>NW_027362764.1:217247478-222049978 GCF_046119375.1 Phyllobates terribilis
AAAGGTGAGCATTCCAAAAAAGTGGTCCCGATGTTTCTGTCAGACCTGGGCGTGATTAAAATTGACATAAAATGTTTGTACAATTAAACAATGGGATTTTTTGGAGGGATTTTCTAGTTTGAGCTAGAAGCTGCGCTACACTGAGGGTTTACGACGCTAATAAAAATTCTTAGGGTGGGGGCCAGGACCGCAGTTGTATGTCTTCTTACAAACGGATAGGGGGTGGGGGGTTTTCTTTTTTAAAACATCTCTCATTTTTAAAATTCGGGAAAAAATACCTTTTTCCTGACAATATCCCTCATCCTGGTATGCATGGGCCCCTCACCCACATCCTAGTATGCATGGCACCCTTCTTCCCCATCCTGGTATGCAGGAACCCCTCACCCCACAATCCTGGTATGCGTGGCCCCCTCACCCCCCAATCCTGGTATGCATGGCCCCCTCACCCCCCAATCCTCGTATGCGTGGTACCCCTCATCCTGGTATGCATGGCCCCCTCACCCCCCCCCAATCCTGGTATGCGTGGCCCCCTCACCCCCCAATCCTGGTATGCGTGGCCCCCTCACCCCCCAATCCTGGCATGTGTAGCTCCCTCATCCCTTTCACGCTGTACACACATACAAAAAAATAAACAGTTATACTCATCTTTCTTCTCTGTGCTCCAGCGCTGCTGCGTCCTGTTCTGCCGGAGGCCGGGGGAGGAGTGCGGTGCCGGAGCACCGCGCTGTCTGGCGTCATTTTGCTGAAGACACATTGCAAATGTGTCTGCAGTAAAATGGCGCCGGATAGAGCTATTCAAATGCGCCGATCTGACGCCTCACTCCTTCCCCAGTCTCCGGCGAAGAGAGGCGCCACGGCAACGCTCCTCCCGGTCAGGTAAGTATTTAAGTATGGCGCCGGAGATCGCGGTATGCATTCAGTGCTTACGCATACTGCGATCTCCGGTGCCATACACCTCCTCTTACCTGTAATGGCTGGATGCCTGATTCTGTCTGGAGCCAGACTTCGCGTCACGCATGCGCAGTCTATCCAGGCTTCAGACAGAGACATGCTTGCAGCGTTATATTATATTATATATAAAAAATGTAAATTTGCATAAAAGTGTAAATATTTAAAAATGTCTAAAAATGTATTTAAGTGGTTAAAAGTCTGACCCAAACAGGAAGTTACATGCATCACACTTCCTAATAATTAAAGTTTAATATGTGGAGAGTTCCATACCAGTTCCGTACCAGACCTGTGTCTACACATACAAATCTTCTTAAAATCATGAGAACTGGAAAAAACAAAAATCTGGTAACAAGCTATAAAATACAAGCATTATACACCTTGAAAAGTGTACCCTACAGATTTCCTGAAAAAGCAGGGAACTGCGTTAATCAGGAAAGTGGGTGTATGGAGTGGGGTCACCTCCCCATACCCAGCAGGTCATAGCTGTGTGCTACAGCAAGGATCTGCTTCTAACGATTGTTAATCTGTTAAATGCCACTGTTAATCTCTGACAGCGGCATTTAATCTCTGAGAGCAGTTGCCATGACATTCGGGGGTCTATAGAAGACATCCGTGCTTGTCATCACGGAGCTCCTTTGAAACCCTGCCTGTGGCCGGAGTTCAAAGGAGACCGTGACTTCTGCTATATACAGCAATGCTATAGTATCGCTGTATATAACACAAGTGATCAGACAATAACAGCTTCAAGTCCCCTGAGTACACTATGTGGTAACATGAGCAAAGTTATTTAAAAGTACAAAACGCCCCGCAAAAATCAAGCCCTCATATGTCTATGTGACCAGAAAAATAAGAGAGTTATGGCTCTGGGAAGAAGAGGAGTAAGAAACGAAAACGCAAGTACGGAAATTTGCCCCGTTGTGAAGGGGTTAAACAGTCTAACTGAGATCTAGCCTTAGATATGATCTTACTAGTAATGGGCCTCCCTGCAAGAACATATGAATCCTTGGCAGGGAAATTGTTGAGTAGTAGGTGATCAGTGTACTTCTATATTTCATGTCCGAAAGGAGTCCCAATCTTTAGCTACAAGCCCAGGTCCTGGATCCGTAGCTTCCTTCATGTCATAGCTGATGTATAGACAGAATATGGAGCTGGCTTAGCTATTGAAATGAGAAGTCAACCTGCTCCTTTCACACACCGCTCTGGTCACACAAAGCATCATCTATTCGCAGAGTTCCTCAATTTCAGTCATCAAGGCCCACCGACCGATCGCATTTTCAGAATTTCCCTCGTATTGTACAGGTGATCACCTGTACAATACTAATTGATGTGTTGGCGGGCCCAAAGGACGTGAGGAACACTGCTCTATCGGGTACAAACTGAAGAGAATCTGCCTGGTACCAGGATCTCAGCATGTAGAAAATCTGGCAACTTTCCCATGTGAAGGATAACTTATGTTGCTGTTTTGGTTACAGGTAACAGAGGAAAGGGTTGACTCACCCGATGACGTGATCTACCCCAGAAAGCAGTGCTGATCCGACAATGGTTCCACAATGCTCTTATCTGTTCTATCGGCAGATATTCTTCAGTTCTCTATTAATGGAAAGTTATTGTAAATGTGTGCTGATTGCGACAAGCTTTACTTTTAGGGTATAACAAGTAATGTTCTGAAAGATTACTAAATGTAAGTGTGATCTAGAGTTTATAAAATAGCAAATACACAAGCACTTTATACTAATATTTGCAGCTCTTATTATTTACAAATCAATCAAAACATTTACGATACTTCTGAGGATCTTTTCTTGCAACTCATATATTAAGATTTCAGTTGTCCATAAAAAATCTTCACCACAGAATGAAAGGCTATGCACCTTTGCCATACATGTTAAAGTCCTGTTCAAAAACGGAGTCTGTCACCTTCAAAACACTTATTATACCATTTAAGCAGGTATATAGGGGACTGCGAATAGGTGATGGAGATGAGGCAGAGCTCGCTTGGTGATGTCAAGATATGACAAAGTGCTTACTATGCAAATTGATGGGTGTAATGAGCCCTTAATCATGTCAAGGGTGCACCCAAACCCCTTTATTTGCATAAGCAATAAATCAGTTTTTTTTGTGGCAACTAAACCACTAAAATCTATGCTACAGCTGTGATTTTTATAGGGGCTAAGTTCCCTACGTACTTGTATAAGTGGTTTAATTACGGATTTGGGGGTGACAGACTCCCTTTAGTTTTCATTCATGGGTTTTCCAAAATTGTATTTAGTCTATACAGTCATATGTAGAAGTTCAATAACTTTGCTTAATAGTAAAGCATTAGTTACCCAAAACTTCAAGATCGCTATAGCAGGAAAGTGATGTAAACTCATGAAATGGGATATTTGCTGTATAAAAACTGACTGCACTTGCCACAGGGCACCTGAACTACTGTAGATCTCATCTGGCAATCACTGACAAGATGTGATAACCAGTTTGGCACACAGTATATCTGATACCTGCATGCACATAAATGCATTTATTACAGTCAGAAATATTTTCTATGGCATTTAGCTGATGCACGGGTAGTAGATAAATAAAGTACCATAAAGACCAATACAACTATCAACTATTTCAATGAACACAGTGGTGTAGGCTCTAAACGTCAAGGGGCCTTTCCCTTCATCATGCCCCTGCCACCAATACACACATGCATATATGAAGTATAATCAGACACATTAAAAACACAAATATACACATTGCACACATGCAATTTGGCATGAATATATTTTTCAGCAAAGAACATAAAAAGAAAAATAAACAAATATGTTAATATTCCCGAAAAAGGAAAATCTGCAATTATTTAATTTAAAAAGTTTCCCCAGAACTTTTTGATGTTTCAATACATCATGAATATCAGATCGGCGGGGGTTGCACACCTGACACATCCACCGAGCAGCTCTTAGTAAGAAAACAGAAGTAGACAACGCAAGGAGCAAGAACACAACAGGTCTGTGCACAAAAGATACTTTAAACAATATGGGTTAACCTGCGCTGCCGTCGAATGATGATGAGAAGACAGGAATCAGTTTCTGCGGTTTATTGGTCAACACGTTTCAAAGTTTCAAACTTCATCAGGGCAAAACCACAGTAATACGGTTGGTATTACCGTGGTTTTGTCAGGATGAAGAAGTTTGAAACTTCAAATCGCGTTGACCAATAAGCCGCAGAAACTGATTCCTGTCTTCTCATCATCATCATTCGACAGCAGTGCAGGTTAACCCATATTGTTTCCAGTATCTTTGATTCCTTCCTCGTGGGTCTACAGCAGCCTAAGTCTCTTATAGTGCTTGTGTGCAGAAAACCCAATCAGGTGAGCGCGATAGTGCATATCCTTGTCCAAACCATCCACCCAAATAAGAGCCTATTGCGCTTCTTGTCCCTTCCAGGTTTGTTCTTTTATCTTACAGCTCTGTACAAGGTCTAGAGGTATTTGTAGTGAATGGTAGTAGTATGCAGCCACCTTAAACCAGCCTAAGGCTACTTTCACAGGTCTATTTTTGCCTTTATTTTCTTTCTTGGCCTTGTGGGTCTCAGGAAATGTTTCTTAACCCAAGTTCTGAAAATTATGGAAATGTTCCTGTATTACTTTGTACAAAAAACAATTGTTAAAATAAAGCTTAGCATTTGTAATGCTGTGACACTGGTCCATACATAGTTTTAAATGGTTTTCATTTTTATTCAATTGTCAGGCCTGTAAAATATTATTGCTAGGATACGATAGCAGATTTTCCAAGAAAAAAATATCCTCTGAATATTACAGAATCTCATTTAAAAGTGAACTTGCAACTTATCTTCAATGTGAATTTCCTATTGGAAGTTTGAGGTGCACTCCAGTAACGGCATTGTGAATGAGATTTTAAGACACCTGATTCACACAGTGCCAATTCTCAATATTTCCAGAAAAAAAAAAAAACACAAATTCGGTACAAAGTTTGCAAATTAGTTTCTGCTGTGCAGAGTCCGTAGCAAATCAGTCCTGTGTGCACACATCCTTAGAGTAACAGTTTAATTCATTTTGGAATGTGTACAGAGTTCAACATGGGCAGAATTCATACATTTCACTAATGCAAGAGAAACATGCACATATATTCCCATAAAAAAAAAAAAAACTGACGAGACAAAAAAAAAAAAAAAAAAAGATATCTATCTATATATTACATACACACACACACACACACACTAAAGGCTCAATTGGACATGTGGAGTGAAAACCTGTAATTGAGGACAGAGTTCTTATGTTCTCTCTGGCTCAAATAAAGTTCATGTGTCAAACCCCTGGGGATCACTGGTAGGCTATAGGAGGAACAAATGACAGGAACAGGCTGTTTTTTTTTTTTCTATCGTCTGTACAAAGAAAGAACATTAAGTTGTGTGAAGAGTAGTCATTCTCGTAAATGCCCACCGATTATTTTCTTGTCAAATAGAGAATCACATCTAATACTGGTTAGAAACAGTGATGGTACCGGCTTATAGTATGTGGGGCAGAGCAAACATCTGTAATAAAGGACAGTCTAGCCTTAACATCAGAATGAATACATACGGAATGTTTTAGTGCAAGGTTTTTTTCTGGTCTTATTTTCCATGTAGAGAGTGCACCTAATGTGGTAGTCTTCATCTAGTAGTACAGGGGCAGCAACCTTTGGCATGTGTGCATGGTAGTGTGCACATAAAATTGTGTGGCCATTAGCACAACTGTGGGTTGGCATTGTTTTGGCTGCAGTGACCACAAAACTATGCTAGTTTTAAACAGAAAAGAAGGGAATTCAGCACATCCAACCGATGAGATTATTAAAAAATAAAAAAATAACAAATTGTATTGTTGGTCCATTAAAATCCAAAAATTAGAGGAGTCAAAATCTGACACCAAAACGCCCTTAATCATACTAGGATTAACTGTATTTTGTCACCAGAAACGCATCAGATTTTAAATAACTTCTCTGATTTTTGGATTTTAAATTGACAAACAAAAGTTATTTTTTTTTAATAATCTCATCGGATGGATGTGCTGAATTCCCTTCTTTTCTGTTTGCTATTGCCAAGTCTGCCAGCTGGATATAGCAGCCACCATTCAGGATTGTCTACAGCGGATCTCTCCATCAGCATTGTTGGTAAGCTTTTTCCTCGCTCTTTTATGCTCGTTTTAAAAGCCGCACAGTCCGACTGCCACTTTGGCCAAAATCCCACCAAACTCTGGTTAGCCAATGGCCCAACAATGTTAAAGTCTTAAACAGCAGCCACTGGTCAAACCAAGTTGGGCAGGATACTGGCTCCAGCAACAGCCAGACCATGTAGTAGTATAGCATACTGTATCGCTATGGCTGGCGCCCCTGCATGGTGTCCCATTCCCCCTTCATGCAGGGATGCCGGCTTACTCACCTCCACGGCCACTTCCCGTATTCTCCTGTGCACGCCGCACGGTGTCTCAGCGGCACACTTAGTGCGCGCACTTCCCTGCTCTTAAAGGGGGCAGCGCACACACATGGTAAATGCACCCAGCTAACAGCTGGGAGGCATTTAGCAATGTGTTCAAGATGTCACCCAGTCAAAAGGAGAGAAGCAATAAAAGGATGGGAGGCATCTTGTACAAAAGGCACCCTCCCCAATAGGGAGGTGCCTGAGCAACCCCTATAGTTACTGTTAGGTGGTTTGGTGTATGCAACTATAAGTTGCCAGGTCATCCATCCCTAGTTTGTTAAAGCCATTCCTGTATCCGGTGTTCCCGTAGTCTATTATAGTGTTTCCCTATCCTGTACTGTCCCTGTAGTCGTATCTAGGTTATACGTTACCCTGAAACAGCATCCGCGGTATCTGTACCCCATGGCCGAATCAGCGGTACCTGAATTGTTTACCAGTCTGAACCTGTCCCAGTGGCCTTCCCGTCTGCACAGACTGAATCTGTCCCAGTGGACGTCCCGTCTGCACAGTCTGAACCTGTCTCAGTGGCCACCCTGCCCTGTTTAAGAATCTGAATCAACATCTGACCCTTGGGGTCAGCTACTAATGCCAGACGCCGCCCTAGAGTGGTACCTATAAGCTACCTGCTGCATAAGCCTGACCTCACCACTAGAGGCACCAGTGAACACCAATGTAGCTGCTTAGTTACACCCCGCCAGGGCAAGTCCGGTCCGTGGCACAGTGGGTCCATGAACCAAGTGCGCCACCTACGAGCGCAACACATACCATGTCGGTATAATAACAGGATTGCAGGGTGCATAATGCTCGGGAAAAAAAAAAATGTAGGTAATGCCAAGATATGGCTGAGTGGTTGAAATGTGCTGGATACGGAGCAAATGCATCTAATATATATAATGGTCTTATCCCGTCTGTCTTTCTGTCTGTCTGTCTGTCCGTCCTTCTGTCCAGGAAATCCCACGTCGCTGATTGGTCCGGCCGCGGCCAATCAGCGACGCGTGATTTCAGAAAAAAGATGGCGGCCGTTAGCGGCTCATCTGCCGTACGGAGGTCAGCGGCGATGCAGCCGGGAGATGACCGGCGCCAGTCAGTCATCTCCCGGCTGCTAGTAGCAGAAGGACCCCGACCGGCGGTGCCGCTGTCCTCCATGCGGCTACCGTCGGGAGATCAGCGCCTAGGGCCGCTGATCTCCCGACGGCAAGTGTGAAGCGAGGACCGGGGAGCGGCGCCGCCGGTCGGGATACTTCTGCTGCGAGCAGCCGCTCATCTCCTGGCTGCTCGCAGCGGAAGTACCCACACACGCAGCGCCGCTCCCCGGTCCTCACTAATAAGATTCACTGATTGGTCGCGGCCGGCAACCGCGACCAATCAGCGATATTGAAGCCAAATTTAAACACCACTTTGCTGATTTGTTGCGGCCAGCGAACGCGACCAATCAGCGATATTGGCGCCAAATTTAAACACCGCTTTGCTGATTGGTCACGGTCGAGACTATTCAGCGATTTTGGTGCCAAATTTAAACACGCTCCCCGGTCCTCACTAATAATGTTTGCTAATTGGTCGTGGCCGGCAACCGCGACCAATCAGTGATTTTGGCGCCAAATTTAAACACCCCTCTGCTGATTGCGCCCGGTCGGCCGCATACATATTCTAGAATACCCGATGCGTTAGAATCGGGCCACCATCTAGTGAAGAGATAATGTGCCTGGCAGCATTAAACACTACCTTGATTCCTTACTATATTTAGGACCAAAATGATAGTGAACTTCCATTATAACAAATTCCATTTAGACCATTACATTATGTAAATAAAAGAACTTGGTGTCTTTCAGATTGTTTCATAGTTTTAAAGGTTGAAGGTAGACTTAAGTCCATAGAGTTCAACCTATAACCCAACATGATGTCCAACTAAAATGTAGGACACAGTAACCACATTGCAAATACACCTGCCAACACAACCACAACACAAGTAGACATTGCCCAATAACACAACATGCAAGTCTCATAACGGTTTGTGTTTAATGACTTTACAGTAGACGGCACAACAAATACTTAATTTTGATCTCTTTGTTAAATTGGCATGCCGTATGAAGAAAAAAAAAAAATTGTCGATCCTTGTAGAAATCAAAGAGCCAAATGTGCACAAACCTTACAGGAAAATCAGCAAAATGCTCATTATGCTGCCTGCCATCTGTCTTGATCCTCCATACATATGCACATCGGTTTTTAACAGTGTTCGTAGAGTTAGGGTTTGTTTAGGCTACACAATGTACTGATTGGCGGACGTTTAATAGGCATGCATTATAATGTGCACAGAACGATCAGTAACAGATCAGCGAGCAGAGGCTTTCATTGGTCTCAGTAGCACAGGTCCTGTTTACACAGGACGATGATGATGACGATGATGATTTTATAACCAAGGTAAGAACAATTTCACCCAAATATGCATTTGGCTTGTTTATTGGGTCATTGGCAGCCTGTTTACACTTCATGATTATTGGTAAACTAGCATTCCTAGGAACACTCATTCACAATAATCGTGCAATGTAAATGTACACGGAGGAGTGTCACCATAGAACATAGGTAATGCTGCAGACATTATGTAAAGAAATGCTTTCAGAAATTAAACCTATTAAAAATGATACCCCATTCAAAAGATAAGCATCTTTGATGTTCAGTATGGCGCCCCCTAATGATAGCATTACAGGTATTTATTTCTGTCCAGCTAACCCTCTCTTCTAGAGGCAGAGTATGCCCAGTTCTCTTTTTGAGAGACAAGAGACAGACCTGCTGAGAGAGTTTTACAAAGATTAAAAAAAAAAAACGCAGCATTCACTAGTTTCTACTGTAAATTGGACTAGACTTACCCATTCAAGTCCATGGCTGCGAGAAAAAAAATGTTTTAATGCTATACGGAGGCATTATAGAATCAGATTTTTGCAGATACATTGCAATTCTGGAAACTGTAAATGATCCTGTAAATTATTAATAGCAGCCGCAAAAAAAAAAAATCTCACTTTCTGGGTGAAAATCGGACAGATTTTTTATAGGTTAGTGTGAACCTACCCCCTTAGGACAAGGGCTAGGACCAAAATTAGAACTAGGGTTAATACAAGGATGATTTAGGACTAGGATGAGTGTTCGGACAAGGGTTAGGAATAAGAATGATGAGGGAGAGGACTAAGGTTAATTCATGGATGAGGATTAGGACTAGGATTAGGACTAGGAGGGATAAGGAAAGGGTTGAGGCCACCATACACATACTTCGATATTGGCAGAATTGGCTCACAGTCTAATGTGTATGGGGCCTGACCATGCTGATTTTTCAGCAACTTTAATAATTTCACCTGATGAAAGTTTTTACTTGTTCATCGGGCAATTGGTGGCCTCTTTAAAAAAGGTTAATTGGGAAACACATGTTCCGAGGAATGCTTGTTCCAGCTCGTTTAAATGTGCTCTTAGAGGGAACAAAATACCTGCCAAGCCCCAAGTGCCTGTATCCCACAATATGCCATTGTGTGCATGCATAAAAAAAAAAAAAAAAGTTCCTTTACACAACTGACATGTTGCAGATTTTAAAATTAGCACCATGTGGTAAAAATTGGAGATCCGAGTCCATGCTCAGACTGAGATTAAGGCCAAAGCCCCACTATCCGTATTTGGTCAGTATTCATTCACTATTTTTTTTCTCAGGAGTGGAAGCCAAAACCAGGAGTGGGTGATAATGCAGAATTGGTGACTTGTTTCTATTATGCCTTTTCTCTAATTGTTCCTCACCTGGTTTTGGCTCCCACTCCTGAGAAAAAATACTGACCGAATAGTGAGCAAGTACTGATAGTGGGGCCGTGGTCATCCACACATTCAAGCATATGATGACACCACAGTGGGGAAGGAGACTATGAAGGCAGTGATGCAGCAGTTGAGCCAATGAAGGAAAGACACCTGCTGTCACATAGTTATTCTTGTAATCCCGCACACCACCTCTAGAGAACATAAAAGTGTTTATTATTAAGTCATCCACTTTAAAAGCTTCTAAACAGATATTAATGTTCACAGAAAATATTTAAACAGCAAAGTGTGTGTCATGGCACAACCCCTTTAATGCCCCCATGCACATTAAACTTATATTCGCTGAACCATCCAATATCGACAGTCTAATGTGTATGGGGGGAGCCGGCCACCTAACGGTCAGGAAAGATGTTAATTGTGCATATCCAATTTCAGACATTGTGCTTCCGGAGATAAGTAGCAGGCCGACACGTCAGTCGGTGGCAGGCCGACACGTCAGTCGGTGGCAGGCCGACACGTCAGTCGGTGGCAGGCCGACACGTCAGTCGGTGGCAGGCCGACACGTCAGTCGGTGGCAGGCCGACACGTCAGTCGGTGGCAGGCCGACACGTCAGTCGGTGGCAGGCCGACACGTCAGTCGGTGGCAGGCCGACACGTCAGTCGGTGGCAGGCCGACACGTCAGTCGGTGGCAGGCCGACACGTCAGTCGGTGGCTTTCTCACTGGGAACATAGCAGTGCACAACCCTGCAAGTGAGCCTGGGTATGGGAGGGTCGGCTGAGATGGCAATCGACAAACGATCAGCCATAGCATCGTTCAGCCAGCTTTAAGGCCCCGTCTCACATAGCGATATCGCTAGCGAGATCGCTGCTGAGTCACGGTTTTGGTGACTCACCAGCGATGTCGCTATGTGTGACACTTTGCAATGATCAGGACTCTGCTGTGAGGTCGTTGATCGCTGCAAAGTGTCCTGGACCATTTTTTGGTCGTTGGCCTCCCGCTGGCCAGCACACATCGCTGTGTGTGACCAGCAGGACCAACGATCTGGCTGGTAACCATGGTAAACATCGGGTTACTAGGGGCACGCGCGCACTTAGTAACCCGCTGTTTACCATGGATACCACTCTGCTACGGTGCGCGGAGGCTACCGTTCACCTTAGAGTCGTATCCATGATAAACATCGGGTCACTAAGTGCGCGTATGCCCCTAGTAACCCGATGTTTATCATGGATACGACTCTGCTAAGGTGAACGGTAACCTCCCGCGCACCGTAGCAGAGTGGTATCCATGGTAAACAGCGGGTTACTAGGGGCACACGCGCACTTAGTAACCCGATGTTTACCATAGCTACCAGCCTGCTCCTGCTTAAGCAGCAGGCTGGTAACGGGAGCAGGACATCGTGGAACGATTCTTTCCACGATATCGCTGCTCCCCTGATCGCTGGTGAGCCTGCCTGTTTGACAGCTCACCAGCGATGTATTAGCGATGCAGCAAAGATCCCTGACTTGTCGTATCGTTGTCGGGATCGCTGCTGCATCGCTTAGTGTGACGGGGCCTTTAGTTGCTGCTAGACACAGCTAGTGGTACGTTACGTACTAGGAAAACAAAAAGGATCATTTTTGGAAATTAGACAATCTGATTCTTATCTGCCATGACACCATCTTTGATGGGTTTGATTGAATTATGAAAGGTGAATGGTAGCCTACACTTTACAGCTTTAACCTCTGCCTTCTAAGTTACATTTGTACATGCATTGGCTACTTTTTTTTTTGCTCCGGTGACATAGAAAATTCATGCTAAACGAGGGATATCACTGGATCGCATCTAAGTCTGATGCCATGAAAATAAATCAACAATTCGCTTCCACTGATCCCCCTCAATCACTGGTCGTTTGCCATTTCTAAAGGATTCATCGTTGATATCTGGACTACGTTACATGCTGGTGTCTGAAAGTAAATAAATTTGATCAGCAGATAGTTTTTTTTCCTTTTTATTATTAGCAGTATGTGAACAGTAGTGCAATATCCATACCTTAGGATATGTAAACAGGTTATTAAATCACTAAATAAAACTAACAAAGATTTTAACTATTATGTATCCACAATTTACAGTTGGTGTACACCGGGAATGAGACATTTGTTTGCATATCAAGATTAATAGAGAACATTTCCAAAAAAATAATAATATGAGCTTTCATATCAGACTTCTACATCTTATATCAAAGAGCCTCCAGCTCTGTAATGTAATGAGAAGCAAAGTCTTAGTGGACAAACACTATGGTGGTACTTTCAGAGATTACAGTCTTAAGATGCTATCATTTCCACACTTTCACAATGCCATCTCGGGATCCAGTTACTATAAAACCTTGTGTGGTTTGGAAGGTGGCCATGTCTGTAATAATATCATGGTGCCCTGCTGGTAAGGACTCCGCTCCTCTTCGTGGGGCATCTTCACTGGGCCCCGTCGTATGCTTGCACTGAATTTCCTATAAAGTAGGGTGGAAAAAAAAAAAATTGGAAATATTTTTTTTTTACCATTGTGAAAATAGTCCATGATAAAATGGATTAAGAAATATGAAAATACAATATTAAAAAGTGTGAAGAACGAGTGACAGTAATCTATATGCAAATAGTGGAATAAGCGAGAAATTCTAGGGAGTGGCAACCACCTGGAGCCAGTGGGCTACCATTATCAGAAACATTAAGACTATGTTCACACATCATGGTTTTTTCAATGTAGTTTTTCATGCAAATTTTCAGCTGCCTTTTGCAGTACCAGCAATGTCTATGAGAAAACAGAATTCTCTGTTCACACATCATGGTTTTGTTTTTGTGCAGGATTTTGTGCCTTGCATGGTTTTTTGGAAAATAGAGCAGGTCACTTCTTTCAGCATTTTTTCACCCGTAGGAAGTAATGGTTGGTGAAAAAAACAAACACTGAAAAAACGCATTAAAATTTGTATCAACGTTTTTGATGCCAATATAGAATGGGGTTCTTTTTTTTTTTCATGGAACTTTATGTACATGCATAAAAAGAGACAGAAGGACGGTGAATAAAAAAACTGAAAAATGCATTAAAAAAAAGCAACAAAAGTGAAAGAAAAATCCTAAACAAAATGCCCTTGAAGATCGATCAGGTTTTGCTGCAGAAAATTGACGAAAAAAAAACATGATGTGTGAACATAGCCTAAGTGACCTTCTAAAGAGGGTCAAGTGTGCCGTTTAAAAATTGTATCAATAAGGGATAAGATTTATTTAATTTGTACGCCCCTTAAAAGGAGACACACACACACTTTATAGATTACTTTCTATACACTATTATGGAGAGCAGCTGTCCCCATAATCTGTTGCAAACAGGGTTGAGCAAAACGATTCAGCCTGTGCCCACTAAACCAAAGTCCTGCATACCTTCTACCTGAGGCATGCCCGCTGTCTCTTCTGATTAGTATGCCCCTGTGACATCATGCCTACTAATCAGAGGTGCCAGGGAATCATTTTGCTCAACTCTAATTGCAAATAGGGTGATCATGTCTAACCCATATATAGGATTATTTGTTATATAGATCATGTAACAACTGAAACACTAAAAGTTTTTTTTAAAAATGCTGAACACTTCATTTAATCCCAAGGCAAACTTTAAGCTATCCTATTGTTTAAATGATTAGTAAAAAGTGGTGAGCATTCCAGAGAAGGGCCGTGACTGCACTCCAGTGGGATGCTGCACAATGACATTCTCTGAACATTGAAATATTGTACATCTTTTTTTGTAAACTGTTAATTAAAAAGTTTCAATAGTTTAAAATGTTTCTATTTACTTTCAATTCAAGTCATTTCTAGAATGCTGTTATATATTCATTAATCTTGCAAAATTTGACTGCAGGTCAATCAATACCTACGGCCCATTTTTTCCCACAGTGTGTGGATAAGATGTAAAAAGCTCATCTACTCTGCTGCAATATGCTGTGGACTTTTTTTTAACAACATCCGAACAAGACCTAAAAGTGATAGAGGTGTTCCATGAACTCTTCTGGAAAACTCTGAATAAGAAGAGTCTGTCAAAAGAAAGTGAGTTTGAACCAGGCACAGTTGCTCGGTGCAGCCTTGGCGTGGCTGAGCAGTTCAGTGCACCAGACCACCTACTGGTTTTCCAGCCATTTCTGCCCCCTTCCAGAACTTTCAATCAAGGAAGGAGGAGGACAAGGCAGGTGTAATAAGTAGATGGAAAGGTGCACTGAACTGTTTGGCCACATCAAGGGTCCCCCAATTGCTTGTGCTTGGTTTGAAAAGTCATTTTGGTTTGACAGACTCCATTTAAAAAAGGGACTGATTCCACAGAATGACTGTTCAAACCAAGCTTTGTGCTTCACGGCAGGGCCAATCATTTAAATACACCTTCACACCTGCTTTGTTTTTACCATCTCCTCCCTGCTCTAGGTCTAGGAAGCCAGAGCTGTTACAGAGAGGGGTGGGGGTGGAGGAAAAACATGCAGGTGGAAAGATGTATATAAATGACTGGAATCGCCATGATGCACCGAGCAGCGGGACTTGGTTTGAACAGTCATTCTGTTCTGACAGAGTCCCTTTAAAGTTCCAGGAAATCCTGTGTGGGGAAACACTGTTCTACATATGAAAAAACAAAATATTTTTAATTCAGACATCCTTATTTACTTCTAGGGGTTTATATTTGACATGAGCAATTTCAAATGCCCCCTGGCCGCAGTCCAGCGTTAGCGAGTCTTCACTTCTGCACCCGGGGGTCTCTGGAACTTGCTAGGCCCTGCAATAACATGGCATTGCAGCATGATGCATGTCATAAGGTTACATGAGGCCTAGTAGCATCATGATGTCATGGACCTTGTAAAATGACTGTCACCTAGGATTCCAAGAGCAAAAGATCTTTTGATCTTTTTATTCATTGTGTTTTTTTCAGAATTGTTTAGATATCGTATTTCTGTAAAACACATTAAACTTTTCTCTATAACAACTTCCCAGAGGAAACACTACAAGACTGGCTTAAGATGCTGCCCACAGTGCGCAGAATGGTAGCAGGTTGAGTAGTTTTGGGAAAAAAAAAACAGAGCCCGATTCGTCATTTGTGATTTATTGAAGTCACTCTTCTTGTTATGCCTTATAGTAATCTCTGGCACTTTTTTGCAACAAAGTCTCTGAACCACGTGGTGTTTTATGAATTCAAAGAAAACTCAAAAATGCTCTTTACTTTTGTCTTTAAAGAAATTTTGTGACTTCAGCACCACAAGTTGCAAATGCTTTGAAAAGTCAACAAAAAGTGACTCCTCCTCTAGAAATCTTACTCCAGGCAGGAACAGGAGTAAGATGCACCAAAAAAAAAGTAATTGGCAAGAGTCAAATTTCATGAATCTGATGCTAAAACATCTGGATACCGAAAGTTGAGGAGGAGGTAGAAAAAAAAAAAAATACTATTATAAGTATTATAAGTAAAAGTGGTACAAAACATCTAGAGAATAAGATGGATGCTAAAGCCACTGAGGAGGAGCAAATTACTTCAGAAAGCGGAGAACCAGCAATGATGAATTGGGGGTAGAATATGTCACTTGTGATAAAATGCAATCGGTATATAGCCGATGGCCATCTATAGAGTCCTGTGAGGAGAATAATGCTGCATTAGGTAGCATAAACCCATTTGCCAAACAGGGATTATGTTTCAGAGGACAATTACATTTTTTATGAGGAGTTGTCCAGTTTAACGTGCAAAAACGGGCTGAAGAGTTAATTGAACGTTGTTTTCCTTTTCTTATTTCTCTGTTGCAAATATATTGGCACCTAATATGGTAATTTCCCCTTTAATCAAGGGGGTGGTAACAGAGATTCTTCTATTTTTCCCCCATTTGACATTACCCAATCATAATAAAGCAGTGTCATACAGGGAAGATCACACCAAGATCTCCCAGCACGAAGAGGATGAGAGCTGCACTGTCATGTAGTTACATACTGTAATGTCATTATATACCTGGGATAGAGCCAGAATAATGCTCTGATACCTGTTATACATCCACAGCAGTGCATGTGACAAACTGCAGCTCTCCTCTACCAGCACTGTCATGTCATTACATTAGGGATATCAATACAGAACTGGGAGAGAGGAGCTGCAGTGTGCCACATACACAGTTTAGGATCTCTCCCAGATATCTGGGCATGATTACCTGAAATCTGGGATAGATCCAGAGCATTGCATGCAATAGGCTGAAGCTCTTCTAGCGCTGTCATGTTGTTACATTCTGAATGTCAATACAGCACTGGGAGAGAAGAGCAGCAGTATGCCACATACACTGCTCTGAATCTACCCCAGATATCGGTACATTATTTCCTGATACCTGTGATGAATTCAGAGGATTGTTTGTGACGGTATGTAATGACATTGCCGTGCAGCTCTCCACCCAGAGGGGTAATAGCAGTAAGTACTGACAGAGAGATCTCACCATGGTAAGGACAGACATCAGTCATACTAGATCACAATGAGAAAGCATAGATAAACTTGCTTGAGGGACGTTTGCGTCTCCTCCATTGTATGACGAAGCCTCCTTATGATTGGGCAACATCAAAAGGAGCAAAGTAACAGCTCCCAGCGAAGACTCTCTGCTAGAGTCTACTTGGTTGAAGGGTAAATTAGCACAATAGTCAATCTAAACTTTAGAAGCCAATCTCTCTACAGAGGAGAAAAAAAAATGTTTTATTCCGCTCTTCAGCCCCTTTTTGAAGAGTTAGACAGTTTAAGAAGCCAAAAGCCATGAAAGTTCCTCTTTAGGACCTACACTAAAGCATTAAGGCTATGTGCCCATGATGCAGAAATGAAGCAGAAAATTTCTGCATCTCCCTGGCAGAAAAAACGCATTCGGATTGTACATGCGTTTTTCCTGCGTAATACATGCGAATTCACATGCGTTTCCGCATGCGGATTGACAAGCGCTTTCAAAGAGATTTTAACATCACTTTGAAAGTGCTTGACAACTAGGTCACACTATATAAATCCATGCAACCAGCATGGATTTATATAGTGTGACCTTAGAATGGTTAAAAATAAAAAAAATAAATGATACTTACCTTCCGATGGCTCGGGATGTGCTGCTGTGCTTGTTCCTGGCTGCCGGGATATAGCGATGCCCTGTACTGAAGGACCTACCATCACATGACTGACGTCACCGCAGGTCCTACAGTCCAACGCGATGTGCCGGCAAAGTAGAAGGAGCGTAGCGCGGGCCGCCAGAAGGTGAATATAATCTTTATTTTTTATTTTATTCTTCTTTTTACAGTTTCTATGGTACCTGGGTGTGGAGGAGAGCCTCCTGTCCTCCACACCCGGGTACCATACGCACATTAGAACGCGCCAATTACGCAAGTACAAATGCAGTCTTGCGGAATTGGCGCGTTCTAATGCAAGTCAATGGCGGCGATTACGCTGTGCTTCCGCAAAATTAATGGACATGCTGTGGATTTTTGAGCGCAGCATAAACGCTGCGGAAAAATGCGCATTATGGGCATTGAAAGTGCGGAATTGCATAGGGGACCATGGCAGAAGGCTTACCATGCGTTTATCATGTGTTTACGCTGCGGAAATTTCCGCACCAAAAACGCATGAAATACGCATCGTGGGCACACAGCCTAAAACATGCTTGTTAATATTTAAACCTTGTCTAAAAAGGAAGTGAAAGTTACCATGTAATGTGCTGAAGTTATCATCTAGATTTTAATTCTATTGTCTGTCACTTCAAATCCCACAACATTGGATGTTACGAGGAAATGACGTTACCTGGACCACTTCTGTGCCCTCTATAATCTTGCTGAAATAAGACACAGGCGGCTGAGTGTTATTGCCTCCTGCGATTATATATGATCTCTTTGGACAGGCCAGGTTCCAAAATCTAAAAATAAAGCGTTTAAAAAAAAAGAAGTATGAAACATAGATCAGTATTACAAAGTCTAAAGTACATGAAGAAACATTAATCAGTATTGTGATTGTAGGAAACTGAATATAGTATTTGCTCAGTATATGATCAGTACAATTTGTTAAAGTACTCTGACTACAGCATCAGTGTATATGATGTACTAAACCCTGGCAGTGCAATGTTTGGATGCTTTAGCTGCTGAAGGAGGCTATGCCAATAGTGACAGCATATTAGGAAATTTATACACAACACATCTGGACCCCAGAACACCACAGCTCCCCCATCAATATAAATGTCATTAACCAATATTGTTTAATGGTTAAAAATGACTATCTACAAAAAACATACCTTATTTTCATATCAGACCCCGCAGTCAATAATATGGGGTTGCCATCTGCTGGACTGCAGTAAATTCCATTAACACTGTGTGGTGAAGGCTGTAAAAGGAAAAAAATAAGACATTATAAAATTAGTTTACAGTAAAACTATAGAACAATGCATACACCGCGGGAATAGAATAAAAAAATGGATATAATGAAGAGAATGATCATAGGCGATTTATTCGATTGTACCCCACTGTATTTGTATTTTAGGATTATTCCCATCACAGAAAGGTATGGCATATTGCTATGATATTTCACCACTTTACAAATGGTGGAGGACTGCCTGCTAAGACTTCCAACAATCCCAAAATTGAGGAGGCCCGAGCGCTGACAGTCACAGCTCTATTCAAGTGATTGAATCATGTCATATACGAGATGAGGCCTTGACTTCACAGTGAATAGAGGTCTAAGTCTACATGTGTACATAATATGGCAAGGGTTTTCTTAAATTTCTTCTGCAGGAGCCTCACCAACCAGAACAAGGCAATGCCCGAGCTTCACCTCACAAACTCTATGCTAGCGCATAAAGGATCAGTCATGTATCTTCTAAATTCAGTAGAGATTAAAGGTGCCCATACACATTAGATGGTTCAGCCACCAGATATCTCCTCAGCACCTTCTCTGAACAGGAACCCTCAGTTTGTCCTGGCGCTCCTACATTCTTAATGAGAGAGCCACTGTCTAACATCTGTCCTCCTCCAGTCTCATCTCCAAGGAAAACAAAAGGATTGCTAGAAATCGGACATGCTGAATCCTTCTGTCACTTGACATCATCTGTTCGGGCAGAGTCAAGAGGACAAATTCCAATGACTTCGCCAGAATCTAGTCTAATATGTATTGGGCCCTTTAAAGCACAAGGCTGAGGCAACACATCAATGTGGCAGTCCTGACAGTTCAAATAGTCCTGGCGAGTGGTCTAAATTACACGGGACCACGAGGAATGAGATTCTTTAAAGTCTCTGCAAGAATCACTGGAGAAAAGGCATAAGAAAATAGGATGGAACAACATTATGAGAAGTTAGTGAAATACGGCCCACTTTAAATGCATTATGTGCTGGGCTCCCTCACTATAATTTTATATATATGACTGCACCCACAGATCGGCTACAGTGATCACATGCCGACCACGAAAGAGGTGAAGAGACCAGCATGAGGCCAAGACAGCGGTTCAGATAAACAGCTATAGATCAGTTGGAGACTATGTGGTTTATATTCATTTTAGAGCACACTCAGGCCTTCCGTAAAGTAAAAGGGTTAGAGAACAGCCCCTTTAACGACACATTTAACACTGACACATTTCTGCTGATGTAACAGTCTGTACCACAATATAGATAAAGAGAACCATACCTGCAGCTCTGAGAGTGGAGGAGCATTGCTGGCCCAGAGAGTGAATCTCCTATCTCCAGTCTCCATGTCCCACATAGACACTTCATTATTGCCCTGAACAGCTAGAGGAGAAGAGAGGCAAGGCTTCATTCAACCCACGCAAAACAGAACCCTACATTCTCTAACAATAAGAAGAAGCACAATAAAGGCAAATTCCTCTGTGTATTACGAGCCTGCGATAGGAGAGGGAAAAGTACAAGTGCGAGACTGAAGAAAGAATACGTCTAAAGGTGGAATATGGCTTGTATCAAAAAGGTTTCTCTTAAATGCGAAATTAAAACAAAAAGGCATCTGGGAATGTAGAGGGCTTCATCACATTTTTTGCAAAGAAAATATTCAAGTCTAGAAGGAAAAGTCGAATCTTCTACCTGGACAAGTGTCTGGACAGCACAAGGATGAAGGTCTATAGGCATGTCGATGTACATGTGAAGGAGTTACCGCGGGGGGAAAAGCAGCGCTTTACAGTAGCAGCATAGTGAATGAGAACGTGGAAATCTCATGCACATACGGCTTATTTTGTCTCCTCACAGATCTGAACCACAAAAGCGTTCAAACTCTGCAGCGTGTCAATTTTGTGTTTTTTCATCCAAAATCAAATGGGAAAAAAAAACAAGCAGGTAAAAAAATGCATCAAAAATGTACATATTTTACGCACAGTTTTTCCTGCCAACACTTTTTGCTGCAGAAATACTCAATCTTGGGGCTCGTTTGGACAAAATTATATGTCGTTGAGATGGGTTTTAATTTAATTTATTCATCTTACTCACTTATATAGTGCCATCGTATTCCACAGCACTTTACAGACATTATAATCACTGTCCCCATCGGGGCTCACAATCTAGATTCCCTATCAGTATGTCTTTGGAGTGTGGGAGGAAACCAGAGAACCCGGAGGAAACCCACACAAACACAGGGAGAACATACAAACTCCTTGCACATGTTGTCCTTGGTGGGATTTGAACCCAGGACCCCCGTGCTGCAAAGCTGCAGTGCTAACCACTGAGCCACTGTGCTGCTCATAATGTTAAAATCGGATGCAACACGTACAAAACACTAATCAATTTTATTGAAGGGGCTGTTGAGATTACATGTTACAGCATGTACTAGTCTTACACATTTCTGATGAGACTTGTCTATTTAAGTCAATAGAAAAAAATTTAAATTAGTTACCATATTGCATCTGATTTTTGAGAATACACTGCAATTACAGGAAACTGTATTTGGCCTTGTAAATTATTTATAGCTGCTTATGTATAAACTGATGACCATACGGATGAAAAGATGTCCAATTTTTCATATGCTTGTCTAAACTCTGCCTTGGGCCAAGTTCATACATCCAAAAAAATCACCCTCTGTGTATGGACCATGATATATAGACAGCCAGGTCTCCTACTCTGAAAGCAACAGCCTCATATTTCTTATATATCTCAAGGTCATGCTATAAATTGCAGCTCAAATTGTGAATATATGATGTGTAAGACTTTAAGGGGTTGACCAGTCTAAATTGATAAGTCTGCAGTGACTGTGAATCCTCCCCTTATGGACCCCGCAATCCTCTCCAGTGTACGTACTGTGCACTGCGAGGATTTGCCACTTTGAGCCGTGAATGGCGGGGATGTATGAGTTATACATACTCCCTGACAGAACCATACACTTGTATAGAGCGAGGCAGAACTCTGTCTAGTGACGCAGCTATCTGGCGTGAGTGGCCGACTACAGGGCACGGCCTCGTTCTACACAAGGCCTCGCCCACTAGACGAGGGTCTTCCCGGGAGTATGCATATCTCATACATCACCGCCGTTCACGGACCAGACGTCGGCAAATCCTCATAGGACACAGTGCGTACACTGGGGGGATTCACAGTCACTGCAGACTGCTCATTTTAGATCAGACAACCCCTTTAAAGAGGATTTCATCACTCAAGACATAATCCACATCGCTTTACAGACATTATTACTGTCCCAACGGTGGCTAATAATCTATACTTCCTATTAGTATGTTTTTGGAGTGTGGGAGGAAACCCACACAAAACACGAAAAGAATATACAAACTCCTTGCAGATGATGTCCTTGGTGGGATTTGAACCCAGGATCCAATGCTGCAAAGCTGCAGTGCTAACCACTGCGCCACCCTGCTGCCCATACACAATACTTGAGCGCTATCAGGTGTTATTATTGCTTTTTTTTTTTTAATGGCCTTTTTGTTTTGTTTTATCCCCTCAGTATAGACTGATATATGCAGTTTTATTGCGATATCCTTTTCATTATGTGGTTTAATAAAAAATAATTGAACCATAAACATTCACGGATTTGCTTTAAACCCTTGCTATAAATCCAACCATGGACCTGAAGTACTGCATACAGGCATTTCAATTTAACTCTTCCAACATTTCGTAATTTGACCTTTGGTTTGCACAGAAGCCGGACTGCATTCAGAAAATTAAAAAAAAAAATCAAAAAGCATGAACGCCAGAGAATTTATTTCAGATTAACAGGAGCTACTTAGTGCATTTTACAGCATGCAACTGAAACACACAGAAGCCAAGCGATTTTGTAAAAACACGCCTATTTGGCATTAACATTAGACCTTTGCTGAAAGGCAAGAATGCAATTACACAGATAAACTAACAGATGACTGATCTTTATAATCAGATAGGAATTAAAGCTGGTAATCACCACATATTTGGTCATGTAGCTGTATGACACAGATGATGAATAGCTAGTGACACTTGCCAATGATTGATTATTTTTCTGGATGCTACATGTTAGGAAAAATATAATTGTGTCTTTGATGGGTGTTTTCTATTATGCCACAGTTATTTAGGAAAATGCTAAATAATGTGTCGCCATCTGTAAGTAAACATATTTACTTGTTAAAGAGGTTGCCTTATGTGAATAGTGCATATGGACATCTCAGTGGGGTCCCTTCTCTGACAAACCCGGCTCGTCCATGCATTACAGGGTCATTTATTTGATTGGACAGCAGGTCACGCCACGTGGTCCGAGGGCAAAAAAAAAAAAGATATGTGCAGAGATTCCTTGAATAGCATTGGACCAAGTGCTATGTGAGGCTTTGACGGATCACACCCACACAGAAACTAAATTCGTCTACACAAGTCTTAAGAGTGATTTCCCTATATTCCCCTGTGTGATTGGGTGGGCATGTATGCATACTTGCTGTCATGTGCAAACTAGTCTCATCCAGCATCTCTCAATATAAGAGAATTGAGAAGCACAAGAGCTTGACACGTGACCGCAAGTAAGCAAATCGCCAAAGCGCACAAGGGGTAAAGGCGAATAGTGACAGTGTGTACATCGCACACTGTCACGATTCAGCCATCTGCAGTCAGAGGGACGGCAGAGTTATTCTTAGACCACACAACCCCTTTAATAATATTGAAATCACTTACCAGCTATAACCCAAGACTGATACATCGCATGCATGCTCAAGGGATGCATCAGCAGACGACGAATTCTTGCTCGAGCTGGGTGAGTATGGCTGGATATTGGCAACTGGAACCTCATGTCCCAGCAGGCCATAGTTCCACTGCTGGTTCCTAATAGAAAGATTCAGAAAAATAACCATAAAGAGCAAACATTTTTTGATTCAGTAGTGAACTAAAATCAGTCATCCAAATCAGAGGATTGGAGAGAGAAATCTAAATCCCCATTAATTGCATCTCAAAGTGGATTATTAACCCCTTAATGCATCATACAACGCAGACCCTGGAAGCCTTTTTCTTTCGCTGAGATAAAGATAAAGGATTGTGTTGAACTTTTTGGGCAGAATTCTGTGTGTCCTACTTTTTAAGGTAACAAAACCTATAAAAATTGGAGGAGTATAGAGGCCACATAATAAAAGGGACTCTTGATTGATTAAGTAACATACACCTGTAAAAGCAAATAAAAATACTGAACGCACAGATACTATTCAACGGGAAAGCGCCCCAATGAACTGCAATGTTATTTTTAAAGCAGACAAAAAAGTAAATAAAGAAATAATAGCACAACTTTGTTCAATCAGGTATCAGATGTAAATGCACTATAAAAGGATAAAAAAGCCAAGGCATGGAACTGGGAAAGTAAGAAGGCTGAAATAGGTGGCAAAAAATATCTACTGGTAGTTAAAGACCCAGAAGTAAATCCAAGACGTAAACAATTAAATAAGGTGTTTAAGCAGCACATCAAAGCTTAAGAAATGCCAAGTGACATAACAGCGCCTATTAGAGAAAAGTCCAAGTGGCTAGCTGCAAGATGAAGTCTGACAATTAAGGAATACTGAATAAAGACATATAAAAAGTAGAAAAATCTAAGGAATAGTGTGGATAAGTATAGAAAAATCCCATGGGTAGTGCATATAATACCGGAGGAGAAGGTGAGTATGCTAGTTCAGTATTGCGCAATGACCTGCAAAGGAATAGTACAGAGAACACCCCATCGCACGTTTTACGGGGAGTGGGGTGAGGGAGAAACTAGAGGAGAGTTGTCCTGTTCTCTGTGCTATTCCTCTGCAGGTTGTTGCCCTCTTGACCAGCACTGCACTAGCACACTTACCAACTCCTCAGGTGCACTTTGATTCTCAAAAACAAAGCAGTAAAAAATAAAAATAAATAAAGCAGAGTAGTGAAAAAAACAAAAAAGGATTAGGTTACAACAATAGAGATTCAGGATTAGTTTCAGATCACTCTTAGTTCCAGCAGGTGGGTGTAGGCTGCTGAGGAGGGGCAGACTTCTCTTTGTGATACTTCGTGCCAGCAGTGTACACCCATGCTTTTTTTTTGTAACCCAATGTAGCACCTGAAACTATTTTTAACCATGATCTGTTCCTATATTGCAGCATTGCTTTTTTTTTTTTCGCTCAGGTGAGAGCACATATAGGCTTTAAAGGAAACTTACCAATACACAGCCAGCACTGGTGGATATCCACTGCAAATGAGGTTATTAGCCCTAATCGCAAATCATGTTTTAATGCCCAAGCATTACTAGAAGATCTCAGATCCCACCCAACGAGAGATCCATTGACTGTGGCGTAAGCCAGTACAGACTGGGATCCAGAGTTGAACTGGTGTATATCTATTACACATCCCTCTTCTAGTGGATCCAAAAATCTAGAAACAAAAATGGGAATTATGAAGTGAAGGTATAAATAAATGTCAACGGTATGATGGTTTACAAAAAGTAGGTTTCATGTATCACATGCTTTTTTTTTCCTGTAAGCCAATGTACAGGCCAGCTCAGTGTAATAGCCCAATGTATATCAAATGTATCCATAATCTTATTTTTTGTCTAAAACTAAATACTTTTAAGCTGCACTTACTTGCTGAAGTAGAGAATTCATTGACAACAGCAACTCTACAGGGACTAAAGAAAGTTACAGATCCATCTGTGTGCACTGATTTTGCTAGATATTTTTCTTAAAGGGAAGCCACCATCACAAGATCACCTATTGCTTAAATCGGGGTTTTTAGTTTAATGCACTTTTAAAAATTTTGTACAGTTTCCACCTCTTCCCCATATCACATTCTTTAATGATATCACAAATTAAGACATTTTCCATTTTCACACTCACCAGTGCAGCTTTTTTAAACTCTAAATTTTTTGTTTTAGGAAACAATACATGCACATTAGCCACAAAGAACAACCTCTGACCCCATCATTTTTATTGAAGCAACTAATGAGCGCATGAAGGGAGCGAAAACGGGGTCAGCTGTGCAATCGTCTATTGTGATTTATGGATCTTGTGTCATAAGCTGTGTGTAGAGCAGTTACCTGTCATGTTAATCCTGCCTCTGCTGATAAGGCAACTACTGTAAACTCTTCTTGAAAGAACAGTGCAAGTGGCCAGAGTAAAACCAGAAAAATTGCTACTTTTTTTTTAAATAAAAGCCATGATTTGATAAAAAAATTATGCCTATTTTTTTTTTAGTTTACATTTATCACAAAAAAACTGATTTAAATCATAGGTCACTTTCTAAAGATGGCTTCCCTATAAAACAGAATGCAAATAGAACATACCTGCTTTGTATTGTGTGAACTTTTGGCGACTTAGGTGGTTTAGAAGCTTCAATAGCAAGAAGTTGTATGTGGCCATTGTCTGAAGCCACGGCTACGTACTGTGATCCTTGGCAAAATGTCACAGTTTTAATATTTCCACCGATGCGAGAATAAGTCACTATGGATCTAAATCACAAAATAAGAATGCAATTCCGCAACGGAGTCAGTGACATAACCGCAAGACATAAATACACAGGAGCAGTGGAGTAACGCAGGGAGGATCATCCCAATATCTTGTAGCATTAAAAATTTATTACACACTCAGAACTATATGCATTTTTCTCATGTGCCTCCCAATATGTGCAGGTGTAAAACAAGCTCAATGGGTCTCTTGTCACCAGCAGGTATGAGCTGGGGGAATTTCAAAGGCTAGATTACATGTACAATAAATAAGGCCTTAAAAGGGGTTTATCCAACAAACAAAGTACATTTTAATCAATAGATCTTGGAATAAACATAAGTTACACATTTGGATGGGTTAAAAAAAAATCATCCGGTGCCGAGATCATCTTATAAATGTGCCCCTGCTGTGTACTGTGTAATGGCTGTGTCTGACCGCGCAGGAACATGGTCTGATCATACCACAGCTCCTGGGCAGAGGAGGAAGAAACAATCCGCATGTGATCCCATGCTGTCCTGCCTGTATAATACTCTTTTGCGTCCTCACCTACCCAGGAGATGTGGTATGATCAGACCATGCTCCTGCATGACCAGACAGACATTACACAGTACACCGCAGGGAAACATTTATAAGATTATCTCAGCACAGCAATATTTATTTTATTTTTTTTAATATCTATTGATTAAAAAATGTACTTTATTTTTGGGACAACCCCTTTAATGCTCCAAAAGGTCCTCTAAAAAATTATTATTCTTAAATAGATATGGCCGACATCTCCACTTGTACTAGTTTTGGCTAGTATGGCTGATGTAAAATGCAGTGTTTATGATAAAGTCTTTAACCTCTTCCTGCATATGCATGTATCTGTTCATACATTTTAGCAGTGGGTTTCTGTATACAGACGTTCTGCTACGTCATTGTGATTACAGGCACAAGAACTGTGCTACTCCATCTGAAGAGGGAGCAAGCTGTAATATACAGCCGACATCTCGCTGCAAACCCTTTATTTGCAGAGTTCAATGGCAAACAAAAGGAATGGCCTAGCAAATTGTCAGTTGGTTACTGACAGGTAATAATGCTTTAGTATTATACAAGTAACGCTATGTTCACATGTCCAGTAGTGATTAGTTAGAACAGATCCAGCAGCAATCCGTTGGGTCCGTTAATCAGCCATCAGAAAGGGGGAACTGACTGTTGGGCCCCCTTTCTGATCCCAAGAATAGAGATCTCAAAAGTTAAATTGAGTGGTGGTGCACAAGCTTGAAAACCCTGCTCTATTCATTCTTATGGAGTTGATGGCACGGCTATCTTTGGCACATAAAAATTAGTCGAGCAGTGCACCACTGGTTAATGTAGACTGGGGGACTTTGCAAACTCAGATTTGGGGCTCTGCAGGGTTCACAAAACTTGAATCCCCAAATACCATACATTCACCACCTATCATGATTTAAGATGATAAATTTAGTGGAAAAACAACCCTAAAAAATAAAAATAAAAATGGAAAAAGTGCAAAGAAAAAAAAAAAAACACTTGCCTCTTTATTAAATTCATTTCTATTATTGTGAAACAGTAGTAAATAATAGAGTATACATATTTGGTATTGCCATAATTGTACTGACAAATAGAATTAAGGTAACACCTTATTTATGTTGGAAAATACATATTAGAAAAAAAAAAAAGCTTGAATTACGTTTTTGTTTTTTTGTTTTTTTATTATTACTGGAGAAAAAAGGGGTCACTATAGAAAACAACTCATCCCACACAAAAATCTAGCTCCTATCAAGCTATGTGTATGGAATAATAAAGTATGGCTCTCTGAATGCGGCAATGAGAAAAAGAAAAATTCCTCTGGTCCTTTGCTTAGGCTTAGTACTGAAAAGGTTAATAAAACGGCTTACTTTGCAAAAAAAACAGTTATAAAACAATTATTATCTGGACACTATTTGTTATACCTTGTTGTACTGGTTTTTCCTTCCATTTTCGCACTATTCCAGATTTTTACTGTTCCGTCATCTGCGCAAGTAGCAAAAACTGAATGTTCATCAGAGACACGGATTCTGTTTATTGGGCCACAATGTTCATGTAAGTGAGCCACCAGCAAGCCTTTTGGGTGCCATCCTAGGAAAAAAACAAACTGTGTAAAGAACTAGAATATTTAACAAATATTGGACAATGCTGAGCACTTGGTGAAAAGGCAAAAATACAGTATCATCTATCTGATGCCACTCAGAACAGCCCTGTGAGGTTACAGGAACAATCCTTGCCAAAATATTAAATAACTATACTTTCAAGTAAGTTTTCAGAGTAATCTACAATCTGGGTGTACAAAAGGAATAACACAATTTTTGGCCATTAATGACTTGTATCCTGCATTCTTCACCAGTGTTCCCCTCTGCAGGCTGTAGTGCTTGCAATTGATTCTAAGCTAGTGAGAGGAGACTAGCCGCTATGATATCTCCCATACACCACACAACACACATACAGAGGCACATAGGAGAATACACAGCAGTACTGAGCAGTGTAGCTATGAATCCAGCTCTGTCATAAGCCAATATACATGCTACAAAGTTGCATATCTGGCGCTTCTCCTTTTTGCCCTCTCCATAGATGTTAATGTGCTGTGTAACCTGACACATCAAACAGTCAATCTTGTCTTGAGCAAGACATATTTGAGCTGGGTTTTTTTCGGGAGGCAGGGAAAGTGGCTCATCAGTGGAGAAATAAGCACATTGCTCAGATATCAACGTTTTAAAGTGACCTGTAGTATTGTTTTATGCAAGTTTGGTAAAAGTATAGTGCCCATTTAACCCAAGCAACAAACTCCAAAAGTGCAGTCAAACATTACTGTGGTATAGACTGTCACCACTTAGCAGTCCACACACTTGAACTTACTGTCATCGAGGATAACAGGCAGGACAACTGGAGCAAGAAGCGACAATTCCAATCTTTATGGTCATTTTAGACTTGGAGTAAATTCACGAGTAATTACAATTTTCCAACTATGAATTTTAGATGCGCAGCTTGTAAAGTTATGTTGCAAATTTTCATCTGTGGCAAATAATTATCAAAATCTGCATGTACAAAATGCAGATTTAACCCCCTGCATTGCAAAAGGGGTGGGGGGGTGGGGTTAGTGGTGAAAATCAATAGCATAAATGGACACTATTTAAATCCCACACAGCAAGTACATTTCTGCATTGGATTTTTTTTTTTTTTTTTCACTTTTTTGCAAGTGGTTGAGGTTTGGTAAAATCTCATCGACTTTGCAGAGAATACGCTGTGGACTTTCAGCCCATAAATCTGAACAGAAGATCTGCAGCGGATCCACCCTATGTGAACATACACTCAAAAGAGGGGTTGCCAATCACAGGTAATTCTACCCACAGTTTGAGTTTACCATGGCAATCTCTTTAAGGGTGTATTCAGACTGCTGGATTTCTATACGGATGTACCATAATTGTAGAATAGATTACATGAAATGTCGTCCTTGCATTGCAGTTAAATGTGATCGGCACTGTGGATTTTGTGGCAATTTATGTTGTGGATCTTAACAAAAGGTTTGACCTTTGACAAGACAAAAGTTGAAATCTCCTGAATTTTTAATAAGGCAATATGCAACAAAATACAGCTCAGAAGGTAATGATAGAAAGCAGAAGATAAAAAGTAAAAAAAAAAATATTGGGACAAAATTGTTACATTGATTAATAGAGGCAGGATGAATTTTTTTGTTTTTTTTCTTATGTGTGATCTCTCAGCCATGGTATAAGCGTTATAAAGTAAAATGGTTTTGAATTTTGTACGGTGAAATAAATGGGGGAAAAAAGCCACCCCAAACCCACTCTCCCCTATATTTCTAGAATTAAATCATTCCATCCATAACTGCTAAAACCAACAAAACTATAAATGCATAGTCCAAGTATAGCCACTTGAGTAGTACACACCAATGTATGCTTATGGTCATTGACAATTTATTCGGTTCTTAGACTTGTCAGTTGAATACAGTACAATTTTCCGGCCATATCATGTATATACCTGTTGGTGGTGGCTTACTCTCCCATTCAGCATTCTCCATCATGTACTTTACCAGCCTCTCGGCATTGCACTGCTCTCGCTTCTGTTGGATGAGCTGCTGAAGTTCACTCTTACATGTAGTCATGCGGATCTGTAAAGCTGCAGGCTGAGCGGCGCTGTTGTTGGTGTGTATCGGCACTGTGGGTTTCTTTGATTGGTTTCCTACTGCCTCGGATGTCTAGGACAGAAGAAACAGAACATCAGCTTAGAGTTTTGGTAAAATTAAAGTTCAATGTGGAATGATTTTAACTTTGTAAGTATAATATATGAATGATAGTCCTTAAAATTCCCAACCCACATTGTAGTATTACATCAAAAGGAAGGAGTTTGTTAAGCGTTGTCCACTACCAAAAAAAAATCTCAAAGGCCTCAGGGTGCTGCATGAAAGTAAAGAAACAAAATTGCTAATTTACTATTTCCCAGACCGGCTTTGGCTTGTTCTAGTGTACCCCGCCGGTCTCCTGACAATGTCCCGTGGCTGCAGTGGTCACATGACAGTTTGTGTCAGGAGACTGAAGGGTGATACAGAGATGAGAACGGAGCAACAGAGTCAGTACAGGAGGCAAAGATACTTTTTCTTTTGCATTAATAAAAGGTCCATCCAGTAGTCAAAAAACCCTTTGACGGTCACTTACATACAGTGGGTGGTGGCCGATATCTTAGTCTTCACAGCATGGATGCCAAGGTAAATTGTAATCGTAGTATCAAAAAAGGAAAGACCGAGTAGAATGAATGATCTGTTACTTCATTGTCAACACCCCAATATTATATTAAGTTTATTGATAGTTATAGCTGTTGTATATTTGACTAATGAGACTAATAGATTGCTGATCCATCACTGAAAGGCCCAAGTATATTACAGGAGTGTTGGGGAGTACTTTTTTTTTTAATGTAAAAAAGCAATGTTACTAGGATTCATTCAATTGATGCCTTTTCAATCAATCCATGAGCTCAGAAGTACCTGTGGTGAGGAGGACAGAGGGGGGTTAGCGGCAGCAGAAGAGTCTGAGCGAGGCTTAGTTGCTTCCTGGTCAGCAGGAGGCAGAGTTTTCGGTGCCGTCTGGGCTATATTTGCCGGCTCCATTGCACCAAACATGCTCTTCCACTCCTCATTCACGTTGGAATCTTGCTTCACGTGCTTCCGTGCTACAGTGTAAAGGGTAAAGGAAATTATTTCAGAATAAACTCAAAGTAGAACTTAAAAGGTGAGGTCTGAAATTAACATTTATTTAAATCCTAAATGTCTCTTTACTGTAATAGTCTAATCACAATTTACAAATAGAATATAAAGAAAAGTAATGCTACATCTCAACATAAGAAAGATATATTCTAAGGGATTCGCATTGCTAAGGTGCATATACATTGCATGATAATCGGGAACATACAGTGCTACAAAAAAACAACAACTCATAATCGTGGAGTATGAACGGGCTGCCAGTCGTGCTACGAACGAGCAAAGTGATCTTTCGGTTTACTTAAATATCACTGTTCTCAGCTGGGCATCATCCTGTGTAAAGAGAAGCTGTGCTGCCGAGAACAATGGCAGCCTATGCACCCTGAACAATCCAATATTACTTGTTCTGGGTGCACCGTAAGTGCGGTCTGCCTGTCTATACAGACTACTAAATGACCAACTTACATGTTGCTGAAAAGGAGTCGCTAATGCCTTGCATCTGCTGCTTTAAATGCACCTTTAGTTGTAATCACTGAACAAGAACTACTACATCAGTAAGAGGTCACATCATCTACATACCTCAAATACATGGAAATAATCTTTTATTCTGACGCAAGTCTTCCAGTCTTTGAAAAAGTTTTTAAAGAGAATCTGTAAGCAGGTTTTTGGCAATATAATCTGGGACCCCGATTCCAGTGATGTACCATGTAGTCCTGCTCTGTGTAACGCAGCCCCCACCACTGATTGGCAGCTTTCTGCCCAAGCACAGTGCACCCAGAAATCTTCCAATCAGAAGTGTGGGCGGGATATACATAGCCAAGCATTCAGAGATCAGATAGATCTGTAGCAGATAAAATAGGGATTTTATAAAAATTACAGCAAGCCACTCAGTAAGTGACATCACTGGAATAAGGGTCTCTTTCCCTACATTATGCTGCTCTCAGATCAGGTTGCAAAAAACCTGGTGACCTATTCCCTTTAGTCACTTATTCCAATAATTTCAGGGGGGTTTTTTTGTGATACACAGGCTTCATGTTATGCTTTGTTTGTGTGCCTGTCATCTCCGCCCTGCTGATTTTCTAAAAGAATAAAGCACCACTTATGCACATTTTTAAACGGTGTCCCCCTTTCTATCATTCTTATATGTGGGATATATATAGTTTTATAGTTTTCAGTTGTTTCAGAAGATGTGGCTTGTGCTAGCAATGGCATTTGTTTAATAGTTTTATGTTTTTTTGTCTTCAAAGTATTTATTGGGCATTGTAACATGTGATATATTAGGGCCAGTTACATGCAAAATAAAGCCTGCTGAGATGCACAGCTAAGACCAGGAGATCGAGCAGCTACTTGGCACCTGGTGATCACAATACTGCAGTGGCAAGTGTCATTGTAGTATACTGAACTGTGTAACAGCATTCACAAATCACAAGAGAAGCAGTAATGGAATATGAAACGATGGCTGGAAGGGGGTCATATTTAGATCCTCGGTCTTGGAACTTACGCCGCTTATCTTCTGTGTCCAGCTTTGCTTTCACGAGATCAGATTGTCGTCCACATATACCTAAAGCCTGTAGGTCAATCACTCCTTTTAATGAACTCTCATGAATGTGACTTTGATCAGCTACATTTGCCTTGGCTTTGTTTGACTTTAACATAAAATCCTTAAGTGCCAAAAGCTTATCTTCTTCGTCTTCCGTCATTCCCTAATTGAATAATAAAACAGAAATTATTGTTGTGATAGAAGGGTTGCATTACGAGTATGTCTGTCATAATCCAAGGCTTATACCTTACATCAACTCCACCCATTGTTTCCCTGAGTCTCACACTGTATAATAGATATTGAATACTATTTTTACAGTATTAAGTGGCAAAATGTTTGCACTATCAGTTTTTAGCTCTATTCTTTAACGCGTGTGTCAGCACAGAATGACTGTTCAAAGTACAGGTGCTCAGTGCACCCTTGGTGCGGCCAAACATTTAAGTGCACCTTCCCACCAACGTACAGGAACAATAAACTAGGACTGCAGCAGGAATGGAAGAGAGAGGATATGTGCATATGTTCAGTATTTGCTACATACATTTCTCCTGCAAATACCAAAGTGTTGGCAGGAAAAAAGCATCAAGAAATACGTGCTTTTTTGCGCAAGGGGTTTTATGCATTGGTTCCCCATTCATTAGAAAAAGGAAAAAACAATGAACAAATAGCCGTGTCCAACCGTGATTTATTAGCATGTCAAACAAATACTGGTCTTTTTTCAATCCCTCAATAAAGTCTAAAAAGTGTTTCTATCATCATTAACAGTAGAATAATAATAAAAAAAAAATCCTTGTGGTCAGACTGTAGCATGTGCCTACAGGTCACTTGGACATTTGTGACCTAATTAATCCTATACCTGTGACAGCAGTTTCTTCAAGAGCTGGGCAACAGCTGGATCCTCAGCCGGGGGGCACTCCGGCAGCGTACCATTCCTCTTTTTCTGACGCATCTGTAAGTGTCTGAAGAGGCTGGCAATGTCCTTTGATCGCAGAGCATAGTCAAAAATGGATCGGTTTACAGGCTCCTTTAGCACACTCAGAAGGACAAGTTCCTTGTCTAGCTGCAAATGTGGGATAAAAGATTAAATGCTTTAAGGGCTGAAGGCCTGACTAGTGACAAGTAAAGCAAACTGAACAGGACTAATAGGAGTAAGTCATTCTAATGAACAGACTAGTGATCTGCCCCATAAGTTACCTCACTGCTGTAAATAGCCAGCCTTTGATGCAGGGCACATACCTGAATAACGGGTTGAGTAATAAATGGTTGTAGATATGGCATTAACCTACAGTACACATCAGCAATGTTTAACTGCTGAGCAACTGTAGTAACGAACCCCACAGCTCCATAACGTATCCACAGGTTGGGGTGGCACAGAAAGGGTGCTGAAAGGAAAAAAAAACGTAAGGCAAAACCATCCCAGAGCAGATTACATTCAGAACAAGAACATACCATGGCCCAGATGCATCAAGACCGGCATTGCGCCCCTCGGTCTTGATGAGGGGACATGTTGGACACAGACGCTCCTGATTCAGTAAGAGGTGCTCATTGACATGCTTCTTAATGAATCTGGCGCATCTGAAAAGTGGGACGTGCGACTCCGAGTAAGATTTGTGGTGAAGCATAATGCGGCACACTCCAATTTCCAGACAATCCCGCCTCTAACTGATTTATATGAGGGTCTGACTCCAACATGCACCCTAATTAAGAGTGGTATTGTTCACACTTCATGAATCTGGGCCCATTTTAACAAGCTGCAAGAATGTTAGATTCAATCACTATTCACAGAGCTGGGGCGTCCCAGTGACTATTGCAAATTGAATACACATGAGGGGGGGCCCTGGTAAAGAAATGAAGTAGTAATACTGCCCTTCTTCAAAAAGGGAGATAGTTTGTGTCTGGTCCATTATCGAAACATTGGAAATGGCAGGAAATGCATTGAGTGGAGAGGAGACCCAAAAGTAGAGATCAGCGAGGACTGTGTAATAAAGGGTATTGCAGAGGTTTGATGAGGAGTAGGACTTATTCTATTGTTTCATACCAGTCTAAGCCCTCAATGTGTAGCAGAGGTAAAATGAAGAATCACTGTGGCTCACTGAAATTAATGGAGGTCTCCATTAATTTGGATATTTTGTTGTGGTCAATATACAGTAGATTACCAAATATTACCCAGAACCCTGTAGTCAGGACAAGTATGTAAGGAAAAAGGTCAGTTTACGGTTTGGGACAGGAGGCACTGTATCCATTTAATACAAAAAGGGTGCATTTCTTTTGCATTGTTCTCTACACGTTTGATACAATGGGTGTACTATGTAAAAAAAAAAAAAAAACACTTGTACATTAAAGAAGAAACAGAAGCTATGCTAAAGTAAGGGCTTAAGGGAGATGAAAGTATTCTCCGAAACATCCATAGCACCAATTCTTTTCATCATAGTATCTGCTATTCACCGAGACGCTGATTTTCCTCTTTAGAGCTCGCCCTCCCTTCTGGGGCGTCACAAATAAGGGGGCACAGCCTATTCCAGGCTTATACTGCAAGCCAGCCCCTGATAACATCTCCTTTCATTCCATCCCCTGCCAAGTTACAGGTCTTGTGCCATTCAGCCTGAACCTCCCCACACCATGCAGGATAATTGCCTGCTATAATTCACAGCTTCTCTGTGATAGTCATAGCATCCCTCTATGCCCCTGGACATCTCAGAAAGAAGGCGTGCAGATACAGGCTGCGATAGACGCCTGGACATGTCATGGCAAAGTGTAATGTGTACTGTCACGTATCAGGCAGGGAGCAGGACACAGCGCTGATCGACACCACAGTACATACACTAGAATGGTCAATCTCCCTTCCCTCCATCCACCTATACTACTCGATAGTAAAGAGAACTTATAGATTATATTCAAATAAAATTATTGAAAATTATATCAGCTTCCAGTATAAAACAGACATATTCTACATACCAATGTCACAAGAGAATTCATAGATATGTGGTTTCTGAAGAAGTCCCAGCTGGCACATACAAGTGAGGGCATTAAGAGCCTTAAATATCACAAACTCTTCCACATCGCTCAGTCCTTGCTGGAGAAGTGGTTTTAGGATTGAGGAACTTTGCCACCCCACATATGCAGCAACCCCTGAAAGAAAAGGATCCGCTGAGCAGGGAGATCACAGAAAAATTATAAGATTATCTTTACCAGACAGGCCGACAGTTTCCAAGACCAAGTTAAAACACCACTGTAAACCATTAACCACTTCAAAGCTTCAATCTTTAAAAGGGGTTGTTCACAACTGGAAACCCCTTAGATGCTGCAATGCTCCTTATAAAACATTAAAAAAAAAAAAATCATACACCATATACTTGCACCTTTCCAGTGATGTCAGCACCGTCTCCCGCCGCTCACGTCACATGAAAATAAAAGCACTGTCGCAAGTTCTATTATGTGAATTATACATCTTAGGGCTTCATTCGCACGGCTCTATGATCAGATTGAACGAGTGTCATATTATTTGTGCTAAAGATGGGATCAGATTCTGACAAAAGTGGTTTTCAAAAAAATGGGTTTAATTGAGCCTTAAAGGGGTGGTCCAGTCTCAGAGAAAAAGGTCTGCAGCAATCACACATCAGCGATTTGCATACTTGCCGTCATCTACAGACTAGACTCTTGCACTTTTCTTCTATTTAGTGAAGCCGGATGAGTCTAGTAGGCACGAGACCACAAGAATTAAAACTGTATACACGAACCTGTGACTGCCACCTGCACGGGAAATACAGGGGAATCATGACAGTGTGCATCACGTACTGTCATGATTCAGAAGTCTGCAGTCAGTGATTGCAGACTTGTATTCTGAGACCGGAAAACCCCTTTAGGATTACTTTCCCATGTGACATTTCCACACATTTTACCTTTTGTGTTGCAAAATGTGCAATCGGCATGGACATTCTCGGCATGCAAATCCACTGTGTTTCTGTCCCAAGGGAATGTATTCTACAGTTTCAGATTTACCAGGAGTGTAACACAGATATGTCTAGTGCAGGCCCTTAAAGAGCATGAGAGAAATTCAAGAACACCACAGCAGTTTACTTTTTGTCAATAAGTGAAGCATTGATTTAAATCCTCAAGTAGATTTATAAAAGTGAAATTATATTTTTAATTAATTCCTACCTTCCACTCATACATTACATAGTCATGAAAAAGCAAAAGCACCTACCAACAATACTGTCAAAAAAAGCTCCTCGGAGATGCCAGTCATTCTTATCATTGAGGAAGGTAATCATATGAGACAGAAGAACATCATTGGCTTTTTGCCGACCAAAGAAGACACACAGCCGTGTTATTCCATTTTCCATTAAGGTCTGCTTCACTATGTTTTCTGGGTCACTTAGTAACGTCACCACCTTTTGCTGAACCATCTCATGTAAAGCCTGCAATTCTACATAAAAAAGAAAAGAAGAAAAACACAATGTGAAAAAATATCCTCTACCAAGTTTTATAGGTTCTTATATAATGTCATCACCAGCAGATCATCAACTACAAGAAGCTCACAAGTCTCACCTGTGCACAAGTCACATTATTCACTCTTATAGTAGATAATGCATTATTATATTGTGGTATTATAAAGGCATAGAATGGGTGGGTACAGACAAGAAAAGAATTTAAGAAGTTGGCTCAACTAGACAGTCTGGAGTAAGTCGTGTTATCACTATAGTTGTAGAGGGAACGTGCAGGCGGTCACACACGTCCTTGTAGCAAGACCCGCAGGCAGTGTAATATACAAAGCTCATACACACTCATGGCTGACCATTCAATACATGGCTGTATCCAGCGCTCTAGAGCAGGAGATCTCTTATAATGGCTGTGCAACCATCTAATAAAGATGGGGTGGGATCTTTCCTATATACCACACACAGTATGTCCTCATGTAGAGAGGATTTTACAAGTGTAGTTCCAGCAAGACATACCGGTGTCATAGTTCTCACTGGGATGCGACACCTCATCCAGCTCTTCACTGCCCGGATCGTTCTCCATGCTCAGGTTTTTCAGCTGCACCAGCTCCAGAAACCTCAATGCCGTCTCAGCCAACATTGCTATGTTCTCTTTATTAACAAAAAAAAGGGAGAGAAGTGGTTAAATGAAGGGTCACAAGTGCAGGACTGCGCTGCGCTCCACGTTGCTCTGCTCTTTTGTAGAGGCTGAATTAGTGGTAAACTGGTATAAATTCTGAAAATCCGTCTACTGCCAACCCGAGGAGAGCCGGCCACAGACGAAGGAGCACAGAGCTCAGCCGAATGTTTCTGCACCTTTGTTTCCAAGCTCGGTGGGGGACCAAAGTACTACGACATATCACTATCAAACATCAAATCTTTTTTCGGACTGACAATCACACTTTAACTCCTTCTAAGTCCATGACATAATAGCAAGTTATACGAAGGGTGCAAGGAGTCGATCTATACCATTATTTATAGAACCAACCTTTGCCACTTTGAGGTAACACATTTCCCTATTTTATGACAAGAGCAAGTGTTTCTGCAGCGTCTCCAGCCCTCTGAGCTCATCAGAAATCATGTCAATGACATAACAGGTCCAGAGGCCGCTGAGCTTGTGTCACAGATATTATTTACAATGAGCTCACAGAACTGGTGAAGTGGCAGAAACACTCAGAAAACAACGTTTGTGAGCCTCTGCTGTGCCTTCTGTATACTCACTTATCATAAGTGACTTATGCTTTATCCCCTGGCCAGGAGCTGTGGCATGTGCCGGCCATGAACTGGAGCAGCTCTGCATGGTCAGACACAGCCAATACGCTGTACATAGCAGGGACACATGGATTTTTATTATTCTAAAGTCTGTTAATTAAAATATTATAAAAGGTCTTGGGGAGTGGTGACAAACTTTAAGAAAAATAAAATAAAAAAGTTAAATTTTTTAAAGCTACTAAAAAGTATAAAAAAAAATTATAACATTTGGTACCACTAATTATACTGACCTGGAGAATGTTATGTGTCATGTCATTCATACCACACAACAAACGCAGCAAAAAGAAAACAAACACCCCCCCACCCACATTTCCCAAATGTGGATTTTTTTCCCCTGTTTTATAGTACTTGATATTATAAAGTGAATGACATCATTCAAAACTACAGCTGATTCTGCAAAGAAACAAGCCATAATACAGAGATGTGAACAAAAAAAAATGGCTGCATCATTAATCGGAATAAATTTAAGACTCCTAAGTAACAAAGGCATCACTTTTAGACACGGGGCACCTCTGTACAGCTCTTACACCATAGCTCACCTGCATACGCTAGTCTAACAATGGTTGCCTCATCCTGAGCCAGGTGCGCTATGCCAGGCAAAATGTATTCTGGATAAATGTTGACATCATTCCGAGGAACCTCCTTGACCAAGGCTAGCACCTTCGTCAGCGTCCTCACGGCTTCTGCCTTCACTCTTGGCACAGAGTCATTACTAAGGTGCAGTAAATACGGTGTGATGCGGTCAAGTAAAATTTCCACACTTAAGCGTGGAGCAAGATGGAGGATCAGCTCCAGCGCTGCCAGCTTGGAATCGCAATATTTCAATGTCTGCAAGCAAGAAGTGATCACAGAGACCAAGACGAGTAAGCCATTCTCCTTGGTCTCCCTCCCTTCTGCCTTCTCACTCTCATCATCTCCACATAGATTTTTGATGATGTTTTCTAAATCCTTACGGATGACCAGGATGCGTTCATCTGCAGAATTGAAGGTCTCTTTAGCAAACTGGGCCATGTACGGCTGCAAAAAGCTGTAAAATATTTCAGGGAAAGCATTGCCCCTCTGATGCTTTAAGTATTCTTCTGCTGCCAGTCGCTTCTCAGGCTCACGGCGAATCATCTGCGTCACCTTTCAAAGAAAAGGAAAATAATAATATGTTAGTGCCATATATGCTATAGCAAGGTCAGAACCCCAGAGCCATCAATGCACACAGTATCAGGCTCAGATTTACATGGTTTCAGGCAAATTCTGCCCTTTCGTCAGTCCTGTGACTGTAGAAAATATCATGAGGAATAATTCCTGGTCTTGTGACTGTCAGTGCTCAGGGGATGCAAATATAAGAGCTGTATCAGATCAGCTTTATATATTCTACAAGTGAAGCAGTAAGAAGTAGACTAGAAAAACTCCAGCACCTTCTCCGTATCCATCACAAGAAAAGTAAAGTTAAAACGTCCATTTTATTAGTTCCATTAAAAAAGCGCCATATGTAAGGCAGACCTTACGCGTTTCGAACCAAATAGGGGTTCTTAATCATAGGTTACATTGCTATAGATAAAAGACATATATATACACATATGGACTGAAAACAAAAGAGAAAATAGGGTGGAGACAACAAAGAACAGGAAGTTCATTAGTGAATGAAAATCCTCCTAAGGATAATTGCTCAGTAATATGTATAAATTAAACTTATGTGCATGGTATGCTGGCAAATTAAGTACATCAATAGAAAAAGGTATCAAAAATGTACATTAAATCATTGCGAAAATTGAGACAATTTCTCAAAGATGAAAGATCACCACAGTGAAAATCAGCAAAATGCTGGAGCGACTCCAAATCCTAATGCAGCGAGTCGATCCATGTCAGGGCTCAGCAAACATTCTGCTGATTTTCACTGTGGTGATCTTTCCACACTTAGGTTATGTGCCCACGATGCAGAAATGCTCAAGATTTTTTCCTGAGCGTTTCTGAATCTCCCCTGGCAGAAAAGACGCATGCGGATTGTACATGCGTTTTTCCTGCCAGGGACAAGCGGATGTGAAGCGTTCTTCACTTGCATTTCCGCATGCGGGTTGTCAAGCGCTATCCAAGCGATTTTAGCATCACTTGGAAAGTGCTTGACAACTTGGTCACACTATATAAATGCATGCAAACAGCATGGATTTATATACTGTGACCGTAAAGAAGGTTTAAAAATAAAACAAATAAATCTATACTTACCTTCCGATGGCCCCCACAGTCTTGCTTCGCTCCGTCCTCCCTTGCTGACAGCTCGCGGTACACTACACTGAAGGACCTGCCGTCACATGACTAAATGACGTCAGCGCAGGTCCTTCAGTCCACCGCAATCTGCCGGCATGGGAGGACAAGCGTACCGCGGGCAATCAGAAGGTAAATATAATATTTATTTTTTACTTTATTCTTTTTTTTGCAGGTTCTATGGTACCCGGGTCCAGAGGAGAGTCTCCTGTGCTCCACAGCTGGGTACCATCCGCACATTGTACAAGCGGAATCCAAACGTTTCAGATGCAGTGATGCGGATTCCATGCGTTCCAATGAAAGTCAATGGCGGAAAAAACGCTGCGCTTCCGCAAAATAATTGCTAGTGCTGCATTTTTTTCCGCAATGATAATCCACATCGGAAATTTCCGCAGCATATGCACAGCACATGCGGATTATCATTGGGGAACATGGCAGGCCTTCTACCATGTGTTTTTTAAGCATTTCTGCAGAGTTTTTGCCGCTGCGGAAACGCTTAAAAAATGCATCGTGGGCACACAGCCTTAAGGTTATTGGTATAGATAAGGTGCAAAGACATATGTGGAGGAGATAAGCTTGCCTCTATCTTAGCCAGAGAAGCCTCATGGATTCTTAAACTTAGCTCTCGCATTCCCAATGGTCTCAGTTTTTGCAATGATTTAATGTACATTTTTTGATACTTTAATGGTGGTGTACTTAATTTGCCAGCATACCATGCACATAAGTTTAATTTATGTATAGTGTTGAGCATTCCGATACTGAAATATCGGGTATCGGCCGATATTCGCGGTATCGGAATTCCGATACTTAATTCCGATACTATTGCAATATCGTATACCGGAATCGGAAGTTCCCATAATGCAATGAGACATTTTCATTTTATTCAGCCAATGAGGATCCTAAGAAGTGTGGGCACATCCTGTTAGGCATGTAGGCATCTTAACTAATGGCATGGCTGTGATTGGCTGCTGAAATGATGTCATGATGCACTATAAAAGCCACCGCCGCCATTTTGAGCTCACTCTGCTGTGAATTCAGTTAGGGATAGGACGCTGTTGTTCTGAGGGACAGTTTTAGCTACCTATTTGCTCTATACTGCTTTACCCAAGCTACTTTCTAAATCACTGTGCCTTGCAGTGCTAGTGCACAGTTCCCTGTGCTGTTCACCGCTATCTGCAAGGTCTGTGTGTGTGAGTGCAGCTCACCCTGTAGTGTGTGCTTCAGCCAAGTCTGGTTGTAGTGTACTCAGTGTGTGTCACTGCCTCATACATTGTCCTTTTTTGCCAATTCATAATTTTTCCTGATATCTCCTATTAGTGTGGTGGTTCCATCTGTATTCAGCTAAATTGGTTCCAAACACACTATATAGGAGTAGATAGAGAAATTTTTTTCCGTCTTGCAGCACTAGTGCACAGTGCTCTGCATCTGTACTGTTCACCGCTGTCTGCAAGGTCTGGTGTGTGAGTGCAGCTCACCCTGTAGTGTGTGCTTCAACCCCGTCTGGTTGTAGTGCACTCAGTGTGTGTCACTGCCTCATACATTGTCCTTTATTGCCAATTCATAATTTTTCCTGATATCTCCTATTAGTGTGGTGGTTCCATCTGTATTCAGCTAAATTGGTTCCAAACACACTATATAGGAGTAGATAGAGAAATTTTTTTCCGTCTTGCAGCACTAGTGCACAGTGCTCTGCATCTGTACTGTTCACCGCTGTCTGCAAGGTCTGGTGTGTGAGTGCAGCTCACCCTGTAGTGTGTGCTTCAACCCCGTCTGGTTGTAGTGCACTCAGTGTGTGTCACTGCCTCATACATTGTCCTTTATTGCCAATTCATAATTTTTCCTGATATCTCCTATTAGTGTGGTGGTTCCATCTGTATTCAGCTAAATTGGTTCCAAACACACTATATAGGAGTAGATAGAGGAGCCTTTCTGCAGCATTGGGCCCTGCAGCCCCAGCCAGATTAGTATTAGCCTATTTTTTGCAGCCTCATCTATTGCATTGTAGGTTACCTTCCTACATTGTAATAGCTACAAAAAGTTTGTGATACTATCGTTATTACATCTTTAGGCACATCCAGTGTCTTTTTGTGACAAAAAAAACCTAAATAAAGTTCACCAAACACTCCACTTTACAGTTGTGTAGGCCACATTAGCTCATATTAAAGTCTAGTCCACACTTTATAAAATTAGTGTTTCTTATACCTGTTAGCAGCTGTTCAGGAATAAGCACACTAAGCCCTTAGTACTTTTCTGCCTATCTTTATCAGTCTACCAAGATGAAGAAGGCAGGGAGTAAGGCATGTGGTCGTGGTCGTGGGCGTGGGCGTGGAGTTTCTGCAGGGAGAGGACGTGAGGATTCTGTGCCTGCAGGGAGAGGACGTGGGGATTCTGTGCCTGCTGCGGGCACCAGTGACTCAGCATCCCCCAGTTTTACCAGGGAACAGTCCTTTATGCGCAGCTTTGTAGGAGCTAGCCGTACCCCACTGCTGCGCGAGGACCAAATTGAAGCCGTTGTCGGATGGATGGCAGCTAACGCATCGACTTCAATTAGTTCCAGATCCTCTCAGGTCCTGAGCACTGAAGAGCACCCATCTGTCTCTTCACCACCTGCCAAATTGCCCAGGCAGTCAGAGAGCCCTGGACAGGAGCCATCTCTACTTCTGTTCTCTGAATCTCTTGGCTTGGAAAGAGGGGGCCAGCCAAGCAGAATTCGAGAATTTGAAGAAGAGGTAGTATGCAGTGATGCGCAACCGTTTTGTCTCTCTGAATCTGAAGAGGCGGGTGGGCCAGTGCCTATGGTCAGCAGCACACCTCAGTACGCATCTGATGAGACTCAGGTGCCACTTTCTGGTGCGTACTGTGCTGTCGAGACTACCCAGGAGAAGCAGTTGTTTGAAGAGGGTGGTGTAGATGATGAGGTCCTTGACCCATCATGGCGTGAGGGACAGGAAGGTGGTGGGAGCAGCTCTGAGGAAGAGATTCCCCGAACGGCCCAAAAAGGAGGGAGAGGGAGGGGGCAGACTTGGTTGCCTGTAGCCTCCACTTCGGCACCCATTAGGAGCATGGCTCTTCCAAAATCCAAAGCGGGCGCTCCCAAGACTTGCAGTGCCTGGTCCTTTTTTGACACAGTTGCAGATGACATTTGCTTTGTCAAATGCAAGCTGTGTAATCAGAAGGTGAAAAGAGGGAAAAGTGTCAGCAACCTCAATACCACAAATATGTGGAAACATGTGCGGACCAAGCACGTGGTGGAGTTACACAAACACACTGAAGACCTAGGCCAACCTACAGCGCCACCTACCACCTCTTCAGCTCGTGTTGTAGCCTCTTCCTCCAACTCACACACAGCTGGTTCGGCTTCCTCACAGGATCGCCATGGAAGAATCTCTGGCACTGTTGTACAGAGAAACAGTGTAATTCCACCCACAGCACCACTTTCCCAGTCATCCTCACACTCCCAGGCCAGTCTACAGCCATCGTTAGCACAGGCATGGGAGAAAAGGCGCCCATACTCGGCAAACCACCCCCGAGCACAGGCTCTGAATGCTGGCATTGCTAAACTACTGGCCCTTGAAATGCTATCATTCAGGCTGGTGGAGACTGACACATTCCGTAACTTTATGGCATTGGCAGTCCCACAATACAACGTGCCCAGCCGCTTTTATTTCAGCAGGCAAGCCGTCCCTGCCCTGCAACATCATGTGGAGGGAAAAATTAAACATGCGCTACAAAACGCCGTCAGTAGCAAGGTCCACCTGACCACTGATGCGTGGACCAGTAAGCATGGACAGGGACGATACCTTTCCCTCACTGCCCATTGGGTAAATGTTGTGGAGCCGGGTACAGATCTTGAGAGTGGCGCTGTACGTGTTCTGCCAACTCCAAGGATTGCAGGAATCCAGTCTGTACACATTGACTCCTCCTCATACTCCAGTTCCTCTGAATCAGCGCTGCAGGAGCCGTCACGGTCTACCTCCACATCGACCCGTGAACGGTTCCTGTTATGATGACCGATATGAGCACAGCCGTGGCCAAACGTCAACAGGCCGTATTAAAATTAATTTCTTTGGGGAATCGAAGCCACACAGCGCAGGAGCTCTGGAATGCCATCAAGCAGCAGAGTGACGTGTGGTTTGTGCCAGCGAATCTCCAGCCAGGCATGGTAGTGTGTGACAATGGCCGAAATCTGGTGGCAGCTCTGGGCCTAGGCAACCTCACTCACATCCCATGTCTGGCACATGTGCTCAACTTGGTCGTGCAGAGTTTTTTGAGGGACTATCCGGATCTTGATGCACTGCTTCACAAGGTCCGCATAGAGTGCGCTCACTTGCGGCGTTCCAGCAATGCAAGATCACGCATTGCAGCTCTGCAGCGCCGATTATGTCTTCCGGAACATCGCATCATATGTGACCTACCCACCAGGTGGAATTCAACGTTACATATGTTGGAGAGGTTGTGTGAGCAGCAGGCAGCAGTAATGGAGTACCAGCTGCAGCAGGCGCAAACAAGTCGCAGTGCGCGCCGTTCACACTTCACCACCACTGAGTGGGCCTCTATGAAGGACATTTGCCACGTTTTGCGTGCCTTCGATTATTCCACGCGGATGGCGAGTGCAGATGATGCACTAGTCAGCATGACTATCCCCCTTATCTGCCTGCTTGAAAAAACACTGCAAGCACTAAGGGACGAGGTTTTGGAAGAGGTGGAGGATGAGGAGTCACAAATGCCATCTGCTTCTCTACAGTCTGCGCAATGTGGTTCCTCACAAAGGCCTAGGCAGGGGACACTTTGTGAGGAGGATGAGGAGGAGTCAATGGATGAGGAAGACATCTGTCCAGAGGAGGGAGGTACACAATGCTCTAGTAGTCAGTATCTAGAGCGAGGGTGGGGTGATGCAGAGCAGGCAGAGATCACGCCTCAAGCAGGGGACAGCGTTTCTTGGCCAGTTGGCAGTCTGCAGCACATGGTTGATTTCATGCTGCAGTGCCTCAGAAACGACCGCCGCATCGCCCACATTCTCAACACGGCTGATTATTGGGTGTCCACCCTCCTAGATCCTCGCTACCGGGACAACTTACAAAGCCTCATAACACCATTGAACCGGGAGCGTAAAATGCGGGAGTACCAAGACGCACTGGTGCATTCCATCATGTTCTCCATTCCAACCGAGAGCAGTGCTGCTAGTGCTTTACAAAGCAGCTCAGTGCGTCGAGGCAGTGGAGGAAGCTCTGCACAAAGAGGGAGCAGAAGCAGCGCCTCAGCACAAGGCAAGACCAGTATGGCCGAAATGTGGCAAAGTTTTGTGTCCCCGCCGCCACAAATGTCTACACCATCACAGACAGCTCCAGTCAGCAGGAGGCAACGTTTCCGTCAGATGGTGACAGACTACATGTCTTGCCCTCTTAGTGTACTCCCAGACGGCTCTTCTCCCTTCAAGTTTTGGGTCTGTAAGCTGGATACATGGCCAGAGCTTAGTCAGTATGCACTGGAGGTGCTAGCTTGCCCTGCTGCTAGTGTATTATCGGAACGCGTCTTTAGTGCCGCAGGTGGTGTACTAACAGACCGTCGCATGCGACTATCCTCCGATAACGTTGACCGGCTTACTTTTCTCAAAATGAACAAGGCCTGGATCTCTCATGAATTTGCCAGTCCTCTTCCAGAATAAATAATTGGTTGGCAACAGTATCCAGGTCTCCTGTTCTGTTCATGTTTCTACCACCTGAACTGTAATCCCTGAGCTCCAACACCGCCAGTTGGCGCTCAGAAGTGCCGTCTGCACAGTCAACACTTGCTGCCGTGTTATTGGGGTTCAGTAACGTCAGCTGTTCTCCTGCTGTGCGGACGGCAATTTCTCCTGATTTGTCCACATCCACTGTACTACACATTTTAAAGTTGCTCCAATTACTCCTCTGGCTCCTCTGTTTTCATTCTTATCCCTGGGCTCCAGCACCGCCAGTTGGCGCTCGGAAGTGCTGTCTGCACAGTCAACACTTGCTACCATGTTATTGGGGTTCAGTAACGTCAGCTGTTCCCCTGCTGTGCGGACGGCAATTTCTCCTGCTCTGTCCACATTCTCACTACTACAGATTTTAAAGTTGCTCCAATTACACCTCTGGCTCCTCTGTTTTCAGTATTATCCCTGAGCTCCAACACCGCCAGTTGGCGCACGGAAGTGCCGTCTGCACAGTCAACACTTGCTGCCGTGTTATTGGGGTTCAGTAACGTCAGCTGTTCTCCTGCTGTGCGGACGGCAATTTCTCCTGCTTTGTCCAAATCCACTGTACTACACATTTTAAAGTTGCTCGAATTACACCTCTGGCTCCTCTGTTTTCATTCTTATCCCTGGGCTCCAGCACCGCCAGTTGGCGCTCGGAAGTGCCGTCTGCACAGTCAACACTTGCTGCCGTGTTATTGGGGTTCAGTAACGTCAGCTGTTCCCCTGCTGTGCGGACGGCAATTTCTCCTGCTCTGTCCACATTCTCACTACTACAGATTTTAAAGTTGCTCCAATTACACCTCTGGCTCCTCTGTTTTCATTCTTATCCCTGGGCTCCAGCACCGCCAGTTGGCGCTCGGAAGTGCCGTCTGCACAGTCAACACTTGCTACCATGTTATTGGGGTTCAGTAACGTCAGCTGTTCCCCTGCTGTGTTCACGGCAATTTCTCCTGCTCTGTCCATATTCACTGTGCTACTTATTTAAAACTTGCTCCAATTACACCTCTGGCTCCTCCGTTTTTAGTATTTACCCTGGGCTCCAACACCGCCAGTTGGCGCTCGGAAGTGCTGTCTGCACAGTCAACACTTGCTGCCGTGTTATTGGGGTTCAGTAACGTCAGCTGTTCCCCTGCTGTGCGGACGGCAATTTCTCCTGCTCTGTCCACATTCTCACTACTACAGATTTTAAAGTTGCTCCAATTACACCTCTGGCTCCTCTGTTTTCAGTATTATCCCTGAGCTCCAACACCGCCAGTTGGCGCACGGAAGTGCCGTCTGCACAGTCAACACTTGCTGCCGTGTTATTGGGGTTCAGTAACGTCAGCTGTTCTCCTGCTGTGCGGACGGCAATTTCTCCTGCTTTGTCCAAATCCACTGTACTACACATTTTAAAGTTGCTCGAATTACACCTCTGGCTCCTCTGTTTTCATTCTTATCCCTGGGCTCCAGCACCGCCAGTTGGCGCTCGGAAGTGCCGTCTGCACAGTCAACACTTGCTGCCGTGTTATTGGGGTTCAGTAACGTCAGCTGTTCTCCTGCTGTGCGGACGGCAATTTCTCCTGCTCTGTCCACATTCTCACTACTACAGATTTTAAAGTTGCTCCAATTACACCTCTGGCTCCTCTGTTTTCAGTATTATCCCTGAGCTCCAACACCGCCAGTTGGCGCTCGGAAGTGCCGTCTGCACAGTCAACACTTGCTGCGGTGTTATTGGGGTTCGGTAACGTCAGCTGTTCCCCTGCTGTGTTCACGGCAATTTCTCCTGCTCTGTCCATATTCACTGTGCTACTTATTTAAAACTTGCTCCAATTACACCTCTGGCTCCTCCGTTTTTAGTATTTACCCTGGGCTCCAATACCGCTAGTTGCTGCTCAGAAGTGCCGTCTGCACAGTCAACGCTTGCTCCAGTGTTATTGGGATTCAGTAACGTCAGCTGATCCCCAGCTGTGTGTCCGGCAAATTCTCCTGCTTTGTCCACATCCACTGTAGTACAGATTTAAAACCTCCTCCAAATACACCTCTGGCTCTTCTGTTTTTAGTATTTACCCTGGGCTCCAGCACCGCCAGCTGGTTCTCGGCAGTTCCATTGGCTCTTGTACCTTCTGCTACCCATCCGGGTTCCAGTACCGTCAGCTGGTTCTCGGCAGTGTCTTTGGCACGGGTACTCCCTCCTGCCCAGCCTGGTTCCAGCACGCCAGCTGTTTCCGGGTAGTGTCAACGTCACTTTGCCTCCAATGCGTTGTCCTGTCGTGTTGCGGTCGGGTTAGCCGACTCTATGGTGCCTGCAGTTTAGGTGACTCCTATGTGGGCTGCGGGATCTGGCAATGAAGGCTGGTTCCATAGTGCCAATAGGACAAGCACCCTCTGTAGGACTGTGGGTTTTGGTAACTGCGGCCGGCTCGCGGCCTTGAACTTTTTTTTTACATGGGTACCTTCTGCTACCCATCCGGGTTCCAGTACCGTCAGCTGGTTCTCGGCAGTGCCTTTGGATTAGGTGCCTCCTTCTCGGTATCCAAGTTCCACCAACGTCTGCTGGTCCTTGGTAGTGCTTTCTGGCACAGGTACCTCCTGCTTAGTAACCGAGTTCCAGTAACATCAGCTGGTCCTCGGTAGTTCCATTGGCTCTTGTACCTTCTGCTACCCATCCGGGTTCCAGTACCGTCAGCTGGTCCTCGGTAGTTCCATTTGCTCTTGTATCTTCTGCTACCCATCCGGGTTCCAGTACCGTCAGCTGGTTCTCGGCAGTGTCTTTGGCACGGGTACTCCCTCCTGCCCAGCCTGGTTCCAGCACGCCAGCTGTTTCCGGGTAGTGTCAACGTCACTTTGCCTCCAATGCGTTGTCCTGTCGTGTTGCGGTCGGGTTAGCCGACTCTATGGTGCCTGCAGTTTAGGTGACTCCTATGTGGGCTGCGGGATCTGGCAATGAAGGCTGGTTCCATAGTGCCAATAGGACAAGCACCCTCTGTAGGACTGTGGGTTTTGGTAACTGCGGCCGGCTCGCGGCCTTGAACTTTTTTTTTACATGGGTACCTTCTGCTACCCATCCGGGTTCCAGTACCGTCAGCTGGTTCTCGGCAGTGCCTTTGGATTAGGTGCCTCCTTCTCGGTATCCAAGTTCCACCAACGTCTGCTGGTCCTTGGTAGTGCTTTCTGGCACAGGTACCTCCTGCTTAGTAACCGAGTTCCAGTAACATCAGCTGGTCCTCGGTAGTTCCATTGGCTCTTGTACCTTCTGCTACCCATCCGGGTTCCAGTACCGTCAGCTGGTCCTCGGTAGTTCCATTTGCTCTTGTATCTTCTGCTACCCATCCGGGTTCCAGTACCGTCAGCTGGTTCTCGGCAGTGTCTTTGGCACGGGTACTCCCTCCTGCCCAGCCTGGTTCCAGCACGCCAGCTGTTTCCGGGTAGTGTCAACGTCACTTTGCCTCCAATGCGTTGTCCTGTCGTGTTGCGGTCGGGTTAGCCGACTCTATGGTGCCTGCAGTTTAGGTGACTCCTATGTGGGCTGCGGGATCTGGCAATGAAGGCTGGTTCCATAGTGCCAATAGGACAAGCACCCTCTGTAGGACTGTGGGTTTTGGTAACTGCGGCCGGCTCGCGGCCTTGAACTTTTTTTTTACATGGGTACCTTCTGCTACCCATCCGGGTTCCAGTACCGTCAGCTGGTTCTCGGCAGTGCCTTTGGATTAGGTGCCTCCTTCTCGGTATCCAAGTTCCACCAACGTCTGCTGGTCCTTGGTAGTGCTTTCTGGCACAGGTACCTCCTGCTTAGTAACCGAGTTCCAGTAACATCAGCTGGTCCTCGGTAGTTCCATTGGCTCTTGTACCTTCTGCTACCCATCCGGGTTCCAGTAACATCAGCTGGTCCTCGGTAGTTCCATTGGCTCTTGTACCTTCTGCTACCCATCCGGGTTCCAGTACCGTCAGCTGGTTCTCGGCAGTGCCTTTGGATTAGGTGCCTCCTTCTCGGTATCCAAGTTCCACCAACGTCTGCTGGTCCTTGGTAGTGCTTTCTGGCACAGGTACCTCCTGCTTAGTAACCGAGTTCCAGTAACATCAGCTGGTCCTCGGTAGTTCCATTGGCTCTTGTACCTTCTGCTACCCATCCGGGTTCCAGTAACATCAGCTGGTCCTCGGTAGTTCCATTGGCTCTTGTACCTTCTGCTACCCATCCGGGTTCCAGTACCGTCAGCTGGTTCTCGGCAGTGCCTTTGGATTAGGTGCCTCCTTCTCGGTATCCAAGTTCCACCAACGTCTGCTGGTCCTTGGTAGTGCTTTCTGGCACAGGTACCTCCTGCTTAGTAACCGAGTTCCAGTAACATCAGCTGGTCCTCGGTAGTTCCATTGGCTCTTGTACCTTCTGCTATCCATCCGGGTTCCAGTACCGTCAGCTGGTCCTCGGTAGTTCCTCAGCTTTCTTGTACCTTCTGCTACATTTCCAAGTTCAAGCTTTTTGAAATGGTTCTTGGTAATCACTCTGGATCTCCCTGACGAGGACCCTGAAGACCAACCCTAAGAAGACGAGGACCCCGAAGACAATGACCCTGAAGACGAGGACCCTGAAGACCACCCCGAAGAAGACGAGGACCCTGAAGACCACCCCGAAGAAGACGAGGACCCTGAAGACCACCCCGAAGAAGACGAGGACCCCGAAGACGAGGACCCAGAAGACCAACCCGAAGAAGACGAGGACCCCGAAGACGAGGACCCCCGAAGACGACGACCCTGAAGACCACCCCGAAGAAGACCAAGAAGATGACCCTGAAGAAGTTGACCAAGAAGACAAAGAAGAGAAGACAAGCACCAAGATACAGAAAAACAAGAGACAGAAAACCAAGAAGCAGAAATACAAGAAGCTGCAGAACAAAAAGCGGAAGAACATTAAGCATAAGACTAAAAATCAGAGCAAAAGATAATATCTAAATTATAAGCAGAAGATGACTAAGTAGTGTATGGGGGTGAGTCCGTTCCTCCTCGTGGTGCCCCTGGAAAAGACCTGCTGCTGCAGGCCAAACTGAACGCGGACAAATCCTGTTGTAAATCTTTTGTGACGGGCAGAACGAAAGGTGTAATGTCCAACCTTTTATAGATAACAACTACAGGAATGCCTGTCACAAATAAGAATATGATGAAGAAGAAGAATATGAAGAAGATGAAGAAGTAGAATATGAAGAATGTAAAAAAAAGAATAATACGAAGAAGGTGAAGAAGAAGAAGGTGAAGAAGAAGTGGATGAAAAAGATGCTGAGGATGATGAAGGAGAAAGTGTGGGAGAAGTAAAAAAGAAGGTGAAGAGCATGGAAGTAGTGAAACATAAATATCTGACAAAATATAAAAATACTTAACATAGTTAATATTTCCGTAACTCAGAACATAATAAAAAAATATTAATTCCTGCTATTCCATTTGACTGGGCTAAACCTCTATGCCTTTATTGTCTCCCCCACCTCCCCCAATACATTCTACATTATTCTTAGTTGTTTTCCTTCATGTAGAAATAACCTACAAGGAAAGAAAGGGTTTATTTTAATTCCGATATTTATGTCCCATTGACTTGCATTGGTTTCCGGTATCGGAATCGGCGATATCCGATACTTTTTCGGTATCGGTCCGATCCAATCCGATCCGATATTTCCCGATATCGGAAGGTATCGCTCAACACTATTTATGTATATTACTGAACAATTATCCTTAGGAGGATTTTCATTCACTAATGAACTTCCTGTTCTTTGTTGTCTCCACCCTATTTTCTCTTTTGTTTTCAGTCCATATGTATATATATGTCTTTTATCTATAGCAATGTAACCTATGATTAAGAACCCCTGTTTGGTTTGAAACGCATAAGGTCTGCCTTACATATGGCGCTTTTTTAATGGAACTAATAAAATGGACGTTTTAACTCTACATCTTTTGTGATGGATACGGAGAAGGTGCTGGAGTTTTTCTAATCTACTTCCTACTGCTTCTCATCCCTGCATTTACTACCAAGGATTTCCGTGCACCAGTGGACCCTTATGGCATATGCATGGTAGGCTGAAATTTTCCCTTTTTTTTTTTCCTTATACACCTGTACAAGTGAAGCATTTAACAGAATCTCTGCCATGCCAGAGAAGCAGATCAAACAAGCAACCCATAAAATCACAAGTGACTGGACAAGGAGGTCGGGCAACCAACTGAAAAGGACCTTGAGGGAAGCACTGAGCTTGTCTGCTTCTCTCAATCACAACTGCTAGGAACCCTGTTTGGCTTTGTGCCCACGATGCGTTTTTAATGCGTTTCTGCAGCGTTTTTGCAGCTGCGGAAACGCATTAAAAACGCATGGTAGAAGGCCTGCCATGTTCCCCAATGATAATCCGCATGTGCTGTGCACATGCTGCGGAAATTTCCGCTGCGGATTATCATTGCGGAAAAAAACGCAGCACAACCAATTATTTTGCGGAAGTGCTGCGTTTTCGCCGCCATTGACTTGCATTAGATCGCGCCAATTCCGCAAGACTGCATCTGCACTTGCGTAATTGGTGCGTTCTAATGTGCGGATGGTACCCGGGTGTAGATGAGAGGAGAGTCTCATCCACACAGAGGTACCATTAAAAAATCTGTAAAAAAAAGAATAAAATAAAAAATAAATGTATATTTACCTTCTGGCGGCCCGCGCTGCGCTCCTACTTGCTTCCCGGCACTTTGCAGTGGATTTAAGGACCTGCGCTGACGTCAGAGTCATGTAACGGGTCACGCGACGCTGACGTCGGCAGATCTTTCAATCCACTGCTGCCGGCAGCTGGGACCGAGCGAAACAAGCCAGTGCGGGCCATCGGAGGGTAAGTATATATTTATTTTTTTATTTTTAACCATTCTCTCGGTTCACACTATATAAATCCATGCTGTTTGCATAGATTTATATAGTGTGACCTAGTTGTCACAAGCACTTTCCAAGTGATGCTAATCGCTTGGAAAGCGCTTGTCAATCCGCATGCGGAAATGTCAGTGAATAACGCTTCACATCCGCATGTCCCTGGCAGGAAAACGCATGTACAATCCGCATGTACAATCCGCATGCGTTTTTTCTGCCAGGGAGATGCAGAAACGCTCAGGAAAAAATCCGGAGCATTTCTGCATCGTGGGCACATAGCCTTTGCTACGTTGATTGGGGGATTTCTGCCAGATTAGTCCATTTTAAAAAGGGTCAAATCAGAACATTGATGAACTATTTATTAGGATAGGCCATCAACATTAGACCGGTGGGAGTCAGACTCTTGGCACCCCTGCTGATAAGCTGTCTGTAAGGATCATAATGCTCAAGTGAGCGCAGCAGCCTCTTCAATGTTTGCATTGTGCCTTCTATCATCAACACAGTCTACTTATACAGCTCTGGCAAAAAAATTAAGAGACCACTGAACAGTTTTCTATTGGAAAGCATGCCAAGACGCATGAAAGCTGTGATTAAAAATCATAGTTATTCCACCAAATACTGATTTCTGAACTGTTCCTGAGTTAAAACATGAGTAATTTGAGGTCTGAATGCACTGTTTCTTTATTAGTATTTTGACACTTTATCATTTGCTGCAAATAACTACTACATTTTTAGCTTTGAATTTCGGAGACATGTTGTCAGTAGTTTATAGACTAAAACAATAATGTACATTTTACTCAAAAATATACCTATAAAGAGAAAAATCAGAGAAAATGAAAATTTTGCAGTGGTCTCTTAATTTTTGCCAGAGAAGTATATACTAAATAGTTATGATAAAAAAAAAAAAAAAAGTTCTATTGCTAATTACTAAAGTGTCTTGCCTTCTTGCTAACTTCTGGCTTTCACACAGCAGCACATGTAAGGAACAAGGTTTATTTTCGATAGAGATGAACGAGTGAGGAGGCATATTGTAGCTTGATCACACAGATATCCTATCCCAATTATTAATATCTGTGTGCCTCTGTCACTAGTGGATCTCAAAGTACATTGCACCAAAATATTCTCAGACTAAGGCCACGGCCCCACTATCAGTATTCGGTCAGTATTTTTTCTCAGGAGTGGGAGCCAAAACCAGGAGTGGGTGATAAATGCAGAATTGGTGACTTGTTTCTATTATACCTTTTCTCTGATTGTTCCTCACCTGGTTTTGGCTCCCACTACTGACTGAATACTGACCAAATACTGATAGTGGGGCCGTGGCCTAAGGCTGGAGTCACACTAACGTATAACACGGCCGAGTGCTGTGTGATGTTTTATCGGATAGCACTCGGCCCAATATTATACTATTGGGCAGTGCAGATAAGCGATTATTTTTCATGCTACGATTGGCATCGAGACTCGGCCCCCTCGCACCCATACAAGTCTATGGGTGTGTGTGAAACATTGGACTGCACGCAGATATCATGCCAGTGCAGTCCGACATACCCAGAGACAGCTAATAAAGGAGATGAAGAAATTACTTTCTCAGTCTCCTCTGCAGCTGTGCCGCAATCCTCTCATGCGAGACAGTCGGAGCACGGAGCACTGACACTAGGATCACACTCGCAGCAGAGCAGGAGCCAAGTGTCATTAGCATATCGCATCCGATGTCATACACTACTGTGACTCCAGCCTAAAAAGGGGTTATTTTATCCAACAAAAAATGTATTGGAAAAAAAATGTAATTTATGCTGCTATGGACTAGATCATCACTCCAGAATGAGTAAGGCCATATTGTCAGTACTTACAAGTAGTCTTATAGAGCTGTCTTCAATTTTGCTGAGCACTTGATCTGGAGAGAACTGTCCTTTTTTATAAGCGAGAAGCTGGGACAGATCAAATAATGGCACTCCTTCGGTGAATAGCTCTGCTATAACGCAACCTGCCGGGAGAAAGAGATGAAACAAGAAGTCTTCTAGCACAGGGTATTAGAAGACCTGTCACCAGGTCAGTATTCAGGTTTGCTCATATTTTACTCCCACTGTTCCTGAGTATTCGACTTTTTTTCCTTTTTACCCCCTATGAGCCAGCCCAATTTTTGTTTATATATTGAGCTTTCAGGGGTTTTTCTGTCCACCGAATCCTGTGCCTACCAGAGGCAGAAGCCCTCAGCTGGGTGCTATGCTCCTATGCCTCTCCCCAGGAAGCTAGCATTAGAGGTTTGAGGACAAAGACTTTCTCCAAGCCAGTGCACAGCTCATCTGCCCTCTGGGAGGATAGCCCAGCACAGCGTCTCAGCACTCACCAGAGCCAAGTAATTATAACCGCTCTCAAATGAGAGTCAAGGAGCATGGAAACATCAACTACATCAAATGAAGAGGCAGTCGAGGCATTAGCCTCTTAAAGAGAATCCGTCAGCAGGTTTTTGCTACCATGTCTGAAAGCAGCATGATGAAATGGCAGAGACTGTAATTCCAGTGATGTGTCACTTACTGAGTTGCTTGCTGTCACTATTTTATCTGCTCCAGCAGTTTTCTGAATGCTGATCTGTGTTACCCCACCCACACCACTGATTACACTGTATACAGACAGGTGCCAGACAAAAAACTGCCAATCAGTGGGGGTGGGGTTCTACAGAGCTCATGAATGCGGAGGACTACATGGCAGCAGGTTTACTAGTCCTCTAGTGATAATCTCCTGCTGATAAAACAGATTATAAAAAACAAACACACACACACTACAACAAGCAACCCAGTAAGTGTTTATCGCTTGAATCAGGGTCTCTTTCTCTACGTTATGCTGCCCTCAGATTAGGTGGCAAAAACCTGCTGAGAGATTGCCTTTAAAGCTAGCAAATAGTGGAGGTCTCAGCACCCAACCCGTCAGTCAGGCGACAAGAAATTAATTTGCAGTTAGTTACCTGCAGAAAAGATATCCATTGCCCGCTTAAGATCCCCTCGCGTCCGTTGATTGTTATTAGTCAGATCCACCAGAGGTGTAGTTGGATCCTTGATAGACTCTAGCTCAGTAGAAAAAGTGCTACCATCCACAAATCTTTCTGGAGCTATATAACAAGTTCGTCTCCGGGAGGTATCAAAGAAATAGTTGAAATCTGCTGGGTTGTCTTCGGGCAGATAGGTTGGCTTGAAACTGGCAAAGTCAGTAAGAAGTACCCAGTTCCAACTGGTCACCATAACATTTTCTGTCTTGATGTCACCGTGACACACTCCAGACGTGTGGGCCTGATCCACGGCGGTCAAGATCTGAAAAGCAATCCACCTCTTCTCAATGTTGTTGAGGAAGGGGCGAGTGCTGATCCGATCATACAGGTTGTCCCTGACATATTGTCTGAAGAGCAGAGCGGCCTTCTCATTTAGAGTGAACTTCTGAAAAGGGAGACAGTTCTGGGAAGAGCAAAGACGGATTTTTAATTCCTCCAGTTCCTGCCTGTAGTTGGTTAATGGCAGTGATGGGTCCTGTATCGCAAACACCTTGACCACAACCAAACCTTCTCTATGCTTCGCTCTGGCAACTTTAAAGAACCGTGTACTTCCCAGGCTCTTGTCATACTCAAAATCATGGATATCCGAAAAATAACTGTCGACCGACAGGATCTGAGAGGGCGCTATTCCCGCTAGCTGGTTCCCCATGATCCAATAACCTGGTTTTCATCCAAAACCAAATGGTTAGTTTTCTAGTAGACAAAAAGAAAATAAAGTAATGTTATATACATATATATTATACACACACAGTATTTGTTGTAGACTAGTTTCTTTACTGAAAATGTATCTATGAAGTAGGGGTGTACATAGAAATCATGGAGCCCTATAGCAAAAGTCCTAATCCATCCCCCTCCACCTTCTACAAAAGAAAGAAAACAACACTCAGCAGAGTAGGCAGGATCATGGCACTCAGCCAGTCACAGAACGGCATATCACCCAACTATTACAGACATGGATATGTACTGCAAGACTTAGACGGTAATTATGCTCCTATTGAAGCCCCTTAGTGCTGTCACCAACGATACCCCTTTCATTGACATCACAAAGTATAACTCCATCCAACACTCTGAATGATGCCACTAAGCAATGCATACAACCACGGTGTTCTGCACTGAACATCACTTATATTCTTTAATTATATATATATATATATATATATTATATATATATATATATATATATATATATATATATATATATATATATATATATATATCCATATATATATATATCCAACATATTCCGCAGCGCTTTACAAACATTTTCATTCTGCCGCTGTCAGTGCAGTTTTTAGCGGATTGATGGTCGTGCTGTGTGTCAGGCCCGAATTGATCTCATATTGATGACTTATCAATTGAATGGCCATCAATAGTTCTGTCCTGCTTGTGCATTGGTAATCTGACCTACAGTTGGTAAGGCCGTTTCTGTCCTGGACAACCCCTTTAAATATCTCTGTAAGGCTATGTGCACACTGCGCGTTTTTGAGGTGTTTTATTCCACGCAGATATGCACCAAAAACACTAGGTAATCCGACTGCAATCCTAAGGCAATGACAATCCTGATGTGCTGTGCACATGATCAGGAATTTTCCTGACAGGATTGTCATTGCGTTTAAATCCGCAGCATGTCCATTCTTTGTAGCGTTTCCGCAGCGTCTTCCGCCCATTGAGTTCAATTGAACCGCAGCAAATCCACAGGTACAGTGCTGGCCAAAAGTATTGGCACCCCTGCAATTCTGTCAGATAATACTCAGTTTCTTCCTGAAAATGATTGCAATCACAAATTCTTTGGTATTATCTTCATTTAATTTGTCTTCAATGAAAAAAAACACAAAAAGAATTGTCCTAAAGCCAAATTGGATATAATTCCACACCAAACCTAAAAAAGGGGGTGGACAAAAGTATTGGCACCCTTTGAAAAATCATGTGATGCTTCTCTAATTCGTGTAATTAACAGCACCTGTAACTTACCTGTGGCACCTAACAGGTGTTGGCAATAACTAAATCACACTTGCAGCCAGTTAACATGGATTAAAGTTGACTCAACCTCTGTCCTGTGTCCTTGTGTGTACCACATTGAGCATAGAGAAAAGAAAGAAGACCAAAGAACTGTCTGAGGACTTGAGAAACCAAATTGTGAGGAAGCATGAGCAGTCTCAAGGCTACAAGTCCATCTCCAAAGACCTGAATGTTCCTGTGTCTTCCGTGCGCAGTGTCATCAAGAAGTTTAAAGCCTATGGCACTGTGGCTAACCTCCCTAGATGTGGACGGAAAAGAAAAATTGACGAGAGATTTCAACGCAAGATTGTGCGGATGGTGGATAAAGAACCTCGACTAACATCCAAACAAGTTCAAGCTGCCCTGCAGTCCGAGGGTACAACAGTGTCAACCCGTACTATCCGTCGACGTCTGAATGAAAAGGAACTGTATGGTAGGATACCCAGGAAGACCCCACTTCTTACCCTGAGACATAAAAAAGCCAGGCTGGAGTTTGCCAAAACTTACCTGAGAAAGCCTAAAATGTTTTGGAAGAATGTTCTCTGGTCAGATGAGACAAAAGTAGAGCTTTTTGGGAAAAAGCATCAACATAGAGTGTACAGGAAAAAAAAAAAAAGAGGCATTCAAAGAAAAGAACACGGTCCCTACAGTCAAACATGGCGGAGGTTCCCTGATGTTTTGGGGTTGCTTTGCTGCCTCTGGCACTGGACTGTTTGACCGTGTGCATGGCATTATGAAGTCTGAAGACTACCAACAAATTTTGCAGCATAATGTAGGGCCCAGTGTGAGAAAGCTGGGTCTCCCTCAGAGGTCATGGGTCTTCCAGCAGGACAATGACCCAAAACACACTTCCAAAAGCACTATAAAATGGTTTGAGAGAAAGCACTGGAGACTTCTAAGGTGGCCAGCAATGAGTCCAGACCTGAATCCCATAGAACACCTGTGGAGAGATCTCAAAATGACAGTTTGGAGAAGGCACCCTTCAAATATCAGGGACCTGGAGCAGTTTGCCAAAGAAGAATGGTCTACAATTCCAGCAGAGCTTTGTAAAGCCCCCGTCTCACATAGCGATATCGCTGCTGAGTCACGGTTTTGGTGACTCACCAGCGACCTCACCAGCGATGTCGCTGTGTGTGACACTTTGCAACGATCAGGCCCCTGCTGTGAGGTCGCTGATCGTTGCAAATTGTCCTGGACCATTTTTTGGTCGTTGGCCTCCCGCTGGCCAGCACACATCGCTGTGTGTGACCAGCGGGACCAACGATCTGGCTGGTAACTATGGTAAACATCGGGTTACTAGGGGCACGCGCGCACTTAGTAACCCGCTGTTTACCATGGATACCACTCTGCTACGGTGCGCGGAGGCTCCCGCGCACCGTAGCAGAGTGGTATCCATGGTAAACAGCGGGTTACTAGGGGCACACGCGCACTTAGTAACCCGATGTTTACCATAGTTACCAGCCTGCTCCTGCTTGCAGCAGGCTGGTAACGGGAGCAGGACATCGTGGAACGATTCTTTCCACGATATCGCTGCTCCCCTGATCGCTGGTGAGCCTGCCTGTTTGACAGCTCACCAGCGATGTATTAGCGATGCAGCAACGATCCCTGACAGGTCGTATCGTTGTCGGGATCGCTGCTGCATCGCTTAGTGTGACGGGGCCCTAAGAAACTCATTGATGGTTACCGGAAGCGGTTGTTTGCAGTTATTTTGGCTAAAGGTTGTGCAACCAAGTACTAGGCTGAGGGTGCCAATACTTTTGTCCGGCCCTTTTTTGGAGTTTTGTGTGAAATGATCAATGATTTGATTTTTGCTTCATTCTCTTTTGTGTTTTTTTTCCTCGCAAGCAAATTAAATGTAGATAATAATACCAAAGAATTTGTGACTGCAATCATTTTCAGGAAGAAACTGAGTATTATCTGACAGAATTGCAGGGGTGCCAATACTTTTGGCCAGCACTGTATAAATATATTTGTGGATTTTCTGTGGTTGTTTGCTGCATGTTTGACTGACTCAATTCAAGTCAATGAGTCAAATACGCCGCAAAAACGCACCAAAAAATGGTACCCAAGCCAGGGTAGAAGACTACTCCTTCCATCATGCGACCGATGCTCCCGCTGATGACAGCGGAAGCAGGAGCAGCTGAGGGGAGTAGTCTCCTCGGACGGTGTCTGTGCGTGGTGGTTAAAAAAATTAAAAAAAAAAAAAAAGTAAAAATCAATATTAAATTAAAAAACACCTTATTCTCACCTGTCCAGCGTCCTCCCGATGTCCCCTAGCGACCCGATCACCCGGCAATACACTGACGGGAGCGCGCTCGCTCCCGGCAGTGTACATCGCTGCTGCTGGGACCGAGTTCACCTGAGTTCATCAGCTGAAGATCAGCTGAGAGCTCCAGGACCTCACTTTACGGCACCGATGCTGCGTGGGAATGTACCCAAGCAACACTAATGCCGTAAATGAGGTCACAGGGGCTTTTCAGCTGATGAACTCATTCCCAGCAGCGCAGCCATGTACACTGACACCTGTCAGTGTATAGTGCAGTCTTCTACAGAAGTCACATCAGTGATTGATGTGGCTTCTGTAGAAGTGACCGGGATTGCTGTGGGACACTGGAATTATGTCATGACAGCAGACAGGTGAGGGATATGGCTATTTTTTTGTTTTGTTTTTAGAGGAGACGAGGGATTCAGGAACTAAGCGCTAGGTGAGTATACAATGTTTTTTATTTGAAAATAAATTAAAACCGTGTGTTCAGAAGCCTCTCTGACGTTACCCTTAACCTCTTACACATACATCCCTTCCCCTACTTCCCTTTGACTTTGTGTGCATTTGTGTTTTTGGTTTTAACTACTTCTCGGTTTTTCTTTTATAACCCTTATTTGTTAATCTACATGAACATGTAATGACTTAATGTTGAAGTCTGAGTCACCACGCTGGTATATCATAAAACACGTTGAGGGTATGTGCCCATGTAGCGTTTTACAAGCGTATTTGATGCGGAATTTCCGCAGCGTAAAAGCTTGTAAAACGCTTGGTAATCCACACCCCATGGTCCCCAATGAGAATCCGCAAGTTCTATGCCCATGCTGCGGATTTTTCCGCAGTGTTTCTGATGCTCACAAAAATCCGCAGCATGTCAATTAACTTTGCATTTCCGCATGCGGAATTGCCTTTCCAATGCAATAAAAAATGCAAGGCAATTAAGCATGTTGAAATCGCGCGATAAATGCTTGCGAAATTCCGCAAGCGTTTTTCCGGAAAAGGACATGCGGAAATGAAGAGCAAATTTTCCGCTTCATTTCCGCAACGTGGGCACATAGCCAAAACCAATGTATTACCAGCGACTCTACTTTGGATTGTGTTTGTTTTCAAATGTTTTGGAAATGCTGGTTATTGTTATGGTTATGTGGTCATGTTTGACCTACTACTTGCTGCACAACTAGTACCCGATGTTTGTATTTGTATTTCCTTTTCAAAACTAAGGCTAAGTGCCCACGTTGTGTTTTTCAAGCGTATATGCTGCGGAATTTCCGCAGCATAAACGCTTGTGAAACGCTAGGTAATCCGCTCCCCATGGTCCCCAAGGGGATTCCGCAAGTTCTATGCACATGCTGCGGATTTTTCAGCAGCATTTATGCTGCGTTCAAAAATCCGCAGCATGTTCATTAATTTTGCGTTTCCGTAAGCGGAATTGCCTTGTGCAATGCATTAAAAACGCAAGGCAATTCCGCATGTGGAAAACGCGCGATAAACGAGCAATAAACGCATGCGGAATTCCACATGCGTTTTTCCGGGAGAGGACTTGCAGAAATGAAGCAGAAATTTTCTGCTTCATTTCTGCAACGTGGGCACATAGCCTTAAGATAAAAAAAAAAAAAAAAAACATGTGTGTAATTTTATTTCAAGAAAAGACTTTATTCAGGCCGTGTCTTTATTGAAAAAACACTGAAAACCTTTACTACGGGGTTAGTAATGGGGGCATCTTATAGACACCCTCCATTAATAACCTGGGCTTCATGTCAGCCGCCAATACAAGGCTGACGTGAACCCCAACCTTATTACCCCACTCGCCATCTTATGGATGCACCATTTCTGGGACTGCTGAGAGCTGAGCTGATATTAGCCTCGGAGGGGGCCAGGATCCATGGCCCCTTCCCTGGCTATTAATATCAGCCGGCAGCTCTCTGTTCAGCCTTTTCTGGTTAGATTTTATAGGGGGGCCCTACATCAACTTTTGCTGCATTTTACTGAACGCAGGTAAATCTGATGTATTCACTGAACCATGCGGGTTTACCGCATTCAATACATTCTAGTGGTCAAATTTCTGCGCCAGAGACTAGCGACTCCGCAAGATAATTTGACATACTGCGGTCCTGAAAGATGTGCTGCATGTCAGTGTCCACGGGTGATGCGCAGCCTCAGATGCACGCATAGTGTACATGGGATTTGTAGACGTCCCATCCACTATGCTGTAACATCTGGACTCTACGAGTTTGACGCTGCATAAACAAGCAGCTTCAAACCTGCAGCGGCTCCTGATTGTGGGCACTTACCCAAACTCACCCGTAGCATATCAATTTCTGTAGTGGAGACACTAGTCTCCTTTGCAGATTTTGCCCAATTGAAATGTCATTATATGCGGTGGCTCCGAATGTATTGACAACAAGAGTGTGGCATTAGAACACAGAGTTTTGGACGCAGCGAAAATACTCTGTGTCCAAACAGCTGCTGGTTGCTGATCGTGGGGACGTAAATGCTAAACAAACAGCTGTGAGCTGTTATTAATAGCCAGGCAACATGTTTGCCTAATGGCACATTCCTAGGCTAAAATAGCAGCTCTCAGGTGCCCCAGAAATTACTTGAATGGCAATGCTAATGAGATTGGGTTTATTGGATTAGCTGACACCTAGCCCTTTTGTTTAGTGATGACAAGGTGTCAGACCCCTTCATTACTAAACCTAATTAAAGTAAAGAGTTAAATAAACACACACAGTAAAACACTTTATTTGAAATACAACAGACACATTATTTAATCATTTAAATTAACCAATGTACTCACCCCAGGTCTGACAGAAATCCGAGGGTTAAAGCGATGTCCCACATTACTTTTTTCAAATATCTTTATTTAGTGCCAAAAAGCATTGATTTCGCGTCCACACGTTTTTTTTCTACAATGTTTTTCCTGCCAAGAGATGCAGAAACCTTAAGGAATTTTCTGCATTCAAATCCTGAACGTGAGCACATAGCCTTACAGCCGCTGTCACAAGGGAGAGCACCCAAACCACAGGTGCAGCCAAAATGCAGGTTTAGCTGCATTTTTAAAGGAGTTCAGCTTTGCTTCAACCTTGTGCGCAAAAAGAACACAAGGTATTAGGCCACCAGGGCAAAAAGTATGCGAGACCATAAAACATTTTGCAAAAAAGGGCAATTTGGTCACATGGGAAAAAAAATTTTAATGTTTATTAGGAGCAGCATGGTTTACTTTTAACATTTTTAATTAATAATTCAATAATTTTTTTTTTTTTTTTTTTTTTTTTTAAATGCAGTACTCATTACATTACGATAAAAAAATGATACTAACCGCCTCGCTCATGTGAGGATACCAAGACATTAGGGAGGGGAACAGCAAAAATAAATGGGTTCCGCATCCTGCTGTACCTGCAGTTTTTTCCCCCCGCAACAAAAACAAATATCAGCGGTTTTGCACTCAGTTTTCTATGGGTGAAAAAAAAAAAAAAAAACATGAATAGCGTTGACATGCTGCAGATTTTTTTTATATAAAGCACAAGTGTGTGCGTGAGATTTCTGAAAAGTCATTTCAAAGCTTTTGCTGGTGCTGTAAAAGGCCGCTTTTAGTTACATAAAAGAAATTCAAAAATAAAAAACCTCAAGTGTGAACATCGCCAAATACAATCAGCTTTCAGTAGACACAGATTCAGGCCCCTTCTTTGGGAGGGTTCTTCCATTTCCTGGACTTGTTTTGGAGAGGTTTTTTTTTTTTTGGACAGCGCTTAGTTTGGAGCGTTTTTCAGCCGGATCCATTCCACAGAAGTGACCAGCTCGCTTTTCTCCTATTAGTTGTTTTTTTTTTTAACCCTGAAGTGGAAGAAAAGCTCTGAACACACCGAACACATGACCTGCAAGGAGAATTACATGAATAGACATGACTAGGAAGAATTTCAAATATTTTGAGTGGTTTTCCAGGCGGTTTTTCTAGCGGACCCGACGCAAAAGGCTCTTCAAAAGAATGTCAGTGTGCACAGCCCTCATAGTGATCAGCAGCAGCGCTGTGATGGAGGGCGAGCGGGCGTCCATAATGGTCTGGTCACAGGACGAGGACCCTGTATTGCCAGGAGACTGCCTGCAGGCGGTGAGCAGGACCATTAGCAGCCTGTATGCTGGACACTATAGAGCCACCACCGCTGTGTGTAACAGGACGAGCCGTCATGGGGCTGCAGAGCTAGGAGCACGGTGAGCAGTGTGGCACGGAGCACGTACCGTCCTACCTTATGCGCGGCCGCACACGGCACACCGGAGGATAAAAGAGCCGAATCTTCACAACATTCCCATTTGTGCGGATGTTAGCGCCCACTTCCTGACTCTCAGCCTATCACCGTGGGGCTCGGAATGGACCAATCAGAGCGAGAGCTGGGAGAGTACTAGGTCAGCTGACCAGTGCGGCGGGAAGTGGCTGAGGTAAAGTTGTGGCTCCTGGCAGCCCACCAACATGTCTCTGCACGGCGGCAGCCATTTTGGGGAGGATTTCTTTTAGGTTACAGCTTATTTATTAATCAACTTTATTTTCTTTTATTTATTAAATTGTATTCATTTTTGTGAAGGTAGAAAAATAACACCGAAATTCCCTCATTGTTTATGGATTTTTTTACCTTCTGCAATAACTAATCTGGTGGTAATTGCGAGCCCTTCATTCCGTACATTTTTTATGTAGCGTGTTTTGTGGAGGAGGAATGTTTTGTGCCACCATATCCCGTCTTTATGTCGGAGCTTATTTTTTTATTATATTTTTTAACCCTTTCACAACCACATGATGTAAATTTACCACACCTGCCAGATGCCCGCTGTGTTATACAGGCAGCATCTGCCTTTTTATACCAAAAAATAATGAGTACATAATGGCCCAAATAAGAACACGAAGAATGCAATTCCGTTTATTAATCGGTTACATTGTGGACAGCTTATACAAATCTATGAGGCAATAACGGGATAAACAAAGGACTGAGCAGAGAGGCAAGGTAGAGGAAAAGAATAACACGAAGGCAACAGAGGGAAGATAATGTGCATCTGGTACAGTTAAGGGGCCTTACATCTGCCTGTATCAGCAGCAACCGGAGCCAGCGCCGATCACTGCTGTTTAACCATTTAATTGCCACTGTCCATTACTGACAGCAGCATTTAAATGATGCTATTACCGATGCACACTCCCAGCAACACCCACAACGCGATAACGGGGGACCGACAGGTTGTCATTGCAGAAGGCCCCTGTACCTACTATCTTGGTGTAGATTATACTTTAAAGGGAATCAGTCAGCAGTTTTTTTGCTATAATCTGAGGGCAGCATGACGTAGTGGATAAAACACTGAATTCAATTATGTGTCACTTATCAGGCTGTGTGCTGTTTACTTACAATGAAGGTTTTATCACTAGGACACTATCATTGCTGGGACTAGCAGCCTTGTGACTCCTGGTCCGACTTCTCCCCCTCCTCTGATAAGCAGCTCATTGTCATTATACAATGTACACAGAAAGCTGTGGTGTAGACTGGGTTAGCTTTCTGAGCTCTGCTACATCTAAGAACTCTGATTGTGAAACAACTGCTGCACCCAGTAAAGTAAGTGACGTAAGTGACACATCGTGGGAATCAGGGTCTCTTCTACATTATGCTGCTCTCAGATGAGGCAGCAAACACCTGCTGACATATTCCTTTTAGGCTATGTGCCCACGTTGCGGACCTGAAGCATATTTTTTACGCTTCTCCCTGGCGGGAAAATCGCATGCGGATATTACATGCGGTTTTCCCGCCAGGTAGAAGCGTTTGTGAGGCGTCTTTGCATGCATTTCCGCATGCGGGTTATCAAGCACTTCTCCAAGCATCACTTGGAAAAGTGCTTGACAACTTGTTCAGAATGGTAAAAAATAAAAAACTAAACTTTATACTCCACTTCCGATGCATTCTCTGCCCCGTCCGGAGGCTTGAGCGGCTCACGCTGTTGTGTGCAGGACCTGCGGTGACGTCATTGAGTCATGTGGTGGGTCACATGACTCAATGACGTGGCAGGTCCTTCAGACAACAGCGCGACGGAGGGAAAACATCAGAAGATAAGTATAAACTTTATTTTATTCTTTTTTTACAGGTTCTTTGGTACCCAGGTCTGGATGAGAGTCTCCTCTCATCCAGACTTGGGTACCATCCGCACATTGATTCCGCTGCGCTTCCGCAAAATTAATGAACATGCTGCAGATTTTTGACCGCAGCGTTTTCAAGGCAGAAACATTACTGTGTCCAACAGTTATTACATATATCAAACTGAAATAGCTGTTGCAAAAACACCAATTTTTATAAAACATTAAGCTTAAGATTAATAGGGGTGCCCAAACTTTTTCATATAACTGTATATGGCTCACTCGGCTGCTCACAGGGGTAGACACAGAAACGTTTCTCGTTTGAATCTTCTACTGGTTTATTAAAAAGGTAAGGCATAAACCAGTGCAAAGCTCAGCAACGTAGACACGGTCTTTCTGGCATAACGGGAAAACAAATGATAACATATAGGACAATCTATATGGCCTGTATGGCTCTTGTCTCCAGGCACACCAAACACTGAATAATTCAGAAGGCTGACTGTTTACCTTCTAGACCCCACCATAGGGTGGAGATATGGTGAGCAGCCTCCCACCCATCTTCAGCTGTTCACAAAAAAACACAGCTCTTAAATGGCCGATTAACCCCTCTCAGCACTTAGTGTGCTGGAGCATTTTCCCCAGGTTCCTATCACAGAACCTAACATCCTCAGTGATACATATATCCCCTCCAGTACTTTACCAGCAACCTTGTCACAATATATATAATACCATTATTGTGAACCATATCAATATCTAATAACTGTTATGTTCTGCAACTTAGAACTAAGGAATAGGAGGGAAAAGCTGTCCCTGCACTGAGACTCAGCTTAACCCTACGCTGGGGTGGGTGCCCTATTCGTTATGAATAGCCCCACCGAAACTCCTGCACTGAACTCAAACGAAGACCTGTAGGAAAGGGAAAGGGTTCCCTAAAAGATCTAAGGACTGGGAGCAAAAGCAGGAGACCTCCTAACAGAAAAGTTAGTTGCAGAAACGAAAATTAAAGGAAACAAAACTGGTGGAACAAGAAGTCCAAGGATAACAATAGTCAAAAGCAAGAAGAACTAAACCAGGCTTCTTAGCCTGAACACGAACGAAACAACACTGATGTCCAGCAGGGAATGGGGGCCAGGTGCTGGGTAATAAAGAGTGCAGAGATCACGTGACCAAGAAACCCAGCACCAGAGGAAAAGACTAGAAGCCAGCAAACCACAACAAGATGGCCGATAGTAAAACAACATAGATTCTAACAATAACAAGGATACTGAATAATAACTGAATAACATCAAGAAGTGTTATTATTGACAACACCAATATCAAATGATAAGAATATCATACAACAACAATATCCCTACATAGATTCTTGGGGATGGTCAGCAAAGAGAGCACACCAACAAAAGTGTATAAAAAGAAATTATTTTATATCCAGAATCAAATGCTAATTAGAAAACTGATAAAACAAATAGCAATAACCAAATCATTACAATATTACCACAATGACACATGTATTCCTTAACACCTTCACCCCCAGCCTGTTTTTACCTTCCTGACCAGGCCAATTTTTTCAATCCTGACCAGTGTCAATAGCTTTGGAGCACTTCAACATATCCCAGTGATTCTGAGATTTTTTTTTTTTCGTGAAATGTTGTATTTGATGTTATTGGAAAATTTTGGTCGATAATTTTGTGTTTATGTAACGGGTCTGGGAGGCGGAACCTCTGAGCTACTATACAAAGGGGCGGTCCTTGTAAGGGAGCGGGTGGCGACCAGGGAAGGAGGGCAGGCAGTCACAGCAGGTGACCGGGACAGTCTCTGGGTGAACAGACAGGAGGTCACGGCAAGTGACCGGGGCAGTCTCTGGATGAACGGGCAGGAGGTCACGGCAAGTGACCGGGGCAGTCTCTGGATGAACGGGCAGGAGGTCACGGCAAGTGACCGGGGCAGTCTCTGGATGAACGGGCAGGAGGTCACGGCAAGTGACCGGGGCAGTCTCTGGGTAAAGGGTTGGTACGACCTGTGACGGCTGAGCCTCCAGGTAGGCTAGCAGGCAGATGGTAGACGTGAGCTCCCAGGTGAGCAGGCGAGAGTCTCTGGATAAGCGGGTGGTCACAGCATGTGACGGCGGAGCCTCCAGGTAGACCAACAGACAGGCAGCAGATGAGCGCTCCCAGGTGAGCGGGCAGGAGTCTCTGGACAGGCGGGTGGTCACAGCACGTGACGGCGGAGCCTCCAGGTAGACTAGCAGGCAGGTAGCAGATGTGCGCTCCCAGGTGAGCGGGCAAGCTGGTCCATAGACAGACTGACAGGAGTTGGAGGGCAGACCGTCGGACCTCAGGCTAGCAGGCAGGTAGCAGAAGAGCGCTCCCAGGTGAGCGGGCAAGCTGGTCCATAGACAGACTGACAGGAGTTGGAGGGCAGACCGTCGGACCTCAGGCTAGCAGGCAGGTAGCAGAAGAGCGCTCCCAGGTGAGCGGGCAAGCTGGTCCTTAGACAGACTGACAGGAGTTGGTAGGCAGACCGTCGGACCTCAGGCTAGCAGGCAGGTAAGCGGAATATCAGGCAGGAATCAGACAGCAAACTGGCAGGAATCTGGCAGGTAACTGGCAACGGGACCTGAGGGCTGAAGCAGAGTAGTGAACAGTGCAACAACATTGCTCGGGCACCTCCATTTTGGAGGAGGTGCCTTATATATGGTGAAGTCCTCCGGCCATTGGCCGGGGACTCCTTAGGACGGCGCGCGCGGCCCCTTTAAGAGGGAGGGAGCGCGCGCGCGCCCTAAGCACAGTGGCCGGGAAGGAGCGCGCGCTGCCAGCAGAGCGGGAGGAGGACGCCGGGTTCGGAGCAGAGGGGTGAGGGGAACAGCGTCCCTGCCTAGCAGAGGACAGGGACGCCGGCGCTACAGTACCCCCCCTTTAGGCCCCCCCTTTTTTAGGCCAGAGAGAAATTTAGCTAGGATGAGAGGGGCATGGATGTTCTCCCGGGGCTCCCACGTTCTCTATTCAGGACCAAACCCCTTCCAATCTACTAGAAAAAAGGTCTTCCCTCTTACCTTTTTGGTGGCCAGAATGTTCTCTACCTCAAATTCGTTTTCAGCGGAAACCGGAGCAGGAGGCGTACCTGTAGACTTGGAAAAAGAGTTAAGTACCACAGGTTTGAGGAGAGATACATGGAAGGAGTTAGGGATCCGCAAGTTGGCCGGGAGTTTCAATTTATAGGCCACCGGGTTGATCTGACTGATGACCTCCAGAGGACCGATGAATCGAGGCCCTAACTTATAGGAAGGAATCTTGAGCCGGACATACTTGGACGAGAGCCAGACCTTATCCCCTGGACGGAATTGAGGAGGATCCAGATGTTTTTTGGCAGCATGTCTTTTCATACGCTCGGATGACAGAAGGAGTGCGGATCGGGTACTCTCCCATATGGAGGAAAATCTGTTAACAAGAGATTCCGCAGCCGGATTGTCCACCGAGGTGGAGACGGGAAATGGGATCCGAGGATGCTGACCGAAGACTACAAAAAACGGGGATTTGGAGGAAGATTCGCTCTCGTGATTGTTGTAAGAAAATTCGGCCCATGGCAGGAGATCCACCCAGTCTGAATGGTGGGCATTAACGAAGTGCCGGAGGTAACTGGTCAGGTTCTGATTGATCCGCTCCACTTGACCATTAGACTGTGGGTGGTAAGAAGAGGAGAAGTCCAGGGTGACATCTAGCAGTTTACAAGTGGCTCTCCAGAAGCGTGAGGTGAACTGTACCCCACGATCCGACACGATGTGGAGGGGCAGGCCATGAAGACGGAAGATGTGGCGGATAAAGTCTTTAGCCAGCTCGGGTGCAGACGGGAGGCCTGGCAGGGGAACGAAATGAGCCATCTTGGAAAAGCGGTCAGCGACCACCCAAATGACCGTACAACCGGCAGAGACGGGGAGATCAGTTATAAAGTCCATTGCTATATGCTGCCAGGGGGCAGCAGGTACTGGGAGCGGAAGGAGACGACCGGCTGGCAGATGTCTCGGAACCTTGTTGCGGGCGCAGGACACACAGGCAGAAACAAAGTCTATTACGTCCTTGTGCAGGGTAGGCCACCAGTAGTGCCGGGTAATAAGCTGGAGGGTCTTTTTCTGACCGGTGTGGCCAGCTAGTTTAGACGAGTGACCCCAGTGTAGGATCTTCTCCCGATCAGGTACTGATACGAACGTCTTACCGGGAGGGAGACGATTTAGACTCACGGGAGCCACCTGCATTACTCTGGCGGGATCTATGATGTGTTTCAGTTCTTCCTCGAGATCAGACACCAGAAAGGATCGGGATAAGGCGTCCGCCTTGATGTTTTTGTCAGCCGGGCGAAAATGAAGAATAAAATCAAAGCGAGCAAAAAACAAGGACCACCGAGCTTGGCGCGGGTTAAGTCTCTGGGCATGCTGGAGGTAAGCCAAGTTCTTGTGGTCAGTGTAAATTATTACCGGGTGAAGAGCCCCTTCGAGCAGGTAACGGCACTCCTCCAATGCCAGCTTGATGGCCAATAACTCTCGATCTCCAATGGAATAGTTGCGCTCAGAAGAGGAGAAGAGTTTGGAGAAGAAGCCACAAGTTACCATTCTCCCGGAAGATGATTTTTGGGTAAGTACCGCTCCGGCTCCAGAGGAGGAGGCGTCAACCTCCAGGAAGAACTGCTTGTTGCCATCTGGGCGATGCAGCACCGGGGCGGAAGAGAAGGCCTGTTTTAAGGAAAGAAAGGCCTCCTCTGCTTCGGGCGGCCACTCTCTGGGATTAGTGCCCTTACGGGTGAGCGCGGAAATTGGGGCAGTCCGGGAAGAGAAGTGCGGTATGAAGAGGCGGTAGTAGTTGGCGAAGCCCAGGAACCGCTGAATGGCCTTCAACCCCTCCGGTCGGGGCCATTTCTCGATGGCAGACAGTTTCTCTGGATCCATTCGTAGGCCGGTCTGAGAAATAATGTAGCCCAAAAACGGAAGCGAGGTCTGCTCAAAGAGGCACTTCTCATATTTAGCGAAGAGGTGATTCTGCCTGAGCCTGAGCAGGACCTGACGAACGTCTCTCCGGTGAGTCTGGAGATCCGGAGAGAAGACCAAGATGTCGTCCAGGTACACCACTACGCAGGAGTAGAGAAGGTCCCGGAAGATGTCATTGACCAACTCTTGAAAGACGGCAGGAGCGTTACAGAGACCAAAGGGCATTACCAGATATTCATAGTGGCCGTCCCGGGTGTTGAATGCAGTCTTCCATTCATCCCCTTGACGGATACGGACCAGGTTGTACGCCCCACGGAGGTCCAGTTTGGTGAAGATTCTAGCCCCCCTCAGACGATCAAATAATTCTGGAATGAGCGGAAGGGGGTACTTATTCTTCACCGTGATCTGGTTAAGGCCTCTATAGTCTATACAGGGACGGAGAGAGCCGTCCTTCTTTTTTACGAAAAAGAAGCCTGCTCCCGCCGGGGAGGTAGATTTCCGGATGAATCCCCTGGCCAAATTCTCCTCAATATATTCGGACATCGACCGGGTCTCAGCAGCGGACAATGGGTAAATACGCCCACGGGGAGGCGTAGCACCGGGTAACAGGTCGATAGGACAGTCGTATGGTCTATGAGGGGGTAATGTCTCTGCCTCCTTTTTATTAAAGACATCAGCAAATGACCAATAGGGAATCGGAAGTCCAGGTAGATTAGTTGGGGTAGGAGAAGGACGGGCGGGATGAACAGGAACCAAACAAGTCTTATGACAGTCCTGTCCCCAGCGAAGGACTTCTCCGGTCTGCCAGTCAAGCACGGGTGCATGTCTCTGGAGCCAAGGTAGACCTAGTAAGAGGGCGTGAGAGAGTCCAGGCAGAACATGAAAAGAGATGCTCTCAGAATGCAGCATTCCCACCTGCAGAGTTACGGATTCGGTGATGAGTTGGATGGGACGTGGTAAGAGGCCCCCATCCACAGCAGCGACAGATAATGGTATAGCCAGAGGTTTGGTGGGAATGCGGTATTTTTCTACCAGGGCCTGTGAAATAAGATTCCCGGCTGCTCCAGAGTCAAGTTGGGCTAGTTTGAAAAAACGATTCTCCCCGCAGATAATAGAGACTGACAGCAGCAGAGATGGAGAGGATTTATTCTTGTCTAGGTCGACCTCTCTGAGCGAACCTAGACACAGGCGTTTCCCGACCTCTCCGGGCAGGTACGGATCCGGTGCTCCTTACTGCCACAGTAGAAGCAGCTCCCCTCGGCACGGCGTAAGTCCTGACGAGTTTTGACCATCTTGGTCTGGTCAACCTGCATAGGCTCAGGAGAGTGTACCTGGGGAGAAAAGGAGGGAGTGACGGATTTCTGAAAAGTAGGAGCTAGACGTGGGAACCTCCTCTCACGGGTGACTTCTTTGGCACGCTCCTGGAACCGTAGGTCAATCCGGGTGGCAAGAGTTATTAGGTCATCGAGAGTGGTAGGAATGTCTCGACCGGCAAGTTCATCTTTAATATGGCCGGACAGACCCTCCCAGAAGACAGATACCAGAGCATCGTTATCCCAGGCCAGCTCCGAGGCAAGGGTACGGAACCGTATGGCATATTGGCCCACGGTGAGACTTCCCTGACGGAGGCGTAGCAGAGATGATGCGGATGAGGTCTTCCGTCCAGGTTCGTCGAAGACTTTCCGGAAAGCCGTGAGAAAGGCAGGCAAGTCGGACACCAGGGGGTCTCCTCTCTCCCATAGAGGATTTAGCCAGGCCAGGGCCTCCCCGGTGAGATGGGACATGATGAAGGCAATTTTGGCCCGGTCGGAGTTAAACTGGTGGGACAGGAGTTCAAAGTGCAGGGTGCACTGATTTATAAAGCCCCGAGCCTGGGCGGAGTCGCCTCCGAAGCGAGGAGGTGCAGAAAGCCGGGGTCCGGGGTAGGATACCATAGTATTGGTGGGCAGCGGAGCTTCCGGATTACGAGTCATGGCCCTGGCGGTGGTTGCTGGTAGAGCAGTCAGAGTGTCCAGGCGAGAATTGACATTCCGCAGGTGACCCAGGATGGACTCCTGTTGGGACCTCTGACGGGACAGTTCATGACACAGGTCCGAGAGTGAGGGAGCTTGGGTGCCACCGGGTTCCATGGCCCGAGCAAACTGTAACGGGTCTGGGAGGCGGAACCTCTGAGCTACTATACAAGGGGGCGGTCCTTGTAAGGGAGCGGGTGGCGACCAGGGAAGGCGGGCAGGCAGTCACAGCAAGTGACCGGGGCAGTCTCTGGATGAACGGGCAGGAGGTCACGGCAAGTGACCGGGGCAGTCTCTGGATGAACGGGCAGGAGGTCACGGCAAGTGACCGGGGCAGTCTCTGGATGAACGGGCAGGAGGTCACGGCAAGTGACCGGGGCAGTCTCTGGGTAAAGGGTTGGTACGACCTGTGACGGCTGAGCCTCCAGGTAGGCTAGCAGGCAGATGGTAGACGTGAGCTCCCAGGTGAGCAGGCGAGAGTCTCTGGATAAGCGGGTGGTCACAGCATGTGATGGCGGAGCCTCCAGGTAGACCAACAGACAGGCAGCAGATGAGCGCTCCCAGGTGAGCGGGCAGGAGTCTCTGGACAGGCGGGTGGTCACAGCACGTGACGGCGGAGCCTTCAGGTAGACTAGCAGGCAGGTAGAAGATGTGCGCTCCCAGGTGAGCGGGCAAGCTGGTCCATAGACAGACTGACAGGAGTTGGAGGGCAGACCGTCGGACCTCAGGCTAGCAGGCAGGTAGCAGAAGAGCGCTCCCAGGTGAGCGGGCAAGCTGGTCCATAGACAGACTGACAGGAGTTGGAGGGCAGACCGTCGGACCTCAGGCTAGCAGGCAGGTAGCAGAAGAGCGCTCCCAGGTGAGCGGGCAAGCTGGTCCTTAGACAGACTGACAGGAGTTGGTAGGCAGACCGTCGGACCTCAGGCTAGCAGGCAGGTAAGCGGAATATCAGGCAGGAATCAGACAGCAAACTGGCAGGAATCTGGCAGGTAACTGGCAACGGGACCTGAGGGCTGAAGCAGAGTAGTGAACAGTGCAACAACATTGCTCGGGCACCTCCATTTTGGAGGAGGTGCCTTATATATGGTGAAGTCCTCCGGCCATTGGCCGGGGACTCCTTAGGACGGCGCGCGCGGCCCCTTTAAGAGGGAGGGAGCGCGCGCGCGCCCTAAGCACAGTGGCCGGGAAGGAGCGCGCGCTGCCAGCAGAGCGGGAGGAGGACGCCGGGCTCGGAGCAGAGGGGTGAGGGGAACAGCGTCCCTGCTAGCAGAGGACAGGGACGCCGGCGCTACAGTTTATTTATGAAAATATTGAAAATTTGTCAAAAAATGTGAAAATGTTGCAATTTTCCAAATTTTAATTTTTATGCCCTTCCAGATAGTTATACCCCACAAAATAGATAATAAATAACATTTACCACATGTCTACTTTACATCAGCATCATTTTTGAAACATAATTTTGTTTTTTGTTAGGAAATCAGAAGGGTTAAAAGTTCATCAGCAATTTCTAATTTTTCCAACAAAATTTACAAAACCTGTTTTTTTAGGGACCACATCCCTTTTTGAAGCGACTTTGAGGGCCCTATGTCATAGAAAATAGGTAGAAAATACTGACACCATTTTAAAAACTACACCCTTTCAAAAGGGTAACAGGAGAAAATATATCATGCAATTTGTTGTGCAGTTTCTCCTGAGTACGCTGTTACCCCATATGTGATGAAAAACTACTGTTTTGGTGCACAGCAGGGCTCGGAAGGGAAGGAGCACTATTTGACTTTTGGAGTGCAAAATTGGCTGGAATCGAAAGCGGATGCCATGTCGCAGTTGCAGAGCTCCTGACATGCTTAAACAGTGGAAACCCCCGACAAGTAACCACATTTTGGAAACTACACACCTCAAGGAACTTATCTAGAGGTGTGGTGAGCACCTCGAGCCCACAGAATTTTATAATGGATTTTTATAACGATATTCTCCTTTTCAGAAGAGTAGCAAGAGAAAAAGGACCCCAAAATATGTGTGAATTCTCCTGAGTACACCGACACTTTGTATGTGGTGGAAAACTACTGTTTGGGCGCACGGCAGGGCTCAGAAGGAAAGGAGCACCAACTGAATTCTGTAACACAATTTTGGCTGGAATAGATTGTGGATGCCATGTCACATTTGAAGAGCCTCTGAAGTACCTAAACAACAGAAACCCCCCACAAGTGACCCCATTTTGGAAACTATGCCTCTTGAGGAATTCATCTAGGGGTGTTGTGAGCATTTTTAACCGTCAGAATTGTATAACATTGGGCTCAGTCAATGGAAAATTACAATTTTTCCACTAAAATGTTACTTTGCAATCAAGTTTTTAATTTTCAAAAGGGATAATAGGAGAAAATGAACCATACAATTTATCTACAGGTATAGTGACGATTTTGACTCCATAGGTGTTTTCCAGAAATAAGCAGCAGTGGATGTTGCTCAGTCAGGCGCTGTTTGAACCAATGGTGGACACCGCGTTCAGCGCTTCCTTACTGTCTGAAAGGGAATAATCACAATCTGATGTCTTTCATTCAATTGGATCATAGGCACACTAAGGAAGGTCTAATATAGACCGAAACATTTGTGAACCTTATTGTTGGATTGCATATTAAATCATTATAATTTAACTTCATCAATTTTGAGAGCTAAGTATAGTTTAGGCACACTGTGGGGCTCAAAAGGGATGGAGGCATTTGGATTTCGGAGCGCAAAATTCGCTGGATTACTTTTGGAGTGCGAGGAGCCATTGCGCTTTTCCAGAGCCTTAGTACTACCAGTAATGTGTAAGCTCCCTATATTTCCATTGACAGATGACGGACCTGAGTGGGGACTTGCTTTTTTGTGGATTGAGTTGAAGCTTTTTTGGGGAACATTTTACATAGCATTTTGGATCACGTTTATCCTGTGCTGTACACTGATCACTTACATCGGGGTTTCCACCTAAATCTCCGAGTGATGTGATTCAGATGACACCCCCGACTGATCCAGTCACTATAATGAGGCAGCAGAGTTACTCTGGACTTTGTCTGGCCTCTGTTCAGCGTTGTCCTTCTTTTCAGTAGTGCACAAAACTGTGGCAGACCGTGCTCTTATGCACGCCTAAAAAGACGGACACACTGGGATCACAGGCCAGACGGTGTCCACATTGCCTCCATCTGCCTCATTATAGGGAATCTTCCGCTGGGGGATCCGTCTGAATCACGTATTTCAGAAATATACACGGAAACCCCGGTGTAACGCTCAGTGCAGAGCGCAGGATAAATGTGCGCCGAGCTATACTGCGATCTTTGAGAGGCAGAATGAACAAATCAACAGTAGGTCAAGAATTGGTTTTATTTATTTTTTATGACGTTTCTTGTGCGGTATAAGTGATTAGATGACTTTATTCTTCGGGTCAGTGTGATTACAGCGATACCAAATTTATAGAGTTTTTTTATGTTTCACTGCTATCACACACTAAAAATTCTTTTTATGGCAAAGCAAGTTTTTGCATCGCCATATTTAGATAGCTATAATTTTTCCATATTTCGGCTGACCGAGTCATGTGATGGTTTTTTTTTTTTTTTGCGGGACGAGTTGATGTTTTTATTGGTACCATTTGTGGGCACATGACATTTTTTATCACTTTCTATTCCGATTTTTGGGATGCAGAATGAAGTAAAAACTAACAGGTTTGTGAGACAGAATTCTTGCTGGTTGGTAGGTGATCAAATACTTGTTTCATGCAATAAAACGCAATTTAATTACCGTATTTTTCGGACTATAAGATTCACTTTTTTCCTCCAAAATTTTGGAGGGAAATGGAGGGTGCGTCTTATAGTCCGAATGTTGGGGGGGGGGTGTATATATATATATGTGGTGTGCGGGGGGAGCGGTAGCGGTGGAGGAGCGGGGCACAGGAGGCAGCAGCCACCCGCTGCAGCCTACACTGTCCCCGCTGCTAAAGAAAATGAATATTCACTGCTCCCCACGCCCATGCTCCTTAATAGCAGCACACAGTGTAGCCGCGCTGCGGCTCCTGCTGCTGCCAGAATCGCCTGTGCCCGCTGTTAATGGACATGAATATTCAACCTCTCTCCACGCCCATGGGTGTGGGGAGGGGTGAATATTCATGCCCTTTAATAAGCGGGCACACGCTATAGCCTGGCAGCAGCAGGAGCCGCAGCGCGGCTAAGCTGTGTGCCGGCTATGAAGGAGAGTGAAGTCACTGCTCCCCACGCACACAGACCCGGCCCGGGGAGCAGTGACTTCCGGCAGCTGATCTCTCCATGTGAGCCGCGCGTGGCAGTGGAGGGGGTGATTTATTCAGTGTGGAGGGGGGATTTATTCTGTGTGTAGGGGGGAGATTTAATCTGTGGGGAGCGAGTGGGAGGTGGGTGCAGACACATTATGGGAAGCGAGGGGAAAAATGTGTGCACACACAGTATGGTGGGCGAGGATGCTCTGATGTATGCGGACACAGTATGGGGAACAAGGGTGATGCGATGTGTGCGGACACAGTATGGGGAGTTGGGGGGATGTGTGAGGAGGAAATATGAGGTAGGGGGAAACGTGTAAGGAGACTATTGAGGGGAATAGTGTGATGAGACAGTATAGGGAAAGAAAAATGTGAGTGGGCACAGAGTAGAGACTGAGTAGTGGGTGAGGGGTAGCATGGGAGGACAGTGTAAGGTCACAGCCAGGAGGGGACAGTATGCTAAAGAAGGGGGAGTGTGATGAGGGTCCACAGTATAGAGACTGGGCCCTATAGGGGGGACACAGCGTGAGAGGATAGTGAAGAGGGGGCCCAGTATGGAAAGGAGAGGGCTGTGTGGAGGGCATGTACCATAAGAGGGTCCGTGTGGGGGTCATATTTTGTGCAGGGAATATAGTGAGGGGCAATTATTTATTCAGGGGCTCAGTGTAGGGCAGATATTTTTATTCAGGAGCATTATAATGACACTGCTATCTTTAAGGGCATCGTGTGGAGATGTGCTGCACAAGACCGGAGAAGATGGAAGTCTGCAGAGACGAGCTGTGGATGAGAAAAGTCATCATGGCGTCTGGACAAGAGGAAGAAAAGAAAGAGAACGACTCCAGAGACAGCGTCATCTATAAGGTACCTGGATGTAAATGTTTTTTGTGATGCTGACATTTTTATGTTTTTATTTATGTTAGGAGCATTAAATATGCTGTCCACGTTTGTGATGAGTCTACAGTCATTCTCTGTGATTGCAGGCTTCTGAATTCTTACAGTGCACACTGTCAAGATTCTCTGGTGCCGGCAATTTACATACATACGTTCACGACTAGACATGCGTGGCCTCACTTAATGAAAATTAATTGATCGAGGCCGGACACGTCTGGTCGGGATATGGCCAGAAGTGCACAAATTGCATAATTGTGCTCACATGACAGTCTACTGTTGCCATGGCAAGGGAGAATCCTAAAAGTGTGCAGTGCATGCGCTGTGAGAATTCAGAAGCCTGCAGTCACGTAGAGTGACTGCAGACTTTCATCTCAAACCTGGACAAGCCCTTTAATTATAAAATGAAGCCCTGTAGCCAATCCTAATAGTGTATAATATACTCACTGTCAGGACTCAGCTCTGCTTACAGGTTCCATCAGTCATCACACGGCCACTTCACTCACATGCGATTTTCATACTTACTGTCATGTGACAACGAGCTTTTCTTGCTGCTTCTCTCAGAGAGAATTAGGAAGAGCAGCTCGTCGGCATGTGACTAAGGCCACGGCCCCACTATCAGTAGTTAGTCAGTATTCGGTCAGTATTTTTTCTCAGGAGTGGGAGCCAAAACTGGGTGAGAACAATCAGAGATAAGGTATAATAGAAACAAGTCACCAATTCTGCATTTATCACCCACTCCTGGTTTTGGCTCCCACTCCTGAGAAAAAATACTGACCGAATAATGATAGTGGGGCCGTGGCCTTAGTGCGCAAATTGCACATGTGCTGGGGAAGGAAGGGGGGCGCCAAACTGAATTCTTGCCCTGGGTGCTAGAAGACCTAGATACACCTCTGCCTCCTCTTGTCACACTTGGGTTGTTTATAACCCATCTGAGAATTCAGCTGTCCACCTCCCCACTAACCTGAAGACACTATGTTTCACCTTGTAAACATGGAACTGCTTTGATCTACCTGCTCTTTCCCTATAATATGCTTACAAGGAATCATAATGTCATATCTTCCCCAGTTTGCATTTTGAATGGCATCCTGATTATTCTTTGTTCCTGCACTGTATTGAAATAACACAGAGACTATTGACCAGTTGTTATCATCTCCTAATGGTTGTAATACAATGGGATATTTCATGTGGTATCGGGAACCTTTGTACTTTAAGATGCCGCAAACATTGATATGGAGCATCTTGATTACCACATCTAAGGCTCTTTTAGTTGACCCAAGGCCTAGTGATTAGGGAACTGTTAGTTACCAGTGGCACGGGGTGGTAGTCGTGGGCGAGTCTACTGAGCAACCTTCAGCGAGCACCCCGGCACCTCGCACATGAATAAACGGATAGAGTCAGTGCTTTTAAATAAAACCAACTTTACTGACAGATTGCAGTGTACAGGCAGGTGCAGCAGATATTCTCAGGCCCAGGTCTTATGCAGGGACAATAAGCAGTTTCTCTACCTTCCGACTCAGTTTATCACAGCAGGCAGACGTTCACCTTCAGCACACCCTCTGTCCTGGTTGCCGCTTGTCCTAGGGAAGCTGTGTTACTCGGATAAGGCTCCTATGCTACTCGGATAAGGCTCCTATGCTACTCGGATAAGGATCTTATCCCTTTTCCACAGTCCCTGTTCTCTCTCGCTGTGCTACTCGGATATAGATATATATATGTACATCCCTTTTCCACAGGCTCTGTTCGGTCCTCAGCTCCTGCTGAGGGCTGTTGGCACTCTCTCTCTCTCCCGCGCACCTTCTAACCCTGGCCTGGGTCTATGGCTGCCGGACTCTGCTTAGTGCCTAGTCTCTGTCCTCGGATCCGCGCACCTTCTAACCCTGGCTCAGGTCTCTGGCTGCCGGACTCTCTGGTACTCACATGGACCCTTGATGTCTCGTGTACTGGCCTCTTCTCTGAGTGCATTTACACCATCACTGGTCCTTACTCATGGGCTTACTGCCCCACTGCCTCGACCTGTCCTCGGTCCCGACCTGTCACGAGCAGGTCCTCACTCGTGGGCTTACGGCCCCACTGCCTCGACTCCTTCTTTGCGGGGACACCCCCGTCTTCACACAAGCTCCCTTTCTCTGGAGCTCTTCTCTGACACCTTGTCCTGGGCATGGCCGCCCGGACACTGCTCCTTGACTTCCTGTCTTTAAGCTCACTGCCTCTGCTCCTCCCTGCTACACTCCTCCCCTGGCCAGCTCTGCCATGCTGCTGTAACTAGGCAACTACTGCACTGTACAATACAGTGAGAACCCATAAAAACATCAACATTACCTTAGACATTAGGCTCACACGGGGACAACTACTGCTGCACGTGGGAATAATAACAGGGAAAAGTCCTTCTTAAAGGGGTGGTGGCGTCCATCCCCCTTACAACAGTAAACTCTATTTTGTTATAATACAACATGATATAAACCAAAATTTTGATATTTTATATCTGTATCTCACAGCCCTTGTATAGCAATGTCAACAGAAAAATAAAATATTTATGTCTCTTAGAAGATAGACAGGTAATACTGAAAGTGCAAGATGAAAAATTGGCTGCGGTGAGAAATGTATAAATGCTGCTATAGTGTCTGCCATTACTACCTCTTGTGGTAGAGCCCTCCACAGTCTGACTGTAAAGAACCCCTTGTTGTTTAGATGCAAGAATCGCCTTTCCTCCACACGTAATGAATGCCCCTGGTCCTTTGTAAGATTTTTGGAAGGAATAAATCATGTGACAGTCCCTTGTATGGACCACACATGTATTTCGATTACCTCCGAGGCATCTTTTTCTCTAAGCTAAACAAGCCCAACTTGTCGAATCTCTCTTTGTAATAAGACTACGTTCACACAACCATATTTATAGTGTCTGTGAAAAAAACTGACCTGATACAACCAGCACTTGGACCAATGTTTTTCAGTGGAGCTGTTCAGATTACAGGGGTTTTTTTCTTCTCACGAACCAAATGTCCTTGAAAAAAATTGCAGCATGCAGGAGTTTCCTCAGTATTTCGGATGAGACGCACCTATTCAAGTCTATGGGTGTGCAAAAACAATTAGATCCTGTATGGATTATCCATATTGCATCCGATTTTTACAGATACATGGCATTTATCAAAAGAGGAAACTGTATTTGATCTTGTAAATTATATCAGCAGTTGGTTTATAGAAAAAAAACAGGTGACATATAGATGTAAAAAGCAGATAGTTGGATAGCATACAAACCAACTCTAGCTTTCATATATCCTGAAACAACGGATACTGGAAGCCTGTGCTAGCATTTCTTCTGCAGTGTTGCTATCAGTGTGTCAAGAGTGGGAGAAGAGGGTTACATTGACAACCCAACACAATGGGCAGCACTTTGAACACATTTTATAAGTGGTCATAAACTTGTAAATAACTCATGAAAGAATAAAGTTACATTAAAACCAAGCACACCTTTGTTTTTCTTATGAAATTCTCAATAAGTTTGTGTTACGCTCACGCCCGTACTGACTGGCGTGAGCATGGTTAGTGGTCCCACTGGGCCACGAACCGAGGAGTGCCTGGAGGGGCGTGACTAGGGGCCTCGCCAGATCTGACCACGAACACACAGCGGCTTAATCGACTCCGTGGTCTGAGGATGGACATGGGAGGTGGCCCAGGTGCTACTCCAGGTCAGACACGGTCACAGCTGTTGACCCACATTGGTGAATGCAGGAATGGGCAGGCACGGCTGGTATGCAGACAGGCGGGTACTGGCAGGCATGGCTGGTATGCAGACAGGTGGGTACTGGCAGGCACGGCTGGTATGCAGACAGGCAGGTACTGGCAGGTAGGAACGCAGGCTGGATAGGGACCAGTACAGACTGGGATACAGGAACAGAGCCACAGGTGCGGTGGACAAGCAGAGCGAAACCGCAGGTGCGGTGGACAAGCAGAGCGAAACCGCAGGTGCGATGGACAAGCAGAGCGAAACCGCAGGTGCGGTGGTCAAGCAGAGCAGAGCGAAACCGCAGGTGCAGTGGACAAGCAGAGCGAAACCGCAGGTGTGGTGGACAAGCAGAGCAGAGCGAAACCGCAGGTGCGGTGGACAAGCAGAGCAGAGCGAAACCGCAGGTGCGGTGGACAAGCAGAGCAGAGCGAAACCGTAGGTGCGGTGGACAAGCAGAGCAGAGCGAAACCGCAGGTGCAGTGGACAAGCAGAGCAGAGCGGAACCGCAGGTGCAGTGGACAAGCAGAGCAGAGCAAAACCGCAGGTCCGGTGGACAAGCAGAGCAGAGCGAAACCGCAGATGCAGTGGACAAGCAGAGCGAAACTGCAGGTGTGGTGGACTAGCAGAGCAGAGCGAAACCGCAGGTGCGGTGAACAAGCAGAGCAGAGCGAAACCGCAGGTGCGGTGGACAAGCAGAGCAAAGCAAAACCACAGGTGCGGTGGACACAAAACTCACAAACAGAAGTACAGCGACAACGAGTTGGAGTTAGTTGCAGGCTCAGACACTGCAGGAAAAGGGAAGGTACGGACATAGAGACAAACAGGTAACGGGCTAGGACACAGTTCAGACAGGAACTGAACCCGGAACAAGATACAGGAACGAGCCTGGGAACTCAGCCCCCAGGGTGGCGGAAACAGACTAGAAGTCACAGATACAGGTAACAGGCCTAGGTATACAGCCCCCAGGGTGGCGGAACAGACTAGAAATCACAGATACAGGTAACAGGCCTGGGTATACAGCCCCCAGGGTGGCGGAACAGACTAGAAGTCACAGATACAGGTAACAGGCCTGGGTATACAGCCTCCAGTGTGGTGGAAACAGGCAAGATACAGGACAGGATCTGGCAACTCTGTTGCACAGAACACACTGAAAGAAAGTGATGCTCAGGCACCTCCTACTGGGTGGAGGGGTTTAAGTATCCAGTGACTCACAGAAATAGGCTGGGGACGCATTAGGACTGTGCACACTGTAACTTTAAGAATCAAGCAGTAACCGCGCCGCCGCCCTAAGCAATCAGACAAGAGACATGCACACAGCAAGTACTGGAGCAAAGTGTGCAGCCTGGACTGATAGGTAAGTTGGCGGTCTTGCATGGTGGGAGATGGTAAGCCATGCCAGCACGCCGCCAGGGATGATACAGTTTGATCTGTCACATGACCCTCTTCCCATTGAAAAAAATAAAGTTGGATCCAAAGTGGCCGACTTCAAAATGGCCGCCATGGTCACCACCCATCTGGAAAAGTTTTCCCCCTCCCACATACTAATGTGCCACAAACAGGAAGTTGATATCACCAACCATTCCCATTTAATTTAGGTGTATCCATATAAATGGCCCACCCTGTGTATTTATTATTATCCATTAAACAAAATCAGTCTGGTCACAATCACTTTGTTTTCCTTGTTGCTATGGTGACAGCATCTTTTCAGAGATGAGTTATATTTTTCAGTCGTTCCTTTTAAAAGGTACTGTACTTATAGCTTATTGGTTAATGTGTATTAATATTTAAAAGAGGACCTGTGACCAGGTCAAAAGTGGGAATTTTTTGCTTTTTATTTTATTCCTGGATGTCCCCTCAATATTCACTTTTTTCTTTATTTCAACAATCGTCTGCACATTGGGGTCTGGCATTAATCACTAAAGAAAAGATTGCAGTCCAGCCATACACTTAAAGGGGTAGTCCCATCTCCAAGATCATATCCCAATATGTAGTAGGTGTAATAATAATAATATTAGCAAATACCTCCAATTAGAAATATAATATAGCATTTTTGATTCGCTATGTCTCTTTCCTCATGTGCAGGCAATACAGGACCTTGGGTATCCATGGTTATGTCCACTGATAAAGTGACAGTTAGTTACCTAGCTGCTAGTGGTCGTAACCGTGGATACCTAAGGTCCTGTATTGCCTGCACATGAGGTAAGTGGCATAGTGAATCAAAAATACTATACTACATTTCGAATTGTAGGCATTTGCTAATATTATTATTATTACTACACCTACTACATATGGGGATAGGATCTTGGAGATGGGAGTACCCCTTTAAGTATTTTTCAAGGACAGTTTTTCCCAGTGTTTTACCATTTAGTGCATAATTGTACATTCTATTTCTTCAGCCCAAGTGCATGACCTTACATCTATCTGCATTAAATTTCAATTGCCATTTCTCAGCCCAATCTTCCAGCTTACATAATTCCCTCTGAAATATTAAATTATCCTCCTCTGTATTGATTACCTTGCAGAGCTGAAATTTTACTCTATGCCTGCTATAAGATTAATAAATATGTTACAAAGAAGAGGGCCCAATATTGACCCTTGTCGTAACCTCCTATTAACTGTCTACCCTGTTAACTGTGTTTTATTAATGACCACACCCGTTTCCTGTCACTGAGCCAGTGAGTGATTCTGAGGCCGAAGAGAGAGACGGGAGGAGCAATAGCTGTGTATGCAGCTACTGTCAGAAAGAAAGGTGCCGGGTATCCGTCCAGCCCACACGTCGACGGTCAAGCCCCGAAGATCCGAGCAATGCCAGTCAAGGTTTCTCACCAGGGTGAAGTCGGTCGACAAAACAGGAACAGGTTGCGGCAGCACAGTTCTCAGACGTGTGTGCCAGTGACAGGACATCGCAGAAACTCTGAAGGTGTCAGATCGGAGATTCACGGTCGGGTCGGCGACCAGGAAGAATGCGCGAGACGGGCTGTTACCTCTGACAGAGACATATGGTACCAGGAACAGATAGAGGGAAAGACAGGAGTCAGACGGGGAGCAGCAGACGCCAGAGTGGCATCACGAAAGTGGCTAGAGAGTTACGGGGGAAACGGGCAGAGAGTTGTGATAAGAACAGAGTATTGCCAAACCTTTAAATGACTGCCCCTTGCCCACTATAGTTAATATACAGGTGCATCTCACTAAATTAGAATATCATCAAAAAGTTGATTTATTTCAGTTCTTCAATACAAAAAGTGAAACTCAAATATTATATAGAGTCATTACAATAGAGTGATCTATTTCAAGTGTTATTTCTGTTAATGTTGATGATTATGGCTTACAGCCAATGAAAACACAAAAGTTATTAATTAAGTAAATTAGAATAATTAACAAAAAACACCTGCAAAGTCTTCCTATGCATTTAAAAAGGTAGCTGTTTCAGTAGGCTCCACAATCATGGGGAAGACTGCTGACTTGACAGGTATAAACCACAACGGTCCCGATATACTTTCCCAAAGATACACTAAAGACACAAAAACTGCCGCAAATAAGTGCAGCTATAACCGGAAAGCATAAAACTCATAATTAAAAATATAATTTTATTGAGGTATACATATAAAAAGTAGACAAACAATAAAAAAATGTTAAAAAAGCAGGAACCCTTGAGTTCCCTACACAATAGCTCACTGAACCGATTAATGCTAATAATGAGTCCGATGTTTAGGTAGGAGTATATCTCCTTACAAATAGCAATCATAGGAAATGCGAATACATAGGTTCAAAATCACATTAATAATGGATCCTTAAATATATAGAATGCTAGTGCAACTAGAGGATATTCATACCCAACAAGGGCATAAATACTGAAAAATAGTATTGGTAATAAATCCTTAATAATATAAAGTGCTAGTGCATATAAAGGATATTCATACTTGGTAAGTGTAAGATGCTAATGCATATAGAGAATGCTCATGCATAAAAAAATAAATGTTGCACATATAGAAATACAAATATATATAGAGTGTATAAAGGAAGTCCAAGAATAAGGATATATTACTTGCCAGAAAAAAGAGCTTGTAGGGAACCACCCCGACGACGCCGTTTCGCGAGTGCTTCTTCTGAGGGGGCGTGTGTGTGTATGAATCCTGTCTGGTTTTAAATACATCTCAGCCAGCTGTCAGTAATAGAGGTGAGTGTTGGAGGGGTTCGGCGCATGCGTACATGTACAGGGAAGACCGCCGTGTTAAATGGACTTCCTGTTTGCAAGCGCTTGACACGCACGCGGTGAACCGCATGGCGTGTCTAGTGCGCATGACAGGAAGTCCGCGGGTCCGTACAGGCGCATGCGCACACTCCAAGAGAAAATCCCCATAAGGAGATAGCGGTGTTGATAGGGGGCGGTACCCATGTATACTAAAAGGGAAATACCCAAGTGAATGCGGCGATGTAAGAGAGGGGCGGAGACCCAGATACAGGGTACGGACAAAAGGGAGAAAGAATATATAAAACAACAGGGGAAAGCGATGGAAAGGAGGATGACGGGGACAAATCTGATGACAGAAAGGACAGAAGAAAAGACAAAATGAAAAGAAAAAGGAGAAGGAAAAGAAAAAATGAAAATGAAAATGAATGAAAGAGAACAAGAAAAATAAAAGAAACTAAAAGTGGTAAGTGCAGAAGGGAGTGATGCTGGTATGTGAAAGTGAAAAAGGTGAAGGAAGTAAATGAAAAGTGTATGGTGAGAAAAGGGGGAAAAAAACAGAGATGTGAGGGCCAGAAAAATGGAATAAGAAGGAGGGAAAGGGAGATGGAAATAAAAAAGACTAAAGTGAAAAGATGATGGTGAACCAATGATGGTGAGACAACATAGGAATGGGGAGACAAAATAAACAAAGATGCAACAATGATAATATGAAAAATAGATGAATATACACAAAAATATATAATGGAATGCAAAAAAATACCATCCCTGAAAATATGAAAACATCAGACAAGTCCCATATATTCCAAAGCCATGAATATAATCATGTGTGTTCCCCAGAAATGTAAATCTTCTGTTATTCCTCCGTAGTCCGTCATTATGAAGAACAGGAGAAGGGCCAAAAGGAACCAGCCCACGTCCAACGAACAACCAGAAGAAGAATGCAGTCCGTCCACCGCGACACACTCAGGAACCAAGGTAAGAGCTAGGTGGATGCCAAGATGTAGAAATTAAAAACACATAAAACCAAAAACTAGACAGATAAAAGGGCAAAAGAACAGAAGAATGAAAATAATGAAAGAAGGATAAGAGACAAAGATGAAAATTGAGGGTGGTGAGCAGGCACAGAGAAGAATCACAGAGGCCATGAGAGAGTAGGGGTGATGGTAGGAAGAACGAATCCAGTAGAGAGCAGAAATGGTTATAAAAAAGCAGAAAAACCAAATTGTTCATTTAATCCTTGCGGGGAGACAGTACCTAAACGGAATATCCATTTACTCTCCAATTTAGATAGGGCCAAGCCCAGATTACCGCCCCTTACGCCCATGTCAACTTGATCAATGCCCTTGATTATCAAGCCTTTGGGGTCACTATTGTGGCACAATTTAAAGTGTTTAGGGAGGGTTCTAAGATTAGATACCTCCTCAGCATGAAGGGATTTTTCAATGTCAAGTATATGTTCCCTGGTCCTGACCCTTAATTCCCGCGTAGTTAACCCAATATAGATTTTTTTACAAGGGCATTGTGCATGATAGATAACTCCTTTGGAGTTACATGACAGGGCTTTACGAATTTCATATATTCTGCTGTTATCAAAGTTGCAGAAATCATTACTGGAGACCAGATTTTTACAGGCTTTACATTGGCCACATTTAAAGAATCCCCATTTCTTACCAACAGGCATCAGTCTTAATGGACTTTTTTCGTAATAACTATGTACCAGAGAATCCTTAAGACTTTTGGATCTTCTGGCAACAAGGGCCGGTTTTTCGGGCAAGATTTTCCGTAGTACTGGATCCGTGAGGAGTATGTTCCAATGTTTATTTAGGATTGCCCTAAGTTCAGGCCATTGCATGTTGTAGTCAGATATAAATCTGACCATATGATGGTTATTCTCCTTGTTCCTTTTGTTTCCATAGAGCAATTGCTCTCTATTCGAGTTTTGTGCTTTTCTGAAACCAGTCATTATGTGCCTTTTGCTATAACCACGGTTTTGAAATCGCCTAGTAAGGTCATGTGACTGTTCCAAAAAAGAATCCTGATTGGAGCATATCCTCCTGAGTCTTAGAAATTGTCCCATCGGGATACCCCGGATGGTGGACGGGGGATGAGCAGAAGAGCTATGCAATAATGTGTTGGTCGCAGTTTCTTTCCTAAAGACATCCGTCATAAGGTGACCATCAGAGGTAGTTTGAATATGGATGTCTAAAAAATTGACCTCCCTTCCCTGTTGGAAAGTGAGTCTGATGTTAAGATCATTGTAATTTAGTTGTTCCATAAGTTTGCCTAGTTGTTCTTTGGTACCCTCCCAAATGAACCAGATGTCATCGATGTATCTCATCCACCCCTGTACGAGGTGGATGTCATCGATGACATCATCATGGAAGATACTCCGCTCCCAGGCCCCCAGAAACAAATTTGCATAGGAGGGGGCACATGATGCCCCCATGGCCGTGCCCTGTCTCTGTAAATAAATCTGCCGATTAAAGATGAACACATTGTGTTCCAGAACAAATTTCAATAGAACCAATATCAAATTGACCGTGGCCGGATCTAGATTGCTCTCATGTAGAAAGAGGGAAACTGCCCTCAGTCCATCTTCATGCTTAATGGAGGAATAGAGAGCCTCCACATCCGCTGTTACCATTACAGCTTCTTTTTCCAATTGTATTAAATCAATCCTTTTTAGGGCTTCGGTGGTATCTTTAATAAAAGATGGTAAAGTATGTACCAAGGGTTGTAAGAAAAAGTCAATAATGGTGCATATAGATTCACAGAGGCTTCCATTGCCCGAAATAATCGGTCTGCCAGGCGGATCAATCTGATCCTTATGTACCTTTGGTAGTAGGTAGAAGGCTGGAAGTCGGGGTCGAGTTTTTCTTATGAGATCTACCACTTTTTTGGGAATAATATTAGCTTCCTGCGCCTTTTCAAGGATAGAAAGGAGTTGAGCCTGAAATTGGGAGAGGGGGTTAAATGTAAGTTTCTGATAACAGCCCGGGTAATTGAGAATTTTGTGGGCCTGTTTCTCATAACATTGTTCAGGCCAGATAACCACATTGCCACCCTTATCCGCAGGTTTAATTAGAACGTTGGGCAGTCTTTTCAGTTGTTCAAGGGCCAGTTTTTCATCACGACTAAAATTAAATCTATCTCTGGGGCACCGTGGGAGATTTAGAATTTCACCAGTAACAACTTTGGTAAACACATCCACTGCAGAGACCGTGGATAATGGAGGAAAGGTTTTGCTGGTTTGAAGTAGGTGCATAGGGAACCTACCTCTGATGCCTGCTTCACTTTCCGCTTCTAAATCCTCCAGGTCTTTTAGAGCTTTTTTCTCAATTTCCGTAGGAAAGAGGGAATCCAGCTCAGGCTTATGGTGAAGTTTCTGCAGAGTGATTTTTCTCGAGAATAAATGTAGATCCTTCACCACTGTGAATGGGTCTAAATAGGCAGAAGGAGAGAATGTCAAGCCCTTTTCAAATATTTTTACCTGGGTTTCAGTTAAAGTAAGATCAGATAAATTTATTACCTTCAGACGATCACTCTGGTTTTTGTTGATTTTTTTTGTAAACATTTCAGGATATTTTTTCTGGAATCTGGTGTTGGGTCTAGTATACTTAGGGCCATTATCTTCTGATTCACTGAAAGAAGTACTATTTTCAGATCCTGAGGGTTCATAAGTTGAAGATGACGTAACATTTAGGCGATTAAGATTTTTCCGCTTAGGGAGTTGCCATTTGAAGATTTTATTATTCTCATAATCATGTACATCCCGGGTATATTTCTTAAGTTTGATTTTACTAATATCATTTTCCCATTGGTCCATATCATGCTCAATAGCTCTAAAATATGTTTCAAGTCTCTCTGGATTTAGGACTTTTTGTAGGCTCTTGTGAAGCTCTTCAATTTTCTTGTCAATAAGATTAAGTGACATAGAATTTTTGTCTATAAGTATTTTTAAAAATTCAATAGAACAAGTAGTAGCTGCATTTTTCCATCTAGTAATGAGTTCAACATCCTCTAAATCGAAGGAAGGGTACACTTGCACCCGTAAACCTCTAGGGACAATCGTTTGCTCACAATACCTCTCCAAAGTCGTCTTATTCCACCAAACCCTCAATTTCCTTTGAACTTCCAACTTATATTGTAGCATAAGGTCATTATGTTCTGTTGTTGTCTCCTGAAAAATGCCCGAAGGGCCCTGCTTAAAAATATTGACAGCTTTGGATCTCCAGGCTGACTCCCTGGCTTTAAGATCCATTTTCAGTGCAAAAGACCATCTGTCCAAAAACAGCAAAATAATTAGTATAAACCACAACGGTCCCGATATACTTTCCCAAAGATACACTAAAGACACAAAAACTGCCGCAAATAAGTGCAGCTATAACCGGAAAGCATAAAACTCATAATTAAAAATATAATTTTATTGAGGTATACATATAAAAAGTAGACAAACAATAAAAAAATGTTAAAAAAAGCAGGAACCCTTGAGTTCCCTACACAATAGCTCACTGAACCGATTAATGCTAATAATGAGTCCGATGTTTAGGTAGGAGTATATCTCCTTACAAATAGCAATCATAGGAAATGCGAATACATAGGTTCAAAATCACATTAATAATGGATCCTTAAATATATAGAATGCTAGTGCAACTAGAGGATATTCATACCCAACAAGGGCATAAATACTGAAAAATAGTATTGGTAATAAATCCTTAATAATATAAAGTGCTAGTGCATATAAAGGATATTCATACTTGGTAAGTGTAAGATGCTAATGCATATAGAGAATGCTCATGCATAAAAAAATAAATGTTGCACATATAGAAATACAAATATATATAGAGTGTATAAAGGAAGTCCAAGAATAAGGATATATTACTTGCCAGAAAAAAGAGCTTGTAGGGAACCACCCCGACGACGCCGTTTCGCGAGTGCTTCTTCTGAGGGGGCGTGTGTGTGTATGAATCCTGTCTGGTTTTAAATACATCTCAGCCAGCTGTCAGTAATAGAGGTGAGTGTTGGAGGGGTTCGGCGCATGCGTACATGTACAGGGAAGACCGCCGTGTTAAATGGACTTCCTGTTTGCAAGCGCTTGACACGCACGCGGTGAACCGCATGGCGTGTCTAGTGCGCATGACAGGAAGTCCGCGGGTCCGTACAGGCGCATGCGCACACTCCAAGAGAAAATCCCCATACGGAGATAGCGGTGTTGATAGGGGGCGGTACCCATGTATACTAAAAGGGAAATACCCAAGTGAATGCGGCGATGTAAGAGAGGGGCGGAGACCCAGATACAGGGTACGGACAAAAGGGAGAAAGAATATATAAAACAACAGGGGAAAGCGATGGAAAGGAGGATGACGGGGACAAATCTGATGACAGAAAGGACAGAAGAAAAGACAAAATGAAAAGAAAAAGGAGAAGGTAAGGAAAAAATGAAAATGAATAAAAGAGAACAAGAAAAATAAAAGAAACTAAAAGTGGTAAGTGCAGAAGGGAGTGATGCTGGTATGTGAAAGTGAAAAAGGTGAAGGAAGTAAATGAAAAGAGTATGGTGAGAAAAGGGGGAAAAAAACAGAGATGTGAGGGCCAGAAAAATGGAATAAGAAGGAGGGAAAGGGAGATGGAAATAAAAAAGACTAAAGTGAAAAGATGATGGTGAACCAATGATGGTGAGACAACATAGGAATGGGGAGACAAAATAAACAAAGATGCAACAATGATAATATGAAAAATAGATGAATATACACAAAAATATATAATGGAATGCAAAAAAATACCATCCCTGAAAATATGAAAACATCAGACAAGTCCCATATATTCCAAAGCCATGAATATAATCATGTGTGTTCCCCAGAAATGTAAATCTTCTGTTATTCCTCCGTAGTCCGTCATTATGAAGAACAGGAGAAGGGCCAAAAGGAACCAGCCCACGTCCAACGAACAACCAGAAGAAGAATGCAGTCCGTCCACCGCGACACACTCAGGAACCAAGGTAAGAGCTAGGTGGATGCCAAGATGTAGAAATTAAAAACACATAAAACCAAAAACTAGACAGATAAAAGGGCAAAAGAACAGAAGAATGAAAATAATGAAAGAAGGATAAGAGACAAAGATGAAAATTGAGGGTGGTGAGCAGGCACAGAGAAGAATCACAGAGGCCATGAGAGAGTAGGGGTGATGGTAGGAAGAACGAATCCAGTAGAGAGCAGAAATGGTTATAAAAAAGCAGAAAAACCAAATTGTTCATTTAATCCTTGCGGGGAGACAGTACCTAAACGGAATATCCATTTACTCTCCAATTTAGATAGGGCCAAGCCCAGATTACCGCCCCTTACGCCCATGTCAACTTGATCAATGCCCTTGATTATCAAGCCTTTGGGGTCACTATTGTGGCACAATTTAAAGTGTTTAGGGAGGGTTCTAAGATTAGATACCTCCTCAGCATGAAGGGATTTTTCAATGTCAAGTATATGTTCCCTGGTCCTGACCCTTAATTCCCGCGTAGTTAACCCAATATAGATTTTTTTACAAGGGCATTGTGCATGATAGATAACTCCTTTGGAGTTACATGACAGGGCTTTACGAATTTCATATATTCTGCTGTTATCAAAGTTGCAGAAATCATTACTGGAGACCAGATTTTTACAGGCTTTACATTGGCCACATTTAAAGAATCCCCATTTCTTACCAACAGGCATCAGTCTTAATGGACTTTTTTCGTAATAACTATGTACCAGAGAATCCTTAAGACTTTTGGATCTTCTGGCAACAAGGGCCGGTTTTTCGGGCAAGATTTTCCGTAGTACTGGATCCGTGAGGAGTATGTTCCAATGTTTATTTAGGATTGCCCTAAGTTCAGGCCATTGCATGTTGTAGTCAGATATAAATCTGACCATATGATGGTTATTCTCCTTGTTCCTTTTGTTTCCATAGAGCAATTGCTCTCTATTCGAGTTTTGTGCTTTTCTGAAACCAGTCATTATGTGCCTTTTGCTATAACCACGGTTTTGAAATCGCCTAGTAAGGTCATGTGACTGTTCCAAAAAAGAATCCTGATTGGAGCATATCCTCCTGAGTCTTAGAAATTGTCCCATCGGGATACCCCGGATGGTGGACGGGGGATGAGCAGAAGAGCTATGCAATAATGTGTTGGTCGCAGTTTCTTTCCTAAAGACATCCGTCATAAGGTGACCATCAGAGGTAGTTTGAATATGGATGTCTAAAAAATTGACCTCCCTTCCCTGTTGGAAAGTGAGTCTGATGTTAAGATCATTGTAATTTAGTTGTTCCATAAGTTTGCCTAGTTGTTCTTTGGTACCCTCCCAAATGAACCAGATGTCATCGATGTATCTCATCCACCCCTGTACGAGGTGGATGTCATCGATGACATCATCATGGAAGATACTCCGCTCCCAGGCCCCCAGAAACAAATTTGCATAGGAGGGGGCACATGATGCCCCCATGGCCGTGCCCTGTCTCTGTAAATAAATCTGCCGATTAAAGATGAACACATTGTGTTCCAGAACAAATTTCAATAGAACCAATATCAAATTGACCGTGGCCGGATCTAGATTGCTCTCATGTAGAAAGAGGGAAACTGCCCTCAGTCCATCTTCATGCTTAATGGAGGAATAGAGAGCCTCCACATCCGCTGTTACCATTACAGCTTCTTTTTCCAATTGTATTAAATCAATCCTTTTTAGGGCTTCGGTGGTATCTTTAATAAAAGATGGTAAAGTATGTACCAAGGGTTGTAAGAAAAAGTCAATAATGGTGCATATAGATTCACAGAGGCTTCCATTGCCCGAAATAATCGGTCTGCCAGGCGGATCAATCTGATCCTTATGTACCTTTGGTAGTAGGTAGAAGGCTGGAAGTCGGGGTCGAGTTTTTCTTATGAGATCTACCACTTTTTTGGGAATAATATTAGCTTCCTGCGCCTTTTCAAGGATAGAAAGGAGTTGAGCCTGAAATTGGGAGAGGGGGTTAAATGTAAGTTTCTGATAACAGCCCGGGTAATTGAGAATTTTGTGGGCCTGTTTCTCATAACATTGTTCAGGCCAGATAACCACATTGCCACCCTTATCCGCAGGTTTAATTAGAACGTTGGGCAGTCTTTTCAGTTGTTCAAGGGCCAGTTTTTCATCACGACTAAAATTAAATCTATCTCTGGGGCACCGTGGGAGATTTAGAATTTCACCAGTAACAACTTTGGTAAACACATCCACTGCAGAGACCGTGGATAATGGAGGAAAGGTTTTGCTGGTTTGAAGTAGGTGCATAGGGAACCTACCTCTGATGCCTGCTTCACTTTCCGCTTCTAAATCCTCCAGGTCTTTTAGAGCTTTTTTCTCAATTTCCGTAGGAAAGAGGGAATCCAGCTCAGGCTTATGGTGAAGTTTCTGCAGAGTGATTTTTCTCGAGAATAAATGTAGATCCTTCACCACTGTGAATGGGTCTAAATAGGCAGAAGGAGAGAATGTCAAGCCCTTTTCAAATATTTTTACCTGGGTTTCAGTTAAAGTAAGATCAGATAAATTTATTACCTTCAGACGATCACTCTGTTTTTTGTTGATTTTTTTTGTAAACATTTCAGGATATTTTTTCTGGAATCTGGTGTTGGGTCTAGTATACTTAGGGCCATTATCTTCTGATTCACTGAAAGAAGTACTATTTTCAGATCCTGAGGGTTCATAAGTTGAAGATGACGTAACATTTAGGCGATTAAGATTTTTCCGCTTAGGGAGTTGCCATTTGAAGATTTTATTATTCTCATAATCATGTACATCCCGGGTATATTTCTTAAGTTTGATTTTACTAATATCATTTTCCCATTGGTCCATATCATGCTCAATAGCTCTAAAATATGTTTCAAGTCTCTCTGGATTTAGGACTTTTTGTAGGCTCTTGTGAAGCTCTTCAATTTTCTTGTCAATAAGATTAAGTGACATAGAATTTTTGTCTATAAGTATTTTTAAAAATTCAATAGAACAAGTAGTAGCTGCATTTTTCCATCTAGTAATGAGTTCAACATCCTCTAAATCGAAGGAAGGGTACACTTGCACCCGTAAACCTCTAGGGACAATCGTTTGCTCACAATACCTCTCCAAAGTCGTCTTATTCCACCAAACCCTCAATTTCCTTTGAACTTCCAACTTATATTGTAGCATAAGGTCATTATGTTCTGTTGTTGTCTCCTGAAAAATGCCCGAAGGGCCCTGCTTAAAAATATTGACAGCTTTGGATCTCCAGGCTGACTCCCTGGCTTTAAGATCCATTTTCAGTGCAAAAGACCATCTGTCCAAAAACAGCAAAATAATTAGTATAAACCACAACGGTCCCGATATACTTTCCCAAAGATACACTAAAGACACAAAAACTGCCGCAAATAAGTGCAGCTATAACCGGAAAGCATAAAACTCATAATTAAAAATATAATTTTATTGAGGTATACATATAAAAAGTAGACAAACAATAAAAAAATGTTAAAAAAAGCAGGAACCCTTGAGTTCCCTACACAATAGCTCACTGAACCGATTAATGCTAATAATGAGTCCGATGTTTAGGTAGGAGTATATCTCCTTACAAATAGCAATCATAGGAAATGCGAATACATAGGTTCAAAATCACATTAATAATGGATCCTTAAATATATAGAATGCTAGTGCAACTAGAGGATATTCATACCCAACAAGGGCATAAATACTGAAAAATAGTATTGGTAATAAATCCTTAATAATATAAAGTGCTAGTGCATATAAAGGATATTCATACTTGGTAAGTGTAAGATGCTAATGCATATAGAGAATGCTCATGCATAAAAAAATAAATGTTGCACATATAGAAATACAAATATATATAGAGTGTATAAAGGAAGTCCAAGAATAAGGATATATTACTTGCCAGAAAAAAGAGCTTGTAGGGAACCACCCCGACGACGCCGTTTCGCGAGTGCTTCTTCTGAGGGGGCGTGTGTGTGTATGAATCCTGTCTGGTTTTAAATACATCTCAGCCAGCTGTCAGTAATAGAGGTGAGTGTTGGAGGGGTTCGGCGCATGCGTACATGTACAGGGAAGACCGCCGTGTTAAATGGACTTCCTGTTTGCAAGCGCTTGACACGCACGCGGTGAACCGCATGGCGTGTCTAGTGCGCATGACAGGAAGTCCGCGGGTCCGTACAGGCGCATGCGCACACTCCAAGAGAAAATCCCCATACGGAGATAGCGGTGTTGATAGGGGGCGGTACCCATGTATACTAAAAGGGAAATACCCAAGTGAATGCGGCGATGTAAGAGAGGGGCGGAGACCCAGATACAGGGTACGGACAAAAGGGAGAAAGAATATATAAAACAACAGGGGAAAGCGATGGAAAGGAGGATGACGGGGACAAATCTGATGACAGAAAGGACAGAAGAAAAGACAAAATGAAAAGAAAAAGGAGAAGGTAAGGAAAAAATGAAAATGAATAAAAGAGAACAAGAAAAATAAAAGAAACTAAAAGTGGTAAGTGCAGAAGGGAGTGATGCTGGTATGTGAAAGTGAAAAAGGTGAAGGAAGTAAATGAAAAGAGTATGGTGAGAAAAGGGGGAAAAAAACAGAGATGTGAGGGCCAGAAAAATGGAATAAGAAGGAGGGAAAGGGAGATGGAAATAAAAAAGACTAAAGTGAAAAGATGATGGTGAACCAATGATGGTGAGACAACATAGGAATGGGGAGACAAAATAAACAAAGATGCAACAATGATAATATGAAAAATAGATGAATATACACAAAAATATATAATGGAATGCAAAAAAATACCATCCCTGAAAATATGAAAACATCAGACAAGTCCCATATATTCCAAAGCCATGAATATAATCATGTGTGTTCCCCAGAAATGTAAATCTTCTGTTATTCCTCCGTAGTCCGTCATTATGAAGAACAGGAGAAGGGCCAAAAGGAACCAGCCCACGTCCAACGAACAACCAGAAGAAGAATGCAGTCCGTCCACCGCGACACACTCAGGAACCAAGGTAAGAGCTAGGTGGATGCCAAGATGTAGAAATTAAAAACACATAAAACCAAAAACTAGACAGATAAAAGGGCAAAAGAACAGAAGAATGAAAATAATGAAAGAAGGATAAGAGACAAAGATGAAAATTGAGGGTGGTGAGCAGGCACAGAGAAGAATCACAGAGGCCATGAGAGAGTAGGGGTGATGGTAGGAAGAACGAATCCAGTAGAGAGCAGAAATGGTTATAAAAAAGCAGAAAAACCAAATTGTTCATTTAATCCTTGCGGGGAGACAGTACCTAAACGGAATATCCATTTACTCTCCAATTTAGATAGGGCCAAGCCCAGATTACCGCCCCTTACGCCCATGTCAACTTGATCAATGCCCTTGATTATCAAGCCTTTGGGGTCACTATTGTGGCACAATTTAAAGTGTTTAGGGAGGGTTCTAAGATTAGATACCTCCTCAGCATGAAGGGATTTTTCAATGTCAAGTATATGTTCCCTGGTCCTGACCCTTAATTCCCGCGTAGTTAACCCAATATAGATTTTTTTACAAGGGCATTGTGCATGATAGATAACTCCTTTGGAGTTACATGACAGGGCTTTACGAATTTCATATATTCTGCTGTTATCAAAGTTGCAGAAATCATTACTGGAGACCAGATTTTTACAGGCTTTACATTGGCCACATTTAAAGAATCCCCATTTCTTACCAACAGGCATCAGTCTTAATGGACTTTTTTCGTAATAACTATGTACCAGAGAATCCTTAAGACTTTTGGATCTTCTGGCAACAAGGGCCGGTTTTTCGGGCAAGATTTTCCGTAGTACTGGATCCGTGAGGAGTATGTTCCAATGTTTATTTAGGATTGCCCTAAGTTCAGGCCATTGCATGTTGTAGTCAGATATAAATCTGACCATATGATGGTTATTCTCCTTGTTCCTTTTGTTTCCATAGAGCAATTGCTCTCTATTCGAGTTTTGTGCTTTTCTGAAACCAGTCATTATGTGCCTTTTGCTATAACCACGGTTTTGAAATCGCCTAGTAAGGTCATGTGACTGTTCCAAAAAAGAATCCTGATTGGAGCATATCCTCCTGAGTCTTAGAAATTGTCCCATCGGGATACCCCGGATGGTGGACGGGGGATGAGCAGAAGAGCTATGCAATAATGTGTTGGTCGCAGTTTCTTTCCTAAAGACATCCGTCATAAGGTGACCATCAGAGGTAGTTTGAATATGGATGTCTAAAAAATTGACCTCCCTTCCCTGTTGGAAAGTGAGTCTGATGTTAAGATCATTGTAATTTAGTTGTTCCATAAGTTTGCCTAGTTGTTCTTTGGTACCCTCCCAAATGAACCAGATGTCATCGATGTATCTCATCCACCCCTGTACGAGGTGGATGTCATCGATGACATCATCATGGAAGATACTCCGCTCCCAGGCCCCCAGAAACAAATTTGCATAGGAGGGGGCACATGATGCCCCCATGGCCGTGCCCTGTCTCTGTAAATAAATCTGCCGATTAAAGATGAACACATTGTGTTCCAGAACAAATTTCAATAGAACCAATATCAAATTGACCGTGGCCGGATCTAGATTGCTCTCATGTAGAAAGAGGGAAACTGCCCTCAGTCCATCTTCATGCTTAATGGAGGAATAGAGAGCCTCCACATCCGCTGTTACCATTACAGCTTCTTTTTCCAATTGTATTAAATCAATCCTTTTTAGGGCTTCGGTGGTATCTTTAATAAAAGATGGTAAAGTATGTACCAAGGGTTGTAAGAAAAAGTCAATAATGGTGCATATAGATTCACAGAGGCTTCCATTGCCCGAAATAATCGGTCTGCCAGGCGGATCAATCTGATCCTTATGTACCTTTGGTAGTAGGTAGAAGGCTGGAAGTCGGGGTCGAGTTTTTCTTATGAGATCTACCACTTTTTTGGGAATAATATTAGCTTCCTGCGCCTTTTCAAGGATAGAAAGGAGTTGAGCCTGAAATGGCCAGTGACAGGACATCGCAGAAACTCTGAAGGTGTCAGATCGGAGATTCACGGTCGGGTCGGCGACCAGGAAGAATGCGCGAGACGGGCTGTTACCTCTGACAGAGACATATGGTACCAGGAACAGATAGAGGGAAAGACAGGAGTCAGACGGGGAGCAGTAGACGCCAGAGTGGCATCACGAAAGTGGCTAGAGAGTTACGGGGGAAACGGGCAGAGAGTTGTGATAAGAACAGAGTATTGCCAAACCTTTAAATGACTGCCCCTTGCCCACTATAGTTAATATACAGGTGCATCTCACTAAATTAGAATATCATCAAAAAGTTGATTTATTTCAGTTCTTCAATACAAAAAGTGAAACTCAAATATTATATAGAGTCATTACAATAGAGTGATCTATTTCAAGTGTTATTTCTGTTAATGTTGATGATTATGGCTTACAGCCAATGAAAACACAAAAGTTATTAATTAAGTAAATTAGAATAATTAACAAAAAACACCTGCAAAGTCTTCCTATGCATTTAAAAAGGTAGCTGTTTCAGTAGGCTCCACAATCATGGGGAAGACTGCTGACTTGACAGGTGTACAGAAGGCAGTCATTGGCACTAAGTAAATGCAAAGTAAAATTTGCACTTCATTTGAAAATCAAGGTCAAAGAGTCTGAAGGAAGAGCGGAGATCAGGGCCGCCATCAGGGCATTACTGCCCTTACTGGCGTATGGGGCCCTGTGAGCAGAGGGGCCCCGACAGGGCCCCCGCTCTGCTCCCCAGGTCCTAGCAATCTGAACTTGCGTCCTCGGACACAGGTTCACTTTTTATCTATTACCGTGCGGGTGCGGTCCCGCACGGCAATAGTTAACTGCCGCCAGCCAATCACAGTGTGCCTGGCTGGCGTCTGCAACTCAGATGAGGGGGAGAGTCCGTCGGTGGAGCGGCGGCAAGGTAAGGAGAATTTTTTGTAAAACGGAGACATGGGTGCAGAATGCTGAGGAGACACACGGGGGCAGAATGCTGAGGAGACACACGGGGGCAGATTGCTGAGGAGACACATGGGGGCAGAATGCTGAGGAGACACATGGGGCAGAATGCTGAGGAGACACATGGGGGCAGAATGCTGAGGAGAGACACGGGGGCAGATTGCTGAGGAGGAGACACATGGGGCAGAATTCTGAGGAGACACACGGGAGCAGAATGCTGAGGAGACACATGTGGGCAGATTGCTGAGGAGACACACGGGGGCAGAATGCTGAGGAGACATAGAGGGGCAGAATGTTGAGGAGACACGGGTACAGATTGCTGAGGAGACACATGGGGCAGATTGCTAAGGAGGAGACACATGGGGGCAGAATGCTGAGGAGGAGACACACAGGGGCAGAATGCTGAGGAGACACACGGGGACAGACTGCTGAGGAGACACATGGTGGAAGATTGCTGAGGAGACACATGGGGGAAGATTGCTGAGGAGACACACCAGGGCAGAATGCTGAGGAGGAGACACACAGGGGCAGAATGCTGAGTATGAGACACATGGGGGCAGGATGGTGATGAGGATGAGACACACGGGGGCAGGATGGTGATGAGGATGAAACACACGGGCAGGATGGTGATGAGGATGAAACACACGGGCAGGATGGTAATGAGGATAAGACACATGGGGCAGGATGGTGATGAGGATGAGACACATGGGGGCAGGATGGCGATGAGGATGAGACACATGGGGGCTGGATGGTGATGAGAATGAGACACATGGGGCAGGATGGTGATGAGGATGAGACACATGGGGGCAGGATGGTGATGAGGATGAGACACATGGGGGCAGGATGGTGATGAGGATGAGACACATGGGGGCAGGATGTATTTTATTTTTGAGGATACTGTACAGGGCGGCACTATGTCACTTTTTTTTCTTCCTCTGGTGTAGTGTAAAAGTTGGGGAAAAATTGGGGAATGTGCTCTGCAAACTGCTCTAGATAACTTATTTTTTACCGAGACTAGTCCTGACTGGAAGAAGTGATGGCAGTCTGTGCTGGATGAAGGAGAAAAGCGAAGATGAAGGACTATGTGGTATTATTCGCTCACTATGAAGTGGTAATATATGGTCTGGTCATGGTGTGACAGTATTTTTTCCATGTATGTGGTATTATCCGGTGACTATGTGGTGGTAATATGTGATATGTGTTAAGATCTGCAACATAAACTAAGGAAAGATAGGGGAAAGCTGTCCCTACAGTAAGACTAAGCTGAATCCCTACGATGAAGCGGGCTGCCTGTTCCTTGTGAACAGACCCGCCTTCGTCCTCGGCTAGTCTGAACGGAGACCTATAGAATAAAGGAAGGGGTCCCTAAAAGAACTAAGGACTGGGACAAAAATGGGACACCTCCTAAACAGGAGTTGTTGCAGAGCAAAAAGGACAAACTGACAAAAAGTACTAACGGTCCTAGAGGACCAAGAACTGACAGAGATAGGCACCGAAGCACCTGGCTAGAGAGACAGTCAAAACAACACTGAAGTCCAGCAAAGCCAGAAGGGCGGAGCTGGAATATATAGGCAGCTGGTCACGTGACCGCAAAACACAAGATCGTAAAAACTAACAGGAGGGTTCTAACAGTACCCCCTCTTTTATGAGGATCCTCCGGATCCTCCAGGCCCAGCCCTATCAGGAAGCCTCCTGTGGAAAGCTTTAACAAGCCTAGGAGCAGAGACATCATCCGTCCTTACCCAGGAGTTGTCTTCGGGACCGAAACCCTTCCAGGAGACAAGGTATTGTAATCTCCCTCTATGCCATCTAGAATTCAAGATACGCGAAATTTCAAATTCGCCGTCTTCCACCACAGGGGGAGCTGTGACAGTGGCGTCCCTATCAGATACGTCAGCCTTTTTCAACAAGGAAACATGAAACACAGGATTAATCTTCCAGGAAGTAGGGGCATCCAACCTAACAGCAGATGGGTTAACAACCTGAAGCACTTTAAATGGACCCACAAACTTAGGACCCAGTTTTTTAGAGGGACTCCTCAACCACGGGTTCTTCGAGGACAACCAAACCATGTCACCCACAGTAAACAAAACCTCTTTACGTTTCCTGTCAAAATACTTCTTGGACTTCTTGTTAGCCTCTTGAAGGTTGCAACGTACATTAGTCCAAACTCTCTCCAAATCACCGGAAAAATTCTCCTCCTCCGGCACCGCCGACCCTAAATTGGAGAACGAACCAAAAGACGGAACTGTACTGTCTCCCAGTACAAAAAAAAAAAGGAGAACATCCAGCAGAGGAGGATGTATGATTGTTAAGAGCAAATTCTGCAAGAGGCAGAAACTCAGACCACACCTCTTGATTGTCTGCCACAAAACAACGCAAAAACTGTTCAACATCCTGGTTCTTTCTTTCAGTCTGTCCATTAGACTCAGGATGATAACCAGATGAAAATGACAAATGGACTCCCAACCTGTCACAAAAAGCACGCCAAAAGCGAGCCACAAACTGAGGTCCTCTATCAGAAACAATATCCGTGGGAACGCCATGGAACTTGACAATCTCCTTAACAAATGCCTTAGCGAGTGTCTTGGCGCAGGGCAACTTAATGAATGGAACCAAATGACACATCTTACTAAAACGGTCCACGACCACCCAGATGACAGTAAAACCCTCAGACACAGGAAGATCAGTAATAAAATCCATAGTGAGATGCGTCCAAGGCGCACTTGGAACCTCCAGAGGGCAAAGCAACCCCGCAGCAGGAGTATGTGAAGCCTTTGACCTAGCGCACACAGTACACTGACGTACCCACTTGATGACTTCCTTCTGCCATCCAGGCCACCAAAAACTGCGACTGATCAGTCTCTTAGTCTCCGAAATTCCTGGATGACCTGCCAACAGAGACTCATGACACTCCACAAACAAATCTCTCCTAAAGGCTCTAGGCACGAACAACCTCCCATGGGGAGTGTTAGATGGAGCATCATCTTGAACTTTCAGAATCCCATTCTCCAAAACGGAGTCCAAAGCCGCCACCACAACTCCTTTCTGTAAAATGCTCTCCTCCTCCTCGGCACCGACCGTAGGAGAGAAGCTGCGAGATAAAGCATCGGCTTTAACATTCTTAGTGCCAGGTATATAGGTAACAGAAAAATGAAACCGAGAAAAAAAAAGTGCCCACCTAGCTTGACGGGCATTCAAGCGCTTGGCAGCATCCAGATAGATCAAATTCTTATGATCTGTGAAAACCTGAATAGAAAATCTAGCGCCTTCCAAAAAATTACACCAATGTTCAAACGTGAGTTTAATAGCCAGCAACTCCCGATTTCCAACATCATAATTCAGTTCGGTTTCCGAAATTTTTCTCGAAAAGAAGGCACAAGGATGTACTCCACCCTTGTTCTCCTGAGACAAAACTGCTCCGACCCCCACCGATGAAGCATCGACCTCGACCAAAAAAGGCTTGGTCTCATCAGGCTGCATAAGGATAGGGGCAGAACTGAACCTCTCTTTGAGATACTCAAATGCTTCAATGGCCTCAGTAGTCCACTGGGCCGTATTCGCACCTTTCCTGGTGAGATCGGTAAGAGGTTTAACAATTACAGAAAAATTCTTAATGAATTTCCTGTAATAATTGGCAAAACCCAAACATCTCTGTATAGATTTCAAACCAATAGGCCTAGGCCATTCCTGCACCGCCTGAACCTTCACAGGGTCCATTTCAAAGCCCTCGCTGGAGACAATGTAGCCCAAAAAAATAATTTTCTGCACAGCGAACTCACATTTCTCCAGCTTAGCAAAGAGAGAATTATCACTCAATAACTGCAAAACTTCACGTACACTCTGCCAATGGGACCCCAGATCTGGTGAATAAATCAAAATGTCATCCAAATACACAACCACATTCTTACCAATCAGAGGTCTCAGGATATCATTAATAAGGTTCTGAAAAAATGCAGGTGCATTGGTAAGACCCAAAGGCATCACCAGATTCTCAAAATGACCTACCGGAGTCTTAAAAGCAGTTTTCCATTCATCACCATCCTTCACACTTAACAAATTGTATGCCCCCCGAAGATCAATTTTGGAGAACCACTTGGCTCCCACTAACTGGTTAAACAAGTCAGGAATTAACGGCAATGGGTAGGAATTGCGTACGGTAATCTTATTAATTTCACGAAAATCCAGACATGGACGTAAACCACCGTCCTTTTTTTTAACAAAGAAGAATCCAACTGCCACAGGCGACTTAGAAGGTCTAATGTGACCAGCAGCCAGGCTAGTCTGTATGTACTCCTCCAAGACCTTTCTTTCAGGGATAGTCAGATTAAACAAGCGACTTTTGGGAAGAGTAGCACCCGGAACAAACTCAATGGCGCAATCATAATCCCTATGAGGAGGTAAAACTTGCGACTCCTCCTCTGAAAAAACTCCAAAAATCTTGAATAGGTACAGGTAATTCCACTTTTTCCACAGCCGCAATGCGACCATTACAACATTTATCATAGCACTTCGAACTCCAAGACTTAATCACATTAGTAGACCAGTCCAATAAAGGATTGTGCAGTTTTAACCAAGGCAATCCTAGAACAACTGGAGAGAGTAAATTATCCAAAACAACCAAGTCCAAAATTTCTTGGTGAACTCCATTGATGGTGAGAGGAAATGCAGCAGTCTTGTGAGTAATACATTTCAAAGGAGTGTTATCAATTGCAACCACAGAAATAGGTGATGACAAAGGTTTGGATTTCAATTTAAGGTTTTCCAAAAACCCTTTATCAATCACATTAAGTGTTAAACCAGAATCCAGAAATACCTGAAATTCAATCAAATCTCCCTGCAGAGTAGTACTCCCAGAAAGGAATACTCCTGCAGAGCGTAAACAAGCTATACGGGCGTAACTTTCTTTACTTAAAGGACGCTCACAATACTTAATCAAATGGTCACCTTTACCACAATAAAGACACAATCCCTCAGCGAACCTCCGGTCTTTTTCCTGAGAGCGGAGCGACATCCCCCCAACCTCCATTGGTTCCCCACCATCAGAGCATATTTTCTAGGGACAAGGACCTGACATTACAGGAGTCTTTACCTCATTGAGCCTGTACCTCAGTCTCCTGTCTATGCGAACAGCTAACTGCATAGCTTCCTGCAGAGTCTCAGGTGCAGGGAATGCAATTAGCAAATCCTTAACCCTTTCACTCAGACCAGCAAGAAATAAACATTTCAGCGCCGAATCATTCCACTTAACTTCTGAAGCCCATCTCCTGAAATGTGTGCAATAATTTTCAACATCATCAGACCCCTGATTCAAACGTCTAAGTTCTGATTCAGCAGATGAGATTCGATCAGGATCGTTATATAATAGCCCCATAGCAGAAAAAAATTCTTCAACAGACCTTAAACACGGATCATTAGGCTGGAGAGAAAAAGCCCAACCCTGTGGTTCTTTGCGCAAAAGTGACATAATAAAACCAATGCGCTGTGATTCATTCCCAGAGGATCTTGGTCTCAAACGAAAATATAAACAAGCATTTTTAAAGGAAAAAAAATCTTGCTGTTTACCATAAAAAACATCAGGCAGTCCTGCCTTCGGTTCCACAAAATGCGCTCCAGGACAACTACTCACGTGTTGCTGAAGCTCGGCCACCTCCAGAGACAATCCCTGCAGGCGTTGAGCCAACTCCTGGACAGAAACCATACTGATCTCCGAATTTCTTTCCTTTTAGTTTTTTTTTTTTTGGGCTGGACTTACTGTTAGGATCTGCAACATAAACTAAGGAAAGATAGGGGAAAGTTGTCCCTACAGTAAGACTAAGCTGAATCCCTACGATGAAGCGGGCTGCCTGTTCCTTGTGAACAGACCCGCCTTCATCCTCGGCTAGTCTGAACGGAGACCTATAGAATAAAGGAAGGGGTCCCTAAAAGAACTAAGGACTGGGACAAAAATGGGACACCTCCTAAACAGAAGTTGTTGCAGAGCAAAAAGGACAAACTGACAAAAAGTACTAACGGTCCCAGAGGACCAAGAACTGACAGAGATAGGCACCGAAGCACCTGGCTAGAGAGACAGTCAAAACAACACTGAAGTCCAGCAAAGCCAGAAGGGCGGAGCTGGAGTATATAGGCAGCTAGTCACGTGACCGCAAAACACAAGATAGCAAAAACTAACAGGAGGGTTCTAACAATATGTTCATAGTGTGGTGGTATTTGTCCCTTGTATGTGGTATTATTGGTCATTTTTAAAACATGTATGTGACGCATTCCCATAAAGAAAAATATATCAAAAAGAGCATTGGGTATTATAAGAAATGTTTAATATGTTAGAGTAGAGTAGGGCCCGGCCAGAAGAGTCTACCTTGTCGTGGTAGCAGTTTAAAAAATCTTTTGGCCAAAATTAAAGCTGCTGGCTATGTATGTGATATGGTGTTCGATGGGAACTGTTAATGTGTGATTGGTGAGGACCTGGTGCGGAAGTGGAGTTTTTCCAAGAGTGGGCGGTGGGACTGTGGAAGGTTCAAAGGGTGGAGGCGGAGCTGGGGTGGAGCCTGGGCAGAGTCTCAAGGGGACCCAGAAATTTTGCCAGTATGAGGCCCTGAAATTCATGGTGGCAGCCCTGGTGGACAGGCACACAATCTAAGCTGCTTGAGGTCTAGTGTGAAGATTCCACAATCAGTGATGGTTTGGGGAGCCATGTCATCTGCTGGTGTAGGTCCACTGTGTTTTATCAAGACCAAGGTCAGCACAGCTGTCTACCTGGAAATTTTAGAGCACTTCATGCTTCCCTCTGCCGACAAGCTTTTTGGAGATGGAAATGTCATTCTCCAGCGGGACTTGGCACCAGTCCACACTGCCAGAAGTACCAATACCTGGTTTAAAAACAACAGTATCACTGTGCTTGATTGGCCAGAAAACTCGCCTGACCTCAACCCCATAGTGAATCTATGAGGTATTGTCAAGAGGAAGATGAGAGACCCAACAATGCAGACTATGGATGCGCCATTTCTGGGGCGGCTGACGGCTGGTGTTTCTAGCCTGGGAGGGGGCCAATATTCATGGCTCCCTTCCTGGGCTATTAATATCAGCCCCCAGCTGTCTGCCTAGCCTTTGCTAGCTATTAAATTAGGGGGGACCCCACGTCATTTTTTTGGGGGGGTCCCCCATTTTAATAGCTAGTAAAGGCTAGGTATTCAGCTGGGGGCTCATATTAGTAGCCTGGGAAGCTCCGTGGGTATTACCCCCTTCCCAGACTTCAAACATCTGCCCCAGCTGTCTGCTTAACCTCCGCTAGAGACTAAAATTAAGGGGAACCCCACGCCAATTTTTTTTTAAATAAATCCTTTATTTTAACACTAAATGACAAGTACAGTAATCAACACTGTCACTGTACTTCATATATATGTGACTGACATGTTTCTATCTATCTAATCTATGTATGATTCTCTATTCCTTCTATTCTAAATTGTCGGGTACCGCTGCTGAATTGCCGGCCGGCTTTCTTAAAGAGACGGTGCACGAAAACACTATTATTTTTTTAAATAAATCCTTTACACTAAATGACAAGTACAGTAACCAACACTGTCACTGTACTTCTTATATATGTGACTGACATGTTTCTATCTATCTAATCTATGTGTGAAGCTCTATTCTGTCTGTTATAAATTGTCGGGTACCGCTGCTGAATTGCCAGCCGGCTTTTTTAAAGAGACGGTGCATGAAAACACTATTATTTTTTTTAATAAATCCTTTACACTAAATGACAAGTACAGTAACCAACACTGTCACTGTACTTCATATATATGTGACTGACATGTTTCTATCTATCTAATCTATGTGTGATTCTCTATTCTTTCTATTCTAAATTGTCGGGTACAGATGCTGAATTGCCGGCCGGCTTTCTTAAAGAGACAGTGCATGAAAACACTATTATTTTTTTAAATAAATCCTTTACACTAAATGACAAGTACAGTAAGCAACACTGTCACTGTACTTCATATATATGTGACTGACATGTTTCTATCTATCTAATCTATGTGTGAAGCTCTATTCTTTCTGTTGTAAATTGTCGGGTACCGGTGTATGCGCTGATGAATTGCCGGCTTTTCGCATAATACATTCTACATTATTGTTAGTTGTTTTACTTCATGTAGAATTAACCTACAAGGAAAGAAAGGGTTTATTTTCATTCCGATATTAGTGTCCCATTGACTTGCATTGGTTTCCGGTATCGGAATCGGCGATATCCGATACTTTTTGAGTATCGGTCCGATCCAATCCGATACGATATTTCCTGATATCGGAAGGTATCGCTCAACACTAGCTGTAAGCCATAATCATCAACATTAACAGAAATAAACACTTGAAATAGATCACTCTGTTTGTAATGACTTTATATAATATATGAGTTTCACTTTTTGTATTAAAGATCTGAAATAAATTAACTTTTTGTTGATATTCTAATTTAGTGAGATGCACCTGTAGTTCCCCTTCCCTCCAGTAGATCATTTTAAACTACCAGCCCCTAAATTCTAGTATATTCCGATATTTTATTCTGTTATGTGATTTCCTGCTTATTTTATTGTCAAACGTTGTAAAGAAATTGTTACCATATAATACATGTTTTACAATTAATATTAGTTGTTAAATAAAATAAATATACTGTTGTTCCGCCTGTGTCTCCGCTGTTACCTACTGTTTACCTGCATTATACATTCATAAACACATGTTGATGCTGAGTTATGAGGTTATTTTTATTGATATACTTCAGGATAGCTACTCTTACAAAACCCTCAAAGATTTTGCTCACACACATTTTCATATCCAGTAGTTATTTCCATTTTTGGATTCATTTTAATATGATAAAATTAAAAATAAAATCATCCAGTGCAGGATCCATTCATTTGTCCTAAAATGTTTTCCTGTCCTGCTCTGCCCTTTATGTATTGAGATCGGTTGATACAAGGTAAAGTTTTAATATTAGAGACAGGATAGGGCCGTCCCGATTGGGTATCAAAATAGTGTTAACTAAGTACTTGATGTTATTTACATGTGCTATTACTATTTACTTACTACAGGATGCTCATTTTGGGTTTTTTCTTTGTTTTGTCTGTGAAATGGCCACAGTGTGAAGGTTCTCTTACACATTGTACATATGCCAACTTTAGCCCTGGCTCATTTCTTTTGTTTTGCTAAAACGTTTTCCACTTGACTGCAATCCATTTTTTATCTGTATCAAAAAACTGAGGCCCCCATTCATCAAGACTGGTGGTCTTGATGATGGGGCGTGCTCGAGTCATATGCTCCAGATTCATTAAGAAGTGCACGTCAATCGTCAGACGCTTCTGATTCATTAAGATGCTTCTGTGCCATAAATGATCCTCCAGTCAAGGACTGTACTAAGACTTCTGGAATAAGGAACGGCAAAGCGTGGCATACATTAGATGAGCTGTAGCGTTGCGCTACTGTTTTGCTCCAGGTCTGCCCATTTTGGCAGAGGTGGGAGAAACTGGAGTAAAAATGGCAAATGTTGCATTATTTTTGAATACCCAACAGCATAACAGAGTTTAATCTGTATTAAAGAAGCATTCCTCCCATCAAAGTTTTTATCCACTTAATATATTGCAATCATCATATTATTTAGCACGGTGTACTTACAATTGCTCATTCTGCCTTTCTACCCAACTAATTCTTCTCTTTCCCATTAGGTCTATGACATCAAGTAATTAAAAACTGATAAGCTGAATCCTTCTAAGCTGTATGTAGAACAAGGAGGTCAATTTTCCCTGTATGACTCATCAGTCACAGTAAAAGTCAATGGCAGGGGGGGGTGGGAGGGAGCAGCTGGGTCAGGAGTTGAGAGAAAAGAGACTTCCTGTTTCTACATAGTGCAGAGAAAAGAGACGATTTAGCTGAGTATCCTGCACTGCTATATATTATAATTGCTATCAGACTGCAGAAATTGAAAGTCCCACTATGGGGACTAAGTAAAAAAGTGAAAAAAAAAGTTGTAAAAATCTTAAAAAAAATAAATAAATAATAATAAAAAAAATTAAATATATATATAGTGTGGTAAAGCGACAAGCTCGGCTGTATGCGGAGGTAGACAAGGTACACCGTCTCTTTAAATTTCAGGTTGATTTATTAAATGTCGAAAATCACCTGGCCCATTTGGCATAACGGCAAAACAAAATACAAACATATAGCACAGTCCGTAAATTGGCCGTGGTCCGGCCACTCAGGATTAGGTACACACGGTTCAGCACAGCACGTGTGAGCTCCTCTCTGGAGCAGGTTTCTCCAGGCACTGAACACACCTGAGTGTAAAGGCTGGCTATTTAAAGCCCAGACCACTCCCTGGATTGGAGATATGGTGGATGGCGTCCGCCCTGCACTACGCCATCCACTAAAAACATGCCCTTGTAAACCTGGGCCGTTAACCCTCTCTGCACCTAATGTGCAGGAGAAACTTCCATGTTCCACATCACTGAGGCTAACAGCCTCAGTGAAACATATCTCCCTTCCGACAACCTACCAGTGACTTTGTCACTATATACAGTTATATGAAAAAGTTTGGGCACCCCTATTAATCTTAAGCTTAATGTTTTATAAAAATTTGTGTTTTTGCAACAGCTATTTCAGTTTGATATATGTAATAACTGTTGGACACAGTAATGTTTCTGCCTTGAAATGAGGTTTATTGTACTAACAGAAAATGTGCAATCTGCATTCAAACAAAATTTGACAGGTGCATAAGTATGGGCACCTCACCAGAAAAGTGACATTAATATTTAGTAGATCCTCCTTTTGCAAAAATAACAGCATCTTGTCGCCTTCTGTAGCTTTTAATGATTTCCTGGATCCTGGATGAAGGTATTTTTGACCATTCCTCTTTACAAAACAATTACAGTTCAGTTAAGTTTGATGGTCGCCGAGCATGGACAGCCCTCTTCAAATGATCCCACAGATGTTCAATGATATTCAGGTCTGGGGACTGGGATGGCCATTCCAGAACATTGTAATTGTTCCTCTGCATGAATGCCTGAGTAGATTTGGAGCGGTGTTTTGGATCATTGTCTTGCTGTCACGCTGTCTCTGTATACTGGAGGTAGGGAGCCTAAGCTGACCCTAAGCTGGGGCCCTGACTAATCCCTCAACCTGGAGGTACTGTTAAAGGTACAGAGGTCCAGGCCGCCAGCGTAACCCCTACCTCCTGAGGATCCCTGCACCTAAGTAATCTAGTCCTGAGAAGGACCCCGATCACAACAAAAGAGGACAAGTAATAATATGCCCACACACAGTACTTAGACGAACGAGACAGTACAAGGGAAAAACCAAAACCACCTTGCATACAAAAACTACACAACTACAACAGAGGGAACTCCAACGAGAAAGGAGATAAATGATAAAGCGAGGAAGGAAAAAAACACTCCAAATACACTTATCTCAGAAACTCCAAATACAACGATCCGCTCTGTAAGTCTGTGTGAAATGCTTTCACCGACACTTCCCAAACAGACCAGCAGGCATATGAAGGAGTCTCATTACAGCAACATTGATTGCAGCTGGGCGAGGCTGGACCTCGTCTAGCACAGAGAGAGAGAGAATTAACTCCCTCACTGCCGAAAACACCAAGCACCAAAAAGTCAGCTGCGAGAAGTCAGGCTGTGTAATCGTGACGATCTTCGTGGCGACACACCCGTGACACTTGCTGAAAGATCCATCCCCTGTGTAACTTCAACTATATCACTGATTCTTGAACATTATTGTCAAGAATCTGCTGATACTAAGTGGAATCCATGCGTCCCTCAACTTTAACAAGATTCCCGGTGCCGGCATTGGCCAAACAGCCCCAAAGCATGATGGAACCTCCACCAAATTTTACTGTGGGTAGCAAGTGTTTTTCTTGGAATGCTGTGTTTTTTTGCCGCCATGCATAATGCCTTTTTGTATGACCAAACAACTCAATCTTGGTTTCATCAGTCCACAGGACCTTCTTCCAAAAAGAAATTGGCTTCTCCAAATGTACTTTTGCATACCTCAGCCGACTCTGTTTGTGGCGTGCTTGCAGAAACGGCTTCTTTCGCATCACTCTCCCATACAGCTTCTCCTTGTGCAAAGTGTGTTGTATAGTTGACCGATGCACAGTGACACCATCTGCAGCAAGTTGATGCTGCAGCTCTCTGGAGGTGATCTGAGGATTGTCCTTGACTGATCTCACCATTCCTCTTCTCTGCCTTTCTGATGTTTTTCTTGGCCTGCCACTTCTGGCCTTAGCAAGAACTGTCCCTATGTTCTTCCATTTCCTTACTATGTTCCTCACAGTGGAAACTGACAGGTTAAATCTCTGAGACAGCTTTTTGTATCCTTCCCCTGAACAACTATGTTGAATAATCTTTGTTTTCAGATCATTTGACAGTTGTTTTGAGGAGCCCATGATGCCACTCTTCAGAAGAGATTCAAACAGCAGAACAACTTGCAAGTGGCCACTTTAAGTAGCTTTTCTCATGATTGCATACACCTGGCTATGAAGTTCAAAGCTCAATGAGGTTACAAAACCAAAAAAAGTGCATTAGTACGTCAGTAAAAAGTAGGTAGGAGTATTTAAAACAAGAAAATGATAAGGGTGCCCATACTTATGCACCTGTCAAATTTTGTTTGAATGCAGATTGCACATTTTCTGTTAGTACAATAAACCTCATTTCAAGGCAGAAAAATTACTGTGTCCTACAGTTATTACATATATCAAACTGAAATAGCTGTTGCAAAAACACCAATTTATATAAAACATTAAGCTTAAGATTAATAGGGGTGCCCAAACTTTTTCATATAACTGTATACAGTGCATTGTGAAAGTATTTGGCCCCCTTGAACTTTTCTACCTTTTGCCACATTTCTGGCTTCAAACATAAAGATATAAAATTCTAATTTTTTGGGGAAGAATCAACAACAAGTGGGACACAATCGTGAAGTGGAACGAAATTTATTAAATACTTTAAACTTTTTTAACAAATTAAAAACTGAAAAGTGGGGCGTGCAAAAGTGTTGGCAATGACTGCCTGAAGTCTTGAGCTCATGGACATCACCAGACGCTGTGTTTCCTCCATTTTGATGCTCTGCCAGGCCTTCACTGCGGTGGTTTTCAGTTGCTGTTTGTTTGTGGGCCTTTCTGTCTGAAGTTTAGTCTTTAACAAGTGAAATGCACGCTCAATTGGGTTGAGATCAGGTGACTGACTTGGCCATTCAAGAATATTCTACTTCTTTGCTTTAATAAACTCCTGGGTTGCTTTGGCTTTATGTTTTGGGTCATTGTCCATCTGTAGTATGAAACGACGACCAATCAGTTTGGCTGGATCTGAGCACACAGTATGGCTCTGAATACATCAGAGTTCATTCGGCTGCTTCTGTCCTGTGTCACATCATCAATAAACACTATTGACCCAGTGCCACTGGCAGCCATACATGCCCAAGCCATCACACTGCCTCCACCGTGTTTTACAGATGATGTGGTATGCTTTAGATCATGTGCTGTACCACGCCTTCGCCATACTTTTCTCTTTCCATCATTCTGGTGGAGGTTGATCTTGGTTTCATCTGTCCAAAGAATGTTCTTCCAGAACTGTGCTGGCTTTTTTAGATGTTTTTTGGCAAAGTCCAGTCTAGCCTTTTTATTCTTGATGCTTATGAGTGGCTTGCACCGTGCAGTGAACCCTCTGTATTTACTTTCATGCAGTCTTCTCTTTATGGTAGATTTGGATATTGATACGCCTACCTCCTGAAGAGTGTTGTTCACTTGGTTGGCTGTCGTGAAGGGGTTTCTCTTCACCATGGAGATTATTCTGCGATCATCCACCACTGTTGTCTTCCGTGGGCGCCCAGGTCTTTTTGCATTGATGAGTTCACCAGTGCTTTCTTTCTTTCTCAGGATGTACCAAAATGTAGATTTTGCCACTCCTAATATTGTAGCAATTTCCCGGATGTTTTTTTTTCTGTTTTTGCAGCTTAAGGATGACTTGTTCCACCTGCATGGAGAGCTCCTTTGACCGCATGTTTACTTCACAGCAAAACCTTCCTAATGCAAGCACCACACCTCAAATCAACTCCAGGCCTTTTATCTGCTTAATTGAGAATGACATAACGAAGGGATTGCCCACACCTGTCCATGAAATAGCCTTGGAGTCAATTGTCCAATTACTTTTGGTCCCTTTAAAAACAGGGTGGCACATGGTAAGGAGCTGAAAGTCCTAAACCCTTCATCCAATTTTAATGTGGATACCCTCAAATGAAAGCTGAAAGTCTGAACTTCAACTGTATCTGAATTGTTTTGTTTAAAATTCATTGTGGTAATGTCTAGAAGCAAAATTAGAAAAATGTTGTCTCTGTCCAAATATATATGGACCTAACTGTATGTATTGTACCAATAAATACATATTATTATGAAAAAAATAAACCAATAAAAGTACACATATTTGGTATCGCCCCGTCCGGAACGACCTGACCTATAAAATTGTCATAATAGTTAACTCCTTTAGTGAACATGGTAAAAAAATAAAATAAAAAACGAAGCAAAAAACGGTGCTTTATCATCATACCGCCAAACAAAAAGAGGAATAAAACGCGAGCAAAAAGACAACTATAAATAAAAATGGCACTGCTGAAAACGTCATCTTGTCCCGCAAAAAACAAGCCAACATACGGCTCCATCAGCCAAAAAATAAAAAAGTTATAGCTCTCAGAATAAAGCGATGCAAAAAAAAATATTTTTTCTATAAAATAGTTTTTATTGTGTAAAAGCGCCAAAACATAAAAAAATGCTATAAATGTATTATAGCTGTAAACGTACTGACCAGAAGAATAAAGCTGCCTTATCAATTTTGCCTCACGCAGAATGACATGAAAAAAAAACAATTCCTGAGTTGTTGGATTTTGTTTATGCTGCCTCCCAAAAATCGCAGTAAGGCTCGGTTCACATCTATTCTGCCCACTGCGCTGAGCGCTTACACCCGGGTTTCCGTGTAAATCACTGAAATCCGTGATTCAGACGGAACCCCTGGCGGAAGATTCTCTGTAATGAGGCATATGGAGGCACCGTGGACGCCGTCCGGCCTGTGATCCCACGGTGTCCATCTTTTTATTAGGCATGCATAAAAAAGCCATCGGCCACAGTTTTGTGAATTTCTAAAAAAAAGGACACCACTAAACAGAGACCAGATGAAGTCCAGAGTAACTCTGCTGATTCATTATAGTGAATGGATCCCTCGGGATAGGGTTTAGGGTTAGGGCTGGGTTAGGGTTAGGATTATGCTAGGGTTGTGTAAGGGTTAGGATTAGGGTTAGGGTTGTGCTAGGGTCAGGATTAGGGTTGGGGGTAGGGTTGTGTTAGGGTAGGGTTTATTTAGGGTTAGGGTTGTGTTAGGGTTAGGATTAGGGTTGTGTTAGGGTTAGGATTAGGGTTGCGTTAGAGTTAGGGTTGTGCTAGGGTTAGGAATAGGGTTAAGGTTGTGTTAGGATTAGTGTTAGGATTAGGGTTAGGATTGTGTTAGGTTTAGCATTAGGGTTAGGGGTAGGGTTGTGTTAGGGTTAGGGTTGTGTTAGGGTTAGGATTAGGGTTGTGTTAGGGTTAGGATCAGGGTTGTGTTGGGGTTATGGTTGTGTTAGTTTTAGGATTATGGTTATGATTAGGATTAGGGTTGTGTTAGGGTTAGGATTAGGGTTGTGTTATGGTTAGGGTTGGGATTTTTTTTTTTAAAAGTAAAGAAAAAAAATGATGACAATATGGCGACTAGTGTCGAGCACAAGTACTCGTTACTTGAGTTTGCATCGGGTCTTGGGTATGGAACAAGTATCGAGGGTGCTCGAGTGACATGCTCAAGTCCCCGTCCCGCATATTTCGTGGATGTTATACAGCCCAAAAAAACACCTGGGGATTGCCTGCTATACACGCGCAATCCCCGCATGTCAAGTCTAATGACAACATATACAATATGATGACCTAATGTTACCATATTCTGTGTCGTACCTCTGGGTTCAAAATGTTCACTATACCCCTTCATAAAATCCTTGAGGGGTGTAGTTTCTAAAATGGGGTCACTTGTGGGGAGTTTACACTCTTTAGGCACATCAGGGGCTCTCCAAACTCGACATGGCGTCCGCTCTTGATGCCAGCCAATTTTGCATTCAAAAAGTCGCACAGTGATCCTTTCCTTCTGAACACTGCCATGTGTCCAAACAGTAGTTTTCACCCACATATGGGGTATTGGCGTACTCAGGCGAAATTTCACAACAATTTTTGGGGTCCATTTTTTCCACTTACCCTTGTGAAAATAAAAAAATTGGGGCTAAAATATAATTTTTGTGGAAAAAGTTTGATTTCTTTATTTTCACGGCTCTACGTTATAAACTTCTGTGAAGCACCTGGGGGTTCAAGATGCTCACCACACACCTAGATAAGTTCCCTGAGGGGTCTAATTTCCAAAATGTTGTCACTTGTGGGGGCTTTCCACTGTTTAGGCACATCAGGGGCTCCCCAAACGCAACATGGGGTCCACTAATTATTCAAGTAAATTTTACATTCAAAAAGTTAAATGGCGCTCCTTCCCATCCGAGCCCTGCCGTGTGCCCAGACAGTGGTTTTCCCAACATATGAGGTATCGGCGTGCTCAATAGAAATTGCACAACAAATTTTGGGGTCCATTTTTTCCTGTTACCCTTGTGAAAATAAAAAAAATTTGGGTCTAAAGTAAAAGTTTTGTGAAAAAAGTTAAATGTTCATTGTTTTCTTCCACATTCCAAAAATTCCTGTTAAGCACCTGAAGGGTTAATAAACTTCTTGTATGTGGTTTTGAGCACCCTGAGGGGTACAGTTTTTAGAATGGTGTCACTTTTGGGTATTTACTGTCAAAAAGGCCCCTTAGTGACTTCAAATGTGATGTGGTCCCTAAAAAAATGGTTTTGTAGATTTAGTTGGAAAAATGAGAAATCGCTGGTAAACTTTTAACCTTTATAACTTCCTAACAAAAAGAAATGTTGGTTTCAAAATTGTGTTGATGTAAAGTAGACATGTGGGAAATATTATCTATTAACTATTGTGTATGACATACAGTACAGACCAAAAGTTTGGACACACCTTCTCATTTAAAGATTTTTCTGTATTTTCATGACTTTGAAAATTGTACATTCACACTGAAGGCATCAAAACTATGAATTAACACATGTAGAATTATATACTTAACCAAAAAGTGTGAAACAACTGAAAATATGTCTTATATTCTAGGTTCTTCAAAGTAGCCACCTTTTGCTTTGATGACTGCTTTGCACACTCTTGGCATTCTCTTGATGAGCTTCAAGAGGTAGTCACCGGAAATGGTTTTCACTTCACAGGTGTGCCCTGTCAGGTTTAATAAGTGGGATTTCTTGCCTTATAAATGGGGTTGGGACCATCAGTTGTGTTGTGCAGTAGTCAGGTGGATACACAGCTGATAGTCCTAGTGAATAGATTGTTAGAATTTGTATTATGGCAAGAAAAAAGCAGCTAAGTAAAGAAAAACGAGTGGCCATCATTACTTTAAGAAATGAAGGTCAGTCAGTCCGAAAAATTGGGCAAACTTTGAATGTGTCCCCAAGTGCAGTTGCAAAAACAATCAAGCGCTACAAAGAAACTGGCTCACATGAGGACCGCCCCAGGAAAGGAAGACCAAGAGTCACCTCTGCTTCTGAGGATAAGTTTATCCGAGTCACTAGCCTCAGAAATCGCAGGTTAACAGCAGCTCAGATTAGAGACCAGGTCAATGCCACACAGAGTTCTAGCAGCAGACACATCTCTTCAACAACTGTTAAGAGAAGACTTTGTGCAGCAGGCCTTCATGGTAAAATAGCTGCTAGGAAACCACTGTTAATGACAGGCAACAAGCATAAGAGACTTGTTTGGGCTAAAGAACACAAGGAATGGACATTAGACCAGTGGAAATCTGTGCTTTGGTTTGATGAGTCCAAATTTGAGATCTTTGGTTCCAACCACCATGTCTTTGTGCGACACAGAAAAGGTGACCGGATGGACTCTACATGCCTGGTTCCCACCGTGAAGCATGGAGGAGGAGGTGTGATGATGTGGGGGTGCTTTGCTGGTGACACTGTTGGGGATTTATTCAAAATTGAAGGCATACTGAACCAGCATGGCTACCACAGCATCTTGCAGTGGCATGCTATTCCATCCAGTTTGCGTTTAGTTGGACCATCATTTATTTTTCAACAGGACAATGACCCCAAACACACCTCCAAGCTGTGTAAGGGCTATTTGACCAAGAGGGAGAGTGATGGGGTGCTACGCCAGATGACCTGGCCTCCACAGTCACCAGACCTGAACCCAATCGAGATGGTTTGGGGTGAGCTGGACCGCAGAGTGAAGGCAAAAGGGCCAACAAGTGCTAAGCACCTCTGGGAACTCCTTCAAGATTGTTGGAAGACCATTTCCGGTGACTACCTCTTGAAGCTCATCAAGAGAATGCCAAGAGTGTGCAAAGCAGTCATCAAAGCAAAAGGTGGCTAATTTGAAGAACCTAGAATATAAGACATATTTTCAGTGGTTTCACACTTTTTTGTTAACTATATAATTCCACATGTGTTAATTCATAGTTTTGATGCCTTCAGTGTGAATGTACAATTTCAAAGTCATGAAAATACAGAAAAATCTTTAAATGAGAAGGTGTGTCCAAACATTTGGTCTGTACTGTATCTCTCTGATTTAAGGGCATGACAATTCAAAGTTTGAAAATTGCGAAATTTTCTAAATTTTCACCAAATTTTTGATTTTTCAACAAATAAACGTAAGTCATATCAAATAAACTTTATCACTAACATGAAGTGCAATATGTCACGAAAAAACAATCTCAGAATCAGTGGGATCCGTTGAAGCGTTCCAGAGTTATTACCTCATAAAGTGACAGTGGTCAGAATTGTAAAAATTGGCCTGGTCATTAACGCTCAAACAACCTTTGGGGGTAACGGGGTTAAAGGGAGGGTTGAGAAAATTGTTTTTCAAGGAGTTGGGTTGGATTTCAACAATTGGCAGAAAAATTTAGATGCCGTTTTTGCTGCATAAGCGGGTCATACCAGTAGTGTTGAGCCACCCCAGTAGTGTTCGAGTTCGGTTCGGTTCGTCGAACACCCGTGTGTTCGTCGAACTGTTCGTCGAACACCTTCGAACACCGTTAAAACCAATGGCAGGCAAACAAAAACACATAGAAACACATAGAAAACACCTTCAAAGGTGTCCAAAAGCTGACAAACTGCTCAGAAGACATAACTAACACATGGAAAAGTGACAAGTACATATAGTCATGCGAAAATAAAAGAGGTGGAGGAGTAAAAGGAGGGGGAGACACAGATATAGGCATGTCATGCCCTTCTAAAATCCAAAAAGTGAGAAGCCGACACGGCCAGTCCGCTCCTGCCCGTGCCACCTCCGTGTCACCGGGTTTGTGCCAGAGCCGCGGTGAACCCTGATGGCCAGCCCCCCTCTCCCAATACTGGTGCCTGTCCGCTGGTGGGTCGAGCGAGCCCCCCTGTGGTGGAGGCAGCTCTAAGCTTTTTAATTTAAATTGTCTCTCTAATTTGAATGAATACACTTTAAATCCATTTACAAGGATCTATTGGAGGGCAAGTCTCATGCCAGCAGCCGCGTAATTCCAGCTCCAGTAGCGTCCACTAAAGCTGCTGCAGTTAAAAAGCTTTTATAAGGATCGAGCTCGGCTGTCCACCGCAAAAAATCCTACTGCCAGTCCCAGCCCCTATGCCTTGGGGTGCCTCCTGATGCTCTTCACTGAGTATCCCGTGGTCCCGAAGCATTTCCTTTGAAAAAATGAAGTGTCCAAACTACAGGTGGTGTAGCTTGCTTAACAGCCGGGATAATCCGCTGACTAGCAGACCCTGCTACTAGGCACAAAGTATTTCCTGGGCTAGATGCAGTTAAAAATTTGTAATTAGATACTCTCGTTGGATGCTGAGAAAGCATTCCATAGAGTCTCCTGGCACGCCATATATGATTCTCTTAAAAAGCTTGGGGTAGGGGTCTAGGGGACCCTTTTATAGCCAAAATCACGGCCCTGTATCGCAATACGTCACCTAGGCTGAAGATAAATGGAACTGTAGCACCCTGAGGGCTCGGTTGCTACAGAGGTATTGCACCTCACCCAGAGGTGTGATATCTCACTCTCAGGTAAGGATGTAGTGTGGATCAGGACCCGACACCTGCATGCATTACACCACATTGCCGTGGGGCAGGGCGACCAATATGCCCCTGAGATGGGCACGACAGTCCCTGTCCCTGGCTGGAGTGGGGGGAGGGAACACTGAGGAAGGGGAACCCTGTAGTGCAGGAGCAGGGAGGAAGCAGTTCCTGGGTGCATTGAGAAGGGAGTATAAAAGGTGGGCACCATCTTAGTTCAGTGCAGAGAAGTCTGAGCAGAAGTGGCAGGGAGCAGGGGCTCTGCATGAGCTCTGCTCCGGAGGCGGGCCTAGTAACAGAGGCCCAGGCCTGGAAGAGGGAGAAGGAAGGAAGAGGAGCGGAGAAGGCTCCAGGAACGAGGAACGAAGGGATCTCAGGGGTGCGGACGGGCGAGTCGCTACCGCACGCCAGAATCCACCTGCGTGGAGGGGTCAGGCCAAAGGGGGAGACCGGTCCCCGAAACTAGTGGAGGCAGGAAACGACCCTCAGCTAGAAACAGGAGGCTGTGACATTTTATGTGGCGCAGCCCCTCGCTACACCCGCTAGGAAGGCACCACATAGGGTCAGGGAAACTGGCGCCAAGTTTACCAAGAGGAGGCCCGAGGCAGCCGGACAGAAGAGTTGGTAAGAAAGGCCAGACAAAGGACACACAAAGGGGGTCCTGTGAAGCGCTCCAAAGTTATCTGGGAGTTGTCTGAGCCCCTCACCTGGTGAGCACAGTACGACGTGGGCAGCCGTTACCTGCAGACGTGGTCTGGATAATAAGAACTGTGAGTAAAGGCCCTGGACTGCATCACTGACTCCGTGTCATTACTGCTGCTGCCCTGCACCATCACCCCCATCCTCCGCATACACTGCCCTGAGGCTATACTCCTCCCGTGGGGAGTTATGCTACGCTCTGCTGCACCCACAACACCAGCCTCAGCGGTCTGCCCTGGAGCGGCGGTTCACTCTGACCGCAATCCACGGGTGGCGTAGTCGGACATTTAAACATCAAAACCACATAAATAGTTCCGCCACTGGTTTGACCGCCCTGAGCCATGGAACCGGGTTGCCGCCACGGAGACTACAACCACCAGCATCCACCAAAAAGGGTCCGGCTCCGGGTGTCCCAAGGCCCAGGGGGCGCGTCAGAACATTTTCATCACCTTTCACAATCACCAATGGGACAAGGCAGGGATGTTCTCTGTCCCCTCTCTTATACATCCTAGTGACGGAGCACCTGCTCTCATCAATTCGCCATAACCCCAATATTAGGTGGATTGAAGTGGGAGGCACCGAGTACAAGTGCTCTCTATTTGCTGATGATGTCCTAGTATATATCACTCAATCACATATATCCATCCATGCTGTTATGGCTGAAATAGATCACTTTGTTACATGGTCAAATTTTAAAATCAATGCAGCGAAGTCTGAGGCCCTCGATGTCTCCCTCCCCAAATCCATATAGGATTCCATCCAGTCCAACTTTCCCTTTGCCTGGCCCTCACAGGGTATCAAATACTTAGGAATTCCTATTCATAGAGACCTCTCCCATCTATGTTATCTTAATTTTGGGCCCTTTATTGAACAACTCCATACAGACCACGGTTGGCAAGTTAGAACTGTAAGATTCACTACGTGAACCACTGGTGTTTTGTGGAAAAGCACATGTACACTGTGTTCCAAATTATTATGCAAAAAGTGTTTAGGAGTGATAAGGGAAGAATTTGTTTGTTTGTCAGTTAAACTCATTGATGGTGATGTGTGTCAGAGCTCTTTATATCACTGTAAGCAATTGCAGACACCAGTGCTAATTAGTTTGGCAGGTGTGTCCAATGAAAGGCAAGACTACTTAAGAAGGCTCTCTCACATTATTCAGCAGCCTACATTTTCTGCCAAAATGGGAAAGAAAAAGGATGTGTCGGCTGCTGAGAAGCAACAAATTGTGGAGTGTTTAGGTCAAGGCATGACTACAATCAACATTGTGCGATGATCAGGATGAAGTGTCTTGGCAATCAAGAAGTATGTAGCTGATTCACAGTACACACGTGTGCGTGCTGATAAGGGCAAATTGAGGACTCTTTCCTACAGGCAATTACGTCAGGTTGAAAGAGCAGCGGCAAAAAAGCCTTGTCATAGCAGCAGACAAGTTTTTGAAGCTGCTTGTGCCTCCAACGTCCCTCGAACAACAAGATGCAGGGTCCTTCAGAGGTTTGCAGCTGTGCATACGCCATCCTGTCGACCTCCTCTATCCACTTCACACAAGCAGAAACGGCTCCAGTGGGCCAAACATTACATGAAGACTGATTTCAAAACTGTTTTGTTCACGGATGAGTGCCGTGCAGTGCTCGATGGTCCAGATGGATGGAGTGGAGGATGGCTGGTTGATGGACACCCCACGCAAACACGGCTACAGCGCCAACAAGGAGGAGCTGGAGTAATGTTTTGGGCTGGAATCATGGGGAGAGAGATTGTCGGCCCCTTTAGGATCCCTGAAGGCGCTAAAGATGAACTCCATAATGTATGTGGATTTTCTCAAACAGCACTTCCTGCCATGGTTCAAGAAGAAGAACCGTGTATTTCACAGCAAGATCATTTTTCTGCATGATAATGCACCATCTCATGCTGCACATAAAACATCTGCATCTCTGGCTGATATGGGCATAAAAGGGGACAAACTTATGGTGTGACCCCCATGCTCCCCTGACCTCTACCCCATTCAGAACCTTTGGAGCATCATTAAAAGGAGTGTCTATGATGGCGGGAGGCAGTTCACATCTAAGCAACAGCTCTGGGAGGGTATTCTGTCCTCATGCAAAACAATTGAAGCAGAAACCATCCAAAACCTGACAAATTCAATGGACGAGAGAGTTCAGAAGCTCCTTTCGAACAAGGGGTCCTATGTGAAAATGTAACATCACCTAGAATAAAGTTTTGAGTTGAAAACTGTTTGATTTCAGTTTCTAACAACCTGCTAATGCTTATAATTTCAAAAATGACCATTTTTTTGGTCTTTATTAAAATGAAAAGGTTGATCGAAAAGTTTGGGGGATCTAAGAGTGTGGCAACCCAGTAGTCATGATTACTTCGAATTCTAACAATATGAGGGTCATGCTGCAGGTAGTGCAGCAAGAAGGCACTTATGTGTCTTGCGCATCTCGGAGCCCCAAAATTATTTTCCGGGCTAGATGCAGCTAAAAATTATTTTTAATTTTAAATCTGGTGGAGCTTATTATAGATGGCCTAATAGGATCAGTGCTGCACACTGCTACAAAGCCCAAATTATTTTCCAGTCAAGATACAGATAAACATGATTAGTAATTTGAAAGCTTAAAACGGTTGGTAGGGTGATTTTAAACAATCATCAAGCTTTTACTCTCCCCAGGATGACACAGGGGTAGAAAAGTCGTTTCGGATCCATGATTTGTTCATGTTTATGAACGTGATTCTGTCTACATTATCAGTGGAGAGCCGCGTGCGCTTATCTGTCAGCACACCACCAGCAGCGCTGAACACACGTTCAGACAGAACGCTGGCTGCGGGGCATGACAAGATCTCCAAGGCGTAAGTGGCTAGCTCCGGCCATTTATCCAGATTGGAAGCCCAAAAAGAGCAAGGGTCCAGTGACACAGTCGTGGCTTCAATGTTTACTTGGAGATACTCCTGTACCATCGTCTCTAGGCGTTGACTATGTGTCAGACTTCTTGTCTCCTGTGGCCTTGCAAAGGATGGGCTAAAAAAGTGGTGAAATGATTCCGCAAAATTGATGTTACCACCAGATACTGTGGTTCTGTTACGGTTTGAGTGCTGAACACTTGACGGTCCCACGGTTGGCAAGTTGGAACTGTGAGATTCACTACGTGCACCACTGGTATTTTGTGGAAAAGCACATGTAAGATTCTGCAACAGTCTCTGCTGATACTCCTGCATGCGTGCATCCCTTTCTATGGCAGGAATAATTTCTGCAAATTTACTTTTGTACCGGGGATCTAACAGTGTGGCAACCCAGTAGTCAGGATTATTTCTAATTCTCACAATTCGAGGGTCATGTTGCAGGTAGTGCAGCAAGAAGGCACTCATGTGTGTTGCGCATCCAGGAGCACCAAGTCCCTGTTGTGTTGGTGGCGAGGTAACAATCATGCTTCCTTCCTCTGTCCTCTCCCCCCAACCTCGCACAACAGAAATGTGATCAAGGTCTCCCTCATCTGATGAGTCTTCCATCAGTTCGTCCTCCACTTCTTCCTGGGCTCCTGCACCTTCCTCACTAGTTTGGCTGCTACTATGCGCCCTGGTAAAACCATCTCCCCCACCCTCACATGCCTGCCGCCTTGGTGCTGCCGACCGTCTGGACCTTGCAGATGTTAGCCCTTCCGCATACAACTCCTCCTCCTCTACTTCCTCCACCTCCTCTTGTGCCACCACCTGACTCCGAATTCTGTTTAACATGTGCTCCAGAATGTAAATCACCGGAATAGTCATGCTGATAATGGCATCGTCAGCACTAAACATCTTCGTCGCCATTTCAAAACTGTGCAGAAGGGTGCATAGGTCCCTGATCTGAGACCACTCCTCCAGCGTGATTTGCCCCACCTCTGAATCTCGTTGGCCCAGGCTATACGTCAGAACGTATTGCACCAGGGCTTGTCGGTGCTGCCACAGTCGCTGCAACATGTGCAGAGTTGAATTCCACCGGGTAGGCACATCGCATTTTAGCCGGTGAAGTGGCAGGCCCAACGACTTCTGTAGAGATGTAAGTCGCTGAGCTGCGGGATGCGAACGGCGGAAGTGAGCACATAGCGACCGTGCCCTCTGCAGAAGGCCATCTAGTCTGGGATAGTGGGCTAAAAATTGCTGGACAACCAGGTTCAACACGTGAGCCATACAAGGCACGTGTGTGACATTGCCCCGGCGAAGGGCCGCACCCAGGTTTGCAGCATTGTCGCACACGGCCTTCCCTGGTTTCAGGTCCAGTGGAGACAACCATTCATGAAATTGGTTCTCCAGAGCTGACCACAACTCCTCAGCTGTGTGACTCACATTTCCCAGACATTTCAATGTAAAAACCGCCTGATGACGTTGAGCCCTACTGCCAGCATAGTAAGGAGGTGTGCAGGATCCCTTCTGCGCAGTTAGAAAGCTTGTGGCATGACCAGACAGGCTTTGGGTGCAGGTGGAAGACCGAGAGGAGGTTGAGGAGGCAGAAGCAGTGGAGGAACTTTGACATAAAGAGGATTGACGCACAACTCGTGGGGACGGCAAGACTTGGACAGCAGCCCCTTGTCCTGCTGTCACCATAGTTACCCAGTGCCCAGTCAGCGACATGTAACGCCCCTGTCCATGCCTACTCGTCCAAGTGTCTGTGGTGAAATGCACCCTGTCACACACAGAGTTTCTCAAAGAAGCGGTGATGTTGTGTGTGACATGCTGGTGGAGCGCAGGCACACCTTTCTTTGAGAAGTAGTGCCGACTGGGCATCTGGTACTGGGGCACTGCGACGGACATAAGGTCTCGAAAATCCTCTGTGTCCACCAGGCGGAAAGGCAGCATTTCTGTAGCCAAGAGCTTGCAGATGGTGAAATTCAACCTCTTAGCTTTCTCATGGCTAGGAGGAAATGGTCTTTTACTTGTCCACATCTGAGGGACCGAGGGCTGGCTATTGTGCTTAGACGGGGTTGATAAGGGTGTCCCCGGCAAACTGCCGGTCTGTGAGGAAGATGCAGGCTGACATGTTAGGTTGACTTGATCCAAAGGTGGTGCTATCGATGTCGGACAGCGCTCAACACCAGCTGCTGTTACCACCTCCAAAGAAAATGATGACCTGCCAATCACGCTGGCTGTTGCGGGTAAAGAGGTGGCAGGTCTGCGCCCCAAAACAGGTGTGACTGCTGTCCCCCCAGTCACAGAGGATGAAGAGGCCGCGGATGCACAAGATATGGCAGACGGTGGTTGGCCCGGCCGGCTAGGCCGCATTGTAGCACACTGAGCTTCCCACTGCAACTTATGCTTCATGTCCATGTGCCGGTTCATGCATGAAGTACTCAAACTATGTATTTTTTGGCCTCTACTTAGCTTTTGCTGACAAATGTTACAGATAACACGAGTTGGGTCATCTTTATCGATCTGAAAAAATGCCCAGGCTATGCAAGGCTTAGCACCCATGCGACCTGAAGAGCCACCACGACTTGTGGTGAGAGGCAGAGTTGTGTTTGAGGATGCAGTTGTTGACGTGCTTCCAGTACTACGTCTCTGTCCAGGAAGGCGCAACCTGACCTCGTCGTCACTAGCATCTTCCTCCACCTCCTCTGCTGACCTCATCTCTTGGCTGACTGTGGGTTGACAGTAAGTGGGATCTCCAACCTCATCATCATCACCCTGTGTGTTATCACACCCGTCGTCCTCAGAGCCAACCTGTTCCTGCCCTGACAAAAAACTAAAGTTGTCGCTCCAATCAGGTATTTGAGTCTTATCATCGTCTTCCTCATTGTCTCCACCAACAGGAGTTACAGTTTGGGAATGAGGGTCTACATTATGGTCAGAACCTTCTGCGTCTGGTCCTGGATCCGACTCATAAAGATTCTGGGCATCAGTGCAGATCATTTCCTCGTCTGGATTCACAGAAGCGCTGGAGTCGACCTCTGATTCCCAGGTTATAGTATGAGTAAACAGCTCTGCAGACTCAACCATCTGTTCTACCTCATACTCAGACGGGCAGCTGGAGATTTGGGAGCTGTGAGGAAGCAAGTGCGATTTGGGTGACACCTTTGAGGACTGGAGTATTTGTGATGTTGAAGTTGATGTGGAGGAGAGCCCACTTAAAGGAGCACTTGATATCCGTTGAAGCACCTGCTGTTTTTGTGCCTCATCTGGAATTTGTAGCGATTGGCGTGGCCGTAAGAAAGGGATCTTATCACATTGTCCGCTAAAAGAAGTAGACATTTTAGTTTGGCTGGAAGATGGTCTTTCTTCTGCAGATGTTACTGTTGCTTTAACACCTACCCCACGGACACAACCTTTTTTCCCCTTCCCAACACGCCTATTCCCCTTTCCACCAGCAGCAGGCCTTTTTCCACTCATTTTGGTGGTTAACTAATTCACAACTCTGGAGTTGTTTGCACAAAAAAACAATGGATGGTAACCGAGCAGAGCTGAGTGGCCAAACTGTGGTATTAGGCCAAAACTATTGGCTGGGTTAGATGCAGAAAAAAATATATTCAGTTTGCAACCTGATGGAGGTCAGTATAGATGGACTAATAGAGAAAGTCCGACACACTGCTACAAGGCCAAATATTTTTTCAGAGGTAGATGCAGAAAAAAATTATATTCAGTTTGCAACCTGATGGAGGTCTGTATAGATGGATTAATAGAACAAGACCCACACACAGCTAGAAGCCCAATATTTTTTCAGAGGTAGATGCAGAAAAAAATATATTCAGTTTGCAACCTGATGGAGGTCAGTATAGATGGACTAATACAACAAGTCCCACACACAGCTAGAAGCCCAATATTTTTTCAGAGGTAGATGCAGAAAAAAATATATTCAGTTTGCAACCTGATGGAGGTCAGTATAGATGGACTAATACAACAAGTCCCACACACAGCTAGAAGCCCAAATATTTTTTCAGAGGTACTGTAGATGCAGATAAAAATTATTTTTAATTTGCAACCTGATGGAGGTCAGTATAGATGGACTAATACAACAAGTCCCACACACAGCTAGAAGCCCAAATATTTTTTCAGAGGTAGATGCAGAAAAAAATACATTCAGTTTGCAACCTGATGGAGGTCAGTATAGATGGACTAATACAACAAGTCCCACACACAGCTAGAAGCCCATATATTTTTTCAGAGGTACTGTAGATGCAGATACAGATTATTTTTAATTTGCAACCTGATGGAGGTCAGTATAGATGGACTAATAGAGAAAGTCCGACACACTGCTAGAAGGCCAAATATTTTTTCAGAGCTAGATGCAGAAAAAAATTATATTCAGTTTGCAACCTGATGGAGGTCAGTATAGATGGATTAATAGAACAAGACCCACACACAGCTAGAAGCCCAAATATTTTTTCAGAGGTAGATGCAGAAAAAAATATATTCAGTTTGCAACCTGATGGAGGTCAGTATAGATGGACTAATACAACAAGTCCCACACACAGCTAGAAGCCCAAATATTTTTTCAGAGGTACTGTAGATGCAGATAAAAATTAGTTTTAATTTGCAACCTGATGGAGGTCAGTATAGATGGACTAATAGAATGATGCTATGCCCAAAAGATTTTACTTCACTAGGTGCAGTAAAAAAATTGGTATTCTATACACAGGTGGTATATCTTGCAGCACAGATAGGCTACTCCACTGACTAACACACTCTGCAATAGGCCAAAAAGGATTAGCTTTGCTAGATTCAGCCAAATGCTGTGAAAAAAACTTGCACAGCACTGGCACAGACCTGCCTGGCAAAAACTGATAGGAACTGATGTAATGACGCGCCCCTGGGCCTTCTGTGTCGTGCGGCATCGCGCGCACGGGGGCTTACCCGGAGCCGGATCAGAGAGGGGTAGTAGTCTCGTGGCGGTGACCCGGTCCGTGCCCAGGGAGTCAAACTCAGTGGCGAGTCTATTAGCAGTAGATGTTGGATGACTACGCCACCCGTTGAATGCAGCTTTGGAGCTGTCGCTGCAGGGCAGACCGCTGAGGCCGGTGGAAGGATGGTGCAGCGGGGATGGTATAACCCCCAACGGGAGGGGTATGGCCTCAGGGCAGCAGGTGTAGATGATGGGGGTTATGATGGTGCAGCAAGGAGAGTCAGAAACGTATGGTGCAGTTTCAGGGTTTTTACTCACAGATGGTAGTTCAGTCACTTCGGCCGGGAGTGACCACCCGAGCCGTACTGCGTTCACCAGGTGCGGGACTCGGCTAACCCCCAGGCAGTTCCGGAGCGTGGTCCTGAGCTCCCCTCTCTCTCTCTTTCTGCTGGCCGTCCCCACCAGGGATCCACCTTTGTCCGGCTCCCTCGGGCCTCTTGGTGGTTAAACCTTCTCTGGCTTTCCTGACCCTACTCGTGGTGTGCCTTCCTGGTGGATATGGTGAGGGTCGTGGCAAAACTTGACCACGACCTCCGGTTCCTGGCTGAGGATCATTAGTCTCCACGAGTTTGGGTTCCGGTACCCGTTTCCGCCAACCCTTCACCCGGTAACTTGTGGGATCTCAGGGTTCCCTCTGGCTCTGCGTTTCTGGGCCTTTCTTCCTCCTCTCTCTCCACTGCAGGCTTGGCCCTGGAGCTGGGCCCAGCCGGAGCCACAGCTCCCTGTCAGCCCTCCTGGCTGAGCTCCTCCGCTCTGTTTCTCCTCAGACTGACTGACCCTGTCCTAAGATGGTGCCCACCATATATACTCCCTCTATGTGTGAGCCCAGGTGACTAGCACCCAATGGGCTCCTATCTCTATGCCCAGAGCCCCTCCCCTATCTGCCCCTACACTACTGGGATGTTCCACCCCCCCTCCCACTCCAGCCAGGGACAGACACTGTCGTACCTGCACATTCACCTAGTGGGAGTACCATTGATCTGTCCCCCGGAAATGGGATGAGTGTAGTGCATGCAGCTAGCTGAGCTCAGTCCCACACTCCATCCTTACCCGGGAGTGGAATACCACACCTCTGGCTCGAGGTGCACTACCCCTGTAGCAGCCGAGTCCTCGGGGTGCTACAGTAACCTAGTCCTGAAAAGGACTCCAATTACAATTAGTCTTTACTCCCACAATCTATCTATTTAAGAGCACAGACCTCCCTGATAAAAGTCGTAGGAAATGCTGTAACCTAGTCCTTAAAAGGACTGCAATCACAACTATTCCCTACTCCCAAGCTATCTGTATATTTGTGCGAAAATTGGCTTGAAATTAACAAGGTATAGCGCACACAGCAACAGCGGTGCCGTCTAACACGCAGCTGCAGCAGTGAGAAAATGGTGGCGACGGGGAAAATGGCTTGGTCTTATAGGGCAAGGACATGTGACATACACTGCCAATGACACATGCCCTTGCTTGTGTGAAAAAAAGCACTTCGCTCCGTGTGTGCGCTGCTGATAGGCTGACAGACTGCACCTCCCCACTGTAAATGCGGGAAAGAGAAAAAAAAATGGAGATCTTCATTGTTCCTGCAGAGATCCATCCCCTGCCCCTCCCCCCACCCCGCTGTACACTCAAACTGCGTATTAACATTAATTTTCATCATTACTGAGAAAAAATCCAGTTATGATTTTGGTGCATGAACAGTTATCGAACATAACCTCGAACAGCCGAATTTTTATCAAATTGTTCGTGTTCGCCGAACGGCTCGAACACCGCCCAAAACAGCTTGAATTTGAGATTGGCGAACAGTTCGAGTAGAACAACGCTCATCTCTACATACCAGATGCTGAAAGCAAAGGTTCACATAGTTTTGGCACTCACAGACTTGTGATATTGCACCATTTTCCTCATTTAAAAAAAATGACAATGTCTACTATTTTAACTAATTTACTTTATTTTGTTCTTTTCTACTTTCAGCACTTTTGTGAATATAGTATGATGTAGTTTTATATAAAATTTTTGCCAAGATATGGAAAAGTCTGAAGAGTTCACAAACGATCAAGGACCGCTGTATAAATTTAACGATATGGCTCACAAAACTGTTTTATATTTGATTTTGTTTTACCCCAGGACACAGAGGGTGACCTACAATTTTAAAATGGGCTATTAATATGACAGCCATATAGGTTACATGATATTCTGTTATGAGCACAAATTCATTCAGAGCCATGAAATGTTTAGGATAACTGAACAAGTCTACTGTAACTAGGTGCACAAAGCAATACAATAAAATGGCTTTAGTCATTGAACCTTATCTTATCGTCATGCAGATTTACAATCAGGATGTTCAGGTAACTAAACACTGATTTAGATCATTTGTCTCACGTAAGTTTTATTTGTACGTTATGGTTGGCAGGAATTGTAGAGCTCAATATATGTCACTTACCCAAAGATAAAGCTTATGATCAGACAAAGCCAAGAGACATATTGTAAAAGCTTAAGAACCATTTTGTTAAGACTTTGTTACAGATACACTTGGTGTATTTGTGCTTTTTTTTTACTTCTAGGACATTCTGTTCTCTATTAACCAGATTTTTTTCTTATAGCCTTATATGTTCATACTAATTACATTATTCATATGTATGGTTACATTTGACTTTATTATTATTAATATTATTTATTAATTATAATAAGGGAGTCTAATGAATTTAGCATACAAATATTCTTTGACAATGCCTACTCTGCTGGTACTGCAGCTCAGTCCTGTGAAGTCCTTTTGCTGATTGGTGTTGGTCCCAGGAGTCAGACCTGCACTGATCAAACTTTGATGGCCTACACTAAGTCCTGGAAAACTGGTTACATTTTCAATAGTCCCAGAAAACAAAAAAATCCAACACTGAAAGAGAGATTCCGAAAAAAATCTCAGACTTTCCTTAGCCAGATTATAAATACACCATATAGGCGTTACAGTCAGCAATAAGGTTGACACATTGTGAGTGAGCATACCCTTAGTTATGGCTACAGTATGGGTATACAACAAAGATTTATAAAACAAGCTGACTGATGAGCAATAGAGAAACCGACCATGTGATCACATGATTGGAGATCAAAAAGCGTACACCTGTCCTCAAACCAGTCAACAATCCCATGCATGCTGTCTTAAGGCCCCATCACACTTAGCGACGCTGCAACGATCCCGACAACGATACAACCTGTCAGGGATCGTTGCTGCGTCGCTATGTGGTCGCTGGTGAGCTGTCAAACAGGCAGGCTCACCAAAGATCAGTGGAGCAGCGACATCGTGGAAAGAATCTTTCCACGATGTCCTGCTCCTGGTTACCAGCCTGCTGAAGCAGGAGCAGCCTGGTAACTATGGTAAACATCGGATTACTAGGGGCACACGCGCTCCTAGTAACCCGTTGTTTATCATGGTTACCACTCTGCTACAGTGAGCGGGAGGTTACCGCTCACTTTAGCAGGCTCGTAACCATGATAAACAACGGGTTACTAGGTGCGCGTGTGCCCCTAGTAACCCGATGTTTACCATAGTTACCAGCCTGATCGCTGCTCCTGCTGGTCACACACAGCGATGTGTGCTGACCAGCGGGAGAGCAACGACCAAAAAATGGTCCAGGACACTTTGCAGCGATCAGCGACCTCACAGCAGGGGGCTGATCGTTGCAAAGTGTCACACATAGCGACATCGCTGGTGAGGTCGCTGTTGCGTCACCAAAACCGTGACACAGCAGCGATCTTGCTAGCGATCTCGCTATGTGAGACGGGGGCTTTAAGGTAAGAACATGATTAGAATCCACTTTATTCATACCTCACAACACTAAGACGATACAGATGGAACCCTCTTGCAGCATGAACAGCTTTGCCACAACCCCTAAACTCGCTCAGTCTTTTCCGATTTCCATACAAAATAGCACCCCTAATGGAAGCACTTTAGTATTGCCACACAAATTTAATAGCCTCTATACAGTATGAAGGACCAAAGGTGCCTCACACACACATTGATTCCCACAATGCCCTCTTACACACATGATGCCCCTATTAGTTCCCCCCCACAGTTTATGCCCCCATAGTGCCCCCACATTATGATGCCACCAAACCTCTCACTCTCCACACAATGATGCCCCTACAGTGTTCTCATATTATGCCCCTAAAACCAAGAGCACGCCAGGGGACCGCGCTGAGGACCGGGCAGTGAGTAAGCCGACGTCCCTGCATGGAGGTAGAAGGGGGATACCATGCAGGGGTGCCAGCCATGGTGCTACATTATGCCTCCTTGGCTGAGCTTCATAAAGCACAGGTGAATGGTGAAACAGGAAGCTGACGTTCCCTGCTCCACCATTTTATTCAACTGTATCTACTTCCTAAAGAGGCAGATACAGATGAAATTGGGAAATATCACTGGCCCCATGAGAAAGCTGAACTTGTCATTCATCTTCTGAGACACTGAGATGCTGGATCTGGGACGATGGGACAATTGTCTTATGCATGACAAGGAGAGCACTCGCATGCATATTTGGTGTTAACAGCAAAACTTGTTGTGGGATGGACCAAAACATTCCAAGTATGAGAGTGCATCCTGCCATTTGGAGGATAAAGGACCTTAAAAACAAACTCATCTGCAAGTCCTATTTCTGCTCAGCCAAACTGTTGAAAAATCGAATCCCTTAGCTTGGTGGATGAAGGACCTTGGCAGAGGTCACATGGGTGTGCAGGGCCTGTGTCAGCATGACTGCAAAAACGAATGCATTCAAATATGAAAAGGCATACTACAGCTCAGGGGTGAAGGACCATAGCACAGAGATACTTGGATATGCGGATCCTATGTCAGCATTAGTGGGGCCACAGGGAAATCGAATACATTCAGAAGTGAAAAGGCATCCTGCTGCTAAGTGGATAAAGGAGCTTAGCATGAACTCACGTGGGTGTGCACACATTCCAGCACAACCTCTTATCATCACATTGACAAGATCACATGATCTGTGTAAATGCATAGTCACTTGATCTTTTCTGAGAATGTGATCGTATTGTCATCATGAGTGGAAATGAAACATGCAAATATGTGTATGGGCATGATATATGTGCATGTTTTATGCACATTCTAAAACTGCACACATTGCAATGTTGATAACACAAACATGCCCATACTCATGTTAGAACTATTCATATAGGTACAGACATTAAGAATGTGCCCCGAAAGGAAATATGCCCAAAAAAGGTTCCAGTAAATTGGTTAATTGTCTGCCTCATGGAATGGATGTATGTAGGGAAATTGTAAGGGACCTGTTATAATTTGGTACCCATACATCACAAACTGTATAAAAATCTGACCAAAAACACACAAAATATCCCATTAAATAATACACGGAAATTAGAGATTAAACATACATATTGTGGACCAGTAGTTACAAAACTGGTTATCCAGCAACAATGTAAATGACACAAGATTCCCATTACCGTAGTTCTATGTCATGTAACCATTAGTAATCTGTCTATATCCAAAATGTCCAGTATAAGGTCCTATCAGCTAGAAAAGGTGGGAGTGGGAGACACCTTATAGTGGTACAAGAAATCAGATTTAAGCCATCTGAATGCCTCGGCTCAAGTTGGAAAATTCAGAAGTCTTACCTGTGCAAAAGGTTTTTGTGATACTCCCAGGTTCTCTCAGCTCTCTCTATAGCCAAAATATTTTAGAGGACATGTGTGGCACACCAGGGGTCCGGTTGCCACAGTGGCATTGCCTCCCTCACAGGGGGTGATGCCATGCCTAGAAGCAAGGAGGGGTCCACTAATCAGGTATACCAGCATCCAACACTTTCCTGGCTCCAGACCAGAAAGGGGAGTTCCTCCCCTTTAAACTGGAACCTGGAGGCGGGGTTAGAAAGAGTGAGTTGAAGAGAGTTGGAGACAGGAGAGCCACGAGGAAGGACCTTGGGAAGGGAGCTGTGGACAAGCTCGCCCCAGAGAGAAGCGCAAGGGAACCGGACACCGGAGTCCATGGTTGTGCAGGCACTGAAGGCCCGGCAGCTAAATCCGGAGGGCAGGAGACTGCAGGTCTCTTGGCCCCACCAGACGCCCGGCGGCTCAGCAGCATTCTAGGGCCCAGAACGGCCACGTGGGAGCGACACTTGAGGAAGGCCCAAGCTGCCTACGGGTGAGGAAAAGACGTTTTTTCTCAGGGACGAGGGCTACAGCATAGCTTCAAGCAGCGGGGCCAAAGAAAATAGCGCAGAGGTAAGGCCTACAACTCCACCTGGCGAAGTGGATCCCCAACTTGCTTCCAGGCCGCCCGGACCTCCACAACCAGCTAGTACCCATGCCCCGGTCTGCTCTGACAAACCGCAAGTAAAGATAGAGGAAACCGCCATAATTTGCTGTCTGGTCATTATCTGCACCCTCAGCCCTGAATTACATCGCACCAACAACATCTACCTCCACAATTCATCATATACTGCCCTGGAGCTTAGCTCTGCCTGTGGAGAGCTGAACCAACTCTGCTGCATCATCATCAGCTCCAGAGGTTCTGACACCGCAGCGGTGGCCCCATATAGCCGCATACCACAGGTGGCGTCACGAACATTATCTCTAAAAACTTTATTCCCCTTTTACTTTTCCTTTAATTGACCGCACTGGGTCACGGACCATGTCACTGCCACCGTGACATCCCTAGCACTGACTGGCCCTGCACCGAGTACCCCACGGCGCGTCACATGCAGTGCACATAACAATATTTACTACATATTTACTTATCAACTTTGTTATTTTCAATACTGTGGCTGCATCACTACAGTTTGCAAGTTGGCAAACTTGCCATTTGTCATGACCACATTTAACAAAGCTTTGATTACTCAGCCACGTGCCATGACTGGAATTATTAGAAAAAATATTGGGTGATAGTATTGACCCTACAGTTCTTCCCTTCTTCTCCACATTCTGGCAGCCATCAAAAGAGGAACTTCATGAAATTACTGCATTCTATTTCTACATTGAACTCGGTAAGCAGGATATATTATGGTGCTCTGATTGCTATAATTATATAGGAAAAAAATATTCAGTTCTAAATATTGGTTTGGAAACTTGTTTTCTCAACACAACAACCCTCTCCTTATACTCTTCTAGAAGGGCATATGGATGATATAGAGGGTAATCCTTAACTTGGAATCCTCATGTGCGTGGCCACAATGGAAAATTGCTCCGTAGGAGGGGACTGTACTACATCACTCCCTAGAGACGGAAATTGACATTTCTCTATCAATTGACTGTCAGTTATTGATACTGCTTCCATTGTTAACTCGCATTCATGCAACATTTTAAATCACTTTTTTTGAAAAGTGAAATAAGGTATGCACTTTTGTCTTCTATACATTTACTCGGAATTATTGAAACTACAATGAAAAATCCTTGAGACATTGCTTTTAAGGCAGAACAGCGGCCCATTTGTTAGCATTGTTGCTTTGGATTTCTGGGGTCCTGAGTTCATATCATGAAAGGCAACATCTGCAAGGAGTTTGTATGTTCTCCTCGTGTTTGCATGGGTTTCTTCCAGCTACTCTGGTTTCCTCCCACACTCCAAAAACATACAGATAGGGAATGTAGATTGTGAGCCCCAATGGGAATGTAAAGCACTGAGGAATATGATGGAGCTATATAACAAAGTAAAATTAATTAATTAATAAAGGGCCATGTAGCTGAAATGCATCTATTAAGCCAGACCTGGACAAACTACGGGGGACCACCCTCCCGATTTCCATCCAACGTCTCGATTTCACCGGTATCTGAATCCTTTTCCACCATTCAGCCATTGTAAGCATCTCAGCGCAGCAGGCGCAATGACGTTATTAGATTGCATCTGCTGTGGAGCCTCAGTGTGCTGAGCAAAGACCAGTGCAAAGTGCAGGGGAAATAGGGGTGAGGTGTGTAATTTTTGTCTTTTTTTTACCATTCACTTGTGGGGCTAATATGTGGGGCCATCATTATGTGTTTGGGGTCTGTGGGGATCATACTGTGGAGTTCATTATTCTGCATATTGGGACTGTGGGGCATGATACTGTGTAGGGGACATCATATTGTGCTGAGAGGCTGTGAGTGATTATACTTTAGGGGTCATCATTCTGTGGTTAGGGGCTGAGGAGGGTCATACTGTGTGGGGGAACTGTGGGAGCCATCATATTGTCTTGGGGGTGATCATACTGTGTTGGGAGCTGTGGGGTCTCATACTGTGTGCGGGTCTGTGTGGGCATAATATTGTATATCAAGGTCTGTGGGTTCAAGTATACTGTGTAGGGAGCTGTGGCGACATAATACTGGATTTGGGGGAGCTGTTGATCATCGTACAAGGGTTGAATAACAGGAGCAATATGTTTTAAAGCTTTTTATAAACTTTGTAAAAATCAGTAAATTATATGATTTAGATCTGATCAATAATAAACAATATAATATGAATATAAATGAATGATATGTTAACCTTAACATTGAATAGCATTAATTTCAACATATTGGTTCACCCCTCTGCAACAGTCATTGTTTCTCATGTGGCCCTTTGGGAAAATTAATTGCCCACCCCTGTACTAAGCCAATCTTATATTCAGTAACATGACCATGCTCCTGGTATTTATCTCCTTTTAAATGTAACCTGGTACATCAGGTAAATTTAGCAAAAAAGTTTAATAGGATGCATGGATTTATAAAACAAGATAGATATATACATATATCAGTAATTTGTGGGGATAAGTATGAAGTGCTACATTTTAGGATTCAACCACTTCCCTATTTCTTAACGCTTTTACAAAAAATTGTCAAAGTCAAAATTACACAGGGTCAACAAATAATAATTTTGCTACACCTAGTATCAGTGCCGGCTCCAGGTTTTCGTGGGCCCCGGGCGAAAGAGTCTCAGTGGGCCTATTGAACACATACCACAATTCATGATGCCCAGATACGGCAGAGAAATGTAGGTATAGTACAATGCCGTAGATTTCACTTCTTACATTACATGAGTGATATCTATTGTAAATTCTACGATAGCTCCAAAACCAGTCAATCATCACAGCGCACAGTGCGTGTCCTGGGGGGATTCAAAAGTTTTCCTTTTAGACCGGACGTTATACAGTATTATGGGCACTACAAAGTCCCCCATACAGTATTATTGCCACCACATAGTGCTCCATACAGAATGGGCCTAATATAATGTTCAATACATAATAATGGACCCCATATAATGCTTCATACAGAATTATGGACCCCATATAATGCTCCATACAGAATAATGGGCCTCATATAATGCTCCATACAGAATAATGGACCCCATATAATGCTCCATACAGAATAATGGGCCTCATATAATGCTCTATACAGAATATTGGACCCCCTATATTGCTCCATAAAAAAGGGAACCTGTCACCAGTTTTTTTCCCATATAAAGTAGAGCCAGCACCTGTATCACATACAGCATCTAGAAAACCAGCAATGACCTTCAGATTGGACCGCCCCATAGGTGACTATAATAAAAGCTCTTTTTTTGTGTTAAGTAGAGCGCATTGATGATTTATATACAGCATTCTAGAATACATGTGTATATGAGGGTTTACAGATGCTGGCCCTATTTTATATGGGAAAAACCTGGTGACAGGTTCCCTTTAAGTAAGATACCAGCGTCATGCTAAACTCTGTATGATAATAAACTCAATAAACCATTGTTGCTCTCAAATATTTTGTTGTCTCCCTTCAGTTTCAGTAGAATTGTCACAGCTGCTTCCTAAAATAATCCAATTATTCAAGCATTAGCTTCAAACTGAGGAGGCGTACCCATGGCTTATTATTATAGCCGAGCTTTCTGAGAACTCAGAACCTGATCGTCTTGTTTTTTTCCCTACTAGTTGAAGCGTGGTTAAATTAACAGACATGCACAGGGATAGCAACCGATGTACTTGTGGTGTTGCAGCACAGTATTACATGAGCCAGCAAATCTAGATTAATATATAGGTCAGAAGTGGACATTTGCTTGATCTCATTACCTAACTGCGGTTACTAAAGTCTCTGGTAATGCCGGCGTTTACCTATCTCATGCAGTTGCCGTTCCGATGGAATTGGCATTCTTTGTCAACAGTGGAAGCCCGGGAAGATCAGGTAATACTTCATTTACTGCTTACTAAACTGTATTTAAGAAATGTGCAAGGAATTGCCTAGCATATGTTTGCTTTTAGAAAGGATTTTCAGAATGATACAGTGAACAGAGTAATGATGTTTTATATAAAAAGGTATAAACCTATAGTTCTTTTAATTGATTTCTCATTATATATTGTACCATGAACTACAACTATGATTTTAAAAGTAGTGTAATTTATAATAATGACCTGGGTAATGTTCAGTTTTCATAGGTATTAATGGTATTTGACCCTTTAAGAAAGTGGCATACTCTGTGCCTTAAGGGCCCTACAATGTTTGCTTTAATTTTTTTCTTCATCACATTCTGAAAGCTGTTTTTACAGGAGTTGATCAATTTCTGCATTGTTTTTTAAGTTTAAAAATGTGTGCCATTCACCATGCAAAATAATTGCCTTGTTAGCCTGTTTTTTTTTGTTGTAGACGTAGTGTAAGGCTTCTTTTTTTGTGCGATAAGTTGATGTTTTCATTATTGGGCAGGTATAACTTTTTAATTGCATTTTATTCCACTTTTTGGGAGGCAATATGAACAGAAAAGAACAATTGCAGGGGTTAATAAGCAGGGGTTAAGTAACATTATAATTTTAGTTTGAGTTATCAATGGGGAGATAACAATTAGTGTTCTTTATTTTTTTAAAATAATATAGCATTTGTAATAGGGTGCTTATATTTTTATGCACCTTAAATTACATTGCAAAAAAGAGCTATGTAGAGGCGACAGATGGAGCCCTCTCCCTCTGGAAGCCTCTAAAATGCTGTGGCCATGCTGAATGCAGCATCTAAGAGGTTATTATATTGATGTATTCCACAAAATTATTTTCTACATGGTGTTGTGATAATGGGAAGGTTGAGTTGGGTATGGTGTGACAACTGACAGACTGGCATATTTATGTGTGGCGCCCCTGAGGGTTCAGTCGCCACAGAGGTACTGCACCTCACCCAGAGGTGTGGTGTCTCCTTCTCTCAGGTAAGGAGGGAATACTGCATGGAACCCCAAACACCTACATCCAACACTACACTGCTCCAGGCCGGCTGGAAGGGCAACATGCATGTGCGCAGCTGCTGAGCCCTGTCCCTGGCTGGAGTGGGGGGAACCCAAAGGTAGGGGGAACCAGTAGTGGGTGTGGGTGGAGGAAGTAGTTTAGGGGAGCACTATAGAGTGAGATATAAAAAGGGAAGCCATCTTAGGGTGGCAGAGCAGAGTTCAGTAAGAGAGAGAAGTCAGTCAGGGAACAGAGTCTCTTTAGGAGCTCTGCTCCGCCAGTAGGGCCCAGTCCTAGAGGCCCAGGTGGGGAGCAGAGGAGTAGGCTTCGATCTACAGAAGGGATCCTAGGGGGTACGGCGAGTGCAGGACGGCACCCGTATGCCCTGAATCTGTCAGAAGACAGAGGGATCGTAGGCCGCAAGAAGGGGACCGGCCCCTGGTCCAGCCGTGTTACTCTAAGTCTCGGCTGGGAAAACCGGAGGCTTCTGGCTTATATAGTCAGTTGCCGAAGCCTCATTCTAATCCCCGTGAGGGTCAAGCAGGTCCGGGAACTCCGACAAGACAGGAGGGACTTCAGAGCACCCGAGCGGGATTGAGAGTGGGAAGCGCAGGGCAGGAGGCAGAAAGACCCAGCGTGAAGACGGTCTAGCTAGGAACACAAGAAAGTGGGGTTCTCTCAGGTAATCCTAATGTGCCTGAGGAAGTGCTGAACCCCTGCCTGGTGAGCGCAGCGTGACGTGGGAGGCTGGCACCTGTACAGTGCACCAGTGGAACTGTCATAAGAACTGTGAGTAAAAACTTGGATGACTGCACCGCACTGCCTCCGTCCCTTGTTTCATCTGCACCATCTCTCCCTCCCAGCACTACAGCGCCCAGGCCAACCTACACTTCCTACACTGCCCTGGAGCTAGCTCTACCTGTGGAGAGCCACACCATCCCTGCTGCCGTAACACCAGCTCCAGAGGACTCCTCCGCAGCGGCACCCTTTAGCCGCAATCCACAGGTGGCGTCACGAACTTTCCAAATCCCCAATAGAAAATCCCCCTTTTACTGACCGCCCTGGGTCACGGACCGGGCCAGCCACCGTGATATCCCCCACCAGCATCTACAGAGGCCCGGCTGCCCAGTACCCCACGGCCCAGGGGGCGCGTCATATGCCACTAACGTGACATTTTAGCCACCAGGAGGAGTCAAAATTTAGAGTAGAAACTGGTTATTGGCCCTGAGGGAGAAAAGGGTGGGCTCCCACTCTATCCAACCATGTCTGGAGAAATCTAGTTAGGAGGCTGCTAAGGATTTTTTTAAGGTGAGATATACTCATGACCTGGTTTTCTCATTCTGAAAAACAGATTTTGTCAAGGCCTGTGGGAGCCATCATCATCACGAGGAATGCCTTAAGCAGTGTTATGTTTGAGGTAGCGTCTAGCAGACAATAGACATTACACTTGTGTAGCTTCAGAAGATCAACTGTATTAAGTGGCCAGATGGCTGAGGATTTTGTGTTTTATTGTAGTGTGATATACTTGTTTCGTTGTGCGTTTGGCTAGTAAAAGGTGGGTCTGAGCTAATTTTCAACCTGATTCACAATGATACTTGTGCCAAACATCTCACCCTGAAGATAGTGATCCTATAAACCAGACTCTCCGCCCCTCACCCCCGAAATATCACAATACAATAGGTGTATAAGTACACTTTAAGAGCAGCACTATGAACCCTCAGTGGACATGTGACTCATTGATCTTATCACCATTGCTAAGTAGCCAAGTTAGTTCCTGCAGTGACCTCCACATGATCATTAGCATCTTATTGCTAGGTTAACTCACATAAATCATCTAAAAAAGTACTATTCTACTGGTGTGGAATCTCAGGATCCTTTAAAATTGCATCATCAGATCCATCATAGATTTTCAGTACATACTATACCATAAGCGAAAACCTAGTATGTTAAGATCTGTCTGGTTTGTCCAGTTTGTAAAACAGGTCTTAATGGCACCTCAGGATCCAGTTTGCCTAGTTTACATCTCAATAGCATCTCTTCGACTATCTATTTAAACCCTAGATGATAACTATAACAAATAGTGTCCTCTATTTTTAGAAGAAAGAAGTCTTCACTGAGGTTGTTCATGTTCAGAGTTCATATGATGTTAGTCATTGCTATCCATTAACATCTGACTTCTTTAACCCCTTTACAACCCAAGGTGGTTTGCACGTTAATGACCAGGCCAATTTTTACAATTCTGACCACTGTCACTTTATGAGGTAATTACTCTGGTACGCTTCAATGGATGCCCCTGATTCTGAGAATGTTTTTTCGTGACATATTGTACTTCATGATTGTGGTAAAATTTCTTCGATATCACTTGCGTTTATTTGTGAAAAAAATGGAAATTTGGTTAAAATTTTGAAAATTTTGCAATTTTCAAAATTTGAATTTTTATACCCTTAAATCAGAGAGATATGTCACACAAAATAGTTAATAAATAACATTTCCCACATGTCTACTTTACATCAGCACAATTTTGGAACCAAAATTTTTTTTTTATTAGGGAGCTATAAGGGTTAAAAGTTGACCAGCGATTTCTCACTTTTCCAACAAAATTTACAAAACCATTTTTTAGGGACCACATCATATTTGAAGTCACTTTGAGGGGTCTTTATGACAGAAAATACCTAAAAGTGACACCATTCTAAAAACTGCTCCCCTCAAGGTGCTCAAAACCACGTTCAAGAACTTTATTAACCCTTCAGGTGCTTCACAGGAATTTTTGGAATGTGGAAGAAAATAATTAAAATTTAATTTTCACAAAAATGTTACTTTAGACCCAATTTTTTTTAATTTTAGCAGGGGTAACAGGAAAAAATGGACCCCAAAATTTGTTGTGCAATTTCCCTTGGGCACGCAGATACCCCATATGTGGGGAAAAAACACTGTTTGGGCGCACAGCAGGGTTGACTTTTTGAATGTAAAATTTGCTGGAATAATTAGCGGACGCCATGTTGCATTTGGGGAGCACCTGATGTGCCTAAACTGTGGAAACCCCCCACATGTGACACCATTTTGGAAACTAGACCCCTCAGGGAACTTATCTAGATGTGCGGTGAGCACCTTGAACCCCCAGGTGCTTCTCAGAACATTGAGCCCTAAAAATAAAAGAGTTCGGAAGGGAATGAGCGCGATTTGACTTTTTGATTGTAAAATTTGCTTGAATAATTAGCGGACGCCATGTTGTGTTTGGAGAGCCCCTAAAGTGCCTAAACAGTGGAAACCCCCCACAAGTGACACCATTTTGGAAACTAGACCACTCAGGGAACTTATCTAGATGTGTGGTGAACACCTTGAACCCCCAGGTTCTTCACAGAAGTTTAGAACATTGAGCCGTAAAAATACAATTTTCACATTTTTCCCACAAAAATGTTTTTCAGCCTTCAATTTTGCATTTTCATAAGGGTAACAGGAGAAATTGCACCATGCAGTTTGTTGTGCAATTTCTCCTGAGTAAGCAGATACCCCATATGTGGGGGAAAACCACTGTTTGGGCGCGCGGCAGGGTTCGGAAGGGAAGGAGCGCCATTTGACTTTTTGATTGTAAGATTTGCTTGAATAATTAGCCAATGTGCCCCTGATGTTCCTAAACAGTGGAAACCCCCCACAAGTGACACCATTTTGGAAGCTAGACCCCTCAAGAAACTCATCTAGATGTGTGGTGAGCACCCTTGACCCCCAAGTCCTTTACAGAAGTTTATAACATGGAGCCGTGAAAATAAAAAAATCAAACTTTTTCCACAAAAATTATGTTTTAGCCCCAATTTTTTTATTTTCACAAGGGTAAGAGGAGAAAGTGGACCCCAAAAACTGTTGTGCAATTTCTCCTGAGTACGCCAATACCCGATATGTGGGGAAAATACAGTGTTTGGGCGCACGGCAGAGTTCAGAAGGGATGGAGCACTGTGTGACTTTTTGAACGCAAAATCGTCTGGAATCGAGAGCGGACGCCATGTCGCGTTTGGAGAGCCCCTGATGTGCCTAAATAGTGGAAACCCCCCACAAGTGATCTCATTTTTGAAACTACACCCCTCAAGGATTTTATCAAGGGGTATAGTGAACATTTTGAACCCAGAGGTACGACACAGAATTTGATAACATTAGGTCATCATCATATTGAATAAGTTGTCATTAGTCTTGAGCGCAAGTGCTCGCTACTTGAGTTTGCTTCGGGTACTTAGGTATTCACCATGTATCAAGGGTGCTTGAGTGACATGCTCGAGTCCCAGCCCGCATGTTTCACGGTTATTAGACACCCAAAAAAAAACATGCGGGGATCGCTCGTGCATGGTAGGCAATCCCTGCGAGTTATTTTTGGCCACGAAGCATATGGAGCGGAGACTCGAGCATGTCACTTGAGCACCCGCGATACTCAGTGCATACCCAAGCACCCGATGCAAACTCAAGTAGCGAGCACTTGCGCTCAACACTAGCTGCCATATCGTCATCCAATTTTTTTTTTTACTTTTGAAAAAAATCCCAACCCTAACCCTAGCCCAACCCTAACCCCAACCCCAACCCTAACCCTAGCCCAACCCGAACCCTAACCCCAGCCCTAACCCTAGCCCAACCCTAACCCCAACGCTAACCCCAACCCTAACCCCAACCCTAACTCCAACCCCAACCCTAACCCTAGCCCAACCCCAGCCCTAACCCTAGCCCAAACCTAACCCTAGCCCAACCCTAGCCCCAACCCTACCCCTAGCACAACCCTAGCACAACTCTAACCCGAGAGTTTATTTTTTACGCCGTTCCTCGTGTGGTATAACTGATTAGACGACTTTATTCTTCGGGTCGGTGCGACTACAGAGATACCAGAATCATATCGGGTTTTTATGATTGACAGCTGTTACACACTAAAAGACGCATTTTTTTGTAAAATCTAGTTTTTGCATCGCCATATTTTGAGAGCTATAATTTTTCCATATTTTGGCCGACAGAGTCATGTGACGGCTTGTTTTTTGCGGGATGAGTTGACGTTTTTATCGAAGCCATTTTCAGGCACGTGACATTTTTTGATCGCTTTCTATTCCAATTTTGGGAGGCAGATACCATTCAGCGATACCATTTTTATTTATATTCGTCTTTTTGATCGCGTGTTATTCCATTTTTTGTTTGGCGGTATGATGCTAAAGCATTTTTTTTTGCTTCGTTTTTTTTTTTTTTTTTTTTACCGTGTTCACTGAAGGGGTTAACTAGTGGGACAATTTTATAGGTCAGGTCATTCTGGATACCAAATATGTGTACTTTTATTCTTTTTTTTTGTTTTTTTTTTCATAATAATATTTATTGATGGGTACATTCTATTTTTATTTTTGGTGGATTATTTTTTTTATTTTTTTTTTATATTTTTACAATTTTTTTTTTTTTTTTTCACTTTCTGACAGTTTTTTTTTACTTTTATACTTTGTCCCACTATGGGACTTTCACTTTTTTTACTCTGATCGCCTGCATAGCACAGGAATGGAGCACCATACCTGTGCTATGCAAGCTGTCAGCGCTGCACAGGGAGAAGATAGTTTGGTCATGCACTGCGCATGACCAAAAAATCTTCCTGCTGTCTGGTGACCCGGATGTTGTCATGACGACATCTGGTCGTCATGGCAACATCCGGGAAGCCACGGCAGACAGCGCTGGAGGCCGGAAGAGGAGGTGAGTATTGCGATCACCTCCCTTTCGCCACCGCAATGCTGCGATCGACTTCGATCGCAGCATTGCGGGGGTTAATGTGCCAGGAGCGGTGTGGGACCGCTCCCTGCACATAGTACCAGGTGTCAGCTGTGACAATCAGCTGACACCCAGCGGTGATCGCGCCCGCACAGCCTGTGTGCGCGCACGATTGCAATGACGTATTAATATGGGTCAGGCTCTTAAAGCCCAGGGCACAGACGCGTATTAATACGCCTTGGGCTTTAAAGGGGTTAAATATAATCTGTACGTTTAACAAACTTTGCATAAATCAACATTAAAGGTGAATATAAGATATTTTGTAATATATATTACCAGCTCTTCAGTTCAGCTGTGTGCATTGCTAAGGCAAAAGAAACTACATGACAAGGGAAGATCAAAATCCATGAAAATCCATATTATCCACTGTATACATTGGGTAACCATGCAGTCATCCATTATAAAGATGGCATTTTCTCCTTTGTAAGACCCATCTATTAGCACAGTATACCTTATATAGAGTCTATATGTCTGTAAATACAATGTAACATTTTAAAACAAATTTCCACTTACTTTAAATCAGGGGTGGGGAACCTCTGGATCGCAGAGCTTGGGCCAACTGCCAACCCTTTAATTGCTCCTGACAATGTGTGCATGCACATGCAGAGTTCACTACTGTTTGCAGCGGCACGTGCAATGAAGGCTTACGTCCTGACATACGCCAGCATCAGATTGTCCTATGTGGGCGGAGTCAGCGCACTCTGAGCTCCAGTCCCACTGAGGACAGCAGCAGCCCCTCCTGTGATGTATATGTTCTAGCATCTCCTGTTATGTATATGCCTCAGCATCTCCTTGATGTATAAGCCCCAACGTCTCCTGTAATGTATAAATGCCCCAGGTCCCTCCTGTGATGTATACGCTCCAGCCAATCCTGTGATGCATGTACCCCAGCATCTCATGTGATGTATATGCCTCCATCCCCTCCTGTGATGTATATGCCCCAGCATCTTCTGTGATGTATATGCCCAAGCATCTCCTGTGATGTATATGCTCCGTCTCCCATGATGTACAGTATATGCCCCAGCGTCTCCTGTGATGTATATGACCCAATATCTCTTGTGATGTACACGCCCCAGCGTCTCCTGTGATTTATATGCCCCAGCTTCTCCTGTGATGCATATGCACTAGCGTATCCTATGTGATGTATATCCTCCAGTCCCAGCGTCTCCTGAGTAATGTATATGCTCCAGCTCTATCATCTCCTTTGTGATGTGTATGCTTCAGCCCCAGTGTTTCCTATGTGATGTATATAGAGCAGTCTCAGTGTCTCCTATGTTATGTATACACTGCAGAACCCCAACTGCTTCAGTTCTAGAAATGTTACATGAACAGTTATGAATTTCCCACTGTGAGGAGATCTGCAGTGTAATATACATCTGTGTTCAGAACTTACTGCTTCGAGCCGGTCTTTTTAAAATTCATCGCAAAGAGTCGACTGCGCTCCAGACCAACACAAATCTGGAAAAGAAGTTGCAAGTAGCAACATCATCAATAGCATCTAACATCGTCGCACCATAGAGAAGCAGTTCCAGCTATCACATTAGGGGTGTGGTAAATGTTAGACCAAATATAGCATGATAAATTTCAAACTGATAATTATGTATGGCTCCCAAGTGATGGTATAAATATCCAAATGGCCCTTGGCAGAAAAAAAGGTTCCCTCCCCTGCACTAAATCATTGAGATGAGATCTACAAAATGTATGTAAAGTAGAGTTTCAAATGAGACTTTAGTTTCAGGACCAAACGTGTCCATGTAATAAGCTGTCACAGTGGTTGGTCTAAAGTACACTGGAGGTTGTCATAGTGAAATTAAAAACCTCAAGATAAAGTGACCTAGAAGTACAAGTTAGGAAAATAATCAGCTTCAGGTCTGAACTATTACATTCGGATTGTGTGAAACTTTAATTGCTCTCCAGCAGTTCTTCTTATCGGCGGCGCCTTCAGGTCTATTAACTGTAACACAGACTGGAAACAAAAATGAATTTCTAAAGGAAACTTGGTTGCTGTGGTAAGTTTATTAACTCTTTTACAGGCAAAGACTATTATAGTACCCATCACAAAGCCCAGCATTTTCCTAATTTTCCCTCATACAGTAAAATGTCATCTACCCAGCATCAACTAATCCTTATAGAAGTCAAAGGGGGCAATTCCGTAACCCCTTTACGCCGCAGTTTTCCTCCCCTTCTTCCAAGGATGATAACTTTTTTACTTTTCCGTCCATAAAGCTGTATGAGGGCTTGTTTTTTGCGAGCTGAATTGTACTTTTGATTTACAATATTAATTTTATCATGTGATGCACTGGAAAGCCTGAAAAAAAAAGCAAAAAAATTGCAAAAAAAAGTGCAATTTCACAACTGTTCGTTGGGTTTTTTATTTACCATGCTCACTATACAGTAAAACTGACCTGGCAATATGATTCTCCAGGTCAGTATGGTTCCGAAGACACGAAACATGTATAGTTTTTTTATTTAAGCAGTGAAAAACAATTCGGAAATTTGTAAAAAAACATTTTGCTTGTGTTGCCATTTTCAGAGACCCATAACGTTTTCAATTTTTGGGATATGGGGCTGTGTGATGGCTTATTTTTTGCGACCTCAGATGACATTTTTATTGATACCATTTTTGAGTAGATGCGATGTTTTAACTGCCTTTCATTGCATATGATCGCAATGCTGCGGCAGCCAAAAAAAGTAATTCTGGTGTTTCGATTTCCTTTTCCCATTATGCCATTTACCAATCAGATTAATTTATTTTATATTTTGATAGATCGAACTTTTCTGAAAGCGGTGATACCAATTCAGTATTTTTAACTGCTTTATTCTTAAAGCGAGCCTATCACCAGGTTTGACTTATATCAGATACGGCCACCACCTTTCCGCCCTCATATACAGCATTTTAGAATGCTGTGTATATGCCCCCGATCCGACCTGCAAGACAAACAAAAGAGCTTTTATTATACTCACCTGGGGGGCGGTCCAGTCCGAGGGGTGTTGCTCGTCTTAGTCTTGCGCCTCCCTTCTTCTTGTGATGCCGTCCTCCTTCTTGCTTCTTGTAGATGACGTGTCCTACGTCATCCACACAGTCTCCCCGGCATCGTGCTCCTGCACAGGCATACTGCTCTGCCCTGACTAGGGCAGAATAAAGTACTGCAGTGCGCAGTGCCGAGGCTCTTTGACCTTTCTTGGTGTCTGCGCACTGCAGTACTTTGCAGGGCAGAGAAGTACGCTTGGCCAGGAGCGCAATGCCGAGGAGACTGTGTGGATGACGTGGGGACTTGTCATCCACACGAAGCAAGAAAGAGGACTTCATAAAAACAAGAAGGGAGGCGCCGGACCAAGACGAGTAACACCCCTCGGACCGGACCGCCGCCCCAGGTGAGTATCAGAAAAGCTCTTTTTCTTGTCTTGCAGGTCGGATCGGGGGCTTATATACAACATTATAGAATGCTGTAAAAGAGGGCTGAAAGGTGGTGGCCTTATCGCATATCGGTCAAACTTGGTGACAGGTTCCCTTTAATGGGACAAAAGGGGGTAGTTTGAACTTTATATTTTTTTATTTTTTCATATAGATTTTTTTTTTAAATTTTCACTGTATTTCTTAGTCCCCTTAGGACTACAGCACTGCTATGTATAGCGAAAATCAAGGTCTCCTATAAACGCCAGCTACAGGCTCGCTTTCTCAGGAGTACCGTAATAACAGGCTTCAGCAGACCACTGGCTGTCATTGCAACCCATCTATGCCCCGCGATGAAATCACAGGTGCTTATAGACCCATAAAATGATGCACCCCCTTGATGGCACGTTTAATAGGTTAACAGCTGCGGGTGGAGCTCCTCTCCACCCACGGCTTTTAAAGGCAGATGATGACTGAATAATTCAGCCATCATCTGCCAGGAAAGATGTGGGCTCAGCTTGTGAGCCTGCATGAAAGTCAAGGACCCGACCTATGTGCCTCATAGGTCAAGAAGTACTTTTTAATCAATAGATCTTGGAATAAAAATAATTTCCATAATTTGATGTGTACTGCATTGTAAGTGTAATATGCTTAGTGCATACTGTTAGAAGTTCAGTGTGCAGTGGGCTGGAAGCACAGGGAGTACATATCATTCTGGCAGCATGATTGGTATTACCAAATTTCCTGTGGACCATCCTGTAATGTCCAGGGCCTACACCCAAACTGGGCACAGAGGAGTGTGCCTTAATCCCTTCCATACAGAGGAAGCCGGATGGGGAACCCTTGCCGTAATATCTGTATACTCTTTTGTTTCCTTCCCTGCCCAGGAGATGTGGTATGATCAGACCATGTTTCTGCAGTCAGACACATCCATTACACAGCACAAAGCAGAGGCACATTTATAAGATTACCTCAACACAGCAACATTTTTTTTTACATATTCGATTGTGGAAATTATTATTATTCCAAGATCTATTGATTAAAATGTACTCTGTTTGTGGGACAACCCCTTTAAGAATGGCATAGCGCACACCAGTCTCAATGAAGCACTTGCTGGAGTACACGGACCTGATTCATTAAACAGTGTGTCCTGCTTAATGAATCAGGCAGGTCTTATACCCAGTGTGCCTGGTGTTCATTTTTGGAGTAAGTTACGCCACTTTAGTAGCGTAATTTTGATGATGAATTCAACTGCTGCACATAGCCATGCCTGCTCATGCCCCACCTATATTGGGTTAGCTGGCCGGGACTGGTGTGTAAACTCCAAAAGTTGCAATATTTTTGTGCAGTTGCATAGTTGCGCAAAAATATTATAACTTAGTAAGATCTTTATGTCAGATTTCTGGCGGAAGCACCTTAATGAATTGTCCCCAGATTTTTTTGATTATTGGACAGTTATTGAAAATTATAAAAATGTCTTGAAAACAGAGACCTTGATACAGCTGTAAAAATAATTAGCCCATCTTGTAATATTACTGTTTTTAAATCAGACTGGATCTACTGTATGATGTTGCTTTTTGATCCTCCATTTTAGACTCTATAAATAATAAAGGTGAATTGTACTGTGTTTTTCAGAAGTTAAGCCCATCTTTTTTGGACACATATGACAAGAAATGAAATAAATCTACATTGAAATTGCAACACCGAGAAGGAAAAGTAATGGGATTATGAAAATCATAGGATGGATATGACGCGCCCCCTGGGCCTGTGCTGTGCAGGGGATACCCGGAGCCGGGTCTCTTTTGTGGGAAGCTGGGTGTTGTAGTCTCCGTGTGGCGGCGACCCGGTCCGTGGCTCAGGGTGGTCAAACCAGTGGCAGTCTTAATGTAATAGCAAATGTCCGACTACGCCACCCGTGGATTGCGGTCAGTGAGGACCGCCGCTGCGCTGCAGACCGCTGAGGCTGATGTTGTATGCGCAGCCAAGTATGGGATAACTCCCCACGGGAGAAGTATTGCCTCAGGGCAGCTAGTGTGGATGATGGGAGTGATGGTGGGAGCGTCCCAGTACTAATGGTGCTGGTGCGGCGATGAAACACAGAGACGTGTGGTGCAGTTCAGGGTCTTTACTGATGGTATAAAGCAGACCCTCCCGGGAGTACTGGCTAGCAGTAGAGGCCTGGTCAGTCTGAGAGCTAGCAGGATCTTCCCCTGGCCAGGTGGAGTTGTAGGCCTCCCCTTCTATCTGCACTCTTTCCTGGCTACCTTGCTGTGTGCGGGTAGAAGTAGCCCACGTCCCTGAGTATATCGTGTGGTGCTCACCCGTATGGCCGGTGACTTGGGGCCTTCTGTTAGCCTCCGCTCCTGGATGGCGGTGCTGGTCCCTTGCTTGTGACCGTGCCTTCGGGCTTATATGGCCAGAGGACATGGAATCCCCTGCCGGTTGGATTCTGCTGCTGCACCTGGATGTCCCCACAGCCTCGGACTCCGTGTCCGGGTTTAGTGTCTTCAGCCAAGGCGCGCTATCTAGCTTCCAGCCTCTGGCACTCGCTCCTGCTCCTACAGAGCTCCTAGTTCTTGCTTTCCCTGTGTCTGCTGTCCTCCAGACCTGACTGCGTCTCTGTCTGGGACTTCACTCTCTAATCCCGCCCCAGACCCAGTTTATATAGGGCAAATTCTTCCCCTCCCAGGTCAGGGCGGGCGGTGTTGCATGCTTAGGGCTCCTGACCAGAGAAACCTCCCACTTGCTCTCAGACATATTTCTATTACTGTGGCAACCAGACCACTGGGGTGCCACATATAGACATGTTAATGGTATTTAAAAGAAAAAATAGTTACAAAATTTTCAAAACATTTTGATTTATTCAGTATCAAGTATAAGCGTGTTACGCAGAAGTGCACACACTTACACACCTTGGCTCCTATCAATGAGATTATTAATGGTTGTCTGAGGAATGTTCTACTATGTTGGATACAGTTGGGCACACAAATCATCAAGATCCACTTCTGGCAGCTCCCTTTGCCATTTGCAATTGTCCACCAATGACGTCCCTGATGTGCTCAATGGAAGACAAGCCCGAATATGCTGCAGGCAATAGTAGCATGTTTTGGTCCCACAGGCTGCTCACAGTAGTACGAGCAACAAGTGGCCTGGCATTCTGTTAAAAAAAAAAACTCCTGGGACACTGTAGAGAAACAGCAGTACCACTGGTTTTGGGATTGATCCATTTTGTATTGCTAGTGAATTTGGACATCACATACCGTGAAACAGTGTCTACTCAATTAGAAGGCGTTTTCACAACATTGAGTTACAAGCCAGATGTCTAGCTACATGTGTTCCACTGACCTTACACGACCACACTCTGAGGCTTTCATGGTGCAGAGGAAGCAGACAATGGAGGCGGGACTGTTGAAAAAAATCAAACAGTAGAAGTCTGAGAAACCTCTATTATTTTTTGTTATCATCCAAGAAAAACTGTTGAAATTCTGACTAAACTCTGATGGTAAAAACTAACACTGACCAAACTCTGATGACACTCTGATCACAATCACTGATGAAACTCGTGCTGTTTTTTTGCATACAAAAAAAATCACTGATTTCTGAATGAGGCCAAACAGTTAATCAAACATCTTGTCAAAGCAAAGTGCTATATAGTAACAAAACATTTTTACACACTTACAGGTGCTTCTCACAAAATTAGAATATCATCAAAAAGTTAATTTATTTCAGTTCTTCAATACAAAATGTGAAACTCCTATATTATATAGTCATTACAAATGAGTGATCTATTTCAAGTGTTTATTTCTGTTAATGTTGATGATTATGGCTTACAGCCAATGAAAACACAGAAGCCATTATCTCAGTAAATTAGAATTATTAACAAAAAACATCTGCAAAGGCTTCCTATGCTTTTAAAAAGGTCCCTTGGTCTGTTTCAGTAGGCGCCACAATCATGGGGAAGACTGCTGACTTGACAGATGTCCAGACGCGCAGTCATTGACACACTCCACAAGGAGGGTAAGCCACAAAAGGACATTGCTAAAGAATCCGGCTGTTCACAGAGTGCTGTATCCAAGCATATTGATGGAAAGTTGAGTGGAAGGAAAAAGTGTGGTAGAAAAAGGTGCACAAGCAACCGGGATAACCGCAGCCTTGAAAGGATTGTTAAGAAAAGGCCATTCATAAATTTGGGGGAAATTCACAAAGAGTGGACTGCTGCTGGAGTCATTGCTTCAAGAGCCACCACACACAGACGTATCCAGGACATGGGCTACAAGTGTCGCATTCCTTCTGTCAAGCCACTCATGATCAATAGACAATGCCAGAAGCGTCTTACCTGGGCCAAGGAGAAAAAGACCTGGACAGTTGCTCAGTGGTCCAAGGTGTTGTTTTCAGATGAAAGTAAATTTTGCATTTCATTTGGAAATCAAGGTCTCAGAGTCTGGAGGAAGAGTGGAGAGGCCACAATCCAAGCTGCTTGAGGTCTAGAGTGAAGTTTCCACAATCAGTGATGGTTTGGGGAGCCATGTCATCTGCTGCTGTAGGTCCACTGTGTTTTATCAAGACCAAAGTCAGCGCAGCCATCTACCAGGAAATTTTAGAGCACTTCATGCTTCCCTCTGCCGACAAGCTTTTTGGAGATGGAAATTTCATTCTCCAGCAGGACTTGGCACCTGTCCACACTGCCAAAAGTACCAATACCTGGTTTAAAAACAACAGTATCACTGTGCTTGATTGGCCAGCAAACTCGCCTGACCTTAACCCCATAGAGAATCTATGGGATATTGTCAAGAGAAAGATGAGAAACACCAGACCCAACAATGCAGACGAGCAGAAGACTGCTATCAAAGCAACCTGGGCTTCCATAGTATCTCAGCAGTGCCACAGGCTGATCGCCTCCATGCCACGCCGCATTGATGCAGTAATTGATGCAAAAGGAGCCCTGGCCAAGTATTGAGTGCATTTACTGAACATACATTTCAGTAGGCCAACATTTCGGATATTAAAATAATTTTTCAAGCTGGTGCTATAAAGTATTCTAATTTACTGAGATAATGAGTTTTCATTGGCTGTAAGGCAAAATCACCAACATTAACAGAAATAAACACTTGAAATAGATCACTCTGTTTGTAATGACTCTATATAATCTATAAGTTTCATTTTTGGATTGAAGAACTGAAATAAATTAACTTTTTGATGGTATTCTAATTTTGCGAGAAGCAACTGTATATACAAAATGTATGTAGCAAATCCTAAACTTTGCCAGTAGGTGGTAGTATATTCTCTTCTGTAACTTGTTCCAGCCTAGTAATTTTCAAGCTTGGCCTTGGCCAGATGACAGCTGAGGAACTGATGCTGCAGGTGAACGCAGAGCTGGCGCATCGCATAGTAGCAGTTTCATCACTGAAGGACTTGAATATACATGAATTTATATGTTGCACAAATCAAAAATAAAAAGGGAGCTGCATGCTTCAGGATACAATAAAATCTGTCATTCTTTTGACAGTCAGTAGAGTATACCTGGCTGCATTAATCTTATCTGGAAACCTAGAGGAATTCATTTCAAGGATCAGTCAAGGCGGCCATACACCTTAAATAGCGGTTAGCTGGATCACACTCGGCATTTAGCAGCGTTTTTTGTGTGATTTCAATAAGCTATTAAAGCCATGTTCCCACACAGCATAAATGCTGTTTATTCCTCTGTGTTTTTTGTGCAAAAAACAATCTGCTGCATTTAACAGTTCAAGCTGTTAGCTGCATTTTTTGTTGCATTTTTCCCTATAGACTTCTATTGCGAGCTGAAAATAATGCATTAAAAAATGCAGGTGCGTTTTAAAGTACAATACCAGTGTTTCTGCAGTAAAAAAAACACATTAAAATAAACATTGCTTTAAATCTGTACCAAGAAACATAAAAAAAGGCACAAAGTATAAAAAATGCATTAATCAGAGCAGATTGCTATTGTATATTTTGATGCGGACAGCTGCAGGAAAAATGCAGTGGAATGAAGCGGCATTTTTGCAAATGGGAACAAGGCCTTATGGCATGTTTATTCTTGCTAAATGCTGTGAGACAGTAAGGATATAAGGATCTATGGGAAGATAAAGCGCTGACTAATTATTCTAACAGCTCATAGAGGACACAGGAGCCCTCAGTCGCACCTAGAGTTACTGTATATGGGGGAGTTGGGAGAGACAGCTGTCTGCAGAACAATCCTGTGCACCTATTGATGAGGGAGTTGGGGGGATGGAGAGAAAGGAGAGTCATTGGGAGCTATGATGAATGTCACAGTTTTGCAAAAAATAAAATAACGGATTTACAGACATTGCAGCGGGAAACTGGTAGAACATTTCTGTAATGACTCTTTAGAAAGTTGCTTAGCTTTTATTTAGAAATCAAATAAATGATAAAAAAAAATCTGCCAAAAGGTGTACCATGCCTCTAAAAGTTTATGTTAAAATACTGAATTGTCTACAATAGATGAGGAAGGGAGGACAATTTTAATGAATGATATACTGGTTTTAATTGAAAATGCCCTTCAATAAGCTGTGCCTTATTTATTAAGAGGTGTACGTTCTCTCTTAATAAATCTGCTGCTTATCTGACCGTCTGTTTGCCAGAAAGTTGAATACATAGATTTTCACTATAATTGACACCATTTTCTGGCGTACATTATAGTAAATTTGTGTGGCACCGTATCATTACCCTGGTCCAGTCTGGAACTGACCTCTTCGCAGAAGCTGATCAGATTAGTTTGACAGCGATCCCTCGTAAACTCATGGTGATGTTGGGTCATGAGGTTATTCTTATTGAGATACTCCAGGATAGAAGCTCAAGAGTTTTATCCACAGCACAGGTTAAACTTACCGGCCTCTAATTTTTAGGTTCAGTTTTTGTCCCCTTTTTGAATATTGGCACCACATTTGCTATTCGCAAGTCCTGTGGTACAGACTCTGTTATTACGGAATCTGTGAATATTAAAAATAACGGTCTGTCTATCACGGTAATTAATTCCTGCAGTACTCGGGGGGTGTATGCCATCCGGGTCCGGGGATTTGTCTACTTCAGCGATGTTGAGGCAGCATTGTGCCTCCTTCTGGGTTAAGCAGGTGACACTTAATGGACAATTTATGGTATCTCTGACCATGTCGTCTGTCATGGGATTTTCATGTGTAAATACTGTAGAGAAGAAGGTGTTTAGTAGATTGGATTTTCCCATATCCTCTTCCACCCAGAATATTTTTGATGGGGCCAACACAATCATTTTTGAGTCTTTTAGGTCGCAATTCATCAAAATCGGCAATTTTCTCGCTTCTCTTGACAAGGGGACATGTTTGAGTCAGAGGCTTCTGATTCATTAAGAGCCCTTGACTGGAGTAAGATCTCTGGAATAAGGAACGCCACAGCTTGTCATTAATTAGACGCACAGTGGGGTTACACCCCTGCTCCAGCTCCACCTTCTCCGAATTGTGCAAAAATGTTGCTACTTTTCAAAGCAATTTATGCCTCCTACTTCTCACTTGTTTATTCCCATAGGGTTTATGTTGTGCACAGGTCCTATTCTGGATGCTTATAAAAGTGTCCTATTTACTTTGTGTAGTTTTATGTCTCAGGATATCGTCCCAGTTTATTGCACTAAGATCATCTCTCAACTGTTGGAAATTTTCATTCCTGAAGTTTAGTGTCCTTGTAGCTCCTCTACTACACATCTTATTAACCCATTCATGACCTTTGCACATCAAAAGTCGTGTCTCGTCCTTTGATGCAGGCTCGCACGCCAAACCCACATCTTTCCCGGCAGATGATGGCTGATTTATTCAGCCATCATGTGCCTTTAACAGTTTTGGGTGGAGTACAGCTGTTAACCTGTTAAATACTACTGTCAATCTCTTAGCGCATCATTCCACGTACCCATTGGCGCACCCATTGGCCAGAGGTCTGCTGAAGACCTCCATGCTTGTCATGACAATTCTCCTGTGATGCACTGCTATTAGATGATTTCAGCTTAAATACAGTTAAAAAAAAAAAAGTTTTAAAAAATATGAAAAAAAAAAGTTAAAATCACCCCCGTTTCACCCCATTAAAACTAAAACAATTAAAAAATAATAATAATGCACATATTTGGTATCGCTGCATTCATAAAAGTCTGATCTATCAAAATATCAAATAAATTAATCCAATCGGTAAAAGTCGTAACAAAAAAAAAATCAAAACATCAGAATTGCGTTTTTTTGGGCCGCCACAACATTGCAGTAAAATGCAATAAGAGGCAATCAAAACGTCATATATACCCTAAAATGGTATCACACAGCCCCATTTCATGAAAGTATAACAATGCAAACAAAAGGAAAAAAAAAAAACGAGATTACGGTCACAAGATGCAATAAAACGTAATTTTATTAAAGAAAAATTGATCAAGATATTTGCAGTGAGTCTGCAACATAGTAGAAAGGAGGTGCATAACACATAAAGGTTAATGGAACAAGCGCAAAATGCAAGAAAGGAACTGCTGTATAAATGGTATACATATATGCATCATTATTGTAGATTGTGGATGCCTATTGCCCTTATTGTAGATATTTAATGCAAATTTGCAATGTGTATAGGTATCACACATATCAGATAAATGTAATTATGCAGTGCATATCGATATGACACACATAAATTGAATCACTGACATGGATTAAATCATTGTTGGTAAAATAAAAAGTGCAAAATGAAGGTAAATTTGCATATATTGTTCTACAGGATTAAGAAATGCCAGTGTAATGAAGTTCAAATGTCAATGAGTACTTGTTACAGCATAGTTAATCAAATACCAGGGGAATTATGGATCATATCATGGTGCAACAAAGTATGATTACAAGTCAATCCAAATATGCAGATCCACGAGGTAAAACCCTGATGAAGTATACTGCTTTCCACACTAATCCAGGTACATATTCCCCTTTATACCTTACCAGGTACACATTCTTTTTTATACTTTACCTGGGCACACTGTACAGTTTATGGCTTTATATTAACTTGTAATAGATTCACCACATTGAATCTAGTTGCATTTGCATTGTGGGAACATAGGCTTAAAGAAGCACTCCGCCCATCAAAGTTTTTATCCTCTTAATATATTGCAATCATCATATTACATAGCACTGTGTACTTACAATTGCTCATTTTGCTCTTCTACCCAGTAAATTCTTCTCATTTCTCTGCTCCATCATTCTCCTCTTCATCTCCTAAACCAGCTGTCCCCTCCTCACCCTGCCAGGGACTTTTGCAGTGACTTATGACTCATAAAGGCAAAACAGACTTCCTGTTTCTTCATAGTGCTTAGAAGGATTCAGGTAGTCAATTTTTAATCACAAGATGTCATAGACCTAATGGAAAAGAGAAAAATTAGCTGGGTAAAAGGGCAAAATGAGCAATTGTAAGTACAGTGCTATATAATATGATGATTGCAATATATTAAGAGGATAAACATTTTGATGAGAGGAGTGCTTCTTTAAGCTTTTGGCCTAATCCCGCAATAATTTTTAAGGACCTTCCACTTACCTCAAACTGCCAATGGTACCAATCTGCTCCATGACCGATGGATCCTTACCAGCTGCTCCAAGTAATCTATCAACTCGATCTGCAATGTATGAAACTTGAGCATCAGGAACACAACACACCATTCAGCAATCCTGGACTCTGTGACATATTGCTATATCTATTCCCCCAATAATTGAATCCCTCACTACCAGCACCTGTCAGTGATGGATTAAAGGGGGTGACTGGTGAAAACAAGTTATCACCTAACCTGATCAGTGGGGGTCCAACTGCTGGGATCTGCATTGATCAGCAGAATAGGGCACTTCTATTCATATAAGAATGGTCTGGCAGGACGCAACGTTGCACTCCGCAGCCCCATAGAGGAAGATAGGAGCGGTGTTTGAGCATGCGCACAACTAGTCCATTATAGCCGGGATAAAAGTGCCCCATTCTGCAGATTGGTGCAGGTTCCAGTGGTTGGACCGCCACAAATCATTAAGTCATCACCTATCTTACAGATTGATAACTTGTTTTCATTGTACAACCCCTTTAAATTCCACCTACTGCCTATAAAGTCTACGGAGAGGCGGAAACAAAAGCAGAAATACTCCATAGCTTAGGCTGAATTCAGACAGACTGCAGGTCTCCTGAGCCGAACTCACCAGCCTTATACATGTCTAAGGTGCTGTTGAGTTCGGATCACGAGACCTGGAATCAGTCCGGAAATCACAGTGCACACTAGGACCTTGTCACAAACATCCATTCCTAAGGTTTCTACTGCAAAGGAAATAACGACAGCTTATTCTGAAAAGTTACTTAAGGACTGCTCTGTTTCTATTAGTTTCCAGGGAGCTTTGTATGAGAACTCTAGAGATGATGTATGTAGGTGTAGTCCATTCTCCTCATGATGCCAAGTTGCTATAGCAATGAAAGTAATGATTCCTTTTGACATCACTCTTTATATAAGAGAAATTTGGAAAACCATTTGATAAGAAAGAAAAGCCACATATGAGTATTTTGCCTGCTGGCAGAGGTATAATGTGCTGGTGTCTTATTTGTGGAATTCGTCCTGTATCCCAGCACAGCTAAGGCCAGGTCCTTGTCTCCATTACAGAAGATCACCTCCTGTGCTATAAAGTCCCGTATAGCACAACATGAGGAACAGGAATCGATGGAGTATCAGGGGCTGCAGTCACAATATCTTTCCTCAGTAGTGTAAAAATCTGTCTTTGCTGAATATAGATTTTACCTGGGAATTGAGAATTCTGAGAATGAAAGATCAGTCCAGGAGGAGAAAGCAGCAGATTTCCCTGATAAGATATATTAGAAAGTTCTTCATTTAAAACGACGATAACTTTTTAAAGACTTACACAAAAGTTCTTATGTGCCTTATTATCCCTCCTGCACTTTGTCTCACAAGGGGGCCTGGTTTTACTATAAAGGGTCATGACTTTGTTAAAAAGGTCTAAACAGAAGCTAGAACAATGTGATCATAGCCTTAGCTAACCTCCCACTACAAAATGTGAATAAACTGAATCTCCATGGGGAATCAGCTTTAGATGTGCCTAGTTTAGGACATCTTCTTATTCCCATTTCCATATGCCCTATGTGGAAACTGTGATTTAATAAGGTAGCATCTTCTATTTAGAATCTTCATCTATTAGTCAGTGAAGAGTAGTTACAAAGAGCGTCTCTAGATCTGGAGGACCGGTCTTCAATTACATGGACAATTGATTTGAATGGACAGTATGTAATTCTTAATTTCCCCTGTAGTGGCGCTTCAGGTGAAAGAGAACACTTATTGCTAGGTATTCCCACAGATTACAGATCACTAGTGGGCTCAGCAGGGAAACACTATGTGATCAGTTTACTGAAATGATAACACTTCTAAAAAGTCAAGATTGTCCACAGAGAAGACTCCTTTTAATAGGGAGGAGCATCTTTGGATTGGTAATGAACTTATAGGGACCCTATACATGCATATACAGGATCATTAGCACTTTCAACACTTAAAGTCCATAAGCAGTAGCCTCAGGGAGTCAGTGAATTACTCAGTAATGTTGCATTTTATAGGGAATCTGTCATCAAATTTTGCTATGTAATCTGAGAACAGCATGATGTAGGGACAGAGATCCTGATTTCAGTGATGTGTTACTTACTGGGCTGTGTTCTATTGTGTCAATAAAATCAGTGTATTATCAGCAGGAGATTATCACTAGAGGACTCTGTGTCCTGTGCCTCCTAGACAACTGCACTGTGCAGCCCCACCAATGGTTAGCAGCTTTCTGTCAATATACAGTGTACACAGAAAGCTACCAATCAGTGGTGTGGGCGGGGTTACACAGGGCTCAGCATTCTGAGCACTGATAGATCTGCAGCAGAGAAAACTGAGATTTTATCACAGCTGCTGCACCCAGAAAACTAAGCGATACATGGCTGCAATCAGGGTAATCAGGGTCTCTGCTCCTACATTATGGTTCAGTCAGATTCCAGAGCAAAAACCTTCTGACAGATTTCCTTTGATGTGGTTCTTTAGCTAAAATGCAAAAGACACTTATACATAGAGACTCACAATGCAATTTCTCTAAGCGGTCATCAGCTAACTATCGTGTAACTGTACCACCAAGCAGATGCCACCTTCATTTCATATTACAGAAATCACTGAAATGTAAAATTATAATCAACCGTAGTTATTTTTCTACTACAAATACCATCAAATGAGTCCTTAAGCCTGTCAGTATACACTTACATTATGCAAACAAGTATAAAAAGGAAAAGGTTTATTGCACTTCATGTTGTCCTTTATTTTGTGATATATACATTAGAATCATAAGGACGGTGACAAGATTTTTATCATTTTTACCTCTGCAAATTAGTAGCAAGAAAGAGCACAAAGCGATAATTTGAACATTGATAAAGTCTTTTGATGCTTGAATGTTAGTGAACAAAAACCTCATGATGAACAATCATCAAAATCATCCATTTTGTACAACTTTTATCTAATATGTATGGGCTGGTGGGGGGCTTTGAATTAACTCAACGTGTTTATCCACTGTTCATTCGACTAATAGGAAAGTGGTTGAGCCCAATTTTGTGGGACACTATTTACACGTAAAGTGGTCACTTCCTGGACCTGTAGTTAGTAGATGTAACGGGTCTGGGAGGCGGAACCTCTGAGCTACTATACAAGGGGGCGGTCCTTGTAAGGGAGCGGGTGGCAATCAGGGATGACGGGCAGGCAGTCGCAGCAGGTGACCGGGACAGTCTCTGAGTGGACGGGCTGGAGGTCACGGCAAGTGACCGGGGCAGTCTCTGGAAGAACGGGCAGGAGGTCACGGCAAGTGACCGGGGCAGTCTCTGGAAGAACGGGCAGGGAGTTACGGCAAGTGACCGGGGCAGTCTCTGGATGAACGGGCAGGGAGTTACGGCAAGTGACCGGGGCAGTCTCTGGGTAAAGGGTAGGTACGACCTGTGATGGCAGAGCCTCCGGGTAGGCTAGCAGGCAGATGGTAGATGTGTGCTCCCAGGTGAGCAAGCGAGAGTCTCTGGAATGGTAGGTGGTCACAGCACGTGACGGCGAAGCCTCCAGGTAGGCTAGCAGGCAGGTAACAGGTGGGCGCTCCCAGGTGAGCGGGCAGGAGTCTCTGGAAAGGCAGATGGTCACAGCACGTGACGGCGGGGCCTCCAGGTAGGCTAGCAGGCAGGTAACAAGTGTGCGCTCCCAGGTGAGCGGGCAGGAGTCTCTGAAAAGGCAGATGGTCACAGCACGTGACGGCGGAGCCTCCAGGTAGGCTAGCAGGCAGGTAACAGGTGTGCGCTCCCAGGTGAGCGGGCAAGCTGGTCCATAGACAGACTGACAGGAGTTGGAAGGCAGACCGTCGGACCTCAGGCTAGCAGGCAGGTGACTGGATATCAGGCAGGACAAAGGCAGCAAGCTGGCAGGAATCTGGCAGGTAACTGGCAACGGGACCTGAGGGCTGAAGCACAGGTGAGACACAGGTGCAAACAACATTGCTCGGGCACCTCCATTTTGGAGGAGGTGCCCTATATATGGGAGGTCCTCCGGCAATTGGCCGGGGACTCCTTAGGACGGCGCGCGCGGTACCTTTAAGAGAGGGGGAGCGCGCGCGCGCGCGCCCTAAGCACACTGCCGGGGAAGGAGCGCGCGCCGGAGGCAGGTAAAGGGGACGTTACCACCCCAGGCCCAGCAGCTGCTAGCCTGCCCCAGCCTCCCATCGCAGAGCCCGAAGCCCCACTCACCGTACCTGTTGCTGCGCCGTCACTACTCCCGGCTAGGCCTCAAGCGGCAGGAGCCGCGGCCACGCCCCGACCTGCGCCACGCCCCCCGACCTCGGGCGCGGTGAAGAAGGAGGCGTCACCGGCTGGGTCGCAAGGCCTAGTGAACCCGGGTGCCGTTACCCCACCGGCGCCCCTCTCCTGGATTGGGCCGCCACCGGGCACAACCGGAAGACCCCCGGCCTGGTCGCAAGGCCGAGTGCCCCCGGGCGCTGCTCCCAAACCGGGGCCCCCCGCTATACCACCGCTGGGCGCGGACCTGTTTGCCCAGCACACCGGTCCGGATGGACTGCCGTTGGTGTGGCCGGCCGAGCTGGCCAGCGGTCGACCATGGAAGACCCAGCCCCCGCGCGAGCCCCTGATACCTGCTCCGGAGTCCGTAGAAGTCACCCTGCCCCCACTAGAGGACGCCCAATTTGAGTGGGACCCCACTGGCGAAAACCTAATGGGGTTCCCTCAGGAGACCCAGGCAGACGCAACCCGTCGTCTGGAGTCCTGTCGTCAGCAGCTGGTGACCTTTGAGCGGGAACGGCGAGAGAGGCGCGTTAGAGAGGAGCGGCTTCAGGCCCAGAGTGCCGAGCAGAAACGCAAGGCCCGTCAAGACCCCCGAGCCGCCCGCATCCCCGAGCCACCGGGACCGTGATAAAGTTCCAGATGGAGAATGGCTTTATAAGGGACCCGGAAACGGCCGGTGACGTCTTTGTGACCCGCAGGGACGTCGAAAGCCACCTGCCAGAGGGATACCGTGGACGTGACCTATACCCTGGTGATGTGGTCACCTATACCCGGCACAAGGGCGCCAAAGGACCGTACGCCCTCCATGTCCACCGGCTTACCGAGGAGGAACTGCGGCACTACGGCTACGAGGAAAGCCAAGAGGACCCGGACGGGTCTGAAGACTATCCTGAGGAAGGTGCGCAAGGAGGACACCGCTACTGAAAAGTGGCAGCGCACAAGTATAAATAGTTACCCGTCAGGGTAAAGGAACTGTTATGAGACTGTTACCTGTTTGAAAGTTGCCCCTTATCCCTTGTCTGGCTGGGGACTGAGAACAGCCATCCCCCTTCCCCTACCTGGCTGAGGACTGAGAGCAGCCATTTCCCCTTTACAGGGGATTGGCCGAGGACTGGGAACGGCCAATCCCCTGTAAATAGTTGCGCTTCCTAAAGCGCCCCCTACTGGTTTTATAACAAGACTGTAACATCTACCTCGGGACAGAGAGTCCCTCACGTTTAACAGTTTACTGAAGTTTTTGCACTTAAAAGATAATTGAACACCTGGTCACAAGTTGCCCAGCGGCCAGAGCTCAAGAATGTGTTTTGAAAATGTTTTTCTTGCAAATGTTTTATGTAGAAAAAGTTTTATATGCTGCTAAATAATAATGTGAAAGTTTTCTATAATGTTCATATGACAAAAGAGTTCCGGAGGCATTAGCAAAGTGTTTTACAATAGTGTAACAAGTGAGGAAAGTGTTTCCCATGAAAGGAATTGAACTGTGTCGTCCGTTTTCTAATGTGAAAAGTTTTGAAAAAGTTTTGCATGTCCTGTACTTAATTGTTTTTGCTCTGTTCCAGCCTGAGGACGTGCTGTGCTTTACCGGGGGGGGGAATGTAGCGCCCCGACGGCTCGGTTGCTACAGAGGTATTGCACCTCTGCCAGAGGTGTGATATTCCACTCCCGGGTAAGGATGGAGTATGGACCAGGGCTCAGGTAGCTGCATGCAGCACTCCCACCCCATTTCCGGGGGACAGCTCAACAGTGCTCCCATTTAAATAGTAATGCAGGCACGACAGACCATGTCTGTTATGATCTGCTACAAGCACTAAGGAAAGAAAGGAGATCTGTCCCTACAATAGAACTAAGCTAGATCCCTACGATGTAACGGGGAGCCTGATCCTGTGATCAGACCCGCTAAAGTCCTCGGCTAGTCTGTATGAAGACCTATAGATGCAAGGGAGGGATCCCTACAAGAACTAGGGACTGGGATAAAGTTGGGCACCTCCTAGCAGAAATTGTAGCAGTAAAAGACAAACACACAACATAGAACATAAAGGTCCGAAGACCTAGCTAAACTGACTAAGAAAGGTAACTAAGCACCAGGCTAATTTAAGAGTAGAAATTACAATGAAGTCCAGCAAGGCCAGGAGGGCGGAGCAGGATTAAATAGGCAAACAAGGTCATGTGACCAGCAAGATAGAAAAAAACTAACAGGAGAGTTCTAACAGTACCCCCTCTTCTATGAGGATCCTCCGGATCCCCTAGGCCCAGGCTTATCAGGAAACCTCTTGTGAAACGCTCTGACAAGTCTGGAAGCAGAAACATCATCCGCCCTCACCCATGAGTTATCCTCGGGTCCGAAACCTTTCCAAGCGACGAGATACTGCAAACTCCCTCTATACCGTCTAGAATTTAGGATGCGGGAAATTTCGTATTCCCCGTCCTCCACCACCGGAGGAACAGTGGCAGAGACGTCTCCATCCGACACATAAGCTCTTTTCAGCAGAGAAACATGAAACACTGGATTAATCTTCCAGGAGGTAGGAACCTCCAACCTAACAGCAGATTGGTTAACTACCTGAAGCACCTTAAAGAGCCCTACAAACTTGGGACCCAATTTTTTAGAAGGAATCCTCAACCGCAGATTCTTAGAGGACAACCAAACCATGTCACCAATAGCAAACAAAACCTCTTGCCGTTTCCTATCAAAGTACCTCTTAGATTTTTTGTTAGCCTCCAGAAGATTACCACGCACATCCGTCCAAACTCTCTCCAAGTCACCGGAAAAACTCTCCTCCTCAGGCACAGCCGATACCAATTTGGAGAATGACCCAAAAGACGGATGTCTCCCAGAGCAACAAAAAAAAGGCGAACAACCAGCAGAAGAGGATGTATGGTTGTTAAGAGCAAACTCAGCAAGTGGCAGAAACTCAGACCACCCCTCCTGATGGTCTGCCACAAAACAACGCAAGAACTGCTCAACATCCTGATTCTTCCTTTCTGTCTGGCCATTAGACTCAGGATGATATCCGGATGAAAACGACAAATGAACTCCCAACCTGTCACAAAAAGCACGCCAAAAACGAGCCACGAACTGAGGTCCCCTATCCGAAACAATTTCAGTAGGAACGCCATGTAGTCTGACAATTTCCTTGACAAAGGCCTTAGCGAGTGTCTTAGCGCAGGGCAGTTTGATGAAAGGAACCAAGTGACACATCTTGCTAAAACGGTCCACGACCACCCAGATGACTGTGAAACCCTCAGAGGGGGGAAGGTCAGTAATAAAGTCCATAGCCAGATGTGTCCAAGGTGCACTAGGAACCTCCAGAGGGCAAAGCAACCCCGCTGCAGGAGTATGTGAACACTTAGATCTAGCACACACCGTACATTGACGCACCCACTTAATGACTTCCTTCTGCCATCCAGGCCACCAAAAACTGCGACCCACAAGTCTCTTGGTCTCAGAAATTCCTGGATGACCTGCCAACCGAGACTCATGACACTCAACAAACAAATCTCTCCTAAAGGTCCTAGGCACAAACAACCTCCCATGGGGAGTGTTAGATGGGGCATTCGCCTGTGCTTTAAGAATCTCATCTTCCAAAACGGAGTCCAATGCAGCAATCACAACACCTTCTTGTAAAATGCTCCCCTCCTCCTCAGCACCGACCATGGGAGAAAAGCTGCGAGACAAAGCATCTGTAGCATCGGCGTCTCTGCCCCGTTCTAGGCAGAGACGCCGTCCCTCTCACCTCCCCGCTCCTGGCGCGGCGTCCTCCAGCGCTGCTCTCCCCGCTGCTTCCGGCACGCGCTCCTTCCCCGGCAGTGTGCTTAGGGCGCGCGCGCGCGCTCCCCCTCTCTTAAAGGGACCGCGCGCGCCGTCCTAAGGAGTCCCCGGCCAATTGCCGGAGGACCTCCCATATAAAAGGCACCTCCTCCAAAATGGAGGTGTCCGAGCAATGTTGTAGCACTGTTCACTACTCTGCTTCAGCCCTCAGGTCCCGTTGCCAGTTACCTGCCAGATACCTGCCAGATTCCTGCCAGTCTGCTGTCTAATTCCTGCCTGTTATCCTGCTACCTGCCTGCTAGCCTGAGGTCCGACGGTCTGCCTTACTACTCCTGTCAGTCTGTCTATGGACCAGCTTGCCCGCTCACCTGGGAGCGCACTCCTGCTACCTGCCTGCTAGCCTACCTGGAGGCTCTGCCGTCACGTGCTGTGACCACCTGCCTGTCCAGTGACTCCTGCCCGCTCACCTGGGAGCGCTCATCTGCCGCCTGTCTGTTGGTCTTCCTGGAGGCTCCGCCGTCACATGCTGTGACCACCCGTTTATCCAGAGACTCTCGCCTGCTCACCTGGGAGCTCACGTCTACCATCAGCCGCCACAGGTCGTACCAATCCTTTACCCAGAGACTGCCCCGGTCACTTGCCGTGACCATCTGCCCGTTCACCCAGAGACTGCCCTGGTCACTTGCCGTGACCATCTGCCCGTTCACCCAGAGACTGCCCCGGTCACTTGCCGTGACCATCTGCCCGTTCACCCAGAGACTGCCCCGGTCACTTGCCGTGACCATCTGCCCGTTCACCCAGAGACTGCCCCGGTCACTTGCCGTGACCATCTGCCCGTTCACCCAGAGACTGCCCCGGTCACTTGCCGTGACCATCTGCCCGTTCATCCAGAGACTGCCCCGGTCACTTGCCGTGACCTCCTGCCCGTTCTTCTAGAGACTGTCCCGGTCACCTGCTGTGACTGCCTGCCTGGTCGCCACCCGCTCCCTTACAAGGACCGCCCCCTTGTATAGTAGCTCAGAGGTTCCGCCTCCCAGACCCGTTACAGTTTGCTCGGGCCATGGAACCCGGTGGCACCCAAGCTCCCTCGCTCTCTGACCTATACCATGAACTCTCCCGTCAGAGATCCCAGCAGGAGTCCATCCTGAACCACCTGCGGAATGTCAACTCCCGCCTGGACACACTGTCTGCTCCACCAGCAACCACCGCTAGTGTCACGACTCGCGCCCCGGCAGCACCGTTGCCCACCAATACCATGGCATCCTGTCTCGGACCCCGGCTGTCTGCACCTCCTCGCTTCGGAGGGGACCCCGCTCAAGCTCGGGGCTTCATAAACCAGTACACCCTGCACTTTGAACTCTTGACTCACCAGTTTATCTCCGACCGGGCCAAAGTGGCATTCATCATGTCCCATCTCACTGGGGAGGCACTGGCATGGCTTAACCCCCTGTGGGAGAGAGGGGATCCCCTGGTGTCCGACCTGTCGTCTTTCCTCATTGCTTTCCGGAGAGTCTTCGATGAACCGGGACGAAAAACCTCATCTGCCTCCTCTTTGCTACGTCTCCATCAAGGGAGTCTCACCGTGGGCCAATATGCCATACGGTTCCGCACCCTCGCTTCTGAGCTTGCCTGGGATAATGAGGCCCTGGTGTCCGTCTTCTGGGAGGGCCTTTCCAGTCGGATTAAAGATGAGCTCGCCGGTCGGGATATTCCTACCACCCTGGATGACCTGGTGTCGTTGGCTACCCGGATTGACATCCGGTTTCAAGAACGCACCAAAGAGACCACCCGAGAGAGAAGGTTTCCCCGCCTAGCTCCTACTTTCCAGAAACCTGTCTCCTCTTCTGTCACTCCCCGGGCACACTCACCCGAGCCCATGCAGGTCGACCAGACCAAGATGGTCAAATCTCGCCAGGAGTCTCGCCGAGCCGAGGGGAGCTGCTTCTATTGTGGCAGTAAGGAGCACTTGATTCGTTCCTGCCCGGAGAGGCCGGGAAACTCCAGTGTCTAGGATCGCTCGGAGAGGTCGCCCTAGACAAAAATAAATCCTCTCCAACCCTGACTTTGTCTGTATCTATCTCCTGGGGAGAGACCCGTCACTTTGAACTCGCCCACCTGGATTCTGGATCCGCTGGAAACCTCATCTCCCAGTCCCTGGTTGAGAAATACCGTATTCCCACCAAGTCTCTGGCTGAACCCTTGTCGGTCGCCTCAGTGGATGGAAGACTCCTTCCGGTGACCATCCTGCTCGCCACGGAACCCATAACCCTGCAGGTGGGAATGCTGCACTCTGAGGTAATCTCCTTCCATGTGTTGCCCGGACTCTCCCACTCCCTATTGCTAGGTCTACCTTGGCTCCAAACACACGAACCCGTGTTGAACTGGCATTCCGGTGAAGTACTCCGGTGGGGGCCGGACTGCCATAAGACCTGCCTGGTTCCGGTTCGTCCGGTTCGTCCTCCACCTACCCCAGCTAACTTACCCGGTCTTCCGGCTCCTTACTGGACCTATGCTGACGTCTTTGGTAAGAAGGAAGCAGAGACATTGCCACCTCATAGGCCATATGATTGCCCGATTGACCTGGTTCCTGGCGCCACTCCACCCCGTGGGCGTATTTATCCGCTGTCTGCAGCCGAAACCCGGGCCATGTCTGAGTACATAGAGGAGAATCTGGCCAGGGGATTCATCCGGAAGTCTACTTCCCCGGCTGGAGCCGGATTCTTCTTTGTCAAAAAAAAAGATGGCTCGCTACGCCCCTGTATTGACTATAGAGGACTCAATCAGATCACGGTTAAAAATAAATACCCCCTTCCACTCATCTCCGAGTTATTTGATCGCCTTAAAGGCGCCATGATCTTTTCCAAGCTGGATCTACGTGGAGCATATAACCTGGTCCGTATCCGTCAGGGAGACGAGTGGAAAACGGCATTTAATACCCGTGACGGACACTATGAGTACCGTGTGATGCCCTTCGGTCTCTGCAATGCTCCCGCCGTCTTCCAAGAACTGGTCAACGACATCTTCCGTGACCTTCTTTACTCCTGCGTGGTGGTATACCTGGACGATATCTTGGTCTTCTCTCCGGATCTTCCCTCACACCGGAGGGATGTTCGTCAGGTCCTGCTGAGGCTAAGGCAGAACCACCTCTATGCTAAATACGAGAAGTGCCTTTTTGAGCAGACCTCTCTTCCATTTCTGGGCTACGTTATCTCCCAGACGGGTTTGCGAATGGATCCCGAGAAGCTCTCTGCTGTCCTAAAGTGGCCCCGGCCGGAGGGCTTGAAGGCGATACAGCGATTCCTGGGCTTCGCTAATTACTATCGTCTCTTCATTCCTCACTTCTCGTCTCGGACTGCGCCCATATCTGCGCTCACCCGTAAGGGAGCAAATCCCAAGGTATGGCCACCCGAAGCTGAGGAGGCCTTCCTTTCCCTGAAGCAAGCCTTCTCCTCTGCCCCTGTGCTACACCGTCCGGACTGCAACAAACAGTTCTACCTGGAAGTTGATGCTTCCTCCTCTGGAGCCGGAGCGGTGCTCACCCAAAAGTCTTCTTCCGGGAGAATGGTAACCTGCGGCTTCTTCTCTAAAATCTTCTCCTCCTCTGAGCGCAATTACTCCATTGGAGACCGAGAACTGTTAGCCGTTAAATTGGCGCTGGAGGAGTGGCGTTACCTGCTTGAAGGGGCTCTATACCCGGTGATCATCTACACGGACCACAAAAACCTGGCATATCTCCAAAATGCCCAGAGACTTAATCCACGTCAGGCCCGGTGGTCTTTGTTTTTTGCCCGCTTCGATTTCATACTTCATTTCCGCCCGGCGGACAAGAATGTCAAAGCTGATGCCTTGTCCCGATCCTTCCTGTCCTCCGACGAAGAGGAGGAGCCTATGCACATTATCGACCCCTCCAAGGTGATGAATGTGGCCCCCCTGGATTTGACTCGTCTTCCACCCGGCAAGACGTTCGTGGCGCCTCCTGACCGTGAGAAGGTCCTTCACTGGGGTCATTCTTCTAAACTTGCTGGCCATGCCGGCCAAAAAAAGACCTTCCTACTCATTTCCCGGCATTACTGGTGGTCTACCCTGCGTAAGGATGTGGTAGACTTCGTCTCTGCATGTTCATCTTGTGGCCGCAACAAGGTTCCCAGACACTTACCAGCTGGTCATCTCCTGCCGCTTCCCATACCTGTTGCCCCGTGGCAACACATCGCTATGGACTTCATTACCGATCTTCCTGTCTCTGCCGGGTGTACTGTCATTTGGGTGGTCGCTGACCGTTTTTCTAAAATGGCCCACTTCATTCCCCTGCCTGGTCTTCCATCTGCACCTGAGCTGGCTAAGGACTTTATCCGCCATATCTTCCGTCTTCATGGCCTACCCCTCCACATCGTGTCGGATCGAGGAGTTCAGTTCACCTCGCGCTTCTGGAGAGCCACATGTAAACTGCTGGACGTCACCCTGGACTTCTCCTCCGCTTACCACCCTCAGTCCAATGGTCAAGTGGAGCGGATCAATCAGATCCTTACCAGCTATCTCCGGCACTTTGTTAATGCCCACCATTCTGATTGGGTGGACCTCCTCCCTTGGGCCGAGTTCTCTTACAATAACCACGAGAGCGTGTCCTCTTCCAAATCCCCGTTCTTTGTTGTCTTTGGCCAGCACCCCCGGATTCCGTTTCCCGTCTCCGCCTCTGTGGACAACCCTGCCGCGCAGTCTCTTGTCAGCGAGTTTTCTACCATTTGGGAAAGTACTAGATCCGCACTTCTTCTGTCCTCCGAGCGGATGAAGAGATATGCTGATAAGAGACGTCTGGATCCGCCTCAATTCCGTCCGGGAGACAAGGTTTGGCTCTCGTCCAAACATGTGCGGCTCAAGATACCCTCCTACAAGTTAGGTCCTCGCTTCATCGGCCCATTCGAAATCCTCAGGCAAATTAATCCAGTGGCCTACAAACTGAAACTCCCGGCCACCTTACGGATTCCTAACTCCTTCCATGTGTCTCTCCTCAAACCCGTTGTCTTTAACTCTTTTTCCAATAATCCAGGTGCCCCTCCTGCTCCGGTTTCCGCTGATGACGTCTTTGAGGTAGAGAGTATTCTGGCCTCCAAGAGGGTAAGAGGAAAGACCTTTTTTCTGGTAGATTGGAGGGGGTTTGGTCCTGAGGAGAGAACTTGGGAACCCAGGGAGAACATCAACGCCCCGCTTCTCCTTGAGAAATTTCTTTCTGGCCAAAAAAAGAGGGGGCCTAAAGGGGGGGGTACTGTAGCATCGGCGTCTCTGCCCCGTTCTAGGCAGAGACGCCGTCCCTCTCACCTCCCCGCTCCTGGCGCGGCGTCCTCCAGCGCTGCTCTCCCCGCTGCTTCCGGCACGCGCTCCTTCCTCGGCAGTGTGCTTAGGGCGCGCGCGCGCTCCCCCTCTCTTAAAGGGACCGCGCGCGCCGTCCTAAGGAGTCCCCGGCCAATTGCCGGAGGACCTCCCATATAAAAGGCACCTCCTCCAAAATGGAGGTGTCCGAGCAATGTTGTAGCACTGTTCACTACTCTGCTTCAGCCCTCAGGTCCCGTTGCCAGTTACCTGCCAGATACCTGCCAGATTCCTGCCAGTCTGCTGTCTAATTCCTGCCTGTTATCCTGCTACCTGCCAGCTAGCCTGAGGTCCGACGGTCTGCCTTACTACTCCTGTCAGTCTGTCTATGGACCAGCTTGCCCGCTCACCTGGGAGCGCACTCCTGCTACCTGCCTGCTAGCCTACCTGGAGGCTCTGCCGTCACGTGCTGTGACCACCTGCCTGTCCAGTGACTCCTGCCCGCTCACCTGGGAGCGCTCATCTGCTGCCTGTCTGCTAGCCTACCTGGAGGCTCTGCCGTCACGTGCTGTGACCACCCGCCTGTCCAGAGACTTCTGCCCGCTCATCTGGGAGCGCTCATCTGCCGCCTGTCTGTTGGTCTTCCTGGAGGCTCCGCCGTCACATGCTGTGACCACCCGTTTATCCAGAGACTCTCGCCTGCTCACCTGGGAGCTCACGTCTACCATCAGCCGCCACAGGTCGTACCAACCCTTTACCCAGAGACTGCCCCGGTCACTTGCCGTGACCATCTGCCCGTTCACCCAGAGACTGCCCCGGTCACTTGCCGTGACCATCTGCCCGTTCACCCAGAGACTGCCCCGGTCACTTGCCGTGACCATCTGCCCGTTCACCCAGAGACTGCCCCGGTCACTTGCCGTGACCATCTGCCCGTTCACCCAGAGACTGCCACGGTCACTTGCCGTGACCATCTGCCCGTTCACCCAGAGACTGCCCCGGTCACTTGCCGTGACCATCTGCCCGTTCATCCAGAGACTGCCCCGGTCACTTGCCGTGACCTCCTGCCCGTTCTTCTAGAGACTGTCCCGGTCACCTGCTGTGACTGCCTGCCTGGTCGCCACCCGCTCCCTTACAAGGACCGCCCCCTTGTATAGTAGCTCAGAGGTTCCGCCTCCCAGACCCGTTACAGCATCAGCTTTAACATTCTTGGTACCCGGGATGTAAGTAACGGAAAAATTAAACCGCGAGAAAAAAAGTGCCCACCTAGCCTGACGGGCATTCAAGTGCTTGGCAGCATCAAGATAGATCAGATTTTTATGATCAGTGAAAACCTGAATGGGAAATTCAGCACCTTCCAAGAAATGACGCCAGTGTTCAAATGCGAGTTTAATAGCCAGCAATTCCCGATTACCAATATCGTAATTAAGTTCAGTCTCAGAAAACTTTTTTGAAAAAAAAGCACAGGGATGTACTCCATCCTTGTTTTTCTGAGACAACACCGCACCGACCCCCACCGAAGAAGCATCAACCTCAACCAAAAAAGGCTTAGTCACATCAGGCTGCATAAGGATGGGAGCAGAGGTGAACCTCTCCTTTAGAAACACAAAAGCTTCAATGGCCTCAGCAGTCCACTGAACCGCATTAGCACCTTTCCTGGTGAGATCGGTCAGTGGTTTGACAATAATAGAAAAATTTTTAATGAATTTTCTGTAATAATTGGCGAAACCCAAAAACCTCTGTATCGATTTCAAACCAATTGGCCTAGGCCATTCCTGAACTGCCTGAACCTTCACAGGGTCCATCTCAAAGCCCTCGCTGGAGATAATGTAGCCCAAAAAACTAATTCTCTGTACAGCAAACTCACATTTCTCCAGCTTAGCAAAAAGCGAATTGTCAATTAATAACTGTCATACCTCACGTACGCTCCGCCAATGAGACTCCAGATCAGGCGAATAAATCAAAATGTCATCCAAATACACAACCACATTTTTGCCGATCAAAGGTCTAAGGATGTCATTAATAAGATTCTGAAAAAATGCTGGAGCATTGGTAAGACCAAAAGGCATAACCAGGTTCTCAAAATGACCCACAGGAGTGTTAAAAGCAGTCTTCCATTCATCACCCTCCTTCATGCGCAACAAATTGTATGCCCCCCGGAGATCGATTTTAGAGAACCACTTGGCCCCCACTAACTGGTTAAACAAATCAGGAATCAGTGGCAGTGGGTAAGGATTGCGTACAGTAATTTTATTAATCTCACGAAAATCCAGACAAGGACGTAAACCGCCGTCCTTTTTTTTAACAAAAAAAAATCCAACAGCCACAGGAGACTTGGAAGGCCTAATGTGACCGGCGGCCAAGCTTGTCTGTATGTATTCCTCCAAAGCCTTTCTCTCAGGAATAGTAAGATTAAATAAACGACTTTTAGGAAGAGTCGCTCCAGGGACAAATTCAATGGTACAATCATAGTCTCTATGGGGAGGCAATATTTGTGACTCCTCCTCAGAAAAAACTCTCCAAAAATCCTGAATAGGTACAGGTAATTCCCCTTTTTTCACCGCAGCAATACGTCCGTTACAACACTTGTCATAACACTTAGGACTCCAGGACTTAATTTCATTGGTAGACCAATCCAGTACAGGATTGTGCAATTTTAACCAGGGTAACCCCAAAATTACTGGAGAAGGCAAATTATTTAATACCACCAAATCCAAATTTTCTTGGTGAATACCATTAATAGTGAGGGGAAATTCACAGACGTTGTGAGTAACACTCTTCAAGGGGGAGCCATCGACAGAAACCACAGCAATAGGGGATGACAAAAGTTTGGGTTTTAATTTAAGTTTTTCCAAGAATCCCCCATCAATCACATTCAGAGTAGAACCACAATCCACAAATATCCGAAATTCAATTAATTCTTCCTGAGCAGCAGTAGTAGCAGAAAGAAATACCCCCTTAGAATTTAAACAGGCAATACGGGCGTAACTGACCTTTTTTTTTTTCTTTGTTCATACGAAGCACACAGTTCTTAATAAAATGGTCAGATTTCCCGCAATAAAAGCACAAACCTTCAGAAGATCTGCGGTCTTTTTCCTGAGAGCGGGGTGCCACCGCCCCAATCTCCATCGGCTCTCCAATGTCAGTACAGACCCTCTCAAGACTCGGAGCTGACATGGCAGAGGATTTACTTTCATTAACCCTTGCACGCAGTCTCCTGTCCACCCGTATAGCTAATTGCATAGCCTCCTGCAAGTTTCCAGGTGTGGGATAAGCAATCAGCAAATCCTTAACCCTTTCACCTAGCCCCGCAAGAAACAAACTTTTCAAAGCTGAATCGTTCCACCCCACCTGGGCAGACCACCGACGGAAGTGAGAACAATATTTTTCCACATTACCTGATCCCTGCCTCAAATGTTTTAATTCAGTCTCAGCTGATGAGACACGATCAGGATCATCATACAACAAACCCAAAGCAGAAAAAAAACTATCCACTGATCTAAAGCATGGATCACTAGGTTAGAGAGAAAAGGCCCATCCCTGAGGTTCTTTGCGCGAAAGTGACATTATGAACCCTATACGCTGTGATTCATTACCAGAGGATCTGGGTCTCAAACGAAAATACAATAAACAAGCATTTTTAAAGGAAAAAAATTCCTGTTGATCACCAAAGAATAAATCAGGCAAACATACCTTAGGCTCCACAAAATGTGCTCCAGAACAGCTACTCACGTGTTGTTGGAGCTCGGCCACCTCCAGAGAGAGTCCCTGCAGGCGCTGAGCCAAATCCTGAACCGACACCATGATGGAAACTGGAAGTCTTTCCTTAGAGATATTTTTGGGCTGGACTTACTGTTATGATCTGCTACAAGCACTAAGGAAAGAAAGGAGATCTGTCCCTACAATAGAACTAAGCTAGATCCCTAAGATGTAACGGGGAACCTGATCCTGCGATCAGACCCGCTAAAGTCCTCGGCTAATCTGTACGAAGACCTATAGATGCAAGGGAGCGATCCCTACAAGAACTAGGGACTGGGATAAAGTTGGGCACCTCCTAGCAGAAATTGTAGCAGTAAAAGACAAACACACAACATAGAACATAAAGGTCCGAAGACCTAGCTAAACTGACTAAGAAAGGTAACTAAGCACCAGTATAACTTAAGAGTAGAAATTACAATGAAGTCCAGCAAGGCCAGGAGGACGGACCAGGATTAAATAGGCAAACAAGGTCATGTGACCAGCAGATAGAAAAAACCTAACAGGAGAGTTTTAACAATGTCCCTGGCTGGAGTGGGGAGGGGGGAGGAAAACCCTATGATGTAGGAGCAGAAGGGGACGGTTCCTGAGCGTAGGTAGGAGCCCATTGGTTGCTGGTCACCTGGGCTCAAGTTCTAGAGGTAAGTATAAAAGGTGGGCACCATCTTAGATCGGGGTTCAGTTCAGTTTGGGGTCGGTCTGTTCGGTGGAGAACACAGAGGAGAAGACAGGGAGCAGAGGCTCTGTAGGAGCTCTGCTCAGAGGCAGGCCTAGAGAAAAGGCCGGGACCAGAGAAAAGAAGGAACAGAGGAGAAGAGAAGGAACAGGAGAAGGGAAAGAAGTGGCCAAGAAACAGAAGGGCTCAGGAACAAGAAGGTGGAAGGGACCCTAAGGACCAACGTGAATCGGGTGACGGGTCAGGCAAGAAGAGGGTACCGGATCCCAATTTGGTGGAAGCTAATAATCTTCAGCCAAGAACCGGAGGTCGCGACCATCACTTGGTGCGACTTCTTGCTAAACCTTGCTCGGAAGGCACCATATAGGGTAGCGGGAAACGGGGCCCACGTTTGCCCGCATAGACCCGCGGAAGCTGGACAAAAGCTTGGTCACTGGCGGGGCATGAGCCGAAGGAAGGATAGGAAGGAGCTCTGAACCATACTCCTGAAGTGCCGGGGGGTTGACCGAGTCCCTCACCTGGTGGACACCGCACGGCTTGGGTGGTCACTGCTTGCGCTGAAGTGACCCGGAGCATATGAACTGTGAGTAAAAGCCATTGGACTGCAGTACGTTGTCTGTGTGCTCCTTGCTCCTCCAGCACTAACGGCATTGGGACTCTCTGCACCATCACCCCCACCATCCTCTACACTGCCCTGGGGCTGCACTCTTCCCGTGGGGAGTAACACTATCTCAGCTGCAAACACCATCAGCCTCAGCGGTCTGCCTTGCAGCGGCGGTTCATAATAGCCGCAATCCACGGGTGGCGTAGTCGGACATTACCTTCAGCACATCATAGACTACCACTGGTCTGACCACCCTGAACCGGGTCGCCACTACTGCTCCCAGCATTGCCCTGAAGTCCGGTCCCGAGTGCCCCACGGCCCAGGGGGCGAGTCAAACACTGTGCCCGCTGCTAAAGAAAATGAGTATTCACTGCTCCCCACGCCCATGGGCATGAGGAGTAGTGAATATTCATGCTCTTTAATAGTGGGCACACATGATCACCGAGCCGCTATTGCAGCTGGCACTGTGTGTGCTATTAAGGAGAATGAATAATCACTACTCCCCACGCCCATAGTCCCGGCGTGGGAAGCAGTGACTATTCTGGCAGCTGATCTCAGTGTCTGAGGGCGCATGGCAGTGATGTCATGTGCTGCTCACACAGTGAGATCGGCTGCTGGCAGCAGAACAGGATGAAGCTTGAGTAGAATCCTTTATTTTTTGTGTGCAGCGTGATGGGGATGAAAGTTTCCATGCATACCAGGGTCGGGATGATGAGTGATACAATGCATACCAGGGTGGGCATGCCATGCATACCAGGATGGGGGTGCCATGCATACCAGGATGGGGATAAGGGGTGCCATGCATACCAGGTTGGGACTGAGGAGTGTCATGCGTACTAGGATGGTGATGACGGGGCCATGCATACCAGGATGGGGATGAGGGGTGCCATGCATACCAGGATGTGGGTGCCATGCATACCAGGATGAGAATGAGGGGTGCCATGCATACTAGGATGGGGATGCCACGCATACCAGGATGGGAGGATGGGAATGGGGGTGCCATGCATACCAGGATGGGGGACCTTATATACCAGGATGGGGGCATATTTATACCAGGATGAGGGATATTAGTACAGAATTGGGGGACATTACCCCTATAACAGTGCATCACGACCACATTTTTGTTCTATTTTCCTCCTCTAAAACCTAGGTGTGTCTTACAGTCCAAAAAATATGGTATTTAAATTAGATTACTTGCGTTTTTTCATTCCATTTTTGATTGAGTTTTTTTAACATGCATTTTTATCACATTTTTGACGCTGTGGTTTTTGATACTACCTAGTATTTGTCTTTGAACAAATTTTATTGATATACTTAGGTGCAGATTACATGCGTTTTTGATGAGTTTTCACTGCGGAAAAGCACTAAAAATGCATTGCGTTTTTTACCTGCAGATTTTCCGTATCTAATGCAAGTCCATTGTGAAAATCTGCACATAAAACTCAGCGTACCCACAGGAGAAATTGACATTTTGTGGATTTGAAACACGCACCGCAGGCCAGTTTATTCTAAGTAAAAAAATAAGCACAGTGGGCAGGAGATTTCTATAAATCCCATCGACTTTGCTCGAACTGTAAGACGCTGCATTTTTGACGCAGCATAAATATGCAGCGTCAAAAATGCATCAAAAGCTCATCGTGGGAATGTAGCCTAATATGTCAATTTCCAGCAGTAAAGAGCAGCACAGTAGCATTGTAGGATTACCCATGACTATAATGGGGGCACTGTGGATGTCACTACTGTTGGGATACTCAGAGTTACAATATGAATATCCTGGGCTTTAATGCAAAGACATAAGAATTGCTGATGCACTCTTATTTACACTGCTCAAAATCAGCCACGTAAAAATTGTGGTTACTATTTCTCAAACTGTCATTTTTTTGTGCTAAACCCCTTACTGGCCTGGGGCGAATTAGTACTCCCCAGGCCATCACCCCAGGTTCAGTGAGGGCTCCGGCGCTGAGCCCGCACTGAACCGAGCACATTTCAGCTGATTCTTCCAGCTGACATGTGCCCGCAACAGCCGTAGGTGGAATCGCGATCCACCCGCGGCTGTTAACCAGTTAAATGCTGCTGTCAATCTCTGACAGCGGCATATAACAGCGCCGCGCCGGAAATGCGTCACTTACCCCGCCCATCGGTGACCCCGTCACATGATCGAGGGTCACTGATGGGTGGGCATGACAACCCTGGGTCTGCAGCAGACCCCAGTGGTTGTCATGTAAAGATCGCTATGAGCGCCACCTAGTGGTCGGCGCTCATTACACAGGAGCATTTCTGCTACATAGAGGTGATCTGTTCATCACCTCTTTGTAGCAGAGGCGATCAGACAGTTGCAGCTTCTAGTCTCCTATGGAGACTATAGAAGCATGCAAAAAGTGTAAAATAATGTTTTTAAAAATATTAAAAAAATAAAAAATACATAAAAGTTTTAATCACCCCCCTTTCGCCCCATTCAAAATAAAATAATAAAAAATAAACCCCACATTCACATATTTGGTATCGTCGCGTTCAGAATCACCCGATCTATCAATATAAAAAAAAAAATTAATCCGATCGGTAAACGGCGTAACGAGAAAAAAATTCCAAACGCCAGAATTACGTTTTTTTGGTCGACGCTACATTACAATAAAATGCAAGAACGGGTGATCAAAACATTGTATCTAACCCAAAATAGTATCAATAAAAACGTCAGCCCGGCGCACAAAAAATAAGCCCTCACCAGGCTCCAGATCACGAAAAATGGAGACTCTACGGGTCTCGGAAAATGGTGCAATTTTTTTTTTTTTTAACCATTTAAATTAAAAAGAACCTATACATGTTTGGTGTCTACGAACCTGAAATGACCTGGAGAATAATAATGGCAGGTTAGTTTTAGCATCCAGTGAACGTGGAAAGAAAAAAAAAACAACAACTGTGGAATTGCATTTTTTTTGCAATTTCACCGCACTTGGAATTTTTTTCCCGTTTTCCAGTACACGATAGGGTAAAACTAGTAATAGCATTTAAAAGTACAACTTGTCCTGCAAAAAATAAGCCCTCACATGGCCATATTGCCCAAAAAATAAAAACGCTATGGCTCTGGGAACAAAGGGAGCAAAAAACGAAAATGCTAAAATGGAAAATCCCAAGGTGGTAAAGGGGTTAAATGATAAATATAGCTCCAAAATGTGAATTAGTGTTATGTCATTATAACAGAGGACTTACCATACATGAAACCTGTTCAGATGCGAGATGTTCTGCAAACAAGCGGGCAGGGGGGCCACTTTTACCTTTAAATAATACAAGTGGTCCCCAGGGTATATTCACACGTAGCAGTTTTACCACTGTTTATCAATGTGGTAATTGGCTACTCAGTTTTTACAGGTGAAACAAATTTATATTACATGTTTTAGCTGTAAAAACCACACAGCCAATAACCGCATTATAAAACCACCACAAATCGTAGTAGAACCACATGTAGTTTCTACAGAAACATAAAACTATCTTTTATAATTGAGGAGCGAAATATATAGAACACAGCACAAACATCCAGACATAGAAATCTGTCATTTCCTTTCTGCATTCTATTCCAGTACGTGGCGCACAGGGCGCATGGCCAGAAGAGAACCACACGGATGGTAAAAACGGACAGTCTATGTGTGAAGGGGGTCTAATGTTGTGTTCCCACGTGAGTTTTTGATGAGTTTTAAAAGCTGTGTATTTTCACTGCGTGAAGAACGCAGCATCTTACAGTTCCAGCAACGTGGATGGGATTTATAGAAATATCATGCCTACTATGCTTTCTTTTTTTCACTCAGCGTAAACTGACCTGCGGTGAATGCTTCAAATGCGCGACAAGTCAATTTCTCTTGTGAGTACATTGAGCTTTATGTTTGGATTCTGCCAGCAGAATTAGATGTATTAGATGCATTAAATCCACAGTGTAAGGCGGCGGTGTTCACACCGTACAGTAACTGAAGCAGTGACCCAAGCAAGTCCAACATAAACAGCTTTTATTCAGCAACTCACGGGTAAACAGAAAAGTCCTCTGGTTCGCTGCCGAGTTAACACGAGTCCTTAAACAACGGTTGCCGGGGGCAACAGCCGCGCCGGGCCGCACAGAGCCGGACAGGTGCAGAGCCTTCCCAGGTGTGGGTTCAGCCACCCTCAATCCTGCTGAGCTTTCCTGCTATGCTCCTAGCAGGTTCCAACATAGAACAACACTAATCCTTAGTGCAGGGTTTTTAACCGGTTCCCGACCGCCCACTGTAGATAAACGTCGGCGCTTGCCGGGCTCTGTGCAGCGCCGACGTTTAAAAACGGTGGGTGGTCTCGCAGCGCTCAGGACCCCCAGGGTCCTGCAAGCGCTGCGATTCCGGTGCAGAGCGTTAGCTCTGACAGGGGACATCATCGGGACCTGATTAGATCAGGTCCCAGTGATGTTAACCCTTAGCTGTCTTCTATATGCTGTGATCTATTGTGATCGCGGCATATAGGAGACAGCAGGAGGAGAGGGGGTCGTCAACTTACCTCTCCGAAGACCTCCGAGTCCTTCCAGGACCTGGGGTTGCTATGGCAGCTGGAGGTCACATGACCGCCTCCAGCTCTGCCATATATGGTGTCCTGTCTGGCTCAGCTGCAGCTGTAGCCAGACAGGAGACTCTGACTGAAACAGTCAGGGAAGATCTCATGTAATGTAATATATGTCTATTACATTACATGAGATCAGAGATCAGAAAAATAAAAATTAATGTCCCATACAGGGACTAAGAAAAAATGTGAAAAAAAGTAAAAAAAAAGTTTTTAAACTATTAATAAAAAAATCACAAAATAAATAAAAATAAATAAATAAAATATTAAACCAATAAATCCGTATATTTTTACAAAACCAAAAAAAGTACACATATTTGGTATCGCCGCGTCCGAAACAACCCGAGCTATAAAACTGTCACACTAATTAACTCCTTCTGTGCACACCGTAATAAAAATAAATAAAAAACGGAGCAAAAAAATATGCTTTTTCATCATATTGCCAAACAAAAAGTGGAAAAAAATGCGATCAAAAAACAAAATAGAAATAAAAATGGTACCACTGAAAACGTCATCTTGTTACGCAAAAAAAAAGCCGCCATCAGCCGAAAAATAAAAAAGTTATAGCGCTCAGAATAAAGCAATGCAAAAAAAATATTTTTTTCTATAAAATAGTTTTATTGTGTAAAAGCGCCAAAACATAAAAAAAATACAGTAAGTGTAGTATCGCTGTAAACGTACTGACCCGAAGAATAACGCTGCCTGATCACTTTTACCACACGCAGAACGGCATAAAAAAAAAACTCAAAAAACAATTCCTGAATTGTTTGTTTTTGTTAATTTTACCTCCCAAAAAACGGAATAGAAAGCGATCAAAAAATGTCACGTCCCCAAAAATGGTACCAATAAAAATGTCAACTCGTCCCGCAAAAAACAAGCCGTCACATGACTCTGTCGGCCGAAATATGGAAAAATTATAGCTCTCAAAATATGGTGATGCAAAAACTAGATTTTGCAAAAAAAGCGTCTTTTAGTGTGTGACAGCTGTCAGTCATAAAAACCCGATATCAATCTGGTATCTCTGTAATCACACCGACCCGAAGAATAAAGTAATCTAATCAGTTATATCACACTAGGAACGGCGTAAAAAATAAATAAAACCAATTCTTCACCTGCTACTGATTTGTTTATTATGTCCCCAAAGATCCCAGTAAGGCTCTGCCCACATTTATCCTGTGCTCTGCGCTGAGCACTTACACCAGAGTTTCCGTGTAAATCTCTGAAATACATGATTCAGCCGGAACCCATGACGGAAGATTCCCTGTAATGAGACAGATATAGGCCACTGTGGACGCCGTCTAGCCTGGGATCCCACGGTGTCATTTGTTTTAGGCGTGCATAAAAGTGCGGTTGGCCACAGTTTTGTGCACTTCTGAAAAAAAGGACACCGCTACACAGAGGCCAGACGGTGTCCAGAGTAACTCTGCTGCCTCATTACAGTGAATGGATCCTGCAGGGGTTTCATCTGAATTACATCACTTGGAAATTTAGATGGAAACCCCGATGTAAGTGCTCAGCCTAGAGCGCCGGATAAATGTTATGTAAAATGTTCCCAATAAAAGCTTCAACTCAGTCCTCAAAAAAAGCTAGTCCCCACTCAGGTCCGTCATCTGTTAAAAATATAAGGGACTTCCAAGTTACTGGTAGCAGAAAGGCTCTGGAAAAGCAAAATGACCCTTGCCCCCCAAAAGAAATTCAGAAAATTTTGTGCTCCCAAATCCAAATGCTTATTCTACAATAATTTGTTCTCCAATTGTCAAATAGCACTCCGTCCCCCCCAGATCTCACCGTATGGCTAAGCGGTACGATACAGCCACATATGGGGTATTGACACTTTTAGAAGAAATTGTGTGACACATTTTGGCACCATTTTTACCCATTGCCCTGTTTGAAAATGTAAAATCTGAGGGTAAAACATTTTTTTGTGGTAAAAATATAATTATGATTTTTTCACTGCCCAATGGTATAAATTTAAAAATTAAAAAATACTCACTACTTCCCTAGATGAATTCCTTGAGAGGTGTAGTTTACAAAATGGGGTCATTTGTGGAGGTTTCTGCTGTTTTGGCATGTCAGCGACTCTTCAAATGTGACATGGTGTCTGCTGCCTATCCCAGCCAACATAGCGCTCCTTTCTCTTCCGAACCCTGCCGTACACCAAAGCAGTGGTTTTCCCCCACATATGGGGTATCGGCGTACTCAGGAGAAATTGTACAACAAATTTCATGGTGCAATTTCTCCGGTTATCCTTATGATAATGCAAAATTAGGGGATGAAAAACATTTTTTATGGGAAAAATGTGAAAATTTTATTTTCACGGCTCAATATTATAAACTTCTGTGAAGCAGCTGGGGGTGCAAGGTGCTCACCACACATCTAGATAAGTTCCCTAAGGGGTCTAGTTTCCAAAATGGTGGCACTTGTGGGGGGTTTCCGCTGTTTAGACACATTAGGGGCTCCACAAATGTGACATGGCGTCCGCTAATTATTCAAACAAATTTTACATTCAAAAAGTCAAATGGCGCTCCTTCCCTTTCAAACCCTGCCGTGCGCCCAAACAGTGGTTTTCCCTCACATATGGGGTATCAGCGTGTTCAGGAGAAATTGCACAACAAACTTCATGGTGCAATTTATCCTGTTACCCTTATGATAATACAAAATTAGAGAATGAAAAAGATTTTTTGTGGGAAAAATGTGAAAATTTTATTTTCACGGCTCAATATTATAAACTTCTGTGAAGCAGCTGGGGGTGCGAGGTGCTCACCACACATCTAGATAAGTTCCCTAAGGGGTCTAGTTTCCAAAATGGTGGCACTTGTGGGGGGTTTCCACTGTTTAGTCACATTAGGGGCTCCCCAAATGCGACATGGCGTCTGCTAATTATTCAAACAAATTTTACATTCAAAAAGTCAAATGGCGCTCCTTCCCTTTCAAACCCTGCCATGCGCCCAAACAGTAATTTGCCTCCACATATGGGGTATCAGCGTGTTCAGGAGAAATTGCACAACAAATTTCATGGTGCAATTTATCCTATTACCCTTATGATAATGCAAAATTAAGGGATGAAAAACGGTTTTGTGGGAAAAATGTGAAAATTTTATTTTTACGGCTCAATATTATAAACTTCTGTGAAGCAGCTGGGGGTGCGAGGTGCTCACCACACATCTAGATAAGTTCCCTAAGGGGTCTAGTTTCCAAAATGGTGGCACTTGTGGGGGGTTTCCACTGTTTAGTCACATTAGGGGCTCCCCAAATGCGACATGGCGTCTGCTAATTATTCAAACAAATTTTACATTCAAAAAGTCAAATGGCGCTCCTTCCCTTTCAAACCCTGCCATGCGCCCAAACAGTAATTTGCCTCCACATATGGGGTATCAGCGTGTTCAGGAGAAATTGCACAACAAATTTCATGGTGCAATTTATCCTATTACCCTTATGATAATGCAAAATTAAGGGATGAAAAACGGTTTTGTGGGAAAAATGTGAAAATTTTATTTTTACGGCTCAATATTATAAACTTCTGTGAAGCAGCTGGGGGTGCGAGGTGCTCACCACACATCTAGATAAGTTCCCTAAGGGGTCTAGTTTCCAAAATGGTGGCACTTGTGGGGGGTTTCCACTGTTTAGTCACATTAGGGGCTCCCCAAATGCGACATGGCGTCTGCTAATTATTCAAACAAATTTTACATTCAAAAAGTCAAATGGCGCTCCTTCCCTTTCAAACCCTGCCATGCGCCCAAACAGTAATTTGCCTCCACATATGGGGTATCAGCGTGTTCAGGAGAAATTGCACAACAAATTTCATGGTGCAATTTATCCTATTACCCTTATGATAATGCAAAATTAAGGGATGAAAAACGGTTTTGTGGGAAAAATGTGAAAATTTTATTTTTACAGCTCAATATTATAAACTTCTGTGAAGCACCTTGGGGTTCAAGGTGCTCACCACACATCTAGATAAGTTCCCTAAGGGGTCTAGTTTCCAAAATGGTGTCACTTGTGGGGGGTTTCCACTGTTTAGGCACATCAGGAGCTCTCCAAACACAACATGGCATCTGCTAATTATTCAGACAAATTTTACATTCAAAAAGTCTAATGGCGCTCCTTCCCTTCCGAACCCTGCAGTGCGCCCAAACAGTGGTTTTCCCTCACATATGGGGTATCAGCACGCTCAAGAGAAATTGCACAAAAAAATTTGGGGTCCATTTTTTCCTGTTACCCCTGTGAAAATAAAAAAAATTGGGTCTAAAGTAACATTTTTGTGAAAAAAGTTAAATGTTAATTTTTTTTTTTCCACATTCCAAAAATTCCTGTGAAGCACCTGAAGGGTTAATAAAGTTCTTGAATGTGGTTTTGAGCACCTTGAGGGGTGCAGTTTTTATAATGGTGTCAATTTTGGGTATTTTCTGTCATAAAGACCCCTCAAAGTGACTTCAAATATGATGTGGTCCCTAAAGAAATGTTTTTGTAAATTTTGTTGGAAAAATGAGAAATCGCTGGTCAACTTTTAACCCTTATAGCTCCCTAACAAAAAAAAATTTTGGTTCCAAAATTGTGCTGATGTAAAGTAGACATGTGGGAAATGTTATTTATTAACTATTTTGTGTGACATATCTCTCTGATTTAAGGGCATGAAAATTCAAAGTTTGAAAATTGCAAAATTTTCTAAATTTTCGCCAAATTTCCGATTTTTTCACAAATAAACGCAAGTTATATGGAAGAAATTTTACCACTATCATGAAGTACAATATGTCATGAAAAAACATTCTCAGAATCAGGGCAATACGTTGAAGCGTTCCAGAGTAATTACTTCATAAAGTGACAGTGGTCAGAATTGAAAAAATTGGCCCGGTCACGAAGGCAAAAACAGGCTCTGGCGCGAAGTGGTTAAAGGACCTGTGGCAAGAGCCACTGGAAAACCCAGGTTGGAGGGAGGAGGCCGCCCCACTGCCTTCCTGTAGCCTCCCGCAAGAAATGAAGGCCCTGCCGGGTTTTATTAATCTTGCCTTAGCCAGATAGCCTGACCAGGTCAATGCTCACCTTCATTCCTGCATTGCGGTCGCAGGTGAGTTTGTGACTGCAATGCACTTCAATGGATTTAATAGGTCTCTGTACACATTCTGGGGGATATATAACGTCCCTCGTATACGATCCCGGTCACTGCCTCACATATCCCCCCCCTCTGTTCAAACTTGTGGGGTTGAACATTTGACACCATACAGGGTGCCCAGGACAGGACATCCACGTTTGCCTGCTACTTCCCAGGGCGATGTACTACAGAGAAACTGAAATTTTGCAGTGATAGAAATCACCTGGTGACTCGCGCATTCCTCTCCTTGACATTTCTCATCCATACCAAGGGTGAGTGGTCCGTCATCAAGCGGTACTGACGACCGAGTAAATAATAACGTAGCGATTCCAAGGCCCCCTTAATAGCCAAACACTCTTTCTCTACCACGCTATAGTTTTTCTCTGCCGGGACAAGTTTTCAACTCAAGTAGGTGACCGGGTGCTCTTCACCATTCACTTTTTGTGACAATACCGCCCCTAGGCCTACCTCCGAGGCATCTGTCTGTACAATGAAGGTTTCCTTGAAGTTGGGGCTGATGAGGACCGGCTGTCCACACAGGGCCAACTTCATTGACTGAAAGGCTTCTTCTGCCTGAGGGTTCCACCGAACCATTACCGATTTTTTCCCTTTCAAGAGATCGGTCAGGGCCGCCGTTCTCCCAGCAAAATTAGGTATAAACTGGCGGCAATACCCAAGGATGCCAAGGAACACCCTCACCTGCTTTGTACTTGATGGTTTAGGCCAATTTTTTATGGCCTCAACTTTATTGATTTGGGGCTTGATAACTCATCGGCCAATCACATACCCCAGATATCGGGCTTCCTCTAGCCCTATCGCACATTTTTGGGGGTTTGCCGTTAACCCCACGGCTCTGAGAGAATTCAGCACTGCTTGTACCTTGGATAGATGCGTATGCCAGTCGGTGCTAAAGATGATAATATCATCTAGATACGCGGACGCGTACTCCTGATGAGGCTTGAGCATTATGTCCATCAACCTCTGGAATGTAGCCGGGGAACCATATAACCCAAAAGGTAAGACCATATAGTGATATATGTTACCCTCACTCCCGGACTGACTGGCGTGAGCGTGATTAGTGGTCCCACTGGGCCACGAACCGAGGAGTGCCTGGAGGAGCGTGACTAGGGTCCTCGCCAGATCCGACCATGAACACACGGTGGCTTAATCGACTCCGTGGTCCGAGGAGGGACGTGGGAGGTGGCCCAGGTGCTACTCCAGGTCAGACCCCAGTCACAGCTGTTGACACACATTGGGGAATGCAGGAACCGGCAGGTTAGGCTGGTATACAGACAGGTGGGTACTAGCAGGCACGGCTGGTATGCAGACAGGTGAGTACTGGCAGGCACAGCTGGTATGCAGACAGGCGGGTACTGGCAGGCACAGCAAGTATGCAGACAGGCGGGTACTGGCAGGTAGGAAAGCAGGCAGATAGGGACTAGTACAGACTGGGATACAGGCACAGAGCTGCACGTGCGGTGGTCAAGCAGAGCAATGCAGAACTGCAGGCGTGGAGGACAAGCAGAGCAGAGCAAAACCGCAGGCGCGGAGGACAAGCAGAGCAGAGCAGAACCGCAGGTACGGAGGACAAGTGGAGCAGAGCAGAGCAGAACCGCAGGCGCGGAAGACAAGCGGAGCAGAGCAGAACCACAGGCGCGGAGGACAAGCAGAGCAGAGCAGAACCGCAGGCACGGAGGATAAGCGGAGCAGAGGAGAACCACAGGCACGGAGGACAAGTAGAGCAGAACTCAGGCGCGGAGGACGAGTGGAGCAGAGCAGAACCGCAGGCACGGAGGACAAGTGGAGCAGAGCAGAGCAGAACCGCAGGCGTGGAAGACAAGCGGAGCAGAGCAGAACCACAGGCGCGGAGGACAAGCAGAGCAGAGCAGAACCGCAGGCACGGAGGATAAGCGGAGCAGAGGAGAACCACAGGCACGGAGGACAAGTAGAGCAGAACTCAGGCGCGGAGGACGAGTGGAGCAGAGCAGAGCGGAACCGCAGGGGCAGGCAGACAGGACAGGGCTCTGTTCACATGGAACAGAATGGGAAACACAGGAATATAGCTAGAACACAGGAGGTAGATATGGAGGCAGGGAAGCGGGACAAGCAGAACCAGATACCCACAAAGTACTTGCAATGAAGTAGTGAGTGGACACAAAACTCACAAACTGAAGTACAGAGACAATGAGTTGGAGTTAGGTGCAGGTGCAGACACTGCAGGAAAAGGAAAGGATCGGACATAGAGACAAACAGGTTAGGCTGGTATGCAGACAGGTGGGTACTGGCAGGCACGGCTGGTATGCCGACAGGTGGGTACTGGCAGGCACAGCTGGTATGCAGACAGGCAGGTACTGGCAGGAACGGCAGGCATGCAGACAGGCGGGTACTGGGAGGCATGGCAGGTATGCAGACAGGCGGGTACTGGCAGGTAGGAAAGCAGGCTGGATAGGGACTAGTACAGACTGGGATACAGGAACAGAGCCGCAGGTGCGGTGGACAAGCAGAGCAGAGCAGAACCGCAGGCACGGAGAACAAGCGGAGCAGAGCAGAGCAGAACCGCAGGCGCGGAGGACAAGCGGAGCAGAGCAGAACCGCAGGTGCGGAGGACAAGCGGAGCAGAGCAGAACCGCAGGCGCGGAGGACAAGCAGAGCAGAGCAGAACCGCAGGCGTGGAGTACAAGCAGAGCAGAGCAGAACCGCAGGTGCGGAGGACAAGCGGAGCAGAGCAGAACCGCAGGCGCGGAGGACAAGTGGAGCAGAGCAGAACCGCAGGCGTGGAGGACAAGCGCAGCAGAGCAGAACCGCAGGCGCGGAGGACAAGCAGAGCAGAACCGCAGGCACGGAGGATAAGTGGAGCAGAGCAGAACAACAGGCGCGGTGGACAAGTAGAGCAGAACTCAGGCGCGGAGGACGAGTGGAGCAGAGCGGAACCGCAGGTGCAGGCAGACCGGACAGGGCTCTGTTCACATGGAACAGACTGAGAAACACAGGAAGATAGCTAGAACACAGGAGGTAGATACGGAGGCAGGGAAATGGGACAAGCAGAACCAGATACCCACAAGGTACTTGCAATGAAGTAGCGAGTGGACACAAAGCTCACAAACAGAAGTACAGAGACAACGAGTTGGAGTTAGGTGCAGGTTCAGACACTGCAGGAAAAGGAAAGGATCGGATATAGAGACAAACAGGTAACGGGCTAGGATACAGTTCAGACAGGAACTGAACCTGGAACAAGATACAGGAATGAGCCTGGGTACTCAGCCCCCAGGGTGGCGGAAACAGACTAGAAGTCACAGATACAGGTAACAGGCCTAGGTATACAGCCCCCAGGGTGGCGGAACCGACTAGAAATCACAGATACAGGTAACAGGCCTGGGTATACAGCCCCCAGGGTGGCGGAACAGACTAGAAGTCACAGATACAGGTAACAGGCCTGGGTATACAGCCTCCAGGGTGGCGGAAACAGACAAGATACAGGACAGGACCTGGCAACTCTGTTGCACAGAACACACTGAAAGAAAGTGATGCTCAGGCACCTCCTACTGGGTGGAGGGGTTTAAGTATCCAGTGACTCACAGAAATAGGCTGGGGACGCATTAGGACTGTGCACACTGTAACTTTAAGAATCAAGCAGTAACCGCGTCGCCGCCCTAAGCAATCTGACAAGAGACATGCACACAGCAAGTATTCGAGCAAAGTGTGCAGCCTGGATTGATAGGTAAGTTGGCGGTTTTGCATGGTGGGAGATGGTAAGCCATGCCAGCACGCCGCCAGGGATGATACAGTTTGATCTGTCACATGACCCTCTTCCCATTGAAAAAAATAAAGTTGGATCCAAAGTGGCCGACTTCAAAATGGCCGCCATGGTCACCACCCATCTGGAAAAGTTTTCCCCCTCCCACATACTAATGTGCCACAAACAGGAAGTTGATATCACCAACCATTCCCATTTAATTTAGGTGTATCCATATAAATGGCCCACCCTGTGTATTCATTATTATCCATTAAACAAAATCAGTCTGGTCGCACAATCACTTTGTTTTCCTTGTTGCTATGGTGACAGCATCTTTTCAGAGATGAGTTATATTTTTCAGTCGTTCCTTTTAAAAGGTACTGTACTTATAGCTTATTGGTTAATGTGTATTAATATTTAAAGAGGACCTGTGACCAGGTCAAAAGTGGGCAGTTTTTGCTTTTTATTTTATTCCTGGATGTCTCCTCAATATTCACTTTTTTCTTTATTTCAACAATCGTCTGCACATTGGGGTCTGGCATTAATCACTAAAGAAAAGATTGCTGTCCAGCCATACACTTAAAGGGGTAGTCCCATCTCCAAGATCATATCCCAATATGTAGTAGGTGTAATAATAATAATATTAGCAAATACCTCCAATTAGAAATATAATATAGCATTTTTGATTCGCTATGTCTCTTTCCTCATGTGCAGGCAATACAGGACCTTGGGTATCCATGGTTATGTCCACTGATAAAGTGACAGTTAGTTACCTAACTATCCTCTTTGTTAATGCAAGAACAAGACATATCTGAAAAAAAACATATAGAAACATGTCAATATGCTAAGAAACTAAGCTAAAAAATCCTAAAACTGTATCCTTACACAGAGAGCATTTATAAAAGTAGGTGATGCAACTGTAATTAGAATTATGTCATCGAAGCTGAGTTGGCGTTTTTTGATTGTTCACCCTAAGATGATAAAATACTGAAGGCTCAATAGACTAAATAGATGATGTAATAGACTGGCTACTAACAATGGAATAATGATGATGAAATAATAAAGACAGAATTTTTCTAAAAACTTGCATGAAAGGTATCATAAGTAACTACAACCTTCCCTGGATCTCGAATATTAGAGCCAGTCAGCAAATTTAAGCATCATATTCGTTTTCAGCAGCACAAAATTAGTTGAGTTCAACTGTTTTCATCTCTGAACCAATTTGGCTGTAGAACAGTGTTATCAAAATTGAGGAGTATTTTTTTTTTTAACATCATAGTTTTCACAAGGTCACATGGGTACTGTTCATGGTCGTCTGGCAGCTCTAAAGATGGCTACCACGAGCAGGCATTGGACTAGCTACTCCGTTTACCAGATCCCAGGAGTTGCACTGGCCTTCGCCCTTTAACCTGTATACAGGGATCTGGACTTAGGCTGTGTACCCACTATGTGTTTTTCAAGTGTTTTTGCTGCGGACTTTCAATAGTGAAAACGCTTAAAAAATGCTTGGTAATACGTGCCCCATGGTCCCCAATGATAATCCGCATGTGATGTGCACATGCTGCGGAAATTTCATTGCGGAAAAATATGCAGCATGTCCATTAATTTTGCGAACACGCAGTGTAATTGCTGATATTGACTTGCATTGAATCGCTTAATATCCGCATGACTACTTGTGCACATGCGGATATTAAGCGATTCAATGTGCGGATGATACCAGGGTTTGGGGAAGAGGAGACTCTCCTCCAGACCCGGGTACCATGGTACCTGTTAAAAAAGAATTTAAAATAAAAAATAAAGATTATACTTACCTTTCGATGGCCCCCGGTCTCCTCAGCAATGCGTCCTGTCACAGGACTAAATGACATCATAGAAGGTCCTTTTAGACCATCGCAAGCTGTCCAACACACTGGATGCATCGCTGAGGAGACCGGGGGCCATCGGAAGGCAAGTATAATCTTTATTTTTTACCATTCTTATTCTTTTTTTTTAACTATTACTTGGTCACACTATATAAATCCATGCCGGTTGCATGGATTTATACAGTGTGACCAAGTTGTCAAGCACTTTCCAAGTGATGCTAAAATCGCTTGGAAAAGCGCTTGATAACCCGCATGCAGAAATGCGTGTGAAGAACGCTTGACAAACGCTTCTGTAGCATCGGCGTCTCTGCCTCCTGCTGGGCGGAGACGCCGTTCCCCTCACCGCCACGCCCCTGGTCCGGCGTCTTCCGGCTCCCGTCCTGCAGCTACTGTGGCGCGCAGTGTGCGCAGCTTCCCGGGCACTGTGCTTAGGGCGCGCACGCGCTCTCTCCCTCTTACAGGGGCCGAGCGCGCCATCCTAAAAAGTCCCCGGCCAATGGCAGGGGACTTCCCCTATTTAAAGCACCTCCTCCAATATGGAGGTGCCTGTGCAAGGTTGTTGTTCCATGTTACACTAGCTTCAGCCCTCAGGTCCCGCTGCCTGTCTACAGTCCTGCCCGCCAGTCGGTCTTCAGTCCTGCCTGCCAGTCTGTCTTCAGTCCAGTCCGCCAGTCTGTCTACAGACCTGCCCGCCAGCCTGCTTACCTGAAAGCACCTGCCAGTTACCTGCCGTGCCCGCCAGCCTGCTTACCTGGAGCACCTGTCTGTTACCTGTTGTGCCCGCCAGTCAGCGTACCTGGAGAACCTGCCTGTAACCTGCCGTGCCCGCCAGCCTGCCTACCCGGAGCACCCGTCTGGCTATCTGCCGAACCAGCCTGCTTATCTACCCGGACCACCCATCAGCCTTCCTGCCGTGCTCATCCGCTGTACCGGTCAGTTCCTGCCATCTGACCCATGGGAGTCACCTGCTCTCACACAAGGTCGGTCCCAGAGTGGCACCTGGTCCTCCTGCTCGGTCCCTCCCTGGTTCATGGAGTCGATTGAGCCGCCGTGCGACCTTGGTCAGGCCGAGTAGGTACTTAGTCACGTCCCTCTGGTCCCTCCTTGCACCGAAGCACAGAGGTTCCACCACCCGGACCCATAAGGCTGTGTGCCCACGTAGCGTTTTTCAAGCGTAAATGCTGCGGAATTTCCGCAGCGTAAACGCTTGAAAAACGCATGTATATCCGCACCCCATGGTCCCCAATGGCATTCCGCAATGTCAATGCCCATGCTGCGGATTTTTCTGCAGCGTATATGCAGTCAAAAATCCGCAGCATGTTCATTAATTTTGCGGAAGCGCAGCGGAATCAATGTGCGGATGGTACCCAGGTCTGGAGGAGAGGAGACTCTCATCCAGACCTGGGTACCAAAGAACCTGTAAAAAAAAGAAAAAATAAAGTTTATACTTATCTTCTGATGTTTTCCCTCCGTCGCGCTGTTGTCTGAAGGACCTGCCACGTCATTGAGTCATGTGACCCACCACATGACTCAATGACGTCACCGCAGGTCCTGCACACAACAGCGTGAGCCGCTCAAGCCTCCGGACGGGGCAGAGAATGCATCAGAAGGTGAGTATAAAGTTTATTTTTTTATTTTTTACCATTCTGAACAAGTTGTCAAGCACTTTTCCAAGTGATGCTTGGAGAAGTGCTTGATAACCCGCATGCGGAAATGCATGCAAAGACGCCTCACAAACGCTTCTACCTGGCGGGAAAACCGCATGTAATATCCGCATGCGATTTTCCCGCCAGGGAGAAGCGTAAAAAATATGCTTCAGGTCCGCAACGTGGGCACATAGCCTAACAGCTTCTACCTGGCAGGAAAAACGCATGTAAAATCCGCATGCGTTTTTCCTGCCAGGGAGATGCGGAAGAAATATGCAGCACTTCTGCATTGTGGGCACTTAGCCTTACATGAGGACCCCTGTTTGATGGTGTGAAATGGCAAGAAGAATAGTCAGAACCACGAGGTACGGAAAGGTATACAATCATCAGACAAGAGAAACGTTAGTAAACAAGCAGAAGTCAAAATCAGAAATATCCACTAAGACACATGATCTGTGGTACACACAACACCACAGCTAGTTATATAGTTATAACTGGCAGTGAGAACAGATTCTCAGGGGTTTAAATAATGTGCGGCCCCACCCAGGGCTGAGAGCAGGAAGAAAGGCAAACTAAGAAGGGTTTAACCCCAAAGCTTCTGGACTGGCCAGAGCCAAAAGTCTTAGGAGTAAAATAGGGCTACTAAATTGTCACCATGCGTCAGCCGATGATCGAAGCAGGAATAGAGGGACAAGCACCGACACAGATGTGACACTACATTAATTTGGAGTGAGTTTGAAATGGCGTAAGATGAAGAACTGCTAAAGCCACAAACACAAAATATAATCTTTTTGATTAAAAAGGCTCCATGGGATCACAGTGGAGACACATGTGTGTTTGGCTTGCAGCTCCGATTTGGACCAGGAAAGAAGGAAGGATCTGTTGTGTCTGAGGCTGCGTGGTGTAGTGACAGCACTCCAAAGGAAAGGATTATTGTTTTCGATGAGGAGTGGAGAGATAAACCTGAACAAAAACTAGGATAAAATTGATGAGACTGATTATCACTGTAGAATATGGATTAGTTCCATCTAGACTTGTTCCTGTGTTTTCTAGCACTACTTTGGAGCCCATCAAAATATGTTGTTTTCTAGTTGCACCTCAACTACTACATATGAATATGTACAGCATATATAGCAGGCTACATTCTTCTTATAGGTCTCACGAATACTGATATAATAGTACAGTAGTGAGGGATTTTCTAGAAAGCCATAGAGAGCTGGTGTATGGCCAGTATTCTTCTGTCACCAAATTAGCTACTGGAAGGAGCCCAAATATTTAGTACAGGGCCTCCATTGGGCTCCCTACACTGTAAAGTCAGCTGATCTCAGCAGGATCAGCCAATGGTCTAATGTTTACGGCGGCCCCCCAACTCTCCTCTGACAGATGTTGTTCATGAGTTTTAACATCCGACCCTCTGGCTCTGTGACGTATCAGCACTTTAGCGATCCTGGGACTTGTAGTTCTCCAGGGATTCCGGTTTATCTTACTGGGTCGCGGAGATCCTGGTAAGCTTCGGACCCGCTGTCCGGTAACTGCTTCGGGGTGAGCCAGTTAAGCTCCTCTGCCCCCTATGCACTAACTCTCCTCTTTGCCTTCGGCCTACTCGGGCCCTCACTAGGCTACTCACACTAACGGCAGCTTGCCGTGCTTCACCGATCTTATGGCGCCAGCACACCTAAGCTCACCTCTCTGAGCTACAACTGAGTCTGGACTGAGCTCCACTGCAGACTGACCTCTTTCAGGCTTCTATACTGCAGGAACTCTCTCAACAGGTTTGCTCTCTGTCTCCAGTCTAGACTAACTGCTGCCTGGCTCCACCTTCCCTATTTATCTATCCCAAACGGGCTCCCTCTGGTGGTCTGAGGTGGAAGGTGGAGATGTGTGAATGGTTATGGGGGCCTCTGGTGGAGGAATACTTCAATACACCCTTCTAGGATCTGTGATACCAAGCACAGCTGGGCGTCACATTCCCCCCTAGTTAAGCTTAGCACTCCCAGGCTGAAGTACATTTTATAACAACAATAACAACAGGAAATATGAACAATGCAAGAACAATCTTCCCTTTATGGGAGGCACTAATCTTAAAAGTTACATAACAATAACAAATACAGAGTGTCCTCAGACTCCAAGTCTCTTGTGGTGAGGTTCCCATACAGGATGTCCATCTCACAAGGTAGAGTACTTTGTGGTTTTTGAGGGACCTGTCCTAAACCCTCTACGTAGGCCCTGGGGTGGCTGCAGGGCATGAAGATCCCAAGTTGGACCTCCAAAAGAGCCACTCCAGACAGGTTTTTCTTCTGAGGTCACCTGAAAGGGGCACTCCAGGGAGAGCAATTATATACAATATGAGTTTTTGGGCTACACACAGTCCTCAGCCACAAAGTCCTTTGGTATGCAACAAAAGAATTAATGAGGTAAAGCACAAATTGATAGAAACATACATTTTCATGAAAACACACAATTAATACAGTGCATTACAATTTTAATACCCCAGGGGTAACTATCTACATTTTCAGCAATTTTTGACCATTTACTGCGTGTACCTAGCAGGGGGTTTACCTCTCGTGCTACGTATTGATCTGCGTAGTGCGGTTGTTGGTGGGGTGTCAGTGTCTGTATTCTCAGTTACTCTACCAGTTCTACGTGTGACCATGTTGTAAAACTGCCTTAACATCTCTCTTGGACTGGCAAGTCTACCATTGGCTGGGCCCTCTTGCTCTGCTCCTGCCGGGGATCCTTCGTCCGGGGATACTTCTTGAGCTGGCTCTTCTGCAGCACTTACAGGTTCTACTTGCTGTGGAGGGTTTTCTGGCTGTTCATAGAATTGGAGTACTGGGATGATTACTGCTCCTATCTGAGGCCAAGGGAAGTCTCCTAGGTCAGTGTGAATCACTGCTTCTTCAGGTTCTTCCTGGATTGTGAAAGGCACTTTTTCTTGGGGTTTCAGTAATTCTGGACACAACTTTAGATGGTCCTTGGACACTGTTGATGTTTTTCCTCCGTCTCGACTGATTATACAAGTCTTTTTGTTGTCAAACCTTGACGGTAACACAGTGTAGGGGTCTTTTTCCCACTGGTCATCAAGTTTGTTGTTGCGTCTTTTTCTTTTTAGTACTGTTTCACCTGGTATGAAAGGTTCTGCGGGTGCGTTCTTGTATTGACTTTCCTGCTTTTCTCTCACCCGAGTAAGACTGTCCTTGACACAAGCTTGTACTCTTCTGTACTGCTCTTGTCTGGTCTTGTCCCAGTCTACAGTGGTCATATCAGCTTCAGGCTCAACAACACCAAGCTCCAAGTCCATGGGCAGCTTTCCTGGCCTTGCCCGCATGAAATATGCCGTAGTGCAATTGGTGGAACTGACTGGTATATGATTATACAGATCCACTAAGTCAGGTAGTAGGTCTGGCCACTGGTTTCTCTCAAGTGGTATGGTCTTTAGCAGGTCGATGATGATGTTGTTCATCTTTTCGCAGAGACCGTTTGTTTGTGGGTGGTACGGTGTAGTTCTGATCTTTTTACAACCATACAAATGGCAGAACTCCTTGAACAACTCAGCCTCAAAGGCCGGGCCTTGGTCCGTCAGCACCTGCTCAGGGTAACCATGGGGTCTGCAGAAATACGCTTGAAACGTCTTTGCTGCTGTCTCTGCCATCGGGTCTTTGACGGGGGCGACCACCAAGAAACGTGAGTAGTGATCCACCATGGTCAGAGCATAGGAGTACCCTGACCTGCTTGTGGACAGCTTGACATGGTCCAGGGCCACGATCTCCAGGGGTCGAGTCGTCTTGATGGGTTGCAGGAGTGCTTTCTGGCTGCTGAAATCTTTTCTTCTTAGGCCACAGGGTCCACAGTCCCGGCACCACCTCTCAATGGAGCTGCGCATTCCTACCCAGTAGAATCGACACTTCAGCAGGGTCTCTAGCTTTTTCCAGCCAAAGTGCCCCGCCTGATCGTGGTAAGCTTCTAATACCATCTGGATGTCTGTCTTCGTGACCACTATCTGCCATACCATCTTGTGGGTTTTTGAATTAACGTACCTCCGGCACAGCTTCTCACGGTAGATAAACAGCCGGCTTCTCTCGTTCCACAGCTGCTTTGCTTGGAGAGACGCTTCTTTCTCCAGGGAGACACCTTCTTGAGATATCAGCTCCTTAATACGGCTGACAACCGGGTCGCTGTCCTGGGTCTCTTTCCAGCTGTGGTGAGACAGAGGGTTTAACGTCTTTCCACGCTGCTTCCTAGAGGCTCGTTGCTCGTGGATCATCCCACTTCGGTGAAAGGCAGGTAGCTCTATCTCTTCCAAGTCATCCATTTCTTCTTCTGAGTCTGACTGGTGAGGCATCCTAGACAGGGCATCAGCGTTGGCGTTCTTGCGGCCCGCCCGGTATTTAATTGTAAATTGATAGTTTGACAGCCGAGCCATCCATCGTTGTTCCAGTGCCCCCAACTTAGCTGTTTCAAGATGGGTCAAGGGGTTGTTATCAGTAAAGGCAGTGAACTTACTGGAGGCCAGATAATGCTTGAACCTTTCAGTGATGACCCAGACCAAGGCCAGGAACTCCAACTTGAAGCTGCTATAGTTCTCTGGATTTCTTTCAGTCGGGCGGAGCTTCCTGCTTGCGTATGCGATCACCTTCTCTTGGCCATTCTGCTTCTGACTTAAGACAGCGCCCAGCCCTTCATTGCTGGCATCTGTGTACAGCAGAAACGGTTGGCTGTAGCCAGGGTGGGCTAGGATCTCATCACCTGTCAGGATCTCCTTCATCTCCTGAAACGACTCGGCTTGCTCCTTACCCCAGTGGAATGGGGAATTTCTGCCTTTGGGGGGCTGCCCTACCAGGAGGTCTTGCAGAGGAGTTGCTCTCTTAGTGTAGTCCTTTACGAACCTCCGGTAGTATCCTACTAGTCCCAAGAACTGACGCACCTCCTTGAGGTTTTTCGGCTCTGGCCACTTCTGGATGGCTGTGACCTTCTCCGGGTCTGGTGCTACCCCTTCCGGACTGACAATGTGCCCCAGGTACTGTACCTTTCTCTTGAGCAGATGGCACTTTGAGGGCTTCAACTTCATCCCGTACCGGGACAGTGACTTAAATACCTCTGCCAGGTGTTTCAAGTGGTCCTCGTACGTTCTGGAGTACACAATTACATCGTCCAGGTAAAGTAATACAGTCTCGAAGTTGCGGTGTCCCAGGCAGCACTCCATCAATCTTTGGAACGTTCCGGGGGCATTGCAGAGTCCAAACGGCATACTGTTGAACTCGCAGAGTCCCATCGGGGTGGTGAAGGCCGTCTTCTCACGATCCTCCTCAGCCACAGCGACTTGCCAGTACCCACTAGTGAGGTCAAGGGTGGAAAAGTAATTTGCAGACTTTAAGGCAGCTAGGGACTCCTCTATGCGTGGTAAAGGGTATGCATCTTTATGTGTAATGCGATTTACTTTACGGTAATCTACACACATTCTCATGCTCCCGTCCTTTTTCCTCACTAACACTAGGGGAGCTGCCCAGGGACTACAACTATCCCTTATTACTCCCGCCTTCCTCATGTCATGCAGCATTTCTTTTGCCTTCTGGTAGTGAGCTGGGGGTATAGGCCTATAACGTTCTTTGATTGGGGAATGGTTGCCTGTGGGGATATGATGTTGAACCCCCTTAACCCTCCCAAAGTCAAGTGGATGTTTACTGAACACCTGCGAGTATTCTTGTACCACCCGGTGTACACCCTGTTTTTGATGGGCAGGAGTGGTGTCTGTCCCGACATGGAGCTGTTGACACCAATCCTCCACCTAGGTTGCAGGGTCATTATCCTCCACTTCATCTGGTGAAGTTAAGGACTCCGCCTCATGGATACAGTTGTTATTGACAGCATGTAATTTGGCAACAGTGGCATAACGTGGCAGTCTGACCTCATCTTCCCCTAAGTTGAGAAGACGGACGGGCACCCTCCCATTACGTACATCTACCACTCCCCTGGCGGTTAAGAGCGTGGGTCTGTGCTCGGAGCAAAGGGGTTCTACTACCGCCTGGTAGCTCTGTCCTCTAAGACCTATAGCAGCTCTACATCAGATGAGCATTTCACTCATTGGGGGGACGACAATGGGTATGGGGTCTGTTAACCACATGTTACCGATTTCACCGTCTGTTAACCTCACTTGCTGTTGATACATCAGGACTCGGATCTCCCTTTGCAGTGCCCTCCGCTGTCTCGGCCTGGCAGTGTCGGCGATCTGTTGGAGCAAGAACACAACCTCTCCCAAACAATTACCAACAATGTTAGTACCAAGTACCATATACGGGTTGGTGTCATCAGGATTTGTCTCTACTACAATTAGTCCCTGGTCCTTCAGCTCAACTCTCAACTTTTACAGTCACATTCTTAACCCCGAGTAGGTTAAGGGGGAGTCCATTTGAGGCATATACAGATAGATTTGGAGCTGGCGGACGTAGATCGTCCATGGACCAGAACCTCTTGTAGAGGACGTCAGGCATGATGGTTACCTGAGATCCTGTGTCCAGAAGGGCATGCGTCGGGATCCCGTCCAGTACAATGGACAGGAAAGGTCTTCCTCCGACGAACCTGTTGTACCAGTCTGATGGGCCTGGTGAGTTTACTCCTGGGTGTCGGCCCTCGGACCCAGGGTTTTCTCGTTTAAAGGACAATTCTGGGCGATGTGTCCGGTCTTGCGGCATCGATAGCAGGCAGGGTCCTTCTGTGGACGGCGCTGGTCACTGGTCCTCGGCGAGGGCGGTGTTGGCCTCCTCCTCCTACGCATCCAGGGGACATCCTCAGGGCTATCGGCTAGCAGGATCTTCCCTCCTTCCTCAGGCTCCGTCCGCAGCTGCAGAGCACTCAGCACAGTGGTCAGGGTTTTGCTCAACTGATGCACTTCAGAGCGCAAACTGTCCAGTTCTTTAGGGGACTTTGCTGGAACTTTAGCTTCAGCAGCCACTGGGGAGAAGGTAGGTGTAGCAGGCACTGGGGTAGCCCCACCCTGGTAACGTTGGATGGAATTTGTTTCCAGGGGCTGCAGTCCTTTTATAGCCATGTCCTTAAGATTGTCAAAGGTGGCATCTGGATGATCCAGGGACCACCAACGCACAGTCCTGCTCTCCTCTGGAGACTTCAGTCCCCGGACAAACTGTTCCTTCAGCATCTTGTTCTCATTCTCGATGCTGGTTGGACTAACCTGGTTTAGAGCCCGCAGGGCCCCTTGAAGACGCCAGGTGTAGTCCCGAACATTGTCCTCTGGTTGTTGGGAGCAGCTGTAGAACCTCATCCGGAGGTCCGCCTCAGTAAGGTCCTCAAAGACAGTCTGTAGTTTTTGGAATATTGCGGACACTGACTCCTGGTCGGCGGCCGACCATGTTTCCACTTCCCGTTCCGCAGCACCGGTCAGTTGTCCTAATACAACGGCAGCTCTTTGTTTGCCGGTCATAGAGTACATGTCCAAGATACCACATATCTTCCGTTTGAATCCAGACAGGGTATCTGGTTTGCCGTTGTACTGGGGGAGCCACTTAGCTCCAGGAATGTACGGTAAAGTCATAGGAATTACAGGTGTTACAGGCGCTGCTGGTGGAGCGGCGGCTTTGGCCTGCTCATCATCGGGCGCGGGTTGAACCTCAGGGACGGTGACCGGCAGGTCGGCATTCTGCTGCTCGTCGGACATCTTAGCGCCCCCCTAGTTAACCGTGGCCTACCTTCTAGTTCTTTCTTCCGGTAGGCCGCAGCTCCGCAGGTGATGGTCGTCTTCAGGACCTTGCGTCGGTTGCGTCCTATGTCAGAGCGTTCAGTGACGTTCCTTGCAGGACCTGGCGCTTCTTGGTCTGACGTTGAAGCGCGGGGCGTGTCCGGGGCTTCGCGCTCTTTTGCAGGTACGCCCCTAATTTTCCCGCGGTTACGCCCTTCTTCTCGCTCGGCGGCCCAACAATGGCGGCAACCTTCACCACAACTTTACGTACTCAGTTCAGAATAAAGGCGCACAGTACCCGGTGGCAACGGGCACAACACTTCGTCGTTGCAGCGGGCACTTGATCCTGTTTGTGACGCCAGTAAGAGATGACAAGCCCAGGGGATGGGGATGACTCGGATACCCGGGCCTTTAGCCTTGGGGATGTCGCGGCGGTCGGCTCCCGGGCACGTACCCTGGGGTCGCTCCTTAAAAAGGGTGGATAATTTGTTATGTTTATAAAAGAGTTTGTGACGCCACCCGTGGCTTCTGGTGAGGATCACCAGCGCTGCACAGTCCACTGAGGCCGATGATAAGGCAACTTGATGGTATCGCTCCCCACAGGTGGAGCTAGGCCTCAGGGCACTGTAGGGAAAGGGAATGCAGGACGGACGAGACCCAGCCGGGTCAGAGCAAGAACGGGGACGGACACGATAGACACTTCAGTACCTTTACTGATGAAAATTCAGGCACATCCCGGAGCACTGTAGGGTGAAGGGTGCATATCAGGATCCTCCCCAATGAGCGGGTTTTGGGCCTCCTGGTTCTTGCTTCTGCGTAGTAAGTTTCTGACCTGCCTGGAGCTAGGCCTAACTTTGTCTCTGTCCTGCGCTGGCTGACTTTGTGGTAGGGCCTTCTCTTGGAGTGCACGCTCCCGACTTACGGGGCCTATGTGTCTCCTGGCTCTGTGACGTATCAGCACTTTAGCGATCCTGGGACTTGTAGTTCTCCAGGGATTCCGGTTTATATTACTGGGTCTTGGAGATCCCGGTAAGCTTTGGACCCGGTGTCCGGTAACTGCTTCGGGGTGAGCCAGTTAAGCTCCTCTACCCCCTATGCACTAACTCTCCTCTTTGCCTTCGGCCTACTCGGGCCCTCACTAGGCTACTCACACTAACGGCAGCTTGCCGTGCTTCACCGATCTTATGGCGCCGGCACACCTAAGCTCACCTCTCTGAGCTACAACTGAGTCTGGACTGCGCTCCACTGCAGACTGACCTCTTTCAGGCTTCTATACTGCAGGAACTCTCTGTCGTCTCCAGTCTAGACTAACTGCTGCCTGGCTCCACCTTCCCTATTTATCTATCCCAAACGGGCTCCCTCTGGTGGTCTGAGGTGGAAGGTGGAGATGTGTGAATGGTTATTGGGCTTCTTGTGGAGGAATCCTTCAATACACCCTTCTAGGATCTGTGATACCAAGCACAGCTGGGCGTCGCAATGGCATCTGACATTTGGAGTATGTGAGCCCACATACTTTTCTTGCACAGAGGACTTCTGTTGGAGCCTCTCCTATGTCATGAGTGACAGAAGCGCAGGAAGAAATAACTTTTCATTAATTGCTTTCATTAATCTGTCACACATGAGTTCACTCTAAAGGCCCCCATACACATTAAAGTCATCAAGGACCATCAGTCCGACAGTGACGCTGAGTCACTTATCACGGACAAGCCATGAGGCATGGAATACAAAGAGTTTGAGGTCAAATGCCAAGAGTGTACATCACAGACAAAGGGATAAGACAAGCGGATAGTCAGAGCAAAGTCCGGGGTCAGGTAACTAAGGTCAGAGAGCATCAAAGGCAAAAGGTGTAATACAAAGAAGTAGTCAACAGGCAAATCAAAGAAAGGTCTGGCAACAAAGATCAGAAAATCAGTACACAGCACAAAACCACTACAGAGTAAGGCTACAACTGTTCTTCTCATTTCTAGACACCTGAATGGATGACACCTGGAGAACACCCCACAGGCTCGGGCAAATGGGCTGTCATTCACAGTACTGAGAGCTCAGCACAATACTGACAGCCCAGCATCCTATATGGCGGCTGAGCTATCACTCACAGAGTGCGTATGATACCGTGAGTGGTGGAATCGTGACACAGACCATCTAAAGTGCATGGGGGTCTCCAGACAGAGGATGTTGGTGGAGATAATGATCCGGCAATAGGAACACAAACACCTAATCCCTTGTTCCCAGAGATGAGCGGCTGGTGGGTGAGTCTGGCAGTAGCTTACTTCACTCTCCCCATACAGAATATGGCCGAGGCGAGTGTTCCTGTGTATGGAGAAATCGAGCGAGACAGCTGCCGGCCGACAGGTATCCATGTTGTATGGGCACCTACACATAAAACTTGCAAGATGATTGCAGCATGATTTGTGATTTTCCCAATAAGGAGCGTGAAAATATTAAAATCGTGACGATTCCAATGTTATCATGTGTTCATTGCACGTTCCTGAACGAAAGGCATGGATGGATGTATCAGTCATGGCCAGGATCTCACCTGCACCCTCTTATCCCTGGCAGGATCATATCCTGGGAAGGGGGAGACATCGGATTGACTAGGGGGTTGTACTAGTAGTGGACAACCCCTTTAATTTAATGCAGCCTTTCTGAGTGTCAAACCGAACGAGATAATGTGGGCGATGCTGACTCTCGGCCTGTGCTGCTCTGAGAGGAAGAGGCTTATTGAATGAATCAGTGTAGTGTAACCTGGGCGGAAGCAGCGCCGGTGACCACGGCTCAGCGCACAGCACCCTAGACGGACACCTGACAGGAGAGCAGCGGCTCTGCACCATTCACCGGCCGTGTCTCATCCAGAAACTAGAATTACAGAAACACGCCAGGATTGGTCAGATTCTCTGCGCCTGCTGATTGGATATTAGTGGTGATGTGGGCGGGGTATTCTTAGCCAGGGAAGTGTACTGCTCAGCTGCCGTGTATTGCCTAACAGCTTCCGGTGCGGTCGGTAGTCAGCCGGTAAGCCGGGCACATTACACCGCGCTGTGCTCTCGGTACGCGGCTGTAGTGGGTGACACATGTCGGTCCTTCACCTGCTCACGGAGTAACGTGTGCTGTGACCGCCCCGGTGACTCCTCGTAGTAGAGAAGCCTTCCGGTCCTGAATGCGGTGCGGAGTTCGCTCAGCAGAGGGGGAGACCCCCGGACTGTGCTAGGTGACGGGGCTATGTCTTCTGCTGCAGAGGCTGGAGCGGTGGTAGCGGCGGACAGGTGTGTGACATCGGGCTGGAAGAGAAGTGACGGGTCTCCTGCCCTGGGAGGAGGAAGTGCGCTGCCCGACGGCCGCTCTGCTGTCACGGTGAGAGCTCTGTCCCGACATAGCCACGATACACTCTGTGTCACAGTACAGGATGTGTGACATCAGCGCCTGCAACCTGTGCAAACTTGTGTACAAGGTCCCAGACTCCAGCTGCTGATCACTGGGGAGGAGGAAGGATGGGGGGACGCTGAGATCAGCAGTTGGGGACCCCCTAATCCCTCTAATTTATAATTCAGCAGGTGGAGTCTGGGACTCTCCAATCCTTCTTCCCTAGAGATCAGCGGCCGGGGTCCCCCTCCAATCCTTTTTTCCCTAGAGATCAGCGGCCGGGGTCCCCCTCCAATCCTTTTTTCCCTAGAGATCAGCGGCCGGGGTCCCCCTCCAATCCTTTTTTCCCTAGAGATCAGCGGCCGGGGTCCCCCTCCAATCCTTTTTTCCCTAGAGATCAGCGGCCGGGGTCCCCCTCCAATCCTTTTTTCCCTAGAGATCAGCGGCCGGGGTCCCCCTCCAATCCTTTTTTCCCTAGAGATCAGCGGCCGGGGTCCCCCTCCAATCCTTTTTTCCCTAGAGATCAGCGGCCGGGGTCCCCCTCCAATCCTTTTTTCCCTAGAGATCAGCGGCCGGGGTCCCCCTCCAATCCTTTTTTCCCTAGAGATCAGCGGCCGGGGTCCCCCTCCAATCCTTTTTTCCCTAGAGATCAGCGGCCGGGGTCCCCCTCCAATCCTTTTTTCCCTAGAGATCAGCGGCCGGGGTCCCCCTCCAATCCTTTTTTCCCTAGAGATCAGCGGCCGGGGTCCCCCTCCAATCCTTTTTTCCCTAGAGATCAGCGGCCGGGGTCCCCCCTCCAATCCTTTTTTCCCTAGAGATCAGCGGCCGGGGTCCCCCCTCCAATCCTTTTTTCCCTAGAGATCAGCCGCCGGGGTCCCCCCTCCACTCCTTTTTTCCCTAGAGATCAGCCGCCGGGGTCCCCCCCCCCCCCAGTCCTTTCTTCCCTAGAGATCAGCGTCTTTGCATAAGCTGGAAGGAGGGGTGTCAGAAATGGTAATCAGATTAGACCCTCAGAGATCACATTTTATAACCAATCTAGTTTGGACACAATGTTCACCAGTGCGTTGTGTACATTTTTCTCATAGACCGCATATGTGAAAAAAAAAAAAAGAAGGCTTTTTTCCAAAATACTTATCGGCTGTGTTATGGTGAAAAAAACACAGGGCTCGGATGCCATCAATGTGCTGTTTTTTTCTTTTTCATTGACACATTCACATGAATTGGAAAGTTTTGTCTACAAATTGGACCAGAGTAGAAATAAGGCTGAAATTTTTTTTTTTTTTTTAATCTGACAATTCGCAGACCTATAGAGATTAATGCATCTATGAAAATCTATTTTCACATCTGTGAAAATCGGCCATACAAATCCATGGAAATCCGAGAGATGCAGAACGGAAGTCTCCTGTTTTGCATCAGTGTCTTACAGATCTGTTTGTTAGTGATCAAATTAAAACAAGACCTTGCAGGGGTCTTTTTATTGGTTTGGAAATGAACACCTCTGCAGTGAAAAAAAGCTGATGAGAGAAAAATGGATGCCACACAGATACAGCTAGGATGACACCTGATGAAGAAAAGATAAATCAGTCTGTTCGTGGATGGTAAAATTCACATAGATGAGTGAATGTAGCCTTATGGGGCGCTTCATCAAAGTTTTTACGCCAAAATAAAGTGCTTTGAAAAGTTGCAATTTTTGTACGATGCAGGGTAGCACAAAAACTGTGACTTTTGCTGTTTTTACACTAGTTTGAAGCAGATCCAGCAAACTGGGTGGAGCTGGTGGAGGGGCTAGACAGGAGGTGACCATGCGCACTTATCAAATTCATTGTCATATTTTTATTTTGCACCAGAAATGCTACTCCATGGCGAAGCTGGAGTATGATGCACCATATTTATTAAGACTGGCATTTGAAACGCAGAGGACCTTTCACCAAATTTTTCATGTTCATCCTGAATGGTGACTGGTCTGCAAACCATGTCCTATGAGGAACGGTTACAGGATTTGGGAATGTTTAGCTTGCAAAAGAGAAGACTGAGAGGAGACTTAATAGCCGTCTACAAATATCTCAAGGGCTGTCACATTGTAGAAGGATCATCTTTATTCTCATTTGCTCAAGGAAAGACTAGAAGCTATGGGATGAAACTGAATGGGAGGAGACACAGATTAGATATTAGAAAAAACTTTTTGACAGTTAGGGTGATTAATGAGTGGAACAGGCTGCCACGAGAGGTGGTGAGTTCCCCTTCAATGGACGTCTTCAAACAGAGGCTGGACAGATATGTCTTGAGATGATTTAGTGAATCCTGCTTTGAGCAGAGGGTTGGACCAGATCACCCAGGAGGTCCCCTCCAATTCTACCATTCTATGATTCTATGGACATTCAACACAATGATAGAAATAGTGGCTACAAAGCAAAATAGTATTTTATTTTTTTTTATTTCACCTCTTCGTTGCAGATATATTAGCAAAGTATTTGGCACCTAATGAGTTAACATCCACTTGAATGTAATATAAGCTATCAAAAAGTTTTTACTGGAGGCATATAAGACCCCACCACCACCATAGCTTACTTTCCCAATGTGTGAGATGTAAGGATACAGCTCTGATCAATTGGTTTAACCTCCTGCATGATTAGAAAGTGCTGCAAAATCAGAGCACAAATGACTCAAACCTTTCAGATAAGTTCCCTGTGAGGGAATGAGCAGCGCAGTTGAGTATAGCTGTGTCGCATTACAAACAGCTCTCCTCCCCTCCATACCACTGTCCGCTCTGCTGTACTACCCTTCCCATGCCCCCCCCCCCCCTTACACTTTCTGGAGATGAGTCGGTGATCACACTTGTGTGTTGTGCCTAAAACAACTTGTAATCATTCTGCAGTGAGAGTACAACAAGCTACTCCTCTGTGAGATATAATAACATTCTGCTCTCACTGCAGATGGATTACGAGATACTGTGAGCACAACAGACGTAATTGTGATTCACCTTTGGACAGGCAGTGTGGTGGGAGGGGAAGTACAGCAAAGCTTACAGTGCTATGACAGGAGTAGAGCTGATAGAAGGATTTGTAATGTGACACGGCTAAACTCAGCTGCACTTTCTAATCTTGCAGGAGGAAAGACCAGGAGTTTGGAGCTGTATCATTACATTTCACCCTCTGAGAAACTTAAGCTATGGTGGGGTTATGTTCTTTTTCTGCTGTATTGCAGCCTGTTTATGATTCTTATGACTGGTCAGCATCGTACAGGAAGACGTGCATGCCACCAGTGAAAACTAATAACACCACACTTGGACTTTAATGAAAGTTAACTCATTTCATGCCAAATACTTTGCTAATATCTCTGTAATGGAGAGGCGAAACAAAAAAAATGTTTTGTTCGCTCTGCATCCACTATTACATCGTGTCCAGTTCAACATGAAAAATTTGGTGAAAGATCCTCTTTAATGAATCTGTCCCTTATTTTTTTCTTAACAGCCCATAGAACCCCTCCCCCGCTCCATATGAGTGTCACATCTCTGCTATTTGTACTAGAAATATGTGCATTTATGAAGTGATAATCTCCTTAGTCACTTGTCATGTAATAGAGCACTTCTAATTCTTGGGTTTGCTCATATGAAGCTAATCCTATAAAGACAACCCCTTTTCATATAGAAGGGGCTCTATAAGCCGGAGTGCAGAAATTTTCTGACAAATCCAGGCCATCCGACTGTTGCATAAAAGGTTGTTGATTTATATTGCAGACTTATATTAGTATTTCCCCTGCAAATGGGTCCCAATTAAAAACTCTTAAAAACCTGTCAGAAGGTTTCTCATCCCCAATACTCACTAGAGAACTACCACCCCTTTATAGTCCCCTTCCTCCGATCTACAAAGGTGTCCTTAGTAGCTGCAGTACATGTTATTTTGTGAAAAATTTTATTTTTAATTCTATTTTTCTGTACTTCATGGACCGGTTCTGAGTCCTCCAACCCGACCTCAATGGCCTCATAGGCATATATAAGGCTGGCAAGTTCAGTTCAGGAGACCTGTGGGCAGTGTGTGCATCATGGTTCCTACTTGGTCCACAACACATGGAGGGTTAGATATTGGCTGGAACAGTGACCATTTAAGGCAAGCAATACGTGATCATGCTTTTCAACAATGCTTAAAGGGGTTTTCCACTTCTAGGACAACCCCTTCTTGATCTCAATGTTTGGCCCCAACAAAATAAAAAAGCTTATACTCCCCTTCCGTGCAGGCGCTGTTGGCACTCGCGGTCCCGGAGTTCTCGTGCTGTTCTTGTGTCACGTGACGCAGACAACCAATCAGTGCTGGAGTCACTGTCCCCGCATTCTGTCGAATTAAGCATGAAGAGGAAGGCAGGGCTGCAGCTGATCTCTAACTTCCTTTGCATGTTCAATTTGTCCGAAGGCGGTGAAGCTGGCGCTGATTGGGCGCTGGCGTCACGTGGCACAACAACTGCACGAGAGCCCCTGGACCACGAGTGCAGACACTGCTGAAATGACGCCAGCACAGGAGGTGAGTGTAAGCTTTTTTATTTCATCGGGGCCGAGTGAGGGGTATGAGAGGAAGTTGTCCAAGTAGTGAACAACTTTTTTAATAAAGCGCTGGCTTCTGGGGTTCAGATCCATATGTCACCAAACAAATTGTTCAGTTTTTTTAAAATGTAGGCGATTAGGCCATTACTATGACTTTGTTTCCATTCACATTTCATGAAAGTCATCCGAATATGCTGATTTTGGCGAGACTGGACAATGATCTGACTTAGATTTGCTGTGAGGTATGACTAGCTGCGGCTTTATCCTCTCTCATCGTTGAAAAGACGTAAATGTTTGGCGCTCATGTTTATTGGGGAGGGGGGCAGGAGAGTGAGTTGTGTACTAATGGTGGGGGAGAGTTTCCTTTTGTTTTCAAGCTAGAGAGTTGACCTCAAACAAGTAAGAGTATAGGAAAGCTTTCCTGTATACGGTACTTACTTTCCCTGTTGGATTTCCTAATGTGTAGACAGCAAACACCGTACTTCTGCCAAGTTGGGTGAAGCTGACCTTGGCTGTCTGATGTCGGTGCCGGCTCTTGGGAATAAATAATCACATTGATCTGCTGCCTCCCTATAAATCATGTGTGAATGGTCTGCATACAATGAGACTCCAGCTTTCTTCACTATCACGTGCGTTTACTTGGCACAGTGGATGTTGTATATTTTCTCCAGGATTCGTCCTCCCTATATGTTCTTACTGAGTAAACCCGGATGGGGTCCTCGCTGGATTACTGTGTGACACTTGTTGCTTGCGTTCTGTGATCACTTCTGCTCGTTGTTACCTATTGTGTTGAAGTGCCAGGATCATACTCTGTTAATAACCCTCGAAGTGCCATGTATGCCTGCGTAGTCGTGGCTTTCCTTGTTGCTGAGTCACTTTCCCTTTCCAGTACAAAGAGTGGACTCTTCTGAAGCTTAATAGCATTCTGCATGTCATGTGGAGTGTCCCCTCACGGGAGGGAGGCTTTGATGTTTTCTCGTCTTGTAATTTTGTGCTTTTAGCCTATTTTTGTAGTAATTTTTCTTTTTACATTCAGGAATGCAGAGGTTTATCTTTGGTGAACCTTCCCTTTTTATATTGGTGATTGCGAGTCATTCCAAGTGTATCGGGAGATGTAAGGAAAACAATTTCTCGCTGCTGTCGACGGAGTAAAGTCTACTTACAGCAGACATTACTCTGCGTACAACACACAATGTGCACTCCATAACACTCACACTTTTCTTTGATTTTCAAAGGCATCTGATAACACCAGTGTATGGTAGCGGCAGATGCGCTGACTTCAGCAGTGTGGGTCATGCGTGCCTTTGGTGTAGATTTGTGACATTACTTGCATTACAGTGAGCGCATCCCACCGATATTCGATCTAGGGAATTTGGAGGCCAAGTCAACACCTTAGGCCATGTTCCCACATGTTGTGTTTTGCAGCGTATTTTGCTGCAGATTTTTATGCAAATTTTTCAGCTATGTTTTGCAGTACCAGCAAAGTCTATCAGAAACCAGAATTCTCTGTTCATACATCTTGTTTATTTTTTTTTGATCAGGATTTTGTGCCTTGGTTGGGTTTTTGGAAAATAGAGCATGTCACTACTTTCCACGTTTTTTCACCCATAGGAAGTAATGGGTGGTGAAAAAAACGCACCTAAAATGCAGGTAAATTTTTTTATTTATTTTTTTTCAGTGTTTTTGATGGCAAAATAGAATGGGGTTCTCTTATGTACTGTACATGCATAAATAGACAGAAGGACAGTGAAAAAAACGCATCGAAACTTGCAGATTTGACACATCTGATTTCTTGCCAGAGATCAGTTTTGCTGCAGATTACTAACTGAAAAAACCCCCCACAACATATGGGAACATAGCCTTAAACTTGCGTTATACTGCTGAGTAGACTGCCATTAGAAAATACTTAGACCTGGGGCCCATTGTTTCCCAGCGTGCATTGTTCAGAACAATAAGATGCACTAATACTAATAATACTAATCAATGTGTACGGGATGTTCTGACCTAGTCGTCTCAATTGCTTAGCTTAGATGGTTAAAGAGGTTGTCCACTACTTTTACATTGATGACCTATCCTTAGGATAGGTCATCAATGTCTGATCGGTGGGGGTCTGATACCCAGCACCCCCACCGATCAGCTGTTATTGGTGGCGGCTGTCAGCCGGAAATACTCACTTGCCGATCTATTGATAGTGGTCGCCGCAGGGTACTACACGTCCACCTCCTATTCATTTGAATAGGAGGCAAATGTGTAGTATCAGGTCTCAGCCACTACGAGAAGAGAAAGCAGCAGCTCGCAAAGTGACGGCTGCCGACACCAATAACAGCTGATCGGAGGGGGTGACTGGTGTTGGACTCCGGCCAAACAGACATTGATGACCTATCCAAAGGATAGGTCATTAATGTAAAAGTAGTGGACAACTTCTTTAAACCTGCCATACTCATTAGATGGCTGTCAGCTGAACCATCCTATGCTCTCTTGAGAAAAAGATGTCTGGCGCTGGCTTGTCTCCGGGAGAACAAGAGTGGGAAGGCAAAAATCCTACATGCCGGATCCTTAACTTCTCCAACAATATATTGTCTGAGGCCCCCATGTACGTTAAACAAAAGGAAAAAAAACATGGAGTAGCCATGAAGCACCAAATAGGATAAAAACAAGCAATTTTTATTTATGAAGATACATTAAGAAATACATTAACATGTTAGAATGAGGTATCGTACAGGAGGAATGCCTATCCATGTAGTCCGTACCACATGGGAATAAGTATAGTAGGGCACATCAAATAGACACATGAGACAAATAGAGTATACAATAATTTGTAATATATCAAAGTATTTATCAACAATCCGATGTTGTTGCAGTATGACTTATTACACCAAATGTAGTCTAGCCAAAAAGGTGAGATGTAATAGGACTCAAAAATGCCCATAATTGTGCCCAAATATAGTAAGAAAAATGTAGGTAATGATAAGCTACTGAAACTTACCGTGATGTGCGAGATAGGAGTTCCCCACGCTGCCCTGACGCGCGTTTCACTTTAGCATTTTGAAGGGGAGGTCATAGTCTAATGTATATCGGCCAAACCCATCAGTATTGGCGGGTTTACCCAACATTAGTCTAATGGGCTTAAGGCCAAACAGAGCAGCTAGGTTACAGCAGAAAACTGGAGTGGCGGTTAGCCGACAGTTTTTATTTCTTTAAAGTGAATTTTTCTCCAAATTTTGGAGCATCTGAGAGCTGCAAAATGTAGGGCCAGAGGCCCTGATTCTAGCAATGTGCCACTTAGCTGCTTGCTGTCATTTTGATAAAATCCCAGTTTTATCTGCTGCAGATCTAGCAGTTCTCTGAATGCTGAGCTCTGTATAACCCCGCCCACACCACTGATTGGCAGCTTTCTGACAATGTACAGTGTACACAGAAAAGTGGCAATCAGTGCAGGGGGCAGGGCTATACAGAGCTCAGGCATACAGAGGACTATATGGAAGCAGGTCTACCAGTCCTCTAGTGATAAAATCATTGTTTTATTAGCAGGAGATTAATTACACTAAACAGTGATACATTGCTGGAATCAGGGTCTCTGCCCCTAAATTATGCTCCTTTCAGATTACGTGTCAAAAACCTGGTGACAGATTCCTTTTAACCCCTTCACGACCCTTAACTTACTGATACGTCAAAAGTAGTGTGTCTGCCTTTGATATGGTCTCGCATGTCGAGTCTGCATCATTCTCTGCACATGACAGCTGATTTAATCAGTAATCATGTGCCTTCTATCAGCCACAGGTGCCTCAGAGCTCCGCCCCTGGCTGTTAACCTGTTACTTACCCCTGCCAGTCTCCGACAGTGGCATGTAACATGTGCCAGCAAGGAGGTCAGTCCTTTCACACCCGTGACGTGATTGCTGGGCGCTGATGGGTTGCCATGACAGCCTAGGGTCTGCTGAAGACCTCTGTGACTGTCAGTATGATCCTCCTGTGAAAGCCAGCCCATGTCTGGCGTTCATAATATATTGTGATTTTGTGATTTTGACTATGCCTAACAGTGCAGATGTACTTCTATGTGTAGCACAAGCGGTCGGATGATAGCAGATTCAAGTCCCCTAAGGGGACTAATAAATAGTTTTAAAATATTTAAAAAAATTACATAACATTATACAACACATGACTGATGTGTCAGAAGTAAGCAACAAACACAGCTCTATACTGCCTTGTAATTACAAGTTCTGGAGGAGTTCAGTACAGTTGATCTGTGCTATAAACACGCTAGCTGTGATGTAAAATCATGATGTACTTGGTAGAAAATAAAATTGTCCAGGAGGAGACAGTATGCAAAAGATGAATTCTACACTTATCAGCTTGATGATCTCTTACCTGCTCCCCTGCATGAAGCCTTGTGAAGGAGCTGTCATTCCCAGGGGTGACGCAAGTGCGTATCAGTAGTCCGGCTTTTGTAAAATCATTGGGACCTAAATGAGCATATGCCGCCCTCGTGAATGACTGACTGTTCTGCCTGAAATCTCATGTGGGGAAACAGGTGAGAGAGAAGAGTGACCTGAAATAACTGGAGGCAGGTGGCGGTAAGAGAAAGTGGGAGAGAGGCCCGAGAGCTGTAAGTGCAGGACAAACCACTTGCAAGTTACTGGCATAAATACAGTTATATGAAAAAGTTTGGGCACCCCTATTATTCTTAAGCTTAATGTTTTATAAAAATTGGTGTTTTTGCAAAAGCTATTTCAGTTTGATATATGTAATAACTGTTGGACACAGTAATGTTTCTGCCTTGAAATGAGGTTTATTGTACTAACAGAAAATGTGCAATCTGCATTCAAACAAAATTTGACAGGTGCATAAGTATGGGCTCCTCACCAGAAAAGTGACATTAATATTTAGTAGATCCTCCTTTTGCAAAAATAACAGCCTCTAGTCGCTTCCTGTAGCTTTTAATGAGTTCCTGGATCCTGGATGAAGGTATTTTTGACCATTCCTCTTTACAAAACAATTCCAGTTCAGTTAAGTTTGATGGTCGCCGAGCATGGACAGCCCTCTTCAAATGATCCCACAGATGTTCAATGATATTCAGGTCTGGGGACTGGGATGGCCATTCCAGAACATTGTAATTGTTCCTCTGCATGAATGCCTGAGTAGATTTGGAGCGGTGTTTTAGATCATTGTCTTGCTGAAAGATCCATCCCCTGCGTAACTTCAACTTTATCATTGATTCTTGAACATTATTGTCAAGAATCTGCTGATACTGAGTGGAATCCATGCGTCCCTCAACTTTAACAAGATTCCCGGTGCCGGCATTGGCCACACAGCCCCAAAGCATGATGGAACCTCCACCAAATTTTACTGTGGGTAGCAAGTGTTTTTCTTGGAATGCTGTGTTTTTTTTGCCACCATGCATAATGCCTTTTTGTATGACCAAACAACTCAATCTTGGTTTCATCAGTCCACAGGACCTTCTTCCAAAAAGAAATTGGCTTCTCCAAATGTGCTTTTGCATACCTCAGCCGACTGTTTGTGGCGTGCTTGCAGAAACGGCTTCTTTCGCATCACTCTCCCATACAGCTTCTCCTTGTGCAAAGTGCGTTGTATAGTTGACCTATGCACAGTGACACTATCTGCAGCAAGTTGATGCTGCAGCTCTCTCGAGGTGGTCTGAGGATTGTCCTTGACTGATCTCACCATTCTTCTTCTCTGCCTTTCTGATGTTTTTCTTGGCCTGCCACTTCTGGCCTTAACAAGAACTGTCCCTGTGTTCTTCCATTTCCTTACTATGTTCCTCACAGTGGAAACTGACAGGTTAAATCTCTGAGACAGCTTTTTGTATCCTTCCCCTGAACAACTATGTTGAATAATCTTTGTTTTCAGATCATTGGACAGTTGTTTTGAGGAGCCCATGATGCCACTCTTCAGAAGAGATTCAAACAGGAGAACAACTTGCAAGTGGCCACTTTAAGTAGCTTTTCTCATGATTGCATACACCTGGCTATGAAGTTCAAAGCTCAATGAGGTTACAAACCAAAAAAAGTGCTTTAGTACGTCAGTAAAAAGTAGGTAGGAGTATTTAAAACAGGAAAATGATAAGGGTGCCCATACTTATGCACCTGTCAAATTTTGTTTGAATGCAGATTGCACATTTTCTGTTAGTACAATAAACCTCATTTCAAGGCAGAAACATTACTGTGTCCAACAGTTATTACATATATCAAACTAAAATAGCTGTTGCAAAAACACCAATTTTTTATAAAACATTAAGCTTAAGATTAATAGGGGTGCCCAAACTTTTTCATATAACTGTATTCACCAATGGATTTCTAGAAAACAAAGAAAAGGACTTGTAATACAAAGGTATAGACATAATCAACATTTCAGATGCTTTATGCAGATGACGCTAGTTTAGGATTAAAGGGGTATTCCCATCTCCAAGATCCTATCCCAATATGTAGTAGGTGTAGTAGTAATAATATTAGCAAATGCCTCCAATTAGAAATGTAGTATAGTTTTTCTGATTCGCTATGTCTCTTTCCTCATGTGCAGGCAATAGAGGACCTTAGGTATCCATGGTTACGACCACTAGTAACTAGCTAACTGCCACTTTATCAGTGGTCATAACCATGGATACCTAAGGTCCTCTATTGCCTGCACATGAGGAAAGAGACATAGCGAATCAGAAAAACTATACTACATTTCTAATTGGAGGCATTTGCTAATATTATTACTACTACACCTACTACATATTGGGATAGGATCTATGAGATGGGAATACCCCTTTTAAGGGAACCTGTCTGCAGGTTTTCTGATCTGTAAGTATGCATTTACTATGGTTTGTTTAAAACTAAAAGTGATTCTGAGAATAACCCTTTAAAGGATTGCCGTTATGTGACGCATGCCTCTGAGCCTCACTCATACAATGACATCCATCACACACAGACTTTATTTTAAAAAATCATGTGGGAGCCTGTTCATACAACCTTGTGAAGGAAGCCATGTGCATCAGTTGTGAAAATACTTAAACAGGACGCCCGATCTGGTGATATATTTAACGTAGACTAAAGCTGCATTTACACTAAACAAGCGTTCTTTCAGTTTAGACAGGCTGCCGATCACCTGATGAACGAACAAAACATTTGTTTATCAGGAGAAATTATTTTTTGCACACCATCCTCTGTAAACAGGACTAGTACTGTGGAGAATCATTGCAGCCTATGCACACGAAGAGATCTATTACATGCATTGTCTACCGCAGGCTGACTGTGTAAACAGGCAATAAACGACCACTGATTGGTAAATGTGTAGTGCCGTCAGTCGGACCCTAACAGAATGGGAATTAGAGAAGAGATGGAACATGTTAGCTACTTCTGATGTCCAGGCGGTCCACTCATTACTCTGCTGTGACTTTCTAACATGTAACTGCTTAGGATTCGGCTTGCAAGAAATTGTGGAGCTGTCAGACACAGCCAGACTCCCCACAGAGAAGATAAATTGTTTATTACAATGTTTGGCTTCTCCATCACTGTATACACAAAGTTCAAATCCCATCAAGGACAACATCTGCCAGGGGATTGTATGTTCTCCCCGTGTTTGTGTGGGTTTCCTCCCACACTCCAAAGACATAGTACGCGGGAATTTTAGAGTGTGAACCTCAATGGAGACAGTGATGATTATGTCTGTAAAGCGCTGCAAATATGATAGCGCTCTATTGGCAGGCATAATAGTGTTCACTTCACTTTTCCTGACACTTTGATATCAGGTTTAGAAAGGCTTCCTGCCACATTCTCCAACAGTCATTTGCTTCATTGTAAATGAATATATATTTTGAATTTCAGGCTGATGTATTTCTGCCTCTGGAACGCTTGTATACTTTTTTTTTTTTCCCCCATAAATATCCGACTTGTACAGCTGCAGATGTGCAAATGTGAACCTAACCTTACAGAACAGGTTTGCTTCCTTACACGTACAATCTCTGGCAGGGTTTGACCAGCAATTGGTGGCTGACGAGCAAGTAACAGAATAGAACTGGACTGACCAGATGGAAACCTTTATATGGATAGCTTAACACTTCATTCATACAACCTCAAAAATTTGTAATCAAACATTTTTGGTTATTTGGCCCTTATGATTTCACGGGTGCTTTTGTATTCTAGTTGCTGGGTAATACATTGAAGAAGTGAGGACCTCCCATGTCATTCATCGCTGGTAAAAATTTACGTAGGACAATTTGGGGATTGAGTCATTACATTGTAGACATGCAAATTACCTCTTCATAGAGGAAGAGGACTTGAACTCTACAGCACCACCTATTGGAAGTCACAATTTACCCTTTAACGAGTCTTGCAGTGTGACTTAGGATAATAGCCAAATCAGAATGTCAATTTGCAGACAGGGTGTTTTGGGGTATTGCCCCTTGTCAGTGCAAAGTATGAGAATTGATTTGGCTAGGTGAGAGGCTCTGGACTGAGGTCTAACGGGTAACGTTTCTCCTTGTGGAGAGTGGCTGTAGACAGAAGCCATATGAAATCAGTTGTCCAAGACTTGTATATTGATGGTCTATCTGGTGGGGGTCCACCATTGTCTAGCAATTAGTAGCTCCCAAGGTTGCTGGATGTACTGAGGATACGTCCCCAAAATATACTGAATGTCCTGGACAGCCTCTTTAAACTAACCATCTTAAATCAATGTAAGGGAATGGTTAGGCTGTGTGCCCACGATGCGTTTTAAGCGTTTCCGCAGCGGCAAAAGCGCTGCAGAAATGCTTAAAAAATGCATGGTAGAAGGCCTGCCATGTTCCCCAATGATAAGCCGCATGTGCTGTGCACATGCTGCGGAAATTTCCGCTGCGGATTATCATTGTGGAAAAAAACGCAGCACTACCAATTATTTTGCGGAAGCGCTGCGTTTTCGCCGCCGTTGACTTGCATTGGAAAGCATGGATTACGCATCACTGTATATGTAGATGCGCATTCCATGCGTTCCAATGTGCGGATTGTACCCGGGTGTGGAGGACAGGAGACTCTCCTCCGGACCTGGGTACCATAGAACCTGTAAAAAATAAATGTTATATTTACCTTCTGATGGCCCCCGCTGTGCTATTCCTCCCATGCCGGCAGATCGCGATGGACTGAAGGACCTGCGCTGACGTCATAGTCATGTGACTGGTCACGCGATGCTGACGTCGGCAGGTCCTTCAGTGTACCGTGATCTGCTGGCAGCCTGGACGGAGCGAAGCAAGACTGCGGGGGCCATCAGAAGGTAAGTATAGATTTATTTTTTTTATTTTTTACCATTCTTTTTCGGTCACACTATATAAATCCATGCCGGTTGCATGGATTTATATAGTGTGACCAAGTTGTCAAGCACTTTCCAGGTGATGCTAAAATCGCTTGGAAAGCGCTTATCAACCCGCATGCGGAAATGCAACTGAAGAAAGCTTCACATCCGCATGTCCCTGGCAGGAAAAACGCATGTACAATCCACATGTATAATCCGCATGCGTTTTTTCTGCCAGGGAGATGCAGAAACGCTCAGGAAAAAATCCGGAGCATTTCTGCATCGTGGGCACATAGCCTAAACAGTGATCTGTATGTTAGGCTAAGGCATATATCAAGCGGTTGTATTCTCGGACTTGTGTGGTTGTGTGTGTCCCGTCCCCCCCCAACACCCCTCATCCCAATGCATGTACCCCTCTGGGTTCTGTAACTCTTTCTCCTTCAGGATTTTCCAGTATCAGAACTTCTGATCTCGCAGTGGGGCACAAGTATTACAATGTAGCGTCATCTGTGGTTAGGGTTTTTATCTTGCAGTAATAGATGGTTATTTTTGTGTTACAAAGTTGGAGAAGGTGGTCTTCACCATCTTTCAGGGTATATTAATGTCTATGTAACAAGCTAATGCTCTCTGATGACAAGTCAGCAGCAACTTCATGAACTGCCGTATTTCACTGAGTGCGTGTAAAGTGTAACGGCCTTTTATAATAATTTACTAGATGCTGATCAACCTTTTTACATTAAACCCACCTGCCTAATGTGCGGATACTTGTCCTGCTGAAACAGCTTTGACTCCTCACACAAAGACCCCACAAGACCTCTAAACGTGCCATGAGCTATGTGGACGTGTTTATATAGAGAAATTCACCGCACACTGTTAAAAGATGCAAATGTGCCGAAAATGCCTCAATAGGTATCAAAGTGCAGGAGGAAATGCAACCATAGAAAAACGTTTCGATCCTTCCTGGGTCTTGTTCAAAATGTTAAGGAAAACAAAAAACGATAGTGGTATAATGACCTGCCCTGGGGTGTGTGACTTAATGGCCTTTGATAATGTTCAAGCAGGCTGTGCAATTAAGGAAAAGGAAGGTTGCTGTCCTGGTGGTGAGAAAGTTGGGTTGGACAGGTAAATCATACCCAAAGTGAACTTCACCTACAACTCTAATTTTGTCATTCTCTACACATGCTACTGGGATCCCACATCCCGTCCACCAGCACCTCCTACCATAGACTGTGTGCACATCAATCCTCCTTGGTACCAAGATGTAAGCAGCAGATCCTTTAAGGCTATGTTCATGTGTTGCTGCCAGTCTGCGGTGCAAAAAAACCACATAATTTTGCCATAGTTTTAAGTCACAATTGCAGCAAAAAAAAAAAAGGCAACATGCCTGTTACCGGAGAATGCAGCCTAAAAGGGTATTCCAGTCTATGTAAAATATCACCTGTCCACTGGATAGGTCAGAAGTGCTGTGGGCAGCTGTGGATTTCAGTGACTGTTGGCTCCATTCAACTCCACTCGGCTGTGATCAGGTTCGGTTGATGGTCTACACTTTGGATTGAGGAGGCAGCTTTACACTGTACACAACATATCTATATTTTGTCCACACATGCATAGTTACATTGACCCATCAATCTTCTACCTGTGTTCTCTCTGGAGTCTGTGTAGGCCTTCACAACATTTGTGCATCGTGCCGCAATGTGATGACCTCCTGAGGCCTACTAATTAGAAGTTTAGCCAGCGTTGAGGTTCTCCTGGCTCTTGTACAGTGACCATGGACTAGCGACATGGCCGCTGAGGCAGTGTCCAGCAAATGTATTTGCTCAGCTGTACTAATATCTTTTCTAAACTACTTTTTTATAAGACAGAGGTGTCACACAGTTCAATACGCCTGAAATGTAGCTGATAAAATCTAAACAGTTTGCCGGGGTTGGTAAGTGCGGTGGGGAATGAACCGGGGATAGGTGAGCCATAAGGACTATCAATTCATTGATATAAGGACTACAGATGAGAAGGCGCGGCCTCCTTTAACAACTATTTTACTATTCAAGGTAGGTCTCTGGCTGTTCCAGGACCCTCTGCCAGGCCCTGGTGCTGCCCCTGCTGTCATCTGAAGCAACAAAGAAATAGCGAGATCGCTGCTGTGTCACGGTTTTGGTGACGCAACAGCGACCTCACCAGTGGATGTCGCTATGTGTGACACTTTGCAGCGATCAGGCCCCTGCTGTGAGGTCGCTGATCGCTGCAAAGTGTCCTGGACCATTTTTTGGTCGTTGCCCTCCCGCTGGTCAGCACACATCGCTGTGCGTGACCAGCGGGAGCAGCGATCAGGCTGGTAACCATGATAAACAGCGGGTTACTAGGGACACACGCGTGCCTAGTAACCCGACGTTTATCATGGTTACCAGCCTGCTAAAGTGAGCGGTAACATCCCGCTCACTGTAGCAGAGTGGTAACCATGGTAAACAACGGGTTACTAGGTGCGCATGTGCCCCTAGTAACCCGATGTTTACCGTGATTACCAGCCTGCTCCTGGTTCAGCAGGCTGGTAACCAGGAGCAGGACACCGTGGAAAGATTCTTTCCACGATGTCGCTGCTCCCCTGATCGTTGGTGAGCCTGCCTGTTTGACAGCTCACCAGCGACCACATAGCGACGCTGCAACGATCCCTGACAGGTCGTATCGTTGTCGGGATCGTTGCAGCGTCGCTAAGTGTGACGGGGCCATTATGGTAACAAGAGTCCATTATGTTATTACTGAGGCTTGTAGCCGATTGTATCATCCTTAAAATGTCATTGTAGAAAATGTAATTGTAGAAAATGTAATTGTCAAAATCAATAGAAATGAGAAGTAATGTAAGCCTGGGCTTCACTAGATAATCTCTCGCTGTAACACGATTCACAGCAGGATTCTTTATTGTGAAATGTGCTTTTATTAAAGCGAGTCATTCACCCCCCAAAATACATTTTATTCAGTGTTGTAGGGGACTTTGCCCCTTTAATAACCATACTAACAGGGCTGTGGAGTCGGTATAAAATGGACCGACTCCGACTCCCAAAATATATAATAAATTTGGTACAGTAGTTCAATGCAGTTTGTGGGGAATATTTTTTCATAAGAATTTTGGAAAGTAATGAAATGTCCTATAAATGTCTGTCCTATTCCTGATCTAAGGGTCTAGACTTTTAGCTGAGATGAAGCTGTGCTACAGTAAATTTATCACTTAAACATGAGCCATGTATGAGGGAGTCGGAGTTGTGGAAATTGAGAAGTCGGAGGTTTGGCTTCCCGGCTCCACGGCCCTGGTTCCTATTTGTTTTTTTGCAATTTGACGGTTTTTGCTACCTCTTGTGAGAGGAGCATAATGTAAGAAAGAGACCCTGATTCCTAGATGTATCATTTAGTTTACTGACTGCAGCAGTTGTGATGCAATCAGTTTTTAGATGTAGTATGTAGCAGAGCTCAGAAAGCTACTAACGCCCATACCACAGCTTTTATGTACATTATCTATTGAACTGCTTATCAGAGGAAGGGGCGTGGTTGGTCTAGGGGCTGTAGTCCAGACAGTGATGATGTTCTGGTGATAAAACATTAATTGTATTGAAACAGCGCACAGCCTTAAAAATGACACCGCTGAAATCTGTTTTAACTCTTGCCTCATGCCACCCTCAGATTATTCAGCAAACCCCTGCTAACAGATTCCTTTGAAAGGGGTTATCCGCTTTCAGGGAAGTTGACCTCAAACACTGTAAAATAGCTAAAATAACAAGCACATCAGTTACTCACAGGGCTGTGGAGTCGGTAAGCTAAACCTCCGGCTCCAACTCCTCAATTTCCATGACTCCGACTCCGACTCTACCTCCACGACTCCGACTCCCTCATACATGGCTCATGTTTAAGTGATAAATTTACTGTAGCACAGATTCATCTCAGATAAAAGTCTAGACCCTTAGATCAGGAATAGGACATTTCATAACTTTCCCAAATACTTATGAACAAAATATTCCCCACAAACTGCATTGAACTACTGTACCCAATTTATTATATATTTTAGGAGTCGCAGTCTGTCCATTTTATACCGACTCCAACTCAACCAAAATGGACACTGACTTCACATCACTGGTTACTCACCCACCCTGGGTCCAGTGGCTGCACCTGCTTCTGTTTCAGTTTGGTTTGGCTGCAGTGGTGTTTTAAAGTCGACAGCGTAAATCACCGCTGTAGCCAATCACTGAGTTCAGCGATGCGTGCTGCCTATGTAGGCTTACAGCGGTGATGGCCTGCTGCCTATGTAGGCTTACAGCGGTGATGGCCTGCTGCCTATGTAGGCTTACAGCGGTGATGGCCTGCTGCCTATGTAGGCTTACAGCGGTGATGGCCTGCTGCCTATGTAGGCTTACAGCGGTGATGGCCTGCTGCTTATATAGGCTTACAGCGGTGATGGCCTGCTGCTTATATAGGCTTGCAGCTGCCGATGGCCTGCTGCCTATATAGGCTTGCAGCGGCCGATGGCCCGCTGCCTATATACAGCATGTATTGGGTCCAGAGGGGGTGAGTACCTGCTGTTTTGTTATTTTATAGTGGACAATCCCATTAATGGGAATTTCATATATGTACCAATTATCAACTATCCACTAGGACTCTCAGCAATTGGAAGAGCAAAAAAAAAAAAAAAAAAAAAAAAAAAAAAAAGGTTACCGGTGTGTATGGGTGGTTGCGTGGTTGCTGATTCTCTCAATTTTTTGCATAATAAAAATATGGTCACACAACCCCTGCTCGAGAGATTTTGGGAGTCCATCGGTCAGACTCTCAGGAATCATGCATTAATCAACAATTCTGTATCGCCCTCTAACGGCTGGCATTTCTTGTATTGCCTCTTTGGTGAGAAATATCCTTTTCATCACTGTATTCTCACCAGCTTCAACAAATGTCAAAGCAATGTAGTAATAGAAGCAAGGTAAATGTGTATAAAACCAAGCTTTCATTACTGGTCTGACTCCTGTGCAGTAAGCCCGCAGCCTCATTATGCATTCTGAGCTCGCTGACTGTTTATTAATCACCTTTTCTAGATGGCAATTTGCTAAGTTGGTTAAACTCCCTAGTGCTGAAGCATTGTTTTATCTCTCTGCTGGAGTCTGCTTTGATGTGATTGTTCTGATTTATTCTCTGTTTAACATTCATATATTGTAACTCTTATCTAACGGTCACCCCCTGTGATTCAACCTTTTATTTTCTCAAGTTTGTTTTTTGTTTTGTTTTTTTTTAGTTTAAATATTCGGTTTTTTGAATAATGATCCTTTACCTATAACCCAAAAATGCCAAAAAATGATAATTCTAAGTCCTTTAGGAAGCCCCGTGCTCTGTGTCTGGAGAACGGTGCGTGCTCATAGAATTGTGCAGCCTGAGGTTTGGTCAGTAGTCGGGGCTTCGCCTGCCAGGGATCAGCATAGAAGACCTGAAGTTGTTTTATACTGTGTGTGCAGTATAGGAAGTTGTGGTGCCCCCATCACTGTTTGCCTCAACGATTGACACCAACAATCGACTCGCTGTTTAGTTTTCCACTGAATGTGATAATGAATATGTCGTCTGGGCTCTCTTTCCCATTAATTGAGGAAGTTATGATGGGAAATGTAGTGTAAAAAAATGTCTTTACAAAGGTCTTTTTTGACCTCCTGGGGAACAAAAGCCAAAAACCAGTAATCCAGTTATGTCTTTGTGTGTTTATAGGGTGTTGGGAAGTTTAAGGTGTATTTACACTGGCTGATTATAGCCAATGTGTTCCTAGAAAAGCTTGTTTATCAATAATCAGCTAATGTAAATAGACTGACAATCAGTTGTTCGTCGGGTAATAAGATTTTTAAACTTTTTCTTAAGAATCCTAGTTCTCTACTGTGCATCGTCTTGTGTAAATACATCATGTTCTACTGAGAACCATGACCATCTATTCTCATAGAATGATCTATTGCCCATTGGGAAGTGTGCTTTTTTGTGTCTAAACAGGCTATAAACCACCAATTAAAGGGTTAGTCTGAAATCCAAAACGAAATTTCAACTAATAAATCTTTAAAAACTACGGTAATAACTTTTTTGTAATTTTATGTGTAAACCCACTTCATGCACACATCAGTATTTTATCAGTAAAAATGTATATGCGAAAGCCAGGAGTGTCTCCAAAACACAGAACCGGTATCCATCTTTCAATTTATAGCTTTTCTAAGATCCAATCCTGGTTTTGGCGTACAAATATTGACGCGTGAATAAGCCCTTAGCTAAAAGGGTACCTGACCTTTCACACACACAATCTGGATAAAGCATTGTTTTGTTGCTGAAATTCCCCACAACCATTTAAAATTCCTTTTGGTGCACATACCAGCCCTACAACCCCTGGCAAAAATTATGGAATCACCGGGCTCGGAGGATGTTCATTCAGTTGTTTAATGTTGTTGAAAAAAAGCAGATCACAGACATGGCACAAAACTAAAGTCATTTCAAATGGCAACTTTAGGGCTTTAAGAAACACTAAAAGAAATAAAGATAAAAAATGTGGTACTCAGTAAGGGTAATTTTTTTCAGACCAAGCAGAGGGAAAAGATTATGGAATCCACCTGTAAATTTTAATTTCCAAAGCTAACACCTGCATCAAATTTAGATCTGCTCGATAGTCTGCATCTAAAAAGGAGTGATCACACTTTGGGGAGCTGTTGCACCAAGTGGACTGACATGAATCATTGCTCCAACACGAGAGATGTCAATTGAAACAAAGGAGAGGATTATCAAACTCTTAAAAGAAGGTAAATCATCACGCAATGTTGCAAAAGATGTTGGTTGTTCACAGTCAGCTGTGTCTAAAATCTGGACCAAATGCAAACAGCATGGGAAGGTTGTTAAAGGCAAACATACTGGTAGACCAAGGAAGACATGAAAGACCGGAAACTTAAAGCAATATGTCTCCAAAACAGGAAATGCACAACAAAACGAATGCGGAACGGATGGGAGGAAACAGGAGTCAATGTCTGTGATCGAACTGTAAGAAACCGCCTAAAGGAAATGGGATTTACATACAGAAAAGCTAAATATAAGCTATCATTAACACCTAAACAGAAAAAATCAAGGTTACAATGGGCTAAGGAAAAGCAATCGTGGACTGTGGATGACTGGATGAAAGTCATATTCAGTGATGAATCGCAAATCTGCATTGGGCAAGGTGATGATGCTGGAGCTTTTGTTTGGTGCTGTTCCAATGAGATTTCTAAAGATGACTGCATGAAGAGAACATTCAAATTTCCACAGTCATTGATTATATCGGGCTGCATGTCAGGTAAAGGCACTCGGGAGATGGCTGTCATTACATCTTCAAGAAATGCCCAAGTTTACATTAATATTTTGGACAGTTTTCTTATCCCATCAATTGAAAGGATGTTTGGGGATTATGATGACATTTTTCAAGATGATGATGCATCCTTCCATAGAGCAAAAACTGTGAAAACATTCATTGAAAGAAGACCCATAAGGTCAATGTCATGGCCTGCAAATAGTCCGGATCTCAATCCAATTGAAAATCTTTGGTGGAAGTTGAAGAAAATGGTCCATGACAAGGCTCCAACCTGCAAAGCTGATCTGGCAACAGCAATCAGAGAAAGTTGGAGCCAGATTGATGAAGAGTACTGTTTGTCACTCATTAAGTCCATGCCTCAGAGACTGCAAACTGTTAACACCAGAGGTGGTGCAACAAAATACTAGAGATGTATTGGAGTGTTCTTTTGTGTGTTTGTTTTTCATGATTCCATATTTTTTTTCCTCTGCTTGGTCTGAAAAAAATTACCCTCACTGAGTACCACATTTTTAATCTTGATTTCTTTGTGTTTCTTAAAGCCCTAAAGTTGCCATTTGAAATGACTTTAGTTTTGTGCCATATCTGTGATCTGCTTTTTTTCAACAACATTAAACAACTGAATGAACATTCTCCGAGCCCGGTGATTCCATAATTTTGTCAGGGGTTGTATATGTCCAGGGACTGTCCAGGTTCTCGTGTTCTGTAATTTGCCATTCGCTCTTGCTGTGAGTAGACCGTTTCTCTTCATCCGCATCCTGGCAGCACTATACATTCTAGAACATCTTTCCCTGTCTTCCCAGCATGCATTGCATCTGCCTTTGTTCAATAGGTTGCATGCCCCATGCTAAAATCTTGGTTCTCCAGAGAGGACATGTAATTTGTCTCCTTTTCTTTTGGCTCTAGAGATGGATTACTCTTAACAGGCAGTGAACAGCAAGTTACTCGGAGGGAAATACACTTGCTGGACAGTTACAAAACAGTGATCTTTCGAGGGTAAGGCGTCATCATATTTGGATGGTGATTTGCAGATTACCGACTTATTACGCTACTTTCACACTTGGCCTGATTTGTTAGAATGATAATAACCTTTTAAAATTATCACTCTATTGAATAGGTAAAATTGTAACGTGCTTGCAAAATCAGGAGCAGTGAATTTTAATTTCATTGTTTACAGTTTGTTGTCTAGGTTATCAGCCACCACTGCAGTGCTGACAAGCTCATTCCAGTAGAGCTGGTAAACGCTGCTCCAAAGTTGGCTGGAGTGAATTGTTGGCTCCAAATCTGTCCATCTGCAGAGACAAAGGTGCCCCTGCTTGCAGGATCAGAGAGCGCACAAGTTGGGCAGGAGCACAACCGTTCTGTTGGACCCAATTATCAATCAGCAAGCCCGGCGGCTGGGGAATTGGTGCATCCTGAAAAAGATAAGCCAACCCTTTTAAATTTATCTTCAGCAAAGGAAAAGAACAATTTGGCTGAGTCACCTTTTAAAACTCCAGCCTTGGCCTTATTGCTGTTTTGTCTGCTGGCGGATAATTGATTATTGCTTGGAACGATGGTGACCATAGAGGTTAACGTTTCCTGAGTAACAGTATCTGAGGCGATGTTAAACAATAAGCAAAGCGCAGATCTGGCTGGCATTCAGAGTGCAGGGAAAAGGCAGCATGTTATTTGGCTGTTTTCAGAATTTTTTTTTGTTTTGTTCCTTTATTTTTTACTGAAAAACGTTTTTCTTGTCAGTCTGCAATACTAAATGCACTTTTTGTTGACAAATGTGACAGAGAAAACTGGACCCATCTCCTTAAAGTTCTCTCCATCCTGAACTGAACTTAAAGAGAACCTGTCAGCAGGATTTTGCAAAGTAAAGAACACAAACAGCCATATTGGCGCTGTCATACTGATTAAAATGATACCTGCTGGGAAGCAATCCAATTTGTGTTTGTGTGAAGTCTTCATTTACTGATCTCTTCTTACGTCGGGGCGGCCTGTGGTCAGGGTCTTATCTTGGGGCTGGTCCCTTATTGATCCTCCTGTTTGTCAGGTCACTGATGCCTCCTATTATACATATCGTGCCGGCACAATTATTGCTGTGGTCTCTAAAATAACAAAAAAAAACAAAACCCCAAAACATTATCTACAACAAAATGGCGCTGGTGGTGGTTATCCCCCTTGTCTTTAATCTGCGCATGCGCCGCTCACAAATCACTAAACGTATTCCCACCCCACCCACCCAGGTATAATTTTAATCAGTATCACAGCGCCCGTATGGCTGTGTGTGTACTTTACTTTACAAAATCCTGCTGACAGGTTCTCTTCAAGACTAGATGATGAGGCTGGCCTTGGAGTCGCATGTGTTGCAGGCTTTTTCCAGGGCCTCTGTTGCAGATTGTAACAGGGAGGTAGCAATGAATGCTGCACTACTGTTCCTATCAAAATTATGGACCCCACAATGAAACCCCATAGACTCTTACTATCAGGGCTCGCTTACACTGCCGCATAAAATGGCCGAGTGCTATGTGATGTTTTATCAGATGGCACACGGCCCAATGTTATACTATGGGGCAGAGCGGATCTGCTTTTTATTTTCTCATTCCGATTCTGCAGGAGAAAACTATTGAAGCTAGCTGCCAGTGCATCCGAGTATCAGAGCACATGCACCCATACAGGTCTGTGGGTGAATGTGAAAAATTAGTCTGCACTTGGCTGTCATCCAAGTGCAGTCCGATTATTGCGGGCCCAGACAATGGAGAAAATTGAGAAATTAATCTCTAAGTCTTCCCTGCACCTGTGCTGCGATTCAAGAATCGGATCACACTTAGGTGACACTTGGATCAAACTGTGTCAGCGTTTGATTTAAGTGACATGAGCAGAATCGGGCCGATTCTATCTCGATGTGACCCCAGCCTTGGGCTGAGTCTGTGCACAGACTGGCTGCGGGCCTCCAGAGCTGAGCTAGACCGCCTCAGTCCGCACACTGTGGTCCATACTCTGACCATACCACGTTATAAACAGATCGACCAACATAAATAGCATGGATGTGGAGTACAGTAGAAATACGACTTATACTCAACATCCACGATAGATAGCCTACTCAGAGATAGATACAAACACTAGAGAACACCGAGTACATGGCATAAACAGAGAAAACTTTATTAGAAGTAGGAAAAATCTTATTAAAAAGTACAAGTTACAAGTACATGTGAGTTGCGGAGCATATCAAAAAGTAGAAAAAAAAGCCATAGTTGCACTGCAGCTATGGAGACGAAAAGACCATGCAGAAAAAATATTCCAAGGGAAAATCACAATACGATTTAACAAATAGATACGTATTCCCTAAGCGCAGGGCTAACAGGGCCTATATAAATAGTAACACACTGGAATTGGGGACACAGGGTATATCACTCGGGAAGTCAATAAGGATCTGGATACAGACTATGTATATAACAAGCTTCGAGGCATCGAGTAGTGAGAGAGTATCCAGAACATGTATATGCAGAACATTGCAAATAACTCACCAATGTGAATACCAGGGACAGAAAGGCAGAGAGGATGAACTGGCAGGGCAGGAGCGAACAAATGTGGGGCCCGCAATCCTCGACGCGCGTTTCGCGTAAGTAGCTTTTTCTGTATCCAGATCCTTATTGACTTCCCGAGTGATAATACCCTGTGTCCCCAATTCCAGTGTGTTACTATTTATATAGGCCCTGTTAGCCCTGCGCTTAGGGAATACGTATCTATTTATTAAATCGTATTGTGATTTTCCCTTGGAATATTTTTTCTGCATGGTCTTTTCGTCTCCATAGCTGCAGTGCAACTATGGCCTTTTTTTCTACTTTTTGATATGCTCCGCAACTCACATGTACTTGTAACTTGTACTTTTTAATAAGATTTTTCCTACTTCTAATAAAGTTTTCTCTGTTTATGCCATGTACTCTGTGTTCTCTAGTGTTTGTATCTGACCATTCCACGTAGATGTCTGAATTCATCCTTAGTGGCGGTGATTTCACTTTGTCGGCACAGTCACTTTCTCATTTCATGTTCCTATCAGGGCTGTGGAGTCTGTCGGATTCTGTGTCCGTTTTGGTGGAGTCGGAGTTGGTATAAAATGGACTGACTCCAACTCCTAAAATATATAATAAATTGGGTACAGTAGTTCAATGCAGTTTGCTGGGAATATTTTTTTCATAAGAATTTGGGAAAGTTATGAAATGTCCTATTCCTTATTTTGGGGTCTAGACTTTTCGCTGAGATGAAGCTGTGCTACAGTAAATTTATCACTTAAACATGATCCATGTATGAGGGAGTCGGAGTCATGGAAATTGAGAAGTTGGAGGTTTGGCTTGCCGACTCCACGGCCCTGGTTCCTATGTGTTCCCACTCATGCACATTAAATGAAAGTAGGCGGAATCTGATGACTGTCTGATATGTACATTGACCATCCGACTCTCCCCACAACAGATGTCAGGAGAGATGGTGTGAAGACTCAGGGTCTTGAGTTGGTGTAACGCTACAGGGTGAGGGTAAAACAGTGTGGCAATCAGGGCTGTGGAGTCGGTAAGCCACAGTTGCGACTCCGACTCCTGGATTTTTTCTGGGCTCCGACTTCGGCTCCGACTCCTTCATAAATGGCCAATTCGTAACAATAAATTTACTGTTGTAAAATATTAACATCGTGCTTATTCAGTTTCTCACCATCATATAAGTATCAGACCACTTAGAGCAAAAACTATATTTATTAGAATACAATTAGAATATAGCAAATAACTTTTATAAACTCTTGTAAGTAAATATGCAATAAACACTGTTATGCAGTTAATAAGAAGAAATCTATAAATTTGACCTCAGAAAAAGTATTGCCTCTGTCAGATCCTCCTTCATGGATGCCCTCAAATCTGATCTATTTATTTTGAGAGCAGAGAACAACCTCTCTACACTAACTTGGGTTGGTGGCAAAGCAGTAACCACTCGGGCACCATCTCTGACAATGTCAGGATACAGAGGAATCGCTTGTTGCACTGTTTTTTTTGATGAATGGTCAAATTTCTCAATTTCTTTTCGTGCACATGAAAAATTCTGCTGAAATGCACTAGCTGTGTTCTTTGATGGGGATGACTCTTCTTCTATGCGGGAACGCTTTGCACGGTCCTTGTGATCCAAATATTTTTCGAAATTAAATTCTTCATCAGTTGATGATGAGGGTGAAGATGTGGCAGGACGACCAAATTCTTCTTGTTCCTCCTGACTGTTCTGCAAACCTTTCATCCTTACTGCTATTTCAAACAGAGCTTCTTTTCCTTTAGTTAGCTGTTGATCATCTAGAAGAATCCGATGCATTGGGTCTACATAAACAGCTGCCAAAAGAATGTTATTTTGTAATAGTAGCTCCTCTCTGTTTCATTGATGTAGCAATGCCACTTGCAATTAACCCTCCTCTTTGGGACAGGCGAAACATCAGGTTCTTCCACTCCTTTAAGAAAATACCTGGAGTTAAGTCCTCTGCTTGTAATTTTTTAGTCACTGTAAATGGGTGCTCTAGCAATTTTTACAGCTCAGTCACCTAATTCCACTGACTTTCATTTAGCGTCAGTTGAGGGTTAGCCATGTCTACAAGAAAGGTTTTCAGTTCAACCAAGCGCTGAATCATTAAGTAAGTACTGCCCCATCGTGTGGCTTGATCAATAATTGCCCCTTTTCCAGCACGTCTCTTCAAAATTGAGTCAACTTTAGGGGTTCTGGCAACAGTAGCCAATTTTCTCACCTTGCCAATCAGTGCAGCAGCATGTCCTTTTTGCAGACTGTCTCTTATAGCCAGCTGTAGCGTATGCACAACACAGCGCATGTGATGAATGAAAGAACGTATTGACACAGTTCAACAAGATCATCTAAACTATCATGTTGCTGTTCATCTGAAGCAACTTCAGTTTGCTCCTCAGTTACAATACTGTGTTCCTCTATTTCAAACATTTCTGTGTCTGTGGACCCAGAATGTTCTTCTAGCTGCTGGTCACCATCGTTACTCTCATTCATTAGCTTAATAGTACTTATCATATTTGAAGCATTGTCAGTTACGACAGAAAGAACTTGCTCTTTTTTAAGTTCATAGTCTTGCAGAACCTTTTCCACCAAGACCTGGAGAAACTCACTGGTGTGATGAGCTTTGGTGTCTTTTACTGCCAATGTCTTGGTAACTATTTCATTTTTGTCACAAACAAATCGGACATTGATGGCAAAATAGTTCACTCTGTGACGTGTGCAGGCATCCATTTTAAGAAACAGAAAGCATCCCTTGAGAGTTTTTTTAAGTTCTTCCTTTTGTTTGAAAGCTTCTTCGATTACTAATTTTCTAATACTCTCGCTCTCCAGAGAAACACCAAGCTTGCGGGCCATTTCCCCATTCAGACACATAAAAGCTGGTTGTGAAAATAATGAAATGGGCACACTATCCTTTACAACAAGCTCTATGATCTGTTTTTTAAATGTATCTACTGTCATTGTCACAGTAACTTTGTCACTGACAAAATATCTTGCAACTGATGGCTGCAAAGTTCTCTGCTCCTTTGTTTGGCTGGAAGAGCTGGGCACTGGTTCATTGGTTTGGATGCAGTCTTTCTCATCCACTGCTTTCAGTACTTCTGGATGAAAGCGCTGTAAATGTCTCTTTAGATTAGAAGCTCTGGTAGGAGCATTTTTATCTTTGCCTGAATATGCACTGATCTTGGCTTCACAGCATTTGTTTTCGTCTGGATCATTTGTCATACACTGACAGACATAATGTTTTCTATCTTGAGTGATGGTGAAATGTTCAAATACAGCTGATTTAATGTGACGCTTCTTTGACATTCTCAGGTTTTTAATTCTGCATTCACAATCCAAATGACAATTGTTTTTCCTAAAAACAATTGTACAAAATTATTGCCAGGTCGTACAACTGATATAGTGGTCAGTAATACTGTTATTCCTCATGTACTCACAGTTAACTGATGCAAAGTTTGTTGAAAGGATAATACTCCTTACAGTCTTCCTCTTCTGAGTAGCAGCTGTGAGATGCTTGGAAGACACACACCTAGTAAACATCTAGTCTAGAGGAGGAGCTTTACTACTAAAAATTTGCAACACATTTTCACTTTGTTTCATACATTGTAAGTAGGGGGGTTGGGGCAGCATGAGGTTAACCAAGTATAAGATTAGATAAGGGCAGTGGAGAACAGTGACACACAAGAAGTAAGAAATGTCTCTATCTCCAGCATAACTGCTTATCAAATACCCATGATGGTACAACATTACATAGTCTCACCCTTCCTTCTCCACTCGCCTGGGATAGAACAGCTGCGACTTTGGAGACTTCCAGGGCCAACTACCTCAACCAGTGGCCCCCGCTGGTTGAGGTAGTTGGGATTTATATATTAAGCCCCCGTCTCACATAGCGATATCGCTAGCGAGATCGCTGCTGAGTCAAGGTTTTGGTGACGCAACAGCGACCTCACCAGCGATGTCGCTATGTGTGACACTTTGCAACGATCAGGCCCCTGCTGTGAGGTCGCTGATCGCTGCAAAGTGTCCTGGACCATTTTTTGGTCATTGGCCTCCTGCTGGCCGGCACACATCGCTGTGTGTGACCAGCGGGACCAACGATCAGGCTGGTATCCATGGTAAACATCAGGTTACTAGGGGCACGCGCGCACTTACTAACCCGCTGTTTACCATGGATACCACTCTGCTACGGTGCGCGGGAGGTTACTGTTCACCTTAGCAGAGTCGTATCCATGATAAACATCGGGTTACTAAGTGCGCGTATGCCCCTAGTAACCCGATGTTTACCATAGTTACCAGCCTGCTCCTGCTTCAGCAGCAGGCTGGTAACGGGGAGCAGGACATCGTGGACGATATCGCTGCTTCCCTCATCGCTGGTGAGGCTGCCTGTTTGACAGCTCACCAGCGATGTATTAGCGATGCAGCAACGATCCTTGACAGGTCGTATCGTTGTCGGGATCGCTGCTGCATCGCTTAGTGTGACGGGGCCTTAAATCTCAACAGGAGGCAACGCCGCTATGATAGACGTCAAGATGTCTACCAACAGGCTGTGTTTGGATTGTGTTTGCTCTTGATGATCCTGATATTTGCTATTGTTCCTTCCAAGTGCTGAAAATAATAGTTTTAAAGTAAAGCCCCCGTCTCACATAGCGAGATCGCTGCTGTGTCACGGTTTTGGTGACGCAACAGCGACCTCACCAGCGATGTCGCTATGTGACACTTTGCAACGATCAGGAACCCTGCTGTGAGATCGCTGCAGAATGTCCTGGACCTTTTTTTGGTCGTTGCCCTCCCGCTAGTCAGCACACATCGCTGTGTGTGACCAGCGGGAGCAGCGATCAGGCTGGTAACCATGATAAACAGCGGTTTACTAGGGGCACACGCGTACCTAGTAACCCGTTGTTTATCATGGTTACGAGCCTGCTAAAGTGAGCGGTAACCTCCTGCTCACCGTAGCAGAGTGGTAACCATGATAAACAACGGGTTACTAGGTGCGCGTGTGCCCCTAGTAACCCAATGTTTATCATGGTTACCAGCCTGCTCCTGCTTCAGCAGGCTGGTAACCAGGAGCAGGACATCTTGGAAAGATTCTTTCCACGATGTCGCTGCTCCCCTGATCGTTGGTGAGCCTGCCTGTTTGACAGCTCACCAGCGACCACATAGCGACGCAGCAACGATCCCTGACAGGTCGTATCGTTGTCTGGATCGTTGCGCGTCGCTAAGTGTGACGGGGCCTTTAGGAGTAAAATCAATGATTGCATTGCCGATGTGTCTCTGTGCTCCCACATTGCCTGCCAAGAATTCCAGGAGAATCCAAAGTTGGAAGCAGAATTAAAGAGCAGACAGTCACCTCGTCAGTAGAAAAAGTCTATGGAAAACTGCCCCTCTAATGATTGCAAGTATTGTGTTGCTGTCCACTATCATTTATCTGTGCAATTCCATGAATAAAGGGATTGTACAGTGCCATGATGTGTTGTCCACAGGCATTTTCTGGCAAAACTGTTTTTTGCAGTTACAACAAAATGAAAAAAAAAAAAACACACACACCATGGCTGGAACGTGTAAACGCATGGAATACATTAGAAAACATTTTGATTTAAAGTAGGTGTTCCCACTTGCCAACCTTTCTTTATTTTTGTGCCCAATCAATAAATAAACTGAGGAAGAATGGGATCCAGCATGCGCGCGCAAATATCTGTGTGCTTTGCAACAATAAGGTTGTGAAGATCTTGAGTCAGCTCACTGGCTTTACCCATGATGAGATGTTTCTTGTGTGACACTTTGGTAATGAGACACCATTTTATAGACCATCAGTTGAACCAGCTGATGTTATTTTTCACTAAGCGTCAGGATTGGTTTCTAATTACTGATAGATTTTTGCTGGTGTCATGACTTTCCATGGCTTTTTGCAGCTCTTTCTTCATGTGTTCAATACTTTTTCCCTGTGTTATTTCTCATTATTACACATAACTTATGGACATCTATGGTTTAATTTCTTTGCCTCTTTGGATTGGGTTGTTACTGACGTCTGGTGATAATTTCATGTCAGTAGCACCTTTTAGAAATATATTTACTTAACAAATCGGTGACTTGTTCAATACTTCTTTCACCCACTGTGTGTGTGTGTGTATTTATATTGTCAAAATATCTGTTGTAGAGAAACTCTCCTGTGTACTTCAGTTTCTTCAGTCATGAAAGGTTTATCTTTCTAGTCTACATCACAATTTTATTGTGAAGAATAACTTTTCATTGTATAACCCATTTATCTTTTATCAGCAAACTTTCCAATTTGTGATGGGGGTGTGACCACTGGGACCTGCACAGATTCGCTGAAAGTGGGATTTTTATTACGAAATAAGGCTAAATTCACATGTCAAGTAATTATCCTTTAGAACTGATCCAGAAGCAATACATTGACAAAAAAAGTAGTGCAGACACAACTTGAAAATGATCCATTTTTTTTACTTGTGTTGGAAAAGTAAATGTTTACCATATACTACTGGACATGTGAACTTTCAATTAATCATCTATTTGAAACTGATCCAGTAAGCAAAAAACAGATGCTTCTCAAATGGGAGAAAAACTGATGGCTATTTAACAGATCTGTTTTCCATAGACTTCCATGTTAAAAAAAACGGATCCAGTTGAAATCAGTTTTTCTCAAGCAGACAAGTTGTCTGCACAACTTTTTTTATCAACACATTGCTGCTGGATCCATTCTAACTGAGGATTACTGGACATGTGGCAGGTTGCAGTCCCCGTAGGGAATGAATGAATGGAGCGGCGGTTGAGCATGTGTCGTACAGGAATAAAAGTTCCCTAATCTGCCGATCAGTGTGGGTCCCAGAGTACGGACCCTCACCGATCAACAAGTTGATATGTTTTCAACGGATACCCCTTTAACTGACAAGCCTGTTCTGCGAAGCCCACGAGGATGGCACAGCCGCTTTTATATGAGGCTGAAGTTAGTGGAACATGCCAATATGGAAGAGAACCACATTCTAGGACTTTGCTTTAGGTTTCGCTTCAGCTTTTCTAATCTGATCCGTTGTTCCTGGCTTTTCATCATCAGTATCTCTGTCTTTGCTTTTATGGTTCCACAAGGAGAGAGAAAGTATCTGTCTAAATTATCCAGGATGGCAAAGCTGTATGATATTTATTATATTACGTTATACAATGCACCAAACGGGCGACGCGCATCGTTCTTTCTACTTGACTGTTTATTTCCTGTTTTACATAGCACCAACATATTCCCTAGCACTTGATGATAGTTCTCGCACCTGTTCCTGTCACAAGTGGAGCTCATAATCTGATTTCCCCAAGGGTATGTGTACACACTACAATTTTGTGTGAGCCGATTTAGTTTTAACCATCTCTGCAAATAATCGCTTCTATCAAAATTAAAATAAATGTGAAATGTTATCAATATTAAAATTTGCAACCTGTCAAAAATTCCCTACATCTAAACAGTGGTTCATGCGCTGTCAATGATAATCTGATCACAAGTTTGTTTTAAATTTTATAATTTTAGTATGCTGTTTTCTGGAATTAATGTATTCATAAGATATAGAATTTGTTTTTCTGCTATGATTTCTCTATTTGGTTACGCCTGGAAAAAACCTTTAGAAAACTAATAAAGATTTTGAAAAAAAAAATACTATAATTTTAGATCCAGCAGTACAAGTACAGTACCAAGTGGGTCTAGAATACATTTTTGGTTTAGACCAAGTGGTGGTCTTCAACTCTTCATGCTCATATTTTCTTTTTTTTTTTTTTTTTTGAGGACCCCGGCCAGTTGGCTAAAGACTAGATTTATATACAGGGACCCCTCAGGAACGGAAAGGCATAGGAACAAAAGAAAAAAAAAATACACAGAAAATAGTGGCATTTCCGATAGTTAAAAAAACAAAACATATTTATGGCACGTGACCAGTTCTCTTTATGCCCAGAGCTGAAAATAAACCATTGTTCATGCTACTCATCCCTAACCTCCACAACAAGCGATGGCTGCATCTTTTATAATCTATATGTTTGGACTGAGGGCCTGACGATCAGATCAGTAAAGTTACATATTGCCACCATTGTCTGGAGGTGATGATGAATTACTGCTGTATTTTGAATATTTTTGAGCTTTCCTTTCATTAGTATCCCGCTGATTCAGAAATAAGGGGGCGATCATCTTATCTATGTTATTTCAATTTTAACACGGTGTGTGGACAGAGCTCCACAGCCAAGATGTAAGAGCGGAAAATGCAGAGATCATATCTTTACCTGCCGATATTGGAAGCTTTCAGAAATTAAAAGTGGGCTGATATATATGCAGAATTGTTTGATTAAAAAAAATAATACACTGCTCAAAAAAATAAAGGGAACACTCAAATAACACATCCTAGATCTGAATGAATGGAATATTCTCATTGAATACTTTGTTCTGTACAAAGTTGAATGTGCTGACAACAAAATCACACAAAAATCATCAGATTTATTAACCAATGGAGGCCTGGATTTGGAGTCACCCCCAAAATTAAAGTGGAAAAACACACTACAGGCTGATCCAACTTTGATGTAATGTCCTTAAAACAAGTCAAAATGAGGCTCAGTATTGTGCGTGGCCTCCACGTGCCTGTATGACCTCCCTACAACGCCTGGGCATGCTCCTGATGAGGTTGTGGATGGTCTCCTGTGGGATCTCCTCCCAGACCTCGACTAAAGCATCCGCCAACTCCTGGACAGTCTGTGGTGCAACGTGACGTTGGTGGATGGAGCGAGACATGATGTCCCAGATGTGCTCAATCGGATTCAGGTCTGGGGAACAGGCGGCCAGTCCATAGCTTCAATGCCTTCATCTTGCAGGAACTGCTGACACACTCCAGCCACATGAGGTCTGGCATTGTCCTGCATTAGGAGGAACCCAGGGCCAACCGCACCAGCATATGGTCTCACAAGGGGTCTGAGGATCTCATCTCGGTACCTAATGGCAGTCAGGCTACCTCTGGCGAGCACATGGAGGGCTGTGCGGCCCTCCAAAGAAATGCCACCCCACCATTACTGACCCACTGCCAAACCGGTCATGCTGAAGGATGTTGCAGCAAGGAGATTGCTCTCCACGGCGTCTCCAGACTCTGTCACGTATGTCACATGTGCTCAGTGTGAACCTGCTTTCATCTGTGAAGAGCACAGGGCGCCAGTGGTGACTTTGCCAATCCTGGTGTTCTGTGGCAAATGCCAAGCGTCCTCCACGGTGTTGGACTGTGAGCACAACCCCCATCTGTGGACGTCAGACCCTCATACCACCCTTATGGAGTCAGTTTCTAACCGTTTGTGCAGACACATGCACATTTGTGGCCTGCTGGAGGTCATTTTGCAGGGCTCTGGCAGTGCTCCTCCTGTTCCTCCTTGCTCAAAGGCGGAGGTAGCGGTCCTGCTGCTGGGTTGTTGCCCTCCTACGGCCCCCTCCAGGTCTCCTGGTGTACTGGCCTGTCTCCCGGTAGCGCCTCCAGCCTCTGGACACAACGCTAACAGACACAGCAATCCTTCTTTCCACAGCTCGCATTGATGTGCCATCCTGGATGAGCTGCACTACTTGAGCAACTTCTGTGGGTTGTAGAGTCCGTCTCATGCTACCACGAGTGTGAAAGCACAACCAACATTCAAAAGTGACCAACACATCAGCCAGAAAGCATTGGTATTGAGATGTGGTCTGTGGTCCCCACCTGCAGCACCACTCCTTTATTGAGGGTGTCTTGATAATTGCCAATAATTTCCATCTATTGTCTATTCCATTTGCACAACAGCATGTGAAATTGATTGTCAATCAGTGTTGCTTCCTAAGTGGACAGTTTGATTTCACAGATGTTTGATTTACTTGGAGTTATATTCTGTTGTTTAAGTGTTCCCATTATTTTTTTGAGCAGTGTATTTAGAGGTATGGATCAAAGGAGAAAATGTTTTATTAAAGATACCGTCACCTCCTCGTTCTGACTTGTATTGAATAATTGGATGATTTTGGCTCCGAAATGATTTTCTGAAGTTCTGTTAACCATGCAGAAAGTTGGCGTCGCATATTTTTGCTTGTCTTGGCATCCATTCATAATAAATTTGGGCTCTAAATTGGACTGATCAAAATATTCAAATGACTGCACAGATACACCAGTTTCTGGGAGCCAGGTAGCCAATAAATTAGACATTTAGTTCCTAACTTTTTGGATTGTTTTTTTTAACTGTAGTTAATTCTTACTGTCTGGCTACTAAAGCCACCTGGCTCCTCGGGTGGTCCATCTGGCCTCTAAAATCTACAAATTTTCAGCTAAGTAATTTCTTTCATTTATAGCTTCTCATTTTTGGGTTACCCATTTGAACCCATTGTTTGTTCTGCTTCAGGCATCAACATTTCATGATACCTCGACTACTGAAGATGTTACAATGATTCCTGTACTGAGTTCAAAAAGAGCAAGTGAATTGCCGGTCAGTGAAGTTTCCTGGATTCTGAAGGTAAGACAGAGCAACTACTTTGAGAGCCTGATATTATGTTCCTTATATAACATGTATCTATTGTACTTCACAATACCTTTTGATGTGGCCTTAATAAAGCTGAAATAGATATAGTCCTTTTCAAAAGACTTAGTCCAACAGTTAGTTACATACTTGAAGATTCCTTTCATCTCTAGACATTCACATGAAATGAACCACATTAGAGAGAACTTTACTCTCTGACCCCTCAAAACATCCCTGCTTTCCCACCATTGCAGACACACATTCGCCACCTTTCTCTCCAAATCACTCCTCACCATCTGCTTTCTTGACCCCCAGCCTTTCTGTTGTTTATCCCAGCCCTAACCCATTTTTTTTAACCTATCAACATGCGGTCATTATACCCATCCCTTGACCCGTCCTCTAGATCCAGCTGTCTCCTCATATCAATATTCTGGCTTTCCTTATAACTTTATGAACAGCATCTACACTTTGAACCCATTTCCTACCTCTTATCCAACACACTTTTCAACCTTCTACAAATTGACATCCTATCCCACCACTACTGAACCTGTCATATCCAAAGTTGCCATATCTGCCAAAGCCTCAAAGTTACTAGTTACTCTTCCTCACAGATATCATCCATATTTAACACTGTTGAATGCTCCCTCCTACCGCAAATCCTTTCATCCCTTTGGCATCACAGGCCTGGCCTCATCTTGGATCTCATGATACCTTACCAATCGATCATTTAGCTTCTCCGACTTACACACCACTTTCTTGTCTTCCCCCTCTGTTAGTGCCTCTCCAACCTAGGACCCCTACTTCTTCATCAATACCTTTTTGAGACAGCTTATAAGCCCACAGCTTCTAATAATGGGTCCATGCTGATGACCTTCAAATCCACTCCTATGCTGTCCAGAATCCCAGTGTGTCTATCAGCCATATCTTCCTCCCTTTTTGTAAAACTCACCCTGGACAAATCCTATCTTTTACCCATCCCATTTAACAGTTAGTGGCTCTCTACCGTCTCCAAACCTGCTGCTGGTGATTCTGCTCTGTACTTCAAACTACCCCCTGACGCCTTAAAATAAAAGCCTTACGCAAGTCTGCCCTTTCCTCAATCTCACGTCAACAAAAAATAGAGTACACAACCTTATTAGCCTTCTTTGTGCCCTCCTATATAACACCATTGTGCACCTCCAATCAATCCTCTACTTTGCTTTTCCGTTTTTACAGCTACTCCATTTCTGACCTAATCTCCCAAGATCTCCCTTTTTCTCTCCTCTTCACTGCTCCTCACACATCATGTCCAATTGAACTTTTTACCTGTACATATTCAACAACTCGTCAGATTGTCCTCCATGATTGAAACCTTCATACTCAACCTAGAAACTCTGCTCTCCCCTCACTGGCATACAGCTTCTACCATCCACCCCTCCCCCATACCTGTTAAACCTTCTTCACAAGTACAGCAGCCTGGAAATGATGGTGCATTAAAGGGAATCTGTCACCAGGTTTTTGCTACCCCATCTCAGAGCAGCATAATGTAGAGAGAGAGACCGTGATTCCAACAATGTATCATTATTGGACAGCTTTCAATTTTGATAAAATCCCTGTTTTCTATGCTGCCGATCTAGCAGTTCTCTGAATGCTGAGCTCTTTATAACCCCGCCCACACCACTGATTGGCAGCTCTGTCCATGTGCAGTGTACACAGCAAGCTGCCAATCAGTGGTGGGAGCAGGGCTATACAGGGCTCATGAATATGGAGGACTACCTGGCGGCAGGCTTACTAGTCCTCCAGTGATGATCTGCTAATAAAAGTGATTTTAACAAAACTACAAGCAGCCCAGTAAATGACACATCGCTGGAATAAGTCTGTCTGTTACGCTGCTCTCAGATTAGGTGGCAAAAATCCTGGAGAGACATTCCCTTTTTAAGATAAATAATTATTAAACATGTAGGTTATGACATTTTCTCTGCTTCCTTGCAAGAAACAAAGAAATCCGAACTTTAATGCTGCAATAGCTTATAAATTATGGTTTTGTCACAGGAGGCGTCAGTGACATAGTGCAATTTAGAAAAGGGTCATGTCTGCATCAGTTTTGTAAGCAGAATGTATTGATCCCTTTCCCCAGTGCTTTTCACTTCTGTACATAGATTTTCTCATGTTTCATAGCGGTTTTGATTTTACCCCAGGCCGATCTCCAGAGCGGTTTAGCAAATGCCGAGGTCTGTCACAGGCGCGCCTCCCATGGATGGAATGAGTTTGATATCAGTGAAGATGAACCATTATGGAAAAAATATATTGCACAGGTGAGAGACCCATTGTTAAGAATGAGGATGGTTTCATCTTGCACTTCCAATGAGATCTTAATTTGATTTCACATTTCTAGAGAAAAATAAAATAAGGTCCCTACAATTTACAATGCTAATAAAATATTGGGCCATAGGCTCCAAATCATTTAAAATACTGAAATGGTAATCTGCTCACATTCTGAACTTCCGCACCACGAATACAGCTGTCCTATGCGATATCCTAATTACATGGTCACCATGATGGCAGATTGTATATGGACACACAACTGCGTAGCTAACAGTAGCCTGTACGGGTGACGTCCTTATAGCTGTGAATAATGATAAACCTATTTAGTGGGAAAAGACCATGCTAGTTACTGGGGTCTCCAGCGTGAGTTTACTAGACCATTTCTTTCTAATGTCTCTGTCAGCAACCTAATGTGAATCCATTTTCTTTTTAGTTTAAAAACCCGCTCCTTATGCTCCTGCTGGCCTCCGCTGTCATCAGTATCTTAATGCATCAATTTGACGATGCCGTCAGTATCACAGTGGTAAGTTACTAGTCTGTGATGTACATACCGAAGGTGTAATAAAACATTATGCAATCTTTTCCGTTTCCTTATATGAAACAAATGCGAATTGTAAAGCAGCTAAAGCTTATAAATTCTGGTTATACCACAGGAGTCTTTAACGCTTTGCAGTGTAGGAAAGGGTCATGTCTTCATCAGTCATAAAAGCAGAGCATGTTGTTCCCCTTCCCCCAGTGCTTTTCACTTCTAGACATACGGTATATTTTCTCATGTTTAAAAGTAGTTGGCATCAATTTGATGCTGCCATCAGTATCACGGTGGTAGATTACTAGTCTGAGATCTACATATTAAGCATAAATTCACAGCCTGGTTCCTGGGTCACAGACTACCTATGTGCTTTCTTGCCTAATCTTTGCTTGGAGTTTAGCACAATTTGTGATTTTGTTTGTCCACTCACTTTTTGAGGATTGACCATGGGTTCTCTATAGGATTGGGATTTGTGGAGTTTCCTGGCCATAGACCCAAAATTTCAATATTTTGTTCACTGAGCCACTGTCACGCTAGGTGAGGGAAGGACCAAGTGTATGATGATGGGAAAGGGGGGGAAGCCCAACAACTAGGGAAAGGAAGAGTGGAGAACCCTAGGCAGACCTTATAACACCATGACTCCTCTGCCTCCCTAAATAGGTTCCGCACCTATTGCCAAGCAGTTTACCTAATCCCTAACTGTCCCTAGAGCTATGCCTTAGGTAGGGAGTGGAATGGATGAGCACTAGTCAGGCCCCACTGCATCTAAAGACAAACAAGGAAAACAGACCAGGGAAGACACCAGAGAGAAGACAACAATAATACACTAAGAAACTCCAAGTAGACACTAGCCGACTGCTAGTATTCCAGGCCTGAGCAGGGGAAAATAGTTCTATCGCCGGTGACTCTGGAGACGCACCTGAGAGTTTATAGATAGATAGATCTATATCTATATCAAGCAAGGGTGTGTCAATTAGCAGCAGAAGGTGGAGATCACTACTGGGTTCTAGCGAAAAAAAGATACCACTACACTCCAGAGATGAAGGGATCAAGAAGGTGCCTGTAAAGCCAAGCTCAGAGACCACCTACAGCCGGATCCAGAATGACTGTCTGTCAAACCTGATACACCCGTGATAGCCATGTAGTTATCACTTTGCCTTATGATATTGTGCTCCATCCTTGGGGGGGAAAAACATTGTTAATCACCATATTACTCCTGGATCTTTGGGAGAAGTTTCTCTTGGAGCACCTTTAGATACCTTTCTTTACAAGAGGAAAAAGCAGTACAGAAAAAAATGCGCACCTATATGTATAAAAAATATTTCTTGATATAACAATATTCCAAGATTAAAAACAATTAAAAACCAGAGTATCAACAAGGAAATCCAAAGGTAATATAAACCAATAGAGACTCTACTGTATAAGTAATAGTTGGGCACTGACACGACAGAAACTCGCGTCAAATTTAGTTTGATGAATGTTTACAGTAACTAGTGTGACCAGGTGTAAATCATATGCAATTGGATATTGGATACAAACAAGGGAACAATACCCTACTATATATAGAGTGAAATCATGAGAGCCATATAATAGCACAGATGCAGAAGGGCAAACCCATGTTGTATGTCCAAGAGCATAAAATTCAAACAAAATGCTAAAATAGGGAAATAAAACCAATATAATGACCAATGGGATAGTAATAAAAAAAAAAAAAAATAGGATAATTTCAAAATGTGATACAGAAGCAAATATAATATTTATAAGTATAGGTCAAATATACACCATACATACCAGACAGTGTAATAATGGTAAAATGTTATATAAACCCTTAGTCATATAACCATGTATACCAAGGTCACAGTACGGTGGCATAAAGTCCAGATGTATTGTAAGAAAAATATTATTATTAATAATAATAATATTTATTATAGCGCCATTTATTCCATGGCGCTTAACATATATTAAAAAGGGGGTATATGTACAAAAACAATTACAATGGTCTTTAAGGAATTGTGACGGTGACTGGTACAGGAGGAGCTAGGACCCTATCTGCGATGGCTCACAGTCTACAAGGAATGGGTGAGGATACAGTAGGTGGGGGTAGAGCTAGTCGTGCAGCGGTGTGGTGGAGCGATGGTTACTGCAGGTTGTAGTCTTTTCAAAAGAGGTGGGTCTTCAGGTTCATTTTGAAGGTTTGTTGGCGTAGAGAGTTCCAGAGTAGGGGCGATGCACGGGAGAAATCTTGTATGCGATTGTGGCAAGAGGAGATAAGAGGGTAGTAGAGCAGTAGATCTTGTGAGGATCGGAGGTTGCGTGCAGGTATGTACTGGGAGACTAGGTCACAGATTTATGGAGGAGACAGGTTGTGGATGGCTTTGTATGCCGTGGTTAGGGTTTTGAACTGGAGTCACTGGGTAATGGGGAACGAGTGAAGGGATTGACAGAGGAGAGGACGTGGAATAGCGGTGGGACAGGTGAATTAGTCAGGCAGCAGAGTTTTGGATAGATTGGAGGGGTGCAAGAGTGTTGGAAGGGAGGCCACAGAGCAGGAGGTTGCAGTAGTCAAGGCGGGAGATGAGGGCGTGCACTAGTGTTTTTGCAGATTCGTTGTTGAGGAATGAGCAGATCCGGGAAATATTTTTGAGCTGGAGTTGGCAGGAAGTGGAAAAGGGCTTGGATATGTGGTTTGAAGGAGAGATCAGAGTCCAGGGTTACCACAAGGCAGCGAGCTTGCGGGACTGGGGAGCGTGAACAGCCATTGAAATTGATGGATAGGTCAGTTGGGGGGGGTTGAGTGAGAAGGTGGAAAGATGACGAATTCAGTTTTGTCCATGTTAAGTTTTAGAAATCTGTCAGAGAAGAAGGATGAAATATTGGACAGACCTTGTGGGATTTTGGTTAGTAGGGAGGAGATATCGGGTCCAGAGAGATAGATCTGTGGGTCATCAGCATAGAGGTGATACTGAAAGCCATGATACTCTATGAGCTGTCCCAGGCCAAAGTTGTAGATGGAGAAGAGCAGGGATCCTAGAACTGAACCTTGGTGGACACCCAACAGATAGGGGGCGAGATGAGGAGGTGGTGTGTGAGTGGGGGATACTGAATGTCCTGTCTGTTAGGTATGATGAGATACAAGATAGGGCCAAGTCTGTGATGCTGAGAGATGACAGTCTGTAGTAAGAGAGAATAGTCCACTGTGTCAAAGGCAGATGACAGGTCTAGGAGGAGGAGGACAGAGTAGTGTTGCTTGGATTTTGCAGTTAGTAGGTCGATGGTGACTTTAGTCAAGGCAGTTTCAGTAGAATGGTGCAGCTGGAAGCCAGATTGGAGGCTGTCAAAGAGAGAGCAGGAGTAGAGGTGTGAGGACAGTTCAAAGTGGACATATTATTACAGTAGTTTTGAGGCATAGGTGTCACGGGTGTGTCAGAGGTGACAGACAGTCGTCCTGCAGTGGTTTACAGGAGATCTCCACGTTTGGCAATGCAGACAGCTGCCTAGGTAGGAGGCTGTCTTTAGGACCCAGCGACTGCCTCCCTCTGGCCTGGGTGTATATATATCTGATCTCTCCAGGTGGGCGTCGCCGGTAATACTCATTTCTACTTGAAACTTGGCTGAAACAGCATCACGTCCTCTCTGGAGTCTTGCGGTCGTGTGCCCTGTTGGAGTTTCTTCTAAAGCTAAGTTGTTATTCCCTTGTGTTGTCTTTTTTCCCTTTTGTCTTTAGATTGCTAGTGGAGGTTGACTAGTGCTCCTCTCCTTCCACTTCCAGCTATTACCTTACGCCAGGGATAGTAGGGCGAGGCACGCGATCGGCGATAGCTGCGGAGGTGGTATAGGGACGTTGGGGGGAGACAGGGTGACGCTAGTCCGAGACAGGGTGACGCTAGTCCAGATTAGGAGGTCACCTCTTCCCCCTTTCCCTAGTGTCTGGGCTCCCTTTCCCCTCTGTTGCACTCTCACCTGGCGTGACATTAGGAGAGAAGTGATATGGGGCGGCAGCTTGTCAGAGAGGATGGGTTAAGGGAGGGCTTTGAGGATGGGTGTGATGGAGGCATGTTTGAAGCATGAGGGGAAGACACCAGTTGTTAGTGACAGGTTGAAGAGGTGGGTTAGTGTTGGGAAGAAGATAGGTGGGACGGGGTTGGGTCAAATTCACAGGTGGTCAGGTGTGATATGGAGAGGAAAGTTGATCTTCTGTAATGGTGGAGAAGCTGGTTTTGGAGAATGAGGATTGAGAAGGTGTGAGGTGGGGCAGGGGGGACTTTAGGCAAAAGCTTTGTCTGATGGTGTCAGTCTTCTGCTTGATGAATGAGGCAGAGTCTTCTACTGAGATGAAAGGGAGGAGGTGCTGGGGGAGGAGAGAATTGAAAGTGTTAAATAGCTGTTTAGGGTTGTGAGACAGGGAGGATATGCGAGATGAGAAGTATGTTTGTTTGTTTTGCTGCAGTGAGTGTGGACATAAGACACTGTCACACTTAGCGACGCTGCAGCGATCCTGACAACGATACGACCTGTCAGGGATCGTTGCTGCGTCGCTATGTGGTCGCTGGTGAGCTGTCAAACAGGCAGGCTCACCAACGATCAGGGGAGCAGTGACATCGTGGAAAGAATCTTTCCACGATATCCTGCTCCTGGCTACCAGCCTGCTGAAGCAGGAGCAGGCTGGTAACCATGATAAACATCGGGTTACTAGGGGCACACGCGCACCTAGTAACCCTTTGTTTATCATGGTTACCACTCTGCTACGGTGAGCAGGAGGTTACCGCTCACTTTAGCAGGCTCGTAACCATGATAAACAACGGGTTACTAGGTGCGCGTGTGCCCCTAGTAACCCGATGTTTATCATGGTTACCAGCCTGATCGCTGCTCCCGCTGGTCACACACAGCGATGTGTGCTGACCAGCGGGAGAGCAACGACCAAAAATGGTCCAGGACGCTTGGCAGCGATCAGCGACCTCACAGCAGGGGCCTGATCGTTGCAAAGTGTCACATAGCGACATCGCTGGTGAGGTCGCTGTTGTGTCACCAAAACCGTGACACAGCAGCGATCTCGCTATGTGAGACGGGGGCTTTAAAAGTGGTGAGGGACTGTTTGAATGTGATGAAGTGCTCATTGGAGTTGGACTTTTTCCATCTAGGCTTAGCAACCCTAGAGGCCCGTCGCAGTTCTTTGGTTAGGCTGGTGTGCCTGTTGATTGTGTGAGCTTTGGTATGTGTGAGGGGGGCGAACGAATTGAGAGCTGCAGCTCTTTTGGCGCTATATAAAGCTTCAGAAACATCTACATCATGTAAGGAATTGATGTCTGTAAGAGGGAGGAGGGATTCAGAGAGTGAATGTAGGTCAAAGTGTTTAAGATTTCTGCGAGGGTATGAAAGTTTGTGAAGTGGGGATTGTGGACCTGGAGAGGAGAGGCTAGAGAATGTAAGTAGAGCACGTAGTAGATGAAGATGGCATTCTGCAACACCGTAAGTGCGATGAAACAAGAACTTTATTCCAGAAGCACACAATTAAAACATGGAGCTGGGGAAGCGGAGATCCTCATCTCTGCTTCCCCAGCTCCATGTTTTAATTGTGTGCTTCTGGAATAAAATTCTTGTTTCATCGCACTTACGGTATTGCAGAGTGCCATCTTCATCTACTATGTTCTGTACTCAGGATATCTCTTCTTCGGATTGTGCACCTGTTTCTCACAGCGTGGGCTGGCTCCAGTCCGGGTATCTTCTGGTTTCGAGCGAGTGCGGTTTGAATGGTGCCGTTTTTTTGTTCCTTTTTGCTGCTATAGAGAATGTGTAGGTTGTGGTCAGAAAGAGGGAGGGGTGAGTTAGAGGTGTAGACAGGGAACAGGCGGGTGAAGATGAGGTCCAGAGTGTGGCCATCTTTGTGAGAGGCTGCGAAAGACCATTGGGTAAGGCTGAAGGAGGAAGTGGGGGACAGAAGCTTAGAGGCAGCTGATGGGGATGTTGAAGTCACCCATGATGTGATAGTGGGGATGTCAGCGGAAAGGAAATGAAGAAGTAGCCAGGTGGTGAAGTGGTCTAAGAAGGTGGTGGCTGTTCCTGGGGGATGGAAAATGACAGCCGGTTGGAGTGGGAGTAGATGTGCACACACTGCACCTCAAAAGAGGGGAGAGTAACGGAGGGTGGCAGTGGGATTTGGGTGAAGGAGCAGTTATCTGGCAGGAGAAAACCTACTCCTCCACCATGCTTGCCAATGGGGCGGGGGGAGTGGGAAAGGTGGATTCCACCATACGAAAGTGCAGCTGGAGAGGCAGTGTCAGAGGGGGTGAGCCAGGTTTTGGTGATGCAGAGGAAGGAAAGTTTGTTAGTGATGAAAAGATCGTGGATGTAGGAAAGTTTGTTGCAGACGGAGCGCTCGTTCCATAGAGCTCCTGTTACTGGGAATGCTGAAGTGGGGGCTGGGTGGATGTGTATGAGGTTAGAAGGGTTGTGAGAGTTTGTGATGGTTTGTAAATAGGAGGTGGAAGTGACACTGGGGATGTGGTGAAGAGGGCCAGGATTTGGGGAGATATCGCCAGCAGTGAGGAGGAGCAGAGAAAGTGTTAGTAGGTGGGAGCAGGAGAGAGCATGAGGTGGCGGTCTGTGCTTAGAGACACAAAATTGAATGTTGAGGAATAGTTCTGAGGAGGAGGAGGAGAGGTGACTGGGGAGGATTGAGGGAGAGGTGAAGAGTTCATTGCTAGGTGTAGGGATTAGGGGTGGTTATAAAAAGTGAAGGATTATGGGGGTGAGTGTGAAAACAAACACAAACATTGTTTACAATGTCCAAGTATCCAGTTACCTTCAGTTCCAACTCAGGTATAATTCATATTTCTCACACTTAAGGCAATGCACTGCAGACACGTCTATAGCAGACTCCTTGCTACAGAACGTATTCAGCTGTGAATCAGAGGGGAGTTGTCTATGCTCATCTTGATCAGCTGATTAAGGCTAAGCCAGATGCCAGATATTCAAGGGTCAAGTAAACAAGGCCATTAATATGAGTGGGGGTAGTAGTTGTTAGTTGAAAAACATACCATGTGTATGTAGGAGTAGAGGAAGGAAGAAATCAGTATGGGAAAGTTGGGTCACGTACCATGTGTATGTAGGAGCAGCAATATATAAGAGAAGGGCATAAATAAAGGATAACAGACCAAAAGATAAGACAATTGGCATGAAATTTGCCAGCACAATGCATTGAACATGTCTGAGCGAGTCACATCTTATAAATGGTGTGATAATTGGAGCCTGTTCAGATGATGCTTGACATCGACATGGAGATGCCATATGCATGTGGGCCCAGTTAGCCGCAAGGGCCCATATATGAATCGGCCCAACAAAAATAAAATGTATGACTATGAAGAAGATAAAACATTGCATAACATAAAGCATAAACATATAAAACATACTAATACATATAGAAAAAGAAATATGCCCCAGTGACAAATGTTACATAGACCAGGAGAGAGTGGTGCAAGACGTCCTATAGAGCCGAATAAAGTAATACAACGATGCAGTTTGTTAGAGCCTGAAAAGGGTAGAGCAAGACGTTGCGTCACGTGGTGGATGATGTAATTAATAATGTGAAGAATAAGCATGTAGAGTATATGAAAAAAACAACAGTAAAAAGAAGTTATGTTAATATATTCATAGAATACCATGGGCGAAGTCTAATACATATGCAAAGACTGCACAGTAAAGTTAAGATGTCATAATCTCACGAGTGACTATGGCCATCATAAAGCAGTGCTAAATACATAGGCGGTACAAGATGACAAAAAAACCATCAAAGGATAGTAGAAGGTACACAGGCGTCGCACAAACATAGCAGATGATGACCAGATAAAAATTGTTTTATAAGTGACATCTTAGATATACAAAGTATCCTGTAACATAGGTGGAACGGTTTCTAGATGCAGAAAAAAATGAGATCTAATTAGATGGTAAGAGAAGACGTCAAGCATCAGTTAAGGTGAAAGAGACCATGAGTGAGTAAAATAAACCAAATATGAAACTATGGGGCAGAATAAAAATATAAGGTGATCTCCCATGTAGCATGAAGGAAAATGAGTGTCGAGAGGAACATATTAAGATGTATATAGTTTTTAGAGAAGATCTTGAATACTAAAAAGAATATATTGAAATATTTATTATACTTGCAATCATACTAAAACATATATATTATTGCCCAGCCCATAGTGCAATGTCTGCAACCTGAATAAAGCTAGGCTTACAAGTAGCAGGAAAAGTAAAATTGAGCAGATGTTTATTGCTGTAGGAAGCCAAAAAAAGAGATCCCGTTTTTTATTCATGGCAGTGTTCATAGGCACAATTATAAGTGAGCCCACTCCGTAGATAAGCCCCCACACATGAATGGTCTCAGGAAGCTTTAATGTTGACATGACACCTCCTTCTCCAGGGAATCTGACACTGGGACATGTAGAAAATGTCAGTGTCTGGAGGGGGCTTCATCTGAGAAAATAACTTTGCAGTTCCGAGATTGGGCGTACAGAGCATAGGGATAGTTATTTTCTCAAATGAAGCCCCCTTCAGACACTGAGACATCTGGAAGAATGAAGGGGCCTTCATCAGAAAAAAGAACTTTACCCCAGTCTTCTTCAGTGTAATCCCTGTACTTCCTGCAATGGTATTTTCTCTGATGAAGCCCCCTTCTGACTGTTGGGACTCAATCATGTTTTCAGATGTTCCTATGTAACATGCAAATGAAAAGATTGAAGTATTAATAAACCTCTTGTCGGGGTCCCTGGTTTTCCCTGGTTTGCAGGAGTTTCAGAGCAGAGACTCCAGAAGACGGCAGCAGACTTATGCTATGAAAAAACCCACTGGTTGATTAAGGGGTTAAAGAGCATTCCTTCAAAGATCAGTTATGATGTCCCCTTTCTATGCTTGATCTTGTAGTCTGAACATTGGCCTAGTGCCTTTGATCCTTTCTGAGGTTCATACATGGCCTTGTTTAACTCCATTTGAGCAGATGCGGCCGCCTCTGCTGTTTATCACATCGCTCCATGATTGTTCGCATATGAATGTTCAGAAAAGCCACATTTGCCTAAAGTTTGTTCTTTCACAAAGCATTGCCATTCTGTGCGCTAATGCGCGGTTAGCAGGAAGGCGCTTTTACTGACAAAGGCACAAATAAAATAGGAGAAATGTATTTATTTCTGATTTGTTCCTGATACATTTTAGATTTTGACTTTCTTTTATATCAGCCTTTTGTACTTCTGTCAATTCGAGGGCTGCTGAAATTACCCAGGGCACAATACTCTCTAATACTCAGAACACGGTGCTCTGTGACCTGCCTGCTCTATTGTAACGCAGCAGGGAGCTCCTGTGCCTATAGGATGGCAGGCCCTGTGCCATGGTAATGGCGTAATTAAGGCTTATTAATGTGAGCCCTGTACAGATGATTCAGAAAAGGACCACATGGCTGAATAGACATTAATAGCCATTATCTGTGTCGGCTTTTAAGTCTAATTTTTCCTGTGCTGGTTTAGGCTCTATAAGCTCAAATTTAATTCATGCTCTTAAAGGATGTTTCACTTGTGTTCCCAAATCTTGTGGTGGGAATAATCACTTATTTGTATGTAGTAATTGCTGGTCTTTATAGCTTTACCTTCTTGTCTTTTTTTTTTTTTTTTTTTTTTTTAGGCAATACTTATAGTTGTCACTGTCGCCTTTGTTCAGGTAAGAGGCTGTTGTAATACATTTATGCTTAGAATAACTTAATGCTCTGAAAATGGGTGAAGATCCGGGTCCTGAGACCTCATATATTGCACAGAAGACCGCTGAAAAGTGCGCAGCTCTGGAGGCAGAAACACACCGCTTCCCTAACGTGCCCTGTGCGCCTATACTCTCCTCCCGTGCTTGTCGGCACTCTTGTTTCCTGGGCTCACGTGAGGTTGTTGCGTCAGGTCAGCCCCTATTCCCAATCACTGTCCCCGCCTTTGGACGGATAAGTAATCAAGAGGAAGCGAGTGGCCAGCCGCAGGTCTCACTTCATGTTGATTGCCCCCTCCTTCAGGTGTATAAGCAATGACTCTAACACTGATAAAGCACAGGGCTCACATGATGCAACAACTTCACAGGAGCCCTGGGAACGGCGTGGACAACCCCTTTAATGAATCATGTCAGTCCCCTCCAGCGAGCGCCTCATTAAGGTTAGCGTGCGCTATGCCAGTCTTAATGAATTGCCTCCATTGTACTTTTTTCTACAGTTATATGAAAAAGTTTGGGCACCCCTATTAATCTTAAGCTTAATGTTTTATAAAAATTGGTGTTTTTGCAACAGCTATTTCAGTTTGATATATGTAATAACTGTTGGACACAGTAATGTTTCTGCCTTGAAATGAGCAATCTGCATTCAAACAAAATTTGACAGGTGCAGAAGTATGGGCACCTCACCAGAAAAGTGACATTAATATTTAGTAGATCCTCCTTTTGCAAAAATAACAGCCTCTTGTTGCTTCCTGTAGCTTTTAATGATTTCCTGGATCCTGGATGAAGGTATTTTTGACCATTCCTCTTTACAAAACAATTCCAGTTCAGTTAAGTTTGATGGTCGCCGAGCATGGACAGCCCTCTTCAAATGATCCCACAGATGTTCAATGATATTCAGGTCTGGGGACTGGGATGGCCATTCCAGAACATTGTAATTGTTCCTCTGCATGAATGCCTGAGTAGATTTGGAGCGGTGTTTTGGATCATTGTCTTGCTGAAAGATCCATCCCCTGCGTAACTTCAACTTTGTCACTGATTCTGGAACATTATTGTCAAGAATCTGCTGATACTGAGTGGAATCCATGCGTCCCTCAACTTTAACAAGATTCCCGGTGCCGGCATTGGCCACACAGCCCCAAAGCATGATGGAACCTCCACCAAATTTTACTGTGGGTAGCAAGTGTTTTTCTTGGAATGCTGTGTTTTTTTGCCGCCATGCATAACGCCTTTTTGTATGACCAACCAACTCAATCTTGGTTTCATCAGTCCACAGGACCTTCTTCCAAAAAGAAATTGGATTCTCCAAATGTGCTTTTGCATACCTCAGTCGACTCTGTTTGTGGCGTGCTTGCAGAAACGGCTTCTTACACATCACTCTCCCATACAGCTTCTCCTTGTGCAAAGTGCGTTGTATAGTTGACCGATGCACAGTGACACCATCTGCAGCAAGTTGATGCTGCAGCTCTCTGGAGGTGGTCTGAGGATTGTCCTTGACTGATCTCACCATTCTAATTCTCTGCCTTTCTGATGTTTTTCTTGGCCTGCCACTTCTGGCCTTAACAAGAACTGTCCCTGTGTTCTTCCATTTCCTTACTATGTTCCTCACAGTGGAAACTGACAGGTTAAATCTCTGAGACAGCTTTTTGTATCCTTCCCCTGAACAACTATGTTGAATAATCTTTGTTTTCAGATCATTTGACAGTTGTTTTGAGGAGCCCATGATGCCACTCTTCAGAGGAGATTCAAACAGGAGAACAACTTGCAAGTGGCCACTTTAAGTAGCTTTTCTCATGATTGCATACACCTGGCTATGAAGTTCAAAGCTCAATGAGGTTACAAAACCAAAAAAAAGTGCTTTAGTAAGTCAGTAAAAAGTAGGTAGGAGTATTTAAAACAAGAAAATAATAAGGGTGCCCAAACTTATGCACCTGTCAAATTTTGTTTGAATGCAGATTGCACATTTTCTGTTAGTACAATAAACCTCATTTCAAGGCAGAAACATTACTGTGTCCAACAGTTATTACATATATCAAACTGAAATAGCTGTTGCAAAAACACCAATTTTTATAAAACATTAAGCTTAAGATTAATAGGGGTGCCCAAACTTTTTCATATAACTGTATGTGATCACAGATATGTGACATAGATAAAATAGGCTTCAGAGCTGAAATCTCTCAGCATGTCTTGCTGCTATATTGGCGCAGCGCTTCAGCTGCTGATTTCTTGCCAAACGTCTTTCACGCTTGGTGGTTGCAGATATAATAATGGTTTCATGTTGCTCCTGTGGCAGTAACGGTGCATCCAGATCCACCGGAGTGTGAGACACACATACGATGTATGGGTATAGATCCTTATACTTGTCTGCTGCTCGTTTCAGCTGTGCTATCAATATTGCTGTAGGAAGAAAGAAATAGTTGAAATAGTATAAAAATATTTACTGTCATTTCTCAATTGTAGGAGTATCGGTCTGAGAAGTCGCTGGAAGAGTTGAGCAAGCTCGTACCACCAGAGTGTCACTGGTAGGATGGAATTCATGATTCTTCTGCTTCTTTTACTGGAATTGACAGTACAAATATCGCTGCATGTTTTGGATAGCTCAGTTCTTGGCTTATTAATATTTGGGGATCCTTCTGGGATTTTTGTTTTATTATTTCAATCATTGTGCCAAGGTCATTGATAGAGTTGGTGTGAATTTATTTGCCTGTCCCATTCCTGTGGCCACAACAGTGGTCTATGGCTGCTGCACTGGAGAGGGAATACCGCGACTTACCTACCCTTCATTTGATTAGCCGCATTGCACGGCATCATCATTACGCCGTGGCGGACATGTAACGTTGCGGGAAGTGAGCTAATCAAAAGAAGAGTCAACGATGTCTGCAGATAAAAGGCAATACTCCATCTCCTGTGCAGCGGCCACAGAACGCCGTCTTGGGCAATACAATGGGACGTGCAAATCGATTCGCACCAACTCTAGTCATAAACACATACTTTAGAACCCCAAATCCGAATGAGCTTGTGTATTCTTGGTGGAGAAGGTGATGATCTGACATATGTTGATGAGGCATGGGCAATATTTAGCACATAGTGCCCATGGCACTGTCCAAACTTATAGCACCAAGGCCTCAGATTTTTTTTTTTTTTTTTGAAGCGCTGCTGATGAGATTCAACTACTAAGTGACGACTGCAGCCTGAACATTGTGTCTCTTTGGGCTGCAGCTGTCACTTGAAGGGGGGTGTCCAATACTTTTATATTGATGGCCTATCCACCACTATTCAGCTATGTCCGATACCTACAATGGCCGGATGTGATCAGTTGCAGATCAGCACAGCTCCATCAGCTATATAGTCACTGCATCGTGATATTGCAGATTCAAACATTTTATTATGTCAAGTCTCTCTAACTTCAGACCCCCCCCAATCTGCAGTACCCGATTACAGACCTTATACAGTTGATGGAGCTGTACAGTTCTGCAACTGATCACATCCGGCATCAGAAACAGCTGATCAGTGGGGGTGCCGGGTGTAGCACCTCATCGATCAAATATTGATGGCCTATCCTAAGGATATCAATATAAAAGTACTGGAGAACCCTTTTAATAGATTATATCTAGTTCTGCTAAAAGTCTCAGTATAGAGGGATATGCATTCATTCTAATTTAAATATTGAGTTCACATTTGTATTAATTATTTCTAATCCAAATGATAAAATATTCATACTACAGTAATTTTTTCTAAAGTCAAGTCTCTGATTTTGGACCCCCCAACAACGCAACATTATTGCTTACATTCTCTTCCTCTCAATAGGAAGGTGAAGATAAACCCCTGCTAGATATTTAATAGCTACTTTTGTCTTAACAATCTAACATGCCCAATTCTTCTTCTTTTCTTCTTTTTTTTTTTGACCTCTACCGTTAGGAAGCTGTCAGTTTCCACCTTAAACGGCTGCTCGGTCCTGCCAAGATGGTACAATGATTTTATGGGTGCTTTGATAGCTTTTTATAGCTTGTTTATTGATTACTTTTTAGCTGCGCATCTTTTCTTTTTCTCCTAAGATTTTTTTTTTGCGGTGAATATATGGGATATGTAATATCTGTAATTATAAAGGAAAAAAATAGTAATGCAAGATAAATATTAAGATCAGACGATAACCATTGTAAAGGAAACTCTTGGAACAATAAGAAATTGTGATTTATTATTATTAATTATTGGATGTCATTTTTCCAGTATACGGGAAGGAAGATTGGAGCATACACTTGCCAGGGAGTTGGTGCCTGGAGATACGGTTTGTCTATCGGTTGGAGACAGAGTTCCTGCAGATTTGCGGTTATTTGAGGTGCGTGTTTGTAGTTTAACACTTCCAGATTTTCATGGGAATAAATTATGGCAACTATTACTCTCCTCATACAGCAAATTCTGCAAGGTGCAATGTATTATTCCACTTGTGCAGCCATATTTAATGAGGACCCATCACTTGCAATATAATTTTTGCATAGTGTAAATGTTGCTGTCCTGAATCTGGTGATGTTTTTTTTGTTCCTGTGCCCCTCCATTGCTGATGTTTCTCTGTAGGCAAATGTAGTCTTTTAGCCAACTGGGAGTGGTCTTCAAGGAGTTACCCACGGAGAAGAGTTGAGGGACACAGCCATTTAGCTTTAAAGCTGGCAATTATCTTCTATAAATAATAAATAACTTTTATAGTTCTAACATATACCAGATCTCTAGTGGAGATCTCCTTAAGAAAGAATTTGCTGTGTTTTTGTAAAGGGAACGATCTTTGTCTTAAATTTTAAAGAATTTAATCCTAGACCATGCAAAAGCTGTGCCTTACTTATTGCAATGCAAGGGTTCGTGCGTTTGGGGTATATTTGGCACATCTTGCTGGAAATGTTGAATACTTTTTCTTTCAAGGCTTCTATTTTCTGCGAAAAATGTTGGAGCATTTCTGCTCTTTCTTGACTCTTTAGACTATTTTTCCTCACTCTTGGCTGGCTTGCTTCCCCCAGGATTTTATTTTTTATTTTTTTTCAAAAATTATGCACACACCTTTAAACTTTTTCATAAAGGTGGAGGTCCACAATATGTAAAATTGAATGATTCCCAAATGGTATTCAAAACACACAATTCTGGCACAAGGTATGCACACCAGTTGTTATATTTATTTTTTTTGTGCTGTTTAAGCTAGAATTTGGACACATTTTACAAGGTAAAAGTATGTGCACACAACGTCTTTTAAACTTAGGCAAACTTGCCAAGTTTTTCAAGCAGAAGATGCTTCAGAAAACTGGTGTGTTTTTTTTTTTTTTTTTTTGCTGAATCGTCTTTGTGACGTGGTGGTGTTTTCTTTTTTTTTTCCCCTGACTGTTTCAAGTTTCTCCCCCCCCCCCCCCGCACTTCATTGAATAATTTACCCTCACCTACTGTACCCTCACCCATCCCCTGTAGATTGTGAGCCCTCGCGGGCAGGGTCCTCGCTCCTCCTGTACCAGTCGCCGACTTCTATTATCTAAGATTATTGCCCTTGTTTTATTATTTTGTATACCCCTTTTCACATGTAAAGCACCATGGAATAAATGGCGCTATAATAATAATTAATAATATAATAATGAAGAAACGCTTGTGGTTTATTAAGAAAAACTATGGCAAAACCCTCCTAAAGATGTCTGGACGTCTTTTCAGCTTTTCCATTGACTTGTATTATAAAATACACCGTTTCTTCCAAGCGGAATACTGCAGAAGATTGGATCCGTCTCTTCTTTTAACTGCTTGGTGTTTTTTTTGAAACCTGAAAATGTTAAAAGATGTTGAAATTCCTTCTTTTACGCGTTTATTGATGGCTTTCTCAGGCAGTTTCCGCCTGAAGAAGACGTGTGCACATACTACTAGTCTGCCCCTCTTGCCTTGAGATTTTGCCCCCTACGTCTATGAATTTCTGTGAAGCTTTATATGACTGTGACAAACCTGATACCTTGTTGACAGAGAGAAAATGACGTAAAAGGCTATAAAGCACATCTACGTTGAATTTTTCACATGTATAACTCAGGATGTGTTTTGTATGGAGCATAGAGTAAGGCATTCCCTTTGAAGGTTTGCACTGGCGGCACAGATGCTCCATAATCACTCTTTAGTCCTGGCGTGTCGTGCCCTTTACATAGATGAGCTGCTGGCAAATGGAGTAGAAAATGCTCTGCACGCAGTCAGAGCGCAGCGCTTCTGATGATCTTTGCATTCTGTGTCCATATTAAAGGTGTTTACCTTCCCTGCCTTAATGTCCCCAAATCTTTCTCCCCGTAATGGATCCTCACTAAGCAGGTTCTGCCGGTGACTGATGAGCTTGTACAGGACGCAGGAACATGCCGTGCAGTTATCCTCTCACTTTGATTCTAGCAATGTAATAGTTTTCAATTTGCTGAAATGAGAGACAATGAAAGGAACAGTGATGGGATGGTCTTGAATAACCTTTACATCTGCAAAAATAAAAAAAAGCTTCAAAGAAAGGAAGGTAAAAAAGCCTTTGTCGTCGACCATCTGCTTGTGTGGCTGCTATTTCAGGCTTGATTTTACAAATGCTGAACTGAAGAGGGCTGATTTACATGGAATGAGGTTAATACCATGTAAGGAATCTAAATCTCCTAGCCACAATACGGGAAGAGAGATGAGCAACAAATGGGATATTCACTCACGTCATGAGCATTAACCCAGCCATTCAGTGGAAACGCTCTGCTGGAGGTCTGGTATACGGCAGTGTCTGTGTGCAGTTTCTGTCCTATGCCGTTCAATGGAAACGCTCTGCTGGAGGACTGGTATACGGCAGTGTCTGTGTGCAGATTCTGTCCTATGCCGTTCAATGGAAACGCTCTGCTGGAGGACTGGTATATGGCAGTGTCTGTGTGCAGATTCTGTCCTATGCCGTTCAATGGAAATGCTGTGCTGGAGGACTGGTATACGGCAGTGTCTGTGTGCAGATTCTGTCATATGCTGTTCAGTGGAAACGCTCTGCTGGAGGACTGGTATATGGCAGTGTCTGTGCGAATTCTCAGTTCTATGGTAGTCAAGTAACCTTTGTGTGACTGTTTTTTGTGTATACACTGTGTTCAGAATTATTAGGCAAATGAGTATTTTGATCACTTTGATACTTTTTATACATATTGTACTACTCCAAGCTGCATAGGCTTGAGCGCCAACTACCAATTAAGTAAATCTGGTGATGTGCATCTCTGTAATGAGGAGGGGTGTTGACTAATGACATCAACACCCTATATAAGGTGTGCTTAATTATTCGGCAACTTCCTTTCCTTTGGCAAAATGGGTCAGAAGAGAGATTTGATGGGCTCTGAAAAGTCCAAAATTGTGAGATGTCTTGCAGAGGGATGCAGCAGTCTTGAAATTTCCAAACTTTTGAAGTGTGATCACCGAACAATCAAGCGTTTCATGGCAAATAGCCAACAGGGTCGCAAGAAGCGTGTTGGCCAAAAAAGGCGCAAAATAACTGCTCATGAATTGAGGAAAATCAAGCGTGAAGCTGCCAAGATGCCATTCGCCACCAGTTTTGCCATATTTCAGAGCTGGAACATTACTGGAGTATCAAAAACCACAAGGTGGGCGATACTCAGGGACATGGCCAAGGTAAGGAAGGCTGAAAAATGACCACCTTTGAACAAGAAACATAAGATAAAACGTCAAGAATGGGCCAAGAAATATCTTAAGACTGATTTTTCACAAGTTTTATGGACTGATGAAATGAGAGTGACTCTTGATGGGCCAGATGGATGGGCCAGAGGCTGGATCAGTAAAGGGCAGAGAGCTCCACTCCGACTCAGATGCCAGCAAGGTGGAGGTGGGGTACTGGTATGGGCTGGTATCATCAAAGATGAACTTGTGGGACCTTTTCGGGTTGAGGAAGGAGTGAAGTTCAACTCCCAGAGCTACTGCCAGTTTCTGGAAGACAACTTCTTCAAGCAGTGGTAAAGGAAGAAGTCTGTATCGTTCAAGAAAAAACATGATTTTCATGCAGGACAATGCTCCATCACATGCATCCAACTACTCCACAGCGTGGCTGGCCAGTAAAGGTCTAAAAGAAGAAAAAATAATGACATGGCCCCCTTGTTCACCTGATCTGAACCCCATAGAGAACCTGTGGTCCATCATAAAATGTGAGATCTACAGGGAGGGAATACAGTACACCTCTGGGAACAGTGTCTGGGAGGCTGTGGTGGCTGCTGCACGCAATGTTGATCGAAAACAGATCAAGCAACTGACAATCTATGGATGGAAGGCTGTTGAGTGTCATCATAAAGAAAGGTGGCTATATTGATCACTAATTTTTTTTGGTTTTTGCATGTCAGAAATGTTTATTTCTAAATTTTGTGCACTGATATTGGTTTACCTGGTGAAAATGAACAAGTGAGATGGGATTATATTTGGTTTTTATTAAGTTGCCTAATAACTCTGCACAGTAATAGTTACCTGAACAGATATCCTCCTAAGATAGCCAAATCTAAAAAAAAAACACTCCAACTTCCAAAAATATTAAGCTTGGATATTCGAGTCTTTTGGGTTGATGAATAATAAAAATAATCCTCTGAAATACAATTTGCCTAATAATTCTGCACACAGTGTATAAGTTTGACTTCCACTATTGGACAACCTCTATGAATGGGCCATCAGAATGCTACATAAAATAGAAATAAGAAAGAGAAAAAAATGGTAATCGGCTCACCTTCCAGTGAGGACAATTCAATTCAGTGTTAAAACCACTTGACTTCACATTGGAGATCTTGTAGACCTTGTTTGGTCAGAGTGTGATGCAGGGAGCGTAGGGACACACCGGGTTAGAAATGGGAGAGAAAGTCCAATGCAGCCAATCACACAGCAGATAGTGTACGGCTACGCTCTATTCACTGGGGTTATGGAAACACCCAGCTATCAGTGTATGAATTGACATTATCTGTAAATGTTTTCATATAGGTGTTTACTAAACCTGACTTTTTGGAAGCGCAACATGTCCTCTTTAAGATTGTAAGTTTCTATAGATATATAGATAGATGGAGATATACACTGCTCAAAAAAAAATACACTGAAACAGAATATAACTCAAAGTAAATCAAACTGTTCACTTAGGAAGCAACACTGACAATCGATTTCACATGCTGTTGTGCAAATGGAATAGACAATAGATGGAAATTATTGGCAATTATCAAGACACCCTCAATAAAGGAGTGGTTCTGCAGGTGGGGACCACAGACCACATCTCAGTACCAATGCTTTCTGGCTGATGTTTTGGTCACTTTTGAATGTTGGTTGTGCTTTCACACTCGTGGTAGCACGAGATGGACTGTACAACCCACAGAAGTTGCTCAGGTAGTGCAGCTCATCCAGGATGGCACATCAATGCGAGCTGTGGCAAGAAGGATTGCTGTGTCTGTCAGCGTAGTGTCCAGAGGCTGGAGGCGCTACCAGGAGACAGGCCAGTACACCAGCAGACATGGAGGGGGCCGTAGGAGGGCAACAACCCAGCAGCTGGACCGCTACCTCCGCCTTTGTGCAAGGAGGAACATGAGGAGCACTGCCAGAGCCCTGCAAAATGACCTCCAGCAGGCCACAAATGTGCATGTGCCTGCACAAACCATTAGAAACCGACTCCATGAGGGTGGTATGAGGGCGCGACATCCACAGATGGAGGTTGTGCTTACAGCACACCGTGCAGGACGCTTGGCATTTGCTACAGAACACCAGGATTGGCAAAGTCGCCACTGGCGCCCTGTGCTCTTCACAGATAAAAGCAGGTTCACACTGAGCACATGTGACGGAACGGACGTGACAGAGTCTGGAGACGCTGTGGAGAGCGATCTGCTGCCTGCAACATCCTTCAGCATGACCGGTTTGGCAGTGGGTCAGTAATGGTGTGGGGTGGCATTTCTTTGGAGGGCCGCACAGCCCTCCATGTGCTCGCCAGAGGTAGCCTGACTGCCATTAGGTACCGAGATGAGATCCTCAGACCCCTTGTGAGACCATATGCTGGTGCGGTTGGGCCTGGGCTCCTCCTAATGCAGGACAATGCCAGACCTCATGTGGCTGGAGTGTGCCAGCAGTTCCTGCAAGATGAAGGCATTGAAGCTATGGACTGGCACGCCCATTCCCCAGACCTGAATCCGATTAAGCACATCTGGGACATCATGTCTCGCTCCATCCACTAACGTCACGTTGCACTACAGACTGTCCAGGAGTTGGTGGATGCTTTTAGTCCAGGTCTGGGAGGAGATCCCACAGGAGACCATCCGCAACCTCATCAGGAGCATTCCCAGGCGTTGTAGGGAGGTCATACAGGCACGTGGAGGCCACACACAATACTGAGCCTCATTTTGACTTGTTTTAAGAACATTACATCAAAGTTGGATCAGCCTGTAGTGTGTTTTTCCACTTTAATTTTGGGGGTGACTCCAAATCCAGGCCTCCATTAGTTAATAAATTTGATTTCCATTGATGATTTTTGTGTGATTTTGTTGTCAGCACATTCAACTTTGTACAGAACAAAGTATTCAATGAGAATATTTCATTCATTCAGATCTAGGATGTGTTATTTGAGTGTTCCCTTTATTTTTTTGAGCAGTGTATATGATATATAATTAACCACCGGTACCATTAACTTGAGTTAGTAGAAAAGGCAGCTATTGTTTTTCACTTTGCGGTACTTTCTATGACTGTGTGTATATTCTATTTGGGAAAACCCCTGTAATGAAAGGTTTTGCACAGGTTAGGTTTTCTTATGCAACACCCTAAGTAATGTGATCATTGGAAAAAATGGAAATTGGAGGAATTTAAATTGCCAGCGCCTAAGATACAGTGCATATGAAAATTGTGTCTTCTTTTTACCGACTATCCTTGAATTTCTGGACGGTTGGCAAACCTGCTTTTAAAGGGGTTTTCCCTTGAACAAAAGTTGATTTTAATCAATAGATTTTACTCTGCCTCCAATCTCCAAGTGACTGTCATATACCGACCTCCAGGCTCTGTCACTGCCTTTGCTGACCCATTCTTCACCTGGTTTCTTTACTTTCTCTCTGCTGACATTCCCACAATCATCATGGGCAATTTCAGCTTCCCCACTGACATTCGCCAGTCAACAGCATCCAAACTCCTGTCGCTTACTTCATCCTTTGTACTTACTCAGTGGTCCTCCTCAGCCACCCACACAGACGGACACACACTAGACCTCATCTTCACCCGACTCTGCTCCCTATCTAACCTCACAACCTCCCCCCTACCCCTATCTGACCACCATCTACTCACTTTCTCATCCCTGTCCTCACCTGTCACCCATGTCCAGCAACTGGCACACCCCCGCAGAAACCTTGCACATCTAGACACCCACACACTCTGACTGTTCTACCACTGACATCCATATCTTCACTTCATGACGCAGACAGCGCCACTGCTTACTACAATGTCACTCTCGCATCAGCTATTGATTCGGTCGCCCCTCTTATGCATGGCAGAGCGCGACGAGTCAGCAGGCAACCCTGGCACAACAACCTCACTAAACAGCTTTGACAAGTGTCCAGGGTTGCGGAGTGGCTTTGGAAGAAAACACATAATCAAGATGACTTCACTGCATTCAAACAAGCAACACTCGCATTCAAATCAGCACTCACCTCTGCTAAACAGTCCTACTTCACAACCCTCATATCTTCCCTATCCTACAACCCCAAACAGGTATTCAACACTTTTAACTCTCTCCTTCGCTCTCCACTGCCCCCTCCGACCTCCGTCATCTCTGCTGAGGAGTTTGCCACACACTTCAAAAACGAGATTGACCAAACACGACAAGTCTTTACTGTCCGACCGCCACAACCCCTTTTGTTTTCCACACCATTGCCTTACCCCCATAACCTCACTTCCCAACATCACGGAAAGAGACCTTACTGGTCTCATCTCCAAATCACACCTAACACATGTGCACTCGACCCCATCCCACCTCCTCCCCAACCCTCACCCCCACACTCATCCCATCCCTAACCCATTTTTTCAACCTATCACTATCTTCTGGTGCCTTCCCTGCTGCCTTCAAACATGCCACAATCACGCCCATACTCAAAAAGCCATCCCTCGACCCAACCACCTTGTCCAGCTATCGCCCCATATCGCTGCTCCCATTTGTCTCCAAACTACTTGAGCAACACGTTCACGCTGAACTTTCCTCCCACTTCTCATCTAACTCCCTCTTCGACAACTGACAATCCGGCTTCCGCCCCTACCATTCCACCGAAACTGCCCTTACCAAAATCACCAATGACTTACAGCCAAAGCTAACAGACAATTCTCTGTACTCCTTCTTCTTGACCTGTCCTCTGCTTTCGATACAGTTGACCACTGCCTCCTACTACAGACCCTCTCTTCCTTTGGCGTCAAAGACCTTTCCCTGTCTTGGATCTCCTCATACCTTTCTAACCGCACAATTAGCGTCTCCAACTCCCACACTACCTCCTCACCCACCCCCGCTCTGTTGGAGTCCCTCAAGGCTCTGTCCTAGTACCCCTACTCTTCTCAATCTATACACTTGGCCTGGGACAGCTCATAAAATCCCATGGCTTCCTGTACCATCTGAGCGCTGATGACACCCAGATCTACCTCTCTGGCCCAGATGTCACCTCTCTGCTGTCCAGAATCCCAGCATGTCTAGCAGCCATATCTTCCTCCTCCTCCTGATACCTCAAGCTCAATGTGGACAAAACTGAACTCCTTATCTTTCCCCCATCTCGCATATCTTTCCCACCTGACCTTTCTATCACAATAAATGACATCACTCTTTCGCCTGTACCGACAATCCGCTGCCTCTGAGTAACCCTTGACGCTGCCCTGTCCTTCAAACCCCACATCCAAGCTCTCGCCACCTTGTCACCTCTAGCTCAAAAATATTTCCAGAATCCGTCCTTTCCTCAACCCTCAATCTACTAAACTGCTTGTGCATGCCCTCATCCTCTCCCACCTCGACTGCTGCACCATATTCCTCTGTGGCCTACCTGCTTACACTCTCGCACCCCTCCAGTCCATCCTTAACTCTGCTGCTCGACTGGTCCATCTCTCGCCTCGCTACTCCTCTGCTACCCCCCTTTGCAAATCCCTTCACTGGCTCCCATTTCCCCAGCGTATCCAGTTTCAAACTACTAACACTGACCTACAAAGCCATCCATAACATCTCTTCTCCGTACATCTCTGAACTAATCTCCTGATATATTCCCTCACGTAATCTCCGGTCCTCCCAAGACCTCCTTCTCTCCTCCACACTTATTCGTTCCTCACGCAATCTTGTCTCTCGCGAAAATCCCCCGTCCCATGGAATGCTGTGCCTCAACACGTCCGATTATCCGCCACACTTGGATCCTTCAGACGGAACCTGAAAACCCATCTCTTCAAACAAGCTTACAGCCTACTATGACCTTGCTTACTGTCACCTCAACAACACCGGAGCTACTGCAACCCCTCAACCTACTGTCTCCTTCCCCGTTGCTGGAGAATGTAAGCCCACAAGGGCAGGGCCCGCTTCCCTCTATACCAGTCTATCACTAGTTTGTTTACTGTAAGTGATATCTGTATTCTGTATGTAACCCCTCCTCATGTACAGCATCATGGAATCAATGGTGCTATATAAAATAATATTAAATATTATTAAATATTATTACTAATGATTATTACTAATTAATAATTAAAAAATAGAAATTTTGGAAGAATATTAAGTTTCACAATTGGATGTGCTTTAATAAAATGTCCCTGTTCAGAGATAATCTTATAAATGTGCCCCTGCTGTGTACGGACTATGCAGGAACATCTCCTGGACAATGGAGGAAGAAAAAGAGTATACAGACATTACAGCAGGGGATCACAGTTGATTCTTTTTGTGAGGTAAAACATTTCCCACTGTTTTTAAACAATGTTTTACTTCAAAGAAAGAATCGTTTGCGATCCCCCTGCTGTAATGTCCGTATACTCTTTTGCTTCCTCCCCTGGCCAGGAGATGTGGTATGATCAGACCATGTTCCTGTACTGTCCTGTACACAGCAGGGGCACATTTATAAGATTATCTCAGCACAGGAACATTTTATTTAAACACATCCAATTGTGGGAGTAATTATTACAAAATCTGTTGATTTAAAATCAACTTTTGCTTGTGGGAAAACCCCTTTAAGTCCAAATGTGTTGAGAATTAGCCCTTCCATCCTGACAGCTGCAGCTTGTACTGAACAGCAGGAGGGAGGAGGAGCTGTGAGCCTGGGTGGGTGAAGGTGGACTGTCGGGCCTGCTGGAGACCGGATATACTGGACTCCTGAGCTCTTGCTCTTTATCTGGACCCACCAGGTCTAGCAGATCTATTTAATCATGCGTGCAGTTTGTATCATGAAAACTGATGACGGATCCGCTTTAACTTTACAGAGCATTTTGCTCTTTCATCTATGGGTGGGTTTCACTTTAGATTAGGACATGGCTGCAGTTAATAAATTGGCAGTGAGTAGAGAACATTAGTAATTTAATGCCGCGTGTTGATAAATCCCATCTAGCATGTCCCTGCATCGCTGATCAGAATGCACTTGGCGGAAATGCATCCAGCCCCAGACTGAGATATATCAAAGTGTCAAGTGCAGGAAGCCCAGGGGATGCTGGAAGAAAATAAATTTTCCTGTCTGCTAAAGAATGGAGATTGCTTTTATTAACTGCTGCATTGCTGAGTAACCAGTTTTCTGCTTCTCTGGAGCCTCAGTGACGTGTTCTCATCCATGTGGTGTGTACAGATGAGGATACCGATCTGCTTATACAGCCCGTATCTTATACCGGTGCGGCTCTTCATAAATGCCATCAAGAAATTGTCATTTGATTACAATTAGGAGAAAATTATAGCTTTGTGCCCATTAATCTCTGAAAGCATCTCTCTTCTTCTCCGTAAGGCTATGGATCTGTCTGTGGATGAATCCAGTTTAACAGGAGAGACCGCTCCATGCTCCAAATCCACAACCCCCCAACCAGCCGCGAATAATGGGGACCTCACATCGAGAAGCAACATCGCCTTTATGGGGACGCTTGTTAGATGTGGCAAAGCAAAGGTAAAAACCACAGGCAACTTCTGATTTATCGCTTACCATTATCGTCGTGTTACCAGATACATACATCTTAATTTTTTTTTTTTTAAACTTGTTTTTATTGAAGATTATACAGCCTAACATGGTTACAAACCAGTAGAATGCACAGCAGGTTATTGTGCATTAATACTGTCTTCAAAAGTTACCATGGGTCTAATATCTTAGATATCTTAACCAAAAACCTAAGACACCCATATCAGGCACCAAATATCACAAGTTCTGATCATGAGCGAATACTCCTATTGCCTGGGGACTAATGTGAGTGCAGGGGGAATCAAACCAAGGCTTCCGTAACACATCACAATTTTGAGGACCACATCTATTCTTCTATATATCCATATTGACCCATTCTGACATCCGCGGGGGTCTTCTATCTATCCATCCATCCATCGTTCGTAACCAAAAGTTTCCCCAGAGATGAGTGCAAAGATATTGAAGCCAGGCCATTTCATCAAGGATTTCCTTTTAAGCACACCTTGAGACATATTGGTACAGGGGGTGTATCATCCGATGAGGATAGCTGTGACCTAATTGCAAATGTCTGCAATAGGAGGGCAATACCACATCCAGTGTATAAACTCTGCCTCTTCCTCCCCACACCTGTGGCACTCTGCATTGGTGGATCTACCCATTTTATATAACCTGCTAGGTGTCGGGTAGCATTAACGGACTACATATCTTTGGATTAGCTTGATAAATGGTAGCTGATGGGTAGAGTATTATGGACCTCCATTTGGCTTCAACGATGAGATGAATCCACTGCTTAGTAACTGGATGTGTGTATATGTATAAGTGTATATATGTATGTATATATATTATTTATATTTAAAGAAAGAGATCAACACCTTGGGTCCCTGGTTCCTTAGAATCCCAATCAGGGGGAATGATTATATGAGCGTTCCCAATGTTTGGGAACTGGTTAATCAGGGAATGCTTTAGTTCCAGATACTTAAAGAAAGCGTGCCTGTGGGCTTGAAAAAGGTGTTGTCATTGCTCTTTTGGCTGCAAGGTTAAAAATCTACAGCATTTCCAAACTATCTGCTGTGTGTGGATGAGCTTTGTGAACTCACAAAGACTTTGCTGCTACTGTAACACGTTGCAGATTTTTATCTTCTTCCATTTAAGGATTATGGAGACCACCGTGCTTTTAAGAACCTTGAGTAATGCAGAAATTCTTTTGTAACCTTGGCCAGATCTGTGCCTTGCCATAATTCTGTCTCTGAGCTCCTTGGGCAGTTCCTTTGAGCTCATGATTCTCATTTGGTCTGACATGCACTGTGAGCTGTGAGGTCTTATATAGACAGGTGGGTGCCTTTCCAAATCAAGTCCTATCAGTTAAATTAAACAAAGCTGGACTCAAATGAAGGAGTAGAACCATCTCAAGGAGGATCACAAGGAAATGGACAGCATGTGACTTTAATATGAGTGTCTGAGCAAAGGGTCTGATACTTATGACCATGTGATATTTCAGTTTTTATTTTTTAATAAATTTGTAAAAACTTCTACATTTCTGTTTTTTGTTTTTTTTTTAGTCTAGATGGGGTGCAGAGTGTACTTTTAATGAGAAAAAAAATGAACTTTTTAGAATTTACCAAATGGCTGTAATGAAACAAAGAGTGAAAAATTTAAAGGGGGTCTGAATACTTTCCGTACCCACTGTATATAAGCCATCCTACCATCGACAAGGAGGACTCAGTCCTTTGTCTGCCCTTATTCACACATAGAGGTCAACTGTGACACATGGTAAGGTTTTTAATATTGGACAGTGAGGTCTATCCCAAACTGGTTCACCTTGTCGATGGTGGGATGGCTTTTATACACTGCTCAAAAAAATAAAGGGAACACTCAAATAACACATCCTAGATCTGAATGAATGAAATATTCTCATTGAGTACTTAGTTCTGTACAAAGTTGAATGTGCTGACAACAAAATCGCACAAAAATCATCAATGGAAATCAAATTTATTAACTAATGGAGGCCTGGATTTGGAGTCGCCTCCAAAATTAAAGTAGAAAAACACACTACAGACTGATCCAACTTTGATGTAATGTCCTTAAAACAAGTCAAAATGAGGCTGAGTATTGTGTGTGGCCTCCACGTGCCTGTATGACCTCCCTACAATGCCTGGGCATGCTCCTGATGAGGATGCAGATGTTCTCCTGTGGGATCTCCTCCCAGACCTGGACTAAAGCATCCGCCAACTCCTGGACAGTCTGTGGTGCAACGTGACGTTGGTAGATGGAGCGAGACATGATGTCCCAGATGTGCTTAATCGGATTCAGGTCTTTGGAACGGGCATGCCAGTCCATAGCTTCAATGCCTTCATCTTGCAGGAACTGCTGACACACTTCAGCCACATGAGGTCTGGCATTGTTGTGCATTAGGAGGAACCCAAGGCCAACCGCACCAGCATATTGTCTCACAAGGGGTCTCAGGATCTCATCTCGGTACCTAATGGCAGTCAGGCTACCACTGGCGAGCACATGGAAAGCTCCAAAGAAATGCCACTGCCTAACCGGTCATGCTGAAGGATGTTGCAGGCAGCAGATTGCTCTCCACGGCGTCTCCAGACTCTGGCATGTCTATCACATATAGAGAGCGATCTGCTGCCTGCAACATCCTTCAGCATGACCGGTTTGGCAGTGGGTCAGTAATGGTGTGGGGTGGCATTTCTTTGGAGGGCTGCACAGCCCTCCATGTGCTCGCCAGAGGTAGCCTGACTGTCATTGGGTACAGAGAAGAGATCCTCAAACCCCTTGTGAGACAATATGCCGTTGCGGTTGGCCCTGGGTTCCTCCTAATACAGGACAATGCCAGACCTCATGTGGCTGGAGTGTGTCAGCAGTTCCTGCAAGATCAAGACATTGATGCTATGGACTGGCCCGCCCGTTCCCCAGACCTGAATCGGATTAAGCACATCTGGGACATTATGTCTCGCTCCATCCACCAACGTCACGTTGCACTACTGACTGTCCAGGAGTTGACGGATGCTTTAGTCCAGGTCTGGGAGGAGATCCCACAGGAGACCATAAGCAACCTCATCAGGAGCATGCCCAGGCGTTGTAGGGAGGTCATACAGGCACGTGGAGGCCACACACAATACTGAGCCTCATTTTGACTTGTTTTAAGGACATTACATCAAAGTTGGATCAGCCTGTAGTGTGTTTTTCTACTTTAATTTTGGAGGCGACTCCAAATCCAGGCCTCCATTAGTTAATAAATTTGATTTCCATTGATGATTTTTGTGTGATTTTGTTGTCAGCACATTCAACTTTGTACAGAACAAAGTATTCAATGAGAATATTTCATTCATTCAGCTCTAGGATGTGTTATTTGAGTGTTCCCTTTACTTTTTTGAGCAGTGTGCTATTTTTGATCAAAAAGTGTTGCTAAGAACCCTAATTTATTTAAATGCACTTGCTTTTTATTTATTTACAGCAGGGTTTGTTTATTTTGCTTGTAGGTTTTTCTGATTCATGGCCTTTGTGAAACTTGCATTTATGTGTTGCATGTATACCAACTTAAACCAAGCTCAAATTTTGTGTTTTTTCTTTTCTTTAATTTCTAAAAAACATGGAAAGCTTCTTGATAAGTTAATGCTGTAGTTTTGTATTGCATGTGTTACATTTGATATACAGGACATACAACTGTGACGGCAAAAAAAAATATCCTTTGTGAAGAATTTCACTTGCTATAATATTTGTTTAACTTGGTATTACTTTTTATATCTCTTATATTCTTAAAATTTCATTATTTTCTTATTTCCTCTCTCCATTTTCTTCTAAAACGAATGTAAAGCTAAAACTGTCTGGATGGTCGCACAGCTGGAGCTGAGCTGTTAGGCCACAAGTCTGAGAGCAAAGTGAAGAACACCGCTGTGTGTTTCATACGGCAACTAGCAGAATGTTTATAGCTGCTGTGTGTGTGAACTCGGGAGGAATAATCAGTTACTTAAAGGGAATGTGTTTTCTGAAAATAACCTATTATGAAGAATAGAAAAATACATACATAACCCTGATTAACACATCACTAAATATTTAACGCTTGTAATTTTCACACTGGCCACTAGGCACAATATTATACCTTTACTTCCTGTCCTTTTCAGCAGCTGCATGGGCGTTTGCAGCAATGGGTTAACTCAGACCCTATGTGTATGTATGCAAGTGTTATCTGAGCATGCTGTAATCTGGGGTAAGGTAATTGTGAGGGGAGGTGGAAGAGGTCAGCTGTAACATCACCTATTGATTGGGGGAACCTGTTCTATCTACTTTGTATAGAGGTGTATAACCTATCATTGTAATCCCCAGATGCTGAAAGTCATCTGCTTTTTTCTTTCTTTTTTTTTTTTTTTTTTGTGATGTAGAGTATTACAAAAAAAGCTATCAAAAAAATATTTTTAAAAACATTTAAATCATATAATAAAAATGTAATTTAAAGGGGATATTCGGATTAAAAAAAAATGCATGTAGTTGCTAACAGAGGCAATTGACCACCCCTGCCAGAGATTTAGCTAAGCCCTGTCAACAGAGCGGCAGTCTCTCCTCCTGTTGATAGGGCGGGACTACTGGTGTCATGCTGATTGACAGTCGGCTTCCCCCAATTAGGCAGCGGAGAGCCAGCTGTCAATCAGCATGACACCAACAACAGGAAGAGAAACTGCCGCTCTGACAGGGCTTAGCTAAATCTCTGTCAGCAGCAGTCAGTGACCGGCGTGGGGTACAACAGACAGGTGGCTGCCTCTTTTACCAACTACATGCCTTTTTATTTAAGTCCTGGATATCCCTTTAAGCAATTGATCATTTACTCTATACTTAAGTCCAGTGGGCAGTACTACAGCTATGCAGTCAGCATGTGTAATGCTGTCAGCCATTGAGTAAGCCCACCCGCTGGACTCCTAAGCATAGAAAGAACAGGAATTTTAAACTAATAAATTTAAAGTTCTAGATGTAGTTGAATGGCATGAGCCGCTGGAGCACAGTGATTGGTTGCAGCGGTCACTTGTGCTGTCGTTGTGACGTCACCACTCCAACCTTTAGACAAAGACTGAGCCAGCAGCAGATAGGCAGTGATGGACCTGGGGAAGGTGAGAATTAGCATTTTTGTTTTGTACATCTGCAGTTTTATGTGAAATTTAAAGGGAACCTGTCACCTCCTCCCAAAAAAAGATGGTATTTAACTGCAGATTTAGTGGTAATTATCAGGTAAATGGTGTTTAAAACGTGTCTTGACTTTCTTGTTGGAGCAGTGGCTACAGGTTGAAAATGAAGCTTTTTTTCTCCCTGCAGCCGCTAGCTTCCAGCCATCAGGGAAGTTTAGAGAGCGGTTAGTCACCTCTCGCTATGCAGTAAGCAGAGCTGTAATTGCTCCCCAGCACGTTCATTCACAGCCGTGTGTGTGTGTGTGTGTGTGTGTGTGTGTGTGTGTGCGCACAGTGTCTGTGTACAGTGTAGGCTGTCAAAGTGCAGGGGGGAATTATTACTACCACACTTAGTATGTAGTGTGCACAGTCTGTAACCGCCCCGATGACTGAGCGAGTGGCTACAGGGAGAATATAACTTGTTTCCTCTTTAGCTGCTGGTCCAGTAACACAGCAAAACATGGTTAAAATACTATATGCCTGTAGATCACCACTATTTCTGCAGGTAAATAATCTCCTCAAGGTGACTGGTTCCCTTTAAAAAGAAAACCAGATATCTCCTTCAAGCTGCCCAGCTCCTGCTCTATATTCAGTTGCCCATAAATTGAGGAGAATGAAGAGGACCTGTCACTAGGAGTACACATGTACTGTGATGCCACTGTTCATCTCGATCTGTTTTTTGTTCCTCGGCCTCTGTTCCTGGGTTGACGCCACCTCTTCCTTGTATGTAAATCTAGTCCACAACTGATCTCTCTGGAAGTCTTCTTGAGGAACACTCCCAGTTAGCTATAAAGGTTAGATTTATATACAGGCAAGAGGAGGCCATATCTCAGGAATGGAGTGGGCCATTAATAAGAAAAAAACTGATTCAAGAGAATAGCAGCATTTAGACAAGTAAATAAAGCAATGAGCATGTTCTGCCACCAATTCCAGGCAGCAGCAGTGGCCGGTCCCCTTGGCAATGGAAAAGGAGTATAGGAGAGCGGAGGCAGATAGAAGTATAAATTACAAACTTTGCTTAAAGGTGTTTTCTGGGCCAGGGCTATTTTCCGGCAGGCATGGTATCATGCTGAATATTCTGTGTGTAATATACCCTGTTAGGGTACTGCTCTGCTTCTCCATTCGGATGGTTATTATGCACGTTGGATTCTTCTCTGGTCACTTGATGACTGCTCCAACCAGGAAACAATCATGTGCGATTTCAAAGCCCAATGTAAGCGCTACTAAGTAATTGATATTCCGGTTATAAAGGGCAGTGTAAGCAACGAAGGGGCCGCAGCACTGGCGCCAACATCGTGACCCCTATTATCCACATGCTCATTATAGAAAGAAAGAATGTGGACAAACCACTAAATAATACGGAGCCATGTTCAATAACCCGCTAACATATAAATAAAGTTATCAGTCTCTTTTTTTTTTTTTTTTTTTTTTACCCCAATAGCCTTCATAGATTACTATAAAAATGGATATTCCAATAAAGCGCTTGTGTACTATTGTTACAGGGAATCGTCATTGGAACTGGAGAAAACTCTGAATTTGGGGAGGTGTTCAAGATGATGCAGGCTGAGGAGGTGAGCTATCATGTACTAATTTTTTTTTTTTTTTTTTAAGCACACCAAGCAGTTTATAAAGCAACCATTTTGGAGACACATTGTTTAACTTTTATTAGTATATTATATAAATTGTGTGTAAATAATACCCATGACACAGTGTAATATATATTTATGTATATTACACCATGTGTCATGTATTATATACATCCTATATGTCATGTATAGAACAGGGACTGATCGCTCTTCAATCAAAAGTATTGCGTAGGTGTTGGGGGCACAGGCACTCTCTTCCCCGGCTCAGGTCTATATTATAGATCATGTAGTGAGAATTGGTGCTATATTCTCCACTCAATATTTTATACATGAGATTTGAGTTTTTATATATGTCATGTAAAAATTGAAGTGAGCAGTATTGGTGTGGCTTTAAATGGAGTCTGTCGGCACAAGATGACTGTTCAAACTAAGCACAGGTGGTCAGTGCACCCTTGGAGTTGCCAAATGGTTTAGTGCACCTTACCACCACCTTATTTTCCATTTATCTCTGCCTCCTTTTCTTTCACAGCTCTAGCTTCACAGAAGCCAGAGACAGGCAGAGATGTATGGAAAACAAGTAGGTGGAAAGCTGTGTTGAACTGTTTGGCCTCGGCAAGGGTACGCTCATCACCCATACTTGGTTGGAACTGTTGTTTTTTTCTGACTGCCCCCCTCCATAGTAGCAATAACTCTTGACAACTCCATTATCGAACACATTTGCCCTATTCATCAATGCTACTGGGCCAGAATTCTGTAGTCAAGGCCTTGAAAAGCAGGGCTGTGGAGTCTGTAAACCTAACCTCCCACTCCAACTCCTCAATTTCTCTGACTCCGACTCCCTCATACATTGTACATGTTTAAGTGATACATTTACTGTAGTAAAATGGTAACATCAGGCTTTTCATCATCATCATTATACAATAATCAAGCTATTTACTTGCCTTAAAGGAAACCTGTCATCTGAAATATCCATGTTAAACTAAAGGTATGGGTGGTATGGCGCTGTCAGGTTGATTTAATACATACCTTTAGTGTAAAAATCTGCAGCCTTGTTTCTGTTAAATCATAATGATAAATTTCGGCACAGCTGGTTTAATTCATGACAAGCTGTGGCATTCCCTACTCCAGAAATCTCAATCCAGTGTTGACTGGAGTAAGAGATCTGGTTTGGCGCACGGAAGGCCTTCTCCACTCGTCAGACACTCCTGAGATGTGCCCCTGTTCATGAATTGGGAGCCTTCTGACTCCATCATGCCCCCTTTGTAATTTTATTTAATTCCCTTCTACTTACTTTTTCCTTAGAAATGGGATATCAGAATGAACCACAAGTTGTATGTTCTTGCTTTACCAGATGGCATCGTACAAATGCCATCTGTACCCCACAGGTCATGAAGGATTTTCTGCTTCAATCTGTTGAGTTGTGATAAACTGATTTGCAAGTCTTTTATTTTCTTTTCAGGCACCTAAAACACCTCTGCAGAAAAGCATGGATATATTGGGAAAGCAGCTCTCCTTATACTCCTTCGGTATCATAGGTGAGCAAATCCTCCAGCTCGCAGTGTTTATTGACTGCGATTCACAGTTACCGGCAGACATCACCAGCAGTAATTGATCTCTTGTTTGCGGGTGTCGGGAGGTATTTTTGGCTCTGCGTTCTTGGCTGGTATTCTTGTTCCTGTACAGAATGCTCAGACATCACTGAATAAGGAATTAAAAAAGAATCTTTATCAAACCTGCAGATTTCCTAGTAAATTAACATATTAATGTAGCGCCGGGTTCTCCTTAATCTTCACTTACCATTTTCTGAATTGCGCTTCACTATAAAATCTGTTGCTTTCTAAATATACTGCCGTTTCTATGGAGCTAATGGGGCGATTTGCCGTCTTTGCATATCGTTTCTGTAGGTATCATCATGCTGGTCGGCTGGTTACAAGGGAAGCATATACTGGATATGTTTACTATTGGTGTAAGGTGAGATCCGCATTGTAAAAGAGCTCTAACATGTTTATTATGACCACCAGACCTGGACCCTCCATGGTTCATCCGAACCAAATAAGGATACGTAGTTAAAAAAAAAATAAGAAATGTAATTGTTGTTAAGCTGTTTTTTTTTTTTTTTTTTTTTTATATGTCCAAACTACGTTTCTAATCCAGATAAAAGACATGCCTTGTAAATGGTCCAGTGTCCTGATTTAGATGTTATTGTAAATTGGGGTCTACATCGATGGGTATAGATGGTAAAACTATATATCATGAAATAAAATCTGTATATTTCAATGTCCTTTATATAGCATAATTAATATTCTACTATATCATTGTTTTATTTAAATATACAATTTTTTTTTTTTGATAAATCATTCCAGATAGTTTTACAGTCTATACCTACAGATGTAAACTCCATTCAATGGATTCTCTTATGTGTAATCTTCTAGTTTGTGTATGTATAGACACACATTGAATATATGTATGTGTATATATACAATATGTGAATGTGTGTGTATTTATTTTTTTAAACAAATACATAAGCAGTCTGAAATCTTCTGGGTTAAGTATGTGTACGGACACACATTGTGTGTGTGTGTGTATATGTATATATGCGCCCTCTGCCGCGCACTCTCTCTCTTAACCTAGAAGAGATATATAGAGAGAGCGATATATCTGTGTGTGTGTATGTGTATGCATAGATCCTGAAATCGTCTGGGTTAAGTATGTGTACGGACACACATTGTGTGTGTGTGTGTGTGTGTGTGTGTGTGTGTGTGTGTGTGTATATGTATATATGCGCACTCTGCCGCGCACTCTCTCTCTTAACCTAGAAGAGATATATAGAGAGAGCGATATATCTGTGTGTGTGTATGTGTATGCATAGATCCTGAAATCGTCTGGGTTAAGTATGTGTACGGACACACATTGTGTGTGTGTGTGTGTGTATATGTATATATGCGCCCTCTGCCGCGCACTCTCTCTCTTAACCTAGAAGAGATATATAGAGAGAGCGATATATCTGTGTGTGTGTATGTGTATGCATAGATCCTGAAATCGTCTGGGTTAAGTATGTGTACGGACACACATTGTGTGTGTGTGTGTGTATATGTATATATGCGCACTCTGCCGCGCACTCTCTCTCTTAACCCAGAAGAGATATATAGAGAGAGCGATATATATGTGTGTGTATGTGTATGCATAGATCCTGAAATCGTCTGGGTTGTGTAATATAAATATACACTATATTACACATACAGAAACCAGAAGATTTCAGACTGTTTATACCTTTCTATATGAATTGCCTTTGCCTAACTTACTGTATATGCCGATATTTTCGACCACTCCATTGCTTTTAAGCCATAGCATGCTGAAGCAAGGCATAAGAAGTGATTGCATCTTGCCATGACCTTTATTATTTGCAGCCTGGCTGTGGCCGCTATCCCTGAAGGTCTTCCTATAGTTGTAACGGTAACGCTGGCACTTGGCGTGATGCGAATGGTGAAGAAAAGAGCCATTGTGAAGAAACTACCCATTGTGGAAACCCTCGGTATGAATCCCAAATTAAATTCCTTTGAATGTTCTGTTATGAGGTTGTCTAGGAAATGTCTAGAATTTTCAGTGATGATAAAACTGAAGACTAATGGTAAAGGAGCGGACTCTTCAGTAACTCCTCGTAGATTATGGTTTAGTGTCTGTTAGCATATTAGTAGCAGTAGAGGCCACCTTGTGTTTGGCGACTATGGCACTTTCCTTTATGTACATTAGGTTGAGTTTACATGGCTAAACATATTCAGCAATTACTCTGCTTTTAATGGTTTTCTTGATTTGTGTTTCTAACATACTATTGTTTGCCCAGTTTTCTATAGAAAAGGTTGCATATTCTGTGCAATAAAGTGATGGTCTTCTCTGTTCCCAGTAACTCCTTAGAGCTGATGAATATTCACTTAAAGGGAGCCTGTCATGTCAAAAAAACGCTACTAACCGTCAGATATGGTATATGGTGTTAATCTGCAAGTCAATGGCGTTCTGAAGCTGTGCAAGCCACTACACTGAAATCCTCGCTGCCAGGTGGAAATGAAAGAAACGTATTCCTCCCCGCATCCTCGGTCTTTAAGTCTTAGAGGCGCATCTGCCACTGCTTCAGTCACCACTCGGAGGCTGTAACCACGTTCCGCACTATAACTGACTGCCCGTCCTGTATTGATGCACTGCTGAGCTGGCTGTCAGTCAGTATTGAGCAGGGACTGAAGCCATGTCTCTGACTGAAAGCCCGAGGCTGCCAGAAGGAATAAAGTTAATTTCCTCACGGCTGTCAGGCTTTCAGTGCTTCGGCCACACGGCTTCAGAAGGCTATTAACCTACAGATTGCCTCTATAGTAGCAGTTTTCTTTACATAACTTGTTCCTTTGCTCTTAAAGGGAACATGTTATCAGGATGGTAAATTCAGGAAATCTCTACAAAAGTGAAGCCCAGTTTTTGGGAATGCACCCTTCCTATTCGCTACAATGGGATGAATAGCTATTCAATTTTTTTGTAATGTTTGAGGCATTTTAATTACTGAAGTATTGCAAGAAGATATTAGTCAGGAAAGTCTTGCGGTTTTATAGGGGGTGTTCGAATTGTATGTCCCTTTTTCACTAGAAGGGTCCCCTAATGGACCTCTGCAGACCGCTGCTGAGGGAGAGCCCAGTTTAATCTTTTCCCATTATATATCATTCACAAAGCTGGTTGGGGTGAGTGGAGTGGGCTCAAGAGTTGTACTTGCTCCACACAAGGCAGGTGCCACCATATTGCTACTCAGTCTGAGCAGGGAGGACTTATGCTGGAGAAATCCGTTCTTCTGGCAGCTCCGACGTGTGATTGTGGTACAGCTCCTCTGTCAGTTGAGACTAGGACATGCGGTTTGAATTTTGTGACTTGGAGACATTTTGGCAAACCCTTTTAACGGATTAAAGGAGTATTTCACTCTTTACAAATTATCACTTATCTACTGTTGGTACTCTCATTAATCACTGGAACAGATGTTCTGTTTTTTTTTTTTTTGTTTTTTTTTAACTTGCTATTAGTTCGCTCCCAGGCGGAGTTTAATGAAGTGGGTGATAATTTTAAAAACTGAAATACCCTTTGAGGCTGAACTAACATGTTCAGTTGTATTAAAAAAAACAACAACAACAAAAAAACACACAAAAAAACTGGATCCGCTACAAACTGAGCAATAACTGATACACACTTTGATTCCCGTGTTGCATTCAGTTTTGTTATGGCTGGAACGGATCTGCCTTCACCAGAAATGCTTCTCTGATTTAAAAACTGATTGCAACTGAATTATAGTCAAACGTAAGACATATAGAGCATTTTTGTCCCCATTCAAATAAATGGATCCTGTACTGGATCATTTTATTTTTGTATCAGTCATCCCAAAATAGATTTGAAAATTGAAATGATTACTGAACATGTGAACCCAGTCTTAAAGTGCACCTGTCAACAGGATTGTGCTCAGTAAATCACATACACGGTCAGGTGGGCGACATTCCACTGATTAATATGATACCTTGGTTGATTAAATCCATCCTGTGGTTCTTGTGTAATCTTTACTTTCAGTTTGGAGATAATGATATGCTCATGTTTTGGGGCGGCCTGAGGGGGGCTGTATCTGGTGCTCTGCTTACATATTCATCTGTATGCTCTTATGACAGCTCACTGTGCCTCCTATTTTACCTAGCCCCGCACTACTAGATGCATTATGTAAAATAGGAGGCAGGTCACTGAAGATCTATCTATCTATCTATCTATCTATCTATCTATCTATCTATCTATCTATCTATCATACCCATTCAAAAGTTTTGGGTCACCCAGGTAATTTGGGGTTTTCCATGAAAACTCATACTTTTATTTATCAAATGAGTTGCAAAATGATTAATAAATATAGTCCAGACATTGACATGGTTACAAATAATCATTTTTATTAGAAAGAATAATTTTCTCCTTCAAACTTTGCTTTCGTCAAAGAATACTCCCTTTGCAGCAATTACTGCATTGCAGACCTTTGGCATTCTAGCTGCGCTTTTGCTGAGGTAATCTTGAGAAATTTCACCCCATGCTTCCTGAAGCCTCTCCCACAAGTTGGATTGGCTTGATGGGCACTTTTTGCGTACCATACGGTCAAGCTGCTCCCACAACAGCTCAATGGGGTTGAGATCTGGTGACTGCACTGGCCACTCCATTACAGATAAAATACCAGCTGCCTGCTTCTTCCCTTAATAGTTCATGCATAATTTGGAGGTGTGCTTTGGGTCATTGTCCTGTTGTAGGATGAAATTGGCTCCAACCAAGCACTGTCCACAGGGTATGGCATGGCGTTGCAAAATGAAGTTATAGCCTTCCTTATTCAAAATCCCATTTACCTTGTACAAATCTCCCACTTTACCAGCACCAAAGCAACCCCAGACCATCACATTACCTCCACCATGCTTGACAGATGGCGTCGGGAACTCTTCCAGCATCTTTTCAGTTGTTCTGCGTCTCACAAATGTTCTTCTGTGTGATCCAAACACCTCAAACTTTGATTTGTCTGTCCATAAAACTTTTTTTCACTCTTCCTCTGTCCAATGTCTGTGTTCTTTTGCCCATATTAATCTTTTCCTTTTTTTTTAGCCAGTCTCAGATATGGCTTTTTCTTTGCCACTTTGTCCTGAAGGCCAGCATCCCGGAGTCGCCTCTTCACTGTAGACGTTGACACTGGCGTTTTGCGTGTACTATTTAATGAAGCTGCCAGTTGAGGAGCTGTGAGGTGTCGATTTCTCAAACTAGAGACTCTAATGTACTTGTCTTGCTGCTCAGTAGTGCAGCGAAGCCTCCCACTTCTCTTTCTACTCTGGTTAGAGCCTGTTTGTGCACTCCTATGAAGGGAGTAGAACACACCACTGTGGGAAATCTTCAGTTGCCTGGCAATTATCTCGCATGGAATAGCCTTCATTTCTAAGAACAAGAATAGACTGTCGAGTTTCACATGAAAGTTCTCTTTTTCTGGCCATTTTGAGAGTTTCATAGAACAAACAAATGTAATGCTCCAGATTCTCAACTAGCTCAAAGGAAGGTCAATTTTATAGCTTCTCAAATCAGCCAAACCATTTTCAGCTGGGCTAACATACTTGTGCAAGGGTTTTCTAGGGTTTTCTAACCATCCATTAGCCTTCTTACACAGTTAGCAAACACAATGTACCATTAAAACACTGGAGTGAAGGTTGTTGGAAATGGGCCTCTATACACCTATGTAGATATTGCAAAAAACAAGACGTTTTCAGCTAGAATAGTCATTTACCACATTAACAATATATAGTGTATTTCTGATTCATTTAATGTTGGCTTCATTGAAAAAAAAAAGTGCTTTTCTTTCAAAAATAATGACATTTCTAAATGACCCCAAACTTTTGAACGGTAGTGTATATATGTATTATAGAGTGGCTATAAAAAAAAAATGGCATTTCAGTGTTAACAATTAGTCGACTAGTTAATAAACTAAACATTTCAAAACTGAGAAAGTTATAGAATCCAACTAGCAGGATAAAAATATATATATTTTTTGTTCTTAGTTAAATTCTATAACTTTCTCAGTTTTGAAACGTTCAGCATTTTACTAGTCGATTAATGATATCTTAAAGATTCTGACTTGTTAACATCCTGCAGAGCGTTATTACAGTATTTGGAGTATTATTCCTGTGTTAGCAGCAGGAATCCTAAGTAAAACTATGATTGTGCGTCAGAGAATCCTACCTGCCAAATGCCATTAAGATTGTATACAGATTCTTTGTGTGCTCGAAATGTTACAGCATATTTGGAGTGAAGCGGTTCCTGCAGGGGGCTGTAAATGTGAGCACTCTGGCACCTTGTTAGAAAACAGTGGCTTGATGGCACATAAGAACCGAAGTCATTGACTCCATGTAAACCAGTCTGAGTATAATGGCCTCTATAATAGCTTATGTCCTCTACAGCCCTGTAATTATGCTATTATGCTGCTCAGCTTATTTTTGTGTTTCATGCCCAAACTGTAGTTCATTTTCTTTCTAAAAAAGATAAAGCACAAAAGTAATTCCGCAAGAAAGTTTGTACGCAAGTAAAAATGTCTAGTTGAAAATATCTTATCAGCAAAATCTGCTTCTTTCTCCACTTATGAGTTACTTCTTCCCCTTCCCTCTGACTTCTAACTTATCGTCCACTTTGTAAAAACTGCTCAACTCTCAGTTCAAATTAAGCTAACACACCTCTTATTTCTGAGTGAGATAACAGGCAGTGGCAGACACAGAAAGATTTGTGCTAAGCCTCTTAACAAATCTTTTACTTCACAATAGTGCTGGATTCACAGCTACACAGTTCAGTACTGCAGGTTAATGTCCTCCATGCTGCTGCTCCTTTCCTCTATGTGCTAACTAATCAATGAAGATCAGTAATTGATCATTGTGTGCTGTGCCCCTTATAAAGGATACGACATAGCAACTAGTCTCCTCCCACTAGCTTAGAATCATTTACGACTCAAGACCTCACTCAGACTTCAGCAATTTTTCTTTTACGCTAAAAACAGGGAGTATCAGAGCGTTGTCAGTTTCTTCAGTTTGTCTTCAATGAAAAAATAATGAAGCACTTCTATCAAACAATCCATGAAAAACGGACATAACATGGCGTGCTGTCCGATGATTTATTTATTTTTTTTAAAACCGCAGACCCACATAGACTTGCTTAAGTGAGTTCGATCCGAGACACTAATAAGAAGCCCCGATAAATTCAAACCGTTTTTTTTTGCGTACAAGAAGAATCACTGACGTCTAAATGAGGCCTGAGAGAGAGGGAGCCTGCAGAGTGTCAATCTGGTGGACATGCGGGATAGAAGTCATATAATGGCTAGAAATAGTATTGGTTCACATAAAGAATGACCGATTATTCTGAAGTATTATAATGTTAATTTATTAAAAATAAAAGCAAAAAACAGCCCTCCATCACAGCCTCCTAGGGTTGTCATCCAGATGTCTCAAACAGCTGAGTAGCAATTATACCAACTTTATTTCATACCCCACTTTACTATTGCTGCATGTTTTTTTAACTCCCTAAAAAAAAATACACATACCGGGAGCTCCTTGGAAATATTATGTGCGCTATGTAAGATAAAAACTCTCACCGGAGGAGAATGACAGCAGATAGAAAAAGTAAGCCAATTGCAACCTTTCTTATTTTCATGCTAAGTAATTGAAGCAATTTAATAGCACGAGAATACTCATTTAAGCTCTCCTGGCCAATCTGACATTTGGCATGGAGAGATGCTACTGTATACTGTGCAGTATAGTTGCCAAAATATATGTATGATTTCCAGTAAGCATTAGACAAGGGTCCTATTGTTTGGATTAGGATACTTGCGCACCCAGTGCTCACCTGCTTTTGATATTGTAATTTTGGCAACACTTCTGACCAATGTGTAGGAGCATCTCTACATACCTAGTTTGGTGGGAGAGCTGAAAAACGTTGGATAGGTGATAACTAGTTGATCAGTGGGGGTCCGACCACTGAGGCCCACACTGATCGGCAGAACGGAGCATCCTGTTTTATCCCCGTTAGAATTGAGTGGCAGTGTTCATGCTTACCCAATGCTCCATTCATTCTCTTCAGGCCTCTCGAGTGCAGCTCATGGCTCTTTTCGGCACCCCCATAAAGAATGAATGGAGCAACATTCAAGGATACGCACTGCCGCTCCATTCTGACTGCGATCTTGTTGGGGGACATGCACCGATCAGCAAGTTATCAGCTGGTAATTTTTACGTTTGCAGAGTGAAAAACAGAAAGTAAATGGTCCATACAGTATTGCTGGTTCGCCCACTCAGGTTAGTGTCCTTTAGCAAACACACTGAAGGTCTCCACACCTCCAGTCAGACACCAAATGAGAAAACTGTTCTCCATTTTATCTGCCAAACCACGCCCCAGGGAGGGGATATGTAAGCAGTCAGTCACACCCATCTTTTTGACTGCCCGGCCCTAATACACCCTATTAACTCTCAGCACTATATGTGCTGGAGCATGCTTTCCAGTCTTACATCACCAAAGCTACCAACCTCGATGATGCATATCTCCCCTCAAGGACCTGTCCGGTGGCCATCTTCCTAGTGGTATATCTGTTTATATGGTGTGATAGTGATGCTTTGACGAAATGTTATACAATAATCCAGCACAGAATATTGGATTAAGATTTTTTTTTTTTTTTTTTAATTCCCATCCTATACATAAGAAACCCCTTTTTAATTTCACACACAAAAAAAGAATAATTAAAAAAAAAAAAAATCCCTTAGGAGGAGTACTAATACTTTCTGATTTAGGACATTGTGAGAACCATTGAATGAATTGACAGATTGCCTCCAACATCTTGGACTTTTCACAGTTTTGATAGTCTATTCTTGGCGTCCTAGAAGGTGCTGGAGTATTTTCCTCGGTCTTCTCTAATCAGACACTTGATGTTTGCAGGCTGCTGTAACGTTATCTGCTCTGATAAAACCGGAACGTTAACGAAGAACGAGATGACTGTAACTCACGTATTTACATCAGACGGAGTTCATGCAGAGGTATGTGGCCGAGACAGCCGGTGCCATCTGCGGATGGGTTTTTTTCTTGGATTATTTATTTTTGACTTGCATGTGATAAAAAGGCAATGTATTGAAGTTGTTGCATAGCATTTCTAGGGTGTATAATTCTGGGATGAATTGTTTTTTGTACATCTTCCTCCATAGAGCTAAATAATACAGTGCTGTCCACAATGAGCTTGCTCCATACACATTTATATTGCTCTTACCTAGTGGCCGCAATAGGCAGGCAGAATTCTAGAATATACAACTGTCGCTTTCTCTGTTCCCTTACATGGTCACATTTCACTATATAGAAATGAGTAATGTATAAACTTTCGAGGAATAAAAGGGGCTGTCTGCTCATTATCAGCACTACTTCAACTTGTGTGTAATGGTGTACAATCTTCCTATTTGGGACCCCCGTGTTATAATCTACAGCTCACCTGAAATCTGTCTGTACTGTACACATACTGGCTGGCGACCAGTTCATGTAGTGTTATGGTACTTGCCCTATTTAGCATATTATGGCTGTATTATACAATATTTGTATATTTTACCTTCTCTGTCCCCCCCTATTTCCTGCACTATTGTTCTGCGGGTTGCTTTAAGCCTGCGGTCTATAGAACGGCTGAGGCGTCGATGCACACGCAGGGCGTCCGAGTCCCAGTGCTTAATGATGTTGTTGCGCCGCGCAGAGACGTCCTGTGCATGCGTAGACACTATGACAGCGCGTTGTTCTGCTCGGAGTACTCGTCAGGATTCTGGATTAGGTGAGTATATTATGTTTTTTAATTTGATTAAAACTTGTGGGGGCATCATAAACATTGTGGGACCCTGAAACAGTGGGGGGGCCTCGTACATTATAGGGACTACTGTAGGGGCCGTTATAAAGTGTGGTGGGCATTAAATAGTTTGGGGGCTAATACAGTGGCCATTATACAGTTTGTGAGCTAATGTGGGGTTCATTATACAGTGAAGAAGCTTATGGTGGGGCAATTATACAGTTGGGGGCTAATGCTGTGGCCATTATACCGCACTAGCCCCCAAGACCCCCACCCTAGGGTGAACCATAAGGTACACCTCTGCTTGGGAGTAAACTTTTGCTAGAAAGACTGGTTAGGCACACTTGAGACCACTTTCGCTACTGGTTGATGCTTAGAAAAATCACCAGTCTGAACAGCAGCCCCAGACTGCTGATGGGCACCCTTTAACAGCCTACATAGCAAAAAACACATTTACTTACCTCCCAGACCATTGCTACTCCTGCAGTGTCAGTGCGGTGATTCCTGGTGATCACATGATAATCAGCGGCTGCTATTCCGTTAGAGCGAACATTCGCACTGATAGAATAGTGCAGGGCTGCAGCCGATCACTGGCCATTAAACATAAAAAAATATCACATGACTGCCAGGGTTCATCGAGCTGACATTGCAAGAGCAGCACTGGTTGGGGAGGCTAATGAGGTGTTTTTATTTTGTGGGCCACTTAAAGCACCACTCCAGCATTTGTTTATTTTTAATTTCAGCGCTGGAGTGGTGCTACTAATGTAAGTTCCCTGCCCCTAGTCTTATACCTACCAGCAGAAGATTTCAGTTGTTCCTGGTGCCGCTCTGGTCCCGTGCCACCATCTTGTGGCTGCAACTTCTGACTGACCGGAAGTCAGAGGTAACTTGCACAAGCTCTCAATGTAAGTCTGAGAGTCTTGTTCTGGCTGTGACTTGCGTTGAGAAGGGACTTCCGGATCACCCAGCAAACGCTGGAGTGATACATCAGGTCATAATGTACAGAAGACCAACCGGAGCGGTACTGATAAAAGATAAAGATGGCAGCTCGGAAGTATAATACTGAGGCCCTATACTTGGACTAGTAGGACCACTCCAGCGTTGCAATAAAAAAAACAAAAAACTGGAGTGTTGCTTTAGGCAGTTAAAACAGTCATATCTTAAATGTTGAGAATAAAACATAGATGTTTGAGATGAGGTGAGAAAGCCGGTCTTTGTTTCATGCTTCAAGCAGCATGAATCTCCAGACAATTTCCCTTTAATGTACTGGCTGCCCACACATTTTCTGATGCCATGAAGCCAGTAGCGTTCATTGCGGTGACAGTAGCCCTCGCTATTTGTGCTCTCCACTTTCCTTTTGAATGCGATTTATCTACTTGGATAAATTGACATGCTTAGAGGAAAAACCTGTGAATAATCTTAAGAGGAGAGAATAGCTTAATTACTTAAATTCTTTCCTAGAGTAAGAAGAATACCACCATGCTCTACAAAAATAAATTGTTGTATTAAAATGTGTTTTTCAATGGATTCTCCTCAAAGCACTCTTGCTCAGTGTGTCTGCAAGGTTGGCCAGTGGGAAATCCATGTCTTAAGTGCGGGGAAATTTGTGCAAATCCATGTTCAAGTCTGTGACTGCTTCTTTGTTCAGGTTCCATTTTGTATGTGTACAGCTCAAAAGTAAAGGAATAAGTTTGCAAAACTATGATGTGTTTTTTGTATTCATTTTTTTTTCTCTTAGGTTTCTGGTGTTGGCTATAACCGATTTGGTGAAGTGACTGTTGATGGCGACATTATTCATGGCTTCTGTAACACATCAATAAGCAGAGTGGTAGAAGTAAGTGTTGTCCATGACTTCCAGCCTCTGCTATGTTGGCAGGCTGATTAATACCGAGTGCAGGCTTGACCTGCAGACAGAGCATCAGCTACATAAATGAATTTAGTTACACTGCAGCTTGTAAAACATTTATCACAATGACCTTCTGTACAGTTAATGTATTATGTATCATGGATGGCTAGAGGTTCTCTGTTCCCTGCCTGCGCTCAGACAGTGGGGGAAATATGCTCCATCAGGAGACTAAGTGGATTGCTTAATATAAAATGGCAAGTTGCTAAGAAGTAATGGGAGAATATTGAGTAATAATAAATGGAGATTGTATTTAGGTTATCGACTTAACTGTTTGTCATAAAATGACTTTCCTCACTCCACGTTTCACAAACCTTTTCATAAAGGTTGAAACCATGGATCATGAGCGCAGCCTTTGTGTCAATGGGCTTCTAATTGAGTGTGAGCAGTCCGGGAGGCGATGACGTTACATCCATGTACATTTACTCTGGTCAATATCTGAATTTGTTCAGCCTGTTATTTCTTCTAGGTCAATGCAGCCAAGGTTAACAAATGCTGTGGAAATCTAATTCTGCATGGAAAAATGTTTTTTTCCTGGGGTTTCCATCTTAATTAGAGTAGCTAACCCCCTCATTGCTGCATGTTTGTAGCCTCAAAGACCAAGCAATTTTCTTTGTCACAGTTCAGTAGTCAGAACTGATTTCTATGTAACCTAATGCAACCATTTTAGAGAAGCATTGTATAACTTTTAATAAAATTGTTTTTTTGTGCAAAAAAAAAAAAAAAAAGAGGGCGCTGAGGATGCACTCCTGCGCCGTTCTATTCACCGATATTGGAGTCCTCAGGATGCAGATACTGGTGAAATGTAGGTGTTTGGTGAGGGGCGCCACTATCCAGTCCCTTTTGGCTGTTCCCGTCCGCGGGCAGCCAAAATGCCGTTTGAGGTTGTCGGGCCGCACTTTACCCAAGTCTGCTTAACTGAAGTAGATAAGCAGTGTTGTATTATATAAACTTTCATGTACAATTACCATTCACTTGTGTACATATATAATATATACACAGATTCTATAAGACATTTATGGCATAAATTTATGACCCACTTTAGTGTCTGTGACTACCTGTCTGTCATTTTTATGTTTTAATTCTGTTTTCACAGGCGGGATGTGTTTGTAATGATGCTGAGATAAGAAATAACACCTTAATGGGCAAGCCGACCGAAGGGGCTCTAATTGCCCTTTCTATGAAGGTAATGCGATGAGTCTTTAGACCCTGCTCCCCTGTTCTCTTCTGATCTTATGCAGCACAATATATACATTCTATAGCTAAACGCCATTCATCCAATTTTAATGGGTTATAAGTTTTTCTAATGAACAGTCATACAAGGCGTTTAGTAACTACCAGGTACAGTTTTATTTTGCTAGTTTTTGTAGGTTGTGTTTACAACTGGCTTTTTTGTATTTTTTGTTTTATTTTAAAAATGGTATAAAAAGAGGAATGAAAAAATGCCATGCACGGAATAGAAAACAAATAACTTTTATTGCAATGTTTTATATATATATAATGTAATTCTAATTAAAAGGAGACCAAATTGCCAAAGTAGTTACTCCCCAAGAAAACACATGCACTTTATAACAATTGCCAGTCAAGTAGCTGCCATGGTGGAAATCTTGGAAGGAAATCCAAGTGCATGTGAGGTGAATAATATATTAGTAATGGGCTAAATAGCCACCTTCGTTACGGTACTTCACTAAACGTGCACGTGGTGGATATGTATACAGGGTACCACTAAAATATAAAGTAACGTAAATACCATCTAGTATATCTAGTTGTTACAAGGATACACCAAGACATTGGTCTTGTGAGAAAGCTTTAGGTTTAAAGTGATAATCCACTGCTGGACAACCCCTTTTTAACCAGTCCACTCTACAGCACAAAATAAAAAACTGAATACTTACCTCCTGGCCCAGCGATGTTCATCCAAACTGTCTCCCCTGGCAGTCATGTAACATAAACAATGGCCAGTGTCACCGATAAAGCGATCACAGGATTAGGTGAACAGCGCCGGTCCGGGACGTAAGTGTTCAGTCTTATTCTTTTGTGCTGCAGAGCGGACCTATTAAGAATCTGTTGTCCAGTAGAGGAGAACAGCTTTTAGGTTTAACTTGGCACTAAAGCTAAAATTTAATGTAATTTTCATGCTACTTCTGCTTGTTGAATCCTGGAATTCCTCCATATAAACCTTTTTTTTTTCTCTAGTAACTATCCCCATTTTCTAAGATCTAAGTTTTTTTGGCTGTGTGCCATTTGGAAAGCTGAAAGCAGTTCATCTGTCAGACGGTGTAGATACTATAACCAAAAGCATTGATTTAGGTTGGCAGAAAACTGGCTGGTATATGTGGGCTGTGCCCTATAATGGATGATAAGTAGAATGGGGGCAAAGTGTGTGGACGTGTTCACAAGGTAATCTTGGCAGGTTTCTGTAAATAAGCAAAGAACAAATTAGGGAAGCACTGACCTTTTTAGTTCAATGTTTTCTCAGGTACTGCAGATACAATTTAGTTAGAAGGAGAAGTTCTGTCTTATGTGTCACCTTATAGTAAGTGAAATCTCAAATGTCTACTATTTGTCAGGGACTGCGTTTAGATTTACATAAGTACATTGCTGTATTGCTGCAGACGTTGGGGAGCTGTCACGGTATTGCAGCACATAATGTAACTGTAAGAGCAGTCAGGTCATCTTTGGGATCTGTAAGTGTAAGTCTTACTGAAATGGCTTCTTAGTGGAAGCCACACACTGTATCTATACACTAATCAGCCATGACATTAAAACCACCTGTTATCATGTTGTGTGCGTCTCCCTCATACCATTGTAACAACTGACCTGTCGAGGCATGAACTCCACGAGACCCCTCACGGCGTTCTGTGATATCTGACTTCAAGAAGTTGGCAGCAGATCCTATAAGACCACCTCCATGGATTGTTATTGTGTATCCAGCACATCCCACAAATGCTCAGTACGAGATCTTGAGAATTTTGAGGGCAAGTCAATACCTTGAGCTCTGCGTCACATTTCTCAAACCATTCCTTGACTTTTTTTTGTAGTGTAGCTGAATGCATTCTCCTACTGAAATAGGCCATTGCCATTAGCAAATACTGTTGCCATGAAGGAGCATACTTGCTCTGCAACAATCTTTAAAACTGAAATGTACTTCCAAAAAACTTTACATAAATCAATAATACAGGCGAATGTAAGAAACTTTGCAATATATCTTATTAGAGAAATCTGCCTCCTTCCCAATTATCAGGCACTAATTCCCCTTCCTCCTCTCCCATGAATTCGCAGTCCACTGGGAAAAATAAGTTCAAGTCCATCTTGCTCAGAAGAGATGGACTGCAGGTGTCATGTGACTCAGTCCATTATTCTCTATGGAGAAGGGGAGAGGAGGAGTGATGAGCAGGGAAGAGAATAGACAAAAAAAACATTGAGCAGAGCTTTGTAGCAAGCGTTGTACCTCAAATCAGAGCTTTAATCAGATCAACATAGCTAAACTCTGCTGTATAATATCCTCCATGTTGCTGCAGTTTGTGTCTGTGAGCTAAAGCATAAATAAAGAGCAGGCATTCCTCTCTGTGCTCTGCTGTCTACAGAAGAAATCAAAGCAGCTCCGCTCCTCGGCCCATCACAGTGGATTGCAAATTACAGATACAGCATGTAGAGGAGAAAACTGGTGATAATGCAGGATATAAGTGACATGATGACCAGAAATGGTGATATTCCTCATGTACTCACACAGGACACCTTATTCTGAAGTTACCTCAAAGATCAGATACCCTTTTAAAGTGTTTTGTAAGAAGATACAGTGGGTACGGAAAGTATTCAGACCCCTTTAAATTTGTCTTTGGTTCATTGCAGCCATTCGGTAAATTCTAAAAAATTCATTTATTTTTCTCATTAAAGTACACCCTGCACCCCATCTTGACTGAAAAAATAAAACAAATGTAGAAATTTTTGCAAATTTATTAAAAAAGAAAAACTGAAATATCACATGGTCATAAGTATTCAGACCCTTTGCTCAGACACTCATATTTAAGTCACATGCTGTCCATTTCCTTGTGATCCTCCTTGAGATGGTTCTACTCCTTCATTGGAGTCCGGCTGTGTTTAATTAAACTGATAGGACTTGATTTGGAAAGGCACACACCTGTCTATATAAGACCTCACAGCTCACAGTGCATGTCAGACCAAATGAGAATCATGAGCTCAATGGAACTGCCCAAGGAGATCAGAGACAGAATTGTGGCAAGGCACAGATCTGGCCAAGGTTACAAAAGAATTTCTGCATTACTCAAGGTTCCTAAGAGCACAGAAGCCAAACTGAGCAATCGTGGGAGAAGAACCTTGGTGAGAGAGGTATAGAAGAACCCCAAGATCACTGTGGCTGAGCTCCAGAGATGCAGTAGGGAGATGGGAGAAAGTTCCACAACGTCAACTATCCCTGCAGCCCTCCACCAGTCGGGCCTTTATGGCAGAGTGGTCCGACGGAAGCCTCTCCTCAGTGCAAGACATATGAAAGCCCGCATAGAGTTTGCTCAAAAACACATGAAGGACTCCCAGACTGAGAAATAAGATTCTCTGGTCTGATGAGACGAAGATAGAACTTTTTTGGTGATAATTCTAAGCGGTATTTGTGGAGAAAACCAGGCGCTGCTCATCAACTGCCAAATACAATCCCAACAGTGAAACATGGTGGTGGCAGCATCATGCTATGGGGGTGTTTTTCAGCTGCTGGGACAGGACGACTGGTTGCAATTGAAGGAAACATGAATGCGGCCAAGTACAGAGATATCCTGGATGAAAACCTCTTCCAGAGTGCTGTGGACCTCAGACTTGGCCGAAGGTTCACCTTCTAACAAGACAATGACCCTAAGCTTACTGCTAAAATAACAAAGGAGTGGCTTCAGAACAACTCTGTGACCATTCTTGACTGGCCCAGCCAGAGCCCTGACATAAACCCAATTGAGCATCTCTGGAGAGACCTGAAAATGGGTGTACACCAACGTTCACCATCCAACCTGACGTAACTGGAGAGGATCTGCAAGGAAGAATGGCAGAGGATCCCCAAATCCACGTGTGAAAAACTTGTTGCATCATTCCCAAGAGGACTCATGGCTGTACTAGCTCAAAAGGGTGCTTCTACTCAATACTGAGCAAAGGGTCTGAATACTAATGACCATGTGATATTTCAGCTTTTCTTTTTTAATAAATTTGTAAACATTTCTACATTTATAGTTTTTTTTTTTTTCAGTCAAGATGGGGTGCAGAGTGTACTTTAACCCCTTTAAAGCCCATGACGTATTCATACGCGTCTGTGCCCTGGGCTTTAAGAGCCTGACCGTATTAGTACCTCATGGCGATCGCCGGGTGTCAGCTGATTGTCACAGCTGACACCTGGTACTATGTGCAGGGAGCGGTCCCGCACCGCTCCCGGCACATTAACCCCCGCAATGCTGTGATCTAAGTCGATCGCAGCATTGCGGTGGCTAAGGAGAGGTGATCAGTATACTCGCCTCCTCTTCCGGCCTCCAGCGCTGTCTGCCGCGGCTTCCCGGATGTTGCCATGACGACCCAATGTCGTCATGACAACATCCGGGTCACCAGGCAGCAGGAAGATTTTTTGGTCATGCGCAGTACATGACCAAACTATCTTCTCACTGTGCAGCGCTGACAGCCTGCATGGCACAGGGATGGTGCCCCATCCCTATGCTATGCAGGTGATCAGAATAAAAAAAGTGAAAGTCCCATAGTGGGACAAAGTATACAAATAAAAAAAAATGTCAAAGTGAAAAAAAAAAAAATTGTAAAAATATAAAAAAAATAATCCACCAAAAATAAAAATATAATGTACCAATCAATAAATATTATGAAAACAAAAACAAACAATAAAAGTACATATATTTGGTATTGCCGCATCCGGAACGATGTGCCCTATAAAATTGTCCCACTAGTTAACCCCTTCAGTGAACACGGTAAAAAAATAAAAATAAAAAACGAAGCAAAAAACAATGCTTTATCATCATACCGCCAAACAAAAAATGGAATAACACGCGATCAAAAAGACGAATATAAATAAAAATGGTACCGCTGAAAACGTCATCTCGTCCCGCAAAAAACAAGCCGCCATACAGCTCCATCAGCCGAACAATAAAAAAGTTATAGCTCTCAGAATAAAGCGATGCAAAAAAATAATTTTTTCTATAAAATAGCTTTTATTGTGTAAAAGCGCCAAAACATAGAAAAACTATATAAATGTGGTACCGCTGTAAACGTACTGACCCAAAGAATAAAGCTACCATATCAATTTTACCACACGCGGAGCAGAATAAAAAACAAAATAAAAATTCCTGAATTGTTGCTTGTTTATTCTACCTCCCAAAAACCGGAATAGAAAGCAATCAAAAAATGTCACGTGCCTGAAAATGACACCCTTAAAAACGTCAACTCATCCCGCAAAAAACAAGCAGTCACATGACTGTCTGCCAAAATATAGAAACAATTATAGCTCTCAAAATATGGCGATGCAAAAACTAGATTTTACAAAATGTGTCTTTTAGTGTGTGACAGCTGTCAATCATAAAAACCCAATATGATTCTGGTATCTCTGTAGTCGCACCGACCCGAAGAATAAAGTCGTCTAATCACTTATACCACACAAGGAACGGCGTAAAAAATAAACGCTGGGGTTGGGGTTAGGGTTGTGCTAGGGTTAGGGTTTGTTTTTGTTTTTTTTCAAAAGTAAAAAAAAAAAAAAAAAAAATGACGATATATCAACTAGTGTTGAGCGCAAGTGCTCGTTATTTGAGTTTGCATCGGGTGCTTGGGTATGCACTGAGTATCGCGGGTGCTCGAGTCTCCGCCTCATATGCTTCGCGGCCAAAAAAACCTCGCGGGGATTGCCTGCCATGCACGAGCGATCCCCGCATGTTTTTTTTTTTGGGTGTCTAATAACCGTGAAACATGCGGGTGGGGACTCGAGCACCCATGATACATGGTGCATACCTGAGTACCCGATGCAAACTATAGTAGCGAGCACTTGCGCTCAAGACTAATGACACCTTATTCAATCTGATGACCTAACGTTATCAACTTCTGTGTTGTACCTCTGGGTTCAAAATGTTCACTATACCCCTTGATAAAATCCTTGAGGGGTGTAGTTTCCAAAATGGGGTCACTTGTGGGGGGTTTTCCACTATTTATGCACATCAGTGGCTCTCCAAACGCAACATGGCGTCCGCTCTCGATTCCAGCCGACTTTGCGTTCAAAAAGTCACACAGTGCTCCTTCCCTTCTGAACTCTGCCGTGCGCCCAAACACTGTATTTTCCCCACATATGGGGTATTGGCGTACGCAGGAGAAATTGCACAAAAGTTTTTGGGGTCCATTTTCTCATCTTACCCTTGTGAAATAAAAAAATTGGGGCTAAAACATCATTTTTGTGGAAAAAGTTAATTTTTTTTTTTATTTTCACGGCTCTATGTTATAAACTTCTGTAAAGGACTTGAGGGTTCAAGGTGCTCACCACACATCTAGATAAGTTCCCTGAGGGGTCTAGTTTCCAAAATGGTGTCACTTGTGGGGGGTTTCCACTGTTTAGGCACATCAGGGGCTCCCCAAATGCAACATGGCGTCCGCTAATTATTCAAGTAAATTTTACATTCCAAAAGTCTAATGGCTCTCCTTCCCTTCCGAACCCTGCAGTGTACCCAGATAGTGTTTTTTCCCCACGTATGGGGTATCTGCGTGCCCAGGGGAAATTGCACAACAAATTTTGGGGTCCATTTTTTCCTGTTACCCCTGCGAAAAAAAAATAAAAATTGGGTCGAAAGTAACATTTTTGTGAAAAAAGTTAAATGTTATTTTTTTTCTTCCACATTCCAAAAATTCCTGAGAAGCACCTGAAGGGTTAATAAAGTTCATGAATGTGGTTTTGAGCACCTTGAGGGGTGCAGTTTTTAGAATGGTGTCACTTTTGGGTACTTTCTGTCATAAAGACCTCTCAAAGTCACTTCAAATGTGTTGTGGTCCCTAAAAAAATGTTTTTTTAAATTTTGTTGGAAAAATGAGAAATCGCTGGTCAACTTTTAACCCTTATAGCTCCCCAATAAAAAAAAATAATTTTGGTTCCAAAATTGTGCTGATGTAAAGTAGACATGTAGGAAATGTTATTTATTAACTATTTTGTGTGACATATCTCTCTGATTTAAGGGCATAAAAATTCAAATTTTGAAAATTGCAAAATTTTCAACATTTTCGCCAAATTTCCGTTTTTTTCACAAATAAACGCAAGTGATATCGAAGAAATTTTACCACAATCATGAAGTACAATATGTCACGAAAAAACATTCTCAGAATCAGGGGAATCCGTTGAAGCGTTCCAGAGTAATTACCTCATAAAGTGACAGTGGTCAGAATTGTAAAAATTGGCCTGGTCATTAACGTGCAAACCACCTTGGGTTGTAAAGGGGTTAATGAGAAAAAAAATTAACTTTTTTAGAATTTACCAAATGGCTGCAATGGCTGTAAGTTATCCCCTTTCCATAGGATACTTCATAACTTCCTGATTGCTTGAGGTCTGCCTATTGGGGCCCCCACTGATCCAGTTTGAATGGAACAGAGGTTGAGCATGTGCACTCCCCCGTCATACAGTATATTCATAATGGGGGCAGTGCTCTGCTGTTTCTGGCAAGCTCATTAACCATGAATAGCACAGTGCTGCGCATGCTCCATTCACATGGGACTCTTCAGTGTCCTGTTCTCAGGATGGCAGGGGATCCCAGCGATCAGTAAGTTATTGATAGGGGATTACTTCTCATCTTGGTACAAACCCTTAAAGTAGGTGGTACATGTCAGAGTAACATCCGTATAAATGTCAGAATTAGGGTTTCCCAGCAGAACATAATCTGTAGCACGATTGCCTCTGCCTACATGTCGTCGTCTTCTAGTTTATGCTGCTTCTATCTGGTCTCCAGGTAGTAGACATGCATGCGCCCAGCCATCCACATGATGTGAAAGAAAGATTCCTCAGACCAGGCCACCTTGTTCCAGAACTCCATGGTCCACTTTTAATGTTCATCATCTTATTGTAATTGCTTTTTTCTACTGGTTTTCAGCAGTTTGCGCTGCATTAACCTTTCGATAGGATCACACCAGATGGGCTAGCCTTTACTAATCAACAGTAATAGTTTTACTTGGGCATCCATGACCCTGACACTTGTTAGCCAGGTGTCCTTTCTTGGGCCACTTTTGATGGGTGTTAGCACTGCATATCAAGAACACCCTTATGACCTATAGGTGTAGAGATGGTCTGATGAGTGGTATATTCATCATAATTGCTATCTGATCAGAGTTTGGATCATTAATGTTTTCCCACTTTCCGGCTTCCGACTTTAAGAACTGTTCACCTGCTGCCTAATATACTGCACCCCTTAACAAGTTGTCATTTGTCTTGAGAATCTGTAACATTCACTCCACCTGTCAGTATTTCTCATGCTATGGCTGATAAGTGTGTTTAGTAGTCCTGGTCCTTAAACTGCACTTCTGTGTAACTTATGTGGTTGTGTCATGTAGACAGCGATGCAGCCAATCATTAAACTCAACAGCTTGTGCTCGCTGAGCTCAGTGATTGGCTGCAGCTCTGTTGACATTGCGACACTACTGCAGGGAAACTGATACTGGGAGCAGAAATGGAGACTCTGCACTGGACCCGGGGAGGGTGAGGAATGCTCTGTTTTATTGTTTTACAACAGAGTATGGCTCTAAATAAGATACATTATTATCCTATAGTATTCTGGGAATATTCTCCATATTTTTTTTGTTTTTCAAATTTTTTTCAAATCTGAAAATTACCGGTAGTGGAGGGAAAAAATGCATACATGTTAAAGGAGTTGTCTGGGACTAAGATATTATCCATGGATAGGTGATTAATATCAGATCAGTGGGGGTCCGACACGGCATGATCAGCTGTTATCTACTATGGTGGCCCCCAGATTTAAAGATGCCCCAGCTCCGTACATTGTTTATTGGCTGCTGCAGGGTACTGCACCTTATCTCCCATTCACATGGATAGGAGCGGATACTAAACAACATGTGGAGCCGCGCCGCTCTGGTTTTGTACACCGATGACATTGGCCGCTGCTGGAGTACAGAACAGCTGATTTTTGGAGATGCCGAGTGTCTCAACCCCACTGATCTTATATTGATGAATAATTTTAAAAGGATACCTCATCAATATGTTTGTCCCGCCCCCCCCTCCCAAAAAGTGTTACTTTATCTGATCCAAACCTAACCCAAATCTGAACATATAAGTATTGTGGGTTGAAGTGAGGTGATGGGATGGAATATGTTATCCCATAAGCAATATTGCTGCAATAACTTATCCTAAAACCATAAATCTGTCTCTATATTGATCTGCTGTAGTGAATGTAATTACGGTGGGTGGATGGTAATTTGGTTGCAGACTGATTACGGTATATTTGTTTCCAGCTGTTGGCTGCTCAATGTGATGGTTGCCATCTAGTGGCCATTGGAATAAGTGTCATTTTTATATAGTATGGTATTTCTGTGCAAAACAATTTTCTTTTTCATGTATTCTTATGACTATCCAAGTGTCTGCCTCCTATTAAAGTGCCCTTCTAGCATGTAGTACACCATACTATTGTGTACAAGACTCCTCCTGTATGACTACCAGGTTATGACCACTGGCCTGAATATTGTTTAGTCTTTTTTTTTGCCATAGTTACTGTATGGATTGCTCTTTGTATACAGAAGTGACCGTTATATATATTGAACCAGTTGGAACTTTTAACAAAAATGCTAACTCTTTTAAGGTTAAAGGTTATACAAAGTTGTTGTGTTTTTTTATTTTAAAAAATGAACAAATTAAAAAAAGTAAAATGTACACTTGTGTGAAAAGTCTTTGCCCCCTTCCTGATTTCTTATTCTTTTGCATGTTTGTCACACTTAAATGTTTCAGATCACAAAATAAATTTAAATATTAGACAAAGAGAACACAAGTAACCACAAGATGCAGTTTTTAAATGAAGGTCTTTATTATTAATGGAAAAAGAAATCCAAACCTACAGGGCCCTGTGTGAAAAAGTGATTGCCACCCCGTTCCCCTTAAAACATAAATTAGTGGTGGTTTTTCACATCTTTGGGAAGCTGAGTTCAATTTCCCTACCACACACAGGCCTGATTATTGCCACACCGGTTCTCTATCAAGAAATCACTTATATAGGACCTGCCTGACAAAGTGAAGTAGACCAAAATATCCTCAAGCTAGACATCATGTCGTGATCCAAAGAAATTCAGGAACAAGTGCGAAACAAAGTAATTGAGAGCAGCCTGGAAAAGGTGTTAAAGCCATTTCTAAAGCTTTGGGACTCCAGTGAACCACAGTGAGAGCCATTATCCACAAATGGCGAAAACATGGAACACTGGTGAACCTTCCCAGGAGTGGCCGGCCGACCCAAAATTACCCCAAGTGCGAAGCGACGACTCATCCAAGAGGTCACAAAACACCCCACAACAACGCATAAAGAACTGCAGGCCTCACGTGCCTTAGTTAAGGTCAGTGTTCGTGACTCTACCATAAGAAAGAGACTGGGCAAAACTGGCATGCATGGCAGAGTTCCAAGACGAAAACCACTGCTGAGCAAAAACATAAAGGCTCGTCTCAGGTTTGCCAGAAAACATCTTGGTGATCACCAAGGCTTTTGGCAGAATTCTCTGTGGACTGACGAGACAAAAGTTGAACTTTTTGGAAGGTGTATGTCCCATTACATCTGGCATAGAAGTAACACAGCATTTCATAAAAGGAACATCAGAACAGTAAAATATGGTGGTGGTAGTGTGATGGTCTTGGGTTGTTTTGCTGCTTCAGGACCTGGAAGACTTGCTTTGGTAAATGGAACCATGAATTCTGCTCTCCACCAAAAAATCCTGAAGGAGAATGTCCGGCCATTTGTTCATGACCTCAAGCTGAAGCGCACTTGGGTTATGCAGCAGGACAATGTTCCAAAACACACCAGCAAGTCCACCTCTGAAAGTCTTAATAAAAACAAAATTAAGACTTTGAAATGGCCTAGTCAGAGTACTGACCTTAATCCGATTGAGATGCTGTAGCATGACCTTAAAAAGGCGGTTCATGCTCAGAAATCCTCTAATGTGGCTGAATTACAACAATTTTGCAAAGATGAGTGGGCAAAATTCCTCCAGAGCGTTGTAAAAGACTCATTGCCAGTTATCGCAAACGCTTGATTGCATTTGTTGCTGCTAAGGGTAGCCCAACCAGTTATTCGGCTTGGGGGCAATCACTTTTTCCAACAGGGCCCTGTAGGTTTGGATTTCTTTTTCCCTTATTAATAAAGACCTTCATTTAAAAACTGCATTTTGTGGTTACTTGTGTTCTTTGTCTAATATTTAAATTTGTTTTGTGATCTGAAACATTTAACAAATGTGCAAAAGAATAAAAAATCCTGAAAGGGGCAAACACTTTTTCATACCACTGTATATGTGTGAAACTTTTTCATGATCATTCTGCCAGTACTATAGGGGCTGGAAATTCTCTGCCTCACTTCCCAGCATGCTCTGTGCCTGCCATGTGTCCAGTAGCTCCCCTCTGATTTGGTGGTATGCAGTTTGGCAGACATTAGGAATGCCCCTCCCCCACTGCCTCTGCCGCTATAGGATTACATCTGACAACCAGTTAGTTGGGAAACACCTATAGGAAATCTGTCTGTGGTACAGGCAAAATGAATCTCAGTCCTGCAAGGCAATAACTATACAATGCATGACCTTAATGCATTTTCACATTGTATTATGGCCATTTGAATAACTAAGGCATTACTTGTAGATGGGCCTTGAGGGGCTGCGGCATGACTATATTCGGAAGGCAGAATACCCATTCAGCTCCGAACAGAAGTGGATGGCTGTGAAGTGTGTGCACAGAACTCAGCAGGTATGTGGCTATTTCCCGGCAGAAGAACCTTTGAATAAAGCTGCCCCACGTACTGTGCTTGGCTTGATGACAGCAGAAGATGTTCAGATTAAAATTTGGGGTAACTTTTTTTGTAAATCCCACTCCCCTAGACTTGCTCAATAAAGCCTAGGATAAAAAAAACCTATGCAAGTTTGTGTAAACGGTGCGATATTCAGTTTTCTTACTATGCAGCTGGAGTGCTCCAGGGAGTGATGACTACACAGGCATAAAGTTACAGGTCTACTCTACTTAAAGGGGCTGTCCATACAGCTGATGTAGATGACCTGTTCTATTGAATAGGAGCTAATATGGAGTTCTCAACAGCGGCACTGCTCATTAGACTGCTGCTGATTGGTGGTAAGACCTGATGTCGGACCCCCAGCGATATAATAGCAATGACCAATACTAATGATGGGTCATCAAAATTAGACGCCTGGACAACAACCCCTTTTAATCTATTAAAAAAGAAAAAAAAAAGTTCTACTTTGCTAAAAGGGGGAGGATACTAAAATTATTGCGTGTAACAAAATAAGCCATGTGAACTGCCAGCGTGCATCTAAAACTGCTGTGTCCACTGTGTTAAATACAAAGTGCTTTATTGTCATTGTTTCCAGGATAAGGTGGAGATTTGCTATATGAAAGGGGCCTATGAGCAAGTGGTTCGATATTGCACAACGTACAACAGCAAAGGCCACAATTTACCGCTCACTCAGCAGCAAAAAGAGCTGTACCATCAGGAGACGGCATACATGGGCACCGCAGGCCTGCGAGGTAAGGCGTTGTCACCGCAACATTTTTCTTGCCATGTATCACTCGTAGGTGAAAATGGCATCAAGCTAAGACACGTTATCAGCTGTTTATGATGTATCCTTTGAAAGGACACTAAAGGCCTATAGGTAACGATGCTGCTGTTGATGGCACGTGTGTGATGCCACCTATTTCATCCCTCAAACGGCTAAATCATCAAACTCATTAACGCCACGTCTTATCCATTTGATGAATGCTACACAGTGGCTTCCATCACCCACAGGTTACCATGTTAAATAAATAAAAAAAAGTACACCATGTACACTTTAAGTATACAGCTCTGTGACAGCAAGACAGAGGCCATATGGACACTTTTCACCTCCATCTGGCTGGAGTTTTATGGACCTGTTTAGCATGGCCGATGAGAAGGTTTCTCAATGTATATGCTACATTTTAACAGGCCCTTAGACTTTTCTAAATCTCCCCTTTCTATAATTGTTCTAGTAGATCTAAAGTTAGATCTGATGCAGCTTTATGTATAGTGTTGATGACCATATCCACCACTTAATATCTACATATTTTATGACGACCTGCATGTTCTCCATGGTAACAGACTACAAACAAACGCTGTGTAGTCAGATGCCATATTCATGTTGCCTTCCATCTGTCCTCTACTTCTTGTTTTGCCTGCCATATTATTATTATTATTATTATTATTATTATTATTATTATTATTATATTTTTATTAGTAGTTGGAGAGAGATGACATTCTTTTGACTGTCAGATCAAAAAGCAAAGATTGTTTCTAGTCTGTAACCATAAAGACACATAGGTCTGCAGAGATGCTGTAGACTTAAATGGGTTATCCGGGACTATTCAATTTTTTTTTTTTACTATGGTCCTAAGAACTAACAGGAAGGTAGTTGCAAACCAGCTGCCTGTTGTGCCCAGTGCGATCTCTTCCGGTCACAGACCACTCCTGCCTGCGATTCAGCTTCTTCCTCTGACATCACGTCAACAGAGCTGCGGCTTCTCTTCTGCGCTGATTTTTTGCTGGGGCATGCCTGCCAATGTCCTGCTGATTGACAGCCGGCTCCTGCATAACTGTGAGAAGCTGACGGTCAATCAGCATGACGTCAGCAGTCACACCCTGTCGACAGAACAGCCTGGAAGAAGAAAAGCTACTTAGTGGACATGGAGCAGCTGAATCGCCTTCAGGAGCAGTCGGTGACCGCTTTGAGCCGCCGCCGGGTAGAACAGACAGGTAGTTAACAACTACCTTTTTTAGTGTTTAGACCCGTAGTAAAAAAATAAAATTGTCCTGGATAGCACCTTTTAAGACGCTAGGATATTTTTAATAAGGAATATTTTATAAAATCTGTCTCCATCATTTCCCTAATATTCTTAATCCGTATCTTTCCTTGCAGTTATTGCACTGGCATCTGGTCCAGAGTTGGGACAGCTTACATTTTTGGGCTTGGTGGGAATAATCGACCCTCCTCGAACCGGTGTAAAGGAAGCGGTCACTACCCTTATTCGCTCTGGTGTCTCAATTAAAATGATCACTGGGGATTCCCAAGAAACAGCCGTGGCCATTGGTATGGAAACAAACTAAATGTGGATACTGTGAAATATTGCGACTCTTGGACTTGGCTCCATGTGATTTCTTCCATAGATGTCCTCCGAGTAGTAGTAATGTTAAGATGCCGGCTGGCTATTTTTTTTCTGACCTGTGTCCTTAAGTTATGGAGATGCGTTAAGTGGTATAATTTACTGAAAGCTCCCTCTTTCATTAAGTGCTTTTACATCGCTTGACTCGCCAAGGTCGATTGGCCTGTTAAAATACATACAATAAAATGAGCATGTGGCGTCCTAATAAGAGCTTTTTTCACAGAAAACGATTTCTGCTTCACTCACTTTCCACTTGAATTATCAAGTGCATTTTTCTCATTAAAACTCCATTTTACTTTAGTGGATTAAATGGCTTCTCCCTCCCGGCCTGCCTCCTCTAATGCTGGTAGAATTATTCACACTTTCATCTACTGATCGAGCCTCATGGACGCGTCGCCTTGCTTTATTAGTTCCATCCTGCACGATCCCGGATTTGTTTGGGTTGCAGACAAATGTTGCCTGTTTGTTTAATTCATTAACACAGGACGTCTGTCTATAGACTGTCAGTAGGTCTGGCAATACTCGAGTGAAAAACTCTGCAAGCTTGTTAGCTATATGTTATTGGAAATTAAACAGGAGGGCAATATGAGGTGGTGACTGACTGCAAATCTAGGAATAAATAAAATGTTTAAAACGCCTGGCTTGAAGGGGTCGTTTACACAGTAATTGTTAAAAAAAAAAAAAAAAAAAAAAAAAGCAAATTAAGCTTTACTTACTCTCCCGGGGTTCAGCGCTGTGTTTCCACCGCTGCCCCATTCTCTGGCTGCAGTGGTGATATCACATTGACAGCGCTGCAGGAATCGCTCAGCAGCTCGTGCCTTTTACATTCGCAGCGACTGCACAGTGATTGGCTGCAGCTCTGTCAACTTGATGTCCCCTCTGCAGCTAAACAAAGATTGGGGCAACACAGCGCTGGACTTTGGGAGGGTAAGTAATGCTTAGTTTCTTTTTTTTAACAAGTAACTGAGCAAATGCGCAAAAGTGTCTTGAAAGGGGGCAACCCCCTTTAAAGAGATTTTTGGCATTCCTTCCTAACACTGACTAACCTCTGTTTGTGTTGAAAGCTCTATTTCTGAATCCCTGCCATGGCCTGATAGGCCAGGTGGCCTGCATAGTAATGGCCACTGTATTATTTATGAAAAGAATTGTGGTCGAAACCACCCGTTGCGCCTTGGCCAACCAAGCACGCTCTAGAAATCTGTTGATATTTAAAGCACTTACAAGACAGAACCAGAAATCTTCTGTAAGCACGCGCTCATTTTCATGTTTCTCATTGTGATGGCCCTATACATATTCCTCCACACAGCTAGTCGTCTTGGCTTCTATTCGAACGGCCTGCAGTCGCTTTCTGGCGAGGAGGTGGATACAATGGACATTCAGCAGCTGTCCCAGATGGTACCTAAGGTCCGTAAGCCTTCATTGTGATTGTGTCACATTACATGAGATCTACAATTCTGTTCTATATGTGTTTTTTTTTTTCTTTCTTGTATTCATCTTATTGTGTAATCAGCTCCATTTTAATTGTATATTCAAGGTATCCGTGTTTTACCGAGCCAGTCCAAGGCACAAGTTAAAAATTGTAAAGGTAAGTTGGTGTCTTTTTAATGTATATTTCAGGGATTTGCCTACGGAAGACTTTGGCTCAGAAGAAAATTTTTATAAAGCACAGATGTCTTTCTCTTTCGCCTTGTGAGGTTGGCTTTTTTACTAGCCTTTTTGTGCAAAAATCCAATATCTCTAAATCTGGCCTATGTACTTAAAAAAAAAAAAAAAAAAAAAAGTATTACTATACAGTGGGGAAAACAAACCAAGCTAGATTAAAGTGTACCTACGGTAAAAATTACAGACCTCTCCATTCTTTGTAGGTGGGAAAACTTGCAAAATCATCAGTGTATCAAATTCTTATTTTCTCCACTGTATGTAGGTATACTACTTGTAAAACAACAAGCCCTCGCATAGCTCCATAGCCTGAAAAAGAAACAGTTTGAGTTTCAGACAATAACACAAGCAAATTTTTTTCTCTTTTACAAATTTCTGTATTTTTTGGGCTTTTTTTTTCCACCACTTAAATTAAAAAAAAAAAAAAAAAAAGTTATTCATGTTTGATATCTCCGTAATCGTACTGACCTATAGAATTATATTACCAGGTCATTTTTTCTGTATAGTCAAAACTGTAAATAGAAAATACAAAAAACCATTGTCAAATTGCACTTTTTTTGCAATTTTGCCACACTTAAAAAATTTCTTCACGCTTTTCATTACATCACATGATAAAATGAATGGTGTCATTTAAAAGTACAAGATGTCCTGCAAAAAATAAGCCCTCAGTGTCAACAGAAAAATAAAGAAGTTGTGACTTTTGGAAGAAGGAGAGAAAGAAACCGAAAATAGCAGTGTTGGGTAGGGGTTAATTGTATAGGTTAACATTCACTGCTGTATTCTATCAGAGGGACAGGTTTTCTGTGAATCCAACCCTAAAATGGGTTATCAGTGTCCGATCGGTGGGGATGCAACACTTGACACACTCAACAATCACAAGTTTCTACCCTTGATGATGACCTGATGGAAACCTTGAATGCGGCTGCATTGTGCTGCTCTGCTCAATGTATTGCAGTTGGGTACTGCAGATCAGATCCTAGCAGTTGATTGGTGGGGGTGTCCGGTGTTGGACCTGCAGGGAATGTTCCCACGATGCAGATTTGAAGCAGAAATTTCCTGAGCATTTCTGCATCTCCTTGGCAGAAAAAAGGCATGTGGATTTTACATGTGTTTTTCAAGCATTTTTTCATGCTTTTATGCATGCGTTTTTTTCAAGCGGTTTTCCAAGCGATTTTAGCATCACTTGGAAAGTGCTTGACAAGTTGGTCACACAATATAAATCCATGCAACTGGCATGGATTTATGTTGTGTGACCAACTTATGAGGAGATTTCTGCTTCAATTCGTGCATCTAGTGTAAATAAAAAGAATTAAAAAGTTAAAAAGAAAAATAAAAACCTTATACTCACCTCTCCGGCGGCGATCCTCTCTCCTCGGCGGACCGCGGTGTACTGGCAGGACCTGCGGTGACTTCATTTAATCAGCTGATGGTCACGCGACCCTCACCTGACCGCTGACGTCAGCGGTCGCGTGAACATCAGCTGACTAAATGACGTCACCGCAGGTCCTGGCAGAACATCGGGGGCTGCCGAGGAGAGATGATCGCTGCCGGAGAGGCGAGTATGAATATTTTTTTTTATTTTTAAATTTTATAATTCTTTTTAACTTGCAGGTACGATGGTACCCGGGTCGGATGAGAGTCTCCTCTTCTCCTGACCCGGGTACCATCCGTGCATTGAACCGCATAATATCCGCATGTATACATGCGGATGTTATGCGGTTCAATGCAAGTCTATGGGCGTGATTTCGCCGCGAAATCACGCCCAAATTGGTTGTGCTGCAGATTTTTCCACAATGATAATCCGCAGCTGAAGTTTCCGCAGCATGTGCACAGCACATGCGGATTATCATTGGGAAACATGGCAGACATCTTAAGCTATTTTAATGCGTTTTGAAATGCATTAAATCTGCATCGTGGGCACACAGCCTCAATGTTCTGATATTAATGACTTATCCTAAAGATAGATCATCAGTCACAAATGCCCGAGGAACCACTTTCAGGTCAGTAATCAATGTAAATGAAATTCTGTTTACTTCAGAGCTTGCAGAACATTGGTGCCGTTGTAGCAATGACGGGAGATGGTGTGAACGACGCAGTTGCCTTGAAAGCTGCAGACATTGGGGTTGCCATGGGCAAGACTGGAACGGATGTCTGTAAAGAGGCAGCTGACATGATCCTGGTGGAGGATGATTTTCATACAATTATGTGAGTCCTATGTGAATCCATTATGAAAATTCTTGGAAAATTGAACATTTGGCGGTTCTCTCAATTTTAATGCTTAATATGTATTTTTCAATCTGTTTTACTCGCCTTTAGAGCACACATATAATGTACAGATCGTAGCATTTCAGACCATGTTGATTGCATTTAAATGTAAAGCATTATATTATCTGCTGGTGCGGACGTCACATTTATCTGATTCTGTAAGTATCACTTATTTTCTGGTACCGCAAGAATAGTGGTTACTTGGTTAGTGACTCTAGACGTTCAATGCAGCTAATCTAGTTAACGATGTATAAAATGTACCTGAGCATTCCGGATGTCGTGATACTAACCGAGCTGCCGGCCAGGATTCATTACTCAGAAGTACTGTATGCTATTACTGAAATGCTGCTATTGCTAGGACAGGTTTAGTTTCAGGTAGAGCTTTTTTTTGGTCATGTCCGTTAGCCCGTCATTGAGACCTTTTCATTTGCACTTTACAAGATCATCGCCTGAGACTAAACAGGATGTGAAATGATTTCTATTTCAGGTCCGCGATTGAAGAGGGGAAAGGAATCTACAACAACATTAAAAATTTTGTTCGCTTCCAGCTTAGCACGTAAGTTGAGCAAGCTCTAGGGAGAGTAATGTTATCCATGATACGTGTAAGGTAGCAAACCATTTACAGTCCAAAGGCATGTATATCCAGCCAAATATAGGGAGGAAAGCACTCGTCTTTATGCAGTACAGCTCAAAAAGGATCTTTCACCAGTTGGAGCATGTTGGACTGGCCGTATCATAGAATAGTGGCTGCACAGCTGAATAAAATGTGTTTTTTATTTTTCTCATCCCTGTTGCAGAGATATTGACTTGTAAGGTTTAGATTATAATTCATGATGAGCTGAACAGGGCGTTATCAGAGATTCTCTGTGGGAGTGTTCTTTGTCACCTGAATGACTGTCCATTCATAAATAGGAGGTCTCATGCAGGGCAAAATGAGCTGAGAAGGTTAGAAGAAAATACTTTCTCCTATGAGATGTAATGATAGGCAGGCCTGACCTCTGCTGCTGTTGTATGGTATAAAGCAGAGCGGAGTGTGGTTACAAACACTTCCAAATGTTCTCTCACGATAGTAATTGGAGAGGGGCCGAGCTGCAGGAAGAGAGTAGCAGAGGTGTTTGTAATCACACTCAACTCTGCTGTGTGTTCCTTCCCCCATCCTGACTGCTGTGAAAAGAGATCTGGAAGTATTTGTAATTTCACTCAGCATTGCTCTATACTACACAATAGCTGCAGAGGTGAGAGCTGGACTGTCTCTCCTGTGAGACCTGTAAGGACAAAGCATGTTTCTCTGAACTTCTGGGGGCTTGCACCCCCACAAAAATCTAAAAAACAAATCATTTTTATTTATTTTTTTATAGCATAAAGTTCCACTAAAATATGTTTTGTTTATATGAGGAATATATATGATAGTTCTGTATTGTCAGGGGTGGAACTTTAAGCTGCAGTTTTAGCCAGCTGCTGCTTTTTTGGTTTAGGTTTGATTTTGTATTTTAAACATTGTGCTCCTCATAAGGTAAAAAAAGACCTTTTGGGAGCATTCCAATGTTTGTTTTAATTTAATTTTTATTGCTGATTTTCCCAGTTAGAGGGGCATACAGCTTCCTGAGATACACTTTAGAGCCACTCTGGGTCTGCTGTGAACCAGTAAGAGTAATGGCTGCTTCATGATCTGCACACACAGCTTCATCTTTGTCGTTGATGTTGGCTCCCCGCTCCACAGCTGCGCGATCTCTGGGCCGCTGCAGACTCTAAGGATGTTTAAGAACATCTTTGTCGAATCCTGTAAATATAATCCCACACTTGGGTTCCACAATCAATTCATTCTCACTTGTAGTAGCAGTTCACAAAAAACTATGTCGTTATATGCTGTTGTCACATGCCTACAAGCTAATGTAAGGGTGATAACTAATGTGGCTGCGCTTTTGCAAGAATGCAATTTCCCTACGTGCCCGTGGTCTCTGACAAATGTTCAAAAACCACCATCTATTGTAAAATGATTAAAGGAGTTGTCTGAACGTCTTAATTGAGTAAAATTGAAAAAATTCTCTCCGTTCTTTTAGAACGGATGCAAATTTTCAATTTTATAGGCTATCTTGTAATAAAGGAGTGCAGCGCTTAAAAGCTCTTTGCTATTAAGCTTGTAAGTGCTGCTCTGAAGCTGTCCAGATTGCTAGATCCAGCTCGATTCAGTGCCCTGCACTCCTCCAATGTTGCAGAAGCAAAACTACCTCTGCTTGCTGCATGGGAGAGTGCATTGTTTAGACCAGCAGTGCGACCATGCCAAACGGTCAATCTTTAAGGGACCGTGTCAGCACAAAATGACTGTTGAAACCAAGTACAGGCACTTGGTGCATCATGGCAGGCACCATCACTTAAGTGCCACCTGCTTGGTTTCCATCTATCTCCGCTCTTCTCTGGCCCATTGAAGCAAGAGCTGTCAACCACAGAAGAGGGGGTGGAGATTGAGGGAAACCAAGCAGGTGGGAAGGTGAATATAAATGATTGACCCTGCTGTGAAGCACTGAGAGGAGGGACTTAATCTGAACAGTCATTTTGTGCTGACAGTCCCTTTAACGAGCACACCGCCGCTTGGCAAGCAGGACCCCAGGAGACAAAACAGCTGTTCAGTCCTGAAAAGAGTTGATTAAATGACTCCTGTTAGGCTGTGTTCACACCATGTTTTTTTCAGCGGTTTTTTTTTTTTTTCTGCATCAAAACGTGATCTCTTGCCCGGAGGTTGTTCAGGATTTTTTTGCTTTTTTTTCCAGCGTTTTTTGTCTCTTATATGCATGTACATGAAGTTCAGTGGGAAAAAAAAATCTCATTCTGGTTTTAAAACCAAAAACGCTAAAAACCTGACACCTGCGTTTTTTATGCATTTTTTTCACCACCCATTTCTTCCAATGGGTGAAAAAACGCTGAAAGAAGTGACATGCTCTATTTTGCAAAAAAAAAAAAAAAACATGCAAAGCACAAAATCCTGAAAAAAAAAAAAACATGATGTGTGCATGAGATTTCTGGAATCTCATAGACTTAGCTGTTACTGTAAAACACAGCTGAAAATTTGCATAAAAAATGCATAAAAAAAACATGATGTGTGAACATAGCCTAAGACAGCCTTTTCAGTGAGGCGGAGAAGCATGGATTAAATAACAATGGAGAGCGATAACGTCCTGTACATTTACAGAAACTCGGAAGGAAAAAACAAACATGCAGGTTACGCACATTTCTGACAGCACTACATTAAGTACACGACTACAGATGCCCAAGAGGGGAGAGACTTCTTTGTTTTCGGGAACTATAGGTACAGGGTAAATGACCAGGAGCATATAGTGTCACATTCTTAGATCTTATGGACTTCTGTTTAATCCTCTGTACAACATTAGTTCATGGTGTTTCATTACATCTTTTGCTTATATCTTTAGGAGCATTGCAGCATTGACTTTAATATCCCTTGCTACATTGATGAACTTTCCAAATCCTTTAAATGCCATGCAGATTTTGTGGATCAACATAATTATGGATGGCCCTCCTGCTCAAAGGTAAAGAACACACAAAGGCAGCAGAGACAAACCAGGGAACTATACAGTGTAAAAAGCATGTAATGCTGCCAGATAAGGAGCCGAACCTCAAGCTGCAAGTCTAAAGCCCCCGTCTCACATAGCGAGATCGCTAGCGAGATCGCTGCTGTGTCACGGTTTTGGTGACGCAACAGCGACCTCACCAGCGATGTCGCTATGTGTGACACTTTGCAACGATCAGGCCCCTGCTGTGAGGTTGCTGATCGCTGCAAAGTGTCCTGGACCATTTTTTGGTCGTTGCTCTCCCGCTGGTCAGCACACATCGCTGTGTGTGACCAGCGGGAGCAGCGATCAGGCTGGTAACCATGATAAACATCGGGTTACTAGGGGCACACGCGCACCTAGTAACCCGTTGTTTATCATGGTTACGAGCCTGCTAAAGTGAGCGGTAACCTCCCACTCACCGTAGCAGAGTGGTAACCATGATAAACAACGGATTACTAGGTGCGCGTGTGCCCCTAGTAACCCGATGTTTATCATGGTTACCAGCCTGCTCCTGCTTCAGCAGGCTGGTAACCAGGAGCAGGACATCGTGGAAAGATTCTTCCCACGATGTCGCTGCTCCCCTGATCGTTGGTGAGCCTGCCTGTTTGACAGCTCACCAGTGACCACATAGCGACGCAGCAACGATCCCTGACAGGTCGTATCGTTGTCTGGATCGCTGCAGCGTCGCTAAGTGTGACGGGGCCTTAAGTGTTGGAGAAGAGACAGAACTGCACATTTATCAATGCTAGACAATATTAAGAGGTGGCCCTTCTATGAAAGTGGTTCATGCTGTTTGAGAAATATGGTGCATCTTAAAAATTTAGTACAGTCTAAGGGCCTGAATCCTCAAAGTGGTTTTGCCAGAATATTGGTGCTGGGGTTCCTGCAGGCATCCGTGGATTTCGGTCTGATCTCACGAGCTGGTCGCGGTTCTCCTGACCCTAGCGTAACGGCTTTATATATTTCTATGAGGCATTCACATTCAGGTTGGGAGATCTGCGGCCAGTCCCTCCTCTTACCGATTTGCACGGATGTCTGCATGAGCTCTTAAACAACTGGAAATGAAATATCCAGGCAAAAATGGGATTGTTGGTCAGTGCGGTCTCGTGTAGAACAGATTTTTCCTCTGTCCATTACCAGAAAACCACTATTGTATTTGTAAGCACTAGTGTTGAGCGAACATACTCTGATAACGTGCTATCCAAGCATGCTCGGTGTTATCCGAGTACCTTCACCGTGCTCTGCTAATGTTTGTCTCCCTGCGGCCTAATGAACCGGCAATCCCTGCATGTGTAGCGTCTGTCTACCGCCGCAAAACATGCAGCCGCAGGGAAACAAACCTATTAGCCGAGCACGCCGAAGATACTCTGATAACACCGAGCATACTCGGATAGCACGTTATCCGAGCACGATCGCTCATCACTTGTAAATACTTAATTCAGAAAGTAAAGACGTTGGCATAAAATAAATGACCTATTTGAACAAATGTGTTTTTGATCCTGTGCCATGAGGATCTTCATCAGGTTCTAGACGTATAACCCTCATTTTAAAGGCACAGTATGTTCATTCCCTCTTCTTTTTTTTTTATTTATATATCAGCCTTGGAGTGGAGCCAGTGGATAAAGATGTTATAAGAAAACCACCAAGAAACTTGAAAGATAGCATTCTCACCAAGAACCTGATTATCAAAATTCTCATTTCCTCCATCATCATAGTATGTGGCACGCTGTTTGTTTTCTGGAGGGAGGTATGTAGTGCGCTTTAGGTTACATTGTATGTATCAAACTACTTAATAATTTATGATTTTTGTTCAAAAAAGAAGTGTGTGTGATAGATATGTTTATATATTATTTTTTTACCTTTTTGGAGTACGGTTAATTCAAAGAAAAAGTAAATTGTACCTCTTATAAGAAGTGTCTCTTAGTTCATTCATTAGAATGCACGATTTGACCACTGATTATACCCTCTCCATCAGATAGCCGCAAAAGTGACCTCCCTTGCCCCACTCACTCTTTTTGATGTGGGATTGTGCTTGGCAGGACTAGCCCTTTCTAAGAACAATTGTAGGCAGGTCCTTTTAAAGTAGTGTGTCATCAAATAATGGCCTAATTCTTTAAAGCAGGGTTCCCCAACTCCAGTCCTCAAGGCCCACCAACAGATCATGTTTCCAGGATTTCCTTAGTATTACACAGGTGATAATTGCATCACCTACACAGGTGATAATTGCATCACCTGTGCAATACTAAGGAAATCCTGAAAACATGACCTGTTGGTGGGCCTTGAGGACTGGAGTTGGGGAACCCTGCTTTAAAGAAGTGTTTTTTTTTTTTGCCACCCTCCAATGTCCGTTTGTATTAAAAGTAAAAATCCTTTCAACAGGAGCTAACAGGAGTCTGACTTCCTCTTCATTTTGGAAAGTCAAGTCACATGCACATTAGCAGCAATGCAGAGACTCAGACTGTCATTTTTTTATTGAAGCATCCAATGAGCATCTGCTAAGGTCATTATGAAGGGAGGGGGAGTAGGGTCAGCTGTGACTGGTGGATCTAGATTGGAGGTTTTAGCTGTCATTTTAAAATGGCCTCTGCTGATAAGGAGCCTGCTGAAAACTCTTCCTGAAAGGAAAGTAAGTTAGTCTAAAATAGCCCAAATTTTGTTTTTTTTTAATACAGATTGATATGAAATAAAATTGGCAACAATAGAACAAAAAAAACATCAAACACGCAAAGTGTAGGTCATTATCTGATTATAAATTACCTTTAGAGGGTTAATTCTGCGTTTTGTTAATCGGCATAACACACATCACCAGTATGACAAAGTGCACACAAGTATTACCATAGTGTTAAGTATGTTCAGGCCGGTGCAGCTCTAGGTGGTAGTTATGTAATGTCTGCTCTGGTTTTATTTTTCAGCTTCGGGATAATGTCATTACTCCACGAGACACAACAATGACCTTCACCTGCTTCGTGTTTTTCGACATGTTCAACGCTTTAAGCTCCAGATCACAGGTTAGACAACTGAATTGTAATGATGTAAGGGACACCGAGTCTAATACTGCTTTAACGGGGTAATATGGGTAAGGATTGTTGAATAGTGGCTGAGCTGCAATACCAAAGCCAGTGCTGCCCCCCCCCCATTTCTGGAGTCTTGAATCATTTCTTTAACACATCACTGACATTCTGAAGCTCCCTGTGTTTGTCATAGGCAAGGTTTCAAGGCAATCATATTACAATATACAGCAATAACTGCATAAATAAAATGCAATGCAAGTTATCGACTTGCCTCGTTAAAAAAAAAGCCTATTGCATGATTCAACTGATGGAAAAATATACAAAATTATGGCTCTTGGAATATAGTGACACAAACCAAACATATAGCTTTCTTTTCTTCCTAAAAGACAGAAACTTGTGTGCATATGTGTAATATATACACTGCTCAAAAAAATAAAGGGAACACTTAAACAGAATATAACTCCAAGGAAAACAAACTTCTGTGAAATCAAACTGTCCACTTAGGAAGCAACACTGATTGACAATCAATTTCACATGCTGTTGTGCAAATGGAATAGACAATAGATGGAAATTATTGGCAATTATCAAGACCCACTCAAAGGAGCGGTCCTGCAGGTGGGGACCACAGACCACATCTCAGTACCAATGCTTTCTGGCTGATGTTTTGGTCACTTTTGAATGTTGGTTGTGCTTTCACACTCATGGTAGCATGAGACGGACTCTACAACCCACAGAAGTTGCTCAGGTAGTGCAGCTCATCCAGGATGGCGCATCAATGCGAGCTGTGGCAAGAAGGTTTGCTGTGTCTGTCAGCGTAGTGTCCAGAGGCTGGAGGCGCTACCAGGAGACAGGCCAGTACACCAGAAGACCTGGAGGGGGCCGTAGGAGGGCAACAACCCAGCAGCAGGACCGCTACCTCCGCCTTTGTGCAAGGAGGAACAGGAGGAGCATTGCCAGAGCCCTGCAAAATGACCTCCAGCAGGCCACAAATGTGCATGTGTCTGCACAAACGGTTAGAATCTGACTCCATGAGGGTGGTATGAGGGCCCGACGTTCATAGATGGGGGTTGTGCTCACAGCCCAACACCGTGCAGGACGCTTGGCTTTTGCCATAGAATGCCAGGATTGGCAAAGTCGCCACTGGCGCCCTGTGCTCTTCACAAATTAAAGCAGGTTCAGAGTCTGGAGATGCCGTGGAGAGGGATCTGCTGCCTGCAACATTCTTCAGCATGACCAGTTTGGCAGTGGGTCAGTAATGGTGTGAGGTGGCATTTCTTTGGAGGGCCACACAGCCCTCCATGTGCTCGCCAGAGGTAGCCTGACTGCCATTAGGTACCGAGATGAGATCCTCAGACCCCTTGTGAGACCATATGCTGGTGCGGTTGGCCCTGGGTTCCTCCTAATGCAGGACAATGCCAGACCTCATGTGGCTGGAGTGTGTCAGCAGTTCCTGCAAGATGAAGGCATTGAAGCTATGGACTGGCCCGCCCGTTCCCCAGACCTGAATCCGATTGAGCACATCTGGGACATCATGTGTCGCTCCATCCACCAATGTCACGTTGCACCACAGACTGTCCAGGAGTTGGCGGATGCTTTAGTCCAGGTCTGGGATGAGATCCCACAGGAGACCATCCGCAACCTCATCAGGAGCATGTCCAGGCGTTGTAGGGAGGTCATACAGGCACGTGGAGGCCACACACAATACTGAGCCTCATTTTGACTTGTTTTAAGGACATTACATCAAAGTTGGATTAGCCTGTAGTGTGTTTTTCCACTTTAATTTTGGGGGTGACTCCAAATCCAGGCCTCCATTGGTTAATAAATTTGATTTCAATTGATGATTTTTGTGTGATTTTGTTGTCAGAACATTTAACTTTGTACATTATGATAATATTTCATTCATTCAGATTTAGGATGTGTTAGTTGTGGCACACACACACACACACACACACACACACACACACACACACACACACACACACACACACACACACACACACACACACACACACAGTCACTATATTCTGAGAGCCATCAATTGAGCCTTGCAATTGATCTGTCATTTATTTTCTTTTGGGTATATCTGTTATCGCACTAATTTGCATCTCCTCCAATGGACTTTTACACTCCATGGTAAATTAATTGGCGGTATTCAAACCTACAATAAGTCCTGCAAAAAATCAAGCTATGTTCAGGAAATAAAAACTTTGTTCACTCGCATCTTCCAAGAGAGCCAACGAAAGCAAAAAAAAATTAGCTGCTGCAGGAAGGGGTTAACAGCATACATTAAAACGTTTGACCTGGAAAGTGTGGTTTCTTTAACTCTTATTCTCCAGTTTCTGTTAAACTGTGGAATTCTTCTATTTATATTCAAACAATGACATGCTGATACTTTTAAGAGCTTTACAGTCTCTGAAACCCCAAAGCAGTTAAGAAAAAAAAAAAAAAGACTGCATACATGCACCGCAGTGTTGTGACATTGCTGTGTATTATGTTCATGTTTTACAGTGGTTTTCAGACGCATTGTGCTGGAAAAGGAGATCTTGGGGTATATGCATAACACCTGAATCTTTCATTGTAAATTTTTGGGCTACAGCTTTAGTAGGTTTTATGCTGTGAATAAATTTACCTTAATATGACTTACATGGACACTAACAAAAACAAAACAAATCTGCATTTCATTGAGTTTCTCCCATGAGACCATAATGTAATCTGCAGATTGTATCTCAAACAGTGAAAGTCGTCGTTTAAAGTGGTAACTGCAACATTTAAGGTAACTCAGGAGTCAACAATGTAATTGGACAATAAATTACTTTATACGACTTGTTAATTTTAGCAGTCTGAGTGGTTTTATTTATTTTTTGTTACAGACCAAGTCTGTCTTTGAGATTGGTTTGTGCAGTAACAAGATGTTCTGCTACGCTGTGCTCGGATCCATAATGGGGCAGTTACTCGTCATTTATTTCCCCCCTCTGCAAAAAGTTTTTCAAACGGAAAGTCTAAGCATTCAAGGTAAGCAATCCTCTCAAACTAGAAAATGGCTATTAGGAAAATACTGCAAGGGCCAGCTCGAAAGTTCTTGTTGAAAATAACTTTATCGCTTCATTGGGGGACACAGGACCATGGGTGTATGCTGCTGTCGCTAGGAGGTTGACACTAGGCAAAAAAAAAAAGAAATAGCTCCTCCTCTGCAGTATGCACCCGCCTACAGGCACCAATATCACCAGTTTAAGCTTAGTGTCTGTAGGAGGTAGACTGGATCCTAACAGATCCAACCCTGTTGTGTTTTATTAATACTTGTTCTTTATTTTTCAGATACAGCTCTTCAGGGTTAACAGGGAACACTGCATCTCCTGTTAACACATTTCACAAGCGACCAAGAGAGCAGTGTGGCTATCCCCACATCGCCCACTCTCGGACCCGCTGGGCAGGACCTATCCCGTCACCTCACGGTGTCTCAGGGTGATTCCCGGTGGCCAGTCCTTGCCTATTACCCACCCCAGCCCCCTCCTCAGAGCGACCTGGGAGGGAGATGGTAGTCACTGCGGTGACCTACCCCCAGATCTGGGGTCGACACCGTCTCCTGCACTGTCCAGGTCAGTGCGGGATGGAGGAAGAGACAGTATCCCCCCACTATCCACGGAGGACCTCCTGTGACCATGCTCAGAAGGGGAGAAAAAGAAGAGGTATCGGGCCACTAAAAAAGGACAGAAAGGTACATCTCCTGCTGTCTCACAACCGCAGGTCCCAGGCCCCCAGCGCTGCCTGCCATGCCCCCTGCTCCCCCCCCCCCCCCCATCAAACATGGCGCCTGCTTCAGCAGCGCTTCCCGGGCCACGTCCCCTCTCCTCGCATCTTCAGCGTCCCCCCACCTCCTTCTTCCTCATTATGCGCGACAAAACTGCCCGCGTTTTCTCCGTCGGGGGGCGTCTCTAGTGGGCCGTTCCTCTTTACCGGCGGGTATACACCCCCTCCGGCAATCGACCAATGAGGGCCGAGGAGCATTGTGACTCTTCCGCCACGCCCACAAGCCCTTCCGCGGACCTATCAGCGGCCGAGTCCTTTAAGCCCGCCCCCTTTCCTTCCGCCTATCAGAGTCTCGGCTCCCTTTGTCATCAGGGCAGCACGCTCTGCTCCTGCTCCGCCCCTCTACGCCGACGCCATCAGTCTGCCTGGCAGCTTCATCACCGCCGCTCTGCTCCTGACTCCCGCTCCAGCCTCTGCTCCGGAGTTCCGACGGGGTACACGGGACCATGGTTACTTCAGGACCGGGTAGGCTCTGCCCTGGCACCGACCCACACCCTATCCTGCCCACAGGCTCCCTCCTCTGCAGTATCCCTGTCAGGCACATATGCCAAAACCCAGGGAGCTCTCTGTCCGTCCCTCTCACATAGTCACATACTATGCTTGTGCTCTTTGCGGTACTAAGTGGCCCGCGGGTCTCACAACAGCTTTCTGCTCAACCTGCAAACCTCCCACCATGCTGGCACCCCAAGATCCCCCCGCCACCCAGGACAAAGGAACTCCCTCTCCTCCGGAGTGGGCTGTTGCTATATCCGAGTCTGATCCAGGACATGGTTGACAGCTTTATATCGGCCGTCAATCAGACTCTGCACGTTAAAGAGGACGAGAGCCCTTCTCAGGACTACTCTGCTTCCTTCAAGAGAATTAAGCGCCCGGCGCGCACCTTTTCTAACCATACAGAATTTGACGGTGTTTTTCAGAAACAGTGGGAGCATCCAGAAAAGCGCTTCACAGGAAAGAAACAGTTAGACATGCTATACCCGTTTAACCATGAACTTGTCAGCAAATGGACGGGAGTCCCCATCAGTGGATCCTCCTGTCTCTCGGCCAAAACGGTGCTGTCTCTTACAGACTATTCCTCCCTTAAGGATACTACGGATAGACAGGTTGAGGCCTTGGCTAAGTCAGCCTTCGAGGTTGCTGGCGCCTCCCTTTGTCCTCCCTTTGTCCTCCCTTTGTCCTCCCTTTGTCCTCCCTTTGTCCTCCCTTTGTCCTCCCTTTGTCCTCCCTTTGTCCTCCCTTTGTCCTCCCTTTGTCCTTCCTTTGCCTCAACTTGGGTATCAAAAGCAGTGTCCACATGGGCCAAACAGCTTAGGTTGGGCATTTCCCCGGACGATCTGGCTGACCTAGCAGATCAGATCGCCCACGCAGGGAAATATCTGCTCAAGGCGTCCCTCGACGCCGCTGCCTGCTCAGTCCGTGTCTCTAGCAATCTTATTCCTTACGTAGAATTCTTGGACTGAAGGCTTGGAACGCCGACCCGGCTTCCAAAAAATCTCTAACAAATCTTCCTTTTCAAGGCTCCAGGCATTTTGGGTCTGTTAGACCAAATAATTTCTGATGCCACTGGGGGCAAGAGCACCTCCCTTCCCCAGCCCAAACCTAAACGCCCCTTTCCTAGGAGACGTTCCCTTCAGTTCCAGTCCTTTCGTCAGTTCGCTCAACCGGGCCCCTCCTCTCAACAGGACCGTACCCCAGCACAGCGAGAGAGACTTAAGCCTTCCTTTAGGGCCACTCCCAACTAGCGCGCAAAGGGTCGTTCCTCCAAGTCCTCTGGATCCCGATCACGATCCAACAGATTTTCCTCAGCATGACTGGTCACTCCCACCTGGGACTTCTCCCAGGGTGGGCGGCCGTCTGCTTCTGTTCCGAGACTCTTGGGTCTTGGCAATAGAAGACGCCTGGGTCAAGGAGATTGTGACCTCTGGCTACAAAATCGAATTCAACGCCAGGCCAGGAACACGATTTCTCAGGTCCTGCATCCTGCATCTATCTCTGCTTCCCGGTTTCCTTCAGGCCATTGCCTCCCTTCTTCGCTCAGGAGTCATGGTTCCTGTCCCCATTTCAGGAAAGGTTTTCCGGTTTTTACTCCAATCTTTTCGTTGTTCCAAAAAAGGACGGCTCACTACGTCTGATTCTGGATCTCAAACACCTAAACCGACAAGTACGCCCCGGCACTTCAGAATGGAGTCCCTCAGGTCGGTAATCGCCTCGATGGAAGCCGAGGAATATCTATGTTCAGTGGACATTCAGGACGCATATCTTCACATCCCAATCTGTGCATCACATCAGAAGTTCCTTCGCTTTTCCTTCCAGAACGCACATTACCAGTTCACTTCCCTCCCCTTCGGCCTCGCCTCCGCCTCGAGGGTTTTCACGAAGGTAATGGCGACTGTCATGGCCATTCTATGAGCCAGGGGGATTGTAATTATCCCCTACCTCGACGACCTGTTAATCAAAGGGCCCACGTTCAGGGACTGTCTCCACAGCCTCCAGATCACCTTGAACACACTCTATTAGGCTGGCTGATCAACACAGACAAATCCTCCCTGGTCCCATCTCAACGTGTAACCTTTCTAGGGATGCAGTTTGACACGACCCTTGCCCGAGTCCTTCTTCCGAGGGAAAAGATAAACTCTCTCCGTCGGGGGATCCACCTTCTCTCCGACCCAAGTCCACACTCCCTTCACCTATGCATGAGTGTCCTGGGAAAGATGGTGGCAGCCATCGAAGCAGTGCCGTTTGCCCAGTTTCATACCCGGCCTCTTCAACTGGCCCTTCTGTCGGCTTGGGACAAGAACCCGTCGTCTCTAGATCAACGCATCAGGTTACCTCTTCAAGTGAGAAGGTCACTAACCTGGTGGACCCGTCCCTCTTCCTTTCGACCCGGGAGGTCATTCCTACCGCTTCGCTGGCAGGTGGTCACGACCGATGCCAGCCTCATCGGTTGGGGTGCTGTCTTCCTTCACCACACGGTGCAGGGCTGGTGGAGTACCCACGAAGTCTCCCTACCGATCAACATTTTGGAGATGAGGGCAATTTATCTGGCGTTGCGTCACTGGCAGGAGATTCTAGCAGGGTTCCCAGTCCGCGTACAATTGGACAATTGCACGGCCGTGGCATACATAAACCATCAGGGAGGAACGCGCAGCAAGCCCGTCTTGAAAGAGGTGGCAAGAGTGCTAGTTTGGGCTGAGAAGACAGTTCCGGCCGACTTCCTCAGTCGGTAGGGCCTTGCCTCAGGAGAATGGTCTCTCCATCCCGAGGTGTTTTGTCAGATTTGCTTATGGTGGGGCATCCCGGACGTCGACCTCATGGCGTCTCTGTTAAACCACAAGGTCCCATCCTTTTGTAGCTCGGTCCCGCGATCCGCTAGCGATCACTCAAGACGCGCTAGTCATATCATGGTCTCAGTTCCAGCTGCCCTATCTCTTTCCCCCTCTACCTTTGATCCCTCGAGTCGTCAAAAAGATCAAGACAGAAGGAGTACCGGTAATTCTAGTAGCCCCGGATTGGCCCAGACTCGTCTGGTACGCAGATCTAGTAAACCTGCTCGTCGCCTACACCTGGAGACTACCAGACCGTCTGGATCTCCTCTCTCAAGGACATATTCTTCATCAGAGTTTTCGTTCTCTGAATTTAATGGCATGGCCGTTGAGGCCGCAGTGTTGAGGAAGGCGGGTTTTGCTGACAACGTCATTCAGACTCTAATTAATGCCAGAAAACCCGCTACCTCGCGTATATACCACAGAACCTGGAGAGCCTTTTTTCGTCACTGCGAGCAAGATCAGTTAGCTCCCATGTCATTTTCGTTACCGGTCATTTTGGCCTTTCTTCAGTCTGGCCTTGAGGCGGGACTCTCTCGAAGCACTCTCAAAGGCTAAGTTTCAGCCTTGTCTATTCTACTCCAACGTAACTTGGCTGGCCGTCCTCAGGTCAAGACTTTTCTACAAGGGGTGGCTCACCTGACGCCGCCTTATCGCCCTCCAATGGACCCATGGGACCTTTAATATGGTCCCAAGCATTCTCCAACAGCCCCCGTTTGAACCCATTCAGGACATCTCAGCCTCTCTTCTCTCCTGGAAGGTGGCTTTTTTGGTGTCTGTTACCTCAATTAGGAGGGTTGTAGAGCTCGCAGCCCTCTCATGTCGGTCGCCCTTTCTGGTCTTCCATCAAGACAAGGTACTGCTCAGGCCGGGGCCTTCCTTTTTGCCGAAAGTAGTCTCCTCTTCCCACATCAATGAGGACATTGTTTTGCCTTCTTTCTGCCCGGCTCCAGTGCATCCACGGGAGGAAATCCCTGCATAAACTGGATCTGGTCAGACCTCTATGTGTGTACCTTTCTAGAACGGCTTCCCTTCGGCGTTCGGTTGCCCTGTTTGTCATCCCTGAGGGGCGTCGCAAGGGTCTTCCTGCTTCCAAGACAACCATCGCTCATTGGATACATTCGACCATTTTGGAGGCATATCTCGTCTCAGACAAACCTCCCCCTCCGAGAGTAAGGACTCACTCCACCCGGGCGGTGGGGGCCTCTTGGGCAGTTCGCCATCAGGCTTCGACTTCTCAGATCTGTAAAGCCGCAACGTGGTCTTCACTCCACACCTTTTCAATGTTTTACAAGGTCCACACTTATTTTTCGGCTAATGCCAGTCTTGGACGGAAGGTCCTGCAGGCGGCGGTTGCCCGCAGTCTGACCTAGTCTGTGACTTTCTTGTGTTCTCCCACCCAAGGGACTGCTTTAGGACGTCCCATGGTCCTGTGTCCCCCAATGAAGCGATAAAGAGGGATTTTTGGTACTCACCGTAAAATCTTTCTTGGAGCCTTCGTTGGGGGGACACAGCACCCTCCCTGATTTTGGGCATCTCCTTTAGTTTTCACGGCTGTGCCCCGTTGGGCATTGCATAGTTGGTTATTTTATGTTTCTCTTACTGCTTTAGCCACTAAATGGTGAGCTTGGTGCCTGTAGGCGGGTACATACTGCTTAGGAGGAGCTATTTCTTTTTTTTTTTTGCCTAGTGTCAACCTCCTAGCGACAGCAGCATACACCCATGGTCCTGTCCCCGCCAATGAAGGCTCCAAGAAAGAGATTTAACGGTGAGTACCAAAAATCCCCCTTTAGTTAACTTTACATCACATTCCTAAAGTCCATTTTCCCACGTTTAGCCCAAATGGAGAATCAAATCCTGGCAAAAAAAAAAATATTTTTCTCTCCCCCACCCCCCAAAAAGGTATTTTATCTCTTCCTTGTTCTTGTGTCTACTCCTCTTATTGACCTCTACACTGATTGAATTGGGGAAGCGGCCCTAACAAATGTAATGTAATCCTAGCATAAGATGAAAACTTTCCAGGTGTTAGATTTTTGGGGGGCATATTGTACACTTTTTTTTTTTTTTTTTTTTTGGGCTGCTAGGGCAATTTTCACACTTTGACAAATACAAATAAACCAAAATTAATAAAACTGCCCCATACAAATATATTATAGTTAGCTGTCTGGCAGATTGTGAAAATGCCACTTAGCTCTTTACAATCTTTGGCATCTTCCTGCATTTAATCATAAAATGTAGTAAAAAAAAAAAAAAATGCTTAAATTCCTGTTTGTGGCTCAGAACTTGAGACAATGAACTTTCATTTTTAGGAAGTGTTATGTACACATCCAATGAAAGATCTTTGTGGGCAGAGTTTATATCTTCTTATTCCATAAATGTGACAATTATTAGTAAGGTCTGGAGCCCCTGCCGGGGGGGCCCGGTCCTCTGGGAGCCCCTGCCGGGGGGGCCCGGTCCTCTGGGAGCCCCTGCCGGGGGGGCCCGGTCCTCTGGGAGCCCCTGCCGGGGGGGCCCGGTCCTCTGGGAGCCCCTGCCGGGCTGTACATGGGAATAGAAGACAGTAATTCATTTGTTGGAGTCTTTCCATCTGGGACCATGTTCACTTGTCAGTGCACATGTACCAGAATTGCCTTCTATTTCCAGGATTTCTTACCCATCTATGTGTTGTATATGGATTTAGGAGCTGCCGTGTCTAATGTCCTCTTTATTTTGTGTTACAGACCTCCTGTTCTTGATAGGACTTACATCTTCGGTATGTGTTGTGTCGGAGATCATTAAGAAAGTGGAACGCAGCAGCCAAGAAGGGCTCCAGAAACGCAAAGGATCACAGTCGTCTTTGTTTCTTGATGTATGATGCATATTGCATTGTTTTGAACTGCAAATTGAAAAGTATGGCTTTAAATTTAGAGGATTTCCAAGATGGATCGACCGCGGCAGGACAAGGGTGTAGCCCTCGGAGGTGGCCCTCAGAACAGGGTGCTTCTAACAAGTGTAACTTATGCTTTTGGAACCGTTTAAGTATTGACAAAGTCTTCTGATGTTTTCCATAAGTGACTTCTCAAAAAAAAAAAAAAGCAAAAAAAACAAAAAACAAACCCAAAACTAAAAAACAAACAATCATTCTGTTTAGTTTCTGCCTTTTCTCTCCACCAAAATGTAGGGTTGAGGGTTTTGTAAAGTTAAACGGCTTACTTCTGTAGTTAATATTATTTTTTTTTTATATAAATATGTACATAAATCTAAAATTCTATTCCTCTTCATGGTGGGTTTTTATTACAAAACTATGTTTTTCTAATGTTTAGAACGCTGTTGAAGTGAAACGCACAGGACGTGCCATGCTTCCCATGATCATATTTATTTGCTGTATATCATTGACCTGATTTCAGATATTTGATGTTGCCCTCAGAGATGACAGATGTGCACAGCTACCCAGTACTACAAGCTTTTTCCATTATAATTTTGGTTTTTACCTTCAATTAGTTGCCCATATCTGAGTGGCAGCCGGGCAGAACCTAAATAGGGTGATCATTGCTGCTGGGCACCCAGGATTACTGTAGTAATACAACTGTTAAGGGGGAGGTCTAATTGCTATATTGTTTGAAGACTGTCTCTTCTAGGTATTTTATTTCCTGACGTTTGCACAGCTCTAATTGTACTATATCTTGGTTACTGTTCTTTAGCACTATTTGTTTAATCATATTGTATCTCACCCTGCTGATGTCCATAAATTTTGAATTTTCTTAAAAAAGTCTACTTTTTTTTATATATATTAGACAAGTCCAACTCCTGAAAATACAAAAATGTATATTCACACTACAACTCCTGGCAAAAATTATGGAATCACTGGGCTCTGAGGATGTTCATTCAGTTGTTTAACCCCTTAACCCCCGAGGGTGGTTTGCACGTTAATGACCAGGCCAATTTTTACAATTCTGACCACTGTCACTTTGAGGTAATTACTCTGGAACTCTTCAACGGATCCCCCTGATTCTGAGAATGTTTTTTCGTGACATATTGTACTTCATGATTTTGGTAAAATTTCTTCGATATCACTTGCGTTTATTTGTGAAAAAAACGGAAATTTGGCGAAAATTTTGCAATTTTCAAAATTTGAATTTTTATGCCCTTAAATCAGAGAGATATGTCACACAAAATAGTTAATAAATAACATTTCCCACATGTCTACTTTACATCAGCACAATTTTGGAACCAAATTTTTTTTTTGTTATGGAGCTATAAGGGTTAAAAGTTGACCAGCGATTTCTCATTTTTCCAACAAAATTTACAAAACCATTTTTTTAGGGACCACATCACATTTGAAGTCACTTTGAGAGGTCTTTATGACAGAAAATACCCAAAAGTGACACTATTCTAAAAACTGCACCCCTCAAGGAGCTCAAAACCACATTCAAGAACTTTATTAACCCTTCAGGTGCTTCACAGAAATATTTGGAATGTAGAAGAAAAAAATGAACATTTAACTTTTTTCACAAAAATGTTACTTTCGACCCAATTTTTTTTATTTTCACAGGGGTAACAAGAAAAAATGGACCCCAAAATTTGTTGTGCAATTTCCCCTGGGCACGCAGATGCCCCATATGTGGGGAAAAAACACTGTTTGGGGGCACGGCAGGGCTCGGAAGGGAAGGAGCGCCATTTGACTTTTTGATTGTAAAATTTGCTTGAATAATTAGCGGACGCCATGTTGCGTTTGGAGAGCCCCTGATGTGCCTAAACATTGGAGCTCCCCCACAAGTGACCCCATTTTGGAAACTAGACCCCCCAAGGCACCTATCTAGATGCATAGTGAGCACTTGGAACCCCCAGGCGCTTCACAAATTGATTCGTAAAAATGAAAAAGTGAAAAAAAAACAACACTTTTTCATTTTTGTGAAGCACCTGGGGGTTCCAAGTGCTCACTATGCATCTAGATAGGCGCCTTGGGGGGTCTAGTTTCCAAAATGGGGTTACTTGTGGGGGAGCTCCAATGTTTGGGCACACAGGGACTCTCCAAATGCAACATGGTGTCCGCTAACAAACTGAATGGAAAATCAGCTCAAATTGTTAGCAATCACCATGTTGCGTTTGGAGAGCCCCTGTGTGCCCAAACATTGGAGCTCCCCCACAAGTGACCCCATTTTGGAAACTAGACCCCTCAAGGATTTTATTAAGGGGTATAGTGAACATTTTGAACCCAGAGGTACGACACAGAATTTGATAACATTAGGTCATCATATTGAATAAGTTGTCATTAGTCTTGAGCGCAAGTGCTCGCTACTTGAGTTTGCATCGGGTACTCGGGTATGCACCATGTACTGCGTGTGCTCGAGTGACATGCTCGAGTCCCCGCCCGGATGTTTCACGGTTATTAGACACCCAAAAAAAACCATGCGGGGATCGCTCGTGCATGGCAGGCAATCCCCGCAAAGTTTTTTGGGCCGTGAAGCATATGGGGCGGAGACTCGAGCATACCAGAACACCCGTTGCAAACTCAAGTAGCGAGCACTTGAGCTCAACACTAGTCGCCATATCATTATCTTTTTTTCTTACTTTTGAAAAAAATCCCAACCCTAACCCCAACCCCAACCGTAGCACAACCCTAACCTGAGAGTTTATTTTTTACGCCGTTCCTCATGCGGTATAAGTGATTAGACGACTTTATTCTTTGGGTCGGTGCGATTACAGCGATACCAGAATCATATGGGGTTTTTATGACTGACAGCTGTCACACACTAAAAGACGCATTTTTTGTAAAATCTAGTTTTACCAGTACGTCCATCATAACGGCACGACAGGAGTTAAGTCCTCTGTTCCTCTAGGGACAGGAAACACATGAGAGGTTAAAAGCCCCCCCATCACACCCTCAGTGTTTTTCCTGTCCCTAGCAGGACAGGACGCTATGTGAGGTTTCCGAAGATAAAGAGTTACCTGAGAGCCAGGGGATTGGGGGGGGGTCTCAGAACTCTCCCCTTTCTTCGGTCCAGAGGCTCCATGCTGATACCCCTTTGCGGAGTCCCTCAGGCAGAAGACCGTCGCTGTATCCCCCAGACAGGGGGCTCTGAGCGTTGCGCTGTACCACCGGCTGAAGGGCCGGCATGCGCTCCACGGAGGAGCGCGGTGTATGGCTTCCGGCGGGAGGCGGAGTTATCCAGGAACATCCGCTTTGGGCGTACGTTCCAGGGTGGAACGCATGCCGCACGCTGTGCGAGACTTCCGGCTGGGAGGCGGAGTCGGAAGAGCGGACATCCGCTTTGGCCAGCGTGCGTTCCAGGGTGGAACGCACGCCGCTTCTCTTTCTAGTGAGGAGAGGGGCTTCGATGCACAGGTGCCCGGAGGCAGTGATGAACCTCCAGGGCATTAAGAATGCTTATCGCTGGGGCATGGCTACCACCTGGATCAGGTAAGACCCTATTAAAGGGTGCACCTCAGCCACACACACACTGACACCATGGAAGCTAATCCTTCACGGTCAGAAGCCCCCTCAGAGTCCCTGGGCAGTGTGAGTACAGGCTTAAAGCCCTTCTCTGGATAGATCAGAGTATTCTAGGACAGGGTTTTATAGTAAATCTCCGGTGTCCTTTTATATGTTTTTATGGATTAGGAGAGGGGAACCCAGAGGTCTGGATCTTCTTCCAAAAAGTCAAGACGATGTGTAGACTGCAACACAAAGCTTCAGGACTCGTATAAAAAGCGGCTGTGTAAAAAATGTATAGCCGAGGTCCTAAAGGAAGAAAAAACTTCTTTTTTGACGGATATAAGATCTATGATACGTGAGGAGGTCCAGAGTACAGTCTCGAGCCTCATGCCTTCCCGTACACAACCGTCACCCCAAATAGTTCAACCCTATCCTCGCCAGAAAAGACCTAGGTGGGAGATGGAAGAGGTGTCTGAGGAAGGAGAATATTCAGATTCCTCATCAGAGCGCAGTCTAGAAGAGGATGAGGACCGCTTCTCTGTTACCCTCACAAGAGAGAAAGAAATATATCTTCTCTACAGAACATACGGACGAACTGTTAAAGTCCGTCAGGCATACTATGAACTTGGAGGACACTCAGGTCTCCCATTCCAGGCAAGATGAAATGTTCGCAGGTCTGAGAACTCGGAGAAATAGAGTGTTCCCTGTAAATGAGCATTTAAAATCAATGATTATGGAGGAATGGGAAGAAGTGGAGAAAAGACTCATTGTGCCAAGAGACTTTAAATCCCGTCTTCCTTTCAATCCGGAGGATATCAAACTTTGGAAGGAAATCCCTAAAGTAGATGTTCCAATAGCAAAAGTGGCTACGAAAACATCTATCCCCTTTGAGGACTCGTCTTGCCTCAAGGACGCAATGGATAGGAAGGCTGAGAGTATGCTCAAGAGGAGTTGGGAAGCCTCAGCAGCCATAATTAAATCAAATACCGCTGCCACTTCAGTGGCAAGATCCATGTGCCTTTGGTTGGACGAGCTTTCAGATCAAATTAGGTCAGACTCCCCTGTAGAGATGCTATCAGACTCTCTTCCCATGTTAAAGCTGGCAACGCAATTCATGGCTGATGCCTCGGCCGAATCGGTCAGATTCGCAGCTAGATGTAGCGTATTATCTAATACAGCTAGACTGGCAATATGGCTAAAGATGTGGTCGGGGGATAGCCACTCAAAGAACAAATTGTGCTCAATTCCCTTTTCGGGTGCTCGGGATTTTGGTCCAGCGTTGGACGAGATCCTAGAAAGAGCATCCGACAAGAAAAAAGGATTTCCCGAAGATAGGGTTAAAAGATACCGACCCTTTCGTGGACCCCGTCGATCCCCTAAACGTGATTACAGGGGTAAGGGTAAGACGGGGAGATGGTCTTACAGGAAGGGACAGAGCAGATCAGGTCGCCTCTGGGGCCCCAGCTAGACCATGATGCCATTGGAGTAGGGGGCAGGCTTCTTTTCTTTCAGGACAAATGGGCATCCATTACAAAAAATCAATGGGTCCTACGTTCCTTAGGGGAAGGTTTCAAAATAGACTTCTCCCATACCCCCCCTCGTCGTTTCCAAATCACTCGTCCTTGCTCCCCCGTAGATTTCAAAAGTCTATGGCAGGATATATTAGTCTTTCAATCCCTACACGTGGTAAAACTGGTCCCCCCTTCAGAGCAGGGTTTAGGCCATTATTCCTCCCTCTTCTCGGTGTTAAAACCCTCGGGCAAACGCCGTACGGTTATAAACCTCAAGCCCTTAAACCAGTGGGTGGAATACAAAAGGTTCAAAATGGAAACTATAAAAACCAGCATTCCATTGATAGAGAAGGGATCGGTAATGTGCACCCTAGACCTCAAGGATGCATATTACCATGTTCCAATTCACCCAAGTCACCAGCAATACCTAAGGTTCGCTCTAGAACAGGAGGGCACAGTACACCACTTTCAATTTACTTGCCTACTCTTCGGTCTATCCTGGGCCCCTCGAATATTCACAAAGGTTATGACAGAAGTAGCGGCCTTCTTAAGAACACAGGGGATTATAATCATCCCTTACCTGGACGATATATTGTTGGTGGCAGAGTCAGAGTCTCTTTTTCTCAGTCATCAAGAGCATACGATCGAAACCCTGGAATATTTGGGATGGAACATCAATTGGGAAAAATCAAGCCTCCATCCAAGTACTACAAAAGTATTTCTGGGGGTACTCTTAAATTCCAGTCTTCAGAAGTCCTCTTTGCCCCAGGAGAAAAGAGAAAAAATAAACTGGAAATTTGCAACTTCGAGATACGGAAGACCACTTCAATCAGATACGCCATGCGGATCTTAGGACTGATGACCTCATGCATTCCAAGCGTGAAATGGGCACAGGCCCGTTCAAGGCCGTTACAGAAATCGATCCTGTCAGTTTGGAACAGACGACCATCAGGGTTAGACAAGAAAATGAGACTGTCAAGAGAACTAAAAAAAACTCCCTTTCCTGGTGGACAGACCTTTCAAACTTGGAAAACGCAGTAGACTGGATCCTTCTTCCTTCAATCCAGATCCATACGGATGCCAGCCAAAGAGGCTGGGGAGCAAGCATAGGAAACAGATATCTACAAGGGATGTGGCCCAAAGAGATACAACACAGGTCGTCAAATTTCAGAGAGCTAAAGGCGGTCTGGGAGACTCTTCAAAGATGTCAGCGTTTGCTCAGAGGAAATCATATAAAGATTTTCTCAGACAACAGCACCACCATCGCTTTTCTTCGTCGACAAGGAGGTCCAAGAGGGAAATGGTTACAATCCTTGGCGGCAAGAATTTTCTACTGGGCGGAGAGAAATGTCCTTTCTATATCGGCTATTCATCTAAGGGGGTCCGAAAATGTAGTTGCAGACTTTCTCAGCAGAGCAAGAGTAGGTCCTTCAGATTGGGAGTTGAATCCGGAGGTGTTTCATCAAATCATTCAACAATGGGGCACCCCGTTCATAGACCTGTTTGCAACAAGAAAAAACAGAAAGCTGCAGCGCTTTTTTTTCCTTGGACCCAGCCGACAGCCCAGAAGGAATAGATGCCCTTTCTCAATCGTGGGGGACAAGACTGGTGTACGCCTTTCCTCCAGTCCCTCTCATCTCAAGAGTACTAAGGAAAATCCAACAGGAGAGGGGAGCTCTTATTCTGATAGCGCCCTACTGGCCCAAAAAGAGCTGGTTTCCTCTGCTATACCGGATGGCGGTGGATCTCCCATTCAGACTCCCAGCCAGGAGAGATCTTCTATTGCAGGGTCCCTTGATACATCCGAACATCCAATTCCTCCAATTGACAGCATGGAACCTGAGAGGCGGATCCTAGCCTCTAAGGGTCTTTCCCATCGGGTAATTACGACTCTACAAGCCTGTAGGAAACCAGTAACGTCAGCCATCTATGCTAGGATTTGGAAACAGTTCTGTTGCTTTGCAGGTCAGTCTGAGAGAAATTCGTCTCACCCCAATATTCCAACGATATTGGATTTCCTCCAAGAGGGATTTGATAAGGGTCTGAGGCCAAATACGTTAAAAGTTCATATCTCGGCCCTAAGTGCTATTTTGGACTACTCCTTAATAGACCACCCATGGATATCAAGGTTCATAAAAGCAACTTCTCGTTTAAAACCCACGATAAGGAGTCTAGTACCGCCGTGGGATCTGAACCTTGTGTTGAGGGCTTTATGTAAGTCTCCCTTTGAACCCCTAGAAGAAACATCAGTAGACCTGCTTTCTATGAAATCAGCCTTTCTTGTCGCAGTTACTACACCGAAACGGGTAGGCGAGATCCAGGCCCTCTCAGTTCTGGTCCCATACCTTAAGATTCTGGAAGACAGATTGGTTCTAAAACTGGATCCCTCCTTTCTCCCTAAGGTGGTGTCCAGTTCGAACCTGAATCAAGAGATAATACTGCCGTCTTTCTGCCAGTCCCCCAAAAATGAAAAGGAAAAATCCTTCCATACCTTGGACGTCAGGAGGGCAATTGTTCGGTATATAGAAATCACAGCCCCCTGGAGGAGAGACTCAAACCTTTTTCTGCAATTTTCAGGTGTGAATAAGGGCAAGAAAGCTTCTAAGCCGACTCTAGCAAGGTGGTTGACAAGGACTATCGCCCTCGCATATGAATCAGAGGGGAAGGATCCACCAATTTCCCTTAAAGCTCATTCTACTCGGGCAATCTCCGCTTCTTGGGCAGAGAAAGCTAGAGCGTCAGTGGGCCAAATTTGCCAGGCAGCAACCTGGTCCAATATATCCACATGTAGTAAACATTATAAATTGGATGTATTGTCCAGTCAACAATTAGCCTATGGCCGTAAAGTCCTTCAGGCAGTAGTCTCGCCCTAAATTTCCATTTCTTTGATTTGGTATGTCTCCTGTCGTGCCGTTATGATGGACGTACTGGTAAAATAGGAATTATTCCTACCGTTAATTACGTTTCCAGGAGTCCATCATAACGGCACCATATTTCCCGCCCCGCTCTTGACACTAATGTGAATGTAACATTGGTATATGTATATAATAAAATAGTTGCATCCATCCTGGTTTGGTGATTAGGGGGGGGCTTTTAACCTCTCATGTGTTTCCTGTCCCTAGAGGAACAGAGGACTTAACTCCTGTCGTGCCGTTATGATGGACTCCTGGAAACGTAATTAACGGTAGGAATAATTCCTATTTTTGCATCGCCATATTTTGAGAGCTATAATTTTTCCAGATTTGGGCAGTCATTTGACGGTTTGTTTTTTGCAGGATGAGTTGACGTTTTTATTGGTGCCATTTTCAGGCACGTGACATTTTTTGATCGCTTTCTATTCCGATTTTTGGGAGGCAGAATAAACAAAAACCAACAGTTCAGGAATTGTTTTTTTTTTTTTTTTTATTCTGTTCCACGTGTGGTAAAATTGATAAGGTAGCTTTATTCTTCGGGTCAGTACATTTACAGCGGTACCACATTTATATCGTATTTCTATGTTTTGCACTTTTACATAATAAAAGCAATTTTAATAGAAAAATATTTTTTAGCATAGCTTTATTCTGAGAGCTATAACTTTTTTATTTTTCGGCTGATGGAGCTGTATGGCAGCTTGTTTTTTGCGGGACGAGATGACGTTTTCAGCGGTACCATTTTTATTTATATTCGTCTTTTTGATCGCGTGTTATTCCATTTTTTGTTTGGCGGTATGGTGATAAAGCATTGTTTTTTGCTTCGTTTTTTTTTTTTTTACCGTGTTCACTGAAGGGGTTAACTAGTGGGACAGTTTTATAGGTCAGGTTGTTCCGGACGCGGCGATACCAAATATGTGTATTTTTATTGTTTTTTTTTTTGTTTTTTTTATAATAATATTTATTGATGGGTACATTATATTTTTATTTTTGGTGGATTATTTTTTAAAATTTTTTTTTTCACTTTCTGACAGTTTTTATACTTTATAACTTTGTCCCACTATGGGACTTTAACTTTTTTTTTCTCTGATCGCCTGCATGGCACAGGAATGCAGCACCATCCCTGTGCCATGCAGGCTGTCAGCACTGGACAGGGAGATGATTGTTTGGAGATGCACTGCGCATGTCCAAAAAATCTTCCTGCTGTCTGGTGACCCGGATGTTGTCATGACGACATCGGGTCATCATGGCAACATCCTGGAAGCCACGGAAGACCGCGCTGGAGGCCGGAAGAGGAGGTGAGTATCTGCGATCACCTCCCTTTGCCACCGCAATGCTGCGATCGACTTCGATCGCAGCATCGCGGGGGTTAATGTGCTGGGAGCGGTGCGTGACCGCTCCCTGCACATAGTACCGGGTGTCAGCTGTGACAATCAGCTGACACCCGGCGGCGATCGCACCCGCACAGCCTGTGTGCGCGCGCGCGCGCGATCGCCATGACATACTAATACGGGTCTGGCTCTTAAGTCCCAGGGCACAGACGCGTATTAGTATGTCTAATGTTGTTAAGGGGTTAATGTTGTTGAAAAAAAAGCAGATCACAGACCTGGCACAAAACTAAAGTCATTTCAAATGGCAACTTTATGGCTTTAAGAAACACTAAAAGAAATCAAGATTAAAAATGTGGTACTCAGTAAGGGTAATTGTTTTCAGACCAAGCAGAGGGAAAAAATTATGGAATCGCTGAATTCTGAGGAAAAAATTCTGGAATCATGAAAAACAAACACACAAAAGAACACTCCAATACATCACTAGTATTTTGTTGCACCACCTCTGGCTTTAATAACAGCTTGCAGTCTCTCAGGCATGGACTTAATGAGTGACAAACTACTCTTCATCAATCTGGCTCCAATTTCTTTGATTGCTGTTGCCAGATCAGCTTTGCAAGTTGGAGCCTTGTCCTGAACCATTTTCTTCAACTTCCACCAAACATTTTCAATTGGATTGAGATCCCGACTATTTGCAGGCCATGACATTGACTTTATGGGCCTTCTTTCAAGGAATGTTTTCACAGTTTTTGCTCTATGGCAGGATGCATGATCATCTTGAAAAATGATGTCATCATCACCAAACATCCTTTCAATTGATGGGATAAGAAAACTGTCCAAAATATTCATGTAAACTTGGGCATTTATTGAAGATGTAATGACAGCCATCTCCCCAGTGCCTTTACCTGACATGCAGCCCCATATCATCAATGAATGTGAAATTTGCATGTTCTCTTCATGCAGTCATCTTTATAAATCTCATTGGAACGGCACCAAACAAAAGTTCCAGCATCATCACCTTGCCCAATGCAGATTCGCGATTCATCACTGAATATGACTTTCATCCAGTCATCCACAGTCCACGATTGCTTTTCCTTAGCCCATTGTAACCTTGCTTTTTTCTGTTTAGGTGTTAATGATGGCTTTTGTTTAGCTTTTCTGCATGTAAATCCCATTTCCTTTAGGCGGTTTCTTACAGTTCGGTCACAGACATTGACTCCAGTTTCCTCCCATTCGCTCATTTGTTTTGTTGTGCATTTCCTGTTTTGGAGACATAATGCTGTAAGTTTCCGGTCTTGACGCTTTGATGTCTTCCTTGGTCTACCAGTATGTTTGCCTTTAACAACCTTCCCATGTTGTTTGCATTTGGTTCAGATTTTAAACACATCTGACTGTGAACAACCAACATCTTTTGCAACATGATGATTTACCTTCTTTTAAGAGTTTGATAATCCTCTCCTTTGTTTCAATTGACATCTCTCGTGTTGGAGCCATGATTCATGTCAGTCCACTTGGTGCAACAGATCTCCAAGGTGTGATCACTCCTTTTTAGATGCAGACTAAGAAGCAGATCTAATTTGATGCAGGTGTTAGTTTTGGAAATGAAAATTTACAGGGTGATTCCATAATTTTTTCCCTCTGCTTGGTCTGAAAAAAATTACCCTTACGGAGTACCACATTTTTTATCTTAATTTCTTTTTGTGTTTCTTAAAGCCATAAAGTTGCCATTTGAAATGACTTTAGTTTTGTGCCAGGTCTGTGATCTGCTTTTTTTCAACAACATTAAACAACTGAATGAACATCCTCCATGCCCGGTGATTCCATAATTTTTGCCAGGGGTTGTATATTTATATCCAATTTTTTTAAATGCTAATCAAACAGAAATCTGAGGTTGAACATGATCATCAAAAAATTGGTATAGATCAGGGGTGCACAACCTACTTTTTTTTTTTTTTTTTTTTTTTAGTCTGAGGGCCACATTATCATCTTTCTACTTTTAGGGGGCTGCAATAAAACTTTTGCTGCTTTGTGTATGCGTTAGTGCTCAAGTAGTGGCTAAATAGTGAAATTGATGTGCAGTTGAAACCAGAAGTTTACCTACACTATATAAAAAGACACATATGCATGTTTTTCTCAATATCTAACATGAAATCAGAATAAACCTTTCCTATTTTAGGTCAATTAGGATTACCATAATTTTTAATATTTGCCAAATGCCAGAATAATGAGAGAGAATGTTTTAAGGCATTTTTATTACTTACTAAACCTAAAACTAGGTTTATTCTGATTTGTTCTGTCAGATATTGAGAAAAACATGCATATGTGTCTTTTTATATAGTGTATGTAAACTTCTGGTTTCAACTGTATATGTGCAATATATCTATGCGGGCATGACGCCAAGATTTGCAGGAGCCGACGTCATTGCCAGCTCCCTGCAAATCTTGCACATGCTCCTTTCTTTCATCGCCCACGTCATTGCGCCTCTGAAGCTGTGTGCACGCTTTCCGGCTTTATAGCCGCACTTGACATAACCGAAAGTGCGGAGGATGTACGTGAGCAGTCTTCTGCACTTCCGGTCACGCACATTGTGACTTGAAGCTGGGAAGCGCACACCCAGCTTCAGAGGCGGAATAATGTGCCTGAAGAAAGCCGGCTCTTGCAAATCATATCACGCCTACAGGGGCAAGATAACATGCAGAGAGGGCCGATTAGTCTAGGGAAGCTACCGCCCCATAGACAAAGTCAAAGGACTAATTTAAGTAACTAAAAGGATAAAGGGCTGGTTAGGCAGGGAGTTTAGTAATACATATACAAATATTGGAGGGCATGGGGGACCTTACAGGTTTCCTTTAAACACTGCTTTTATACTGCACATAACTGTCTGGGGAATCTTGATGGCGTGCGCATTACACTATTCAACATTCTGAAGTCACAGAGCCTGCAGACTTTTCGTCTGAGACTGAACAACCCCTTTTAATGTCCTGTGTAACCAGGTGATGCGCTGCCAATATAACACCACATTATGCACACAAAGTGATTAGTTCTATGTGTATAGAAGTTTTTAAATAGGCCAATAAATGAAAGATGATCAACAGCCGTGGTCGCCAGTGTAAATGGGCCCTTAGTCATAGTGTAATACCTGCCTTCTCTTGCAGGCTGGACATATACATGCAGGGCCAGGACAAGGTGTTGTGGTGCCCTAGGTAGATAAAGCCAATGGTACCCCCTCCCGATGAACCATCAACCCTCCAATGGGTCAGTTAACAAGCTCTGATGACCACTTCCGTTGCCTTTTTTTCACCAAAAAATACCAGTAAGTGTTAGTGGTGTACGTTAGTTGTGTGGCTCAACAGGGAGTATGTATTCAAAGTTAGACATATTGTGGATCATTTATACCAGGGGTCCTCAAACTTTTTAAACAGGGGGCCAGTTCACGGTCCCTCAGACCATTGGAGGGCCAGAATATAGTTTTTTTAAAAAAACTATGAACAAATTCCTATGCACACTGCACATATCTGATTTTGTAGTAAAAAAAACAATACAGGAACAAATACAATATTTCAAATGAAGAACAAGTAAAGTTATATCAACCGGTATTTCAATAGGTAGGTAACTGTACTCAATAGGCAGCATAGGTCCTCAATATGCAGGTAAATGTCCCCAATAGGCAGCATCGGTCCTCAATAGGCAGGTAAATATCCCCAGTAGGCAGGTAAATGTCCCCAATAGGCAGCATAGGTCCCCAATAAGCAGGTAAATGTACCCAATAGGCAGCATAGGTCCCCAGTAGGCTGGTAAATATCCCCAATAGGCAGCATAGGTCCCCAATGGGCAGGTAAATGTTCCAAATAGGCAGGCTGTTTCCCCCTTATAATGCCATATGCAGGCTGTTCCACCCCTTATAATGCCCCATGCTGGATGCCATTACCCATATAATGCCCCATGCGGCATGTCACCCCCCCATATAATGCCCCATGCGGCATGTCACCCCCCCATATAATGCCCCATGCAGCATGTCACCCCCCCATATAATGCCCCATGCAGCATGTCACCCCCCCCCATATAATGCCCCATGCAGCATGTCACCCCCCCCATATAATGCCCCATGCAGCATGTCACCCCCCATATAATGCCCCATGCAGGATGTCACTCCCCTGTCTTTATAATGCCCCATGCAGCATGTCACCCCCCCATATAATGCTCCATGCAGCATGTCACCCCCCCATATAATGCTCCATGCAGCATGTCACCCCCCCATATAATGCCCCATGCAGCATGTCACCCCCCCATATAATGCCCCATGCAGCATGTCACCCCCCCATATAATGCCCCATGCAGCATGTCACCCCCCCATATAATGCTCCATGCAGCATGTCACCCCCCCATATAATGCTCCATGCAGCATGTCACCCCCCCATATAATGCTCCATGCAGCATGTCACCCCCCCATATAATGCCCCATGCAGCATGTCACCTCTCCCCCCATATAATGCCCCATGCAGCATGTCACCCCCCATATTATACCCCTTGCAGCATGTCACCCCCCCCCCCATATAATGACCTATGCCTCCATACTTTAAAAAAAAAAATCAAATACTCACCTCACTTGCTGCCGCTGCTCTGGTCTGGACTCCAGTGTCACGGCGTCGTCGTCCCGCTCTGCGCTGCCTGTGACGGCACTCGGGAGGGCGCGGTGTAAAGACATCACCGCACCCTCTGACCTGAGACGTCACAGGAAGCGCAGAGCAGGAAGACAGCGGATCTGCAGAGGCACGGGGAGAGGTAAGTATCCGCCTGACGGGGCCCTGAGCAAGCGGGGGAGAAGGGTGGGCGCTGACACCGCTCTCCTCTCCTCCGCCCATAGCCCGGCGGGCCGGATAAAAGTCCTCTGCGGGCCGCATGTGGCCCGCGGGCCGTAGTTTGAGGACCCCTGATTTATACGATACCAAGTACCAATGGAGATATTCATCCCTGACATCCTAGATTTTAAAGGGCCTCTATCAGCACAGAATGACTCTTCAAACAAAGTCCCACAGCTTGGCGCTTCATGGTGGGGCCAATCATTTAAATACAACTTCCCAACAACTTCTTCTTTGATCAACTCTGGCTTGATAGAGCTCAAGACGAGTGGAGATAAATGGAAGCCAAGCAGGTACAAAGGTATATATAAATGATTGGCCCTACCAATGAAGCACCAAGCGCCTGTAGTTGGTTTGAACAGTCATTCTGTGCTGACAGAGTCCCTTTAAATGTCAGACCCAAGTACAGTCATGGAAAGTAATAGCTTAACAACAATGGGGGCTGATTGTTTCCAATTAGTGTCCAGCGTTTGGCAGATACCCTAATGGAAACTAAACTGACCCTATTATAGATACATTTGAACATACAACTGTCAGTATTTCCTTAAAAAGTGTAAGGAGATGCTGGGAGTTATCAATCATTATCAAACTGTGAACCATACAGGAACCACAGTATTGATGAGAGTCAGTGTCAACAAGTAAACATTTACATCCAGGTACCTTATAGGTGACATCGTCTCTGAGTAATTTCTTTTCGTTTCCATTTCTTTGCAGATTTCCCTCTTCTCTGGTCTTCTGCAGCACATCCCCCCACGGTACCCTTAAAAATAAGAGTAATTGAAATGCCCTCTGCATAATATCTGTCCATACTATGCCCTAAATAAGCCTCCTATGGTATATGACCTCCACCCAGTCTGCCTTTGAGCTATGACCACACAGTCTGCCATTATCAGCTATAATCACACCGACTGTCTTTATGAACTACGGCCACGGCCTATACCATGTCTGTCTACTCTCCACTGTTTTCCCTTACACTTTTTATATTCCCACCCTGTCCCGTCCCCCCGCCATGCTAACCTCTCCATACTGCGCATTTCACGCGGTCCCTCTCCATATCCATTCTGTGCTCCTTCACACTATGCTCTCATACTGCCCACCACATTACCCCCTCCAAATTATACCCCTCTCTACAGTTGTCGTCCCCCCCCCCCCCCACACACACACACACACACACACCGCCGTCCATACAGTGTATGCACCACAGCCCCGCCCCTCCTCCCCCATGCAGTATGTCCACCATAGTCCATTATATAGTATGGTTACCACCACAGCCCCTCATATATTGTGTATGATGTCCACCACAACCCCCATATACAGTATAATGTCCACCACAGTCTCCCATATGATATGATAGCCCACATTTATTGGCAAAATTTTTTTTTCACCAAATCCAGGCTTCCCGTCCAGCGCAGACTTCGTCTATTCTTCTGTCTGGTTCAGCAGTGGGTGCTGGACGGCGCCATGCAGTGATGTCATCGGGCCGTCCAATGTCTCCTGCACGCCTGCATCTGGAGGAAAGTTCCAGGTGGCCACATTGCTGAATGCCTGCAATTTTTTTTCTTCTTCAAATTGCACCTTCCTCAGGGAGACAAGGAGGTAGTGCCCTTGGCAGGTGCCTACCCATGGTCCCAGCCCTGCATACATGTTTACAGGATCTCCAAGTCCTACCTTGAAGCACTTTAAGCTCCATCCCATTTTGGAGAATGGGGAGTCCAACATACTAAACAGGGCCACATACAAAGAGGAGAGGAACATCCCTCCTTTACAGCAGCAGATGAGTGCTCCTTCCCTGCAGAGGCTCCTATCCGGCTGGGATATGTGACTGGTTACTGCGAGGCTCCTATCCCAATCAGTGCTTTTTATTAATACCAGGGAGAGCGCTACCCTTTCACAGAGTCTCTGCCACTGATAAAAGCTTGAGTTAGCCAATGAGTGCTCTCCTCTTCAGTGAAGGAAAGCGCTGATTGGTTACTGAGCAGCTCGGTAGTAGCCTGCCCCCAGTGTTCTGCAGTGATACAGACAGCGAAGGTTTGCGATCAGCTGTTTCTGGTCAGCGCTGTAGGCGTCAGGCCCCATGTGGCCCACGAGTTGTGCATCCCTGGTATAGATACATAATGGCCAAAGTGTCTTAAGTGCTGCAAGGGATGTTTGCAGCCTTTTGATTGGACAGTCCCCAGTTTGGAGTGGATTCTATACGAGCCGCATCAAAGAAGTGACTTTATTTTTTTTCCCCACCAAGTGTTTTTCAAAACCCGAAGCAGGAGAAAAATAAAAAATTAAAGAACCACTTCCATCAAAGTTTTTATCCTATTAATACATGTGCATCTCATAAAATTAGAATATCATCAAAAAGTTAATTTATTTCAGTTCTTCAATCCAAAAAGTGAAACTCATATATAGAGTCATTATAAACAGAGTGATCTATTTCAAGTGTTTTCTGTTAATGTTGATGGTTATGGATTACAGCCAATGAAAACACAAAAGTCATTATCTCAGTAAATTAGAATAATTAACAAAAAATACCTGCAAAGGCTTGCTAAGCATTTAAAAAGGTCCCTTAGTCTGTTTCAGTAGGCTCCACAATCATGGGGAAGACAGCTGACTTGACAGATGTCCAAAAGGCAGTCATTGACACACTTCACAAGGTCCCAGAGTTCCTATTTTCATTTGGAAATCAAGGTCCCAGAGTCTGGAGGAAGAGTGGAGAGACACACAATCCAAGCTGCTTGAGATCTAGTGTGAAGTTTCCACAATCGGTGATGGTTTGGGGAGCCATGTCATCTGCTGCTGTAGGTCCACTGTGTTTTATCAAGACCAAAGTCAGCACAGCCGTCTACCAGGAAATTTTAGAGCACTTCATGCTTCCCTCTGCCGACAAGCTTTTTGGAGATGGAAATTTCATTCTCCTGCAGGACTTGGCACCTGTCCACACTGCCAAAAGTACCAATACCTGGTTTACAAACAACAGTATCACGGTGCTTGATTGGCCAGCAAACTCGCCTGACCTTAACCCCATAGTTCTCTATGGGGTATTGTCAAGAGGAAGATGAGAGACACCAGACCCAACAATGCAGACGAGCTGAAGGCTGCTATCAAAGAAACCTGGGCTTCCATAACACCTCAGCAGTGCCACAGGCTGATCGCCTCCATGCCACGCAGCATTGATGAAGTAATTGATGCAAAAGGAGCCCCGACCAAGTATTGAGTGCATTTACTGAACATACATTTCAGTAGGCCAACATTTCAGATTTTAAAAACATTTTTCAAGCTAAAGTATTCTAATTTACTGAGATAATGACTTTTGTGTTTTCATTGGCTGTAATCCATAATCATCAACATTAACAGAAATAAATCACTCTGTAATGACTCTATATAATATGAGTTTCACTTTTTGTATTGAAGAACAGAAATAAATTAACTTTTTGGTGATATTCTAATTTAGTGAGATGCACCTGTATATCGTAGTCATCATATTATATAGCTCTGTGCATGTACAATTGCTCATTTTGCTCTTCTATCCAGTTAATTCTTCTGTTTTCCATTACATCTATAACATCACGTGATTAGAACAGACTAGCTGAATCCTTCAAAGCTCTATGTAGAAACAAGACGTCACTTTTTCCTGCATGAGTCATCATTAGAACTACAATTCTACTCACTATAAAGTCCCTGGCAGCCCAGCTCCACCCCGACTCACCTGCTCTGCTCCTTTCCCTTGTAATCTTTACATTGCAAATTTGCAGCAGAAATACAGCAGGTTTTCTCTGCAGCGCATAGATGAGATTTCGTAAATTAGATACTGTTTGAATCCCGGTTATCCCTCCAACCTATACCTTGTACATATGGGATCTGGTATCCATAAATAGGTTAATTTAAATTAAAAATGCACAGCAAATAAAATGACTTTTTTTCTTGTGGCCAGTTGTGAAGTCCATAAGTCTTTCCATGCCACTAAGGAAACATGGTCAGTCTTCCAATAACAGGCCTGCAAATTTGTTGCTGAATTCACACTGTGGCTGATTTTCCAGCACATTAACTATTTGGGGGTTTACCCCTTTATTGCCTGCTTTTCCTTTTTTCTTTGATTTGCCTGATGGCCTATTAGTCCGACTCTGGAAGTGCTCCTGAGGGATGGTGGACATTACAGCATGAATGCAGTCCCGGTACAGCTTCTCCAGCCATGGACAGGATACAAAGAAGTCTTCCGCAGAGGATGACGCCTTTAGCTTCTGAGTAAGGTGGTACACAAGAGAGCCGCTGTAAAGTCTGAAGAGAAGGACGTCACAAATGAAAGTCAATTTAGATCCATTTTTAAGCGTTTGCTAAGAAAAAACTAAAAATGGTCATTACTAATAAATTCCTTCATTTAGTAACAGGTTTGTTTTGTTTAGGGGATTTATCACTGGTGTGAATAAAAATGATGCCACCCTGGTCAACTGTGAGAAACCCATCATGCAGATGGGTTCATTGCAATTCAAGATGTGGGGTAGCAGGATCATCAAGGCCTTAGTTGTACTTAAAGGGGTATTCCCATCTCCTAGATCCTATCCCAATATGTAGTAGGTGTAGTAATAATAATAATAATAGCAAATACCTCCAATTAGAAATGTTGGATAGTTCTTCTGATTCGCTATGTCGCTTATCCCACGTGCAGGGCATTGCAGTAGCTTAGGTATCCATATGTACGACCACTCATATAGTGCATTAGGTATCCATGGTTACGACCACTAACAGCTAACTAAGCTACTGCAATGCCCTGCACATAGGGTAAGCATGGCCCCCTCAATCCTGATCTGCATGGCCCCCTCAACCCCAATCCTGATCTGCATGGCATTCTGTTCGGCCAGCAGCAGCTCGCCTCTGAGCTGCGCATGACGTCACTGCCATGGGCTCTCAGACGCCAAGGTGACCTGCAGAGATATTCACTCCACGCACATAGTCCCGGTGTGGAGAGAAGAGTGAATATCCCTGTTCTTTAATGGCGTGCGCACAGTGCCACGGCTCAGCTGTCTTGTGTGCCCGCTACTAAAGAGAATGCATATTCACTCTTCTCCTAGATCACCACTCCTATCCTCCAAGCACGGCTTCATCAGGATTTAGTCGCTTGTGGGTTTAATCTTCCTTTTAACGATTATGAACAGTGATCACAGATGGTAGTGCGCAAAAACCTGGATGGGATCTGGGCGTTCATGATTAACTAAACTCACTACTAACAGTATGACCTATGGTCAATGAAACAAATATGAATTTAAAAAAATGTGTGTAAAAACATTGAATACAACTTTATAGTATATAATTAAAAGTAGATGTCTATATTATACAATAACAAGGCTGTCTGAGAAATGACAAATGAGGAGCTGAATTGTCGCATGCATCTGTGTGAATAAAGTCCACTTCTTTCACGGGTTTCCAATGGAGTGCTACTTCCAATCTATTTTCCAAACACTAATTTGTTGTTTTTTTTTTAATCAGATATTTTTTATTAAAATATTTTCAACATTACAAATAAACAACAGTGAGACATCACCAAGCTGGTAGTGCCTCTCAAAACCCACCCATTCCCCTTCCCCCCACCCATTACAACCCCAAGAACCATATGACAAGAGCAAATTTTGTTATTACAGACCGTGTACTATCATATAGCTTATTTGACCATTAAGGCATTGATAAATTGATCCAAGGATATATAGCATAGCATCCGACAATCAGCAATTAGTTATACAGAATATGGGAGACCACAACATTTCAATCTCAAGTGATATTTAAATTAGACATGACATAATGACCATGAAACATGCTCCATTTACCCCAGATTGTCAAATTTACGTATAGCCTTCCGTTTTTTTGTACACTCCCTCTTCTAATCTTAATAAAAGACGCATTCTATCCAGGAATTCTTGGAAGGCCCGCATTATGCCACAACGGAGTAAACGGGGTAAAGCCTTTCATTCCCAACAGCAGTTTGATTTTCTGCCACGTTTTCCCCATAAGTGTTAGGGTCGGGAGGTGTCGCCTAGCATCCCACCCCGAGATTCCTGTTTCTAAAAAGGAGATAATCGGCAGATTGTGTGAAAGTAGGCGTATCAGTTTATCCAGGTTCCCCTGAACCAACCTGAGCTGTTGAGTCTGAGAGGCCAGAAAGTATATCCATGGATTAGGTGCGGCTAGTCCCCCCCTGATCTTTGGGCCTTTGAAGTGTATTCAAACTAATTCTGGCCACCCCTTTTTTCCAGATCAGCTCTCGAAACAATGCCTGAAACTTATAAAATATTCTCATGGGGATCCAAACAGGTGAATTATGAAGGATATATAATAATTGGGGCATTAACACCATTTTAATTAGATTAGTTCGACCTACCACTGATAAGGGAAGTTTACTCCAAGTATTGGCCTTTTGTTGAAACTTGGCAAGCAACTCAAGTAAATTTAAAGGAATATAATCTCCGATAGATGCGGTCACTCTAACTCCGAGATATTTGAATTCCCGCACAACCTTCAAGCTGGTACTCCCTACCTTCGTATTCTGAGACAAACCATCAACCGGCATAAGGACTGATTTGTCCCAATTCATCCGCAAGCCAGAATAATCTCCAAACTCCGTTATTAGATTCATAGCCGCCATCAGAGATTGCTCCGTGTCACCCAGTAACAACAGAAGGTCGTCAGCATATAAGGCCACCCGCTCCTCCAGTGTTTTGTAGCAGAACCCCTGTATTTCGCTACTGGAACGAAGCTTAACAGCCAACGGCTCCACAGCCAGGGCGAATAGTAGGGGGGACAACGGGCAGCCTTGACGCGTGCCTCTGCCCATTTCAATGTTACCAGAAAGATTGCCATTAATTCTAATCCGAGCTACCGGATTGCTATATAAAAGTTGCACCCAGGCTCGAAATTCAGCACCAAATCCCATCTTTCTCAAAACAGCCCATAAGTACTCCCACTCGACACTATCAACCAAACACTAATTTGTGAGTAGGGTTATATACTAACTCGGTCACTACTACCAAATACAAGGTATGCATAGGTATAAAACATATTCCCCATTTCTGGTCCATCTGACAGATCTCATGGTTTAAGCAATTAGGAGCTAAGGTATTTAAAATGATAATCCAATTTGATTCAATTCTGGACATTTTATTCAAATAGTTCCCTCCTCTCTGAACTGGTTGTAGCCCGAAAAAAGTACCAATATACAGATTTCTGCATAGTGATAAGATAGCGGATGGCCCCCAAAACCCTTTTTGTTGTTGCTAAACGGTTCCTTAATTCTTTAGAAAAGGGTTGTCTTGGTGTGACCCACATATAGCCTGTTACATGGGCATAGATGAATGGGCTTCATACACGTGGTTTCCAGGGATGCTATCGGCCGGTGCGCCCTGGTAAGAAGACCACACATCTGCCATTACAATGGGGCTTTTAACTGCTATTTGTATTACTGAATCTTTTGGATCATATTTTACTGCATCCAGCTTGGAGATAGCGGCTCCATTCCCCGGTGAGACCTTATTGTGTCCGCTATGTCCTATAGGTCATAGTTTTGTATATTTATGAACGACGTTGTTACAGGGCTCACATGGATTGTACTGACACAGGTCTCACTTTATAGTCTGCTCTCGGATTACACAGGTGCCCATCTAACCTCCAGCAGCCGTTTTATCTGTTCTTGAGGCGCCAGTGTATGTTATTTTAGTAGCAGCATACATTGAGCCTGGTAATTACCTTGTGATGTCCGGCTCTGGCAGTGGTGTGGAGAGAAGCTGGTTGAAGTAGATGAATACTTGCAGACAGCACTGCCACTGACACAATATATGCATGTCCTCCAGGATCAGTCTTCTGGGCTGCGCACCTTCTGTCTGCATCCTCTTGATCTGCTCACACAATGATGCCAGGGCCTCTTCATCTTCATCTGAGAAAAAAAAAAAACACAAATTGGTCAAATATCAATATCCAATGTTAATTTTAAAACTTTTCCAGAATAAGTTGACAAATGCTCCAGGCAGATTTTTTTTCAAATTTGATCAATTCATTGAAAAATAGTGAAAATCTACAGCATGTCAATTCATTTGTAAAATATACGCTGCAAATCAATTTCTGCTGCAGATTGTTTCCTCTCCATGTAGATATCATTTGATTAAGTCCCCATGCAGACGTCCGTGCAAACTGATCCAAGAACGGAGCGCAATGCATGGACTGGCTGCGGCTCTCCTGAACTGAGTGTGACAGCCTCATAGAAATACAGGAAGCGGTCACGCTCCAGTAGGGAGACCCGCGGCCAGTCCGTGCATTGCGCTCTGTTCTTGGATCAGTTTGCATGGATTTCTGCATAAGCCTTAAGGCTAAGTATACATTCTCAGCCCTGTGCTGTCCATGTGGGAAACGGACCGATGTTAGCTTATGTGCAAGTGCAAAGGGGCTATTTTTTTTCTTTTTATTAGGACCTCAGGTCTACGTGCCAAAAATCGCAGCGTGCACTAGTCTGGTCTGATTTATGGAACAAACTGGTGCATGTAAGTAATAGCCAGCTCTTGCACCCATCCGCTAAGTGGATAGGTAAATGGAGCAGCAACTGGATTTTTAGCTCACACATCCAGTAAGACAATCTGCAGCTTATCCTCCTGTATTGAACATACCATAAAGCAGGTTCCCAGGTCCAACCATTAGGCCTCATTCAGGCGACCGTTTTTCACATACATGTTCTAAGATATTTTTTCACAGCTAGAACATGTACCCATTATAGTCTATGCAGCTATTCACGCCCATAAGGGTTTTTTTATGGACAGAGTGGTCCTCATCAAATCACGGGGACATGGCTGTTTTTGATCTGGATTATTAATCTAAAATCATCCACATAAGTCTGTATGTCCGTGTGCTGTCTGTGTGTTTTTTTTTTAACACTGTAATGCTGAGGAGAAGCTTTGCAATTTTTTTTTCGTTTTGCTTAGTAAATGAGAAAATCACTGATGAAATTTGGATTGAAAACATTGATGAAAATTGGTCCATTTTTTGTATCTGAGAAGACTGTATCTTGTAGACTGTAAGCCCTCGCAGGCAGGGTCCTCTCTCCTTCTGTACCAGTTTGCCGTTGCGTTTTTGTTCAAGATTATTGTAATTGTTTTTGCTATGTATACCCCCTTTTTCACATGTAAAGCGCAATGGAATAAATGGTACTATAATAATAAATAATAATCTGAGACAAATCTTAATGAGGCCTTAGGCTATGTGCCCACGTAGCAGATTTGATACAGAGCGTTTTTGCCTCTCTCTGGCAGAAAAAAACACATGCGGATTTTACATGCATTTTTTTCAGCGTTTTCGCATGCGTTTTTTCAAGCACTTTTCCAAGCGATTTTGAGCATCAATTGGAAAAGTGCTTGACAAGTTGGTCACACAATATAAATCCATGCAACCGGCACGGATTTATATTGTGTGACCAACTTACATGCTTTAAATGCTGCACCTTTAGTAAAAAAAAAAAAAAAAAAAAGAATTATAAAGTAAAAAATAAAAAAAACCTGTATACTCACCTCTCCAGTCTCCTCCCGGCGCTGTCCTCTCTCATCGGCGTCCCGCGGTGTACTGGCAGGACCTGCGGTGACGTCATTTAGTCAGCTGATGGTCACACAACCATCACCTGACCGCTAACGTCAGTGGTCGCGTGACCATCAGCTGACTGAATGACGTCAGCGAAGGTCCTGGCAGAACACCGCAGGACGCCGAAGAGAGAGGACGCCGCCGGAGAGGTGAATATACAGGGGTTTTTTTATTTCTTTTTTTTCACCTCGTGGTAGCCGGGATGAGAGGAGTTGTAGTCTCCTCTTCATCCCGGGTACCACATGCACCGCGATTATGCTGCAAATTCGCGGCCATTGAATTTAATTGAAACGCAGCAAATCCACATATACCTGCGGGTTTTCTGCGTTTCAATGTTCCTCAATGGCCGCGAATTTGTGGCGTAATCGCGGTAGAAATGGTCATGCTGCGTTCTGCAACGCAATCCGAATTCGGCGCGCTAATTAGCGCATCAAGTGCACAGCACATCCGAATTCATATTGCTTTGCATGGCAGACTGTTTTACAAGCGTTTTAGTGGCGTTTTCGCGGCCGTAAAAACGCTACGTGGGCACATGGCCTAAGACTCACATCTCAGTACATACTTAACGCATGAGACATGATGATCCGCTGGTTAAGAACCTCATGGTCTTACGCGTGTAATAATGGAATTCCTGTATATGTTTGCAGAGCGCCGTTGCATAGGGTCTGCTTACATACATCTGGACACCCCCTAAACCCGGATTCAGGGGGTGCCAGTCTTGGTAAGATAAAGACACTCGGAAATTGAAATTAAAGTCATTTGTAGAGAAAAGAAACATTTTCTTGCCTGGTTTATTATGAGCGTTGCCCGCTTCCCCACACACCATTCCCGTGATCAGCGCTTTTACGTGATGCGGCTTTACTCTGGGTTCTGCGCGTCTGCTCCAGTAGCAGACTATGGCCAGGATAAGTCTATAGGGAGGCGGCACAACCTCCAGATCCTTCATCTTCAAATCAAGGCCCCGCAGCAGAAGCTGTAAGCGCGTCTCAAATGGAAGCTGAAAAGTAAAGATGTAGAAGTGCAATCAGATCAATCAAAGGTATGGAAATCATTGCTGCGCAGATCTCACATGTATACATCTGTTTTTGTATAATTAACAGGTATATAATTGTCCAATATACTTTTTCTATCGATTCCTCACAGCTGTCAAGATCTCTGCTTGCAGTCATTTCATAGAAACTTTTATTGTTATTTCCAAGAGACACAGATGCGCGACTCGATAATGGCCAAAGCCACATGACCAGGACAATTAAATAATAAAGGTTTCTAAAGAAGCAAGCAAAGATCCCAAAAACAGCAACAGATTAAGACAGAAAAACTGTATATTGGAAAAGGGAATAACTTTGTATTCTGCAAAGAATAACATTTATTTGTTGAAACTAGAATGTCCCTTTAACTGAGTGTGAGTATACAAGTCTGACTATCATAAAAGCATAATCTCATTGTCTCCATACAACTTCCTCCTCTTTATCCATCCTACTAAACCATGCTGGAGAGCTAATTGCACAGTAATTTTAAGTAGTTGTCCAAAAATCTTCTTGTAGCGTCCACAGAACAAAGGTTGGTTTTATACAAATATTACTGCGCCACTCCAGGAGTAAACTGTACACACCAGGGTGCAGGAGTGACGCAATGTATGGACTTCCCCACTGCAGCACTGGCCATCTGTCAGCGTACGACACAGCCACAGGAGGGAGTCCCTTTCTGTACAATGTATAATCTTGAGAGCAAGGAAATATTTAAAGTTAAAGGGGTTCTCTCAACTTCAATGATGGTTTAAAGTGATTGTAAAAATAAGCGCAGTGCTTACAGACTTTTTTCATCGATCAAGCACAGTGCTTACATTCTTTTTCATACAGCAAGCGCAGTGCTTACAGACTTTTTTCATCGATCAAGCGCAGTGCTTACAGACTTTTTTCATCGATCAAGCACAGTGCTTACAGACTTTTTTCATCGATCAAGCACAGTGCTTACAGACTTTTTTCATACGGCAAGCGCAGTGCTTACATTCTTTTTCATACAGCAAGCGCAGTGCTTACAGACTTTTTTCATCGATCAAGCACAGTGCTTACAGACTTTTTTCATCGATCAAGCACAGTGCTTACAGACTTTTTTCATCGATCAAGCACAGTGCTTACAGACTTTTTTCATACAGCAAGCACAGTGCTTACATTCTTTTTCATACAGCAAGCACAGTGCTTACATTCTTTTTCATACAGCAAGCGCAGTGCTTACAGACTTTTTTCATCGATCAAGCACAGTGCTTACAGACTTTTTTCATACAGCAAGCACAGTGCTTACATTCTTTTTCATACAGCAAGCACAGTGCTTACATTCTTTTTCATACAGCAAGCGCAGTGCTTACAGACTTTTTTCATCGATCAAGCACAGTGCTTACAGACTTTTTTCATCGATCAAGCACAGTGCTTACAGACTTTTTTCATACAGCAAGCACAGTGCTTACATTCTTTTTCATACAGCAAGCACAGTGCTTACATTCTTTTTCATACAGCAAGCGCAGTGCTTACAGACTTTTTTCATCGATCAAGCACAGTGCTTACAGACTTTTTTCATCGATCAAGCACAGTGCTTACAGACTTTTTTCATACAGCAAGCGCAGTGCTTACAGACTTTTTTCATCGATCAAGCACAGTGCTTACATTCTTTTTCATACAGCAAGTGCAGTGCTTACAGACTCTGTAAACACTGCGCATCCTATATGAAAAAGAGTCTAAGCAGTGCGCTTGCTGTATGAAAGTCTGTAAGCACTGCGCATGCTCTATGAAAAAGAATGTAAGCACTGTGCTTGATCTATGAAAAAGAGTCTGTAAGCACTGCGCATGCTCTATGAAAGACTTTTTCATAGAGCATGCGCAGTGCTTACATATTCTTTTGCATAGAGTATGCGCGGTGGTTAGAGAATTTTTTTCATAAAGCATGCGCAGTGCTTACAGACTCTTTTTCATAGAATCTGTAAGCATTGCGCATTCTCTTTTTCATACAGCATGCGCAGTGGTTAGAGAATATTTTTATTAGAGCTTTTAAAGAACTGATCTAAAGCTGGTGAGATTGCTGGAGCACAAAATGCAGCCAGCTTTAGTGTCCCTGTGCTCCCCCGAGGCTGCTGCAGCATTCGGGAGAGCACCGTTCACGCCAGTGGTGCAACCATTGGCCCAAACTGTTAATCATCAGGATTGCACAATCCAGCCAGCTTTAGTGCCCCTGCACTTCTCCAAGGTTGCTGTAACATCGGAGAGTGCACAGTCCAGGCCAGTGGTGCAACTATACCATTGGTCCAAACTGTTGATCTTCAGAAGAGCACTATGTCATGGCAAACAGGGCGCCAATAGACAGGGGAGTAGTGTGCTCCTGAAGATGAAACTTTACAATTCCTTAAATGCAGTGGCGCTCATATTAGTAGATGTTACATTCTTCAAAAAAAGATAAATTAAAAATGTAGATGTATCCACACAGTCGACTGATGTTTATACAAGTGGTAGTCTGATCCAATATTTACTGTCTTACCTGTGGAAGTTTAGAAAGTGAGAAGTCTTCACTGATATCAGAACTTATCTCCACCATGGATCTCCTTACATTTGTCTCCAGTCTCTCGAATTCCTGAACACGGAGTTCCTTCCTTCTTTCAGCCTTATCTCGGGATGTATTTAGGAGCAGTGCATAGATCAATTTACGAACTGGTTTTGTAATTAAATGAGCAGATGACTTCTTAATGTCTTCGACCTGAGCATGAAGGAACACTCTTCTCAACACCAAAGCATCACTCAGCAATGGAGACAGCTCACCTCCTGCCAAAGCAAGCTGCACCCACTCGGGGAGGTTGAGCTTCACTGCGGTTGGACAGATATATAAACCTCTTAAAAAATATTGCTCAAGGTTTACAGTGTCATAAAGGCTATATTCTTCCATGGCAGAATACAGGAGCTGCCTGACCGAGTCACGGTCATTAATCCTCAGCTGATTCAGAACATTTTCCATGGCTTCTTCCACATCTGCAAATCTAGACAACCAGTTCAGTAGGCCATGTATTCGCGTGTGTCTTCGCCCACCATGACTGGCATTGCCTACTGGTAAATGGACCTTACTAAAGAACGTTTCTAAAATGGGCAAGCTGATATAGTCATTGCCGGTCAGAACAGCAAATAGCGGTAACAAAACCATATTCAAGTTATTATAAAATTGGCACAGTTTCCGAGCTGAGAAACTTCGAGCTGAAATGTAGCACTCACGAGTGTCCTTCACAGACACAATGTTTTTCCAGTGAAAGGAAGTTTGGGGGCAATATCCAGCGTTTAAATCAAAGATGCAAAAGTCACTGTCAAAGGAAAGTACAGGGCAGTTCCACAGATTGGCAAGGGCAACAATTTCCCTGTCAGCCTCTGAGAAGCACTGGACGAAGGGCACTTGGAGGTTTCGCAAGACCTGGATGCACACCTCTCGGCTCAGCAGAGGAAGCACACTGCCACCTTTGCCATGTGAAAGGCTTTGTGCCATCCTAATCTTCTCTCTGAAGCGCTGCTTTTGGGTTTCCAGTTTCTTATTGGATATGTCGCAGCCGCCATCGAACACGACATAGGCTTGTATGCTGCATACAGACAAACTTTCAAAGAATTTATTCAGGACATCGGTGAATTTGTCATAGTCCCCGCCGTGAACAAGATCCAAGCCAGAATCAAAGTATAATTTGTGGTACAGATTGTTACCATCTATGATTAATTTTGTGTTCTTCAGCTTTAACTCTTGGAAGAAATTACTGTGAGAGGACACGAAGGTCATAAACCCTTGTATTCCCATGTTGAGGAGGAGATCATAGGGGTCTGAAATATAAAAATGGAACGTATTACTTACTTGACCCCTAATAATTCACATACAACCATACATTTATCTGTGCCCTCACCGATCAGCGATGGAAGACGCCACTGATCTGGTACTACAGTACCGGATACAATAGTACAGACATGGAGGATGCAACATGGCTGTAGCTTCTTCTTACTGCTGATCGGTGGAAGAACCCTTGAGGTTAAAATTTCCATTAAAATTAGGCCATCAGGGTTATTTCCTAGAGCAACCCCTTAAATGAGTTATCCAATGCCATCCAGATCTGCTCATTATGATCCCACATACCTGTGAAGAATCAATGTATTGTTTACTACAATAGGACATGTGCCCGATTCCTTGCCACTCATGCACGTGTTGTGGTGCGTTTATGGAGTAGGAACGTCATTGGCACCGCTCTGTGGACAGGACTGGATAACCCCTTTAATTCTCTCCAGTGTGCATTTTATCACATTGGAGGCTATGTAGACTGCGTTCATAGACTGCTGTATGAATGTGAATGTCTTTATACAAGACAAAGAGACATTTACATAATAAACTAGTAGACATTTTTGGGTTCAGTTATGATTTTAGTTACTTTTTTCAGAACCCCAACGTTCCTCTATCTCCCGACTTTTCGCTTTCACGGGCTTGGTGCGCTCCTGACTGACCTTTTTGACCAGCAGCATGGTTACGCCACTGGCCCGAACTGTGCGCTCTCCAATGCTGCAAGAAAGGAACTTTTGCTTTACAGCAGGGGAGGGGAGCTGAAGCTTGATGGATATGGAGGCAATAGTTGCCTCCATGAATCTGGCCAGCTTCAGAGCAGTCATTACAAATAGGTGACTGTCCACTGCTGATAAGACTGCAATGGTGGCCGGTAACCTAGGCAACAAGCAGCAAAGAAAATTAAAAATCCTTCCATTTAATAAAATGAGAATAACACTAACATTTTCAAACAATCTTCCAGTATTTTGCAATTAAAAAAAAATACCTCGGCACCTAACATGAAGTATTACTATATCATATGGAGATAAGGGGGTTACAAGTAAAAGTCAGAAATGGACATCAAGAAGTAAGGAAACAGGCAGCGCACAAGACAGACAACAAACAGTCTTATTGCACAATAATCAGAAATCCAAGGGCAGAAAGTTCAGATTATTTTGAAACAACCGATGTTTGCTGAAGGTCTCTGGGCATTATGTGGACTTACCATCCTGCTACCGTACAGACTGCGAGGCCGGTTCCTCTACTAGATGTTCTTTATGTGTAGCAAACTCTTTAATAAAGACTTGTACTGAGGCTCCCTCTCTTCGTTTAATGGGTTAAGTATATTTTTTTAAATGTTATTTTTTTCATATTAAACTGCATTAAAAAAAAAATAGAAATCTTACACTTTTCACACGGGCCTCATTGTTATCACATGCAGGATTGCAATGACAGGTAACGCCAAAATACACAGCTGATAACACAGGATTCACAAATCACAATAAGCGATGTCACAGCTGACCTGCTCCCCCTCCCTTCACAATGACCTTTACACAGGCTCATTAGATGCTTCAATACAAAAGACTGAGTCCGCCCTCCGTCATCAGCGCATATTACAGCTGGATGTGTGTCCATGGACAGGTCCTTGCAAGGCAATACACGCCGCCGGCCAATCAGATTCCGTCAGGTGACATAGGCAAGCAAGTCACTGGCAGCACATGGCAGTGACATCATCTGCAGCCTGAAGTCAGCCGCTAGCTTCTGCTCCGGCTACAGAAGAGGACAACACACTTTGTGGGAATGGAGGAAGGGGAATATAATTGTTTATTTTTTTATGAGTTAAAGAACAGTGGCAGAACAGGGAACATATATACCAGGATGGGCCCAGGATGAGGGACATATGTACCAGGAAGGGGTACATATATTCAAGGATGGGGGACATATAGTATATACCAGGATGAGGGTCATATATACCAGGATGGGGAAATATATTCCAGGATGGGGTACGTTACTTCATAACGGGAGAAGGGGGTAACATGTATGTCCTTATATGATTTAGAACACTACAAGGGCCCATACCAACATGAAGGGGGCTGGGGGGCAGGTCTAAATTTTGCACCATGGCCCATATGACTCTAGTTATGCCACTGCTTCAGATTATCCCCATGTCTGCAAGTTAATTGCATTACTGGTTCCCTTTAAGAAGGTCATCTGGGACTTAGATATTTTTCCTATTGGGCTAAGCCCTTACAGGCAGGTTGTTGTTAACTACCTGCTTGTTCAGCCCAGAGCCGATCCGTGCCGGTTCAGTGCCGTCACAGGCCTCCTGCCTGCGTTCTCCTTCTTCTGGTGACGTCACATAAACAGAGCAACTGCTCTTCCACTCTGCTCTATAAATGGGGCGTCTCTGGCAATGTCATGCTGATTGACAACCGGTTCCTTGGTGCCTAACTGCAGGGAGCCAGCTGTCGATCAGTATGATGTCGGCACTGACGCTCAGTCGAAAGAGCAGAGCTGCTCTGTGGACATCAGGTCAAGAGAAGCAGGAAAGTCATCGTCTGAGCCGGGAGATATCTCCACGGGCAACTACCAGCCTGTAAGTTCTGGATACCTCTTTATGCCATGTTCACACTGACTTTTTTGAGGTGGACAAATACAATGTGGATTACAGGAGAAATCCATGAGTTTTTTATGAGGATTTCAGATGTGATGTTCTTTCCGTGCTTTTATTTTTTTATTTTTTTTTTTACAGTCTTTAATTTCAGGTGGATTTCACAAGGAATCTGCCTTATGGATATATCACTTATTTTTTTTACCCCAGAGAATTTTTTCCTTTGTTGGCGAAAACCCCCCTGTGAGAGCAGCAGTGTAGATTTCCCACAGAAATGAAAATTAGGAGGATTCAAAAAGTATTTGAAGCGGATCAGCTGCAAAATCCACAAGAAAACCTCCATGTGAACTGCCCCTCATCAGGATGCGTTTTATACTGTGGAGAAGAAATTGACAATCTTTGTTGGTGCCACAAGAAATGAAGCTGATGATCATTATTATATAATGGGGAACTTACCATCCAGTGCATTGGAGACTGGGGAATTTAGGTGACATGATGAAGCCCGATCTATCAGAGGAGGGGAAGACGCATCGAGATCTAGTACAAGAGAATCTGCGCCGCCATCAGAGCTGACACCCAGAGCTCCGGATCCCACAGCACAGGATGTGGTGGAAGCGCCGTGTGACCTCCCAGTCACCAGGGAAGAGTCGGGCACGGACAATGGAGCCGCTCTGTAACACTGTACACAGATCAGGACTCTCACTCACCACAACCAGGAGCCGTCCAGCTTTCACGGGAACCCGACACCAGCGCGCAGATTGATGACGTCATTACAAAACAGCTCTATCTATAGACGCATGTGAAAGCTTTCTGCTGACGAACGGTTTCCATGGATACTGAAGTGTAAACAAAGACCAGTGACAGCAGAGAGAACATTGGAGGATTCTCGTGCGGAAAACTGAATATAGAGGTAAATAATGATATCGTAATAGCGGCACCAATGTCACCAGGACAGGCTGAAGGGGATGGATGAGACCCAGTATTACAGCGTGTGCTTGTAGGGGGAGACTTACATGACAAAAACTGTCCTAACAGTGCAGCTTGTATAGCCTTGATAATGTATGTATAGCGCTGCGGAATATGTTGGGGCTATATAAAAATAAATATTATTATTATTATTATTATTATTATTATATATTGTGATGTTAGGTAGTAGAGATCATGGGTCAGGAATGTTCAGATGTCATGATCCAACTGATCAGACCTGAAAGCCTAACTGTCTGATAACAGACTCCCCTCTCTCCTCTCTCTCACTCCTCTCTCTCTCTCACTCCCCTCTCTCCTCTCTCTCACTCCTCTCTCTCTCTCACTCCCCTCTCTCCTCTCTCTCACTCCTCTCTCTCCTCTCTCTCTCACTCCCCTCTCTCCTCTCTCTCACTCCTCTCTCTCCTCTCTCTCTCACACTCCCCATTTCTCTCTCCTCTCTCACACTCCCCTCTCTCTCCTCTCTCTCACACTCCCCTCTCTCTCACCTCTCCTCTCTCTCACTCCCCTCTCTCTCCTCTCTCTCACACTCCCCCCTCTCTCCTCTCTCTCACACTCCCCTCTCTCTCTCCTCTCTCTCTCCTCTCACACTCCCCATTTCTCTCCTCTCTCTCTCTCACACTCCCCTCTCTCTCCTCTCTCTCACACTCCCCTCTCTCTCTCCTCTCTCTCACCTCTCCTCTCTCTGTCTCCTCTCTCTCTCGCCTCTCTCCTCTCTCACACTCCCCTCTCTCTTTCACTCCCCTCTCTCCTCTCTCTCACTCCCGTCTCTTTTTCACTCCCCTCTCTCTCGCCTCTCTATATCCTCTCTATCAGCTCTCTCTCTTCTCTCACACTCCCCTCTCTCCTCTCTCTTGCTCTCTCTCCTCTCACACACTCCCCTATTTCTCCTCTCTCTCACTCCCCTCTCTCCTCTCTCTGTCCTCTCTCACTCTCCCCTCTCACTCCCCTCTCTCTCTTTCACTCCCCTCTCACTCACCTCTCTCTCCTCTCTCACACTCCCCTCTCTCTTTCACTCCCGTCTCTCTCTTTCACTCCCCTCTCTCCTCTCTCTCACTCCCCTCTCTCTCGCCTGTCTCCTCTCTATCAGCTCTCTCTCTCCTCTCTCACACTCCCCTCTTGCCTCTCTCTCCTCTCACACACTCCCCTATCTCTCCTCTCTCTCCCCTCTCTCTCCTCTCTCTCTCTCCTCTCTCTCTCCTCTCTCATTCTCCCCTCTCACTCCCCTCTCACTCCCCTCTCTATCCCCTCTCTCTCTCCTCTCTTACACTTCCCTCTCTTCTCTCTCACTCCCCTTTCTCTCTCTCCTCACTCTCTGTACTCTCTCCTCACTCTCCCCTCTCTCTCTGTGTGATAGACATGTTAACGATATGCAAATGTTGAAAAAACTGGAAACTTTTTTATTTAAACGTCTTGATTTATTCAGTATCAAGTATGAATGCCTCGTGCAAAAATACATGCACTGACACACCTTCGCTGCTATCGGAGAGGTTTTTAATGGTTGTCTGAGGCTTCTTCCACCACTCTGAATGCACTTCGGCACACAAATCATCAAGATCCACTGCTGGCAGCTCCTTTTGCAATTATCGATCAATGATGTCCCAGATGTGCTCAATGGGAGACAAATCTGAAAATGCTGCCGGCCACGGTAGCACATTTAGGCCACGCAGGCAGCTCATAGTAAAACAAGCAACATGCAACCTGGCATCATGTTCAAAAACGACTTGTGGGACACTTTGGAGAAATGGCCCTAAAACTGGTTCCAACACTGTTAGTGCAACTGGAATGAAGTCTGGAGGGGTCCAGCTACCGTACATTATGTCACACCATGACCCCAGAGTAGGACTGGTGAGATATTCCCTCCTGAAGGCCTCTTCATGGCATTGCCTACCTAGTCTCAACAGATTCAAAGAGTGGCGTGAAGTTATCCATTCTGTACTGCAAGAGAATTTAGATGTCACATACTGAGCCTAAGCCATCAAACAATGTCTACACAATCAGAAGGTCTTTGCACTACAATGGGCTATAAGCCAGACTTTCAGCTACAGATGTCCATTGACTTTACACCACCGCCCTCAATGGAGGCTGGAATGGAGGTCTATCCTCTTCTGCATTGAGTCCTGCTTTTGTCTTTAACGGAGTTATAGCCGGTCTAGACACCATATAGGCAATACTATGATGGGGCCAATGTGAAAGTGTCCCAGGAGCCATTTTTCAACACCAGGCCACATGTTGCTCTTGCTACTGTAAGCAGCTTGCATGACCTACACAGGCTACTATGGCATTAAGCACATCTGGGATGTCATTAGTCTGCAATTGCAAAGAGCGCTACCATCAGTGGATCTTGATGATTTGCGTGCCCAAGTGTATTCAGCGTGACAGAACATTCCTCAAACAACTATTAATAATCCATTGATAGCAGCCAAGGCATGGAAGTGCATATATTACATACTTCAATGTCATTCACTTTCAAGAATGAGAGAAAATTGAGTCTCTGTTATAATTTAAACTGCAGTCTGTCCTAGTCATGTGTCAGTACAGGCTGCAGACTGAAGACATACTGATCCGTCTCAACTGACAGAGGAGCTGTATCACGCATACTCCATTGGCGGCCGGGAGCACGGCTGCAATATGTGACAACCCCTTTAACAGCTGGAAAATTGTTACAGCCATGCCTTTTCCTTATGCTCTATTAAGGGAATATGGAGATCAAAGCAGGGAAGCTCATGGCTAATGAAGAGCAACTATCCGGTGTGTGTTTGGATGTTTGTCTAGTGGGCCCCATACACAGCAGACTAATGTTGGCTGGAACCACCAATATTGATGGGATCAGCCAAGGAGTCAATGTATTGGGTCCTCCCAACTCTTGCCCAACAGATGATTTCAGGAGACACAGGGATCAGATGCATCAGATTTCTAATGGCTGGTCATTTTGTTCTCTGTGAGATAAGCCTCTGCCAGTTGAGTCTGGTCTCTCTCACAGAAAACACAGGATCACTCATTTATGGGGTATAATCATAAAAGAATGAGTCTTAAAGTGTTTTGGTTAAGTGTGTAAAGAGATTTTGGTTTTGGACAACAGCTTTTTAAAATCCCTCCTGGGACCAATGATGATGTCATGTAGCAGATTTACCATCAAAAGGAAGATGCATTCCAGCACCAGAGCAGACCTTCTCAGCCTATGGACTCACAACAGCTTCCGTGGCTACTATGGCTCTAGCCAGGTTAAAGAGAACCTGTCAGCAGGATTTTGCTAAGTAAACTACAGGCAATGTCATGTTGGCGCTGTTACACTGATTAATATGATACCTGAGGTGAAGAAATCTCTCCTGTGATTCTTGTGTAATCAGTGTTTGCAGTTCTGAGTTAATGATATGCTTGTGCTTTGCGGCAGGACTGTAGCCAGGGTCTTATCCTAGTTCTCTAGACCAGAACAGCAAGAAAAGACCTACCCACAGGCCTCCCCGAAGCACCAGTATGTTCCTCATCATAGAGACAGACAGCCAGGGAGACATTTCTTCATGGCAGGTATCATTTTAATCAGTGTAACAGCGCCAACATGACACTGACTGTAGTTTACTTAGCAAAATCCTGCTGACAGGTTCCCTTTAACAGAGTTTTACCACTACTTATATTTGTAGATAGGCCATAAATATAGGAAGTGAAACTGATAGCTAAATGACTAGGGGCACTATTTCAAACTAAGGGAATGGAGTAAATGTGATTATCCAAAAGAGACAAAGAAAACGGAAGAAAGATTAATTTTTTAAATGTAAAGTGTAAACAATTTGAACTTACTAATATTTTTTAGTTAATAAGTCCAATTTCAAACCCCCTCTTGTAGACCTAGAATCTTGTACTTTACCTTCGTTCCGACACAGGCGGAGTACTCCAGTGCTTTCATTCCTGTGTTCTGGTGACATGACAAAGGGGGCTGGCTCAGCCTGTATCTCCTATATGTCTGATGCAGAGACACAAAAGAGTCAGACAGTCATCCCCTTTCATCACATACCGAAATACAGGCGGGCGGAGGAGGGGAGCTCTCCTGTGTGGCATTGAATTGGGAAATTGAGGTTTTAACACCAGAAAAAGGGTCTGAAATAAGGCGAATGTCGCAGATTTGGTAAGCACAGTATATTAATGATGGCAAATAGGCAAAGCTCCTTAAGCTTATGCCTTAGTAGTATACAAAAGTACAAGAAAAAAAGAGCATACATAAAATGTGTTAAAAAACAGTTCCAAAAATATAAAGGAGCTGGTAAAGTTCTTTGTCTGCTCCCAAGGACATGGGCAAAAATTCACACAAATCCAACTGAATCGGGTCCCCAATTAGTGTCATGATAGTGTGATTACCCCATTATCTACTATATAATTGTCTTATCCCGTCTGTCTGTCTGTCCTGGAAATCCTGCGTCGCTCATTGGTCCGGCAGCGGCCAATCAGCGCCGCGGGATTTCTGAAAAAAGATGGCGGCCGTTAGCGGCTCATCTGGCGGACGGAGGTCAGCGGCGATGCAGCGGGGAGATGAGCGGCGCTAGCAGCACAACTACCCCGACCGGCGCCACTGACCTCCATGCGGCTAACGTCGGAAGATCAGCGGCTTGGCCCGCTGATCTCCCGACAGCAAGTGTGAACGGAGGACCGGGGAGCGGCGCCGCCGGTCGGGATGCTTCTGCTGCGAGCAACCGCTCATCTCCCGGCTTCTCGCAGCAGAAGGAGCCGCACAGGCAGCGCCGCTCCCCAGTCTTCGCTAATACGCAGCCGCACAAGCAGCGCCACTCCCGGGCCCACACTAATACGACGCTGATTGGTCGCGGTGGCCGGCCGTGACCAATCAGCGAGATGGGCGGCAAATTTAAACGCCGCTCTGCTGATTGGTAGCGGCCGGCCACCGCGACCAATCAGCGAGATGGGCGGCAAATTTAAACGCCGCTCTGCTGATTGGTCACGGTGGCCGGCCGCGACCAATCAGCGAGATGGGCGGCAAATTTAAACGCCGCTCTGCTGATTGATCGCGGCCGGCCTCTGCGACCAATGAGCGAGATGGGCGGCAAATTTAAACACCGCTCTGCTGATTGGTCGCGGTGGCCGGCCGTGACCAATGAGCGAGATGGCCGGCAAATTTAAACGCCGCTCTGCTGATTAATCGCGGCCGGCCACCGCGACCAATGAGCGAGATGGGCGGCAAATTTAAACGCCGCTGTGCTGATTGGTCGCGGTGGCCGGCCGCAACCAATCAGCGAGATGGGCGGCAAGTTTAAACGCCGCTCTGCTGATTGATCGCGGCCGGCCTCTGCGACCAATCAGCGAGATGGGCGGCAAATTTAAACGCCGTTGTGCTGATTGGTCGCGGTGGCCGGCCGTGACCAATCAGCGAGATGGCCGGCAAATTTAAACGCCGCTCTGCTGATTAATCGCGGCCGGCCACCGCGACCAATGAGCGAGATGGGCGGCAAATTTAAACGCCGCTCTGCTGATTGGTCGCGGCCGGCCACTGCGACCAATCAGCGATATCGGCGGCAAATTTAAACGCCGCTCTGCTGATTGGTCGCGGTCGCCGGCCGCGACCAATCAGCGATATAGGCTGCAAATTAAACGCCGCTCTGCTGATTGGTCGCGGTCGGCCACCGCGACCAATCAGTGAGATTGGCGCTAAATTTAAACAACGCTCTGCTGATTGGTCGCGGCCGCCGGCGACCGCTACCAATCAGCGATTTTGGCGCCAAATTTAAACACCGCTCTGCTCATTGGTCTCAGCCGCCGGCCGGCCGAGACCAATCAGCGAGATTGCCGGCAAATTTAAACAACGCTCTGCTGATTGGTCGATTTTATCACCAAATTTAAACAAGCTCTCCGGTCCTCACTAACACAGTTCGCTGATTGGTCGCGGCCGCCACCCGTGACCAATCACCGATATTGCCGCCACCCGTGACCAATCACCGATATTGCCACCAAATTTAAACACCGTTTTGCTGATTAGTCGCGGTTGCCGGCCGTGACCAATCAGCGATTTTGGCGCCAAATTTAAACAGCGTTCTGCTGATTGCGCACGGTCGGCCGCATACATATTCTAGAATACCCGATGCGTTAGAATCGGGCCACCATCTAGTCTATAATAAGCTTACAGGGAGGTCCCGTCATTGTTATTTAATGCACACTGCCATATAAGTCTAACAGCAGTTATGGCAGTTATGGGATATTATAGGATATAATTACAACCTCAGACAGAAGAGGTTACACTGTAGGTCAAATGTCATTGTCACAGCCAGATAGGGAGTTGATGTGCGCTGTAAAATGATCACAGAGGTATAATTGGTATTTGCACTTGACTGAATGCTTCACATGTCCACATTTGGATGTAGTCCACCACAAGGTTAAGGCTATTGTTCACACATTGCTTTTTTGCAGCTTTTTTTTTTTTTTTTTTTTGCTGCAGCCAAAACCTGATCCTAAAAAAACCTGCAGACAGAATGCAGGTTTTGGTGTTTGTTTTTTTTGCTGCTTTACTTGCTGCATTTTTGCTGCATTTTTTTAGGATCCCAAACTATAACTTTGCTTTCACCTTGCAAGCATAAACAATACAAGGTGTTAGGCCTCCAATGCAAGACGTATGTGAAACCATAAAACCTTTTTGGAAAAAAGGGCAATTTGATCAACTTATTTAGTGGGAAAAGTGTTTTATTTCTCAAAAAATAGTGACTATTCTGAACAAAAAAGCCAGATTCATGTATGAAGTGCAGCTGTGCACTAAGGTTACATGAGTGCATGATAAAAAAACACAATTGCTAATGTAAAAACAGCCGGGGAAGTTGTATTGGTCGGGCATTGTTTACTTTCACTCATTGGTAGCCATTCAGCTGGTAGGGCATTGTTTACTTTCTCACTTTGGTAGAACATTGAGTATGTAGGGCTCAGTTTACTTTCACACGTATCACTAATTAAATTAAATTGCACGAATGCTAACATTCATGAGGAGACCTAAACATTATGGTTTAAACTTGGAAAAAAAAATCACAAAAATAAATGGGTTTCACATCCTGCTGTACCTGAATTTTTCACCAACAACGCTGCAAAAACTGATTGGAGCCTTTTTGCACTTACTCATTGCTTTCTAAGGGTGAAATAAAAGCTGCTAAAACGCTGAAGGAATTGACAAGCTGCAGTTTTCAAAAACACTGCAGTTTTCCAATTCAGTCAGGAAGAAAAAAATAAGTGTGTGCATGAGATTTCTGAAATCTCATAGCTTCTGCTGGTACTGGTGCTCACCGAGTATTTTGGCGTGCTCGGCGTTTCATTCATTGTCGCCACGCCTGCAAGTGTCACGGCTGTTAGACAGCTGTGACACATGCAGAGATAGCCTGGTGCTGCCTAACAGCCGTGACACTTGCAGGTGCGGCGACAATGAATGAAATGCCGAGCACGCCAAAATACTCGGCGAGCACCCGACCATATACTGAGCATGTGAACGTGGCCTTAGAGCAAATGGATATAGGGTCATTTGGTGGATGGCCATATGCGATGACTAGACTTGCATACAGTACATGACTATCAAAGCAAAAGTCAGTTTAGACCACATGCACAAATATGTTTTTCTCATTAATGTGCAGTCTGTTTTTAAACCCATAGAGTTTAATTAATCCATTCACACATTGTCCTATTCTCTTCCGCTTTTGTGGATCAGTCTCACCCATTGAAATGTATGACATTCTTTTCACATCAGTTTTTAAATGGTCTATTGCTAAGCGTCAGTGGATGAAAAAAAATGTAGATACTTAACCTTCAGTTTTTAAAACCAGTTGAGAAAAAATGTATGCTGTATGGAAGCAATACGGACGACACACGGAATAAAATGGTTTGTTTCTCATAGATGTAAAAATGGAAATGGATGTGTAACTGTAGCCTTAGAGTATGTGCACATATTTAGTATTTGCAGCATATTTTTCTGCAAAAAAAAAAACTAGAGTGTTGGCAGGAAAAACAGTGTACAATATCCACGTTTTGCCAATTGTTTTGATTGCGTTTTTTATGCATTTTCACTTGAGTTTCTTTCCCACTTGAATGCAAGAAAAACACTGCAAAGACGCTCAAATGATATGCGGCAAATGTGAAAAAACAATTCGCTGGGAAAAAATAAACATCATGTGCATGAAGTTTAATCCCTTAATCCCGAAGCCGGTTTTCACCTTCCAGATCAGGCCAATTTTTTGAATTCTGACCACTGTCACTTTATGAGGCAATTACTCTGGAACGCCTCAATGGATCCCGGTGATTCGGAGATTGTTTTTTAATGACATATTGTACTTCGTAATAGTGGTAAAAATTTTTATATATCACTTGCGTTTATTTGTGAAAAAATCGGAAATTTGGCGAAAATTTTAAAAATTTCAAAATTGGAATATTTATTCTTTTAAATCAGAGAGATATGTCACACAAAATAGTTAATAAATTTCCCATGTCTACTTTACATCAGCACAACTTTGGAGCCAAATTTTTTTTTCGTTAGGAAGTTATAAGGGTTAAAAGTTGACCAGTGATTTCTCATTTTTCCAACAAAATTTACAAAACCATTTTTTTTAGGGACCACATCACATTTGAAGTGACTTTGAGGGGTCCATATGACAGAAAATACCCAAAAGTGACACCATTCTAACAACTGCACCCCTCAAGGTGCTCAAAACCACATTCAAGAAGTTTATTAACCCTTCAGGTGCTTCACAGGAATGTTTGGAATGTGGAAGGAAAAAATAAACATTTTACTTTTTTTTTACGAAAATGTTACTTTAGACCAATTTTTTTTTTACTTTAAGAAGAGTAACAGGAGAAAATGGACCCCAAAATTTGTTGTGCAATTTCTCTTGAGCACACCAATACCCAATATGTGGGAGAAAACCACTGTTTGGAGGAATGAGAGCCATTTGACTTTTTGAATGTAAAATTTGCTGGCATAATTAACGGACGCCATGTCGTGTTTGGAGGGCTGCTAATGTGCCTAAACAGTGGAAACTGTCCACAAGTGACACCATTTTGGAAACTAGACCCCTCAGGGAGCTTATCTAGATGGGTGCTGAGCACCTTGATCCCCCAGGTGCTTCACAGAAGTTTATAGCATTGAGCTGTAAAAATAAAATTTTCACATTTTTCCCACAAAAATGTTTTTCAGTCACCAATTTTGTATTTTCAGAAGAGTAACAGGAGAAATTTCACCATACCATTTGTTGTGCAATTTCTCCTGAGTAAGCCGTTACCCCATATGTGGGTAAAAAAAACACTGCTTGGGGGCATGGCAGGGCTCGGAAGGAAAGGAGTGCCATTTGACCTTTTGAATGTAAAATTTGCTGGAATAATTAGTGTTGCGTTTGGAGAGCCCCTGATGTGCTTAAACAGTGGAAACCCCCCACCAGTGACACCATTTTGGAAGCTAGACACCTCAGAGAACTTATCTAGATGTGTGGTGAGCACCTTGAACCCCAAGGTGCTTCACAGAAGTTTACAACATTGAACCGTGAAAATAAAAAAATGAAAAAATTTTCCCGCAAGAATGTTTTTTAGCACAAAATTTTGCATTTTCACAAGGGTAACAGGAGAAAATGGACCCCAAAATTTGTTGTGCAATTTCTCTTGAGTATGCAGATACCCCATATGAGGTCAAAAACTACTTTTGAGGCATAGTGCAAAGCTCAGAAGGGAAGAAGCACCATATTGGAGTTCACATTTTGTTGGACTGGTTTGAGGGTGCTATGTCACATTGGTAGAGCCCCTGAGGTGCCAGATCAGCTGAACCCCCCCATAAGTGACCTCATTTTACAAACTACACCTCTCAATGAATTCATCTAGGGGTGCAGTGATCATATTGACACCATAGGTGTGTCACATAATTTTATACCATTGGGCAGTGAAGAAAAAATAAGTACATTTTTACCACAAAAATTTTGTTTTAGCCCCAGATTTTACATTTTCACACTGGGAAATGGCTAAAAATGGCACCAAAATTTATCCCACAATTTCTGCTGAATGTAGAAATACCCCATATGTGGCTGTACAGTACTGCTTAGCCACACGGCTAGACTCGGGAGGGACGGAGCGCTTTTTGCCTCCTGGAGCGCAGATTTTCCTAGAATAGTTTGCGGACTCCATATACAGAGACCTTATGTGCTTTTAGAGCAGAATCCCCCTCAAGTGACCCAATTTTGGAAATTACAGTTAGGTCCATATATATTTGGACAGAGACAGCATTTTTCTAATTTTGGTTGTAGACATTACCACAATGAATTTTAAACAAAGCAATTCAGATGCAGTTGAAGTTCTGACTTTCAGCTTTCATTTGAGGGTACTTTTTGGTCCCTTTAAAAACAGGGTGGCACATGTTAAGGAGCTGAAACTCCTAAACCCTTCATCCAATTTTAATGTGGATACCCTCAAATGAAAGCTGAAAGTCTGAACTTCAACTGCATCTGAATTGTTTTGTTTAAAATTCATTGTGGTAATGTCTAGAACCAAAATTAGAAAAATGTGTCTCTGTCCAAATATATATGGACCTAACTGTATACCTCTTTGTGAATTTATCTACAGGTGTAGTGACGATTTTGACTCCATGGATGTTTTCCAGAAACAAGCAGCAGTGGATGTTGCTAAGTGAAGATTGCAAACTGCCGTTGTAGTGACCAGTACGCTGTAGTAACCAGTACTTGGAGTGACCAGTACATTATGCCCAGCTCGTTCTTCTGGAGACATGTACCCATAAATTAGGCAGGCTCTCATTGCTACAGGAATGCCAAACATGTGGACGTTAACTGCGGTTTAGACACACTGAAGCACAGAATGGAGGGGGACTTTTGGATTTGGGAGCGCAGAATTCACTGGATTTCTTTTGGAGGGCGAGGAGTCATTTAGTTTTTCCAGAGCCTTTGTGCTACCAGCAATGTGGAAGCCCCTATATTATTGTTAACAGATGACGGACCTGAGTGGGGGCTTTTTTTGTGAATGGAGTTGAAGCTTTTATTGGGAACATTTTACATAACATTTTGGATCACGTTTTTCCTGCGCGCTACGCTGAGCACTTATATCGGGGCTCCCATCTAAATCTCCGAGTGATGTGATTTAGATGAAATCCCCAAGGAATCCATTCACTATAATGAGGCAGCAGAGTTAGTCTGGACTCCGTCTGACCTCTGTTCGGCGTTGTCCTTCTTTTCAGAATTGCACAGAACTGTGGCCTGCTGCACTTTTATGCACGCCTTAAGACGGCATCCACAGTGCCTCCATCTGCCTCATTACAGGGAATCTTCCACTGGGGGTCCCGTCTGAATCACATATTTCTGAGATTTACACAAAACCCCGGTGTAAGCGCTCAGCACAGAGCACCGAATAAATGTGAGCCGAGCCTTACTGCAATCTTTGGGAGACACAAAGAACCAATCAACAGCATGTGAAGAATTGGTTTTATATATTTTTTACGCCTTTCCTCGTGCAGTATAAGTGATTAGACGACTTTATTCTTCGGGTCGGTGCGATTACAGCGATACCAGATTTATATCGGGTTTTTATGATTGACAGCTGTCACACACTAAAAGACGCTTTTTATTGTAAAAACAAGTTTTTGCATTGTCATATTTTGAGAGCTATAATTTTTCTATATTTTGGCCGACAGAGTCATGTAAGGGCTTCTTTTTTGCAGGACGAGTTGACGTATTTATTGGTACCATTTTCGGGCACGTGACAGTTTTTGATCGCTTTCTATTGTTTTTTGGTAGGCAGAATGAACAAAATCCAGCAATTCAGGAATTGTTTTTTGGGGATTTTTTTATGCTGTTCCGTGTGTGGTAAAATTGATAAGGCAAATTTATTCTTCAGGTCGGTGCAATTACAGCGATACCACATTTATATCTTTTTTTATGTTTTGGCGCTTTTACACAATAAAAACTATTTTATAGAAAAAATAATTATTTTGGCATCGCTTTATTCTGAGAGCTGTGACTTTTTTATTTTTCTGCTGATGGAGCTGTATGGTGGCTTGTTTTTTGCGGGACAAGATGACGTTTTCAGTTGCACCATATTTATTTACAGGCTTCTTTTTGATCGCGTTTTATTCCACTTTCTGTTTTTTAGCCATACATATATTTTTTTATCATGTTTCTGATTTTTATTGATTGACTAAATAAAATTAATTGTTTTATAATCTTGGATCTCTTCGTTTTTTGCTGCACTAATAATATAGCTCAGGTTTGGTGGAATATGATGATAACGCATCGTTTTTTGCCTTGTTTTTTACTTTTTTTTTACCGTGTTCACTGAAGGGGTTAACTAGTGGGAAAGTTTTATAGGTCGGGTCATTACGGACGCGGCGATACCAAATATGTGTACTTTTATTGTTTTTTTTACACAGATAAATATATTTATTAAATTAATATTTTTTCTTTATTTTGTGATTTTTATATTTGATATTGTTATAATTTTTATTAAATGTTTTATTACTTTTTTACATTGTCCCAGGGCGGGACATCATCTTCAAACTGTCAGATCACTGATCTGAGCATCAGAGCAGCGTCTGACAGGCCACCTTCCTGAAGGACCCCGTGGCCATCTTGGGACTGGGGGTCACCATGGAGACAATCAACACAACGCTATCACAGATGGGATCACAGAGGGAGCCCACACCCTCTGCGATGTCGCTGTCACTACTGACAGTTGCATCAGAGGGGTTAAATGCCCGCGATCGGTACTAGCACCGATCATGGGCGGTGCTGCGGGGTGTCAGCTCTCACACAGAGCTGACACCCGCATGTGATCGCGGCGGTGCTCAGCATGAGCCCGCCCGATCACCGCGCTGTACATGTAAAAATTCAACACGTGAACAAGCTCTTAGTTTAGGTTCACATGATTTTGTTTCACAAGCTGGTGAGTTCAGGTCAGGAGAACTGCTAGTGGTCTGGAAATCACAGTCCATTTACAGACTGTGAAACACGGACACGTGAATGCATCTCTATGCTTAAAGGAAATCTGTCAGAAGGTTTTTGCTACCTCATCTGAGAGCAGCATGATGTAAAAAAAAGACCCTGAATCCAATGATGTATCACTTAGATTACTGGGTGCAGCAGTTGTGACACAATCAGAGTTCTTAGATGTAGCAGAGCTCAGAAAGCTAACCCCGCCCACACCACAGCTTTCTGTGTACATTGTATATTGACAGTGAGCTGCTTATCTGAGGAGGGGGTGCAGTTGGACTAGCAGTCATGCTAGCACCAGACTTTGCAGTGATAATCTCCTGGGGATAAAACATTCAGTATAAGTAGATAACAGCACACAATCTGATGTGACACATTACTGAAATGTGTTTCAGCTCCTATCTTCAGATTACATAGCAAAAACCTGCTGACAAATTCCCCTTAAGATGTGAGCAAGCGTTCTTAAAAACGTTTGTTCATCTGGTGAAATGATATTTTGTGCAGCGCAAAAGATCATCATTCTTGACGGTGCATTGTTTTGTGAAAACAAGATTCGCACTGCTGAGAACTATCTGAGAACTGTGTCAGCCTGTGTGCACTGAACGGTCTGTTACAGATTGCTCAGTGTGCATCATTTGCTTTGGTATGTGTGTATAAACCTTTACAAATTAGTGGGCATATCGTGCCATCGGTCGGTCTGTGTAAACGGAGCTTTAGGCCCCCTTCACACTTCCGTGTTTCCGGTATGTGTAGCGTCCGTTTTCAACCTTACCAGAGACATCACACCTCCGCAGTAACTGACAGCTTGCTTATCATTAGACCCGGCTGTCAGTCAGTGCCGGGGGCGCGGTTACAGCCATAGCTTACTATACACAGAGCGGTGACTGAAACCGTGTCAGCTTTATGCCTGGGGGAATAAAGCTAATTTCCTTCAGGGATCGAGGCTCTCAGTGCAGGTACTTCATGGTGTCAGAACGCTATTAACCAGCAGATTAACCCCATATCTGCAGGTTAGCATCATTATTGTACATGACAGGTTCTGTTACGATACTGGCGTAGTACTGCTGGAAACCAGTGGCTTAAGGAGCACAAGCAGGAACAGCAAGCAGTTATAGATGTACTTGGATATAACAAAGGCGTTTGTAGGGAACAATCCGTAGATGAATAAGAACAGTCTGGGAAACAATGTTCAAGAGCTGAGACTGGAACTAAGCTAACAGCTAGACACAATACTCAAGCAATGAGTGAGAAATCCATGTGGCTTTAAGTAGGCCCAAACAGGAAACAAAATGCATTCCAAGGTTCAGAATCCGCCATCTTAGTAAAGGGCAATTTCAGAACACGACAGCAGCCTCCAGCGGTAATCATTAAGGTGAACAATAGCAGCCACTAGTGGTCGAACTGTAGAAAGACAACAGGAATTCTGACAGGTTCCCTTTAATTGTATTAGGAAAGGGAAGGTCTGATGGGGAAGGCTTACACACAACAGACTTTGGAGGTTAAATCGATAAGTAAAATAACCTTACGTTGTCTCCTGCAATTTTCTAAAAAGTGAATTTTTCAAAGTCTCGTTTTACCAATATCAGTTTTTATTTAAAAATAAATACATTTTTCTCCTGTTGAACGACTTCTAATTGGCGTTTATGACCCTAGTCATGGTAATGCTTCTATCCAGGAGATCATTGACCTCTGGAGAGAACACTTAACAGTAATCTTACACCCACCGGACATCATGGGGGCATCTTGTCACATCTCCGAAAAGCGCATATTATGGCTGATCCCGCCAGCTGTAACTTGCTAACCTAGGAGTAATCTGTCCCTTTGTTTCTACTGTATGATTAGCTAGCCCATTGTGCTCATATCCATTGATTACTCATTTTACAACAACCTTTGTAACCACAGGATATAATTACAGAGCTCGCGCCTTTCCTTCACTCCTTGTAAAATAATTTCTGAATTTACCAGTTTAACATTGTGTCTCTGCTGGGAGCTTATACTGTACAGTGCAATTAATGTCATTTCATTGCATCTATAATTTACAAATCCGACCCCCCGTAATGTTATTTTAGCCAATTTCTGTTCAGTTACACATTGCAATGATTTATCTGTGTAAATTCCAATGCGTTATGGCAGCTATTAACAGTACAAAAAAAAAGGGAAATTAGTTTATAAAACTCTGTTGAAACATTAAGTTCCTTTGTGAGTTAGTAATCACTGGTTTCTCTCCTGCATCCAGTCTCTCCACAAGCAAGTTCCTGTTAATGACTTTGTAATAGCATGCCATTAGTCGGGGACTGAATAAATCTAAACACAATGAGAGGTGCTTATTATCTGGATAGTCTAAGCATATATTAGCCATCAGCTGCAGTAAGATAAAACATATTGTACTTGTAAACTCCCTTCACTTAACTTCATCACGTCCAAATCTGCTGCGATCACCTAAAGGGTCAGTCCTCCTGGGCGCAAGAGGTGAGCGGAGCGGGTGAAGTCACATCTACTGATACCTGCCCATCAGAATAGGACAATCGCGCACATGTCCCGTCAAGTATCTGTAGACATGACGTTACCTTCCCATCTCATCTTTTGGTGCAGAAGTTTACAGAGCAGGACTACCCATTTAAAGCAGGTGTGCCCATCTGCTTTAAAGTCTAAGTGCCAAATTTTGTGATTGTACCACTCCCAGGGGTCGGATAAAATTTAAAGGGGTATTCTGATACAAAGTGTATAACGACAGTACTATATATGTGTTATAATCTATTAAAAGAAACCTGTCAGCCGGATTTTGCTAAGTAAACTACATGCATTGTCATGTTGGGGCTGTTGCACTGATTCAAATGATGCCTGAGATGAAGAAATCCGTCTTGTTGTTCTTGGAGTTAATGATATGCTCATGCTCCGGGGCAGGACTGTAGGCAGGTCACATCCTGGTGCTCTAGGCCAGATCAGCAAGAAAAACCTGCCCACAGGCACGACCCTATCTGTCTCTGTGTCAGGCTGTTACTGTGATGAGGAACATACTTGTGCTTCGGGGAGGCCTGTGGGCAGGTCTTTTCTTGCTGATCTGGCCTAGAGAATAAGATTAGACTCTGCCTACAGTCCCGCCCCGGAGCACAAGCATATTATTAACTCAGAACTGCAAACACTGATTACACAAGAACCACAAGATGGATTTCTTCACCTCAGGTATCATATTAATCAGTGCAGCAGCCCCAACATGACACTGCATGTAGTTTACTTAGCAAAATCCTGCAGAAAGGTTCTCTTTAAGTTTGGGTTCCGTATCTGGAACTTCCACCACTATAAACAAAGAGCTTCCTTTTCTCCCCTTTTTAGCAGTAAAAAAGGGGTAGTTTTTTACTACAAATAAATGGAAAGCTATTGTAGAATGTATCTACTGTGATGCAGTGAGGGGTATGGTGCTGGATGGGAGATATATTCCTTCCTGTGTAAGTGCCTTGGTAAACAGCAGGGAAGGAGGTCAAGACCTGGCCTGGACCTTCTCTGGTATTCTGGGTTTTTGGGTCAATGCCTGGATTGCACAGCTGCAGGTCTGAGGACAGCATAAATAGACAGCCAGAACTCCTCAATGTGGTGGTGGGTGGGAAAGTGCTGAGGGGCATTTGGTGGCAACATCAGATCTGCACAGACTGGCATGTCCGGGCCCTAACCTATGCTGTGGAAACAAGCAGGACTTTTTCCTTTGTCAGACTGTGTTTTTTTTTCTACTGCCAGTGAAAACACTGAGCTTGGACTGAAAGCCTATGTGTGCCTCTTTACTGCGTCCCTGCCTTAGCCCACCAGAACGAATCCCCACAGTACTTTAAATTTATTTTTTGACTCTAACTTTTAGGCCACACTGAGGACTTTTCTACCTCATTCCCAAGGCCATTATTCCCCTACCAAGGTTCCCAGTAACTCTGGGGTTCTTTGAGTCTTGATCAGAGGTTCCACAAAACGCAGCATCAAGACCTACGGTATCACTTTAACAGTAGGGAAGCTAAACTGCTTTCACCTGAAAGATGTCTTACAAAGCAGTAAAGATATCTGAGCACAATTACAGCCCTGGACAAGAATTACAGAATACATTACCAGCCTTTCCACCAAGCTTCTTAGATGCAGGAACACCATTAGTGGTCCATATTTCTGGAATTCTATTTTAATAATTTAGGCAATCGCCTCCATAGGTACCACATGATTGCAGACTCAATGCCTTGTTTGCTATAGGTTTATTCTTTGGAACTAGATATTTAAATTGAATCTGTCTCCTAACATGTCTCTTTTAGTAAATGATTAAACCTCCGCATTGCACTCTTCCTCTATTATCCCTCCCATTAATTTACACATAAATTGACAACTGGGCGTTACTGTTCAGGGGCGTGTCCACTCACCATCTGACGTTGTCCAATTAGTGCTGGCCTTATAGGCCGTGTAGGGACACATCCCTTTTACAAGAGGAAGAGCAAGTTGTCTCCATTGGTTCCTCTTCACTTAATTAGTTGTAATTGTCTGCTTAACCATTTGTATACTAGTATTATATTTTATACTAACAAAGGGGTAGAGAAAACCCTCTTGTGCGGATAAGGACCAATAGATATACAAAAATTTCAGCTCCTTCGTTCATTGGTCCAAATAAAAAATACCAAATGAATAGTTTGTGGAATATGATTGTGGGGCTGTACTCTAACATGCCATCATGTAACATTTTGTAATATATTTTCTTTGTGCCTCTCCTAGGGTATAGCGTTCTTCTCACATTGAAAAATATGGACTGCACTCTGACATAGAAATTTCTAAAAAGATCAGTTTACTACATTTGCTGTAATGCCAAACTACAAGGAATCCCAGGGGAGAACGGATGCTCGACCCCTCTCGGCCTGTACAGATACCTTAATTGCAAAGAGATATTTGATACAGCAACGGCTCGGCAGAGGAAGTTTTGGAACAGTTTATCTTGTGTTAGACAAGAAGGCGAAAGAGGAAGAAAAACTGTAAGTAATTTGGAGATACATTGAGTGTTTCACACAGACTTATCCACTATCTGTACAGCTGGAATGACATGTAGGGTAGGGATGGCCAACTAATTTGCCAAGACGCCAGCTACAAAGTTGGGACTGTTGTGGAGGGCCGAAGCTATCGGCTGAACTTAATCCGCTCAATATTAATTGTATTGCTAAAAATTGAGCAGAATTAAGTTTAGCTATTACCTGTAATACATAGGGTTTATTATAATATGTATTCTTACCAGCAGCGGCTAATCAATACCTTGTAATTTCCTGCTTTTCACCAGTCGCAGCTAATCATAAAGTTTATAAACATTATAAGGCTGCTGGTAAGAATACATGGGATAAGCCTTGTCGTCACATGCATTCGCAGTAGTAGCTAATCAGCTTACTTTTACTTACATACATACTTATTTTTCTATTTTTTTTTAACTTGTGAAGGTTAAATAATTTGCAACAGTAATTATCCCGCATATCGCATCTCCTATCATCCGGTGGGTTGTTACCACAGTAAACATAATTTGCAGCTGTAATCATCCCTCACATGCCACCTCTCCTCCCCATCAACCCCACTCCCCGACCCTCAGATTATATTCGCACATCAGGGTCCTCCCGGCAGATTACAAACACCACTCAGGATTAGGCGTTAAAGGGGATTCCTATCTCCAAGATTCTATCCCAATATGTAGTAGGTGTAATGATAATATAGCAAATACCTCCAATTAGAAATGTAGCATAGTTTTTCTGATTCACTATGTCTCTTTCCTCATGTGCAGGCACGGGCAGGACCTTAGGTATCCATGGTTACGACCACTAGCAACTAACTAACTGTCACTATATCAATGGTCATAACCATGGATACCTAAGGTCCGGTGCACTGCTTGGTTCTCAGCTGCTTGGATCTGGCGGTCATTTACCTAAAGGAACAGCCTCTTCCCAAAAGCGATGATTTGAACAGCACCTATCCTTTCACAGTACTAGCAGGGTCTTTTCTAATCTCCTCTCTTATTCAGTAGGAATAATCATTGCTGTTAACAGCCACTTGGGTAGTGCGACCTCTAGACAATGGACGCTCTCATCACACCCCTTCCTTCCGACTTTTCTTTTAAAAAAGTTGCATCTAGCTGAAGCACCACTTTAGCTTTTTTTTATTTTACCGCTGAAGTGGTGCTTCTAATCTACGCTCTCTGATCTTATCTGATATTATGCTCATCTGCCGCCATCTTCACCTTTTATCTTTGCCACTCCCGTTGGTCTCTGGCAGTTTGTGACCTGCCCGCTGTTCCAGTGTTTCATGGATCGAGCCGGAGGTCAAAACTCAATACAAGTCTATGAAAGCCTCATTCTGGCAGAAGTTGCTGTTACAAGATGGCACCAAAAAAAGTGAAGACGCCAGAGGGTGAGTATATGACTGGGGGCAGAGACCTTAGATTAGAAGCACCACTGCAACGTTTGAAAAAAAAACACTAAGAAAAACTGCTGGAGTGGTGCTTTAAGTGATCAAAGTTCACATCCTACTACACATCTCAGGTTCAGTCCTCCTAAGGGGCTAAAAACACGTTCTACACATTATACACAATAGTTACAGACTAAAAAAAATTCAGATCACCCAACTTTTCCAACTCTGACAATTAAAAAAAAGCATTAATAAAATTTTGATATTTCAAAATATATGTTGTAAAGAAAAAAAATCAAAATGCTAGATTTGCTGTTTTCCAGTCACCTTGCCTCCCTAAAAAATGGAATTAAATGCAATCAAAAATTGTACGTACAATAGTACCAAAAGAAGTTTCAGTAAAATAGAAACCCTCACGCAGATCCATTCATGGAAAAATTAGTAATTACTTGCAAATATAGATATGGTTTTTACAAAATTCTGAATGTTATAAATTTGTTAAATTAAAATGAAATCTATAGAAATGTACTATTGCCGTAATTGTACTGACCTGGAGAATCAAGGTACCATTGAATGCTGCAAATACTGAACATTTGTTTTTTCATGTTTCAGTGCATTATATGGCAAAGTGGAAGGCGTCATTCACACTTTTCCCACAAAAAAAAAAAATTACGGCTCTTGGAAGAAGGGGGAAAAAACTAAAACACAAAAAAGAAAATTAGTTAGGGGAGGGGGGAGTTACATAAAACTGGACTTTTTTATATAGCTATTTATATATTAAAAGAAAACACACAACCGAGATGTTTATATTAAAACCTATTTTATGTAATAAATTGTTTTCTTATATACAGTTATATGAAAAAGTTTGGGCACCCCTATTAATCTTAAGCTTAATGTTTTATAAAAATTGGTGTTTTTGCAACAGCTATTTCAGTTTGATATATGTAATAACTGTTGGACACAGTAATGTTTCTGCCTTGAAATGAGGTTTATTGTACTAACAGAAAATGTGCAATCTGTATTCAAACAAAATTTGACAGGTGCATAAGTATGGGCACCCTTATCATTTTCTTGTTTTAAATACTCCTACCTACTTTTTACTGACTTACTAAAGCACTTTTTTTGGTTTTGTAACCTCATTGAGCTTTGAACTTCATAGCCAGGTGTATGCAATCATGAGAAAAGCTACTTAAAGTGGCCACTTGCAAGTTGTTCTCCTGTTTGAATCTCCTCTGAAGAGTGGCATCATGGGCTCCTCAAAACAACTGTCAAATGATCTGAAAACAAAGATTATTCAACATAGTTGTTCAGGGGAAGGATACAAAAAGCTGTCTCAGAGATTTAACCTGTCAGTTTCCACTGTGAGGAACATAGTAAGGAAATGGAAGAACACAGGGACAGTTCTTGTTAAGGCCAGAAGTGGCAGGCCAAGAAAAACATCAGAAAGGCAGAGAAGAAGAATGGTGAGATCAGTCAAGGACAATCCTCAGACCACCTCCAGAGAGCTGCAGCATCAACTTGCTGCAGATGGTGTCACTGTGCATCGGTCAACTATACAACGCACTTTGCACAAGGAGAAGCTGTATGGGAGAGTGATGCGAAAGAAGCCGTTTCTGCAAGCACGCCACAAACAGAGTCTGCTGAGGTATGCAAAAGCACATTTGGAGAAGCCAATTTCTTTTTGGAAGAAGGTCCTGTGGACTGATGAAACCAAGATTGAGTTGTTTGCTCATACAAAAAGGCGTTATGCATGGCGGCAAAAAAACACAGCATTCCAAGAAAAACACTTGCTACCCACAGTAAAATTTGGTGGAGGTTCCATCATGCTTTGGAGCTGTGTGGCCAATGCCGGCACCGGGAATCTTGTTAAAGTTGAGGGACGCATGGATTCCACTCAGTATCAGCAGATTCTTGACAATAATGTTCAAGAATCAGTGATAAAGTTGAATTTACGCAGGGGATTGATCTTTCAGCAAGACAATGATCCAAAACACCGCTCCAAATCTACTCAGGCATTCATGCAGAGGAACAAATACAATGTTCTGGAATGGCCATCCCAGTCCCCAGACCTGAATATCATTGAACATCTGTGGGATCATTTGAAGAGGGCTGTCCATGCTCGGCGACCATCAAACTTAACTGAACTGGAATTGTTTTGTAAAGAGGAATGGTCAAAAATACCTTCATCCAGGATCCAGGAACTCATTAAAAGCTACAGGAAGCGACTAGAGGCTGTTATTTTTGCAAAAGGAGGATCTACTAAATATTAATGTCACTTTTCTGGTGAGGTGCCCATACTTATGCACCTGTCAAATTTTGTTTGAATGCAGATTGCACATTTTCTGTTAGTACAATAAACCTCATTTCAAGGCAGAAACATTACTGTGTCCAACAGTTATTACATATATCAAACTGAAATAGCTGTTGCAAAAACACCAATTTTTATAAAACATTAAGCTTAAGATTAATAGGGGTGCCCAAACTTTTTCATATAACTGTACCTATATTTCATTCTATACCTGCCTTTTAATATTTGAATAGACGTTATATAATGTGCATTTTATTTTCTGAATCCTGTATTTTGAACCCCGTCGGTGAATCCTTTAGTCAGTTGTTGGTATTAGGATGTGATTCTGGAGGGCACAAAGGATTCCTGATAGTTTCTACCATTAAACACCAGAAGTAGCTTTCAATCAAAAACCTACATGTTCCATCCTGCCTTGCTTCTGCATTGTCAAGTTCAGCCAGGGACTTGATTGAGACCCCAGTAATATACAGTGGCTGGATGGTCACAATTCTACAGGTACTACAAAGCGAAGTTTATGTAAAACATGGCCGAGTCTGATAACGTGAGACCCCCAGTAACAATTAATGACAAGTGGAAAGAATACAGTGTGAAATATGAGAATGAGGTGTACGACAGCGCGGCGTCTGCCCCCAGAAGTGTAATCCTGAATAAGGAATAGGCAGCGAGTGCACCATCACTGCCGTACCAGCACTTCAGCGTCTACAAAGCTTTTTATTTTGTTTCCCAACTGATCTATAATACATCACGTACTTATGATTTATGGAGTGCATTCAGATTTCTCTAGCTAATAGGCGGGTTTTGTTATGGGTTAGTTTCTTAGATGAATAGTCAACCGCTGACAATCATGGTCTCTTTAGAAAAGCTTAGTATTGCATCAGTGAACATGTAGACAGTTTGGCATAGTTCCTTGGAGGGTTTCTGGACATCAGAATCTGGTTGAACATGGTCCAGGAAAGTTAGTGCCTCCTGAGAACTTAATGCCAGCATGGTACCAAAGTGGGGAGGCCAAAGCTCCTGAGGCGCCTCAGAAGAAACCAGTATTTTAAATTGCACATGGTACATGGATGTCCTCTACAGATTTTTCACTGTGATTGAGGAGCTTCAAGTTAGACCTTACTGAGGCTGCCCACTTCTTCCTACTACCATTAACAAATCTAGGCTGTAATGACCTTACTGTGTCCCGGCTGCTTCAGAGATGTTTCTTCTTGGTCACTGCAGCCTGCCTTGTGACATCTGAGAAGATTCAGCTGCAGGATCAGTCACCATAAAGCACAATAATTGGGTTGGGAATCCTCTACTTAATCTTTACTTTAAAGTGTTCCCTGGTCATAAGTCTTTGATGACTTATCACCAGGATGTTTCATCAGTATCGGATTGGTGGGGGTCCAACATCAGGCACCCCCACTGATTGGCTGTGGCAGCAGCCGGATGTAGACATTGCACAGAGTTGCACTGCTCAGCTCCATTCAGTAGGTAACAGCTGCTGCAGGATACTGTAGATCAGCTCCTATTCTCATGGATAGAAGCTGATCTGTAGGACTTAAAAGTGGCCACTATATTTAACAGTGCAGTTTCATTCAATATTTACATAACAGCTGATCGGTGGGTGTGCCTGGTGACAGACCCCACTAATCTTATATTGATGACCTATCTGAGGATACTGCTGCAACTACACACAGAACAAATTAGGGAAATCCAGTGGGAAAGTGGAAACCCGTGAAAGTCCATATGATGAGTACACTACTGTACAGACTACTTGCACAACAATTTACAATACAATACTGTACAGTTTCAGCATTGCCAAAGGTGGTCTTTATAATACAGCACTGTACCCCCCCCCAAATATATTTCCTCTTCATTTATTCCCCACAACTCTTATTTATCCTGTGCCAAAGTTAATGCACTGTATCTGAGATCAGTCCTGAGAGAAGTATTTATCTCCATCTCAGTAAAGAGGACCTATGAATTGCCATAAATTTATTTTTTACCTGATTTAAAATAATTCTATGAAATTTTACTATTATTTTTGTTCCTGTGCCTTTCCATTTCTGCCTCCTATTCTTTATGTAAATCTAGTCTTGTTAGACATTGGGAAAACCTGCAAGAAACAGAAATGAGTATAAACCTTGCTGTAACTATTAAGGGAATGGAGGGACTAGAATACCCAGAGAGGTTGTCAAAATTAGGCCTATTTACGTTGGAAAAGAGAAGGCTTAGGGGAGACCTCATAAACATGTATAAATACATCAGGGGGCAGTACAGAGATCTCTCCCATGACCTGTTTATACCAAGGATGGTGACAAAGACGAGGGGGCACACTATGCGTCTGGAGGAAAGGAGGTTCCTGCACCAGCATAGAAGGGGATTCTTTACGGTCAGAGCCGTGAGACTCTGGAACTCTCTGGGAGAGGAAGTGGTGACGTCCAACTCACTTAATGACTTCAAGAGAGGCCTGGACGCCTTTCTTGAGAACAATAAAATTACATCTTATGCTTAGTTAATTAATCCAGGGATTTAATCTGACTGCCAGATTGGTGTCGGGAAGTGAATTTTTCCTCAATGATGTAAATTGGCCTATACCGCATGGTTTTTTTTTTTGCCTTCCCCTGGATCAACGCTGCGGAATAGCTGCAGTGCACCAGAAATAGGCTGAACTGGATGGACGCTTGTCTTTTTTCGGCCTTATAAACTATGTAACTATGTAACTAAATAAATAAAAAACAAAAGTGCATTTAAATAACATAGAGTTCTTAGTAACACTGTCTTTGATTGAAAATAGCATAAAAGCCGTCCCATCAACGGCAAGGTGACCCTATTCGGAACGGTCCTACACTGTCTAATATTAAAAACGTTACCATGTGTCACCTGTATGAATAAGGGCAGACAAAGGACCGGGTCCCGAACTGTGGACACTTCAGCCTTGAGAAGCCTCTTAAATATAATGTCCTGCTCAAGGAAGGGAGGCCACACACTCAGTTGCACAAAATGCAAAAAATCCAAGAAAAAACACACATTGAGCTGGGGTTTGAGTTGGTATACGTGCAGCATATAAACGCACTTTCACATTGGCCATGAAACAGGCAAAACTTACAAGAACAAAATGAGTATAAACCATGCTGTAACTAAATAAGTAAAAAGCAAAAGTGCATTTAAATAACTTACGGTTTTTAGTAACACTGTTTTTGATCAACAATAGCATGAAAGCCATCCCACCAACGGCAAGGTGACCCTATTCGGGACGGTCCTGACTAGTACTGACTGTTGGGACCTCTGCTGAACCTGAAAATTCTGTTTTGTCCTGTAAGTTAACACTTCAGGCCACCCGAATGAGCAAGGAAGTGCAGTAAGCGTCATTCACATACAGCTCCAGGGAAAATGTGAGATTTCAGGGTCTTTGGAGACAGTTATCAATTTTCATAGTTATGGTTTCAATATACAATATTTTCAACTATGTAATATTGTAGAGTAAGAGACCACTATATAGACTATATAGAGCGCCACCGTAAGTGCATTAAAGTTTATCCCATCTTATATATTTATGGTATGTCCACGTGACACACAGTTATCCAATCTTGGATGCCTTCCAGCATCCTTACATCCAAGCCCTTGATTTGCTCGTCCTTCTGCCTTATCTTGCATGCTTACATATCCTTTCTATTGTGTCAACAGAATAGTAAAATGTGATTGCTTCTTGGAATATCACATCTAGTTTACTAAACCTGGATGATTTATTCTCAGGGCCATTAACCTCGTAACCAACAACATTTTTTAACATGTGTTTTCCCTCTTGTAGTAATTTGAAATGAGAAATTCTGCATGTTTGCTTCACTTTTTGGGGATTTACGCGTTACGGTACTTCATTAGAAAAAATATTTAATCTCCAGGTTATTCCATGCCATAATTAATCTCATTGTCCCAAGATACCAGGATATGGCCATGTTATGTGTCTGTCTTTTGCGCAATATTACATTGAACATAAAAATTGTAACTCCAAGAAGGAAAAGTCGTGAAATTATGGAAATCACACAACACTCGATGAATAAGTTAATGAATACTGACACCTCTAGTTCTTCTCGTTAGGAGGTACCTGAGCTAATACATAAAGGATTTACAATATCTGTTCTTCCATAATTAGCAGAATATGAGGGTAGCGGGACAGAGCTGCAAAGAAATTGCCGTAAATTCCCTATAGTTATGAACAGCTTCCTGATGGCTTTATGAGAAACATAGCTGATGGCCTCGAAGGCTATTCAGATTGTTAATGGCCGCTCTTCTGTAGCAGCAGATTGCACCTACATTTAGTGTCAGCGTGTCAGTGTCAGATGGTTTCCTCTCAAACCGTAGAGATTGATGCAAGAACTGGAGGATAACAAGCAGTCAGTTGTAATAGTATGATCACTCCAAGATTCCTGTCTGTGGAAGTATGAATGACACTACTATGGCTACTATGGACTAATAGCTGGATAAGTTACCACTAGGGACTAGACAATAACCTCTATACCTGGGAGTGAACACTATTATATTTCATCATCTGTAAGTGGAGTGTGTGCAACTGGATCTCCTGGAGCGAGACTCTCTGTCAATGGATGGACATTCTGCCGCTAGGTCACCATAAATGTAAAGCTCTGAACTCTGCAGACCATCTAATGTGTATGGAGGCCTCCCAACACTTGGGGAGATTCGGATCTGGCGATTTTAATTCTTTTGCCCTGTCCTTTTGTTCAGCAGGCTGATGATCCCCTACCAGATGAGTATAGCAGCAGCTTACTCCACTCTTCCAATAGATATTACATGGATGTGCGTTCATGTGTAGGGAGTTGAGAGCGAAACTTGACAAATGAGCGTTCAGCTGACTGGTACCTTTGGTAGAATCCTGCAGAAGCTAAAGATCTCAGGTATATTACATATATACCTTCAGAAGATACCTAATCTCATAGTTATCAGGTTACTGGTCCTTAGGGCAGGTGTAGATGATCGTAAATTCTCTCATCTGAGAGAATAGGGCAGAGTATACCAACCACACTCTGGTCACAGTTTGATCAGTGTGAGCACAATGTGATCCGATTCTGTCAGATGAGGAGAAGATGGAGAAAAAAGTTTCTCCATCTTCTCCATTGTGTCAGTCCATGGAAATAGGATATCACGTGAGTGCAGTACAATGTTTTCCACGGACTCATTGACTTGCATGGCTGAGTGCGATCAGATAAAACTCAGGCATACTGTGATTTTTTTCCCCGGACCGGCTCTGTTCGAGGAAGAAATATGACATGTGCGCAGCCCCATAGACTAACATTGGTCTGACTGCGATCTGATGTTTTATCTGATCGTACGCGGACTGAAAATACGCTCATCTGCACCTGCCCTTTAGGTGATTGGTTTAGAAAACCCTTTGTGACTGATGGGTGCCTCCTTTGCCGCACCCCCATCTGTTATAGCTCCCATACACATTAGACTAAAGTCATCTGAGCCCTCTGATATCAGCTGGATATACCAAGAGTCCCATGTGTTTATGTATGTGGGCCTTGTTACTCTCCCCCAACAGATGATGATGGTGAAGAGCAGAATCCAACCATTGAAATTCCAACTTTTATTTTGCAGGGAGATCAGCCTCAACTAGAGGAGTGTGGCAGCATCTCCCCATAGAGAACACAGGGGTACTCGACTGTGCGTTCATGTGTATGGTGGAGTCGTGGGAGATAGCTGTCGGCCGACAGCTATCTAATGTGTATTGGAGCCTTTAGCCACCATGGAGAATCACTAAACCCTGTGATTAGCTTATTTGTCTGGGGACCATTCTAGCAGAAAGAGATTTTCAAGTTCCAAAAAGATTCGGGGCACCAGATAATTTACATAGGCATAAAGCGTAGCTTTTATTCCATCCTTAAAATCACATGACAAAGGTACAAAAAGGAGGTAGATGATACAACGTTTCAGCCATAATAGGCCTATTTCAAGACAGAAATATAGGTAATAAAATTATGTTATGGCTGAACTTTTATTACCTATATTTCTGTCTTGAAAAAGGCCTATTATGGCCGAAACATTGTATCATCTACCTCCTTTTTGTACCTTTGCCATGGGATTTTAAGGATGGAATAAAAGCTACGTTTTATCCCTACGTGAATTCTCTGGTGCCCCCCGGGTCTTTATGGAACTTGCTTTGCTTTGGACCTTGTGGGGGATCATCCCGAGTCTGCACGAAGGAGCCATTGGTGCATGAGAAACATTCACTGGACTCAGAAAGAGATTTTCAGTTTTATTTTACGTGTTTAGTGTTTATTACATTGATTTCACGACGTAGGTAGAAATCTGATAGATTGCTGATCCAGCAGTGTGCTTTCTATTACAGTCACCCACCATATGCTTCTTAGAACAAGGAGTTGCTCTTGTGACATTTTAAGTAAAGTTACACCACATAAAACATACATTTTCAAACATGTAGCTGCCTTGTTCATAAGTGACAGAATCTTTCAGCCAACTAAAAAGTTTTATCCACAGGTCACATAAGCTAAAGGAAAGTTCACAAAGTGGGAAGTACGGTCCGTATATCACTTCTGCGTATGTCCATGTGAGCACATAATCGCCAAATACCATGAAGATACTTATAAGATGCTGACGTCCCAGTGGGCGGCTGAAATCTCTATGCACTTTGCAGGCGACACTGAATAAAAAGTCATTTCACTATTTAGTCTGCAGACTACAAATGTGATGGCTAGCTCCCTGCAATACATGGCCGGCCACTAAGTGACTGCCTTGGTTTTTATGCTATTATGGAGACTGGCAAACTCACCCACTCCCAGCTTTTTTAAGGGAATGGATACCACCCACAGCACAAAAGGAAATTGTATTTTTTTATTTTAATTATCCCCCTTTCCAGAGAGCAAAGTGGCTAGTGACAGCAGAAACAGTTCATTATATATGATTATAAGAGATTCTTACTTTATTTTAACTCATAAATTCCTGCAGTCACAATACTTCACTTAAACATTAATTTACCCCTCCTGTTGGGCATGAATAGTAAAGATGTCAATTATAGGCAGTTGTGGCACTTCTACAGTGTATATTTTATGAGCGTCATAAAAATCAGCTATTACAGCATGGTGGGTGTAGTTCATTGTTTTTGCCACTGGAGGACAGTATTGTACCATTCCTTAGCAATGTCACATTTTCATACAGTAGATAACAGCGACTTTTTATCATCTTGAATAGTCCAAAATAATCTTAATACGATATGGATGTATTATAGGAGTTTATTTTTTTTATCTAAACACTGATAACTGAATACATGCTATAGAGACTGGAATGCACAGCCGCAGCCATGTTATTTGTTATGCCTAATGACTGGATTTCTAATCACAATCAGGGGTGGTCTAAGGCAAACAAAATAGGTCAATGTCATTTTGCTCCCCTTCTGATATGCCAACCAGATATGCCTAAACATGTGATCAGTGGGGGCGCTGGGGTCTCTGCTATGCCTGTGCACTGGGCAGACATGTATGTTGCAATGTTGGAAATACTTCTTGAAAATAATATATGTGCCTCTTACCTGGTGTATAGAAGAAACTACACAGGATGCAAAAACTATCAGAAGTGGGTTAGAAAGCAGTGACCACAGCAGTGGGCCATGGTAACCCTGCTTGATCCTAATATGGGATGGGTGGGGAGCTGAAACACAATTTATTTTTCGTCTTTCATGTAATAGCAATACCAAAGACATCCTTGTATTATTTAATATATATACCCTCTGTATATAACTAGGCCCACATCAGCAAGTAATACCCTGGATCAGTATATCTCACCCACACAAGGTGGTAGCATAATATAGCAGGGACAGACCATCGGGCAGTCCATTAGATACAAGCTCCCACGTTTGCTTATTGTTGGCGCACTGTTCACATACATTGGAATAATATTGTGCAGACACGTAAATATATACATACAGACGGGGCTAGATAACAGTCAATCTACCTGCGTTCAAAGCTCTTCTGAACCCTCTAATCATCAGCAAATTCCTGTGAATTTGGGATCACTAAAGTGGCAGACGAGAATCTCACGATCAGAAGACAAACGCTGCTTTGACTAAAATGTCAGGTTTGATGTGTTTCCTTTGAACATAACAACATGTTCCTACATCAACTCAGGAAACGCAAATTAACACATGCAAAGAAACCCATGGCTCGTTGACTGGAGAGCTTGGGCTCCTGATATATGTCCTGCGCTTCCCATTAAATGTCTTTATTTTCCATTTCATTGTTCCAACTTGTGTTATAATTAAATTTTTGTTTCTACCATTGATTTTAATATGAATAAAACCAAACAGGATTACCATATAGACCCTCATTTTCCAAGTTGTTTTATTTAATATGTCATGGTAGAGTAAAACATTACATAGCAAATAACAATATTTTTTCACTACAAAATAGTAGAAAATCTAACATACAAAATTGTCAGTATTAAAATGGTTGTTCAATCAATTCAGGACATAAATTAAAATAAAAACCTCATGCAGCAGCGCCATTCCATCAATGTCAACGCTGCTGTTCCTAGAGTAACACATGACTTGTTGTGTTGTGCACAGGCTGCAGCCAATCAGCAGCCACTTGTCAGCTGCAGCACATCATTATTCCATCAGGGCTCATTGACTGCATCCTGCACGTGACCGAAGTTATGTCACTGCCAGGAACAGTGGCGCCGACATTGCTGGAACAATGTCTGTGCAGGAGGTGAGTATAGATTGTTTTTATTTTAATGAGAGTCCTGAATTGATTAAGCTGGGGTTGTCCAGTGGCGGACAACCCCTTTAATTTAGTAGACTTCTTTGCTTCCCCTAGTGGAAGCTGAAGGTAACCACAATTATTTCAATTCAAGTTTTCCAGGACTTTGCTATTGATCCCTAATCTCTAGGTAATGGCATCATTGTCAGATTGGTGGGCATCTGCCTACAGATTGAAGAGGCCATGAACTGTACCTTGTAAACCATGAATGGTACACAAAGTTCACCACAGCACCATGGCACTTTTTAAGGGATTGTGCCAAGTTTGGAAGTTATCCCCCTGCGATTGGGTATCTCCAGCGGTCCCATTGAGAATGAATGCAGGGGAGGTGCACATTTTTGACCTCCACTCCATTCACATGGGGCTCTTCACTTTCCCTGTTCTCAGGATCCATAGAGGTTAGACCCCAGTGATAAGGAACTTATCTCCTCTCCACTGGAGAGGGAATGGACAGCAAGTTACAAACTCAACACAAACCCTTTAAGGCTCCGTCACAATTAGCGACACTGCAATGATCCCGACAACGATACGACCTGTCAGGGATCGTTGCTGCGTCGCTATGTGGTCGCTGGTGAGCTGTCAAACAGGCAGGCTCACCAACGATCAGGGGAGCAGCGACATCGTGGGAAGAATCTTTCCACGATGTCCTGCTCCTGGTTACGAGCCTGCTGAAGCAGGAGCAGGCTGGTAACTATGGTAAACATTGGGTTACTAGGGGCACACGCGCACCTAGTAACCCGTTGTTTATCATGGTTACCACTCTGCTACAGTGAGAGGGAGGTTACCGCTCACTTTAGCAGGCTCGTAACCATGATAAACAGCGGGTTACTAAGTGCGCATGTGCCCCTAGTAACGCGATGTTTTTCATGGTTACCAGCCTGATCGCTGCTCCCGCTGGTCACACACAGCGATGTGTGCTGACCAGCGGGAGAGCAACGACCAAAAAATGGTTCAGGACACTTTGCAGCGATCAGCGACCTCACAGCAGGGGCCTGATCGCTGCAAAGTGTCACACATAGCGACATCGCTGGTGAGGTCGCTGTTGCGTCACCAAAACCGTGACACAGCTGTGATCTCGCTAGCGATTTCGCTATGTGAGACGGGGGCTTTAGTCTTCTAATCTGATATGTGCTAGGAGTTAGGGCTCGTGCAAATGACCCTTTAACAGCGGCCATGCATTATCTCTGTTTGGAACAGGTCTATGCAAACGTTTTAGGCAGGTGTGGAGAAAATGCTGCAATGTAAGAATGTTTTACAATCTTGAAGTTGTAATAGTTTGTTTTTCTCGAGTTGGAAAATGAATGAATAAAAGGGAAATCTAAGCCAGATCAATATTTGATGGGACCACCAGTTGTATTCCAAACAGCATACATTTTTCTAGCTTCACTTGTAGGAAGTCAGGGATTACATTGATTATAATCTGGTGTATGAGTAATTAATTATACCAGATAGGTGATAATGATCATCATTTTCAAATGTATGTTGAAATATATTCATTAACTGAAAAAGAAACAGTAGTGTAGGAGGCTAAAAACTGGCTGAGGAACAGTCAAACTCTGCCACAAAGGTTAGGTTATAGTTTTATTTCACAGGTCATACACCATGGCAAGACTGAGCACAGCAACAAGACGCAAGGTAATTATGCTGCATAAGCAAGTTCTATCCCCAGCAATGATTTCTAGAGCTGGTGAAAATTTATTTGCACATCCCACTCCATGAGCCACGACAGTGGTATTTGGCCCCTGGGTGGGAGAGAGAGTACTGCCTCTTACCTGGCAGTGTGCGTGGCTCTTCTTTATATTAGCCAGTAATGTGTGATGTCACATGTGTGTGTCACTCCAGAATGATGAAGTCGTGCCCGGCTGGTAATCAAAAGAAGATACGCCGATGCCAGCAAGTAAGAGACGTTACTCCTTCGCCTGTCCAGCTGTCACAAGTCACTGTCTTGGCTGATGTAATGGGATATGCAGATCGATTTGCATAAACTCTAAAGATTTCAAAGCAGATTAGGGTTTCAATTAGTGATGAGCGAACCTGCTCGGATAAGGTGTTATCTGAGCATGTTCGAGTCCTAACAGAGTATCTTCGGTGTGCTCATTAAATCTGTTGGAGATGCCACAGCTGCATGTCTTGCGACTGTTCTCCAGCCCCAACACATGTAGGAATTGTGTAACAAACAGCCAATCCCTGCATGTGTTGTGGCTGGAGAACAGTCGCAAGACATGCAGCTGTGGCGTCTCCAACAGATTTAACGAGCAGGCCGAAGATACTGTTAGGACTTGAGCGTGCTTGGATAACACCTTATCCAAGCACGTTCGCTCATCACTAGTTTCAATATTTTTTCTGTTTAAACTCTTGAATAAGCACAAAGAAAAGGGCAATGATAAGGACCATAGACAAAATGGTTGTCCAAGGTATCTTAGTACAGCAGATGACAGACACATCATGTTTACTTCCCTTCAAAATTGGAATATGTCTGGCAGTTGCATCAGCCCAAAACTGGCAGAAGCCAGTGGGAACCAGCTACACCCATCTACTGTTCAGGGACGTTTGGCCAGACATGGTCTTTATGGAAGAGAAAAAGCCATAGAAACAAGGCCAAGTGACTCAACGATGCACAAAAACATAGGAACTAAGGTGCAGAAAAATGGCAGCAGGTACACTGGACTGATTTGAAATACATTTTAGTAACAGAAGGCAGTTTGTTCGCCAAAGGCCTGGATATTGGTACAATAATGATTGTCTGCAGGCAAGAGTGTAGCATGGTGGAGGTTCCTTGCAAGTTTGGGGCTGCATTTAAGCAAATGGAGTTGGAGATTTGGCCTGGTTTAATGAGGTCCTTAATGCTGTAAAATAAAGGCAGACACCTATCCATCATGCAATACCATCAGAAAGGCATCAGGTGGAGGTTCCAAATTTATTCTGCAGCAGAACAATGGTCCCAGACATACAGCCAAAGTCATTAAGAACTATCCTCAGTGTAAAGAAGAACAAGGAGTCCTGGAAGTGGTGATATGCCCCCTACATAGCCTTGATTTCAATATCCTCCAATTTGTCGAGGATTACATGAAGAAACAGAAGGATTTACACAAGCTTAGATCCATAGAAGATCTATTGTTGGTTTGCCAAGATGTTTAGAACAACCTCCCTGCCGAATTAATTGAAAAACAGTGTACAACTGTACGTAAAAAAATTGAGGCTGTTTTGAAGGCAAGGTGTAGTGTAACAATGCTACTCACTTGGGAGCAAGATGAGATATCACAAGAACTGTTTATTTAAAAGTCCGGCTGCTTAATTTCATTCCTCATAAACAGCATCACATGAAAACTCAAATACAGCCCTTGTCCAGCACAAAGTGAAACATAAAGTAAACAGTCCATACAATAGTGTGGGTTCACCCACTTGAGTTAAAGTCCAGCTTCTTTGTCCTTTAGCAAAGGCACACAATCTGGAGGTCTGCACACCTTCACGCAGTGTGAGACAAACAGGCCTGATTTTACAATGTAAACTACACCCAGAGGTGGAGATATGGTGAGCAGCTGTTCCGCCCAACTCTTCAGCTGCTCACATTACAACCTAGCTCTGTCAACTACTCTTAGTACTATGTGCAGTAGAGCATTACTCCAGGTTTTTATCACAGAGGACATCCACCTCTGTGATACATATCTCCCATCCACTATGTGTCTGGCAGCCACCTTACAGTGGTCACACCGAATATTGATTTGATTTGGATATCCATTATTTCTATTTAATTAAATAGTTCAGAGTTCATAGAAGAGCTCACGGAATGTTCAGGATTTGAAGAGTGTTTGTGTGTAAGAATGGACCAAAATCACCTTACCAATGCATGGGACTAGTTTCTCCATACAGGCTGTCATCATTTTTCCATGCAAGCTGTCATCACCAACAAAGGCTTATGTACGAAGTATTAGTTAAATTTAAGTAAGCGTGTGCAATACTTTTTACCTGTGTTATTTCTCATTAGAACACATAACTTAATGTATGCACATCTATGGTTTGATTTCTTTGCCTGTGTGGATTGGATGAGAATTTGGTGAGAGTTTCATGTCAATAGCAACTTTAGAAATATATGTACATAGAAAAGTGGTGATATGTTCAATACTCATTTCACCCAATATGTATATATGCATTGGGGAAAATAAGTATTTGAAACAGTGCCGATTTTGCAAGTTTTCCAACCTACAAAGAGTGGAGAACGCTGTAATTTTTATTGTAGGTACACTTCAACTGTGAGAGATAGAATCTTAAAAAAAATCCAGAAAATTCCATTATATGATTTTTACATAATTAATTTGAATTTTATTGCATGAAATAAGTATTTGATACAATAGAAAAACAGAACTTAATATTTGGTACTGAAACCTTTGTTTGCAATTACAGAGGTCAGACATTTCCTGTAGTCCTTCATCAAGTTTGCACACACTGCAGCAAAGATTTTAGCCCACTTCTCTATACTGATCTTCCCGTGATCTTTCAGGGTTTGGGGCTGTCGCCGCGCAACATTGAGTTTCAGCTTCCTCCAAAGATTTTCTATTGGGTTCAGGTCTGGAGACTAGCTAGGCCACTCTGGGAACTTGAAATGCTTCTTCCGGAGCCAAACCTTAGTTGCCCTGGCTGTGTTTTTCGGGACATTGTCATGCTGGAAGACCCAGCCAAGACCCATTTTTAATGCTCTTACTGAGAGAAACAGGTTGTTGGCCAAAATCTCGTGATACATTACCCCATCCATCCTCCCTATAATATGGTGCAGTCGTCCTGTTACCTTGGCAGAAAGCACCCACAAAGTATGATGTTTCCGCCACCATGTTTCACGGTTGGGACGGTGTTCTTGGTGTTGTACTCATCCTTCTTCTTCCTCCAAACACGGCGAGTGGAGTTGATACCAAAAAGTTCTATTTGGTCTTTGGTCTCATCTTACCACATGACCTCCTCCCATGCCTCCTCTGGATCATCCAGATGGTCATTGGTGAACTTCAAACGTGCCTGGACATGTTCTGGCATGAGCAGGGGGACCTTGCGTGCCCTGTAGGATTTTAATCCATGAATGCATAGTGTGCTACTAATGGTAATGTTTGAGACTGTGGTCCCAGCTCTCTTCAGGTTATTGACCAGGTCCTCCCATGTAGTTCTGGGCTGATTCCGGACCTTTCTCAGAATCATCCTTACCCCATGAGGCGAGACCTTGCATAGAGCCCCAGACCGAGGAAATTGACAGTCATTTTGTTTTTCTTCCATTTTCTAATAATTGCACCAACAGTTGTTTCCTTCCCAGAAAGCTGCTTGCCTATTATCCTGTAGCCCATCCCAGCTTTGTGCAGGTCTGCAGTTTTGTCCTTGGTGTCCTCAGACAGCTTTTTTGTCTTGGCCATGGTGGAGAGGTTTGAGTGTGATTCATTGATTGAGTGTGTGGACAGGTGTCTTTTATACAGGTAGCGAGTTCAAACAGGTGCAGTTAATACAGGTAATGAGTGCAGAGTAGGAGGGCTTCTTAAAGAAAAATTAACAGGTCAGTGAGAGCCAGAATCCTTGCTGGTTGGTAGGTGATCAAATATTTATTTTATGCAATAAAATGCAATTTAATTATTTAAAAATCAGACAATGTGTTTTTTTTGTTTTTTATTTTTAGATTCTGTCTCTCACAGTTGAAGTGTACCTACGATAAAAATTACAGAACTATTAATTCCTTGTCGGTGGGAAAATTTTGAAAATCGGCTGTGTATCAAATACTTATTTTCCCCACTGTATATATGGGGTCCATCTGGTTCCTCTTGTTAAATTGAAGTAAAAGTTCTGCATGTGGGACCTATTTTTCCATTTTAAATATAAACATCTAACTGAAAGCAGACGCTCCACATATAAATCAATGGGGCCCTTGTGCTTCTGTTTGAAAAAGGAATGCATAGGTTGCTATCTTTTCGTCTGATCTAAACAGAATAGGCAAACAGAAAAGATAAACAGGTATGTGAACAGAGCCTTATCTAATTTGCAACAATTTGATCCAGTCTTTTTTCAGTTTCTGGGTTACCTCGGTGTATTTGATTATATGAACATTAAAGATATTTTCCACAATAGATTGCATATGGTTTATTTATCAGGAAACCACAATTTACAAGACATCTTTGTATTTTAATGCCTTTCGTTCCCATTGAAAGGAGATGAGATGCCATCATTTATTGATGCAGTCACCATATCATTTTAATGTAAAGGTAAATTGTGGGCGAGGTAATCCTATTTTACTAGCGCAATTGGATAAGCTACAGAAGTACACAGTGGGGACTAGTGCTTGATAAATATTCATGTGGTATTAATGTGTCCCTCAGTGGATGCCTCATGCCGAGGAGAGTTAAAACTCTTGCACTTAGGCTGCATGTGGTCATTGTGGGGTGTCAGCCAATGTCTTGGTCCTAGGCTCAGGATGAATCCTTGGAAGCTCCTCTCTTATCTACATTATTTATTGCTTAGTATTAATTATTCAGCTTATCTTATGGTAACTCTCTGCAAATAAATATCAGTGTTGCCCAATGTTAGACATATCTGTGAAGCTACAAATTTCCATAAAGACAATGCTCTAATATATCCTAATATATTTTAGGATATATTAAAATGTATGCAGACCATGAGTACCTACCATATTTCAATCAGTTTGCCATTCCTCATCACATTGTTCATAAACTGGACACAGCTTTTCTCTATTTTACAAAACCTACTCAGTTTGTAGACCTCTTTGAATTGGTAGTTTTACAATAGAGGGGTAAATGTTAAAAAATCTTCAACTCCTTTTAATTCTTTTTTTTTCCCAAAAAAATTTTTTGGAGCATCATGGCCGACAAGAGCTCTTAGAGGGCTATAAACTTCCTCGTTTCCACTAGCTCCCAAAACCTTGTGATCCATCCCCATCTCAATGCTAACAAGTGTTTCAAAAAGTTTTTCATTAAACCAGTTGGGCCAACAAATAATACAATTTCAGATTTGGAAAACCTCCTTTGTTCTTTTGGTACGTCAAATATTTTATCGTATTCTGTACTTTCTTCCTCTCCCATATTAGAGTGTTGAACATCATCTCAATCCCTCCGAATATTTTTTCTTCAATCTAGATTGGAGCCAAACAAAACCTGTAGTTTAATGATGGTATCATAACCATTTTTATTTATGCAATCTTGTCAGCTCTTTAAACCTTCAGTTTAGCATAAATTTCCACTTTTTTGTTAATTTACTAACTAAAGGGGCCACATGTATCTGTGTAATCTTTTATCTTGGTTCTCCTGATGAAGAAGTCACTTGTACTTTGAAACAAGTTGAGAATAAACCACACACACTATGATACCCTGAACTACCTGGATATCTTTATTGAATATCTACCAGCAGGCCAGCACATTCGCATCTCTTTGACCTAATGTTTGATCTTCTCAGGTACACAAACTCCCAAGTACTTGAAGGCACCTACTGTTAGGCGAACATTAATTTTTCGCTCTAAAGCCCCCATACACCATAGACTAACGCTGTTGGCCGAACTCGTCAATATCAATGGTTTGAACCAACAGTCTAATGTCTATGACGGGTCCAATAAAAATCCAGCATGTTCAATTTCAGACTGCCGATCCCTTTGTTCTCTAAGAGATAAGCTGCCGCCAGTGGAGTCTGGCAGCAGCTCTCTTATAGAAAATACAGGAGTGCTTTTCACATAGAGCTCAGCAGAGTGAATGCTCTTGTGTATTAGAGAGTCAGGCGAGATAACTGCCGGCCAAACAATCACCCGAACTCTCATTTGCATGACAGCTATCTAAACTGTATGGGGGATATAGGGTGCATTTACACGGTGCAATGCGCCACATTACATGACTGCAGACTGGCAAAATTTTTGACAATCAGCGGAAATTTAATTTCATGTCTACACACGCCGACCCCACTACAGATGTGCAGTGAACGATCTGCAATAGATTGTTTAGTGCGCATAGGCATTTTTGGCAGTGCAGGTCCTGACAATGCGCTGCTGAGAGCGATGATCTTTTGAGCAGACCAAAAGATCATTACACCCAACGAACAAGCGCTTAATTCATCCATTGTATGATTAGCAGCCTGTTTAGACTGCAAATTTACCGTGAAACGAGAGTTTCTGAGAATGCTTATTCACCACAATTGTGCAGTGCAAATGCACCTTAAATTCACATTTAGTTTGCTCAAGGGGAACCTTATTAATTTAGCCAATCTCAGATCTCCACAAGTCAGTATAGTATTTCAAAAACCTGGCCTGAGTGACCTTTGCTTTTTTTTGTTCAATTCTTAATTTTTATTAATTAAATAATGCTTTCTTCTCTTTGATTCCTAATTAGATTGGCTGCTATATCTAACACTAAGAGAAGGGAGGGGGGCAGAGGGAGCCCAAAAGAACTGTAACAGGTTTTGCAAAACCACGTGACTTGATAAAAGGACTTATAGACACTCTGCAACAGCAAAATAATAGAAAACTAATAATGAGACTATTTAGAAAGTTGCTTTAAGGGGTTGTCTCATCTTCTTAAACTGGTAAAATTACAACTTTGCAATTTACCGTTTGTTAAAAATGTTCTATTGTCACGGCTGTGTCATGTTTAACAGACAGTCATTCTGGATCCCGCTGTAGAAGATCGCTGCGCTTGGCCTTGCAGACACCTTCTTGATCCTTTCATCATCCCTCCCTCTCTATGACCCAGCAGTGATCTCCACCTTCTGCTGCTAATTGACACACCCTTGCTGGATCTTTAAATACACTCAGTTTCTCCAGAGAGTTGCTGGTATAGAGTTAATTCCTCTGTTCAGGTCTGGAATTCTAGCAGTCAGTTAGATTCTCCTTAGAGTTCCTTTGTGGATTGAAGTCGTTATCTCTCTGGTGTCTTCTCAAAGCTACAGTGGGGAAAAAAAAGTATTTAGTCAGCTCCACCAATTGTACAAGTTCTCCCACTTAAAAAGATGAGAGAGGCCTGTAATTGACATCATAGGTAGACCTCAACTATAAGAGACAAAATGAGAAAACAAGTCCTGAAAATCACATTGTTTGATTTGAATATAAATTTTTTTTAAATTTTGGTGAAAATAAGTATTTGGTCACCTACAAAAGTTCATCTCAATACTTTGTTAAATATCCTTTGTTGGTTTGACAGAGGTCAAACATTTTCTGTAATTCTTCACAAGGTTGGCACACACTGTTGCTGGTATGTTGGCCCATTCCTCCATGCAGATCTCCTCTAGAACAGTGATGTTTTGGAGCTGTTGCTGGGCAACACGGACTTTCAACTCCTTTCAAAGATTTTCTATAGGGTTTAGATCTGGAGACTGGCTAGGCCACTCCAGGATCTTGAAATGCTTCTTACGAAGCCACTCCTTCGTTGCCCTGGTGGTGTGCTTGGGATCATTGTCATGCTGAAAGATCCAGCCACGTTTCATCTTCAATGCCCTTGCTGATGGAAGGAGATTTCCACTCAAAATCTCACGATACATGGCCCCATTCATTCTTTCATGTACACGGATCAGTCGTCCTGGTCCCTTGGCCGAGAAACAGCCTCAAAGCACCATGTTGCCACCCCCATGCTTCACAGTAGGTATGGTATTCTTTGAATGCAACTCGGCATTCTTTCTCCTCCAAATATGCCAACTTGTGCTTCTACCAAACAGTTCTACTTTGGTCTCATCTGACCATATGACATTCTCCCAATACTCTTCTGGATCATCCAAATGCTCTCTAGCAAACTTCAGACGAGCTCGGACATATAATGGCTTAAGCAGGGTGACACGTCTGGCACTGCAGGATCTGAGTCCCTGGTGATGTAGTGTGTTACTGATGGTAGCCTATGTAACCTTGGTCCTAGCTCTCCTCAGGTCATTCACTAGGTCCCCCGTGTGGTTTTGGGATTTTTGCTCACCGTTCTTGAGATCATTTTGACCCCACAGGGTGAGATCTTGTGCGGAGTCCCAGATCGAGGGAGATTATCAGTGGTCTTGTATGTCTTCCATTTTCTAATTATTGCTCCCACTTTTGATCTCTTCACACCAAGCTGCTTGCCTATTGCAGATTCAGTCTTCCCAGCCTGGTGCAGGGCTACAATTTTGTTTCTGGTGTCCTTCGACAGCTCTTTGGTCTTCATCATAGTGGAGTTTGGAGTGTGACTGTTTGAGGTTGCGGACAGGTGTCTTTTATACTGATAGCAAGTTCAAACAGGTGCCAGTACTACAGGTAATGAGTGGAGGACAGAGGAGCCTCTTAAAGAAGATGTGAGAGCCAGAAATCTTGCTTGTTTGTAGGTGACCAAATACTTATTTTCCACCAAAATGTGAAAAAAAATTCTTTCCAAATCAGACAATGTGATTTTCAGGATTTGTTTTCTCATTTTGTCTCTCATAGTTGAGGTCTACCTATGATGTCAATTACAGGCCTCTCTCATCTTTTTAAGTGGGAGAACTTGCACAATTGATGGCTGACTAAACACTTTTTTTCCCCACTGTAAGTCTATCCCCTTGTATGTTTCCCTTGTTTGTCTTTAGTTGCATTGGTGCTGACTAGTGCTCACCCTTCCCCCTCCCTACCTAGGGCCTAGCTCTAGTGTCAGCCAGGGCTAAGGTATCCTGCTCGGCGATAGGTGCGGAACATATTTAGGGATGATAGGGGAGTCAGGGTGTTGTTAGATCGGCTTAGGGGTCTCCACTCCCCATTTCCCTAGTTGCTGGGCTTCCCCCCTTTTCCCATCATCGTACGCTGGGTTCTTCCCATACCCAGCATGACATTTATGTTCTTCAGAACGTAGGGATATTTAATTTGATAGTTTATTGCTTGTTGCCTAAATTGACAGTCACCTCTACAGTCTATTAGCAGTGGCCTTTCTCTTAGGCAAGGAGCACAGTGCTTGCAAGCTCTCTGCCATAGAACTAGCAGGTGGCACTTTGAAGCTGGCCAGATCACTCAATCCGGTTAGCTTCATTGCCCTTCTCTCTTCCAATGCTGCAGAAACAAAGCTGCCAATGCTTGCAGCAATGGAAGGTGCTCAGTTCCGGTAAGCAGCAAAACCAAGGCGCTGATCTTTGAAGCTGAGTAACAGGGGAAAGGACCATTTGTGGATATTAAACGTGAGACATACTCTTGCGTTTTTATTTTATTTATGCTTACCAGTGCAGATTTTCTTTGGTTTTATGAGGGTGCACAAGCTATCACAGAAATGGCCTCATTTTTATATATTTTATATTGTTCCTTTATACGCTAATTCTGTATGCCTTTTTGATACTGAGCTGCTTTGTCGCAATTTTCACTATATATATCTTCCTGTACTGTTATATTTTAATTACTTTCACCACATTTGCACTAACTTTATTTTTGCACACAGTCTCCACTAACCCCATGCTGAAACTCTGGAGCGCTTCCTCTGAACACAAGCTGAGTTGTATTTTTTTTTTCACTTTTCCTTTTCTCAGTTTCACACTGGATTCTCATATAGCCACACACCTAAATCTCCTGACTTTGGTTAAATCTATCCTACTGTGAGACAAGATCTAATCTCAGTTGTATCACTTTCTTGTATTTTTTAATTACTCTTTATGTTTATATTCCCTCACAATTCATATCTATTTATCACCTTTTTTTTTATATTTTACATATCAATCTGCTCGATCAAGGTTTAGCCTTATTCCCTGCACCCCTTCCCTATTTATTTATTTATTTTTTCTCTACTTTATTAACCACTTTACCTTCCTTGTGTCAACACTAGTGTTGAGCGATACCTTCCGATATCAGGAAATATCGTATCGGATTGGATCGGACCGATACCCAAAAAGTATCGGATATCGCCGATTCCGATACCGGAAACCAATGCAAGTCAATGGGACACAAATATCGGAATGAAAATAAACCCTTTCTTTCCTTGTAGGTTAATTCTACATGAAGTAAAACAACTAAGAATAATGTAGAATGTATTACGCTAAAAGCCGGCAATTCATCAGCGGCATACACCGGTACCCGACAATTTACAACAGAAAGAATAGAGCTTCACGCATAGATTAGATAGATAGAAACATGTCAGTCACATATATATGAAGTACAGTGACAGTGTTGCTTACTGTACTTGTCATTTAGTGTAAAGGATTTATTAAAAAAAATATTAGTGTTTTCATGCACCGTCTCTTTAAAAAAGCCGGCCGGCAATTCAGCAGCGGTACCCGACAATTTATAACAGACAGAATAGAGCTTCACACATAGATTAGATAGATAGAAACATGTCAGTCACATATATATGAAGTACAGTGATAGTGTTGATTACTGTACTTGTCATTTAATGTTAAAATAAAGGATTTATTAAAAAAAAAATTGGCGTGGGGTTCCCCTTAATTTTAGTCTCTAGCGGAGGTTAAGCAGACAGCTGGGGCAGATGTTTGAAGCCTGGGAAGGGGGTAATACCCACGGAGCTTCCCAGGCTACTAATATCAGCCCCCAGCTGAATACATAGCCTTTACTAGCTATTAAAATGGGGGACCCCCCCAAAAAATGACGTGGGGTCCCCCCTAATTTAATAGCTAGCAAAGGCTAGGCAGACAGCTGTGGGCTGATATTAATAGCCCAGGAAGGGAGCCATGAATATTGGCCCCCTCCCAGGCTAGAAACACCAGCCGTCAGCCGCCCCAGAAATGGCACTTAGCCTCGCTCTTCCCACTGCCCTGTAGCGGTGGCAGTGGGGTAATAGGGCTGGGGTTGATGTCAGCTTATAATGCCAGCTGACATCAAGCCCAGGTTAGTAATGGAGAGGCGTCTATAAGACACCCCCATTACTAACCCCATAGTCAAAGTTAAAAAAAACACAGAATAAAGTCCTTTAATTGAAATAAACACACAATTCTTTATTGTTCTAAATTAAACCATACTTACCGTCACGCCCATTCCAGCTGAAGCCAACGATCTCCTGCAATAAAAGAAAAATAATAAAGCAAGCTCATCCTTACCTTTCCATGGTTCCCAGGACAGCTCCAGCTCTGCTACATTCACATGACAGGCTGGACCGCAGCAGAACGCTGCCATCCAGCTTGCCATGCCGCAGACACTGAGAAGCGCAGGCATGCTTGCGCTCCTCAGTGTCTCGCTGTGACGGCATAAAGATGAGCCGAGGTCATGTCCAATGTCAATGAACTCGCTGTCAGTGACGTGCATGAGGTGAGTTCATGTCCAATGAACTCAGCTGACCTCATGCACGTCACTGACAGCGTGGGAAAATTCTCACGCTGAAGAGCTGAGTGCAGGAGAATTTTCCCACGCTGTCAGTGACGTGCATGAGGTGAGCCGAGTTCATTGGACATGACCTGACATGGTGGTCATGTCTAATATTGGCGTGACCCCATGAATTTCGGGCTTAGGGCCAGCTGATAATGCCAAGCTGGCCCTAACCCCTTTATTACCCAGTGAGCCACCGCACCAGGGCCCTGGATGAGTTGGGTACAGCGCCAGAAGATGGCGCTTCTATGAACGCGCCATTTTCCGGGGTGGCTGCGGGCTGCAATTTGCAGCGCGGGTGGCCCAGAAAGCTTGGGCCTCCCAGCGCTGCGGATTCCAGCCCCCAGCTGCCTAGTTGTACCTGGCTGGACACAAAAACAGGGCGAAGCCCCACGTCAATTATTTTTAAATTATTTCATGAAATAATTAAAAAAAAAAGGGCTTCCCTATATTATTGTGTCCGGCCAGGTACAAATAGGCAGCTGGTGGTTGGGGGCAGCCCGTTCCTGCCTGCTGTACCTGGCTGGACACAAATATAGTGCGAAGCCCCACGTCAATTTTTTTTAAATTATTTCATGAAATAATTAAAAAAAAAAGGGCTTCCCTATATTGTTGTGTCCGGCCAGGTACAAATAGGCAGCTGGGAGTTGGGGGCAGGCCGTTCCTGCCTGCTGTACCTGGCTGGCATACAAAAATATGGCAAAGGCCACGTCAAAATTTTTGGGAAAAATTAATTAAAAAATAAATAATAATTTAGGGACTGCATCTTTATTAACCCCTCAAGTGTCATTTAGTGTTAAAATAAAGGATTTATTAAAAATAAAATTGGCGTGGGATCCCCCATAATTTTAGTCTCTAGCGGAGGTTAAGCAGATGGCTGGGGCAGATGTTTGAAGCCTGGGAAGGGAGTAATACCCACGGAGCTTCCCAGGCTACTAATATCAGCCCCCAGCTGAATACCTACCCTTTACTAGCTATTAAAATGGGAGACCCCCCAAAAAATGACGTGGGGTCCCCCCTATTTTAATAGCTAGCAAAGGCTAGGCAGACAGCTGGGGGCTGATATTAATAGCCCAGGAAGGGTGCCATGAATATTGGCCCCCTCCCAGGCTAGAAACACCAGCCGTCAACCGCCCCAGAAATGGCGCATCCATAGGATGCGCCAATTCTGTCACTTAGCCTCGCTCTTCCACGTTGCCCTGGTGCAGTGGCAGGGGGTAATAGTGGTGGGGTTCATGTCAGCGCCAGCTGCCATGAAGCCCAGGTTAGTAATGATGGGCGTCTATAAGACACCCCCATTACTAACCTACAAAGTGTTAAAAATAAAAAACACACTACACCCAGAAAAAAATAATTTATTTGAAATAAAACACACCATTTTATTTAATTCTTAGTTTACTAAAAAAAAAAATAGTTACCTGTCCACGTTCCTGCGCTGATCTCCCATGCACAGCTGTCACATCTGGAGATGGTGACAGCTGTGCATGGCTGCTGTAAGCTCACGCTGCCGGGAACACGTCCGCTCCCGGCAGCGTGAGCCACTGACTGAGGTCACCGGAGTGCATTCAGTCAGCGCAGCTCCGGAGACCTCCTTTACGGCACTGCTGTACCGTGGGAATTTCTCACGGTACAGCGGGGCCGTAAAGCAGCTAACCGGAGCAGCACTGCCTGAACTCCGGCGAACCCGCTTATGCAATGACGGGGCTGCTTTACGGCCCCATCATTCTAGCGGCGGCAGTGGTTCAGAGCGGTCACATTCTATGTGGCTGCTCTAAACTGGAGATCTTCGTGGGACACTCGTGGACTACTACGGAGGGGTAAGGATAAGGTTGTGGTTTATTATTTTACATTTTATTACAGGAGATCGATGGCTTCGGGGAATTAGGTGTCTAGGTGAGTATAGGTGTAGTTTTTTATTTTTTACTTTATTTTAGGTGGCGATCGGCGGGGACAGGTAATGTATAAACTAATTTATTGTAGGTAACCACTGGCCACCAATGACATGTATTTAATATTTATTAGGGACCATGGGGCAGTTTAAATAGCAGGATCAGGCTGATGGGAACTACTGCTCCCATCGAGCTGATCCTGCTGGCACGAGTGGACAGGGGACAGACATAGGCCGATGGGAGTAGTAGTGTCACATCGGCCTATGTTTGCCTGCACGCAGACGCCGGCAGACATCGCACAGACACCGCACACACCCGCAGACATCGCACAGACACCGCACACACCCGCACACACTCGCAGACATCGCACAGACACCGCACACACCCGCAGACATCGCACAGACACCGCGCACACCCGCACACATCGTACACACACCGCGCACACCCGCACACATCGCACAGACACCCACACACACCAATCATGACCGGTCTGGGAGGTGAGGCTGACCTGTGCGGCTGTGGGAAAGTTCATGTGAGTTCATGCAGTCAAGCATGAACTCACATGAACCCTCCGAGGGCACCGCGGCTACTTCAAATGAACAGCTGATCGGCATCACCTGATACCTCAGCTGTTCATTTGAAATAACCGGCGGGAAAGCGCAGCACAGAACGGGAAAGCCGGCGGTGAAGTCTTTTCATTGCCGGCTTCCCCGCCCGGGTCCTTCGCTCCCCGCTCCTTGGTGCTGCGCTCCCCGCCCGGTCCTAACTTACGATCGGGATGGGAGGTGGCGAGGGGAGCGGAGGATCGGGGTGGGAGGCTGCGGGGAAGCAGTATGGGGCTGTGTGATTGTTTAAAAGCCGGCGGCTTTTTACCGCTCGCCGGCTTTTAAACAATCAGGAGAATTCTCTCACGCTGGGATGGCATTCTGATGACAGGCTGGATTGCAGCTGAGCGCTGCCATCCAGCTTGTCATCCTTCAGGGACACTGCAGAGCGCAGGCATTATGGGAACTTCCGATTCCGGTATTCGATATTGTAAAAGTATCGGAATTAAGTATCGGAATTCCGATACCGCGAATATCGGCCGATACCCGATATTTCAGTATCGGAATGCTCAACACTAGTCAACACCCTTTTTATTTTTTTCTCTCTCTCTCTCTTTTTTTCTTTTTCCTCGCTTCATCCCCCTCCCCTTTGAGGGCTTCCTTATGCTTTTTGGAGCCATTTTCTCCTACTTAATGCCCTCAGCTCCAGTCTTGTCTCATATGCACATGGATTTCTCCATAATCTCTTAATCTTTTGATGATATTATGTACTGTAGATGGTGGCATATTCAAAGTCTTTGGACTTTTTCGTTAAGGAACATTTTTTTTAACTTAGTCCACAATTTTTAGTTGCTGTTGTTTGCAGATTGGGTGAACCTCTAACCATCTTTGCTTCTGAGAGACTCTGCCTCTCTAACATGCTGTTTTTATACACAGTGATGTGACTTAGTTGAAAATTGATCCTCCAGCAGTTTTTCATTAGTGCCACTTAATTTTCCAGCCTTTTTTTAATCCTTTCCCAACTTTTTTGAGATGCGTTGCTGCCACCAATTACTAAAGGAGTTATTTTTTTTCAAATGAAATTGAAAGAAGTCTAACTTTCAACTTCTGATCTGTGTGCTATGTTCTGTCATAAATAAAATGTAACAATAAATTTATTTCCAAGGAATTAGGTATATTGTGGAACACTGTGAAGACAATAATCAAGAATTGGCTTAATTTTGACACAACAGTGAAATTAGCTAGAACTAGACGTCCCTCAAAAATTTTAGCCCTGCTAAAAAGCTGAAAATGAAGAGGACGTTCAGCTTTCAGCAAGATAACAATCCTAAGCATGCTTCCAAATAAACAAAAGAATTGCTTCCCCAGAAGAAGATCAAGGTTTAGGAATGGCCTAGACAGTGCTCGGGCTTTTTAATGGGTGTGTAGACTTTTAATATACACTGTAAATATAACAATAGAAAAAACAGAAGCAGCACCAGAGCAGTAAAGAATGGGTGCAAGTCTCAAAGTCCTTGACCAGATCCACTGGATAGTAAAAAAAATTGAAAGCACTCAAGAAAAAGAAAGAAAATTATTTATTCCCTCATATCAAAAAGTGCAGTATTTCAGTTCCACAAGGAACCTTTTTCAAGCCAAGGTACAGTGCTGTGCAAACGTTTTAGGCAGTTGTGCTAAAAATGCTGCAAGTAAGAATGCTTTATAAAATAGAAGTGTTAATAGTTTATTTTTATCAGTTAACAAAATGCAAAGTTTATGAACAGAAGAGAAATCTAAATCAATATTTGGTGTGACCACCCTTTGCTTTCAAAACAGTATCAAAGCATCAGTTCTTCTAGGTTCACTTGTACACAGTTATTAATTGAACTCTGCAGGGAGGTTGTACCAAACATCTTGGAGAACTAACCACAAATCGTTTGTGGATGTAAACTTCAGGTCATCACTTCCTGGACTACTTGTTTATCTTCACGCTGAAGATAGTTCTTAATGACATTCCCTGTATGCTTGAGATATTTCTGGACCGTGAGGCACAGGGTGAATCGGTCACGGGAGGTCCGGGTTATATAATTTTCTTTTTTTAAGGTTGAATCCCTCCACGTTGCATGTATATAATGTTCCTTCATTGTTTCTTCACTACAAAACAACCGCAAATATAGCAAGACTTACACCACCTTGTAGCCATTTCGATCATGTTGTTAGAAACAGAAGCTTAATCCACCAGAGCCACTAAATACTGAAAGAAATCGTGGTAAGCAGCGCACCGCCACACTCTTATGAACTCTGTCTAAAAAAAAATCTGTCTTTTCTGCTCATCTCATAACAACCAATCACGGCCCAGCTTTCATTTCTTATGCTGCTGAGGTAAAATTAAAGAGATGCTATGGACACCACCACACACTTTGGAAACTGGGTTAAGAAAATCTCTACCCACAGCAGCCAATCACAGCACAGCATCCATTAATTTCTAATCAATTGAATGACACCAAAATCATCCACCAAAGGTCACTCAAAGGGGTCAAAGTATGGCGCAAGAAAAAGCCTATGGAGCCAGTGTTTGTGAAAAAACTGTACATGATGGAATTCTTTCGATATTTTTACTGAGTTCAGTGATCGAAAGTATATAAAAATCACCTCTTACTTTTCAAACAATTTTACCCTTGCAGACCTGTGTTATCATCACAGACAGGTTTACAGTGACAGATTAAACATCACTACATACAGTAGATAACACAGGTTCCACATTTCAGAATAGGTGATGGTCATAGCTCATTTCCTTAGCCTCCTTGCCACCCAAAAAAAACTTCTGTTCAATCCAACAGGATTGAACCACTCTCTCCCTGCACAGGTCCATACGTCTGATGAATTGGACCATAGTTTCTGTTATTTTCAGCAAAGTGTTTATGCTTCTTTCTGGTGTAAAACCTTTTGAAAATTAGCAAAATTTTTGCATAGTGTAAAGTTGCGTAAACATTTTGCGACTTTTGGTGGTTTCAAGACGTTTTTGGGCAGCTCAGAGCTGGGGAGAAGCGAGGATAGGGTATGGCTATGCCCACCTGTCAAATTCCTTAGTTGTGGCATTGTTTCTTGTACTAGAATTGCTACTCTATTCCCTGATTGGAGTAACATTTCTGGCGAGGAGCACGCCACTGATAAGCTGCACCAATATCATTCAGTGGTGTGCGTTTTTTAATGAATTTGGAGAATTTTATTCTTGCACACTCCTCATTAAGACTGACGTACGAAACCCCAGTCTTAAAGGGAATCTGTCACCACTTTGGAGTTATCTGACCTCTACTATGGGCATACAGGGTATAGAAAAGTAAATCTATACATACCTGTATGGCCCATAGCAGAGGTCTGATTGCAGAGAAAAGCGCTTTAATAAATTCAATTTTGTACAGGCTTGGCCAGGGAACGCCAAGCAATCCCTGCCTATGTGCTTATTATTCCCCCAAATCCCTGCCTATGTGATTAATTATGATATCCCCCCCCTCCCCTGCACGTCACAGGGCCCTGTGATGTGCACTGTGCTCCCTGACTTCCCGGGCATGCACAAAGCGCCGCTCACATAGAGTGTGCTTTGCTTCATCCCAACCCTGTCTGCCGTGCACTGCGCCGCAGGGTTCTATTGCGCAGGCGCCGGGGAGTCACTGTCACTTTCCGGTGCCTGCGCAATAGAACCCTGCAGCGAAGTGCACAGGCAGACGGGTCCGGGATAAAGGAAAGCGCTCTCTATGTGAGCGGCGCTTTGCGCATGCCCGGGAAGTCAAGGGACACAGTGCACATCACAGGGCCCTGTGACGTGCAGGGGAGGGGGGGAATATCATAATTAATCACATAGGTGGGGATTTGGGGGAATAATAAGCACATAGGCGGGGATTGCTTGGCGTCCTCTGGCCAAGCCTGTACAAAACAGAATTGATTAAATCGCTTTTCTCTGCAATAAAACCTCTACTATGGGCCATACAGGTATGTATAGATTTACTTTTCTATACCCTGTATGGACACAGTACAGGTCTGATAACTCCAAAGTGGTGACAGATTCCCTTTAATGAATCAGGGCCAATGAATCTTGAAAGTACATTTAACATAAAACTTGTTTCAAAAAGTAACAATTTTCTGATGACACATTCCCTTTAAGCTAGCTGGCCTGGACAATAATCCGAGACAGAATTACCATGTCCTGACACCACTCTGAATGTGGCCACTAGGTGGAATAGTATATACAATGAATAAATATAGATATTGTATTTGTTACAATATCACTTTCTTTGCCTATGTAAACACTGAATGAATCTACCCATCAGCAGTTATATAAGATCATTTATATATTTATTGTCAACAAAAGATATTGTTGCATCAACTCTGTACAAACACTAGATGGTGATAGTGTGTCATATGAGTATTTTTATGATATCTGTGGATTGTACGTTGTTTATGCATATTTTCTGTTCCTAAAATTATAAGGTCATCCATTTAAATATGGACAGAGGAAACACTCAAGCTGTGCAGTTTTATTGTGCTATTGCTCACATGTACCTGCATCTGCGTTCAATTTTATTTTCATATTATGATTATTTGAACTGAATTAGTCAGGTAATTTAAATATCAAAGTGAAACAAAAGCTAATAGGTCTTAGAATGTAGTATATTGAGCGTCAAGAGATTTTAAAGAAATATATAGGTTTCATTATGTCAATAACCAAGTTAAAAAAAACACTGAATTACATACAACTTTAAGATCTAAGAAATATGAAGTTAATGTGATCCCATAGAACCCATTCCAAAATCCCAATTTTTTTTTGCTGTATTTTTCCTGCAAAAAAAATAAAAAAACACTGCAACAATATGTTAGCTGTTAGTGAAAAAGTAGATATAAAGCACACTGCAAACAGTGCTTTATGATATTTTTGCTCACTTTTGATACTTATTTTTTAACAATACACCACATGGTGTAGGTGTGATATTTTTTTCAGGATTTTTTTCCAGTAGGAATTGAAAAACACATAAAAATATGGCTGTTGAAAACCTTGGAGAAAAATATATCCACCCAAATAGCACTTACGTAAAAAACATGAAAAGCACGGCTTTTTTGCAAGATTCCAAAAGTTATATAAATTCGAATTCTTTTAACAATGAAAAGGTTTTCCGGTTTAACAAATACAGTTTCAAATACTTAATTTCCTTTTTAGTAATGAATCTTAGAAAGAGCATCTCTCGCTCTGGAGGACCATTTATTACACAGACAGATCATTTATTTCAATTAGAACTGTGTAATACTTAATCTTACCAATGGTGACAGTAGAGAGGAATCCAACACTTGCTGCCATGTAGCCCTCCAGATTACACGTACGTACCAGTAGTGATCCCTGTGATCAGCTTATTTCTAAAGAACCCTTCTATAATTTTGCAACTTTATAGTCATGTTACACTTGTGAGGAATGTGAGGTCAACTCTCCTGGTCAATTATTTAATGTATGCAAAAACACAGAATGCTGTAAGCCTGAAATTATTACCCATTATACAAATTGGCTAATAAAGATTGTTTTTGTTTTATTTATTTATTTTTTAAACTAACAATATTTGTTCTAAAATGGATTTGTCACCAAAATTAAAAAATACAAACTGTTTATATTATTCCATCAATTTTTCTCAGTCCTGATGAGGCTGTTATATATACACCATATTTTTCGGACTATAAGACGCATCGGACCATAAGACGCACCTAGGTTTTAGAGGAGGAAAACAGAAAAAAAAATGTAAGCAAAAAATGTGGTCATGATGCCCTGTTATGGGGGAGCGGGTCTGCTGCTGACACTGGTATTGGGGTCATGTCCCCCAATTCTGTTAATATCCTCCATCCTGGTATGTATGGCCCCTTCATGGTATACGTGGCCCTCATCCCTTCCTGGTATATGTAGCCCTCATCCCCATCATAGTATACATGGCCCTCATCCCCATCCTGGTATACGTTACCCTCATTCCCATCCTGGTATGCATAGCACCCTAATCCCCCATCCTGGTATGCATGGCACCCCAATCCCCCATCCTGGTATGCATGGCACCCCTTGATCCCCCATTCTGGCATGCATGGCACCCCTTGATCCCCCATCCTGGCATGCACGGCACCCCCTGATCCTCCATCCTGGTATGCATGGCACCTCTTGATCCTGGTATGCATGGCACACCTTGATCCTTGTATGCATGGTACTCCTTGATTCCCCCATCCTGGTATGCATGGCACCCCTTGATTCCCCCATCCTGGTATGCATGGCACCCCTTGATCCTGGTATGCATGGCACCCCTTGATCCTTGTATGTATGGCACCCCTTGATCCTGGTATGCTTGGCACTCCTAGATCCTGGTATGCATGGCACCCCTTGATCCCCCATCCTGGTATGCATGTCACCCCTTGTTTCCCCCATCCTGGTATGCATGTCACCCCTTGTTTCCCCCATCCTGGTATGCATGGCACCCCTTGATTTCCCCATCCTGGTATGCATGGCACCTCTTGATCCCCCCCATCCTGGTATGCATGGCACCCCTTGATTCCCCCATCCTGGTATGCATGGCACCCCTTGATTCCCCCAATCCTGGTGTGCATGGCACCCCTTGATTCCTCCATCCTGGTATGTATGGCACCCCTTTATTCCCCATCCTGGTATGCATGGCACCTCTTGATCCTGGTATGCTTGGCACCCCTCCATCCTGGTGTGCATGGCACCCCTTCATTCCCCCATCCTGGTATGCATGGCACCCCTCCATCCTGGTATGCTTGGCACCCTCTGAGCCCCATCACGCTGCCCACAAAAAAAATAAACAATCATACTCACCTCCTCTCTGCTCCAGTGCTTCATCCTGCTCTGCTGCCGACACTCTCACTGTGTGAGCCGCGCATGGCAGGGCGGGCATGGTGTTACTGCCATGCGCCCTCACACAGTGAAGTGCTGTGCCGGAAAAGTCACTGCTCCCCATGCCTGGACTCTGTGCGTGGGGAGCAGTGACCATTCACTCTTTTCAATAGCCGGCACACTGTACCGCAGCGTGGCTCCTGCTGCCGCTCTGCGGTCTGTGTGCCCGCTATTAAAAACCATGAATATTCACTACAACCCATTGGGAGTGGGTTGTAGCGAATATTCATGGACTTTAATAGCGGGCACACAGACCACAGAGCGGCAGTAGGAGCCGCGCTGCGGCTACAGTGTGACTGGTATTAAGGAAAATGAATATTCCCTGCTCTCCATGCCCATGGGCATGGGGAGCAGGGAATATTCATTTTCTTTAGTAGTGGGCACAGGGTAGGCTGCAGCAAGCGGCTGCTGCCTCTTGTGCCCCGCTTATCCCCCGCTGTCGCTCCCCGAGCCCCCCCACCACCCACAGCCACAGCCGAACATATGTTCGGACTATAAGACGCACCCCCACTTTCCTCAAAAATTTTGGAGAAAAAAGTGCGTCTTGTAGTCTGAAAAATACGGTAGTTTGAAACTCCAGATAAGAATGGTAGTATAATCTTGATATTAAAATTAGTATTTTAGGAGTCCTGCTATAACTATGCTTGTAAAATATTCATTTTTTGTTAAGTTTGTATTGGGAAATCTACTATTATCACATGGATTCTCAAAGTAAGTACACCAGCCATGTTAAGCATAAGAGATCAATATAAAGGGGTTGTTATGATCTGCAACATGTACTAAGGAAAGATAGGGGAAGGCTGTCCCTACAGTAAGACTAAGCTGAATCCCTACGATGTAGCGGGCTGCCTGTTCCTAGTGAACAGACCCGCCTTAGTCCTCGGCTAGTCTGAACGAAGACCTATATAATTAAGGGAGGGGTCCCTAAAAGAACTAAGGACTGGGACAAAAATGGGACACCTCCTAAACAGAGAAGTTGTTGCAGAACACAAAAAGACAAACTGACAAAATGTACTAGAGGTCCCAGAGAACCAAGCGAACTTGACAGAGAAAGGCACAGAAGCACCAGGCTAGAGAAACAGTCAAACACTGAAGTCCAGCACAGCCAGAAGGGCGGAGCTGGAATATAAAGGCCGATGATCACGTGACCGCAAAACACAAGATAGAAAAAACAAACAGGAGGGTTCTAACAGTACCCCCTCTTTTATGAGGATCCTCTGGATCCTCCAGGCCCAGGCCTATCCGGAAACCTCCTGTGGAAAGCTTTAACAAGCCTAGGAGCAGAGACATCATCCGTCCTTACCCAAGAGTTGTCTTTGGGACCAAAACCCTTGCAGGAGACAAGATACTGTAATCTCTCTCTATGCCATCTAGAATTCAAGATACGAGAAATTTCATATTCGCCGTCTTCCACCACAGGAGGAACTGTGACAGTGGCATCCCTATCAGATACGTCAGCCTTTTTCAACAAGGAAACATGAAACACAGGATTAATCTTCCAGGAAGTAGGGACATCCAACCTAACAGCAGACGAGTTAACAACCTGAAGCACTTTAAATGGACCCACAAACTTACGACCCAGTTTTATAGAGGGAATCCTCAACCGCAGGTTCTTCGAGGACTACCAAACCATGTCACCCACAGTAAACAAAACCTCTTTACGTTTCCTGTCAAAATACTTCTTGGACTTCTTGTTAGCCTCTTGAAGGTTGCAACGTACATTAGTCCAAACTCTCTCCAAATCACCGGAAAAATTCTCCTCCTCCGGCACCGCCGACCCCAATTTGGAGAACGAACCAAAAGACGGATGTCTCCCAGTACAACAAAAAAAAGGAGAAAACCCAGCAGAGGAGGATGTATGATTGTTAAGAGCAAATTCTGCGAGAGGCTGAAACTCAGACCACACCTCTTGATTGTCCGCCACAAAACAACGCAAACTTTCAGTCTGTCCATTAGACTCAGGATGATAACCAGACGAAAATGACAAATGGACTCCCAACCTGTCACAAAAAGCACGCCAAAAGCGAGCTACAAACTAAGGTCCTCTATCAGAAACAATATCCGTGGGAACGCCATGGAGCTTGACAATCTCCTTAACAAACGCCTTAGCGAGTGTGTTGGCGCAGGGCAACTTAATGAATGGAACCAAATGACACATCTTACTAAAACGGTCCACGACCACCCAGATGACAGTAAAACCCTCGGACACAGGAAGATCAGTAATAAAATCCATTGTGAGATGCGTCCAAGGCGCACTAGGAACATCCAGAGGGCAAAGCAACCCCGCAGCAGGAGTATGTGAAGCCTTTGACCTAGCACACACAGTACACTGATGCACCCACTTGATGACTTCCTTCTGCCATCCAGGCCACCAAAAACTGCGACTGATAAGTCTCTTAGTCTCCGAAATTCCTGGATGACCTGAGAAACCGAGACTCATGACACTCCACAAACAAATCTCTCCTAAAGGCTCTAGGCACCCATGGGGAGTGTTAGATGGAGCATCATCTTGAGCTTTCAGAATCCATTCTCCAAAACGGAGTCCAAAGCCGCCACCACAACTCCTTTCTGTAAAATGCTCTCCTCCTCCTCGGCACAGACCGTAGGAGAGAAGCTGCAAAATAAAGCATCGGCTTTAACATTCTTAGTACCAGGGATATAGGTAACAGAAAAATGAAACCGAGAAAAAAAAAGTGCCCACCTAGCTTGACGGGCATTCAAACGCTTGGCAGCATCCAGATAGATCAAATTCTTATGATCTGTGAAAACCTGAATAGGAAATCTAGCGCCTTCCAAAAAATGACGCCAATGTTCAAACGCAAGTTTAATAGCCAGCCACTCCCGATTTCCAACATCATAATTCAGTTCGTTTCCGAAATTTTTTTCGAAAAGAAGGCACAAGGATGTACTCCACCCTTGTTCTCCTGAGACAAAACTGCTCCGACCCCCACCAAAGAAGCATCAACCTCGACCAAAAAAGGCTTGGTCTCATCAGGCTGCATAAGGATAGGGGCAGAACTGAACATCTCTTTGAGATACTCAAACACTTCAATGGCCTCAGTAGTCCACTGGGCCGTATTCGCACCTTTCCTGGTGAGATTGGTTAGAGGTTTAACAATTACAGAAAAATTCTTAATGAATTTCCTGTAATAATTGGCAAAACCCAAAAATCTCTGTATAGATTTCAAACCAATAGGCCTAGACCATTCCTGCACAGCCTGAACCTTCACAGGGTCCATCTCAAAGCCCTCGCTGGAGACAATGTAGCCCAAAAAACTAATTTTCTGCACAGCAAACTCACATTTCTCCAGCTTAGAAAAGAGTGAATTATCACTCAATAACTGCAAAACTTCACGTACACTCTGCCAATGGGACTCTAGATCTGGTGAGTAAATCAAAATGTCATCCAAATACACAACCACATTCTTACCAATCAAAGGTCTCAAGATGTCCTTAATAAGGTTCTGAAAAAATGCAGGTGCATTGGTAAGACCAAAAGGCATCACCAGATTCTCAAAATGACCTACCGGAGTGTTAAAAGCAGTTTTCCATTCATCACCCTCCTTCACTCGTAACAAATTGTATGCCCCCCAGAGATCAATTTTGGAGAACCACTTGGCTCCCACTAACTGGTTAAACAAGTCAGGAATTAACGGCAATGGGTAGGAATTGCGTATGGTAATCTTATTAATTTCACGAAAATCCAGACATGGACGTAAACCGCCGTCCTTTTTTTAACAAAGAAGAATCCAACTGCCACAGGCGACTTAGAAGGTCTAATGTGACCAGCAGCCAGGCTAGTCTCTATGTAGTCCTCTAAGGCCTTTCTTTCAGGGATAGTCAGATTAAACAAGCGACTTTTGGGAAGAGTAGCACTCGGAACAAACTCAAAAAATCTTGAATAGGTACCAGTAATTCCCCTTTTTCCACAGCCGCAATGCAACCATTACAACTTTTATCATAGCACTTTGGACTCCAAGACTTAATCACATTAGTAGACCAGTCCAATAAAGGATTGTGCAGTTTTAACCAAGGCAATCCTAGCACAACTGGAGAGGGCAAATTATCCAAAACAACGAAGTCCAAAATTTCTCCATGGATAGTGAGGGGAAATGCTGCAGTCTTGTGAGTAATACATTTCAAAGGAGTGTTATCAATTGCAATCACAGAAATAGGTGATGACAAAGGTTTGGATTTCAATTTAAGGTTTTCCAAAAACCCTTTATCAATCACATTAAGTGTGGAACCACAATCCACAAATACCTGAAATTCAATCAAATCTCCCTGCAGAGTAGTACTCCCAGAAAGAAATACTCCTGCAGAGCGTAAACAAGCTATACGGGCGTAACTGACCTTTTTTTTTTCTTTACTTAAACGACGCTCACAATACTTAATCAAATGGTCAACTTTACCACAATAAAGACACAATCCCTCGGCGAACCTCCGGTCTCTTTCCTGAGAGCGGAGTGACATCCCCCCAACCTCCATCGGTTCCCCGCCGTCAGAGCAGATTTTCTGGTGACTAGAAACTGACATTACAGGAGTCTTTACCTCATTGAGCCTGCACCTCAGTCTCCTGTCTATACGAACAGCTAACTGCATGGCATCCTGCAGAGTCTCTGGTGCAGGGAATGCAATTAGCAAATCCTTAACCCTTTCACTCAGACCAGCAAGAAATGAACATCTCAGCGCAGAATCATTCCACTTCTGAAGCCCATCTCCTGAAGTGTGTGCAATAATTTTCAACATCATCTGACCCCTGATTCAAACGTCTAAGTTCTGATTCAGCAGATGAGATTCGATCAGGATCGTCATATAATAGCCCCATAGCAGAAAAAATTCTTCAACCGACCTTAAACACGGATCATTAGGCTGGAGAGAAAAGGCCCAACCCTGTGGTTCATTGCGCAAAAGTGACATAATAAAACCAATGCGCTGTGATTCATTCCCAGAGGATCTTGGTCTCAAACGAAAATATAACAAACAAGCATTTTTAAAGGAAAAAAAGTCTTGCTGTTTAAAAGAACTAAGGACTGGGACAAAAATGGGACACCTCCTAAACAGAGAAGTTGTTGCAGAACACAAAAAGATAAACTGACAAAATGTCCCAGAGGACCAAGCGAACTTGACAGAGAAAGGCACCGAAGCACCTGGCTAGACAAACAGTCAAACACTGAAGTCCAGCACAGCCAGAAGGGCGGAGCTGCAATATAAAGGCAGATAGTCACGTGGCCGCAAAACACAAGATAGAAAAAACAAACAGGAGGGTTCTAACAGGGGTTTTCTGATTTTGTTAAATTGGTAAAAACGAGCACTTTGATTTCTTATGAAAAATCCTCTCTGTTCTCAACAGTGGAGGGAATTTTAAATCTATTGTGTACTGCTTGTTGCCTAGCTTACCAGCAACCTCTGCAGTCTGTCAGAGGTGGATGGTTTCCTAGGCAAGAAAAGCGTACTTGCAAGCTTTTTGATTTACAGCTTGCAAGTACTGCTCTGGAGCCGGCTGGATCTCTGGATCTTGCCAGCTTCAGTGTTCCTGCTGTCCTCCAGTACTGCAGAGGCATAGAAGCCTCTGTTTGCAGCAAATCACAGTGCCAGTTTGGACCACTCTCCTGTTCCAAACTTTCAACCTTCAAGAATGCCCCACTCCCCGGAAAGCTGGGAAGCAGAGAAATGATGCGCTCCTGAAGATAGAAGATGAGACAATAATGTATGCAGTTTGTCTTGTGAAATCTGGGAATAGGTCTGGTTTAAAAATATAAGAATTGTTTTAATGTTGTCATGTGTCTGGGTTCGAACCCTTGAACCTGTGCTTTGTGGTCTCTGTCCGCCGAGCCAAAGCAGATACACCTTTTCTCCGAGTGTTTAGTTTCTGATATCCTTGCTTCGGTCTTTTTGGGTAACAGATGTTTTTATTTACTTATTTGTCTGCCCTATCACCTTTGGGGTGCGGTTTTATGTTCCTTTCCCCCTGCTGTAATTTCCTGCTGGCGATAGTCTCATTTAGATGTCTAGTAATACTGCTGTAGGTTAAGCCAGCTAGGGTTTATCTCTTTGCTGTTTTTGTTCTTTGCCCTGGACCTATATTCTGTTTCTTTTTAGGAAATAGGTGGCATATTTTCTAACAGTACATACTTATTCCTTTATTTTGTATTTCTTGTTTTGTTTTATTCACTCTGGGATCTCTTTCTATTTCAGCACACTTTCGCTTCTGTAGGTAATTTGCACTCTGCTCTGCTCTCCGGTTCATTAGGAGGAACGTGAAGCACTCAACGGCATTTCGGACAGCATAGGTCCGAGTTGCCAACTTCTAGCCTGTGGTTAGGGCCATCTTAGCTCACACTTGGGACTGTGGGGTCAGGATCTCTAGTCTGTATAGGAACCGGCAGGGTCAGTTTCAGTTTTTAGTGTATTACCTATTTTCCTGAGTGAGTTGCTATACTGTAATAACAAATGTAATTTATTTGAATGACATTTCAGGAATTTCATTGACAGCTCTTTTATAGAGCTGTGTTGTTTACAGTTGTATAGTTAATACAAATAAACACTGCCCTCAAAATTTAAAGGGAATCTGTCACCAGGTTTTTGCTACCTAATATTAGAGCATTATGATGTAGAGACTGACACCCTGACTCCAGCGATGTGTCACTTACTGGTCTGCATAGGGTAGTTTTTATAAAATCCCTGTTCTATCAGTAGGAGATTATAACAAGAAAAATAATAGGCTTGCTGCCAAGAAGTCCATCTACGTCTCCACAACTGATTGGCAGTTTTCTGCTTATGCACAGTGTGCACAGAAAGACGCCAATCAGTGGTGTGAGCTGGGTTATACAGAGCTCAGCATTCAGAGAACTAGTAGCTCTGCAGCAGATTTTTGTTCATCAAAACTGCAGTACCCAGTAAAGTGACACATCTCTGAAATCATGGTCTTTGCTACTATATCATATTGCTCTCAGATAGAGCAACAAAAATCTAGAGATAGATTCCTTTGAGCCCCTATATAAGAATCTGGATTTACGCAAGGACCCCTGGATTAAGTCCGTGGAATGTCTGATGGCCGGTGAAGCAGGCTGGCAGAGGATGGTCTCATTACGAAAATGTCAGAATTCGGAAAAAAAAAAGTGCCATGTGCTTCCCGTAATGAAGGTGCGACGACACCTAGTGGCTGTTCTCTTGAATATTCTGTGTTTTTTTTATTTCGCCATACTGCCCTAGAGATATGATTTTCATTTGGTGTTAATTTTTTCATGATCTCTACCAAGAGGAGTTTTTCTGTGGGCATGTCTTTATGACGCGCCCCCTGGGCCATGTTGTTAGGGATACCCGGAGCCGGATCAGATGGGGGTTGTAGTCTCCGAGTGGCTGTGACCCGGTCCGTGCCCAGGGTGTCAAACTCGGTGTGTGGCAGTCTTTACAGATGTTATTAGTTCTTAGTGTCGACTACGCCACCCGTTGATTTGCGGTCAAAAGGCCGCCGCTACAGCAGGGTCCGCTGAGGCTGGTGGTATGTGTGCAGCTGTGGTAGTATAACCCCCAACGGGAGGGGTATAGCCACAGGGGGTCAGGTGTAGAGGATGGTGGTAGTGGTGGTGCAGTGTGGATGGTAAGAAGACTCAGAGTCGGGCTGTGCAGTTCAGGGTTTTTACTTACTGCTGTTCTGTTGGTCACTCTGGCCTTGAGTGACCGCCCGAGCCGTGCTGCGTCCACCAGGTCCTGGACTCGGCCAACCTCCAAGCAATTCTGGAGCGTGGTCCTGAGCTCCCTTTCTGACTGTCCTTTCTACTGGCCTTCCTCACCAGGGGTCCACTTATATCCGGCTCCCTCGGGCCTCTTGGTGGGTGCACCTCTTCGGGGTTCCCTGACCCTATACCTGGTGTGCCTTCTTAGTGGACTTAGTGAGGGGCTGCTCCACATTTAATGTCGCAGCCTCCGGTTCTTAGCTGAGGGTTGTTTCTCTCCTCCACTAATTTGGGATCCGGTTCCCTTGCGTGCCAACCCTTCACCCTTCTGGTCTAATTCTGGGTTCTTGGGGTTCCTTCTTCTCCCCCTCTGGGTCCTTCTCTTCTCCTCTCTCTCTCTGCAGGCGCTCCTGGACCTCTCTCAGGACTGACCGACTCTCTACAGAAGACTGACTGACTGACCCTGATCTAAGATGGTTCCCACCTTATATACTCCCTCTATGTGTGAGCTCAGGTGACCAGCACCCAATGAGCTCCTAGCCTTACCCAGACTGCTCCCCCTATCTGCCCCTACACTACTGGGATGCTCCACCCCCCTCCCACTCCAGCCAGAGACAGACACTGTCGTACCTGCACATATACCTAGTGGGAGTACCATCGGTCTGTCCCCCGGAAATGGGATGTGTGTAGTGTATGCAGCTAACTGAGCTCAGTTCCACACTCCATCCTTACCCGGGAGTGGAATATCACACCTCTGGCTTGAGGTGCAATACCCCTGTAGCAGCCAAATCCTCAGGGTGCTACATTCCCCCCTGGTAAATCACAGCACGTCCTCGGGCTGTAAGAGAATAAACATCCATAAACATACAAATTTTCATAACAACATAAACATATAAAACATTATATATATATCATCAGCAATAAACTTTCTTGTTCCTCCAGCCACGGTGCGACTTGTGACCGGGTAAAGTGCGACAGTCTCATGTAGAAACACGGTTTCCTATAAAACCAGTAGGGGGCGCCTTAAAAAGCGCAACTATGTACAAGGGGATATATGGCCGCTCTCAGTCCTCGGCCAGGTATTAGGAAAGGAATGACCGCTCTCAGTCCTCGGTCAGTGGGAATAGGGACACACGGGTTTCAGTTCAATTTGCTGGTCCCAACGGGGACTATATTTTCACTAGCAGCAGTAACAGTTCTTATACCCTGACGGGTAACTATGTACAGTCTCTTTACCGTACTTTAATGACGGCGTCCTCCTGCTCCTTCTCTGTCTTCAGACCCGTCCGGGTCCTCTTGCTCCTCCTCACACCGCAGCTCCTCCTCCGTCAGGCGATGTACATGGAGGGCGTAGGGTCCTTTGGCACACTTGTGCCGGGTGAACGTAACCTCGTCCCCTACATATAGGTCACGACCTCTGTGTCCCTCCGGCAGATGGCTTTCTACGTCTCTGCGGGTGACAAAGACGTCGCCGGGGGTGTGATGATCCCTGATGAAACCCCAACCGTGCTGCAGTTGGAATTTAATTACAGTCCCGGTGGCACGGGGACCGTGGGCTGCACGGGGGTTCCTCCTGGTCCGGCTCTTCTGCCCTGCGCTCTGTTCCTGCAGCCGCTGCTCTCGGACCCGCCTCTCTCTCCTCTCCCGGTCGAAGACCTCTAACTGCTGCCGGCAGCACTCCGCACGCTCAGCTGCGGCCGCCCGTGTTTCTTGGGTGAACCCCATGAGGTCTCCTCCGGTGGGGTCCCACTCGAACTGCGCTTCTTCCAGCGGGAGCGGGGTCCTCTTAACGGGCTTCGGAACCGGAATCAGGGGCTCATCTAGGGGTCTTTCTTTTCGGAGTCGGGGATGGTGGTACTCCGGTGGCCACGCAGGGGGCTGCCCATCCGGGCAAGTGTGCTGGGCAAACAGGTCTTCACCCAGGTATGGCGCTGTGGATGTTGAGGGCGCGGAGGTGGTAGCGGCGCCCAGGTTTACCAGGCCTTGCGACCAGGCTTGGGGCACCCTGAAGGTGAAGGGCACCGTGAAGACGGCGGCGACCGGGTGTTCCTGGCCTTGCGACCAGGCCGGTGGCTCGGCAGAGGTAGAGGGCGCTGTTGGTACTGCGGCGCCCGGGGGCACTCGGCCTTGCGACCAGGCCGGTGGCTCCGCGGAGGTAGGGGGCGCTGTTGGAATTGCGGCGCCCGGAGGTACTAGACCTTGCGACCAGGCCGTTGGTATTTCCTGCTTCGCCGCGCTCAGGATTGAGGCACGTGACGTCACAGGGGTCGCGGCCGCGGCTTCTGCTTGAGGCCTAGTCTGGCACGGTGACGATGCAGCGACGGGCACGGCAGGGGGAATTTCGGGCTCTGCGACGGGGAGCTGGGACAGGTACACGGTTTCTCGGCTCGGGGTAGAGACGTCCCCTTTACCTGCCTCCGTCCGTTCAGCTCCCTTCTCGGCGCCGTCTCCTGCCTTCATTCCTCCTGCGCCATCCTCAGAGGCGGTCTGTCTCCTCGTCTCGGGCGGCGTGCTCCGCTGACGGGTTCCGGTCTGCTGGGCCATCTCTCGGCTCCACTCCGTCAGCGTGTCTTGCTGCACCTGGGCCATCCTCCGTGCGAGGCCCTCCAGCGCGGTCTGTGCACACTCCCGGTCTCGGGGGAGCTGTGCTAGGATCTCCACTAAGCCTAGTGGGGTTGTTGCTTGCAGCAGGCTCCTGAACACTGGGTCGGTGCTGCCTGTCTCTCCCTCCATCTCCGGGTACGCTTTCTCTGGACTCTTCTCCAGACTTCTTGTCTCCGGGTGCGCTCTCTCCAGACTCCTCCAGGCTGCACCCATCTTCGCTCTTTTGTTCTGTCTCCGCCCACATCGAGGGTGGTCCCGGGGCAACTTAGTGATTGTCAGTTCCAGGGGCAGTTCTCTCACGCTGATGGACACTTCCAGCATCACAGTCTCTGTTGGTGGGCGCGGTTTCCGCTTTTGGCGCCATTCTTCGACCTGGCCCACGATGGGAGGTGGCCTTTTGCCACCCTCTGGCACGCCCATAATGGCGTCCGCTCTTCCAAGGCGGGAAATCTTTAGAAATGGCGGGAATCGTCTCCCAGTGGCGGGAAACTCCATGGATGGCGGGAAAAAGCTGCAAATGGCGGACAACCGGCGGGAAACGACCTGTGATGGGGTCCGTTGGCGGGGACCCTCCGGAACCGGCGGGAGACTTCTTTTTGAGGTAACGGTGAACTTTTCTTCAGGCACGCAGTACCCGGTTGTTGCGGGCACGTTATCCTGCCGACTACGCCAAAGTTGACGCGCCCCCTGGGCCATGTTGTTAGGGATACCCGGAGCCGGATCAGATGGGGGTTGTAGTCTCCGAGTGGCTATGACCCGGTCCGTGCCCAAGGTGTCAAACTCGGTGTGTGGCAGTCTTTACAGATGTTATTAGTTCTTAGTGTCGACTACGCCACCCGTTGATTTGCGGTCAAAAGGCCGCCGCTGCAGCAGGGTCCGCTGAGGCTGGTGGTATGTGTGCAGCTGTGGTAGTATAACCCCCAACGGGAGGGGTATAGCCTCAGGGGGTCAGGTGTAGAGGATGGTGGTAGTGGTGGTGCAGTGTGGATGGTAAGAAGACTCAGAGTCGGGCTGTGCAGTTCAGGGTTTTTACTTACTGCTGTTCTGTTGGTCACTCTGGCCTTGAGTGACCGCCCGAGCCGTGCTGCGTCCACCAGGTCCTGGACTCGGCCAACCTCCAAGCAATTCTGGAGCGTGGTCCTGAACTCCCTTTCTGACTGTCCTTTCTACTGGCCTTCCTCACCAGGGGTCCACTTATATCCGGCTCCCTCGGGCCTCTTGGTGGGTGCACCTCTTCGGGGTTCCCTGACCCTATACCTGGTGTGCCTTCTTAGTGGACTTAGTGAGGGGCTGCTCCACATTTAATGTCGCAGCCTCCGGTTCTTAGCTGAGGGTTGTTTCTCTCCTCCACTAATTTGGGATCCGGTTCCCTTGCGTGCCAACCCTTCACCCTTCTGGTCTAATTCTGGGTTCTTGGGGTTCCTTCTTCTCCCCCTCTGGGTCCTTCTCTTCTCCTCTCTCTCTCTGCAGGCGCTCCTGGACCTCTCTCAGGACTGACCGACTCTCTACAGAAGACTGACTGACTGACCCTGATCTAAGATGGTTCCCACCTTATATACTCCCTCTATGTGTGAGCTCAGGTGACCAGCACCCAATGAGCTCCTAGCCTTACCCAGACTGCTTCCCCTATCTGCCCCTACACTACTGGGATGCTCCACCCCCCTCCCACTCCAGCCAGAGACAGACACTGTCGTACCTGCACATATACCTAGTGGGAGTGCCATCGGTCTGTCCCCCGGAAATGGGATGTGTGTAGTGTATGCAGCTAACTGAGCTCAGTTCCACACTCCATCCTTACCCGGGAGTGGAATATCACACCTCTGGCTTGAGGTGCAATACCCCTGTAGCAGCCGAATCCTCAGGGTGCTACATTTACGCTTCTCTGCATAGTTCCCTTGTGAGCAACACCCCCTTGAAATGAAAAAAAACAAACTGTCTACTTTTGATCTGGTGACAGGTCCTCTTTAAGGTTTATCTGTATGGGAAAAAATTCTTACCTGCTTGTTCCCTCACTTAGTTTGACCTAGCACCTTTTCTTGCTGTGAAAACAATAATAAAGGCTTACCGCTTCAAACATCCATTAAATTACACCCCAGTCCTTATCTTCAAGTGAACAGGAAAACCTGTCGACTTGCAGTAAATCTGCTAATCCAAACAGATATGAGGTATTTTTGAGCAATTTTCTCATAATTTCTGCTTTCCTAGTGACAGTGACTTGAAAAAGCACCTGGGTATAATGATCTATACGTTCTAAGCATTTAATGTTAAGGTACTTGGAGAATCATCACTGCTTTCTTAAACTATAGTTTTATTTGTATTGCATTGAAAGATCTGAAGATGAAAGTTCAAGAATGCAAACTACCCAAACTTTATTGCTTCCAAAGTTGTTTTTATTTGTCACATCAGCCTTTATTGTTACATGCATTATATCCAAATAATGTGCCAGAGCGCCACACTTTGTATTTACGATAGAATGTGCAGATCGTCATGATATACTTGTGCATTTTGTGCTCCTCTCTATCACAACATAAATTTTGAGAAGATACCTTAAAAAATCATGCAGCTTTAGGATATAAAATAATGAAGACGAGGAAGAAACACTCAGGAACAAGAGGTTGGACTTGTGGGAATGGAGATGTTTTGCAGTGCTTCTCTGCCCAGGGACACCCTTGGCTGCTGGTATTTTGTTCAGGCACGGCATTAGCATGACTGAATACTGATTGGATGCTGTATGGTGGTATGAAAAAGTGTTCTAAATAATTCTGTAGGCCAGTCAGATGCCACCTCAGCAAACTTTTAAACCATTTTTAGATGAGAAGCTTTTGTGCATAGACGCATTGTCTTATCAAAAAGCCTGCATGTAAACCATAAACTAAAAGTTGGAACTTACTGTGACATCTGTATCGATGCCTGCCCTTCCTGTCTCTGCTTCTATAGCGGGAGATGCAGCACTAGTTTCTTTAATCTTACTATTCACTGCTAGTTACAGTTATACTAACTCTGGTGAACTTCTGTGTTTCTTAGCTCCTGTGTTTCTAGAGGATATTCCTGATTTGGACCTCGGCTCATATTCTGACCATTCTACCGCCTGATGATTTTGTCCCTACCCTTTTCTCCTTGGTTCTGACCTGACCCAGCTACCTGCCAATTCTTTTTGCCAGCCTGCACCACCAGCCAATGGCTACTCTGAGGACTTAGTCAATGGTTCCGGTGTCAGTCTACATTCCTGTTCCGGGGGTTAAAGGCTAGAACTCCCCTGGGACCTGATGGTTGGAGTAGCCAGGGAAAACCTGCCTGTGGTCTCTCTATTTAGAGCTGTCAGGCAACCACTAACAGTGCTCCCATAACACTTTCATGCTTGAATATTAATTGAGTTTGGCCGGCTTATGAAAGATGTGGAACGTATTTTAAAATGTCTGAATGCTCAATATGATGCAATTGTAGCTCAAGTAGTTATTTTTAATTTTCATTATGTTTTATCCCAGTACCCGGTCTGCTACTTCTGAGTAATGCAGTTGTCGTGTGGCAGTAGATTTGTTCCAGTGTGCCAGAACTACTTTGGACACTGTGAGTTAGTATATGTAATACAATGTATGTGCATACACTGAGGATTCATAAATGTGCATTGTAATTTGTACTCTGCTGCCATCTACTGGTCAATGTATCCTTATGAAAGTTAGGCGCTTAATCTCCTCACAAGGTACCATAAAAATGGCTGGGAGGAGCCTCCCTGCTCAGAGCACACCCTTCCTGTGAACTGGTACAAATGAGTCTTGTCCTGTTTAGTCCAGAGAAGAAAGAGGAAGGAAGCTCCTCTGCTCCCTAAATCTATTCCAGTCCACGCTGAGGGAACATCATCCTCCACATAGTCACCTCTGCAAAGGATTGAAGCCTCAAACTGTCAGGAAAGATAAGGCTGGACAAATACCTTCCTGCATACTGGGTTATCCTATGTGCTTCCAGCCAGAACCAGTTCCAACATGTCTGCCACACCATGAACTTTATCCAACCTACCCCCTGCAATAGGGAACAGTAGGGACAAAACCGTGAGTACTTCTACACTACTATTATGTAGGAAATTTGCTAATGTATAATACCCCTCATCAAAGCGACAGCTAAACACATGTCGGGGCTATCGGTGGCAGGTGAGCTTTTCCTCTATTCACATGGGTAAGCTACTTTTTCAAATTTTCTTGCTCTTTATTATGGAATACTTTGACCAGTATGGCTGACTAGTGCGGAGAGTTCAGAGAGACTATCCCTAATAATGCACTTGCACTTTACTATATGCTGTTCTTTGCTGTAGTTCGCATTGCATTGGCACTACCCTGTGCTCTCAATGTATAGGAACTATATATTTTTTCAAATAGATTTTCATGTATGAATATCCAACATTTAAGGGACCACAAAATTAGGGTAACCCATATCTGTCTCTTCTTTATGCACTGGCATCTATACTTGGCCTCTCCTGACCTTTGTCCTATCATGTGATTGAAGTAGTGTTATTTGAACATACTTTGCATTACTCATCTATATATAATTAATTTGTTACATAACTGTTTGAAAACATTGAATTTCTTATGTCTTGGCCAAAGTATTTGCCTATGTACTACTTGTACTTTTTGGTTTTGCTTGCCTGCTCATCGTACCTTGTATTTTATCTTTTCGGACCTGTGTCTATGTTTTAGAATTGTTTCTTGTATTAATATTTTCAACACCTGGCACCTCCCCCTTGACTCAACACACTTATCTTGACGAGCTCTGTGTAGCACAATTGTTTTCATATTGCCAGGACTTGTTATGGTTGGACTTACCAATGTTCCCATGACTCCTCCTCCTTTCAATAATATTGCCTGTTTTTTGCTCGGGGGCTTAGTTATAACGCCTGCATAGCTTGCAGTTACACCTACCCTGAATTGAATTATAGATCTACGCTTCCGCCGTCCCCTCTAAGGAGATGACTCTAGGCAATGACAGTGCCTACACAAAATCTTGGGCAGGGAAGGCAGGTCACTAAGACATGAGTGACCTGTCCATCAGAGACCGGCGACGGGCGGGGAATAGGGAGAGAGTCAGGAGAGCTGGATGTGCACTGCTCACCCTGCTGCACTTAAGGGTTCATTAGCAAAAAATTTTAACACTAGATTCAAAATTCAATTCTACAAGTAAGGTGATGATTTCGTCATCATTAAAGTGATGATTTCGTCATCATTAAAGTGACTTTACACACATGCCATTAGGAGTATAATATCCTGCTGACAGGTTCCCTTTAAATAATTTACAATCAGTTTTCAAAGATTGTAAAATGTCTTAAAAATGACCTGTTTATCAAACAAGAGGCTTAGCACAAGTCATTTAAACACAACATGGCAATTTTCCCTTCTCCACCAATCTTTAGAGTTGGCCCTAGGCGATCAGACAAGAATCATTCCCCTGGTATGTATCAGACCCAGATTTGTTCAACTCCTGTAAACAACAGTATCAATTTAGTGCAGCTGCCTTGATGTGAAAACCCAAATTGCAAATCTCCTAATGTGCAATTTTGGTGTTGGCATTCCTTCCAGAGACTAATTTGAGACTCTAGTGAGGGCAGTCATTAAGGATCGATGATTCCTATTTCCTTTTCTGCTGTTTATCCAGCACCAACATATCGATATCATTTCCTTGTTGAATCGAATATGACATATTGGATATATAACACACAATACTACTGCCCCCTGCAGAGGACCACTCACCTGATGATGCTCTGGTAAAATGTAAAGTGAGCTCTGATTGGTTTCTGTTGGAAACAAAGACAGTTTTCGACCACATTTACATATGTTTTTTTTTCTCAGCTATGCAGTGTATGAGACTGTGTTAGGCTATGTGCCCACGTTGCATTTATGAAGCAGAAAATTTCTGCTGCATAAATGCAAGTCCTCTCCCGGAAAAACGCATGCGGAATTCCGCACGCGTTTATCGCGCATTTTTCGCGCGTTTATCACGCGTTTTCCACATGCGGAATTGCCTTGCGTTTTTTATGCATTGGACTAAGGCAATTCCGCTTGCGGAAACGCAAAATTAAATGACATGCTGCGGATTTTTGAACGCGGCATAAACGCTGCGGAAAAATCCGCAGCATGTGCATAGAACTTGCGGAATCCCATTGGGGACCATGGGGTGCGGATATACATGCGTTTTTCAAGCGTTTACGCTGCGGAAATTCCGCAGCATATACGCTTGAAAAATGCTACGTGGGCACACAGCCTTAAGAACAGATGGCCCATGGAAGATATCTGTATCTGTTTTCATTGATTATGTCTTCAAAAACGGACCCAAGTGTGTGAATGTGCTCTTACTCTAAGGCTATGTGCCCACGATGCAGATTTGAAGCAGAAATTTCCTGAGCATTTCTGCATCTCCTTGGCAGAAAAAAACGCATGCGGATTGTAAATGCGTTTTTTTCAGCGTTTTTACATTCGTTTATGCGTGTGTTTTTTTCAAGCGTTTTTCCAAGCGATTTTGAGCATCACTTACTTGGAAAAGGGCTTGACAAGTTGGTCACACAATATAAATCCATGCAACTCGCATGGATTTAAATTGTGTGACCAACTTAGAGGGAATTTCTACTATCAAATGCTGCATCTAAAGTAAAAAAAAAAAGAATTAAAAAGTTAAAAGAAATAAAATACCTTATATTCACCTCTCCGGCGGCCCCGGTCTCCTCCCGGCCGCGTCCTCTCTCCTCGGCGTCCTGCGGTGTACTGGCAGGACCTGTAGTGATGTCATTTAGTCAGTTGATGGTCACGCGACCGCTGCCGTCAGTGGTCAGGTGATGGTCGCGTGACCATCAGCTGACTAAGCGACGTCACCGTAGGTCCTGTCAGTACACCCCCGGACGCCAGGGAAGACCAGGGGCCGCCGGAGAGGTGAGTATGAATAATTTTTTTTATTTTTTACTTTATAATTCTCTTTTTACTTGCAGGTACTATGGTACCCGGGTCGGATGAGAGTCTCCTCTTCTCCAGACCCGGGTACCATGTGCACATTGAACCGCATAACATCCGCATGTATACATGCGAATGTTATGCGGTTCAATGCAAGTCAATGGGCGCAATTTCGCCGCGAAATCGCGCCCAAATTGGTTGTGCTGCAGATTTTTCCGCAATGATAATCCGCAGCGGAAATTTCCGCAGCATGTGCACAGCACATGTGGATTATCATTGGGAAACATGGCAGACATCTTAACAAGCGATTTTAATGGGTTTCCGCAGCGGAAATGCCGTCGTGGAAACGCATTAAATCCGCATCGTGGGCACACAGCCTAACACCTGTACAAATCACACTACGTAAAACAGCTTCTGTTTTTCATGGCTCACCCAGCCAATAATTACTCCAGCTAACCTGTGTTGTCTATTTATTTGTAGATGACTGTTCCTCCTTGAAACTTTTACAATACTGTCACCTACATATACTTGACTAGGGTTACTCCAGTGTGTCATAAAATACTATACACATTTATCAAATATGTTTTAGACATAACTATCTAAAATTACAGATTATATTTCTATGTAAAGTGCCTTCCTTACTGACTGCATCAATTGATAACCAGCTTCCCAACATAGGCCCTGATTCATCAAGACCTGCATGAACAACACCAGTCTTGATGTGCTTTGCATGCATCTTAATGAATCGGGAGTACCTAAAAAGTGTTATCCTCCTCTGTACGCCTCATCCTGGCCTGGCGTAAGGTAAGCTACAGCTTGTCATTTAGTTTAGCTGGGAGAAACTGGCATGAAAACGTCAAAAATCTTAAAAATGTTTGCACAACACCGCAGTCTGCAAACATTTTGAAACTTTTCAAAGCGATTTACATCGGAAGTCTGGCGTAGCTTTAATGAATCAGGGCCTTAGTGTTTTTCAATTGGAGGAGGCTGGTCTGGTCAGATGATCCTCCATCAGCAACCATTTTGAGATCATTAGAACTGCATTGTCTGTGAGGAAGGCTGTTCTAATAAATGCAGGGAGAGATATTGTAATAATTATATATTAGTAAGTGTCATAAAATCATGTTTCCATCACATTTGTTAAATGGTCACTGGCAGTTCAACATCTAAGACCCTGGAGAACATGATCAGGGCCGGTTTTTCCAGTCCCCGATGTTGTGATCGCCTTTATTCAGTGAATAGCGGCGATCAAAAAAAAAAAACAGTGTTCCTTTTAACTGTTCCCGTTAACTGACATTTCTTAATTACATTTCGAACTGAGGAAAGAGCAACTTCAAAATGTTTGCCATCTTCTTCTAGCCTTCTCCTACTTTGTGGGCCTCCATCATTTTCAGAGTGCCAGGCAGCTGCTTAGAAGAACCTATGGCTGCTGTTTTTTGGCACAAGTTAGAAGAGGCTGGGTTTTTAGGCTGGGTTTTTATAATGCTGGGAAATGTACACCACCTGGCCTTCCCTAACGATGATAGTGAACAAGCCAGAACCCTAACAGGCTAAACCTTGGTCAAAGTTATCTGAGCAAACAAATCTCCAAGGTTGCCCAAACTTTTGCATCAGCCCATTTTCCTTTTTTAATTTTTAAAATGTAAAACATAAAAAAAAATATATATATATTGCCTAAAATACAAATAAAATGTGTCTTCTTTAATGAAAATATTTTTTTAAAATAAATGACTCCTTTCAACTAGCCATTTCTGGCCAGTTCTTACTGAATTGCTTGTCTTTAACATTAAACCCAGTAATACAGAAAATGTCATGTTCGACGGGGCCTCTGTAACATATTCCTGCATACATAATACTGATTCATTTAAATAAAAAACTGTTTGTTCCTACAGTTTGTTCTGAGATTCTTGCAGAGCACATTGTGCCCTAGAAGTCATGTGCTGAAATCTGGTTTTAATAGTCCTATTTGGCTGCAATAAACCAATTTTCCTGTCCCTCTCCACATGCTCTTGACTTAAGAGAATACCTTGTAAATGTCAGTTACAAAGGTAGATTCATGGTCACATTTGTAAGAAGGAACACAAGGTGATTCACTGATCACTTGAAGTATGCTCATTTACAGGGGCATGCAGTGTATTCAGAGGATACGTGCCGACGTACTCAGAATCCTGGTTTAGTACTGGCCAATTCGGGTGTCCCGTCTGTTGCTTAAAGTCTGCAGTCCCTCCATATGTCTTCAGCGAAACCAAGCGATCATGTGACTGTAAGTATGCAAAATCCCTGATCCAAAAATGCTCAAGCACTTGTCAGATGCGCTATAAAAACTTGTCTGGTCCATGTAGACTCCACCTCACAACTTAACAGGACGCTGTAGCAAACATTTTGGTGCCAGATACCATAGGACACCTGTAGAGGTCTTGTGGAGCCCTTATCTCATCCTATAAGAGCTGTCTAGGAGGCACAAGAATAATCTTCACAATACATAACTTTATGGCTGACCATTATAATTGAATTTCAACATTTTGCTAAACTACCCCACGGCTACTTCCCTACATTTCTGACAAGCCAAGCGTCTCCTTCTCTCATGAGATTTCCAGCCAGAGTCTGACTTTCTCTTGGTGTTATGGCAGTAATCTCATTACTGTGCATTAACATAAGATAAGAAAAGCACTTTATATACCTTTATATCATAGTTCTCATTTGGTTAATTTGGGGCCATGTCTTTTCATAACAAAAATCATTTTCAAGAATTTTTTGCTGTGTGATCACTGGTCACTTTTACTTCTTTGTGTTGCAGACTCAGCATAATATATCTCTCAGCCATTAATGGTATACTCAATACCCCTGTCAGTCCTAAGGAGCAGCTCTTGTCTTGACAGGGGAGCAGGTATTATTATTTCATTTAATCATTTTCAATGGACCATTGACAGACAGCCTCCGCTGCAATAATTCAAAGCCGCAGTATGAAGTCTGCATATCTGGAGACGTAAAAATTACCGAGGTCATTGAGCAAAAAGTGGCATCCTAATAAGCCAAGCACCTGTCATATCACCCACATCATCAAAGTCAGTGACTGGCAAAGGCGACAAGCTGTCCTGTCACGTCTACTTCCACTTGCTATCCTCAGCCTGGGAAGAACATGCATTAAGTGATATTTAACAACGGCCTCGGAGGGCCTTGCAGATATGTTCCCGACATGATCTGTATGAGACAAGACACATTAAAAGGCATGATATCCCCATAGATGAGGAGATCCCTGCAGATATTACCTGCTATATCAGCATTGATGTAATATGTAGAAGAAAAAACTTAGCATGTTTTTCCTAATAGACAGTTCTCTGGAAATTGTATCTACAAATTGACATTTTGTCTGATATGATAAAAACTATACAGTATAAATATATATATTTTTTTGCAGACGAATTGGTGGTAGAGCAAAAATAATTGCTTCTGCTCTGCTCACTTTACCCTTTTATGTGTACAATTTCTTACTGACATGTTGGGTATGGCATAATTAGTTCATAGCCACTGAATATACAGGATGAAAATGCTGAAAATTTTACTTGCAGATTTGCCATTCTGCAGCATATGAATTTCTATTGCAGATTTTTACCTGGGAATTCACTCTTTGCAATGTATCGGGAATAAAATCGAAAGTGAGTTGGGAACAGAATCTGGATTTTGATGCAGACTCGGGGTAAAAACTGATGGCGGATTTGTAGAAAAATGCGCTGCTTATGGATCTGGCCTTAAAGAGAACCTGTCACCAAGTCAAAAGTATCCAGTTTGTTTCTCTTATATTATTCCCATTGCTCCCCTGAGCATTCAGTTTTTTCTTAACTTTAAATTCGCCATATGGTTCCAGAAATATGGGCCTTTTTATTTAGTGCTAATTTTTATGGTTTATAACAAGAGGGCTCATAGGATGCTCAGGGGCGTGACATACAGAATGCTCATAGGCGTGTCCTTAGGTTGTTCAGGCTAATACCACCATTAAAGGTAATAAGATTATATAAATCACAGTTGAAAATTAATCAGAATAATTGATCTTTATTATAGACAAAAGACAGACATTCACATAAAAAAGTCCCTAAAAACCCAGTTTAAAAAACCAAAAAGGCAGTGTGGTTGCACAGTGAATATTGAGCGCACAAGTACATATGCAAAAAAATACAGTGACGCAGTATTGCATTTAGCATATATTATAAAGCCATGAATAAAGAATTATTGCACATTAACCTCACATATACATTCTATGGTGTCTTCAAATTAGGCAACAAGGTATATAAAGTAGATATACTGATTAAGATCAGACTACCTCAAGATAAACAATTGCCCCATAGTCAAAAATGGTAGCCCAGCTTAGAAAAAAGGTTTGCTATATTGGATTTCAATACAGACCATGTCCCATGTTAACAGCAAACCACACTGCCTCGTACCCCAACGCTCGTTTTGCGTGCTGCTTTGTTAGGGTGTCCTTAGGTTGCTCTGCATTGTTACCCTATAAGCAACATCTCCTTGGTAAAGCGCATAAAAATGAGCACTATATAAAAAAACATGTCTGTGGAACCATATGATTGATTAAAAAAAATGGAATAACCAGGAAAGCAGCGGGAATAAAATAATAGTAAAAACTTGACACTTTTTTACCTGATAACGGGTCTTCTTTAAGGTTTCACTTCACTTCATGTTTTCTTTTGTTTTGTCTTGAGACGTATACACGCAGCAATAAGCACAGGTCCTGTAGGATTGCTCATGATGCCCCTATGGATCCCTAATTACAGATCCACTCCTGTTTATATTTATTATGCAGCATGTTATCTCTATAGAAGCATTACCATTGTGTGGTGCTTCTATCAAGTGCTCTATTCTGTCCATAGGCCTATATTGACATCTATGTAAGACCTACTGGCGATACATTACGTGGCACTCATTAGGTACAGTAAGAGCCCATAGTATTTTGGACTCCATATTATGAATTCAGACCACATGATACAGATTCACTCATGTGGATCAGCTCTACTGTGGATGAGCTCTAATTTAGAAGAGCTATGCTCTATTAATTTCTAAATTTGTGTCTGAACCCTTCATGAAGTGCCGCCATACCTTCTCTACCTGACTACTAAATGATATCATATAGCGTACAATACCCAGTTATTATCAATCTGTATTGTGTGTATGTAGTGCTATGAGCCCAAACTGTACAGACGGACCTCTCGGAATATTTCACTTCATGGAGGCACTATACTGATGCGTGCACAGCACCTATGGATCTGTAATACTAAAATATTGCATATGAATTTTAAACTGTGATTTTATAGTCAGGGGGCAATAGATTGCATAGAGGGTATGGGTGACATTAAGTTTCAGAGAGCAACATGACCATATAAACAGTTTAAGGGGGGAAGGTTGATCATTCTGAGAGATTCTACTTAAAGAAAAGATGCTCATTGTAATGCACACGCCCGGGCTGAGTGGCGTGTGCGTGTATATGTAGTGATTCCACTGGACCGTACCGGAGAGTGAATGCCTGGAGGGGCGTAACTAAGTATCCACCCAATCCGACCAAGGTCGCACGACGGCATACGACGCCAGTGCACCAAGGAGGAACCGAGCAGAGGGACCAGGTGCTACTCCAGGACAGACCCCGGACACGGCTGTTGACCCACACAGGGGAATACAGGAACAGGCAGGTTAGGCTGGCACACAGACTGCTGGGTATAGGCAGACACGGCTGGTATGTAGACTGGCAGATGCTGGTAAGCACGACTGGTATGCAGGCAGGGAGGTATTGGCAGGTACGACAGGTTGGAGCACCGAGTGGATAGGACCCAGTACAGACTGGGACTCAGGAACAGAACCGCAGATGCGGTGGACAAACACAGCAGAGTGAGGCCGCCCAGAGCGGCGAGCAAGGGCAGAACAAGACGAGACCGCCTGGAGCGGTGAGCGAGAGAAGAGCAGGACAAGGCCGCCTGGAGCGGTGAGCGAGAGGAGCAGGACGAGACTGCCGAAGCAGCGAGCAAAGGGTCAGAGCAGAGTGAGACTTCCGGAGCAGCGAGCAAAGGGTCAGAGCAGAGCAAGACTGCCGGAGCAGCGAGCAAAGGGTCAGAGCAGAGCGAGACTGCCGGAGCAGTGAGCAAAGGGTCAGAGCAGAGCGAGACTGCCGGAGCAGCGAGCAAAGGGTCAGAGCAGAGCGAGACTGCCGGAGCAGCGAGCAAAGGGTCAGAGCAGAGCGAGACTGCCGGAGCAGCGAGCAAAGGGTCAGAGCAGAGCGAGACTGCCGGAGCAGCGAGCAAAGGGTCAGAGCAGAGCGGAAACCGCAGGAGTGGTGAGCAAGGCAGAGCAGAGCGGTGAGCAAGGCAGAGCAGAGCGGAAACCGCAGGAGCGGTGAGCAAGGCAGAGCAGAGCGGAAACCGCAGGAGCGGTGAGCAAGGCAGAGCAGAGCGGAAACCGCAGGAGCGGTGAGCAAGGCAGAGCAGAGCGGAAACCGCAGGAGCGGTGAGCAAGGCAGAGCACAGCGGAAACCGCAGGAGCGGTGAGCAAGGCAGAGCAGAGCGGAAACCGCAGGAGCGGTGAGCAAGGCAGAGCAGGCAAGAACCGCCGGAGCGTTGAGCAAGGCAGAGCAGAGGGGACAGGGCTCTGTTCACACGGAACAGACAGGAAGGGAAAGGCAGAACCAGGTACACACAAGATACTTGCAATGAAGTAGCGAGTGGACTCTAAACTCACAAACGGGAGTACAGGGACAACGAGTAGGAGTTAGGTACGGGATCAGATTCTGCAGGAAAAGGGAAGGGACGGACATAGAGAAGAACAGGTAACAGGCTAGGAGAGTATTCAGACAAGAACAGACACAGCAGCAAGATACAGTAGCGGGTCTAGGTATGCGGCCCCTAGAAGGCAGAAAGAACAGGCTAGGAGCGTGTTCACACTGGCCTGGAAATACAGCCTCCAGGATAGGCAGAAGACAACAGGCTAGAAGATAGTTCAGACAGGACACAGTTCCGACACGGGAACTGATACCGCAAGGCAGGAAACATAGACAGGACCTGGCACATCAGTGACTAGAAGCCAACTGACAGAACACAATGCTCAGGCATGGATTCCAGGAAAGAGCTGGGTTAAATACCAGGTGACAGACAGCAATAGGCTGAGGACGCACAAGGGGTGTGCCCGCAGCAGCTACAAGAAGCAGGAAGTGATCGGGCACCGCCCTTAAGCAGCAGAAACAGAGGCAAGCAGACAGCATGGAGGAAAGCCAGAGTGATAGTCTGGACTGGAAATCAAGTGCGCGCTCTTGCACAGTGGGAGATGGACCACTATGCAAGGACGCCGCCAGGTATGTTACACTCATTATGTGCTTATCATCAAAATGAGACATAACAGAGACAAGACTTGTTTTCAAATGGTAAACCTATTATTTTAGTGCTAAATCACTTAAAGGCCCAAAAATGTTCCTAAGAACCAGCGTAGGGTATTCATTCTTCATTTACAAATTGCCATAAGCCATCACTTTATCAGTTTGTGCAGTTTAAAAACACAAGTTTGAAACAATTTTCAAATACGGGGTTAAAGCTTTTAGTTACTACTTCTATTAGCCGATCAATTGGGGAAACTCACGTCCAGAGAAGGAGATAGATATTATTGGTAGGAAATAACTCCTAATGGACAATGTCTCACAGGAATTTAGCACTGAGCTCTTTCTAGTAATGAATCTCTCCTTCATCATCAATCTCATTCATACTAACTTTTGACCTTATATAACCAGTACATAAGATTAGTGATATTAGTAATCTGATCAGATAACTGCCTTCCTCTATTTTGTGGCTCACTCTGATTATAGTATCAGAAAGCACTCAGTAATTGGTGTGGCCGCGGACCAACACCTCATTAACTAGTATGGACCAACTCCCAAACATTGCTAATAAAAATGATCAGCTGCCTCCCCAACTAGTTTCACCATCACTGGCTTCATCATTGTAGCCTCAATCCCCTGATGAAGCCCGTGATGGTGAAACTAGTTGGGGAGGCAGCTGATCATTTTTATTAGCGGTATAAGTGATAAGACGATTTTATTTTTCGGGTCAGGTTTTTATGTTTTGCAGCTTTTTTTTTGCAAAGACTAGTTTTTGCAATAATTTTTCCATTTGTAAGGGCTTGTAAGGGCTTGCGGGACAAGTTGACGTTTTTATTGGTACCATTTTCGGGCAAATTACATTTTTTGATCACTTTCTATTCCAATTTTTGGGAGGCGGAATAAACAAAAACCAACAATTCAGGTATAATTTTTTTTTTATTCTGTTCCGCGTGTGGTAAAATTGATAAGGCAGCTTTATTCTTTGGGTCAGTACATTTACAGCGATACTGCATTTAGATTTTTTTTATGTTTTGACGCATTTACACAATAAAAACAATTTTATAGAAAACATTTTTTTGTATCGCTTTATTCTGAGAGCTATAACTTTTTTATTGTTCAGCTGATGGAGCTGTATGGCAGCTTGTTTTTTTGCAGGACAAGATGATGTTTTCAGCGGTACCATTTTTATTTACATTCGTCTTTTTGATCACATTTTATTCCATTTTTTTGGGGGGGGCGCTATGATGATAAAGCATCATTTTTTGCTTTGTTTTTTTATTTTCATTTTTACCACATTCACTAAAGGGGTTAACTAGTGGGACAGTTTTATAGGTCAGGTCGTTCCGGAAGCGGCGATGCCAAATATGTGTACTTTTATTGTTTTTTTTTTTTTTTTTTTTTAATAATAATAATAATAATAATAATAATAATAATAATAATAATAATAATAATAATTAGTAATAATATTTATTTATGGGCATTTTTTAAAAATATTTTTTAAATGTATTTTTTTTTTTTTTTCACTTTCTTACACAGTTTTTTACTTTTACACTTTGGCCCACTATGGGACTTTCATTTTTTGCAGTCTGATCGCTTGTATAGCATAGGGATGCAGCAGCATCTCTGTGCTATGCAAGCTGTCAGCCTCTGCAGACACAAGTTAGATAGGTCGTGAAATGAGCATGATCTATCTAACTTGCTGATGCCTGGTAACCCGCATGTCGTCATGACGACATTGGGTCACCATGGCAACAATTGGGACCCGATCCAAGGTAAGAGGGGCACTCTTACTGCTGCCTGCCCTGGAAATGCTGCGATCGACTTCGATCGCAGCATTTCGGGGGTTAAGGTGCCGGAAGCACATAGTAGCGGGTGTCAGCTGTGAGAATCAGCTGACACCCCGTGGCGATCGCCCCGCACAGCTTCTGTGCAGGCGTGATCACGTTGTGCGTAATAGTACTTACCTGGTCCAGTGGCCCAGGGCACAGGGATGTACTATTACTGACAATGTCAGGAAGGGGTTAAACATATACTGTGTGCACAATTATTAGGCATGTGAGTATTATGACAATATCATTTTTATGCAGATTTTTCAACTCCCAGCTGTATAAACCTGAATGCTTATTGGATGAAGCAGATCAGGTGATGTGTATTTGTGTAATGACGAAGGGTGTGACTTAAGGATACAACACCCTTTATCAAGGTGTGCAGAAATATTAGGAAGTTTGTTTTCTTTAGGCAAAATGTTCCAAAAAAAAGGGATTTGACTCTGAAAAGTCAAAAATTGTTACAGCTCTCTTGAAATTGCTAAGATATTGGACCCTGATCAATGAACCATCAAAAGTTTTGTTGCAAATAGTCATCAGGGCTGCAAAAAAACTTGTTGACAAAAGAAGACGCACATTAACTGGCAAAGATTTGAGAAGAATCAAATGTGAAGCGATCAGGAAGCCATTAGCCTCTAGTGCTGTCTTATTTCAGAACTGCCACCTCCCTGAGCAAAAGAGAGTATACAGACAGGACAGCACGGTATCACAGCTGATTCTTTATGTGAGATAAAACATGTTTTAAACAGGCAGGGAAATGTTTTACCTCACAGAAAGAATCAGCTGTGATCCCCTGCTGTAATGTCTGTATACTCTTTTTTCTTCTTCCCCTGCCCAGGAGCTGTGATATGATCAGACCATGTCCCTGTACGGTCAGACACATCCATTACATAGTACATTGCAGGGCACATTTATAAGATTATCTCATCATAAGAACCTTTTTTAATACATCCAATTGTAGAAATTATTTTTATTCCAAGATCCAGTGATTAAAATGTTATTTGTTAAGCTACTCCAAATATATGTAGTGCTTAAATGCTATGTACCACTGCAGATTGCCATGGTGTGGGGAAGAGGCAGATTTTATACACCTGATATGGTATTGCCCTCCTATTGCATACTTTTGAAAGATCATGCAACCCCCTATACCACAATGTCCTAAAGTGTGTTTATTAGGAATCCTTGATGAGGAGACCTGGCCTCACTACCCTCACACTCTTCTCAGGGAAATATTGTTTTTAGCTCACAAGGCTATTGCCATGAGTATGATGCATAGAAGATCCCACAATTTTCATTCTGGGTCAATATGGTAAATATTGTAGCTTCCTATGAGAGGGCCGTATATATAAATAGACTTTGTCCTCAAAAATTTGATAAGGTATGGAAGCCTTGGTTTGATTCCCCTTTGACTCACATTAGTCCCCAGGCAATGAGGAGTATTCTCTCATGATTAGAATATGTGATACTTTACAATATTTTACAGTATGTTTAAAATGGTATTTACAAGTACCTGCAGATTAGCACTATGACTGTAGGTAAATACAGTTTTTTTTTACAGTTCCCTTTAAATAATAATGTGCGGAAATACTAAGAATTATTGCAACAATCTGTAACTGAGTAACAACTTCTCAGCCAACTCTCAACACTGCCTTGCCCTGCTTGCGCTACCTGTTTGCTATAATGCTCCATGAGGATCACTGCTTATGGCTATATGTGAAAACAATAATCAGAAATCTCAGTCGGATTATTACCCCTCCACTGGTAAACAGACGTGCAACAATTTTATACTTTTTCAGACAAATGTTATGATATTTTTCATTATAAGAGCAGTTGTGCTTGAGGGCCATACATGCACCAATATTTTGTTATGACGGGATGGATTTTCTCCCAAAAATATTACTTTAAATTGCCTTCAATAAAATTCTCATAAAAAAGGATATTCTATTCTTTGGTGCAATGAAAGTTACAATATCCACCCAAAACTTAAAAATCATATTTTATCAGTAAATTAGATGCTAGAAAAATAGCTACAATTTAGTCATTTGGAAATCCAGATTATTATATGGCGTGTACAGTATACTTCTAGTTGCCAACATGAAAGTGTTCCTCTTTATACAGTGACTTGCGAAAGTATTCACCCCTTTGGCATTTTTTTGTGTTTTGCCGCCTCACAACCTGGGATTTCACTGCTTTTTTGAGGGTTTGCATCAGTTCATGTAAAGAACATGCCTACAACTGTGAACATTTGGTTTTCTTTTTATTATGAAGCAAACAAAAAATAAGACAAAATTAATGAAAACTTCAATGTGCATAATTATTCACCCCCTAAACTCAGTACTGGGTAGAGTCTCCTTTCACAGATCGCAGATTCTCAATTGGATTAATGTCTGGGCTTTGACTAGGCCACTCCAAAACTTTTACACGTTTCTCCTTAAACCACTTGAGTGTTGCTTTAGCAGTATGCTTTGGATCATTGTCTTATTGAAAGGTGAACACCCATTCCAATCTCAAATCACTGAAAGAATGAAATAGGTTTTGCTCAAGAATATACCTGTATTTTGCACCATCCATCTTGTCCTCGACTCGGACCATTTTCCCTGTCCCTGTTGCTGAAAAACATCCCCATAACATAATGCTGCCACCACCATATTTCACTGTGGGAATGGTGTTCTTGAGGTGATGAGCTGTGTTGTTTTGGCATCAGACATAGCGTTTACCTTGGTGGCCAAAAAGTTAAATTTTGGTCTCATCTGACCACAGCATCTTCCTCCATACACTTGGGGAGTCTCCCACATGTGTTTTGGCGAACTCAAAATGAGGCTTACAATTTTTGTGTGTAAGTAAATGCTTTTTTCTGCCCACTCTTCCATAAAGGCCACCTCTATGAAGTGCACAGCTTATTGTTGTCGCATGGACAGATACTCCAGTTTCTGCTTGGGAACTCTGCAGCTTACTTCAGTGTTACTTTTTTCTCTGTGCTGCCTCTTTGATTAATGCCCTCATTTCCCGGTGTGGTAAAGCGACTTACTCAGCTCTCACAGACGCAGACACAGGAAAACACATCTTGGGTTAACTTCCTGGAGATTTATTGGGATATGGCACAAACCTCAGCAGGGTTCCACAACATAAACATGTCCTCTCTAGAATACCAGAAAACCAAAATCTAAAGTATAGAACCATCCATAGGTGAGTGGGGGTTTCGCCCTCTCCAGGTAGCACAATAAAGTTCCACCAAACACAAGTCCTTCTGTGGAGCTCTCTGGCTTCCACATACACTGCCTGGAGCCTTCCTTCAGACCACACCAGAGAAAAAAAAACTGTGACTGAGCATTTAACCTTCCTCAGCCACACCCTGAGGTATGGTGAATGACCTCCTGCCCTTCACAATAGTCATTCACAAAATAAACCTCCCTTTGAACATTGTGGTTTAACCCCCAACACATAACATGCTGGAGGAAATTAAAGGTTTAGTTCACTAAGGCTAATAACCGTAGTGAAATGTATCTCGCCTCACATACTTCACCAGTGACTCTGTCACACCGGGCTGAGAGTTTTGGTGGGTGGCCCTCTTTTTGCAGGTTTGTTGTCGTACCATGTTCTTTCCATTTGATGATAATGGATTTGATTGTGCTCTGGGGAATCATCAGAGGTTGGGATATTTTTTTATAACCCAACCCGGACTTGTACTTCTCAACAACTTTGTTCTTGACCTGTTTGGAGATCCTCTTGGACTTCATGGTGTTTTTTGGTTAGTGGTGCCTCTTTGTTAATGGTGTTGCAGCCTCTGTACCTTTCAGAAAAGGTATGTATATACTGACAGACCATGTGACACTTAGATTGCACACAGGTGAGCTTCCTTTCACTAAGCATGTGACTTATGAAAATAATTGCTTGCACCAGAAATTTTTAGGGGCTTCATTGCAAAAGGGGTGAATACATATGCCCATGCCAATTTTTAGTTATTTGATCCCATAAATGTAATTTATGCCTATATTTTTCTCACTTCACTTCACCAACTTAGACTATATAGTGCTAATGCATCACACACAAATTGGATTACAAATATATTTAAACACAGATTTTAATGTAACAAAAAAGGTCAAAAACCAAGGGGGTGAATACTTTCGCAAGCCACTGTAAAATATCACCTTATACACACCTCTGCTGCTAGCCCCATTCCAGCAGTGTAGGCAATGGTTCTCCCAGGGCTCGCGTGACATTGTTGTGTCAAGCGACCCCTGTGGCCAATTAGCGCTAGCTTCACTCTCCCCTCCTTCTGACAAATCAGAGAGCTGCTCCTGCTCTCTCTTCCTCCGGATGTCAATTACGTCCATAGGAGGTGAGAGTGAAGCCAGCACTCAATGGCTGCAGGGATCGCATAACATAATGTCACGCAAACCCCGGGAGAGCCAGTGCTGACACCCCTGGAAGGGCACCAGCATCGGAGATGACTATTGGTGTTATTATTTTGCTTGGTGGAAACATAGGGATTGAGAAGGGGTTGTCCGGTAGTGGACAACTCCTTTTAAGGCCAGTTTATGACACATAAAAATGACAAAGAAATATGAAAGAAGCAGAGCAGAATTTTAGGGTTACTCCCATCTTGTACATTTTGTTCACATCATGCTGTTTGTATGTTTATACAAGAAGAAAGAACACATATACACTAAACATGTCCATAGTGTTCGACCGAATATTGTCAATAAAACATCTTTTTTGGCATTCAAAAAAAGGTATGGAATAAAAGAATAGATTACACTGCTCCAAATAGTGAATTGTAAGAAAATGAACTTGTATGTTAAATGTGTAAAAATTGTTTTACAATGTGCCCTATAGGTGACAAATGTCCTTTTTAAGGTTTGGTTGTGGCTGCTGTGGGACTGACAGCAAATGCAGTCCTCAGTTATCTTCATCAGTGCTATAGATATTGAGTGGAACAGCAGTAGTCATGTGTAACAATGCTGCTCCATTCTAGAGACCAGTGAGGGTCCCAGTGATAGTACTTCCACTGTTTAGACGTTTAACACCTATCTTGTGATAAATGTCTTTTGTGGGAAAACCCTTTAGGTTGAGGGAGTCTTGCAAGGTATATTGATAAATAAATATATTTGCATACAGTATATTTACACATCACACTCATAACTAATTAGTAAGAAGGCACAGCTGAATTTAGGTCAGTTTTACATTTATTATTGGATTTCCAAGACGACTGATTACCGTAGGTGCTTGTTTCTGTCATCGCCATTATTAAAGTTACTACTGTTATCAAGTTTGTCCACTTTTTCTTTTCTTTTTTTTCCTATAGTTTTTACAAAAACTCTTATTGTGGCTTCAAACATCCCTATGTAACAGCTTCACGCAAGAGCCATGCAATACATTTTAAAGGAGAACTCAGGAGTTTATTTTTATTGCGTAAGAATTTCCTAATTTGAAGAAAAATGCTTTTGATAACATCTTTGGCTTTAAAGGACTACTCTGCCATTTTTTTTATTATCCCCTCTATTAACAATCAGTAATGTGTGTGTAAAAAGTGTATTAGAATACTTACTAGTCACCATCTTCTGTCATTTACAATGCCATTCTAGTCCACTCCAGTATTCCATGACTTTATTTGTTACCTGCCAGATTATACAGTGTATTTTATGTAAACTGAAAGTTATTTTCTCAATGAAAGTCTATGAGATTCAGAACAAGGCTAGGAGAGCAATGAGGCTAGGGGAGCGATGAGGCTAGGGGAGGAATGAGGCTAGGGGAGGAATGAGGCTATGGAAGCAATGAGGCTAGGGAAGCAATGAGGCAAGGGAAGCAATAAGGCTAGGGAAGCAATGAGGCTAGGGAATGAATGAGGCTAGGGAATGAATGAGGCTAGGGTAGCAATGAGGCTAGGGAAGCAATGAGGCTAGGGGAGCAATGAGGCTATGGAAGCAATAAAGCTAGGGAAGCAATGAGGCTAGGGGAGCAATGAGGCTAGGGGAGCAATGAGGCTAGGGAGCAATGAGGTTAGGAGAGAAAAGAGGCTAGGGGAGCAATGAGGCTAGGGGAGCAATGAGGCTATGGGAGCAATGAGGATAGGGGTGCAATGAGGCTATGGAAGCAATGAAGCTAGGGGAGCAATGAGGCTAGGGGAGCAATGAGGCTAGGAGAGCAATGAGGCTAGGGGAGCAATGAGGCTAGGGGTGCGATGAGGCTAGGGAAGCAATGAGGCTAGGCTAGCAATGAGGCTAGGGAAGCAATGAGGCTAGGGAAGCAATGAGGTTAGGAGAGCAATGAGGCTATGGGAGCAACGAGGCTAGGGAAACAACGAGGCTAGAGTAGCAATGAGGCTAGGGGAGCAATGAGGCTAGGAGTGAAGTGAGGCTATGAAAGCAATGAAGCTAGGGAACCAATGAGGCTAGGGGAGCAACGAGGCTAGGGTAGCAACGAGGCTAGGGGAGCAATGAGGCTAGGGGAGCAACGAGGCTAGGGGAGCAATGAGGCTAGGGGAGCAATGAGGCTAGGGGAGCAATGAAGCTAGGGGAGCAATGAGGCTAGGGGAGCAACGAGGCTAGGGGAGCAATGAGGCTAGGGGAGCAATGAGGCTAGGGGAGCAATGAGGTTAGGGGAGCAATGAAGCTAGGGGAGCAATGAGGCTAGGAGAGCCTTGTTCTAAGTCTCATACAGTTAGATAGAGAAACTGACCTTCACTAAACACAGAAGACGCTGTGCGTCACAAATGACATCAAGTGATACCGTTGCAGTGTTGTAAACAGCATAAGACGGTGATTGGTAAGTATTGTAATACATTTTCTACACACATATCACTGATTGTTAACGAAGGGGACATTAAAAAAAATGCCGGACTAGTCCTTGAAAGCCAATGTTATCATCAAATGCATTTTTTTTTTCAAATTAGGAAATCCTAACCCTTTGCTATCCCTCTTCCCTAACTCAAAAATGTGTTATCAATGAATAAAAAGAGATTGAAAATCTCATCAAAGTAGATATGTTATGGAGTTACAAATTCATGGTAGAATGAAGAACGTCCCCTGTGACCGAAGAGCTCCTCATAAGATTTGTGAATACATGCTAAGTGCTGTTTATTTCTCCACCATAGAGAATCACTATTTACAGAGACGTCCAAGTGGTCTGGGGTTATTCTGTTTAGATCCTTCCCAATGTCACAGGCAGAATAAGATCCTCTGAATTATGGGTCATACATTACGTTGGCACCAGGACGTATTTTTATCAAAATATTGTTGATGCAACAATAGGAGATTGAAAACTGTGTGCTTATACCACATCCAGTCTTTCCTCCATCAGATCACTGCCTAGAGCTGAAAATCTGAGCAATTGGAGACAAACTATTTGCTATGGGTGTGTTACCTGACAATACAAATTGTCTCTTCAGAGAGGAAGAGGACTAGAACTCTAGTGCCACCTATAGGAAGTAACAATCCTAAAATTCAATATAGACCCTTTAACGAACCTTGCACATGACTTAGGATAAAAGCCAGAACCATAATCTCAATTTGCAGACACTGTGTTTCGGGGTACTGCCCCTTGTCAGTGCAAAGTGTGAGATATAGTTTTGCTGTGTGAGAGGCGTCAGACCAGTATCCAAAGGGTAATGTTTCTCCTTGCGGAGAGTGACATGTTAAGCATGTCAAGGTGAGGAGACTTTTAAGCCGCAAGGCTCGTTAAAGGGTCATTATTGAATTTTAGGATCTACTTCCTATAGGTGGCACTAGAGTTCTAGTCCTCTTCCTCTCTGAAGAAACAATTTGCATATTTCCCAGAGGAGCATTGCGGCTTAAAAGTCTCCTCACCTTGACATGCTTAACATGTCACTCTCCGCAAGGAGAAACGTTACCCCTTGGATACTTTGCCTGACAATCACACAGAAAAGACTGCAGTTCTCTTACGATGTCAGCAATGACTGATCATTTCAAACTTAGATTTGTATAGGGTGTATACCAGAGTACTTATATTAATTAGACTTTATATAATTATACATTTAGGTTGAGAATCTCCAGCATATTATAGTTTCTATATTATTTTCTATATTATGTTAATCCTCGACTATAGCGTTGCTATTTCTCGGTTTTCTCTGGCGGCATAGTTTATTTTGATACTTTATTGACCTTTACTTTATGCTGATTTTCCAAATGAGGCATTTTACTTGAAGAAAAGACTTGTAAATATTTAAATGAACCTGGGCCTTTTATCACCAGGGAAGAATGCAGAGCCTCCCTGGGTGTCTTATACAGAAGCGCCGTTGGCTATTCCTTTCTGTCTGAGAGATAACAGAACAATGCACAACTGCTCTTCATAAATGAGACCTATTTTATATACTTCAAGACAATTGTACTACAAAGTTCTGCAATGAATATATTATTCATGCCTTACATAATAGTTATGCAATTATATTTAACATTACTTTTAAGTACACCTCTGAATACACCATTTATTCCCCAACAAAGGTTTGAGATTTATTTCAGGATCATTCAACATAAAATACAATTTGCTTTAAATAAAATAGAATCTAGACAATAGGAAATTGTCAGCGTTTTTAATAGCCTATAGGAAGCGTTACAGATTTCTTATAAATCATTTCACAATAACCACTGGCCTGGTACAAAAATAAGTTGTAAAGTTTAGCTTATAATGTCAGTTAATAAAATCTACATTTTATATATATATATATATATATATATATATATATATATATATATATATATATGTTTTTTGTCTTCGGGTATAGATAGAGCAGTAAGGAGAGCTTATTTTTGCTATAGCCTGTTGCCCTATAGCTAGACACAGAACTTATCTCAGGCTCATTGTTTGCACTAAGCCTACTGTGGCATGTATTCAGCATTATATATACAAATTGTCTCTTCAGATAGGAAGAGGACTTGAACTCTAGTGCTACCTATTGGAAGTAGCAATCCTAAAAGTCAATATTCATTCTTTAATGAGCCTTTCCACATGACTTAGGATGAAAGCAAAACCAGAATCTCAATTTGCAGACACGTTCTTCGGGGTGTTGCCCCTCCTCAGTGCAAAACATGAGGTTTAATTTTGCTAGGTGAGAGGCTTCTGACTGGGTCTCAGGTGTAACGTTTCTTCTTATATAGGTGGCACTAGACTGCAAGTCCTCTTTCTCTCTGAAGAGACAATTTGCATATTTCATTTCCCAGAGGAGCATTGCGTGGCCTTGTAAGCTTCCTTACCCTGGCATGTCAGGCATGTCACTCTCCAAATTGAGAAACAATATCCCTTAGATCCCAGTCAGAGGTCTCTCATACAGCCAAATCATATCTCATGCTGTGCACTGAGGAGGGGCAACACCCTGAAACACGTGTCTGCAAATTGAGATTCTAGTTTGGCTTTTATCCTACATCATGTGGCAAGGCTCATTAAAGGGTTGATATTGACTTTTAGGATTGCTATTTCCAATAGGTGACACTGGAGTTAAAGAAGTCGTCCAGTACTTTTTATTATCTCCCCAATGTATTCACCCTGTGTCCATAAGTGTTTTTGTAAATACCTTTGGTTGTCCTTCTTGCCTGTGAGTGGCGCTATCACTGGCCGCTCACAGGCATCACATGACCCTCGGCTGCAGCCGGATTTTTTTTCCGCTGATGTCACGGCAAGTGAGGCGTGACATCAGTGACGCAGTCCCCGCGGTCCACCGTGCGCTTTCCCAATGAATGAGGAGAGGGAAAGCGTGCGGTCGATGCTGGGTGTGACGCACGGGGTAACCCGCCCACAGCCCATCACTCACCGTGGAGCGTAGCACTGAGTCACGCCCGGCTGCAGCCGGAACTTGTCGTGACATAAGCGGATGTCAGAGCAGCTGCAGCCCGGGGTCACGTGATGCCTGTGAGCTGCCAGTCATAGCGCCATTCACAGGCAAGAAGGACAACCAAAAAGTATTTGCAAAAACCCTTATGGGCACAGGGTGAATACATTGTGGAGATAATAAAAAGTACTGGAGAACTCCTCTAAAGCACTCTTCCTCTCTGAAGAGATAATTTGCATATTTAAATTCCCAAAGGAGCATTGCACGGCTTACAAACCTCCTTACCCTGGCATGTCAGGCATGTCACTTTCCATAAGGAGAAATGTTGCCCATTAAACCCTACTCAGCATTATAGGCACACCTATATGACATCATGTAACGACCAGAACGCCGGTCGAATGTGTATGAGGGATACGGCGCTGCTATGAATGACTCCGACCTCGCATAGTGGCAAATAACTTTCTTTATACTGGTCACACAAATGACAGGGTTAAATGATTATACAAAATATGGGTCACAACAGACACTAACACAAATTACAAGGTATGCAGCCCGAGAGAGCCCAAGTGCCAATCTCACGGGAATGAGCCAAACTACTCCTGGGCTATGCCGCTCCCACCCTTATTCAGTACAGGGTCTACCCAGGATGTTACAGCGAACGTGGCACGTGGTCCTCCCAGGAATATAACCTTACACCCCCCTCCCACACTAATACAATGGGATCTGGGTTCCCCTTAGAGAACACTCATATATTTATTTAGCCAACTCGTTACCTATACAGTATACAGTTTCTCTTCTTAAATAGTTAAGAGAAATCTCTCAGACGTAGTACATATACAAACAGTTAACAAACTAAACCTTTTATTAGACTCTGATCTCTGGCCACAGGGTTTGATCAGCTTCTCCTTCCCACCAAGCTCTCCAGCACATCCAGGTGTAAGCAGGAATTAGAATCAATCTCAGTCTCAAAGTGTAGTTCACAACATGGCTCCTTTGTAGTATCCACGTGCACAGAGTCTTAGAGTACCAAATCCTTCACAATCTCTGGATCAAGCCTGATCAGTCCATCAGCAGTGATATACACCAGGCAGTTCTCAGCACTACTGGAATCACTAACTAGCTTTTCCTAACTGACTACACAGTTGGTGACCGGTCACATATCTTAGTTAATCACAAGGCACAGCTTCTTCTTGGACACACAGTCTTGCTGCAGTCTGTACAAGCTCCAAAACGTCCCCTAGGAATCAGACACGTCTTGTCTCCTCGGAGGACTTCCTAGTTCTGTGTTTCCCGGGCTTTTTTACAGATCCCCAGGCTTTTTCTTTACTTGTTTTTTGCTGACCCCTAATGGCTGGACTAAGTCATTGCAGGAGAAATTTATACTGTTAGTAATATGAACTCATTACTAAAAAGACATATCAACATGTTACAATCATACATAATAATCCAGCGTTTGAGGCCTTATTTGAATGTCCACTACTGATGGATAGAACACATTCCCATTATAGTCGAGGGGGATCTTCACATGTCTGTTTTTTACTGGCATCATGACTGAAAAGAACCAATGCAAGTCTATGAGTCTGTGAAAATCACAGACAACACATGGATGGTATCAGAGAGTAATGTGTGTGCTGTCTGTAATTTGCATTATAAAGGATAGGAGAAGCTTTGTAATTTTAGTTATTTATAAGTGAATAAAACACTGATGCTGAAAACTGAAACACTGACTAAGCACTGATGAAAACTGGATCCAAAACACTGATGACACTTGTACCATTATTTTGCGTACATCTGAATGAGGCCAAAGGTATCATTCAGATATCTGTTTTTCAGATACATGTTCTATCCATGTTTTTCACTGATCAAACTCATATATACATACTATAGTCCCATTACACATATCCGTGTATTTTGTGAGGACCAAGTGTGCATGAAAAAGAATCAGAGACGTATACATTTTTTGATCTTCGTCATCGATTAACCTCACGCATTCAAATCAGTAGGTCTGTGAAAATCACGGACCCAACACGGACGCCATCTAGGTGTCATCGGAGAGCTTTGCTGTTTAATGGGTAGGAGAAGCTGGGATTCTATTTATATAACTATAGACCAAAAATGGATGGAAATCGGTCTAGAACAGGAATGACAAATGGTTCTTGTTTCTCGTTTACAAATAAAATGGATGTCTGAAAGAGACCTAATTTACTTTCTTTGCCCCGTCTTCTAAAGATAGTTTTTTATCTTCTACAGGAAAGCTAATTTGCCAATCTTTCTCATGAATCATTTCCTGTAAGAAAATGTCCATACACCATCTGGATCTCTTCAATGAGAACTAGTACTTTCCCCCAGGACCCTCTTATCTTGCTAATCAGCTGTTTGTGGATCAACCCTTATACCAATACAGTTAAAATAAATACCATAAATATGGATCAGATTTTTGAATATATATGTTTCTTTGTTACAGAAAAGTTCTAAAGGATATCGCTGTGGGGGAGTTGAACCCAAATGAAACTGTTCAAGCTAACTTGGAAGCACAGCTACTGTCAAAGCTAGATCACCCTGCGATTGTCAAATTTCACTCAAGCTTCCTAGAGAATACAAGTTTCTGTATCATCACAGAATACTGCGAGGTTTGTTCTCCTGTAATAAACCAACCATACTACTTAGGGATTTCTGTTAACAAAGTTTGGCAAAACATTTTGAGCAAACGGCCTCTGATTTGAATAGCCTTTAGCTTATAGTGTTGTGTCAGATTTCCAATAACAAAATATATTGACATTACCAAAGGACTTTTGAGGGTTCTGTAAATCCATTGCTTTTAGAAAACAGTGGAGATCTTTGATCTTCAACTTGACAAAAGTTTTTACATATATTTGTGACATAGCTGAGGATCATTTTGATCAATGTTACCGTTTACATGCTGACAAGATGATGTCTTCAACTTCAGAGTGAGGGAACAGTCAAAGGAAGACACAGAAAGTTTGTGCTGAGCTTTCTAACAAGTCTTTATCCTTACTACAGAGTTGTATTCACATCCACACTGCTCATTACTGTTGTATATTGTCCTTTGTGCTGCTGCTTATCTGTGTGCTAAAAAAGAAACAAAAAGCTGGAATCTCTCTCTATGTGAGAAACAATCAAAGTATTTAGTCTCTTCTCCTCACCTCAGTCATTTGCCAATTAAGAGATAGAGCCTGTGGAGAGAAAAGTGGTAAAATTGCCGGATACAAGTCATATAATGATCACAAGTAGTGTTACTTCCCATGTATATACAGGTCAACTTTTCTGAAAAGTTACTAGAAACTACAGTTTCCCTTTAATATTGTCTCATTAATTGTCATGCTGAATAAAGAAGATCACAGCATTGATCACAGATATTTTAATTTCCTATAAAGTGAGACATCGAGAAATCTTTCTATAGCCTCTATGAAATAAAATATAAGTAGTTAAACCATATTCATATTATATAAACAGTTAAATGGTAACTGTACTTTCAAGTAAATTTTGTGAATAAACTGTCCTGTGTGTGCATGAGGAATAACACTATGATTGGTCATTTTATGACTAAAATCCCCAAATTTCACCAGTTTTTCCTTCTGCGCGCTTTATTTCTAAATTTGCAATTGACTCTGAGCTGGTGGGAGGAGACTCACTGCCATGATGTCTCCCATTTACAGCACAGCACACAGAGATATATTCCTGCTCATTGTTCCTTTGTTTGCACACAGAAACTAGCAGCAGCATGGAAGAAGTTGTACAGCAGTACTGAGCAGTGTAGTTGTGAATCCAACTCTGGTAAAAGACTTGTTAGAAAGCACAACATGATCTTTTTGTGTGTCTTCCTGCTTTCTCACTCTGTTCTTCTCTTCTCCTATAACCTAACACGTCGCTGTACTGGCACTCCGTCTTGTCTTGAGCAAGACCACTGTTGTTTTTCAAAGTGCATGACAAGTTCAGGAGGCAGGAGCAATGGAAAGAAAATGGCTAATAAGTGGAGAGTGGAGTAGTATTCAAAGATAATATATATTACAAAGTGTCTTCTATTCGCTTATACTATTGATTTATAGCACGGTGGCTCAGTGGTTGGCACTGCAGCCTTGCAACACTGGGGTCCTGGGTCCAAATCCCACCAAGGACAACATCTGCAAGGAGTTTGTATGTTCTCCCTGTGTTTGCATGGGTTTCCTCCGGATTCTCCTGTTTCCTCTCACACTCCAAAGACATACTCATAGGGAATTTAGATTGTGAGCCCCAATGGGGACAGTGCAATAACGTCTGTAAAGTGCTATGGAATTAATGGCGCTATATAAGTGAGTAAAATAAATATATTTATGCAAAGTTTGTTGAAAGTACAGTTCTCTTTTAAACACAAATATAATACAGGGCACAAATGATATTATTCAGAAGTTTTACAGGCAAAAACTAGTTTATGAGCCTGGACTGATAAATTATGTAAAGTAAAACTAGCTACTCTTCCCTTCGTGAAGCATTGAGTCACATATAAGCTTCATTTGAATAGTATCAATGTAGCGCTGGCGTCCCTGCCCTCTGCTAGGCAGGGACGCTGCTCCCCTCACCGCTCTGTTCCGTGCCCGGCGTCCTCTCCCCGCTCTGCTGTCAGCGCGCGCTCCTTCCCGGCGTCCTCCTCCCGCTCTGCTCTCAGCGCGCGCTCCTTCCCGGCCCCTGTGCTTAGGGCGCGCGCGCGCGCTCCCCTCCTCTTAAAGGGGCCGCGCGCGCCGTCCTAAGGAGTCCCCGGCCAATGGCCGGAGGACTTCATCATATATAAGGCACCTCCTCCAAAATGGAGGTGCCCGTGCAATGTTGTTTGCACCTGTGTCTCACCTGTGCTTCAGCCCTCAGGTCCCGTTGCCAGTTACCTGCCAGTTACCTGCCAGTTTCCTGCCAGTTTCCTGCTAGTTACCTGCCTGATTCCTGCCTGAATACTTGTTACCTGCCTGCCTGCCTGAGGTCCGACGGTCTGCCTTACAACTCCGGTCAGTCTGTCTAAGGACCAACTTGTCCGCTCACCTGGGAGCGCACATCAGCTACCTGCCTGCTTGCCTGAGGTCCGACGGTCTGCCTTACAACTCCGGTCAGTCTGTCTATGGACCAGCTTGCCCGCTCACCTGGGAGCGCTTCTCCGCTACCTGCCTGCTTGCCAGCCTGGAGGCTCCGTTGTCACGTGCTGTGACCACCAGCTATCTCAGAGACTCTTGCCCGCCCACCTGGGAGCGCTTCTCCGTTACCTACCTGCCTGCCAGCCCGGAGGTTCCGCCGTCACGTGCCGTGACCACCTGCTATTCCAGAGACTCTCGCTTGCTCACCTGGGAGCACACGTCTACCATCTGCCTGCTAGCCTACCCGGAGGTTCTGCCATCACAGGTCATACCTACCCCTTACCCAGAGACTGCCCTGATCACTTGCCGTAACTCCCTGTCCGTTCACCCAGAGACTGCCACCCGCTCCCTTACAAGGGCCGCCCCCTTGTATAGTAGCTCAGAGGTTCCGCCTCCCGGACCCGTTACAGTTTGCTCGGGCCATGGAACCCGGTGGCACCCAAGCTCCCTCGCTCTCGGACCTCTGTCTTGAACTGTCCCGTCAGAGGTCCCAACAGGAGGCCATCCTGGGTCACCTGCGGAATGTTAATACTCGCCTGAACACTCTGTCTGATCCACCAACAACCTCCGCCAGTGCCATATCTTGCAAACCGGCAGCTCCGCTGCCCACTAATACTATGGTATCCTACCCCGGACCCCGGCTCTCTGCACCTCCTCGCTTCGGAGGCGACCCCGTCCAGGCTCGGGGCTTCATAAATCAGTGCACCCTGCACTTTGAACTTTTGTCCCATCAGTTTAATTCCGACCGGGCCAAAATTGCCTTTATCATGTCCCATCTCACCGGGGAGGCCCTGGCCTGGCTAAATCCTCTATGGGAGAGAGGAGACCCCCTGGTGTCCAACTTGCCTGCTTTTCTCTCGGCTTTCCGGAAAGTCTTCGACGAACCCGGACGGAAGACCTCATCCGCATCCTCTCTGCTACGCCTCCGTCAGGAGGGTCTCACCGTGGGCCAATATGCCATACGGTTCCGCACCCTTGCCTCGGAGCTGGCCTGGGATAACGACGCTCTGGTATCCGTCTTCTGGGAGGGTCTGTCCGGTCGTATTAAAGATGAACTTGCTGGTCGGGACATTCCTACCTCTCTCGATGATCTAATAACCCTTGCCACCCGGATTGACCTACGGTTCCAGGAGCGTGCCAAAGAGGTCACCCGTGAGAGAAGGATTCCACGTTTAGCTCCTACTCTCCAGAAACCCGTCATTCCCTCCATCTCTTCCCAGGTACACTCTCCTGAGCCTATGCAGGTCGACCAGACCAAGATGGTCAAAACCCGTCAGGACTCACGCCGTGCCGAGGGGAGCTGCTTCTACTGTGGCAGTAAGGAGCACCGGATCCGTGCCTGCCCGGAGAGGTCGGGAAACGCCTGTGTCTAGGTTCGCTCAGAGAGGTCCACCTAGACAAGAATAAATCCTCTCCATCCCTGCTGTTGTCAGTTTCGATCATCTACGGGGAGAACCGTTATTTCGAACTAGCCCAACTTGACTCTGGAGCAGCCGGGAACCTTATTTCACAGTCCCTGGTTGAGAAATACCGCATCCCCACCAAACCTCTGGCTGTACCCTTGTCTGTCGCTGCCGTGGGTGGGGGCCTCTTACCTCGCCCCATTCAACTCATCACCGAATCCATTACCCTGCAGGTGGGAATGCTGCATTCTGAAAGTATCTCCTTTCATGTTCTGCCTGGACTCTCTCACGCCCTCTTGCTAGGTCTGCCCTGGCTCCAGAGACATGCACCCGTGCTAGACTGGCAAACCGGAGAGGTCCTTCGCTGGGGACAAGACTGTCATAAAACCTGCCTGGTTCCCGTCCATCCCGTCCGTCCCTCTCCTACCCCAGCTAATCTACCTGGACTTCCGATTCCTTATTGGTCTTATGCAGATGTCTTTAATAAAAAGGAGGCAGAGACATTACCACCACATAGACCATCGATCTGCTACCCGGTACTACTCCTCCCCGTGGGCGTATCTATCCTTTATCCGCTGCTGAGACCCGGTCAATGTCCGAATATATTGAGGAGAATCTGGCCAGAGGATTCATCCGGAAATCTACCTCCCCGGCGGGAGCAGGCTTCTTTTTCGTTAAAAAGAAGGACGGCTCTCTCCGTCCCTGTATAGACTATAGAGGCCTAAACCTGATCACGGTGAAGAATAAGTACCCCCTTCCGCTCATTCCAGAATTATTTGATCGCCTGAGGGGGGCTAGGATCTTCACCAAACTGGACCTTCGTGGGGCGTACAACCTGGTTCGTATTCGTCAGGGGGATGAATGGAAGACGGCATTCAACACCCGGGACGGCCACTATGAATACCTGGTAATGCCCTTTGGTCTCTGTAACGCTCCTGCCGTCTTTCAAGAGTTGGTCAATGACATCTTCCGGGACCTTCTCTACTCCTGCGTAGTAGTGTACCTGGACGACATCTTGGTCTTCTCTCCGGATCTCCAGACTCACCGGAGGGACGTTCGTCAGGTCCTGCTCAGGCTAAGGCAGAACCATCTCTACGCTAAATTTGAGAAGTGCCTCTTTGAGCAGACCTCGCTTCCGTTTCTGGGCTACATTATCTCTCAGACCGGCCTACAAATGGATCCTGAGAAACTGTCTGCCATCGAGAAATGGCCCCGACCGGAGGGGTTGAAGGCCATTCAGCGATTCCTGGGCTTCGCCAACTACTACCGCCTCTTCATACCACACTTCTCTTCCCGGACGGCTCCAATTTCTGCGCTCACCCGTAAAGGTACTAATCCCAAAGAGTGGCCACCCGAAGCAGAGGAGGCCTTTCTTTCCCTTAAACAGGCCTTCTCTTCCGCCTCGGTGCTGCATCGCCCAGATGGCAACAAACAGTTCTTCCTGGAGGTTGACGCCTCCTCCTCTGGAGCCGGAGCGGTACTTACTCAAAAATCATCTTCCGGGAGGATGGTAACTTGTGGCTTCTTCTCTAAACTCTTCTCCTCCTCTGAGCGCAACTATTCCATAGGAGACCGAGAGTTATTGGCCATCAAACTGGCATTGGAGGAGTGGCGTTACCTGCTCGAGGGGGCTCTTCACCCGGTAATAATTTACACTGACCACAAGAACTTGGCTTACCTCCAGCATGCCCAGAGACTTAACCCGCGCCAAGCCCGGTGGTCCTTGTTTTTTGCTCGTTTTGATTTTGTCCTTCATTTTCGCCCGGCTGACAAAAATGTCAAGGCGGACGCCTTGTCTCGGTCCTTTCTGGTGTCTGATCTCGAGGAGGATCCGAAACATATCATCGATCCCGCCAGAGTAATGCAGGTGGCTCCCGTGAGTCTAAATCGTCTTCCTCCTGGTAAGACGTTCGTACCTGTACCTGATCGGGAGAAGATCCTACACTGGGGTCATTCGTCTAAACTAGCTGGCCACGCCGGTCAGAAAAAGACCCTCCAGCTTATTACCCGGCACTACTGGTGGCCTAACCTGCACAAGGATGTAATAGACTTTGTTTCTGCCTGTGTGTCCTGCGCCCGCAACAAAGTTCCGAGACACCTGCCGGCCGGCCGCCTCCTACCTCTGCCAGTACCTGCTGCCCCCTGGCAGCATATAGCGATGGACTTCATTACTGATCTACCCGTCTCTGCCGGTTGTACGGTCATTTGGGTGGTCGCTGACCGCTTCTCCAAGATGGCTCACTTCATTCCACTGCCAGGTCTTCCGTCTGCACCCGAGCTGGCTAAAGACTTTATCCGCCACATCCTCCGTCTTCATGGCCTGCCCCGTCACATCGTGTCGGATCGTGGGGTACAGTTCACTTCCCGTTTCTGGAGAGCCACTTGTAAATTGCTGGACGTCACCCTGGACTTCTCCTCCGCTTACCACCCACAGTCTAATGGTCAAGTGGAGCGGATCAATCAGAACCTGACCAGTTACCTTCGGCACTTCGTTAATGCCCACCATTCTGACTGGGTGGATCTCCTGCCATGGGCCGAATTCTCGTACAACAATCACGAGAGCGAGTCTTCCTCCAAATCCCCGTTTTTTGTAGTCTACGGTCAGCATCCTCGGATCCCGTTTCCCGTCTCCACCTCGGCGGACAATCCGGCTGCGGAATCTCTTGTTAACAAATTTTCCTCCATATGGGAGAGTACCCGGTCCGCACTCCTTCTGTCTTCCGAGCGTATGAAAAGACACGCTGACAAAAAACGTCTGGACCCTCCTCAATTCCGCCCTGGGGATAAAGTCTGGCTCTCGTCCAAATATGTCCGGCTCAAGATCCCTTCCTATAAGTTAGGGCCTCGGTTCATCGGCCCACTGGAGGTCATCAGTCAGATCAACCCGGTGGCCTATAAATTGAAACTCCCGGCCAACTTACGGATCCCTAACTCCTTCCATGTGTCTCTCCTCAAACCTGTGGTGCTTAACTCTTTTTCCAAGTCTACAGGTACGCCTCCTGCTCCGGTTTCTGCTGAGGACGAGTTTGAGGTAGAGAACATTCTTGCCACCAAAAGGGTAAGAGGAAAGACCTTTTTTCTGGTAGATTGGAAGGGGTTTGGTCCTGAGGAGAGAACGTGGGAGCCCCGGGAGAACATCCATGCCCCTCTCATCCTAGCTAAATTTCTGTCTGGCCTAAAAAAGGGGGGGCCTAAAGGGGGGGGTACTGTAGCGCTGGCGTCCCTGCCCTCTGCTAGGCAGGGACGCTGCTCCCCTCACCGCTCTGTTCCGTGCCCGGCGTCCTCTCCCCGCTCTGCTGTCAGCGCGCGCTCCTTCCCGGCGTCCTCCTCCCGCTCTGCTCTCAGCGCGCGCTCCTTCCCGGCACCTGTGCTTAGGGCGCGCGCGCGCGCGCTCCCCTCCTCTTAAAGGGGCCGCGCGCGCCGTCCTAAGGAGTCCCCGGCCAATGGCCGGAGGACTTCATCATATATAAGGCACCTCCTCCAAAATGGAGGTGCCCGAGCAATGTTGTTTGCACCTGTGTCTCACCTGTGCTTCAGCCCTCAGGTCCCGTTGCCAGTTACCTGCCAGTTACCTGCCAGTTTCCTGCCAGTTTCCTGCTAGTTACCTGCCTGATTCCTGCCTGAATACTTGTTACCTGCCTGCCTGCCTGAGGTCCGACGGTCTGCCTTACAACTCCGGTCAGTCTGTCTAAGGACCAACTTGTCCGCTCACCTGGGAGCGCACATCAGCTACCTGCCTGCTTGCCTGAGGTCCGACGGTCTGCCTTACAACTCCGGTCAGTCTGTCTATGGACCAGCTTGCCCGCTCACCTGGGAGCGCTTCTCCGCTACCTGCCTGCTTGCCAGCCTGGAGGCTCCGTTGTCACGTGCTGTGACCACCAGCTATCTCAGAGACTCTTGCCCGCTCACCTGGGAGCGCTTCTCCGTTACCTACCTGCCTGCCAGCCCGGAGGTTCCGCCGTCACGTGCCGTGACCACCTGCTATTCCAGAGACTCTCGCTTGCTCACCTGGGAGCACACGTCTACCATCTGCCTGCTAGCCTACCCGGAGGTTCTGCCATCACAGGTCGTACCTACCCCTTACCCAGAGACTGCCCTGATCACTTGCCGTAACTCCCTGTCCGTTCACCCAGAGACTGCCACCCGCTCCCTTACAAGGGCCGCCCCCTTGTATAGTAGCTCAGAGGTTCCGCCTCCCGGACCCGTTACAATCAATTGTCTCTTTGCTCTAGTTGCAATACCTAAATAAAATATGTTTTAGGCTGTGTGCCCACGATGTGGTTTTTAAGGGTTTCCGCAGCGGCAATTCCGCTGCAGAAACGGTTAAAAAACGCTTGGTAGAAGGTCTGCCATGTTCCCCAATGATAATCCGCATGTGCTGTGTACATGCTGCAGAAATTTCAGCTGCGGATTATCATTGCGGAAAAAAACGCAGCACTACCAATTATTTTGTGGAAGCGCTGCGTTTTTCCGCCATTGACTTGCATTGGAATGCATGTAATCCGCATCACTGGATTTATACATGCGGATTACATGCGTTTCAATGTGCGGATGGTACCCGGGTGTGGAGAAGAGGAGACTCTCCTCCTGACCCAGGTACCATAGAACCTGTGAAAAAAAGAATAAAATAAAAAATAAACATTATACTTACCTTCTGATGGCCCCCGGTATCCTTGTCTCTGCTTGCTGGCAGCTCGCGGTGGACTCAAGGACCTGCCATGACGTCATTTAGTCATGTGACGAGTCACGCAACCGCTGACGTCGGCAGGTCCTTTCAGTGTACCGCGAGCTGCCGGCTGCATGGATTTATATAGTGTGACCAAGTTGTCAAGCACTTTCCAAGTGATGCTGAAATCGCTTGGAAAGCGCTTGACAACCCGCATGCGGAAATGCATGTGAAGAACGCTTCACATCCGCTTGTCCCTGGCAGGAAAAACGCATGTACAATCCGCATGTACAATCCGCATGTACAATCCGCATGCACAATCCGCATGTACAATCCGCATGCGTTTTTTCTGCCAGGGAGATGCAGAAACGCTCAGGAAAAATCCGGAGCATTTCTGCATCGTGGGCACATAGCCTTATGGAACGTTTGTTGACTAACAAAAAACATTGATACTTTCAGCTGCATAATAATGAGGAATTTTAATACTGTATATACTTTTGAAGAATTTAGAAAATTCTAAGTAACTATGTAAACATGAACTGCCACAGTTGTACTAGAGCTTGGTGGCAGATCCAGAACAGACTATGATTTAAACTATACACTTGCAAGAAATAGTAAGTGAATCCTTTGAAATAACTTGAATTTTTGCATTGATTACTTATAAAATATGATGTGATTGTTATCTAAGTCACAGTTATAGATAAACACAATATAACTAAACTAAGAACATACAAATGATTGTACCGTTCATGTTATTGAGAACATTAAGTAAATGCCTACATTACAGGCAGAAAAAGTAAGTGAACCTGTGTGCTATTGATTTGTTCATGACTCAGTTTGCAGAGATGAGCAAAAATAATCTTCAGTCTATGGACCACAGTCCCGTGAACCTACCCCTACCTGCCCGGCACCTCTTTTGATTAGTAGGTCTGTCGCAACGTCATCATCATCGATGGACTGAAACATTTTTGCAGGAAGTAATGGGCCAAAATACCTCATCAACATTGTGAAAATCTTATTTGCAGCTAGAGAAAACACTTGGTGAAAGAGATGGCTACTATATTATAGGTTATTAAATGTAAGGGTTCACTAACTTTTTTTCTTCCTGCACTGTACTCAATGAAAGAAGTGAACAGTACAACTGCTTGCGTGTTATTAGTTTAGTTAGATTGTGTTTGCCTATAATTAAGGCTTAGATGGTAATCAGACCACATTTTACTAGTAATCAATGTAGGAATATAGGTAATTCCAAAGAGGTGGTTCACATGATTGGAGCAATATGACAGAGTATTGAATTAAGCAGCTCTCTCACTAAACATGCAAAATACAGCTTTCACTTGAAATGCTTTGTTAACCTATACATGAAAAACAACTTTCCTATTGCCAGATTTCTATGAAAACATTAAATGAAGTAATTATTTCATAAATATGGTGCATGGGAAACTAGTGGACACAATCTGTGTCTTACCTGCTTTTTACTACATGTAGATCTCCGTCTTTAGCAAAGTGAGGATAAAGGGAAAGGAGGGTATTTTGCCATCTTCATGATAGACTACCAAAGCATCTAATCTCTCCCCTCCTCTGCAACCCCTTCATGACCTGGCAATTTTTCCTTTTGCATGTTTATTTTTTCCTCCCGCTTTTTTTCCGAGAGCAATAACTTTTTGGGTTTTGCCAGCAAAATATCCATATACAAAGCTTGTAAATTATCTTCAGGTTACAGTAGTCGCTTGTCACATCTCCACCAGGACCTGTTCCTACGACATCTGCTTCTGTCGCCAGGTGCAGCCATATTCATTCTGCAGATGGCACTGGTGATAGAAGAGATGTCAAAACCAGAGACTCTGGACAGCGCATGCTCTGTCCAGCCACTAAGATTAGAATGCGTGGGACCTGCATTGTCGTCCAGTCTGACAGTGTTTTGTAATTTTCCTGCCCTCTTGGTTCTGACCTGGCTACCTGACCACTCCTGCCAGGCTGCACCCCCAAACAGCAGCTTATTCCATGGTTCCAGCCAAGGGGCCCCCGTATAAGTCCAGATCCCTGTACAGTGGTTAAAAAGTGAAGGCCATAGTAACCCCATGGATCTGGTAAGGCTTGCGCTAAGCCTTTAACATGGTAGCCATTTTAGAGCTGCCAGGCGACTACTGACAGACCGCAATTACATCACTCAGCATTTCTTACTTCTCTTATTTCTTACGTTAGGACATCCCGTATCTTAAGTATTAGATAAGTAAGACAGGATGAACAGCAGCATGAGCAGCCTCTTCTTACCTGAACAATTCCTGGTGTCTCCAGTATAAGATAAGATAGACCGGTTGGACAGCATTGTGATGAGCAACTTCTTACCTTATTACCCTTGGTATCTTCAGTATTAGAGCAGAAAGACAGGTTGAACAGCAGCGTGAGAAGCCTCTTGTTACCTCAGCACCCCTAGTATCTCTATTACTAGATCAGAAGGACAGGATGAACAGCAGTATGAGCAGCATTTTCTTACCACAGTACCCGTAGTATCTCCAGTGCTAGATCAGATAGACAAGGTGGACAGCCGTGTAAGCAGCCTCTTCTTACCTCAGTACCCCTGGTATCTCCAGTACTAAATCAGATATAGAAGGTGGACAGCAGTGTAAACAGTCTCTTCTTACCTCAACACCCCTAGAATCTCTAGTATTAGATCAGAAAGACAAAGTGGACAGCAGTGAGAGCAGCTTCTTCCTACTTCAGCACCCCTGGTATCTCTAGCAGTAGATCAGACTATCCACTAGGAGCCCATCTACTACATATGAAGGAAGGAGGCAAAACTTCCTACTGCACATGCTCACAGGCATCTGTCTTATTACCATTCTAGGACAGGTTTCTATAAGTGTAACAATGCCACAGACCATTATAATTCTATATTTATCATCTTCCTAGACAAATCAAGCTTGATTTGCTAATTTAAGGTATTTAGTAGTGATGCCCGAACGTGCTCGGATAAGGAGATAACTGAGCGAGCTCAGGTCCTTACCGAAAACTTAACCCCTGCATGTGTTGTGGCTGTCTAACAGCTGCGAGATATGCAGCTGCGGAGACTCAAACATAACATTCGAGCTCGCCGAAGGTGCTCGGTTAGGACCCAAGCGTGCTTGGATAACCCCTTATCCTAGCATGTTCGCGCATCACTGGTATTTATTCTAAATAAATTTCCCTCGGTTATTTATTTTTATTACCGAAGAATATCTTTAAGGCCCTATTCCACAAAGCCTGCGACCCAGTGCACAAAGCAAGGTCCATAAAGCCATGGTTGTGTGAGCTTGAAGTAGAAGAACGTGACTAGTCCACACACGGTATCGAAATCAACCCCTTTGAACACCTTTGGGGTGAACTAAAACAGATTGTAAGCCTGGCCCTATTGTTCAACATTACCCGTAGTACCTCACAAATGCTTTTCTGGATGAATGGGCAAAAATGCCACAGACACCTCCAAAATTTTGTAGAAAGCCTTCCCAGAAGCGTGTAAGCTGTTTTAGCTGCAAAGGGAGAACCATCTCCATAAGGATTTAGAATGGGATGTCATAAAAGCTGTAGGTGTAATGTGTAGGTGTCGCAATACTTTTGGCAATACAGTGTCATGAAATGAGTAAATATTTTCCATACAACCAGCTATGCTGTAATTGTTATTTCAGTGTCATGCACAGTTTACAATGACAGCAGCAGTTATTAAGAGTTACTTTACCTTTGTTCATTAAAATTCTTGTGCTCCCGGTGTTATTAAGTGTTCAGTATAAAGGAATTCCTCTAGCAGATTTGTTAAGTCCTTTGGCATCTATTATTACATCTTGCCTGAGATGTAGCATAAAAGTATATTAATAGCTTTGTTAATAACAGGCTGCTATGTAATATATCGGTAGTTCTTTTTCTTAATGATTGTGTTAATTTTACTTATGTTAAACGTAAATAGTCTTTGCTGCATAGCGAGTAATTATTCCATAATACACAACCCCGGTGCGTGAACGAGCTTCATCATACAACGTGGAGCACACATAGAAAGAACATAGAGGGAGTGTTAGCACAACCATTAATACATTGACTGGGAACAGGTGATTTCTATTACCTTATTATATATTGTATATATATACAGTACAGACCAAAAGTTTGGACACACCTTCTCATTTAAAGATTTTTCTGTATTTTCATGACTATGAAAATTGTACATTCACACTGAAGGCATCAAAACTATGAATTAACACATGTGGAATTATATACTTAACAAAAAAGTGTGAAACAACTGAAAATATGTCTTATATTCTAGGTTCTTCAAAGTAGCCACCTTTTGCTGTGTTGACTGCTTTGCACACTCTTGGCATTCTCTTGATGAGCATCAAGAGGTAGTCACCGGAAATGGTCTTCCAACAATCTTAAAGGAGTTCCCAGAGATGCTTAGCACTTGTTGGCCCTTTGGCCTTCACTCTGCGGTCCAGCTCACCCCAAACCATCTCGATTGGGTTCAGGTCTGGTGACTGTGGAGGCCAGGTCATCTGGCGTAGCACCCCATCACTCTCCTTCTTGGTCAAATAGCACTTACACAACCTGGAGGTGTGTTTGGGGTCATTGTCCTGTTGGAAAAGTAAATGATGGTCCAACTAAATGCAAAGCGGATGCAATAGCATGTCGCTGCAAGATGCTGTGGTAGTCATGCTGGTTCAGCATGCCTTCAGTTTTGAATAAATCCCCAACAGTGTCACCAGCAAAGCACCCCCACACCACCACACCATGTAGAGTCCATCCGTTCACCTTTTCTGCGTCGCACAAAGACACGGTGGTTGGAACCAAAGTTCTCAAATTTGGACTCATCAGACCAAAGCACAGATTTCCACTGGTCTAATGTCCATTCCTTGTGTTCTTTAGCCCAAAAAAGCCTCTTCTGCTTGTTGCCTGTCCTTATGCAGTGGTTTTCTAGCAGCTATTTTACCATGAAGACCTGCTGCACAAAGTCTCCTCTTAACAGCTGTTAAAGAGATGTGTCTACTGCTAGAACTCTGTGTAGCATTGACCTGGTCACCTTTTGCTTTGATGACTGCTTTGCCTAGTCTTGGCATTCTCTTGATGAGCTTCAAGAGGTAGTCACCGGAAATGGTTTTCACTTCACAGGTGTGCCCTGTCAGGTTTAATAAGTGGGATTTCTTGCCTTATAAATGGGATTGGGACCATCAGTTGTGTTGTGCTGAAGTCTGGTGGATACGCAGCTGATAGTCCTACTGAATAGAGTGTTAGAATTTGTATTATGGCAAGAAAAAAGCAGCTAAATAAAGAAAAATGAGTGGCCATCGTTACTTTAAGAAATGAAGGTCAGTCAGTGTGAAAAATTGGAAAAACTTTGAAAGTGTCCCCAAGTGCAGTTGCAAAAACCATCGAGCGCTACAAAGAAACTGGCTCACATGAGGACCACCCCAGGAACGGAAGACCAAGAGTCACCTCTGCTTCTGAGGATAAGTTTATCCGAGTCACCAGCCTCAGAAATCGCAGGTTAACAGCAGCTCAGATTAGAGACCAGGTCAATGCCACACAGAGTTCTAGCAGCAGACACATCTCTTCAACAACTGTTAAGAGGAGACTTTGTGCAGCAGGCCTTCATGGTAAAATAGTTGCTAGAAAACCACTGCTAAGGACAGGCAACAAGCAGAAGAGACTTGTTTGGTCTAAAGAACACAAGGAATGGACATTAGACCAGTGGAAATCTGTGCTTTGGTCTGATGAGTCCAAATTTGAGATCTTTGGTTCCAACCACCGTGTCTTTATGCGACGCAGAAAAGGTGAACAGATGGACTCTACATGCCTGGTTCCCACCGTGAAGCATGGAGGAGGAGGTGTGATGGTGTGGGGGTGCTTTGCTGGTGACACTGTTGGGGATTTATTAAAAATTTAAGGCATACTGAACCAGCATGGCTACCACAGCATCTTGCAGCGGCATGCTATTCCATCCGGTTTGCGTTTAGTTGGACCATCATTTATTTTTCAACAGGACAATGACCCCAAACACACCTCCAGGCTGTGTAAGGGCTATTTGACCAAGAAGGAGAGTGATGCCTCCACAGTTACCAGACCTGAACCCAATCAAGATGGTTTGGGGTGAGCTGGACCGCAGAGTGAAGGCAAAAGGGCCAACAAGTGCTAAGCATCTCTGGGAACTCCTTCAAGATTGTTGGAAGACCATTTCCGGTGACTAGCTCTTGAAGCTCATCAAGAGAATGCCAAGTGTGTGCAAAGCAGTCATCAAAGCAAAAGGTGGCTACTTTGAAGAACCTAGAATATAAGACATATTTTCAGTTGTTTCCCACTTTTTTGTTAAGTATATAATTCCACATGTGTTAATTCATAGTTTTGATGTCTTCAGTGCGAATGTACAATTTTCATAGTCATGAAAATACAGAAAAATCTTTAAATGAGAAGGTGTGTCCAAACTTTTGGTCTGTACTGTATATATATATATATATATATATATATATATATATATATATATATATATGTTAGAATTTCTTTTTATTATGAGCCTAATCTTAGTTTTAAACATAATTACTATTATTTATACATAAGTACTGTAATAAGCTCTTGTTCCTATGAAACGTATAATTGTTTGTGAAATGCCACAGTGTTTCAGAATCAAACATACAGTACCTGGCTCGTGTCGCACAGCCAGTGCGTGATATGTGGATCAGGCAGCATGTATCAGATGTCAGGTTCACATTAAGTCTCTTTGACTTGGTCAGTCTCGCTGCAGCAAAGTTTCAAACTTGACTCATCCTTCACATAATAAATACCACCCTTTAGTTACATCAGGTTTCTGGGTGATCCAGAGAGAAAAAGTCACTTTAAAGTTGGTAAACATTGGGGTCTTGAGTGTGGGACCCCTTCATCAACTCAGAATTTCGGATCATTTAATGGAACTTCCATTTTTCAGCACCATTTCTGCATGAAATGTTCTGATTCTATATAATTTAGCTATTCATTAGAATGAATCCAGTACAGATGTATAGTGTCCATTTTAGCACATGATATCAAAATCAAACATCAGAATGATGTCAGTTTGAGACTAAATACCCTGTCTGATTTTGATAAGCGACTTTGACAAGTGACTGACAAGTGACTTTGATATCTGACTTTGACAAGTGACTTTTATATCTGACTTTGATATCTGACTATGATAAGTGACTTTGATAAGGTACTTTTACAACTGTAATAATAATAATAAAAAAGTCACTCGTCGCTGATAGGACTTGAACCCAAAACTCTATGTCTAGAAGCCAGTGCACTAACCATTGAGCTATAAACTCAGTTGAAGAAACCTAGCCGTTCTATTTGGTTTTGTGATTTTCAGTGCAAACCTGTCTGAACTCATTGGGACTTTAACAAATAGCTCCTCAAAGCCAAATTCAAATGATGTGTAATTTTGATGTGTGTCTGATGTGTGAATTTCTTTAAACATGAGAATCAGAATGATTTTTAGTCACCCTGAGTATTTTCATGATTGATCTCATAAGACAAGAAAAGCTACCAGTCTCTATAACTTGACTAGTTGGCTTAAAAGGGTTGTCCAGTACTTTTAAAAATATGCCAATGTGTTTTAATGATAAAAAGAAGCTTCTTTCTAATTACCTCCTGGTGCTGTTTCTGCCTGTGAGTGGCGCTATCGGTGGCCGTTCACAGGCAGCACGTGACCTCCCGCTGATGTCACGTCAAGTGAGGCGTGACTCAGCGCTGGGGTCCCCGCGGGTTGTGGGCATGGTTATTCCCCGTGTCACACCCAGCATCCACCGCGCGCTTTCCCAATGAATGGGGACAGGGAGAGCGCGCGGTGGATGCCGGGTATGACGCTTGGGGATAACCCTGCCCACAACCCAGCAGCCACTGGTGGAAAGCAGAAGAGGGACCCTCATTTGCAGCCTGGACTTGTCATGACGTCAGCGGATGTCAGAGCCAGCTGAAGCCGGGGGTCACGTGATGCCTGTGAGCAGCCAGTCTATGGTGAGGGGAGGAGGAAAACGGAACTGGAGACAGATGCAAAGAGAAAACTGTTCAAAAATGCAGGACACAAGTCATATAATAAGTAACCAAAAATAGTGTGTTATAAAACATATGTACAAACATATGACAGATTATTCTGAAAAGTCATATGGAACTATAGTTATACTTTAAAGGGAAGCTATCATCAGAAAATTACTTATAGTTTAAATCAGGTATTTGTGTTAAATGTTTTTATTTTTTTTATTTTTTAACATATTAAAATCTGTATTAGAAATAAAACATTGAAGTATTGCAATTTTTACACTGGCCACTGGGGCTTTTTTAGATTCTAACTTCCTATTGTTTCAGGAAACAATACATGTACATAGCCACAATGGTTAGATTCCAACTCTATCTTTTGAAATGTCCTTGTGAAGCAAGGGGAAGCAGGGTTTGCTGTGACATCACGTATTATGAATGGTATATCCTTTGTTTTCAGCTTTATATAGAGGTTACCTGTCAGTGCAATCCTTCCTCTGTTGAAGGAGCCTTGCTGAAAACGGTTCCTGAAAAGACAGATAGTATGATTCTAAAAAAGCCTTAGTGGCCAATGTGAAAATTCTACTATTACTAATTTAGGTTTTTTTTTAAATAAAGATCATTATGTGAACAGAAATTGCCATACATTTTTGGAATGTACATGTAACACAAAAACCTGAGCTACACAATAGGTTATTTTCTGATGATAGCTTCAATTAAAGGAAATCTGTTGGAAGGATTTCACACCCCAAACTATTTATATGCACATGTAGCTCTTTCAGAAACAAATCCAGCAATACCTTTACATGGACAGTCCATTTTTAAGTTACTGAGAAATCAGTGCTTGAATTAATATTCAAATGAGGCTGAAGATCTGAAGCCTTTGCCCCTCCAGCTTTATTCCCCACCCAGTGCCACCTCCTCCTGCTTGTCTGACTTTGCCTGAAGTTGCACAGCATAAAGACTGTCAGTCCAGCAGAAGTAGTTGCTGCTGGATGGGGAATAGAGTCAGAGTGACAGAGGCTTCAGATCTACAAATAGCTCCTCACCATCATTTGGGATGGGGGGTGACATTCTGCTGACAAGATTCCCTTTAAAGCAGTCTTGCACTCAGTGGTCACTCATTCATTCTATTAAGTAACATATAAAACTACTAACTATCATACCGTGCCGCTGAAGTGGAAAAGTTGGGCAGTCTGCTTTCTTGAGATACAATGCCTTAACACCAGTTTTTTTCAATGGTACTTGCTCTCAAATAACAAATTATCTTACTTCTCAGATTATACTGGTCTTCAGCTCAAGGCAGGATTGGAAACATATAAAGGGCAAAGAGCCTTGAGAGGGCATAATACAGATCTGTTTCTTTTACTATAGTAGATTATTATAGCATATAATTGTAAAAAACAACAACAATAATTTAACAATAAAAAATAATTGGTGAACCTAGGGGATTTTTGTTTATGGGACATTTGTTTGTGGTCAATATTGCTAAAAAGCAACGGACAGAAGGGTAAGGCTGAGTTCACACGATGCGTTTTTCATGCGTTTCCGCGGCGTTTTTGCAGTTGCGTAAACGCCGCGGAAACGCATGAAAAACGCATGGTAGCAGGGCAGCAATGTTCCCCAATTGAAATCCACATGTCCTGTGTCCATGATGCGGATTTTTCCGCAGCGTAATCGCTGCGGTCAAAAATCCGCAGCATGTCAATTAATTTTGCGGAAACGCTGCTCTTTCGCCGCCATTGACTTGCATTAGACCGCATGGAATCCGCATCACTGTATATGTTGATGCGCTTTTCATGCGATCTAATGTGCGGATGGTACCCGGGTGTGGATGAGAGGACTCTCATCCAGACCCAGGTACCATTAAAAAAAAAAGAATAAAATAAAAAATACATATATTCTCACCTTCTGACGGCCCGCGCAGCGCTCCTGCTTGATTCCCCGCACTTCGCGGTTGAATGAAGAAGGACCTTCGCTGACGTCAGAGTCATGTGACGGGTCACGTGACGCTGACGTCGGAAGGTCCTAAAGTCTTCACTGCCGGCAGCCGGGACCGAGCGAAGCAGGACACCGGGGGCCATCAGAGGGTAAAGTATATATTTATTTTTTATTTTTTGACATTCACACACTATATAAATCCATGCCGGTTGCATGGATTTATATAGTGTGAAGTTGACAAGCACTTTCCAAGTGATGCTAAAATCGCTTGGGAAGCGCTTGTCAACCCGCATGCGGAAATGAAAGTGAAGAACACTTCATTTCCGCATGTCCCTGGCAGGAAACCGCATGTACAATCCGCATGAGTTTTTTCCTGCCAGAGAGATGCAGAAACGCTCAGGAAAAAATCCTGAGCATTTCTGCATCGTGTGCACATACCCTAATTGTTACTCTCTGAAAACAAACAGAAAATAATTCCGTAAAAGGACAAACACTTCTCCTTTTACTGACACAATCATTGTCAGCAGTGTCTTCAGATTCATAACAATGCCAAATTGAGAAGTCCAATATAGTCTTTTGACACTTAAGGACCATTAATCATATTTAAGCATGATTTATGAATAGTAAGGCTGTATTTAACCTGATTAAGCTGTCAAAAATCCACAAGATGTGCCTGTTTTCAAGGTTGATTTTTAATACATTTTTAGGGTCGGGACAATACAACAATATATTTATTCAATGGATAAAAATAAATTTCATCTTGGCTATTTGATCACAATAATATAAAATAGTTAGTAGTAAACAGGCCCAGTGCTACTAGTAAGATATATTTTTTTAAATACAGTATATTATGTTTACAATAAAGGTGTCATTAAAGGGGTTGTCCAGGTTAATTTTTTTTTCCCAAAACGCAGCCATGTTTGATCGTGGACTGTGTCGAGTATTTTAGTTCTGCCCCTTCATATAATATAGCTTAGTAAAGCATATTGTATTTGCACTATGTTTCCCCTACTGTAAAATTAAGAGTCATTTAATGGCAACGTAATTTATTTTCTGTTAAAATTCTGCTGTGTTTCTGAGCTGCTACATGTGACTTCCAGTTGATCATTTACTGCTACAGTCCGTTCAGAACAGATCATAGAGATTTTCTCTCTGTGTTTTGAACAGAATGTAGTTTGTCAAGCATGCACAGCCTTGCATGCAGGGGGCAGTACTCAGCTTGAAGCTCTCAGAGCAATGTGCTTTGAATGGTGATGTAATGGGGGATATGGCCAGTGATGTTCTGCAAGTTTTATAGCGATGGAAGGGGAGCAGAAAACACAGAGAGTGCAAGCTCCACAAAGAGCAAATAATCTTAAAAATTGTTGACTAATGGGCATGGTGACTGGCCTGCCAGAGTGCCGCATTACATTATAATGAATGTATACATTATATGATTCATTGCTCCCCTAGTACACTAAGCCTGTGTGGTTCCAGTATCAGCACAAGTAACATTATTGCCTCTAAGAGAGTCTCAAGACAGTGCATCCTAGAAGTGCTATGAAGGTGAAACTGTGGGCAGCGATTTATCCATCTTGAGACTGTATAGGAGTCTCAGGATGGTGCTTTGCAGGAGAAGTGGGCAGTGAGTGAGCTGTAGGACAGATACTGCTATGTCTCCTGGGAAATGTAAACTAGGGGCACAAGGGCAGAAATGATAGGAAGTTCACAATGTAAACAATAACAAACATCAGGGATAGCTGCAGAACGCCTGAAGGGGAGCTAAAAAAAGAGAAATACAGGTAAAGTGAGAGAAGGTCTAAAGACTCATTACTGGGACAGACAGATCATTTTTTTGTGGCCAGAAAACCCCTTTAAGCATAGAAATATTCCTATGGTCTTTGCTTGCAATGGCACGACAATAAAAGTCTTTGAATGCAGCGTCAGATAACACAGAAAATCTAATACTGCTGCAATATAATGTAAAATCTGATATGGCTAGAAGCTAAAGACTTCAGATTAAATTTAAAAAAAAAGCACTTTAATTTATAATTAAATATCATGTGTTAAAATTTTCTTTTGGTCTTTCAGAAGGTTTTGTACCTTTATGTTTTAGACTTCTAGTCCAGATGTTACATCAATGCAGAATATTTCTCTTATATTGTATAGTAGGATTAGAGCAGCTAGGCTTGTGGCTGAATCCAAAAACCACATATAGTTTCTAATGTAAACTTGACCTAGCACACTAAAATAGACATTATGAAACGATTTGTTCTGAAATCAATGAATTTTATTCATGTATGTTACATTCGGTTATGCTTGCTTAACCAAACAAGTGTAATCAGTAATACACAGAAAGCATATTGCTGTGAAATGAGGGAAAATGAGAAGAATATGCATGGTAGCTTATTTATTTTGAATAGCGAATGCAAGAACAAGATAGGAACAGGTTAATGAAGAGAATCTACAAAATGGAAATGTAGCATAAGAAATTATCTGTAGTTGAAATCTAGTTTTTATACAGTATATAAAACAATCGAAAAATTGTGCTGTTTAGCATCTGCTGTACATCGTTTTATATATTTTTCTTTTTATTGTATAGTGAGGCATTGCTATACAATTGGCTAGCAAAAAAAGCATACTGCTTATATACTTTTCTTTTTTCATGATTCAAAAGATTGCATATGAGACTTGATGATGTAGAGTGATATATATCGGGCTCCATCATATCCCCCAAGATGTTATGTGAACAATACCTAAATAGTACCATGTGTCTTTTGAGAAAGGTTGCATGCACCATAAGGCCTCTTTCACACGTCAGTGTTTCCAGTACATGTGACAGTTTTCACACGTACTAGAGACACTGACACACCTAGACCCATTCAAATGAATGGGTCTTCGCACATGTAAGTGTTTTTTCATGGACCATGTGTCCATGGGCAAAACACATTGACATGTCCTTCTTTTACATGCTGCACGGGCCGCAAAACGTCCCACACTGATGACACACAGATGACATCTGTGTGTTATCAGCGTGACATGTACCAGCACCTGGGAATCAGCGGTACAGTTAGTGCTGTTCCCAAGCGCCGGGTGCTGAAGGAATCACTCATCATTGTCCTCTGCTTGATCTGCGATCAGCACTGGCAAGGGACAATGTTGAGCATAGTATTCACCTCCCATGTCTCCAAAACCTGTAAAGAATAAAATAAAAAAAACATTATACTCCCCTGTCTTGAAGCGACCGCACACGCTGAGAAGCTCGAGGAGAATAAATCGCAGCGAGCGGGCTCCTGACCTGCATTGAGCTCAGTGAGCAGTGTTCTGTCACTCACTGAGCACAGCACAGGTCAGGGATCCGCTCACTGCAGCGAGACATTCTCCTCTGCACCTCACTGTGTGCAGTCGCCTTGAGACAGGTGAGTATAATAATTTTTTTATTTTATTCTTATTTTTACAGGTTTTGGAGACATCGTGAGGTGAATACTACTCTCAACATTGTACTTTGCTTGCGCTGATCGCAGCGTCGGCAGGGGACAATGATGACAGCTGCCTTCAGCACCCGGCGCTTGGGAACAGCGCTAACTGTGCTGCTGATTCCCAGGCACCGGTACATGTGATCCTGATGCGGCAGTATTCCACACAGGTACACACGGACATGGATATCTCCGGTACTGTTTTTTCCAGTGCCGAAAATATCCGTACGTGTGAAAGAGCCCTAGGGAAAACTTAGTCAACCTTCCATCCAGCCATATCACATACATCCAGAAGAAATGAGAGAGCAGCACCTCTGACTTCCTCCAGATGTATGTGATTTGTCCAAAGGCGAGGAGAGTGAAGCCGGCGCTGATTGGTCTCAAGGATTGCATGACATAACAACGTCATGCCATCGCCGGGAGAGCCAGTCCTGACACCACTGGAACGGTGCCCGCACCAGAGGTGAGCAGTGTTATTATTTTACAAGGAAGAAACTTGAGGAATGAGAAGTGGCTGTCCAAGTAGTGGACAACCCCTTTAAGACTTCATAATTATATTGATTCCATCAGATTAAAAGACAAAGAAGGCCGAAACATCTTTACATTCTCTTTCTGCTATATTTGTCTTTTAATCTAATAAAATGAATAAAAAGATGATGTTTTATCCTATAAGATTAAAAGACAAACATAGTAGAAAGACAATGTAACAATGTTTCGCCCTTTATCAAGCAAGACAAGAATAAAGGTAATAATCGTTTCTTGTTTGATAAAGGACATCTGCCTGAAATTTCTCTGCATTCTCTTGCTACAATGTTTCTCTTTTAATCTAGTGGCATGAATACAGTGATAAAGTTTTAACCTATCTCTGGTGCCTTGGAGATGCCTTCTTGAACATTGTACCATGTCTTAGTTGTATCAGTTTTATTGTTGTGGCCCTGAGAATTTCATGTGGACATCTTATAAGCTCTTTATATTTCTTTGTTGTAGTTATTGAAGTTTGTTTATTTGGGGGAAATTGCTAAAAAGATATGAAATTTATAGGAGTTTTTTTTTCAAATGTAAACATTCTTAAAGAAAATCTGTTACTAGGTTTTTGCTACTTCAACTGAGAGCAGCAAAGACCCTGATTCCAGTGATGTATGATTTACTGGGCTGTTTACTGTACTTTTGATGAAATCCCTGTTTTATCAGCTGCAGATATACTAGTTTTATAACCTTGCCCACCCCACTGATTGGTAGCCTTCTGTGTCTACTGTGCATAGGCAGAAAGCTGTGAATCAGTGGTGTGGGTGGTTATATAGAGCTCATGAATATGGAGGATTACATGGTAGCAGGTTTACTAGTCATCTAGTGATCATCTCCTGCTGATAATGCAGTGATTTTATCAAAATAGCAGCAAAAAGCCCAGTAAGTGACACATTGCTGGAATCAGGGTCTCTGTCTCTAAATTATGCTGCTCTCAGTTTAGGTGGCAACAACCTGCTGACAGATACCCCATAACAATATTAGGCTCTATTCGCTCTGCATTCAGTGTGTACAAGTATACTCTGCAAAATGTCTCCCTGCATACTCTGAATGTATTCATAGATCTCTAAGGATCTATTGGATGATACAAGATATACCAGTAAACTTTTTTTCACTGTACAGTAACAAGGAAGCCTATGGATGATGTATGCATACAATTGCATATAGCTGGTAAGTACCTACTGTCTGGTCAGTCAGCAGAGACGGTTGACTTGGGTGTCCCTAATGTGAGAGGAGACCGTGACAGAAGATAGTGAGATCCTAGAGGAGGAAAGGAGAGAAGTAAGAAATACAGAGTGATCGATCGGCGACGGGTCCTGGGACGGGACGCCTAGCAGTATGGCCCCTAGTTTTTAACTCCGAGAGGTAACGGGCCAGGACGAAGTAGAGAACGTGAGATGAAGAGAGTGCCCAAGCGGGAGTTCCAAGTCGTCAGTCGCATAGAAGCTAAGTAACAGCCACATTGGCAAACTAGTTCCCTTGAGGGGGAAGAAGATGCGGAACTGCAGGTTGAAAATATGACTCTCACTAACTGAAGTGTAGTACTGAGCTGTGTTGTGATGAAGGTGAACTAGTGGAAACAGGAACCAAGTGCGTTAAAAGAAAGGAACAGTGACTGTGTATGAAAATGCTCCATATGATGAAGTAAACGTTTATTAAGCTGTGCACCCACTATCTACTGTATATATTCCCTACCAAGTTTTCGTTCAGTAAAAAGTTTATTTTTGACTGGTGGTCTTCCTCATTGAAGTCCTCATCATCTGGTCCTGGCCAACCAAAGTCCATCGGTAACATGCTGTCTGCAAGGGCGTAGCGCCCCCATAGCAGAGGTTCACGTACCCAGCCAGGACCCCCATCTTCATGTAACGTGCCATGTCGCAAGGGATGAGTACCTCGCCCACGACTACCGCCCCGCGCCACGTTACACATTTAACAGGTTTATTAAAAACCCTGTAGTATAGTATTAATGAGCACTGGAGCTTGTTTTTCTTTGGTCTATTAGCCTGTGATTTGGGCATTATTCAGACTTAATTTTCTTTCTCCAATGTTGAAAAAAATTGCCAGGTTTTCATCAGTGTTCTGCATCATGCTTTCAGCAGTTTGGTCAGTGTATAAGGTTTTACACTCAGCGTTTCTCATCATTTTTCATCATGTGCAAAAATAAGAAAACCTGTTGGAGATTTCTCAACCTTTTCTTATCAGTCAAATGGACAGGACTAGGCTGCTTTCACGGACTCATAGACCTGAATTGATGCGTGAGTCAAACGTGTCTGGGTATGGAAAAAGGATGCCTGAATAAGTCCTCAGCTTGTTCTTTTCATTCTTCTTATGATAAAAATTAGTTTTTGCATTGACTCCCACCTAATATCCTTGCTTGAAAAAATATTTTGTTAACATGATATATTTATAATCTGATTCTTAGATTTATGATGCAGAATAACCTTTTCACTGTAGTTTAGAATTGATCTCGTTTTCTTCATTTGTTATGTTTTAATCGAAGATTTTTTGTTTCTGACTTCCTGTTATCTTTTTATCTGAATTTTAGGGCAGCGACCTTGATTGTAAAATAAAGGAAATCAAGAATAATGGTGAAATAATCTCTGAAGATCAAGTGACAGAATGGTTTATTCAGCTACTTCTTGGGGTACATTACATGCATGAGAGGTAAATTTTTTAAATGTATTTTTCACCCTCTTCTCTATAACATAATGCTAGGCCTTTTCATACTAATAATCCATTGGGTGAAAGTTGAAGATCCCTTATTTCTTTTTTTGTAGTATCACATCATTTAGGAGAAATTATGAGAAATATACTATAGTCTATGAACAGTTAGTTCCTGTTTCTCACTGCTACGATTTTAGTAGATCATCTTCAAAGAAGGTGCTTATTGCTTTTAAAATGAAACCATTCTGACTCCTAATGAGTTGCGCTTAAATAAATATTAATTTACAGTATATTAGGAATAGAAGAACTCATTCCAAATTGATAAGGTCAGATTAAAAATATTTATGGACACAATGTGAAATTGCTAAACCATTAGCAAACACTAGCCATTGCAATCCCTTTACGTACAATGCATGGTTGGTAAAACAAGAATCATTCTTGCATGAAAAGATTGTTTCAATCATATGAATTATTTTTGTGCGTGTTTGGGAGAATACTCACTGTTTTTTTAGTTTGTTAGTGTGTCTAGATGTGGGCTGCGTGCAGCGCTGGTGGGTGTGGACCCTCTGCGCCACGGGCCGGGCTTACACTGGAGGTTCTTGACTAAGTGTCTACTGGGTCTTCACTAAGGCCTCTGATGGTGAGGATAGGCTGGGCTGCCAGCAGACACCATGTACCACTTCAGGATAGTCCCAAGGACTGTAGCAGCTAACTGGAGGGAAAGAGGTGTGGGTGCGAGGTATAGGAGGGCGAGACAGAAGCGTAGTCAGACATTCAGAGGTTGGTTAGTTTCATAGTAGAAAGCCAGAGTCAGGGATGGAGAAGTCAAACAGAGTGGGTAAACAGGCCGGGTCCAGAATGGGAGACAGAATACAGAGAAATGCATAAATAAGGTGCTAGCAAGCTAGGAACCAATATTCAGGCAAAGAGTGATGGGAGGAGCTGCTTAATATCGACCCTGCTGTTACGGAATAGGCCAGGGAACCTAATCTCTGTAAGACACAGCAGGGTTAAATTCCTGCATAGACCAGCCATGCCTCCCTAAGGCCAAATGGAAGCTACATGCTGATGCAGCAGTGCAGAAGAGTACTGCAAAAGGCAACTCAACGAGACTGCCTGACACGAGGGCTGTCCATGGCATAAATTGGGACTCCACTGGTTCTGGAAGCCTTAAAAGAGTGTGATTATAAAATGTATAACTCCGACAGTCATTAAATTTTTTTTTTACCATTATTAAATTCACTTACTCCACAAACAGTGGCGCAAAATCCACAAGCAACAATCATTGCTGAACATGTGGTTAGGGCAAAGGGGCTATTCCTCTATATCCTCCACAAAGGAGACATCCACTAACTCAATAAACTACAGACTTGTTCCCTTTGTATTAGGTTTCAGGTTTTTAGGACTACAACGTCCTACCTCTTTGGCACCTCAAGAAATACCATCTCACAAGCACAAATTCTCATAACACGCACCAGGAACTGCCATAGACCTGTATGGTCTTAAAGGGGTTGTACCTTTTTACATTTTGTTTTGTCCCATTGTTATTTTACACCGGTGTACACCAAACAGCAATATACTCGTCCTTCCAGGGTTCAGTGGTGCTTCTCCGCTGCTGCTCTCATCTTTGTTGATCAGCTACAGCAGTGACATCATGACTACATTGCACATCACTGCTGCAGCCAATCAATAAGCTCAGTGGCTCATTCCATCTATATTGGAAGAGCTGTTAAGCTCAGTGATTGCCCGCAGTACAGATATGCATTGTAGATGTGAATTCACGGCTGCAACCAATCAACAAGGATGCAAAGATGGAAGCTACAGCAGAGTATATCACTGCAGTTTTAAACTTGTTCACACCTCCGGGCAAAAAAAAAAAATGAAAAGAGAAAACCCTTTGGGGTACTATTTGGATCAAATTCAACATTCTAAATGCTTGTATTCAAATCAGCTATAAAGTGGACATTGATGAGGCTAGGTATTTGACTGTATAGCTGGCTGTATGGTGCTGTTATTTGAGCACTGTGTGATGGTGTTTTATCTGCTAATGTTGGCAGTATTATTCTACCAGCGTTTAGCCCATGCCTATATATTGTACATATGCTGGTAAACCACAGACCACAGTGAAAAAAATTAAAACAAAGAAAACTTCCCATGTAACATGAAGGTGTCATTTCATATTCTAATTAATGCAATGTTACTATTGATTTTGGATTTGTTGTATGTGTTTTGGATTAGCGTTATCCTTGCATTTAAATGCTTCTCCAAAGATTTTGTATAAATTTACATCAGACATTAATCATCTTTGTATATATGGATTATATTGTGTTTCTCCAATCCACTACTAAGCCGTATCGTGCAGCATAAATTCCTTGGATTATTTGTTGATTTTTCTTTTTTAGGTCACAGAGATCGCTGCTACATGCTGCTTTTTCTTGTCCTTGTTTTCCACTGTCTGTTTAATTATATAGATTTGTTTCCTATTCTTCTTGTTTCCTTGTGACCCAATCACCTGATTATTAGCTTGACAGAATTCCTGGCGCAAGTTCATCTGTGCTTTACACAGAAACAAAAGCATTTAGCAAAACAGATTTGCGTTTTTAATTTCGTTTGACCTCCCTTTATTTGCATTTTTAGGAGAATACTTCACAGAGATTTAAAAGCAAAGAATATCTTTTTGAAAACCAATCTTCTTAAAATTGGTAAGATTTTTATATGATTTGGGTTCTTTTTTATTTTCTAGAAATGACAGCATAACTTTTTAATATTTTTTTAATTGCATTTTTTAATGGGGTATTACCATCTCAATCATGTATAGTCTATCCACAGAATATACCATAAATGTCTGATAGATGTGAATCCCACCTCAAGGACCAGCACCTGTCTTGAGAATAGAGGCCCATCTCACAGAGCTGGAATGGATAGGTGGTCACACATCTCGAACTGTCATCATACACTTATATTGGAGTTCGGAAGTTAGCTGAGCAAGCATCCTGTGACTACATTTCCTTGATAACATGCCCTACCAAGTTAAAGTGTACAAGTGATTATAAAATGAAGTATAAAAAGTATATTTTACTGTGCAAAGGTTTTAGGCAGGAGTCTAAAAAATACTACGAAGTAAGACTACTTTAAAAATTAGAAGTGATAGTAGTTTATTTTTAAAATGCAAAGTAGATGAACAAAAGAGAGATCTATATCAAATCAATATTTCTTGTGAACACTTTTTGCCTTCAAAACAGCATCAATTTAGGTACACTTATACAAAATAAGTGATAATGATCATCATTTTCAGACGTAAGTTGAAATAGTCTTTGACCGAAACAGAAACAGCTTTGTGGGAGTCTTAAAGGGGTTGTCCCAAAAACAAAATACACTTTAATTAATAGATCTTAGAATAAAAATAAGTTTCACGATAGGATATGTTAAAAAAAATGTTCCTGTCCCGATGTAATCATATAAATGTGCCCCTGTGTAATAGATGCATCTGATCATGACGGAACATGGTTGAAGATACACCCAGCCGTGTATATATGTGTGCATATATATATATATATATATATATATATATTTTTTTTTTCTCTCTCTCTCTCTCTCTATATATATATATATATACTGTATATGTGTGTATATATATATATACAGTACAGACCAAAAGTTTGGACACACCTCATTTAAAGATTTTTCTGTATTTTCATGACTTTGAAAATTGTACATTCACACTGAAGGCATCAAAACTATGAATTAACACATGTGGAATTAAATACTTAACAAAAAAGTGTGAAAGAACTGAAAATATGTCTTATATTCTAGGTTCTTCAAAGTAGCCACCTTTTGCTTTGATGACTGCCTTGCACACTCTTGGCATTCTCTTGATGAGCTTCAAGAGGTAGTCACCGGAAATGATTTTCACTTCACAGGTGTGCTCTGTCAGGTTTAATAAGTGGTATTTCTTGCCTTATAAATGTGGTTGGGACCATCAGTTGTGTTGTGCAGAAGTCAGGTGGATACACAGCTGATAGTCCTACTGAAAAGAGTGTTAGAATTTGTATTATGGCAAGAAAAAAGCAGCTAAGTAAAGAAAAACGAGTGGCCATCATTACTTTAAGAAATGAAGGTCAGTCAGTCCGAAAAATTGGGCAAACTTTGAAAGTGTCCCCAAGTGCAGTTGCAAAAACCATCAAGCGCTACAAAGAAACTGGCTCACATGAGGACCACCCCAGGAAAGGAAGACCAAGAGTCACCTCTGCTTCTGAGGATAAGTTTATCCGAGTCATCAGCCTCAGAAATCACAGGTTAACAGCAGCTCAGATTAGAGACCAGGTCAATACCACACAGAGTTCTAGCAGCAGACACATCTCTTCAACAACTGTTAAGAGGAGACTTTGTGCAGCAGGCCTTCATGGTAAAATAGCTGCTAGGAAACCACTGCTAAGGACAGGCAACAAGCAGAAGAGACTTGTTTGGGCTAAAGAACACAAGGAATGGACATTAGACTAGTGGAAATCTGTGCTTTTGTCTGATGAGTCCAAATTTGAGATCTTTGGTTCCAACCACCGTGTCTTTGTGCGACGCAGAAAAGGTGAACGGATGAACTCTACATGCCTGGTTCCCACCGTGAAACATGGAGGAGGAGGTGTGATGGTGTGGGGGTGCTTTGCTGGTGACACTGTTGGGGATTTATTCAAAATTGAAGGCATACTGAACCAGCATGGCTACTACAGCATCTTGCAGCGGCATGCTATTCCATCCAGTTTGTGTTTAGTTGGACCATCATTTATTTTTCAACAGGACAATGACCCCAAACACACCTCCGGGCTGTGTAAGGGCCTCCACAGTCACTAGACCTGAAATCAATCGAGACGGTTTGGGTTGAGCTGGACCACAGAGTGAATACAAAAGGGCCAACAAGTGCTAAGCATCTCTGGGAACTCCTTCAAGATTGTTGGAAGACCATTTTCGGTGACTACCTCTTGAAGCTCATCAAGAGAATGCCAAGAGTGTGCAAAGCAGTCATCAAAGCAAAAGGTGGCTACTTTGAAGAACCTAGAATATAAGACATATTTTCAGTTCTTTCACACTTTTTTGTTAAGTATATAATTCCACATGTGTTAATTCATAGTTTTGATGCCTTCAGTGTGAATGTACAATTTTCATAGTTATGAAAATACAGAAAAATCTTTAAATGAGAAGGTGTGTCCAAACTTTTGGTCTGTACTGTATATATATATAGCGGGTCAAATAAGGCACCAATTTTCTAACAAAATATATTTCTAAAGGTGCTATTGACATGAAATTCTCACCAGATGTTGGTAACAAAAAAACCATGCAATCCACACAGTCAAAGAAATCAAACCATAGCTGTCCATAAATTAAGTTTTGCGTAATGAAAAATGAATGACACAGGGAAAAAGTATTGAACACATGAAGAAATAGCTGCAAAAAGCCATGCAAAGTCATGACACCAGCTGAAATCTATCAGTAATTAGAAAGCAATCCTGCCACTTAGTGAAAAATAAGATCAGCTGGTTCAACTGAAGACCTATTAAAAGATGTCTCGTTACCAAAGTGTCACACAAGAAACATCTCATGATGGGTAAAACCAGTAAGCTGTCTCAAGATCTTTGCAACCTTACTGTTGCAAAACATACTGATGGCATTGGTTCTTGAAGAATTTGATCCAGTTCCAGTGATCACACTGTTGGGGCCATAATCCAGAAGTGGAAAGAGCATAATTTCACTATACACCTACCTCGACCAGTTGCTCCCCGCAAGATTGCAGACAGAGGAGTGAAAAGTATTATCAGAAGAGTTGTCCCAAAGCCAAGGACCACCTGTGGAGAGCTACAGAAAGACCTAAAATCAGCAGGTTTCAAAGAAAACTAATTGATGCACTCAACCTCAATGGCTTGCATGGTCGCTGTAGTATCGGCGTCTCTGCCCCCTGGCAGGCAGAGATGCCGTCCCACTCACCGCTGCGCTCCCTGCCCGGCGTCCTCCGGCGCTTCTGCCTCTGTTGCTGTCGGCACGTGCAACTCCCCGAGCACTGTGCTTAGGACGCGCGCGCTCCCCCCTTTTAAAGGGGCCGGAGGACCTCTCATATAAAAGGCACCTCCTCCAAAATGGAGGTGCCCATGCAAGGTTGTAGCTTTGTGTGTTATACTCTGCTTCAGCCCTCAGGTCCCGCTGCTAGCCTGACTACCAGTCCAACCCGCCAGCCTGACTACCAGTCCAGCCCGCCAGCCTGACTACCAGTCCAGTCCGCCAGCCTGACTACCAGTCCAGTCCGCCAGCCTGACTACCAGTCCAGCCCGCCAGCCTGACTACAAGTCCAGTCCGCCAGTCTGACTACAAGTCCAGTCCGCCAGTCTGACTACTAGTCCAGTCCGCCAGCCTGACTACTAGTCCAGTCCGCCAGTCTGACTACCAGTCCTGTCCGCCTGCTTGTCTACTCTCCAGCCCGACAGTCTGTCTACAGTTCAGTCCGCCAGTCTGTCTATTGGCTCTGCCCGCCTGCTTACCTGGAAGCACCTGCCTGTTACCTGCCGTGCCTGCTAGCCCGCTTACCCAGAAGCACCTGCCTGTTACCTGCCGTGCCTTCCAGCCCACTTACCTAGAAGCACCTGCCTGTTACCTGCCATGCCTACTAGCCAGCCTACCTGGAGGCTCCTGCTTGTTACCTGCTGTGTCTGCCAGTCTGTCTGCCCGGATCACCCGTCAGCCTGCCTGCTGTGCTCATCTACTGTACCGGTCAGTCCCTGGCTTCTGACCCGTGGGAGTCACTTGCTCTCATACAAGGTCGGTCCCAGAGTAGCACCTGGTCCCTCTGCTCGGTCCTTCCCTGGTCACGGAGTCGATTGAGCCGCCGTACGACCTTGGTCAGTTCGAGTTGATACCTAGTTATGCCCCTCTGGTCCCTCCTTGCACCGCAGCACAGAGGTTCCACCACCCGGATCTGTAACAGTCGCTCACCATGCAAGACTCCATTGCTGAGCAAAAAGCATGTTCAGGCGTGTTTATAGTTTGCTCAACAACATTTAGACAAACCTTTGAAGTATTGAGAGAATATAGTCTGGTCAGATGAGTCCAAAATTGAATTCTTTTGATGCCAAATACACATGTTACAAGTTTGGAGGATAAAAGTCACAGCATATCACCCCAAAAACACATAGATACGGTGAAGGTTGGAAGTGGGAACATCATGGTGTGGGGCTGTTTTTCTGCATATGGTACTGGCAAGCTTCATATGATTGAAGGAAGGATGAATGGATAAATGTATCGAGACATTCTTAATTAAAATCTGCTGCCATCTACCAGGATGATGAAGATGAAACGAGGATGCACATTTCAGCAAGACAATGATCCCAAACACACAGCCAAGGAAATGCTCAGTTGGTTTCAGAGAAAGAAAATAAAGCTGCTAGAATGGCCTGGCCAATCACCTGACCTAAATTCAATAGAACATTTATGGAAGGAATTAGTGCTCCGATTTCATAGAAGGAGCCCATGGAACTTTCAGGATTTGAAGAGTGTTTGTGTAGAAGAATGAGCCAAAATCACACCTGAGCAATGCATGCGACTAGTTTCTCCACACAGGAGGAGTTTTGAAGCTGTCATCACCAACAAAGGCTTTTGTACGAAGTATTATATTAATTTTAGTAAATGTGTTGAATACTTTTTCCCTGTGTCACTACACATAACTTAATTTATGGGCATCTGTGGTTTGATTTCTTTACCTGTGTGTATGGAGCTTATTCACACTTTGCAACTAAAACAGCTTGCACTGTTGTGGGAAGCCTTTCTACAAGATTTTGGTTTGTGTGTCTGTGGGAATTTTTGCCCATTCTTCCAGAAGAGCCTTTGTGAGGTCAGACACTAATGTTGGATGAGAGGACCTGGCTCTCTATCTCTGTTTTAGTTAATCTCAATAATGCTCAATGGGGTAAAGGACAGGTCTCTACTGTCAAGTACTGACACACCAAATTCACCCAACCATGCCTTCATGGATCGTGCTTTGTGCACTGGGCACTGTCATATTGGAAAAGAAAAGGGCCATCCCCAAACTGTACACTAAATTGCAAACACAGAATTGTCTGAAATATCTTGGCGTACTGAAGGATTAAGATTTTCTTTTGCTGGAAATAAGGGACTTAGGGCAACCCTTAAAAAACAACCCCTTACATTTTACTTTCTTTCACAAGCTGTCACGCAGGGTGTGGGAAAGACTTAGTGGAACACAGAGGGAAGAGGGAAAGGGAGCCCAGACACTAGGGAGAGGGGGAAGTGGAGACCTCCTAGTCTGGTCTAATGTCACCCTGCCTCAACTACCGTTCCTATATTGGCTCTTCACAAATCGCCGCACGCGTGCCTCGCCCTGACTTTCCCTGGCGTATGGCTAAGGCTAGGGAAGGGAGGAGATGAGCACTAGTCGATCTCCACTAGACTCTATAGACACCAAGAGTAGACAAACGGGGGTGGAATTGTTTAGCTTTAGACGACTCCAGACAAACGCGCACACGGCCTCAAGCTCCAGAGAGTACTGCTCTTGCTAAAGCCTCACCAATTGCAGGGTGACTGTCTGTTACCTCTGACACACCCGTGACTGTACTCCCCTCTACAAGTGGCCTCCAGACACTCAGGAATGGGTTTCTCAGGAAAAGAGGTGTGAATTGAGCGAACCAATATGGGAGCGTTTACCTCTGATGCTGAAACCCTCATCCTCTCCTCTGGACCATAGCCTTTCCAGTGCACCAAGTATTGTAGAGAACGACGTTGGAGATGAGAATATACAATCCTCGAAATCTGGAACTCCAGATAACCATCAACCATTACTGGAGGCAGTGGTAGAGGCGAGGGCTCAAGAGGTTCCACATATTTTTTAAGTATGGAACACGTTGTGGACTTAAAGGGCCTGAGGAAGTTCAAGACGAAACACTGCTGGTTTAATGACTGCGTTTATTTTATAGGGACCAATAAACCTATAAAAAATGTCAGGTATGTCAGGTATTGTTCAAGAGTCTGGTTAGTTATTTCAGTCTGGCCATTGGATTGAGTATGTAAGGCAGTAGACAAATTAATAGTAACTACTAAAGCTTTACAGAAGTTTTTCCAACATCTTGATGCAAACTGAAAACCTCTATTAGGTCCCAGCTTCCAAGAAGGAACTTTCAATCTTGTATTCCTGGTAGACAACCACACAAAGTCATTCACATTCAGTTCAGGACCTGGCAAGCGTTTTCTGTCAGCCATACATTTAAACCAGTCTCCCATGATCTTTAAATTAGTCAGCACACACCCTGCCATACCGAGGAGTTCGCTGAACCAAATCGTTCCTCCTCAGGAACTCCTGAAGCTCCTTCCTCACTAAAGGTACCAAACTGTGGGTGATAACCGTATGCACCGAATAACGGTGACCTGCCAGTGGATTCTTGACGATGATTATTAATGACAAATTCTGCCAGCGGTAGGTAGTATGCCCAATCCTCCTGATTTTCGCAGCCAAAAAACCTGAGGTAGGTCTCCATATTCTGATTGACATGCTCGGTCTGTACATTCGACTGAGGGTGGAAGGCAGAGGAAAAGGACAGTTGCACGCCCAGTCAAGAACAGAATGCGTTCCAAAACTTGGAAACAAACTTGGTCCCCCGATCTGAAACCACATCGGAGGAAACCCCGTGAAGCTTTATGATCTCATTTATGAACACCTGAGCAATTGTCTTGGCATTTGGAAGCGCAAGGCTACTACCACCAAAACCACCATTTTGCCTGCAGAAACCGGTAGGTCAGTAATAAAATCCATGGACATGTGTGTCCATGGCCTACTAAGGATAGATAGTGGAAGAAGAGTACCAGATGAACGGGTACACAAAACCTTAGAACGCACGCAAATAACACCAAACAGCTATGTGTTCAATTACATCCCGACGCAACCCCGGCCACCAAAAACGATGAGAGAGGAGGTCCGCGGTTGCCTTACCACCTGGATTCCCAGCAAGCTCAGAGTTACGATGTTCCTTAATTACTTTGTGGCGCAGATCAGATGGTACAAATGACCTTCCTGAAAGGCAGGAGGCAGGGGCGTCCCCCTGAGCCTTCAACACCTCACTTCTCCAGTTCAGGATACAGTGCCGAAATGACTACCCCTTTCTGTAATATTGGGGCAGGGTTCTCATGGATACCACCACCAGGAAAGCTCTGGGACAAAGCATCAGCCTTGACATTTTTGACCCCTGGACGAAAAGTGACAATAAAATTTAACCTAGTAAAAAACAGGGACCATCTGGCTTGCCTAGGGTTGAGACAGTTTCTGACTGGAGATATGACAGGTTCTTATGGTCAGTAATAACAGTAATAGGATGGACAGCCCCCTCCAATCAATGTCGCCATTCCTCGAACGCCAATTTGATCTTCAAAAGTTCCCTATTACCCACATCATAATTTCTCACAGCTGGAAACAATTTATTAGAAAAGCAGGCGCATGGATGCCATTTTCCAGGGGACGAATCCTGAGACAACACTGCCCCAATCCCGACATCCGACGCATCAACCTCCACAATAAAGGGTTCAGAAACATCGGGTTGACTGAGTGTAGGTGCAGGAGCAAAATGATTCTTTAAGCAAGAAAAAGCCTGGAGGGAAGTATCCGACCATTTGGAAAAATCAGACCTCTTCTTAGTCATGTCAGTAAGGGGTTTCACTGTAACAGAGTAATTTTGGATGAATTTTCAGTAAAAATTAGTAAAGCCCAGAAAGCGTTGTAGAGCCTTCAGGTTCTCAGGACATTACCAGTCAAGGACTGCACGGATCTTCTCCGGATCCATCCGAAAAACCGAGGATGACAACAAGTACCCCAAAAACTGTACCTCCTGAACAGCGAAAACACATTTTTCTAGTTTGGCATAAAGTTTGTTATCCCTTAATATCGGGAGCACCTGCTTTGCATGCTCCCGATGAGTCTCAAAATCAGGTGAGTAAACCAAAATATCGTCCAAATAGACCACCACAAACCTCCCCACCAAATGATGGAAAATATGATTTATGAAATGCTGGAATACCGCAGGTGCATTGGTCAAACCAAAAGGCATAACAAGACTCTCGAAATGTCCTTCCGGGGTATTGAACGCTGTTTTCCATTCGTCCCCTTCTCTGATTCTAACTAGGCTCCCCTTAAATCCAACTTGGAGAATACCTTAGCTCCTACAACCTGGCTGAACAAATCAGAAATCAGAGGAAGAGGGTATGGATCACGGATGGTAATTTAATTTCCGGAAATCTAAACAGGGACGTAGACCGCCATCTTTTTTCTTCACAAAGAAGAACCCTGCCGCCACGGACGAATTTGAGGGTCTATTATGTCCCTTCTCCAGACTTTACACAATGAAATCCTTCATGGCTTGTCTCTCAGGGCAAGAAAGATTATACAGTCTGGACTTCGGTAGTTTAGCTCCGGGAGTCAGGTTAATAGGACAGTCATAAGCACGATGAGAAGGCAAATCCTCACACCCCCTCTCAGAAAAAGCGTCCTCAAAACCAGACAGAAAGGCAGGTAATATTTCCGTAGAGACAGTAGCAAAGGAATTATCTAAACAGTTCTCATGGCAGTAATCTCCCCACTCAGTAATCTCCCCGGCTTGCCAATCCACCAACGGATTATGTTTAACAAGCCAAGGTATACCCAAGACAATCGGTGTGGGAAGATTGTCCAGAACATAGCAAGCGATGATTTCACAATGAACTGACCCCACCCTAAGTTTTACATTATGTACAATCTGAGTAAATGCTTTCTGTACAAGTGGCACAGAGTGAATGGCAAGGATGGAAATAGGTTCAGCTAAAGCACAGTCAACAAACACAGAAATGTTCTCGGTTTTGCTCTCTAGCACCACTTCTGTGGTCAGGACAAAGCGGGAAATGTAGTTTGGCCACAAATGCACCCCTTGTTTATCCAACTCCAGACTACCAAGAGTTAATCAAGTCTCCTTTTGCTTAGGAATTGAAGGACAGGTCCCAACAAAATGTCCCTTTTTCCCACAAAAAAAACATACGCCTTTTTTCTTGCGAATCTCTGCGGAGATGTATGATGTAGAGACACCCCCTAACTGCATGGGTTCCTCCACCTCCCCCAGTATTGGCTCAACTCCAGACCACTCTCCCAGCAGAGGAATACAACCCCGACAAGAAGGCCCCAGAGAAGGTGGTCTCACCCGTCTCTATCCCAAAGGTGTCTATCAAGACGAATGGCCAACGACATGGCAGCCTCCAAGGACTGAAAGGTTTCATATACTGCCAAGGCATCTTTCAACCTTTCAGTAAGCCCCTCACAAAATTAACTTCTAAGGGCTGAGTCGTTCCATTTGGAATCCGTTGCCCATCTACGGAATTCCGAACTGTACGTTTCCACTGACCGATTCCCCTGCTGAAGGCTACGTGGCCTAGACTCAGCCAAGGCGACTCCGGGTCATCATAGATAAGGGCCAGAGCCCCGAAAAACTCCTCCACAGACTGGAGACAAACCGAGGCCTGCGGTAACAAAAACGCCCATGACTGAGGATCTCCCTGCAATAGAGAGATCACGATACCAACTCTTTGCTCCTCATTACCGGAGGAGTAAGAACGAAGTTTGAAATACAATTTGCAAGCCTCCTTAAATACAAAAAACTTGTCCCTACCTCCTGAAAACCTGTCTGTGAGGGCAAACTTGGGTTCAGGCAGGACAGGCCTAACTGCAGGGACCCCCACATTAGCGACCTGTAGCCACTGATGTTGCTGCTGAACCTCACAGCGGACGTCATTCACCTCCAGAGACAGACGGCAGAACTGCTCTGCGAGCTCTGCAACTGAACCCATACCAAGGGAGAAAGGGAAAAAAAGGTCCATGCCCAAAAACACACAAAGAGAAAAAAAACAAAAAACAAGATGTCAGATTTTTTTTTTCATTTTCAAAACGTGCTTTGCCGGCTATAATGTCACGCGGGGTGTGGGAAAGACTTAGTGCAACACAGAGAGAAGAGGGAAAGGGAGCCCAGACACTAGGGAAAGGGGGAAGTGGAGACCTCCTAGTCTGGTCTAGTGTCACCCTGTCTCAACTACCGTCCCTATATTGGCTTTTCACCAATCGTTGCATGCGTGTCTCGCCCTGACTTTCACTGGCGTATGGCTAAGGCTAGGGAAGGGAGGAGATGAGCACTAGTCGATCTCCACAAGACTCTATAGACAACAAGGGTAGACAAACAGGGGGGATTGCTAAGCTTTAGACGAGACCCAGACAAATGCACACACGGCCTCAAGCTCCAGGGAAGACGAAGTACTGCTCTTGCTAAAGCCTCACAAGTAGTAATGAATATCGCTGGCACCTCCCTCTCAGACACACCAGGTATTTATACACTCAGGCCAGAGAGCTAATTATCCAGAGGGAGGTAGCCACTGGATCCTAGAGACAGCCAGCATCTAAGAAGATGTCTGTAATGCCAAACGTAGAGATCTCTTGCAACCAATTGCAGGGCGACTGTCTGTCACCTCTGACACACCCGTGACACAAGCCTTACAGCTAGCACAATGCAGTCAGTCATGTAACATTTTTCCTGGCATTAACCAAATCTAGACTTGTCCATTAGTCTGCCAGATAGAGAATCTTGATTTGTCTCTCCACAGAACATTTTTCCACTTCCCCAAAGTACAGTGGCGGCATGCTTTATAACTCTCCATCCAATGCTTGGCATTGTGCCTGGTGGTGTAAGGCTTGCAAGCCAATACTTGGCCATGACAACTGGTCTTCGCCAGAAGCAGATTCGCCCATTAGTTTGCTAGATAGACAACCTTGATGTGTTATTCTACAGAACATGTTTCCACTGCCCCAGAGTCCAGTGGCAGAGTGCTTTACACCACTTCATCTAATGCTTGGCATTGTGCTTGGCAAGGTACAGTAAGGCTTGCATACTCCTACTTGGTCATAGCAATTAAATGTGCTTGATTTTAAATACCTGTGGCAATGGGATTCAATGAAAAACCTAAATTCACTGATTGGTATGGGGTCTGCTTCTTTGCGGTGCAGTTGACGTGGTGCCTAAAAGCTTCTACTTCTCAATAATGCCACTCACAATTGATTGTGATATGTTAATAAAAAATGTGACAAACTGAGTTGTAGATTGTAAGATTGTAAGTGCTGGGAGAGTGGTTGAGGATTGCTATATTTCCCCAAGATTCCTGTCATATATGCCATCTATATTGTAATAGAATGCTGAATAAAATTATACCTTGATATCTGTGATTCGATATTGTATCCCAGAGAAATTCACATTTTTCTTAATATGTAAATGAACTGTTAAGATTTTTTGGCCGTACACAGATCTGCTTGAGAATCTGTCTCCAGAGATATGCTAAATGAAAGGGGTCGTTACCAGTGTGAGACTGGTAATGACTGACAATCTACTCTCCTAATCTCACTGCAGAGCTATCCCTGTTTACAGCTAACACAGTACAGCAGAGCAGAGCTTTGTCTCATTATAAACAGATTTGCAGCTGCAGCTCTCATCTCACATTGCTGACAGCTCTGATATACTGCCCCTCCCCCTACACTAGTTGCCTTTGTTCTATTGGTCTTTGAGATGGAAGCTGAATAAGTGTTACTTGTAATCAGACACAGCTCTGCAGGCGAGAGAGCTACAATTTCATATGTTTTTATAATTATACAAAGCCCAGCTGTGCTGTACTGTACTGTGTTAGTTATAACCACACAGAGCTGCAGTGAGATCAGAAGAGCAGAGTGTCTGTCATTACATGTCTCATATTGGTAACACACCCTTTAATTTGAAAGGAATCTGTCAATAGGATCAACCCTCCTAAGCCGTCTATATGTGCATGTAGGTGATAACAAGCTGAATAAAATGATACCTTGATATTTGTGATCTGATGTCTTATTCCAGAGAAATCCATATTTTTATTATATGTAATTGAATAGTTTGAGGCTATGGGCCGGATACTGATCTGCATGAGAATCTGCCTCCAGAGCTTATTTTAAGTAAAAGGAAGCAATACCAGTGTTATGTGTAATGGCCACTCTCTGCTCTCCTGATCTCACTGCAGAGCTGTGTGTGATTATAACTGACACATCTGCAGTTTCCTCTCAGTGCTCCAGCTTCAATTTCAAAGGTAGCCAGCGTTGCAATACAACAGAGTTGTGAGAGCTGCAGCTGCTAACGTGTTTGTTATAAGACAAAGTTCAGTTCTATTGTTCTGTGTTAGTTACATGTCTCAAACTGGTAACTCCCCCTTTTCATTTATAATAATCTCTGGAGGCAGATTTTCATGCATATCAGTGTCCGGCCCAAAGTCATGAACAGCTTATTTACATATAAGAAAAACACAGATTTCTCTGGAATAAGACATCAGATCGCAGAAATCAAGGTATCATTTCATTTATCTTCCTATGTCCTTCGTGCCCATATAGACGGCTTCAGAATTGGAATAATTCGGTAAATTCTGCACTGCCGGTATTAGGCTGTGTTCACACGATGCGTATTTCATGCGTTTCCGCGGCGTTTTTGCAGTTGCGTAAACGCCGCGGAAACGCATGAAAAACGCATGGTAGAAGGGCAGCAATGTTCCCCAATGGAAATCCGCATGTGCTGTGCCCATGATGCGGATTTTTCCGCAGCGTTAACGCTGCGGTCAAAAATCCGCAGCATGTCAATTAATTTTGCGGAAACGCGGCGATTTCGCCGCCATTGACTTGCATTAGAACGCGCCAATTCCGCAAGACAGCATTTGTACTTGCGTAATTGGTGCGTTCTAATGTGCGGATGGTACCCGGGTGTGGAGGAGAGGAGAGTCTCATCCACACCCAGGTACCATTAAAAAAGCTGTAAAAAGAAGAATAAAATAAAAAATAAATGTATTCTTACCTTCTGTCGGCCCGCGCTGCGCTCCCGCTTGGTTTCCGGCACTTGCAGTGAGTTGTAGGACCTGCGGTGACGTCAGAGTCATGTGACGGGTCACGTGACGCTGACGTCGGCAGGTCTTTCAATTCAAAGTTGCCGGCAGCCGGGAGAACGGAGTGAGCAGGACAGCGCGGGCCATCGGAGGTAAGTATATACACTCTCTCGGTTCACACTGTATAAATCCATGCTGTTTGCATGGATTTATATAGTGTGACCTAGTTGTCAAGCACTTTCCAGGTGATGCTAACATCGCCTGGAAAGCGCTTGTCAATCTGCATGCGGAAACGCATGTGAATCTGCATGTGGATCCGCATGTATTCTGCAGGAAAAACGCATGCACAATCTGCATGCGTTTTTTCTGCCAGGGAGATGCAGAAATGATGCAGAAATTTTCTGCTTCATTTCTGCATCGTGTGCACATACCCTTAATGATGGAAAAAAAAAATAACAAACCGCATTCCTGCATACCATCTTCTTTTTCCATCATTAATCCTGGCAACGCCGAATTAACCCATTCATTCCAATTCTAATGTTATCTTTGCCATGGGTCTGCAGTAGCTTTGAGCCTTTACAGTGGTTGTGGTCACACAACCACACCAGGTGAATTCCATTGCTTTCGTTCTCCTAATTTGTACTCAGGTAAGACCCTATTGCCCTTATTGTTATTCTAGCTTTCTACTTCGTGTAGACGGTTTAGCAGGGTTGATTCTGCTGATAGATTCCCTTTAAAATAAGCTCTGAAGGCAGATTATCAAGGAGATCTATGTCATGCCAATAGATCTTAACAGTTCATTTACATATTAAGAAAAACATGGATTTGTCTGGAATAAAACAATGGATTGCAGATATCAAGATTGGATTGCAGATATTTTATTCAACTCCCTATGACCTGAATGCCCATATAGATGGCTTAGGATGGTTGATATTTCTGAGTGATTACATTTAAAAGCATCTTTTGGCACAGTTGTGGGCCAGTCCAATACTTGTGTGGTATTATGTAACAGATTAAAGGAGTTGTCTACTACTTTTCCATTTTTACAAGTGGTAGTGGCCGCCGCGGTGTACTGCACATCCGCCTCCTATTCAATTCAATGGGAGGCAGATGTGCAGTACACCGCGGCGGCCGCACGGCAGGCGAGCACTCCTGGCTGGCGGCGGCCGCCACCGGCACCGCAGGAGGCTGATCGGCGGGGGTGCCGCATGCGGATAGGGCATCAATGTAAAAGTAGTGGACAACTTTTTTAAAGTGTTAACAGTTATTAAACAGGGCTCCTAAATCCCTGAGCACAAAAAAATCTCTGCTTTTGGAACTACATATTACAATTACCATCTACAAAAGCATTCAGCAACTTCCATCTGTTGGATCCCAATGGTTGCACAACTACCTGTCATACCTTTTACCAAGGAGCTTTTATTGCATTAACAGATGTTCATTGTTATCGATATAAAGAATTATTTGCAGCTTAACATTTCTATAACTCAGGATAATTATTTTCAATCTCAAAAATAAAACTGTGTGAAAAAACATTTCATTGTTTCTTTTGTCTACAATCTATGAGCATATGGAAATGTCATTTGGGTAACAAAATAAAAGTAGCACAATGCAAAATGATATAATTAATGCAACAATTTGTTATTCAATATGATTACTAGACAACAAATATTATAACACAAAAAAATACATAAATTAAAATGAAAGACATTTTCCTGTACCCAAACATTAAAGAGGTTATTTACTACTTTATCATTGACGACCTATCCTTAGGATAGGTAATCAAAGTCTGATCAGTTGGGGTCCGACACCCGAAGGCGAATGTGCAGTACCTGGCCACGGCCACTACCAGAAGATGGTACAGCTTCACAATTGAGCAGTTTTAGCCGGCGGCCGCCGCCAACACCGAGAACAGTTGATCAGCGGGGGTGCTGGGTGTCAGACACCGACCAATCAGACATTGATGACCTATCCTATGGAAAGGTCATCAATTATAAAGTAGTAGACAACCTCTTCAATGGCTTTCTTCTGATTTTCTGATTGGCAAAGTCCCTTATTGGTGTGCCTCACTGATTTTACAAGTAGACCATTACTGTCCTGTAAATCTCTTTTAAAGCTTTGAGCACAGCCACTAGGCACAGCTAGAAAAATAGATGTAAAAATGTAATCCCTCCAATTTTCTTATTAATGAATTTAGAAGTTGAGTGTGCGCAAGTTTATGGTTGAATAAATCCGAATTATAGTAAGATTGAGTGTGCCAGTATTGGAATTTATTAATTGTGCATAAAAACACCAAAACATATACTAATACATGTACATCTATATAATAAATATTTACAGACATCGACAAAATTGTTGGTACCATTCTGTTAAAGTAAGGGTAAGTCAAATTACTTGAAACTGACAAAAGTAATTTTCAATTTCAATTTACTGAATATCCACTAATAAAAATCAGACATTGCTTTCGAGTTGCAGTTCAATAGAAAAATAATATATAAAATAAACTAATTAAAATGGCTTGGACAAAAATGTAGTACCCCTAGAAAAGATTGAAATAATTTGAATATATAGACATGTTAAACTAAAAAGAAAAAACCTGAAGGTCTGAACTGAAACGTAAGTTGATGTGCATGCAAAATGTAAATGCATGTTCACACAAGGCCATTAAACAGAGAGAAACCAAAGACAAGAAAAATACCCAAATAACTGAAAGTAAATGTATAAATCGCACAGTGCAAAAATAATAATAAATAATAAAGGGTATTTAGTTAACATAATTTTGATCAAAATAATGTGAAAGCCATCCCGCAACTTCACGGCAACCCTTATGGGACAGTCCTAACTCTAATATTAAAAACCTTACCATTTGTCAAGTGACATACATATGGACAAAGGCAGAGAGACTGGATCCCTGGTGTGAGCATAAAACCGAAGCAGAATGAGCGTCTCAGCCCAGACAAAGGGCGGCCACACCCTTTTATAAGCACTAAAGCATACTGACTGCAAAGAAAAAACCTGAAGGTCTGAACTGAAACGTAAGTTGATGTGCATGCAAAATGTAAATGCATGTTCACACAAGGCCATTAAACAGAGAGAAACCAAAGACAAGAAAAATACCCCAATAACTGAAAGTAAATGTATAAATCGCACAATCGCTTTATAAGATGCACTTTTTTCCCCTCAAAGTGAGGGGAAAAACTCAGTGCGTCTTATAAAGTGAACACACACATTTACATAAAAAAAGCGCAAACTGCTCTATCACCGCGGCCCGGGGAAGCTTGTGGTGGACAGGCTGTGCGGCGAGTAGTCATGTTAAGAGACAGGAGGTGAATCATACCGCAAGGAGGTGAATCATGCTTGTGATTCTGTGGATGGTGGTGGCGGGTGACTGGCAGTCACTGGGCCACTGTCAATCCTCCATTTATTGCAGCCATGGCCCTCCTTTAAGGCGGAGGAGAGGGAGGAGAGCGATTCCCCTCCCCCTCTGCAGGGCGGATGACGCTGCATTTGACGCGTCCCTTGGGCCGTGGGGTACTCGGTGCCAGGCCGGTCGTTGCTAGGGGAGATATCACAGTGGCGGTCACCCAGGGCGGTCAATAAAAGGAGATATTTACAGGGGATTTATAGTTTTTATATACAGTTTGTGACGCCACCTGTGGTATGGGGCCGCCGCTGCGGTGCAGAACCTCTGGAGCCGTTGTTAGTGCAGCAGAGTTTGGTTCAGCTCTCCACAGGCAGAGATCAGCTGAAGTAGTGATTTTATAGATGTTGCTGTGCGGTATAGTGCAGAGGATGGCTCAGTTAATAATCATTCCACAACTTAATGGCGGATTCCTCTTATCTTTACTTGCGGCGGTTAGGCAGACCGGGGCACGGGTACTAGCTGGTAGTAGAGGTCTGGGCGGCCTGGAAGCAAGTTGGGGGATCCACCTAGCCAGGTGGAGTTGTAGGCCTTCCCTTTGCGCTACCTCTTTGGCCCTGCTGCGTATAGCTATGCTGCGGCCCTCGTCCTTGAGTAAAACGTCTTTGTGCTCACTCGTATGGCTGGCAGCTCGGGCCTTCCTGGAGTGTCGCTCCCACGTGGCGGTGCTGGGCCCTATCGTGCTGCTGAGCCTCTGGGCGTCTGATGGGGCCAGTAGACCTGCAGTCTCCTGCCCTCCGGTTTCTGCTGCTGGGCTTTCAGTGCCCCACAACCTTGGACTCTGGTGTCCGGTTCTTCTGCGCTTCCCTCTGGGGTGAACTGCCGTGCAGCTCCACTCCCTAGGTCTTTCCTCGTCGACGTCCTGACTTCAACTCCTCTCTGCTCTCCTCACACTAACTAACCCCGCCACCAGATCCCAGTTGCTAAGGGTAGGAGCTCCCCTTGCTGGTCTGGAGCCAGGAAAGTGTTGCATGCTAGCAAAACCTGATTAGGGGACCCCTGCTTGCTTCCAGGCATGGCATCACCTCTTGTGAGGGAGGCAATGCCACTGTGGCAACCGGACTCCTGGGGTGCCACAAATTCACTGCTCTGCAGCAGCCGGGGATATTCTTTTGACCAGACGAAAGAGAGGAGAGTGATTCTCCGCCCCCTCTGCAGGGCTGGATACTGATTGGTGGAGGGATCTGCTGCTGAGCTGCCTCCACCAATCAGTGATCTATCACTGACAAAAGTGTGTCCCTTGTAAGAAAGGTCCTGTCAGCCTTCATAAAGATGTGAGCAGAGAAACTGAAGGAAAAGTGCAATATAACTACAATCCCCATCATCCTTCAGAATATACAATACCAATGGGTGTATTCCGAAGGATGATGGGGATTGTAGTTATATTTAGTATAATCAATCCAGGGAGGGACTGTAATGTTTATTGTAAATGTGACTACCACCTCCCTCATCTTTTAGAATACACCCATGAGTATGTGGGTGTATTTTTAAGGATGAGAGGGGTAGTAGTCAAACAGGGACTGTACTGTACAGTAATTGGTGAAAATGACCCCAGTGATCCTTAAGAATGCATCCAGACAATGCAGTATATACGGTAGGTGTATTCTGAAGGATGATGGGGGCCATAGTCACATTTAATATACCATGAATACTGCCCAAGCACTGTATCCCCACAACAGCGTCATCCATAGATCCCCCACAACAGTGTATTATCCACAGATCCCTCATAACAGTATCATCCACAGATACCCATAACAGTGTGTCATCTACAGATATTTTTTTTCTTATTTTTCACCTTTAAAACCTAGTAATTATAAAGTGAAAAATACAGTACTTCTATCAGCTTCAAGTTATTTCAGTGATCTTTGTGTTTTTTTTTACTTTAACAGATAGGTACTAACAATTTTGTCCATGTCTGTACATATTTGACACTGCATCCTCCAATACCTTATGGTGGCTGCTCTGGTTACCAAACAATTGAATACCATACATAGAGGCTATTCATATCCAATCATCACATCCGGTTTATTTATTTTAATACAACACCTACAAGAACCAGCATCATACAATATCCATTTTTAAATAAATATATGTTTTATTAATATATAAATGACAAAAATTAAACATACTTATGAGAAAGAGGTGTTATAGGTGTTGCGTTATGTAGTGAGGGATCAGTGTTATTGATAAGGTTTTTTTTTCAGTGAATTGTCCTTATTTTAAAGGGACTCTGTCAGCAGGATTTCACCCTCCCTCCAAGCTATTATATGTTCATGTAGCTGTAAGGTGCCCCAGCGATGTTGTCTTGGGCAGCTGTGACCCCTACCTGCTCTGGCACCCTACAGACAAAGTGTGTCCTCCCTCTAATGTGCTGCAGTGTATGTGGTGCTTTCCACTTTCTTCAGACCAGCCGGTAACTTCTGCCTCCAGGCATTTCTCTTCTGGAACCAGGGCAGCAATGAATTTAGAGGACACGAGGTTCATAACTATAACTGGGACTTTACTTGGGGAGTAGGAATATGTACAATATTTACAGGCAGATATAATAGATAAGGCCCAACGGGTTGTCATCTTTCCCACAGGTACTTGATACAACTTCAGCCCTGGTTCCCAATTTAGGTGAAGCATCTCTGTTGCATTGTTCTCTTTCCTTAGAGAATCTTCCTCACCAATGACAGTATATCCGGATCCTAGTTATCTCCACGTCCTAGGCTTGAGTCCTGACTTTTTCTGCAGCCTGCAGACAGAATGTGCCCCTGGGTCCTCAATGACACTCTTGAGTTTCCCTGGCCAGCTAAGGGGATTCTTGTGGAGGGATTCTTCTCCTTGGTGATCCACTGTCTGAGATACAGGGCCCACGTCTGCCCTAGCAGTCAATATGCCGAGGTTGCCTGTCCTGTCCCAGGTACTATATTTCACTCCACTAATCACTTCCTGCTTCTGGAAACTAACCAGAGATTTCCTAAAGTGCCCACCTTCTATGGGCTGTCCTCACACACAGTTAACCCCTTCACTGCCCTAAATGTCTGCAATGCTACTGGCAAACTGCACCTGGCATCTGCATTCTAGACAGTGGCATCTTGCGGCTGATTACTAATACTACAGCCCACAAGGAAACACATCAGGAACAAACCATTTATTCACATTCTGTGCTCAACCATAGCACTGGGTTCCCTCTCCTTCTACTGGGCTGGATTATCATAGCTAACCCCTTAACTGGACCTAACTGCGGCCCAGAGAGATTTAACTATAGGGAACATACTCTTTAACCCTTTTAGTGCCAGAGGGAAGCTCCTTCCTTCACCACTACTACATAGCTGCCAGGTGCTACCTCTGTTACTGAGACATCAGCATTTGAATTGATATTTAAACGGCTATGGTAGATCTGAAGCCTTTGTCACTCCAGCTCAGCGCTGACTTCAGGCAAAGGAGCCATCAGTCAAGTAGGAGGCGGCGCTGGGCGGGGAGTAGAGTTGGAATGACAGAGGCTTCAGATCTTCAGCCTCATATGCACATAATTTAAAAAGTTGATTTCTCATTAACGGAGGAACGGACTGGCCAGGTAAAGGTATTGCTGAACTTGTTTTTGAAAGTCCTACATACACAGATAAATAGTTTTGGATTTTAAATCCTGTTGGCATATTCCCTTTAAATCTAGACAGCAAGATAAACACATGGTCTTAAAAAAAAATCTTAAAAAAAGCACAAAACAGGTTGACTTGTTGAGATTCTGCAATTTTTAATGCCAGATTACTGGAACACATGTTCATTATATATATATTTCTTCCAACTGTTTCCAGGGGATTTTGGGGTTTCACGTCTTTTGATGGGCTCATGTGACCTGGCAACGACATTTACTGGGACGCCTTACTATATGAGTCCTGAAGCTTTAAAGCACCAGGGATATGACTCAAAGTCAGACATTTGGTGAGTAGACATTGTGTTCATTCAGATATATCAAGTAATTCTCCCGTGTACAAGTGTCCTTTTTTACAGTCTGTGACTGTATGCTTAAAGGGATTTTCTGACTTCTTGAAAAATAAATAGAATAGCAGATGCTCTAAAATAACACATTGTTCAAATTTTATTTTTTAAAGGATTTGAAAAAACCCTTTGAATCTAACCATTCAGTGTAACGTATCTATCCTCATGATTGGTTTAGGTAACTAATGAGAGAGCATAAAAAGATGTTCCCTAGAACCTTATAACATACATTTTAAAATAATTCTGCATCTTTTACCATTGTTTTTTGGCTGTCATAGGACACTTAATAATGGCTTTCACACAAAATATATTTAAAATCTCACACAAGACGAATCAATTTTTTTCTTTGTGTCATTGTAATATTTAAATTGATATAAGTGTATGAGGGCTCTTTTTTTGGAACTTACTTTGGAGTACATATATATATATATATATATATATATATATATATATATATATATGTATATATATATATATACATATATATATATATTTATATTTAAAAGGGGGCTGGAATAAAACAATATCAATATCAATAACATTTTAATGTAAAAAAATAATGTTTTTTAACATTAAAATCTGAACAAAAAATTAAGTGGGGGCATGTGTGTTGTCTGGTGATGTCCATTTCACGCACTAAGACACTTATGTAAACCAACTTGTCTTAGTGTTCAAAATAACTGTAGCCATCACAACTGACCTGTTTGCATTATAAAGAGTTGAAGAGTGAGTGTCGCTTCTCTGCAATACTTTTGCACTCATGTGCATACTGTATATGCTATGCTATGTAGAAGCAGGCACCATGCAAGGCTGATTTGTGTTGGAGTGAACATGGCTCCTGATTAGAAAACCGATTGTGCCAGACAGATTCCCTTGATGCAACAACTTTATTTTATGTCCCATTACAATTATCATGTAATTTTTTATGGTCAACTATTTAAAAAAGAAAATTATAAAAATGTATTTTATTTATTTTCATTTTTGGGGCAGGGGACTGTTTTTTTTTTTATAAAACATTATTAAACAAATTATTTTCAACAGCTTTACTATTGATTACTTCTAAAATGCTTATAAATACATGGTAGTATGTTCTACACTGACAGGCAACCCATCAGGAAATGACTTAAGTATCATAAACCCACTACTGACATTGGAAAACATCAGCCAATGGGCTAATAGTGTTAGAACCCTCCTGTTTGTTTTTTCCATCTTGTGTTTTGCGGTCAGGTGACCATCTGCCTTTATATTCCAGCTCCGCCCTTATGGCTGTGCTGGACTTCTGTGTTTGACTGTTTCTCTAGCCTGGTGCTTCGGTGCCTTTCTCTGTCAAGTTTGCTTGGTCCTCTGGGATCTCTAGTACATTTTTGTCAGTTTGTCTTTTTGTGTTCTGCAACAACTTCTCTGTTTAGGAGGTGTCCTATTTTTGTCCCAGTCCTTAGTTCTTTTAGGGACCCCTCACTTAATTCTATAGGTCTTCGTTCAGACTAGCCGAGGACTAAGGCGGGTCTGTTCACTAGGAACAGGCAGCCCGCTACATCGTAGGGATTCAGCTTAGTCTTACTGTAGGGACAGCTTTTCCCTATCTTTCCTTAGTACATGTTGCAGATCATAACAGTAAGTCCAGCCCAAAAACCTAACAGGAAAGAAATTCGGGGATCAGTATGGTTTCCATCCAGGATTTGGCTCAACGCCTGCAGGGATTGTCTCTGGAGGTGGCCGAGCTTCAGCAACACATGAGTAGCTGTTCTGGAGCGCATTTTGTCGAACCCAAGGTAGGACTGCCTGATGTTTTTTATGGTAAACAGCAAGATTTTTTTTCCTTTAAAAATGCTTGTTTGTTATATTTTCGTTTGAGATCAAGGTCCTCTGGGAATGAATCACAGCACATTGGTTTTATTATATCACTTTTGCGCAATGAACCACAGGGGTGAGCCTTTTCTCTACAGCCTAATGATCCGTGTTTAAGGTCTGTTGAAGAATTTTTTTCTGCTATGGGGTTATTATATGACGATCCTGATCGAATCTCATCTGCTGAATCAGAACTCAGGCGTTTGAATCAGGGGTCAGACGATGTTGAAAATTATTGCACACACTTCAGGAGATGGGCTTCAGAAGTTAAGTGGAATGATCCTGCGCTGAGATGTTTATTTCTTGCTGGTCTGAGTGAAAGGGTTAAGGATTTGCTAATTGCATTCCCTGCACCTATAGACAGGAGACTGAGGTGCAGGCTCAATGAGGTAAAGACTCCTGTAATGCCAGGTCCTAGTCCCCAGAAAATCTGCTCTGACGGCGGAGAACCGATGGAGGTTGGGGCGATGTCACTCCGCTCTCAGGAAAGAGACTGGAGTTTTACCAAGGGATTGTGTCTTTATTGTGGTAAAGCTAACCATTTGATTAAGTATTGTGAGCGTCGTTTAAGTAAAGAAAAAAAAAAGGTCAGTTACGCCCGTATAGCTTGTTTACACTCTGCAGGAGTATTTCTTTCTGGGAGTACTACTTTGCAGGGAGATTTGATTGAATTTCAGGTATTTGTGGATTGTGGTTCAACACTTAATGTGATTGATAAAGGGTTTTTGGAAAACCTTAAATTGAAACCCAAACCTTTGTCATCACCTATTTCTGTGATTGCAATTGATAACACTCCTTTGAAATGTATTACTCACAAGACTGCTGCATTTTCCCTCACTATCAATGGAGTTCACCAAGAAATTTTGGACTTGGTTGTTTTGGATAATTTGCCCTCTCCAGTTGTGCTAGGATTGCCTTGGTTAAAACTGCACAATCCTTTATTGGACTGGTCTACTAATGTGATTAAGTCTTGGAGTCCGAAGTGCTATGATAAATGTTGTAATGTTCGCATTGCGGCTGTGGAAAAAGGGGAATTACCGGTACCTATTCAAGATTTTTGGAGGGTTTGTTCACTAGGAACAGGCAGCCCGCTACATCGTAGGGATTCAGCTTAGTCTTACTGTAGGGACAGCTTTCCCCTATCTTTCCTTAGTACATGTTGCAGATCATAACAAATAGATGGTGTTTCCCATGATCAGAAATTTACTTTATTGGTATCCGATTACTATCTGGTACCCACAGCCTGGACATTGGTCTTGTACAGCGCATAATGCATGAATATTTTGAAACATCAACATAAAAAGGTCACAGATCAGAAGAAGTTCCTTGAATGGCCACCTTCAAGCACAATATTGTGGTCATTGAGAGATTAACCCCTTAGTGACAGCTACATACATGTATAGTGGCCATACACTTGTAATGCAGGTGTCTGGAGGCAAGGCACAGAGATCACGAGGCAGGAACAGTCAGTGATCGATATAATGCTATTTATATACAGCAGTAACTTAAAAACCCCTTCGCGACCTTGGGATTTTCCATTTTTGCATTTTCGTTTTTTGCTCCCCTTGTTCCCAGAGCCATAGCGTTTTTATTTTTTGGTCTCGATAGCCATGTGAGGGCTTATTTTTTGCGGGACGAGTTGTACTTTTAAACGCCATTACAAGTTTTACATATTATGTACTGGAAAATGGGAAAACAATTCCAAGTGCATTGAAATTGCTAAAAAAGTGCAATTCCACAGATGTTTTTTTTACATTTTTTTACCACGTTCACTGAATGCTAAAACTGACCTGCCATTATTATTCTCCAGGTCACTACGAGTTCGTAGACACCAAACATGTATAGGTTCTTTTTTATTTAAGTGGTGAAAAAAAAATCCAAAGTTTGTTAAAAAAAATTTAAAAAAATGACGCCATTTTCCGAGACCCGTAGCGTCTCCATTTTTCGGGATCTGGGGCCAGATGAGGGGTTGTTTTTTGCGTGCTGAGCTGACGTTTTTATTACTACCATTTTGGGGTAGATCCGATGTTTTGATCACCCGTTATTGCATTTTATTGCAATGTTGCGGCGACCAAAAAAACTTAATTCTGGCGTTTAGAATTTTTTTCTCATTACGCCGTTTACCGATCGGATTAATTCTTTTTTTATATTGATAGATCGGGCGATTCTTAACGCGGCGATACCAAATATGTGTATGTGGGGTTTATTTTTTATTATTTTATTTTGAATGGGGCAAAAGGGGGTGATTTAAACTTTTATATTTTTTTAATATTTTTAAAAACATTTTTTTTAAACTTTTTGCTTGCTTCTATAGTCTCCATAGGAGACTAGAAGCAGCAACTGTCCGATTGCCTCTGCTACATATACAGTACAGACCAAAAGTTTTTTAAAGATTTTTCTGTATTTTCATGACTATGAAAATTGTACATTCGCACTGAAGGCATCAAAACTATGAATTAACACATGTGGAATTATATACTTAACAAAAAAGTGTGAAACAACTGAAAATATGTCTTATATTCTAGGTTCTTGAAAGTAGCCACCTTTTGCTTTGATGACTGCTTTGCACACTCTTGGCATTCTCTTGATGAGCTTCAAGAGGTAGTCACCGGAAATGGTCTTCCAACAATCTTGAAGGAGTTCCCAGAGATGCTTAGCACTTGTTGGCCCTTTTGCCTTCACTCTGCGGTCCAGCTCTCCCCAAACCATCTCGATTGGGTTCAGGTCTGGTGACTGTGGAGGCCAGGTCATCTGGTCATCACTCTCCTTCTTGGTCAAATAGCCCTTACACAGCCTGGAGGTGTGTTTGGGGTCATTGTCCTGTTGAAAAATAAATGATGGTCCAACTAAACGTAAACCGGATGGAATAGCATGCCGCTGCAAGATGCTGTGGTAGCCATGCTGGTTCAGTATGCTTTCAATTTTTAATAAATCCCCAACAGTGTCACCAGCAAAGCACCCCCACACCATCACTCCTCCTCCTCCATGCTTCACGGTGGGAACCAGGCATGTAGAGTCCATCCGTTCACCTTTTCTGCGTCGCACAAAGGCACGGTGGTTGGAACCAAAGATCTCAAATTTGGACTCATCAGACCAAAGCACAGATTTCCACTTCCACAGTCTCCTCTTAACAGTTGTTGAAGAGATGTGTCTGCTGCTAGAACTCTGTGCGGCATTGACCTGGTCTCTAATCTGAGCTGCTGTTAACCTGCGATTTCTGTGACTGGTGACTCGGATAAACTTATCCTCAGAAGCAGAGGTGACTCTTGGTCTTCCTTTCCTGGGGCGGTCCTCATGTGAGTCAGTTTCTTTGTAGCGCTTGATGGTTTTTGCAACTGAACTTGGGGACACATTCAAAGTTTTCCCAATTTTTCGGACTGACTGACCTTCATTTCTTAAAGTAATGATGGCCACTCGTTTTTCTTTACTTAGAATTTGTATTATGGCAAGAAAAAAGCAGCTAACAGTCTATTCAGTAGGACTATCAGCTGTGTATCCAGCAGACTTCTGCACAACACAACTGATGGTCCCAACCCCATTTATAAGGCAAGAAATCCCACTTATTATACCTGACAGGGCACACCTGTGAAGTGAAAACCATTTCCGGTGACTACCTCTTGAAGCTCATCAAGAGAATGCCAAGAGTGTGCAAAGCAGTCATCAAAGCAAAAGGTGGCTACTTTGAAGAACCTAGAATATAAGACATATTTTCAGTTGTTTCACACTTTTTTGTTAAGTATATAATTCCACATGTGTTAATTCATAGTTTTGATGCCTTCAGTGTGAATGTACAATTTTCATAGTCATGAAAATACAGAAAAATCTTTAAATGAGAAGGTGTGTCCAAACTTTTGGTCTGTACTGTAGGTGATCAGAAGATCACCTGTATGTAGCAGAAATGCTCCTGTACTATGAGCGCCGACCACTAGGTGGCGCTCATAGTAATCTTTACATGACAACCACTGGTGTCTGCTGCAGACCCAGGGTTGTCATGACCACCCATCGGTGACCCGCGATCACGTGATGGGGTCACCTATGGGCGGGGCTAATGCCGTGCTTCCGGCGCGGCGATGTTAAATGCCGCCGTCAGTGATTGACAGCGGAATTTAACATGTTAACAGCCGTGGGTGGATCGCGATTTCACCCGTGGCTGTTGCGGGCACATGTCAGCTGTAATAATCATCTGACATGTGCCCGGTTCAGTGCGGGCTCAGCGCCGGAGCCCTCACTGAACCGGGGGTGCTGGCCTGGGGCGTACTAATACGCCCTGGGCCAGTAATGGGTTAAAATAATTAGTGTTAGCAATAAGGCAAATCCACAGTAGAATGAATAACAATATACTTGGAATAGCAAAGAAAGTTTTTCACTATCTAATGTTAATGTTCTTTTCACAAAGGTGGTGCGCCCAATCATAGGAGTCACCACGTAAGTTCTCTCTGCAGCTCTGGCCCTAGCGGGTGTCACCGGGTTTTCCCGCTTGGCCGCAAGTCTTTCAAAGCCCGTTGAGCCTCCCACGCACAAACTGGCCCCCTCCCAACCTGTAATCATAGTCCCAGCCGTACCGTAGGTGATAGCTGGAAGTGACGGCCCTGCTCACTCGCGTGGTTCCTCCGCAACCGCAGGAGTGCCTCTCCTCTCGCAGCTTCCTCACAGCTTTTCTCGGCTTGACCATCAGCGGAAGTCTCTTAGGCTTGGGGCGGAGAGGACTAGGCCACGTCTCTTGACAGGCAACGTCAGGTCGCAGAGGCTTGACCAGCGCAGGGCGCGGATCCTGGCCCTGACTAGCGTAAGCAGAACTTGTCAGGTGGTGAACATCACCTGTCTTGAGCAGGCTTCCCACTGAGGCCTGTCACGCTGGTCTCAGCGACTTCTCTGGAGCTCGTCTGCTCCGCTCTCATCCCTGGCACCAAATCTCTCTGTCATTTGGCGCGCAGGCCTTTTATATTCAGGAACTCTGTGCTGCCGGTCACCTAATTGGGTCTAGCACCCTTAGCTGCTCGCCCTGCAAATCTTCTGGTGCAAATTGGTTTCTTCTCATCTCGCCTTGCCAGTAGTGACCTCCAGTACGGATTCTACAGGGATAGCTCTTCTTCTCCTTACATTCCTCCCCCCTTTTAGCTCGCTAGTCCTTGGGCGAGTGGAATTCTTGCGGGAATTCTAAGTTTCTCCCCCGGTAATCCAAGTTCAGCCAGCCGCCGAGCGCACTACCTGGTTTTCTGCTGTATTTGTGAGCAAATAAATTCATTATGTGCATACTGATTGGGGGAATCCCTGTGTTGGCCCGCTCAGTCTTGCAAGGCTCTTCCAGTAGAGGCACTTCGAGGGTTCTTGGAAACTCAGCCACCAGAGATGGCTTGTCGACTCCTGGTTCATTTTCTGTCCCACTCGTGAGCGGCATCAGCATCTCCGGTAAACTCAATGGCACTGCAAGCCATCCTTCCTTCTCCTCTGAGGTTCCCCTTTGTGGGACCTCGGCCTCTTCTGTTGGGGGCCCGGCTTCAGTATGGTCTTTTGCTTCAGAGGAGCAGGGTCGCAGCATATTTCATTGCAACACCCGGGGTACCACTGCGTCATCCCCCTCCTTACCTCATTGACCCCGACAAATACTCTGCAAATAGGCTTTTCCCGCTAGGCCGCAAGTCTCTTTCTGATGTAGTCTATCAAAGCCAATTGAGCCTCGCATTCACCAACTGACCCCCTCCCAACCTGTAATCCTAATCTCAGCCGACACGGTACCGTAGGTGATAGCTGGAAGTGACGGACCTGCTCACTCGCGCGGTTCCTCCCCAATCGCAGGTGTGCCTCTCTTCTCGGAGCCTTTTCACTGTTCTTCTCCACTTGATCGTCAACGGAAGTCTCTTAGGCTTGGGGCGGAGAGGACAAGGCCTCGGCTCTTGACAGGCGATGTCGGATCTAGGAAGCTTGACCAGCGCAGGGAGCGGATCCTGGTCCTGACCAGTGTAAGCGGAACTTGGAGTTTTTCTGTGGGGAGTCTTGACCTTGCCAGGCAGTGGCAAGCACCTGGGTGGTGCAGACTTCCTGCTGAGGCCTGTCACACTGGTCTCAGCGGCTTTTCTGGAGCAGGTCTGCTCCGCTCTCTTCCCTGGCACCAAATCTCTCTGCAGTTTAGCGCGCAGGCCTTTTATATTCAAGAAATCTGGGCTGCTGGTCTCCTGATCGGGTTCAGCACCAAAAGCTGCTCCCCCTGCAAATCTTCTGGTGCAAGTTGGTTCCTTCTCATCTCGCCTGGCCAGCAGATGGCAGTCTTTCTCCACTGATGTGACCTCCAGCACGGATTCTTCAAGGATATCTCTGCTTCTCCTTACACACTATCACTACATGGATCCTGCTCAGTAGCAGAGACCACTCGGTGCAGCAGTGCACTACATAGCCATCGTCCAATAGAAACTGATGTGGCAGCCACAATTAAAATATACCCAAGATGAGCAGTGTGAGTTTTGGAGCACATAAGCCTCCACAGGATGCGATCATAAGGTGCTGATAGGTTACCATGACAGATGAGGACCTTCTGAATGCCTCTGGGTCTGTCATGGTATTAATTCTATGAAACCCACTTGTTTTGCATTACCCTGAAATACCAATGTATTGCAGTGTATTATATAGGCAGACTAATAAAAAGTGCAAAAAACATTAATAAATAAATTGTTAGTTGGCGGATGCTTTAGTCCAGGTCTGGGAGGAGATCCCACAGGAGACCATCTGCAACCTTATCAGGAGCATGCCCAGGCGTTGTAGGGAGGTCATACAGGCACGTGGAGGCCACACACAATACTGAGCCTCATTTTGACTTGTTTTAAGGACATTACATCAAAGTTGGATCAGCCTGTAGTGTGTTTTTCCACTTTAATTTTGGGAGTGACTCCAAATCCAGGCCTCCATTGGTTAATAAATTTGATTTCCATTGATGATTTTTGAGTGATTTTGTTGTCAGCACATTCAGCTTTGTACAGATCAAAGTATTCAATGAGAATATTTAATTTATTCAAATCTAGGATGTGTTATTTGAGTGTTCCCTTTATTTTTTTGAGCAGTGTATATACAGTATATATAAACAATACTGTGCAAAAGTTTTATGCAGGTGTGGAAAAATGCTGCAAAGTAAAAATATTAAAAAAAAAATAGAAGTGTTAATAGTATATTTGTATGAATTAACAAAATGCAAAGTACTAACCACAGATCTGTGGATATAGGCTTGTGCAAATCCTCGTGTCTCTTCATGTAATCCCACACAGACTAGTTGATGTTGAGATCAGTGCTTTGTTTGGCCATATCATCACCAGGACTCATTGTTCTTCTTTATGCTGATGATTAGTGATGAGCGTGCACTAAAATGCTCAGGTACTCATTGATCGGGTCGAGCAAATTGGAATACTCGGGTACTCGACCCGAGCAACGAGCCCAATGTAAGTCTATGGGAAACTCGAGCATTTTTCAGGCGGCTCCCCCCGGCGGTCTGCAGAGGGCCTAAAAATTGCCCAAATCGATGGGAACAGTGCTCAAATGACATGGGAACAGTATGGGGAAGACCCCTGGAAGCATCTCTGACTCCCAGATCACTGCTGTCAACAACGTAGTCAGAGTATTACGCCACTTTTACGGACTCACAATAAAACATACAAAAACTAAACCAAAATACGTTAAGGAACATCCTTTCCAGGGTAATGACTTGTATGTAAGGCAAAATAAATAACCAAAAACAAAAATACTCCTCCACAACTTGGGCTATGTTCACATGTAGCGTTTTTGATGCGTTTTTGATGCGTTTTTGCACTTTTGCATTGCTTTCAACCAGGACAAATGCATTCACCAGGAAATGTCAGTTTAACATTTTACAACCTTATCTGGCCATGTGGTGTGTGACACATCATCAGACACATGCATACAGTGCTGAAAAGACATGGGAACAGCATGGGGAAGACCTCTGGAAGCATCTCTGACTCCCAGGTCACTGCCTAAAAGTGTGCCCATCATAAGTGATCCTTGGCGCATGCGAAGATGCCTCCCGCCATGCACTTGTCGTTGCAGACTTGCAACAATCACTGTCCACGTCTTTGTCCCACTGCAGCGTTCAGTTGTCCCTACCCCATTCCTTGGAATGCAAGTGCAAGTATGCAGGCAGCCACCCACCCACCCACAGGCTGCAATACTATACTGCCAAATTTTTCACAGCTGCTTGCACTTGAAATGTGGCCTTTTAGGCTTGTGGAGGCGGATGCTTTTCATAACCTCATGCCATCGGTGGCCTGGTGTCCATACTCGGTCCCCAGCCACCACTATATTTTCTTAGCCAGGGCTTCTTTTCGGCATGGTTGGACGGGCCCACCAGAGAACCGGAGACTCCTCCGGCGGGCCCTGGTTTCTCTTTCAGGAGAGTTCATAGTGCCGAGGTGAAGCCATGATGATGATAGAGGCCACCATCTGCTTAGTTTTCTGTCACTAGGAATGCAAGTGCAAGTATGCAGCCAGCCACCCACCCACAGGCCGCAACACTAAACTGCCAGATTTCTGGGCAGCTCTTTGCACTTGAAATATGGCCTTTTAAGCTCGTGGAGGCGGAAGCTTTTCAAAACCTCATGCCGGCGGCGGCCGGGTGTCCATACTCGGTCCCCAGCCGCCACTATATTTCCCGGTATCGCCTCCGCGTTCCACAAGCACGGGTCCCACAACATTACCCGTGCCCTCCCCAGTGCACTTACTGGGAAGGACCGCCTAACCACAAAGACGTGGACAGGTGAATATGGCCAGGGACGGTACGGAGCCAGTCCACAACTTTTTTTGCTGACAGTTGTATTTAGCTCGGTGAAAGGACTGGCATAGAGGGAAACCGTATCTACCCTGCGTGTCATTTCTCCCAGGAAGTCCTGTAATTGAACTTGTTGCAGAAGCAATGGCAGCCCACCCAGCATCAACTCGCACTTGTCGGTGGTGCTTTGACACACACACATCTTTCTTTGCGCATTTAATTTCTTGAGTACAGAGTTGGACAATGGCCTGATCTGTAATGCGTTTTGAGAAATAACATGCATAAGCATGGCCGATCCACATTAAAAAAGCAGCCTAGAGTGTCTGGGAACCTTCCCCCCACACTTTTCTTAGCCAGGGCTGCTTTTCGGCAGGGTTGGATGGGCCCACCAGAGAACCGGAGACTCCTCCGGCGGGCCCTGACGTCTCCTTCAGGAGAGTTCATAGTGCCGAGGTTAGGCCATGATGATGATAGAGGCCACTATCTGCTTAGTTTTCTGTTAGTTGGAATGCAAGTGCAAGTTTGCAGCCAGCCACCCACCCACCCACAGGCCGGAATACTAAACTGCCAGATTTCTGGCCAGCTCTTTGCACTTGAAATATGGCATTTTAAGCTCTTGGAGGCGGAAGCTTTTCACAACCTCATGCCGGCGGCGGCCGGGTGTCTATACTCGGTCCCCAGTCGCCACTGTTTCTCCCGGTGTCGCTTCTGCCTTCCAGAAGCACGGGTCCCACAACATTACCCGTGCCCTCCCCAGTGCACTTACTGGGAAGGACCGCCTAATCACAAGCACGTGGACAGGTGATTGTGGCCAGGGACGGTACTAAGCCAGTCCACAACTTTTTCTTGCTGAGAGTTGTATTTAGCTCGGTGAAAGGACTGGCATATAGAGAAACCGTATCTACCCTGTGCGTCATTTCTCCCAGGAAGTCCTCTAAAGCTGCTTGCAATTGAAATGTGGCCTGAAAATTACTGCTGGTACTTTTCTGTTGGAATTTGCTTGCCTCCTACCAACCTGGAATATTTCCAGCAAACTATGGTACGACGCCATAGTATTAGCACTGCCCTCAGTACCAGTAGCGAAGCCATCCCCAATTTCCTTCTCAGGAATTTTATTTGGTAGACTGAGTGGCTGTCCAAATACATTTTCTCACAAAGGAGCTGAAGATAGAGTGGCAGTAGGTGCAAGTTTCTCCAGCCTGTTAGATATTAGAGGGTGAACGGCAGCACATTGGATCAGTGGTTAGCACTGAAGCCTTGCAGCGCTTGGATCCTGGGTTCAAATCCCAGCCAGGGGAACATCTGCAAGGACTTTGTATGTTCTCCCCGTGTTTGCGTGTGTTTCCTCCTCAGTAAAAATAGAGTGCCCGGGAACCTTCCCACACACTTTTCTTAGCAAGGACTGCTTCTCGGCAGGGTTGAACGGTCCCACTAGAGAATCCTCTGGTGTGCCTTGGCTTCTACCTCAGGAGAGTTCATGATAGCGCTAACTTTGCAGATGCTATGGGGCTCTTGAGCGGGTGAGAAAGGTTATCCCTCAGAATCAAATCCTCTGGTGGGCACAATGTTTTTCAATCTGAAACAGCTTCTCAGTGGGAGTTGTATTTCACCACAGCCATATTCTTTAGCTCGGTGAAAGGACTGGCATAGACGGAAACCGTATCTACCCCGGCTGTCATTTCTCCCTCACCAGGTTCCGCCCATTGTCACACACGACCATGCTTGGCTGTATGTTCAGCGGGGAGAGCCACAGATCAGGCTGCTGTGTTACAGCTTTCAACAACTCTGCAGTGCTGGGCAGTTTGTCAATTAAGCATTAAGCATGTAATCTTCAGCACAGCCTGTTGCTGCTTGGCCAAGGCGGTGCTGCAGTGTTGTCAGCTTGTGACTGATGTAGTCATTTCAGAGAAGGAGGAGGACGTGCATGAGCTGAACAATGTGATTACATTGAGGTTAAATTGGTGACGCTGTTTTTTATACTAAAGAAAGATCCTATTGTTTTGTTTTTTTGCGGTATTTTTTAAGACAAATGCATTCACCGGGAAATGTCATTTTAACATTTTACAACCTTATCTGGCAATGTGGTGTGTGACACATCATCAGACACATCCTGTTTTATTTATGATGGAGGGACTCTGAAAGTCATAAAGCCTATTTTTATAGGGCCATCAGACTGCCCTTACTATTCTTAAAAGGCCAGCAGTCGGCCCTCGCTATTGTTAGAGAGCCATCAGCCGGCTATACTTTGTTGTTCTTATTATTAAGTGGGTCTCCTATACTGTTATTGTGTATCCAGTGACTGCAAGGGCTGCCAAAAATTTGGACGCAACCCAATACCTCTTTGAAGAGACATAGTTGAGGGTCTCAGTAAAAAAAATGTTCCCATTATAAAGGAGCGGATTCCTATAGTGGTAATGCCCATGCTGTGACTGCAAGGGCTGCCAAAATTTGGGAAAAACCCCACTAAGAATTTAAAGACACATAGAGCAGGGCTACAGTAACGACAAATTCCATTTAGAAAGGAGAGAGTCTGCTATACAGTTATAGGGTATGCAGTGAGTCCAACGGCTGACCAATTTTAGGAAAAACCCCACTAAGAATTTAAAGACACACAGAGCAGGGCCACAGTAACAAGTACGACATGTTCCCATTAGAAAGGAGAGGGTCTGCTATACAGTTATAGGGTATGCAGTGAGTCCAACGGCTGACCAATTTTAGCAAAAACCCCACTAAGAATTTAAAGACATACAGAACAGGGCCACAGTAACAAGTACGACATGTTCCCATTAGAAAGGAGAGGGTCTGCTTTACAGTTATAGGGTATGCAGTGAGTCCAACGGCTGACCAATTTTAGGAAAAACCCCACCAAGAATTTAAAGACACACAGAGCAGGGCCACAGTAACAAGGTACGACATGTTCCCATTAGAAAGGAGAGAGTCTGTTATACAGTTATAGGGTATGCAGTGAGTCCAACGGCTGCCGAATTTTAGGAAAAACCCCACTAAGAATTTAAAGACACATAGAGCAGGGCCACAGTAACAAGGTACGACATGTTCCCATTAGAAAGGAGAGGGTGTGCTATACAGTTATAGGGTATGCAGTGAGTCCAACGGCTGACCAATTTTAGGAAAAACCCCACTAAGAATTTAAAGACACACAGAGCAGGGCCACAGTAACTAGTACGACATGTTCCCATTAGAAAGGAGAGGGTCTGCTATACAGTTATAGGGTATGCAGTGAGTCCAACGGCTGACCAATTTTAGGAAAAACCCCACTAAGAATTTAAAGACAGGACAAGAGCAAATAGCCAAAATCAGGAAGCGTATACCCATGTGTGGGTGTGAAAAGGTGCATGAGAATACACCTCCCAAGAAAAGACACTGGATTTGAGTTTATGTTACGCTGCTATCATTCGGTGGTGTTGAGAAGTCTGGCCCAATCCAGCCCTTGTTCATTTTTATAAGAGTCAGTCTGTCTGCATTTTCAGTTGACAGGCGGATGCGCTTATCAGTTATAATTCCACCAGCGGCACTAAAAACCCGCTCTGATAAAACGCTGGCGGCAGAGCAGGCCAGGACCTCCAAGGCATAGAGAGCCAGTTCATTCCAAGTATCCAGCTTGGATACCCAATAATTATAAGGCACAGAGGGATCACGGAGGACGTTGGTACGGTCCGCAAGGTACTCCCTCAGCATCTTCCCAAACTTTGCACTCCTTGTGAGAGTACCCCCGCGCCTCAGGGCCTGTGCGATGGGAGGGTCTGAGAAAACTCTCCCAGAACTTAGACAGTGTTCCCCTGCCTCTGCTGGATTGAAGTTGTGTCTCTCTCGCCTGTACTCCTTGGTTGTCCAACGAAGTGTGCCCTCTGCCGCCAGAGTTTTCAGATGGGAATTTTTTTAATAGATCCGCAACAAGGGCCTTCTGGTACAGCCCCATGTTTGTAGACCTGTCCGCCTCAGAAATAAGAGATATAAAGTTCTTCTTGTTGCGTGGGTCTAGAAGTGTCACCAACCAGTAATGACTGTCACCCAAAATTTTGAGAACGCGAGGGTCATGGGAAAGGCAGCGTAACATAAACTCAGCCATGCGTGCCAGACTACTAACAGGCAAAACTTCCGTGTCCTCACCAAGAGGATGACTGACCATGCTCTCCTCTACCTCCTCCTGTTTGTCCTCTGACCATCCACGCTGAACAGACGGTATGACAGCTGTGCAGGTAGTACTGTCTATAGTGCATGAAACTAGCTCCTGTCCTTCCTCCTCCTCCTTGTCCTCTTCCTCATTGTCACCCAATCCACGTTGGGATGAGATGAGGCTTGGCTGTGTGTAATCACCCTGTATGGTTCCTTTCTCCATCTCATAGTGATCCGCCTGCAATGCATCCTCTTTGATTGTGAGCAGAGAGCGTTTCAGAAGACAGAGAAGCGGGATGGTGATGCTAATTATGGCGTCATCGCCGCTCACCATGTTGGTGGAGTCCTCAAAGTTTTGGAGGATGGTACATATGTCTGACATCCATGTCCACTCCTGAGGTCTTATATGTGGAGTCTGAACTGAATACCGATTGCCTTGTTTATGCTGGTACTCAACAAATGCCCTCTTCTGCTCACAAATCCTTCCCAACATCTGCAGTGTAGAGTTCCAACGCGTGGGGACATCACACACCAGTCTGTGAGCTGGAAGCTGCAAACGCTGTTGAAACACTTGTAAACAAAAAAGGATATAGATGTTCATTCCCGTATAGTGTATTAATATCCTTAAAACAAGATGAGGAAACCCAACTTACACTACACTATTTCTCATTCCTCATTCTAAATTAGTAATTAAGTAAAGAGATCAAAATACTCAATAAATCTGCTTATTCAAACATAATTTTTATTATTGTTATCACAAAACATACAGACACCCCATAAAATCATGTCAAAAGCCCCTAAAACATAGGAAACCCCAATAAAATTGAGTCAGTGTGGTCAAAAGATATCACTGTAAGCACTGAAGATGATTACAGTTCAGAAAATCAGAATGTAAAGCTATATCAGTAGAATTCTGAACCTCTTAGTTTCGTGGGATATACCCCATGTCCCAGCTATTAGATTGTCACATAACATGTAAATAGAGTACAAATCCTCATATACAAGCCATTAGATTATCATATAACATATGTAGATAAAGTACAGATCCTCATAGTTTAAGGGATATATCCCATATACAAGCCAGTAAAATTATCTCATTGGTTACATCAGTTACAGCTTATATAGAACACATAAGGTAATACATTAAATTTGGGTGCACGTCACCACTCATAGGGATCATGCCAGAGTACTTGTTAGCAACCAAGTGATATCAAAATTATAGTACCCCCAAGGCAGGCATAATACAAACCAGTGCCAAAGTATTGGGAGACCACACTGCCTCGTACCCCAACGCGCGTTTCACGTGCTGCTTCGTCGTGTTGAAACACTGCAAGGGCTGCGGAAGCTGTAGCTTACTTTCTAAAATGGGCACACAGGCGGCGTACTTTAACAAGCAGATCCGGCAGCTCCGGGTAGGATTTTAGAAACCGCTGAACCACGAGGTTAAGCACATGGGCCAGGCATGGTACGTGTGTGAGCTCACCTCGCCTCAGAGCCGCCACCAGGTTCCGGCCATTGTCACACACGACCATGCCTGGCTGTAGGTTCAGCGGTGTGAGCCACAGATCTGCCTGCTGTTTCAGAGCTGTCCACAACTCTTCAGCATTGTGCGGTTTTTCACCTAAGCATATTAGCTTCAGCACAGCCTGTTGCCGCTTGGCCGAGGCAGTGCTGCAGTGCTTCAAGCTTGTGACTGATGTGGTCATTTTGGAGATGGAGGCTGAAGAGGAGGAGGAGGCTGAGGGAATGAGGTGCAGGAGCTGTAGACCATGGAGGCAACCCTGATTCACCTAGGGCCCGCAATCCTTGGTGTTGGGAGGACGTGTTCCGTCCCAAGGTCCGACTGGGTCCCTGCTTCCACTATGTTAACCCATTGTGCCATCAGTGAGATGTACCGTCCCTGCCCACAAGCACTTGTCCACGTGTCCGTGGTTAGGTGGACTTTACCGGTAACTGTGTTGTTGAGAGCATGGCTAATGTTTTGGGACACGTGATTGTGTAACGCGGGGACGGCACACCGGGAGAAATAGTGGCGGCTGGGGACCGAGTACCGAGGGACGGCCACCGCCATCAGGTTGCGGAATACTTCCATCTCCACGAGCCTAAAAGGCAACATTTCGAGCGCAAGCAGTCGTGAAATGTGAGAATTTAGTAGTGTGGCCTGTGGGGCGTTGGCTGCATATTTGCGCTTTCATTCCAAGGACTGGGGTATGGACAACTAAATGCTGCGCTGGGACAAGGACATGGACGTGCTTCCTGATGCTGCTACTTGAGAGTGTGCAACGACAGGTGCAGGGCAGGATGCGTCTTTGCATGCACCATGGACAGGGGATTGGCTTGCATGCACAACAGCGGAAGAAGCAATGGTGCCACCCGCAGACACTGTTCCTGGACCCTGGGGTTCGGCCCACAAAGTCGGGTGCTTTGCTGCCATGTGCCTGATCATGCTGGTGGTGGTCAGGCTGGTCGTTTTGCCACCCCTGCTGATGCTGGCCTGGCAGGTGGTGTAAATGGCCTTTTTGGGGTTATCAGCAGAGTCTTTAAAAAACAACCAGACTCGGGAAGTCCTAACAGTTGTACTGGCAACTTCCTTCATGTTGGTGTTACGGGGAATGGTTGCCTGCCTTCTGTCTGCGGCCACCACACTGCTTCTTCCTGCCTGTTGGGGTGTTCTGCCTCCCTCCCCCTGTGTGCTGCTGTCCTCGCTCTGCATGTCCTCCTGCCAGGTTGGGTCAGTTACTATATCATCCACCACCTCGTCTTCCACTTCAGCACCCTGGTCCTCCTCCTGACTTTGTGGCAATTGTGTCTCATCATCGTCCACCTCTTGTGACACTTTCCCACCATCAACTTCGTGTGACCGTGGCTGCTCAAATATTTGGACATCGATATTTGGGCATCGCTACACGCGATCTCCTCTTGCCCCGCTTCAAGTGGACCGGGCGAGAGGCCCCAATCTATAAATGGAAAAGTGAACAGCTCTTCAGAGTGTCCAAGTGTGGAATCAGTTGTCTCTGGGTACTTGGCATGGTGGGAGGAAGGAGGATCAGGGTGAGGAATATGCGGTCCAGACTCACAGCTACTGAGACTTGACCGTATGGAAGACAGGGTGGTGGTGGTGGTGGCTAAGTGACTGGAAGCATTATCCGCTATCCAACCAACAACCTTTTGACACTGCTCTGGGTTCAATAGTGGTGTGCTGCGGTCCCCTAGAAATTGGGACAGGAAGGTCAGGCGAGAAGATGTGTGTGTTTGTTGTGGCTCAATTTCGGCTTGCCCACGGCCTTGTCCTTGGCCTCTGCATGCTCCATTCCCGTGACATCAGGTTCCCCTTCCCTTGCCACGTTCCTTGCCAATTTTAAATGGAGGACAGTATCTTCCACGCTCACTACAAATGACTGAGTTTGGAGCGAACTTATATGTGATCCGTGTGATGGAGAAAACAGAGTTTTAAATAGCTGGCCTGTAGGTAAGTAGTTTGAACAGCAAACTGCTGTGAATTGCTTCACTGACACACTGAAAGAAATTTTTAATGGAGGCCAGAAATGGCAGTATTTTCTGACAACGTATATGTGATCCGTTTGACGGAGAAAACACAGTTTTATATAGCTGGATTTCTAGCTCTCTAATATGGAAAGGACCTGGCTGTATTCTGCAGTGCCAACAAGCAAATGGCGCAGAAAAAATGGTGTTCTCTGGATTGCTTTTTAAGCAAATAATGAGGATTAAGATCCAAAGAAAAGTATTCCTGGACCCTGAGACCTGGACCTTTGTATAGAAATATCTAACAGCAGCAGAAGGCAGAATTGGAATGGAGCCTCTTGTGCTATTTGCACTGCAGTCTGCTATATACACTGCCTGACTATACACCCTGCCTGCTTGATATCTCTGCAGATGGATTAGTCCTCAGAAGGACTGTTTGTTAAGATGGATATGTGTAATGTACGGTTTTTCTCCCTACACTATCTAATACACAAGCAAATCTGTCCCTGACACAGCAGCACCTCTTCCTACGCAAGCAAATGGCGCAGAAAAACTGTGTTCTCTGGATTGCTTTTTGAGCAAATAATGAGGATTAAGATCCAAAGAAAATTATTCCTGGCTACTGAGACCTGGGCGTTTGTATAGAAATATCTAACAGCAGCAGAAGGCAGAATTGGAATGGAGCCTCTTGTGCTATATGCACTGCAGTCTGCTATATACACTGCCTGCCTATACACCCTGCCTGCCTGATATCTCTGCAGATGGATTAGTCCTCAGAAGGACTGTTTAAGATGGATATGTTTATTGTACGGTTTTTCTCCCTACACTATATAGAAACAAGCAAATCTCTCCCTAGCTCAGCAGCACCTCTCCCTACACTGTCTGATCCGGAGTGATTGTGACGAGCATGGTGGCGCCAGGTCTGATATAGACCTGATGACGCTGTGCGGCCAGCCAATCACTGTAATGCCCACAACCAACATGGCTACTTCATTACAGTGCATGGCAGGCAATCCCTGCATGTTCATTGGCTCTCTAAAGAGCGCCAAACATGCAGTGAGGGGACCCGAGTTCCCGCCCGAGCAACCCGGAAATACTCGGCGAGCGCCGAGCATCTCGAGCAGTGAGATGCTCGGGCGAGCACAGAGCAGTAGCGAGCATGCTCGCTCATCACTACTGATGATATTTCTTAATATCAATTTACTGCAGAATAAATTTGGAGCCAGTTGTATTCTTCCCTGGTGGTCTTGCATGATGGATAGGTGTTTGCCTTTATCTCTCAGCATTGAGAATACCAAGAAATGGGCAATGTTGAGAACTATGAACGCAATTGTCGGTCAAGAAAATATAGTGCAGCAGATGAAAGACACATCATGCTTACTTCCCTTCAAAATTAGAAGATGTCCAGCAGTGCCATCAGCTCAAAACTGGCAGCAACCAGTAGGGACCAGCTACACCCATCAACTGTTCAGAGAATTTTAGACAGAAGTGGTTTTCATATAAGAATTCAACATGAAAGCAAAGCCAAATGACTCAACTATGCACGAAAAGAGAGGAAATAGGGTGCAGAAAAACGGCAGCAGGTGCTTTGGACTGATGAGTCCAAATGTGCAATATTTGGCTGTAACAGAAGACAGTTGGAACACTAAAGGGTTGGAGATTTCTCTTTGGTTCATTCACTTGAAAGTATGTTTAAATCACCCCTTTTACCTAAATGTAAATCACAAAATGTAAAAAATCATTAATATATTAGGTATTGCCACGTACACAATGACCTAATCTAATAAAATCTAATAGAATGGAAATTAAATTGAAACACTAGAATTTGTGTTTTTGGTTATTTAAACAATAAAACATTATTATTTCCTCAGACTTCATTTATCTTCTTTTTATTAGTTTTCTATGTTTCCCTCATATGAAATGATTTAAAGCGGAAAAAATAGCTTATAGTTAGAAATAATAAGTCAGCATACAGAAAAATATTGGTAAACCAAGTCCAAGTTCACTCAACTAGTTCTAGCTTTGATGTCCCAGTTGCAAATGCAATTAATCATCATCCATGCGTCTTCGCTGCGTGGTGCCTCGGGGTGATGCAGCAGATGGTATGTCTGGAGTTCAGGTATACAGAAGTCAAATCCCTGTGCACCTGATGCTTTCTCCTCCACAGTTGCTTCCAGATCCATATAAATTTGTCTGACTACTAGTAGATTTTGCCGTTTGTGGTATTAGTTTACAAATGATTGCTTGCTTACATATGTTACTATTTGCATCTATCTAATATATATAATTGTCTTATCCCATCTGTCTATCTGTCTGTCTGTCTGTCTGTCTATTTGTCTGTCTGTCCAGGAAATCCCACGTCGCTGATTGGTCAGGCCGCGGCCAATCAGCGACACGGGATTACAGAAAAAGATGGTGGCCGTTAGCGGCTCACCCTCACATGCTCACCCTCACACGTTCACCCTCACCCGCTCACCCTCACACACTCACCCTCACACGCTCACCCTCACACGCTCACCCTCAGACGCTCTGACGCTCACGCTCTGACGCTCACGCTCATGCTCTGACGCTCACGCTCGGATGCTCACGCTCACGCTCTGACGCTCACGCTCTGACACTCGGACGCTCACGCTCTGACGCTCACGCTCACGCTCTGACGCTCACGCTCGGACGCTCACGCTCGGATGCTCACGCTGACGCTCACGCTCTGACGCTCATGTTCTGACGCTCTGACGCTCACGCTCGGACGCTCACGCTCAGACACTCACGCTCACGCTTGGACGCTCACGCTCAGGCTTAAACGCTCACGCTCGGACGCTCATGCTCAGACGCTCATGCTCAGGCTCTGACGCTCACGCTCTGACGCTCACGCTCGGACGTTCACGCTCGGACGCTCACGCTCGGACGCTCATGCTCAGGCTCTGACGCTCACGCTCTGACGCTCACGCTCTGACACTCATGCTCGGACGCTCACGCTCGGACGCTCAGGCTCTGACGCTCACGCTCTGACGCTCACGCTCACGCTCTGACACTCACGCTCGGACGCTCACGCTCGGACGCTCGCGCTCGGACGCTCACACTCGGACGATCACGCTCACGCTCGGACGCTCACGCTGACGCTCACGCTCTGACGCTCACGCTCACGCTGACGCTCACGCTCTGACACTCACGCTCGGACGCTCACGCTCGGACGCTCACGCTCGGACGCTCAAGCTCGGACGCTCATGCTCAGGCTCTGACGCTCATGCTCTGATGCTCACGCTCACGCTCTGACGCTCACGCTCGGACGCTCACGCTCTGATGCTCACGCTCACGCTCGGACGCTCACGCTCGGACGCTCATGCTCAGGCTCTGACGCTCACGCTCTGACGCTCACGCTCACGCTCTGACGCTCACGCTCGGACGCTCACGCTCACGCTTGGACGCTCACGCTCGGACGCTCACACTCGGATGATCACGCTCACGCTCTGACGCTCACGCTCGGACGCTCACGCTCTGACGCTCACGCTCGGACGCTCACGCTCTGACGCTCACGCTTGGACGCTCACGCTCACGCTGATGCTCACGCTCTGACGCTCACGCTCGGACGCTCACGCTCGGACGCTCAAGCTCGGACGCTCTCGCTCGGACGCTCACTCTCGGATGCTCACGCTCACGCTCGGACGCTCACGCTCTGACGCTCACGCTCGGACGCTCACGCTCTGACACTCATGCTCACGCTCGGACGCTCACGCTCGGACGCTCACGCTCAGGCTCAGACGCTCACGCTCTGACGCTCACGCTCTGACGCTCACGCTCGGACGCTCAGGCTCAGACGCTCACGCTCTGACACTCACGCTCGGACGCTCATGCTCTGACGCTCAGGCTCACGCTCGGACACTCACGCTCACGCTCTGACGCTCATGCTCACGGTCAGACGCTCACGCTCGGACGCTCACGCTCAGGCTCAGACGCTCACGCTCTGACGCTCACGCTCAGACGCTCATGCTCTGGCTCTGACGCTCATGCTCTGACGCTGACGCTCGGACGCTCACGCTCATGCTCTGACGCTCACACTCTGACGCTCAAGCTCACGCTCGGACGCTCACGCTCGGACGCTCACGCTCAGACGCTCACGCTCGGATGCTCACGCTCACACACTCACGCGCGGACGCTCACGCTCTGACGCTGACGCTCAAGCTCTGACGCTCACGCTCGGATGCTCACTCTCTGACGCTCACACTCGGACGCTCACGCTCTGACGCTCAAGCTCTGACGCTCACGCTCGGACGCTCACGCTCTAACGCTCACGCTCGGACGCTCACGCTCTGACGCTCGCGCTCACGCTCTGACGCTCATGCTCTGATGCTCACGCTCTGATGCTCACGCTCAGATGCTCACGCTCGGACGCTCACGCTCAGACGCTCACGCTCTGACTCTTACGCTCACGCTCTGACGCTCATGCTCAGGCTCTGACGCTCACGCTCTGACACTCACGCTCGGACGCTCACGCTCTGACACTCAGGCTCACGCTCTGACGCTCACGCTCGAACGCTCACGCTCGGACGCTCACGCTCTGATGCTCACGCTCACGCTCGGACGCTCTGACGCTCACGCTCACACGCTCACTCTCAGACGCTCACGCTCTGACGCTCACATGCTCACGCTCACACGCTCACTCTCAGACGCTCACGCTCTGACGCTCACGCTCTGACGTTCACGCTCAGACGCTCATGCTTAGACGCTCACGCTCTGACACTCATGCTCACGCTCTGACGCTCACGCTCTGACGCTCACGCTCGGACGCTCACGCTCTGACGCTCAGGCTCTGACGCTCAAGCTCACGCTCGGACGCTCACGCTCTGACGCTCACATGCTCACGCTCGGACGCTCGCGCTCGGACGCTCACGCTCTGATGCTCACGCTCACGCTCTGACGCTCAGGCTCTGACGCTCACGCTCGGACGCTCACGCTCGGACGCTCACGCTCTGATGCTCGGACGCTCACGCTCGGACGCTCACGCTCGGACGCTCAGACGCTCACACTCGGACGCTCACGCTCACGCACGCTCAGGCTCTGATGCTCACGCTCACGCTCTGACGCTCACGCTCTGGCTCTGACGCTCACGCTCGGACGCTCACGTTCGGACGCTCACGCTTTGACGCTCACCCTCGGACGCTCACCCTCACACGCTCACCCTCACACATTCTCACGCTCACATTCTCACGCTCACACGCTACCACGCTCACCCTCACACTCTCACCCTCATACGCTCACACGCTCACCCTGTGCTAGCCGGTTATCTCCCGGCTGCTCGCAGCAGAAGTTCCCCGACCGGCGGCCTCGCTCCCCAGTCCTCCAAAATTCATTAGGGGCCCCGGGGGGATACATTGGGGGGTTAATTTAAAGTAGTGCACAACCCATTTAAACACTGCTTTGCTGATTAGTCGCGCCCGGTCGGCTGCATACATATTCTAGAATACCCGATGCGTTAGAATCGGGCCACCATCTAGTAAATAATAATGACATTAGTCATGCTAACTGATTATTAACAGGAGGACGAAGGAAGATATTTTTAGTAATGATGGAATTCTCTTAACCTCATTATCTGATATGTCCTAGATATGTGTGTAAAAATCACATTGGTAAATTATCATTCGTGGGCTCCATAGAGCAATCATACACTATTGGCACAGCTCAAAGGTCAATCGTGCACACTTTTTCTGCATTCATTCTTAATGGAAGCACCAGAGCTACCAAGAGCTGTGCTTGGCTGTCTTCTGTGCTCCCATTAAATAACCACTCAATTTTGTATCCTTTTAATATATTGCAGTCATCGTATTATATAGCTCTGTGTATTTACACTTGCTCATTTGGCCCTTCTACCCAGTTAACTCTTCTCTTTTCCATTAAAGCTATGACATCACATGATTAAAACTAGCTGAATCCTTCTAAGCTCTGTCTAGAAACAGGAAGTCTCTTTTCCCTGAATGAGTCATCATTAAAACTACAATTCTACATCACTGCAAAGTCCCTGGCATGGGGGAGAAACGGAGCAGCTGGTTCAGGAGTTGAATAATGGATGAAGCTGGGCTGCCAGGAACTTTGCAGTGATGTACAATTGTAGTTCTAATTATGACTCATGTAGGGAAAAGAGACTTCCTGTTTCTACACAAAACTTAGATGGTTCATCTAGTCTGTTTTTAACCAAATGATGTCATAATTCTTCTCTTTTGCATTAGGTCTAACTGGGTAGAAGGGCAAAATCAGCAAGCAATTGTAAGTACACAGTGCTATATAATATGCTGACTGCAATATATTAAAAGGATAAAAACTTTGATGGGAGTGAATGGATGCAGTGGAGATACACATTTGCCACCTCTGCTCCATTCAGCAGCAGCTCTACCTCAATTTTCAGGAATTGATCAGGGGACCGAGTAGTTGGACCCCCAGCGATCAGAAAGTTATCCCTTAATCTGTGGATAATCCTAATAAACTCTTTAAAGTTAGTAATTCAAATAGCTATGTACTTTAGATGCAGCAAACTCGCATTTGTGGTTATCCTGCAGGTCAATAATTATTTTTTTTAAATGACAATATATTATTAGATATTATTAAAACAACCATTTTTTTAATGTACTTTAATTAATTTTTTATTTATTTTTTTACCCTTGAATGTTCATTAGTTTAGGATGAACTCCTATGGGAGAAATATCTTGGTTTATATTGTGGAGGAGATTGTAAAGCAGGACAAAGAGGCTGTATGGCTCCATACTAAGGAGTGGTGAAGCCTCTGCCTAAAACCTTTCAGGCTCCCTGTCTGTGTGCATGAGCCACTACAAAGCTTGGTGTTGTCTGTAAATATGGAGAAAGTACTACTAGCATAGCCTTATGCACTAGATACAAACGAGATGAACAGTAATGGTCTCAGTACAGATCTTTGGGTAATGCGATATGTAACAATTTTCCAGTTTCAGTATGAGACATTTACTAATTTTAGGAAATTCTAGGAAAACTTCTTGTCTAATTTCAAATTGTACTAATGCCAATTTTATTTTATTTTTCTTTCATAAAATTATCTATGCATGTCAAGCTTTATTATTAGATTTGGACAATGTAATTATCCATAAATCAGTGCCATCGTAAAGCATTAATGTTGGTGATTTTTGTTTTTAATGGACTATTGATTAACAGTTATGTGCCTTTGTTACATCTGCTGGATAAGGCTTTCATTTTTGAAAATTCTACACAATTATAAATAAATGCTAGCATCTGCACACATAATTACAGTGTGCTGCAAAGAATAATATATGGAAATTAAGTAAATCTTCAAAAAAGAGAAGTTTATACTTGGTCACTTGTACTTGGTTTAGGTCCACAACCTTCTCCCAATCATCTTTTATGTTTTTAAATGTCAGTTTTAATTAGAAAATATCTCCGTGCTGAAGAAATCTGATTAGATGTTCAGCAAGGACTTAATGAATACATAGCTGTAATTTAGAAGTTTGCTTTAAATAACTGTGTTTTATAAAAGCAGATTGTAATAACATATGCATGGTTAAATCTAGGATTACAGAAATTGGGCTTCACTGTGCATCTGTCTTTCAACATAGTATTTAGTTCTCAGCCTTGATATGTTTCAGGCATCAGTGCAAGATTATTTAGTTATTAAGGTAATAGTTCATTTTAGGTTACTAATTTATTTGCATTTTGAACTGGAAAGACAAAAATATATGTATACTGTGCAGACTATCAATTAGTGGGTTCAACTATTTCAGCATTGCTGTATCTGTCTAACAAGTGCATAAAAGCAGTGTACAAGAAAATTCTATAGGCTAATATTTAGCAGTAAAATGTGTTGCTCGACATTTCACTGTTATAAATTTCTTTGTTTATTTATAGGCTTTGCTTTATTGTGATTATATCATAGTAATGTGTTTATTCATAGGCTGTTTTCTTTGATGATAATACAGTATTATTTGTGTAATTGTAGGATGTGCATTTGGTACTCACCTGTCCCGACACAAGCGCAAGGCAAGCTCCCTTGTCCTATGGCAGTGGTTCTCAACTCCAATCCTCAAGGCCCACCAACAGTTCATGTTTTCCATCAGGTGATGGAATTATTACCTGTGTAATACTAATGAAATGCTGAAAACATGATCTGTTGGTGGGTCTTGGGGACTGGAGTTGAGAACCACTGTCCTATGGCCACCTTCCTTTAAAGTAGTTAATGCCTGGTTTCTCAAGTAACCCAGAGAACTCCTCTGACATCACCCTACTCCTTTTTAGGTGGGCTTTGGCAGAAGTCAGGTGCTTGGGAATTAAGTAGCATTTTCCACAGTTGCCTCAAGTTTGTCTGGAATCTGCTGCTACTTCTCTTGGATGAGCTCAAGCCAGTTGTCTGTAATCTCCTCATTTCCTCCTGACTTCCATGCTGCAACAACAATAATTTCCAAGATCAGTCCAACTTACTTGGCGTTGATAACCAAGTTAACAATTCCTTGCAACTGTTTTCAGTTCTGTTCACACTGCCTATGCAACCAAGGCAACGCATCTCTTCAAGCATGTCTACAGTTTGCATTTACGTCTCTGTTGCATCCCTTGTATTATTTATCGCCCTACTGGAAGACACAAGACTACATTTACTTGTCTGTAACATCACTTTTACTACCCATTGCCCTGGTGGAAGATATTAAACTGCATTTACTCCTTTATTGAACAGTAGCATTGTCAGAAAATACCAGATAACATTCCTGTGATTAATTACTTTCCTGTCAGAAGATACCAGTTTCCTATACAGTTACTGTTCCCATGTATATCCACATACCGGGCTGTGCTTCAATTGTGCTATCTGTGCTGCTTGTTTGTCTGCCATCTTGCTTACCCAGTTGTCCTGGTCCTTACTGATCCATATGTCGTCTGTCAAATCCTACTATGCTGCAGCATCGCCGCCATTCCGTGTGTCTTATCCAGATCTACAGCTTGGAGAATCCATCTCACGGCAATCCCTTAACAGAAAACCCAATCCATGGATTCCAAAGGTGCAGTAGCAACAACACATTTGCTGCTGTATACAGAGGTCTATCCAGACTTGTTATGCAACTTGATGTAAACCAACAGGAGATTTGCCAGTCAGTTATGGATGTATTGCTTCAAGCTCCTGCTGTTATATCTCTGACTCCTTAACCCCTCCAACAGATACCCTCACATATGCGACATTGTTATTGGAGATCATCTCCATGTCTGCCTACTCCTGACCATTTTTATGTTGACCCTAAGGTCTGCTAGGGCTTTGTGGCCCAGCGCACAGTACATTTTGAACTTTGTCTTCAAAGATTTTTTTCTGACCGGTCGAAATTGGCATATATTTTTTCTTTATTGTCTGGAGATGCCTTGGCTTAGGGGCTGCATCATTGCAGGAACAAGATGATCCAATGATGCATTCTCTAACTTCCTTCATGTCTGCATTCCTTAGAGTATTTAATGAGGCAGTTCATGTCCATTCTGCCACTGACTCTCTCCTTGGCTTAAGAAACAACTTTGTGGGCCATTATGCCATCCAGTTCCATACCCTGTAATCAGATTTGGCAGAAATAATGATGCTCTGGTAATTTTATATGCCACTCTTTCTAGTTGGATAAAAACAAATTTACTGGTAGAGATTTGCCATCTTCCCTTAACATCCTGATTTCTCTCACTATCTGGGTGGATTCATGTTTTACAGAAAGGTCGAGGGAAAAAGCTTAAGATTCTCATGTCCAACATTGTAGAGCTTCTTCTTCATCTCCTCCCAGAGAGGCCCTACTGGAACCTATTAAAATTGGTGGTGGGAAATTGTAGTTGCCTTACCAAAGTACTATGTTTCTGTTTTTATGAAAAGGTTTTGCCTTGCATGAAACGTCTTAAACTCAAGACCAAACAGGGATACTTCAGACCCTAAGCTAAAAGAAGGGATTGCCGTGTGTTATCTTTATGCTCCAGCGAAGAAAACCTTGTTGTGCCTATGTCAGTTATTTCTTATTCCTTTGAGTTTACAGGAGAAGCCTTTATTGATTAGACAGCTGCAGAGAACTTTATTTACCTCTCACTACCTTGAAAGCTGAAATTATGTTGTTTTTTTTGGCTCCACATTTTTTAGTTGTCATATCTAATTTTTAGACTGTGAAGCTGGTTCTTCAGATTGGAGCACTTCATGTTGAAGACATTTATTTTTAATTTTGTTACTTTCTGATGCGTCAGCTCTGGTTATTGATTGGTCATCCGACCAGATCATCTCTTTTTCAAAATTGCCGCAAAGTTATACCTCAACCACCTTCTCTGAAACTTTGCTCTGCCTCCATTTCCTCCAACTTGCTTGCTGATTTCCAGGATTTTACAGATGTCTTCTCTAAGCAGAAGATCAAGATGCTTCCTCCACATAAATCATTTGACTACAGCACATGCATTATTGATGGCACTGATCCAACTAGAGGTAGAGTTTACCCTCTGTCTCTCCCTGAAATTGAAGAGATCGAAGCCATGTCTGCTTATACTAAAGAGAATCTGAATAGGGGTTCATCTGATAGTCTATGTCACTGGATGGTGCAGGCTTCTTATTTATAAAAAAGAAAGATGAGTCTTTGAGACCATGCATAGTCAATCGGGGTCTGAATTAAATCACACTGAAAGAATGTTATCCATTGCTCCTCATATTTGAACTATTTGAACAATTTTCTAGGATTAAGGGTGCCATTTCTACCATCTTCACCAAATTAGATATACGTGGTACTTATAACCTAATCCAAATTAAAGAGAGAGGAATGGAAGACCAAGTTCAACACACGAGATGGTCATTATGAATATCTTGTCATTCCTTTCGGATTGTGCAATTCCTCCGACTTTGTTCCAGCACTTCATTAATGAATTATTTCAAGATGTCCTTTACCAATATGTCTTAGTCTTATCTAGATTACATCCTAATTTTCTCCAGAGACCTGTAGTCACATAATGTTCATGTAACATACCTGGCGGCGTCCTTGCATAGTGGTCCATCTCCCACTGTGCAAGAGAGCGCACTTGATCTCCAATTCAGAATGTCTCTCTGGCTTCCCTCCATGCTGTTTGTTTGTCTCTGTTTCTGCTGTTAAGGGCGGCGCCCGATCACTTCCTGCTTTTTGTACCTGCTGCAGGCACACCCCTTGTGCGTCCTCAGCCTATTGCTGTCTGTCACCTGGTATTTAAACCAGCTGCTCCAATTAACCCATGCCTGAGCATCTTGCCCTGTCAGTTGGCTTTTTGTCTCTGACATGCCAGGTCCTGTGTATGTTACCTGTCTTGCAGTATTTGTTCCCGTGTCTGTACTGTGTCCTACCTGTGTACTCTAACCTGCAGTCTGTACACGCTCTCTAGCCTGTTGTCTTCTGCCTATCCTGGAGGCTGTATTTCCAGGCCAGTGTGAACACGCTCCTAGCCTGTTCTTTCCGCCTTCTAGGGGCCGCATACCTAGACCCGTTCCTATATCTTGCCTGCTCTTGTTTGTATACTCTTCTAGCCTGTTATCTGTTTTTCTCTATGTCCGTACCTTCCCTTTTCTTGCAGAATCTGATCCCGTACCTATCTCCTACTCGTTGTCTTTGCACTCCCGTTTGTGAGTTTGGAGTCCACTCTCTACTTCATTGCAAGTATCCTGTGTGTATCTGGTTCTGCCTTTCCCTTCCAGTCTGTTCCGTGTGAACAGAGCCCTGTCCCCTCCGCGTCTGCGGTTTCGCTTTGCTCAGCCCTGTCCACCGCGTCTGTGGTTTCGCTTTGCTCAGCCCTGTCCACCGCGTCTGCGGTTTCGCTTTGCTCAGCCCTGTCCACCGCGTCTGCAGTTTCGCTTTGCTCAGCCCTGTCCACCGCATCTGCGGTTTCGCTTTGCTCAGCCCTGTCCACCGCGTCTGCGGTTTCGCTTTGCTCAGCTCTGTCCACTGCGTCTGCGGTTTCGCTTTGCTCAGCCCTGTCCACCGCGTCTGCGGTTTCGCTTTGCTCAGCCCTGTCCACCTCGTCTGCGGGTTCGCTTTGCTCAGCCCTGTCCACCGCGTCTGCGGTTTTGCTTTGCTCAGCTCTGTCCACTGCGTCTGCGGTTTCGCTTTGCGCAGCTCAGTCCACCGTGTCTGCGGTTTCGCTTTGCTCATCCCTGTCCAACGCGTCTGCGGTTTCGCTTTGCTCAGCCCTGTCCACCGCGTCTGCGGTTTCGCTTTGCTCAGCCCTGTCCACTGCGTCTGCGGTTTCGCTTTGCTCAGCCCTGTCCACCGCGTCTGCGGTTTCGCTTTGCTCAGCCCTGTCCACCGCGTCTGCGATTTCGCTTTGCTCAGCCCTGTCCACCTCGTCTGTGGGTTCGCTTTGCTCAGCCCTGTCCACCGCGTCTGCGGTTTTGCTTTGCTCAGCTCTGTCCACTGCGTCTGCGGTTTCGCTTTGCGCAGCTCAGTCCACCGTGTCTGCGGTTTCGCTTTGCTCATCCCTGTCCAACGCGTCTGCGGTTTCGCTTTGCTCAGCCCTGTCCACCGCGTCTGCGGTTTCGCTTTGCTCAGCCCTGTCCACTGCGTCTGCGGTTTCGCTTTGCTCAGCCCTGTCCACCGCGTCTGCGGTTTCGCTTTGCTCAGCCTTGTCCACCGCGTCTGCGGTTTCGCTTTGCTCAGCCTTGTCCACCGCGTCTGCGGTTTCCAATTTGTCTCCCAGTCTGTACTGGACCCTACCCAGCCTGCGCTCTAGTCTGCCTGTTCCTGTATTCCCCGGTGTGGGTCAACAGCCGTGTCCGGAGTCTGACCTGGAGTAGACCCTGGTCCCTCTGCTCGGTTCCTCCCTGGTGCACTGGCGTCGTATGCCGTCGTGCGACCTTGGTCGGATCGGGCAGATACTTAGTTACGCCCCTCCAGGCACTCTCCGGTTCATGGCACAGTGGAATCACTACATACACACGCACACGCCACTCAGCCCGGGCGTGTGCATTACAGTTCATTTGTTTTGAAGAGACTACAACAAAACCATCCCTTTGCCAAACTGGAAACATGTCTCTTTGAGCATTATGAACTGCCGGTTTTTGTTTATATGATCTCTTCTGGAGGTCTGTGTATGAACCGAGAAAAAATGTAGCTATTCTGGATTGGCCACAGCCTTTTAGGCTTAAAATCCTCCAACGATTGATAGGTTTTTTCAAATTATTAATTGTAGTTAATTAAAAACTATTCCCAAGTGATAGCACCTATTACAGGCCTCACTCGGAAATGCAATAATTCTTGGAACTGGTTTGATTCTGTAATTCAAACCTTCAAGAAACTTAAGGGATTGTTTGGTGATAACTTATTGATCGGAGGGGCCAGAGCCCTGCGACCCACATTGATCGCAGAATGTGAAACTTTTATCCCTGGTAAAATGGAGTGGCAGTTCCCTATGGGGCTTTTCAGCACTGAACTTGGCTTTTTTCAGCTGTCCTATCTAGAGTGAATAGAGCATTGATTGAACAACCTACCTGACGCTCCATTTTTGTAAAATTCCTCATTCTGCCAATAGGTGTTGGTTCCAGCAGTTGGACCCTAACTAATCAGTAAGTTATCACCGATTCATTGGGTAGGTGATAAAAAGGTTGTCCAGTGAAAACAAGTTAAGTCTTATTTCTCCAGTTCTCCAGTTTTACATCACCTTGACTTTGATATGCCTTTCGTTCTAGAAATGGATTCCTCTGCTATTGGTGTAGGATCAGTTTTTTTTTACAAATCTATAATTTCTTCCTGTGGTTTGTACTCCACGAAATTCTCTGTTTCCAAACATAATTACCCATACAATTAGCTCTCGAAGAATGCCGTCATTTTCTCGTAGAAGTGACCTTCTATATGAATGATAAAAACCTGGATTATCTTCAGTCTTCCCAAATGTTCAATCTTTATCAAGCCCAATGGTCACTCTTTTTCTCATGGTTTGACTTCATTCCCACCCACTATCTTGCTGGGAAAAAACAGAGAGGATGTCCTATCTAGGTCCTTTGATTCATGCAATGTCTTGGTAGATACACCCTCACATATAATTAAACCTGAACAAAATTTTTGCCTCCAGGGTATTCTCTTGGCTCTAAGGCAGTCCACCAGAAAGTTTTATCTTAGGCCCCTTTTTCTTCTCCAGTCACTTGTGTAAAACAACTTCTGAACTACTTTCTTGTTTCTACTAGTGGCCTAGACAAGACATCCAACAATTCATGGTATCTTGGCTCTAAGACACTCCACCAGAAAGTTTTATCTTTGGCCCATTTTCTTCTCCAGTCACTTGTGTAAAACAAACTTCTGAACTGCTTTCTAATTTCTACTAGTGGCCTATAGAAGATATCAAACAATTCATGGTATCTTGTTCTCAGATTGCATAGTATACACCCTGATGTCATGCCCCTCTCAGGCTTCTACAGCCTCTTATACCATGTGGTCACTGCTTTCTGGTTCTTCTATCCTTTAGTATACAGGCCCTGGAGACAGAAACGGATTTACCATCTATGGTCCGATTATACAATTTAGCTGTGCAAACAAAAGCTGGTTTCTGTTCTCGTGACGCCTAGGTTTGTAGTTGAAACATTTATTCAGACACATTTAATCAGACAATTCTGATGACTAGCAAGGACACGTTAGTTTCTATTGATACAAGGAAGGAACATTTAGTTGTTGTTTTTGACCTAAAGTAACCGTCAGACTTATATAGCATAGATGGGGTCTTTGAACTTCAGGGACCTCTTCTTCTGCTATAACATTCCGTCCTTTTGTTCCTTCATTTATCAATATGAATTTCTATATTTTCTTTTTCTTTTAGTACAATGCTGAATACACATTAGAAAAAGCTTAAAAACCAAATAAACCGCAAGACACATTAGTAAAACCTGAAAAATAGCTTGCACTATACCAGCCAACCACCCACCGATACCTTTAAACCAATTAGCAGGATTCAGAAAAGAAAAGGTGTTTGCCCACCAGGAATCTTGGTTCTTGAGGTTGGCCTCATCATAAAGCTTAATTTCTGTGTGGAATTATTAGCCAAAGTATCTGAGCAGTTCACCCAAAAGTTTATCTCTTCCCATGAGACTGGGACAGCGAGAAAGGGTATGCTAGTGGACGTCACAGGGGCATGTGTTCATATCCAACAATTAGCAATAGTCTGGTTTTGCTCCTTTAGTCCATCGATTAGAGCAAGATGGTGTTTAATGAATCTATTGTCATCTCCATCTGTGGTGCCTAACGTAGTCCATACACCTGTGGTCGCAAGGATGCAGGTAAGTATAAACAATGTCTTCATTCCTTGTCCGCTGGGTCTCCTAGTATCTTTTTGCAATGGGACGCGTGGATCCAGGCCTCTTTTCCCTCTAGCTTAATGGCTGTGCTTGTGGTCAGCAGAACTTGAAAGGGTCCGTCAAACCGTGGATCTAGGCTTTTCCTCACGTGTCTTTTTGTAACCACCCAGTCTCCAGGTTGCAGGGTATGGCTGCTAGAGTCTTGATCTGGATCTGGAAGAGAACTGAAAACATTATCATGTATTTGCTTGATTTTTTTGTGTAAAGCCCTTACGTAGGAACTTAGCACATGGTTGTTCATTTCTAATGCTTGCGGATAGAAACACCCTATGCTGGGTACGTTGCCAAACAATATCTCATATGGAGAGAGTCCAGTCTTTTTATTGGGCGTGTATCTTACTGAAAACAGAGCAAACGGTAAACAATCCTGCCATGGTTTTCCTGTCTCAGCCATGGCTTTCTGAATTTTTAATTTCAATGTCCCATTCAGTCTTTCCATTTTACCACTACTTTGTGGGTGATATGGAGTATGGAATGCTTGTTGAATTCCTAGAGCTAACATGACTTCATTCATTATTTCACCCGTGAAGTGTGTACCTCTGTCACTCTCAATTACCTCTGGTACCCCATACCTGCAGACCACCTCCGCAAGCAGTTTCTTTGCGGTTGCCGCAGCCGTGGCTCTGGCAATCGGGAAAGCCTCTGGCCATCCTGAGAACAAATCAATACAGACCAACACATATTCCCATGATCCTGACTTTGGCAGCTGAATATAATCAATTTGCAGTTTCTGGAATGGATAGAAGGACCGGGGGGTGTGTTTGGGTGGTGTTTTAACTACTCTACCCTGATTATGTGTAGCACATATCATGCACCCTTTTATCAGTCGTTCAATACAGGTGGAGAATCCTGGTGCCACCCAATGTTTCTGCATCACATTCATCACAGCCGTTTTAGATTGGTGTACCGGCCCATGAAGCATCTGGGCAGCCACTGGGTACAGTGCCCTTGGAACGCATCGTCGTGTCCCTTTCCCCCATACCCCATTTGCTTCATTCAGGCATGCACCTTCCTTTAACCACTTATCAACCTCCTCCTTCAGAGCCCGAGCCTGCATTTGGGATAAGATGTCCTCCGACACAAAGGGGTTTTTAGGGGCACTTATCTGACGTACTGTTGACCCTTGTTGCGGCTTGCAGGCTACTGTTTTTGCTGCTGCATCTGCCATCGCATTACCTCTGCTTACCTGGTCGGTGCGTCTGGTATGTGCTCTTACCTTTATGACAGCTACTTGTTTGGGTAATTGTAGTGCATCAATTAACTGCTGGACCGCATCAGCATTCTTTATGGGGTGTCCTGCTGCCATCAGGAAACCTCTTGATTTCCATATTGGACCAAAATCATGCGCTATACCGAATGCGTACCTAGAATCCGTGTAAGTGTTTAACAACACTACCTTCTGCTAATTTACAGGCCTTGGTTAGGGCCCTAAGTTCGGCCTCTTGAGCCGATTGGTGTGGTAGCATTGGTTCTGCCTTGATTACTGCATTGAGGGAGACAACTGCATATCCAGTATGGAAAGTACCTGAATCGTCCTGATGACAGGATCCATCTACAAAAAATTCAAAATCTGCATTTTCTAATTCATGTTCAAATACAGTAGGTAAACCTGCCGTTTCTTGTGCCATCATTTGTACACAGTCATTTTTTTTCCCACACAGGATATTTCTCTTATATTCTCTCTCTTTTTATTTGTTTCATGATTTATATATACACTTTTCTTAGATTTGTTTTTTGCTGTGATGGTATAACATCGTTACTTTTAACATGTATTCTGTTATATGAGCATGTCACTTTTAAATTTACTCCTATTCACTAATTAGTTATTTACCACCTGTGCCTAGGTGGAGTTACCTTTGTATGTTTAGTTATATATACTACTATGCTTCACAGTGAATTTATCCCATGATTAAGGCTAACATCTAGCTGAAACGCGTTGGGACGACCATGCTCTGTGGATTAGTACTCCGTGTGTTGTCGTTGTGACATGGCTGCTTTTATATGTTTTCAATAAAAGCTATATTTTAATTAAGATCCGCTGGATACCTGCTGCTCTCCTTTTCCTTGCTCTATATTCCAAGTGATTGCCTGGAACCAAGGCTATTCCGCTGTTGGATCACCTCTAACACAGAGCCTCCAGCTGTCTACTAACGGGTGAGCTGATATTTTTTCCCTCTCCCTCTTCCCTGCTATTTTGCCAAGTCATGAGGAATATCCTCTCTTGGATCTTCCTTAAAAAGCACAGTACCTGACCCCTCCTTCAGATCCGAGAGAGGTAACAAAGTTGCTGGGTTCAAAGTAGTACACCTCTGTAAAGAAACATTGGGAGGCATTAACAGTGCACATTGTAACCTGAGATGACGTGCTGCTGAGAGGTGAGTGGGTTGCACTTGATTCAATATAGTATAGACATCATGAGGTGTTAGCACGGTGAGCGGATGATCTAGAACAATGTCTGCAGATTTGTGGAGTAGCAGTCCAACAGCATGCAGAGCACGTACACAGGATGGTGCACCTCTGGCTACCACATCCCATCTGCCACTAAAATAGGCAACAGGTCTCTGATTGTCACCATGTGATTGAGTTAAAACTCCTGCTGCATGTCCAGCTTGCTCGTGAAGGTACAGAGTAAATGGGAGCTCATAATTAGGTGTACCCAAAGCTGGAGCGGCCAAAATACGGTTTTTGAGAGAATAAAAACAGTCTATTGCCTCTGGTGTTAGTACAAAAGGTGTTGGGGTAAGACAGTCATAGAGGGGCTGCATTTAAACAGAGACGGCATGAATACACTGTCTGCAATAGGAAACAAGTCCAAGAAAAGTTCTGAGGGCTGCAACATTAATGGGGACGGTGAATGCCTGTACTGCTAGTTTACGTGCATTTGTCAAATGGCGGGCTCCTGGTGTAATGGAATGTCCCAAAAAGGTGACTGAAGATTTACAAAACTGAAGCTTATCTTTCGAAGCCTTGCAGCCAGCGTGATAGAGAAACAACATAAGCGATATAGTTGCATTATGACATTGTTTCCTGGAGGGGGCACAAATGAGCAGGTCATCGACATATTGCAGAACAATGATATGTGGTTCTGACCATCCCTTCAGTATTTCCTGCAGACTTGCAGTGTACATTGTGGGTGAATTCTGGGCACCCTGTGGCAACACTGTCCATGTATATTGACTGCCCTGGAACGTGAAAGCAAACAGGTACTGGCAGTCAGGATGTAATGGTACACTGAAAAATGCATTTGCCAAATCGACCACTGAAAAACAAAGAGTGTTAGAAAGTATCTGTGACAGAAGAGTATGCGGGTTGGGCACAACTGGTGTTAGAAGTTCTGTGGCTTTGTTAACCAACCGGAGGTCATGGACCAGTCTATATGCGGCTGGTTGTCCTGGCACGCTCTTTTTCTTTACTGGGAACAGGGGAGTGTTGCAAGGGGACTGGGTTTTGACTAGGACTCCCCTGTGTAGTAATTTTTGGACTTGCTGGGCTATGGCATTCTCCTGAGCCAAGCTAAGGGGATACTGCTTCTCTTGAGGCAAGATGGCTCCTGGTTTTAGATTCACCATTACTGGTTGAACTTTTAACCTTCCAACATCTGTGTTATCTGAGGCCAAAAAGTCGTAGGGTACAGCCTGCTCCAATATCAGGGGAAAAACGTTTGTCTCTTCTATGCTGGCAATATCTAGTGACATTATTTTGCAAAGGGTGCTTGGTTTTAAACCTGGGGTCATGGTGACGGTGCCATCAGGATGATATTCGATATGTGCTTGTAATTGAGACAATACATCGTTTCCCAAAAGGTTACATTGGCCTCGGGGTGATACCATGAGCTGGCTATGTACAGTAGCTCCTTGAATTTGCAGGGGAATTTTTTTAGTGACAGGGAGCAGGACAGACAGGCAATTGAAAGGGGTGGCAATGACATGATGTGAAAAATCAGTGTCAGTGTATGGCCAATCACCTTGCGTAATTACTGAATTGTCGGCCCCCGTATCTACTTGGAAATCGATTTCATGTCCCCCTGGTAGGTTCACCTGCACTATACAACTGGGAGTTGGGGGTAAGGAGATGAGGGGGTTCATGTGCAAGCTACCCTTATCCTATGGGGGCGTTGTTTGGTTGGCTGGAGGACCCGTACTCTGAGCATCTGGATACGGGTTGGTCCTACAGTCCTTTCTAAAATGTCCTGGCTTTTTACATCCGTAACATAGTCTCTGTCCCCCTCCTGCAGTCCGTCCTCTGCCTCTGTTGTTTCTGGGGGTCGTCTCTACTATGTGTATTCTGGCAGCTCTTTTTGCCTGTATTATGTCATGCTGTGCCCCCTGAGCTATCCTGGCCAAATCCTCTGCCTTTACTGATCTCCACTCTGGTCTACTTGCTTTTACCTTTTCTGCAATCTCTTTCTTTAGTCCGTTCATGAAAGCACTTGCTAATACCCTCTCACTAGTCTTATTTTCAAGAATGAACCCCATTTCCGACCAAGTCTTCCTTAGAGACCAAAAGTAGTCTTTGGGGTCCTCTTCCTTACCCTGAACTCGGTCTTCTGGTGTAACCTGCCTTTCTCCCTGCCTGTCTTTACATGCTTTTACCAATGCTGTTGTGAACAGGTCTCCGGCCGCTGCATTATTGAGTTCTGCGTCTTCGAGTCCGGTCCTATTGTCATACTGCTTGTACGTTTCGTCTGTCAACCTATCATAGCGGGCTTCATCTGCCAATTTTCCCTTAATTACCCCTTGTAAAGCCAACCTAGTTGCATTGTACGTATCCTGTATGGTTCTCATCATTCTGGCAAAACCCATCGGGGACTGGGACGGATCTGGCAACTGGGAAATCAACGCCAATTGTTCTGAGGGACTCCATGGTCTATACATTAACATTGTACGGGCTTCTTGACCTGGAACAACTGCGTCCCCTACTGCTGCTGCTGCTGCTGCTCCCGGTGCTCCTGGCACAACTACCGTCCTCATTGGGAATAGTCTAGCTGGGTGGGGTCTTGGTCCTCCGCATGCCACACAGATATCTACAGTCAAGAGATTCTGCTGTCCACATCTGGGGAAAACCCAGCAATTGGGTTCCTGGGAATTCTGGTACTAGGGTGGGGGTGACGTCAGGGGCAGATAGGGAGGTTTTTGTCAGTCTGTAACATCCGTTTCCTAATTCTTCAATTCTTCCTTCAAAATGAGCGCATGCATTCATCCATACATCCACTGTCTCCAACAGACCCTTATCTTTCAGCCATCCATGATAGGAGTTAAAGAAGGATTTCCATTTCTCTCCGTTCATCTCTCCATTTTCATTCATTCCCGCCTTACACAATATTTTGTCAATTCCAATCAGTGCCTGTTTCCCTTCTCTGCGTACTACTAAGTCTTTGGCTGTAATGCCTGCTTTGGCATTTTGGTTCCCCATTTTTTTCGGTTCTCCTCACTCAGAGTAGGCTCCTCAATCACTTAGACAATGGGCCACAAAGATTTCTGAACCACACCACTACTTGCCCTCAAGGACTTATACGCCAACCAGAAAAACAGACCAAAAACACCGATCCCGAGACATACCCACAACACAATCATCGAATCCATACTTTCATTCTTAAGTTTTTCCAAAGGATAGAAGGCAGGACTGACAGGGATTCTACTGGTTCAAAGGGACCTGAGCCAGACAACAATCTGTGAATTACCTGGGAGCCGACCGCTCAGGGGTGAGGGAGTCTCTTCTATGTAGTGATATAATTTAGGTAGAATATAACAGTTATTCTTACCTCAGCGCTGTATATATCACCAACAGAGAGCTTCGCTCGTCCCACATCTCGGACCGGTCGAGCACCCCTGGGCAGATTAACTCAGGTCCCTGTTCGAGGCGCCAGCTGTGGTCACTGCTTTCTGGTTCTTCTATCCTTTAGTATACAGGCCCGGAGAGAATAAGACACAAGACAGGCAGTATGTGTCAACAGACTCTAACTTTATTACAAAGCATAGGGTTTATATACACCCTGGAGGCAGAAACGGATTTACCATATATGGTCCGATCATGCAATTTAGCTGTGCAAACAAAAGCTGGTTTCTGTTCTCGTGACGCCTAGGTTTGTAGTTGAAACATTTATTCAGACACATTTAATCAGACACATTTAATCAGACAATTCTGATGACTAGCAAGGACACGTTAGTTTCTATTGATACAAGGAAGGAACATTTAGTTGTTGTTTTTGACCTAAAGTAACCGTCAGACTTATATAGCATAGATGGGGTCTTTGAACTTGGGGGACCTCATCTTCTGCTATAACAACCACAAGAGCTTTGAGCTGAAATTTAGGTGGACTTTGGTACTGATCTTCCTAACGAGTAAGTATTTGGACTTATTCTCCAAGATGTCTTATTTCGTTCCTTTACCAGGACTTTCATATGCTCCACAGCTTGTATAGTTTCTGACAGTGGTGTGTACTTTGTTTTTAGGTTCTGGAAAGCATTTTACAAGTATCTAAAAATCTCCTTATACTTCTCCACTGACTATCACCCTCAAAGTAATAGGTAAACAGAGAGATTCAATCAATCTATGAAGTAATACCTATAAATTTTCTCTCAACTCTCCTCCATATAATTGACCATATACACTGCTCAAAAAAATAAAGGGAACACTTAAACAACAGAATATAACTCTCAAGTAAATCAAACTTCTGTGAAATTAAACTGTTTACACTTAGGAAGCAACACTGATTGACAATCAATTTCACATGCTGTTGTGCAAATGGAATAGACAATAGATGAAAATTATTGGCAATTATCAAGACACCCTCAATAAAGGAGTGGTTCTGCAGGTGGGGACCACAGACCACATCTCAGTACCAATGCTTTCTGGCTGATGTTTTTGTAACTTATTGAATGTTGGTTGTGCTTTCACACTCGTGGTAGCATGAGACGGACTCTACAACCCACAGAAGTTGCTGAGGTAGTGCAGCTCATCCAGGATGGCACATCAATGCGAGCTGTGGCAAGAAGGTTATGTGTGGCTGTCAGAGTAGAGTCTGGAGGTGCTACCAGGAGACAGGTCAGTATACCAGGAGATGTGGAGGGGGCCGTAGGAGGGCAACAACCCAGCAGCAGGACTGCTGCCTCTGCCTTTGTGCAAGGAGGAACTGGAGGAGCACTGCCAGAGCCCTGCAAAATGACATCCAGCAGGCCACAAATGTGCATGTGTCTGCACAAGCGGTTAGAAACCGACTCCATGAGGGTGGTATGAGGGCCCGATGTCCACAGATGGTGGTTGTGCTCACGCTTGGCGTTTGTCACAGAACATCAGGATTGGCAAAGTCGCCACTTGCGCCCTGTGCTCTTCACAGATGAAAGCAGGTTCACACTGAGCACATGTGACAGACGTGACAGAGTCTGGAGACGCCGTGGAGAGCGATCTTCTGCCTGCAGCATCCTTCAGCATGACTGGTTTGGCAGTGGGTCAGTAATGGTGTGAGGTGGCATTTCTTTGGAGGGCCGCACAGCCCTCCATGTGCTCGCCAGAGGTAGCCTGACTGCAATTAGGTACTGAGATGAGATCCTCAGACCCCTTGTGAGACCATATGTGAAACCATATGCTGGTGTGGTTGGCCCTGGGTTCCTCCTAATGCAGGACAATGCCAGACCTCATGTGGCTGGAGTGTGTCAGCAGTTCCTGCAAGATGAAGGCATTGAAGCTATGGACTGGCCTGTCCATTCCCCAGACCTGAATCCGATTGAGCACATGTGGGACATCATGTCTCGCTCCATCCACCAACGTCACGTTGCATCACAGACTGTCCAGGAGTTGACGGATGCTTTAGTCCAGGTCTGGGAGGAGATCCCACAGGAGACCATCTGCAACCTCATCAGAAGCATGCCCAGGCATTGTAGGGAGGTCATACAGGCACATGGAGGCCACACACAATACTGAGCCTCATTTTGACTTGTTTTAAGGACATTACATCAAAGTTGGATCACCCTGTAGTGTGTTTTTCCACTTTAATTTTGGGGGTGACTCCAAATCCAGGCCTCCATTGGTTAATACAATTGATTTCCATTGATGATTTTTGTGTGATTTTGTTGTCAGCACATTCAACTTTGTACAGAACAAAGTATTCAATGAGAATATTTCATTCATTCGGATCTAGGATGTGTTATTTGAGTGTTCCCTTTATTTTTTTGAGCAGTGTAGATTCTGAGTTGTCGTGAAAATCTGTCTTTGTCACTGTATGGTCGAAAGCCTCATCTTCTGCCAATTACATCAAAGCGCCAACTTCCTATTATGAAGAGTGTCTCTCAAAAAATTCATGCCATCTGGAATGAGTATAATTAGCAGAGGGTAAAACAATGTCTCTTAATGCTGGACAGTACTAGACACAAAGCATGTACAAAAGACACACACAGTGTACTGATTGAAAAAATAAACACAAATGCTAAGTCAGCCTGGTTAAGACTGACCTAACTAGCACAAATGGTATACATATAGTGGAACCCTCGACAATATGAGGCCCTCCAGACAAAAATGTGTCTTAACAGTGGTCATAAAAGACTTTAAGAATGTGAAAATCATGTGACACATAAACCACCATGAATTCAAGAATACAGTACACATTGACCGACGCACTGTATGTATCACCGGTCAAATACCAAACAATTATAAGAGTATGATAATGGATAGTGGTTAGGCAATGTCATATACCACTCAAACCATACAGATTTACCATCTCTAATTGTACCAAAAAATGAACCAGTGCACATTGAATGCCACCTGGTCATAGAATCACAGAGGACTAGAACTCTAGTGCCACCTACAGGAAGTATCAATCCTAAAAGTCAATAGTGACCCTTTAACGAGCCTTATCACATGACTTAGGATAAAAGCTAGAACCAGAAACTCAATTTGCAGACACTGTGTTTCATACGAGGGGCAATACCCCGAAACACAGTGTCTACAAATTGAGTTTCTGGTTCTGGTTTATATCCTAAGTCATGTGATAAGGCTCGTTAAAGGGTCACTATTGACTTTTAGGATTGATACTTCCTGTAGGTGGCACTAGAGTTCTAGTCCTCTTCCTCTCTGAAGAGACAATTTGCATATTTCCCAGAGGAGCATTGCAGCTTTAAAAGTCTCCTCACCATGACATGCTTAACATGTCGCTCTCCGAAAGGAGAAATGTTACCCCTCAGATACCGGTCTGATTCCTCTCACCCAGCCATACCAGAACTCACACTTTGCACTGACGAGGGGCAGTGCCCCTAAACACAGTGTCTGCAAATTGAGTTTATGGTTCTGGCTTATATCCTAAGTCATGTGATAAGGCTTGTTAAAGGGTCACTATTGACTTTTAGGATTGCTACTTCCTGTAGGTGGCACTAGAGTTCTAGCCCTATTCCTCCCTGAAGAGACAATTTGCATATTTCCCAGAGGACCATTGCGGCTTTATAAGTCTCCTCACCATGACATGCTTAACATGTCGCTCTCCGCAAGGAGAAATGTTACCCCTTGGATATAAGTGCACAAAGCAACTCTTTAGTGGGATCATTTGGTTAATTTGGTGGAGAAGAATTTGAATGGCCAGCTCTGAACTTTGACCTCCATCAACTAAATCAAATACCTTTGGGATGAACTAGGATGGAGATAACGAGCCAGGCTCTCTTGTGCAATCATCAGTTTCTGACCTCAGAAATGCTGTTCTGGATGATTTGGCAAAAATTCTCACAGGCACATTCCAAAATTTTGTAGAACAACTTCCCAGAAGAATATAATCTGTTTAGCTGTATAAGAAGGGTGGGGATAGGGTGTAGTGAGAGATAAGTTTTCACATATCCTTTAATAAAATGTGTAGTAGAGAAGCTACAAGGACACTAAACTTCAGGAAGGCGAATTTCCAATGGCTAAGAGATGATCTTAGTGCCATGAACTGGGACTTTGTCCTTGAAAAAGGGACATAAAAAAAGAGTTTAGGGAATTAAAGCAAGAGGGTAGTGAAGAGCCATTAAGTAATTCTAATGAAAAAATAATAATTGTGTAAAAAGCAAATCAAGTTATCAAAGATTGAGACAGAGAGACTCATTGCCCCAAAAAATAAGAATAATCCAAAAATAGTTTTCAACTATATAAACAGTAAGAAACTCAAAAATGATAGTGTTGCGGAGGCGGGTGAAGGAAAGGCCAATCTGCTAAATGCATTTTTCTCTACATTACTTACAAAAGGAAATCCCATGACAAATGACATGATCAGGGTTGCAAGAAATTCTCCATTAAATGTCAGCTGCTTAACCCAGCAGGAAGGAGAGCATCGCCTCAAAAACACTAAAGTAGACAAATCACTGTGCCCAGATGGCATACACCCCCAAGTTCTGCAGGAATTAAGTACTGTAATAGACTGACTGATAGACTGACCATTGTTTCTAATATTCAAGGATTCCATAATAACTGGATTTGTAGCACAGGACTGGTGCATAGCAAATGTGTTGCCAATATTATATTATAAGAGGACAAAGCTTGGAAATTATAGGCTGGTACGTTTAACCTGTGCTGTGGGTAAAATCCTTGAGGGTTTTCTAAGAGTAGCTATCCTGGAGTATCTCAATAAGAATAGCCTGATGACCCAACATCACCATGGGTTTCTGAGGGATCGCTGTCAAACTAATCTGATCAGCTTCTGTGAAGAGGTAAGTTCCAGACTGGACCAGGGTAATGCCGTAGATGTTGTCTACCAGGACTTTTCAAAGGTGTTTGATAAGGTGCCACATAAAAGGTCGGTACATAAAATGAGAGTAATGGGACTAGGAGAAAATACAGTGGGTACGGAAAGTATTCAGATCCCTTTAAATTTTTCACTCTTTGTTTCATTGCAGCCATTTGATAAATTCTAAAAAGTTCATTTTTTCTCATTAAAGTACACTCTGCACCCCATCTTGACTGAAAAAAACAGAATTGTAGAAATTTTTGCAAATTTATTAAAAAAGAAAAATTGAAATATCACATGGTCATAAGTATTCAGACCCTTTGCTCAGTATTGAGTATAAGCATCCTTTTGAGCTAGTACAGCCATGAGTCTTCTTGGGAATGATGCAACAAGTTTTTCACACCAGGATTTGGGGATCCTCTGCCATTCTTCCTTGCAGATCCTCTCCAGTTCCGTCAGGTTGGATGGTGAACATTGGTGGACAGCAATTTTCAGGTCTCTCCAGAGATGCTCAATTGGGTTTAGGTCAGGGCTCTGGCTGGGCCAGTCAAGAATGGTCACAGAGTTGTTCTGAAGCGACTCCTTTGTTATTTTAGCTGTGTGCTTAGGGTCATTGTCTTGTTGGAACGTGAACCTTTGGCCAAGTCTTAGGTCCAGAGCACTCTGGAAGAGGTTTTCATCCAGGATATCTCTGTACTTGGCCACATTCATGTTTCCTTCAATTGCAACCAGTCGTCCTGTCCCTACAGCTGAAAAACACTCCCATAGCATGCTGCCACCACCATGTTTCACTGTTGGGATTGTATTGGGCAGGTGATGAGCAGTGCCTGGTTTTCTCCACACATACCGCTTAGAATTATCACCAAAAAGCTTTATCTTCGTCTCATCAGACCAGAGAATCTTATTTCTCATAGTTTGGGAGTCCTTCATGTGTTTTTGAGCAAACTCTATGCGGGCTTTCATATGTCTTGCACTGAGGAGAGGCTTCCGTCGGGCCACTCTGCCATAAAGGCCTGACTGGTGGAGGGCTGCAGTGATAGTTGACTTTGTGTAACTTTCTCCCATCTCTCTACTGCATCTCTGGAGCTCAGCCACAGTGATCTTGGAGTTCTTCTTTACCTCTCTCACCAAGGCTCTTCTCCCACAATTGCTCAGTTTGGCTGGACAGCCAGGTTTAGGAAGACTTCTGGTGGTCCCAAACTTCTTCCATTTAAGGATTATGGAGGCCACTGTTCTCTTAGGAACCTTGAGTAATGCAGAAATTCTTCTGTAACCTTGGCCAGATCTGTGCCTTGCCATAATTCTGTCTCTGAGCAAATTGGGCAGTTCATTTGAGCTCATGATTCTCATTTGGTCTGACATGCACTGTGAGCTGTGAGGTCTTATATAGACAGGTGTTTGCCTTTCCAAATCAAGTCCTATCAGTTTAATTAAACACAGCTGGACTCCAATGAAGGAGTAGAACCATCTCAAGTAGGATCACAATTAAATGGACAGCATGTGATGTAAATATGAGTGTCTGAGCAAAGGGTCTGAATAATTATGACCATGTGATATTTCAGTTTTTCTTTTTTAATAAATTTGCAAAAATTTCTACATTTCTGTTTTTTTTCCAGTCAAGATGGGGAGCAGAGTGTACTTTAACCTCTTCATGACTGGAGCATTTTCCGTTTTTGAGTTTTATTTTTTTGCTCCCCTTCTTCCCAGAGCCATAGCCTTTTTATTTTTCAGTCAATATGGCCATGTGAGGGCTTATTTTTTGCGGGATGAGTTGTACTTTTAAACCCCATTACTAGTTTTAACATATCATGTGCTGGAAAACAGGAAAAAAATTCCATGTGCGGTGAATTTTTCTTTGCACAGTTTTTTTTTTTTCTTTCCACGTTCACTAAATGCTAAAGCCTACCTGCCATTATTATTCTCCAGGTCATTACAAGTTCGTAGATACCAAACATGTATAGGTTCTTTTTTATTTAGGTGGTGAAAAAAAATTCCAAAATTTGCTAAAAAAAAGAAAAAAAAAAAAAGCGCCATTTTCCGAGACCCATAGCATCTCCATTTTTCAGAATCTGGGGCCGGGTGACAGCTTATTTTTTGCGCGCCGGGCTGACATTTTTAGTGATACCATTTTGGGGTAGATCCGATGTTTTGATCGCCCGTTATTGCATTTTATTGCTGTGTTGCGGCAACTTATTCTGGCGTTTGGAATTTTTTTCTCGTTACGCCGTGTAACAATCAGATTAATTCTTTTTTAATATTGATACACCGGGCGATTCTGAATGCGGCGATACCAAATATGTGTATGTAGTTTTTTTTTTTATTATTATTTTATTTTGAATGGGGCAAAAGGGGGGTGATTTCATTTTAATTTAAATTTTTTTTTATATTTTTTAAAACATTTTTTCCACTTTTTGCTTACTTTTATAGTCTCCATAGGAGTCTAGAAGTAGCAACTGTCCAATCGCCTCTGCTACATAGAGGTGATGAGCAGATCACCTCTATGTAGAAGAAATGGTCCTGTGCTATGAGCACTAGGTGGCACTCATAGCGATCAGTACATGACAACCATTGGGGTCTGCTGTCATGCCCACCCATCAGTGACCCACGATCACCGATGGGCGGGGTAAGTGACGTGCTTCCGACGCGGCGCTGTTAAATGCCGATGTCAGAGATTGACAGCGGCATTTAACTAGTTAACACCTGCGTGTGGATCGCGATTCCACCCGCGGCTGTTGCGGGCACATGTCAGATGTAAGAATCAGCTGACATGTGCTCGGTTCAGTGCGGGCTCAGCGCCAGAGCTCCCGCTGAACCGGCCTTTCCGACATGGTGCGTACTATTACTGACCACGTCGGTAAGGGGTTAATGAGAAAAAAAATTATCTTTTTAGAATTTACCAAATTGCTGCAATGAAACAAAGAGTGAAAAATTTAAAGGGGTCTGAATACTTTCCGTACCCACTGTATGTGTAACTGAGTTAACAACTGGCTCAGTGAATCTACAAGGCAATCAACAGAGGAGCATAATTTAATATTACAGAAGGATATTTGTAAGCTAAAGGCTTTGGGTGTCAAATGGCAATTCAAGTTTAACATAGATAAATGTAAGGTCATGCAATTGGGCAGAGGAAATTAAATGTATAATTATGTACTAAATTGTAAAATAATGATTAAAACTGTCATTGAAAAAGACTTGGGTATGTGTGGATGGCAAACTAAATCTTAGTGGCCAGTGCCAGGCAGCTGCTACCAAAGCAAATAAAATAATGGGTTGTATTAAAAGAGAATATAGTTTTGCCTCTATACAAGTCACTAGTGCGGACACACTTAGAATACCTTGTACAATTTTGGGCTCCAGCATATAAGAAGGACATAGCTGAATTGGAGCGAGTGCGGAGAAGAGCGAGCAAGGTTATTAAGGGAATGGGTGAACTGCAGTACCAAAACTGGTTATCAAACTTGGGGTGTTCAGTTTGGAAAAGCGAAGACTTAGGAGCGCTCTTATTACAATGTACAATGTACCAATATATGAAGGGACAGTACAGAGATATTTCTTGTGATCTTGTTACACCTGCAACAATTACAAGGGAGCTTCCTCTACATCTAGAGTAGGGATGTCAACCTCAAATACACAGAGGGTCAAAATTAAAAACTTATAGAAAGTCGCGGGCCAATCTTGATATTTATTAAAAAGATGTCTACAATTTTCCTTATCATCAAATATAGTGATGAATCTTTTCACGTGGAAACAAACTTAAAGGGGTTGTCCCACAAACAAAGTACATTTTAATTAATAGATTTTAGAATAAAATAAGCACTTAATCACAAATGGGGTATGCTGAAATAATATGTTATGTAAGAACAATAAAAGCATATGGCCCAATAGCCTAATTTAAATATGTAATAGCAAATGATAAAAAACATTGAATAATACAGATAATAAAATATGATGCCAACAAAAATGCCCCCCTAATACAGTAAAATACCCCCCACAGTGAATTCCTTCAGAGTACCCTCCACCCCTCCACACGCATGGTGTGATGTCCCTACTGGAACCCCCCCTCCCCTCAACTACCCTGGCAACGTATGGTGACCCCATCACGATATGATTCCCCACACAGTTCTCCACACAGTATAATGGCCTCACATAGTCCTCCATACAATATAATGGCCCGACATAATCCTCCATACAGCATAATGGCCCCACATAGTCCTCCATACAGTATAATGGGCCCTGCATTGCCTTCCATACAGAATAATGGACCCACATAGTCATTCACACAGTATAATGGGCCCTGGATTGCCTTCCATACAGTATAATGGGCCCTGCATTGCTTTCCATACAGTATAATGGCCCTCCATAGTCCTCCATAGAGTATAATGGGCCCTGCATTGCCTCCTATACAGTATAATGGGCCCTGCATTGCCCTCCATACAGTATAATGGCTACGCATAGTCCTACATACAGTATAATGGGCCTTGCATTGCCTTCCGTGCAGTATAATGGGCCCTGCATTGCCCTCCATACAGTATAATGGCTATGCATAGTCCTACATACAGTATAATGGGCCTTGCATTGCCTTCCATGCAGTATAATGGGCCCTGCATTGCCTTCTATACAGTACAATGGGCCCACATAGTCCTTCATACTGTATAATGGGCCCCACAAAGTCCTCCATACAGTATCATGGTTCCCCCCTGCTGCTTCAGTCTCTACAGCAAGCGCTCTGAAGCCCTATACTGCTTGGCACAAGGGGCGCAAAATAGTGATGTCACCGCACCAGGATGCTGATACAGTTGAAAGTGCGATGCCGGGCGGGGGCCCACCTGGCGCTGTGGACCAAATATATTCCCCCCTCGGGTCAGATGTGGCCTGCGGGTCAGAATTAGACATGTGTGGTCTAGAGCAAATAAGGTTTCATTAAGTATCATCACATAAGTCGATTCTTTACTGTAAGAGCAGTGAGACTATGGAACTCTCTGCCACATGGTGTTGTAATGAGTGATTCACTACAAAAATTCAAGAAGGGCCTGGATGCCTTTCTTGAAAAATATAATATTACAGGTAATGGGCACTAGATTCTGTACTGGGACGTTAATCCAGGGAAATACTCTGATTTCCGTATGTGGAGTCGGGAAGGAATTTTTCCACTAGTATGGGGCAATAAGTATCTGCCTCATGGGGTTTTTGTCTTTCTCTGGATCAACAGGTTAGGCCTTAGGCTGAAGTCGATGGACTTATGTCTACCTTCAACTTAAAAAACTATGAAACTCCATGTTAATAACTATGAATTTAGGATGGAATGTTACTAACATATAATTGGATATATAATTTGGCCTCTTTTGTATTGCATGTTGAATTGTTACAATACACCAATATGTTACATTGGGATGATGATGTCTCAATAGTGTTTGTGTTCATTTGTAGGAAGTGTTAATATGATGATGTGACTACATGTCTGTTTTGATCATTTGATTTATATCTTGATGATGCTATAATTGTGTATGTATATTTATAGTCTGAATTTTGAGGTGATGATGTCACCATTTATTGAATAGATTCTATTGTGATGTCTTCACAAAAGTGTATGGCTTGCCCTTATTTGTGAAAAGAGTGATTTTTTTGGAAATACAGTATAGTCCACCCTCTATTGTCATAATATCACAATGGTGTGAAGGCCATTTAAATGACCTTTTAATAAAATTATGGACTTCAGAATTTATTTTACCATGTATTTTCATGTCTACCACACCATTTTGTATGTGTACAAATGATAACTTTTATTGGTAATGCTATTTAGAGAAATGATGAATAGGTGTTCTCACCATTACGCTATTTCATTTAACTCTAACTTTGCTTTTACGTTCGTTCTGTGGCAGGCTGTGTCGGTGATTAAAATGGTTTTCCACTTTCAGGAAAATAGACCCCCAGTGCTGTAAAATACTTAAGAATAGCACATGGAGCAGGTACTCATCCTCCCAGAGTCCAGTGCCGGTTCTTCACTTCTGCTTGGGTCCTGGAGTTTTGGCTGATATGGTTATGTTATGTGGACAGCTCAAATCGCTACCTTAACTGATCACTGAGCTTAGCGGCTTCTGCCATCTAGCTCGGCACAACCACTGAGCTGAGGTAATAGTTACAGTGATGATGCATGCTGTCAACATGACATCACTGGTGCAGCTGAGACTATTAGGTATTTTACAACATTTGGGGTCCACTTTCCTGAAAGTGAAAAAACCCTTTAACCTTGATCTTGATGGGGGCTTGCATTCTGCCATAGTAGCTAATAAATGATTCCCAATTCTAGAGATGCCATGTTGATAGACTCCTACCCAAAAAGACTGAATGCTGAAAGGTGAACAAAAAGTTTTAAATTTATTCTTTTGGTATGATTTTAACAGGGGTGTGTAGGCTTTTTATATCCACTGTATGTCAGTTTTTTTTTTTACCTGTATAAATTCAAGCTCATATGCTTTAAACTGTACTCTACATGCATATCTTCTGCAGAGTTTTTACAATATACAGTAAATTATAAAGTCAAACTCAAAGACAACAAACTCCAGCACTACTCCGAATAATTAATTTCAGTCAGCACATCAAGGGTAAGATTTAGTGTGGCCATGGTGTTGATCTACTCCATAAATAAAACTAGTATTGTAAAATATGTCGAAGAGCATGAATGGTTCTCATTGAAATTCCATTTTTTATTTCATCATGACACCTTAAAATGAACCTGACAGCTGATACATACCCAATGCACGGGCAGCATGTATCAGGCGCTAGCTGTATGATCTCAGCCAAGTATGTTTGACTCTGAAATTCTGCATTGTTTCAGAGAGAAACATGCTTTCGAGTCCGAACCTCGCTGGAACTAGTTGGACAGACGAGTCCCCGGCGGTTTCCACCCGCCTGCTGTACCGGATTTACAGGTCTCTGCCTATATTCTCATGTAATTTGGAGAAACTAAAAAAACAATGGCGCAATAGTGCTTTATCCGGGTGACTAGGATATTAGGGTACAGGGGGTTGCTCACCTGGCCGGTTAGGTTGTGAAACTACAACATACAATGCGCTTGATAAGGCGCAGCGCTTTGTTTTGATTCATTTCTGGGTGTTTCTTGAAGTATGTTTGGGGTGATTGTCCTGCTGGACATGACCTAGGACGCAACCCAGCTTTCTGACTCAAGGTACTACATTGCGACCCAAAATCCTTTTGTAATCTTAAGATTTTATGATGCCTTGTACACAGTCAGTGTACTCAGTGCCATTGCCAGCAAAACAACACCAATACGTCTTTGAACTTCCACCATATTTGACTGTGGGTACTGTGTTCTTTACTTTGTAGGCTTCATTCCGTTTAGAATGATGTGCTTTACGAAAAATATTTACCTTGGTCTCTTCTGTCTACAAGACACATTCGCAGAATGATTTTGGCTTACTCACGTACATTTTGGCAAACTGTAGTCTAGCTTTTTTTATGTCTGTGTCAGCAGTGGGGTCCTCCTGCATCTCCTGCTATAGCGCTTCATTTCAATCAAATGTCAACGGATAGTTCGTGCTGACACTAAATTTCTTTTAACTTGATTGGGGCTGCTTATCTACCATCCGGACTATCCTGCATTACAACCTTTCATTAATTTTTCTCTGTTGTCCACGTCCAGGGAGATTTGCTACAGTGCCATGGGTTGTAAACTTCTTGATTATGTTGCGCACCGTGGACAAAGGAACATCAAGATCACTGGAGATGGACTTGTAACCTTAAGATTGTTGACAATTTTTAACAATTTTGGTTCTCAAGTTTTAGACAGTTGTCTTCTCCTCTTTCTATTCTCCATGCTTAGTGTGGCACACACAGACACACAATGCAAAGGTTAAGTCAACTTCTCCCCTTTTTATCTGGTTTCAGGTGTGATTTTCATATTGCCCACACCTGTTACTTGCCACATGTGAGTTTAGTGTAATCGAGCATCATGTGCTTGAAACAAAATTGTTTACCCAGAATTTTAGAAAGGTGCTAACAATTTTGTCCGGCCTATTTTGGGGGTTTTGTATGAAATTATGTTCAATTTGCATTTTTTTCTCTTTTCTTGTGTTGCACCAATACACACAAAGGAAATAAACATGTGCATAGCAAAACACGTGTAATTGCAATAATTTTCTGGGATAAATACTTCATTTTCTGGAACAATTTTAAGGGTGCTGCCAACATGTTCGGCCATGATTGTATGTTTGCTTAGTTTATTCTCAATGGGGGGGTTCATTGTCAATGCTATTATTCAGGACTTCAGATGAAGTTCTCCAACAGGTACATGACGGAAGGCACAAACGTCGTGAGCAAATATTCTTATGAAATACATGTTGTTCTATAAACCAAAACAATGAAAAAAGGAAAAAAGGTAGCACTCACCGAGCTTCTTATTAAAAGCCAACAATTTATTGATCCATTAAAAATGGTACAGTGGGAGAATGGAAGGAAACCTCCGGACGACGGCCTTTTCGCACCTTCTTGCGCTTCAACGGGTCTTGTTGGCTTTTAATAAGAAGATCGGTGAGTGCTACCCTTTTTCCTTTTTTCATTGTTTTGGACATTTACTCTATTGTTGGTAAGCACCTGGTCATGTTGGAAGCTGTGGATTTCTTTTGTCTCTCATTTGGATTGCGGTCCAGGGTATTTGTTCACTAGTTGCACAGGTATACATATAGTTCTCAACTGGTGCATATTAAGTTAACTTTGGAATAAGTAACTCACACCTGAGGATATAAGTATGGGTAAATCGCCAATAAGGAATTCATAGAAGCAAAAAACACGATCAGAAAAACCCAAGAAAATATTAATTTAGTATAAAAAATAACTTTTATTAGATATAATAAGATAAAAGATCAGGAATAGATATCTAACAAAAATGGTGCAAATACATACATTGTAAAAAATCCATCATGGTGTAGGACCAACGGGGTTTATACTGTGAGAACCAGAGTAACACTATGGCCAATAGATTGACCTTATATACCCCACATTATCACAACAAAGTCCCATTTAGTAGAGCTATATTGTAAGTGTCCAGAGAATGTATCATACACTGTGGCTGTCAGTATATTAGTCAATTTTCACCCAGTAAACCATCCAACCAGCCACAAGGAAAGGCCAAAAGGCAAATAAATCAGTAATAAGATATACCTGGACTCAGGACAAGACGATGTGGCGGCTCACAGATGGACCGCGCGTCCACCTCAACGCGCGTTTCAGCGTTGCCTTCTTCAGGGAGGGTGAATCAGCTCTGGAGGTGTGCAGTTTTAAATGTTATCCCAGCCAATGGGTGATGATAGGAGGACCTTATGTGACGCGTGTAGCTTCACTGCCGTCGGGCCGTCGGGCGATGTTGGCGTCATGCAGTGGATCACGCGGCAATCACATGGGCCCACGTGATCCCGCAGGTCCTTGCATAGAGATGCCGAACATCACGGGACACCATGACAACTCGTGACGCGCACGCGTACAGGTCCTGTTGGCCACAGGCTCCAACAAGGCGCTCAATTAGATTGTAATGTCTATCCTAACAGCCTATATACCCGTTTATAATACACATCATGAACGTCATGATCAATGTGGATCAGTACCAAAATACATAAAGTCCTACCAATACTGTGTCATACCATATAACAGATGAATCATCATAGTAAAAAATCATATACTTATCAGCCTACAGGCAATTTAGTACATTTGTTCAACTAAGTAGAACTATCTGATGACCTAATACACATCTGTATCAGCCCTAAGGCCATTTGCTAATAGTCATGATTCTAAACGATATTATAATCAGAGATATGGAATGACACATAAACTACCAAACATTATTGTGATATTTCAAACACATTATCATGTATTCATGGCATAGAGACCACACATATAAATGTATTAGTAGAATAACATTATAGACCTCACAAGACATAAATACCCCTGCTACAAAAGCTGTACATACACACGCAGGGAAAATAACGGGTCCCAGTGATTAATGATAATGTAGCCGACGGATGCATCACAGGATAATTTGCGTTTCCTGTATCAAATAGTATTTCTTCTCCACCCATAATCAACAAGAGGGGTTTTTTTTTCAACCAAAATATGGCTGGGCCACATCCATCCAGAGAAGATATAGCAATCAATCCCCATAACCTTCAAAAGGGAGCTATCACAATCATGACAAAGCTTGAAATGACGTGGTATTGTCCGGAGTGTGGAGGTGTCCACGCAGTCGACGGCTGCCAAGATGCCCAACACATGTTCCCTCTTTCCTGCCCTAACGTGGAAAGAATAATCAACTTTATGAATGCGGTTGGTACTAAGGTATATGAAATTAGGAGCTGCATTACTTGCACCTCACAATATGTCATCTATTACGCCACATGTCCCTGTGGACTAATTTATGTTGGCCTAACCACGCGCCAACTTAAAGTGAGAGTGAGGGAACATGTGTTGGGAATCTTGGCAGCCGTCGACTGCGTGGACACCTCCACACTCAGGACAATACCATGTCATTTCAAGCTTTGTCATGATTGTGATAGCTCCCTTTTGAAGGTTAGGGGGATTGACTCACTTAAATACGGGATTCGTGGAGGGAAACTTAGTCAACGTCTAGCCCAATTAGAGTCGCGATGGATCTGGAAGTTAGGCACGGTACATCCTAATGGATTGATCGAAAACCTCAGCTTTGTTCCATTTCTTTGATCTCTCTCTACCTGCAACATACTTTTGTATTGGTTTTATATTGGTTTTAATTCTTGTTTTATTTCTCACAGTGTATATCCATCCGTTCTGGTTGCTATATCTTCTCTGGATGGATGTGGCCCAGCCATATTTTGGTTGAAAAAAACCCCCCTCTTATTGATCATGGGTGGAGAAGAAATACTATTTGATACAGGAAACGCGAATTATCCTGTGATGCATCCGTCGGCTACATTATCGTTAATCACTGGGACCCGTTATTTTCCCTGCGTGTGTATGTACATCTTTTGTAGCAGGGGTATTTATGTCTTGTGAGGTCTATAATGTTATTATACTAATACATTTATATGTGTGGTCTCTATGCCATGAATACATGATAATGTGTTTGAAATATCACAATAATGTTTGGTAGTTTATGTGTCATTCCATATCTCTGATTATAATATCGTTCAGAATCATGACTATTAGCAAATGGCCTTAGGGCTGATACAGATGTGTATTAGGTCATCAGATAGTTCTACTTAGTTGAACAAATGTACTAAATTGCCTGTAGGCTGATAATTATATGATTTTTTACTATGATGATTCATCTGTTATATGGTATGACACAGTATTGGTAGGACTTTATGTATTTTGGTACTGATCCACATTGATCATGACGTTCATGATGTGTATTATAAACGGGTATATAGGCAGTTAGGATAGACATTACAATCTAATTGAACGCCTTGTTGGAGCCTGTGGCCAACAGGACCTGTACGCGTGCGTGTCACGAGTTGTCATGGTGTCCCGTGATGTTCGGCATCTCTATGCAAGGACCTGCGGGATCACGTGGGCCCACCTGATTGCCGTGTGATCCACTGCATGACGCCGACATCGTGTGATCCACTGCATGACGCTACACGCGTCACATAAGGTCCTCCTATCATCACCCATTGGCTGGGATAACATTTAAAACTGCACACCTCCGGAGCTGATTCACGCCCCCTGAAGAAGGCAACGCCGAAACGCGCGTTGAGGTGGACGTGCGGTCCATCAGTGAGCCGCCACATCGTCTTGTCCTGAGTCCAGGTATATCTTATTACTGATTTATTTGCCTTTTGGTCTTTCCTTGTGGCTGGTTGGATGGTTTACTGGATGAAAATTGACTAATATACTGACAGCCACAGTGTATGATTGATTCTCTGGACACTTAAAATATAGCTCTACTAAATGGGACTTTGTTGTGATAATGTGGGGTATATAAGGTCAATCTATTGGCCATAGTGTTACTCTGGTTCTCACAGTATAAACCCCGTTGGTCCTACACTATGATGGATTTTTTACAATGTATGTATTTGTACCATTTTTGTCAGATATCTATTCCTGATCTTTTATCTTATTATATCTAATAAAAGTTATTTTTTATACTAAATTAATATTTTCTTGGGTTTTTCTGATCGTGTTTTTTGCTTCTATGAATAGTTGCACAGGTGCGGACTTTTTCTCTCTGTACAGACATTGTTCTATAAAACTATTGAACCCCCTTTAATGCTGCTATCATATTTGTCTTGCTTGAGATAGAGACCTCCACCAATCATAACTTTCCAGCCGTGACAAAGAATATTTTTTAGAATTACATAAAGCAATCAAATTTTATGCATGAATAAAATTGTACCATCCAAATGTTTCAGAGGACATGTGTTTTAGATAATGCTGTCTCCTTTTATCTATCATAATGTTATTTATTACTATTGGTAACATTTTGGACACATTTTGGACAAATATAGTACTGATTTTGAAGCATATTATTGTGCACTCAAGACATTATTATAGTAAGTTATGTATAGCTGGGGTTCCACAGTTCTATAGGTAAATAATATTTCTTCATTTACTTGCCTATACTTATAGAGAAATTTGACATAGTGTTGCTTCAGGACCTTCAAACCTCTGTGGCAATGCATCTTAATATATATTCTAGAAATATAAGAATAATGAAAGCACATCTCTCAGTATTAGAGTGGAAGTGATAATTTAATTCCTTACAAGATACAACATATCCTATTTAATATGATAGTATTTAGTTGCCACAAAAGACCTTACAGTTTTTCATGCTGTTTCGGATCAAATACAAGACTGACATTATATTTCTACTCCCAAACATTGATAAAGAAGACAGTGACAACATCTTCCCTCTGGGTCTCGTTATAATTGTTGTAGTTAGTGCCATATCAGATTTGCTTTCCTTGGGAACTCTACAGGCCAGCGTGTAATGAGAAATATTCTCAACTGATGTGTCAAATGGGATATTCTAAGCAGTTTTAATAAATGTGTAGACTTCCAAATTTGTTTAAATGTTTATTCATGTTTTACTTCAGCATATATTTGCCTTATGCAAAAAAGAAAATGTTTTCCGAGTCATAAACATAAAATAAAAACCTTCCTAATTTTATTCACAACTGCTATTTTTCTTTATGGTTACAGACCACAAAAACTCTTCGTAGTGTGATCAAGAGGTCAAATTCTTTGCTTTTTCCCCCTTCCTAGTGTATATTTAATTGTTCAGCAAAGAGTAGGGGAAAGAAGGAAGATATTGCCAGTGTCAAACTACAAAGGGTTTATTTTATAGTCTGTAACCCTAAAGCTCATAGAAGCCATATAAAAAAAATATAAGATATAGACATTATGGTTCCTCGAAGTTTAAAATGTATATATTTTTTTACCATGTTATTCTCTACATGTGTGTTCAGCAGTACACTGCTTCACAGTCTCTTTCACTTCTTTGTTACTGGAGAGGCAGGCACAACTTCTTGAGTGAGCTTATCAGGCTACTCTAACACATTAAATGTCTGTCAGCAGCTTGTTCTGAAGTCTACACTGTTATCACTATATTTGCATATTGATATTACATTGGCGCCTTTGAAAAAGCACACCGCTCAAGTGAAAAAATAATAGGAGTACATCTCTGGAAACAGAAGATGGCGGGGGCCAGTAGATTATGATTTTGCAGGACTGATAACAGCATCTCTGGATAAGGAGCTGACAGTGAAGGAGAGGTCATCAGCTGTCCAATTGCTATGTAGAAATTAATGGACTTGAAAGAGCTGAATGGGATCTCATGAGTTATCGCCTCAGCATGGGAATGTAACTACTGTACATACTTGGCCAGGCTTTGGCGGTCAATCTTCTGGGCAACAAGCTGTAAACAATGTAAAATAAAAGTTCTCATAACGGGAGATCCACAGCAGATAGAAATGCAAGTCAATTTCAAACTTGCCTATTTTCATCCTAACTAATTATATCAATATCGTAACATGAGAATGACCCTAAAAGCTTGGGGTAATATTACAGCTGGGTTGTTATCAGGGTTATGTGAAGCAGTCCTTATAGTCCTTCTCAAATGTTTTTTATGGCTATAAACACTCTAGCACTGTTTTGTTAGTAATGTTTATAATAGATATTTAGGTTCAAATTGTGAGTTGCATAACTCTTTCTTTCTATAGTTTTGCACATGCATATTAGTATTTTAGATGTTCTTAATTACTCATATTGTATTTGGATGCCTTTCCCGTTTCCTTAACCTTCTTAGCATATTGTCATTTATAATGTCTTTCATTGCTTAAGGGTCGATGTTCGGCAGTTCTTGTTTACGCTCTGGTAAATCAGTTATCTTTATCTTTATTGTGGACTGTAATTATAGTTATTAAATTACACCTTTGCTACAGCTTTATAATATTTAAAAGCACTTCCTAACACATGAGATCATTACAAAATGGAATAAAAAAGAAGAACTCAAATCACTGATGTAACTTGAAGCTTGTGGGCCCCAATGCATAATCAACAGTGCCCCATCTATCATGGGTCTTTAATAGTATGGTCTAATCATATGGACCAACATGACCTTCTAGGCTTTCTGGGTGTGACTGCATCCTCGGAAACCACTATACAGTGGGGAAAAAAAGTATTTAGTCAGCCACCAATTGTGCAAGTTCTCCCACTTAAAAAGATGAAATAGGTCTGTAATTGACATCATAGGTAGACCTCAACTATGAGAGATAAAATGAGAAAACAAATCCTGAAAATCACATTGTCTGATTTGGAAAGATTTTTTTTTAAATTTTGGTGGAAAATAAGTATTTGGTCACCTACAAAAGTTCATCTCAATACTTTGTTATATATCCTTTTATGGCAATGACAGGGGTCAAACGTTTTCTGTAAGTCTTCACAAGGTTGGCACACACTTTTGCTGGTATGTTGGCCCATTCCTCCATGCAGATCTCCTCTAGAGCAATGATGTTTTGGGGCTGTCGCTGGGCAACATGGACTTTCAACTCCCTCCAAAGGTTTTCTATAGGGTTTAGATCTGGAGACTGGCTAGGCCACTCCAGGACCTTGAAATGCTTCTCACGAAGCCACTCCTTCGTTGCCATGGTGGTGTGCTTGGGATCATTGTCATGCTGAAAGACCCAGCCACGTTTCATCTTCAATGCCCTTGCTGATGGAAGGAGGTTTGCACTCAAAATCTGATACATGGCCCCATTCATTCTTTCATGTACACGAATCAGTCGTCCTGGTCCCTTGGCAGAGAAACAGCCCCAAAGCATGATGTTGCCACTCTCAATGCTTCACAGTAGGTATGGTGTTCTTTGGATGCAACTCAGCATTCTTTCTTCTCCAACACGACAAGTTGTGTTTCTACCAAACAGTTCTACGTTGGTTTCATCTGACCATATGACATTCTCCCAATACTCTTCTGGATCATCCAAATGCTCTCTAGCAGACTTCAGACGGGCCCGGACATGTAATGGCTTAAGCAGGGGGACACGTCTGGCACTGCAGGATCTGAGTCCTTGGCGGCGTAGTGTGTTACTGATAGTAGCCTGTGTAATGTTGGTCCTTGCTCTCTGCAGGTCATTCACTAGGTCCCCCCGTGTGGTTCTGGGATTTTTGCTCACCGTTCTTGAGATCATTTTGACCCCACGGGGTGAGATCTTGTGTGGAGCCCCAGATCGAGGGAGTTTATCAGTGGTCTTGTAGGTCTTCCATTTTCAAATTATTGCTCCCACAGTTGATTTCTTCACACCAAGTTGCTTGCCTATTGCAGATTTAGTCTTCCCAGCCTGGTGCGGGGCTACAATTTTGTTTCTGGTGTCCTTCGACAGCTCTTTGGTCTTCACCATACTGGAATTTGGAGTTTGACTGTTTGAGGTTGCGGACAGGTGTCTTTTATACTGATAACAAGTTCAAACAGGTGCCAGTACTACAGGTAATGAGTGGAGGACAGAGGAGCCTCTTTAAGAAGAAGTTACAGGTCTGTGAGAGCCAGAAATCTTGCTTGTTTGTAGGTGACGAAATACTTATTTTTCACCAAAATTTGAAAAAAATTTCTTTCCAAATCAGATAATGTGATTTTCAGGATTTGTTTTCTCATTTTGTCTCTCATAGTTGAGGTCTACCTATGATGTCCATTACAGGCCTCTCTCACATCCAGGCGCAATAACGTTAAGATGGGTTTGTAACCCCAGGCTAGTGGAAAGCTATCATAGAACTGCTCAGCTTAGGAGGTTGTGCAGGGAGCAGGTACAACACTGGTGGTCAGTGTATGATGTAGATCCGAGTGCTTGAGGAACCAGCTACACCCCAGAAGAAGTGGGCCAAACGGCTTTGGGGTGGTGGGATCCCATAGGCAGTGGATTGATAAATTTCAGGTAACATCACCTATTTACAATGTCTTATTGTTATGCTGCTATGGGGTGTTTACGAACTCGTGGATCTAACTAATTTAGTATTTATGGTGGTGATAGGTCAATACTTTATTACAGTTAGCACTTGCAGTTTATGGTTCTATACCCCAAGCTATTTTGTTATGATCTCATCTTATATCTTAGGTTTCTCCAGGCTTATTATGTGTCCCTATTATAAGGTGTTCCCTGTCATTTTACGTATTACACGGCTACTTAATCATGATGCATTGAAATGCGTTGCTTGGACTCTTGCCTGTTCATGCCTTTTTGTTGGATTCATTTTGTTGGATCCCACACCATGCCTGTTGGATTCACTTTTCAGCCCACCCACACTTCCTCAATCAGTAGCACCCAAGGCTCAGTATTTTCCTCCTCCAAACAAACAGCCCCAATGAACTACCTGGCAGACAGCCTGTGTCAGAAAGCGAAGTGTATTAGTAACTTCATCTTTGCTTAAATTTCATATACAATTAACAGTATTTTTGTGCCACAGGACAACCCCTTTACATTTCTCATTGCCTATACTATAAAATCTTGTGCCTCTCCAAACCTATGCATTTCATTGATTACAATCTAATGTCCCAAATTAAATTTGGGAACTTGTCTGTTTCCCTGATTATTCTGGACTGCTACTACAGCCCACATCAGTCTAAATGTTTTATTATCCAGAACTGTGGATATTCAGAGATACATATAGGCTTAGAGAGAACATATAATGTTCTAAAACTCTTGGATTTTACAATAAAACTATGGGTCTTGTCTCTTATACGATGTAACTGCCTCTGATCGAGCACTCTGTCAAGTCTGTGGCTACACAACAAGCTGTGATGCATTGTATGTTCCAACACCAGCATGAACTTTTTAAGGTTTTTGTACTACAACAGCTCTTCAATGGGATTAGTCCTGATGGTCCATCCTATGATCCCTATGAATCATTGAACCTTGGTTAGCCATGACCATGTTGCTTCTTTACCGGTTGTCCTTCTTTCAACTGTTTTCTTGTCGTACTCACTGAAAACCTAGAATACCCCACAAGACCTGTTATTTTGGAGAGGTTCTTAACCAGTCATCTAGCCACCACAATTTGGCCTTTGTCATGTTGCTGGAATTATTACACATTCACATTTTTATTGCTTCCACAACTACCACCCAAAAGACACTGCTTGAAGATAGGAATGCCGATTAAAACTTCCTAATAACCCCGAAAACATCAGATATTAATTATTAACTCGCATGGTAATATTTTCTAATCATTTTTAACTCCTAAAAGATGTTCTTGTACAGCTGTAACATCTGTTGAAAGCTACAGCTCACTTTATGTGTTTTATAGGTCTATGGGTTGTATTCTTCATGAAATGTGCTGCTTGGAACACGCTTTCACTGGCCACAGTTTCTTAGCTGTTGTCCTGAAAATTGTAGAAGGTCCAACACCGACTTTACCTGACCGTTACTCTAGTGACCTTAATTTACTGATGGATAGGTATGGTGCATCTCAGATATTATAACTATTGTTGTAATCATCGCTTTGTTTTTTATATTTGCTTTTTATAGCTGCATTGGCTCATTTCATATTTCAGGTTGCTGAGTAAAGACCCCTCTCATCGCCCAGGAGCTGGAGAAATTCTGCAAGATCCATATATAGCAGAACACCTGCAGGTACACTTATAGGTGCATCTCACTAAATTAGAATATCATAAAAAAGTTAATTTATTTCAGTTCTTCAACACAAAAAGTGAAACTCATATATAGAGTCATTACGAACAGAGTGATCTATTTCAAGTGTTTATTTCTGTTAATGTTGATGATTATGGCTTACAGCCAATGAAAACACAAAAGTCATTATCTCAGTAAATTAAAATAATTAACAAAAAACACCTGCAAAGGCTTCCTAAGCGTTTAATAAAGGTCCCTTAGTCTGTTTCAGTAGGCCCCACAATCATGGGGAAGATTGATGACTTGACAGATGTCCAGAAGACAGTCATTGACACACTCCACAAGGTCCCAGAGTTCCTATTTTCATTTGAAAATCAAGGTCCCAGAGTCTGGAGGAAGAGTGGAGAGTCACACAATCCAAGCTGCTTGAGGTCTAATGTGAAGTTTCCACAATCAGTGATGGTTTGGGGAGCCATGTCATCTGCTGGTGTAGGTCCACTGTGTTTTATCAAGACCAAAGTCAGCGCAGCCGTCTACCAGGAAATTTTAGAGCACTTCATGCTTCCCTCTGCCGACAAGCTTTTTGGAGATGGAAATTTCATTCTCCAGCAGGACTTGGCTCCTGTCCACACTGCCAAAAGTACCAATACCTGGTTTAAAAACAACAGTATCACTGTTCTTGATTGGCCAGCAAACTCACCTGACCTTAACCCCATAGAGAATCTATGGGGTATTGTCAAGAGGAAGATGAGAGACACCAGACCCAACAATGCAGACGAGCTGAAGGCTGCTATCAAAGCAACCTGGGCTTCCATAACACCTCAGCAGTGCCACAGGCTGATCGCCTCCATGCCACGCCGCATTGATAAAGTAATTGATGCAAAAGGAGCCCGACCAAGTATTGAGGGCATTTACTGAACATACATTTCAGTAGGCCAACATTTCGGATTTTAAAAACATTTTTCAAGCTGTTGTTATAAAGTATTCTAATTTACTGAGATAATGACTTTTGTGTTTTAATTGGCTGTAAGCCATAATCATCAGCATTAACAGAAATAAACACTTGAAATAGATCACTGTTTGTAATGACTCTATATAATATAGGAGTTTGATGTTTTGTATTGAAGAACTGAAATAAATTAACTTTTTGATGATATTCTAATTTAGTAAGATGCACCTGTATTTATTATGTACAAATATATTACACATTTTATACTTAAAGTGTTATTAGTATATATTACATAGTTGTACTTCTAATGCTGTCTTGAAGATTCAGTTGTCTTTATAGATGTAGAGGTATAACTAGCAGTGCCAAAACCCAGCGTTACAACAGTTTGAAGACTTGCAATTCGATATGGTCGTGACATGGCAGCAAGCATACAGTTTACATGTGACTAGCTTCCCAGAGCAGGGATAAATCCCAACACTCTTTTAAAATGAAAGCTAGTTGACAAGTGACCACAAGTGTGTGAATTGTATACCTGTGGTCACATGACGACTACTCGAACCGAAATACGCCTATATTTCATTGTAGTATGACTGTCCGCATAACATTTACAGGCATTGTATTAGACCCAGCCTGTGGAAAGGTCTAGCAGAAGGATTAAGATTGCAGTTGGAAAGGAAATCCAGAACTCCCAAAATTAAATTATAGTAAAATGTATTTAATTGTATGGTCCACTATGGTGCAGGATTACATGATGTTTCGGTCTACATGACGTTTTTCAAACATGCACCAAGCAGCTTATGACCTCCAGAGTAAATGGTGATATGTTGTGGTATGTGGAACGTGATCATCATCCCTTGGGGAAAAGTGCTCCATAAGCTCTGGCTCTCGGGGCATTTTTGAACAAGTCTTATTGTCCGAAACATCATGTAATTCTGCACAACAGTGGACCATGCAAATAAATACATTTTTATAAATCTCAATTTTGAGAGTGTCGAATTTCCTTACTATTGCATTACTACGGAGTTGGGCCATATCAGATCTCCAGGAAGCCTTAGGAGTGCCGTATTTCCCTATCCATACTAAGAGTGCAGTTATGTGGGCGATTGTTAGACCCCTCAGGTGCCATGATGATGATGGCTATCGGGGGGATGTTGGGTGCATATACTCTTAGAAGCCTATGTCGCATCATTGATCCTCGCAGTTTTAGCAGTTTCATTAACCAGATTTAAGAGAAATACTGTGTTCTGCTTTTTTTTTTTAATGTTATCACTTTTAGTTTTTATACACTTTCCTGGTGGCAGCCATAGTAAATATACATGTTTTATTGTATTGTCTGTATACACAGTACAGCAGAAGTTTTGTGCTTTATACCAGATGCAATGAATAGGAGTTAACTGAAATAGCATTGATTAGTACAGCCTAAAGGAAGCAAGTAAAAGCAGAGAGACACACAGAGACCCTTCTGTGTGTATTGTGGCGCTATCCATCTTCTTTACACCTCCAACAATACAGTAGAGATGTCATTAACTTCCCCACCCTCTAGTGATAATGAGACAACTCTGCTCATTTTGTCCCAGGCTATACAGCAAATCTGTCAAACGAACTACAGAGAACAAGAAGTGCTGGTCCATTGTGAACTAGATTTGTAACCATCATAAATTCAGGAATATTTCATTTTTTTAAAAACACAGATATTAAATAAGCAGCACTAGATATGTTCATAGTAATAATATGAACTAAATAATAGATGATTTTCAGGTCATTGATTCTCTCTAATATGCTTTGCTTTTAGAAAGTAAAATTAAGGCTGTACGGTTCAGTTCTGCAAGACGACAAAACTATAATCTGCCAAAAAGAAGCCGACCAAATTAAAAATGCTGTGTAAGTACAAGCTGGATGACATTGTTTTGTTTTCTTTTTCACATTAGATAGAAAATTAGGAAGTAGAAATTCTGACAAGATCAAGTTGAGGTCAGAATAAAGTTTATGTTATCAGTATTCGCACAGTATGTACACAATGAGAAACATACTGAGATGCTCCTGATCACCCGAAACACTTTGTTATCTCACTCTTGCATCAAAGCATCCTGGGCTGGAATAGCAGTTAACAGGTGCCAGAAGTTGGTTGACGCTATGCAAGATAGATGTGAAGCAGTTCTAAAAAACTGTGGTAATACAACTAAATATTAGGTTAGTGATTCACATGAATGCTAAATCCTCAAAAAAAGAGAGTACATATTGTGAGTTTGTAAAGACAAATGCAGACACTGCTGTTTTGTAGAACAGCCCGATGTTCATTTTTGTTATTTTCTGTAAAGTAGTTAAAAATTATATACATTTCTCTTCATGTTTTGAATTAGAAAATAGTGTGCAATGTTCCCAATGCATGGAAATAACAACTAGTATAAAGATTTTGTGCATGTTTTTAAACACTACTATTATTTTGAACACTACTGTATATACTTCATTAGCATCATCATCCAGATGACTCACCAAGGCAGCCAATATACTTCTATTCTCCTCTGTGCCTCAGTGTCCAGTCTGTTGATCAAGATTCTGCTCGCAACACTAGAGGTTTCATCTCCGATCATGTGATTAGCTCTGTAGACATAGATACATAGCTTACCTCTGATGGATTATGGATTATATAATTGATTATGAATTATAGGAATGGATAACTTTCTAATACCATACACCTTATGTTGAGTTCCCCCGAGGAACCTGTTTAGCAGTGAAACATTTCAGGAGGACATGTTTGGGGCTTGTAATATAATTTAATAGGTTGTCTTGTGTTGTTTTAAGGAAACAGAGAGCAGTTGTTCTGGATGTTTGTTCCTTGATAATACTATAACTACAGTGCCCATATTTCTGGTAACAATATAAAACAGTGTATATAAGGTAAAGCACAGGACACCACAATTTTAACCCACTGTATTCTGACCCACAGCACTGTAATAAATTTAAAGGAAATTAAAATAAATTGTAAGTTTTAAATTCTCATTAGAGGAAGGTTAGTGGGGCCCTCGGGCGCTTTTGGTTTATTTGCTGTATTTGAATCAATTCCTATTCTGAGTCTTACCTATTTCACCCTTCTGAATTGTTATCACTGTAAGGCAGCGCTAGTCATCATGCTGGGGAACACTCGCTTCACCGGGTCAATTAAAGCACACCAGGCAACACCTTTCCGGTATTTCACAATCCAGCAGTTTATTATACTTCATAACTGCTTATAACCGAGTCCATCTCAGTGGCTCGCCAACATATTACACATATAATGTCCAAGAGCCTTTCCAGTGACAGATATGTCCACTTGGCTCCAGATACAGCCTTCAGCAAGGTAACAATTTAAATGTCCACATCAAACAGTGTTTTTACCTTTTCCGGGTTTTAGCTGCTTCAGGTTTGTTCTGCCACCGCTGTGGCTTTACGGCTTCCCAGATGGGGGTCTCCAGCCCTTGTACCTTCAAAGGCTACTGGTATGTTTACACACCTAACATCCAGCCTCTGCCTTCCAGGACTCTTGTCTTCCAAGCCTCTTGCCCTCCAAGGCTTACTGGGATCGCTTACACATAAGGATCCAGCCTCTGCCTTTCAGGCTTCACCAGGCTTCAATAGACCTCACACTCTAACGGTGTCCCACACAGGGAACAGGCCGCACGCCTTTCACACCTTGTCTCAAAACTACTAGGGTTTATATATCTTCCAATGCATACAGGCCCTGTGCTGATGTCACAGTCTAGTGATCAGACCTTCTGTGTGCACAGGACCTGTGCAATGTCACAGTCATGTGACCAGTCACCTGGGGGAAGGTACGTGGTCAGCCAAAACACACCCTGGACCATTACAGTAATGCTGCAAGCCGCTGCATTACATATCCCCCCCTCTGTTCAAACTTGTGGGGTTGAACACATGATATACAGAATCACATTGTAACATACCTGGCGGCGTCCTTGCATGGTGGTCCATCTCCCACTGTGCAAGAGCGCGCACTTGATCTCCAGTCCAGAATGTCTCTCTGGCTTCCCTCCATGCTGTCTGTTTGTGTCTGTTTCTGCTGCTTAAGGGCGGCGCCCGATCACTTCCTGCTTTTTGTACCTGCTGTGGGTCACACCCCTTGTGCGTCCTCAGCCTATTGCTGTCTGTCACCTGGTATATAGCTCAGCTGCTCCCATCTATCCCTGCCTGAGCATAGTGTTTCATTCAGTGTGTGCTTGCACTCTGAAGGTGCCAGGTCCCGTTCTTTGTCTCCTGCTTTGCGGTATCAGTTCCCGTGTCTGAACTGAGTCCTGTCTATGTCTCCTGCCTTGCGGTATCAGTTCCCGTGTCTGAGCTGAGTCCTGTCTATGTCTCCTGCCTTGCGGTATCAGTTCCCGTGTCTGAACTGAGTCCTGTCTATGTCTCCTGCCTTGCGGTATCAGTTCCCGTGTCTGAACTGAGTCCTGTCTGTGTTCTCTTGTCTGCCTATCCTGGAGGCTGTATTTCCAGGCCTGTCTGAACACGCTCCTAGCCTGTTCCTTCCGCCTTCTAGGGGCCTATTACCTAGATCCGTTCCTGTATCTTGTCTGTCCTGTCTGAACTCGCTCCTAGCCTGTTCCTCCTGCCTTCTAGGGGCCGATTACCTAGACCCGCTCCTGTGTCTTGTCTGTCCTGTCTGAACACGCTCCTTGCCTGTTCATCCTGCCTCTCTGGGGGCCGTATTCCCAGACCCGCTCCTGTATTCCGCTGCAGTGTCGGTCTCCTCCGTACACTCAGTTCCAGTCTGAACTCTCTCCTATCCTTTACCTGTTTTGCCTCTATGTCCGTTCCCTTCCTTTTTCTGCAGAGTCTGAACTCGTACCTAACTCCTGCTTGATGTCTCTGTACTCCCGTTTGTGAGTTTCTGGTCCACTCTCTACTTCACTGCTAGTACCCTGTGGGTATCTGGCTCTGCCTTTCCCTTCCTGTCTGTTCCGTGTGAACAGAGCCCTGTTCCCCCTGCTCAGTCTAGCCTGCTCTGACTCCTTTGCTCACCGCTCCGGCGGTTCTAGCCTGCTCTGACTCCTTTGCTTACCGCTCCGGCGGTTCTAGCCTGCTCTGACTCCTTTGCTCGCTGCTCCGGCAGCCTTGCTCCGCTCTGACCCTTTTGCTCACTGCTTCGGCAGTCTCGCTCCGCTCTTATCCTTTTGCTCACTGCTCCGGCAGTCTTGCTCCACTCTTGCTCACCGCTCCAGGCGGTCTCGTCCTGCTTTACTCTTGCTCACTGCTCCGGCAGTCTCGCTCAGCTCTGACCCTTTGCTCACCGCTCCTGGCGGCCTTGTCCTGCTCTACTCTTGCTCACCGCTCCAGGCGGCCTTGTCCTGCCCTGTTCTCGCTCACCTCTCTGGGCGGCCTCACTCTGCTGTGTTTGTCCGCCACATCTGTGGTTCTGTTCCTGAGTCCCAGTGTGTACTGGGTCCTATCCCGCCAGTGTCCCTACCTGCTAGTGCCTCCCTGTCTGCACTCTAGCTGTGCTTGCCTGTACCCCTCTGCCTGTATTGTTCCTGAGTCCCAGTGTGTACTGGGTCCTATCCCGCCTGTGTTCCTACCTGCTAGTGCCTCCCTGTCTGCACTCTAGCTGTGCTTGCCTGTACCCCCCTGCCTGCATACCCGCCTGCCTGCATACCAGTCGTGCCTACCTATACCCACCAGTCTGTGTGCCAGCCTACCAGTCTGTTCCTGTATTCCCCTGTGTGGGTCAACAGCCGTGTCCGGGGTCTGTCCTGGAGTAGCACCTGGTCCCTCTGCTCGGTTCCTCCTTGGTGCACTGGCGTCGTATGCCGTCGTGCGACCCTGGTCGGATCGGGTGAATACCTAGTTACGCCCCTCCAGGCATTCACTCTCCGGCACGGTCCAGTGGAATCACTACAATCACACGCACACGCCGCTCAGCCCGGGCGTATGCATTACACACATTATACCCCACCGTTCACACAGAGACCATGTACTTGACAACTGCGCTGCTCAGCACCTGGAACATTAGGCATCGACATTAGCCTATTCCTTAGGGACCTACCATTTGTCATTGTCACTGACTTCGTCAAGTCACATTTCCGGGTCGTAACCTTGTCAGACCTCCCCCGCTCCCAGCGGTCCATACAGCAGAGTGACTCACATGCCCTGGTATCTAAGGTCCGGTTAGACTCCGTACTGTCCCGTACTCTATTGGGTCGTTTGTATGGGCCTCTCAAAGCTGAGTTACTGGAGGTCTCACTACCTCTAAACCCACGCCCACTATCCTCAGGACATCTTGGCAAGTCTCTAACTTCTACTGTAGCCGTTCTATTATTTAGGGGGCCCTTTCTTTGTCTGATCTCACAATTTCTAGATGGCTGCCACCTTCTGCTGCTCAGGCGATGCTGCCTTTCCATTTGCAGTCTGGCGAGATTCAACTGTTCTACCTCTCGCAGGTAGGTCACTCGGTACTCCATCAGCATGCGTATATTTGCAAGATTTTCTTCCTTTCCTATAGCGGAGAATGACACCATGCCGTCTTCATCTGGTATCCAGTCCTGACGATCACGTGGACTGCTTACTTTCATCATGCCAGACTTCTTTACCATCATCTGCATGGCTCGGCCATTTCTCCCAATGAGCTTTCTCACCAGAACATGAGGCACCCGGATGACCTCTTCGCGCAGACTGTGAGCTTTTATCATAAGCTCCAGTTGTCTAACGGCTTGTTCCGTCTTCAACCGGAGAAACCGCTTCGTGCGAATACATCGCCAGTGCATGTCACTTAGGATCACCACCCTCTTCACTGTGACTTCGGTCGTGGACAGGACCACCAGCTGTTTAGCTTCTGAGGTCGAGTACACCTTACAGGCTCCCACGGCCTTCTTAAACTCTTCATGCATGGACTCACTGGTGCATTCTTCTCTCAAATCCTCGGGTACATCTTTGAGGCACTTGTACCGAGAGGTTTCTGTCTCACCAGTGGTCTCCAAAAGATCATCTAGCTCAGGTTTCAGGGGCAACTGACTTTCAGCTTCTTCACCCTGTATGCTTCCCCTGAGCTGACTCACAGCTACAAATTCACAAATTTTCGTCTTGACCACTTCCATTTCATATTTATCTACTGTTAACACTCTCTTAGCTCTCCTCAGGTCCACCTTCTCATGGTGAGTGCAACTTGTTTGCCCTTTTCCTTCTCCAAGGAGGCCTCGTTCACTGAGTGATACTTTGCTAGGCGACCTTTGAGCTCGAAAACTTCTTCCTCTAGCTCAGCTACTCGCCTCTCAGCAGCCCATCTCTGAAGCTCTTCCTGCTTCAACTGCTCCTTTAACAGTAGTGTTCTCTCAGACCTCTCTGTCTCCAATGCACCCACTCAGCTCTCAACAGCCAGTCTCTCAAGCTTCTCTTGCTTCAAATGGGCTTGTAGCGACTCCTTGAGCTCCTTGATCTTGGCTCCTACATCCACCGAATCATCCGAGCTCGCACTATTCGAGTAGGTATTTGTTTCATACCTCCCATCTCCAGTGGCCAACTCTTGGCCCTGGTCTGTGGCTTCTCCGATAGACTCCTCCATCTTTTTTCGCTCAGCTTCCATTTTGCTGATTCTTTCCTTAAGGCACATCTCTGCCCTCTGGAGATTATCACAAAATGTCTGCAGCTCCTTCACCTGAGCTTCCAGACCTAGGGTCTTTCTGTGGAGATCACCATTTTCATCACGGGTGTCCTGCAGAGTGGTCTCAACCAATTGGCGCATGTGCTCTGCATCCGCCTTATCATCCTCTAGTTTTTCTTTAACCCTGAGGAGATCCTCATAGTCTCTCTTAATTTGTTGCAGTTCCCCACTGCGTTCACCATATTCCTTCTTGGATTCACACAGCTCCCAGTTGAACTGTTCGCGCAGTCGTTCTAGGTTTTGTTCACGCCAAGAAACTTCATCCTGCAGCGCCTCCTTCTCAAGCTTCAACTGCAAAACCTCCTCCTTGGTTTTGTGGCGGTCCTCCTTAATTTCCTGGAACATTTCCTTCCATTGGTTAATTTCCTCGTTGCTCCCCTCCAGGTCTCGCTGTAAGTTCCTCACAACCTGGTATATTTTCTGCCGTTCAGACTCCAGGCTCCGCTGGTCTGAGGACACGTTCTCCAGGTTTTCCCATAGTTGCTGCACGTCACTCTGACACTGCTGCCTGATAGGCTCCAGCTCTTGGTCATACAAATACAAAGAAATAGTCGGCACTGCGTAGTCCTCTTTAGTAATAGTGGTGCACGTGGAGAGATTACAAGTAAAATGAAGAAATCCCGGCACTCACGTGCATTCGATCAGTTCATTTATCCACATGTAGGAAAACTACAACAAGACGTTTCAGCCCCTCACAGGCTTTTTTCAATTGTGACAATTGAAAAAAGCCTGTGAGGGGCTGAAACGTCTTGTTGTAGTTTTCCTACATGTGGAATAAATGAACTGATCGAATACACGTGAGTGCCGGGATTTCTTCATTTTACCAGCTCTTGGTCATGACTGGCCTCCTCCTCTTTCAGATCCTGATCCTTCTAAGTACTGTACCGGAGGTTGCTACTGGCAACGTCACCTCCTCTTCTGCCTCTAAAGGAGGATCCACACTTGAAACAAAGGCACACAGTACTACATTTTCTTTATTTTCACTTTCAGCAAAGACTACAGGAGCAACCTTTTTGTGGCCCTTGCGCCGTCAACGACGAGAGCAGGACTCTCTCCCCTCGTCTAGCCCCTCCTGACTTTCCTCTCTTTCTACTTTCATAGTGTCACCGTCAGCTATGGGGTCTGTGTAACTCCCCATGGTTTTGTCGACTAACAGGTCACCACCCACTTTGATGTCAACCCCTTCTACTGGAGCTACCCCATTATCAATGGTTAAATCGTCATTTTTAGGTGGTACCAACCCACAACCAGTAACAAATTTTGGTTTTCTATACTCCACGCTCTTGTGAAAATCCGCCCCCTTTTGAGACTCCACCCCCTTTTGGACACCCACACCTGTAGGGGGATTTTTACAAAAAAAAATCAGCAATAGTCTTAGGACTCAGTTCACAACATCTCTTACCACCTCCCTGGGCACTCTGGGACAATACTGGCACCCCCGGAGAGTTCCCAGAATGGTCCACTGCCGCCATTCTATACGATGCTCACAGCTCCTGCCGTTCCTGCACCATGTCCTGTAGACGTTTCTCAAATACCTGCTGCGGTTTTAACCGGCACTTTAATCGCTCAATAGCTTCATTTTCTTTTGCTGCTCTGTTCACAGCCATCGCGGTATGCTATTCACACTAGACACTTCACCGCTTTCCCCGGAAAAAATTTTGTGGCCCCGCCGAGCCACAGCAAACCAGGGTTGAGTGGGAGGACAATTTTCGTAACCCCGCCGAGTTACAGCAAACCAGGTTTGAGTGGGAGGACAATTTTCGTAACCCCGCCGAGTTACAGCCAGATGCTTTAATTTTCGTGACCCCCGCCGAGCCACAGCAAACCAGGTTTGAGTGCGAAGACAATTTTCATAACCCTGCCGAGTTACAGCAAGATGCTTTAATCTTCGTGACCCCGCCGAGCCACAGCAAGATGCCTGTATCCACACTCGTTGTCCTGTGCTGTTGCCCCTAGCAACCGGGCCGCAGTTGCCCTTAGCAACCAAGTTGCAGTTGCACCTAGCAACCGGGCTGCAGTTGCCCCTAGCAACCGGGCTGCAGTTTCCCACATTCTCCAACCACATGTAAGGCAGCGCTAGTCATCATGCTGGGGAACACTCGCTTCACCGGGTCAATTAAAGCACACCAGGCAACACGTTTCCGGTATTTCACAATCCAGCAGTTTATTATACTTCATAACTGCTTATAACAGAGTCCATTTCAGTGGCTTTCCGACATATTACACATATAATGTCCAAGAGCCTTTCCAGTGATAGATATGTCCACTTGGCTCCAGATACAGCCTTCAGCAAGGTAACAATATAAATGTCCACATCAAGCAGTGTTTTTACCTTTGCCGGCTTTTAGCTGCTTCAGGTTTGTTCTGCCACCGCTGTGGCTTTACGGCTTCCCAGATGGGGGTCTCCAGCCCTCGTACCTTCAAAGGCTACTGGTATGTTTACACACCTAACATCCAGCCTCTGCCTTCCAAGACTCTTGTCTTTCAAGCCTCTTGCCCTCCAAGGCTACTGGGATCGCTTACACATAAGGATCCAGCCTCTGCCTTTCAGGCTTTACCAGGCTTCAATAGGCCTCACACTCTAACAGTGTCCCACACAGGGAACAGGCCTCACGCCTTTCACACCTTGTCTCAAAACTACCAGGGTTTATATATCTTCCAATGCATACAGGCCCTGTGCTGATGTCACAGTCTTGTGATCAGACCTTCTGTGTGCACAGGACCTGTGCGATGTCACAGTGATGTGACCAGTCACCTGGGGGAAGGTACATGGTCAGCCAAAACACACCTTGGACCATTACAGTAATGCCGCAAGCCGCTGCATTGCATCACGTATGTTACATAAAAAGTTTAGCACCTTTTTCAATTCATGTAACGAGCACTTGTCATTATGACACACCTATAAAATGAGAACTAATAATCCTTCTCAACCTGTCAGCAGCTCTGTAAAGAATCGTACTGAAGTGCTTTTTTTCTTGAGAAGGTGGGGAGTACATCTCGTGTTATGCTTAGTGTGACTGTGCCGAACCATGAGTTTCTTTCTTTTCAGTCCCCTCATTAGTGGCTGTTTAGTGGATGTTATTACACTAATATTATTTCATTAGGGTATCACTCAGATAACTTAAAGTGTTGTAGTTCAGATCTGCTGTTGAAAAAAGTCCACAAGCTGAAAAATCTCTAATAACTTAGTCAAAAGGAACGTTTCACATTGAACATGGTGTCTGATCTGCAGAAAGCAAGTTATGGAAAAGGAGAAGCTGAGAAAAATATGTAGGTTTGCAGGAAACAAAATCATTATAACTTCAATTTAGGAGTCCAGTGGGTAGTTCTTGTCAGTAATTCACAGTCATTCCAGTATGGTTGTGCACAGAAATTAATTTGGGACCACCCCCGGGACCACTAAGCTTAGAATAATGCAAATACAACTTATCTTGAATCTTTTCCCACAAAATTATATATCAAACCGCTCAGCTTCTCCTTCTCTATAACATGCTGCCCAGAAAAATGACTGCATGTCCAATGCTACAGGTTCCCTTTAAGCATCCAGTATAAAAATGAGAAAATCTTGCCCTACAGTGGCATGTAAAAGTTTGGGCACCCCTGGTCAAAATTACTGTTATTGTGAACAGTTAAGCAAGTTGGAGATGAAATGATCTAGAAAAAGCCTAAAGTTAAAGATTAGACATTTACTTTGTATTTTAGGCAAAAAAATAAATAAATAAATTATATATTAATCTTTTACATTTTAAGAATTACTAAAAGGAAAACGGGCCGATGCAAAAGTTTGGGCACCCTGCATGGTTAGTACCTAGTAACATCCCCTTTTGAAAGTATCACAGCTTGTAAACGCTTTTTGTAACCAGACAAGAGTCTTTCAATTCTTGTTTGAAGGATTTTCATCCATTCTTCCTTGGAAAATTCTTCCAGTTCTGTGAGATTCCTGGGTCATCTTGCATGCACTGCTATTTTGAGATCTAGCCACAGATTTTCAATGATGTTCAAATCAGGGGACTGTGACGGCCATTGTAAAACTTTCAGCTTTCGCTTTTTGAGATAGTCTATTGTGGATTTTGACATGTGTTTAGGATCATTATCCATTTGTAGAAGCCATCCTCTTTTCAACTTCAGCTTTTTTACAGATTGTGTTATGTTTGCATCAAGAATTTATTGAAATTTCATTGAATCAATTCTTCCCTCTACCCATGAAATGTTCCCCCTGCCATTGGCTGCAACCCATCCCCAAAGCATGATTGATCCACCCCCATGCTTAATGGTTGGGGAGATGTTCTTTTCCTGAAATTCTGTATCCTTTTTTCTACAGACATACCTTTGATCACTGTGGTCAAAGAGTTCTATATTAACCTCATAGGTCCACAGGACTTGTTTCCAAAATGCATCAGGCTTGTTTAGATGTTCTTTTACATACCTTTGATGCAGAATTTTATGGTTAGGATACAGGAGAGGTTTATTCTGATGACTATTCCGTGAAGGCTATATTTGTGCAGGTGTCTCTGAATAGTAGAACAATGTAGCACAACTCCAGAGTCTGCTAAATATTTCTGAAGGTCTTTTGCAGTCAAGAGGGGGTTCTGATTTGCCTCTCTAGCAATCCTACGAGCAGCTCTCACTGAAATGTTGCATGGTATTCCAGACCTTATCTTGAATTCCACTATTCCTGTTAACTGCCATTTCTTAATTACTTTTGGAACTAAGGAAAGGGCAACTTTAAAACACTTGCTATCTTCTTATAGCCTTCTCCTGCTTTGTGGGCTTCCACCATTTTCATTTTCAGAGTGCTAGGCAGGTGTTTGAAGAACCCATGGCTGCTGTTTTTGGCACAAGGTTAAAGGAGGCTGGGTTTTTATAAAGCTGGGAAATTTACATCACCTGGCCTTTCGTAACAATGATAGTGAACAAGCCATAACCCTAGCAGGCTAATTAAGGTCTGAAACCTTGGTCAAAGTTTTCTGAGCACACAAACCTCCAAGGGTGCCCAAAGTTTTACATAGGCTCATTTCCCTTTTTGTAATTTTTAAAATTAAAAAAATGACAATATATATATCTTTTGCCTAAAATACAGAGGAAATGTGTCATCTTTAACTTTAGGCCATTTCATCTTCAACTTGCTTAACTGTTCACAATAACAGTAATTTTGACCAGGGGTGCCCAAACTTTTACATGCCACTGTACAAGAAATTACTGTGCATCGATTGTGCCTTAGGGTGTTTATATTGTCCAAGGTGCATTAACTTCAGACAGTTTACCGCTAATTTCCGTTACCATGTGTTGAATATAGTGTATCCTTAAAGCATACTTAAAGGGGTTTGCTACTTTATCTTTATTTCAACAAATGTGTGAAGGACATGATTTTGTGTCACGTACTTATAGAAAAGTATTATGGGTGCTCCTCCTACTTGTTACTGCAACCTTCCTTCACATGTGACAGCTGTCAATTAGAAGAGAATGATGGACAGGTCTGGTCATATTCTCCTCCACTAGCAACCATTTTATGAACAGAAAAGCTGTGCAGTTTGTGAGGAAGACTGTACTTATAAGTGAAGGAGGAGAACCTGTCATATATATTAGTAAGTGCTACAGAATCATGTCTCCAATACATCTGTTAAAATAAAGATAAAGTGTCCAATCCCTTTAAATTTGTTGTGCAAGATTATAAAAATGTGGCTACTTTTCCCATGGGTTGTGTCAGGTATTGCTGCTGTTCAGCAACTCTGAATTGAATAGGGTGAACTGCAAAACACACAACCTTAGGACATTTGTGGCAATATTTTTGGAAGAAATCTGCCATATTTTTTAATCTTGTCAATCCCCTTTAATTTTTTCATCATTTTAATTATAGTATTGTTACATTATAAGCTGCCTCTGATAATAGTTCATCCAGGGTCACTATCATGTACAGAAACAACCAGGATTCTAAGAAAACAGCTAACTTGTGTAAATATTACATTTTAGTGACTTAGTAACTTTTTATAATGGGATTGTCACTTTTCTGTTTTAACTTGGTTTTACCATAATTATTTTCACACAATGTGATTTCCAAAGTGGGATTTAAACTGATTAGAATGAAATGTAAGTTCTCCATGTAAATGATACTTGGCGAATTATACATGGTTCACCTGCAGTGTCATTATTAATGCTTGCTGTCTGAGTCGGTTAAGCCTCATAATGTTCAGACCAAGCTGTGAAATAGGGTTTAATATTCTGGAGTGATGCGAGCAATGAATTAGGGAATGGGTTGATCAATAATTTGTAGAAGATTACAAGTTTATCACTATACATTCCTGTGTTCTTATAGACAGAGAAAATTCCATCTTCAGACTCTTCGGGAACTATCAGAAGTGCAGAAAATGACCCCCAGAGAAAGGATGAGACTGAGAAAGCTGAATGCTGCAGATGAGAAAGCAAAAAGACTAAAGTAAGAAAAAATCATAAATACAGTCACCCATAACTTCAGTGGACTTTTGCAGAAGAGGTGCGATAGGGAATGCAGAGATAGTAGTTTCACCTGGACTGTCCACAGACCTCTCTATCATAAATACCCTGTTAAAGATCTTACATTGGGGTCCAGAAGATTCAAATTATGGCCCAATTCATCATTACCTTTGTGTCTGTTTTTTTGTTTGCACCCATTTCACTATTCTATTTGCGCCTTTTTTGAAGTGTTTTTTTCCGCTTTGTGGGCTGAGTCTAACTATTTCAAATATTTTAGCCTGAATCATCAATTGCAACTTTTTAAAAAGTTGCAAAATTTGGCAAAACTTCACTTCAGTCTCTGCCTGGTGTATTTTTGAGTACACCAGTATTTTGGCGCAATTTTGCGACTTTTGAAAAAACAGTTCAAAATCGGGAAAAAAGCACATTTTTTATTTTGCATCAATTTCATGAATCTCATGCACCATTTTGATGAATTTGGTGTAAAAAAGGCAATTAATACCACAAAACAAAAAAAGAAAGTGACTTAAAAAAAAACGCAAATGATGAATCGGGGTCTATGTCTGTTAACTTTTCGTAGGTGTTTGTTATAAAAATGTTAAAACAGTGGAGGTCCAAAAAATGAGCCCTACCCCCAACTACCAAGCTAATGAGATATCAGTTGGTATAGGAAGATTGCTCTCAGTGGGAAAAAAAAGTAAAATAAATAAAAAAAAAGATTAATCTTGTACTTATGATAACTTTTAATGGCTAGCAAAAATAAAACAAATGATGTTACAAAGCAAGCTTTCGAGACTTCTTAGGTCTCTTTCTCAGGCATGGTATAACAAAGTATCTGAAGAAACACAAATATATGCACAAAAAAAAACCCAAAACAGAGGCATAATAAATTGACATTTAAATAAACAAACAAACTCAGAGAATTAATTCTTAATTGGATTAGATTAGTGGTGTGAAAATTCCAGAGTAATCCACATTTTTTCAATTTGCAGGGTAATTTCTCATTATGTTTCTATCCCAGGTTTTGTCTGTTAAATGGACACAGTGTGAATGTGTACTTACACATTGCACTTACACCAACATGTGTTCCGTCTCATTTCTTTGGTTTTGCTTTAGTTTCTTGTACTTTGTACATAACAGTGGTGTGGCTCCCCTTTTTTGGGCTGTGCATATTGTCTATTCCACAGACAGGTGCAAAACAGAGATCTGGGTCCTGCTCTGCCCCATCTACTTTGAGGTTTGCTGGCATGCAGCAAGGTGAACTACAAGAGTTAGGGACCATCCTGACATTGCAACCATGGGAACTCTTTGTCTTATATGCAATTTATTGACCACTGTAATTTTAGTCATATACAAGTATGTGGATTTTTTTAGGTCTGGTTTCTTTACTGACAGACTGCCCGCCACTGTGTCTGTTGAGATAGAAATATCTATACGGGAAAACTAAGGTGTTTTCATTTTATGTTTGTGCTACTGTAATAAAAATGTTAAACGTTATATTAAAAGCTACGTTTTATTTATAATCACTGTGGTAAATCAGCTCACTCGGCTTCACATTGAGGTATAAACAGAACACTGTCTCTTTAAATTTTCAGTTGGTTTATTGTGCAGCATAATCCAATAAAAAGTTCATGGTAAATAAACATAGCCCATCCGGCTTAACGGCAAACAAAAATAGGAAAAGGGTCCAGCAAAGTCCTTACACCGGCCAGGGTCCGGCCACTCCGGGTTAGCAAAAACCACAAGGTTCAGGTTCAGCAGGAACAAACACACACTCTCCTCTCTCTGGAGCTGGCCTCCAGATACTGACCACCTCCTGAGTCAGAAGGCTGGCTTTTTATAGCCCCCAAACCACGACCTGGAGTGGAGATAGGGTGGATAGCTTTCCTCCCAGCACTTAGCCATCCACCTGTAAAGCATACCCTTGTAACTCTGGCTATTGACCCTTTCTGCACCTAATGCGCAGGAGAAACCTCCATGTTTTACATCACTGAAGCAAAAAGTCTCAGAGACTCGTATCTCCCCTCCAGTATTCTGCCAGTCACATCACCTTGCTGCTACTTATACTTGGTTTTATTTTTTTTCAATATATAAATTAGCTGTTAAGAGCAATAGGCCCAACATAGATCTCCCTGAGAATCTACCTCCAGAGCTTATTTTAACCCCTGCACCCCACCCTCCCCAGCCTGTTTTCACCTTCCTGACCAGGCAAATTTTTTCAATTCTGACCAGTGTCACTTTATGTGGTAATAACTCTGGAACGCTTCAACATATCCCAGTGATTCTGAGTTTGTTTTTTCGTGACATATTGTAGTTCACGTAGGTGGTAAATTTTGGTTGATATGATTTGCCTTTATTTATGAAAATCTTGAAAATTTTACAAAAAATTAGAAAATTTAGCAATTTTCAAATTTTTTATTTTTTTGATCTTAAACCAGATAGTTACCGTATATTCCGGCGTATAGACGACTTTTGAAGACTGAAAAATCTTCTGTCTAGTCTGGGGTCGTCTTATACGCCGGTAATGCTTTTGAACTTTCAGAAATTGACATGCGGGGATACTCTGGGGGTGTTAATAAGCTGCCGTGGCCGTATCCCTGCCATGTCGGAGTTAATATAAGGTGGAGGGAGTTAAAATACGGCGGCGGTAGGTCCAGACAGTCAGCGCTTCTGTGCTGAAACTGACACATCGCTGCGTATTCCCAGCTCCGGACACAGCGCAGGGCTTCAGTGCCGACAGCTTTCACTTGTCACAGAAGCGCTGCGCTGTGTCCGGAGCAGGGAAGTTCGCATCGCTTCTGTGACAATATATGAAAAGCCAGCAATTCAGCAGCGGCATAAGCCGGCACCCGACAATTTAGAATAGAAAGAATAGAGCATCACACATAGATTAGATAGATAGAAACATGTCAGTCACATATATATGAAGTACAGTGATAGTGCTGGTTACTGTACTTGTCATCTAGTGTTAAAATAAAGGATTTATTTAAAAAAAAAATTGGCGTGGGGTTCCCCTTAATTTTAGTCTCTAGCGGAGGTTAAGCAGACGGCTGGGGCAGATGTTTGAAGCCTGGGAAGGGGGTAATACCCACGGAGCTTCCCAGGCTACTAATATCAGCCCCTAGCTGAATACCTAGCCTTTACTAGCTATTAAAATGGGGGATCCCAAAAAAATGACGTGGGGTCCCCCCTATTTTAATAGCTAGCAAAGGCTAGGCAGACAGCTGGAGGCTGATATTAATAGCCCAGGAAGGGTGCCATGAATATTGGCCCCCTCCCAGGCTAGAAACACCAGCCGTCAGCCGCCCCAGAAATGGCGCATCCATAGGATGCCCCAATTCTGGCACTTAGCCTCGCTCTTCCTACTGCCCTGTAGCGGTGGCAGTGGGGTAATAGGGTTGGGGTTGATGTCAGCTTATAATGCCAGCTGACATCAAGCCCAGGTTAGTAATGGAGAGGCGTCTATAAGACACCCCCATTACTAACCCCATAGTCAAAGTTAAAAAAAAACACAAACACCCAGAATAAAGTCCTTTAATTGAAATAAACACACAATTCTTTATTGTTCTAAATTAAACCATACTTACCATCACGCCCATTCCAGCTGAAGCCAACGATCTCCTGCAATAAAAGTAAAATAATAAAGCAACCTCATCCTTACCTCTCCATGGTTCCCAGGACAGCTCCAGCTCTGCTACATCGAGATGACAGGCTGGACCGCAGCAGAACGCTGCCATCCAGCCTGTCATCCCGCAGACACTGAGAAGCGCAGGCATGCTTGCGCTCCTCAGTGTCTCGCTGTGACGGCATCCAGATGAGCCGACAATGAACTCAGCTCACCTCCTGGACGTCCGTCACTGACAGCGTGGGAAACTTCTACTGCGCATGCGGGGAGCAGGAGAATTTTCCCACGCTGTCAGTGACGTGCATGAGGTGAGCCGAGTTCATTGGACATGATCTCGGCTCATCTGGATGCCGTCACAGTCAGACACTGAGGAGCACAAGCATGCCTGCGCTTCTCAGTGTCTGCCGCATGGCAAGCTGAACGGCAGCGTTCTGCTGCGGTGCAGCCTGTCATGTGAATGTAGCAGAGCTGGACCGGTCCTGGGAACCATGGAGAGGTAAGGATTAGAGATGAGCGTTGTTCTACTCGAACTGTTCGCCAATCTCAAATTCGAGCTGTTTTGGGCGGTGTTCGAGCCGGTCGGCGAACACGAACAATTTGAGAAAAATTCGGCTGTTCGAGGTTATGTTCGATAACTGTTCGTGCACCAAAATCATAACTGGATTTTTTCTCAGTAATGATGAAAATTAATGTTAATACGCAGTTTGAGTGTACAGCGGGGCGGGGGGAGGGGCAGGGGATGGATCTCTGCAGGAACAATGAAGATCTCCATTTTTTTTTCTCTTTCCCGCATTTGCAGTGGGGAGGTGCAATCTGTCAGCCTATCAGCAGCGCACACATGGAGCGAAGTGCTTTTTTTCACACAAGCAAGGGCATGTGTGATTGGCAGTGTATGTCACATGTCCTTGCCCTATAAGACCAAGCCATTTTCCCCGTCGCCACCATTTTCTCACTGCTGCAGCTGCGTTTTAGACGGCACCGCTGTTGCTGTGTGCGCTATACCTTGTTAATTTCAAGCCAATTTTCGCACAAATATACAGATAGCTTGGGAGTAGGGAATAGTTGTGATTGCAGTCCTTTTAAGGACTAGGTTACAGCATTTCCTACGACTTTTATCAGGCAGGTCTGTGCTCTTAAATAGATAGATTGTGGGAGTAAAGACTAATTGTAATTGGAGTCCTTTTCAGGACTAGGTTACATCAGTTCCTATCAGTTTTTGCCAGGCAGGTCTGTGCCAGTGCTGTGCAAGTTTTTTTCACAGCATTTGGCTGAATCTAGCAAAGCTAATCCTTTTTGGCCTATTGCAGAGTGTGTTAGTCAGTGGAGTAGCCTATCTGTGTTGCAAGATATACCACCTGTGTATAGAATACCAATTTTTTTACTGCACCTAGTGAAGTAAAATCTTTTGGGCATAGCATCATTCTATTAGTCCATCTATACTGACCTCCATCAGGTTGCAAACTGAATATAATTTTTTTCTGCATCTAGCTCTGAAAAAATATTTGGGCTTCTAGCAGTGTGTGGGACTTGGTCTATTAGTCCATCTATACTGACCTCCATCAGGTTGCAAATTAAAAATAATTTTTTTCTGCATCTAGCTCTGAAAAAATATTTGGGCTTCTAGCAGTGTGTGGGACTTGGTCTATTAGTCCATCTATACTGACCTCCATCAGGTTGCAAATTAAAAATAATTTTTTTCTGCATCTAGCTCTGAAAAAATATTTGGGCTTCTAGCAGTGTGTGGGACTTGGTCTATTAGTCCATCTATACTGACCTCCATCAGGTTGCAAATTGAATAAAAAAAATTTCTGCATCTAGCTCTGAAAAAATATTTGGGCTTCTAGCGGTGTGTGGGACTTGGTCTATTAGTCCATCTATACTGACCTCCATCAGGTTGCAAATTAAAAATAATTTTTTTCTGCATCTAGCTCAGAAAAAATATTTGGGCTTCTAGCAGTGTGTGGGACTTGGTCTATTAGTCCATCTATACTGACCTCCATCAGGTTGCAAATTAAAAATAATTTTTTTCTTCATTTAGCTCTGAAAAAATATTTGGGCTTCTAGCAGTGTGTGGGACTTGTTCTATTAGTCCTTCTATACTGACGTCCAGCAGGTTGCAAATTGAATATAATTTTTTTCTGCATCTAGCTCTGAAAAAATATTTGGGCTTCTAGCGGTGTGTGGGACTTGGTCTATTAGTCCATCTATACTGACCTCCATCAGGTTGCAAATTAAAAATAATTTTTTTCTGCATCTAGCTCTGAAAAAATATTTGGGCTTCTAGCAGTGTGTGGGACTTGGTCTATTAGTCCATCTATACTGACCTCCATCAGGTTGCAAATTAAAAATAATTTTTTTCTGCATCTAGCTCTGAAAAAATATTTGGGCTTCTAGCAGTGTGTGGGACTTGGTCTATTAGTCCATCTATACTGACCTCCATCAGGTTGCAAATTAAAAATAATTTTTTTCTTCATTTAGCTCTGAAAAAATATTTGGGCTTCTAGCAGTGTGTGGGACTTGTTCTATTAGTCCTTCGATACTGACCTCCAGCAGGTTGCAAATTGAATATAATTTTTTTCTGCATCTAGCTCTGAAAAAATATTTGGGCTTCTAGCAGTGTGTGGGACTTGGTCTATTAGTCCATCTATACTGACCTCCATCAGGTTGCAAATTAAAAATAATTTTTTTCTGCATCTAGCTCTGAAAAAATATTTGGGCTTCTAGCGGTGTGTGGGACTTGGTCTATTAGTCCATCTATACTGACCTCCATCAGGTTGCAAATTAAAAATAATTTTTTTCTGCATCTAGCTCTGAAAAAATATTTGGGCTTCTAGCAGTGTGTGGGACTTGGTCTATTAGTCCATCTATACTGACCTCCATCAGGTTGCAAATTGAATAAAAAAATTTTCTGCATCTAGCTCTGAAAAAATATTTGGGCTTCTAGCGGTGTGTGGGACTTGGTCTATTAGTCCATCTATACTGACCTCCATCAGGTTGCAAATTAAAAATAATTTTTTTCTGCATCTAGCTCTGAAAAAATATTTGGGCTTCTAGCGGTGTGTGGGACTTGGTCTATTAGTCCATCTATACTGACCTCCATCAGGTTGCAAATTAAAAATAATTTTTTTCTGCATCTAGCTCTGAAAAAATATTTGGGCTTCTAGCGGTGTGTGGGACTTGGTCTATTAGTCCATCTATACTGACCTCCATCAGGTTGCAAATTAAAAATAATTTTTTTCTGCATCTAGCTCTGAAAAAATATTTGGGCTTCTAGCAGTGTGTGGGACTTGGTCTATTAGTCCATCTATACTGACCTCCATCAGGTTGCAAATTGAATAAAAAAATTTTCTGCATCTAGCTCTGAAAAAATATTTGGGCTTCTAGCGGTGTGTGGGACTTGGTCTATTAGTCCATCTATACTGACCTCCATCAGGTTGCAAATTAAAAATAATTTTTTTCTGCATCTAACCCAGCCAATAGTTTTGGCCTAATACCACAGTTTGGCCACTCAGCTCTGCTCGGTTACCATCCATTGTTTTTTTGTGCAAACAACTCCAGAGTTGTGAATTAGTTAACCACCAAAATGAGTGGAAAAAGGCCTGCTGCTGGTGGAAAGGGGAATAGGCGTGTTGGGAAGGGGAAAAAAGGTTGTGTCCGTGGGGTAGGTGCAGAAGAAAGACCATCTTCCAGCCAAACTAAAATGTCTACTTCTTTTAGCGGACAATGTGATAAGATCCCTTTCTTACGGCCACGCCAATCGCTACAAATTCCAGATGAGGCACAAAAACAGCAGGTGCTTCAACGGATATCAAGTGCTCCTTTAAGTGGGCTCTCCTCCACATCAACTTCAACATCACAAATACTCCAGTCCTCAAAGGTGTCACCCAAATCGCACTTGCTTCCTCACAGCTCCCAAATCTCCAGCTGCCCGTCTGAGTATGAGGTAGAACAGATGGTTGAGTCTGCAGAGCTGTTTACTCATACTATAGCCTGGGAATCAGAGGTCGACTCCAGCGCTTCTGTGAATCCAGACGAGGAAATGATCTGCACTGATGCCCAGAATCTTTATGAGTCGGATCCAGGACCAGACGCAGAAGGTTCTGACCATAATGTAGACCCTCATTCCCAAACTGTAACTCCTGTTGGTGGAGACAATGAGGAAGACGATGATAAGACTCAAATACCTGATTGGAGCGACAACTTTAGTTTTTTGTCAGGGCAGGAACAGGTTGGCTCTGAGGACGACGGGTGTGATAACGCACAGGGTGATGATGATGAGGTCGGAGATCCCACTTACTGTCAACCCACAGTCAGCCAAGAGATGAGGTCAGCAGAGGAGGTGGAGGAAGATGCTAGTGACGACGAGGTCAGGTTGCGCCTTCCTGGACAGAGACGTAGTACTGGAAGCACGTCAACAACTGCATCCTCAAACACAACTCTGCCTCTCACCACAAGTCGTGGTGGCTCTTCAGGTCGCATGGGTGCTAAGCCTTGCATAGCCTGGGCATTTTTTCAGATCGATAAAGATGACCCAACTCGAGTTATCTGTAACATTTATCAGCAAAAGCTAAGTAGAGACCAAAAAATACATAGTTTGAGTACTTCATGCATGAACCGGCACATGGACATGAAGCATAAGTTGCAGTGGGCAGCTCAGTGTGCTACAATGCGGTCTAGCCGGCCGGGCCAACCACCGTCTGCCATATCTTGTGCATCCGCGGCCTCTTCATCCTCTGTGACTGGGGGGACAGCAGTCACACCTGTTTTGGGGCGCAGACCTGCCACCTCTTTACCCGCAACAGCCAGCGTGATTGGCAGGTCATCATTTTCTTTGGAGGTGGTAACACCAGCTGGTCTTGAGCGCTGTCCGACATCGATAGCACCACCTTTGGATCAAGGCAACCTAACATGTCCGCCTGCATCTTCCTCACAGACCGGCAGTTTGCCGGGGACACCCTTATCAACCCCGTCTAAGCACAATAGCCAGCCCTCGGTCCCTCAGATGTGGACAAGTAAAAGACCATTTCCTCCTAGCCATGAGAAAGCTAAGAGGTTGAATTTCACCATCTGCAAGCTCTTGGCTACAGAAATGCTGCCTTTCCGCCTGGTGGACACAGAGGATTTTCGAGACCTTATGTCCGTCGCAGTGCCCCAGTACCAGATGCCCAGTCGGCACTACTTCTCAAAGAAAGGTGTGCCTGCGCTCCACCAGCATGTCGCACACAACATCACCGCTTCTTTGAGAAACTCTGTGTGTGACAGGGTGCATTTCACCACAGACACTTGGACGAGTAGGCATGGACAGGGGCGTTACATGTCGCTGACTGGGCACTGGGTAACTATGGTGACAGCAGGACAAGGGGCTGCTGTCCAAGTCTTGCCGTCCCCACGAGTTGTGCGTCAATCCTCTTTATGTCATTTTTCCTCCACTGCTTCTGCCTCCTCAACCTCCTCTCGGTCTTCCACCTGCACCCAAAGGCTGTCTGGTCATGCCACAAGCTTTCTAACTGCGCAGAAGGGATCCTGCACACCTCCTTACTATGCTGGCAGTAGGGCTCAACGTCATCAGGCGGTTTTTACATTGAAATGTCTGGGAAATGTGGGTCACACAGCTGAGGAGTTGTGGTCAGCTCTGGAGAACCAATTTCATGAATGGTTGTCTCCACTGGACCTGAAACCAGGGAAGGCCGTGTGCGACAATGCTGCAAACCTGGGTGCGGCCCTTCGCCGGGGCAATGTCACACACGTGCCTTGTATGGCTCACGTGTTGAACCTGGTTGTCCAGCAATTTTTAGCCCACTATCCCAGACTAGATGGCCTTCTGCAGAGGGCACGGTCGCTGTGTGCTCACTTCCGCCGTTCGCATCCCGCAGCTCAGCGACTTACATCTCTACAGAAGTCGTTGGGCCTGCCACTTCACCGGCTAAAATGCGATGTGCCTACCCGGTGGAATTCAACTCTGCACATGTTGCAGCGACTGTGGCAGCACCGACAAGCCCTGGTGCAATACGTTCTGACGTATAGCCTGGGCCAACGAGATTCAGAGGTGGGGCAAATCACGCTGGAGGAGTGGTCTCAGATCAGGGACCTATGCACCCTTCTGCACAGTTTTGAAATGGCGACGAAGATGTTTAGTGCTGACGATGCCATTATCAGCATGACTATTCCGGTGATTTACATGCTGGAGCACATGTTAAACAGAATTCGGAGTCAGGTGGTGGCACAAGAGGAGGTGGAGGAAGTAGAGGAGGAGGAGTTGTATGCGGAAGGGCTAACATCTGCAAGGTCCAGACGGTCGGCAGCACCAAGGCGGCAGGCATGTGAGGGTGGGGGAGATGATTTTACCAGGGCGCATGGTAGCAGCCAAACTAGTGAGGAAGGTGCAGGAGCCCAGGAAGAAGTGGAGGACGAACTGATGGAAGACTCATCAGATGAGGGAGACCTTGATCACATTTCTGTTGTGCGAGGTTGGGGGGAGAGGACAGAGGAAGGAAGCATGATTGCTACCTCGCCACCAACACAACAGGGACTTGGTGCTCCTGGATGCGCAACACACATGAGTGCCTTCTTGCTGCACTACCTGCAACATGACCCTCGAATTGTGAGAATTAGAAATAATCCTGACTACTGGGTTGCCACACTGTTAGATCCCCGGTACAAAAGTAAATTTGCAGAAATTATTCCTGCCATAGAAAGGGATGCACGCATGCAGGAGTATCAGCAGAGACTGTTGCAGAATCTTACATGTGCTTTTCCACAAAATACCAGTGGTGCACGTAGTGAATCTCACAGTTCCAACTTGCCAACCGTGGGACCGTCAAGTGTTCAGCACTCAAACCGTAACAGAACCACAGTATCTGCTGGTAACATCAATTTTGCGGAATCATTTCACCACTTTTTTAGCCCATCCTTTGCAAGGCCACAGGAGACAAGAAGTCTGACACATAGTCAACGCCTAGAGACGATGGTACAGGAGTATCTCCAAGTAAACATTGAAGCCACGACTGTGTCACTGGACCCTTGCTCTTTTTGGGCTTCCAATCTGGATAAATGGCCGGAGCTAGCCACTTACGCCTTGGAGATCTTGTCATGCCCCGCAGCCAGCGTTCTGTCTGAACGTGTGTTCAGCGCTGCTGGTGGTGTGCTGACAGATAAGCGCACGCGGCTCTCCACTGATAATGTAGACAGACTCACGTTCATAAAGATGAACAAATCATGGATCCGAAACGACTTTTCTACCCCTGTGTCATCCTGGGGAGAGTAAAAGCTTGATGATTGGTTAAAATCACCCTACCAACCGTTTTAAGCTTTCAAATTACTAATCATGTTTATCTGTATCTTGACTGGAAAATAATTTGGGCTTTGTAGCAGTGTGCAGCACTGATCCTATTAGGCCATCTATAATAAGCTTCACCAGATTTAAAATTAAAAATAATTTTTAGCTGCATCTAGCCCGGAAAATAATTTTGGGGCTCCGAGATGCGCAAGACACATAAGTGCCTTCTTGCTGCACTACCTGCAGCATGACCCTCATATTGTCAGAATTCGAAGTAATCATGACTACTGGGTTGCCACACTCTTAGATCCCCCAAACTTTTCGATCAACCTTTTCATTTTAATAAAGACCAAAAAAATGGTCATTTTTGAAATTATAAGCATTAGCAGGTTGTTAGAAACTGAAATCAAACAGTTTTCAACTCAAAACTTTATTCTAGGTGATGTTACATTTTCACATAGGACCCCTTGTTCGAAAGGAGCTTCTGAACTCTCTCGTCCATTGAATTTGTCAGGTTTTGGATGGTTTCTGCTTCAATTGTTTTGCATGAGGACAGAATACCCTCCCAGAGCTGTTGCTTAGATGTGAACTGCCTCCCGCCATCATAGACACTCCTTTTAATGATGCTCCAAAGGTTCTGAATGGGGTAGAGGTCAGGGGAGCATGGGGGTCACACCATAAGTTTGTCCCCTTTTATGCCCATATCAGCCAGAGATGCAGATGTTTTATGTGCAGCATGAGATGGTGCATTATCATGCAGAAAAATGATCTTGCTGTGAAATACACGGTTCTTCTTCTTGAACCATGGCAGGAAGTGCTGTTTGAGAAAATCCACATACATTATGGAGTTCATCTTTAGCGCCTTCAGGGATCCTAAAGGGGCCGACAATCTCTCTCCCCATGATTCCAGCCCAAAACATTACTCCACCTCCTCCTTGTTGGCGCTGTAGCCGTGTTTGCGTGGGGTGTCCATCAACCAGCCATCCTCCACTCCATTCATCTGGACCATCGAGCGCTGCACGGCACTCATCCGTGAACAAAACAGTTTTGAAATCAGTCTTCATGTAATGTTTGGCCCACTGGAGCCGTTTCTGCTTGTGTGAAGTGGATAGAGGAGGTCGACAGGATGGCATATGCACAGCTGCAAACCTCTGAAGGACCCTGCATCTTGTTGTTCGGGGGACGTTGGAGGCACAAGCAGCTTCAAAAACTTGTCTGCTGCTATGACAAGGCTTTTTTGCCGCTGCTGTTTCAACCTGACGTAATTGCCTGTAGGAAAGAGTCCTCAATTTGCCCTTATCAGCACGCACACGTGTGTACTGTGAATCAGCTACATACTTCTTGATTGCCAAGACACTTCATCCTGATCATCGCACAATGTTGATTGTAGTCATGCCTTGACCTAAACACTCCACAATTTGTTGCTTCTCAGCAGCCGACACATCCTTTTTCTTTCCCATTTTGGCAGAAAATGTAGGCTGCTTAATAATGTGAGAGAGCCTTCTTAAGTAGTCTTGCCTTTAATTGGACACACCTGCCAAACTAATTAGCACAGGTGTCTGCAATTGCTTACAGTGATATAAAGAGCCCTGACACACATCACCATCAATGAGTTTAACTGACAAACAAACAAATTCTTCCCTTATCACTCCTAAACACTTTTTGCATAATAATTTGGAACGCGGTGTACATGTGCTTTTCCACAAAACACCAGTGGTTCACGTAGTGAATCATACAGTTCTAACTTGCCAACCGTGGTCTGTATGTAATTGTTCAATAAAGGGCCCAAAATTAAGATAACATAGATGGGAGAGGTCTCTATGAATAGGAATTCCTTAGTATTTGACACCCTGTGAGGGCCAGGCAAAGGGAAAGTTGGACTGGATGGAATCCTATATGGATTTAGGGAGGGAGACATCGAGGGCCTCAGACTTCGCTGCATTGATTTTAAAATTTTACCATGTAACAAAGTGATCTATTTCAGCCATAACAGCAGGGATGGATATATGTGATTGAGTGATATATACTAGGACATCATCAGCAAATAGAGAGCACTTGTACTCGGTGCCTCCCACCTCAATCCACCTAATATTGGGGTTATGGCGAATTGATGAGAGCAGGTGCTCCGTCACTAGGATGTATAAGAGAGGGGACAGAGGACATCCCTGCCTTGTCCCATTGGTGATTGTGAAAGGTGATGAAAATGTTCTGACGCACCCCCTGGGCCTTGGGACACCCGGAGCCGGACCCTTTTTGGTGGATGCTGGTGGTTGTAGTCTTCGTGGCGGCGATCCGGTTCCGTGGCTCAGGGCGGTCAAACCAGTGGCGGAACTATTTATGTGGTTTTGATGTTTAAATGTCCGACTACGCCACCCGTGGATTGCGGTCAGAGTGAACCGCCGCTACAGGGCAGACCGCTAAGGCTGGTGTTGTGGGTGCAGCAGAGCGTAGCATAACTCCCCACGGGAGGAGTATAGCCTCAGGGCAGTGTATGCGGAGGATGGGGGTGATGGTGCAGGGCAGCAGCAGTAACGACACGGAGTCAGTGATGCAGTTCAGGGCCTTTACTCACAGTTCTTATTATCCAGACCACGTCTGCAGGTAACGGCTGCCCACGTCGTACTGTGCTCACCAGGTGAGGGGCTCAGACAACTCCCAGATAACTTTGGAGCGCTTCACAGGACCCCCTTTGTGTGTCCTTTGTCTGGCCTTTCTTACCAACACTTCTGTCCGGCTGCCTCGGGCCTCCTCTTGGTAAACTTGGCGCCAGTTTCCCTGACCCTATGTGGTGCCTTCCTAGCGGGTGGAGCAAGGGGCTGCGCCACATAAAATGTCAGAGCCTCCGGTTTCTAGCTGAGGGTCGTTTCCTGCCTCCACTAGCTCGGGGACCGGTCTCCCCCTTTGGCCTGACCCCTCCACGCAGGTGGATTCGGGCGTGCGGTGGCGACTCGCCCGTCCGCACCCCTGGGATCCCTTCATTCCTCGTTCCTGGAGCCTTCTCCGCTCCTCTTCCTTCCTTCTCCCTCTTGCAGGCCTGGGCCTCTGTTACTAGGCCCGCCTCCGGAGCAGAGCTCATGCAGAGCCCCTGCTCCCTGCCACTTCTGCTCAGACTTCTCTGCACTGAACTAAGATGGTGCCCACCTTTTATACTCCCTTCTCAATGCACCCAGGAACTGCTTCCTCCCTGCTCCTGCACTACAGGGTTCCCCTTCCTCAGTGTTCCCTCCCCCCACTCCAGCCAGGGACAGGGACTGTCGTGCCCATCTCAGGGGCATATTGGTCGCCCTGCCCCACGGCAATGTGGTGTAATGCATGCAGGTGTCGGGTCCTGATCCACACTCCATCCTTATCTGAGAGTGAGATATCACACCTCTGGGTGAGGTGCAATACGTCTGTAGCAACCGATCCCTCGGTGCTACAGTTCCATTTATCTTCAGCCTAGGTGACGTATTGTGATACAGGGCCGTGATTTTGGCTATAAAAGGGTCCCCTAGACCCCTACCCCAAGCTTTTTAAGAGAATCATATATGGCGTGCCAGGAGACTCTATGGAATGCTTTCTCAGCATCCAACGAGAGTATCTACTTACAAATTTTTAACTGCATCTAGCCCAGGAAATACTTTGTGCCTAGTAGCAGTGTCTGCTAGTCAGCGGATTATCCCGGCTGTTAAGCAAGCTACACCACCTGTAGTTTGGACACTTAATTTTTTCAAAGGAAATGCTTCGGGACCACGGGATACTTAGTGAAGAGCATCAGGAGGCACCCCAAGGCATAGGGGCTGGGACTGGCACTAGGATGCCTTGCGGTGGACAGCCGAGCTCGATCCTTATAAAAGCTTTTTAACTGCAGCAGCTTTAGTGGACGCTACTGGAGCTGGAATTACGCGGCTGCTGGCATGAGACTTGCCCTCCAATAGATCCTTGTAAATGGATTTAAAGTGTATTCATTCAAATTAGAGGGACAATTTAAATTAAAAAGCTTAGAGCTGCCTCCACCACAGGGGGGCTCTCTCGACCCACCAGCGGACAGGCACCAGTATTGGGAGAGGGGGGCTGGCAGTCAGGGTTCACCGCGGCTCTGGCACAAACCCGGCGACACGGAGGTGGCACGGGCAGGAGCGGACTGGCCGTCTCGGCTTCTCACTTTTTGGATTTTAGAAGGGCATGACATGCCTATATCTGTGTCTCCCCCTCCTTTTACTCCTCCACCTCTTTTCTTTTTGCATGACTATATGTACTTGTCACTTTTCCATGTGTTAGTTGTGTCTTCTGAGCAGTTTGTCAGCTTTTGGACACCTTTGAAGGTGTTTTCTATGTGTTTCTATGTGTTTTTGTTTGCCTGCCATTGGTTTTAACGGTGTTCGAAGGTGTTCGACGAACAGTTCGACGAACAGTTCGGCGAACACACGGGTGTTCGACGAACCGAACCGAACTCGAACACTACGGGGGTGGCTCAACACTAGTAAGGATGAGGTTGCTTTATTATTTTACTTTTATTGCAGGAGATCGTTGGCTTCAGCTGGAATGGGCGTGATGGTAAGTATGGTTTAATTTAGAACATTAAAAAATTGTGTCTTTATTTCGATTAAAGGACTTTTTTCTGGGTGTTGTGTTTTTTTTAAATACTTTACTAGAAATTCATGGTGGTCATGTCTAATATTGGCGTGACCCCATGAATTTCGGGCTTAGGGCCAGCTGATAATGCCAAGCTGGCCCTAACCCCTTTATTACCCAGTGAGCCACCGCACAAGGGCCCTGGATGAGTTGGGTACAGCGCCAGAAGATGGCGCTTCTATGAACGCGCCATTTTCCGGGGTGGCTGCGGACTGCAATTTGCAGCGGGGGGGGGGCCAGAAAGCTTGGGCCTCCCTGCGCTGCGGATTCCAGCCCCCAGCTGCCTAGTTGTACCTGGCTGGACACAAAAATAGGGCGAAGCCCCACGTCTTTTTTTTTTAAATTATTTCATGAAATAATTTTAAAAAAAAGGGCTTCCCTATATTGTTGTGTCCGGCCAGATACAAATAGGCAGCTGGTGGTTGGGGGCAGCCCGTTCCTGCCTGCTGTACCTGGCTGGACACAAAAATATGGCGAAGCCCACGTCAACATTTTTGGGAAAAATTAATTACAAAATTAATAATTTAGGGACTGCATCTTTATTAACCCCTCAATTGTCATTTAGTGTTAAAATAAAGGATTTTTTAAAAAGAAAATTGGCGTGGGATCCACCATCATTATAGTCTCTAGCGGAGGTTAAGCAGACGGCTGGGGCAGATGTTTGAAGTCTGGGAAGGGGGTAATACCCACGGAGCTCCCCAGACTACTAATATCAGCCCCTAGCTGAATACCTAGCCTTTACTAGCTATTAGAATGGGGGACCCCCCCAAAAAATGACGTGGGGTCCCCCCTATTTTAATATGTTTATGAGTGACAGTTTTCCTGCTATATACCTGCATGTCATAAGAATTTAAATTAATAAAGGACCATGTTAAATTCAAATCTGTTTTTTTTTAATTTTTACCGGTGTTTGGTATGCGTTGGAAAAGGGGTAGTCTTATACGGTGAATATATCCTAAACTCTATATTTTAACAGGAAAGTAGGGGGGTCGTCTTATACACCAGGTCGTCTTATACGCCGGAATATACGGTATATCACACTGAATAGTTAATAAATAATATTTACCACATGTCTACTTAACATCAGCATCAATTTTGAAACATAATTTTTTTTTTGTTAGGAAGTTAGAAGGGTTAAAATTTTATCATCAATTTCTCATTTTTAACCAAATTTACAAAACCAATTTTTTTAGGGACCACATCCCATTTGAAGTGACTTTGAGGGGCCTATGTGACAGAAAATACCCAAAAGTAACACCATTTTAAAAACTACACCCCTCAAAGTGCTCAAAACCACATTCAAAAAGTTTATTAACCCTTTAGGGGCTTCACTGGACTTAGCGCAATGTGGAACAAAAAAATGAAAATTTTACTTTTTCCCACAGAAATATTGCTTTAGCTCCAAATTTTGCATTTTCAAGAGGGTAACAGGAGAAAATGGATGCTAGAATTTGTTGTGCAATTTCTCCTGAGTACACTTATACCATATGTGGTGCAAAACTACTGTTTGGGTGCACGGCAGGGCTCGGAAGGGAAGGAGCACCATTTGACTTTTGGAAAGCAAAATTGGCTGCAGTAGATAGCGAACGCCGTGCAGAGCCCCTCATGTGCCTAAACAGTGGAAATACCCCCACAAGTGACCCCATTTTGGAAACTACATTCCTCAAGGAACTTATCCAGTGGGGTGATGACCACCTTAAACCCACAGGTGCTTCACAGAATTTTATAACGTTGAGCTGTGACAATAAAAAAAAAATTCCTGCAATAATGTTGCTTTAGCCCCAAATTTTTCCTTTTCACAAAAGTAACATGAGAAAATGGACCCCAATATCTGTGCGATTTTTCCTGAATACGCCAATATCACATATATGTAAAAACTACTGTTTGGGCACATGGCAGGACTCCGAAGGGAATGAGCGCCAATTGAATTCTGGAGTGCAATTTTGGCTGGAATAGATTGCTGATGCCATATCGCATTTGAAATGCCACTGACATGCCAAAACCACAGAAACCCCAACAAGTAACCTCATTTTGGAAAATACACTTCTTGAGGAATTCATCTAGGGGTGTAGTGAGAATTTTTACCCCTCAGGAAATTCACAGAATTATATAACATTGGGCTGAGTCATTGGAAAATCGCAATTTTTTCCACTAAAATGTTGCTTTTGCCCCAAGTTTTCATTTTTCAAAAGGGATAATAGGAGAAAATGGGCCATACAATATGTTCTGCAATTTCTCCTGAGTACACCAATACACCAATACCCCATATTTGGTCAAAAACTACTTTTGAGGCACAGTGCAAAGCTCAGAAGGGAAGAAGCGCCATATTGGAGTTCAGACTTTGCTGGAATGGTTTGAGAGTGCCATGTCACTTTAGCAGAACACCTGAGGTGCCAGAATAGCAGAACCCCTCTATAAGTAACCAATTTTACAAACTACTTCTGTCAATGAATTCATCTAAGGGTGCAGTGATCATATTGACAAGACAGGTGTGTCACAGAATTTTATACGATTGTGCAGAGAAAAAAATAATTCCTTTTTTTCCCCACAAAAAATTTGTTTCACCCCAGATTTTACATTTTCACACGGGAAAATGGGTAAAAATGGCACCAAAATTTGTCAAACAATTTCTGCTTAGCTACACGGCGAGACTCGGGAGGGACGGAGCGCTATTTGACTATCGAAGAACAAATTATCATACAATAGTTTGTGGACTCCATATACAGAGCCCCTAAGTACCAGAAGAGCAGAATCTCCCCTCAACTGACTCCATTTTGGAAATTACACCCCTCTGAGAATTTATCTCAAGCTGTATTGATGATTTTCACTCCAAGTGTGTTTTCCAGAAACAAGCAGCAGTGGATGTTGCTGAGCAAAAATTGCAAATCTACCACTATAGTGCCCTTACTTTGTAGAGTCCAGTGCATTGTAGTGCCCATACATTGTAGTGCACATACAGTACAGACCAAAAGTTTGGACACACCTTCTCATTTAAAGATTTTTCTGTAATTTCATGACTTTGAAAATTGTACATTCCCCCTGAAGGCATCAAAACTATGAATTAACACATGTGGAATTATATACTTAACAAAAAAGTGTGAAACAACTGAAAATATGTCTTATATTCTAGGTTCTTCAAAGTAGCCACCTTTTGCTTTGATGACTGCTTTGCACACTCTTGGCATTTTCTTGTTGAGCTTATTTTTTTATGTTTTGGAGCTTTTACACAACAACTATTTTACAGAAATAATGCTGCTGTATAAAAATGGATTGTGTATGGATGCCAATTGAGGAAAAAAATTGTCTTGAGTTTTTTGGATGAAAATGGGACAACCTTTTATATCCTTGTGTGAACTTAGGCGTAGACAGACCTGTTTCAGTTGGACATGGAGGAAGTAACTTTTTGAAATACTAGTGAGACCCTTTTCTTTTAGAGAAGTAGTTTATATTTTTGAAAAGAGCATTGACCAGTTAATACGTCATCTTAGGTCACATTCGCACATTGAGTATTTAGTGAGTTTTTTACCTCAGTATTTGTAAGCCAAAACCAGGAGAAGTATACTAGATACGCGTACACACCTTCTACATTTATCACCCACTCCTGGTTTTGGCTTACCAATACGGAGGTAAAAAACTCACCAAATACTGGTCGTATGAACGTGGCCTTACATAGTCAAACAAAATTATGATTTTTGCTTACAAAAACCATACGCCTGTCTGCAAATATATATCCCTAGTTAGGTTCCTAGATTCATTTTTTACGTATTTCGACGTGGACTTACAGTATAGCTTACTTTGTGTAGCACAAGAGTTTCGTATTTTTCCTTTTACCTAAAGCAAAACAAATCTCGACTTTTAAGCTAATTTTATCTCATTTTAAGTGAGATATGTTCTGTACAACTTGTTCTGACTTTGCATTTGGAAACAAATATTGATCTCCACCGGGAACAGTTCCTTATATATATCCTCATGTCCTTCAACGCCTAAGTAATGCTTGTGGAAACTTCTTTTTCTTTGTCTTTGACTTTTAAAATGCTTCCAAGTATGGAAGGTACAGATTAAATATAAAGCTCGTTTTGAGTGTTTGCTGAAAGGCGCGCACTCTATAGTTAAAAGGACCCCTGCCAGGTGCTAAAAATCAAATTAATGGAACAAGTGTAAAGCAGTTCCTCTGACTGAACTATGCTGAAATTACTGTGCAGTTTTGCCTTTTTCAGGACTTGACACGAACCCTTTTTAGTCAGTTTAAAGAAGTTGGCCACAACTTTTTATTATGCCCCCAATGTATCCCTCCGGGGCCCCATAAGTTTCTTTTTAATTATTCCCCGCGTCCCACCCAGCGAAGGTAAACGATGTTTTTTTCCGCTGTGTTTTTTGTGTGTGCGGAAAATCTGCTGCGTTTAACAGATCAGGCAAAGTGCATGTAATTTAATGAAAGCTGATGCCGACTGTGCGCTTAAAAATACTGCGGAAGGCTGTGTGCCCACGTAGCGTTTTTCAAGCGTATATGCTGCGGAATTTCCGCAGCGTAAACGCTTGAAAAACGCATGTATATCCGCACCCCATGGTCCCCAATGGCATTCCGCAATGTCAATGCCCATGCTGCGGATTTTTCCGCAGCGTATATGCTGCGGTCAAAAATCCGCAGAATGTTCATTAATTTTGCGGAAGCGCAGCGGAATCAATGTGCGGATGGTACCCAAGTCTGGATGAGAGGAGACTCTCATCCAGACCTGGGTACCAAAGAACCTGTAAAAAAAGAATAAAATAAAGTTTATACTTATCTTCTGATGTTTTCCCTCCGTCGCGCTGTTGTCTGAAGGACCTGCCACGTCATCGAGTCATGTGACCCACCACATGACTCAATGACGTCACCGCAGGTCCTGCACACAACAGCGTGAGCCGCTCAAGACTCCGGACGGGGCAGAGAATGCATCAGAAGGTGAGTATAAAGTTTATTTTTTTAATTTTTACCATTCTGAACAAGTTGTCAAGCACTTTTCCAAGTGATGCTTGGAGAAGTGCTTGATAACCCGCATGCGGAAATGCATGTGAAGACGCCTCACAAACGCTTCTACCTGGCGGGAAAACCGCATGTAATATCCGCATGCGATTTTCCCGCCAGGGAGAAGCGTAAAAAATATGCTTCAGGTCCGCAACGTGGGCACATAGCCGAAGTGTGAATTGTTTGGAACAGTTTTCCCTTTAGATTTCTATAGAGAGCCTGAATAAAACACATGCAAAATCGCAATTGCGATTTTAGGGTTCGCTCACATTTGCATATAAATCAGACGAGTGCAATCTGATAAAGAAATCTGATTGCACTCAGACCAATGTTATTCAAGAGGCAGTGCAGATCTGCGTATTTTTTCTCAGCTGTATTCGGCATGAGAAAAAAATCAGAGCATGTTGCGGTTTCACTCCAAAATCGGATAGTGCGAGAAAAAAATTGCATGCCATATGGACCATCAGTATAGCATCCGATTTTTATGGATACATTACAGTTCAGTAACATGGAACACTATAAATTGTCCGGTAAAAGATTAATAACTGCTGAGTAAAAAAACGGATCGTATACGGACTGTACACAGACAGCACATGGTTGACACGGGACAAAATCATCCCACTATCATGGATGAAATGGGAACAATTTTTTATACACTTGTGTGAGCGAACCCTAAGGCTATGTGCCCACGTTGCGGAAATGAAGCGGAAAATTTGCGCTTCATTTCCGCATGTCCTTTCCTGGAAAAACGCATGCGGAATTTCGCAAGCGTTTATCACGTGTTTTTTTAGCGCGTTTTCGACATGCGGAATTGCCTTGCATTTTTTATTGCATTGAAAAGGCAATTCCGCATGCGGAAACGCAAAATTATTTGACATGCTGCGGATTTTTGTGCGCATCAAAAACGCTGCGGAAAAATCCACAGCATGGGCATAGAACTTGCGGATTCTCATTGGGGACCATGGGGGCGGATTACCAAGCGTTTTTCCGCTGCGGAAATTCCTCATCAAATACGCTTGTAAAACGCTACATGGGCACATACCCTTAGGCCACATTCACACTTTCAGCATTTGGTCAGTATTTTACATCAGTATTTGTAAGCCAAAATTAGGAGTGGGTGATAAATACAGAAGTGGTGACATGTTTCTATTATACTTTTCCTCTGAGTGTTCCCCTCCTGCTTTTGGCTTACAAATACTGATGTAAAATACTGACAAAATACTGATAGTGTGATCATGGACATACCCAGGATCAAAACTAAGGGGGGGGCAAGCCATGGTCGTTCAGGTTGTAAAATTTTAAAACGAAAAAGGTTAATGAAATGAAAGTTTAAGAAAATTATATGTAATTATAGAAGTGCTTTATTAGTTATTACAATTATTTGCTTGCAAAAATTTAGATTTTTATTCTAATTACATGTCTTATACTAATATCATTTTTCTTGGGTTTGAAGAAAACTTGTTCAAAACTTTAGTTTCAATCCAGTCCTGATTTTCCTTAAAGAATTTCCGATGGACGCTCATCAAACACAATCCAGTCAGTCTGTCCTCTCCCATTGTACTTCTGAGCCAGGTCTTTACCCTTCGAAGGGTACTGAAAGATCGTTCAACAATAGCTATGGTGGACGGGAAAGCACTTAAAATGAAGAGTGCGTGCCTTATTGCAGGGAAAAAAATATTAGGGTATGTGCACACGATGCAGAAATGAAGCAGAAAATTTCTGCATCATTTCTGCATCTCCCTGGCAGAAAAAACGCATGCGGACTGTACATGCGTTTTTCCTGCGGAATACATGCGGATTCACATGCGTTTCGGCATGCGGATTGACAAGCGCTTTCCATGCGATTTTAGCATCACTTGGAAAGTGCTTGACAACTAGGTCACACTATATAAATCCATGCAAACAGCATGGATTTATATAGTGTGACCGTATAAGAATGTTTAAAAATAAAAAAATAAAGCTATACTTACCTTCTGATGGCCCGGTGCGTGCTGCCGCGTTCGTTCCTGGCTGCCGGGATATCGCGAGACACTGCGCTGAAGGGCCTGCGGTCACATGACTGTGACGTCACCGAAGGTCCTTCAGTCTTGCACGCGAGCAGAGGGAAGGAGACCAGGGGCCGTCAGAAGGTGAATATATCTTTATTTTTTATTTTATTCTTGTTTTACAGCTTTTTATGGTACCTGGGTGTGGAGGAGAGTCTCATCTTCTCCACACCCGGGTACCATCCGCACATTAGAACGCGCCAATAACGCAAATACAAATGCAGTCTTGCGGAATTGGCGCGTTCTAATGCAAGTCAATGGCGGCGAAAACGCCGCGTTTACGCAAAATTAATTGACATGCTGCGGATTTTTGAGCGCAGCGTTTACACTGCGGAAAAATCCGCATCATGGGCACAGCACATGCGGATTTCAATTGGGGAACATTGCTGCCCTTCTACCATGCGTTTTTAATGCGTTGCCGCGGCGTTTACGCAGGTGCAAAAACGCCGCCGAAACGCATTAAAAACGCATCGTGTGAACTCAGCCTTAGCCTCCTCAAAAAGTGCAGCTACTTCAATGTCTTTAACTACCTGTCCTTTCTCCAGGTTCGGTCCGGTTCCTACTCCCAAGACCCAGGCCCTTCCAAATTTCAATAATTACACAGTGAGTGAGTGTATTGTGTAATTTACACTGGCTGGCTGCCACAGTCACTGGCAGCCGGCCCACAGTAACAGGACAAGCGCTCCGCTCCGGCGGGATTCTCAGAGACAGGAAACAGGGGAGGCAGGCAGCGTGCTACGTCAGCACGCCTCAGGAGTCAGGACCCTGATCAGGTGACATGCGGCGTGCTGTGTCACTCAGCGTGCGTTAAAGGTAATCCCGGCCGGAACCCATGCAGTGACACTGCGCAGTTCCGGCCGCCGGATGCAGAGCAGAGCAGTCACCTGCGGCCGGCCGCAGAGGGAACTTTCGCTGGCCGCGACCGCCGGTGATCTAAGTGTGTGTGCGGCAGAGCCGGCTCCAGGTTTTTGTGGGCCCTGGCCGAAAGAGTCTCAGTGGGCCCCTTTAACACATACCACGATTCATGATGCACAGATACCGATGAGAAATATATATATATAGTACAATGCAAAGATTTCACTTCTTACATTACATGAGTGATATCTATTGTAAATTCCACAATAGCTCAGAAACCAGCGAATCGATCCACACAGTATACTGGCACCCATAAAATGCTCCATACAGGATACTGGTCCCCATATAACGCTCCATACAGGATACTGGCCCCAATATAATGCTCCATACAGAATACTGGCCCCCATATAACGCTCCATACAGGATACTGGCCCCCATATAACGCTCCATACAGGATACTGGCCCCCATATAATGCTCCATACAGAATACTGGCCCCCATAAAATGCTCCATACGGAATACTGGCCCCCATATAACGCTCCATACGGAATACTGGCCCCCATATAACACTCCATACAGGATACTGACCCCCATATAGCGCTCCATACGGAATACTGGCCCACATATAACGCTCCATACAGGATACTGGCCCCCACATAACGCTCCATACAGAATACTGGCCCCCATATAACGCTCCATGCAGGATACTGGCCCCCATATAACGCTCCATGCAGGATACTGGCCCCCATATAACGCTCCATACAGAATACTGGCCCCCATATAACGCTCCATGCAGGCTGTTCCCCACACATAATGCCTCATGCAGGCTGTTCCCCCCACATAATGCCCCACGCAGGCTGTTCCCCCCACATAATGTCCCACCAGGCTATTCCTCCCACATAATGCCCCATGCAGGCTGTTCCCCCCACATAATGCCCCATGCAGACTGTTTCCCCCCATATAATGCCCCATGTAGGATGTCACCCCCCCTTATAATGCCCCATGCAGGATGACACCCCGCCCCTTCCTTATAATGCCCCATGCAGGATGTCACCCCCCCTCCCTTATAATGCCCCATGCAGGATGTCACCCCCCCTCCCTTATAATGCCCCATGCAGGATGTCACACCCCCCCTCCCTTATAATGCCCCATGCAGAATGTCACCCCCCCCTCCCTTATAATGCCCCATGCAGGATGTCACCCCCCCTCCCTTATAATGCCCCATGCAGGATGTCACACCCCCCCTCCCTTATAATGCCCCATGCAGGATGTCACCCCCCCTCCCTTATAATGCCCCATGCAGGATGTCACCCCCCCTTATAATGCCCCATACAGGATGTCACACCCCCCCTCCCTTATAATGCCCCATGCAGGATGTCACCCCCCCGTTATAATGCCCCATGCAGGATGTCACCCCCCCTTATAATGCCCCATGCAGGATGTCACCCCCCCCTCCCTTATAATGCCCCATGCAGGATGTAAACCCCCCCCCGTTATAATGCCCCATGCAGGATGTCACCCCCCCCATATAATGCCCAATGCTGGATGTCACAAAACCACCCCATATAATGCCCCATGCAGGATGTCACACCCCCCTCCCTTATACTGCCCCATGCAGGATGTCACGCACCTCCCCTCCAATAAAATGCCCCATGCAGGATGTCACACACCCCCTTCCCTTATACTGCCCCATGCAGGATGTCACACACCTCCCCTTCCATATAATACCCCATGCAGGATGTCACACACCTACCCTCCCATATAATGCCCCATGCAGGATGTCACACACCCCCACCTGCCACAGGCCTCCATACAATAAAAAAAATCAAATACCTCACGTCTCACCTGCTGCCGCTGCTGCAGACTCCTCAGCGTTGCCGGCCTCTTCTGGTGTGCGGCGTGCGGCCCTGCTTCTAGGGGGGGGGGGCAACTGCCCCCCCCCCTGCCCCACGGTGGGTACACCCATGAGTGTGATCATGACCTTAAGTGCAGAATCGCAGCGTTTCTGCACTAAATACACTTTTTAGAAAATACAGTATCAAATTTGCACCAAAACTAACTGTAGCGCTGATTCCCAGGCATCGGTATGTGTCACATGGATGACACATGGATGTCATCCATGTGGTACGTTTTGCGGACCGTGTATCCGCAAAAAAAACGGACTTGTCTCCGTGTGGAGCACACGGACACACGGTCCGTGAAAACACACTGACATGTGCACAGACCCATTCATTTGAATGGGTCTGCGTGTGGCAGTGTCTCCGGTACGTGTGGAAACTGTCACCACTCGTACGAGAGACACTGACGTGTGACCCCTGCTTTTGTTTCTTTTTCCTTTTTCTCAGGAAATGGTCACATGTATATTATTAACAAACTTTTGGGTTTTGACTAGATCTGGCAGCACCCATCCTGGACAGCTAAATTACAATTTATTACAAAGAAGGACATAGAATACATCTTTGTTGAAACGTGTAATAAATAATGCGGCTACTAAGACTTCTTTTTCAGGCAGATTCCGCCTAGAGTCCTCTTGAAAAAAGATTAAAATCAGCCAAAAAGTATGAACATATGAACAGCAATCTAAAAACATCTTGCTGTGCATATGTTCAGCTTTTTCACTTATTTTAACCGCTTCTGGCTTTGAAAGCTATGAAGTGTCTAAGAGAAGAGACAGTTCTATTCTTCTGTTAAAAGCTTTCTCTATGTTGTATATTGAATTTTTTAAAAAAGCCACCACAAAAGTCCAAGAAAACGGCAGAAACGATGCTTCAGGGAAAATACCGCTGACACTTTCCTGAAGTGTTACAATAGAGAAAAAGGAAAAGCTGCACTCACCGTACCATTAAAAGAAATAATCCTATATTTCATATCCATATAAAAATAATGGCGTGCGGGGAGGAGGAGGACGGACGATAGCTGTTTCGCGCTGAATCAAGCGCTTTCACAGGTCCACCCCTGCACCTGTGGAAGTGCTTGATTCAGCGCGAAACAGCTGTCGTCCGTCCTCCTCCTCCCCGCTCTCCCTGCTCCCCATTATGTTTATATGGATATGAAATAAAGGATTGTTTCTTTTAACCCCTTCGCAACCCTGGGATTTTCCGTTTTTGCATTTTCGTTTTTTGCTCCTCTTGTTCCCAGAGCCATAGCGTTTTTATTTTTTGGTCAATATGGCCGTGTGAGGGCTTATTTTTTGCGGGACGAGTTGTACTTTTGAACGACATTGCTGGTTTTACCATATCGTGTACGGGAAAACGGGAACAAAAATTCCAAGTGCGGTGAAATTGCAAAAAAAGTGCAATACCACAGATGTTTTTTTTTTTACCACGTTCACTGAATGCTAAAACTGACATGCCATTATTATTCTCCAGGTCATTACTAGTTTGTAGACACCAAACATGTATATGTTCTTTTTCATTTAAGTGGTGAAAAAAATTCCAAAGTTTGCTAAAAAAAAAAAAAAAAAAAAAAAGCGCCATTTTCCAAGACCCGTAGCGTCTCCATTTCTTGGGATCTGGGGCTGGGTGAGGGCGTATTTTTTGTGCGCCGAGCTGAAGTTTTTATTGATACCATTTTGGGGTAGATCCAATGTTTTGATCGCCCGTTATTGCATTTTATTGCAATGTTGCGGCGACCAAAAAACTTAATTCTGGCGTTTAGAATTTTTTTCTCGTTACGCAGTTTACTGATTGGATTAATTACTTTTTTATATTGATAGATCTGGCGATTCTGAACGCGGCGATACCAAATGTGTGTATGTGTTTTTTTTTTAATTATTTTATTTTGAATGGGGCGAAAGGGGGGTGATTTAAACTTTTATATTTTTTTAATATTTTTAAAAACATTTTTTTTCACTTTTTGCATGCTTCTATAGTCTCCATAGGAGACTAGAAGCAGCACTTGTCTGATCGCCTCTGCTACATAGAGATGATCAGCAGATCACCTCTATGTTGCAGAAATGCTCCTGTGCTTTGAGCGCCGACCACTAGGTAGCGCTCATAGCGATCAGCTCATGACAACCACTGGGGTTTGCTGCAGACCCAGGGTTGTCATGCCCATGCATTGGTGACCCGCGATCACGTGACGGGGTCACCGATGGGCGGGGTAAGTGAAGCGCTTCCGGTGCGGCGATGTTAAATGCCGCTGTCAGAGATTGACAGTGGCATTTAACATGTTAACAGCCATGGGTGGATCGCGATTCCACCCACGGCTGTTGCGTGCACCTGTCAGCTGTAATAATCAGCTGACATGTACCCGGTTCAGTGTGGGCTCAGCGCCGGAGCCCGCGCTGAACAGGGGGTTACAGCCTGGTGCGTACTAATACACCACAGGCTGTAAAGGGAATAATGGTACGGTGAGTGCAGCTTTTCCTTTTTCTCTTCTAATGCTATTTTCTATTTTCCAAAGCATTGCACCATCATAACCATTTTTGCAGATTTGTCCCTAAATTATGGGTTGTGTGTTTCTCCTGCTATATAGGTGGTGCAGGTATTCTTTCACTTGCTTTCCTGAAGTGGTTTCCTCTTGAGATGTGTAACTAGCTTAGAGGGTTCTTTTTTTTAACTTTTAATAATTCACAATATAAAAATATCTACAATATACCCAGTCTACTTAAGAAAGACAAAAATGCTCAACAAATACCCGTCATAGTCATCAGGATAAACCATATAGTAGATATCATATCATCTTAATTTAAACCAATAAGATCTGTCCCTGATCTGCTAGCTCCTGACATAACATATATAAAGTGTCATTGTGCATACAAACAAAAAACAAAAAAAAAAGAAAATGTGTGCATCTCACCCATTTGAGCCTCAGGGATGTCACACATCAACGGTTTACTTCTTTCGTAGCAGGCTTGATTAAATTACTCTACCCTGTCGTGCCCCTTGATTAGCTCCCACCCTAACAAGGGCAGTATCCAAGAATAGCTCTCATGCGCCAGAAAAATCCCTCCCGATGCGTTTCTTTCTCCGTGAGAAGTCATCAGGGGAGTGTACTCGCTATGGGGGGAGGCACCAGCATAGAGAGGCCCAAATTGCTCCGAGCAAATAGCCAAAAAGTGTCTCTCTGCAAATAAAGTGCCTTTTGTCTCTGAAACCAAAATAATAAATAGATAATCTGGTAGAAATCAAACAGTGGTTGGTATTTCTTATCAGAGGTGCATAGTGCTGCCACCCTCTTTTGGAAAGTATTGGCATGACTGTGATTGGCCAGCGCACCATGTGACCCAGCCTGTATAAAGGCCGGATCAGATGTTTCTGACACCTGGTGCCCCAACAGCCTGGTATATTGTCCCATAAGAGCTTGATGCACCGTGCTCTCACAGCCTTGTGTTGAGTGTCCTAACAGCCTTATGTGGAGTGCCATAATAGCCTTGTGTAGAGTGCCATAAAGCCTTGTGCACAGTGCCATAACAGTGTAGTGTAGCTTGGCCGTAATACAGGCTGGTGTATCGTGCCTATAATACAGCCTGGTGCTGTGTGTCCGTAATAAAGTTTGGTGCAGTGTGTCTGTAATACAGGCTGGTGTAGCGTGCCCGGAATACAGCCTGGTGCAGTGTGTCTGTAATACAACCTGCTGTAGCATGCCCATAATACAGCCTGGTGCAGTGTGTCCGTAATACAGCCTGGTGTAGCGTGCCCGGAATATAGCCTGGTGCAGCGTGTCTGTAGTACAGCCTGGTGTAGTGTGACAGTAATACTAGCTGGTATAGCGTGCACATAATACAGGCTGGTGTAGCATTCCCTTAATACAACCTGGTAAAGCATGTCTGTAATACAGGCTGGTGTAGCTTGGCCGTAATACAGCCTGGTGCAGTGTGTCTGTAATACAGCCTGGTGTAGCGTGCCCATAATACAGCTTGGTGCAGTGTGTCCGTAATACAGCCTAGTGCAGTGTGTCCTAATACAGCCTGGTGTAGCGTGCCCGGAATACAGCCTGGTGCAGCGTGTCTGTAGTACAGGCTGGTGTAGTGTGACCGTAATACTGGCTGGTGTAGCGTTCCCTTAATACAACCTGGTAAAGCATGTCTGTAATACAGGCTGGTGTAGCTTGGCCGTAATACAGCCTGGTGTAGCTTGTCCATAATAAAGCCTAGTGTAGCGTGACCGTAATACAGGCTGGTGTAGCATGCCCGTAATAAAGCCTGGTGTAACGTGCCCATTATACAACCTGGTGTAGCGTGCCCGTAATACAAGCTGGTGTAGCGTGCCCGTAATACCTCCAGGTGCAGTGTGCCTTAATCCATCATCTTTTCTACTTGGATTTTTTTTAGGGGGAAAAACATGAGGAGAGCATCAAATAAGGGACGTGTTTCATGGTGCTGCTGGTAGTGATGGTGTAGCTGCTGTAGGGAGAGGACGTGATCGATCTGTACCTGTTACGTGTCCAAGCGCAACATCTTCCTTAGGTACACGCACGTGACAGGACATTCTACGTCATTTGGTAGGCCCGAGTACCGTTGGCCAAATGGCTAAAAGTGCTTCCAGTTACTTCGTATTGTCTTCCACCCCATCCCCTGCAGAAAGCACAGAGTTGGCACCTGAGGACCTTGGTCATCTGGCTTCCACCTCACCCTCTTTTACAAATCAGCCAAGCAGTCTGAGCCCCAAGTTATGCACCAGTCTCTTCTGCTTTTTGATGACTCAACTGCCTGGGGTTTCGTGGCCCATCCACCTGGCCCTGCCTCAGAAGTGGAAGAGACTGAGTACACTGGTGCCCAACCACTTGTTTTGTTGGAGGATGAGTACGTTGGAGGGCAAGTGCACACGGTCAGCGGACCACCGCAGCACATCTCCGAGGATGATGGAACATAGTTGCCAACTACTGCGTGTTTCTGCAGTGTGCAGACCAGCAAGGAGTGCAAGGGTGAGGAGTGGCTGGAAGATGATGCTGGGAATGATAAGGTCCTAGAATCCACATGGAGTGAAGGACATCCTAGTGACATGCACAATTTGGAGGCAGAGGAGGTGGTCACGCTGCCCCACAAGCACAGCAAAAAAGATAGCAGTGTGCAAAAGTACTGCAGGCGGCACCTAGCCATTACGTCGGCTGCTACTGCCCACTGAGCAGAGGAAATGAGCAAACCAAAGCCAGCTCAAAGGAGCTCTTTGGCATGGCATTTCTTCAGTCAATGTGCTGACGACAAGACACGAGTGGTTTGGACGCTGTGCTATCAGAGCCTGGAGCGAGGCATAAATGTTCTGAACCTGAGCACCACCTTCATGATGAGGCGTCTGAATTCCAAGAGCGAGGTGCAGTGGAGTACACACCTTAATAAGCATGTCATATCTGAGACTCCTCCTGCTCCCTCTTCTGCTGCGGTCTCGGCCTCTTCCTCCCACTCACGATCAACAGGGCCACGTGCCTACCCACAAAGAGAGGATGTGACTGCACAACCACCAGCAGTGTCACCAATCATCTCCACACTGTTTCATGGAAGTGTTCAGCTCTCCATCCCAGAAATCCTCAAGAGAAAGTGGAAATACCCTCCTACCCACCCATAAGCCATGGTCCTGAATGACAGCATTTCAAAATTCCTGGCCTTTGAAATGCTGCCATTCCAGCTTGTGGAGGCAAACAGTTTTAAAAAACTGATGGTGGTGGCTGTCCCGCAATGCTTCATTCCCAGCCGCCACTACTTTTCTAGGTGGGCCATCCCTGCCCTGCACACACATGTTGCGGACCAAATCAGGTGTGCACTGCCCAACACCATCAGTGGCAAGGTCCACATGACCACCGGTATGTGGACCAGTAAGCACAGCTAGGGACGTTACATCTCCCTAACTGCCCATTGGGTAAGTGTAGTGGGGGCTGGCAAAGAGGTGGAAGGCATTGTAGCCCATGTCCTACCACCATTGAGGATTGCTGGACATTTCTCTGTCCAGGTTGCCTCTTCCTCCTCTGCTTTCTCCACCGCCTCCTCAACTGGACACAGTAAGACCTGCACCACCAGCTTCAGCACAGCCAGGGGGAAATGACAGCAGGCAGTTCTGAAACTGGGAAAAATCCCACACTGCACAGGAACTGAGGATGGGGAGCAAACAGCAGACAGATGAGTGGTTGTTGCCGGTAAACCTCAAGCCCGGCCTGGTGGTGTGCAATAACGGGCAAAATCTCGTAGCAGCTCTGGACCTAGCCATTTTGACACAGAGCTTCCTTAAAAATGATCCACATATTGTATGTCAGAGCTGCTGCTGAAAGTGTGGACAGTGTGTGCGCGCTTTCGGCATTCTCACACTGCTGCTGCTCGCCTGTCTGTGCTGCAGCATCACTTCTGCCTTCCTGCTCACCATTTCATATGCGAAGTACCAACAAGATGGAACTCCACTTTGCATATGCTGGAGAAACTGTGAGCAGCAGCAGGCTTTAGGAGAATTTCAACTGCAGCACGCACGGATGAGTTGCTCTGAGGAACATGAGCGAATACATGCTGCTGTACCTGCTTAACGACTGCCGTGTTGCCTGGATTGTTACCGTGGTGATTACTGGGTGGCCACCCTGCTGGATCCCCGCTACAAAGACAACGTACCATCGTTACTTCCGTCACTGGAGCGAGAACGCAAAATGCGTGAATACAAGCGCACGCTGGTAGAGGCACTACTGATGGCGTTCCCACCTGACAGCAGGGGTTAAGTGGAAGAAGGCAGAGGAGGAGGAAGTCGCAGTTGCTGCACCACCACCATCTTGGAAGGCAGGTGTCTTGAGTTTTCCGCATCAGAGAGGATCTAGAAGACCGCAGCGTCTGAGTTCACGTACTCCTGCATTAAATAGAAGCACTTCTCCCTCTTATTAAATGGTGCTGGTTTCTTTCAGCAGTGCAGGAGTTAAACTGCTCAACTTTTAGTTTCTGTAGCTCCCTTCTTGGAAGTTCTCAGCTGTGTAGTATCAGCCACTCCCCTCTCCTGTATTGTCTCTGCTCTGGCAATCTAGATTGCCTGCATTCAGTCTTGTATTGCCTGGTGAGGAGTGGAGGATTCGATGTTCGGTAGAGGCGTTTAAGGAGAGTTGTTCTGTGACTGTTGCTTGGTGTTTTGGCTCTGTGCATAGTCCCTTCCTCTTCTATTTTTGTTTACTTTCCTAATCCCTTCAGTGTTTTCTCTCTGTAGTCTGTGAGTGCATATTTTGTATGTTTTGTATTTTCATTTATCCCTGTATGTCCTTTCCTTGTTTGTCTGGTTTGTGTATTTGCATACACTATTCCTCACTACTTTCCTGGGTGGGGGAGGAGACAGATAAGGGTTGATTCAGGAGAACAGCAAGATCTATGGCCTCAGCATCTTCACCATAAGAAGTAACCTGGGGAGCATGGATAGCTAGGGTGCCCCTAGCGTTAGGGACAGGATAAGAGCCCCTGTTCCCGGGTTATTAGACAACAGTATCGTGACAGCAGGGTTAGCATCACCGAAATGTGGCAAAACTTTCTCATCATGCCACAACATCCAGCACCACCATCTGATATTGTCTGTATTAGCAAGAGGCAGCGTTATAACAACTTGGTGGAAGAGTACGTGTCCACACGTCTCCACGTACTAAGTGATGGGTCTGCCCCATTTAACTTCTGGGTCTCCAAATTGGACACATGGCCTGAGCTTGCCCTTTATGCCTTGGAGGTGCTGGCCTGCCCTGCAGCAAATGTACTGTCAGGACGTGAGTTTAGCACAGCAGGGAATGTGACCACAGACAGGTGCATCCGCCTGTCCACAGCCAACGTGGGGAAGCTCACATTCATTGAAATGAACCAGGCGTGGATCCAACAGGACATGTTTGTACCTTTGGCTGACTAGACAACTATACCAGCCGCATTCAGCCATTGTTATACTATCATTTTGGGGCCTCCCCAAATAAAAAAACAAACAAAAAAAAACAAAACAAAAGAGAAACAAAAAACAAAACTAACAACAAAAAAGCACAAAAAGAGTATTGGCTACCTCCTCCTCCGCCTCTTCCACTTACATCACCACGTCCACCTCCTCTACCTTCTCCACCTCCTCCACTGGGACCTCCACCTCCTGGTTCTAGATTGTTATTTATTTAATTTTTTTTTAATTCTGTGTTCTTTAAAGTCAGTTTCCTAAAAAAAAGCAACCCCCACCCCCCCACAAAAACAATGTTGAATACCTCTTCCCCTACCTCATCCACCTACACCGCCACATCCACCTCCTCCTCCTGGTTCTAGATTGTTTTGATTTTTTTGTAATTCTATGTTCTTTAAAGTCATTTCACTAAGAAGAAAAAGAAAAAAGAAACCACAACAACAGTGTTGGATACCTCCTCCCTTGCCTCTTCCACCTACACGGTCATGTCCACCTACTCCACCTCCTCCTCCTTTTTATCTCCACCTCCTGGTTCTAGATTATTATTATTTTTTCATATACTGTGTACTTTTAAGTCATTTTCCTATTCACATGTGTTTGCAGGGCAATTGTCCTGCTTTTGCCTCATTTTGCTTCCTTTTGCAGCACCCTAGCCCTTATTATGGCCATTTTAAAGCACCGAAGTTCGGGTCCCCATTGACTTCTGTTGGGTTCGAGGTCAAGTTCGGATGCCAAACCGAACTTTGAACTACAGTACGGCTGAACCCGATGAACCCGAACATCCACAGGTCTGCTCATCCCTAGTCATTAACCCCTTCCCGACGACTTACATCAAAGATAGTGAAGGGGTTAAAAACAAGGCCTAGTGTGCACATACCATAACACTGTGATAGGGACTCTGGGGCATTAGAAAATTTCAACTCTACGCCACTTGTTCCCAACCCTGGTGAACTAGCAGAACACTTTTTCACCCTCTGCAAAAAGTGAATGCTATACTTAAAAGTTTGACCATGCTCATATAATGCATTGCTCAAATGTTCCTCATCCTTTACTTAATTCATTTTCTGTTCCTTATATATTGGCAACATATTCAAAAATGCATTTTAGAGATTATCATCATGCACATAATCTCTGAAATAAGTCTATCCACATTTCACTACTATAGAAAACCAAAAAGTTTTGATCATTTTTTTTCAAGACACACTATTATAACTGAAGGTCTTTCTATATTTATCCAGTAGCAGTTTGTCATATTTCTTGACTGCTACATCTTTTTGTGGTTAATAATTGATCCATGTAGACAGAAGATTCTGTACTTTACAATCTCCTTTAAATTAGCTGGCTTCCCTGTTGTCATGTGTCACAAATAAAGATGTGAATTTTTAACCTCTGGATGTATCTGTACCCCTGCCCAACCAGTTTACTTGCTACACCTTAACAATATATACAGTACAGACCAAAAGTGTGGACACACCTTCTCATTTAAAGATTTTTCTTTATTTTCATGACTATAAAAACTGTACATTCACACTGAATGCATCAAAACTATGAATTAACACATGTGTGTTATATACTTAACAAAAAAGTGTGAAACAACTGAAAATAAGTCTTATATTCTAGGTTCTTCAAAGTAGCCACCTTTTGCTTTGATGACTGCTTTGCACACTCTTGGCATTCTCTTGATGAGCTTCAAGAGGTAGTCACCGGAAATGATTTTCACTTCACAGGTGTGCCCTGTCAGGTTTAATAAGTGGGATTTCTTGCCTTATAAATGGGGTTGGGACCATCAGTTGTGTTGTGCAGAAGTCAGGTAGATACACAGCTGATAGTCCTACTGAATAGACTGTTAGAATTTGTATTATGGCAAGATAAAAGCAGCTAAGTAAAGAAAAACGAGTGGCCATCATTACTTTAAGAAATGAAGGTCAGTCAGTGCGAAAAATTGGGCAAACTTTGAAAGTGTCTCCAAGTGCAGTTGCAAAAACCATCAAGCGCTACAAAGAAACTGGCTCACATGAGGACCGCCCCAGGAAAGGAAGACCAAGAGTCACCTCTGCTTCTGAGGATAAGTTTATCCGAGTCACCAGCCTCAGAAATCGCAGGTTAACAGCAGCTCAGATTAGAGACCAGGTCAATGCCACACAGAGTTCTAGCAGCAGACACATCTCTTCAACAACTGTTAAGAGGAGACTTTGTGCAGCAGGCCTTCATGGTAAAATAGCTGCTAGGAAACCACTGCTAAGGACAGGCGACAAGCAGAAGAGACTTGTTTGGGCTAAAGAACACAAGGAATGGACATTAGACCAGTGGAAATCTGTGCTTTGATCTGATGAGTCCAAATTTGAGATCTTTGGTTCCAACCACCGTGTCTTTGTGCGACGCAGAAAAGGTGAACGGATGAACTCTACATGCCTGGTTCCCACCGTGAAGCATGGAGGAGGAGGTGTGATGGTGTGGGGGTGCTTTGCTGGTGACACTGTTGGGGATTTATTCAAAATTGAAGTCATACTGAACCAGCATGGCTACCACAGCATCTTGCAGCGGCATGCTATTCCATCCGGTTTGCATTTAGTTGGACCATCATTTATTTTTCAACAGGACAATGACCCCAAACACACCTCCAGGCTGTGTAAGGGCTATTTGACCAAGGAGGAGAGTGATGGGGTGCTACGCCAGATGACCTGGCCTCCACAGTCACCAGACCTGAACCCAATCGAGATGGTTTGGGGTGAGCTGGACCGCAGAGTGAAGACAAAAGGGCCAACAAGTGCTAAGCATCTCTGGGAACTCCTTCAAGATTGTTGGAAGACCATTTCCAGTGACTACCTCTTGAAGCTCATCAAGAGAATGCCAAGAGTGTGCAAAGCAGTCATCAAAGCAAAAGGTGGCTACTTTGAAGAACCTAGAATATAAGACATATTTTCAGTTGTTTCACACTTTTTTGTTAAGTATATAATTCCACATGTGTTAATTCATAGTTTTGATGCATTCAGTGTGAATGTACAATTTTCATAGTCATGAAAATACAGAAAAATCTTTAAATGAGAAGGTGTGTCCAAACTTTTCGTCTGTACTGTACATGTGTCATCTGTGCAATGACTGTGCCCCTTGTAATAATGTAGGAATTTAAGATGTCATGTGCTGATCAGAAGAATCTTGGAATATAGAAAGATCAATGTCCTCCATTGGATTTCATAAATGGAAGGCATTGACCAGGATTTACGCCATGATTAACCCTGAGACCAAGTGTTTTCGACTGACCATCCTTTCTGTTGTAGGGTATTGTATATCTAGACTAATATATTGGCATAGAATTATCTGCAATTAGGTGACATTAAAGAACACCCTAAATACAACAATAAAGTGATAACATATAACAACTATGGCAAATTTATATAGTGTAAAAGTAATGAAGAAAAGGTGTACACAAGCCACCAGTAACCCAAAATTGGCTGTAAGCCATAATCATCAGCATTAACAGAAATAAACACTTGAAATAGATCACTCTGTTTGTAATGACTCTATATAATATATGAGTTTCACTTTTTGAATTGAAGAACAGAAATAAATTAACTTTTTGATGATATTCTAATTTTGTGAGAAGCACCTGTATATAGGGGTTGCTGAAAAACGAAGCCAAATGTGATAAATGTAATAAAAACTCAATATGGAAAAAATATTAGCAATAAATATAAATTGCTATATATAAAGAAATATACACTGCTCAAAAAAAGAAAGGGAACACTTAAACAACAGAATATAAATGTCACACTGTCTCGGCGTTCAGGAGGTCAGGAGCCTATGCTGACCCTACACTGAGGCCCTGCCTAATCCCTCTACCTGGAGGTACTGTTGATGGTACAGAGGTCCAGGCCGCCAGCGTAAACCTACCTCCTGAGAATCCCTGAACCTCAGTAATCTAGTCCTGAGAAGGACCCCGATCACAACAATTGGGGACAGGACCGTATATGCCAAACACAGTACAAGACGAACGAGACAGTACAAGGGGCAAACCAAAAACCACCTCGCATACAACAAACTTACACCACTACAACGGAGGGAACACCAACGGGTAAGGGGATAAAGAATAAAGCGAGGAAGGGGAAAAAACACACCGAGTACACTTCGCTCCTAACTCCACAATACCACGTATCACTCTGATAGTCTGCATGAAAAGCTTTCACCGACAACTACCCTATCAGAACGGCAGGTATTTGAAGGAGTCCCAATACTGCAGAATTAACTGCAGCTGGGCGAGGCTGGGCCTCGTCTAGCACAGAGAGAGAGAATTAACTCCCTCCCTGCCGAAAAACACCAAGCACCAAAAACTCAGCTGCGAGAAGTCAGGCTGTGTAATCGCGACGATCTTCGTGGCGACACACCCGTGACAATAACTCCAAGTAAATCAAACTTCTGTGAAATCAAACTGTCCACTTAGGAAGCAACACTGATTGACAATCAATTTCACATGCTGTTGTGCAAATGGAATAGACAATAGATGGAAATTATTGGCAATTAGCAAGACACCCTCAATAAAGGAGCGGTTCTGCAGGTAGGGACCACAGACCACATCTCAGTATCAATGCTTTCTGGCTAATGTTTTGGTCACTTTTGAATGTTGGTTGTGCTTTCACACTCATGGTAGCATGAGACGGACTCTACAACCCACAGAAGTTGCTGAGGTAGTGCAGCTCATCCAGGATGGCACATCAATGCGAGCTGTGGCAAGAAGGTTTGCTGTGTCTGTCAGCGTAGTGTCCAGAGGCTGGAGGCGCTAAGAGGAGACAGGCCAGTACACCAGGAGACATGGAGGGGGCCGTAGGAGGGCAACAAACAAGCAGCAGGACTGCTACCTTCACCTTTGTGCAAGGAGGAACAGGAGGAGCACTGCCAGAGTTCTGCAAAATGACCTCCAGCAGGCCACAAATGTGTATGTGTTTGCACAAATGGTTAGAAACCAACTCCATGAGGGTGGTATGAGGGCCCAAGGTCCACAGATGGAGGTTGTGCTCACAGCTCAACACCGTGCAGGACGTTTGCCATTTTCCACAGAACACCAGGATTGGCAAAGTCGCCACTGGCACCCTGTGCTCTTCACAGATGAAAGCAGGTTCACACTGAGCACATATGACAGAGTCTGGAGACGCCGTGGAGAGCGATCTGCTGCCTGCAACATCCTTCAGCATGACCGGTTTGGCAGTTGGTCAGTAATGGTGTGGAGTGGCATTTCTTTGGAGGGCCGCACTGCCCTCCATGTGCTCTCCAGAGGTAGCCTGACTGCCATTAGGTACCGAGATGAGATCCTCAGACCCCTTGTGAGACCATATGCTGGTGCGGTTGGCCCTGGGTTCCTCCTAATGCAGGACAATGGCAGACCTCATGTGGCTGGAGTGTGTCAGCAGTTCCTGCAAGATGAAGGCATTGAAGCTATGGACTGGCCCGCCCGTTCCCCAGACCTGAATCCGATTGAGCACATCTGGGACATCATGTCTTGCTCCATCCGCCAACGTCACGTTGCACCACAGACTGTCCAGGAGTTGGCGGATGCTTTAGTCCAGGTCTGGGAGGAGATTCTACAGGAGACCATCTGCAACCTCATCAGGAGCATGTCCAGGCGTTGTAGGGAGGTCATACAGTCACGTGGAGGCCACACACAATACTGAGCCTCTTTTTGACTTGTTTTAAGGACATTACATCAAAGTTGGATCAGCCTGTAGTGTGTTTTTCCACTTTAATTTTGGGGTGACTCCAAATCCAGGCCTCCATTGGTTAATAAATTTGATTTCCATTGATGATTTTTGTGTGATTTTGTTGTCAGCACATTTAACTTTGTACAGAACAAAGTATTCAATGAGAATATTTCATTCATTCAGGTGTATGATGTGTTATTTGAGTGTTCCCTTTATTTTTTGAGCAGTGTATACTGTACAGTGCTCAAAAAAATAAAGGGAACACTCAAATAACACAACCTAGATCTGAATGAATATATATATACACAAAGCAAAATGCAATGACTCAAACCTAGTGAAATAAGGTAGAAAGAGAGAAAGTTATATAGATGAATAAAAAAGAAAATATATATACCAAACCACAGGATCAGATCATAAGTGGACGTGTGACCCTCCAGGTAACCCATAGGAGAATTCAAGAAGGAGAAAGTAAGAAACCCCACGTGTTACGCCACAAAATGTGGCTTCCTCAGGGGTAAAGGTAAATTTTATATAGTGGTAACCATGAGAAGAATATACAAAGTTTTCACATCTTAGAGTAAAATAAAAATCAATATTAGATATCATAGTTATAGTTAGATAATAAATGGCAAAGCTGAGCAATAAAAAAAATGTAGATGGAATTACAGGTAGTAAAAATTAAACACCTTGTCCTAGTACTAAAGAATACACATATACAGTATTTGGTATTCTTTGGTTACCATTATAATACTGTGGTTCAGTAATGACCTTTAAATTAGAAAAGATATTGAAAAATATTTAGATTTTCTCAGTGGTTGATACTTTTTCATGGCTAACTGAAAAGATGGTAACAAATTGCTAGCTTTCTGAACTACTCAGGTCTCTTCATCAGGCATAGTATAACATGAAATCTGAAAAGATATTTGACAATCAACACATTTTTTACATTTTCCCAAGAATAGAAAATACACATTTTTGTCCCTCAAAATGTCTTCATAAAATTACATTAAATTGGTTTGAGCCAAAGATCTAGATGTCTTAAACTTTTTTGATCCTAAATATCCCTGAAACCTGTTGTCCATGATTAAGAATAAAATGACCAATGGGAAAAATGTAATAAAATAATAAAAGGAGGATTACATTAAGGATTGCCCATTACATTTTACTCATGTGCAAATTGGCCCATGGTGGTGGTTACATAAAAAATTTAACCGGCATGGCGCTGCTCCTGCATACTCCACACGGTATTCCCCGGCAGTCTCCTACCTTATTCTCCTCTTCCTCTGTCAGGTGTCTACTGATTGGATGCAGTGGTCATAAACTGAATGGATGCTGTGGTCATGTACTAATTGGATGCTGTGGTCATGTTTTGTCCGAGTTAGAAGAAACAGGAGACAGGTGGGGCACACAGTGTAGAATATGGAGGAGCAACACTGGTTCATTAGGTGAGTGTATGGGATTTATGTTGCCATTATCATGGTTCCATTTCTACATTAATAAAATGCAGTGGACAACCTCTTTAACTGTTAAATCTGACACTCTGGTGCTCCCCGCTGGTCTGCATTTACTTAGCTGAAGCCGTGATATCCCATCTATGTATGTGACCACTGCAGTTAATCACTGGCCTTTAGTCACAAGCAGCAGTATGTGTCCTTAATAGTTAGATAAAACATCACAATTTCAGTCAGATGGAGTAAGGGAGTTGCAAATTACAGGCAGTACTACAGCACATCTTTCTAATGAAATTCAATAAGTGATGTCTGGAAATAGAACTTGGACAGTCTTATTATGCATTTCAGACAACTTGCAGAAGAAAAATATCAAGAAAATCAGAAGCGAATGCAGGAACTGAGGTCTCGAAACTTTCAGCGTCTTAACATTGATGTTCTTCATGTATGTATTATTTTCTTCTCTTACTCTTTTAAAATATACTATCTATATGTGTGTGTGTGTGTTTGTGTGTGTATATACATATGTATATACTGTTTGTGTATATATATATATATATATATATATATATACACGCAAATACATATATACAGTATTATTTTGTGTAAGTTTGGAAAAAATCCTGAAAACTAAGAATGCTTTTAAAAAAAAAGAATCTAAATCAAATTAATATTTGGTGTATCCACAATTTGTCTGCAAAGCATCAAAACCTCAAATCTCCTTGGTACAGTTGCACAAAGTTTTTGAAGGAACTTGCCAGGGAAGTCGTTCTAAGCATCTTGGAGAACTAATCACAGATCTTCTGTGGATGTAAAATTGTGTAAATACTTCTGTCGCTTCATGTAATCCCAGACAGACTTAATGTTGAGATCAGGTCCCTGTTGTAGAGGGGGAGGTGAGGTGGGAAGTAAAATCATTGCTTCCAGGACCCCTTGTTCATTTTTCCACTGATATTTATTAATGACGTTGGCTGTATGTCTGAGACTGTCGTCTTGCTGCAGAATAAATTTGGAGGCACTCAGATTCCTCCCTGTTGGTATTGCATGATGGATAAGTATCTGCTTGTATTTCTCAGCATTGACGATACCATGAAATGTGCAATGTTGAGAACCATATATGCAGTGGTCAGTCAAGGAAACTAAATGCAGTAAATGAACGTCAAATCATTCTTACTTCCCTTCAAAATCAAAAGATGTCCAGCAGTGCCATCAGCTCAGAACTGGAAACAATCAGTGGCACCCTGCTACATCCATTCGGAGAAGTCTGGCCAGAAGTGGTCTTCATGGAAGAATTGCAGCCAAAAACCATACCTTTTACATGGAAACATAGGAACTCGGGTGCAGAAAAATTGCAGCAGGTGCTCTGGACTGATGAGTCAAAAATGTGAATTATTTGGCTGTAACAGAAGGCAGTTTGTTTGCTAAAGGGCTGGAGAGCGGTTTAATAATGAGTTTCTGCAGGCAACAGTGAAGCATGGTGGAAGTTTCTTGCAAGTTTGCACATGCATTTCAGCAAATTAAGTTGGAGATTTGGTCAAGATTTTCTTCTTTACACTGAAGATAGTTCTTAATGACATTGGCTGTATGTTTGGGGTCATTATCCTGCTGCAGAAAAAATTTGGAGCCAATGAAACACCTCTCTGATTGGCTCCAAATGCATGATGGATAAGTATCAGCCTATATTTCTCAGCACTGAGGTTCAAGAAATGTGCAATATTGAAAAATGTAGACACAGTGTTCGGCCAAGGAAACTTAGCTAGTGGATGAAGGACATATAATTTTACTTACTGTTCGAAATTAGAAAATGTCCAGTAGTGCCGTCAACTCAGAACTGGCAGCCCCCAGCTACACTCGTCTACTGTTCAGACTGGCCAGATGTGGTCTTCATTGAAGAATTGCGTCCAAAAAGCCATATCTTGAACATGGAAACAGGGCTTCATGACTCATCTATGCACAAAAAGCTAGGAAAATGGGTGCTCTGGACTGATGAGTCAAATTGTGATATATTTGGCTGTAACAGAAGGACTGGAGAATGGTACAATATTGTGTGTTTGCAGGAAATAGTGAAGCATTGTGAAAGTTCCTTGCAAGTTTGGAATGCATTTCAGCAAATGGAGTTGGGGATTTGGTCAGGATTAATGGGGTCCTCAATGCTGAGAAATACAGGCAGATATTTATCCATCAAGCAATACCATCAGGAAGGTGTTTGTTTTGCTCCAAATGTATTCTTCTGCAGGAAAATGACCCAAACATACTGCCAATATCAATAAAAAAAACCATCTTCAGCCCAAAGAAGAACAAAGAGTCCTGGTAGTGATGATATGGTCACAACAGAGCCCTTTTCTCAACATCATTGACTCTCTCTGGGATTACATGAAGGAACAGAAGGAGTTGCACAACCTATCATTCATAGGAGATCTGTGGTTAGTTCTCCAAGATATTTGGAACAACCTCCCTGCTTAGTCCTTCAAAAAGTGTGTGTAAGTGTACCTAGAAGAATTGATGCTATTTTGAGGGCATAGGGTGGTCACTCCATATATTGATTTGAATTAGATTTCTCTTTTGTTTATTCACTCTGCATTTTGTTAATTGATAAAAATAAACTAGTTTTGAAAGCATTCTTATTTTACAGCATTATTTCCTCAAAAAAGTATACATATATGTATAAATATATATGCAGTATGCACAATATACACCAAATGTATGCCATAGACTAGAGAAGTAAGCTTTCCTTCAAATTAGATGCAATGTTTGCTGTTCTGCCCTCACTATCTAAATACCCTGGCTCAGGCAATGTGCCCCCTCAAGCTACACACCTGCATAGTGAGTGTTCCTGAAAATAGTCATATTTCTACCCACCCAACATATTCCTGTTCTCCCTTAGTCAGGTGAAATATATTATCGACCTAGAACAGGTGAACAGTGAGGGGAGAACGGTTTTGCATATGTCCCTTTATATAACAATCTCATAATACAAAGGAAAAAAATTCTCTATTAATTGTGTTATTTCTTAGTTATTTCATTATAGGATAAATTGGATATTACCATATTCAACTAGGGATAAATAAACAGTGTTAAATCACTTTGTAACAGAAATGCAGATCTGTTTATTGATAGAGATCAGTTGCTTATTGTACAATTTATCTTCACCATCATCAGCGAGTATTGTATCTACATCCATCAGATATGTTTAGATACATCCCGTCCTGGTCTCAGGGCAGCATGACACAAAGCCAACATGCAAATTGTTTTATAGATTATCTCCTTTTTGTGCTGTACTAGGAATATTGCCTAACAAATCTGTCATTCCTTTAGCTCGTTCAATAAAAGAATACACTGAGTTGCGGTTTCCTAATGCTTTGTGTCAGCACTGGTGTTCCAGCTCTTATTTTGCTCTTTTATAGTTTTTTTTTCAGATTTAATCTAATATTATTTAGCTCATGAAAATGTACAGTAGATGAATACACCCACGACTTATTAAGAGTGCGGATTATTGCTGTAGATTTGTTAGTATATTGGTTTCTTGGGAAATTAACCAGCCTCGCGCACAAAAAAAAATAAAAAATATTTCCTTATTTTTGTACTTAAAATAATCAATACTAACAGTAAATGGCATAATCATTGTCATATGGTTCCTTTTATTGGATTCCTCAAAAGGACAGATTTTCATTACCAATGGTGGTGAACAACAAAATATAAAAATTGTAAAGTTAAACTTATTAAATGCAAATTGCTTCTTTAGAGAAGAAGAGGACTTGAGCTCTAGTGCCACCTATTGGAAGTAGCAATATCAACTCTTTAACAAGCCTTGCTATATGACTTGGGATAGAAGCCAAACCAGAATCTCAACTGGCAGACACCATGTTTCAGGGTGTTGCCCCTTGTCAGTGCAAAGCATGAGATCTGATTTGGCTAAGTGAGATGCTTCTGACTGTGATCTAAGGGATGTTGTAGCTGTCTTTGTTCTGACCCCAAGTCAGATATCCCGGATCACCAGTGAGGCTGAATTAAGAGATTAGGCCATCCAAAATAATGAGCGCTTGGAGAAAAGAATGCACACTTGTGAGCAAATGTCTGTTTATTCACACAGAGAATACTATCTCTTATACCATTTACAAGTAATGTAACTCACGTAGCCCCCCTGTTACCCAGGTCATGATGACTTTATTTATTATATACCCATAACATGTTTTTGCAGACTGTTTTAGCAGAAATCTTAAAAACATTACATATGAGATAAGAAGTATGAAATTCTTGACTAAAAGACTATAAGGTTTGGTAGACAAAAACAGCAGAGAAGAAAAAAATTAACCCTTCTACATCAGGGGTAATATTTCTCCTTGTGGAGAGTGTCATGCCAGTGTAAGGAGGCGTATAAGCCATGTAATGCTCCTCTGAGATTATTTGATTTCCCAGAGGAGCATTGCATGGCTTATAAGCCTCCTTACACTGGCATGCCACTCACAACAAGGAGAAACATTACCCCATAGATCAAAGTTAGATTAAAGCTATTGAACTTAAAAGGATTGCCTGAGTGTACCTAATAGTAATATCCCAGGTGATAGGTTGCTTGATGATAGGGGTAGAATGGGCTTTGGAATGCCCCATTTGAATGAAGCAATGGTCCCCCATTTGCACCTTTGCTCCATTCATTTTTGAGATTATTGAACAAAGCCAAGTGACATATTTGGCTAAGTCTGACAGTATCACAGATAATGAGAGGAAATATGATGCAAATGCGGGACCTTTGCTCCATTCAAAAGTGGATAGGTAATAACTTTCATTTATAGTATGACTCCTTTAAAATAAATGATTATTAACAAGATGGGGAAACCCCATATAATATTCCTCTCTATAGGGCTATAAAATTTAACTTTTATTTAATTATTCCGTTAAAATGAATAAAGGGTATTAAAAGGTTGTCTCTAATCTACCAAAATATTTTGTTTATATGATCATTATATATTGTGTTCTGATAACACCAAATAGTGTCACCATTTGTGGTAGAACAGGACAATAGTTATATTAGCACATGTCCCCCAAACATGTTTTACCGCTACAGCGGTGTCATCAGGGGATGGGACACTGGTGTGAATGGTGATTCAGGATCCGATTCAAGCTGCCCATGGTTGGGTAGCATGAATCAAGTGTCCTTTTAATATTTTTTGGTAAAAATTAAAAGTCAACATGTGAGCTAAATGTTGTTTTTTTCTAACGGATACGTGTATGTCACATTGATTGGATACAATACATCACAAAAGTGAGTACATCCCTCACATTTTTGTAAATATTTTATTTTATCTTTTCATAGGACAACAATGAAGATATGACACATTGGTACAATGTAGTCAGTGTACAGCTTGTATAACATTGCAAATTTGGTGTGCCCTCTAAATAAGTCAACACACAGCCATTAATGTCTAAACTGCTGGCAACAAAAAACAGTACACCTCTAAGTGAAAATGGCCAAATTGTGCCCAAGGTGTCAATATTTTGTGTGGCTACCATTATTTTTAAGCACTGCCTTAACTCTCTTGGGTATGGAGGTCATTAGAGCTTCGCAGATTGCCAATGGAATCCTCTTCCACGCCTTCTTGACAACATTACAGAGCTGGTGGAGTTTAGAGGCCTTGCAATCATCCACCTTCTGTTTGCGGATGCCCCACAGATTCTCAATATGGTTTAGGTCTGGAGACATGCTTGGCCAGTCCAGCACCTTTACCCTCAGTTTCTTTAGCAAGGCAGTGGTCATCTTGGAGGTGTGTTTGGGGTCGATATCAAGTTTAACTACTGCTCTGCGGTTCAGTTTCCAAAGTGAGGGGATCATGCTCTGCTTTAGTATGTCACAGTACTTGTTGGCATTTATAGTTCCCTTAATGAACTGTAGCTCCCCATAGCCGGCAGGACTCATGCAGCCCGAAACCATGACACTCCCACCACCATGCTTGACTGTAGGCAAGACACACTTCTCTTTGTACTCCTCACCTGGTTGCCGCCACACACACTTGACACCATCTGTACCGAATAAGTTTATCTTTGTCTCATCAGACCACAGGACATGGTTCCAGTAATTCATGTCCTTAGTCTGCTTGTCTTCAGCTAACTGTTTGTGGACTTTCTTGTGCAGTACCTTTAGAAGAGGCTTCCTTCTGGGATGACAGCCATGCAGACCAATTTGATGCTGTGTGCGGCGTATGCTCTGAGCACTGACAGGCTGACCCCCCACCCCTGTAACCTCTGCAGCAATGCTGGCAGCACTCACACGTCTGTTTTGAAAAGACAGCCTCTGGATATGACGTTGAACACGTGCACTCAACTTCTTTGGTCGACCATGGTGAGGCCTGTTCTGAGTGGAACCTGTCTTGTTAAACTGCTGTATGATTTTTGCTGTAGCTCACTTTCAGGGTGTTGGCAATCTTCTTATAGCCTCGACCATCTTTATGTAGAGCAACAATTCTTTTTCAGATCCTCAGAGAGGTATTTGCCATGAGATGCCATGCTGAACTACCAGTGACCAGTATGAGAGAGTGTGAGAGCGATAACAACAAATTTAACACACTGCTCCCCATTCACACCTGAGACCTTGTAACACTAATGAGTCACATGACACCGGGGAGGGAAAATGGCTAATTGGGCACAATGTGGCCATTTTCACTTAGGGGTGTACTCACTTTTTTGTGCCAGAGGTTTAGACATTAATGAATGTGTGTTGAGTTATTTAGAGGACACAGCAAATTTACACTGTTATGCAAGCTGTACACTGCCTTCTGTACATTATATCAAAGTGTCATATCTTCAGTGTTATCCCATGAAAAGATATAATAAAATATTTACAAAAATTTGAGGGGTGTACTCACTTTTGTGATATACTGTATATCAAAAATATACAATGAGATGAGTATGACTTCAGAGCCACCAACACTCACTAAGCTGGAATGGCAGTGGTGACTTTATGATTATGTTGTCTATGTATATTATGACATTTATTTCATTTTCTTCTGTAAAGCAGGAAGATGATGATGCCCCAAAGCACCTGATACAGTCAGAGCCAATAAGTGCAAGAAAATACAACTCTCATGACCACGTTGAGGACAGTAATGAAATACCAGATAGGCTTTGTGAATCAGAACCTCCATGTCATGGTAAGTAATGTCAAAGGTAATACTGGATACTTAACAATATATTAACATGTATTATGAGAGGTTGTTCCCAACCATTACCGCAGGCAGACTGAGAAGCATTTCATTACCGTACATGGGAAAAGACATACATTTCTTCAGCAGAATATTTAACCACTAATTGTCACTTTCTCACCTTTCCTTGCTCCTGTGCAGTCTGCCTCTGCTGTCACCGCTGATTGATAGCGATAGTGTTGGGGTGGCACCAATGTCATCACTGGGCAGTGTGTTCACCTTCAAGCTTGTAATTCATTTGGAGAAGTGTTGGCTGTCTAGCTATTCCTTTTTTTTCTATAAATCATTGGGGTTGGTTAGCAGACCAATAGCATTGCAGGATCTTCAGTCAATTATAGTGCACGGTCCCCTATTTAATTCCCTTATGTCATTCATCCTTGCCAATTATTGTGTTTACTCTGTTCCTATTGCATTTACACATGTTTCATATTCTGAATCAGCCTGGATTGTGGAGTCTGCTGTTTAATCCTTGGATTGATACATAAACTTATTAACACTACTATTGCCTGCTGATTTTGTCATTACTTCCATTCCTCTAGTTTTGACCTTTTTTTGGTTCTGTCCTTCTGGTTTTGGCTGAGTTTGCTCACCATCCTATTGCTAATTCCATTGACCAGGAGCTACTCCGTGGACACAACCCCGGGGACTCTCCAGTGAAGGCTAGATTCCTGTATACAATGAAAGTATGAACACCAAAGCATCTCTGGAACCTGCTTAGTAGAGTGGCTAGTGTTAAGTCTCTTTGTGGAAACCCTTTTTAGAGTTGCCAGATTCCTCATAGAGTCCAATATCAATATTAAAATAAAGAAAATATAGTAACTGGAAATGAACAATTTGATTCCCCTTGCCCTGGTTCGGCATCCATTCTGCTCCCTCTGGCATCTTTGGCCCCGCATCTTTTGTGCCTCTAGAATGGGCGTCACAAATGTCCCACGAGGCCTTGGAATCAACACTGTCCGAAAAATAAAGTTTTGACTGATTGGCAATATTAACATCAGTCAGTAAGCATAGTATAACTTTTACTCTGCATCTTGTTTGTTAAAAAATAGAAACTTTTCTGAAATACAAAGAAGCAGCTATTTAAGAAACACATAATTTCTGGTTTAGACTGAATTCCTGTTTTATAAAAGCTGATACTTCCGACAGTTCTGAATATAATGTTATGAAGAATTCTGATCCGAAGCTTACACAATGTGTCATTTATTGCCTCAAGAGATTCGGTTGCCGAAAAGATTTTCATGAAAAGACCTTTGAATATTATAAAATTAAGTTTTATAACTGCAATATTGTAATGTGCAAAGTCACAAAAAAGAAATGAAAAAAATTATATTATGTCTTTATTGGCTAATACTGCTTCGTATTAAAAAGTTATAAAGGAAAAACTAAGTTTATGAAGTAACAACAAGTTATTCTTTTTATAAGGCCTAATTGGCATATCCCCGGAAGGGAGAAGCCATTTAAGACCCAGTTTTTTGCATACTTTAATGCTATTGAAAATCCTCTGTGCAGCAGAAAGCAGAACTTATTACTTCCAGTGAACACTTATCCTTACATTTAATTGTTTATGGGTTGGATGTAATTTACTTATGGGTTCTCAGTATTTCTTCAGGGAGGACGCTCAATAAAAAGAATTGCCTCTTTTAAGTCATAAGATAGCAAGATCCTGTAATTGTGGCTGCAGCGTTTTCTGCCAACGATACCTGGAGCGCGTTAAATATTAAATCTGCCGAGATGACAGAACAGAGCAGTCTGGAGTCTTGTAAACTTCAAAATCTTTGGCTAGATAAAGAGTAACTAGTGAACGGAAATTAAGGTGGACACAAAGTTTAAGTGATACAGAAACATAATGTATTAACTGCAGGTTCGGTGGATGATGGGGCCCGATCCTAGTGATCTACTTATATAAGCCTCACTGGGGATGTCGGAACTGGAGGATCCGGCAGTTCTCCTGACATGTCTGGTTTATTAAATACTTATACTACTTATAAAATACCAATTCTAGAATTTTTTTAGAATTTTCTGTTTTTTTTCTCTCTTTTATTCTTATTCAAATGTATTGATCAATGAACAGGATATTATATTGTCCTTTTCAATAGGGTGTGGCAGTACGTAATGAAGCATCTAAAGGTAGAAAAGGGATCCTATTACTAATAAAAGTGCCAAAGTTAACACATATCCTATATCATATCATGTGAGATGAAAGCAGCCTGGAGTGGATGATTTACATAGTCTTTTTTGAATACAAATAAAATGAATAGAAAATTGCATGTAGCACAGGAAAATCCCAGCACGAGCAATCAATAATTCACTGCTCAAAAAACTGTACAACTTCAAGTCAGTTAAACTTCGATCCATCAAGGAAGTGTAAGCAATTAAGATTCAGTGTCACTTTCCTTGGTGGAAATAACAGTAACAACAGGAGCTCTACAGAGGCAACTGCAAGACAACCTCCAAAGGGGAACGGCTTTGCAGGTGGCACCACACTCAATTCATTTTTCCTTTCTAACTGATTCTTCTCTAGTTGCATATTGCTAGTGTTGTCTCTTGTCTCTACCGGTAACATGAGGAAGTACCTGTAGACCATTCAGGTTGCACAGGTAGTCCAGCTCCTCCAGAATGACACATCCATTCATGCCATTGCAGTAAGGTTTGCTGTGTCTGCCAGTACAATCTCAAGAGTATGGAGCAGATGGAACAGGGCAGGGCTGTAGAAGGTCATGAACCCAGCTATAAGTCCGGTATCTGTATGAGGAGAAACAGGAGGGGCAGTGATACCCCACAGTACCCTTAATGCTGTTAGGTATTGGGAAGATATCTTTGGAGTTATTATTGGACATCATGCTGGAGCTCTGGACCCTGGGTTTTCCCTGGTGCAGAAGGTAGTGTGTAGCAGTTCCTGCCTGATAGCCATTAATTAACAAATAAAGTAGCACTCTGTAACGCTAAGTATGCAAACATTAAACATATGAAATTTGAATAGCAATACTGCTCAGGGAAACAGAAATAATTGAGAAATCTCAGCCCATAAATTGGCCAATTCATGTGTACCTGGTAGCCACAAAAAGGCGTTACTCATTACCAGGAACCTACCAATGTGTTTCCTCTGTTAGAGACTAACGTCTGCATGTGTATGGGAAGGTAAGATCATGCTGTAATTAAAACCACCTGTGGCTTAGAGGCGGAGTGCTCAGTAAGAAGGCCTATGCATATAAATTAAAAAACTGACCGGCACATCCAAAACAGAAAACTGGTGTGTGCAGGTGCTTACTAAGAGTAGCCATATATAACTAACAAATAAAGTAGCACTCTGTAGCGCTAAGTGTGCAAACATGAAATATATGAAATTTGATTAGCATTACTGCTCAGGAAAATAGACATAATTGAGAAATCTTAGCGCATAAATTGGCCAATTCATGTGTGCCTGGTAGCCACGATAAGGCGTTTCTCAATACCAGGACCTACCAATGATAGCCATTAATGCCATTGACTGGCCCTCACATTTCCCAACCTCTGGGATATTATGTATCAGTGCATCCGACACTGCCAAGTAGCACCACAGACTTTTTAGGAGCTCATCAAAAAAATAACATAATAGAGTCCGTTGGGTATCTAATATTTTGCAGTTGCTCTCTTGTCTAAGTCAAAGGAAATCAGACCCTTGAGAAGAAAATTTCAACTTTATCACGTTTTTGTTAGCTTTTTGCCCTCCAGAAATGGCTGTTCATATTATTATGTATTGTAATATGACATACTCCTGATAAATGCATCTACACGCTACTGTTTATAGGGAATTCCTGGTAAGACTGCTATTACATACATTAAGTAAATGGGAAGACATTTTTATTCACCACCTTAATGGTCTATGTGTCTGGTAACTACTCCCATGTGTCGGTTTACAGTTTCAGCCTTTGACATATGTGCTGTATTATATCTGTTGATTGCCAATTACCTCTTTAAAGAGATCAGGCTAACAGAGAGAGAAGGCAGAGTACCGAACATGAACGCTTTAAATGAAGGTAAAAAGCGGTGTAGACACTAAAAATGAGAATCCATTATCGCTAGATTGGCTTTCAACATTTCAGTAATCATTTTTGCTGTGTTTACTTGAAATGTACAACAGCCGAACCCTCATTTTCTAGGCATGCACAACTAGCCATTCGTGACTTAATGTTCAATTTATTTATGCAGCCATGCATAATTTCATTTAGAAGCTCCAATATAAGGAAAAAACAGGAAAGAGTTACAGAAATGCATTATGTAAAGTATACAGCTGACTTACTATGGGAATCTATTCCGCAATTAAAGTGCGTTCTTCATATTGCCAGATGTAGAATCTTACCACTGATTTCATTTAATTAGTCATCTAAAAAGCTTTACTGCAAATAGACTCCAAAATAAAGTGTTAAAATGATATGAAAATGAGCCGTGCCTATAGATAGTAAAGTGGTTTTCATAACACATTATAACATTTCTACTTCAGCAACTCAGGAATTCTGGCCTATTTATGTATAGGAAATCATCCACAGCTAAGAAAGAGATCGGATTCTATTATGTAATATTATTTCAGTTCATTTTATTTGGCAGATGGTTTATGTAGAATTAAAAATGTACAGTGCCCATGATTTTAGTCACTTTTTTTTACACTTAAAGGAGTTTCTCAACATGTTCTGCAGAAGCGCAGAACTCCCCTACCTCCTGACTTCTTGCTTGCCAGGGGGCAGTGCTCTCCTGATTCATTGACAGTTCAGACCACTGTCATGATCATGTCACTTGGCCCAAATTATGTGCTCTCTGATACTGCAAGTAGAGGAAACTTGTCCTCTGTAGCATCAAAGCTGGCCAGGTTCACAGCAATAATTGCACATCTATTGGAAGAGCTTGCGCTCCTGACCTAGGGTGTTGCCACCTCTGATTGACTGCATCGATATCTGATAACCTCTGTTCTTGAGAGAAAAGATTTTTAATAGCAAGTAAATTGCAAAAAAAAAACTTAATCCCATGTACTTAGCAATTTTAATTATTTATGTTGATGAAAATAAACCTTTAATGACTATAGATACAGTGGGGGAAAAAAGTATTTAGTCAGCCACCAATTATGCAAGTTCTCCCACTTAAAAAGATAAGCGAGGCCTGTAATTGACATGATAGGTAGACCTCAACTATGAGAGACAAAATAAGAAAACAAATCCTGAAAATCACATTCTCTGATTTGGAAAGAATTTTTTTTTCAAATTTTGGTGAAAAATAAGTATTTGGTCAATTACAAAAGTTCATCTCAATACTTTGTTATATATCCTTTGTTTGCAATGACAGAGGTCAAACGTTTTCTGTAATTCTTCACAAGGTTGGCACACACTGTTGCTGGTATGTTGGCCCATTCCTCCATGCAGATCTCCTCTTGAGCAGTGATGTTTTGGGGCTGTCGCTGGGCAACATGGACTTTCAACTCCCTCCAAAGGTTTTCTATAGGGTTTAGATCTGGAGACTGGCTAGGCCACTCCAGGACCTTGAAATGCTTCTTACGAAGCCACTCCTTAGTTGCCCTGGCGGTGTGCTTGGGATCATTGTCATGCTGAAAGACTCAGCCACGTTTCATCTTCAATGCTCTTGCTGATGGAAGGAGGTTTGCACTCAAAATCTCACAATACATGGCCCCATTCATTCTTTCATGTACACGGATCAGTCGTTCTGGTCCCTTGGCAGAGAAACAGCCCCAAAGCATGATGTTGCCACCCCCTTGCTTCACAGTAGGTATGGTGTTCTTTGGATGCAACTCAGCATTCTTTCTCCTCCAACACGACAAGTTGTGTTTCTACCAAACAGTTCTACTTTGGTTTCATCTGACCATATGACATTCTCCCAATACTCTTCTGGATCATCCAAATGCTCTCTAGCAAACTTCAGACTGGCCCAGACATGTAATGACTTAAACAGGGGGACACGTCTGGCACTGCAGGATCTGAGTCCTTGGCGGCGTTGTATGTTACTGATGGTAGCCTGTGTAATGTTGGTCTCAGCTCTCTGCAGGTCATTCACTAGGTCCCCCCGTGTGGTTCTGGGATTTTTGCTCACCGTTCTTGAGATCATTTTGACCCCACGGGGTGAGATCTTGTGTGGAGCCCCAGATCGAGGGAGATTATCAGTGGTCTTGTATGTCTTCCATTTTCTAATTATTGCTCTCACAGTTGATTTCTTCACACCAAGTTGCTTGCCTATTGCACATTCAGTCTTCCCAGCCTGGTACAGGGCTACAATTTTGTTTCTGGTGTCCTTCAACAGCTCTTTGGTCTTCACCATAGTGGAGTTTGGAGTGTGACTGTTTGAGGTTGCGGACAGGTGTCTTTTATACTGATAACAAGTTCAAACAGGTTGTCAGTACTACAGGTAATGAGTGGAGAACAGAGGAGCCTCTTTAAGAAGTTACAGGTCTGTGAGAGCCAGAAATCTTGCTTGTTTGTAATTGGCCAAATACTTATTTTCCACCAAAATTTGAAAAAAAATTTCTTTCCAAATCAGACAATGGGATTTTCAGGATTTATTTTCTTATTTTGTCTCTCATAGTTGAGGTCTACCTATGATGTAGAGAACTTGCACAATTGGTGGCTGACTAAATTATTTTTTTCCCCACTGTAGAATAAACACAAAGACATAACTTAGACATAAAGTAAATGCGACCACAAAGCTTTTTGATAATTGCCTTTCTTTTCTTTTTCGACAACTCACTCAACAAAAAATCATGGATGTAATATCTGCTATTAAATATACAGAGTAGCATCCACACTGCAGTCTGGAAAGGAAATCCTAAAATGTACGTTGCTAGCATACTGTTTTTTTCTTAAATGTGTATTCCTGTCTTTGAGAACATTATTATTCTGTTTTTCTTTTCGTTAAAGAAAGAAAAAAAATTTATATTTATAAAACTGGCTTAGGCTCTATTGACATATAGGCAGTCCCCGGGTTATGAACTAGATACTTTCTATAGCTTTGGTCGTAACCTGGATATTTATGTAAGTTGAAACAGTGCTGGGGAAAAAAACAATACTCACCTCACCGTTGACCACTCCGGTTGCTGCCCTGCTTGCCCCCCACCATCTGGTCCTCTTCACCTTCGCACGCAGCATCTCCAACTACTTCACTCTAGTCCAGGACGTTCAGCCTCATCCAGACCTTGGAGTTTACTGTCATAAGGTCACAACATCAATGTCTGAACCTTATGACGCACAGTGGTCTCCAGGTCCTGGATATGGCCAGAAGTCTTTTATATGCAGCACACAATGGCGGAAAAGAGAGGACCAAACAGCAAGCAGCAAGGTGGCCAGAGATATGAGTATTAGGGTTTTTTAACCAATACTCACCTCTCCAGCCCAAAATTTGCAACTTATCAAAGTATTTTCACCAGTGGCAAAAACACTTCAATGAATTTGGGGCCTTTATGTCCAGAAGTAAGTGGATTCCATCCCATGATATCTACATGAACATGTTTGACAAAACCCTGGACTGTAAAAAGGAATTTGACACCTTTTTACTAATATAACAGTATTTTTTGGGAATACTTATCTCAGGATTTGAGGGGGTGTCTGGGAAAAATGTATGCCCATTCACCTAAAAGAGCATTTATAAGATTAGACACTGATGTTGGGTAAGGTTGACTGGCTCAAAGTCGTGTTCCCTCACTCCAAATTCATCAAATAATGTTTTGAGGACAGTCATGTGGGAAACAGGGCTTTTACTTAAACTGTCGTTAGGAGGTTGAAAGCATATAAGTATGCTATAGAATATACATTACCCTTTACTGGAAATAAGACACTTATCCCAAACCCTGAAGAACCAAACTAAACTATTATCCCTCCTCCACCAAACTTTACAGAAGGCGCTACACATTTTGGTAAAGAGCATTCTCTGGGCACCGACTTCAGAGAAGACGTTTCTACTGCTTTTGAGACTGGTAGTGACGCTCTTTTCTCCACTTCATTCCTGGTATGGCACATGGTAACCTTCGGCTTATGAGTCTATGCGGTCAATGCTCTCTCTTCTCTACCAGCCTTTCACTTACTAAGCTCATGTTTATTTTTTGTGTTTATATGTTATGTATGTTTGTATGTATGTATGTATATATATACTGTATGTATGTATGTACAATGCTAATAGTCACTGCCTTTTGCCTGTTGATCTGCAGTGTCTATTGGCTTTTGGTAACCAAACCGGTATGTACTTCTTGGTTCACAGCTGTCTGTTGCATCTGACTCGCCCTCCCTGGGCTATGGGGGATACTCGGAGCCGGGCCTTTCGGATGGTGTGGGGGAAAGCAGTCGTGGCCTTGACCCGTTCCGTGCCTAGGGCTGTAACATAAAAAAGTTGGGCTATTGAGGATGAGTGGTTATTCGACTACGCCACCTGGGGTTCCTGGTGATGGCCACCAGTGCTGCGACAGTCCTCTGAGGCCGGTGTTCTAGCAGCACAGTTGGTACTACTCCCCACAGGCGGAGTAGGCCTCAGGGCAGTGGGTTGGAGGACTATGTGGAAGTACGGTGGGTGCAGTGCCGCGCAGAAATAAACAAGCGGAGGCGGTGTATGAAGTCATCCGGGTCTTTACTCACTTCAGATAAACTTTCAGCCGCAAAGCTTCTCTCTGCTGCTCACGGCGTACTGCGGCCACCGGGTAGGGGGCTCAGCACTTCCCAGGTGTTATGTTCTGCTACCAAAGCTAAGGAAAGAGAGGAGATCTGTCCCTACTATGAGACTCAGCTGAATCCCTACGATGTAACAGGGAACCTGATCCTGCGATCAGACCTGCTAAAGTCCTAATCTAGTTGGTACGAAGACCTATAGATGTGGGGAGGGAATCCCTACAAGTACTAAGGACTGGGAGGAATATGGGACACCTCCTAACAGAAATAGTAGCAGACAGACGAACAAACAAAATAGATAGAACATAGAGGTCCGTAGACCAAGCAAACTAACAGAGTTAGATACAGAGCACAGGCTAGCTAGAAAGTAGATATACAATGAAGTCCAGCAAAGCCAGAAGGGCGGAGCAGGACTAAATAGGCCAACAAGGTCATGTGACCAGCAAAGGAAAAAAAACCTAACAGCAAGGTTCTAACAGTACCCCCCCTTCTAAGAGGATCCTCCGGATCCCCTAGGACCAGGCTTATCAGGAAATCTCCTGTGAAACGCTCTGATAAGTCTGGACGCGGAAACATCATCTGACCTCACCCAAGAGTTATCCTCGGGTCCGAAACCTTTCCAGGCCACAAGATACTGCAAACTACCTCTATACCGTCTAGAGTCAAGGATGCGAGAAATTTCATATTCCCCGTCCTCCACCACCGGAGGAACAGAGGCAGAGGCGTCACCATCCGACACAACAGCTTTTTTTAACAGAGAGACATGAAAGACCGGATTAATTCTCCAGGAGGTAGGAACCTCCAACCTAACAGCAGATTGGTTGACAACCTGAAGCACCTTAAAGGGCCCTACAAACTTGGGACCCAATTTCTTAGAAGGAATCCTCAACCGCAGATTCCTAGAGGACAACCAAACCATGTCACCAACAGCGAACAAAACCTCCTGTCGTTTCCTATCAAAGTAGTCTTTAGATTTTCTGTTGGCCTCCTGAAGATTACCACGCACATCCGTCCAAACTCTTTCCAAATCACCGGAAAAATTCTCCTCCTCAGGCACGGCAGATCCCAACTTGGAGAACGACCCAAACGACGGATGTCTCCCAGAACAACAAAAAAAAGGCGAACAACCAGCAGAAGAAGATGTATGATTGTTCAGAGCAAATTCGGCAAGTGGCAGAAACTCAGACCACCCCTCTTGATTGTCTGCCACAAAACAACGCAAGAACTGCTCAACATCCTGGTTTTTCCTTTCTGTCTGGCCATTAGATTCAAGATGATATCCGGACGAAAACGACAAATGAATTCCCAACCTGTCACAAAAGGCACGCCAAAAACGAGCCACGAACTGAGGACCCCTATCAGAAACAATGTCAGTAGGAGCGCCATGAAGTCTGACAATTTCCTTGACAAAGGCCTTAGCGAGAGTTTTAGCGCAGGGCAGTTTGACGAAGGGAACCAAGTGACACATCTTGCTAAAACGGTCCACGACCACCCAGATGACAGTAAAACCCTCAGAGGGGGGAAGGTCAGTTATAAAGTCCATAGCCAAATGTGTCCAAGGAGCACTGGGGACCTCCAAAGGACAAAGCAACCCCGCAGCAGGAGTATGTGAGGACTTAGATCTAGCACATATAGTACATTGGCGCACCCACTTAATGACTTCCTTCTGCCATCCAGGCCACCAAAAACTGCGACCCACCAGTCTCTTGGTCTCAGAGATTCCGGGATGACCTGCCAACCGAGATTCGTGACACTCAACAAACAAATCTCTCCTAAAGGTCTCAGGCACAAACAACCTCCCATGAGGAGTGTTAGATGGGGCATTCTCCTGAGCTTTAAGAATCTCATCTTCCAAAACGGAGTCTAAAGCAGCTATCACAACACCTTCTTGTAAAATGTTTTCCTCTTTCTCAGCACCGACTATGGGAGAAAAACTGCGAGACAAGGCATCCGCCTTAACATTCTTAGTACCAGGGATGTAAGTAACGGAGAAATTAAACCGCGAGAAAAACAGTGCCCACCTAGCCTGACGGGCATTCAGGCGCTTGGCAGCATCAAGATATATCAGATTTTTATGATCCGTAAGAACCTGAACGGGAAATTCCGCACCTTCCAAGAAGTGGCGCCAGTGTTCAAATGCGAGTTTAATAGCCAATAATTCCCGATTACCAATCTCGTAATTCAATTCAGTCTCCGAAAATTTTTTTGAAAAAAAGGCACAGGGATGTAATCCATCCCCGTTATCCTGAGACAATACTGCGCCAACCCCCACAGAGGAAGCATCAACCTCAACCAAAAACGGCCTAGTAACATCAGGCTGCATAAGGATGGGAGCAGAGGTGAACCTCTCCTTGAGATACACAAAAGCTTCAATGGCCTCAGAAGACCACTGAACCGCATCAGCACCTTTCCTGGTGAGATCAGTCAGAGGTTTGACAATACTAGAAAAATTTTTTATGAACTTTCTATAGTAATTGGCGAAACCCAAAAACCTCTGTATCGATTTCAAACCAATAGGCCTAGGCCATTCCTGCACAGCCTGAACCTTAACCGGATCCATCTCAAAACCTTTGCTGGAGATAATGTAGCCCAAAAAACTAATTCTCTGTACAGCGAACTCACATTTCTCCAGCTTAGCAAAAAGCGAATTGTCCATTAATAACTGTAATACCTCACGCACGCTCCGCCAATGAGACTCCAGATCTGGCGAATAAATCAAAATGTCATCCAAATACACAACCACATTTTTACCGATCAAAGGTCTAAGGATGTCATTAATCAGATTCTGAAAAAATGCAGGAGCATTAGTAAGACCAAAAGGCATAACCAGATTCTCAAAATGACCCACAGGAGTGTTAAAAGCAGTCTTCCATTCATCACCCTCCTTCATGCGCAACAGATTGTATGCCCCCTTAAGGTCAATTTTAGAGAACCACTTGACCCCCAATAACTGGTTAAACAGATCAGGAATCAATGGCAGTGGGTAAGGATTGCGTACCGTAATTTTGTTAATCTCACGAAAATCCAGACAAGGACGTAAACCGCCGTCCTTTTTTTTTACAAAAAAAAATCCAACCGCCACAGGAGACTTAGAGGGCCTAATGTGACCGGCGGCCAAGCTTGTCTGTATGTATTCCTCCAAAGCCTTCCTCTCAGGAATAGTAAGGTTAAATAAACGACTCTTAGGAAGAGTCGCTCCAGGGACAAATTCAATAGAACAATCATAGTCTCTATGGGGAGGCAAAACCTGCGATTCCTTCTCAGAAAAAACTCTCCAAAAATCCTGAATAGGAACAGGCAATTCTCCCCTATCCAAAGCTGCAATACGCCCGTTACAACACTTGTCATAACATCTATGGCTCCAGGATTTAATTTCACTGGTAGACCAATCCAGTACAGGATTGTGAAATTTTAACCAGGGCAAACCCAATATTACTGGAGAAGGCAAGTTATTCAACACTACCAAATCCAATTTCTCATGGTGAACACCATTAATAGTGAGAGGAAATTCACTGACCTTGAGAGTAATATTCTTCAAAGGGGAGCCATCCACAGAAACCACAGCAATGGGGGATGACAAAGGTTCAGGTTTTAAATTGAGTTTTTCCACGAATCCCCCATCAATTACATTCAGTGTAGACCCGCAATCAACAAACACCCGAAATTCCATTAATTTTTCCTGAGCAATCGTGGAAGCAGCTAAAAATATACCCTTGGAATTTAAACAGGCAATACGGGCGTGACTGACCATTTTTTTTTCTTTCTTCATACGAAGCTCACAGCCTTTAATCAAATGACCAGATTTTCCGCAATAGAAACACAAGCCCTGCGAAAAACGACGGTCTTTTTCTTGAGAGCGAGGTGCCACCGATCCAATCTCCATCGGTTCACCACTGTTAGTACACACATTATCATAACCAGAAACTGACATAGCAGAGGATTTGCTCTCATTAACCCTAGCACGCAGTCTTCTATCCACCCGTATAGCTAATTGCATAGCCTGTTGCAAATCTTCAGGTGTAGGATAAGCAATTACCAGGTCTTTAACCCTTTCACTGAGCCCAGCAAGAAATAGACTTTTCAGAGCAGAATCGTTCCACCCTGTTTGAGTGGACCAACGACGAAAATGTGTACAATATTTTTCCACATTACCCGATCCTTGTTTTAGACGTCTCAACTCAGTCTCAGCTGATGCGACACGGTCAGGATCATCATATAATAGTCCCAAAGCAGAAAAAAAACTATCCACTGATCTGAAGCATGAATCACTAGGTTGCAAAGAAAAGGCCCACTCCTGAGGCTCTTTGCGCAAAAGTGACATTATGAACCCTACGCGCTGGGATTCATCCCCAGAGGACTTAGGTCTCAAACGAAAATACAATAAGCAAGCATTTTTAAATGAAAAAAATTCTCGGTGTTCACCAAAAAACAAATCCGGCAAACATACCTTAGGCTCCAAGAAATGTGCTCCAGGACAGTTACTCACGTGCTGACGGAGCTCGGCCACCTCCAGAGAGAGTCCCTGCAGGCGATGAGCCAAATCCTGAACCGACACCATGATGGAACAGAAAAATCTTTCCTTAGAGAATTAGCTGGCTGGACTTACTGTTATGTTCTGCTACCAAAGCTAAGGAAAGAGAGGAGATCTGTCCCTACTATGAGACTCAGCTGAATCCCTACGATGTAACAGGGAACCTGATCCTGCGATCAGACCTGCTAAAGTCCTAATCTAGTTGGTACGAAGACCTATAGATGTGGGGAGGGAATCCCTACAAGTACTAAGGACTGGGAGGAATATGGGACACCTCCTAACAGAAATAGTAGCAGACAGACGAACAAACAAAATAGATAGAACATAGAGGTCCGTAGACCAAGCAAACTAACAGAGTTAGATACAGAGCACAGGCTAGCTAGAAAGTAGATATACAATGAAGTCCAGCAAAGCCAGAAGGGCGGAGCAGGACTAAATAGGCCAACAAGGTCATGTGACCAGCAAAGGAAAAAAAACCTAACAGCAAGGTTCTAACACCAGGTAGGTTAGGAGCACCTGTCAAGATCCCGCTGGTGTGTTCCTCTCCTTCTTGTCTCTTCCCGCTTGTGTTCCTCCCTGGGATCCACTAAGCCGCCGCGCTTTTCCAACAGTGACGTGAAGTACACAGTCAGATATCGGGGGCCGGTCACCCCTCTTGCAGCCGGAATCCCTCTGGCTAAGCCAGAGTGAAGAATACAGGTAGCAACTCCACTCCATCCGTATCCCCCTGGGATCCTTTTGCCTGTGGAGCCTATCTCCTCTGCTCCCCTCCAAGGCCTTCTTAGAACAGGACCCTGACCGGGCAGAGACACTGGTTAACTCTGACCCGCTCCTCGTTTCAAGGCCAGAATACGAGGACCGTGTATCTTCAGCCAGCTGCAGACTCTTGCTGGACCCTGACAGAAGACCACAATCAAAAGACCTTGAACTTAAGATGGCCGTGAATTATATAGATTCTATAAGTGCTTCCTGTAAGTGTGTCCTCCACCCTCACCCACTACCTGGTTCCCCCTATCTTTGGTTCCCCCCCATCTCCTCTATCCCGGGCCGGGGCAGCACCCTGGTGCATTTAGGCCCCCTTCAGGACAGGAGTGGTGTAGTGTTGAGTGGTGAAGTGGGGTCCTGTGAGATGCTCCATCCTTACCTGGAAGAGGAGATACCACATCTCTATCTGAGGTGCAGTACCCCTGTGGCGACTGAACCCTCAGGGGCGCCACACATCTTCCTATATTTGTGGCACTAGTTTGTTGCTTCAATACTTTAAATTCTGGTTTATCTGAGGTCTCAAAACAGATAATATTATAAGCAGTGTGTGATGGATGCTGTAAAATCTTTTTTTTTCTATTTTCTTGCCAAAAATGACAATAAAATAATAAAACTTGTTTACTACTTTGGAGTAACCTATTTTAAAGGCATATAAAACAATCTTCTGAGAGCAAATATTTCGTAAAATGTGATATATACTAAAAATAATTTCCTTTCTTCAGAATATTCCCAGTAAGCGAATCTTTGAAATGAACTCATCCTGCCACCCTGCAGTACATATCAAAGGCTTCTATCTGATTTAGGATGTGAAAAGTTGTTAATCTAAACTCTTGCAATTCTTTTACTTGACACGTTTGATAGTTACCTACAGGCTGTGTGATCTGTGAAATGATGCAAGTGCGGCATTATTCCTCAAATATATTCCACATTTCCATCTGGGTCTGTAGGAAGCTCAGTATATTAACACGTTTATTATAAGCCTGACTCAGGGGTAAAGGGGAAATTAAAGCTATTTATCACCCAGTAACTCTGTCACCTGCAGCTACGGCAAGAAAATATATCTGGTCCTCACTATAGAGTGTATATCTGCCACACACAGCACATTGTAACTCACAGAAGTATCACGTAAGATATGGAAACAGATCCAATCAAAATATATGTAAATGTGCTTGCTAAATGTTAAAACAATTTAAAGAGAATCTGTAGATCTCCTGACTGCCTGCTTTTAAAAAATAGTTGTTTTTAATGAGAAAGAACGCTCCTGTTCCTCTGTTATTCCTCCTAGAAATGTAGAATTAAATTGACACTGTCTAACCAGCAAAAGTGTAGATTGGAATTTCTTCACCTAGGGCAAACATTTAGGCCTGTATGTACAGTGGTGACCAAAAGTATTGGCACCCCTGCAATTCTGTCAGATAATACTCAGTTTCTTCCTGAAAATGATTGCAATCACAAATTCTTTGGTATTATTATCTTCATTTAATTTGTCTTCAATGAAAAAACACAAAAAGAATTGTCCTAAAGCCAAATTGGATACAATTCCACACCAAACCTATAAAAGGGGATGGACAAAAGTATTGGCACTGTTTGAAAAATCATGTGATGCTTCTCTAATTCGTGTAATTAACAGCACCTGTAACTTACCTGTGGCACCTAACAGGTGTTGGCAATAACTAAATCACACTTGCAGACAGTTAACATGGATTAAAGTTGACTCAACCTCTGTCCTGTGTCCTTGTGTGTACCACATTGAGCATGGAGAAAAGAAAGAAGACCAAAGAACTGTCTGAGGACTTGAGAAACCAAATTGTGAGGAAGCATGAGCAATCTCAAGGCTACAAGTCCATCTCCAAAGACCTGAATGTTCCTGTGTCTTCCATGCGCAGTGTCATTAAGAAGTTTAAAGCCCATGGCACTGTGGCTAACCTCCCTAGATGTGGACGGAAAAGAAAAATTGACGAGAGATTTCAACGCAAGATTGTGCGGATGGTGGATAAAGAACCTCGACTAACATCCAAACAAGTTCAAGCTGCCCTGATCTTTGGTTCCAACCACCGTGTCTTTGTGCGACGCAGAAAAGGTGAACGGATGGACTCTACATGCCTGGTTCCCACCGTGAAGCATGGAGGAGGAGGTGTGATGGTGTGGGGGTGCTTTGCTGGTGACACTGTTGGGGATTTATTCAAAATTGAAGGCATACTGAACCAGCATGGCTACCACAGCATCTTGCAGCGGCATGCTATTCCATCCGGTTTGCGTTTAGTTGGACCATCATTTATTTTTCAACAGGACAATGACCCCAAACACACCTCCAGGCTGTGTAAGGGCTATTTGACCAAAGAGGAGAGTGATGGGGTGCTACGCCAGATGACCTGGCCTCCACAGTCACCAGACCTGAACTCAATCGAGATGGTTTGGAGTGAGCTGGACCGCAGAGTGAAGGCAAAAGGGCCAACAAGTGCTAAGCATCTCTGGGAACTCCTTAAAGATTGTTGGAAGACCATTTCCGGTGACTACTTCTTGAAGCTCATCAAGAGAATGCCAAGAGTGTGCAAAGCAGCCATCAAAGCAAAAGGTGGCTACTTTGAAGAACCTAGAATATAAGACATATTTTCAGTTGTTTCACACTTTTTTGTTAAGTATATAATTCCACATGTGTTAATTCATAGTTTTGATGCCTTCAGTGTGAATGTACAATTTTCATAGTTATGAAAATACAGAAAAATCTTTAAATGAGAAGGTGTGTCCAAACTTTTGGTCTGTACTGTACATATAAAGAATAATGAATAAAAATACACTTTATTGATATTAATAAGTTAAAAACAATACACATATAGAATATCAAGTGGCAGCAAATGAATCAATAGTGAAACCATAATAGGCACCACAGAGTGGCACACACTGGATCCGTAAAATATATATACCAGGAAGATAGTCAATAGGAGGAAGTAGTTGCTAAGACCACTCTCAAAGAGCTACCAAGGCTCATATAAATAGAACGTAGATAATTACTAAAGTGCACAGTGCTAACATATTGAGAGTAACCACTACCAAACTTATCCAAGGTAAATATGGAACTGAGGACTTACAAATGTGGCCAGCCGATGGTGCCAATGCCCCTTTACCGCATTTCGGCCACGTGCCTTCTTCCAACTTTACTTAAAAAATCAGTGATGTGTTCAATGCTTATTTCATCCGCTGTATTTCACTTCAGTGTTGGATTCACAGCCACACAGCTCAGTGATGCTGCATAATGTCCTCCATTTTGCTGTTTTTGCTTCTCTCTGTGTGCTACAGAGAAAGAAGAGCCATAATCCATTTCTCTGCTAGGTCAGAGAAAACTGAAATTAAATAAAGCCTGCAGAAGGGAAAACTGGTGAAAAATGCAGTGTACATGTCATATAATGGCTGGAATTAGTGTTATCCCTCATGTACTCACATGACAGCTTATTCTGAAAAATTACTCGAAACAGATATGCTTTAATGCAAAATCTATAATAGAGCTCTCCCTTTTTCTTTTCTTGTACCATTTCATATTAGCAGAGCAATGTGGCCATTAGCAATAAAAAATCAATTAGAAATCACCTTTAAATCGTGTACTAAAACACTGTGATAACTTGCATGGACACACGGCTGCTCTTGGGCTTAGGTAGTGAAGCTTGTCTTCATGTTTTATTTAAAGAAATTCCAGAACAATTATATATAATCTATATCATATATATACATTATAGAACAAATGTTAAATTTACACATACATATTACATATACTACTCATAATGTTCAGGAATAAAATATTATCATTTCACTAATTTAATGTTATTTACTGTACCATGTACTCACACATGAGTTAGTGGGTTTAAAGATTATCTGTACTTTTAAGTAACTTTTCAGAATAAGCTGTCCTGTGCGTATACTTGAAGAATAACACTATATCTGGCCATTATATGACTTGTATCCTGCATTTTCGTAAGTTTACCCCTCTGCATGATCTATCTCTAATTTGCAATCCACTGGGAGCTGTGGGAAAGGAGACAAGCTGCAGTGATTTCTACCATGCACAGTACAGCACATACAGTGGGATTCCTGCGCTTCATTCATTTTTTATCACACAGAGACAATCTGAAACAGAAAGGAGATTATACAACAGAGCTGAGCTGTCTGGGTGGGAATCAGCTATGAGGTGAAGTAAAAGAGTTGTTCATAAGTTAACTATTTCTCCCTCTGCCTGTTTCTGTTCCCTGCTCCTCATCCCTTCTTCCCCCTACATAGAGGATAATGGACTGTGTCACATGACACCTACAGTCCATCTTGTCTGAGCAAGATTGAGAGATAGATTTGAGCTGGTTATTCAGTGTGGAAGACAAGTATTGGAGGCAGGGGAAGAGGAAGAGTAAGAGTTGTCTGATAAGTGGAGAAGGAAACAGTTTGATCTGGTAAGATGCATTGCCAAGTGTAATATATTTACCTGTAGTATTAAGTTTGCAAAGTTTGTTGAAACTACAAATTCTTTATAAGGCACACATTTTAGTGAAAATCGTAGCACAAAATATATGAGTATAATATATACCAATATTTCAACAACTGGTAGGAAACCCTGTGGTTATATTTCATGTTTTCTTTAGTAGCCCGGTGTACAGAATAAGTTTTCACCAAATTGCTATTTATACTTTACAATATTTCTTCTCTACATATTTTATTCTCAAGCTTTAATATGTTCCATTATTGTAAGTAGTTTCTTTCCCCATCAGCATGTTAGTCCTCATACAGATATCTGTGTTTAACATTTGTGTTCTATCCATTATTTTCACAGATAGACCACATACCCTTTATAGTCTGTGGGAATGTTCAGATCAGTGCCGGACTGGGACTGAAAATCAGCCCTGACACTCAAACCAAAGCAGTCCACATGCAAATCGCTGTTTTTAAATAGGAGTGTATCTTTTCTATGCAGCCTTTTCTGTACAGTTTGTTGGTGAGAACACTAAGGGAGTTCAACAGGTGAAAAATGACTTTGTCTTTAAAAGTTGGGAGATACGCTATTCTGTGACCGTGAGTGCATATTATTCCCCACATAGTATGATCCATATCATATAATGGCCCCCATATAGTATGATCCATATAATATGGCCCCACATATAATGGTCCCCACATAGTACTGTTTGATTTTAAAAAAAGATACTCACCTTGCTCCCTGCTGCTGTGGCGGGGCCACAGTTGCAGCGTTGCAGCTATGTGCAGCTCTCTGCTCACAGAACGCTCACATAGCAGCGTCAGTGCTTTCACGGCCCCAGCCACATGTGCGTTGCAGCATTCAAATGATGAACGCTGTGACGTCACTGCTTTCTGGGTCTTCTATCCTTGGATTACGATATCGGAGAGAATGAGACACATGACAGGATGTATGTGTCAAACAAGCTCTAACTTTATTACAAAGCATAGGGTTTATATACACCCTGAAGGCAGGAAACGGATTTACCATATATGGTCCGATTATACAATTCAGCACACAAAGACTTGTTTCTGTTCTCGTGATGTCTATGCTTGTGTTGAAACATCCAATCGGACACATTTAATTAGACACATTTAATCAGATACATTCTGATGACTAGCAAGGACACGTTAGTCTCTATTGATACAAGGAAGGAACATTTAGCTGTTGTTTTGACCTAAAGTAACTGTCAGACTTATATAGCATAGATGGGGCCTTTAAACTTGAGGGACCTCATCTTCTGCTATAACATTCCGTCCTTTTGTTCCTTCATTTATCAATATGAATTTCTATATTTTCTTTTAGTACAACGCTGAATACACATTAGAAAAAACTTAAAAACCAAATAAACCGCAAGACACATTAGCAAAACCTGAAAAATAGCTTGCACTATACCAGCCAACCACCCACCGATACCTTTAAACCAATTAACGGGATTTAGAAAGGAAAAGGTGTTTGCCCACCAGGAATCCTGATTCTTGAGGTTGGCCTCATCATAAAGTCTCCTTAATTTTTAATCCTTGTTCAGGTATTTTCCCTAGATCAGTAATTTTTGTTTTGTTACGAGGTACCCACTCCCCTCCTTTAAATGCTATATACAACCTGGGAATTATTTGACCCGTCAGGTTCCCTTGCCACCAGGGAAATTTTGTCCACCCTACTACGGGAATCCCAACAGTGGTATTCCACAATCTCTGTGTGGCATTATTGGCCCAAATATCTGAACAGTTCACCCAAAAGTTTATCTCTTCCCATGAGACTGGAACAGCGAGAAAGGGTATGCTAGTGGATGTCACAGGGGCATGTGTACATATCCAACAATTAGCACTAGTCTGGTTTTGCTCCTTTAGTCCATCGATTAGAGCAAGATGGTGTTTAATGAATCTATTGTCGCCTCCATCTGTAGTGCCCAACGTAGTCCATGCACCTGTGGTCGCAAGGGTGCAGGTAAGTATAAACAATGTCTTCATTCTTTGTCCGCTGGTTCTCCTAGTATCTTTTTGCAATGGGACGCGTGGATCCAGGCCTCTTTTCCCTCTAGCTTAACGGCTGTGCTTGTGGTCAGAAGAACTTGAAAGGGTCCATCAAACCGTGGATCTAGGCTTTTCCTCACGTGTCTTTTTATAACCACCCAGTCTCCAGGTTGCAGCGTATGGCTGCTGGAGTCTTGATCTGGATCTGGAAGAGACCTGAAGACATTATCATGTATTTGCTTAATCTTTTTGTGTAAAGCCCTCACGTAGGAACTTAGCACATGGTTGTTCACTTCTAATGCTTGCGGATAGAAACACCCTAGGCTAGGTACGTTGCCAAACAATATCTCATATGGAGAGAGTCCAGTCTTTTTATTGGGCGTATATCTTACTGAAAACAGAGCAAGCAGTAAACAATCCGGCCATGGTTTTCCTGTTTCAGCCATGGCTTTTTGAATTTTTAATTTCAATGTCCCATTCAGTCTTTCCACTTTACCACTACTTTGTGGGTGATATGGGGTATGGAATGCTTGTTGAATTCCTAGAGCTGACATGACTTCATTCGTTATTTCACCTGTGAAGTGTGTACCTCTGTCACACTCAATTACCTCTGGTACCCCATACCTGCAGACCACCTCCACAAGCAGTTTCTTTGCGGTTGCCGCAGCCGTGGCTTTGGCAATCGGGAAAGCCTCTGGCCATCCTGAGAACAAATCAATACAGACCAACACATATTCCCATGATCCTGACTTTGGCAGCTGAATATAATCAATTTGCAGTCTCTGGAATGGATAGAGGGGCCGGGGGGTGTGTTTGAGTGGTGTTTTAACTACTCTACCCTGATTATGTGTAGCACATATCATGCACCCTTTTATTAGTTGTTTAATACAGGTGAAGAATCCTGGTGCCACCCAATGTTTCTGCATCACACTCATCACAGCAGTTTTAGTTTGGTGTACCGGCCCATGTAGCATCTGGCCAGCCACTGGGTACAGTGCCCTTGGAAGGCATCGTCGTGTCCCTTTCCCCCATACCCCATTTGCTTCATTTAGGCATGCACCTTCCTTTAACCACTTATCAACTTCCTCCTTTTGAGCCTGAGCCTGCATTTGGGATAAGATGTCCTCCGACACAAAGGGGTTTTTAGGGGCACTTAACTGACGTACTGTTGGCCCTTGTTGCGGCTTACAGGCTGATGTTTTTGCTGCTGCATCTGCCATCACGTTTCCTCTACTCACCTGGTCGGTGCGTCTGGTATGTGCTCTTACCTTTATGACAGCTACTTTTTTGGGTAGTTGTAGCGCATCAATTAACTGTGAATTCTGGGCACCCTGTGGCAACACTGTCCATGTATATTGACTGCCCTGGAACGTGAAAGCAAACAGGTACTGGCAGTCAGGATGTAATGGTACACTGAAAAATGCATTTGCCAAATCGACCACTGAAAAGCAAAGAGAGTTAGAAGGTATCTGTGACAGAAGAGTATTCGGGTTCGGCACAACTGGTGTTAGAAGTTCTGTGGCTTTGTTAACCAACCGGAGGTCATGGACCATTCTATATGTGGCTGGTTGTCCTGGCATGCTCTTTTTCTTTACTGGGAACAGGGGAGTGTTGCAAGGGGACTGGGTTTTGACTAGGACTCCCCTGTGTAGTAATTTTTGGACTTGCTGGGCTATGGCATTCTCCTGAGCCGAGCTAAGGGGATACTGCCTCTGTTGAGGTAAGATTGCTCCTGGTTTTAATTTCACCATTACTGGTTGAACTCTTAACCTACCGACATCTGTTTTGTCTGAGGCCCAAAAGTCATGTGGCACAGCATGCTCCAATATCGGGGGAAACTCATTTTTCTCTTATATTCCTGCAATATCTAGCGACATAATTTTGCAAAGGGTACTTGGTTTTAAAACTGGGGTCATGGTGACAGTGCCATCGGAATGATATTCAATATGTGCTTGTAATTGGGACAACACATCATTTCCCAAAAGATTACATTGGCCTCGGGGCGATACCATGAGCTGGCTATGTACAGCAGCTCCTTGAATTTGCAGGGGAATTCTCTTGGTGACAGGGAGCAGGACAGACGGGGAATTGAAGGGGGTGGCAATGACATGATGTGAAAAATCAGTGTCAGTGTATGGCCAATCACCTTGCGTAATTACTGAATTGTCAGCCTCCGTATCTATTTGGAAATCGATTTCATGTCCCCCTGGTAGGTTCACCTGCACTATACAACTGGGAGTTGGGGGTAAGGAGATGAGGGGGTTCATGTGCAAGCTACCCTTATCCTATGGGGGTGTTGTTTGGTCGGCTGGAGGACCCGTACTCTGAGCATTTGGATACGGGTTGGTCCTACAGTCCTTTCTAAAATGTCCTGGCTTTTTACATCCGTAACATAGTGTCTGTCCCCCTCCTGCAGTCCGTCCTTTGTCTCTGTTGTTTCTAGGGGTAGTCTCTACTATGTGTACTCTGGCAGCTCTCTTTGCCTGCGCTATGTCATGCTGTGCTCCCTGGGCTATTCTAGCCAAATCTTCTGCTTTCACTGATCTCCAGTCTGGTCTACTTGCTTTTACCTTCTCTGCAATCTCCGTCTTTAGTCCATTCACGAAAGCACTTGCTAATACCCTCTCACTAGTCTTATTTTCGGGAATAAATCCCATTTCTGACCAAGTTCTCCTTAATGCCCAAAAGTAATCTTTGGGGTCTTCTTCCTTACCTTGAACCCGGTCTTGTAGTGTAATCTGCCTCTCTGCCTGTCTGTCTTTACATGCCTTTACTAGTGTTGAGCCACCCCCGTAGTGTTCGAGTTTGGTTCGGTTCGTCGAACACCCGTGTGTTCGCCGAACTGTTCGTCGAACTGTTCGTCGAACACCTTCGAACACCGTTAAAACCAATGGCAGGCAAACAAAAACACATAGAAACACATAGAAAACACCTTCAAAGGTGTCCAAAAGCTGACAAACTGCTCAGAAGACATAACTAACACATGGAAAAGTGACAAGTACATATAGTCATGCGAAAATAAAAGAGGTGGAGGAGTAAAAGGAGGGGGAGACACAGATATAGGCATGTCATGCCCTTCTAAAATCCAAAAAGTGAGAAGCCGACACGGCCAGTCCGCTCCTGCCCGTGCCACCTCCGTGTCGCCGGGTTTGTGCCAGAGCCGCGGTGAACCCTGACGGCCAGCCCCCCTCTCCCAATACTGGTGCCTGTACGCTGGTGGGTCGAGCGAGCCCCCCTGTGGTGGAGGCAGCTCTAAGCTTTTTAATTTAAATTGTCTCTCTAATTTGAATGAATACACTTTAAATCCATTTACAAGGATCTATTGGAGGGCAAGTCTCATGCCAGCAGCCGCGGTAATTCCAGCTCCAGTAGCGTCCACTAAAGCTGCTGCAGTTAAAAAGCTTTTATAAGGATCGAGCTCGGCTGTCCACCGCAAGGCATCCTACTGCCAGTCCCAGCCCCTATGCCTTGGGGTGCCTCCTGATGCTCTTCACTAAGTATCCCATGGTCCCGAAGCATTTCCTTTGAAAAAATTAAGTGTCTAAACTACAGGTGGTGTAGCTTGCTTAACAGCCGGGATAATCCGCTGACTAGCAGACACTGCTACTAGGCACAAAGTATTTCCTGGGCTAGATGCAGTTAAAAATTTGTAATTAGATACTCTCGTTGGATGCTGAGAAAGCATTCCATAGAGTCTCCTGGCACGCCATATATGATTCTCTTAAAAAGCTTGGGGTAGGGGTCTAGGGGACCCTTTTATAGCCAAAATCACGGCCCTGTATCGCAATACGTCACCTAAGCTGAAGATAAATGGAACTGTAGCACCCTGAGGGCTTGGTTGCTACAGACGTATTGCACCTCACCCAGAGGTGTGATATCTCACTCTCAGGTAAGGATGGAGTGTGGATCAGGACCCGACACCTGCATGCATTACACCACATTGCCGTGGGGCAGGGCGACCAATATGCCCCTGAGATGGGCACGACAGTCCCTGTCCCTGGCTGGAGTGGGGGGAGGGAACACTGAGGAAGGGGAACCCTGTAGTGCAGGAGCAGGGAGGAAGCAGTTCCTGGGTGCATTGAGAAGGGAGTATAAAAGGTGGGCACCATCTTAGTTCAGTGCAGAGAAGTCTGAGCAGAAGTGGCAGGGAGCAGGGGCTCTGCATGAGCTCTGCTCCGGAGGCGGGCCTAGTAACAGAGGCCCAGGCCTGGAAGAGGAAGAAGGAAGGAAGAGGAGCGGAGAAGGCTCCAGGAACGAGGAATGAAGGGATCCCAGGGGTGCGGACGGGCGAGTCGCCACCGCATGCCCGAATCCACCTGCGTGGAGGGGTCAGGCCAAAGGGGGAGACCGGTCCCCGAACTAGTGGAGGCAGGAAACGACCCTCAGCTAGAAACCGGAGGCTCTGACATTTTATGTGGCGCAGCCCCTCGCTACACCCGCTAGGAAGGCACCACATAGGGTCAGGGAAACTGCCGCCAAGTTTACCAAGAGGAGGCCCGAGGCAGCCGGACAGAAGTGTTGGTAAGAAAGGCCAGACAAAGGACACACAAAGGGGGTCCTGTGAAGTGCTCCAAAGTTATCTGGGAGTTGTCTGAGCCCCTCACCTGGTGAGCACAGTACGACGTGGGCAGCCGTTACCTGCAGACGTGGTCTGGATAATAAGAACTGTGAGTAAAGGCCCTGGACTGCATCACTGACTCCGTGTCGTTACTGCTGCTGCCGTGCACCATCACCCCCATCCTCCGCATACACTGCCCTGAGGCTATACTCCTCCCGTGGGGAGTTATGCTACGCTCTGCTGCACCCACAAAACCAGCCTCAGCGGTCTGCCCTGTAGCGGCGGTTCACTCTGACCGCAATCCACGGGTGGCGTAGTCGGACATTTAAACATCAAAACCACATAAATAGTTCCGCCACTGGTTTGACCGCCCTGAGCCACGGAACCGGGTCGCCGCCACGAAGACTACAACCACCAGCATCCACCAAAAAGGGTCCGGCTCCGGGTGTCCCAAGGCCCAGGGGGTGCGTCAGAACATTTTCATCACCTTTCACAATCACCAATGGGACAAGGCAGGGATGTCCTCTGTCCCCTCTCTTATACATCCTAGTGACGGAGCACCTGCTCTCATCAATTCGCCATAACCCCAATATTAGATGGATTGAGGTGGGAGGCACCGAGTACAAGTGCTCTCTATTTGCTGATGATGTCCTAGTATATATCACTCAATCACATATATCCATCCCTGCTGTTATGGCTGAAATAGATCACTTTGTTACATGGTAAAATTTTAAAATCAATGCAGCGAAGTCTGAGGCCCTCGATGTCTCCCTCCCCAAATCCATATAGGATTCCATCCAGTCCAACTTTCCCTTTGCCTGGCCCTCACAGGGTATCAAATACTTAGGAATTCCTATTCATAGAGACCTCTCCCATCTATGTTATCTTAATTTTGGGCCCTTTATTGAACAATTCCATACAGACCACGGTTGGCAAGTTAGAACTGTAAGATTCACTACGTGAACCACTGGTGTTTTGTGGAAAAGCACATGTACACTGCGTTCCAAATTATTATGCAAAAAGTGTTTAGGAGTGATAAGGGAAGAATTTGTTTGTTTGTCAGTTAAACTCATTGATGGTGATGTGTGTCAGGACTCTTTATATCACTGTAAGCAATTGCAGACACCTGTGCTAATTAGTTTGGCAGGTGTGTCCAATGAAAGGCAAGACTACTTAAGAAGGCTCTCTCACATTATTAAGCAGCCTACATTTTCTGCCAAAATGGGAAAGAAAAAGGATGTGTCGGCTGCTGAGAAGCAACAAATTGTGGAGTGTTTAGGTCAAGGCATGACTACAATCAACATTGTGCGATGATCAGGATGAAGTGTCTTGGCAATCAAGAAGTATGTAGCTGATTCACAGTACACACGTGTGCGTGCTGATAAGGGCAAATTGAGGACTCTTTCCTACAGGCAATTACGTCAGGTTGAAAGAGCAGCGGCAAAAAAGCCTTGTCATAGCAGCAGACAAGTTTTTGAAGCTGCTTGTGCCTCCAACGTCCCCCGAACAACAAGATGCAGGGTCCTTCAGAGGTTTGCAGCTGTGCATACGCCATCCTGTCGACCTCCTCTATCCACTTCACACAAGCAGAAACGGCTCCAGTGGGCCAAACATTACATGAAGACTGATTTCAAAACTGTTTTGTTCACGGATGAGTGCCGTGCAGCGCTCGATGGTCCAGATGGATGGAGTGGAGGATGGCTGGTTGATGGACACCCCACGCAAACACGGCTACAGCGCCAACAAGGAGGAGGTGGAGTAATGTTTTGGGCTGGAATCATGGGGAGAGAGATTGTCGGCCCCTTTAGGATCCCTGAAGGCGCTAAAGATGAACTCCATAATGTATGTGGATTTTCTCAAACAGCACTTCCTGCCATGGTTCAAGAAGAAGAACCGTGTATTTCACAGCAAGATCATTTTTCTGCATGATAATGCACCATCTCATGCTGCACATAAAACATCTGCATCTCTGGCTGATATGGGCATAAAAGGGGACAAACTTATGGTGTGACCCCCATGCTCCCCTGACCTCTACCCCATTCAGAACCTTTGGAGCATCATTAAAAGGAGTGTCTATGATGGCGGGAGGCAGTTCACATCTAAGCAACAGCTCTGGGAGGGTATTCTGTCCTCATGCAAAACAATTGAAGCAGAAACCATCCAAAACCTGACAAATTCAATGGACGAGAGAGTTCAGAAGCTCCTTTCGAACAAGGGGTCCTATGTGAAAATGTAACATCACCTAGAATAAAGTTTTGAGTTGAAAACTGTTTGATTTCAGTTTCTAACAACCTGCTAATGCTTATAATTTCAAAAATGACCATTTTTTTGGTCTTTATTAAAATGAAAAGGTTGATCGAAAAGTTTGGGGGATCTAAGAGTGTGGCAACCCAGTAGTCATGATTACTTCGAATTCTGACAATATGAGGGTCATGCTGCAGGTAGTGCAGCAAGAAGGCACTTATGTGTCTTGCGCATCTCGGAGCCCCAAAATTATTTTCCGGGCTAGATGCAGCTAAAAATTATTTTTAATTTTAAATCTGGTGGAGCTTATTATAGATGGCCTAATAGGATCAGTGCTGCACACTGCTACAAAGCCCAAATTATTTTCCAGTCAAGATACAGATAAACATGATTAGTAATTTGAAAGCTTAAAACGGTTGGTAGGGTGATTTTAACCAATCATCAAGCTTTTACTCTCCCCAGGATGACACAGGGGTAGAAAAGTCGTTTCGGATCCATGATTTGTTCATCTTTATGAACGTGAGTCTGTCTACATTATCAGTGGAGAGCCGCGTGCGCTTATCTGTCAGCACACCACCAGCAGCGCTGAACACACGTTCAGACAGAACGCTGGCTGCGGGGTATGACAAGATCTCCAAGGCGTAAGTGGCTAGCTCCGGCCATTTATCCAGATTGGAAGCCCAAAAAGAGCAAGGGTCCAGTGACACAGTCGTGGCTTCAATGTTTACTTGGAGATACTCCTGTACCATCGTCTCTAGGCGTTGACTATGTGTCAGACTTCTTGTCTCCTGTGGCCTTGCAAAGGATGGGCTAAAAAAGTGGTGAAATGATTCCGCAAAATTGATGTTACCAGCAGATACTGTGGTTCTGTTACGGTTTGAGTGCTGAACACTTGACGGTCCCACGGTTGGCAAGTTGGAACTGTGAGATTCACTACGTGCACCACTGGTGTTTTGTGGAAAAGCACATGTAAGATTCTGCAACAGTCTCTGCTGATACTCCTGCATGCGTGCATCCCTTTCTATGGCAGGAATAATTTCGGCAAATTTACTTTTGTACCGGGGATCTAACAGTGTGGCAACCCAGTAGTCAGGATTATTTCTAATTCTCACAATTCGAGGGTCATGTTGCAGGTAGTGCAGCAAGAAGGCACTCATGTGTGTTGCGCATCCAGGAGCACCAAGTCCCTGTTGTGTTGGTGGCGAGGTAACAATCATGCTTCCTTCCTCTGTCCTCTCCCCCCAACCTCGCACAACAGAAATGTGATCAAGGTCTCCCTCATCTGATGAGTCTTCCATCAGTTCGTCCTCCACTTCTTCCTGGGCTCCTGCACCTTCCTCACTAGTTTGGCTGCTACCATGCGCCCTGGTAAAACCATCTCCCCCACCCTCACATGCCTGCCGCCTTGGTGCTGCCGACCGTCTGGACCTTGCAGATGTTAGCCCTTCCGCATACAACTCCTCCTCCTCTACTTCCTCCACCTCCTCTTGTGCCACCACCTGACTCCGAATTCTGTTTAACATGTGCTCCAGCATGTAAATCACCGGAATAGTCATGCTGATAATGGCATCATCAGCACTAAACATCTTCGTCGCCATTTCAAAACTGTGCAGAAGGGTGCATAGGTCCCTGATCTGAGACCACTCCTCCAGCGTGATTTGCCCCACCTCTGGATCTCGTTGGCCCAGGCTATACGTCAGAACGTATTGCACCAGGGCTTGTCGGTGCTGCCACAGTCGCTGCAACATGTGCAGAGTTGAATTCCACCGGGTAGGCACATCGCATTTTAGCCGGTGAAGTGGCAGGCCCAACGACTTCTGTAGAGATGTAAGTCGCTGAGCTGCGGGATGCGAACGGCGGAAGTGAGCACACAGCGACCGTGCCCTCTGCAGAAGGCCATCTAGTCTGGGATAGTGGGCTAAAAATTGCTGGACAACCAGGTTCAACACGTGAGCCATACAAGGCACGTGTGTGACATTGCCCCGGCGAAGGGCCGCACCCAGGTTTGCAGCATTGTCGCACACGGCCTTCCCTGGTTTCAGGTCCAGTGGAGACAGCCATTCATGAAATTGGTTCTCCAGAGCTGACCACAACTCCTCAGCTGTGTGACTCACATTTCCCAGACATTTCAAAGTAAAAACCGCCTGATGACGTTGAGCCCTACTGCCAGCATAGTAAGGAGGTGTGCAGGATCCCTTCTGCACAGTTAGAAAGCTTGTGGCATGACCAGACAGGCTTTGGGTGCAGGTGGAAGACCGAGAGGAGGTTGAGGAGGCAGAAGCAGTGGAGGAACTTTGACATAAAGAGGATTGACGCACAACTCGTGAGGACGGCAAGACTTGGACAGCAGCCCCTTGTCCTGCTGTCACCATAGTTACCCAGTGCCCAGTCAGCGACATGTAACGCCCCTGTCCATGCCTACTCGTCCAAGTGTCTGTGGTGAAATGCACCCTGTCACACACAGAGTTTCTCAAAGAAGCGGTGATGTTGTGTGCGACATGCTGGTGGAGCGCAGGCACACCTTTCTTTGAGAAGTAGTGCCAACTGGGCATCTGGTACTGGGGCACTGCGACGGACATAAGGTCTCGAAAATCCTCTGTGTCCACCAGGCGGAAAGGCAGCATTTCTGTAGCCAAGAGCTTGCAGACGGTGAAATTCAACCTCTTAGCTTTCTCATGGCTAGGAGGAAATGGTCTTTTACTTGTCCACATCTGAGGGACCGAGGGCTGGCTATTGTGCTTAGACGGGGTTGATAAGGGTGTCCCCGGCAAACTGCCGGTCTGTGAGGAAGATGCAGGCGGACATGTTAGGTTGCCTTGATCCAAAGGTGGTGCTATCGATGTTGGACAGCGCTCAACACCAGCTGGTGTTACCACCTCCAAAGAAAATGATGACCTGCCAATCACGCTGGCTGTTGCGGGTAAAGAGGTGGCAGGTCTGCGCCCCAAAACAGGTGTGACTGCTGTCCCCCCAGTCACAGAGGATGAAGAGGCCGCGGATGCACAAGATATGGCAGACGGTGGTTGGCCCGGCCGGCTAGGCCGCATTGTAGCACACTGAGCTTCCCACTGCAACTTATGCTTCATGTCCATGTGCCGGTTCATGCATGAAGTACTCAAACTATGTATTTTTTGGCCTCTACTTAGCTTTTGCTGACAAATGTTACAGATAACACGAGTTGGGTCATCTTTATCGATCTGAAAAAATGCCCAGGCTATGCAAGGCTTAGCACCCATGCGACCTGAAGAGCCACCACGACTTGTGGTGAGAGGCAGAGTTGTGTTTGAGGATGCAGTTGTTGACGTGCTTCCAGTACTACGTCTCTGTCCAGGAAGGCGCAACCTGACCTCGTCGTCACTAGCATCTTCCTCCACCTCCTCTGCTGACCTCATCTCTTGGCTGACTGTGGGTTGACAGTAAGTGGGATGTCCAACCTCATCATCATCACCCTGTGTGTTATCACACCCGTCGTCCTCAGAGCCAACCTGTTCCTGCCCTGACAAAAAACTAAAGTTGTCGCTCCAATCAGGTATTTGAGTCTTATCATCGTCTTCCTCATTGTCTCCACCAACAGGAGTTACAGTTTGGGAATGAGGGTCTACATTATGGTCAGAACCTTCTGCGTCTGGTCCTGGATCCGACTCATAAAGATTCTGGACATCAGTGCAGATCATTTCCTCGTCTGGATTCACAGAAACGCTGGAGTCGACCTCTGATTCCCAGGCTATAGTATGAGTAAACAGCTCTGCAGACTCAACCATCTGTTCTACCTCATACTCAGACGGGCAGCTGGAGATTTGGGAGCTGTGAGGAAGCAAGTGCGATTTGGGTGACACCTTTGAGGACTGGAGTATTTGTGATGTTGAAGTTGATGTGGAGGAGAGCCCACTTAAAGGAGCACTTGATATCTGTTGAAGCACCTGCTGTTTTTGTGCCTCATCTTTAATTTGTAGCGATTGGCGTGGCCGTAAGAAAGGGATCTTATCACATTGTCCGCTAAAAGAAGTAGACATTTTAGTTTGGCTGGAAGATGGTCTTTCTTCTGCAGATGTTACTGTTGCTTTAACACCTACCCCACGGACACAACCTTTTTTCCCCTTCCCAACACGCCTATTCCCCTTTCCACCAGCAGCAGGCCTTTTTCCACTCATTTTGGTGGTTAACTAATTCACAACTCTGGAGTTGTTTGCACAAAAAAACAATGGATGGTAACCGAGCAGAGCTGAGTGGCCAAACTGTGGTATTAGGCCAAAACTATTGGCTGGGTTAGATGCAGAAAAAAATTATATTCAATTTGCAACCTGATGGAGGTCAGTATAGATGGACTAATACAACAAGTCCCACACACAGCTAGAAGCCCAATATTTTTTCAGAGGTAGATGCAGAAAAAAATATATTCAGTTTGCAACCTGATGGAGGTCAGTATAGATGGACTAATACAGTCATATGAAAAAGTTTGGGCACCCCTATTAATCTTAAGCTTAATGTTTTATAAAAATTGGTGTTTTTGCAACAGCTATTTCAGTTTGATATATGTAATAACTGTTGGACACAGTAATGTTTATGCCTTGAAATGAGGTTTATTGTACTAACAGAAAATGTGCAATCTGCATTTAAACAAAATTTGACAGGTGCATAAGTATGGGCACCCTTATCATTTTCTTGTTTTAAATACTCCTTCCTACTTTTTACTGACTTACTAAAGCACTTTTTTTGGTTTTGTAACCTCATTGAGCTTTGAACTTCATAGCCAGGTGTATGCAATCATGAGAAAAGCTACTTAAAGTGGCCACTTGCAAGTTGTTCTCCTGTTTGAATCTCCTCTGAAGAGTGGCATCATGGGCTCCTCAAAACAACTGTCAAATGATCTGAAAACAAATATTATTCAACATAGTTGTTCAGGGGAAGGATACAAAAAGCTGTCTCAGAGATTTAACCTGTCAGTTTCCACTGTGAGGAACATAGTAAGGAAATGGAAGAACACAGGGACAGTTCTTGTTAAGGCCAGAAGTGGCAGGCCAAGAAAAACATCAGAAAGGCAGAGAAGAAAAATGGTGAGATCAGTCAAGGACAATCCTCAGACCACCTCCAGAGAGCTGTAGCATCAACTTGCTGCAGATGGTGTCACTGTGCATCGGTCAACTATACAACGCACTTTGCACAAGGAGAAGCTGTATGGGAGAGTGATGCGAAAGAAGCCGTTTCTGCAAGCACGCCACAAACAGAGTCAGCTGAGGTATGCAAAAGCACATTTGGAGAAGCCAATTTCTTTTTGGAAGAAGGTCCTGTGGACTGATGAAACCAAGATTGATTTATTTGGTCATACAAAAAGGCGTTATGCATGGTGGCAAAAAAACACAGCATTCCAAGAAAAACACTTGCTACCCACAGTAAAATTTGGTGGAGGTTCCATCATGCTTTGGGGCTGTGTGGTCAATGCCGGCACCGGGAATCTTGTTAAAGTTGAGGGACGCATGGATTCCACTCAGTATCAGCAGATTCTTGACAATAGTGTGAAAGAATCAGTGACAAAGTTGAAGTTACGCAGGGGATGGATCTTTCAGCAAGACAATGATCCAAAACACCGCTCCAAATCTACTCAGGCATTCATGCAGAGGAACAATTACAATGTTATGGAATGGCCATCCCAGTCCCCTGACCTGAATATCATTGAACATCTGTGGGATCATTTGAAGAGGGCTGTCCATGCTCGGCGACCATCAAACTTAACTGAACTGGAATTGTTTTGTAAAGAGGAATGGTCAAAAATACCTTCATCCAGGATCCAGGAACTCATTAAAAGCTACAGGAAGCGACTAGAGGCTGTTATTTTTGCAAAAGGAGGATCTACTAAATATTAATGTCACTTTTCTGGTGAGGTGCCCATACTTATGCACCTGTCAAATTTTGTTTGAATGCAGATTGCACATTTTCTGTTAGTACAATAAACCTCATTTCAAGGCAGAAACATTACTGTGTCCAACAGTTATTACATATATCAAACTGAAATAGCTGTTGCAAAAACACCAATTTTTATAAAACATTAAGCTTAAGATTAATAGGGGTGCCCAAACTTTTTCATATGACTGTACAACAAGTCCCACACACAGCTAGAAGCCCAATATTTTTTCAGAGGTAGATGCAGAAAAAAATATATTCAGTTTGCAACCTGATGGAGGTCAGTATAGATGGACTAATACAACAAGTCCCACACACAGCTAGAAGCCCAAATATTTTTTCAGAGGTACTGTAGATGCAGATAAAAATTATTTTTAATTTGCAACCTGATGGAGGTCAGTATAGATGGACTAATAGAGAAAGTCCGACACACTACTAGAAGGCCAAATATTTTTTCAGAGCTAGATGCAGAAAAAAATTATATTCAGTTTGCAACCTGATGGAAGTCAGTATAGATGGATTAATAGAACAAGACCCACACACAGCTAGAAGCCCAATATTTTTTCAGAGGTAGATGCAGAAAAAAATATATTCAGTTTGCAACCTGATGGAGGTCAGTATAGATGGACTAACAGAGAAAGTCCCACACACTACTAGAAGGCCAAATATTTTTTCAGAGCTAGATGCAGAAAAAAATTATATTCAGTTTGCAACCTGATGGAGGTCTGTATAGATGGATTAATAGAACAAGACCCACACACAGCTAGAAGCCCAATATTTTTTCAGAGGTAGATGCAGAAAAAAATATATTCAGTTTGCAACCTGATGGAGGTCAGTATAGATGGACTAATACAACAAGTCCCACACACAGCTAGAAGCCCAAAATTTTTTCAGAGGTAGATGCAGAAAAAAATATATTCAGTTTGCAACCTGATGGAGGTCAGTATAGGTGGACTAATAGAACAAGTCCCACACACTGCTAGAAGGCCAAATATTTTTTCAGAGCTAGATGCAGAAAAAAATTAGATTCAGTTTGCAACCTGATGGAGGTCAGTATAGATGGACTAATAGAATGATGCTATGCCCAAAAGATTTTACTTCACTAGGTGCAGTAAAAAAATTGGTATTCTATACACAGGTGGTATATCTTGCAACACAGATAGGCTACTCCACTGACTAACACACTCTGCAATAGGCCAAAAAGGATTAGCTTTGCTAGATTCAGCCAAATGCTGTGAAAAAAACTTGCACAGCACTGGCACAGACCTGCCTGGCAAAAACTGATAGGAACTGATGTAACCTAGTCCTGAAAAGGACTCCAATTACAATTAGTCTTTACTCCCACAACCTATCTATTTAAGAGCACAGACCTGCCTGATAAAAGTCGTAGGAAATGCTGTAACCTAGTCCTTAAAAGGACTGCAATCACAACTATTCCCTACTCCCAAGCTATCTGTATATTTGTGCGAAAATTGGCTTGAAATTAACAAGGTATAGCGCACACAGCAACAGCGGTGCCGTCTAACACGCAGCTGCAGCAGTGAGAAAATGGTGGCGACGGGGAAAATGGCTTGGTCTTATAGGGCAAGGACATGTGACATACACTGCCAATGACACATGCCCTTGCTTGTGTGAAAAAAAGCACTTCGCTCCGTGTGTGCGCTGCTGATAGGCTGACAGATTGCACCTCCCCACTGTAAATGCAGGAAAGAGAAAAAAAAATGGAGATCTTCATTGTTCCTGCAGAGATCCATCCCCTGCCCCTCCCCCCACCCCGCTGTACACTCAAACTGCGTATTAACATTAATTTTCATCATTACTGAGAAAAAATCCAGTTATGATTTTGGTGCACGAACAGTTATCGAACATAACCTCGAACAGCCGAATTTTTCTCAAATTGTTCGTGTTCGCCGAACGGCTCGAACACCGCCCAAAACAGCTCGAATTTGAGATTGGCGAACAGTTCGAGTAGAACAACGCTCATCTCTAGCCTTTACCAACGCTGCTGCGAATAGAACTCCGGCTGCTGCATCATTAGATTCTGCATCTACGGGTCCGGTCCTATTGGCATACTGTTTTTTTGTCTCATCTATTAACCTATCATAGCGGGCTTCATCTGCCAATTTTCCCTTAATTACCCCTTGTAAATCCAACCTAGTTGCATTGTACATATCCTGTATGGTTCTTATCATTCTGGCAAAACCCATCGGGGACTGGGACGGATCTGGCAACTGGGAAATCAACGCCAATTGTTCTGAGGGACTCCATGGTCTATACATTAACATTGTACGGGTTTCTTGACCTGGAACAACTGCGTCCCCTACTTCTGCTGCTGCTGCTACTGCTCCTGGTGCTCCTGGCACAACTACCGTTCTCATTGAGAATAGACTAGCTGGGTGGGGTCTCGGTCCTCCAGATGCCACACAGATGTCTACTGTCAAGGGATTCTGCTGTCCACATCTGGGGCAAACCCAGCAATTGGGTTCCTGGGAATTCTGGTACTGGGGTGACGTCGCGGGCAGATAGGGAGAAAAATCTGTCATTCCGGTTTTGTCAGTCTGTAACATCCGTCTCCTAGTTCTTCAATCTTTCCTTCAAAATGAGCGCATGCATTCATCCATACATCCACTGTCTTCAACAGACCCTTATCTTTCAGCCATCCATGATAGGAGTTAAAGAAAGATTTCCATTTCTCTCCATTCATCTCTCCATTTTCATTCATTCCCGCCTTACACAATATTTTATCAATTCCAATCAGTGCCTGTTTCCCTTCTCTGCGTACTACTAAGTCTTTGGCAGTAATGCCTTCTTTGGCATTTTGGTTCCCCATTCTTTCGGTTCTCCTCACTTACAGTAGACTCCTCAGTCACTTAGACAATGGGCCACAAAGGTTTCTGAACCACACCACTACTTGCCCTCCAGGACTTATACGCCAACCAGAAAAACAGACCAAAAACACCGATCCCGAGACACACCCACAACACAATCATCGGATCCATGCTGTCATTCTTAAGTTTTTCCAAAGGATAGAAGGCAGGACTGACAATTTATCTGAGGGGATTCTACTGGTTCAAAGGGACCTGAGCCAGACAACAATCTGTGAATTACCTGGGAGCCGACCGCTCGGGGGTGAGGGAGTCTCTTCTATGTAGTGATATAATTTAGGTAGAATATAACAGTTATTCTTACCTCAGCGCTGTATATATCACCAACAGAGAGCTTTGCTCGTCCCACGTCTCGGACCGGTCGAGCACCCCTGGGTAGATTAACTCAGGTCCCTGTTCGGGCGCCAGCTGACGTCACTGCTTTCTGGGTCTTCTATCCTTGGATTACGATATCGGAGAGAATGAGACACATGACAGGATGTATGTGTCAAACAAGCTCTAACTTTATTACAAAGCATAGGGTTTATATACACCCTGAAGGCAGGCAACGAATTTACCATATATGGTCCGATTATACAATTCAGCACACAAAGACTGGTTTCTGTTCTCGTGATGTCCATGCTTGTGTTGAAGCATCCAATCGGACACATTTAATTAGACACATTTAATCAGATACATTCTGATGACTAGCAAGGACACGTTAGTCTCTATTGATACAAGGAAGGAACATTTAGCTGTTGTTTTGACCTAAAGTAACTGTCAGACTTATATAGCATAGATGGGGCCTTTAAACTTGAGGGACCTCATCTTCTGCTATAACAGCTGCGTGCGCACACCCTGCCGCAGTGATGCCTAACCACCAGGGCAGGCACCCGGAAAACTAAAGGGGTCGGACGCTGTAAAAATGGGCTGGTGGCCCCTCAAGCAGTGCCACTCTGCGGCATACCGGTAAAATGCCCAGAAGGGCAGATTAGCAGTCTGGCCTGATTCACATATCCGTGTATATATCCGTTTACAGACCACTTGTCTGTGCAAAATCAGTTTTTTACAGATGAAAAATACCAATACAAGTTTATGAGTCCTTGAAAATCACCGACAGCACACAGATGGCATCATGGCATTAGTGTGCCGTCTATGCGCTGTCCGTGATTAACATTTCAAAGGATAGAAGAAGCTTTGTAATTTACTTATTAATTTATCCATACGTGAAAATCACTGATGAAACACTGACGGTAAAAACTGACAAACAATGAAAATCAGATGACTTTCTTTTGTGTACTTAAAGGGGTTTTCTCTTGAGCAAAAGTTCATTTTAATCAATAGATCAATGATGATAATTTGCACAATTGGATGAGTTTAAATTAAATGTTTCTGTGCTGAGATAATCTTATAAATGTGCCCCTGCTGTGTACTGTGTAATGGTTGTGTCTGACTGTACAGGAACATGGTCTAATCATACCACATCTCCTGGACAGTGGAGGAAGCAAAAGAGTATACAGATATTGCAGTTCAAGATCACAAACAATTCTTTCTTTGAAGTAAAACATTGTTTAAAACAGTGGGAAATGTTTTACCTCACAATAATAATCAGCTGTGATCCCCTGCTGTAATGTCTGTATCCTCTTTTCCTTCCTCCCCTGCTCAGGAGATGTGGTGTGATCAGAAATGCTAGCACTTTCTTGTGTGATCACTATTATTCTCTGCAGCGGACGCGCTGCTCCTGGGGTTTTTGCGTTCCATCGTGGAACGCAAGCCTCTTCTTTATTATGACTACGTGCATAGTTCATTGCTCTGCGTGTTTACCCTTCTGACTGGATATGACATTTACTTTACTTCCACCCCCGTTCCACCGTATGGTACGGGTGGGACGCACCTTTGACAATAATAGCTTCAGGGCTATATTTGGCGCCCTCTGCTTTGGACCGGATATGACGTTTAACCCATTTCCGTTTGCGTTCCACGTGGACTGGGTGGAACACATTCTGATGAGAACAGGCCTGTCTACACACCATAGGGAGACAAACACTCACCTGAAACTAGTCACACCATTTGGGATCAACTATATAACACACACATGTGCTCTTAGACAACATACCCCTGATGAAGCTGCGTCTGAGCAGCGTAACGCGTAGGGTCTCTGGTGCCAGCAGGTAATTATTCTTCCATATATTTTTTATTTACTTATTTTCTTGACTTGACCACTCAGGAATGCCTGGCTTGTTATTTATATTTGGATCAACTGTGCCACGTCATATATGACTTTGGTGACACAATCTGGCCAATACCTCTAAAATATGGGCCCCCATTGCCAATAGACCATCTCTCCTACTCATTCCTTGATTCACTTATATTATTTAGGGGGGTTTGGTTTGTCATAAACACATATTTTGACTGGTTATGCTGTGCTGTTTATAGCCAGGGTTGCTTAGTAGGTCTACATTAATCGAATGTTATATAAGTGATGTAAAATATACCTGTGGCACATAACATAGTGGGGTTTATTGCTATTTTTATGCATATTATCATGAATTCCCCCATATGAAGATTGCACATGTTTTTGTCTGTTTTAAATGCTTTTAAAAAATTTTTCTTTTGTTGTCTAAATGTAATCATGTAATAAAGATTTTTTTCACTTTTCCAACATTGGGTGTGCATAGTTATATATCCTGAGTCTTTTTCTTCCGAATAATTTTGTATCAGACCATGGTCCTGCACAGTCAGATACAGCCATTACACAGTACACAGCAGGGGCACATTTATAAGATTATCTCCGCACAGGAACATTTTTTTAAACACATCCAATTGTGGCAATTATTATTATTCCAAGATCTATTGATTAAAATCAACTTTTGTTCGTGGGAAAACCCCTTTAACCTCTTTCTGACATGGCATACGTCCCTGTGGCCTGGTACTTACTGATATGGGACGTATGGATACGTCCCAGCGATTTTTAAAAAAAAATCACAAAATAATAAAAAAATAAATAAAAATATATTATACCCATAAATACAGTGCCTACAAGTAGTATTCAACCCCCTGCAGATTTAGCTGGTTTGATAAGATGCAAATAAGTTAGAGCCTACAAACTGCAAACGAGAGTAGGTTTTATGAACAGAAGCATAAATCTTACAAACCAAAAAGTTATGTTGCTCAGTTGAATTTTATTAAATTTTAAACATAAAAGTGTGGGTCAATTATTATACAACCCCTATGTTTAATATTTTGTGGAATAACCCTTGTTTGCAATTACAGCTAATAATCGTCTTTTATAAGACCTAATCAGGCCGGCACAGGTCTGTGGAGTTATCTTGGCCCACTCCTCCATGCAGATCTTCTCCAAGTTATCTAGGTTCTTTGGGTGTCTCATGTGGACTTTATTCTTGAGCTCCTTCCACAAGTTTTCAATTGGGTTAAGGTCAGGAGTAGTGTTGAGCATTCCGATACTGTAATATCGGGTATCGGCCGATATTCGCGGTATCGGAATTCCGATACTTAATTCCGATACTTTTACAATATCGGATACCGGAATCGGAAGTTCCCATAATGCCTGCGCTCTGCAGTGTCTGTGAAGGATGACAAGTTGGATGGCAGCGCGATCCAGCCTGTCATCAGAATGCCATCCCAGCGGGGGAGAATTCTCCTGATTGTTTAAAAGCCGGCGGGCGGTATAAAGCCGCCGGCTTTTAAACAATCACACAGCCCCATACTGCTTCCCCGCAGCCTCCCACCCCGATCCTCCGCTCCCCTCGCCACCTCCCATCCCGATCGTAAGTTAGGACCGGGCGGGGAGCGCAGCTCCAAGGAGCGGGGAGTGAAGGACCCGGGCGGGGAAGCCGGCAGTGAAAAGACTTCACCGCCGGCTTTCCCGTTCTGTGCTGCGCTTTCCCGCCGGTTATTTCAAATGAACAGCTGAGGTATCAGCTGATGCCGATCAGCTGTTCATTTGAATTAGCCGCGGTGCCCTCAGAGGGTTCATGTGAGTTCATGCTTGACTGCATGAACTCACATGAACTTTCCCACGGCCGCACAGGTCAGCCTCACCTCCCAGACGATCAGACCGTCATGATTAGTGTGTGTGCGGGGTGTGTGCGCGATGTTTGTGCGGGTGTGCGCGGTGTCTGTGCGATGTGTGCGGGTGTGTGCGGTGTGTGTGCGGGTGTGTGCGTGCAGGCAGACATAGGCCGATGTGACACTACTACTCCCATCGGCCTATGTCTGTCCCCCGTCCACTCCTGCCAGCAGGATCAGCTCGATGGGAGCAGTAGTTCCCATCAGACTGATCCTGCTATTTAAATTGCCCTACTGTGTCCCCAATAAATTTTAAATACATGTCATTGGTGGCCAGTGGTTACCTAAAAGAAATTAGTTCATACATTACCTGTCCCCGCCGATCGCCACCTAAAATAAAGTAAAAAATAAAAAACTACACCTATACTCACCAAGACACCTAATTCCCCGAAGCCATCGATCTCCTGTAATAAAATATAAAATAATAAACCACAACCTTATCCTTACCCCTCCGTAGCAGTCCACGAGTGTCCCACGAAGATCTCCAGTTCAGAGCAGCCACATAGAATGTGACCGCTCTGAACCGCTGCCACCGCTAGAATGACGGGGCCGTAAGGGTTCACCGGAGTTCAGGCAGCGCTGCTCCGGTTAGTTCCTTTACGGCCCTGCTGTATCGTGAGAAATTCCCACGGTACAGCAGTGCCGTAAAGGAGGTCTCCGGAGCTGCGCTGCCTGAATGCACTCCGGTGACCTCAGTCAGTGGCTCCCGCTGCCGGGAGCGGACGTGTTCCCGGCAGCGTGAGCTTACAGCAGCCATGCACAGCTGTCACCATCTCCAGATGTGACAGCTGTGCATGGGAGATCAGCGCAGGAACGTGGACAGGTAACTATTATTTTTAGTAAACTAAGAATTAAATAAAATGGTGTGTTTTATTTCAAATAAATTATTTTTTTCTGGGTGTAGTGTGTTTTTTCTTTTTAACACTTTGTAGGTTAGTAATGGGGGTGTCTTATAGACGCCCATCATTACTAACCTGGGCTTCATGGCAGCTGGCGCTGACATGAACCCCACCACTATTACCCCCTGCCACCGCACCAGGGCAGCGTGGAAGAGCGAGGCTAAGTGCCAGAGTTGGCGCATCCTATGGATGCGCCATTTCTGGGGCGGCTGACGACTGGTGTTTCTAGCCTGGGAGGGGGCCAATATTCATGGCACCCTTCCTGGGCTATTAATATCAGCCCCCAGCTGTCTGCCTAGCCTTTGCTAGCTATTAAAATAGGGGGGACCCCACGTCATTTTTTTTGGGGGGGTCCCCCATTTTAATAGCTAGTAAAGGCTAGGTATTCAGCTGGGGGCTGATATTAGTAGCCTGGGAAGCTCCGTGGGTTTTACCCCCTTCCCAGGCTTCAAACATCTGCCCCAGCCATCTGCTTAACCTCCGCTAGAGACTAAAATTATGGGGGATCCCACGCCATTTTTTTTTTAAAATAAATCCATTATTTTAACACTAAATGACATTTGAGGAGTTAATAAAGATGCAGTCCCTAAATTATTATTTATTTTTTAAATAATTTTTCCCAAAACTTTTGACGTGGGCTTCGCCATATTTTTGTATGCCAGCCAGGTACAGCATCCAGCTTCTATGAACGCGCCATTTTCCGGGGCGGCTGCGGACTGCAATTTTCAGCGGGGGGCAGAAAGCTTGGGCCTCCCTGCGCTGCAGATTCCATCCCCCAGCTGCCTAGTGGTACCTGGCTGGACACAAAAATAGGGAGAAGCTCCACGTTTTTTTTTTTTTAATTATTTCATGAAATTCATGGAATAATTAAGAAAAAAAAGGGCTTCCCTATATTGTTGTGTCCAACCAGGTACAAATAGGCAGCTGGTGGTTGGGGGCAGCCCGTTCCTGCCTGCTGTACCTGGCTGGACCCAAATATAGTGCAAAGCCCCACGTCAATTTTTTTTTAATTATTTCAGGAAATTCATGAAATAATAAAAAAAAAATTATGTGGGGCTTCGCCCTATATTTGTGTCCAGTCAGGTACAGCAGGCAGGAACGGGCTGCCCCCAACCACCAGCTGCCTATTTGTACCTAGCCGGACACAACAATATAGGGAAGCCCTTTTTTTCTTAATTATTCCATGAATTTCATGAAATAATTAAAAAAAAAAATACGTGGGGCTTCGCCCTATTTTTGTGTCCAGCCAGGTACAACAAGGCAGCTGGGGGCTGGAATCCGCAGCGCAGGGAGGCCCAAGCTTTCTGGGCCCCACCCGCTGCAAATTGCAGTCCGCAGCCGCCCCGGAAAATGGCGCGTTCATAGAAGCGCCATCTTCTGGCGCTGTACCCAACTCATCCAGGGCCCTGGTGCGGTGGCTCACTGGGTAATAAAGGGGTTAAGGCCAGCTTGGCATTATCAGCTGGCCCTAAGCCCGAAATTCATGGGGTCACGCCAATATTAGACATGACCACCATGAATTTCTAGTAAAGTATTTAAAAAAAACACAAACACCCAGAAAAAAGTCCTTTAATTGAAATAAAGACACAATTCTTTATTGTTCTAAATTAAACCATACTTACAGTCACGCCCATTCCAGCTGAAGCCAACGATCTCCTGCAATAAAAGTAAAATAATAAAGCAACCTCATCCTTACCTTTCCATGGTTCCCAGGACAGCTTCAGCTCTGCTACATCGAGATGACAGGCTGGACCGCAGCAGAACGCTGCCATCCAGCCTGTCATCCCGCAGACACTGAGAAGCGCAGGCATGCTTGCGCTCCTCAGTGTCTCGCTGTGACGGCATCCAGATGAGCCGAGGTCATGTCCAATGAACTCAGCTCACCTCATGCACGTCACTGACAGCGTGGGAAAATTCTCCTGCACTCAGCGCTTCAGCGTGAGAATTTTCCCACGCTGTCAGTGACGTGCATGAGGTGCGCCGAGTTCATTGGACATGACCTCACCTCATGCACGTCACTGACAGCGTGGGAAAATTCTCACGCTGAAGCGCTGAGTGCAGGAGAATTCTCCCACGCTGTCAGTGACGTACATGAGGTGAGCCGAGTTCATTGTCGGCTCATCTGGATGCCGTCACAGCCAGACACTGAGGAGTGGAAGTATGCCTGCGCTTCTCAGTGTCTGCGGGATGACAGGCTGGATGGCAGCGTTCTGCTGCGGTCCAGCCTGTCATCTCGATGTAGCAGAGCTGGAGCCGTCGTGGGAGCCATGGAAAGGTAAGGATGAGGTTGCTTTATTATTTTTCTTTTATTGCAGGAGATCGTTGGCTTCAGCTGGAATGGGCGTGATGGTAAGTATGGTTTAATTTAGAACAATAAAGAATTGTGTGTTTATTTCAATTAAAGGACTTTTTTCTGGGTGTTTGTGTTTTTTTTAAATACTTTACTAGAAATTCATGGTGGTCATGTCTAATATTGGCGTGACCCCATGAATTTCGGGCTTAGGGCCAGCTGATAATGCCAAGCTGGCCTTAACCCCTTTATTACCCAGTGAGCCACCGCACCAGGGCCCTGGATGAGTTGGGTACAGCGCCAGAAGATGGCGCTTCTATGAACGCGCCATTTTCCAGGGCGGCTGCGGACTGCAATTTGCAGTGGGTGGGGCCCAGAAAGCTTGGGCCTCCCTGCGCTGCAGATTCCAGCCCCCAGCTGCCTAGTTGTACCTGGCTGGACACAAAAATAGGGCGAAGCTCCACGTTTTTTTTTTTTAAATTCATGAAATTCATGGAATAATTAAGAAAAAAAGGGCTTCCCTATATTGTTGTGTCCGGCTAGGTACAAATAGGCAGCTGGTGGTTGGGGGCAGCCCGTTCCTGCCTGCTGTACCTGACTGGACACAAATTTAGGGCGAAGCCCCACATAATTTTTTTTTAATTATTTCATGAATTTCCTGAAATAATTAAAAAAAAATTGACGTGGGGCTTTGCACTATATTTGGGTCCAGCCAGGTACAGCAGGCAGGAACGGGCTGCCCCCAACCACCAGCTGCCTATTTGTACCTGGTTGGACACAACAATATAGGGAAGCCCTTTTTTTCTTAATTATTTCATGAATTTCATGAAATAATTAAAAAAAAAAAATACGTGAAGCTTCTCCCTATTTTTGTGTCCAGCCAGGTACAACTAGGCAGCTGGGGGATGGAATCTGCAGCGCAGGGAGGCCCAAGCTTTCTGCCCCCCCCCCCCCCCCCCCGCTGAAAATTGCAGTCCGCAGCCACCCCGGAAAATGGCGCGTTCATAGAAGCTGGATGCTGTACCTGGCTGGCATACAAAAATATGGCGAAGCCCACGTCAAAAGTTTTGGGAAAAATTAATTAAAAAATAAATAATTTAGGGACTGCATCTTTATTAACTCCTCAAATGTCATTTAGTGTTAAAATAAAGGATTTAGTTTAAAAAAAATTGACGTGGGGCTTCGCCCTATATTTGTGTCCAGCCAGGTACAGCAGGCAGGAACAGGCTGCCCCCAACCACCAGCTGCCTATTTGTACCTGGCCGGACACAACAATATAGGGAAGCCCTTTTTTAAAAAAATTATTTCATGAAATAATTAAAAAAAAATTGACGTGGGGCTTCGCACTATATTTGTGTCCAGCCAGGTACAGCAGGCAGGAATGGGCTGCCCCCAACCACCAGCTGCCTATTTGTACCTGGTTGGACACAACAATATAGGGAAGCCCTTTTTTTCTTAATTATTCCATGAATTTCATGAAATAATTTAAAAAAAAAATGCGTGGGGCTTCGCCCTATTTTTGTGCCCAGCCAGATACAACTAGGCAGCTGGGGGCTGGAATCCGCAGCGCAGGGAGACCCAAGCTTTCTGGGCCACCCCCGCTGCAAATTGCAGTCCGCAGCCGCCCCAGAAAATGGCGCGTTCATAGAAGCGCCATCTTCTGGCGCTGTACCCAACTCATCCAGGGCCCTGGTGCGGTGGCTCACTGGGTAATAAAGGGGTTAAGGCCAGCTTGGCATTATCAGCTGGCCCTAAGCCCGAAATTCATGGGGTCACGCCAATATTAGACATGACCACCATGAATTTCTAGTAAAGTATTTAAAAAAACACAACACCCAGAAAAAAGTCCTTTAATTGAAATAAACACACAATTCTTTATTGTTCTAAATTAAACCATACTTACCATCACGCCCATTCCAGCTGAAGCCAACGATCTCCTGCAATAAAAGTAAAATAATAAAGCAACATCATCCTTACCTTTCCATGGCTCCCACGACAGCTTCAGCTCTGCTACATCGAGATGACAGGCTGGACCGCAGCAGAACGCTGCCATCCATCCTGTCATCCCGCAGACACTGAGAAGCGCAGGCATACTTCCACTCCTCAGTGTCTGGCTGTGACGGCATCCAGATGAGCCGAGGTCATGTCCAATGAACTCAGCTCACCTCATGTACGTCACTGACAGCGTGGGAAAATTCTCCTGCACTCAGCACTTCAGCGTGAGAATTTTCCCACGCTGTCAGTGACGTGCATGAGGTGAGCTGAGTTCATTGGACATGACCTCACCTCATGTATGTCACTGACAGCGTGGGAGAATTCTCACGCTGAAGCGCTGAGTGCAGGAGAATTTTCCCACGCTGTCAGTGACGTGCATGAGGTGAGCTGAGTTCATTGGACATGAACTCGGCTCATCTGGATGACGTCACAGAGAGACACTGAGGAGCGCAAGCATGCCTGCGCTTCTCAGTGTCTGCGGGATGACAGGCTGGATGGCAGCGTTCTGCTGCGGTCCAGCCTGTCATCTCGATGTAGCAGAGCTGAAGCTGTCGTGGGAACCATGGAAAGGTAAGGATGAGGTTGCTTTATTATTTTACTTTTATTGCAGGAGATCGTTGGCTTCAGCTGGAATGGGCGTGATGGTAAGTATGGTTTAATTTAGAACAATAAAGAATTGTGTCTTTATTTCAATTAAAGGACTTTATTCTGGGTGTTTGTGTTTTCTTTTAACTTTGACTATGGGGTTAGTAATGGGGGTGTCTTATAGACGCCTCTCCATTACTAACCTGGGCTTGATGTCAGCTGGCATTATAAGCTGACATCAACCCCAACCCTATTACCCCCTGCCACCGCACCAGGGCAGCGTGGAAGAGCGAGGCTAAGTGCCAGAATTGGCGCATCCTATGGATGCGCCATTTCTGGGGCGGCTGATGGCTGGTGTTTCTAGCCTGGGAGGGGGCCAATATTCATGGCACCCTTCCTGGGCTATTAATATCAGCCCCCAGCTGTCTGCCTAGCCTGTGCTAGCTATTAAATTAGGGGGGACCCCACGTTATTTTTTTTGGGGGGGTTCCCCCATTTTAATAGCTAGTAAAGGCTAGGTATTCAGCTGGGGGCTGATATTAGTAGCCTGGGAAGCTCCGTGGGTATTACCCCCTTCCCAGGCTTCAAACATTTGCCCCAGCTGTCTGCTTAACCTCCGCTAGAGCCTAAAATTAAGGGGAACCCCACGCCAATTTTTTTTTAAATAAATCCTTTATTTTAACACTAAATGACAAGTACAGTAATCAACACTGTCACTGTACTTCATATATATGTGACTGACATGTTTCTATCTATCTAATCTATGTGTGATTCTCTATTCTTTCTATTCTAAATTGTCGGGTACAGATGCTGAATTGCCGGCCGGCTTTCTTAAAGAGACGGTGCATGAAAACACTATTATTTTTTTAAATAAATCCTTTACACTAAATGACAAGTACAGTAAGCAACACTGTCACTGTACTTCATATATATGTGACTGACATGTTTCTATCTATCTAATCTATGTGTGAAGCTCTATTCTGTCTTTTATAAATTGTCGGGTACCGCTGCTGAATTGCCGGCCGGCTTTTTTAAAGAGACGGTGCACGAAAACACTAATATTTTTTTTAATAAATCCTTTACACTAAATGACAAGTACAGTAAGCAACACTGTCACTGTACTTCATATATATGTGACTGACATGTTTCTATCTATCTAATCTATGTGTGATTCTCTATTCTTTCTATTCTAAATTGTCGGGTACAGATGCTGAATTGCCGGCCGGCTTTCTTAAAGAGACGGTGCATGAAAACACTTATTTTTTTAAATAAATCCTTTACACTAAATGACAAGTACAGTAAGCAACACTGTCACTGTACTTCTTATATATGTGGCTGACATGTTTCTATCTATCTAATCTATGTGTGAAGCTCTATTCTGTCTGTTATAAATTGTCGGGTACCGCTGCTGAATTGCCGGCCGGCTTTTTTAAAGAGACGGTGCATGAAAACACTAATATTTTTTTTAATAAATCCTTTACACTAAATGACAAGTACAGTAAGCAACACTGTCACTGTACTTCATATATATGTGACTGACATGTTTCTATCTATCTAATCTATGTGTGAAGCTCTATTCTTTCTGTTGTAAATTGTCGGGTACCGGTGTATGCCGCTGATGAATTGCCGGCTTTTCATGTCATTCTACATTATTCTTAGTTGTTTTCCTTCATGTAGAATTAACCTACAAGGAAAGAAAGGGTTTATTTTCATTCCGATATTTGTGTCCCATTGACTTGCATTGGTTTCCGGTATCGGAATCGGCGATATCCGATACTTTTTGGGTATCGGCCCGATCCAATCCGATACGATATTTCCTGATATCGGAAGGTATCGCTCAACACTAGTCAGGAGACTGACTAGGCCACTCCAACACCTTGACTTTTTCCCTATTGAACCAGGCCTTGGTTTTCTTGGCTGTGTGCTTTGGGTCGTTGTCTTGTTGGAAGATGAAATTACGACCCATCTTAAGATCCTTGATGGAGGAGCGGAGGTTCTTGGCCAAAATCTCCAGGTAGGCCGTGCTATCCATCTTCCCATGGATGCGGACCAGATGGCCAGGCCCCTTGGCAGAGAAACAGCCCCACAGCATGATGCTGCCACCACCATGCTTGACTGTAGGGATGGTATTCTTGGGGTCGTATGCAGTGCCATCCAGTGCCATCGATCTCATCAGACCATAGAACCTTGAACCAGTCTGTCTCAGAGTCCTCCAAGTGATCATGAGCAAACTGTAGACGAGCCTTGACATGACGCTTTGAAAGTAAAGGTACCTTACGGGCTCGTCTGGAACGGAGACCATTGCGGTGGAGTACGTTACTTATGGTATTGACTGAAACCAATGTCCCCACTGCCATGAGATCTTCCCGGAGCTCCTTCCTTGTTGTCCTTGGGTTAGCCTTGACTCTTCGGACAAGCCTGGCATCGGCACGGGAGGACACTTTCAAAGGCTGTCCTGGCCGTGGAAGGCTAACAGTAGTTCCATAAGCCTTCCACTTACGGATGATGCTCCCAACAGTGGAGACAGGTAGGCCCAGCTCCTTGGAAAGGGTTTTGTACCCCTTGCCAGCCTTGTGACCCTCCACGATCTTGTCTCTGATGGCCTTGGAATGCTCCTTTGTCTTTCCCATGTTGACCATGTCTGAGTGCTGTTCCCAAGTTTGGGGAGGGTCTTAAATAGTCAGAAAAGGCTGGCAAAAGAGATCTTTAATCCACACAGGTGAAGCTCATTATTCTTGGTGCCTGAACTACTTCTTAATACTTTAGGGGGACCAAACAGAATTCTTGTGGTTTGAGGGGTTGAATAATAAATGACACTCTGAATTAACTTTTTACGTTTAAAAAAAAAAAAAAATTTGCTGCAGTGCATTTCCCACTTCCAGGCTGATCTATAGTACAAATGTCACAATGCCAAGTTAATTCCGCATGTGTCAACCAGCTAAATCTGCAGGGGGTTGAATACTACTTGTAGGCACTGTAAATATTATTATGGAAAAAGACAAAAAAAACAATAAAAGTACACATATTTGGTATCGCTGCGTCCGGAACTACCTGACCTATAATACTGTCCCACTAGTTAACCCCTTTAGTGAACACGGTTAAAAAAAAACAAACGAGGCACAAAACAATTCTTTATCAACATACAACCTAACAAAAAGTGGAATAAAACGCGATCAAAAAGATGAACATAAATAAAAATGGTACCGATGAAAACGTCATCTTGTCCCGCAAAATAACAAGCCGCCACACCACTCCATGAGCCAAAAAATAAAAAAGTTATAGCTCTCAGAATGTGATGCAAAAATAATAATTTTTTCTATAAAATAATGTTTACTGTGTAAAAGCGCCAAAACATAAAAAAACAAAATAAATGTGGTACCGCTGTAATTGTACTGACCCGAGAATGAAGCTGCTTTATCAATTTTACCACACACGGAACGGCAAAAAAAAACAATTCTTGAATTGTTGTTTTTTGTTTATTGTGCCTCCCAAAACTCGGAATAGAAAGCGATCAAAAAATGTCACGTACCTGAAAATGGTACTAATAAAAATATCAACTTGTCCCGTAAAAAATAAGACCTCACACGACTCTGTCAGCCAAAATATGGAAAAAATTTAGCTCTCAAAATATGGCGATGCAAAAACTAGTTTTAGTAAAAAAAAGCGTGTTTTAGTGTGTGACAGCTGCCAAAAAACCCAATATAAATCTGGTCTTGCTGTAATCGCACCGACCCGAAGAATAAAGTAATCTAATCACTTATACCACATGCGGAATGGCGTAAAAAATAAACAAAACCAATTCTTAGCCTGCTTCTGATTTGTTCTTTCTGCCTCCCAAAGATCGCAGTAAGGCTCGTCTCACATTTATCCTGCGCTCTGCGCTGGGCGCTTACTGTACGTGTAAATCTCTGAAATACGTGATTCAGACAGAACCCCCGATGGAAGATTCCCTATAATGAAGCCAATGGAGGCACCATGGATTCTATCTAGCCTGTGATCCCATGGTGTCCGTCTTTTTATTAGGCGTGCATAAAAGTGCCGTCAGCCACAGTCTTGTGAACCTCTGAAAATAATCTGTAGTCCGCTAATTATTCCAGCAAATTTTGCATTCAAAAAGTCAAATGCAGCTCTTTTCCTTCCAAGCCCTGCTGTGCCCCCAAACAGTAGTTTTCCTCCACATATTGGGTATCGATGTACTCAGGAGAAATTTCACAACAAATTTTATGGTAACATTTCTCCTGTTACCCTTATGAAAATGCAAAATTAGGGGCAAATATATAATTTTTGTCGGAAATATGTGAAATTTTTATTTTCATGACTCAATGGTATAAACTTCTTTGAAGTACCTGGGGGTTCAAGGTGCTCACCATACATCTAGATAAATTCCTTGAGGGGTTTATTTTCCAAAATGGTGTCACTTGTGGGGAGTTTCCACTGTTTAGGCACATCAAGGGCTCTCCAAATGCGACATGTCGTCGGCTAATTATTCCAGCAAATTTTGCATTCGAAAAGTCAAACGGTACTCCATCCCTTCCGAGCCCTGCCGTGCCCCCAAACAGTGGTTTTCCACCACATATGGGGTATTGGCATGCTCAGGAGAAATTGCACAAGAAATATTGGGGTCCTTTTTTTCCTGGTACCCTTGCAAAAATAAAAAAAAAATTTTTTTTGTGAAAAAATAGTTAAATGTTAATTTTTTTCTTCCACATTCCAAAAATTCCTGTGAAGCACCTGAATGGTTAATAAACTTCTTGAATGTGGTTTTAAGTACCTTGAGGGGTGCAGTTTTTAGAATGGTGTCACTTTTGAGTATTTTCTGTCATGTAAACCCCTCAAAGTGACTTCAAATGTGATGTGGTCCCTAAAAAAAATGGTTTTGTAAATTTTGTTGAAAAAATGAGAAATCGCTGGTCAACTTTAAACCCTTATAACTTTCTAATAAAAAAATATTTTGTTTCAAAATTGTGCTGATGTAAAGTATATATGTTGGAAATGTTATTTATTAACTATTTTGTGTGACATATCTCTCTGATTTAAGGGCATAAGAATTCAAAATATGAATATTGCAAAATTTTAAAAATTTTCTCCCAAGTCTCGTTTTTTTCACAAATAAACACCACTCATATCGAATAAATTTTACCAATATCATGAAGTACAATATGTCACGAAAAAAAAAATCTTAGAATCAGTGGGATCCGTTCAAGCGTTCCAGAGTTACATAGTTACATAGTTAGTAAAGCCGAATAAAGACTTGCGTCCATCAAGTTCGACCTGTTAGTTCTGTAATTGCTAAAGTTGATCCAGAGGAGGGCAAAAACCCCAAATGATTTAGCCAATCTTCACCTGAGGAAAAATTCCCTCCCGACTCTGAAACCAGCAGTCAGAATAAATCCCTGTATCAACCTACTATTTTATTTTATTTTTAAGTATATGCTGAAATCTGCCTGGTATCTAGAAAAGCATCCAGTCCCCGCTTGAACTGGTTTAGTGAATCCGACATTACCGTCTCCTCACTCAGTGAATTCCATATTCTCACTGCTCTTACCGTAAAGAACCCCTTCCTATGCTGGTGCTGAAACCTTTTCTCTTCCAGTCTTAGTGAATGCCCTCTTGTTACCGTAATATCCCTCCTTTTGAACAAATCCCGGGCAAGGTCTCTATACTGTCCCCTAACATATTTGTACACATTTATTATGTCCCCCCTCAACCTTCTCTTTTCCAGGCTGAATAGTCCTAGTTTTGCCAACCTCTCTGGGTATTGCAGTCCCTCCATTCCCTTTATTAATTTTGTTGCCCTCCTTTGTACCTTTTCAAGCTCATTTATATCCTTTCTATGTATTGGGGCCCATAACTGAGCACAGTATTCCAAGTGTGGTCTGACCAGTGCTTTGTACAGTGGAAGAACAATGTTCTCATCCTTTGCAGCTATACCTCTTCTGATACATCCCATTACCCTGTTTGCCCTTACAGCAGCGGCCTGACTTTGGGCACTCCAATTTAGTTTGCTATCAATCAAGATGCCCAAGTCCTTCTCCATCTCTGAATTCCCCAATGATTTCCCATTCAGTGAATACTGGTGACTTCCATTTTTCCTTCCCATATGTATGACCTTACATTTCTCCTCGTTAAACCTCATTTGCCATTTAATGCTCCACCTACCCAGCTTATCCAAATCCCTCTGTAGGTCTTCACTATCCTCTTTTGTATTAATTGTTTTACATAACTTTGTGTCATCTGCAAATATTGATATTTTACTATTTATCCCGTTGACTATGTCGTTAATAAAGATATTAAATAACATTGGGCCTAGTACAGATCCCTGTGGTACCCCACTAGTGACGCTTACCCAATCTGAGTTATTCCATTTATAACCACCCTCTGCCTTCTATCCTTTAGCCAGTTAGCTACCCACTTGCAAACATTTTCCCCCAGTCCCATCATTCTCATTTTGTATACCAACCTATTATGTGGCACGCTATCGAACGCTTTTGAGAAGTCGAGATACACGACATCCACTGGTTCCCCCTGATCTACTCGAGAGCTAACCTCCTCGTAGAAGTCAATCAGGTTAGTTTGGCAGGAGCGATTCCTCATGAATCCATGTTGGTTCGGGGTTAATAGATTATTAGTATCAAGATGCTCCATGATTGCCTCATTAATAAAGCCTTCAAAAATTTTGCCCACAACGGACGTCAGACTCACCGGCCGATAGTTTCCGGCGTCACTTTTTGCTCCCTTTTTGAATATTGGCACTACATTCGCCTGTCGCCAATCAAGTGGCACAGACCCAGTCTCAACAGAGTCCTTAAATATAAGATATAACGGTCTGTCTATCACATTACTTAGTTCCCTTAGTACCCGTGGGTGTATGCCATCAGGTCCTGGTGATTTGTTTATTTTAATGTTACTGAGGCGTTTCTGTACCCCAGCTTGGGTTAGATTTGTCATACTTAGTGGAGGATTAAGCTTGTCACTTCTCATTTCTCCTGTTAGTTCTATTTCCTTTGTGAAAGTTGACGAAAAAAATTTACCTCTTAAAGTGACGCTGGTCAGAATTGTAAAAATTGGCCTGGTTATGAAGGTGCAAACAGCCTTGAGGGGTAAAGGGGTTAAAAACCACACACGTTGGAATGTGACATTATGCTTATCTTCTAGTGACCTTTTAAGCCCCCAAAAAACAATGTATCCCCTAATGTGCCATACTCTACCTTCACCCATATGCAGGGCTGGACTGGCCATCTGGCAATTCTGACAAATGCCAGAAGGGCCTGTCCAGTTGTGGGCTGCATTGTCTGCTAGGCTGTTAACAGTATTGGCATCCCCAAGATGCAGATACTGTTAACAGTTGTGATGGTGCACAAAGCCGCTGCCTCCATCACATATCCATGCAGGTCACGGGCTTTCTCTCTGTTCATGGCCTGCCGGAGGCCAGTGCCAAGCGGGGGATGTCTGCTGTGCAATGACATCACATCACACTACCAACTTCCAATGCGATAATAGGTAGAAGAGGAGACAGACGGTGAGGAGGATGAAGAGTCTGGATTAGGTGAGTATAAGGATTTTTTTTATTTTGGAAGTGCTGTGGGGGACCATTATACTATAGAAGGGGCTGTTGGGTGGACAATCTTGATTTCCTCCAGGCAGGGTAATATATCCCTATCTGGTGTTCGGGGACAGGGACTGCATGGGCCTGTGTGTTTTCAAATGGCAGGGCTAAATTTCAGTCCCAGTCCATTCCTGCCCATATGCCATTCTGTGACTTTAAAAGGCTTCTACTCTATGCACCCAAAGTTTATATACAGACTGGTGCTATATGTGAGGCTGACCACCAGCAGTAATGACGATAAATGATCGGCAGGTACTAGTGCAGTATAATCGTGATCATTTGCGCGTCCTCTATTAGCAGTTTAGTCTTTATGAAGTTGGCAGGGTATGAATGCTCATATGCTGCAAAACATCTGTTAGGAGCTATGCTGGCATTAATCAGTATAGATGTTTAATAGTGTCTATTTTCATTTTGAAGATATTCCAGAAGACCCGCAAGTAGCTGAAGAGTATTATGAGGATGGCTTTGAATCTTGTTCAGAAGAAAGCGATATAGAATCCTTAGAAGAAGAAGACTATGATGAGGAGACACAGATAACTCAAGCAACATATCAGCAGGTTTGGATACAAGTTGTCATTTGCTGCCTTTTTGATCTGAAGTACAGTAATCTTCCCATTCACAAATACATTCCAAATTCTGCAGGTTTCTACGAAAAAGGATTGAAGGGTTGTGTCATTATAGAGCAGATCTCAGCTGGCTTCCTGCTTGCAGTGGGGGGGGGGGTGCTCTTGCTTGATTGACAGTTCAGTTCACTGACCCAAAATGTGCACTTTCCAATTCTACAAGCAGAGGCAGCTTTGCTTCCACAGCATCAGAAGAGCACAGGACCACTAATAATGCACCCCAGCGATCCAACCAGCTTCAAAGCAACGGTTACACTCTCTGTGGAAAACAGCTTGTAAGCACTGCACATGCTCAGCCACTGCTGTCACGCTGCAGCAATGGCTGGTGACCATGGCAATGAGCAGTAGTATACAATAAAATTAAAAAACATCCATTCTTTTAAACAGAGAGTAGTTTTAATAAAAACTAAATTGTAAATTTGCTTGTCGTTATAAGCACTTAACAGTTTTAACCATAAAGAAACAAAACTTAACCCATTAATATCTTTTATCAGGAATACTTTGCTGTAAAATATACCTCTAATGTCTTTGCTGAGAAACTGTAATCCTTGCTGTACTATTCTAGAATATGTCATCTAATGTACAGGAGTATAAACTACAGCCCTCGACCAGCAATTTTCTCCCCAGTCTTGATGAGGGGATGCGTAAGAGTCAGAGGCTCCTGATTCTTTAAGAAACTCGTGCCTCTTAATGAATCAAGAGTATCTGACGAGTGGCGTGCACCTCTTTGCACAGCGCTAGAAATCTTACTCCAGTCAATACAGGAGTAGGATTCTAGTGTAAGGAACACCACAACTCGACTTGAATTAGACAAGCCGTGGCATCACACCCTTTGCTGTGCCTCTGTCCCGCCCCAGCTCCACCAAAGTGGAAACTGGTGTAAAAACGCTAAAAGTCTGAAAAATTTTTGTGCAGCTGCGAAGAAATTTTGTGTATTTTCAAAGCTGTTTACCACAGAATTCTGGCAAAAGTGCCTTGGTGAATCAGGCCCTACTTGTTCTACAATGCAGATACCAGCACGGTTTACACCTAACCAAAAAGGACTGTTGGAATACACAAAGTCAGTATTAGGCCGGAGACACACTAGCATATCACATACGATGCGAGAGAATCAGAAGCGATATGCTAATGACACTCGGCTCCTGCTCTGCTGCAAGCGTGATCCGAGTGTCAGTGCTCTGTGCGCCGATCCTCTCGCATGAGAGAATTGCAGCACAGCTGCAGAGGAGATGGAGAAATTAATTTCTCCATTTCCTCCATTCCTGGCTGTAGAGGAGACAGAGAAATCACTCTTACTTTTAATCAGTTTCTGCCACGGTAAAGCACTAAAAACACATATCCATTTTTTACCTGTGCATTTTTAGCATCTAATGCAAATCTATAGGAATAATCCTCACAGAAAACTCACCGTACCCACAAGAGAAACTGACATGTTGTGGATCTGAAACACGTACCGCAGATTAGTTTGCGCTGAGTAAAAAAGAAGCTCGAGTGGGCATTATATTTCTAGAAATCCCATCCACTTTGCTGGCACTGTAAGACGCTGCGTTTCTGATGCAGCAAAAATATGCAGCGTCAAAAACCCATTGTGGGTACACAGGCTTACTGTAAAATGCTGTGATGTTTCAGAGAAAACATAGTTCGAGTCAAGTCAAATCCTCAGCCTGCTTCTCCCAGTTCTGTCCATTAGGGAGGGTTCACATGTCCGTATATTTCCGGTACCGGAGATATCCGTTTCCCTTGTATCTGTGTGTGTCACACGTGTGGCTACAGTGTGCCGTCCGTGTGCCACATCAGGCAGAAGAATAAAATAATAAAATCCTTATACTCATCTGTCCGGAGATGTCCCCCGCTGTAATCCTCTAGCCGCTGACGCAGAGGAGCCGAAGAGAATGAGCCGCTCCAGCGAGCAGTGCCTGGAGCTACACTGAGCTCAGCCCTGTCACTCAGTGAGCTCCGCTCAGTGCAGGGTATGCTCGTCGGAGCGAGTCATTCTCCCCGGCTCCTCCGCGTCAGAGGATTACAGCGGGGGACATCTCCGGACAGGTGAGTATAAGGATTTTATTATTTTATTATTATTTTCACACAGGGACACTGTTGGAACAGACACTACTACTCCCAACATTGTCTCTTGCTGGTGCTGATCACAGCGCAAGCAAGGAACAATGATGAGGGCAGCATTCAGCACCCGGTGCTTGGGAACAGCGCTAACTGTACACTGATTCCCAGGCATAGTACTTGTCACACTGATGACACATGAATGTCATCCGTGTGTGTTCAGCGTGAGATATTTTGCGGACTGTGCGGCGTGTAAAAAAACGAACATGTCAGTGTGTGGAGCACATGGACACACAGTCCGTGGAAACACACTGACGTGCGCAGACACATAGATGTGGATGGGTCTATGTGACCGTGTCTCCGGTACGTGTGTAAACTGTCACCACACGTACCGGACACACTGACGTGTGAAAGAGCCCTTAGACTGACAGGTCTCTCCTTTTGTGTGTGCATAGGGAGAGACCTGTAGATCACAGTGATCAGTGCAGGGAGAATGTGCTAGGGACCAGCCTCAAACTAGTCAAACGCGATACATTGTTTCTGAGCCGCTTTTTTTAACGTTTATTTTCACTGAAACATTGCAACGTTTCATATTAAAACATCCACGAGCACACATACACAGCAAGTGTCTGATTCATGTTGTCTGTGGTACAGGCAGCATGATTCAGATGACGAGTTCCCTTTAACAAGAGGCAGTGGACCGCAAGTAGGACTGAAGGGAGACACCTAGTGGCCAGAACTTTGAAGTGATTTTTCAGGGTCAAGACAAAATAATTTTAAAGGTAGGTGATTTGCAGATTGTCTGTTTAGCACATTAGCTATCAAATAAGGTCAAGTTGTCTGAAAATACAGGAAAACACAAATAAGACAGGATTTTTTTCATGTTGTTGCAAAAGTGATAGTAGCACATAGCAGTTACATTTTGCTGTAGTTGATTTGATGTGACATATTACTTCAGTGCATTCCTTTGTATATAGATGGTCCTTGGAGTGGGTGTGTATGTCACTTCAGGTTAGTTACTATACTCATATTCTCCAGTAGGGTGTCTGCATATGTCTTTTGGCTTAACCTTATTTTTCTTGTCTAAACTACATAGCAAACATTAGGGTATACATTTTGAAAATGGCTATAATCAATCCACTAATCCGAGAGCAACAGCTGATTGCTGTAGTTTTGATAATCTCATGCTGATAAAACAGTGTTTTATCTTTATAGGGCTAGTAAACCTGCCGCCATGTATCCCAACCCCACCCCCCACCACTGATAGGCTTTCTGCCTATGCACAGTGTACACGGAAAGCTGCCAATCAGAGGTCAGCATTCAGAGAACTGGTAGATCTGCAGCAGATAAAACAATAACTATATCAAAACCCCAGTAGCGTCCGCTGATTGGCTGCAGCGGTAACATTGCATTACAATGTCATGTGACCCTCGGGAGATCAGGAGGGAGGTGAATATCTGCTTTACTTATTTTACAAAGGGGATTACTTTATATAAAAAGAGGTTGTCTGGGTAGAGAACATCCCCCATAAAGTCCAGTGGGAGCATCACATAAGCCGATATCATATATACACTGTTTAATACAAACATATACATACATTGTGCGTCAGCACACTGCGATTAATGAATACATGAACTTCACTATTGCTATGTGAGTAAAAAACTCAAGGTACTTAGGTTGATCAAGAAATGTGCCCAAACAGACCTCATGTGAACTATATATTACAAATGTGTCCTGCCCAATGCCTGGACAAACCTTTCACATATATGGTAACCTTAAATATGGACAATAAAGGGTGGTCTTAAATGAGTCAGAATGACTGTGCAAACCAAGCACCATGGTGTGTCCAATCATTTAAATGCACCTTGACACCTGCTTGTCCCTCTAATGTTAGTGCTGCTAACAATAATAAAATCGTGCTGAGAAATAGATGAAATATAACCGTGAACAGATATTACCATAGAGATCTGATTACATGGGCTGACATGAACAGAGGCTGCTCACAGCTACATCTCTCACGTTTGCTGATATGATACCTGCCTCCTGTATATTCTGTACTGATAAATGTGGCTGATGACATATATGAGAGAAAGTAAAAATAAGGATCAGCATATGAGTGATGACACCCTGTATAATGTAATGTATAAAGAGGTGCATCGGGATGACGGCTGTAAGTGAAGACCCCTGACCATGACCTATTTATGTCCCCAGTCTAGAATATATTGTTTGTGCTATAATGGGAAAGATAGATGAAGTAGAGAAGCCTGAGACACATAGACAGGCCACTGAATTATACAGTATTCCCCGCACATACCGTGCTGTGAAAAATTATTAACCCCCTCCTGATTTCATCTGTTGTAACATATTTGTCATGGTGAATGTTTTCTGATTTATTAAAGAAAATGTAAAAATAGACAAAAAAACAAACATAACAGTTTTTTCATTTATAGGAAATGAAGAAGTCCATGCATATGTCCTTGTAACTGTAATAACTGGTGGTGATAGCACCTGTAGCATAAAGAATATGTGCAACTTTAAGCCCAATCCTCAGTGCAGCTCTGCTTTCAAAGGAGTTATCCACTACTTTTAACCCTTTTTTAATGGACCTTAAGAATACTTTTTGCTCCTCCCTGGGTCCATTAATAAAGGGTTTACCAGTAAAGGATAACCTGCTTGAGAGGGTGTTTAATGAAAATAAATAGTTTCTTCATAGGTTCACACCCTGGCGATCAGCTGATTAGCTGTGGCCTGAATCCTGAAGTCTCTTTAGGGTCATGCATTTTAAGTTCTATAGTTTACTTCTCATTGTCAATGTTACCAACCACCTCAGAGGTGGCTAGTTTCCATGGTGGGGAGCTGTCAACTTGCGAGCAGCTTACTATACAGATTGCTGCACTCCTATGATGCTGCAGAGGAAAAGCTACCTCTGCTAGCGACATCAGAGAGCACACAGTTCAGGCCAGTGACTCAGCCATACTTCTGGCTCAAACTGTCAATCATCAGGAGCCCAACACCTCCCCCTGGTAACAAAAAAAGCTGGGAGGCATTTCTATATGATTATTTTGCAAACGGACATGTGAATTGCACCTTAGTCTTTAATGGACACTTTCTCTATTTGTGAAAAAATCGGATAGAACAAGTGCGTGATTCAAAGATCACACCAGAGACGCAATCTATTGGGCTGCCTGTCAGTATACATTGACTAGCTGGATAATGCACTGAACTGCACTACACTATTAGTGCAGTGTATTATCTAGATGCCCAAGTTCCCTTATGGAACTAATGTATAAAAAAAAAGCTTTCAATGTTTAAAAACGCATTGGGATGCAAAACAGATGGGGTAAAAATGGCAAATGTATGACAATGCAGGTGAAATTTTGTCATTTTTTCTGGATGAAAATCAGATGATTTTCATATGTTCGGATGAAGTTAGCCTTAGAGTGACCTAATTTTAACAGAACTGACATCTTTTTTTTCTTCTATTTTTCCGACATTCAACAGGATACTGATGTGAAGGATATGATGCTTCAGCTTGAAAACGTACTGGCTTCCAGTTGTTTGGGTGAGACTGCTTAGACTGTAGAAGCTATAATGTATATTGTCAGTACAATTGACTTGTCATTTTTCCTGGAATCAAGATAACAATCAAAATGTCATATAAAATTATTAAAATTGTCTGTGAGAATAACAATAGGAAAAAAAGACCAAGAGGTATATTCCAGGCTATAGTATTTTCTCCGCTGCAGCTCACCTAATGTATTATATAAGATATAAGATGTACTTAGAAAATGTAATACAAATTGAGTTAAGAAGGAATTACCTAGGAGATTCCATGGTAAGTGCTGGTGGCCTAAATGCAAAATGAGATGAAAGCTATAATTAAATACCTATAATCCTACAATGGAAATTTATTGGATCATATGTTTAAGATAAATACTTTGTAGTAGTATCATAAAGTTTTAATGCATTTGTGGTCAGAGGTGACTGCTTCAGACGCTTACAGTATATAATGATTTCCCATTTGCACACAATGCTTTACTTCAAGTATGAGATATTTTTATATTATTATTATAATATCCCCAACAAAAGCGTAATAGTAAAAATGTGGTGCGAGATGGTTACATTGCACTGACACTCCTTTTTGTCAATTATGATCTGACACATTTTCTATGCTCAAGCTTGCAAATCTGCACATCCCAATAAATCCATATATGTGTCTATATGAAAGAATTTGGCTTCTATTATCTCTGGGAGCCTAAAGAATAGTTAAAAAAAACCTTGGTAATCTCTGGAGCAATTGCTAACGGCAAGTGCAATCCCAACAATCAAGACCAATATGCCGATTTTTAATGCAGTACCACCTTAGGGCCCGTAGATCGTGAGCATTCAATATTGATTGTTAGCCTTGTCCCTTGTGCATGTGGATTTCTCTGAAATCTCTGAATCTTTTTATAATATGTACTGTAGATGGTGGGATATTCAAAGTCTTTGCAATTTTACGTTGAGGAACATTTTTCGGAAAATGTTCCTCAATTTGTAGCCACAGTTCACAGATTGGTGACCTCTGACCATCTTTGCTTCTGTGAGACTCTGCCTCTCTAACATGCTCTTTTTAGATGGTTATGTGACTTAGTTGAAAATTAATCCTCCAGTTGTTTCTCATTAGTACCACTTTTCCAGCTTTTTGTTAACTTTTTTGAGATGTGTTGCTGACATCAATTTCAAAATGAGTTAATTTTTTTCAAATGAAATGGGAAAATGTCTAACTTTCACTTTCTGATATTTGTTCTATGTTCTGTTGTGAATGAAATATGGCTATAATAGATTTCCACATCATTGCTTTCTTGTTTTCTTTACATTTTATGCAGCAACCCAACTTGTTTTGGAATTGGTGTTATACAATGTCCATATGAGTTGTCATCAAGCTGTTGATAGAATAATAACTCTATTTGGATGTTATAACATATACCTGTAATTACACTGCTCAAAAAAATAAAGGGAACACTCAAATAACACATCCTAGATCTGAATGAATGAAATATTCTCATTGAATACTTTGTTCTGTACAAAGTTGAATGTGCTGACAAGAAAATCACACAAAAATCATCAAAGGAAATCAAATTTATTAACCAATGGAGACCTGGATTTGGAGTCACCCCCAAAATTAAAGTGGAAAAACACGCTACAGGCTGATCCAATTTTGATGTAATGTCCTTAAAACAAGGCAAAATGAGGCTCCGTATTGTGTGTGGCCTCCACGTGCCTGTATGACCTCCCTACAATGCTTGGGCATGCTCCTGATGAGGTTGCGGATGGTCTCCTGTGGAATCTCCTCCCAGACCTGGACTAAAGCATCCACCAACTCCTGGACAGTCTGTGGTGCAACGTGACATTGGTGGATGGAGCGACACATGATGTCCCAGATGTGATCAATCGGATTCAAGTCTGGAGAACGGGCGGGCCAGACCATAGCTTCAATGCCTTCATCTTGCTGGAACTGCTGACACACTCCAGCCACATGAGGTCTGGCATTGTCCTGCATTAGGAGGAACCCAGGGCCAACCGCACCAGCATATGGTCTCACAAGGGGTCTGAGGATCTCATCTCGGTACCTAATGGCAGTCAGGCTACCTCTGGCGAGCACATGGAGGGCTGTGCGGCCCTCCAAAGAAATGCCACCCCACACCATTACTGACCCACTGCCAAACCGGTCATGCTGAAGGATGTTGCAGGCAGCAGATCGCTCTCCACGGCGTCTCCAGACTCTGTCATGTCTGTCATATGTGCTCAGTGTGAACCTGCTTTCATCTGTGAAGAGCACAGGGTGCCAGTGGCGACTTTGCCAATCCTGGTGTTCTGTGGAAAATGGCAAGCGTCCTGCATGGTGTTGGGCTGTGAGCACAACCTCCATCTGTGGACGTTGGGCCCTCATACCACCCTCATGGAGTTGGTTTCTAACCATTTGTGCAAACACATGCACATTTGTGGCCTGCTGGAGGTCATTTTGCAGAACTCTGGCAGTGCTCCTCCTGTTCCTCCTTGCACAAAGGTGAAGGTAGCGGTCCTGCTGCTTGTTTGTTGCCCTTCTACGGCCCCCTCCACATCTCCTGGTGTACTGGCCTGTCTCTTCTTAGCGCCTCCAGCCTCTGGACACTACGCTGACAGAAACTTCCTTACCACAGCTCACATTGATGTGCTATCCTGGATGAGCTGCACTACCTGAGCAACTTCTGTGGATTGTAGAGTCTGTCTCATGCTACCACGAGTGTGAAAGCACAACCAACATGTAAAAGTGACCAAAACATCAGCCAGAAAGCATTGGTACTGAGATGTGATCTGTGGTCCCCACCTGCAGAACCACTCCTTTATTGAGGGTGTCTTGATAATTGCCAATAATTTCCATCTATTGTCTTTTCCATTTGCACAACAGCATGTGAAATTGATTGTCAATCAGTGTTGCTTCCTAAGTGGACAGTTTGATTTCACTGTTTAAGTGTTCCCTTTATTTTTTTGAGCAGTGTATATAGTAAGGTAAGGTTGGGGGTGCTGGATATTGGAACACTACCAATCGGATTTTGATGATATCATAGTGTGCCTGAACACCCCTTTTAATATTTTCTATTCCTTTTGAATCCACTTTTTTTTTAAAAAACTGACAAAAACTGCATCAAAAAATGGTATGCATAATACATTCTAGTGAGGTGCATCTATGCCCCTTTTGATGTATCCCATGATTCTATTGCCTTTATCAGCAGCTGCCTGACACTAATTGCTAACATCCCTTCATCCAAATCCTTTTTCATTGTCACTTGGCTAGGTTTCTTTTTTTTATGCTATGCAGCTTCAACCCCTATGAGCACGATAATGGCCATTAATTATTATTGTTGTTCGTGATGTGTGACCTATGGATAACTCAAAAACAGCTGAAAAGAATATTAGAAAGTTATGAAAGAAAACAAATCAAGTATTTCAGACATTTTCTTTATTTATTATTTAGATTTTGTGTTAATCATGGAAATAAATGAATGTTTAGGTTGCCTGTTATACATATATTTTACTTTATATGCTGCTTTTTACTTCTAGGTTATTTTTCCAAGTTCTCAAATTGACCCCCTTTAATGAATGTACATCTAGTAGTGGAATTCCTGTCCTCCAGACACTTTACACATTGCCTGTAATCTGCTTTATGTAGCACTCTAACAAGGCAATTTCTCATTATATTTTCTGCTAGGCTTCCAGTGCTCCATAATGCCATTAAAATGAACATTGAATTGCATTGTCTCTCTACACATTGATTTGTAGATACTCAGACTGCCACCAAAGTGTCTCCATCAATTCCCAGGCCATCAAGTGATATCAACGACACTATGGCACAGACTAAGCTGAAGCGCATGAGAGAGTAAGTGTTATTACCATTTTGTAGGGATAATTGGAAAACCAAGGTATATGTCAGCCTGAATTCTTAGAGGCTTATTTTCTGTTGTGTGCAAGTCCGGTTATTGTAGTCTATTCCAATACAATCTTGCTGGTCTTGTACACTGTGAAGTAAAATGTGAAATCATATATAGCCGGATTATGAAAGGTGCATTTTGCATTTGGATAATGATCGCAGAATAATTACATTTTTAGGCAGCATTTTCCTTGCTTTGTAAACTGTCATCTCTTTATGTCTTTTTAAATCCTTCAAGGTTATGCGTTTTCTTGATTAGTCATCAGTCATGTTCAATTATATGAATATTTTTTTTTACATTGTGGCAGGTTTCATGATTTAAAGAAAAATAATTCTTGTACACTGGGATTGCTGCGCCAAGCAAAGTGAGAACTTACACATATAGGGTGCAAGAAAAAGTAAATGTTATAGTTTAATGTTCTAAAACAAATTGAAATTAAAAATCAAGCAGCCAAGTAATTCTATTCAACTAACACAGTCAACACGAACAACTAACTACTTTATATGCAGCAAGCAATATATGAGAATATGAAAAACGCCGCAACAACAACAGACGGTACAAAACATGAATTCACGATACAGCCAGTAATTGGTCGGAATCACCGGATGTAGTAACCCCATATGTATCAGGTATCTGACGGGTGGGCCGCCACTGCAGGTCTGTATGAATGTAACTAGCAATGGTCTAACTACACCCAGGTTACCATAACACTCTATAACATAAATGTACAAATCGCACTCTGTCCCTTACCATATGGTTCATATAATATCAGAATAGAATGTTCTCACCCAATGGGTAGTATATGACTAGTATGTGTAAATCGTAGCACACTGTCCGTTTCCACATAGTGCAACATTCTCACCCCTCTTCAAATCCAAAATTAGAGACATGAGAGTCCCCTTGTAGATTGGTGAAACTCAATTTAGTGTCAGGAGGGCTTTGAGGTCTAAGGGGTAACGTTTCTCCTTGTGGAGAGTGACATACCGGCTCTGGCATGCCAAGGTAAGGAGGCTTAATCGCCATGCAATTCTCCTCTGGGAGGGCTTTGAAAAATTTACCTGATATGCCCAGTAAAAGATATCACACCATAGAGTACCCAGTTAACTCCTGTCCTGACATAAGTAGTCTGCAGCTGTCACTGGCTTATACAATTCACTAGAAGTCTCTACATTTTGATGGAGTCGGTATAAAATGGACCAACTCCGACTCCTAAAATATATAATAAATTGGGTACAGTAATTCAATGCAGTTTGTGGGGAATATTTTTTCATAAGAATTTGGGAAAGTTATGAAATGTCCTATAAATGTCTATCCTATTCCTGATCTAAGGGTCTAGACTTTTATCTGAGATGAATCTGTGCTACAGTAAATTTATCACTTAAACATGAGCCATGTAAGAGGGAGTCGGAGTCGTGGAGTCGGAATCATGGAAATTGAGGAGTCGGAGGTTTGGCTTACCGACTCCACAGCCCTGGTTCTCACCCACCGCTGCCCGCTCGACCTGCCCAATTTCTGACCTCAGTGGTTACATATGTTATATCTCTCCCCTGAGGCTGTGTGCCCACTATGCATTTTTTAAGCGTTTCCACAGCGGCAATTCCGCTGCATAAACGCTTTAAAAACGCTTTGTTGAAGGTCTGCCATGTTCCCCAATGATAATCCCCATGTGCTATGCACATGCTGCGGAAATTTCCGCTGCGGATTATCATTGCGGAAAAATCCGGAGCATTTCTGCATTGTGCGTACATAGCCTTATACTTAGCAGCTGATAAGATGTTCAGATTTAGGCACGCAACAAACACCACATGCATTGGACATATCTCCAGACTGGCACTCCGGCATCAAGACCTATTAGTCTTATCTTATAGTTACACAGTTCCTCAGAATAGACTCTTCTCCCTTTGGAAGAAATCTGTTGGGAGGCAGGGATTTCCCATGCCAAGGTTGGGAGTTAAGTGCCCTAGGCATGACAGATCACTTAAGGAGGCAATTTTTCCCATCCAGCACCAGCCTCTTCAGCTTGATTGATAGCTCACTGTCTGTGTGACATCAGGAGCCAGACAAGGAAATCAGACAGTGAGCTATCAATCAAGCAGGTAGGTGCTGGATTGGAAACCAACTCAGGAGGCAGTGGCTCCATAAGTGCTCTCTCACACTTAGAACCTTAATGCCTCATTTGCATATGAATTAAATTGCTAATTACTCTGGAATGCAGCAACAGATAAGAGATCTAAAGATGTCAATGGATTAACATTTCCAAAACCTGCATTTCCATATATGCAGTTTGGTGGGGTCGATCCTACTTACAAATTCTCTTTTGATACAAAGATTAAAAGTAACATCTGTAAAAAATTGAAAATATTGTTACCTCATATTGGGTTGAAACTATTCAACTGTTCTTATATTAGAAAAAACAAGTATTATCCAGTAAATTCATATAGGTCAATATATAATATATTGGCAAATACAATAACTGTAGGCATCATTGTCAAGTATGACCATGTGCCCTTCTCTCTGCTATTAGCCTATGTAATTAATAATAACTTAACCCCTTTGAGCCACTTTGTAGGTTAATGACCGGGCCATTTTTTTCATTTCTGACCACTGTCACTTTATGAGTTAATTAATCTGGAACGCTTCAACGGATCCCCCTGATTCTGAGAATGTTTTTTCGTGACATATTGTACTTTGTACTTCATGATAGTGGTAGTGACTTACGTTTATTTGTAAAATAAACAGAAACTTGGCGAAAATTATTACAATTTTGCAATTTTCAAACTTTGAATTGTTATGCCCTGAAATCAGAGAGATATGTCACACAAAATAGTTAATAAAAAGAAATAACACTTCCCACGTCTACTTCACATCAGCACAATTTTGGAACCAAATGTTTTTGTTGTTAGGGAGCTATACTGGTTAAAAGTTGACCTGCAATTTCTCATTTTTCCAACAAAATTTACAAAACCATTTTTTTTAGGGACCACAACACATTTGAAGTGACTTTGAGATGTCTATTTGACAGAAAATACCCAAAAGTGACATGATTCTAAAAACAGCACCCTTCAAGGATCTCAAAACCACATTTAAGAAGTTTATTAACCCTTCAGGTGCTTCACAGGAGCTGAAGCAATGAGGAAGAAAAAAATTAACATTTAAATTTTTTTCACAAAATATTAAATTTAGACCAAATTTTTTTATTTTCACAAGGGTAACAGATAAAAATGGACCCCAAAATGTATTGTGCAATTTCTCCTGAGCATGCATGCAGATACCAAATATGTGGCTGAAAACTACTGTTTGGGCGCACGGCAGGGTTCGGAAGGGAAGGAGCGCCATTTGACTTTTTGAATTCAAAATTTGCTGGAATAATCAGCGAACGCCATGTTGCGTTTGGAGAGACCCTGATGTGCCTAAACAATGAAAACCCCACCACAAGTGACACCATTTTGGAAACTAGACCCCTCAATAAACTTATCTAGACCTGTGGTGAGCACTTTGAACCCCCAGGTGCTTCACAGAAGTTTATAACATAAAGACGTGAAAAAAAAATCACAAAAATTTTCTTTGAGCCCCCAATTTTTTATTTTCACAAGAGTAACAGGAGAAAATGGAGCCCAAAAGTTGTTTTGCAATTCCTCCTGAGCACGCTGATACCCAATATGTGGCAGAAAACCACTTTTTGGCGCATGGCAGGGTTCAGAAGGGAAGGAGCGCCATTTGACTTTTTGAATTAAAAAATTGCTGGAATAATTAGCGTACGTCATGTTGCGTTTGGGGAGCCCCTGATGTCCCTAAACTGCAGAAACCCCCCACAAGTGACCCCATTTTGGAAACGAGACCCTCATTGAACTTATCTAGATGTGTAATGAGCACTTTGAACCCCCAGGTGCTTCACAGAAGTTTATAACATAGAGCAGTGAAAATAAAAAAAATCACAAAAAATTTCTTTTAGACCCAAATTTTTTATTTTCACAAGGGTAACAGGAGAAAATTGACCTCTCATTTTGTTGTTCAATTTCTCCTGAGCACACTAATATCCTACATGTAATTGGCAACTACTTTTGAGGCACAGTGCAAAGGTCAGAAAGGAAGGAGCACCATATTATAGTACAGATTTTACTGTTATGGTTTGAGGGTGCCTTGACCCACTAGGATATCCCCTGAGGTTCCGTAACAGCAGATTCCCCCATAAATGACCATATTTTACAAACTACACCTCTCAATGAACTCATCTAGGGGTGCAGTGATCATACTGACACCAAGGGTGTGTCACAGAATTTTATTCCATTGGGTAGTGAGAAGAAAATAATTACATTTTTACCGCAAAAATGTTGTTTTAGCCACAGATTTGACATTTTCACACTGGGATAATGGATAAAAATGGCACCAAAATTTGTCCCATAATTTCTGCTGAATGTGGCAATACCTCATATGTGGATGTACAGTACTGTTTGGCCATACTGCGACACTTGGGAGGGACCGAGCGCTATTTGCCTCCTGGAGCGCAGATTTTCCTAGAATAGTTTGCGTACCCCATATACAGAGCCCCTAAATGCTAGAAGAGCAGAATTCCCCCTCAAGTGACCCCATTTTGGAAATAATACCCCTGCCAAACATGTGGACACTAAATGTGGTTTAGACACACTGCGGTGCGGGATTTGGATTTGGGAGCGCAGAATTTGCTGAATTTCTTTTGGGGGGCGATGAGTCATTTAGCTTTTCCAGAGCCTTTTTACTACCCATAACGTGGAAGCCCACTATATTTCCATTAATACATGACAGACTTGAATGGGGGCTTTTATGTAAAACTTTTATTGGGAACATTTTTTGTAACATTTTAGATCACATTTATCCGGAGCTCTACGCTGAGCACTTACTTTGGGGTTTCCATCTAAATCTCCGAATGACGTGATTCAGATGAAACCCCTGAGGGATCCATTCAATATAATGAGATGAGGCAGCAGAGTTACTCTGGACTCCGTCTGGCCTCTGTTCAGCGTTATCCTTCTTTTCAGAGGTACATAAAACTGTGGCTGACCGGGCTTTTATCTACGCACAAAAAGATGGACACCGCCAAATCGTAGGTCAGACGGCGTCCACAGTGTCTCCATCTGCCTCATTAGAGGGAATCTTCTGTCAGGGGTTTCCGTCTGAATCACTTATTTCAGAGATTTACACGGAAACCCAGAGCGCAGGATAAATGTGAGCCGAGCAATACTGCGATCTTTGGGAGGCAGAATAAACAAATCTGCAGCAGGTGAATAATTGGTTTTATTTATTTATTACGCGGTTCCTTGTGCAGTATAAAAGTGATTAGGCGACTTTATTCTTCGGTCGGTGCGATTACAGCGATGCCAGATTCATATCGGATTTTTATGATTGACAGCTGTCACACACTAAAAGACCTTTTTTTGCAAAAACTAAGTTTGCATCGCCATATTTAGAGAGTTATAATTTTTCCATATTTCGGCCAACAGAGTCATGTGACCGCTTGTTTTTTGAGGGACGAGTTGACGTTTTTATTGGTACCATTTTCGGGCAAATTATATTTTTTGATCGCATTCTGTTCTGATTTTTGGGAGGCAGAATGAACAAAAAAAACAACAATTCAGGATTTTTTGTTGTTGTTACTTGTGTGGTAAAATTGATAAGGTAGCTTTATTCTTCTCAGTACTTCTACAGCGGTACCACATTTATGTAATTTTTTTTATGTTTTTGCGCTTTTACATAATAAAACTTTTATAGAAAAAATAATTATCTTTGCATTACTTTATTCTGAGCGCTGTAACTTTTTAATTTTTCGGCTGATGGAGCTGTATGGCGGCTTGATTTTTGCGGGACAAGATGATGCTTTCAACGGTACCATTTTTAATTTTGTCCATCTTTTTGATCGCGTTTTATTTCACTTTTTTCCATCGGTATGATGAAAAGTCATAGTTTCTCATGTTTTTGTTTTTTTTACTCTGTTCACTGAAAGGGTTAACTAGTGTGACACGTTTATAGATCGGGTCGTTCTGGACGCGACGATACCAAATATGTGTACTTCTTTGTTTATTTATTTATTTTTTTACCTATAAATCTGTATTTATTAGTGTAATATATACACTGTGTGCAGAATTATTAGGCAAGCTGTATTTTAGAGGATTACTTTTATTATTGATCAACAACTATGTTCTCATTCAACCCAAAAGACTCATAAATATCCAAGCTTAATATTTTTGGAAGTTGGAGTGGGTTTTTTTTAGATTTGGCTATCTTAGGAGGATATCTGTTTGTGCAGGTAACTATTACTGTGCAGAATTATTAGGCAACTTAATAAAAAACAAATATAATCCCATCTCACTTGTTTATTTTCACCAGGTAAACCAATATCAGTGCACAAAATTTAGAAATAAACATTTCTGACATGCAAAAACAAAAACATTAGTGATCAATATAGCCACCTTTCTTTATGATGACTCTCAACAGCCTTCCATCCATAGATTCTGTCAGTTGCTTGATCTGTTTTCAATCAACATTGCGTGCAGCAGCCACCACAGCCTCCCAGACACTGCTCCGAGAGGTGTACTGTTTTCCCTCCCTGTAGATCTCACATTTTATGATGGACCACAAGTTCTCTATGGGGTTCAGATCATGTGAACAAGGGGGCCATGTCATTATTTTTTCTTCTTTTAGACCTTTACTGGCCAGCCACGCTGTGGAGTAGTTGGATGCATGTGATGGAGCATTGTCCTGCATGAAAATCATGTTTTTCTTGAACGATACCGTCTTCTTCCTGTACCACTGCTTGAAGAAGTTGTCTTCCAGAAGCTGGCAGTAGGTCTGGGAGTTGAGCTTCACTCCATCCTCAACCCAAAAAGGTCCCACAAGTTCATCTTTGATGATACCAGCCCATACCAGTACCCCACCTCCACCTTGCTGGCATCTGAGTCAGAGTGGAGCTCTCTGCCCTTTACTGATCCAGCCTCTGGCCCATCCATCTGGCCCATCAAGAGTCACTCTCATTTCATCAGTCCATAAAACCTTTGAAAAATCAGTCTTAAGATAAGATATTTCTTGGCCCATTCTTGACGTTTTATCTTATGTTTCTTGTTCAAAGGTGGTCGTTTTTCAGCCTTCCTTACCTTGGCCATGTCCCTGAGTATCGCACACCTTGTGCTTTTTGATACTCCAGTAACGTTGCAGCTCTGAAATATGGCAAAACTGGTGGCGAATGGCATCTTGGCAGCTTCACGCTTGATTTTCCTCAATGCATGGGAGTTATTTTGCGCCTTTTTTGGCCAACACGCTTCTTGCGACCCTGTTGGCTATTTGCCATGAAACGCTTGATTGTTCGGTGATCATGCTTCAAAAGTTTGGAAATTTCAAGACTGCTGCATCCCTCTGCAAGACATCTCACAATTTTGGACTTTTCAGAGCCCGTCAAATCTCTCTTCTGACCCATTTTACCAAAGGAAAGGAAGTTGCCTAATAATTAAGCCTTATATAGGGTGTTGGTGTCATTAGTCAACACCCCTCCTCATTACAGAGATGCACATCACCAGATTTACTTAATTGGTAGTTGGCTCTCAAGCCTTTGCCGCTTGGAGTAGGACAACATGTATAAAAAGTATCATGTGATCAAAATACTCATTTGCCTAATAATTCTGCACTCGGTGTATATATATTTTTTTTAATTTTTTTAAAACTTTTTTACTTAGTCCCACTATGGGACTTTCACTTTTTTCATAGGTATAATGTATTGCAATGCACTAGCATTGCAATACATTATACCTATATTGAAAGCATCTGAGACTATGCTGTGCATTGGTCTCAGGAGCTTTGCGTAGCTTGGTGACCTGGGGGTCGTCATGATGACCCCTGATCACCATGGCAACAGTCGGGCCCCCTCGATGACGTCACAGGGGCGCCGACCTGAAGGCAGAGGGGCGCCGACCTGAAGGCAGAGGGAGCTCCCAGCCCTCCGCCTTGTCTCTTGAATGCTGTGATCGTGCTCGATCGCAGTGTTCAGAGGCTTAACAGCAGCGCTGACCTCCGGCACTTATCGGGCAGGAGACACTGATATTTCAGCTTCTCCTGCGCGATTATGCTGTGATCGATCAGTCAGATTGACTGACCGATCGCAGCGATCTGGGTGTAGGGACCGACGGCATGGGTGCCTGCACCCCTTCTCGTGCCGTTCAGCTGTCACAGACAGCTGTCGACACTGAACGGGCACAGCATGTTTACCCGCTGTGCCAGTTCAAAGCTATGACGGACACTGCATGGCAAGGAGCGGTAATTTACACCCGCTCATGCCGTGCAGTGTCTGTCATTGAGCGCTATGGGGTTAAAGGGTTTTTTCAAGAATTTAATAAAATGGCCCCTGTCACATAATTCAAACAGCCGTCCGTCCTAATCGCATGTCAGGACCAGCTGCAGTCTGAAGATACCTTGATCTCGAGACTTCTGTCTCTATTGACAGAGGATCTATATTGTAAGTGCACATACAAATGAGCTGCCGAAGGAGGACTGTGACATCAGAATAATTAATTCTTGTCCTCGGCTGACAGAGCACAAAGGATTTTTTTCTCCAACCTCAATCTTCCATGTGCAATCAGTCATGATAGAGCTCCCCTGTCAGTTGAGTCACAGGTCTCGAGAGCTATGTTTCTTCAAACTTCAGCCCATACTGACACGTGACTAGGACGGGCTTCTATTTAAATTATGTGATGGGGCAATTTCATTTCATTCTTGTAGGACCCCTTTAAGTCTTGGAGAAACCCAGCCAAATTTAGGTTAGCAAGAACTAAATAAGATTTACGAGTGATAGTATTGTACTATCCCAGTGGACACTGGGGAAACTAAAGCTATTCTTTAGGGCTCATGCATAAAGTGTGGTTGTATCTCTGGTGTTATCCATGATAACATGTCCATTGACTTCTTCATACTTTAAAGTTTAGGTTACTTTTGACTCACTGAGGGAGGAGAATTGAAAGGCACTTCTTGTAATGGTGCAAATACACCCTATATAGCTGTTAGCCGATAGGTATCTCTCGTATCTGCCCCATACACATGAATGCTGGGCTCAGTCAATGTTCACATGTTCTCTTTGGGAAAAGGAGAATGCCAGAGAAATCTAAAGAACTGCAAAACAAAAGGAACGGAGTTTGAATTGAAACTGACTTATCTTTATCTCCCCTCACAATATCTGTTAGGGAAGGGTCAGGAGGCCCCATTAAGTATCAGTTCGTTTTCTGGTACTGTTGAAAAAGGTATGTTTGGCTCACTATAATCTAATGTGAACAGATTGCCTGCAGGTCTGTAATGCCTGCCTCTGTACATCAAAGTCTGAGGACTGACTATAAATTCTCAGGATTAAATGAGAAATTATTATCATTATTACCATTCTATTGCTTTTTCACCATTATTTTCAGATAAAAAAATAAATAAAAAATGAAAAGAGTTGCATTTTTGCCTCAGTTCTTCAAGTATCAAAGCTAAATGTCGAGACAAGACCTCTTGCCCTTATTGGTTTGCCCTACTTGTAGGAATAGCACAATATTGTCACCACCTTCTGCAGTACAAATGTTTATCTGTATAATTAAGTGCTTTTTTTGCCCCGAGATGACCTCTTCTTTTATTTGATCCTCATTTAATCAAATTATATCAACTTTTCCTTCTTCCAAAATGACCTGTGGCAATGTCCTTCCGTCATGGTGAAATTAGGGTCATAATTAATTCAACAGGCTTAAGATTTACGAAGGCATATTATTACATTTCTTGGTTTTCCGTGATGTAGAAGCAATATCTCAGTGTACTTCTGTAATGTAATTAAATCAAAGCACATATTTCAGATTTCAATTGCTTCTTATCATTTCTCTGCCCCGGAGTGTTATTTTGTTAACTAAAAGTCACAAACAGCATGCAAATGACAGGATTGTTTATGAAGCCAATAACTGTAATACGTGGTAAATGTCAGTGATATATACTAGCTGAGGTTATTACACTGCATACAACACATAGAAATGAAATATGCGTCCAGACACTCTACATGGCACAGATATAGTTCTGGTCACGTTTTCTTCAACCCCTTGAAACGTAGGAACTGTAATTAGATGGAAGTTTACATAGCAGAAATGGTTAACACATTTTATCCATTAATTATACTTTACAAGTTGCTGTATGGTAGAAAGGGCTTTCCAATTTTATAGAAATAAAGCTTAATGCATATCAGTCCTTTGATATGAAACCTGTAGAAAAGCTTGCTCCCCTATTCCCCAAAAAAAGGGGAAATTGTTTTTGGTGCACGTATCAATCAAATATATTCATGAGCTGCCCTGATTACCATCCACTCTGCCAGTACTTTAGATGCTGGAATTTCTACTAAGGCAACATCATTTCTAAATAAAATGATTTGCATATTACCTATTTAGTACAAAAAAAGTTCAAAAGACACATAGTATAAATCTGGGCTGGGAACAAAAGGCATAAAGTCCCCCCCTAAATATATGTATCTAGTCAATGGTGGAATACTCACATAACGTAAGAGCAATCAAAAAGACCATAAAAATGGAGTGAACAAGAACCACCAAACAGAAATATTGACTAAAAATCACTTTTTATTATTTAAATATTAAAAAAGGCATCACCAATAAAGATATATAGACAGGAGGAGGTTAGTAGGGGAGCATTACAATCCAATGCAAAACAAATAGTTGATAGCAGCAAACACTGTATAGGTCAATCTCAGTTATGAACCGTTAAGGATAGACAACACCATATAGAGTAATATAGATAGTAAAGTGACATGAGCTGTTCAGTATATAATGTAATGGTTACCCATGAATGAGGGAGGATTAGATGAGCCCATAACTGCTGCCCGACAAGCACCTTCTCTTGAGAAAGCATTACGCGAAACACGTGTTGGGCAGCTGTGGTGGGCTCATCCAATCCTCCCTCATTCATGGGTAACCATTACATTATATACTGAACAGCTCATGTCACTTTACTATCTATATTACTCTATATGGTTTTGTCTATCCTTAATGGTTCATAACTGAGATTGACCTATACAGTGTTTGCTGCTATCAACCATTTGTTTTGCATTGGATTGTGATGCTCCCATACTAATCTCTTCCTTACTAGACCTGTCTATATACCTGTATTGGTGATTAATTTTTTAATATTTAGCTAATAAAAAGAGATTTTTTAGTCAATATTCCTGTTTGGTGGTTCTTGTTTACTCAATTTTTTGTTGTTTTTGGTTGTTCTCAGATTACCTATTTAGTACATTATCAAATATGATCAAGTGCTCATTTTTATAACTGTATAATAAAACAAAAGCTTAATTTGTCTTCATTTCACAGTATCTGTTTGCTGTCAGTGAATGAAAGCTTTCTTGCTTACATCTGGAGCAGTGTTTCCCAAACTCCAGTCCTCACAGCCCCCAAAAGATCATGTTTTCAGGATTTCCATAGTGTTGCACAGGTGAGAGTGAATTCCTGATGACTTGATGAAACTTCCATCACTCGTGCAATACTAAGGAAATCCTAAAAACATGACATGTTGGGGGCCATGAGGACGGGGTTTGGGAAACATTGATCTAGAGGCTAAAAACCCTCAAAGCTGGATTATAGGGACAATTGCATCCATTTTAGGCAAGGGATTGTCATATAAATACATCATCAGCAGCACAAATCTTTCTGCTAGTTTGCTACAGTGTATCACTAATTAATTACGAACTAATTAATTGAAAATGGTAATAATTTTCCCAGGTTAATTCTTCTGATTAAATGATTCGCTGGGTTATGACATAATAATAACACATACAGTCCATTTTGATTTTCGGCTAATAATGTGATTGGTCACATGTTTATGCCTTGTCTATCTAATAGTGTTTTAGATCATATGAAGCCTTCAGTGTAGAATGAGCCCATTACCACACTTTTCAAAGTGAGAACACGAGTAGTGTAGATCAATCACATAAGGCCTGTGTTCTTTCTTTAAAGAGTCTGAAAAATCATTAAAGCATTACTGTGGCTTGTTTAATAGTGACAGCAATAAGTTAGACGCCACATTCTTAGAAATGTGGGGAGTTTGAGTGGTTTATTGATACTGTCAAAGAAAGGAAAATAGTTCTAGAATTAATTGCTGAGATGACTTCAAGGAAAAGAACGATAGCAAAATCTTATGTGGTTGACTCATTTATTCAAGGCTATGGCCAATGATCAGACGTTGAAATCATCCCTATCTGCTGCTGTGTTCTTAAGACTTTGTGTTTGTCTATTAATCTTACTTTGTAGTCTACATCAGTGACCTATCGGTTTTCTATTTTTTTCTTATTCAAAGTAATCGAACATTTCCAGAATGACAACCCATATATGTGAAAATGTAAAAAAATGCTAATACTAAGAAAACGTAAAAAAAAATATTCTAAGAATATAAAGAAGCAAATTGTATGCAGCATCTAAAAAAGTCCTTGTCAAATTAAAATAGGGCACATTTGTCCATAGATGCATAAGGTTGACACAATACAAAATGAAGAACTGGACATTTAAATGGCCCCAAATTTATCAAACTGACATCTACTTTAATATACAGTTTGTGTAACATGAAACACTAAACACACCACCTCCTGTCAATCACGCGCATCAGTGATTTGTGCACAAAAATGCGTTTTGGAATGTGGCACTAACTAGTTCACACAATTTTTGTTGCAATATTGTCATCAGATCCTCAAAGGTTGTACATTAATGTCATTTCTAAAAATTGGCAATTAACATTTTGGCCACAACACCCTCTAAAATCAGTTACACTACCCTAAATCAAAAGCTACTACTCATTGCAAATAGTGAATACTTTACATAATGCCCTTTGTTTATCAGTCATTTTGCCTATCTCAGAGGACAGTTGTAAAATATAGGCAAGTCATGTACAGAATATTAACTGAGAATAAAATACACCATGAACATTTCACTAGCTTAAGGACTAGGCTATTCCACCGGATTACTGATGTTTCAAGCACAATAAAGGGACCCAATTGTCCAGTAGATGTTCATCATTGGTGCTGATGTTGGAACTCATCTTTTGCTGTTTAGGACAATTTTTATGGCATGATAGACATATTATTGTTATTTTTTTTAACTTTGTAACAAAAAATAATTTTGTAGTCCAAGATTTAAATAATAATAGTAATCATCATTATTATCTAAGAACAGAATATGTGATAAAATAACCAAAAAAACAACAATTATCCACCTGTTGTAAATGTCCAGATATTCACACATCACAGAGGTGGTGGTCCTTATAAGTAATGATCAACCACTAAAATGCTCAAGTGCTCGGTACTCGGATCAAGCAGGTCGGATGCTCGGACTGGCTTGATTCGAGTAACGAGTGTAATGAAAGTCAATTGGAAACTCGAGCATTTTTCTGGGAGACCCTAACAGGAGGGTTGAGCTGGCAGAAGAATCTCTGAAATGGATGGAATCAGTGCTCAGATGTAATAGGAACAGCATGGGGAAGATTCCCAAATGCATGTCTGACTCCCAGGTTGCTGCTGGGAACAAAATAAATAAATAATAATAAAAAATGACGGTGGGTTCCCACCCATTTTGCATAACCATCCAAGGTAAAGCAGGCAGCTGCCGGCTGATATTAGCAGCTGGGAAGGTCCATGGATATTGGCCCCTTCACAACCTAAAAATACCAGCCCGCAGCCTCCCCAGAAGGGTGCCTCACATTAGATGTGCCAATTCTGGCGCTTTGCCTGACTCTTCCCGAATGCCCTGGTGTGGTGCCAATCGGGGTAATAATTTGTTGTTGATGTCAGCATTGTAATGTCAGCTGACATCAAGCCAAGGGGTTAGTAATATAGAAGCACCTATCAGACATCCCCAATACTAACCTGGCAATAAAAAATAAAAATACACACCCACAGAAAAAAATACTTTATTTGAATAAAGACTCCCCCACATTATCCCTTGTTCACCAATTCATTATCAAAAATGTTCCCCCGAAGCTCTTTGGATGTAGTCCACGTTCCCCGATGTCTCCATCGTCTGTGAATAGCAGTAAAGCACTGCTATTCACAGGCGCCAGGCAGTGACGACAACTCTCATCAGAGCTGCTGGCTCTGATTGGTTTTCTCAGGTGAACCTAAAGCTTACCAGTCTGATGCTACTAGAATAAAATTACTGTACAGAATACGAATGCTTTTGTTGACAGGACATCATGTCCTTCAGAAGCTTCTATTTCTGAAATGTGTTGATTGTTCATTTTTTAGGTGTACTATATAAGAAGTAGAAAACAACAAAAAAAGTAAAAGGTGTAGACATTATTGCATTTAACATTGTACAAGATAGAGAAAGATTTCCAATAATGACCAGGTCCTGGAATATTGGCTTACGTGAATGTGATGTTAACCTACTTGTGCTGTGAGATTTAGTATTGTTTTATAACTCAGAAGTAGTATTTAATAAGAAGAACCATGGCAGCATGACTAATGCAATTTTAGTCTTCCTACTGTAATAATGGCCTCCTGTTTCATTCACATAGTTAATCATATTCGGGTTTTTATCATGTCACTATGGCCTTTGCATTCCGCACAATTCTAATTACTTTTTGCTTAATGTTGGGAAGACTGAAAATTAAGAAAATAAAAGAAAAATCTTAGTGATGAAAATCATGACTTGTTTCTCCAGTTTTTCTTCTGCACAAACACTTTGAGCGCAACAGACTGTCAATTTTTCTGTATTGGTTTGTGAACAAAGAAAAAACCTGAAAATGATACAGTTTAACCCCTTCACTACCTGGCGATTTTCTGTTTTTTTTTTTCCGTTTTTATTTTTTCCTCCTCTTCTTTCAAGAGCCATAACTTTTTTTTTTCCAGCCATATAATAATTGAGGGCTTGTTTTTTGCAGGATGAGTTGTACTTTTTAATTACTCCATTCATTTTACCATATAGTGTTCTAGAAAGGGGGGGGGGGGGGGATTCCAAGTGCAATTACAAAAAAAGTTCAATTCCATAATTGTTTTTTGCGGATTTTATTTACCATGTTCATTATATGGTAAAACTGACCTGGCAATATGATTCCGCATGTCAGTACGAGTAAATAGATACCAAACATGTATAGTTTTTTATTTTATTTAGGTGGTAAAGAAAAAATTGGAAATTTGTAAAAAAAAGAATTTTGATTTTGTTTCCACTTTCCGAGACCCGTAATGTTTTCATTTTTCAGGATGTGGGGCTGTGTGAGGGCTTATTTGTTGCGCCCTGAGCTCATGTTTTCAATGATATCATTTATGATGTTTTGATCGCCTCCTATTGCATTATATTGCAATGTTGCAGCGGTGAAAAAAAAATAATTTTTTTTTTTTCATTATGTCTTTTACCGATCAGATTAATTTATTTTATATTTTGATAGATCAGGCTTTTCTAAACGCAGCGAATATGGGGTAAAAGGGGGGTGATTTTGTTTTTTTCATATTTTTAAAAACTTTTTTTTTAACTTTTTGCTGAATTTAAAAGTCCACTTATGGGATTTGAAGCTGCGATCATCTGATCACTTGTGCTATGCATAGCAATGCATCAGCACTGCAACGTATAGCAGAAATCACGACCTCCTATGAAGAGGCTCGTAATAACAGGTCATCAGCCAACCCATGGTTGTCATGGCAACCCATTGGCGCCCCGCAATCACGTGACAAGGGTACCAATGGACGAAATGAATGAGGCGCTTCCGGCCGGCGCGCGTTAAATCCTGTCAGTGATCAACAGCAGGATTTAACTGGTTAACAGCCACAGACAGACCTTCGCTCCACCTGCAGCTGTTAAAGGCACATGATCAATGATTAAATCAGTCATCATGTGCTGGGAAAGATGTGGGTTTGGCATTCGAGCGAGTTATGTGTTCATTTTGCTGCTGATATCACAATTTGCATTGAATTGGAAATATTTCTGCATGCCCTAACATCTCAACTTCTATTTTCTACATGCATTGTGCTGTAATTTCTTGTGGATTTTGCAAATCTAACATATTAAAGCTGTTGCCAAAAATGACCTATTTTGAAAAGGAATTCATCACCAGGTTTCTGCAGCCCTTCTGAAAGCAGCATGATGTAGGGGTAGAGACCCTGATTCCAGCGATGTGTCGCTTACTGGGCTTTGTTGCTTTGTGTAATGGGATTGCTTTAACCCCTTTACCCCCAAGGGTGGTTTGCACGTTAATGACCAGGCCAATTTTTACAATTCTGACCATTGTCACTTTATGAGGTAATTACTCTGGAACGCTTCAACGGATTCCCCTGATTCTGAGATTATTTTTTCGTAACATATTGTACTTCATGATTGTGGTAAAATTTCTTCGATATCACTTGCGTTTATTTGTGAAAAAAAACGGAAATTTGGCGAACATTTTGAAAATTTTGCAATTTTCAAAATTTTAATTAAATCAGAGAGATATGTCACACAAAAGAGTTAATAAATAACATTTCCCACATGTCTACTTTACATCAGCACAATTTTGGAACCAACATTTTTTTTGTTAGGGAGCTATAAGGGTTAAAAGTTGACCAGCGATTTCTCATTTTTCCAACAAAATTTACAAAACCATTTTTTTAGGGACCACATCACATTTGAAGTCACTTTGAGAGGTCTTTATGACAGAAAATACCCAAAAGTGACACCATTCTAAAAACTGCACCCCTCAAGGTGCTCAAAACCACATTCAAGAACTTTATTAACCCTTCAGGTGCTTCACATGAATTTTTGGAATGTGAAAGAAAAAAATGAACATTTAACTTTTTTCACAAAAATGTTACTTTAGACCCAATTTTTTTTATTTTTGCAGGGGTAACAGGAAAAAATTGACCCCAAAATTTGTTGTGCAATTTCCCCTGGGCACGCAGATACCCCATATGTGGGGAAAAACCACTGTTTGGGCGCACGGCAGGGCTCGGAAGGGAAGGAGCGCCATTTGACTTTTTGATTGTAAAATTTGCTTGAATAATTAACGGACGCCATGTTGCATTTGGAGAGCCCCTGATGTGCCTAAACAGTGGAAACCCCCCACAAGTGACCCCATTTTGGAAATTAGACCCCCAAGGCACCTATCTAGATGCATAGTGAGAACTTGGAACCCCTAGGTGCTTCACAAATTGATTCGTAAAAATGAAAAAGTATTTTTTTTCCCACTATTTCATTTTTTCTAATCAATTTGTGAAGCACCTGAGGGTTCCAAGTGCTCACTATGCATCTATATTGGTGCCTTGGGGGTCTAGTTTCCAAAATGGGGTCACTTGTGGGGGAGCTCCACTGTTTAGGCACATCAGGGGCTCTCCAAACGCGACATGGTGTCCACTAACAAATTGAATGGAAAATCGGCTCAAATTGTTAGCGGACACCATGTTGCGTTTGGAGAGCCCCTGTGTGCCTAAACATTGGAGCTCCCCCACAAGTGACCCCATTTTGGAAACTAGACCCCCCAAGGCACCTATCTAGATGCATAGTGAGCATTTTTACGAATCAATTTGTGAAGCACCTGGGGGTTCCAAGTGCTCACAATGCATCTAGATAGGTGCCTTGGGTGGTCTAGTTTCTAAAATGGGGTCACTTGTGGGGGAGCTCCAATGTTTAGGCACACAGGGGCTCTCCAAACGCAACATGGTGTCCGCTAACAGTTTGAGCCGATTTTCCATTCAGTTTGTTAACGGACACCATGTCGCGTTTGGAGAGCCCCTGATGTGCCTAAACAGTGGAGCTCCCCCACAAGTGACCCCATTTTGGAAACTATACCCCTCAAGGATTTTATTAAGGGGTATAGTGAACATTTTGAACCCAGAGGTACGACACAGAATTTGATAACATTAGGTCATCATATTGAATAAGTTGTCATTACTCTTGAGCGCAAGTGCTCGCTACTTGAGTTTGCATCGAGTACTCAGGTATGCACCATGTATCACGGGTGCTCAAGTGAAATGCTCGAGTCCCCGCCCGCATGTTTCACGGCTATTAGACACCCCAAAAAAAACATGCGGGGATCTCTCGTGCATGGCAGGCAATCCCCGCGAGTTTTTTTTGGCCGCGAAGCATATGGGGCGGAGACTCGAGCACCCGCGATACTCAGTGCATACCCGAGCACCCGATGCAAACTCAAGTAGCGAGCACTTGCGCTCAACACTAGTCGCCATATCGTCTTCTTTTTTTTTTTTTTTTTTTTACTTTTGAAAAAAAAAACAACCCCAACCCTAACAATAGCACAATCCCAACCCCATCCCTAGCGTTTATTTTTTACGCCGTTCCTCGTGCGGTATAAGTGATGAGATTACTTTATTCTTCGGGTCGGTGCGATTACAGCGATACCAGAATCATATCGGGTTTTTATGATTGACAGCTGTCACACACTAAAAGACACATATTTTGTAAAATCTAGTTTTTGCATCGCCATATTTTGGCCGACAGTCATGTGACGGCTTGTTTTTTGTGGGATGAGTTGACGTTTTTATTGGTGCCATTTTCAGGCACGTGACATTTTTTGATCGCTTTCTATTCCTATTTTTGGGAGGCAGAATAAACAAAAACCAACAATTCAGGAATTGTTTTTTTTTACATTTTTTTATTCTGCTCCGGGTGTGGTAAAATTGATAAGGTAGCTTTATTCTTCGGGTCAGTACGTTTACAGCGGTACAGTTATTTTATAGAAAAAATTATTCTTTTGCATCGCTTTATTCTGAGAGCTGTAACTTTTTGATTTTTCGGATGATGGAGCTGTATGGTGGCTTGTTTTTTGTGGGACGAGATGACGTTTTCAGCGGTACCATTTTTATTTATATTCGTCTTTTTGATCGCGTGTTATTCCATTTTTTGTTTGGCGGTATGATGATAAAGCATTGTTTTTTGCTTTGTTTTTTTTTTTTAACCGTGTTCACTGAAGGGGTTAACTAGTGGAACAGTTTTATAGGCCAGGTCGTTACGGACGCGGCAATACCAAATATGTGTACTTTTATTGTTTGTTTGTTTTTTTTCATAATAATATTTATTGATGGGTACATTATATTTTTATTTTTAGTGGATTATTTTTTTGATTTTTTTTTAAATATTTTTTCAATTTTTTATTTATTTTTGTTTTCACTTTTTGGGAGTTTTTTTACTTTTATACTTTGTCCCACTATGGGACTTTCACTTTTTTTTATTCTGATCGCCTGCACAGCATAGGGATGGAGCACCATCCCTGTGCTATGCAGGCAGTCAGCGCTGGACAGGGAGAAGATTGTTTGGACACGCGCAGTGCATCTCCAAACTATCTTCCTGCTGTCTGGTGACCCGGATGTTGTCATGACAACATCGGGTCGTCATGGCAACACCCGGGAAGCCACGGCAGACAGCGCTGGAAGCCGGAAGAGGGGGTGAGTATACCGATCACCTCCCCTTGCCACCACAATGCTGCGATCGACTTCGATCGCAGCATTGCGGGGGTTAATGTGCTGGGAGCGGTGCTGAACCGCTCCCTGCACATAGTATCGGGTGTCAGCTGTGACAATCAGCTGATACTCGGCGGCGATCGCGCCCGCACAGCCTGTGTGCGCGCGCGATCGCTATGACGTACTAATACGGGTCAGGCTCTTAAGCCCAGGGCACTGACGCGTATTAGTACGTCATGGGCTTTAAAGGGGTTAATATAAAAGTGGTACTATAAAAGTAGAAGGTGTCAGAAAAGCCAGTGTGCAAACTCCTGTGAAATTGTTGGGTAACCACTTGTAAGCCTGATGTCCACATACAATATATAAACTCTCTGGTGCTCCAACAACAGTGTTGTTGAACAGACTAGCAATCCATTTAGATAACAAGGTGGTGCTTAATTTTTCCATAATTTTTCCCTGATACTGAGTGTCATTTCAGGTAAAACCTGATATTAGATTTTGCAAGGTGACATTTACACCATGAAGCTTAGGATTGAGAGTGGCATCAACCGCTACACACTGCGTAGTAGTGGTAACAGATCCATTACACTCTGAATAATCAGCTGTAGAGAAAGGGAACCCTTTGGATTTTATCTGAATACAGCTGCAAGAGGTAAAGTTCGGATAACAGGAGAGGTCGACACGACTGGTCGCCCAAGGCATTTCAGTCTGACTTAGAGGCGAACCACTCCTGTTAAACAACAACCATGGCTCAGTCAACCAAGCAGCTACAGTTAGACCTACAGCCTTCTTTTTTTTTGTTCTTAGTCTAATAGGAAAATTGTAGTTACTTAAGTAAAACATTTCTTTCAAAGTCACTGGAATAGCTAAATAAGGCATAGTATTGGAGGATATTGGACTATGGGTACATATCCAACAGTTCTTAGGACGGTAATTAAAGTTCATGTCTTGGAGTAAGACTTGGTGATGCTTTATCAGTTTGTTATCCCAGTTCTCTTTAAGTACTTCATGGAGAGTTAGGGCAAGGGGTACGGTTGCTATCACCATAGTCCAAACAAACAGGGTCATCATCTTTGCTGCTGCTGGGGTTCAAAATCTTTTTAAAATGGCTGGCGTGGATCCAAGTGTCCTTGCCTTGAAGCTTGACAGAAGTGGCAGTGGTTAACAGCACTTGGAATGGTTCACTGTATCTGGGCTCCAGTGGTCTCCTCATATGTCTCTTTACCACGACCCAGTCGCCTGGTACCAAAGTGTGAGTGCCGCTGAGGCAATTGGGGTCTGGGATAGAGGAAAGAACACGATTATGAGTAACAGTCAAATGTTTATGCAACTCCAGAACATATTCAGTGAGAGAACCATAGGAGGCCTGCAGCTGCTGTGGGAAATACAACCCTGTCTTAGGGACACTACGAAACAGTATTTCATATGGGGACAGCTTCTCCCTCCTCCTTGGGGCGGTCCTCACTGAATACAATGCTATAGGCAAACAATCTACCCAGGACAAGTGTATTTCTTCCATGCACTTTTGAATTTTTAGTTTCAAGGTACCATTGAGACGTTCCACCATCTCACTACTTTGTGGATGATAGGGAACATGGAAAGCATGTTCTATCCCAAGAGTGACCATGATTTGTTTCATTAGTTCCCCAGTAAAGTGGGTTCCTCTGTCACTTTCTATAGTTTCGGGCTCCCCATATCTACAAACCACCTCACTGATCATTTCTTTAGCAGTAGTTTTTGTGTTTGCTTTAGTCACTGCCCAAGCTTCTGGCCACCCAGAGAAAAGGTCAATGCATATGTGACGACCAGCTGCGCTTGGTATCACAGATCCTAGAAGAGTGCATTGACGGATTCCTCCGCAAGAGGCCCCCATAAACATTCACACATCTCCACCTTCCACCTCAGACCAGCAGAGGGAGCCCGTTAGGGATATAAATAGGGAAGGTGGAGCCAGGCAGTGCAGTCTGGAGTCGACAGAGAGCCAAGCCTGTTGAGAGAGTTCCTGCAGTAGAGAAGCCTGAGAGAGGTCAGTCTGCAGTGGAGCACAGTCCAGACTCAGTGTAGCTCAGAGTAGTGAGCTTTAGGTGTGCCGGCGCCATAAGATCGGTGAAGTGCGGCAAGCTGCCATTAGTGTGTATAGCCTAGTGAGGGCCCAAGTAGGCCGAAGGCGAGTGGAGAGTTAGTACATAGGAGGCAGAGGAGCTTAACTATCTCACCCCAAAGCACTTACCGGACACCGGGTCCGAAGCTTACCGGGATCTCTATGACCCAGTAAGGCATAACCGGAATCCCTGGAGAACTACAAGTCCCAGGATCGCTAAAGTGCTGATACGTAACAGAGCCGGGAGACACATAGGCCCCGCAAGCTGAGGAGCGTGTACTCCAAGAAAAGGCCCTACCACAAGGTCAGCCAGCGCAGGACAGAGACAAAGTTAGGCCTAGCTCCAGGCAGGTCAGAAACTTACTATGCAGAGGCAAGAAACAGGAGGCCCTAAACCCGCTCATTGGGGAGGATCCTGACATACACCCTTCACCCTACAGTGCTCCGGGATGTGCCTGAATTTCCATCAGTAAAAGGTACTGAAGTGACTATCGTGTCTGTCCCTGTTCTTGCTCTGACCCGGCTGGGTCTCGCCTGTTCTGCATCCCCCTTCATACGCTGCCCTGAGGCCTTGCTCCACCTGTGGGGAGCTATACCATCGAGCTGCCTTATCATCGGCCTCAGTGGACTGCGCAGCGCTGGTGATTCTCACCAGAAGCCACAGGTGGCGTCACAAACTTTTATAAACTTAACAAATTATCCACCCTTTTTAAAGAGAGACCCCAGGGTACGGGCCCGGGAGCCGACCACCGTGACATCCCCAAGGCCAGGCAAAGGCCCGGGTACCGAGTTATCCCCATCCCCTGGGCTAGTCACATACCAGGGCATATTCATAATTACCCACCTTAGGTAGCTGTATGTAGTCCACCTGCAGTCTCTGAAATGGGTAATCTGGTTTTGGTGTGCATTTTTGTGGGACTCGAATAGGCCTACCAGGGTTATGTTTTGCGCAAACTATACATTCTTGAACATACTTTGCAGCCGTATTCGGTAACCCTGGGGCACTCCAGTTTTGTAGCACCACTGCACACATAACACCCTTTGAGTTATGCACCGGAGAATGTGCAAGGGCAGCCATCATGGGGAGCAGGCAGCGTTGAAGGCAAATATATTTGTTTACCTGCCATCCCCCTGACACTGACTGTACAGCGCCCGCTTTGACCTATGCATTCTGCTCGTGGGGGGTAACCTGGGTCTGGAAGACCTGCAGTAGTTCGAGATCCACTGTCACTGGGGCCGGTGCTGGGAATGTCTCCTTATTTGAAAGGGGGCTTCCTGCACTCCCTGACTCTGAGTCTCCTGGGGTTCCCGCACTTGCGATAGCCAGTATCTCTGTCAGAGGTAATCGTGCTGATTCCTTATCTGCCTGGTCAGCCAAGGCATTCCCTACTGCAAGGGCAGTTTGTTCCCGAGTGTGTGCTGACACTTTGACTATGGCTGCCCTTCAGGGAAGGGTGAGTGCTGTGAGTAGCTGCTCTACCGCTTGCTCATTCCTTATAGGTTTGCCAGCAGAGGTCAAGAAATTACAGCTTCGCCAAATGGCGCCAAAGTCATGTGCAACACCATAAGCATATTGCGAGTTAGAAAATACATTAATTTCTTTACCTTTTCCCAGATTACATGCTGCAGCGAGTGCTTTAAGCTCTGCCTCTTGTGCAGAGCAGCTGGAGGGGAGTGGTTCTTGTATCACTGCCTTACCATTGTGGACTACCGCATACCTGGTGATGAATCGTCCTTGTTCACTGTCCCAAGCTCTGGAACCATCTACAAAATACTCAGCAGAGGGGTTAGTGAGTGGTACATCAGTAATATTTGCCAAGCCCTTTGTTTCAGCTTACATCAATGCCTGACAATCATGTTCATGTGCCATATCAAATTGAGCTTCCTCATCTGCTAATTTAAAAAACAGGGGCAGGTCTTGGCTCATGGTCCCTCCCTCTTCTCCATCCTGATACTTTCCTCCCTTTTCTAAATCCACTGGAAGTAGTGTACTTGGATTTAGAACATTACAGCATTTGATAGTTATATGGGGAGGTATAAGGAGTGAGACTTCATATTTTGTCAACCTTGATGCTGAGAGGTGACGGGTCTGAGCCTGTTGAAGTATTTCAGATACAGCATGAGGAACTTGAAGTGTGAGGGGGCTTCCTAACACTATGTCCTTTGTCTTTTTAACAAGTTCTGAAGCAGCTGCCACAGCTCTAACACAAGTAGGAGAACCCATAATGACTGGATCTAGGGTTACAGAGTAATACCCTAGAGGGCGCTGCCTACCACCATGTTCTTGGGTAAGGACACCAGATGCATGTCCAGCCTGTTTGAGGCAGTACAAAGTAAAAAACTTGTCATAATTCGGTATACCTAGAGCTGGTGATGCAGAAAGCGTGAGCTTGAGGGTGTGAAATGCATCAATAGCCTCAGAATTAATGGTGAAAGACTTAGTTTTGATGCATTGGAACAATGGGGCCATAATACTAGAGGCATTTCATATCCAGAGACGGCAGTACTGGACTAGGCCAAAGAATGCCCGAAGGGACTTGGTAGATCTTGGAAGGGGTATTTTTAGTATAGCCTCAATCCTCCCTGGGCTGAGATGCTTAATGCCTGGACACATGCAATGCCCAAGGAAAGTGACTGTGGACTTGCACAATTGGAGTTTATCTTTTGAAGCTTTGCACCCATTATCTGCTAAGAATATCAGCAGAGATTGAGATTCATTTTAGCATATCTGGTCAGTGGTGCAGCAAAGGAGAAGGTCATCCACATATTGTAAGAGTATGGTGGATGAATCAAAGGGGCACCAGTTATCGAGTACAGTCTTTAGGGATGTGGAAAATAAGGAAGGGGAGTTAGCAGCTCCCTGAGGAAGGACTGCCCATGCATACTGAGCACCTCTGTGGGTGAAGGCAAAATAAGAGGTACACTCCGTGGACAAGAAGATAGAGAAAAAAGCATTGGTCAGATCAATCACTGTGAAACAGGTGGCTGTGGAGGGGACCTGATTCAGGAGAGTATGGGGGTTGGGTACAAGTGGAGTATCCACTATAGTTACTGCATTAACTGCCCTAAGATCATGTACCATACGATAGGCTACTGGCTGTCCAGGTGGGGTTTTCTTTTTGACTGGGTACAGGGGAGTGTTAAATGGGGAGGTTATAGGAATAACTAGACCTCTGAACAAGAGCTCCTGGACATTCTCATGTATTGTCGCATCTTGAGCAGCACTTAAAGGATACTGCTTTATACTGGGGGGTTGGGCACCTGGTTTAAGTTTTACAGTCACCGGAGGGATGGGTAGTTTTCCCACATCAAGTTTTCTACATGCCCGCAATTGACTGGACAGGATGGGAATGAGGTTTAGAGTCTGTATTGTCTAGAACTGTGGGAATTGTTAGGGATAGAAGACTACACAATGTGTCATCATCCAGGGGGGTGGTCATTTTGGGGCCATTTGGAGTGAATTCTATGCAGGCCCCAATTTTCTGCAACACATCTGTTCCCAACAAATTAAAAGGCACATCAGGGGAAACTAAAACCTGGGTTACAATTGAAATTGAGTCATGCAAATTTAACCGGAGAGGATGAGTCATTTGTAATTTAGTAAGTCGTCCCTCTACCCCTTCACAAGTCACATAGTCGGGGGACAAAATGTCCTCTGGAACATGTTCTTGCATTAATACTGTACGGGCTGCTCCAGTGTCTACCATGAATGAAATAGTTTGTCCCTCCCCCAGGGACACGGGGACAGTGAGTGTGGGTCCCTGGGGGTGACAACGGGGCAGAGGGAGACATCTGGATTGCCAGTTTCCTATGGAGGGGGCTGGGCAGTGGCTGTTGATTTTGTGGGACATTTGATGGATAGATGTCCTTTTTGCCGGCAAGACCAACATTCTATATTACTGTAATCTCTATTTCCTCCTTGGTGGTTACTTCCTCCCCCCCCCCTCCACCTTCCCTTCATGGGCTGCATAGGAGCCAAGTTAACCCTTTTCTTTGACATGCTTTCTAGTTCAGCACCTCGGGCTATTTCCTTTAAATCAACCTTTGCATATTGCACCACGCCGGGCGACTGGTGTGTAATACACTCTGAACAGTAGGTCTAAGACCATTCATAAAACACTGCAACAATAATCTACGATCCTTATCATTATGCTCATATCCAAAATCCAACCATGTTTGTTCTAATACAGAGGCATATTCTGAGACTGACTGAGCCTTATCCTGTACTACAGTTTGTAACTGGTCTTGTTTTTTATCCTCCTCTGCCCATGCCCAGTTTTGAATACTTTGTATAAACAACCGACCCAACTCTGGTGTATTTTTAATGGCTGGTTCCTGGCCTGGCAGCATCTGAATAGTTTCCATAAGTAAGGGGTCACTGCCTTTCTGCAGAATGACAGAAACGAGATCATCCCATGTGGCCCGATATGCCTCCTAAACACCCTAGAGGCACATTCTAAATGTTAAGGCTTTTATTCAGGGATCTTGGAGCTGTGTAGCGAGGGCAATAAGTTCATTGGGGGACCAAGGCCGATATGTTTCTATTGGCCATACTTGGAGGGGGTCGTGTACCTGAACATTATCAACCATCCTAGGAGATTGAAACTGTACATGACTAGTGGTCTCCATAGGGAACAGAGGCACCCTGGGTGTTGTCCCTGGGTGTGAAGACCCACGGGACCTGCAACAATTAACCCCATGGGGATTATTCTGATGACCACAATGTCTGCAAGTCCATCCCATTGACCCAGCATAAGGCGGGGGTGATGAAGGGGGTGCAGAATTTACATCAGTTACAGAGACTACAGGGGTCTAAGAGTTTTTCAAACTATCATAGATTACATAGACAGTTCCATGCCTGGTTTCCTCTGATTTATGTTCACTCATTCAGAGACATTTTGCTACTTCTAACCACATCCTAGCCTGCTCTAGTTTGTTTTTATCTTTCAACCATCCTTCCCAATTGAAGATATATTTCTCCCATTCCTTCTCTTCCAGATTTCCACACTTTCCCATACCATTTTTCCTCAATATTAATTCACATCCCTCTACTGCTTCTTTCCCTTTCAGTCTCTCCACTATCTCACATGCTGGAACTGGGGCCACGCCCTTTAGGTTAGTCAATTCCTTACTGTTGCCTGTCCCCATGACTGCAACCACTGTGCCAGAGTTACTGCAGAACTCTCTTCAGCACACCTAAAGCCTCTCAGACTCTAAATTTGATCCCGTCCCAGTCTCCTCTGATCCTCGAAAGACGGATCTGATCCTTTCCCAGTCTCCCCTGAGCCTCGGAAGACAGATCTTTAAGGAAGTACTAACACCAATTTTCCAGCTCTGTGAGCTAGGGAGATTCTTACACACAGCCAAACAAATAACAATACCAAGCCTACTGCTCCACCTACTATTGCAGTTATTTCTGCATGATCATATAAGATTTCCCAGTTCAAAGGTTTTCCTTCTACACCTTGTAAAGGCACTGCGTGACAATTATATCTGCAATAAGTGTTACTTTTTATACTATATGTTTCCCAGTCTGGGTATACAGGCTAAGCAAGAACTTCATCTACTATGATTTTCCCTCTCTTGAACTTACACAAAACAGAACACAGACACTGAGGACAACGATTCTGATTCATCAAAAATGACTTAACAATACGTCAATCATTCAATGCACACTGCACGATCGCTGATATTAATCCCCCTGCTGTATTCGGGCTAAAAACTGCATTCAGTCACCCCTTTCTTGAGGGTGCCCTTATCAATTTACAGGGGAATTCAATACCCTCAGAGTACTACCTTACCGTGAAGTATTCCTCTGTTATAGGCAATCACACTTCCTTGATCCTCTTACGGACCGATTTTCCTCTCCACCACATGTGAAGGGACACCCCTAACGGGATCCCTTATCAAGCTGAGACCTTAGTCCCTTATTCGTCAATCCAAAATCATTCAGTCCCACTTTCAAGGATCCTCATAGTTTACAATATCATGCCAGACATTTATGACGTAGACAAAACAAACAACATAAAACAATCCTCCGACTCCTGAAATATACAGAAGAACTGCTGAGGTGCTTAATCCCGACGCGCTGGGCAAGGTTGGTTACTCGTCACTTCATTCAATTATCATTCAACTGTCATTCAATCATCAATCATACATCTAAAAGCCACATTGAAACATATAAGACAACAAATTCAATCACTGGCAAGGGTTCAAAAAAAATCATTGTCTTGTTAGGGCCACCAATTACCCGTCCTGGAGCCCTCTAGATAGCACTGAATTATTAGTAATACAAGGGATTACATACCGCGTATGATATTCAATGATTCCCAGAGAGATCCTTGTTGACGGGTCCAGAGGAGGTCCGGTTGTGACAATCCCGGGTTTCGGCACCATGTACTGTTATGGAGACCCTCTTTGTTTTAAGGAGAACTTTGGAATAGACAGCAAAGGGTCTTCACATTGCCAGTGAGATTCAAATTAAAATACTTCATTGATGAAAGGAGAGAGAGACAAAAATACATGCGACATGCATTGTCAGCAGGTAGAGTCTTCTGGTGTGGCAACAAAGACTCACCACATTTATTAGCTAGACAAAACGGAGATACAATTGTTACATACAACTGAACAGGAAACCGAAATAGACTATCAGTAATAAGCACACTTCCCTTGGCCCAACGTTAAACCTTCTTATCAGGGAATTCGCAGGAAACCAGTATCTTAGTCAGACATTCCACAATGTAAGTCTTAAACACTTAAGCTGAGGCCTCATACAATAGATTGATTGTCTAAATTAATAATGATATCTAGATATAAAAAATTAACCATAACATTAGCGTGCACCCAAACACTAGTATTCTACCATATATGGGGCATCGGTGTACTCAGGAGAGATTGCTCAACAAATGTTGGGATTCAGTTTTCCCTGTTACCTTTGTGAAAATAAAAAATGTGGGGCTAATGCAACATTTTTTGTGGGAAAAACTAAAATTTTCATTTTTTTCATTCCAAATTGCTTTAATTCCTGTGAAACTCCTGAAGGGTTAATAAACGTGCAGCTTGCGGTTTTGAGCACTTTGAGAGGTGCAGTTTTTAAAATGGTGTCACGTTTGGGTATTTTCTGTCATGTAGGCCCTCAAAGTCATTTCAAATGGGATGTGGTCCCTAAATTAATTAGTTTTGTAAATTTTATTAGAAAAATAAGAAATTGCTTTTAATGGAGTTGTCCACTACTTTTTGATTGATGCCCTATCCGTAGGATCAGCTGTTATCGGTGCCAGCATCGGCTGCCGCTGGCCAGAGATGCTTACCTGCGGTGCTTGGCAGTCCTTCTGTAGTGGCCGCCGCGGGATACTGCACATCCGCCTCCTATTCAATTCAGTTGGAGGCGGATGTGCAGTACTCCACGGCGGACACTACAGAGGACGGCCAAGCTCCACAGGTAAGCACTTCCGATATTTTGACAAACAAAATGCAAAAAATATATCAACCTAAATTTACCACTAACATAAAGTACAATGTGTCACGAAAAGACAATCTCAGAATCCCTCATAAAGTGATACTGGTCACAATTGTAAAATTTGGCCTGGTCAGGAAGGTGAAAACAGGCTTCGGGGTGAAGGGGTTAAAAAGTGAATTCTTATAGTTTTCATATTTGTCACTAAACACTTACTGTAGTTTGCCGATTGTTTTGTAGATTTCACTTTTCAACTTGTGATGTGTACATTGGGAACAGTGTAAGTTGTCCTTTTGATATTATCACAGGCAATATAAGGTAACACATCTGCTAGGAAACTGTAGGCAGATAGCACAAGATCACCCCATTGATAATAATTAGTGATGAGCGAACGTGCTCGCCACTGCTCGGTACTTGCCCGAGCATCCCACTTCTCAATATGCTCAACGCTCTGCGAGTATTTCCTGGTTGCTCGGGCGGGAGCTCGGGTCCCCTCCCCACATGCTTGGCGCTCTTTAGAGAGCCAATGAACATGCAGGGATTGCCTGCCACACACTGTAATGCCATGTTGGTTGTGGCATTACAGTGATTGGCTGGCCACACAGCATCATCAGGTCTATATCAGACCTGGCACTGTCATGCTCGTCACAGTCACTCCGGAATCAGACAGTGTATGGAGATGTGCTGCTGAGCTAGGGAGAGATTTGCTTGCTTCTAGTTAGTGTAGATGTACCAACTATATTAGAGACACATATGCATCTCAACAAACAGTCCTTCTGAGGACTAATCCAGCTACATATAATCAGTGGTGATAGTAGAAATTAGGCAGGCAGGCAGTGTATGTGGCAGACTGCAGTGCATATATCAAGAGGGTCCATTGAACGTCCTGTTAGTCTAGGTATTCCACAGCATATATATATATATATATATATATATATATATATATATATATATATATCAATCAGAGCTAGGCAGGCAGTGTATGTGGCAGACCGCAGTGTATAATACAGCACAAGAGGCTCCATTCCAGTTCTGTCTTTCTGTCTGCTCCTGCTGTTACAGATATTTCTACAAATAGCCCCAGGTATCAGGTGCCAGGGATAATTATTTTTTTGATCTTAATCCTGATTATTTGGTTAAAAAGCAATCCAGATAACACAGTTTTTCTGCTCCATTTGCTTGTTGCCACAGCACAATACAGCCAGATTCTCTCCATATTACAGCGATAAAAATCCAGAAATTTGTAGTGAACCTGGAAAATATTGGCCTACATTTACATTTTCTTGCAGTGTGTCAGTGAAGTTATTGACACCAGGTCGCTGTGAAAAATAGTAACCTACAGGTCAGCTATTTAAAACTGTGGTTTTCCGTCACACGTATCACATATAAGTTCGCTCCATATTCAGCCATTTCTGGCCTCCATGTAAATTTTGTTGCAGTGTGTTAGTGAAGTTATTGACACCAGGTCATTGTGAAAAATAGTAACCTGCCGGCCAGCTATTTAAATCTGTGGTTTTCCGTCACACGTATCACATATAAGTTTGCTCCAAATTCAGCCATTTGTGGCCTCCATGTAGATTTTTTTGCAGTGTGTCAGTGAAGTTATTGACACCAGGTCGCTGTGAAAACTAGTAACCTACAGGCCAGCTATTTAAAACTGGTTTTCCGTCACACGTATCACACATCACTGCGGTTCAAATCCAGTCATTTGTAGTGAACGTGGAAAATATTGTCCTCCATTTAAAATGGGCAAGGCACGTGGCTAGGGATGGGGGGGTGGATGTGATGGTGATGACGGTGCATGCAGAGGACGAGGCCGTGGGCAAGCTGAAATTGTGCCACAACAAACACCCACATCTTCTTGCTCAACCTTCCTTTCCCAATTAATAGGGGACCGCAGAATACCACTATTGAACACAGAGCAGTGTGAAAAGGTTATTGGTTGTATAGCAGATAATGCTTCCAGTCACTTAGCCACCACCGCCACCACCCTGTCTTCCACACGGTCAAGTCTCAGTAGCCGTGAGTCTGGACTGCATATTCCTCACCCTGATCCTCCTTCCTCCCTCCATGCCGAGTGCCCAGAGACAACTGATCCCACACTTGGACACTCAGAAGAGCTGTTCACTTTTCCATTTATAGATACGGGCCTCTCACCCGGTCCACTTGAAGCGGGGCAAGAGGAGATCGCATGTAGCGATGCCCAAATATTTGAGCATCCACGGTCACACGAAGGCGACGGTGGGAAACTGTCACAAGAGGTGGATGATGATGAGACACAATTGCCAGAAAGTCAGAAGGAGGACCAGGGTGCGGAAGTGGAAGATGAGGTCATGGACGATGAAGTCACTGACCCAACCTGGCAAGGTGACATGCAGAGCGAAGACAGCAGCACACAGGGGGAGGGAGGCATAGCACCACAACAGGCAAGAACAAGCAGTGTGATGGCCGCAGACAGAAGGCGGGAAACCGTTCCCCGTAACATCAACACGACTGAAGTTGCCAGTACAACTGTTAGGTCTTCCCGAGTCTGGTTGTTTTTTAAAGACTCTGCCGATAAAGCCAAAAAGGCCATCTGCACCATCTGCCAGGCCAGCATCAGCAGGGGTAGCAAAACTAGCAGCCTGACCACCACCAGCATGATCAGGCCCATGGCAGCAAAGTACCCGACTAAGTGGGCCGAACCCCAGGGTCCAGCAACAGTGTCTGTGGTGACACCACTGCTTGTTCCGCTATTGTGCGTGCACGCCAATCCCCTGTCCATGGCGCATGCCAAGATGCCTCCCGCCCTGCACCTGTCATTGAACACTCTCAACTAGCACCATCAGCAAGCACGTCCACGTCCTTGTCCCAGCACAGCGTTCAGTTGTCCCTACCCCAGTCCTTGGAATGCAAGCGCAAATACACAGCTAACGCCCCACAGGCCACACTACTAAATTCACACATTTCTCGAATGCTTGCGCTCGAAATGTTGCCTTTTAGGCTCCTGGAGACAGAAGCATTCTGCAACCTGATGGCGGTGGCTGTCCCTTGGTACTCGGTCCCCAGCCACCACTATTTCTCCCGGTATGCTGTCCCTGCATTACACAAGCACGTGTCCCACAACATTAGCCGTGCCCTCAACAATGCAGTTACTGGGAAAGTCCACCTAACCATGGACACGTGGACAAGTGCTTGTGGGCAGGAACGGTACATCTCGCTGACGGCACACTAGGTTAACATAGTGGAAACCGGGACTCAGTCGGACCTTGGGACGGAACATGTCCTCCCGACGCCGAGGATTGTGGGCTCTGGGTCAGTCAGGGTTGCATTCTACAGCTCCTGCACCTCTTCCTCCTCTTCAGCATCTATCTCTGAAATGACCACATCAGTTGCAAGCTGGAAGCACTGCAGCACTGCCTCGGCCAAGCGGTAACAGGCTGTGCTGAAGCTAATATGCTTAGGTGACAAACCACACAACGCTGAAGAGTTGTGGACAGCTCTGAAAGAGCAGGCAGATCTGTGGCTGACACCGCTGAACCTACAGCCAGGCATGGTCGTGTGTGACAATGGCCGGAACCTGGTGGCTCTGGGACAAGGCGAGCTCACACACACTACATTGCAGATGTTGGGAAGGATTTGTGAGCTGAAAAGGGCAGTTGTTGACTACCTGCATCAACAAAGCCATCGGTATTCAGGTCAGACTCCACACATAAAACCTCAGGAGTGTATATGGATGTCAGACATCTGTACCATCCTCCAAAACTTTGAGGACTCCACCAAGATGGTGAGCGGCGATGATGCCATAATTAGCGTCACCATCTTGCTTCTCTGTCTTTTGAAATGCTCTCTGCTCACAATCAAAGAGGATGCATTGCAGGCGGAGCATGATGAGATAGAGCAAGGAACCATACAGGGTGATTACACACAGCCCAGCCTCATCTCATCCCAACGTGGATTGGGTGACAATGAGGAGGAGTAAGAACAGGAGCTAGTTTCTGTGCTATAGACGGTACTACCTGCACAACTGTCATACCGTCTGTTCAGCGTGGATGGCCTGGGGACAGGGAGGATGAGGAAGAGGAGGAGGATGAGGAGGACAGCATGGTGAGTCATCCTCTTGGTGAGGACACAGAAGTCTTGCCTCTTTGCAGTCTGGTGTTAGAACTCTCCTGTTAGGTTTTTTTTAGTTTGCTGGTCACATGACCATTTTTGCCTATTTAATCCGGCTCTGCCCTCCTGGCCTTGCTGGACTTCATTGTATTTATTACTCTTGAGCTAGCTTGGTGCTCTGTTGCCGTTCTCTGTTAGTTTTGCTAGGTCTTCTGACCTCTATGCTTTTTGTTGTGTGTTTATCTTTGACTGCTACTATTTCTGCTAGGAGGTGTCCAACATATCCCAGTCCCTAGTTCTTGTAGGGATCCCTCCCTCACATCTATAGGTCTTCGTACAGACTAGCCGAGGACTTTAGCGGGTCTAATCGCAGGATCAGGTTCCCCGTTACATCGTAGGGATCTAGTTTAGTTCTATTGTAGGGACAGATCTCCTGTCTTTCCTTAGTCCCTGTAGCAGATCATAACAGTAAGTCCAGCCCTAAAAGAAAAAAAAAAAAAAATTTTCTCTAAGGAAAGACCTCCAGTTTTCCATCATGGTCTCGGTTCAAGATTTGGCTCAACGCTTGCAGGGACTCTCTCTGGAGGTGGCCAAGCTCCAACAACACGTGAGTAGCTGTTCTGGAGCACATTTTGTGGAACCAAAGGTACGTCTGCCTGATTTATTTTTTGGCAAACAACAAGATTTTTTTTCTTTTAAAAATGCTTGTTTATTGTATTTTTGTTTGAGACCCGGATCCTCTGGTGATGAATCACAGCGCATAGGGTTCATAATGTCACTTTTGCGCAAAGATCCTCAGGGATGGGCCTTCTCTCTCCAACCTAGTGATCCGTGCTTTAGATCAGTGGATATTTTTTTTTCTGCTTTGGGTTTGTTGTACGATGATCCTGATCGTGTCTCATCTGCTGAGTCTGAATTGAGACGTTTGAGGCAGGGATCAGGTAATGTGGAAAAATATTGTTCTCACTTCCGTCGGTGGTCTGCCCAGGTGGGGTGGAACGATTCAGCTTTGAAAAGCTTGTTTCTTGCAGGGCTAGGTGAAAGGGTTAAGGATTTACTGATTGCTTATCCCACACCTGGAAACTTGCAGGAGGCAATGCAATTAGCTATACGGGTGGACAGGAGACTGCGTGCAAGGGTTAATGAGAGCAAATCCTCTGCTATGTCAGCTCCGAGTCCTGAGAGGGTCTGTGCTGACAATGGAGAGCCGATGGAGATTGGGGCGATGGCACCCCGCTCTCAGGAAAAAGACCGCCGACTTTCTGAAGGCTTGTGCTTCTATTGCGGAAATTCTGGTCATTTTATTAAGAACTGTGTGCTTCGTATGAACAAAGAAAAAAAAATGGTCAGTCATGCATGTATTGCCTGTTTAAATTCTAAGGGAGTATTCCTATCTGCTACTACCGCTGCTCAGGATGAATTAATTGAATTTCGGGTATTTGTGGATTGTGGTTCTACTCTGAATGTGATTGATGGGGGATTCTTGGAAAAACTTAGATTAGAACCTAAAACTTTGTCATCCCCTATTGCTGTGGTTTCTGTTGATGGCTCTCCCTTGAAGAGTGTTACTCATAAGGTCTGTGAATTTCCCCTCACTATTAATGGTATTCATCAAGAGAATTTGGATTTGGTGGTATTGGATAATTTGCCTTCTCCAGTAATATTGGGGTTACCCTGGTTAAAATTGCACAATCCTGTACTGGATTGGTCTACCAATGAAATTAAGTCCTGGAGCCCTAAGTGTTATGACAAGTGTTGTAACGGACGTATTGCTGCGGTGGAAAAAGGGGAATTACCTGTACCTATTCAGGATTTTTGGAGAGTTTTTTCTGAGGAGGAGTCACAAATTTTGCCTCCCCATAGAGACTATGATTGTACCATTGAAATTGTCCCTGGAGCGACTCTTCCTAAAAGTCGTTTATTTAATCTTACTATTCCTGAGAGAAAGGCTTTGGAGGAATACATACAGACAAGCTTGGCCGCCGGTCACATTAGGCCTTCCAAGTCTCCTGTGGCTGTTGGATTTTTTTTTGTAAAAAAAAAAGATGGCGGTTTACGTCCTTGTCTGGACTTTCGTGAGATTAATAAAATTACTGTACGCAATCCTTACCCACTGCCATTGATTCCTAATTTATTTAACCAGTTAGTGGGGGCCAAGTGGTTCTCTAAAATTGATCTCCGGGGGGCATACAATTTGTTGCGCATGAAGGAGGGTGATGAATGGAAGACTGCTTTTAACACTCCTGTGGGTCATTTTGAGAATCTGGTGATGCCTTTTGGTCTTACCAATGCTCCAGCATTTTTTCAGAATCTTATTAATGACATCCTTAGACCTTTAATTGGCAAAAATGTGGTTGTGTATTTGGATGACATTCTGATTTATTCGCCTGATCTGGAGTCTCATTGGCAGACCGTACGTGAGGTATTACAGTTATTAATGGACAATTCGCTTTTTGCTAAGCTGGAGAAATGTGAGTTCGCTGTACAGAGAATTAGTTTTTTGGGCTACATTATCTCCAGTGAAGGTTTTGAGATGGACCCGGTTAAAGTTCAAGCTGTGCAGGAATGGCCTAGGCCTATTGGTTTGAAATCGATACAGAGGTTTTTGGGTTTCGCCAATTATTACAGAAAATTCATAAAAAAAATTTATATTATTGTCAAACCGCTGACCGATCTCACCAGGAAAGGTGCTAATGCGGTTCAGTGGACTTCTGAGGCCATTGAAGCTTTTGTGTTTCTAAAGGAGAGGTTCACCTCTGCTCCCATCCTTATGCAGCCTGATGTGACTAAGCCGTTTTTGGTTGAGGTTGATGCTTCTTCGGTGGGGGTCGGTGCGGCGTTGTCTCAGGAAAACAAGGATGGAGTACATCCCTGTGCCTTTTTTTCAAAAAAATTTTCTGAGACTGAACTTAATTACGATATTGGTAATCGGGAATTGCTGGCGATTAAACTCGCATTTGAACACTGGCGTCACCTCTTGGAAGGTGCTGAATTTCCCATTTAGGTTTTCACTGATCATAAAAATCTGATCTATCTTGATGCTGCCAAGTGCTTGAATGCCCGTCAGGCTAGGTGGGCACTTTTTTTCTCGCGGTTTAATTTTTCCGTTACTTACATCCCGGGTACCAAGAATGTTAAAGCGGATGCTTTGTCTCGCAGCTTTTCTCCCATGGTCGGTGTTGAGGAGGAAGAGGAGAGCATTTTACAAGAAGGTGTTGTGATTGCTGCTTTGGACTCCGTTTTGGAGGATGAGATTCTTAAAGCTCAGGAGAATGCCCCATCTAACACTCCCCATGGGAGGTTGTTTGTGCCTAGGACCTTTATGAGAGATTTGTTTGTTGAGTGTCATGAGTCTCGGTTGGCAGGTCATCCAGGAATTTCTGAGACCAAGAGACTTGTGGGTCGCAGTTTTTGGTGGCCTGGATGGCAGAAGGAAGTCATTAAGTGGGTGCGCCAATGTACTGTGTGTGCTAGATCCAAGTCTTCGCATGCTCCTGCTGCGGGGTTGCTTTGCCCTCTGGAGGTTCCTAGTGCACCTTGGACACATCTGGCTATGGACTTTATTACTGACCTTCCCCCCTCTGAAGGTTTCACGGTCATCTGGGTGGTCGTGGACCGTTTTAGCAAGATGTGTCACTTGGTTCCCTTCATCAAACTGCCTTGCGCTAAGACACTCGCTAAGGCCTTTGTCAAGGAAATTGTCAGACTACATGGTGTTCCTACTGACATTGTTTCTGATAGGGGACCTCAGTTCGTGGCTCGTTTTTGGCGTGCCTTTTGTGACAGGTTGGGAGTTCATTTGTCGTTTTCATCCGGATATCATCCTGAGTCTAATGGCCAGACAGAAAGGAAGAACCAGGATGTTGAGCAGTTCTTGCGTTGTTTTGTGGCAGACAATCAAGAGGGGTGGTCTGAGTTTCTGCCACTTGCTGAATTTGCTCTTAACAACCATACATCCTCTTCTGCTGGGTGTTCGCCTTTTTTTTTTTGTTCTGGGAGACATCCGTCTTTTGGGTCATTCTCCAAATTGGTTTCAGCTGTGCCTGAGGAGGAGAGTTTTTCCGGTGATTTGGAGAGAGTTTGGACGGATGTGCGTGGTAATCTTCAGGAGGCTAACAAAAAATCTAAGAGGTACTTTGATAGGAAACGGCAAGAGGTTTTCTTTGCTGTTGGTGACATGGTTCGGTTGTCCTCTAAGAATCTGCGATTGAGGATTCCTTCTAAAAAATTGGGTCCCAAGTTCGTAGGGCCCTTTAAGGTGCTTCAGATAGTTAACCAATCTGCTGTTAGGTTGGAGGTTCCTACGTCCTGGAAGATTAACCCGGTGTTTCATGTTTCTCTGTTGAAAAAAGCTGATGTGTCGGATGGTGACGCCTCTGCCACTGTTCCTCCGGTGGTGGAGGACGGGGAATATGAAATTTCCCGCATCCTAAATTCTAGACGGTATAGAGGGAGTTTGCAGTATCTCGTCGCTTGGAAGGGTTTCGGACCTGAGGATAACTCATGGGTGAGGGCGAATGATGTTTCTGCTTCCAGACTTGTCAGAGCTTTTCACAGGAGGTTTCCTGGTAAGCCTGGGCCTAGGGGATCCGGAGGATCCTCTTAGAAGAGGGGGTACTGTTAGAACTCTCCTGTTAGTTTTTTTTTAGTTTGCTGGTCACATGACCATTTTTGCCTATTTAATCCGGCTCCGCCCTCCTGGCCTTGCTGGACTTCATTGTATTTACTACTCTTGAGCTAGCTTGGTGCTCTGTTGCCGTTCTCTGTTAGTTTTGCTAGGTCTTCTGACCTCTATGCTTTTTGTTGTGTGTTTATCTTTAACTGCTACTATTTCTGCTAGGAGGTGTCCAACATATCCCAGTCCCTAGTTCTTGTAGGGATCCCTCCCTCACATCTATAGGTCTTCGTACAGACTAGCCGAGGACTTTAGCGGGTCTGATCGCAGGATCAGGTTCCCCGTTACATCGTAGGGATCTAGTTTAGTTCTATTGTAGGGACAGATCTCCTGTCTTTCCTTAGTCCCTGTAGCAGATCATAACATCTAGCACACATGGCTGAGTTTATGTTACGCTGCGTTTATGTTACGCTGCCTTTCCCGTGACCCTCGCGTTGTCCAAATTTTGGGTGACAGTCATTACTGGTTGGTGACGCTTCTGGATCCACGCTACAGGAAGAACTTTATGTCTCTTATTCCTTTGCAGGACAGGCCTAACAAAATGGGGCAGTACGAGAAGGCCCTTGTTGCGGAATTAGTGAAAAATTCCCATCTGAAAACGCTGGTGGCAGAGGTCACAGTTCGTTGGACAACCAAGATGTACAGGCGAGAGAGACACTAATGCAATCCAGCAGAGGCAGGGGAACACTATCAAAGTTCTGGGCCAGTTTTCTCAGACCCTCCCATCGCACAGGCTCTGAGGCGGGGGGTACTCTCACAAGGAGTGCAACGTAAAGGAAGATGGTGAGGGAGTACCTTGCCGACCGTACCAACGTCCTCCGTGATTCCTCTGTGCCTTATAATTATTGGGTATCCAAGCTGGACACGTGGCATGAACTGGCTCTCTACGTCTTGGAGGTCCTGGCCTGCCCTGCTGCTAGCGTTTTGTCAGAGCGGGTTTTTAGTGCCGCCGGTGGAATTATAACCGATAGGCACATTCACCTGTTAACTGAAAATGCTGACAGCCTGACTCTTATAAAAATGAACAAGGGCTGGATTGGGCCAGACTTCTCAGCCCCACCGAATGATAGCAGCGTAACATAAACTCAAATACAGTGTCTTTTTTTTGGGAGGCCTAACTCTATTCCCATGCACCTCTGTCTTCACACCCAGACATGGGTATACGCTTCCTGATTTTGTCTGTTTGCTCTTGTCCTCCTCCTTCTTCGCATCCTCATCCTCCACCACCATATCACCACCATATGTACCATATCAACATATTTACGTGTCTTGCAAGGGGCATTTGAACTCCTCCAAATTTTTGGCAGCCGTTTCTTCACTGCATAGGCAAACACTATGGGAGACCCACTTCCTAATAATGGGAACATTGTTTTTAGGAGGCTCTCTGACCTCTACGTCTCTTGCAAGGGGCATTGGATTTCCTCCAAATTTTTGGCAGCCATTGCTTCACTGCATAGGCAAACACTATGGGAGACCCACTTCCTAATAATGGGAACATTGTTCTTAGGAGGCTCTCTGACCTCTACGTCTCTTGCAAGGGGCATTGGAGTTCGACCAAATTTTTGGCAGCCGTTGCTTCACTGCATAGGCAAACACTATGGGAGACCCACTTCCTAATAATGGGAACATTGTTTTTAGGAGGATCTGACCTCTACGTCTCTTGCAAGGGGCATTGGAGTGCCTCCAAATTTTTGGCAGCCATTGCTTCACTGCATAGGCAAACACTATGGGAGACCCACTTCCTAATAATGGGAACATTGTTTTTAGGAGGCTCTCTGACCTCTACGTCTCTTTCAAGGGGCATTGGAGTGTCTCCAAATTTTTAGCAGCCCTTGCAGTCACTGCATACGCAATAACAGTATAGGAGACCCACTTGTTAATAATGGGAACAACAAAGCATAGCCGACTGCTGGCCCTTTAAGAATAGTAAGGGCCGTCTGATGGCGCTATAAAAATAGGCTTTGTGATTTTCAGAGTCCCTCCATCATAAATAAAACAGGATGTGTCTGATGATGTGTCACACAGCACATGGCCAGAGAAGGTTGTAAAATGTTAAAATGACATTTCCTGCTGAATGCATTTGTCTTGGTTGAAAGCAATGCAAAAGTGCAAAAACGCATCAAAAACGCTACGTGTGAACATAGCCCAAGGTGTGGAGGAACATTTTTGTGTTTGGTTATTTATTTTGCCTTATATACAAGTCATTACCCTGGAAAGGATGTTCTTTAACATATTTCCCGGGAAAATCCATTTTGGTTTCGTTTTTGTATGTTTTATTGTGAGTCCATAAAAGAGGCGTAATACCTCTGACAATGTTGTTGACAGCAGTGACCTAGGTGTCAGAAATGCTTACAGGGGTCTTTCCTCTGCAGACTGTCGGGGGGAGCCAGCGGAAAAATGCTCGAGTTTCCCATAGACTTACATTGGGCTCGTTACTCGGATCGGGCACTCGAGCATTCCAATTTGCTCAACCGGGCAACGAGTACCCGAGCATTTTAGTGCTCGCTCATCACTAATAATAATTAGTGGCCACAGCTCATATCTTCCCCTTTCAGCATACTAACCTCCCCACCCCCCATAGAGCACACCTAAAAAGTGTTCCATGAAAACCAATTAGTCATTTTCTGACTGAGATTTAGGTAGCTTTTTAGAATAAGCTTTCAGAATAAGCTGTTATATTTGTGTGTATGATGGATAAAACTATTTTTGTTCGTTAAATGGCTTGTATCCTGCATTTTTTCACCAGATTTCCCTGCTACAGGCTGTCTCTAATTTCATTCATCTCTGAGCTTGAGGGTGGAAACTAGTATTATGATGTCTCCCATACACAGCACACCGAGACATGAGGGATACAGACGTACCTAACAGTGCTACTGGAAAGCAGCAGCTCTCTCTGTGTATCAGTCTTTCTGTCTCTTACTGTGGTCTTGCTCCCCATCCCCTCTCTATATACTTCAATAGGTGGTTGTAATCTGATCCCTCAGTGAGCTGCCAGTCCATCTTGTTTTGAGCATAATAGGCAATGGGAGGACTCAAAGTGGGAGGACAAAGCATATTTCTTTAATAAGATATGTTACATTTTTTATATTAGCTTTTGCTATTCTATTAATTTATGCAAAGTTTGTTGAAAAACTGTGACCATTTTATAGCAAATCTCTGAAACACCTGTTGCAGTACTTCAGAGAAGATGACTGTCCCCATAATCATAAACAATCAGGTAATAGAAGAAAATAATATGTTTCAGTAGATATTAATTCATTTAGTTTTAATTTATTTACCTTAAATTACTCTTGATTGGATCATTCACATTGCCATATTACAGCCCCGTCCAAATTTGTCCGGTACTATGATAAGGCACGCAGAACTCTCTATAGGGCCCTGATGTACTTGTAAAATTCTTTGATTTCATATAGCGATGTTATTATAGTCTCTCTGTCAAAATTATATCAATCATACAGAAAGAAATGGCGTGGTTGGGGTTTGTGTGCATGTATTTTCCTTTTGAAACATTGCTTTTAAAGGGAATCTGTCACTAGGTTTTTGCCACCTAATCTAAGAGCAGAATAATATAGAGACAAGAGACCCTGATTCCAGTGATGTGTTACTTGCTGGGATACTTGCTTGATAAAATCACTGTTTCATCAGCAGGAGAATATCCCTAGAGGACTAATAAAGCTGCTACCATATAGTCCTTCTTATTCATGATCCTTGTATAACTATGCCCCCAACCACTGATTGGCCGCTTTTTGCCTATGCACAGTGTAGACAAAAAGCTGTCAATCATTGGTGTGGATAGAGTTATACAGAGCTCAGAATTCAGATAACTGGTAGCAGATATAGCATGATTTTTATCCCAGTAAGTGATACATCACTGGAATCAGGGTCTCTGCCTTATATCATGCTGCTCTCAGATGGAGTAGCAAAAACCTGATGACAAATTCCCTTTTAAAGCACAACATCTTCAGGAGAATATGGCTGCCTGCACATAAATTCCGTATAGCCTCAGATTCACAAAAATTCCTTGTGCCTTTTGCGCATGACTATTACACCTTTAATTTTTATTTTTTTCTTGTATTTAAAAAAAATGTAGAAAGAAGATAACCCTCAACTATATCTATTTGCTCTTTTCCCTTTGTTAGTTTTTTAGCTTCTATTGTTTGAGTATAGACCAATCAGATTTGGAATATCACCTTCTTTTTGAACTATCCCCCAAAGTATTTTAAGAAGGCCTTTAGGGATACCTGAATGATATGCGCGGTGTATATTTATGCTAATATATGTAAAATAATGCAGGGATGAATTGGTAATGGAATTAAAATGGGACTGATCACAATGCTTATTCCCCTATTTTTATATCATTTATTTTGCATACCCTTTTATGTTTTCTTGTAGAGGTATAATGGAAAGCCCTAATGCTTAGTTGAAATGCTTAGTTGAAATGTGAAATTAATAGATATTCTTAAACACTACACAGTTTATGAGGAACTATAAAATAGACCAAAGCAGGAATGTGTGCTCAATATAAGCCTGGCCTACTTTCCTTTGACAACCTCCATTACTTCAACAGATACCAGTTTGTCCGCAGAATTAATATACAGGCTGTGAGTGCAAGTATCAGCTTTACTCCTGGTTTCTCCTATGTGACTAATATTTTGTTTTGCTTCTTTCATTTGAAATTTATTCCCATGTCATGATATTTTTTGCTGAAGAAAAGTAAAAACTTATAGCAAGATAAGAACTTGTATGGGATTAATAAAATTAATATCTGTGCATATTTCCATTATTTCTTTAGTGCTTGCAAATTCTATAACGTTGTACACATCGCTAATCTCATTATGCCCTATCTCCAATCTATCTCCTTTACATGCACTAGGGCCAAGCTAGTTCATTTATTAATAGTTGTTTTTTTTATTCAGTGAAAGAAGCTTGTGTACCCAGAGAAAAACCTTAGAATAGAAAAAACTGTCATGCTTTTGTACAGGGCTAGTAGGCATTCCTATAAGTCACGTTTTATGTTAAATAAGTTATTTTAAAAGTAAAATATGTTAAAGGGAATATGTCAGCAGGTTTAATCTGAGAGCAGCATCATTTAGGGGCTGAGAGCTTGATTTCAGCGATGTGTCACTAAAATCAGTGTTTTATCAGCAGGAGATTATCACTACAGGACTAGGTGTCTTGTGTCTCCTAGTCCAACCACGCCCCCACCACTAATTAGCAGCTCTCTGTCAATGTACAGTGCACACAGAAAGCTTCCAATCAGTGGTGTGGTTGGGGTTATACAGGGCTCAGCATAGATCTGCCGCAGATAACAACAGAGATGGTATCAAAATGACAGCATGCAGACGCGTAAGTGACATCACTAGAATCAGGTTTTCTACATCAGGCTGGTCTCAGATTACATAGCAAAAACCTGCTGACAGATTCCCTTTAATTAAAAGAATACTAGACCTAAAAATGAATGAATGAATGAATGAATGAATGTGAACTTGAGATTAACTTTCTCACACTAATTTTCAGTCTACAAGTTCTTATGTTACAACTAAACAGACTTGTCAAAATTCAGCTGAACTCACATGGGTAAATCTCCTGCTGATCCAAAGCCAAACCAAAGCCTTTGCTCTCCTTTTCAGCAACCCATTCACAGATCATGTCTTCCAGCCCAGGAAATAATGGTTGCCGACCTGATCCACACTGGTTATTCTTAGCATTTCCCTTGTACACCTGTTGACTGAGGTTATCGTACCCTGCTCGTCATTTTCAGACCGTTCGGATATCCAACATCTTTTCTTTGCTGAAAGCAGCAAGAATTTTGCCCTGGAAGTCCTCAATGATTCCTGTCTTGTACTCAACGGAATAGCTCTTTCTTTGTGGACTCATGTTGTCTGGGGGTTAAAATTAGTGTTGAGCCACCCCCGTAGTGTTCGAGTTCGGTTCGGTTCGTCGAACACCCGTGTGTTCGCCGAACTGTTCGTCGAACTGTTCGTCGAACACCTTCGAACACCGTTAAAACCAATGGCAGGCAAACAAAAACACATAGAAACACATAGAAAACACCTTCAAAGGTGTCCAAAAGCTGACAAACTGCTCAGAAGACACAACTAACACATGGAAAAGTGACAAGTACATATAGTCATGCGAAAAGAAAAGAGGTGGAGGAGTAAAAGGAGGGGGAGACACAGATATAGGCATGTCATGCCCTTCTAAAATCCAAAAAGTGAGAAGCCGAGACGGCCAGTCCGCTCCTGCCCGTGCCACCTCCGTGTCGCTGGGTTTGTGCCAGAGCCGCGGTGAACCCTGACGGCCAGCCCCCCTCTCCCAATACTGGTGCCTGTCCGCTGGTGGGTCGAGAGAGCCCCCCTGTGGTGGAGGCAGCTCTAAGCTTTTTAATTTAAATTGTCCCTCTAATTTGAATGAATACACTTTAAATCCATTTACAAGGATCTATTGGAGGGCAAGTCTCATGCCAGCAGCCGCGTAATTCCAGCTCCAGTAGCGTCCACTAAAGCTGCTGCAGTTAAAAAGCTTTTATAAGGATCGAGCTCGGCTGTCCACCGCAAGGCATCCTAGTGCCAGTCCCAGCCCCTATGCCTTGGGGTGCCTCCTGATGCTCTTCACTAAGTATCCCGTGGTCCCGAAGCATTTCCTTTGAAAAAATTAAGTGTCCAAACTACAGGTGGTGTAGCTTGCTTAACAGCCGGGATAATCCGCTGACTAGCAGACACTGCTACTAGGCACAAAGTATTTCCTGGGCTAGATGCAGTTAAAAATTTGTAAGTAGATACTCTCGTTGGATGCTGAGAAAGCATTCCATAGAGTCTCCTGGCACGCCATATATGATTCTCTTAAAAAGCTTGGGGTAGGGGTCTAGGGGACCCTTTTATAGCCAAAATCACGGCCCTGTATCACAATACGTCACCTAGGCTGAAGATAAATGGAACTGTAGCACCGAGGGCTCGGTTGCTACAGACGTATTGCACCTCACCCAGAGGTGTGATATCTCACTCTCAGATAAGGATGGAGTGTGGATCAGGACCCGACACCTGCATGCATTACACCACATTGCCGTGGGGCAGGGCGACCAATATGCCCCTGAGATGGGCACGACAGTCCCTGTCCCTGGCTGGAGTGGGGGGAGGGAATACTGAGGAAGGGGAACCCTGCAGTGCAGGAGCAGGGAGGAAGCAGTTCCTGGGTGCATTGAGAAGGGAGTATAAAAGGTGGGCACCATCTTAGTTCAGTGCAGAAAAGTCTGAGCAGAAGTGGCAGGGAGCAGGGGCTCTGCATGAGCTCTGCTCCGGAGGCGGGCCTAGTAACAGAGGCCCAGGCCTGCAAGAGGGAGAAGGAAGGAAGAGGAGCGGAGAAGGCTCCAGGAACGAGGAATGAAGGGATCCCAGGGGTGCGGACGGGCGAGTCGCCACTGCACGCCCGAATCCACCTGCGTGGAGGGGTCAGGCCAAAGGGGGAGACCGGTCCCCGAACTAGTGGAGGCAGGAAACGACCCTCAGCTAGAAACCGGAGGCTCTGACATTTTATGTGGCGCAGCCCCTTGCTCCACCCGCTAGGAAGGCACCACATAGGGTCAGGGAAACTGGCGCCAAGTTTACCAAGAGGAGGCCCGAGGCAGCCGGACAGAAGTGTTGGTAAGAAAGGCCAGACAAAGGACACACAAAGGGGGTCCTGTGAAGCGCTCCAAAGTTATCTGGGAGTTGTCTGAGCCCCTCACCTGGTGAGCACAGTACGACGTGGGCAGCCGTTACCTGCAGACGTGGTCTGGATAATAAGAACTGTGAGTAAAGGCCCTGAACTGCATCACTGACTCCGTGTCGTTACTGCTGCTGCCCTGCACCATCACCCCCATCCTCCGCATACACTGCCCTGAGGCTATACTCCTCCCGTGGGGAGTTATGCTACGCTCTGCTGCACCCACAACACCAGCCTTAGCGGTCTGCCCTGTAGCGGCGGTTCACTCTGACCGCAATCCACGGGTGGCGTAGTCGGACATTTAAACATCAAAACCACATAAATAGTTCCGCCACTGGTTTGACCGCCCTGAGCCACGGAACCGGATCGCCGCCACGAAGACTACAACCACCAGCATCCACCAAAAAGGGTCCGGCTCCGGGTGTCCCAAGGCCCAGGGGGTGCGTCAGAACATTTTCATCACCTTTCACAATCACCAATGGGACAAGGCAGGGATGTCCTCTGTCCCCTCTCTTATACATCCTAGTGACGGAGCACCTGCTCTCATCAATTCGCCATAACCCCAATATTAGGTGGATTGAGGTGGGAGGCACCGAGTACAAGTGCTCTCTATTTGCTGATGATGTCCTAGTATATATCACTCAATCACATATATCCATCCCTGCTGTTATGGCTGAAATAGATCACTTTGTTACATGGTAAAATTTTAAAATCAATGCAGCGAAGTCTGAGGCCCTCGATGTCTCCCTCCCTAAATCCATATAGGATTCCATCCAGTCCAACTTTCCCTTTGCCTGGCCCTCACAGGGTATCAAATACTTAGGAATTCCTATTCATAGAGACCTCTCCCATCTATGTTATCTTAATTTTGGGCCCTTTATTGAACAATTCCATACAGACCACGGTTGGCAAGTTGGAACTGTGAGATTCACTACGTGCACCACTGGTATTTTGTGGAAAAGCACATGTAAGATTCTGCAACAGTCTCTGCTGATACTCCTGCATGCGTGCATCCCTTTCTATGGCAGGAATAATTTCTGCAAATTTACTTTTGTACCGGGGATCTAACAGTGTGGCAACCCAGTAGTCAGGATTATTTCTAATTCTCACAATTCGAGGGTCATGTTGCAGGTAGTGCAGCAAGAAGGCACTCATGTGTGTTGCGCATCCAGGAGCACCAAGTCCCTGTTGTGTTGGTGGCGAGGTAACAATCATGCTTCCTTCCTCTGTCCTCTCCCCCCAACCTCGCACAACAGAAATGTGATCAAGGTCTCCCTCATCTGATGAGTCTTCCATCAGTTCGTCCTCCACTTCTTCCTGGGCTCCTGCACCTTCCTCACTAGTTTGGCTGCTACCATGCGCCCTGGTAAAATCATCTCCCCCACCCTCACATGCCTGCCGCCCTGGTGCTGCCGACCGTCTGGACCTTGCAGATGTTAGCCCTTCCGCATACAACTCCTCCTCCTCTACTTCCTCCACCTCCTCTTGTGCCACCACCTGACTCCGAATTCTGTTTAACATGTGCTCCAGCATGTAAATCACCGGAATAGTCATGCTGATAATGGCATCGTCAGCACTAAACATCTTCGTCGCCATTTCAAAACTGTGCAGAAGGGTGCATAGGTCCCTGATCTGAGACCACTCCTCCAGCGTGATTTGCCCCACCTCTGAATCTCGTTGGCCCAGGCTATACGTCAGAACGTATTGCACCAGGGCTTGTCGGTGCTGCCACAGTCGCTGCAACATGTGCAGAGTTGAATTCCACCGGGTAGGCACATCGCATTTTGGCCGGTGAAGTGGCAGGCCCAAGGACTTCTGTAGAGATGTAAGTCGCTGAGCTGCGGGATGCGAACGGCGGAAGTGAGCACACAGCGACCGTGCCCTCTGCAGAAGGCCATCTAGTCTGGGATAGTGGGCTAAAAATTGCTGGACAACCAGGTTCAACACGTGAGCCATACAAGGCACGTGTGTGACATTGCCCCGGCGAAGGGCCGCACCCAGGTTTGCAGCATTGTCGCACACGGCCTTCCCTGGTTTCAGGTCCAGTGGAGACAACCATTCATGAAATTGGTTCTCCAGAGCTGACCACAACTCCTCAGCTGTGTGACTCACATTTCCCAGACATTTCAATGTAAAAACCGCCTGATGACGTTGAGCCCTACTGCCAGCATAGTAAGGAGGTGTGCAGGATCCCTTCTGCGCAGTTAGAAAGCTTGTGGCATGACCAGACAGGCTTTGGGTGCAGGTGGAAGACCGAGAGGAGGTTGAGGAGGCAGAAGCAGTGGAGGAAAAATGACATAAAGAGGATTGACGCACAACTCGTGGGGACGGCAAGACTTGGACAGCAGCCCCTTGTCCTGCTGTCACCATAGTTACCCAGTGCCCAGTCAGCGACATGTAACGCCCCTGTCCATGCCTACTCGTCCAAGTGTCTGTGGTGAAATGCACCCTGTCACACACAGAGTTTCTCAAAGAAGCGGTGATGTTGTGTGCGACATGCTGGTGGAGCGCAGGCACACCTTTCTTTGAGAAGTAGTGCCGACTGGGCATCTGGTACTGGGGCACTGCGACGGACATAAGGTCTCGAAAATCCTCTGTGTCCACCAGGCGGAAAGGCAGCATTTCTGTAGCCAAGAGCTTGCAGATGGTGAAATTCAACCTCTTAGCTTTCTCATGGCTAGGAGGAAATGGTCTTTTACTTGTCCACATCTGAGGGACCGAGGGCTGGCTATTGTGCTTAGACGGGGTTGATAAGGGTGTCCCCGGCAAACTGCCGGTCTGTGAGGAAGATGCAGGCGGACATGTTAGGTTGCCTTGATCCAAAGGTGGTGCTATCGATGTCGGACAGCGCTCAAGACCAGCTGGTGTTACCACCTCCAAAGAAAATGATGACCTGCCAATCACGCTGGCTGTTGCGGGTAAAGAAGTGGCAGGTCTGCGCCCCAAAACAGGTGTGACTGCTGTCCCCCCAGTCACAGAGGATGAAGAGGCCGCGGATGCACAAGATATGGCAGACGGTGGTTGGCCCGGCCGGCTAGACCGCATTGTAGCACACTGAGCTTCCCACTGCAACTTATGCTTCATGTCCATGTGCCGGTTCATGCATGAAGTACTCAAACTATGTATTTTTTGGCCTCTACTTAGCTTTTGCTGACAAATGTTACAGATAACACGAGTTGCGTCATCTTTATCGATCTGAAAAAATGCCCAGGCTATGCAAGGCTTAGCACCCATGCGACCTGAAGAGCCACCACGACTTGTGGTGAGAGGCAGAGTTGTGTTTGAGGATGCAGTTGTTGACGTGCTTCCAGTACTACGTCTCTGTCCAGGAAGGCGCAACCTGACCTCGTCGTCACTAGCATCTTCCTTCACCTCCTCTGCTGACCTCATCTCTTGGCTGACTGTGGGTTGACAGTAAGTGGGATCTCCGACCTCATCATCATCACCCTGTGCGTTATCACACCCGTCGTCCTCAGAGCCAACCTGTTCCTGCCCTGACAAAAAACTAAAGTTGTCGCTCCAATCAGGTATTTGAGTCTTATCATCGTCTTCCTCATTGTCTCCACCAACAGGAGTTACAGTTTGGGAATGAGGGTCTACATTATGGTCAGAACCTTCTGCGTCTGGTCCTGGATCCGACTCATAAAGATTCTGGGCATCAGTGCAGATCATTTCCTCGTCTGGATTCACAGAAGCGCTGGAGTCGACCTCTGATTCCCAGGCTATAGTATGAGTAAACAGCTCTGCAGACTCAACCATCTGTTCTACCTCATACTCAGACGGGCAGCTGGAGATTTGGGAGCTGTGAGGAAGCAAGTGCGATTGGGGTGACACCTTTGAGGACTGGAGTATTTGTGATGTTGAAGTTGATGTGGAGGAGAGCCCACTTAAAGGAGCACTTGATATCCGTTGAAGCACCTGCTGTTTTTGTGCCTCATATGGAATTTGTAGCGATTGGCGTGGCCGTAAGAAAGGGATCTTATCACATTGTCCGCTAAAAGAAGTAGACATTTTAGTTTGGCTGGAAGATGGTCTTTCTTCTGCACCTACCCCACGGACACAACCTTTTTTCCCCTTCCCAACACGCCTATTCCCCTTTCCACCAGCAGCAGGCCTTTTTCCACTCATTTTGGTGGTTAACTAATTCACAACTCTGGAGTTGTTTGCACAAAAAAACAATGGATGGTAACCGAGCAGAGCTGAGTGGCCAAACTGTGGTATTAGGCCAAAACTATTGGCTGGGTTAGATGCAGAAAAAAATTATTTTTAATTTGCAACCTGATGGAGGTCAGTATAGATGGACTAATAGACCAAGTCCCACACACCGCTAGAAGCCCAAATATTTTTTCAGAGCTAGATGCAGAAATTTTTTTTATTCAATTTGCAACCTGATGGAGGTCAGTATAGATGGACTAATAGACCAAGTCCCACACACTGCTAGAAGCCCAAATATTTTTTCAGAGCTAGATGCAGAAAAAAATTATTTTTAATTTGCAACCTGATGGAGGTCAGTATAGATGGACTAATAGAACAAGTCCCACACGCTGCTAGAAGCCCAAATATTTTTTCAGAGATAAATGAAGAAAAAAATTATTTTTAATTTGCAACCTGATGGAGGTCAGTATAGATGGACTAATAGACCAAGTCCCACACACTGCTAGAAGCCCAAATATTTTTTCAGAGCTAGATGCAGAAAAAAATTATTTTTAATTTGCAACCTGATGGAGGTCAGTATAGATGGACTAATAGACCAAGTCCCACACACCGCTAGAAGCCCAAATATTTTTTCAGAGCTAGATGCAGAAAAAAATTATATTCAATTTGCAACCTGCTGGAGGTCAGTATAGAAGGACTAATAGAACAAGTCCCACACACTGCTAGAAGCCCAAATATTTTTTCAGAGCTAAATGAAGAAAAAAATTATTTTTAATTTGCAACCTGATGGAGGTCAGTATAGATGGACTAATAGACCAAGTCCCACACACTGCTAGAAGCCCAAATATTTTTTCAGAGCTAGATGCAGAAAAAAATTATATTCAGTTTGCAACCTGATGGAGGTCAGTATAGATGGACTAATAGAATGATGCTATGCCCAAAAGATTTTACTTCACTAGGTGCAGTAAAAAAATTGGTATTCTATACACAGGTGGTATATCTTGCAACACAGATAGGCTACTCCACTGACTAACACACTCTGCAATAGGCCAAAAAGGATTAGCTTTGCTAGATTCAGCCAAATGCTGTGAAAAAAACTTGCACAGCACTGGCACAGACCTGCCTGGCAAAAACTGATAGGAACTGATGTAACCTAGTCCTGAAAAGGACTCCAATTACAATTAGTCTTTACTCCCACAATCTATCTATTTAAGAGCACAGACCTGCCTGATAAAAGTCGTAGGAAATGCTGTAACCTAGTCCTTAAAAGGACTGCAATCACAACTATTCCCTACTCCCAAGCTATCTGTATATTTGTGCGAAAATTGGCTTGAAATTAACAAGGTATAGCGCACACAGCAACAGCGGTGCCGTCTAACACGCAGCTGCAGCAGTGAGAAAATGGTGGCGACGGGGAAAATGGCTTGGTCTTATAGGGCAAGGACATGTGACATACACTGCCAATCGCACATGCCCTTGCTTGTGTGAAAAAAAGCACTTCGCTCCGTGTGTGCGCTGCTGATAGGCTGACAGATTGCACCTCCCCACTGTAAATGCGGGAAAGAGAAAAAAAAATGGAGATCTTCATTGTTCCTGCAGAGATCCATCCCCTGCCCCTCCCCCCGCCCCGCTGTACACTCAAACTGCGTATTAACATTAATTTTCATCATTACTGAGAAAAAATCCAGTTATGATTTTGGTGCACGAACAGTTATCGAACATAACCTCGAACAGCCAAATTTTTCTCAAATTGTTCGTGTTCGCCGACCGGCTCGAACACCGCCCAAAACAGCTCGAATTTGAGATTGGCGAACAGTTCGAGTAGAACAACGCTCATCTCTAGTTAAAATACCAGCATGGTATGTTTTTTTTTCATCTGTTTACATACGGTATTGTATTGTAGTAAATGGTGGGTAGATCCTTCACCAAGAAAAGCAGACACTTCCAAAATAATAGCACTCAAAAGATTCCATGAGACCCAAAACATTAAGGGTTGGCCAGTGCCAGGCTCTCACACACAGATTGGGTAGTCCTGCTGTCACAGGCGCATTACGTGCTGTCAGGTCCCTTAGCTTTCTAGCTGCTCTCTTCCATGTGTAGCGGTTGGCTCCCCCAGGTAACCCAGAAGCAGCCACCATGCCCTAATTTAATGTGGAGTGATGATAGCAGGTTACCCGACTGGCACTTGCCAACCCCTATTGTTTTTAGTCTCGTGAGGTCTTTTGAGAGTGATTCTTTTGGGGGTGTCTGGTTTCTTGGTGAAGGGTCTATTTGCCCTCCTGCATTCTACTGCCAATTTATTTCACTATTTTACATGTATAGCTTCCCTGACACTGGCTTATATTTCGAGCATCCTCCAAAATCCATTAAAAATCATGCTAGGGCTTTTTTTAGGGTTGGTCTTACTTTTGGGGAAACAGGGTACTAGACGTTTCTAGCAATGTTCAGGATCCCTGTTGCAGTTCTTTAGTCCAGGGGTTCAACTTGCACCTCTTCCTCCCTAATAGGAACTATTCATACATAATTTACATCGACAGCTGGAATTTTTTTTTGATATTCAGATCTTCCTTACACAGGAACATAAAATGTATAGATAGAGGTAACTTCCAATATTGTCTAGAGAACATGAAACCATACAACTTTATTTACAAGGAGAAAATTTGATGGCAGTTCGTCATTACTGTCCGCTGCAGTCAAACGCAGTCCTTAACCTCTTCATAACATATGAAGGGGTCTCCCTGGCATTGAGCCCGCATCTTTCCCCACACTTGACAGCTCATTTAATCAGCTGTCATGTGCCTTTAACAGCCGCGGGTGGATTGGAGCTCCACCTACGTCTGTTAACAAGTTAAATACAGCTGTCAATCTCTGACAACGGGATTTAACACATGCCAGCCAGAAGCGCGTCACAAATCCTGCCCATCAGCGCTGCTATTTTGTGATCAGGGGCACTGATGGGTTGTCATGATATCCTGGGGTCTGCAGAAGACCCTGGTGCCTGTCATTGTGAATCTCCTGTGAATGCCGGCTCGTGGTCGGCATTCATAGGAGAGTGTGACTTTTACTATACATAGCAGTGCTGAAGCCCTGCTGTCTATAGCACAAGAGATCAAATGATCACAGCTTCAGGTCTCCTAAGGGGACTATTGAAGACAGTAAAAAGTTTAAAAAAACACACACACAAAAGTTCAAACCACCCCCTTTTGCTCCTTCAAAAATAAAACAATTAAAAATAATACACATATTTGGTATCGCCACGTTCAGAAATATCCGATGTATTAAAAAATAAAACAGTATAACGAAAAAAAATCACAACGCCAGAATTAAGGTTTTTTGGCCACCGCAACATTGTAATAAAATGTAATAAGAGGCGATAAAAACATAGTATCTATCACAAAATGGTATTAATAAAAACATCAGCTCAGGGCACAAAAAATAAGCCATCACCCAGCCCCAGCTCCCGATAAACTAAAATGCTACATGTCTAGGAAAATGGCGACATAGGCAAAAAAAAATTTTCATACAAATTTTGGAATTTTTTTCCACCACTCAAATAGAAAATAAACTATACAAGTTTGGTATCTGCATACTCATACTGACCTGGGGATACATACTGTCAGGTCAGTTTTACTATATAGTGAACATGGTAAATAAAAAACCCAAAAAACAATTGTGGAATTGCACTATTTTTCATTTTCACACCAGTTGGAATTTTTGTTTCCAGTTTTTAGTATGATATTTAGTATTTAGTATCCGGTTTAGTATGATAAAAGCAATGGTATCATTGAAAAGTGCAACTCATCCTGCAAAAACTAAGCCCTCATATGGCTATAGTGACGGAAAAATAAAAAAGTTATGGCTCTTGGATGAAGGGGAGAAAAAAACAAAAACGAAAAAACGTTAAATGGGCCATGGTGAAGGGTGTAAGGCAGCTTCTTTCACGACAGTGCAGTAATGAGGCAGTGACCCAAGATAGTTCAACTTAAATGTCTTTATTTTGGCAACTTACAAAAATAAACTCAAACGTTATCCTCCGGTTCGCAGCCGGATCGTCCGTCACAGTCCATTGTGCATTATTTAATCATGTACAATCATCATTGTGATATCTGACAATTGTATTTTTCTTGGATGCATGTCTCTGCTTTTTACATGTGTGTATGTCCATCCCCCTCCCCCACTCCTGTTTTTTTTCTAATAAAATTTTGTAATTTGGCTGTCATTGGGGACATTTGAGCGTCGTTTTTTTTCTTCTTTTTGCGTATGTATTCCTCATGACGATTTGTCTCGACATCTGCTCAGAGTCCTGCTACATTAGTGGCATACTACTATATATACTATTTGCATGTATGTAATACATTTTAATATGCTACAATTTTCTGGAAGTAATTTTTGATCACTGACATGCAGATCTCGTTTGGGTATGCCTTAGTTCACACTGCCCCTATTCTCCACCATATGTAAGGCAGCAGCTTTCTCACGTGAGTGCGATAATGAAGCAGTGACCCAAGAGAGTTCAGCTTAAATGTCTTTATGGTGGGAACTTACGAAAATAAACTCAAACGTTATCCTCCGGTTCGCAGTCAGATTGTTCTTAACAGTCCGTATCAGTCTGTTGCGACTGCACCATCGTGTAACTCGTGGATGTGGCAATGGCTTTGCTTTCTCTGCTCCTGATTTGTGTTCAGTCTCACACAGCCCTGACCTACACAGAGCTCCTGTTCTGCTGCTTGCAAAACCAATACTGACACACCCAACCCCTACCCGAAAGTTTAAATGGGAAACGTGGACATGGGCCACTCCCAAAACCCAGAGTTGAGGGAGAGATCCATCCCACTACCATCCTACAGAGCTCTCCAAAAATAAAAGCCCATGTCAGGTTTTCCTAAGTCTGACTTGGTCAAATAGCTGGACTAAGTCCACACTCTCTTTTACTTTGCATTGTAACCACAGCTGTGATTGTAATTACAATGCTCTCCAGTGGTTTCAGTATGTTTCTATGCACATCCTGGGGGGACACGTAACGTCCCTTGTATATGATCCCCCTCACTACCTCACAAACGGTTCTAGGGAGGTGACTAATGGAAAATACATTATTACTTCTGATACTTATGGTTACAACCAGAGAAGTGGTGCAGGAACAGCGTTAGAGCAAAGGGTAAATAATGCTTATTTATTTTATAACATTCCCTACTCTATTGCAGATTTAATAAACCTATTTAAGATGCCCAATTTGTATAATCTTGTATAGGTTGCTGAACACTTCTAACCTGTCTGTCTTAAATGACTTCGCTGTTCTGAAAAATGTTGGTTTTATATTTTGCATAGAATGGGAAAAGTGGATTGGCAGCAGTGAGAGATAGGAGTTCCTCTAAGGTGGAGTTTGGTTGCCACTCCCAATCACAAGCCACCATGGTCTTGGCAAATGAATCTGTAATGATGTATTTACAAATATATGAATGCTAATCACATTTCAGTAAAAACTTTTTGTTCAAAAGTAGTTTTGAAAATAATTAGTATATGTATTACTTATTATTATTATTATTATAATTATTACCTTTTTTAAACATAATAGACATACAGATTGCCTACAACCCTTAAGCACCATCTGCATTTTAGCAGGGCAAGGTCTTGCTAGCCTAAATGTCACTTCTACGACCAATATGGCAGATGTTTATATTTATAACACCTGCTTTGCTGCTGGCTGCTGTTGAGCCTGGGCGTCTCTTGGCACTGATTAGCTGTCAGAATTGTAATTTCCATGTGCATATTAAATCAACATTTGCCTCTGAGGTCACCGCTTAATTACTGGCTTTGAAAGTGACTTTAAAGGAAAGCGGATAATCTTCCCAACTGCTCTGAATGTTTAGAAAAATAACACTGTGAAACCCTAATATTAAGAACCAGCATAATTTGTATGATTTACATCTAAGTATATCCATATATTAATTATTGGCCTGATATGGTTACATTTCCACTACAGTCACTTTCAACTTTCCATTTTAATAGTTGCTCTGTCTTATATTTCAGCTGATTTTATTCCCTGATTATGGCATTAGATTAAAATTAACTAGCGCTGGATCCAGGCATAAAATTAATATCAGATGGAGTGAAAGGTATAAAATAAAATTCTTTATTGATAAAATTGATTAAAACCTGATTGTAAAATAAAGTAAAATGGGAGTAATTTATATTAGGTATAGGGTTTAGTAGTAGTGGTAAAAGGCTGGTGGTCCTCTGTGGACCTTCTCAAAGCGGATCCACTAAGAATTGGCTTCTAGATCAGGGTGATTTTCCTGATGGCGAGGAGGAGAAGTGAATCAGAGGAGTCCAAGAAGGTTGTGGGTGAGCCAGGGGGATTGTTCACTCTGAAAAGAGGTGTATAAAGTTTCGGAATTAGAAAGCGAATTGGTGATCGTCAATAAGAATAAGTATTTATACCTGCTAAGTTGTCCCAAGATAGGTATGTGGATGTCCTGGTGGGATAGGGAAGTAGATGTGGTCTTTACAGAAGTGGAACAGCTGGCTCAGACATATGTTTTGGTTGTTAATTAGTAAAAGGATCAATCTTAAAGAGAGAGACACAAGAAAAGTTAAAGGAGTACAGAGTCTATTTTTAGGAAGTATAAGGTGGTTCAAAGTAAGTTCACTGGACTCGATATGTACCTGGTATTATTAATCCTAAGTCTCTCTGTTGGAGGTAGATGTCCACATAGGTATGGAGTGGTCCAATGAAGACCTGAACGGAATAATCAATACAGAGTGGGTACCGTGGGGGAATCTTAATTAGGGTTTGCCAATGTGATTTACTGGCTCTATGGACTATTTACCTCTTTTGTGTAGCTATGTTATATAGGAGGCTGGTAAGGGTCTTTTGGATTGTGACGTGCCTTTACAGGAGTATTGGCTGTCTCCTAAGTGCCTCAGATTGAAAATTGGTAACGTGTACTGGTCACTTAGAAACTGGTCACCTCACGACGTGAGGTGCTGGAATGTAAAATAGGAGAAATGTGGGTGATAGAGGCAAGGTCCAAAGTCTATACCGTGGGGAAAAGAGAGCAGTGATGCTCACAAGGACGTTGAGTCAATACACAGAGTCGGCGTGTAGCGGGTCACGATGATTCCTGCAATATGCAGCTGACGGCAGAGCGCGGCAGGAGTAGCGGTGTAGATGGCAGAAGGATGTCCGCGGCTTCGGTCCCAGAGTGCCGCGTGCCAGGTAGTAAGAAGGTGCCCCGCTGCGTCGCGCCGATTGAGCGTTTGTACTTACAGGTCTGTACTTGCAGGTCCGGGCATGTTTTCAACGATACCGGTTAGAATGGTTGCAGGGTGCCGTGCTGTGTTACTGGAGGATGTAGTCCCTAGGCTGATAGTTGCAGACGCTCAGAGGGGAGCAGTCTGTGTAGAAAGAGGGGAGGAAGCGAGAGTGGAGTCCCGGCCGGTGACTCAACACTCAGGGAGCTTCTCCTGAGCGTATGGTAGAGGCAGGTCAGGTGGACCTGCAGGGAATACTGTCACATGACAGTCACGTGGTACAAGCTTGTACGGGTGCCTAGTTGGACCAAAAACCTACGCATTTCGGAAACTGAGGACGGTTAGCTACCCTGATGAAGGAAACCGTCCTCAGGTTCCGAAACGCGTAGGTTTTTGGTCCAACTAGGCACCCGTACAAGCTTCCAGGAATGATGACTTCAATACTCTGCTTTAGTAGAGAAGAAATAGTTACAACTAGAGTAGAGCAAAAAGATTCCAGTGGCCACTTTAGTAGTTTGTGGTTGCCAGACCTGAGCACTTTGAATCTCGATGCATCTTGTGTTAATTAAGAACCCACAACATCTTACAAACATCGCGATGCAACGTCATGCCAATGGCCGATAATGGGATGCTAATTGTTTGCTGGTCGAGCGGCCACTGACCCCTAACTAGGGTCCTGTGAGTCTTTTTCATCAACTCTAGTTACAACTTTTTAGATGTATCAAAACTAGTGCCAATGAAAACTGGAATTGTAACCCATAGCTAACAATCAGATTCTTGATTTCATCTTGAGAGTTACTTTCGCAAATGAAATTTGATTTCTTGTTATAGGCAATACTTCCACTTCTTCAATGCACCAGTTTTGTGATACACTGAACCAGGAATGGATCATGTAAGACAGATGTATATTAATTTGTGGTGTATTTCTTTGCTTAAGACCATCATGCCTTTAGAAACATTTCCAGCAAGCGTTCTGTATCTTCTTTTATACTATCCAAATGTGACATTACCCCCTTCATGACTTGGCTATTTTCGTTTTACTTTTTTTCTCCCTTTCTTCCAAGAGCGATATCTTTTTTATTTTTCCGTCAATATAGTCATATGAGGGCTTGTTTTTTGTGGGATCAGTTGTACTTTTGAATGACACCATTCATTCTACCATATAGTGTACTGGAAAACGGGAAAAAAATTACAATTGTGATGAAATTGCAAAAAACGAAGTGCAGTTTCACAATTTTTTTGTTTTTTTTATTTACCATGTTCACTATATGGTAAAACTGTCATGGTAACATGATTGTCCAGGTCAGTACGAGTATGCAGATATCAAACGAGTATTCGAAAACTTGAAAAAAAAATATTTTTTTGCTTTTGTCGCCTTTGTTCAAGACTTGTAACATTCTCCTTTTTGGGATCTGGTGCCGGGTGAGGGCTTATTTTTTGTGGCTTGAGATAATGTTTTTATTGATACCATTTTGAGGTACAATGTTTGATTGCCTGTCATTGCATAAAAAACGCATTTTGGCATTTTGATTTTTTTCTCATTACGCCGTTTATCAATCGGATTAATTTATTTTATATTTTGAAAGATCAGACTTTTATGAATGCAGCGATTCCAAATATGAGTTTGTTGTTTTATTTAAATTGTTTTATTGTTAATGGAGCAAAAGGCTGGTGATTTGAACTTTTGTCCCCCACACAGCCCCCATGCGCAATATGATGTCCTACACACAGCTCTCATGCACAGTATAACGCACAGCCCCCATGAGCAGTAAGTGTATCACCATAAACTGGGGAAGGTGACTAAATCCCAGGAAAAAAGAAGTGAGTAGAAATGGGGTGGAGGGACATGGTGACTACCATATTAGCTCTGCAGCTGATAGGAACTCCATTGTTTCAGATAATACTATCTCCATTTTTTATTGTACCACTTTGTGCTGCACTTATATTCCACATTACATGCATGGTTTATGAGAAATTGAGTTTCCTGTATTGACTAACAGGCACCATTGTCATGTCTTGCACTTATTGCTTGTGTGGCTTTATTATACCAACCATTAAGCACTTACCCCAGTTCCTGTTCTATGAGGCACCTTTGTTTTAATGCTTTTATCTTATTTATATATGTATTTAATATGAATTTAATAAATATATATATTGTTCTTGGATCTTCGCATTCACTTCTTTTTTCCTGGGAATTTGTCACCTTTCCCGGTTTTTGGTGATATATTTTATGTTTCAAGTGCTATCCTTAATTGTTTAGCATCATCACAAGGGACATTTAGTGTATGTATTCCCCATGGGCAGTAAGATGTAAAAAACTTAAAAATAATACTTCACCCCGATCACCCACAGCTCCAGTCTGTGCTGTGCACTGAGGCACAGCTGCGATGTAGTGACGTCATCACGCCTACTGCGCTCTCAGATGCACAGGCCCAATGATGGAAGAGGAAGCCATCAGCTCCCTGTTCCATCATTGATGTCACTGGTATCTGTATCGTATCCCGAGGATACGGACACCAGGAAAAGTGAGACACTGAGCGGAGGGTCTGCAGGCTGCACCAGAACAGCCAATGGGCCACAAGTGACCAGCAGGCCGCACTTTGCCCATGTCTGCTCTATGAAATTATCTATTTGAGATGACCTAAATATCTGTTCTTTGCTAAAGTGATTTAAAGAGAATGTAAAAAAAAATACAAGGGCCGGCACACATGTAGTATTAAAGTTAAATTTTTGTTGCACATTTACACTGTGACTAATATCAAACAAATAAACACATACAATAAAAACACTATGCATAGGCACACTCCGATAAATGAATGCAAAAATATCACTATAACTAATATTAATAGTAGTAATAATAATAGTGATAGTGATATTTTTGCTTCTGTTTATTGCAGTGTGCCTATTGAATGTTTTATTTGCTTAAAGGGTTTGTTCTCTTCTCAGACAACCCCTTCTGAATCCTTATGTTTCCCCCCAATAAAATAACTACACTTATACTCACCCCTGGAGCCGGCGCTTTTCAGCAGTGTCGGCACTGGCTCTCCCGGGGCTCATGTGACATTGTTATGTCATGCGATCCCTGCGGCAAATCATTTCTGGCTTCACTCTCTCCTATGGGCTTAATTGACATCCAGGGGAAGAAAGAGAGCAGCAGCAGCTTTCACTTCCTCTGCATGTCTTGGTTTATCTGAAGGAGAGGAGAGTGAAGCCAGCACTGATTATTCTTATTCTATTGGGGGGAAGGAAATATAGGGATTCATAAAAAGTTGTCTAAGTAGTGGACAATCCCTTTAAATTGAATTTATTGCTTTATTTTTACATAATTAATCATTTATGCTGTATGTTAGATATGTAGAAGCATTTGTTAAACCATGATGATTTTCCTTACCGACAGAAATGATTAGTTGTCCTTGCATCCTCTGCTGTCTAATTTCATGTCTTTGTAGTCCATAGCATATGCTCATTATCTAAGTACAATCTGTTTCTTTATGTCCTTGGGGAATTAAATATCTTGATGATTCTGGACATTACATGCATAATTTTTTTTATAGGGTTGGTGATCTGCATTTACCTTTTAACTCTCTAGTACATCAAATCCATCTTAGCTGCCAACTGTTCTTGGCTTGTTTAGTGACGGTAGTTACTTACTGAAAGAGAACATAATTTGCCTAAGGTATGCTTAGGGCAGGACGAGAATTCTTAAGGGCTTTGCCCGGTGAGCTCTGCCAAATGTCAATGAAACTACTTCTTATATAAGTACTAGCATGAACAATTTATAGATGCTATATTATGTTTTGCTTGTGTATATGTAGCACCCTGAGGATTCGGCTGCTACAGGGGTATTGCACCTCAACCCAGAGGTGTGATATTCCACTCCCGGGTAAGGATGGAGTGTGGAACTGAGCTCGGTAGGCTGCATGCACTACACACATCCCATTTCCGAGGAGCAGGCCGACGGTACTCCCACTTAGAAATGTGCAGGTACGACCGAGTCTGTTCCTGGCTGGAGTGGGAGGGGGGTGGTACATCCCAAGTAGTGTAGGGGCAGATAGGGGGAGCAGCCTGGGTAAAGATAGGAGCTCATTGGGTGCTGGTCACCTGAGCTCACACATAGAGGGTGTATATAAGGTGGGCACCATCAAAGAACAGGGTCAGTCAGTCTTTGCAGGCAGGTCAGTCTGTCAGAGTAAGAAGCAGAGGAGCAGAGCAGCCCCAGAGAGAGAGAGAGGAGAAAGCAAGAGAGACCCAGAGGGGGAAACAGAAGAGAGGACTCTGAGACCCCAAATCCAATCCACGGGTGAAGAGTCGGCATCAGGGTACCGGAACCCAAGCTGGTGGGGGCAAAAACACACCCCAGCCAGAGACCGGAGGCCGTGGGCAGCGTCTGCCACGGCCACCCACCACATCCACCCCGAAGGCATACCACGTGGAGGGTCAGGGAACCCAAGGCCAAGGGTCTCCCAACAGAAGGCCCGAGGGAGCTGGACCTGGGTGGATCACTAGTGGGGACGGCCAGAGAAAGGACAGAAGGAGAGCTCAGGGTCACGCTCCGGACTCGCTTGGGGGTTGGCTGGATCCAGGACCTGGTGGATGCAGCACGGCTCGGGAGGTCACTTGAAGCTGGAGTGACCGGAACATCAGCAGTGAGTAAATACCCTTAACTGCATAACCCGACTCTGTCTTCCTTTAACATCTATGCTGCACCACCACAACCCCCATCCTCTGCACCTGACCCCCTGAGGCTATACCCCACCCGTTGGGGGTTATACCATCAAAAGCTGCACCTACACCATCAGCCTCAGCGGACCCTGCTGCAGCGGCGGCCATAGTGACCGCAATACAACGGGTGGCGTAGTCGACATTAAGAACTTATTAACATCTGTAGGACTGCCACATACAACTGAGTTTGACACCCTCGGCACGGACCGGGTCACAGCCACTCGGAAGACTACAACTCCCATCTGATCCGGCTCCGGATATTCCCCCTAAAGAATATGGCCCAGGGGGCGCGTCAACTTTGGCGTAGTCGGCAGGATTACGTGCCCACAACAACCGGGTACTGCGTGCCTGAAGAAAAGAATGAGTTTACCTCAAAAAGAAGTCTCCTGCCGGTTCCGGAGGGTCCCCGCCATCGGACCCCATCACCAGTCGATTCCAGCCGGTTGTCCGCCATTAACCGCGTTTTCCCGCCATCTGCAGAGTTTCCCGCCACTGGGAAGCGATTCCCGCCATTTCCAAAGGTTTCCCGCCTTGGAAGAGCGGACGCCATTATGGGCGTGCCAGAGGGTGGCAAGAGGCCACCTCCCATCGTGGGCCAGGACCGAAAATGGCGCCAAAAGTGGAAACCGCCCCCACCAACAGAGACTGTGATGCTAGAGGTGTCTGTCAGCGTGAAAGAACCGCCCCTGGAGCTGACAGTCACCAAATGGCCCCGGGACCGCCCTCGAGGTGGGAGGAGACGAAAGGAGAGAACAAAGATGGGTGCCGCCTGGAGCAGTCTAGAGCGAGCGCACCCGGAGGCAAGAAGCCTGGAGAAGAATATCGGAGGAGCTTACCCGGAGATGGCGAGAAAGCAGAGCAGCACCGGCCCGCTGGCCAGGAGCCTGCTGGAGACGACTGTAGGAGAGCAGAGCAGCACCGACCCGTTGGTCAGGAGCCTGCTGGAAACAACGACCCCACTAGGCCTAGTGGAGGTCCTAGCACAGCTCCCCCGAGACCGGGAGTGTGCACAGACCGCTCTGGAGGGCCTCGCAAGGAGGATGGCCCGGGTGCAGCGAGAGACGTTGGCGGAGTGGAGCCGTGAGATGGCCCAGCAGACCGAGACCTGTGAGCGGAGCACGCCACCCGAGACGAGGAGACAGACCGCCTCTGAGGATGGCGCGGGAGGACGGAAGGCCGGAGACGGCGCCGAGAAGGGAGCCGATCGAGTGGAGGAAGGTAAAGGGGACGTCTATACCCCAGACCGGGAAACCGCGTACCTGCCCCAGCTCCCCGTCGCAGAGCCCGAAGTCTATCCTGCCGTGCCCGTCGCTGCAACGTCACCGCCGCAGACTAGGCCTCAAACGGGAGCCGCGACCCCTGTGACGTCACACGCCTCGACCCCGAGCGTGACCAAGCAGGAAGTACCACCAGCCTGGTCGCAAGGCCTAGTACCCCCGGGCGCCGCAATACCAACAGCGCCTCCTACCTCCGCGGAGCCCCCGGCCTGGTCGCAGGGCCAAGTAGCCCAGGGCGCCGCCGTCCTTACGGTGCCCTTTACCTTCCAGATACCCCAGGCCTGGCCGCAAGGCCCGGGCAACCCGGGCGCCACCACCACCGCGCCCATAAGACCAAGAGTGCCGCATCTGGGAGAGGACCCGGACGGGTCTGAAGCCAAAGGTAACCATAAAGCAAGAGCAGGAGGACGCCGTCGCTAAGGACAGCGAAGCAGAAGCTGTATATAGTTGCCAGTCGGGGCACCGTGAACTGAAACTGAAACTGAAACTGAAACTGAAACCGTGAACTGAAACTGAAACTGAAACTGTTGCTGTTGCTAATATAGTCCCCGTTGGGACCAGCATGTGTGAACTGTTACCCGTATTTCCCTAAATCCCACTGACCGAGGACTGAGAGCGGTCATTCCTCCCTAATACCTGGCCGAGGACTGAGAGCGGCCATATCCTTGTATATAGTTGCGCGTCCTAAAGCGCCCCCTACCGGTTTTATAGGAAAACCAGTTTTCCAGAGAGACTGTCGCACTTTACCCGGTCACACGTTGCACAGTGACCGGAGGAGGAGCCAGAGGCGACGAGAATGTTTTATATTGATATATATATATATAATGTTTTATATGTTTTATATGTTTATGCAAAAATTTTTTTTTTTGATGTTATGTCTTACAGCCCGAGGACGTGCTGTGATTTACCAGGGGGGAATGTAGCACCCTGAGGATTCGGCTGCTACAGGGGTATTGCACCTCAACCCAGAGGTGTGATATTCCACTCCCGGGTAAGGATGGAGTGTGGAACTGAGCTCGGTAGGCTGCATGCACTACACACATCCCATTTCCGAGGAGCAGGCCGACGGTACTCCCACTTAGAAATGTGCAGGTACGACCGAGTCTGTTCCTGGCTGGAGTGGGAGGGGGGTGGTACATCCCAAGTAGTGTAGGGGCAGATAGGGGGAGCAGCCTGGGTAAAGATAGGAGCTCATTGGGTGCTGGTCACCTGAGCTCACACATAGAGGGTGTATATAAGGTGGGCACCATCAAAGAACAGGGTCAGTCAGTCTTTGCAGGCAGGTCAGTCTGTCAGAGTAAGAAGCAGAGGAGCAGAGCAGCCCCAGAGAGAGAGAGAGGAGAAAGCAAGAGAGACCCAGAGGGGGAAACAGAAGAGAGGACTCTTGAGACCCCAAATCCAATCCACGGGTGAAGAGTCGGCATCAGGGTACCGGAACCCAAGCTGGTGGGGGCAAAAACACACCCCAGCCAGAGACCGGAGGCCGTGGGCAGCGTCTGCCACGGCCACCCACCACATCCACCCCGAAGGCATACCACGTGGAGGGTCAGGGAACCCAAGGCCAAGGGTCTCCCAACAGAAGGCCCGAGGGAGCTGGACCTGGGTGGATCACTAGTGGGGACGGCCAGAGAAAGGACAGAAGGAGAGCTCAGGGTCACGCTCCGGACTCGCTTGGGGGTTGGCTGGATCCAGGACCTGGTGGATGCAGCACGGCTCGGGAGGTCACTTGAAGCTGGAGTGACCGGAACATCAGCAGTGAGTAAATACCCTTAACTGCATAACCCGACTCTGTCTTCCTTTAACATCTATGCTGCACCACCACAACCCCCATCCTCTGCACCTGACCCCCTGAGGCTATACCCCACCCGTTGGGGGTTATACCATCAAAAGCTGCACCTACACCATCAGCCTCAGCGGACCCTGCTGCAGCGGCGGCCATAGTGACCGCAATACAACGGGTGGCGTAGTCGACATTAAGAACTTATTAACATCTGTAGGACTGCCACATACAACTGAGTTTGACACCCTGGGCACGGACCGGGTCACAGCCACTCGGAAGACTACAACTCCCATCTGATCCGGCTCCGGATATTCCCCCTAAAGAATATGGCCCAGGGGGCGCGTCATATACATTAGTTTCTTGTCATCCTGCTGCCCTCATTTTATATGTCTCCATTACTAAAACATAATTCAAGCCTCACCATCTCTACAACTCTAAAACTTTTGTTCATGCATAGCTGGCACAGATCCAAGACTGAGATGTGTTCATTTCATTTACAGATGTAGCCTTTCGTAAAATAAAAAAATCAACATCAGAAAGATATCCTGATACAGAAATGTGTAACTTAAGACCAAACTACAGAAATTCAATGACTTTTGTTGTATTAAGAGTAGTGTTGAGCCACCCCCGTAGTGTTCGGGTTCGGTTCGGTTCGTCGAACACCGGGATGTTCGAGGAACTGTTCGTCGAACTGTTCGTCGAACACCTTAGAACACCGTCGAACACCGTTAAAACCAATGGCAGGCAAACAAAAACACATAGAAACACATAGAAAACACCTTCAAAGGTGTCCAAAAGCTGACAAACTGCTCAGAAGACGCTTTCTTTAAAAAAGCCGGCCGGCAATTCAGCAGCGGCATACACCGGTACCCGACAATTTAGAAAAGAAGGAATAGAGCTTCACACATAGATTAGATAGATAGAAACATGTCAGTCACATATATATGAAGTACAGTGACAGTGTTGCTTACTGTACTTGTCATTTAGTGTAAAGGATTTATTAAAAAATATAATAGTGTTTTCATGCACTGTCTCTTTAAAAAAGCCGGCCGGCAATTCAGCATCTGTACCCGACAATTTAGAATAGAAAGAATAGAGCTTCACACATAGATTAGATAGATAGAAACATGTCAGTCACATATATATGAAGTACAGTGATAGTGTTGGTTACTGTACTTGTCATTTAGTATTAAAATAAAGGATTTATTATTAAAAAAAATTGGCGTGGGGTTCCCCTTAATTTTAGTCTCTAGCGGAGGTTAAGCAGACAGCTGGGGCAGATGTTTGAAGCCTGGGAAGGGGGTAATACCCACGGAGCTTCCCAGGCTACTAATATGAGCCCCCAGCTGAATACATAGCCTTTACTAGCTATTAAAATGGGGGACCCCCCAAAAAAATGACGTGGGGTCCCCCCTAATTTAATAGCTAGCAAAGGCTAGGCAGACAGCTGGGGGCTGATATTAATAGCCCAGGAAGGAAGCCATGAATATTGGCCCCCTCCCAGGCTAGAAACACCAGCCGTCAGCCGCCCCAGAAATGGCGCATTCATAGGATGCGCCAATTCTGGCACTTAGCCTCGCTCTTCCCACTGCCCTGTAGCGGTGGCAGGGGGTAATAGGGCTGGGGTTGATGTCAGCTTATAATGCCAGCTGACATCAAGCCCAGGTTAGTAATGGAGAGGCGTCTATAAGACACCCCCATTACTAACCCCATAGTCAAAGTTAAAAGAAAACACAAACACCCAGAATAAAGTCCTTTAATTGAAATAAACACACAATTCTTTATTGTTCTAAATTAAACCATACTTACCGTCACGCCCATTCCAGCTGAAGCCAACGATCTCCTGCAATAAAAGAAAAATAATAAAGCAACATCATCCTTACCTTTCCATGGTTCCCACGACGGCTCCAGCTCTGCTACATCGAGATGACAGGCTGGACCGCAGCAGAACGCCGCCATCCAGCCTGTCATCCCGCAGACACTGAGAAGCGCAGGCATGCTTGTGTAGCACCCTGAGGATTCGGCTGCTACAGGGGTATTGCACCTCAACCCAGAGGTGTGATATTCCACTCCCGGGTAAGGATGGAGTGTGGAACTGAGCTCAGATAGACTGCATGCACTACATACATCCCATTCCAGAGGAGCAGGCCGACGGCACTCCCACTTAGAAATGTGCAGGTGCGACCGAGCCTGTTCCTGGCTGGAGTGGGAGGGGGGAGGAACATCCCATGTAGTGTAGGGGCAGATAGGGGGAGCAGTCTGGGTAGTGGTAGGAGCTCATTGGGTGCTGGTCACCTGAGCTCACACATAGAGGGAAATATAAGGAGGGCACCAACTAGGATCAGGGTCAGACGCAGAGAGTAAGTCAGATGCAGAGGACAAGCCTGCAGAAAGAAACAACAGCCCTGGAGAGAGAGTGGAGTAAAGAAGGAGACCCAGAGGGGGACAAAGAAGGGACCCAAGAACCCAAATAAGAACACCGGGTGAGGAGTCAGCAGAAGGGTACCGGAACCCAAGCTGGTGGGGGTAAAGACATTCCCCAGCCAGAGACCGGAGACCGTGGGCAGAGTCTGTCACGGTCACCCACTACATTCACCCTGAAGGCACACCACATGGAGGGTCAGGGAACCTGAGGCCAAAGGTTGCCCAACAGAAGGCCCGAGGGAGCTGGATTTAGGTGAATCACTGGTGGGGACGGCTGAAGGAAGGACAGAGGGAGAGCTCAGGGCCACGCTCCGGACTTGTTTGGGGGTTGGCCGGATCCAGGACCTGGTGGACGCAGCACGGCTCGGGAGGTCACTTGGAGCTAGAGTGACCAGGAACATCTGCAGTAAGTAAAGACCCTTAACTGCACTACCCGAGTCTGTCATCATTACCGGCTGCACCGCACCACCACAACCCCCATCCTCTGCGCCTGTCCCCTCTGAGGCTATACCCCTCCCGTTGGGGGTTATCCCACCAAGCTGCGCACCCACCATCAGCCTCAGCGGACCCTGCAGCAGCGGCGGCCACAGTGACCGCATCACAACGGGTGGCGTAGTCGACACAACGAACTTTAATAACATCAGTAAGGACTGCCACATAACTCATAGCTTGACGCCCTGGGCACGGGACCTGTCCAGTCAGGTGCAGCAGGCAGGAACGGGCTGCCCCCAACCAACAGCTGCCTATTTGTACCTGGCCGGACACATCAATATAGGGAAGCCCTTTTTTTCTTAATTATTTCATGAAATAATTAAAAAAAAAATACGTGGGGCTTCGCACTATATTTGTGTCCAGCCAGGTACAACTAGGCAGCTGGGGGCTGGAATCTGCAGCGCAGGGAGGCCCAAGCTTTCTGGGCCCCCCCCGCTGCAAATTGCAGTCCGCAGCCACCCCGGAAAATGGCGCGTTCATAGAAGCGCCATCTTCTGGCGCTGTACCCAACTCATCCAGGGCCCTGGTGCGGTGGCTCACTGGGTAATAAAGGGGTTAGGGCCAGCTTGGTATTATCAGCTGGCCCCAAGCCCAAAATTCATGGGGTCACGCCAGTATTAGACATGACCGCCATGAATTTCTAGTAAAGTATTTAAAAAAAACACAACACCCAGAATAAAGTCCTTTAATTGAAATAAACACACAATTCTTTATTGTTCTAAATTAAACTATACTTACCATCACGCCCATTCCAGCTGAAGCCAACGATCTCCTGCAATAAAAGAAAAATAATAAACCAACCTCATCCTTACCTTTCCATGGTTCCCACGACAGCTTCAGCTCTGCTACATCGAGATGACAGGCTGGACCGCAGCAGAACGCTGCCATCCAGCCTGTCATCCCGCAGACACTGAGAAGCGCAGGCATGCTTGCGCTCCTCAGTGTCTCGCTGTGACGGCATCCAGATGAGCCGAGGTCATGTCCAATGAACTCGGCTCACCTCATGCACGTCACTGACAGCGTGGGAAAATTCTCACGCTGAAGTGCTGAGTGCAGGAGAATTCTCCCACGCTGTCAGTGACGTGCATGAGGTGAGCTCATGTCCAATGAACTCAGCTCACCTCATGCACCTCACTGACAGCGTGGGAAAATTCTCCTGCACTCAGCGCTTCAGCGTGAGAATTCTCCCACGCTGTAAGTGACGTGCATGAGGTGAGCCGAGTTCATTGGACATGACCTCGGCTCATCTTTATGCCGTCACAGAGAGACAATGTGGAGCGCAAGCATGCCTGCTCTTCTCAGTCTCTGCGGGATGACAGGCTGGATGGCGGCGTTCTGCTGCGGTCCAGCCTGTCATCTCGATGTAGCAGAGCTGAAGCTGTCGTGGGAACCATGGAAAGGTAAGGATGAGGTTGCTTTATTATTTTATTTTTATTACAGGAGATCGTTGGCTTCAGCTGGAATGGGCGTGACGGTAAGTATGGTTTAATTTAGAACAATAAAGAATTGTGTCTTTATTTCAATTAAAGGACTTTATTCTGGGTGTTTGTGTTTTTTTTAACTTTGACTATGGGGTTAGTAATGGGGGTGTCTTATAGACGCCTCTCCATTACTAACCTGGGCTTGATGTCAGCTGGCATTATAAGCTGACATCAACCCCAGCCCTATTACCCCCTGCCACCGCACCAGGGCAGCGTGGAAGAGCGAGGCTAAGTGCCAGAATTGGCGCATCCTATGAATGCGCCATTTCTGGGGCGGCTGACGGCTGGTGTTTCTAGCCTGGGATGGGGCCAATATTCATGGCTCCCTTCCTGGGCTATTAATATCAGCCCCCAGCTGTCTGCCTAGCCTTTGCTAGCTATTAAATTAGGGGGGACCCCATGTCATTTTTTTGGGGGGTCCCCCATTTTAATAGCTAGTAAAGGCTATGTATTCAGCTGGGGGCTGATATTAGTAGCCTGGGAAGCTCCGTGGGTATTACCCCCTTCCCAGGCTTCAAACATCTGCCCCAGCTGTCTGCTTAACCTCCGCTAGAGCCTAAAATTAAGGGGAACCCCACGACAATTTTTTTAATAATAAATCCTTTATTTTAATACTAAATGACAAGTACAGTAACCAACACTATCACTGTACTTCATATATATGTGACTGACATGTTTCTATCTATCTAATCTATGTGTGAAGCTCTATTCTGTCTGTTATAAATTGTCGGGTACAGATGCTGAAATGCCGGCCGGCTTTCTTAAAGAGACGGTGCATGAAAACACTATTATTTTTTTTAATAAATCCTTTACACTAAATGACAAGTACAGTAAGCAATACTGTCACTGTACTTCATACATATGTGACTGACATGTTTCTATCTATCTAATCTATGTGTGATTCTCTATTCCTTCTATTCTAAATTGTTGGGTACAGATGCTGAATTGCCGGCCGGCTTTTTTAAAGAGACGGTGCATGAAAACACTATTATTTTTTTTGATAAATCCTTTACGCTAAATGACAAGTACAGTAAGCAGCACTTTCACTGTACTTCGTATATATGTGGCTGACATGTTTATATCTATCTAATCTATGTGTGAAGCTCTATTCTTTCGGTTCTAAATTGTCGGGTACCGGTGTATGCCGCTGCTGAATTGCCGGCTTTTCATGTTTCACTGTTGGCACTGTTCCCATCGATTTGGGCAATCACTGTAATGCCACAACCACCATGGCTGTGGCATTACAGTGAGTGGCAGACAATCCCTGCATGATTGGTGCTCTAAATAGCGCCAGACATGCAGGACACGCTTTTGGTGCACGAACAGTTATCGAACATAACCTCGAACAGCCGAATTTTTTGCAAATCGTTCGGGTTCGTCGAACAACTCGAACACCGCCCAAAACAGCTTGAATTTGAGATTGGCGAACAGTTCTAGTCGAACACCGCTCATCTCTAATTAAGAGTAGAGATGAGTGAACCCGAACTGAATTCCGAACACAGACTTCTCCCGAAAGTCCGTTTTAGTGTTTGGAGAGAGAGACCCCACTAGACCTTACAATGACCATTTTACAGCACCAAAGTTTGGATCCCCATTGACTTCTATGGGGTTCGGGTTCAAGTTCGGGTACAGTTCTGGTACCGGAACCAAACTTTGAACTAAAGTTTGGTCAAACCCAATGAACCCGAACATCCACGGGTCTGCTCATCCCTATTTAAGAGTCGTAAGACTCAACATTCTGCATTGTGATATTTTTCTGGTGTGATGGTTTAAGAAGGTCTACATCTGCATGGGATACTATATGCACCTTTTCAAAATGGTATTCTCAAGTTGTCTCTTGAGCATTTCAAGCAATGCATTTCTCCCTATTTACTTTAATTCAGGGTTTCTGGCAGGGCGGGTTCTCCTCCTTGAGTGACAGCTTTGGTGAATAGTAGTACTGTAGTCTTAGTAGAACTACAAGGTTAAGTGCCCACGTAGCATTTTTGTAGCGTTTTTACGGCTGCGAAAACGCTTGTAAAACAGTCTGCCATGCAAAGCAATGTGAGTTCGGATGTGCTGTGCACATGATGCGCTAATTTGCACGCCGAATTCGCATTGCGTTGAGGAACATTGAGGAACATTGAAACAAAGCAAACCCGCAGGTATATGTGGATTTGCTGCGTTTCAATTAAATTCAATGGCCGCGAATTTGCAGCGTAATCGCGGTGCGTGTGGTACCCGGGATGAAGAGGAGACTACAACTCCTCTTCATCCCGGCTACCACGCGGTGAAAAAAAGAAATAAAAAAGGTAAAAATAAACAAAACCTGTATATTCACCTCTCCGGCGGCCCCCAGTCTGCTCTCCGGTCTCCTCCAGTCTGCTCCCGGCCACGTCCTCTCTCCTTGGCGTCCCGCGATGTACTGTCAGGACCTGCGGTGACGTCATTTAGTCACCTGATGGTCACGCGACCGCTGACGTCGGCGGTCAGGTGATGGTCGCGTGACCATTAGCTGACTAAATGACGTCACCGCAGGTCCTGACAGTACATCGCGGGACGCCAAGGAGAGGGGACGCGGTCCGGGAGCAGACTGGAGGAGACCGGAGAGGTGAGTATACAGGTTTTTTTTTATTTTTAACGTTTTAATTCTTTTTTTTTTACTATAGATGCTGCATTTAAAGCATCAGTTGTTCACACATTATAAATCCATGCCAGTTGCATGGATTTATATTGTGTGACCAACTTGTCAAGCACTTTTCCAAGTGATGCTCAAAATCGCTTGGAAAACTGCTTGAAAAAACGCATGCAAAAACGCATGTAAAAACGCTGAAAAAACGCTTCTCTCTGGCAGAAAAAACGTATGTAAATCTGCATGCGTTTTTTTCTACCAGAGAGAGGCAAAAACGCTCTGCATCAAATCTGCTACGTGGGCACATAGCCTAAAGCTCATCACAATTTCTTCTGTAAGGCTATGTGCACACGATGCAGAAATGCTCAGGATTTTTTCCTGAGCGTTTCTGCATCTCCCTGGCAGAAAAAACGCACGCGGATTGTACATGCGTTTTCCTGCCAGGGACATGTGGAAATGGAGCGTTATTCACTGCCATTTCCGCATGCGGATTGACAAGCGCTTTCCAAGCGAATTAGCATCACTTGGAAAGTGCTTGTGACAACTAGGTCACACTATATAAATCTATGCAAACGGCATGGATTTATATAGTGTGACCTGAGAGAGTGGTTAAAAATAAAAAATAAATGTATACTTACCCTCCGATGGCCCCCGGTGTCCTGCTTTACACTCCGTTCTCCCTTGCCGACAGCGGTGGATTGAAAGACCTGCCGACGTCAGCGTCGCGTGACCTGTCACATAACTCTGACGTCAGCGCAGATCCTTCATTCCATCGCGAAGTGCCGGGAAGCAAGGAGGAGCGCAGCGCGGGCCGCCGGAAGGTAAGTATACATTTATTTTTTATTTTATTCTTTTTTTTACAGATTTTTTAATGGTACTTGGGTGTGGATGAGACTCTCCTCTTCTCTACACCCGGGTACCATCCGCACATTAGAACGCGCCAATTACGCAAGTACAGATGCAGTCTTGCGGAATTGCCGCGTTGTAATGCAAGTCAATGGCGGCGAAAACGCAGCACTTCAGCAAAATAATTGGTAGTGCTGCTTTTTTTTCCGCAATAATTCAGCACATGCGGATTATCATTGGGGAACATTGCTGCCCTTCTACCATGCGTTTTAATGCGTTTCTGCAGCTGCCAAAATGCTGCAGAAACGCATTAAAAACGCATCGTGGGCACACAGCCTAAAGCCCCCGTCTCACATAGCGAGATCGCTAGCGAGATCGCTGCTGAGTCACGGTTTTGGTGACGCAACAGCGACCTCACCAGCGATGTCGCTATGTGTGACACTTTGCAACGATCAGGACTCTGCTGTGAGGTCGCTGATCGCTGCAAAGTGTCCTGGACCATTTTTTGGTCGTTGCTCTCCCGCTGGTCAGCACACATTGCTGTGCGTGACCAGCGGGAGCAACGATCAGGCTGGTAACTATGGTAAACATCGGGTTACTAGGGGCACACGCGCACTTAGTAACCCGCTGTTTATCATGGTTACGAGCCTGCTAGAGTGAGCGGTAACCTCACGCTCACTGTAGCAGAGTGGTAACCATGATAAACAACGGGTTACTAGGAGCGTGTGTGCCCCTAGTAACCCGATGTTTACCATAGTTACCAGCCTGCTCCTGCTTCAGCAGGCTCGTAACCAGGAGCAGGACATCGTGGAAAGATTCTTTCCACGATGTCGCTGCTCCCCTGATCGTTGGTGAGCCTGCCTGTTTGACAGCTCACCAGCGACCACATAGCGACGCAGCAACGATCCCTGACAGGTCGTATCGTTGTCGGGATCGTTGCAGCGTCGCTAAGTGTGATGGGGCCTTAACACATTCAGCTATCAGTGGTTTGTTCTGGAGACTATTACTGCTATTACTATATTTACTTATAGAGATAACAGGGCATTTGAAAAAGCACATGCTGTGGATCTGGACAGCGAGAGCAGAAAGCCAGGATTAGCAGACATGCTCTGAAAGCTGCTGGCTGGTGATTTATAACTGCATCTCTTCAGAAGATGAGAGGAAGAGGAGGGAGGTGTACAGCTAACTAATAGAAATCAATGGGCTGGAGAGAGCTGACTGTTATGTTAAGAATTAACCCTTCTACCAGAATGTAACTACTGCTCACGACCTGCCTGGCTCTGGAGGCCAAGCTCAATGGAAACCAGTTGTAAACTATAAAAGATAATATCTGTCATTGCAGGAGAATGAGAGCAGATAGAAAAAGGAAGTCAAATGCAAACTTGCTTATTTTTATGCTGTCTAACTATATTAAGAAATATAAGAACTTGAGAATAACCTTTTAAGTAATATTTTAATTTCAATTTTAAATTTCATTTTTTATTGATTCAATTAATTAATTTGATTCAACAGTGAATAATTGTATCTCAATTTGAATGCCAATGTACTAAACAGTAACATTGTAAATACATTTAAATGCAAAAGATGTTGGCTTCTTGTAATTGAGATAGATCATAAGAGTGGGGGCAGAATTTTGTTCCTTCTAGTTGTGAACTACAGTACACAGAGCAGGTAGAGACTGTGGATCCCCCTTTCATACACAGCCTATGCTCGGTCATCTATCCCTCTTCTTCTTGCTTTCACTGCCCACAATATTTTCTCCCCACATAGTAATTAGCAAAATACAGTGGTGGTTCTTTTGCATGTTTCTCACACTTAAAATAAAGTAAAGTAAATAAAAAATGCAATTTTTAAATGAAGGTCTTTATTATTATGGGAAAAAGAAATCCAAACCTACAAGGCCCAGTGTGAAATAGTGATTGCCCCCTAAACCTAATAACTGGTTGGGCCACCCTTAGCAGCAACAACTGCAATCAAGCGTTTGCGATGTCTGTCAGTGAGTCTTTTACAACACTCTGGAGGAATTTTGTCCCACTCATCTTTGCAAAATTGTTGTAATTCAGCCACATTGGAGGGTTACTGAGAATGAACCGCATTTTTAAGGTCATGCCACAGCATCTCAATCAGATTAAAGTCAGGACTTTGACAAGGCCACTCCAAAGTCTTAATTTTGTTTTTCTTAAGCCATTCAGAGGTGGACTTTCTGGTGTGTTTTGGATCATTGTCCTGCTGCATAACCCAAGTGCACTTCAGCTTGAAGTCACAAACAGAACACTTTTAGCCTGATTTGGAAGGATAGATGAGATTAAGATTAACTGCGTTCAAACTTTTGGTTTGACTGGAGCTGTGGTTTACTAATGTGTTGTGTGTAGGGATGACTGGATGCGTGTAAGTTTGGGTTCGTCTGGTTTGACCGAACTTTAGTCCAAAGTTCAGTTCTGGTATCAGAACTGTACCCGAACTTGAACCAGAACCCGAACCCCATATAAATCAATAGGGACCCAAACTTTGGAGGTGGAAAATTATCTCTCTCTTTACAGTTCGGGTTCGCTCATCTCTAGTTGTGTCTACTAATGTGTTAATGAAACCGACAGTATAATAGTTCTCTTTTGTACACAAAAAGAACAAAAGAAGCAAACCTAATGAGATTAAAAAAAATAGCCATAATAACATCCATTTTTTGCTTGTTTATGGTTTAACTTTTCACATATCAACTGGGTATTTTTCACGGGATAAAACGTGTAAAATTGTTTGATATGCAGCATCATAATATGTTCTACTTTCATTTGTCTTGTAGGTCTGCTATACAAAGTATGGGGAAAAAATGCTTTGAAAAAGTTTACAATTACCTCCAAAAGGCACGTCAAGATAAGACCAGTGAAAAAGAAGTGAAGAAGCATCTGGAGACTCTTGTTTCCAGGGCGAGTGAGTGTTTTCTGGTGGACCAGATTCTGTTCTTTGAAGAAGAGCTCTCAGCAGCATCATCAAGACAAGACAAATGCTGATACTAATAGCCCCTGGAGGAATAAAATCATTTACAGGCATGTGTTACTAAGATCCATCTCCACATGCTACAGATTGTATGGCACATTACAGCATGTCTTTTGCTGTCAGATATTTTTTCATTCGCAAGAGAATTTATTGAAAGGAACATATTGAAATTTCTGACATGTTGCTTTGGATGACTAGATACAACAGTATTACATAATATTACAGATAAATAGTTTGTTGGAAAGATAATGAGGACTTGTCGTTTTGCAGTAGATTGTCAGAAGTGTACAATAAGCTTTACAGTCAGCTTTCATTATTAAAGGGGTTAACAAGAGTAACAAAAGGGACAACCTTTTTTTAACTAAAAGCACAGCACCTCTCATATCCACAGTTTGCAACAGGTATTGAAGCCTATCCATAAATATTTTAATTAAAGAAGTACTCCCACTAACTTTTTTATGCATTAAATGTGTGTGTATGTGCATGTAATGTAGTGTGAGTGTATTAATATACTCACCTACCACCGCTCTCTCCAGTGTCCTGCGCCATTCTTCTTTGCTTGTTACTGACGTCACCACTCAGCAGACTGGCAGAGTCACACTGCGTTCTATGTGACCCAGAAGTAACTTTTACAATAAAAGCCTATGGAGTACTAGAATGAGGCTCTATAGGCTTTCATTGTTACAGCAACTTTCAGCTCACACATAAAGCATAGAGTGAGCTGGCTAGTTGGAGTTGCGGTGACATCACTCAGAAGAAGAGAAGAACGGTGCTGGACACCGGAGGATGCAGTTGTAGGTGAGTATATTAATATACTCACACTGTATAACATGCATGTACACACACATTTACTCCATAAAAAGTTAGTGGGAGGGCTTCTTTGAATTGAGCTGCAGTACCTGTTACAGTCATTTTCCGAATACTTTACGGGTACCAGTTTGTCTATGTTAATGTATCTGTATAGAAGTCCATAGACCCGACAATTCAAAACTTTTTACTTAAGTCAATACTGGCTCGAGAACTTTCTTTTAAAAAGTAGCTATCATAAGTCTGGGGCTGCCCTTCTTTTTTTAAGAAAAGAGTGGAGAGCCTCAGCTTGTTCAATTTTTTGTGGCCACAGCGATCCCTAATGTCCTACTAAAGAACCCAACTTTCTAGCAAAAAGTCAGGTTTAAACCTCCCCATTGTGATCCTGCTTGCAGAGCTGTGAAAGAGTAAGAACTTGCATTTTATCATGAAATATCCCTCTTTGCACTAACCCAGGGCTGCTGCATACTTTACCAAGCCGTTGCGAAACGTTAACCACTCTAATGATGTTACTGCTTCACAGGGCCGTGTAGCGTTGTATTATCCCACTCTGCATGCCAGGACCCCACAACCCTTTTGCTTGCTAGAAAGTCAGGTTCAGAAGGGGGACATTAGGGATGTTTGTGACCACTTTTGTTAAGAATAATCACTAGTTTGAGGTTCCACACCATATTCTTTTAAGGACCACTCTGGTGTTTTATTTTTATTGCCACCTTTGTTATCAGGCAGTAATATGTGTAGAATGAGCGCAATAAACTACCTACCAGTTGCTATCTTCTGCCGTTTCCAGCGCTGCTCTGATACTCTCCTGTGTCATATGACTCCAGTTGTTTCTTGCCATCTTACATTGAAGTTGACTAGTTCCATTATTAATGAAATTCTCTGAGAGGCTCATATTCTTACATTCAGAAAGTGACCTTTGTTCAACACAGAAACGCTGTGTGAGCCCGCTGGTCATAATTGTGGTCATATGATGCAGGAGAGGATTGGTGCAACACTGGAAACGGCAGAAGACAGCAGTATAAGTATTTCAATACACTCATTACACACTCATTACTGATTGATAACAGAGGGGGCAATTAAAAAAACTGCTGGAGTTGTCCTTTAGGTGATAAATACTCTTTAGGAACCATGGAATGTAAGAAAGTGCCATCCTTCATGCTTTAAAAAAATTGTTTAATTTAACTTTTTCATTTCTCAATAACTATTGTTTTACAAATCATTTTTGTCATCATCCATGTTATATAACATATTACAAAAATGTTACAGTGTACAGAATTGCTTACACATTCATGCACCTTAAGGCCCAAGTAGACTAATATTCCTCATAGAATATTGATAAAATATTGGGTAAAATGTGAACGGTCAGACAAGAATAAAATAAATATGATAGTTTCCTGAGTATAACGTAGATATGATATTAATAATTCAATATGGGGTATGGAGTACCCTGTTTCACTACTACACGCAGGCTCGGACTGGCCCGTAGGAGAACAGGAGAATCCTCCAGTGGGCCCCTGTGCCAGAGTGGGCCACCACCGTCTTATATGAGCAGCACTTGGCACAATATAGTTGCTTCACTATGTACAGACAAAGTCAGCATCTTATTTATTTAAAAATCAACCCAGTTTATTGCTATAGAAATTTGTAAAAGAAAATAAAGTCATATTTGCAAGTAGTTGAAAAGTGGGGCCCTGGAATTGATGTTCCTGGTGCGCACTTGGCACCCCAGTCCGACACTGTCTGTGACTGCACTGTGCTGGCAGAGATCGGCACAGGACACAACAGGCAGGAAGTTTGCAACTACTTGCCTGTTAGTGCTTAGGCCCACAGTTTGATCCAATACGAAGATCGCAATCGGCCATGCAAGTCAATGAGTCTACGGAAAACATCTTACTGCACACAGATGACATCTAAGTGCAGTCCGATTTTCACTGATTAACAGAATGGAGAAGAATCAGATCACACTATGATCACACTCTGATTACTAGTGTGATTACTAGAGATGAGCGAACCTCTCAAGATTCGATTTGTTTCAGATCGGCGAACTTCCCGATGTTCGTCGAACAATTCGTTGAACATATCTGAATCCCATTGCAATCAATGGGAGGCAAAACGAAACGCATACACAACGCCTTCAAAGGGCCCCAAAAGCTGCCAAACGAGCTCAAATTAGGGGCAGACACCAGGAAAAGTGGCATCAATTGACCCACAGTACAAATAATATAATAATTATTATTATAGTGCCATTTATTCCATGGCAGTTTACATGTGAAAAGGCGTCACCGACTGGTACAGGAGGAGAGAGGACCCTGTCCGCGAGGTATCACTAACAATCTACAAAGGATGGGTGAGGATACTGTAGGTGAGGGTAGAGCTGGTCGTGCAGCGGTATGGTGGAGTGAGGGTTACTGCTGGTTGTAGGCTTTTCGGAAGAGGTGGGTCTTCAGGTTCCTTTTGCAGGTTTCCACATTAGGCGAGAGTGTGATGTGTTGGAGTAGAGAGTTCCAGAGTAGGGGAGTTGCACGGGACTAATCTTGTATGCATTTGTGGCAAGAAGAGATAAGAGGGAAGTAGAGAACGAGATCTTGTAAGGATGGGAGGTTGTGCGCAGGTAAGTACAGGGAGACTAGATCACAGATGTATGGAGACAGGTTTTGGATGGCTTTGTATGCTAAAGTTAGGGTTTTCAACTGGAGTCTCGAGGCAACAAGGAAGGGACTGATAGAGAGGAGAGGCGGGGGGACTGGTGGATTAGTCGGCCAGCTGAGTTTAGGATAGATTGGAGGTGTGTGAGAGTGTTAGAAGGGAGGCCACAGAGCAAGAGGTTGCAGTATTCGAGGCGGGAAATGATGAGAGCTTGCAGTAGTGTAGATTCATGGTTGAGGAATGTGTGGATTCAGGAGATATTTTGGAGTCGGCAGGAAGTGGAAAGGGCTTGGATCTCAGGTTTGAAGGAGAGATCAGAGTCAAGCTGTCACGCAAGGTGTAGGAAAGACTTAAGTGCAACACGAAGGGAAGGGGGGAAAAGGGGGCCCAGACTCTAGGGAAAGGGGGTAGTGGAGACCTCCTATGCTGACCTTATATTACCCTGTCTCCCGTAACGTCCCTATATTGGTTCCGCACCAATCGCCTCACGGGAACCTGAGAGATGAACACACGTCCTTTTAACTCCAGAGCGGAAGAAGTACTGCTCTTGCTCAATCTTTCACAATGGGTCATGTGAATATTGCTGGCACCTCCTTCTAGCAAACAGCAGGTATTTATACACCCAGGCCAGGGTGTTAATTAGCAAGAGCAAGGTAGCCGCTGGGTCCTAGAGAGACAGCTTCTAAGAAGGTGTCTGTAATACCAAACGAAGAGATCTCCTGCAGCCAACTGCAGGACGACTGTCTGTCACTTCTGACACACCCGTGACACAAGCTTGCGGGACTGCGGAGAGGGGGCAGCCATTGACTTTGATGGATAGGTCAGTTGGGGGGGGGTTGAAGGAGATGTTGGCAAGAAGACGAATTCGGTGATACTGATGAGACTCAGATTCCTGAGGTGCACACGGACTGTACTGTGCTGTCAGGGCAGGAAGAGGAGGAGGGCGACTGTCAGGGCGAGGAGTGGAAAAACAGATAGGATGACAATGAGGTTGTAGAACCCACTTTGTTTGAACCCAGAGGCATGCACCTGAGTAGCTCAGCAGAGGAGGTGGAGGAGGAAGAAAACGAGGAGGGTACATTGCGGCTTCCCGCACAGACACTGAGTGATGCAACCACGACAAGCACTGCATACACAGCCACAACTGTGGCTGTGGCCAGCAGCGGTTGCAGGTCTGCAGTTCGCTGGGGTGACAAGGGTTGCCTGCCTGGGTCTTTTTGGAGACCACAAAGAATGACACAACTCACGTTATCTGCCCACTTTGTTAAAAATTACCTGAGTACAGGCAAAAATTGCAATAATTTGACTACTACATACATGAACTGTCACATGTGCGATCAACATTCATTAGACTAAGAATCTCACTGCGCTAAAAAACAAATCAGTGAACCTTGCCAACCACCGGCAGCTCCATCAACCGCAACTGTTGCTTCTTCCTCCTCCGTCACCGTGGAAAGTCTTCTCACACAGGTCTCTGGCCGCAGAGCCTCCACTTGTTTACTCACTACAGTCGGGGTGAGTGAGAGCCCGTCAGCTCTTATGGAAGTGGTCTTGCCTGATGTTTTTGGCCGATCTCAGACACCGAGCACACCACATATTTCTCAATCCACCATAACATCTCCGCTTACATCTCTCTCACAGTCCAGCAGTTTGTCGTGTTCACCCTACTCCACCCTCTCCCAGCACAGCAGCCAGCCCTCGGCCCCGCAGTCATGTAAAAGATTGTTTCCTCCTACACATGCCAAAGCAAAGAACTTTAACTTCATCATGTACAATCTGTTGGCCACGGAAATGCTGCCTTTCCGCCTTGTGGATACTGACATTTTCCAAAAGCTGATGGTCATTTGCAGTCCCCTAGTACCAGTTGCCCAGTCGCCATTACTTCGCTAAGAAAGCATGTTGCAGACAACATCACCCGTTCCTTGAAAAAATCAACAGGGGTTGGAGAAGACAAATTCCCAAATTAAAACAACAATAAAAGGCAAACATAGCTGTTCACGTGCTTTCTTCTCCACATTCAAATTAATTTTCAGTTCATTAAAATAATAATGGTTCTTGTAAATCGGCTCCGTGAACCAAAATGAGATTTTAGCTGTTCTGTGTTCTCATTTTCTTTCTTAGACACGTGCACCGTATCACTGAGCCAGGTGATTGTAAACTGTTTTACTTAAATTATTTGCACTGTATAAATTGAGGAATTAATTTGTAGTCTAAAATCACAAAGCTTAACGCCCCTGAAATCCTAAAATTTCAGTTTTGACTGCAGTCAGCTAAAGTATTGTCCTGTTTTGTTTTGTATTGTGGCACCAGGCGGTAGCTGTATGCGAGATATTCATCTCTTACGCCCCAGCCCCTAATAAAGTGATCCCAAAACTGTGTATACATACTACTTTTTTACTTCTGAAAACTGATCAGTATGTGGTTTGTGTTTGGAAAATCCCATCTGTATTTAGTGGTGCCCTTAGGAAACCTTTTTTGCGTCTCTTACGTCCCAGCACGTTACCTGAAAGTGGGGGTCATGGCTGGGTGTGTGGACATGTGCTGTAAGGGTGCTATGTCTAGCAGGCTGCATGTAGCCAATGACTTGGGTTAGCCAGGACCACGTGTCTGACTGTTCTTTGAGGGAGACCAGTCAAAAATAAACTTTTTACTCAACGATAACTGGGAAGGGATTATATACAGGAGATAGCGGGCACATATTTTTATGAAGTTTCTTTCACAGTACTGAGCATTTTTCACACACAGATTCCTTCCTCTTTTCTCTCACTTGTCCTCTATCCTCACCTTTCTTCTTTACTTCACAGCAGCCCAGCTCAGTGCTACAGTCCAGTTTGTAAGAGTCCTATGCTCAAATCGGGGTTCCACGTCTTTTTCCTCTTAGTGGAGCTACTTTGCTACTATGGCCGTTACTTATCTCTTCTGTCTTTGACGCTCTGGAATTCCCACCTTAGGCACTCTCTGCGTCTTATGTACCCTATCCCATTTAGGCCCGTTACCTATTAAAATTGTAAATTCTGGGCCGTACTAACAGGCGTCTTCTCCTAGGACCCATCTCCGTTCAATGACTCTGTTCTTTCGGTCACTTCTCTCTCTCTCTGCTAGGATCTCGCTATCCTCTGTCTCTGTCTCCTCTCTCCCGGTCAAGTTCAAAAATGTCATGTGATAACGAATCTATATCATTTGATTTGGTTTCATACTTATTTATTTCGCGAAAAATTGGCTACTGAGAAGCCATATGTGAAAAATTAAGCACTGCCCATTACTAAAGGGAATGTGCATCAGAAAACGACCTATTGTTTGAATCAAATCATGTTAAAAATGTTTTAAGAACTGTCTTATATATGGACCTTTTTACTATTTACTTTCTGTGAGTAAACTGATGGTCCTAACTATCAATTTTCTAGTTACGCTACTAAAATGACCATTTTTCCTAAATTCCATTGTTTTTTGTATCCCCTCGATCATTGCCATTTCATATTTCCTACATTTATCCCAGAAATAGCTCATGTCTTTTATATAAAAGGCAGGAATATATGCAGCATCCCACATCTCACAGCTCATAGACGAGATTCCCAAACCTCTCAGCTATTACCAAACAGTCATGAGAATATAGCTTTCTGTGTTACAATCTACAACAGGACTGCCCCTCTAAAATTACCTACAGATTGTCAGTGTATCCCCCTTACCCATCAATTTCCTTCTAACAGTCCTTTCAGAACTTCATAAAACAAAGCAACTATCACTAAAGGTATGACATTTTTTTAGAAAGCTCATGTGTTCCAATCTTTTTTTAGAAAGATAAAGTGTGTCTGTCTACAAAATCCTCATCGGCCTGTACATGGTCCACACAAGATTAGCTCATGGGTTTATTCCATACTGACAGCTCCTTGTTTGATTAGATAACCAAATGACTAATGATCATTGTGGAGACCCGGGATCTTCCGTGGGCGTAACACTACTCAGACAACACAGGGTGCAGGTAAATACTTTATTGAACGACAAAGTGTACAATAAACACGTAGAACAGTCCAAGCAAATACCCAAGATGGTACAAAATTGCACAGTCTCACACTTCCGCTCCACCCGTCTGGGATAGAACAGCTGCAAATTTAAGGGCCAACTACCTCAATCAGTGGCCCCCCGCTTCAGGCGGACCCCCACAGAGAGAAGGTAGCGGCAAGCTTAGGAAGCTATCTGTCCATCGAGGTACAAGGCCAAGAGACCCGAGGGTCCCACCCTGGCCTCTCCGAGAGTTTCCATGGGGCAAGATGACTGGCGGGTCCCACTCTGGCTTCTCCGAATGTCTCCACGAGTTTCAGGCGACCGGACGGTCCCTCCTGTCCACCCCAAACAACATGTCCATGGGGCCAGGTGACTTCATCGTCCCAACCTGGTCTACCTAAATGTATCCATGGTCTCTCTGATGGTCAATGGAGCAGATCCGTATCTTTCCAGTCAGGGCTATATACCCTTAGACTAGAATCATGTAGAATGCAAATCTGCATCTCTTTGGGTAAAGACATACTGCCAAGCTGATGGTGTGGCAGAGTCTGTGTGTCCTCTTGCTTCTCCTTGATTCTCTGTCCCAAGTCTCTCCCCTACAGAAGCATATCTCCTTTTTAAGTACACATCCACAGGTCAAATGGGGAAAGGGCAGACTCATGTCTCATTGTTTGAGCATTTAATAAATTTGTTTAGTTTGTCCTCCTGTCTTGTGAGTCAATAAGCCACAGGGTCCACAAACATTAATCAACATAATTAGCAAACATTCATTGTTCCAGAATCAAAGAGGAGACAACAAACAGGGCTATACAAATACTGGTCTGTTCTTATTGACCAGGCACATAAATACACAAAGATAATAGTGTATTTCTTTTGGATTAACAAATCTAAATGTCTGGTTTAATAAATTATAGGCTGTATCGTCACAATCATCTGAATAGAATTTTCTCCACTACCTGGTCATGGATTAGGAAAGAATATCTAAATATATATATTTTGTATAATGAAGACATATTTAAGCTTTATATTTGTCCATTGTGATAAAAAATCAACATTTTATTTAAATATAGATAGTTAATGGTCTCAAAATATAAAATCATATTGGGCCGTTTTCTGTCTTCTTTGGAAGGGGTAGTAGTTGAGGGTTCGGCTACTGGGCTGGCATAGCCGCCCTGTCTGATTGCTTGTCTCAATCAGACACGTGGTTGTATGGTTGTATGGTATGGTTGGTTGTATAGACACGTGCCAAGATGTTGGTGTCCATGAGCTTCCGTTATTTCTTTTGGCAGCATGGGTTCCTAAAAACAAATAATATAGATATATCCCAATTACATCTCTATGGAATTAATGTTAGGTAAATAGTACCATTAGATGGCATGTCTTACTTGTAGTGACTATGATCTAAACACTGCAAAACTTTACAGTGATAATTAGACTATTATCTAAACTAGCGCAGCAGGTGGCATCAGGTGGCACCAAGTATTAATCAGGCGGCACCAAGTATTATTACTAACAACCCCTCTCATCAACGCTCCCTAATAAAACCTGCATCTTTCCAGATAGAGGGGGGTGAAAGCGCTGCGGCAGCACAACAGAAAAAGGAAGGGAGATGAGCAAAGGGCAATTCTGCACAGGGCACCATTCAGACCAGGTGAATTTAATACTGTTATGAATAAGGAAGCCAATACATGTTAGATAAAAAGATATATATATTCCTATAAGTATACATACCTAATGTTCGCTGTTGATTACTGCACGACACATGGGGCATGTCTGATGATAGAGAAGCCATGTGTTTAGGCATGCATTGTGGAATGAATGGCCACATAATAAAGAGGTGATGCCTCCTTGCTGTACATCTAAGCATATTGGGCAATTTTCATTGTAATTTTGTGGGCTGGTTCTCGAGGGTGCGGCTATTGGGGTGTCACAGCGGGCCGGCTCAGTCCTCTCTGATTGCTCCAATTCATCCTCAGCATTATAATCGGTGTCGATTGTCTCTCTAATGCTCACACTATAGATCACTCTAATCACTCTACTGTACCGAGATCTGAACCGATGTACAAAAGTGAGTCGAGATGTTATTGTAGCTGAGTGTCCATCTCTTCTTCCGAGTACTTGACTCCTGATATTAAAGGGTCCTGAAAAACAAATAGTGCAGATACAATCAATTTGTAGAAGATCTCTATGGAAATGTGACATTATGTGAATGGTACCATTAGCTCGCATGTGCTGCTTGTCCATGAGTCAGAGACTGCAAAACACAGACAGAATTGTGATATAAGGAGATCACAGTTCTTGATTAGGATAATTTATTTTGTGTAGTTTAGGTCACTTTAAGGTCAAGATTATCTGTAACTACAGGGAATTTGTCAGCCGTTTTTTGTGATGTAATCCGAGAGCAGCATGATGTAGGGGCAGAGAACCTGATTGCAGCAAAGTATTATTTACTGGCCGCTTGGTGCAGCTTTAATAAAATCTCTGTTTTCTCTTCTGTAGGTGTAGCAGTGCTATGAATGCTGAGTCCTGTATAACTCCGCCCACACCACTGATTGGCAGCTTCCTGTGTACACTGAGTTGGGTGTACACAGGTTAGTTGAATTGCCTGGCAGAGGATACCTGGTCCTGCAGTGATAATCTCCAGCTGATAAAACACTGATTATAATGAAACTACAGCAAGCTGCTGAGCAAGTGACACATCCCTTTAATCAGGGTCCCTATGCCTACACTATGCTGCTCCCAGATGATATAGAAAAAACTCTCTGACAGATTCCCTTTAATTATGAAGGAGGAGAGAGGAAGCAAGAGTTTATTAATTCCAAGAAAATTAATCATTTGTGATGAAAAAGTTGTCATTGTTGGAAGAAACCATTGAGCAAATGTGCCATGGTTACCTAGTAAGTCAGTGATGTTTTCCCTTGTGTAGTTTCTTATATGGTGAATATTTGGCTGTGATATTGGTTACATAGGTGCAGTGGTAGCCTACGCTTGTCCCTGACTGTACGATTTGGTTTTTCGTGTGTTCCCCTTTTATTTTCCTTTTTGTTTTGATGGTGTTGCTAACATATTTAAAGGGGTGATGAGAATCTGCAAAATATTATGTGGCTAGAAAGCCATATCAGATTAGTTATGCCGCCTACTGATGCATTTAGTTATCCATTATGGAGGAATTGATCAAAAATGCTGTTTCTTATGCCATCCTTGAGCAAAAGTTCACTGGATGAAGATGCACCAACTTCATTAAGAGGCTCTATTTTGTAGGCTGCTTATGTGGCAAAATCAGAAATCTACTCCAGCTCATAAATATTGTATTTATTTATTATACATTTATTATATTTAGTTTATGCAAATTTGGTATCCCTTTAATAAATGAGGGGGTACCCAAAAGAAGCAGGAATTGTCCTCTGGGGGCGGGGCACTTGTAGTAGGGGCTTCCGGCCTAGATGAATATTCGAGGAACCCTTCTGAGTCAGTCTGCCAGCTCTCCAGAGGATGATTCCTGTTTCTTTTGGATACCCCCTCGTAGGTTGAGATTTAGATAGAGGGTAATAGGTAATGGTTGAAATTACCTGTATTCCGAAATCTGTATGCCCTCCTGTCTCTCCTCCTACGTGGCATGACGTCAATATGTCTCTGCTTTAAAATCCTTGTGAAAATCCAAGAAAATCCAACAAGGGAGTCAAAACCCTGTGATGCACAAGTGTATAACTGAGAAATGACAGCGGAATGCTGGTGTGGAAGGGTTTTATGCTGAGAATTCTACGTGTAACAGTCACCAAAGTTCCGTTCGTCATGGCGACATCTCTGACATCAGACCCGGTGTACACTGATATTGTATTATTGTATTATTCTTATATTATTATTATACCAAGACAAAAATAGCGAGGTTTTGCAGCACTTCCATCCAAGGAATAAAAAATACTTAATTGTAAATTCGTAAAAACGAGCAAATCCATGTGAAAGTGAATTAAAAATTGACATGGTTCTGCACAAACAGGCGCCCTTATTCATTGGTTACCCAAAACCACAAATAGGCTTTCCTTACCCCCCACACCCTATTATCTCAGGTATAGGATCACTGAATGAGGGTCTGAGTGAGTGGTTGGATGATCATTTACAATCACAAGTGACCAGAATTCCCCGTTACCTAAGAGACAGTACAACATTTTTTTAAATATTTGACACATTTCACTGAAACAATGATTTTTCTTTCCTCACTTACATAGGGTAGATCATAAATACTATTTTGTGGAAGATACAATGTTTCGATTGCCCGTTATTACATTTTATTGCAATGTTGCGCCTGCCAAAAAAAGTGTAATTCTGGCATTTCTAGTTTTTTTCTCGTTACACCATTTACCTCCCTGATTTACTTTCTATTTTGATAGATCGGAATTTTCTGAAAGCGGCAGGGCAAAATATGTGTATTTTTAATTTTTTTTATTGTTTTATTTTCAATGGGGCAAAAGGGGGGGGTGATTTGTGTTTTTTATTTTTTTAATATTTTTTAAAACTTTTTCTTTACTTTTTACTGGCTGCAATAGTCCCCTTATTAGACTTGAAGCTGCCATCATCCGATCGCTTGTACTACACATAACAGGTCTTCAGCACTGCTATGTGTAGCAAAAATCATGATCTCCTATGAATGCCGGCCATGAGCCAATGGGTGAGACTTGTGAAGTGTTTTCGCCCGGCGCATGATAAATTCCGCTGTCAGTGATTAACAGCGACATTTAACTGGTAACAGCCATGGACGGATCTTGGATCCACCCGCGGCTATTAGAGGCACATGAAAGCTGATCACATCAGCTGTGTAATGCACACGCCCGGACTGACTGGCGTGTGCGTGTATATGTAGTGATTCCACTGGACTGTACCGGAGAGTGAATGCCTGGAGGGGCGTAACTAAGTATCCACCCAATCCGACCAAGGTCGCACGACGGCATACGACGCCAGTGCACCAAGGAGGGACCGAGCAGAGGGACCAGGTGCTACTCCAGGTCAGACCCCGGACACGGCTGTTGACCCAAACCGGGGAATACAGGAACAGACAGGTTAGGCTGGCACACAGACTGGTGGGTGCAGGCAGACACAGCAGGTATGTAGACGGGTGGATGCTGGCAAGCACGACTGGTATGCAAACAGGGAGGTACTGGAAGGTACGGCCGGTATGCAGGCAGGTGGATGTTGGTAAGCACGACTGGTATGCAGGCAGGGAGGTACTGGCAGGTACGACAGGTTGGAGCACAGAGTGGATAGGACCCTGTACAGACTGGGACTCAGGAACAGAACCGCAGATGCGGTGGACAAACACAGCAGAGTGAGGCCGCCCGGAGCGGCGAGCAAGAGCAGAGCAAGACGAGACCACCTGGAGCGGTGAGCGAAAGTAGAGCAGGACGAGGCCGCCTGCAGCAGCGAGCAAAGGGTCAGAGCAGAGCGAGACTGCCGGGGCAGCGAGCAAAGGGTCAGAGCAGAGCGAGACTGCCGGAGCAGCGAGCAAAGGGTCAGAGCAGAGCGAGACTGCCGGAGCAGCGAGCAAAGGGTCAGAGCAGAGCGAGACTGCCGGAGCAGCGAGCAAGGGGTCAGAGCAGAGCGAGACTGCCGGAGCAGCGAGCAAAGGGTCAGAGCAGAGCGAGACTGCTGGAGCAGCGAGCAAAGGGACAGAGCAGAGCGAGACTGCCGGAGCAGCGAGCAAAGGGACAGAGCAGAGCGAGACTGCCGGAGCAGTGAGCAAAGGGTCAGAGCAGAGCAAGACTGCCGGAGCAGTGAGCAAAGGGTCAGAGCAGAGCGAGACCGCCTGGAGCGGTGAGCAAAGGCAGAGCAGAGGGGACAGGGCTCTGTTCACACGGGACAGACAGGAAGGGAAAGGCAGAACCAGATACCCACAGGGTACTTGCAGTGAAGTAGCGAGTGGACCACAAACTCACAAACGGAAGTACAGTGACAACGAGCAGGAGTTAGGTACGAGTTCAGACTCTGCAGAAAAAGGGAAGATATGGGCGTAGAGAGAAACAGAAAACAGGCTGGAAGATGGTTAGGGCATGAACAGACACTGGGAAAGGACACAGATAACAGATCTAGGAACGCGGCCCCTAGAGGGCGGAAGGAACAGGCTAAGAGCGTGTTCACACGGGCCTGGAATTACAGCCTCCAGGAAAGGCAGCTGGCTAGAGTACACAGACAGGACACAGTTCAGACACGGGAACTGATACTGCAAGGCAGGAAACATAGGACCTGGCACATCAGTGACTAGACGCCAACTGACAGAACAAGATGCTCAGGCAAGGATTCCAGGGAGGAGCTGGGTTAAATACCAGGTGACAGACAGCAATAGGCTGAGGAAGCATCAGGGGTGTGTCTGCAGCAGCTACAAGAAACAGAAAGTTCAGCGGGCGTCGCCCTAAGCAGACAGAGCAGAGCAGAGCAGACCATATGGAAAGAAGCCAAAGTGATAGTCTGGACTGGAAATCAAGTGCGCGCTCTTGCACAGTGGGAGATGGACCACTATGCAAGGACGCCGCCAGGTATGTTACAAGCTGTCATGTGTGGGGAAAGATGCAAGCTCAGCGCCGGAGCCTGCATCAAAGGCAGGGATACGACCTTGGACGTACCTATGCACCCAAGATCGTGAAGGGGTAAAACAAAAAAGACAGCCCATAAACAAAAACACAAAAAAGCATGTCCTCAAAAAATTCATAGAGACATATGGTCACAGATCAAAATGACCTACGCAAGTCTATGGGTTGGTAAAAAATCACTGATAGCACAGTGGCCACCTATTTGTAGTCCGTGTTCAGTCCGTTTTTAAAGTTGAAATATGTTGAAGCTTTACAATTTATTTATTTTTTTCATATAAGAAAATCACTGATGAAAATCTGATGGTAAAAACTGACACAAGGACCAAACACTGATAAAGAGACAAAACATTGATAAAAATCGGATCATAAGCACTAATTGGGATCGGACTGTATGTTGTGTACCAGAAAAATCACTTAAAGGGGTTGTTCAGGGCTATTTTATTTTCCTATTGGCCTAAAAACTAACAAGCAGGTAGTTGTGAGTATAGGCTCCTACCTGCCTGTTTTACCCAGCACCGACTCAGTCAACGACTGCTCCTGCCGGCAATTCAGCTGCTCCACATCAACAGAGAATCTCTTCTTCTTCAGCTCTGCTCTGTTGATGGTGTGTGACTGGCAACATCATGCTGATTGACAGCCAACACCCCACTCCCTAACTGTGGGGGTATAACGTTGGCAGTCACACCCCATCAACAGAGCAGAGCAGAAGAGAAGCAGCTGCTCTGTCGACGTGACATCAGCAGAAGCCACTGAATTGCCAGCAAGCTCGGACTGGTCCACAGGAGAACAGGAGAAACCTCCGGTGGGCCCCTATATGAGCAGTACTTGGCACAATACACTTGATTCACTACATACAGACAAAGGCAGCATCTTGTTTATTTAACAATCAACCCAGTTTATTGCTATAGAAATTTGTGAATGAGGATAAAGTCATATTTTCATGTAGCTGAAAAGTGAGGCCCTGGAGTTGATGTTTCTTGGCACTCCAGTCCGACACTGACTACATGTGCCAGTCCATGTGGATGAGGAACACACAGAGATGCCTCCATAACTTCCCACCCCCATTGGGACCATTTACACAGATAGATAAACTGTGATATAGGAAGGGGATCGTCCCTCTTTTTACATTGTGCAAACTGCATGCTGTCGAATGATCTTCACATCGATAGTTGATTCCCATAAAGAATGCGTCATTGTCAGCAGCATGTTCCTGTTTAAAGGAATGGATGCATTAGAGGCAATCGATGTATTATGCCTACAGAAGAGAAGTGATCATCCTCTTGCTCGTTTGTTGGCTAATTACTTGGTATGTTTACATGGAACAGTGATACAAAACAAGTGTTTCTATGTACTTTTGTTCTTTTGATCATCAGCCTGTGTGTTAAGACCATAAGGCTGTGTTCACACATCATGTTATTTTCAGCGTTTTTGCTGCAGATTTTTATGCAAATTTCAGCTGCGTTTTGCAGTACCAGCAAAGCCTATGAGAAACCAGAATTCTCTGTTCACACGTCATGGTTTTTTATTGTTCAGTATTTTGTGCCTTGGTTGGGTTTTTGGAAAATAGAGCATGTCACTTTTTTCAGCGTTTTCACCCATAGGAAGTAATGGGTGGTGAAAAAACGCTGAAAAAAGCACCAAAAACGCAGGTACCATTTTTTTCAGCATTTTTCAGCGTTTTTGATGGCAAAATAGAATGGGGTTCTTTTATTTAATATAACTTTATGTACATGCATAGAGACAGAAGAAGAGTGAAAAAAACGCACCAAACATGCATAAAAAAAGCACCAAAACTGCAAGAAAAATCTGCAGCAAACCTCCCTTGAGAGATCAGATTGTGCTGCAGATTTGTGATGCAAAAAAACATGATGTGTGAACATAGCCTAAGAGTGCAGAAACCATTCCTGGATCAGCCAAATTTTCAATAGTATTTAATAGGAAGAGAAAGACAAGCTACTGCCAGGCAACTCTCTCAATGCATAGCCTCAGGGAGGACAAAGTGTCTTTATATTTAATGTCCATTCTTTCTTTGAATTCAATCATTGGGAATCAGTTGGGGCCCCCTTACATACATTATATTATCAGGACCACCAACTTGTAGCCAGTATATTTATGACAATGACATGGCATAAAAATGTACAGATAAATCCTTTATTACCTTGATGCTTGGCTAAACATATCCCAAGATGTATGGCATGAGATGACCATGATTATTAAAATAAATATAATTTTGTGGTACTCTGTCACAAGATGTCTATGAGTCTATTAGAGATGAACAATTCATGCTGCCCTAGTCCAGCTTCCTCTCTAGTCCTCCGTGGCAGCCGGCATCCTCAGTGCAGCATCGTTAGTGCCTTTAGCCCCCCGAAAGAACCTGACAAACATTACATGCAGTTGTTCCTGTGGCTAATATATAATTACTTTATTGTTAACTTATCAGGTTTCGTCTTTCTCTATTACGTTTTACTTTATATTGCTTTGTATAGTAAGTGTATATACATGTGCTTGCCCACACAAAGTTGAAAATTAAAGCTATTTAGTATATATTTGGTGAAAGTATGGCATAATGGTGACTAACAGAGCACATAAATAAATGTATTACACTCTGATTTGACTGTATGAACTCCCATCAAATGTGAAATCCTTCATAACATGATGATATGTTGTGAAGAATTATCTGATTATTTCATCTGTTAATGTTAATTATTGTCATGATGAATTCATCACAGCATTGTGTCTATAATACAATCATCAAAAGTACTGTTGTGGGTTTTATGTTATTTCATATAGGATTTAGTAATTGTTAGCATTATTTGCTATTTTCTTTGATAAGTTTTCCAGTTTGACCCTTGAGACTACAAAGTTGCATCAGTTTCTATCAGTATCTACAGAAAGCAGTTCAACAAGTATCTACAGAAATGTTCAAAATATATACCTCATTAAAACGTTCATGTTTCATGTGCATGTTCTTTCCATGTTTCTCATGAATAGGAGACACACTGTCCCCATCATAGTCAATGGGCATGTTCATATGTCATTTTAATGAACAAGTGCCTGCAAAAATAAAAATAAAAACATCCAATTTGTGGATCAAGATCGCCCATATAAATCAAGGGGTCTGTGAAAGAAAAACAGTACGCAGATGTCAACATCTATGTGTCATTCAGGTGCTGTCAGTTTTTTATAATTTAAAGGGAATATGTCAGCAGGATTTTGCTATTTAATCTAAGAGCAGCATGAGCTAGAGGCAGAGAGCCTGATTCCATAGTTGTGTCACTTATTAGGCTCTGTGCTGTACTTTCAATACAATCATGATTTATCAGCAGGAGATTATCACTACTGGACTACATGTCTTGTGCAGGCTAGTCAGGCTAAACTGGGTAACCCCACCCCCTCCACCGATAAGTAGCTCGCTGACAGTTCACAGTGTACACAGGAAGCTGCCATTTAGGATTGTTGGTTCTATGAAAACTGCACCAAGCACTCCAGCAAGTGATATATTGCTGGAATCAAGCTCTCTGTCTCTACATTATACTGCTATCAGATTTCATAGCAAAAACTTTCTGATAGATTCCCTTTAATGGGCAGGAGAAGCCAATTATCTTCTTGTCTGCGAACATTGCAGTGGATCTCAGGTTGTATTGCAGCTAAGGAAAAGTAGCTGTATTTAAAGCATCTGAAATAGTGAGTGAATGAGATTGAGAGTGGTTTGTTCTATGTGTTTGGCTTCAGTGTGATTTGAGATTCAGTATTTAAGGAATTTAAAAGGGAGAGACTTTTATTAATTCAGCGTTAATATGTGCTTGTTATATTTTTGTCTTGTATAATCCCCATTTGTAACATGTGCTCCATTATTGACAATGTCATCCATTGTACATCTTGTCAAATGTATGCAATCTTTGACCAGCTGTGTGAGGGTGAATACTGCTGTGCGAGGTGTGTGCATATTGTACATCTGGAAGTCCAGGTACTGGATCTAAATGAGTAGCTGGCAACACTGAGCTCCATTGACAATATGGAAAGGAGTTTGCTCCTAACTGAGCAGACACTCGCAGGGAGGCTAGTCCTGATCTGACACACCCCAACAAGTTTGAGAAGTTGACAGATAAGGAATGTGTCAGTATGGGGGTAGTACAGCTGCCGCAAGATACATCCTCTGAAAGCCAGGGAAGTATATTATCTGCTCTAGTAAATGGGGGAATAGAAGTACAAACCATGCCAGACAGGTGCTGGTAGTGGGGGATTCCATTATTAGAGAGATCAGGTTGACAGATTACTAGGAGAGGCTGGTGGGAATTCAGCGGTCATGGTGCAGGTTGACACTAATGACAAAGTTAGAGATAGGTGGTAGGTCCTTAAAAATTATTTTAGAGAATTTGGCCGGGTTATTCAGTTTGGAAAAACAAAGGCTTAGGAGCAATCTTATTACACTGTAGAAATATCTGAATGGACATTACAGTAATCTTTTTAATGATCTTTTTACATAGACCCGGAGTGATGACAAAGGGTATCCTCTATATCTAGAGGAAATAAGTTTCAGTCAAAATCATAGACAATTCTTTACTGTGAGAGCAGTGAGATTATGGAACTCTCTGCCACATGATGGTGTAATGATTGATTCACTACAAAGGTTCCAGGAGGTCCTGGATGTCTTTCTTGAAAAATATAATATTACAGGTGTTACACGCACGCCACTAGGTTCAGATAGGGAGAGACGGGTTTCATGAATTCTTTGTAATCCTGGGGGAACCGTTACTCAGGGCGACCATAGGCTGCATCTTCTCTCACGATAGATTCAATTGTTGACCAGACACATCTCACAAGAGTCTTTTTCAACAGTTTAACAGTGGAATTTAATCTGAAGCACGGCCAGTGCAATTCAGGGATATTACAGCAACAATCTTCATTACAGTACAGTCTGAGTTTCTTGAGCAACCGGCTTCAGTAACAATACAGTAGTTTCTTCACATGGCACAGTATTACAGTCTCTTCAGTAGCATAATTCAGCATAGATTAGATCTCTTAGCAGCACATTTCTATGTATACACAACCACAGGTTTTTTCTTCACAAGGACACAATAGTACACAGCATTCTTTATCCTGCATGGAGATGGAGGGGGGGAGGGTTTGATGAGGGAGAAGATCCCTATGACACAATTCATTCCAGTCCTTATCTTCCTGCCCAATAATACTCTGCACTGTTAGTTCAGGGAGTTTATCTGACCTGTGTTTAGTTTCTCTGCCGATCTGAATCCTGTTCAGTTGCCTTCTGTCAGATACAGATAACATACTACCTTTCTCTTAGGCTTCAGCCAGAATACAATAACAAGTTCCCCACAATCTCTATGGGGCTCTGGTGAAAATTCTCCCTGTCTCCTGTGACTGTGTTAACCCCTCTAGTAGCTGGATGCTTTGGAAGCAACAGCACTACTTCTGCATGTCACACAGGTTATGGGCACTAGATTCTGTGATGAGACATTGATCCAGGGAACTAGTTTGATTTCCATATGTGGAGTCGGAAATAATTTTTCCCTTAAAGAAGTTGGCCACTACTTTTTATGATTGCCCCAATCGATTGACCCGGTGTCCATATCACTGGCCGCTCACAGGCATCACTTAAGTCCAGGTGGCAGCCGGCTTTTTCTTCTACTGATGTCACATCAAGTCAGGCATGACATCAGTGACGAGGTCCCCGCAGAGGATGCTGGGCTGTGGGCGGGGTTACCCAGTGCGTCACACCCAGCATCCACCACCGGCTTTCCAAATGAATGAGGAGAGGGAGACTGCGCGGTGGATGCTGGGTGTGACGTGCGGGGTAACCCTGCCCACAGCCCATCACTCACCATGGAACGCAACACTGAGTCACGCCTGGCTGCAGCCGTAACTTGACGTGACATCAGTGGATGTCAGAGCCAGCTGCAGCCAAGGGTCACATGATGCTTGTGAGCGGCCAGTGATAGCGCCGCTCACAGGCAATTAGGACAGCAGAAGGTAATTAGAAAAACACTTATGGGCACAGGGTCAATCGATTGGGGCAATCATAAAAAGTAGTGTCCAACTTTTTTAATATGGGGCATTCAGCATCTACCTCATTTGGTTTTTGACTTCCTTTGGACTTATTCCTTTAGCCTTAAAAACTATGAAACTATATTCCAAAGATGTACGCTTAGATGGCTATGGTTATTGTGGTATGGTCAGGCAGGGATAAACATGCATTCATGTATTTCTCATTGCTTACATAGTTCCAACATTCAGTCTGTACATACAGTTAGGTCCAGAAATATTTGGAGAGTGACTGAATCTTTATGATTTGGGCTCTGCATGCCACTATTTTTGATTTAAATGAAACAACTGAGAATGATGCAATTGAAGTGTAGACTTTCAGGGGTTGAACAAAAATATCCTGTGAAACGTTTAGCAGTTTCAACCATTTTTCTACAAAACCTCCTCATTTCAGGGGCTCAAAAGTAATTGGACAAATGAACTTTACCATAAATAATATAAAAAAATAACATTTTTAATACTTTGTAGAGAATCCTTTGCAGGCAATAACTGCCTGAAGTCAGGAAGCCATGGACGTCATAAAACACTGGGTTTTCTTCTTTGTGATTCTTTGCCAGGCCTTTCTGCTGCTGACTTCAGTTATTGCTTGTTTGTGCTTCTTTATGCCTTAAGGTTTGTCTTAACCATGTGAAATGCATGCTTGATGGGGTTGAGATCTGGTGATTGACTCGGACATTGCAGAATATTCCACTTCTTTGCCTTTAAAAACTTCTGGGTTGCTTTTGTAGTATGTTTTGGATCATTTTCCATCTATACCATGAAGCACTGTCCAATCAACCTTGCTGCATTTTTGTTGAATTTGAGCAGAAAGTATAGCCCTCTACACTTCAGAATTCATCCGGCTGCTTCCGTCCTCAGTCATATCATCAATATACACTAGCGACCTAGTGCCGTTCAAATCCATGCATGCCCATGCCATCACACTGCCTCCACTATGTTTTACAGAGGATGTGGTATGCTTTGGATCTTGTCTTGAGCCATTCCAAACCTTCTCCATACTTTCCTCTTCTCATCATTCTTGTACAGGTTGATCTTAGTTTCATCTGTCCAAAGATTGGTTTTCCAGAGCTGGGTTGGATTCTTTAGATGTATTTTGGCAAAGTCTAATCTGGCCTTTCTATTTTTTTAAGATTGATTTAATGGTTTGCACCTTGCGGTGAACCCCCTGTATTTGCTGTCATGAAGTTTTCTCTTTATGGTAGATTCAGATACTGAAACACTTACTTCATGGAGAGTGTTCTTCCCTTGGGTGGATGTTGTGAAGGGGTTTTTCTTCACCATGGAAAGGATTCTATGATCATCCACCACTGTTGTCTTCCATGGATGTCCAGCCCTTTTTGGAGTTCCGAAGCTCATAAGTGTATTATTTTTATTTGCAGAATGTACGAAAATGTTGGTTTGGCCACTCCTAACATTTCTGCTATTGGATATCGTCTTTTTTTAAGCATAATGATGGTTTGGTTTTCTTTCATTGAGAGCTCCTTTGACCACATCGTGAGTCCACAGCAACAGTTTCCAAATGCAAATGCACATCTGGAATCAGCTTCAGACCTTTTACCTGCTTAATTGATGATGGTGATGATGGATTACTGAGGGAATAGTACATTCAGCCCATTAAAAAGCTTCTTAGATTTTGAAATAAATGTCCAATTACTTTTGGTCCCTTTAAAAAGAGGCAGCTACATATTAAACCCTTACTCCAATTAGGATGTGACTACCCTCAAATTAAAGCTGAGAGTCTGCACTTTAAGTCCATAATGTTTATATAACTGTATGTTGAACATGTTTTGGTAAACAGCTAAAATGCCAAAACTTGCGTCACTGTCCAAATATTTCTGCACCTAACTGTCGATTGCCATCACTCCCTTTTCCCAATGAATCTCACAATGTATTCCATCTCAGGGGCACATAGTGTGACAGATTTCATAAAATATGTAACAGTCCCTATCCATGTTCCTTTCATAATACTTGTGTTTGAATCTAGGCACTACCTCTGCATTCCCTATAATTATGCCCCTGCTGCCATTGATATAGAGAAAGAAAGCATGCACGTTCTAATATTTGGTTATGGTTGTCACATACGTGGATCGTGGACCCACTGTTACATGGGGCAGGCTTACCGAGGAGGGGCGTAGCTAAGCAGCTACCTGGTTTTTGCTAGAGCTCCTGATGGTGGAGTTAAGCTTGAGCAGTAGGTAGCCACAAGGTACCTCTCCTAGGTAGTCCCCGGTACCGCAGCTGCTGACCCCAGTGGTCAGGATAGCAGACACACACAGGGGCTCGGAGTCACTGTCAGGACAGGATTCAGACAACGTGGGTTCTGGGTCACCAGGCAGGATGGATAAAGACTTGGTGTCACTGGCAGCACAGGATTCGCAAACTGTTCAGACAACATGGGTTTGGGTCACCGGGCTGAATGGACACAGACTCAGTTTTACTGGCAGGACAGGATTCGGATACTGGAACAGGCACCGACAGTACAGACTCACGCACCACTGGAACGGTTTCAGGTTTGGGTACCTCCAGAGCGGCTTCAGGTTCAGGTACCACTGGTGCGGCTACAGGCTCAGGTACCGCTGGAGCGGTGTCAGGCTCAGGTACCGACAGAGCGGCTTCATGGTTCAGGTACTGCTGATGCAGCTTCAGAGTTCAGGTACCACCAAAGCGGTGTCAGGCTCAGGTACCACTGGTGCGGCTTCAGGGTTCTGGTAATACAGGAGCGGAGTCAGGGTTCAGGTACCACCAAAGTGGTCTAAGGCTCAAGTACAGCTTGTGTAGCTTCAGGGTTCAGGTACTTCAGGATCGCTGTCAGGATCCATAGGTGCGGTGTCAGGGTTCTGGTACCGCAAGTGCAGCTTCAGGTTCAGGGAACGCCGGAGTGGCTTCAGGTTCCGGTACAACATGGGTCTCAGGAAACAGGTACAGAATCAAACACTAACTGACTCAAGTACTGGCATCTGGAAACATACTAGTTGCACATACACAGTAGGGAAACTACAGGGGTTGCCTCAGGCACTTCCCTACTGGGGAGTGTGTCTTATATACCTAATGCCTCCCATCTATTGACTGGGGGCACTTCTAAAGTGTGCACGCAGCCCCTATAAGAGTTGGGAGTTCACCGTGAGACTTGCGCTACATGTTTAGGCCCAGGAGAACCTTAGCAGCAGGAAGCACAGTAGAGAACGGGGAACACCTTCATGCTACCGGGGCGGTGAATATGTCGGTGTCCCTGCCGGGAGTAAGGAGAAGAGACACGCAGGGATGCCGGCAACTAGCGATACAATGGTATTGAAAAACGTAGTTGAGATAACTCAGTATAGGAGAAAGATAGTAGATTAGACAGAATAAGGTAATTAATACAGTGACTATACAAAGTATACACAGCCCCGATAAAATACCAGGTTTTTATCCTATAAAAAATATCATACCAAGAAGAATCAGTTCAGAATTTTTTACACCTTTAATGTCACCCATACAATTGTACAATTCAATTGAAGGACAAATTGAAATTTTTCAAGTGTAAAAAGAAAAATTAAGAACTAAAATACTGTGGTTGCATAGATATACACACCCTTAAACCAATGCTTTATTGAAGTACCCTTTGAATTTATGGCAGAATTCAGTTGTTTTGGGTAGGAGTCTATCAGCATGGCACATGTAGACTTGGCAATTGTTGCCAACTTTTCTTGCATCAGCAATCCAAATCTGTCAGATTGTGAGGGTATCTCCAGTGTACAGCCGTCTTCAGGTCAACCCACAGATTTTCAATTGGATACAACTCTGGGCTCTAGCTGGGCCATCCCAAAACATTGATCTTCTATTGGTGAAGCTATTCTTTTGTTGATTTGGAGGTATGATTAGGGTTCTTGTACAGAAAGGTGAAATTACAAATCGTCAGCCTTTTAGTAGAGGCTGTAAGGCAGCTACTGGACATATAGCTGATGGGAGGTATGTGTCACAGAGCTGATTGTCATCTGTGATGTAATCCTGGAGTGTTGCTTTAGTGCACATAGCACTAAGAGGATTGTTTGGTGCATCCGGGACCAGGTTACAAGCAGCCATGAGAGATGGGCAGGTGTGGCTGCCCACATGCCTCATCTCTGGGTGTGGTTAAAAGGTTAAAATATGGAGTCCATTGTCTGACACATTGTCTGTGTATGGAGGGAGAAAGCCTCCTGTGTGTGGTTGTCTCCAGACTGAGCCAGTGGATTGGATGCTACCCAGCCTGTGTGCCCACAGAACTGGCTAACCAGAGACTTTGCTTGAAGAACTGTTTACTTTGTTTTGCCTGCACTAAAGTCTGTTTGTTTTCCTTTTTGCTTATGCATGGTTTATGAGGTAAAAAAATGATACGGACGTTTAAATGAAAACTCTTCCTGTTTGCCTCCCAACGCACCCAAGTGAGTAGAAACCCTACAAGGCCTAAAGGTTTTGAAGCAAAATTGACTGATATTTTGAACAGTTCATAATTCCCTCTATATTGAGTAGCCCCAGTTCCACCTGCTGAAAAAGCACTCCAAACCTTAATCCAGCCTCCACCATGCTTTACTGTTAGAATGGTGTTCTTTAGGTGATGGGCAGTATTGGCTTTGTGCGAAACATATTTTTTGGAGATATGGCCAAAAAGTTCAATTTTGGTCTTATCCGACCAAAGCGCATTTTCCCACCATAACACATTTTCCCTCATGATTTTTGCAGACTTGATGCAGGTTTTGGCAAAACATAGTGGGGATTGGATGTTTTCCTTTGTAAGAAAAGCTTCCATTATGCCACCCTACCACAAAGACCAGACATATGAAGAATAAAAGAGATTGTTGCCACATATAGGTGCATCTCACTAAATTAGAATATCATGAAAAAGTTAATTTATTTCAGTTCTTCAATACAAAAAGTGAAACTCATATATTATATAGAGTCATTACAAACAGAGTGATCTATTTCTAGTGTTTATTTCTGTTAATGTTGATGATCTTCCACACTCCAAAGAGATACTGATAGGGAATTTAGATTGTGAGCCCCAATAGAGACAGTGCCGATAATGTCTGTAAATTGTTTGAATTAGAAAAACCAAAGACAAGCAAAATACCCAAATATTATTTGGGTATTTTGCTTGTCTTTGGTTTTTCTCTGTCTAGTGGCCTTATGTGAACATACATTTACATTTTGCATGCACATCAATTTACGTTTCAGTTCAGTCTCCCAGGTTTTTTCATTGTTTGAATTGTAAAGCGCTGCGGAATATGTTGGCGCTATATAAATAAAAAGATTATTATTATGATTATGGCTTACAGCCAATGAAAACACAAAAGTAAATCTCAGTAAATTAGAATACATTATAACAACAGCTTGAAAAATGATTTCAAAATCTGAAATGTTGGCCTACTGAAATGTATGTTCAGTAAATGCACTCAATACTTGGTCGGAGCTCCTTTTGCATCAATTACTGCATCAATGCGAGGTTGCATGGAGGCGATCAGCCTGTGGCCCTGCTTAGGTGTTATGGAAGCCCAGGTTGCTTTGATCGCAGCCTTCAGCTCGTCTGCATTGTTGGGTCTGGTGTTTCTCATCTTCCTCTTGACAATACCCCATAGATCCTCTATAGGGTTAAGGTCAGACGAGTTTGCTGGCCAATCAAGCACAGTGATACTGTTGTTTTTAAACCAGGTATTGGTACTTTTGGCAGTGTGGACAGGTGCCAAGTCCTGCTGGAGAATGAAATTTCCATCTCCAAAAAGCTTGTCAGCAGAGGGAAGCATGAAGTGCTCTAAAATTTCCTGGTAGACGGCTGCGCTTTGGTCTTAATAAAACACAGTGGACCTACACCAGCAGATGACATGGCTCCCCAAACCATCACTGATTGTGGAAACTTCAAACTAGACCTCAAGCAGCTTGGATTGTGTGCCTCTCCACTCTTCCTCCAGACTCTGGGATCTTGATTTCCAAATTAAATTGGATCAATGGAACCTTGTGGAGTATGTGATTGACTGCCTTCTGGACATCTGTCAAGTTAGCAGTGTTCCCCATGATTGTGGAGCCTACTGAAACAGACTAAGGGACCTTTTTAAACTCTTAGGAAGCCTTTGTAGGTGTTTTTTGTTAATTATTCTAATTTACTGAGATAATGGCTTTTGTGTTTTCATTGACTGTAAGCCATAATCATCAACATTAACAAAAAATAATCACTTGAAATAGATCACTCTGTTTGTAATGACTCTTATAATATATGAGTTTCACTTTTTGTATTGAAGAACTGAAATAAAGTAACTTTTTGATGATATTCTAATTTAGTGAGATGCACCTGTATAGTACCTGTTAGAAATTCCTGCAGCTCCTTTCTTGTTGCTGTAGGCGTATTGCCAAATTTAAATCACTCTTCATGACTGTCTTCGCAGTGATCCATTATATATCTAACGCCTTGGAAATTTTTGTACCCTTCTCCAGACTGATAACTTTTAACAATGATATCCCTTTGCTATGTTGTAAACTGTTTTCTGGACAATAGCTTTTGCTGTAAAATGCAATAAGAAAATCCTATTAGAATGAACAGCTAAACTTTTTATGGGGTTAATTAGAATCACTTTAAATGATGGCAGCTGTGTAATGACTTTTATTTATCGCAAGTTTAAATGTGGTTGACAAATTTTGAACAGAACCACATTCCAATTTATCAGCGGGTGTTAACACTTATACAAAGATTTATTTTGGTTGGAATGATTTTAGTTTGTTTCTCAATGGATTTGTATAGATTATGAGTTACATTAAAATGGAAAAAGTGATGAAAGTATTGTTCTTGCTTTGATTTTTTTACATAACAAAAACCTGGAATCTTAACAGAGGGAATCTTAATCTTACAGACTTATATTTTATATCCACTGTATGAACATAATGGAAACATAACTTGGCTGTGTGCAATGTAAACATGATTTAGGTTATAGAATAAAAGGGGCAGAATGATATTATAGGATTATATTAGGATTGGGACTGAGGGGGCCATGCATACCAGGATTGGGTCTGAGGGGGCCATGCATACCAGGATTGGGACTGAGGGGGCCATGCATACCAGGATTGGGTCTGAGGGGGCCATGCATACCAGGATTGGGTCTGAGGGGGCCATGCATACCAGGATTGGATCTGAGGGGGCATGCATAACAGGATTGGATCTGAGGGGGCCATGCATACCAGGATTGGGGATGAGGGGGCCATGTGATATACAGAAGTAGTACTGTTGCAGAGCGTGACATGCAGAAGTAGTGCTGTTGCAGAATGTGACATGCAGAAGTAGTGCTGTTGCTTTAAAAACATTCAGCAACTATTATAAGTAACACAAGCACATGAGACAGGAAGTGTTGTGCTCCAGAAGCATCCAGAAACTAGATGGGTTAACACAGTCACAGAAGAAGGGGAGTGTTTTAGCAGAGCCCCAGGGGGATTGTGGGGAAGTTGTTTACTGTCTGGCTGGACCGAAGAGAAAGGTGGCGTATGATCTGTATCTTACAGAAGGCAAGGGAACAGAATTCAGGTCAGGAGGGAAGCTAAACAATGGTCAGTTAGACTCCCTGAGCTAACAGTGTGAAGTATTATCGGCCAGGAGGATAAGGACTGGAAGAAAGCCTGTCATAGAGATCATCTCCTTCATCACACCCTTCCCCCCTCCATCTCCATGCAGGATAAAGAATGCTGTGTACTATGGAGTCCTTGTGAAGGAAAAGCCTGTGGTTGTGTGCATCAAAACTGTACTGTGCTACCGGATAATAGACTGTGTACTGCTGTGCTGCAAAGGAGACTGTACTGTTATTACTGGAGCCTGTTGCTCAAAGAGACATTTGCATTGCACTGTCCGTGCCTCATTAAATGTTACTGTTCTACCATTTTACCATTTATGAAGACTCTTGTCAGATGTGTCTGGTCAGCAACTGAATCTATTGTATGCCTGAGAAAAGCTGCAGCCTATGGTTGCCCTGAGTAATGGTCCCCCCAGGATTTCAATGTATTCATGTAACCAGTCTCGCCCCTATCTGAACTTAGGCAGCGTGCGTGTAACATTGGTGGCCCGTAAGGGGAATCCTGAGCGGGAATTAGCATGTAGAGGGAGAAGAGGAAAAGTGTCTGGAAAAACTCAGCAGCACAGCACCTCAACTCAACTCTGCTACACCAGTTAAAGGGGACCAGCCCTAAAGAAAAACTCACTAGCAGCAATGGAAGTGGAAATACAAATGGACAGAATTAGTGAGCTGCTTCTTCAGTTAACCTGTGAAGAATTGAGAACAGTAGCAGAACATGTAAAGATGTCAGTAGAACAGATTTCCAAAGGACACAACCGCAGGCAACTGTTAGCTGCCATTAATGCAAAAATGGATGAGCTGGGCGAGAAAGAAGCTGAAGACGTCATGGGGACATTCCTCCAGGAACTAACACAGTTTCTAACCAGGTTGAAGTTGGAGGATGGAGGGGCGGCACCAATTATCAAAAGCGGGAATCTCCGTCCACAGACTGAACTACAGGAATTGAAAGAACAATTCAAAGCCCTAACAACAGCCCTGCAGGAATCGACCAAAACCTCTGAACAGGTGACAGACTCAGACAGAACCTTTAACCTGCTCGTGTTAGATAAATCAGGGAGACAGTCCTCTCTAACACCACAAATCACCATAAGGAAAGAATTCAAGATCCTCTGACGTATTGGAGAGTGTGAACAGAGAGACTGTCTTATATGAACTTGTTGCACCAGATCGATGCAGGCTTACAGAAAGGCTACCAGCCAGATGAGATCGTTTAGGGGGTGGTGAAAGTGATCAGCCCAGGACTGAACCTCCGTAGTATGCTAGAAATAAAAATTCAATTGACCTTGCAACAGCTGAAGATGATTTTAAAAGGGCACTATAAAGAAGAGAGTACCGTATTTTTTGGACTATAAGACGCACTTTTTTCCTCCAAAATTTTGGAGGAAAGTGGAGGGTGCGTCTTATAGTCCGAATACTGTATACCTGTATATACTTTATGGCTCTGCGTGGTAGGAGGTGTGGGGGAGCGGCAGCAGGGGATCAGCGTGGCACAGGAGGCAGCAGCCGCCTGCTGTAGCCAACGCTGTGCCCGCTACTAAAGAAAATTAATATTCCCTGCTCCCCACGCCCATGGGCGTGGAGAGCAATGAATATTCACTTTCCTTAATGGCCGACACACTGTAGCAGCAGCGCGGCTCCTGCTGCCGCTTTGTGGTCTGTGTGCCCGCTATTGAAGCTCATGAATATTCCCTACAACTCACTCCCATGGGTTGTAGTGAATATTCATGGTCTTAAATAGCAGGCACACTGACCGCAGAGGGCAGCAGGAGCCACGCTGCGGTACAGTGTGCCGGCTATTGAAGAGACTGAATGGTCACTGCTCTCCACGCACAGAGTCCCGGCGTGGGTAGCAGTGACTATTCCGGCACAGAACTTCACTGTGTGAGGCAGCAGAGTGGGACAGCGCTGGAGGAGAGAGGAGGTGAGTATGATTATTCATTTTTTGTGGGCAGTGTGATGGGGGCTTAAGGGGTGCCATGCATACCAGGAAGGGGGATCAAGGGGTGCCATGTATATCAGAATGGGTGATCAAGGGGTGCCATGCATACCAGGATGGGGGATCAAATGGTGTCATGAATACCAGGATGGGGGATAAAGGGGTGCCATGCATACCAGGATGGGGGATCAAGGGCTGCCATGCATACCAGGATGGGGGATAAAGGGGTACCATGCATACCAGGATGGAGATGAGGGCCATGTATACCAGGATTGAATGGGGGCCACGTATACCGGGAAGGAGGTGACATACATACCAGGATGGAGGATATTAACAGAATTGGGGGACATTACCCCAATACCAGTGTCAGCAGCAGACCCCCTCCCCCATAACAGGGCATCATGACCACATTTTTTGCTTACATTTTTTTCCCTATTTTCCTCCTCTATAACCTTAGGTGCGTATTATGGTCCGGTGCGTCTTATAGTCCGGAAAATACAGTACTTCAGAATTTGTTCCACCGACTCATTAACCTCTCACAGAAAAATAATGAATCACCCCAAAGTTTCTTGTTCAGAGCAATTGGCCTGAAGGATATACTGTTGTTTGCATCCAGAGATGTAGAAGCGGAAGAGAAGTTTGATGCTGGACTAGTCCAGAAGAAGTTCTTGAGATCATTGGGAACGGGATTAATCAGCAAAGATATCAAGTTGCAGCTGAAACAGTAACTAGAAGATCGTGGCATTTTGGACGAAGTCCTAATTGAAAAAATGAATGAGGCAGCTAGTTTGGAGTCAGAGAGCGAACAGAAGTTAAAGAAAGGCTCTGCTCCTAAAATCACCAAAATGAGTCAGCTGAAGTTGGAGATCTTCGGTGACCAGTCTGAAGATCATCATACAGACCCTCCAGTGCCACCGCCAAGAGGGAACCTTAAATCACCAACAAAAGAGAGCCCTGCCGGCGCTGACTGGGAGGCAGTAATTAGAGAACTGCGAGCCAAGTTGATTGAGGTGAAAAAGTTGATTCCGTTCCATGCCAGAACCGGTATCCCTCAGACCCAGGAGTGGGTTCCAAAACTGAAGATACCCGGCTTGTGAAGCATGTCGTTCATCAAATCAGAGTACGGTGTGTGTCCACTGTCTAAGATGTGGTGAGGAAGGACATTATGCCAAGGAATGCCAATGGTCATGGTCGTTTGGGTTAAAAGACAGGAGGTTACCAGTGCAGGGCGACTGGTAACCGCAACACAGAGGAGGCCCCAGAAGCCAATCCAAATCTCACCAAAACCCAGAATGGAGCATGAGGTAAAACGGCTGCATCAGTACTATCCCCAAGTGTGTTCCCGTCTACAACAGCTGTAAGGGAGACAAGGGGCATCAGTTACTTAATGCCCAGTGTGGAGGTCAAATGATGTACTCCTGGGAGGAGGATTCCTCAGTCAGTAAAGATAGCCTCATCAGCCTAATCGGTGAAAGGTGCGTTATACAGTGCCAGCTAGATGGACTCCTAGTAAAAGCACTGTGGGACACAGGAGCCCAAGCGAGCCTTTTAAATGAAGAATGGAGAAGGCGCTACCTGCTACACACTTGCCTTTGGTCACTAAAAGAACTCTTGGGACAAGTGGAACTCCATGGCAAAGCCGTCAACCAGACCGAAATCCCTTTCATAGGCTAGGAGGAAGTGACATTACAACTCAGGGCCACGAAGAACAGCAACACCATCAAGCTTTTGGTACCTTTTCTCGTGACCAGTGATCAGAACGTGGCAGAGGATCCTATCCTGGGTTATAATGTAATCAGTGAGGTCATCACGAAATACAAGACAGGGGCGTTGGTGGTGGATGCAATCGCCACATCGCTCGCCATACCCAATGCCGTGGCGGAAAACGTGATTCATAAAGTAAAGAAAGCAAGGAATACAATGGACTTAAAAGAAGTCAAGGTAGGCTTGTGCCCAACCATCATCCCTGCAAACCAAATGGTGGGGGTGAGGTGTGGAGTCCAGGTAGAACTGGGAAGAGAAGTCCAGAAAAGACTGTTCATGCCAAAAGACTCCTCAGAACTTCCGGAAGGCCTAGTTCAAGGTGAGACTTTGCTGACAATTCCTACTGGTGGGTTTGCTCGAGTGACAGTACCGGTGATGAATACTGCGAAACACGAAATTAGACTGGATCCAAAGACTGTGTTAGGTCGCATCGAAACCATTAAAATGGTATATCCAGCCAGTATGAGACAAGCCGAGGGGTCTACAGTGAATTCAGTCTACCCACCAAGGAACAGGAGTTGCCCAGGGGAGGAAGTTGTGCAACCCACCTTAGAGTCCTGGGATCCCCCAGTACCCCTGGAACCCTTGTGTGCTGAACATCTAGAGGTAGCAAAACAGATGCTGAAAGAAGAGTGTCATGCGTTCTCCAAAGATGACTCTGATCACTGGCGGACACAGGGCCCCTGTGTAACAACAATATATGGGCCCTTTGCAGCCCAATAAGTCCTAAAAATGCAAAATTCCACGTGCTTTGGAGGTATAAATGGGCCCCCTTACCTCTTGGGCCCCTGTGCGGCTGCACAGGTTGCACCAATGATATGTCTGCCCCTGACTCTGATATAGGCTGTATCCCGTTGTTACATTTGAAAATCAATTTGAAAGACAAAACCCCAGTAACCAGAAGTTACATGTCTGTGCCAAAACCATTACATCGTGAAGTGAAAGAATATTTACAAGAGCTCATCAACAGAGGTTGGGTCCAAAAGTCGAAGTCATCTTATTGCTTTTCTATTGTCTGTGTTAGGAAGAAGGAAGGTACGTTGAGACTCTGTTGTGATTACCGGGAACTAAACCTAAAGTCAGTACCTGATCGACACCCGATACCAAAGATCCAAGATATGCTGGATAGCCTATCAGGAAGCACCTGGTTCTCTGTCCTCGATCAGGGTAAGGCATACCACCAAGGGTTTTTCGAAGAGTCCAGTAGGCCCTTGACAGCATTCATCACACCGTGGGGATTATATGAGTGGATCCGCATAATGTTTGGGCTCAGTTCAGCTCCAGCAGAATTCCAGAGGAGCATGGAGATATGTTTAGAAGGATTGAGGGACAATATCTGCCAGCCGTACTTGGATGACAATGTGGTACACAGCAAAACCTTCCGGGAGCATGTTGAACTTGTGAGGACGGTATTAAAACGGTATCAACAACACAGAGTTAAGTTGACCCCAAAGAAGTGTGAACTGTTCAAAAGACAAGTCCGATTTCTAGGGAAAATTGTGTCCGGAGAAGGATATATCATGGACCCGGCAGAAATCGCTCCGGTACAGGCCTTAAAAGACTACCGTCGAGGAGTTGAGGCAGATATTAGGATTCCTCTCATACTATCGTACTTACATTCAGAACTTCTCCAGGATTTCCGCCCCACTATACCTCCTCTTGGCGGGGGGGGGGGACAGAGACAACAACACCCACGGAGAAAAAGAAGAATGCAGGTAGGACAGAGCTTAAAATAAACAACGCCGTTTCGTCCCAACAGCCCATTCTCTGGACAGCAGACCACCAGGAGGTATTGGAAGAACTAGTAGACTACTTGGTAAAACCACCCATCTTGGGATATCCTGATTTCAATTTACCATTTGTTCTTTATTGTGACGCTTCTCAAGTTGGACTGGGAGCTGCCCTGTATCAGCATCAAGATGGAAAAATGAGAGTCATCGGTTACGGTTCTAGAACGTTGACAGACGCCGAGAAGAATTACCATCTACATTCCGGAAAATTGGAGTTCCTGGCATTGAAATGGGCTATCTATGAATGATTTAGAGATTATCTCTACTACAGCAAAGAGTTTGAGGTATACACTGACAACAACCCTTTGACCTACAGTACAGACCAAAAGTTTGGACACACCTTTTCATTTAAAGATTTTTCTGTATTTTCATGACTATGAAAATTGTACATTCACACTGAAGGCATCAAAACTATGAATTAACACATGTGGAATTATATACTTAACAAAAAGTGTGAAACAACTGAAAATATGTCTTATATTCTAGGTTCTTCAAAGTAGCCACCTTTTGCTTTGATGACTGCTTTGCACACTCTTGGCATTCTCTTAATGAGCTTCAAGAGGTAGTCACCGGAAATGTTTTTCACTTCACAGGTGTGCCCTGTCAGGTTTAATAAGTGGGATTTCTTGCCTTATAAATGGGGTTGGGACCATCCGTTGTGTTGTGCAGAAGTCTGGTGGATACACAGCTGATAGTCCTACTGAATAGACTGTTAGAATTTGTATTATGGCAAGAAAAAAGCAGCTAAGTAAAGAAAAACGAGTGGCCATCATTACTTTAAGAAATTAAGGTCAGTCAGTGCGAAAAATTGGGAAAACTTTGAAAGTGTCCCCAAGTGCAGTTGCAAAAACCATCAAGCGCTACAAAGAAACTGGCTCACATGAGGACCGCCCCAGGAAAGGAAGACCAAGAGTCACCTCTGCTTCTGAGGATAAGTTTATCCGAGTCACCAGCCTTAGAAATCACAGGTTAACAGCAGCTCAGATTAGAGACCAGGTCAATGCCACACAGAGTTCTAGCAGCAGACACATTTCTTCAACAACTGTTAAGAGGAGACTTTGTGCAGCAGGCCTTCATGGTAAAATAGCTGCTAGGAAACCACTGCTAAGGACAGGCAACAAGCAGAAGAGACTTGTTTGGACTAAATAACACAAGGAATGGACACTAGACAGGGGAAATCTGTGCTTTGGTCTGATGAGTCCAAATTTGAGATCTTTGGTTCCAACCACCGTGTCTTTGTGCGACGCAGAAAAGGTGAACGGATGGACTCTACATGCCTGGTTCCCACCGTGAAGCATGGAGGAGGATGTGTGATGGTGTGACGGTGCTTTGCTGGTGACACTGTTGGGGATTTATTCAAAATTGAAGGCATACTGAACCAGCATGGCTACCACAGCATCTTGCAGCGGCATGCTATTCCATCCGGTTTGCATTTAGTTGGACCATCATTTATTTTTCAACAGGACAATGACCCCAAACACACCTCCAGGCTGTGTAAGGGCTATTTGACCAAGAAAGAGAGTGATGGGGTGCTACGCCAGATGACCTGGTCTCCACAGTCACCAGACCTGAACCCAATCAAAATGGTTTGGGGTGAGCTGGACCACAGAGTGAAGGCAAAAGGGCCAACAAGTGCTAAGCATCTCTGGGAACTCCTTCAAGATTGTTGGAAGACCATTTCTGGTGACTACCTCTTGAAGCTCATCAAGAGAATGCCAAGAGGGTGAAAAGCAGTCATCAAAGCAAAAGGTGGGTACTTTGAAGAACGTAGAATATAAGACATATTTTCAGTTGTTTCACACTTTTTTGTTAAGTATATAATTCCACATGTGTTAATTCATAGTTTTGATGCCTTCAGTGTGAATGTACAATTTTAATAGTCATGAAAATACATAAAAATCTTTAAATGAGAAGGTGTGTCCAAACTTTTGGTCTGTACTGTATGTCCTTACTACAGCCAAACTGAATGCAACCGGTCAGAGATGGGTCGCTGAACTAGCTGACTTTAATTTCAGCATCAAGTACAGGCCAGGAAAATGCAATGCGGATGCTGACAGATTGTTAAGAATGCTACTAGAGCCTGAGGAGTTCATGCAAGAATGCTCGGAGGAAGTCAGTCTGGAAGCAATTGAGAGCACTACCCAAGCAGTACAAGCTTATCAGGAGGAAGACACACCATTGTGGTGTCCGTTGATGGTGGAAACCACCATAAAAGCGAGAGAACAAGATCACCCCTGTACTATTCAACAACTACCAAAAGGGAAAATCCATAGAGAACAATGGGAAGATCAGATAATTGGTAGAATACTACTTTATGTGGACCAAAATCGGTTTCCAAGTAAACGGGAGAGAGACAACGAGTCACCAGCAGTATCTGTTTTAATTAAAGAATGGACGAAGCTCTACCTCAGTGAAGACAGTATCCTGTATCGTAAAGGAGCACAAAACCGGCAGTTGGTACTACCCAGAGTATTCCGTAGGTTGGTCTTCAAAGAACTCCATGAAAACATGGGGAACATATTTGATCCGTGAATGTTTCTTCTGGCCATACATGCAGTGAGATATTGAGAGGTACGTGACCAGGGAGTGTGGTTATCTGAAAGATAAATGTCCCAACACATCAACCCGGGCACCTATGGGCAACATCCAAACTACGTATCCGTTTGAGATGGTCTCAATAGACTTTCTACATCTCGAGATGTGCAATGGTGGTTACGAATACATCTTGCTGGTGATGGACCATTTCACTTGATTTGCTCAAGCATATGCCACCACCAATAAATCGGGTCGAACAGCAGCAGAGAAAATCTTCAATGATTTTGCTTTGAGGTTTGGGTTCCTTACAAGATTATACCATGACCAAAGAAGAGAATTTGAGAACCAGCTCTTTGCCAAGCTAGGAAAGCACTGTCAAATTCAGAGATCCCACACAATGCCCTATCACTCAGAGGGTAATGGACAAGTGGAAAGTTTTAACCGGACATTATTATCGATGTTGTGCACTTTAACAGCTGATGAGAAGAAAGACTGGAAGAGTTCTCTGTTAAAAGTGGTACATGCCTATAATTGTACAAAGAGTGATGCAATGGGTTACTCACTCTTTTTCCTATTGTATGGACTATCACCAAGACTGTCAATCGACATCATGTCCGATACTCCAGTGTCAGAGACTTACAGAATGTATCCGGAGTACGTTCGGAAATGTAAGGAACGGATGATAGAGGCATACAACATAGCATCCAAAGTGGTTATGCAAGAACAGAGCAAGAATATGGAGTACTATAATCGAAAATGTTATGGAGCAGAATCGGCAACGGGAATACAGGTGCTAGTCAAGAACAAACATGAGAGAGGCGGTCCAGGAAAACTTTGTTCGTACTGGGACGACAAGGTGTATGTGGTCGTAAGGAGGAAAGCTGATGACAGCCCAGTGTATGAAATCCGATTGGAAATGGGAGACAATAAAACCAGAATAGTCCATTGGAATTTACTGCTACCCTGTGATTATCTCCCACCACAACAAGACTTCCCAAAAGTAGACCGACATCGTCCGAGATCGACTAAGGGACCACCACAGACTGACGCTCCGGAGGTGGATAGTGACCTTGAAAGTTCTGATGGAGAAGAACACACCGTTGTATTTCTTGGGCCGGCAAGGAGAGGGATATACCATCCTCAGGAGAGTGAACTAAGTCCTGAGGCTCCAGAGTTCGTACAAGGAGTACAGATGAAGTCTAATTTAGATCTGATAATCGAACACCGGTCCCTAAAGAGACTGATCGACACTCAGGAGGAGCGGAATTACCAGACTGTGCGGAAACAAGCGACTCGGGAGAAGTACAGGAACCTACAGAGACAGCTCCAAGAGCATCTGAGGAAGCACGGGAAATGAGTGCGGCGGAAGAAACTTCTGTGAGCGAAGAACCCATGGTCTCTGAGGAACAACCCACCAGGAGGATGTCGACTCGAGAAGTGAGGAGACCCATGATGCTGATGTATGATACACTTGGTGAACGAAGTCAAGTGCCAAGGACTGTCGACTGGAAACAGGTATCTCTGCCTGTGGATCAGGTAAGCCCACTTGAGTGGTATTCACCACCGAGAGGCAGTATGGAAGATGTTGCCTGGTGGAAAGGCTTGTTTTCATGCTTTCATTTTCCTTACAAGACTTTGTAGAAACAAAGAACTGTTAAAGCATAGAGAGAGAGAGAGAGCTGGTTGAAGACATATGAAAAGCTCCAGCTTCAGAGATGCTGATTGTTTTAATTGTGTTAATTGTTTATTTCTTACAGGCATGCTACAAGAAAAAGGTCGTTAGATTAGGCTGTTATCAATGTTTATGAACGTTATACCAATTTCACAATGCCAATTTGTATATAAAATTATCCAACTTTCACCACTGTCTCAGAATTGGTCAGATTGACCAATTAAGACGAATATCGAGGACGACATTCAAAAAGGAGGAAAGAGTGTGACATGCAGAAGTAGTGCTGTTGCAGAGTGTGACATGTAGAAGTAGTGCTGTTGCTTTAAAAGCATTCAGCAACTATTAGAAGTAACACAAGCACGAGACAGGAAGTGTTGTGCTCCAGAAGCATCCAGCAACTAGAGGGGTTAACACAATCACAGGAGAAGGGGAGTGTTTTAGCAGAGCCCCAGGGGGATTGTGGGGAATTGATTTACTGTATGGCCGGAGCCAAAGAGAAAGGTGGCTTATGATCTGTATCTCACAGAAGGCAAGGGAACATAATTCAGGTCAGGAGGGAAGCTAAACAAAGGTCAGTTAGATTCCCTGAGCTAACAGTGTGGAGTATTATCGGCCAGGAAGATAAGGACTGGAAGGAAGCCTGTTATAGAGATAATCTCCTTCATCACACCCTTCCTTCCCCTCCATCTCCATGCAGGATAAATAATGCTATATACTATGGAGTCCATTTGAAGGAAAAGCCTTTGGTTGTGTATGCATTAAAACTGTGCTGTACTGTGCTACCGGATAATACACTGTGTACTGCTGTGCTGCAAAGGAGACTGTACTGTTATTATTGGAGCCTGTTGCTCAATAAGACATTTGCATTTCACTGATTGCCTCATTGAGGCTATGTGCCCACGATGCAGACATGCTCTGGATTTTTTCCTGAGTATTTCTCCCTCTCCCTGGCAGAAAAAATGCATGCGGATTGTACATGCATTTTTCCTGCCAGGGACAAGCGGATGTAAAGCGTTCTTCTCATGCATTTCCCCATGCGGGTTGACAAGCGCTTTCCAAGCGATTTTAGCATCACTTGGAAAGTGCTTGACAACTTGGTCACACTATATAAATCCTTGCAAGCAGCATGGATTTATATAGTGTGACCGTAAAGAATGGTAAAAAATAAAAAATAAATATTATACTTACCTTTTGATGGCCCCCGGAGTCTTTATTCGATCCGTCCTGGCTTGCTGACAGCTCGCGGTACAGTCCACAGTGATCTGCCGGCAAGCGAAGACAAGCACACTGGGGGCCATCAGAAAGTAAGTATAATATTTATTTTTTATTTTATTCTTTTTTTTACAGGTTCTATGGTACCCGGGTTCGGAGGAGAGTCTCCTCTCCTCCAGACCTGGGTACCATCCGCACATTGAAATGCATGGAATGCGCATGTACAGATCCAGTGATGCGGATTCCATGTGTTCCAATGCAAGTCAATGGCGGTGAAAACGCAGCGTTTCCGCAAAATAATTGGTAGTGCTGCGTTTTTTTCCGCAATGATAATCCGCAGTGGAAATTGGGGAACATGGCAGGCCTTATACAATGCATTTTTTAAGCGTTTCTGCAGCGGAATTGCCGCTGCGGAAACGCTTAAAAAACGCATCGTGGGCACACAGCCTTAATGTTACTGTTCTACCGTTTATGAAGACTCTTGTCAGATGTGTCTGGTCAGCAACTGAATCTATCGTATGCTGAGAGAAGCTGCAGCCTATGGTCACACTGAGTAACGGTCCCCAGGATTCCAACGAATTCATGTAACCGGTCTCACCCCTATCTGAACTTAGGCGGCGTGCGTGTAACACATGCATACCAGGAATGGGGATGAGGGGGCCACGCATACCAGGATTGTGGATGAGAGGGCCATGCATACCAGGATTGGAGATGAGGAAGCCATGCAATCCAGGGATGGGGATGAGGGCCATCTGCTGAATGCCTCTCATTACCAGCGCCACTCTGACAACTCCTCCTGCCAGGGGAGAAAGAAATGGTAAATGGGAGTGGTTTGGGGTGTGGCCAGGGGCGTGGCCAAAATTTGCCGCCGCCGACTACGCACTCCACATGATCTGTTCCTCTTTCTCGTCTTCAAAAGTTGGGAGGTACGGTTTATAGCCTATATAGCACATAACATATTATATAGTCATTTACCAGGCTTTAGCCTACTAATAGACTAGAAGATGGGAACCAGTGGGTCTCTGATAACATTCATATGTTTAAGAGTACCAAACAGTGAATTATTAAATGAAATAAAATCACAAGTACTATCTAACGTGTTCTACAGTTGGGTGAAAAAAGCTGATATGAAACAGGCAGCTCCTCAAGCAGCCCTGGCCAGATTATGCACACAGAGATGAGTATGGACCCAATAGAAGGTTCATGAGCTGGGTTGCAGAGTAGAGTATGTTCATAGACTTCCTATTGAGCTCATACCCGCAGCGCGCAAGCTCATGGAGAAGGTGAACACTTCAGCCTGGTGAGCTACATGTTTCAGAGCTTTGTTTTTGAGTGACTGTGGGGATCCTTGGACCCAGTCCCCCACTAATCAGCAGAACATGTAAGGTAGTACCTGTAATAAAAAAAAAACATTATTAGACTGGGCCTAACAAATTTACCAGTCAGTAAGCTCTCCTGTGAACATTTAAATCCAGCTTAATAGCAACAGAAATCTGAAGAAAATAAGATCAGTGGTCATTACAAAAAAATCTTCAATGAAACCATAAATTTACAGTAACATCTTGTAAATTCCCATAACACATATAAACTGCAATTATCTGTAAGTTTACCTTAGGGTTAGACATCTCAAGATGTTCCTCATAATGTATTAAATAGGAAGATATCATAATATAGCTTCTAAAACGAAAGGCTTGCTCAGCAACAAGACTGACTAGAGATTCGGAGGGTCAGTTTATCAAAGCCATTTAGCCCCTGATAACTAGTCAATAGAAACTGCGTCAAAGTCAATGAGTACTCTGTGGTTTTTGTTCTTCTTAGCTTTAGTAGATCAATGGCTTTCATGAATAACACATGAAATCAGATAATGATATGGCCTTGTATGTTTAGGGTTAAGCTGTCAGTATTCTGTGCCTACATTTTCATTGATGTGTTTATATCATGTTTGTTCTACAATATACATTGTATCTACAGTTATTTTGCATTAACATAAGGTAAAAGGGTGTATAGAATTAGCTGAATATTCTGCTTATTTCCTAGAATTCGCGTACCTCATATAACCATGGACTGTGTCTGCCATTGTAAGTCAATGAATATACTCTCTTCTCAGTTTCTCTCTTGTTCATGGACTATATCTGATACAGTAGTTTAACAGGATTATAAAAATATTCCTGCTTTCATCCAGAGACAGTGGCACACCCTTTTCACAGGTTGTAAGTTATCATTGCACATCAACCCTAATCAATTTAAGTGAACCAAGAACAGAACCCATTGTCAAGTGTGGCATTATTTCTGGGAAAATACTGCTGTGTCTTATAAGGGTTCACTGTTGATTGCTTTGTCATCCCAGAGATACTGGCAGAGATGTCTGTCGAAGGCTTTCACATAGAGAACACAAAAGCTCTCGGGCGAATGAGTGCTCCTGTATATGGGAGATTTCGCTGAGATAGCTGCTAGCTGAAAGATCGACCAAGCATTCATAGAGTTTTTCATTTTCTTAATCTGTTCAGGATCAACTTTTTTGGGCAACATCAACCACAGCCTACCAGACACTGTTAACAGAAGTGTATTGTTTTCTTTCACCATACATCTCCTTTGAGGGCCCAAAAGTTCTCAATAGGGTTTAGGTCAGATGAGGAAGGGGCTATGTCATTATTATTTCATCTTTGATGGCTAGCCAAGCAGTGGAGTACATTGATGCATATGATGGAGCTTTGTCCTACCTAATAATCATGGTTTTCTTCAAAGATGCAGAAAAACCGGGAAATGATTTTGAGTCCATCTTCAACTTGAAAAGGTCCAAGTAGCTCATCTTTAAAAATACCAGCCCCTAGTAGCAATACCCCATCTCCACCTTGTTGGCGTCTGAGTTGAAGTTGAGATTTGTGCCAGTTACTGATCCAGCCAAGGGATCATCCATCTGGTCCATCAAGAGTGACTCTGATCTCATCAATCCATAAAACTTTTGAAAAATCTGTCTTTAGATATTTCTTTGCCCAGTCTTGATGTTTCAGCTTCTGTGTCTTGTTCACTAATGGTCGGTTTCAGCTTTTCTTACATTGGCCATGTCTCTAAGCACTGAACACCTTGTACTTCAGGGCACGCCACAGAGGTTGCAGTTCCGTAATATGACAGCACTGGAGGATTATGGGTTCCTGGTCACTTCACATTTGATTCTTCTCAAATCTTTGGCAATTCATTTGCATATTTTTTTCTCAACACATTTTTTTTGCATCCCTGTTGACTATTTGTAACAAAACTTTTGATTGTTCTGTGATCCCGCCCCAATATCTTAAAGCACCACTTGCGCTTTTTTTTTCTTTATTGCAGTTCTGGAGTGCTGTTTGCAATTAAGGCTAAGTGCCCACGAAGCAGAAATGCTCCGAATTTTTTCTGCATCTCCCTGGCAGGAAAAATATATGCGGATTTTACATTCGTTTTTCCTGCCAGGTAGAAGCGTTTGTGAAGGGTTTTTGCATGCATTTCCACATGCGGGTTATCAAGCGCTTTTCCAACCGATTTTAGCATCACTTGGAAAGTGCTTGACAACTTGGTCACACTATATAAATCCATGCAACTGGCATGGATTTATATAGTGTGACCAAGTTAATAGTTAAAAAAAGAATAAAAATGGTAAAAAATAAAAAAAAAACATTATACTCATCTTCCGATGGCCCCCGGTCTCTTTCTCCGGTGCGTCCGGTGTCTTGGGCGGCTCACGGTGGTGTAAAAGGACCTTCCATGACGTCATTTAGTCATGTGACAGGTCACGCAACTGCCTCTTACATTGAGAGCTTGTGGTTGTTACTTCTGCCTTCCGGTCAGTCAGAAGTTGCGGACACAAGATGGCGCTGCAGGACCATAGTAGCGCCAATAAAAGGTGAAGCCTGCGGTGGGTATGTATAAGACTAGAGTCAGTGACCTTAGATTAGTAGAACCACTCCAGCTCTGAAAAAAATAAAAATGCTGGTGTGGTGCTTTAACAATTTCAAGAGTGCTGCATCCCTCTGTAAGACTTTTAACAATTTTCGATATTTCAATGTCAGTTAAAACTCTTATTTGGTCTATTTTGCCAGAGGAAAACAAGCTGCCTAATAATTCTGCGCACCTTGATAAAGGATGTTTCTATCCTTAGGCCTCACCCTCTCTAATTACTCAAATACACATCCCCTGACCTGCTTCATTCTATAAGCATTCAATGTTATACACCTTGGAGCTGGAAAATCTGCACATAAAAATGATGATATGGTCAAAATACTCACTTGCCTAATAATTCTGCACACAGTATAAATGTAAATGTTCTTTTTTAACGAGTGTTTTTTCCTGTAGACAAACTACAGCTGGACGGTTATGCTTTGTTAGCTCAAACACTGCAACATTGTCTAATGCATGCTGCACAACATGCGACCCACAGAGAACTGGGAGACGCAGGTGTGGCACCCCAGGGGTCTGGTTTCCACAGTAACAAGCAATGTTATGTCTGAGAGCAGGTGGGAGGTCTCTTGGTCAGGGATCCTATGCATGCCACACCTCCTGCCCAGTCCTGGGAGGGGAAGAACTTCCCCTATATAAACCTGGGGCTGAGGCAGGGTTAGGGAGTGGAGAGGGAGAGTTGAGCCAGGAGGGCTGACAGGGAGCTGTGGCTCCGGCTGGGCCCAGCTCCTGGGCCATGTCAGGAGTAGAGAAGAAGTAGAGACAGAGAAGAGAAGCAGCATAGGAAGAAACAACAGGAGCTCTGTGGGAGCAGTACTACAAGGAGTCAGGGGCTGGCAGCTGCAGAGCTCGCCCTGACTGAGAAGCTATCACCGGACCCGGAGTCCGAGGCTGTGGGGACTAACTCCTATCCAGCAGCAGAAACCGACCGGCAGGGGATTTCAGGTCCTCTGGCCAAGAAACCCGAAGGCACGGTCACACGCGTGGGACCAGCACCGCCGTCGTGGAGCGGAAGCTACTAGAAGGCCCCGAGTCACCGGCCATACGGGTGAGCACCACACGGTACACTCAGGGACGTGGGCTACTTATACCCGCCTCTAGCAAGGTAGCCAGAAGAGTACAGTTAGTTTGGGAGGCCTACAACTCCGCCTGGCCAGGGGAGATCCCATCTGCTCAAGGACTGACCAGGCCCCAATCGCTAGCCAGCACTCCGGGAGGGTCTATCTTTGTCACCAGTAAAGACCCTGAACTACACCGTACCGTCTCCGAGTGGTTCCTGCTACCCCCATCATCCACGTCGGCTGCCCTGAGGCCATACCCCTCCCGTTGGGGGTGATGCTATCACGCTGCACAATCCTACCACCGGCCTCAGCGGTCTGCCCTGCAGCGGCAGCTCCTTCGCTGCATTCAACGGGTGGCGTAGTCGTACAACATCTACCGCTAATACAGCGCCACTTAGTCTGACTCCCTGGGCACGGACCGGGTCACCGCCACGAGACTACAACCCTCAACAGATCCGGCTCCGGGTAAGCTCCCGCGTGCGCAACGCTGCGCGACACAGGCCCAGGGGTGCGTCACAGGCTCCCTTCTTCCTATATTTAAATGTTATCACGTCTTTCAGGCGCAAACACTTAAGTGCCGGGACTGGGGCAGAGGAGCGCCCATCAGCCCTTGCCCCTTAATGCAGAGGCAACGGAGACAATGGATAACGGTAAGTGCTCTCTGCAAGAGACGAAGATTAAATGTCCTATTGTATTAGATGAGGGGAAGGGTTTGTGTTACTGTGATGGCACATTATGGGGCAATAGGGGAAAATTGTGAAAGGCAGTGCAGCATAGCGAAGGACAGTGGGATGAAGGGGAATTTATGCAGAGAGATAGGTGTGAGAATATTATAGAGGGGGCAATGTGTGGCAGATATCAGGTACAGGGGCAGTGGGGGGCTATTATAGAGAGGGGCAGTGTGGAAAATATTTTGGAGAGGGGAATTCTAGGGGAGATATGGAAAGGAGTAGTGGGGGGAATATTTTGGAGAAGAGCAGTGTGGAGGGATTTTATAGAGGGGCAGTGTGAGGGGGATATTTTGTGCAGGAGACACAGAGAGAGGGGCAATTATTTATTTAGGGGCACAGCATGGGAGATATTTTTATTTATGGAGGAGTATAATGATACTTTTATTTTTAAGGGTACCTTGTCTCGAAGTGCTGCTGAAGATGGAGAAGAGGGAAGTCTGGAGAGATGAGCTCTGGGCATGAAATCTTATGATGACATCTGTACTACATGGAGACAAAAGGGATGGGAATTACTTTAATCAGAGGAGATGTCACCTATAAGGTACCTGGATGTAAATGTTTATTTCTGAGACTACATGCGTCTAATCATTGCTGTGGTACCCATATGTTTCACAGTTTGATGATGGCTTGTATCAACAACTCCCAGTATCTCCTTACCATTGTTAGTGATATACTGGGAGTTATAGGTTCATGCAATAAAATTGTATATGGGGCTGACCTGAAATTACAATTGATCACTGTACTAAGCCTGGCGCTGTATTCATTTACTGATGGTGTTTTTGGTGATGTATTCATGTATTGACAGTTTGTACACATATAGCAATGTATAAGGTGCTTCATGACTATGTTAAAACTTAAAAATCCTCAAATTTAGGGTTTTGAGATTAGGAGGAGGATTTGGCGAGTTTCTGATCAGTTTCTGCTCCAGAAACTCAGTGTAAGAGCATGTATTCACACTGATTTTTTGGGGATCAGAAACTGTCCAAATCCTCCTCAAATACTCAAAACTCTTTCTGGTGATGTATTAATTCACTGATTGTGGTTCTGGTGATGTATTCATGTAAGTACCCTTTTAAATGTTTTTTTGGCCCTTGGAATTGGTTCAGTATGGCAATATGGTCCTTGGGCCAAAAACTGTTATGCATCCCTGGTCTAATGCATTCCTTAAAGTCTCAACAAATTTAATATTTTACCACTCATTTCTCTCTCCTGCCTAAACGTCCTACTCCCCATCCCCTACATACATTTCAAGGTGACTATTCAAACAAGAACAACTTGCCTGCCAGTTTTAAAGCCTTTCGTCCTCATACCTCAAATAACTGCATGACAATACACTTATAACAAGGGTGACACTAAACTCTTAAGTCAGCTAAAGCACCATGAGAATTTTGCTTTTGAATAGTTTATGTAGTGAAGAATAAAACATGAATTTTGTCACCTTCGAATTTTGGCCTAAGCTTAGTCAAAATAATAAGCTTCGTTGGGTCGTGTTAAGTCTTACCTGGTGAGGTGGATCCTCAAAATCATTGGTTTGGATGAGCAATTTTTATGCACAGACAGGTGGTATTGATGCAGCAGGGTGATGTAGTTGGAACAAAAATGGCAGATGTGAGAGCAACTGGAGTAACTGGACTGGAACAAAGGCAATAGATAACATTGAGCTGGAGCAACGGCAACTGGTGTATCAGAGCAATCACCTTGATGCCGCTAAACTTACACAAGAATATGGAACTGATGCTACAAAAATGATTTAGCAATGATGGGTAAATGAAGCAAAGCTAGTCAAAGCGATGTAGTAGAGATGACTCAGTGATGAGAATCAAGTGTGATATAGTTGAGGTTTAATGTAGCAGACTGAGCACAGAAATGTAGAAGAGTTGACTATCTGAAAAGTAGCCAGTGCAGCAGAACTGGGTTTGTAATATAGATTGAATGTGACAGAGCAGGTACAACAATGTACAGTGGTGGCCAAAAGTATTGGCACCCCTGCAATTCTGTCAGATAATACTCAGTTTCTTCCTGAAAATGATTGCAATCACAAATTCTTTGGTATTATTATCTTCATTTAATTTCTCTTCAATGAAAAAACACAAAAATAATTGTCCTAAAGCCAAATTGGATATAATTCCACACCAAACCTAAAAAAGGGGGTGGACAAAAGTATTGGCACTGTTTGAAAAATCATGTGATGCTTCTCTAATTCGTGTAATTAACAGCACCTGTAACTTACCTGTGGCACCTAACAGGTGTTGGCAATAACTAAATCACACTTGCAGCCAGTTAACATGGATTAAAGTTGACTCAACCTCTGTCCTGTGTCCTTGTGTGTACCACATTGAGCATGGAGAAAAGAAAGAAGACCAAAGAACTGTCTGAGGACTTGAGAAACCAAATTGTGAGGAAGCATGAGCAATCTCAAGGCTACAAGTCCATCTCCAAAGACCTGAATGTTCCTGTGTCTTCCGTGCGCAGTGTCATCAAGAAGTTTAAAGCCCATCGCACTGTGGCTAACCTCCCTAGATGTGGACGGAAAAGAAAAATTGACGAGAGATTTCAACGCAAGATTGTGCGGATGGTGGATAAAGAACCTCGACTAACATCCAAACAAGTTCAAGCTGCCCTGCAGTCCGAGGGTACAACAGTGTCAACCCGTACTATCCATCGGCGTCTGAATGAAAAGGGACTGTATGGTAGGATACCCAGGAAGACCCCACTTCTTACCCCGAGACATAAAAAAGCCAGGCTGGAGTTTGCCAAAACTTACCTGAGAAAGCCTAAAATGTTTTGGAAGAATGTTCTCTGGTCAGATGAGACAAAAGTAGAGCTTTTTGGGAAAAAGCATCAACATAGAGTGTACAGGAAAAAAAAAGAGGCATTCAAAGAAAAGAACACGGTCCCTACAGTCAAACATGGTGGAGGTTCCCTGATGTTTTGGGGTTGCTTTGCTGCCTCTGGCACTGGACTGCTTGACCGTGTGCATGGCATTATGAAGTCTGAAGACTACCAACAAATTTTGCAGCATAATATAGGGCCCAGTGTGAGAAAGCTGGGTCTCCCTCAGAGGTCATGGGGCTTCCAGCAGGACAATGATCCAAAACACACTTCCAAAAGCACTATAAAATGGTTTGAGAGAAAGCACTGGAGACTTCTAAGGTGGCCAGCAATGAGTCCAGACCTGAATCCCATAGAACACATGTGGAGAGATCTCAAAATGGCAGTTTGGAGAAGGCACCCTTCAAATATCAGGGACCTGGAGCAGTTTGTCAAAGAAGAATGGTCTACAATTCCAGCAGAGCATTGTAAGAAACTCATTGATGGTTACCAGAAGCGGTTGTTCGCAGTTATTTAGGCTAAAGGTTGTGCAACCAAGTATTAGGCTGAGGGTGCCAATACTTTTGTCTGGCCCATTTTTGGAGTTTAGTGTGAAATGATCAATGATTTGATTTTTTCTTCATTCTCTTTTGTGTTTTTTCCTTGCAAGCAAATTAAATGAAGATAATAATACCAAAGAATTTATGATTGCAATCATTTTCAGGAAGAAACTGAGTATTATCTGACAGAATTGCAGGGGTGCCAATACTTTTGGCCACCACTGTAGGAGAGTTGAGTCAGAGGAGAATCCTATCACTAAGTAGTTGTAGGACACTAACTTCCTGACTACTCACGGCCTGAGCTTGGCTAAATAGCTTGGGATGCATCAACCTGTCGTGCCGATGAGCCGAGGGACCTGACAGTTGAGGTCAGAGGATGCACCACTCGGTACTTGAGCCCAGAGAGGTGAGTAATAGAATATTTAAACAGGACATTTCACCAAATTTTTCATGTTGAACTGGACACAGGATGTAATTGTGGCTGTAGAGCAGAATAATATATCTTTTTTTAAATTTTGCCTTTCCTTTACGGAGTTATTAGCAACCAGTATTTGGCACCTAATGAGTTAACTTTTTTTAAGCCCAAGTGGGTGTTATCAGAGTTTTCACTGGGAGTGTGTACTTCTGCCCCCTGTATAATGCTGACCAATCATAAGTAGGCAGCAACACTCAAAGGAAAGATAAAAATGTTAAGTGACAAATACTTTGATTGCTAATATATCTTCAAAGGAGAGACAAAATGACAAAAAAAACAACAACTTTGTATTCTGCTCTACATTCGGTATTACATCCTATGTCCAGTTCAACATGAAAAAATTGGTGAAAGGTCCTCTTTAATTTAGTTCTCAGGATAGAGCCATTACCAGAGGACAATTACAGGTTAGCAAAAGTTCTTCTATCACGGCTCCCTAAAACGCTCATATTAATAGGTACAGTAGCTGAGGAGCATGTTCAGTCATGAGCATTAGAAATGGTATCCCACAGTCATTCCTCTTAATAGTTATATTGCCCATTTCTTTGAATCTATTCCTAGCCTTAGGGTAAAAAAATGCGTCACAAAGACTACATAGGTAATTTCTTAAGGAGCTTACAGGGGTAGAGTTTTTTATTTTTACAGAGGTTATTATCTGCTATTCTTTTATTGGAGAGAGCAGAGTTCGAATTGGTTGCATGCATAATACATTTTTAAGCCCAAGTGGGTGTTATCAGAGTTTTCACTGGGAGTGTATACTTCTGCCCCCTGTATGATGCTGGCAGATATTGTTTCTGTTTAGTTCCAATTCCAAGTCATTGAGAGTCTTAAAGGTGTTCGTTCCTCTGAAAACCTAAGAGTTATTGTTAATAGAAAGAGCCAGCCTAAAACAGACTTAGGCTAAGTGCACATGAAGCGTTTTTGAAGCATTTTCGTGGCAATTTTCCCGCCACGGAAACGCTGTGAAAACGCTTGTTAATAGGTCTGCCAGCTGTAGCAATGGTAATCCTGATGTGCTGTGCACATGATGCGGAAATTTCCGCTCAGGATTACCATTGTGGTAAAAATCGCAGCATGAACATTGTGGGGGCGTTTCCGCCGCGAATTCGCGCCCATTTACTTGAATTGAACTGCAGCAAAACCGCAGGTGAGATGCTGTGGGGCTGGTGTCGGCAGTGAGGCAGAGTGTATTGCTTTTCCAGCAGCCATCTTCCTGAAGCCATGGTCTACAGGTAAATAGCCGCTCGAGCCGGCGCATGCGCAGACTGGGATCTTGCTAGCCATTTCTCTGAGGCCCACGGCTTCAGGAAGATGGCTGTCGCAGACGGCGCATGCATGGTTGAAATCTTGGCTGGGCTGAGATCCCAGTCTGTGCATGCGGCCCATGGCTTCAGGAAAATGGCCGCTGGGAAAGCTCTGCCTGACAGCTAATACCAGGCCCGCAGCATCGCACCGCTTCTGCTGCCACCGGGATCCTGAGGGAGGGATCCTGCTTCCTGCGATCGCTCTCCACCACCACCGCAACTCCCTGGTAAGCTACTGTACATGTGGACCATAAGACGCATCCCCCATTTTCCTCCAAAATTTGGGGGGAAAAGTGCATCTTCTGGTCTGAAAAATAATACAGTAATAGAATGGTATTTAACATGATCTCTACATCTGGACAAGAAAAACGAAAGTGACATCTACAGAATAGGAGGAATAGAACTAAGCAGCAGCATTGTGAAAAAGACTTGGGCATACTAATAACATAGTAACATAGTTTTTAAGGTTGAACGAAGACTAAGTCCATCTAGTTCAACCCATAGCCTAACATGTTGATCCAGAAGAAGGCAAAAAAAAACGTGGCAAACACTGAGCTCCACATTGGGGAAAAAAATTCCTTCCTGACTCCATACGGCAATCAGACTAGTTTCCTGGATCAACGCCCTATCAAAGAATCTAGTATATATAACCTGTAATATTATACTTTTCAAGAAAGGCATCCATGCCCTTCTTAAATTTTAGTAGTGAATCATTCATTACAACATCATGCGGCAGAGAGTTCTATAGTCTCACTGCTCTTACAAAGAAAAAAAACACAAAATTTGAGCTTGGTTTAAGTTAGTATACATGCTGCACATAAGTGCATGTTTCACAATGGCCATGAATCAGAAAACCTACAAGAAGCAAAATGAAAATAAACCCTGCTGTAAATAAATAAAAAACAAGTGCATTTAAATAAAATAGGGTTCTTAGTAACACTGTTTTTGATCAAAAATAGTATGAAAGCTATTCCACCAGCGACAAGGTGAACCCATTGGGGATAGAACCTACTTTAATATTAAAAACCTTACCATGTGTCAAAGTTGACCTCTGTGTGAATAAGGGCAGACTGAGGCTCCAGTCCCAAAGTGGGAACACACTGCTCTTACAGTAAAGAATCCGCGTCTGTGATTATGCAGCGGCCGTAATGGCCTAGTGTACTCGGTAGCGGGGCCGGCAGTCTTTCAGGGAGGTCACGGTGGCAGTGGCCCAGCTCCATGGCCCTGACCCAGCAGATGAAGGGAGTATTTACAGGGGATTCATAGTCTTTATGTGACGCCACCTGTGGTGCCTGGTGTTATGATCTGCAACATAGGCTAAGGAAAGATAGGGAGAGCTGTCCCTACAGTAAGACTAAGCTGAGCCCCTACGTTGTAGCGGGCAACCTGTTCCTTGTGAACAGACCCGCCTTCGTCCTCGGCTAGTCTGAACGGAGACCAATAGAGAAAGGGGGGCCCTAAAGGAACTAAGGACTGGGACAAAAATGGGACACCTCCTTACAGAAGTTGTTGCAGAGCAAAAGATAAACTGACAAAAAGTACTAGAGTTCCCAGAGGATCAAGCAAACTAGAGAGAGATAGGCACAAAAGCACCAGGCTAGAGAGACAGTCAAAACAACACTGAAGTCCAGCAAAGCCAGAAGGGCGGAGCTGGAGTATATAGGCAGCTAGTCACGTGACCGCAAAACACAAGATAGCAAAAACTAACAGGAGGGTTCTAACACCTGGTCAGGGATGACCAGTGCTGCTGTGTGGACTCTGGGGGAATAGAAGGGATTGCAGCTGGGATGAAACACTTCCCACAGGCGACGCGGACCCCCAGGGACTAAGAAAGCTGATACGAGGGATGGCAGCAGGGAAAACAGGATGCAGAGAGCAGGACGGCAGCAGTGATGATAGCAACAGTGATAGCACAGCTGCGGGGAGGTACAGAAGAAGACAGACACGAGGAATGCAGTCCGGTTACCAGGCGGTGCGAACCTATAATGGGTACTGCCGTCTTAGGTGCAGCTCCAGGCTCTAGTTATGCCGCTGTGCTGCCGGGCTTCTTCTTGTGGCCAGAAAACTTGCAGTCTCCTGTCCCCCAGATTCGGTTGCCAGGACGTGCCATCCCTGTACAACCCAGGACTCTGGCGTCCTCTACTCCACTGCCTGGGGTGAGCTCTTCATGTGCTCTGCTCCCCAGAACTTTCTCCTTCTCTCTCTGCTGCTTTCTCCCCCTCTCCCTTCCCTCTCACACTTACTGACTAACTCCCCCCCCTGACCAGAAAAGGCATCTCCCTAAAATAGGGTGTAGAGCTCCCCCCTTCAGGTCAGGGATCAGAACCTGTGTGTGCATGTGGGGTTTACCTGACGTGGGGAGCTCCTCCTGCTTCCAAGCGTAATATCACCCCCGGTGAAGAAGGCAGCACTACTGTGGCAACTGGCCCACGTAGCGCCACAATTATGATTAAACCTTCTTTCCTCCAGACGTAGAAGATGCCCCTTTGTCCACATCTCAGACCTCAGAGTAAAAAGATCAGTAGAAAGGTCTTTGTACTGTCCCCTCATATACTTGTACATAGTAATAAGATCACTCCCAAGCCTTCGTTTTTCCAAACTAAATAACCCCAAGTGTAATAACCTGTCTTGGTATTGCAGACCCCCCAGTCCTCTAATAACCTTGGTCGCTCTTCTCTGCACCCGCTCTAGTTCACCTATGTCTTTCTTATATACCAGAGACCAGAACTGTACACAGTATTCTAAGTGTGGTCGCACTAGTGACTTGTATAGAGGTAAAATTATGTTCTCCTCATGAGCATCTATGCCTCTTTTAATGCATCCCATTATTTTATTTGCCTTTGCAGCAGCTGCCTGACACTGGCCACCAAACGTGAGCTTGTCGTCCACCAATACACCCAGGTCTTTTTCAGTGACAGTTTTGCCCAGTGTTTTACAGTTAAGCATATAATTATGCATTTTATTTCCTCTGCCCAAGTGCATTACCTTACATTTATCCCCATTAAAGCTCATTTGCCATTTATCAGCCCAAGCTTCTAGTTTACACAGATCCTCCTGTAATATAAAATTGTCCTCCTCTGTATTGATTACCCTGCAGAGTTTAGTGTCATCGGCAAATATTGAAATACTACTCTGTATGCCCCCTACAAGGTCATTAATAAATATGTTAAAGAGAAGCGGGCCCAATACTGACCCCTGTGGTACCCCACATATATATGACTATACTAATAGAACACACACTGCACATGAGTCAACAGTGTGATGTGGCAGCAAAAAAGGCAAACACAGCTCTGGGATGTATTAAGAGAAGCATAGAGTCTAGATCACGTGAAGTAAATACCCCCCTCCACTCCTCCTTGGTCAGACCTCATCTGAAATACTGTGTCCAGTTCTGGGGACCCCATTTTAAAAAGACATCGAAAAACTGGAGCAAATGCAGAGAAGACCTACCAGGATGGTGAACGGACAGCAAACTATGTCCTACGAGGAACGGTTAAAAGATCAGGGAATGTTTAGCTTGCAAAAAAGAAGGCTAAGAGGACACTTAATAGCTGCCTACATATATCTGAAGGGATGGCACAGTATAGAGGGATCATCCTTATTCTCATTTGCACATGGAAACACAAGAAGCAATGGAATGAAACTGAAAGGGAGAAGATACAGATTAGATATTAGAAAAAACTTTTTGAGAGTGAGGGTGATCAATGAGTGAACAGGCTGCCATGAGGGGTGGTGAGTTCCCCTTCAATGGAAGTCTTCAAAGAGAGGCTGGACAGACATCTGTCTGAGATGGTTTAGTGAATCCTGCATTGAGCAGGGAGTTGGACACGATGACACTGGAGGTCCCTTCCAACTCTAACATTATATGATTCTATATACTATGCTCCCTCACACATTTTTCCACCCATAGATTTCTCATCCATACTATCCCCACATGATTCTCCCTACTGACCCTGCACACATTTCTCCTCCCTACTGTCTCCTCACACATTCCCCCTTGCCTCCATACTGTTTCCTCACACATTTTCTTTCTCTGCACTGTCATTACACTTGTTCCCCATACTGTCTCCTCACAGATTTCACCCTGCACTGACTCCTCATACATTCTCCCCACTCCCCATACTGTTTCTTCACATATTCCCACCCCGTTTCCCATAATGTGTCCCCACACATTTCCCCCATACTGTTCCCCCACATTCCCCCTAATGACCCTGCACACATTTCTCACTCCTATTGTCCACTTACAAATTCCATCCACTCCCCAAACTGTCCCCTCACACATTTCATTCCTTTACACTGTATCAACACACATTCCCCCCACTCCGCATACTGTCTCCTCACATATTTCCCACCTGTACTGTCTCCTCCTCCCCGCTCCCCATACTGTTTCCTCACACATTCCTGCCTCCCCACACTGTTTCCTCACACATTGCAAGCCCCAGCTCTCCATACTGTCTCCCCACACACTTACACATCCACATACCATCTCATTGAACTCCACCTCCTTCTTATACTGTTCTCTCATAAGATTTCACATGACAATAAATCTTTAGTTTCTTCAGCTCCATTGAAGCGCTTACCACACCGATGTTCACCAGCTATGTAGCATAAGAGATTAGAGTTGAGCCACCCCCGTAGTGTTCGGGTTTGGTTTGGTTCGTCGAACACCGGTGTGTTCGCCGAACTGTTCGTGGAACACCTTTAAAACCAATGGCAGGCAAGCAAAAACACATAGAAACACATAGAAAACACCTTCAAAGGTGTCCAAAAGCTGACAAACTGCTCAGAAGACACAACTAACACATGGAAAAGTGACAAGTACATATAGTCATGAAAAGAGGTGGAGAAGTAAAAGGAGGGGGAGACACAGATATAGGCATGTCATGCCCTTCTAAAATCAAGAAAGGCTGGAGTAAAAATCTAAAATCAGCTTACCAACACCCAGACGTCGTGACAAGAAAATTAAAAAAAGAAATATCTTTAGGTAGAATGGCGGTTCCATTCAGAACACTTTCCTTACAAGACGTAGTGGTATCCCCGTTGTGAGTTGTGCCAAAAACGGAACCCAATACATTCGGACTAATCCACCATTTGTCATATCCAAGGGGCAGGTCAGTAAACGACAACATCGATGCGGAACCAAGTACAGTAGTATATACTGTACATCCTTTGACAAGGCAATCAGGTGGATAAAGAAGTTGGGAAGGGTCACCCTAATGGCCAAAACAGACATTGATGCGGTGTTCCGGTTACTTACTACCTGTGCCTCCGAATAGTGTCCACCTATTGGGCTGCTTCTGGGAAGGAGCATACTATATACAGTAGATCGTTGTTTGCCCATGGGGTGGTCCAGATCCTGCTCACTATTTGAGGCGTTTAGTTGCTTCCTCGAATGGACGTTTCTAAGGGGGCACATATTATCCATTACCTCGACAACTTCTTATGCCTGGGCCCAAAAGATTCGCCACAGTGTGAATACACGCGGTAGTCCACCTGTGAGAAGTAGAGAGCTGGATGGAGAGTGGACACCACAGAGCCGAGGGGTTAGATGGAGAACGGAAGAAGGAAAGAGGGCGAGGGAGGTAAGGGAGTACAGTGGAAGGCCGACCTGAGCTCCCCCACGTTCCTGCTGGGAGGGGAACAGCCCTGGGAAGAAAAGCCGCTTGCGCATCCCTTAGAGGTTACGGGTGCTAGCGGACAGAGGGACTACCCTGGAGTGCGAAGCCGACACGGCCAGTCCGTTCCTGCCCTTGCGACCTCTGTGTCGCCGGGTTTGTGCCAGAGCCGCGGTGGACCCTGACGGCCAGCCCCCCTCTCCCAATACAGGTGCCTGTCCGCTGGTGGGTCGAGCCCCCCCGGTGTGGAGGCAGGTCTAAGCTCTGTAATTTAAATTGGCTCTGTAATTTGAATGAGTACACTTTAAATCCTTTTACAAGGATCTATTGGAGGGCAAGTCTACTGCCAGCAGCCGCGGTAGCAGGAAGTGGAGGAGGTGTGGCCTGTGTTCCTAGCTGAGTGAGAGCTGTGTGGAGGAGCTGCTGGGAAGCTCCAACTAGGACTTTTTTTTCTAAGCCCGACCCTTGCCTCTTCGTTTTCCCAGGACCGAGGCTGGGGTGTCGGGGGGTATCCACGGGCTCCGGCCCTCCCGGTCTGGGCCGGGTGGGGTCGGAGGACTGAATATGGATCCATCGGAGGACTCTGTGAGGAGGTCTGGGAGGCTGTCCCAGCATGAAGCGGCTACAGTGAGCATGCCGGCATCGGCTAACAAGGGGACTGGCAAGCCCAAGGGAGGCAAAGGGAGTGCCCCATGGGCCGAGAGGGGCCCGGACGAGTCGGCGGAGGCTTTCTCCCAGCGGGTGGTGGAGATGCTGCGGTGCCACGAGAAGGGGAAGGTGGCACTGGCGAAACTCCTGCTGGAGCTGCGGCAGGCCAAGGCGCTATATAATGCAGCAGCCCAGAGGAAGCGCCCGACGATTGCCACGCAAATCCAGAGGGTCAAGGATAGGATTGCCGAGGTGGAGCAGAGGCAGGCAGAAATAGAGAGGGCTGCGGGTCCCTTTCTTGAGAAATTCTCTAATGATCGGCGGTTCTCGGGCCAGGAGGGGTTAACCACGCAGCAAGGAAGAGGGGTTAACAACGCATCAAGGAAGGGGGGCGTATGAAGGGGGCCTGCCGGCCAGTGAAGGCATGCCCAGGACTATGCATGGCAGCCAGGAGCCTGGAAAGGAACGTTTGTCTGGAGCCCCGCCCCCTGTCCCACCCACCACAGCGCTGGGTGCTGCCCCAGGGGTTACCCCAGCCATGGAGGAGGAGAAGGTGGGGGGTGGAGGAAGAGGCGCGTTGTTAGTGAGAGCAGAGGATAGTGTGGGTGCGGGCACAGAGGCCGGGGGATCGTGGTCCGGGGCTCCGCCCCTTGCCCCGCCCACCTCGGAGCTCAGCGTGGCGGCTGTGAGAGCCACAGGAGGAACTGCAGAGCCCAGCGGTCCCCGGTCCGGCGGCCCGCCCCTTGCCCCGCCCGCCTCAGCGCTCGGCACGGCCACCATGAGAGACACACATGGAACTGCAGAGCCCAGCGGTCCCCGGTCTGTCGGCCCGCCCCTTGCCCCGCCCACCTCAGTGCTCGGTGCAGCCACCATGAGAGCCGCGAGTGGAACTGCAGAGCCCAACGGTTCCCGGTCTGCCGGTCCGCCCCTAGTCCCGCCCACTGCAGCTCTCGGCACTGCCTCTGTACAGTCTGTGGGCAGAGGGAAGGAGGGAGGCAGGAGGGACATGAAAGTAAAAGCAGCTAGCAATATTTATAGTACCACAAGGCTCAGCAAGCCTTGCGCCGATGCCCCGCCCCTCGTCCTGCCCACCGCAGCACCTGGAGTTGCCCAGAAGAAACCTGCGGCTGGGAGGGAGGCAGCAGGGAAGACAACAGGAAAGACAGCAGGGAAGACAGAGGCGGATCCAGGAACAGTGTCCCAGGAGGTGGCAGTAACCCCGGTCGAGCAGCCTGCCAGCGTTATCGGGGAGCCTCCTAAATCTTCCGGTCTGCGTCCTGAGCAGGTGGTGCTGCCTGCCTCCAGCACATCAGAGGAGGAGGACATGGAGGCATCTTCGGGGTCCGGGGGGCTCATGGCGGCCATCCGGTTGCTGGAGTCCCCGGTGAACCTCCAGGATTTTTGTTTCGGGGATGAAGATCCGGGACCTGGAAAGGAGAAGAAGGGGCGCAAGAAGAAGGCACAGGAGACAGTGAGTATGCGTTACGTGTTTAATGATGATACTGATGCTGCTGCTGTCTCCTGTGTAACCCCGGCTGGTCAAGGGCGCCCGGATCATGAAGTTGGTCCACGGCGCAGGTCTGGTGGGGAGAGTAAAGGCAAATGTAAGGCGAGTTGTGATGGTGTGGCGATCCCTACGGTGGACAGTAGGGATAGCAAAGGGTCATCGCTGGCAGTGGCGCCAGACATATTCAGTGTGGTGAAGTTCCCGTCTCTGTCTCCCATGGCCTCTGGGTCTCGGGCAGAGGGATGTGGGGGTTGTGGCGGTGGAGCCGGAGCGGCTTTTTCAGAGATCTTGGCTGAGGTTCGGAGGATGGTGGGGGAGGAGAGAGCCACTGCTTCCATATCTGGCCAGAGGGTTGAGGGGCTGCATGCTGGGGACAAGGGTGCCGGGGTGTCTGCACCTGTGAGGTTGGTAAAACCCGGCACCCAAAATCCCGGCCCCTGTGATACCCAGCGCATGAATATTGGAAGGTCCAAGGAGGCAGAGGGGGAGAAGGGGAGTAAGGACAATGCTGCGGATGTGGTGAGTGTCCTGAACCCCCCCCACAGTGATTTTTGGGACCTTGGGTAAAGCCGTTAGTACCCCACCTGTTCTGGCTGGCATGGATGGGGTGCATGAGGTGGGGATGAATGGGGTACATGAAGGAGGTGAGGATGTAGGTGAGGATGCAGGTATGGAAGTGGTGAGTGGTACGGCTGGTGGTGATGGTAGTGGTGCAAGGGCGGTAGGTGAGGCTGTGAGGCAGAGTGTGAGTGTGAATGAGGGGCCAAGTATGAGGCCAAGGAATCCCGGTTCGTTGGCGGCCTCGTTAGAGGGCGGTTCGTATGTTCGCACCTTTGCTGTGGCCGCTGCTGCGGGTAGTGGAGGGTCCTTGTCAGGAGACGCTGTGCAGGGTTACTTGCAATGGCATCTCCTGGACGCCCTGAAGAAGGGAGAGCAGTCTATTACAGTGGAGGGTAGAGAGGTAGTTTTATCATTCTGGATAGACCGACATGGTCTGTCCGCCTTCCGAGAGTTAGGGGCAGAGAACGTTAGGTGGTCTCTGCCGACAGCAGGGCAGGGTGGCGTCCGTAGGAATGTGGTCCGTCTCCGGTGGGAAGGCAATGAAGCGTGCCCCTCTAGGGACAAGGTGGTGGAGCTTTTCCTGGGGATGGGCTTCAGGGCTAATGACATCTATGCCCTGATTCATCCCTATGCTGCCACCTTTTTCGACGTCAGCTTTGTGATATCGGAGGGCCTAGAGCTCTTCTGGTCTCAGTATGAGCTGGCTCGGATTTGCCCTGAATGGCGAGGGTTTATAGTCCAGGCTATCTCTCGCCAAAACTCAGTGAAGAAAGTGACCGTGCTCACCAGTAACGAGTCACTTTCTGAGATGGATATCATGACCTGGCTGAGCAGGTATGGGGAGGTGGTCCAGATTCCCAAAAAGAATCTGGACAAGCATGGCATCTGGTCATGGGCCTGGACTTTTATGGTAAAACTGATGGTCTCGGGTTACTCGGTTACCCACATTCCCACTTCAACATTCTTGGGAAGGGACCGAATCCTGATCTTTTACCAGGGGCAGCCAAAGTTGTGCCACAGGTGCGGCAGCCCCTCTCACTTCAGCACGGGGTGCACGGTGGAGAAGTGCGCGATGTGTGGAGGGGTGGGTAATCTGGCCGCAACCTGTAGGGACATTCGGTGTAACCTGTGTGGTGTCTTGGGACACCCGTTTAGTCACTGTCCACGCGCCTATGCCAATATTGGCCTGAATCCGGGAGATGCTGGTAGGGAGGAGGCGAGGACCAGACCAGCAGGTGAAGGGACTAGCGGCGGCGTAGGAAGTAAGGGACCGGTGAGGAGCAGACCTCCCCCTGAGGCGGGAGGGAAAGAGCAGTGTCCGAGGAGAGTGGTGGAGAGGGACCAGGGGGTTATGTCCCTGCCTCTGGTTCCTAGTTCGGGGGAGCTTGCAGCTGAGGTCCCGGACAGTGAGATAGACGAAGAGGTCAGGAGGATGGTCAGGGAAGATGGGGCCACCGCTCCCTTATCCTCATCCAGCGAAGGTGTGGATGAGGGGGGGAATGAAGAGTGGCAACAGCAAAAGAAGAGGGAGAAGAAAAGGGTGAGGAAGAAGGGTAACTCAAAGGAGAAGGCCACCCGGGGCCAGGTGCCAAAGGAAGGCTCTTCCTCCCTTCCTCCGGTGGAGCTCTCCAACCAGTACCAGGCCCTAAGCGAGTCTCCCTTGTCTTCGGATGGGGGGGAGGAGGGGGGTCTGGTGCTGTGGGTTGCGGACAATGATGTAGGGGCTAAAGGGGGCGCCAGGCCCTCAACATCGGGGGTCGGGGAAACCGGGCCTCTGGTGGGGGGGGGGTCGACCCAGGGCCTCCTGACAAGGGCAAGGGTGCGCCTGAAACAGTTGTGCCCGTTAAAGTTGTGTCTGGAACAGCAGGTATGGATGTGTCGGTGTGCCTGAAACGTGCTATATCGTCCTCTGAGGAGGAAAATGGAACACATGTAAAGGGTAAGGGAGGTGGGAAGAAGGTCGCTGTCCAACCTGATCACTCATGATGGCGGCACTCACCACGTTGACGCTGGCGACCATTAATGTTGCCAGCATAAAGTCTGATGCGGCTAGGTTCACGGCCTTTCATTTTCTCTGCCAGCTTGACGCCGACATTTTGTTTTTGCAGGAGACCAGGTTGGCCGATCTCACGTCCCTTAAAAAAGCTAAGAGGGAGTGGGTACACAGGCCTTCCTATTGGTCTCTTGCGGCTGAGCTGTATAGCGGGGTGGCGGTCCTTTTCAAGACCGCACATGTAGTATGCCGACGGGTTATTGAGTTGGAAATGGGGAGGTGCTTGATCTTGGATGTGTTCATAAGGGGACAAGAGCTTCGGCTCATAAACATCTATGGTCCCCAGACTAAGTGGGACCACAAGTGTCTCTTTATGAGTATTAAACCCTTTTTGTTTTGTAGCCGACAGGTGGTCTTTGGAGGGGACTTCAACAATGTCTCGAGGCCCCAAGACAGAGGAGGTTCCAGAGACCGGTTGGCCTACGACAGCATCGCCTTGAATAGCATAGTTAGTGAGGCTCGCCTAGTGGATGTCCACATCCGGAACACCACAGGCCACGCGGGTTACACTTATTTCAGAGGTAGTCAGAGTAGGTCTAGAATAGACAGGTTTTATTTGAAGGAGGAGGCAGTCTCTTCACCTTTATCGGTGGTAGAGGTTGAATTCTCCGACCACTGTCTGATTATGTTTTCTCTGAATGTTACAGAGACTCCTCGGATGGGAAGAGGTTTTTGGAAGCTGAATTCGTCACTCCTAAAGGAAGCAGCTGTAAGACGGTCCTTTGAGGATTTCTTTCAAAGTCAGGTACCGCTGCTGGGCCTTGGTAACACTAAGTAAGAGTGGTGGGAGATCTTCAAACATCGGGTGGCGAGATTCTTCTGCCAGCTTTCTAACCTCAGAAGCCTGAACAGGGATCTCCTGTATCGGGGCCTGAGGAGGAAACTCGAGGAACTTGTCTCGACTGGGGGTGGCCGTGAGGACATCACCAGGGTGAAAGCCTTACTCAAGAGATGTCAGTATGATAGGCACACATCTTTGGTTTTTGAGAGGGACTTCGGGAAGTGTCGCTCGCCCGACCCTTACAGAAACTGCAAGATGTCAGTGAGTAGTAAGATAGTGGCGGGTCTGAGGGACAGTACAGGATCCCTGACCAGGTCCAGGTCAGGGATCTTGGAGGTCGTCAGATCCTTTTACTCACATCTCTTGGGGAGGAAGGAGCTGGATCGAGATGAGACGTCGGCTTTCCTGGCTGACGCCATTCCTGAATTAGGGGTAGACCCCTAGCTCGATGTCTTGGTGGATGAGATCAAAGAAGAGAAAGTTAGACTGGTGATTGACGGGCTCCAGCTCAAAAAATCACCAGGTCCGGACGGCTTAACGTCGTAGTTCTACAAGACCTTTAAGTACCTTTTGGTCCCCTTATTGACTCAGGTTTTTAATGTGTGTCTCTCCTCGGGCACTCTTCCGAGATCAATGAGGAGGTCAGCTTTGATCCTTCTTTCTAAGGGGAAGGATCTGTCGCACATTGAGAACTGGAGGCCCATAGCGCTTCTCAATGTGGACAGGAAGGTTTTGGCTAAAGTACTCTTTAACAGGTTGGTGAAGTTTGCACCACGGCTCCTTTCGGAGTCCCAGCACTGCTGTGTTCCTGGCCGTAGCACTTTTAGTGCTGTTCTCGGCGTCCGGGAGGCTGTGGAGCAGGGTAGGGCTGGCCTCTGGAAGGGGTATCTGCTGTCCTTGGATCAGGCCAAAGCCTTTGACCAGGTTGATCACGAGTACCTGTGGTCCGCTCTTCTGAGGTATGATCTGCCAGGGAGGTTCGTGGACTGGCTGAAGACATTGTACAGAGGGGCGGAGAGTTTCCCACTTGTGAACGGTTGGATTGGACAGGCCTTTGCGGTGGGCTCCGGCGTTCGTCAGGGATGTCCTCTCAGTCCCCTGCTGTATGTGTTCGCGATTGATCCCTTCATAAGGAGGGTGGATCGTGGACCAATAGCGGGGGTGAGGATGGACCAGGCTGGCGAACGGGAGGCCGCCCTGAAGGTAGTGGCCTATGCTGATGATGTCTCTGTTTTTGTCTCCTCGGAAGAGGAGGTGCGGGCAGTGATGTCTGAGGTGGAGGGCTACTCCAGGGCCTTTGGTTCCATGGTCAATCGGAGCAAGTGTGGGAGTCTCTGGCTGGGGGGAGGAGATCCCCGGTTTGATCTCCCGGACACCCTCCCAGAGCCCCAAGAGTATGCCAAGATCCTAGGTGTTGAATTTGGTCAGGGTGATTACCAAACCAAAAACTGGGAAGGTAGACTTAAAACTGCCGCCCAGAGAGTGGGCCAGTGGAAGGGTTGGTCTTTGAACCTGAGGGAAAGGGTGAGCTTGTGAAAAGGTTTCCTGCTTCCATTGTTAATGTATCTAGGCAGCGTTTGTATTTTGCAAGAGCCTCTCTGGACGCGGGTCTACAGCCTGTTTTTCCAACTGTTATGGGGAAACAGGCTGAACCTAGTCAAGCGGGAGGTTACTTACCGTACGAGGAGACTGGGGGGGTTGAATATGATCAACCCCGTGGTGTTCTTGGTTTGCACCTTTCTTAAGCTAAATGTATCAAACCTCTGGAAAGAGAGGGCTCCTCTGTGGGTATTCTCCTGTAGGGAATGGTTGCAGTCCTTCTCCCAGGAATGGGAGACAGGAGGGCGTGTGAAGGATCTTCATACACTGCACGGGCATCTCCCGGCTTATGTTACCCCGGTTTTGAAAGTAATACGCCGGTGGGGTTTGGGAGTGTGGGAGGTGAGGACTCTCACAAGGAAACTTCTCGAGGAGAGGATCTTATCGACCCATTTTCAAAAGCCACTGGCCCTCAGGGACTGCCCAAGTCGGGATCTGGAGGTTGGGTTGCGTCTTTTAAATTCAAAACTGATCCCCGGGAAGTAGTGGGACTTGACTTGGGGCTGCTTTCAGGGTAAGCTGTATGTGAGCGACAACTTGAAGTACAGGAACTCCGAGGATAGGAATTGTCCTCGTGAGAGTTGTGCTGACACACTTGAGAGCATGGAGCACTTCCTGCTTCAGTGTCCCTTTAATGCAGAGGTATGCAACAGGGTGGGCGCTTCCATTGGCTAGCCTAGGCTGGCGGGCCTCTCCTGAGTGGGCCTATGGGGCGTTCAGAGACCTTGGTGGACGGGACCAGTGCACTCTTTTTCTAGTTAGCCTAGTGGTTAGGTTTTTCACATGGAATGCACGGTGTTTAGTGTCGACGGGCAGTAAAATCCTCCCAGTAGGTGAGGTATGTAGTAACATCCTTGGTGACCTGGTGAAGGTGCGCTCCTTGGAGTATGAAAGGCTGGGTGCATCGGGGGCCTCCTATCTCTGGAGGGGTTTCTCCTTCCAGGTGCCTTAGTTCTGGATTGCTCCAAGCCTCCTGGTGGTGGGCTACATTCTCACCATAGCTTTTTGTTTTGAGAATGGTATCATGAAAAGGGTTTACAAGCACCAAACCGGTGCGGATGGTATTTTTGTTATTGTTCTTGTTGTTATTATTATTGTTGTCTTATTGTTCTTTTACTTTGGGTGTTAGTTAGGTGGGGTGGGGGTTTTGAGGGGGGTTAGGCATGAACTTGGACTGGCCCGGGCCCAAAACTGTCGGGGTTCGCCCTAAGTCCGGAAGAACTTTTTCGGAACTTAGAGGCCGGTTCGGGTTGGGGGTATAGTGAGAGTTGGGGTAGTGTATGTGTTATTATGTGTTACTCATGATTTAAGTGTTGTGTGTTATTTCACATAGTTTATGTGGTTTATATTTTGTTATATGTATTTTGCTTCTGCATCTCTGGTTTCTGTTACAGCAGAATCAGGTGTAAGCCTGGAGGAAGTTTGAGGTATGTTTGGATAGGCTATGGTTGTATGGTGGTTGTCAGGCAGGTGGGGTCCCTTGTATATACATTGTTTATGTATTGGTTATTGTTACGGGTCCGGGTGGTGGAACCTCTGTGCTGTGGTGCAAGGAGCGACCCAGAGGGGCGTGACTAAGTATCAACCCAGACCGACCCTGGTCGTACGGCGGCTAACGACTCCGTGACCAGGGAGGGACCGAGCAGAGGGACCAGGTGCTACTCTGGGGACGACCTTGTAAGAGAGCAGGTGACTCCCATGGGTCAGATGGCTGGGACTGACCGGTATAGCAGATGACACAGCAGGCAGGCTGATGAGTGGTCCTGGAGGATAGAATGGTAGACACGGCAGGTGACAGGCGGGAGCCTCCCGGTAGGCTGTCAGGTGGTCACGGCAAGTGACAGGCAGAAGTCTCTAGATGGACAGTCTGGTAACAGGCAGGTAACAGGCGAGCGCTCCCAGGTGAGCGGGCTGACAGACACGGCAGGTAACAGGCGAGCGCTCCCAGGTGAGCGGGCTGACAGACACGGAAGGTAATAGGCAGGTAACAGGCGAGCGCTCCCAGGTGAGCGGGCTGACAGACAAGGAAGGTACTAGGCAGGTAACAGGCGGGTGCTCCCAGGTGAGCGGGCTGACAGACACGGCAGGTAACAGGCAGGTAACAGACTGGCAGGCAGGAAGAGAAGTCACGCTAGCAGCGGAACCTGAGGGCTGAAGCAGAGATAAGTAACACTGTGCAACAACTTTGCTCGGGCGCCTCCATTTTGGAGGAGGTGCACTACAGGGGCGGAACTACCGCCCGTGCAGCCGGTTCATTGAACGGGGGCCCCGAGGGAGAGGGGGCCCCTCCAGCCTCCAGCAGGGCCGCCATCAGGGCATGACTGCCCTGACTCCAGTATGGGGCCCGGCCGGTAGGGGCCCCCTCGGGGGCCCCCCTCTTGTGCGTCTCTCTCCTCATGGGGCCCCCGGCCCCATGCTATGCGCCGGATCCGGGACATTTCAGCGCTGAGCTGCGCTGTTGCAGCAGCGCCTTCATGATTCCCCTGACTTCCGGTCATGTGACGGTGCCGTCACATGGCCGGAAGTCAGGAGAACCTGCTGTCAGTGATTTGGACGAGCGCCAGGATTCTGCAGGGATCGCATGGGGGTAAGTATAACAAGTTTTATTTTTTTTAAAATACAATTAACTAGGAGTGGAGAGATGGGAGATGAACATGTGTGTGTGTGTGTGTGTGTGTGTGTGTGTGTGTGTGTGTGTGTGTGTGTGTGTGTGTGTGGGGGGGAGATGGGAGATGCACATGTGTGTGTGTGGGGGGGGGATGGGAGATGCACATGTGTGTGGGGGGGGAGATGGGAGATGCACATGTGTGTGGGGGGGGGATGGGAGATGCGCATGTGTGTGGGGGGGAGATGGGAGATGTACATGTGTGTGGGGGGGAGATGGGAGATGCACATGTGTGTGTGGGGGGAGATGGGAGATGCACATGTGTGTGGGGGGGAGATGGGAGATGCACATGTGTGTGGGGGGGAGATGGGAGATGCACATGTGTGTGGGGGGGAGATGGGAGATGCACATGTGTGTGGGGGGGAGATGGGAGATGCACATGTGTGTGGGGGGGAGATGGGAGATGCACATGTGTGTGGGGGGGAGATGGGAGATGCACATGTGTGTGTGGGGGGAGATGGGAGATGCACATGTGGTGGGGGGGATGGGAGATGCACATGTGTGGGGGGGGGAGATGGGAGATGCACATGTGGGGGGGGATGAGAGAGGTGCACATGTGGTGGAGGGGGATGAGAGAGGTGCACATGTGGAGGGGGATGAGGGAGGGGCACATGTGGGGGAGGGGGATGAGAGAGGGGCACATGTGGGGGAGGGGGACGAGAGGGGCACATGTGGGGGAGGGGGATGAGAGAGGGGCACATGTGGGGGAGGGGGTGAGAGATGTGCACATGGGGGGGATGTGAGCTGCACATGGGGGGGTTTGAGAGCTGCACATGGGGGAATTGGGAGTAGGGGGATAATGAGCTGCACATAACGAATGTGGGGTGGGGGAGAGTAAATGATAAATGATGATGGGGTGGGGAGAGCACGGACATGATATAATGAATTGGGGCAGGGGGTGCATGTAAATATTGAATGCGGGGAGCAGGAAGTATAGAGTAGGGGGCGTTGCGGATGCAGGAGTGTGACTGGTAACAAATTGGCGGAAAGAGTAGAGGTTCTAATTAAATTATATATTAAGTGCCTATTTACAGTTAATGGGGGCACAGTGGTGGATTACAATTTATATTTGGAATGGTAGGTTGCATAATAACTAACCATATATTGATGGTGGATGCACGTCTGTATTCAGCTGCGTAATGTAGAAGTTGGGGAATGTGCTCTAGATAACTGTGTTATTTTATGCAGAGACGAGTCCTGGCTGGAAGACGTGATGGCGGTCTGTGCTGGATGAAGGAGAAAAGCGAAGATGAAGGACTTCACCTAGAGACGTCACCGGTGAGTCAGTCTATTACATGTACACTGTGTATAATGTCACTGGTGATCACTGTATTACCTGTACACTGACACTATATACAGAGCTCCTGTGTATAATGTCACTGGTGATCACTGTATTACCTGTACACTGACACTATATACAGAGCTCCTGTGTATAATGTCACTGATGATCACTGTATTACCTGTACACTATATACAGAGCTCCTGTGTATAATTTCACTGGTGATCACTGTATTACCTGTACACTGACACTATATACAGAGCTCCTGTGTATAATGTCACTGGTGATCCCTGTATTACCTGTACACTGACACTATATACAGAGCTCCTGTGTATAATGTCACTGATGATCACTGTATTACCTGTACACTATATACAGAGCTCCTGTGTATAATGTCACTGGTGATCACTGTATTACCTGTACACTGACACTATATACAGAGCTCCTGTGTATAATTTCACTGGTGATCACTAGATTACCTGGACACTTACGTTATACATACCATGTATAGAGCTCCCGTGTATAATGACACTTATGGTAATATTAGTAATGTGGTGGTAATATTCGTAATTTAGTGGTAATATGTGGTCTGGTCATGGTGTGGCAGTTTTTCTCCCTTCTGTGTGGTATTATTCAGTCACTATGTTGTGGTAATATGTGGTCTGGTCATGGTGTGGCGGTATTCCCTGTATGTGGTATTATTGGTCATTTAAAAAAAAAATGTATATGACACATTCCCTTAAAGAAAACTAAATAAAAATATATCTAAAAAGAGTATTGGATATTTTAAGAAAATTTTAATAGGTTAGAGTAGGGCCCGCCCAGAAGAGTCTACCTTATCGTGGTGGCGGCTTTAAAAATCTTTTGGCCAAAACAAAAGCTGATGGCTATGTATGTGGCGCCGTCACATGGCCGAACGTCAGGAGAACCTGGTGGCAGCGATGTGGACGAGCGCCAGGATTCTGCAGGGATTGCATGGGGGTAAGTATAACAAGTTTTATTTTTTTTAAATACAATTAATTAACTAGGAGTGGGGGGAATCAGAGATGCACGGGGGGGATGAGAGATGCACATGGTGGGGGTGAGAGATGCACATGGGGGGGTGAGAGATGCACATGGGGGGGTGAGAGATGCACATGGGGGGTGAGAGATGCACATGGGGGGGTGAGAGATGCACATGGGGGGGTGAGAGATGCACATGGGGGGTGAGAGATGCACATGGGGGGTGAGAGATGCACATGGGGGGGATGAGAGATGCACATGGGGGGGATGAGAGATGCACATGGGGGGGATGAGAGATGCACATGGGGGGGATGAGAGATGCACATGGGGGGATGGGAGATGCACATGGGGGGGATGAGAGATGCACGGGGGGTGAGAGCTGCACATGGGTGGGATGAGAGCTGCACATGGGGGGGTGAGAGATGCACATGGGGGGTTATGTTTACATAACTTTGTTGCCTTATGAAGGGCAGGGGGGGCCCCCCAAAATTTCTTGCACAGGGGCCCACTACAGTCTGTGTCCGCCCCTGGTGCACTATATATGGGAGGACCCTCGGCTATTGGCCGGGGACTCCTTAGGACGGCGCGCGCGGCCCCTTTAAGAGGGGGGGAGCACGCACGCGCCCTAAGCACAGTGCCCGGGGGACTGCGCGCGCCGACAGCAGGAAGAGAAAGAGAGCGGGGAGCGCGGGGAGAGAGGAGGTGAGAGGGACGGCGTCTCTGTCGGGCAGGAGGCAGAGACGCCGATGCTACAGTTATATTGCTGGAAATTGTTTTTGTTACTTGTACTAGTTTGTGTTTTTACATTTATAATAAAATAGAGTTCCAGCTCCAGTAGCGTCCACTAAAGCTGCTGCAGTTAAAAAGCTTTTATAAGGATCGAGCTTGGCGGTCCACCGCAAGGCGTACTACCGCCAGTCCCAGCCCCCTTGCCTTGGGGCGCCTCCCCGATGCTCTTCACTGAGTGTCCCGGGGGCCCGAAGCATTTCCTTTGAAAAAATTAAGTGTCCAAACCACAGGTGGTGTAGCTTGCTTAACAGCTGGGATACTCTGCTGACTAGCAGACACTGCTACTATGCCCAAAAGGTTTTACTTGACTAGATGCAGTAAAAAATGTTATTAAATACAAAGGTGGTGTAGCTTGGTACAGATGGGCTACTACAATGAGTAACAGACACTGCTACAGGCCCAAAAGGATTTACTGGGCTAGATGCAGTAAAAAATTGTTATTAAATACAAAGGTGGTGTAGCTTGGTACAGATGGGCTACTCCAATGAGTAACAGACACTGCTACAGGCCCAAAAGTATTTATTGGGCTAGATGCAGTAAAAGATTGTTATTAAATACAAAGGTGGTGTAGCTTGGTACAGATGGGCTACCACAATGAGTAACAGACACTGCTACAGGCCCAAAAGGATTTACTGGGCTAGATGCAGTAAAAAATTGTTATTAAATACAAAGGTGGTGTAGCTTGGTACAGATGGACTACTCCAATAAGTAACAGACACTGCTACTATGCCCAAAAGGTTTTACTTGGCTAGATGCAGTAAAAAATTGTTTTTAAATACAAAGGTGGTATAGCTTGGTACAGATGGGCTACTCCAATGAGTAACAGACGCTGCTACTATGCCCAAAAGGTTTTATTTGGCTAGGTGCAGTAAAAAATTGGTATTAGATACACAGGTGGTGTAGCTTGCAACACAGATAGACTACTCGACTGACTAACACACACTGCTAGAGACCCAAAAGGATTGGCTTAGCTAGATTTAGCCAAATGCTGTGAAAAACACTTGCACAGCACTGGCACAGACCTGCCTGGAAAAAAGTGCTAGGAACTGCTGTAACCTAGCCCTCAAAAGGGCTGGAATTACAAACTAGTCCCTACTCCCTAAACCTTTCTGTCTATTTAAGAGCAAATTCGCTTGCAATTCACACAGTTACAAAGTATAGCGCCCACAGCAGCAGCGGTGCCGTCTAACACTCAGCTGCAGCAGTGAGAAAATGGTGGCGACGGGGAAAGGCTGGGTCTTATAGGGCAAGGACATGTGACATACACTGCCAATGACACATGCCCTTGCTTGTGTGAAAAAAAAGCACTTCGCTGCGTGTGTGCGCTGCTGATAGGCTGACAGACTGCACCTCCCCACTGTAAATGCGGGAAAGAAAAAAAAAATGGAGATCAGCATTATTTCTGCAGAGATCCATCCCCTGCCCCTCCCCCCGCCCACTCTACACTGAAACTGTCTATTAACATTGATTAACAGCATTACTGTGAAAAAATCCAGTTACGATTTTGGTGCACGAACAGTTATCGAACATAACCTCGAACAGCCGGATTTTTTGCAAATCGTTCAGGTTCATCGAACGGCTCGAACACCGCCCAAAACAGTTCGAATTTGAGATTGGCGAACAGTTCGAGTCGAACACCGCTCATCTCTATAAGAGATTGATGTCAGCAGCATGATCAGATGATCTGATCAGGCTGGTGATGTCACCTTTACCTGAAAATGTCAGGGCTTCAATTGTACTTGCACATGAAAAACGCAAGAACAATTGAATTTAAGGAACTGGCCTTTTATACATTCTCTAAGCTGGCTGTCAGCTTGACAGCGGCTCATACAATAACATAATCGCACTCCAGGAGACGGCAGGATGCAACCACCTTGGAGACACCTTGAACTGTCGGCGCTGCCTGTGGCAAATGTACCACCTGTCCCTTCTGGTGTTCGCCATTGGTCTGATCCATCGTGTACAACTTTTTTCCCGTACCTATTGCTATCTCTAACGTTGAGAGACGGAAAAGGGAGTTTGAAAGAGCTGACTCAGTCAGGAGAAGTGTCCAGTTTGTAGGAAGCCAGTTATATAGAAGAGTTAAAGGGGTTTTCCCACGAACGAAAGTTGATTTTAATCAATAGATCTTGGAATAATAATAGCTTCCACAATTGGATGTGTGGACAGAATTGTTAATGATTTTGAGCACCAGACAGAAATACAGATTTTTTTTTATTTCAAGCAGGGTACAGCTATAGGAGTGCAGGGGTAGAAACCGCAAGTGGGTCCTGGTGCCTGAGAGGGCCCAAACACCCTTCTGTGACATAAGAAGGTCCTGATCCAGATTTTCACAAGGACCTAGGAACTTCAAGTTTCACCTCTGGGTTTAAGAGTAAGGACTTCCAAAAGCAACATTGTTCATTACCTAGTATGTTTTGCATGCTATGTTAAATTTTTCCTGGAACTATGCAGACAAAACCTCAGGAGAACTAACCCTGGCAAATCTTATCCCAGCATTGATAATGTCCTCGAAAAAATATTTAGATTTGAGTGCCGGAGCATACACTGAAAAAAAATCAGGTCATTGCTTATGGCCTTATCAGGTCATTGTGCAGCTGTGATATTACAGACCTCTGTGCACATTATATAATATGGAGATAATGACATCTGTACACTCATTCACAGAAAGCTGTAAGAACGCATGTAAAAATGTAGATACTGTCCCAGAATGCATAGGTCATGTAGTATTTTTAAGATTACGTTATGTTGCCTGATTTACCCATTATTATAGCTTGGTATTAGAGTTCAATTATACAACTAGGGCATGTTGAAGTGATAAAGATGAATAAATCAAGATTACGGTTTATTCAGCCGTGAAAGCAGCGAGTTGCTTCTCTCTCTCACTTGTTTCCTAATTCGGAAACATGGAGTCAAGGAGAACAGTGTCAGTGCTGTGCGCAGAATTTTATAATGTTAATTCTATACACACTGCATAACCAATGTGAGCTTGCAAACATGAAACATTACATTAGCATTTTCATTGAAATCTGCACACAATTGAGATGAAATGATGATTATTTCTTGCCATCAGGGAATTTAGTAAGCCCAACTGGCAATGTGGATTTATCAATCCTCTCCTCTGGTGAGATATAGTTTGTAATTGTATTTTTCTGCAGGATAAATATTTATGCAAACATATATAGGGAGGCTGAGCCTTAAGTTTAGCATTTTTACCATTTCGGTGATATCATATGTTACACCTGTTGGTCTCTACTAGATATAGTGGATATAAAACATCTACACACACCTGGTTAAAATGAGAGATTTTTGTCATAGAAAAAAAAATTATTTGAATTAATTCCTTTAATGTCACTTATAAGATGTACAATTCAATTAAAAAACAAACAAATCTTTTCAGGTGGAAAAGGAAAAAGAAATCATTAAAATAATGTGGTTACATAAATATGCAAACCCTGTTGCTAATATTTTGTTGAAGTACCCTTTGAATTTATGACATCATTCAGTCTTTTTGGGTAGGAGTCTATTAGCATGGCACATCTAGAATTGGCAATCTTTGTCCAATTTCCCTTGGACTAGTGCTCCAAATCTGTCAGATTGCAAGGGCATCTCCGGCGTACAGCCCTCTCACCCAGCTCTTGTTGGGCCATTCCAACACTTTGATCTTTTTCTGGTTGAAGACTTATTTTGTTTATATGGAGGTATGCTTATGGTCGTTGTCATGCTGAATAGTGAAATTCATCCTCAGTTTTTTAGCAGAGGCCTAAAGATTTTGTTGCAAAATTGACTGATATTTGGAACCTTTCATAATTCCCTCCACCTTGATTAAAGCTCCAGTTACAGCTTCTGAAAAGTAGCTTCAAAACATAATGCTGCCTCCACCATGCCTAACTGTAGGTATAGTATTCTTTTGGTGATGCACAATGTTGGCTTTGCACCATACATACCTTTTGTAATTATGGCCCAAAATTTCAACCTTGGTTTCTTCAGACAAAAGCACGTTTTCCCATATGCTTTTGGCAAATTTGATATAAGTTTTGGCAAAACATAGCCAGGCTTGTTTTTGTTTGTTAGAAGAGGCTTCTGTCTTACCACCTTCCCCCATCCCACAGACCAGACATATGAAGAATATGGGACATTGTTGTCACACAACTAGTACTTGTCAGAAATTCCTGCAACTCTTTTAATGTTGCTGTAGGCCTCTTTGCAGCCTCCTGGACCAATATTCTTCCTAACTTTTCATCAATCTTTACCTCAAGGGTCCTTGTGCAGCTGTATGGGTTATACCAATGATATGTCTGCTCCTGAGAAGGGCGCAGATGGATAAACAATGTCCTATTCACAATACTCTCACAACCTGATGAGATTATGTTTATTGACTTTTTTTTACAAATACAGTAAGTCTCATATTTTTCAAACACAGAGCAAAAAATTATACAAAAATGATAAAGTACACCTTCAACACCCTTAACATTTAGCTATTTCTCTCAGAGTTCAGGAGTACCCTCAAAGTCTCCCAAGTGTGCTGCTTAATCACATGGCAGGGCCAGGTAGAAAAAGAAGCACTTTGTATCCTCATAATATATTGCAGTCATCATATTAAATAGCACTGTGTACTTACAATTGCTCATTTTCCCTTTCTACCCAGCAAATTCTTCTCTTTTCCATTAGGTCTATGACATCAGATAATTTAAAACTGACTAGCTGAATCCTTCTAGGTTCTATGTAGAAACACGAGCTCAATTTTCCCTGTATGAGTCATAAGTCACTGCAAAAGTCCCTTGCAGGGGGAGGAGGGAGCATCTGGGTAAGGAATTGAAGAGAGGAATGATTTTTGCCGGAAAAAGAGACTTCCTGTTTCTACATAGAGCAGAGAAAAGAGAAAAAATAGCTGGTTAGGTCAAAATGAACAATTATAAGTACACTTTGCTACATAATATGATGAGTTCAATATGTTAAGAGGATAAAAACTTTGATGGGAGGAGTGCTTCTTTATGAAGTAGTCTAAGGATTTCCATGGTCCATTGCTGCAAGACTGATTCAACAAGCCCATTTGATGCTTTAATATGCTTAGAAATGACAGAAAAATAGACAGCCCCCAAAAGTGACATTGTCTTCAAATCCAACCAAGGATATCTGCATAGAGTTTGTATGTTTTCCCTGCATTTGCATGGGTTTCTTACAGCTACTCTGGTTTCCTCCCAAACTACAGAGAACAGTGACTGATGACAATGTCTGCAAACATGTTAGCGCTATATAAGCAAGTATGACAAATTAATAATGAATAAAAATCCAACAGAAGACAACCCCATTTACCATATTTTTCGGACCATAACACACTTTTTTCCCCCAAATTTGGGAGGAAAATAGAAGGTGCGTCTTATGGTCCGAACATAGCTAACTGGGGAGTTGCAGTGGTGGTGGAAAGGGATTGCAGGAAGCAGGATCCCTCCCACAGGAACCAGGCGGCGGCAGCAGAAGCGGTGAGATGCTGAGGGGCTGGTATCGGCGGTCAGGCAGAGTGGCGTGCATTGCTTTTCTGGCGGCCATCTTTCTGAAGCCATGATCTACAGGGAAATGGCCCCCTGAGCCGGCGCATGTGCAGACTGGGATCTCAGCAGCCATTTCCCAGAGGACCACGGCTTCAGGAAGATGGTGGCCAAGATCCCAATCTGTGCATGCGCTGGCTGGGCGGCCATTTCCCTGTAGATCATGGCTTCAGGAAGATGGCCGCCAGAAAAGCAATGCACGCCACTCTGCCTGACCGCCGATACCGGCCCATCAGCATCTCACCGCTTCTGCTGCCGATGCCTGGTTCCTGAGGGAGGCACCCTGTTTCCTGCGATCCTGCTCGACAATTATCGCAACCCCCCGCTGCTGGGGCACCCCCTTCTCCCTCCCTGAGAAACCGTGCCTCCTGCGACCCCCGCTCCACCGCCCCCCAGGTAAGATACATATTCAGACTATAATCTTATCTTATAAAAAAGATTGTTTTCCTATTTTCCACCCCAAAATTTGGGGTGCGTTTTATGGTTCGAAAAATACAGTAAATCTTATTTTTGAGATGAATGCTTTTTGATACATTCTTACAGGGGTAATTTACAAATAATTCATTAGACTAGATTATTTGCATATTCAATGAACACAGCATAATATAGTCTGTGGTTATAGGGTGTGTTCCTATGGATGTTATGCTGTAGATTTGCATGTGGAAAATCCGCTGCATATTACGGAGAAAGGGTTGTGAATGCGATTTCACAAAATCTTGTGCAGAGAAAATCTGAAGGATAAATAGTCCAGCTCTGTGGATTGGAATTATGTCTCAATAGCACATTAATTAATGCAATGCAAAGGGTAAAATGTGCTGAAATGTTGCAGCATTCTGTAGCAAAATCTGTAGTGATTAAGGCAGCTACAAATTTTGGTGCAAATTTTCCGTTGCAGACATAAACCTGTGTGCACAAAACTAAAATTATACGTACACATGCTCTGTACGAGTTGAAATCCAGAATTATTGCCTCTAGTGGTCCCAATTTATAGCTGAGAAGTACATAGATTGTTTAGAGAGAGTTTTAGAAGTAAATATAGTAGGTAGTAACACTTTTTTACATGGAAATAGTTGAATCCCAAGGTAAATCCCCAGATGGTGAGAAAATAAAGTTTTAAACTAATTACTAATGAAAGAGCTATGGCAAATGTATCCTGCAGACTCGTCACATCACTACATTACTTTAGCCATCCTAGAATTGAAAATGTTTGAAAAGTTTGCTATGTGGAATCATGGCGCAGGTGGAACTTTGTGATATAACCTTAAAGGGAATCTGTCACCACTTTGGAGTTATCAGACTTCTACTATGGCCATACAGGGTACAGAAAAGTAAATCTATACATACCTGTATGGCCCATAGTAGAGGTTTGATTGCAGAGAAAAGCGCTTTAATCAGTTCTTTTTTCCACAAGCTTGGCATCCGGGAGACACCAAGCAATCCCTGCCTATGTGCTTATTATTCCCCAAAATCCCCGCCTATATGCTTAATTATCATATCTCCCCCTCCCCTGCATGTCACAGTGCCCTGTGATGTGCACTGTGCTCCCTGACTTCCCGGGCATGCGCAAAGTGCCGCTCACATAGAGAGCGCTTTGCTTCATTCCGACCCCGTCTGCCTGTGCTCTGCACCGCAGGGTTCTATTGTGCAGGCACCGGGAAGTGACAGTGACTCCTCGGTGCCTGCGCAATAGAAACCTGTGGCGCAGTACACAGGCAGATGGGGCCAGGATGAAGCAAAGCGCGCTCTATGTGAGCAGCGCTTTGTGCATGCCCGGGAAGTCAGGGAGCACAGTGCACATCACAGGGCCCTGTGACATGCAGGGGAGGGGGGACTATGATAATTAAGCATATAGGTGGGGATTTGGGGGAATAATAAGCACATAGGCTGGGATTGCTTGGCGTCCCCCCTGGCCAAGCCTGTACAAAATTTAATTGATTAAAACACTTTTCTCTGCAATCAAGACTCTATTATGGGCCGTATAGGTATGTATAGATTTACTTTTCTATACCCTGTATGACAATAGTAGAGGTCAGATAACTCCAAAGTGGTGACAAATTCACTTTAAAACCACAGCTGTACAATGAACTGTATTGATTCAAATAAGTCAGATTCACGCTGCTGAGGTGGTAATAACTCGTGTTATTTTCTGCCTGTGTCTTCCACTATTTCTTTGAAATCTTCCCTGTCTGACATATTGAGGTGATGGAAATCTGATAGACTTAGTATCTATGGACTCCTCCAGCTGCTCACCTTTTCATTAAGTTGTCAAGCAAAGCTTACAGACAGATGCAGTCTGCAGGAATACATTGAGTCTCAAGTAATGTGACTTTCCTGAAACTTTCATAAAAATCTCATTCAGCAAAATATTTTCAACCCAAAGATGAAATTGGTCATGCATTACTAAATCAGATAGAGAAACCACCACCATTTGATAATTATATTTGTTTTACTTTGTTTTGTTGTGGTGGCCACTTTCCCAAAAGTGAAAACCAGTAAATGCACCCATTTTAGTTGTCACCTTCGGATTAAAGGGATTGTCCGGGAATTTTATATTGATGGCCTGTCCTTAAGATTTGTCATCAATATCTGATCTGTGATGGTGTGACAACTGTTCCAGGTGCTGGCGCTGCCCGGAAGTGCTCAGTCGTGAAACTGTACAGCACAGCTTTGTCATCCGTATAGTGACCACAGCCAATACAGCACATATGGCCCCTATTAGAATCAATATGAGGTGGACGTACAGTACTGGCTGCGGCTACTATGCAGTTGATGAAGCTGTGTAGTTCCCTTCCGCCACTGAGCTCATTCAGACGCCGCCATCACCGGGAACAGCTGATCGGCAGGAGGTTGCAGGTGTCGAGCCCTCACTGATCAGATATTGATAACCTATCCTAAGGGTAGCTCATCAATATAAAAGTCCCTTTTAACTTTCCAGCAACTTTACAGCTTTGTATTGACAGAATGTATTGACAAAATGACAATTTGTTGCCTGAGAAGCTGATTTGAGGGTGATAACCAATCTGGCTCCACTTCCTGTTTTTACTTTTGCAAAAATGTCCGCCACAATTTAAATGAAAAAATATATATCATTATAAGTAACACAGACATAATTACCAATCATTGTCCTTTGCTCTAACATTTTATTTAACGTATTTACAGATATATGCATAGAAAGTTAACTTCAGGGTTTATCTACTCAGCACAGAAATGCTTTGGATATTTTGTGTATTACAGTACCAGCCTTCCAGATGAAACTTTAGACCAAAGGGCGACTTATTATTCACATACCTATAGGTCATTTTTGGGTTCAGTAAGTCCATATTGGATGAAATTTAACCATTTAGAAATGTTATAATTTATGCTGCTCATCACAGTATCATTAGATATATTCTTTCCACCAGTATTCTATACGATTTTGACAACCCCAAGTGGTAACTATACTAAGACTGTACATCCATTTGATATCACCTAAATTTACTAGTCAAAGATATAACTTGGCACCTCATTACTAAGTATTCATAATCTACAACATTTTGACTTTGACACCCTTGTATGCTGACGATGACCTGCCAAGAGAACAATAGAGTTTTCATTCTGTTATTCTAGTTTGCTACTTCCCAGGAACCCCATAAAAACTACATGCAAATGCTACCCAGGTGGAATCCAGTGTTTCAGGGCTTTAGTGTAAATATTTTTGCCGCCATGCCATTCCTAATGCTGCGCTTCCTTAAGGGCCTGTAGACAAGCAGTTGACAGAATCCTGGATAGGAGGTGCTGAGAAGGTTAATAGAACCATTATATGAGTCCAGGTTTGTTAGGAATGATTAGTTGAGATGGGCAGAACTAGTAATTCCCATCTTCCAATCCAGGAGGTGCAGCTGGTTTAAAAGGGCAGATGAGCTGTTCATTCCTTGTCTGGGAGTAGAGGTGCAAACACCTCTGGTACAGTGCTGGCCAAAAGTATTGGCACCCTCAGCCTAATACTTGGTTGCACAACCTTTAGCCAAAATAACTGCGAACAACCGCTTCCAGTAACCATCAATGAGTTTCTTACAATGCTCTGCTGGAATTGTAGACCATTCTTCTTTGGCAAACTGCTCCAGGTCCCTGATATTTGAAGGGTGCCTTCTCCAAACTGCCATTTTGAGATCTCTCCACAGGTGTTGTATGGGATTCAGGTCTGGACTCATTGCTGGCCACCTTAGAAGTCTCCAGTGCTTTATCTCAAACCATTTTATAGTGCTTTTGGAAGTGTGTTTTGGGTGATTGTCCTGCTGGAAGACCCATGACCTCTGAGGGAGACCCAGCTTTCTCACACTGGGCCCTACATTATGCTGCAAAATTTGTTGGTAGTCTTCAGACTTCATAATGCCATGCACACGGTCAAGCAGTCCAGTGCCAGAGGCAGCAAAGCAACCCCAAAACATCAGGGAACCTCCACCATGTTTGACTGTAGGGACCGTGTTCTTTTCTTTGAATGCCTCTTTTTTTTTCCTGTACACTCTATGCTGATGCTTTTTCCCAAAAAGCTCTACTTTTGTCTCATCTGACCAGAGAAGATTCTTCCAAAACGTTTTAGGCTTTCTCAGGTAAGTTTTGGCAAACTCCAGCCTGGCTTTTTTATGTCTCGGGGTAAGAAGTGGGGTCTTCCTGGGTATCCTACCATACAGTCCCTTTTCATTCAGACGCCGACGGATAGTAAGGGTTGACACTGTTGTACCCTCGGACTGCAGGGCAGCTTGAACTTGTTTGGATGTTAGTCGAGGTTCTTTATCCACCATCCGCACAATCTTGCGTTGAAATCTCTCGTCAATTTTTCTTTTCCGTCCACATCTAGGGAGATTAGCCACAGTGCCATGGGCTTTAAACTTCTTGATGACACTGCGCACTGAAGACACAGGAACATTCAGGTCTTTGGAGATGGACTTGTAGCCTTGAGATTGCTCATGCTTCCTCACAATTTGGTTTCTCAAGTCCTCAGACAGTTCTTTGGTCTTCTTTCTTTTCTCCATGCTCAATGTGGTACACACAAGGACACAGGACAGAGGTTGAGTCAACTTTAATCCATGTTAACTGGCTGCAAGTGTGATTTAGTTATTGCCAACACCTGTTAGGTGCCACAGGTAAGTTACAGGTGCTGTTAATTACATGAATTAGATAAGCATCACATGATTTTTCAAAGGGTGACAATACTTTTGTCCACCCCCTTTTTTCAGGTTTGGTGTGGAATTATATCCAATTTGGCTTTAGGACAATTCTTTTTGTGTTTTTTTCATTGAAGACAAATTAAATGAGAATAATACCAAAGAATTTGTGATTGCAATCATTTTCAGGAAGAAACTGAGTATTATCTGACAGAATTGCAGGGGTGCCAATACTTTTGGCCAGCACTGTATTTGGGTCTGGGTATGCAAGGTGGAGGACCTGTGTAAGTTGCTTAGACTCTGCAAGAGGCCGAGTATTGGACTTACTGCTCTCTTTCTCATACTGCTGTATGGACTCTTTGTTTTTGTTATTACTTTCTGCAGGAAGTTTATGGAGTTAATAAACCTTCCTGTTGGGACAAAAAGCTGCGTGCCTGTGTGAACGCTGTCAACTACAAAAAGAGCTAAATCCCTACAAACCATAGTTATTTGGATCTTAGGGTTGCTTCAGAACCAGATGCATACATTTATAAATCACACTTTGCCATGCAAGAGGGATTTCTGCTGTACTTTTTACAGTTGGAATATGCAATGTGTGAACATAAAGGCAGCCTGTGACATACATTGCGCACATTTAACGGGAATCTATTTATATGGGCATATAGCTATTTCAAAGACAAGTCCAGCAATACCTTTATGTGGCCAGTCCGTTACTCCATTGCAGAGAAATCAGTGTTTGAATTGATGTACAAATGAGGTTGAAGAGCTATTGTAGATCTGAAGTCTCTGTCACTCCAGCTCTATTCCCCACCCAGGGCCGTCTCCTCCTGCTTCTTACAGATCTACAAATAGTTTTTCAGTCTCATTTGCATATAAATTCAAATGCTGATTTCTCAGTAATGGAAGACCAGACTGGCCATGTAAAGGTATTGCTGGACTTGTGTTTGAACGAGCTGCATGCACAGATTTCCTTTAACCAATAACACTGCTGGGTAGTGGACTGTGAAAGATGTGGAAAATACTTTTGTGCCCTTTAGAAAGGTATAATTGCCAACTGAATTAGAGACTTTACTTCAGACCAGAGATGAGAAAAATGCTTTAAATGGTTATTCTTCTGTAAATGGTTAAAATTTCAAAGTGTTTGTAAAAACAAGCAACTTTGCAATTTACCTGTTAATAAAAAAACAACCTCTAAATTCATAACAAATGAAGAGAATTTAAATGTTATTGTTTACTGCTCATTGTCTAGGATACCAGCCATTGCTGCAGTCTGTCAGCAGTGTTTGGTCTCCTAGGCCAGAAGCACAACGCTTACAAGCTCTTTCCAATAGAGCTTGTAAGTGCAATGTGAAGCTGGCTGGATCAGCCAGCTTTTATCCCTATGCGCTTCTCTGATGCTGCAGAGGAAAAGCTAAAGATGTTGAGAATAACCCTTAAATTACAGCAAGGGCTCTATTCACAGAAATATTATAGATTTTATATGAGGGTTGCAGGCATGTTTTATTTGGGCCATGCAGAAGGGTGATGGTTAAAAGTGACCCACAACCTCTCAGCCAAATGTATCCTATGTTACCAAATTTTGGGAAAGACTTGCAGAAAATGCATTAGAAAGAAATGGCATAGAGGCTGATTGAGTGCAATGCTATGAGGAGTGGTATCATGCCTGTCCCCAATATCGGAGGCCAGAAAACTTAAAAGTGGAAGAATGGTTTCTGCATGTTAATAATGATAGAGATGACTTTCAAAGAATAGTGGATCTTTGGTTTCCCAGTGTATTCTTTTCATCTTAAATGAAGGTAGCATGGGTTAAATTTGTATCCTAGGTAGAATATATTGAGATTGTATCTCTCAGGCTGTTAAGGTAAATGTAAAATTCCAGTCTGGCTTCTGCTGAATTACTTTTTACAAAGTTTATTTTGCAATATTGAAAAAGCATCAATATGAAACTTTGAGTGAGTATGAAGAGAATAAACCTAAACACACAACTACTGTAATGTGTTTCTGCCCTCAGGGAGAAGTGTGTATGAGAGCAAGGCCCAAAGGATAACTACTCGTAACTGACTGATCATGTAGACATCCTGTTTCACATAATTTAGTCAGCAGAAAACACATTACATAATCGTTTAAATCAAATAAACTGGCTGGGAATTGATACTATTTTCTACATAATGTTCATGCTAGGGTTTGAATTACTGTCAGGCGTCTGGTGTCAGCGGATGTTATAATCTTGGCTTTGAAATGAGAGACTAGAATTTTCCTTTTTCATCAATTTTTCTTTTTTTTATTAACTTTTTTTTTATTGTGAATTTCAAAATAAAATACTAAAACTTTATTATGGTTAAAAATAGATTATTTTTGCTTTCCATGCATTTTTTTTAAAGGCAGCCAGAAACTACTTGCAAAAGGAGAGGAATGGGAGAGACGGAATACTTTAGGACCTAAAGTTTAGATTATCTAATTTAAAAAAATAATTGCTAACTATTTTATTAATGGAATTATTACTGGGGGTCGACCATTCATTGTCCTCCTAGTACATAAGAGAGCAGTGAGAAACACTATCTCTGTATTATATTGCATTGCATTACATGGACAGCCCCTTGATTTTAACAAAGAACTTGGCACTCAGAAGATGTGAGTCAAGTTGTTTTATTTTACAGATGCAATTCACAGCAAATGGATTACGTTTCGTTCAGATCACTGACCTTCCTCAGATACACAGTTTGCCTTAAAAAAGAGGTATACGTTCCAAGCAAGGAAAACGCCCTATGTGTAGCGGTGCAACACTTTAAGCAGTAGCATAACATCGGCTATGTCCTGGCACAACACTTAGAGCGGTGTACTTTGGAGCATATATCTCTTCTTTAAGGCAATCTGTGCAGCTTAGGAAGGTCAGTGATCTGACCAAAACATAATGCATTTACTATGAATTGCATCTGTAAAATAAAACTCTTTGACTCCTTGACTTCTTGACTCAGAGCCAAGTTCTTCAATATTATCTCATCAATGGTTGGGAACCTACTTGTGCAGCTATGTAACAGGAGAGCCTTGTTTTCTTATATGACCTTCATTTTAATGAGCATTATGTAAAGCTTTTATTCACCTTTGGTGGCGCTGCAGGGCAGCTGAACATTTGCTGCCATTCTGGCCAACAATTATCGCTGATTAGTAGGGTTCCAGTAGTGGGGCATCAGCGACATATTTGACACACAAGGATTGTCCATAAAGAGGCAATGCGGTTTAGTGCTTATTAAGATTTGTATAATGTTTATTAGCCATTTTGTTTGATCTTTAATAAAAACAAAAAAAGGCAACATTGCAATATTATAGTATAAGCTTCTATGCCAGCTTATTTTTCTCTATGTGTGGAGGTTTACAAAGGATCACTGTCCATTACAACTAGGAAAACCAAACATTCAGCACAAAGAGCGTAAAACTTTCTGGAAATAAATGATGATAGGCATATAACTTTGAACAGAGAAACTAAGCAATGTCTTATCCAGGCCAACTTATTGTATAGTACTTGGACCAGTTTCGATGACGGCATAGAGAAGGTGAAATGCTGAGATTGGAGTGTTCTCTGATTGTGATGGTTGTGGTGGAAGTGAAGCTGTGGATTTTAGCTATCCGCCTTCCGGTAATTTCCTGAGCAAAATAGAAGAGACTAGAGATGATCAGATTTATCTGCAGCTAATTGAATTTGAGTAGAATTTCTGGAAATGCGCAAGTCCCAGTGAATTCTAACAGTTTGCGATTCGGTTCTCGCGGATCGGTCCAAAAAATGCCTGGTGTCATTTCACATAATGCTACAGAGACACAGAGAGAGCTAATTGACAGCAAGCGGGGCATGTCGAGTTTCCCATAAGGCCTTGCAGCACATCTCATGGTCTGGTACAGCCAATCAAACAGGGGGGACAATCAAAGCCACTACAAAAGATGGGGCCGACCAAGCAGTACTAATTCATGCTTTTACAGTATAGGGATAGAGGTCAGAGCACACTGCTCATACCACATAGGGACAGAAAAAGGCACTATTGCTGATGAGAATTTAGTTGCATCCTTAGCGAGAGAGAGATATGGCCGATGACAGCAGCAGTGTATGTGTAATTGACTAATGTACAGGTGCGTCTCACTAAATTAGAATATCATCAAAAAGTTAATTTATTTCAGTTTTTTAATACAAAAAGTGAAACTCATACAGTACAGACCAAAAGTTTGGACACACCTTCTCATTTAAAGATTTTTCTGTATTTTCATGACTATGAAAATAGTACATTCACACTGAAGGCATCAAAACTATGAATTAACACATGTGGAATTATATACTTAACAAAAAAGTGTGAAACAACTGAAAATATGTCTTATATTCTAGGTTCTTCAAAGTAGCCACCTTTTGCTTTGATGACTGCTTTGCACACTCTTGGCATTCTCTTGATGAGCTTCAAGAGGTAGTCACCGGAAGTGGTTTTCACTTCACAGGTGTGCCCTGTCAGGTTTAATAATTGGGATTTCTTGCCTTATAAATGAGGTTGGGACCATCAGTTGTGTTGTGCAGAAGTCTGGTGGATACACAGCTGATAGTCCTACTGAATAGACTGTTAGAATTTGTATTATGGCAAGAAAAAAGCCGCTAAGTAAAGAAAAACAAGTGCCCATCATTACTTTAAGAAATGAAGGTCAGTCAGTCCGAAAAATTGGGCAAACTTTGAAAGTGTCCCCAAGTGCAGTTGCAAAAACCATCAAGCGCTACAAAGAAACTGGCTCACATGAGGACCGCCCCAGGAAAGGAAGACCAAGAGTCACCTCTGCTTCTGAGGATAAGTTTATCCGAGTCACCAGCCTCAGAAATCGCAGGTTAACAGCAGCTCAGATTAGAGACCAGGTCAATGCCACACAGAGTTCTAGCAGCAGACACATCTCTTCAACAACTGTTAAGAGGAGACTTTGTGCAGCAGGCCTTCATGTTAAAATAGCTGCTAGGAAACCACTGCTAAGAACAGGCAACAAGCAGAAGAGACTTGTTTGGGCTAAAGAACCCAAGGAATGGACATTAGACCAGTGGAAATCTGTGCTTTGGTCTGATGAGTCCAAATTTGAGATCTTTGGTTCCAACCACCGTGTCTTTGTGCAACGCAGAAAAGGTGAACGAATGGACTCTACATGCCTGGTTCCCACCGTGAAGCATGGAGGAGGAGGTGTGATGGTGTGGGGGTGCTTTGCTGGTGACACTGTTGGGGATTTATTCAAAATTGAAGGCATACTGAACCAGCATGGCTACCACAGCATCTTGCAGCGGCATTCTATTCCATCCGGTTTGTGTTTAGTTGGACCATCATTTATTTTTCAACAGGATAATGACCCCAAACACACCTCCAGGCTGTGTAAGGGCTATTTGACCAAGAAGGAGAGTGATGGGGTGCTACGCCGGATGACATGGCCTCCACAGTCACCAGACCTGAACCCAATCGAGAAGGATTGGGGTGAGCTGGACCGCAGAGTGAAGGCAAAAGGGCCAACAAGTGCTAAGCATCTCTGGGAACTCCTTCAAGATTGTTGGAAGACCATTTCCGGTGACTACCTCTTGAAGCTCATCAAGAGAATGCCAAGAGTGTGCAAAGCAGTCATCAAAGCAAAAGGTGGCTACTTTGAAGAACCTAGAATATAAGACATATTTTCAGTTGTTTCACACTTTTTTTGTTAAGTATATAATTCCACATGTGTTAATTCATGGTTTTGATGCCTTCAGTGTGAATGTACAATTTTCATAGTCATGAAAATACAGAAAAATCTTTAAATGAGAAGGTGTGTCCAAACTTTTGGTCTGTACTGTATATTATATAGAGTCATTACAGAGTGATCTATTTCAAGTGTTTATTTCTGTTAATGGTGATGATTATGGCTTACAGCCAATGAAAACACAGAATTCATTATCTCAGTTATTAAGATAATTAACACCTGCAAAGGCTTCCTAAGCATTTAAAAAGGGCCCTTAGTCTGTTTCAGTAGGCTCCACAGTCATGGGGAAGACTGCTGACTTGACAGATGTCCAGAAGGCAGTCATTGACACTAAGTGAATGCAAAGTAAATTTTGCATTTCATTTGGGAATCAAAGTCCCAGAGTCTGGAGGAAGAGTGGAGCGGCCACAATCCAAGCTGCTTGAGGTCTAGTGTGAAGTTTTCACAATCAGTGATGGTTTGGGGAGCCATGTCATCTGCTGGTGTAGGTCCACTGTGTTTTATCAAGACCAAAGTCAGAGCAGCCATCTACCAGGAAATTTTAGAGCACTTCATGCTTCCCTCTGCCGACAAGCTTTTTGGAGATGGAAATTTCATTCTCCAGCAGGACTTGGCACCTCTCCACACGGCCAAAAGTACCAATACCTTGTTTAAAAACAACAGTATCATTGTGCTTGATTGGCCAGCAAACTCGCCTGACGTTAACCTCATAGAGAATCTATGGGTATTGTCAAGAGGACGATGAGAGACACCAGACCCAACAATGCAGACGAGCTGAAGGCTGCTATCAAAGCAACCTGGGCTTCCATAGTATCTCAGCAGTGCCACAGGCTGATCGCCTCCATGCCACGCTGCATTGATGCAGTAATTGATGCAAAAGGAGCCCCGACCAAGTATTGAATGCATTTACTGAACATACATTTCAGTAGGCCAACATTTCGGATTTTAACAACATTTTTCTAGCTGTTGTTATAAAGTATTCTAATTTACTGAGAATATGACTTGTGTGTTTTCATTGGCTGCAAGCCATAATCATCAACATTAACAGAAATAAACACTTGAAATAGATCACTCTGTAATGACTCTATATAATATATGAGTTTCACTTTTTGTATTGAAGAATTGAAATATATAAAAATTTTGATGATATTCTAATTTAGTGAGATGCACCTGTATGTCATTTCTCATCCATCTTGCAGACCAAATGTTGGTCTATCCCTCTCCTCTCTCCCCCTTCTCTCCCCCCTTAACAGATTGGATACAGTATTGAGATTGGAAAAATATTCTACACACCATTTAAAGTCTATTGCACTACTTGAGATTGGCAGCGAATAAATTTGCCAGTAGTCAAATTTTTGGGACAAATTTGCTAAATCTGGTAAATTCAAATTTCAAATGATTCGATCATCTCTAGAGGTTACCTACAGTCAACTTGTCATTAACTATCAAAGTACCTTAACAAGATAAGGCATTTGCCATAACATTACATTAGGGAGCTGGAAGGGATATTTTTGGGCCATAATCTTGGTCATCATCATGTTTTTGCGTGTGATACAAAGTTGGAGTGAAAACATTTGTTTTTACTTTGGACTTTACATAAAAAAATATAAAAGGATTTTAGTAATGCATGGGATTATTTTATACCTTCCCAACCTCTTGGAATTCCCAGGAGGCTCCTGGAAAAAAAGGGAAGACCTCTCAGAAGAGTTGTCAGATCTTCTGGGCGCTGCGGATGCCTCCTGAAACCTTTAGTAAAACTGAGGCCTAACTCAGTTAATTTAGCAATGCATACAAAGTGGTTAGTAGAAATATTAAACTGTGGTGATGTCTTGGGATGAGCGGACCCGTGGAACTTTGGGTTTTGGTACCCGACCCAAACTTTATTCCACAGTTCGGTTCGGGTACAAGAACTGTACTTGAACCAGAAAACAATGGGGACCTGAACTTTTGAACTGGAAAATTCTCTCTCTCCTCCCAGAGTTCCCCCGGAACTCCAAACATTGCGTCAGACTTCTGGGAAAAGTCAATATTTGGCGTTTAGCACCCGACACTAACTGTCCGGCACGAACCCCGAACTTTTAAGTTCGGGTTCGCTCATCTCTAGTGATGATGTCTAAATCTCATTATATTCTGAAGCATTATTTGTACATACAAATGCTTACTTCCCCCTTCCTCTAAAGCTTTACTTATTCTTGCTGACACAAATATGTCGATTTATAATTGTTTATGTAGCGTCAGCAATAGCTATAGTCTGATGGGGATAGTAAATATAAATATGAGTTGATTGCTTAAAGAAAGCTTAACAATAAGGTCCATTATCCATTAGTACAACTTACAGCTGCCATTATCAATAAAATGAATGCTATGAGGGATCTAAACCAGTTAAATACAGAAGTCTATTGTAACACAGTAATTATGTATACACATTTCTATATGCACGCTAAAAAATTGCAAACATAAACAAAAAAAAGCTGAATGTTGTATTAGCATGAAAAATGAATCTGTCATAATGGAAATGACGCGCCCCCTGGGCCAGTGCTGTTAGGGATACCCGGAGCCGGATCAGATGGGGGTTGTAGTCTCCGAGTGGCTGTGACCCGGTCCGTGCCCAGGGTGTCAAGCTCAGTGTGTGGCAGTCCTTATGATGTTACTAGATGTTCTTTTGTGTCGACTACGCCACCCGTTGAATTGCGGTGAATACGGCCGCCGCTGCAGCAGGGTCCGCTGAGGCTGGTGATGTATGTGCAGCTCAGGTAGTATAACCCCCAACGGGAGGGGTATAGCCTCAGGGGGTCAGTTGCAGAGGATGGGGGTTGTGGTGGTGCAGCGAGGATGGAAATGAGACTCAGAGTCGGGCTATGCAGTTCAGGGTTTGTTTACTTACTGCAGTTGTTCTGGTCACTCCGGCCTTAAGTGACCACCCGAGCCGTGCTGCGTCCACCAGGTCCTGGACTCGGCCAACCCCCAGGTGATTCTGGAGCGTGGTCCTGAGCTCCCTTTCTGTCCTGTCCTCTTCTCTGGCCTTCCCCACCAGGGATCCACCTATGTCCAGCTCCCTCGGGCCTCTTGGTGGTAAACCCTTGTCTCTGGGTTCCCTGACCCTATTCCTGGTCTCCCTTCCGGGTGGATTTAGTGGGTGATCGTGGCAGATCAGTCCTGCCCACGACCTCCGGTTCCTGGCTAAGGTGTGCTGTAGTCTCTGCCAGCTTGGGATCCGGTACCCTGTTGCCAACTCTTCACCCTCTGGTCTAATTTGGGCTCTTGGAGTTCCTTCTTTCTCCCCCTCTGGGTCTTTCTTTCTCCTCTCTCTCTCTTGGCCTTGGAGCTGCTCTTCTCCTCTGCTCTGACAGACTGACCTCACTCTGCAAAAGACCCTGTCCTAAGATGGTGCCCACCTTATATTCTCCCTCTATGTGTGAGCTCAGGTGACCAGCACCCAATGAGCTCCTAGCACTACCCAGACTGCTCCCCCTATCTGCCCCTACACTACTGGGATGTTCCACCCCCCTCCCACTCCAGCCAGGAACAGACACTGTCGTACCTGCACATTTCTCTAGTGGGAGTACCGTCGGTCTGTTCCTCGGAAATGGGATGTGTGTAGTGCATGCAGCTAACTGAGCTCAGTTCCACACTCCATCCTTACCCGGGAGTGGAATATCACACCTCTGGGTTGAAGTGCAATACCCCTGTAGCAGCCAAATCCTCAGGGTGCTACATTCCCCCCTGGTAAACCACAACACGTCCTCGGGCTGTAAGATATAAACAAAAACATCCAAAACATACATTTTTTTTTTTTTCCATAAAACATAAACATATAAAACATATAAAACATCATATACATCATCAGCTATCAAACTTTTCATATAAAACTTATCATAAATAACACTCTTGTTCCTCCGGCCACGGTGCAACTTGTGACCGGGTAAAGTGCGACAGTCTCTTGAAGAAACACGGTTTCCTATAAAACCGGTAGGGGGCGCTTTAGGAAGCGCAACTATATACAAGGGAATTATGGCCGCTCTCAGTCCTCGGCCAGGTATTAGGAAAGGAATGACCGCTCTCAGTCCTCGGTCAGTGGGAATAGGGACACACGGGGTTAACAGTTCACACTTTTGTCCCAACGGGGAACATATTTTAAATAAGTAACAGTTCTTGGTACCCCGACGGGCAACTTTATACAGTCTCTCTCTACCGTACTTCAATGACGGCGTGCTCCTGCTCCTTCTTTAGATTCTTCAGACCCGTCCGGGTCCTCTTGCTCCTCCTCACACCGCAGCTCCTCCTCCGTCAGGCGATGCACATGGAGGGCGTAGGGTCCTTTGGCACACTTGTGCCGGGTGAAGGTGACCTCGTCCCCTACATACAGGTCACGACCTCTGTGTCCCTCCGGCAGATGGCTTTCTACGTCTCTGCGGGTTACAAAGACGTCGCCGGGGGTCTGATGGTCTCTAATAAAGCCCCATCCGTGCTGCATGTTGAATTTTATCACAGTCCCGGTGGAAGGGGGACCATGAGCTGCACGGGGATTCCTCCTGGTCCGGCTCTTCTGCTCCGCGCTCCTTATCTGCGCTTGTTGTTCCCGGACCCGCCTCTCTCTCCGCTCCCTCTCGAAGACCTCGAGCTGCTGCCGGCAGCACTCTGCACGCTCTGCTGCGGCCGCCCGAGTCTCCTGAGTGAACCCCATGAGGTCTTCTCCAGTGGGGTCCCACTCGAACTGTGCCTCCTCCAGCGGGGGCGAGGTCCTCTTTACGGGCTTCGGAGCCGGAATCAGGGGCTCGCACATGGGCCTTGCTCTCTGGAGTTCCAGCTGAATGTACTCCTGGGGCCATATGAAGGGCTGCCCATCCGGGCACGTATGCTGGGCAAACAGGTCTTCACCCAGGTGCGGCACTCTAGATGTTGAGGGCGCGTTGATGGTAGTGGCGCCCGGGTCGACCAGGCCTTGCGACCAGGCTTGGGGCACCCTAAAGGCAAAGGGCACCGTAAGAACGGCGGCGCCCGTGGTTACTCGGCCCTGCGGCCAGGCCGGTGGCTCCGCGGAGGTAGGGGGCGCTGTTGGTATTGCGGCGCCCGGAGGTACTAGGCCTTGCGACCAGGCCGGTGGTATTTCCTGCTTGGCCACGCTCGAGGTCGAGGCGTGTGACGTCACAGGGGTCGCGGCCGCAGTTTCCGGTTGAGGCCTAGTCGGCGGAGGTGACGATGCAGCGACGGGCACGGCAGGGGGAATTTCGGGCTCTGCGACGGGGAGCTGGGGCAGGCACGCGGTTTCCCGGTTCGGGGTAGAGACGTCCCCTTTACCTGCCTCCGTCCGCTCAGCTCCCTTCTCGGCGCCGTCTCCTGCCTTCATTCCTCCTGCGCCATCCTCAGAGGCGGTCTGTCTCCTCGTCTCGGGTGGCGTGCTCCGCTGTCGGGTTTCGGTCTGCTGGGCCATCTCTCGGCTCCACTCCGCCAACGTCTCCCGCTGCACCCGGGCCATCCTCCGTGCGAGGCCCTCCAGCGCGGTCTGTGCACACTCCCGGTCTCGGGGGAGCTGTGCTAGGATCTCCAGCAGGCCTTCTGGAGTGGCGACCTGCAACAGGCTCCTGACCACTGGGTCGGTGCTGCCTGACTCTCCCTCCATCTCCGGGGAGGCTCTCTCTGGACTCTCTTCCAGACATCTTGTCTCCGGGTGCGCTCTCTCCAAACTGCTCCAGGCGACACTCATCTTCGTTCTCTTCTTCTGTCTCCGCCCACATCGAGGGTGGTCCCGGGGCAACTTCAGTTCCAGGGGCAGTTCTCTCACGCTGATGGACACTTCCAGCATCACAGTCTCTGTTGGTGGGCGAGGTTTCCGCTTTTGGCGCCATTCTTCGACCTGGCCCACGATGGGAGGTGGCCTCTTGCCACCCTCTGGCACGCCCATAATGGCGTCCGCTCTTCCAAGGCGGGAAATCTTTGGAAATGGCGGGAATCGTCTCCCAGTGGCGGGAAACTCCATGGATGGCGGGAAAAAGCTGCAAATGGCGGACAACCGGCGGAAAACGACCTGTGATGGGGCCCGATGGCGGGGACCCTCCGGAACCGGCAGGAGACTTCTTTTTGAGGTAACGGTGTACTTTTCTTCAGGCACGCAGTACCCGGTTGTTGCGGGCACGTTATCCTGCCGACTACGCCAAAGTTGACGCGCCCCCTGGGCCAGTGCTGTTAGGGATACCCGGAGCCGGATCAGATGGGGGTTGTAGTCTCCGAGTGGCTGTGACCCGGTCCGTGCCCAGGGTGTCAAGCTCAGTGTGTGGCAGTCCTTATGATGTTACTAGATGTTCTTTTGTGTCGACTACGCCACCCGTTGAATTGCGGTGAATACGGCCGCCGCTGCAGCAGGGTCCGCTGAGGCTGGTGATGTATGTGCAGCTCAGGTAGTATAACCCCCAACGGGAGGGGTATAGCCTCAGGGGGTCAGTTGCAGAGGATGGGGGTTGTGGTGGTGCAGCGAGGATGGAAATGAGACTCAGAGTCGGGCTATGCAGTTCAGGGTTTGTTTACTTACTGCAGTTGTTCTGGTCACTCCGGCCTTAAGTGACCACCCGAGCCGTGCTGCGTCCACCAGGTCCTGGACTCGGCCAACCCCCAGGTGATTCTGGAGCGTGGTCCTGAGCTCCCTTTCTGTCCTGTCCTCTTCTCTGGCCTTCCCCACCAGGGATCCACCTATGTCCGGCTCCCTCGGGCCTCTTGGTGGTAAACCCTTGTCTCTGGGTTCCCTGACCCTATTCCTGGTCTGCCTTCCGGGTGGATTTAGTGGGTGATCGTGGCAGATCAGTCCTGCCCACAACCTCCGGTTCCTGGCTAAGGTGTGCTGTAGCCTCTGCCAACTTGGGATCCGGTACCCTGTTGCCAACTCTTCACCCTCTGGTCTAATTTGGGCTCTTGGAGTTCCTTCTTTCTCCCCCTCTGGGTCTTTCTTTCTCCTCTCTCTCTCTTGGCCTTGGAGCTGCTCTTCTCCTCTGCTCTGACAGACTGACCTCACTCTGCAAAAGACCCTGTCCTAAGATGGTGCCCACCTTATATACTCCCTCTATGTGTGAGCTCAGGTGACCAGCACCCAATGAGCTCCTAGCACTACCCAGACTGCTCCCCCTATCTGCCCCTACACTACTGGGATGTTCCACCCCCCTCCCACTCCAGCCAGGAACAGACACTGTCGTACCTGCACATTTCTCTAGTGGGAGTACCGTCGGTCTGTTCCTCGGAAATGGGATGTGTGTAGTGCATGCAGCTAACTGAGCTCAGTTCCACACTCCATCCTTACCCGGGAGTGGAATATCACACCTCTGGGTTGAGGTGCAATACCCCTGTAGCAGCCAAATCCTCAGGGTGCTACAGAAACAATTATCTATTATTATTCTAATTTTATCCTTGGTTCACACAAGTGACAGTCCATAAACATCCAGACATAGAATAGAGAGACCAAGAGTCTATCATTGTGTGTGACCTCTGGAATATTAGGGCCACCTTCAGGCGCAGACACATATGCATTAAGCACACATACAGTACAGACCAAAAGTTTGGACACACCTCATTTAAAGATTTTTCTGTATTTTCATGACTATGAAAATTGTACATTCACACTGAAGGCATCAAAACTATGAATTAACACATGTGGAATTATATACTTAACAAAAAAGTGTGAAACAACTGAAAATATGTCTTATATTCTAGGTTCTTCAAAGTAGCCACCTTTTGCTTTGATGACTGCTTTGCACACTCTTGGCATTCTCTTGATGAGCTTCAAGAGGTAGTCACCGGAAATGGTTTTCACTTCACAGGTGTGCCCTGTCAGGTTTAATAAGTGGGATTTCTTGCCTTATGAATGGGGTTGGGACCATCAGTTGTGTTGTGCAGAAGTCTGGTGGATACACAGCTGATAGTCCTACTGAAAAGACTGTTAGAATTTGTATTATGGCAAGAAAAAAGCAGCTAAGTAAAGAAAAACTAGTGGCCTTCATAACTTTAAGAAATGAAGGTCAGTCAGTGCGAAAAATTGGGCAAACTTTGAAAGTGTCCCCAAGTGCAGTTGCAAAAACCATCAAGAGCTACAAAGAAACTGGCTCACATGAGGACCGCCCCAGGAAATCAAGACCAAGAGTCACCTCTGCTTCTGAGGATAAGTTTATCCGAGTCACCAGCCTCAGAAATCGCAGGTTAACAGTAGCTCAGATTAGAGACCAGGTCAATGCCACACAGAGTTATAGCAGCAGACACATCTCTACAACAACTGTTAAGAGGAGACTTTGTGCAGCAGGCCTTCATGGTAAAATAGCTGCTAGGAAACCACTGCTAAGGACAGGAAACAAGCAGAAGAGACTTGTTTGGGCTAAAGAACACAAGGAATGGACATTAGACCAGTGGAAATCTGTGCTTTGGTCTGATGAGTCCAAATTTGAGATCTTTGGTTTCAACCACCGTGTCTTTGTGCGACACAGAAAAGGTGAACGGATGGACTCTACATGCCTGATTCCCACCGTGAAGCATGGAGGAGGAGGTGTGATGGTGTGGGGGTGCTTTGCTGGTGACACTGTTGGGGATTTATTTAAAATTGAAGGCATACTGAACCAGCATGGCTACCACAGCATCTTGCAGCAGCATGCTATTCCATCCGGTTTGCGTTTAGTTGTACCATCATTTATTTTTCAACAGGACAATGACCCTAAACACACCTCCAGGCTGTGTAAGGGCTATTTGACCAAGAAGGAGAGTGATGGGGTGCTACGTCAGATGACCTGGCCTCCAGTCACTAGACCTGAACCCAATCGAGATGATTTGGGGTGAGCTGGACCGCAGAGTGAAGGCAAAAGGGCCAACAAGTGCTAAGCATCTCTGGGAACTCCTTCAAGATTGTTGGAAGACCATTTCCGGTGACAACCTCTTGAAGCTCATCAAGAGAATGCTAAGAGTGTGCAAAGCAGTCATCAAAGCAAAAGGTGGCTACTTTGAAGAACCTAGAATATAAGACATATTTTCAGTTGTTTCAGACTTTTTTGTTAAGTATATAATTCCACATGTGTTAATTCATAGTTTTGATGCCTTCAGTGTGAATGTACAATTTTCATAGTCAGAAGAAAAATCTTTAAATGAGAAGGTGTGTTCAAACTTTTGGTCTGTACTGTATATAAAATCTGCATATGCTAATACATTACAAATGCATATCCATAGTGCAAACATGCACACAAACATATACTGTATATAAATACAACATATATACAGTACGTAAAACAGATGCATATACACACTGATATTTTTGCGATGCATTTGTTCAGATGACTAGATTATTTTTTTGTTCATTCATTCATTCATTGCTTTAACAGCCTTAACTTTTTACATAAGCACTATATTAGATCTTGTTTTTATGGGACAACCTGTAGTTTCAGTAAGTGTCATTTTGCTAAACACATTGTAGGTATTTCATTTGTATTACCTTTTTATGGGGCTACTGGAGAAAAAATACAATTATGCTATTTTTTACATCATTTACCGACCACCATAAATAATCTGTTCACTGTATTGTAAGGGTTACTATGATTACAGGGATATCAAATATTTCTGTTATGTTTGTGATGCTTATTTAAATAGTATATTAAACAATTTGATTTTTGCAATTGTTTTTATGTATTTTTTTAGCAACTATACAAACAAAAAAAATCTCAGTATTTTATTAATTTTATTGTACCCCTAATTTGCAGCTGTATAAAAATTGTGACAGAGTCACTGGTGTGATATACAAGGGGAGGTATGTGTCACTCAGGTTGCTAGCCTGTGTGAACTGAAACCTACAAAATTTCTGCCAGCATGTTATATGCTGGGCGTTAACCCACTTAAAGGATGTGTTTGTTTGTGAATGGCAAAGAGGGCGGGAAGCCATTCACACTACCTCCCCTCAGGGTGTGGCTGAGCAAGGTTTAAATGCTCAGTCACTATTTTTCCTCTCTGTAGTGTGTGGTCTTGAGAGTGAAGTCTCCAGGCTGTGTTGGGCTGAAGCCAGAGAGCAACACCGGATGACTGGTGTTGCTGAGACTTCACTGTGCTACCTGGAGCTGGCAAAGCCTCGCTGGTTAAAGGACTCTGTTATACTTATCCTTTGTTTTCCCGTTAACCCCGAGAGGGACTGTTTATTTTTATGGGACGCTGCTGGAGTTTATGCCACACAATAAACCCGCAGCACGTTTACCCAAACCATGTGTCCTGTGTCTGCCTCTGGAGAGCTGAGCAAATCGCTTTACCACAATTGGTGTGAGAGTGCTGGCAAGTCATGTGATAAGGCTCATTAAAGGGTCACTATTGAATTTTAGAATTGCTACTTCCTGTAGGTGGCACTAAAGTTCTAGTGCTCTTCCTGTCTGAAGAGACAATTGGCAAGATTCCAGGAACATGTGTACCTGCCATAGAGAACGGTGGATGTCCTGGGTGAAGGCCGTCAGCCAGCCAGAAATGTCTGGCAACATGGAGGAGCTTATTAAGCATTTAGTTCAGAGCCAGCAGCAGTAACATCAGCAGCACCTGCAACAATTACAGCAATATTGGGAGCTACAGCAGCAGCAGATCCTGCAGCAGCAGCAAGCTCAACAGGAGATGACCAAACTGTTACTACAACAGATCCAGTTGCAGCAAAAGGTGCAGCAGCAGCACCATGAGAGCAGCAACAGCAGATACAGCTTCTGGCGGACGCCATCCAGGGCAGAGCAACCACCCCACCCCTAGGGCCGACCGATGACTCACACGTTCGGAAAGCGGTAAGACGGGCCAGGCAGAAGATGACCCCCAGGGATGATGTAGAAGCCTTTCTGACAGTCTTTGAGAGGGTGGCTGATCGGGAGAGACTTCCACCAGAACAGTGGGCAGAGGTTCTGGCGCCATATTTGTCGGGTGATCCCCAAAAGGCATATTATGACTTGGCACTGCAGGATGCCAGGGAATATGCCAAACTAAAGACAGAGATCTTGGCACGCCTAGGATTAAATATGGCGGTGTAGTTCAACGAGTCCACCACTGGGCATATGCCAGCGAAAAAAAACCTCACTCGCAGATGTTTGACCTACTGCATCTCATTCAAAAGTGGTTTCAGCAATAGTCCTCTACTGTGGCCCAGATGGTCGAGCAGGTGGTGATTGATAGATTCATGCACTCCCTTCCCAAGTCGGACAAGACTTGGGTTGCCAAGGGCGATCACCAGAATCCAGATGACTTCATTGGCCTGATAGAGAGGTACCAGGTGGTTGAGAAATCCCTTGGGAAACTGAATATAGTCAATTCCCTGTATTGGGATTCCCAAAAGGGGGTGGATTTACCATGGAAGGGGTTTAGAGCCACCACTGGGGGGTGTCCCATTTTCACTGAAGGTGCCGCAAGGACTGTTGTTAAGGATATAGTCTGTTGGCAGTGTAACAACCCTGGACACGTAGCCGCCCGGTTTCATATGTCCCCTGAGCCCATGGACTGCACCCTCAAAAGACGGTGTTCCGATTATGCTTATCCAGCCTGCAGTGTGGACTGTCGACCCGGCAAGGGGCCGCAGGCTTGTACCGTGTCCATTAAAGGAGTAAAGGTGCTTGGACTGTTAGATTCTAGGAGTGTGGTGATCTTAATGAGAGCTACCCTTCCCCACCAGTTGGTCCCTTCCAAAACTGTGGGCATTCGGTGCATCCATGGGGAGGCCAATGACTACCCCGTGGCCACAGTGACAGTGGGAACAGACTGTGGTGCCCAGTCCCACGAGGTCAGGGTGTTAAGGACCTGATACATCCTGTCATACTGGGCTGTGATTTTTCTTTGTTTTGGGACTTGTGGGGAAAGGGTACCAGACTAAGTAGCGTGGGCAAAAGACAGGTCCCTGGAGAAGAACCCCCGATGAAGTCTCAAGTGGATGAGTTCCCACTGTGCATCCTTGAGGGCGAGACGGTGACCGAGGAGTCTGACCTCCCTGAGTTAGATGTGTCTGGAGAGAACTTTGGGACTGCTCAAGTTCGGGACCTGACCTTAAAGGGGGCGTTTGACCAGGTTACTGTATGTAATGGGGTTGTGTCACACTGTCACAGAATACTGGAGGTAGGGGGCCTAAGCTGACCCTAAGCTGGGGCCCTGACTAATCCCTCAACCTGGAGGTACTGTTAAAGGTACAGAGGTCCAGGCCGCCAGCGTAACCCCTACCTCCTGAGGATCCCTGCACCTCAGTAATCTAGTCCTGAGAAGGACCCCGATCACAACAATTGGGAACCAGAAATAATATGCCCACACACAGTATTTAGACGAACGAGACAGTACAAGGGAAAAACCAAAACCACCTTGCATACAACTTCTACACAACTACAACAGAGGGAACACCAACGGGAAAGGAGATAAATGATAAAGCGAGGAAAGGGAAAAAACACTTCCAAATACACTTATCTCAGCAACTCCAAACACCACGATCCACTCTGTCAGTCTGAATGAAATGCTTTCACCGACACCTCCCAAACAGACCTGCAGGGATATGAAGGAGTCTCACTAAAGAAGCATTGATTGCAGCTGGGCGAGGCTGGACCTCAGCTAGCCCAGAGAGAGAGAGAATTAACTCCTTCACTGCCGAAAAAACACAAAGCACCAACAAGTCAGCTGCGAGAAGTCAGGCTGTGTACTCGTGACGATCTTCGTGGCAACACACCCGTGACAGTACCCCCCCTTCTACGAGGGGCCTCCGGACCCTCAGGGCCAGGTTTATTCGGGTGAGTCGTGTGGAAGGCCCGAACTAATCGGTCTGCGTTAATATCCGACGCAGGAACCCACATCCTCTCCTCAGGACCATACCCCTTCCAATGAACCAAGTACTGAAGGGACCGGCGATTAAAGCGTGAATCAATGACCCTCGATACCTGGAACTCCAAGTTACCATTGACAACCACAGGAGGGGGAGGTAAAGGTGACGGTACCACCGGCGCCACATACCTCTTAAGCAATGATCTGTGAAACACGTTGTGAATTTTAAACGTAGGGGGGAGGTCAAGACGGAATGCCACCGGATTAATAACAGAACTGATTCTGTACGGCCCGATGAACCTGGGACCCAGTTTCCAGGAGGGAACCTTAAGTTTAATATTCCTGGTAGACAACCATACCTGATCGTTCACACTTAGGTCCGGACCAGACACTCTCCTCCTATCAGCCATACGTTTGTATCGGTTCCCCATAGTATTCAGATTCTTCAGCACCCCTCTCCATACTGAAGCGAGAGATGAGGAAAATCGTTCCTCCTCCGGAACCCCCGAAGAGCCCCCCCTACTGAAAGTACAAAACTGGGGGTGAAAACCATATGCCCCAAAAAACGGGGACTTACCAGTGGACTCGCTCCGCCTATTATTGAGAGCAAACTCTGCCAGAGGTAGGAAAGAAGCCCAGTCCTCCTGGTTCTCTGACACAAAACACCGAAGATATGTCTCCAAGCTCTGGTTCATACGTTCCGTCTGACCATTGGTCTGAGGATGAAAAGCCGACGAGAATGACAAATGCATCCCCCGCCGTGCACAAAACGCCTTCCAGAACTTGGACACAAACTGAGACCCCCGATCAGACACCACCTCGGAGGGTACCCCGTGAAGCCTCACAATCTCCCCAATGAACACCTGCGCAAGAGTTTTAGCATTAGGGAGAGCCGGAAGAGCGATAAAATGTGCCATCTTGCTGAACCTGTCCACTACAACGAGTATGACCGTTTTACCCGAAGACGGAGGGAGGTCCGTAATAAAGTCCATAGACAGATGAGTCCAAGGACGCTCCGGGATCTTCAAAGGTAAAAGGGCCCCAGACGGACGGGTATGTGAGGTCTTAGAGCGCGCACAAACCCCACAGGACGCGACAAAAGTTACCACCTCTTTATGTAAGTTAGGCCACCAAAACCGACGCGAGAGGAGATCCACAGTTGCTTTACTCCCCGGGTGTCCTGCAAAAACTGAGTTATGGTGTGCCTCGATCACCTTTTGTCGCAACTGATCTGGAACGAACAGTCTCCCCGGAGGTCCAACAGGGGCGTCCCCCTGAGCCTCCAATATCTCCTCCTCCAGCTCAGAGCATACTGCCGAAACCACCACCCCCTCCTGAAGAATAGGAATCGGGTCGTCCGTATTCCCGGCCCCAGGGAAACTACGAGATAAGGCATCCGCCTTTACATTTTTAGACCCAGGACGATATGTAACGACGAAATTAAACCTGGTAAAAAACAATGACCACCTAGCTTGTCTGGGATTCAGACGTTTAGCGGACTCCAGATATAGCAGGTTCTTGTGATCGGTGATGACGGTGACCGGATGAACTGCCCCCTCCAAAAAATGGCGCCACTCCTCAAAAGCTAACTTAATGGCCAAGAGTTCCCTATTGCCGACATCGTAATTCCTCTCAGCGGACGACAATTTTTTAGAGAAAAAGGCGCACGGATGCCACTTACCAGGGGACGAACCCTGTGACAATACTGCTCCCACCCCTACCTCGGAAGCGTCTACCTCTACAAAGAATGGCTGAGACGCATCAGGTTGAATGAGTATGGGTGCCGAGGCAAAACATTTTTTCAAGGAGGAGAATGCTTGACAAGCCTTGTCAGACCACCTAGAAAAATCCGTCCCCTTTTTAGTCATGTCTGTGAGAGGCTTAACCATGGACGAGAAATTACGAATGAACTTCCGGTAATAGTTAGCAAACCCCAGGAAACGTTGTAGTGCCTTAAGATTCTCCGGCCGATCCCACTCAAGAACTGCCCGCACTTTCCCAGGGTCCATACGAAAACCGGACGCTGAAACCAGGAAGCCTAAAAACTGGAGTTCCTGTACGGCGAACACACACTTTTCCCACTTGGCATACAGTTTATTATCCCGCAAGATCTGTAACACCTGTCTAACGTGCTCCTGATGAGACACCAGATCCGGCGAGTAAATTAAGATATCATCCAGATATATGACAACAAACTGTCCCACCAGGTGGCGAAAAATATCATTAACAAAGTGTTGAAACACCGCCGGGGCATTAGTCAGACCGAATGGCATGACAAGGTTCTCATAATGCCCCTCCGGAGTGTTAAAAGCCGTCTTCCACTCATCCCCCTCCTTCATCCTAATCAGATTGTACGCCCCCCTGAGATCCAACTTAGAGAACCATTTGGCGCCCACGATCTGATTAAAGAGATCGGGAATAAGTGGGAGCGGATACGGATCTCGGACCGTAATCCGATTAAGTTCACGGAAATCCAGGCAAGGGCGTAGGCTTCCATCTTTCTTCTTAACAAAGAAGAACCCCGCGGCCACCGGTGAAGATGAAGGTCTAATATGCCCCTTAGCCAGACTTTCAGAAATATAATCCTTCATGGCCTGCCTCTCAGGACCAGAAAGGTTATACAACCTAGCTTTAGGTAACTTGGCCTCAGGGAGCAGTTTTACAGAACAGTCATACTCGCGATGAGGAGGTAGTTCCTGACACCCATTCTCCGAGAATACATCCTCAAAGTCCGCCAGAAATGGAGGTAAGACCCAAGGAGTAACCGCACCGATGACCGTGTTCATGCAGTTTTTATTACAGAATTTACTCCATTGGCTTATCTCTCTGGTTTGCCAATTAATAACCGGGTTATGCTTAGCTAACCAAGGAAGGCCCAACACTATAGGAGTGGGAAGACCCTCCAACACGTAGCAAGACAACAGTTCTTTATGTATTGCCCCCACTTGAAGTTTTACGCCATGCACAGCTTGCAAAAAACTTCCCTGACCGAGAGGCCTGGCATCGATCGAGAATATGGGGATGGGTTTAGCCAACTCACTCAATCGCATACCTTGAACCCGGGCAAACCGAGCATCAACCAGATTAGCCCCGGCCCCACTATCCAGAAGAACAGATATCCTCTCAGTTCTCGCACCCACCACCACCTCCGCCGGTACGAGAAACTGAGACGAACCTAGGGACGAAATACCTACTCCCAAATTGCCGTCCACCACACAACCTGGGATCAACAGTTTTTTCGACGACTCTTTACTCTGCAAGGGACGGGATGGACACCCCCCAATAAAATGTCCCTTTTTCCCGCAGAGGAAACACCTTCCTGTCTTATGGCGCTCCACCGGTCCCCTTCCCCGAAATGATGTCCCTCCTAATTGCATAGGCTCCTCCGGACTGACCAGGGGAACCACCATATGAGGGGACCTTGTAGGAGGTGGAGACATTACAGGGGGTAGAGTTATCCCGCACCTCTCCCGAAGCCGTCTGTCAACGCGAATGGCAAGGGCCATAGCGGCTTCCAGTGACGCGGGAGAGTCATACTGTGCCAACACATCCTGTAATTTGTCGGATAAACCATGACAAAACTGGCTCCTAAGAGCCGGGTCATTCCACTGGGTGTCCGTGGCCCACCTACGGAACTCCGAACAGAATTCCTCCGCCGGACGATCTCCCTGCTGAATCCTACGTAACTTAGACTCAGCAAGGGAGATCCGATCTGGGTCATCATATACGAGTCCCAGAGCAGCGAAAAACCTATCCACTGACTGGAGAACCGGGGAGCTTGGGGGAAGAGAGAACGCCCAAGATTGTGGGTCCCCTTGTAGGAGCGAGATGACAATTCCCACCCTTTGTTCTTCGCTGCCCGATAACCGAGGCCGCAGCCGAAAGTACAATTTGCATGCCTCCCGGAAAACAAAAAACTTGTCCCGCCCCCCAGTGAACCTGTCAGGGAGAGCTACTTTAGGTTCTGGTCCGGCTTGCTCCAGAGGATGCAAAACCTTGGACCTAACGTCCGCCAGCCCCATGGACAAACTCTGCAACTGCCGAGCTAGACCGGCTACTGGATCCATGGTAGCTGGAGAAAAACTAAGTTGGTCGGTGAAAATGTCACACTGTCACAGAATACTGGAGGTAGGGGGCCTAAGCTGACCCTAAGCTGGGGCCCTGACTAATCCCTCAACCTGGAGGTACTGTTAAAGGTACAGAGGTCCAGGCCGCCAGCGTAACCCCTACCTCCTGAGGATCCCTGCACCTCAGTAATCTAGTCCTGAGAAGGACCCCGATCACAACAATTGGGAACCAGAAATAATATGCCCACACACAGTATTTAGACGAACGAGACAGTACAAGGGAAAAACCAAAACCACCTTGCATACAACTTCTACACAACTACAACAGAGGGAACACCAACGGGAAAGGAGATAAATGATAAAGCGAGGAAAGGGAAAAAACACTTCCAAATACACTTATCTCAGCAACTCCAAACACCACGATCCACTCTGTCAGTCTGAATGAAATGCTTTCACCGACACCTCCCAAACAGACCTGCAGGGATATGAAGGAGTCTCACTAAAGAAGCATTGATTGCAGCTGGGCGAGGCTGGACCTCAGCTAGCCCAGAGAGAGAGAGAATTAACTCCTTCACTGCCGAAAAAACACAAAGCACCAACAAGTCAGCTGCGAGAAGTCAGGCTGTGTACTCGTGACGATCTTCGTGGCAACACACCCGTGACAGGTTGCCGAAGAGCCGGGGGCCGACACCAGGTTCCCACACTTTGCAGTTCAGGGGGAGTTGTTATATCGGGTGGCCAAACTAAGGGGCGGTGAGATAGTGGAACAGCTGCTAGTGCCGGGGCCATACAGACGGAGGGTGCTAGATATGGCCGATTCACATGTTCTTGGGAGACACCTAGGGGTTGAGAAAACTCAGTAGAGGATATTAAGAAGGTTTTATTGGCCAGGGTGTTACCGAGAAATTCTGAACTATTGCAGGTCCTTACCCACCTGCCAAATAACCGCTCCCTCTTCCCACTTCCGTAGTCCATTAGTTCCACTACCAGTGATAGAGGTCCCTTTGAGAGGATTGCTATGGACTTAGTAGGGCACTTAGTCAAATCAGCCCGAGGCCACCCATACATTCTGCTGATCATGGACTATGCGACCCGGTATCCAGATGCGGTACTGCTAAGGAACTCTTTGAGCAAATGGATAGCCAGGGAACTGGTCCATATATTTGCCAGGACCAATCTACTGAAGGAAATTCTAACAGATCAAGGGACCCTGTTCATGAGCAAGGTAATGAAGGAGCTGTGCAAGGTCCTCCAGATTACCCAGCTACGAACCTCTGATTGCCATCTGCAGACAGACGGCTTAGTAGATTTAATAAGACCCTGAAAGCAATGCTCAAGAAAGTCGTAGAGAAGGATGGACGTGACTGGGACTACCTGCTGCTGTTCCTGCTCTGCTCAGGTTCTACAAGCCTCTACCGGCTTTTCTCCATTTGAGCTGCTGTATGGACGACATCCGCGATGGCTCCTGGATATCGCTAAGGAACCTGGGAAGCCAAGGTTACGCCACACCGGAGCATCATTGAGCATGTCGCCCAGATGCAGGAAAGAATAGCAAAAGTGATGCCGATCGTGAAGGCGCACCTCCTCCAGGCGCATGAAGCCCAGGCAAGGGTCTATAACCAATCGGCGAGGCTGAGGCAGTTTCAGCCCAGGGACCGTGTGTTGGTTCTAATCCCCACAGAGAGCGAGTTTCAGGCCAAATGGCAAGGTCCGTACGAGGTTGAAGAGAAAGTCAGCAAAGTTAAATACAAAGTCCACCAGTCTGGCCGAAGAAAGCCGCACCAAGTATACCATGTGAACTTGCTCAAGCCGTGGCAGGACCGAGAACCTGTGGAAACTCCTTGCCTGGGAGCTGCTTCCAAAGGCAAGGTGGAAGAGGTCACTATAGCAGAGATTATCACCGGCCCAGAAGCAACAGTGTAGAGAACTACTTCAGCGGAATTGGAAGCTGTTCTCAGAGTTGCCGGGGCATACTCAGGTGGTAGAGCATGTCGTGCTAACAGGCCACAGGTAAGAGTGAATTTGAAGTCATACCGGATTCTGGATGCATGCCGGGAGGTGGTCTCAGCCAAGGTGAAGAGGATGTTAGACCTCGGTGTGATAGAGTAGTCAAAGACTGGGTGGGCGAGCCCAATCGTCCTCGTGCCAAGACCCAATGGAGAGTGGAGGTTTTGTAATGACTACCGCCTACTGAATGAGGTGTCCAAGTGTGACGTGTACCTGATGCCCCTCGTCGACGAACTCATCGAGAGGCTTGGACCGGCAAGGTACATTATCACTCTTGGCCTGACGAAGGGCTATTGGCAGATCCCCATGTCCCAGACGACCAAGAAGAAGATGGCTTTCTCGACACCTGATGGGTGCTTTCAATACACACGGATGCCGTTCGGACTACAGGGGGCCCAAGCCACCTTCCAGAGGGCTATAGATCAGATTCTAGCCCCACATTGATGACATTGTAGTCTTTAGCCCAGACTGAGCTAGTCATCTACCTAAACTAGAGGCAGTTCTGGATGCTCTGAGGAAGGCGGGATTTACTATAAATCCGAGAAAATGTGCCGTCGGAAAAGAGGAGGCCAAGTATTTGGGCTATGTTGTCGGGACAGGCGAAATAAAACCGCAAGTCAATAAACTGGAGGCAATCCAGACCTGGCCACAATCTCTCTCCAAGAAGCAAGTAAGAGCGTTCCTGGGAATCGTGGGATATTACTGGTAGTTTATCCCAAATTTTGCCATGATGGCCGCGCCACTTACGGATCTCCTAAAAGGTACCAGATCAACCATGGTGAAGTGGACGGAGGAAACAGAGACTGCTTTTCGACAGTTGAAGCTAGCACTATGCAAGCAGCCGGTCCTGGTCGCACCAGACTTTAAGAAAGAGTTTGTGGTCCAGACAGACACTTCAGAGGTTGGTCTAGGAGCCATACTCTCTCAATAGATACAGTTATATGAAAAAGTTTGGGCACCCCTATTAATCTTAAGCTTAATGTTTTATAAAAATTGGTGTTTTTGCAACAGCTATTTCAGTTTGATATATGTAATAACTGTTGGACACAGTAATGTTTCTGCCTTGAAATGAGGTTTATTGTACAGTCATGGCCAAAAGTATTGAGAATGAGACAAATAGTAATTTTTCCAAAGTTTACTGCTTCATTTTTTGTAATGGCAATTTGCATATACTCCTGAATGTCAAAGAGTGATCAGCTTAACAGCAATTACTGTACTTACAAAGTCAATATTTGCCCAGAAAATGAACTTTAACCCCCAAAACACATTTCAATATCATTGCAGTCCTGCCTTAAAAGGAGCAGCTAACATTGTTTTAGTGATTGATCCATTAACACAGGTGTGGGTGTTGATGAGGACAGGGCTGGCGATCAATCAGTCATGATTAAGTAAGAATGACATCACTGGACACTTTAAAAGGAGGCTGGATGTTGGTATCATTGTTTCTCTTCAGTTAACCTTGGTTATCTCTAAAGAAACACGTGCAGCCATCATTGCACAGCACAAAAATGGCCTAACAGGGAAGATTATCGCAGCTACAAAGATTGCACTACAGTCAACAATCTATCGCATCATCAAGAACTTCAAGGAGAGAGCTTCCATTGTTGTCAAAAAGGCTCCAGGGCGCCCAAGAAAGACCAGCAAGTGCCAGGACCGTATCTTAAAACTGTTTCAGCTGCGGGATCGGACTACCAGCAGTGCCGAGCTTGCTCAGGAATGGCAGCAGGCTGGTTTGAGTGCTTCTGCACGCACTGTGAGGCGGAGACTCTTTGAGCAAGGGCTGGTTTCAAGGAGGGCAGCAAAGAAGCCACTTCTCTCCAGAAAAAACATCAGGGACCGACTGATATTCTGCAAAAGGTACAGGGAGTGGACTGCTGAGGACTGGGACAAAGTCATTTTCTCTGATGAATCCCCTTTTCGATTGTTTGGGACATCTGGAAAACAGCTTATTCGGAAAAGAAGAGGTGAGCACTACCACCAGTCTTGTCTCATGCCAACTGTAAAGCATCCTGAAACCATTCATGTGTGGGGTTGCTTCTCAGCCAAGGGAATTGGCTCACTTACAATCTTGCCTAAAAACACAGCCATGAATAAAGAATGGTACCAGAATGTCCTCCAAGAGCAACTTCTCCCAACCGTCCAAGAGCAGTTTGGCGCCCAACAATGCCTTTTCCAGCATGATGGAGCACCTTGCCATAAAGCAAAGGTGATAACTAAATGGCTCATGGAACAAAACATAGAGATTTTGGGTCCATGGCCTGGAAACTCCCCAGATCTTAATCCCATTGAGAATTTGTGGTCAATCATCAAGAGACGGGTAGACAAACAAAAACCAACAAATTCTGGCAAAATGCAAGCATTGATTATGCAAGAATGGACTGCTATCAGTCAGGATTTGGTCCAAAAGTTGATTGAGAGCATGCCAGGGAGAATTACAGAGGTCTTGAAGAAGAAGGGGCAACACTGCAAATATTGACTTGCTGCATTAACTCATTCTAACTGTCAATATAACCTATTGGTACTCATAATATGATTGCAATTATATTTATGTATGTGATATAAACATCAGACAAACACTAATAAAAACCAGAGGCCAGCAGATCATGTGAAAATATAATTTTGGTGTCATTCTCAAAACTTTTGGCCATGACTGTACTAACAGAAAATGTGAAATCTGCATTCAAACAAAATTTGACAGGTGCATAAGTATGGGCACCCTTATCATTTTCTTGTTTTAAATACTCCTACCTACTTTTTACTGACTTACTAAAGCACTTTTTTTGGTTTTGTAACCTCATTGAGCTTTGAACTTCATAACCAGGTGTATGCAATCATGAGAAAAGCTACTTAAAGTGGCCACTTGCAAGTTGTTCTCCTGTTTGAATCTCCTTTGAAGAGTGGCATCATGGGCTCCTCAAAACAACTGTCAAATGATCTGAAAACAAAGATTATTCAACATAGTTGTTCAGGGGAAGGATACAAAAAGCTGTCTCAGAGATTTAACCTGTCAGTTTCCACTGTGAGGAATATAGTAAGGAAATGGAAGAACACAGGGACAGTTCTTGTTAAGGCCAGAAGTGGCAGGCCAAGAAAAACATCAGAAAGACAGAGAAGAAGAATGGTGAGATCAGTCAAGGACAATCCTCAGACCACCTCCAGAAAGCTGCAGCATCAACTTGCTGCAGATGGTGTCACTGAGCATCGGTCAACTATACAACGCACTTTGCACAAGGAGAAGCTGTATGGGAGAGTGATGCGAAAGAAGCCGTTTCTGCAAGCACGCCACAAACAGAGTCGGCTGAGATATGCAAAAGCACATTTGGAGAAGCCAATTTCTTTTTGGAAGAAGGTCCTGTGGACTGATGAAACCAACATTGAGTTGTTTGGTCATACAAAAAGGTGTTATGCATGGCGGCAAAAAAACACAGCATTCAAAGAAAAACACTTGCTACCCACAGTAAAATTTGGTGGAGGTTCCATCATGCTTTGGGGCTGTGTGGCCAATGCCGGCACCGGGAATCTTGTTAAAGTTGAGAGACGCATGGATTCCACTCAGTATCAGCAGATCCTTGACAATAATGTTCAAGAATCAGTGACAAAGTTGAAGTTACGCAGGGGATGGATCTTTCAGCAAAACAATGATCCAAAACACCGCTCCAAATCTACTCAGGCATTCATGCAGAGGAACAATTACAATGTTCTGGAATGGCCATCCCAGTCCCCAGACCTGAATATCTTTGAACATCTGTGGGATCATTTGAAGAGGGCTGTCCATGCTCGGCGACCATCAAACTTAACTGAACTGGAATTGTTTTGTAAAGAGGAATGGTCAAAAATACCTTCATCCAGGATCCAGGAAATCATTAAAAGCTACAGGAAGCGACTAGAGGCTGTTATTTTTGCAAAAGGAGGATCTACTAAATATTAATGTCACTTTTCTGGTGAGGAGCCCATACATATGCACCTGTCAAATTTTGTTTGAATGCAGATTGCACATTTTCTGTTAGTACAATAAACCTCATTTCAAGGCAGAAACATTACTGTGTCCAACAGTTATTACATATATCAAACTGAAATAGCTGTTGCAAAAACACCAATTTTTATAAAACATTAAGCTTAAGATTAATAGGGGTGCCCAAACTTTTTCATATAACTGTAAATGGGGAAGAACATCCCATTGTCTATCTGAGCCGAAAGCTTTCTTCCTGCGAGAAGAACTACGCAATAGTAGAAAAAGAGTGTTTAGCCATAAAGTGGGCCGTAGATACACTAAGATATTACCTACTAGGCTGGAAGTTTAAGCTGGTGTCAGACCATGCCCCGTTGAGATGGTTGAGGGAAAAGAAGGGTAAAATGCCAGGGTAACTAGAAGGTTCCTAGGTCTTCAGGACTTTAACTTTCACGTGGAGCATAGTCCTGGGAAGTTACATGGGAACGCTGATGCCCTTTCTGGAATTCCCTGTTTGGTATCGGAAGGTGCCCAAACCCCCCGCTTTGGGCAGAGGGGGGGTATATGCGACAAAGTCACTGGTGTGATATACGAGAGGAGGTATGTGTCACTCAGGTTGCTAGCTTGTGTGAACTGAAACCTACAAAATTTCTGCCAGCATGTTATATGCTGGGGGTTAACTCACTTAAAGGGTGTGTTTTTTTTGTGAATGGCAAAGAGGGTGGGGAGCCATTCACACTACCTCCCCTCAGGGTGTGGCTGAGCAAGGTTTAAATGCTCAGTCACTATTTTTCCTCTCTGTAGTGTGTGGTCTTGAGAGTGAAGTCTCCAGGCTGTGTTGGGCTAAAGCCAGAGAGCAACACCGGAGGACTGGTGTTGCTGAGACTTCACTGTGCTACCTGGAGCTGGCAAAGCCTTGCTGTGTAAAGGACTCTGTTATACTTTATCTTTTGCCAAGCAAGTTGCTTTACCACATACTGGCATATGGCCGAAAGTGTTGGCACCATTGAAATTGTTCCAGAAAATGAAGTATTTCTCCCAGAAAGTTATTGCAATTACGCATGTTTTGTTATACACATGTTTATTTCCTTTGTGTGTATTGGAACAACACAAAAAAAACTGAAAAAAAGTAAATTGTACATATTTTCTCACAAAACCCCAAAAATGGGCTGGACAAAATTGTTGGCACATTTACAAAATTGTGGGTAAACAACTTTGTTTCAAGCATGTTCAAACCAGTGTTAATAACAGGTGTGGGCATTATAAAAATCACACCTGAAACCAGATAAAAACGGGAGAAATTGACTCAGTCTTTACATTGTGTGTCTCCTTGTGTGCCACACTAAGCATGGAGAACAGAAAGTGGAGAAGAGAACTGTCTGAGGACTTGAGAACCAAAATTGTTGAAAGATATCAACATTCTCAAGGTTACAATCCATCTCCAGAGATCTTGGTGTTCCTTTGTCTACGGTGTGCAACATAATCAAGAAGTTAACAACCCATGGCACTGTAGCTAATCTCCCTGGACATGGACAGCAGAGAAAAATTGATGAAAGGTTGCGACGCAGAATTGTCCAGATGGTGGATAAGCAGTGCCAATCAAGTTTCAAAGAAATTCAAACTGTTCTGCAGGCTCAAGTGCATCAGTGTCAGCGCAAACTATTTGTTGACATTTGAATGAAATGAAAGATAGAGCTTTTTGATAAAGCACATCATTCTGTTTACTGAAAATGTTTACTGAAAATGGAATGAGGCCTACAAAGAAATGAACACAGTACCTACAGTCAAATATGGTCGAGATTTAAAGAGGTTTTGGTGTTATTTGGCTGCCTATGGCGCTAGGTGCCTTGACTGTGTGCAATAAACCATAAAAATCACTGTACACGTAGAGAGGTATGGTATGCTTTAGGTGAAACTTTATTTAAAGGGTAATGCTTGAGGCAACTAGTGGACGTTTCGGCCAACACTGTGGCCTTGATCACAATGTCGCAAGTGGATAGACGCATCCGGGACAGGCTTGCCTACAGCGTCCTCCACCGGAACCACCAATGACAGGTTCAGAACATTTAAGGGATTACGTTTAAATCCACACGGATCCCTGTACAGGCTTCTCTGGAGCACCGCACCTGCCGAGACCTTAATCTATGGGGCTGGCCATTATCGCCTCCTACACTATCTCGCAAAATATATCCCATACACGTGGCACACAGGACCGAGCCAACTGCAGTACGGCACCAGACCATATTTTTCTGTCCGCCACTTATAATTTCCCAGCAGACGTGGTCCTTGTCTCCAGGACACCCTGAACCCAGCACTTTTCTAACTGACGGGCATACTCCATCCGTGTCTATACCCAGACACCTCCTACCGGATTGGTTTCCTTATCTAAGAATTGCCCCTCACATCTTCTTGACTGGTAATTCTTCTCCTTTTTTTCCCGGATGCGTCTATCCACTTGCGACATTGTGATCAAGGCCACGGTGTTGGCCGAAACGTCCACTAGTCGCCTCAAGCATCACCCTTTAAATAAAGTTTCACCTAAAGCATACCATACCTCTCTACGTGTGCAGTGATTTTTATGGTTTATTACTGACGGAACCACTGGCTCCCTTCACTAGCACCGTGCCTTTCCACTTTGTTGAGTGCTAGCCTTTATCGTTTCCACTTGACTGTGTGCAAGGCATGATGAAATCTGAAGAATACCAAAGGATTTTGGGTCACAATGTAGTGCAAAGTGTCAGAAAGCTGGGCTTGCATCCTAGGTCATGGGTCTTCCAGTAGGACATTGACCCCAAACATATTTCAAGAAGCACCCAGAAATGGATGGAAACAAAGCGCTGGAGAGGTCTGAAATGGCCAGCAATGAGTCTGGATCTAAATCTCATTGAACAACTGTGGAGAGATCTTAAAATTGCTGTTGGTAGAAGGCACCCATTTTATATATTGTGGAATCTGATGACAGATCAACTTTATTTAAAATGACTAATGATGGTGAGCACTAAAATGCTCGGGTGCTCGATGCTCGGGTCGAGCAAATTGGGATGCTCAGGAGCTCTACCCAAGCAACGAGCCCAATGTATGTCTATGGGAAACTAGAGCATTTTTCAGGTGGCTCCCCCCCGGTGGTCTGCAGAGGCCTAAAAATTGCCCAAATCGATGGGATCAGTGCTCAAATGACATGGGAACATCATGGGCCAGACCCCCGGAAACATTTCTGACTCCCAGGTCACTGCTGTCAACAACGTCAGAGGTATTACGCCACTTTTACGGACTCACAATAAAACATACAAAAACGAAATCAAAATGGATTTTCCTGGGAAATATGTTAAGGAACATCATTTTCAGGGTAATGACTTGTATATAAGGCAAAATAAATAACCAAAACCAAAAATACTCCTTCACACCTTGGGCTATGTTCACACGTAGCGTTTTTGATGCGGTTTTGCACTTTTGCATTGCTTTCAACTGTGACAAATACATTCACCGGGAAATGTAATTTTAACATTTTACAACCTTATCTGGCCATGTGGTGTGTGAGACATGACCAGACACATCCTGTTTCATTTATGAAGGAGAGACTCTGAAAGTCACAAAGCTTATTTTTATAGGGCCATCAGGCGACCTTTACTATTTTTAAACGGCCAGCAGTCGGCCCTCGCTATTCTTAGAGAGCCATCAGTCGGCTATGCTTTGTTGTTCCCATTACTAAAGAGTGGGTCTCCTATACTGTTATTGCGTATGCAATGAGTGGCAGGTCTGCCCAAAATTGGACGCACACCCATACCCCTTTGAAAATTTGGATGCACCCCAATACCCCTTTGAAGAGACTTAGAGGAGGGCCTCCTGAAAACAATGTTCCCATTATTAGGAAGTGGGTCTCCCATACTGTTTGCCTATGCAGTGAATGCAAGGGCTGACAAAAATTTGGACCTACTCCAATGGCCCTTGGAAGAGACGTAGAGGAGGGTCTCCAGAAACAAAATGTTCCCATTATTAGGAAGTGGGTCTCCCATTGTGTTTGCCTATTCAGTGAATGCAAGGGTTGCCAAAAACTTAGAGGCACTCCAATGTCCCTTGGAAAAGATGTGGAGGTCAGAAGGCCTCATGAAAACAATGTTCCCATTATTAGGAAGTGGGTCTCCCATAGTGTTGGCCTTTGCAGTGAATGCAAGGGTTGCCAAGAATTTGGAGGCACTCCAATGCCCCTTGGAAGAGACGTGGAGGTCAGAGGGCCTCCTGAAAGCAATGTTCCCATTATTAGGAAGTGGGTGTCCCATACTGTTTGCCTATGCAGTGACTGCAAGGCCTGCCAAAAATTTGGACCTACTCCAATGCCCCTTGGAAGAGACGTAGAGAAGGGCCTCCTGAAAAAGATGTTCCCATTATTAGGAAGTGGGTCTCCCATTATGTTTGCCTATGCAGTGAATGCAAGTGTTGCCAAAAATTTAGAGGCACTCCAATGCCCCTTGGAAGAAACGTGGAGGTCAAAAGGCCTCCTGAAAAAAATGTTCCCATTATTAGGAAGTGGGTCTCCCATAGTGTTGGCCTATGCAGTAAATTCAAGGGTTGCCAAACATTTGGAGGCACTCCAATGCCCCGTGGAAGAGACGTGGAGGTCAGATGGCCTCCTGAAAACAATGTTCCCATTATTAGGAAGTGGGTCTCCCATAGTGTTTGACTATACAGTGAATGCAAGGGTTTCCAAAAATTCGGAGGCACTCCAATGCCCCTTGGAAGAGACATGAAGGTCAGAGGGCCTCCTGAAAACAATGTTCCAATTATTAGGAAGTGGGTCTCCCATAGTGTTGGCCTATGCAGTGAATGCAAGGGCTGACAAAAATTGGGAGGCACTCCAATGCCCCTTGGAAAAGACGTGGAGAAGGGCCTCATAAAAAAATGTTCCTATTAGAAAGGAGCAGGTCTCCTATACTTGTAATGCCCATGCACTAAGTGTATGGGCTGACAAACATTACCCCTGGGGGGTATACATGAACATACTGTATAAAAATTTTTTTTTACGGGCATCATAAACACCCTTTAAAAAAATTAGGTGAGTGTTGTATCACGGACCACGGTCACCCTGGAGATATGGTGGTGGAGGATGAGGATGAGGAGAAGGAGGAGGACAAGAGCAAATAGCCAAAATCAGGAAGCGTATACCCATGTGTGGGTGTGAAAAGGTGCATGGGAATACACCTCCCAAAAAAAGACACTGGATTTGAGTTTATGTTACGCTGTTATCATTCGGTGGTGTTGAGAAGTCTGGCCCAATCCAGCCCTTGTTCATTTTTATAAGAGTCAGCCTGTCAGCATTTTCAGTTGACAGGCGGATGCGCTTATCAGTTATAATTCCACCAGCGGCACTAAAAATCCACTCTGATAAAACTGCTAGCGGCAGGGCAGGCCAGGACCTCCAAGGCGTAGAGAGCCAGTTCATTCCACGTGTCCTGCTTGGATACCAAATAATTATAAGGCACAGAGGAATCACAGAGGGTGTTGCTACGGTCGGCAAGGTACTCCCTCAGCATCTTCCCAAACTTTGCACTCCTTGTGAGAGTACCTCGCGCCTCAGGGCCTGTGCGATGTGAGGGGCTGAGAAAGCGCTCCCAGAACTTTGACAGTGTTCCCCTGCCTCTGCTGGATTGGAGTTGTGCCTCTCTCGGCTGTACTCCTTGGTTGTCCAACGAACTGTGACCTGTGTCACCAGCGTTTTTAGATGGGAATTTTTTTAATAGTTCCGCAGCAAGGGCCTTCTGGTACTTCCCCATTTTTGTAGACCTCTCCGCCTCAGGAATAAGAGATATAAAGTTCTCCTTGTAGAGTGGGTCTAGAAGTGTCACCAACCAGTAATGACTGTCACCCAAAATTTTGAGAACACGAGGTTCACAGGAAAGGCTGCGTAACATAAACTCAGCCATGCGTGCCAGACTGCTAACAGGCAAGACTTCCATGTCCTCACCAAGAGGATGACTGACCATGCTCTCCTTCTCCTCCTCCCTGTCCTCAGGCCATCCATGCTGAACAGACGGTATGACAGTTGTGCAGGTAGTACCGTCTATAGCGCATGAAACTAGCTCCTGTTCTTCCTCCTCCTCCTCCTCTTCCTCATTGTCACCCAATCCACGTTGGGATGAGATGAGGCTGGGCTGTGTGTAATCACCCTGCATGGGTCCTTGCTCCATCTCATCGTGCTCCGCCTGCAATGCATCCTCTTTGATTGTGAACAGAGAGCGTTTCAGAAGACAGAGAAGTGGGATGGTGAGTCTAATTATGGCGTCATTGCCGCTCACCATCTTGGTGGAGTCCTCAAAGTTTTAGAGGATGGTACATATGTCTAACATCCATGTCCACTCCTGAGGTCTTATGTGTGGAGTCTAAACTGAATGCCGACGGACTTGTTGACGCTGGTAGTCAACAACTGCCCTCTTCTGCTCACAAATCATTCCCAACATCTGCAGTATAAAGTTCCAATGCGTGGAGACATCACACACCAGTCGGTTAGCCAGAAGCTGCAAAAGCTGCTGAAGCACGGCAAGGGCAGCGGAAGCTGTAGCTTTCTTTCTAAAATGGGCAAACAGACGGCGTACATTGACAAGCAGATCCGGCAGCTCCGGGTAGCTTTTGAGAAACCGCTGAACCACGCGGTTAAGCACATGGGCCAGGCATGGTACATGTGTGAGCTCGCCTCGCCTCAGAGCCGCCACCAGGTTCTGGCCATTGTCACACACGACCATGCCTGGCTGTAAGTTCAGCGGTGTCAGCCACAGATCTGCCTGCTCTTTCTGAGCTGTCCACAACTCTTCAGCATTGTGCAGTTTGTCACATAAGCATATTAGCTTCAGCACAGCCTGTTGCCGCTTGGCCGAGGCAGTGCTGCAGTGCTTCCAGCTTTTGACTGATGTGGTCATTTCAGAGATGGAGGCTGAAGAGGAGGAGGAGGCTGAGGAGGATGCGGTACAGGATCTGTAGACCGTGGGGGCAACTCTGACTGACCTAGGGCCCGCAATCCTCGGCGTCGGGAGGATGTGTTCCGTCCCAAGGTCTGACTGGGTCCCGACTTCCACTATGTTAACCAAGTGTGCCGACAGCGAGATGTACCGTCCCTGCCCACAAGCACTTGTCCACGTGTCCGTGGTTAGGTGGACTTTCCCTGTAACTGCATTGTTGAGGGCACAGCTAATGTTGTGGGACACATGCTTGTGTAATGTGGAGATGGCACACCGGGAGAAATAGTAGCGGCTGGGGACCGAGTACCGAGGGACAGCCGCCACCATCAGGTTGCGGAAAGCTTCCGTCTCCACAAGCCTAAAAGCAACATTTCCAGCGCAAGCAGTCGCAAAATGTGTCAATTTAGTAGTATGGCCTGTGGGCCGTTGGCTGCATATTTCGCTTGCGTTCCAAGGACTGGGGTATGGACAACTGAACGCTGCGCTGGGACAAGGACGTGCTTGCTGATGGTGCTAGTTGAGAGTGTGCAACGACAGGCACAGAGCAGGAGGCATCTTCGCATGCACCATGGACAGGGGATTGGCTTGCACGCACAACAGCGGAAGAAGCAGTGGTGTCACCCGCAGACACTGTTCCTGGACCCTGGGGTTTGGCCCACAAAGTGGGGTGCTTTGCTGCCATGTGCCTGATCATGCTGGTGGTGGTCAGGCTGGTATTTTTGCTAGCCCTGCTGATGCTGGCCTGGCAGGTGGTGCAAATGGCCTTTTTGGGGTTATCGGCAGAGTCTTTAAAAAACAACCAGACTCGGGAAGACCTAACAGTTGTACTGGCAACTTCCGTCGTGTTGGTGTTACAGGGAACGTTTGCCCGCCTTCTGTCTGCGGCCACCACACTGCTTCTTCCTGCCTGTTGGGGTCCTCTGCCTCCCTCCCCCTGTGTGCTGCTGTCCTCGCTTTGCATGTCTTCCTGCCAGGTTGGGTCAGTTACTATGTCATCCACCACCTCTTCTTCCACTTCCACACCCTGGTCCTCCTCCTGACTTTCTGGCAATTGTGTCTCATAATCGTCCACCTCTTGTGACACTTTCCCACCGTCACCTTCGTATGACCATGGCTGCTCAAATATTTGGGCATCGCTACATGCGATCTTCTCTTGCCCCACTTCAAGTGGACCAGACGAGAGGCCCGAATCTATAAATGGAAAAGTGAACAGCTCTTTGGAGTGTCCAAGTGTGGGATCAGTTGTCTCTGGGCACTCGGCATGGTGGGAGGAAGGAGGATCAGGGTGAGGAATATGCAGTCCAGACTCACGGCCACTGAGACTTGACCGTGTGGAAGACAGGGTGGTGGTGGTGGCTACGTGACTGGAAGCATTATCTGCTATCCAACCAATAACCTTTTCACACTGCTCTGTGTTCAATAGTGGTGTTCTGCGGTCCCCTATTAATTGGGACAGGAAGGTCGAGCGAGAAGATGTGGGTGTTTGTTGTGGCACAATTTCAGCTTGCCCACAGCCTCGGCCTCTGCATGCACCATCACCATCACGTCCAGTTCCCCGTCCCTTGCCACGTGCCTTGCCCATTTTAATTGGAGGACAATATCTTCCACGCTCACTACAAATGGCTGAATTTGGAGCTAACTTATATGTGATCCGTGTGATGAACAAACCACAGTTTTAAATAGCTGGCCTGTAGGTAACTATTTTTAACAGCGCCGACCTCATGTCAATCACTTCACTGACACACTGCAACAAAATTTAAATGGAGGCCAGAAATGGCAATATTTTCAGCGCAATTATATATGATCTGTGTGACGGACAAACCTCAGTTTTAAATAGCTGGCCTGTAGGTAACTATTTTTAACAGCGCCGACCTCGTGTCAATCAGTTCACTGACACACTGCAACAAAAATTTAAACGGAGGCCAGAAATGGCAATATTTTCAGTGCAATTATATATGATCCGTGTGATGGACAAATCACAGTTTTAAATAGCTGGCCTGTAGCTAACTATTTTTAACAGCAAACTGGTGTCAATAGCTTCACTGACACACTGCAGGAAAATTTCAATGGAGGCCAGAAATGGCAATATTTTCAGTGTAATTATATATGATCTGTGTGACGGATAAACCACAGTTTTAAATAGCTGGATTTTTAGCACTGTAATATGGAAAGGATCTGGCTGTATTCTGCAGTGCCAACAAGCAAATAGCGCACATAAACGGTGTTCTCTGGATTGCTTTTTAAGCAAATAATCAGGATTAAGATAAAAAAAAATATTACTGGCCCCTGATACCTGGGCCTATTTCTACAAATAAAAAAGCACCAGCAGACAGAACTATAATGGACCCTCTTGCTATGTACACTACAGTCTGCTATATACCCTGCCTGCCTGCCTAGCACTGATATCTCTGCAGCTGGATTAGTCCTCAGAAGGACTGTTAGTTGAGATGGATATGTGTCTCTAATATAATCTGGTATACCTACACTAACTAGAAACATGCAAATCTCTTCCTAGCTCAGCAGCACCTCTCCCTACACTGTCTGATTCCGGAGTGATTGTGACGAGCATGGAGGCGCCAGGTCTGATATAGATCCGATAACGCTGTGCGGGCAGCCAATCACTGTAATGCCACAACCAACATGGCTGCGGAATTACAGTGTGTAGCAGACAATCCCTGCATGTTGATTGGTGCTCTAAAGAGCACCAAACATGCAGGGAGGGGACCCGAGCTCCCGCTGAGCAATCCCAGTAATTCTTGGCGAGCACCGAGCATCTCGAGCAGTGAGATGCCCGGGCGAGTACCGAGCAGTAGCGAGCATGCTCGCTCATCAATAAAAATAACTTAAGTCTGAATTTCTATTTTACTGTAGCAGTAACATGCACTTTTCTATATTAAAGTTTTTTACATTATTTATTGCTACTGATATCTGTATCGAGATTTCTACATTTTTTTTCATCATTTCTTTCCTTTATCATTTGCATTAGCAAAGTGCTGGATAATTTCTCTTTTCCTCTGGTCAGGCGTTTGGACATTTAACAATCTATTAGCAGTGTGCTTCTAGTATGCAGCACATCTGACACCTCCATTGTACCACATTGAGTGATTAATATTTGCTAAGAGAGAATATAAGAGGAATGTTCCTAAGACTTGAACACAGTTTCCAGCTTTTTAGTTAAACAAGTCATCTGTTCCCATTTTGAGCAACTAACAAATCATTTATGCTAAATATGTGTATGAAACTCAGAATTATGAATTATTCAATATGTGCTGATGTTTATTATAAATGAAAAAGTGTTACTAGTCCGCCACCTGATGAGCAATCTGCCACTCATTGCCGACTGCACAAAATCATGTAAATGAAACAATGAAACAAATGCACAAACTAACACAGATTCAGTTTCTACTGTATATGATAAATATATATATGTACGTATATATTTAGTGCAGGATGGCAAACATAACAGCAGAGTGGTTTAGAGAATCAATCCTGCTTTGTGCAGGGGGTTAGACACGATGAATGGAGGTCCCTTCCAACTCGAACATTCTACGATTCTATGAGAGTGCAGATGAACGAAATTTTCCCATCTCAACAATGGCACCTAATATGGTATGGAATGTGAATATACCGTATGTTTTTTTGTCAGGTACTTTTGTTTTTCAATAATTGACCTTTTCATGGTTGTGCCTTTCCATACAGCTTGTGACCCTCTTTTTTTTATTAAAGCTATAGAGAATACCAATACTGCAGCAGCAATGGTCAAGCTTGTACACTTTTTCCTCTGCTTGTTTCTACTTATTGCTCAGCTATCAGTAGCATACACGCTGGAGCATGCATAGTTGCACCATGAACAGTGCCATTACAGCATGTTGGAATTTAGGATGGTCTCAGTAACCCTGAAGTCATCCTATACTGCATCCCATGGCATGTGGCTACCAAGACCTTTTTGTGATTTTTACAGTGCACTTACTCTAAAGCTGTGTAACCTCTATGGGTGAATATATCGAGATAACAGTACATACACAAGTACAAGCACATCTGTAGGAACAGTTTCTGAAAATGTTTCTTTTTTAGAATTTGGATGGAACAATATAATGTGGATGATAAGTGGAAGAAGTGGATAATGATCCAGTGGATTAAGCGCGTGTTGAAGTGACGACTCAATTGAGGGATAATGTACTCGATAGGAATAGTTCTTTAAAATTAGCTGATGTATAGAGTAAAAGTAGAATGTAGAGAAAAACTCAAGACAAGCAAAATACCCAAATAACGGGAAGTAAATGGATAAATCGCCAGTGCATAAAAATAATAATAAATAATAAAGGGCATTTAGTTAACATAATTTTGATCAAAATAATGTAAAAACCATCCCGCAACGTCACGGCAACCCTTATGGGACAGTCCTAACTCTAATATTAAAACCTTACCATTTGTTAAGTGACATACATATGGATAAGGGCAGAGAGACTGAACCCCTAGTAGAAGCATGGACCTGAGAGGCAGAATGAATCTTTCAGCTCAGACAAAGGGCGGCCACACCCTTTTATGCACTGAAGCACACTAAACTACAAAGAAAAAACCTGTGAGTCTGAACTGAAACGTAAATTGATGTGCATGCAAAAATGTAAATGCATGTTCACACAAGGCCACTAGACAGAGAAAAACCAAAGACAAGCAAAATACCCAAATAACTGAAAGTAAATGGATAAATCGCCAGTGCATAAAAATAATGATCAATAATAAAGGGTATTTAGTTAACATAATTTTGATCAAAATAATGTAAAAGCCATCCCGCAATGTCACGGCAACCCTTATGGGACAGTCCTAACTCTAATATTAAAACCTTACCATTTGTCAAGTGACATACATATGGATAAGGGCAGAGAGACTGAACCCGTAGTAGAAGCATGGACCTGAGAGGCAGAATGAACCTTTCAGCTCAGACAAAGGGTGGCCGCACCCTTATATGCACTGAAGCACACTAAACTACAAAGAAAAAACCTGGGAGTCTGAACTGAAACGTAAATTGATGTGCATGCAAAAATGTAAATGCATGTTCACACAAGGCCACTAGACAGAGAAAAACCAAAGACAAGCAAAATACCCAAATAACTGGAAGTAAATGGATAATTCGCCAGTGCATGAAAATAATGATAAATAATAAAGGGTATTTAGTTAACATAATTTTGATCAAAATAATGTAAAAGCCATCCCGCCACGTCACGGCATAGTAATTAAAAGGACCCTGTTATGTTGAAAACGGCATCTGATCTGTAGGCAGAATGTTACAGAGCAGGAGGAGCTGGTCAGACTGATAGACATTTTTTTGGGAACATTTTAGTAAAACAGTTTCTTCATTAATATCACTGCTGTTTGTATACATGAGTTCAATGGGCAGTCCTATTCAGTGACTGACAGTCTTCTCTGTATAATTGCTTGCAGAGATAGCTGTCAATCACTGAGTAGGACAACCCACTGGACTTATATGTATACAAACAGCAGGGATTTCAATCAATAAAGTACAAACTATACTACATTTTTTCCAATACACCTATATATCATTCTGCTCAGCTTCTCCTGCTTTACACCATGCTGTCCACAGATCGGACTGCATATGCAATGTGACAGGTTCCCTTAAATGCGTAAATTCATGCCCCCAGTTAAAGGTTATCTTGAGGTGCACTGAGCAATGGGCTGGTACTATGGGTGGTACCTGACTAATAAGTGTTCTGTTCACCCATTTGTTCTCTGTTTTCTGACCAATCACGTCATCACCTTACATGAGTTCTACTACCTGTGGCATCACAAACAGTTTCATAAGAAAGCAAGTCCTTATGAGCAGTTTCTTCCTCTCCTATAACATTTAGCAATTAAATTATCCTCAAGAGCTTAAAAAACTTATTTGCTTCTGCTAATAATCAGGAATCCCTAGACAAGAGATACCAAATGTGGATGTAGATGACAAATAAGCACTTTGATTTATTTTAATGAATCGACTGAAGAATCATTTTAGGCTTCCTTTAATATGGTAATATGACCCAGTCTGTCCATCTAAGTCAAGTTCAAAAGCAACCAGATTCCAGCATTTTAGCCGTAAATCCATGTGACATAATCTCTTGTGTTCTGAGACATTTTCATTGAAAGATGCAGATAAAAATAATCTTACTGTGCCCTTGAAGGAAACTTCATAACATTGCACATAAGTACTCAAAGATAAGTATAAAAAATCCACAACAAGATGAAGTATGCCTGACAGTGGAATGTGGGTTACATCCTTTCAGTGTCAAGCAGACTAATGAATCAAGCAAGAGTTATGAAGGCTTACATTTTAGGATACTCAATGTGATTTAACCCAGCATCCCCTTCAGAACTTCACCAGAGATAAATAGGAGAGGAGATTTATAAAAGTGTTTTGGAAACTCTTTGATCCTTCAGACTGCTATAACCAAGAAGTGAGCAAGACACAGAGCTGAAGTCAGACATTTTTGTCCTTGTCAAGATCTTAAGTTGTTAGAGAACTTCAATATAAAGGAACATTTTACTAATTTTTCTAGATTAACGAGTATGAACACATTTGTAACTAAATGTTTTATTGTTCAAATAATGTATCCGAAATGAAAAAAATAAATACATTTTAGGCAAGTTCTTTATTATTTATTAATATTATTATTATAATATTGCTTTGTATCTACAGTGTAATGAACTTACCCTGCCACGTTTATGCACCCTTCCTCCCTACTAGAGATGAGCGTTGTTCTACTCGAACTGTTCGCCAATCTCAAATTCGAGCTGTTTTGGGCGGTGTTCGAGCCGGTCGGCGAACACGAACGATTTGAGAAAAATTCGGCTGTTCGAGGTTATGTTCGATAACTGTTCGTGCACCAAAATCATAACTGGATTTTTTCTCAGTAATGATGAAAATTAATGTTAATACGCAGTTTGAGTGTACAGCGGGGTGGGGGGAGGGGCAGAGGATGGATCTCTGCAGGAATAATGAAGATCTCCATTTTTTTTTCTCTTTCCCGCATTTACAGTGGGGAGGTGCAATCTGTCAGCCTATCAGCAGCGCACACACGGAGCGAAGTGCTTTTTTTCACACAAGCAAGGGCATGTGTCATTGGCAGTGTATGTCACATGTCCTTGCCCTATAAGACCAAGCCATTTTCCCCGTCGCCACCATTTTCTCACTGCTGCAGCTGCGTGTTAGACGGCACCGCTGTTGCTGTGTGCGCTATACCTTGTTAATTTCAAGCCAATTTTCGCACAAATCTACAAATAGCTTGGGAGTAGGGAATAGTTGTGATTGCAGTCCTTTTAAGGACTAGGTTACAGCATTTCCTACGACTTTTATCAGGCAGGTCTGTGCTCTTAAATAGAAAGGTTGTGGGAGTAAAGACTAATTGTAATTGGAGTCCTTTTCAGGACTAGGTTACATCAGTTCCTATCAGTTTTTGCCAGGCAGGTCTGTGCCAGTGCTGTGCAAGTTTTTTTCACAGCATTTGGCTGAATCTAGCAAAGCTAATCCTTTTTGGCCTATTGCAGTGTTAGTCAGTGGAGTAGCCTATCTGTGTTGCAAGATATACCACCTGTGTATAGAATACCAATTTTTTTACTGCACCTAGTGAAGTAAAATCTTTTGGGCATAGCATCATTCTATTAGTCCATCTATACTGACCTCCATCAGGTTGCAAATTGAATATAATTTTTTTCTGCATCTAGCTCTGAAAAAATATTTGGCCTTCTAGCAGTGTGTGGGACTTTCTCTATTAGTCCATCTATACTGACCTCCATCAGGTTGCAAACTGAATATATTTTTTTCTGCATCTACCTCTGAAAAAATATTGGGCTTGTAGCTGTGTGTGGGACTTGTTCTATTAATCCATCTATACAGACCTCCATCAGGTTGCAAACTGAATATAATTTTTTTCTGCATCTACCTCTGAAAAAATATTTGGGCTTCTAGCTGTGTGTGGGACTTGTTCTATTACTCCATCTATACTGACCTCCATCAGGTTGCAAATTGAATATAATTTTTTTCTGCATCTAGCTCTGAAAAAATATTGGGCTTCTAGCTGTGTGTGGGACTTGTTGTATTAGTCCATCTATACTGACCTCCATCAGGTTGCAAACTGAATATATTTTTTTCTGCATCTACCTCTGAAAAAATATTGGGCTTCTAGCTGTGTGTGGGACTTGTTCTATTAATCCATCTATACAGACCTCCATCAGGTTGCAAACTGAATATAATTTTTTTCTGCATCTAGCTCTGAAAAAATATTTGGCCTTCTAGCAGTGTGTGGGACTTTCTCTATTAGTCCATCTATACTGACCTCCATCAGGTTGCAAATTAAAAATAATTTTTATCTGCATCTAGCTCTGAAAAAATATTTGGGCTTCTAGCTGTGTGTGGGACTTGTTCTATTACTCCATCTATACTGACCTCCATCAGGTTGCAAATTGAATATAATTTTTTTCTGCATCTAGCTCTGAAAAAATATTGGGCTTCTAGCTGTGTGTGGGACTTGTTGTATTAGTCCATCTATACTGACCTCCATCAGGTTGCAAACTGAATATATTTTTTTCTGCATCTACCTCTGAAAAAATATTGGGCTTGTAGCTGTGTGTGGGACTTGTTCTATTAATCCATCTATACAGACCTCCATCAGGTTGCAAACTGAATATAATTTTTTTCTGCATCTACCTCTGAAAAAATATTTGGCCTTCTAGCAGTGTGTGGGACTTTCTCTATTAGTCCATCTATACTGACCTCCATCAGGTTGCAAATTAAAAATAATTTTTATCTGCATCTACCTCTGAAAAAATATTTGGGCTTCTAGCTGTGTGTGGGACTTGTTCTATTAGTCCATCTATACTGACCTCCATCACGCTGCAAATTCAAAATAATTTTTTGTCTGCATCTAGCTCTGAAAAAATATTTGGCCTTCTAGCAGTGTGTGGGACTTTCTCTATTAGTCCATCTATACTGACCTCCATCAGGTTGCAAATTAAAAATAATTTTTATCTGCATCTAGCTCTGAAAAAATATTTGGGCTTCTAGCTGTGTGTGGGACTTGTTCTATTACTCCATCTATACTGACCTCCATCAGGTTGCAAATTGAATATAATTTTTTTCTGCATCTAGCTCTGAAAAAATATTGGGCTTCTAGCTGTGTGTGGGACTTGTTGTATTAGTCCATCTATACTGACCTCCATCAGGTTGCAAACTGAATATATTTTTTTCTGCATCTACCTCTGAAAAAATATTGGGCTTCTAGCTGTGTGTGGGACTTGTTCTATTAATCCATCTATACAGACCTCCATCAGGTTGCAAACTGAATATAATGTTTTTCTGCATCTAGCTCTGAAAAAATATTTGGCCTTCTAGCAGTGTGTGGGACTTTCTCTATTAGTCCATCTATACTGACCTCCATCAGGTTGCAAATTAAAAATAATTTTTATCTGCATCTACCTCTGAAAAAATATTTGGGCTTCTAGCTGTGTGTGGGACTTGTTCTATTAGTCCATCTATACTGACCTCCATCACGCTGCAAATTCAAAATAATTTTTTGTCTGCATCTAGCTCTGAAAAAATATTTGGCCTTCTAGCAGTGTGTGGGACTTTCTCTATTAGTCCATCTATACTGACCTCCATCAGGTTGCAAATTAAAAATAATTTTTATCTGCATCTAGCTCTGAAAAAATATTTGGGCTTCTAGCTGTGTGTGCGACTTGTTCTATTACTCCATCTATACTGACCTCCATCAGGTTGCAAATTGAATATAATTTTTTTCTGCATCTAGCTCTGAAAAAATATTGGACTTCTAGCTGTGTGTGGGACTTGTTGTATTAGTCCATCTATACTGACCTCCATCAGGTTGCAAACTGAATATATTTTTTTCTGCATCTACCTCTGAAAAAATATTGGGCTTGTAGCTGTGTGTGGGACTTGTTCTATTAATCCATCTATACAGACCTCCATCAGGTTGCAAACTGAATATAATTTTTTTCTGCATCTACCTCTGAAAAAATATTTGGGCTTCTAGCTGTGTGTGGGACTTGTTCTATTACTCCATCTATACTGACCTCCATCAGGTTGCAAATTGAATATAATTTTTTTCTGCATCTAGCTCTGAAAAAATATTGGGCTTCTAGCTGTGTGTGGGACTTGTTGTATTAGTCCATCTATACTGACCTCCATCAGGTTGCAAACTGAATATATTTTTTTCTGCGTCTAGCTCTGAAAAAATATTGGGCTTCTAGCTGTGTGTGGGACTTGTTCTATTAATCCATCTATACAGACCTCCATCAGGTTGCAAACTGAATATAATTTTTTTCTGCATCTAGCTCTGAAAAAATATTTGGCCTTCTAGCAGTGTGTGGGACTTTCTCTATTAGTCCATCTATACTGACCTCCATCAGGTTGCAAACTGAATATAATTTTTTTCTGCATCTAGCTCTGAAAAAATATTTGGCCTTCTAGCAGTGTGTGGGACTTTCTCTATTAGTCCATCTATACTGACCTCCATCAGGTTGCAAACTGAATATAATTTTTTTCTGCATCTAGCTCTGAAAAAATATTTGGCCTTCTAGCAGTGTGTGGGACTTGTTCTATTAGTCCACCTATACTGACCTCCATCAGGTTGCAAATTCAAAATAATTTTTTGTCTGCATCTAGCTCTGAAAAAATATTTGGCCTTCTAGCAGTGTGTGGGACTTTCTCTATTAGTCCATCTATACTGACCTCCATCAGGTTGCAAACTGAATATATTTTTTTCTGCATCTACCTCTGAAAAAATATTTGGGCTTCTAGCTGTGTGTGGGACTTGTTCTATTAGTCCATGTATACTGACCTCCATCAGGTTGCAAATTGAATATAATTTTTTTCTGCATCTAACCCAGCCAATAGTTTTGGCCTAATACCACAGTTTGGCCACTCAGCTCTGCTCGGTTCCCATCCATTGTTTTTTTGTGCAAACAACTCCAGAGTTGTGAATTAGTTAACCACCAAAATGAGTGGAAAAAGGCCTGCTGCTGGTGGAAAGGGGAATAGGCGTGTTGGGAAGGGGAAAAAAGGTTGTGTCCGTGGGGTAGGTGTTAAAGCAACAGTAACATCTGCAGAAGAAAGACCATCTTCCAGCCAAACTAAAATGTCTACTTCTTTTAGCGGACAATGTGATAAGATCCCTTTCTTACGGCCACGCCAATCACTACAAATTCCAGATGAGGCACAAAAACAGCAGGTGCTTCAACGGATATCAAGTGTTCCTTTAAGTGGGCTCTCCTCCACATCAACTTCAACATCACAAATACTCCAGTCCTCAAAGGTGTCACCCCAATCGCACTTGCTTCCTCACAGCTCCCAAATCTCCAGCTGCCCGTCTGAGTATGAGGTAGAACAGATGGTTGAGTCTGCAGAGCTGTTTACTCATACTATAGCCTGGGAATCAGAGGTCGACTCCAGCGCTCCTGTGAATCCAGACGAGGAAATGATCTGCACTGATGCCCAGAATCTTTATGAGTCGGATCCAGGACCAGATGCAGAAGGTTCTGACCATAATGTAGACCCTCATTCCCAAACTGTAACTCCTGTTGGTGGAGACAATGAGGAAGACGATGATGAGACTCAAATACCTGATTGGAGCGACAACTTTAGTTTTTTGTCAGGGCAGGAACAGGTTGGCTCTGAGGACGACGGGTGTGATAACGCACAGGGTGATGATGATGAGGTTGGAGATCCCACTTACTGTCAACCCACAGTCAGCCAAGAGATGAGGTCAGCAGAGGAGGTGGAGGAAGATGCTAGTGACGACGAGGTCAGGTTGCGCCTTCCTGGACAGAGACGTAGTACTGGAAGCACGTCAACAACTGCATCCTCAAACACAACTCTGCCTCTCACCACAAGTCGTGGTGGCTCTTCAGGTCGCATGTGTTCTAAGCCTTGCATAGCCTGGGCATTTTTTCAGATCGATAAAGATGACCCAACTCGTGTTATCTGTAACATTTGTCAGCAAAAGCTAAGTAGAGGCCAAAAAATACATAGTTTGAGTACTTCATGCATGAACCGGCACATGGACATGAAGCATAAGTTGCAGCGGGAAGCTCAGTGTGCTACAATGCGGCCTAGCCGGCCGGGCCAACCACCGTCTGCCATATCTTGTGCATCCGCGGCCTCTTCATCCTCTGTGACTGGGGGGACAGCAGTCACACCTGTTTTGGGGCGCAGACCTGCCACCTCTTTACCCGCAACAGCCAGCGTGATTGGCAGGTCATCATTTTCTTTGGAGGTGGTAACACCAGCTGGTGTTGAGCGCTGTCCGACATCGATAGCACCACCTTTGGATCAAGGCAACCTAACATGTCCGCCTGCATCTTCCTCACAGACCGGCAGTTTGCCGGGGACACCCTTATCAACCCCGTCTAAGCACAATAGCCAGCCCTCGGTCCCTCAGATGTGGACAAGTAAAAGACCATTTCCTCCTAGCCATGAGAAAGCTAAGAGGTTGAATTTCACCATCTGCAAGCTCTTGGCTACAGAAATGCTGCCTTTCCGCCTGGTGGACACAGAGGATTTTCGAGACCTTATGTCCGTCGCAGTGCCCCAGTACCAGATGCCCAGTCAGCACTACTTCTCAAAGAAAGGTGTGCCTGCGCTCCACCAGCATGTCGCACACAACATCACCGCTTCTTTGAGAAACTCTGTGTGTGACAGGGTGCATTTCACCACAGACACTTGGACGAGTAGGCATGGACAGGGGCGTTACATGTCGCTGACTGGGCACTGGGTAACTATGGTGACAGCAGGACAAGGGGCTGCTGTCCAAGTCTTGCCGTCCCCACGAGTTGTGCGTCAATCCTCTTTATGTCAAAGTTCCTCCACTGCTTCTGCCTCCTCAACCTCCTCTCGGTCTTCCACCTGCACCCAAAGCCTGTCTGGTCATGCCACAAGCTTTCTAACTGCGCAGAAGGGATCCTGCACACCTCCTTACTATGCTGGCAGTAGGGCTCAACGTCATCAGGCGGTTTTTACTTTGAAATGTCTGGGAAATGTGAGTCACACAGCTGAGGAGTTGTGATCAGCTCTGGAGAACCAATTTCATGAATGGTTGTCTCCACTGGACCTGAAACCAGGGAAGGCCGTGTGCGACAATGCTGCAAACCTGGGTGCGGCCCTTCGCCGGGGCAATGTCACACACGTGCCTTGTATGGCTCACGTGTTGAACCTGGTTGTCCAGCAATTTTTAGCCCACTATCCCAGACTAGATGGCCTTCTGCAGAGGGCACGGTCGCTGTCTGCTCACTTCCGCCGTTCGCATCCCGCAGCTCAGCGACTTACATCTCTACAGAAGTCGTTGGGCCTGCCACTTCACCGGCTAAAATGCGATGTGCCTACCCAGTGGAATTCAACTCTGCACATGTTGCAGCGACTGTGGCAGCACCGACAAGCCCTGGTGCAATACGTTCTGACGTATAGCCTGGGCCAACGAGATTCAGAGGTGGGGCAAATCACGCTGGAGGAGTGGTCTCAGATCAGGGACCTATGCACCTGTAGCGCCGGCGTCCCCTCACCTCCCTGCTCCGTGCCCGGCGTCCTCCTCCCGCTCTGCTGGCAGCGCGCGCTCCTTCCCGGCCACTGTGCTTAGGGCGTGCGCGCGCGCTCTCCCTCCCTCTTAAAGGGGCCGCGCGCGCCGTCCTAGGGAGTCCCCGGCCAATGGCCGGAGGACTTCACCATATATAAGGCACCTCCTCCAAAATGGAGGTGCCCGAGCAATGTTGTTGCACTGTTCACTACTCTGCTTCAGCCCTCAGGTCCCGTTGCCAGTTACCTGCCAGATACCTGCCAGATTCCTGCCAGCTTGCTGTCTTATTCCTGCCTGATATTCCGCTACCTGCCTGCTAGGCTGAGGTCCGACGGTCTGCCTTACAACTCCTGTCAGTCTGTCTAAGGACCAGCTTGCCCGCTCACCTGGGAGCGCACTTCAGCTACCTGCCTGCTTGCCTGAGGTCCGACGGTCTGCCTTCCAACTCCTGTCAGTCTGTCTATGGACCAGCTTGCCCGCTCACCTGGGAGCGCACATCTGCTACCTGTCTGCTAGCCTACCTGGAGGCTCCGCCGTCACGTGCTGTGACCACCTGCCTGTCCAGTGACTCCTGTCCGCTCACCTGGGAGCTCTCATCTGCTGCCTGTCCGTTAGCCTACCTGGAGGCTCTGCTGTCACGTGCTGTGACCACCCGCTTATCCAGAGACTCTCGCCCGCTCATCTGGGAGCGCTCTTCTGCCGCCTGTCTGTTGGTCTTCCTGGAGGCTCCGCCGTCACATGCTGTGACCACCCGTTTATCCAGAGACTCTCGCCTGCTCACCTGGGAGCTCAAGTCTACCATCAGCCGCCACAGGTCGTACCAACCCTTTACCCAGAGACTGCCCCGGTCACTTGCCGTGACCATCTGCCCGTTCTTCCAGAGACTGTCCCGGTCACTTGCCGTGACCATCTGCCCGTTCACCCAGAGACTGCCCCGGTCACTTGCCGTGACCATCTGCCCGTTCACCCAGAGACTGCCCCAGTCACTTGCCGTGATCTCCTGCCCGTTCTTCCAGAGACTGTCCCGGTCACTTGCCGTGACCATCTGCCCGTTCACCCAGAGACTGCCCCAGTCACTTGTCGTGATCTCCTGCCCGTTCTTCCAGAGACTGTCCCGGTCACCTGCTGTGACTGCCTGCCTGGTCGCCACCCGCTCCCTTACAAGGATCGCCCCCTTGTATAGTAGCTCAGAGGTTCCGCCTCCCAGACCCGTTACAGTTTGCTCGGGCCATGGAACCCGGTGGCACCCAAGCTCCCTCGCTCTCGGACCTCTGTCATGAACTGTCCCGTCAGAGGTCCCAACAGGAGTCCATCCTGGGTCACCTGCGGAATGTCAATTCTCGCCTGGACACTCTGACTGCTCCACCAGCAACCACCGCCAGTGCCATGACTCGCAACCCGGCAGCTCCGCTGCCCACCAATACCATGGTATCTTACCCCGGACCCCGGCTTTCTGCACCTCCTCGCTTCGGAGGCGACTCCGCCCAGGCTCGGGGCTTCATTAATCAGTGCACCCTGCACTTTGAACTATTGTCCCACCAGTTTAACTCCGACCGGGCCAAAATTGCCTTCATCATGTCCCATCTCACCGGGGAGGCCCTGGCCTGGCTAAATCCTCTATGGGAGAGAGGAGACCCCCTGGTGTCCGACTTGCCTGCCTTCCTCACGGCTTTCCGGAAAGTCTTCGACGAACCCGGACGGAAGACCTCATCCGCATCATCTCTGCTACGCCTCCGTCAGGGAAGTCTCACCGTGGGCCAATATGCCATACGGTTCCGTACCCTTGCCTCGGAGCTGGCCTGGGATAACGACGCTCTGGTATCCGTCTTCTGGGAGGGTCTGTCCGGCCGTATTAAAGATGAACTTGCCGGTCGGGACGTTCCTACCACTCTCGATGACCTAATATCTCTTGCCACCCGGATTGACCTACAGTTCCAGGAGCGTGCCAAAGAGGTCACCCGTGAGAGGAGGTTTCCACGTCTAGCTCCTACTTTTCAGAAACCCGTCACTCCCTCCGTCTCTCCCCAGGTACACTCTCCTGAGCCTATGCAGGTCGACCAGACCAAGATGGTCAAAACCCGTCAGGACTTACGCCGTGCCGAGGGGAGCTGCTTCTACTGTGGCAGTAAGGAGCACCGGATCCGTGCCTGCCCAGAGAGGTCGGGAAACGCCTGTGTCTAGGTTCGCTCAGAGAGGTCGACCTAGACAAGAATAAATCCTCTCCATCTCTGCTGCTGTCAGTTTCAATCGTCTGCGGGGAGAACCGTTATTTCGAACTAGCCCAACTGGACTCTGGAGCAGCCGGGAATCTTATTTCACAGTCCCTGGTAGAGAAATACCGCATCCCCACCAAATCTCTGGCTGTACCCTTGTCTGTTGCTGCCGTGGATGGGGGCCTCTTACCACGCCCCATCCAACTCATCACCGAATCCATTACTCTGCAGGTGGGAATGCTGCATTCTGAGAGTATCTCCTTTCATGTTCTGCCTGGACTCTCTCATGCCCTCTTGCTAGGTCTACCTTGGCTCCAGAGACATGCACCCGTGCTTGACTGGCAGACAGGAGAAGTCCTTCGCTGGGGACAGGACTGCCATAAGACCTGTCTGGTTCCCGTCCATCCCATCCGTCCTTCTCCTACCCCAGCTAATCTACCTGGACTTCCGATTCCTTATTGGTCTTATGCTGATGTCTTTAATAAAAAGGAAGCAGAGACACTACCCCCTCATAGACCATACGACTGCCCTATCGACTTGTTACCCGGTACTACTCCTCCCCGTGGGCGTATTTATCCATTATCCGCTGCTGAGACCCGGTCGATGTCCGAATATATTGAGGAGAATCTGGCCAGGGGATTCATCCGGAAATCTACCTCCCCGGCGGGAGCAGGCTTCTTCTTCGTAAAAAAGAAGGACGGCTCTCTCCGTCCCTGTATAGACTATAGAGGCCTTAACCAGATCACGGTGAAGAATAAGTACCCCCTTCCGCTCATTCCGGAGTTATTTGATCGTCTGAGAGGGGCTAGAATCTTCACCAAACTGGACCTCCGTGGGGCGTACAACCTGGTTCGTATCCGTCAGGGGGATGAATGGAAGACGGCATTCAACACCCGGGACGGCCACTATGAATATCTGGTAATGCCCTTTGGTCTCTGTAACGCTCCTGCTGTCTTTCAAGAGTTGGTCAATGACATCTTCCGGGACCTTCTCTACTCCTGCGTAGTGGTGTACCTGGACGACATCTTGGTCTTCTCTCCGGATCTCCAGACTCACCGGAGGGACGTTCGTCAGGTCCTGCTCAGGCTCAGGCAGAATCACCTCTTCGCTAAATACGAGAAGTGCCTCTTTGAGCAGACCTTGCTTCCGTTTTTGGGCTACATTATTTCTCAGACCGGCCTACGAATGGATCCAGAGAAACTGTCTGTCATCGAGAAATGGCCTCGACCGGAGGGGTTGAAGGCCATTCAGCGGTTCCTGGGCTTCGCCAACTACTACCGCCTCTTCATACCACACTTCTCTTCCCGGACTGCCCCAATTTCCGCGCTCACCCGTAAGGGTACTAATCCCAAAGAGTGGCCGCCCGAAGCAGAGGAGGCCTTTCTTTCCTTAAAACAGGCCTTCTCTTCCGCCCCGGTGCTGCATCGCCCGGACGGCAACAAGCAGTTCTTCCTGGAAGTTGACGCCTCCTCCTCTGGAGCCGGAGCGGTACTTACTCAAAAATCATCTTCCGGGAGAATGGTAACTTGCGGCTTCTTCTCTAAACTCTTCTCCTCCTCAGAGTGCAATTATTCCATAGGAGACCGAGAGTTATTGGCCATCAAACTGGCATTGGAGGAGTGGCGTTACCTGCTCGAGGGGGCTCTTCACCCGGTAATAATTTACACTGACCACAAGAACTTGGCTTACCTCCAGCATGCCCAGAGACTTAACCCGCGCCAAGCCCGGTGGTCCTTGTTTTTTGCTCGCTTTGATTTTGTTCTTCATTTTCGCCCGGCTGACAAAAACGTCAAGGCGGACGCCCTGTCTCGATCCTTTCTGGTGTCTGATCTCGAGGAAGATCCGAAACACATCATCGATCCCGCCAGAGTAATGCAGGTGGCTCCCGTGAGTCTAAATCGTCTCCCTCCCGGAAAGACGTTCGTATCAGTACCTGATTGGGAGAAGATCCTTCACTGCGGTCACTCGTCTAAACTGGCTGGCCATGCCGGTCAGAAAAAGACCCTCCAGCTTATTACCCGGCACTACTGGTGGCCTACCCTGCACAAGGACGTAATAGACTTTATTTCTGCCTGTGTGTCCTGCGCCCGCAACAAGGTTCCGAGACATCTGCCAGCCGGTCGCCTCCTTCCGCTCCCAGTACCTGCTGCCCCCTGGCAGCATATAGCAATGGACTTTATAACTGACCTCCCAGTCTCTGCCGGTTGTACGGTCATTTGGGTGGTCGCTGACCGCTTCTCCAAGATGGCTCATTTCGTTCCCCTGCCAGGCCTCCCGTCTGCACACGAGCTAGCTAAAGACTTTATTCATCACATCTTTCGTCTTCATGGCCTGCCCCTCCACATCGTGTCGGATCGTGGGGTACAGTTCACCTCACGCTTCTGGAGAGCCACTTGTAAACTGCTAGATGTCACCCTGGACTTCTCTTCCGCTTACCACCCACAGTCCAATGGTCAAGTGGAGCGGATCAATCAGAACCTGACCAGTTACCTCCGGCACTTCGTTAATGCCCATCATTCAGACTGGGTGGATCTCCTACCATGGGCCGAGTTCTCTTATAACAATCACGAGAGCGAATCCTCCTCCAAATCCCCGTTTTTTGTAGTCTTCGGTCAGCATCCTCGGATTCCTTTTCCTGTCTCCACCTCTGTGGACAACCCGGCTGCGGAATCTCTCGTTAGCAAATTTTCCTCCATTTGGGAGAGTACCCGATCCGCACTCCTTCAGTCGTCCGAACGGATGAAAAGACACGCTGACAAAAAACGCCTGGATCCTCCACAATTTCGTCCCGGAGATAAAGTCTGGCTCTCATCTAAATATGTCCGACTCAAGATACCTTCTTACAAGTTAGGGCCTCGGTTCATCGGCCCCCTGGAGGTCATCAGTCAGATCAACCCGGTGGCCTATAAATTGAAACTCCCGGCCAACTTACGGATCCCTAACTCCTTCCATGTATCTCTCCTCAAACCTGTGGTACTTAACTCTTTTTCCAAGTCTACAGGTACGCCTCCTGCTCCGGTTTCAGCTGAGGGCGAGTTTGAGGTAGAGAACATTCTTGCCACCAAAAGGGTAAGAGGAAAGACCTTTTTTCTAGTAGATTGGAAGGGGTTTGGTCCTGAGGAGAGAACGTGGGAGCCCCGGGAGAACATCCATGCCCCTCTTATCCTTGCTAAATTTCTGTCTGGCCTAAAAAAGGGGGGGCCTAAAGGGGGGGGTACTGTAGCGCCGGCGTCCCTGCCCTCTGCTAGGCAGGGACGCTGTTCCCCTCACCTCCCTGCTCCGTGCCCGGCGTCCTCCTCCCGCTCAGCTGGCAGCGCGCGCTCCTTCCCGGCCACTGTGCTTAGGGCGTGCGCGCGCGCTCTCCCTCCCTCTTAAAGGGGCCGCGCGCGCCGTCCTAAGGAGTCCCCGGCCAATGGCCGGAGGACTTCACCATATATAAGGCACCTCCTCCAAAATGGAGGTGCCCGAGCAATGTTGTTGCACTGTTCACTACTCTGCTTCAGCCCTCAGGTCCCGTTGCCAGTTACCTGCCAGATACCTGCCAGATTCCTGCCAGCTTGCTGTCTTATTCCTGCCTGATATTCGGCTACCTGCCTGCTAGGCTGAGGTCCGACGGTCTGCCTTACAACTCCTGTCAGTCTGTCTAAGGACCAGCTTGCCCGCTCACCTGGGAGCGCACTTCAGCTACCTGCCTGCTTGCCTGAGGTCCGACGGTCTGCCTTCCAACTCCTGTCAGTCTGTCTATGGACCAGCTTGCCCGCTCACCTGGGAGCGCACATCTGCTACCTGTCTGCTAGCCTACCTGGAGGCTCCGCCGTCACGTGCTGTGACCACCTGCCTGTCCAGTGACTCCTGTCCGCTCACCTGGGAGCGCTCATCTGCTGCCTGTCCGTTAGCCTACCTGGAGGCTCTGCTGTCATGTGCTGTGACCACCCGCTTATCCAGAGACTCTCGCCCGCTCATCTGGGAGCGCTCTTCTGCCGCCTGTCTGTTGGTCTTCCTGGAGGCTCCGCCGTCACATGCTGTGACCACCCGTTTAACCAGAGACTCTCGCCTGCTCACCTGGGAGCTCAAGTCTACCATCAGCCGCCACAGGTCGTACCAACCCTTTACCCAGAGACTGCCCCGGTCACTTGCCGTGACCATCTGCCCGTTCTTCCAGAGACTGTCCCGGTCACTTGCCGTGACCATCTGCCCGTTCACCCAGAGACTGCCCCAGTCACTTGCCGTGATCTCCTGCCCGTTCTTCCAGAGACTGTCCCGGTCACTTGCCGTGACCATCTGCCCGTTCACCCAGAGACTGCCCCAGTCACTTGTCGTGATCTCCTGCCCGTTCTTCCAGAGACTGTCCCGGTCACCTGCTGTGACTGCCTGCCTGGTCGCCACCCGCTCCCTTACAAGGACCGCCCCCTTGTATAGTAGCTCAGAGGTTCCGCCTCCCAGACCAGTTACAGCACCCTTCTGCACAGTTTTGAAATGGCGACGAAGATGTTTAGTGCTGACGATGCCATTATCAGCATGACTATTCCGGTGATTTACATGCTGGAGCACATGTTAAACAGAATTCGGAGTCAGGTGGTGGCACAAGAGGAGGTGGAGGAAGTAGAGGAGGAGGAGTTGTATGCGGAAGGGCTAACATCTGCAAGGTCCAGACGGTCGGCAGCACCAAGGCGGCAGGCATGTGAGGGTGGGGGAGATGGTTTTACCAGGGTGCATGGTAGCAGCCAAACTAGTGAGGATGGTGCAGGAGCCCAGGAAGAAGTGGAGGACGAACTGATGGAAGACTCATCAGATGAGGGTGACCTTGATCACATTTCTGTTGTGCGAGGTTGGGGGGAGAGGACAGAGGAAGGAAGCATGATTGTTACCTCGCCACCAACACAACAGGGACTTGGTGCTCCTGGATGCGCAACACACATGAGTGCCTTCTTGCTGCACTACCTGCAACATGACCCTCGAATTGTGAGAATTAGAAATAATCCTGACTACTGGGTTGCCACACTGTTAGATCCCCGGTACAAAAGTAAATTTGCAGAAATTATTCCTGCCATAGAAAGGGATGCACGCATGCAGGAGTATCAGCAGAGACTGTTGCAGAATCTTACATGTGCTTTTCCACAAAACACCAGTGGTGCACGTAGTGAATCTCACAGTTCCAACTTGCCAACCATGGGACCGTCAAGTGTTCAGCACTCAAACCATAACAGAACCACAGTATCTGCTGATAACATCAATTTTGCGCAATCATTTCACCACTTTTTTAGCCCATCCTTTGCAAGGCCACAGGAGACAAGAAGTCTGACACATAGTCGACGCCTAGAGACGAAGGTACAGGAGTATCTCCAAGTAAACATTGAAGCCATGACTGTGTCACTGGACCCTTGCTCTTTTTGGGCTTCCAATCTGGATAAATGGCCGGAGCTAGCCACTTACGCCTTGGAGATCTTGTCATGCCCCGCAGCCAGCGTTCTGTCTGAACGTGTGTTCAGCGCTGCTGGTGGTGTGCTGACAGATAAGCGCACGCGGCTCTCCACTGATAATGTAGACAGACTCACGTTCATAAAGATGAACAAATCATGGATCCGAAACGACTTTTCTACCCCTGTGTCATCCTGGGGAGAGTAAAAGATGGATGATTGGTTAAAATCACCCTACCAACCGTTTTAAGCTTTCAAATTACTAATCATGTTTATCTGTATCTTGGCTTGAAAATAATTTGGGCTTTGTAGCAGTGTGCAGCACTGATTCTATTAGGCCATCTATAATAAGCTCCACCAGATTTAAAATTACTAATCATGTTTATCTGTATCTTGGCTGGAAAATAATTTGGGCTTTGTAGCAGTGTGCAGCACTGATCCTATTAGGCCATCTATACTAAGCTCCACCAGATTTAAAATTAATAATAATTTTTAGCTGCATCTAGCCCGGAAAATAATTTTGGGGCTCCGAGATGCGCAAGACACATAAGTGCCTTCTTGCTGCACTACCTGCAACATGACCCTCATATTGTCAGAATTCGAAGTAATCATGACTACTGGGTTGCCACACTCTTAGATCCCCCAAACTTTTCGATCAACTTTTTCATTTTAATAAAGACCAAAAAAATGGTCATTTTTGAAATTATAAGCATTAGCAGGTTATTAGAAACTGAAATCAAACAGTTTTCAACTCAAAACTTTATTCTAGGTGATGTTACATTTTCACATAGGACCCCTTGTTCGAAAGGAGCTTCTGAACTCTCTCGTCCATTGAATTTGTCAGGTTTTGGATGGTTTCTGCTTCAATTGTTTTGCATGAGGACAGAATACCCTCCCAGAGCTGTTGCTTAGATGTGAACTGCCTCCCGCCATCATAGACACTCCTTTTGATGATGCTTCAGAGGTTCTGAATGGGGTAGAGGTCAGGGGAGCATGGGGGTCACACCATAAGTTTGTCCCCTTTTATGCCCATATCAGCCAGAGATGCAGATGTTTTATGTGCAGCATGAGATGGTGCATTATCATGCAAAAAAATGATCTTGCTGTGAAATACACGGTTCTTCTTCTTGAACCATGGCAGGAAGTGCTGTTTGAGAAAATCCACATACATTATGGAGTTCATCTTTAGCGCCTTCAGGGATCCTAAAGGGGCCGACAATCTCTCTCCCCATGATTCCAGCCCAAAATATTACTCCACCTCCTCCTTGTTGGCGCTGTAGCCGTGTTTGCGTGGGGTGTCCATCAACCAGCCATCCTCCACTCCATCCATCTGGACCATCGAGCGCTGCACGGCACTCATCCGTGAACAAAACAGTTTTGAAATCAGTCTTCATCTAATGTTTGGCCCACTGGAGCCGTTTCTGCTTGTGTGAAGTGGATAGAGGAGGTCGACAGGATGGCGTATGCACAGCTGCAAACCTCTGAAGGACCCTGCATCTTGTTGTTCGGGGGACGTTGGAGGCACCAGCAGCTTCAAAAACTTGTCTGCTGCTATGACAAGGCTTTTTTGCCGCTGCTCTTTTAACCTGACGTAATTGCCTGTAGGAAAGAGTCCTCAATTTGCCCTTATCAGCACGCACACGTGTGTACTGTGAATCAGCTACATACTTCTTGATTGCCAAGACACTTCATCCTGATCACTGCACAATGTTGATTGTAGTCATGCCTTGACCTAAACACTCCACAATTTGTTGCTTCTCAGCAGCCGACACATCCTTTTTCTTTCCCATTTTGGCAGAAAATGTAGGCTGCTTAATAATATGAGACAGCCTTCTTAAGTAGTCTTGCCTTTCATTGGACACACCTGCCAAACTAATTAGCACAGGTGTCTGCAATTGCTTAGAGTGATATAAAGAGCCCTGACACACATCACCATCAATGAGTTTAACTGACAAACAAACAAATTCTTCCCTTATCACTCCTAAACACTTTTTGCATAATAATTTGGAACACAGTGTACATGTGCTTTTCCACAAAACACCAGTGGTTCACGTAGTGAATCTTACAGTTCTAACTTGCCAACCGTGGTCTGTATGGAGTTGTTCAATAAAGGGCCCAAAATTAAGATAACATAGATGGGAGAGGTCTCTATGAATAGGAATTCCTAAGTATTTGATACCCTGTGAGGGCCAGGCAAAGGAAAAGTTGGACTGGATGGAATCCTATATGGATTTGGGGAGGGAGACATCGAGGGCCTCAGACTTCGCTGCATTGATTTTAAAATTTGACCATGTAACAAAGTGATCTATTTCAGCCATAACAGCATGGATGGATATATGTGATTGAGTGATATATACAAGGACATCATCAGCAAATAGAGAGCACTTGTACTCGGTGCCTCCCACCTCAATCCACCTAATATTGGGGTTATGGCGAATTGATGAGAGCAGGTGCTCCGTCACTAGGATGTATAAGAGAGGCGACAGAGAACATCCCTGCCTTGTCCCATTGGTGATTGTGAAAGGTGATGAAAATGTTCTGACGCGCCCCCTGGGCCTTGGGACACCCGGAGCCGGACCCTTTTTGGTGGATGCTGGTGGTTGTAGTCTCCGTGGCGGCGACCCGGTTCCGTGGCTCAGGGCGGTCAAACCAGTGGCGGAACTATTTATGTGGTTTTGATGTTTAAATGTCCGACTACGCCACCCGTGGATTGCGGTCAGAGTGAACCGCCGCTCCAGGGCAGACCGCTGAGGCTGGTGTTGTGGGTGCAGCAGAGGAGTATAGCCTCAGGGCAGTGTATGCGGAGGATGGGGGTGATGGTGCAGGGCAGCAGCAGTAACAACACGGAGTCAGTGATGCAGTCCAGGGCCTTTACTCACAGTTCTTATTATCCAGACCACGTCTGCAGGTAACGGCTGCCCACGTCGTACTGTGCTCACCAGGTGAGGGGCTCAGACAACTCCCAGATAACTTTGGAGCGCTTCACAGGACCCCCTTTGTGTGTCCTTTGTCTGGCTTTTCTTACCAACCCTTCTGTCCGGCTGCCTCGGGCCTCCTCTTGGTAAACTTGGCGCCAGTTTCCCTGACCCTATGTGGTGCCTTCCTAGCGGGTGTAGCGAGGGGCTGCGCCACATAAAATGTCACAGCCTCCTGTTTCTAGCTGAGGGTCGTTTCCTGCCTCCACTAGTTTCGGGGACCGGTCTCCCTCTTTGGCCTGACCCCTCCACGCAGGTGGATTCGGGCGTGCGGTGGCGACTCGCCCGTCCGCACTCCTGGGATCCCTTCATTCCTCGTTCCTGGAGCCTTCTCCGCTCCTCTTCCTTCCTTCTCCCTCTTCCAGGCCTGGGCCTCTGTTACTAGGCCCGCCTCCGGAGCAGAGCTCATGCAGAGCCCCTGCTCCCTGCCACTTCTGCTCAGACTTCTCTGCACTGAACTAAGATGGTGCCCACCTTTTATACTCCCTTCTCAATGCACCCAGGAACTGCTTCTTCCCTGCTCCTGCACTATAGGGTTCCCCTTCCTCAGTGTTCCCTCCCCCCACTCCAGCCAGGGACAGGGACTGTCGTGCCCATCTCAGGGGCATATTGGTCGCCCTGCCCCACGGCAATGTGGTGTAATGCATGCAGGTGTCGGGTCCTGATCCACACTCCATCCTTACCTGAGAGTGAGATATCATACCTCTGGGTGAGGTGCAATACCTCTGTAGCAACCGAGCCCTCAGGGTAATACAGTTCCATTTATCTTCAGCCTAGGTGACGTATTGCGATACAGGGCCGTGATTTTGGCTATAAAAGGGTCCCCTAGACCCCTACCCCAAGCTTTTTAAGAGAATCATATATGGCGTGCCAGGAGACTCTATGGAATGCTTTCTCAGCATCCAACGAGAGTATCTAATTATAAATTTTTAACTGCATCTAGCCCAGGAAATACTTTGTGCCTAGTAGCAGTGTCTGCTAGTCAGCGGATTATCCCGGCTGTTAAGCAAGCTACACCACCTGTAGTTTTGACACTTAATTTTTTCAAAGGAAATGCTTCGGGACCACGGGATACTCAGTGAAGAGCATCAGGAGGCACCCCCCCAAGGCATAGGTGCTGGGACTAGCAGTAGGATGCCTTGCGGTGGACAGCCGAGCTCGATCCTTATAAAAGCTTTTTAACTGCAGCAGCTTTAGTGTACACTACTGGAGCTGGAATTACGCGACTGCTGGCATGAGACTTGCCCTCCAATAGATCCTTGTAAATGGATTTAAAGTGTATTCATTCAAATTAGAGAGACAATTTAAATTAAAAAGCTTAGAGCTGCCTCCACCACAGGGGGGCTCGCTCGACCCACCAGCGGACAGGCACCAGTATTGGGAGAGGGGGGCTGGCCGTCAGGGTTCACCGCGGCTCTGGCACAAACCCGGCGACACGGAGGTGGCACGGGCAGGAGCGGACTGAACGTGTCGGCTTCTCACTTTTTGGATTTTAGAAGGGCATGACATGCCTATATCTGTGTCTCCCCCTAATTTTACTCCTCCACCTCTTTTCTTTTCGCATGACTATATGTACTTGTCACTTTTCCATGTGTTAGTTGTGTCTTCAGAGCAGTTTGTCAGCTTTTGGACACCTTTGAAGGTGTTTTCTATGTGTTTCTATGTGTTTTTGTTTGCCTGCCATTGGTTTTAACGGTGTTCGAAGGTGTTCGACGAACAGTTCGACGAACAGTTCGGCGAACACACGGGTGTTCGACGAACCGAACCGAACTCGAACACTACGGGGGTGGCTCAACACTACTCCCTACCAATCATTGCTTTTCTAGTATTCCCACTAGGCAGCAATAGTAATGATGGTCAGTAAATGAGCTGTGCACTGTGCCGCCCAGCTAGAATGAGTGAGAGTTGTGTCCATTGTCCATCCATTCAAGGGAGCTGATCAGTGAACCAGTAACAAACAAGTTTTGTGTATAATCAGCGCAGCCGACTCCCTATTTAAAATTCTCTTTGGCTACACTCTATGTCAGCTATTACACCATGATGTGACGTTTTGACAGGTTATCAAATTTTCTGACCAGACTTGCTCTTATCTACTTCTTTAGATGAAGTCCTGGATGCCCATTCTGCTTGGACCTCTGCACTTTTTACTCTTTTCAACCGGTGTACTCTGCCTGATTTTCTAGATTTCAACCTGAGTAACCATGTTTCTGCCTGAGTCTCATTTTGTTATTGATTCTCTTTTTTTGACACAGGCTAGTTTTCATTTCCGTGAGCTTTTTTTGACACCAGTCAACAGCTAATTTAAAGAAAGCCATCTGTTTTCCCCTGTCAAGATGTCCAGATTCCTGTAGAGGGCAACTGCCAACAGTCCTGAATTTGACAGGATTGTCTCTAATTTTTGAAAACAATCCCAGTAAATTTGGGTAATGTCTTGGTTTCAAAAATTGCAAGGTTTACATAAACCCCATCAAAACGTGGCCATTCCTGGGATGGTCCTGATATGGAACGAGTCATAACTTTTTTTTTCCATTGAAAGAGTCATATTACGGTTTGTTATTTTGCAAGGCAAGTTGTATTTTTCAATGATATAATTTATTTTACCATATGATGTACTGAAAGACATGTTGTAAAAATGAATTGCAACTCTTCCTTTGGTTTTTTGGGTTATTCCTTGTGTGGTAAAATTGACCTGACAACATGATTCTTCAGATCAGTGTGATTATGATACGAAACTTAAACATATAAATAAATATATATATAGACCTACTCATTGTTATTGGCACCCACTAAGTTTAAGTACAGTACATAATGTGGAATATCTCCTGAAAAATATGAATCAAGTGAAACAGGTTTTTGTATAGAGCCCTCATGTTAAATACAAAGGAGCAAATGATAAACAATAATTTAAAACAATAAACAATGGGAGGGAAAAGTAGAAAAACCTAAAGCTTGCTGTGTCACTGGTATTGGCACCTTTTACATTAAAGGAGTTGTCCGGTCAAAAGTGATAAGTCTACAGTCACTCTGTGTGACTGTACACTTATGAATACCCCCATCGCAGGCACTATGCATTGCAGGGATTCGTTGGTATGAGATCCGGTAACAGAGGGTAGGTATGTGTTATACATACCCCGCCAGTGGGCGTGGCCTCGCTCTCCATACACTTGAATTGAGCAAGGCCACGCCTTCTAGTCAGACGCGCCCACTGGTCATCCATGTCACTAGATGGGGCGTGGCTTTGCTCCATACCACTGAAAGGAGAGAGGCAGCACTGAATGGCCGGGGGTATGTATAACGTATACATAGCCTCCGGTCCCAGGTATCACACCGGCTATTCCCCATAGCACACAGTGTCTGCTCTGGGGGGGATTCATAAGTCTGCAGTCACATAGAGTGACTGCAAACTTACCACTTTTGACCAGACAACCCCTTTCATTTAGTATAGAAACACATTTTGACTCGCCTGTGGTAAATCACAAAAGAGATTTACCTGTGATTAATTGCCGGTGCACATGTGACATGAATTAGCCAATGAATGATAACTTCACAGTTTTAAAAAAACACATGGTATGCCCTGTTCCTTTGTCACAATGGTGAAGACAAAGGAGCTGTCTGAGGACATCAGAACTGCTATTATTAACAAATTCAAAACTTCCAAAGGGTATAAGGTCAAAGACCTTAGTTTCCCAGTTTCAACAGTGCGCAATGTTATTAAGAAGTTTGCCAAGCATGGAACCGTTAAGAACCTCCCTGGCCGTGGGGAAAAGAGGAAACTTGACAAGAGATGTTTGTGAAGGTTGGTGCAAATGGTGGAAAAACCACCACGTCAAACATCCAAAGACCTGAAGGCCAATCTGGAACAGTGTGGGGTAATGGTTTCAACAAGTACCATACGCCGCACACTAAATCATGGGCGAAGGCGAAGGAAGAAACCATTGCTGAAGAAAAGACATAAAAAGGAAAAACTGATCTTTGCCAAAGAGTACCTTGACAAACCACAATCCTTCTGGGAAAGTGTTCTGTGGACAGATGAAACAAAAATAGAGTTTTTTGGCAATGCAAAGCAACAGTTTGTTTACAGACAGCGCAATGAAGCTTATAAGGAAAAGAACACCTTACCAACAGTTAAGCATGGTGGAGGATCCATAATGTTGTGGGGTTGCTTTGCTGCAGCTGGTACTGGAGGCCTTGACCATATCACAGAAATCATGAAATCAGAGAATTATCAAGAGATGTTAGAGCGAAATGTCCTACCCAGAGTAAGAAAACTTGGTTTGAGTCAAAGATCATGGGTCCTCCAGCAAGACAATGATCCAAAGCACACATCCAAAAGTACACAGGAATGGTTGAAAAAGAAAAAATGGACTGTTTTAAAATGGCTAGCAATGAGTCCTGACCTCAGTCCCATTGAAAATCTTTGGGGTGAGCTGAAATCTGCCATTGGGAAAAAGAACCCTGGAAACATTCAAGAGCTTGAAGAAACTGCAAAGGAAAAGTGGGAGAAAATTCCAGCTGAGAAGTGCAAGAAGCTTATAGATGGCTGCAAGAAATGTTTGAAGGCTGTCGGCATGCCAAAGGGTGTGCAACCAAGTATTAATTAGGGGTGCCTTTATTGCTGCACATGCTCTTTATTCAGTTTTTTTTTAAATTGCAACATGAACATTGAAAAACAATGTTTGATTGTTGTATTACTTAGGACCACTAATTAAAAAATCCTGAGGATATAACTTTGGTAAATTTCCATTTATTTCTGATGATATTGTTCAGCCTATGAAAAAAATGAAGGGGTGCCAATAATAGTGAGCAGCACTGTATATATATTGCAGGGTTTTGTACTCACTCAGCCACGTTAGAGGTAGGCACAGGATAATGTTTTTTTAAAATGCCCAAGGCAGGTTTATTCAGGCTTCATAAACCGCATTTTCAAAGTAATCACAACACAGTCTCGTCCGTTACAAAGTAACAAAACAGGAAACTAAACAGTTCATATAGTGTCTTTTAGCACAGACACGCTGGAGGTTTCCACACCTCCAGACACAAAAACTGAATGAGACACTCGGTCTCCATTTTATACACATTCCCTGGGGTGGGGATATGTGAGCAGCCAATCCCTCCCAACTCTTATGACTGCTCATAAAACCCGGCCCTGATACGCCCTATTAACCCTCTCAGCACTATGTGTGCTGGAGCATGTTTTCCCGGTTTTACATCACCTGTATATGGTCTCACAATGGGTCTGAGGTTCTCATCCCGGTACATAATGGCAGTCAGGGTATCTTTGGCTAGCACATGGAGGGCTATGCGGTCCTCCAAGAAATGCCTCCCCACATTATTACTGACCCACTGCCAAACCGGTCATGCTGGAGGATGTTGCAGGCAGCAGAATGTTCTCCACGGCGTCTCTAGACTCTGAATCTGCCAATCTTGGTGTTCTCTGGCAAATGGCAATCGCAATACATGGTGTTGGACTGTTAGCACAACACCCACTTGTGGACGTCGGGCCCACATACCACCATCATGGAGTTTGTTTCTGACAGTTTGAGCAGACATATGGATATTGGTGGCCTACTGGAGGTCATTTTGCAGGGCTCTGGCACTACTCCTCCTGTTCCTCCTTGCACAAAGGAGGAGGTAGTGGTCCTGCTGCTGGGTTGCTGCCCTTCTATGGCCCCCTCCACATCTCCTGGTGCACTGGACTGTACCATCTGCTACATGCTCTGGACACTGTGCTGACAGACACAGCTACCCTTCTTGCCACAGCTCGCACTGATGTGCCATCCTGGATGAACTGCACTACCTGAGCAACTTCTGTGGGTTGTACTGTACACAGTGCTTCATGCTACTGTACCTCTAGGGGTGAGAGCAATGACAAAATGCAAAAATGACCAAAACAACAGCCAAAAAGGATGATAAAAGAGAAATGATCTGTGGTCAGCACCTGCAGAACTACTCCTTTATAGGGGGTGTCTTGCTAATTGCCTATCATTTCTACCCGTTGCCTGTTCCATTTGCACAACAGCAGGAGAAATTGATTCACAATTAGTGTTGCTTCATAACGGGACAGGTTGATTTCACAGAAGTGTTATTGACTTGGAGTTACGTTGTGCTGTTTAAGTCTTACCTTTATTTTTTTTTGAGAAGTATACAGTGGCTTGTGAAAGTATTCATCCCCTTGGCTTTTTACCTATTTTGTTACATTACAACCTGTGTTGAAATATTTTTGTAATCCGATTTGTGTGTGATGCATCAGCCCTAAATAGTCCAAGTTGGTGAAGTGAATTGAGAAAAATTAAATTTATGGGATCAAATAATTAAAAATTGGCATGAGCATATGTATTCACCCCTTTTGCTATGAAGCCCCTAAATTTTACTGGTGCAATCAACTACCTTCATAAGTCACATGCTTAGAGAAAGGAAGTCTACCTGTGTGCAATCTAAGTGTCACATGGTCTGTCAGTATATGCACACCTTTTCTGAAAGGCCACCGAGACTGCAACACTGTTAAGCAAAAGGCCCCACTAACCAAACACCATTATGAAAACCAAGGAGATCTCCAAACAAGTCAGGGACAAAGTTGTTGAGAAGTACAAGTCAAGGTTGGGTTGTAAAAAAAAATCCCAATATCTGATGATCCCCTGGAGCACCATCAAATCCATTATCATCAAATGAAAAGAACATGGTACCACAAAAAAACTGCCAAAAGAGGGCCGCCCACCAAAACTCTTTGCCCGGGCAAGGAAGGCATTAATCAGAGAGGCAGCACATATACCAAAGGTAACACTGAAAGAGCTGCAGAGTTCCCAAGCAGAGAGTGGAGTATCTGTCCATATGACCACAATATGACCACCGTACTGGGTCCTAAAGGTATAATCCTAAGCAAGATGAGGATCACCGCTGGGTCCTAGAGAGAGAGGGATCATGAAAGGATCAAGAAGATGTTTGCAAGGCCAAACGCAGTAACCTTTTACAGCCGGACTCGTATGACTGTCTGTCAAATCTGACACACCCGTGACACTGTGGCCAGGCTTCAAAGGAGACTGTGATTTCTGGTATATGCAGTGATGCTGTGACTGAGAACATGACAATTCGAAATGCATAAGATTGGGCATATTCCCCGGAATAGGTTTTTTTTTTCAGTTTTTTAAATTTTAAATGATTTAAATAATAGTTGTTTTTAATTACCTCTCTCAGTTCTGTTGCTGGGTAAAACTCCTTCAACTTGTCTCGTCCTGCTTCCAACACAGAAAACTTTCTGTATATATATACAGTACAGACCAAAAGTTTGGACACACCTTCTCATTTAAAGATTTTTCTGTATTTTCAGGACTATGAAAATTGTACATTCACACTGAAGGCATCAAAACTATGAATTAACACATGTGGAATTATATACTTAATAAAAAATTGTGAAACAACTGAAAATATGTCTTATATTCTAGGTTCTTCAAAGTAGCCACCTTTTGCTTTGATGACTGCTTTGCACACTCTTGGCATTCTCTTGATGAGATTCAAGAGGTAGTCACCGGAAATGGTCTTCCAACAATCTTGAAGGAGTTCCCAGAGATGCTTAGCACTTGTTGTCCCTTTTACCTTCACTCTGCGGTCCAGCTCACCCCAAACCATCTCGATTGGGTTCAGGTCTGGTGACTGTGGAGGCCAGGTCATCTGGCGTAGCACCCCATCACTCTCGTACTTGGTCAAATAGCCCTTACACAGCCTGGAGGTGTGTTTGGGGCCATTGTCCTGTTGAAAAATAAATGATGGTCCAACTAAACGCAAACCGGATGGAATAGCATGCCGCTGCAAGATGCTGTGGTAGCCATGCTGGTTCAGTATGCCTTCAATTTTGAATAAATCCCCAACAGTGTCACCAGCAAAGTACCCCCACACCATCACACCTCCTCCTCCATGCTTCACGGTGGGAACCAGGCATGTAGAGTCCATCCGTTCACTTTTTCTGCGTCGCACAAAGACACGGTGGTTGGAACCAAAGATCTCAAATTTGGACTCATCAGACCAAAGCACAGATTTCCACTGGTCTAATGTCCATTCCTTGCGTTCTTTAGCCCAAACAAGTCTCTTCTGCTTGTTGCCTGCCCTTAGCAGTGGTTTCCTAGCAGCTATTTTACCATAAAGGCCTGCTGCACAAAGTCTCCTCTTAACAGTTGTTGTAGAGATGTGTCTGCTGCTAGAACTCTGTGTGGCATTGACCTGGTCTCTAATCCGAGCTGCTGTTAACCTGCGATTTCTGAGGCTGGTGACTCGGATAAACTTATCCTCAGAAGCAGAGGTGACTCTTGGTCTTTCTTTCCTGGGGCGGTCCTCATGTGAGCCAGTTTCTTTGTAGCGCTTGATGGTTTTTGCAACTGCACTTGGGGACACTTTCAAAGTTTGCCCAATTTTTCGCACTGACTGACCTTCATTCCTTAAAGTAATGATGGCCACTCGTTTTTCTTTACTTTGCTGCTTTTTTCTTGCCATAATACAAATTCTAGCAGTCTATTCAGTAGGACTATCAGCTGTGTATCCACCTGACTTCTGCACAACACAACTGATGGTCCCAACCCCATTTATAATGCAAGAAATTCCACTTATTAAACCTGACAGGGCACACCTGTGAAGTGAAAACCATTTCCGGTGACTACCTCTTGAAGCTCATCAAGAGAATGCCAAGAGTGTGCAAAGCAGTCATCAAAGCAAAAGGTGGCTACTTTGAAGAACCTAGAATATAAGACATATTTTCAGTTGTTTCACACATTTTTGTTGAGTATATAATTCCACATATGTTAATTCATAGTTTTGATGCCTTCAGTGTGAATGTACAATTTTCATAGTCATGAAAATACAGAAAAATCTTTAAATGAGAAGGTGTGTCCAAACTTTTGGTCTGTACTATATATATATATATATATATATATATATATATATATATATATATATATATATATATATATATTGTGACAGTGTCACTGGTTTTATATGTGAGGGGAGGTATGTGTCACTCAGGATGCTCTCCTGTGTGAACTAAGACCTCCTTTATTTTTCTGCCAGCGTGTTATATGCTGGTAGATTTACTCTGTTAAAGGGTGTGCGGTTTTATGGGAATGGCAAAGAGGGTGGGACGACATTCCCCCTACCTCCCCTCAGGGTTTGGCTGAGCAATGTGTAAAATCTCAGTCCTGTTTTTTTTTCCTGTGGAGTGTGGTCTGGAGAGGGAAGTCTCCAGACAGTATTGTGGAAGCTGCAGAGCTTTTCACAAGGACTTTAGCAGTGCAGTTTATGCTACCGAGAGCGGGCGGAACCCGCTCATCTATGGACTGAGTTATACTTTGTTTTGTTTTTTTTCCGTTTAACCCAGAGGGGTTAACCTGCATGAGTTTATGGTTAATAATAAACCAGCAGAAAGGAAACCTGGGAACGTGTGTCCTGAGTCTGCCTCCAGGAGAGCCGAGCGAGTCGTCTTGCCACAGGTGATGTGAGAGTGCGTGCAGGATTCCAGGAACACGTGTACCTGCCACAAAGACCGGTGGATGTCCTGGGTGAAGGCTGCCAGCCAGCCAGAGAAGTCCAGCAGCATGGAGGAGCTCGTTGAGCACCTGGTCCAGGCCCAGCAGAGCATGCAGCAGCAACACCTACAGGCCCAGCAGAGTATGCAGCAGGCCCAGCAGAGCATGCAGCAGCAGCACCAGGAGATGACCAAACTGTTGCTTCAGCAGATCCAGTTGCAGCAAAAGTCGCAACAGCAGCACCAGCAGGAGGCGCAACAGCAGATACAGCTTTTGGCGGATGCCATCCAGAGCAGGGCGGCCGCCCCACCCTCAGGGATGACTGATGATTCTCACGTCAGGAAGGCGGTAAGGCGGGCCATGCAGAAGATGACCCCTGGGGATGATGTAGAAGCATTTCTGACTGTTTTTGAGAGGATTGCTGATCGGGAGAGACTTCCACCAGCACAGTGGGCAGAGGTTCTGGCGCCATATTTATCGGGTGAACCCCAGAAGGCGTATTTTGACTTGGCGCTGCAAGATGCTAAGGAGTATCCCAAACTAAAGACAGAGATCTTAGCACGTCTGGGAGTAAATATGGCGGTGAGAGCCCAGCGAGTCCATCACTGGGCGTATGCTAGCAACAAACCCCCTCGTTCGCAGATGTTTGACCTCCTGCATCTTGTTCAGAAGTGGCTACAACCGGAGTCCTCCACTGCATTACCTTCCCAAGCCAGTACAGACCTGGGTTGCCCAGGGTGATCCCCAGAACGCAGATGACTTCATCGGCCTGGTAGAGAGGTACCAGGTAGTCGAGAGATCTCTTGGGAAACCGGATGCAGTCACTTCTCCCTACTGGGATACCCAAAAGGGGGTGGGTTCACCACGGAAGGGGTCTAGAGCCACCACTGGGGGACGTCCCACTCCTACTGAAGGTGCCTTTAGAACAGTTGGTAAAGATATAGTTTGCTGGCGGTGTCACAACCCTGGACATGTAGCCGCCAGGTGTCAAATATCCCCTGCCCTAGGCAGACGGGTCTCCTATTATGCCTATCCAGCCTGTAGCGTGGACTGTCGACCCAGCGAGGGGCCGCAGGCATGTGCAGTGTCCATTAATGGAATAAAAGGGCTTGGGCTGTTTGACTCTGGGAGTCTGGTGACCTTGATCAGAGCATCCCTTCCCCACCAGTTGATCCCTTCCAAAACCCTGGGCGTTCGGTGCATCCATGGTGACGCCAAGGACTTTTCCTGTGGCCACAGTAACAGTGGGGACAGACTGTGGTGCCCAGTCCCATGAAGTCGGGGTAGTAAAGGACCTGATACATCCCATCATATTGGGCCATGATTTTTCCTTATTCTGGGACTTGTGGGGGAAGGGAACTGGACTAAGTAGCATGGGGAAAAGCCAGGTCCTTGAAGAAGAACCCCCAACGAAGTCTCAGATGGAGGAGTTCCCACTGTGCGTCCTTGTCGGTGATGAGGGTGAGACGGTGACCGAGGAAGCCGACCTCCCTGCGTTAGATATGTCCAGAGAGAACTTTGGGACTGCTCAAGTTCGAGACCTGACCTTAAAAGGGGCGTTCGACCAGGTTACTGTATGTAATGGGGTTGCCCAAGAGCCGGGGGCCGACACCAGATTTCCCCACTTTGCAGTGCAGGGGTAGTTGCTATATCGGGTGGCCAAACTGAGGGGCGGTGAGATAGTGGAACAGCTGTTAGTGCCGGGGCCATACAGACGGCGGGTGCTAGATATGGCCCATTCACATATTCTGGGGGGACACCTAGGGGTTGAGAAAACTCAGGAGAGGATATTGAGAAGGTTTTATTGGCCAGGGTGTTATCGAGAAGTTCAAAACTAATGTAGGTCCTGCCCCACCTGCCAAATAACTGCTCCCTCCTCCCACTTCCGTAGCCCCTTAGTCCCACTACCTGTGATAGAGGTTCCCTTTGAGAGGATTGCCATGGACCTCGTGGGCCCCTTAGTTAAATCAGCTCGGGGCCACCAATATATCCTGGTCGTCATGGACTATGCGACTCGGTATCCCGAAGCGGTTCCCCTAAGGAACATGTCCAGTAAAAGTATAGCCCGAGAGCTGGTCCATATTTTTGCTCGGACAGGTCTACCAAAAGAGATTCTGACAGACCAAGGAACCCCCTTCATGAGCAAGGTGATGAAGGAGCTTTGCAGAGTCCTTCAGATAACTCAGCTTCGGACCTCGGTTTATCATCCACAGACGGACGGCCTAGTGGAGCGCTTCAACAAGACCTTAAAGGCGATGCTCAAGAAGGTCGTTGAAAAGGATGGGCAAGATTGGGACTACCTGCTCCCATTTCTGCTTTTCTCGGTCAGAGAAGTTCCTCAAGCCTCCACTGGCTTCTCTCCATTTGAGCTCCTATATGGGCGGCATCCAAGAGGTCTCCTAGACATTGCCAAGGAAACATGGGAGGCTGAAGTCACGCCACACCGGAGTATCATCGAACATGTCGCCCAGTTACAGGAGAGAATGTCAAAGGTGATGCCCATCGTGAAGGAACATCTCCTCCAGGCGCAGGAAGCCCAGGCGAGGGTCTATAACCGGTCGGCGAGACTAAGACAGTTCCAGCCCGGGGACCGTGTTTTGGTGCTGATCCCTACCGTTGAGAGCAAGTTCCTCGCCAAATGGCAAGGTCCATACGAGGTGGTGGAGAAAGTCAGCGAGGTTAATTATAAAGTCCACTAGCCTGGCCGAAGAAAGTCGCATCAAATATATCATGTGAATTTGCATATTCCAGGTGCCTTCTGGGAAAAGCGAAGAGTCTCCCTCAGCTAGAAGATCGTTGGGTACAGCCGGGACCAGCTGCTTGGAAAGCATCGCCAAACCAGGGGTTGAAGCCTGAAGAGGACAATTTGCATATTCCAGGTGCCTTCTGGGAAAAGCGAAGAGTCTCCCTCAGCTAGAAGATCGTTGGGTACAGCCGGGACCAGCTGCTTGGAAAGCATCGCCAAACCAGGGGTTGAAGCTTGAAGAGGACAATTTGCATATTCCAGGTGCCTTCTGGGAAAAGCGAAGAGTCTCCCTTAGCTAGAAGATCGTTGGGTACAGCCGGGACCAGCTGCTTGGAAAGCATCGCCAAACCGCGCGCCTGACGGCGCACGAATTTGTTTAATTTGTTTATCCTAGGGTATCACAAGAAAGAAGACAGACATCAAGTCAGCAGGGACAAGGAGCAGCATGGCAGATGTGACAACCTACATGGTGAGCTGCAACATGTGCTACATGTTCACAGATTGACCAGAAGATGAAACCAACTTCACCTGCCAGAAGTGTACACTACTGGCTCTTTTAGAAGAAAAGGTGCGGGGACTGGAAGAAAGAATTGCGACATTAAAATTCATCAAGGAAAATGAAGACTTCCTGGACAGAACAGAAGCGTCACTACTGGTCACGGCAAGTGACCAAAAGAAGCAAGAAGACCATGGAGACACCACCAACCACACAACTGAGAAACAGATTCCAAGGACTTGTGGAGGACGAAGATGGCACACCTAAGGATGAGGCACTACCAGCAAGCAAAAAAGAAAAGAGCACCCAGAAACACCCAGAAGCGACAAGAAAAAGGACAGCCAAGAAGGGAAGAAGAGTGGTGGTGGTGGGAGACTCACTACTGAGAGGAACAGAAGCAGCTATCTGCAGACCGGACATAACCGCAAGAGAAGTATGCTGCCTCCCAGGTGCGAAGATCAAGGATGTTACCGATAGGATACCGAAGCTCATCAGTTCCAAGGATGTCCACCCATTTCTTCTGATACATGTTGGCACCAATGACACGGCAAGGAAGGACCTACCGACAATCTGCAAGGACTTTGAAGCATTGGGGAAGAAAGTAAAAGAACTGGATGCACAGGTAGTTTTTTCTTCTATCCTTTCAGTAGACGGGCATGGCGTCAGGAGTAGAGATGAGCGTTGTTCTACTCGAACTGTTCGCCAATCTCAAATTCGAGCTGTTTTGGGCGGTGTTCGAGCCGTTCGGCGAACACGAACAATTTGAGAAAAATTCGGCTGTTCGAGGTTATGTTCGATAACTGTTCGTGCACCAAAATCATAACTGGATTTTTTCTCAGTAATGATGAAAATTAATGTTAATACGCAGTTTGAGTGTACAGCGGGGTGGGTGGAGGGGCAGGGGATGGATCTCTGCAGGAACAATGAAGATCTCCATTTTTTTTTCTCTTTCCCGCATTTACAGTGGGGAGGTGCAATCTGTCAGCCTATCAGCAGCGCACACACGGAGCGAAGTGCTTTTTTTCACACAAGCAAGGGCATGTGTCATTGGCAGTGTATGTCACATGTCCTTGCCCTATAAGACCAAGCCATTTTCCCCGTCGCCACCATTTTCTCACTGCTGCAGCTGCGTGTTAGACGGCACTGCTGTTGCTGTGTGCGCTATACCTTGTTAATTTCAAGCCAATTTTCGCACAAATATACAGATAGCTTGGGAGTAGGGAATAGTTCTGATTGCAGTCCTTTTAAGGACTAGGTTACAGCATTTCCTACAACTTTTATCAGGCAGGTCTGTGCTCTTAAATAGATAGGTTGTGGGAGTAAAGACTAATTGTAATTGGAGTCCTTTTCAGGACTAGGTTACATCAGTTCCTATCAGTTTTTGCCAGGCAGGTCTGTGCCAGTGCTGTGCAAGTTTTTTTCACAGCATTTGGCTGAATCTAGCAAAGCTAATCCTTTTTGGCCTATTGCAGAGTGTGTTAGTCAGTTAAGTAGCCTATCTGTGTTGCAAGATATACCACCTGTGTATAGAATACCAATTTTTTTACTGCACCTAGTGAAGTAAAATCTTTTGGGCATAGCATCATTCTATTAGTCCATCTATACTGACCTCCATCAGGTTGCAAACTGAATCTAATTTTTTTCTGCATCTAGCTCTGAAAAAATATTTGGCCTTCTAGCAGTGTGTCGGACTTTCTCTATTAGTCCATCTATACTGACCTCCATCAGGTTGCAAATTCAAAATAATTTTTATCTGCATCTACAGTACCTCTGAAAAAATATTTGGGCTTCTAGCTGTGTGTGGGACTTGTTGTATTAGTCCATCTATACTGACCTCCATCAGGTTGCAAACTGAATATATTTTTTTCTGCATCTACCTCTGAAAAAATATTGGGCTTCTAGCTGTGTGTGGGACTTGTTGTATTAGTCCATCTATACTGACCTCCATCAGGTTGCAAACTGAATATATTTTTTTCTGCATCTACCTCTGAAAAAATATTGGGCTTCTAGCTGTGTGTGGGACTTGTTGTATTAGTCCATCTATACTGACCTCCATCAGGTTGCAAACTGAATATAATTTTTTTCTGCATCTAGCTCTGAAAAAATATTTGGCCTTCTAGTAGTGTGTCGGACTTTCTCTATTAGTCCATCTATACTGACCTCCATCAGGTTGCAAATTAAAAATAATTTTTATCTGCATCTACAGTACCTCTGAAAAAATATTTGGCCTTCTAGCAGTGTGTCGGACTTTCTCTATTAGTCCATCTATACTGACCTCCATCAGGTTGCAAATTCAAAATAATTTTTATCTGCATCTACAGTACCTCTGAAAAAATATTTGGCCTTCTAGCTGTGTGTGGGACTTGTTGTATTAGTCCATCTATACTGACCTCCATCAGGTTGCAAACTGAATATATTTTTTTCTGCATCTACCTCTGAAAAAATATTGGGCTTCTAGCTGTGTGTGGGTCTTGTTCTATTAATCCATCTATACAGACCTCCATCAGGTTGCAAACTGAATATAATTTTTTTCTGCATCTAGCTCTGAAAAAATATTTGGCCTTCTAGCAGTGTGTCGGACTTTCTCTATTAGTCCATCTATACTGACCTCCATCAGGTTGCAAATTCAAAATAATTTTTATCTGCATCTACAGTACCTCTGAAAAAATATTTGGGCTTCTAGCTGTGTGTGGGACTTGTTGTATTAGTCCATCTATACTGACCTCCATCAGGTTGCAAACTGAATATATTTTTTTCTGCATCTACCTCTGAAAAAATATTGGGCTTCTAGCTGTGTGTGGGACTTGTTGTATTAGTCCATCTATACTGACCTCCATCAGGTTGCAAACTGAATATATTTTTTTCTGCATCTACCTCTGAAAAAATATTGGGCTTCTAGCTGTGTGTGGGACTTGTTGTATTAGTCCATCTATACTGACCTCCATCAGGTTGCAAACTGAATATAATTTTTTTCTGCATCTAGCTCTGAAAAAATATTTGGCCTTCTAGTAGTGTGTCGGACTTTCTCTATTAGTCCATCTATACTGACCTCCATCAGGTTGCAAATTCAAAATAATTTTTATCTGCATCTACAGTACCTCTGAAAAAATATTTGGCCTTCTAGCAGTGTGTCGGACTTTCTCTATTAGTCCATCTATACTGACCTCCATCAGGTTGCAAATTCAAAATAATTTTTATCTGCATCTACAGTACCTCTGAAAAAATATTTGGGCTTCTAGCTGTGTGTGGGACTTGTTGTATTAGTCCATCTATACTGACCTCCATCAGGTTGCAAACTGAATATATTTTTTTCTGCATCTACCTCTGAAAAAATATTGGGCTTCTAGCTGTGTGTGGGACTTGTTGTATTAGTCCATCTATACTGACCTCCATCAGGTTGCAAACTGAATATATTTTTTTCTGCATCTACCTCTGAAAAAATATTGGGCTTCTAGCTGTGTGTGGGACTTGTTGTATTAGTCCATCTATACTGACCTCCATCAGGTTGCAAACTGAATATAATTTTTTTCTGCATCTAGCTCTGAAAAAATATTTGGCCTTCTAGTAGTGTGTCGGACTTTCTCTATTAGTCCATCTATACTGACCTCCATCAGGTTGCAAATTAAAAACAATTTTTATCTGCATCTACAGTACCTCTGAAAAAATATTTGGCCTTCTAGCAGTGTGTCGGACTTTCTCTATTAGTCCATCTATACTGACCTCCATCAGGTTGCAAATTCAAAATAATTTTTATCTGCATCTACAGTACCTCTGAAAAAATATTTGGGCTTCTAGCTGTGTGTGGGACTTGTTGTATTAGTCCATCTATACTGACCTCCATCATGTTGCAAACTGAATATATTTTTTTCTGCATCTACCTCTGAAAAAATATTGGGCTTCTAGCTGTGTGTGGGACTTGTTGTATTAGTCCATCTATACTGACCTCCATCAGGTTGCAAACTGAATATATTTTTTTCTGCATCTACCTCTGAAAAAATATTGGGCTTCTAGCTGTGTGTGGGACTTGTTGTATTAGTCCATCTATACTGACCTCCATCAGGTTGCAAACTGAATATAATTTTTTTCTGCATCTAGCTCTGAAAAAATATTTGGCCTTCTAGCAGTGTGTCGGACTTTCTCTATTAGTCCATCTATACTGACCTCCATCAGGTTGCAAATTCAAAATAATTTTTATCTGCATCTACAGTACCTCTGAAAAAATATTTGGGCTTCTAGCTGTGTGTGGGACTTGTTGTATTAGTCCATCTATACTGACCTCCATCAGGTTGCAAACGGGATATATTTTTTTCTGCATCTACCTCTGAAAAAATATTGGGCTTCTAGCTGTGTGTGGGACTTGTTGTATTAGTCCATCTATACTGACCTCCATCAGGTTGCAAACTGAATATATTTTTTTCTGCATCTACCTCTGAAAAAATATTGGGCTTCTAGCTGTGTGTGCGACTTGTTGTATTAGTCCATCTATACTGACCTCCATCAGGTTGCAAACTGAATATATTTTTTTCTGCATCTACCTCTGAAAAAATATTGGGCTTCTAGCTGTGTGTGGGACTTGTTGTATTAGTCCATCTATACTGACCTCCATCAGGTTGCAAATTGAATATAATTTTTTTCTGCATCTAACCCAGCCAATAGTTTTGGCCTAATACCACAGTTTGGCCACTCAGCTCTGCTCGGTTACCATCCATTGTTTTTTTGTGCAAACAACTCCAGAGTTGTGAATTAGTTAACCACCAAAATGAGTGGAAAAAGGCCTGCTGCTGGTGGAAAGGGGAATAGGCGTGTTGGGAAGGGGAAAAAAGGTTGTGTCCGTGGGGTAGGTGTTAAAGCAACAGTAACATCTGCAGAAGAAAGACCATCTTCCAGCCAAACTAAAATGTCTACTTCTTTTAGCGGACAATGTGATAAGATCCCTTTCTTACGGCCACGCCAATCGCTACAAATTCCAGATGAGGCACAAAAACAGCAGGTGCTTCAATGGATATCAAGTGCTCCTTTAAGTGGGCTCTCCTCCACATCAACTTCAACATCACAAATACTCCAGTCCTCAAAGGTGTCACCCAAATCGCACTTGCTTCCTCACAGCTCCCAAATCTCCAGCTGCCCGTCTGAGTATGAGGTAGAACAGATGGTTGAGTCTGCAGAGCTGTTTACTCATACTATAGCCTGGGAATCAGAGGTCGACTCCAGCGCTTCTGTGAATCCAGACGAGGAAATGGTCTGCACTGATGCCCAGAATCTTTATGAGTCGGATCCAGGACCAGACGCAGAAGGTTCTGACCATAATGTAGACCCTCATTCCCAAACTGTAACTCCTGTTGGTGGAGACAATGAGGAAGACGATGATAAGACTCAAATACCTGATTGGAGCGACAACTTTAGTTTTTTGTCAGGGCAGGAACAGGTTGGCTCTGAGGACGACGGGTGTGATAACACACAGGGTGATGATGATGAGGTTGGAGATCCCACTTACTGTCAACCCACAGTCAGCCAAGAGATGAGGTCAGCAGAGGAGGTGGAGGAAGATGCTAGTGACGACGAGGTCAGGTTGCGCCTTCCTGGACAGAGACGTAGTACTGGAAGCACGTCAACAACTGCATCCTCAAACACAACTCTGCCTCTCACCACAAGTCGTGGTGGCTCTTCAGGTCGCATGGGTGCTAAGCCTTGCATAGCCTGGGCATTTTTTCAGATCGATAAAGATGACCCAACTCGTGTTATCTGTAACATTTGTCAGCAAAAGCTAAGTAGAGGCCAAAAAATACATAGTTTGAGTACTTCATGCATGAACCGGCACATGGACATGAAGCATAAGTTGCAGTGGGAAGCTCAGTGTGCTACAATGCGGCCTAGCCGGCCAGGCCAACCAACAGCCAGCGTGATTGGCAGGTCATCATTTTCTTTGGAGGTGGTAACACCAGCTGGTGTTGAGCGCTGTCCGACATCGATAGCACCACCTTTGGATCAAGGCAACCTAACATGTCTGCCTGCATCTTCCTCACAGACTGGCAGTTTGCCGGGGACACCCTTATCAACCCCGTCTAAGCACAATAGCCAGCCCTCGGTCCCTCAGATGTGGACAAGTAAAAGACCATTTCCTCCTAGCCATGAGAAAGCTAAGAGGCTGAATTTCACCATCTGCAAGCTCTTGGCTACAGAAATGCTGCCTTTCCGCCTGGTGGACACAGAGGATTTTCGAGACCTTATGTCCGTCGCAGTGCCCCAGTACCAGATGCCCAGTCGGCACTACTTCTCAAAGAAAGGTGTGCCTGCGCTCCACCAGCATGTCGCACACAACATCACCGCTTCTTTGAGAAACTCTGTGTGTGACAGGGTGCATTTCACCACAGACACTTGGACGAGTAGGCATGGACAGGGGCGTTACATGTCGCTGACTGGGCACTGGGTAACTATGGTGACAGCAGGACAAGGGGCTGCTGTCCAAGTCTTGCCGTCCCCACGAGTTGTGCGTCAATCCTCTTTATGTCAAAGTTCCTCCACTGCTTCTGCCTCCTCAACCTCCTCTCGGTCTTCCACCTGCACCAAAAGCCTGTCTGGTCATGCCACAAGCTTTCTAACTGCGCAGAAGGGATCCTGCACACCTCCTTACTATGCTGGCAGTAGGGCTCAACGTCATCAGGCGGTTTTTACTTTGAAATGTCTGGGAAATGTGAGTCACACAGCTGAGGAGTTGTGGTCAGCTCTGGAGAACCAATTTCATGAATGGTTGTCTCCACTGGACCTGAAACCAGGGAATGCCGTGTGCGACAATGCTGCAAACCTGGGTGCGGCCCTTCGCCGGGGCAATGTCACACACGTGCCTTGTATGGCTCACGTGTTGAACCTGGTTGTCCAGCAATTTTTAGCCCACTATCCCAGACTAGATGGCCTTCTGCAGAGGGCACGGTCGCTGTGTGCTCACTTTCGCCGTTCGCATCCCGCAGCTCAGCGACTTACATCTCTACAGAAGTCGTTGGGCCTGCCACTTCACCGGCTAAAATGCGATGTGCCTACCCGGTGGAATTCAACTCTGCACATGTTGCAGCGACTGTGGCAGCACCGACAAGCCCTGGTGCAATACGTTCTGACGTATAGCCTGGGCCAACGAGATTCAGAGGTGGGGCAAATCACGCTGGAGGAGTGGTCTCAGATCAGGGACCTATGCACCCTTCTGCACAGTTTTGAAATGGCGACGAAGATGTTTAGTGCTGACGATGCCATTATCAGCATGACTATTCCGGTGATTTACATGCTGGAGCACATGTTAAACAGAATTCGGAGTCAGGTGGTGGCACAAGAGGAGGTGGAGGAAGTAGAGGAGGAGGAGTTGTATGCGGAAGGGCTAACATCTGCAAGGTCCAGACGGTCGGCAGCACCAAGGCGGCAGGCATGTGAGGGTGGGGGAGATGGTTTTACCAGGGCGCATGGTAGCAGCCAAACTAGTGAGGAAGGTGCAGGAGCCCAGGAAGAAGTGGAGGACGAACTGATGGAAGACTCATCAGATGAGGGAGACCTTGATCACATTTCTGTTGTGCGAGGTTGGGGGGAGAGGACAGAGGAAGGAAGCATGATTGTTACCTCGCCACCAACACAACAGGGACTTGGTGCTCCTGGATGCGCAACACACATGAGTGCCTTCTTGCTGCACTACCTGCAACATGACCCTCGAATTGTGAGAATTAGAAATAATCCTGACTACTGGGTTGCCACACTGTTAGATCCCCGGTACAAAAGTAAATTTGCAGAAATTATTCCTGCCATAGAAAGGGATGCACGCATGCAGGAGTATCAGCAGAGACTGTTGCAGAATCTTACATGTGCTTTTCCACAAAATACCAGTGGTGCACGTAGTGAATCTCACAGTTCCAACTTGCCAACCGTGGGACCGTCAAGTGTTCAGCACTCAAACCGTAACAGAACCACAGTATCTGCTGGTAACATCAATTTTGCGGAATCATTTCACCACTTTTTTAGCCCATCCTTTGCAAGGCCACAGGAGACAAGAAGTCTGACACATAGTCAACGCCTAGAGACGATGGTACAGGAGGATCTCCAAGTAAACATTGAAGCCACGACTGTGTCACTGGACCCTTGCTCTTTTTGGGCTTCCAATCTGGATAAATGGCCGGAGCTAGCCACTTACGCCTTGGAGATCTTGTCATGCCCCGCAGCCAGCGTTCTGTCTGAACGTGTGTTCAGCGCTGCTGGTGGTGTGCTGACAGATAAGCTCACGCGGCTCTCCACTGATAATGTAGACAGACTCACGTTCATAAAGATGAACAAATCATGGATCCGAAACGACTTTTCTACCCCTGTGTCATCCTGGGGAGAGTAAAAGCTTGATGATTGGTTAAAATCACCCTACCAACCGTTTTAAGCTTTCAAATTACTAATCATGTTTATCTGTATCTTGACTGGAAAATAATTTGGGCTTTGTAGCAGTGTGCAGCACTGATCCTATTAGGCCATCTATAATAAGCTCCACCAGATTTAAAATTAAAAATAATTTTTAGCTGCATCTAGCCCGGAAAATAATTTTGGGTACTCCGAGATGCGCAAGACACATAAGTGCCTTCTTGCTGCACTACCTGCAGCATGACCCTCATATTGTCAGAATTCGAAGTAATCATGACTACTGGGTTGCCACACTCTTAGATCCCCCAAACTTTTCGATCAACCTTTTCATTTTAATAAAGACCAAAAAAATGGTCATTTTTGAAATTATAAGCATTAGCAGGTTGTTAGAAACTGAAATCAAACAGTTTTCAACTCAAAACTTTATTGTAGGTGATGTTACATTTTCACATAGGACCCCTTGTTCGAAAGGAGCTTCTGAACTCTCTCGTCCATTGAATTTGTCAGGTTTTGGATGGTTTCTGCTTCAATTGTTTTGCATGAGGACAGAATACCCTCCCAGAGCTGTTGCTTAGATGTGAACTGCCTCCCGCCATCATAGACACTCCTTTTAATGATGCTCCAAAGGTTCTGAATGGGGTAGAGGTCAGGGGAGCATGGGGGTCACACCATAAGTTTGTCCCCTTTTATGCCCATATCAGCCAGAGATGCAGATGTTTTATGTGCAGCATGAGATGGTGCATTATCATGCAGAAAAATGATCTTGCTGTGAAATACACGGTTCTTCTTCTTGAACCATGGCAGGAAGTGCTGTTTGAGAAAATCCACATACATTATGGAGTTCATCTTTAGCGCCTTCAGGGATCCTAAAGGGGCCGACAATCTCTCTCCCCATGATTCCAGCCCAAAACATTACTCCACCTCCTCCTTGTTGGCGCTGTAGCCGTGTTTGCGTGGGGTGTCCATCAACCAGCCATCCTCCACTCCATCCATCTGGACCATCGAGCGCTGCACGGCACTCATCCGTGAACAAAACAGTTTTGAAATCAGTCTTCATGTAATGTTTGGCCCACTGGAGCCGTTTCTGCTTGTGTGAAGTGGATAGAGGAGGTCGAGAGGATGGCGTATGCACAGCTGCAAACCTCTGAAGGACCCTGCATCTTGTTGTTCGGGGGACGTTGGAGGCACCAGCAGCTTCAAAAACTTGTCTGCTGCTATGACAAGGCTTTCTTGCCGCTGCTCTTTTAACCTGACGTAATTGCCTGTAGGAAAGAGTCCTCAATTTGCCCTTATCAGCATGCACACGTGTGTACTGTGAATCAGCTACATACTTCTTGATTGCCAAGACACTTCATCCTGATCATCGCACAATGTTGATTGTAGTCATGCCTTGACCTAAACACTCCACAATTTGTTGCTTCTCAGCAGCCGACACATCCTTTTTCTTTCCCATTTTGGCAGAAAATGTAGGCTGCTTAATAATGTGAGAGAGCCTTCTTAAGTAGTCTTGCCTTTCATTGGACACACCTGCCAAACTAATTAGCACAGGTGTCTGCAATTGCTTACAGTGATACAAAGAGCCCTGACACACATCACCATCAATGAGTTTAACTGACAAACAAACAAATTCTTCCCTTATCACTCCTAAACACTTTTTGCATAATAATTTGGAACGCAGTGTACATGTGCTTTTCCACAAAACACCAGTGGTTCACGTAGTGAATCTTACAGTTCTAACTTGCCAACCGTGGTCTGTATGGAATTGTTCAATAAAGGGCCCAAAATTAAGATAACATAGATGGGAGAGGTCTCTATGAATAGGAATTCCTAAGTATTTGATACCCTGTGAGGGCCAGGCAAAGGGAAAGTTGGACTGGATCGAATCCTATATGGATTTGGGGAGGGAGACATCGAGGGCCTCAGACTTCGCTGCATTGATTTTAAAATTTTACCATGTAACAAAGTGATCTATTTGTCACGGGTGTGTTGCCACGAAGATCGTCACGAGTACACAGCCTGACTTCTCGCAGCTGACTTGTTGGTGCTTTGTGTTTTTTCGGCAGTGTAGGAGTTAATTCTTTCTCTATCTGGGCTAGCTGAGGTTCAGCCTCGCCCAGCTGCAATCAATGCTTCTTTAGTGAGACTCCTTTATATTCCTGCAGGTCTGTTTGGGAGGTGTCGGTGAAAGCTTTTCATTCTGACTTACAGAGCGGATCGTGGTGTTAGGAGTTGCTGAGATAAGTGTATTTGGAAGTGTTTTTTCCCTTTCCTCGCTTTATCATTTATCTCCTTTCCCGTTGGTGTTCCCTCTGTTGTAGTTGTGTAGAAGTTGTATGCAAGGTGGTTTTGGTTTTTCCCTTGTACTGTCTCGTTCGTCTAAATACTGTGTGTGGGCATATTATTTCTGGTTCCCTATTGTTGTGATCGGGGTCCTTCTCAGGACTAGATTACTTAGGTGCAGGGATCCTCAGGAGGTAGGGGTTACGCTGGCGGCCTGGACCTCTGTACCTTTAACAGTACCTCCAGGTTGAGGGGTTAGTCAGGGTCCCAGCTTAGGGTCAGCTTAGGCCCCCTACCTCCAGTATTCTGTGACAGTGTGACATTTTCACCGACCAACTTAGTTTTCTCCAGCTACCATGGATCCAGTAGCCGGTCTAGCTCGGCAGTTGCAGAGTTTGTCCATGGGGCTGGCGGACGTTAAGTCCAAGGTTTTGCATCCTCCGGAGCAAGCCGGACCAGAACCTAAAGTAGCTCTCCCTGACAGGTTCACTGGGGGGCGGGACAAGTTTTTTGTTTTCCGGGAGGCATGCAAATTGTACTTTCGGCTGCGGCCTCGGTCATCGGGCAGTGAAGAACAAAGGGTGGGAATTGTCATCTCGCTCCTACAAGGGGACCCTCAATCTTGGGCGTTCTCTCTTCCCCCAAGCTCCCCGGTTCTCCAGTCAGTGGATAGGTTTTTCGCTGCTCTGGGACTCGTATATGATGACCCAGATCGGATCTCCCTTGCTGAGTCTAAGTTACGTAGGATTCAGCAGGGAGATCGTCCGGCGGAGGAATTCTGTTCGGAGTTCCGTAGGTGGGCCACGGACACCCAGTGGAATGACCCGGCTCTTAGGAGCCAGTTTTGTCATGGTTTATCCGACAAATTACAGGATGTGTTGGCACAGTATGACTCTCCCGCGTCACTGGAAGCCGCTATGGCCCTTGCTATTCGTGTTGACAGACGGCTTCGGGAGAGGTGCGGGATAACTCTACCCCCTGTAATGTCTCCACCTCCTACAAGGTCCCCTCATATGGTGGTTCCCCTGGTCAGTCCGGAGGAGCCTATGCAATTAGGAGGGACATCATTTCGGGGAAGGGGACCGGTGGTGCGCCATAAGACAGGAAGGTGTTTCCTCTGCGGGAAAAAGGGACATTTTATTGGGGGGTGTCCATCCCGTCCCTTGCAGAGTAAAGAGTCGCCGAAAAAACTGTTGATCCCAGGTTGTGTGGTGGACGGCAATCTGGGAGTAGGTATTTCGTCCCTAGGTTCGTCTCAGTTTCTCGTACCGGCGGAGGTGGTGGTGGGTACGAGAACTGAGAGGATATCTGTTCTTCTGGATAGTGGGGCCGGGGCTAATCTGGTTGATGCTCGGTTTGCCCGGGTTCAAGGTATGCGATTGAGTGAGTTAGCTAAACCCATCCCCATATTCTCGATCGATGCCAGGCCTCTCGGTCAGGGAAGTTTTTTGCAAGCTGTGCATGGTGTAAAACTTCAAGTGGGGGCAATACATAAAGAACTGTTGTCTTGCTACGTGTTGGAGGGTCTTCCCACTCCTATAGTGTTGGGCCTTCCTTGGTTAGCTAAGCATAACCCGGTTATTAATTGGCAAACCAGAGAGATAAGCCAATGGAGTAAATTCTGTAATAAAAACTGCATGAACACGGTCATCGGTGCGGTTACTCCTTGGGTCTTACCTCCATTTCTGGCGGACTTTGAGGATGTATTCTCGGAGAATGGGTGTCAGGAACTACCTCCTCATCGCGAGTATGACTGTTCTGTAAAACTGCTCCCTGAGGCCAAGTTACCTAAAGCTAGGTTGTATAACCTTTCTGGTCCTGAGAGGCAGGCCATGAAGGATTATATTTCTGAAAGTCTGGCTAAGGGGCATATTAGACCTTCATCTTCACCGGTGGCCGCGGGGTTCTTCTTTGTTAAGAAGAAAGATGGAGGCCTACGCCCTTGCCTGGATTTCCGTGAACTTAATCGGATTACGGTCCGAGATCCGTATCCGCTCCCACTTATTCCCGATCTCTTTAATCAGATCGTGGGCGCCAAATGGTTCTCTAAGTTGGATCTCAGGGGGGCGTACAATCTGATTAGGATGAAGGAGGGGGATGAGTGGAAGACGGCTTTTAACACTCCGGAGGGGCATTATGAGAACCTTGTCATGCCATTCGGTCTGACTAATGCCCCGGCGGTGTTTCAACACTTTGTTAATGATATTTTTCGCCACCTGGTGGGACAGTTTGTTGTCATATATCTGGATGATATCTTAATTTACTCGCCGGATCTGGTGTCTCATCAGGAGCACGTAAGACAGGTGTTACAGATCTTGCGGGATAATAAACTGTATGCCAAGTGGGAAAAGTGTGTGTTCGCCGTACAGGAACTCCAGTTTTTAGGCTTCCTGGTTTCAGCGTCCGGTTTTCGTATGGACCCTGGGAAAGTGCGGGCAGTTCTTGAGTGGGATCGGCCGGAGAATCTTAAGGCACTACAACGTTTCCTGGGGTTTGCTAACTATTACCGGAAGTTCATTCGTAATTTCTCGTCCATGGTTAAGCCTCTCACAGACATGACTAAAAAGGGGACGGATTTTTCTAGGTGGTCTGACAAGGCTTGTCAAGCATTCTCCTCCTTGAAAAAATGTTTTGCCTCGGCACCCATACTCATTCAACCTGATGCGTCTCAGCCATTCTTTGTAGAGGTAGACGCTTCCGAGGTAGGGGTGGGAGCAGTATTGTCACAGGGTTCGTCCCCTGGTAAGTGGCATCCGTGCGCCTTTTTCTCTAAAAAGTTGTCGTCCGCTGAGAGGAATTACGATGTCGGCAATAGGGAACTCTTGGCCATTAAGTTAGCTTTTGAGGAGTGGCGCCATTTTTTGGAGGGGGCAGTTCATCCGGTCACCGTCATCACCGATCACAAGAACCTGCTATATCTGGAGTCCGCTAAACGTCTGAATCCCAGACAAGCTAGGTGGTCATTGTTTTTTACCAGGTTTAATTTCGTCGTTACATATCGTCCTGGGTCTAAAAATGTAAAGGCGGATGCCTTATCTCACAGTTTCCCTGGGGCCGGGAATACGGACGACCCGATTCCTATTCTTCAGGAGGGGGTGGTGGTTTCGGCAGTATGCTCTGAGCTGGAGGAGGAGATATTGGAGGCTCAGGGGGACGCCCCTGTTGGACCTTCGGGGAGACTGTTCGTTCCAGATCAGTTGCGACAAAAGGTGATCGAGGCACACCATAACTCAGTTTTTGCAGGACACCCGGGGAGTAAAGCAACTGTGGATCTCCTCTCGCGTCGGTTTTGGTGGCCTAACTTACATAAAGAGGTGGTAACTTTTGTCGCGTCCTGTGGGGTTTGTGCGCGCTCTAAGACCTCACATACCCGTCCGTCTGGGGCCCTCTTACCTTTGAAGATCCCGGAGCGTCCTTGGACTCATCTGTCTATGGACTTTATTACGGACCTCCCTCCGTCTTCGGGTAAAACGGTCATACTCGTTGTAGTGGACAGGTTCAGCAAGATGGCACATTTTATCGCTCTTCCGGCTCTTCCTAATGCTAAAACTCTTGCGCAGGTATTCATTGGGGAGATTGTGAGGCTTCACGGGGTACCCTCCGAGGTGGTGTCTGATCGGGGGTATCAGTTTGTGTCCAAGTTCTGGAAGGCGTTTTGTGCTCGGCGGGGGATGCATTTGTCATTCTCGTCGGCTTTTCATCCTCAGACCAATGGTCAGACGGAACGTATGAACCAGAGCTTGGAGACATATCTTCGGTGTTTTGTGTCAGAGAACCAGGAGGACTGGGCTTCTTTCCTACCTCTGGCAGAGTTTGCTCTCAATAATAGGCGGAGCGAGTCCACTGGTAAGTCCCCGTTTTTTGGGGCATATGGTTTTCACCCCCAGTTTTGTACTTTCAGTAGGGGGGGCTCTTCGGGGGTTCCGGAGGAGGAACGATTTTCCTCATCTCTCGCTTCAGTATGGAGAGGGGTGCTGAAGAATCTGAATACTATGGGGAACCGATACAAACGTATGGCTGATAGGAGGAGAGTGTCTGGTCCGGACCTAAGTGTGAACGATCAGGTATGGTTGTCTACCAGGAATATTAAACTTAAGGTTCCCTCCTGGAAACTGGGTCCCAGGTTCATCGGGCCGTACAGAATCAGTTCTGTTATTAATCCGGTGGCATTCCGTCTTGACCTCCCCCCTACGTTTAAAATTCACAACGTGTTTCACAGATCATTGCTTAAGAGGTATGTGGCGCCGGTGGTACCGTCACCTTTACCTCCCCCTCCTGTGGTTGTCAATGGTAACTTGGAGTTCCAGGTATCGAGGGTCATTGATTCACGCTTTAATAGCCGGTCCCTTCAGTACTTGGTTCATTGGAAGGGGTATGGTCCTGAGGAGAGGATGTGGGTTCCTGCGTCGGATATTAACGCAGACCGATTAGTTCGGGCCTTCCACTCGACTCACCCGGATAAACCTGGCCCTGAGGGTCCGGAGGCCCCTCGTAGAAGGGGGGGTACTGTCACGGGTGTGTTGCCACGAAGATCGTCACGAGTACACAGCCTGACTTCTCGCAGCTGACTTGTTGGTGCTTTGTGTTTTTTCGGCAGTGTAGGAGTTAATTCTCTCTCTATCTGGGCTAGCTGAGGTTCAGCCTCGCCCAGCTGCAATCAATGCTTCTTTAGTGAGACTCCTTTATATTCCTGCAGGTCTGTTTGGGAGGTGTCGGTGAAAGCTTTTCATTCTGACTTACAGAGCGGATCGTGGTGTTTGGAGTTGCTGAGATAAGTGTATTTGGAAGTGTTTTTTCCCTTTCCTCGCTTTATCATTTATCTCCTTTCCCGTTGGTGTTCCCTCTGTTGTAGTTGTGTAGAAGTTGTATGCAAGGTGGTTTTGGTTTTTCCCTTGTACTGTCTCGTTCGTCTAAATACTGTGTGTGGGCATATTATTTCTGGTTCCCTATTGTTGTGATCGGGGTCCTTCTCAGGACTAGATTACTTAGGTGCAGGGATCCTCAGGAGGTAGGGGTTACGCTGGCGGCCTGGACCTCTGTACCTTTAACAGTACCTCCAGGTTGAGGGGTTAGTCAGGGTCCCAGCTTAGGGTCAGCTTAGGCCCCCTACCTCCAGTATTCTGTGACAGTGTGACACTATTTCAGCCATAACAGCAGGGATGGATATATGTGATTGAGTGATATATACTAGGACATCATCAGCAAATAGAGAGCACTTGTACTCGGTGCCTCCCACCTCAATCCACCTAATATTGGGGTTATGGCGAATTGATGAGAGCAGGTGCTCCGTCACTAGGATGTATAAGAGAGGGGACAGAGGACATCCCTGCCTTGTCCCATTGGTGATTGTGAAAGGTGATGAAAATGTTCTGACGCACCCCCTGGGCCTTGGGACACCCGGAGCCGGACCCTTTTTGGTGGATGCTGGTGGTTGTAGTCTTCGTGGCGGCGACCCGGTTCCGTGGCTCAGGGCGGTCAAACCAGTGGCGGAACTATTTATGTGGTTTTGATGTTTAAATGTCCGACTACGCCACCCGTGGATTGCGGTCAGAGTGAACCGCCGCTACAGGGCAGACCGCTGAGGCTGGTGTTGTGGGTGCAGCAGAGCGTAGCATAACTCCCCACGGGAGGAGTATAGCCTCAGGGCAGTGTATGCGGAGGATGGGGGTGATGGTGCAGGGCAGCAGCAGTAACGACACGGAGTCAGTGATGCAGTCCAGGGCCTTTACTCACAGTTCTTATTATCCAGACCACGTCTGCAGGTAACGGCTGCCCACGTCGTACTGTGCTCACCAGGTGAGGGGCTCAGACAACTCCCAGATAACTTTGGAGCACTTCACAGGACCCCCTTTGTGTGTCCTTTGTCTGGCCTTTCTTACCAACACTTCTGTCCGGCTGCCTCGGGCCTCCTCTTGGTAAACTTGGCGCCAGTTTCCCTGACCCTATGTGGTGCCTTCCTAGCGGGTGTAGCGAGGGGCTGCGCCACATAAAATGTCAGAGCCTCCGGTTTCTAGCTGAGGGTCGTTTCCTGCCTCCACTAGTTCGGGGACCGGTCTCCCCCTTTGGCCTGACCCCTCCACGCAGGTGGATTCGGGCGTGCGGTGGCGACTCGCCCGTCCGCACCCCTGGGATCCCTTCATTCCTCATTCCTGGAGCCTTTTCCGCTCCTCTTCCTTCCTTCTCCCTCTTCCAGGCCTGGGCCTCTGTTACTAGGCCCGCCTCCGGAGCAGAGCTCATGCAGAGCCCCTGCTCCCTGCCACTTCTGCTCAGACTTCTCTGCACTGAACTAAGATGGTGCCCACCTTTTATACTCCCTTCTCAATGCACCCAGGAACTGCTTCCTCCCTGCTCCTGCACTACAGGGTTCCCTTTCCTCAGTGTTCCCTCCCCCCACTCCAGCCAGGGACAGGGACTGTCGTGCCCATCTCAGGGGGATATTGGTCGCCCTGCCCCACGGCAATGTGGTGTAATGCATGCAGGTGTCGGGTCCTGATCCACACTCCATCCTTACCTGAGAGTGAGATATCACACCTCTGGGTGAGGTGCAATACGTCTGTAGCAACCGAGCCCTCAGGGTGCTACAATTCCATTTATCTTCAGCCTAGGTGACGTATTGCGATAAAGGGCCGTGATTTTGGCTATAAAAGGGTCCCCTAGACCCCTACCCCAAGCTTTTTAAGAGAATCATATATGGCGTGCCAGGAGACTCTATGGAATGCTTTCTCAGCATCCAACGAGAGTATCTAATTACAAATTTTTAACTGCATCTAGCCCAGGAAATACTTTGTGCCTAGTAGCAGTGTCTGCTAGTCAGCGGATTATCCCGGCTGTTAAGCAAGCTACACCACCTGTAGTTTAGACACTTAATTTTTTCAAAGGAAATGCTTCGGGACCATGGGATACTTAGTGAAGAGCATCAGGAGGCACCCCAAGGCATAGGGGCTGGGACTGGCAGTAGGATGCCTTGCGGTGGACAGCCGAGCTCGATCCTTATAAAAGCTTTTTAACTGCAGCAGCTTTAGTGGACGCTACTGGAGCTGGAATTACCGCGGCTGCTGGCATGAGACTTGCCCTCCAATAGATCCTTGTAAATGGATTTAAAGTGTATTCATTCAAATTAGAGAGACAATTTAAATTAAAAAGCTTAGAGCTGCCTCCACCACAGGGGGGCTCGCTCGACCCACCAGCGGACAGGCACCAGTATTGGGAGAGGGGGGCTGGCCGTCAGGGTTCACCGCGGCTCTGGCACAAACCCGGCGACACGGAGGTGGCACGGGCAGGAGCGGACTGGCCGTGTCGGCTTCTCACTTTTTGGATTTTAGAAGGGCATGACATGCCTATATCTGTGTCTCCCCCTCCTTTTACTCCTCCACCTCTTTTATTTTCGCATGACTATATGTACTTGTCACTTTTCCATGTGTTAGTTATGTCTTCTGAGCAGTTTGTCAGCTTTTGGACACCTTTGAAGGTGTTTTCTATGTGTTTCTATGTGTTTTTGTTTGCCTGCCATTGGTTTTAACGGTGTTCGAAGGTGTTCGACGAACAGTTCGACGAACAGTTCGGCGAACACACGGGTGTTCGACGAACCGAACCGAACTCGAACACTACGGGGGTGGCTCAACACTAGTCAGGAGATGGAACAGGATCCTTGATGTGAACAACTGGCTGAGACGATGGTGCAGACAACAAGGATTTGGATTCCTGGACCACGGTGTGAATTACCTCTATGACGGACTCCTTGCCAGAGACGGACTACACCTCAACAAACCCGGGAAACACACATTCGCCAGGAGACTCGCAACACTCATCAGGAGGGCGTTAAACTAGAAGAAGAGGGGATGGGAAGAAAAACGCCGGACACGAACATGAAACCAGAGAACATACTAATGAAAGATATGAAGTGCGACAAAGAAGGTCCAAGACAAGATACTTGGAAGGGAGGTAAGAAAATTTCTAATACAATTCACAGGGAGAAGATTGGAACAAAACAAAATCGTGTAAACTGCATGCTAGCAAATGCCAGAAGTCTGACAAACAAGATGGATGAACTGGAAGCAGAAATATCTACAGGTAACTATGACATAGTGGGAATAACCGAGACATGGTTAGATGAAAGCTATGACTGGGCAGTTAACTTACAGGGTTACAGTCTGTTTAGAAGGGATCGAAGAAATCGGAAAGGGGGTGGAGTCTGTCTATATGTAAAGACGTGTCTAAAGCCTACAATACGGGAGGATGTATGGGAGGGAAATGAGGAGGTCGAGTCCTTATGGGTGGAGATACATGGGGCAAAAAACAATAATAAAATTATCATAGGAGTCTGTTATAAACCACCAAATATAGCAGAAGCCACGGAAAGTCTATTAATGAGACAAATAGACGAAGTAGCAAAAAATAACGAGGTGATTATTATGGGGGACTTCAACTACCTCAATATAGACTGAGAAACCGAAAGCTGTAGATCTCAGAAAGGAAACAGGTTTCTGTCAATTATCAAAGACAATTATTTGTCACAACTTGTGCAGGAACCAACTAGAGGGACGGCCCTTTTAGACTTAATATTAACTAACAGGCCAGACAGAATAACTGAGGTGCAGGTCGGGGGGCACCTGGGAAATAGTGACCACAACATTATACAATTCCACATGTGCTTCAGTAGGGTGCCCAGCAAGGGAGTCACAAAAACACAGAACTTCAGGAGGGCAAAGTTTGATCAGCTAAGAGATGCCCTTCACCTTATAGACTGGGATAGTATCTTCAGTAATAGGAGCACGGATAGAAAATGGGAAATTTTCAAAACAGTCCTAAATAGTCACTGTAGAAGGTACATACCTTATGGGAATAAAAGGGCTAGGAATAGGAGGAAGCCAATGTGGCTAAATAAGGAAGTCAAGAGGGCAATGAAAAACAAAAAAAGGGCTTTCGGTAAACTTAAACAAGAAGGCAGCGAGGAAGCGCTAATATCTTATAGGGAAAAAAACAAAATCTGTAAGAAACAAATAAGAATAGCAAAAGAGGAGACAGAGAGACTAATTGCCAAGGAAAGTAAAACGAATCCCAAACTGTTCTTTAACTATATAAACAGTAAAAGGATTAAAACTGATGGAGTTGGCCCATTGAAAAATAACCTGGGTAAAATCATAGAGGGCGATGAGGGTAAAGCAAACCTTCTCAATAGCTTCTTCTCCACTGTTTTCACAAAAGGAAACAATTTATCGGAGGAAATGCAGAGTGATAAAGTAAACCCTCTGCTAAATATCACCAACCTAACCCAGGAGGAAGTTCAGAAACGCCTAAATAATATCAAAATAGACAAGTCACCAGGCCCAGATGGCATACACCCCCGGGTACTAAAAGAATTAAGTAATGTGATAGACAGACCACTGTATCTTATATTCAAGCACTCTTTATGGACAGGGACTGTCCCACTAGACTGGCGCCAAGCAAATGTGGTACCAATATTCAAAAAGGGGTCTAAAAGTGACCCTGGGAACTATAGACCAGTAAGCTTAACGTCTGTTGTGGGTAAATTGTTTGAAGGATTTCTTAGAGATGCTATTGTAGAATATCTTAATGATAATAACTGTCTAACTCCATATCAACATGGATTCATGAGGGATCGCTCCTGCCAAACAAACCTGATCGCCTTCTACGAGGAGGTGAGCTCACAGCTGGACCGGGGAGAGTCAGTGGATGTTGTATACCTTGACTTCTCCAAAGCGTTTGATACCGTGCCACACAAAAGGTTGGTATATAAAATGAGAATGCTTGGTCTGGGGGATAATGTGTGCAAGTGGGTAAATAGCTGGCTGAGTGATAGAAAGCAGAGGGTGGTTATCAATGGAGTAAGCTCAGGGTGTGTCAGAATTACTAGCGGGGTGCCTCAAGGGTCTGTCTTGGGCCCTATATTATTTAATATATTTATTAATGATCTAGTGGAAGGGTTGCATAGTAAAATAGCAATATTTGCAGATGATACTAAACTTTGTAAAGTAGTTAATATAGATGAGGATAGGGCACAGCTACAGGAGGATTTAGATAAATTTGGGAGTTGGGCCAAAAAATGGTAAATGGGGTTCAATGCCGATAAATGTAAGGTCATGCACATGGGAAAGAAGAACAGCAGTCACCCATACATATTAAATGGGAAACCGTTGGGGAAATCTGACATGGAGAAGGACCTGGGCGTCTTGGTTAACAGCAAATTAAATTAGAGTGCCCAGTGTCAGGCAGCAGCTGCGAAGGCAAATAGAGTCATGGCATGCATCAGAAGAGGAATAGGGGCATATGGTGAGAACATTGTTCTTCCTCTGTATAAAGCGCTGGTAAGGCCGCACTTAGAATATTGAGCACAGTTCTGGGCTCCGGTGCTCAGGAAAGACATATTGGAGCTAGAGAGGGTACAAAGGAGGGCGACTAAGGTAATGAAGGGAATGGAGGGACTAGAATACCCAGAGAGGTTGTCAAAATTAGGCCTATTTACGTTGGAAAAGAGAAGGCTTAGGGGAGACCTCATAAACATGTATAAATACATCAGGGGGCAGTACAGAGATCTCTCCCATGACCTGTTTATACCAAGGATGGTGACAAAGACGAGGGGGCACACTATGCGTCTGGAGGAAAGGAGGTTCCTGCACCAGCATAGAAGGGGATTCTTTACGGTCAGAGCCGTGAGACTCTGGAACTCTCTGGGAGAGGAAGTGGTGATGTCCAACTCACTTAATGAGTTCAAGAGAGGCCTGGACGCCTTTCTTGAGAACAATAAAATTACATCTTATGCTTAGTGATAGTTAATTAATCCAGGGATTTAATCTGACTGCCAGATTGGAGTCGGGAAGTGAATTCTTCCTCAATGATGTAAATTGGCCTATACCGCATGTTTTTTTTTTGCCTTCCCCTGGATCAACGCTGCGGAATAGCTGCAGTGCACAAGAAATAGGCTGAACTGGATGGACGCTTGTCTTTTTTCGGCCTTATAAACTATGTAACTATGTAAATTTGCTCAAGCCGTGGCGGGACCGTGAACCTGTGGACACGCCTTGCCTGGGAGCCGCACTAGAAGGCAAGGTGGAGGAGGTCACTATTGCAGAGACTCTATCATCGGCCCAGAAGCAACAGTGTCGAGAATTACTACAGCGGAATCGGGAGCTGTTCTCAGAGTTGCCGGGGCATACTCAAGTGGTAGAGCATGATGTGCTGACAGAGCCGCACGTACGAGTGAATCTGAAGCCGTATCGGATTCCGGAAGCACGCCGGGAGGTGATCTCTGCCGAGGTGAAGACGATGTTAGACCTCGGAGTAATAGAGGAGTCAAAGAGAGGGTGGTCGAGCCCAATCGTCCTCGTGCCGAAACCCAATGGAGAGTGGAGGTTTTGTAATGACTACCGCCGGCTGAATGAGGTATCCAAGTGTGACGCGTACCCGATGCCCCGGGTGGCTTGGACCGGCGAGGTACATCACCACTCTCGACCTAACAAAGGGCTACTGGCAGATCCCCATGTCCCAGATGGCTAAGGAGAAGATGGCTTTCTCAACACCTGATGGGTGTTTTCAATACACGCGGATGCCGTTCGGACTACAGGGGGCCCCAGCCACTTTCCAGAGGGCTATGGATCGGATCCTAGCCCCACATAAGAAGTATGCCACAGCCTACCTCGACGACATTGTGGTCTTTTGCCCAGACTGGGCTAGTCACCTACCTAAACTACAGTCGTTCTGGACGGGCTAAGGAAGGCAGGATTTACCATAAATCCGAGAAAGTGTGCCATCGGGAAGGAGGAGGCCAAGTACCTGGGCTATGTTGTTGGGAGAGGCGAAATAAAGCCGCAAATCAAGAAAGTGGAGGCAATTCAAACCTGGCCGCAACCACTCTGAAGAAGCAGGTGAGAGCATTCCTAGGAATGGTGGGATACTACCGGCGGTTTATTCCGAATTTCGCCATGATTGCCACGCCACTAACGGATCTTCTAAAAGGCACCAAATCAACCATGGTGAAATGGACGGAAGAAACGGAGACCGCGTTTCAACAGTTGAAGCTCACACTGTGCAAGCAGCCGGTCCTGGTCGCACCAGACTTCAAGAAAGAATTTGTGGTCCAGACGGACGCTTCAGAGGTTGGTCTAGGGGCTGTATTCTCTCAAGAGATAAATGGGGAAGAACATCCCATTCTCTATCTAAGCCGAAAGCTGTCCTCCTGCGAGAAGAACTACGCCATAGTAGAGAAAGAGTGTTTAGCCATAAAATGGGCCGTGGATACACAGAAATATTACCTACTAGGCCGGAAGTTTAGATTAGTATCAGACCATGCCCCGTTGAGATGATTGAGGGAGAAGAGGGGTAAAAATGCCAGGGTAACTAGATGGTTCCTAGGGCTTCAAGAGTTTAACTTTCACGTGGAGCATAGGCCCGGGAAGTTACATGGGAATGCAGATGCCCTCTCTAGGATTCCCTGCCTGGTGTCAGAAGGTGCCCAAACCCCCGGCTTTGGGCAGAGGGGGGGAATATGTGACAGTGTCACTGGTTTTATATGTGAGGGGAGGTATGTGTCAATCAGGATGCTCTCCTGTGTGAACTAAGACCTACTTTATTTTTCTGCCAGCGTGTTATATGCTGGTAGATTCACTCTGTTAAAGGGTGTGCGGTTTTATGGGAATGGCAAAGAGGGCGGGACGCCATTCCCCCTACCTCCCCTCAGGGTGTGGCTGAGCAATAGTGTAAAAGCTCAGTCCTGTTTTTTTTCCTGTGGAGTGTGGTCTGGAGAGGGAAGTCTCCAGACAGTATTGCGGAAGCTGCAGAGCTTTTCACAAGGACTTTAGCAGTGCAGTTTATGCTACCGAGAGCGGGCTGAACCCGCTCATCTATGGACTGAGTTATACTTTGCTTTGTTTTTTTTCCGTTTAACCCAGAGGGGTCATGTTTGTTTTTCCTGAGAAACCTGCATGAGTTTATGGCTGATAATAAACCAGCAGAAAGGAAACCTGGGAACGTGTGTCCTGAGTCTGCCTCCAGGAGAGCCGAGCGAGTCGTCTTGCCACAATATGTATATATATATATATATATGTATATATATATATATATATATATATATATATACACAGTGCTGGCCAAAAGTATTGGCACCCCTGCAATTCTGTCAGATAATACTCAGTTTCTTCCTGAAAATGACTGCAATCACAAATTCTTTGGTATTATTCTCTTCATTTAATTTGCTTGCAAGGAAAAAACACAAAAGAGAATGAAGCAAAAATCAAATCATTGATCATTTCACACAAAACTCCAAAAAAGGGCCGGACAAAAGTATTGGCACCCTCAGCCTAATACTTGGTTGCACAACCTTTAGCCAAAATAACTGTGAACAACCGCTTCCGGTAACCATCAATGAGTTTACAATGCTCTGCTGGAATTGTAGACCATTCTTCTTTGGCAAACTGCTCCAGGTCCCTGATATTTGAAGGGTGCCTTCTCCAAACTGCCATTTTGAGATCTCTCCACAGGTGCTTTCTCTCAAACCATTTTATAGTGCTTTTGGAAGTGTGTTTTGGGTCATTGTCCTGCTGGAAGACCCATGACCTCTGAGGGAGACCCAGCTTTCTCACACTGGGCCGTACATTATGCTGCAAAATTTGTTGGTAGCCTTCAGACTTCATAATGCCATGCACACGGTCAAGCAGTCCAGTGCCAGAGGCAGCAAAGCAACCCCAAAACATTAGGGAACCTCCGCCATGTTTGACTGTAGGGACTGTGTTTTTTTTCTTTGAATGCCTCTTTTTTTTTCCTGTACACTCTATGTTGATGCTTTTTCACAAAAAGCTCTACTTTTGTCTCATCTGACCAGAGAACATTCTTCCTAAACGTTTTAGGCTTTCTCAGGTAAGTTTTGGCAAACTACAGCCTGGCTTTTTTATGTCTCGGGGTAAGAAGTGGGGTCTTCCTGGGTATCCTACCATACAGTCCCTTTTCATTCAGACGCCGACGGATAGTACGGGTTGACACTGTTGCACCCTCGGACTGCAGGGCAGCTTGAACTTGTTTGGATGTTAGTCGAGGTTCTTTATCCACCATCCGCACAATCTTGCATTGAAATCTCTCGTCAATTTTTCTTTTCCGTCCACATCTAGGGAGGTTAGCCACAGTGCCATGGGCTTTAAACTTCTTGATGACACTGCGCACGGAAGACACAGGAACATTCAGGTCTTTGGAGATGGACTTGTAGCCTTGAGATTGCTCATGCTTCCTCACAATTTGGTTTCTCAAGTCCTCAGGCAGTTCTTTGGTCTTCTTTCTTTTCTCCATGCTCAATGTGGTACACACAAGGACACAAGACAGAGGTTGAGTCAACTTTAATCCATGTTAACTGGCTGAAAGTGTGATTTAGTTATTGCCAACACCAGTTAGGTGCCACAGGTAAGTTACAGGTGCTGTTAATTACATGAGTTAGAGAAGCATCACATGATTTTTCAAAGGGCGCCAATACTTTTGTCCACCCCCTTTTTTAGGTTTGGTGTGGAATTATATCCAATTTGGCTTTAGGGCAATTCTTTTTGTGTTTTTTTCATTGAAGACAAATTAAATGAAGAGAATAATACCAAAGAATTTGTGATTGCAATCATTTTCAGGAAGAAACTGAGTATTATCTGACAAAATTGCAGGGGTGCTAATACTTTAGGCCAGCACTGTATATATATATATAATTTTAGTGGTTAAAAACCCTTTATGGTTTAAATATATTTTTTGATAGATTACACGTTTTATTAAACATGCCAAATACATTTTTTAATTGTTTACTCTTGACCTGGGAAAAGTTGGGTGACTTAAATGTATACATATATATATATGCCCCGTATGTAGTGGGCTTAGTTCCTTTATGTGAGGGGTAAGGGGTGGATACCTGTGTGCTCCTTAGACTCAAAGTCTATACTGTAGATGCTCATTTTCAGGTGCTGGTTTCATTACTGGTGCATTCCAGAGAAAAAGGGAATCTGACACCGAAAAATTATTTACCATTTTTTTGAGAAATTAAGTTACTCATATTATTGACATATTGAACCATGTGAAAATATGCATTTTTGCACATTTTTATGCAGGCCTCTTTAGTGTGGGCGGGGTGAATTGGGGCGTCTGCCCTGTGGAGGTGCACGTATATAGTGCTGGGCAGCCCGCCTGATCTAATAGTATGGGCATCATCAATAGGCTGCAAGCCAGACACTGTGCATCACATGTATCTGTGTGACTGGCGCCCTATGCAAACTCCATTGGTGTGCATGAATAATACTACACAGACACACCCTCCATGAATTGGTAGGTTAGTGAGTGGCTGTATGCAGCAGTATTTTGCACCTGTGCTGCCTCCGCCTTTATCATGGCTTGCTGCATCCTGCAGTGCATTGGTAATCTGACCTGGTGTTGGTAAGGCATTATCTTTTACTGTGATGTTTTTTGAAATTATGTCCAATGTTCACCATTGAAAATGTGCAGTTGGCAATCCCGAATCACATGACCAGACAGCCATCTTGAACTTTGTGAGCACATGTGTATGGGTGCTTGGGAGTGAAGAAATTTGCTCTATTTATAGGTGCCATCAGTACAAAAGGTGGAAGTGAAGTGCAGAGAAATACATGAATGTGCAAAGGTGGATATCGCTTCTTAACCTAAGTGTGCTTATAATCCACAAAAAAGTTCTGCTTAGAGAATTTGGCAATTATCAAAATTGTGTTATCCTTTTTTATTTCCGTTACAATTTCTATCCATTTTTTAATGTTACAACAGCACAGTTTGAGATCTCAGAAACACAATCACAGAAGTTTTAATTATCTGCTTTCTGTACATATTCGTCATCACAATTTTTTGTTTACCTTTTGTTACTTTTGTTTACTTTAAGCAGTTCTACAGAAAAGACCTAACTGATGCAACATAGCAGTGTAACGGACGTAACATAACAATAGTTGAGTTCTTTATCTTTTTTAACATTTACCGTGCAGTCTTTATATGAAAAAACATAAGAAACCTGAATACCTGCAAATTCTCTTTGAGCTAATTTTAATGAAAACATTGCAGGATTGAAAAACACACTGGAATCCAAGAAATGTAGCATTATCGAGGCGTATTTTACTAAGATCATGCACGTCGTAATCAAGAGAATGCCAAGAGTGTGCAAAGCAGTCATCAAAGCAAAAGGTGGCTGCTTTGAAGAACCTAGAATATAAGACATATTTTCAGTTGTTTCACACATTTTTGTTAAGTATATAATTCCACATGTGTTAATTCATAGTTTTGATGTCTTCAGTGCGAATGTACAATTTTCATAGTCATGAAAATACAGAAAAATCTTTAAATGAGAAGGTGTGTCCAAACTTTTGGTCTGTACTGTATGTCAATCACGTCTAACATGGATGCTCAATTACAGTTGGAAAACTTCAATAAACAGCAAAACACTCTTAAGATAGCTGCAGAACGGCATGGCATTGTAACTGGCATTTCTAATCATGGGGAAGCACGGGTCAATGCCATGCAGAAGAGAAGAAATGGATGGATTTGACCTCATACAAAGGATGAAATGTGGTATCCTGCAACAGTTGTCATCCGCAAGGTGAACCAGCCAGTGTCTGCTAAAAATAGAGGCGTGTTTATTTTTCATTAATCCCGCCTTCTGGAAATGGTGATGGTCTTCACATTGTGATGTAGCAGACATCCCTTTAATGGTTCAGTGTAGTTTGAATGACCATGTACCTTCCCCTGTAACTGACTGGTCACATGACCGTGACATCACACAGGTCCTTTTGCACACAGTTAAGGTCCTATCTGCGGGTGTGTGTGTGTGCTGCAGTATATATAAACCCTGTGTGTTCCTGTGTGGGTGTGTTCCGGTGTGTAGGAGTTCCTGTGTGTTGGGAGCTCCTGTGTGGGCACCGTGTGAGAGGCACGAGGCTGTTCCCTGTGTGTGGTGGGAACACCGCTCGTGTGAGGCCTGGAGTGGCCTGGTGGACTCCGGTGGAGGTGAAGCCTGGATCCCTGTGTGAGAGTGTGGGGGATGCCAGTAAGCCTCGGAGTGCCACACAAGAGGCCTGGTGGACTCCGGTGGAGGTGAAGCCTGGATTCCTCTGTGAGAGTGTGAGGGATGCCAGTAAGCCTCGGAGTGCCACACAAGCGTCCTGGAAGGTGAAGCCTGGGTATGAGAGGTGTAATACGCCAGTAAACCTTAGAGGGAGTGATGGCTGGAGACCACGTGAGGGAAGCCGTAGAGCCACAGTGGGGGCGTATGAAATGGACTATTACAGCTGAAGCCGGCCAAAGGTAATACTTTTGTGTTATGGACATTTACATGGACATTGTTTAGTATTACCTTGTGGAAGGCTGTAATTAGAGCCAAGTGGGCCAGTCTGCCACTTGGGCTCGTGGACTTTATCAGTGTGTCGGTGAGCCACTAAGATGGACTGAGTGATCAGCAGTTTATGGAGTTAATAAACTGCTGAGTTGAGAAATACTGGAAAATATGGCTGGTGTGCATTGATTTGATGCAGCGAAGCGAGTATCCCTCAGGATAATAAGTGCCTTACATGTGGTTTGAGAGTGCGGGCAGCTGCAGTCTGGTTGCTAGGGGCAACTGCAGTCTGGTTGCTAGGGGCACTCTGCAGTCTGGTTGCTAGGGGCACTCTGCAGTCTGGTTGCTAGGAGCAACTGCACAGGTCGACGAGTGTGGTAAAGCATCTGGCTGCAAGTCGGCGGGGTTGTGAAGGTCGTCGTCGCACTCAAACCTGGTTTGCTGTGGCTCGGCGGGGCTCACGAAGGTCAAAGCCTCTTGCTGCAACTCGGCAGCGTTGTGAAGATTGACATCGCACTCAAATCCTGTTTTGCGGTGGCTCGGCGGGGCCACGAAAAATTTTTCGGGGAGAGCGGTGAAGTTCAAGTGTGAACAGTGTACCGTGATGGCTATGAGCAAAGCAGCAGATGTGTTTGGGGCTATTGAACGTTTGAAGGACCGGTTGGGACCGGATCAGGTATTTGAGAAACTCTCACAGGACATGGTGCGGGAACCGCAGGAGCTGTGGGCACCGTATAGAATGGCGGCGGTGGACCATTCTATGGACTCTCCGGGGGCGCCCGTGTTGTCCCAGAGTGCCCGGGGAGGTGGTAAGAGATCTTGTGAACTGAGTCCTAAGACTGTCGCTGATGTTTTGTGTAAAAATTCCCTTACAGGTGTGGTTGTTAAAAAGGGGGCAGAGTCTAAAAAGGGGGCGGATTTTCACAAGAGTGTGGAGTGTAGAAAACTGGAAATTGTTGATGATGGTGGATGGGTACCTCCTAAAAATGACAAGGTGACCGTTGATAATGGGGTAGCTCCAGTGGAAGGGGGTGAAGTTAAAGTGGGAGGTGACCTGGTAGTCCACAACATCATGGGGAGTGACACAGACCCCATAGCTGACGGTGACACTACGGAAGTAGAGGGAGAGGTCAGTCAGGAGGGGCTAGACGAGGGGAGAGAGTCCACCTCTCGTCGTAGACGGCGCAGGGGCCACAAAAAGGTTGCTCCTGTACTATTTGCTGAAAGTGAAAGTAAAGAAAATGTAATGGTGTGTGCCATTGTGTCAAGGGTGGATCCTCCTTCAGAGGCAGAAGAGGAGGTAACGGACCTGGAGAACGTGTCCTCAGACCAGCGGAGCCTGGAGTCTGAACGGCAGAGGGTATACCAGGTTGTGAAGAACTTACAGTGAGATCTAAAGGGAAGCAACGAGGAAGTTGTCCAGTGGAAGGAGATGTTCCACGCAATTAAGGAGGACCGCCGCAAAATCAAGGAAGAGGTTTTGCAGTTGAAGCTTGAGAAGGAGGCGCGGCAGGATGGTATTTCTGGACGTGAACAAATCCTAGAACGACTGCGCAAACAGCTCAACCAGGAACTGTGTGACTCCAAGAAGGAGTGTGGTGAACGTAGTAGGGAACTGCAACAGAGTAAGAGAGATTATGAGGATCTCCTCAAGGTGAAGGAAAAACTAGAGGAGGATAAGGCGGATGCAGAGCAAGTGCGCCAAGTGGTTGAGACCACTCTGCAAGATATCCGTGAGGAGAATGATGATCTCCGGGGAAAGACCCTAGATCTGGAAGCTCAGGTGAAGGAGCTACAGATGTCCTGTGATACTCTCCAGAAGGTGGAGATGTACCTTAAGGAAGCAGTCAGCAAGATGGAAGCTGAGCGAGAGAAGATGGAGGAGTCCATCGGAAAAGCCACAGACCAGGGCCAGAAGTTGACCGCTGGTGATGGGAGGTATGAAGCAGAGACCTCCTCGAGTGATGTGGGCTCGGAGGGTTCGGTGGATGTCGGAGCCGAGATCAAGCAGCTCAAGGAGTTGCTACAAGCCCAGTGGACGTAAGAGAAGCGTGAGAGACTGGCTATTGAGAGCCGAGTGGGCGCATTGGAGACGGAGAGGTCTGAGAGAGCTCTGCTGCTGGAAGAGCAGTTGAAGCAGGAAGAGCTTCAGAGATGGACTGCTGAGAGGCGAGTAACTGAGCTGGAAGGAGAAGTTTTAGAGCTCAAAGGTCGCCTAGCAAAGTGTCACGTGGAGAACGAGGTCTCCCTGGAGAAGGGAAAAGGCAAACAAGTTGCACTTACTCCCTTAGACCATGAGAAGGTGGACCTGAGGAGAGCTAAGAGTATGGTGTTGGAAGATAAAGGTGAAGTGGAGGTGGTCAAGACGAAAAGTTGTGAAGTTGTAGCTGTGAGTCAGCTCAGGGGAAGCATCCAGGGTGAAGAAGCTGGAAGTCAGTTGTCCCTGAAACCTGAGCTGGTTGATCATCTGGAAACCACTGGTGAGACCGAAACGTCTCGGTACAAGTGCCTCGTAGATGTACCCGAGGACTTGAGGGAAGAATGCACCCGTGAGTTCGTGCATGAGGAGTTTAAGAAGGCCGTGGGAGCCTGTAAGGTGTACTTGACCTCAGAGGCTAGACAGCTGGTGGTCCTGTCCACGACTGAAGTCACAGTGAAGAGGGTGGCGATCCTGAGTGACATACATTGGCGATGTATTCGCACGAAGCTGTTTCTCCGGTTGAAGACGGAGCAAGCCGCTAGACAACTGGAGCTGATGAGAAAGGCTCACCGTCTGTGAGAAGAGGTCACCCGGGTGCCTCGTGTTCTGGTGAGAGAGCTCATTGGGAGAAATGGCCGAGCCATGCAGATGATGGTGAAGAAGTCTGGTGTGGTAAAAGTAAGCAGTCCACGTGATCGTCGGGACTGGATGCCGGATGAAGATGGCATGGTGTCGTTCTACACTGTAGGAACGGAAGAGAGTCTTGCAGATATGAGCATGCTGGTGGAGTACCGAGTGACCTACCTGCGAGAGGTGGAAAAGTTGAATCTCGCTAGACTGCGAGTGGATAGACAGCATCATCTGAGCAGCAGAAGATGGCAGCCGTCTAGAAAAGGTGAGACCAGACAGAGAAAGGGCTCCCTAAATATCAGAACAGCTGAGGTTAGGGACCTTTCAAGATGTCCTGGAAGTGGGTTTGGAGGTAGTGAGACCTCCAGTGACTCAGGGTTGAGTGGCCCATACAATCGACCCAATAGAGTACGGAACAATGTAGAGTCGCACTGCTGTACTGACCGCTGGGAGCAGGGGAGACCTGACAGGGTTTCGACTGACCGCTGGGAGCAGGGGAGACCTGACAAGGTTACGACTGACCGCTGGGAGCGGGGGAGCCGCTGGGAGCGAGGGAAGTCTGACAAGTTTACCACCCGGAAATGTGACTTGACGGAGTCGATGACATTGACAGATGGTAGGTCCCTAAGGAGTGGGCTAATGTCAATGACTAATGTTCCAGGGGCTGGACAACGCAACGGTCAAGTGCATGGTCTCAGTGTGAACTGTGGGATATAGACTGTTTGTGTATATTATGTTTTCAACCCCACAAGTTTGAACAGAGGGGGGGAATATGTGATGTAGCAGACATCCCTTTAATGGTTCAGTGTAGTTTGAATGACCATGTACCTTCCCCTTTAACTGACTGGTCACATGACCGTGACATCACACAGGTCCTTTTGCACACAGTTAAGGTCCTATCTGCGGGTGTGTGTGTGTGCTGCAGTATATATAAACCCTGTGTGTTCCTGTGTGGGTGTGTTCCGGTGTGTAGGAGTTCCTGTGTGTTGGGAGCTCCTGTGTGGGCACCGTGTGAGAGGCACGAGGCTGTTCCCTGTGTGTGGTGGGAACACCGCTCGTGTGAGGCCTGGAGTGGCCTGGTGGACTCCGGTGGAGGTGAAGCCTGGATCCCTGTGTGAGAGTGTGGGGGATGCCAGTAAGCCTCGGAGTGCCACACAAGAGGCCTGGTGGACTCCGGTGGAGGTGAAGCCTGGATTCCTCTGTGAGAGTGTGAGGGATGCCAGTAAGCCTCGGAGTGCCACACAAGCGTCCTGGAAGGTGAAGCCTGGGTATGAGAGGTGTAATACGCCAGTAAACCTTAGAGGGAGTGACGGCTGGAGACCACATGTGGGAAGCCGTAGAGCCACAGTGGGGGCGTATGAAATGGACTATTACAGCTGAAGCCGGCCAAAGGTAATACTTTTGTGTTATGGACATTTACATGGACATTGTTTAGTATTACCTTGCGGAAGGCTGTAATTAGAGCCAAGTTGGCCGGTCTGCCACTTGGGCTCGTGGACTTTATCAGTGTGTTGGTGAGCCACTAAGATGGACTGAGTGATCAGCAGTTTATGGAGTTAATAAACTGCTGAGTTGAGAAATACCGGAAAATATGGCTGGTGTGCATTGATTTGACGCAGCGAAGCGAGTATCCCCCAGGATAATAAGTAGCGCTGCCTTACAACATATACAGATACATCGGAGGTTACGTCAGTTACATTAACTGTGTTACATCTGTTATATGAATATATACATTTTTTTTTGTTAATGCAGTGAACATACACCTTTGCATAAACAGCTACATTTTTGTTCACATACTCGGGGACCTACCCCAAAAAATAATATGAATAAATACCACTCAGATTCACAGCAGCTTGTGCATTCATTACATGGGACAAATCATGCTTCCATTTCATGTTGCATCCATTACCCAGTGCTTACTATTAAATATTTTAACTACTCAAAAAGATAAATTGATATCTTTCCACATGAACATTACTCATATGTCACCTGTATATAGCAATATATTTGTAAGTTTCCGCTGCTGCATGAAAACAGCCTTCTGACATTGAAAGTGTCAGGCACATGTTAGATCCGTTACCCTGGAATTCACCTATTTCGAAATATGATGCAGATCTAAAGCAGGTGAAATAAGTATTAAACCAATTTTCTAAGTAAATATGTTTCTGAAGTTGCTATTAACATGAAAATCTCACCAGATGTAGATAACAGCCTATCAAATCCCCACAGCTAAAGAAACATAGATGTCCATAAATTAAGTTATGTGTAATAATGAAAAATGACACAGGGAAAAAATATTGAATGCATGGAGAAAGAGGGGTGCAAAAAGCCTTAGAAAGTCATGACACCACCTGAAATCTATCAGTAATTAGAAAGAAATCCTGCCACTTAGTGAAAAATAATATCAGCAGGTTCAACTGATGGCCTATAAAAAGGTGTATCATTACCAAGGTTCCACACAAGAAACATCTCATGATGGGTAAAACTAGTAAGCTGTCTCAAGACCTTTCGCAACCTTATTGTTGAAAAACATACTGATGGCATTGGTTACAGAAGAATTTCTAAACTACTGAGGTTTCCAGTGAGCACTGATGGGGCCATAATCCAGAAGTGGAAAGAACATCATTTCACCACAAACCAGCTACGACCAGATGCTCCCCGCAAGATTTCAGATAGAGTAGTGAAAAGAATTATCAGAAGAGTTGTCCAAGAACGACCAGTGGAGAGCTACAGAAATGGACCTGGAATCAGTAAGTACAATTGTTTCAAAGAAAACTATATGTAATATACCTCCATGGCCTGTATGCACGCTCACCACGCAAGACTCCATTGCTGAACAAAAAGCATGTTCAAGCACGTTTAAAGTTTGCTCAACAACATTTAGACAAGCCTGAGAAATACTGGAAGAATATATTCTGATCAGATGAGACCAAAATTGAACTCTTTGGATGCTATAATATGCACCTTGTTTGGAGGCAAAAAGACACTGCCTATCACCCCAAAAACACCACGCCAAAATGAATTTTGTCAATGGGAACATCATGGTATGTGTTTTTTTATCATGCTTCACTGGTAAACTTCAGTTAATTGAAGGAAGGATAAATGGACAAATGTACTGAGACATTCTTGAAAAAAATCTGCTGCGTCTTCCGGTATGAAGATGAAATGATGGTAGACATTTCAGTAAGACAATGATCCCAAACACACAGGCAAGGAAGCTCTCAATTGGTTTAAGAGACAGAAAATAAAGATTCTTGAATAATAATAATTTTTATTTTTATATAGCGCTAACATATTCCGCAGCACTTTACATACATTATCGTCGCTGTCCCCATCGGGGCTCACAATCTAGATTCCCTATCAGTAAGTCTTTAAAGTGTGGGAGGAAACCGGAGAACCCCCACGCAAACACGGGGAGAACATACAAACTCCTTGCAGATGTTGTCCTTGGTGGGATTTGAACCCAGGACCCCTGCGCTGCAAGGCTGCAGTGCTAACCACTAGAATGGTCCAGCCAATCACCTGACCTGATTCTAATATAAAATTTATGAAAGCAACTAAAGCTCACAGTTCATAGAAAGACCTGACAGAACCTTCAGGATTTGAAGAGTGTTTGTGTGGAAGAATGGGACAAAAATCACACCTGAGCAATGCATGCAACTAGTTTCTCCATATAGGAAGCGTCTTGAAGCTGTCATCACCAACAAAGGCTTTTGTACGAAGTATTAATTAAATTTCAGTACGCGTGCTCAATACTTTTTCCCTGTGTAATTTCTCATTATTACACTTAACTTATGGACATCTATGGTTTGATCTCTTTGTCTGCTTGGATTAGATGGGTTGTTACTGACATTTCATGTCAATAGCAACATTAGAAATATATTTACTTAGAAAATTGGTGCTCAATACTTATTTCACCCATTGTATGTATTTCATGGTAACAAGATACAAGCAAGCTTTGTGTAGTCCTATTCTGATGCAATATTGTCATCTATCTGTCCCCTACTTTGTACATTCATTTTTTAAGCTAGTGAATAAAAAAGGGATGGCGATGTGCCAGATTTTAAATTAATTTAATTCTTTCCAAAGTTGCTTAATTTTTTTGCAGGGAGAAACTTAGTATTTCATGGTGGCCATTTATTGTACTGGCTGATATAGTGCGATTAATTCCATAGTGCTGTACAGACTTTATCATCACTGTCCCCATTGGGGCTCACAATCTAATTTCCCTATCAGTATGTCTTTGGAGTGTGAAAGAAAAGCTGAGAACCCAGAGGAAATCCACACAAACACGGGGAGAACAAACGCACTCCTTGCCAATGTTGTCCTTGGTGGGATTTGAACCCAGGACCCAGCGCTGCAAGTGCTAACCACTCATTCATATAATACAACCTATGAATGGCTTGAGTCTACCAAAATGAAAGCTGCTCCAAAGTAGTTGTGAACATAAAGAAACTGATATTAAAATGCTGTTTTTTGCTATACAGGTTGTTACTAATAATAACAAAGAAATATTTCTAAATTTATATATTTTACTTTTTTTTTAAATAAAAAATAATGTAGAAGACCCAGGTAACAGGGGAAATCTACAATGCAGAAACCTACAAACATTCAAATTTCTGCACTCTTGATCTGCAATGATAACAATTATTATCCTGTTGAACCTTAAGCAAACAGCATAATATTATTTTCGGTAAATATTTTAGTGCATGTAGAGCAAAATAAAATCAAAATGTTTTCCAAATGAGAAATAAGAACAGGCCAAGCTAATTGCCCATATTTTCTAATCAGTAAACTGACACAATAGCGTAATAGGACATTTATCTTAGTTAACAAAAGATTCAGAAACACATACTGGAAAAAATGTATTCTCTCCATAGAATTCTTGATCTGTTCACCCATTATTGTATCTTCCCGCAGTTTCTTGGGAGGGGAAGATAAAATGTGGATGATGAAACTGTAGGATGTTCTCTGCATGAGTGCAGGAAGATAGATGAACTACTATTTGGAAGTCAATATATATCATCTTATTGCCAGCATCTCACACCCCCACAGTGGAGGTGGAAATCAGCAACAGAAGGATCATTAATTTTTATTTAGTACAAATAATCAAGGACGTAATCAACCTGCGCTGCAGATCCCCAAGCTACACACCAGAAACGCTGCTGTTTATCACTGTTTAGGAAAAACTTTCAAACCAAAGAAATATTCCAGAACAAAAACATTCAATAAAATATGATCCATAACTTATTTATTTTAACAATTGTTTTTATTTTAAATAGTGAACTGTTTTTTATATTGTAACAAAGTAACATAGACTAACAGAACAAGGGGAGAGAAGGGCAAATTATATTAAATAAGAGAGTCCAAAATAGTTGGACTGCCAGAGTTGTAGAGTGCAGGATACATAGACCCAAAATTCAACACTGTGGCCAACACCTCAAAGTTAGGAAACGGATAAAGTGGACTTAGGTAGGTTGATCCTACTGACAGATTTCATTTAAGAACAGTGCAAAAGTTGTAACTCAGACATTACAAACACTACCCAGTGACAACTTGCAGTGGGCATTTCTTTACTTCGGGAATATCTACCACATAACTTCTGATGTTACTACACAATCGATTCTCTCATGCAGAGTATCACACATACAGTTCTGTGCAAAAGTTTTAGATAGGTGTAGAAAAAATGCTGAAGAGTAAGTATGCTTTAAAAGTAGAAGTGTTAAGAGTTTATTTTGATCAATTAACAATATGCAAACTGAATAATCAAAAGAGAAATTACCACCCTTTGCCTTCAAAACAGCATCAAGTCTTCTAGGTTAGATACACTTGCACAAAGGCTCTGAATGAGCTCGGCAGGAAGGTTGTTCCAAACATCCTGAAGAACTAACCACAGATCTTCCTTGAATGTAGGCTTGTGCAAATCCTATTGTCTCTTCATGTAATCCCAGGCATAGTTCATGTTGAGATCAGGGCTTTGTGGGTGCCATATCATTACTTCCAGGACTCCTTGTTCTTCTTTAAACTGAAGATAGTTCTTAAAAGGGTTATCCGGTCAAAAGTGATAAGTCTGCAGTCACTCTGCGTACCCCATATACCCCAGGCCAGTGGGTGTGGCCTCGCTCTCCATACACATACGCCTTCTAGTCAGACGCGCGCACTGGCTGTCCATGTCACTAGACGGGGCATGGTCTCGCTCCATACGGCGCTGCATGGCCGTGGGTATGTATAATGTATACATACCCTCCGTTACCGCGTTTCATACTGGCGAATCCCCGCAGTGCACAGTGCCTGCGCTGGGGGGATTCATAAGTCGGCAGTCACCCAGAGTGACTGCAGACTTATCACTTTTGACCGGACAACCCCTTTAATTACATTTTCTATATGTTTGGGGTCATTTCCCTGCTGCAGAATAACTTTGCAGTCTGACATCTCCCTGATAGTATTGAATGATGGCTAAGTATTTGCCTGAATTTCTCAGCATTAAGGACACTATTAATTCTGACAAAATCTCTAACTCTGTTTGCTGAAATGCAGGCCAAATCTTGCAAGGAACCTCTGTTATGCTTCACTGTTGCCTCCAGACACTTATTATTGTGCCGCTCTCCAGCCAATCAGTGAACAAACTGCCTTCTCTTACAGCCAAATATTTCAAATGTTGACCCGTCTTGAGCATCTACTGCATTTTTCTGCATCTCAATTCCTATTTATTGTGTACAGTTGAATCACTTGGCCTTGTTTATGACTCGCCCCCTGGGCCGTGGGGCACTCGGAACCGGGCTTCAGTGTGATGATGGGGATAGTAGTGGCAACCCGGTCCGTGGCTCAGGGTGGTCAGACCAATGGTAGTCTACTATGTGTTTTGCAATGTCCGACTACGCCACCCGTGGATTGCGGTCAGAGCGAACCGCCGCTGCAAGGCAGTCCCCTGAGGCTGGTGTTGTGGGTGTGACGCGCCCCCTGGGCCAGTGCTGTAGTGTGGCGCGCATGCGCGCGGGGAATACCCGGAGCCGGATCCGATGGGGGTAGTAGTCTTCGTGTGGCGGTGACCCGGTCCGTGCCCAGGGTGGTCAAACTAAGTGGCAGTTATTGGTATGATGGTATTAGTGTCCGACTACGCCATCCGTTGAATGCGGCTATGAAGCCGCTGCTGCAGGGCAGTCCGCTGAGGCCGGTGGTACGGATGTGCAGCGTGGATGGTATAACCCCCAACGGGAGGGGTATGGCCTCAGGGCAGAGGATGAGGATGAGGTTGATGTTGGGAGTGATGGTGTGGATGTCCCAGCACTAATGGTGAGACAAGGAAGCACGGAGACGCGAGGGTACAGTTCAGGGTCTTTACTGATGGTACAAGGCAAATTCCCCCGGGAGTACTGGCTAGTAGTTGGGGCCTGGTTAGTCTGCGAGTAAGCCGGAGTTCCCCTGGCCAGGTGGAGTTGTAGGCCTTCCCGTTAGTCTGTACCCTTCCTGGCTACCCTGCTTTCGGCGGTTACAAGTAGCCCACGTCCCTGGGTATACCGTGTGGTGCTCACCCGTATGGCTGGTGACCTGGGGCCTCCTGTTAGCCTCCGCTCCGGGATGGCGGTGCTGGTCCCTTCGTTGTGACTGAGCCTCCGGGCTTTTATGGCCAGAGGACCTGGAATCCCCTGCCGGATGGATTCTGCTGCTGGGTATATCCTAGTCCCCACAGCCTCGGACTCCTGTGTCCGGTTTTAGTACCTTCTCCCAGGGCGAGCTCTGCACAGCTCCAGCCCCTGGCACTTCTCCTTGGCTCCTACAGAGCTCCTGAGGTTTTTCTGTCCCTGTTTCTGCGTGTCCAGACCAGACTCCGTCTCTGTCTGGAACTCCTCTCCTCTAACCCTGCCTCAGCCCCAGTTTATGTAGGGGAAGTTCTTCCCCTCCCAGGACTGGGCAGGAGGTGTGGCATGCTTAGGATTCCTGCCCAGGAGACCTCCCACCTGCTCACAGACGTAATATTGCTATTACTGTGGAAACCAGACCCCTGGGGTGCCACATTCCCCCCTAGTGAAATTTAGTACTCCCGGACTAAACATATATTTTTTTTTTCAAAAACATAACAGGGTATAAACAATAACAATTAAATACATGAGATGGTCACGGCGTGTCCATAACCGGGAAGCAATAAGGGTGTCCATTTCACCAAAGAACAGGGAGCCGTAACCAGGTAGGGGTCTGTCCTGCCCCGAGTCTTTAACAGTCTGTAGTTCATTCCTGGGTTACGCTCCAAACATATTTACAACAGAGTTCCGGTTACTCACTGTCCATAACCTGTCAGTCCATATAAAGAAATCTGTAACTGAAAAACATAATTAGCAACGGCTACAACAAAACAGGTAAACATAAAATAGTTAAAACAATTAGCCAACTTAGATTCTCCAACATACGGGCATCTGGCCTCTGGTAACCCTAGTGGACCTACGGAGCTCACTAACTGGTCCTGCACTACAGGGTGTAGGAGGTGTTATGGGCAGGCTGGGCAGCTTTCTGCGCACTCTTTGGCTCACTAGGGGCACGGCAGGCTCACTACTAGCAGAGGGTTGATCCTCCTGTACTGCTGGTGTGGACTCTTCTGCCTCTTGGGCCGGCTGCTCTTCCAGCTCTTCCGGTTCCTCTGTAGGCACTTGCGGGGCTGGTTGGAGAAAGGTGAGGACGGGTACCACGACAGCACCGTTTACTTGTGTCCAAGACCGGGGGAAGTCTCCAAGTACAGTCCTGATCATTTCTTCCCTTTCCTCTGCGGGTCGAGGGTTTTCTTGATCTTCTTCTTCAGGGCTTTGCAGCTGCTCGGGACACTTCTTCAGGTGGTCTCTGGAGACAACGGCTGTGGTTTCTCCTCCATCCTTACTGATCACGCAAATCTTTGGGCTCTCATGGCTTGATGGCAGTACGGTGTACGGGTCCTTCTCCCACTGGTCGTCCAACTTGTGGAGCCGTCTTTTCCTCTTCAAGACCTGCTCTCCAGGTACCAGGGGAACAGCGGGAGCATACTGATTATAAGCCCTCTCTTGCCTTTCTCTAGCTTGAGACAGACTTCGCTCGACGCTCTCCTGTACTTTCCGATACTGCTGCTGCCGTTCTGTATCCCAGTCTGCCTCTGGCGAGGTGTCCTCGGGCGTCAGGACTCCCATATCCAGGTCGATAGGCAGCTTACCAGGTCTCGCTCTCATTAGGTAAGCCGGGGTACAGTTGGTAGAACCTACAGGGATGTGGTTGTATAGGTCCACCAGATCAGGCAGCTTCTCAGGCCACATACTGCGTTCTTCCAGGGGCAATGTTTTCAGGAGGTCCATCACCACCTGGTTCATCTTCTCGCAGAGTCCATTAGTTTGTGGGTGATAGGGCGTTGTTCTTATCTTCGTGCAGCCATACAGGTTGCAGAACTCCTGGAAGACTTCCGCTTCGAAGGCTGGCCCTTGGTCTGTCAGCACTTGGTCCGGGTACCCGTGTGGACGGCAGAAGTGCTGCTGGAAGGCTCTAGCTGCTGTTTGAGCCGTTAAGTCCTTGACCGGGACCACCACCAGGAACCGGGAGTAATGATCTACGATTGTGAGGGCGTAGACATACCCAGATCTGCTTGGAGCCAGTTTCACATGGTCCAGGGCTACCAGTTCCAGTGGCTGTCGGGTGATGATGGGCTGCAAGGGAGTCTTCTGGCTGGCACGGTCCTTCCTTCTTAGTTGGCACGGTCCACAGTCTCTGCACCACCTCTCGATGGCTCCTCTCATGCCTACCCAGTAGAACCGTTCACGCAATAAGAACTCCAGCTTCTTCCACCCGAAATGTCCTGCTCCGTTGTGGTACGCCTCCAGAATCATAGCCGCGTCTCGTCTGGGGACCACTACCTGCCAGGTCAACTCATGCGTTCGAGAGTTAACCATTCTCCGGCACAACTTCTCCCTGTAGAGGAACAGCCTACTTTTCTCCTTCCACAGTTGCTTAGTCTCCTCTGGGGCGTCTGGGTCCAGACTGGCATCGGCTTGGGTCAGCATTTCCTTCACCAGACGGACTGCGGGATCACTGTCTTGCGTCTCCGCCCAGTTGTAGTGGGGCAAGGGATTGAACGTCGCGGAGCGCCTGCCCTTCACACGGTGGGAATACAGGGTAATCCCATGACGGTGGAACGCAGGGAGCTCAACTTCTTCCAGATCTTCTGGATCTTCCCCTACGTCCGGTAAGTTCGGCATTCTAGACAGGGCATCCGCGTTGGCATTGGAGCGTCCTGCCCGGTATTTGATGGTGAATTCAAAGTTGGACAGGCAAGCCATCCATCTCTGTTCCAGAGCACCGAGCCTTGCAGTGTCCAGGTGTGTCAACGGGTTGTTATCCGTGTACACGATGAATTTGGAGGAGGCAAGGTAATGCTTGAAACGTTCGGTCACTGCCCACACTACTGCCAGGAACTCCAGCTTGAATGAGCTATAATTCTCAGGGTTCCTCTCGGTGGGTCGTAGCTTTCGGCTAGCGTAAGCGATTACCCGTTCTTTTCCTTGCTGGATCTGGGACAGCACGGCTCCTAGCCCGATGTTGCTTGCGTCCGTGTGGAGGATAAAGGGCTGGCTGTAGTCTGGATATGCCAGGATTTCATCCCCCTGGAGGGCCATCTTCAGCTGGCAAAAGGACTCCTCTTCCAGCTTTTCCCACCTGAAGGGCGGCTTCTGGTTTTTGGCTTTTCGAGATTGACCTATCAGGAGGTCCTGCATAGGGGCTGCCATTTTGGTGAAACCGGGAATGAATCTTCGGTAGTAGCCTACCAACCCGAGGAACTGCCGCACTTCCTTTATGCTGGAGGGTCTTGGCCAGTCCTTAATCACGGTGATCTTATCAGGGTCAGGAGCCACTCCGCAAGCACTCACCACGTGTCCCAGGTATTGCACCTTTGGTTTCAGGAGATGACACTTGGAGGGTTTCACCTTTAGGCCGTAGTTTGCCAGAGCTTCGAACACTTCTGCCAGGTGTTTCAGGTGGTCCTCGTAGGTCTTGGAATAGACGATGACATCGTCCAGGTATAACAGGACCGTCTCGAAGTTCCGGTGTCCCAGACAGCATTCCATCAACCGTTGGAAGGTTCCTGGTGCGTTGCAGAGCCCGAACGGCATGCAGTTAAATTCGCTGAGACCCATCGGGGTGGTGAATGCGGTCTTCTCCCGGTCTGCCTCTGCTACAGGAACCTGCCAGTACCCGCTAGTGAGATCCAAAGTAGAGAAGAAGTTAGCAGATTTTAATGCAGCTAAGGACTCTTCTATCCTTGGTAACGGGTACGCATCTTTGTGTGTGATACGGTTGACCTTCCTGTAGTCTACACACATTCTCATAGTGTTGTCCTTCTTTTTCACTAAGACTAGTGGAGCTGCCCAGGGGCTACAGCTGTCTCTGATTACCCCAGCCTCCTTCATGTCTCTAAGCATCCCCTTGGCGTGTTGGTAGTGTGCAGGGGGTACGGGTCGGTATCTCTCCTTTATGGGAGGATGGTCTCCCGTGGGGATGTGGTGTTCTACCCCCTTTACTCGCCCGAAGTCTAACGGGTGTTTACTAAACACTCTCTCGTACTCTTGAACCACCCGATAGACTCCTTGTTTCTGGTGTGAGGGAGTGGAGTCGGTACCCAGATGTAGTTGCTGACACCAGTCCCCCACTGGTTTCTTAGAGCCGTTACCTTCCTCTGGTTGAGACGGAGGCAAGGGTTCCACGGCCTGTACAGAATTCTGGTTTATGGTGAACAATTTAGCTAGCGTGGCATACCGGGGCAGGTGTACTTCTCTCTCACCGATATTTATGATGCGAACGGGCACCCTCCCATGGCGTACATCGACCACCCCCCGTGCTGTCAAAATGGTGGGCCTACTGTCTGAGTAGACGGGTTCTACCATTGCTTGGTAGTCTCTACCTCTTAGACCAATAGCTGCCCGGCACCAAATCATCATCTCACTTTTTGGGGGCATGGCAATAGGGAACGGGTCACACATTCTCACGCTACCTATCTCACCACCAGATAGTTCCACCTGTTGCCGCTTCATCAGTGCCCGGATCTCTTTTTGGAGCACACGCTGCTGGCCGGAACTGGCGTTCTTGGCAACCTGCTGTAAAATGAGAATCACCTCTGCAAGACAATTTTCAATTACATTGGTTCCCAGGGTGATTCTAGGGTGACTCTCATGACGGTCGATGTCCACTATAATCAGTCCTTGTGCCGCTAGTTCGACTTTACCGATTTTAATGGCCACCTCCTTGAATCCCATCTGCGGTACGGGCTGACCATTGCTGGCGATGATACTCAGGTCGTCGTCTGGGTAGCGGGTTATGTCCGAATCATTCCAGTACTGCTTGAAGAGCACGTACGGGATGGTGGTGACCTGTGACCCAGTGTCTAGTAGGGCACTCATAGGAATGCCATCCAGTACCACAGGCAAGATTGTACGTCCCCCTACGTATTTATCACGCCAGTTTGATGGGCCTGATGGTCTTATGCCTGGGGGTTGGCCCTCTACCCCAGGTTGTGCCCGTTTAAATGACAGTACCTTGCCACATGTCCGGGTTGATTGCAGCGGCGGCAAATAGGTCGTCCGTCCTCGTTGTATCGATCGCTGGGTCTTCCTCTGGCCGGTGGGGTCCTCCTTGGTCGGCGCCACGGGATGTCCTCCGGTCCGGATGCCAGCTCGATCTTCCCTGCAGTAGAAACCTGTAAAGACTGCACAGTTCGGGTTAGCGCGGCAACGCTTTTAGTTAGCTCTTGGACCTGATGGTGCAGGTCTGTAGCCGGGTCACTGTTTAAAGCCTGCGCATCAGCTCCCACAGGCCCTGCAGACAAGGGCACCGTCTCCTGGTGATAAGTGATAGCAGGGCGCCTGTGGGTCACAGCGCCACCTGGTGCCGGTTCTCGGAGCACCCGGATGGCTCTGTCCTTGAACTGTGCAAAGTCCAGGTCAGGGTCCTGTAAGGCCATTGCCTGCAACTGGGTTCGGTGGGCATTGCACAGTAGACCCTCAATGAATTGTTCAGTCAACAGCTTATCTTCATTTCCCACGCTGTCAGGGTCTGCCTGCTTAATGGCTCTCAGGGCCTCTTGTAGGTTTAGAGCATAGTCTCTTATACTCTCATGTGCCCGTTGTTTGCACCCATAAAATCTTAGTTTTATTTCGGCTGAGGTGCGGGTGTCAAATGTGTCTTTCACCCGGGTTAGTATGTCTCTGACAGTCCTCTTCCTCCCAGGTGGCCAGGACTTTACCTCCCTTTGGGCTGCCCCGATTAATTGGGCCACCAGGATGCTCACTTTTTGCTCTTCTGTGAGGGGGTACACCTGGAAGAGGCTATCCAGTCTTTCTCTAAAGTCATTTAGGGTATGTGACTCCCCTGAGTACTGGGGTAGCCAGGCTGCCCCCGGGATATAGGGCATGGTGAAAGGCATGACCGCAGCAGCGGTGGCGCTGGCGGCGGCTGTGGCGGTGAAGCTCTCCTCCGTCTCCGACATCCTCCTCCCCCCTAGTGGACCGTGGCCTACCTTGCGATGATCCTCTTACGTAGGCCGCGGCTCCGCAGTGGATCGTCAGGGTTGAGGACCTTCCGTCGCGCTCCTGTGACGTCGGCGTCTGCTGGGCTCCTTCCAGGACCTTACGCAACGTCCGGACGTGAGGCGGGGCTTCAGTTCTCGCGGGCTTTCGGAGTCCACGCCCCTCTTCTTCCCGTGCGGCGTCCCGAAGATGGCGTCCGAAGGCGGGAAGCAGCTGCGGATGGCGGGAAGAAGGCAGAAGACGGCGGGAAACGGTCCAAGATGGCGTCTGATGGCGGGAATCGGCTCCGGATGGCGGGAAACGACTCCGGACGGCGGGAAACTTCACCACAGGTAAGTATAAAAGTCTCTTTTTCAGGCACGCAGTACCCGGTGGTTGCGGGCACGAAATCCTGCCGACTACGCCAAAGTTGACGCGCCCCCTGGGCCAGTGCTGTAGTGCGGCGCGCGTGCGCGCGGGGAATACCCGGAGCCGGATCCGATGGGGGTAGTAGTCTTCGTGTGGCGGTGACCCGGTCCGTGCCCAGGGTGGTCAAACTAAGTGGCAGTTATTGGTATGATGGTATTAGTGTCCGACTACGCCACCCGTTGAATGCGGCTATGAAGCCGCCGCTGCAGGGCAGTCCGCTGAGGCCGGTGGTACGGATGTGCAGCGTGGATGGTATAACCCCCAACGGGAGGGGTATGGCCTCAGGGCAGAGGATGAGGTTGATGTTGGGAGTGATGGTGTGGATGTCCCAGCACTAATGGTGAGACAAGGAAGCACGGAGACGCGAGGGTACAGTTCAGGGTCTTTACTGATGGTACAAGGCAAATTCCCCCGGGAGTACTGGCTAGTAGTTGGGGCCTGGTTAGTCTGCGAGTAAGCCGGAGTTCCCCTGGCCAGGTGGAGTTGTAGGCCTTCCCGTTAGTCTGTACCCTTCCTGGCTACCCTGCTTTCGGCGGTTACAAGTAGCCCACATCCCTGGGTATACCGTGTGGTGCTCACCCGTATGGCTGGTGACCTGGGGCCTCCTGTTAGCCTCCGCTCCGGGATGGCGGTGCTGGTCCCTTCGTTGTGACTGAGCCTCCGGGCTTTTATGGCCAGAGGACCTGGAATCCCCTGCCGGATGGATTCTGCTGCTGGGTATATCCTAGTCCCCACAGCCTAGGACTCCTGTGTCCGGTTTTAGTACCTTCTCCCAGGGCGAGCTCTGCACAGCTCCAGCCCCTGGCGCTTCTCCTTGGCTCCTACAGAGCTCCTGAGGTCTTTCTGTCCCTGTTTCTGCGTGTCCAGACCAGACTCCGTCTCTGTCTGGAACTCCTCTTCTCTAACCCTGCCTCAGCCCCAGTTTATGTAGGGGAAGTTCTTCCCCTCCCAGGACTGGGCAGGAGGTGTGGCATGCTTAGGATTCCTGCCCAGGAGACCTCCCACCTGCTCACAGACGTAATATTGCTATTACTGTGGAAACCAGACCACTGGGGTGCCACAGGTGCAGCAGGGAATAGTACGACCCCCCACTGGAGGAGTGTAGCCTCAGGGCAGCGAGGGGTAGATGGTGGGGGTGATGGTGCAGGGAGTCCCAGTACCGTTAGTGCTGGCGAAGTAAGAAGCACAAAGACAACGTGTTGCAGTCCAGGGTCTTTTACTCACAGTTCGTATACTCCAAGCCACTTCTGTACAGGTAGTGACTGCCCAAGCCGTGCTGCTTCCACAAGGTGAGGGGCTCGGTCAACTCCCAGGCAATTCAGGATCATGGTACAGGACCCCCTTCTCTCCTTTCTCTGGCTCATGCCCCACCAGTGACCAAACTTCTGTCCAGCTGCCACGGATTTATGCGGGCAAACGTGGGCCCCGTTTCCCGCTATCCTATATGGCGCCTTCCTAGCAGGTTTAGCGAGGGGTCGCACCAATATATGATCACGACCTCCGGTTCTTGGCTGAGGATTATTTGCCTCCACCAACTTGGGATCCGGTACCCTTTCCTTGCCTGCCCGTCACCCGTAATTTCCTGGGTCCTTAGGGTCCCTTCTTCCTTCGTGTTCCTGGGCCTTTCTCTTCGGTTCCTTTCTCTTTATGTTCTGTTCCTTTTCCTTCTCTCCCTCTCGCCCGGCCCATGTCCTTAGGCCTGGCTCTGGAGCAGAACTCCAGCAGAGCCTCTGCTCCCCTCCTCCTCCACTCTCACTTCCTCCTCACAGACTTAACTTCTCTACTCCTCTAGAACTAAGACGGCGCCCACCTTATATACCTCCTCCTCTGTGTCTGAGCCCAGGTGACCTGCAACCAATGAGATCCTTCCTATGCCCAGGAACCAGCCCCTATCTGCTCCCACATCACTAGGGTTCCCCCCTCCCCACTCCAGCCAGGGACATGGTCGGTCGTGCCTGCATACTAATGGGAGCACCGTAGAGGTGTCCCCCGGAAATGAGGAGTGTATATGTGTGCAGCTAACTGAGCCCTGGTCCATACTAGAGATGAGCGTTGTTCTACTCGAACTGTTCGCCAATCTCAAATTCGAGCTGTTTTGGGCGGTGTTCGAGCCGATCGGCGAACACGAACAATTTGAGAAAAATTCGGCTGTTCGAGGTTATGTTCGATAACTGTTCGTGCACCAAAATCATAACTGGATTTTTTCTCAGTAATGATGAAAATTAATGTTAATACGCAGTTTGAGTGTACAGTGGGGCGGGGGGAGGGGCAGGGGATGGATCTCTGCAGGAACAATGAAGATCTCCATTTTTTTTTCTCTTTCCCGCATTTGCAGTGGGGAGGTGCAATCTGTCAGCCTATCAGCAGCGCACACACGGAGCGAAGTGCTTTTTTTCACACAAGCAAGGGCATGTGTCATTGGCAGTGTATGTCACATGTCCTTGCCCTATAAGACCAAGCCATTTTCCCCATCGCCACCATTTTCTCACTGCTGCAGCTGCGTGTTAGACGGCACCGCTGTTGCTGTGTGCGCTATACCTTGTTAATTTCAAGCCAATTTTCGCACAAATATACAGATAGCTTGGGAGTAGGGAATAGTTGTGATTGCAGTCCTTTTAAGGACTAGGTTACAGCATTTCCTACGACTTTTATCAGGCAGGTCTGTGCTCTTAAATAGATAGATTGTGGGAGTAAAGACTAATTGTAATTGGAGTCCTTTTCAGGACTAGGTTACATCAGTTCCTATCAGTTTTTGCCAGGCAGGTCTGTGCCAGTGCTGTGCAAGTTTTTTTCACAGCATTTGGCTGAATCTAGCAAAGCTAATCCTTTTTGGCCTATTGCAGAGTGTGTTAGTCAGTGGAGTAGCCTATCTGTGTTGCAAGATATACCACCTGTGTATAGAATACCAATTTTTTTACTGCACCTAGTGAAGTAAAATCTTTTGGGCATAGCATCATTCTATTAGTCCATCTATACTGACCTCCATCAGGTTGCAAACTGAATATAATTTTTTTCTGCATCTAGCTCTGAAAAAATATTTGGGCTTCTAGCAGTGTGTGGGACTTGGTCTATTAGTCCATCTATACTGACCTCCATCAGGTTGCAAATTAAAAATAATTTTTTTCTTCATTTAGCTCTGAAAAAATATTTGGGCTTCTAGCAGTGTGTGGGACTTGTTCTATTAGTCCTTCTATACTGACCTCCAGCAGGTTGCAAATTGAATATAATTTTTTTCTGCATCTAGCTCTGAAAAAATATTTGGGCTTCTAGCGGTGTGTGGGACTTGGTCTATTAGTCCATCTATACTGACCTCCATCAGGTTGCAAATTAAAAATAATTTTTTTCTGCATCTAGCTCTGAAAAAATATTTGGGCTTCTAGCAGTGTGTGGGACTTGGTCTATTAGTCCATCTATACTGACCTCCATCAGGTTGCAAATTAAAAATAATTTTTTTCTTCATTTATCTCTGAAAAAATATTTGGGCTTCTAGCAGCGTGTGGGACTTGTTCTATTAGTCCATCTATACTGACCTCCATCAGGTTGCAAATTAAAAATAATTTTTTTCTGCATCTAGCTCTGAAAAAATATTTGGGCTTCTAGCAGTGTGTGGGACTTGGTCTATTAGTCCATCTATACTGACCTCCATCAGGTTGCAAATTGAATAAAAAAAATTTCTGCATCTAGCTCTGAAAAAATATTTGGGCTTCTAGCGGTGTGTGGGACTGGGTCTATTAGTCCATCTATACTGACCTCCATCAGGTTGCAAATTAAAAATAATTTTTTTCTGCATCTAGCGCTGAAAAAATATTTGGGCTTCTAGCAGTGTGTGGGACTTGGTCTATTAGTCCATCTATACTGACCTCCATCAGGTTGCAAATTAAAAATAATTTTTTTCTTCATTTATCTCTGAAAAAATATTTGGGCTTCTAGCAGCGTGTGGGACTTGTTCTATTAGTCCATCTATACTGACCTCCATCAGGTTGCAAATTAAAAATAATTTTTTTCTGCATCTAGCTCTGAAAAAATATTTGGGCTTCTAGCAGTGTGTGGGACTTGGTCTATTAGTCCATCTATACTGACCTCCATCAGGTTGCAAATTGAATAAAAAAAATTTCTGCATCTAGCTCTGAAAAAATATTTGGGCTTCTAGCGGTGTGTGGGACTTGGTCTATTAGTCCATCTATACTGACCTCCATCAGGTTGCAAATTAAAAATAATTTTTTTCTGCATCTAGCTCTGAAAAAATATTTGGGCTTCTAGCAGTGTGTGGGACTTGGTCTATTAGTCCATCTATACTGACCTCCATCAGGTTGCAAATTAAAAATAATTTTTTTCTGCATCTAGCTCTGAAAAAATATTTGGGCTTCTAGCGGTGTGTGGGACTTGGTCTATTAGTCCATCTATACTGACCTCCATCAGGTTGCAAATTAAAAATAATTTTTTTCTGCATCTAGCTCTGAAAAAATATTTGGGCTTCTAGCAGTGTGTGGGACTTGGTCTATTAGTCCATCTATACTGACCTCCATCAGGTTGCAAATTGAATAAAAGAAATTTCTGCATCTAGCTCTGAAAAAATATTTGGGCTTCTAGCGGTGTGTGGGACTTGGTCTGTTAGTCCATCTATACTGACCTCCATCAGGTTGCAAATTAAAAATAATTTTTTTCTGCATCTAACCCAGCCAATAGTTTTGGCCTAATACCACAGTTTGGCCACTCAGCTCTGCTCGGTTACCATCCATTGTTTTTTTGTGCAAACAACTCCAGAGTTGTGAATTAGTTAACCACCAAAATGAGTGGAAAAAGGCCTGCTGCTGGTGGAAAGGGGAATAGGCGTGTTGGGAAGGGGAAAAAAGGTTGTGTCCGTGGGGTAGGTGCAGAAGAAAGACCATCTTCCAGCCAAACTAAAATGTCTACTTCTTTTAGCGGACAATGTGATAAGATCCCTTTCTTACGGCCACGCCAATCGCTACAAATTCCAGATGAGGCACAAAAACAGCAGGTGCTTCAACGGATATCAAGTGCTCCTTTAAGTGGGCTCTCCTCCACATCAACTTCAACATCACAAATACTCCAGTCCTCAAAGGTGTCACCCAAATCGCACTTGCTTCCTCACAGCTCCCAAATCTCCAGCTGCCCGTCTGAGTATGAGGTAGAACAGATGGTTGAGTCTGCAGAGCTGTTTACTCATACTATAGCCTGGGAATCAGAGGTCGACTCCAGCGCTTCTGTGAATCCAGACGAGGAAATGATCTGCACTGATGCCCAGAATCTTTATGAGTCGGATCCAGGACCAGACGCAGAAGGTTCTGACCATAATGTAGACCCTCATTCCCAAACTGTAACTCCTGTTGGTGGAGACAATGAGGAAGACGATGATAAGACTCAAATACCTGATTGGAGCGACAACTTTAGTTTTTTGTCAGGGCAGGAACAGGTTGGCTCTGAGGACGACGGGTGTGATAACGCACAGGGTGATGATGATGAGGTCGGAGATCCCACTTACTGTCAACCCACAGTCAGCCAAGAGATGAGGTCAGCAGAGGAGGTGGAGGAAGATGCTAGTGACGACGAGGTCAGGTTGCGCCTTCCTGGACAGAGACGTAGTACTGGAAGCACGTCAACAACTGCATCCTCAAACACAACTCTGCCTCTCACCACAAGTCGTGGGTGCTAAGCCTTGCATAGCCTGGGCATTTTTTCAGATCGATAAAGATGACCCAACTCGTGTTATCTGTAACATTTGTCAGCAAAAGCTAAGTAGAGGCCAAAAAATACATAGTTTGAGTACTTCATGCATGAACCGGCACATGGACATGAAGCATAAGTTGCAGTGGGAAGCTCAGTGTGCTACAATGCGGTCTAGCCGGCCGGGCCAACCACCGTCTGCCATATCTTGTGCATCCGCGGCCTCTTCATCCTCTGTGACTGGGGGGACAGCAGTCACACCTGTTTTGGGGCGCAGACCTGCCACCTCTTTACCCGCAACAGCCAGCGTGATTGGCAGGTCATCATTTTCTTTGGAGGTGGTAACACCAGCTGGTCTTGAGCGCTGTCCGACATCGATAGCACCACCTTTGGATCAAGGCAACCTAACATGTCCGCCTGCATCTTCCTCACAGACCGGCAGTTTGCCGGGGACACCCTTATCAACCCCGTCTAAGCACAATAGCCAGCCCTCGGTCCCTCAGATGTGGACAAGTAAAAGACCATTTCCTCCTAGCCATGAGAAAGCTAAGAAGTTGAATTTCACCATCTGCAAGCTCTTGGCTACAGAAATGCTGCCTTTCCGCCTGGTGGACACAGAGGATTTTCGAGACCTTATGTCCGTCGCAGTGCCCCAGTACCAGATGCCCAGTCGGCACTACTTCTCAAAGAAAGGTGTGCCTGCGCTCCACCAGCATGTCGCACACAACATCACCGCTTCTTTGAGAAACTCTGTGTGTGACAGGGTGCATTTCACCACAGACACTTGGACGAGTAGGCATGGACAGGGGCGTTACATGTCGCTGACTGGGCACTGGGTAACTATGGTGACAGCAGGACAAGGGGCTGCTGTCCAAGTCTTGCCGTCCCCACGAGTTGTGCGTCAATCCTCTTTATGTCATTTTTCCTCCACTGCTTCTGCCTCCTCAACCTCCTCTCGGTCTTCCACCTGCACCCAAAGCCTGTCTGGTCATGCCACAAGCTTTCTAACTGCGCAGAAGGGATCCTGCACACCTCCTTACTATGCTGGCAGTAGGGCTCAACGTCATCAGGCGGTTTTTACATTGAAATGTCTGGGAAATGTGAGTCACACAGCTGAGGAGTTGTGGTCAGCTCTGGAGAACCAATTTCATGAATGGTTGTCTCCACTGGACCTGAAACCAGGGAAGGCCGTGTGCGACAATGCTGCAAACCTGGGTGCGGCCCTTCGCCGGGGCAATGTCACACACGTGCCTTGTATGGCTCACGTGTTGAACCTGGTTGTCCAGCAATTTTTAGCCCACTATCCCAGACTAGATGGCCTTCTGCAGAGGGCACGGTCGCTGTGTGCTCACTTCCGCCGTTCGCATCCCGCAGCTCAGCGACTTACATCTCTACAGAAGTCGTTGGGCCTGCCACTTCACCGGCTAAAATGCGATGTGCCTACCCGGTGGAATTCAACTCTGCACATGTTGCAGCGACTGTGGCAGCACCGACAAGCCCTGGTGCAATACGTTCTGACGTATAGCCTGGGCCAACGAGATTCAGAGGTGGGGCAAATCACGCTGGAGGAGTGGTCTCAGATCAGGGACCTATGCACCCTTCTGCACAGTTTTGAAATGGCGACGAAGATGTTTAGTGCTGACGATGCCATTATCAGCATGACTATTCCGGTGATTTACATGCTGGAGCACATGTTAAACAGAATTCGGAGTCAGGTGGTGGCACAAGAGGAGGTGGAGGAAGTGGAGGAGGAGTTGTATGCGGAAGGGCTAACATCTGCAAGGTCCAGACGGTCGGCAGCACCAAGGCGGCAGGCATGTGAGGGTGGGGGAGATGATTTTACCAGGGCGCATGGTAGCAGCCAAACTAGTGAGGAAGGTGCAGGAGCCCAGGAAGAAGTGGAGGACGAACTGATGGAAGACTCATCAGATGAGGGAGACCTTGATCACATTTCTGTTGTGCGAGGTTGGGGGGAGAGGACAGAGGAAGGAAGCATGATTGTTACCTCGCCACCAACACAACAGGGACTTGGTGCTCCTGGATGCGCAACACACATGAGTGCCTTCTTGCTGCACTACCTGCAACATGACCCTCGAATTGTGAGAATTAGAAATAATCCTGACTACTGGGTTGCCACACTGTTAGATCCCCGGTACAAAAGTAAATTTGCAGAAATTATTCCTGCCATAGAAAGGGATGCACGCATGCAGGAGTATCAGCAGAGACTGTTGCAGAATCTTACATGTGCTTTTCCACAAAATACCAGTGGTGCACGTAGTGAATCTCACAGTTCCAACTTGCCAACCGTGGGACCGTCAAGTGTTCAGCACTCAAACCGTAACAGAACCACAGTATCTGCTGGTAACATCAATTTTGCGGAATCATTTCACCACTTTTTTAGCCCATCCTTTGCAAGGCCACAGGAGACAAGAAGTCTGACACATAGTCAACGCCTAGAGACGATGGTACAGGAGTATCTCCAAGTAAACATTGAAGCCACGACTGTGTCACTGGACCCTTGCTCTTTTTGGGCTTCCAATCTGGATAAATGGCCGGAGCTAGCCACTTACGCCTTGGAGATCTTGTCATGCCCCGCAGCCAGCGTTCTGTCTGAACGTGTGTTCAGCGCTGCTGGTGGTGTGCTGACAGATAAGCGCACGCGGCTCTCCACTGATAATGTAGACAGACTCACGTTCATAAAGATGAACAAATCATGGATCCGAAACGACTTTTCTACCCCTGTGTCATCCTGGGGAGAGTAAAAGCTTGATGATTGGTTAAAATCACCCTACCAACCGTTTTAAGCTTTCAAATTACTAATCATGTTTATCTGTATCTTGACTGGAAAATAATTTGGGCTTTGTAGCAGTGTGCAGCACTGATCCTATTAGGCCATCTATAATAAGCTTCACCAGATTTAAAATTAAAAATAATTTTTAGCTGCATCTAGCCCGGAAAATAATTTTGGGGCTCCGAGATGCGCAAGACACATAAGTGCCTTCTTGCTGCACTACCTGCAGCATGACCCTCATATTGTCAGAATTCGAAGTAATCATGACTACTGGGTTGCCACACTCTTAGATCCCCCAAACTTTTCGATCAACCTTTTCATTTTAATAAAGACCAAAAAAATGGTCATTTTTGAAATTATAAGCATTAGCAGGTTGTTAGAAACTGAAATCAAACAGTTTTCAACTCAAAACTTTATTCTAGGTGATGTTACATTTTCACATAGGACCCCTTGTTCGAAAGGAGCTTCTGAACTCTCTCGTCCATTGAATTTGTCAGGTTTTGGATGGTTTCTGCTTCAATTGTTTTGCATGAGGACAGAATACCCTCCCAGAGCTGTTGCTTAGATGTGAACTGCCTCCCGCCATCATAGACACTCCTTTTAATGATGCTCCAAAGGTTCTGAATGGGGTAGAGGTCAGGGGAGCATGGGGGTCACACCATAAGTTTGTCCCATGCCCATATCAGCCAGAGATGCAGATGTTTTATGTGCAGCATGAGATGGTGCATTATCATGCAGAAAAATGATCTTTCTGTGAAATACACGGTTCTTCTTCTTGAACCATGGCAGGAAGTGCTGTTTGAGAAAATCCACATACATTATGGAGTTCATCTTTAGCGCCTTCAGGGATCCTAAAGGGGCCGATAATCTCTCTCCCCATGATTCCAGCCCAAAACATTACTCCACCTCCTCCTTGTTGGCGCTGTAGCCGTGTTTGCGTGGGGTGTCCATCAACCAGCCATCCTCCACTCCATTCATCTGGACCATCGAGCGCTGCACGGCACTCATCCGTGAACAAAACAGTTTTGAAATCAGTCTTCATGTAATGTTTGGCCCACTGGAGCCGTTTCTGCTTGTGTGAAGTGGATAGAGGAGGTCGACAGGATGGCATATGCACAGCTGCAAACCTCTGAAGGACCCTGCATCTTGTTGTTCGGGGGACGTTGGAGGCACAAGCAGCTTCAAAAACTTGTCTGCTGCTATGACAAGGCTTTTTTGCCGCTGCTGTTTCAACCTGACGTAATTGCCTGTAGGAAAGAGTCCTCAATTTGCCCTTATCAGCACGCACACGTGTGTACTGTGAATCAGCTACATACTTCTTGATTGCCAAGACACTTCATCCTGATCATCGCACAATGTTGATTGTAGTCATGCCTTGACCTAAACACTCCACAATTTGTTGCTTCTCAGCAGCCGACACATCCTTTTTCTTTCCCATTTTGGCAGAAAATGTAGGCTGCTTAATAATGTGAGAGAGCCTTCTTAAGTAGTCTTGCCTTTCATTGGACACACCTGCCAAACTAATTAGCACAGGTGTCTGCAATTGCTTACAGTGATATAAAGAGCCCTGACACACATCACCATCAATGAGTTTAACTGACAAACAAACAAATTCTTCCCTTATCACTCCTAAACACTTTTTGCATAATAATTTGGAACGCGGTGTACATGTGCTTTTCCACAAAACACCAGTGGTTCACGTAGTGAATCTTACAGTTCTAACTTGCCAACCGTGGTCTGTATGGAATTGTTCAATAAAGGGCCCAAAATTAAGATAACATAGATGGGAGAGGTCTCTATGAATAGGAATTCCTAAGTATTTGATACCCTGTGAGGGCCAGGCAAAGGGAAAGTTGGACTGGATGGAATCCTATATGGATTTAGGGAGGGAGACATCGAGGGCCTCAGACTTCGCTGCATTGATTTTAAAATTTTACCATGTAACAAAGTGATCTATTTCAGCCATAACAGCATGGATGGATATATGTGATTGAGTGATATATACTAGGACATCATCAGCAAATAGAGAGCACTTGTACTCGGTGCCTCCCACCTCAATCCACCTAATATTGGGGTTATGGCGAATTGATGAGAGCAGGTGCTCCGTCACTAGGATGTATAAGAGAGGGGACAGAGGACATCCCTGCCTTGTCCCATTGGTGATTGTGAAAGGTGATGAAAATGTTCTGACGCACCCCCTGGGCCTTGGGACACCCGGAGCCGGACCCTTTTTGGTGGATGCTGGTGGTTGTAGTCTTCGTGGCAGCGATCCGGTTCCGTGGCTCAGGGCGGTCAAACCAGTGGCGGAACTATTTATGTGGTTTTGATGTTTAAATGTCCGACTACGCCACCCGTGGATTGCGGTCAGAGTGAACCGCCGCTACAGGGCAGACCGCTAAGGCTGGTGTTGTGGGTGCAGCAGAGCGTAGCATAACTCCCCACGGGAGGAGTATAGCCTCAGGGCAGTGTATGCGGAGGATGGGGGTGATGGTGCAGGGCAGCAGCAGTAACGACACGGAGTCAGTGATGCAGTTCAGGGCCTTTACTCACAGTTCTTATTATCCAGACCACATCTGCAGGTAACGGCTGCCCACGTCGTACTGTGCTCACCAGGTGAGGGGCTCAGACAACTCCCAGATAACTTTGGAGCGCTTCACAGGACCCCCTTTGTGTGTCCTTTGTCTGGCCTTTCTTACCAACACTTCTGTCCGGCTGCCTCGGGCCTCCTCTTGGTAAACTTGGCGCCAGTTTCCCTGACCCTATGTGGTGCCTTCCTAGCGGGTGGAGCAAGGGGCTGCGCCACATAAAATGTCAGAGCCTCCGGTTTCTAGCTGAGGGTCGTTTCCTGCCTCCACTAGTTCGGGGACCGGTCTCCCCCTTTGGCCTGACCCCTCCACGCAGGTGGATTCGGGCGTGCGGTGGCGACTCGCCCGTCCGCACCCCTGGGATCCCTTCATTCCTCATTCCTGGAGCCTTCTCCGCTCCTCTTCCTTCCTTCTCCCTCTTGCAGGCCTGGGCCTCTGTTACTAGGCCCGCCTCCGGAGCAGAGCTCATGCAGAGCCCCTGCTCCCTGCCACTTCTGCTCAGACTTCTCTGCACTGAACTAAGATGGTGCCCACCTTTTATACTCCCTTCTCAATGCACCCAGGAACTGCTTCCTCCCTGCTCCTGCACTGCAGGGTTCCCCTTCCTCAGTGTTCCCTCCCCCCACTCCAGCCAGGGACAGGGACTGTCGTGCCCATCTCAGGGGCATATTGGTCGCCCTGCCCCACGGCAATGTGGTGTAATGCATGCAGGTGTCGGGTCCTGATCCACACTCCATCCTTATCTGAGAGTGAGATATCACACCTCTGGGTGAGGTGCAATACGTCTGTAGCAACCGAGCCCTCGGTGCTACAGTTCCATTTATCTTCAGCCTAGGTGACGTATTGTGATACAGGGCCGTGATTTTGGCTATAAAAGGGTCCCCTAGACCCCTACCCCAAGCTTTTTAAGAGAATCATATATGGCGTGCCAGGAGACTCTATGGAATGTTTTCTCAGCATCCAACGAGAGTATCTACTTACAAATTTTTAACTGCATCTAGCCCAGGAAATACTTTGTGCCTAGTAACAGTGTCTGCTAGTCAGCGGATTATCCCGGCTGTTAAGCAAGCTACACCACCTGTAGTTTGGACACTTAATTTTTTCAAAGGAAATGCTTCGGGACCACGGGATACTTAGTGAAGAGCATCAGGAGGCACCCCAAGGCATAGGGGCTGGGACTGGCACTAGGATGCCTTGCGGTGGACAGCTGAGCTCGATCCTTATAAAAGCTTTTTAACTGCAGCAGCTTTAGTGGACGCTACTGGAGCTGGAATTACGCGGCTGCTGGCATGAGACTTGCCCTCCAATAGATCCTTGTAAATGGATTTAAAGTGTATTCATTCAAATTAGAGGGACAATTTAAATTAAAAAGCTTAGAGCTGCCTCCACCACAGGGGGGCTCTCTCGACCCACCAGCGGACAGGCACCAGTATTGGGAGAGGGGGGCTGGCCGTCAGGGTTCACCGCGGCTCTGGCACAAACCCGGCGACACGGAGGTGGCACGGGCAGGAGCGGACTGGCCGTCTCGGCTTCTCACTTTTTGGATTTTAGAAGGGCATGACATGCCTATATCTGTGTCTCCCCCTCCTTTTAATCCTCCACCTCTTTTCTTTTCGCATGACTATATGTACTTGTCACTTTTCCATGTGTTAGTTGTGTCTTCTGAGCAGTTTGTCAGCTTTTGGACACCTTTGAAGGTGTTTTCTATGTGTTTCTATGTGTTTTTGTTTGCCTGCCATTGGTTTTAACGGTGTTCGAAGGTGTTCGACGAACAGTTCGACGAACAGTTCGGCGAACACACGGGTGTTCGACGAACCGAACCGAACTCGAACACTACGGGGGTGGCTCAACACTAGTCCATACTCCATCCTTACCCGGGAGTGGAATACCACACCTCTGGCAGAGGTGCAATACCCCTGTAGCGGCCGAACCCTCGGGGCGCTACATTTACATGTAAAAGGTATGGCTTTTGGTTGAAATTCCACGCGTTTCTCCTGCAATCGGCTCATCAGGAGCCACACACCATATAGACTCTAACGATATAATATGAGTACCTAATAGAAAACTTAGCTTAGATGAATGAGTTTGTCATTCTTAATAATGTGCCTCGTGCATGCTCCTCCACATTGTTGCGATGATTGTGTTGATAAAGTGTTCAGTGCATTCCTAAGGGACCAATATCCCACTCCTATTGGGGGTTGTCAAATGGCAACAGACCACACCATCCATCTACAAGCATGTCACAGTATTAATTAAAAGTATTAATACTTTTATTTTTTAAAGCATTCTTACTTTGCAGCATTTTATCCACACCTGCCTAAAACTTTTGCACAGTACTGTAGTGAGATCATTGAGTGTAATCAAGGAGACATTGAGTTTTAAAGGAGTTTAATGTAAGCCTATTAATGTGTAGTCAGAGAATACCTTGTGTGCCTTCTTCTCAAGGTACAACACAGGGGTGGTGTGTAATGCAGGTGCCGGAATGAAATGCACAGAGACACAAGACGAGAACAGGGGTTGATATAACCACTTTATATGTATAACAACTATTCTACAAAGGGGGTTAGTAGCAAAGGTAATAAACAGCAACTTGGAATAACAATGAGAAATATTTCAGTGAATAACAGTACAGTCCTTTGCAACAGTGTAATGCACCCAGTCGTGGGAGCCACAATGTGAGTTCTCTTCATATGGCCCTAGTGGGGGTCACCGGTTCTTCCTGCTAGGCCGCAAGTCTCGTCCAGATAAAGTCTATCAGATCCACCCAACCAACCTGAGATCCTAATCCCAACTGTCCCCTGTACCGTAGGTAAGAGTTGGAAGTGATGGCCCTGTTCACTTACGCGGTTCCTCCGCTGTTGCTGGCGCATCTTTCCTGTCGCGGTCCTCTCTCAGCTCTTCTCGGGTTGACCGTCGACGGTAGTCTCTCACGCTTGGGGGAAAGGGGTCCAGTCCTCGGCTCTTGACAGGCGACGTCAGATCCCAAGAACTTACTCAGTGTGGGGCTCAGGTCCTTACTCTGACCAACATGCGCAGGGCTCAGGGCGCTACTGTGAGGAGTGCAAAGCCTCTCAGGCAATGTCCAACTCTGGTGCAGCACAGCTCTCCGGCTGAGGCCTGTCGCGCTGGGCTCTGCTGTCCCTTTGCAGCACGTCTGCTCCACTCTGCAGATTGGCGCCAAAAATCTCTGACTGCAGCGTCTTCTCCAGTGCACATCTGCACCCTGCGCTCTCTTGGCGCCAAAAGCCCCTGCAACCTGGCACACAGGGCCTTTATACCCAGGAAACTCTCTGGGTCACATGATCAGGTCCAGCACACAAAAGTCTCTCCCCCTGGAAATCTGGTAGCAACATCTGGTTCCTGCTAGCACAATTCTTTGTTTACTTTCATTTTCAGTTTGTTCCAGCAGAGGGTGGTGTTTGCTTACAGCTACTTAGTTTCTCTTGTCCATCTCTCTACAGGTGTAAAGGACATATTGGGGTAGCAAGTCACTAAACTGGCCAAGCAGTTACCAGCAGGCCTAGACTGTGTGGGGTTCACTTCGGTCAGGAGGTATTTATGAAGTCTACTTGCAGAGTTGCTTGTTAGTCAACCATATTACATGGAAAGCTGAGAAATCACCTTCTGGCTGTCTCCTTTGGTGTTACAGCAGGGTATTGAGCTTGCAGAAACCAAATTATTTTAGGGAATCTGTCAGCAGGTTTTTGCTATGTATTCTGAAGACAGCAGGAGATTGAGGATGAAACACAGGTTTCAACATTGTGTCACTTTTTTGGTACTATGCTGTTTACTTATAATAAAAAAAGGTTTATCACCTGGTGATATCACTGCTCAGGCTACATGGCACTCCCTTGCTAGACCGACCTTGCCCCCTCCTTAGATAAGAAGCTTACTGCCAATAGACAATGTACATAGAAAGCTGTGGTGTGGGCGTTGGCAGTTTTCTGTACTCTGCTTCATGCTAAATCTAAAAACTCTGAATGTGTCATAACTGTTGCGCCCAGTAAACTAAGTGATACATCGTTGGATTCAGGGTCCCTCTCTCTACATTATGCTGCTCTCAGATGAGGTAGCAAAAACCTGGTGTCAGATTCCCTTTAACAGGAGGATATGGATATCGGTGGCTCAATGTTAGTTTCCAGAATGGTAAAGAGAAGATTTTGGTAGAATATGCTTCAGGAAGTATCTGCAAATTCAAGTACTTATACGGGAACATTATATAAACCAGAGAGACCATAGGTATTTTCAAAACCCCAAAATAACATAATTAAAACACCATATGATGACTTCCTTCTGCCATCCAGGCCACCAAAAACTGCGACCCACAAGTCTCTTGGTCTCAGAAATTCCTGGATGACCTGCCAACCGAGACTCATGACACTCAACAAACAAATCTCTCCTAAAGGTCCTAGGCACAAACAACCTCCCATGGGGAGTGTTATATGGGGCATTCTCCTGAGCTTTAAGAATCTCATCCTCCAAAACGGAGTCCAAAGCAGCAATCACAACACCTTCTTGTAAAATGCTCTCCTCCTCCTCCTCAGCACCGACCATGGGAGAAAAGCTGCGAGACAAAGCATCTGCTTTAACATTCTTGGTACCCGGGATGTAAGTAACGGAAAAATTAAACCGCGAGAAAAAAAGTGCCCACCTAGCCTGACGGGCATTCAAGCGCTTGCAGCATCAAGATAGATCAGATTTTTATGATCAGTGAAAACCTGAATGGGAAATTCAGCACCTTCCAAGAGATGACGCCAGTGTTCAAATGCGAGTTTAATAGCCAGCAATTCCCGATTACCAATATCGTAATTAAGTTCAGTCTCAGAAAATTTTTTTGAAAAAAAGGCACAGGGATGTACTCCATCCTTGCTTTCCTGAGACAAAACAGCACCGACCCCCACCGAAGAAGCATCAACCTCAACCAAAAACGGCTTAGTCACATCAGGCTGCGTAAGGATGGGAGCAGAGGTGAACCTCTCCTTTAGAAACACAAAAGCTACAATGGCCTCAGAAGTCCACTGAACCGCATTAGCACCTTTCCTGGTGAGATCGGTCAGCGGTTTGACAATAATAGAAATTTTTTTAATGAATTTTCTGTACTAATTGGCGAAACCCAAAAACCTCTGTATTGATTTCAAACCAATAGGCCTAGGCCAATTCTGCACAGCTTGAACTTTAACCGGGTCCATCTCAAAGCCCTCGCTGGAGATAATGTAGCCCAAAAAACGAATTCTCTGTACAGCGAACTCACATTTCTCTAGCTTAGCAAAAAGCGAATTGTCCATTAATAACTGTAAAACCTCACGTACGCTCCGCCAATGAGACTCCAGATCAGGCGAATAAATCAGAATGTCATCCAAATACACAACCACATTTTTGCCGATCAAAGGTCTAAGGATGTCATTAATAAAATTCTGAAAAAATGCTGGAGCATTGGTAAGACCAAAAGGCATCACCAGATTCTCAAAATGACCCACAGGAGTGTTAAAAGCAGTCTTCCATTCATCACCCTCCTTCATGCGCAACAAATTGTATGCCCCCCGGAGATCAATTTTAGAGAACCACTTGGCCCCCACTAACTGGTTAAACAAATCAGGAATCAATGGCAGTGGGTAAGGATTGCGTACAGTAATTTTATTAATCTCACGAAAGTCCAGACAAGGACGTAAACTGCCATCTTTTTTTTTTACAAAAAAAAATCCAACAGCCACAGGAGACTTGGAAGGCCTAATGTGACCGGCGGCCAAGCTAGTCTGTATGTATTCCTCCAAAGCCTTTCTCTCAGGAATAATGAGATTAAATAAACGACTTTTAGGAAGAGTCGCTCCAGGGACAAATTCAATGGTACAATCATAGTCTCTATGGGGAGGCAAAATTTGTGACTCCTCCTCAGAAAAAACTCTCCAAAAATCCTGAATAGGTATAGGTAATTCCCCTTTTTCCACCACAGCAATACGTCCGTTACAACACTTGTCATAACATTTAGGGCAGGGTTCCCCAACTCCAGTCCTCAAGGCCCACCAACAGGTCATGTTTTCAGGATTTCCTTAGTATTGCACAGGTGATAATTCCATCATCAGCACAGGCAATAGTTACATCACCTGTGCAATACTAAGGAAATCCTGAAAACATGACCTGTTGGTGGGCCTTGAGGACTGGAGTTGGGGAACCCTGATTTAGGGCTCCAGGACTTAATTTCATTGGTAGACCAATCCAGTACAGGATTGTGCAATTTTAACCAGGGCAACCCCAAAATTACTGGAGAAGGCAAATTATTTAATACTACTAAATCCAAATTCTCTTGATGAATACCATTAATAGTGAGGGGAAATTCACAGACCTTATGAGTAACACTCTTCAAGGGAGAGCCATCAACAGAAACCATAGCAATAAGGGATGACAAAGGTTTAGGTTTTAATTTAAGTTTTTCCAAGAATCCCCCATCAATCACATTCAGAGTAGAACCACAATCCACAAATACCCGAAATTCAATTAATTCTTCCTGAGCAGCGGTAGTAGCAGATAGGAATACTCCCTTAGTATTTAAACAGGCTATACTTGCATGACTGACCATTTTTTTTTCTTTGTTCATATGAAGCACACAGTTCTTAATGAAATGACCAGAATTTCCGCAATAGAAGCACAAACCTCCAGAAAGCCTGCGGTCTTTTTCCTGAGAGCGGGGTGCCATCGCCCCAATCTCCATCGGCTCTCCTTTGTCAGCACAGACCCTCTCAAGACTCGGAGCTGACATGGCAGAGGATTTACTCTCATTAACCCTTGCACGCAGTCTTCTGTCCACCCGTATAGCTAATTGCATTGCCTCCTGCAAGTTTCCAGGTGTGGGATAAGCAATCAGTAAATCCTTAACCCTTTCACCTAGCCCTGCAAGAAACAAACTTTTCAAAGCAGAATTGTTCCACCCCACCTGGGCAGACCACCGACGGAAGTGAGAACAATATTTTTCCACATTACCTGATCCCTGCCTCAGATGTCTCAATTCAGACTCAGCAGATGAGACACGATCAGGATCATCGTACCACAAACCCAAAGCAGAAAAAAAACTATCCACTGATCTAAAGCACATATCACTAGGTTGGAGAGAAAAGGCCCATCCCTGAGGATCTTTGCGCAAAAGTGACATTATGAACCCTATGCGCTGTGATTCATCACCAGGGGATCTGGGTCTTAAACGAAAATACAATAAACAAGCATTTTTTAAAAAAAAAAATCTTGTTGTTCACCAAAAAATAGATCAGGCAGACGTACCTTTGGCTCCACAAAATGTGCTCCAGAACAGCTACTCACGTGTTGTTGGAGCTCGGCCACCTCCAGAGAGAGTCCCTGCAAGCGTTGAGCCAAATATTGAACCGAGACCATGATGGAAACTGGAGGTCTTTCCTTAGAGAAATTTTTTTTAGGCTGGACTTACTGTTATGATCTGCTACAAGCACTAAGGAAAGACAGGAGATCTGTCCCTACAATAGAACTAAACTGGATCCCTACGATGTAACGGTGAACCTGATCCTGCGATCAGACCAGCTAAAGTCCTCAGCTAGTCTGTACGAAGACCTATAGATGCAAGGGAGGGATCCCTACAAGAACTAGGGACTGGGATAAAGTTGGACACCTCCTAGCAGAAATAGTAGCAGTAAAAGACAAACACACAACATAGAACATAGAGGTCTAAAAGAGAAAGGTAACAGAGCACCAAGCTAGCTCAAGAGTAGTAATTACAATGAAGTCCAGCAAGGCCAGGAGGGCGGAGCCGGATTAAATAGGCAAAAAAGGTCATGTGACCAGCAAACTAGAAAAAAAACAACAGGAGAGTTCTAACAAGATCAGCATGCACACAGATCAGATTGAAAAGGTCACTGATGTGTGAACTCTAGAGCAAACATCGTAGGCAAACACAGACACAAAATGAAAACAGTAGAATTGATATGTGTGAACTCAAGAGCAAACAAAAGCTGAAAAAACAACTACTAAAATGTGTGTCCAAACACTCCCCCCCCCCCAAAAAAAAAAACGAGCCCATTGCTGGAATATTATTTTGTAATAAAGTCAGTAATTTTTAACAGAGTAATCAGAATTACTGTTGGCTTATATTTCTTTCTCTGGCTTTTCTAATTATATATTTTTCCTTTTCAGGTTTTTGGCCACAGGAGAGAGCTATACATCACTGCACCTCCAATTTCGGGTTGGCAAATCCACCATTTCCAGAATTGTGAGGTGCACATGTAGCGTCATCTGGCAGAAGCTGCAGCCCATTGTGATGCCTTCCCCAACCGAGGAGACTTGGCTGCAGGTCGCAGCAGGCTTTGAAACTGTGGCCAATTTCCCCACCTGCATAGGTGTTGTTGATGGCAAACATGTCAGAGTTCAGCAGCCACCACGATCAGGATCACGGTTCTTTAATTATAAGAAGTATTTTTCCGTGGTCCTGATGGCGGTGGCTGATGCACATTACAAATTTGTTGCCATCGACGTTGGTGCTTATGGGAGTACAGGGGACTCTCGGGTGTTTAGATCATCACAGATTGGGCTGCAAATTCTTCAAGATGGCGGAACACTCCCAGCCCCAAGACCTTTGCCGGGTTCCACACATCCAGTTCCTTTTGTGATGGTATCGGATGAGGCATTTCCCTTACACACCAACCTGCTGCGCCCATACCCACGAAGGGCACTGGATGACCGGCGGAGGATTTTTAATTATCGGCTGAGTCGTGCACGCAGATATGTGGAATGCACCTTCGGAATCATGTGTAGTCAGTGGAGGATCTTTCACACTGCCATCCAGTTGGATACGGACACCGTTGACACTGTAATTAAGGCATGCTGTGTACTCCACAACTATGCTCGTGAATACAGCACTGAGCAAGATGAGGAGTCACAGCTGTGTGAATTAATTACAGTTGTCAACTCTGGTCAGGGAAGGCAATCCAACTCTGGTGCCAGGGTGAGAGAAACCTTCGCTGACTACTTCATCAGTGCTGAAGGTGCCGTGCACTGGCAATACTCCTATGCGGTTGTTGAGCAGCCTGACCAGCAGAGAAGATCTGATCAACAGTAAAGAAGAACTTCCTGTCTTCATTTGTTTTTTTCTGAAAAATGTTTAAAAAATTTTTTTGAAATAATAAATATATTTTGTTAAAATTTTAATTTGTCTCCAATTTTCCTTGAATTCACACCTTCTACGTATTGCTTTAGGACCATACGTCAACGCAAAAGTGAACAACCCACAAGTATCAGTGCCTGGAAAATAGCGTTACTACCTAGAGCGCTCTTCCCAAGTACTGTCTGCTAAAGTCATCCCTCATCATTGTTATTTGCTTGCACAAAGAGCAGAACTAGCAAAAAACAGTGTTGAGAGTAGTATCCATCCAAAACTTATTTGTGGTCAAAAATATCAAAGTATATTTCTAATTTAAAAACGACTGTAGACAGTCGACCACACATGTAGAGTAGTTGAAAAAAAATAAACATTTAGAGTTCCTCTGACCTGCGCTATTGTGAGCGCAGATCGGGGGACCACTTTTTCAGTTAAACCAAATCCAAACACATATACACTTGAAAAGTAAAATGAACACATAGATTAACCAAGTTTGTTTTAATAAATAAAATAGAATAACTTTAAATATTTTTTAAACAGAAAACAAGAAACTTTTGAGAACATTTATTTGGACAAACATTGCCCATAACTTGTTAATAACTAGCACATTGGGTACGGCAGAGCTGTCCTGTCATCAGTTTAGGGTCATAAAATACGGGCAGCACCTGTAGGTTGTTTAATTATATAAAATGAAACACCTTTTATTACATTCCCCTACGCCTGAAGCCTGGTATAGGTGACCATAAGAAAAGGTGTTTATTAAATTATTTACAAAAAAATTGTGTATCTAACAACCTACAGGTGCTGTCTGTATTTGCTATGGTCCAAAAATGATGACAGGGAGGGGTAAATGGTTTAACTACAAGTTATGAAATTGTTGCTCGAAGCCGTACCCAGAAAACATTTCTTGTGTAAAACTCGCATTTGGGGATGGTCCTCTGATAAAAGATGAGCCACCAGGGGCCATTTGGCGACCATAAGTTCCTCCGTATTCTTCGGGCCGGTATGCTTCAACCTGCCCAAAACGCTGTGTTGCTGCTGCTGGTGGTGGTGGAGGCACACTGGGATTGAACAAATTATGTATGACATTAACTATGGCTGGGGGTGAGGGCATAACTGATGCCCCATCAATCGCCGTTAACAGAGCATTTGCTGCTGTAATATAAATGTTCTGCTTCTCTCGTGGCATGGATCGGAGGCGGCCAGCTATGGATAAGCCAACTAAATCCAGGGGATCCTCCTGGCATGTCCTTTCCACAACACTGAGGGTACGTTTAGTCAGGGCTTCAAACAGACTAGTCACACCCTCGTGGCTTTTGGCCTTTTTTTTGGTCGCCCTTCTCAATGCCACGGGACGAGCAGAAGCAGACCCCCTCCCAGTGGGCCTCGACACATCACCAGTAGAGCTACCGGCAGCGCTTGGGCCAGGAGCAGCAGTCCCCAAACCGGTGTCGACGTCCGCTTCAGTTACGGAACAACTTGCGTGACAAACATCTGTGGCAGAAGCAGATGTCTCCGGCGACGAAAGCTGTACAATTGGATGGAATTCCTCCTCTACTTCATCCGTTCTTGCGTCTTTTTCTGTTGATGGGGCACTGATGTTGCCTTCAGTTCTAAAAGAAAAGGTAAAAAATACTGTTAATACCACATTTTTTTAACCATTGCAATTACTATTTTTCACGAAATTACCTCCGCAAACTCCTGCTGGTTAGCATAAACGCAAGTTCATCTGCATACGGTATTTTTCGTTTACGTGGCGATGCGCCACTTTTCACCGACTGGTGATACTTCACCAGCCGGTCGGTGACCGATCGCCATCGGCTTTTCACATCACACACTGCAATGACAAAACAAAAACAATTTAGTAACTGCTTTAACAACAAAAATGCAATTAAAAATAGATCTAACAATAAAGGTAAAAATCAATACTTACTAATTTCCTCTTGGGCATCACGATCCGCATTCACCCACTGGGGATAGATTTCCCGCAAGACAGAGGCTATTTTTCAATCTATAGTGAATAACATAACATCTGTGAATATTTTTTCTTTAAAAAAAAGGGTGGAATAAAAGAGTAATAAAGAAAAAAAATAAAATAAATTCACACACACATGCTAAACATATGGTGATATCTACGCACACACCACCACCAACCCCTTACCTATATTATACGGTTCTTTTACATGTCAATCTCTGGGACGAGTGGTGATGCCATTTTACACACATAACGGAGACCCACACACAGACCCATTCCAAAGCATGCTCGGTCACACATATCTGTAGTAATGTGGATATGTGGACGTGAGAAATTAACCTTACAGCGTATGCAGGAGCTTTGAGTCAATGACCCTACATACGCTGTCCAATAATCTTTCAGTTCAATAAATAATTAAAAAAAAAAAAACGTGGGCTTCCGCATAGTTTTAATAACTAGCAGAGGGAAAGCAGACCGTTGAGGGCTGATGTTATAGTCTGGGAAGTAGGCAAAAACCATGGCCCCTTCCCTTGCTATTAATACCAGCCTGCAGCAGTTAGCTTAGCCTTTACTGGCCATTGTACAGGGGGACCCCGACAAAAAAAATGACATGGGGTCACCCTATAAGTTGTAGCCAGCAAAGGCTAGGCAGACAGCTGTGACCTGATATTAATAGCCTAGAAAGGGGCCATTGTTGTAGGCCCCCTCCCAGGCTATAATATCAGCCCTCAGCCGCCCCAGATTTGGCGCATCTTATTTGTGCGCCAAATCTGGCGCTTAGCCTCGCTCTTCCACACTGCCCTGGTGTGGTGGCAGGGGGTAATAGTGGTGGGGTTCATGTCAGTGCCAGCAGCCATGAAGCCCAGGTTAGTAATGAGGGGCGTCTATAAGACACCCCCATTACTAACCTACAAAGAGTTTAAAAAAAAAACACACTACACCAAGAAAAAAATAATTTATTTGAAATAAAACACACCATTTTATTTAATTCTTAGTTTACTAAAAAAAAATAGTTACCTGTCCACGTTCCTGCGCTGATCTCCCATGCACAGCTGTCACATCTGGAGATGGTGACAGCTGTGCATGACTGCTGTAAGCTCACGCTGCCGGGAACACGTCCGCTCCCGGCAGCGGGAGCCACTGACTGAGGTCACCGGAGTGCATTCAGTCAGCGCGGCTCTGGAGACCTCCTTTACGGCACTGCTGTACAGTGGGAATTTCTCACGGTCAGCGGGGCCGTAAAGGAGCTAACCGGAGCAGCGCTGCCTGAACTCCGGCGAACCCGTGGGGCTGCGTTACGGCCCTGTCATTCTAGCGGCGGCAGCGGTTCAGAGCGGTCACATTCTATGTGGCTGCTCTAAACTGGAGATCTTCGTGGGACACTCGTGGACTACTACGGAGGGGTAAGGATAGGTTGTGGTTTATTATTTTATATTTTATTACAGGAGATCGATGGCTTCGGGGAATTAGGTGTCTAGGTGAGTATAGGTGTATTTTTTTTTTTTTTATTTATTTTAGGTGGCGATCGGCGAGGACAGGTAATGATTTTATTTTCATAGGTAACCACTGGCCACCAATGAAAAAAAAATGGGACAGTAAATAATATTGGGGACAATAAAAAAACAATAAAAAAATATATAAAACAAAAACGATTGTATATAAATATATATATATATATATATATATTTAAGGGAATATGATGGCACCCTCAAAAAAAAAAAAAAAAAAAATAGGAATAGGGCCAATAATATATGGGGGCTAAAATTTCATTTTGGGAGACATTTTACAGCAGGAGCAGGCTGATGGGAACTACTGCTCCCATCCAGCTGCTCCTGCTGGCACTAGTGGACGGGGGACAGACATAGGCCGATGGGAGTAGTAGTCTCACATCGGCCTATGTCTCCCTGCTGACACCCGCGCACACAGACCCCACACAGACCCCACACAGACACATACAGCCATATACAGACACATACAGACACATACAGACACTTACCACACTAATCATGAATCCCACGTTGAGATTCATGCGCTTGTACCATCCCAGATGAGCAGCCATGATCCTGACAGACGGGAGTATTATGGGATTCTCGTCTTCCTGGATTATGGGATGCTCATGGGATGGCTGGAACGCCCAATTGTGAGGTCACTTCCTATTTGGTGCGGTTTTTTTGTACAATACCGCATCAAATGCCCTTCAATTCCGCAAGTATTTTTAGATATTTGCGGATTTGAAGCGTCTCAATGCAAGTCAATGGCGGCGCTTCCGCTGCGCTTCCGCAAAATGAATGAACATGCTGCAGATTTATGAGCGCTGCAGAAACGCTGCGGAAAAATCCGCAGCATGTGCATTGACATTGCGGAATGCCATTGGGGACCATGGGGTGCGGATTACCATGCATTTTTAATGCGTTTCCGCTGAGGAAATTCCGCAGCATAAACGCATGAAAAACGCATCGTGTGCACGCAGCCTCAGAGTTTTTTTCAGCAACACATAAAAAATACAAGCATCACATGGAAAGGGTTAAGTAAGACATACTTAGTGAAAGTAACAGATAACCAGCAGTGCCAGAGGAGGCCCAGACATGTGTTTCCGTACTTCCTCAGGGGGCGTGGTGGGGTGTGTGTGGATACAGGGCCTCTTATATACATGTGGGTCCCATGTGAAGCAATTAGTTACTGACCAATAGCAGCGCATGTCTCCGCATAACAGCAGACATTGGTGACAGCGGCGCGGTCTCAGGCGGCATCCAGGAAGAGGGGAACTCCCCCACTGACGTCACATATTCCGGGATGCCGCCCACCCGAGACCGCGTCGGGGCCACATGACCGCAGCATCCGGCGCATGCGCACAAGATCGGACCACAGGAATCGATCATGAGCATATAAGGAATAAATATGGAGCAGGACAGACCAGGGGTGGATTAAGAGTAGCAAGGGCCCCGGGCAGTTTAGAAGGCGTGCCCCCCCCACACACACACACACGCACACACCTGATTTATCACGTGACATGTCACATGATCCCCTGTGATAGATCATGTGATAGTTCACGTGAAATTAATTTGGCACAATATTAATTATAATATTTTTTTTAGGCTGTGTGCCCACTCTGCGTTTTTTAAGCGTTTCCGCAGCGGCAATTCCGTGACATGTCACATGATCCCCTGTGATAGATCATGTGATAGTTCACGTGAAATTAATTTGGCACAATATTAATTATAATATTTTTTTTAGGCTGTGTGCCCACTATGCGTTTTTAAGCGTTTCCGCAGCGGCAATTCCGCTGCAGAAACGCTTAAAAAACGCTTGGTAGAAGGTCTGCCATGTTCTCCAATGATAATCCGCATGTGCTGTGTACATGCTGCGGAAATTTCCGCTGCGGATTATCATTGCAGAAAAATCCGCAGCATTACCAATTATTTTGCGGAAGCGCGGCGTTTTCGCCGCCATTGACTTGCATTAGAACGCATGGAATCCGCATCCCTGCATCTGTAGATGCGGTATCCATGCGTTTCAATGTGCGGATGGTACCCGGGTGTGGAGGACAGGAGACTCTCCTCCGGACCCGGGTACCATGGAACCAGTAAAAAAAGAATAAAATAAAAAATAAATATTATACTTACCTTCTGATGGCCCCCGGTGTCTTTATCCGATGCGTCCTGGCTTGCCGGCAGCTCGCGATGGTCTGAAAAGGACCTGCCGTGACATCATTTAGTCATGTGACGGGTCACGCGACCGCTGACGTCGGCAGGCCATCAGAAGGTAAGTATATATTTTTTATTTTTTACCATTCTTTTACGGTCACACTATATAAATCCATGCTGGTTGCATGGATTTATATAGTGTAACCAAGTTGTCAAGCACTTTCCAAGTGATGCTAAAATCGCTTGGAAAGTGCTTGTCAACCCGCATGCGGAAATGCAAGTAAAGAATGCTTCACATCCGCATGTCCCTGGCAGGAAAACGCATGTACAATCCGCATGTAAAATCCGATGTACAATCCGCATGTAAAATCCGCATGCGTTTTTTCTGCCAGGGAGATGCAGAAACGCTCAAAAAAAATCCGGAACATTTCTGTATCGTGGGCACATAGCCTTACATTAATTGCATGACTCAATATTGAGCACACGTAGCCATCTATACACAGCGGGAGCCTGCACGGTGCCATCTATACACAGCGGGAGGCCGCACGTAGCCATCTATACACAGCGGGAGGCCGCACGTAGCCACCTATACACAGCGGGAGGCCGCACGTAGCCATCTATACACAGCGGGAGGCCGCACGTAGCCATCTATACACAGCGGGAGGCCGCACGTAGCCATCTATACACAGCGGGAGGCCGCACGTAGCCATCTATACACAACGGGAGGCCGCACGTAGCCATCTATACACAACGGGAGGCCGCACGGAGCCATCTATACACAGCGGGAGGCCGCACGTAGCCATCTATACACAACGGGAGGCCGCACGTAGCCATCTATACACAGCAGGAGGCCGCACGGCGCCATCTATACACAGTGGGAGGCCGCACGGCGCCCTCCCCAGAGACAGCAGGAGGCCGCACGGCGCCATCTATACACAGCAGGGGGCCGCACGGCACCATCTATACACAGCAGGAGGCCACACAGCACCATCTATACACAGCAGGGGGCCGCACGGCGCCATCTATACACAGCAGAGGGCCGCATGGCACCATCTATACACAGCAGAGGGCCACACGGCGCCATCTATATACAGCAGGAGGCTGCACGGTGCCATCTATACACAGCAGGAGTCCGCACGGTGCCATCTATACACAGCAGGGGGCCGCACGGCGCCATCTATACACAGCAGGGGGACGCACGGCACCATCTATACACAGCAGGGGGCCGCACGGCGCCATCTATACACAGCAGGGGGCCGCACGATGCCATCTGTACACAGCAGGGGGCCGCACGGCGCCATCTATACACAGCAGGGGGCCGCACGGTGCCATTTATACACAGCAGGAGGCCACACAGCGCCATCTATACACAGCAGGGGGCCGCACGGCGCCATCTATACACAGCAGAGGGCCGCACGGCGCCATCTATACACAGCAGGGGGCCACACGGCGCCATCTATATACAGCAGGAGGCTGCACGGCACCATCTATACACAGCAGGAGTCCGCACGGCGCCATCTATACACAGCAGGGGGCCGCACGGCGCCATCTATACACAGCAAGGGGCCGCACGGCACCATCTATACACAGCAGGGGGCCGCACGGCGCCATCTATACACAGCAGGGGGCCGTACGGCGCCATCTATACACAGCAGGTGGCCACATGGTGCCATCTATACACAGCAGGGGGCCGCACAGCGCCATCTATACACAGCAGGAGGCCGCACGGTGCCATCTATACACAGCAGGAGTCCGCACGTGCCATCTATACACAGCAGGGGGCCGCACGGCGCCATCTATACACAGCAGGGGGCCGCACGGCACCATCTATACACAGCAGGGGGCCGCACGGCGCCATCTATACACAGCAGGGGGCCGCACTGCGCCATCTATACACAGCAGGGGGGCGCACGGCGCCATCTATACACAGCAGGGGGCCGCACGGCGCCATCTATACACAGCAGGGGGCCGCACGGCGCCATCTATACACAGCAGGAGGCCGCATGGCGCCATCTATACACAGCAGGAGGCCGCACGGCGCCATCTATACACAGCAGAGGGCCGCACGGCGCCATCTATACACAGCAGGGGGCCGCACAGCGCCATCTATACACAGCAGGGGCCGTGTCTCCTAGCAGTGACGTGGCCGGGCCAGCACGGGGAAGTTAACTGCTGCAGTGCTGGCCCGGCCGATGAAGAAGTAGCGGCAGCCGCTGCTGGGGGAGCGGTCCGGGGCCCCCCCTCCCGCCACTGCTACCGGTATGTGCCGCCGCGGCCCGCACATATAATGAGGGCAATCCGGCATTAGACACCCCGCCCGGAGCCGCGGGCCCCCTGCAGGCTCGGGGCCCCGGGTGGTAGCCTGGATTGCCCTCATTATAATCCGCCTATGGGACAGACTACTCAATAACGGAGAAAGAGATACATCATATCGGTGGAGTGACAAGTGTCACCCCATTCATCCTGCACCAAAAGGTCATGCATATAATGCATAACAGATGATGTTGCAATAAATGTCCATAATAAATAGGTGTCCATGTCCGCTCCTTATCCTTAAAGGGAAAGAGTTCTATTTAGATTCAACCAATTTGTCATCCAAAAACAATCAGGTTCTCTTCCAATGGTCAGATAGGGCTCCAGATATAGAGAGAGGCCGGGTGAAATAAAAGTGAGCTGAAAATAAAAATAAAAACGCACACTTACTAAAAGACAGACTGAAAAAAGAGAGATATATGGGGCAGAAATGCAGAGATAAATAAAAAAAAAACGAGAAAAAAAAATGTTTTTTTCTTTATTTTTCCCCTTTGATAAATATTAAAACAGTACATATAGGGGATGGGGGGATATTTTGTTACCCCCCTCAAAGTACACCAGGGGGTTTCACCCATTAGATTTAGTATGTTTTTTGACTTCTCTTGTGACTGTCCTTGACATGATTTTTATAAATCCTCCTACCTGGATGCCTCCCCCTGGTGTACTTTGAGGGGGTGTAACAAAAAACCCACCCCACCCCACCCCCTATATATACTGTTTTAATATTTAACAAAGGGGGAAAAAAAATAAATAAATAAATTAAAAAAAAAATTTTCTCGTTTTTTTTTCAATTTATCTCTGCATTTCTGCCCCATATCTCTCTCTTTTTTCAGTCTGTCTTTTAGTAAGTGTGTGTTTTTATTTTTATTTTCAGCTCACTTTTATTTCACCCGGCCTCTTTCTATATCTGGAGCCCTATCTGACCATTGGAAGAGAACCTAATTGTTTTTGGATGACAAATTGGCTGAATCTAAGTAGAACTCTTTCCCTTTAAGGATAAGGAGCGGACATGGACACCTATTTAGTATGGACATTTATTGCAACATCATCTGTTATGTATTATATGCATGACCTTTTGGTGCAGGGTGAATGGGGTGACACTTGTCACTCCACCGATATGATGTTTCTCCTTCTCCGTTGTTGAGTAGTCTGTCCTGCTCCATATTTATTCCTTATATGCTCATGATCGATTCCTGTGGTCCGACCTTGTGCGCATGCGCCGGATGCTGCGGTCATGTGGCCGCGACGCGGTCTCGGGTGGGCGGCGTCCCGGAACATGTGACATCAGTGGGGGAGTTCCCCTCTTCCTGGACGCCGCCTGAGACGGCGCCGCTGTCACCAATGTCTGCTGTTATGCGGCGGCATGCGCAGCTATTGGTCAGTAACTAATTGCTTCACATGGGACCCACATGTATATAAGGGGCCATGTATCCACACACACCCCACCACGCCCCCTGAGGAAGTACGGAAACACGTGTCGGGGCCTCCCCTGGTACTGCTGGTCACCTGTTTACTTTCACTAAGTATGTCTTACTTTACCCTTTCCATGTGATGCTTGTATTTTTTATGTGTTGCTGAAAAATCCTCTGATGGTTGTTTACATTGTGACTTGTTATAGGTCACTTGATCTATGTTATTTTAACTTTTTCTGCACACATTGTCTGTGACTAATGGATTGTATGGGTTGGACTATGTGACCTAGTATAGGTCCAATGTGAATTGGATACCAGCTGTGTCTCTATCTACACCCTGCTGCCTCACATGCCCATGTTATGTCTTTTCACACATGTTATTTATACCTATGTGTTATTTTTTTTTTAAATACATAAATAAAACATTTATCTCTTTTAGTCAACATATGGTGTTTTAATTATGTTATTTGAGGGTTTTGAAAATACCTATGGTCTCTGGTTTATATAATGTTTAGTGGTATGCCCCCTATTATATCCAAGGTCCTAGCTGTCATTGTTATTTTGTTGTACTTATACTGGAACACTAAAGGCCCCGTCACACTTAGCGACGCTGCAACGATCCCGACAACGGTACGACCTGTCAGGGATCGTTGCTGCGTCGCTATGTGGTCGCTGGTGAGCTGTCAAACAGGCAGGCTCACCAACGATCAGGGGAGCAGCGACATCGTGGAAAGAATCTTTCCACGATGTCCTGCTCCTGGTTACCAGTCTGCTGAAGCAGGAGCAGGCTGGAAACCATGATAAACATCGGGTTACTAGGAGCACACGCGCACCTAGTAACCCGCTGTTTATCATGGTTACCACTCTGCTACAGTGAGCGGGAGGTTACCGCTCACTTTAGCAGGCTCGTAACCATGATAAACAGCGGGTTACTAAGTGCGCGTGTGCCCCTAGTAACCCGATGTTTATCATGGTTACCAGCCTGATCGCTGCTCCCGCTGGTCACACACAGCGATGTGTGCTGACCAGCGGGAGGGCAACGACCAAAAAAAGGTCCAGGACATTCTGCAGCGATCAGCGACCTCACAGCAGGGGCCTGATCGCTGCAAAGTGTCAAACATAGCGACATCGCTGGTGAGGTCGCTGTTGCGTCACCAAAACCGTGACACAGCAGCGATCTCGCTAGCGATCTCGCTATGTGAGACGTGGGCTTAAGAGATATAAACCTGCAAAATAGCACTTCTTCCCATGAAAAAACTGGCTATCTATTGCCACTAGTAGGTGACTACTCTGTAATTCAATGTCTGACTCTTTCAAGAACTTTGAAACCTGACTTGGTTATCAACCAAACCAGACATTAAATAAACATTACTGTTTTGGATTTTTTTGCTCCTTGTCTGTACAGAAAAGAGTTCATGTTGCCTGTGGGAGATGATTATGTGTACAACCTATTGGTACATCTGAGAGACAATATTCTTCTTTCTGAAGAAGACACATTTTGAAACCTTTTCCTACCTTCAATACTCCATACTAACTGAACTAGTACCATTCAAAACATCATTGCATAGAACTTGTCTTTCTGCCAAGGCATCTCTTGAAACTAACTTCCAGAATCCATTTGACACACAAGCATTTAAATGTTAAGAATAAAATGTGAATGGTATCAAAAGCCAGACGTGAGCCAAACACTTGAAACAAGAACTAAATAAGAGTGTCAATAAATAAAAGTATATACAAACCAAACGGTGTTATACGTATCACCAAATATAAAAATATTACTCTCTTTATTCCTGAATAAGGCTCTTATTGTGTAGCTTTTTTATCTGTACTTCTATCCTGTATCTTAGAATTAGATGTAGCAGTGACCAGTATTACCAGAGCTGTATTAGTAAAGTGGGTAGCTCCAGGAACACACATGGAAGCAGCATGTCTTCCTAACTCAATACTCAGGTGGCGCGCAGCTGCCCGAGCAGGCCTTAAGAGCCGGATTCTGTTATTGGTGTATGCTGAGTTACCATAGCAACGAGGTGCACATAGAGGTGCACGCCACTCTTCCAACACTCCGGATTCATGAAGAGGCGTATACCTCTTTATGAATCAAGAACGTCTGACTCCAACACACCTCCTTAGATTCCAAAGTCACTATTGACCACAGCATCTAAGGGGTTAAACTGCGGCAATCAGAAGCTGGCTAACAGAGAGGAGTGTCCGCTGTACAATACACACTGTGTATAGAGCAGGTTCAGCTCCTGAATCTGCTCTGTACAACTCCTGCAGACTTATGCCTAAGCACAGAAAGTGATTGACAACTACCAGCTGCTCTTTCTGACTGTTAGGAAAGAGACAGACTGCCGTATAACTCGGTCGAGGATCACAACGCGATGCCCGGACTGGCCGGCGGCTCTCCCGACACGAGCGTGACTGCTGCATAGAGATACATCCTGTCATGCTTGGGTCAGGAGAGCTGCCAGCCAGTCTGAGAATTGCGTTGCAATCCTCATCTGAGTTATACGGCCATCTGACTCTTCCCTTGTATGTATGGATTTGCTTTGTCTGTATTACTTATTTATGTATAGTTCTTTAATCCTCTTTTCTATTTTGTATTATTTGAAGTTGATACTTTGGCGTCTTTTGAGATAAATACTTCTTTACTATGGAATTATGGTCTCAATTTACAAGTATTTACTTACATAGGTATTTTAGGTTAGCTGACAGGGACTTTTTAGTATACAGAAGATGTAGTGGAAGACGGAACTATAAAAAAACAGTGTGAGGCTATGTGCATACGATGCATAAATGCTCAGGATTTTTTCCTGAGCGTTTCTGCATCTCCCTGGCAGAAAAAAACGCATGCGGATTGTACATGCGTTTTCCTGCCAGGGACATGCGGAAATGGAGCGGTTACCCACTGACATTTCCGCATGTGGATTGACAAGCGCTTTCCAAGCGATTAGCATCACTTGGAAAGTGCTTGTGACAACTAGGTCACACTATATAAATCCATGCAAACAGCATGGATTTATATAGTGTGACCCGAGAGAGTGGTAAAAATAAAAAAATAAATATATACTTACCCTCCGATGGCCCCCGGTGTCCCGCTCACTTCGTTCTCCCTCGCCGGCAACAGTGAATTGAAAGACCTGCCGACGTCAGGGTCACATGACCCGTCACATGACTCTGATGTCAGCACAGGTCCTTCAACTCACTGCAAAGTGCCGGGAACCAAGCAGGAGCGGTGCGCGGGCCGACAGAAGGTAAGTATACATTTATTTTTTATTTTATTCTTGTTTTTACAGCTTTTTTATGGTACCTGGGTGTAGAGGAGAGTCTCATCTTCTCCACACTCGTGTACCATCCACACATTAGAACGCTCCAATAACGCAAGTACAAATGCAGTCTTGCGGTATTGGTGAGTTCTAATGCAAGTCAATGGCAGCGAAAACTCCGCGTTTCCGCAAAATTAATGGACATGCTGCAGATTTTTGAGCGCAGAATAAACGCTGCGGAAAAATCCGCAGCATGGGCACAGCACATGCGGATTATCATTGGGGAACATTGCTGCCCTTCTACCATGCGTTTTTAATGCGTTTCCGCAGCTGCAAAAACGCTGCGGAAACGCATTAAAAACGCATCGTGTGCACACAGCCTCAAAGTTATAACAGTAGTTTAATAAGATTCTCTTTATGCTTCAGATCTGAAAGCAAGAAAGAAAGACAAGTCAGTGCTATATCTGATAAGTGAATTTCAAAGGCTTCTTTTCAGCCATCGGGGCTCTGATTGTCTTGATTCAATTCTGATTTTAAAAAGGAAAATTGAAATATCATCACAGACATGGAGGGCAAGTGGTACAAGAACCCTAGGTCTCAAAAGGGGTGTTCTGCGTCACAAGCACTATGTGCCAACTCGATCCTATATAAACATTAATTTAGGGTATTAAAAGCAGATTTAAGTCTGGTATAGGCCGTCTTGTTTTTAGTGTTTATTTTTATTCCCCGAGGAAGGGGAAAATAGGTTGGGGTAACAAAGCCTACACCTTTAATCTACTTTTCAATCATTTAGTTATATATGTTCATGTAAGTACTTTACACCCTTATTCATTAATTTTATGAATCATTATGCAGCTATTTTGACGTAGTATGCAGTGATTCATCATAACGAGTCGTAATGATCTAAAATCTTGTAATAAAAATTACCTTTTGTCAGTTTTAGAAGGTGTCATTCACAAATGTGTGAATATCTGACATACATAAAGTTGGCAGAGAATAACATTGTGTTTAGCTATTTAAGCAGTCATCATGTGCTGCATAAAAATAAAATTCTGTAAAACTATGACTATTATCTTAGGGCTATTTTGTTTCACATTCACTCATCGATCAGTTGGATTAATTGTAAGTTGTTTTTAATTTAAGCAGTTTAATTGCACACATTTATTTTGCTCAGATTTCCCAATTGACCAGTGTGAAAAATGAAAGGCTGGACAAAAACTAATAAAGTTCTGTGCAAGTTCTGTGCAAATCTGTTACCAACTTGAATTCATATTTTAATGTCCATGCATAAATGTATAACTCATTGTGCAGAACAATGCTTAATGGTTTTCCTATTTTTTTTCTGTATTGGAATGCTTATAATAATATGTAAGGCTTTTATTAACCCCTTCACGACGGATCATGTATACGTTGTAGGGTTTGGTACTCACTCAGCCGCGTTAGAGATAGGCACAGGATACTGTTTCTTTAAAAACATCCAAGGCAGGTTTATTATATTATTATACCTTTATAAACCACACTTTTAGAAGTAAACAAAAGACAGCATTGTCCAGCACAGTGTAACAAAACAGAAAATAAACAGTCCACATAATGTGGCGGGTTAACCCGCACACAGTCAGTGGCCTTTAGCACAAACACTCTGAAGGTCTCCACACCTCCAGCCACAGACACTGAATGAGACACTCGGTCTCCATTTTAGACACATTCCCTGGGGTGGGGATATGTGAGCAGCCAATCCCCCCCTCTGTCCCTTATGACTGCTTGTAAAAACCAGCCCTGATACGCCCTATGCAGCGATACATATCTCCCCTCAAGGACATGTCCAGCGGCCATCTTACAACGTACATCATCGATCATGTCCCTGCCTTTGGTGCGATCTACCCGTGGCTGTTAACAAGGTAAATGCCACTGTCAATCTCTGACAGCGGCATTCAATACGCGTGGTGCCCATGTTACTTGATCGCAGGGCGCCAATGGGTTATTATTAGTGTTGAGCGAGCACTAAAATGCTCGGGTGCTCAAAGCTCGGGCCAAGCTCGCCGTGATACTCGGGTGCTCGACCCGAGCAACGAGCCCAATGTTAGTCTATGGGAGACTCGAGCATTTTTGCGGTGGCACCCCCGGCAGTCTTTTAAAAGCCTAACAAGTGCCCAAAACGATAGTGACAGTGCTGAAATGACATGGGGACAGCATGGGGATCGCCCCAGGAAGCATTTATGACCCCCAGGTCACTGCTGTCAACAACGTGGTCAGAGGTATTAAGCCACTTTTACAGGCTCAAAATAAAACGTTCAAAAACGAAAGTGAAACTTTTTTCCTGTGAAATATGTTAAGAAACATCCTTTCCAGGGTAAAGACTTGTGTATAAGTTAAAATAAATGACCAAAAACAAAAATACTCCTCCACATCTTCGGCTATGTTCACAAGTAGCATTTTTTATGCGTTTTTGCACTTTTGTATTGCTTTCAACTATGACAAATGCATTCACCGTGAAATGTCATTTTAACATTTTACAACCTTATCTGGCCATGTGCTGTGTGACACATGCATAAAGTGCTGAAAAGACAAGGGAACAGCATGGGGAAGACCCCTGGAAGCATCTCTGACTCCCAGGTCACTGGCTAAAAGTGTGCCCATCATAATTGATCATTACCGCGTCAGAAGATGCAGACTTGCAACTATACCCATGCAAGTTCTAGTCCCAGGGCAGTGTTCAATTGTACCTCCCCCATTCCTTGCAATACAAGCTCAAGTATGCAGCCTGCCACCCACCCACCCCCAGGCTGCAATACCATACTGCTTGCTTGCTTGAACTTGAAATTGGGCCTTTTAGGCATGTGGAGGCGGAATCTGGCCACCACGTCATGGCTGTGTTGGCGGCCTGGAATCCATACTCAGTCCCCAGCCACCCGGCGGCCGGGTGTGAATACTCGGTCCCCAGCCGCCCCGCGGTCGGGTGTCCACACACGGTCCCCAGCCGCCTGGGGGCAGCAGGGTGTCCATAAACGGTCCCCAGCCACCCCTATTTCTCCTTGGAACATCCCCCCACACACTTTTCTTAGCCCGGCCTGCTTTAGGCAGCATTGGACGAGCCCACCAGAGAACCAGACTCCTCCGGTGGGCCCTGACTTCTCCATCGGTGGAGTTGAGAGTGCCAAGGTGAGGAGCATGATGATGATGACAGAAGTTAGCATCTGCTATGTTTTCTTTTAATGCAAGTGTAAGTGTGCAGCCTGCCACCCACCCACCCCCAGACTGCAATTCCATACTGCTAGCTTGCACTTGAAATGGGGCCTATTAGTTTGGAGGAGGCCGAAGCTGGCCACTACCTCATGGCTGCTTCGGCAGCGAGGTATCCATACTCAGTCCCCAGCCGCCCATATTTGTTCTGGTGTGCCTTATACATAAGATTAAGCGCGTATACCAAAACATTACCTGTGCCCTCCCCAGTGCATTTAGTGGGAAGGAGAGCCTATTCCGCTGTAGTGTGTGCATGCCAAACCCCTGTTCATGGTACATGCGAAGATGCCTCCCACCTTGCACCTGTCGTTGCAGACTTGCAACTATCCCCATTCAAGTCCTTGTCCCAGGGCAGTGTTCAATTGTACCTCTCCCATTCCTTGCAATGCAAGCGCAAGTATGCAGCCTGCCACCCACCCACCCCCAGGCTGCAATAAGATACTGCTTCCTTGCTTGCACTTTAAATTGGGCCATTTAGGCATGTGGAGGCGGAATCTGGCCACCAAGCCATGGCTGTGTCGGCGGCCTGGTATCCATACTCAGTCCCCAGCCGCCTGGTGGCCGGGTGTCCCCGCTTGCTCCCCAGCCTCCAGGGGGTGGCCGGGTGTCCATACTCGGTCCCCAGCAACCCCTATTTGTCCCGGTAACCTTTCCCACACTTTTCTTAGCCTGGCCTGCTTTAGGGCAGCATTGGCCGAGCCCACCGGACTATCAGACTCCTCCGGTGGGCCCTGGCTTCTCCATCAGGGGAGTTGAGAGTGCCAAGGTGAGGAGCATGATGAGGATGATAGAAGTTAGCATCTGCTTTGTTTTGTTGTAATGCAAGCGCATGTATGTAGTAGCGGCTAGGCCTGAGGTGGTCAGCGTTTTGGCGCATATTCTACCTCCTCCGAGGATTGCTGGATGTTTTCCTGCTACTATCCAAGTTCTATGACTCCCGTTAAAACAAAGCTTCAGGTGATAAATGATGGATGAGGTAATGGCAAAGGAGAAAGAGCAGGAGGAACAGGGACCATTCACATCAATATCAGGCCAGTCAACCAGATATGTCTTGTAGGATATGTTTCTGTAACAAAAGGAGCAGTTCGGCTACACAGTTATAGGACATACAGTGAGTGCAATGCCTACCAAAAATTTCGAGCCACTCCAATGCCCCTTGGAAATGACATGGAGGTCAGAGGGCATTAACTAAACCTTTTTTTCCATTTATAGCAACTGGGTCTCACGTGCACTGTTGGCCTAAGCAGTGAATGGAAGGCTTTCCAAAAATTATGAGGAACTGCAATGCCTCTTACAAGAGCCATGTGTGGCACCCCAGGGGTCTGGTCACCACAGTAATAGAGATATTACGTCGGAGAGCAAGTGGGAGGTTTCCTGGTCAGGATCCCTTAAACATGCAACATCCTCCTGCCCCAATCCTGGGAGGGGAGAATTCTGCCCTTATAAACTGAATCTGGGGCGGGGTTGAGTGAGTCAGAGAACAGTCAGAGTCAGAGTGAGAGCAAGGGAAAGTAACAGCAAGGAGCTCTGTAGGAGCTAGGAGCTAAAGACCAGGGGCTGGAAGCTGAGCAGAGCTCGCCCTGGCAGAAGACAATAGGAACCGGACACAGGAGTCCGAAGCTGTGAGGACTTATATATCCAGCAGCAGAAACCAGCCGGCAGGGGATTTCAGGTCCTCTGGCCGTAGAAGCCCGGAGGCTCAGTCACAAGCAAGGGACCAGCACCGCCGTCGTGGAGCGGAGACTAACAGAAGGCCCCAAGTCACCAGCCATACGGGTGAGCACTACACGGTACACTCAGGGACGTGGGCTACTTCTACCCGCTTACAGCAAGGTAGCCAGGAAGAGTGCAGACAGACGGGGAGGCCTACAACTCCTCCTGGCCAGGGGAACTCCTGCTTGCTCACAGACTGACCAGGCCTCTTATGCTAGCCAGTACTCCCTGGACGGTCTACCTTATAATCATCAGTAAAGACCCTGAACTGCACTGCAAAGACTCTGAGTCATTCCTGCTGCGCTCGTGCACCATCACCCCCATCATCCACACTCACTGCCCTGAGGCTATACTCCTCCAGAGGGGAGTTATCCCATTCTAAGCTGCGTACACAACACCAGCCTCAGCGGTCAGCCTCGCAGCGGTGGTACTCCCTGACCGCAATCCACGGGTGGCGCAGTCGGACAATTCACCTCAAAACCTAAGAAAGACTGCCACTGGTTTGACCAGCCTGAGCCACGGGACCGGGTCACCGCCACGGAGACTACAGACCCCAGAGACCCGGCACCGGGTATCCCACACACGTGTACACACGGCCCAGGGTGCGCATCACATGCAGTACAGCATATTACAAACATAAGTCCCATTATTGGGGAGTGGGTGTCCCATAGTATTTGCTTATGCTTTCCCAGCAAAAGCTGCCAAAAATTAGGACGGAGCAACTTGCAATGCCCCTTACAAGAGCCATGCAGTACAGCATATTACAAACATAAGTCCCATTATTGGGGAGTGGGTGTCCCATAGTATTTGCTTATGCTTTCCCAGCCAAAGCTGCCAAAAATTAGGACGGAACAACTTGCAATGCCCCTTACAAGAGCCATGCAGTACAGCATATTACAAACATAAGTCCCATTATTGGGGAGTGGGTGTCCCATAGTATTTGCTTATGCTTTCCCAGCAAAAGCTGCCAAAAATTAGGACGGAGCAACTTGCAATGCCCCTTACAAGAGCCATGCAGTACAGCATATTACAAACATAAGTCTCATTATTGGGGAGTGGGTGTCCCATAGTATTTGCTTATGCCTTGCAAGCAAAAGCTGCCAAAAATAAGGACGGAGGAACTTGCAATGCTGGCACCCTGGTGGTATAGTGGTGGTGGAGGCTGAGGATAAGGAGAAGAAGATTAAACAGGAGAAACGAGGAAGCGTATACCCATGTGTTGGTGTGAAGCGGTGCATGTGAATACACCTCCCGAAATAACACAGTGGATTTGACTTTATGTTACTCTGCTGTCATTTGGTGGTGATGAGAAGTCTGGCCCAATCCAGCCCTCGCTCATTTTGATGAGGGTCAGCTTGTCAGCATTGTCAGTTGACAGGCGAGTGCGCTTATCAGTTATAATTCCCCCAGCGGCGCTAAAAACACGCTCCGATAACACGCTAGCGGCAGGGCAGGCCAGGACCTCCAAGGCGTACAGATCGAGTTCATTCCAAGTGTCCAGCTTGGATACCCAATAATTAAAAGGCACAGAGGAATCACCGAGGATGCTGGTACGATCGGCAAGGTACTCCCTCACCATCTTTTGAAACTTTCCACTCCTTGTGAGAGTACCCCGCGCCTCAGGGCCTGTAAGCTGGGCGGGTGTCAGAAACCTGTCCCAGAACGTTGACAGTGTTCCCCTGCCTCAGCTGGATTGGAGTTGCATCTCTCTTGCCTGTACGCCTTGGTTGGGCAATGAACTGTGACCTCTGCCACTAGCGTGTTCAGATTGGAATTTTTTTAAGAGTTCTGCAGCAAGGGCCTTCTGGTATTGCCCCATTTTTGTAGACCTCAGGAATAAGAGAGTGAAAGTTCTCCTTGTAGCGGGGGTCTACAAGTGTCACCAACCAGTAATGACTGACACCCAACATTTTGACAACGCGAGGGTCACGGTTAAGGCTGCGTAACATAAAGTCAGCCATGCGTGCCAGACTGGTAACGGGCAAGATTTCCGTGTCCTCACCAAGATGACGACTGACCATGCTCTCCTCCTCCTCCTCCTCCTCCTCCCTGTCCTCAGGCCACCCACGCTGAACCGACGGTATGACACTTGTACAGGTACTACCGTCTACAACGCATGATAGCAGCTCCTGTTTTCCTCCTCCTCCTCCTCTCCCTCATTGTCCCCCAATGCACGTTGGGATGAGATGAGGCTGGGCTGTTTGTAATCGCCCGCTACGGCTTCTTGATCCATCTCATCAAACTCTGGCTGCAATGCCTCCTCTTTAATTCTCTGCAGAGAGCGTTGCAAAAGACAGACAAGTGGGATGCTGACACTAATGATGGCGTCATCGCCACTCACCATCTTGGTGGCCTCCTCAAAGTTTGTCAGGATGGTACATATGTTAGAAATCCAGGTCCACTCCTGAGGTCTTATGTGTGGAGTCTGACCTGAATATCGACGGCCTTGTTGCAGCTGGTACTCCACAACTGCTCTCTTCTGCTCACAAATCCTTTGCAACATGTGGAGGGTAGAGTTCCAATGTGTGGGGACATCACACACCAGTCGGTGTGCCGGAAGCTGCAAACGCTGCTGCAACACAGCAAGGGCGGCGGAAGCTGTAGCCGACTTGTGAAAATGAGCTGACAGGTGGCGTACTTTCACGAGCAGATCTGGCAACTCGGGGTACGATTTAAGAAACCGCTGAACCACGAGGTTAAGCACATGAGCCAGGCATGGTACGTGTGTGATCTCACCTCGCCTCAGAGCCGCCACCAGGTTACGGCCATTGTCACACACGACCATGCCGGGATGTAGGTTCAGCGGTCTCAGCCACAGATCTGCCTGCTCTTTCACAGCTGTCCACAACTCACAAGCAGTGTGAGGTTTATCACCTAAGCTTATGAGTTTCAGCACAGCCTGTTGCCGCTTGGCGGAGGCAGTACTGCAATGCTTCCAGCTTGTAACTGATGTGGTGATATCTGAGATGGAGGCTGAACATGAGGAGGAGGAGGATGCGCAGGAGCTGTACACTGTGGGGGCAACTCTGACTGACATAGGGCCCGCAATCCTCGGTGTGGGGAGGATGTGTTCCGTCCCAAGCTCCGGCTGGGTCCCGGCTTCCACTATGTTTACCCAGTGTGCCGTCAGAGAGATGTACCATCCCTGGCCACAAGCACTTGTCCATGTGTCCGTTGTCAGGTGGACTCTCCCAGTAACTGCGTTATTGAGGGCACGGCAGATGCTTTGGGACACGTGCTTGTGTAGTGCGGGGATGGCACACCGGGCAAAATAGTGTCGGCTGGGGACCGAGTACCGAGGGACTGCCACCGCCATAAGATTGCGGAAGGATTCCGTCTCCACCAGCCTAAAAGGCAGCATTTCCAATGCAAGCAGTCGTGAAATGTGAGAATTTAGGACTGTGGCCTGTGAGGCGTTTGCTGCGAATTTCCGCTTTCGTTCATAGGTCTGGGATATGGACAATTGAACGCTGCGGTGGGACGTGGACGTGGACGTTGATGCTGTTTCTTGAGAAACTGCCATAACAAGTGAAGACTGAGAGGAGGGGGCATCTTTACATGCAGTATGGACAGGGGATTGCCTTGCACACACAACAGGGGGTTCTATTGCACGCACAACAGTGGAAGAAGCAGTGGTGACAACCGCTGACACTGGTCGTGGACCCTGGGTTTCGCCCCACAAAGTCGGGTGCTTTGCTGCCATGTGCCTGATCATGCTGGTGGTGGTCAGGCTGGTAATTTTGTCACCCCTGCTGATGCTGGCAAGGCAGGTGGAACATATGGCCTTTTTGGGGTTATCAGCAGAGTCTTTAAAAAAATTCCAGACTCTGGAAGACCTACCGCTTGTACTGGCAACGTCCCTTGTGTTGGTGTTACGGGGAACGGTTGCCTGCCTTCTGTCTGCGGCCAGCACACTGCTTCTTCCTGCCTGTTGGGGTACTCTGCCTCCCTCCCCCTGTGTGCTGCTGGCCTCACTCTGCATGTCCTCCTTCCACGTTGGGTCAGTTACTAGATCATCCACCACCTCCTCCACTTCCAGTTATTGTTTACTGGGGTATACCACACTTTTTTAAATAGAGATATTTGCGGCTGAACAGTGAGCGACACACTCAAACTGCTTTTTTTTTAGATACCAAAGGCCCAAAACTGGATAGTACAGCGATTTGACCCGTGGAACTGCGAAACCACATTGGGATGTTGGGCCTACACAAGACTATTTTCAACAGATATATTTTTGTGTCACAACAGTCAGGAGACGCTACTGTTTTTCTTTACGGAAAAAACTACCAAAAGCTGAATAATAGAGATTTTTTACCGTGGGATGGCAAAACCACAGTTATTGTTTACTGGGGTATACCACACTTTTTTAAATAGAGATATTTACGGCTGAACAGTGAGCGACACACTCAAACTGCTTTTTTTTTTAGATACCAAAGGCCGAAAACTGGATAGTACAGCGATTTGACCCGTGGAACTGCGAAACCACACTGGGATGTCGGGCCTACACAAGACTATTTTCAACAGATATATTTTTGTGTCACAACAGTCAGGAGACACTACTGTTTTTCTTTACGGAAAAAACTACCAAAACTTGAATAATAGAGATTTTTTACCGTGGGATGGCAAAACCACAGTTATTGTTTACTGGGGTATACCACACTTTTTTAAATAGAGATATTTGCGGCTGAACAGTGAGCGACACACTCAAACTGCTTTTTTTTTAGATACCAAAGGCCCAAAACTGGATAGTACAGCGATTTCACCCGTGGAACTGCGAAACCACACTGGGATGTCGGGCCTACACAAGACTATTTTCAACAGATATATTTTTGTGTCACAACAGTCAGGAGACACTACTGTTTTTCTTTACGGAAAAAACTACCAAAAGCTGAATAATAGAGATTTTTTACCGTGGGATGGCAAAACCACAGTTATTGTTTACTGGGGTATACCACACTTTTTTAAATAGAGATATTTGCGGCTGAACAGTGAGCGACACACTCAAACTGTTTTTTTTTTTAGATATAAATGGCCCAAAATGGATAATACAGAGGTTTGAACCGTGGAAGTGCAAAACAACACTTCTGTTTCTCTAGCCTACACCAGACTATTTTCAACAGTTATATTTGTGTCTGAAAAATCAGAGACACGCTTTTTTTCTGGGGGGGGGGGGGGAACACACCAAAAGGTTAATAAGACGGGTATTTGTACAGTGTGAAGGAGGAAAAAAAAAGGAGGATTTAGATGAAAAAAAAAGGATTTTTCGTGGCCCCCGACACCTGGTGCTAAGTCCAGCAATTTCAGCAACAGGAGCAGCACACAGGACTGCAATGCAGCGTTTGCTGGTATAACCACTGTGTCTCCTATACAGCCTGCCTGCCTGGTATCTGGGATGGATATTAGTCCTGAAAAGGACTGTTTGTTTGTTCTGGCAGCTTTTACAGACCCTACACTAACTATTTCGCAGTTTATATCTCTTCCTAAATCAGCAGCGCTGTCCCTACACTGTCTAATCCGGAGCGACTGTGTCCAAGATGGCGGCGCCCCGTTTTATATACTCGAAGTGAAGCTGTGCGGCCAGCCAATCACTGTAATGCCCACAACCAACATGGCTGCAGCATTACAGTGACTGGCTGGCAATCCCTGCATGTTCATTGGCTCTGTAAAGAGCGCCAAACATGCAGGGCGGAGACCCGAGCTCCCGCCCGAGTAACCCAGAAATGCTCGGTGCTCGCCGAACATCCCGAGTAGCGTGATGCTCGGGCGAGTACCGACCAGTGTCGAGCATGTTCGCTCAACACTAGTTATTATCATGACAGCTGGGGGTCTGCAGAAGACCCTCGTGTCTGTCATTGTGAAACTCCTATGAAAGCCGGGCTTTGGCCGGCAATCATAGGAGATTATGATTTCTGCTACACATACCAGGGCTGAAGCCCTGCTATGTGTAGCGCAGGCAAGTTCAAATCACCCTTTTGCCCCATTTAAAATAAAACAATTTAAAAAAATACACATATTTGGTATCACTGCATTCAGAAATGTCCGATCTATCAAAATATAAAGTAAATTAATCCGCAACAGAAACTGACATGCTGCGGCTCTTAAACTCGCGCTGCCGGTGAGTTCACACGGCGTCCAATAGAAGCACAGTGGGCATGGGATTTCTATAAATCCATTCACTGTGCTTGTATCATAGAACGCAGTGTTTTGGATGCAGCGCAGTTGAGCTGCATCCAAAATACTGCTATTACGGATCGTGGGCACGCAGCCTTAAGATCACCATCTCCTAGGTTTCATGATTGCCAGACAAAGAAATTTAATTCTGACATAGTGGATGGTTCAAAACTGGCTACAACCATATTTAATATTTTCTGCACATCAAAGCCATTTCACACATTGCAAAACATTAAAGGGAACCTGTCACCAAATTTGCCAAATATCAGCTTAAAATATCACCTTATTCAGCGTCTGCACTGCTTTCCTCAAATCCTTATGTAACCCTCTGACTCCCCTTGTATACCACCGAAAAACCTTTTTAATTTCTCCCACATTGTATTCTAATCGGGTCATTCCGGTCCGATTGGCGTGGCTTCAGACTCTCTGGTATAAGTTGAATTTAGTAGAGTATTACAAGAATACCACTAGCTGGGATCACTTGGTGGAGACTAGGGCTCACAACAAACATGGACCATGTAAGCGACTAAAAACTATACAACTATGACCAACTGCAATGTTTTCCCAATGATTAGGCTGAGCAGCTTTTTAATACTCTGCCAGATCAGTAAGTGGTGCTGTCGGTTGGGGATATTTCTACATTTCCACATTGTCATATAAAGAACTAGCTATTGAACCCGTTCTACACCCAAGTGGTGAGCATTTTTATTGGTATATGGTCTCCCATGCTGGTATGTGTTGCCCCCCTCCTGGTATTTGCGCTGCCCCCATCCTGTCTCCACCATCCTATCCTGGTATGCATGGCACCCCTCACCCCCAATCCAGGTATGCATGGCACCCCTCACCCAAAATCCTGGTATGCATGGCACCCCTCATCCCAAATCCTGGAATGCGTGGCACCCCTCATACCCAATCCTGGTATGGGTGGCACCCCTCGTCCCCAATCCTGGTATGGGTGGTACTCCTCATCCCTATCCTGATATGCATGGCACCCCTCACCCCAATCTTGGTATGCGTGGTACTCCTCAACCCTATCCCGGTATGCGTGGCACCCCTCACCCCCAATCCCAGTATGCATGGCACCCCTCACCCCCAATCCCGGTATGCATGGCATCCCTCACCCCCAATCCCGGTATGCATGGCACCCCCACCCCCAATATGCATGGCACCCCCCACCACCAATCCCGGTATGCATGGCCCCCTCATCCCCAATCCTGGTATGCATGGCACCCCTCATCCTTATCCTGGTATGCATGGCACTCCTCATCCCCAATCCTGGTATGCATGGCACCCCTCATCCTTATCCTGCTATGCATGGTACCCCTCATCCTGGTATGCATGGTGCCCCGCATTCCTATCCTGGTATGTATGGTACCCCTCATACCTATTCTGGTATGCATGGCACCCCTCACCCCCCCAATCCTGGTATGCATGGTCCCCTCACCCTCCAATCCTGGTATGCATGGTCCCCTCACCCCCCAATCCTGGTATGCATGGTACCCCTCATCCTGGTATGCATGGTCCCTTCACCCCCCAATCCTGGTATGTGTGGTACCCCTCATCCTCCAATCCTGGTATGCATTGTCCCATCACCCCCCAATCCTGGTATGCATGGTCCCCTCACCCCCCAATCCTGGTATGTGTGGCACCCCTCATCCTTTTCACGCTGTACACACATGCAAAAAAATAAACACTTATACTCACCTTTCTTCCCTGTGCTCCAGCGCTGCTGTGTCCTGTTCTGCCGGAGACAGAGGAGGAGTGCGGCGCTGGAGCACCGCGCTGTCCGGCGCCATTTTGCTTAAGACACACTGCAAATGTGTCTTCAGTAAAATGGCGCCGGATAGCGCTATGCGCATGCGCCGATCCGACGCCTCACTCCTGCCCCGGTCTCCCGCGAAGAGAGGCGCCGCAGCAACGCTCCTCCCGGTCAGGTAAGTATCTAAGTATGGCGCCAGAGATCGCGGTATGCATTCAGTGTCAACGCATACCGCGATCTCCGGCGCCATACACTCTTCTTACCTGTAACGGCTGGATGCCTGCTTCTGTCTGGAGCCAGACTGCGTGTCACGCATGCGCAGTCTGTAAAGGCTTCAGACAGAGACATGCATCCCCCTTTATATTATAGATACTATTTGAACTTTTAACTTTTAAATGCGACCAGGAAACTCTCAACCATCTATTAGTTAATTTATATTCTTGTAATACTCTACTAAATTCAACTTATACCATCTCATCACATAATTATTAATTATTTCTTCCATTTCTGCCTTATTTAGAACTATAAATGCCTTATAAGTGCCTAGTCGCTTCCCTTTTGAGGGAGAAGTTTCATGCAGTCATGGCCACGGTACTGTCTACTGAAAGCTGTCAGGCACTACATGCATTTGAATGACTTCCTAGTGTCAATCGGAGTTATGATCCACCCAGTGAAAATATTTTACAACATTTCACAAGAGGCACAGCTGTATCTGTATCACAGTGCCACTCTCAGTTCGTGTCCTCGCCACAGACAAAGCACTGTCTTGAGACTCCTATACAGTCTCAAGACGGATAAATCCCTGCCCACAGTTTCTTCCTCGTAACATTCTTCCCATTTCACCTAGTATGTGCTATCCTGAGACTCTCCTGTGGTCAGTAACGTCAGTTATGTGCTGAGTGCTAAGGGTAGGTGCATACATTTAGTATTTGGTGCAGAATTTTCTATACCATTTCTGCATCTCTTAGCAGGAAGAATGCAACAGCAAAAATGCGCGTTTTTTACTTTTTGGTGCAGATTTTTCCCCATTCATTAGTATGTTTGAAATCTGCAGCAAAAATGCTGAAAGAGTTTTCATGCTGCAGATTTAACTCTGCACCAAATCTGCAAGTCACAAATAAGCAACATGTGCATGAAGCATCAGGAAGCCCTTCAGGTTTTGTGACAAATCTGCACTGAAAAAAACGCAGCAAAAACGCAACGTGTGCACACAGCCTAACAGTGGCACAACAAGCACATTGTACTGCAGGGAGTAATAAGGTATATAATGTAGTCACTTATTGTCATGTACAGTGGTGCTTGAAAGTTTTGTGAACTCTTCAAAAATTTCCATATTTTTGCATAAATTTGATCTAAAACTACTTCTGATTTTTACACAAGTCCTAAAAGTAGATAAATAGAGCCAAATGAAACAAATGAGACAAAGATATTACACTGTTATTTTTAAAAGAGGAAAATAATCCAATATCACATGTTTATGACTAGCAAAAGTATGTGAACCTTTAGGATTAGCAGATAATTTGATGAAACTACAGTCTGGTGTTTTCAATCAATACGATGACAATTGGACATATCAAAGTCTGATCTTCATATCACGTTTGTGGAAGTGTATCATGGCATGAACAAAGGAGATTTCTGAGAACCTCACAGAAAGAGTTGTTATTGGTCATGAGGCTGGAGAAGGTTACAAAAATATCTCTAAAGAGTTTGGACGCCACCAATCTTCCCTCAGACATATTGGGGCCGATTCATCAAAACTGGCATAGCGCTCACTCGCGCTACACCAATCTTGTGGAGTACACAGTGCCCAATTCATTAAGAGACACACACTACTTAATTAATTTGGCCCATATCCTCTGTGGCATGCACCGCGCCAGAAATGCTACTCTAGTCAGGGATGGAAGTAGCATTTCGAGCATACAAAACACTGGCATCTTTGATGAATTTGACTGGAAGTGTTGCCACAACCCGTCCCACCACAGCTCAGCCCCCACACCGCCCATTTTGGTCAAGCTGATTTAAAATTCATGAAATGTTTGCGCCACTCCCTGATGCAACATAATGTTGTGACTTTTCAAAGCTTTTACGCCATTGTGTACAAATTGAAGAAATTCAAGGTCATTATTAATCTCCCCTGGAGTGATCGCCAACAATGATCACTCCAAGGGCAAAGCGTATAATAGTCCATGAGGTCACAAAGGAGCCCTTTGCAGAATGCAGTAAAGCCCTGTATTTGGGGGGGTTAAATAGGGTGTTTGCACTTGATAGGTTTCTTTACATAGATGCTGTACAACCCATCTGATCTAATAGTGTGGAGAGGCGGTTAGCCCACATGGTGCACTACATTTGACTGGCACAATAAAGAAACCTTTTCTGTGTACATTTATAAGACTAAGCAACCTTCCCCAAAGGGTAATGGGTGTGTGAATGGTTGTTAATTGCTACCTCAATCATATACCACTGGGGCCAGTCTTAATCCTGCATGGAACTGATGTTTTAACCATGTACTAGAGTGACCTTTTTAAAGTGATGTGTCGTGGATTTGATGTCCTTGTCAGCGAATTACTGTGCCCCATAAGATTTGTGCAGAGCATATGCTTTTTAGTCTTAACACAGAAGCATAAAACACCATACAGGAGCCATCAGGATTAGTGATGAGCGAGTGTGCCCGTTTAACCCTTTCACCGAGCATGCTCGTGTAATTGCCGAGTATCTTCGGCGTGCTCATATATTAAATTTGAGTCCCTGCGTCTGCATGATTTATGGCTGTAAGTCAGATTCAACACATGCAGGGATTGCCTGTTAGGGAATCCTCACATGTGTTGAGGCTATCTAACAGCCATAAATCAGGCAGACGCAGGGACTCGAACTTAATATACGAGCACGCCGAAGATACTCGGCAAGCACCTGAGTGTACTCGGCGAAAGGGTTAAAAGGGCACACTCGCTCATCACTAATCAGGATTATTCATCACTAGTACAGATGGTTATTGGTCAAGTATTCTGGCAACATATAATTTTGCCTTCAAGAAGTTACATGCAGTGTCGTGTAGTAGAAGATAGTATAAAACAGCTGCTAGAACACTATACACTATAGTGAATAATAGGAATGATTGAGTAAGGCCGCATTCACACGTTCAGTATTTGGTCAGTTTTTCACCTAAGTATTTGTAAGCCAAAACCAGGAGTGGCTCATGTGTTTCTGATTCGGTCGACAGGGTAGGGGTACTCGGATACCGGGATGGATGGGCTACAACAGTGGGGATCACGGTTGGTCGGTTCCTGGTTCCGTGCCCTGGACCCTCAGTGAAGTGATGGGGGTTAGGATGATGGGAATACTGTGTCGTGACACCTCCTGTGGTAACTGGTAATATCGCTTACCAGCGCTGTGAATGGTCGCTGAGGTGATCGGCACACGGCTTGTCCGAACGCTATAGGCAATAATCACAAAGTAGGCACACACACGCATTAAGTCTTTGTTTCAGTACCTTTCTTTTACTGATGTCCGGTAACAGGTACAGTTCAGGAGGGTAACCAGGTTTTCGGTGCAGGTAGAGATATTCACTCTGGAGATTTGTGAGGCCTCTTCTAACAATGTGTGCGTTGTTTGGGATCAGTCCTGCCTTAAGCTGAACCTGCCACCTTGACTTTCTTTGGGGTCCTTCTCCACAACTGACAATGAGGACCTTTCCTTGGGGCTACCAATTCTCTTTCTGGGCCCCTGGTCCTATACTTGGTCAAGTTTGGCAACTCTTTCCCCTTCTTCTTCAGGGGGAATAGATCCTCCTGATCTGTCCGGGTTTTCTATGCTATTCCTAAATTAATAGCAATCTCGGACTCCGGTGTCCGGGTGAGCTAAAGGGATAATAGTTTTATCTCTTTCTTTCTCCTTCTAGCCTCCGTCCCTCTCTCTAGGGCGCTTTCACAACACAGACCGGTTTCCTAGTTCAGGTCTTAACTGGTCCTCAGCCAACAGCTCTCTTTTTCATCCTCCCTTCACCCCCATTTTCCAGACTAACTGCCGCTTTGCTGTCTCTCTGGAAACTGACTCCTCCCCTCAGACCTGGGGTGGAAGGTGTTGTGTGTGCCTAAGCGTACATCTCCTCCCCGCACCTATGGATCCTGTGGTAATCCCCTGCAGGGGTGCCACAGTTCTATTATACTTTTCCTCTGATTGTTCCACTCCTGATTTTGGCTTTTAAATACTGATGTCAAAATACTGACCAAATATTAAACGTGTGAACGTGGCCTAATAGGAATGCTATAGTATTGTGTCTGTCACCTATCAGCTGATCCGGGTTCTTTGAAAACAGCTTTATGCTGTAGGAATAAGTTTTATATAATTGGCTAATCACTTCCTGGCGGGACACAGAAAAAGGACAGAACCAAAGAGAAATTAAAGAAAACAAATTATAGGGTTATAATTGGAGGATGAAATTTAACCCTTTCTGAAAAAAATATAATTAAGAAAATGACAAAATGTCTTTTAAAGGGGGCTTCTTGGTTAGCACTGCAGCCTTGCATCGCTCGGGTCCTAGGTTTAAATCCCACCAAGGACATCTACAAGTAGTTTGTATGTTCTCCCCGTGTTTGCGTGGGTTTCTTCACAGTACTCCGAAGATGTACTGATAAGGAATTTATGTTGTGAGCCTCATTGGAGACAGTTATAATGATGTCTGTAAAGCACTGTGGAATTATTGGCGCTATATAAGTGAGTAAAATAAAAAATAAAAGCTCGGGTCCTGTGAGAGAGAGAGATTGAAGTCACTAAGATCGGACTTTCCATTGTCTCACTATCTTGACAGCTGTGTGAGAGTTCTTGTCTTTGAGAAAAAATATCACAGATATCACTGTGTTGTGAGGATTGGGGAAATAATATTAGCAGCTGGTAAACGCAGGTGAGACGGGAATTGCTGATTTCATGTTGGATGTAGTAACATTTGAAGCAATAAAAGATGGATTCCTGTGTACTATGCCACAGAATGTCGAGAGGGAGGAGGCTAGAAGACACAGCGGCAGAGGTAAATGCTACCACTGCTTCTCCTCGGTGCGTCTATGCAGCGAGACACTCAAATAAAACCTCTAGAACTACCTATGTCCTCCTCTATTGGATTAATCCTTTACATGCAGCTATTTCCCCTTCTAGTAGATTAACCCTATCTTCCTCCTTTATTTGGGGTGCACAACACCCAGTGACATCCTATTACATGGTAAAGTTCTGTCTTCTAGCAGTGTATTGAGGAAATGTTTCACCTGATTTGTGTTTTGCTGAGTTGTATTACATTGGTGAGTTGAAGGGATTGTCCTCAAAAGGACAACCGCTGATTTATCACCTCACTGTCCCATATAACATAAAGACAATTCATACCTCCCATAGCAGTTGTGTTCCTGTAATGCTGCTTTTCCTGGTGGGTCACTTGACAGTGTTGTGTGGCTGCTACAGCCATGCAGCGGCTTCTGTGATACTTACAGTATAGAAATAGCATTTTAGGCACCAGAAACAAAACAGTGAAGCAGGTAAATTGATTTATTCATTCTAAATCCTAACCAGGTCTGAGCACAAGGTAACATTTGTCATTCAGATGCTGCAGAGAATCATCCCGGTAAGATAGGAAAAAAACATCTCACCGCCATCTATGTCCCAATAGTTCTGTAAACACAGAAAAAACGTCTTTCCTGGGACGCAGTAGGAAAAGCAAGAAGAAGGATCCAGTTCTACGGAATAAAATCTTCTTTATAGCTGAATGTATTTCAGTGAGTAATAGTGAAATTAAAAGCTTGTCCTAAGACATATGCACAGTCCATGACTGGGCGGTCTGAGACCAACCCGGCTGTTGCCGCGTTTCTGGTGTTTCCACCCGTTGATTAAGGGTAGAAACACCAGAAAGACATTGACAGCTGGGTCGGTCTCAGACCGCCCAGTCATGGACTGTGCATATGTCTTAGGACAAGCTTTTAATGTCACTATTTAACTGAAATACAATCACTAATAAAAAAGATTTTATCCCATGGAGCTGGATCCTTCTTTAGAAGATCATCCCCTACAGTCCAGAGAAGAGAATCTCATCAGATTTTGAGCTCAGTTTGAAAAATGATAGGAAAATCTTAATTACTAAGTGACATTATCTAATTCATACATGTGAAACTCTGGCCCGTGGCCAAATCTAGCCCACATGGTTAAATTTGGCCTGCAATAATGAAACCACCACCTGTATTTGTGGCGATTATTCTGTATGGAGGACTATGTGGGGCCCATTATTATGTATGGAGGACTATATGGGGCCCATTATACTGTATGGAGGACTATGTGGGACCCATTATTCTGTATGGATGACTATGTGGGGCCCATTGTTCTATATGTTGGACTATGTGGGACCCATTATTCTGTATGGTGCACTATGTGGGACCAATTATTCTGTATGGAGGACTATGTGGGACCCATTATTCTGTATGGAGGACTATGTAGGACCCATTATACTGTATGGAGGACTATGTGGGGGCCATTATTAAGTATGGAGGACTATATGGGGCCCATTATTCTTTATAAAGGAATATGTGGGGCCCATTATACTGTATGGAGGACTATGTGGGGCCCATTATTATGTATGGATGACTATGTGGGGCACATTGTTCTGTATAGAGGACTATGTGGGACCCATTATTCTGTATGTTGGACTATGTGGGATCCATTATTCTGTATGGGGGACTATGTGGGACCCATTATTCTGTATGGAGGACTATACAGGACCCATTATACTGTATGGAGGACTATGTGGGACCCATTATTCTGTATGGAGGACTATGTAGGACCCATTATACTGTATGGAGGACTATGTGGGGGCCATTATTCTGTATGGAGGACTATGTGGGGCCCATTATTATGTATGGAGGATTACATGGGGCCCATTATTCCGTATAAAGAAATATGTGGGGCCCATTATACTGTATGGAGGACTATGTGGGGCCCATTATTCTGTATGAAGTAATATGTGGGCCCATTATACAGTATACTGGTTGGCAAACGATTTTGTCCAAGTTCATCATTTTGGCCTTCTGTGTGTTTGAGATTGATATCCCAGATGTAATTAGACATTGGCTTAGGTGGTTCTTGTTTTTTGTCTAAACTCTTACAAAAGGGATAGGTGTGTAGGGGGCTCATCTTGACAACTATGAGGGTCAGCCAATAAGTAATGCCTCCTATTTTTTTTCTCCTTTTAATTGGCAAGAAATTCAAATGCAATTACATAGGTTGAAAACCACAACATTAACGATTAATTTGTCACTTTTCAATATAATCTCCATCCATTTCCACAGTCTTAGTCCACCGTTTAACAAGGGCATGTATTCCAGCATGGTAAAAAGCATTCTTGGGACCCACCGTGCACAAACTTTTCTGTATCCCAGTTGTCCAATAATTTTCATCATACTGCCTTTACTGAGGCAGATAATGCCACACAATTCATCTGCAGTCACCCGGCGGTCACCACGAATGATGTTATCGACTCGCTGAATGTTGCTTGGAGTCACTGCGGTTACTGGCCTGCCACTCCGCATTTTGTCAGCCAACGGTGATGGCCCTTCAGCTGTGTTACAGCGACGAACCCATCGTCTAACAGTACTGACATCCACTGTTGCATCACCGTACACATTTTTCAGTCTCTCATGAATTCGAATGGGCGTTTCACCTTCTGCATGCAAGAATTCAATCACAGAACGTTGTCTAATACGAACATTGATGTCAGCCATTTTGCAAACGGATACAGTCCTGCCACCTGTTGGTGCAGGAAGTTGCAATTGCTCTGGATTGGAGAAGAAGGTTTGAGGAATTGTGCCAAATTCGAATATTTAACATAACTACCTTATTTAAAGAGAAAAAAAATAGGAGGCATTACTTATTCACTGACCCTCGTATATTTCCTAGATACCGCCCTGCTTTTATGCTATGTGATCGCCTTCTGAATTCTTTCAATTTTTTTTACCTCCATTCATAACATTGATACTTTTTTTATTACATTGAGTATGTGCGTTATCTTCTCTACATTTGGATGCCGAGTTCTAGATCTCTAACACTTTAATCCTTCCTTGTAATTCTCCTGTAAGGACAAATCTCTATTTGGTAATTATCTGTAACCGTCAAATATTAAGACAGGAACTCAGCAGAATTACAGTAAAACCGTTCATTATGGAGACATCTTAGGGTTCAAGATCTTGTTTTAAATTTCAACTGCATAACATTCCCTGCGTTATTGGGATTAATAACTGCAAATCTGGCTGAACGTTAGAAATTGTCATGTTTGCTTGTAAAAAGTTTAATCCTTTTAAAATGGAAATTTGGAAGACATATATATGATTTATAGGAGAAGTAGGTGGGAGTGAAAAGATGCAGGCTTTATGATTGACAAGATCTAAAGATACTCACACTATATATATATAAAGTAAAATAGTAAATGAGCAGCTACAGATGTTTCTAATTAATTACGCAATCAGGACTATGAAATGTGCTCATGAAATGACACCTCCCTGAAAGCGTTGTGAGAACAGCAAATCAGTGTCCTACTGTGATGAGCTGTACAAGGAATATGAAAATAGGCCATCACACCCACCTCTCACATACCAGAACTCACTCCATAAATCAAAGCTAGTATTTTAGATAGTTAACTCGGAATAGGTACAGTCTTTGGGGACCGGTGGTTAATTAGGCTTCTGTTTTTCAGGTAGGATAGCTTGTAGGTACCATTGACCCCTTATGTGGCTGTTGCCCTCTGCTAGATTTAGCTGCCGACATAGTTTTTTAATCTATTTCTATGAAAGAAAAAAATGCAGAAAATAAATATTGTATTCCAAAATGTATGTTACAAATTTTTAATATTGAAAGAAGACACAAGTCCATTGAGTTCAACCTATAACATACGACGCAGATGCCAATTACCCCATTTAGGGGAAGAATTCCTTCCCGACTTCGCATACGGCAATCAGACGAGTTCCCTGGATTAACGTCTCATCTAGTGTTGAGCGAACATGCTTGACGCTGCTCGGTACTCGCCCGAGCATCACGCTACTCGGGATGTTCGGCGAGCACCGAGCATTTCCGGGTTACTCGGGCGGGAGCTCGGGTCTCCGCCCTGCATGTTTGGCGCTCTTTACAGAGCCAATGAACATGCAGGGATTGCCAGCCAGTCACTGTAATGCTGCAGCCATGTTGGTTGTGGGCATTACAATGATTGGCTGGCCGCACAGCGTCACCTCGAGTATTTAAAACGGGGCGCCGCCATCTTGGACACAGTCGCTCCGGATTAGACAGTGTAGAGACAGCGCTGCTGATTTAGGGAGAGATATAAACTGCAAAATAGTTAGTGTAGGGTCTGTAAAGGCTGCCAGAACAAACAAACAGTCCTTTTCAGGACTAATATCCATCCCAGATACCAGGCAGGCAGGCTGTATAGGAGACGCAGTGGTTATACCAGCAAACGCTGCATTACAGTCCTGTGTGCTCCTGTTGCTGAAATTGCTGGACTTAGCACCAGGTGTCGGGGGCCACGAAAAATCCTTTTTTTTCCACCTAAATCCTCCTTTTTTTTTTCCTCCTTCACACTGTACAAATACCCGTCTTATTAACCTTTTGGTGTCCCCCCCCCCCCCAAAAAAAAGCGTGTCTCTGATTTTTCAGACACAAATATAACTGTTGAAAATAGTCTGGTGTAGGCTAGAGAAACAGAAGTGTTGTTTTGCACTTCCACGGTTCAAACCTCTGTATTATCCATTTTGGGCCATTTGTATCTAAAAAAAAAACAGTTTGAGTGTGTCGCTCACTGTTCAGCCGCAAATATCTCTATTTAAAAAAGTGTGGTATACCCCAGTAAACAATAACTGTGGTTTTGCCATCCCACGGTAAAAAATCTCTATTATTCAGCTTTTGGTAGTTTTTTCCGTAAAGAAAAACAGTAGTGTCTCCTGACTGTTGTGACACAAAAATATATCTGTTGAAAATAGTCTTGTGTAGGCCCGACATCCCAGTGTGGTTTCGCAGTTCCACGGGTCAAATCGCTGTACTATCCAGTTTTGGGCCTTTGGTATCTAAAAAAAAGCAGTTTGAGTGTGTCGCTCACTGTTCAGCCGCAAATATCTCTATTTAAAAAAGTGTGGTATACCCCAGTAAACAATAACTGTGGTTTTGCCATCCCACGGTAAAAAATCTCTATTATTCAGCTTTTGGTAGTTTTTTCCGTAAAGAAAAACAGTAGTGTCTCCTGACTGTTGTGACACAAAAATATATCTGTTGAAAATAGTCTTGTGTAGGCCCGACATCCCAGTGTGGTTTCGCAGTTCCACGGGTCAAATCGCTGTACTATCCAGTTTTGGGCCTTTGGTATCTAAAAAAAAAGCAGTTTGAGTGTGTCGCTCACTGTTCAGCCGCAAATATCTCTATTTAAAAAAGTGTGGTGTACCCCAGTAAACAATAACTGTGGTTTTCCTCTTCCATGGTTCTAATCTACTCTTTATTACCCTTTTTCCATTGATAGTGCAAGTGTAAGCTATTTTACTTCATTTACAATGGGCAAGGCGCGAGGCAAGGGACGTGGAAGTGGACGTTCTGGTGATGGTTCGTGCAGAGGACGGGGCCGTGGCCAAGGTGAAAATGTGCCACAACCAACAGCCACATCTTCTCGCTCCCACTTCTTGACCGAATTACTAGGGAAGCACAGAACAACACCAGTATTGAGAACTGATCAGTGTGAACAGGTTATTAATTGGATAGCAGATAATACTTCCAGTTGCCTGGGCACCACCACCTCCGGTCTGTCTTCCACACGGTCAACTCTTAGTAGCCGTGAGTCTCGACCGCATACTCCTCCTCACCCTGATGCTCCTTCCTCCCACCATGCCGAGTGTCGTCAGACAGCAAGTGATCCCACAGTTGGACACTCTGATAAGCTGTTCACTGGTCCATTTCCATATTTGGGCCCCTCGCCTGATACGCTTGAAGTGGTGGAAGAGGAGATCCCATGTTGCGATGCCCAAATATTTGAACAGCCACGGCCACAGAAAGTTGACGTTGGCAATCTGTCACAAGAGGTGGACGATGACGAGACACAATTGCCAGGAAGTGAGGAGGAGGATCGTGGTGCGCAAGTGGAAGAGGAGGAGGTGGTGGATGATCTAGTAACTGACCCAACGTGGAAGGAGGACATGCAGAGTGAGGCCAGCAGCACACAGGGGGAGGGAGGCAGAGTACCCCAACAGGCAGGAAGAAGCAGTGTGGTGGCCGCAGACAGAAGGCAGGCAACCGTTCCCCGTAACACCAACACGAGGGACGTTGCCAGTACAAGTGGTAGGTTTTCCAGAGTCTGGAATTTTTTTAAAGACTCTGCTGATAACCCCAAAAAGGCCATATGTTCCACCTGCCATGCCAGCATCAGCAGGGGTGACAAAACTACCAGCCTGACCACCACCAGCATGATCAGGCACATGGCAGCAAAGCACCCGACTTTGTGGGGCGAAACCCAGGGTCCACGACCAGTGTCAGCGGGTGTTACCACTGCTTCTTCCACTGTTGTGCGTGCAATAGAACCCCCTGTTGTGTGTGCAAGGCAATCCCCTGTCCATACTGCATGTAAAGATGCCCCCTCCTCTCAGTCTTCACTTGTTATGGCAGTTTCTCAAGAAACAGCATCAACGTCCATGTCCACGTCCCACCGCAGCGTTCAATTGTCCATATCCCAGACCTTTGAACGAAAGCGGAAATTCGCAGCTAACGCCCCACAGGCCACAGTCCTAAATTCACACATTTCACGACTGCTTGCATTGGAAATGCTGCCTTTTAGGCTGGTGGAGACGGAATCCTTCCGCAATCTTATGGCGGTGGCCGTCCCTCGGTACTCGGTCCCCAGCCGACACTATTTTGCCCGGTGTGCCAACCCCGCACTACACAAGCACGTGTCCCAAAGCATCTGCCGTGCCCTCAACAACGCAGTTACTGGGAGAGTCCACCTGACAACGGACACGTGGACAAGTGCTTGTGGCCAGGGACGGTACATCTCTCTGACGGCACACTGGGTAAACATAGTGGAAGCCGGGACCCAGTCGGACCTTGGGACGGAACACATCCTCCCCACACCGAGGATTGCGGGCCCTATGTCAGTCAGAGTTGCCCCCACAGTGTACAGCTCCTGCGCATCCTCCTCCTCCTCCTCCTCCTCATGTTCAAACTCCATCTCAGATATCACCACATCAGTTACAAGCTGGAAGCATTGCAGTACTGCCTCCGCCAAGCGGCAACAGGCTGTGCTGAAACTCATAAGCTTAGGTGATAAACCTCACACTGCTTGTGAGTTGTGGACAGCTGTGAAAGAGCAGGCAGATCTGTGGCTGAGACCGCTGAACCTACATCCCGGCATGGTCGTGTGTGACAATGGCCGTAACCTGGTGGCGGCTCTGAGGCGAGGTGAGATCACACACGTACCATGCCTGGCTCATGTGCTTAACCTCGTGGTTCAGCGGTTTCTTAAATCGTACCCCGAGTTGCCAGATCTGCTCGTGAAAGTACGCCGCCTGTCAGCTCATTTTCGCAAGTCGGCTACAGCTTCCGCCGCCCTTGCTGTGTTGCAGCAGCGTTTGCAGCTTCCGGCACACAGACTGGTGTGTGATGTCCCCACAAGTTGGAACTCTACCCTCCACATGTTGCAAAGGATTTGTGAGCAGAAGAGAGAAGTTGTGGAGTACCAGCTGCAACAAGGCCGTCGATATTCAGGTCAGACTCCACACATAAGACCTCAGGAGTGGACCTGGATGTCTGACATATGTACCATCCTGACAAACTTTGAGGAGGCCACCAAGAAGGTGAGTGGCGATGACGCCATCATTAGTGTCAGCATCCCACTTGTCTGTCTTTTGCAACGCTCTCTGCAGAGAATTAAAGAGGAGGCATTGCAGCCAGAGTATGATGAGATGGATTAAGAAGCCATAGCGGGCGATTACACACAGCCCAGCCTCATCTCATCCCAACGTGCATTGGGGGACAATGAGGGAGAGGAGGAGGAGGAGGAGGAGGAGGAAGAACAGGAGCTGCTATCATGCGTTGTAGACGGTAGTACCTGTACAAGTGTCATACCGTCGGTTCAGCGTGGGTGGCCTGAGGACAGGGGGGAGGAGGAAGAGGAGGAGGAGGAGGAGGAGAGCATGGTCAGTCGTCATCTTGGTGAGGACACGGAAATCTTGCTCGTTACCAGTCTGGCACGCATGGCTGACTTTATGTTACGCTGCCTTAACCGTGACCCTCGCGTTGTCAAAATGTTGGGTGACAGTCATTACTGGTTGGTGACACTTGTAGACCCCCGCTACAAGGAGAACTTTCACTCTCTTATTCCTGAGGTGGAGAGGTCTACAAAAATGGGGCAGTACCAGAAGGCCCTTGCTGCAGAACTCTTAAAACAATTCCCATCTGAACACGCTAGCGGCAGAGGTCACAGTTCGTTGCCCAACCAAGGCGCACAGGCGAGAGAGACGCAACTCCAATCCAGCAGAGGCAGGGGAACACTGTCAACGTTCTGGGACAGCTTTCTGACACCCGCCCAGCTTACAGGCCCTGAGGCGCGGGGTACTCTCACAAGGAGTGGAAAGTTTCAAAAGATGGTGAGGGAGTACCTTGCCGATCGTACCAGCGTCCTCCATGATTCCTCTGTGCCTTTTAATTATTGGGTATCCAAGCTGGACACTTGGAATTAACTCGCTCTGTACGCCTTGGAGGTCCTGGCCTGCCCTGCCGCTAGCGTGTTATCGGAGCGTGTTTTTAGTGCCGCTGGGGGAATTATAACTGATAAGCGCACTCGCCTGTCAACTGACAATGCTGACAAGCTGACCCTTATCAAAATGAACAAGGGCTGGATTGTGCCAGACTTCTCATCGCCACCAAATGACAGCAGAGTAACATAAAGTCAAATCCACTGTGTTATTTCGGGAGGTGTATTCACATGCACCGCTTCACACCCACACATGGGTATACGCTTCCTCGTTTCGGCTGTTTTATCTTCTTCTCCTTATCCTCAGCCTCCACCACCACTATACCACCAGGGTGCCAGCATTGCAAGTTCCTCCGTCCTTATTTTTGGCAGCTTTTGCTTGCAAGGCATAAGCAAATACTATGGGACACCCACTCCCAATAATGGGACTTATGTTTGTAATATGCTGTACTGCATGGCTCTTGTAAGGGGCATTGCAAGTTGCTCCGTCCTAATTTTTGGCAGCTTTTGCTTGGAAAGCATAAGCAAATACCATGGGACACCCACTCCCCAATAATGGGACTTATGTTTGTAATATGCTGTACTGCATGGCTCTTATAAGGGGCATTGCAAGTTGCTCCGTCCTAATTTTTGGCAGCTTTTGCTGGGAAAGCATAAGCAAATACTATGGGAGACCCACTCCCCAATAATGGGACTTATGTTTGTAATATGCTGTACTGCATGTAACGCGCCCCCTGGGCCGTGTATACACGTGTGTGGGATACCCGGTGCCGGGTCTCTGGGGTCTGTAGTCTCCGTGGCGGTGACCCGGTCCCGTGGCTCAGGCTGGTCAAACCAGTGGCAGTCTTTCTTAGGTTTTGAGGTTAATTGTCCGACTGCGCCACCCGTGGATTGCGGTCAGGGAGTACCAACGCTGCGAGGCAGACCGCTGAGGCTGGTGTTGTGTGCGCAGCATAGAATGGGATAACTCCTCTTGGGAGGAGTATAGCCTCAGGGCAGTGAGTGTGGATGATGGGGGTGATGGTGCACGAGCGCAGCAGGAATGACTCAGAGTCTTTGCAGTGCAGTTCAGGGTCTTTACTGATGATTATAAGGTAGACCCTCCCGGGAGTACTGGCTAGCATAAGAGGCCTGGTCAGTCTGTGAGCAAGCAGGAGTTCCCCTGGCCAGGTGGAATTGTAGGCCTCCCCGTCTGTCTGCACTCTTCCTGGCTACCTTGCTGTAAGCGGGTAGAAGTAGCCCACGTCCCTGAGTGTACCGTGTAGTGCTCACCCGTATGGCTGGTGACTTGGGGCCTTCTGTTAGCCTCCGCTCCACGACGGCGGTGCTGGTCCCTTGCTTGTGACTGAGCCTCCGGGCTTCTATGGCCAGAGGACCTGAAATCCCCTGCCAGCTGGTTTCTGCTGCTGGATATATAAGTCCTCACAGCTTCGGACTCCTGTGTCCGGTTCCTATTGTCTTCTGCCAGGGCGAGCTCTGCTCAGCTTCCAGCCCCTGGTCTTTAGCTCCTAGCTCCTACAGAGCTCCTTGCTGTTACTTTCCCTTGCTCTCACTCTGACTCTGACTGTTCTCTGACTCACTCAACCCCGCCCCAGATCCAGTTTATAAGGGCAGAATTCTCCCCTCCCAGGACTGGGGCAGGAGGATGTTGCAAGTTTAAGGGATCCTGACCAGGAAACCTCCCACTTGATCTCCGACGTAATATCTCTATTACTGTGGTGACCAGACCCCTGGGGTGCCACACATGGCTCTTGTAAGGGGCATTGCAGTTCCTTATAATTTTTGGAAAGCCTTCCATTCACTGCTTAGGCCAACAGTGCACGGGAGACCCAGTTGCTATAAATGGAAAAAAAGGTTTAGTTAACGCCCTCTGACCTCCATGTCATTTCCAAGGGGCATTGGAGTGGCTCGAAATTTTTGGTAGGCATTGCACTCACTGTATGCCCTATAACTGTGTAGCCGAACCGCTCCTTTTGTTACAGAAACATATCCTACAAGACATATCTGGTTGACTGGCCTGATATTGATGTGAATGGTCCCTGTTCCTCCTGCTCTTTCTCCTTTGCCACTACCTCAACCATCATTTATCACCTGAAGCTTTGTTTTAACGGGAGTCATAGAACTTGGATAGTAGCAGGAAAACATCCAGCAATCCTCGGAGGAGGTAGGATATGCGCCAAAACGCTGATCACCTCAGGCCTAGCCGCTACTACATACATGCGCTTGCATTACAACAAAACAAAGCAGATGCTAACTTCTATCATCCTCATCATGCTCCTCACCTTGGCACTCTCAACTCCCCTGATGGAGAAGCCAGGGCCCACCGGTGGAGTCTGATAGTCCGGTGGGCTCGGCCAATGCTGCCCTAAAGCAGGCCAGGCTAAGAAAAGTGTGGGAAAGGTCACCGGGACAAATAGGGGTTGCTGGGGACCGAGTATGGACACCCGGCCACCCCCTGGAGGCTGGGGAGCAAGCGGGGACACCCGGCCACCAGGCGGCTGGGGACTGAGTATGGATACCAGGCCGCCGACACAGCCATGGCTTGGTGGCCAGATTCCGCCTCCACATGCCTAAATGGCCCAATTTAAAGTGCAAGCAAGCAGTATGGTATTGCAGCCTGGGGGTGGGTGGTTGGCAGGCTGCATACTTGCGCTTGCATTGCAAGGAATGGGAGAGGTACAATTGAACACTGCCCTGGGAGAAGGACTTGAATGGGGATAGTTGCAAGTCTGCAACGACAGGTGCAAGATGGGAGGCATCTTCGCATGTACCATGAACAGGGGTTTGGCATGCACACACTACAGCGGAATAGGCTCTCCATCCCACTAAATGCACTGGGGAGGGCACAGGTAATAATTTGGTATACGCGCTTAATCTTATGTATAAGGCACACCAGGACAAATATGGGCGGCTGGGGACTGAGTATGGATACCTCGATGCCGAAGCAGCCATGAGGTAGTGGCTAGCTTCGGCCTCCTCCAAACTAAAAGGCCCCATTTCAAGTGCAAGCTAGCAGTATGGAATTGCAGTCTGGGGGTGGGTGGGTGGTAGGCTGCACACTTACACTTGCATTAAAAGAAAACATAGCAGATGCTAACTTCTGTCATCATCATCATGCTCCTCACCTTGGCACTCTCAACTCCACCGATGGAGAAGTCAGGGCCCACCGGAGGAGTCTGTTTCTCTGGTGGGCTTGTCCAATGCTGCCTAAAGCAGGATGGGCTAAGAAAAGTGTGTGGAGGGATGTTCCAAGGAGAAATAGGGGCGGCTGGGGACCGTTTATGGACACCCTGCTGCCCCCAGGCGGCTGGGGACCGTGTGTGGACTCCCGGCCGCGGGGCGGCTGGGGACTGAGTATGGACACCCGGCCGCCGGGCGGCTGGGGACTGAGTATGGATTCCAGGCCGCCAACACAGCCATGACGTGGTGGCCAGATTCCGCCTCCACATGCCTAAAAGGCCCAATTTCAAGTTCAAGCAAGCAAGCAGTATGGTATTGCAGCCTGGGGGTGGGTGGGTGGCAGGCTGCATACTTGAGCTTGTATTGCAAGGAATGGGGGAGGTACAATTGAACACTGCCCTGGGACTAGAACTTGCATGGGGATAGTTGCAAGTCTGCATCTTCTGATGCGGTAAGGATCACTTATGATGGGCACACTTTTAGACAGTGACCTGGGAGTCAGAGATGCTTCCAGGGGTCTTCCCCATGCTGTTCCCTTGTCTTTTCAGCACTTTATGCATGTGTCACACAGCACATGGCCAGATAAGGTTGTAAAATGTTAAAATGACATTTCACGGTGAATGCATTTGTCATAGTTGAAAGCAATACAAAAGTGCCAAAAACGCATAAAAAATGCTACTTGTGAACATAGCCGAAGGTGTGGAGGAGTATTTTTGTTTTTGGTCATTTATTTTAACTTATACACAAGTCTTTCCCTGGAAAGGATGTTCCTTAACATATTTCACAGGAAAAAAGTTTCACTTTCGTTTTTGAACGTTTTATTGTGAGCCTGTAAAAGTGGCTTAATACCTCTGACCACGTTGTTGACAGCAGTGACCTGGGGGTCAGAAATACTTCCTGGGGCGATCCCCATGCTGTCCCCATATCATTTGAGCACTGTCACTATCATTTTTGGCACTTGTTAGGCTTTTAAAAGACTGCCCGGGGTGCCACCGCAAAAATGCTCGAGTCTCCCATAGACTAACATTGGGCTCGTTGCTCGGGTCGAGCACCCGAGTATCACGGCGAGCTTGGCCCGAGCTTCGAGCAACGGAGCATTTTAGTGCTCGCTCAACACTAGTCTCATCGCAGAGTCTAGCACCCATAGCCTGTGATATTACAGTTATATGAAAAAGTTTGGGCACCCCTATTAATCTTAAGCTTAATGTTTTATAAAAATTGGTGTTTTTGCAACAGCTATTTCAGTTTGATATATGTAATAACTGTTGGACACAGTAATGTTTCTGCCTTGAAATGAGGTTTATTGTACTAACAGAAAATGTGCAATCTGCATTCAAACAAAATTTGACAGGTGCATAAGTATGGGCACCTCACCAGAAAAGTGACATTAATATTTAGTAGATCCTCCTTTTGCAAAAATAACAGCCTCTAGTCACTTCCTGTAGCTTTTAATGAGTTCCTGGATCCTGGATGAATGTATTTTTGACCATTCCTCTTTACAAAACAATTCCAGTTCAGTTAAGTTTGATGGTCGCCGAGCATGGACAGCCCTCTTCAAATGATCCCACAGATGTTCAATGATATTCAGGTCTGGGGACTGGGATGGCCATTCCATAACATTGTAATTGTTCCTCTGCATGAATGCCTGAGTAGATTTGGAGCGGTGTTTTGGATCATTGTCTTGCTGAAAGATCCATCCCCTGCGTAACTTCAACTTTGTCACTGATTCTTTCACACTATTGTCAAGAATCTGCTGATACTGAGTGGAATCCATGCGTCCCTCAACTTTAACAAGATTCCCGGTGCCGGCATTGACCACACAGCCCCAAAGCATGATGGAACCTCCACCAAATTTTACTGTGGGTAGCAAGTGTTTTTCTTGGAATGCTGTGTTTTTTGCCACCATGCATAACGCCTTTTTGTATGACCAAATAACTCAATCTTGGTTTCATCAGTCCACAGGACCTTCTTCCAAAAAGAAATTGGCTTCTCCAAATGTGCTTTTGCATACCTCAGCCGACTCTGTTTGTGGCGTGCTTGCAGAAACGGCTTCTTTCGCATCACTCTCCCATACAGCTTCTCCTTGTGCAAAGTGCGTTGTATAGTTGACCGATGCACAGTGACACCATCTGCAGCAAGTTGATGCTACAGCTCTCTGGAGGTGGTCTGAGGATTGTCCTTGACTGATCTCACCATTTTTCTTCTCTGCCTTTCTGATGTTTTTCTTGGCCTGCCACTTCTGGCCTTAACAAGAACTGTCCCTGTGTTCTTCCATTTCCTTACTATGTTCCTCACAGTGGAAACTGAGAGGTTAAATCTCTGAGACAGCTTTTTGTATCCTTCCCCTGAACAACTATGTTGAATAATATTTGTTTTCAGATCATTTGACAGTTGTTTTGAGGAGCCCATGATGCCACTCTTCAGAGGAGATTCAAACAGGAGAACAACTTGCAAGTGGCCACTTTAAGTAGCTTTTCTCATGATTGCATACACCTGGCTATGAAGTTCAAAGCTCAATGAGGTTACAAAACCAAAAAAAGTGCTTTAGTAAGTCAGTAAAAAGTAGGAAGGAGTATTTAAAACAAGAAAATGATAGGGGTGCCCATACTTATGCACCTGTCAAATTTTGTTTAAATGCAGATTGCACATTTTCTGTTAGTACAATAAACCTCATTTCAAGGCATAAACATTACTGTGTCCAACAGTTATTACATATATCAAACTGAAATAGCTGTTGCAAAAACACCAATTTTTATAAAACATTAAGCTTAAGATTAATAGGGGTGCCCAAACTTTTTCATATGACTGTATATCAAACTGAAATAGCTGTTGCAAAAACACCAATTTTTATAAAACATTAAGCTTAAGATTAATAGGGGTGCCCAAACTTTTTCATATAACTGTATATTTATCAAGAAAGGTCCATAATTTCACTGCTCTTACAGTAAAGAATCGCTGTCTGTGATGAGGATGATGCCCCCTTGTCATCATTGCAGGTCTAGGTGTAAAAGATTATTAGAAAGATTTCTGTACTCTCCCCTCATATATTTGTACATGGTAATAAGAGCTCCCCTAAGAATTTGTTTTTCCAAACTAAATAACCCCAAGTGTAATAACCTGTCTTAGTATTGCAGACCCCCTAGTCCTCTAATAACCTTGGTCGCTCTTCTCTGCACCCGCTCTAGTTCAGCTATGTCTTTCTTATACACTGGAGACCAGAACTGTACACAGTATTCTAAGGCTGTGTGCCCGCGATGCGTTTTTGGTGCGTATTTTGGTGCGTATTTGCAGCGCGTAAACGCTCCAGAAACGCATTGCATACCTCATCCCATGACTTCCTATGACATTCTGCAAGTTCTGTGCACATGGTCCGTATTTTTTCTGCGCAGATTTTACTTGCAGAAAAAATACGGACATGACCAATTCTTGTGTGTTTCTGCATGCGTATTTGCCTATACAATGCATTGGAAAAACACATGGCAAATGCGCGTCAAATACGCGTCAAAAACGCATGCGTTTTTCTGCCAAGGAGATGCAGAAATGCTCAGGAAAATTTCTGCTTCATTTCTGCATCATGGGCACCAAGCCTAAGTGTGGTCGCACTAGTGACTTGTATAGAGGTAAAATTAAGTTCTCCTCATGAGCATCTATGCCTCTTTTAATGCATCCCATTATTTTATTTGCCAAGTCCTTTTCAGTGTCGATTCTACCCAGTAAAAGGCATGGATGCCACCCATAGTGTGAGAGCTGCCATGGCTAGCATCTTATTTCCCTGGAAGGCAAATGTAATATAAAATAGTAGCCATCGTTATCCATGTAATTTATGAATCACTTAAGGAGGAACCGTTGATTATCATAAGGGTGGAAGCAACCCCATGACATACATATACGGTAAGGTGGACAGAGGTAGCACTAATGGAATAATCGTTAAAGGGAATCTGTCAGCAGGTTTTTGCTATTTAATATTATATCACCTTGATGTACAAGCTGAGAGTCTGATTCTAGTGATGTATCACTTACTAGGCTGAGTTTTTGTTTCCATAAAATCAGTGTTTTATTAGCAGGAGATTATCACTACAGGACAAGCTCCCTGCCGAGCCTCGTATTTCAACCCCGCCCCCACCACTGATTGGCAGCTTTCTATGAATACACAGTGTACACAGAAATCTGCCAATCAGTGCTGTGGGTGGGGTTATACAGGGCTCAGCATTCTGAGCACTGATAGATGTGCAGTAGTGAAAACTGTGATTCTATCACAATTGCTGCAGTCAGTAAACTGAGTGATACATTATTGGAATCAGGGTCTCTGTCCCTATATCATGCTGATGTCAGATTACATAGAAAAAGCATGATGACAGATTCCCTTTAAGAGGCAAAAATAGAGAAATGCCATATATTTGTAAATTAGATTTTAGAATGCTAAATAAAGCAGTTATAAGTAGTTTTATTTACAGAGAAACTGCCTTTTCTTTTTTTTTTTCGCAAAAAAAACCCTTTAGACATTCTGCTCTATTGATTGTCACTTTTGCAGTATAGCCTCAGCCACTGCCTCTATAACGTACATTGACAGTGACATATTGTTTTCAGGTGTTAAAAAGTGCAACAAAAATGACAGTCAGTACACTATGTGCACAATTATCAGGCAATTTGTATTTTTGATTATTTCTTTTATTATTGCACAGCCACAATGCTGTTGGTCAATCCAAGAGGTTAAGAGACCTGAATATTTAAGAAAGTAAAAGTGGGGTTTTGTCTTAGTGTGGCGCCCCTGAGGGTTCGGTCACCACAGAGTTATTGCATCTCATCCAGAGGTGTGGTATCTCACTCTCAGGTAAGGAAGGAGTATGGCTCAGGACCCTAACACTACATCCACTACACCACATTTCCGGGGGACAGGGCGAGATTGCTCCTACGGGAGAGCACAGTCCCTGATCCCTGGCTGGAGTGGGGAGGAACCACTTAGAGAGGGGGAACTATGTAGTGGGTGGGTGGAGGACGTAGATCCTGGGAGCACATCAGCAGGAGTTCTAAAAGTAAGGAACCATCTTAGATCAGGGTTCAGTCAGTCAGAGGAGGAAAGTGACAGGAGCAGGGGCTCTGCATGAGCTCTGCTCCACAGGCGGACCAAGTCAGGAGGCCTGAGCCTGAAGGAGAAAGGAGAGAGAAGGGGAGCAGGAGAGGCTCCGGGACGGGAAGTGAAGGGACCCCAGGGGTACGGGCCGTGCAGCAAGCCACCCGTACGCCCACCGTTGCCAGGAGGTAGGGAGGTCAGGCCGTAGAAAGGGAACCGATCCCTTAACTAGCCAAGAGCTACAAGGCCTAACTAGAGAACCGGAGGCTGCAGCATTTCAAATACCGCAGACCATAAGTGCATACCAGTGTACTAGGAAGGTAGCCGCATAGGAACCCAGGGACGGAACACACGTCGCCCACCAAGGCCCGAGGACACCGGACAGGAGTGCTACTAGGTGTGAGGTGCAGGGAGAAGGCCAGAAAGGACACACAGAAGGGGGTCCTGATAAAAACTCTGGAGATATCTGGGAGTCGTCAGAGCCCCTCACTGCGTGAGCACAGGACGCCGTGGGCTCTTACACTGGCCCTGTAGCTGGAACTGCTTTAACCGTGAGTAAAGGATCTGGGACTGCATCGTTTGGACTCTGTGATTATTCTTGCACCATCACCACCATCATCCATACACGCTGCCCTGAAGCAACACTCTTCCTGTGGGGAGTTACATCACCTTGCTGCACATACCACCAGCTTCAGCGGACTGCTCCGCAGCGGCGGTTCCCAATAACCGCATTCCACAGGTGGTGTAGTCGGACTATATATAACAGATACACATAGAGTACCCTGGTTTGTCCGCCCTGGGTCATGGACCGGGTCACCGCCACGGTGACTACAGCCCCCAGCATCTACAGGCCCGGCTCCGGGTACCCCACGGCCCAGGGGGCGCGTCAACTTTGGCGTAGTCGGCAGGATACGTAACCCACCCGTTATCATCGGGTATTGTGTGCCTAAAAGACTTTGTTTTCTACTGAATGTGGCGTCCACCCCTGAAGAACGGGCGCCATTATGTGCCAGCCAAACAACAACCAAAGGTCACCTCCCATCGTGGGCCAGGTTCCAGAATGGCGTCAAAAGCGGGGCCCGCCCCAAGCAGTAGTGATCATGTATGTGGATGTGTCCATCGACGCGGGGGGGCTGCCCTTGGAAGTGACCGACAGCAGACTGCCCTGGAACCACCCCCGAAATGGGAGGGGAGGCAAGAAAACTGAGAGACAGGGTGTGGTCTGGATCAGTCCAGGCAGGCCGCACCCGGGAAAGGACATGGACCGCAGCAACACCGGAGACCCTGCCAGTGGCATGCTGCAGGCCGAAGAGCCTTATACCCTAGAGGAGCTGGTGGTCAAGCTCCCCCGGGAAGATACCGAATTCCTCCGGTATGGAAGACCTGGGCCGGAGGATGGCAAGGGCCCAGCGAGACGCCATTGAAGAGTGGAAACTGGAGATGGAGCAGCGGATGGCGGCATGACAGCCAGCAACGCTGCCAGGCACCGGCAGCGCCCCAGCCTCCGAGGACCGAGAGCAGAGTCGGGAGGTCGCGAGTGACGCAGGAGCAACCGCGGGAGCAGGTATGGGAAGTCTCCCTGTCCCGGGCGCTGCAAGCGTCGACCTGTTTCTGGGTCCCCTGGTGGAGCCGCTAGTCCTGGGCATCATTGAAACCACCCCGCTCCCAATGCCCGAGCCTGGCCCTTTAACCTTGGGTGACGCCGCTGCATGCTCGCTGCACTCTTACCAAAGTGCGCCCGTCCTAAGCGCTCTCCAGGCCCCGGAACCACCTTCGGACGCCAGCGGCGCTGGCCCGCTCCTAGGCCCTCTCCAAGAACCGCCCCCTCCGACACCCGCATGGATGTATGGGCGTCACCAATGGGACTGGTCTGCGGAGGTAGAGGACCAGCAGCCTTCACTCCTGCCCGCTTCGCAGCCCACCGCCGCCGTCTCCCAGTTACCAGAAGACAAGGCCCAATTCCAGTGGGATTGCTCTGGGGAGGACTTGATGGGGTTCTCCCAGGAGACAAGGGCAGCTGCCGCCCGCCGCAAAGAGTTCTGCCACCAGCAACTGATCCAGTTTGAGAGGGAGCGCAGCTTACGGCGTGTGCGGTGGGAGCAGCTCGAGGCCAAAAACATGGAGGAGAAGACCAGGACCCGCAGAAGTTAGCAGACCACCAGTGGTCCCCGAATCACCAGGACCATAGTAAAATTTAACCTTAACAAAGGGTGGGGGTTCATCCAGGACCCGCTGTCAGGCACGGATCTTTTTGTAAACAGAAGAGACGTGGAGTCCCAACTGCCAGAGGGACACCCAGATCGGGCCCTGTATCCCGGGGACACCGTGTCCTACACCCGTCACCGAGGAGTAAGGGGCTGGTATGCCCTCAATGTCCACCACGTGGAGACAGCACCCTACCATGCTGATGACCCGGATGGGTCAGCCTGCGGTGGACCAGAATCTCCCCGGAGGGAGCACCCTTACTGAGTATAGTAGGTGAAGCAAAACTTTGGAAACTGTATATAAGTTACCCGTCAGGGTATGCAGAGACACTGCGCGTTCATGTTTACCCAGTTGCCTGGAAGGGTACAATCAAAAGTTAAAAGTTTCCCTTGTGTGCACTTAAGTTACCCGGAACGGGTCTAAGAGACTAACCGGCTGAGGACTGGGAGCAGCCACCTTTTGTAAATAGTTGCACCTCTTAAGGTGCCCCTTATTGGTTTTATAAGAACTACAACAAGTGACCTCAGAACAAAAACCCGTTGGAGGTGGCCGAAGACGAGGTCCAGCTTCTGGATCGTCTAAGCCCTGCAGCCACCCCAGGGCCTTCGTTGAGGGTTTGGGACGGGTCCCTCATATTGGTGCTTGCAAGTTTGCACCTTATTGAAAAATGGACACCTGGTTGCAGACTTCACTGTGACCAGTTAACAAAAGTTTATGTGAAAATTGTTTTTGATATGACAAATGCCAAAATATGAAGAATGTTTATATGAGAAAATGTTTTATATGCAAAAGAAATGTTTTATATATGAGAAGAGAGTTTTATAATGGTTGTATAGTGTAACCAGCAACGTTAAAAGAAGTATGGCTCCCATAAAGGGAAGAAGAGTTGTTTATGATCTTGTATGCGGACGAGTCCTAAAATTTTGCATGTCTTTGAAATATATGTCTTTTTCTCTGTTCCAGCCTGCGGACGTGCTGTGTTTTACCAGGGGGGTGTGTGTCGCCCCTGAGGGTTCGGTCGTCACAGAGTTATTGCATCTCATCCAGAGGTGTGGTATCTCACTCTCAGGTAAGGAAGGAGTATGGCTCAGGACCCTAACACTACATCCACTACACCACATTTCCGGGGGACAGGGCGAGATTGCTCCTACGGGAGAGCACAGTCCCTGATCCCTGGCTGGAGTGGGGAGGAACCACTTAGAGAGGGGGAACTATGTAGTGGGTGGGTGGAGGACGTAGATCCTGGGAGCACATCAGCAGGAGTTATAAAAGTAAGGAACCATCTTAGATCAGGGTTCAGTCAGTCAGAGGAGGAAAGTGACAGGAGAAGGGGCTCTGCATGAGCTCTGCTCCACAGGCGGGCCAAGTCAGGAGGCCTGAGTCTGAAGGAGAAAGGAGAGAGAAGGGGAGCAGGAGAGGCTCCAGGACGAGAAGTGAAGGGACCCCAGGGGTACTGGCCGTGCAGCAAGCCACCCGTACGCCTGCCGCTGCCAGGAGGTAGGGGGGTCAGGCCGTAGAAAGGGAACCGGTCCCTTAACTAGCCAAGAGCTACAAGGCCTAACTAGAGAACCGGAGGCTGCAGCATTTCAAATACCGCAGACCATAAGTCCATACCAGTGTACTAGGAAGGTAGACGCATAGGACCCCGGGGATGGAACACACGTCGCCCACCAAGGCCCGAGGACACCGGACAGGAGTGCTACTAGGTGTGAGGTGCAGGGAGAAGGCCAGAAAGGAGACACAGAAGGGGGTCCTGATAAAAACTCTGGAGATATCTGGGAGTCGTCCGAGCCCCTCACTGCGTGAGCACAGGACGCCGTGGGCTCTTACACTGGCCCTGTAACTGGAACTGCTTTAACCGTGAGTAAAGGATCTGGGACTGCATCGTTTGGACTCTGTGATTATTCTTGCACCATCACCACCATCATCCATACACGCTGCCCTGAAGCTACACTCTTCCTGTGGGGAGTTACATCACCTTGCTGCATATGCCACCAGTTTCAGCGGACTGCTCCCCAGCGGCGGTTCCCAATAACCGCATTCCACAGGTGGCGTAGTCAGACTATATATAACAGATATACATAGACTACCCTGGTTTGACCGCCCTGGGTCACGGACCGGGTCACCGCCACGGTGACTACAGCCCCCAGCATCTACAGGCCCGGCTCCGGGTACCCCACGGCCCAGGGGGCGTATCATTAGGAGAATATCTATGTCTAGATAATTATTAGGCAACTATTAGTGTGCAGAATTATTATGCAACTAAATAAAAACCATCCATTTTTCCTTCTCATTGGTTATTATTCTAACTATAACAACTAAAATAAACAAAACAACTCAAAATGTCCAAAACAATTCTGATATTTAAAGAAAAAATAAAACTATTAATGACCAAAATAGCCACCCTTGTTTTCAATGACATTCATAAGTCTTCCATCCATGGAGTCTGTCAGTTTCTTAGTCTGTTGGGGATAAATTTTTGAGCAGCACAAACCTTAGCCTCCCAGACACCTTTCAGAGAGGTGTACTGCTTTCCTTCACCAAAAATCTCCTTTTAACCTCTTCACGCTGAGATCAATTTCCATTTTTTTTATCCTCCTTTTCTTCAAAGGGCCATCACTTTTTTTTTTCTGTCAACATAGCCATATGAGGGTTTTCTTTTTGTGGGGCGAATTGTACTTTTGAGTGACATCATGTGATGCACTGGAAAGCAGGATATAAATTACAAGAGCATTTAAATTGCAAAAACAGTGTAATTTCACAACTGTTTTTTTTTTTAAAACATTTTTGTTCAGTTTTTACTCTATTTATTATTCCCCATAGGAGACTTGAACCTGCGATCATCCGATCACTTGTACTTTACATACCAGTGCATCAGCACTGTTATGTATACTGAAAATCACAGTCTTCTATGAACGCCAGCTAAACGCTAGCTTTCACAGGAGAACCGTCATGACAAGCATGGAGGTCTTCAGCAGACCCCCGGCTGTCATGGTAACCCATTAGCCCCCAGCGATCATGTCACTGGCACACTGATGAGCATGTGGAATGACGCGCCCCTCTGTCGGCATGCATTAAATGCCATTGTCAGAGATTGACAGCGGCATTTAACAGTCTATCAGCTGTTAGAAGCAGTAAAGATGCCAAGAAAGATGCAGACTCGGCGTGCGATTCCACATCAAAGTAAGTGACCCGACATATGACGTAACTGTATTTCATATGTTGGGAAGGGTATAAACAGGGCCCACAAGTTCTCAATAGGGATTAGGTCAGGCGAGGAAGGGGCCATGTCATTAGTCTTTCATCTTTAAGGCCCTTAATGGCTAGCCAAGCAGTGAAGACTTTGATGCAATAGAGAATTGTCCTGCATAAACTCATAGTTTTCTTGAAAGATGCAGACTATTTCCAGTACCACTCCTTGAAGAAAATGTCTTCTAAAAACTGGCAGTAGGTTTTGAAGTTGATTTTGAGAACATCTTCAATCCGAAAATGTGCAACTAACTTATCTTTAACAATATTCGTCCATAGCAGTACCCTACCTCCACCTTGCTGGCATCTGGGTCACAGTGGAGGTCTGTGCCAGTTACTGATCCGGCCACAGGCCCATCCATTTGGTCCGTCAACTGTCACTGTCACCTTATCAGTCCATAAAACCTTATCTAAATCTGTGTTCAGACATTTTGGCCTAGTCTTAACATTTCAACTTCTGTGTCTTGTTCAGTGGTGGTCGGGCTTCAGCCTCTCTTACCCTTGGCAATCTCAGTGCTGGAGGATAATGGGTTCCTGATCACTTCATGTTTGATTTTTCTCAAATCTTTGTCAGTTAATATGCGTCTTTTTTCTTGACACATTTTTTGTAACCTTGTTGATTGTTTTGCAAGAAAACTTTTGATAAGTTCTTTGATCAGGCCCCAATATCTTAGCAATTTCAAGAGTCAGTTAAATCTCTTTTTTTTGGCCCAGTTTGCCTGAAAAATACAAACTGCCTAATAATTCTGCACACCTTAATTAAGGGTGTTGATATCCTTACGCCTCACCCTGCCTCATTACACAAATACACATCCCCTGATATACTTCATCCAATAAGCAGTCAATTTTACACAGATTTCAGTTGTAAAATCTGCATAAAAATTATAAAAATTATGATATGGTCAAAATACTCACTTGACTAATAATTTTGCACACAGTGTATGTTGCCAATAGGGCACTAAGTGATCTGGTGTAAAATCTTGTGGATTTACTTTTAACCTTTTCAAGACTTACAAGAATACAGTGGGTACGGAAAGTATTCAGACCCCTTTAAATTTTTCACTCTTTGTTTCATTGCAGCCATTTGGTAAATTCTAAAAAGTTCATTTTTTTCTCATTAAAGTATACTCTGCACCCCATCTTGACTGAAAAAAACAAGAAATTTAGACATTTTTGCAAATTTTTAAAAAAGAAATACTGAAATATCATATGGTCATAAGTATTCAGACCCTTTGCTCAGTATTGAGTAGAAGTACCCTTTTGAGCTAGTACAGCCATGAGTCTTCTTGGGAATGATGCAACAAGTTTTTCACACCTCGATTTGGGGATCCTCTGCCATTCTTCCTTGCAGATCCTCTCCAGTTCCGTCAGGTTGGATGGTGAACGTTGGTGGACAGCCATTTTCAGATCTCTCCAGAGATGCTCAATTGGGTTTAGGTCAGGGCTCTGACTGGGCCAGTCAACAATGGTCACAGAGTTGTTCTGAAGCCACTCCTTTGTTATTTTAGCTGTGTGCTTAGGGTCATTGTCTTGTTGGAACCTTCGGCCAAGTCTGAGGTCCAGAGCACCCTGGAAGAGGTTTTCATCCTGGATATCTCTGTACTTGGCCGCATTCATGTTTCCTTCAATAGTAACCAGTCATCCTGTCCCTGCAGCTGAAAAACACCCCCATAGCATGATGCTGCCACCACCATGTTTCACTGTTGGGATTGTATTGGGCAGGTGATGAGCAGTGCCTGGTTTTCTCCACACATACCACTTAGAATTATCACCAAAAAGTTCTATCTTCATCTCATCAGACCAGAGAATCTTATTTCTCATAGTCTGAGAGTCTTTCATGTGTTTTTGAGCAAACTCTATGTGGGATTTCATATGTCTTGCAATGAGGAGAGGCTTCCGTTGGGCCACTCTGCCATAAAGGCCTGACTTGTGGAGGGCTGCAGTGATAGTTGACTTTGTGGAACTTTCTCCCATCTCCCTACTGCATCTCTGGATCACCCACAGTGATCTTGGGGTTCTTCTTTACCTCTCTCACCAAGGCTCTTCTCCCACGATTGCTCAGTTTGGCTGGACGGCCAGGTCTGGGAAGACTTCTGGTAGTCCCAAACTTCTTCCATTTAAGGATTATGGAGGCCACTGTGCTCTTAGGAACCTTGAGTAATGCAGAAATTCTTTTGTAACCTTGGCCAGTTCTGTGCCTTGCCACAATTCTGTCTCTGAGCTCCTTGGGCAGTTCCTTTGAGCTCATGATTCTCATTTGGTCTGACATGCACTGAGCTGTGAGGTCTTATATAGACAGGTGTGTGCCTTTCCAAATCAAGTCCTATCAGTTTAATTAAACACAGCTGGAATGAAGGAGTAGAACCTTCTCAATTTATTAGTATACGATAGCTGTTGAAAAACACATGAACCACACATACAGAACTTATAGATTGATTTATTGCGGATAACCAAAAATGTACAAATTGAACACGAGGTTCTTAGTTTAACATTCTGATTAGAATGTATGAAGCCCACTACCACACCACAGTGAATATTTCAATTGGTCCCTGACCATAAAGGTGCGGCGCCATGCTCTGACCACCTCTGGGGCAGTACCGCGCCAGCAGGGGGAGCATCCTGGTACCCCACTGCCCCAATGCTGCAAGACAAGGGCCCCATGACTCCAGATCACACCACCATACAGGAACAGCACCACAGCAACAATGGCCGCCAATCAGCACCAATTAACTACCACATGATAAGGGGTCTAAAGAGCTGAATAAAATGTAGTTTCCCTTTTTCATTTCTACTCTCCACTGTGGAGATTTTGACTTCTAAGCTTAAAGGGGTATTCCCATCTCCAAGATCCTATCCCAATATGTAGGAGGTGTAATAATAATAATATTAGCAAATACCTCCAATTAGAAATGTAGTATAGTTTTTCAGATTCGCTATGTCTCTTTCCTCAAGTGCAGGACCTTACGTATCCATAGTTACGACCACTGATATAGTGACACTTGGTTAGCTAGCTGCTAGTGGCCGTAACCATTGATACTTTAGGTCCTGCAATGCCTGCACATTAGGAAAGAGACATAGCAAATCATAAAAACTATACTTCATTTCTAATTGGAAGTATTTGGTAATATTATTATTATTACACCTACTACATATTGGGATAGGATCTTGGAGATGGGAATATCCCTTTAAGGGTGCATAATTTGCCCTTCAAGGAAAATGGTTTTATCAGATATTCTTCTCAGGGGAGGCATTTACTTTTTCCCCTGCATGATGTTACCCAAGGCAGCTGCAAATACACGGTAAAAATTGATATTTTTTTTGTAGAAAAGATCATAACTAGCTTTTTGATTGTGATCTGGTAAGAATGTCTAACCTGAGTGTGATAAGGTTAAACACAGCAGTCATACCAGACCACCATAAAAACATTTCTACCATTCTGTGGGGCCTTTACTTCCCCCTGTATGATGCTGCCTTATTATGATTAGGCAACTTCATACATGGAAAAAAAGTGAATGTCCACAGTGAAGAATCTCCGTTTACGTCCCCTTTGTTGAAGGGGAAATTTGGATATTGGGTGCCCTAATGTTTAAAAGACATAATCTCCACAGTGGAGAAGAGAAATAAAAAAAGAATCCATTTAAGGACCAAAATACTAATCCAAAACAGAATCCATTAACGACTTTGTGCGTACTCCATTGCTGTATGCTCAGCATTAAAGAAGCACTGTGTACACAGTAATAGAAAGTGCTGACGGCGCTTCCTCCTCCATGCACAGTGGTCATGTGATCACTTTGTATAGGGAGGGAGCAGGAGCTGCTGGGTCATAGGAGAGACGGCATTTCCCTTGTAACTTGGGCTAATATATCAGTCCCAGTTGCAAGGGAAATAAGATGAAAATAAAAATATGTGAACATTAAAATTTCACCCCTCCCCGCCAAAAACAAATAAATGTCTTTTACGATCTTTTGGGGAAGGCAATGTGTAAAATAAATGAAAAATAACAGGTTAAAAATAAAAAAAAAGCCAATGTAAATCCAAATTGCTGTTACTATAAAAAAAATATGTTCAATATACCTGTATATAAAAAATAATTGTTACAGAATGGGGAACACTTTTTTAAATGGATTTTAGTAGTCCTGTGTGTTCATCAAAAAAAAATGGGAAAAACAGACACTTATTTATGTTTTATTGTTTCCGCCAATATCACCCAATATCAGAAAAAAAATAGAGAATATGACAGTGACATAAAAATGACGCCCAAATCTATAATAAAAAAAGACGCAAAAGATTACTTGAATATCTGAATGAGAATTTTTTTTATAGCTCTTTAAACCAGATGTACAAAAAAATCTGAAAATGTGTCTGATCAGGAACAGGGGTAATTGGCTTGGTATTGAACTGGTTACTAAAAACGTTATCGTTTATTAAATATTAATCATGTATATCTTTTTTTTCAAGCGTGTGGACTAATTGTTTTATCGAACATTATTTTTTTTCTTATACATAGGGGAAATATACATTTTATTTATATGTATTGTGAGGCAGTGACCGGGATCGTATATGAGGGGCATTATATATCCCCCAGAATGTTTACAGAGACCTATTAAATCCATTGGAGTGCATTGCAGTCACAAACTCACCTACGGCTGCAATGCAGGAATGAAGGTGAGCATTGACCTGGTCAGGCTACCTGGCTAAGGCAGATTAAGTAAAACCCGGCAGGGCCTTCATTTCTTGGGGGAGGTTACAGGAAGGCAGTGGGGTGGCCTCCTCCCTCCAACCCAGGTTTTCCAGTGGCTCTTGCCACGGGTCCTTTAAAAACCCTGCACTAAGGATTAGGGTAGTTCTATGTTGGAACCTGCTAGGAGCATAGCAGGAAAGCTCAGCAGGATTGAGGATGACTGAACCCACACCTGGGAAGGCTCTGCACCTATCAGGCTCTGAGCGGCCCGGCACGGCGGTTGCCCACGGCAACCGTTGTTTAAAGACTCGTGTCAACCCGACTGCGAACTGGAGGACTGTTCTGTTTACCTGTGAGTTGCTGAATAAAGCTGTTTATGTTGGACTTGCTTGGGTCACTGCCTCAGTTACTGCACGGTGTGAACACCGCCGCCTTACAGTTTGGTGGAGAATGCGGGCAGTGTGACTGAGGCATACCCCACCGGCAGCTGCATGACCACAATCTGGCCTGCCACCTTTCAGTTCCACCCCGTGGACAAAATGGACGAACTGTTTAAGCAGCTGGTACTCACCCAGCAGCAGCAGCAATAAACAAACGAATTGTTGCTGCAACAGATTGCTGCCTTGCGGGAGACGTCGACGGTGCCAGCCCCGGAATGTCGAGAGGCCCGGGACCAGGTTTGCTCAGCGTTGAGGAAGATGGGACCGGAGGATGACGTGGAAGCCTTCCTGAACGTTTATGAGAGCGGAGCGGGAAAACCTACCGGCCGACCAGAGGGCAGAAGTGGTAGCTCCATTTCTGGTCGGCGATGCCCAAAAGGCCTACTTCGACCTCAGTCAGGAGGATGTCCAGGACTACCAGAAGCTCAAAAGGTGAGATCCTTGCCCGACTGGGGGTCAATAGATACGTGAGGGCTCAGCGTGTATTTTCATTGGCCTATGTGGAGACCCGACCCGCCCGGTCTCAGGCTTATGACCTCCTGCAGCTGGTAAAGAGGTGGCTCCAGCCTAAGACTTTGTCTCCAGCCCAGATGGTGGAGAGGGTGGTGGTTGACCGGCTGGTGAGGACTCTGCCAGCCGCTATCCAACGTTGGGCGGCGCAAGGGGACCCCGGCACATTCGACCAGGTGGTCAGCCTGATCGAGCGCTACTCGGCCACTCAGGACTTTATCCAGGACTCTGCCCCCTCGCGACCGTTCCCTGCCAACCCAGGAACCAGGAAAGGGGTCGCGTCCCTCTGCTGAGGACAGTCAGCACCATACCCGTGCTGAAGAGATTCCCCCGAATGAGAGTGGCAGGAGACCGGTTCCCTCCCAAACAGTCATAAGACATAACAGTACCTCCACCATTAGGTGCTGGCGGTGTCAGGGGCTGGGACATGTGGTTGCTAACTGACCCCTGACTACGGAACCCATAGTCTGCGGGTATAACCGCCGGGTCTCAATGTATGCCCAGACCGTCAGCACGGCGAGCACCGACCCCCGGGACAGTGAACTCCAACTGTGCCAGGTACTGGTTAATGGGTACCCCACGGGGGCCCTCCTAGACTTGGGGAGCCTAGTGACTTTGGTACATGGGTCGCTGGCGGCAGGAGACAACCCCAGTGGACGGACAGTCGGGGTTGTGTGTATCTGTAGTAGAGGCGAGAGAGCCTTTAAGAGAACTCTTACATGATACTTCAAAGATGGAGAGAGACTGCCATCTGCTGGCCAGACACAGTCAAGCGGAACAAAGATATACAAGGGAAGTTGAAGGGAGAGCAGATTTAGATGCTGGACAAGGTCAGGTGACTTCCAGGAAGGAGTTCCTGGAGATAGGAGGCCAGAGCGCCAAGCCTGAGGAGTTTTTGGCGCCAAGCAGCAGAGAGGAGCAGACGTGCTCCCTTCGTGCTGAGAAGCCCCGCGTGGCAGGCCTAAGCCAGAGGCCTGTGAGGTGCCATAGCCGGGCACCGGTGGAAGAGCTCCGGATCCCTCACAGATGTGACCCGAGTGCTGTACCTGCTGAGGAGAGTCGGAACCTGCTTGCGGTGCTGAGTGAGTTCGCGGAACCAGACGTCGCCCGCCGACAGATGAGGTCTGGACCCCCCTATCCAAGGCTTGAGAGATTGCCTCCAACAGCCAGGAAGAGAGGAGTTGGGAGACGGCTGCGCCAGGAAAGTCACGCCAGTGAAAGCAGAGGAGCGGCATATGTGAACAGGGCCGTCACTTCTACTGTTCACTCACGTTACCGGGGCCAATTGGGTTTAGGTACTCAGGTTGGGAGGGGAACGGTTGGGGCCAAAGAAGCTAAACGTGATTTAATTGACTTTGTCCGGAAAAGACTTTCGGCCTAGCGGGAATAACCGGTGACCCCCGCTAGGGCCATATACAGAGTTAAAGAACTCACGTAGTGTCTTCCATGATTGGGTGCACCACATTACTTTGAGAGACTTCGTATTTTGCTAATATTTCAAATTACTGTTCATTACCCTTGTTGCCAATCCCTTGTTCAGAATATCTGTTATATATAAACTGTTTATATTTATCTCTGACTGTCCTCGCCTTGAGTCTCTGTGTGTTGCATTCCGGCACCTGCATTACATTTGGCGTAGTCGGCAGGATGCAACATTCAGCCGCAGAGATGGCGGAGCAGTCTGTGACTGGGTCCGGCCGGAGCCATATACCCCTGGGGGCTATGCTCAGCCATCTTCCCAAGTTCACGGGGAATGGCATGTCACTGTGGGACTGGGTAGAAAGACTGAGCAGTACACTCCCTGACAGAAGTTATGTCGCTTATCCATGTTATGTAAATAAAAGCTTATAACCGGACGTTAAATTCATCCATTGGTTTTATAAATTACTTTTTTGAAAGCTGAAACCCTCCCAAATTTGGTTTAGGTAAAGAAAATAAATTGGCATCAATGCTGAAATATTGATCATTTAATGAACACAGAATGGTCAGATTTTGGCAAGACAAAAGTTTTGTCACCTGGTCATATAATGCACCCAATCCTAGTTTACATCCTCACCAGTGCTCAGTAAATGATTGGTTAATTAGTGGGTGTGTATAAAAAGAAACCCAGCACCCCAAACCTTCACTTGAACTGCAACTTGAGCTCTGACAACAAGCCAATCATCCACCCTGCGACCAAAGCCTTCATTATCAAGAGGCTGAAGACCAGGTCCACTGCAGAGGTGGCTGGCACCTTTAATGTGTCTCAGCACCAAGTACAAAAAAATTTAAAAAAGATTTGAAGAGACTGGAGATGTGTTTGACAAGCCCAGGTCCGGCAGACCCCGCAAGACAACTGCTCAGGAGGAACGTTTGTTGGTTAGAAAATCCAAAGCAAGCCCCTCTTCCACTGCAGCAGAGCTCCAACAGGCCTGGTCACCTCAAGTTCCTGTGTCAACTAGAACAGTTTGTAGGATTCTGTCTCGAAATGGCCTCCATGGTCAAATCAGTGCCCAGAAGCTAGCACTAAACAAAAGGCAAATAAAAAAACTGTGTGGCATTTGCAAAGTCCCACAGCCTGCTAAACAGATGGACGCTGGAAAAGTGGCAGAAGGTGGATTTCTCTGATGAATCTTCAGTAGAATTACACCACAGCCGCCGCAAATACTGCAGGAGACCTACTGGAGCCCGTATGGATCCAAAATACACCCAGAAAACAGTTACATTTGGTGGTGGAAAGATCATGGTCTGGGGTTACATTCAGTATGGGGTGTGCAAAACATTTGCAAGGTGAAAGGCAATATCAATAGCCTAAAATATCAAGAAGTATTAGCTACCTCTTACATTCCAAATCATAAAAGGGGTCAAATTCTGCAGCAGGATGGTGCTCCATCTCATACATCCATCTCTACAACAAAGTTCCTCCAGGCAAAAAAGATCAAGGTGCTCAAGGACTGGCCAGCCCAGTCATCAGACATGAACATCATTGAGCATGTTTGGGGTAGGATGAAAAAGGAAGCTTGGAAGACAAAACTAAAGAATCTAGATGACCTCCGGGAGGCATGTAAGACTGCGTTCTTTGCTATTCCTGATGACTTCATTAATAAATTGTATGAATCATTGTTGAACCGCATGGATACAGTCCTTCAAGCTCATGGAAGTCACATAAAATATTAAATATGATTCTAATAGCACCACAACTCCATTCACCAATGTTATGCCACATATATTTGTATTTTAAGATAATTGTTTGTTTGAATATCACATTACTTTCTGTGGGCGACAAAACTTTTGTCTTGCCAAAATCGGACCATTCTGTGTTCATTAAATGATCAATATTTCAGCATTGATGCCAATTTATTTTCTTTACCTAAACCAAATTTGGGAGGGTTTCAGCTTTCAAAAGAGTAATTTATAAAAACAATGGATGAATTTAACGTCAGGTTATAAGCTTTCATTTACATAACATGGACAAGCGACATAACTTCTGTCAGGGAGTGTATGCTACGTATGTATCCCCTTGATCCCCTAGCCCAGGCGGAACTGGCCCTCCTAACCCTTGATGGAGAGGCCCGGCAAACTGTGATGTACCGCCCACCTGGGGACCGTGACACCGTGGACAAAGTGATAAAAATTCTAGAGGACATGCACAGTGACACCACAGATCTGGGACACTTGCGCCTACGGTTGTTTCAGCGGGTCCAAGGGAAAAATGAGACCATAAATCAGTATGTTAATGCATTACAGGAAGTGACGGCCTATATCACTAAGAAGGCTCGAGATGGAAACCGAGGACTGGGACCATTGGATGAAGTGTTGCGTGACCAACTGATTGCTGGCTTGAAAGACCCTTTCCTGAGGCAGATCTTGAATGAGCGGCTGCGTTTGAACCCTGATCTGGGCTTCCTGGAGGAAGGGTCTGAAGCTAGAGTCCTGGAGAAAGAAGTTCCTGTTCTCAAAGCCACAGTTAGAAGTCATGAGCCAATTGCCCCTGGATTCACCAACAAAGAGCCTGATTGGTTACGGGAGATACGTCAGGAAATTCGAGATATTCGGGGTGAGTTGAACGCTATTAGAAAGACCCCTGCTGCGCCCTTGCCGATGGACCATACTGCCCAATGCGGACGGAGACCAGAGCGAGAAAGACATTCCTACCAGGCCCCAGCACATGCCGTGCTACCCGACCTATCTGTAGAACGAGGACCAGAGTGTTGGACCTGCGGCGGTAGGGGGCATATCTCCAAAGACTGTCCAAACCGAGAAAGGAGGAGGAGGGGACAGCCATTAAACTAAAATGCCCCACGGTTGTGGAGCATACCGTGGAGTCTCGAGCTTCAGAGAGTGGAAGAGGGAGCTCTGAAGACATCGTCTCTGAGAGGCCCATTATCTGGGCTGAATTTAATGGGCAGCGGATCCGCTGTCTAATGGACACTGGGTCTCAAGTGACCACTATGCCCGAGACGTATTTCCAAAGACACTTTCCTGCAGTTGCTTGTTCCTGACGGGAACCCACTGTCAAACTGGTGGCGGCTAATCAACTACCTATCCCAGTAGCGGGAGTAGTATGGATGTCCATCTGGACATGTGGAAAGGACCTCGGTCGGAAAGGGATCGTACTGACCACAGGGCCTGGAGGCGATGGGCCCATTGTAACCCTGGGCATGAATGTGCTGAAGGAGGTCGGACAGTTCCTGACTGAGGGCTGTAACAAAAACAACTGGACCCGCGCCACTCGAGACCCAGCTAACAAGAGAGCATTCCAGCATCTCGTGCGGGTCAGTCAAATTCAAAAGTTGCCCGCTACCTCTCAGTACCTTGGTAAGGTATCGATACCACCCAAAGCCACAATGACACTGCCAGTGGGGCAGACGGTACTCACTTTACCGGTGCTGGCACATATGTCCTTAGAGGGCGTGGAAATTCAAATTGAACCAATGGAGGGAGCGGAAGCGCCCTCTGGACTCCTGGTTGCTCGGACCCTGGCCACCGTGCGGCAAGGTCGAGTGCCCGTGCGTTGCATCAATCTAAGTGGCACGAGTTTACAGTTGTTGCCTCGACAAGAGGTGGCGCGAGTTTGTATAATGCCAGAGGCCCTTACCAGAGCTGACGCTATAGGGCTGGCACCTGTGGAAGGAGAGCCATGGACCCTGGAGGTGTCCCTCAACAGCCAAGAGAATGGAAGAGAACCATTGGCTGGGCACCACCTCTTGGAGAAAATGGAGGCCAATATTACTGAGTTTTCTGCTGGACAAGTCAGACAGATCGAACAACTTTTACAGCGGTATCAGGGAGTGTTTGCACAACATGAAGATGATTTCGGGTGCACTTGGGACATTCAGCACAAAATACCCATCGTAAATACTGCTCCCATTCGAGAGAGATATCGGCAGATCCTGCCTCAAATGTACCAGGAGGTGAAAGAACTGTTGGCCCACATGTTGCGGAACGGCGTGATCCGCGAAAGTCAGAGCCCTTGGGCGACTCCTATCGTGCTGGTCCGGAAGAAGGATGGTACCCTGAGATTTTGTATAGACTATCGGAAGCTGAATGCCTGTACAGTGCGGGACTCTTATCCATTCCCCCGAATTGAAGAGTCTTTATCTGCGCTAGGAAGCGCCAAGTTCTTCTCTTCCCTCAACCTGGCCAGTGGCTATTGGCAGGTCCCAGTAGCTGAGAAGGATCGTCCGAAGACAGCTTTTGTCCTCCCTATGGGCTTGTTTGAGTTCAATCGGATGCCGTTCGGGCTAACAAATGCGCCGGGAACCTTCCAAAGACTGATGGAGAGATGCTTGGGGGACCTCAACTTTGAAGCCACTTTAATATATCTGGACAATATAATTATCTATTCCGCAACGTTTGAAGATCATCTCCGCCGACTGGAACAAGTGTTCGAACGGCTTCAAAGGCACGGCCTGAAAATTAAGCCTCGTAAGTGTCGTCTCTTCAAGCGAGAAATTGAATATCTGGGGCACACTGTGTCCAGTGCAGGAGTGCACCCCACTGCGGAGAAAGTAGCTGCCGTGCAGAAGTGGCCCACACCCGCCAATCTAAGAGAACTGAGGGCATTCCTGGGGCTCGCTGGATACTACCGCAGATTCATTAAAGACTTCGCTAAGATTGCGATCCCGCTCAATGAATTGCTGAGAGGAACGGCTGGGGGAGCCAAGCGGCAGTCCATTCAGTGGGGCCCATGACAAGAAGAGGCATTCCGAGCATTGAAAATGGTGCTAACGGATGCCCCACTTCTGGCCTACGCTGACTTTTCGCAGCCTTTCGTGTTGTACACTGATGGAAGCTTGCATGGACTGGGAGCAGTGCTGGCTCACGTGCAAGGAGGAAAAGAGCGGGTGATCGCGTATGCCAGCAGGTCGCTCCGAGATACGGAGAAGAATCCGGACAACTACAGTTCGTTTAAGCTGGAGCTACTGGCACTGGTGTGGGCCATGACCGAGAAATTTGCTGAGTACTTGTCAGGGTCAGAAGTGCAAGTGCGGACAGATAACAACCCTTTGGCCCACTTGGAGAACGCCAAACTGGGCGCGTTAGAGCAGCGGTGGGTCGCAAGGATGTCCAAATACCAGTATAAAATCGCCTATCGGTCCAAGACCCTGAACACTCATGCAGATGCCCTGTCCCGGGTCACTCAGACGGGGCTGAAGAGGGACAGAGATGAGGAGCTCGAAGGTGACGAGATTCCGGATTTCAGCCAGTTCGCCGCTGCCGTGGTCGACGCCCAGGAGACCGTGTACTGGTAAGGGTCAAACGATTTGGGAGTAAACTGGACCATCGTTGGGAGGTGATACCATATCGGGTGGTGAAGAAGGTTCACCCAGACAACCCAGTCTACGAGGTTAGGCCCGAAGGGGATGACGCCGCGACACCCAGGGTGTCGCACCGCAATTTGCTGCGACCTTGCTCCTCTGAAGCAGAAGCCTGTAATGGGGTTGGGCCCTTAAACGAATTGGCTGAAGTGCCACATACAGGAACCTTGGGGGATGAAGAAGGATGGGCCACAATGCAGTTGGGCCTGTCAGAACCGTCGATGCCAACCCCGAGTGGAACCCAGAATGAGTCGAGAAGTGACTTGCAATCCCCAGTGGTTGATTCATCGGATATCTCGGAGTCACCTCCGCAGGAGGAGCCCTGCAGAACTGAGTGAGCTAATGCCAGAATTCCTCCTAACTGGTGTGCTCAAGAAGAGCTTATCTGGTCTCAAATCCAACAGAAAACACAGGAGTGTGCCCAACTCCTGTCTGAGCTTGCACTGCCTGGAAAGAGATATCAATCCTGCAAGAAATCCACTCGCCCGAGGACTGGCGAACAAAAAGGAGGGAGGAATGTACAGTAGTAGAGGCGAGAGAGCCTTTAAGAGAACTCTTACATGATACTTCAAAGACACAGTCAAGCGGAACCAAGAAATACAAGGGAAGTTGAAGGGAGAGCAGATTTAGATGCTGGACCCGGTCAGATGACTTCCAGGAAGGAGTTCCTGGAGATAAGAGGCCAGCACGCCAAGCCTGAGGAGTTTTTGGCGCCAAGCAGCAGACGTGCTCCCTGCGTGCTGCGAAGCCCCGCGTGGCAGGCCTAAGCTAGAGGCCTGTGAGGTGCCACAGCCGGGCACTGGTGGAAGAGCTCCGGATCCCTCACAGATGTGACCCGAGTGCTGTGCCTGCTGAGGAGAGTCGGAACCTGCTTGCGGTGCTGAGTGAGTTCGCGGAACCCGACATCGCCCGCCGACAGACGAGGTCTGGACCCCCCTATCCAAGGCTTGAGAGATTGCCTCCAACAGCCAGGAAGAGAGGAGTTGGGAGATGGCTGCGCCAGGAAAGTCACGCCAGTGAAAGCAGAGGAGCTGCATATGTGAACAGGGCCGTCACTTCTACTGTTCACTCACGGTACCGGGGCCAATTGGGTTTAGGTACTCAGGTTGGGAGGGGAACGGTTGGGGCCAAAGAAGCTAAACGTGATTTAATTGACTTTGTCCGGAAAAGACTTTCGGTCTAGCGGGAATAACCGGTGACCCCCGCTAGGGCCATATACAGAGTTAAAGAACTCACGTGGTGTCTCCCATGATTGGGTGCACCACATTACTTTGAGAGAATTCGTATTTTGCTAATATTTCAAATTACTGTTCATTACCCTTATTGCCAATCCCTTTTTCAGAATACTTGTTATATATAAAGTGTTTATATTTATCTCTGACTGTCCTCGCCTTGTGTCTCTGTGTGTTGCATTCTGGCACCTGCATTACATATCAATGGGGTCCTCTGAGAGTACCCAACCGTGGAGGTAGTTTTGTCCACGCCATGTGGAGATATAAAACATGTGGTGCGAGTGGTAAAAACTCTTCCCTATGGGACTGTGTTGGGAAGAGACTTGCCCCTGTTCTGGACTCTGTGGAAAAACAAAATCCACTCTCCCCCGTTAAAATGTATTACAGGCACTGTACCAGACGAACCCGAGTCAGGGGTACCTGCCGTAGGGGTGTCCAACCTAGGGACAGAGTGTGACCCAGATAGGTTTCCCTTAGAGGTGCTGGCAGGAGAGGTCGAGGAGACCCCATCGATCCCCTAGCTGGAAGTGTCCCAGGACACGTTTGGGACGGCTCAGCTACAGGATCCCACCCTGACTCGGGCGTGGGAAAGGGTGGTAGAGGTAAATGGCGTAGCTCAACAGCCCGGTGCAGATACTGTATTTCCATGCATGGTAGTCAATGGTGAGTTGCTCTATAGGGTAGACAAAATCAGGGACAAGGTAGTGGAACAGTTAGTGGTACCTCAGTCGTACCATCGGGCAGTTCTGGAGTTGGCACACACACACCTGCTGGGTGGACACTTAGGGGTTAAAAAGACGCAAAAAGCGTATCTTGCAGCGGTTCTTTTGGCGAGGGATTTACGCGGAGGTCCAAAAGTACTGCGAATCCTGCCTCGAATGTCAGTTGACCACACCCACTGCAAGTATCCGTAGCCCATTGGTACCCCTACCAGTGATAGAGGTACCTTTTGAACGTATTGCAATGGACTTGGTAGGGCCCATTGTAAAATCCCCCCGTGGCCACCAACATATACTGGTGGTCGTCAACTATGCCACCCTGTACCTGGAGGCTATACCGCTATGCCACACCTCGGCAAAACATTGCACGGGAGCTGTTTGCCATGTTCTGTCGCCTTGGACTACCTAAGGAGTTCCTGACGGATCAGGGGACCCCTTTTATGTCCAAAGTGACAAGGGAACTGTGCAAACTGCTAAAAATTAAACAATTGCGCACCTCAGTGTACCACCCTCAAACCAACGGGCTAGTAGAACGGTTCAATAAAACCCTCAAGTCCATGTTAAAAAAGGTGGTTTCTAAGGACGGAAGGGATTGGGACATGTTGCTACCCTATTTGATGTTTGCTGTCCGTGAGGTACCCCTGGCTTCCACAGGGTTCTGTCCCTTTGAGTTATTGTATGGCAGACACCCTAGGGTCTGTTGGACGTAGCCAAAGAGACATGGGAACAAGAGCCGACTCCACTTAGGAGTATAATTGAACACGTGGCTAGTATGCAGGACTGGATCACGGCGGTCATGCCCATCGTGAAAGAACATCTGTTAGATGCCCAGGCAGCCCAGAGGCGCACATATAATAAAAGAGCCACGGTCAGGTCTTTTAACAAGGGCAATCGGGTGTTAGTATTGGTACCCACAGCCGAGAGTAAGCTCATGTCCAAGTGGCAAGGGCCATATGAGTTACGAGAAAAGGTGGGGGAGGTAAATTACCGGGTGTATCAGCCCGGAAGGAGGAAACCTGAGCAGCTTTACCATGTAAACCTGCTAAAACCTTGGAAAGATCGAGAGTGTTTAGTTACAGACGTCACTCCGGGCATATCACCAGAGAGTTCTCTATCTTCAGCCAGGGATGCGTCCGGAGAGGTCAGGATAAGTGATGCTCTCACTAAACAGCAGCGACGGGAGGCTTGCTCGCTGGTGCAGCAGAATACCGACGTGTTCTCAGAGCTACCGGGCAGGACTACAGTTCTCCAACATGACATTGTCACCGAACCTGGGGTAAGGGTGCGAATGAGACCGTACCGGGTACCCGAAGCCCGGAGGCAAGCCATCACGGCTGAGGTAAAACAGATGCTCCAGTTAGGTGACATCAAGGAATCACGGAGTGAGTGGGCTAGCCCCATCATACTGATTCCGAAACCAGATGGATCGTTACGCTTCTGTAACAATTTCCGAAAACTAAATGAAGTGTCGAAGTCTGACCTTTATCCGATGCCCAGGGTGGATGAGCTGATTGAGAGACTGGGGCAGGCCAGTACTTTACCATGCTCCATCTCACCAAGGGTTACTGGCAGGTACCTCTCACAGAGTCGGCGAAGGAAAAGATCGCCTTCGTAACTCCGGAGGGTCTATATCACTATGTGGTCTTAACTGTGGGGTTACAAGGGGCCCCGGCTACATTCCAGAGGTTGATGGACATAGTGCTCGAGCCTTATCAGGAGTACGAGTCCGCGTATCTAGATGATATCATCTTTAGCACCGACTGGCATACGCACCTATCACAGGTACAAGCGGTGCTGGATTCTCTCAGAGGCGCGGGGTTAACGGCAAACCCCAAAAAATGTGCGATAGGGCTAAATGAAGCCCAATATTTGGGGTATGTGATTGGCCGAGGAGTTACCAAGCCCAAAATCAATAAAGTTGAGGCCATAAAAAACTGGCCTAAACCGACAAGTACAAAGCAGGTGAGGGCGTCCCTTGGCATTCTTGGGTATTACCGCCGGTTTATACCTAATTTTGCTGGGAGAACAGCGGCCCTTACCGATCTCTTGAAAGGAAAAAAATTGGTAATGTTTCGGTGGAACCCTCAGGCAGAAGAAGCCTTTCATTCCATGAAGTTGGCCCATGTGTGGACAGCCGGCCCTCATCAGCCCCAACTTCAAGGAAACCTTCATTGTACAGACAGATGCCTCGAAGGTAGGCCTAGGGGCGATATTGTCACAAAAAGTGAATGGTGAAGAGCACCCGGTCACCTACTTGAGTAGAAAACTTGTCCCGGCAGAGAAAAACTATAGTGTGGTAGAGAAAGAGTGTTTGGCTATTAAGTGGGCCTTGAAATCGCTACGTTATTATTTACTCGGTCATCAGTTCTGCTTGGTGACGGACCATTCACCCTTGGTATGGATGAGAAATGCCAAGGAGAGGAATGCGCGAGTCAACAGGTGGTTCCTGTCACTGCAGAATTCCAGTTTCACTGTAGAACATCGCCCTGGGAAGTCGCAGGCAAATGCGGATGCCCTGTCCCGGGCACCCTGTATGGTGTCAAATGTTCAACCCCACAAGTTTGAACAGGGAAGGGGGGGGGGATATGTGAGGCAGTGACTGGGATCGTATACGAGGGGCGTTATATATCCCCCAGAATGTGTACAGAGACCTATTAAATCCATTGGAGTGTATTACAGTCACAAACTCACCTGCGGCTGCAATGCAGGAATGAAGGTGAGCATTGACCTGGTCAGGCTACCTGGCTAAGGCAGATTAAGTAAAACCCGGCAGTGCCTTCATTTCTTGGGGGAGGTTACAGGAAGGCAGTGGGGTGGCCTCCTTCCTCCAACACGGGTTTTCCAGTGGCTCTTGCAACAGGTCCTTTAAAAACCCTGCACTAAGGATTAGGGTAGTTCTATGTTGGAACCTGCTAGGAGCATAGCAGGAAAGCTCAGCAGGATTGAGGGTGGCTGAACCCATACCTGGGAAGGCTCTGCACCTGTCAGGCTCTGAGCGGCCCGACGCGACCGTTGCCCACGGCAACTGTTGTTTAAAGACTCGTGTTAACCCGGCTGCGAACCGGAGGACTGTTCTGTTTACCTGTGAGTTGCTGAATAAAAGCTGTTTATGTTGGACTTGCTTGGGTCACTGCCTCAGTTACTGCGCGGTGTGAACACCGCCGCCTTACAGTATATACAATTGTAATACCTATATTCTTAAATTCACTACTATATGGCATAAAAAATTAGGTTATATCAGAGTAAGAGAAAGCCCAAGAGGCTGCTGTTTTTAGTAAGTATTCAGTCTCCCTCTAGTGCTAGATTCACAGAAACACTGCTCAGTACTGCTGTAAAATGATCACCATGCTGCTGCTGATCTATGTATGTGAGATAGAGATAGGAGAGCATGATCTCCACTTTTCAGCGTGTGCTGTCTATGGGAGATATCACACCAGCCAGTCTCACCCATTCTGCAGCTGAGCTCAGGAACGACTAAAAATTATAGATTGAAACTAGAGATGAAGAAGATGCAAGATAAAAGTTTTATAATAGCCAGAGACTCTGTTACACATGACAGCTTATTTGGAAAAGTCAACTAAAACAAGTTAATTTTAATCATAGGTTTATGTATTGGTCATGTTTCTTGTATGTATGGAGTCACAAGTGGGCAAAAGGTTATTTAACAAAAGGTCATATCTATATATATATTGAAGTTAATTGATTCACGTGAATACATACCATGGTTACACCAGCAATTACATAAAATATGACCTTCAAGCCATTTCGGATTGCGCTTATAGGTGGCAAAAAAGATGACAAGACGAGTCCTGACCAAGGCTGATGTTGTTGATGGAGGACTCTTTAGCTGGAAATATATATTTTTTTACTACTGTAATTACGTGTGTCCCCTTTAACTTATTCTATGCTTGAAATCCATCGCAATCCAGCTACTGCTTGCAATCTAGTTATAAAATGGTGGTCTTTGCTAGGCTCATTGCCATGCCTTAAAACTGGTCGCCATGAGTTATAGCAGTCAATCAGTGCTGACTCTAACACGTTATAACAGCAGCAAAAACCCAGAAAAAGGACGTAAAAATTAGTGAGGACCATTGACCTGCGTTGCGAGCTTGCATATTTTGACCAAAATATTGACCAATAACTCATACATATTATTTATATTTTACTGAACATGTTTTCATTTTTATGCAGAATGCAGCCAGGCCCATCGGTGTTGGCCTTGTAAACTAGGGCGCCTGTCCTTGCGGGGTGCACTTATATAGTGCTGGGTAGCCAGTCTGATCTACTAGTATGGGCGTCACTAATAGGCAGTAAGCCAGACACTACAATTATCTGTGTGACTGGCGCCCTATACAAGCATTATCTGTCTGCAATTCTAGTACTAGGCGACCACCGCCTCCATGAATTGGTAGGTGTGTGAGTGGTTGTTTCATCAAAATATTAAATTTTTTGGTCGATGAAATTTAACCAAAGAAAGAAAATGAATTGCATGCAATGAGACAAGGAAAATGGGGGTGGGGTAACTCCAGAATAAATAATGATGCAGGAGACTAAATTCTTAATAAACTTCATGGCTTATAAGCCAATTTATGATTTTCTACAAAAATTGTTACCATTGAGGAGAACACATTGAGCACGGTAATAGGCACGGCCAGATATCCCAATCATCTTAATGTGGAGAGATATTACGATGACATTTATTCTGCACATCTCCGAAACAGCAGGCTATGTTTGTAAACCCATTAGCTAGGTCATGGAGAGAGCTCAAACTCGTGATTAACTAAAGATGACAGTAAACCTCGTAACCTGATCAATACAACGCCTTACCTTAATTACATTAGCAGAATTGGGATTAAAAACCTAATGTTGATTCTCTTTTCCGGATGGCACTTTTTATGAGGTTTATAAAGTGGTAAGACAAAGCCATTAACTCAAATTAATGTTTTAATTAACAAACGTTTTAGGATTCACCATGGCATGTTCATGCGAGTTTAGAAAAATAAACTGTTCTTTTTTTTTTTTTTGTTTGTTTTTTTTTACCATGACTTCTACTTAGTTATTAAGAATGACTATAAACAATTAGAGCATTATTAACTAGTTGAGGACTAGGCCATTTTCACCAGTTCCTGACCAGGCATATTTTCAGATTTTATGATACATTCACTTTTAACAGCTTTAAAAAAATTAATTTTTATGTCATGTTATATACTTTTTTTCTTTCGCTCATATTGGGGGGGGGGATGTATAGAAAAATAGGTAATGTGTCTACATCTGCAATTTTTTAAAAAATGTTCTGACCAAAAAGCAGTGCTAAAAACATTTTAGATTGCATTCCTCTTTCTGTAGAAATTATTCTTATACATTGGACACTTTTTTCCCGAAGGTTAAGGGTTAGGGCTAGAAAGTTATTCAGATTGTCAGTCTTTTTTTTTTTGTTTTATTTATTTCTACTTTTTTCTATTTTATTTTTTTTCAATTATTTCACACAAATGTCCTTCATAATGTCTTAAAAAACCTTTGGGAGCATTTTAACATATTAATACATTTTTTATTGTTGATTTCCTATGTAACCGAGACTCTCATCTTAGCCTCAGTTACAGGGAATTTCAGCCTCCTGCATGCATAGCAAAACTGACTCGGCCTTAATTCTGAGGAAAAAATTATGGAATCACCCTGTAAATTTTCATTTCCAAAACTAACACCTGCATCAAATTAGATCTGCTCGTTAGTCTGCATCTAAAAAGGAGTGATCACACCTTGGAGAGCTGTTGCACCAAGTGGACTGACATGAATCATGGCTCCAACACGAGAGATGTCAATTGAAACAAAGGAGAGGATTATCAAACTCTTAAAAGAAGGTAAATCATCACGCAATGTTGCAAAAGATGTTGGTTGTTCACAGTCAGCTGTGTTTAAAATCTGGACCAAATACAAACAACATGGGAAGGTTGTTAAAGGCAAACATTGGTAGGCCAAGGAAGACATCAAAGCGTCAAGACCGGAAACTTAAAGCAATATGGTCTTCAAAACAGGAAACGCACAACAACACAAATGAGGAACGAATGGGAGGAAACTGGAGTCAATGTCTATGACCGAACTGTAAGAAACAGCCTAAAGGAAATAGAATTTACATACAGAAAAGCTAAATATAAGCCATCATTAACACCTAAACAGAAAAAAACAAGGTTACAATGGGCTAAGGAAAAGCAATTGTGGACTGTGGATGACTGGATGAAAGTCATATTCAGTGATGAATCGCGAATCTGCATTGGGCAAGGTGATGATGCTGGAACTTTTGTTTGGTGCCGTTCCAATGAGATTTATAAAGATGATTGCATTAAGAGAACATTCAAATTTCCACAGTCATTGATGATATGGAGCTGCATGTCAGGTAAAGGCACTGGGGAGATGGCTGTCATTACATCTTCAATAAATGCCCAATTTTACATTGATATTTTGGACAGTTTTCTTATCCCATCAATTGAAAGGATGTTTGGGGATGATGACATAATTTTTCAAGATGATAATGCATCCTGCTATAGAGCAAAAACTGTGAAAACATTCCTTGAAAGAAGACACATAAAGTCAATGTCATGGCCTACAAATAGTCCAGATCTCAATCCAATTGAAAATCTTTGGTGGAAGTTGAAGAAAATGGTCCATGACAAGGCTCCAACCTGCAAAGCTGATCTGGCAACAGCAATCAGAGAAAGTTGGAGCCAGATTGATGAAGAGTACTGTTTGTCACTCATTAAGTCCATGCCTCAGAGACTGCAAGCTGTTATTAAAGCCAGAGGTGGTGCAACAAAATACTAGTGATGTATTGGAGTGTTCTTTTGTGTGTTTGTTTTTCATGATTCCATAATTTTTTCCTCAGAATTGAGTGATTCCATAATTTTTTCCCTCCGCTTGGTCTGAAAAAAATTACCCTTACTGAGTACCACATTTTTAATCTTGATTTTTTTTAGTGTTTCTTAAAGCCCTAAAGTTGCCATTTGAAATTACTTTAGTTTTGTGCCATGTCTGTGATCTGCTTTTTTTCAACATTAAACAACTGAATGAACATCCTCCGAGCCCGGTGATTCCATAATTTTTGCCAGAGGTTGTATAAGTAGAGGAAAGGTAAAGGTGGAAACATCTGTACTACTGGGGTTCTGTTCTTTAAATTCTGTCTTGTAAACAAAGCTTTAGGCTCTACAACCGTAAACTTTTTTTTTGGAGAGGATATCATCTTCCTCACGTGTCTTAATATAAGAAAAAAAAGCATATTTTGCACTGTTCATTTTATATGTGGCTATAAGTATTCCTCCATACTTGTACATGGCTTTTGTCTGGAATTGTAACCTAGTTCACTCAAAATTCATCTTACGGCAGAGAATTCTTCTCCTTGTATAATGCCCATCTGCCAAAGAGATATATTATCCTACATTGTTAACATTATTTCACTTTGCAAATGTTTACAGTATGGGATTAAAGATTTCCTTTTAGGCCATGGCCCCACTATCTGTATTTGGTCAGTATTCGGTCAGTATTTTTTCTCATGAGTGGGAGCCAAATCCAAGTGAGGAACAATCAGAAAAAAGGTATAATAGAAACAAGTCACCAATTCTGCATTTATCTTCTGCATTTATCACCCACTCCTGAGAAAAAATACTGACCAAATACTGACCAAATACTGATAGTGGGGCCATGGACCTAGGCTGTGTGCACATTTTGTGTTTTTGCTACTTTTTTTTTGGTGCAGATTTGTCACAAAACATGAAGTGTTTCCTGATGCCAGCAAAGTGACAGAGAATCCTGGTCTCATGCACACGTTGCTTATTTGTGACTTGCAGATTTGAAGCAGATTTAAATCTGCAGCATGTCGATTCTTTCAGTGTTTTTGCGCAGATTTCACACTTACTAATGGGTGGCGAAAAATCTGCACCAAAAATGCAAGTAAAAAATGTGGCAAAAACACGCATTTTGCCCCTGCGTTTTTTCCTGCCAAAGAGCTGCAGAAAGGGTGCAGAAATTTGTGCACCAAATACTTGACATGGGCACATACCTTTATAGGCCCAATAGTTACTCCTATGAGATAAAGCTCTGCTTTTTGATGGATGGTTCTGCTCAGTAGACCTCCCTTTTTCAATTGGTCAGGAGTTGCTGCCAACAATCAAAGTAAACTGTAGCGCTTGTGTGTCCAAATAATAAACGTAATGTCCACATTTGTTGGACACTATATTAATTTAGGGCAGCATGGTGGCTCAGTGGTTAGCACTGCAGCCTTGCAGCGCTGGGGGCCTGTGTTCAAATCCCACCAAGGACAACATCTGTAAACAGTTTATATGTTCTCCCCATATTTGTGTGGGTTTCCTCCAGGTTCTCCGGTTTCCTCCCACACTCCAAAGACATACTGATAGTGAATCTAGATTGTGAGCCTCAATGGGGACAGCGATGATGATGTCTGTAAAGCGCTGTGGAATTAATGGCACTATATAAGTGAGTAAAATAAATTTGAGGTTTTCTAATTTGGTTCTCTTATAAGTACACATACTGATGTGGTCTAAAAATGTCTTCTTTATCAACAAGACTGGTTACAGTGCTTTGGTTCCATGAAAAGTTGAACTGGCCCCTATAAATAAATTCTAAAATCAAGCAGAACTGAGAACACCAGAGATATACCTCATTACTTTACATAATTTTAAATCCCAAATTGTAGCTCTACTTCTAGCAGTTCATCACTATCCATATAGGACCATATGTCAATTTGATGATCCGATTGCTGAAAATTAATTGAAATGTGCTCTGTGCGCATGAATATGTATCAGATATGTACAAAAAACATTTCCATTTTAGATTTAGCATGTCTAACATTCCCAAAACTGAGCCAAAGGAGATCCATACAATTCCCTTTGACTGGACCCACACTGATGAAGCATTAATCCATTGGGTATGCTGAAAATGTATTTCATTGGATCAGAAATATGAAATCTGACATAAAAATTCTGAATTGTTTGGCAGTAAATGTATTGAATAACGGTTAACTTTTGAAACTTAAAGCCTTGTATAAGGATAATGGTTCTTATGCTGGGAGTTATCTGTTCATATGTCTTCCTAACAAGCATCCCAATCACAAAAATGTCTTGGCGCACACAAAATGAGTTAAAGAATCTTTATTTCTTTGGCTAACTTTATACTGCGGAGAGTAAAACATCCAGGAAAGCAGTAAGCAAGAGCAGAAGTTCCTGAAAATGCAATGATAAGCATCTCCGCTAATACTGTCTTCAGAAGTCCTGGCAGGTGCAGTTGATAAATGGATGTTTTAATTGGACTGCAACACTGGGTTTTGCCTCTGGGTAAATTTGTTTTCTTAATCATTACCCTATGACAACATAATTATCATGATACACGACGTCTTCATACAATCAAAAATGTTGATGCATAAAATTCTCACATGTATCTATACAATTTAATCACATTATTTTTCTGAAAAAAAGCATGTGATGTGTGGGATAATCTCTGTTCAGAACAGCAGGAGAAGCAGGTGTAGCTTCCATCTCAAAAAAATATATATCTATATTGACATACACACAGTATCTATTACTACAGTGCTGGCCAAAAGTATTGGCACCCCTGTAATTCTGTCAGATAATACTCAGTTTCTTCCTGAAAATGACTACAATCACAAATTCTTTGGTATTATTCTCTTCATTTAATTTGCTTGCAAGGAAAAAACACAAAAGAGAATGAAGCAAAAATCAAATCATTGATCATTTCACACAAAACTCCAAAAAAGGGCCGGACAAAAGTATTGGCACCCTCAGCCTAATACTTGGTTGCGCAACCTTTAGCCAAAATAACTGCGAACAACCGCTTCCGGTAACCATCAATGAGTTTCTTGCAATGCTCTGCTGGAATTGTAGACCATTCTTCTTTGGCAAACTGCTCCAGGTCCCTGATATTTGAAGGGTGCCTTCTCCAAACTGCCATTTTGAGATCTCTCCACAGGTGTTCTATGGGATTCAGGTCTGGACTCATTGCTGGCCGCCTTAGAAGTCTCCAGTGCTTTCTCTCAAACCATTTTATAGTGCTTTTGGAAGGGTGTTTTGGGTCATTGTCCTGCTGGAAGACCCATGACCTCTGAGGGAAACCCAACTTTCTCACACTGGGCCCTACATTATGCTGCAAAATTTGTTGGTAGTCTTCAGACTTCATAAAGCCATGCACACGGTCAAGCAGTCCAGTGCCAGAGGCAGCAAAGCAACCCCAAAACATCAGGGAACCTCCGCCATGTTTGACTGTAGGGACCATGTTCTTTTCTTTGAATGCCTCTTTTTTTATCCTGTACACTCTATGTTGATGCTTTTTCCCAAAAAGCTCTACTTTTCTCTCATCTGACCAGAGAACATTCTTCCAAAACGTTTTAGGCTTTCTCAGGTAAGTTTTGGCAAACTCCAGCCTGACTTTTTTATGTCTCGGGGTAAGAATTGGGGTCTTCCTGGGTATCCTACCATACAGTCCCTTTTCATTCAGACGCCGACGGATAGTACGGGTTGACACTGTTGTACCCTCGGACTGCAGGGCAGCTTGAACTTGTTTGGATGTTAGTCGAGGTTCTTTATTCACCATCAGCACAATCTTGCGTTGAAATCTCTCGTTAATTTTTCTTTTCCGTCCACATCTAGGAAGGTTAGCCACAGTGCCATGGGCTTTAAACTTCTTGATGACACTGCGCACGGAAGACACAGGAACATTCAGGTCTTTGGAGATGGACTTGTAGCCTTGAGATTGCTCATGTTTCCTCACAATTTGGTTTCTCAAGTCCTCAGACAGTTCTTTGGTCTTCTTTCTTTTCTCCATGCTCAATGTGGTACACACAAGGACACAGGACAGAGGTTGAGTCAACTTTAATCCATGTTAACTGGCTGCAAGTGTGATTTAGTTATTGCCAACACCTGTTAGGTGCCACAGGTAAGTTACAGGTGCTGTTAATTACACAAATTAGAGAAGCATCACATGATTTTTCAAACAGTGCCAATACTTTTGTCCACCCCCTTTTTTAGGTTTGGTGTGGAATTATAGCCAATTTGGCTTTAGGACAACTTTTGGCCAGCACTGTATATACATACATGTACATACACAATGTCTTACGCTACTTAAAATATGAGAATTTATTTTGTTGCTAAACCAACAAATGATACTGTATGCAACTATGGTTTATATTTTGCGCAAAGATCACAGTAACTAAATGACAAGAATGTTATATTTGGTTGGTTTATCAAAAAATGGGCTGAAGAATTATGACTTTCCTTGGTAGACAATGCATACTTATCAGAAATGTTAATTACTTCTACTCTTTCATTATAAGTAATGTATCCTTTGGAAAACTCAATAAAAGGTTGAAGTTAAAATGAAATGTCACAAATGTATTAGAAGTTTCCAGGTACAATAACTTATATTAGGCTGTGTGCCCATTATGTGTTTTTTAAGCGTTTCCGCAGCGGCAATTCGGCTGCAGAAATGCTTAAAAAACGCTTGGTAGTCAGCGGTCGCGTGACCCATCACATGACTAAATGACGTCATGGCAGGTCCTTTTAGTCCACCGCGATCTGCTGGCAAGCCAGGACGCATCGGATAAGGACGCCGGGGGCCATCAGAAGGTAAGTAATGTATATTTTTTATTTTATTCTTTTTTTTTTTACAGGTACTATGGTACCCGGGTCCAGAGGAGAGTCTGCTCTTCTCCAAACCCGGGTACCATTCTTTTACGGTCACACTATATAAATCCATGCCGGTTGCATGGATTTATATATTGTGACCAAGTTGTCAAGCACTTTCCAAATGATGTTAAAATCGCTTGGAAAGCGCTTGTCAACCCGCATGCGGAAATGCATGTGAAGAACGCTTCACTTCTGCTTGACCCTGGCAGGAAAAACGTATGTAAAATCCGCATGCGTTTTTTCTGCCAAGGAGATGTAGAAACAGTCAGGAAAAATCCGGAGCATTTCTGCATCGTGGGCACATAGCCTCAGAGGTTAAACTAAAACACCAAATATAATGGAACATTACAAAATGCTGCTAAAATAATAATGGGGAACCAGACACAATCAGTACGAATGGTATAACAGTTGCTTGTAAGAACTAATTTTTACATGTAAATGTAAATTTTGCACTCTGATTAAGTCATAAAACAAATGAACCCAAACTTACTGCTTGAAGGGACCTTGTCATGTTGAAAATGGTATCGGATATACTGGTAGGATGTTATAGAACAAGAGGAGCGGATCAAATTGATATACATTTTTGTTGAAAAAGTTTCAGTAGAACTTGCATTTTTATTCATTGATATCCCTGGTGTTTGTGTGCATATTACTCCCGGAGGCGATACTACTCAGTGATTGACAGCCTTCCCTTAATCTACTGGACTCATATGCCTAGGAACACCAGGGATTGTTAAGAATAAAATACAAGTTTTACATAACTTTTTACAAAAAAAACCCATGTATTATTTTGCTCAGCTTCCCTTTCTCTGTACGTGTGGTCCACAGATCAGACTGCATGTACAATGTGACAGCTTTCCTTTCAGTTCTCTTCCGCACCACCCCGATCGTCCACCATCAATAATTGTTTACATGGCTTAAATGATGCAGTCAAAGACCACAGCAGTAAGGTATGGCGTGTGGTCACTGCTGAAGTCAGGACTAATACACAACCACATAATGGTAAAAGTTTTTTGGGAGTTGGGATCTTTATGTATTTGCTAACCAGCAAGGGCAACCTATACTTCAGAATAAATTCACAATGTTACAAATTCAGTCGAAAAATCAGCACCAAAATTCAAAGTCAAATATTTATGTATTCTAGGCGGATTTCATGGTGAATTTGATGTGGATGTACCTGTGGATTTCACTCTTTGAATAATCAATATATTTATGAAACAAATATAGAATAATGTCAGGAAAGAAAAGACAAGAAATGAACTCATTTTCTGCAATCTGGGTCAGGGTAATAAAGTAGTTAAAGAACAAATCTGTATCACACTGCAGCATCAAAAATAAAATACTGGCAGATGGCAATTGAGATCTGGCTTCAAATATCACTTATGTTACTTATAGATTGCAGACACTGTATATAGCAACATTTTTGGTCAATGTGACACTGAGCAATGGTACATTACAGAATTATGCTACTCTACTTTGTAATGGAAAATTAATATAAACATATATTGCCCCTATTTTATAAGAGAAAAATAAATAAAGTCCGATTTATTTGGACGTTATTCACATAATTGGTCACCACCAATTACATGACTGTTAGAAAATAGGAAGGGTACTGGAGGAGGGAAAGAATGTGAATAAAATGTAACTTTTAATAATTAGGCTAAAACTATTAGTAAAACAAGAAATCATACATACGTGGAGGATGTATATTGGGCCACTGCTGTAATGAAGTACAGACAGCTGTGACCCACAAGGTCCTGAATTTAATGTGACAGCACTGAATCAAGGTAATTCCACAACCAATGTCCCTACAATTAAATAGTTCGGTATTATACACTGCTCAAAAAATTAAAGGGAACACTCAAATAACACATCCTAGATCTGAATGAATGAAATATTCTCATTTAAAACTTTGTTCTGTACAAAGATGAATGTGCTGACAACAAAATCACACAAAAATCATCAATGGAAATCAAATTTCTTAACCAATGGAGGCCTGGATTTGGAATCACCCCCAAAATTAAAGTGGAAAAACACCCTACAGGCTGATCCAACTTTGATGTAATGTCCTTAAAACTAGTCAAAATGAGGCTCAGTATTGTGTGTGGCCTCCACGTGCCTGTATGACCTCCCTACAAGGCCTGGGCATGCTCCTGATGAGGTTGTGGATGGTCTCCTGTGGGATCTCCTCCCAGACCTGGACTAAAGCATCCGCCAACTCCTGGACAGTCTGTGGTGCAACGTGACGTCGGTGGATAGAGCGAGACATGATGTCCCAGGTGTGCTCAATCGGATTCAGGTCTGGGGAACGGGCGGGCCAGTCCATAGCTTCAATGCCTTCATCTTGCAGGAACTGCTGACACACTCCAGCCACATGAGGTCTGGCATTGTCCTGCATTAGGAGGAACCCAGCGCCAACGGCACCAGCATATGGTCTCACAAGGGGTCTGAGGATCTCATCTCGGTACCTAATAGCAGTCAGGCTACCTCTGGTGAGCACATGGAGGGCTGTGCAGCCCTCCAAAGAAATGCCACCCCACACCATTACTGACCCACTGCCAAACCGGTCATGCTGAAGGATGTTGCAGGCAGCAGATCGCTCTCCACGGCGTCTCCAGACTGTCACATGTGCTCAGTGTGAACCTGCTTTCATCTGTGAAGAGCACAGTGTGCCAGTGCCAATCCTGGTGTTGTGGAAAATGCCAAGCGTCCTGCATGGTGTTGGGCTGTGAGCACAACCCCCATCTGTGGACGTCGGGCCCTCACACCACCCTCATGGAGTCTGTTTCTAACCGTTTTGCAGACACATGCACATTTGTGGCCTGTTGGAGGTCATTTTGCAGGGCTGCTCATGTTCCTCCTTGCACAAAGGCGGAGGTAGCGGTCCTGCTGCTGGGTTGTTGCCCTCCTACGGCCCCCACCACATCTCCTGGTGTACTGGCCTGTCTCCTGGTAGCGCCTCCAGCCTCTACACTGACAGACACAGTAAACCTTCTTGCCACAGCTCGCGTTGATGTGCCATCCTGAATGAGCTGCACTACCTGAGAAACTTCTGTGGGAGTTACATTTTTTTGTTTAAGTGTTCCCTTTATTTTTTTGAACAGTGTATATATCTCCTATCTAGGGATCCCATCCATCCTCGTCTTGTCCTGTCAAGACAGGGAGGCTAAGCTTAGAAAAAGCCGGTACTCCCAGCGAAAGGCGCCACAGGGATGACTGTCCTGTCTATGTTTAGTGAATCAGCACAATAGGGACATATATGCCATTCCCCAGTCCTGTCATTGTGGCGGTTCTGCCTCCCATGTGTCGTATGATACAAATAGCAGTGTGCTGTAGTGCCTCTGTGATCTGACTATCTCCAGCGGTACTGCCCGCCTGCGCACCACCTGCACGCGATCAGTCTGGAAGATCAGTCCGGGAGACCGCTCTAATTCATGTGCTGTGCATAAGCATGTGCCGGCGGGATACCGGCACATATGTTGGTGGCTCACCCATCCATTCATGGGGTGCCATCCATAATTGCCAACTTTACTCTGGCATGTGTGAAATCTCCTCCGTACAGGATCGCATTGTTATAACAGCGATCATGGATAATGAAATGCCTACTGTCTATTCATTCTAGGCATAGGCACATTCGTCCTATAGATTTGACATAAATAATACAAGAGGTTGATAGATGGTGGCATTCTTTGCATTAGCCCCGCATGATATTGAGGATGTAATTTTTTTGACAGGACAAGACGAGGATGGATGGGATCCCTAGATAGGATATATATAATACCCAACCATTTAATTGTAGGGACATTGGTTGTGGAATTACCTTGATTCAGTGCTGTCACATTAAATTCAGGACCTTGTGGGTCACAGCTGTCTGTACTTCATTACAGCAGGGCCCAATATACATCCTTCACGGATGCACGATTTCTTGTTTTACTAATAGTTTTAGCCTAATTATTAAAAGTTAAATTTTATTCACATTCTTTCCCTCCTCCAGTACCCTTCCTATTTTCTAACAGCCCTATTTTATAAGGTTATATCTATATTATGTTTGTGGACATTGCACAAAAATACCTTTAAGGGTGGATATCCAACCCCTTAAAGTGTTATTTTCAAGTTTTCTCTTAAGCAGTACACAGCTTTTCAGTATGTTTTACTTCCTGGTTTCTGGCAGAAAAGGTATTACTCCTTCCTTGAATGACGGTTCTTGTAAGCAGCAAAATTGTAACATTAGTAGTACTATAAAGCTCAGCACAAGTTCGGCTGTAACACATTCAGCCATAAGTGATTTGTGCAGCGTTTTTAACTACTATCACTGCATTTACACAGAGATAAGGCATTTGCAGAAGCACACAGCTCAGGACAATGATAGTAATGGCTAGGAGACCTACTCTGAAAGCTGCAGCTGCTGTAGGCTGGTGATTTTGCAAGATTTATAACAGCAGCTTGTCAGGAGATCCTATCCCAACATGTAGTAGATGTACTAATAATATTAGCAAATACCTCCAATTAGAAAGTACTCCATTGTACTAATGATCCCAATTTATTACATATTTCAGGAGTCGGAGTAGGTCCATTTTATACAGACACCACAGCCCTGGTTAACCCCTCTCCTGGAATGCAACTACCGCTTACACCTATCCAGTGTCTTGGCAGGCACTAGTGATCAAGCTCCCTGGAAACCAAGTGTACACTACGTAAAATAAAATCTCTCAGTGCAGTAGAATGAAAGTAGATAGAAAAAGAAAGTCAATTGCAAACTTGCTCATTTTCATGCTGTCTAACTAACTAAAGTAATTTAACTCCTTAACGACCGCCAATACACCTTTTAAGGCTGGTCATTAAGGGGCCTTATTCCTCAGTACCTCTTTTTAATGGCTCTGAGGAATAGGTGAATAGTGGCACACAGCGGGCACAATTCCGATGGGTTACAGCTGTACATGATAGCTGACACACTGCGGTATTGGCCCTAGCTGTTTAACTGATCGGAGCCGATTAACCCCTTAAATACAGCTGTCAATCGCGATAGTGGTATCTAAGTGGTTAAAAGACACCCTCCCCTTTGGCAGTATCGACTCCCCACCTATCATAATCATGGGTGCCGATCATTGTCATGGTACTCTGAGGTCATCTGATGACCCCAGGTTACGGATATTTGTTAGATCCTGTGATAAGCAGGGTGTTACAGGCTGTGTCAGTGACTCATTGACAGCTCTCATGCACTGCACTACACTACACGAGTACTGCAATGCATGAGACCAGTGATAAAAGTAAAACATATTCATGTCCCACAGTGGGACTAAGAGAAAGTGAAAAAAGCGCACACAAATCACGAGACAACATTTTGCCACTTAAAACAAAAAAATACATATAATTGGTATTGCTGTGTCCGTAACCACCAGAACTTTAAAACGGTCATGTCATTTATTCCATACGGGGAACAAATGAAAATGTCAAACCGTGCCGGAAAAAACAAGCCCTAATACGGCTCATTCAGCAAAAAAATAAAGTTACAGCCCTTAGAATATGGCGATGCAAAAAACCAATTCATTTTTGTAAAACATTGTTTTTAGTCTGTAGACGTAGCAAAGCATAAAAAAAATATAAATATGGTATCGCTGTGTTGGTAAGTGACCCAACAAACAAATCGGTCTTATCACTTTTACCGCACATTGAACTGCGCAAAAAATAAAACAATAAGTGAATTGCTATTTTTTGTTCATTCAGCATCTGAAAAATCTGATTAAAAAGAGAAAAAAACGTTATGTGCCCCAAAATGGTGCAAGAAAAAAAAATGCCAACTCGTCGTACAAAATATAAGCCCTCATTCAGCTCTGTTCACCAAAAAGTAGAAAAGTTACAGCTTTCAGAATAAGGCAACAAAATGTATTTATTTTTTTCATAAAAAAAGCATTTTTGGTGTGGGATCACAGCAAAACATAAAAAACCTAATATAAATCTGATATCGCTGTAATCACACCGACTCGAAGAACAAAGCAGTCTTATCACTTGTAAGAACCGCGCATAAATAAAAATAAGAACTATTCTTGTACTGCTATTTGTTCATTAAGCCTCCCAAAAAATCGGAACAAAGCTTGGCTCACATTTATCCCGTACTCTCCGCCGAGCGCTTACGTCAGGGTTTCTGTGTAAATCAGTACAGCAAAAATGCGATTCAAATGAAACCCCAGACGGAACTACTCACTTATGAGGCACATGGAGTCCCTTTGGACTCAGTCTGGTTTCTGTTCGCCTAAAATGATGGGACACCATGAAATGATGGTGTCCCATCATTTTAGGCATCATTTTAGCACACAAGTCTGGCCGATCACAGATCTGTGCACGTTTAAAAATATGGATACCACCGAAGCAGACGCCAAACGGAGTCAGAAGTTTCTCCAGCTGCCTCATTAGACTGAGTGGTTCCATTGGGAGTTTCATCTGAATTGCATTTTTGTGGGATTTACACGGAAACCCCGAGGTAAGTGCTCAATGAAGAACACAAGAATGTGATTATTATTATTTATTTGATTCCATGATGCTGTACATGAGGAGGTGTTACATACCAAATACAGATATCACTTACAGTAAACAAACTAACAATGATAGACTGGTACAGAGGGAAGAGGACCCTGCCCTTGCAGGCTTACATTCTACAGGAACGGGGAAGGAGACAGTAGGTTGGGGAGGGTTGCAGTAGCTCCGGTGTTGTTGAGGTGGCAGCAAGCAAGGTCATGGGAGGCTGTAAGCTTGTTTGAAGAGATGGGTTTTCAGGTTCCGTCTGAAGGATCCAAGTGTGGCGGATAATCGGACTTGTTGAGGCACAGAATTCCATAGGATGGGGGATATTCGGGAGAAATCTTGGAGCGAGGGAGAGGAACGAATAAGTGTGGAGGAGAGAAGGAGGCCTTGGGAGGACCGGTGATTACGTAAGGTAATGTATCCGGAGATTGATGTACGGAGGTTATGGATGGCTTTGTAGGTCAGTGTTAGTAGTTTGAACTGGATACGCTGGGCAATTGGGAGTCAGTGAAGGGATTTGCAAAGGGGGTTATGGACTGGAGGAGTGTGCGAGAGTGTTAGCAGGTAGGCCACAGAGGAGGATGTTGCAGTAGTCGAGACGGGAGATGATGAAGGCATGCACAAGCAGTAGTAGTAGATTGAGGGTTGAGGAAAGGACGGATTCTGGAAATATTTTTGAGCTCGAGGCAACAGGAGGTGGCGAGAGCTTGGATGTGGGGTTTGAAAGACAGGGCATAGTCAAGGGTTACTCCGAGGCAGCGGATTGCCGGTACAGGGGAAAGTGTGATGTAATTTATTGTGATAGAAAAATCAGGTGGGAAAGATATGCAAGATGGGGGAAAGATTATGAGTTCAGTTTTGTCCACATTGAGCTTGAGGAAGCGGGAGGAGAAGGATATGGCTGCTAGACCTGCTGGGATTCTGGTCAGCAGAGAGGTGACGTCTGGGCCAGAGAGGTAGATCTGGGTGTCATCAGCATACAGATGGTACTGGAAGCCATGGGATTTTATGAGCTATCCCAATGTCATACTGGAAGCGATCAAAAAATGTTATGTACTCCAAAATATTATCAATAAAAACCCTTACCTTATCCCGCACAAAACCATCCCCCACTCAGGTCCGTCATCGGTCACTGGAAATGTAGGGGGTTCTCAAGTTACTGGTAGAACAAAGACTCTAGAAAAGAAACATGGCTCCCAGCCCCCTAAAATAAAATCCGGTCAAATCTGTGCTTCCAAATCCAAATGTCCCTCCTGAGCATCACTGTGCCTAAACCACAGTAAGCGGCCACATGTTTGGCATTATTGTAGTGGGGAGAGCGCACTTAACAAATTACATAAATTATGGAGCAAGGCTGCGTCACGTCTAGTCAAACAACCATGCTGTGGGCGTGGCCGACTAGAGGGCGTGGCCGACTAGAGGGCGTGGCCTCGCTCCATACAAGTTTATGACCAGCATATCCTCGCAGCACACAGTGCGTGAGCTGGGAAGATTTATAAGTCTGCAGTCACAACCCCTTTAAATGGTGAATAAAATCAAGCAATTTCCACAATTGTTTTTGTGGGTTTTGTTTTTTATAGCTTTCATTGGGTAGTAAAATAGGCAACTCTACAGTTCAGTATCATTGCCACAATGCAAAATGTATAAGGTGGTTTAAAAAAATTATTAACTTTCTTAAAAAGAAATTGAATCTGAGATCCATAACTATTTATTTTTTTTGCATGCTGGACTATAGTTTTTAACCTTTTTAAAGCCTGAGGCGTATTAGTACGCCCCAGGCCATCAACCCCGGTTGAATGAGGGCTCCGGCGCTGAGCCCGCACTGAACCAGGCACATGTCAGCTGATTTATACAGCTGACATGTGCCCGCAACAGAAGCGGGTGGAATCGCGATCCACCCGCGGCTGTTAACCAGTTAAATGCCGCTGTCAATCTCTGACAGCGGCATTTAACAGCGCCGCGCCGGAAGCGCGGCATTAGCCCCGCCATGTAAAGATCGCTATGAGCGCCACCTAGTGGTCGGCACTCATAGCACAGGAGCATTTCTGTTACATAGAGGTGATCTGCTCATCACCTCTACGTAGCAGAGGCAATGGGACAGTTGCTGCTTCTAGTCTCCATAGGAGACTATAGAAGTAAGCAAAAAGTGTAAAAAAAAAATGTTTTTAAAAATATTTAAAAAATATAAAAGTTTAAATCACCCCCCTTTCGCCCCATTGAAAAAAAAAAAAAAAAAAAACCCACATACACACATTTGGTATCGCCATGTTCAGAATCGCCCTATCAATATAAAAAAAGAATTAATCCGATCGGTAAACGGCATAACGAGGAAAAAATTCTAAACACCAGAATTACGTTTTATTGGTTGCCGCAACATTGCAATAAAATGCAATAACGGGCGATCAAAACATCGGATCTACCCCAAAATGGTATCAATAAAAATGTCAGCCCGGCGAGCAAAAAATAAGCCCTCACCAGGCCCCAGATCCCGAAAAATGGAGACACTACGGGTCTCGGAAAATGGCGCCTTTTTTTTTTAAGCAAACTTTGGATTTTTTTTTCATCACTTAAATAAAAAAGAACCTATACATATTTGGTGTCTACAAACTCGTAAAGACCTGGAGAATAAGAATGGCAGGTCAGTTTTAGCATTCAGTGAACGTGGTAAAAAAAAATCTGTGGTATTGCACTTTTTTTGCAATTTCACCGCACTTGGAATTTTTTTCCCGTTTTCCCGTACACGATATGGTATAACCAGTAATGTTGTTCAAAAGTACAACTCTTCCCGCAAAAAATAAGCCCTCACACGGCCATATTGACCAAAAAATAAAAACGCTATGACTTTGGGAACAAGAGGAGCAAAAAACGAATATGCAAAAACAGAAAATCCCAAGGTTCTTAAGGAGTTAAAGAAGCACTCCCATCAAAGTTTTTATCCTCTTATTGCAATCATATTATATAGCACTGTGTACTTACAATTGCTCATTTTGTCTTTCCACCCAGTAAATTCTTCTCTTTTGTCGGCTCTATGTAGAAACAGGAAGTCTCTTTTCCCTGCAGAAATCATTCCAATCTTCAACTTCTGACCCAGCTGAGTTGCTCCTCCCACCTGCAAGGGACTTTTGCAGGCAGTGACTCATGAGTCATGCAGAAAAAAATTACTTCTTGTTCTACATAGAGCTTAAAAGGATTCAACTAATCAGTTTTTAGTCACATGTCGTCGTAAACCTAATGGAAAAGAGTAGAATTAGCTGGGTAGAAGGGAAAAATGAGCAATTGTAAGAACACAGTGCTATAATATATGATGATTGCAATATATTAAGAGCATACAAATTTTGATGGGAGTGCTTCTTTAATGGTATTTTTAAATAAAGATGACGTTTTGATCAATTGTTGCAATTTTTTTTGTGAGGCACACAGCTGTACAATACAGCAATTAAGGAGTTTTGATATTTTCTCTTTAAGTTTAGGTCAAACTATCTAATATTTTCATAAAATCAGACTTTTATGAACCCAGCAATACCAAATATGCTTATTTTTCTAATTGTACACATTTCTTTTGTTCTCTATTCTGTCACTGGATATTAAAAATAGGGGTGACCAACCACTTTGCACCCCCATTTCAAAAACAGCTGTAGGAAGAAGAAAGAGAATTTCCCAACTACGAAGAGTTGGCATGACCATGGACATACCTTTGTTTTTACGGTTGTTTTGCAAAACAAGAATTCCACTGTATAGAAAATGTTTATCTGGACTGGCCCATATTAGCAAGTTATTACTAATTTGCAAAATTGGTGATAAGGTACAGATCATTGTGGCCAGTGATCCTGAGTTGAAACTGTTAACGGTATTGTCTCAAGTTTAAAAAGCCCCAAGCGAATGGAGTGGTGGTCAATCATGCACACGATCACTTTTTTTTAGTCCCTATAAGAGACTTGAACCTGTGATCAACCTGATAATTTCTTGTACTATATATTTCAATATTTTAGTATTGTAGTATATAGTCCTTATCAAGGCCTTCTAAGAAACCAGGCTTTATAAGAGCACCAACATGACAGCAAAGGGGTAAGTATGCAAAACAGGATAACTAGGTTCATTTCAAGAATAATACTCTATTCAAGAAAAACAATGAGGATAACCAATATTACTTATACGAATTCTCATCCCTCATTAGAATAAATCAAAAAGTGAAATTCATGTATTTTAATAAATTTATTATATCAAGAATTTTTATTTCACAAACAGCAGACACCCCTTATATACAGTATAAAAATTGCCCCTAAAAATAAAGACCCATTTATAAATATTGAGGCAGTGTGGTTCTAGGTAATAATCTTGTGCGGCAACATAGTTAATTCATAGACCAATAAACATAAACATGATACAAAATTGGCATAAGAGTTCAATACATATATTATCAGGTATAATTACATAATAGATATCCTAAATAACATGTACATATGGCTTTATAATACCAATTAATCTTGTTAATAATATCAGTGTCAATGCACAATGTTTAACAAATCAAAAAGCCAGCTTATAGGTCATGTATACAGATATTAGAATATATAGCATCAGCTCAATGGATCATAACCAAAGACTAATAATTAGTGTACAAAAAAAGACACTCAGAGATAAATCCTTTAAGATAGCACCCAAAGGGTTATATCATAAATCCCAAAGCTTGGTGAAGTTTAAATAGATAGATACCCATACAGACCATGTGCCATCGTATAGAAAACCACACTGCCTCGTACCCCAACGCGCGTTTCGCGTTCTGCTTCGTCGGGGGGTACTGAGGCAGTGCCATGCCTGGGTTTTTATGTAGTAAATAGATTCCAGTCACCTGTGACAGCCCGTGCTAATGGGCGCGTGCACTCCGCTCTTTGCGCATCATCCTCCCACAGCCGGCGTCCTGGAAGTATGACTGCGCATGTCCGCAGAACCTGACATCCGATTGGACGCCGGGCGGTGGAGGCGAGGCCACAATGACACGGAGCGCACGCGCACCACACGGGGGGTCCTATGGCGCCATTTTGGATTAGGGCAAAGTTGCCCATTATCCATTTGCAGCCATACAGATCACATTAAAAACAGAAACAATTAAATACGTATATCCTGTATTTCAGCAGATGATATCTTCTTATTTATTAATTCATCGTTCAGTCCAAATTAAAATTCAAAATCTTGAAGATAAAAAAAGCAAATAATTCAAATCTTGATATATTAATATAGAGAAACAGCCAAAATAATTAATTCTGTATAAATTTTACCACATTTATCATTTGCTTTAGCATATATTGTTAAATAATATACAATTCCCAGGAAAGGCAGTATAATATATTGGCATGGAAACAAACCCAGCAATGTCACAATCACAACAAAAATGGGGCAAAGCTCACTGAATCATTCAAACCATTAGGTTTGACAGTGTCAAGGATGGTGATCCATTTTATATAGTAAATTTTTAGCATTTCCTCCCCTCACACCTAGATGGATTTGATCAATTGCTCGAAAAAGTAAAAGGCGCCAATTACAATTATGGGACTCACGAAAGTGTTTAGGAATATTTTTAAGCTTCGCAATTTGTTCCGGATCCGTGATTTTTGCCGCATTTTTAATGTCACGTATATGTTCTAAAATTCTCACACGAAATTCTCTGGATGTTAATCCCACATAAATCAGTTTGCAGGGGCAAATTGACCAATAGATTACATCAATGGAGCGACAGGTTATCCGATGAAGAATTTTAAAGGTACGGGTATTCGAGGAATCATGAAATTCAAAAACTCTATCTACCTGGGGGCAAGCTCCACATGAACCACAAGAATAGCAACCCCATATTGGATTACGGGAGCCAAATATTGACCCTTCTATTGGAGGTGGTATATAGTGGCTTCTTACCAGCATATCATTTAAATTCTGAGATCTTTTTGGTGTTATCAAAGGTTTTGGAGATATGATATTTTTAAGAATGGGGTCTGACATAAGAACCGACCAATATCTTGTAAATATTGCAGACATTTCCCTCCAATGTGCATGATAAGGAGTTATCATGATTCAGTGAGCTTTGCCCTATTTTTGTTGTGATTGTGACATTGCTGGGTTCGTTTCCATGCCAATATATTATACAGCAAATGATAAATGTGGTAAAATTTATACAGAATTAATTATTTTGGCTGTTTCTCTATATTAATATATCAAGAATTATTTGCTTTTTTTATCTTCAAGATTTTGAATTTCAATTTGGACTAAACGATGAATTAATAAATAAGAAGATAATATCATCTGCTGAAATACAGGCTATATATGTATTTGTTTCTGTTTTTAATGTGATCTATATGGCTGCAAATGGATAATGGGCAACTTTGCCCTAATCCAAAATGGCTCCGTAGGACCCCCCTGTGTGGTGCGCATGCGCTCAGTGTCATTGTGGCCTCGCCTCCACCGCCCCGCGTCCAATCGGATGTCAGGTTCTGCGGACATGCGCAGTCGGACTTCCGGGACGCCTGCCGTGGGAGGACGATGCGCAATGAGCGGCGTGCACGCGCCCATTAGCACGGGCTGTCACAGGTGACTGGAATCTATTTACTACATAAAAACCCAGGCATGGCACTGCCTCAGTACCCCCCGACGAAGCAGAACGCGAAACGCGCATTGGGGTACGAGGCAGTGTGGTTTTCTATACGATGGCACATGGTGTGTATGGGTATCTATCTATTTAAACTTTACCAAACTTTGGGATTTATGATAGCACCCAAAGGGTTGCATCTTAAAGGATTTATCTCTGAGTGGCTTTTTTGTACACTAATTATTAGTCTTTGGTTATGACCCATTGAGCTGATGCTATATATTCTAATATCTGTATACATGACCTATAAGCTGGCTTTTTGATTTGTTAAACATTGTGCATTGACACTGATATTATCAACAAGTTTAATTGGTATTATAAAGCCATATGTACATGTTTAGGATATCAATTACGTAATTATACCTGATAATATATGTATTGAACTCTTATGCCAATTTTGCATCATGTTTATGATTATTGGTCTATGAATTAACTATGTTGCCGCACAAGATTATTACCTAGAACCACACTGCCTCAATCTTTTTAAAAGGGTCTTTTTTAGGGGCAATTTTTATATATAAGCTGTGTCTGCTGTTTGTGAAATAAAAATTCTTGGTATAATAAATTTATTAAAATACATGAATTTCACTTTTCGATTTATTCTAATGAGGGATGAGAATTAATGACAGCGAAGGGGGCCTTCAGCAGGCTACTCTAGCAACCCATTGCCAACTAGGGGAACGATGCGAGCTCAGAAAGGACGACCAAGCAGGATTAAACAGAATTAAGCTATAAATGCTGCTGTTCTGGGCAGATGTCGGCTCTATAACACAACCACTCATCTGTCCTCCATGGAGCGGGTTCAGCTCCTGAGCTCATTCCACACACCTGCACCGGATATATCTGCCATGGAGAATTTACTGCTTAAATGGGTTTCCCATTTAAAAAACAAAACAAAACAAAACACGGTCCATACCTGTTTGGGCATATAGACATCACAAATGCTGGGCCTCAATTTGGTATTCTATGTGCCAGAATAGTTCTAGCAAATAGCTCCTGATGAACTGATTACATGGATGGCCATATATCTTAATGGCTGACATATAATTTAACATTTGCCCTGCAGAGTCCACTGCATGAGCTTCCAAGAATTGGAGATATTTTGACATGTACTGCAAATCCAATCCCATGTAAACATACCATGTATAGTCTACTGACAAAACGCAAACATTAACAAATATTCTTTATTTCTTTATCCATTTTCCTCTTGGGAGAGCAATACAGGAATGGTACATATAAATCATTTGCTTTTAAGTATCCACTAGATCCATAAAAATCCACTGTGCATGGGCTGTAATTACAAAACCAAACTGAAGAGCTGCTTATGAAAAACAGAAGTGGCAGCTGCAGAAAGGGAAACCTGTTAGAAACCTCTGTCCTTCGGAAATTACAGAAGCACGGTGATCTGATGACAATGCCTATGTTAATAGAGATGTCAGATATGCTAAGAGTATTTGACAGAGGGCTCATTGAACTGGAATACGTCTTCGTGGTAAAGGTCTTCTGGCAGCTCTTCATCTCCATCAGCAAAATACGTAGGGAATGGAAGATTTTCAAAGCCTTTTTGTTTCCCTGCAAGTATTGTGTCCGTGACCTAGAAAACATAAGGATAAAAATATATGTATACAGATACAAAGAGGTGGTTGTGCATGCATGTTTCTCTCCATCTACTTCTATGGGAATTCAAAAACGGACAAGCATGCTTACTTGGCAATTTTTGGAACAGAACTGAGAGAGCCCTATATGTGCGACCATTTCTCCATTCAAAACTCCCATGCCTGTCCTGTTTTAATCTAATCAAATAATGTGCTCCAAACAGTCACTCAAAATATATGCCTTTACAACATGCCATAAATTCAGTATTTCTCATGTTTTATTAGTAATATATGTATCCTTTAACTTTGGACACTCTAGGAAACCGGATTTTTATTCAAGGCTTTGACTATAGAGAACAACTCATAGATGCTTGAAGCTGGATTGCATATATGTCTAAATTCTGCTTTGGGCATTTTCTCAGGCTCAGAATTCCTTTAGTTTACTCCAAAGTGCCATGGTTTGGATCCATGCCCTAAAGGTAATTTCAGATGCTTATTTGTGTTTTCTCTTGAACTTCTATTTTTTCATCCATTGTAGTCGTAGAGATTTTGTAAAAATCTTACAATTAAGCATATCCTATCATTTTGTGCATTGTGGGAGAAAGTGTAAAATATATGTCTAAAAGAATGTACTATTTTATGCTTCTGTGCTCAGAACTAAATCTTTGAGCAATTCACTTTGGTGGTGCCCTGGACTTTGTTGTATAGAGAACTATTATTTATACACCAATTAACTTCTTTTTACATAAAACCATAAAACCTTGTTAAACCATTAACAGTAAGCCCTGACATGTCCTGGGAATAATCAAAATAAATGAAGTCAAAATATAAACATTTCTCAAATATATATATTTAATTAAAAAATAGAACATGTTCTCATTAATTTACTGATAAAAGCCCTGTCTTTTAAGAAGGGAGTGAAGTCGGCTCAAGTCCGGGTTCTCCACTGAATATTTTCACAGCTGTGTGAGACTCACTGCTTCTCAGTTGGGAGACAGCATTGTATGAGAGTAGACAGATAATGCAGCATACAAATGCAGGAGAGTCTCTTACATACATAACCATTGTTAAAATGAAGCATAATTGTAAGATGGATCACTGTATATTATTGATCAGCAGGAGGCGTAAGATACACGTGTAGGTAAATCTGTGTAGTCTGGGTGCTGACGGTTCTATACAGTATGTACTGTACTAAGATTCAGATTAATCCTGTGTCTTCTTTTTAGCAGCTTAACCCTTAAGATGCAGCAATGTCCTCTTCCTTAAGGTGGTCTGCAGAATACACAGGAACATCTTATTATATGTCTAATATATAACAATATTCAGTGTAAAGTAAATTTGAGGCCAACAGGTTATAGATTAATTTATTCCCAATGTCAATGTACTAGTGATTTGACAAAAATTACAATCTAATGTAGTTCCAGGCACAAGGCTCCATTTACCATTTAGACCCGTTCACAGTTGGAACATACCAGAAAAGAAAATCTCACCGGATTTTGAGCTCACTCTGGTAAATTGAAACTAAAACCTGCCTTGCTAAGAGAAATCAACTGATTGGTTAATGATGTGCATTTGAGAAAAGGCATAATTTAATCTCCTTGTCATTCCTTACATTTTTCTCAAACACGATAGGTCTTCTACTGTCTCCTCTCCCGTTCCCGTAGAATGTAAGCCCTCAAGGGCAGGGTCCGCTTCCCTCTGTACCAGTCTATCATTGTTAGTTTGTTTACTGTAAGTGATATCTGTATTTGGTATGTAACCCCTTATGTACAGCACCATGGAATCAATGGTGATATATAAATAAATAATAATAGGCTTGGGTATATATATTTTGCTTAAAGGGTTGTCCCAAAATCAGAACTCATCACCTATTCTGATGTTGCTGATCACTGGTCTCCCATTGCTGGGTCCCTATCGCTGAGTCCCACCACTAATCCTAAACCCTATGTTCGAATGCAGTATAGCACTCAGACATTTCAGTCAGTCGCATATATTTTGAATGGAACGGCAGTGTGCATGCTTGATCACATTCCATTATCTCTGGGAGCATTTCCTGGCCTTATGGACGTCTGAGGAGCAAGGAAGAGGATCTCAACTCTTACAGACACCTATATACCGTAATTGTAGTTGCAAATCTAGACTCCAACTCATAGCTAAAGCTAAACCTTTACAGCTAAAGTGATGTGCATGCAAATATACTGCAATTAATCCAGTATTTAAAAGGTGTTCAGGATGCACCCATGTGCCAAAGTCTATTAAAAATATTGCTTTCTATAGAATATTTTAAAAGTGGGGTAAACAGAACCTCTGAAATCAAGCAGAGAAATTGCAGTCCTATAGACGGTACAAAGTATGAAATCCATTTTTCACAAAATAAAAAAAAAAAAAATAGACAAAAGCAACACCTTCTCTAAAATCACAAGCAACCACCTGTTCTATGTCTCAAAACAGCCCTCATGCAAAAACTGTTCAGAATGTGACAGCAAAGGGAAGCCACTTTCCCCAGCTGCCAGAGAACAGCTTGTGCAATCTGAAATCTATTCACGTCTGTCACAAACTTTTATGTTTGTAGATACTACAGAATATTTTTCCCACTCTAAATGGAAACTTTAGTTATAGCTCCTCATAGGTTTAATACTATAGAAAGTTATGACATATGAAAACAAATGTGCTAAGCACAGTGTAACACAAGGCAAGAAATCTACAAAAGTCTAGAAACTGCATAATGTATGTACGCACACACACATTATACAGTGCTGGCCAAAAGTATTGGCACCCCTGCAATTCTGTCAGATAATACTCAGTTTCTTCCTGAAAATGATTGCAATCACAAATTCTTTGGTATTATTCTCTTCATTTAATTTGCTTGCAAGGAAAAAACACAAAAGAGAATGAAGCAAAAATCAAATCATTGATCATTTCACACAAAACTCCAAAAAAAGGGCCGGACAAAAGTATTGGCACCCTCAGCCTAATACTTGGTTGCACAACCTTTAGCCAAAATAACTGCGAACAACCGCTTCCGGTAACCATCAATGAGTTTCTTACAATGCTCTGCTGGAATTGTAGACCATTCTTCTTTGGCAAACTGCTCCAGGTCCCTGATATTTGAAGGGTGCCTTCTCCAAACTGCCATTTTGAGATCTCTCCACAGGTGTTCTATGGGATTTAGGTCTGGACTCATTGCTGGCCACCTTAGAAGTCTCCAGTGCTTTCTCTCAAACCATTTTATAGTGCTTTTGGAAGTGTGTTTTGGGTCATTGTCCTGCTGGAAGACCCATGACCTGCAAAATTTGTTGGTAGTCTTCAGACTTCATAATGCCATGCACATGGTCAAGCAGTCCAGTGCCAGAGGCTGCAAAGCAACCCCAAAACATCAGGGAACCTCCGCCATGTTTGACTGTAGGGACCGTGTTCTTTTCTTTGAATGCCTCTTTTTTTTCCTGTACACTCTATGTTAATGCTTTTTCCCAAAAAAGCTCTACTTTTGTCTCATCTGACCAGAGAACATTCTTCCAAAACGTTTTAGGCTTTCTCAGGTAAGTTTTGGCAAACTCCAGCCTGGCTTTTTTATGTCTCGGGGTAAGAAGTGGGGTCTTCCTGGGTATCCTACCATACAGTACCTTTTCATTCAGACGTCGACTGATAGTACGGGTTGACGTTGTACCCTCGGACTGCAGGGCAGCTTGTACTTGTTTGGATGTTAGTCAAGGTTCTTTATCCACCATAAGCACAATCTTGCGTTGAAATCTCTCGTCAATTTTTCTTTTCCGTCCATATCTAGGGAGGTTAGCCACAGTGCCATGGGCTTTAAACTTCTTGATGACACTGCGCACGGAAGACACAGGAACATTCAGGTCTTTGGAGATGGACTTGTAGCCTTGAGATTGCTCATGCTTCCTCACAATTTGGTTTCTCAAGTCCTCAGACAGTTCTTTGGTCTTCTTTCTTTTCTCCATGCTCAATGTGGTACACACAAGGACACAGGACAGAGGTTGAGTCAACTTTAATCCATGTTAACTGGCTGCAAGTGTGATTTAGTTATTGCCAACACCTGTTAGGTGCCACAGGTAAACTACAGGTGCTGTTAATTACACGAATTAGAGAAGCATCACATGATTTTTCAAAGGGTGCCAATACTTTTGTCCACCCCCTTTTTTAGGTTTGGTGTGGAATTATATCCAATTTGGCTTTAGGACAATTCTTTTTGTGTTTTTTTTCATTGAAGACAGATTAAATGAAGAGAATAATACCAAAGAATTTGTGATTGCAATCATTTTCAGGAAGAAACTGAGTATTATCTGACAGAATTGCAGGGGTGCCAATACTTTTGGCCAGCACTGTATATGTATATATATATATATATATATATATATATATATATATATATATATATATATATATATACACACACACACACTGCTCAAAAAAATAAAGGGAACACAAACAACAGAATATAACTCCAAGTAAATCAAACCTCTGTGAAGTCAAACTGTCCACTTAGGAAGCAACACTGATTGATAATCAATTTCACATGCTGTTGTGCAAATGGAATAGACAATAGATGGAAATTATTGGCAATTATCAAGACGCCCTCAATAAAGGAGTGGTGCTGCAGATGGGGACCACAGACCACATCACATTACCAATGCTTTCAGGCTGATGTTTTGGTCACTTTTGAATGTTGGTTGTACTTTCACACTTGTGGTAGCATGAGACGGACTCTACAACCCACAGAAGTTGCTACCTCTGCCTTTGTGCAAGGAGGAACAGTGTGTCCAAACTTTTGGTCTGTACTGTATATATATATATAAAAAATAAAATATATATATTATATACATATAAACATACACACACACACACATACACACACACTCATACACTACGGTGCTCAGCATAAATGTGTACACCTCCTTTGAAAAGTAAGATTTTAATATCTCACTGAATACAGGAACAGGTTCCAAAATTTTGACAAGGCTCAGTGTCAATAGTTTTTTAACCCATAATATGAAAGTAAGGTTAATAATATAACTTTCATTAAAAAATCTTCAGTTTTAGGCCACATTCAGTATTTTACATCAGTATTTGTAAGCCATAATAAGGAGTGGAATAATCAGAGGAAAAGTATAATAGAAACATGTCACCACTTCTGGATTTTTCACCCACTCCTGATTTTGGCTAACAAATACTAAACGCATGAACGTGGCTTTACTCAAAGTAGTTGATGGAAAATTAACATATTCCACATCAAACACTACTACACCTAGTATTTTCAATCGCATCCAAAATTGTAAAAAACAGCACCAACTCTTTTATTCATGGAATGAACTAGTTGGTGACATATTGCAACACTTTAATTCATTTCTCTAAAAGCATTGTGCTTATAGTGAAAAATGGCCTTGACAGTGTTCTTATGTAGGGCTGCATGAATGCTCCTGGTGCCGGGGAGCTACATTTCATTGATAGTATCATGAATTCACAGATGACCTGCTCTATATTGAAAAAAAAGATGCTACCATCTCTAAGTATCCTAGGTAGACATGCACTTTTCCAAAGTGACAGCGATCCAAAACACACATCTGTTGCATAACTGGAGAAGAACAGGGTGAAGTGATTCAGTGGCCAAGTGTGTCTCCTGATCTGAAAATAAGTGAAACATCTAGGGGGAAGAGAGACAAGTTGAGGATCACTCTCCATTCAACATCTAGGCTCTAAAATAGGTCATTCTTGAAGAATGGAAAAAGATAGATGTTGCAAAATGTCATCAACTTGTTCATTCCATGCCTAGAAGACTTGGTCCTGTCCTTAAAAATCACGGAGATCATAAAAAATACTAGATGTGAACGTTTTTGATGTGGGGTGTATTCATATTTCAAATTAACTCCACAAAACTGAAGATTTCGTAATGAAAATTATATTAACCTTCCATTCATATTATGGGTTAAAAAATGTTCTAGGATGCTCAGAAAATTTTGTAAATTGCTCGTGCTCAAGGAGATATTGATTAAAATCTTACTTTTCAAAAGGGGTGTACCAACTTATGCTGAGCACTGTATACATAAAAAATGAATGGGAATATAAACAAAAATGAGGAATATGTTATGATTTAGGAAGAATATATTCAAGATGGGTTAAACTGTCCAATTTTCATCAACCTATCCTTATTGACCATCTTTTTCAGCGCATTTTCCTTAGCCCTGCGGCTGAGTTCTCGCACTGCTCAGCACAAGCTGCAACTGTCAGTCAGGCTGGATAGGTGGAGACTGAATAACCTTGGACTTATGAGCACTTATAATGTAATATAACGATTATACAGCCATACAAAAATGGATTTTCAAATTAAATATATCGGGCCTAAGAGATCTTTTCAATAATGTAAACAGTTTGTATTACAAAAAAAATTTGAGCTTGTGCTAATACTGTAGCAATAAATGAGAAGGCACTTTTTAGGGGAGAGTGATTTTTTTAAACTGGTAACAGGGAAAATCATACCTATGTCAGTATAAACAAAAAAAATACAGCTGCACTCTGAAATGCCATAATATGCAAACACTGAATATATGAAATTGGAACTACCTTATTGCTATAGAAAACATGCTTAAAAATGAAGGTACTTGGCACAGAAATTGGCCAATTCATGATAGTCCAACATCCAGCGACAAGGCGCATCCCTTTGATGGGACCCTAACCTAAATGCCTGAAAAGCCTACAATTTTAAGGGCAGGCAGGATCCAGCTCTAATTAAAAATGCCTTAAGCTGATCGCAAGAGTTCTCAGTCAGAAGCAGTATGTAGCGTTGGCGTCCCTGCCTCCTGCTAGGCAGAGATGCCGTTCCTCTCACCTCCCTGCTCCGTCCTCGGCGTCCTCTTCCAGCGCTGCTGGCAGCATTCGCCGCTTCCCGGGCACTGTGCTTAGGTGGCGCGCGCTCCCTCTCTCAAAGGGGCCGTGCGCGCCGTCCTAAGGAGTCCCCGGCCAATTGCTGGTGGAGCTCCCATATATAAGGCACCTCCTCCAAAATGGAGGTGCCCGAGCAAAGTTGTTGCAAAGCCTTTCACCTCTGCTTCAGCCCTCAGGTTCCGTTGCCAGTCTGCTTTCCAGCTCTGTCTACCTGCTTGCATTCCTGCGGTCCGACAGTCTGTCTACCTGCATCCGCCAGTCTGTCTATGGACCAGTCCGCCGGCGGATCAGGAAGCACCTGCCTGATACCTGCCTGAGACCACCTGCCAGCCAGCCGAGAGACTCTTACCCGCTTCACCTGGGAGCGCTCACCTGCTACCCACCAGCTAGCCTACCTGGAGGCTCTGCCGTCACTTGCTGTGACCACCTGCCAGCCAGCCGAGAGACTCTTACCCGCTCACCTGCTACCTGCCTGCTAGCCTACCTGGAGGCTCTGCCGTCACTTGCCGTGACCACCTGCCTGTCTAGAGACTCTTACCTTGCTGTCACTTGCCGTGACCACCAGCCTGCCTAGAGACTCTTACCCTGCTGTTACTTGCCGTGACCACCCGCCTGTCAAGAGACTCTTACCCTGCTGTCACTTGCCGTGACCTCCTGCCCTTCTACCCAGAGACTGTTCCTGTCACTTGCCGTGACTACCTGCCCGCCTTCTCTGGGAGCCACCCGCTTCCTTACAAGGACTGCCCCTTTGTATAGTAGCTCAGAGGTTCCACCTCCCAGACCCGTTACACAGTATACTATAAATATAAAAAAACTGACCAACACCTTCAAACAGAATAGGACAAGTGCGAACAGGTGCAAGACGTCACAACTACGCAATATAACCAAGAAACACGTATATTACTTACCAGTAATGTGTTTTTCAGAACCCATGACAGCACAACGAGAGAGGGGATCCGCCCTTCAAGGACAGGAAACCTTCAAGATAAAAAGGGCGGCGCCTCTCTCCGACTCAGTGGATTACAGAGCATGAGCGGACACTCCAGTTAGAGTACATTAATCTTATTAACTATATACAAATTCCACCCATGTGAATACTTCAATACCCACCAACCGGAATGTGATCACCATAGTAACAGGGAGGGAATATAAAGGTGCAGTCATGGGTTTTGAAAAAAACACATTACCGGTAAGTAATACACGTGTTTTTCTGTCACCCATGACGGCATAACGAGAGAATTACAGAGAACTAGGTATGTAAGGGAGGGACCACAGCCTGCAGAACCCTTCTCCCAAACGTGAGATCAGAGGAGGCGGAAAGGTCAAGCCTATAGTGATTATAGAAAGTGGACGGAGATGACCATGTGGCCGCCTTACATATTTGCTCAATGGGCACGCTCTTTCTGCCCACGAAGCTGCCATGGCCCTTGTAGAGTGGGCCTTCAGAATGTCAGGAGGATCTCTGCCTGACCCCGCATAGACCATCGTTATGGCTTTCCGGATCCACCTTGATAGAGTGCCTTTTGAGACCTTCGTCCCTTTCCAGGAGCCCTGAAAGGAGCCAAATAGAGCCCTATCCTTCCTCCATGAGCTTGTGGATGCTAAATAATGTATAAGGCATCTCCTGACATTCAAGGTATGACATTTTTCCTCCTAGCTATTTTTTGGTTGAGGACAGAAGGTTGGTAGGGCTATCTCCTGAGACAAGTTAAACTTGGATACAATTTTAGGTAGGAAAGCAGGGTCTGGTCTCAAGACTACTCTATCGTCTAGAATTAAGGTGAAAGGTGGATCTGCAGATACAGCCTGTAACTCACTAACCTTCCGTGCTGATGTTAAGGCCACAAGAAGTATTGTTTTTAGGGTAAGTAACTTTATAGACCCTGAGCTAAGAGGCTCAATGGGAGAATTTGTTAATGCGTTTAGCACTGAGTTCAAATCCCAAGAAGGGTCCCTTATTATAGGGGCTGGTTTGGCTCTACTACATGCCCTCACAAACCTGGAAATCCATTTGTTACCGGCCAGATTATGATTATACAAGGCCCCTAAGGCAGAGATTTGGACCTTTAGGGTGCTAACCGCTAGGCCTTTTTCCATCGCTTTCTGAAGAAATTCCAAAATGGCCTTTACAGGAACCCCCCGCCTCCCCGGGAGAATCTCTCAGATGACAAGAATTTCTTCCAGGTTCTACCGTAAATCCTAGTAGTGATCGGTAGTAGTAACTAGATTTGATGAGAATCCCTGACCTTCTAGCAATGACCTCTCAAGTTTCAGGCCACTAAGTGCAATCCTTCCACCTGAGGATGGAATATAGGACCTTGAGCAAGAAGGTCGGGAATCTCTGGAAGAATCCAGGGGTTTGTGATTGACATGCTTCTCAGCCAAAAGAACCATGGTCTCTTGGGCCAGAAGGGGGCTATAAGGACCACTTGTGCTTGATCCTCCCGGATCTTCCTCAACACTGCTGGAATTAGGCAAGTTGGGGAAAAGGCGTAGGGCAGACTGAAATCCCATCTGCACTGGAAGGTGTCTACTACTAGAGGATTTTCTGTGGGATTTAGTGAACAGAACTTTTTAATTTGCTGTTCTGACGGGTCGCAAATAGGTCGACCTATGGAGACCCCCACATGGCAACTAGCTGTCGGAAGACTGAATGATTTAGGGTCCATTCTCCTTGCAATTGTGGCCTGCGACTTAGAAAGTCTGCCTTCATGTTGTCCTCTCCTCTGATATGAAGGGCATTTAACGAAAGAACTTTCCCTTCCACTAGAGAAAATATCCTCCCCTCAACCCGCATAAGAGATTTTGAGCGAGTTCCCCGCTGATGATTCACATATGCTACAGTGACCTAGTTGTCGGACAGAATTTTTACGTGATGTCCTTATAGAAGGGGTAAGAAGCTGATTAGTGCATTCTCTACTGCTAGTAGTTCCCACATGTTTGAAGACTCCAGACTCTCCACCTCTGACCAAGTCCCCTGTAGCGGGTGGTTGTCTAGGTGCGGCCCCCACCCCCTGGGGCTGGCGTCTGTGGTAATTACTCTGGTAATAAGGGGCGCCCAGGGGACACCTGTTCGGAACGTGTCCATCCTTAACCACCAGTGCAGTGACTGAATTACATTGTGAGGGAGTATCAATCTGCCCTCCAGATGCCCCTGGAGGATGACCTAGTTTTTTAGGACGTCCCATTTTAACTCTCTTGAGTGAAATTGGGCCCAGCATACTGCCGGAATGCAGGTCCTTTCCTAGGCTGGAAGGAAGAGAGAAAGCCTCCCTCCCACCTGGGATAAAGAGTCATTTTGGGGGTTTACGACTATCTTGGGAGGGCCGACCGAATAAAAACCCTTTCCCTCTCCTGGAACGATCCCCCCCATCTAGGTTGTTCCGTGGATGTTCTTCTGCAGGTAAATTTCTTCCTCCGAAAGGACTGTTTGAAAGCCAAGAAGGATGATTTTTGAAATCCCTTCTTGTTGTCCCCTGCTTTTTCAAGAATTGTGTCAAGAGAGGTACCAAAAAGAAAATCTCCTTCACACGGAAGAGAACATAATTTCCCTTTTGTCTGTATATCCCCTGGGCAACATTTCAGCCAGACTGCTCTACGGCCGGCATTAGACAGGGCCGCAGATCTAGCCGCTAATCTGGTGGATTCTGCAGAGGCATCAGATAATAAGGCCGCAGCTCCTTTCAATACTGGAAGAGTAGCCAGAATGGGGTCCTGTGACTCACTTTTAACCTGGTCTTCTAACCTGTCTAACCAAACCATGAGGGATCTTGCAGTACAGGTTGCGGCTATGGCTGGTTTCAATGCCCCTGCTGATGATTCCCAGGTACCCTTAAGGAAGGTATCTACCTTCCGGTCCAGTGGGTCCTTCAGCATCAGTGTATCTTCAAAAGGGAGAGAAGATTTTTTAGAATCCTTGGACACCGCAACATCCAGCTTCGGGGCCTTATTCCAGGATGCGGTATCTTCCTCATCAAGGGGATATTTTCTTTTGAAGGAGGATGGAAGAGGAGCCTTTTTCTCCGGCCTATCCCACTCCTAAGCCCCTGTTTCTTCCGATCCAGGGTACTGAACATTATATCCTGGACTGATTTTTTTGCCTTCTGGTCAACTAACCCCATTGTGGACCTGACGGCTTTAACTAAGCTATCAACTCTCTCCAGGGGAAAACAATAACCTGTGCCTGTCTCTCTATCCGAAGAGGAATAGTTAGGAGAGTCATCCAGCATTCCCTCATCGGATTCTGAATCTGAAAGGGTGGGTGGGGTTTTTGCTCTATGGGTCTGGGACACTTCTTTTGCTTGAGAAAACGATTTTAGCGATCTTTCCACCTCAGATCTAATAAGGGTTTTTAAATCTGAAGCAAAGGTTGGAGCTCCAACCGAAATTGTTTCTTCAATAGATAGCTGGCATAACTTTTTAGGCCAGTCCTTAGTCAGACCACGTTCACACAGGGCACACACCCTGTATTTGGATTTCCCTGTACATTTTTTTTAGGGACACCCCAACGAGAGGAAAAGGAGGAAAGAAAGGGAGAGAGACAAAACACATTAATACGTCGACTTTCGCGTAGCTCAATCACTACCTAGTAGATAAAAACAGGCTACCGAAACGGGAGGCAGGACGGTATCCGACATTTCTCCTCGGGAGACCGTGGAATCATCAATCCTGCTTGAGCTATGCCGGCTGGATTTTGAATCCTTGGTGCTGCGTCGTCGCTTCCAGTCGCGCCCCGTGACGTCACATCCGGGGTTGCCGCCCACCATACTGTGTAGGTGCCGCAAACCCCCGCACGCGGGGAGACCAGTGTTGGCGCCCTCCGCAGCGCTTCCAGCACGCACAGGACCGGCCGCAGCAGAGACTGAGCCCTGCCACAACCGACTGACCCTGGTCTGGGTAAGTTGTTGCTGTCGCCGCCAAGTCAGAAGGTCCCCCATCAAGGACAGGAAACCACTGAGGCGGAGAGAGGAGCCGCCCTTTTTATCTTGAAGGTTTCCTGTCCATGAAGGGTGGATCCCCTCTCTCGTTGTGCCGTCATGGGTGACAGAAAAAATACAGCTGCACTCTGAAATGCTATAATCTGCAAGCATTGAATATATGAAATTGGAACGGCATTACTGCTGCAGAAAATATGACACAGAGTACACGTGTATCAGGGGCAGCAGTCATGGTTAGGGTTGTCCTGTTCTAGTTAGTACTGACAAGGTGTATTGAAAATCCAAAGAAAGTAGCAAACGTGTACATTTTGTTTTTTGACTGTAAAGCAAATGAAAAACATTTAAAAAATGGTGATTGGGAAAATAGCACCAAACAAAAAAAGTAGAATATTAGTGTAGAGGTGCAAAATATTTTGGTGTGGTAATGTGCAGTTGGGAATTTAGATGTATTAACTGTAGTGATGTACAATAGTACACTGAACATTGAATTGAAAAAACCAAGAAGGAAAAGTTGTGGACTTGTGGAAATCACTGGACTGATAAACACATTAATGATATGCAAATGATAAAAAAATAGAAACAAAACTTTCAAAAATCTAGATTTATTCATTATCTACCAAATAGTGTCTCTGCACTTCTCTACTTGAGCACATCTCGGTCATCATTGGTTGGTCAATAATTGCAAAGTGAGCTGCCAGCAGAGGATCTTGATAATTTGCATGCCCAAGTCCATTAATAACCTCATTGATAGCATTTAAGGTGTGTAAGTGTGTGTATTTCTACACGTGGTGCTTATGCTCAATACTGAATAAATCGAGATGTTTGGTTCCATTTTTTTTTTTATCATTTGCATATCATTAACACGTATATAAATTGTGGAATTACTATAATTCCACGACCTTCTTGGTGTTGCAATTTCAATGTTGAGGAGTGTAGAAAAGAAAAAGAGTCCAGATCTACGTTTCACTATTTTTTACAATTTTAAAAAGATCCACAAGATCCCAACCCTCATCATAGAGGACTTCAACATCCCCATCAGTAATCCACTCTCCCCATCTGACTCCCACCTTTTATCTCCAACCTCCTCCTTCGACCTTCACAGATTACTAACTCTCCTACTCACAAAGATGGAAACACGATGGACCTGATCTTCCCTCGGCTCTGCTCAGTGCGTGATTTTACTAACTCCCCTCTTCCACACTCTGATCACAATCTTGTTTCATTATAACAGTCGCCCCGCTCAGGACATCCCCATATACCACACTTATAGAAATATATATGGCATTAACACCCAGAAACTTATTAAGAAATCAAAGTAGTCATTGGCCCCGATCTCCTCCCTCTCATGTCCTGTCTCTGCACTGAAACATTATAATGATACATTGCAGAGTGCCCTGGATGAAGCTGCACCTCCTACACAGAGAACAACTTGGGACAGATGGCGACAACCCTGGCACATGGTGCAAACATGTTTTCTCCAGCGGTGCTTCAGGTGCGCTGAACGTCTGTGGAGAAAATCCAATCAGGCCAAAGATTTCATCCATAAGTTTATACTTAAAACATACAACTCCGCCTTTCACCTGTCTATACAAGCCTGTTTCAATATCCTCATCACCTCACTTTCCAAAAATCCTAAACGCCTCTGACTCTATTCATTCCCTTCTCCATCCAAGAGTGAAAGCCCCGACTACCGACCTCAGCGCTGACGATTTGGTTAATTATGTCAAGGAAAATATTGACCATATCAGACAGGAAATTTTCTCCTAATACCATGAACGATCCTCCCTCTCCCATTGCATATAACTCATTCTCGGTCTTTGAACCAGTCACGGAAGAAGTGATCAGGCTCCTTGCATCTTCTTGCCCTACTATCTGCACCAGTGACCCTTTTCCCTCACATCTCCTCCAGTCCCTTTCCCTGGCTATCACCACTCACCTAACTAAATATTTAACCTCTCTCTCTCTCATCTGGTATCTTTCCCTCCTCATTTAAACACTCCAGCATACATCCATTACTTAAAAAACCATCCTTCGACCAAAACTGTGCTGCTAACTACAGACATGTTTCCAATCTTCCCTTCATCTCTAAACTCCTGGAACACTTGGTCTACTCCCGTCCAATCCACTATCTCTCAGATAACGCTCTTCTTGACCCTCTACAATCCGGTTTCCGCTCTTTACACTCCACTGAAACTGCCCTCACTAAAGTCTCTAATGATCTACTAACAGCTAAATCTAATAGTCACTACTCCCTGATTCTCCTGGATCTCTCTGCAGAATTCGACATCGTGGATCACCAGCTCCTCCTCATGATGCTCTGCTCCATAAGGCTCAAGAACACTGTTGTCTCCTGGTTCTCCTCCTACCTATCTGACCGCTCCTTCACAGTATATTTAGATTGCTCCTCTTCCTCCCCTTTTCCCCTTACTGTCGGGGTTCCTTGAGGATCACTCCTAGGCCCCTCCCCCCTCTTCTCCTTATACACCACCCCTATTGGACAAACAATCAGTAGATCTGGTTTTCAGTACCATCTGTATGCTGACACCCAATTATACACATCGTCTCCTGACCTCACCTCTGATTGTCTTTCTGCTGTCTCTAAATTATGTCCTCCCTCTATCTGAAACTGAACCCGTCAAAAACGGAACTTCTTGTGTTTCCTCCCTCCACTAACCTACCTGTGCCCAATATTGCCATCTGTGTGAGTGGCTCCACCATTACTCCCCAGCACTCCCCAACAACAAGCCCGCTGTCTTGGGGTCATACTTGATTCAGATCTTTCCTTCTCACCCCACAGCCAATCACTCGCCCGCTCATGTTATGTTACACCTCAAAAACATTTTTTTAGAATTCGAACTTTTCTTACCTTTGACTCAGAATCAGAGCGACAGTAAGTTTTTGCATTCTCGTCTGGACTACAGCAACTCTCTACTAATCGGTCTCCCTCTTACTAAACTTTCCCCTCTCCAATCTGTCCTAAATGCAGCAGCCAGGATCATACTCCTCACCAACCGTTACACCGATGCCTCCACCCTGTACCATTGGTTGCATTGTTTACCCATCCGCTACACCACTATAAACTCATTGCCCTAACCCACAAAGAGCTCCAGCACCGCCCTACATCCCCTCCCTCGTCTCAGTCTACCACCCTACACGTACACTCCATTCTGCTGATTACCCAAGATTAACATCCTCAATAATCCAAACCTTCCACTCCCATCTCCAAAACTTCTTGCGTGCTGGGCCAATTCTTTGGAACATATTACCCAGGACTCTTCGATTAATCCCCAATACCCACAGTTTTAAGCGTGCCGTAAAAAAGCATTTCTTTAGACTGGTCTATCGCCTCACCTCACTTATCTAACTATCCCCCCTTTTCTTCCAAATCAGGACCCTTGTATCATCTGTTTACACACCTCCGTGTACTTAACAGACTTCTGTGTCTGTACTTGTTCACATACTGGTTGGTGACTGGTTCATTTATCATTATGTGATTAGCCTATTTATTACACTGATGGGTGACCATACAATACAAGCAAATGTTACCATCCACCCTCCGTGTCTCCCCTATTTCCTCACAGATTGTAAGCTTGCGAGCAGGGCCCTCTCTCCTCCTGGTATCTGTTGATTTATGCGATTATTTTTATTCAGAAATGTCTTTTATTGTCTGTACAAGTCCCCTCTACAGTGTAAAGTGCTGCGGAATATGTTGGCGCTATAGAAATAAAAATTATTATTATATTAATTATTAATAATAAATTATTGATGTAATGGTACAAAACATTTACATACTATTAAAGGGAATCTGTTACCAAGTTATTGCTACCTAATCTGAGAGCACCATGATGTAGATGCAGAGACCCGGATTCCAGTGATGTATCACTTACTGGGCTACGTAGTGTAGTTTTTATAAAACCACTTTTTTCAGCAGGAGATTTTCAGTAGAGGACTAGAAATCCAGCTGCCAGGTAGTCAAGCCATGTCCCACCACTGATTGGCAGGTTTCGGCTAATGCACAGCATACACAGAAAGCTGCCAATCCATGGTGTGGGCGGGGTTATACCGAGCTCAGCATTCAGAAAACTGCTGGATCTGCAGCAGAGAGAACAGTTTTAATCAAAAACTGCAGTAAAGTAAGTGATACATTGTTGGAATCAGGGTCTTTGTCTTTAAATCATGCTGTTCTCACATGGTGTAGCAAAAACCTGCTGACAGACTCAGTTTAACCAACTGATAATTATGTTGTTAACTAGTGGACAGTAGACGTTTAAAACCGAACCAGACTTCTACACAAGAGGTCTACTATAGCACAATAAACTGTAAATCTACCAAAAGTTCATATATTCTGTTGCTATATAAATTATACCATTAACGTTAACATTTTACACCAGACAAGTGCATGTGTCCACTCTTTTCACCCGAAAGCTCAGGCAAGTCAAGTGTGCATTTCTGTGGATGAGTCAGGAGAAAAACTACACTATGTAACCCAGTCAGTGATACAGCACTGGAATTTGGGCCTCTGCACCTACAGTATAGACCAAAAGTTTGGACACACCTTCTCATTTAAAGATTTTTCTGTATTTTCATGACTTTGAAAATTGTACATTCACACTGAAGGCATCAAAACTATGAATTAACACATGTGGAATTATATACTTAACAAAAAAGTGTGAAACAACTGAAAATATGTCTTATATTCTAGGTTCTTCAAAGTAGCCACCTTTTGCTTTGATGACTGCTTTGCACACTCTTGGCATTCTCTTGATGAGCTTCAAGAGGTAGTCACCGGAAATGGTCTTCCAACAATCCTGAAGGAGCTCCCAGAGATGCTTAGCACTTGTTGGCCCTTTTGCCTTCACTCTGTGGTCCAGCTCACCTCAAACCATCTCGATTGGGTTCAGGTCTGGTGACTGTGGAGGCCAGGTCATCTGGCGTAGCACCCCATCACTCTCCTTCTTGGTCAAATAGCCCTTACACAGCCTGGAGGTGTGTTTGGGTTCATTGTCCTGTTGAAAAATAAATGATGGTCCGACTAAACAAAAAAAAACCAGATGGAATAGCATGCTGCTGCAAGATGCTGTGGTAGCTATGCTGGTTCAGTATGCCTTCAATTTTGAATAAATCCCCAACAGTGTCACCAGCAAATCACCCCCACACCATCACACCTCCTCCTTCATGCTTCACGGTGGGAACCAGGCATGTAGAGTCCATCCGTTCACCTTTTCTGCATCGCACAAAGACACGGTGGTTGGAACCAAAGATTTCAAATTTGGACTCATCAGACCAAAGCACAGATTTCCACTGGTCTAATGTCCATTCCTTGTGTTCTTTAGCCCAAACAAGTCTCTTCTGCTTGTTTCCTGTCCTTAGCAGTGGTTTCCTAGCAGCTATTTTACCATGAAGGCCTGCTGCACAAAGTCTCCTCTTAACAGTTGTTGTAGAGATGTGTCTGCTGCTAGAACTCTGTGTGGCATTGACCTGGTCTCTAATCTGAGCTGCTGTTAACCTGCAATTTCTGAGGCTGGTGACTCGGATAAACTTATCCTCAGAAGCAGAGGTGACTCTTGGTCTTCCTTACCTGGGGCGGTCCTCATGTGAGCCAGTTTCTTTGTAGCGCTTGATGGTTTTTGCAACTGCACTTGGGGACACTTTCAAAGTTTGCCCAATTTTTCGGACTGACTGACCTTCATTTCTTAAAGTAATGATGGCCATCACTTGTTTTTCTTTACTTAGCTGCTTTTTTCTTGCTATAATACAAATTCTAACAGTCTATTCAGTAGGACTATCAGCTGTGTATCCACCAGACTTCTGCACAACACAACTGATGGTCCCAACCCCATTTATAAGGCAAGAAATCCCACTTATTAAACCTGACAGGGCACACCTGTGAAGTGAAAACCATTTCCGGTGACTACCTCTTGAAGCTCATCAAGAGAATGCCAAGAGTGTGCAAAGCAGTCATCAAAGCAAAAGGTGGCTACTTTGAAGAACCTAGAATATAAGACATATTTTCAGTTGTTTCCCACTTTTTTGTTAAGTATATAATTCCACATGTGTTAATTCATAGTTTTGATGCCTTCAGTGTGAATGTACAATTTTCAAAGTCATGAACATACAGAAAAATCTTTAAATGAGAAGGTGTGTCCAAACTTTTGGTCTGTACTGTACATCATGCTCAGTTGTTCAATGTGTGTAGCAGCCACTGCCGAAAATTGCAGATCAGTTCCTGATCTCTTGAATAGGATCTAATCTGCAGGTTTTGGCAGCAGCCACTAAACACATTAAATGGAGGTGTGCTGTTCAACTCCATTCAATATTCAGGTCTGGCCGGGACTAATGACAGCTAATTGGTGGCAGTAATAGGCATCGAACCCTCTCCGAACTGATATTGATGACATATCCTAAGGATAGTTTATCAACATTAAAATGTCCAAGCAATCCTTTATAAAGTAGAGAGGCCTCCAATCCAGTTACAAAACAGCCTAAGGACCATTCTCTGGAAATACTTTTGTTCTCAGGTAGAAAAATGGCCCATAAAATACTATAATTTTTGATGGGCTGTCTATAATTTTTACGTGTATGGCAACATTTACATGTTCAGTATTTGGTCAGTATTCAGTATAAAATACAAAAGTGGTGACGTGTTTCTATTCTACTTTTCCTCTGATTGTTCCACTCCTAATTTTGGCTTACAAATACTGATGTAAAATACTCACCAAATACTGAACGTGTGAACGTGGCCAAAAAGTCTTTATTTCTTAATGTTGTTCTGATAAACTGAAAACTGTGCTTTGAAAGTAATGCTAGGGCCCAACTTTCAAGTAAAAGCTACTCAATGATCAAAAGTATTTAAACAGTCATTTTGCCACGGTGCTCGGCTGTTCACCATGTGTCCATCTTCTGAGAGCCCTGGGGGAAGCCACGACCAGTCATTCCCTACCATCCACCCAATGTGATGGTAATTCAGATGTTTAGCAGTAACAATGCTCAGGTTTCAGTGAACATCAATGGAAAGAGATCCGATAGTGTCATTTTACCTGGTTTTCAGGATCATAGACACTTTTAAAATGTACAAATTTATTAACATATTGGAAAAATCACTTGAAAAAGCACCCTTCAAAAATGCTTTCCTGCTTTTTGGACATTAATAAAAAAAATACATAATTGTGGTATAAAATATATATATTTATAACAGGACATTATTGGACTGTAAGGGAATGGATATGTGTCATTTGATTTGTGGTCTACAGGACAGAAATGTCTTATGTAAAAGATGAGATAAAACAGTATTTTACCAGACTCGGCAGTGAAAATATATAGAGGTCAGCAAGCTCATCTCACTAACAATACAAGTTAGCAGGTCGGTTCTGATCTCGGAGACAAAAAAGGAAAATCAATTCATCATCTCTAACAAGCACTTCAACAAACCCCAGAATAAGGAAAGAGAAATAGTGACTGTCTAGAGAATGAAGAATCAATCGCTTTTTCCTAAAGAATGCATCTTATATTGGCAGGCAGATAGTTTCAAAAGGAAGAGGAGTTGTGTGCTCGCTCTCTACGTAAAGGGCTGACAGGAGATTGGCAGTGTTGTATTCTTTCTTGTGGCACCTCTGAATGGAAATCATCCCGCTCGGCTCACAATTTCTACACTTCTAAATTCAACACTTACAGGTTTCAGCAGACGGAACAGTATCGGGATGTAAAACCTGTATAATCGGTGCATAAACTCCATTTATTTTTGGATTTTGACAGTGGATATTACTGCTGTGTTTTCTTGAAACTGTAATACCCAAAGTAATTTTGTACCAACAGTAAAATATGAAAAGCTTGGCAAGTCAACTCTTTAAGACCGTATACCCTTCAATTGCCTTGTGAATCATGATAGTGTCTGATTTGTATCCAGAAACAGTGCCACTCTTGTCTGCAGGTCATGTTTCATATTGCAGTTCAGCCCCACTCAAGTATATGGAGGCTGAGCAGCAATACCAGGCAAAGTATTATGCCAGGAAATATGGATGTAATTTCCTCACCCACCATTTTTTTATTTCTTTAACATTACCGTATAACAAAGTACTGAAAAACAGACATCAAATTCCAAATGCGGTGAGAAAAACCTCGCAATTCCATCGTTTCATTTGGTTTTCACAGCGTTCACTGTGCTGTAAAAATCACCTGGTAACATCATTATTCAGGAAAGGATGGTTATGGTGATACAAAACTTATATGGTATTGGGCTTGTGTCGCCATTATTTAGATCTGTAACTTTTTATTTCTCACTGATCGTTCACTCACCTGCCTTCCATTTTACATAATGCATCTAGTAGTGCGGGGCTAGGTAAAATAGGAGGCAGGTCAGTGAACGATCAGTGAGCCATCATAACAGCATACATATGAATAAGTAATCAGAGATCCAGAGAGCGCCCCCCACAGGCCGCCCCGAAGCACGAGCATATCATTATCTCCAAACTGAAAGTAAAGATTACACAAGAACCACAGGATGGATTTCATCAACTAAGGTATTTTAATCAGTGTAATGTCACCCACCTGACAGTGTATGTAGTTTACTGAGCACAATCCTGTTGACAGGTGCGCTTTAAAGAGAGGTTCTGATGCAGCTGAAATGTAAACCCATAAATACCAATATGGCATAAGACTTTAGCCAAAGAGAACACTCCAACTAAAATGTGCCATTTACTACATGCAAAATAGCGTAAAGATCTTGTAGAAACATTTTTGACATTCTCACCCCTATTCAATTTTTAAACATCTTGAAAGCACCACTCCAGCATTTTCTTTAATCTAAGTTTCCTGACCCTACTATTAAACTCACCAGCCGCTGTGTTCAACTGTTCCTGGCGTCACTCCAGCCTGACTCATACACTTACATTGAGAAGTGACTTGCAGATCGCCTAGGAAAAACTGGAGTGATCCATCAGGTTACAAACTACAGAAGACCAACCAGAAGACCAGAGAACAGAAGACAGCGGCTGCTAAGTATAATACAAGGGGCAGGGAACTTAGATTGGTTGCAGAACTCCAGCGATGCAATTAATAAACGCGATGGAGTGGTACTTTACTTAAAAATTTTTTTTTTACAAAATTACATGATGACCACAACAGAACATTATACTAATGTGATTCTGAAGAGATTTTCTGAGCTTACAAAAAAGTACTTAAACAGGTCTCAGTGCTCATCAGATGATACTGCCATTGTGTGGAAGTAGTTATTTTTCATTTTCATTATCTTGCATGTCCTGTGCAGCACAGTTGCTTTAATTCTTTCAGTGCATGCTTTTGGGAAAGAATACCAATGTAAAGACTATATTATCTTCTCACAAACATTGTTTTTACTAAGTTTCCTCGATCTTCCTTTATTAGTGTAACGATGTGCCATAATAACTCACTGTCCTCACAGACGGCACACTAAGGCTTTGTGCACACTGTGCGTTTTTGCAGCTTTTTTCCGTGCGGAATTGGCCCCAAAACACTAAGGAATCCTTATGCCAGCATAGTCCATGAGAATCCTGAAGTGCTGTGCACATGATCAGTAATTTTCCTTTCAGTATTTGCTGTGCGTTTAAATCTGCAGCATGTCAATTCTTTATGTGTTTTTGCCGCATTTTCCACCCATTGATTACAATTGAGTCAGTCAAATCCACAGCAAAAATACGCAGCAAATCCGCAAACATTTTTAGATCAGCTTTTTTGCTGCACCTTTTTTGCTGATTCAATTGATCTAAAAATGTTTTCGGATTTGCTGCGTATTTTTGCTGTGGATTTAACTGACTCAATTGACGTCAAAGGGCAAGAACGCACAAAGAATTGACCACGGGTCACAGGCGTCGGAAGATGAGAGACTACTACTCCCATCAGCCTACCGCTGCTGTCGTTGATAACAGCTGTGCTCATGGTAAAGAAAAAAAAAGTCGAAACAAATCAATATTAAAATAAAAAAAAAAACAACAAAAAAAAAATTATACTCACCTTAACCTTATAGGATCATTTGTAGAACAGTTACATTGAGACATGTGACTGCTTTACCCGGCAATACACTGACAGAAGCACGATTGCTCCCGCCGTGCATAGTGCTGAGCTGTCGAGAGAGAGATAACAGGAGTTCATCAGCTGATGAGCTCTGATGATCTCACTTACGGCACCGCCGCTGCATGAGAAAATTCTTAAGCATAGATGGTGCCGTAAGTGAGGTCATTGGAGCTCATCAGCTGATGTACTCCTGTGAACTCTCCCACGACAGCTCAGCGCTATGCACGGACACAGGAGAGATTACACTCCAGCCTGCTGATGTGACTGTTATACAAATGATCCGATCACCGTGGGACACTCTGGATTATTTCATCACGTCGGACAGGTGAGAGCTATGGTTTTTTTTTTGTTTTTTTTTTACAGGTGACAATGGCTTCAAATGGATTGGGTGTTAGGTGAGGATAAGGTTGCTTTTTTATTTTATTTTCTGTTTTTTTACTGGGGACAATGGCTTCAGGGGATTAAGCGTTAGGGGAGTATACTGTGTTTTTTATTTTTAAATAAATGATTAAAACCGTGTGGACTTGTATGTCAAATGAAGGATTTTTTTTTTCAGGCTAAGCGCCAGATTTGGCGCATCCTACTGATGCGCCACATTTGGGGCGTCTGAGGGCTGATGTTATTAGCCTTAGGGGGAGCCAGTATCCATGGCACCTTCCATGACTATTAATATCAGCCCACAGCTGTCTGCTTAGCCTTTCCTGGTTAGATTTTAAAGGGGACCTTACGACAATTTTTTTCTGGGGCCCCCTGTAATCTAGCCAGTAAAGGTTAACCAAACAGCTGTGAGCTGTTATTAATAGCCAGAGAACATGTTGGCCTAATGGCGCCTTCCTAGGCTAAAAATACCAGCTCTGAGCTTCCCCAGAAATGGCACTTCATATTTGAAGTGCCAATTCTGACACTTAGCCCAGGCTCTTCCTGATGCCCTGGTGCAGTTGCATGGGAGTAATGGGATTAGGTGTTGCTGACACCAAGCCCTAGGTTTAGTCATTACTAAACCTGTAAGTAAAGAGATAAATAAACACATACACTGAGAATAAAACATTATTTGAAATAAAACAGACACATTCTTTAATAATTTAAAATTAACCCATTATACTCCCCCCAGGTCCGACGGTAATCCAATGGTTAAAGAGATGTCACATGTTTCTTTTTTCAAATATCTTTATTTAGCTCCAAAAAGCGTTCATTACTGTACAAAAACGCATTAAAAAAACTCATGCAAAAGCACAAGTTTTTTCCGCAGCGTTTTTGCTGCCAAGAGATGCAGAAACGTTGCAGAAATTTCTGCAAATACTCAACGTGTGCACATACATTGCCTGCTTGTCTGCTGGCCAGCATGTGAAACATGCTACTTCCCCGACAGTGAGGAAGGTTAACATCTAGAGGAGCTTCAACATGAGACCACAGACAAGACTGGCTTACAGTAGACATTTCAGCTAATGACAGTGCATTAAGGCCTAACCTTACTACAACAGCTAATGACGTGCATTAAACATAAAACTCATTTAATATTTAATGAGAGACCATATACAAAAAATTATTAACTTGAAAGCAATTTTTTATCCTGTTTTATTTTTTTTTTTAAATTGAATACCATGTGTTAATCCGATATCCAACAAAAATACAAAGCAAGCATTTATACAGTCCTTGAAAAGGCACTGATGTCTGTCCTCAGCAAAACCATACACATGGAAACAGAATTGCTGAGCATAACTTTTGTTAAAGTTTTAGCAAGGAAATTGCCATTTAATAGAGAGAACCAGGTCACTGGCTATTCACTGAACATACCTTTGTACGCAGTGAATAGCCATTTTTATTGTAAAAAGACTTGCTTCATCAGAGCTGGAGCACTCCTGGGTGAAACTAAAAAAAAAAAAAAAAAAAAAGAAGTGTCTTTCCACAATACAGCACAAGAGGACAAAGTCCAAGCCATCGCTGAATGTATACTCAATGGACAAAACTTTTTTTTTTTTTTAATATTCGCATTTACAATCAAAGATCTTAGCAATTGTGGTTTATTTTACTGTAAGATAGGGTTGTGCCCACAATGTGCTTGGCGTACACATTTAAAGCGTGCTGGATAACATATGCACTAAACATATACAAGGGTACGTGTCATAGTGTCTTTTAAATAGTATAGCAATATAAAATGGCCAGAAGAGGAAATGAGGTATTCTCATATTATATGCATGGCATGAGCAATAAAAGAAGTAGCTTTCCATAAAAGAACAGTAAAATTCAGTAGGTCAAACTAACTATAAGCTTGACCAGTCCTTCCATTTGGCTGGGGCAAATAACACAGCATTTAATGATAAAGAACACAGCAGAACTTCTTATTTGTTATGATTAATTTTAGAATGCGTAGAATGAGAGGCTGCCACAGTAACCAGACTCTACTGCCATCTAATGGACCATGTAGCCAGCATCACTGGAGGCATCCCTCAAAGGGGTTGCCCACTACCATTATACTGATGACCTATCCTTGGGATAGGTTACCAAAATAAGATCATAAGGGTCTGACACCCAGCACCCTTACCGATCAGCTATTACAACATCCAGCAACACCCCTGCTCCGGGTACTGAAAATCAGCTGCTTTTCAAATGAATAACTAGAAAGTGCTTCTAGTAAAACTGTAATACTGTGCAACAAACAATGTACTTCACTGGTAAAAACAATCTAAATGACTTCTGTTTGAAACAAAGGGTTGCAACAATAATACGGTTAAAACTATGTAACTACCATCTCTGAAATAAAAAAAGCACATTTCTAAAAGGTCATAGAAACAATAAAACATTAAATCTTACCTTAACTAAGCAATTTGTATGCCCAGGGACTGAACCATTCACGTATATGATGTTGTGTTTCGTATTCACTCTCCACACCTAATTAACAGAACAACAATATGCAAATATTTTGATGGAAACTGAAAAAAGGTGGATTTAAAGGTAAGACATTTTGTTAAAACTGACCAAGAAATCTTAACTAGAGAACTACTGACCTTAAGTGCATAAGAAGTCCTGTAGAAGTTTCCCAACGGACCAGGCATTTTTGTACCTGGGAACACACGAGCTGGATCCTGTTGAAAAAAACATGAATGCATTCACTTAGAAAGTTCTTCAAAAATCAAGTTTGTATAAAAAGAGTTTGTATTGATGGTTCTTCGCTATTATAATTATGGAGCAGCTAGCAAACGTGCTAAATTGTTAAAATTGTCACCGTCACATGAATGCGTGCACAATTAATATTAATCCATTTTTTTTTAATAAAGTTCACTGAAGTCTAACAATGTTACACAATTGTTATAAAAAAAGGAGAGACATTACTCCTTAGAGTCGCTGTCATACAGCTCTTAGCTAGCTAAATCAGGCAAGGGTTGTTAAAGGGTTGGCATTAGATGTAGCAATGAAAAGTAACTAAGTGTCACTAGAGTTCCAGTCCTCTTTTTCTCTGAAGAGGTTATTTGCATATTTTAATTCCCACAGAGCACAGCATGGCCTGTAAGTCTCCTTACATCGCACTATAGACAAGGAAAAATATTAGCCCTTAGACAAAATAAAGTAAATATACATAAAATTATAAATGAATGGCAGATCTGACAGTTTATTTAATTTAAAAATTTGCATATGCTTGAAATTAAAGCTATAAAATTAGGAAAACCAGAAGAAGCTTTCTAAATAAGAATATGAGCTATTGGCAGTTCCAGATATAGAACAGATACCTAAACCGCAGAGAAAAATTCTAGGTCATTATATATTTGTACATTTGTTCATAGGCCCTTTTAGCTTTATATATGAGTTTTTTCCCCCCTTCCTTACAGGCTTGTCCGCGGGGTGATCAGAGGACGCGCTCGACACTGCTGGACTGGCCACTCACCAGTTGTCGGGTTGTGCGCCTCTGATCGCCGCCGCGGTCAGCACTGGTTCCTCTCACCAGCACTGTCTGTTTCGCTTGTCCGGCGCCGTGCAGCTCTGGCGTCAGAGGCGTGCCTAGGTTGCCGTGGCAGCAGAGGCGGACGACGCTGTCCTCCGCCCTGCTGTGCGCGGTGTGCCCGGGCCCGCCCAGCCGCCGGAAGACACGCGGCGCCGGAGTTTGCGAACATGCTGATTGGTCTAACACCATCACCCAGGCATATTTATACACCCAGTCATACATATTTAGCCACGCCTCATGACGAAGCCACGAAGGCGAAACGCGCGTTGAGGCGCGCTATCAGCTCCCTCCTGACAGTACCTGCACACCGTATTGAACAAGTCACAAGGTAACCTTTTACTGTTATATATGTGAACAGCACAGAGTCATACGGTTTCAGCTTATGTACGCATCACACATGGATTTACCTTAAGGCATGTTTAGAATTGGCTACTTTTTGATTTCATGCACAGGGACTCATTAGCAGAAGTCATATCAGCAGACTATATGCACTGTGTTCCAAATTATTATGCAAATAATATTTTCTCAGATTTTCCCAAATTACCTATATGAATTGCAGTCATTTTAATTTTCCAGTCAAATAACTATTAGAGTACAATTGAAAGGTTTTTGTACAAACTGCCTATGATAACAGTATATTTAAAAAAAAATAAAACACTGAAACTGCACTCAAAATGCATGTTCCAAATTATTATGCACAGCAGAGTTTTCAACCTTTTCATTTTAATAAAGAACAAAAAAAATGGTCATTTTTGAAATTATAAGCATTAGCAGGTTATTACAAACTGAAATCAAACAGTTTTCAACTCAAAACTTTATTCTAGGTGATGTAACATTTGCACATAGGACCCCTTGTTCGAAAGGAGCTTCTGAACTCTCTCATTCATTGAATTTGTCAGGTTTTGGATGGTTTCTGCTTCAATTGTTTTGCAGGAGGACAGAATACCCTCCCAGAGCTGTTGCTTAGATGTGAACTGCCTCCCGCCATCATAGACACTCCATTTGATGATGCTCCAGAGGTTCTCAATGGGGTTGAGGTCAGGGGAGCATGGGGGCCACACCATAAGTTTGTCCCCTTTTATGCCCATAGCAGCCAGAGATGCAGATGTGTTATGTGCAGCATGAGACGGGGCATTATCATGCATGAAAATGATCTTGCTGCGGAATGCACGGTTCTTCTTCTTGAACCATGGAGTTCATCTTTACCCCTTCAGGGATCCTAAAAGGGCCGACAATCTCTCTCCCCATGATTCCAGCCCAAAACATTACTCCTCCTCCTCCTTGTTGGCGCCGTAGCCGTGTTTGCATGGGGTGTCCATCAACCAGCCATCCTCCACTCCATCCATCTGGACCATCGAGATCATTTCATGCATGATAATGCCCCGTCTCATGCTGCACATAACACATCTGCATCTCTGGCTGCTGTGGGCATAAAAGGGGACAAACTTATGGTGTGGCCCCCATGCTCCCCTGACCTCAACCCCATTGAGAACCTCTGGAGCATCATCAAAAGGAGTGTCTATGATGGCGGGAGGCAGTTCACATCTAAGCAACAGCTCTGGGAGGGTATTCGGTCCTCATGCAAAACAATTGAAGCAGAAACCATCCAAAACCTGACAAATTCAATGAATGAGAGAGTTCAGAAGCTCCTTTCGAACAAGGGGTCCTATGTGCAAATGTAACATCACCTAGAATAAAGTTTTGAGTTGAAAACTGTTTTATTTCAGTTTGTAATAACCTGCTAATGCTTATAATTTCAAAAATGACCATTTTTTTGTTCTTTATTTAAATGAAAAGGTTGAAAACTCTGCTGTGCATAATAATTTGGAACATGCATTTTGAGTGCAGTTTGAGTGTTTTATTTTTTTTTTAAATATACTGTTATCATAGGCAGTTTGTACAAAAAAACTTTCAATTGTACTCTAATAGTTATTTGACTGGAAAATTACAATGACTGCAATTCATATAGGTAATTTGGGAAAATCTGAGAAAATATTATTTGTATAATAATTTGGAACAGTGTATATGCCTCTTATTTGCAGGCTCTGCTATATCCAATAGAACATCTCATATATGTGATGCTATGATTTTACCACATCATAGTACCTAGTTAAATTTGAACTAGTTAGGTTAACTGCTAACCACCTGCTAATTACTCCCTCTGCAGACTCCTCATATATGTATATTGGTGCAGTTATTATCCTTTTCTACTGTTGTTGCAGAGTTTCTGCCACGAGGGATATGGTCTCTCTTTTTCTCCTTGGTGTTTTCCATCTACCAACTTGGTTGTATCTCTCACACTAGCCAACATCTATGTAATGTAATGTTTTACCCTTTCTATATATAATTTAATAAATATATTTTCACTAAGAGCTTTTTCTCTGGCTACTCTTTTGGAGATTTGAGATAATAATAAGCATAGCTGATATCTTGGCTACATTTCTCTTTCCTTTGGTTTAATTCTGTACATAGATTTTATACAGTGTTGTAATCATAAATTTACATATGCCTTAGCCACATTCATTAAAACTCCGTTTTTAACAATTCCTGACGTTTAATCCTAGTATCCTAGTAATCCCACACAGACTTTTGAGAGCAGGGCTCAGTAGGGCCATATCATCACTGCTAGGTCTCATTCTTCTTCTCTCTACTGACATTGGCTGTGTGTTTCGGGTCATTGTCTTGCTGCAAAATAAATTTGGAGACAATTAGACGCCTCCCTGGTGGTATTGGATGATGGACAAATATTTGCCTGTATTTAATCAACATTGTGACCACCATTAATCCTAACCAAATTCCCAACTCCTTTTGCTGAAAAGCAGCCCGAAACATGCAAGGAACCTCCACCATGATTCACTGTTGCCTGAAGACACTCATTTTACCGCTCTCCAGCTCTTCGACAAACAAACTGCCTACTGTTACAACCAATTCTTTAAAATTTTGATGCATAAGTCCAAAGCACTTGATGCCATTTCCCGGCACCTCAGTTCTTATATTTTCATGCACAGATGAGTTTATTGGCCTGGTTTCCTTAAGAAGGTATGACTTTTTAGCCTCAACTCTTCTATGAAGATCAGTTCTGAACAGATTTCTAGATCGGTGTAGATGTTCAACTGTTGCTGCCAGTTCTTAGCTGATAGCACTGCAGGACATCCTCTAATAATTATGTGTCTTTCATCTCCTGCATTACATTTCCTTGGTAGACGACTGTGTCTATGGTCAAGGTTGCCCATTTCTTAGTGCCTCTTCAAAAGAGCTTTAAACAGAACATTTTGAAACCACAGTCTGCTTTGAAATATTTGCCCAGAAGACACCTTGCTGATGCACTGGAACTACCTTGTGTCTTGTTGCTGTGCTCAGTCTTGCCATAGTTTCAAGTCACAGGTCATACACCATCTTCTACAACCTCACTTTTGTAGCAGAGTTTGGCTGTTCCTCACCAAGTTATAAACCTCCTACATGGCTGTTTCTGTTAATTACTGTGTATCTATCTAAATATGAAAATGTTTCTCATGATCACCTGTTTGATAAAATTAGCTGCTCATACGTCGGAATGTACTCCTACAAAATCTTTGGCTTTGTGCAAGTGTACCTAGAAGAACTGATGCTGTTTTGAAGGCAAAGGGTTTCCACACCAAATATTGATTTGATTTACATTTATTTTGTTCCTTCAATTTGTATGTTATTAATTGATAAAAATAAACTATTAACACTTCTATTTTTTAAAGCATTCTTACTTTGCAGCATTGTGTTACACACCTGCCTAAAGCACTGGAGCGGTTTTGGGTATAAAGTCACGAGAAAAACTAAGAACATCGTCTTGAATACCATGGTTTTATTTATCAGGATATAAGAAAAAAATAGTCTAGTCCTTATAAAAGGTATTAAAATTGGGTGACTACAAACTAAATTGAAAAACACATGACCTATAACACCTTGTCATTATTTAACAAAAAAGTAGGCCAAAATGCCTATGCACTGTGTGAAAAATTAAGCACACCCCAAGACTCAAATAGCTTGTAGAACCACTTTTGGCAGAAATTACTTAAAGTAATAATTTTCTGTATGACTATTAGTCTCTCCTCTACTGGAAAAATGTTGGTCCATTTTTCTTTACAACATTAAAGGGAATCTGTCACCTGATTCATGCTGCCCAAACTGTGAGAGATTGTGAAGCAGCTTCAAGCAACTTCAGGATTCACAGCTACACAGTTCAGTACAGTTGTCTGATTCGGTCTTTGGGCTACACAGAGAAAGAAAAGGAATTCCTCTCTCACTGTGTATGGGAGATATCACAGCAGCTGGTCTTCTCCCACTAGTTCAGAGAGAAGAAAAAATAATAGATAGAGCCCACAGTGGGTAAATCTAGTGGAAAATGCAAGAAACAGGCACATAATAGCCAGAAGTAGTGTTATTCCTTGTGTACACACATATACACACGTGGTCAAAATTGTTGGTACCTCTCGTTTAATGAAAGAAAAACCCACAATGGTCACAGAAATAACTTGAATCTGACAAAAGTAATAATAAATTAAAAATCTATGAAAATGAACAAATGAAAGTCAGTCATTGCTTTTCAACCCTGCTTCCACAGAATTTAAAAAAAAAATTAACTCATGAAATAGACCTGGACAGAAATGATGGTACTCTTAACTTAATATTTTGTTGAACAACCTTTTGAGGCAATCACTGCAATGAAAAGATTCCTGTACTGTCAATGAGACTTCTGAACCTCTCGACAGGTATGTTGGCCCACTCCTCATGAGCAAACTGCTCCATTTGTCTCATGTTTGAAGGTTGCCTTTTCCAGACGGCATGTTTCAGCTCTTTCCAAAGATGCTCAATAGGATTTAGGTCAGGGCTCATAGAAGGCCACTTCAGAATAGTCCAATGTTTTCCTCTTAGCCATTCTTGGGTGTTTTTAGCTGTGTGTTTTGGATCATTATCCTGTTGCAAGACCCATGACCTGCGACAGATGATGCTTTCTGACACTGGGCAGCACATTTCTCTCTAGAATCCCTTGAGGGTCTTGAAATTTCACTGTACCCTGCACAGATTCAAGACACCCTGTGCCAGATGCAGCAAAGCAGCCCCAGAGCATAACAGAGCTTCCTCCATTTTTCAGAGTAGGGACAGTGTTCTTTTCTGGATATGCTTCATTTTTCCGTCTGCGAACATAGAGCTGATATGCCTAGCCAAAAACTTCCATTTTTGTCTCATCTGTCCATAGGACATTCTCCCAGAGGCTTTGTGGCTTGTCAACATGTAGTTTGACAAATTCCAGTCTGGCTTTATGATGGTGTAATCTGACACTGATGTTCCTTGAGCTTGAAGTTCACCTTTAATCTCTTTAGAAGTTATCCTGGGCTCTTTTGTTACGATTCGTATTATCCGTCTCTTTGATTTGCCATCAATTTTCCTTCTGCGGCCACGTCCAGGGAGGTTGGCTACAGTCCCATGGATCTTACATTTCTGAATAATATGTGCAACTGTAGTCACAGGAACATCAAGCTGCTTGGAGATGGTCTTATAGCCTTTATCTTTAACATGCTTGTCTATAATTTTCTTTCTAATCTCCTGAGACAACTCAAGATTACAAGATTGTAGACACCTGTGATGCTAATTAGTGGACACAACTTGATTTAACATGTCCCTTTTGTCACATTATTTTCAGGGGTACTATCATTTCTGTCCAGGCCTATTTCATGAGTTTAATTGTTTTAAAAATTCTGTGGAAGCAGGGTTGAAAAGCAATGACTTACTTTCATTTGTTCATTTTCATAGATTTTTAATGTATTATTACTTTTGTCAGATTGAAGTTATTTCTTTGATCATTGTGGGTTTTTCTTTCATTAAACGAGGGGTACCAACAATTTTGACCACGTGTGTATGATAGCTTATTTAAAATCACTCAGAAATAACAGGTATGCTTTAATGTAAAGAATAAAATGCTATTTTCCCCTATATACTATCAAACTTATTTTCTGACTTACGCCAGCAGCAATAGCACCAGGCCTACGATGTGTTTTAGTCTGTCCATGAGATGCTGGCTGGCCTTTAAACCCCCATCTCTTCATGACTCCTTGAAATCCTTTACCAATTCTGAAAGCAAAGGAAACAAAGAGAATGTCATTTCTAAGTTATGTTTTCGAAAAAAAATGTTTTTGTAACTATAACATGCTACTGTATATCTGAGATTAATTACACAGCATCGCTAAATTGGACGTAGATGACAAAAGTATTCAGTGCAGTTTATCCCAATCTACATCAAAAATAGCTTGCAAAAATTATTCAGTTATGTACCTCAGAAATTAAACTTATATTATAAGAAACCAGCCTTAAAATATTGGAAAAATAAAAAAATTACTTTTGGGATACAATGATGAAATAAATGAGAAAATCGCTTGGTTCGTAAACTTAGCGCAAAATGACGTACATAAACAATAGAGTAACCATAAACCTCAGGTTAATTGTAGATAATGACGGAGCATATGCAAGAAGTTGTGCAAGAGTGCAAATTCAAGCAGGTCTAGAATAAATTCTTGAGTGCTTGAATTAACACTCTTGCACAACTTCTTTGTATTCAAAGATAAGTTCTACCTGCAGACCCCAGGGACCGCCATGGGTACAGCGTGTGCTCAGTCATATGCAAACATGTTTCTCGGCTATTGGGAGAGCCAGGGTTTCAGGGTGATGGAGCACACGCCTCGGACCAAGTACAAGGTTGGTTCCGCTACATCGATGATGTTTTGATGATTTGGCAGGGAAGTGTAACTGAGCTAATTGGGTTAATGCAGGGACGGAATGATAATACTTTAAATTTAAAATTTACATATAAATGGCATCAAAATCAAATTGATTTTCTGGATATACAACTGTATGTTGAGGCAGATGGCTCGATACAAACAGATCTATATCGAAAAGAGACAGCGGTAAATTCATTGCTCCACGCCTCCTCGCCGCATGTGTATCCAGTGATCAAGGCCATCCCAGTTGGTCAGTTATTGAGGAACAGGTGGGTTTGCTCCACTGAGGAATCATTTGAACGACAAGCAGTTGTTCTTGCGGATAGGTTTAGAGCCAGAGGATACAGTGGCAGATGTATCAAGAATGGGTACAAACGAACTAAGTCAATTAAAAAAGAAGATCTTTTGGCATTAAATAAAAAAATCAAAACAGATTATCCTGAAGTGAGCTTTATTTTCACATCTAATTGGCAATGGAAGCGGATTCGCCAAATTCTTAATAAACATTGGCAGATCTTGAAAACTGATAACTCACTCGCATCTCACTTACCATCCGTTCCACGGATGACACCAAGACGGAGCAAGAACCTGAGGGACCATCTGGTCAACAGCCACTATATGGCTAAAAAGAAGTTATGGTATGACTCACATGGGCCTAGAAAAGGATGTTACCCATGTGGAGAGTGTGCTGCCTGCCCCAATATTCTAAGGTGCAATAGACTTACTTCTTCGGATGGGAATACTGAATACACAATAAGTAATTACATTACATGTAATACCACATACGTAGTCTACTATGCCACCTGTCCTTGCTCTCTTATTTATATTGGCCTCACCTCTCGTGAACTTAAGACCAGGACTCGCAAGCATGTACGTGATATTTTGGCAGCCAAGGACACCCCCGATCCATCCACTTTGAAAAGCATACCTAGGCAATTTTGGACCCACCATGGATCTGATCCACGGGGCCTGAGAGTGAGAAGCACAAGTAAGATCCACGGTGGGATCGGGGGGGGGGTTGATATGAAGCATATTCTAGCACAACGGGAGTGTCAATCGATCGTTACCCTAAATACTTTGGCACCAATGGGACTGAATGAAAAACTCAGTTTTGTCTCATTTTTATGAGGATGTCCTCTTCTTGTCCAGCTTGAAATATGGTCTCTGCTATGTATTATTACTTTATTCCCGTTTTTTAATTAATTTTTTTGTTGTCTTCTATGTTTTTTAGTTTCTTTTTATTTTGTGTCTCTCTGCCGTTGATGGTACTATGGATGCGTACTGGATATACCCTGTCATATTAATGGTCAACTTAATGGTCGTGCACCGACTAATTTATTTTGCACTGTCACTTTAAATACTCATTGCTTATTTGCACCATTTTTTAAATTTATTACTTTCCCTTTGTGGTCATTTGCAGCACATTGTCACTTTCACATGCACTACTGCACTTTAATATCATTCATACATGACCCAATACACTTTGTTACACTTCATTTCCGTGCTTCAACTATTGCATATTACTCTGATCATAAGATTTCCTTGGGTGACCCCCTCCTCATCTCCTGCCCCCTTCACCCAAGGGATAAAGCTTTCCTTCCATATATTCATACATGACTGCGCTGTAGGACAACAATCCGGTCTCCAATAATAAGGCTGTTGTTGTGCGCAACAGACTCTCCGCTGTGTTGTACCATGGATGGCTGCCTAAAATATGTGGTGCGCATGTCCCCCTAACGTCAATGGGTCATAGTTTACCAGACATGCGCACTACATGAGGACGGCCATATCGGAGACGACCCGAGCAGCGTGGGAGCTGGAACGCATGCACCGCTAATTACCGGCAGCTGACACAGGTACATATATATGCACTCAAAAGGACAGAATAGGACATACAGCATTCCCTTGAGAAAGTCACTCAGCGAAACGTGCGTTGGGCCGCTGGGAGAGCGCGTGTAGCCAGGTTACACCATGGGTAAGCAGATTCTACTTGGATTCTGATGTTTTGTTACTTGTATGCAATAGTGGATTAGAGGCACCCGACATATTACACCTTATTGATATATAACAGGGTTCCCACATGCTGCACCCATAACCTTATAATGCACACTACTGTCCTCTCGCTTATGCTGATGTTATTTGTTTCCTCTTGATGAAACCTTGATACTGTTTTTGATATATATATATATATATATATATATATATATATATATATATATATGGAGGTGCATCGCACTAAATTAGATCATCATCAAAAAGTTTATTTATTTCAGTTCTTCAATACAAAGAGTGAAACTCATTATATAGAGTCATTACAAACAGAGTGATCTATTTCAAGTGTTTATTTCTGTTACTGTTGATGATTATGGCTTACAGCCAATGAAAACACAAAAGTCATTAGCTCATTAAATTAGAATAATTAACAAAAAACACCTGCAAAGGCTTCCTAAGCGTTTAAAAGGGTCCCTTAGTCTGTTTCAGTAGGCTCCACAATCATGGGGAAGACTGCGACTTGACAGATGTCCAGAAGGCAGTCATTGACACACTCCACAAGGAGGGTAAGCCACAAAATGTCATTGCTAAAGAAGCCGGCTGTTCACAGAGTGCTGTATCCAACCATATTAATGGAAAGTTGAGTGGAAGGAAAAAGTGTGGTAGAAAAAGGTGCACAAGCAAGCGAGATAACCGCAGCCTTGAAAAGACTGTTAAGAAAAGGCCATTCAAAAATTTGGGGGAGATTCACAAGGAGTGGAGTGCTGCTGGAGTCATTGCTTCAAGAGCCACCACACACAGAAGTATCCAGGACATGGGCTACAAGTGTTGCATTCCTTGTGTCAAGCCACTCATGACCAATAGACAACGCCAGAAGCGTCTTACCTGGGCCAAGGAGAAAAAAGACCTGGACTAGTGATCCATCTACAATTAACTTGTGGTTTATGGGTACTCTCTTGTTTGGGTGGTTACATCCGATGGTTGGACATGTATGGAGTACTCTACTATTCTATTCTTACTAGTAACTATCGTTGGGAGGGCGCTTTTATATAATTTGATATGACCTCGACCAGGTTACATGCTTGGTGTTATATGAATTTTGTTTTAGTTTAAAATGACGTACATGTACGTTTGAGCCGCAGTTAGAATGTGTGGATGGGGCTAAGGAGTTGAGGTTGAGCTACCTATATACATGGTAGACGCAGGCTATCTTACATAGCCGACACCTGTCTGACAAAAGACAGACACCAGTCCTGAGATTTTAACAATTTAAATGCCTCGGTCATCCAAATACAGGGGCATTTAAATGGCGTCGTTGCCGATGTGCTACAGGACTGGCTGTCATCAGTCAACGACGCAATAGCGGTGCGCAGATGTGTTACCATGGCAGCCAGGGATCTGCTAAAGGATCCTGTCACTGTCATCTTGGTACTGCTGTGAAGGTCAGCCGTATATGCAGTATAAGCAATAATAATAATAATTTTTATTTTTATAGCACCACTTTACAAAGAGAGCAGCATAATGTAGAGACAAAGACCCCAATTCCAGCAATGTGTCACTTACTGGACTGCTTGTTGTAGTTTTAATAATCTGCTGCTGATAAAACAGTGATCTTATCTCTAGTGTACTTGTAAAGCTTCAGGAATATAGTCTGCCATATTCATGAGCTCCATTTAACCCTGCTCCTGCCACCGATTGACAGCTTTCTGTGTGTACTGTGCATAGGCAGAAAGTTGTGAATCAGTAGTGGGGGTGGGGCTATACATAGCTCAGCAATCAGAGAACTGAAAAACTGTAGCATGCAATCCTCTAAGTGATACATTGCTGGAATCAGTGTCTCTGCCCCCATTTCATGCTGCTCTACATAGCGTAGCAAAAATATGGTGACTGTTACCCTTAAAAAAAAAATTAAAAATTCATATCCTCCCTCCATTTTTTTACATTAAAAATGAAAAAATAAACATTTGTCAAGTCCGTAAATATCTGGTCTATTAAAATCTAAAATAATTTCAACCATACAGTAAAGCGAAATAAATTCAAATGCCAAAATTGTGTTTTTTTAGACACCACTTCATCAATAAAATGCAATTCAAAACGTCATATGTGCCCCAAGATTAGCATTACTGGTAGTCTGTCAGTAATATCAAAGCCTCCTAAGCTGCATATGTGAACATGAAGGTCTTTGAAATATAAATCCATCAACTCCTTTATATCTTCCATCAATGTCTGCATTCCCATGTAATTAGCATTTTAAAACATATGTAATTGAGGTGTTCAGTTGCTCTGGGCGTGTCAGAGCACTTCCTGAGTCTCTGTATCCCAAGTTTGTTTCTTCACCCAGCATTAACATCTTTAGCACTCTGTGCAAATAAGCGTGTGGCCTCCCTTTTTTTTGGCAGGACATTACATTCATATAGTTCCCCATGACTGGGTGTTCATTAGCCGGGTCTCAGTCCTTCTCAGCACCTATTCACATTTATGTTACTTGACACATGCTAAGGTTTTAATATAGGACTGTCCTGAATAAGGTCACCTTGTCATCGTGGAGTGGCTTTTATATTTTTTCGATCAAAATGATGCTAGCTAAGAACTCTATATTATTGTCATGCACTATTGCTATTTATTTACTGCCGGGTATTGGCTTACATTGTTTTCATCTTAGGTTTTGTCTCTTTAGCTTGATAGCCTGGCTCCTTACACCACACAGTGAGCTATCAATTAAGCTGGAGGCGTTGGTGCTGGGCATGGAAAAAAAGCTCAGAAGGTAGTAGCTTAAGTGCTCTGTCACACCCAGAACACCAAATCAACAATTTTCACATCAATTAAAATGCTAATTACTCAGGAACACAGCAACAGATAGAAGATGTAAAGGAGTCGAAGATTTACACTTGCCCATATATGTGGTTAGAGAGGGTTAACCTTACTGACTGATTGCCTTTAGAAGGACTGTGTCATGTTCATTAATGTGCCGGTAAAAACAAGCAGCTTTGCAATTTACCTCCTATTAAAAATCCTCTCCATTCTCAAGAACAAATGGATTTTCAATTCTATTTCTTCACTGCTGGCTGCCTATGGTACGGCCACCTCCGAATGGCTGGTCTCCCAGGCTTGACACATTCCCTTTAATAAAACTGTCAGCTCTGAGTGCAAAAACATGCAGTCACACAGCTCTATTAATAGAAAAATAAAAATGCTACAGGTCTCAAAAAAGAGCGTCAAAAGACAAATGATTTTTTTCTTTTTATAAACTTTTGAATTTTTTCTCACCACTTAAAAAAAAAAAAAAAAAATCTATGCAACTTTGATACTGACGTAATTGTATTGACCTGGAGACTCGTATTTCCAGACCAGTGGCAAGGTCTCTCTCTGTCCCCGAGAACGGCCTCCTACGTGCTGGTTTCTGCGGCTCCTTTTTGATTAACTGGCCTGGCCCGACATTATCATTGCTGTGTTACAAATATTTGACGTTGCGCCAAGCAGAGCTGTGGATTCTGCACAATAGGATGCAGTTCTCAGGGCTTGTGGCAAGTGACCAGAGATTTCTGACTCGGCTGCTAGACTGCGTCCTGAGGATTGATTCGCATCAACTATTGGGCAGCACGGTGGCTCAGTGGTTAGCACTGTAGCTTTGCAGCACTGGGGTCCTGGGTTCAAATCCCACCAAAGAAAACATCTGCAAGGAGTTTGTATGTTCTCCCCGAGTTTGTGTGGGTTTCCTCCGGGTTCTCCGGTTTCCTCCCATACTCCAAAGACGTACTGATAGGGAAGTTAGATTGTGAGCCCCAATGGGGACAGTGATGTCTATAAAGTGCTGTGGGATATGATGGCACTATATAAGCAGAGCATAATAAATAGCTAATTGTTAGGCTATTTTTTCCAGGTCCACCCTACCTCTTCAGCTTTGACTAAAGTGCTTGGGAGAGTCCATCCATAAGGCTGCAGTAAAGTTGCATCATTACTTGTACTAGAATTCAACTTTACAGGTCCTTGCTCAGAAAAAAAAAGTCTCCTTTCATTTTTAGGATTGGTGCAAGCTTGCTAAAAAAGTTCCCATAAAAAAAAAAAAATTAGAGCTTGAGATTTTTTTTCTAGTTTTGCTTTTCAATATTTATCGCTGTTAAATATTCCTACTGTGGAAGAAACTACACCTAGCTAGGAGGAAACTGTCCCAAGAGGTGGTGTCAGTTTATTAGTAACCATGTACAAACAATCGCTCTGTCTGATGTGCCCAATAAGTAGGTAATCATACAATCTGACCGTTTCTCAGGTGCATATAAGCTGGCATCAGGTGCCACAAATTAGGTCAGTGTCATAACATGCGTCATTTAATTGTTCACTCTAACATTACAAATGAGTTGAACATATCTGCTTTGTCCTGGAGCCTGTACCGAAACGGAACAGTGCTGAACAGCAGTAAAATGCCAATTAGGGCACTCTGTGGCCAAGGTTCTTTACAGCTGCTTCGGTAAATATATGGATGGATTTTAGCAGGCATGATGCCCACTGGGAGAGCTCACCTGATGATGCTAACCTAAGCAGAGAAAGTGCTCATTATATAATGGCACACACAGATCATCCTGAAAGTGGGTTAGCAAGCAAGCTGCACATCCTCAATTAATTGGATCCCTCTGTGACTTTGTTCCTTTATCGGATGCTAAACATGCACTGTATGTTTTGATTCTGGGCATAATTCATATATCCACTAATATAGATTACTTTGCATGTGCACCTACTAAAATTACAGTTCTAAAAAAAAATGTAAAAACCCCAACAGCCTCCTTTTTCAATTTTTGAAGAACCGGAATGACAACCAATATGGCCGGAACCAGTGTCACCCAGCTCTCCAAGACTATTAAGGCCTCATCCGTTTTTCACGCCCATGTTCTCTCCAGTTTTGCATGTATTGGTGGCGATTTGCGTGGGGTCCTCATTTCCTCATCTCATTATTGCCTACTTCACAGGTTCTTTGGTTTTTACACTTTATTTATTTTCAAAAACCTTTATGCTCCTTTGAACTGGTGGTTAGGTTGTGCTGGTTTTATCTCATTTTCTATGGAACAGTTATTTACGGTAATTGTTTTTATTTGTGGTTATTAGACTTTGATATGGTCATATTCATGTCAGGTTAACCATCAATTCATGATGTTATAACATTTCTACTGACATTGATGTGTCAATGTAGTATTCCAAATAATCTGTTTATTGCTGTTTTTGTATGTTGTTCTTGTATGTTTTGCACTGTTTCAACATGCTCTAAGGAGATCCCAATTTATTGAGTGGTGCCCTCATTATCCTTTTTGTACATATAGTTTTGCATGAAATGCATATCCGTTATAGTCGATGGGGCTATTCAAATGGCTTTGTCTTTTTGCGGAATTAGGGGCTGATACATCAAAGTGTTTACGCCAGAACATTTTGAAAAGTCGCAATATTTTTGCACAAAGCGAAGTTGTGCAACGAAATTGTGGCTTTTGCCTGTTCTCTCCAGCTCCATCAAAATGGGCAGAGCTGGCAAGAAGCAGGGGAATGACCGGGCATGACTACGTCCATCGGTTAAATTCATCAAAAGTGACAGTTTTTAAGCCAGAAATCTAACATTTCCGGCAAGGGGCATGAAGGTGCATGCTACTATTGAGATCGCCGAATTCACTAAGTGGTGTGCATCTATTAATGAATTTGGCATATTTTTTTCCTGCATTGTCCTCAATAAGGCCAATCTTAATAAATAAGGGCATGAGTGTTCACAATAAAATAAAGAAGAAAAAAAAACCCAGACATAGGAATGGGGCCTAAGTGGCAAATCAGCCTAGTTATGCATCACTCTTCATTCTAGCTCTGTATAAGGCTATGAGGATTGGCGTGATCCCTGTACAGACCAAAAATCCCTTTAAATCGCAGAGATCTAATAACTATACCATCCAATGTACTCTTCAGTAAATATTTGCCAATTAACTAATATGATACACTTATAAACCAGATTATTTTAATTCAATGTTTAAGATTTGGAGTGGAGCAATCTACCTTTGTTCTTACTTGTCAAATGATCAGTAGACTCCATTCCTTTTGTCTGCTCATGCTGTCAGATTTCTATTCCTTGGCTATTGGGTGACTCCAGTTTAAAAGGAATGTGTCAACAGAAAATGATCTGTGAATCTGTCAGTAGGATCAACCTTCCTAAGCAGTCTATATGGGCATGTAGGAAAGTTGAATAAAATGACACCTTGATATCAGCAATCCGATGTCTTATTCCAGAAAAAGTTTTTCTTATATGTAAATGAGCTGGTAAGATCTATGGGACGAACAAAGATCTCCCTGAGGATCTGACTCCAGAGCTTATATAACACGCTACCAGTGTGATGTGTAAGGCTGTGTGCCCACTATGCGTTTTTTAAGCGTTTCCGCAGCGGCAATTCCGCTGCAGAAACGCTTAAAAAAACGCTTGGTAGAAGGCCTGCCATGTTCCCCAATGTAAATCCGCATGTGCTGTGCACATGCTGCAGAAATTTCCGCTGTGGATTATCATTGGGGAAAAATCCGCAGCACAACCGATTATTTTGCATAATCGCAGCGTTTTCGCCGCCACTTACTTGCATTGAATCACTTAATATCCACATGACTACATGTGCACATGCGGATATTAAGTGATTCAATGTGCGGATGGTACCCGGGTCTGGAGAAGAGGAGACTCTCCTCCAGACCCGGGTACCATAGTACCTGTAAAAAAAAAAAAAGAATTAAAATAAAAAATATACATTATACTCACCTTCTGATGGCCCCCGGTCTCCATAGAGATGCGTCCCGGTTCCCCGGCAGCTCGCGATGGTCTAAAAGGACCTGCCATGACGTCATTTAGTCATGTGACAGCGGTCGCGTGACCTGTCACAAGACTAAATGATGTCATGGCAGGTCCTTTTATACAACTGCGAGACACCGGGAAGCCCGGAAACATCGGATAAGGAGACCGGGGGCCATCAGAAGGTGAGTATATGTTTTTTTTTTTTTACCATTTTTATTCTTTTTTTTTTAACTAACTTGGTCACACTATATAAAATCCATACCGGTTGCATGGATTTATATAGTGTGACCAAGTAGTCAAGCACTTTCCAAGTGATGCTAAAATCGCTTGGAAAGCGCTTGATAACCCGCATGCGAAATCGCATGATCAAAACGCTTCACTTACGCTCGTCCCTGGCAGAAAAAACACATGTACAATCCGCATGCGTTTTTTTCTGCCAGGGAGATGCAGAAACGCTCAGGAAAAATCCGGAGCATTTCTGCATCGTGGGCACTTAGCCTAATGGCCACTCTCTGCTCTCCTGATCTCACTGCAGAGCTGTGTGTGATTATACCTGACACATCTGCAGGCTCCTCTCAGATTCAGCTTCTATCTCACAGGCAGACAGGGCTGCAATATTGTTGCAATACCGCAGAGCTGTCAAAGCTGTTGCTGCAAATGTGTTTGCAATGAAACAAAGTTCAGTTCTGCTGTTCTGTGTCAGTTACTTGTCTCACACTGGTAACTCCCCCTTTTCATTTATAATAATCTCTGGAGGCAGATTTTCATGCAGATCAGTGTCCGGCCCATAGTCCTGAACAGCTCATTTACATATAAGAAAAACACAGATTTCTCTGGAATAAGACATCAGATCGCAGATATCAAGGTGTCATTTTATTCAGCTTCCTAAGACCTGCTCAGACTGACAGGTCTCTCCATATCTGTATAGGAAAAGATCTAGCTGAACAAGGCGGTCATCAGTCTCTAAGACTATTCACATTGTCCCCGGCCTCACTTTCCATTATGTTTTTATCTGAATCACTGACATAGATGTTTTGAATGCAGGCACATCTGATTCATGCTGACAGAACTACCATTCACAATAGCAGATGGTCACAGCTCACCTTCTCCCCCCACCTGTACAATGACCTTTGCCCAGATCAGATTCTGTAAGTAAAGGAAGATTGAGCCTAATATTAGGCCTAGTGGCCAGTGTGAAAATAGCAATATTTTTTTATAATGACATTGAAAATGAAACTTAAAAAATGCATTTAACATTAAAACTTGACTGAAATAATAGGTCTTTTTCTGATTAAACATTTTTGTTTTACAAAATTCTGGATTATTCTTCGCGAATGAAACAATAAATTAGGATCATTAAAGTTCACAAGCTGTGCATTTTCAATGCATTATTCTATAATTATAGCAACAATGGCATGGATATTGTTTGAATATAGGATCACCGCCATTTGATATATGTATATCTACAATTAAACATGCAGTTTTATATCCGGGTAGATCTAGAAGTATAATGACGACTCGTGTAGTCTCAGTTACAACAGATTAGCCAACATTTGCTTACAACAATGCCTTAAGCTAAATATGAAATATTAAAATCATTTGGAGACCAAATACAGAACAAAGGATTTTTCCTGCCATAAAATGACTGTCCACGCCAGCCAAAGCAAACGTTTCACTGCCAGTGCCAAGAGAAATATTTAACTGGGGGATAGATAGACAAAGAAAAATAGGACAAAAAACCTAGCTACCAGAAGTGACTTGGTTATTCCAATTAATATAAAATACACGTATTTCAAAACTTGAGTAGTATTTGCAAGTGAGCTCTGGGAGACAACGTGATGGGGTAGCAAGATCATCTTCCAATAGGATTTCAGAGGTCTCCACACACAAGATCTAATAGCAGATAATGCCGTGTATTAGACAGGAGACCGCACGCACATCTGCTTCAGGCTTAGTAAGTGTTACAGAACTTAAAAGCTTCAAATGTTCTGCCTGAAATCAGCTATACTCGCACATGGGCAAGACACCAAGTGCTGAAAACTCAGAAATAAGCACTTATATAGCACTGAATAAAACCGAACATTACACAATATGAAAAAGAAAGCGGGGGTGAGCCGCTCCACACTGCGCTAGCGTATGATTTCAGAGCAGATTCCAGTGACGTTGGCACTCCCCGGAACATCAATCAGTGTATGAGCATCGACAATGTGACCAGCACGTGACTGAAAGAAAATGAAGCCCACCCCTTTGACTGAATGAGAAGGTAATATAGAACTATACAACGCTATTTTTTGAGATGATTATGGCGCCGTTTTGATTGAAAACAAGGTATTAGTGATGCACATTACATCACTAACAACGCACTGGGGACAATTTATTTGCTAAAAATGATGTGACAGGTTCCCCTTAATCTAAAATTACCATATGCATGTAAACAGCATAGATAAAATGGTTTAAAGGGGTTATGTTAGCCAGGAATTTATTTATTTTTTTACTATAGGCCTGAGAACTAACAGGAAGGTGGTTGCTAACTACCTGCCTGTTGTGCCCAGGGCGATCTCTGCTGGCACAGAGAATAGATGAGAGCAGAAGCTCTGCTCTGTTGATGAGGTGTGACTGCCAATGTCACACTGATTGACAGTCAGCTCCCCGCTGACTGACTGCAGGAACCGGCCGTCAATCAGCATCACGGTGGCAGTCATGCCCTGTCCACAGAGCAGCCTGGAAGAGGAAGAGCTACTATGCTGAAGTGGCGCAGTTGGTGCTGGGTAGAACAGGCAGGTAGTTGCCACTGTCAGCACCTACCTGCCTCTTGTTCTACTATAGGCCTAAAAACTAAGTCCTGGACAACCCTTTTAAAGAAGCACAAACAACTTGCAATGCCTAGTAGGCAGATACAGGAAGGTCTTAAGACAGGTCTATAGAATGGCCTGAAAGAAGGATCCCCCTCCCTCAAGCATACACCCTAGATGCTGTGGTCACCATTGGTCACCATTGACCATTAAAGTATCACTCCAGCGGTTTATTTTTTTTCAGTGCTGAAGTGGCGCTTTAAATCTAATCACATACCCACCCTCTGACGTCATCATAGTGTTTTAGGTGCCGTTCCGATCCCCCCCTCGACAGTAGCTTCTGACTGGCCAGAAGTCAGAGGCTACGTCACATGCTCTCAATACAAGTCTATGAGAGCCAGAACAAGGCCAGAACGAGGCTCTCATAGACTTGTATTGAAAAGTGACCGACGCGTTGCAGCATACAATGGAGCACGCCGGCAGGTCACTTTTCACAGGGGACGGACCGGAGCAGCTGGTAAACCGATGACAGGGGACTTACATTTAAAGCACCACTCTAGCGGAGCAATAAAAACAAAACAAAACGCTGGAGTGGTGCTTTAAAAAAAATATATATATATATATATTTTTAAAACACATTTTTTCAAGATTTAATCTTGCTTTTGGTGAGATATGGTAAATGTGAAGGGAAAATAGGTGTATACAAAGGCATCTAGCTAGATGCATATAGATAGCTCTTTATGGTTGGGTACAGCAGTCATATTGGACAGCTAATACAAAAAACAGCTGTGTCAGAAAGTCTTTGGCCAATTTTTTTTTTTGGAACACTTCAACGGATCCCCCTGATTCCAAGATTGTTTTTTCGTGACATATTGTACTTCAGGATAGTGGTAAAATTTGTACGATATGACTTGTATTTGTGGAAAAATTGGAAATTTGGTGAAAATTAAAATATTTTTTGCAATTTTCAAATTTTTTATTTTTATGCCCTTAAATCAGAGAGATATGTCACACAAAATAATTAATAAATAACATTTCCCACATGTCTACTTTACATCAGCACAATTTTTGAAACATAATTTTTTGGTTTGGAGGTTAGATGGGTTAAAAAGTTGCACAGCGATTTCTTATTTTTCCAACAAAATGTACGAAACCATTTTTTTTTTTATTTAGAGACTTTGAGGGACAGAAAATACCGAAAAAAGCTCACACCATTCTAAAAACTGCTCTTTCGCCAAGGTGCTCAAAACCACATTCAAGAAGTTTATTAACCCGTCAGGTGCTTCACATGAACAGAAGAAATGTGGAAGGAAAAAAATTAACATTTAACTTTTTTCACAAAAATTTTACTTTAGACTAATTTTTTTTATTTTCACAATAGCTGGAGAAAATGGACCAAAGAATCTGTTAAGCAATTTCTCCTGAGTACGCCGATCTCTGATACGTGAAGGAAAACTAATGTTTGGGTGCACGGCAGGGCTCGGAAGGGAAGGAGCGACATTTGACTTTTAGAGCGCAAAATTGGCTGGAATTATTAGCTTACGCCATGTCGTGTTTGGAGAGCCCCTGATGTGCCTAACTAGTGGAAACCCTCCACAAGAACCCCATTTTAGAAACTAGACCCCTCAAGGAATTTATCTAGATGTGTGCTGAGTACCTTGATCCCACAGGTGCTTCACAGAATTTTACAATGCTGATCTGTGAAAATGAAAAAAATATATATTTTTTCTACAAAAATGTTGTTTTAGCCCCAAATTTTTTCATTTTCACAAGGATAGCAGGAGAAAATGGACCCCAAAATTTGTTGTGCAATTTCTGCTCAGTACACAGATACCTAATATGTGGCTGAAAACTACTTTTGAGGCACAGTGCAAAGCTCAGAAGGGAAGATGTGCCATATTGGAGTTCAGATTTTGCCAAACTGGTTTGCGGGTCCCATGTCACATTGGCAGAGCCCCTGAGGTGACAGAACAGCAGAACCCCCCATAAAAGACCCCATTTTACAAACTACACCTCTCAATGAATTCATCTAGGGGTGCAGTGCTCATATTGACACCACAGGTGTGAAACAGAATTTTATACCATTGGGCTGTAAAGAAAAAATAATTACATTTTTACCACTAAAAATTTGTTTTAGCCCCAGATTTTACATTTTCACACAGGGAAATGGGTAAGAATGGCACCAATATTTGTCCCACAATTTCTGCTGAATGTATAAATACCCCACATGTGGCTGTACAGTACTGCTTAGCCATATGGCGAGACTCGGGAGGGACGGAGCGTTATTTGCCTCCTAGAGCGCAGATTTTCCTAGACTAGTTTGCGGACTCCATATATGTAGAGCCCCTAAGTGCTAGAAGAGCAGAATTCCCCCCCCCATTTTGGAAACTCTACCCCTTTGGGAATTTATCTACAGATGTAGTGACAATTTTGACTCTATGGGTGTTTTCTAGAAAAAAAGCATCAGTGGATGTTTCTGAGTAAAAATTGCAAACTGCCGTAGTAGTGCCTATACATTGTGCCCAGCTCATGATTCTGGAGACAGGCATCCGTAAATTAGGTGGGCTCTCAGTGCTAAGAGATGCCAATCATGTGGATGCTAAATGTGGTTTAGGCACACTGGGGCTCAGAAGGGAGGGGGGCATTTGGATTTGGTAGCGCAGAATTTGCTGAATTTCTTTTGGGGAGCGAGGAGTCATTTCACTTTTCCAGAGCCTATGTACTATCAGTAACATGGAAGCCCCCTATATTTCTATTAACAGATGATAGACCTGAGTGGGGACTTGCTTTTTCTGTGGATTGAGTTGAAGTTTTTATTGGGAACATTTTACATAACGCTTGGGATCACATTTATCCCGCGCTCTATGCTGAGCACTTACTTTGGGCTTTCCATCTAAATCTCCAAGTGACGTGATTCAGAAGAATCCCCTGATGGATCTATTCACTATAAATGAGGCAGCAGAGTTACTCTGGACTCAGTCTGTTCTCTGTTCAGCGGTGTCCTTTTCAGAAATGCACAAAACTATGGGCGACCACGCTTTTATGCACGCCTAAAGAGATGGACACCGAGGGATCACAGGTCACACGGAGTCCACAGTGCCTCCATCTGGCTCATTATAGGGAATCTTCTGCCGGGGTTTCCGTCTGAATCATGTATTTCAGAGATTTACATGGAAAACCCAAATCATCTAAAACAAAACTGAACCGTTTTACAGTAGTCTCAATAGTATAATAAAAAGACAAATGTTATCTTCGTGGCTATTCAGAATAAAGTGTATAATTCAGGAGCTTTACAAATAAAAAATGTATACAGAAGATATGTTGGTCAATTTATCTGTCGCTCTAAAGAAACCTGGGTAGGAATACATGTGTTACTTAAAGCAGAGCATGTCAAATTTGAAAAAAAGAAACACGTACCCAATGTAATCTAATAGAATAACAGAAAAGAACAGAGAAGTCCAATCAATTATAGTCAAGTTCTTTCTACATCTCTTCTCCCAAGAGATTGGTTAATCAGGCTCCCTGGAGAAGTGCATGCATTCATACGTAAAAGTAAGAGAACAAGACTGCAAAAAGTGAAGCTATACTGGATATTTTCCTTACTTAAAGAGCCCATTTACATGGACCGCGATACAACCGCTAAACGTTTAAATGTCTGTTTACACAGGTAGACCAAAGTAAATGATGTGCACCAAACAATTTGTAATAGATCGCTCAGTGCGCATAGATTGCTATGGGTCTCAGCAAAAGATCAAGTCACCTTTTGCTCGTTCATTGGGTGATCGGTTGCTTGTTTATACCATAAGAAAATAGTGAAACAAGCGTTTTTATGAATGCTCGTTCACCATTATCTTTCATAGTAAATGCAGTTAAAGACTAACTTCACTTCATGGTACCATCTAGACTACTTTGTAATGCATTTTTTGGCAAAACTGTGGAGACCAATATGATGTATTTTTTTTTTTTTTACAGCATTTACCCAAGGGTTAAACTATTTCATATTTACGGTAGATAGAAAAATCACTTGGAAATACCAAATGTTGATTTTTTAAACTTTATAATTAAGTAAAAATCACAGCTGATTCTTTACTGTAAGAGCAGTGACATGGAACGCTTTGCCGCATGATGTTGTAGTGATTGATTCACTACAAAACGGATTCAGACAGATTGCTACATTAGTGAGATTGGAGAGGACAGTTGCTACTGCTAAGATTCTATACAGATAAAAGGGGAAGGAGGCAGCGCTCCTCACTTCTCCCCCCTATATAGAATCTTATCAGGAGCAACTGCCATCTAATCTCTAACGTAACAATCTATCTTCACTGAATACAGATTTTACCTGTAAACTCAGAATTGTAAAAATTAATGATCAGTCCAGGCGGTGGAAGAAGTGGATTTCTCTAATAATATATATTACAAATTTGTTCATTTTCATGTGCATTATTGATTTATAAAATAACAAACGGTTACGCTTTAAAAACAGTCTCCTATAAATCTGCATACACAGCACTGGGAGAGGCATTAAAATGCCAAGGGAAGTGTTCTCCTTATTCGAGAAAGTTCCAGTTCATAGCGCGATACAATTTTTTTGCTGTTTTGGTTGATAAAAGAGCAGACCTGTCCCCATACAACGCTGTCCTTACATAATGTTAATGACTGAACTGCTGTAAAAGGTTATAGACACCGTTCACAAAGAAAAAATATACATATTTTTTTTTTAACTTCTGGTATGTTAGTGGTTACCCTTAGTTATTAATATTGCACACGTTTGAGTCTGCCATCTTCATTCCTTCATTTCCAGACCCTGCTGAGAAAACTTCTTTTTGTCTCTGGAGACACTTTCTCCCCTTTTCCTCACTGAGGATCTGTGTGCAGCCCCCTTCCTGCTGCTATCTCTAAGGCCACGTTCACACGACCCTATTTTGGGTGCGAGTGCGGTCAGTGAAAAACTGGAGACCAAATCGGACAAATGTTTTTCAATGGGACAGTGCAGATGAGAAACTTTTTCCACAAACCAAATCTGTGTTTTAAAAAAAAAAAAAATCGCAGCATGCAATAGTTTTTTCGGATGAGTCTCATCCAGGTAAGTCCATAAGGATACATTGCAATTCTTTAACATAGTAAACTGTATTTAGTCTTGTAAATTTTTAATAACTGCATTTGTATAAAAACGGATTGCATGCAGATTGCATATGAATGACAAATGAAAGAAAATTGTCTGAGTTTTCTGGAAGAAACTGGGACGATTTTTTATACGCTCATGTGAACTGAGTCTCACACTTAGAAAAGATAGGGGGAGTAGATGAACACAACTTAAAAGGGGGGTTGTCCACTATTAGCACAACCTATTCTCAATCTGAATGTTTGTGCTCGTTAAAATAAAACACCTATACTAAGAGACACCAGCGCTGATTGGGAGCCGTGCTCACGTGACAAACTCAGAGCCGAGGGAACACAAGTGCCGTTACCGATGGAACGGCACCAGCACAGGAGGTGAGTATACGGGTTTATATTTTAACGGGGCAAACATTCAGATTGAGAAAGGGCGGTCCTAGTAGTGGACAAAGCCTTTAAAAAGGCCTCTGACAGATTTGTAACATTCTTACAAAGTACTCAATTAGATATAGCACTCTCAATGAGCAAAATGGCAGAGAAATGGCCTAAAATGTTTTTGATAGGGGTCTTTATACTTTGTGGATCTCAGAACTACAGACCTTAGACCACTAATTATATTCAGTGGTGACCAAAAGTTTTGCATTTTTTTTTAAAAAGTGTAATTACTTCTGTCTGGTTGTTGTGATGCCGTTTTCATAGTGATTTTTAGTAAAACGGAAGCAAATGGTTGTCAGCTATAAGGACAAAAATGGTGTATGACATGGTTTTATCCCCTTAGGTTTTCAACATTTGCTGGGCCAAATGTTTTGCATTTTTTGTCATGAATAGTCGAATGTTGCCTAAATTTTTTTGGTGTGTGTGTTTTTAGATTAAAACTTGGCAAATACAAAGACAAATTTATCACCAGATGTCAGGAAGTTTATTATTCTGAGAGTGATGTCAGGAAAAAGCCAAAAAGAGGTAGCTATGAACTTCAACTGTTCTCAGAGTCAAGTGTCACGTATATTAAAGAAAGAAAAAGAAGGTTATTGAACAGCTGACAAACGTAGAATTGAAAACTTCCTCCAGAGTTGATCACATTATTAAGAAAAAGTATCTGATGTCCATAAAAGTGCTGTACAGATTTCTCACAGAATGAACGAAGAGTATGGGGTCAAAGTGAGTCGTCAGACTGTGGTGTGACGTCTAAGAACAGTAGGGTTGAATGCACAAGTTCCAGTCAAGAAGCCTTTCATCTCTGCAAAGAACCGGAAGGTCCGACTTGTGTTTGTCAAGAACACAGCCAATGGAAATAGACAGATTGGTCTGAGGTGTTGTGGTCGGATGAATCCAAGTTCAGTCTGTTTGGTAGTGATGGTAAGCACTATATACACCGCCCAATTGGAAAACATAATGATGTAAGGTACCAAACACCTACAGTGAAACATGGTGGTGGCAATGTCATGGTTTGGGGCTGCTTTTCTGCATCTGCCATTGGCCCTCTGCATAGGATTGATGGAAATATGAATGCTACAATGTACAAGGATATACTGGAGAATGTAATGCTGCCACATGGTAAAACCAAAGTAGGCAGGGGATGGAAATTTCAGCAAGACAATGATCCTAAGCACACATCCAATTTAGTCAAAACTTCGTTAGCAAAGAAAAATGTTCACCTGTTGCAATGGCCAAGCCAATCACCAGATTTATACCCTATAGACCACCTTTGGGATGAGTTAAGGCGACGAGTTGGGGCACGTACCCATAGCAAGAAAGATGAATTGTTTTTTTACAGATTTGCAAATGGAATGGAGCACGATCCCTCAAGATGTCTTGAATACGCTAGCGGCTTCAATGCCTCGTCAGTGCGGTGCAGTAATTAAAGCAAGAGGTTATGCTACAAAACACTAAGTTATGGCATTGTAAACTATGAATTACTCTTTATGTTGTGATCAATAAATAGACATGCAAAACTTTTGTCAGTCAGTTTTCTTTAATTAAATGACCATACCTATTATTCAAAAGCATTATGGTTAAAATTAAGGTCTTGCATGATGACAACTTCAGGCACTTTCAATTCATCACCAGGAAAATGGCATCACAACAACCAGAAAAAAAAAAAAAAAATCACACTTTTTTGAAAAAAACTGTATTTATACCGAGATTCACCAGCAGGGAATTTTGGATCTTTTTAGATTACAACTTACCGTATTTTTCGGACTATAAGACGCACCTTTTTCCTCCAAAATTTTGGTGGAAAATGGGGGGTGCGTCTTATAGTCCGAATGTTGGGGGGGGGGGTGTATATTTATGTGTGGTGTGGGGGGAGCGGTAGCGGTGGAGGAGTGGGGCACAGGAGGCAGCAGCCGCCTACTGCAGCCTACACGGTCCCCGCTGCTAAAGAAAATGAATATTCACTGAATATTCATGCTCCTTAATAGCGGTATACAGTGTAGCCTCGCTGCGGCCCCTGCTGCTGCCGGCTATCTCCTGTGCCCGCTGTTAAAGGGCATGAATATTCAACCTCTCTCCACGCCCATGGGCGTGGGGAGGGGGAGAATATTCATGTCCTTTAATGAGCGGGCACAGGAGATAGCCGGCAGCAGCAGGGGCCGCAGCGCTGCTACACTGTGTGCCGGCTATGAAGGAGAGTGAAGTCACTGCTCCCCGCGCACAGTCCCGGCGTGGGGAGCAGTGACTTCCGGCAGCTGATCTCTCCTTGTGAGGGATTAGGGGTGCCATGCATACCAGAACAGGGATTAGGGGTGCCATGCATACCAGAACAGGGATTAGGGGTGCCATGCATACCAGGACAGGGATGAGGGGTGCCATGCATACCAGGACAGGGATGAGGGGTGCCATGCATACCAGGACAGGGATGAGGGGTGCCATGCATACCAGGACAGGGATGAGGGGTGCCATGCATACCAGGACAGGGATGAGGGGTGCCATGCATACCAGGACAGGGATGAGGGGTGCCATGCATACCAGGACAGGGATGAGGGGTGCCATGCATACCAGGACAGGGATGAGGGGTGCCATGCATACCAGGATAGGGATGAGGGGTGCCATGCATACCAGGACAGGGATGAGGGGTGCCATGCATACCAGGACAGGGATGAGGGGTGCCATGCATACTAGGACAGGTATGAGGGGTGCCATGCATACCAGGATAGGGATTAGGGGTACCATGCATACCAGGACAGGGATGAGGGGTACCATGCAAACCAGGACAGGGATGAGGGGTGCCATGCATATCAGGATAGGTATGAGGGGTGCCATGCATACCAGGATAAGGATGAGGGGTGCCATGCATACCAGGATGGAGGGATGCCAGGCATACCAGGATGGGGACCACGTATAAAAGGAAGGGGGCAGCATATATACCAGGATGGGGGATATTGTCAGAATTGGGGAACATTACCCCTATACCAGTGTCAGCAGAAGACCCCCTCCCCCTTAAAAGTGCATCATGACCACATTTTTTGCTTACATTTTTATTTTTTATTTTCCTCCTCTAAAACCTAGGTGCGTCTTATGGTCCGGTGCGTCTTATAGTCCGAAAAATACGGTACATGCCTTCATAGTTATTTTAGTATTTTTGTATCGTCTGTTACTTTTAATACGAATTACAAAATGTATCTACTATATACAATATTTTTCCCTATCACATTTAGTTTCATGGCAGATAAATAATCCAGCTACAATATAACTAGCTATGAACTATGAGCCAGCTAAAAAAATAATAACAAAAAAACAAAACAACTGGTGCAGACTATGGAAATATAGTGCTGAACAATAGTGTTCTTGTTAATATATTAAAATGCAGTAATCTGCCCATGACTTGTACGGCTTATTGAGATCTAGCCCTTAGCATGTGTTCTGTATTTAGAGGAATGGGTTAACACGGTGAAGTGTGGCGCACAACCAGCATCTTTGAGCACTTTGCAATTTGTGTGGAGATTGGAAAAGGGTGAATTATTAAAAACTCTTACAAGGCAATTCTCAACAAGAGATTTTTTTTCTCTTCCTTAAGTGGCCTGCAAGCCATTGTCCTGATATATGGCTGATCCATTCACTGTTCTCTGTATCCATAAAGCCTTTAGATAGTGAGTAATGACCAGAAACTAAAATACCATTTTGTTCAGGGCCGAGGGGCTTTTAACAAAGACTGGTACTACAAGGGGATATCATAAATCCTCCCTGTACAACAGAATTAGAACTAGACTTTGTTATAGCAGCTGCATTATTAAAGAAGCACTCCTCCCATCAAAATTTTTATCCTCTTAATATATTGCAGTCATCATATAATATAGCACTATGTACTTACAATTGCTCATTTTGCCCTTCTACCCAGCTAATTCTTCTTTTTCCATTAGGTCTATGACATCTTGTGATTAAAAGCTGACTAACTGAATCCTTCTAGGCTCTATCTAGAAACAGGAGGTCAATTTTCCCTGTATGAGTCATAAGTCACTGCAAAAGTCCCTGGCAGGGAGGGGGGAGCAGCTGGGTCAGGATTTGAAGAGGAGAATGATAAATGAAGGGACAAGAGACTTCCTGTTTCTACATAGAGCAATGAAAAGAGAAGAATTTGCTGGGTAGAAAGGCAGAATGAGCAATGATAAGTACAGTGTTCTATACAGTTGTGCTCAAAAGTTTACATACCCCGGCAGAATTTTTCCTTTTTTGGCCTTGTTTCAGAGAATATGAATGATAACAAAAAAAACTTTTTCTCCACTCATGGTTATTGGTTGGGTGAAGCTATTTATTGTCAAACTACTGTGTTTTCTCTTTTTAAATCTTAACGACAACCAAAAACATCCAAATGATCCTGATCAAAAGTTCACATACCCTGGTGATTTTGGCCTGATAACATGCACAGAATTTGACACAAATGGGTTTGAATGGCTACTAAAAGTAACTTCCTCACCTGTGACCTGTTTGCTTGTAATCAGTGTGTGTGCATAAAAACTGAGTGAGTTTCTGGGATGCAGACAGACTCTTGCATCCTTCATCCAGCCACTGACGTTTCTGGATTGTGAGTCATGGGGAAAGCAAAAGAAATGTCAACAGATCTACGGGAAAAGGTAGTTGAACTGTATAACACAGAAAAGGGATACAAAAAAATATCCAAGGAATTGATAATGCCAGTCAGCAGCATTCAAACTGATTATCAAATGGAAAATCAGGGGCTCTGTAAAAACCAAACCACGGTCAGGTAGACCAACAAAAATTTCGGCCACAACTGCCAGGAAAATTGTTCGGGATGCAAAGGAAAACCCACAAATAACATCAGCTGAAATTCAGGACTCTCTGAAAACTAGCAGTGTGGATGTTTCAAGATTGCACAATAAGGAGGCACTTGAAGAAAAATGGGCTGCATGGTCGAGTGGCCAGAAAAAAAACATTACTGCGCAAATGCCACAAAGTATCTCGCCAAACAGCACAGAGACAAGCCTCAAAACTTCTGGAACAAGGTAATTTGGAGTGATGCGACCAAAATTTAACTTTTTGGCCACAACCATAAACGTTACCTTTGGAAAGAGGTCAACAAGGCCTATGATGAAAGGAAAACCATTCCTAAAGTAAAGCACGGAGGTGGATCGCTGATGTTTTGGGGATGTGTGAGCTACAAAGGCACAGGAAACTTGGTAAAAGTTGAAAGAAAGATGAATGCAGCACGTTATCAGCAAATACTGGAGGCAAATTTGCACTCATCAGCCGAGAGGCTGAGCATGGGACGTACTTGAACGTTCCAACATGACAACGATCCAAAACACAAGGCCAAGTTGACCTGTCATTGGCTACAGCAGAACAAAGTGAAGGTTCTGGAATGGCCATCTCAATCTCCTGACCTCAATATCATTGAGCCACTCTAGGGAGATCTCAAGCGCACAGTTCATGCTAGACAGCCAAGGAATTTATAGGAACTGGAGGCTTTTTGCCAAGAAGAATGGGCAGCTTTACCATCTGAGAAATTAAAGAACCTCATCCAGAACTACCACAAAAGACTTCAAGCTGTTATTGATGTTAGAGGGGGCAATACACGGTATTAAGAACTTGGGTATGTGAACTTTTGATCAAGGTCATTTGGATGTTTTTGGTTGGCATTAAGATTTAAAAAGAGAAACACAGTAGTATGACAATAAATGGCTTCACCCAACCAATAATCATGAGTGGAGAAAAAGTTTTTTTGTTATCATTCATGTTCTCTGAAACAAGGCCAAGAAAGGAAAAATTCTGCAGGGGTAAGTAAACTTTTGAGCACAACTGTATATTATGATGACTGGAATATATTAAGAGGATAAAAACTTTGGTGAGAGGAGTGCTTCTTTAATGCTCAGTAGACACCTGGATAACTTACTATATTAGGGTCAGTGCCACGCATAAAGGACAATATACCATAAGAGTATGGGGGTCTTGGGATAGAAGATGTACTGTGATTGCTGCATTCTGACATGTCTGATTCTTTGTTTCTCCACCTTTCACCCAGAAGTGTGTGCCAGTGGCATATTCTTAAGAAACAAGATGATCTGCGGCACTCCAAATGTCATGACTTGAACCATATTTATGTGTTTTACATACTTTCAGTGCCTTATTCAGCAAAGGGACCTGACCTCATGGGAAAGGGTGTGGTTTTCTGGTCAAGCGGTATGGTCTAACCATGTGTCAATAACAGTGTAGAAATTGTGGAGCTTGTTCATGGCATGAAGTAAGGCAACTAACAGGTGGTGTAAACTTGAGACTATACAAACTAAATAAGCAGCAAATAAAGCAAAAAGCATGCACATCTACAATGAATCTGGTTCATTTTAAAAAGTAGCTATCACCAGTCTGGGGCTTAATCTATTAAAAAAAGTGCTTATAAGAGACCATAATGTCCCTCGAAAGGACTTTACTTTTGCTAGAAACTTTCAGTTTGTGGGATCCTGGCATGAAGAGCAGAATCCCACAACCCTCTGCGACCCCCTTTCACAGTGAAAGAGCAAGATCTTTCGCTTTGCACTAACCAAGCGCTACGGTATAATTTACTAAATTGTTACAGAACAGTAACCAGTTTAATTATGTCACTACAGAGGGTTGTGGGATCCCGCTCTGCACGCCAAAGCTTTTGTTACAAAATCAAACCCTTTCAGGGTATATTGGGGACCCTTCTAAGGGATTTTGTTAACAGATTATATTTAGAAAAATCACCGATCTGGGGCTGCCCACTCTTTTATTAAATAAAAAGGCCAGCCTCAGATTGGAGATAGGGGCTTTTTAACGGGAATCGGTAACAACATTTGACATATCTAACCTATTAATATGGGCATACAGGTTATAGAGTATTGAAAAAAAGTCCTACCTGTATGTCTCAGGGATAAAAGATGATTTTTCCACAACAAGGCATCTGATATCAGGCATACAGGTAGGACTTTTAATATGGGCATACAGGATATAGACTGCTGAAAAAGTCCTACCTGTATGCCTCATATCAGATGCCCTGTTGTGGAAAAATCATCTTTTATCCCTGAGACATACAGGTAGGACTTTTTTTCAATACTCTATAACCTGTGTGCCCATATAAAATAGGTGAGATTGCTCAAATATGGTGACCAATTCCAATTAATTCTGTCTATTCCAAGTGTGCACGGTCTAAGAATTAGATATACTGTAACTGAAAATTGAGCCTAGAGTATTTTTTTTTATTTTACAGCATAAAATGCTATGGACAGGTATTATCTGGAATGTAGCCTAAAAAAATATATCCTTTATTATTTATTGTACTCTAAGCGCTGGTCACACTTGATTCAGTTCCCTGATGGTTTCTGACAGTCACAATAACTTTTTTTTTTTTTTAAATGAGGTTTTTTTTTTTGTTTTGTAGCAGAAAAACTAAAAAACAGTCCCAACTCTATTTTTCAATTGTGGGAAAAAATTGTATACATGCATACCAGTCGAAAGTATGGCTCTAAGGATTCTTTTAGGATTTATCGGAGATAGGAAAGAGCAAACTATTTTGCCAATCCAATATCCCTGTCTAAACACTAACGTTTTATAAGACGAGCGGAGAATGTGGTGCCCGCCAGCTCAGTTGTTTACAAGGTTCATCCGCGTAAACACTTCCAGCAGTGGCGCGCAGGGATAGTGATATTCTGTTCTACTATACATCAAAGACATTACCTGCTAAATGTCACCTCCGTGCTATCACAATGTTTCCAAAGCACTGCATGGTCCTGGCACAATCACATTCACCCAGAAAGACAGAACCACCATGGGGATATGACCTTTCTATTTTATACCTTCATTGTAAGTAAACAGCTGCTACAACCGGAGGCGCTGCGCCAGAACAGTATGAGATATATACTGTATATATATATATATATATATATATATATATATAATCATTTTTATCACAGACATTTAATCCGTAACTATTTATGAATTACTACAATTTGTAGGACTTTATGGAGCTTATCACGACTAAAGATACAAGAGATTTGGGCAGGGGTATTCACACTGTGAAGATACTTCTCAACCAGTAATCATGCCGAATTACCATGCAGTTATCTTCTGTCTAAAAGGATATTTATCTACCCAATTCTATTGATTAAAGGATCTCACTATGTGCTTCATGTACATGCACTCATCCGATTCGCTATTATAGGATTACTTTTTTGTGATCATCTGTGATATATGGGTACAAAAAACGCACTACCTGTGAAACTTTCAGGATTAGCTCACCTACCACATATTTTTAAGGTGTCTACGTCTTTCGGTGTTTGGTTTAATTATCTTGTACATACATGTTTTTAATGAATTCTTACAATAAAAATTTAGATGTCAGTAGTATTTTGTTCCTGGCACAATTTTTTCTTTTTTGCTCATTTATATACTCCCGTACACTAGGGGAACTGTTACATTTTTGGGCTAATTGAGGTATATTAGTATAATGCAAAAATGTGTCTATACATTGGATGAGTGCAATGACTGGGAAAGTGATGGGACAGAGTCGTAGTATCAGGCACAGGCGACAGCACAGAGAGGCTTCTGCATTGTGTTGATCGTGCATAGACCAGCACAGATTAAACACTGATGGCCAAATACACTGCTCAAAAAATAAAGGGAACACTTAAACAACAGAATATAACTCCAAGTAAATCAAACTTCTGTGAAATCAAACTGTACACTTAGGAAGCAACACTGATTGACAATCAATTTCACATGCTGTTGTGCAAATGGAATAGACAATAGATGGAAATTATTGGCAATTATCAAGACACACTCAATAAAGGAGTGGTTCTGCAGGTGGGGACCACAGACCACATCACATTACCAATGCTTTCTGGCTGATGTTTTGGTCACTTTTGAATGTTGGTTGTGCTTTCACACTCGTGGTAGCATGAGACGGACTCTACAACCCACAGAAGTTGCTCAGGTAGTGCAGCTCATCCAGGATGGCACATCAATGCGAGCTGTGGCAAGAAGGTTTGCTGTGTCTGTCAGCGTAGTGTCTAGAGGCTGGAGGCGCTACCAGGAGACAGGCCAGTACACCAGGAGATGTGAAGGGGGCCGTAGGAGGGCAACAACCCAGCAGCAGGACCACTACCTCCGCCTTTGTGCAAGGAGGAACAGGAGGAGCATTGCAGAGCCCTGCAAAATGACCTCCAGCAGGCCACAAATGTGCATGTGTCTGCACAAACGGTTAGAAAAAGACTCCATGAGGGTGGTATGAGGGCCCAACGTCCACAGATGGGGATTGTGCTCACAGTCCAACACAGTGCAGGAAGCTTTGCATTTGCCACAGAACACCAGAATTGGGAAAGTCGCCACTGGCGCCCTGTGGTCTTCACAGATGAAAGCAGGTTCACACTGAGCACATGCGACAGACGTGACAGAGTTTGGAGACGCCATGGAGAGCGATCTAAACCTGCAACATCCTTCAGCATGACCGGTTTGGCAGTGGGTCAGTAATGGTGTGGGGTGGCATTTCTTTGGGGGGGCGCACAGGGCTCCATGTGCTCGCCAGAGGTAGCCTGACTGTCATTAGGTACCGAGATGAGATCCTCAGACCCCTTGTGAGACCATATGCTGGTGCGGTTGGCCCTGGGTTCCTCCTAATGCAGGACAATGCCAGACCTCATGTGGCTGGAGTGTGTCAGCAGTTCCTGCAAGATGAAGGCATTGAAGCTATGGACTGGCCCGCCCATTCCCTAGACGTGAATCCAATCGAGCACATCTGGGACATTATGTCTCGCTCCATCCACCAACGTCACGTTGCACCACAGACTGTCCAGAAGTTGGCGGATGCTTTAGTCCAGGTCTGGGAGGAGATCCCACAGGAGACCATCCGCAACCTCATCAGGAAAATGCCCAGGCGTTGTAGGGAGGTCATACAGGCACGTTGAGGACACACAATACGAAGCCTCATTTTGACTTGTTTTAGAGGACGTTACATCAAAGTTGGATCAGCCTGTAGTGTGTTTTTCCACTTTAATTTTGGGGGTGACTCCAAATCCAGACCTACATTGGTTAATAAATTTGATTTCTAATGATGACTTTTGTGTGATTTTTTTGTCAGCACATTCAACTTTGTACAGAACAAAGTATTCAATGAGAATATTTCATTCATTCAGATCTAGGATGTGTGATTTGAGAGTTCCCTCTATTTTTTTGAGCAGTATATATATATATATATATATTACATATATATATATATATATACATACACATACACATACACACACACACATACACATAAAATATAAATATACAGTGGGGGAAATAATTTGATCCCTTGCTGTTTTTGTAAGTTTGCCCACTGACAAAGACATGGACAGTCTAATTTTAAGGGTACGTTAATTTTAACATTGAGAGATAGAATATGCAAAAAAAACAAGAAAATCACTGTGTAAATTAGATAAATTTATTTGCATTTTGCAGTGTGAAATAAGTATTTGATTCCTTACAAACCATTATGAGTTCTGGCTCCTACAGACCAGTTAGACGCTCCTAATCAACTCGTTACCTGCATTAAAGACAGCTGTCTTACATAATCACCTGTATAAAAGACTCCTGTCCACAGACTTAATTAATCAGTCAGACTCTAACCTCTACAACATGGGCAAGACCAAAGAGCTTTCTAAGGATTTCAGGGACAAGATCATAGACCTGCACAAAGCTGGAATGGCCTACAAAACCATAAGTAAGACGCTGGGTGAGAAGGAGACAACTGTTGCTGCAATAGTAAGAAAATGGAAGAAATACAAAATGACTGTCAATCGACATCGATCTTGGGCACCATGCAAAATCTCACCTCGTGGGGTATCCTTGATCATGAGGAAGGTGAGAGATCAGCCTAAGACTACATGGGGGGAATTGTTAATGATCTCAAGGCAGCTGGGACCAGTCATCAAGAAAACCATTGGTAACACATTATGCCTTAAAGGTTTAAAATCCTGCAGTGCCCGCAAGGTCCCCCTGCTCAAGAAGGCATGGTGGGGGAAACATTATACTTTGGGGGTGTTTTTCTGCAAAGGGGACAAGACGACTGCACTGTACTGAAGATGGATGGGGTCATGTATTGTGAGATTTTGGCCAACAGCCTCCTTCCCTCAGTAAGAGCATTGAAGATGGGTCTTGGCTGGGTCTTCCAGCAAGACAATGACCCAAACATACAGCCAAGGCAACAGGAGTGGCTCAAAAAGAAGCACAGTAAGGTGATGGAGTGGCCTAGCCAGTCTCCAGATCTTAATCCCATAGAAAATTTATGGAGGGAGTTGAAGCTCCGAGTTGCCAAGCGACAGCCTCAAAATCTTAATGATTTAGAGATGATCTGCAAAGAGGAGTGGACCAAAATTCCTCCTGACATGTGCGCAACCCTCATCAACAACGTCTGACTGCTGTGCTTGCCAACAAGGGTTTTGCCACCAAGTATTAAGTGCTGTTTGCCAGCGGGATCAAATACTTATTTCTCACTGCAAAATGCAAAAAATATATCTATATAATTTATACAATGCGATTTTCTTGATTTTTTTGGCAGGATATTCTATTTCCAATGTTAAAATTAACCTACCCATAAAATTATAGACTGTTCATGTCTTTGTCAGGGGGAAAACTTACAAAAACAGCAAGGGATCAAATACTTATTTCCCCCACTGTATATATTTATTTACATTACAATGCATTTGGATATGGTCTTAGAAAAAGCATCCATGTGCAGCAGGGAAACCGCATGGAAATCAGGACATCCTGAGTATTTTTACATCTGAAAAAGCCCATGCAGTTGCAAAAGTATGGAATCCGTGGTTTTTCTGCAGCACAGGAGCAATAGATCCTGTATGTTCGGCTGCGTGCCCATGATCAGGATTAGTAGCGTTTAGGACGCAGCATATTTTTGCTGCATCCAAAACGCTGTGTTCTATATAACGCACTTTAAAATGTGTGTGCTTTCGAACTATGCGGATTTACCGCATCTAATAACAGTCTATTGAGGAAAATACGCACAGGAGCCCAGCGTCTTGGCTACAGAAATTGACATGCTGCGGCTCATAAACCCGCACCGCAGGTGAGTTTACACAGCGTTAAAAAGAAGAATAGTGGACATGGGATTTCTATAAATCCCATCCACTGTGCTTCTACTGTAGAACGCAGCGTTTTGGAATCAGCGAATATGCGCTGCGTCCAAAACGCTGCTATTCCTGATCGCGAGCACGCAGCCTAACAGTGAAAAAAGCTGCTGGGATGAGGACAACATTTTTTCTAGGACTTTGTTTCATTTGCAATAGGGCAACGTATACAAATGAAATTGTGATGAGTAGCTGTGACAGCACGACCTCCACCCAATTCAATACAGTCTGGCATTGATCTACTGCAAATACTGTCAAGTCAGCACTGAGAAATATAAATCCATATATATACGGCATCATATACACTGCATAAAAGGAGAAAAAAGATATCACATAATACATGTACTGATGGGTAAGCAACAATATGGGTCCTAAAAAGCCACTGGAAGTGACCCAGTGAGGCCATGGGGGATTTCGAATTCCCGGCCATCAGAGACATCTGCAGTCACAATCATGGAGCCTAAAAAAATATCCACTGATTGCAAGTGTGCAATGCATCATAAGAATCATGTGAACCATGAATAGGCAGTCTCTTATACAGAAGAATACCCTGGATATGATGACAGCTGCGGTACAATACCAGAAATAATCTTCATTTCCCAGCTCCACATTCACACTCTCTAGGTGCAGCAGGCCGGCTCTATTTCATTTCCATTGAACAGCACAACACAGTGGGAGCTCCTCTGGGCCCTGTGCAAGCTCTGCCATCTTTACAGTATGATTTGTCTGCCTGGTAAAACTACTTTCAGTGTTCACTCTGTAAGACTGAAAACCTTCATAAAATAGAAATGATCTGCCAAACTCAATCACTGGAGCCGCTTATTGCAGCTCTCGTCTTGCGTGATTCAGGGATAATAATCAAGGAAACAGCACACGGGTCGGGAATATTCCAAGAAAAGCTGAGAAAATGTTCACATTACAGATGAAGGTGGATTTTCGGATGTAAACCTTCATTGTTAGGATTATGCACATACCTAGAAACGGAACTACAATGTAAAAAAAAAACAAAAAACAAAGATGAAATACGTCTATCCAATGACTGACGAATTCCTAATGGAAAATGTTCTATATGAAGCTTGTTATAGGTGAATTCTCTGGCACGCTGAGCTTGTATATTACATATAGAAAAATGACTTCTATAGTCCATGACAACATGATGATTCCTGTGTGAGCATATCCATTCATACACTGATATTACTATTAAAATATTACAGCTTTACGCACGTTAGATCTGACTAATATTACCATAGGTCAATATGGCAAATGAAAGGCCTGACTCCATGAACAGAACCATGCTGCTGGAATATAGTAAAACCCATTAATGCTGTGCATTTACCCCGCAGATCCTCTCCCGCCTGCATGTGATTTGTTGGCCACACATCTAGACACGTACCCTTCATTCAAGAAGAGACACGTCTCCTAATTGTAGATTAAAGGAGGTGTTGCCCCTCCTTCAGCAGGAGCACATTGCTCCCCGGCCTCGCAGCTTCCTGCACACGTGACAGTTCAGGAAAGCATCATCATCGCACCATTTGCCTGAGCTGTGTACTCTCTGATAACGTAAGCAGAGGCAGCTTTACTTCTGCATCGTTGGTGGAGCAAAGTGGAATTGATCGCTGGTTCCAGACAGTTTCAGAGCAGCTCTTACAAGCTCCTTGTCCAGAACACTGGCCACTGCTGACAAGACTGTAAAGATGGCCAGAAACCTAGGCAACGAGCAAGGCACAAAACTGAAAATCTGTTTTCGAGAACATGTAAATTGCAAGGTTTCTTGTTTTTACAAGTATTTTATAATTTTAACCATTTATGACTATGAAAACAACAATTTAGAATATGTGCACATGCAGATTTTATTTTTTTTTTGACATGGTCAAAAAAAATTTTTTTTCAAGTGGAAACTGCTTCAGGAAATGCTCTTTATGTGCCGTTTTCTAGGCTTTTTTCGTTAAGTGTTCTGTTAACTTTAAAGTGGTTGTCCGGCATTATGATACAAGTCTGCAGGTGAATCCTCAGTGTGCGCACTGCGCACTGTAAGGATTCTCCGTTGCCGGTGTCGGGAGCAGGTGGTCATGTGATTGCAAGTAGGAGATTTGCATATTTCCGGACACATTCCGACTCGATGTGTCCGGCTTCACTCAATACACTCAAAAAAAGACCTGCCAAGGATCTGAGTAATCTTTGGGAATTGCCTGTCCTCTATCAATAAAATGGTTGGAGCCTTGCCCACCAATATTTCAGTCAGGGAGCAGATTAGAGAGGTGTACTGTTTTGAAGTGTCAGAAAACACATGGTGATCAGGACTATTGCTGGAGCAGGTAGTGGGACATCTTCAGCGGTTTTACAAATATTTTTTCTAGCAGGATTTTGCTAAAGGCAAAATTTGTAAATTATGATGACATAGCATGGATTGCACGGGAAGTGATAATACTGATAAACCGCTAGCCATATGTAACGCTTACATGTCATTTCAAGAAAAAGAAGTGAGGCTACACATTGCAGGCTTCAGAAATGTTAACAGCTCCCACTCATCTAATTACACGCTTTATGTCAGAACTATATGAGCATGAAGAATCTTCCTGAAAACGCACTTCCTGAAGCACCATTCAATGTTCAAGAAATGTTAAACTGGTCAATTACCAACATTTTGGGCATGACAGGAAGATATATATACAGAACCATAATAGGCAGTGACATTTTAAATAGAGGAAAACAAAGCAACCTTTTACTCCAAGGGAAAGGTGGACATTCTTATCATGTGCTGTATGAAAATGCTACTCAATATTATTGATTCCTCCTACTGACAACATTCCTATTGCTGGAATTTCACAATAAATGTAAAGTGCAAATCTTAAAGAGATAGAAAGAATTCTACAGTTCAGTACAGTTCCTGGACCATGAGCATAATAACCTGAAGAATTCATTCAATAGGCTATTTGGTGTGAACTGTGAGCAGGACCAAAGATAAAAAAAAAAAAAAGAAAACTAAACCAAAAATGGTATTATATTATACATATATTATACATATCTATATAACAGAATATAACTCCAAGTAAATCAAACTTCTGTGAAATCAAACTGTCCACTTAGGAAGCAACACTGATTGACAATCAATTTCACATGCTGTTGTGCAACTGGAATAGACAATAGATGGAAATTATCAAGACACCCTCAATAAAGGAGCGGTTCTGCAGGTGGGGACCACAGACCACATCTCAGTACCAATGCTTTCTGGCTGATGTTTTGGTCACTTTTGAATGTTGGTTGTGCTTTCAAACTCGTGGTAGCATGAGATGGACTCAACAACCCACAGAAGTTGCTCAGGTAGTGCAGCTCATCCAGGATGGCACATCAATGCGAGCTGTGGCAAGAAGGTTTGCTGTGTCTGTCAGCGTAGTGTCTAGAGACAGGCCAGAACACCAGGAGATGTGGAGGGGGCCCATAGGAGGGCAACAACCCAGCAGCACGACCGCTACCTCCGCCTTTGTGCAAGGAGGAACAGGAGGAGCACAGCCAGAGCCCTTCAAAATGACCTCCAACAGGCCACAAATGTGCATGTGTCTGCACAAACGATTAGAAACTGACTCCATGAGGGTGGTATGAGGGCTAGACGTCCACAGATGGGGGTTGTGCTCACAGCCCAACACCGTGCAGGATGTTTGGCATTTGCCACAGAACACCAGGATTGGCAAAGTCGCCACTGGCGCCCTGTGCTCTTCACAGATGAAAGCAGGTTCACACTGAGCACATGTGACAGAAGTGACAGAGTCTGGAGACACCGTGGAGAGCAATCTGCTGCCAACAACATCCTTCAGCATGACTGGTTTGGCAGAAGGTCAGTAATGGTGTGGGGTGGCATTTCTTTGGAGGGCCACACAGCCCTCCATGTGCTCGCCAGAGGTAGCCTGACTGCCATTAGGTACCGAGATGAGATCCTCAGACCCCTTGTGAGACCATATACTGGTGCGGTTGGCCCTGGGTTCCTCCTAATGCAGGACAATGGCAGACCTCATGTGGCTGGAGTGTGTCAGCAGTTCCTGCAAGATGAAGACATTGATGCTATGGACTGGCCCGCCCGTTCCCCAGACCTGAATCCGATTGAGCACATCTGGGACATCATGTCTCGCTCCATCCACCAATGTCACGTTGCACCACAGACTGTCCAGGAGTTGGCGGATGCTTTAGTTCATGTCTGGGAGGAGATCCCACAGGAGACCATCCACAACCTCATCAGGAGCATGCCCAGGCATTGTAGGGGGGTCATACAGGCACGTAGAGGCCACACACAATACGGAGCCTCATTTAGACTTGTTTTAAGGACATTACATCAAAGTTGGATCAGCCTGTAGTGTGTTTTTCACTTTCATTTTGGGGGCGACTCCAAATCCAGGCCTCCATTGGTTAATAAATTTGATTTCCATTGATGATTGTTGTGTGATTTTGTGGTCAGCACATTCAACTTTGTACAGAACTAAGTATTCAATGAGAATATTTCATTCATTCAGATCTAGGATGTGTTATTTGAATGTTCCCTTTATTTTTTTGAGAAGTGTATATATCTATCGATATAACATTCAAATATGTGTGTTCCCCAAAAAATGGGTAAAAATAATACAATTTCTTCTGCATCAAACGCCTCCTGCAGCCACACGAGTCAGAAACAAAAACGTTATGACTGCTTAAAAGCGAGCAAGCAAAAATATAAAAAAAATGTGATAACCAGCTCTGAAAGGGCCTTAAATTATTAAATGGAATCTGTCAGTGAGTTGTTGCTACCCCATCTTAAAACAGAATACTGTGGGGACAGAGACCCTGATTCCAGCAATGTATCACTTACTGGGCTGTTTTCTACAATTTTGTTAAAATCCCTGTTTTCTGTGCTGCAGATCTAGCAGTTCTCTGAAGGCTGAGCTCTGTATAACCCCGCCCACAACACTGATTGGCAGCTCTCTGCCCATGTACTGTACAGTGAACCCATAAATCTGCCAATCATTGAGGGGTGGGGTTATACACAGCTCATGAATATGGAGGACTACATGGCAGCAGGTTTACTAGTGATAATCTCCTGCTGATACAACAGTGATTTTCAAAACTACGACCAGCAGCTCTATAAATGACACATGGCTGGAATCAGGGTCTCTCTATGCTTCCTACATTATGATGCTCTCAGATTAGGTGGCAAAACGTGGTGACAAATTCCCTTTAAATAGATTCAGAAATCTATAGATACAACTGGGATGGCATTTCATGCTTGCTGCAGACCTGTTGCGGATATGACACAATGCATTTCATACCGTGAAATCTACTAGAGAACTGACACTGGATACCTGTAGATTCTTAATTTACCTGTACAAGTACTTTGCCAGGACAACCTACACTTAATGCAAGGATATATAAAAGGTTATATGCATGTAAGAAGAGCTGTAATAAAAACAAAGAACAAGATACTTACGTTTTGGCAGTGACATCTATATACTGTCCGGGCCTGAAATGTGCGGCATAAAGGGGAGTACCTAATCAAAATATATAATGTATTAAACCTTTAAAACAACTACTGGAATGATGATCAAGAAAAACTGCATACGTCCATCAAGACTGGCATAAAGCGTTACAGTTGCCTAAACCAATCAATCACTTAGGAGCTTTATTTTATAAGAAAAATCACAGCTGAAATCTGATTTATTCTTACGCAACCGCATCATTTTTAATGCACCAGAATAGATACATCTTCCAGTGTATTATATTGAGAAAGAAAGAAATTAGCGAAACACAATCAATACCTTAAATAAGTGTTCCCTTGCTTGCTTACGCTATGCACATTAGCCAGGACTAGTCTGGTGGGGCGCCTCAGATTAGTTCGACCTCAGATCTTATAAGCAAGTCCTCGGGGTAGCAGCGTCACTATGGGGTCTCTCTAAATCTTGCATCCGCTTGTGCCGTTTCGCCTCCCTGGATATGCACGTAGCGCCCATGAAGCCAGGGAGTGTACATTCAGCTACACTGCACATCAGGGAGGAACAAGTCAAGAGCAAAATTTAGAGGGAGCTGATGGTAATCTCGCCACTGTACTGAATGTCAATCATGGCCAGGGGTCATATGTACAAGGTCCAAAGCTGAATAGGAATTAGTGCACTGCCGGGCTAGTCCTGGCTAATGTGCATACTGCAAGCAAGACTTACAACTTATTTCACACATAGAAATAAGTATAAGGCAAATTAATAGACTTATGTAAAGTTATACAGGTTTAGGAGGGGTAGGGGAGTAGACATGTTCCCTTTAATGATATATCAACATTTGTTGCTACAGAAATACGTTTTTGAGAGCAAAGTTCATTTAAATCCTATGTCCACATTATTTATAAATTGAAACAAAGGTAAAAGAAATTGTGCAGATACTTTTAAGTCCTTTATGATTGGGACTATGGCTCCAACACCAGTTTGCACATCTGTAACAGGTAACAGGATGCAAACCAATCCCTGTGTAGTCTGCCCATACAGTCACTGGTCTTATCTGTTTCCAGTTTTGCTAAACAAAGTAATGGAGGCAGAAAGAAGGGACTGCAGAGCTAGAGTTATTCTTTTCATTTCAGATGTAATAACGAAATGCACAAATAGTTGAAAGGTACACATATAGGATTTCAGAAGTTTATAAAAAGAATCGTATAATACCTGGCTTGAGAATGGCATTGTCCGACACTTTGAAGATGCTGATTTTCTGCTTGGGAGGGACTCCAGCTTCTCTGTAAAATTCCAGCCTCGCTTCCGGTTTCTGTGATGTTGAAGTAAACAAAAACAACTAAACCTTTCACATTTGAGCACTCTGTTGCTTTTCCTGGTACCTGGTTTTTCACAGAACTCGGAAAGTGCAGCCATGCCAAAGAGCCTCATCTTTACCCACACAGACAGGTTACTTTTTTTTTAAAGCAAATGGAGACAAAGAATTTCTGAATCGGCTACATAAGTATACAATATCTATATAGACCGCACAAGAACACTTGCTGTAACCAGTCTCTAATTACAGGTCTGCCATGGGATATTGAGCCAGTGCAACTGGAATTGGAAGCAAATTCCTAATCTTCCAAGAAGCAATTTAGTGGGCCGTCTGGGGTGTCACACATGGATAATCCCATTTATTAGGACAGGTCACAGGGAGGAAAAAAAAAAATCAGCCTGCTGTAGCCGACTGTAAAATGCAGCAAATGTTATCTACATATAAAGGCAAGTGCCAGAGGAGAGAAATAAGGTAGTGAGGACAAGCAGCAACAGCACTACGCAGCGTGCTCTTCCACTGGGTGTACAGGGATGGACCTCAGGAGGACTCCCCCAATACGATTCCCCCATAACTATCAAACAATGTAACCACTGCAGCCATCACTGTCCGGACTCACAGGACCCGTTCATGCACATCAAGAAATACAATATGGAAAATAAGATGAAAGCGTAACTATCGATTTTATTTCAGAAATCAACAGTGCACATGAAAATAAGGAACTTTGTAAGATATCTTATCAGAGAAATCTGCTCATCTCTCCTCCTGGACTAATCATTCACTCTCAATTCAGGGGTACAATCTATCTGATTTTCCCATTACAGAGATAGGAGATGACAGTTGGTGCTTTTACAATTCAATGGAGAGGGAGGAGGAGCTAGAGGAAGACAGACATCCTACTGCAAGTTCTCTAGAAATGACAGCTACAGTTTTCCATAGAACTTTACGAGCACCTATCTCAGTAATGGGAAAGTCTGTAATCTCTAATGACAAATTTTAGGGTATGTGCACATGTAGAGTATTTGCAGCTGATTTTTCTGCACCAAAAGTGAGATATTTTAAAATGTTTCTTATTTTTACGTGTACTATTAGTTTATGAAGTGAATTAAAAACAACTGTTAAAGGGGTTGTACAGTCCAAACCGATAAGTCTGCAGTCACTCTGTGTGACTGCAGACTTATGAATTCTTCCAGTGCAGGCACTGTGCACTGTTGGGATTCACCGGTTTCAGACCCGGGAACAGAGGGTATGTATGCGTTAGACATATCCCCGGCCAGATTCTCCATACACTTGTATTGAGCAAAGCCGCGCTACGTATAGTGATGCAGCTGTCTAGTGGGCGTGTATAGAGTGTATAGAGAATTAGGACGCGCCCACTGGCCGGAAGTATGTATACCTGATTCATACCCTCCGTTCCCAGGTCTGAAACCTGCAAATCCCTGCAGCACACAGTGCCTGCATTAGAGGGATTCATAAGTCTGCAATCACACAGAGTGACTGCAGACTTGTCGGTTTGGAGCGGACAATCCCTTTATGTTCCCCATGCATGATATTGACAGGTTCAGCTGATGGTCTAATGTGTGTGGGGTGCCGGGCAATTGATGATCGGGAGAGATGTTGATCAGACATATCTGATTTCAGACTGACAATCGCAATGTTCTCCCTGAGATAAGCCGCCAGCTGATGTGTCAGTCTGCAGCTTCCTCATAGAGAGCACAGGAGCGCCAGTAGCCATCTAATGTGTATGGCCAGCTTTACTTTGTGTAGATGGGAGCAATGATGGGGCAGCAATCAACGTGACTGCAGATTATAGATCACCTCATCAGGACAACTACCAATATCAGGACTAACAATGCCACAGATGAATCAGGACTCTGATTGATCACTGGATACTGTGGAATTGCCAATAACACAGCAGGAGATGCGACATAATGGCAGGTCAGGTCAGATTACTACTGGATTTTCCCAGTGATAATGAGATTATAGGGCCTTGAATTCCTCATATAAAGATTGACACAATACAAAGAAGACACAATGACGTGAAAGTCCAAACCATCAACACCTGAGGTTAGCAGGATACAGAATCCTATCCAGTAAGTACAGTGTACACTTTTTTTTTTTTTTTTTTTTTTTTTTTTTATAATTTTGGCAAACGTGGTATACTATCGTTAAATAAAATACTACCATAAAAGCCACAAACAGCACTTTGCTTTTCCCATATAGTAAAACAGTCTCCTAATTTGCCATGTCAGTCTTCTGGTTTCATGGGATTCCACATAATCTGACATCTTTGTGCAGAAGATAAAATGTCATAACTTGAATTTCTAGATTAACAGATGCTGGATTAAAGGAACTTTACTAGTTTTTCACCACCAATAAAAAGGATGCTCTGTGTTTCTGATTTAGCTTTCATAGTTTACATCTGCGCTGAACCATTATGGTTTTTACGGTACAATAATGGCCACCATAACAAACCCTGTTCTAGCCAATGGGGTCCATAGGGGTCTGTCAAATGACTATTTTCTGCACCTGTTCTGAAACACAAAATCACATATTGTAAAGTGCAAACCAAAACCTAGCCTACATTAATAATGAAAAGTTTAGAGGTTTTACAATTAGAGGTGGTGTGAATTGATTCCCGTGCCGCGGCCACAAAACCACTGTCACAGTCAATGAAATAGGACATGCAAATAAATTCGTTAGAACACATCTAAACAAGGTTTTCTCCTTCATTGAGCTCAGTGACTCTGCCGATGTAAATGGCATGAGCTGGCAATCTCAGTGATTGGCTGCAGCAGAGACCTCTCTACTTGATGTCACTGCAGCAGTCTAAAACACAGAATGGGGCAGTGGCGGCAGCCGGTGGTGGAGCAGGGGAGTGTGGGAACTATATGGAGTTATTTTACATCACTGGAATCATATGGGGTCCACATTTCTAAAAGTGGAAAACTGCTTAAAGGAACGAACTGCAACCATTTGAATAAACTAGATATTTTGACATTATTAGGCTTAGCCAGTTTAGAATTTAACTCTATGTTCAATCCTAAAGTTAAGATATCAATGGATTCTTCAGGAAAAGGTCTGAAAACTAAAAGTTTATTGCTCTTAGAACTTTTGCACAAGTAACCTGTACCTTACTAGTAAGGATTCTAGTTACTTACATAGAAAGGAGATCCATTTTTTCCTCCTACAGTGAGTGTAGCGCTTTTTCCACCAGCATCCTCTTTTTGTGTATATTTAATCACATGACAGTCTTTGACCTACGAAAAAATTGAAAGACATTTTGCAGTAAGTTAAAAGCTTCAAAGCAATTAAAGGGAATCTGTCAGCAGGATTTTGTTATGTAATCTGAGGAGCAGGGCTGTGGAGTCAGAGTCGGAGCCCATTTTGGTGGAGTCGGAGAGTCGGTATAAAATGGACCAACTCCGACTCCTAAAATATATAATAAATTGGGTACAGTAGTTCAATGCAGTTTGTGGGGAATATTTTTTTCATAAGAATTTGGGAAAGTTATGAAATGTCCTATAAATGTCTGTCCTATTCCTGATCTAAGGGTCTAGACTTTTAGCTGAGAAGAATCTGTGCTACAGTAAATTTATCACTTAAACATGAGCCATGTATGAGGGAGTCGGAATCGATGTCATGGAAATTGAGGAGTTGGAGTCAGAGGTTTGGCTTACAGACTCCACAGCCCTGCTGAGGACAGCAAGTGGTAGGGCTTAAAACACAGAATTTAACGATGTGTCATTTACCAGGCTGTGTGCCGTTTACTTACAGTGAAGGTTTTATCACTAGGACATCTTCACTGCCAGGACTGGTGCTCATGTGACTGCTAGTCTGACTCCGCCTCCTCCTGTGATGAGCAGCTCACTGGCAATAAACTATATACATAGAAAGCTGTGATGGGGCACGGGGGCAGTTCTCTGAGCTCTGCTACATTGCCAAGTCAAAAAACTGTGTGTCAGAATGGCAGCACCCAGTAAAGTACGTGATACATCCTTGCATTGAGCTTCTTTGCCTACATCATGCTGCTCTTAGATAAGGTAGCAAAAACGTGCTGACAGATTCCCTTTAATAATCCAAATATCTATAGGTAGACAAACTATGTATAATGCAAGTTGTTAGTTTAAAGTCCTGTTCATAATAAGATTATGGTACCTATGGTTAAATTGATAAACATCCATGGGCCTGTCTTATGCCAAAAGAGTATCTTTTTGGCATACATCTAGGTTCTGTCAACAGATTTCACAATATAAACTGTATACATTATGAAAAAGATCTCTTGCACCTGATGAGACTGGTGTAATTATCATGACCCATGCCCTTGTCGGAATTGATGTAAAAAACAGATCTTAAGATAGGGTGAAAGAACTCATGAGTTCAAGTGTATTTAATCTTCCCCCAAGCCAGACTGATAGCTGTAGCTTGTACTGAGCAGTGAGAGATCTCAGCAGCAGGAAAGACACTGAGGAACTGTCAAGCAGGCTAGGTAGGAGGAGACCGAATTATACTTTCATAAAGGAATATGCAGCCATTCAGACCTGGATTTCTAGCGTAAGTACATCAAGTTTAAGAGCACCACAAACACTGGATGTAGAGAAGAAGTGGTGGTCATGATTGTGTAAAAGAAACAGTTGTAAAATAGTGGAAAATCACAACAAAAGTAGGTTACATAAAATAAACAAAAGTCGGCCTTCATTACTGAGAACAGGTAAACAGGCCACCCGTCAATACATTGTGCCTGTCCCCCACGTGCCTACTCAAATACACACAAAGAACAAGAGAAATAACGAGTATATATGGCATAAAAACTGATTTTTATTAATAAATGATTAAAATCCATCTATCAGAATCATAAGGTATTACAATATCCATTGTCAATCAAAGACAGAGAAAAAGGTGCAAATTGTTCAAAGGCCATTGTATCCCCCTAAGATGCAAGCCCCAATAAGTGTTAGCAGGTCCAGCGGACCACTATCAAGTGTAATATTAAGTGATATGCGTAGTTACCGCATCATATAAATCAAGTAGGTCCTACTCACCAACTAACACCATGAAGGAGCATAGCGGGGACAGCAGTGAATCATCTCCTGGCCAAGAAAGAGCCCTGACGCGCGTTTCGCCTCTGAAGCTGCAGGCTTTCTCAAGAGGCATGAAAGTAATTGAATAGCAGGACCTTTTAAATATCTCCCCAAGTAGTCACATGACAGAGTACCAGTCATGTGATTAGGAGGTTACCAGGCAACAGGTGCTGAATGGCGCATGCGACAGGTCCCGGGACTCAACGGCACGGGCACCAGCCGTCGGCGCACGTCCGGAAGCACGATGCCGTGTAAACCGGAAGTGCGCGGCCGGAGGGAGAGAGAGCTGGGCGCGGACCAGGGACCCCAGGATCCACAGCGCATGCGCACCGCACCATATATCGCGAGGCAACTACATGACAGGCAAGCGAGGGTAAGATGGCTCCAAAGAATCCACCATATTCTCACAAAACAGTAGTACAAATAGTCAAAGTTTGGCAATATCCATAATAATACATAAAGATTGAAGATACAATATCCAATCACAAGAATAACAACGATAACATACATATAACACTAAATTTCTAAAAATAAAAGACTGAGGTGGTCCATCAGATTCTTCCTATAATGTAGATGATCCCAAAATTAGAATCACGTCCTACTTCAATACTAATAAAAAAAGGAAAAAGGAGAAAAAAACAAAACAATTAGAAAGTATGTATTAAATACAACAAATAATACCAGGGTCAGATCTATGGGGCAAAACGGGGCTTGCATCTTAGGGGGATACAATGGCCTTTGAACAATTTGCACCTTTTTCTCTGTCTTTGATTGACAATGGATATTGTAATACCTTACGATTCTGATAGATGGATTTTAATCATTTATTAATAAAAATCAGTTTTTATGCCATATACAGTACAGACCAAAAGTTTGGACACACCTTCTCATTTAAAGATTTTTCTGTATTTTCATGACTATGAAAATTGTACATTCACACTGAAGGCATCAAAACTATGAATTAACACATGTGGAATTATATACTTAACAAAAAAGTGTGAAACAACTGAAAATATTTCTTATATTCTAGGTTCTTCAAAGTAGCCACCTTTTGCTTTGATGACTGCTTTGCACACTCTTTGCATTCTCTTGATGAGCTTCTAGAGGTAGTCACCGGAAATGGTTTTCACTTCACAGGTGTGCCCTGTTAGGTTTAATAAGTGGGATTTCTTGCCTTATAAATGGGGTTGGGACCATCAGTTGTGTTCTGCAGAAGTCTGGTGGATACACAGCTGATAGTCCTACTGAATAGACTGTTAGAATTTGTGTTATGGCAAGAAAAAAGCAGCTAAGTAAAGAAAAACGAGTGCCCATCATTACTTTAAGAAATGAAGGTCAGTCAGTCCGAAAAATTGGGCAAACTTTGAAAGTGTCCCCAAGTGCAGTTGCAAAAACCATCAAGCGCTACAAAGAAACTGGCTCACATGAGGACCGCCCCAGGAAAGGAAGACCAAGAGTCACCTCTGCTTCTGAGGATAAGTTTATCCGAGTCACCAGCCTCAGAAATCGCAGGTTAACAGCAGCTCAGATTAGAGACCAGGTCAATGACACACAGAGTTCTAGCAGCAGACATATCTCTACAACAACTGTTAAGAGGAGACTTTGAGCAGCAGGCCTTCATGGTAAAACAGCTGCTAGGAAACCACTGCTAAGGACAGGCAACAAGCAGAAGAGACTTGTTTGGGCTAAAGAATACAAGGAATGGACATTAGACCAGTGGAAATCTGTGCTTTGGTCTGATGAGTCCAAATTTGAGATCTTTGGTTCCAACCACCGTGTCTTTGTGCGACGCAGAAAAGGTGAATGGATGGACTCTACATGCCTGGTTCCCACCGTGAAGCATGGAGGAGGAGGTGTGATGGTGTGGGGGTGCTTTGCTGGTGACACTGTTGGGGATTTATTCAAAATTGAAGGCATACTGAACCAGCATGGCTACCACAGCATCTTGCAGCGGCATGCTATTTCATCCGGTTTGCGTTTAGTTGGACCATCATTTATTTTTGAACAGGACAATGACCCCAAACACATTTCCAGGTTGTGTAAGGGCTATTTGACCAAGAAGGAGAGTGATGGGGTGCTACGCCAGATGACCTGGCCTCCACAGTCACCAGACCTGAACCCAATTGAGATGGTTTTGGATGAGCTGGACCGCAGAGTGAAGGCAAAAGGGCCAACAAGTGCTAAGCATCTCTGGGAACTCCTTCAAGATTGTTGGAAGACCATTTCCGGTGACTAGCTCTTGAAGCTCATCAAGAGAATGCCAAGAGTGTGCAAAGCAGTCATCAAAGCAAAAGGTGGCTACTTTGAAGAACCTAGAATATAAGACATATTTTCAGTTGTTTCACACTTTTTTGTTAAGTATATAATTTCACATGTGTTAATTCATAGTTTTGATGCCTTCAGTGTGAATGTACAATTTTCATAGTCATGAAAATACAGAAAAATCTTTAAATGAGAAGGTGTGTCCAAACTTTTGGTCTGTACTGTATACTCGTTATTTCTCTTGTTCTTTTTGTTTAAACGTAGGTTACATGTAGCTTTAAAAATTGCAGCTCATCCGAAAAACAGTGGAGTTTTCAAGTGCACCATATGAATGAGATTTGATAAAATCCTATTTACTGGGGTGTGACAAGTGGCCACTGTAATACATTACACGATGCAATGCATTGCAAAACGTAGAACATATCAATATAGCTTTTTAATGTAGACCAAAACCACCACCTCCTCATGTAGAGGAGCAGTTTTACAGTTTGTAGATCATTTATTTTCCAAACTAAATAGTGTTTCTACAGGGGAAATAAATCAATTTTAAAGGGAATCTGTCAGTAGATTTTTGCTATGGATTTTTACAGCATAATGTAGTGACAGAGAGCCTGATTTCAGTGATGTATCACCTTCTAGTCTGATTGGTGCACTTTTGATAAAATCCCCGTTTTTTTCCATTGTAGATGTAGCAGTGCTTTGAAGACTGAGCTGTGTATCTCCCTGCCCACACACGAGTGCAGGTTCCATTGTACATAGTCAGTAAACTGCCAATCAGTGGTGGAGGTGGGGTTACACAGATTAGCTGGACTACTGTGCACGTGAGACCTAGTCCTGCAGTGATAATCTCCTGCTGATAAAACAGATTGTGTTGAAAAAATAGCAAGCTGCTGATCAAATGATACAACACTGGAATCAGGCAGCTCTCAGTTTAAATAGCAAAAGCCTAATGACAGATTCCCCAAATTCTATAACCCTGCTATACAATGCAAATTTAAGGAGTATGAATTATTATGGAACTGCATTATGACTAATGAGAATAGTCAAGGGGAAACAGATAAGCCATGTCTGGTTTCTCCAGTGCCATCAGCAGAATACAGATATTTCTCACTGAGCTTGTATACATCACATTACATATGGAGAGCAGAAGGGCTGCAGCAATGGCCAATCCCACACTCAGCCAGGCACTTTCTACGATGACAGGCCACCGCGGCTGTAAAAAGCTAAAAGAAAAGCAGCCGCAGATTTGATTTCATGGCAATTGCTCTCCTGTATTACCGGAATCATCCCAGCTTAAAAACACAGTGATTTGGGAATTAAAAGTAACACAGAGAATTGGAAGTAATGCATTTCTCTAATATATAATCAAAAGGTTAACTAATAAAATTCAAAAGGTAAAATATTGTGGACCCCCTATTTCTTGCCTTGGTATTTTATACCAAAATGATAATACAGGTAGGTGGCACTGTTGCTTTAAATGATTCTTTCATACATAATTTCCTTTTGGGTTTAACCAAATGTGACAAAGCACGATTACAGATACAGTATCTCTGGATTAAAACAGGAATAAAATATGAAGCTGGGTAACAATAGAAGATTTCACACTTCCATTTCCCAGAACCCGTGTGCAGCAGCATTCACTGGGAACCTGCCAGACTAAATGTGACTGCCAATCATTTACAGCAGGAGATGTCTCCGGAGCAGAGGATGGAAAGCAGTTTTTTTTCATTTTGCAGTAAACAAATAAAAAGAGTCACTTTTAATCAGTGTCGACTTTTGGAAAACTTTAGTTTTGTCGTTATGTTGTGATGAGCGATGTAATCCTTCATCCATATCCGCAGCAGTCACTGCTGTCAGCATTGTCATGAGAAATGAAAGGAACGATTGAGCCTTTGATTACTGTACTCCAACTGCTAATACTCAGATTACTTCCCCAAGATGCGGCCACCACATTGATGAAAAATAGAATTATAGAAGCATACGATTTTTAATGTTAATGCTTGGGTCTACCTATTGACCTTAATCCCCCCTGCAGTTCAGATACTACAACAAAGTAACAAGGTGGTTTTAATGTAGCAACAGATCATTTTTCTACTAAACAGTAAAAAACTGAAAAATAGAAAACAAGAAAATCAGATACGGACAATGTTATTAACCCCTTTGTGATCATATAACAAAAATTTAAATCATATAGGTTCAGGGGGGGAGGTGTACAGAATGGGATCAGGAAAGCACCATCCAGCTGTGGGCAGCACGGTGGCTCAGTGGTTAGCACTGCAGCCTTGCAGCGCTGGGGTCAAATCCTATCAAGGACAACATCTGCAAGGAGTTTGTATGTTCTCATCTTGGCCTGGGTTTCCTCCGGGTTCTCTGGTTTCCTCCCAGACTGATAGGGAGCATGAGACCCAATGGGGACAGATATGTCAATATCTGTAAAGCACTGCATAGTCTTGAAGAAGTATGGTGCTTTGAAACTCATAGACAAAATAAAAACCGCAGAATCTTTCCATGTGAATCTCAATTGCCTTCATTCACCAGCAGCGCGGATTCTCCACATTTTTTCCTTCTACACCATCACTGATGGGTCACCAGGGCACGCAAGGGCCAGCTCAAGTTCCCCATGGCTGCCAGATTGGTCCTTCTATGAAGCAGCCTGGGCTTCTTAGGAGAACATCAATGTACTGCAATATTGTAGTATATAGTATAAGAAATCAAATCATCACAGGTTCAAGTTCTCTAAGAGTATGAAATAAAAAGTGTTGGAAAATATAAAAGTGTAAAATCACCCACCTTTTCAAAGTTAAAAAAATAAACATATTCAGTATCATTGTGTCCATAAAACTCCAATCTATGAAAATGTAAAATTATACAGTATGTTACACATCCAAAAGAAATGTCAAAAAGCTGAACTGATGTTTTTCAGTTACTGAACTTCTCATAAAAATGCAGCAAAAAAACGTTGCACGTATCCTAAAATCGTACAGATAAAAACAGCGTAAAAAAAAAAAGAATGAAAAGCATGTGAAACTTTATTTTTACAAAGTTCTGAATGCTTTTAATTACTAAAATTATACACGCACATATATAATATATATATATATATATATATATATGTCTCATAAGTTTGGTACTGCCACAAACATAATAACCTAAAAAATCATGTTGCCAGGACTTTCTCACCACACAAGGAACAGCATAAAATAAAACACAATGCTGAAATTACATTTTTTTTCACTGCTTTTCAATACATTATGTGGCAAAATGGCTTGGGTCATTCAAACCTACAGTTCCTTGCACAAAAAAGCAAAACCTTATATGGCTTTGCCTTACCCCCAAGATAGCAGAGCAACACTCTTAACATGCCCACTCTTTTGGGTGCCATTTGCTAAGCCTTGCCTTTTTGTGGCCCAGCTCTTAGGACTGTTCCGGTAAAATGGGACTGTATGATCTGGCTGTTGCTCATGTAATGCCGTGCTGATGAATCATCAGACTGATAGGAAAACACAGAGAAGAAGAAAGCAGAATCAAATATGAAACTTTAGATCAGGGATGTCAAACTCAAACACACAGAGGGTCAAAATGGAAAAACTTGAACAAGGTCGCGGGCCAACATAATGGGCCCCACACAGTCCTCCAAACAGAATAATGGGTCCACATAGGGGCAGTGGTTCTGGTGTCGCAGGCCAAATAGAGTCACTCTGCGGGACAGATTTTGACATGTATGCTTTATTTGATGTCTGATGACAAACAAATATGGGGCTGAAGTAAAGCATTCAGGTGAAGGGTGCAGTGAAAGGAAAAAAAACACTACTTTTTAACCTATTTCACTTTTTTAAACACTTGCAGTGACTAAGAAATAACGACTATTGGCATTTTAAAACCCATAGAGGTCAATTCAGCAAGACAGACATTTTGAACACCAGTGATGATCCAGGGTGCATTGGTTTAAGAGGCACCAAATTAATTAGTAGTTGCTCACCTCCACCTCTTAAAAAATAATTTAGTGTATCTGTTACTTCCTTGCGCCAGTATGAGCAGACTAGAATCTTGGCGGCCATCTTTCTGAAACCATAAGCCTCAGAGAAATGGCTGCCGAGATCCCAGTGTGCACATGCGCCGGCTCGGGCGGCCATTTCCCTGTACATCACGGCTTCAGGAAGATGGCCGCGGCCACTGGAAAAGTAATGCACGCCGCTCTGCCTGACGGCCAACACTGGCCCCATAGCATCTCACTGCTTCCGCGTTCCTGAGGGAGGGAGTAGCCCTGCTTCCTGCGACCCTGCTCCACCACCAACTCCCCGGTATGCTACGTTCGGACCATAAAAGACGCACCCCCCTCTTTTCCTCCCAAATTTTGGGGGGGCAAAGTGGGTCTTATTGTTCCGAAAAATTTGGTAAATATATTTCAGTGTTCAATACTTTTTCCCTGTGTCGTTTCTCATTGTTACACATAATTTCTGGACATCTATGGTTTGATTTATTTGCATGTGTGGACTGGATGGGTTGTCACCGACATCTGATGAGAATTTCATGTCAATAGCAACTTTAGAAATATATTTACTTACAAAGTTGGTAACATGCTCAATACGTGTGTGTGTGTGACGACAACGACACACGTTCAGCCACAGGTATTTGATTAAGTTTTCTAAACATTACGTTTTGATACAAACTTGCAAGAAGACCACCATGAGTGCAAAGTACTGAGTAAAAGTGTTTATCTTGCAATTCATATTTCATCTGTGTATGTCAAAAATGTGAACACTTCTATCCATGAGTGGGGTCTGTTCTTTCAGTTCATTTCCCATTCAATGAAGGCCAAACTGCAATGCAGGAAAGCCCATGGACAAAACTGGAACGGTAGCCAGGACTCCCAAAGCATTAAACTGCTGGATCCTGTTCATCTAATATCCAACATTGGGCTTGGAGATACCAAGACAAGTGTTGGATGCGCAATGGATACCATGCATGGGTTTTATTGCAATTAAAGAAGCACTTATGTTAAAGTTTTGATTCCCTAAAACTATGTAAATGTTAGAGCAGTGAAAGTGTCTCTGGAGGCAGATTCTCATGGAGACCTGTAGATCTTAACAGCTCATTTAAAAATTAAGAAAAACTTGTAACTCTTGGAAATAAGATATCAAATTGCAGGCATCAAGTTATCATTTTATTCAACTTTCTATGATGGGCATGCCCATATAGATGGCTTAGTAAGGTTGATCTTATTGAGAGATTCCTTTTAAAGAAGCCCTCCCATGAGCTTTTTTTCCCCCTTGACCTGTGTATGTAAGTGTATTAATCTACTAACTTACCAACGCCTTCTCTGGTATCCACCGCTGCTCCGTTCCTCTTGTGAGTGACGTCACCGCTCTTCGGAGTCTTGGCTTTTATAATGTAAGCCTATGTAGCGTCAGAACAAGGCCCTATAGACTTACATTGTAAGAGAGACTTACAGCTAAACAGATAGAGAGAGTCAGAGTTTAAAAAGCGATGATGTCACTCAGAAGAGGACCGGAGCGGCGCTGGATAACGGACAAGATGGTGATAGGTGACTATATTAACAACTACACTATACGCACATTAACACAGGCTTAGGGAAAAAAAAGTTAATGGGAGGACTTCTTTAGGCTAAGTGCCCACGATGCAGAAATGCTCCGGATTAGTGTTGAGAGAGCACTAAAATGCTCAAAGCTCGGGCCGAGCTCACCGTGATACTCGGGTGCTCGACCCGAGCAACGAGCCCAATGTACCAGAGCATTTTTGCTGCGGCACCCCCGGCAGTCTGCAGAAAGCCTAAAAAGTGCCCAAAAAGATAGTGACAGTCCTCAAAAGACATGGGGACAGCATGTGCATCGCCCCAAGAAGCATTTCTGACCCCCAGGTCACTACTGTCAACAATGTGGTCAGAGGTATTAAGCCACTTTAACAGGCTCACAATAAAACGTTCAAAAACGAAACTGAAACGGTTTTCCTGTGAAATATGTTAAGGGACTTCCTTTCCAGGGTAAAGACTTGTGTATAAGGTAAAATAAATAACCAAAAACAAAAACAAAAATACTCCTCCACACCTTGGGCTATGTTCACAAGTAGCATTTTTTATGCGTTTTTTGCACTTTTGTATTGCTTTTAACCGTGACAAATGCATTCACCGGGAAATGTCATTTTAACATTTTACAATCTTATCTGGCCATGTGATGTTTGACACATGCATACAGTGCTGAACAGACATGGGAACAGCATGGGAAAGACCCCTGGAAGCATCTCTGACACCCAGGTCAATGCCTAAAAGTGTGCCCATCAGAAGTGATCCTTTCCGCATCAGAAGATGCAGACTTGCAACTATCCCCGTGCAAGTCCTTGTCCCAGGGCAGTGTTCAATTGTACCTCCCCCATTCCTTGCAATGCAAGCGCAAGTATGCAGCCTGCCACCCACCCACCCCCAGGCTGCAATACCATACTGCTAGCTTGCACTTGAAATGGGGCCACACACGGTCCCCAGCCACCCCTATTTCTCCTTGAAACTTCCCCCACACTTTTCTTACCCTGGCCTGCTTTAGGGCAGCATTGGACGAGCCCACCAGAGAACCAGACTCCTCCGGTGGGCCCTGGCTTCTCCATCAGGGGAGGTGAGAGTGTCAAGATGAGGAGCAGGATGATGATGATAGAAGTTTGCATCTGCTTTGTTTTCTTGAAATGCAAGCGTAAGTGTGCAACCTGCCACCCACCCACCCCCAGGTTGCAATACAATACCGCTAGCTTGCACTTGAAATGGGGCCTTTTAGTTTGGAGGAGGCCGAAGCTGGCCACTACCTCATGGCTGCTTCGGCAGCGAGGTTTCCATACTCAGTCCCCAGCCGCCCGGCGGCCGGGGGTCCACGCTCGGTCCCCAGCCGCCAGGGGGAGGCCGGGAGTCCATACTCGGTCCCCAGCCGCCCTGCGGCCGGGTGTCCACACACGGTCTCCAGCCGCCTGGGGGCGGCCGGGTGTCTATAAACGGTCCCGGGTGTCCATAAACGGTCCCCAGCCGCCCCTATTTCTCCTTGAAACTTCCCCCACACTTTTCTGAGCCTGGCCTGCTTTAGGCAGCATTGGACGAGCCCACCAGAGAACCAGACTCCTCCGGTGGGCCCTGGCTTCTCCATCAGGGGAGTTGAGAGTGCCAAGCTGAGGAGCATGATGATGATAGAAGTTAGCATCTGCTTTGTTTTCTTGGAATGCAAGCGCATGTACGTAGTAGCGGCTAGGTCTGAGGTGGTCAGCGTTTTGGCGCATATCCTACCTCCTCCGAGGATTGCTGGATGTTTTCCTGCTACTATCCCAGTTCTATGACTCCCGTTAAAACAAAGCATCAGGTGATGAATGATGGATGAGGTGGTGGCAAAGGAGAAAGAGCAGGAGAAACAGGGACCATTCACATAAATATCAGGCCAGTCAACCACACATGTCTTGTAGGATATGTTTCTGTACCAAAAGGAGCGGTTCGGCTACACAGTTATAGGGCATACAGTGAGTGCAATGCCTACCAAAAATTTCGAGGCATTCCAATGCCCCTTGGAAGTGACATGGAGGTCATAGGGCCTTAACTAAACCGTTTTTTCCATTTATAGCAACTGGGTCTCCTGTACACTGTTGGCCTAAGCAGTGAATGGTAGGATTTCCAAAAATTATGAGGAACTGCAATGCCCCTTGAAACAGACGTGGATTACAGCATACTAAAAACCTTCTACCCATTATTGGGGAGTGGGTCTCCCTTAGTGTTCGCCTATGCATTGAAAAGCAAAAGCTGACTAAAATTAGGAGGAAATGCAATGCCTGTTGGAAGAATGATGGAGGTCGCAGTGGAATAAAGAGACAATATCAATGCCCCTTGGAAAAGTGGTGTAGGTCGCAGTAGCTTAACAAGACGGTTTTAATGCCCCTTTGAAGAGACGTGGAGGTCGCAGTAGCTTAACAAGACGGTTTTAATGCCCCTTGGAAGAGAAGTGGAGGTCGCAGTAGAATAAAAAGACCGTATCAATGCCCCTGGGTAAAGTGGTGGAGGTCGCAGTAGCTTAACATGACGGTTTTAATGCCCCTTGGAAGAGACGTGGAGGTTGCAGTAGCTTAACAAGATGGTTTTAATGCCCCTTGGAAGAGACGTGGAGGTCGCAGTAGCTTAACAAGATGATTTTAATGCCCCCTGGAAGAGACGTGGAGGTTGCAGTAGCATAAAAAGACGGTTTTAATGCCCCTTGGAAAAGTGGTGGAGGTCGCAGTAGCTTAACAAGATGGTTTTAATGCCCCTTTGAAGAGACGTGGAGGTTGCAGTAGCTTAACAAGACGGTTTTAATGCCCCTGGGGAAAGTGGTGGAGGTCGCAGTAGCTTTACAAGACGGTTTTAATGCCCCTTGGAAGAGATGTGGAGGTTGCAGTAGCTTAACAAGACGGTTTTAATGTCACTTGGAAGAGAAGTGGAGGTTGCAGTAGCTTAACAAGACGGTTTTAATGCCCCTTGGAAGAGACGTGGAGGTCGCAGAAGCTTAACAAGATGATTTTAATGCCCCCTGGAAGAGACGTGGAGGTTGCAGTAGCTTAACATGACAGTTTTAATGCCCATTGTAAGAGACGTGGAGGTTGCAGTAGCTTAACAAGACGGTTTAAATGCCCCTTGGAAGAGCCATGCAGTACAGCATCTTAAAAACATTATTCCCATTATTGGGGAGTGGGTCTCCCATAGTCTTTGCTAATGCCTTCCAAGCAAAAGCTGCCAAAAATTAGGACGGAGGAACTTGCAATGCTGGCAACACGGACTCGCGGTCACCCTGGTGGTATAGTGGTGGTGGAGGCTGAGGATAAGGAGAAGAGCAAAATACAGCCGAAATGAGGAAGCGTATACCCATGTGTGGGTGTGAAGCGGTGCATGGGAATACACCTCCCGAAATAACACAGTGGATTTGACTTTGTTACTCTGCTGTCATTTGGTGGTGATGAGAAGTCTGGCCCAATCCAGCCCTTGTTCATTTTGATAAGGGTCAGCTTGTCAGAATTGTCAGTTGACAGGCGAGTGCGCTTATCTGTTATAATTCCCCCAGCGGCACTAAAAACACGACTATCACCCAACATTTCGATAACGCGAGGGTCACGGGTAAGGCAGCGTAACAAAGTCAGCCATGCGTGCCAGACTGGTAACGGGCAAGACTTCCGTGTCCTCACCAAGATGACGACTGACCATGCTCTCCTCCTCCCCCCTGTCCTCAGGCCACCCACGCTGAACCGACGGTATGACAGTTGTACAGGTACTACCGTCTACAGCGCATGATTACAGCTCCTGTTCTTCCACCTCCTCCTCTTCCTCATTGTCCCCCAATGCACGTTGGGATGAGATGAGGCTGGGCTGTGTGTAATCGCCCGGTGCGGCTTCTTGATCCATCTCATCATACTCTGGCTGCAATGCCTCCTCTTTAATTCTCTGCAGAGAGCGTTGCAAAAGACAGACAAGTGTGATGCTGACGCTAATGATTGCGTCATCGCCACTCACCATCTTGGTGGACTCCTCAAAGTTTGTCAGGATGGTACATATGTCAGACATCCAGGTCCACTTCTGAGGACTTATGTGTGGAGTCTGACCTGAATATCGACGGCCTTGTTGCAGCTGGTACTCCACAACTGCTCTCTTCTGCTCACAAATCCTTTGCAACATGTGGATGGTAGAGTTCCAACGTGTGGGGACATCACACACCAGTCGGTGTGCCGGAAGCTGCAAACACTGGTGCAACACAGCAAGGGCGGCAGAAGCTGTAGCCGACTTCCGAAAATGAGCTGACAGGCGGCGTACTTTGACGAGCAGATCTGGCAACTCGGGATACGATTTAAGAAACCGCTGAACCACGAGGTTAAGCACATGAGCCAGGCATGGCACGTGTGTGATCTCGCCTCGCCTCAGAGCCGCCACCAGGTTACGGCCATTGTCACACATGACCATGCCTGGATGTAGGTACAGCGGTCTCAGCCACAGATCTGCCTGCTCTTTCACAGCTGTCCACAACTCACAAGCAGTGTGAGGTTTATCACTCAAGCTTATGAGATTCAGCACAGCCTGTTGCTGCTTGGCGGAGGTAGTACTGCAGCGCTTCCAGCTTGTAACTGATGTGGTGATATCTGAGATGGAGGCTGAACATGAGGAAGAGGAGGAGGATGATGCGCAGGAGCTGTACACTGTGGGGGCAACTCTGACTGACATAGGGCCCGCAATCCTCGGTGTGGGGAGGATGTGTTCCGTCCCAAGGTCCGACTGGGTCCCAGTTTCCACTATGTTTACCCAGTGTGCCGTCAGGGAGATGTACCATCCCTGGCCACAAGCACTTGTCCACGTGTCGGTTGTCAGGTGGACTCTCCCAGTAACTGCGTTGTTGAGGGCACGGCAGATGTTTTGGGACACTTGCTTGTGTAGTGTGGGGATGGCACACCGGGCAAAATAGTGTCGGCTGGGGACAGAGTACCGAGGGACGGCCACCGCCATAAGGTTGCGGAAGGATTCCGTCTCCACCAGCCTAAAAGGCAGTATTTCCAACGCAAGCAGTCGTGAAATGTGCGAATTTAGGACTGTGGCCTGTGAATTTGCGCTTTCGTTCAAAGCTCTGGGATATGGACAATTGAACGCTGCGGTGGGACGTGGACGTTGATGCTGTTTCTTGAGAAACTGCCATAACAAGTGAAGACTGAGAGGAGGGGGCAGCTTTGCATGCAGTATGGACAGGGGACTGCCTTGCACGCTCAACAGGGGGTTCTATCACACGCACAACAGCGGAAGAAGCAGTGGTGACACCCGCTGACACTGGTCGTGGACCCTGGGGTTCGCCCCACAAAGTCGGGCGCTTTACTGACATGTGCCTGATCATGCTGGTGGTGGTCAGGCTGGTAGTTTTGTCACCCCTGCTGATGCTGGCATAGCAGATGGTACAAATGGCCTTTTTGGGGTAATCAGCAGTCTTTAAAATAATTCCAGACTCTGGAAGACCTACCGGATGTACTGGCAACGTCCCTCGTGTTGGTGTTACGGAGAACTGTTGCCCGCCTTCTGTGTGTGGCCACCACACTGCTTCTTCCTGCCTGTTGGGGTACTCTGCCTCCCTCCCCCTGTGCGCTGCTGGCCTCGCTCTGCGTGTCCTCCTGCCACGGTGGGTCAGTTACTAGATCATCCACCTCCTCCTCCTCCTCTTCCACTTGCGCACCACGATCCTCCTCCTCACTTCCTGGCAATTGTGTCTCGTCATCGTCCACCTCTTGTGACAAATTGCCAGCGTCGACTTCTTGTGCCAGTTAAAATATTTGGGCATCGCTACATGGGATCTCCTCTTCCATCACTTCAAATGGAGCAGGCGAGGGGCACAAATATGGAAATGGACCAGTGAACAGCTCTTCAGAGTGTCCAACTGTGGGATCAGTTGCTGTCTGACGACACTCGGCTTGGTGGGAGGAAGGAGCATCAGGGTGAGGAGGAGTATGCGGTCGAGACTCACGGCTACTAAAACTCGACCGTGTGGAAGACAGACCGGAGGTGGTGGTGCCCAGGTAACTTGAAGTATTATTTGCTATCCAATTAATAACCTGTTCACCGGTATTGTGAACTGATCAGTGTGTTGTAGTGTGCTTCCCTAATAATTCAGTCAAGAAGTGGGAGCGAGAAGATGTGGCTGTTGGTTGTGGCACATTTTCATCTTGGCCACGGCCCCGTCCTCTACACGCACCATCACCAGAACGTCCAGTTCCACGTCCCTTGCCACGCGCCTTGCCCATTGTAAATTAAGTAAAATAGCTTACACTTGCACCATCAATGGAAAAAGGGTAATAAAAAGGAGATTAGAACCGTGGAAGAGGAAAACCACAGTTCTATTTCTCTGGCCTACACCAGAATCTTTTAAACAGATATATTGGTGTCTGACCAGTCAGGGAGACATTATTACAGTTTTTTTACGGCAAAAAATGGCAAAAAACAGGATAATACAGAGATTTGACCTGTGGAACTGCAAAACCACAGTTCTATTTTTCTGGCCTACACCAGACTCTCTTAAACAAATATATTGGTGTCTGAACAGTCACATACACAGTCAATTTTTTTTTTTTGGGGGGGGGGGGGGTATCAAAAGGTTAATAAGGCACATATTTGGACAGTCTGACTGAGGGGAAAAAAAAATAAATTTCCTGGCCCCTGAGACCGGGGTCATAAGTCTAGCAATTTGACCAACAGGACTGTAATGCAGTGTTTGCTGGTATAACCACTGCGTCTCCTATACAGCCTGCCTGCCTGATATCTGGGATGGATATTAGTCCTGAGAAGGACTGTTTGTTTGATTTGGCAGTAGCGTGATGCTCGGGCGAGTAACGAGCAGTGTCGAGCATGCTCGCTCAACACTACTCCGGATTTTTCCTGAGCGCTTCTGCATCTCCCTGGCAGAAAAAAAAAACGCATGCGGATTTTACATGCGTTTTTTCTGCCAGGTAGAAGCCTAAGTGAAGCGTTTTTAACATGTGATTTCGCATGAGGGTTGTCAAACGCTTTTCCAAGCGATTTTAGCATCACTTGGAAAAGTGCTTGACAACTTGGTCACACTATATAAATCCATGCAACCGGCATGGATTTTATATAGTGTGACCAAGTTACAATGCTGCAAATGCAGCATCAATAGTAAGAAAAATAAAAAAAAACATTATACTCACCTTCCGATGGCCCCCGGTCTCTTTAGCGATGCGACCGGTATCTTCGGTGGCTCCCGGTGCTCTAAAAAGGACCTTCCATGACGTCATTTAGTCAAGTGATGGTCACGCGACCATCACCTGACCGCTGATGTCAGCGGTCGCATGACCGTCACATGACTAAATGACGTCACGGAAGGTCCTTGCAGACCACCGCCGGAAGCCAAGAAGACAGCAGCGCCGCTCAGAGGAGACCGGGGGCGCCGGAAAGGTGGGTATAAGACTTTTTTTTATTTTAATTCTTTTTTAACTACAGATACTATGGTACCCGGTTCTGGAGGAGAGTCTCCTCTTCTCCAGACCCAGGTACCATCCGCGCATTGTACTGCATGATATCCGCATGTGCACGTGTAGTCAAGCGGATGTCATGTGGTCCAATGCAACTCAATGGCGGCTAAAACGCCACGATTCCGCAAAATTAATTGTAGTGCTGCGGATTTTTCCGCAATGATAATCCGCAGCGGAAATTTCCGCAGCATGTGCACAGCACATTCGGATTATCATTGGGGAACATTGCAGACCTTCTACCAAGCGTTTTTTAAGTGTTTCCTTGGCGGAATTGCCACTGCGGAAACGCTTAAAAAACGCTTAGTGGGCACATAGCCTTAACACTTTTGGCTAGCAAAAAAAAAAATTTACACTGAAAGAAAACAAAAAATGAAAATATCTTACTTGCAACATAGTAACTGCATGCTTTTCCCCAGATTTGGTCCATATTGGCATCATTCCTAGCTTAACTGCTATTACACCAACCCTGTGGGAGCCTGTAATAAAAAGTGATGTTTTATTAGGATGTGCGAATCACAAATCACACAGCAGAGTCAGTGATAGGAGATCTATTAAAGAATGAGCCCAAACTGATACACCGTGTCAGACATAATGCAGGGCCTGGGGATGAGGAACAAGACAGACAATCACAGAATGAGGACAGTCGTGTATAACATCCACAACATGCTCCATGCTTTACACAGGATCATCATAAAGAAACAAGCAGGGTCGGTAAATTTAAGCCATGAAGAGATTGCTATAAGGTAGACATGAAGCCTGTGTTTAGAAATTAAGTCATGTTGGTTGCTACTAAAGTCCTTGGTGGATGTATAAGTGATACATATATTTGTCTTAAAGAGGACCTTTCACCAGTTTGAGCTTATTAAACTGTAAATATAATAAAGTAAAATGTAGTTTTTATTTTTTAATTTTTTCTCTACATTGCAGAGATATTGGCTTGTAACGTTTAGGTTATAATTAATTCTATAGTTCATCTGGGTGTTACCAGAGATTTTTCTTTGGTGATGTGTACTTCTTCCCCTGCATGAGGATGACCAATCATAAGTAGGTAGTGTCCTGTAGAGAAGAAAAAAAAAAAAAAAAAAAAAAAAACATGCCCTCTCCTCCTTACTGATCTCTGCAGCTGCTGTGTAGAGATACAGCAGAGCTGAGTTATGCATCATTACAAACTCTTCCAGATCTAATCTCACAGTGCTGTCACCTCTCACCCTCCCCCCATACAGACAGCCATTAGAGATCTGCTGTATCTCTACACAGTAGCTGCAGAGATCAGTGAGAAGATAAGGGCATGTTATTTTTTCCCCTATGTGTTGCTGCCCGCTTATGATTGGTCAACCTCATGCAAGGGGAAGAAATACAAACCTCCAGAGACAAATTGCTAGTAGCATCCAGTTGAACGTTACATAAATTCTAATCTAAACTTTACAAGCTAATATCTCTGCAACGGAGAGGGGGAATTTAAAATTAAAAACAACCTTTTACTCAGCTCTACAGCCATTATTTCAATATCTGTCCAGTTTAAGATGCTCAATCTTGAGAGGTCCTCTCTAAAAAAAATTTAAGTACATCCACCTGTAATGTATGGAGAGTTTGTCATGGATCAAGGCATATGCTGTCAATATGTCATAAAGGATTAGGTGCAAATATACAGAAGTGATATTAAAAGAATGTATACTCAAACACATTGCAAATTTTAGGTCATTATTAAAATGTAAAGGGTTGTCTCAACACAGACAAACTTTCTGAAAACAATTCACATCTACATGCAGTTTTTACCCTTTTTTTAAATGTATACAATAGTGGTGGGACATTCAGAAGAAGAGTATATTTGGTGCATGAGCAGTATATTTTGTGCCATGGGCACCTTTACTATAAATTTACGGCTCAAGAACAAAGCTGTAGCACTGCCATAATGGGAAATATAAAATCAGTACAAGACATTCTCCAAAGACCTTGGTATCACAGCTTTAACAGTTTAAAATGTTACCAAGAACTTCATGGAAAAGAAAAGAAAGCCATCATCAGAAAATGACCTATTGTTTATAACCCAATTGTCAGGGAAGACAGGGACGGGACCAGGGAGATCACACAATATCCCACCACAGCCGTCACTCCGTCAGGATTGAGCAGGGATTCGAGAGCACACGATCCCGATTACTCACTACATAGCTATCGGCAAGTGAGCAGAAAGCATATGGCGTATACACCTCCGGGTTCCAACGCATGGAATATGTGTATACGCCCCTGTACGGTTACTGCCAGCGTCACAATAACCCAATTATTATTCGCTGCCACCACCGACCCAATTTGAAATATAACACATGCCGGGTCGGACGCCTGCGTTCTGGTAGCGTATATGGGAATGATTACAGAACAAAAGAAACAGAACTATTCAATTTTATATTTAATCCAAATGGGAGGCAGTGGTTAGGAAAAATATACAAAAGGTTTTAAGAAAGGAGACATTCAGTACAGAATATAGTTACACAAATAAAACAGGATTAAAGAAGAAACTTACTATAAAGTTCGCAGAGACAACTCCGTATAGCTGGAGGGGGGGGGCGCCCCAATTTGACCGTTATTGAAAGTGATCCTTTGTTTATAATCTCTATAAATGAATACTGACCCATCCTCAGTGGGGTCTTTTATGCCGAAGGAGGAGACCTGCTGACACACCCCTGGGATGACATCATGTGGGCGGGGCTCCACCCTTCATATTTTTATTAGAATTTCTAACTTCTGGGATAACTTATCGCTGGTTGATCGAAAGTGATACCATATTTTCTTTTATGAATTTACCTTTCTCCAGAGACCACACATAAACTGGCTGCGGTCCGTTATTCTGGTACTTTTGCGCCACAGCTCACCGGAGGGGCTTAGTTACAGGAAAATAAGCATATTGTTCCTTAGCTGACCCTGCCACTAAAAATATGGGCCCCATTATTATCGGAGGTATAGAACTTAAGATATTCCATACACAGTTTTGGCGCCGGCCCGGCTGCAGATTTCTGTTGAATTCTTTTGAAGCTCGGGATTAAGCTTCCTCAGCTAAATGTAAACTGTCGCAGGTCTGTGTCACTGGAAAACTACAATCGCATGTTAATTGGGTCAGTAACACCTTTTGTGCTAGCATTTGCTTACAAGCTACTTCTGCTGTGTGGGCTAATTTGCATGGAGCCACTTGCCAAGTGTCAGCTCTTCTCCTTTGACAAATACTATAGGGAAGGGGGGATGAAGAGGGGTCTGGGAGAGAGAAATTCTTAATATTTCTATCACATGGGAGAAGAAAGATTTTCAATATTTCCCTGACACAAACGAAAACCAGATATTGTAAAATTACTCAAAAGAGAAGTCCACATCATACCAGACAGATGCCGCTATATCAGACAGTGGGCATCTGCCTTCAACAGAAGAGGCCGAGACAACCTCCATCCACGGATGTTTAACTATATAACTGCCTCAGCATTATTTAAATGCTAGTCAGAGATTGACAATCACTTGTGTTCGTGCACTGGCTGCCATTTAAGCGATCACGGGGAACTGATGGCTTGTTGTGGCAGTTAAACAATCAATTTATTAGTCCCCTAAGGGGACTAATAAGTTAAGTAAAAGAAATTTTTTTTAAAAAATAATGTTTAAAATCACACCCGTTTTCCCCTTTAAAAATAAAAAAACTGGTATCAATGCATCTATAAGAGCGATTAAAATAAAGAAACTGTTTTAATCATATGTTAAATGCCCCTGCCTCCCAACTACACCACCCAATTTACACAAGGACGTAAATAAAAAGAGCACCTGAACTTTGGCACAATACATGTTCATGCCTTCAAGGAAATGGACAAATTAAACCAAATTAGAGATAGTTGGCTTTGCATACCAGCATTATGTTTATAGACAAAATGAAGTATGTAAAGAATAGTGCACCCTACCTACAATCAAACATAGTGGTAGATCCATATTGTGTGGCTGCTTTATTGCCTTTGGGACGAGCCTAAAGTAGGAAGATGACCCAAGTCACACATCCAAAAGTACACAAAAATAGTTGAGGTACAATTTGGGCTGTTTTTAGATTGAGCCCTGTCTCAATCTGTTTAAACATCTTTGGAAAGAGCTCAAATCTGATATTTGAAAAACAATGCAAACGTTCAAGAGCGTCAGAAAATTGGAGTGGAAGAAACCACCAGGAGGCAAATGCAAAAAGCTCACAGATGGCTACGAAAAAAAATGCTTGGAGTTTTCAATTGTTGCCAAAGCTTCTGCATCCAAGTATTAAGGAAAACTGGCTTTAATTCTGTCCATATCATATACTAAATTTCTTCTTTATTTAGGTGTTGAAATAACAACATGAATAGTTACAGGTCAACTTTTTTTCTGAATGTATTTAGATGTGCTATTAAAATATGTTAATGATACACGGTTAGTACGTAGCCATTAATTTGTGGAGATATTGGATATTTTCTTTATAGTAAACAATTAAGAGTGGCAATCATGTTCACTACAACTGTAAGCACAAATCACAGCTAAGCTATAAGGGAGCGGTGTATGTAACAAAGGTTTGGAGTCAGCTGCATATAAAGCAAGAAAAAGCAGATAAACAACACGCATATCTTTAGAAAACCAATACTGACAGTCGGATTAAGGCTGTGTGCCCACGATGCGTTTCTGCAGCTGCGGAAACGCTGCAGAATCGCATTAAAAATGCATGGTAGAAGGGCAGCAATGTTCCCCTATGATAATCCGCATGTGCTGTGCACATGCTGCGGAAATTTCCGCTGCGGATTATCATTGCGGAAAAAAACGCAGCACTACCAATTATTTTGTGGAAGTGCTGCGTCTTCGCCGCCATTGACTTGCATTAGACCGCATGGATTACGCATCACTGTATATGTAGATGCGTAATTGACGCGTTTTAATGTGCGGATGGTACCCGGGTGTAGATGAGAGGAGAGTCTCATCCACACCCAGGTACCATTAAAAAATCTGTAAAAAAAGAATAAAATAAAAAATAAATGTATATTTACCTTCTGGCAGCCCGCGCAGCGCTCCTCCATGCTTCCCTGCACTTTGCAGTGGACTGAACTAGGACCTGAGCTAACGTCAGAGTCATGGGACGGGTCACGCGACACTGACGTCGGCAGGTCTTTCAATCCACTGCTGTCGGCAGCTGGGACCGAGCGAAACAAGCCAGCGCGGGCCATCGGAGGGTAAGTATATATTTATTTTTTTTATTTTTACTACTCTCTCGGGTCACACTATATAAATCCATGCTGTTTGCATAGATTTATATAGTGTGACCTACTTGTCATGCACTTTCCAAGTGATGCTAATCGCTTGGAAAGCGCTTGTCAATCCGCATGCGGAAAGGTCAGTGATAACGCTCCATTTCCGCATGTCCCTGGCAGTAAAACGCATGTACAATCCGCATGTACAATCCGCATGTACAATCCGCATGCGTTTTTTCTGCCAGGGAGATGCAGAAACGCTCAGGAAAAAATCCTGAGCATTTCTGCATCGTGGGCACATAGCCTAACAAAGAGCAGTGGCGCTGGTAGGTGGTCAGTTGGGCTTGCAGCAAATTTGGAACAAGAGCCACTACTTGTCCGACTGGTATCAGAGTGTGGTACCAAAAATGGTTTCAAATGAGTAAATTCGCGCTCCCCTTTAGACCAAGAGTATGGCTAGTTGGTGTACTAGCTCAATTTTAAAAATAGTATGTGAGTATAAATGGATCAAAATATAAATATAAAAGTATAAAATTGTATGATAGTGATATAACTGTCAATGGATTGACATGAAGTCCCCAGAGTGAATGAGTGGAGAGATTCAAAGTCACAATAAAATTAGGTTATTTAATATAATTTAAAAGAAGAAGGGGTGGAATAGTTAAATCTAGATGTGGTCTTTGGACCAAGGCTAAAAAGACAATTAAAAGACTGAAGGTAAAATGGAATCCTGATGGGATCCGCGGTATGGATTTTCAGAAGGTGCATCGGATGGAAGTTCCTCTGTGGATAGAGAGGAAGGTATATTAATGGCTGTGGTGGGTGCTAGTGTTAGAACCTAGGGCTAATGATAATTACCTGGTGGTGGAGTTCTTGGTGTGGGACCACAGATGGCGGATACGTCCCTAATATGACAGTGGGATCCGTTTTTGAGATGGTTTTTTAGAAGATGAGCAGATTAGTGGTTCTTCTGATTAAAATAGAAGAAGGGTTAAATTGTGACTGTATTGGAGGTGGTAGTTGGGGCCTTGATTTGATGATAATTACCTGGTTTTAGGTGGTCCAATGTGGGCTCATAGGTGACGGGTTCGTCCCATGGGTGGCAGTAGAAAACTGATGGAAGTCAGATAGGGTGGGTTAATTGTACAGTCGCCTATTGTGGTGGATAGGCATATAAAAAATGGTATACCTGTAGTAGATTTCAAGGGAGTGGACCTGATGTGGTTTATTTAGGGGACTAGATGGAGACAGGCCAGCTGGTGTTGCTGTGAATGCTGTTTTTAGAGACCTAGGTAAATAACGGAGAGGGTTAATGGTGGTGTAAATGGTCAAGATGGGTCATAATGAGGAGAAAATACCTGGGTCCAGGAGTAGCACCTATAGGTTGGGGAGCCTAAGTTGTAGTGTGACAGTATGCCAAAAAATGGCAGGGATCTTCTTTGTACCTGTAGGTGTCAGTTATGGTAGACTGGTCAAATGAATGTAATACTAGACCATTGACCTCCGTTCTGAAGTCCGTTGGTATGTAGCGGAGATGGCTGGCTTACCTCCGTCTGTTTGGAAGTGTCCCCAGGCTTGAGAGTGCAGGGAGGCACGAGGAGAGGGGGAGTAGAGTCCCGGCCGGTGACTCTAACTCCGTGATACCTGTGTTAGCGATGCAGGGCCTTTCAGGACCCGACGTGACGTCACAGTCACGTGTGGAACACGTGATTAGGCTAGTACGGTGTGGCAGAAGGACCAATTCCTTATCAGAACCTTCCTGAAGTCATTTGCCTATCCAATAATATTAGGAACCGGATCAACAACAAAGAAAAAGATATTATTGACAAAAAACGCCGGAAATTCGGCAGAGACGCCATCTCAAAAACCAACAAACGGTATTATGAAAAAGAGAATGACCAATATGAAATCATAGATGAGATAGGAGTTACTACCCCCACCTCTCCAACTTCAGAGGATAGATTTTCTATCTACCCGATCTCTGAAGAAGATCCCCCCCCCCTCAACTCACCAACCAAACAATGAAACAGCCCACCATTGTTCGATTCCAGAAATTAAATCTTGCAGCCAACAATACCAACGAGCCTCCTGCAACCCCAATTCATACCCAGAACAGATTTGATCCACTGAATGATGAGAATGAAACTCCCTCGACCGATATACCTTCATGCAGTTACTCCCAAAACCCCACCACGTCATGCACAAAAATAACCATCAATCCTCCACAAGTAAGAAAAAGAATAAGCAAATCAAATTTTTTTCAAGTGGCCCCAAAAAGAGATCTAAGAGGGGCAACAGGGGGGGGGGGAGTTCACCAAAAAGAAAACACAATCTCAGAAGTCAAACCAACATCAGAACCTAAACCAAGGCATCTTTAATCTAAGCCAATACCCCTTAAAATCCAATGAAATTTCTCTGTTGAACAAAGGCCTTAAATATGCCCCATCCTCTAAATTTCAAAAATTCGAGGCATTTATGGGGATAAAACAATTCATGCGCAAACTTGCCATCAAAAAACATTTCCTCAAGAAAGAACTATAGAAATCCCGACCACAGAAGAATCAAGCGTGACCTATTCACATACAGAGCTGAAAAAGAAATCCCACTTAAAACCTCTCAATGAATATTCAGAAGCTCTTCTAAGCTTTCAAAAAAAACACTATTTCTGATATACGCCGCATCAGTGACAAAAAGTGCGCTAAATTCAAAAATAACCTCACCATATCAGAGCAAAAAGCAATACAGCAACTACAAAACAACAAAAATATTGTTATCAGGCCAGCTGATAAAAGGAGGTGGAATTGTCCTTCTGGAATTAAATCAATACCAAAAGGAAGCCTCCACAATCTTAACCACTTCGCACCAGAGCCTGTTTTTGCCTTCGTGACCGGGCCAATTTTTTCAATTCTGACCACTGTCACTTTATGAAGTAATTACTGTGGAACGCTTCAACGTATTCCCCTGATTCTGAGATTGTTTTTTCGTGACATATTGTACTTCACGATACTGGTAAAATTTCTTCGATATAACTTACGTTTATTTGTGAAAAAATCGGAAATTTGGCGAAAATTTTGAAAATTTTGCAATTTTCTAACTTTGAATTTTCATGCCCTTAAATCAGAGAGATGTGTCACACAAAATAGTTAATAAATAACATTTCCCACATGTCTACTTTACATCAGCACAATTTTGGAACCAAAATTTTTTTTTGTTAGGGAGCTATAAGGGTTAAAAGTTGACCAGCGATTTCTAATTTTTCCAACAAAATTTACAAAAACATTTTTTTAGGGACCACATCATATTTGAAGTCACTTTGAGGGGTCTTTATGACAGAAAATACCAAAAAGTGACACCATTCTAAAAACTGCACCCCTAAAGGTGCTCAAAACCACATTCAAGAACTTTATTAACCCTTCAGGTGCTTCACAGGAATTTTTGGAATGTGGAAGAAAAAAATTAACATTTAACTTTTTTCACAAAAATGTTACTTTAGACCCAATTTTTTTCTTTTCACAGGGGTAACAGGAAAAAATAGACCCCAATTTTTTTTGTGCAATTTCTCTTGAGCGTGCTGATACCCCATATGTGAGGGAAAACCACTGTTTGGGCGCACTGCAGGGTTCGGAAGGGAAGGAGCGCCATTAGACTTTTTGAATATAAAATTTGTCTGAATAATTAGCAGACGCCATGTTGCGTTTGGAGAGCTCCTGATGTGCCTAAACAGTGGAAACCCCCCCACAAGTGACACCATTTTGGAAACTAGACCCCTTAGGGAACTTCTCTAGATGTGTGGTGAGCACCTTGAACCCCAAGGTGCTTCACAGAAGTTTATAATATTGAGCTGTAAAAATAAAATTTTCACATTTTTCCCACAAAAAAGCTTTTCATCCCTTAATTTTGCATTATCATAAGGGTAATAGGATAAATTGCACCATGAAATTTGTTGTGCAATTTCTCCTGAACACGCCGATACCCCATATGTGGAGGCAAACCACTGTTTGGGCGCACGGCAGGGTTTGAAAGGGAAGGAGCGCCATTTGACTTTTTGAATGTAAAATTTGTCTGAATAATTAGCGGACGCCATGTTGCGTTTGGAGAGCTTCTGAAGTGCCTAAACAGTGGAAACCCCCCACAAGTGACACCATTTTGGAAACTAGACCCCTTAGGGAACTTATCTAGATGTGTGGTGAGCACCTTGAACCCCAAGGTGCTTCACAGAAGTTTATAATATTGAGCTGTAAAAATAAAATTTTCACATTTTTCCCACAAAAACGTTTTTCATCCCTTAATTTTGCATTATCATAAGGGTAATAGGAAAAATTGCACCATGAAATTTGTTGTGCAATTTCTCGTGAGTACGCCGATACCCCATATGTGGGGGAAAACCACTGCTTTGGTGTACGGCAGGGTCCGGAAGAGAAAGGAGCGCTATGTTGGCTGGGATAGGTGGCTGACACCATGTCACATTTGAAGAGTCGCTGACATGCCGAAACAGCAGAAACCCCCACAAGTGACCCCATTTTGTAAACTACACCTCTCAAGGAATTCATCTAGGGAAGTAGTGAGTATTTTTTAATTTTTAAATTTATACCATTGGGCAGTGAAAAAAGCATAATTATATTTTTACCATAAAAAAATGTTTTACCCTCAGATTTTACATTTTCACACAGGGCAATGGGTAAAAATGGTGCCGAAATGTGTCACACAATTTCTTCTAAAAGTGGCAATACCCCATATGTGGCTGTATCGTACCGCTCAGCCATACGGCGAGATCTGGGGGGGACGGAGTGCTATTTGACAATTGGAGAACAAATTATTGTAGAATAGGCATTTGGATTTGGGAGCACAAAATTTTCTGAATTTCTTTTGGGGGGCAAGGGCCATTTCGCTTTTCCAGAGCCTTTCTGCTACCAGTAACTTGGAAGTCCCTTATATTTTTAACAGATGACAGACCTGAGTGGGGACTAGCTTTTTTTGAGGACTGAGTTGAAGCTTTTATTGGGAACATTTTATGTAACATTTATCCGGCGCTCTAGGCTGAGCACTTACATCGGGGATTCCATCTAAATTTCCAAGTGATATAATTCAGATGAAACCCCTGCGGGATCCATTCACTGTAATGAGGCAGCAGAGTTACTCTGGACTCCGTCTGGCCTCTGTTTAGCGGTGTCCTTTTTTTCAGAAGTGCACAAAACGGGCCAACCGCACTTTTATGCACGCCTAAAACAAATGACACCGTGGGATCCCAGGCTAGACGGCGTCCACAGTGGTCTATATCTGCCTCATTACAGGGAATCTTCCGTCATGGGTTCTGGCTGAATCACGTATTTCAGAGATGTACACGGAAACTCTGGTGTAAGTGCTCAGCGCAGAGCACAGGATAAATGTGAGCAGAGCCTTACTGCGATCTTTCGGAGACATAATAAACAAATCAGTAGCAGGTGAAGAATTGCTTTTATTTATTTTTTACGCCGCTCCTCGTGCGGTATAAGTGATGAGATTACTTTATTCTTCGGGTCGGTGCGATTACAGAGATACCAGATTTATATCGGGTTTTTATGACTGACAGCTGTCACACACTAAAAGACGCTTTTTTTTTGCAAAATCTAGTTTTGGCATCACCATATTTTGAGAGCTATAATTTTTCCATATTTCGGCCGACAGTCATGTGATGGCTTGTTTTTTGCGGGACGAGTTGACATTTTTATTGGTACCATTTTTGGGTACGTGACATTTTTTGATCGCTTTCTATTCCCTTTTTTGGGAGGTAAAATTAACAAAAACCAATTCAGGAATTGTTCTTTGAGGTTTTTTTTTTATGCCGTTCTGCGTGTGGTAAAAGTGATCAGGCAGCATTATTCTTCGGGTCAGTACGTTTACACCGATACTACACTTACTGTATATTTTTTTATGTTTTGGCGCTTTTACACAATAAAACAAATTTATAGAAAAAAATTTTTTTTGCATTGCTTTATTCTGAGCACCATAACTTTTTTATTTTTCGACTGATGGAGCTGTATGGCGGCTTGTTTTTTGCGGAACAAGATGACATTTTCAGCGGTACCATTTTTTTTTCTATTTTGCTTTTTGATCGCATTTTTTTCCACTTTTTGTTTGGCGATATGATGAAAAAGCATATTTTTTTGCTCCGTTTTTTATTTATTTTTATTACGGTGTGCACAGAAGGAGTTAATTAGTGTGACAGTTTTATAGCTCGGGTTGTTTTGGACGCGGCGATACCAAATATGTGTTCTTTTTTTGGTTTTGTAAAAATATACGGATTTATTGGTTTAATATTTTATTTATTTATTTTTATTTATTTTGTGATTTTTTTTTAACAGTTTAAAAACTTTTTTTTTTTACATTTTTACTTAGTCCCTGTGTGGGACATTAATTTTTATTTTTCTGATCACTGATCTCATGTAATGTAATAGACATGTATTACATTACATGAGATTTTCCCTGTTTCAGGCAGAGTCTCCTGTCTGGCTCAGCTTGCAGGCTGAGCCAGACAGGACACCATATATGGCAGAGCTGGAGGCGGTCATGTGACCTCCAGCTGCCATAGCAACCCCAGGTCCTGAAAGGAATCGGAGGTCTTCGGAGGTAAGTAAGACGACCCCCTCTCCTCCTGCTGTCTCCTATATGCCGCGATCACTATAGATCGCAGCATATAGAAGACAGTAAAGGGTTAACATCACTGGGACCTGATCCAATCAGGTCCCGATGATGTTCCCTGTCAGAGCTAACGCTCTGCACCGGAATCGCAGCGCTTGCAGGACCCTGGGGGTCCTGAGCGCTGCGAGACCACCCACCGTTTTTAAATGTCCGCGCTGCACAGAGCCCAGGCAGCGCGGACGTTTATGTACAGTGGGCGGTCGGGAACCGGTTAAACGATACACGCACTTACAAAATTCTGCAACATGATCCCACGGATGCTTATAAACTTGAATTAAAAGCACTAACGTTGAAAGGATTACAATCTGGCTATATTAATAAAAAGGAGTTTGAGTACATTAACATCCCCCATCCAAGAACTGCCACCTTTTACTACTTACCCAAGATCCATAAATCACTTTCTAATCCCCCAGGCAGACCCATTATATCCGGCATACAATGCCTCACTTCTAATTTATCTAGATTCGTTGATCAACACCTCCAAAACCTCGTCCCGAAACTCCCCTCATACATCAAAGACAGTAAACACATATTACAACTACTTCAGAATATAGTATGGAAAGACAATTACAGTATATTTTGGGCACCTTGGATATCACTGCACTTTATACTGTTATACAACACTAGATGGTTGCCCGATTCTAACGCATCGGGTATTCTAGAATATGCCCCATGCAGGATACCCCCCCAAATAATGCGCCATGCAGGATGTCACATCCCCCATCCGTTATAATGCCCCAGGCTGGATGTCACACCCCCCCCCTCCCTTATAATACCCCATGCAGGATGTCACATCCCCCCATAGTGCCCCATGCAGGATGTGATATCCCCCCCTCCCTTATAATGCCCCATGCAGGATGTCACATCCCCCCTATATAATACCCCATGCAGGATGTCACATCCCCCCCCCATAGTGCCCCATGGAGGATGTCACATCCCCCTTCCCTTATAATGGCTCCTCCACGATGTCACACTTCCCCACCCCACCATTTAATGCCCTATGGCCCCATACGATAAAAAAAAAAAAAAATTATCCAATACTCACCTCACTTGTCAGCAGCTCCTCTGGACTCCAGCGTAGCCCGCATGTTCCCGCTGTGCGCTGTGACCGGTCAGGAGAGAGCGCGGTGTAAAGACGTCACCGCGCCCTCTGACCTAACACGTCACACAGCAGCAGCGGAAGACACAGGAGCTGCTGCGCAGGCACGGGGAGGGGTAAGTATGGCGCCGGGTGCCGGGGTCCTGAGCGAGCGGGAGGGGGGGGGGGGGGGAGAGGGGAGGGGTAAGTATGGCGCTGGGTGCCGGGGTCCTGAGTGAGCAGGGGGAGGGACAGGAGGAGAGGGGAGGAGAGAGTAGAAGAGGGGAGGAGAGGGGAGGGGCGTCACTTTTACCGTCCGGAGATAAGCGGCCGTAGCCGCTGATCTCCCGACAGTAGCCGCATGCGGGTCAGCGGCGCCTCCAGTCGGGGGACGTATGCTGCGAGCAGCCGGCTTCATCTCCTGGCTGCATCGCCGCTCACCTCCGTGCGGCAGATCAGCCGCTAACGGCCGCCATCTTTTTGTGAAATGCCGCGTCGCTGATTGGCCGCGGCCGGACCAATCAGCTACGCGGGATTTCCTGGACAGACAGACAGACAGGATAAGACAATTATATAGATAGATGACAAAGGATGTGAGTCAGCAGCCTATTTTCTAGAATACTTGAGTCTGACACCACCGGAACAAATTTCATTTTTAAAGGACGGCATGCGGTTTATCCTGACCCACAACTTCTTTTTACATGAGGGGCACTACAATACCCAGCAATGGGGTACTGCCATGGGGACCAGGTTCGCCCCCAGTTATGTAAATCTGTACGTAGGCAGTTGGGAACAGACTGCCATCTACCCTGGGGGAACCCCACACCCGAACCTGGTTCTCTGGCAAAGATTCATAGATGACATCATCTTCATATGGTCAGGAGACCAAATCTCACTCAATCAATTCCTATTAGACATAAACAAAAATGACTTCCATCTTGAATTTACATCTCACACCAGTACCAATCAAATCAACTTTCTGGACCTAGACATATATATTGAAAAAGGGCACCTACAGACCCGTACTTATTCAAAACATACGGACGCAAACAGCTTCATTCCACTTGATAGTTGCCACCTACCCCAATGGCTACTAAATATACCTTATAGCCAATACACTAGACTCCACCGTAACTGTTCACTCCCTCAAGACTTCGAAACAGAAGCAAATACCCTCACTCACAAATTTTTAGAGAAAGGATATCAAGCCCCATTCCTGGAATCAGCAAAAAACAAAGTCCGGAAAATGCCCAGGAATAGGTTACTGACAGACAAGGAGTCAGAACCTAACTTCACATTGAATTACACTATTATAGATGTCCCCATCATCCTAAAATACAATTCAAATATCCATCTAATCTGAAAAATTGTGAATGAACATTGGGATATACTCAAGGATGACAAAATCATAGGGACAAATTAGCAAGAAACCCAAGATTAGTTTTTAGAAAGGCCCAAAATTTGGGAAATTTAATTGCCCCATCAGTGAAAAATCCACCAAAAATCAACAATTCCTCCAACACACTCACAAAAAACCTGAAAGGTTTTTTTCCTTGCAAAAAATGCAAGGCCTGCAAACAGTCAATAACGTCAAAACAACGAACAATTACAACACCACAAAAGGAATACCCCATTAAGGACTTTATTACCTGTTCTACATCTGGCGTTATTAACGGTCTTAAATGTCCATGTGAAAAATTGTACATAGGGCGTAGAAACGTATCAATGAACATCAAAAATCTATTTTCTGGACACCCCCTATCTGCACATTATGCAGAAATACATGGGGGAAATATCACAGGCACCCAGATAGCAGGAATACAGATTGTACCGAAAAGTTGGAGAAAAGGCAACCATATAAAAAGTATATCAAGAAGAGAAAGTTTTTGGATCTTTGAGATGGACACCCTGAAACCAAAGGGACTCAACACTGAAATTGAAATTTTTGCCTTTAATGATCAATGAAGGCTAATCAAACGTTTTTATCAATCAGTATGGACCAATCAAATTAACCAAACTTCACAGACATTAACTATAAAAAGGACCTCTGGCAGAAATGGTACCATCCCTGATGAAGAAAGCCGCAGCTTTCGAAACACGTAAAAGGAATTGGTCCTTCTGCCACACCATACTAGCCTAATCACTTCTTCCACACGTGACTGTGATGTTACGTCAGGTCCTGAAAGGCCCTGCATCGCTAACACCGGCCGGGACTCTACTCCCCCTCTCCTCGTGCCTCCCTGCACTCTCAAGCCTGGGGACACATCCCAAACAGACGGAGGCTACACACGGAGGTAAGCCAGCCATCTCCGCTACACAGACCAATGGACTTCAGAACCGAGGTCAATGACCAGTCTACCATAACTGACACCTACAGGTACAAAGAAGATCCCTGCCATTTTTTGGCATACTGTCACACTACAACTTAGGCTCCCCAACCTATAGGTGCTACTCCTGGACCCAGGTATTTTCTCCTCATTATGACCCATCTTGACCATTTACACCACCATTAACCCTCTCCGTTATTTACCTAGGTCTCTAAAAACAGCATTCACAGCAACACCAGCTGGCCTGTCTCCATATAGTCCCCTAAATAAACCACATCAGGTCCACTCCCTTGAAATCTACTACAGTTTTCTACTGCCACCCATGGGACGAACCCGTCACCTATGAGCCCACATTGGACCACCTAAAACCAGGTAATTATCATCAAATCAAGGCCCCAACTACCACCTCCAATACAGTCACAATTTAACCTTTCTTCTATTATAATCAGAAGAACCACTAATCTGCTCATCTTCTAAAAAACCATCTCAAAAACGGATCCCACTGTCATATTAGGGACGTATCCGCCATCTGTGAGCCCACACCAAGAACTCCACCACCAGGTAATTATCATTAGCCCTAGGTTCTAACACTAGCACCCACCACAGCCATTAAATATACCTTCCTCTCTATCCACAGAGGAACTTCCATCCGATGCACCTTCTGAAAATCCATACCGCGGATCCCATCAGGATTCCATTTTACCTTCAATCTTTTAATTGTCTTTTTAGCCTTGGTCCAAAGACCACATCTAGATTTAACTATTCCACCCCTTCTTCTTCTAAATTATATTAAATAACCTAATTTTATTGTGACTTTGAATCTCTCCACTCATTCACTCTGGGGACTTCATGTCAATCCATTGACAATTATATCACTATCATACAATTTTATACTTTTATATTGATATTTTGATCTATTTATACTCACATACTATTTTTAAAATTGAGCTAGTACACCAACTAGCCATACTCTTGGTCTAAAGGGGAGCGCGAATTTACTCATTTGAAACCAATACTGACAGTCGTAACATGCTATCTGGACCATGAGAAGCAGAAATTACAGAAAGTTATGCTTTAGGCCACGTTCACACGATCAGTATTTCACATCAGTGTGAATCATACTGTGTGTGTATTGGGGGGGGGGGGGGGCAGGGAAGAATGCACTGTGGGAGAATCATACTGTGTGTATTGAGGGGGGGCAGGGAAGAATGCACTGTGGGGGAATCATACTGTGTGTGTATTGAGGGGGGGGCAGGGAAGAATGCACTGTGGGGGAATCATACTGTGGGTGTATTGAGGGGGTGAGCAGGGAAGAATGCACTGTGGGGGAATCATACTGTGTGTGTATTGAGGGGGGGGGGCAGGGAAGAATGCACTGTGGGGGAATCATACTGTGTGTGTATTGAGGGGGGGGGCAGGGAAGAATGCACTGTGGGGGAATCATACTGTGTGTGTATTGAGGGGGGGGGGCAGGGAAGAATGCACTGTGGGGGAATCATACTGTGTGTGTATTGAGGGGGGGCAGGGAAGAAAGCACTGTGGGAGAATCATACTGTGTGTGTATTGAGGGGGGGCAGGGAAGAATGCACTGTGGGGGAATCATACAGTGTGTGTATTGAGGGGGGGCAGAGAAGAATGCACTGTGGGGGAATCATACTGTGTGTATTGAGGGGGGGCAGGGAAGAATGTACTGTGGGGGAATCATACTGTGTGTGTATTGAGGGGGGGCAGGGAAGAATGCACTGTGGGGGAATCATACTGTGGGTGTATTGAGGGGGTGAGCAGGGAAGAATGCACTGTGGGGGAATCATACTGTGTGTGTATTGAGGGGGGGGCAGGGAAGAAAGCACTGTGGGGGAATCATACTGTGTGTGTATTGAGGGGGGGGCAGGGAAGAATGCACTGTGGGGGAATCATACTGTGTGTGTATTGAGGGGGGGGGGGCAGGGAAGAATGCACTGTGGGGGAATCATACTGTGTGTGTATTGAGGGGGGGGCAGGGAAGAATGCACTGTGGGGGAATCATACTGTGTGTGTATTGAGGGGGGGGCAGGGAAGAAAGCACTGTGGGAGAATCATACTGTGTGTGTATTGAGGGGGGGCAGGGAAGAATGCACTGTGGGGGAATCATACTGTGTGTGTGTATTGAGGGGGGGCAGGGAAGAATGCACTGTGGGGGAATCATACTGTGTGTATTGAGGGAGGGCAGGGAAGAATGCACTGTGGGAGAATCATACTGTGGGTGTATTGAGGGGGGGCAGAGAAGAATGCACTGTGGGGGAATCATACTGTGGGTGTATTGAGGGGGGGGCAGGGAAGAATGCACTGTGGGAGAATCATACTGTGGGTGTATTGAGGGGCGGCAGGGAAGAATGCACTGTGGGGGAATCATACTGTGTGTGTATTGAGGGGGGGCAGGGAAGAATGCACTGTGGGAGAATCATACTGTGGGTGTATTGAGGGGCGGCAGGGAAGAATGCACTGTGGGGGAATCATACTGTGTGTGTATTGAAGGGGGGCAGGGAAGAATGCACTGTGGGAGAATCATACTGTGGGTGTATTGAGGGGGGGGCAGGGAAGAATGCACTGTGGGGGAATCATAATGTGTGTGTATTGAGGGGGGGGCAGGGAAGAATGCACTGTGGGAGAATCATACTGTGTGTGTATTGAGGGGGGGGGCAGGGAAGAATGCACTGTGGGGCAATCATACTGTGTGTGTATTGAGGGGGGGCAGGGAATAAAGCACTGTGGGAGAATCATACTGTGTGTGTATTGAGGGGGGGGCAGGGAAGAATGCACTGTGGGGGAATCATACTGTGTGTGTATTGAGGGGAGGCAGGGAAGAATGCACTGTGGGAGAATCATACTTTGTGTGTATTGAGGGGAGGCAGGGAAGAATGCACTGTGGGAGAATCATACTGTGGGTGTATTGAGGGGCGGCAGGGAAGAATGCACTGTGGGAGAATCATACTGTGTGTGTGTATTGAGGGGGGGCAGGGAAGAATGCACTGTGGGGGAATCATACTGTGTGTGTGTATTGAGGGGGGGCAGGGAAGAATGCACTGTGGGGGAATCATACTGTGTGTGTATTGAGGGGGGGCAAGGAAGAATGCACTGTGGGGGAATCATACTGTGTGTGTGTATTGAGGGGGGGCAGGGAAGAATGCACTGTGGGAGAATCATACTGTGTGTGTGTATTGAGGGGGGGGCAGGGAAGAATGCACTGTGGGAGAATCATGCTGTGTGTGTGTATTTAGGGGGGGCAGGGAAGAATGCACTGTGGGAGAATCATACTGTGGGTGTATTGAGGGGGGGCAGGGAAGAATGCACTGTGGGGGAATCATACTGTGTGTGTATTGAGGGGGGGCAGGGAAGAATGCACTGTGGGGGAATCAAACTGTGTGTGTATTGAGGGGGGGCAGGGAAGAATGCACTGTGGGGGAATCATACTGTGTGTGTGTGTATTGAGGGGGGGCAGGGAAGAATGCACTGTGGGGGAATCATACTGTGTGTGTGCATTGAGGGGGGGCAGGGAAGAATGCACTGTGGGGGAATCATACTGTGTGTATTGAGGGGGGGGCAGGGAAGAATGCACTGTGGGAGAATCATACTGTGTGTATTGAGGGGGGCAGGGAAGAATGCACTGTGGGGGAATCATACTGTGTGTATTGAGGGGGGGCAGGGAAGAATGCACTGTGGGGGAATCATACTGTGTGTATTGAGGGGGGGGCAGGGAAGAATGCACTGTGGGAGAATCATACTGTGTGTGTATTGAGGGGGGGCAGGGAAGAATGCACTGTGGGGGAATCATACTGTGTGTATTGAGGGGGGGCAGGGAAGAATGCACTGTGGGGGAATCATACTGTGGGTGCATTGAGGGGGGGCAGGGAAGAATGCACTGTGGGGGAATCATACTGTGTGTATTGAGGGAGGGCAGGGAAGAATGCACTGTGGGGGAATCATACTGTGTGTGTGTATTGAGGGGGGGCAGGGAAGAATGCACTGTGGGGGAATCATACTGTGGGTGTATTGAGGGGCGGCAGGGAAGAATGCACTGTGGGGGAATCATACTGTGTGTATTGAGGGAGGGCAGGGAAGAATGCACTGTGGGGGAATCATACTGTGTGTGTATTGAGGGGGGGCAGGGAAGAATGCACTGTGGGGGAATAATACTGTGTGTGTATTGAGGGGGGGCAGGGAAGAATGCACTGTGGGGGAATCATACTGTGTGTGTGTATTGAGGGGGGGCAGGGAAGAATGCACTGTGGGAGAATCATACTGTGTGTGTATTGAGGGGTGGGGCAGGGAAGAATGCACTGTGGGGGAATCATACTGTGTGTGTGTATTGAGGGGGGGGGCAGGGAAGAATGCATTGTGGGGGAATCATACTGTGTGTATTGAGGGAGGGCAGGGAAGAATGCACTGTGGGGGAATCATACTGTGTGTGTATTGAGGGAGGGCAGGGAAGAATGCACTGTAGGAGAATCATACTGTGTGTGTATTGGGGGGGGCAGGGAAGAATGCACTGTGGGGGAATCATACTGTGTGTGTGTATTGAGGGGGGGCAGGGAAGAATGCACTGTGGGGGAATCATACTGTGGGTGTATTGAGGGGCGGCAGGGAAGAATGCACTGTGGGGGAATCATACTGTGTGTGTATTGAGGGGGGGCAGGGAAGAATGCACTGTGGGGGAATCATACTGTGTGTGTATTGAGGGGGGGCAGGGAAGAATGCACTGTGGGGGAATCATACTGTGTGTGTATTGAGGGGGGTGAGCAGGGAAGAATGCACTGTGGGGGAATCATACTGTGTGTGTATTGAGGGGGGGCAGGGAAGAATGCACTGTGGGGGAATCATACTGTGTGTGTATTGAGGGGGGGCAGGGAAGAATGCACTGTGGGGGAATCATACTGTGTGTGTGTATTGAGGGGGGGCAGGGAAGAATGCACTGTGGGGGAATCATACTGTGTGTGTGTGTATTGAGGGGGGGCAGGGAAGAATGCACTGTGGGGGAATCATACTGTGTGTGTGTATTGAGGGGGGGGGCAGGGAAGAATGCATTGTGGGGGAATCATACTGTGTGTGTATTGAGGGGGGGCAGGGAAGAATGCACTGTGGGGGAATCATACTGGGTGTATTAAGGGGGGGGCAGGGAAGAATGCATTGTGGGGGAATCATACTGTGTGTATTGAGGTGGGGCAGGGAAGAATGCACTGTGGGGGAATCATACTGTGTGTGTGTATTGAGGGGGGGCAGGGAAGAATGCACTGTGGAGGAATCATACTGTGTGTGTATTGAGGGGGGGCAGGGAAGAATGCATTGTGGGGGAATCATACTGTGTGTGTGTATTGAGGGGGGGCAGGGAAGAATGCATTGTGGGGGAATCATACTGTGTGTATTGAGGGGGGGCAGGGAAGAATGCACTGTGGGAGAATCATACTGTGTGTGTATTGGGGGAATGCACTGTGGAGGAATCATACTGTGTGTGGGGACTGCAAGTGTAAAATAAAGAAAAAATAAAAATTAACACTTTGTGCACCACAGTATGTGCCCCTCTTTCTCATTAGGCTGGGCAGTATGTACAATACTGTAGTATTCCAATGCATTGTTAAATTGATTATCTTCGTACGTATGCAATCAGGTAGATACGTGAGCCCTTCAGTAAACTTCAGGCTGCCATGAAAACATCATCAGAAGTGATGGGACGCCTTCTCTATATCCAATCTCTTAAATGCTGCTGTCATGATTGACAAAGAATTTTAATGGTGAATGTTTTTTATTTCTATAGTGCCAACATATTCCATATAGCTTTGCAATTCAGAGGGGACATATATAAATATCAGATATTACAAAGTCACAAATAACTAGACAACTTACACAAGCGGAGTGAGGCTCCTGCTCACAAGTTTACACTCTATGAGGAAATAGGGAACACAAAAGCTAAAAAGTGCTTGTCGTGTACGGTCCAGTCATTAGTATAATAAATAGGGATATAACTAAAGCTGCATGAACCGGACATAAACCAGTATGTTTAGAAGTACAGATCCAAATTGCTACTGAGTGCATGAAGGCTGTCGAAACAGATAATAGAAAGGACAAGATTCTGAGGAATATTTTGGAAAAGAGAACTGGGAATTGTTAGATTCGCGAGGTAATAGTCTAAAGAGATGTGTTTTTAGGGCGCGTTTAAAACTGTGCATAGTAGAAATTATCCAGATTGCCTGGGGTAGAGCATTCCAGAGCACTGGCACAGCACGGGAGAAGTCCTGGAGACGGAAGTGGTAGATTTTGATTATAGAGGATGTTAGTCTTAGGTCATTCGTGGAACAGACAGAAAATGTAGGATGGTAGACAGAGATGAAAGAGGAGATATAGGGAAGTGCAGAACTGAGGAGCGCTCTGTCGATGACTGTGACATGTTTATGCTGTATTCTCCAGCGGATGAGCAAATAATGTAATGACCGGCACACGGTGAAGGCATCGGTGTAGCAGATGTACAGAAAAGATCCTGGCTGCTGCATTCAGCATAGATTAGAGAGGGGAGTTTAGTAAGAGGAAGACCGATTAGTAGCAAGTTGCAGTACTACAGAGGAGAATAAGGGTGACAGTAAGGCTTTTTGTTGTCTTTTTAGTGATCACAGTTAGCACCCATCACAGCAGTTACTGGGATGTGGAGTTAAGAGGTTACCGTGGCGATTTCCACAGAAATAGCAGCTCATTTCCAGTTATACTAACCCGGGGTCAGCTGGGTGCACTTACATTTTCACAAATAAGCACGACACATGACTGGCATGACCAGTAATGATGCTAGATTGTTGCTGGTTTGCAATGATGAGTACTGTTTTTCTTTTACTTTATCTTAGGATGTAGCATTGGAAAAGCTCCCAACAACATGGAACAGGTCCATAAAAAAAGGATACTGGGACATTGGAGCTGGCCGAGTACCTCCATCTGACCAGCTTCAGAGCAGACCAGCCAAACTAAGGAGGCCGGTAACACAGCAGGCCAGCAGTAAACTGTACAATTAAGATTCCCTCTTTTCTTGAGAAAGCAGAAGCTTTTTAATAAGAGGTAAAATCACAAAGTTGCTTGTTTTTTTCAGTTGCTTGTTTTTACAAGCAATTTGCAATTTTAACCATTGATGTACATGAGATAATCCTTTAAGGCTATGTGCCCACGATGCAGAAATGCTCCGGATTTTTCCTGAGCGTTTCTGCATCTCCCCTGGCAGAAAAAACGCATGCGGATTGTACGTGCGTTTTCCTGCCAGGGACAAGCGGAAGTGAAGCGTTCTTCACATGCATTTCCGCATGCGGGTTGACAAGCGCTTTCCAAGCGATTTTAGCATCACTTGGAAAGTGCTTGTCAACTTGGTCACACTATATAAATCCATGCAACCGGCATGGATTTATATAGTGTGACCCCAAAGAATGGTTAAAAATCAAAAAATAAATCTATACTTACCTTCCGATGGCCCCTGGAGTCTTGCTTCGCTGCGTTCAGGCTGCTGGCAGATCGCGTTACACTGAAGGACCTGCCGACGTCAGCATCGCGTGACCCATCATATGACTATGACATCAGCGCAGGTCCTTCAGTCCACCGCGATCTGCCGGCATGGGAGGACGAGCACAGCGGGGGCCACCAGAAAGTAAATATAACATTTATTTTTTATTTTATTCTTTTTTTTACAGGTTCTATGGTACCCGGGTCCGGAGGAGAGTCTCCTGTCCTCCACACCCGGGTACCATCCCACATTAGAACGCATGGAATGCGCATCTACATATACAGTGATGCGGAATCCATGCGTTCCAATGCAAGTCAATGGCAGCGAAAAGGCAGCGCTTCCGCAAAATAATTGGCAGTGCTGCGTTTTTTTCCGCAATGATAATCCGCAGCGGAAATTTCAACATAATGTGCACAGCACATGCGGATTATCATTGGGGAACATGGCACATCTACTACCATGCATTTTTTAAGCTTTTCTGCAGCGTTTTTGCCACTGTGGAAACGCTTAAAAAACACATTGTGGGCACACAGCCTTAAAGGGAATCAGTCAGTGAGATTAACCCTTCTACATTGTATATTTGGGAATGCAGGTCTTTGAAAGCTAAATAAACAATTTTATGTTCTATTTGTTCCAGCATTCCCAAGAAATTAGCCATTTAATTCATATGCAAATGAGGTGTTACATATTCTTGGCATGACAGAGCACACCCCGAGCCTCTGCCTCCTGAAGTTGTTTCCCCACCTTGCTCCTTCTTCTTTAGCTTGATTGATAGCTCGCTGTGTGTGTGATGTCAGGAGCCAGGTAAGGAAACCTGTGAGCTATCAATCAAGCTAACAAAGTTGATGATGGGAAAAGACACAACCTTGGGAGGCAGAGGCTCAGGAAGTGCTTTGTTACACCCAGAGCACCTAATGCTTCACTTGTATATGAATTAAAGGGTCGCTTTAAAGGAAAAGATAAAAATGTGTCCATGGAATTAGCTTTCAACACCTGCATGCCCAAATATGCGGTTTAAGGAGGTTGATCCATCCAGATTCCCTTTAACATACACTGAAAATCCACAGAATGAGTACCGTATATAGATTTATAGAACCCAACTGCTTACGTAAATGCAGTATGCACAGCAACTCCCCTGAAAAATGGTGCCCTACTTTATCTAATGTTGCAGGGTCAGTCATTCCGTATGTGCATACCATGTAGGCGTCCTTCTCCAACCTCCAGCTATAATGTATACATTTCCCCTCCTGGAGGAAAGAAATCCAAAATAAAATGTCTTTTTTGCTGTTGTCCAAGAGCATAGTCTACTATAGTGATTTATTGGACCAATAGACTGACACTGATGGAAAGGACGCCAAGTAGAGTCTAAAATGTCATATTGTAGCTTTGCCTCACTGCAGGACAACAGCTTTGTCTGGAGAACCTCTCAATTCCATTTTTCAAGAACTCAAGACAGAGACCCCCTGATGGAGTACAAAGTGGAGAGGAACACTTTACATTGGCACATGTACAAGTAAATCACAGCAGCAGTAGTGATAAACACTGTTGGATTTACCGAAATTTAAGTAGTCAATAGCAAGGCAAATAAAATATAACTTTTACTAAATAATGATTAAAATGATTTAGGAACAAACAATTAACACTTAAAAGCAGTCATATGTGGAGTAGTGCTTTACCGTCTAATAAAGGGTGAATCTCTCAGAATATAGGCCATATAGCCACCAAAAACCACCATGAGACAGTTATCAAGACATGAACATATATCAGGCGTAAATTTTTGATTAGGATATAGTTCAATTAACAGTCGATCTCATTAGCATATCCTATCCATAGGACAGTTACATAAATAGGTAATGCAACCAAGTGACATATAAACACCCCTATAATTCTCATGTGGTGCAGATCTCTAAGCTTAGTTGAGAATAAATGATAGCAAAACCTCCTACAAGGAGGTGTATCTACCAACCACCCCAATGCTGGGTATCCTATGGATAGGATATGCTAATGATATTGGCTGTTAACTGAACTATAGCCTAATCAAAAATTTAAGCCTGATATATGTTCATGTCTTGATACTTGTCTCATGGTGGTTTTTGGTGGCTATATGGTCTATATTCGGAGGGATTCACCCTTTATTAGACGGTAAAGCACTACTCCACATATGACTGCTTTTAAGTGTTAATTGTTTATTCCTAAATCATTTTAATCATTATTTAGTAAAAGTTATATTTATTTGCCTTGCTATTGACTGCAAGTAAATCACAACACAAAACTTGCTAGTGCCCTACATATGAATCAGGCAACATAAAGTCAAGAAAAAGCTGATTTCCACTGAATAAAATGAAGAAACAAAAAAGAATGCTTTACCGATAATCTTATATATGATGTAAATCCATTCACCTACCTGGTTTCCAAGGCATTATAGGCCATGGCTCATCCTTCAGAGGACAAAGTTTGCTCGCAGTCATATTCTTGTATTCTTCTGAAGTCATCTGTTTCATATATTCTTTATTTTGTTTGGAGAGATGTTCATCCCACCAGGTATTAGTGCTGTTGTATCGGGCTAGCAGGACACTGGTGGTACAGCTGTGGAGAGGTGGGAAAACAATCAACACCAAGGAATCGCTATTCCAACGTATATTTAGGGCTCAGATGAACATATTAAAAGCCTGCGTGCTGTCTGTCTGCAAAACTGATATCGTACAGACATCACACTGACCGATGCAAGTAAATTTGGTAGTTCACATAAACGTTTTTACACAAGGACCAGTGGTCTGCATGTGTATAAAAAACCGGATCACATACGAGTTGCCAATCATTTACCATGAGTTTTTAACAAATATTTTACAATTATAAAGATAAGATTCGGTACTTGACTTTTATTATTTATTAAATTTTTCATGTAAAAACGGATGCCATATGGACATGAAAAATGGACACACAGATCACACATGAAAAATATGCATTTTTTTTCTGGACGTAAAACAGGTGATTTTGCATATACTTGTGTGAACCCAGCCCTAAAGGAGCTGTCCAGTCTAAAACAACAAGTTTGCAGTCACTACGTGACTGCACACTTGTGAATCCTTGCTGTGTGCTGTGAGGATTCTCCCCTGCCGATGATGTCATGTTATCTGACCGCAAGTAAGCGATTTGCATACTTCTGGTCACAATCTGACAAGACTGTTTCCGGGCCTTACAGTTGTAATGAGCGAGGCAGCAACCATCCAGTCAGAATGTGGCCGGCAGTATGCATATCCGTACTAGCAATCGCACGACAGCCGTTCCCAGGGCTGACGCCGGAGAATCCTCACAGCACACGCGATGTGAGGATTCACAAGTCTGTAGTCACATTGAGTGACTGCTGACTGGTAGTTTTAGACTGGACCACCAATTTAAGTAGATTAACATTATTCCGTTATCAGAGGAGGGGGCATGGTCGGTCTAGCAGGTGCATGAGCTGTACTCCAGGTAGTGATAATGTCCTAGTGATAAAACCTTCATTGTAAGTAAACAACAGCACACAGCCTGATAAGTGACACATTGCTGAGCTCAATGTTTTAACCCCTACCTCATGGTGTCCTCAGATAACATAGCCATAACCTGCACTTTCAAGGGGTTATTCACAGCTGGGTACTGGAGATCAGCTCTTATTGAAGAGATTACCAAAGAAGCAGATTTGCAGTACCAGGCAGCAGCCACTAAGCAATGCGCACAGCTGTCCTGTCCTACAGTGCCTACAAGTAGTATTCAACCCCCTGCAGATTTAGCTGGTTTGATAAGATGCAAATAAGTTAGAGCCTTCAAACTGCAAACGAGAGTAGGTTTTATGAACAGAAGCATAAATCTTACAAACCAAAAAGTTATGTTGCTCAGTTGAATTTTATTAAATTTTAAACATAAAAGTGTGGGTCAATTATTATACAACCCCTATGTTTAATATTTTGTGGAATAACCCTTGTTTGCAATTACAGCTAATAATCGTCTTTTATAAGACCTGATCAGGCCGGCACAGGTCTGTGGAGTTATCTTGGCCCACTCCTCCATGCAGATCTTCTCCAAGTTATCTAGGTTCTTTGGGTGTCTCATGTGGACTTTATTCTTGAGCTCCTTCCACAAGTTTTCAATTGGGTTAAGTTCAGGAGACTGACTAGGCCACTCCAACACCTTGACTTTTTCCCTCTTGAACCAGGCCTTGGTTTTCTTGGCTGTGTGCTTTGGGTCGTTGTCTTGTTGGAAGATGAAATTACGACCCATCTTAAGATCCTTGATGGAGGAGCGGAGGTTCTTGGCCAAAATCTCCAGGTAGGCCGTGCTATCCATCTTCCCATGGATGCGGACCAGATGGCCAGGCCCCTTGGCTGAGAAACAGCCCCACAGCATGATGCTGCCACCACCATGCTTGACTGTAGGGATGGTATTCTTGGGGTCTTATGCAGTGCCATCCAGTCTCCAAACGTCACGTGTGTGGTTGGCACCAAAGATCTCGATCTTGGTCTCATCAGACCATAGAACCTTGAACCAGTCTGTCTCAGAGTCCTCCAAGTGATCATGAGCAAACTGTAGACGAGCCTTGACATGACGCTTTGATAGTAAAGGTACCTTACGGGCTCGTCTGGAACGGAGACCATTGCGGTGGAGTACGTTACTTATGTTATTGACTGAAACCAATGTCCCCACTGCCATGAGATCTTCCCGGAGCTCCTTCCTTGTTGTCCTTGGGTTAGCCTTGACTCTTCGGACAAGCCTGGCCTCGGCAAGGGAGGACACTTTCAAAGGCTGTCCAGGCCGTGGAAGGCTAACAGTAGTTCCATAAGCCTTCCACTTACGGATGATGCTCCCAACAGTGGACACAGGTAGGCCCAACTCCTTGGAAAGGGTTTTGTACCCCTTGCCAGCCTTGTGACCCTCCACGATCTTGTCACTGATAGCCTTGGAATGCTCCTTTGTCTTTCTCATGTTGACCATGTCTGAGTGCTGTTCACAAGTTTGGGGAGGGTCTTAAATAGTCGGAAAAGGCTGGCAAAAGAGATCTTTAATCCACACATGTGAAGCTCATTATTCTTGGTGCCTGAACTACTTCTTAATACTTTAGGGGGACCAAACAGAATTCTTGTGGTTTGAGGGGTTGAATAATAAATGACACTCTGAATTAACTTTTAACGTTTTAAAAAAAAAAAAAAAAAAAAAAATTTGCTGCAGTGCATTTCCCACTTCCAGGCTGATCTACAGTACAAATGTCACAATGCCAAGTTAATTCCGCATGTGTCAACCAGCTAAATCTGCAGGGGGTTGAATACTACTTGTAGGCACTGTATATACTGTTTACATCCAGCTGCTGACATAGGTGATAACTGCTGATCAGTGGGAGCTAAGTGACAGACAACCACTGAGCTTATATTGATGATATATCCTAAGAGTAAGACCTCAATATAAATGTAGTGAACAAGCCCTTAAAATGCGACATGCATTTCTGTAGCAGAAATTGGAAATTGACCCACAGAAGTGCAGCTGCAAGTGCAATAGATCTGCAATGACATTTCCATGTGAAATAAATAGCATACAACTAATTCCTATAGCAAAGTGTTTACTGCCATGCAGACAAAAGAAATGTTCCATTACATGTTCTCAAGGCTGTATGAAGCTCATTACCACACATGGGATGTGGCTGCTGGCACAGAATTGGCATGGGATCAGAAAGGTATCAGAAGAAATCAAAGGGCGCAGAGGCCATCACAAATACAGGGCCCTGGGGGCAACAGCTATCTGATGACTGGCAGCCTGATGACACAGCCATGCAACAGTGTCATGAGATCTGCTCCCTGCAGGACCTATGATATGAAGTCTGAGCACTATAGCATCCTCCATGTGACATATATATATATATTATATACACACACTATGACGTGATGCAGCCACACCACTGTGTACACAGAGCCATGCCGTCTGCCACTCACCAGTCATTCACAGCATGGCTCCTGCCCAGCGACGTGCACCGAGCAGAGAGCAGCCTCCAGCCCAGCCCCGCCGCCATTGTCACCCGGTGGGCTATCTCTTGTGCCGGGCACAGGTATCACTTCTACCGACACCAGAATCTTGTCCTTTGCGGAGCATGAGAAAGTCACCGGAGTCTTCCTGTCCGTCACTTTATTCCTCCGCCCGGAAACAGGACGCTGGTGGAGAGAAGTTCCGCCTGCGCTGTGGCTGTGCTGCTCTCCTGCCTCTCCCCTACAGGTGACCAGAAAGTGTAATAAGATCAGTAAATAAAGGCAGAGTGCAATAATATCGATGGAATAAGAATATTGTTATTAATAATTATAATAATAATACCACTCTGTGCTCAGATAATAGTTGTTACGTGGCACTCTTATAACTGTGCACGGATAGGATTCCACTCCCAGTAAGTCAATGAAGAATCTGGCATTCAATGGTTGATGCAAAAAATTGAAAGAAAATCTTTATTACATAGCAAAATTTCTGATTTGCATATTTATCATTTCGGTCTACATTGGCCTTCTACATACTGATAAAGCAATGAATGACAGTTTCAGGAGATAAAGATGTCAGGTTCATAGCATGAACCGCTGGTCCTCTAAGGGTATGTGCACACGTTCAGGATTTGAATCAGAAATTTGGGCAGCGTTTATGCATCTCCTTGGCAGGAAAAACGCTGCGGAAAAACATGCGGTCTGCCACAATTTTGATGTTTTTTTTTTATGTGTTTTTATACATCAATGAATGCTTTTTGGAGCTAAATAAAGTTATTTAGTAATTACATTCATGTAATTTCTGGGGCAGCTGGGAGCTGCTATTTTTAGCCTAGGAAGGTACCATTAGGCAAGCATGGTCCCTGGCTATTATTAATAGCTCACAGCTGGTTCATTAACTGGTACGTCCCCATAAACAGCAACAAGCAGCACTTTGGACGCAGCATATTTTTGCTACTTCCAAAACGCTATGTTCTAATGCTGCACTTTTGTGGTCGGTACATGTGAATCCACGGCATATAATGACACGTCAATCGGTCAAAATCTGCAGCGGCGACTATCATGTCCGCTACAGAAATTGACATGCTGTGGGTGAGTTTGGGTACATTATAGAGCGTCAAACCCGCAGCGTCCAGATGTTACAGCATAGTGGATAATAATAGATCTCCTAAAGGAAAAAAAAATGGCGCTATCTAAGCGTAGTAAGATTTGATTAATTAAAAGGGTGAGTATATATAGGAAATTAAGCCTAACTTAAAAGTCTAGTGGGTATCATAAGAATAATTATATAAATAATAAACATATAAAGGATACCTCAGACACATCGGAGATATGTAGAATATATTATAATTTTATTAAATACAGAATATTTTTATATAAAAAGCATCACATAGTAAGTGTTGGGAGGAGAGCAGCTAAAAACGATAAGGGGATACAAAGTTCAGAATCCCGATAAGTGACAAAAAGGAATGCACTGAGTGTACCAGGTCACTGCAAACACTATAAACTGTTATATAAGCATATCTAGTACAACTGATACAGTAGAAATCCAGCAGATCTGGATATATGTGAAAATACAAATCAATAGATATAAGAAATAGGTAAATATCACATGACAGCTAAAAATAGAAGAGACTAATAAATGTCACATGATAGTTCAGCTCAATCCAACATATATCAGCTAAATGCAAGGGGATATTTGAGCTATTATAGTGCATGTGAAATGATAACTGGCATACCATTTGGTCATCTAGTAGTAATGATACGGCATGCTAGGTAATAGAGTGAATGTCAGCTAGATATAAGTACCTTGAGTCATGGTGGGGAACCTGGGACCTGTGAGAGCAGTCAACCAGGCACTATATTATGCATATTATAAAATGTGTTGTGTATATAGTTTTTATTTGTTTTATATTAGTGTGAATAAAACAATTTTACTTACAAGCAACCTGAAGTTCCTGCACCTTGATCTCACTCAGTGACAGACAGCGTCATCACCTGGTTCTCCTTTTTAGCATAGTGGATGGGATCTCTAGAAATCCCATGTCCACTATGCGTGCATCAGAGGCTGCAAATCGCCCGTGGATACTGACATGCGGCACGTCTTTCAGGACCACAGCATGTCAAATTCACTTGTGGAGCTGCTACTCTCCGCAACAGAAATTTGACCACTAGAAAGTATTGAATGCGGTAAATACGCATGGTTCAGTGAACACATGTGGATTTACCTGCGTTCCATAGAATGCAACGTTTTGGACACAGCAAAAATATGCATCCTACGCGCTGCTAAGTCTAAATCATCGGCACAGAGCCTAAAATGTAAAAAAAAAAAATGGTGTGGGCTCCCACATCATTTTTATAACCAGCACAGGGAAAGCCGACCGCTGGGAGCTGATATTAGTAGCCGGGGAAGGGGCCATTAGCCAAAAATGTTCCCTGGCCAATAATATTAGCCCACAGCTGTTTGCTTTGCCTTTACTGGCTAGATTACAGGGGGACCCCAGAAAAAAATTGACGTATTGTCCCCCTATAAAATCTAACCAGAAAAGGCTAAACAGACAGCTGCGGGCTGATACTAATAACCAGGGAAGGGGCCATGGGTACTAGCCCCCTCTGCAGCTAATAATATCACCCCTCAGCGGTCCCAGAAATGGTTCATCCATAAAATGCGCCAAAGCTGGCACTTAGCCTCCGCTCTTCCCACTGTCCTGTTGCGGTGGTGAGTGGGGTTGGGGTTCACATCAGCCTTGTATTGGCAGCTGACGTGAAGCTCATATTTAGTAACGGAGGGCGTCTATGAGACCCCCCCATTACTAACCGCGTATTAAAGTTTACGCCGCTTTTTCAATAAAAGACACGGCCAGAGTAAAGTATTTTAATGAAATAAAAATACACACGGTTTTAATAATTTTTTTATTATATGCTCAGTCCCCGAATCCCTCGTCACCTGAAAAAAAAAAAAAAGTAAAAAACAACCCTCACCTGTGCGCTGTCACAACGTAATCCATTGGATTGTTCCTCGACGATCCGGGTCACTTCTACAGCAGTGACATCAGCGATCACTGATGTCACTGCTGTAGAAGACAGCAATATACACTGACAGGAGTGTAAAATCACTCCTGTCAGTGTACATGGCTCTGCTGCAGGACTGAGGTCACATGGGTTCATCAGCTAAAGATCAACTGATCAGCCCCAGTGACCTCATACTGTATCAGTGATAGGTGGGAACATTCTCAGGAATGCCGTAAAGTGAGGTCACGTGAGCTCTGAGCTGATCTTTAGCTGAGAGCTGACGTGACTTCAGGTCCTGGCAGCGCAACGATGTACACTACCGGGAACGAGAGCTGGGCTGAACACATCGCGAGGACCAGGAGGACGCCGGACTGGTGAGAATAGTGCTTTTTTATTTATTTTTCTTTCTTTACACCGTGTGTAGTCCCGGCTCATCTGGGGAGACTTCTACTCCCCTCAGCCACGCCGCTCTCACTGTTATCAGCGGGATCGGCGGTCGGATGATTGGAGTAGTGGTCCTCCCCAGCCGACCTGGGTACCACTCTATGCAGCGTTTTTGCAGCGTTTCCCCTGCCCATTGACTTTAATTGATCTGCCGCAAATTTGCAGGTATAAATATTATACCTGCGATTTTGCTCCGGTTCAGTTAAAGTCAATGGGCAGGAAACGCTGCGGAAACGCTGCATAGAAAGGACATGATGCGTTTTTAAACGCAATGCCAATCCTGAGCGGAAATTTCCGCATCACAGCACATCAGGATTGCCATCTCTCAGTTAAAATTTTAAGTTCTTGAACACAACCCTGTACCCTGTTTTACAATATTCCTCATAGTCCCCTGATCTGAACATAATTGAAAATCTGTGGCCAGACCTCAAAATAGCAGTGTTTGCAAGATGACCCAGCAATCTCACAGAACTGGAAGAATTTTCCAAGGGAGAATGGAAGAAAATCCCTCAAACAAGAATTGAAAGACTCTTGGCTGGCTACAAAAAGCGCTTATGACGCGCTCCCTGGGCCGAGTGTGCACGTGTGTGGGATACCCGGAGTCAGGTCTCTGGGGGTTGTAGTCTCCGTGGCGGCGACCCGGTCCCGTGGCTCAGGGTGGTCAAACCAGTGGCAGTCTTTATAGGGTTTTTGTGGTTTATTGTCCGACTACGCCACCCGTGGATTGCGGTCAGGGTGTACCGCCGCTGCGAGGCAGTCCGCTGAGGCTGGTGTGGTGTGCGCAGCTAAAGATGGGATAACTCCCCACGGGAAGAGTATGGCCTCAGGGCAGGGAATGTGGATGATGGGAGTGATGGTGTGCGGGCGTCCCAGTACTAGTAGTGCTGTATGCGGTGAGAAAGCAGGAACGACTCAGAGTCTTTGCAGTGCAGTTCAGGGTCTTTACTGATGATATTAAGGCAGACCCTCCCGGGAGTACTGGCTAGCATAAGGGGCCTGGTCAGTCTGCGAGCAAGCAGGAGTTCCCCTGGCCAGGTGGAGTTGTAGGCCTCCCTGTCTATCTGCACTCTTCCTGGCTACCTTGCTGTAAGTGAGTGGAAGTAGCCCACGTCCCTGAGTATACCGTGTGGTGCTCACCCGTATGGCTGGTGACTTGGGGCCTTCTGATAGCCTCCGCTCCTCGATGGCGGTGCTGGTCCCTTCCTTGTGACTGAGCCTCCGGGCTTCTATGGCCAGAGGACCTGGAATCCCCTGCCGGCTCTGTTCTGCTGCTGGACTTAGAGGTTCCCACAGCCTCGGACTCCGTTGTCCGGTAGTAGTCTCTTCAGCCAGGACGAGCAATATATCTGCTTCCAGTCCCTGGCACTCAGCTCCTGCTCCTACAGAGCTCCTAGCTGTTTCTCGCCCTCTGTCTGGAACTTCACTCCAGACTCTGTCTGTCTAACCCCGCCCCAGACCCAGTTTATATAGGGCAGATTCCTCCCCTCCCAGGTCAGGGCAGGAGGTGTTGCATGCTTAAGGGCTCCTGACCAGGAAACCTCCCACTTGCTCTCAGATGTAATATTTCTATTACTGTGGTAACCAGACCCCTGGGGTGCCACATTCCCCCCTAGTAAATTTTAGTACTCCGGGACTAAACACATTTTTAAGAAAACACAAGTACAGGGTATAAACAATAATACAACAACATATGTACAAGAAGCTTTAGTCTTTAGAGGTCACGGCATGTCCGTAACCGGGTGTCCATGTCACCCAACAAGGTGAAGTCTTGGAACAGAGTAGGGGACCTGTCCAAAGCAAGCCCCAAACGTTGGCCCTGGGCGTGGCTGCAAGGCTGAGGCTACCTACTTTGGGCCACAAGGAGGCCACGCCAGACAGGTTTTTCTCTTCCGCGGCCATCTTCGCAAGAGGCACCAAGGTGCAACTATCTACAATGTAGTTCCGGTTACTCAGCGTCCATAACCTGTCAGTCCAAATAAACCTGCAGGGTAACTAGAGAAACATAATTATTAACCAGGTAACAAAAACATAAACCTTTTTCAACATTGGCAATTTACAAGCAAATTCACATTACATTTTAGATTTTCCAGCGAGCGCGCATTTGTCCTCTAGTGCTCCTGGTGGACCTACGTAACCCACTATCTGGTTCTGCACTACAGGGTGTAGAAGGTGTTGCGGGTAGGCCTGGCAGCTTTCTGCGTACTCTTTGGCTTACTAGGGGCATGGCAGGCTCACTACTAGCAGAGGGTTGATTCTCCTGGGCTGCTGGTATGGATTCTTCTGCCTCCTGGGCCGGCTGCTCTTCCGACACTCCCTGCTCTTCTGTAGGCCCTTGAGAGGCTGGCTGGAGAAAGGTGAGGACGGGTACCACGACTGCGTTGTTGATTTGAGTCCAGGACCGGGAAAAGTCTCTGAGTACGGTACTGATCATTTCTTCCCTTTCCTCTTCGGGTTGAGGGTTCTCTTGATCTTCGTCAGGGCTTTGCAGCTGCTCGGGACACTTCTTCAGGTGGTCTCTGGAGACAATGGCTGTGGTCTCTCCTCCATCCTTACTGATTACACAAATTTTTGGGTTATCTTGACTTGAAGGCAGTACCGTGTACGGGTCCTTCTCCCACTGGTCGTCCAACTTGTGGAGCCGCCTCTTTCTCTTCAAGACCTGCTCTCCAGGTACCAGGGGAACAGCGGGAGCATGCTGGTTATAAGTCTTCTCTTGCCTTTCTCTTGCTTGAGACAGACTTCGCTCGACGCTCTCCTGTACTTTCCGATACTGCTGCTGCCGTTCTGTATTCCAGTCTGCCTCTGGCGAGGTGTCCTCAGTTGTCAGGACTCCCATATCCAGGTCAATAGGCAGCTTACCAGGTCTTGCTCTCATAAGGTAAGCCGGGGTACAGTTGGTGGAACCTACAGGGATGTGATTATATAAGTCCACCAGATCAGGCAGTTTTTCAGGCCACAGACTGTGTTCTTCCAGGGGCAACGTTTTTAGCAAGTCTATCACCACCTGGTTCATTTTCTCACATAGTCCGTTGGTCTGAGGGTGATAGGGCGTTGTTCTTATCTTCCTGCAGCCATACAGATTGCAGAACTCTTGGAAGACCTCCGCTTCGAAGGCTGGCCCTTGGTCAGTCAACACTTGCTCCGGATACCTGTGTGGATGGCAGAAGTGCTGCTGGAAGGCTCTAGCTGCTGTTTGAGCCGTTAAGTCCTTGACAGGGACCACCACCAGGAACCGGGAGTAGTGATCTACGATGGTGAGGGCGTAGACGTACCCAGATTTGCTTGGAGCCAGTTTCACATGGTCCAGGGCTACCAGTTCCAGTGGCTGTCTGGTGATGATGGGCTGCAGGGGAGTCTTCTGGCTGGTGCGGTCCTTCCTTCTTAGGTTGCACGGGCCACAGTCTCTACACCACCTCTCGATGGCTCCTCTCATGCCTACCCAGTAGAACCGTCCACGCAACAGGAACTCCAGCTTCTTCCATCCGAAGTGTCCTGCTCCGTCATGGTATGCCTCCAGAACCATAGCCGCGTCTCGTCTTGTGACCACTACCTGCCAGGTCAGCTCATGTGTTCTTGAGTTGACCATTCTCCGGCACAGCTTCTCCTTGTAAAGAAACAGTTTACTTTTCTCCTTCCACAGTTGCTTGGTTTCCTTCGGAGCATCTGGGTCAAGACGGGCATCAGCCTGTGTCAGCATTTCCTTCACCAGACGGACTGCGGGATCACTGTCTTGCGTCTCCGCCCAGCTGTAGTGGGGTAAGGGATTGAACGTGGCAGAGCGCCTGTCCCTTACACTGTGGGAATACAGGGTAATCCCATGACGGTGGAACGCAGGGAGTTCGACCTCTTCCAGTTCTTCTGGATCTTCCCCTACGTCCGGTAAGTTTGGCATTCTGGACAGGGCATCCGCGTTGGCATTTGAGCGTCCCGCCCGGCATTTGATGGTGAATTCATAGCTGGACAGGCGGGCCATCCATCTCTGCTCCAGGGCACCAAGCCTTTCAGTGTCCAGGTGTGTCAACGGATTGTTATCCGTGTACACGGTGAACTTGGAAGAGGCAAGGTAATGCTTGAAACGTTCGGTCACTGCCCACATCACTGCCAGGAACTCTAGCTTGAATGAGCTATAACTCTCAGGGTTTCTCTCTGTGGGCCGTAGTTTTCGGCTGGCGTAAGCGATTACCCGTTCTTTCCCCTGCTGGATCTGGGACAGTACGGCACCTAGCCTGATGTTGCTCGCATCCGTGTGGAGGATAAAGGGCTGGCTGTAGTCAGGGTACGCCAGGATTTCATCCCCCGTGAGGGCCATCTTCAGCTGGCGGAAGGACTCCTCTTCCACCTTTTCCCACCTGAAGGGCGGCTTCTGGGTTTTGGCCTTCCTGGATTGACCTATCAGGAGGTCCTGCATAGGAGCTGCCATTTTGGTGAAACCGGGAATGAATCTTCGGTAGTAGCCTACCAACCCGAGGTACTGCCACACTTCCTTTATGCTGGAGGGTCTTGGCCAGTCTTTAATCACGGTGATCTTATCGGGGTCGGGAGCCACTCCGTCAGCACTCACCACGTGTCCCAGGTACTGTACATTTGGTTTCAGTAGGTGACACTTGGAGGGTTTCACCTTTAGGCCGTAGCTTGCCAGGGCGTCAAACACTTCTGCCAGGTGTTTCAGATGGTCCTCGTAGGTTTTGGAATAGACGATGAGATCGTCCAGGTATAACTGGACCGTCTCGAAATTCCGGTGTCCCAGACAGCATTCCATCAACCGCTGGAAGGTTCCTGGTGCGTTGCAGAGCCCGAACGGCATACAGTTGAATTCGCTGAGACCCATCGGGGTGGTGAATGCGGTCTTCTCCTTGTCCGCCTCTGCTACAGGAACCTGCCAGTACCCGCTAGTAAGATCCAAAGTGGAGAAGAAGTTAGCAGATTTTAATGCAGCTAAAGATTCTTCTATTCTAGGTAACGGGTACGCATCTTTGTGTGTGATACGGTTGACCTTTCTGTAGTCCACACACATTCTCATTGTGTTGTCCTTCTTTTTCACTAGAACTAGTGGAGCTGCCCAAGGGCTACAGCTGTCCCTGATTACCCCAGCCTCCTTCATGTCCCGCAACATCCCTTTTGCATGCTGATAGTGTGCAGGGGGTACAGGTCGGTATCTTTCCTTTATGGGTGGATGGTCTCCTGTGGGGATGTGATGTTCTACCCCCTTTACTCGCCCGAAGTCTAGCGGGAGTTTACTAAAGACTCTTTCGTACTCCTGAACCACCCGGTAGACTCCCTGTTTTTGGTGTGAGGGAGTGGAGTCAGTACCCAAATGCAGTTGCTGACACCAGTCCTCCATTTGTTTCTTAGAGCCGTTACCTTCCTCTGGTTGAGATGGAGGCAAGGGTTCTACGGCCTTTACAGAATTTTGGTTTATGGTGAACAATTTGGCTAGCGTGGCATACCGGGGCAGGTGTACTTCTCTCTCCCCGATATTTACGATGCGGACAGGTACCCTCCCATGGCGTACATCGACCACTCCCCGTGCTGTCAAAATGGTGGGCCTACTGTCTGAGTAGACGGGCTCTACCATTGCTTGGTAGTCTCTACCTCTTAGACCAATAGCTGCCCGGCACCTGATCATCATCTCACTTTTCGGGGGCATGGCAATAGGGAACGGGTCACACATTCTCACGCTACCAATCTCACCACCAGATAATTCCACCTGTTGCCGTTTCATCAGTGCCCGGATCTCTTTTTGGAGGACACGCTGCTGGCTGGAACTGACGTTCTTGGCAACCTGCTGTAAAATGAGAATCACCTCTGCAAGACAATTTTCATTCACGTTAGTTCCCAAGGTTATTCTAGGGTGACTCTCATGACGGTCAATGTCCACAATAATCAGTCCTTGTGCCGCCAGTTCGACCTTACCGACCTTAATGGTCACCTCTTTGAACCCCACCTGCGGCACGGACTGACCATTGCTGGCGATGATACTCAGGTCGTCATCTGGGTAGCGGGTTATGTCCGAGTCATTCCAGTACCGCTTAAAGAGCACGTACGGGATGGTAGTCACCTGTGACCCAGTGTCTAGTAGGGCACTCATAGGAATGCCATCCAGTACCACAGGCAAGACCAGATGTCCCCCTACGTATTTATCACGCCAGATCGATGGGCCTGATGATCTTATGCCTGGGGGTTGGCCCTCTGCCCCAGTTTGTGCCCGTTTAAATGACAGTACCTTGCCATATGTCCGGGTTGATTGCAGCGGCGGCAGATGGGTTGTCCGTCCTCGTTGTATCTGTCGCTGGGTCTTCCTCTGGACGATGGAATCCTCCTCTGTCGGTGCCACGGGACGTCCTCCGGTCCAGATGCCAGCTGGATCTTTCCTGGAGGAGAGACCTGTAAAAACTGCACAGTTCTGGTTAGTGCGGCCACGCTTTTAGTTAGCTCTTGGACCTGATGGTGCAGGTCTGTAGCCGGGTTGTTGTCCAAAGCCTGCGCACCAGCTCCTACAGGCTCTGCAGACAAGGGCGCCGCCTTTGGATGATAGGTAATAGCAGGGCGCCGGTGGGTTACAGCGATACCCGGTGCCGGTTCTCGGAGCACCCGGTTGGCCCTGTTTTTGAACTTTGCAAAGTCTAAACCAGGGTTCTGCAAGGCCATTGCACCCAACTGGGTTCGGTGGGCGTTGGACAGCAGACCCTCAATGAATTGCTCAGTTAACAGTTCATCTGCATTCCGCACACTGTCAGGGTCTGCCTGTTTAATGGCTCCCAGGGCCTCTTGCAAACTCAAAGCATAGTCTCTTATACTGTCTTGGGCCCCCTGCTTGCACTCATAAAATCTCATTTTGATCTCGGCTGAGGTGCGGGTATCAAAAGTGTCCTTCAGAAGGGCCAAGATCTCCTTTACGGTCTCCTTGTCCCGGACTGACCAGGACTTTACTTCACGCTGGGCTGCGCCGGTTAGCTGGCCTATCAATATGCTCACTTTCTGGCCCTCCATCAGGGGGTATACCTTAAATAGGCTGTACAGTCTCTCTTTAAAGTCGCTTAGGGTATGCGACTCCCCTGAGTATTGGGGCAGCCAGGCCGCTCCGGGGATGTAAGGCATTGTAAATGGCATTACTGCGGCAGTGGCTGCGCTGGTGGTAGAAGATCCCTCCGTGTCTGTCATCTTCCTCCCCCCTAGTTAAGTGTGGCCTACCTTCCGACGATCCTCTTCTGTAGGCCGCGCCTCCGCTGGTGCTGCTCCGGACGAGGACCTTGCGTCGCGTCCTGGTGACGTCAGCGTCGCTCTCTGTCCCTTCCAGGACCTTGCGCAACGTCGGTGCGTGGGGCGGAGCTTCAGGTCTCGCGCGCTTTCGGCGTCCACGCCCCTCTTCTTCCCGCGCGGCGTCCCGAAGATAGCGTCCGATGGCGGGAAAACGACTGCGGATGGCGGGAAAACAGCTGCGGATGGCGGGAAACTTCTGAAGATGGCGGGAACCTTCACCACGGCAGGTATGACAGTCTTTTGAAGGCACGCAGTACCCGGTGGTTGCGGGCACGAAATCCTGCTGACTACTCCAAAGTTGACGCGCTCCCTGGGCCGAGTGTGCACGTGTGTGGGATACCCGGAGCCGGGTCTCTGGGGGTTGTAGTCTCCGTGGCGGCGACCCGGTTCCGTGGCTCAGGGTGGTCAAACCAGTGGCAGTCTTTATAGGGTTTTTGTGGTTTAATGTCCGACTAGCGCCACACGTGGATTGCGGTCAGGGTGTACCGCCGCTGCGAGGCAGTCCGCTGAGGCTGGTGTGGTGTGCGCAGCTAAAGATGAGATAACTCCCCACGGGAAGAGTATGGCCTCAGGGCAGGGAATGTGGATGATGGGAGTGATGGTGTGCGGGCGTCCCAGTACTAGTAGTGCTGTATGCAGTGAGAAAGCAGGAATGACTCAGAGTCTTTGCAGTTCAGTTCAGGGCCTTTACTGATGATATTAAGGCAGACCCTCCCGGGAGTACTGGCTAGCATAAGGGGCCTGGTCAGTCTGCGAGCAAGCAGGAGTTCCCCTGGCCAGGTGGAGTTGTAGGCCTCCCCATCTATCTGCACTCTTCCTGGCTACCTTGCTGTAAGCGAGTGGAAGTAGCCCATGTCCCTGAGTATACCGTGTGGTGCTCACCCGTATGGCTGGTGACTTGGGACCTTCTGATAGCCTCCGCTGTTACAACTCTCCTGTTAGTTTTTTTTTAGTTTGCTGGTCACCTGACCAGTTTTGCCTATTTAATCCGGCTCCGCCCTCCTGGCATTGCTGGACTTCATTTGTATTTACTACTGTTGAGCTAGCTTGGTGCTCTGTTGCCGTTCTCTGTTAGTTTTGCTAGGTCTTCTGACCTCTTTACTTTTTGTTGTGTGTTTGTCTTTGACTGCTACGATTTCTGCTAGGAGGTGTCCAACTTTTCCCAGTCCCTAGTTCTTGTAGGGATTCCTCCCTCACATCTATAGGTCTTCGTACAGACTAGCCGAGGACTTTAGCGGGTCTGATCGCAGGATCAGGTTCCACGTTACATCGTAGGGATCTAGCTTAGTTCTATTGTAGGGACAGATCTCCTTTCTTTCCTTAGTGCTTGTAGCAGATCATAACATCTATGGCCAGAGGACCTGGAATCCCCTGCCGGCTGGGTTCTGCTGCTGGACTTAGAGGTTCTCACAGCCTCGGACTCCGTTGTCCGGTAGTAGTCTCTTCAGCCAGGACGAGCAATATATCTGCTTCCAGTCCCTGGCACTCAGCTCCTGCTCCTACAGAGCTCCTAGCTGTTTCTCGCCCTCTGTCTGGAACTTCACTCCAGACTCTGTCTGTCTAACCCCGCCCCAGACCCAGTTTATATAGGGCAGATTCCTCCCCTCCCAGGTCTGGGCAGGAGGTGTTGCATGCTTAAGGGCTCCTGACCAGGAAACCTCCCACTTGCTCTCAGATGTAATATTTCTATTACTGTGGTAACCAGACCCCTGGGGTGCCACACTTACAAGCTGTGATATTTTCAAAAGGGGGTGCTAATAGGTTCTAACCATGCAGGGTGCCCAAACTTTTGCATCGGCCCATTTTCTTTTTTGTAATTTTTAAAGTGTTACAGATGAAAACATACAGGGTGGTCCAAAAGTAGGTGGACAGAAACTTTTTTGCACAAGTCTCTTTGGGTATTAATTTTTGAAATGCATCTCTTATGTAATTTTTCAAATCACTGACACTTTTTGGTTTTCGACTATAAATTTTGTCCTTGAGTAGAGATGAGCGGTGTTCGACTAGAACTGTTCGCCAATCTCAAATTCGAGCTGTTTTGGGCGGTGTTCGAGTTGTTCGACGAACCCGAACGATTTGCAAAAAATTCGGCTGTTCGAGGTTATGTTCGATAACCGTTCGTGCACCAAAAGCGTGTCCTGCATGTCTGGCGCTATTTAGAGCACCAATCATGCAGGGATTGTCTGCCACTCACTGTAATGCCACAGCCATGGTGGTTGTGGCATTACAGTGATTGCCCAAATCGATGGGAACAGTGCTCACAGTGAAACATGAAAAGCCGGCAATTCATCAGCGGCATACACCGGTACCCGACAATTTAGAACAAAAAGAATAGAGCTTCACACATAGATTAGATAGATAGAAACATGTCAGTCACATATATATGAAGTACAGTGACAGTGTTGCTTACTGTACTTGTCATTTAGTGTAAAGGATTTATAAAAAAAAATAATAGTGTTTTCATGCACCGTCTCTTTAAAAAAGCCGGCCGGCAATTCAGCAGCGGTACCCGACAATTTATAACAGACAGAATAGAGCTTCACACATAGATTAGATAGATAGAAACATGTCAGTCACATATATATGAAGTACAGTGACAGTGTTGATTACTGTACTTGTCATTTAGTGTAAAGGATTTATTAAAAAAAATAATAGTGTTTTCATGCACCGTCTCTTTAAAAAAGCCGGCCGGCAATTCAGCATCTGTACCCGACAATTTAGAATAGAAGGAATAGAGAATCACACATAGATTAGATAGATAGAAACATGTCAGTCACATATATATGAAGTACAGTGACAGTGTTGATTACTGTACTTGTCATTTAGTGTTAAAATAAAGGATTTCTTTTAAAAAAAATTGGCGTGGGGTTCCCCTTAATTTTAGTCTCTAGCGGAGGTTAACCAGACTGCTGGGGCAGATGTTTGAAGCCTGGGAAGGGGGTAATACCCACGGAGCTTCCCAGGCTACTAATATCAGCCCCCAGCGGAATACCTAGCCTTTACTAGCTATTAAAATGGGGGACCCCCCAAAAAAATGACGTGGGGTCCCCCCTATTTTAATAGCTAGCAAAGGCTAGGCAGACAGCTGGGGGCTGATATTAATAGCCCAGGAAGGGTGCCATGAATATTGGCCCCCTCCCAGGCTAGAAACACCAGCCGTCAGCCGCCCCAGAAATGGCGCATCCTTAGAATGCGCCAATTCTGGCACTTAGCCTCGCTCTTCCCACTGCCCTGTAGCGGTGGCAGTGGGGTAATAGGGTTGGGGTTGATGTCAGCTTATAATGCCAGCTGACATCAAGCCCAGGTTAGTAATGGAGAGGCATCTATAAGACACCCCCATTACTAACCCCATAGTCAAAGTTAAAAGAAAACACAAACACCCAGAATAAAGTCCTTTAATTGAAATAAAGACACATTCCTTTCTGCTGCGGTCCAGCCTGTCATCTCGATGTAGCAGAGCTGAAGCTGTCCTGGGAACCATGGAAAGGTAAGGATGATGTTGGTTTATTATTTTACTTTTATTGCAGAAGACATTGGCTTCAGCTGGAATGGGCGTGATGGTAAGTATGGTTTAATTTAGAACAATAAAGAATTGTGTGTTTATTTCAATTAAAGGACTTTATTCTGGGTGTTTGTGTTTTTTTAAATACTTTACTAGAAATTCATGGTGGTCATGTCTAATATTGGCGTGACCCCATCAATTTCGGGCTTAGGGCCAGCTGATAATGCCAAGCTGGCCTTAACCCCTTTATTACCCAGTGAGCCACCGCACCAGGGCCCTGGATGAGTTGGGTACAGCGCCAGAAGATGGCGCTTCTATGAACGCGCCATTTTCTGGGGCGGCTGCGGACTGCAATTTGCAGCGGGTGGGGCCCAGAAAGCTTGGGCCTCCCTGCGCTGCGGATTCCAGCTCCCAGCTGCCTAGTTGGAGCTGTCCTGGGAACCATGGAAAGGTAAGGATGAGGTTGCTTTATTATTTTTCTTTTATTGCAGGAGATCGTTGGCTTCAGCTGGAATGGGCGTGATGGTAAGTATGGTTTAATTTAGAACAATAAAGAATTGTGTCTTTATTTCAATTAAAGGACTTTATTCTGGGTGTTTGTGTTTTTTTTTTAACTTTGACTATGGGGTTAGTAATGGGGGTGTCTTATAGACGCCTCTCCATTACTAACCTGGGCTTGATGTCAGCTGGCATTATAAGCTGACATCAACCCCAACCCTATTACCCCCTGCCACCGCACCAGGGCAGCGTGGAAGAGCGAGGCTAAGTGCCAGAATTGGCGCATCCTATGGATGCGCCATTTCTGGGGCGGCTGACGGCTGGTGTTTCTAGCCTGGGAGGGGGCCAATATTCATGGCTCCCTTCCTGGGCTATTAATATCAGCCCCCAGCTGTCTGCCTAGCCTTTGCTAGCTATTAAATTAGGGGGGACCCCACGTCATTTTTTTGGGGGGGGTCCTCCATTTTAATAGCTAGTAAAGGCTAGGTATTCAGCTGGGGGCTGATATTAGTAGCCTGGGAAGCTCCGTGGGTATTACCCCCTTCCCAGGCTTCAAACATCTGCCCCAGCCGTCTGCTTAACCTCCGCTAGAGACTAAAATTACGGGGAATCCCACGCCAATTTTTTTTAATAATAAATCCTTTATTTTAATACTAAATGACAAGTACAGTAACCAACACTATCACTGTACTTATTATATATGTGACTGACATGTTTCTATCTATCTAATCTATGTGTGAAGCTCTATTCTGTCTGTTATAAATTGTCGGGTACAGATGCTGAATTGCCGGCCGGCTTTCTTAAAGAGACGGTGCATGAAAACACTATTATTTTTTTTGATAAATCCTTTGCAGTAAATGACAAGTACAGTAAGCAACACTGTCACTGTACTTCATATATATGTGACTGACATGTTTCTATCTATCTAATCTATGTGTGAAGCTCTATTCCTTCTATTCTAAATTGTCGGGTACAGATGCTGAATTGCCGGCCGGCTTTTTTAAAGAGACGGTGCATGAAAACACTATTATTTTTTTTAATAAATCCTTTGCAGTAAATGACAAGTACAGTAAGCAACACTGTCACTGTACTTCATATATATGTGACTGACATGTTTCTATCTATCTAATCTATGTGTGAAGCTCTATTCTGTCTGTTATAAATTGTCGGGTACCGCTGCTGAATTGCCGGCCGGCTTTTTTAAAGAGACGGTGCACGAAAACACTATTATATTTTTTAATAAATCCTTTACACTAAATGACAAGTACAGTAAGCAACACTGTCACTGTACTTCATATATATGTGACTGACATGTTTCTATCTATCTAATCTATGTGTGATGCTCTATTCCTTCATGTCTAAATTGTCGGGTACCGGTGTATGCCGCTGCTGAATTGCCGGCCGGCTTTTTTAAAGAAAGCGTCTTCTGAGCAGTTTGTCAGCTTTTGGACACCTTTGAAGGTGTTTTCTATGTGTTCCTATGTGTTTTTGTTTGCCTGCCATTGGTTTTAACGGTGTTCGACGGTGTTCTAAGGTGTTCGACGAACAGTTCGACGAACAGTTCCTCGAACATCCCGGTGTTCGACGAACCGAACCGAACCCGAACACTACGGGGGTGGCTCAACACTATCCTTGAGTCCTCCCCAAAAGAAAAAATCCATTGGGGTGAAGTCTGGTGAACGTGTTGGCCAATCAAGTGGGCCTCTTCGGCCAATCCATTTATTAGGAAATGTTTCATCAAGATACTCGCGGACTACTCTTGAATAATGTGGAGGGGCCCCATCTTGTTGGAAATAAAGGTCATTTGAATTAGGCTGTTGCTGTAACTGGGGAACAACTTGATTCATTACAATTTCGAGATACTTATCTCCTGTGACTCTTCCATCAAAAAATATTGGTCCTAAAACACCAGAACTTGAAATACCACCCCAAACATTGACACCAGGCCCATTTAGTTGTTGCTCTAATGTTAAATGCATGTTCTCATTATACCAGTAAATACCAGTAAATAAAATTATGTATGTTAATATGGCCGGATAATTTGAAAGAAGCTTCATCACTACACATAATCACTTTACACCATGTTTGATAAATCTCCCCCTTCATAACCTTATTACACTTTCTGTCCACCTACTTTTGGACCACCTTGTATAAATATATATATATATATATATATATATATATATATATATATATATATATACAGTACCGACCAAAAGTTTGGACACACCTTCTCATTTAAAGATTTTTCTGTATTTTCATGACTATGAAAATTGTACATTCACACTGAAGGCATCAAAACTATGAATTAACACATATGGAATTAACAAAATAGTGTGAAACAACTGATAATATGCCTTATATTCTAGGTTCTTCAAAGTAGCCACCTTTTGCTTTGATGACTGCTTTGCACACTCTTGGCATTCTCTTGATGAGTTCAAGAGGTAGTCACCGGAAATGGTTTTCACTTCACAAGTGTGCCCTGTCAGGTTTAATAAGGATGGGATTTCTTGCCTTATAAATGGGGTTGGGACCATCAGTTGTGTTGTGCAGAAGTCAGGTGGATACACAGCTGATAGTCCTACTGAACAGACTGTTAGAATTTGTATTATGGCAAGAAAAAAGCCGCTAAGTAAAGAAAAACGAGGGGCCATCATTACTTTAAGAAATGAAGGTCAGTCAGTGAGAAAAATTGGGAAAACTTTGAAAGTGTCCCCAAGTGCAGTTGCAAAAACCATCAAGTGCTACAAAGAAACTGGCTCACATGAGGACCGCCCCAGGAAAGGAAGACCAAGAGTCACCTCTGCTTCTGAGGATAAGTTTATCCGAGTCACCAGCCTCAGAAATCGCAGCTTAACAGCAGCTCAGATTAGAGACCAGGTCAATGCCACACAGAGTTCTAGCAGCAGACATCTCTTCAACAACTGTTAAGAGGAGACTTTGTGCAGCAGGCCTTCATGGTAAAATAGCTGCTAGGAAACCACTGCTAAGGACACGCAACAAGCAGAAGAGACTTGTTTGGGCTAAAGAACACAAGGACTTGACATTAGACCAATGGAAATCCGTGCTTTGGTCTGATGAGTCTAAATTTGAGATCTTTGTGCGACACAGAAAAGGTGAACGGATGGACTCTACATTCCTGGTTCCCACCGTGAAGCATGGAGGAGGAGGTGTGATGGTGTGGGGGTGCTTTGCTGGTGACACTGTTGGGGATTTATTCAAATTTGAAGGCATACTGAACCAGCATGGCTACCACAGCATCTTGCAGCGGCATGCTATTCCATCCGGTTTGCGTTTAGTTGGACCATCGTTTATTTTTCAACAGGACAATGACCCCAAACACACCTCCAGGCTGTGTAAGGGCTATTTGACCAAGAAGGAGAGTGATGGGGTGCTACGCCAGATGACCTGGCCTCCACAGTCACCAGACCTGAACCCAATCGAGATGGTTTGGGGTGAACTGGACCGCAGAGTAAAGGCAAAAGGGCCAACAAGTGCTAAGCATCTCTGGGAACTCCTTCAAGATTGTTGGAAGACCATTTCCGGTGACTACCTCTTGAAGCTCATCAAGAGAATGCCAAGAGTGTGCAAAGCAGTCATCAAAGCAAAAGGTGGCTACTTTGAAGAACCTAGAATATAAGACATATTTTCAGTTGTTTCACACTTTTTTGTTAAGTATATAATTCCACATGTGTTAATTCATAGTTTTGATGCCTTCAGTGTGAATGTACAATTTTCATAGTCAAGAAAATAAAGAAAAATCTTTAAATGAGAAGGTGTGTCCAAACTTTTGGTCTGTACTGTATATATATATATATATATATATATATATATATATATATATATAAATAAAGGGAACACTTATACAAAAGAATATAACTCCAAGTAAATCAAACTTCTGTGAAATCAAACTGTCCAATTTGGAAGCAACACTGATTGACAATCAGTTTCTCATGCTGTTGTGCAAATGGAATAGACAATAGATGGAAATTATTGGCAATTATCAAGACACACTCAATAAAGGAGTGTTTCTGCAGGTGGGGACCACAGACCACATCTCAGTACCAATGCTTTCTGGCTGATGTTTTGGTCACTTTTGAATGTAGGTTGTGCTTTCACACTCGTGGTAGCATGAGACGGACTCCACAACCTACAGAAGTTGCTCAGGTAGTGCAGCTCATCCAGGACGGTACATCAATGCGAGCTGTGGCAAGAAGGTTTGCTGTGTCTGTCAGCGTAGTGTTCAGAGGCTGGAGGCACTACTAGGAGACAGGCCAGTACACCAGGAGACGTGGAGGGGGCCGTAGCAGGGCAACAACCCAGCAGCAGGACCGCTACCTCCGCCTTTGTGCAAGGAGGAACAAGAGGAGCACTGCTAGAGCCCTGCAACATGACCTCCAGCAGGCCACAAATGTGCATGTGTCTGCACAAATGGTTAGAAACCGACTCCATGAGGGTGGTATGAGGGCCTGACGTCCACAGATGGGGGTTGTACTCACAGCCCAACACCGTGCAGGACGCTTGGCATTTGCCACAGAACACCAGGATTGGCAAAGTCGCCACTGGCGCCCTGTGCTCTTCGCAGATGAAAGCTGGTTCACACTGAGCACATGTGACAGACGTGACAGAGTCTGGAGACGCCATGGAGAGCGATCTGCTACCTGCAACATCCTTCAGCATGACCGGTTTGGCAGTGGGTCAGTAATGATGTGGGGTGGCATTTCTTTGGAGGGCCGAACAGCCCTCCATGTGCTCGCCAGAGGTAGCCTGACTGCCACTAGGTACCGATATGAGATCCTTAGACCCCTTGTGAGACCATATGCTGGTGCGGTTGGCCCTGGGTTCCTCCTAATGCAGGACAATGCCAGACCTCATGTGGCTGGAGTGTGTCAGCAGTTCATGCAAGATGAAGGCATTGAAGCTATGGACTGGCCCGCCCGTTCCCCAGACCTGAATCCGATTGAGCACATCTGGGACATCATGTCTCGCTCCATCCACCAACATCATGTTGCACCACAGACTGTCCAGGAGTTGGCGGATGCTTTAGTCCAGGTCCGGGAGGAGATCCCACAGGAGACCATCCGCAACCTCATCAGGAGCATGCCCAGGCGTTGTAGGGAGGTCATACAGGCACGTGGAGGCCACACACAATACTGAGCCTCATTTTGACTTGTTTTAAGGACATTACATCAAAGTTGGATCAGCCTGTAGTGTGTTTTTCCACTTTAATTTTGGGGGTGACTCCAAATCCAGGCCTCCATTGGTTAATAAATTTTAATTCCATTGATCATTTTTGTGTGATTTTGTTGTCAGCACATTCAACTTTGTACCGAACAAAGTATTCAATGAGAATATTTTATTCATTCAGACCTAGGATGTGTTATTTGAGTGTTCCCTTTATTTTTATGAGCAGTATATATATATATATGTATATGTGTGTGTGTGTATATATATATATATATATATGTGTATATATATATATATATATATATATATATATATTTATTGCCTAAAATACAAAGAAAATGTGTCATCTTTAACTTTAGGGATCATTTCATCTTCAACTTGCTTAACATTAATTTTGACCACTGGGGCCCAAACTTTTACATGCCACTGTATAAATTAGATTTTATAATGCACATTGATTAAGTACTGAATATTATGCTCTTTAACCATAAGCTTTTGTAGAAATTACTGTAATACGCTTAGATGGTAATACTTGTAAACTCATAGCACCACAAGTCACTTCTTTTGGAGAATAGTTTATTTAATTATGGTTTTCTGTTTGTTATCCAGAAAAATCATTCCAGAAGTGTGTAGAAGAGCAGAAATGCTGGGAAGATGCAACCGACCAGGTGTAATGAAGACAAAGCTTTCCTGAAATGAATGCACCCAGTACAGTAACTCCAGTGTGTAAGTGCAGACCGGTATCTAGCAGCACCTCATCCTGGTAATCATTATAAGATGGTTTTATAACACACATATTTCACCATTTACACATAAAAGATACATTAGGGATGAATTTCATAGAGATGGCCTGCAAAACCCAATTAATGCCACAATTGCCCATGATAGCCATTCACATGCAGCTTTGACTTTATCAGAGCAATTTAAAAAATGAAAGCTGATCTCTGCGAGTCACGGCACTACTGGAACGACGCTGGCACAGGAGGTGAATAAAGTGTTTTTATTTTACCAGGGGCAAACATTCAGATTAAGAAGGGGTTGTCCTAGTAATGGACAACCCCTCTAAGCAAGAGCGCAATACCCCCAGCAAGCAGGAAGTCAAGAGGCGGAGAGCAGTGTCCACCAGAAGACAAGATGAGACAACCTCTTTAAGAGCACACAGACCTCTTTTAAAAAGACCACCAGTAGACTCTTTTCCCACACAGTTTTTACTGTGGATTTATTTTTGCTTGTAAAAAACTCCATTGGTTTTATGCATATTTTTACCAACTTTTTCTAGATTTAATTTTATTTAATTCATATATGTTTGTGTCTTTTTTATGCCTTAAAGTCCAACAAAGAAACCTATGGGAAAACACATGAAAGAAACGCCACACTTAGGGCTTGTCAAAAAACACACCTAAAGTGAGCTATCACACAATAAAAAAGCTTGATGTTTCTAGTGCATTTAACCCCTTAAGGACGGAGCCAATTATGTACTTAATGACCAGGCCAATTTTTACAATTCTGACCACTGTCACTTTATGAGGTAATAGCTCTGGAACGCTTCAACGGATCCCACTGATTCTGAGATTGTCTATTCGTGACATATTGTACTTTATGTTACTGGTAAAATTTCTTTGATATGACTTGCGTTTACTTGTGAAAAAAAAAAAATTTGACGAAAATTTTACAATTTTCAAACTTTGAATTTGCATTCCCTTAAATCAGAGAGATATGTCACACAAAATAGTTAATAAACAACATTTCCCACATGTCTCCTTTACATCAGAGCAATTTTGGAACCAAAATTTTTTTTTTATTAGGAAGTTATAAGGGTTAAAAGTTGACCAGCGATTTCTCATTTTTCCAACAAAATTTACAAAACCATTTTTTTAGAGACCACATCACATTTGAAGTGACTTTGAGGGTCATTTATGACAGAAAATACCCAAAAGTGACACCATTCTAAAAATTGCACCCCTCAAGGTGCTCAAAACCCCATTCAAGAAGTTTATTAACCCTTCACGTGTTTCACAAAAACTGAATCAACGTGAAAGGAAAAAATGAACATTTAATTTTTTTACACAAAATAATTACTTCAGACCCAATTTTTTTATTTTCACAAGGGTAACAGGACAAAATGGACCCCAAAATTTGTTGTGCAATTCCTCCTAAGTAAGCCGATACCCCATATGTGGGGAAAAACCACTGTATAGGCGGCACAGCAGGGTTCGAAAAGGAAGGCGCACCATTTGACTTTTTGAATGTGAGATTTGATTGAATAATTAGCGGACGCCATGTCGTGTTTGGGGAGCCCCTAATGTGCCTAAACAGTGAAAAAACCCCACAAGTGACACCATTTTGGAAACTAGACAACTAGACCCCTTAGGGAACTTATCTAGATGTCTGGTGAACACATTGAACCCCCAGGTGCTTCACAGAAGTTTATAACATTAGGCCGCAAAAATAAAATTTTCACTTTTTTTTCCCACAAAAATAGTAACATAGTAACATAGTTTTTAAGGCTGAAGGAAGACTAAGTCCATCTAGTTAAACCCATAGCCTAACATGTTGATCCAGAGGAAGGCAAAAAAAAACCATGTGGCAAACACCAAGCTCCACATTGGGGAAAAAAATTCTTTCCTGACTCCATATGACAATCAGACAAGTTCCCTGGATCAACGCCCTATCAAGGAATCTAGTATATATAACCTGTAATATTATACTTTTCAAGAAAGGCATCCATTCCCTTCTTAAATTTTAGTAGTGAATCACTCATTACAACATCATGCGGCAGAGAGTTCCATAGTCTCACTGCTCTTACAGTAAAGAATCCGCGTCTGTGATTATGATTAAACCTTCTTTCCTCCAGACGTAGAAGATGTCCCCTTGTCCCCGTCTCAGGCCTCAGAGTAAAAAGATCAGTAGAAAGGTCTTTGTACTGTCCCCTCATATACTTGTACATAGTAATAAGATCACCCCTAAGCCTTTGTTTTTCCAAAGTAAATAACCCCAAGTGTAATAACCTGTCTTGGTATTGCAGACCCCCCAGTCCACTAATAACCTTGGTTTCTCTTCTCTGCACCCGCTCTGGTTCAGCTATGTCTTTCTTATACACCGGAGACCAGAACTGTACACAGTATTCTAAGTGTGGTCGAACTAGTGACTTGTATAGAGGTAAAATTATGTTCTCCTCATGAGCATCTATGCCTCTTTTAATGCATCCCATTATTTTATTTGCCTTTGCAGCAGCTGCCTGACACTGGCCACCAAACGTAAGCTTGTCGTCCACCAGTACACCCAGGTCTTTTTCAGTGACAGTTTTGCCCAGTGTTTTACAATTAAGCATATAATTATACATTTTATTTCCTCTGCCCAAGTGCATTACCTTACATTTCTCCCCATGAAAGCTCATTTGCCATTTATTAGCCCATGCTTCTAGTTTACATAGATCCTCCTGTAATATAAAATTGTCCTCCTCTGTATTGATTACCCTGCAGAGTTTAGTGTCATCTGCAAATATTGAAATGCTACTCTGTATGCCCCCTACAAGGTCATTAATAAATATGTTAAAAAGAAGTGTGCCCAATACTGACCCCTGTGGTACCCCACTGTTAACTGAGACCCAGTCTGAGTGTGTTCCATTAATAACCACCCTTTGTTTCCTATCACTGAGCCAGTTCTTAACCCACATACATATATTTTCCCCTATCCCCATTGTTCTCATTTTATGTATCAACCTTTTGTGTGGAACCGTATCAAAAGCTTTTGAAAAGTCCATATACACAGCATTCACTGCATTTCCTTGGTCCAGTCCGGAACTTGCCTCCTCATAAAAGCTAATCAGATTAGTTTGACAGGAACGGTCCCTTGTAAACCCATGTTGATATTGGGTCATGAGGTTATTCTTCTTCAGATACTCTAGTATAGCATCTCTTAGGAAACACTCCAGGATTTTACCCACAGTAGAGGTTAAGCTTACTGGCCTATAATTTCCAAGTTCGGTTTTTGTCCCCTTTGTGAATATTGGCACCACACCACATTTGCTATAAGCCAGTCCTGTGGTACAGACTGTGTTATTATGGAATCTTTAAAGATTAAAAATAATGGTCTATCTATGACGTTACTTAATTCCTGCAGTACTCGCGGGTGTATCCTATCCGGGCCCAGGGATTTGTCAACTTTAGTGATTTTTAGACGCCGCCGTACTTCCTGCTGGGTTAAGCAAGTGACATTTAATGGAGAATTTTTGTCACCACTAATCATGTTTTCTGTCATGCGATTTTCTTGTGTAAATACTGTTGAAAAAAAATCATTTAGCATATTGGCTTTTTCCTCATCCTCATCCACCATTTCACCCAGACTATTTTTAAGGGGACCAACACTATCATTTTTTAGTTTTTTACTATTTATGTAAAGAATATTTTGGGATTATTTTTATTTTCTCTGGCAATGAGTCTCTCTGTCTAATCTTTGCTGCCTTGATTTGGTTTTTACAGAATTTATTTAATTTTCTGTATTTATTTAATGCCTCATCACTACCTACTTGCTTTAGTTCTCTAAATGCTTTTTTTTGTCACTTATTGCGCCCCTTACAGCTCTATTTAGCCATAGTTGTTTCCTCCTATTTCTGTCTGTTTATTCCCATAGGGTATTGTGGTGCCCCTGAGGGTTCGGTCGCCACAGAGGTACTGCATCTCACCCAGATGTGTGGTATCTCACTCTCAGGTAAGGAAGGAGTACAGCCCGGGACCCTAACACCTGCATCCAACACTACACTACTCCAGACTAGCAGGAGGGGCAAGATGCGTTGCTTCCCTGCTGAGCCCTGTCTCTGGCTGGAGTGGGGGGAACCAGAGTGAGGGGAAACCATGTAGTGGGTGTGGGTGGAGGAAGAAGGTCAGGGGAGCACTTGTTAGGAGTAGTATAAAGAGGGGAGCCATCTTGGGAGTGTGGGCAGTCTGAGAGAAGAAGTAGAGGGAGCAGGATCTCTGCTCAGGAGGAGGGCCTGGAGAGAGGCCCAGGACAGACTGAGGAGGAGAGGAGCAGGAAAAAGGCTCCTGGAACGTAGAATGGACCCCAGGGGTACGGGCAGTGCTGGAGGCCACCCGTACGCCCGAATCTGCCAGGCGGTGGAGGGGTCAGGTCGCACAGAGGTGACCGGTCCCTAAACTAGCAGAGTTCTTCAAGTCTCAACTAGGAAACCGGAGGCTGTAGTATTTCAGGTACTGCAGCCACAATCCACATCTGTCTCACAAGGCCCGAGATTACTGGATTGGGACACTAAGTATGAGGTGCAGGGAGACGGCCAGGAGGAACACACAGAAGGGGGTCCCGCTATGTACTCTGGAGGTACCTGAGGGTTGGCTGAACCCCTCCCTGAGTAAGCACAGGACGACGTGGGAAGTTACCCTGGACCTGGTAACTTGGAGTCTGAAAATCGTGAGTAAAACCCTGAAGACTGCACCCCACCGTCTGTCAGTTATTGCTGCTGCGCCGTCACTCCCTGCACTACACTGCACCTTGAGTGCTACTTCCATAACAGCAACATCTTTAACATCTACACTGCCCTGGAGCTAAGCTCTACATGTGGAGAGCTAAATCAACTCTGCTGCATTCACACCAGCTCAAGAGTACCTGCTCCGCAGCGGCAGCTCCCTTTAGCCGCATACCACAGGTGGCGTCACGAACTGTATATAAAAACTATAAATCCCCTGTAAATTATAATCCCCTTTTGATTGACTGCCCTGGGTCCCGGAGCGGGTCACCGCCACTGTGACATCTCCCCTAGCAACGACCGGCCCGGCACCGAGTACCCCACGGCCCAAGGGGCGCGTCATCTTTGGCGTCACGAACAGGATATGAACCCACCCGTTATCACGGGGTATTGTGCGCCTAGAGACTGTGTTTTATACTAAATGTGGCGCCTGCCCCAGAAGAACGGGCGCCATTATGTGCGAGATAAAAGACAACAAGAAACCGCCTCCCATCGTGGGCCGGGTTCTAGAATGGCGCCAAAAGCAGGGCCCGCCGCGAGCATCAGTGACCATGTATGTAGATGTGTCCATCAAGCTGGGGGGGCCGCCCCAAGGAGTGTCCGACAGCTAGTTGCCATGGAACCACCCCCGAAAGGTGAGAGGAAAGAAGAAACCTGGGAGACAGGGCGGAGTCTCCAGCAGTCTAGACCGACCACACCCGGCAGGCGACATGGAGGAGAGTCAGGAGCAAGCTCCCGTCCATGGCCTGCAGCAATCAGCAACACCTCTCACCCTGGAGGAGGCAATGGCAGAGTTATCCCTGGAGGATACCGAGTTCCTCCAAGCTGAAATCCAGGAGCTAGGCCAGAGGATGGAGAGGGCCCAGCAGGATGCCATCGCCGGCTGGAAGAAGGAGCTGCTGGAGAAGCTTGTGACCCGGCAGCAGCCAGCGCTGCACTCCACCAGCATCGCCCCAGCCCCGGAGGAGCCTGAACAGAGCCAGGAGGCAGAGGACGGCACAAGTGTGGCCGCGGGAGCAGGTAAGTAGAGACTCCCTGTCCTGGGCGCTGAGAGTGCTGACTTGCTCCTGGGCCCCCTGGCGGAACCTCCGATCCCAGGCGCCTGCTCCACCGACCTGCTCCTAGGCCCACTGGTGAAACCTCCGATACTGGGCGCCTGCTCCGCCGACCTGCTCCTAGGCCCCCTGGCGGAACCTCCGATACTGGGCGCCTGCTCCGCCGACCTGCTCCTAGGCCCCCTGGCGGAACCTCTAATACCGGGCGCCTGCTCCGCCGACCTGCTCTTAGGCCCCCTACCAGAGCCACCTGCCCCCGCACCCGAGTGGGTGTACGGAAGCCCTGTCTATGACTTGTCTGCCAAATATGAAGACCAGCAAGGACCCCCTCTGACACCTGTACCTGCACCCCCGGTTACCTGCCAAGGAGGAGAGGAGTTTCGGTGGGACAACCGGGAGGGGGACCTCATGGGGTTTCCGTGGGAGACCCAGACCCAGGCCTTCAGGAGGGAGGAGTACTGTAGACGGGAGCTCCTGCAGTTGGAGAAGGAGTGTCATGACCGGCAGGTGCGGTGGGAGCAAATGGAGGCCCGGAACATGGCGGCCAATACCCGGGCCCGCAAAGCAAGGTCCACCACATCCTGTCCCCGTCTGGAGGGGATAGTAGTAAAGTTTGATCTGGATGCTGGGTGGGGCTTCATGAGAGAGCCGCAGACGGATCGGGACATCTTTGTTAATCGGCGGGACGTCGAGCCCCATCTCCAACAGGGGCATCCCGGCCGAGACCTCTACCCCGGTGACCATGTCATCTTCACCCGCCACAAGGGCGAGCACGGGTGGTATGCCCTTCAAGTATACAGAGTGGTGAAGGAGAGGAAGGACATGCCCCCGCAGTACGAGGCTGATGACCCGGCTGGGTCAGCCTGTAAGAACCAGGTGTTCCCCCGGAGGGAGCACCACTGTTAAACTGTCTGCTTGAAAGGATTGTATATAGTTACACGGAAGGGTACAGCACTGCTTAAGTTTATGTTGAAGAAGTTTGTTTTTGTGTGACTTTAAAGTTCTATGAGTGTACCCGGTAAGGGTAAAAGGACTGTAGGTTTATGGACGGTGAATAACCGAAAAACTTTCCGTTGTAAATAGTTGCGCTTCGTAAAGTGCCCCTTATTGGTTTTATATGACAAGACTGACCTCAGAACAAAAACCCTTTTGGCGTGGCCGAAGACATGGTCCAACACCTGGATCACCAATGCCCTGCAGCCACACCCAGGGCCTACATTGAGGGTTTTCAGACGGGTCCCTCATGTTGCTTAAGTTGCACCTTACCCAGTGAGATGGACACCCGGTTACAGATCTCACTGCAGTTTGCTGAACTTACTTGAAGAGTGATAAAAATGTTTTATATGTGAAGAAGAATGTTATTGAAAATACTTTTAGAATGTTTGATATGCTAATGGTAAGCAGTAACGTTTAAGAAGTGTGCCTCCCATAAAGGGAAGTAAAGTTATGATTAATCTTATATGTGAATGCATTCTAAAATTTTTGTAAGTCTGAAATACCTTGTTTTTACTCTGTTCCAGCCCGCGGACGTGCTGTGTTTCACCAGGGGGGTATGTGGCGCACCTGAGGGTTCGGTCGCCACAGAGGTACTGCATCTCACCCAGAGGTGTGGTATCTCACTCTTAGGTAAGGAAGGAGTACAGCCCGGGACCCTAACACCTGCATCCAAGACTTCACTACTCCAGACTAGCAGGAGGGGCAAGATGCGTCGCTTCCCTGCTGAGCCCTGTCCCTGGCTGGAGTGGGGGGAACCAGAGTGAGGGGGAACCATGTAGTGGGTGTGGGTGGAGGAAGAAGGTCAGGGGAGCACTTGTTAGGATTAGTGTAAAGAGGGGAGCCATCTTGGGAGTGTGGGCAGTCTGAGAGGAGAAGTAGAGGGAGCAGGAGCTCTGCAGGCGCTCTGCTCAGGAGGAGGGCCTGGAGAGAGGCCCAGGACAGACTGAGGAGGAGAGGAGCAGGAGAAAGGCTCCTCGAACGTAGAACGGACCCCAGGGGTACGGGCAGTGCTGGAGGCCACCCGTACGCCCGAATCTGCCAGGCAGTGGAGGGGTCAGGTTGCACAGAGGGGACCGGTCCCTAAACTAGCAGAGTTCTTCAAGTCTCAACTAGGAAACCGGAGGCTGTAGTATTTCATGTCTGCAGCCACAATCCACATCTGTCTCACCAAGAAGATAGCCATAGAGGACCCAGGGGACAGAGAAGACGTCGCCCGACAAGGGCCGCGGTTACTGGATTGGGACACTAGGTGTGAGGTGCAGGGAGACGGCCAGGAGGAACACACAGAAGGGGGTCCCGCTATGTACTCTGGAGGTACCTGAGGGTTGGCTGAACCCCTCCCTGAGTAAGCACGGGACGACGTGGGAAGTTACCCTGGACCTGGTAACTTGGAGTCTGAAAATCGTGAGTAAAACCCTGAAGACTACACCCTACCGTCTCTGTCAGTTATTGCTTCTGCGCCATCACTCCCTGCACTACACTGCACCACGAGTGCTACTTCCATAACAGCAACATCTTTAACATCTACACTGTGTAGCGTCAGCGTCCCTGCCTCCTGCTAGGCAGAGACGCCGTTCCCCTCACCTCCCTGCTCCGTCCTCGGGGTCCTCTTCCCGCGCTGCTGGCAGCGCTCGCTGCTTCCCGGGCACCGTGCATAGGGCGCGCGCGCGCTCCCTCTCTCTTAAAGGGGCCGCGTGCGCCGTCCTAAGGAGTCCCCGACCAATTGCCGGTGGAGCTCCCATATATAAGGCACCTCCCCCAAAATGGAGGTGCCCGAGCAAAGTTGTTGCAAAGCCTTTCACCTCTGCTTCAGTCCTCAGGTCCCGTTGCCAGCCTGTTTTCCAGCTCTGTCTACCTGCTTGCATTCCCTGCGGTCCGACAGTCTGTCTACCAGCATCCGCCAGTCTGTCTATGGACCAGTCCGCCTGCGGATCAGGAAGCACCTGCCTGATACCTGCCTGAGACCACCTGCCAGCCAGCCGAGAGACTCTTACCCGCTCACCTGGGAACGCTCACCTGCTACCCGCCAGCTAGCCTTCCTGGAGGCTTTGCCGTCACTTGCCGTGACCACCTGCCTGTCTAGAGACTCTTACCCTGCTGTCACTTGCCGTGACCACCCGCCTGTCAAGAGACTTTCTCCGTCACTTGCTGTGACCACCTGCCCTTCTACCCAGAGACTGTTCCTGTCACTTGCCGTGTCTACCTGCCCGCCTTCCCTGGGAGCCACCCGCTTCCTTACAAGGACTGCCCCTTTGTATAGTAGCTCAGAGGTTCCACCTCCCAGACCCGTTACAGTTTGCTAGGGCCATGGAACCCGGTGGCACCCAAGCTCCCTCGCTCTCGGACCTATGTCATGAACTTTCCCGTCAGAGGTCCCAACAGGACTCCATCTTGGGCCACCTGCGTAGTGTTCACTCCCGCCTGGACACACTGACTGCCTCGTCAGGAGCTGCTTCTACTCGCACAACTACTACCCCGGCAGCGCCGCTGCCCATCAATACCATGGCATCCCTTCCCGGTCCCCGCCTTTCCACCCCGCCTTGTTTTGGTGGAGATCCCGGTCAGGCACGGGGCTTCTTTAACCAGTGCACCCTGCACTTCGAACTTTTGGCACACCAGTTTTCCACCGACCGAGCCAAAGTGGCCTTCATCATGTCCCATCTCACTGTGGAGGCGCTGGCTTGGCTAAATCCTCTATGGGAGAGAGGAGACCCCCTGGTGTCCAACCTGCCAGCCTTTCTCATGGCCTTCCGGAAAGTCTTCGACGAACCAGGACGTAAGACCTCTTCCGCCTCATCTCTGCTACGCCTCCGCCAAGGGAGTCTCACCGTGGGCCAATATGCCATACGGTTCCGTACCCTTGCTTCGGAGCTTGCCTGGGATAACATCGCCCTGGTGTCCGTCTTCTGGGAGGATCTATCCGGTCGGATTAAAGATGAACTTGCCGGTCGGGACATTCCTACCACTCTCGACGACTTAATAACACTTGCCACCCGGATTGACATCCGATTTCAGGAGCGTACCAAAGAGGTCACCCGTGAGAGGAGGATTCCTCGCCTTGCTCCTACCTTCCAGAATCCCGTCACTTCCTCTGTTACTCCCCAGGCGCACTCACCTGAGCCAATGCAGGTCGACCAGACCAAGATGGTCAAAACCCGTCAAGAGTCACGCCGTGCCGAGAGGAGCTGCTTCTACTGTGTCAGTAAGGAGCACCGGATCCGTTCCTGCCCGGAGAGGTCGGGAAACACCTGTGTCTAGGATCGCTCAGAGAGGTCGTCCTAGACAAGAATAAACCCTCTCCATCTCTGATGCTGTCGGTCTCTATCATCTGCGGGGAGAACCGTTACTTTGAACTAGCTCAACTTGATTCTGGAGCTGCCGGAAATCTCATTTCCCAGTCCCTGGTAGAGAAATACCGCATTCCCACCAAACCTCTGGCCGAACCCTTATCTGTCGCCTCCGTGGACGGGGGTCTCTTACCGCATCCCATTTAACTTATCATCGAACCCATAACTCTGCAGGTGGGAATGCTGCACTCTGAGAGCATCTTCTTCCATGTTCTACCTGGACTCTCTCATGCTCTTTTGCTTGGCCTACCTTGGCTCCAGAGACATGCACCCGTGCTTGATTGGCAGACCGGAGAAGTCCTTCGCTGGGGACAGGACTGCCATAAGACTTGTTTAGTTCCCGTTCGTCCTGCCCGTCCTTCTCCTCCCCCAGCCAATCTACCCGGCCTGCCAGTACCCTATTGGTCTTATGCTGATGTCTTTAATAAAAAGGAAGCAGAGACATTACCTCCTCATAGACCTTACGATTGCCCTATCGACTTGGTACCTGGCGCTACTCCGCCCCGAGGGCTTATCTACCCTTTGTCCGCTGCTGAGACCCGGTCCATGTCTGAATATATCGAGGAGAACCTGGCCCGGGGATTTATCCGGAAATCTACCTCCCCGGCGGGAGCAGGCTTCTTCTTCGTTAAAAATAAGGACGGCTCACTCCGTCCCTGCATAGACTATAGAGGCCTTAACCAGATCACGGTGAAGAATAAATACCCCCTTCCGCTCATTCCTGAATTATTTGACCGTCTGAGGGGTGCTCGAATCTTCACCAAGCTGGATCTCCGTGGGGCCTATAACCTGGTTCGTATCCGTCAGGGGGATGAATAGAAGACGGCATTCAACACCCGGGACGGCCGCTATGAGTACCTCGTAATGCCCTTCGGTCTCTGTAATGCTCCCGCCATCTTTCAAGAGTTGGTCAATGATATCTTCCGTGTCCTTCTCTACTCCTGCGTGGTGGTATACCTGGACGACATCTTGGTCTTCTCTCCGGATCTCCCTACACACCGGAGGGACGTTCGTCAGGTCCTGCTCAGGCTCAGGCAAAACCACCTCTACGCAAAATTTGAGAAGTGCCTCTTTGAGCAGACCTCGCTTCCATTTCTGGGCTACATCGTCTCTCAGACCAGTCTACGAATGGATCCTGAGAAACTTTCTGCCATCCAGAAGTAGCCCCCCCCCGGAGGGGTTGAAGGCTATCCAGCGGTTCCTGGGTGTTAGAACCTTGCTCTTAGGTTTTTTCCTTTGCTGGTCACATGACCTTGTTGGCCTATTTAATCCTGCTCCGCCCTTCTGGCTTTGCTGGACTTCATTGTATAACTACTTTCTAGCTAGCCTGTGCTCTGTATCTAACTCTGTTAGTTTGCTTGGTCTACGGACCTCTATGTTCTATATATTTTGTTTGTTCGTCTGTCTGCTACTATTTCTGTTAGGAGGTGTCCCATTTTCCTCCCAGTCCTTAGTACTTGTAGGGATTCCTTCCCCACATCTATAGGTCTCCGTACAGACTAGCTTAGGACTTTAGCAGGTCTGATCGCAGGATCAGGTTCCCTGTTACATCGTAGGGATTCAGCTGAGTTCTATCGTAGGGACAGATCTCCTCTCTTTCCTTAGCTTTGGTAGCAGAACATAACAGTAAGTCCAGCCTGCAAATTCTCTAAGGAAAGATTTTTCTGTTCCATCATGGTGTCAGTTCAGGATTTGGCTCATCGCCTGCAGGGACTCTCTCTGGAGGTGGCAGAGCTCCGTCAGCACGTGAGTAACTGTCCTGGAGCACATTTCTTGGAGCCTAAGGTATGTTTGCCGGATTTATTTTTTGGTGAACACCGAGAATTTTTTTCATTTAAAAATGCTTGCTTATTGTATTTTCGTTTGAGACCCAAGTCCTCTGGGGATGAATCCCAGCGCATAGGGTTCATAATGTCACTTTTGCGCAAAGAGCCTCAGGAGTGGGCCTTTTCTTTGCAACCTAGTGATACATGCTTCAGATCAGTGGATAGTTTTTTTTCTGCTTTGGGACTATTATATGATGATCCTGACCGTGTCGCATCAGCTGAGACTGAGTTGAGACGTTTGAAACAGGGATCAGGTAATGTGGAAAAATATTGTACTCATTTCCGTCGTTGGTCTACTCAAACAGGGTGGAACGATTCTGCTCTGAAAAGTCTATTTCTTGCTGGGCTCAATGAAAGGGTTAAAGACCTGCTAATTGCTTATCCTACACCTGAAGATTTGCAACAGGCTATGCAATTAGCTATACGGGTGGATAGGAGACTGCGTGCAAGGGTTAATGAGAGCAAATCCTCTGCTATGTCAGTTTCTGGTTATGAGAATGTGTGTACTAACAGTGGTGAACCGATGGAGATTGGATCGGTGGCACCTCGCTCTCAAGAAAAAGACCGTAGATTTTCTGAAGGCTTGTGTTTCTATTGCGGAAAATCTGGTCATTTGATTAAAGGCTGTGAGCTTCGTATGAAGAAAGAAAAAAAATGGTCAGTCATGCCCGTATTGCCTGTTTAAATTCCAAGGGTGTATTTTTAGCTGCTTCCACGATTGCTCAGGAAAAATTAATGGAATTTCGGGTGTTTGTTGATTGTGGGTCTACTCTGAATGTTATTGATGGGGGATTCTTGGAAAGACTCAATTTAAAACCCGAACCTTTATCATCCCCCATTGCTGTGGTTTCTGTGGATGGTTCCCCTTTGAAGAATATTACTCTCAAGGTCTGTGAATTTCCTCTCACTATTAATGGTGTTCACCATGAGAAATTGGATTTGGTAGTTTTGAATAACTTGCCTTCTCCAGTAATATTGGGATTGCCCTGGTTAAAATTTCACAATCCTGTACTAGATTGGTCTACCAGTGAAATTAAATCCTGGAGCCATAAATGCTATGACAAGTGTTGTAACGGGCGTATTGCAGCTTTGGATAGGGGAGAATTGCCTGTTCCTATTCAGGATTTTTGGAGAGTTTTTTCTCAGAAGGAATCGCAGGTTTTGCCTCCCCATAGAGACTATGATTGTTCTATTGAATTTGTCCCTGGAGCGACTCTTCCTAAAAGTCGTTTATTTAACCTTACTATTCCTGAGAGGAAGGCTTTGGAGGAATACATAAAGACAAGTTTGGCCGCCGGTCACATTAGGCCCTCTAAGTCTCCTGTGGCAGTTGGATTTTTTTTTGTAAAAAAAAAGGACGGCGGTTTACGTCCTTGTCTGGATTTTCGTGAGATTAACAAAATTACTGTACGCAATCCTTACCCACTGCCATTGATTCCTGATCTGTTTAACCAGTTAATGGGGGCCAAGTGGTTCTCTAAAATTGACCTTAAGGGGGCATACAATCTGTTGCGCATGAAGGAGGGTGACGAATGGAAGACTGCTTTTAACACTCCTGTGGGTCATTTTGAGAATCTGGTTATGCCTTTTGGTCTTACTAATGCTCCTGCATTTTTTCAGAATCTTATTAATGACATCCTTAGACCTTTGATCGGCAAAAATGTGGTTGTGTATTTGGATGACATTTTGATTTATTTGCCGGATCTGGAGTCTCATTGGCGGAGCGTACGTGAGGTATTACAGTTATTAATGGACAATTCGCTTTTTGCTAAGCTGGAGAAATGTGAGTTCGCTGTACAGAGAATTAGTTTTTTGGGTTACATTATCTCCAGCGAAGGTTTTGAGATGGACCCGGTTAAAGTTCAAGCTGTACAGGAATGGCCTAGGCCTATTGGTTTGAAATCGATACAGAGGTTTTTAGGTTTCGCCAATTATTACAGAAAATTCATAAAAATTTTTTCTAGTATTGTCAAACCTCTGACCGATCTCACCAGGAAAGGTGCTGATGCGGTTCAGTGGACTTCTGAGGCCATTGAAGCTTTTGTGTATCTCAAGGAGAGGTTCACCTCTGCTCCCATCCTTATGCAGCCTGATGTGACTAAGCCGTTTTTGGTTGAGGTTGATGCTTCCTCTGTGGGGGTTGGTGCAGTATTGTCTCAGGATAACGGGGATGGATTACATCCCTGTGCCTTTTTTTCAAAAAAATTTTCGGAGACTGAACTGAATTACGATATTGGTAATCGGGAATTATTGGCTATTAAACTCGCATTTGAACACTGGCGCCACTTCTTGGAAGGTGCGGAATTTCCCGTTCAGATTCTTACGGATCATAAAAATCTGATATATCTTGATGCTGCCAAGCGCCTGAATGCCCGTCAGGCTAGGTGGGCACTGTTTTTCTCGCGGTTTAATTTCTCCGTTACTTACATCCCTGGTACTAAGAATGTTAAAGCGGATGACTTGTCTCGCAGTTTTTCTCCCATAGTCGGTGCTGAGAAAGAGGAGAACATTTTACAAGAAGGTGTTGTGATAGCTGCTTTGGACTCCGTTTTGGAAGATGAGATTCTTAAAGCACAGGAGAATGCCCCATCTAACACTCCTCATGGGAGGTTGTTTGTGCCTGGGACCTTTAGGAGAGATTTGTTTGTTGAGTGTCACGAGTCTCGGTTGGCAGGTCATCCCGGAATCTCTGAGACCAAGAGACTGGTGGGTCGCAGTTTTTGGTGGCCTGGATGGCAGAAGGAGGTCATTAAGTGGGTGCGTCAATGTACTATATGTGCTAGATCTAAGTCCTCACATACTCCTGCTGCGGGGTTGCTTTGTCCTTTGGAGGTTCCCAGTGCTCCTTGGACACATTTGGCTATGGACTTTATAACTGACCTTCCCCCCTCTGAGGGTTTTACTGTCATCTGGGTGGTCGTGGACTGTTTTAGCAAGATGTGTCACTTGGTTCCCTTCGTCAAACTGCCCTGCGCTAAAACTCTCGCTAAGGCCTTTGTCAAGGAAATTGTCAGACTTCATGGCGTTCCTACTGACATTGTTTCTGATAGGGGTCCTCAGTTCGTGGCTCGTTTTTGGCGTGCCTTTTGTGACAGGTTGGGAGTTCATTTGTCGTTCTCGTCCGGATATCATCCTGAATCTAATGGCCAGACAGAAAGGAAAAACCAGGATGTTGAGCAGTTCTTGCGTTGTTTTGTGGCAGACAATCAAGAGGGGTGGTCTGAGTTTCTGCCACTTGCTGAATTTGCTCTGAACAATCATACATCTTCTTCTGCTGGTTGTTCGCCTTTTTTTTGTTGTTCTGGGAGACATCCGTCGTTTGGGTCGTTCTCCAAGTTGGGATCTGCCGTGCCTGAGGAGGAGAATTTTTCCGGTGATTTGGAGAGAGTTTGGACGGATGTGCGTGGTAATCTTCAGGAGGCCAACAGAAAATCTAAAGACTACTTTGATAGGAAACGACAGGAGGTTTTGTTCGCTGTTGGTGACATGGTTTGGTTGTCCTCTAGGAATCTGCGGTTGAGGATTCCTTCTAAGAAATTGGGTCCCAAGTTTGTAGGGCCCTTTAAGGTGCTTCAGGTTGTCAACCAATCTGCTGTTAGGTTGGAGGTTCCTACCTCCTGGAGAATTAATCCGGTATTTCATGTCTCTCTGTTAAAAAAAGCTGTTGTGTCGGATGGTGACGCCTCTGCCTCTGTTCCTCCGGTGGTGGAGGACGGGGAATATGAAATTTCTCGCATCCTTAACTCTAGACGGTATAGAGGTAGTTTGCAGTATCTTGTGGCCTGGAAAGGTTTCGGACCCGAGGATAACTCTTGGGTGAGGTCAGATGATGTTTCCGCGTCCAGACTTATCAGAGCGTTTCACAGGAGATTTCCTGATAAGCCTGGTCCTAGGGGATCCGGAGGATCCTCTTAGAAGGGGGGGTACTGTTAGAACCTTGCTCTTAGGTTTTTTCCTTTGCTGGTCACATGACCTTGTTGGCCTATTTAATCCTGCTCCGCCCTTCTGGCTTTGCTGGACTTCATTGTATAACTACTTTCTAGCTAGCCTGTGCTCTGTATCTAACTCTGTTAGTTTGCTTGGTCTATGGACCTCTATGTTCTATATATTTTGTTTGTTCGTCTGTCTGCTACTATTTCTGTTAGGAGGTGTCCCATTTTCCTCCCAGTCCTTAGTACTTGTAGGGATTCCTTCCCCACATCTATAGGTCTCCGTACAGACTAGCTTAGGACTTTAGCAGGTCCCTGTTACATCGTAGGGATTCAGCTGAGTTCTATCGTAGGGACAGATCTCCTCTCTTTCCTTAGCTTTGGTAGCAGAACATAACACTGGGCTTCGCCAACTACTACCGCCTCTTCATTCCGCACTTGTCTTCCCGGACTGCCCCTATCTCTGCGCTCACCCGTAAGGGCGCTAATCCCAAAGAATGGCCGCCCGAGGCAGAGGAGGCCTTCCTGTTTTTGAAACAAGCTTTCTCCTCCGCTCCTGTGCTGCACCGTCCGGACAGCAACAAACAATTCTTCTTAGAAGTAGACGCTTCCTCCTCCGGAGCCGGAGCGGTGCTCACCCAAAAGTCGTCATCCGGAAGAATGGGAACCTGCGGCTTCTTCTCCAAACTCTTCTCCTCATCTGAGCGCAATTATTCTATAGGAGACCGAGAATTGTTAGCCATTAAGTTGGCACTGGAGGAGTGGCGTTACCTGCTCGAGGGGGCTCTTCACCCGGTAATTATCTACATGGATCACAAAAACTTGGCTTATCTCCAGAGTGCCCAAAGACTTAACCCGCGCCAAGCCCGGTGGTCCTTGTTCTTCGCCCGCTTTGATTTCATTCTTCATTTTTGCCCGGCTGACAAAAATATCAAAGCTGATGCCTTGTCCCGATCCTTTTTGTTCTCCGATCTAGAGGAGGAGCCAAAGCACATCATCGACCCCGCCAAGGTAATGCTGGTGGCTCCCGTGGATCTAAATCGTCTTCCACCCGGTAAGACGTTCGTAACAGTACCTGATCGTGAGAAAGTCCTACATTGGGGACATTCGTCTAAGCTAGCTGGCCATGCTGGCCAGAAAAAGACCCTCCTGCTTATTACCCGGCATTACTGGTGGCCTACCCTGCACAAGGACGTAATAGACTTTGTCTCAGCCTGTGCGTCCTGCGCCCGCAACAAGGTTCCTAGACATCTGCCAGCCGGCTGCCTTCTGCCTCTTCCCATACCTGCTGCCCTGTGGCAGCATATAGCCATGGACTTTATAACGGATCTCCCTGTCTTTGCTGGTTGTACGGTCATTTGGGTGGTCGCAGACCGCTTCTCTAAGATGGCTCACTTCATTCCCCTGCTGGGTCTTCCATCTGCATCTGAATTGGCTAAAGACTTTATCCATCATATTTTCCGTCTTCATGGTCTCCCTCTCCACATCGTATCCGACCGAGGAGTTCAGTTCACCTCTCGCTTCTGGAGAGCCATGTGTAAACTGCTGGGGGTCACCTTGGACTTCTCCTCTGCTTATCACCCACAGTCCAATGGTCAAGTAGAGCGAATCAACCAAATTCTAACCTGTTACCTCCGGCACTTTATTAATGCCCACCATTCCGACTGGGTGGATCTTTTATCATGGGCCGAATTTTCCTATAATAATCACGAGAGCGAGTCTTCCTCCAAATCCCCGTTTTTTATTGTCTACGGTCAATATCCTCGGATCCCGTTTCCCGTCTCCGCCTCGGTGGATAATCCGGCCGCGGAATCTCTTGTTACGAATTCTCCTCCATTTGGGAAAGTACCAGATCCGCACTTCTTCTGTCCTCCGAGCGGATGAAGAAACAGGCTGACAAAAGACGTCTGGATCCGCCCCAATTCCGTCCTGGAGATAAAGTCTGGCTCTCGTCCAAATATGTCCGGCTCAAGATTCCTTCCTACAAGTTAGGGCCTCGGTTCATCGGCCCACTGGAAGTTATCAAACAAATCAACCCGGTGGCCTATAAATTGAAACTCCCGGCCAACTTGCGGATCCCTAACTCCTTCCATGTATCTCTCCTCAAACCTGTGATACTTAACTCTTTTTCCAAGTCTACAGGTACGCCTCCTGCTCCGGTTTCCGCTGAAGACGAGTTTGAGGCGGAGAGCATTCTGGCCACCAGAAGGGTAAGAGGAAAGACCTTTTTTCTAGTGGATTGGAAGGGGTTTGGTCCTGAGGAGAGCACGTGGGAACCCCGGGAGAACATCCATGCCCCGCTCATCCTTGATAAATTTCTCTCTGTCCTAAAAAAGGGGGGGCCTAAATGGGGGGGGGTACTGTAGCGTCGGCGTCCCTGCCTCCTGCTAGGCAGAGACGCCGTTCCCCTCACCTCCCTTCTCCGTCCTCGGCGTCCTCTTCTCGCGCTGCTGGCAGCGCTCGCTGCTTCCCGGGCACTGTGCTTAGGGCACGCGCGCGCGCGCTCCCTCTCTCTTAAAGGAGCCGCGCGCGCCGTCCTAAGGAGTCCCCGGCCAATTGCCGGTGGAGCTCCCATATATAAGGCACCTCCCCCAAAATGGAGGTGCCCGAGCAAAGTTGTTGCAAAGCCTTTCACCTCTGCTTCAGCCCTCAGGTCCCGTTGCCAGCCTGTTTTCCAGCTCTGTCTACCTGCTTGCATTCCCTGCGGTCCGACAGTCTGTCTACCAGCATCCGCCAGTCTGTCTATGGACCAGTCCGCCTGCGGATCAGGAAGCACCTGCCTGATACCTGCCTGATACCTGCCTGAGACCACCTGCCAGCCAGCCGAGAGACTCTTACCCGCTCACCTGGGAGCGCTCACCTGCTACCCGCCAACTAGCCTTCCTGGAGGCTTTGCCGTCACTTGCCGTGACCACCTGCCTGTCTAGAGACTCTTACCCTGCTGTCACTTGCCGTGACTACCCGCCTGTCAAGAGACTTTCCCTGTCACTTGCTGTGTCTACCTGCCCGCCTTCACTGGGAGCCACCCGCTTCCTTACAAGGACTGCCCCTTTGTATAGTAGCTCAGAGGTTCCACCTCCCAGACCCGTTACACACTGCCCTGGAGCTAAGCTCTACCTGTGGAGAGCTAAACCAACTCTGCTGCATTCACACCAGCTCCAGGGGACCTGCTCCACAGCGGCGACTCCCTTTAGCCGCATACCACAGGTGGCGTCACGAACTGTATATAAAAACTATAAATCCTCTGTAAATAATAATCCCCTTTTGATTGGCCCCCCTGGGTCACGGACCGGGTCACCGCCACTGTGACATCTCCCCTAGCAACGACCGGCCCGGCACCGAGTACCCCACGGCCCAGGGGGCGCGTCAGTATATATTGTTTTCAGGTCCTATTCAGGATGCTAATAAATGTCTCCCATTTGCTTTGTGTAGTTTTATGTCTAAGGATATCGTCCCACTTTATTGCACTAAGATCATCTCTCAACCGTTGGAAATTTGCCTTCCTGAAGTTTAGTGTCCTTGTAACCCCTCTACTACACATTTTATGAAAGGATACATGAAAACTTCTTATTTTGTGATCACTATTACCTATTACTCGTATATTTGATATGCGGTCTGGCCTGTTGGTTAATATTATTTCTAGCAGTGCCCCCCTTCTTGTTGGGTCCTGAACCAGTTGTGAAAGGTAATTGTCTCTCAAAGTTGTCAAAAACCTATTACCTTTGCTTGAACTACAGGTTTCTGTTCCCCAATGTATTTCAGGGTAGTTGAAGTCCCCCCATAATAATGACTTCTCCTTGAGTCGCTGCTTCATCTATTTGCTTTATGAGGATATTCTCCGCTGCTAAAATGTACAGATTAACCCTAGTTCTTTTATTTTCACAAAGGTATCAGGAAAAAATGGACCCCAAAATTTGTTGTGCAATTGCTCCTGAGTATGGACATACCCTATATATAGGGGAAAACTATTGTTTGGGCGCGCGACAGGGCTTGGAAAGGAAGGAGTGACGTTTGGAATGCAGACTTTGATGGAATGGTCTGCGGGTATCATGTTGTGTTTGGAGAGCCCCTGATGTGCCTAAACAGTGGAAAACCCCGACAAGTTGCCCCATTTTGGAAACTACACCCCTCAAGGATTTTATCCAGGGATATAGTGAGCATTTTGAACACACAGATACTACACAGAATTTGATAATATTATGTGGCCATACTGAAAATTTTCATTTTTTTCATGAAAATGTAATTTTAGCCCCAAATTTGTAATATTTGCAATGGATAATAGAAGAAAACGGACCCCATAATTTGTTATGCTATTTCTCCTGAACGTGGTGATGCCCCATATGTCATCAGAAATTACTGTTAAGCCACACGTCAGGGCTGAGAAGGAAGGAGCACTATTTGGCTTTTGGACCATAGATTTTGCTAGAATAGTTTGTGGGCAACATTTGCTTAGCCCCTAAGGTGCTGGAAAAGCAGAAAAAAAACAAAAGTGACCCCATTGTAGAAATTACACATCTCAATGAATTCATCTACTGCTGCAGTGACTATTATGTAACATCCATGCCAGGCTTTATTCTTATGTCAGTTTATTGCCCATACATTGTGCCCCCATAAAGTGTAGTGCCCCCATAAAGTGTAATGCCCCCATATATTTCTTCTGGTGACACACATCCCATAAATTAAGTGCTCTCCTCGGTACAATAATGCCAAACATGTGGCTACTTACTGCGGTTTAGGCACAGTGGGGCTCGAAGGAGGGAGCTTTTGGATTTTGGATCGCAGAATTCACCGGATTTTATTTGAGGGGGCGGGAGCCATGTTGCTTTTCCAGAGTCTTTGTTCTACCAGTAATGTGGGACCCCCTATAGTCCCAGTGACAGATGACCGACCTGAGAGGGGGCTGCTTTTGTGTGGGATAAATTAGGGGTTTTGTTGGTAACATTTTGGGGTAAATAATTTTCGATTGCTTCTAGAATAAGACTGGATCACCAGTCTATGCTGAGCACTTTCCATGTAAATCCCACAAAAATGCGATTCAGATGAAACCTCCAACGGAGCCACCCACCACAAAGAGGCAGATGGAGACACCTTGGAGTCCATTTGGCATCTGCTCTGGTGGTCTCCGTCTTTTTAGGTGTGTACAGATCTGTGGTCGTCCACACTTGTGCAGTAAAAAAAAGCCTAAAATGATGGTACTCCGCTGGAACAGAGACCAGTCCAAAGTGACTCCATCTACCTCATAAGTGAGTGGTTCCATCTGAGTTTTTTGTCTGAATTGCGGTTTTGGTGAATTTGCACGGAAACCCCAACGTAAGCTCTCAGCGGAGAGCGCTGGATAAACGTGAGCCGAACCTTATTCCGATTTTTTTGGAGGCAGAATGAAGAAAAAGACAGCAGTACCAGAATAGTTCTTATTTTTATTCTTTCGCGGTTCACCATGCGGTATAAGTGATAAGGCAGATTTATTTTTCAGGCTGGTGCGATTACAGCATTACCAGATTTATATGGGTTTGTTGTTAGGTTTTGTTGCTATCACACAGTAAAAATGTTTTTTTTTTATCAAATGTAGTTATTTTCGTCGTCATATTCTCAGAGCTGTAACTTTTTAATTTTTTGGTGAACAGATCTGAATGAGGGCTTATTTTTTGCGGGACGAGTTGCAGATTTTTTTGGTAACATTTTGGGGCACATAGTAATTTTTGATCACTGTTTATTCACATTTTTCAGACACAGAATGAACAAAAACCAGCAATTCAGTTAGGCTATGTGCCCACGATGCAGAAATGCTCCGGATTTTTTCTGAGCGTTTCTGCATCTCCCTGGCAGAAAAAACGCATGCGGATTGTACATTCGTTTTTCCTGCCAGGGACATGCGGATGTGAAGCTTTCTTCACATGCATTTCCGCATGCGGGTTGACAAGCGCAGTCTTGCTTCGCTCCATTCTGGCTGCCGGCAGATTGCGGTGCACTGAAGGACCTGCCGTCACATGACTATGACGTCAGCGCAGGTCCTTCAGTCCACCGCGATCTGCCGGCAAGGGAGGACGAGCGCAACGGGGGCCATCAGAAGGTAAATATACAGTGCCTACAAGTAGTATTCAACCCCCTGCAGATTTAGCTGGTTGACACATGCGGAATTAACTTGGCATTGTGACATTTGTACTGTAGATCAGCCTGGAAGTGGGAAATGCACTGCAGCAAATTTTTTTTTTTTTTTTTTTTTTTTTTTTAAACGTTAAAAGTTAATTCAGAGTGTCATTTATTATTCAACCCCTCAAACCACAAGAATTCTGTTTGGTCCCCCTAAAGTATTAAGAAGTAGTTCAGGCACCAAGAATAATGAGCTTCACATGTGTGGATTAAAGATCTCTTTTGCCAGCCTTTTCTGACTATTTAAGACCCTCCCCAAACTTGTGAACAGCACTCAGACATGGTCAACATGGGAAAGACAAAGGAGCATTCCAAGGCCATCAGAGACAAGATCGTGGAGGGTCACAAGGCTGGCAAGGGGTACAAAACCCTTTCCAAGGAGTTGGGCCTACCTGTCTCCACTGTTGGGAGCATCATCCGTAAGTGGAAGGCTTATGGAACTACTGTTAGCCTTCCACGGCCTGGACAGCCTTTGAAAGTGTCCTCCCGTGCCGAGGCCAGGCTTGTCCAAAGAGTCAAGGCTAACCCAAGGACAACAAGGAAGGAGCTCCGGGAAGATCTCATGGCAGTGGGGACATTGGTTTCAGTCAATACCATAAATAACGTACTCCACCGCAATGGTCTCCGTTCCAGACGAGCCTGTATGGTACCTTTACTTTCAAAGTGTCATGTCAAGGCTCGTCTACAGTTTGCTCATGATCACTTGGAGGACTCTGAGACAGACTGGTTCAAGGTTCTATGGTCTGATGAGACCAAGATCGAGATCTTTGGTGCCAACCACACACGTGACATTTGGAGACTGGATGGCACTGCATACGACCCCAAGAATACCATCCCTACAGTCAAGCATGGTGGTGGCAGCATCATGCTGTGGGGCTGTTTCTCAGCCAAGGGGCCTGGCCATCTGGTCCGCATCCATGGGAAGATGGATAGCACGGCCTACCTGGAGATTTTGGCCAAGAACCTCCGCTCCTCCATCAAGGATCTTAAGATGGGTCGTAATTTCATCTTCCAACAAGACAACGACCCAAAGCACACAGCCAAGAAAACCAAGGCCTGGTTCAAGAGGGAAAAAGTCAAGGTGTTGGAGTGGCCTAGTCAGTCTCCTGACCTTAACCCAATTGAAAACTTGTGGAAGGAGCTCAAGAATAAAGTCCACATGAGACACCTAAAGAACCTAGATAACTTGGAGAAGATCTGCATGGAGGAGTGGGCCAAGATAACTCCACAGACCTGTGCCGGCCTGATCAGGTCTTATAAAAGACGATTATTAGCTGTAATTGCAAACAAGGGTTATTCCACAAAATATTAAACATAGGGGTTGAATAATAATTGACCCACACTTTTATGTTTAAAATTTAATAAAATTCAACTGAGCAACATAACTTTTTGGTTTGTAAGATTTATGCTTCTGTTCATAAAACCTACTCTCGAATGCAGTTTGAAGGCTCTAACTTATTTGCATCTTATCAAACCAGCTAAATCTGCAGGGGGTTGAATACTACTTGTAGGCACTGTAATATTTATTTTTTATTTTATTCTTTTTTTCACAGGTTCTATGGTACCCGGGTCCGGAGGAGAGTTTCCTGTCCTCCACACCCGGGTACCATCCGCACATTGAAACGCGTGGAATGCGCATCTACATATGCAGTGATGCGTAATCCATGCGTTTCAATGCAAGTCAATGGCGGCGAAAACGCAGCGCTTCCGCAAAATAATTGGTAGTGCTGCGTTTTTTTCCGCAATGATAATCCGCAGCGGAAATTTCCGCAGCATGTGCACAGCACATGCGGATTATCATTGGGGCACATGGCAGGCCTTCCACCATGCGTTTTTTAAGCGTTTCTGCAGCGTTTTTGCCGCTGCGGAAACGCTTAAAAAACGCATCGTGCCTTATAGTCTTTCTTTTTTGCGCCGTTCAGCGTGCGATAAAAGTGATAAGACCAATTTGTCCGTCGGGTCGGTCCGATTGCAGCAATACCAGATTTTTTAAAAAATTTTTATGCTTTGATATTTTTACAAACTGAAAACAGTATTTTACAAAAAAAACCTCGATTTTACATCGTTGCATTCTGAGAGCTGTAACTTTTTTATTTTTTTGCGGAATGAGCCATATTAGGGCTTGTTTTTTGCGGGACGGTTTGACGTTTTTATTTGTGTAATTTTATTTTATGTGTGCTTTTTGAACGCTTTTTATTCACTTTTTTTGTGAGTTAATATGATGAAAAAGTGTCATTTTCGGCGTGTTTTTTGTTTTTATTTTTATGGGATTCACCAAACGTACTAAATAACACACCAGTTTTATAGAGTGGGTCGTTCCGGACGCGGCAGTACCAATTATGTGTACTTTTTTTTGTTTATTTTTGTTTTATCACAAACGCTGCGTTTTGAGCGGCGAAACGGATTTTAGTGATTTGTGTGCACTTTTTACATATTTTATTTAACTTTTCTTTACTTTTTAACTATGTCCCACTGTGTCACTTTTATTGTTGATCTCATACACTGCAGTACCTCTGTATTGCAGTGCATGAGACCTGTCAGTGAGTCATGTCTGATTCAGTGACTCAGCCTGTTAGAGCCAGCTTATTGCTGGCCCTCACAGGCCACCGTACCCTGGGATCATCACATAATCTCAGGGTACCATAGTAATCATCGGGACCAGTGATTCTCATCGCGGGGGTCCGATGGTTACTAAGGGGGTTGCAAGACCCCCTTGTAACAACTTGAATACCGCTGCCACAATTGACAGCGGTATTTAAGGGGATAATCTGCCCTGATCGGCATTGTGACCGGCCAAGGCCGATACTGCAGGGTGTCACACACAGCTGACACCCACAGGAATAGCCACCGCCAGGCGGCGCTATTTACTTGTTCCTCAGCGTCGCATTTTCACGGCGCTGAGGAATAAGTACCCTTAATGACCACCGTGAAAATGCGTTCCAGCGGTCATTAATGGGTTAATATTTACCTGTTGTCTTTTAGGCTACAGATGAAAAAATGCAGAAAAAAAAGTTAAATAGGAAAACTTGCTGGCTACTGTGCACTATGCTGATAGCACACAGGCACAGTGTGGGTTACAATCACCTAGAGCAAAGCAAGTATGTGCCCCCTAACCTGTGAACCATTAGCACTCCCTGAGTCCTTTCTAAAAATCCAGTATTGCACATATATTGTAATTTAAGGAATATACTGATGTACTTATACTTTGCAATTTCATCTTTTATTTATTTTTTTTAAATCAGATCTCAAATTTGAAATATATAAAACTTTATACATTATTTTATTTATTTGCTTTTTATTTTCTTATTGCATTTTTTATGTAACAATTTTATTACCTTAGCTCTATTCCTAACTTTAACCATAATCTTAATCCTAATCTGGTCTCTAACCCCGGCCCTAGGCCTAGCCTTAGCCCTAACCATAAGCCTAATCCTAAATCAGTCCCTTGCCTTACTTGTAACACTAGTTTGGCTTAGAAAAAAATGTAAAACTATAAAAGCCTCTCTAAGTTGTAAATGAAGACAGTATTGAGCGGCAAAACGAATGCCCACCCAACGCTACATATGCAGAGCGCAGAAGGTGAGATGAGTTTGCCAGTGGCTGCTGCTCTCTACATAAGCAAAGATCGAAATTACAGAGCTTAATATAATGAAGGGAGCTTTATCATATAAGTCACTGCCTAAGTAGAACACAACAGCCAATGACAAATTCATGTCAAGTGCTTCACTCTACGTAGGCACATACTGAGACAACAGAAAATGAGTAGCAAATGAATGAACACTGGTTATATGCACTGCACACGATTAGAGCTGTCTTCAATAATTAGCTGCTCATTTTCTGTCAATTTGGTCACTGCTTATACATAGCACTGAAGTCGAAATGAGTTTGTCATAGACTTCTGCACTCTGCATAGGCAGCAATCAAAACAAACATTATTATACTTAGTTTGTCATTTCAGCCGCTGCTTATGCTGAGTACAGCAGTGGATGAGAAACTCATCTCATTTGCTTTGTTCGCAGCAACTCAATGCAAATAATGTACAGCTCTTAACTGTTTCTCAATGAGTACAATGGTCATGTATATAGTTTATTTATTTTCATGTGGATCAATAATACAGCATATTGTTAAAATGGGCCCTTAAATCCTAAAATTATCCATGAGATAATAATGTTGTGATGGAAAATTGAAAATATAAAGTTTATATCAACTAAAAACAGTAGAACAGAAACAGATTTAATTTTATTACAGCCCTTATATCAAACTGATACATTCCAATACTTATACTGTAGCATATACCTTGGATTCTTATTGGTCAGTTACTTATCACATGACCAGTGCCATCCAGGTGCCTGTGCACTCAGTTGACAGGTGAGGAAAGTGGCAGTTGGAGTTGACTGGTGACGGTGAAGACGCTGTCTGCAGACTGTGAGCAAAGCGCTAATATGGAGAAAGAGGAGATTGTAGGGAAGAAGAGAGTGAGGAAAAGAAGACACTTGGACTCATCGGCTGATGAGACGTCTTCAAGCAAAAAACCCAAAAGGAGGGGAAGAAAGAGTAAAAAACCTGACTCAGGACAGAAGATGTCTCCCACCCCAGAGATGGAGCGAGTGGAAGAGGACGTCATTGCCCAGAGTGAAGGACTGAAGAACAGAAGACACCTGGACTCATCTGCTGATGAGAAGTCTTCAATCAAAAACCCCAAAAGGAGGGGAAGAAAGACGAAGAATCCAGACTCAGGAAGGAAGATGTCTCCCACCCCAGAGATGGAGCGAGTGGATGAAGACATCATTGCCCAGAGTAAAGGACCGAAGAACAGAAGAATCAGGCTGGACTGTTCAAAGGAAAGAAAGACACCATCAATCCAGGCCAATAGCCAGAAGAAAGAAGATGTGGGAGGCTCAGGTAAGAAGAGAAATGTAACTAGTAATTATAAGAAAAGTTATTGTACAAGTTCTTTACATCCCATATAGTCCAGGGATAAAGTCAGCAAAATAATTCCAAATCTACCTTTATAATGAAAAAATTACCAAAGCCAGTTTTATATTAGAGCAGATGATTATAGGGGTTGTAGGCAGTTTGTCAATATAAAGTGGTCAGAGTTATCTGTTCCCAAATCATGGTGAAATATTCTTACCATTGTGTAATGTCCAGGTTGAGTTCTGCTGAGATTTATCATAGGACATGGAAAATGCTGACATCTTTTTAAAGGGAATCTGACAGCAGTATTTTGTTACCCTATCTGAGAGCAGTGTGATATAGAGGCAGAGACCCTTATACTAATGATGTACTACTCATTGGGCTACATGGTATAATTTTGATAAAATCACAGTTTTATCTGCTACAAATTTACCAGTTCTCTGAATGCTGAGCTCTGTATAACCCTGCTAACAACACTGATTGGCAGCTTTCTGTTTGTGTACCCTGTGCATAGGCAGAAATCTCCCAATCAGTGGTGGGGGCGGAGTTATACAGAACTCATGTATATGGATGACTACTTGGCAGCCGTCCTCTAGTGATAATCTCCTGCTGATAAAACAGTTATTTTATCAAAACTACAGAAAGCTTCCAAATAAGTGACACATTTCTCTTTATATATTATATATCTATATATCTCTCTATATATTATATGTCAGATTAGGCCAAAACTTGGTGACATAGCACCTTTAAATGCTGCAGTGCCTGAAATAAAATAAAACACACATACCGCCTGGAATGGCGCCATTCCAGCGATATTGGCACTGAGGTAAATATAAAGTAGTGTTATTACTTTATTTGGGGCACTGTAGCATTTCAGAAGGGGCTGACAAGTAGTGGACAACCCCTTAAATTACTTTCTCTACAAAGAACGGTCCAATAAGTTACCAAATTTGTGCAAATGTTAAAATGTTTCAATCTCCTTCTCTACTCCCCTCTTATCTCCTCTTCCCACAATCGCATACAAGATTTCTCCCGTGCTTCCCCCCTACTCTGGAACTCTCTACCCCAACATATCAGACTCTCACCTACCATGGAAACCTTCAAAAGGAACCTGAATACCTACCTCTTCCGACAAGCCTACAAGCTGCAGTACCCTCGCTCCACCACACCGCTGCACGACCAGCTCTGCCCTGACTTACTGTATCCTCACCCATCCCTTGTAGACTGTGAGCCCTGTTCCTGTGAAATATGTTAAGGAACATCCTTTCCAGGGTAAAGACTTGTGTATAAGTTAAAATAAATGACCAAAAACAAAAATACTCCTCCACACCTTCGGCTATGCTCACAAGTAGCATTTTTTATGCGTTTTTGCACTTTTGTATTGCTTTCAACTATGACAAATGCATTCACCGTGAAATGTCATTTTAACATTTTACAACCTTATCTGGCCATGTGCTGTGTGACGCATGCATAAAGTGCTGAAAAGACAAGGGAACAGCATGGGGAAGACCCCTGGAAGCATCTCTGACTCCCAGGTCACTGTCTAAAAGTGTGCCCATCAGAAGTGATCCTTACCGCATCAGAAGATGCAGACTTGCAACTATCCCCATGCAAGTTCTAGTCCCAGGGCAGTGTTCAATTGTACCTCCCCATTCCTTGCAATACAAGCTCAAGTATGCAGCCTGCCACCCACCCACCCCCAGGCTGCAATACCATACTGCTTGCTTGTTTGAACTTGAAATTGGGCCTTTTAGGCATGTGGAGGCGGAATCTGGCCACCACGTCATGGCTGTGTTGGCGGCCTGGAATCCATACTCAGTCCCCAGCCGCCCAGCGGCCGGGTGTCCATACTCGGTCCCCAGCCGCCCCTATTTCTCCTTGGAACATCCCCCCACACACTTTTCTTAGCCCGGCCTGCTTTAGGCAGCATTGGACGAGCCCACCAGAGAACCAGACTCCTCCAGTGGGCCCTGACTTCTCCATCGGTGGAGTTGAGAGTGCCAAGGTGAGGAGCATGATGATGATGACAGAAGTTAGCATCTGCTATGTTTTCTTTTAATGCAAGTGTAAGTGTGCAGCCTGCCACCCACCCACCCCCAGACTGCAATTCCATACTGCTAGCTTGCACTTGAAATGGGGCCTTTTAGCTTGGAGGAGGCCGAAGCTGGCCACTACCTCATGGCTGCTTCGGCAGCGAGGTATCCATACTCAGTCCCCAGCCGCCCATATTTGTCCTGGTGTGCCTTATACATAAGATTAAGCGCGTATACCAAAACATTACCTGTGCCCTCCCCAGTGCATTTAGTGGGAAGGAGAGCCTATTCCGCTGTAGTGTGTGCATGCCAAACCCCTGTTCATGGTACATGCGAAGATGCCTCCCACCTTGCACCTGTCGTTGCAGACTTGCAACTATCCCCATTCAAGTCCTTGTCCCAGGGCAGTGTTCAATTGTACCTCTCCCATTCCTTGCAATGCAAGCGCAAGTATGCAGCCTGCCACCCACCCACCCCCAGGCTGTAATAGCATACTGCTTGCTTGCTTGCACTTTAAATTGGGCCTTTTAGGCATGTGGAGGCGGAATTTGGCCACCACGCCATGGCTGTGTCGGCGGCCTGGTATCCATACTCAGTCCCCAGCCGCCTGGTGGCCGGGTGTCCCCGCTTGCTCCCCAGCCTCCAGGGGGTGGCCGGGTGTCCATACTCGGTCCCCAGCCACCCCTATTTGTCCCGGTAACCTTTCCCACACTTTTCTTAGCCTGGCCTGCTTTAGGGCAGCATTGGCCGAGCCCACCGGACTATCAGACTCCTCCGGTGGGCCCTGGCTTCTCCATCAGGGGAGTTGAGAGTGCCAAGGTGAGGAGCATGATGAGGATGATAGAAGTTAGCATCTGCTTTGTTTTGTTGTAATGCAAGCACATGTACAGTACAGACCAAAAGTTTGGACACACCTTCTCATTTAAAGATTTTTCTTTATTTTCATGACTATGAAAATTGTACTTTCACACTGAAGGCATCAAAACTGTGAATTAACACACGTGGAATTATATACTTAACAAAAAAGTGTGAAACAACTGAAAATATGTCTTATATTCTAGGTTCTTCAAAGTAGCCACCTTTTGCTTTGATGACTGCTTTGCACACTCTTGGCATTCTCTTGATGAACTTCAAGAGGTAGTCACCGGAAATGGTCTTCCAACAATCTTGAAGGAGTTCCCAGAGATGCTTAGCACTTGTTGGCCCTTTTGCCTTCACTCTGCGGTCCAGCTCACCCCAAACCATCTCGATTGGGTTCAGGTCTGGTGATTGTGGGGCCAGGTCATCTGGCGTAGCACCCCATCACTCTCCTTCTTGGTCAAATAGCCCTTACACAGCCTGGAGGTGTGTTTGGAGTCATTGTCCTGTTGAAAAATAAACGATGGTCCATCTAAATGCAAACTGGATGGAATAGCATGCCGCTGCAAGATGCTGTGGTAGCCATGCTGGTTCAGCATGCCCTCAATTTTGAATAAATCCCCAACAGTGTCACCAGCAAAACACTCCCACACCATCACACCTCCTCCTCCATGCTACACGGTGGGAACCAGGCATGTAGAGTCCATCCGCTCACCTTTTCTGCGTCTCACAAAGACACGGTGGTTGGAATCAAAGATCTCAAATTTGGACTCATCAGACCAAAGCACAGATTTACACTGGTCTAATGTCCATTCTTTGTGTTCTTTAGCCCAAACAAGTCTCTTCTGCTTGTTGCCTGTCCTTAGCAGTGGTTTCCTAGTAGCTATTTTACCATGAAGGCCTGCTGCACAAAGTCTCCTCTTAACAGTTGTTGAAGAGATGTGTCTGCTGCTAGAACTCTGTGTGGCATTGACCTGGTCTCTAATCTGAGCTGCTGTTAACCTGCGATTTCTGAGGCTGGTGACTCGGATAAACTTCTCCTCAGAAGCAGAGGTGACTTTTGGTCTTCCTTTCCTGGGGCGGTCCTCATGTGAGCCAGTTTCTTTGTAGCGCTTGATGGTTTTTGCAACTGCACTTGGGGACACTTTCAAAGTTTTCCCAATTTTTCGCACTGACTGACCTTCATTTCTTAAAGCAATGATGGCCACTCGCTTTTCTTTACTTAGCTACTTTTTTCTTGCCATAATACAAATTCTAACAGTCTATTCAGTAGGACTATCAGCTGTGTATCCACCAGACTTCTGCACAACACAACTGATGGTCCCAACCCCATTTATAAGGCAAGAAATCCCACTTATTAAACCGGACAGGGCACACCTGTGAAGTGAAAACCATTTCCGGTGACTACCTCTTGAAGCTCATCAAGAGAATGCCTAGAGTGTGTAAAGCAGTCATCAAAGCAAAAGGTGGCTACTTTGAAGAACCTAGAATATAAGACATATTTTCAGTTGTTTCACACTTTTTTGTTAAGTATATAATTCCACATGTGTTAATTCATAGTTTTGATGCCTTCAGTGTGAATGTACAATTTTCATAGTCATGAAAATACAGAAAAATATTTAAATGAGAAGGTGTGTCCAAACTTTTGGTCTGTACTGTATGTAGTAGCGGCTAGGCCTGAGGTGGTCAGCGTTTTGGCGCATATCCTACCTCCTCCGAGGATTGCTGGATGTTTTCCTGCTACTATCCAAGTTCTGTGACTCCCGTTAAAACAAAGCTTCAGGTGATAAATGATGGATGAGGTAGTGGCAAAGGAGAAAGAGCAGGAGGAACAGGGACCATTCACATCAATATCAGGCCAGTCAACCAGATATGTCTTGTAGGATATGTTTCTGTACCAAAAGGAGCGGTTCGGCTACACAGTTATAGGGCATACAGTGAGTGCAATGCCTACCAAAAATTTCGAGCCACTCCAATGCCCCTTGGAAATGACATGGAGGTCAGAGGGCGTTAACTAAACCTTTTTTTCCATTTATAGCAACTGGGTCTCCCGTGCACTGTTGGCCTAAGCAGTGAATGGAAGGCTTTCCAAAAATTATGAGGAACTGCAATGCCCCTTACAAGAGCCATGTGTGGCACCCCAGGGGTCTGGTCACCACAGTAATAGAGATATTACGTCAGAGAGCAAGTGGGAGGTTTCCTGGTCAGGATCCCTTAAACATGCAACATCCTCCTGCCCCAATCCTGGGAGGGGAGAATTCTGCCCTTATAAACTGGATCTGGGGCGGGGTTGAGTGAGTCAGAGAACAGTCAGAGTCAGAGTGAGAGCAAGGGAAAGTAACAGCAAGGAGCTCTGTAGGAGCTAGGAGCTAAAGACCAGGGGCTGGAAGCTGAGCAGAGCTCGCCCTGGCAGAAGACAATAGGAACCGGATACAGGAGTCCGAAGCTGTGAGGACTTATATATCCAGCAGCAGAAACCAGCCGGCAGGGGATTTCAGGTCCTCTGGCCATAGAAGCCCGGAGGCTCAGTCACAAGCAAGGGACCAGCACCGCCGTCGTGGAGCGGAGGCTAACAGAAGACCCCAAGTCACCAGCCATATGGGTGAGCACTACACGGTACACTCAGGGACGTGGGCTACTTCTACCCACTTACAGCAAGGTAGCCAGGAAGAGTGCAGACAGACGGGGAGGCCTACAACTCCACCTGGCCAGGGGAACTCCTGCTTGCTCACAGACTGACCAGTCCTCTTATGCTAGCCAGTACTCCCGGGAGGGTCTACCTTATAATCATCATTAAAGACCCTGAACTGCACTGCAAAGACTCTGAGTCATTCCTGCTGCGCTCGTGCACCATCACCCCATCATCCACACTCACTGCCCTGAGGCTATACTCCTCCCGAGGGGAGTTATCCCATTCTATGCTGCGCACACAACACCAGCCTCAGCGGTCTGCCTCGCAGCGGTGGTACTCCCTGACCGCAATCCACGGGTGCTGCAGTCGGACAATTAACCTCAAAACCTAAGAAAGACTGCCACTGGTTTGACCAGCCTGAGCCATGGGACCGGGTCACTGCCACGGAGACTACAGACCCCAGAGACCCGGCACCGGGTATCCCACACACGTGTACACACGGCCCAGGGGGCGCGTCACATGCAGTACAGCATATTACAAACATAAGTCCCATTATTGGGGAGTGGGTGTCCCATAGTATTTGCTTATGCTTTCCCAGCAAAACCTGCCAAAAATTAGGAGGGAGCAACTTGCAATGCCTGCCCTTACAAGAGCCATGCAGTACAGCATATTACAAACATAAGTCCCATTATTGGGGAGTGGGTGTCCCATAGTATTTGCTTATGCTTTCCCAGCAAAACCTGCCAAAAATTAGGACGGAGCAACTTGCAATGCCCCTTACAAGAGCCATGCAGTACAGCATATTACAAACATAAGTCCCATTATTGGGGAGTGGGTGTCGCATAGTATTTGCTTATGCTTTCCCAGCAAAAGCTGCCAAAAATTAGGACAGAGCAACTTGCAATGCCCCTTACAAGAGCCATGCAGTACAGCATATTACAAACATAAGTCCCATTATTGGGGAGTGGGTGTCCCATGGTATTTGCTTATGCTTTCCCAGCAAAAGCTGCCAAAAATTAGGACGGAGCAACTTGCAATGCCCCTTACAAGAGCCATGCAGTACAGCATATTACAAACATAAGTCCCATTATTGGGGAGTGGGTGTCCCATAGTATTTGCTTATGCTTTCCCAGCAAAAGCTGCCAAAAATTAGGACGGAGCAACTTGCAATGCCCCTTACAAGAGCCATGCAGTACAGCATATTACAAACATAAGTCCCATTATTGGGGAGTGGGTGTCCCATAGTATTTGCTTATGCTTTCCCTGCAAAAGCTGCCAAAAATTAGGACAGAGCAACTTGCAATGCCCCTTACAAGAGCCATGCAGTACAGCATATTACAAACATAAGTCCCATTATTGGGGAGTGGGTGTCCCATAGTATTTGCTTATGCTTTCCGAGCAAAAGCTGCCAAAAATTAGGACGGAGCAACTTGCAATGCCCCTTACAAGAGCCATGCAGTACAGCATATTACAAACATAAGTCCCATTATTGGGGAGTGGGTGTCCCATGGTATTTGCTTATGCTTTCCCAGCAAAAGCTGCCAAAAATTAGGACGGAGCAACTTGCAATGCCCCTTACAAGAGCCATGCAGTACAGCATATTACAAACATAAGTCCCATTATTGGGGAGTGGGTGTCCCATAGTATTTGCTTATGCTTTCCCCGCAAAAGCTGCCAAAAATTAGGACGGAGCAACTTGCAATGCCCCTTACAAGAGCCATGCAGTACAGCATATTACAAACATAAGTCCCATTATTGGGGAGTGGGTGTCCCATAGTATTTGCTTATGCTTTCCCATCAAAAGCTGCCAAAAATTAGGACGGAGCAACTTGCAATGCCCCTTACAAGAGCCATGCAGTACAGCATATTACAAACATAAGTCCCATTATTGGGGAGTGGGTGTCCCATAGTATTTGCTTATGCTTTCCCAGCAAAAGCTGCCACAAATTAGGACGGAGCAACTTGCAATGCCCCTTACAAGAGCCATGCAGTGCAGCATATTACAAACATAAGTCCCATTATTGGGGAGTGGGTGTCCCATAGTATTTTCTTATGCCTTGCAAGCAAAAGCTGCCAAAAATAAGGATGGAGGAACTTGCAATGCTGGCACCCTGGTGGTATAGTGGTGGTGGAGGCTGAGGATAAGGAGAAGAAGATAAAACAGCCGAAACGAGGAAGCGTATACCGATGTGTGGGTGTGAAGCGGTGCATGTGAATACACCTCCCGAAATAACACAGTGGATTTGACTTTATGTTACTCTGCTGTCATTTGGTGGTGATGAGAAGTCTGGCCCAATCCAGCCCTTGTTCATTTTGATAAGGGTCAGCTTGTCAGCATTGTCAGTTGACAGGCGAGTGCGCTTATCAGTTATAATTCCCCCAGCGGCACTAAAAACACGCTCCGATAACACGCTAGCGGCAGGGCAGGCCAGGACCTCCAAGGCGTACAGAGCGAGTTCATTCCAAGTGTCCAGCTTGGATACCCAATAATTAAAAGGCACAGAGGAATCACGGAGGACGCTGGTACGATCGGCAAGGTACTCCCTCACCATTTTTTGAAAATTTCCACTCCTTGTGAGAGTACCCCGCGCCTCAGGGCCTGTAAGCTGGGCGGGTGTCAGAAAACTGTCCCAGAACGTTGACAGTGTTCCCCTGCCTCTGCTAGATTGGAGTTGCATCTCTCTTCTCGCCTGTACGCCTCGGTTGGGCAACGAACTGTGACCTCTGCCGCTAACGTGTTCAGATGGGAATTTTTTTAAGAGTTCTGCAGCAAGGGCCTTCTGGTATTGCCCCATTTTTGTAGACCTCTCCACCTCAGGAATAAGAGAGTGAAAGTTCTCCTTGTAGCGGGGGTCTACAAGTGTCACCAACCAGTAATGACTGTCACCCAACATTTTGACAACGCGAGGGTCACGGTTAAGGCAGCATAACATAAAGTCAGCCATGCGTGCCAGACTGGTAACGGGCAAGATTTCCGTGCCCTCACCAAGATGACAACTGACCATGCTCTCCTCCTTCTCCTCCTCCTCCTCCTCTTCCCCCCCCCCCCTGTCCTCAGGCCACCCATGCTGAAACGACAGTATGACACTTGTACAGGTACTACCATCTACAACGCATGATAGCAGCTCCTGTTCTTCCTCCTCCTCCTCCTCTCCCTCATTGTCCCCCAATGCACGTTGGGATGAGAAGAGGCTGGGCTGTGTGTAATCGCCCGCTACGGCTTCTTGATCCATCTCATCATACTCTGGCTGCAATGCCTCCTCTTTAATTCTCTGCAGAGAGCGTTGCAAAAGACAGACAAGTGGGATTCTGACACTAATGATGGCGTCATCGCCACTCACCATCTTGGTGGCCTCCTCAAAGTTTGTCAGGATGGTACATATGTCAAACATCCAGGTCGACTCCTGAGGTCTTATGTGTGGAGTCTGACCTGAATATCGATGGCCTTGTTGCAGCTGGTGCTCCACAACTGCTCTCTTCTGCTCACAAATCCTTTGCAACATGTGGAGGGTAGAGTTCCAACGTGTGGGGACATCACACACCAGTCGGTGTGCCGGAAGCTGCAAACGCTGCTGCAACACAGCAAGGGCGGCGGAAGCTGTAGCCGACTTGCGAAAATGAGCTGACAGGCGGCGTACTTTCAAGAGAAGATCTGGCAACTCGGGGTGCGATTTAAGAAACCGCTGAACCACGAGGTTAAGCACATGAGCCAGGCATGGTACGTGTGTGATCTCACCTCGCCTCAGAGCTGCCACCAGGTTACGGCCATTGTCACACACGACCATGCCGGGATGTAGGTTCAGCGGTCTCAGCCACAGATCTGCCTGCTCTTTCACAGCTGTCCACAACTCACAAGCAGTGTGAGGTTTATCACCTAAGCTTATGAGTTTCAGCACAGCCTGTTGCCGCTTGGCGGAGGCAGTACTGCAATGCTTCCAGCTTGTAACTGATGTGGTGATATCTGAGATGGAGGCTGAACATGAGGATGAGGAGGAGGATGCGCAGGAGCTGTACACTGTGGGGGCAACTCTGACTGACATAGGGCCCGCAATCCTCGGTGTGGGGAGGATGTGTTCCGTCCCAAGGTCTGACTGGGACCTGGCTTCCACTATGTTTACCCAGTGTCCGGTCAGAGAGATGTACCGTCCCTGGCCACAAGCACTTGTCCACGTGTCCGTTGTCAGGTGGATTCTCCCAGTAACTGCGTTGTTGAGGGCACGGCAGATGCTTTGGGACACGTGCTTGTGTAGTGCGGGGATGGCACACCGGGCAAAATAGTGTCGGCTGGGGACCGAGTACCGAGGGACGGCCACCGCCATATGATTGCGGAAGGATTCCGTCTCCACCAGCCTAAAAGGCAGCATTTCCAATGCAAGCAGTCGTGAAATGTGCTAATTTAGGACTGTGGCCTGTGGGGCGTTAGCTGCGAATTTCTGCTTTCGTTCAAAGGTCTGGGATATGGACAATTGAACGCTGCGGTGGGACGTGGACGTGGACGTTGATGCTGTTTCTTGAGAAACTGCCATAACAAGTGAAGACTGAGAGGAGGGGGCATCTTTACATGCAGTATGGACAGGGGATTGCCTAGCACACACAACAGGGGGTTCTATTGCACGCACAACAGTGGAAGAAGCAGTGGTGACACCCGCTGACACTGGTCGTGGACCCTGGGTTTCGCTCCACAAAGTCGGGTGCTTTGCTGCCATGTGCCTGATCATGCTGGTGGTGGTCAGGCTGGTAGTTTTGTCACCCCTGCTGATGCTGGTATGGCAGGTGGAACATATGGCCTTTTTGGGGTTATCAGCAGAGTCTTTAAAAAAATTCCAGACTCTGGAAGACCTACCGCTTGTACTGGCAACGTCCCTCGTGTTGGTGTTACGGGGAACGGTTGCCTGCCTTCTGTCTGCGGCCACCACACTGCTTCTTCCTGCCTGTTGGGGTACTCTGCCTCCCTCCCCCTGTGTGCTGCTGGCCTCACTCTGCATGTCCTCCTTCCACGTTGGGTCAGTTACTAGATCATCCACCACCTCCTCTTCTTCCACTTGCGCACCACGATCCTCCTCCTCACTTCCTGGCAATTGTGTCTCGTCATCGTCCACCTCTTGTGACAGATTGCCAACGTCGACTTCCTGTGGCCGTGGCTGTTCAAATATTTGGGCATCGCAACATGGGATCTCCTCTTCCACCACTTCAAGCGTATAAGGCGAGGTGCCCAAATATGGAAATGGACCAGTGAACAGCTCTTCAGAGTGTCCAAGTGTGGTATCACTTGCTGTCTGACGACACTCGGCATGGTGGGAGGAAGGAGCATCAGGGTGAGGAGGAGTATGCGGTCGAGACTCACGGCTACTAAGAGTTGACCGTGTGGAAGACAGACCGGAGGTGGTGGTGCCCAGGTAACTAGAAGTATTATCTGCTATCCAATTAATAACCTGTTCACACTGATCAGTTCTCAATACTGGTGTTGTTCTGTGCTTCCCTAGTAATTCGGTCAAGAAGTGGGAGCGAGAAGATGTGGCTGTTGGCTGTGGCACATTTTCACCTTGGCCACGGCCCCATCCTCTGCACGAACCATCACCAGAACGTCCACTTCCACGTCCCTTGCCACGCGCCTTGCCCATTGTAAATGAAGTAAAATAGCTTACACTTGCACTATCAATGGAAAAAGGGTAATAAAGAGTAGATTAGAACCGTGGAAGAGGAAAACCACAGTTATTGTTTACTGGGGTATACCACACTTTTTTAAATAGAGATATTTGCGGCTGAACAGTGAGCGACACACTCAAACTGCTTTTTTTTTAGATACCAAAGGCCCAAAACTGGATAGTACAGCGATTTGACCCGTGGAACTGCGAAACCACACTGGGATGTCGGGCCTACACAAGACTATTTTCAACAGATATATTTTTGTGTCACAACAGTCAGGAGACACTACTGTTTTTCTTTACGGAAAAAACTACCAAAAGCTGAATAATAGAGATTTTTTACCGTGGGATGGCAAAACCACAGTTATTGTTTACTGGGGTATACCACACTTTTTTAAATAGAGATATTTGCGGCTGAACAGTGAGCGACACATTCAAACTGCTTTTTTTTTAGATACCAAAGGCCCAAAACTGGATAGTACAGCGATTTGACCCGTGGAACTGCGAAACCACACTGGGATGTCGGGCCTACACAAGACTATTTTCAACAGATATATTTTTGTGTCACAACAGTCAGGAGACACTACTGTTTTTCTTTACGGAAAAAACTACCAAAAGCTGAATAATAGAGATTTTTTACCGTGGGATGTCAAAACCACAGTTATTGTTTACTGGGGTATACCACACTTTTTTAAATAGAGATATTTGCGGCTGAACAGTGAGCGACACACTCAAACTGCTTTTTTTTTAGATACCAAAGGACCAAAACTGGATAGTACAGCGATTTGACCCGTGGAACTGCGAAACCACACTGGGATGTCGGGCCTACACAAGACTATTTTCAACAGATATATTTTTGTGTCACAACAGTCAGGAGACACTGCTGTTTTTCTTTACGGAAAAAACTACCAAAAGCTGAATAATAGAGATTTTTTACCGTGGGATGGCAAAACCACAGCTATTGTTTACTGGGGTATACCACACTTTTTTAAATAGAGATATTTGCGGCTGAACACTGAGCGACACACTCAAACTGCTTTTTTTTTTAGATACCAAAGGCCCAAAACTGGATAGTACAGCGATTTGACCCGTGGAACTGCGAAACCACACTGGGATGTCGGGCCTACACAAGACTATTTTCAACAGATATATTTTTGTGTCACATCAGTCAGGAGACACTACTGTTTTTCTTTACGGAAAAAACGACCAAAAGCTGAATAATAGAGATTTTATACCGTGGGATGGCAAAACCACAGTTATTGTTTACTGGGGTATACCACACTTTTTTAAATAGAGATATTTGCGGCTGAACAGTGAGCGACACACTCAAACTGCTTTTTTTTTAGATACCAAAGGCCCAAAACTGGATAGTACAGCGATTTGACCCGTGGAACTGCGAAACCACACTGGGATGTCGGGCCTACACAAGACTATTTTCACCAGATATATTTTTGTGTCTCAACAGTCAGGAGACAACTACTGTTTTTCTTTACGGAAAAAACTACCAAAAGCTGAATAATAGAGATTTTTTACCGTGGGATGGCAAAACCACAGTTATTGTTTACTGGGGTATACCACACTTTTTTAAATAGAGATATTTGCGGCTGAACAGTGAGCGACACACTCAAACTGCTTTTTTTTTTAGATACCAAAGGCCCAAAACTGGATAGTACAGCGATTTGACCCGTGGAACTGCGAAACCACACTGGGATGTCGGGCCTACACAAGACTATTTTCAACAGATATATTTTTGTGTCACAACAGTCAGGAGACACTACTGTTTTTCTTTACGGAAAAAACTACCAAAAGCTGAATAATAGAGATTTTTTACCGTGGGATGGCAAAACCACAGTTATTGTTTACTGGGGTATACCACACTTTTTTAAATAGAGATATTTGCGGCTGAACAGTGAGCGACACACTCAAACTGCTTTTTTTTTAGATACCAAAGGCCCAAAACTGGATTGTACAGCGATTTGACCCATGGAACTGCGAAACCACACTGGGATGTCGGGCCTACACAAGACTATTTTCAACAGATATATTTTTGTGTCACAACAGTCAGGAGACACTACTGTTTTTCTTTACGGAAAAAACTACCAAAAGCTGAATAATAGAGATTTTTTACCGTGGGATGGCAAAACCACAGTTATTGTTTACTGGGGTATACCACACTTTTTTAAATAGAGATATTTGCGGCTGAACAGTGAGCGACACACTCAAACTGCTTTTTTTTTACATACCAAAGGCCCAAAACTGGATAGTACAGCGATTTGACCCGTGAAACTGCGAAACCACACTGGGATGTCGGGCCTACACAAGACTATTTTCAACAGATATATTTTTGTTTCACAACAGTCAGGAGACACTATTGTTTTTCTTTACGGAAAAAACTACCAAAAGCTGAATAATAGAGATTTTTTACCGTGGGATGGCAAAACCACAGTTATTGTTTACTGGGGTATACCACACTTTTTTAAATAGAGATATTTGCGGCTGAACAGTGAGCGACACACTCAAACTGCTTTTTTTTAAGATACCAAAGGCCCAAAACTGGATAGTACAGCGATTTGACCCGTGGAACTGCGAAACCACACTGGGATGTCGGGCCTACACAAGACTATTTTCAACAGATATATTTTTGTGTCACAACAGTCAGGAGACACTACTGTTTTTCTTTACGGAAAAAACTACCAAAAGCTGAATAATAGAGATTTTTTACCGTGGGATGGCAAAACCACAGTTATTGTTTACTGGGGTATACCACACTTTTTTAAATAGAGATATTTGCGGCTGAACAGTGAGCGACACACTCAAACTGCTTTTTTTTTAGATACCAAAGGCCCAAAACTGGATAGTACAGCAATTTGACCCGTGGAACTGCGAAACCACACTGAGATGTCGGGCCTACACAAGACTATTTTCAACAGATATATTTTTGTGTCACAACAGTCAGGAGACACTGCTGTTTTTCTTTACGGAAAAAACTACCAAAAGCTGAATAATAGAGATTTTTTACCGTGGGATGGCAAAACCACAGTTATTGTTTACTGGGGTATACCACACTTTTTTAAATAGAGATATTTGCGGCTGAACAGTGAGCGACACACTCAAACTGCTTTTTTTTTAGATACCAAAGGCCCAAAACTGGATAGTACAGCGATTTGACCCGTGGAACTGCGAAACCACACTGGGATGTCGGGCCTACACAAGACTATTTTCAACAGATATATTTTTGTGTCACATCAGTCAGGAGACACTACTGTTTTTCTTTACGGAAAAAACGATCAAAAGCTGAATAATAGAGATTTTTTACCGTGGGATGGCAAAACCGCAGTTATTGTTTACTGGGGTATACCACACTTTTTTAAATAGAGATATTTGCGGCTGAACAGTGAGCGACACACTCAAACTGCTTTTTTTTTTAGATACCAAAGGCCCAAAACTGGATAGTACAGCGATTTGACCCGTGGAACTGCGAAACCACACTGGGATGTCGGGCCTACACAAGACTATTTTCAACAGATATATTTTTGTGTCACAACAGTCAGGAGACACTACTCTTTTTCTTTACGGAAAAAACTACCAAAAGCTGAATAATAGATATTTTTTACCGTGGGATGGCAAAACCACAGTTATTGTTTACTGGGGTATACCACACTTTTTTAAATAGAGATATTTGCCTCTGAACAGTGAGCGACACACTCAAACTGCTTTTTTTTTAGATACCAAAGGCCCAAAACTGGATAGTACAGCGATTTGACCCGTGGAACTGCGAAACCACACTGGGATGTCGGGCCTACACAAGACTATTTTCAACAGATATATTTTTGTGTCTCAACAGTCAGGAGACACTACTGTTTTTCTTTACGGAAAAAACTACCAAAAGCTGAATAATAGAGATTTTTTACCATGGGATGGCAAAACCACAGTTATTGTTTACTGGGGTATACCACACTTTTTTAAACAGAGATATTTGCATCTGAACAGTGAGCGACACACTCAAACTGCTTTTTTTTTAAGATACCAAAGGCCCAAAACTGAATAGTACAGCGATTTGACCCGTGGAACTGCGAAACCACACTGGGATGTCGGGCCTACGCAAGACTATTTTCAACAGATATATTTTTGTGTCACAACAGTCAGGAGACACTACTGTTTTTCTTTACAGAAAAAGCTACCAAAAGCTGAATAATAGAGATTTTTTACCGTGGGATGGCAAAACCACAGTTATTGTTTACTGGGGTATACCACACTTTTTTAAATAGAGATATTTGCTGCTGAACAGTGAGCGACACTCTCAAACTGCTTTTTTTTTTAGATACAAATGGCCCAAAATGGATAATACAGAGGTTTGAACCGTGGAAGTGCAAAACAACACTTCTGTTTCTCTAGCCTACACCAGACTATTTTCAACAGTTATATTTGTGTCTGAAAAATCAGAGACATGCTTTTTTTTTGGGGGTAGGTGGACACACCAAAAGGTTAATAAGATGGGTATTTGTACAGTGTGAAGGAGGAAAAAAAAAGGAGGATTTAGATGAAAAAAAAAGGATTTTTCCTTGCCCCCGACACCTGGTGCTAAGTCCAGCAATTTCAGCAGGAGCACACAGGACTGTAATGCAGCGTTTGCTGGTATAACCACTGTGTCTCCTATACAGCCTGCCTGCCTGGTATCTGGGATGGATATTAGTCCTGAAAAGGACTGTTTGTTTGTTCTGGCAGCCTTTACAGACCCTACACTAACTATTTCACAGTTTATATCTCTCCCTAAATCAGCAGCGCTGTCCCTACACTGTCTAATCCGGAGCGACTGTGTCCAAGATGGCGGCGCCCCGTTTTAAATACTCGAGGTGACGCTGTGCGGCCAGCCAATCACTGTAATGCCCACAACCAACATGGCTGCAGCATTACAGTGACTGGCTGGCAATCCCTGCATGTTCATTGGCTCTGTAAAGAGCGCCAAACATGCAGGGCGGAGACCCGAGCTCCCCCCCGAGTAACCCGGAAATGCTCGGTGCTCGCCGAACATCCCGAGTAGCGTGATGCTCGGGCGAGTACCGAGCAGTGTCGAGCATGTTTGCTCAACACTATTCATGAGCATTGCAGTTGCTTTCACAGCACCATACACTGTACATACTGTTTCTGCCTTGACTACCTGCTGTAGCAGATGTGCCATGTCTGCGTTATCCGCCATATTGAGATCTTCTCCTACATGGTTCATATAATGCAGACCACATCACCCATAGTGCTAGATTCTCATCAATTGTTCTTGATCCCACTGACAGCAGTGGTAGATCAGTGACATAGAGCTTCTGCCCCCTGATGTATAGTGCAGAGTCTCAGAGCCTCATTTATCAAAACTGTTAAACTGTTCGATAGATTGTGTTTGTTGTCCATAGCAACCAACCCGGAGCTCAGTTTTCATTTCTGAAACTACTTTGGTAAAATGAAAGCTGATCTCTGATTGGTTGTTATGGGCAAAGTGGACAGTCCTACTGTAAGACTATGTGCACACGTTGTGCTTTTGCTGCATTTTTTCAGTGCAGATTTGTCACAAAACCTGAAGTGTTTCCTGATGCCAGCAAAGTGAGTGAGAATCCTTAAGTCACATGCACACGGTGCCTATTTGTGATTTGCAGATTTGGTGCAGATTTAAATCTGCAGCATGTCAATTCTTTCACTGTTTTTAATATAGATTTCACCCTTACTAATGAGTGGGGAAAAATCAGCACCAAAAACACAAGTAAAAAATGCAGCAAAATTGGGCGTTTTTGCCACAGTGTTTTTCTCCCCAAGGAATGCAGAAATTTCTGCTCCAAATGTGTGCACATAGCCTTAGACAGGTTTCATGATGCCTTATGTGATGCGGCTTCAGCCTTGGCGATCACGGAGACAAGCTTTGCATGCCACCTTTTCTCTACTAATGGACCCGGTCCTCTGACCCTGACACTGTGTCTTTACATCTCTTTGAGCAGTCTGCACTAACTGATGAAGGTCTTGCCAACCGAAACGTCTGCTATGATTGTGCTGAACTGCAATTAAAAATTCTAAAAAAATTTTAATCAAGTTGAGTGCCCAGTTTTATTTTCTATTGATCTAGCTTTGCCATGCAGGCAGCAGGCTGAAATTCCCCTGTAAGGCTATGTGCGCACGGTCAGGATTTGAAGCAGAATTTTCCTGAGCGTTTCTGCATCTCCTTGGCAGGAAAAATGCTGCAGAAATTCCGCACGGTTTTGATTTTTTTTTTTAATGCTTTTTTTAAGATTTTTTTTAAGCGTTTTTGTACATCAATGAATGCTTTTGGGAGCGAAATAAAGTTATTTGGTGGGACATTGCCTAAACTCTTGGATTTCCGTCAGAACTGGGGTGAGTATATTGGTTAATTTAAATGATTAAAGAATGTGTCTGCTATATTTCAAATAAAGTGTTTACTCTGTATCTGTGTGTTTATTTAACTCTTTACTTTACTTTAATTAGGTTTGGTCATGAAAAGAGCTAGGTCTCAGCTAGTCCCATTCACCCAGTCTTCATTAGGATTACTATTCATGTAATTTATGAGACAGCTGTGAGCTGCTATTTTTATCCTTGGAAGGTGCCATTTGCAAACATGGTCCCTGGCCATTATTAACAGCTCACAGCTGTTTCGTTAGCCACTACGCCCCCCCCATCAGCACTCAGCAGCACTTTGGACGCAGCGTGTTTTTGCCGCGTCCGAAACACAGTGTTCTAATGCCGCACTTTTGTTGTCGGTATATGTGTATATGTGAATCCAACGCATATAATGACACTTCAATTGGTCAAAATCTGCAGCGAAAAGACTAGCGTGTCCGCTACAGAAATTGACATGCTGCGGGTGAGTTTGGGTACGTGGCCACGATCAGGATCTGCTGCAGATTTGACACTGTGTGTTTATACAGCGTCAAACCGGCAGCGTCTAGAAGGTGCAGCATAGTGGATGGGATCTCTAGAAATCCCATGTCCACTATGCGTGCATCAGAGGCTGTGTATCACCCGTGGCACTGACATGCGGCTCGTCTTTCAGGACCGCAGCATGTCAAATTCTTTTGCGCAGTTGTTAGTCTCCGCAACAGAAATTTGACCACTAGAATGTATTGAATGCGATAAATCTGCATGGTTCAGTGAACACATGTGGCTTTACCTGCGGTTAATAGAATGCAACGTTTTGGACACAGCAAAAAATATGCGTCCAACGAGCTTCTACATCCAGATCCTGGGCACAGAGCCTAAAATTTTTTTAAAATATGGCCTAGGCTCCTGCGTCATTTTTATAACCAGCAGAGGGAAAGCCAACCGCTGGGGGCTGATATTAGTAACCGGGGAAATTATACAACAATGTTCCCTGGCTATTAATATCAGCCCACAACTGTTTGTTTAGCCTTTACTGGCTAGATTACAGGGGGACCCCAGAAAAAAATTTAAGTGGGGCCCCCCTATAAAATCTAACCAGAAAAGGCTAAACAGACAGCTGCTGGATGATATTAATAGCCAGGGAAGGGGCCATGGATACTAGCCCCCTCCACGGCTATTAATATCACCCCTCAGCAGTCCCAGAAATGGCGCTTCCATAAGATGCACCAAATCTGGCGCTTAGCCTCCGCTCTTCCCACTGCCCTTTAACGGTGGTAAGTGGGGTAATGGGATTGGGGTTCACGTCAGCCTTCTATTGGCGGCTGACGTGAAGCCCAGGTTATTAATGGAGGGCGTAGTAAAATGGTCGCCGCTTTTTTAATAAATACACGGCCAGAATAAAGTATTTTAATGAAATAAAAAACACACGGTTTTAATTTTTTTATTGTACTCTGTCCGCAAAGCTATTGAGCTTCTGAAAAAAAAAAGTAAAAAAACAAACCACCATATCCCTCACCTGTCCTTCGTCATGACGCAGTCCACAATTGTTCCAGGTGATCCGTGTCACTTCTACAGCAGTGTATACTGACAGGAGTGTAAAATCACTCCTATCAGTATACATGCTGCAGGAGGTCACTGGGGTTCATCAGCTGAAGATCAACTGATGAGCCCCGGTGAGCTCACATGACCGCAGGTCTTGGAAGCCCAATATACTGCTGGGAGCAAGCGCACTCCCAGCAGTATATCGCCGGGAGGAGAGCATCGGCGGGACGGAGGACACCAGGGGGCACCGGAAGATTACTGCTCCTCCCAGCCGCGCTGCTCTTTCTGTTATTAGCGGGAGCGGCGGTCGGAGGAGAGGAGTAGTAGTCCTCCTCTCCCGACTCGAGTACCACCCGCATCACGTTTCCGCCGCAAATTCGTGGCCATTGGCTTTAATTGAAACGCATCAAATCCGCAGGTATAAATATTATACCTGCGGATTTGATGCGGTTCAATTATAGTCAATAGGCGCGAATTTGCGGCGGAAACGCCCGCACAATGGTCATGCTGCGGTTTTAACCGCAATGGTAATCCTGAGCGGAAATTCCGCATCATGTGCACAGCACATCAGGATTACCATTGCTATAGCAAGCAGACCTATTAACAAGTGTTTTCGCAGCGTTTTCGCTGCGGAAAAATCGCCTCAAAAACGTTTCATGTGCAGTTAGCCTTACTGGGGCTAATAAACTAGCCTCAGTTATAGGGAAAATTAGAAATAACAAGAATATTAATATGTTAAAATGTCCCCCAAAGGTCATTTAAGGCCTTATGTGGGGCATAGTTTGTAAAATATATGAAAAAATAAATGAAAAAAGCAAAAATAAAATAGAATAAAAAGCATAAATAAAAAAAAACAACTAAAAAACAGAGAACCTGCCAGTCAGAATCACTGTTTCTAGCCCTGTCCCCATTAAAAAGAAAAATATGTTGTAGCATCCTTCCAGATTCCCATCCAGATGCCTGTCAACGTGCCGTCCACATGCCCGTCCACATGCCTAGTGTTAGGGTATGTGCCCACGTAGCGTTTTACAAGCGTATTTGATGCGGAATTTCCGCAGCGGAAACGCTTGTAAAACGCTTGGTAATCCGCACCCCATGGTCCCCAATGTGAATCCGCAAGTTCTATGCCCATGCTGCAGATTTTTCTGCAGCGTTTTTGATGCGCACAAAAATCCGCAGCATGTCAATTAATTTTACTTTTCCGCATGCGGAATTGCCTTTTCAATGTAATAAAAAACGCAAGGCAATTCCGCATGTCGAAAACGCGCGAAAAACGTGCGATAAGCGCTTGCGAAATTCCGCATGCGTTTTTCCGGGAAAGGACATGCGGAAATGAAGCGCAAATTTTCCGCTTCATTTCCGCAACGTGGGCACATAGCCTCAGGGAACTCCCAGAAAGCATTTGTAGTTAGCACTGTGCACCAGATTAACAATTATTTGCTGCTAAAGCCCTACAGAGAGGTACAATGTGTTTAAACATCTTTTCAGGTCTCCCATTTAGAGTTGCCAGCAGAATACTGTCGCACTTTGCAGTTTCTGTCAGTTCCATAAATATTGAGTTGAAAATAGCAATATGCATGTTTTACCACCATCCTATCAAATCCCCCCTGCACTGGTCAACTGCAGGTGTCCTGTTCTAGTGATCATGAGGGTCCCAGAATAAGATATGTGATAAGTAGAGTTGAGAGAGTTTATTGAAGTGAATTTAAATGTTACAAAAATCAATATTCTTTTCCATATTTTTTTGTAGTTTGCTCTGCAGGAATTCAGCAAAATGGTGGCCATTGTACAGGGTCGGCAAAAGGTTACAAAAACTAATATCTCTGCTGCTCAGTGTCCCCCGTACGGTCCTCAACACCTCTACTTACCATCATCGTGCACTGACAACTCAGGCATCTTCATGCTAGGCTGGGAGTAGACCCAGAATGTCCCTGTGTCTGGAAGTCCTAGTCTAGAGTGCTCGTAAGGTCGTGGCACATGTCGTAACATCATGACTTGCTTCATGACTCTAGACCAGGACTTCCAACTGCTAGTAGGCCCAGGACAGGCCCGGATTGGCAATCTGCCAAGGCAGGCATAGGACTGGTGGGCCGGCGGCTCTGAGCTGTAACGTGGGTCGCCGGCCCTTTAAAACTTTTGAATAAGCCCCTGTGTGTGCGCTCTCTCCCCCTTACATGCTCTAACAAGGCCACCGTGCACACCGAGGGCTTAATGAAAAGTTTTAAAGGGCCACCGTGGCGCAAACAGAGCTCTGTGTGACGCTGCCCTGCCTGTACCAGCATCAGAACGTTTTTTTGGGGGTGGATCCACTCATCTACAGGCCTGATGCTAGACACCCTACAGCTCTTCACCCCCCCCCATCGCAGGGATCTGGGTGAGTCCCAATATAAAACATTTATGTATATACAGCAGTCAATTGTACCTGTATACTGTATATTGACTAGTGTATATACATTATATAGATGCTACTGCTGTATATAATTGCAGTATCACCTATATAATGTATAAAGACTGCTGTATATATGTTATGTAGGTGATACTGCAATTATACACAGCAGTAGCATCTATATAATGTATATACAGAAGTCTTTATACATTATATAGGTGATACTGCAATTATACTCAGCAGTAGCATCTATATAATGTATATCCAGTAGTCAATATACATTATACAGGTGCTACTGCTACATATACATTATACACGTGATATTGCTGTATATGGATCACCTATATAATGTATATACAGCAGTCCATATACATTATACAGGTGCTACTGCTGTACATATATAGGTGATGTACAGTATATACAGCATCTGTATAATGCATATTGACTGCTGGATATACAATATATAGATGCTACTGCTGTGCATAATTGCAGTATTACCTATATAATGTATGATGCTGTGCCGGAATAGTCATTGCTCCCCATGCTGGGATTGTGTGTGTGGGGAGCAGTGAATATTCCACTCCCATGGGTTGTAGTGAATATTCATGGACTTTAATAGCGGGCACAGCAGGAGCCGTGCTGCGGGTACAGTGTGCACGCTATTTAGGAGAGTGAATGGTCACTGCTCCCCACGCACACAGTCCCAGCGTGGGGAGCAGTGACTATTCCGGCACAGCATCTCACAGTGTGAGGGCGCATGCCAGTTACGCCATGCACGGCTCACACAGTGAGATCCTTGTCGGCAGCAGAGCAGGACGTAGCGCTGGAGGAGAGAGGAGATAAGCATAATTGTTTATTTTTTTCTGTGCATGGTGATGGGGATCAGGAGGTGCCAAGCATACTCATACCAAGATGAGGGGTGCCAAGCATACCAGGAAAAGGGATGAGGGGGGCATACATATTAGGATGAAGGGTGCAATACATACCAGGAAGAGGTATGAGGGGGGCCATACATACCAGGAAGAGAGATGAGGGGTGCCATACATACCAGGATGAGGGTTGCCATGCATATCAGGATGGGGATGAGGGCCACATATAACAGGAAGGAGGGGGCCATATATACCAGGATGGGGGATATTAACAGAATTGGGGGACATTACCCCTATAAAAGTGTCAGCAGCAGACCCCCTCATCCTTAACAGGGCATCATGACCACATTTTTTGCTTACATTTTTTTTCTATTTTCCTCCTCTAAAACCTAGGTGCGTCTTATGGTCCGGTGCGTCTTATAGTCAGAAAAATACGGTACCTTACACATAGCTCCACATTATATTCCTGAACACAGTATATATTGTGGAGCCGTGTATACGTTTCCTGTCCTGCATACATGGTGTAAATCTCAGTATCTGCTCTAATTATGAATGTGTCTGTATATATACTGTATATATATATATATATATATATATATATATATATATATATATATACTGCCCACTACCACTTCACCTTTCCTGTATACTGGGTGTCATTATATCGCTATTATGTTAGGCTAGGATCACACGACAGTAAAACAATCACTTGTCGCCCGTGTGCAGTCACAGAATTGTAATGTATCCATAAATATTGAATGTGTACTGTGGCTTCATACAACGGCTCCATACTGCGGGATCCTATTTTTTTTCTCGCACCCAGAGTCAGATCGCAGCATTTTTTTCTCATACCTAATCAGTATGAGGAAAAAATGTTTCTCTGCGCAGCCTCATTGCATAACATCGATCAGTGTGCAATCTGATAAAACATCGGATAGCACACACCTGATTTATACGCTTGTTTTCATGAGCCCTTGGCAAAATTGGGCTTCTGGATTGTCATTATTGGTTGATTATTTTCTACATTCCTATGGGCAAATAAAAATAAATATTGAAAAACCCGTTTAAATGGGTTATCCCAAGTTTCTACTGAATAGGGGATGACTTTTCGTTTGCTGTGGATTTGACCGCTGGGACCACGATCCTGAGAAACGTAACTTTGAAGAGCACCATGTAAATGCTGCTGTGGTTGATCATACGCACCGCGACGCCATTCACATGCAGCTCATCAGGTAACTCCTTTAAAGTGAACCTGTCAGAATGATTTAGCCCTACAAAACTTAAGGCATGACAATAATGGCACTGCGATGCTGATTAATCTGATACCTGATGTGAAGGGATCTGCTCAGTGGTTATTTAATACTGATGATGACATCTTGTGTACTGCAGTATGCTTTGGGGCGGGATGTGGAGACAGGATCCTCTTCTCATTCTCCGCACCCTCACCAGCCTCCTCTGTTTCTTTTGCAGCTCATTGATTATTCAGTAACCTGCCTCCTTTTTAAAATTCAGAACAGGATATCAAAATAAAATGGACGCAGCACATGCGCAGATCAACATCTCGGTTTAGTTCAGAGCCGAGATCTCAATCTGCACATGTGCCACCTCCGGCGCCATTTAGACCCTGCCCCCATGTCCCGTCCCGAAGCACACTAGACGTCATTTTCTGAAAACTTCATAAGGTGAGTATTAAACAACCACTGATCAGATCCCTTCACATCAAGTATCAGATTAATCAGAATCACAGCGCCATTATAGCCATGCCTTTAATTTATAGGGATAAATCCTGCTGACAGGTTCCCTTTAAGAGAGTGGTGAGGGGCACAATAACGTAAAAGCAAAATTCACTTATCAGGGCTAATGGGGTTTGATCGAATAATAGTATGTGGGCTGGTGGGGTTTGTGTGGCAGGGCTGCTTTTTTGTCCCAGTCCAGCCCTGGCCCGGGATATTCCTTTGCATGCGCAGGGACATCCCAGGCCTTGTCACAGCCGGAAGTCCTGGATTAGTGGGAGGATGACCGGGTTCCATCAGCGCACACCGGCAGTAAGGAGCAGGGCCAAGGACCTTGTGGAGGGCAGAGAGCAGAAAAGGTGAGACGTGAGATGAGTATGAGTTTTTTGGGTCTTTTTTTCTACATCTTACCTTTACTATGCTTTGGGAGTCTTTCCTTACCCCAGTATCCAAGAGCTTAATAAAGGAAATTGAATTTGCTGAGAATAAATTCACTGTAAATCGAATGTCCTGGTAAAAGCCATCCAATTTGTCTCTAGTGATGTCTTGTTATGGAAAACTCTTTAAATGTTCATATTGTTCAACCTCATCACAACCAAGTGCATAATGGAAATATCATCATTTTCTGACTTCTCCTTTTTAATAGACAAAACCATGTCAGATTGCTTACATGAATCCTAAGTTGCTTATTAATAAAATCCATTAACACAAGTTATAAAATGAAGTACCGTATGTTTTGGACTATAAGACGCACTGGACCATAATACGCACCCCAAATTCTTGGGTGGAAAATAGGAAAAAAAAATTTTTTTATAAGATGAGGTCCATCTTATAGTCTGAATAGGTGCGGTATCTTACCTGGGCACGGTATCTTACCTGGGGACGGTAGAGCGAGGGTCACAGGAGGCAGGGTCCTTCAGGAAGTCGGTGGTCCAGCAGGATCACAGGGCCCTCCGTTCCCTCCGTCAGGAACCCGGCGGCTGCAGCAGAAGAGGTGAGACGCTGTGAGGCCTGTACCTGGCTGGGGCACTTAGCCTGGCTGCGGCTCGGGCCTGTGTTGAGGCCCTTAGCCTGGCTGGTTACTGTGCCGGGCTGGGGCCTGGCCGTGAGCCTGTGCCGGGCTGGGGGCTTGTGCCTGGGTCTGTACCTGGGTGGGGCCCTTAGCCTGGCTGGTACCTGTGTCTGGCTGGGTTCCTGTGCAGGGCTGGGGCCCTTAGACTGGCTGGTTCCTGTGCAGGGCCGGGGCTTGTGCCAGGCTGGGAGCCTGTGCAGGACCCTTAGCCTGGCTGGTTCCTGTGCAGGGCTGGGGGGCTTGTGCAGGGCTGGGGGGCCTGTGCCGGGCCTGTGCAGGGCTGGGGGGCCTGTGCCAAGCCCGTGCAGAGCTGGGGGGGCCTGTGCATGGCTGGTGGGCCTGTGCAGGGCTGGGGGGCCTGTGCTGGGCTGGAGGGCCTGTGCCAGACCTGTGCGGGGCTGGAGCTTGTGCAGGGCTGGGGGGGGGGGCCAGGGCTGGGGCTTGTGCCGGGCTGTGAGCGGCGTCGGGAGGTGAGGCAGAGCGACCTGCATGGCTTACCGGTGGCCGCGGCCATCTTCCTAAAGCTGTGATCTACAGGAAAATGGCCGCCAAAGCTCCCAGCTGGGGCGGCCATTTTCCTTTAGATCGCGGCCTCAGTAAGATGGCCGTGCACACCGGAAAACTGCACAGGCCGCTCTGCCTCACCGCCCAACGCCGCTGACAGCCCGACACTGACCCCGGCCCAAGCCGCTCTGCCTCACCGCCGCAGCACCACCTCGTTCCTGAAGGAGGGAGGGCACCCCCGCTCCACCACCACTGCAAGTATCCATAACGTTCGGACCATAAGACGCACCCCCCATTTTCCTTCCAATTTTGGGGGGGAAAAGTGTGTCTTATGGTCCGAAAAATATGATACAAGCTTTACTTAGAACAGAAGATTTCCTCAGTCTGAATAATTTCCTGTAAATGTTAGATTTATTGTAATATTTCCCATTTTTTCTGCTGATAGGATGCAGCGGTGGTCAGCCATCCAGCTCCAGCACAATCTCTCATTCCATCAAGGAGAGATTATTATTCCACCATGTGCTCGGCGTTGGAAACTTTGGAAAGGTCCTGATGGCGGAAGATACTTTAACCCGCCAAGAATTTGCTGTTAAGATCATCAGCAAAAGAGCCCTGCTAGCCGCCGGTGATAGGCTGGATGTCATGGTGGAGAGGCGAGTTCTTCAGCTGGCATCTGGAAGCCCCTTCCTCGTCCACGTAGACTTCGCATTCCAGACCAAGGTATAATTGAGACTACTTAGTGCTAAAAAGTTTTGCTACTTCTTCAATGTTGTGTCACGATACAGTAACTGTAGTTCCTGGGGCAATGGGCTCCTTCTCTATCCCTAAAGCTAGGAGGCGCCCTAGCTATCCCTGCTCCCCGGAATACCACTGATAGTGAGGATTCCGGGGCCACATGCCTTACTGACCTCCTTAATACACATTTAACTATTCCCTCTCTTACCCAGGAAGGTATGGGACCGACATGAATCAGATAGCACAAACCAGACAGACAAGGGACACAGACTGGGGTGAAAGGAAACTGCAATAATACAAATACGCTCCTGAAACAACAAAATGGAAATCAAGGGAACAGGAGGAGGGATCAACCAAATGGGAGAAGATAAGGAAATACACACAATATCAAAACCACACAGATAACTCCTAGAGATAATGTAGCACCCCGAGGACTCGGCTGCTACAGGGGTATTGCACCTCAAACCAGAGGTGTGGTATTCCACTCCCGGGTAAGGATGGAGTGTGGGACTGAGCTCAGCTAGCTGCATGCACTGCACTCATCCCATTTCCGGGGGACAGAACAACGGTACTCCCACCAAGTAGATGTGCAGGTACGATAGCGTCTGTCCCTGGCTGGAGTGGGAGGGGGGGTGGAACATCCCAGTAGTGTAGGGGCAGATAGGGGAGGGACTCTGGGCATAGAAGTAGGAGCCCATTGGGTGCTAGTCACCTGGGCTCACACATAGAGGGAGTATATATGGTGGGCACCATCTTAGGACAGGGAGAGTCCAGGTCTGTTCAGAGAGAGAGCTGACAGGGAGCTGTGGCTCCGGCTGGGCCCAGCTCCAGGGCCAGGCCTGTAGTGGAGAGGAGGAGGAAGAAAGGCCCAGAGACGCAGGACAAGAGGGAACCCTGAGATCCCACAAGTGGACGGGTGAAGGGTTGGCAGAAAAGGGTACCGGATCCCAAGCTGGCAGAGGCAAGATATCCTTAACCAGGAACCGGAGGTCGTGGTCAAGCTTTGGCACGACCCTCACCACACTCACCAGGAAGGCATACCACGAATAGGGTCAGGAAAGCCAGAGAAGGTTTTACCACCAAGAGGCCCGAGGGAGCCGGACAAAGGTGGGTCCCTGGTGGGAACGGCCAGTAGGAAGGAAGAGAGGGGAGCTCAGGACCACGCTCCGGAACTGCCTGGGGGTTGGCCGAGTCCCACACCTGGTGGACGCAGCACGACTCGGGTGGTCACTCAAGGCCGGAGTGACCGGGGCGACACCTGTGAGTAAAAACCCTGAAACTGCATCACATGTCTCTGAGCTTTCTTGCTGCACCATCGCTACCACCATCATCTACACTTGCTGCCCTGAGGCCGTACCCCTCCCGTTGGGGGTTATACCATCCACGCTGCACAACCATATCACCGGCCTCAGCGGACTGTCCTGCAGCAGCAGCCCTAAAGCTGCATTCAACGGGTGGCGTAGTCGTACAACACCCTGCTATTCAAGACACTGCCGCTCAGCTTGACTCCCTGGGCACGGACCGGGTCACCGCCACGAGACTACTACCCCCATCTGATCCGGATCCGGGTAAGCTCCCCCCCGTACGCGCGATGCCGCGTGACGCAGCTGGCCCAGGGGCGCGTCAACTTTTGGCGTAGTCGGCAGGATTACGTGCCCGCAACCAGCGGGTACTGCGTGCCTGAAGAAAAGTTCACATTTACCGTAAGAAGAAGTCTCCCGCCAGTTCCGGAGGGTCCCCGCCATCGGACGCCATCTCGGGTCGTTTCCCGCCGATTGCCCGCCATCTGCAGCCTTTTCCCGCCGTCCACGGAGTTTCCCGCCATTAGGAGACGATTCCCGCCATCTGAGACGATTTCCCGCCCTAGCAGAGCGGACGCCATTATGGGCGTGCCAGAGGGTGGCAAGAGACCACCTCCCATCGTGGGCCTGGTCCCAGAAGAGCGCCAAAAGCGGAGACCGCCCCCACCAGCAGAGACTGCAATGATAGAGATGTCCATCAGAGCGAGGGGTTTGCCCCTGGAACTGACAATCACCAAGTGGCCCCGGGACCACCCTCAGTATGGGCGGATCAAGAACAAAAGAGAGAGGATGGGTGCAGCCTGGGGGAGTCTGGAGAGATCGCACCCGGAGATGGAGGGAGAGTCAGGCAGCACCGACCCTGTGGTCAGGAGCCTGTTGCAGGCCGCCACCCCAGAAGGCCTGGTGGAGATCCTGGCACAGCTCCCCAAAGATCGGGAGCATGCACAGACCGCGCTGGAGGGCTTGGCTCGGAAGATGGCCCGAGTGCAGCAAGAAGTGCTGGCCGAGTGGAGCAGAGAAATGGCCCTGCAGGCTGGAACCCGCCAGCAAAGAACGCCACCCGGGACGAGGAGCCTGTCTGCCTCTGAGGATGGTGCAGGAGGGACGAAGGCCGGAGACGACGCCGTGGAAGGAGCTGAAGAGACGGAAGCAGGTAAAGGGGACGTCACCACCCCAAGCCTAGTAGCCGTAAGCCTGCATCAGCTCCCCGTCGCAGAGCCCGAAATCCCCCTTACCGTGCCCGTTGCTGCACCGCCACCGCTCCAAACTAGGCCTCAAGCGGCAGGAGCCGTGGCCGCGCCCCCTGTGACGTCACGCGCCTCAATCCAGAGCGCGGCCAAGCAGGAAACGCCACCGGCCTGGTCGCAAGGCCGAGTACCCCCGGGCGCCGCCGTTTCCACAGTGCCCTTCACCTTCAGAGTGCCACCGGCCTGGTCGCAAGGCTTGGTGAATCCGGGCGCAGCTATCACCACCGCGCCCTCAACCTCCACCGTGCTGCCATTAGGTGAAGACCTGTTCGCACAGCATACTTGCCCGGATGGGCAGCCCTTTGAGTGGCCACCGGAGTACCTCAGTCCCCGACTCCGGAAGGAAAGGCCCCTGTGTGAGCCCCTGATCCCGGCTCCGGCGCCCGCCAAGATCACCCCACTCCCGTTGGAGGAGGCGCAGTTCGCATGGGACCCCACCGGTGAAAACCTCATGGGGTTCACCCAAGAGACCCGGGCGGCCGCAGCCCAGCGTGCGGAGTGCTGCCGACAACAACTAGAGGTCTTCAACAAAGAACGGCGAGAGAGGCGGGTCCGCGAGGAGCGGCTGCAGGTCCAAAGTGCGGAGCAGAAAAGCCGGACCCGACGAAACCGCCGTGCGGCCCACGGTCCCCGCGCCACCGGGACTGTAATAAAATTTCAAATGGAGCACGGCTGGGGCTTTATCAGGGATCACAGAACCCCCGGCGACGTCTTTGTTACCCGCAGGGATGTCGAGTCCCACCTGCCAGAGGGACACCGAGGACGTGACCTTTACCTGGGTGACGAGGTCACCTTCACCCGGCATCAGTGTGCAAAAGGACCATACGCCCTTCATGTGCACCGGCTGACGGAGGAAGAGCTGCGGTATGAGGAGGAACAAGAGGACCCGGACGGGTCTGAAGACTACCCTCAGGAGGAGACAAGGAGAGGACACCGCTGCTGAAGGGAAGTAGCATAAACTGAAACTGTAAATAGTTACCCGTAGGGGTATGAGAACTGTTGCCAATTTAAGTGGTCCCCGTTGGGACTAGTGTGAAATGTTCCCCGTGTGTCCTTATCCCCACAGGCTGAGGACTGTGAGCAGCCATTCCTTATCCCTAATCAGGCTGAGGACTGTGAGCAGCCATTCCCCTATTCCCCACTGGCCGAGGACTGAGAGCGGCCATACCCTGTAAATAGTTGCGCTTCCTAAAGCGCCCCCTTCTGGTTTTATAAAGAACTTTTTTTATTTTGCTACCAGTGACTGTTGCACTTTACCCGGTCACAAGTTGCACCGTGGCCGGAGGAACAAGAATGCTTTATATGGAAGAGTTTTATATCAAAAGTTTATATTGCTAGAATAATATATAAGAAGTTACCTGTCATGTTATATTTGCTGATAATGTTTATGATGTTTTATATGTTAGTGTATATTTTAAAAAGTTTGTATGTTTTGGTATGTTTTATTCTTTTACAGCCCGAGGACGTGCTGTGATTTACCAGGGGGGAATGTAGCACCCCGAGGACTCGGCTGCTACAGGGGTATTGCACCTCAAACCAGAGGTGTGGTATTCCACTCCCGGGTAAGGATGGAGTGTGGGACTGAGCTCAGCTAGCTGCATGCACTACACTCATCCCATTTCCGGGGGACAGAACAACGGTACTCCCACCAAGTAGATGTGCAGGTACGATAGCGTCTGTCCCTGGCTGGAGTGGGAGGGGGGGTGGAACATCCCAGTAGTGTAGGGGCAGATAGGGGAGGGACTCTGGGTATAGAAGTAGGAGCCCATTGGGTGCTAGTCACCTGGGCTCACACATAGAGGGAGTATATATGGTGGGCACCATCTTAGGACAGGGAGAGTCCAGGTCTGTTCAGAGAGAGAGCAGACAGGGAGCTGTGGCTCCGGCTGGGCCCAGCTCCAGGGCCAGGCCTGTAGTGGAGAGGAGGAGGAAGAAAGGCCCAGAGACGCAGGACAAGAGGGAACCCTGAGATCCCACAAGTGGACGGGTGAAGGGTTGGCAGAAAAGGGTACCGGATCCCAAGCTGGCAGAGGCAAGATATCCTTAACCAAGAACCGGAGGTCGTGGTCAAGCTTTGGCACGACCCTCACCACACTCACCAGGAAGGCATACCACGAATAAGGTCAGGAAAGCCAGAGAAGGTTTTACCACCAAGAGGCCCGAGGGAGCCGGACAAAGGTGGGTCCCTGGTGGGAACGGCCAGTAGGAAGGAAGAGAGGGGAGCTCAGGACCACGCTCCGGAACTGCCTGGGGGTTGGCCGAGTCCCACACCTGGTGGACGCAGCACGACTCGGGTGGTCACTCAAGGCCGGAGTGACCGGGGCGACACCTGTGAGTAAAAACCCTGAAACTGCATCACATGTCTCTGAGCTTTCTTGCTGCACCATCGCTACCACCATCATCTACACTTGCTGCCCTGAGGCCGTACCCCTCCCGTTGGGGGTTATACCATCCACGCTGCACAACCATATCACCGGCCTCAGCGGACTGTCCTGCAGCAGCAGCCCTAAAGCTGCATTCAACGGGTGGCGTAGTCGTACAACACCCTGCTATTCAAGACACTGCCGCTCAGCTTGACTCCCTGGGCACGGACCGGGTCACCGCCACGAGACTACTACCCCCATCTGATCCGGATCCGGGTAAGCTCCCCCCTGTACGCGCGATGCCGCGCGACGCAGCAGGCCCAGGGGCGCGTCAATAACACCAACAGAAAGCTACAAATTTTAATTTTGCATGAAGTGTATTTTTAATTGGACCATTTTAGAGTGCATATATTGTATTGGATAATATTCATTTTTTTGGGGTTGGACTGAAAAAAATAGCAAGTTTACTATTGTTTTGGGGGTTTTATGGCATTTACATAATATGTTAACTTTATTCTCAGGGTTTTTATGATTATGGCAAACTGTTTTGCAAGACTCATTGTCATTACTTTTTTTGTTGTTATTATTAACATAGCTGCACTTTACATTGGTATTATTTGGGAGTACACAAGACTTTATAACTATCTTTTATTCTACTTTTTGGGAGGTGGGATGCACAGAAAACAGCTACTATATATCAACCCTATAAAAACAAAGAGATAACATTATGGCCTTGATTCATCATTGCCTTTTCGTCTGGTTCTTGTCTGGTTTTGTGTGCTTTTGCACCTTTTTTGAAGTCTATTTTAATGAGTTCATCTGCTTTTTTCACTTTGTGAGCAGTGTTTAGTTATTCCAGATGTTTTCATCTGATTCATCAATTGTGATTTTTTAAAAAGTTGCTAATGTGACACAATCTTCATTCCAGTCCCCTTTGGTGTATTTTTTGAGTATGCCAGTTTTGTGGCTCAATTTTTGGGCCAGTTTGCAAAACGTGTGATTTTTGGGACCAAAAAGTTGCAAAAACAGTTCAAGGCAGAAAAAAGACCATTTTTGACTTTGCACCAAATTCTTGAATTGCGTGCGCCATTTTGAAAAATGTGGATTGGCACCAAAAACAGCAACAAATACCACAAGACCAAAAATGAAAGTGATTAAAAAATACGAATTATGAATCTTGGCCAATGTCTAAAATTAAAAAAATATATAATAATCACCAAACATTAGCTGAAACAATAATTTCTAAATTTATTAATATATTATATATCATCGTTTAGAATTTTAAGGGTCACAGAAGTTAAACTACCTTTTTTATTGAGTGACTACATATCTTAGCAATATACTTTAACTTTCTTGGATGGAAAACCCCTTCAAGTACTAAAATCTGTATTTGTCTTTACTGTATAATAAATGCAAATGTTCTATGTTACAGATGAATGTTTTTCTTGGTATGGAATACATGAGCTGCGGGGACTTTTACCAACATCTACACAGGAAGGGGCCGCTTGACATCACCAGTGCCAGGTAATGTGTTCAAGGAGTTGTCTGGTCTCAGAAGAAAAGTCAGCAGTCACTCTACATGACAATGTGCACACAGTCACGATTTCCTGGTATTCCCCGTTCAGGTGGGCGATCCTGTGATCACGTGTACAATTTGCATACTTGTGGTCACGTGTCGACAAGTCTCACGCGGCTTCTCTCATTAGGAGAGAATTGAGAGACGTGCAGGAGAATAGTCAGCAAATAATCACAAGGATATAATTTGCATACATGCATTTTCCGAAACTGCAATATTGACAGTGTGCGCTTCTTTCACCGTCACGATTTGGCAGTCACATAGAGTAACTGCAGACTTTTCTTCTGAGACTGGACAACCCCTTTAAAAAACCTCTAAGCTACGTTGTATATAATAGGGTAGTTACATTCTGTAGGTCACAGTGTTACTTCCACTCCTGACATGTCAGGTCCTGAGATTCTATTTCTGAATGTGGAAATACTTTATAACAGTCTCTCCAGGAGCTCAGATTCATTCTGATTGTTGGGTAAAGTAACTGAAATGAAAATGCTTAGAGTAATGATAGAAAATGGTCCTATGAGCGGAATAATATAGAATACAACTTGTATTGACTATGAATTCCCAAGTTTACTATCTATGGGATCTGATACTTATTCATTTTCTCTTTGTTAGATTCTATGCCGCCGAACTGGTGTGTGGGATCCAGTTCCTCCATTCTAAGGGCGTCATCCACAGGTAATGTAGTCAGTGTGAGGCTGGGTCACACCAGCGTATATTCTCTCATCTAATCCGGACGATTATGCAAATCACACTTTGATTAAACTATGAAAAGAATTTGATCAGAGTGTGATCCAATTTTTTCGGAAGAGTGAATGATGGAAAAAGAAAATTCTCCATGTTCTCCATTCTGTCAATCTATTGAAATCGGACTGCACTAAGACATCATCCGAGTGCAGTCTAATGTTTTCCATGGACTCATTGACTTGCATGGCCGAGAGTGACCCGATAATTGGATCCAACTCTGGCATGCTGCGATCGGTTCGAGGTAAAAATCGGCCCCAAAAATGTGATCATGTGTACGAGGCCTTAAAGCTTAGCTGCACTCAGTCCCTCCACCCTGGTGACCTGCAGACTGATGTCCTGTAGCTGGTGTCTACTAGTTCTATCTGGTATCACTGTCAGGAACCTGCAGCTGAGCGTCCTTTACATGTAATACAGTGATCCCTACCGTGGGTCAGTTAGGGCATATAGTAAAGGCGTTATCTCAGAGTAAAGTACAACAGTAAGAGAAAATATGTTTATTCTCGTATGTCGTCATTTGACCACAGATATAAGAAGAACACTTACTTTATACTGAAGTTATTTTTCTTTTCTTACAGAGACCTGAAGCCCGAGAACATCCTGGTGACTGATGCGGGCCACGTTAAGATCACAGATTACGGTCTTGCACTTGAGAACATGCACGGAGACTGAACAGCCACCAGTTTCGCTGGGACCATGGGTTACATGGCTCCTGAGGTGAGAATAGAATTTTTTTTATTTTTTTATATAAAAGTTTTTTTTCAGGGGCACTTTCACATTGATGAGCTTTATTTAGGCTTGTTCATCAATATAAAATCATTGAGAGTCCGATCCCACAGATTAGCTGCTCTTACCACTGGCAGCAACCTGATGTAATCAGAGCAGAACATCGCACCTGTGTACTGTTTAGTGGTCAGTGCCGAGATCTGCAGATCAGCCCGTGTTCATTTCAATAGGGGCTAATCTGTAGTACCAGCAGCCACCACTAACCAGTGAGTGGAGCTGTGATGTCTGTTTATTGGTTATATCCAACCACCAGCGGAGGAGATAACAGCTAATATTGAAGACCGAATCTGGTTATCAATATAAAAGTACTGGAAACCCCCCTTTAAATGGATTTTCAATATATCATCAATCCCCAGAACAGGTGAAAAATGTGTGACCTCTGGGTGCTTCACTGCTATATACCCCACAATCACTAAATGGGAGGAGCAGAGTCTCCTATTCCTCCTAACCCACATGTCTACATGGATAGTGAACTATGACCGACTAGATGTAATGCTGAGTTATCCGGCCCACAGATGTCCTAAAGTAGCAATAAAATGTGTAATAATGATTAAGGAAAATGTATTATTTTTAGTGACGAGCGAGTATGTTCTTTAACCCTTTCGCCAAGTATGCTCGGGCCGAGCTCCGAGTATTTACAGCTGCTCGGTGTTATGTTTGAATCACTCCTGTGTGCACGATTTGCGACTGTTTGACAGCTTTAGTACATGTAAGAAATGTCTATTTCTTACACATTCCTCACATGTACTAAAGCTGTCAAACAGTTGCAAATCATGCACACGGGAGCAATTCAAACAGAACACCGAGCAGCTGTAACTACTCGGTGCTCGTCCGAGCATACTCGGCGAAAGGGTTAACAGAACATACTCGCTCATCACTAGGTACCATGACAGTCGGAGGTCTGCTGAAGACCTCTATGCTTGTCACAACAGTACTCCTATGAAACACAGCGTTTAGCTGGCATTTATAGGAGATTGTGCTTTTAGCTCTACATAGCAGTGCATCAGAGATCAGACAGTCACAGCTTCAATTCCCCTAAGGGGACTGATAAATACAGTAAAAAGTTAAAAAAAGTTTTTAAAAATGAGCAAAATAAAAAACAGAAAAGTTCAAATCACTCCCCTTTTGCCCCATTAAAAATTAAACAATAGAAAACACTCATGCTCTGACGCTCACGCTCAGACGCTCACGCTCACGCTCTGACGCTCACGCTCTGACTCTCACGCTCGGACGCTCACGCTCTGATGCTCACGCTCTGATGCTCACGCTCTGATGTTCACGCTCTGACGCTCACGCTCTGACGCTCACGCTCACGCTCTGACGCTCACGCTCATGCTCTGACGCTCACGCTCGGATGCTCACGCTCATGCTCTGACGCTCACGCTCTGACGCTCACGCTCACGCTCTGACACTCACGCTCTGACGCTCACGCTCGGACGCTCACGCTCGGACGCTCACGCTCACGCTTGGAGGCTCACGCTCAGACGCTCACGCTCGGAGGCTCACACTCAGGCTCTGACGCTCACGCTCTCACGCTCACACTCACGCTCTGACGCTCACACTCTGACTCTCACGCTCTGACGCTCACGCTCGGACGCTCACGCTCGGACGCTCACGCTCTGATGCTCACGCTCTAACGTTCACGCTCGGACGCTCACGCTCACGCTCGGAGGCTCACGCTCAGACGCTCACGCTCAGACGCTCACGCTCGGAGGCTCACACTCAGGCTCTGACGCTCACGCTCTGACGCTCACGCTCGAACGCTCACGCTCTGATGCTCACGCTCTAACGTTCACGCTCGGACGCTCACGCTCTGACGCTCACGCTCACGCTCTGACGCTCACGCTCGGATGCTCACGCTCATGCTCTGACGCTCACGGTCTGACGCTAACGCTCAGACGCTCACGCTCACGCTCGGAGGCTCACGCTCAGACGCTCACGCTCGGAGGCTCACACTCAGGCTCTGACGCTCACGCTCTCACGCTCACGCTCTGACGCTCACGCTCTGACTCTCACGCTCTGACTCTCACGCTCGGACGCTCACGCTCGGACGCTCACGCTCTAACGTTCACGCTCTGACGCTCACGCTCTGATGCTCACGCTCTAACGTTCACGCTCGGACGCTCACGCTCGGACGCTCACGCTCTGACGCTCACGCTCTGACGCTCACGCTCGGATGCTCACGTTCATGCTCTGACGCTCACGCTCTGACGCTGACGCTCAGACGCTCACGCTCACGCTCGGAGGCTCACGCTCAGACGCTCACGCTCGGAGGCTCACACTCAGGCTCTGACGCTCACGCTCTCACGCTCACGCTCTGACGCTCACGCTCTGACTCTCACGCTCTGACTCTCACGCTCGGACGCTCACGCTCGGACGCTCACGCTCTAACGTTCACGCTCAGACGCTCACGCTCGGACGCTCACGCTCTGATGCTCACGCTCTAACGTTCACGCTCGGACGCTCACGCTCTGACGCTCACGCTCTGACGCTCACGCTCATGCTCTGACGCTCACGCTCACGCTCTGACGCTCACGCTCGGACGCTCACGCTCTAACGTTCACGCTCAGACGCTCACGCTCGGACGCTCACGCTCTGATGCTCACGCTCTAACGTTCACGCTCGGACGCTCACGCTCTGACGCTCACGCTCTGACGCTCACGCTCATGCTCTGACGCTCACGCTCACGCTCTGACGCTCACGCTCGGACGCTCACGCTCATGCTCTGACGCTCACGCTCAGACGCTCACGCTCACGCTCTGAAGCTCATGTTCGGATGCTCACGCTCATGCTCTGACGCTCACGCTCGGACGCTCGCGCTCGGATGCTCACGCTCTGACGCTCACGCTCGGAGGCTCACGCTCAGACGCTCACGCTCGGAGGCTCACACTCAGGCTCTGACGCTCACGCTCTCACGCTCACGCTCTGACGCTCACGCTCTGACTCTCACGTTCTGACGCTCACGCTCGGACGCTCACGCTCGGACGCTCACGCTCGGATGTTCACGCTCTGACGCTCACGCTCTGACGCTCACGCTCTGATGCTCACGCTCTAACGTTCACGCTCTGACGCTCACACTCTGACGCTCACGCTCATGCTCTGACGCTCACGCTCATGCTCTGACGCTCACGCTCGGACGCTCACGCTCATGCTCTGACGCTCACGCTCAGACGCTCACGCTCACGCTCTGACGCTCACGTTCGGATGCTCACGCTCATGCTCTGACGCTCACGCTCGGACGCTCGCGCTCGGACACTCACGCTCACGCTGTGACGCTCATGCTCACGCTCTGACGCTCACGCTCAGGCTCTGACGCTCAGGCTCTGACGCTCACGCTCTGACGCTCAGGCTCTGACGCTCACGCTCTGACGCTCACGCTCACGCTCTGACGCTCACGCTATGATGCTCACGCTCACGCTGTGACGCTCATGCTCACGCTCTGACGCTCACGCTCACGCTGTGACGCTCATGCTCACGCTCTGACGCTCACGCTCAGGCTCTGACGCTCAGGCTCTGACGCTCACGCTCTGACGCTCACGCTCACGCTCTGACACTCACGCTCTGACGCTCACGCTCGGACGCTCACGCTCAGACGCTCACGCTCGGACGCTCACACTCAGACGCTCACGCTCACCCTCACGCTCTGACGCTCACGCTCTGACGCTCACGCTCATGCTCTGACGCTCACGCTCTGACGCTCACGCTCGGACGCTCACGCTCATGCTCTGACGCTCACGCTCAGACGCTCACGCTCACGCTCTGAAGCTCATGTTCGGATGCTCACGCTCATGCTCTGACGCTCACGCTCGGACGCTCGCGCTCGGATGCTCACGCTCTGACGCTCACGCTCGGAGGCTCACGCTCAGACGCTCACGCTCGGAGGCTCACACTCAGGCTCTGACGCTCACGCTCTCACGCTCACGCTCTGACGCTCACGCTCTGACTCTCACGTTCTGACGCTCACGCTCGGACGCTCACGCTCGGACGCTCACGCTCGGATGTTCACGCTCTGACGCTCACGCTCTGACGCTCACGCTCTGATGCTCACGCTCTAACGTTCACGCTCTGACGCTCACACTCTGACGCTCACGCTCATGCTCTGACGCTCACGCTCATGCTCTGACGCTCACGCTCGGACGCTCACGCTCATGCTCTGACGCTCACGCTCAGACGCTCACGCTCTGACGCTCACGTTCGGATGCTCACGCTCATGCTCTGACGCTCACGCTCGGACGCTCGCGCTCGGACGCTCACGCTCACGCTGTGACGCTCATGCTCACGCTCTGACGCTCACGCTCAGGCTCTGACGCTCAGGCTCTGACGCTCACGCTCTGACGCTCACGCTCACGCTCTGACGCTCACGCTATGATGCTCACGCTCACGCTGTGACGCTCATGCTCACGCTCTGACGCTCACGCTCACGCTGTGACGCTCATGCTCACGCTCTGACGCTCACGCTCAGGCTCTGACGCTCAGGCTCTGACGCTCACGCTCTGACGCTCACGCTCACGCTCTGACACTCACGCTCTGACGCTCACGCTCGGACGCTCACGCTCAGACGCTCACGCTCGGACGCTCACACTCAGACGCTCACGCTCACCCTCACGCTCTGACGCTCACGCTCTGACGCTCACGCTCGGATGCTCACGCTCATGCTCTGACGCTCACGCTCTGACGCTCACGCTCGGAGGCTCACGCTCAGACGCTCACGCTCGGAGGCTCACACTCAGGCTCTGACGCTCATGTTCTCACGCTCACGCTCTGACGCTCACGCTCTGACTCTCACGCTCGGACGCTCACGCTCGGACGCTCACGCTCTAACGTTCACGCTCTGACGCTCACGCTTTGATGCTCACGCTCTAACGTTCACGCTCGGACGCTCACGCTCTGACGCTCACGCTCACGCTCTGACGCTCACGCTCGGATGCTCACGCTCATGCTCTGACGCTCACGCTCTGACGCTCACGCTCAGACGCTCACGCTCACGCTCGGAGGCTCACGCTCAGACGCTCACGCTCGGAGGCTCACACTCAGGCTCTGACGCTCACGCTCTCACGCTCACGCTCTGACGCTCACGCTCTGACTCTCACGCTCTGACTCTCACGCTCGGACGCTCACGCTCTAACGTTCACGCTCAGACGCTCACGCTCGGACGCTCACGCTCTGATGCTCACGCTCTAACGTTCACGCTCGGACGCTCACGCTCTGACGCTCACGCTCTGACGCTCACGCTCATGCTCTGACGTTCACGCTCACGCTCTGACGCTCACGCTCGGACGCTCACGCTCATGCTCTGACGCTCACGCTCAGACGCTCACGCTCACGCTCTGACGCTCATGTTCGGATGCTCACGCTCATGCTCTGACGCTCATGCTCGGACGCTCGCGCTCGGACGCTCACGCTCTGACGCTCACGCTCGGAGGCTCACGCTCACGCTGTGACGCTCATGCTCACGCTCTGACGCTCACGCTCACGCTGTGACGCTCATGCTCACGCTCTGACGCTCACGCTCAGGCTCTGACGCTCAGGCTCTGACGCTCACGCTCTGACGCTCACGCTCACGCTCTGACACTCACGCTCTGACGCTCACGCTCGGACGCTCACGCTCAGACGCTCACGCTCGGACGCTCACACTCAGACGCTCACGCTCACCCTCACGCTCTGACGCTCACGCTCTGACGCTCACGCTCGGATGCTCACGCTCATGCTCTGACGCTCACGCTCTGACGCTCACGCTCGGATGCTCACGCTCATGCTCTGACGCTCACGCTCTGACGCTCACGCTCAAACGCTCACGCTCACGCTCGGAGGCTCACGCTCAGACGCTCACGCTCGGAGGCTCACACTCAGGCTCTGACGCTCACGCTCTGACGCTCACGCTCTGACTCTCACGCTCTGACGCTCACGCTCGGACGCTCACGCTCGGACGCTCACGCTCTAACGTTCACGCTCTGACACTCACGCTCTGACGCTCACGCTCGGACGCTCACGCTCAGACGCTCACGCTCGGACGCTCACACTCAGACGCTCACGCTCACCCTCACGCTCTGACGCTCACGCTCTGACGCTCACGCTCGGATGCTCACGCTCATGCTCTGACGCTCACGCTCTGACGCTCACGCTCGGATGCTCACGCTCATGCTCTGACGCTCACGCTCTGACGCTCACGCTCAAACGCTCACGCTCACGCTCGGAGGCTCACGCTCAGACGCTCACGCTCGGAGGCTCACACTCAGGCTCTGACGCTCACGCTCTGACGCTCACGCTCTGACTCTCACGCTCTGACGCTCACGGTCTGACGCTCACGTTCGGATGCTCAAGCTCATGCTCTGACGCTCACGCTCGGACGCTCACGCTCACGCTGTGACGCTCATGCTCACGCTCTGACGCTCACGCTCAGGCTCTGACGCTCAGGCTCTGACGCTCACGCTCTGACGCTCACGCTCACGCTCTGACGCTCACGCTATGATGCTCACGCTCACGCTGTGACGCTCATGCTCACGCTCTGACGCTCACGCTCACGCTGTGACGCTCATGCTCACGCTCTGACGCTCACGCTCAGGCTCTGACGCTCAGGCTCTGACGCTCACGCTCTGACGCTCACGCTCACGCTCTGACACTCACGCTCTGACGCTCACGCTCGGACGCTCACGCTCAGATGCTCACGCTCGGACGCTCACGCTCTGACGCTCACGCTCACGCTCTGACGCTCACGCTCAGACGCTCACGCTCGGAGGCTCACACTCAGGCTCTGACGCTCACGCTCTCACGCTCACACTCACCCTCTGACGCTCACGCTCTGACGCTCACGCTCGGACGCTCACGCTCTGATGCTCACGCTCTAACGTTCACGCTCGGACGCTCACGCTCTGACGCTCACGCTCACGCTCTGACGCTCACGCTCGGATGCTCACGCTCATGCTCTGACGCTCACGGTCTGACGCTAACGCTCAGACGCTCACGCTCACGCTCGGAGGCTCACGCTCAGACGCTCACGCTCGGAGGCTCACACTCAGGCTCTGACGCTCACGCTCTCACGCTCACGCTCTGACGCTCACGCTCTGACTCTCACGCTCTGACTCTCACGCTCGGACGCTCACGCTCGGACGCTCACGCTCTAACGTTCACGCTCTGACGCTCACGCTCTGACGCTCACGCTCTGACTCTCACGCTCGGACGCTCACGCTCGGACGCTCACGCTCTAACGTTCACGCTCTGACGCTCACGCTTTGATGCTCACGCTCTAACGTTCACGCTCGGACGCTCACGCTCTGACGCTCACGCTCACGCTCTGACGCTCACGCTCGGATGCTCACGCTCATGCTCTGACGCTCACGCTCTGACGCTCACGCTCAGACGCTCACGCTCACGCTCGGAGGCTCACGCTCAGACGCTCACGCTCGGAGGCTCACACTCAGGCTCTGACGCTCACGCTCTCACGCTCACGCTCTGACGCTCACGCTCTGACTCTCACGCTCTGACTCTCACGCTCGGACGCTCACGCTCTAACGTTCACGCTCAGACGCTCACGCTCGGACGCTCACGCTCTGATGCTCACGCTCTAACGTTCACGCTCGGACGCTCACGCTCTGACGCTCACGCTCTGACGCTCACGCTCATGCTCTGACGTTCACGCTCACGCTCTGACGCTCACGCTCGGACGCTCACGCTCATGCTCTGACGCTCACGCTCAGACGCTCACGCTCACGCTCTGACGCTCATGTTCGGATGCTCACGCTCATGCTCTGACGCTCATGCTCGGACGCTCGCGCTCGGACGCTCACGCTCTGACGCTCACGCTCGGAGGCTCACGCTCACGCTGTGACGCTCATGCTCACGCTCTGACGCTCACGCTCACGCTGTGACGCTCATGCTCACGCTCTGACGCTCACGCTCAGGCTCTGACGCTCAGGCTCTGACGCTCACGCTCTGACGCTCACGCTCACGCTCTGACACTCACGCTCTGACGCTCACGCTCGGACGCTCACGCTCAGACGCTCACGCTCGGACGCTCACACTCAGACGCTCACGCGCACCCTCACGCTCTGACGCTCACGCTCTGACGCTCACGCTCGGATGCTCACGCTCATGCTCTGACGCTCACGCTCTGACGCTCACGCTCGGATGCTCACGCTCATGCTCTGACGCTCACGCTCTGACGCTCACGCTCAAACGCTCACGCTCACGCTCGGAGGCTCACGCTCAGACGCTCACGCTCGGAGGCTCACACTCAGGCTCTGACGCTCACGCTCTGACGCTCACGCTCTGACTCTCACGCTCTGACGCTCACGCTCGGACGCTCACGCTCGGACGCTCACGCTCTAACGTTCACGCTCTGACACTCACGCTCTGACGCTCACGCTCGGACGCTCACGCTCAGACGCTCACGCTCGGACGCTCACACTCAGACGCTCACGCTCACCCTCACGCTCTGACGCTCACGCTCTGACGCTCACGCTCGGATGCTCACGCTCATGCTCTGACGCTCACGCTCTGACGCTCACGCTCGGATGCTCACGCTCATGCTCTGACGCTCACGCTCTGACGCTCACGCTCAAACGCTCACGCTCACGCTCGGAGGCTCACGCTCAGACGCTCACGCTCGGAGGCTCACACTCAGGCTCTGACGCTCACGCTCTGACGCTCACGCTCTGACTCTCACGCTCTGACGCTCACGCTCTGACGCTCACGTTCGGATGCTCAAGCTCATGCTCTGACGCTCACGCTCGGACGCTCGCGCTCGGACGCTCACGCTCACGCTGTGACGCTCATGCTCACGCTCTGACGCTCACGCTCAGGCTCTGACGCTCAGGCTCTGACGCTCACGCTCTGACGCTCACGCTCTGATGCTCACGCTCACGCTGTGACGCTCATGCTCACGCTCTGACGCTCACGCTCACGCTGTGACGCTCATGCTCACGCTCTGACGCTCACGCTCAGGCTCTGACGCTCAGGCTCTGACGCTCACGCTCTGACGCTCACGCTCACGCTCTGACACTCACGCTCTGACGCTCACGCTCGGACGCTCACGCTCAGATGCTCACGCTCGGACGCTCACACTCAGACGCTCACGCTCACCCTCACGCTCTGATGCTCACGCTCTGACGCTCAAGCTCGGATGCTCACGCTCATGCTCTGACGCTCACGCTCTGACGCTCACGCTCACGCTCGGAGGCTCACGCTCAGACGCTCACGCTCGGAGGCTCACACTCAGGCTCTGACGCTCATGTTCTCACACTCACGCTCTGACGCTCACGCTCTGACTCTCACGCTCGGACGCTCACGCTCGGACGCTCACGCTCTAACGTTCACGCTCTGACGCTCACGCTTTGATGCTCACGCTCTAACGTTCACGCTCGGACGCTCACGCTCTGACGCTCACGCTCACGCTCTGACGCTCACGCTCGGATGCTCACGCTCATGCTCTGACGCTCACGCTCTGACGCTCACGCTCAGACGCTCACGCTCACGCTCGGAGGCTCACGCTCAGACGCTCACGCTCGGAGGCTCACACTCAGGCTCTGACGCTCACGCTCTCACGCTCACGCTCTGACGCTCACGCTCTGACTCTCACGCTCTGACTCTCACGCTCGGACGCTCACGCTCTAACGTTCACGCTCAGACGCTCACGCTCGGACGCTCACGCTCTGACGCTCACGCTCTAACGTTCACGCTCGGACGCTCACGCTCTGACGCTCACGCTCTGACGCTCACGCTCATGCTCTGACGCTCACGCTCACGCTCTGACGCTCACGCTCGGACGCTCACGCTCACGCTCTGACGCTCATGTTCGGATGCTCACGCTCATGCTCTGACGCTCATGCTCGGACGCTCGCGCTCGGACGCTCACGCTCTGACGCTCACGCTCGGAGGCTCACGCTCACGCTGTGACGCTCATGCTCACGCTCTGACGCTCACGCTCACGCTGTGACGCTCATGCTCACGCTCTGACGCTCACGCTCAGGCTCTGACGCTCAGGCTCTGACGCTCACGCTCTGACGCTCACGCTCACGCTCTGACACTCACGCTCTGACGCTCACGCTCGGACGCTCACGCTCAGACGCTCACGCTCGGACGCTCACACTCAGACGCTCACGCTCACCCTCACGCTCTGACGCTCACGCTCTGACGCTCACGCTCGGATGCTCACGCTCATGCTCTGACGCTCACGCTCTGACGCTCACGCTCATGCTCTGACGCTCACGCTGTGACGCTCACGCTCAAACGCTCACGCTCTGACGCTCACGCTCGGACGCTCACGCTCGGACGCTCACGCTCTAACGTTCACGCTCTGACGCTCACGCTCTGATGCTCACGCTCTAACGTTCACGCTCGGACGCTCACGCTCTGACGCTCACTCTGACGCTCACGCTCAGACGCTCACGCTCGGAGGCTCACACTCAGGCTCTGACGCTCACGCTCTCACGCTCACACTCACGCTCTGACGCTCACGCTCTGACTCTCACGCTCTGACTCTCACGCTCGGACGCTCATGCTCTAACGTTCACGCTCAGACGCTCACGCTCGGACGCTCACGCTCTGATGCTCACGCTCTAACGTTCACGCTCGGACGCTCACGCTCTGACGCTCACGCTCTGACGCTCACGCTCATGCTCTGACGCTCACGCTCGGACGCTCACGCTCATGCTCTGACGCTCACGCTCAGACGCTCACGCTCACGCTCTGACGCTCATGTTCGGATGCTCACGCTCATGCTCTGACGCTCATGCTCGGACGCTCGCGCTCGGACGCTCACGCTCTGACGCTCACGCTCGGAGGCTCACGCTCACGCTGTGACGCTCATGCTCACGCTGTGACGCTCACGCTCACGCTGTGACGCTCATGCTCACGCTCTGACGCTCACGCTCAGGCTCTGACGCTCAGGCTCTGACGCTCACGCTCTGACGCTCACGCTCACGCTCTGACACTCACGCTCTGACGCTCACGCTCGGACGCTCACGCTCAGACGCTCACGCTCGGACGCTCACACTCAGACGCTCACGCTCACCCTCACGCTCTGACGCTCACGCTCTGACGCTCACGCTCGGATGCTCACGCTCATGCTCTGACGCTCACGCTCTGACGCTCACGCTCGGATGCTCACGCTCATGCTCTGACGCTCACGCTCTGACGCTCACGCTCAAACGCTCACGCTCACGCTCGGAGGCTCACGCTCAGACGCTCACGCTCGGAGGCTCACACTCAGGCTCTGACGCTCACGCTCTGACTCTCACGCTCTGACGCTCACGCTCGGACGCTCACGCTCGGACGCTCACGCTCTAACGTTCACGCTCTGACGCTCACGCTCTGATGCTCACGCTCTAACGTTCACGCTCGGACGCTCACGCTCTGACGCTCACGCTCACGCTCTGACGCTCACGCTCTGACGCTCACGCTCAGACGCTCACGCTCGGAGGCTCACACTCAGGCTCTGACGCTCACGCTCTCACGCTCACACTCACGCTCTGACGCTCACGCTCTGACGCTCACGCTCTGACGCTCACGCTCGGACGCTCACGCTCTGATGCTCACGCTCTAACGTTCACGCTCGGACGCTCACGCTCTGACGCTCACGCTCACGCTCTGACGCTCACGCTCGGATGCTCACGCTCATGCTCTGACGCTCACGGTCTGACGCTAATGCTCAGACGCTCACGCTCACGCTCGGAGGCTCACGCTCAGACGCTCACGCTCGGAGGCTCACACTCAGGCTCTGACGCTCACGCTCTCACGCTCACGCTCTGACGCTCACGCTCTGACTCTCACGCTCTGACTCTCACGCTCGGACGCTCACGCTCGGACGCTCACCCTCTAACGTTCACGCTCTGACGCTCACGCTCTGATGCTCACGCTCTAACGTTCACGCTCGGACGCTCACGCTCTGACGCTCACGCTCTGACGCTCACGCTCGGATGCTCACGTTCATGCTCTGACGCTCACGCTCTGACGCTGACGCTCAGACGCTCACGCTCACGCTCGGAGGCTCACGCTCAGACGCTCACGCTCGGAGGCTCACACTCAGGCTCTGACGCTCACGCTCTCACGCTCACGCTCTGACGCTCACGCTCTGACTCTCACGCTCTGACTCTCACGCTCGGACGCTCACGCTCGGACGCTCACGCTCTAACGTTCACGCTCAGACGCTCACGCTCGGACGCTCACGCTCTGATGCTCACGCTCTAACGTTCACGCTCGGACGCTCACGCTCTGACGCTCACGCTCTGACGCTCACGCTCATGCTCTGACACTCACGCTCACGCTCTGACGCTCACGCTCGGACGCTCACGCTCATGCTCTGACGCTCACGCTCAGACGCTCACGCTCACGCTCTGAAGCTCATGTTCGGATGCTCACGCTCATGCTCTGACGCTCACTCTCGGACGCTCGCGCTCGGATGCTCACGCTCTGACGCTCACGCTCGGAGGCTCACGCTCAGACGCTCACGCTCGGAGGCTCACACTCAGGCTCTGACGCTCACGCTCTCACGCTCACGCTCTGACGCTCACGCTCTGACTCTCACGTTCTGACGCTCACGCTCGGACGCTCACGCTCGGACGCTCACGCTCGGATGTTCACGCTCTGACGCTCACGCTCTGACGCTCACGCTCTGATGCTCACGCTCTAACGTTCACGCTCTGACGCTCACACTCTGACGCTCACGCTCATGCTCTGACGCTCACGCTCATGCTCTGACGCTCACGCTCGGACGCTCACGCTCATGCTCTGACGCTCACGCTCAGACGCTCACGCTCACGCTCTGACGCTCACGTTCGGATGCTCACGCTCATGCTCTGACGCTCACGCTCGGACGCTCGCGCTCGGACGCTCACGCTCTGACGCTCACGCTCACGCTGTGACGCTCATGCTCACGCTCTGACGCTCACGCTCAGGCTCTGACGCTCAGGCTCTGACGCTCACGCTCTGACGCTCACGCTCACGCTCTGACGCTCACGCTATGATGCTCACGCTCACGCTGTGACGCTCATGCTCACGCTCTGACGCTCACGCTCACGCTGTGACGCTCATGCTCACGCTCTGACGCTCACGCTCAGGCTCTGACGCTCAGGCTCTGACGCTCACGCTCTGACGCTCACGCTCACGCTCTGACACTCACGCTCTGACGCTCACGCTCGGACGCTCACGCTCAGACGCTCACGCTCGGACGCTCACACTCAGACGCTCACGCTCACCCTCACGCTCTGACGCTCACGCTCTGACGCTCACGCTCGGATGCTCACGCTCATGCTCTGACGCTCACGCTCTGACGCTCACGCTCACGCTCGGAGGCTCACGCTCAGACGCTCACGCTCGGAGGCTCACACTCAGGCTCTGACGCTCATGTTCTCACGCTCACGCTCTGACGCTCACGCTCTGACTCTCACGCTCGGACGCTCACGCTCGGACGCTCACGCTCTAACGTTCACGCTCTGACGCTCACGCTTTGATGCTCACGCTCTAACGTTCACGCTCGGACGCTCACGCTCTGACGCTCACGCTCACGCTCTGACGCTCACGCTCGGATGCTCACGCTCATGCTCTGACGCTCACGCTCTGACGCTCACGCTCAGACGCTCACGCTCACGCTCGGAGGCTCACGCTCAGACACTCACGCTCGGAGGCTCACACTCAGGCTCTGACGCTCACGCTCTCACGCTCACGCTCTGACGCTCACGCTCTGACTCTCACGCTCTGACTCTCACGCTCGGACGCTCACGCTCTAACGTTCACGCTCAGACGCTCACGCTCGGACGCTCACGCTCTGATGCTCACGCTCTAACGTTCACGCTCGGACGCTCACGCTCTGACGCTCACGCTCTGACGCTCACGCTCATGCTCTGACGCTCACGCTCTGACGCTCACGCTCGGACGCTCACGCTCATGCTCTGACGCTCACGCTCAGACGCTCACGCTCACGCTCTGACGCTCATGTTCGGATGCTCACGCTCATGCTCTGACGCTCATGCTCGGACGCTCGCGCTCGGACGCTCACGCTCTGACGCTCACGCTCGGAGGCTCACGCTCACGCTGTGACGCTCATGCTCACGCTCTGACGCTCACGCTCACGCTGTGACGCTCATGCTCACGCTCTGACGCTCACGCTCAGGCTCTGACGCTCAGGCTCTGACGCTCACGCTCTGACGCTCACGCTCACGCTCTGACACTCACGCTCTGACGCTCACGCTCGGACGCTCACGCTCAGACGCTCACGCTCGGACGCTCACACTCAGACGCTCACGCTCACCCTCACGCTCTGACGCTCACGCTCTGACGCTCACGCTCGGATGCTCACGCTCATGCTCTGACGCTCACGCTCTGACGCTCACGCTCGGATGCTCACGCTCATGCTCTGACGCTCACGCTCTGACGCTCACGCTCAAACGCTCACGCTCACGCTCGGAGGCTCACGCTCAGACGCTCACGCTCGGAGGCTCACACTCAGGCTCTGACGCTCACGCTCTGACGCTCACGCTCTGACTCTCACGCTCTGACGCTCACGCTCGGACGCTCACGCTCGGACGCTCACGCTCTAACGTTCACGCTCTGACGCTCACGCTCTGACTCTCACGCTCTGACGCTCACGCTCGGACGCTCACGCTCGGACGCTCACGCTCTAACGTTCACGCTCTGACGCTCACGCTCTGATGCTCACGCTCTAACGTTCACGCTCGGACGCTCACGCTCTGACGCTCACGCTCACGCTCTGACGCTCACGCTCGGATGCTCACGCTCATGCTCTGACGCTCACGCTCTGACGCTCACGCTCAGACGCTCACGCTCACGCTCTGACACTCACGCTCTGACGCTCACGCTCGGACGCTCACGCTCACGCTGTGACGCTCATGCTCACGCTCTGATGCTCACGCTCAGGCTCTGACGCTCAGGCTCTGACGCTCACGCTCTGACGCTCACGCTCACGCTCTGACACTCACGCTCTGACGCTCACGCTCGGACGCTCACGCTCAGACGCGCACGCTCGGACGCTCACACTCAGACGCTCACGCTCACCCTCACGCTCTGACGCTCACGCTCTGACGCTCACGCTCGGACGCTCACGCTCATGCTCTGACGCTCACGCTCAGACGCTCACGCTCACGCTCTGACGCTCATGTTCGGATGCTCACGCTCATGCTCTGACGCTCATGCTCGGACGCTCGCGCTCGGACGCTCACGCTCTGACGCTCACGCTCGGAGGCTCACGCTCACGCTGTGACGCTCATGCTCACGCTCTGACGCTCACGCTCACGCTGTGACGCTCATGCTCACGCTCTGACGCTCACGCTCAGGCTCTGACGCTCAGGCTCTGACGCTCACGCTCTGACGCTCACGCTCACGCTCTGACACTCACGCTCTGACGCTCACGCTCGGACGCTCACGCTCAGACGCTCACGCTCGGACGCTCACACTCAGACGCTCACGCTCACCCTCACGCTCTGACGCTCACGCTCTGACGCTCACGCTCTGACGCTCACGCTCGGATTCTCACGCTCATGCTCTGACGCTCACGCTCTGACGCTCACGCTCGGATGCTCACGCTCATGCTCTGACGCTCACGCTCTGACGCTCACGCTCAAACGCTCACGCTCACGCTCGGAGGCTCACGCTCAGACGCTCACGCTCGGAGGCTCACACTCAGGCTCTGACGCTCACGCTCTAACGTTCACGCTCGGACGCTCACGCTCTGACGCTCACGCTCTGACGCTCACGCTCGGATGCTCACGTTCATGCTCTGACGCTCACGCTCTGACGCTGACGCTCAGACGCTCACGCTCACGCTCGGAGGCTCACGCTCAGACGCTCACGCTCGGAGGCTCACACTCAGGCTCTGACGCTCACGCTCTCACGCTCACGCTCTGACGCTCACGCTCTGACTCTCACGCTCTGACTCTCACGCTCGGACGCTCACGCTCGGACGCTCACGCTCTAACGTTCACGCTCAGACGCTCACGCTCGGACACTCACGCTCTGATGCTCACGCTCTAACGTTCACGCTCGGACGCTCACGCTCTGACGCTCACGCTCTGACGCTCACGCTCATGCTCTGACACTCACGCTCACGCTCTGACGCTCACGCTCGGACGCTCACGCTCATGCTCTGACGCTCACGCTCAGACGCTCACGCTCTGAAGCTCATGTTCGGATGCTCACGCTCATGCTCTGACGCTCACGCTCGGACGCTCGCGCTCGGATGCTCACGCTCTGACGCTCACGCTCGGAGGCTCACACTCAGGCTCTGACGCTCACGCTCTGACGCTCACGCTCTGACTCTCACGTTCTGACGCTCACGCTCGGACGCTCACGCTCGGACGCTCACGCTCGGATGTTCACGCTCTGACGCTCACGCTCTGACGCTCACGCTCTGATGCTCACGCTCTAACGTTCACGCTCTGACGCTCACACTCTGACGCTCACGCTCATGCTCTGACGCTCATGCTCATGCTCTGACGCTCACGCTCGGACGCTCACGCTCATGCTCTGACGCTCACGCTCAGACGCTCACGCTCACGCTCTGACGCTCACGTTCGGATGCTCACGCTCATGCTCTGACGCGCACGCTCGGACGCTCGCGCTCGGACGCTCACGCTCTGACGCTCACGCTCACGCTGTGACGCTCATGCTCACGCTCTGACGCTCACGCTCAGGCTCTGACGCTCAGGCTCTGACGCTCACGCTCTGACGCTCACGCTCACGCTCTGACGCTCACGCTATGATGCTCACGCTCACGCTGTGACGCTCATGCTCACGCTCTGACGCTCACGCTCACGCTGTGACGCTCATGCTCACGCTCTGACGCTCACGCTCAGGCTCTGACGCTCAGGCTCTGACGCTCACGCTCACGCTCTGACACTCACGCTCTGACGCTCACGCTCGGACGCTCACGCTCAGACGCTCACGCTCGGACGCTCACACTCAGACGCTCACGCTCACCCTCACGCTCTGACGCTCACGCTCTGACGCTCACGCTCGGATGCTCACGCTCATGCTCTGACGCTCACGCTCTGACGCTCACGCTCACGCTCGGAGGCTCACGCTCAGACGCTCACGCTCGGAGGCTCACACTCAGGCTCTGACGCTCATGTTCTCACGCTCACGCTCTGACGCTCACGCTCTGACTCTCACGCTCGGACGCTCACGCTCGGACGCTCACGCTCTAACGTTCACGCTCTGACGCTCACGCTTTGATGCTCACGCTCTAACGTTCACGCTCGGACGCTCACGCTCTGACGCTCACGCTCACGCTCGGATGCTCACGCTCATGCTCTGACGCTCACGCTCTGACGCTCACGCTCAGACGCTCACGCTCACGCTCGGAGGCTCACGCTCAGACACTCACGCTCGGAGGCTCACACTCAGGCTCTGACGCTCACGCTCTCACGCTCACGCTCTGACGCTCATGCTCTGACTCTCACGCTCTGACTCTCACGCTCGGACGCTCACGCTCTAACGTTCACGCTCAGACGCTCACGCTCGGACGCTCACGCTCTGATGCTCACGCTCTAACGTTCACGCTCGGACGCTCACGCTCTGACGCTCACGCTCACGCTCTGACGCTCACGCTCTGACGCTCACGCTCGGACGCTCACGCTCACGCTCAGACGCTCACGCTCAGACGCTCACGCTCACGCTCTGACGCTCATTTTCGGATGCTCACGCTCATGCTCTGACGCTCATGCTCGGACGCTCGCGCTCGGACGCTCACGCTCTGACGCTCACGCTCGGAGGCTCACGCTCACGCTGTGACGCTCATGCTCACGCTCTGACGCTCACGCTCACGCTGTGACGCTCATGCTCACGCTCTGACGCTCACGCTCAGGCTCTGACGCTCAGGCTCTGACGCTCACGCTCTGACGCTCACGCTCACGCTCTGACACTCACGCTCTGACGCTCACGCTCGGACGCTCACGCTCAGACGCTCACGCTCGGACGCTCACACTCAGACGCTCACGCTCACCCTCACGCTCTGACGCTCACGCTCTGACGCTCACGCTCGGATGCTCACGCTCATGCTCTGACGCTCACGCTCTGACGCTCACGCTCGGATGCTCACGCTCATGCTCTGACGCTCACGCTCTGACGCTCACGCTCAAACGCTCACGCTCACGCTCGGAGGCTCACGCTCAGACGCTCACGCTCGGAGGCTCACACTCAGGCTCTGACGCTCACGCTCTGACGCTCACGCTCTGACTCTCACGCTCTGACGCTCACGCTCGGACGCTCACGCTCGGACGCTCACGCTCGGACGCTCACGCTCTAACGTTCACGCTCTGACGCTCACGCTCTGATGCTCACGCTCTAACGTTCACGCTCGGACGCTCACGCTCTGACGCTCACGCTCACGCTCTGACGCTCACGCTCGGATGCTCACGCTCATGCTCTGACGCTCACGCTCTGACGCTCACGCTCAGACGCTCACGCTCACGCTCTGACACTCACGCTCTGACGCTCACGCTCGGACGCTCACGCTCACGCTGTGACGCTCATGCTCACGCTCTGACGCTCACGCTCAGGCTCTGACGCTCAGGCTCTGACGCTCACGCTCTGACGCTCACGCTCACGCTCTGACACTCACGCTCTGACGCTCACGCTCGGACGCTCACGCTCAGACGCTCACGCTCGGACGCTCACACTCAGACGCTCACGCTCACCCTCACGCTCTGACGCTCACGCTCTGACGCTCACGCTCGGACGCTCACGCTCATGCTCTGACGCTCACGCTCGGACGCTCACGCTCAGACGCTCACGCTCGGACGCTCACACTCAGACGCTCACGCTCACCCTCACGCTCTGACGCTCACGCTCTGACGCTCACGCTCGGACGCTCACGCTCATGCTCTGACGCTCACGCTCAGACGCTCACGCTCACGCTCTGACGCTCATGTTCGGATGCTCACGCTCATGCTCTGACGCTCATGCTCGGACGCTCGCGCTCGGACGCTCACGCTCTGACGCTCACGCTCGGAGGCTCACGCTCACGCTGTGACGCTCATGCTCACGCTCTGACGCTCACGCTCACGCTGTGACGCTCATGCTCACGCTCTGACGCTCACGCTCAGGCTCTGACGCTCAGGCTCTGACGCTCACGCTCTGACGCTCACGCTCACGCTCTGACACTCACGCTCTGACGCTCACGCTCGGACGCTCACGCTCAGACGCTCACGCTCGGACGCTCACACTCAGACGCTCACGCTCACCCTCACGCTCTGACGCTCACGCTCTGACGCTCACGCTCGGATGCTCACGCTCATGCTCTGACGCTCACGCTCTGACGCTCACGCTCGGATGCTCACGCTCATGCTCTGACGCTCACGCTCTGACGCTCACGCTCAAACGCTCACGCTCACGCTCGGAGGCTCACGCTCAGACGCTCACGCTCGGAGGCTCACACTCAGGCTCTGACGCTCACGCTCTGACGCTCACGCTCTGACTCTCACGCTCTGACGCTCACGCTCGGACGCTCACGCTCTAACGTTCACGCTCTGACGCTCACGCTCTGATGCTCACGCTCTAACGTTCACGCTCGGACGCTCACGCTCTGACGCTCACGCTCACGCTCTGACGCTCACGCTCGGATGCTCACGCTCATGCTCTGACGCTCACGCTCTGACGCTCACGCTCAGACGCTCACGCTCACGCTCTGACACTCACGCTCTGACGCTCACGCTCGGACGCTCACGCTCACGCTGTGACGCTCATGCTCACGCTCTGACGCTCACGCTCAGGCTCTGACGCTCAGGCTCTGACGCTCACGCTCTGACGCTCACGCTCACGCTCTGACACTCACGCTCTGACGCTCACGCTCGGACGCTCACGCTCAGACGCTCACGCTCGGACGCTCACACTCAGACGCTCACGCTCACCCTCACGCTCTGACGCTCACGCTCTGACGCTCACGCTCGGATGCTCACGCTCATGCTCTGACGCTCACGCTCTGACGCTCACGCTCGGATGCTCACGCTCACGCTCTGACGCTCACGCTCTGACGCTCACGCTCAGACGCTCACGCTCACGCTCGGAGGCTCACGCTCAGACGCTCACGCTCGGAGGCTCACACTCAGGCTCTGACGCTCACGCTCTGACTCTCACGCTCTGACTCTCACGCTCGGACGCTCACGCTCGGACGCTCACGCTCTAACGTTCACGCTCTGACGCTCACGCTCTGATGCTCACGCTCTAACGTTCATGCTCGGACGCTCACGCTCTGACGCTCACGCTCACGCTCTGACGCTCACGCTCGGATGCTCACGCTCATGCTCTGACGCTCACGCTCTGACGCTCACGCTCAGACGCTCACGCTCACGCTCGGAGGCTCACGCTCAGACGCTCACGCTCGGAGGCTCACACTCAGGCTCTGACGCTCACGCTCACGCTCTGACTCTCACGCTCGGACGCTCACGCTCTAACGTTCACGCTCAGACGCTCACGCTCGGACGCTCACGCTCTGATGCTCACGCTCTGATGCTCACGCTCTAACGTTCACGCTCGGACGCTCACGCTCTGACGCTCATGCTCATGCTCTGACGCTCACGCTCACGCTCTGACGCTCACGCTTGGACGCTCACGCTCATGCTCTGACGCTCACGCTCAGACGCTCACGCTCACGCTCTGACGCTCATGTTCGGATGCTCACGCTCATGCTCTGACGCTCACGCTCTGACGCTCACGCTCGGAGGCTCACGCTCAGACGCTCACGCTCGGAGGCTCACACTCAGGCTCTGACGCTCACGCTCTCACGCTCACGCTCTGACGCTCACGCTCTGACTCTCACGCTCTGACGCTCACGCTCGGACGCTCACGCTCGGACGCTCACGCTCGGATGTTCACGCTCTGACGCTCACGCTCTGACGCTCACGCTCTGATGCTCACACTCATGCTCTGACGCTCACGCTCGGACGCTCACGCTCATGCTCTGACGCTCACGCTCAGACGCTCACGCTCACGCTCTGACGCTCACGTTCGGATGCTCACGCTCATGCTCTGACGCTCACGCTCGGACGCTCGCGCTCGGACGCTCACGCTCTGACGCTCACGCTCTGACGCTCACGCTCACGCTGTGACGCTCATGCTCACGCTCTGACGCTCACGCTCAGGCTCTGACGCTCAGGCTCTGACGCTCACGCTCACGCTCTGACACTCACGCTCTGACGCTCACGCTCACGCTGTGACGCTCACGCTCAGACGCTCACGCTCGGACGCTCACACTCAGACGCTCATGCTCACCCTCACGCTCTGACGCTCACGCTCGGAGGCTCACGCTCGGAGGCTCACGCTCAGACGCTCACGCTCGGAGGCTCACGCTCAGACGCTCACGCTCGGACGCTCACGCTCAGACGCTCACGCTCTGACGCTCACGCTCAGACGCTCACGCTCTGATACTCACGCTCTGACGCTCACGCTCCGACGCTCACGCTCAGACGCTCACGCTCTCGCTCACGCTCTGACGCTCACGCTCTGACGCTCATGCTCGGACGCTCACGCTTTGATGCTCACCCTTGGACGCTCACGCTCACGCTCGGACGCTCACGCTCTGACGCTCACGCTCGGACGCTCACGCTTTGATGCTCACCCTCGGACGCTCACGCTCGGACGCTCACGCTCTGACGCTCACGCTCGGAGGCTCACGCTCAGACGCTCACCCTCGGACGCTCACCCTCGGACGCTCACCCTCACACGCTCACCCTCACACGCTCACCCTCACACGCTCCCACGCTCACCCTCACACACTCCCACGCTCACCCTCACACACTCCCACGCTCACCCTCACACACTCCCACGCTCACCCGCTCCCACGCTCACCCTCACACCCTCACACGCTCACCCGCTCCCACGCTCACCCTCACACGCTCCCACGCTCACCCTCACACGCTCCCACGCTCACCCTCACACGTTCACCCTGTGCTAGCCGGTCATCTCCCTCACACGCTCACCCTGTGCTAGCCGGTCATCTCCCGGCTGCTCGCAGCAGAAGTACCCCGACCGGCAGCCTCGCTCCCCGGTCCTCCAAAATTCATTAGGGGACCCGGGGGGATACATTGGGCAGTTAATTTAAAGTAGTGCACAACCCATTTAAACACTGCTTCGCTGATTAGTCGAGCCCGGTCGGACGCATACATATTCTAGAATACCCGATGCGTTAGAATCGGGCCACCATCTAGTTATATATAATACATTCATTCTAATTTTTAATATCCTTTATTAATTTCATTTATGGAGCGTAATTATGAAAGATCTTTTTTGTCTCTTGATTAAGGAGTAAGACGCAGTATAATTTACTATATAATTACACAACAATATTAGTGACATATAAGTATGGTGACATACAAGAGGTAGCACTACTAATAATGCTTCTCTATGGCAGATCCTGGACATGGAGGAGTATAACGCTGGAGTAAACTGGTATTCGTTTGGAGTCATCTTAAACGAAATGCTGACCAGCGGGTGTAGTTACCATCCCACACTCTATGATGATTCTTCCAAGGATATCATTGATCAGCTCCTCCAGGAAGATCCTGTCCAGCGATTAGGAGTCAACGGTAACATTCGAGAACACCCCTTCTTCCAGCGAATTGATTGGGTCTCAGTGGAAACCCTTAGAATGGCCCCACCATACATCCCTGTAGTAAGTAAATGTTCAGAATTGTCACATGGATCTGAATAAGATACTCTCCAACAATCTTCTACGCTTTTGGCTCTGTGATACATTATGTTTAATGTCAGGGTTGGAAAATAATTTGGACGGCGTTAATGTTTACATTACTATTATAGACGATCGGGCTGGTTGGACAGTTTAATTTATTAACGATACATATCTAGTCTATAATATTGTACTTCTTTCAGACTGCTTTGCAGGCTATATGCAAATAATTAACTAGTTCTAAATTCTGTCAGGTGCAAGCCATTTAATCTGACAAAGCATTGCATAGGCATCTGGAGCTGGAGCTAGAGAAGATGACCTTTGACTAAAAAAAAATTGAAATGAGCTCTTCATGAGGACCAGTCCACAAAATTTTGATAAATTTTCAGGCAGACCTGGAAGTGAAACTAAAGACAATTAGTTTACATTTTTCAATAATAATTCTCCTTTTTATAGTCTCCACTGCTAATTTTGACTAGAAGAAAAATAAAACAAAAAACTTGAACCAATTTTGCCAGAAACAGAACTGATGGAGCTATCCCAGTTCAGAAAGAGTCTGTTAATAGGTCAAAGTGTTCAGAGTGGAAGTGAAAAGTGTAGATTATACTTATTTAACATTTTTTCGTTCTAACCATACTTGAGCTATTGCATGTTACCTGCACATAATTCTGCATCCTATGCAGGATGAGACATAAATATGATTGGCCATAGAGATGATGAGTAGCACTGCAGCTAATTGAAGTGACTGTCCTTGAGCTGCAATGCTCGTGGTGCTGGTTTGATATTATAAGATATTATATTTACATTTGAAAACGTTCCTTTAAAATTAAGCAATTTTTTTTTCAAGAGTCAAGACTCTTTTGATTAGTCACTAAGTTCACCATGACTTTTTTCTGCATCTTTTTCTATAGCCAACTAAGCCTAAACCCAGGTTCCGTGCTTTTAAGCTTGACAAGATCCAAGCGGCAGAGGCTGCGTTATCGATAACACCAGAGGACCAGGCCATGTTTAGAGGGTTTTCATTTATCAACTAGAAAACACTGAACAAGACACCAGCTCAATAATATCAGAGCAAGCTGTGCACCTGAGCTTCCAGAAGACCATGCAGAGAAGACCAGAAGATCGGATGTCCAGCATCATGAGGGACCTTAAAGGGATTTAAAATTCAATAACAATAAGGAAAAAAAGTATAATTATAAGTAAGAAAGGATAAGAATAGGTAAAAAAAGATAAGTATTAGTAAGTATAGCTAAGAAAGGATTAGTATCGGTAAATAAAAGTAAGAAAGTATAAGTATAGGTACAAAAGGAGAAGTGTAAGTACGAGAGGTTAAGTTTAGGAAAAAAGGATAAGCATAGGTAAGAAAGCATAACTATAGGTAAATATTTGTAACAAAGTATAAGTGCAGGTTAAGATAGGATAAGTATAGGTAAAAAAGGATAAATATATTTAACATCCAATAAAAAAAAGATAAGTATAGGTGAGTAAGGATAAGTATAGGTAAGAAATGATAAGCATAAGTAAGTAATAATTAGTGTAGGGAAGAAAGTATAAGTAAAAAAGGGTAAGTCAAGGTAGGAAATGATACGCATAGGTAAAAAAGGATAATTATAGGTAAATATAGGTAAGAAAGGAGAAGTATATTAAAAATTCAATAAAAATAAGAAAAAGAGGATAAGTTTAGGTAAGAAATGATAATTATAGGCAAGAATAGATAAGAAAGGATAAGTATAAGTAATTATAGTTTTGTGATATTTATAGTAAATAGTCGAATAAAATATGTAGAATTGTTCAGGGGTTTCCAAGTCAGAGTTAGCATAGTGGAAATAATCCATCATACATCATTACACTTTTTCAGTCCTTATTTGCCTCCAAGTAATGTAGAGCATTGATAGCTTTCAGGACACTGATGTCCATCCCTCCATGTCACCTCCAATGATGTATGTGTGCCGCAGTGGCTATCAGTACAACTAATCACACCCTCAAAATACATACAAGTGGACTATGTAGCACACATACCCACACACTTTATGACTTATTTACACACAATAATATGCATTGATACAAACAGACATATATATATATATATATATATATATAAACACACAGTTTTCAGCCTTAATGAGTACACCCCTTTGAAAAGTTAGATTTTAATCAATGTCTTACTGAGTACAATAACAATTTCAAAAATTTTGACAAAACTGGATTTCATAGAACGTTTTTTTTTATCCATAGCATGAAAAGGAGGTTAATAATATAACTTCCATTACTAAATCTTCAGTTTTACTCAAATTAATTGATGCAAAAATTAATACACCTCCCATCAAAAACTATTACATCTAGTATTTTGCATGATCTCCATGATTTTTAAGAATTGCACCAACTCTTCTAGGCATGGAATGAACAAGATGGTGACATATTCCAAAATCTATGTTTTTTCATCATCACCAATGACCTCTTTTTGGGCCTGAATGCTGGTTAGAGAATGATGCTCAACTTGTCTCTTCAGTATTCCCCATAGGTCTTTGGTTGGGTTCAGATCAGGAGACATACTTGGCCACTGGATCACGTTCACCCTGTTCTCTTCAGAAATGCAACAATGACCTTAGATGTGTGTTTTGATCAATTGTCATGCTGGAAAAGTGCACGTCTACCAAGATAATGGGGTGATGGTAGTATCTTCTCTATCAATATAAAGCAGTGCATCTGTTAATTTATGATACCCTCAATAAAAAGTAGCTCCCTGACACCAGCAGCACTCATGTAACCACACATAAGAGCACTGCTACCACTATGTTTCACTGTAGGTACCATGCATTTAGAATAATGAATTTTAAAAAATGAATGAAGCCTACAGTGAAACATGGTGATGCTAGTGTCCTTATATGGGGTTACATGAGTGCTGCTGGTGTAGGGGAATTACAGATTGTTGTAGGGTATTATAAATTCACAGATGTACTGCCACTACATACTATATATGTAATGCTATACATGCTACCATCACTACGTGCACTTGTAGACATGCACTTTTCAAACCATGACAATGATCCAAAACACACATCTGTTGCATTTCGGAAGAAGAACAGGGTGAAAGTGATTCAGTGGCCAGGTATTTCTCCTGATCTGAACCCAATCAAACACCTATGGGGAATTCTGAAGAGACAAATTGAGCAGCACTCTCCATCCAGCATCCTTGCTTTAACAGAGGTAATTTTTGAAGAATAGAAATAGAATGATGTTGCAATATGTCACCAACTTGTTCATTTCATGCCTAGAAAACTTGATGTTGTTCTTAAAAATCATGGAGGTCATACAAAATACTAGATTTTGTGATATTGGTTGTATTCATTTTTGCATCAACTAATTTGAATAAAACTGAAGATTTTATACTGAAAGTTATATTATTAGCTTTACTTTAATGTTATCGGTTAATAAAATGTCCTGAAACTCAGTCTTGTCAAAATTTGAGATTGTTCTTGTATTCAGTGAGACACTGTTTAAAATCTCACTTTTCAAAGGTGGTGTGCTCATTTATGCTGAGCACTGTGTGTATATATTTGCCTACACATATATAAATATGTATATATGTGTATGTATTTACATGAATATGAAACATATACATGTCTGTTTGTATCAGTCAGTCATTGTGTGTGTGTGTGTGTGTGTGTGTGTGTGTGTATATATATATATATATATATATATGATACATAGTCCACATGTATGTATTTTGTGGGTGTAATTATATGTATATGTTTGTATGAATTTAAGTATGCATTTGTTTCAGTGTGTTTATGTAAGTGAATGTATGTTTGTGAGTGTCGCCATGTGTACCTGCAAATGTATGCATATATCTGCAGACCACATACATACACGGGGCAGTATGAGCACATAATTATTAAGCAGCCAACCTTTTGTTTGTTGATCGGGTGATCGCCCTCCTGTTTACACTGCACAAGTATCGCAAAATGACAGTTCCTAAGAACACCCATTTTCGATAATCGACCAGTGTAAGTGCCCCCTTAGTTAGACATAAGCTTTACATAGTCTAAATATAAAGATAAGATAGAAATATATGCATAAAATATTCCATGTAAAGGTGTGACAGGGTCCCATCCAGAGCTGACACTGCAGTGAACCAGGGATTAGCCGATCGCCAGGACTTGGGGTCAGGAAGGAATTTTTCCCCACACATGGGGTTGTTTTGCCTTCCTCTGGTTCACATCCTTTTTATGCAGTAAGTCCTATAAATGGCACTGGATGATTAAATTAAACTAAATGTTACATAGTTACATAGTTTATAAGGCCGAAAAAAGACAAGCGTCCATCCAGTTCAGCCTATTTCTTGTGCACTGCAGCTATTCCGCAGCGTTGATCCAGGGGAAGGCAACAAAAAACCATGCGGTATAGGCCAATTTACATCATTGAGGAAAAATTCACTTCCCGACACCAATCTGGCAGTCAGATTAAATTCCTGGATTAATTAACTAAGCATAAGATGTAATTTTATTGTTCTCAAGAAAGGCGTCCAGGCCTCTCTTGAACTCATTAAGTGAGTTGGACATCACCACTTCCTCTCCCAGAGAGTTCCAGAGTCTCACGGCTCTGACCGTAAAAAATCCCCTTCTATGCTGGTGCAGGAACCTCCTTTCCTCCAGACGCATAGTGTGCCCCCTCGTCTTTGTCACCATCCTTGGTATAAACAGGTCATGGGAGAGATCTCTGTACTGCCCCCTGATGTATTTATACATGTTTATGAGGTCTCCCCTAAGCCTTCTCTTTTCCAACGTAAATAGGCCTAATTTTGACAACCTCTCTGGGTATTCTAGCCCCTCCATTCCCTTTATTACCTTGTATTACCTTATATATTACCTTAAATGTAATAGATAAGAATAAAAATGAATAAACTCTACTCATCGTGTCTGTGTTTTCTTTATATTCTGTTCATTCTGCTGTGACTATAAGTCTGGAGTCACATTAGGGAATCACATCAGATGCAAGAACATTGTATGCGATATGCTCTGCTGCGAGCGAAAGCCGAGAGTCAGTGCTCTGATCCTCTCACATGAGAGAATCGCAGCATAGCTGCCGAGGATGCGGTGAAATGTCTCCATCTCCTCTGTTGCTGGCGTCGGTGGAAATCGCACTGCACTTGGGTGATATCCAAGTGCAGTACAATGTTTCACTCGCACCCATTGACTTGTATGGGTATGTGCTATCTGATTCAGAGATGCAATCACAGCTTTCTGCGATTGTTTTTCATGCCGAATCAGCATGAGAAAATAAGCACAGAAGTGAACTTCACTATAGGGTAACATTGCACTCGTCTGATTGCATTGCAAGTGGGAGCAAGCCCTTATTTTAATTTTGGACCGTACACAGATGACACAAGGACCGTACACTGATGACACTTATTACATTCAGAATGAGCGGCACGCCTGTGCAGATTTGCATGACCTGGCGATGATGCTGCTTGTGCAAATTAGGTTGTTATCACGCCCACAGGCGCATGATAACATAGAAAAAGGGCTGACTAGTCTGGGGAACTTACGCCCCATCGACTAGTTAAAGCCCTCATTAGCATAGGGAAAGCGGAGGTTATAAATGCTTTTTTACCGCATTTATTTAACTGAATTATGTTTCACGGGCTGGTTAGGGAGGAGGTTTTATCACACTTGGCCGAATACTGCTGGATTAGAGGGCATAGGGGACCTTACAGGTTCCCTTTGAGGTCCCCATACACATTAGACTAAGGTCGGCCAAACCCACCGATATCAACGTGCTCGGCCGTCAATCTGATGCTGTATTCACACATCCATGTGTTACAAGCAGAGAGAAAGGGGCAGATTTTGTTCTAAATTTTCAGTCTAGTTGCTTCATTTTTTTTCTTTCGTTTTTTTTCATTACAGAGGTGCTCGCTTCCAGCCAATACAAAACCCTTGGAAGGGCACATTTTTATTCAAGTTTATCACTAAGCAACAAATGCAATCAATTCACTTTTATTTAGAGCAGCTGAATATATTGAGTCGGCATGTGACCCCAGGTATGCAAATCGCACGCATGAGGTCACCTGACCACTTTCTTGCATTAGGGAATTGTAATACTGTGCGCACCACAAGCTGTCACATACAGTGAATGCAGACTCTTGTTCCAAGTCTGGACAACCCCTTTAATGGTATTGGCTGGATGTTTGGACTCATTGTCCTGCTGCAAAATAAATTTGGAGCCAATCAGATGTTACCTTGATCATCTTACCACCTGTCTCAACTAGGAGTATACAGCCAGAAATGATGCACGACAGAGCACATGGTGAATCTGTCTGCATCATTATAGTCAATGACCACGTCAGCGCATATCACTTGAATGCTGTTTTGTGGGGGTTCAGATCTAAGCCTGACAGCCACTGAACATATTTACACAGGGAAGGCTGTCAGTCACCCGATGCACGAGCAAAATGTTCATCCATTGAGTGAAATAAGTTATAAGTTTGCTTAAAAAGGTTGTCCACTACTTTAACATTGATAACTTATCCATAGGATAGGTCATCAATGTCTGATCAGTGGGGATGCAACACCGGGCACACCCGATCAGCTGTTCTTGATGTCGGCGACGACTGGAACTGCTCAGTTACGGAGCTACACAGCACCGTCTATTGTAAAGTGGTCACGGCCGAGTGCGACACGTCTGCACTCTGCCCTGTGCTGCTCCATAACTGAGTAGTTCTGGCCGCCAACACAGAACAGCTGATCGCACCCACACTGATCTGACACTGATGACCTATCCTAACAATAGGTCATCGATGTTAAAGTAGTGGACAACCTCTTTAAATATCATTGTTTCTTGACAGCGGATAGTCCTGTATAAACATGCTGCCGAGAACAATCTTATTATATAGTATGTGCACAGAAGGAGCATATTAAAGGAGTTGTCTAGGTTTGTCATGTCATACAAATGAGCTGGGTGAGGCACGCACGTCTAGTCGGAATGTGGCCAGAAGTTGCATATCTTATACTTGCAGTCACATGACCGACCGCTCTCACCACCGGTATTGGAGAATCCTAACAGCGTGCAGTGCACATGATGTGAAGAGTCACTGGCTATTAGATGACTGATGATCGGCTTCATATAACCAGTCGGCGGTCATTTAAATACGGCGATTGTCTAGTGAAAATGCCTCCATAGACCCAGTTACCTTATTGGTTGACATCTTCTCTGATTGGAAATGTTCTCATCCTATTCTTCTTCATCTGGTCCAGACACCATGATGACTTTGGACATCCACAGCTCGTCTCTGAAGACTTCCCTCTTCTCTGGTCTTCTTCAACACATCCCGACACATTGCCCATGAAAATAACAGTGTCATTATAATTATGTCGAAATAAAAAATATCTGAGGGGTAACATTTCTCCTTGTAGAGCTAAGGCTCGTTAAAGGGTCACTTTTGACTTTTAGGAATGCTACTTCCTGTAGGTAGCACTAGAGTTCTAGTCCTCTTCCACTCTGAAGAGACAATTTGCATATTTCCCAGAGGAGCATTGCGGCTTTAAAAGTCTCCTCACCTGACATGCTTAACATGTCTCTCTCCGCAAGGAGAAATGTTACCCCTTAGATAAGGGTCTGACGCCTCCATCCAGCCAAACCAGAACTCACACTTTGCACTGACGAGGGGCAAATGGAGTTTCTGGTTCATGCGACAAGGCTCATTAAAGGGTCCCTATTGACTTTTAGGATTGCTACTTTCTGTAGGTGGTACTAGAGTTCTAGTCCTCTTCCTCTCTGAAGAGACAATTTGCAAAAAATATCCGTACATTCTGTGCACTAAATAAGCATTATGCTATGCACCTGAATAAATATTTTCCCCACTGTGCTCCCTGCCCAAAAAGTGACCCCCACACTGTCGCCTTTATGATACTTGGCCTCCACACTGTACCCTACCATCTCTCCTACATTAGCTATGGCAGCCACATTAGCTTTCCATGTGAACAACATCTCCCCTTAACAACTATGGGCTATACACTGTCCAAACTACACAATGTACACTACCGTTCAAAAGTTTGGGGTCATTTAGAAATTTCATTATTTTTGAAAGTAAAGCACTTTTTTTTTCAATGAAGCTAACATGAAATGAATCAAAAATATACTCTATACATTGTTAATGTGGTTAATGACTATTCTAGCTGCAAACGTCTTGTTTTTATTGCAATATCTACATAGGTGTATAGAGGCCCATTTCCAACAACCACCACTCCAGTGTTTTAATGGTACATTGTGTTTGCTAACTGTGTAAGAAGGCTAATGGATGTTTAGAAAACCCTAGAAAACCCTTGCACAAGTATGTTAGCCCAGCTGAAAACGGTTTGGCTGATGTGAGAAGCTATAAAATTGACCTTCCTTTGAGCTAGTTGAGAATCTGGAGCATTACATTTGTTTGTTCTATGAAACTCTCAAAATGGCCAGAAAGAGAGAACTTTCATGTGAAACTCGACATTCTATTCTTGTTCTTAGAAATGAAGGCTATTTCATGCGAGAAATTGCCAATAAACTGAAGATTTCCTACATTGGTGTGTACTACTCCCTTCAGAGGAGAGCACAAACAAGCTCTAACCAGAGTAGAAAGAGAAGTGGGAGGCCCCGCTGCACAAGTGAGCAACAAGACAAATATATTAGAGTCTCTAGTTTGAGAAATCTACGCCTCACAGCTCCTCAACTGGCAGCTTCATTAAATAGTACACGCAAAACGCCAGTGTCAACGTCTACAGTAAAGAGGCGACTCCGGGATGCTGGCCTTCAGGGCAAAGTGGCAAAGAAAAAGCCATATCTGAGACTGGCTAATAAAAGGAAAAGATTAATATGGGCAAAAGAACACAGACATTGGACAGAGGAAGATTGGAAAAAAGTTTTATGGACAGACGAATCAAAGTTTGAGGTGTTTGGATCACACAGAAGAACATTTGTGAGACGCAGAACAACTGAAAAGATGCTGGAAGAGTGCCTGACGCCATCTGTCAAGCATGGTGGAGGTAATGTGATGGTCTGGGGTTGCTTTGATGCTGGTGAAGTGGGAAATTTGTACAAGGTAAATGGGATTTTGAATAAGGAAGGCTAGCACTCCATTTTGCAAAGCCATGCCATACCCTGTGGACAGCGCTTGATTGGAGCCAATTTCATCCTACAACAGGACAATGACCCAAAGCACACCTCTAAATTATGCATGAACTATTTAGGGAAGAAGCAGGCAGCTGGTATTTTATCTGTAATGGAGTGGCCAGCGCAGTCACCAGATCTCAACCCCATTGAGCTGTTGTGGGAGCAGCTTGACCGTATGGTACGCAAAAAGTGCCCATCAAGCCAATCCAACTTGTGGGAGGGGCTTCAGGAAGCATGGGGTGAAATTTCTCAAGATTACCTCAGCAAATTAACACTAGAAAGCCAAAGGTCTGCAATGCTGTAATTGCTGCAAAGGGAGCATTCTTTGACGAAAGCAAAGTTTGAAGGAGAAAATTATTCTTTCTAATAAAAATCATTATTTCTAACCTGGTCAATGTCTGGACTATATTTTCTAATCATTTTGCAACTCATTTGATAAACAAAAGTATGAGTTTTCATGGAAAACACAAAATTGTCTGGGTGACCCCAAACTTTTGAACGGTAGTGTACCTGTGATATGAACTATGGCCTCCACATTGTACACTTCTTCAGTGCCCCTCCCCATGCTGCCCTCTTTCCATACAGTGCCCCCTTTTTACACCATACAGCCTCCATAATGTAAGATCGAAAAATCGGAGACCACGACAGCGAAATGGATGAAAATATAAAAATTAGTGTTGAGCGAGCACTAAAATGCTCGGGTGCTCGAAGCTCGGGCCGAGCTCACCGTGATACTCGGGTGCTCGACCCGAGCAACAAGCCCAATGTTAGTCTATGGGAGACCCGAGCATTTTTGCGGCGGCACCCCCGGCAGTCTGTAGAAAGCCTAAAAAGTGCCCAAAACGATAGTGACAGTGCTCAAATGGGGATCGCCCCAGGAAGCATTTCAGACCCCCAGGTCACTGCTGTCAACAACATGGTCAGAGGTATTAAGCCACTTTTACGGGCTCACAATAAAACGTTCAAAAACTAAACTGAAACTGCTTTCCTGTGAAAAATGTTAAGGAACATCCTTTCCAGGGTAAAGACTTGTGTATAAGGTAAAATAAATAACCAAAAACAAAAATACTCCTCCACACCTTGGGCTATGTTCACAAGTAGCATTTTTTATGCGTTTTTGCACTTTTGTATTGCTTTCAACAGTGACAAATGCATTCACTGGGAAATGTCATTTTAACATTTTACAACCTTATCTGGCCATGTGCTGTGTGACACATGCATACAGTGCTGAAAAGACATGGGAACAGCATGGGGAAGACCCCTGGAAGCATCTCTGACACCCAGGTCACTGCCTAAAAGTGTGCCCATCAGAAGTGATCCTTGCCGCATGAGAAGATGCAGACTTGCAACTATCCCCGTGCAAGTCCTTGTCCCAGGGCAGTGTTTAATTGTACTTCCCCCATTCCTTGCAATGCAAGTGCAAGTATGCAGCCTGCCACCCACCCACCCCCAGGCTGCAATACCATACTGCTAGCTTGCTTGCACTTGAAATGAGGCCTTTTAGGCTTGTGGAGGCAGATGCCGGCCACCATGTCATGTCTGCGTTGGCGGCCTGGTATCCATACTTAGTCCCCAGTGGTGGAGAAACTCAGTTAAGTGAACTCCGAGTCCACCAGCATGGCTGAAGAAAGCCGCACCAAGTATACCATGTGAACTTGCTCAAGCTGTGGCGGAACCGGGAGCCTGTGGAAACTCCTTGCCTGGGAGCCGCACATAACTGGGTTCAGTGGGCGTTGGACAGCAGACCCTCAATAAATTGCTCAGTTAAAAGTTCATCTGCATTCCGCACACTGTCAGGGTCTGCCTGTTTAATGGCTCCCAGGGCCTCTTGCAAACTCAAAGCATAGCGGCAGGGCAGGCCAGGACCTCCAAGGCATACAGAGCGAGTTCATTCCAAGTGTCCAGCTTGGATACCCAATAATTAAAAGGCACAGAGGAATCACGGAGGACTCTGGTACGGTCGGCAAGGTACTCCCTCACCATCTTTTGAAACTTTCCTTGTGAGCGTACCCCGCGCCTCAGGGCCTGTAAGCTGGGCGGGTCTCAGAAAACTGTCCCGGAACGTTGACAGTGTTCCCCTGCCTCTGATGGATTGGAGTTGCGTCTTTCTCGCCTGTACGCCTTGGTTGATCAACGAACTGTGACCTCTGCCGCTAGCATGTTCAGATGGGAATTTTTTTAACAGTTCTGCAGCAAAGGCCTTCTGGTACTGCCCCATTTTTGTAGACCTCTCCACCTCAAGAATTAGAGAGTGAAAGTTCTCCTTGTAGCAGGGGTCTAAAAGTGTCACCAACCAGTAATGACTGTCACCCAACATTTTGACAACACGAGGGTCACGGTTAAGGCAGCGTAACATAAAGTCAGCCATGTGTGCTAGACTGGTAACGGGCAAGACTTCCGTGTCCTCTCCAAGATGATGACTGACCATGCTCTCCTCCACCTCCTCCTCCTCCTTCCCCCTGTCCTCAGGCCACCCACGCTGAACCGACGGTATGACAGTTGTATAGGTACTACCGTCTACATCGCATGATACCAGCTCCTGTTCTTCCTCCTCCTCCTCTCCCTCATTGTCCCCCAATGCACGTTGGGAAGAGATGAGGCTGGGCTGTGTGTAATCGCACGCTACTGCTTCTTGATCCATCTCATCATACTCTGGCTGCAATGCCTCCTCTTTAATTCTCTGCAGAAAGCATTGCAAAAGACAGACAAGTGGGATGCTGATGCTAATGATGGCGTCATCGCCTCTCACCATCTTGGTGGACTCCTCAAAGTTTGTCAGGATGGTACATATGTCAGACATCCAGGTCCACTCCTGAGGTCTTATGTGTGGAGTCTGACCTGAATATCGACGGCCTTGATGCAGCTGGTACTCCACAACTGCTCTCTTCTGCTCACAAATCCTTTGCAACATGTGGAGGGTAGAGTTCCAACATGTGGGGACATCACACACCAGTCGGTGAGCCGGAAGCTGCAAACGCTGCTGCAACACAGCAAGGGCGGCGGAAGCTGTAGCCGACTTGCGAAAATGAGCTGACAGGCGGCGTACTTTGATGAGCAGATCTGGCAACTCGGGGTACGATTTAAGAAACCGCTGAACCACGAGGTTAAGCACCTGAGCCAGGCATGGTACGTGTAGGATCTCGCCTCACCTCAAAGCCGCCACCAGGTTACGGCCATTGTCACACACGACCATGCCTGGATATAGGTTCAGCGGTCTCAGCCACAGATCTGCCTGCTCTTTCACAGCTGTCCACAACTCACAAGCAGTGTGAGGTTTATCACCTAAGCTTATGAGTTTCAGCACAGCCTGTTGCCGCTTGGCTGAGGCAGTACTGCAGTGCTTCCAGCTTGTAACTGATGTGGTGATATCTGAGATGGAGGCTAAACATGTGGAGGAGGAGGAGGATGATGCTAAGGAGCTGTACACTGTGGGGGCAACTCTGACATAGGGCCTGCGATCCTCGGTGTGGGGAGGATGTGTTCCGTCCCAAGGTCCGACTGGGTCCCGGCTTCCACTATGTTTACCCAGTGTGCCGTCAGGGAGATGTACCATCCCTGGCCACAAGCACTTGTCCACGTGTCCGTTGTCAGGTGGACTCTCCCAGTAACTGCGTTGTTGAGGGCACGGCAGATGTTTTGGGACACGTGCTTGTGTAGTGCGGGGATGGCACACCGGGCAAAATAGTGTCGGCTGGGGACCGAGTACCGAGGGATGGCCACCACCATAAGGTTGCGGAAGGATTCTGTCTCCACCAGCCTAAAAGGCAGCATTTCCAACGCAAGCAGTCGTGAAATGTGCGAATTTAGGACTGTGGCCTGTGGGGCATTGGCTGTGAATTTGCGCTTTCGTTCAAAGGTCTGGGATATGGACAATTGAACGCTGCGGTGGGACGTGGACGTGGACGTTGATGCTGTTTCTTGAGAAACTGCCATAACCAGTGAAGACTGAGAGGAGGGAGCATCTTTGCATGCAGTATGGACAGGGGATTGCCTTACACACACAACAGGGGGTTCTCTTACACGCACAACAGCGGAAGAAGCAGTGGTGACACCCGCTGACACTGGTCGTGGACCCTGGGGTTCGCCCCACAATGTCGGGTGCTTTGCTGACATGTGCCTGATCATGCTGGTGGTGGTCAGGCTTGTAGTTTTGTCACCCCTGCTGATGCTGGTCTGGCAGGTGGTACAAATGGCCTTTTTGAGGTTATCAGCAGAGTCTTTAAAAAAATTCCAGACTCCTGGAAGACCTACCGGTTGCACTGGCAACGTCCCTGGTGTTGCTGTAACGGGGAACGGTTGCCCACCTTCTGTCTGCGGCCACCACACTGCTTCTTCCTGCCTGTTGGGGTACTCTGCTTCCCTCCCCCTGTGTGCTTCTGGCCTAGCTCTGCGTGTCCTCCTGCCACGTTGGGTCAGTTACTAGATCATCCACCACCTCCTCCTCTTCCACTTCCGTACCACGGTCCTCCTCCTCACTTTGCGGCATTTATGTCTCGTCATCATCCACCTCTTGTGACAAATTGCCAGCGTCGCCTTCCTGTGGCCGGGGCTGTTCAAATATTTGGCTATCGCTACATGGGATCTCCTCTTCCACCACTTCAAGCGGAGCAGGCGAGGGGCCCAAATATGGAAATGGACCAGTGAACAGCTCTTCAGAGTGTCCAACTGTGGGATCAGTTGCTGTCTGACGACACTCGGCATGGTGGGAGGAAGGAGCATCAGGGTGAGGAGGAGTATGCGGTCGAGACTCAGAGCTACTAACACTTGACCGTGTGGAAGACAGACCGGAGGTGGTGGTGCCCAGGTGACTGGAAGTATTATCTGCTATCCAATTAATAACCTGTTCACACTGAGCAATAGTGGTCTTGTTGTTGTGTGCTTCCCTAGTAATTCGGTCAAGAACTGGGAGCGAGAAGATGTGGCTGATGGTTGTGGCACATTTTCACCTTGGCCACGGCCCCGTCCTCTGCACGCACCATCACCAGAACGTCCAGTTCCACGTCCCTTGCCATGCACCTAGCCCATTGTAAATGAAGCAAAATAGCTTACACTCGCACTATCAATGGCAAAAGGGTAATAAAAAGAAGATTAGAACCGTGGAAGAGGAAAACCACAGTTCTATTTCTCTGGCCTACACCAGAATCTTTTAAACAGATATATTGGTGTCTGAACAGTCAGCGAGACACTGAAAATGATTTTTTTTATGGAAAAAAGACAAAAAAGTGGATAATACAGAGATTTGAACCGTGGAACTGCAAAACCACAGTTATAATTTCCTGGTGTATACCAGACTTGTTAAAATAGATATATTTGTGTCTGAACAGTCAGCAACACACTCAAACTGTTTTTTTTATGGAAAAAAAGGCAAGCAGCTTGATAAAAACCCAGATTTGAACCGTGGAAGAGGAAAACCACAGTTCTATTTCTCTGGCCTACACCAGAATCTTTTAAACAGATATATTTGTGTCTGAACACTCACAGACACACTCAATTTTTTTTTTTTTGGGGGGGGGGGGGATACCAAAAGGTTAATAAGACACGTATTTGTACAGTCTGACTCTGAGGAAAAAATAACAGGATTTAGATGAAAAAAAAAAGGATTTTTCCTGGCCCCTGAGACCTGAGCGATAAGTCTAGCAATTTGACCAGCAGGAGCACACAGGACTGTAATGCAGTGATTGTTGGTATAACCACTGCGTCTCCTATACAGCCTGCCTGCCTGCCTGATATCTGGGATGGATATTAGTCCTGGGAAGGACTGTTTGTTTGATTTTGCAGGCTTTAGAGACCCTACACTACCTATTTCGCAGTATAAATCTCTCCCTAGCTCAGCAGCACTCTCCCTACACTGTCTGATCCAGAGCGACTGTGTCTAAGATGGCGGCGCCCGGTTTTAAATACTTGAGGTGACGCTGTGCGGCCAGCCAATCACTGTAATGCCCACAAACAACATGGCTGCGGTATTACAGTGACTGGCTGGCAATCCCTGCATGTTCATTGGCTCTGTAAAGAGTGCCAAACATGCAGGGAGTAACCCGGAAATGCTCGGTGTTCGCCGAACATCCCGAGTAGTGAGATGCTCGGGTGTGTACCGAGCAGTGTCGAGCATGCTCGCTCAACACTAATAAAAATACATTTTATTCAATTGTCATTAAAAAGTGTATCTAAGACAACACAAAGAAGGCAGAAAATTAGCACATATAAATATAAACCTGTACCTGTATCAAAAAAATTGATAACTGTTTTGTTAGGAGCACTGATTGGGAGAATGGTAGTCTACATGCACCAAAGTCAAAATTACCCACTAAACTGGTTTATTCCTTACAACCCTCTTTCCATCCTGGGCACATTACCTGGTAGATCTTAGGACTTTTTGCTGGAGGCTGGAGTGTTTTCATTGGCTGTAAGCCATAATCATCAACATTAACAGAAATAAACACTTGAAATAGAACTGAAATAAATTAACTTTTTGATGATATTCTAATTTAGTGAATGCACCTGTATATTCCATGTTCATTCCCCATCTATCAAGCACAAGGAATTTAATATACAGTGGGTACGGGAAGTATTCAGACCCCTTTAAATTTTTCACTCTTTGTTTATTTTGCAGCCATTTGCTAAATTCTAAAAAGTTCATTTTTTTTTCATAAAAACTGAAATATCACATGGTCATAAGTATTCAGACCCTTTGCTCAGACACTCATATTTAAGTCACATGCTGTCCAGTTCCTTGTGATCCTCCTTGAGATGGTTCTACTCCTTCATTGGAGTCCAGCTGTGTTTAATTAAACTGATAGGACTTGATTTGGAAAGGCACACACCTGTCTATATAAGACCTCACAGCTCACAGTGCATGTCAGACCAAATGAGAATCATGAGCTCAAAGCAACTGCCCAAGGAGCTCAGAGACAGAATTGTGGCAAGACACAGATCTGGCCAAGGTTACAAAAGAATTTCTGTATTACTCAAGGTTCCTAAGAGCACAGTGGCCTCCATAATCTTTAAATGGAAGAAGTTTGGGACCACCTGAAGTCTTCCTAGACCTGGCCGTCCAGTAAAACTGAGCAATCGTGGGAGAATAGCCTTGGTGAGAGAGGTAAAGAAGAACCCCAAGATCACTGTGGCTGAGCTCCAGAGATGCAGTAGGGAGATGGGAGAAAGTTACACAAAGTCAACTATCACTGCAGCCCTCCACCAGTTGGGCCTTTATGGCAGAGTGGCCCAAGGGAAGCCTCTCCTCAGTGCAAGACATATGAAAGCCCGCATATAGTTTGCTCAAAAACACATGAAGGACTCACAGACTATGAGAAATAAAATTCTCTGGTCTGATGAGATGAAAATATAACTTTTTGGTGATAATTCTAAGTGGTATGTGTGGAGAAAACCAGGCACTGCTCATCACCTGCCCAATACAATCCCAACAGTGAAACATGGTGGTGGCAGCATCATGCTATGGGGGTGCTTTTCAGCTGCAGGGACAGGACGACTGGTTGCAATTGAAGGAAACATGAATGCGGCCAAGTACAGAGATAACCTGGATGAAAACCTCTTTCAGAGTGTTCTGGACCTCAGACTTGGCCAAAGGTTCTCCTTCCAACAAGACAATGACCCTAAGCACACAGCTAAAATAACAAAGAAGTAGCTTCAGAACAACTCTGTGACCATTCTTGACTGGCCCAGCCAGATCCCTGACCTAAACCAAATTGAGCAATACTGAGCAAAGGGTTTGAATACTTATGATCATGTGATAATTCAGTTTTTCTTTTTTAATAAATTTGCAAAAATGTCTATATTTCTGTTTTTTTCAGTCAAGATGGGGTGAAGAGTGTACATTTATGAGAAAAAAATGAACTTTTTAGAATATACCAAATAGCTGCAATGAAGCAAAGAGTGAAAAATTTAAAGGGGTCTGAATACTTTCTGTACCCACTGTACACCTGGGAATATGTGTTCATTCCCCTGTTATCTACATATATTTCATGTTCATTCCCCAACTGTTAAGCAATATGAATATAATATATACCTGTTTATATGAGATATGTGTTCATTCTCCTATTATCTACATACAGCATATTCTATGTTCATTCCTCGCCTATCAAGCACAGGGAATATAATATACATCTGTTTATATGGTATATGTGTTTATTCTCCTATTATCTACATATATTATATGTTCATTTCTCACCTATTAAGCACAGGGAATATAATATACATCTGTTTATATGGGATTTGTGTTCATTCCCCCATTATCTACACATATTACATATTCATTCCCCACCTACCAAGCACAGGGAATATAATATACATCTGTTTATATGGGATATGTGTTTATTCTCCTATTATCTACATATATTTCATGTTCTTTCCATGTCCAAGATGCACAAAAAATCTATAATACGTCTCCATTTTTCTGGACTTATAAGTTATTATGTTCATTCTTTTTATTTATTCTTTCTCTTCATTCTTTTTAGTATGTCCCCACTAATTTGGTGGAAGTAGTAAATAATATATAACAGTCCTCCATTCCTACACAAGCACCCAGCTTTCCTCTAGTGCTGAATGCCACCCCTGTCAGCTGGGCACTGATGCCGCCTTGCACATTAGCTCTTCAGGACTAACTTATTGATTATATATAATGTACCAATCGGGTGGGTTGCGGGGGGTCAGACTGATCTTGCGCGGTCTGTACAGCTCCGATCACCAGTCTTACACCCATGACTGGTTAGGGTACACGTCTGTTGAGGTGAGAGTGACCCCAGTACGCTACCTCCATGACTATGCATTGATATGTACATTTTACTTTCCACTGCAGACACTTTTTGCGTTCAAGGCCACGTTCACATGTTCAGTATTTCGTCAGTATATGACCTCAGTATTTGTAAGCAAAAACCAGGAGTGGAACAATCAGAGGAAAAATATAATAGAAACACGTCACATCTTCTGCATTTATCACCCACTCCTGGTTTTGCTTACAGATGCTGAGGTAAAAAACTGACCAAATACTGATAGTGTGACTGAAGCCTTATTCTTTTACTCCCCTTCTTCTAAGGACTCGGCCCCACTATCAGTATTTGGTCAGTATTTTTTCTCAGGAGTGGGAGACAAAACCAGGAGTGGGTGATAAATGCAGAATTGGTGACTTGTTTCTATTATACCTTTTCTCTGATTGTTCCTCACCTGGTTTTGGCTCCCACTCCTGAGAAAAAATACTGACTGAATACTGATCAAATACTGATAGTGGGGCCCTGGCCTTAAAATGATACATTTTATGTGGCCACTGGCACAGCTATATAAGAATTTGTTTTTTTTTGCAAAATGAGTTGTAATTTTAAAATTAACTATTTGAAAGGGTTGTCTTCTATTAGACATCTCCTGCTTAATAATTTCAGGGTCCCACTGAAGATAGATACAATCAACACTCACATCCCACAGTGACGCCATTCCAGCGATGTTGGCGCTACTATTCCCGACAGATCATGTGACATTGTTGCTATTTTTGTCAGAACATCTGCTCTTAGGCCACGGCTCCACTATCAGTATTCAGTCAGTATTTTTTCTCAGGAGTGGGAGCCAAAACCAGGTGAGGAACAATCAGAGAAAAGCTATAATAGAAACAAGTCACCAATTCTGCATTTATCACCCACTCCTGGTTTGGCTCCCACTCCTGAGAAAAAAAACTGACCAAATACTGATAGTGGGGCTGTGGCTTTATAGAATATTGAAAAGCTGCAGCCGATAAGTGACCTTTGGCTGCAGCAGTCACATGACACCGATGTCATGTGACCCTCCGGGACTACAAGTGCAGGCATTGCTGGAATGGCGCCATTGTGGAAGATATCGATTGTTAGGAAAACAGCAACACGTAATAAAACAAAATGATAGAATCAAAGTTATAGAGTCTTAAACTCAGAGTGAAATGCAAATTTATATACTTTTTTAAGTTTTACTACTCCGGATAATTACCTGTCGAAGGCTCCCACGTGGAGCAGAAACTCTCTGTATGTTTTTAGCATATATTAACGTAAATGAAAAAAACTTGTTATACTGCAGATTAAGTGCAATCATCAGGACTTTCGCTTTCTTTATACATTGCCAATTCCAATGGACCATTCCCTGTGATTGCCACAAATATTTTTTTGTGTTTATGATGCACCCCCTGGGCCTCTGTTGTGTAGCGTTGCGCACGCGGGGACTACCCGGAGCCGGATCTGATAGGGGTAGTAGTCCTCGTGGCGACGATCCTGTCCGTGCCCAGGGTGTCAAACCAAGTGGCAGAATTTAGTAGAAGATGTTATAGTGTTCGACTACGCCACCCGTTGAATGCGGTTATGAAGCCGCCGCTGCAGGGCAGACCGCTGAGGCCGGTGGTACAGTTGTGCAGCGTGGATAGTATAACCCCCAACGGGAGGGGTATGGCCTCAGGGCAGCGGACGTGGATGATGGGGATAGCAGAATTGCACGCAGGCACCAGGAACCACTCAGAGACGGTGCGGTGTAGTTCAGGGTCTTTACTGGTGGCAAAGGTAGACCCTCCCGGGAGTACTGGCTAGCGATCGGGGCCTGGTCAGTCCGTGAGCAGATAGGATCTCCCCCGGCCAGGCGGAGTTGTAGGCCTCCCCAACTTATTGTACTCTCCCTGGCTACCTTGCTAGAAGCGGGTAAAAGTAGCCCACGTCCCCGAGTGTACCGTGTGGTGCTCACCCATATGGCCGGTGACTCGGGGCCTTCTGGTAGCCTCCGCTCCACAACGGCGGTGCTGGTCCCTTGCGTGTGACCGTGCCTTCGGGTTTCTTGGCCAGAGGACCTGAAATCCCCTGCCGGTCGGTTTCTGCTGCTGGGTATGGATCAGTCCCCACTGCCTCGGACTCCGTGTCCGGTGAGATCTCTTCAGTCAGGACGAGCTCTACAGCTTCCAGTCTCTGACCCCTTTTATCACTGCTCCCACATAGCTCCTGATCTTGCTCTCCCTGTATCTGCTCCACTCCAGACCAGACTGTGTCTCTGTCTGGGACTCCTCTTCTTCTCCTCTAACCCCGCCTCAGCCCCAGTTTATATAGGGGAAGTTCTTCCCCTCCCAGGACTGGGCAGGAAGTGTTGCATGCTTAGGGTTCCTGACCAGGAGACCTCCCACCTGCTCTCAGACGTAATATTGCTATTACTGTGGTAACCAGACCCCTGGGGTGCCACATTCCCCCCTAGTAAAATTTAGTACTCCGGTACTAAACATATTTTTGAAAACATAACAGGGTATAAACAGGAACAATACAATAAAGGAAAACACGTTAGGGCGGTCACAGCGTGTCCGCAACCGGGTGCAGTTTTTGAAGCAATAAGGGTGTCCATTTCACCAAAGAACAGGGAGCCGTAACCAGGTGGGGGTCTGTCCTACCCCGAGTCTTTAGCAGTCTTAGTCCATTCCTGGGTTACGCTCCAAACATATATACAAAGAATTCCGGTTAATCCACAAAAGACACCTATAAAATAACTGGAAAAACATAATTATTTACAAGCAACAGTAAACAGGTAAATACCAATAAAACAGTCTGAACACTTTAGATCCTCCAACGTACTGGCAACTGGCCTCTAGTGGCCCTAGTAGACCTACGGAGCTTACTGACCGGTCCTAAGCTACAGGGTGTAGGAGCTGTCAAAGGTAAGCTGGGCAGCTGTCTACGGGTTCTTTGGCTCACTAGGGGCACGGCAGGCTCACTATAAGCAGAGGGTCGATTCTCCTGGTCTGCTTGTGTGGGGTCTTCTGCCTCCTGGACCGGCTGCTCTTCCAGCTCTACCTGTTTTTCCGTAGGCACTTGGGATGCTGGCTGGAGGAAGGTGAGGACGGGTACCACAACAGCGCCATTTACTTGTGTCCAAGACCGAGGGAAGTCTCTGAGTACAGTACTGACCATTTTTTCCCTTTCCTCTGCGGGTCGAGGGTTTTCTTGATCTTCTTCAGGGTTTCGTAGCTGCTCGGGACACTTCTTCAGGTGATCTCGGGAGACAATGGCTGTGGTTTCTCCTCCATCCTTACTGATTGTGCAGATTTTTGGGTTTTCATGGCTTGATGGCAGTACGGTGTACGGGTCCTTCTCCCACTGGTCGTCCAACTTGTGGAGCCGTCTCTTCCTTTTCAAGACCTGCTCTCCAGGTACCAGGGGAACAGCGGGAGCATACTGGTTGTAAGTCTTCTCCTGTCTTTCTCTTGCTTGACAGAGACTTCGCTCAACGCTCTCCTGTACTTTCCGGTACTGCTGCTGCCTCTCTGTGTCCCAGTCTGCTTCTGGTGAAGTGTCCTCGGGTGTCAGGACTCCCATATCCAGATCAACAGGCAGCTTACCAGGTCTTGCTCTCATTAGGTAAGCCGGGGTACAGTTGGTAGAACCTACAGGGATGTGGTTGTATAGGTCCACCAGATCAGGCAGTTTCTCAGGCCACAGATTGCGTTCTTCCAGGGGCAACGTTTTCAGAAGGTCTATCACCACCTGGTTCATCTTCTCGCAGAGTCCATTGGTTTGCGGATGATAGGGTGTTGTTCTTATCTTCCGGCAGCCATACAGAGTGCAGAACTCCTGGAAGACTTCCGCTTCAAAGGCAGGTCCCTGGTCCGTCAGCACCTGCTCTGGGTATCCGTGTGGACGGCAGAAGTGCTGCTGAAAGGCTCTAGCTGCTGTTTGAGCCATTAAGTCCTTGACGGGGACTACAACCAAGAATCGGGAGTAGTGATCCACGATGGTTAACGCATAGACGTAGCCACTTCTGCTGGGGGTCAGTTTTACATGATCCAAGGCTACCAGTTCCAACGGCTGTCTGGTGACGATGGACTGCAGGGGAGTCTTCTGACTGGCACGGTCCTTCCTTCTTAGGTTGCATGGGCCACAGTCTCTGCACCACCTCTCGATGGTTCCTCTCATGCCTACCCAGTGGAACCGCCCGCGCAGCAGGAACTCCAGCTTCTTCCATCCGAAGTGCCCAGCTCCGTCGTGGTATGCCTCCAGTACCATAGCCGCGTCTCTTCTTGGCACCACTACTTGCCAGATCAGTTCATGCGTCCGGGAGTTAACCATTCTACGGCACAACTTCCCCTTGTAAAGGAACAGTCGACTCTTCTCAGCCCACAGTTGCTTGGTTTCCTCCGGAGCGTCTGGGTCAAGGCGAGCATCTGGCTGAGTCAGTATCTCCTTCACCAGTCGGACGGGGGGGTCACTGTCTTGCGTTTCCGCCCCGTTGTAATGAGGTAAGGGGTTGAACGTAGCGGATTGCTTACCCCTTACACGGTGGGAATACTGGGTAGTCCCATGACGGTGGAATGCGGGGAGTTCAACTTCTTCCAGCTCCTCTGGATCTTCCCCTATGTCCGGTAGGTTTGGCATTCTGGACAAGGCATCCGCGTTGGTATTGGAGCGTCCTGCCCGGTATTTGATTGTGAATTCATAGTTGGACAGGCGGGCCATCCATCTCTGCTCCAGGGCACCGAGTCTTGCAGTGTCCAGGTGTGTCAACGGGTTGTTATCCGTGTACACGGTGAACCGGGAAGAGGCGAGGTAGTGCTTAAAGCGTTCGGTGACTGCCCACACCACTGCCAGGAACTCTAGCTTGAATGAGCTGTAATTCTCAGGGTTTCTTTCGGTGGGTCGCAGTTTTCGGCTGGCGTAAGCAATTACCCGTTCTCTCCCCTGCTGGATCTGGGACAGTACGGCTCCTAGCCCGATGTTACTTGCGTCGGTGTAGAGGATAAAGGGCTGGCTGTAATCAGGGTATGCCAGGATTTCATCCCCCGTGAGGGCCATCTTCAGCTGGCGGAAGGACTCTTCTTCCAGCTTCTCCCAGCTGAAGGGCGGCTTCTGGTTCTTGGCCTTCCTGGACTGGCCTATCAGGAGGTCCTGCATAGGAGCTGCCTTTTTGGTGAAACCGGGAATGAATCTTCGGTAGTAGCCTACCAACCCGAGGAACTGCCGTACTTCCCTTACGCTGGAGGGTCTTGGCCATTCCTTAATCGCGGTGATCTTATCAGGGTCGGGAGCCACTCCGTCAGCACTCACCACGTGTCCCAGGTACTGCACTTTTGGTTTTAGCAGGTGACACTTCGACGGTTTCACCTTCAGACCGTAGTTTGCCAGGGCTTCAAACACTTCCGCCAGGTGTTTCAGGTGGTCCTCGTAGGTTTTGGAATAAACTATAACATCGTCCAGGTACAGCAGGACCGTCTCAAAGTTCCGGTGTCCCAGACAGCATTCCATCAATCGTTGGAAGGTTCCTGGTGCGTTGCAGAGTCCGAACGGCATGCAGGTAAACTCGCTAAGTCCCATCGGGGTGGTGAATGCGGTCTTCTCCCGGTCCGCCTCTGCTACAGGAACCTGCCAGTACCCGCTAGTGAGATCCAAAGTGGAGAAGAAGTTAGCAGATTTTAAAGCAGCCAAAGACTCCTCTATCCTTGGTAAGGGGTACTCATCTTTGTGTGTGATACGGTTGATTTTCCGGTAGTCTACACACATTCTCATGGTGTTGTCTTTTTTTTTAACCAAGACTAGTGGAGCTGCCCAGGGGCTACAGCTATCCCTGATTACCCCAGCCTCCTTCATGTCTCTAAGCATCCCCTTGGCGTGTTGGTAGTGTGCAGGGGGTACGGGTCGGTATCTCTCCTTTATGGGAGGATGGTCTCCCGTGGGGATGTGGTGTTCTACCCCCTTTACTCGCCCGAAGTCTAACGGGTGTTTACTAAACACTCTCTCGTACTCTTGAACCACCCGATAGACTCCCTGTTTCTGGTGTGAGGGAGTGGAGTCAGTACCCAAATGTAGTTGCTGACACCAGTCCTCCATTTGTTGCTTAGAGCCGTTACCTTCCTCTGGTTGAGATGGAGGCAAGGGTTCCACGGCCTGTACAGAATTCTGGTTTATGGTGAACAATTTGGCTAGCGTGGCATACCGGGGCAGGTGTACTTCTCTCTCCCCGATATTTATGATGCGAACGGGCACCCTCCCATGGCGTACATCGACCACCCCCCGTGCTGTCAAAATGGTGGGCCTACTGTCTGAGTAGAGTGGTTCCACCATTGCCTGGTAATCTCTACCTCTCAGACCAATAGCTGCCCGGCACCAAATCATCATTTCACTTTTCGGGGGCATGGCAATAGGGAAAGGGTCACACATTCTCACGCTACCAATCTCACCACCGGAGAGTTCCACCTGTTGCCGTCGCATCAGTGCCCGGATCTCTTTTTGGAGCACTCGCTGCTGGCCGGAACTGGCGTTCTTGGCAACCTGCTGTAAAATGAGAATCACCTCTGCAAGACAATTTTCAATCACATTAGTTCCTAGAGTTATCTTTGGGTGACTCTCGCGCTTGTCAATGTCCACAATGATCAGTCCCTGTGCTGCCAGTTCGACTTTACTGATTTTAATGGTCATCTCTTTAAATCCGATCTGTGGCACGGGCTGACCATTGCTGGCGATGATACTCAAGTCGTCGTCAGGGTAGCGGGTTATATCCGAGTCATTCCAGTACTGCTTGAAGAGCACGTATGGGATGGTGGTGACCTGTGACCCGGTATCCAGTAGGGCATTCATAGGAATGCCATCCAGTACCACAGGCAAGACTGGACGTCCTCCCACGTATTTGTCACGCCAGTTCGATGGGCCTGGTGATCTTATTCCTAGGGGTTGGCCCTCTACCCCAGGTTGTGCCAGTTTAAAGGACAGTACCTTGCCATATGTCCGGGTTGATTGCAGCGGCGGCAGATGGGTTGTCCGTCCTCGTTGTATCGGTCGCTGGGTTTTCCTCTGACCGGTGGGGTCCTCCTTGGTCGGCGCCACGGGATGTCCTCCGGTCCGGATGCCAGCTGGATCTTCCCTGGAGTAGAAACCTGTAAAGACTGCACAATTCCGGTTAGCGCAGCAACGCTTTTAGTTAGCTCTTGGACCTGATGGTGCAGGTCTGTAGCCGGGTCATTGTTTAAAGCCTGCGCATCAGCTCCCACAGGCCCTGCCGACAAGGGCGCCGTCTCCTGGTGGTAAGTGGTAGTAGGGCGTCCGTGGGTCACAGCGCCACCTGGTGCCGGTTCTCGGAGCACCCGGATGGCTCTGTCCTTGAACTGTGCAAAGTCCAGATGAGGGTCCTGTAAGGCCATTGCCCGCAACTGGGTTCGGTGGGCATTGCAATGTAGACCCTCTATAAATTGTTCAGTCAACAGCTTGTCTTCGTTTCCCACGCCGTCAGGGTCGGCCTGCTTAATGGCTCTCAGGGCCTCTTGTAGGTTTAGTGCATAGTCCCTTATATTCTCATGTGCTCGCTGCTTGCACCCGTAAAATCTAAGCTTGATCTCGGCTGAGGTACGGGTATCAAAGGTGTCCTTCAGCCGGGCTAGTATCTCTGCGACAGTCCTCCTCCTCCCGAGTGGCCAGGACTTTACCTCCCTTTGGGCTGCCCCTGTTAATTGAGCCACCAGGATGCTCACTTTTTGCTCCTCTGTGAGGGGGTACACCTGGAAGAGGCTATCCAGCCTTTCTCTGAAGTCATTTAGGGTATGTGACTCCCCTGAGTACTGGGGTAGCCAGGCTGCCCCCGGGATATAGGGCATAGTGAAAGGCATGACCGCAGCAGCGGTGGCGCTGGCGGTGGCTGTGGCAGTGAAGCTCTCCTCTGTATCCGACATCCTCCTCCCCCCTAGTGGACCGTGGCCTACCTTGCGATGATCCTCTTCCGTAGGCCGCGGCTCCGCAGTGGATCGTCAGGGTTGAGGACCTTCCGTCGCGCTCCTGTGATGTCGGCGTCTGCTGGGCTCCTTCCAGGACCTTACGCAACGTCCGGACGTGAGGCGGAGCTTCAGTTCTCGCGCGCTTTCGGAGTCCACGCCCCTCTTCTTCCCGCGCGGCGTCCTCAAGATGGCGTCCAATGGCGGGAAAACTCCACGGATGGCGGGAAGAAGGCAGAAGATGGCGTCGGATGGCGGGAAAACTCCACGGATGGCGGGAAGAAGGCAGAAGATGGCGTCGGATGGCGGGAATCCTCACCACAGGTAAGTTTAACAGTCTTTTTTTTTTTTTTCTTCAGGCACGCAGTACCCGGTGGTTGCGGGCACGGAATCCTGCCCACTACGCCAAAGTTGACGCGCCCCCTGGGCCTCTGTTGTGTAGCATTGCGCACGCGGGGACTACCCGGAGCCGGATCTGATAGGGGTAGTAGTCCTCGTGGCGACGATCCGGTCCGTGCCCAGGGTGTCAAACCAAGTGGCAGAATTTAGTAGAAGATGTTATAGTGTTCGACTACGCCACCCGTTGAATGCGGTTATGAAGCCGCCGCTGCAGGGCAGACTGCTGAGGCCGGTGGTACAGTTGGGCAGCGTGGATAGTATAACCCCCAACGGGAGGGGTATGGCCTCAGGGCAGCGGACGTGGATGATGGGGATAGCAGAATTGCACGCAGGCACCAGGAACCACTCAGAGACGGTGCGGTGTAGTTCAGGGTCTTTACTGGTGGCAAAGGTAGACCCTCCCGGGAGTACTGGCTAGCGATCGGGGCCTGGTCAGTCCGTGAGCAGATAGGATCTCCCCCGGCCAGGCGGAGTTGTAGGCCTCCCCAACTTATTGTACTCTCCCTGGCTACCTTGCTAGAAGCGGGTAAAAGTAGCCCACGTCCCTGAGTGTACCGTGTGGTGCTCACCCGCATGGCCGGTGACTCGGGGCCTTCTGGTAGCCTCCGCTCCACAACGTCGGTGCTGGTCCCTTGCGTGTGACCGTGCCTTCGGGTTTCTTGGCCAGAGGACCTGAAATCCCCTGCCGGTCGGTTTCTGCTGCTGGGTATGGATCAGTCCCCACTGCCTCGGACTCCGTGTCCGGTGAGATCTCTTCAGTCAGGACGAGCTCTACAGCTTCCAGTCTCTGACCCCTTTTATCACTGCTCCCACATAGCTCCTGATCTTGCTCTCCCTGTATCTGCTCCACTCCAGACCAGACTGTGTCTCTGTCTGGGACTCCTCTTCTTCTCCTCTAACCCCGCCTCAGCCCCAGTTTATATAGGGGAAGTTCTTCCCCTCCCAGGACTGGGCAGGAAGTGTTGCATGCTTAGGGTTCCTGACCAGGAGACCTCCCACCTGCTCTCAGACGTAATATTGCTATTACTGTGGTAACCAGACCCCTGGGGTGCCACATTTACAAATTCATATGGTGCTTTATTACCCCAGGAACAACAAATATTTGACTCCTCTTTTTTTACAATCGCAGTACCGGGTGAAATTGTCTAATAGCTAATGGTGATGTTGCATGAAAACTGTATGTTCGCAGAAGTTTAGGGTTGTGCTGTCACATGCACAATATAAGTGTCAATGTAGATATTTGCTACTGTCTTAAGCTTTATATAGATACACAATTTACTCTTGTATATATTTGAGGATGCCCACTGAAATAAATGTACAAATACATTTCCTATTCTAAATGACCCCCCTTGGATATAGGAGGTTATCCCATTGGTAAATCTAGTGTAATACTTTCTTTTTGATCATTGTTATCTGCCTTTCATCAGTGGTGACATTTGGTGACGCACAATTGGTTGACAACATGAAACTGTTGTGATACAGGTATTTCTATAATCTGCTTATGAACTGTACTTTCAAGTTTAATAATCCTTGCTTTGATCATTATTGTAGATTCAGCTAAAATGGATATGGAGTCCTCTTGGGTATGTGATTATATACTGTAAATGAAAAAGCTGGACCAGTATACGCATCCTTTTTGGAGTAAAAAACATTGTCCAGTGTATGGTTGTATTAAAGGGAAACTGTCACCAGATTTTCCCTATATAAACTATATCCACCACGTTTAAGTCATCTTAAACAGCACTTCAGCAACCTGTTTATAAGCCCAGCTCCACTGACTATAGTAGAAAATGCCTCTTATAATATTCCAATGCCGTATGCTAAAAGCACGGTCCTGTCCAATGGGTGTCGATTGTTCTTGTCCCCACAATTGTGCAATCAAACCTGCGGCCTTGTTCAATGTGCCTCACATCTCCAGCTTCATCCACAGTCTGTTCAAATCTTGTGTCTGCACAGTTGGAAACAAGAGCTGCGCAGGTGCAACAGACTATGTGATTGTAGGGATAGAGGAGGTGCCGAGCACAGATCAGCGAAGCCCATCAGACCTGACTGCAATAATTAACATACAATGCGGGAGGATTATGAAAGGTATTTTCTTTGATATGCTGGGAAGCTGCGCTCTGATAACCAGGTTTCTGGAGTGCTGTTTAAGAAGTCTCAAAGAGGGTGATTTAGTATACCGTCATGGCCAAAATTGTTGGCACCCTTGAAATTGTTGCAGAAAATGAAGTATTTCTCTCAGAAAATTATTGCAATTACACATGTTTTGTTATACACATTTACTTCCTTTGTGTATATTGCAACAACACTGAAAATACAGAAAAAAGCAAATTGGACATATAATTTCATGAAAAAAAACAAAAATGAGCCGAACAAAATTGTTGGCACCCTCAACTTAATATTTGGTTGTATACCCTTTGGAATAAATAACTGGAATCAATCGCTTCCTATGACCATCAATAAGCTTCTAACACCTCTCTACTGAAATTTTGGACCACTCTTTTGCAAACTGCTCCAGGTCTCTCATATTTGAAGGGTGCCTTCTCCCAACAGCAATTTTAAAATCTCTACACAGGTGTTTAATGGGATGAAGATCTGGACTCATTGCTGGCCACTTCAGAACTCTCCAGTGCTTTGTTTCCATCCATTTATGGGTGCTTCTTTAAGTATGTTTGGGGTCATTGTCCTGTTAGAAGACCTGTGATCTAGAATGCAAACCCAGTGTCATATGTCTGGGTTCAAACCCTTGAACCTGTGCTTTGTGGTCGGCTTCTTTTTCCGCCGAGCTTTAGCAGATACACCTTTTCTCTGGGTGTTTAGTTTCTGTTATCCTTAATTCAGTCTATTTAGGGTAACAGTTTTTTTCATTTACTCATTTGTCTGCCCTTTCAAGTGCGACCTGATATACACTGCTCAAAAAAATAAAGGGAACACTCAAATAACACATCCTAGATCTGAATGAATGAAATATTCTCATTGAATACTTAGTTCTGTACAAAGTTGAATGTGCTGACAACAAAATCACACAAAAATCATCAATGGAAATCAAATTTATTAACCAATGGAGGCCTGGATTTGGAGTCACCCCCAAAATTAAAGTGGAAAAACACACTACAGGCTGATCCAACTTTGATATAATGTCCTTAAAGTAAGTCAAAATGAGGCTCAGTATTGTGTATGGCCTCCACGTATGACCTCCCTACAATGCCTGGGCATGCTCCTGATGAGGTTGCGGATGGTCTCCAGTGGGATCTCCTCCCAGACCTGGACTAAAGCATCCGCCAACTCCTGGACAGTCTGTGGTGCAACGTGACGTTGGTGGATGGAGCGATACATGATGTCCCAGATCTGCTTATTCGGATTCAGGTCTGGAGAACGGGCGGGCCAGTCCATAGTTTCAATGCTTTCATCTTGCAGGAACTGCTGACACACGCAAGTCACATGAGGTCTGGCATTGTCCTGCATTAGGAGGAACCCAGGGCCAACCGCACGAGCATATTGTCTCACAGGGGGTCTGAGGATCTTATCTCGGTACCTAATGGCAGTCAGGCTACCTCTAGAGAGCACATGGAGGGCTGTGCGGCCCTCCAAAGAAATGCCACCCCACACCATTACTGACCCACTGCCAAACCGGTCATGCTGAAGGATGTTGCAGGCAGCAGATCACTCTCCACCGCGTCTCCAGTCTCTGTCACGTCTGTCACATGTGCTCAGTGTGAATCTGCTTTGATCTGTGAAGAGCAAAGGCCTCCAGTGGCGACTTTGCCAATCCTTGTGTTCTGTGGCAAATGCCAAGCATCCTGCACGGTGTTGGGCTGTGAGCACAACCCCCATCTGTGGACTTCGGGCCCTCATACCACCCTCATGGAGTCGGTTTCTAACCGTTTGTGCAGACACATGCACATTTGTGGCCTGCTGGAGGTCATTTTGCAGGACTCTGGCAGTGCTCCTCCTGTTCCTCCTTACACAAAGGCGGAGGTAGCGGTCCTGCTACTGGGTTGTTGCCCTCCTACAGACCCCTCCACGTCTCCTGGTGTACTGGCCTGTCTCCTGGTAGCGCCTCCAGCCTCTGGATACTACGCTGACAGGCACAGCGAACCTTCTTGCCACAGCTTGCATTGATATGCCATCCTGGATGAACTGCACTACCTGAGCTACTTCTGTGGGTTGTAGAGTCCGTCTCATGCTACCATGAGTGTGAAAGCACAACCAACATTTAAAAGTGACCAAAACATCAGCCAGAAAGCATTGGTACTGAGATGTGGTCTGTGGTCCCCACCTGCAGAACCACTCCGTTATTGAGGGTGTCTTGATAATTGCCAATAATTTCCATCTATTGTCTATTCCATTTTCACAACAGCATGTGAAATTGATTGTCAATCAGTGTTGCTTCCTAAGTGGACAGTTTGATTTCACAGAAGTTTGATTTACTTTGAGTTATATTCTGTTGGTTAAGTGTTCCCTTTATTTTTTTGAGCAGTGTACTTTCCCCCTGCTGGTATTTCCTGCTTATGATAGTCTCATTTGGATGTCCAGCAATACTGCTGTAGTTTAAGCCTAGCAGTGAAAGAGCAGCTACAGTTTATCGCTCTGCTGTTTATGTTCTTTACCCTGCACCTATCTTCTGTTTCTTTTTAGGACGTAGGCGGAATAATATCTAACAGTACGCACTTAATACTTTATTTTATATTTTGTGGTTTGTTTTACTCACTCTTTTTCTATTTCAGCACACTTTCCCTTCTGTAGGCAATTTGCACTCTGCCCTGCCCTCCGATGCTTTAGGAGGAACTCGAAGTGCTCAACAGCCTTTCAGGAAGCATAGGTCCGAGTTGCCATCGTCTAGTCTGTTGTCACGCAGCAACCACTGGAGATTGCGGGGTCAGGATCTCTAGTCTCTGCAGGGTCCAGCAGGGTCAGTTGCAGTTTTAGTGTGTTACCTATTTTTTTCCAGTGAGTTTCTACACTACTATAACATCCAGCTCTCTGACCCTGGACACTACCTTGCAACCCAAAATCCTTTGGTAATCTTCAGATTTCATGATGCCTTCAACACAGTTAAGGCACCCAGTGCCAGAGGCAGCAATACAACCACAAAACATCTTTGAACCTCCACCATATTTGACTGTAGGTACTGTGTTCTTTTACTTGTAGGCCTATTTTCATTTTCGGTAAACAGAATTATGTGCTTTACCAAAAAGCTCTATCTTGGTCTCATCTGTCCATAAGACTCTTTCCCAGAAGGATTTTGGCTTACTCACGTATATTTTGGCCAACTGCAGAATAGCTTTTTATATCTCTTTGTCATTAGCGTGGTCCTCTGGGTCTCCTGCAATAGCTTTTTATTTCATTCAAATGTTGATGGATAGTATGCGCAGACACTGATCCATGGGTTGTAAACTTCTTGATTATGTTACGCACCATGGACAAAGAAACATCAAGATCTCTGGAGATGGACTTGTAACCTTGAGATTGTTGATATTCTTGAGGATATTCTTCCTCAGACAGTTCTCTTCTCTTTGTGTTCTCCATGCTTAGTGTGGCACACAAAGACACACAATGCAAAGATTGAGTCAACTTCTCCCCTTTTTATCTGGATTCAGGTGTGATTTTCATATTGCCCATACCTGTTACTTGCCACAGGTGAGTTTGAACGAGCATCACATGCTTGTAACAACGTTGTTTGCCCACTATTTTTGAAAGGTGCCAACAATTTTGTCTGGACCATTTTTGTGGCTTTGTATGAAATTATGTCCAATTTGCCTTTTTTTCTCTGTTTTTTGTGTTGTTCCAATGCACACAAAATAAGTAAACATGTGTATAACTAAATACGTGTAATTGCAATAATTTTCTGGGAGAAATACTTAATTTTCTGGAACAATTTCAAGGATGCCAACATTTTCGGCCATTACTGTATATAGGGAAAACCTGGTGATATGTTACATTTAACCCCTTTACCCGCTATGGTGGTTTGCACGTTAATGACCAGGCCAATTTTTACAATTCTGACCACTGTCACTTTATGAGGTAATTACTCTGGAACGCTTCAACGGATCCCCCTGATTCTGAGAATGTTTTTTCATGACATATTGTACTTTATCATTGTGGTAAAATGTCTTTGATATCACTTGCGTTTATTTGTGAAAAAAATGGAAATTTGGTGAAAATTTTGAAAATTTTGAAATTTTCAAAATTTGAATTTTTATACATTAAATCAGAGAGATATGTCACACAAAATAGTTAATAAATAACATTTCCCACATGTCTACTTTACATCAGCACAATTTTGGAACCAAAATTTATTTTTATTAGGGAGCTATAAGGGTTAAAAGTTGGGCAGCGATTTCTCATTTTTCCAACAAAATTTACAAAAACATTTTTTTAGGGACCTCATCACATTTGAAGTCACTTTGAGAGGTCTTTATGACAGAAAATACCCAAAAGTGACACCATTCTAAAAACTGCACCCCTCAAGGTGCTCAAAACCACATTCAAGAACTTTATTAATAGTGTTGAGCGAGTATGTTCTATTAACCCTTTCTCCGAGTATGCTCGGGCTGAGCTCCAAGTATTTACAGCTGCTCCGTGTGCTTGATTTGCAACTGTTTGACAGTTTTATTACATGTGAGGAATGTCTATTTCTTACACATTCCTCACAGGTAATAAAGCTGTCAAACAGTTGCAAATCATGCACACGGGAGCGATTCAACCATATCACCGAGCAGCGGTAAATACTCGGAGCTCGACCCGAGCATACTCGGACAGAACATACTCGCTCAACCCTATTTATTAACCCTTCAGGTGCTTCACAGGAATTTTTGGAATGTGGAAGAAAAAAATTAACATTTAACTTTTTTCACAAAAATGTTACTTTAGACCATTATTTTTTTATTTTTGCAGGGGTAACAAGAAAAAATGGACCCCAAAATTTGTTGTGCAATTTCTCCTGAGCACGCAGATACCCCATATTTGGGGAAACACCACTGTTTGGGCGCACAGCAGGGTTCAGAAGGGAAGGAGTGCCATTTGACTTTTTGAATGTAAAATTAGTTTGAATAATTAGCGGATGCCATGTTGCGTTTGGGGAGCCCCTGATGTGCCTAAACAGTGGAACCCCCCCACAAGTGACACCATTTTGGAAACTAGACCCCTCAGGGAACTTTTCTAGATGTGTGGTGAGCACCTTGAACCCCCAGGTGCTTCACAGAAGTTTATAACATTGAGCCGTAAAAATAAAAGTTTCACATTGTTCCCACAAAAAATGTTTTTTAGCCCCCAATTTTGCATTTTCATTAGTGTAACAGGAAAAATTGCACCATGCAGTTTGTTGTGCAATTTTTTCTGAGTAAGCCATACCCCATATGTGGGGGAAAACTAATGTATGGGCGCACGGTAGGGTTCGGAAGGGAAGGAGCCCCATTTGACTTTTTGATTGTAAAATTTGCTTGAATAATTAGCGGACGCCATGTTGCGCTTGGAGAGCCCCTGATGTGCCTAAACAGTAGAAACCCTCCACAAGTGACATCATTTTGGAAACTAGACCCCTCAGGGAACTAATCTAGATGTATGGTGAGCACCTTGAACCCCCAGGTGCTTCACAGAAGTTTATAACATGGAGCCGTGAAAATAAAATTTTCACATTTTTCCCACAAAAATGTTTTTCAGCCCCCAGTTTTGCATTTTCATAAGGGTAACAGGAGAAATTGCACCATGCAGCTTGTTGTGTAATCTCTCCTGAGTAAGCCGATACCTGATATGTGGGGGAAAACCACTGTTTGGGTGCACGACAGGGTTCGGAAGGGAAGGAGCCTCATTTGACTTTTTGAATGTAAAATTTGCTTGCATAATTAGCAGATGTGCCCCCGATGTGCCTAAACAGTGGTAAACCCCCACAAGTGACACCATTTTGGAAACTAGACCCCTCAGGGAACTTATCTAGATGTGTGGTAAGCACCCTGAACCCCCAAGTGCTTTACAGGAGTTTATAACATGGAGCCGTGAAAATAAAAAAATCAAACTTTTTCCACAAAAATTATGTTTTAGCCCCAATTTTTTTATTTTCACAAGGGTAAGAGGAGAAAATGGACCCCAAAAACGTTTGTGCAATTTCTCCTGAGTACACCAATACCCCATATGTGGGGAAAATACAGTGTTTGGGCGCACAGCAGAGTTCAGAAGGGAAGGAGCACTGTGTGACTTTTTGAATGCAAAATTGGTTGGAATTGAGAGCGGACACCATGTCGTGTTTGGAGAGCCCCTGATGTGCCTAAATAGTGAAAACCCCCCACAAGATTTTATCAAGGGGTATAGTGAACATTTTGAACACAGAGGTACGACACAGAATTTGATAACATTAGGTCATCATATTGAATAAGTTGTCATTAGTTTTGAGCACAAGTGCTCGCTACTTGAGTTTGCATCGGGTACTCAGGTATGCACCATGTATCGTGCGTGCTCGAGTGACATGCTCGAGTCCCCACCCGCATGTTTCACGGTTATTAGACACCCAAAAAAAAAACATGTGGGGATCACTCATGCATGGCAGGCAATCCCAGCGATTTTTTTTTGGCCGCGAAGCATATGGGGCGGAGACTCGAGCATGTCACTCGAGCACCCGCGATACTCAGTGAATACCCGAGCACTCGATGCAAACTGAAATAGCGAGCACTTGCACTCAACACTAGTCGCCATATCGTCATCTTCTATTTTTTTACTTTTGAAAAAAATCCCAACCCTAACCCCAACCCTAATACAACCCCAATAGGGTTGAGCGAGTATGTTCTGTCCGAGTATGCTCGGGCCGAGCTTCCAAGTATTTACAGCTGCTCGGTGATATGGTTGAATCGCTCCGGTGTGCATGATTTGCAACTATTTGACAGCTTTATTACATGTGAGGAATGTGTAAGAAATAGACATTTCTCACATGTTATAAAACTGTTAAACAGTCGCAAATCATGCACACGGGAGCGATTCAAACATATCACCGAGCAGCTGTAAATACTCGGAGCTCGGCCCGAGCATACTCGGCGAAAGGGTTAATAGAACATACTCACTCAACACTAAACCCCAACCCTAGCCCAACCCTAACCATAACCCAACACTAACCCTAGCACAACCCTAACCCTAACCCTAGAGTTTATTTTTTACGCCGTTCCTCGTGCGGTGTAAGTGATTCGATGACTTTATTCTTCAGGTTGGTGCAATTACATCGATACCAGAATCACAGAATCATATTGGGTTTTTATGATTGTCAGCTGTCACACACTAAAAGATGCATTTTTTTGCAAAATCTAGTTTTTGCATTGCCATATTTTCAAAGCTATAATTTTTCCATATTTTGGCCGACAGAGTCATGTGACAGCATGTTTTTCGCAGGATGAGTTGACGTTTTTAGGCACGTGACATTTTTTGATCGCTTTCTATTCCGATTTTTGGGAGGCAGAATAAACAAAAACCAACAATTCGGGAATTGTTTTCTTTTTTTATGCTGTTCAGTGTGGGACAGTTTTATAGGTCAGGTCGTTCCGGAGGCAGTGATACCAAATATGTGTACTTTTATTGTTTTTTTTTCTTCATAATAATATTTATTGATGGGTACATTATATTTTTATTCTTGGTTGGATTATTTTTTTGATTTTTTTTTAAATATTTTTACAGGTTTTTTTTCCATTTTTTAACACTTTTTTTACTTTTATACTTTTTCCCACTATGGAACTTTCACTTTTTTTTACTCTGATCGACTGTATAGCATAGGGATGGAGCACCATTCCTGTGCTATATGGGCTGTCAGCGCTGCAGATGCAGAAGATACTTTGGTCATGCACTGCACATGATGAAAGTATCTTCCTGCTGTCTGGTGACCTGGATGTTGTCATGACGACATCCGGGTCACTATGACAACCACGGGACCCGGCCTCAGACAGCGCAGGACGACAGGGAAGAGGTGAGTATCGGCGCTTACCTCCGCAATGCTGCGATCGACTTCGATTGCAGCATTGCGGGGGTTAATGTTCCTGGAGCGGTGTGGGACCGCTCCCAGCACATAGCACCAGGTGTCAACTGTGACAATCAGCTGACACTCGGTGGCGATCGCACCCGCACAGCCTGTGTGCGGGTGCAATCAACAGGGCGTACTAATACATACCTGGCTCTTAAAGCCCAGGGCGCAAGTACGTATTAGTACGCCCTGGGCTTTTAAGGGGTTAAACTCTCCTCTTAAAATGTGTTTATCTTTTCAGCAACCTAAATAAGTACAATTTCCTTTTTAGGTAGTGAAATACACCTGCTGTCAGCTTCTACATGTGAAGATGCAGAAAATCCTCAGCATCATTAAAAGAAGTATCAACTGGAACTATAAGATCTCCATTGTAATACCGCACAATGTTTAGTCAACAAAACACCTCTGGACGAAACTCCACGTAAAATTAGTCTAAATACTTTTTTATTACATGATGCACAATATAGCATACAGTGGAGACATGCTCCATTGGGGACATTCCTGTCATGAGAATTGTCTGGCTCCAGTACATCCGGCTAAGGCCCCATCTTCTCCAGCATCGTTGTCCGGTTTGCCGTCTGCTTATTGGTCCTTTACCGATGTATTTGACAAAAAGGAAGCAGAGACTTTGCCACCTCACATGCCGTATGACTGCCCTATCGACTTGATTCCCGGATCTACACCCCCCTAGAGGCCGAATTTACCCTCTGTCCCCAGCTGAGACTCAAGCTATGTCGGACTACATTCAGGAGAATTTGGCCAGGGGGTTCATTCAGAAGTCCTCCTCTCCTGCTGGGGCCAGGTTTTTCTTAGTTAAAAAAAAAGACGGATCGCTCTGACCTTGTATTGACTATCGAGGCCTCAACCAGATCACGTTGAAAAATAAATACCCTATCCCACTGATCCCTGACCTGTTTGACCGATTAAGGGGTGCCAGGATTTTCACCAAATTAGAATTAAGAGGCGCCTACAATCTAATCCGCATTCACCGGGGAGACGAGTGGAAGACGGCCTTCAACACCAGGGACGGACATTATGAATGCCGAGTGATGCCCTTCGGTCCCAGTAATGCACCAGCAGTTTTTCAAGAGTTCGTCAATGATATCTTCCGGGACCTGCTTTATTCCTGCGTTGTTGTATATCTGGATGATATTTTGGTATTTTCCCTGGATCTAGACTCCCACAGACGAGCAGTTTGGCAAGTTCTTCAGCATCTTAGGGAGAATCGACTCTACGCCAAGTACGAGAAATGCGTTTTTGAGCAGTCAGCCCTTCCCTTCTTGGGTTACATTATCTCAGATACCGGATTCAGGATGGATTTTGAGAAAGTCTCTTCCATCCTTAAATGGCCGATGCCCGTTGGAGTCAAAGCTATACAGAGATTCCTTGGCTTTGCTAACTATTATGGACAATTCATTCCTCACTTCTCCACTCTTACCGGTCCCATTTCTGCCATTACCCGAAAAGGAGCCGATCCAAAGAACTGGTCCTCTGAGGCCGAAGAAGCCTTCTGCCCTCTTAAACAGTCCTTCGCCACCGCTCCCGTTCTGCATCATCCGGATTTGAACAAACAGTCCTTCCTAGAGGTGGACACATCCTCATTAGGGGCTGGGGCTGTGCTCACTCAGAAATCTTCCTCGGGTCGCCGGGTGTTCTGCGGTTTCTTCTCTAAGGCCTGCTCCGCTCCAGAGCGTAACTACTCGGTGTCCGGGAGTTACTCGCCATTAAGATGGCTTTGGAAGAGTGGTGATACCTGCTGGAGGGCGCAGTCTATCCAGTGGTCATCTCCACGGATCATAAGAACCTGGCGTATCTTCAGTCCGCCCAGAGACTTAATCCACGCCAGGCCAGGTGGTCTTTGTTTTTTGCCCGCTTTAACTTTTTGTTACATTTCAGGTCCGGTGACAAGAATATCAGCGCTAATGCTCTCTCACCCTCATTTCTGTCTTGGGACCAAGAGGAGGATCCTCAATTTATCATCGAACCGTCCAAGATTGTTACTGTCGCTCCAGTCAGCCTGTCGCGAATTCCACCAGGAAAAACCCTCGTGGCTGAATCCGAGAAGGAGCGAGTTTTGTCATGGGGCCACTAGTCCAAGGAGGCTGGTCACGCGGGACAAAGGAAGATGCTACAATTGATTTCCCACCACTACTGGTGGCCATCCATGATGAAGGAGATCTATGCTTACTTGGCTGCCTGTCCGATTTGTGCTCGCAATAAAGTCCCCAGATGACTTCCTACCGGTTCTCTCCTGCCGTTACCTGTGCCGTCTGGTCCATGCCAGCACATAGCAATGGACTTCATTACAGATTTGCCAGTATCCGAGGGTTGCACCGTCATCAGGGTAGTCATAGATTGCTTCCCCAAAATGGCGCATTTTACCCCGATGTCTGTTCTTGCGTCTGCTCCCGAACTGGCTGACAGCTTCATCAAACATATTTTCCATCTGCACTGATTTCCTCATCACATTGAGTCCGGTCGAGGTTTGCAGTTCACTTCCAGATTCTGGCAAGCTCTCTGTAAGCATCTGGATATCGTCTTGGATTTCTCCTCGGCCTATCATCCCCAGTCCAATAGGCAAGTATAGCGTGTCAAACAGGTCCTGGGCAACTACCTGCGACGCTTTGTCATTGCCCGTTACAATTATTTGGTGAAATTACTTTCCTGGGCTGAGTTCTTGTACAACAATCACGTTGGTGAAGCCTCGGGAGATTCTCCTTTCTACATTGTTTTCGGTCGTCAACCCGAGGTTCCCCTTCCGGTGAGAGTTCCTTCTGATGTTCCGGTGGCAGATGACCTCTCCAAGGATTTTGTAAAGTTGTGGGAGGACACCCAAGCCACTCTAGAAGCATCCTCTGCTTGTATGAAGAGACATGCAGACAAAAGGCACCTGGACCCTCCGTGCTTCCGCCCTGGCAACGAGGTATGGCTCTCAGCCAGGAACGTCCGGCTGAAGGTTCCCTCTTACAAGTTGGGTCCTCGTTTTATCGGTCCTTTCAGAGTGCTGAAGCAGATCAACGAGGTCTCCTATAAACTAAGTTGCCTCCTTTATTACGGATTTTGAATTTTTTCCACGTATCTCTGCTGAAGCCGGTCATCCTGAGCCCCTTCTTCAAGGATCCTAGTACCACACCCGCGCCAACCACCTTGGATGATGTTTTTGAGGTGGAGAACATCTTAGCCATGAAGAAGGTGAGAGGCAAGACTTTCTTCATTGTTGATTGGAGGGGATTTGGTCCAGAAGAGAGGTCCTGGGAGTCTAAGGAGAACATTCACGCTCCGATTCTCCTCCAGAACTTCCTCGATGGCCTGAAGAGGAGGGGGCGTAAAGGGTGGGGGTACTGTTAGCACCACACCTGTTCCCTGGTCTGTCAGGCAGGGTCTCCGGTGTGTCACTTCACTCACCCGCACTGTGGTCAGTGCTTCACTTCCCCGTGCTCTGCCTGCTTCCAGCCGTATCCTTAGGACATGCCCGCACGCGCTCCCGCCCTCTTAAAAACCCAGCGCTTGCACTGGCTATTATGTCCCCAGCCAATGGCTGTGGGACATTACATATATATTGCTTCCTCCCCACTGGGGAGGTGCCTGAGCAACCTTCCTGTTCTGCAGTCTAAGTTGTTAAGCTTACGTACCAGTTGCTGCTGCACTCGGATGCAGATCCAGCCTGCTGCACTTTGGTGCAAATCCTGTCTGCTGCACTCTGATGCAAACTCTGCTCTGATGCAAACTCTGCCTGCTGCACTCTGATGCAAACTCTGCCTGCAGCACTCTGGTGCAAAACCCTGCCTGCTGCTCTCTGGTACAAAACCCTGCCTGCTGCTCTCTGGTACAAAACCCTGCCTGCTGCACTCTGGTGCAAAACCCTGCCTGCTGCACTCTGATGCAAACTCTGCCTGCTGCACTCTGATGCAAACTCTGCCTGCTGCACTTCAATACAAACCCAGCCTGCTGCTCCATCCAGTCTGTTGGTCTGTCCTGGAGTTGCACCTGGCGTTTATCGGGAGCCAAGTCTAACCTCACCATCAGAGGCTCTAGTGAACAGTCCGGTGCTCACTTAGTCATGCCCCTCCAGGCTCTCCGCGGTCCGTGGCACAGTGGTTCCACAAACCACGTCCGTGACACCCTGCGCCTTATGGTCCTTTATTATCGGATAAGATCCTATTGCTCTTTTTGCTCCTCAGCTTTTTCCTACAAAGAAATGCTAAATAGTGCTTACCACAAAATCAACGTACATAAACAAAAAAGCCAATCACAATATACATCATGAAACATCAAAATGTCATTAGAATGCATGGTAATGGATTCCAAACACGTGCCCAAGTATATAAGAAATGTTATTACCTTAATATATGAATTAATATATACTGCATGTAGAAAATCTTTTTTATAATTCATTTTCTTAGAAAACCTAGTATCCAGTTTAAAGAAGACCTGTCACAGAGTCAAAAGTTGCCAAGTTTTGCTCTTATTTTATTCACTGCTCCCTTGAGTATTTTTTTTTAAGTTCCAGAGATATAGGCCTTTTTATTTAGTGTTACTTGTTATGGTCTTTACAAGTGGTCGTTGCTCACAGGATTCTCCGGGGGCATGTCTTCAGGCTGCTCTGCATTATTATCCTTTCAGCACATGCTCCCTTGGTAAAGACCATCAAAATTATAAGTAAAGAAAAAAGCCCATATTTCTGGGACCAAATTTCAAATTTAAAGTCGACCCGGGTGACTATTTCAAGGAGCAGGTCCCCAGTGGCTTCTCCCTGCACAAGGTAAAGTGGATAATTCCAGCATATGCAATTGAAAAAAACTAAAAAAAAAATTATTTTTAAATATATTTATTTGGTCACTCTAAAATTTCAAAGAGAAATAATGTTTTAAGAGGCACACTTGGCCTATGTGCTTCAAGCCCATGCAGGGCCTTCAGTCATAGCACTATAACAGTGTGAATGAGCTTCTTAAATAGTCAAGTCCAAAATAATGCAAACATATTGTTTAATTTCCTTGATAAGTATTAAATAGGATAATACATTGTGATATTGTATACTCTATTTTCCCAATATATTTATACGTATTTTGTTAATTCAGTAATGATAAATTAATAATAATATAACAAATTTGTTCTTTGTAATTCAAACGTCTAACATGTTTTCCTCCAGGATTTCCCTGTATTTAGCGACATCCATCTTCCCATCAACTCTGACCAGCTTCTTTGTCCCTGCTGAAGAAAAGCTTCCCCATAGCATGACTCTGGCACAACCATGTTTGACGGTGGGGATGGTGTTTTCTGGGTGACGTGCAGTGTTAGTTTTCCATCACACATAGCGTTTTGCATTTAGCCCAAAAGTTCTCCTTTGGTCTCATCTGACCAGATCACCTTCTTCCACATCCTAGCTATGTCCTCATGACTTTTTTGCAAACTGCAAAGGGGACTTCTTATGGCTTTCTTTCAAAAATGGCTTTCGTCTTGCCACTCTTCCATAAAGGCCAGATTTGTGGAGTATATGACTAATAGTTGTCCTGTGGACAGATTCTCCCACCTGAGCTGTGGATCTCTGTAGCTCCTACAGATTGACCATTAGCCTCTTGGCTGCTTCACAAATTAGTGTGCTCCTTGCTTGGGATGTCAGTTTAGGTGGAAAGCCATGTCTAAGGCTATGTGCCCACGTTGCATTTATGAAGCAGAAAATTTCTGCTGCATAAATGCAAGTCCTCTCCCGGAAAAACGCATGCGGAATTCCGCACGCGTTTATCGCGCATTTTTCGCGCGTTTATCACGCGTTTTCCACATGCGGAATTGCCTTGCGTTTTTTATGCATTGGACAAAGGCAATTCCGCTTGCGGAAACGCAAAATTAATTGACATGCTGCGGATTTTTGAACGCGGCATAAACGATGCGGAAAAATCCGCAGCATGTGCATAGAACTTGCGGAATTCCATTGGGGACCATGGGGTGCGGATATACATGCGTTTTTCAAGCGTTTACGCTGCGGAAATTCCGCAGCATATACGCTTGAAAAATGCTACGTGGGCACACAGCCTTAGGCTATGTGCACACGATGCAGAAATGAAGCAGAAAATTTCTGCATCATTTCTGCATCTCCCTGGCAGAAAAAACGCATGCAGATTGTGCATGCGTTTTTCCTGCGGAATACATGCGGATTCACATGCGTTTCCACATGCGTTTCCGCATGTGGATTGACAAGCGCTTTCCAGGCGATTTTAGCATCACCTGAAAAGTGCTTGACAACTAGGTCACACTATATAAATCCATGAAAACAGCATGGATTTATATAGTGTGACCCGAGAGAGTGGTAAAAATAAAAAATAAATGTATACTTTACCCTCCGATGGCCGGCGCTGTCCTGCTCACTCCGTTCTCCCTCGCCGGCAACTTTGAATTGAAAGACCTGCCGACGTCAGCGTCACGTGACCCGTCACATGACTCTGACGTCAGCGCAGGTCCTTCAACTCACTGCAAAGTGCCGGGAACCAAGCAGGAGCGGTGCGCGGGCCGACAGAAGGTAAGTATACATTTATTTTTTATTTTATTCTTGTTTTACAGCTTTTTTAATGGTACCTGGGTGTGGATGAGACTCTCCTCTCCTCCACACCCGGGTACCATCCGCACATAAGAACGCGCCAATAACGCAAGTACAAATGCAGTCTTGCGGAATTTTCGCATTCTAATGCAAGTCAATGGCGGCGAAAACGCCGCGTTTACGCAAAATTAATTGACATGCTGCGGATTTTTGAGCGCAGCGTTTACCCTGCGGAAAAATCCGCATCATGGGCACAGCACATGCGGATTTCTATTGGGGAACATTGCTGCCCTTCTACCATGCGTTTTTAATGCATTTCCGCGGCGTTTACGCAACTGCAAAAACGCCGCGGAAACGCATTAAATACGCATCGTGTGAACTCAGCCTTACAGTTGTGCCATACTCCTTACATTTTTGGATGATGGATTGAACAGTACTCCATGAGATGTTCAGATATTGGGCTAATTTTTATGACCTAACCATGCTTTACTCCTCATTAACAACTTTATCCCTGAACTGTCTGGTGTGTTCCTTGGTTTTCATAATGCTGTTGGATCCTGATGTCCTCAAACAAACCTCTCAGGCCTTCATAGAATAGCTGGACTTAATTTACTAATTATACGACTTTTGGAGGTAATTGGTCACTCAGGATTTTATTTAGGGGTATCACACTACAGGAGGCTGAATACAAATACAAGTCACAATTTTCAGATTTATATTTTTAAAATAATTAGAAAACCATGCATTATTTCCTTTACACTTCACAAATATTTGCTACTTTGTGTTGGCATATCACATAAAATCTCAATAAAATTAATTTAAAACTAATTTCAATTTGTAGGTGTAAGGTGAAAAACTGTGGAAGAGTTCACTGGGTATGAATACTTTTTCAAGGTACTGTAACTGGTGGAGAAAGGGGGAACTTGATGGATCTACAGTGTCTTTTTTCAACCTATATAATTATGTAATTATCAGTGAAGTTTCTGAGGTTAGAAGTCACAAGAACCTTTGTGACATCTTGGTCATGAGACCAAAGATCATTCACCCTCCTGTAGTATGGGGGAACTGCTGAGGAGAGAGAACAGTATGTCCTGTACAGTGTGCTTGTGTGTATAACATACTGTGTAAGTATGTACAGTACAGACCAAAAGTTTGGACACACCTTCTCATTTAAAGATTTTTCTGTATTTTCATGACTTTGAAAATTGTACATTCACACTGAAGGCATCAAAACTATGAATTAACACATGTGGAATTATATACTTAACAAAAAAGTGTGAAACAACTGAAAATATGTCTTATATTCTAGATTCTTCAAAGTAGCCACCTTTTGCTTTGATGACTGCTTTGTACACTCTTGGCATTCTCTTGATAAGCTTCAAGAGGTAGTCACCAGAAATGGTTTTCACTTCACAGGTGTGCCCTGTCAGGTTTAATAAGTGGGATTTCTTGCCTTATAAATGGGGTTGGGACCATCAGTTGTGTTGTGCAGAAATCAGGTGGATACACAGATGATAGTCCTACTGAATAGACTGTTAGAATTTGTATTATGGCAAGAAAAAAGCAGCTAAGTAAAGAAAAACGAGTGGCCATCATTACTTTAAGAAATGAAGGTCAGTCAGTCCGAAAAATTGGGCAAACTTTGAATGTGTCCCCAAGTGCAGTTGCAAAAACCATCAAGCGCTACAAATGGCTCACATGAGGACCGCCCCAGGAAAGGAAGACCAAGAGTCACCTCTGCTTCTGAGGATAAGTTTATCCGAGTCGCCAGCCTCAGAAATCGCAGGTTAACAGCAGCTCAGATTAGAGATCAGGTCAATGCCACACAGAGTTCTAGCAGCAGGCACATCTCTACAACAGCTGTTAAGAGGAGACTTTGTGCAGCATGCATTCATGGTAAAATAGCTGATAGGAAACCACTGCTAAGGACAGGCAACAAGCAGAAGAGACTTGTTTGGGCTAAAGAACACAAGGAATGGACATTAGACCAGTGGAAATCTGTGCTTTGGCCTGATGAGTCCAAATTTGAGATCTTTGGTTCCAACCACCATGTCTTTGTGCGACGCAGAAAAGATGAACGGATGGACTCTACATGCCAGGTTCCCACCGTGAAGCATGGAGGAGGAGGTGTGATGGTGTGGGGGTGCTTTGCTGCTGACACTGTTGGGGATTTATTCAAAATTGAAGGCATACTGAACCAGCATGGCTACCACAGCATCTTGCAGCGGCATGCTATTCCATCCGGTTTGCATTTAGTTGGACCATCATTTATTTTTCAACAGGCAATGACCCCAAACACACCTCCAGGCTGTGTAAGGGCTATTTGACCAAGAGAGAGAGTGATGGGGTGCTACGCCAGATGACCTGGCCTCCACAGTCACCAGACCTGAACCCAATCGAGATGGTTTGGGGTGAGCTGGACCACAGAGTAAAGGCAAAAGGGCCAACAAGTGCTAAGCATCTCTGGGAATGTCTTCAAGATTGTTAGAAGACCATTTCCGGTGACTACCTCTTGAAGCTCATCAAGAGAATGCCAAGAGTGTGCAAAGCAGATATCAAAGCAAAAAGTGGCTACTTTGAAGAACCTAGAATATAAGAGATATTTTCAGTTGCTTCACACTTTATTGTTAAGTATATAATTCCACATGTGTTAATTCATAGTTTTGATGCCTTCAGTGTGAATGTACAATTTTCAAAGTCATGAAAATACAGAAAAATCTTTAAATGAGAAGGTGTGTCCAAACTTTTGGTCTGTACTGTATGTAGCATGAAGCATGAGTGTATAACATCAATATTTACAAATACTGACACTGCTGATGAGCGTTTGTAGGTGTAACATATTAGAGATCACCCAAAGATCGAGCAAAACTCAATTTTTTTCAGATGAATGGATAGTTTATGCTATGGCAAAAGTAAAGTTCTCCACAGCACATCGCCCAGTCTAACAGAAGATGTTCCGCAGATAATATAATATTGCATATGGACAAAATGTTCTATTAGTGATCATTCCGTCCCCATCAGTCTTCATCAGCCTGTGTAAACATGCTGATAAACAAACACAGAACAGCATTTAATGTAGTTGATCGGCAATTGCTCCATGGTCCGAAATTATCTTGTGAAAATGCACCCTAAATGTTTCTGTTTTCACAATGGTGCAATGTTTTTGCATTTGGTACCCAACTTTTAAGTTTTGTGGAGAGTCCCACTTTTTCTAAAACTGGCTCTGTTGATATGTATATACCACAGTCACTCCAGCTTGCATCTGTGCACACTTGTTTCATTCCGTTACGAGGTGCTTGTCAGATTTGTTTTCTTGCTGCCTCACAATGTGACAGGAGAGGTTTGAACTATGTATATAAAGTGTAAAAATGCTTCTCACTTGGGAGTGATCCGAAGTATTACAGGAACTGTTTCAATTTAAAGTCCAGCTGGTTTATTGCAGTTCTCATAAACCACATCACAGGAAACTCAAATACAGCCCTTGTCTAGCATAAAGAAAAACAAAGAAAAAAGTCCATACTATAGTGCTGGTTAGCATGCCTGGCTTAGAGTCCAGCTTCCTAGTCCTTTAGCAAAGGTACTCAATCCAGGAGGATTGCAACCTCCCCAACATACTGACTTGTGTGAGACAAACAGGTCTCATTTTACAAAGTGAACCACACCCAGGGGTGGAGATATGGTGAGCAGCCATCTAACTCAACAGTACAGCTGCTCATAATCAAACTGTCATGGCCAATTAACACATTTTAGTCCTATATGTGCTAAAGCATTACTCCAGGTTTATCTCCCATCCACTAGGTGTCTGACAGCCACCTTACAAAAGGTACTTGTTTGGCACTTAGTAAGGGTTCATTCAGATGTCCATGCATCCATGCGGATGTTATGCGATTCAATGCGCGGATGGTACCCGGGTCTGGAGAAGAGGAGACTCTCCTCTAGACCCGGGTACCATAGTACCTGTAGTTAAAAAATAATAAAATAAAAAAAAACATATACATTACTTACCTTCTGATGGCCCCCTGTCTGCTCCCGGTTGCGCTGCTGGCTCTTCAGCTGCCCGCAGTGGTGTCAAAAGACCTTCCATGACGTCATTTAGTCATGTGACAGGTTCCGAAGCACCGCGAGCTGCCGAAGACACCGGACGCACCGGAGAAGGAGACGGGGGTCATCGGAAGGTGAGTATAATGTTTTTTTTATTTTTCAACATTTTTATTCTTTTTTTTACTATTGATGCTGCATTTGCAGCATCGTAACTTGGTCACACAACATAAACCCATGCAGGTTGCATGGATTTATATAGTGTGACCAAGTTGTCAAGCACTTTTCCAAGTGATGCTAAAATCGCTTGGAAAAGCGCTTGACAACCTGCATGCAAAATCGCATGTTCAAAACGCTGGCAGAAAAAAATGCATGTAAAATCCGCATGCGTTTTTTCTGCCAGGGAGATGCAGAAATGCTCCGCAGCATTTCTGCATCATGGGTGCTTAGCCTTAGGGTCCACTTCACTAAAAGTGACTTTGAGGATGCTATGTGTCAGAAAAGCGTCAAACAAGTCCCTATTTTAAAAGCTGAGGCCGTCACAGTATTCAAAACTGCATTCAGAAAGTTTGATGAACTTTCAGGTACTTCACAAAAATAATAGCAAATAATAATTTCAAAGTGGAAGAATTTAATGAAAATTTGTTTTTGTCCCCAAAATCTTGCTTTAGCTCCCTACCGGAGCATAACAGCTTCAATTATTTCTATGAGGCTGTGACACTCAGATCGGGAGGCTTGCGGTCAGTTCATGGAATTTTTGGTCCCAGATCAGACCGATTTGTATGAACTATACAAAAAGCACTGAATGCAGCAGCACAAATAACTGACCATACTTGGACCCGCAGATCACCAGGTCCATAAATAATAATGTGCTTACTATATGGACCAATTTGGAATGGCAGACCATTCGGTAAGACACATGACAAAAAGAGAACCATCGAATGATAGGTCCAAAGAGACAAAATAATTTGCATAAATAACCTTTATTGTGAAGTTGTGGTTAAGTGGCACTACATTCACAAGCATGACCGCACTACAGGACCAAACATAATTTACAAAAAATCGTTATTACTAATGCACTACAGTTGTGTGCTGGACTAACTGTCAAAGAGAATTGTAGAAAAGAGAAAAAGCAGGTAGGTAACAGGTAGATGGCCAAGATGGATAATCATGAATAGATGCTGCAAGAGCCAAAGCATACAATGCACATATATTATAATCAAATAAATTAATTAACCATTCATGTGTAAGTAACAGGTAAATAGCCAGAATGAATGATCATGAACAGATACTCTAAGAGCCAAAGCATACAATACACATCTATAATATAACCGTGGATGCATACCTCTGTCTGAAGCCTCGATAGACTGCGCATGCGTGATGCGCAGTCTGGCTCCAGACAGAAGCAGGCATCCAGCCGTTACAGGTAAGAGGAGGTGTATGGCGCCGGAGATCGCGGTATGCGTAGACACTGAACGCATACCGTGATCTCCGGCGCCATACTTGCATACTTACCTGACCGGGAGGAGCGTTGCCGCGGTGCCTGTCTTCTGGCTGGAGACCGGGGGCAGGAGTGAGGCGTCGGATCGGCGCGTGCGCGTAGCACTTGTGGCGCCCCTGAGGGTTCGACCGCCACAGGGATGCTGCACTTCTCTAATGGTGTGTGGTGTTCCTCCTCTGAGGTAAGAACAGTGTGATAGTCGTGACCCAACCTTTGCATCCAACACCACATTCTCCACCAGAGGGGGCTAGTATGCACTAGGTGCTGCCCTCCTGGTTACAGGGAGACTGGGGAACCAAGAGTTAGGGGAACCAGTTAGTGGGTATGGATTGAGGACTTACAAGTTAGTTACACTATAAATTTAATATTTAATAAAAAGCCATCTTTGGTTTTTGTTCTTTGACTGCCTTCAATCGCTCTTTGACTGTCTCTATGCTGTCAATTGCGGAGTGGACTGTGATCTCCCACCCTAACGCGAATCCTGTGTGGGCCCGCACCGGAGGGAGATACAGCCCTCGTGCCCCGGCCTTGGGACCAGGGGTAGGTTGTAGACAAGGAATGTCTCAACCCGGTCAAGGACCAGGACTAAGAAGGCCTGGAGCTTAAGAGTGTGGCTCCACAGCAAATGGATCCCAGGCAGGATGCAGACGGAGCGGTGTACGCCACCTGTCCTCGCCATGCTGATATATTCAGAGGTAGTCCGGCTGCAAGAGGGGTACCGGCCCCCGACACCCGACTTTGTTACTCCATGTCCTGGTCGGGAAAGCCCAGTAGGCCCTGAGGATCCCACCGGGTACCGGACGGAGCGGAGCTGCCACCCGTGCCCTTGTTCTGAGAGGAGCTCAGAGGGAGACCCGGCCTATTTGCACACGTACGGACAGGAAAGGATTCGGTCTGTAGTTCAGGAACACTCTGGTGTAGGGTCCCGACTGAATGCTGGACTTACTCGGAGGTTGTCAGACCCCTGTCCCTGGTGACCGCAGGACTCCGCAGGGAGCAGGGAGTCGCCTTCCTTCTGCCATCTCTAAAGTGAGTAAAGCCTTGGAAGTTCACCCCTATGGCCTCCGGATTGTTTATTCTGCGCCACACCGCGCGATGCGGAGCCCGTACTCCTCTACTACTACCCCCTCCATCCTGTCCCTCTGCCCTGAGGCCCTGCTCTGCCTGTGGGGAGTAGTAATAACTTTGGCCGCCATAACACCATGCCTCAGCGGACTGCAGCGGCGCTGGTGGCCTTCACCAGGTGCCACAGGTGGCGTAGTCGTAAATCAGCCACTCAACCCGGATAAGCCCATACCATCCTTTTTTTAACTGTGACGGCCCTGAGCACGGGTCGAGTCCGGGCCACGGCTGCACCCCATCTCTCCATCACAGGACCCAACTCCGAGTCCCCCATCTCCCAGGGTAAAGAAAAGGGCTTTTTCGAGTAAGACGCGTCACACGCTATCCTTCGCCATTTTACTGAAGATACATTTACATTGTGTCTTCAGCAAAATGGCGCCGGACAGCGCGGTGCTCCGGCGCCGCTCTTCTCCCCCAGCCTCCGGCAGAACAGGACGCTGCAGTGCTGGAGTACAGAGAAGAAAGGTGAGTATAACTGTTTATTTTTTTTGGTATGTGTGTACAGTGTGAAAGGGAAGAGGGGGCCACACATATCAGGATTGTGGGGTGAGGGGACCATGCATATACCAGGATTGTGGGGTGAGGGGTACCACACATACCAGGATTGGGGGGTGAGGGGTACCACGCATACCAGGATTGGGGGGTGAGGGGTACCACGCATACCAGGATTGGGGGGTGAGGGGAGCCACGCATACCAGGATTGGGGGGTGAGGGGAGCCACGCATACCGGGATTGGGGATGAGGGGAGCCACGCATACCGGGATTGGGGATGAGGGGAGCCACGCATACCGGGATTGGGGATGAGGGGAGCCACGCATACCGGGATTGGGGATGAGGGGAGCCACGCATACCGGGAATGGGGATGAGGGGAGCCACGCATACTGGGATTGGGGATGAGGGGAGCCACACATACCGGGATTGGGGATGAGGAGAGCCACGCATACCGGGATTGGGGATCAGGGGAGCCACGCATACCGGGAATGGGGATGAGGGGAGCCACGCACACCGGGAATGGGTATGAGGGGAGCCACGCATATCGGGAATGGGGATGAGGGGAGCCACGCATACCGGGAATGGGGATGATGGGAGCCACGCATACCGGGATTGGGGCTGAGGGGAGCCACGCATACCGGGATTGGGGATGAGGGGAGCCCCGCATACCGGGATTGGGGATGAGGGGTGCCACGCATACCGGGAATGGGGATGAGGGGAGCCACGCATACCAGGATTGGTGGGTGAGGGAGCCATGCATACCGGGATTGGGGATGAGGGGTGCCATGCATATTGGGGTTTGGGGATGAGGGGTGCCACGCATACTGGGATTGGGGATGAGGGGTGCCACGCATACTGGGATTGGGATGAGGGGTGCCACGCATACCGGGATTGGGATGAGGGGTGCCATGCATACCGGGATTGGATGGTGAGGACAGGATTGGGGCAGCACAAATACCAGGAGGGGGGCAGCACATACCAGCATGGGAGACCATATACCAATAAAAATGCTCGCCACCTGGGCGTAGAACGGGTTCAACAGCTAGTATATTATAATTGAATAAATTGATTAACTATTCATGTGTCTCGTTTTCCTGGGTGTTAGTGTTTGTGTTAGATCCATGGCATCATACCCTGTAAAAAGAAGAAACGGTTCTACACCTGAATCAATGTTTCAGCTATATGAATGGCACCGTGCGGCATAGCCCCAATGCGCATTTCGGACACACGTCCTTTGTCACGTCCTGTGACAATGATTTTTTGTAAATTATGTTTGGCCCTGTAGTGCGGTCATGCTTGTGCATGTAGTGCCACTTAACCACAACTTCACAATAAAGGTTATTTATGCAAATTATTTTGTCTCTTTGGACCTATCATTCGGTGGTTCTCTTTTTGCGATTTGTATGAACGTTTGAATGAGCTCTTAGTGGGTGTGTGCACTGTAAGGCACATTGCAAGTATCGAATCTTGTTATGTGAACATGCACAGGACTCGACCTAAACTTGCTAGTGGGCTGAAAGAGTGTGATAAAGAGGAGTTGTAAACAGTCAAGGTCCAGAAAAGCACCAGTGCCTGGTATGGTCAATGCAGGAAGAATTATTTGAGTAAAGGTTCACATGAGCGTATAACTCGGACAGGGGCAATCTCATAAAAAAAGGGATTGCACTTGGACCAATGTTATTCAGTGAGGCAGTGCAGATCTGCAGCCTTTTTTTCAGCTGTATTTGGCGTGAGAAAAATTTGACTCTGAAATCAGATGGGTGCGAGAAAAAAAATCGGATGCCATATGGACCATCAGTATGGCATCCGATTTTTACAGATACATAGCAATTCTGTAACTTAGGAAACTGTAAACGGGCCTGTAAATGATTAGTAGCTGCTGAGTAAAGGGAAGTGAACGTGAAATATTTTATGACACTTTGATTGCCAGTCATATGAATAGGTCCTGTACTGGATCGTTCTATTCCCTGACTGAAGTTACGTGTCTAGCGAGGCGTACAGAGGCGCATGCCATTGATAAGATGCATTCAATTCATTAAGTGGTGTGCACTTCTTAATGAATTTGGCACAACTTATTCCTACATGCCCCTTAATATTAGTGTAAAAAAAGCCAATCTTAATGAATCGGGGCCTATGTCTTTATGGACCATGCATTGTGCACTGGGGATAGTCTTGCTGGAACAATAAAATATTTTCGACAATTTTGGAACATATATTCATGCTGATGTTAGTGGAGTTTTCATAACTCGGATAAATCATTCTTGAAATATAACTTACTTTTTACTTTTTTTTTCCAAGACAATAATCTTTTTACAAAGTAGGTCAATGAGGCATATGTGCTGGTTTATAGGCAAGCTGCAGGCAGAGTATGTAAATGTGGAACCCCAGGGGTCTGGTTACCACAGTAATAGCAATATTACGTCTGAGAGCAGGTGGGAGGTCTCCTGGTCAGGTGCCCTAAGCATGCCACACCTCCTGCCCAGTCCTGGGAGGGGAAGAACTTCCCCTATAAAAACTGGGGGCTGAGGCAGGGTTAGGAGAAAGAAGAGGAGTCCCAGACAGAGGCACAGTCTGGTCTGGAGTGGAGCAGATACAGGGAGAGCAAGATCAGGAGCTCTGTGGGAGCAGTGATAAAAGGGGTCAGAGACTGGAAGCTGTAGAGCTCGTCCTGACTGAAGAGATCTCACCGGACACAGAGTCCGAGGCTGTGGGGACTGATCCATACCCAGCAGCAAAGACCGACCGGCAGGGGATTTCAGGTCCTCTGGCCAAGAAACCCGAAGGCACGGTCACACGCAAGGGGACCAGCACCGCCGGCGTGGAGCGGAGGCTACCAGAAGGCCCCGAGTCACCGGCCATACGGGTGAGCACCACACGGTACACTCAGGGACGTGGGCTACTTCTACCCGCTTCTAGCAAGGTAGCCAGGAAGAGTACAATAGTTGGGGAGGCCTACAACTCCGCCTGGCCAGGGGAGATCCTATCTGCTCACAGACTGACCAGGCCCCGATCGCTAGCCAGTACTCCCGGGAGGGTCTACCTTTGCCACCAGTAAAGACCCTGAGTTACACTGCACCGTCTCTGAGTGGTTCCTGGTGCCCGCGTGCAATTCTGCTATCCCCATCATCCACGTCCGCTGCCCTGAGGCCATACCCCTCCCGTTGGGGGTTATACTATCTACGCTGCACAACCGTACCACCGGCCTCAGCGGTCTGCCCTGCAGCGGCGGTTTCATAACCGCATTCAACGGGTGGCGCAGTCGAACTCTATAACATCTTATTCTAAGTTCTGCCACTTGGTTTGACACCCTGGGCATGGACCGGGTCACCGCCACGAGGACTACTACCCCTATCAGATCCGGCTCCGGGTATTCCCCGCATGCGCAACGCTGCACAACATGGCCCAGGGGACGCGTCAACTTTGTCGTAGTCGGCAGGATTTCGTGCCCGCAACCACCGGGTACTGCGTGCCTGAAAAAGACTGTTAAACTTACCTGTGGTGAAGTTTCCCGCCGTCCGGAGCCGATTCCCGCCATCCGACGCCATCTTCTGCCTTCTTCCCGCCATCCGTGGAGATTTCCCGCCATTGGACGCCATCTTGAGGACGCCGCGCGGGAAGAAGAGGGGCGTGGACTCCGAAAGCGCGCGAGAACTGAAGCTCCGCCTCACGTCCGGACGTTGCGTAAGGTCCTGGAAGGAGCCCAGCAGACGCCGACGTCACAGGAGCGCGACGGAAGGTCCTCAACCCTGACGATCCACTGCGGAGCCGCGGCCTACGGAAGAGGATCATCGCAAGGTAGGCCACGGTCCACTAGGGGGGAGGAGGATGTCGGATACAGAGGAGAGCTTCACTGCCACAGCCACCGCCAGCGCCACCGCTGCTGCGGTCATGCCTTTCACTATGCCCTATATCCCGGGGGCAGCCTGGCTACCCCAGTACTCAGGGGAGTCACATACCCTAAATGACTTCAGAGAAAGGCTGGATAGCCTCTTCCAGGTGTACCCCCTCACAGAAGAGCAAAAAGTGAGCATCCTGGTGGTCAATTAACAGGGGCAGCCCAAAGGGAGGTAAAGTCCTGGCCACTTGGGAAGAGGAGGACTGTCGCAGAGATACTAGCCCGGCTGAAGGACACCTTTGATACCCGTACCTCAGCCGAGATCAAGCTTAGATTCTACGGGTGCAAGCAGCGAGCACATGAGAATATAAGGGACTATGCACTAAATCTACAAGAGGCCCTGAGAGCCATTAAGCAGGCCGACCCTGACGGCCTGGGAAACGAAGACAAGTTGTTGACTGAACAATTTATAGAGGGTCTACATTGCAATGCCCACCGAACCCAGTTGCGGGCAATGGCCTTACAGGACCCTCATCTGGACTTTGCACAGTTCAAGGACAGAGCCATCCGGGTGCTCCGAGAACCGGCACCAGGTGGCGCTGTGACCCACAGACGCCCTACTACCACTTACCACCAGGAGACGGCGCCCTTGTCGGCAGGGCCTGTGGGAGCTGATGCGCAGGCTTTAAACAATGACCCAGATACAGACCTGCACCATCAGGTCCAAGTGATAACTAAAAGCGTTGCTGCGCTAACCCGAACTGTGCAGTCTTTACAGGTTTCTACTCCAGGGAAGATTCAGCTGGCATCCGGACCGGAGGATATCCCGTGGCGACGACCAAGGAGGACCCCACCGGCCAGAGGAAGACCCAGCGACCGATACAACGAGGACGGACAACCCATCTGCCGCCGCTGCAATCAACCCGGACATATGGCAAGGTACTGTCCTTTAAACTGGCACAACCTGGGGTAGAGGGCCAACCCCTAGGAATAAGATCACCAGGCCCATCGAACTGGCGTGACAAATATGTGGGAGGACGTCCAGTCTTGCCTGTGGTTCTGGATGGCATTCCTATGAGTGCCCTACTGGACACCGGGTCACAGGTCACCACCATCCCGTACGTGCTCTTCAAGCAGTACTGGAATGACTCGGATATAACTCGCTACCCTGACGACGACTTGAGTATCATCGCCAGCAATGGTCAGCCCGTGCCACAGATCGGATTTAAAGAGGTGACCATTAAAATCGGTAAAGTCAAACTGGCAGCACAGGGACTGATCATTGTGGACATTGACAAGCGCGAGAGTCACCCAAAGATAACTCTAGGAACTAATGTGATTGAAAATTGTCTTGCAGAGGTGATTCTCATTTTACAGCAGGTTGCCAAGAACGCCAGCTCCGGTCAGCAGCGAGTGCTCCAAAAAGAGATCCGGGCACTGATGCGACGGCAACAGGTGGAACTCTCCGGTGGTGAGATTGGTAGCGTGAGAATGTGTGACCCTTTCCCTATTGCCATGCCCCCGAAAAGTGAAATGATGATTTGGTGCCGGACAGCTATTGGTCTGAGAGGTAGAGATTACCAGGCAATGGTAGAACCAGTCTACTCAGACAGTAGGCCCACCATTTTGACGGCACGGGGGGTGGTTGATGTACGCCATGGGAGGGTGCCCGTTCGCATAATAAATATCGGGAAGAGGGAAGTGTACCTGCCCCGGTATGCTACGCTAGCCAAATTGTATACCATCAACCAAAATTCTGTACAGTCCGTGGAACCCTTGCCTCCATCTCATCCAGAGGAAGGTAACGGCTCTAAGCAACAAATGGAGGACTGGTGTCAGCAACTACATTTGGGTACTGACTCCACTCCCTCACACCAGAAACAGGGAGTCTATCGGGTGGTTCAAGAGTACGAGAGAGTGTTTAGTAAACACCCGTTAGACTTCGGGCGAGTAAAGGGGGTAGAACACCACATCCCCACAGGAGACCATCCCCCCATAAAGGAGAGATACCGACCCGTACCCCCTGCACATTACCAACACGCCAAGGGGATGCTTAGAGACATGAAGGAGGCTGGGGTAATCAGGGATAGCTGTAGCCCCTGGGCAGCTCCACTAGTCTTGGTTAAAAAAAAAGACAACACAATGAGAATGTGTGTAGATTACCGGAAAATCAACCGTATCACACACAAAGATGCGTACCCCTTACCAAGGATAGAGGAGTCTTTGGCTGCTTTAAAATCTGCTAACTTCTTCTCCACTTTGGATCTCACTAGCGGGTACTGGCAGGTTCCTGTAGCAGAGGCGGACCGGGAGAAGACCGCATTCACCACCCCGATGGGACTTAGCGAGTTTACCTGCATGCCGTTCGGACTCTGCAACGCACCAGGAACCTTCCAACGATTGATGGAATGCTGTCTGGGACACCGGAACTTTGAGACGGTCCTGCTGTACCTGGACGATGTTATAGTTTATTCCAAAACCTACGAGGACCACCTGAAACACCTGGCGGAAGTGTTTGAAGCCCTGGCAAACTACGGTCTGAAGGTGAAACCGTCGAAGTGTCACCTGCTAAAACCAAAAGTGCAGTACCTGGGACACGTGGTGAGTGCTGACGGAGTGGCTCCCGACCCTGATAAGATCACCGCGATTAAGGAATGGCCAAGACCCTCTAGCGTAAGGGAAGTACGGCAGTTCCTCGGGTTGGTAGGCTACTACCGAAGATTCATTCCCGGTTTCACCAAAAGGCAGCTCCTATGCAGGACCTCCTGATAGGCCAGTCCAGGAAGGCCAAGAACCAGAAGCCGCCCTTCAGATGGGAGAAGCTGGAAGAAGAGTCCTTCCGCCAGCTGAAGATGGCCCTCACGGGGGATGAAATCCTGGCATACCCTGATTACAGCCAGCCCTTTATCCTCTACACCGACGCAAGTAACATCGGGCTAGGAGCCGTACTGTCCCAGATCCAGCAGGGAAGAGAACGGGTAATTGCTTACGCCAGCCGAAAACTGCGACCCACCGAAAGAAACCCTGAGAATTACAGCTCATTCAAGCTAGAGTTTCTGGCAGTGGTGTGGGCAGTCACCGAACGCTTTAGGCACTACCTCGCCTCTTCCCGGTTCACCGTGTACACGGATAACAACCCGTTGACACATCTGGACACTGCAAGACTCGGTGCCCTGGAGCAGAGATGGATGGCCCGCCTGTCCAACTATGAGTTCACAATCAAATACCGGGCAGGACGCTCCAATACCAACGCGGATGCCTTGTCCAGAATGCTGAACCTACCGGACATAGGGGAAGATCCAGAGGAGCTGGAAGAAGTTGAACTCCCCGCGTTCCACCGTCATGGGACTACCCAGTATTCCCACCGTGTAAGGGGTAAGCAATCCGCTACGTTCAACCCCTTACCTCATTACAACTGGGCGGAAACGCAGGACAGTGACCCCGCCGTCCGACTGGTGAAGGAGATGCTGACTCAGCCAGATGCTCGCCTTGACCCAGACGCTCCGGAGGAAACCAAGCAACTGTGGGCTGAGAAGAGTCGACTGTTCCTTTACAAGGGGAAGTTGTGCCGAAGAATGGTTAACTCCCGGACGCATGAACTGATCTGGCAAGTAGTGGTGCCAAGAAGAGACGCGGCTATGGTACTGGAGGCATACTACGACGGGGCTGGGCACTTCGGATGGAAGAAGCTGGAGTTCCTGCTGCGCGGGCGGTTCCACTGGGTAGGCATGAGAGGAACCATCGAGAGGTGGTGCAGAGACTGTGGCCCATGCAACCTAAGAAGGAAGGACCGTGCCAGTCAGAAGACTCCCCTGCAGTCCATCGTCACCAGGCAGCCGTTGGAACTGGTAGCCTTGGATCATGTAAAACTGACCCCCAGCAGAAGTGGCTACGTCTATGCGTTAACCATCGTGGATCACTACTCCCGGTTCTTGGTTGTAGTCCCCGTCAAGGACTTAACGGCTCAAACAGCAGCTAGAGCCTTTCAGCAGCACTTCTGCCGTCCACACGGATACCCAGAGCAGGTGCTGACGGACCAGGGACCTGCCTTTGAAGCGGAAGTCTTCCAGGAGTTCTGCACTCTGTATGGCTGCCGGAAGATAAGAACAACACCCTATCATCCGCAAACCAATGGACTCTGCGAGAAGATGAACCAGGTGGTGATAGACCTTCTGAAAACGTTGCCCCTGGAAGAACGCAGTCTGTGGCCTGAGAAACTGCCTGATCTGGTGGACCTATACAACCACATCCCTGTAGGTTCTACCAACTGTACCCCGGCTTACCTAATGAGAGCAAGACCTGGTAAGCTGCCTGTTGATCTGGATATGGGAGTCCTGACACCCGAGGACACTTCACCAGAAGCAGACTGGGATACAGAGAGGCAGCAGCAGTACCGGAAAGTACAGGAGAGCGTTGTGCGAAGTCTCTGTCAAGCAAGAGAAAGACAGGAGAAGACTTACAATCAGTATGCTCCCGCTGTTCCCCTGGTACCTGGAGAGCAGGTCTTGAAAAGGAAGAGACGGCTCCACAAGTTGGACGACCAGTGGTAGAAGGACCCGTACACCGTACTGCCATCAAGCCATGAAAACCCAAAAATCTGCACAATCAGTAAGGATGGAGGAGAAACCACAGCCATTGTCTCCCGAGATCACCTGAAGAAGTGTCCCGAGCAGCTACGAAACCCTAAAGAAGATCAAGAAAACCCTCGACCCGCAGAGGAAAGGGAAGAAATGGTCAGTACTGTACTCGGAGACTTCCCTCGGTCTTGGACACTAGTAAATGGCGCTGTTGTGGTACCCGACCTCACCTTCCTCCAGCCAGCATCCCAAGTGCCTACGGAAAAACAGGTAGAGCTGGAATAGCAGCCGGTCCAGGAGGCAGAAGACCCCACACAAGCAGACCAGGAGAATCGACCCTCTGCTTATAGTGAGCCTGCCGTGCCCCTAGTGAGCCAAAGAACCCATAGACAGCTACCCAGCTTACCTTTGACAGCTCCTACACCCTGTAGCTTAGGACCGGTCAGTAAGCTCCATAGGTCTACTAGGGCCACTAAAGGCCAGTTGCCAGTACGTTGGAGGATCTAAAGTGTTCAGACTGTTTTATTGGTATTTACCTGTTTACTGTTGCTTGTAAATAATTATGTTTTTCCAGTTAGTTTATAGGTGTCTTTTGTGGATTAACCGGAATTCTTTGTATATATGTTTGGAGCGTAACCCAGGAATGGACTAAGACTGCTAAAGACTCGGGGTAGGACAGACCCCCACCTGGTTACGGCTCCCTGTTCTTTGGTGAAATGGACACCCTTATTGCTTCAAAAAACTGCACCCGGTTGCGGACACGCCGTGACCACCCTAACGTGTTTTTCCTTATTGTATTGTTCCTGTTTATACCCTGTTATGTTTTCAAAAATATGTTTAGTCCCGGAGTACTAAATTTTACTAGGGGGGAATGTGGAACCCCAGGGGTCTGGTTACCACAGTAATAGCAATATTACGTCTGAGAGCAGGTGGGAGGTCTCCTGGTCAGGTGCCCTAAGCATGCCACACCTCCTGCCCAGTCCTGGGAGGGGAAGAACTTCCCCTATAAAACTGGGGGCTGAGGCAGGGTTAGGAGAAAGAAGAGGAGTCCCAGACAGAGACACAGTCTGGTCTGGAGTGGAGCAGATACAGGGAGAGCAAGATCAGGAGCTCTGTGGGAGCAGTGATAAAAGGGGTCAGAGACTGGAAGCTGTAGAGCTCGTCCTGACTGAAGAGATCTCACCGGACACGGAGTCCGAGGCTGTGGGGACTGATCCATACCCAGCAGCAAAGACCGACCGGCAGGGGATTTCAGGCCCTCTGGCCAAGAAACCCGAAGGCACAGTCACACGCAAGGGGACCAGCACCGCCGGCGTGGAGCAGAGGCTACCAGAAGGCCCCGAGTCACCGGCCATACGGGTGAGCACCACACGGTACACTCAGGGACGTGGGCTACTTCTACCCGCTTCTAGCAAGGTAGCCAGGAAGAGTACAATAGTTGGGGAGGCCTACAACTCCGCCTGGCCAGGGGAGATCCTATCTGCTCACAGACTGACCAGGCCCCGATCGCTAGCCAGTACTCCCGGGAGGGTCTACCTTTGCCACCAGTAAAGACCCTGAGTTACACTGCACCGTCTCTGAGTGGTTCCTGGTGCCCGCGTGCAATTCTGCTATCCCCATCATCCACGTCCGCTGCCCTGAGGCCATACCCCTCCCGTTGGGGGTTATACTATCTACGCATTCAACGGGTGGCGTAGTCGAACTCTATAACATCTTATTCTAAGTTCTGCCACTTGGTTTGATACCCTGGGCACGGACCGGGTCACCGCCACGAGGACTACTACCCCTATCAGATCCGGCTCCGGGTATTCCCCGCATGCGCAATGCTGCACAACATGGCCCAGGGGGGGCGTCATAAACTATCTGGTAAAGATAAAAATATGATTTCTGTGTCGTTTTAACATTCACCTCCTGTTACAAGTCCTCTCATCTGTCATGTAATTAATTGTAAGAGGCTGATTTTTTTCTGCCGAACTTGTGTTTCCCAACCAAATGCTTTGATCTTATAACATTTGCCTGCATTTTTTATTTTCCACCCCAAAGTTCAATAAAGTAAAATGATCTGTGCAAACTGACTATTTTCGAGCTGCGATTTTGCTGTAAAAAATGGGCAAATTGCAGATAAGTCACACGCAATTCGCAGTTGCGTGTGACTTGCAATGAAGTCAGTGGCACGTAATTTGCATGCAACTTGCGAGCAGCAACAGAAAATCCAGAATGTTTGGAAATATTTGCAACTCTTTGCTACTATCACAGGAAGTCGCAGGTTGCAATGTGACATCAAAGTAAATCGTTAGCTGCAATGGTGCAATGTGACACTTCGACTTGAGTGTCACATGACATATGTCGCTGTGCAGCCTTAGCCTAAAAGGCGCAACAAAATTTGCTAGTCTAGTAGAGGTAGTGGCGTAAAAAATGAAAAAAATCACTTCTGAACAGAAGGGTTATATCTAAACATGTGCCAAATGTATCAAACATTGTGCAACACTTTAATAAAGCTGTCCTGAACAACAGCACAGCCCCACAAAACAAATCATTATAAAAGCTCTGCTGAAAAAACATTTTTTAAAAATACAAAAAAATAAATAAAAGTTCAAATCACCCCCTCTTTTGCCCTATTCAAAATAAAAAAAAAAAAAATACACATATTTGCTATCACTGCGTTCAGAAACGCCCGATCTATCAACATATAAAAACAATTAACCCGTTCAGTAAATGGGGTAACGAGAAAAAAAATCAAAACTCCAAAAAATTACATTTTTTTGGTCACCGCAACATTGATCATACTGTCCTGGAGAATTAGAGATCAACAAAGAGGGTTACCACTTGAGGTGCAAGCTCCCAAATAACCCACCAACCTCTCCCTGCAAGGGATGTCAGACCACATAGAAGCATTTAAGGCAAACAGGCTTTAATATATATTTTTTTGGAAACAATCTCCATTCAGCCTGATGTATAATAAATACAAACGTGTGCACGAAGGCATAAAGTCCCTTTAGGAACCACCCATCATTTGAAAATTCAGTAAACCATGTTACTGGCTGGGATATAACTTATGATTTGAGATTTTATGAAAATATTTAAAATTTGACAAACATTTGGAAAAATTTAAAATTTTTGAACTTTGAATTTTTATGCCCTCAAAACAAGAATCCTACAGCACAAAATAATAAATAACATTTATCCCATGTCTATTTTATGTCATCATCTTTTTTAAACCAATTTTTTTAGGATATTAAAAGGGTTAAAAGTTTAGCAGTGATTTTTCATTTTTCCCAACTAAATTTACAAATTATATTTTTTTAGGCTGCGTGCCCACGATGCGGATTTAATGCGTTTCTGCTGATGCATTTCCGCTGCGAAAACACATTAAAAACGCATTTTAAGTTGTCTGCCATGTTTCCCAATGATAATCCGCATGTGCTGTGCACATGCTGCGGAAATTTCCGCTGCGGATTATCATTGTGGAAAAATCCGCAGCACTACCATTAATTTTGTGGAATCGCGGCAAAATCACCGCCATTGACTTGCATTGAACCACAGAACATCCGCATGCATATAAGTATGCATGCGGATGTTATGCAATTCAATGCTCGGATGGTACCCGGGTCTGGAGGAGAGGAGACTCTCCTTCAGACCCGGGTACCATAGTACCTGTAATTAAAAAATAATAAAATAAAAAAAAACATATACTTACCTTCTGATGGCCCCCTGTCTGCTCCCAGTGGAGCTGCTGGCTCTTCGGCTGCTCGCGGTGGTGTCAAAGGACCTTCCATGACGTCATTTAGTCATGTGACAGGTTACGCAACCGCTGACGTCGGTGGTCGCTTGACCTGTCACATGACTAAATGACGTCATGGAAGGTCCGTTTTAAAGCACCGCGAGCCGCCGAAGACACCGGATGCACCGGAGAAGGAGACCAGGGGCCATCGGAAGGTGAGTGTAATGTTTTTTTTTCAACATTTTTATTCTTTTTTTTACTATTGATGCTGCATTTACAGCATTGTAACTTGGTCACACAACATAAATCTATGCCGGTTGCATGGATTTACATAGTGTGACCAAGTTGTCAAGAACTTTTCCAAGTGATGCTAAAATCGCTTGGAAAAGCGCTTGACAACCCGCTTGCGAAATCGCATATGCAAAACACGTGAAAAACGCTTCACAAACGCTTCTACCTGGCAGAAAAAACGCATGTAAAATCCACATGCGTTTTTTCTGCCAGGGAGATGCAGAAACGCTCCGCAGCATTTCTGCATCGTGGGCACTTAGCCTTAGGGTCCACTTCACTTAAAGTGACTTTGAGGATCCTATGTGTCAGAAAACTGTCAAACAAGACCCTATTTTACAAGCTGAGGCCGTCACAGAATTCAAAACTGCATTCAGAAAGTTTGATGAACCTTCAGGTGCTTCACAAAAATAATTTCAAAGTGGAAGAATTTAATGAAAATTTGTTTTTGTCCCCAAAATCTTGCTGTAGCCCCAAATTTTTCATTTTCACAAGGGTAACAGGAGAAAATGGGCCATACAATTTGTTGTACAATAGCTCCTGAGTACGCCGTTGCCCCATATGTAAGGGAAAACTACTGTTCGGGCATACAATAGTGCTCCAAAAGAAAGGAGTGCCATTTTGGGAAGCAGACTTTGCTCTTATGTTTTTTGGGACCATGCCACAATTGAACTGCCAGAAAAGTAGTACCACCCAACAAATGACCCCATTCTGGAAAATACACCCCTCAAGGAATTCATCTAGAGGTGTGGTGAACTTATTGAACCCAGTGCTTCACAGAATTTTATAGCATTGGGATGTGAAAATGAAAAATTATGTTTTTTTCCACAAAAATGTTGCTTTAGCCCAAAACTTTTACATTTCACAAAGAATAATAGGAGGAAATGGAAGTATATTAATTAATTTCTTTACCATTGGGATGTGAGAAAAGGAAAAATTGCATTTGTTATGATACTAAAAGGATTCAGATCAAAATGTTTCATTTTTACCATAGCTATAAAAAAACATACCCCCTAATACCCAGGCTATTTGTCACAAGTACGGCAATACCCTAGATGTGGTGATATACTTCTGTTTAGGCATACGAGAGGACTCAAAATAAAGAGCGCACCATTTGGTTTCTAGGGAACAGAGTTTCTTAGAGTAGTTTGTGGGCACTATTTGCAGAGCCCTTAAGCTTCCCAAACAGCAGAAGTCCCCAAAAAGTGCCCCCCATTTTGCAAATTACACTCAGGAACATCATCTGGGGGTGTAGTAGCTATTTTTACCCCAGAAATAAGAGTGAAATGGATGGTGCAGAGTGAAAATTGCAAATATGCTATTTAAGTGCCCAATACATAGTGCCCAGATTGAGTTTCTGGAGATATGTGCCACATAGATTGTGGAAAGGGTTGTCCAGGACCTACTTGTATATTACCCCTGTACAGTGACATCCCTGTGTATGCTACTCCTGTACTGTGACATCACTGTGTATACTACCCTTGTACTGTGACATTACTGTGTATGCTACCCCTGTACCGTGACATCACTGTGTATACTACCCCTGCACTGTGACATCACTATGTATACTACCCCTGTACTGTGACATCACTGTGAATACAACCCCTGTACTGTGACATCACTGTATATTCTACCCCTGTACTGTGACATCACTGTGCATACTACCCCTGTACTGTGACATCACTGTGAATACTACCCCTGTACTATGACATCACTGTGAATACTACCCCTGTACTGTGACATCACTGTCACTACCCCTGTACTATGACATCACTGTGTATACTACCTATGATCTGTGACATCACTATGTTTACTACCCCTGTACTGTGACATCACTGTGCATACTACCCCTGTACTATGACATCACTATGTATACTACCCCTGTACTGTGACATCACTGTGCATAATACCCCTTGTACTGTGACATCACTATGTATACTACCCCTGTAATGTGACATCACTGTGAATATTATCCCAGTATTGTGACATCACTGTCCATACTACCCCTGTACTGTGACATCACTGTGCATATTACCCCTGTACTGTGACATCACTATGCATACTACCCCTGTATGGTGACATCTCTGTGAATTCTGCCCCTGCCCTGTGACATCACTGTGTATTCTACCCCTGTACTGTGACATTCCTATGTATATTACCCCTTTACTGTGACAGCACTATGTTTACTACCACTGTGCTGTTACATCACTGTGTATTCTACCCTTGTACTGTGACATCCCTATGTTTACTACCACTGTGCTGTGACATCACTTTGTATACTACCCCTATACTGTGACATCACTGTGTATACTACCGCTGTATTGTGAAATCCCTATGTATTTTACCCCTGTATCGTAACATTTCTGTTTACTACCCCTGTACTGTGACATCACTATGTACAGTAGTGTTCAAAATAATAGCAGTCCAATATGACTAACCAGAGTAATCACTGTTTTTGGTATAAATTATATTACCACATGTCAAACAATTTACCAGTTGGTGAAGTAGATTCTAAGAAAACCAACAGACTCAGCATTCATGATCTGCAGGTTTTTGAGTCTGTGTATTTGAATAATTAATTGAAAGGGGATGCGATCAAAATAATAGCAGTGTGGAGTTCAATTAGTGAGGTCAATCATTCTGTGAAGAAACAGGTGTGAATCAGGTGGCCCTTAATTAAGGGTGAAGTCAACACATGTTGTACATGCATTTCTCCTTGAAAGCCTGAGAAATATGTGTCTTTTGAGACATTGTTCAGAAGAACAGCGTAGTTTGATTACAAAGTTGATTGGAGAGGGTAAAACTTATAAAGAAGTGCAGACAATGATAGGCTGTTCAGCTAAAATGATCTCCAGTGCTTTAAAATGGAAAGCAAAACCAGAGAGACGTGGAAGAAAATGGAAGACTACCATTCAAATAGAATGGTAAAGGCTCAGCCAATGATCAGCTCCAGGATGGTCAAAGACAGTCTCATGTTATCTGTGAGTACTGTAACAGTTAGAAGATGCCTGTGTGAAGCTAATCTCTTAGTAAGAAGTCCCCGCAAAGTCTCACTGTTAAAAAAAGACATGTACTGAGGCGGATACAATTTGCCAAAGAACACATCAACTGGCCTAAAGAGAAATGGAGAAACATTTTGTGGACTGATGAAAGTAAAATTGTTCTTTTTGGGTCCAAGGACCGCAGACAGTTTGTCAGACAACCCCCAAACTCTGCATTCAAGCCACAATACACTCTGAAGACAGTGAGGCATGGTGGTGCAAGCATCATGATATGGGCATGTTTCTCTTAGTATGGTGTCGGACTTATTTACCACATACCACATGGACCAGTTTGCACATATTAAAATACTTGAAGAGGTCATGTTGCCTTACGCTGAAGAGGATATGCCCTTGAAATGGGTGTTTCAACAAGACAACGACCCTAAAAACACCAGTAAATGAGCAAAATCTTGGTTCCAGTCCAACAAAATTTAGGTTATGGAGTGGCCAGCCCAATCCCCGGACCTTAATCCGATACAACACTTGTGGGGTGACAACAAAAATGCCGTTTCTAAGGCAAAGCCAACAAATGCCAAAAAATTGTGGGATGTAGTCAAAGAATCCTGGGCTGGAATAACAGTTGACAGGTGCCAGAAGTTGGTTGACTCTATGCAACATAGATGTGAAGCAGTTCTAAAAAACTGTGGGTATACAACATTAGGTTAGTGATTCACAGGAATGCTAAATCCTGAAAAAAGAGTACATATTGTGAGTTTGTAAAGACAAATGCAGACACTGCTATTTTTTAGAACAGCCCAGTGTTAATTTTTTGTTATTTTCTGTAAAGTAGTTAAAAATTATATATATTTCTTTTCATGTTTTGAATTAGAAAACTGTGTGCAATGTTCCCAATGCAGGGAAATAAAAACTAGTATAACGATTTTGTGCTTAACTCATGTTTTTGAACACACTGTTATTATTTTGAACACTACTGTATATTACCCCTTTACTGTGGCAACACTGTGAATACTACCCCTGTACTGACATCACTATGTATACTACCACTGTACTTTGACATCACTGTGTATACTACTCATGTACTGACATCACTATGTATACTACCCCTGTACTGTGACATCACTGTGAATACTACCCCTGTACTGACATCTCTATGTATACTACCCCTGTACTGTGACATCACTGTGAATACTACCCCTGTACTGTGACATCACTATGTCACATCACTCAGACATGAGAGGTTCCAGCTCTTCTTTATCTGAAGCACATGAGACAGAAGAGGCGGCATCAGCAGAATGCAAGGCATTATACAGTAGTACTGAGCTGTGTGGCTGTGAAACCAGCACCTGAGTGTACTAGAACAGTTGCTTGAAGCTGCAGCTCTATCTGATTGTGTGTGCCCATGTCTGCTTGTCTATCACTGTGCTGAATGCTGCTCACACCTACTCCTACCTCCACTCTCCAAAGAGTAACCTGACACCTCACTGTGCTGGCATTCAGTCTTGCTTTGACTAAGATGGATTTCAGCTATTTGAATGGATCGTGAGTTCAAGAGACAGATGAGACATAGATTTTTCTAATAAGATACATTACAAAATTTCTTATATTTGCTTGCACTATTTATTTATGTAAAATTTATTTAAATGTCAGTAACCATTTAAATCAACAACAGAATGATTATAAAGTATGGCGTACTAAACCACCAATCAGAAAAAGATAATTGTTAACTAACTATCACATTCATCAGAAATAACATAAGTGATTTTGTGAAACTATTAATTCTCAATAGTTTAACATAGTGCTGCTGGTAAACCCGCGGCAATTTTGTTATTGCATTGCACAAAGCATTTGGTCTGTCTAGTCTATATAAAAAGATAAAGTTAAAATGTCCATTATCATTTGTAACAATGTCAGTGCTGATTCATATGTCAATCTTCTGTCAAAAAATGAGACGCACAAGTGTTTATCGTGAGCCAGTAAGTAAAAGAAGGATGCAAAGTAATATTAAGCAATAAGAAATCTTGGCAGTTAAATCATACAAAGACTGACTTAGTGAACCCTTACAATAATAGCTCGGATACAACACCATGCCAGATTTCATACCGAAAAGAGGCATGGTTTGTCATTCAAATGTCAGGCTGCTCAAGGGAAATGTCACTATGTGCCTGCTCATATTTAAAGGAGAGAACCTAGTTTATCAATAAAATGAAGGGAAGAACTGCTCCATTAGCAAATGCGATTTTGAAAATCCAGACAGGTTCTCTCCAATGAACATGTACAGGAAATAAAAGTGAATATCCCCATAAGGAAGGAGGCAGTGGGAATGCAAATTAAATATTTAATGAGGATTCAGATGTGAACTGATGTCTAAGGCTTTGTGGTTGTTCTTCAGGAAATCAATCAATACACTAAAAGTCAGGGAACAGAGCAGATTTTGTTTTTACGATTCACTTGAGCAATTTTCTAAAAAGCTGTGTGTTTCTAGGTAGAATTTACAGTAAATAAGGGGGATTTTAAATATTAATTTGAAATGGTCTTTTTATTAGCTTGTGTGATATGTTTGTGTAGTGCATTTAACAGTGTAACATAAAAAGCTATAATATAATGTTCTTGTTCTACCTCCTGAATGTATTTTTGGACAACTAAAGAATATGCAATTTTCCAACAGTTTGTAATAATCCAAAGCATTTAAAATGAAAATAGAGCAAAATTATAAATTGTCTTAATTTTAAAATGTGATTTGTTTTTTGTGTTTACAGAATGTTTCCAGATATATGTCTCTATGGTAACAGACTACAAACAAACCAGAGTGTAGTTAGATTCTGTAGAAAGTGTTATATTTCATTTGTTCCTTCTCTTACATTGTTTATTAACAAGAAGAGGGGTCAGATAAAGTGATGTCAAACATGACTGCCGAATTACACAGGCAGGTTTGTTGATTAAGACTGCTTGATACAAGATGTATGGCCAAAAATTGCAATCTCGTGATGTTACATTTAGTGTTGATCCACCCCCGTAGTGTTCGAGTTCGGTTCGTCGAACACCCGTATGTTCGCCGAACTGTTCGTCGAACACCTTCAAACACCGTTAAAACCAATGGCAGGCAAACAAAAACACATAGAAACACATAGAAAACACATAGAAAACACTTCAAAGGTGTCCAAAAGCTGACAAACTGCTCAGAAGACACAACTAACACATGGAAAAGTGACAAGTACATATAGTCATGCGAAAAGAAAAGAGGTGGAGAAGTAAAAGGAGGGGGAGACACAGATATAGGCATGTCATGCCCTTCTAAAACCAAAAAAGTGCGAAGCCGACACGGCCAGTCCGTTCCTGCCCGTGCGACCTCCGTGTCGAGGGATTTGTGCCAGAGCTGCGGTGGACCCTGACGGCCAGCCCCCCTCTCCCAATACTATTGCCTGTCCGCTGGTGGGTCGAGCGAGCCCCCCTGCGGTGGAGGCAGGTCTAATCTTTTTAATTTAAATTGTCTCTCTAATTTGAATGAGTACACTTTAAATCTTTTTACAAGGATCTATTGGAGGGCAAGTCTCATGCCAGCAGCCGCGGTAATTCCAGCTCCAGTAGCGTCCACTAAAGCTGCTGCAGTTAAAAAGCTTTTATAAGGATCGAGCTTGGCGGTCCACCGCAAGGTGTCCTACCGCTAGTCCCAGCCCCTGTGCCTTGGGGTGCCTCCCTGATGCTCTTCACTGAGTGTCCCGGGGGCTCGAACCATTTCCTTTGAAAAAATTAAGTGTCCAAACTACAGGTGGTGTAGCTTGCTTAACAGCTGGGTTAATCCGCTGACTAGCAGACACTGCTACTAGGCCCAAAGTATTGCTTGGGCTAGATGCAGTTAAAAATTTGTAATTAGATACTCTCGTTGGATGCTGAGAAAGCATTCCATAGAGTCTCCTGGCACGCCATATATTATTCTCTTAAAAAGCTTGGGGTAGGGGACCCTTTTATAGCCAAAATCATGGCCCTGTATCGCAATCCGTCAGCAAGGCTGAAGATAAATGGAACATTATCATCACCTTTCATAATCACCAATGGGACAAGGCAGGGATGTCCTCTGTCCCCTCTCTTATACATCCTAGTGATGGGGCACCTGCTCTCATCAATTCACGATAACCCCAATATTAGGGGGATTGAGGTGGGAGGCACCGAGTACAAGTGCTCTGCATTTGCTGATGATGTCCTAGTATATATCACTCAACTACATATATTCATCACTGCTGTTATGGCTGAAATAGATCACTTTGGTACATCGTCAAATTTTAAAATCAATGCAGCGAAGTCTGAGGCCCTCGATGTCTCCCTCCCCAAATCCATACAGGATTCCATCCAGTCCAACTTTCCCTTTGCCTGGCCCTCACAGGGTATCAAATACTTCGTTGTATCACTGACAATAGGCCAGGATTCTGCGGTGCATGGGAAAGGGAACTGGGGAAGTCCTTCTCTTACTCACAATGGGATAAATGTTTCTTCCTAACACATAAAACCTCAATAGGGTCCAACGCTCAGGAAACCTCCTTCAAAATTATCTCTAGATGGTACCGGGTACCAGCAGTCCTTCATAGATGGTATCCAGTGGTCTCAGATAGATGTTGGAGATGTGGGGAGGGGGAAGGGACAATGTCATACATATGGTGGGCATGCCCTATAATAGATGCATTTTGGGCAAAGGTGGTTCCCATGACTGAGAAAATAACTGGTTTGACTATCCCTAATACGCCAGAAGCCCTCCTTTTATCAATGTTACCAATAAGTAAACGTAGTTATAAAAGGTCATCAATAGGCTACCTAATACAGGCGGCTAAGAATGTCATTCCACGACACTGGAAAAGCAGAGACCCACCCACTGTGGAGGAATGGTTTGCGGAGATCTCCCTCCTTAATAGGATGAAGCATCTGATTGCCATCTCACCGGCTGATGTTGATAGATACTGTGTGATTTGGAGGGATTGGATTGATTTGCAAAACTCTGACGCCTACCATCTAGCCCCCAACTAAAGTTATCCGTGATGTCGGCACAACAATGATCATAATCACACTCTATTGATTGGTGGTCTGCCGTGGTCCGCTCCCTCTCTCTCTATCTTTCATATGGAAAAATACATGCTTGATCTGGATATTGAAGGAAAACCCTCCCTGTACCCCCCAATGTACTGTCGTTATGCATAGATTTATAGTTATACTACCCCTTTTACTATGTATATTGTATTTTCTTGTACTTTTTCAACACAAAAATAAGAAAACTTGAATTTGAATTAAAAATTGTAATTAGATCTACAGGCGGTGGCTACTCCGCTGACTAGCAGACACTGAAGCTTTGGAGCAGACCTCTGATTCCCAGGCTATAGTATGAGTAAACAGCTCTTCAGACTCAACCATCTGTCTTACCCCAAGCCATAGTGTATGTAGTTTCTTATGGTTAAAAGGGGGGGGGGGGGGAGACCCGACCCACTTGGAATTGACGATGGCAACGTCACGTAAAACACAGCAAGGGGACTCCAAAAAGAGTCTCCATTTTTTCCCAAAACTGTGGCACAGACACCACTTAAGTGGCATCAATTGTCCCAGAGTTGCTTAAAATGGTTGGTGAGGCAATTTTCCAAAATCCTCAAGCTTTTAGTCTCCCCAGAATGACACAGGTGGGGCAGATGGGGGTTGTCCCGGCCCGCTAGCCTGCATTGTAGCACAGTGAGCTTCGCACTGCAACTTATGCTTCATATCCATGTGACGGTTCATGCATGAAGTACTCAAACTATGGATTTTTTGGCCTCTACTTAGCTTTTGGTGACAAATGTTACAGATAACACGAGTTGGGTCATCCTTATCGATCTGAAACAATGCACAGGCTATGCAAGGTATAGAGCCCATGCGACTCTGCTACTAGCAATACTATCAAATGATTGGCTGGGTTAGATGCAGAGCGTCTGGGTTTGGTTGGGGGTCCCCACAGTCTGCCTAGGCTAGATGCAGTTAAAAATTATTATTAGATACACAGGCGGTGCAGCTTTCTTTGCAGCTGGGCTAATACGCCCAAAGTATTGGTAGACTCTATACTAAATAAGGAAGGATTCACTGACTGTGGTGGCCCCTCCGTGGGCCATGGCGATTGGTGGAGATTTGGTGGATGATTATAGGAGAAAGCTCCTTAATAGAGAAAGTTGGTGGATTTATACTTTAAATACACGTGTACCAGTGGGTTTAAACATCAGACATGATTTGATGTATCATTATGAATGATCATTTATAGATTATTATTATATATATGTTCCTTTTTTCTTCTTTTCTTTTTCTTTTGGATTATTTACATTTATATGCATTGTTTCTATGCTATACAATTTTAACAGGGTACAGTGGTGGCCAAAAGTATTGGCACCCCGGCAATTCTATCAGATAATACTCAGTTTCTTCCTGAAAATGATTGCAATCACAAATTCTTTGGTCTTATTATCTTCATTTAATTTGCTTGCAAGGAAAAAACACAAAAGAGAATGAAGCAAAAATCAAATCATTTATCATTTCACACAAAACTCCAAGAATGGGCCAGACAAAAGCATTGGCACCCTCAGCATAATACTTGCTTGCACAACCTTTAGCCAAAATAACTGCGAACAACCGCTTCCGGTAACCATCAATGAGTTTCTTACAATGCTCTGCTGGAATTGTAGACCATTCTTCTTTGGCAAACTGCTCCAGGTCCCTGATATTTGAAGGGTGCCTTCTCCAAACTGCCATTTTGAGATCTCTCCACAGGTGTTCTATGGGATTCAGGTCTGGACTCATTGCTGGCCACCTTAGAAGTCTCCAGTGCTTTCTCTCAAACCATTTTATAGTGCTTTTGGAAGTGTGTTTTGGGTCATTGTCCTGCTGGAAGACCCATAACCTCTGAGGGAGACCCAGCTTTCTCACACTGGGCCCTACATTATGCTGTAAAATTTGTTGGTAGTCTTCAGACTTCATAATGCCATGCACATGGTCAAGCAGTCCAGTGCCAGAGGCAGCAAAGCAGCCCCAAAACATCAGGGAACCTCCGCCATGTTTGACTATAGGGACCATGTTCTTTTCTTTGAATGCCTCTTTTTCTTCCTGTACACTCTATGTTGATGCTTTTTGCCAAAAAGCTCTACTTTTGTCTCATCTGACCAGAGAACATTCTTCCAAAACGTTTTAGGCTTTCTCAGGTAAGTTTTGGCAAACTCCAGCCTGGCTTTTTTATGTCTCGGGGTAAGAGTAAGAAGTGGGGTCTTCCTGGGTATCCTACCATACAGTCCCTTTTCATTCAGACACTGACGGATAGTACGGGTTGACACTGTTGTACCCTCGGACTGCAGGGCAGCTTGAACTTGTTTGGATGTTAGTCGAGGTTCTTTATCCACCATCAGCACAATCTTGCATTGAAATCTCTCGTCAATTTTTCTTTTCCGTCCGCATCTAGGGAGGTTAGCCACAGTGCCATGGGCTTTAAACTTCTTGATGACACTGCGCACGGAAGACACAGGAACATTCAGGTCTTTGGAGATGGACTTGTAGCCTTGAGATTGCTCATGCTTCCTCACAATTTGGTTTCTCAAGTCCTCAGACAGTTCTTTGGTCTTCTTTCTTTTCTCCATGCTCAATGTGGTACACACAAGGACACAGGACAGAGGTTGAGTCAACTTTAATCCATGTTAACTGGCTGCAAGTGTGATTTAGTTATTGCCAACACCTGTTAGGTGCCACAGGTAAGTTACAGGTGCTGTTAATTACACGAATTAGAGAAGCATCACATGATTTTTCAAACAGTGCCAATACTTTTGTCCACCCCCTTTTTTAGGTTTGGTGTGGAATTGTATCCAATTTGGCTTTAGGACAATTCTTTTTGTGTTTTTTTCATTGAAGACAAATTAAATCAAGATAATAATACCAAATAATTTTTGATTGCAATCATTTTCAGGAAGAAACTGAGCATTATCTGACAGAATTGCAGGGGTGCTAATACTTTTGGCCACCACTGTATGTGTGTTTAAATTTCTGATTAACTCAGCCTTGAACAGGTGCATAGCAGGACATGACATATAAATACCACTTCCTTGCTGTTTTTTGCTATGCAATGATTAAGAAACTTTAGTTCGAAACGCGTTTGCTGTTCTTCTCCAAGGTGGACTTTTAAAATATTTTTTGTATGACCCAATAAAAAGTGGATTTTAGAAGATTTGTTCAGCTGGATCTTCCTGGTTCCTCATGTTCGTCTGGTAGCTCCGTGCTGTTGATCTTCTAGGTGGGTGAGCTGATTTTTTCCTTTCTTTTTCTGCTATGTGGCGATTGGTCATCCACTTTGGCTGCCCCTTACTCAACGAATTTACAAACATCTCCCGTCGGTTTGGAGTCCCATTATGCTCAACCAAAAACATAGGCCCCACAACTAAAAAAAATCGTTCTTAGGCATCGAAATCGACTCTACAGCAAGATTGTTCCGCCTCCCATGGGAAAAAATACCAAAACATTACACCTGATCTAGGTTTTTTGTGCAGTATGGAAAGTAACACTACAGCAGATGCAAGTATTACTAGGTCTCCTCGTGTTTGCGAGCCGGGTGATGCCAGTCGGAATGGTTTTTTCTCTTCATTTATCGCCCGCAACAAAAGGGTCATCTAAACCGAGTCATACAATCAGAATCAGCAGGCAGCTACGGGCAGACTTAGAGGTGTGGAAAACCTTCTTATAATCATTCAACCGTCACACGTTATTTATGTCAGCAGAACAGTCCAACATTCAACTAAGATTATTCACCGGGGCGGCAGAATCAGGTGGATATGCAGCGATACTAAATAACCAATGGTGCACAAGCTTATGGCCTCCCTATTGGGCAGAACATGTGCTCACAAAATAACAGACAGTCCTGGAACTGTTTCCAATAGTGGTAGCAATAGAAATATGGGGCGCGCGCCTGGCTAACAAAAATATACTCTTCATAACAAAAAACACCAGCCTAGCGCACTTCATTAATAATATGGCATCATCGTCTCTCCCAGTGGTAGGCCTACTACGCCGGCTAGCATTCCTGTGCCTAAAACACAATGTATGGCTCTGCGCTAGCCACGATGCTGAGGGGTCTAACGCTGCTGCTAACGCTTTATCACAATTCAATTGGCAGATTTTCACAGAGCTCCTCCCCAACGCAGACCCATCGGGCAACAGTTGCCCAGCCTCCGTATGGGATCTAGTGGAGAATAGTTGATGCCATTAATCAGAGTGTCAGATGCCCCGTCGATGTGGCAAGCATACGGTAAGGCATGGGAACAGTGGACACGACTTGTAGCAGGCAGACGGGTTGATCAATGTGAACAAGCCAGATTACAAGTCACCATAGAATTTCTCCACCAGCTAATGATGAGGGGCATATCAGGGGCGTCAGCGCAGCGGTGGCTGACCGGAGTAGCATTTTACTTCCAACTACTGAAATGGGGACATGTGACAAAGAGATTCATCATCAGACAATCCATAAAAGGGTGGAAAAGGGGTCAGCCAAGTCAGGAGTGTAGACGTCCCGTCCCGTGTCACTAAAACTGATTTCTCACATCATATCCCTAGCACCATTAACATGATACTCACAATTCGAAGCAACACTACTGTTTACTGTATTTGCGATCGCCTTCTTCGGGGTGCTATGCATAAGAGAATTAGTCCCTCAATCCAAAATTAACACCAGTGGAGGCTTATTACACCAGGACGTAGTCATAGCCAATAATGCAATACGTCTACGCATACGCAAATCGAAAACGGTTCCAGCGGGCAGGGGCACTTTGGTACTTCTACAACCCACAAATGGTACGCTGAGTCGGGTAACAATAGTAAAAACATATACAGTTATATGAAAAAGTTTAAGCACCCCTATTAATCTTAAGCTTAATGTTTTATAAAAAAATTGGTGTTTTTGCAACAGCTATTTCAGTTTGATATTTGTAATAACTGTTGGACACAGTAATGTTTCTGCTTTGAAATGAGGTTCATTGTACTAACAGAAAATGTGCAATCTGCATTCAAACAAAATTTGACAGGTGCATAAGTATGGGCACCTCACCAGAAAAGTGACATTAATATTTAGTAGATCCTCCTTTTGCAGAAATAACAGCCTCTAGTCACTTCCTGTAGCATTTAATGATTTCCTGGATCCTGGATGAAGGTATTTTTGACCATTCCTCTTTACAAAACAATTCCAGTTCAGTTAAGTTTGATGGTCGCCGAGCATGGACAGCCCTCTTCAAATGATCCCACAGAAGTTCAATGATATTCAGGTCTGGGGACTGGGATGGCCATTCCAGAACATTGTAATTGTTCCTCTGCATGAATGCCTGAGTGGATTTGGAGCGGTGTTTTGGATCATTGTCTTGCTGAAAGATCCATGGGTAGCAAGTGTTTTTCTTGGAATGCTGTGTTTTTTTGCCGCCATGCATAACGACTTTTTGTATGACCAAACAACTCAATCTTGGTTTCATCAGTTCACAGGACCTTCTTCCAAAAAGAAATTGGCTTCTCCAAATGTGCTTTTGCATACCTGAGCCGACTCTGTTTGTGGCGTGCTTGCAGAAACGGCTTCTTTCGCATCACTCTCCCATACAGCTTCTCCTTGTACAAAGTGCGTTGTATAGTTGACCGATGCACAGTGACACCATCTGCAGCAAGTTGATGCTGCAGCTCTCTGGAGGTGGTCTGAAGATTGTCCTTGACTGATCTCACCATTCTTCTTCTCTGCCCTTCTGATGTTTTTCTTGGCCTGCCACTTCTGGCCTTAACAAGAACTGTCCCTGTGTTCTTCCATTTCCTTACTATGTTCCTCACAGTGGAAACTGACAGGTTAAATCTCTGAGACAGCTTTTTGTATCCTTCCCCTGAACAACTATGTTGAATAATCTTTGTTTTCACATAATTTGACAGTGGTTTTGAGGAGCCCATGATGCCACTCTTCAGAGGAGATTCAAACAGGAGAACAACTTGCAAGTGGCCACTTTAAGTAGCTTTTCTCTTCATTGCATACACCTGGCTATGAAGTTCAAAGTTCAATGAGGTTACAAAACCAAAAAAAGTGCTTTAGTAAGTCAGTAAAAAGTAGGTAGGAGTATTTAAAACAAGAAAATTATAAGGGTGCCCATACTTATGCACCTGTCAAATTTTGTTTGAATGCAGATTGCACATTTTCTGTTAGTACAATAAACGTCATTTCAAGGCAGAAACATTACTGTGTCCAACAGTTATTACATATATTAAACTGAAATAGCTGTTACAAAAACACCAATTTTTATAAAACATTAAGCTTAAGATTAATAGGGGTGCCCAAACTTTTTCATATAACTATATAACCATCAGATCACAAAGTAATTTCTTCCTATCACACATTGATGGAACGCCATTATCAAGATACCAGTTCCAAGCTATATTTAATAAATGCCTAACATCGGCAGGGAACCACCCCAAAGATTATGGGACACACTCATTCCGCATAGGCATGGCCACGGAAGCAGCAAGAGCAGGACTGTCACAAACGGAAGTTCAGAGGATAGGGAGATGGCGATCCACGTGTTTGGCGAGATGCATAAGACCGGACTTGTTATCCTAACGTGGTTTGTTTCTTTTACAGGTGACGCTAAGCCAACAGTGTGGGTGATAGGCCACCCGTATATATATTGGGCAGAAAAAAGGGCGAAAGTCCGCCCAGGCGGGAGGAAATTAGAGTTTCATAACACATATTTGAACTGGAGGGGTATTAGAGGCCTGCAATGGCCACAGGTACTAATGTAGGTAATCAAGGTAGGGAGAGAGGCAAGAGGTCCGGTCATCTTAGTTATACAGGCCGGGGGAAATGACCTAGGTTATCATAAGAGCGCATAACTAATGGCAATAATGAAACTAGACACTGAGCGCTTCAGAGAATTTTTCACAAAAATAGTCAGAGATTGTGCGAAGCGCGGTATGGCAAGGTGCCCGAGACATCACGGCCATCGAACGGACAAGGCGGCTAATAAATATTTGGAAGCCAAAATTTATAAGAGACAGAGGCGGACAACTGGAAGGAGATAAAGCAGGCCTCATACGGCCCGACTGTGTTCACTTAATGGATATTGGACTGGACATATTTCTGTCAGGACTCCAGGACGGAGTGGAACAAGAGTTAAGAGTGATGGATGGGGGTCAGAGTCCTGCATACGAGCACGCAGGATCCTCCATGGCCTGGAAATAGAAGGGACATGTTGGAGAGTTACACTTGTTGGCCAACTTGCCGTTGTGGAGACTAGAGACACAGGACATGCTGCAACAAGCTGAAATATTTTAGAAATAAAATGCCTTTCTAATGTAATGAGTATAAACAGTTAACAAAGATGTGACCGATCCTCACCCATCCAGTTGTAAGAGTTACATGATTGTATGGTCAATGAAAGGGGGGCGGTAGGGGGCTGAGGGTCTGGTTTTGGTTGGGGGTCACCACAGTCTGCATAGGCTAGATGCAGTTAAAAATCATTATTAGATACACAGGTGGTGCAGCTTGCTTCGCAGCTGGGTTACTACGCTGACTAGCAGACACTGAAGCTTTGGAGCAGACCTCTGAGTAAACAGCTCTTCAGACTCAAAAATCTGTGTTACCCCAAGCCATAGTGTAAGTAGTTTCTTACGGTTAAAAGGAGTGGGGGGGGAAAGACCCAACCCACCTGTAATTGATGATGCCAACATCACGTAAAACACAGCAAGGGGACTCCAAAAAGAGTCTCCATTTTTTCCAAAAATTTGGGGCACAGACACCACTTAAGTGGCATCAATTGCCCCAGAGTTGCTTAAAACGGTTGGTGAGGTGATTTTAACAAATCCTCAAGCTTTTACTCTCCCCAGGATGACACAGGGGTAGAAAAGTCCTTGTGGATCCATGATTTGTTCATCTTTATGAACGTGAGTCTGTCTACATTGTCAGTGGACAGCCGCGTGCGCTAATCTGTCAGCACAGCACCAGCAGCGCAGAACACACGTTCAGAGAGAACAAAAATTATTATTATTTGAAAGCTGGTGGAGCTTAGTATAGATGGCCTAATAGAATGAGTACCACACACTGCTACAGGCCCAAAATTATTTTACAGGCAAGATGCAGCTAAAAATTATTAGTAATTTGAAAGCTGGTGGAGCTTAGTATAGATGGCCTAATAGAATGAGTACCACACACTGCTACAGGCCCAAAATTATTCTACCCGGCAAGATGCAGCTAAAAATTATTAGTAATTTGAAAGCTGGTGGAGCTTAGTACAGATGGCCTAATAGAATGAGTATCACACACTGCTACTATGACCAAAATTATTTTCCAGGCAAGATGCAGCTAAAAACTATTAGTAATTTGAAAGCTGGTGGAGCTTAGTATAGATGGCCTTATAGAATGAGTACCACACACTGCTACTATGCCCAAAATTATTTTCCAGGCAAGATGCAACTAAAAATTATTAGTAATTTGAAAGCTGGTGGAGCTTAGTATAGATGGCCTAATAGAATGAGTACCACACACTGCTACTATGCCCAAAATTTTTTTCCAGGTAAGATGCAGCTAAAAATTATTAGTAAATTGAAAGCTGGTGGAGCTTAGTATAGATGGCCTAATAGAATGAGTACCACACACTGCTACTATGCCCAAAATTATTTTCCAGGCAAGATGCAGCTAAAAATTATTAGTAATTTGAAAGCAGGTGGAGCTTAGTATAGATGGCCTAATAGAATGAGTACCACACACTGTTACAAGCCCAAAATTAATTTGCAGGCAAGATGCAGCTAAAAATTATTAGTAATTTGAAAGCTGGAGGAGATTAGCATAGATGGCCTAATAGGATGAGTACCACACACTGCTACTATGCCCAAAATTATTTTCCAGGCAAGATGCAGCTAAAAATTATTAGTAATTTGAAAGCTGGTGGAGCATAGTATAGATGGCCTAATAGAATGAGTACCACACACTGCTACAGGCCCAAAATTATTTTCCAGGCAAGATGCAGCTAAAAATTATTAGTAATTTGAAAGCTGGTGGAGCTTAGTATAGATGGCCTAATAGAATCAGTACCACACACTGCTACTATGCCCAAAATTATTTTCCAGACAAGATGCAGCTAAAAATTATTAGTAATTTGAAAGATGGTGGAGCCTAGTATAGATGGCCTAATAGAATGAGTACCACACACTGCTACAGGCCCAAAATTATTTTCCAGGCAAGATGCAGCTAAAAATTATTAGTAATTTGAAATCTGGTGGAGCCTAGTATAGATGGCCTAATAGAATGAGAACCACACACTGCTACTATGCCAAAAATTATTTTCCAGGCAAGATGCAGCTAAAAATTATTAGTAATTTGAAAGCTGGTGGAGCTTAGAATAGGTGGCCTAATAGAATGAGTACCACACACTGCTACAGGCCCAAAATAATTTTCCAGGCAAGATGCAGCTAAAAATTATTAGTAATTTGAAAGCTGGTGGAGCTTAGAATAGATGGCCTAATAGAATGAGTACCACACACTGCTACTATGCCCAAAATTATTTTCCAGACAAGATGCAGCTAAAAATTATTAGTAATTTGAAAGCTGGTGGAGCCTAGTATAGATGGCCTAATAGAATGAATACCACACACTGCTACAGGCCCAAAATTATTTTCCAGGCAAGATGCAGCTAAAAATTATTAGTAATTTGAAAGCTGGTGGAGCTTAGTATAGATGGCCTAATAGAATGAGTACCACACACTGCGACTTTACCCAAAATTATTTTCCAGGCAAGATGCAGCTAAAAATTATTAGTAGTTTGAAAGCTGGTGGAGCTTAGTATAGATGGCCTAATAGAATGAGTACCACACACTGCTGCTATGTCCATAATTATTTTCCAGGCAAGATGCAGCTAAAAATTATTAGTAATTTGAAAGCTGGTGGAGCTTAGAATAGAGGGCCTAATATAATGAGTACCACACACTGCTACAGGCCCAAAATTATTTTCCAGGCAAGATGCAGCTAAAAATTATTAGTAATTTGAAAGCTGGTGGAGCTTAGTATAGATGGCCTAATAGAATGAGTACCACACACTGCTACTATGCCCAAAATTATTTTCCAGGCAAGATGCAGCTAAAAATTATTAGTAATTTGAAAGCTGGTGGAGCTTAGAATAGGTGGCTTAATAGAATGAGTACCACACACTGCTACAGGCCCAAAATTATTTTCCAGGCAAGATGCAGCTAAAAATTATTAGTAATTTCAAAGCTGGTGGAGCTTAGTAGAGATGGCTTAATAGAATGAGAACCACACACTGCTACTAAGCCAAAAATTATTTTCCAGGCAAGATGCAGCTAAAAATTATTAGTAATTTGAAAGCTGGTGGAGCTTAGTATAGATGGCTTAATAGAATGAGTACCACACACTGCTACAAGCCCAAAATTATTTTCCAGGCAAGATGCAGCTAAAAATTATTAGTAATTTGAAAGCTGGTGGAGCTTAGAATAGGTGGCCTAATAGAATGAGTACCACACACTGCTACAGGCCCAAAATTATTTTCCAGGCAAGATGCAGCTAAAAATTATTAGTAATTTGAAAGCTGGTGGAGCTTAGTATAGATGGCTTAATAGAATGAGTACCACACACTGCTACTAAGCTCAAAATTATTTTCCAGGCAAGATGCAGCTAAAAATTATTATTAATTTGAAAGCTGGTGGAGCTTAGTATAAATGGCCTAATAGAATGAGTACCACACACTGCTACAAGCCCAAAATTATTTTCCAGGCAAGATGCAGCTAAAAATTATTAGTAATTTGAAAGCTGGTGGAGCTTAGAATAGATGGCCTAATAGAATGAGTACCACACACTGCTACAGGCCCAAAATTATTTTCCAGGCAAGATGCAGCTAAAAATTATTAGTAATTTGAATGCTGGTGGAGCTTAGTATAGATGGCCTAATAGAATGAGTACCACACACTGCTACTATGCCCAACATTATTTTCCAGGCAAGATGCAGCTAAAAATTATTAGTAATTTGAAAGCTGGTGGAGCTTAGTATAGATGGCCTAATAGAATGAGTACCACACACTGCTATAATCCCCAAAATTATTTTCCAGGCATGATGCAGCTAAAAATTATTAGTAATTTGAAAGCTGGTGGAGCTTAGTATAGATGGCCTAATAGAATGAGTACCACACACTGCTGCTATGCCCAAAATTATTTTCCAGGCAAGATGCAGCTAAAAATTATTAGTAATTTGAAAGCTCGTGGAGCTTAGTATAGATGGCCTAATAGAATGAGTACCACACACTGCTACAAGCCCAAAATTATTTTCCAGGCAAGATGCAGCTAAAAATTATTAGTAATTTGAAAGCTTGTAGAGCTTAGTATAGATGGCCTAATAAACCAGGCAATGTGAACTGAGGTCTAAGATGGTAGACATGCAAGAAACAGGAGCATGTTCACACTAGCAAAAAAGAAACAAAACCTACAAAAGACAAAAGACAAAAATATATCTCATACCCTACCATCATTATATATAAATGTAAAGCAAAGTTGCATAATAAATATAGGGTTATTAGTGAACTATTTTTGATCAAAAAAAGTATACAAGCCGTCCCACCAGCGGCAAGGTGACCCTAAATTGGGACGGTACCTATACTGCCTATATTAAAAACCTTATTGTATATCAAAGTTGAAGCAATGCATATAAAAGGGTAGACAAATAGGACCGGGTCCCAACTCCAGACCACCCAGGCCCGTGGTAAGCTACATATATACCAGTCAGGTCAACAAAGGGGATGCCACACCCTTAAATTGCACAGAATGCAAACAAGACAATAAACCAGGCAATGTGAACTGAGGTCTAAGATGGTAGACATGCAAGAAATAGGAGCATGTTCACACTAGCAAAAAAGAAACAAAACCTACAAAAGACAAAAGACAAAAATATATCTCATACCCTACCATCATTATATATAAATGTAAAGCAAAGTTGCATAATAAATATAGGGTACTTAGTGAACTATTTTTGATCAAAAAAAGTATACAAGCCGTCCCACCAGCGGCAAGGTGACCCTAAATTGGGACGGTACCTATACTGCCTATATTAAAAACCTTACTGTATATCAAAGTTGAAGCAATGCATATAAAAGGGTAGACAAATAGGACCGGGTCCCAACTCCAGACCACCCAGGCCCGTGGTAAGCTACATATATACCAGTCAGCTCAACAAAGGGGATGCCACACCCTTAAATTGCACAGAATGCAAACAAGACAAAAAAACAGGCAATGTGAACTGAGGTCTAAGATGGTAGACATGCAAGAAATAGGAGCATGTTCACACTAGCAAAAAAGAAACAAAACCTACAAAAGACAAAAGACAAAAATATATCTCATACCCTACCATCATTATATATAAATGTAAAGCAAAGTTGCATAATAAATATAGGGTACTTAGTGAACTATTTTTGATCAAAAAAAGTATACAAGCCGTCCCACCAGCGGCAAGGTGACCCTAAATTGGGACGGTACCTATACTGCCTATATTAAAAACCTTACTGTATATCAAAGTTGAAGCAATGCATATAAAAGGGTAGACAAATAGGACCGGGTCCCAACTCCAGACCACCCAGGCCCGTGGTAAGCTACATATATACCAGTCAGCTCAACAAAGGGGATGCCACACCCTTAAATTGCACAGAATGCAAACAAGACAAAAAAACAGGCAATGTGAACTGAGGTCTAAGATGGTAGACATGCAAGAAATAGGAGCATGTTCACACTAGCAAAAAAGAAACAAAACCTACAAAAGACAAAAGACAAAAATATATCTCATACCCTACCATCATTATATATAAATGTAAAGCAAAGTTGCATAATAAATATGGGGTACTTAGTGAACTATTTTTGATCAAAAAAAGTATACAAGCCGTCCCACCAGCGGCAAGGTGACCCTAAATTGGGACGGTACCTATACTGCCTATATTAAAAACCTTACTGTATATCAAAGTTGAAGCAATGCATATAAAAGGGTAGACAAATAGGACCGGGTCCCAACTCCAGACCACCCAGGCCCGTGGTAAGCTACATATATACCAGTCAGCTCAACAAAGGGGATTCCACACCCTTAAATTGCACAGAATGCAAACAAGACAAAAAACCAGGCAATGTGAACTGAGGTCTAAGATGGCAGACATGCAAGAAATAGGAGCATGTTCACACTAGCAAAAAAGAAACAAAACCTACAAAAGACAAAAGACAAAAATATATCTCATACCCTACCATCATTATATATAAATGTAAAGCAAAGTTGCATAATAAATATAGGGTACTTAGTGAACTATTTTTGATCAAAAAAAGTATACAAGCCGTCCCACCAGCGGCAAGGTGACCCTAAATTGGGACGGTACCTATACTGCCTATATTAAAAACCTTACTGTATATCAAAGTTGAAGCAATGCATATAAAAGGGTAGAAAAATAGGACCGGATCCCAACTCCAGACCACCCAGGCCCGTGGTAAGCTACATATATACCAGTCAGCTCAACAAAGGGGATGCCACACCCTTAAATTGCACAGAATGCAAACAAGACAAAAAAACAGGCAATGTGAACTGAGGTCTAAGATGGTAGACATGCAAGAAATAGGAGCATGTTCACACTAGCAAAAAAGAAACAAAACCTACAAAAGACAAAAGACAAAAATATATCTCATACCCTACCATCATTATATATAAATGTAAAGCAAAGTTGCATAATAAATATAGGGTTATTAGTGAACTATTTTTGATCAAAAAAAGTATACAAGCCGTCCCACCAGCGGCAAGGTGACCCTAAATTGGGACGGTACCTATACTGCCTATATTAAAAACCTTACTGTATATCAAAGTTGAAGCAATGCATATAAAAGGGTAGACAAATAGGACCGGATCCCAACTCCAGACCACCCAGGCCCGTGGTAAGCTACATATATACCAGTCAGCTCAACAAAGGGGATGCCACACCCTTAAATTGCACAGAATGCAAACAAGACAAAAAACCAGGCAATGTGAACTGAGGTCTAAGATGGTAGACATGCAAGAAATAGGAGCATGTTCACACTAGCAAAAAAGAAACAAAACCTACAAAAGACAAAAGACAAAAATATATCTCATACCCTACCATCATTATATATAAATGTAAAGCAAAGTTGCATAATAAATATAGGGTACTTAGTGAACTATTTTTGATCAAAAAAAGTATACAAGCCGTCCCACCAGCGGCAAGGTGACCCTAAATTGGGACGGTACCTATACTGCCTATATTAAAAACCTTACTGTATATCAAAGTTGAAGCAATGCATATAAAAGGGTAGACAAATAGGACCGGGTCCCAACTCCAGACCACCCAGGCCCGTGGTAAGCTACATATATACCAGTCAGCTCAACAAAGGGGATGCCACACCCTTAAATTGCACAGAATGCAAACAAGACAAAAAAACAGGCAATGTGAACTGAGGTCTAAGATGGTAGACATGCAAGAAATAGGAGCATGTTCACACTAGCAAAAAAGAAACAAAACCTACAAAAGACAAAAGACAAAAATATATCTCATACCCTACCATCATTATATATAAATGTAAAGCAAAGTTGCATAATAAATATAGGGTACTTAGTGAACTATTTTTGATCAAAAAAAGTATACAAGCCGTCCCACCAGCGGCAAGGTGACCCTAAATTGGGACGGTACCTATACTGCCTATATTAAAAACCTTACTGTATATCAAAGTTGAAGCAATGCATATAAAAGGGTAGACAAATAGGACCGGGTCCCAACTCCAGACCACCCAGGCCCGTGGTAAGCTACATATATACCAGTCAGCTCAACAAAGGGGATGCCACACCCTTAAATTGCACAGAATGCAAACAAGACAAAAAACCAGGCAATGTGAACTGAGGTCTAAGATGGTAGACATGCAAGAAATAGGAGCATGTTCACACTAGCAAAAAAGAAACAAAACCTACAAAAGACAAAAGACAAAAATATATCTCATACCCTACCATCATTATATATAAATGTAAAGCAAAGTTGCATAATAAATATAGGGTACTTAGTGAACTATTTTTGATCAAAAAAAGTATACAAGCCGTCCCACCAGCGGCAAGGTGACCCTAAATTGGGACGGTACCTATACTGCCTATATTAAAAACCTTACTGTATATCAAAGTTGAAGCAATGCATATAAAAGGGTAGACAAATAGGACCGGGTCCCAACTCCAGACCACCCAGGCCCGTGGTAAGCTACATATATACCAGTCAGCTCAACAAAGGGGATGCCACACCCTTAAATTGCACAGAATGCAAACAAGACAAAAAAACAGGCAATGTGAACTGAGGTCTAAGATGGTAGACATGCAAGAAATAGGAGCATGTTCACACTAGCAAAAAAGAAACAAAACCTACAAAAGACAAAAGACAAAAATATATCTCATACCCTACCATCATTATATATAAATGTAAAGCAAAGTTGCATAATAAATATAGGGTACTTAGTGAACTATTTTTGATCAAAAAAAGTATACAAGCCGTCCCACCAGCGGCAAGGTGACCCTAAATTGGGACGGTACCTATACTGCCTATATTAAAAACCTTACTGTATATCAAAGTTGAAGCAATGCATATAAAAGGGTAGACAAATAGGACCGGGTCCCAACTCCAGACCACCCAGGCCCGTGGTAAGCTACATATATACCAGTCAGCTCAACAAAGGGGATTCCACACCCTTAAATTGCACAGAATGCAAACAAGACAAAAAACCAGGCAATGTGAACTGAGGTCTAAGATGGTAGACATGCAAGAAATAGGAGCATGTTCACACTAGCAAAAAAGAAACAAAACCTACAAAAGACAAAAGACAAAAATATATCTCATACCCTACCATCATTATATATAAATGTAAAGCAAAGTTGCATAATAAATATAGGGTACTTAGTGAACTATTTTTGATCAAAAAAAGTATACAAGCCGTCCCTCCAGCGGCAAGGTGACCCTAAATTGGGACGGTACCTATACTGCCTATATTAAAAACCTTACTGTATATCAAAGTTGAAGCAATGCATATAAAAGGGTAGACAAATAGGACCGGGTCCCAACTCCAGACCACCCAGGCCCGTGGTAAGCTACATATATACCAGTCAGCTCAACAAAGGGGATGCCACACCCTTAAATTGCACAGAATGCAAACAAGACAAAAAACCAGGCAATGTGAACTGAGGTCTAAGATGGTAGACATGCAAGAAATAGGAGCATGTTCACACTAGCAAAAAAGAAACAAAACCTACAAAAGACAAAAATATATCTCATACCCTACCATCATTATATATGAATGTAAAGCAAAGTTGCATAATAAATATAGGGTACTTAGTGAACTATTTTTGATCAAAAAAAGTATACAAGCCGTCCCACCAGCGGCAAGGTGACCCTAAATTGGGACGGTACCTATACTGCCTATATTAAAAACCTTACTGTATATCAAAGTTGAAGCAATGCATATAAAAGGGTAGACAAATAGGACCGGGTCCCAACTCCAGACCACCCAGGCCCGTGGTAAGCTACATATATACCAGTCAGCTCAACAAAGGGGATTCCACACCCTTAAATTGCACAGAATGCAAACAAGACAAAAACCAGGCAATGTGAACTGAGGTCTAAGATGGTAGACATGCAAGAAATAGGAGCATGTTCACACTAGCAAAAAAGAAACAAAACCTACAAAAGACAAAAGACAAAAATATATCTCATACCCTACCATCATTATATATAAATGTAAAGCAAAGTTGCATAATAAATATAGGGTACTTAGTGAACTATTTTTGATCAAAAAAAGTATACAAGCCGTCCCACCAGCGTCAAGGTGACCCTAAATTGGGACGGTACCTATACTGCCTATATTAAAAACCTTACTGTATATCAAAGTTGAAGCAATGCATATAAAAGGGTAGACAAATAGGACCGGGTCCCAACTCCAGACCACCCAGGCCCGTGGTAAGCTACATATATACCAGTCAGCTCAACAAAGGGGATGCCACACCCTTAAATTGCACAGAATGCAAACAAGACAAAAAACCAGGCAATGTGAACTGAGGTCTAAGATGGTAGACATGCAAGAAATAGGAGCATGTTCACACAAGCAAAAAAGAAACAAAACCTACAAAAGACAAAAGACAAAAATATATCTCATACCCTACCATCATTATATATAAATGTAAAGCAAAGTTGCATAATAAATATAGGGTACTTAGTGAACTATTTTTGATCAAAAAAAGTATGCAAGCCGTCCCACCAGCGGCAAGGTGACCCTAAATTGGGACGGTACCTATACTGCCTATATTAAAAACCTTACTGTATATCAAAGTTGAAGCAATGCATATAAAAGGGTAGACAAATAGGACTGGGTCCCAACTCCAGACCACCCAGGCCCGTGGTAAGCTACATATATACCAGTCAGCTGAACAAAGGGGATGCCACACCCTTAAATTGCACAGAATGCAAACAAGACAAAAAAACAGGCAATGTGAACTGAGGTCTAAGATGGTAGACATGCAAGAAATAGGAGCATGTTCACACTAGCAAAAAAGAAACAAAACCTACAAAAGACAAAAGACAAAAATATATCTCATACCCTACCATCATTATATATAAATGTAAAGCAAAGTTGCATAATAAATATAGGGTTATTAGTGAACTATTTTTGATCAAAAAAAGTATACAAGCCGTCCCACCAGCGGCAAGGTGACCCTAAATTGGGACGGTACCTATACTGCCTATATTAAAAACCTTACTGTATATCAAAGTTGAAGCAATGCATATAAAAGGGTAGACAAATAGGACCGGATCCCAACTCCAGACCACCCAGGCCCGTGGTAAGCTACATATATACCAGTCAGCTCAACAAAGGGGATGCCACACCCTTAAATTGCACAGAATGCAAACAAGACAAAAAACCAGGCAATGTGAACTGAGGTCTAAGATGGTAGACATGCAAGAAATAGGAGCATGTTCACACTAGCAAAAAAGAAACAAAACCTACAAAAGACAAAAGACAAAAATATATCTCATACCCTACCATCATTATATATAAATGTAAAGCAAAGTTGCATAATAAATATAGGGTACTTAGTGAACTATTTTTGATCAAAAAAAGTATACAAGCCGTCCCACCAGCGGCAAGGTGACCCTAAATTGGGACGGTACCTATACTGCCTATATTAAAAACCTTACTGTATATCAAAGTTGAAGCAATGCATATAAAAGGGTAGACAAATAGGACCGGGTCCCAACTCCAGACCACCCAGGCCCGTGGTAAGCTACATATATACCAGTCAGCTCAACAAAGGGGATGCCACACCCTTAAATTGCACAGAATGCAAACAAGACAAAAAAACAGGCAATGTGAACTGAGGTCTAAGATGGTAGACATGCAAGAAATAGGAGCATGTTCACACTAGCAAAAAAGAAACAAAACCTACAAAAGACAAAAGACAAAAATATATCTCATACCCTACCATCATTATATATAAATGTAAAGCAAAGTTGCATAATAAATATAGGGTACTTAGTGAACTATTTTTGATCAAAAAAAGTATACAAGCCGTCCCACCAGCGGCAAGGTGACCCTAAATTGGGACGGTACCTATACTGCCTATATTAAAAACCTTACTGTATATCAAAGTTGAAGCAATGCATATAAAAGGGTAGACAAATAGGACCGGGTCCCAACTCCAGACCACCCAGGCCCGTGGTAAGCTACATATATACCAGTCAGCTCAACAAAGGGGATGCCACACCCTTAAATTGCACAGAATGCAAACAAGACAAAAAACCAGGCAATGTGAACTGAGGTCTAAGATGGTAGACATGCAAGAAATAGGAGCATGTTCACACTAGCAAAAAAGAAACAAAACCTACAAAAGACAAAAGACAAAAATATATCTCATACCCTACCATCATTATATATAAATGTAAAGCAAAGTTGCATAATAAATATAGGGTACTTAGTGAACTATTTTTGATCAAAAAAAGTATACAAGCCGTCCCACCAGCGGCAAGGTGACCCTAAATTGGGACGGTACCTATACTGCCTATATTAAAAACCTTACTGTATATCAAAGTTGAAGCAATGCATATAAAAGGGTAGACAAATAGGACCGGGTCCCAACTCCAGACCACCCAGGCCCGTGGTAAGCTACATATATACCAGTCAGCTCAACAAAGGGGATGCCACACCCTTAAATTGCACAGAATGCAAACAAGACAAAAAAACAGGCAATGTGAACTGAGGTCTAAGATGGTAGACATGCAAGAAATAGGAGCATGTTCACACTAGCAAAAAAGAAACAAAACCTACAAAAGACAAAAGACAAAAATATATCTCATACCCTACCATCATTATATATAAATGTAAAGCAAAGTTGCATAATAAATATAGGGTTATTAGTGAACTATTTTTGATCAAAAAAAGTATACAAGCCGTCCCACCAGCGGCAAGGTGACCCTAAATTGGGACGGTACCTATACTGCCTATATTAAAAACCTTACTGTATATCAAAGTTGAAGCAATGCATATAAAAGGGTAGACAAATAGGACCGGATCCCAACTCCAGACCACCCAGGCCCGTGGTAAGCTACATATATACCAGTCAGCTCAACAAAGGGGATGCCACACCCTTAAATTGCACAGAATGCAAACAAGACAAAAAACCAGGCAATGTGAACTGAGGTCTAAGATGGTAGACATGCAAGAAATAGGAGCATGTTCACACTAGCAAAAAAGAAACAAAACCTACAAAAGACAAAAGACAAAAATATATCTCATACCCTACCATCATTATATATAAATGTAAAGCAAAGTTGCATAATAAATATAGGGTACTTAGTGAACTATTTTTGATCAAAAAAAGTATACAAGCCGTCCCACCAGCGGCAAGGTGACCCTAAATTGGGACGGTACCTATACTGCCTATATTAAAAACCTTACTGTATATCAAAGTTGAAGCAATGCATATAAAAGGGTAGACAAATAGGACCGGGTCCCAACTCCAGACCACCCAGGCCCGTGGTAAGCTACATATATACCAGTCAGCTCAACAAAGGGGATGCCACACCCTTAAATTGCACAGAATGCAAACAAGACAAAAAAACAGGCAATGTGAACTGAGGTCTAAGATGGTAGACATGCAAGAAATAGGAGCATGTTCACACTAGCAAAAAAGAAACAAAACCTACAAAAGACAAAAGACAAAAATATATCTCATACCCTACCATCATTATATATAAATGTAAAGCAAAGTTGCATAATAAATATAGGGTACTTAGTGAACTATTTTTGATCAAAAAAAGTATACAAGCCGTCCCACCAGCGGCAAGGTGACCCTAAATTGGGACGGTACCTATACTGCCTATATTAAAAACCTTACTGTATATCAAAGTTGAAGCAATGCATATAAAAGGGTAGACAAATAGGACCGGGTCCCAACTCCAGACCACCCAGGCCCGTGGTAAGCTACATATATACCAGTCAGCTCAACAAAGGGGATGCCACACCCTTAAATTGCACAGAATGCAAACAAGACAAAAAACCAGGCAATGTGAACTGAGGTCTAAGATGGTAGACATGCAAGAAATAGGAGCATGTTCACACTAGCAAAAAAGAAACAAAACCTACAAAAGACAAAAGACAAAAATATATCTCATACCCTACCATCATTATATATAAATGTAAAGCAAAGTTGCATAATAAATATAGGGTACTTAGTGAACTATTTTTGATCAAAAAAAGTATACAAGCCGTCCCACCAGCGGCAAGGTGACCCTAAATTGGGACGGTACCTATACTGCCTATATTAAAAACCTTACTGTATATCAAAGTTGAAGCAATGCATATAAAAGGGTAGACAAATAGGACCGGGTCCCAACTCCAGACCACCCAGGCCCGTGGTAAGCTACATATATACCAGTCAGCTCAACAAAGGGGATGCCACACCCTTAAATTGCACAGAATGCAAACAAGACAAAAAAACAGGCAATGTGAACTGAGGTCTAAGATGGTAGACATGCAAGAAATAGGAGCATGTTCACACTAGCAAAAAAGAAACAAAACCTACAAAAGACAAAAGACAAAAATATATCTCATACCCTACCATCATTATATATAAATGTAAAACAAAGTTGCATAATAAATATAGGGTACTTAGTGAACTATTTTTGATCAAAAAAAGTATACAAGCCGTCCCACCAGCGGCAAGGTGACCCTAAATTGGGACGGTACCTATACTGCCTATATTAAAAACCTTACTGTATATCAAAGTTGAAGCAATGCATATAAAAGGGTAGACAAATAGGACCGGGTCCCAACTCCAGACCACACAGGCCCGTGGTAAGCTACATATATACCAGTCAGCTCAACAAAGGGGATTCCACACCCTTAAATTGCACAGAATGCAAACAAGACAAAAAACCAGGCAATGTGAACTGAGGTCTAAGATGGTAGACATGCAAGAAATAGGAGCATGTTCACACTAGCAAAAAAGAAACAAAATCTACAAAAGACAAAAGACAAAAATATATCTCATACCCTACCATCATTATATATAAATGTAAAGCAAAGTTGCATAATAAATATAGGGTACTTAGTGAACTATTTTTGATCAAAAAAAGTATACAAGCCGTCCCTCCAGCGGCAAGGTGACCCTAAATTGGGACGGTACCTATACTGCCTATATTAAAAACCTTACTGTATATCAAAGTTGAAGCAATGCATATAAAAGGGTAGACAAATAGGACCGGGTCCCAACTCCAGACCACCCAGGCCCGTGGTAAGCTACATATATACCAGTCAGCTCAACAAAGGGGATGCCACACCCTTAAATTGCACAGAATGCAAACAAGACAAAAAACCAGGCAATGTGAACTGAGGTCTAAGATGGTAGACATGCAAGAAATAGGAGCATGTTCACACTAGCAAAAAAGAAACAAAACCTACAAAAGACAAAAGACAAAAATATATCTCATACCCTACCATCATTATATATGAATGTAAAGCAAAGTTGCATAATAAATATAGGGTACTTAGTGAACTATTTTTGATCAAAAAAAGTATACAAGCCGTCCCACCAGCGGCAAGGTGACCCTAAATTGGGACGGTACCTATACTGCCTATATTAAAAACCTTACTGTATATCAAAGTTGAAGCAATGCATATAAAAGGGTAGACAAATAGGACCGGGTCCCAACTCCAGACCACCCAGGCCCGTGGTAAGCTACATATATACCAGTCAGCTCAACAAAGGGGATGCCACACCCTTAAATTGCACAGAATGCAAACAAGACAAAAAACCAGGCAATGTGAACTGAGGTCTAAGATGGTAGACATGCAAGAAATAGGAGCATGTTCACACTAGCAAAAAAGAAACAAAACCTACAAAAGACAAAAGACAAAAATATATCTCATACCCTACCATCATTATATATGAATGTAAAGCAAAGTTGCATAATAAATATAGGGTACTTAGTGAACTATTTTTGATCAAAAAAAGTATACAAGCCGTCCCACCAGCGGCAAGGTGACCCTAAATTGGGACGGTACCTATACTGCCTATATTAAAAACCTTACTGTATATCAAAGTTGAAGCAATGCATATAAAAGGGTAGACAAATAGGACCGGGTCCCAACTCCAGACCACCCAGGCCCGTGGTAAGCTACATATATACCAGTCAGCTCAACAAAGGGGATTCCACACCCTTAAATTGCACAGAATGCAAACAAGACAAAAACCAGGCAATGTGAACTGAGGTCTAAGATGGTAGACATGCAAGAAATAGGAGCATGTTCACACTAGCAAAAAAGAAACAAAACCTACAAAAGACAAAAGACAAAAATATATCTCATACCCTACCATCATTATATATAAATGTAAAGCAAAGTTGCATAATAAATATAGGGTACTTAGTGAACTATTTTTGGTCAAAAAAAGTATGCAAGCCGTCCCACCAGCGGCAAGGTGACCCTAAATTGGGACGGTACCTATACTGCCTTTATTAAAAACCTTACTGTATATCAAAGTTGAAGCAATGCATATAAAAGGGTAGACAAATAGGACCGGGTCCCAACTCCAGACCACCCAGGCCCGTGGTAAGCTACATATATACCAGTCAGCTCAACAAAGGGGATGCCACACCCTTAAATTGCACAGAATGCAAACAAGACAAAAAACCAGGCAATGTGAACTGAGGTCTAAGATGGTAGACATGCAAGAAATAGGAGCATGTTCACACTAGGAAAAAAGAAACAAGACCTACAAAAGACAAAAATAAATCTCATACCCTACCATCATTATATATAAATGTAAAGCAAAGTTGCATAATAAATATAGGGTACTTAGTGAACTATTTTTGATCAAAAAAAGTATACAAGCCGTCCCACCAGCGGCAAGGTGACCCTAAATTGGGACGGTACCTATACTGCCTATATTAAAAACCTTACTGTATATTAAAGTTGAAGCAATGCATATAAAAGGGTAGACAAATAGGACCGGGTCCCAACTCCAGACCACCCAGGCCCGTGGTAAGCTACATATATACCAGTCAGCTCAACAAAGGGGATTCCACACCCTTAAATTGCACAGAATGCAAACAAGACAAAAAACCAGGCAATGTGAACTGAGGTCTAAGATGGTAGACATGCAAGAAATAGGAGCATGTTCACACAAGCAAAAAAGAAACAAAACCTACAAAAGACAAAAGACAAAAATATATCTCATACCCTACCATCATTATATATAAATGTAAAGCAAAGTTGCATAATAAATATAGGGTACTTAGTGAACTATTTTTGATCAAAAAAAGTATGCAAGCCGTCCCACCAGCGGCAAGGTGACCCTAAATTGGGACGGTACCTATACTGCCTATATTAAAAACCTTACTGTATATCAAAGTTGAAGCAATGCATATAAAAGGGTAGACAAATAGGACTGGGTCCCAACTCCAGACCACCCAGGCCCGTGGTAAGCTACATATATACCAGTCAGCTGAACAAAGGGGATGCCACACCCTTAAATTGCACAGAATGCAAACAAGACAAAAAAACAGGCAATGTGAACTGAGGTCTAAGATGGTAGACATGCAAGAAATAGGAGCATGTTCACACTAGCAAAAAAGAAACAAAACCTACAAAAGACAAAAATATATCTCATACCCTACCATCATTATATATAAATGTAAAGCAAAGTTGCATAATAAATATAGGGTACTTAGTGAACTATTTTTGATCAAAAAAAGTATACAAGCCGTCCCACCAGCGGCAAGGTGACCCTAAATTGGGACGGTACCTATACTGCCTATATTAAAAACCTTACTGTATATCAAAGTTGAAGCAATGCATATAAAAGGGTAGACAAATAGGACCGGGTCCCAACTCCAGACCACCCAGGCCCGTGGTAAGCTACATATATACCAGTCAGCTCAACAAAGGGGATGCCACACCCTTAAATTGCACAGAATGCAAACAAGACAAAAAACCAGGCAATGTGAACTGAGGTCTAAGATGGTAGACATGCAAGAAATAGGAGCATGTTCACACTAGCAAAAAAGAAACAAAACCTACAAAAGACAAAAGACAAAAATATATCTCATACCCTACCATCATTATATATAAATGTAAAGCAAAGTTGCATAATAAATATAGGGTACTTAGTGAACTATTTTTGATCAAAAAAAGTATACAAGATGGCCTAATAGAATGAGTACCACACACTGCTACTATGCCCAAAATTATTTTCCAGGCAAGATGCAGCTAAAAATTATTAGTAATTTGAAAGATGGTGGAGCTTAGAATATGTGGCCTAATAGAATGAGTACCAGACACTGCTACAGGCCCAAAATTATTTTCCAGGCAAGATGCAGCTAAAAATTATTAGTAATTTGAAAGCTGGTGGAGCTTAGTATAGATGGCCTAATAGAATGAGTACCACACACTGCTACAGGCCCAAAATTATTTTCCAGGCAAGATACAGCTAAAAATTATTATTAATTTGAAAGCTGGTGGAGATTAGTATAGATGGCCTAATAGAATGAGTACCACACACTGCTACTATGCCCAAAATTATTTTCCAGGCAAGATGCAGCTAAAAATTATTAGTAATTTGAATGCTGGTGGAGCCTAGTATAGATGGCCTAATAGAATGAGTACCACACACTGCTACTATGCCCAAAATTATTTTCCAGGCAAGATGCAGCTAAAAATTATTAGTAATTTGAAAGCTGGTGGAGCTTAGTATAGATGGCCTAATAGAATGAGTACCACACACTGCTACTATGCCCAAAATTATTTTCCAGGCAAGATGCAGCTAAAAATTATTAGTAATTTGAAAGCTGGTGGAGCTTAGAATAGATGGCCTAATAGAATGAGTACCACACACTGCTACAGGCCCAAAATTATTTTCCAGGCAAGATGCAGCTAAAACTTATTAGTAATTTGAAAGCTGGTGGAGCTTAGTATAGATGGCCTAATAGAATGAGTACCACACACTGCTACTATGCCCAAAATTATTTTCCAGGCAAGATGCAGCTAAAAATTATTAGTAATTTGAAAGCTGGTGGAGCTTAGAATAGGTGGCCTAATAGAATGAGTACCACACACTGCTACAGGCCCAAAATTATTTTCCAGGCAAGATGCAGCTAAAAATTATTAGTAATTTGAAAGTTGGTGGAGCCTAGTATAGATGGCCTAATAGAATGAGTACCACACACTGCAACAGGCCCAAAATTATTTTCCAGGCAAGATGCAGCTAAAAATTATTAGTAATTTGAAAGCTGGTGGAGCTTAGTATAGATGGCCTAATAGAATGAGTACCACACACTGCTACTATGCCCAAAATTATTTTCCAGGCAAGATGCAGCTAAAAATTATTAGTAATTTGAAAGCTGATGGAGCTTAGAATAGGTGGCCTAATAGAATGAGTACCACACACTGCTACAGGCCCAAAATTATTTTCCAGGCAAGATACAGCTAAAAATTATTAGTAATTTGAAAGCTGGTGGAGCTTAGTATAGATATCCTAATAGAATGAGTACCACACACTGCTACTTTGCCCAAAATTATTTTCCAGGCAAGATGCAGCTAAAAATTATTAGTAATTTGAAAGCTGGTGGAGCCTAGTATAGATGGCCTAATAGAATGAGTACCACACACTGCTACTATGCCCAAAACTATTTTCCAGGCAAGATGCAGCTAAAAATTATTAGTAATTTGAAAGCTGGTGGAGCTTAGTATAGATGGCCTAATAGAATGAGTACCACACACTGCTACTATGCCCAAAATTATTTTCCAGGCAAGATGCAGCTAAAAATTATTAGTAATTTGAAAGCTGGTGGAGCTTAGTATATATGGCCTAATAGAATGAGTGCCACACACTGCTAGAGGCCCAAAATTATTTTCCAGGCAAGATGGAGATTAAAATTATTAGTAATTTGAAAGCTGGTGGAGCTTAGTATAGATGGCCTAATAGAATGAGTACCACACACTGCTACTATGCCCAAAATTATTTTTCAGGCAAGATGCAGCTAAAAATTATTAGTAATTTGAAAGCTGGTGGAGCTTAGTATAGATGGCCTAATAGAATGAGTACCACACACTGCTACAGGCCCAAAATTATTTTCCAGGCAAGATGCAGCTAAAAATTATTAGTAATTTGAAAGCTGGTGGAGCTTAGTATAGATGGCCTAATAGAATGAGTATCACACACTGCTACTATGCCCAAAATTATTTTCCAGGCAAGATGCAGCTAAAAATTATTAGTAATTTGAAAGCTGGTGGAGCCTAATATAGATGGCCTAATAGAATGAGTACCACACACTGCTACAGGCCCAAAATTATTTTCCAGGCAAGATGCAGCTAAAAATTATTAGTAATTTGAAATCTGGTAGAGCTTAGTGTAGATGGCCAAATAGAATGCGTACAACACACTGCTACTTTGCCCAAAAATATTTTCTAGGCAAGATGCAGCTAAAAGTTATTAGTAATTTGAATGCTGGTGGAGCTTAGTATAGATGGCCTAAAAGAATGAGTACCACACACTGCTACTATGCCCAAAATTATTTTCCAGGCAAGATGCAGCTAAAAATTATTAGTAATTTGAAAGCTGGTGGAGCTTAGTATAGATGGCCTAATAGAATGAGTACCACACACTGCTACTATGCCCAAAATTATTTTCCAGGCAAGATGCAGCTAAAATTTATTAGTAATTTGAAAGCTGGTGGAGCTTAGAATAGATGGCCTAATAGAATGCATACCACACACTGCTACAGGCCCAAAATTATTTTCCAGGCAAGATGCAGCTAAAACTTATTAGTAATTTGAAAGCTGGTGGAGCCTAGTATAGATGGCCTAATAAAATGAGTACCACACACTGCTACTATGCCCAAAATTATTTTCCAGGCAAGATGCAGCTAAAAATTATTAGTAATTTGAAAGCTGGTGGAGCTTAGAATAGATGGCCTAATAGAATGAGTACCATACACTGCTACAGGCCCAAAATTATTTTCCAGGCAAGATGCAGCTAAAAATTATTAGTAATTTGAAAGCTGTGGAGCCTCGAATAAATGGCCTTATAGAATGAGTACGACACACTGCTACAGTCCGAAAATTATTTTCCAGGCAAGATGCAGCTAAAAATTATTAGTAATTTGAAAGGTGGTGGAGCTTAGTATAGATGGCCTAATAGAATGAGTACCACACACTGCTACTATGCCCAAAATTATTTTCCAGGCAAGATGCAGCTAACAATTATTAGTAATTTGAAAGCTGGTGGAGCTTAGAATAGGTGGCCTAATAGAATGAGTACCACACACTGCTACAGGCCCAAAATTATTTTCCAGGCAAGATGCAGCTAAAACTTATTAGTAATTTGAAAGCTGGTGGAGTCTAGTATAGATGGCCTAATAAAATGAGTACCACACACTGCTACTATGCCCAAAATTATTTTCCAGGCAAGATGCAGCTAAAAATTATTAGTAATTTGAAAGCTGGTGGAGCTTAGAATAGATGGCCTAATAGAATGAGTACCATACACTGCTACAGGCCCAAAATTATTTTCCAGGCAAGATGCAGCTAAAAATTATTAGTAATTTGAAAGCTGGTAGAGCCTAGAATAAATGGCCTAATAGAATGAGTACCACACACTGCTACAGTCCGAAAATTATTTTCCAGGCAAGATGCAGCTAAAAATTATTAGTAATTTGAAAGGTGGTGGAGCTTAGTATAGATGGCCTAATAGAATGAGTACCACACACTGCTACTTTGCCCAAAATTATTTTCCAGGCAAGATGCAGCTAAAAATTATTAGTAATTTGAAGCTGGTGGAGCCTAGTATAGATGGCCTAATAGAATGAGTACCACACACTGCTACTATGCCCAAAACTATTTTCCAGGCAAGATGCAGCTAAAAATTATTAGTAATTTGAAAGCTGGTGGAGCTTAGTATAGATGGCCTAATATAATGAGTACCACTCACTGCTACTATGTCCAATATTATTTTCCAGGCAAGATGCAGCTAAAAATTATTAGTAATTTGAAAGCTGGTGGAGCTTAGATTAGATGGCCTAATAGAATGAGTACCAAACACTGCTACAGGCCCAAAATTATTTTCCAGGCAAGATGCAGCTAAAAATTTTTAGTAATTTGAAAGCTGGTGGAGCTTATTATAGATGGCCTAATAGAATGAGTACCACACACACTGCTACTATGTCCAAAATTATTTTCCAGGCAAGATGCAGCTAAAAATTGTTAGTAATTTGAAATCTGGTGGAGCTTAGAATAGATGGCCTGATAGAATGAGTACCACACACTGCTACAGGCCCAAAATTATTTTCCAGGCAAGATGCAGCTAAAAATTATTAGTAATTTGAAAGCTGGTGGAGCTAAGTATATATGGCCTAATAGAATGAGTACCACACACTGCTACTAGGCCCAAAATTATTTTCCAGGCAAGATGCAGCTAAAAATTATTAGTAATTTGAAAGCTGGTGGAGCCTAGTATAGATGGCCTAATAGAATCAGTACCACACACTTCTCCAGGCCCAAAATTATTTTCCAGGCAAGATGCAGCTAAAAATTATTAGTAATTTGAAAGCTGGTGGAGCTTAGTATAGTTGGCCTAATAGAATGAGTACCACACACTGCTACTATGCCCAAAATTATTTTCCAGGCAAGATGCAGCTAAAAAGTATTAGTAATTTGAAAGCTGGTGTAGCTTAGAATAGGTGGCCTAATAGAATGAGTACCACACACTGCTACAGGCCCAAAATTATTTTCCAGGCAAGATGCAGCTAAAAATGATTAGTAATTTGAAAGCTGGTGGAGCTTAGTATAGATGGCCTAGTAGAATGAGTACCACACACTGCTACTATGCCCAAAATTATTTTTCAGGCAAGATGTAGCTAAAAATTATTAGTAATTTGAAAGCTGGTGGAGCTTAGTATAGATGGCCTAATAGAATGAGTACCACACACTGCTACAGGCCCAAAATTATTTTCCAGGCAAGATGCAGCTAAAAATTATTAGTAATTTGAAAACATTTGGAGCTTAGTATAGATGGCCTAATAGAATGAGTACCACACACTGCTACTATGCCCAAAATTATTTTCCAGGCAAGATGCAGCTAAAAATTATTAGTAATTTGAAACCTGGTGGAGCTTAGTATAGGTGGCCTAATAGAATGAGTACCACACACTGCTACAGGCCCAAAATTATTTTCCAGGCAAGATGCAGCTAAAAATTATTAGTAATTTGAAAGCTGGTGGAGCCTAGTATAGATGGCCTAATAGAATGAGTACCACACACTGCTACAGGCCCAAAATTATTTTCCAGGCAAGATGCAGCTAAAAATTATTAGTAATTTGAAAGCTGGTGGAGCTTAGTATAGATGGCCTAATAGAATGAGTACCACACACTGCTACTATGCACAAAATTATTTTCTAGGCAAGATGCAGCTAAAAATTATTAGTAATTTGAAAGGTGGAGGAGCTTAGAATAGGTGGCCTAATAGAATGAGTACCACACACTGCTACAGGCCCAAAATTATTTTCCAGGCAAGATGCAGCTAAAAATTATTAGTAATTTGAAAGCTGGTGGAGCCTAGTATAGATGGCATAATAGAATGAGTACCACACACTTCTACAGGCCCAAAATTATTTTCCAGGCAAGATGCAGCTAAAAATTATTAGTAATTTGAAAGCTGGTGTAGCTTAGAATAGGTGGCCTAATAGAATGAGTACCACACACTGCTTCAGGCCATAAATTATTTTCCAGGCAAGATGCAGCTAAAAATTATTAGTAATTTGAAAGCTGGTGGAGCCTAGTATAGATGGCATAATAGAATGAGTACCACACACTTCTACAGGCCCAAAATTATTTTCCAGGCAAGATGCAGCTAAAAATTATTAGTAATTTGAAAGCTGGTGGAGCCTAGTATAGATGGCCTAATAGAATGAGTACCACACACTGTTACTATGCCCAAAATTATTTTCCAGGCAACATGCAGCTAAAAATTATTAGTAATTTGAAAGCTGGTGGAGCTTAGTATAGATGGCCTAATAGAATGAGTACCACACACTGCTACTATGCCCAAAATTATTTTCCAGGCAAGATGCAGCTAAAAATTATTAGTAATTTGAAAGCTGATGGAGCTTAGAATAGGTGGCCTAATAGAATGAGTACCACACACTGCTACAGGCCCAAAATTATTTTCCAGGCAAGATACAGCTAAAAATTATTAGTAATTTGAAAGCTGGTGGAGCTTAGTATAGATATCCTAATAGAATGAGTACCACACACTGCTACTTTGCCCAAAATTATTTTCCAGGCAAGATGCAGCTAAAAATTATTAGTAATTTGAAAGCTGGTGGAGCCTAGTATAGATGGCCTAATAGAATGAGTACCACACACTGCTACTATGCCCAAAACTATTTTCCAGGCAAGATGCAGCTAAAAATTATTAGTAATTTGAAAGCTGGTGGAGCTTAGTATAGATGGCCTAATAGAATGAGTACCACACACTGCTACTATGCCCAAAATTATTTTCCAGGCAAGATGCAGCTAAAAATTATTAGTAATTTGAAAGCTGGTGGAGCTTAGTATATATGGCCTAATAGAATGAGTGCCACACACTGCTAGAGGCCCAAAATTATTTTCCAGGCAAGATGGAGATTAAAATTATTAGTAATTTGAAAGCTGGTGGAGCTTAGTATAGATGGCCTAATAGAATGAGTACCACACACTGCTACTATGCCCAAAATTATTTTTCAGGCAAGATGCAGCTAAAAATTATTAGTAATTTGAAAGCTGGTGGAGCTTAGTATAGATGGCCTAATAGAATGAGTACCACACACTGCTACAGGCCCAAAATTATTTTCCAGGCAAGATGCAGCTAAAAATTATTAGTAATTTGAAAGCTGGTGGAGCTTAGTATAGATGGCCTAATAGAATGAGTATCACACACTGCTACTATGCCCAAAATTATTTTCCAGGCAAGATGCAGCTAAAAATTATTAGTAATTTGAAAGCTGGTGGAGCCTAATATAGATGGCCTAATAGAATGAGTACCACACACTGCTACAGGCCCAAAATTATTTTCCAGGCAAGATGCAGCTAAAAATTATTAGTAATTTGAAATCTGGTAGAGCTTAGTGTAGATGGCCAAATAGAATGCGTACAACACACTGCTACTTTGCCCAAAAATATTTTCTAGGCAAGATGCAGCTAAAAGTTATTAGTAATTTGAATGCTGGTGGAGCTTAGTATAGATGGCCTAAAAGAATGAGTACCACACACTGCTACTATGCCCAAAATTATTTTCCAGGCAAGATGCAGCTAAAAATTATTAGTAATTTGAAAGCTGGTGGAGCTTAGTATAGATGGCCTAATAGAATGAGTACCACACACTGCTACTATGCCCAAAATTATTTTCCAGGCAAGATGCAGCTAAAAATTATTAGTAATTTGAAAGCTGGTGGAGCTTAGAATAGATGGCCTAATAGAATGCATACCACACACTGCTACAGGCCCAAAATTATTTTCCAGGCAAGATGCAGCTAAAACTTATTAGTAATTTGAAAGCTGGTGGAGCCTAGTATAGATGGCCTAATAAAATGAGTACCACACACTGCTACTATGCCCAAAATTATTTTCCAGGCAAGATGCAGCTAAAAATTATTAGTAATTTGAAAGCTGGTGGAGCTTAGAATAGATGGCCTAATAGAATGAGTACCATACACTGCTACAGGCCCAAAATTATTTTCCAGGCAAGATGCAGCTAAAAATTATTAGTAATTTGAAAGCTGTGGAGCCTCGAATAAATGGCCTTATAGAATGAGTACGACACACTGCTACAGTCCGAAAATTATTTTCCAGGCAAGATGCAGCTAAAAATTATTAGTAATTTGAAAGGTGGTGGAGCTTAGTATAGATGGCCTAATAGAATGAGTACCACACACTGCTACTATGCCCAAAATTATTTTCCAGGCAAGATGCAGCTAACAATTATTAGTAATTTGAAAGCTGGTGGAGCTTAGAATAGGTGGCCTAATAGAATGAGTACCACACACTGCTACAGGCCCAAAATTATTTTCCAGGCAAGATGCAGCTAAAACTTATTAGTAATTTGAAAGCTGGTGGAGTCTAGTATAGATGGCCTAATAAAATGAGTACCACACACTGCTACTATGCCCAAAATTATTTTCCAGGCAAGATGCAGCTAAAAATTATTAGTAATTTGAAAGCTGGTGGAGCTTAGAATAGATGGCCTAATAGAATGAGTACCATACACTGCTACAGGCCCAAAATTATTTTCCAGGCAAGATGCAGCTAAAAATTATTAGTAATTTGAAAGCTGGTAGAGCCTAGAATAAATGGCCTAATAGAATGAGTACCACACACTGCTACAGTCCGAAAATTATTTTCCAGGCAAGATGCAGCTAAAAATTATTAGTAATTTGAAAGGTGGTGGAGCTTAGTATAGATGGCCTAATAGAATGAGTACCACACACTGCTACTTTGCCCAAAATTATTTTCCAGGCAAGATGCAGCTAAAAATTATTAGTAATTTGAAGCTGGTGGAGCCTAGTATAGATGGCCTAATAGAATGAGTACCACACACTGCTACTATGCCCAAAACTATTTTCCAGGCAAGATGCAGCTAAAAATTATTAGTAATTTGAAAGCTGGTGGAGCTTAGTATAGATGGCCTAATATAATGAGTACCACTCACTGCTACTATGTCCAATATTATTTTCCAGGCAAGATGCAGCTAAAAATTATTAGTAATTTGAAAGCTGGTGGAGCTTAGATTAGATGGCCTAATAGAATGAGTACCAAACACTGCTACAGGCCCAAAATTATTTTCCAGGCAAGATGCAGCTAAAAATTTTTAGTAATTTGAAAGCTGGTGGAGCTTATTATAGATGGCCTAATAGAATGAGTACCACACACACTGCTACTATGTCCAAAATTATTTTCCAGGCAAGATGCAGCTAAAAATTGTTAGTAATTTGAAATCTGGTGGAGCTTAGAATAGATGGCCTGATAGAATGAGTACCACACACTGCTACAGGCCCAAAATTATTTTCCAGGCAAGATGCAGCTAAAAATTATTAGTAATTTGAAAGCTGGTGGAGCTAAGTATATATGGCCTAATAGAATGAGTACCACACACTGCTACTAGGCCCAAAATTATTTTCCAGGCAAGATGCAGCTAAAAATTATTAGTAATTTGAAAGCTGGTGGAGCCTAGTATAGATGGCCTAATAGAATCAGTACCACACACTTCTCCAGGCCCAAAATTATTTTCCAGGCAAGATGCAGCTAAAAATTATTAGTAATTTGAAAGCTGGTGGAGCTTAGTATAGTTGGCCTAATAGAATGAGTACCACACACTGCTACTATGCCCAAAATTATTTTCCAGGCAAGATGCAGCTAAAAAGTATTAGTAATTTGAAAGCTGGTGTAGCTTAGAATAGGTGGCCTAATAGAATGAGTACCACACACTGCTACAGGCCCAAAATTATTTTCCAGGCAAGATGCAGCTAAAAATGATTAGTAATTTGAAAGCTGGTGGAGCTTAGTATAGATGGCCTAGTAGAATGAGTACCACACACTGCTACTATGCCCAAAATTATTTTTCAGGCAAGATGTAGCTAAAAATTATTAGTAATTTGAAAGCTGGTGGAGCTTAGTATAGATGGCCTAATAGAATGAGTACCACACACTGCTACAGGCCCAAAATTATTTTCCAGGCAAGATGCAGCTAAAAATTATTAGTAATTTGAAAACATTTGGAGCTTAGTATAGATGGCCTAATAGAATGAGTACCACACACTGCTACTATGCCCAAAATTATTTTCCAGGCAAGATGCAGCTAAAAATTATTAGTAATTTGAAACCTGGTGGAGCTTAGTATAGGTGGCCTAATAGAATGAGTACCACACACTGCTACAGGCCCAAAATTATTTTCCAGGCAAGATGCAGCTAAAAATTATTAGTAATTTGAAAGCTGGTGGAGCCTAGTATAGATGGCCTAATAGAATGAGTACCACACACTGCTACAGGCCCAAAATTATTTTCCAGGCAAGATGCAGCTAAAAATTATTAGTAATTTGAAAGCTGGTGGAGCTTAGTATAGATGGCCTAATAGAATGAGTACCACACACTGCTACTATGCACAAAATTATTTTCTAGGCAAGATGCAGCTAAAAATTATTAGTAATTTGAAAGGTGGAGGAGCTTAGAATAGGTGGCCTAATAGAATGAGTACCACACACTGCTACAGGCCCAAAATTATTTTCCAGGCAAGATGCAGCTAAAAATTATTAGTAATTTGAAAGCTGGTGGAGCCTAGTATAGATGGCATAATAGAATGAGTACCACACACTTCTACAGGCCCAAAATTATTTTCCAGGCAAGATGCAGCTAAAAATTATTAGTAATTTGAAAGCTGGTGTAGCTTAGAATAGGTGGCCTAATAGAATGAGTACCACACACTGCTTCAGGCCATAAATTATTTTCCAGGCAAGATGCAGCTAAAAATTATTAGTAATTTGAAAGCTGGTGGAGCCTAGTATAGATGGCATAATAGAATGAGTACCACACACTTCTACAGGCCCAAAATTATTTTCCAGGCAAGATGCAGCTAAAAATTATTAGTAATTTGAAAGCTGGTGGAGCCTAGTATAGATGGCCTAATAGAATGAGTACCACACACTGTTACTATGCCCAAAATTATTTTCCAGGCAACATGCAGCTAAAAATTATTAGTAATTTGAAAGCTGGTGTAGCTTAGAATAGGTGGCCTAATAGAATGAGTACCACACACTGCTTCAGGCCATAAATTATTTTCCAGGCAAGATGCAGCTAAAAATTATTAGTAATTTGAAAGCTGGTGGAGCCTAGTATAGATGGCCTAATAGAATGAGTTCCACACACTGCTACTATGCCCAAAATTATTTTCCATGCAAGATGCCGCTAAAAATTATTAGTAATTTGAAAGCTGGTGGAGCTTAGTATAGATGGCCTAATAGAATGAGTACCACACACTGCTACTATGCCCAAAATTATTTTCCGGGCAAGATGCAGCTAAAAATTTTAAGTAATTTGAAAGCTGGTGGAGCCTAGCATAGATGGCCTAATAGAATGAGTACCACACACTGCTACTATGCCCAAAATTGTTTTCCAGGCAAGATGCAGCTAAAAATTATTAGTAATTTGAAAGCTTGTGGAGCTTAGTATAGATGGCCTAATAGAATGAGTACCACACACTGCTACTATGTCCAAAATTATTTTCCAGGCAAGATGCAGCTAAAAATTGTTAGTAATTTGAAATCTGGTGGAGCTTAGAATAGATGGCCTGATAGAATGAGTACCACACACTGCTACAGGCCCAAAATTATTTTCCAGGCAAGATGCAGCTAAAACTTATTAATAATTTGAAAGCTGGTGGAGCTTAGTATAGATGGCCTAATAGAATGAGTACCACACACTGCTACTATGCCCAAAATTATTTTCCAGGCAAGATGCAGGTAAAAATTATTAGTAATTTGAAAGCTGGTGGAGCTTAGTATAGGTGGCCTAATAGAATGAGTACCACACACTGCTACTATGCCCAAAATTATTTTCCAGGCAAGATGCAGCTAAAAATTATTAGTAATTTGAAAGCTGGTGGAGCCTAGTATAGATGGCCTAATAGAATGAGTACCACACACTGCTACTATGCCCAAAATTATTTTCCAGGCAAGATGCAGCTAAAAATTATTAGTAATTTGAAAGCTTGTGGAGCTTAGTTTAGATGGCCTAATAGAATGAGTAACACACACTGCTACAGGCCCAAAATTATTTTCCAGGCAAGATGCAGCTAAAAATTATTAGTAATTTGAAAGCTGGTGGAGCTTAGTATAGATGGCCTAATAGAATGAGTACCACACACTGTTACTATGCCCAAAATTATTTTCCAGGCAACATGCAGCTAAAAATTATTAGTAATTTGAAAGCTGGTGGAGCTTAGTATAGATGGCCTAATAGAATGAGTACCACACACTGCTACAGGCCCAAAATTATTTTCCAGGCAAGATGCAGATAAAAATTATTAGTAATTTGAAAGCTGGTGGAGCTTAGTATAGATGGCCTAATAGAATGAGTACCACACACTGCTACAGGCCCAAAATTATTTTCCAGGCAAGATGCAGCTAAAAATTATTAGTAATTTGAAAGCTGGTGGAGCTTAGTATAGATGGCCTAATAGAATGAGTACCACACACTGCTGCTATACCCAAAATTATTTTCCAGGCAAGATGCAGCTAAAAATTATTAGTAATTTGAAAGCTGGTGGAGCTTAGTATAGATGGCCTAATAGAATGAGTACCACACACTGCTACAAGCCCAAAATTATTTTCCAGGCAAGATGCAGCTAAAAATTATTAGTAATTTGAAAGCTGGTGGAGCTTAGTATAGATGGCCTAAGAGAATGAGTACCACACACTGCTACTATGCCCAAAATTATTTTCTAGGCAAGATGCAGCTAAAAATTATTAGTAATTTGAAAGCTGGTGGAGCTTAGAATATATGGCCTAATAGAATAGTGTACCACACACTGCTACAGGCCCAAAATTATTTTCCAGGCAAGATGCAGCTAAAAATTATTAGTAATTTGAAAGCTGGTGGAGCTTAGTATAGTTGGCCTAATAGAATGAGTACCACACACTGCTACTATGCCCAAAATTATTTTCCAGGCAAGATGCAGCTAAAAAGTATTAGTAATTTGAAAGCTGGTGTAGCTTAGAATAGGTGGCCTAATAGAATGAGTACCACACACTGCTACAGGCCCAAAATTATTTTCCAGGCAAGATGCAGCTAAAAATGATAAGTAATTTGAAAGATGGTGGAGCTTAGTATAGATGGCCTAGTAGAATGAGTACCACACACTGCTACTATGCCCAAAATTATTTTCCAGGCAAGATGCAGCTAAAAATTATTAGTAATTTGAAAGCTGGTGGAGCCTAGTATAGATGGCCTAATAGAATAAGTACCACACACTGCTACTATGCCCAAAATTATTTTCCAGGCAAGATGCAGCTAAAAATTATTAGTAATTTGAAAGCTGGTGGAGCTTAGTATAGATGGCCTAATAGAATGAGTACCACACACTGCTAATATGCCCAAAATTATTTTCCAGGCAAGATGCAGCTAAAATTTATTAGTAATTTGAAAGCTGGTGGAGCTTAGAATAGATGGCCTAATAGAATGAGTACCACACACTGCTACAGGCCCAAAATTATTTTCCAGGCAAGATGCAGCTAAAAATTATTAGTAATTTGAAAGCTGGTGGAGCTTAGTATAGATGGCATAATAGAATGAGTACCACACACTGCTACTATGCCCAAAATTATTTTTCAGGCAAGATGTAGCTAAAAATTATTAGTAATTTGAAAGCTGGTGGAGCTTAGTATAGATGGCCTAATAGAATGAGTACCACACACTGCTACAGGCCCAAAATTATTTTCCAGGCAAGATGCAGCTAAAAATTATTAGTAATTTGAAAACAGGTGGAGCTTAGTATAGATGGCCTAATAGAATGAGTACCACACACTGCTACAGGCCCAAAATTATTTTCCAGGCAAGATGCAGCTAAAAATTATTAGTAATTTGAAAGCTGGTGGAGCTTAGTATAGATGGCCTAATAGAATGAGTACTACACACTGCTACTATGCACAAAATTATTTTCCAGGCAAGATGCAACTAAAAATTATTAGTAATTTGAAAGGTGGAGGAGCTTAGAATAGGTGGCCTAATAGAATGAGTACCACACACTGCTACAGGCCCAAAATTATTTTCCAGGCAAGATGCAGCTAAAAATTATTAGTAATTTGAAAGCTGGTGGAGCCTAGTATAGATGGCATAATAGAATGAGTACCACACACTTCTACAGGCCCAAAATTATTTTCCAGGCAAGATGCAGCTAAAAATTATTAGTAATTTGAAAGCTGGTGGAGCCTAGTATAGATGGCCTAATAGAATGAGTACCACACACTGTTACTATGCCCAAAATTATTTTCCAGGCAACATGCAGCTAAAAATTATTAGTAATTTGAAAGCTGGTGTAGCTTAGAATAGGTGGCCTAATAGAATGAGTACCACACACTGCTTCAGGCCATAAATTATTTTCCAGGCAAGATGCAGCTAAAAATTATTAGTAATTTGAAAGCTGGTGGAGCCTAGTATAGATGGCCTAACAGAATGAGTTCCACACACTGCTACTATGCCCAAAATTATTTTCCAGGCAAGATGCCGCTAAAAATTATTAGTAATTTGAAAGCTGGTGGAGCTTAGTATAGATGGCCTAATAGAATGAGTACCACACACTGCTACTATGCCCAAAATTATTTTCCGGGCAAGATGCAGCTAAAAATTTTAAGTAATTTGAAAACTGGTGGAGCCTAGCATAGATGGCCTAATAGAATGAGTACCACACACTGCTACTATGCCCAAAATTGTTTTCCAGGCAAGATGCAGCTAAAAATTATTAGTAATTTGAAAGCTTGTGGAGCTTAGTATAGATGGCCTAATAGAATGAGTACCACACACTGCTACTATGTCCAAAATTATTTTCCAGGCAAGATGCAGCTAAAAATTGTTAGTAATTTGAAATCTGGTGGAGCTTAGAATAGATGGCCTGATAGAATGAGTACCACACACTGCTACAGGCCCAAAATTATTTTCCAGGCAAGATGCAGCTAAAACTTATTAATAATTTGAAAGCTGGTGGAGCTTAGTATAGATGGCCTAATAGAATGAGTACCACACACTGCTACTATACCCAAAATTATTTTCCAGGCAAGATGCAGGTAAAAATTATTAGTAATTTGAAAGCTGGTGGAGCTTAGTATAGGTGGCCTAATAGAATGAGTACCACACACTGCTACTATGCCCAAAATTATTTTCCAGGCAAGATGCAGCTAAAAATTATTAGTAATTTGAAAGCTGGTGGAGCCTAGTATAGATGGCCTAATAGAATGAGTACCACACACTGCTACTATGCCCAAAATTATTTTCCAGGCAAGATGCAGCTAAAAATTATTAGTAATTTGAAAGCTTGTGGAGCTTAGTTTAGATGGCCTAATAGAATGAGTACCACACACTGCTACAGGCCCAAAATTATTTTCCAGGCAAGATGCAGCTAAAAATTATTAGTAATTTGAAAGCTGGTGGAGCTTAGTATAGATGGCCTAATAGAATGAGTACCACACACTGTTACTTTGCCCAAAATTATTTTCCAGGCAACATGCAGCTAAAAATTATTAGTAATTTGAAAGCTGGTGGAGCTTAGTATAGATGGCCTAATAGAATGAGTACCACACACTGCTACAGGCCCAAAATTATTTTCCAGGCAAGATGCAGCTAAAAATTATTAGTAATTTGAAAGCTGGTGGAGCTTAGTATAGATGGCCTAATAGAATGAGTACCACACACGGCTACAGGCCCAAAATTATTTTCCAGGCAAGATGCAGCTAAAAATTATTAGTAATTTGAAAGCTGGTGGAGCTTAGTATAGATGGCCTAATAGAATGAGTACCACACACTGCTGCTATACCAAAAATTATTTTCCAGGCAAGATGCAGCTAAAAATTATTAGTAATTTGAAAGCTGGTGGAGCTTAGTATAGATGGCCTAATAGAATGAGTACCACACACTGCTACAAGCCCAAAATTATTTTCCAGGCAAGATGCAGCTAAAAATTATTAGTAATTTGAAAGCTGGTGGAGCTTAGTATAGATGGCCTAATAGAATGAGTACCACACACTGCTACTATGCCCAAAATTATTTTCTAGGCAAGATGCAGCTAAAAATTATTAGTAATTTGAAAGCTGGTGGAGCTTAGAATAGATGGCCTAATAGAATAGTGTACCACACACTGCTACAGGCCCAAAATTATTTTCCAGGCAAGATGCAGCTAAAAATTATTAGTAATTTGAAAGCTGGTGGAGCTTAGTATAGATGGAATAATAGAATGAATACCACACACTGCTACTATGCCCACAATTATTTTCCAGGCAAGATGCAGCTAAAAATTATTAGTAATTTGAAAGCTGATGGAGCTTAGAATTGGTGGCCTAATAGAATAAGTACCACACACTGCTACAGGCCCAAAATTATTTTCCAGGCAAGATGCAGCTAAAAATTATTAGTAATTTGAAAGCTGGTGGAGCCTAGTATAGATGGCCTAATAGAATGAGTACCACACCCTGCTACAGGCCGAAAATTATTTTCCAGGGAAGATGCAGCTAAAAATTATTAGTAATTTGAAAGCTGGTGGAGCTTAGTATAGATGGCCTAATAGAATGAGTACCACACACTGCTACTATGCCCAAAATTATTTTCCAGGCAAGATGCAGCTAAAAATTATTAGTAATTTGAAAGCTGGTGGAGCCTAGTAGAGATGGCCTAATAGAATGAGTACCACACACTGCTACTATGCCCAAAATTATTTTCCTGGCAAGATGCAGCTAAAAATTATTAGTAGTTTGAAAGCTGGTAGAGCTTAGTATAGATGACCTAATAGAATGAGTACCACACACAGCTACAGGCCCAAAATTATTTTCCAGGCAAGATGCAGCTAAAAATTATTAGTAATTTGAAAGCTGGTGGAGCTTAGTATAGATGGAATAATAGAATGAATACCACACACTGCTACTATGCCCACAATTATTTTCCAGGCAAGATGCAGCTAAAAATTATTAGTAATATGAAAGCTGATGGAGCTTAGAATAGGTGGCCTAATAGAATAAGTACCACACACTGCTACAGGCCCAAAATTATTTTCCAGGCAAGATGCAGCTAAAAATTATTAGTAATTTGAAAGCTGGTGGAGCCTAGTATAGATGGCCTAATAGAATGAGTACCACACCCTGCTACAGGCCGAAAATTATTTTCCAGGGAAGATGCAGCTAAAAATTATTAGTAATTTGAAAGCTGGTGGAGCTTAGTATAGATGGCCTAATAGAATGAGTACCACACACTGCTACTATGCCCAAAATTATTTTCCAGGCAAGATGCAGCTAAAAATTATTAGTAATTTGAAAGCTGGTGGAGCCTAGTATAGATTGCCTAATAGAATGAGTACCACACACTGCTACAGGCCCAAAATTATTTTCCAGGCAAGATGCAGCTAAAAATTATTAGTAATTTGAAAGCTGGTGGAGCTTAGTATAGATGGCGTAATAGAATGAGAACCACACACTGCTACTATGCCCAAAATATTTTCCAGGCAAGATGCAGCTAAAAATTATTAGTAATTTGAAATCTGGTGGAGCTTAGAATAGGTGGCCTAATAGAATGAGTACCACACACTGCTACAGGCCCAAAATTATTTTCCAGGCAAGATGCAGCTAAAAATTATTAGTAATTTGAAAGCTGGTGGAGCTTAGTATAGATGGCCTAATAGAATGAGTACCACACACTGCTACTTTGCCCAAAATTATTTTCCAGGCAAGATGCAGCTAAAAATTATTAGTAATTTGAAAGCTGGTGGAGTTTAGTATAGATGGCCTAATAGAATGAGTAAAACACACTGCTACTATGCCCAAAACTATTTTCCAGGCAAGATCCAGCTAAAAATTATTAGTAATTTGAAAGCTGGTGGAGCTTAGTATAGATAGCCTAATAGAATGAGTACCACACACTGCTACTATGTCCAAAATTATTTTCCAGGCAAGATGCAGCTAAAAATTATTAGTAATTTGAAAGCTGGTGGAGCTTAGAATAGATGGATTAATAGAATGAGTACCACACACTGCTACAGGCCCAAAATTATTTTCCAGGCAAGATGCAGCTAAAAATTTTTAGTAATTTGAAAGCTGGTGGACCTTAGTATAGATGCCCTAATAGAATGAGTACCACACAGTGCTACTATGCCCAAAATTATTTTCCAGGCAAGATGCAGCTAAAAATTATTAGTAATTTGAAAGCTGGTAGAGCTTAGTATAGATGGCCTAATAGAATGAGTACCACACACTGCTACTATGCCCAAAATTATTTTCCAGGCAAGATGCAGCTAAAAATTAGTAATTTGAAAGCTGGTGGAGCTTAGTATATATGGCCTAATAGAATGAGTACCACACACTGCTACAAGCCCAAAATTATTTTCCAGGCAAGATGCAGCTAAAAATTATTAGTAATTTGAAAGCTTGTGGAGCCTAGTATAGAATGCCTAATAGAATGAGTACCACACACTGCTACTGGCCCAAAATTATTTTCCAGGCAAGATGCAACTAAAAATTATTAGTAATTTGAAAGCTGGTGGAGCTTAGTATAGATGGCCTAATAGAATGAGAACCACACACTGCTACTATGCCCAAAATTATTTTTCAGGCAAGATGCAGCTAAAAATTATTAGTAATTTGAAAGCTGGTGGAGCTTAGTATAGATGGCATAATAGAATGAGTACCACACACTGCTACTATGCCCAAAATTATTTTTCAGGCAAGATGCAGCTAAAAATTATTAGTAATTTGAAAGCTGGTGGAGCTTAGTATAGATGGCATAATAGAATGAGTACCACACACTGCTACTATGCCCAAAATTATTTTCCAGGCAAGATGCAGCTAAAAATTATTAGTAATTTGAAAGCTGGTGGAGCCTAATATAGATGTCCTAATAGAATGAGTACCACACACTGCTACAGGCCCAAAATTATTTTCCAGGCAAGATGCAGCTAAAAATTATTAGTAATTTGAAAGCTGGTGGAGCTTAGTGTAGATGGCCTAATAGAATGAGTACCACACACTGCTACTATGTCCAAAATTATTTTCCAGACAAGATGCAGCTAAAAATTATTAGTAATTTGAAAGCTGGTGGAGCTTAGAATAGGTGGCCTAATAGAATGAGTACCACACACTGCTACAGGCCCAAAATTATTTTCCAGGCAAGATGCAGCTAAAAATTATTAGTAATTTGAAAGCTGGTGGAGCCTAGTATAGATGGCCTAATAGAATGAGTATCACACACTGCTACAGGCCCAAAATTGTTTTCCAGGCAAGATGCAGCTAAAAATTATTAGTAATTTGAAAGCTTGTGGAGCTTAGTATAGATGGCCTAATAGAATGAGTACCACACACTGCTACTATGTCCAAAATTATTTTCCAGGCAAGATGCAGCTAAAAATTGTTAGTAATTTGAAATCTGGTGGAGCTTAGAATAGATGGCCTGATAGAATGAGTACCACACACTGCTACAGGCCCAAAATTATTTTCCAGGCAAGATGCAGCTAAAACTTATTAATAATTTGAAAGCTGGTGGAGCTTAGTATAGATGGCCTAATAGAATGAGTACCACACACTGCTACTATACCCAAAATTATTTTCCAGGCAAGATGCAGGTAAAAATTATTAGTAATTTGAAAGCTGGTGGAGCTTAGTATAGGTGGCCTAATAGAATGAGTACCACACACTGCTACTATGCCCAAAATTATTTTCCAGGCAAGATGCAGCTAAAAATTATTAGTAATTTGAAAGCTGGTGGAGCCTAGTATAGATGGCCTAATAGAATGAGTACCACACACTGCTACTATGCCCAAAATTATTTTCCAGGCAAGATGCAGCTAAAAATTATTAGTAATTTGAAAGCTTGTGGAGCTTAGTTTAGATGGCCTAATAGAATGAGTACCACACACTGCTACAGGCCCAAAATTATTTTCCAGGCAAGATGCAGCTAAAAATTATTAGTAATTTGAAAGCTGGTGGAGCTTAGTATAGATGGCCTAATAGAATGAGTACCACACACTGTTACTTTGCCCAAAATTATTTTCCAGGCAACATGCAGCTAAAAATTATTAGTAATTTGAAAGCTGGTGGAGCTTAGTATAGATGGCCTAATAGAATGAGTACCACACACTGCTACAGGCCCAAAATTATTTTCCAGGCAAGATGCAGCTAAAAATTATTAGTAATTTGAAAGCTGGTGGAGCTTAGTATAGATGGCCTAATAGAATGAGTACCACACACGGCTACAGGCCCAAAATTATTTTCCAGGCAAGATGCAGCTAAAAATTATTAGTAATTTGAAAGCTGGTGGAGCTTAGTATAGATGGCCTAATAGAATGAGTACCACACACTGCTGCTATACCAAAAATTATTTTCCAGGCAAGATGCAGCTAAAAATTATTAGTAATTTGAAAGCTGGTGGAGCTTAGTATAGATGGCCTAATAGAATGAGTACCACACACTGCTACAAGCCCAAAATTATTTTCCAGGCAAGATGCAGCTAAAAATTATTAGTAATTTGAAAGCTGGTGGAGCTTAGTATAGATGGCCTAATAGAATGAGTACCACACACTGCTACTATGCCCAAAATTATTTTCTAGGCAAGATGCAGCTAAAAATTATTAGTAATTTGAAAGCTGGTGGAGCTTAGAATAGATGGCCTAATAGAATAGTGTACCACACACTGCTACAGGCCCAAAATTATTTTCCAGGCAAGATGCAGCTAAAAATTATTAGTAATTTGAAAGCTGGTGGAGCTTAGTATAGATGGAATAATAGAATGAATACCACACACTGCTACTATGCCCACAATTATTTTCCAGGCAAGATGCAGCTAAAAATTATTAGTAATTTGAAAGCTGATGGAGCTTAGAATAGGTGGCCTAATAGAATAAGTACCACACACTGCTACAGGCCCAAAATTATTTTCCAGGCAAGATGCAGCTAAAAATTATTAGTAATTTGAAAGCTGGTGGAGCCTAGTATAGATGGCCTAATAGAATGAGTACCACACCCTGCTACAGGCCGAAAATTATTTTCCAGGGAAGATGCAGCTAAAAATTATTAGTAATTTGAAAGCTGGTGGAGCTTAGTATAGATGGCCTAATAGAATGAGTACCACACACTGCTACTATGCCCAAAATTATTTTCCAGGCAAGATGCAGCTAAAAATTATTAGTAATTTGAAAGCTGGTGGAGCCTAGTAGAGATGGCCTAATAGAATGAGTACCACACACTGCTACTATGCCCAAAATTATTTTCCTGGCAAGATGCAGCTAAAAATTATTAGTAGTTTGAAAGCTGGTAGAGCTTAGTATAGATGACCTAATAGAATGAGTACCACACACAGCTACAGGCCCAAAATTATTTTCCAGGCAAGATGCAGCTAAAAATTATTAGTAATTTGAAAGCTGGTGGAGCTTAGTATAGATGGAATAATAGAATGAATACCACACACTGCTACTATGCCCACAATTATTTTCCAGGCAAGATGCAGCTAAAAATTATTAGTAATATGAAAGCTGATGGAGCTTAGAATAGGTGGCCTAATAGAATAAGTACCACACACTGCTACAGGCCCAAAATTATTTTCCAGGCAAGATGCAGCTAAAAATTATTAGTAATTTGAAAGCTGGTGGAGCCTAGTATAGATGGCCTAATAGAATGAGTACCACACCCTGCTACAGGCCGAAAATTATTTTCCAGGGAAGATGCAGCTAAAAATTATTAGTAATTTGAAAGCTGGTGAAGCTTAGTATAGATGGCCTAATAGAATGAGTACCACACACTGCTACTATGCCCAAAATTATTTTCCAGGCAAGATGCAGCTAAAAATTATTAGTAATTTGAAAGCTGGTGGAGCCTAGTATAGATTGCCTAATAGAATGAGTACCACACACTGCTACAGGCCCAAAATTATTTTCCAGGCAAGATGCAGCTAAAAATTATTAGTAATTTGAAAGCTGGTGGAGCTTAGTATAGATGGCGTAATAGAATGAGAACCACACACTGCTACTATGCCCAAAATATTTTCCAGGCAAGATACAGCTAAAAATTATTAGTAATTTGAAATCTGGTGGAGCTTAGAATAGGTGGCCTAATAGAATGAGTACCACACACTGCTACAGGCCCAAAATTATTTTCCAGGCAAGATGCAGCTAAAAATTATTAGTAATTTGAAAGCTGGTGGAGCTTAGTATAGATGGCCTAATAGAATGAGTACCACACACTGCTACTTTGCCCAAAATTATTTTCCAGGCAAGATGCAGCTAAAAATTATTAGTAATTTGAAAGCTGGTGGAGTTTAGTATAGATGGCCTAATAGAATGAGTAAAACACACTGCTACTATGCCCAAAACTATTTTCCAGGCAAGATGCAGCTAAAAATTATTAGTAATTTGAAAGCTGGTGGAGCTTAGTATAGATAGCCTAATAGAATGAGTACCACACACTGCTACTATGTCCAAAATTATTTTCCAGGCAAGATGCAGCTAAAAATTATTAGTAATTTGAAAGCTGGTGGAGCTTAGAATAGATGGATTAATAGAATGAGTACCACACACTGCTACAGGCCCAAAATTATTTTCCAGGCAAGATGCAGCTAAAAATTTTTAGTAATTTGAAAGCTGGTGGACCTTAGTATAGATGCCCTAATAGAATGAGTACCACACAGTGCTACTATGCCCAAAATTATTTTCCAGGCAAGATGCAGCTAAAAATTATTAGTAATTTGAAAGCTGGTAGAGCTTAGTATAGATGGCCTAATAGAATGAGTACCACACACTGCTACTATGCCCAAAATTATTTTCCAGGCAAGATGCAGCTAAAAATTAGTAATTTGAAAGCTGGTGGAGCTTAGTATATATGGCCTAATAGAATGAGTACCACACACTGCTACAAGCCCAAAATTATTTTCCAGGCAAGATGCAGCTAAAAATTATTAGTAATTTGAAAGCTTGTGGAGCCTAGTATAGAATGCCTAATAGAATGAGTACCACACACTGCTACTGGCCCAAAATTATTTTCCAGGCAAGATGCAACTAAAAATTATTAGTAATTTGAAAGCTGGTGGAGCTTAGTATAGATGGCCTAATAGAATGAGAACCACACACTGCTACTATGCCCAAAATTATTTTTCAGGCAAGATGCAGCTAAAAATTATTAGTAATTTGAAAGCTGGTGGAGCTTAGTATAGATGGCATAATAGAATGAGTACCACACACTGCTACTATGCCCAAAATTATTTTTCAGGCAAGATGCAGCTAAAAATTATTAGTAATTTGAAAGCTGGTGGAGCTTAGTATAGATGGCATAATAGAATGAGTACCACACACTGCTACTATGCCCAAAATTATTTTCCAGGCAAGATGCAGCTAAAAATTATTAGTAATTTGAAAGCTGGTGGAGCCTAATATAGATGTCCTAATAGAATGAGTACCACACACTGCTACAGGCCCAAAATTATTTTCCAGGCAAGATGCAGCTAAAAATTATTAGTAATTTGAAAGCTGGTGGAGCTTAGTGTAGATGGCCTAATAGAATGAGTACCACACACTGCTACTATGTCCAAAATTATTTTCCAGACAAGATGCAGCTAAAAATTATTAGTAATTTGAAAGCTGGTGGAGCTTAGAATAGGTGGCCTAATAGAATGAGTACCACACACTGCTACAGGCCCAAAATTATTTTCCAGGCAAGATGCAGCTAAAAATTATTAGTAATTTGAAAGCTGGTGGAGCCTAGTATAGATGGCCTAATAGAATGAGTATCACACACTGCTACAGGCCCAAAATTATTTTCCAGGCAAGATGTAGCTAAAAATTATTAGTAATTTGAAAGCTGGTGAAGCTTAGTATAGATGGCCTAATAGAATGAGTACCACACACTGCTACTATGCCCAAAATTATTTTCCAGGCAAGATGCAGCTAAAAATTATTAGTAATTTGAAAGCTGGTGGAGCTTAGAATAGGTGGCCTAATAGAATGAGTACCACACAATGCTACAGGCCCAAAATTATTTTCCAGGCAAGATGCAGCTAAAAATTATTAGTAATTTGAAAGCTGGTGGAGCTAAGTATAGATGGCCAAATAGAATGAGTACCACACACTGCTACTTTGCCCAAAATTATTTTCCAGGCAAGATGCAGCTAAAAATTATTAGTAATTTGAATGCTGGTGGAGCCTAGTATAGATGGCCTAATAGAATGAGTACCACACACTGCTACTATGCCCAAAATTATTTTCCAGGCAAGATGCAGCTAAAAATTATTAGTAATTTGAAAGCTGGTGGAGCTTAGTATAGATGGCCTAATAGAATGGGTACCACACACTGCTACAAGCCCAAAATTATTTTCCAGGCAAGATGCAGCTAAAAATTATTAGTAATTTGAAAGTTGGTGGAGCTTAGTATAGATGGCCTAATAGAATGAGTGCCACACACTGCTACAGGCCCTAAATTATTTTCCATGCAAGATGCAGCTAAAAATTATTAGTAATTTGAAAGCTGGTGGAGCTTATTATAGATGGCCTAATAGAATGAGTACCACACACTGCTACTATGCCCAAAATTATTTTCCAGGCAAGATGCAGCTAAAAATTATTAGTAATTTGAAAGCTGGTGGAGCTTAGTATAGATGGCCTAATAGAATGAGTACCACACACTGCTACAAGCCCAAAATTATTTTCCAGGCAAGATGCAGCTAAAAATTATTAGTAATTTGAAAGCTTGTGGAGCCTAGTATAGATGGCCTAATAGAATGAGTACCACACACTGCTACTGGCCCAAAATTATTTTCCAGGCAAGATGCAACTAAAAATTATTAGTAATTTGAAAGCTGGTGGAGCTTAGTATAGATGGCCTAATAGAATGAGTACGACACACTGCTACTATGCCCAAAATTATTTTGCAGGCAAGATGCAGTAAAAAATTATTAGTAATTTGAAAGCTGGTGGAGCTTAGAATAGGTGGCCTAATAGAATGAGTAGCACACACTGCTACTATGCCGAAAATTATTTTCCAGGCAAGATGCAGCTAAAAATTATTTGTAATTTGAAAGCTGGTGGAGCCTACTATAGATGGCCTAATAGAATGAGTACCACACACTGCTACAGGCCCAAAATTATTTTCCAGGCAAGATGCAACTAAAAATTATTAGTAATTTGAAAGCTGGTGGAGCCTAGTATAGATGGCCTAATAGAATGAGTACCACACACTGCTACTATGCCCAAAATTATTTTCCAGGCAAGATGCAGCTAAAAATTATTAGTAATTTGAAAGCTGGTGGAGCTTAGTATAGATGGCCTAATAGAATGTGTACCACACACTGCTACTATGCCCAAAATTATTTTCCAGGCAAGATGCAGCTAAAAATTATTAGTAATTTGAAAGCTGGTGGAGCTTAGAATAGATGGCCTAATAGAATGAGTACCACACACTGCTACAGGCCCAAAATTATTTTCCAGGCAAGATGCAGCTAAAATTTTTTAGTAATTTGAAAGCTGGTGGAGCTTAGTATAGATGGCCTAATAGAATGAGTACCACACACTGCTACTATGCCCAAAATTATTTTCCAGGCAAGATGCAGCTAAAAATTATTAGTAATTTGAAAGCTGGTGGAGCTTAGTATAGATGGCCTAATAGAATGAGTACCACACACTGCTACAAGCCCAAAATTATTTTCCAGGCAAGATGCAGCTAAAAATTATTAATAATTTGAAAGCTTGTGGAGCCTAGTATAGAATGCCTAATAGAATGAGTACCACACACTGCTACTGGCCCAAAATTATTTTCCAGGCAAGATGCAACTAAAAATTATTAGTAATTTGAAAGCTGGTGGAGCTTAGTATAGATGGCCTAATAGAATGAGAACCACACACTGCTACTATGCCCAAAATTATTTTGCAGGCAAGATGCAGTAAAAAATTATTAGTAATTTGAAAGCTGGTGGAGCTTAGAATAGGTGGCCTAATAGAATGAGTAGCACACACTGCTACTATGCCGAAAATTATTTTCCAGGCAAGATGCAGCTAAAAATTATTTGTAATTTGAAAGCTGGTGGAGCCTACTATAGATGGCCTAATAGAATGAGTACCACACACTGCTACAGGCCCAAAATTATTTTCCAGGCAAGATGCAACTAAAAATTATTAGTAATTTGAAAGCTGGTGGAGCCTAGTATAGATGGCCTAATAGAATGAGTACCACACACTGCTACTATGCCCAAAATTATTTTCCAGGCAAGATGCAGCTAAAAATTATTAGTAATTTGAAAGCTGGTGGAGCTTAGTATAGATGGCCTAATAGAATGTGTACCACACACTGCTACTATGCCCAAAATTATTTTCCAGGCAAGATGCAGCTAAAAATTATTAGTAATTTGAAAGCTAGTGGAGCTTAGAATAGATGGCCTAATAGAATGAATACCACACACTGCTACAGGCCCAAAATTATTTTCCAGGCAAGATGCAGCTAAAATTTTTTAGTAATTTGAAAGCTGGTGGAGCTTAGTATAGATGGCCTAATAGAATGAGTACCACACACTGCTACTATGCCCAAAATTATTTTCCAGGCAAGATGCAGCTAAAAATTATTAGTAATTTGAAAGCTGGTGGAGCTTAGTATAGATGGCCTAATAGAATGAGTACCACACACTGCTACAAGCCCAAAATTATTTTCCAGGCAAGATGCAGCTAAAAATTATTAGTAATTTGAAAGCTTGTGGAGCCTAGTATAGATGGCCTAATAGAATGAGTACCACACACTGCTACTGGCCCAAAATTATTTTCCAGGCAAGATGCAACTAAAAATTATTAGTAATTTGAAAGCTGGTGGAGCTTAGTATAGATGGCCTAATAGAATGAGTACGACACACTGCTACTATGCCCAAAATTATTTTGCAGGCAAGATGCAGCTAAAAATTATTAGTAATTTGAAAGCTGGTGGAGCTTAGAATAGGTGGCCTAATAGAATGAGTAGCACACACTGCTACTATGCCGAAAATTATTTTCCAGGCAAGATGCAGCTAAAAATTATTTGTAATTTGAAAGCTGGTGGAGCCTTCTATAGATGGCCTAATAGAATGAGTACCACACACTGCTACAGGCCCAAAATTATTTTCCAGGCAAGATGCAACTAAAAATTATTAGTAATTTGAAAGCTGGTGGAGCCTAGTATAGATGGCCTAATAGAATGAGTACCACACACTGCTACTATGCCCAAAATTATTTTCCAGGCAAGATGCAGCTAAAAATTATTAGTAATTTGAAAGCTGGTGGAGCTTAGTATAGATGGCCTAATAGAATGTGTACCACACACTGCTACTATGCCCAAAATTATTTTCCAGGCAAGATGCAGCTAAAAATTATTAGTAATTTGAAAGCTGGTGGAGCTTAGAATAGATGGCCTAATAGAATGAGTACCACACACTGCTACAGGCCCAAAATTATTTTCCAGGCAAGATGCAGCTAAAATTTTTTAGTAATTTGAAAGCTGGTGGAGATTAGTATAGATGGCCTAATAGAATGAGTACCACACACTGCTACTATGCCCAAAATTATTTTCCAGGCAAGATGCAGCTAAAAATTATTAGTAATTTGAAAGCTGGAGGAGCCTAGTATAGATGGCCTAATAGAATGAGTACCACACACTGCTACAGGCCCAAAATAATTTTCCAGGCAAGATGCAGCTAAAAATTATTAGTAATTTGAAAGCTGGTGGAGCTTAGAATAGATGGCCTAATAGAATGAGTACCACACACTGCTACAGGCCCAAAATTATTTTCCAGGCAAGATGCAGCTAAAATTTTTTAGTAATTTGAAAGCTGGTGGAGCTTAGTATAGATGGCCTAATAGAATGAGTACCACACACTGCTACTATGCCCAAAATTATTTTCCAGGCAAGATGCAGCTAAAAATTATTAGTAATTTGAAAGCTGGTGGAGCTTAGTATAGATGGCCTAATAGAATGAGTACCACACACTGCTACTGGCCCAAAATTATTTTCCAGGCAAGATGCAACTAAAAATTATTAGTAATTTGAAAGCTGGTGGAGCTTAGTATAGATGGCCTAATAGAATGAGTACGACACACTGCTACTATGCCCAAAATTATTTTGCAGGCAAGATGCAGCTAAAAATTATTAGTAATTTGAAAGCTGGTGGAGCTTAGAATAGGTGGCCTAATAGAATGAGTAGCACACACTGCTACTATGCCGAAAATTATTTTCCAGGCAAGATGCAGCTAAAAATTATTTGTAATTTGAAAGCTGGTGGAGCCTTCTATAGATGGCCTAATAGAATGAGTACCACACACTGCTACAGGCCCAAAATTATTTTCCAGGCAAGATGCAACTAAAAATTATTAGTAATTTGAAAGCTGGTGGAGCCTAGTATAGATGGCCTAATAGAATGAGTACCACACACTGCTACTATGCCCAAAATTATTTTCCAGGCAAGATGCAGCTAAAAATTATTAGTAATTTGAAAGCTGGTGGAGCTTAGTATAGATGGCCTAATAGAATGTGTACCACACACTGCTACTGGCCCAAAATTATTTTCCAGGCAAGATGCAACTAAAAATTATTAGTAATTTGAAAGCTGGTGGAGCTTAGTATAGATGGCCTAATAGAATGAGTACGACACACTGCTACTATGCCCAAAATTATTTTGCAGGCAAGATGCAGCTAAAAATTATTAGTAATTTGAAAGCTGGTGGAGCTTAGAATAGGTGGCCTAATAGAATGAGTAGCACACACTGCTACTATGCCGAAAATTATTTTCCAGGCAGGATGCAGCTAAAAATTATTTGTAATTTGAAAGCTGGTGGAGCCTTCTATAGATGGCCTAATAGAATGAGTACCACACACTGCTACAGGCCCAAAATTATTTTCCAGGCAAGATGCAACTAAAAATTATTAGTAATTTGAAAGCTGGTGGAGCCTAGTATAGATGGCCTAATAGAATGAGTACCACACACTGCTACTATGCCCAAAATTATTTTCCAGGCAAGATGCAGCTAAAAATTATTAGTAATTTGAAAGCTGGTGGAGCTTAGTATAGATGGCCTAATAGAATGTGTACCACACACTGCTACTATGCCCAAAATTATTTTCCAGGCAAGATGCAGCTAAAAATTATTAGTAATTTGAAAGCTGGTGGAGCTTAGAATAGATGGCCTAATAGAATGAGTACCACACACTGCTACAGGCCCAAAATTATTTTCCAGGCAAGATGCAGCTAAAATTTTTTAGTAATTTGAAAGCTGGTGGAGCTTAGTATAGATGGCCTAATAGAATGAGTACCACACACTGCTACTATGCCCAAAATTATTTTCCAGGCAAGATGCAGCTAAAAATTATTAGTAATTTGAAAGCTGGAGGAGCCTAGTATAGATGGCCTAATAGAATGAGTACCACACACTGCTACAGGCCCAAAATAATTTTCCAGGCAAGATGCAGCTAAAAATTATTAGTAATTTGAAAGCTGGTGGAGCTTAGAATAGATGGCCTAATAGAATGAGTACCACACACTGCTACAGGCCCAAAATTATTTTCCAGGCAAGATGCAGCTAAAATTTTTTAGTAATTTGAAAGCTGGTGGAGCTTAGTATAGATGGCCTAATAGAATGAGTACCACACACTGCTACTATGCCCAAAATTATTTTCCAGGCAAGATGCAGCTAAAAATTATTAGTAATTTGAAAGCTGGTGGAGCTTAGTATAGATGGCCTAATAGAATGAGTACCACACACTGCTACTGGCCCAAAATTATTTTCCAGGCAAGATGCAACTAAAAATTATTAGTAATTTGAAAGCTGGTGGAGCTTAGTATAGATGGCCTAATAGAATGAGTACGACACACTGCTACTATGCCCAAAATTATTTTGCAGGCAAGATGCAGCTAAAAATTATTAGTAATTTGAAAGCTGGTGGAGCTTAGAATAGGTGGCCTAATAGAATGAGTAGCACACACTGCTACTATGCCGAAAATTATTTTCCAGGCAAGATGCAGCTAAAAATTATTTGTAATTTGAAAGCTGGTGGAGCCTTCTATAGATGGCCTAATAGAATGAGTACCACACACTGCTACAGGCCCAAAATTATTTTCCAGGCAAGATGCAACTAAAAATTATTAGTAATTTGAAAGCTGGTGGAGCCTAGTATAGATGGCCTAATAGAATGAGTACCACACACTGCTACTATGCCCAAAATTATTTTCCAGGCAAGATGCAGCTAAAAATTATTAGTAATTTGAAAGCTGGTGGAGCTTAGTATAGATGGCCTAATAGAATGTGTACCACACACTGCTACTATGCCCAAAATTATTTTCCAGGCAAGATGCAGCTAAAAATTATTAGTAATTTGAAAGCTGGTGGAGCTTAGAATAGATGGCCTAATAGAATGAGTACCACACACTGCTACAGGCCCAAAATTATTTTCCAGGCAAGATGCAGCTAAAATTTTTTAGTAATTTGAAAGCTGGTGGAGCTTAGTATAGATGGCCTAATAGAATGAGTACCACACACTGCTACTATGCCCAAAATTATTTTCCAGGCAAGATGCAGCTAAAAATTATTAGTAATTTGAAAGCTGGAGGAGCCTAGTATAGATGGCCTAATAGAATGAGTACCACACACTGCTACAGGCCCAAAATAATTTTCCAGGCAAGATGCAGCTAAAAATTATTAGTAATTTGAAAGCTGGTGGAGCTTAGAATAGATGGCCTAATAGAATGAGTACCACACACTGCTACAGGCCCAAAATTATTTTCCAGGCAAGATGCAGCTAAAATTTTTTAGTAATTTGAAAGCTGGTGGAGCTTAGTATAGATGGCCTAATAGAATGAGTACCACACACTGCTACTATGCCCAAAATTATTTTCCAGGCAAGATGCAGCTAAAAATTATTAGTAATTTGAAAGCTGGTGGAGCTTAGTATAGATGGCCTAATAGAATGAGTACCACACACTGCTACAGGCCCAAAATTATTTTGCAGGCAAGATGCAGCTAAAAATTATTAGTAATTTGAAAGCTGGTGGAGCTTAGAATAGGTGGCCTAATAGAATGAGTAGCACACACTGCTACTATGCCGAAAATTATTTTCCAGGCAAGATGCAGCTAAAAATTATTTGTAATTTGAAAGCTGGTGGAGCGTTCTATAGATGGCCTAATAGAATGAGTACCACACACTGCTACAGGCCCAAAATTATTTTCCAGGCAAGATGCAACTAAAAATTATTAGTAATTTGAAAGCTGGTGGAGCCTAGTATAGATGGCCTAATAGAATGAGTACCACACACTGCTACTATGCCCAAAATTATTTTCCAGGCAAGATGCAGCTAAAAATTATTAGCAATTTGAAAGCTGGTGGAGCTAAGTATAGATGGCCTAATAGAATGTGTACCACACACTGCTACTATGCCCAAAATTATTTTCCAGGCAAGATGCAGCTAAAAATTATTAGTAATTTGAAAGCTGGTGGAGCTTAGAATAGATGGCCTAATAGAATGAGTACCACACACTGCTACAGGCCCAAAATTATTTTCCAGGCAAGATGCAGCTAAAATTTTTTAGTAATTTGAAAGCTGGTGGAGCTTAGTATAGATGGCCTAATAGAATGAGTACCACACACTGCTACTATGCCCAAAATTATTTTCCAGGCAAGATGCAGCTAAAAATTATTAGTAATTTGAAAGCTGGAGGAGCCTAGTATAGATGGCCTAATAGAATGAGTACCACACACTGCTACAGGCCCAAAATAATTTTCCAGGCAAGATGCAGCTAAAAATTATTAGTAATTTGAAAGCTGGTGGAGCTTAGAATAGATGGCCTAATAGAATGAGTACCACACACTGCTACAGGCCCAAAATTATTTTCCAGGCAAGATGCAGCTAAATTTTTTTAGTAATTTGAAAGCTGGTGGAGCTTAGTATAGATGGCCTAATAGAATGAGTACCACACACTGCTACTATGCCCAAAATTATTTTCCAGGCAAGATGCAGCTAAAAATTATTAGTAATTTGAAAGCTGGTGGAGCTTAGTATAGATGGCCTAATAGAATGAGTACCACACACTGCTACAGGCCCAAAATTATTTTCCAGGCAAGATGCAGCTAAAAATTATTAGTAATTTGAAAGCTGGTGGAGCTTAGTATAGATGGCCTAATAGAATGAGTACCACACACTGCTACTATGCCCAAAATTATTTTCCAGGCAAGATGCAGCTAAAAATTATTAGTAATTTGAAAGCTGGTGGAGCTTAGAATAGGTGACCTAATAGAATGAGTACCACACACTGCTACAGGCCCAAAATTATTTTCTAGGCAAGTTGCAGCTAAAAATTATTAGTAATTTGAAAGCTGGTGGAGCTTAGTATAGATGGCCTAATAGAATGAGTACCACACACTGCTACAGGCCCAAAATTATTTTCCAGGCAAGATGCAGCTAAAAATTATTAGTAATTTCAAAGCTGGTGGAGCTTAGTATAGATGGCTTAATAGAATGAGAACCACACACTGCTACTAAGCCCAAAATTATTTTCCAGGCAAGATGCAGCTAAAAATTATTATTAATTTGAAGGCTGGTGGAGCTTAGTATAGATGGCCTAATAGAATGAGTACCACACACTGCTACAAGCCCAAAATTATTTTCCAGGCAAGATGCAGCTAAAAATTATTAGTAATTTGAAAGCTGGTGGAGCTTAGTATAGATGGCTTAATAGAATGAGTACCACACACTGCTACAGGCCCAAAATTATTTTCCAGGCAAGATGCAGCTAAAAATTATTAGTAATTTGAAAGCTGGTGGAGCTTAGTATAGATGGCTTAATAGAATGAGTACCACACACTGCTACTAAGCTCAAAATTATTTTCCAGGCAAGATGCAGCTAAAAATTATTATTAATTTGAAAGCTGGTGGAGCTTAGTATAAATGGCCTAATAGAATGAGTACCACACACTGCTACTAAGCTCAAAATTATTTTCCAGGCAAGATGCAGCTAAAAATTATTATTAATTTGAAAGCTGGTGGAGCTTAGTATAAATGGCCTAATAGAATGAGTACCACACACTGCTACAAGCCCAAAATTATTTTCCAGGCAAGATGCAGCTAAAAATTATTAGTAATTTGAAAGCTGGTGGAGCTTAGAATAGATGGCCTAATAGAATGAGTACCACACACTGCTACAGGCCCAAAATTATTTTCCAGGCAAGATGCAGCTAAAAATTATTAGTAATTTGAAAGCTGGTGGAGCTTAGTATAGATGGCCTAATAGAATGAGTACCACACACTGCTACTATGCCCAAAATTATTTTCCAGGCAAGATGCAGCTAAAAATTATTAGTAATTTGAAAGCTGGTGGAGCTTAGTATAGATGGCCTAATAGAATGAGTACCACACACTGCTATAATCCCCAAAATTATTTTCCAGGCATGATGCAGCTAAAAATTATTAGTAATTTGAAAGCTGCTGGAGCTTAGTATAGATGGCCTAATAGAATGAGTACCACACACTGCTGCTATGCCCAAAATTATTTTCCAGGCAAGATGCAGCTAAAAATTATTAGTAATTTGAAAGCTGGTGGAGCTTAGTATAGATGGTCTAATAAACCAGGCAATGTGAACTGAGGTCTAAGATGGTAGACATGCAAGAAATAGGAGCATGTTCACACTAGCAAAAAAGAAACAAAACCTACAAAAGACAAAAGACAAAAATATATCTCATACCCTACCATCATGATATATAAATGTAAAGCAAAGTTGCATAATAAATATAGGGTACTTAGTGAACTATTTTTGATCAAAAAAAGTATACAAGCCGTCCCACCAGCGGCAAGGTGACCCTAAATTGGGACGGTACCTATACTGCCTATATTAAAAACCTTACTGTATATCAAAGTTGAAGCAATGCATATAAAAGGGTAGACAAATAGGACCGGGTCCCAACTCCAGACCACCCAGGCCCGTGGTAAGCTACATATATACCAGTCAGCTCAACAAAGGGGATGCCACACCCTTAAATTGCACAGAATGCAAACAAGACAAAAAACCAGGCAATGTGAACTGAGGTCTAAGATGGTAGACATGCAAGAAATAGGAGCATGTTCACACTAGCAAAAAAGAAACAAAACCTACAAAAGACAAAAGACAAAAATATATATCATACCCTACCATCATTATATATAAATGTAAAGCAAAGTTGCATAATAAATATAGGGTACTTAGTGAACTATTTTTGATCAAAAAAAGTATACAAGCCGTCCCACCAGCGGCAAGGTGACCCTAAATTGGGACGGTACCTATACTGCCTATATTAAAAACCTTACTGTATATCAAAGTTGAAGCAATGCATATAAAAGGGTAGACAAATAGGACCGGGTCCCAACTCCAGACCACCCAGGCCCGTGGTAAGCTACATATATACCAGTCAGCTCAACAAAGGGGATGCCACACCCTTAAATTGCACAGAATGCAAACAAGACAAAAAACCAGGCAATGTGAACTGAGGTCTAAGATGGTAGACATGCAAGAAATAGGAGCATGTTCACACTAGCAAAAAAGAAACAAAACCTACAAAAGACAAAAGACAAAAATATATCTCATACCCTTCCATCATTATATATAAATGTAAAGCAAAGTTGCATAATAAATATAGGGTACTTAGTGAACTATTTTTGATCAAAAAAAGTATACAAGCCGTCCCACCAGCGGCAAGGTGACCCTAAATTGGGACGGTACCTATACTGCCTATATTAAAAACCTTACTGTATATCAAAGTTGAAGCAATGCATATAAAAGGGTAGACAAATAGGACCGGGTCCCAACTCCAGACCACCCAGGCCCGTGGTAAGCTACATATATACCAGTCAGCTCAACAAAGGGGATGCCACACCCTTAAATTGCACAGAATGCAAACAAGACAAAAAACCAGGCAATGTGAACTGAGGTCTAAGATGGTAGACATGCAAGAAATAGGAGCATGTTCACACTAGCAAAAAAGAAACAAAACCTACAAAAGACAAAAGACAAAAATATATCTCATACCCTACCATCATTATATATAAATGTAAAGCAAAGTTGCATAATAAATATAGGGTACTTAGTGAACTATTTTTGATCAAAAAAAGTATACAAGCCGTCCCACCAGCGGCAAGGTGACCCTAAATTGGGATGGTACCTATACTGCCTATATTAAAAACCTTACTGTATATCAAAGTTGAAGCAATGCATATAAAAGGGTAGACAAATAGGACCGGGTCCCAACTCCAGACCACCCAGGCCCGTGGTAAGCTACATATATACCAGTCAGCTCAACAAAGGGGATTCCACACCCTTAAATTGCACAGAATGCAAACAAGACAAAAAACCAGGCAATGTGAACTGAGGTCTAAGATGGTAGACATGCAAGAAATAGGAGCATGTTCACACTAGCAAAAAAGAAACAAAACCTACAAAAGACAAAAGACAAAAATATATCTCATACCCTACCATCATTATATATAAATGTAAAGCAAAGTTGCATAATAAATATAGGGTACTTAGTGAACTATTTTTGATCAAAAAAAGTATACAAGCCGTCCCACCAGCGGCAAGGTGACCCTAAATTGGGACGGTACCTATACTGCCTATATTAAAAACCTTACTGTATATCAAAGTTGAAGCAATGCATATAAAAGGGTAGACAAATAGGACCGGGTCCCAACTCCAGACCACCCAGGCCCGTGGTAAGCTACATATATACCAGTCAGCTCAACAAAGGGGATGCCACACCCTTAAATTGCACAGAATGCAAACAAGACAAAAAACCAGGCAATGTGAACTGAGGTCTAAGATGGTAGACATGCAAGAAATAGGAGCATGTTCACACTAGCAAAAAAGAAACAAAACCTACAAAAGACAAAAGACAAAAATATATCTCATACCCTACCATCATTATATATAAATGTAAAGCAAAGTTGCATAATAAATATAGGGTACTTAGTGAACTATTTTTGATCAAAAAAAGTATGCAAGCCGTCCCACCAGCGGCAAGGTGACCCTAAATTGGGACGGTACCTATACTGCCTATATTAAAAACCTTACTGTATATCAAAGTTGAAGCAATGCATATAAAAGGGTAGACAAATAGGACTGGGTCCCAACTCCAGACCACCCAGGCCCGTGGTAAGCTACATATATACCAGTCAGCTCAACAAAGGGGATGCCACGACCTTAAATTGCACAGAATGCAAACAAGACAAAAAACCAGGCAATGTGAACTGAGGTCTAAGATGGTAGATATGCAAGAAATAGGAGCATGTTCACACTAGCAAAAAAGAAACAAAACCTACAAAAGACAAAAGACAAAAATATATCTCATACCCTACCATCATTATATATAAATGTAAAGCAAAGTTGCATAATAAATATAGGGTACTTAGTGAACTATTTTTGATCAAAAAAAGTATACAAGCCGTCCCACCAGCGGCAAGGTGACCCTAAATTGGGACGGTACCTATTCTGCCTATATTAAAAACCTTACTGTATATCAAAGTTGAAGCAATGCATATAAAAGGGTAGACAAATAGGACCGGGTCCCAACTCCAGACCACCCAGGCCCGTGGTAAGCTACATATATACCAGTCAGCTCAACAAAGGGGATGCCACACCCTTAAATTGCACAGAATGCAAACAAGACAAAAAACCAGGCAATGTGAACTGAGGTCTAAGATGGTAGACATGCAAGAAATAGGAGCATGTTCACACTAGCAAAAAAGAAACAAAACCTACAAAAGACAAAAGACAAAAATATATCTCATACCCTACCATCATTATATATAAATGTAAAGCAAAGTTGCATAATAAATATAGGGTACTTAGTGAACTATTTTTGATCAAAAAAGTATACAAGCCGTCCCACCAGCGGCAAGGTGACCCTAAATTGGGACGGTACCTATACTGCCTATATTAAAAACCTTACTGTATATCAAAGTTGAAGCAATGCATATAAAAGGGTAGACAAATAGGACCGGGTCCCAACTCCAGACCACCCAGGCCCGTGGTAAGCTACATATATACCAGTCAGCTCAACAAAGGGGATGCCACACCCTTAAATTGCACAGAATGCAAACAAGACAAAAAACCAGGCAATGTGAACTGAGGTCTAAGATAGTAGACATGCAAGAAATAGGAGCATGTTCACACTAGCAAAAAAGAAACAAAACCTACAAAAGACAAAAGACAAAAATATATCTCATACCCTACCATCATTATATATAAATGTAAAGCAAAGTTGCATAATAAATATAGGGTACTTAGTGAACTATTTTTGATCAAAAAAAGTATACAAGCCGTCCCACCAGCGGCAAGGTGACCCTAAATTGGGACGGTACCTATACTGCCTATATTAAAAACCTTACTGTATATCAAAGTTGAAGCAATGCATATAAAAGGGTAGACAAATAGGACCGGGTCCCAACTCCAGACCACCCAGGCCCGTGGTAAGCTACATATATACCAGTCAGCTCAACAAAGGGGATGCCACACCCTTAAATTGCACAGAATGCAAACAAGACAAAAAAACAGGCAATGTGAACTGAGGTCTGAGATGGTAGACATGCAAGAAATAGGAGCATGTTCACACTAGCAAAAAAGAAACAAAACCTACAAAAGACAAAAGACAAAAATATATCTCATACCCTACCATCATTATATATAAATGTAAAGCAAAGTTGCATAATAAATATAGGGTACTTAGTGAACTATTTTTTGATCAAAAAAAGTATACAAGATGGCCAAATAGAATGAGTACCACACACTGCTACTATGCCCAAAATTATTTTCCAGGCAAGATGCAGCTAAAAATTATTAGTAATTTGAAAGATGGTGGAGCTTAGAATATGTGGCCTAATAGAATGAGTACCAGACACTGCTACAGGCCCAAAATTATTTTCCAGGCAAGATGCAGCTAAAAATTATTAGTAATTTGAAAGCTGGTGGAGCTTAGTATAGATGGTCTAATAGAATGAGTACCACACACTGCTACAGGCCCAAAATTATTTTCCAGGCAAGATGCAGATAAAAATTATTATTAATTTGAAAGCTGGTGGAGCTTAGTATAGATGGCCTAATAGAATGAGTACCACACACTGCTACTATGCCCAAAATTATTTTCCAGGCAAGATGCAGCTAAAAATTATTAGTAATTTGAATGCTGGTGGAGCCTAGTATAGATGGCCTAATAGAATGAGTACCACACACTGCTACTATGCCCAAAATTATTTTCCAGGCAAGATGCAGCTAAAAATTATTAGTAATTTGAAAGCTGGAGGAGCTTAGTATAGATGGCCTAATAGAATGAGTACCACACACTGCTACTATGCCCAAAATTATTTTCCAGGCAAGATGCAGCTAAAAATTATTAGTAATTTGAAAGCTGGTGGAGCTTAGAATAGATGGCCTAATAGAATGAGTACCACACACTGCTACAGGCCCAAAATTATTTTCCAGGCAAGATGCAGCTAAAACTTATTAGTAATTTGAAAGCTGGTGGAGCTTAGAATAGGTGGCCTAATAGAATGAGTACCACACACTGCTACAGGCCCAAAATTATTTTCCAGACAAGATGCAGCTAAAAATTATTAGTAATTTGAAAGTTGGTGGAGCCTAGTATAGATGGCCTAATAGAATGAGTACCACACACTGCTACAGGCCCAAAATTATTTTCCAGGCAAGATGCAGCTAAAAATTATTAGTAATTTGAAAGCTGGTGGAGCTTAGTATAGATGGCCTAATAGAATGAGTACCACACACTGCTACTATGCCCAAAATTATTTTCCAGGCAAGATGCAGCTAAAAATTATTAGTAATTTGAAAGCTGGTGGAGCTTAGAATAGGTGGCCTAATAGAATGAGTACCACACACTGCTACAGGCCCAAAAATTATTTTCCAGGCAAGATACAGCTAAAAATTATTAGTAATTTGAAAGCTGGTGGAGCTTAGTATAGATATCCTAATAGAATGAGTACCACACACTGCTACTTTGCCCAAAATTATTTTCCAGGCAAGATGCAGCTAAAAATTATTAGTAATTTGAAAGCTGGTGGAGCCTAGTATAGATGGCCTAATAGAATGAGTACCACACACTGCTACTATGCCCAAAACAATTTTCCAGGCAAGATGCAGCTAAAAATTATTAGTAATTTGAAAGCTGGTGGAGCTTAGTATAGATGGCCTAATAGAATGAGTACCACACACTGCTACTATGCCCAAAATTATTTTCCAGGCAAGATGCAGCTAAAAATTATTAGTAATTTGAAAGCTGGTGGAGCTTAGTATATATGGCCTAATAGAATGAGTGCCACACACTGCTAGAGGCCCAAAATTATTTTCCAGGTAAGATGGAGATTAAAATTATTAGTAATTTGAAAGCTGGTGGAGCTTAGTATAGATGGCCTAATAGAATGAGTACCACACACTGCTACTATGCCCAAAATTATTTTTCAGGCAAGATGCAGCTAAAAATTATTAGTAATTTGAAAGCTGGTGGAGCTTAGTATAGATGGCCTAATAGAATGAGTACCACACACTGCTACAGGCCCAAAATTATTTTCCAGGCAAGATGCAGCTAAAAATTATTAGTAATTTGAAAGCTGGTGGAGCTTAGTATAGATGGCCTAATAGAATGAGTACCACACACTGCTACTATGCCCAAAATTATTTTCCAGGCAAGATGCAGCTAAAAATTATTAGTAATTTGAAAGCTGGTGGAGCCTAATATAGATGGCCTAATAGAATGAGTACCACACACTGCTACAGGCCCAAAATTATTTTCCAGGCAAGATGCAGCTAAAAATTATTAGTAATTTGAAATCTGGTAGAGCTTAGTGTAGATGGCCTAATAGAATGCGTACAACACACTGCTACTTTGCCCAAAAATATTTTCTAGGCAAGATAAAGCTAAAAGTTATTAGTAATTTGAATGCTGGTGGAGCTTAGTATAGATGGCCTAATAGAATGAGTACCACACACTGCTACTATGCCCAAAATTATTTTCCAGGCAAGATGCAGCTAAAAATTATTAGTAATTTGAAAGCTGGTGGAGCTTAGTATAGATGGCCTAATAGAATGAGTACCACACACTGCTACTATGCCCAAAATTATTTTCCAGGCTAGATGCAGCTAAAAATTATTAGTAATTTGAAAGCTGGTGGAGCTTAGAATAGATGGCCTAATAGAATGCATACCACACACTGCTACAGGCCCAAAATTATTTTCCAGGCAAGATGCAGCTAAAACTTATTAGTAATTTGAAAGCTGGTGGAGCCTAGTATAGATGGCCTAATAAAATGAGTACCACACACTGCTACTATGCCCAAAATTATTTTCCAGGCAAGATGCAGCTAAAAATTATTAGTAATTTGAAAGCTGGTGGAGCTTAGAATAGATGGCCTAATAGAATGAGTACCATACACTGCTACAGGCCCAAAATTATTTTCCAGGCAAGATGCAGCTAAAAATTATTAGTAATTTGAAAGCTGGTGGAGCTTAGTATAGATGGCCTAATAGAATGAGTACCACACACTGCTACAGGCCCAAAATTATTTTCCAGGCAAGATGCAGCTAAAAATGATTAGTAATTTGAAAGCTGGTGGAGCTTAGTATAGATGGCCTAGTAGAATGAGTACCACACACTGCTACTATGCCCAACATTATTTTCCAGGCAAGATGCAGCTAAAAATTATTAGTAATTTGAAAGCTGGTGGAGCCTAGTATAGATGGCCTAATAGAATGAGTACCACACACTGCTAATATGCCCAAAATTATTTTCCAGGCAAGATGCAGCTAAAAATTATTAGTAATTTGAAAGCTGGTGGAGCTTAGAATAGATGGCCTAATAGAATGAGTACCACACACTACTACAGGCCCAAAATTATTTTCCAGGCAAGATGCAGCTAAAAATTATTAGTAATTTGAAAGCTGGTGGAGCTTAGTATAGATGGCCTAATAGAATGAGTACCACACACTGCTACAGGCCCAAAATTATTTTCCAGGCAAGATGCAGCTAAAAATGATTAGTAATTTGAAAGCTGGTGGAGCTTAGTATAGATGGCCTAGTAGAATGAGTACCACACACTGCTACTATGCCCAACATTATTTTCCAGGCAAGATGCAGCTAAAAATTATTAGTAATTTGAAAGCTGGTGGAGCCTAGTATAGATGGCCTAATAGAATGAGTACCACACACTGCTAATATGCCCAAAATTATTTTCCAGGCAAGATGCAGCTAAAAATTATTAGTAATTTGAAAGCTGGTGGAGCTTAGAATAGATGGCCTAATAGAATGAGTACCACACACTACTACAGGCCCAAAATTATTTTCCAGGCAAGATGCAGCTAAAAATTATTAGTAATTTGAAAGCTGGTGGAGCTTAGTATAGATGGCCTAATAGAATGAGTACCACACACTGCTACTATGCCCAAAATTATTTTTCAGGCAAGATGTAGCTAAAAATTATCAGTAATTTGAAAGCTGGTGGAGCTTAGTATAGATGGCCTAATAGAATGAGTACCACACACTGCTACAGGCCCAAAATTATTTTCCAGGCAAGATGCAGCTAAAAATTATTAGTAATTTGAAAACAGGTGGAGCTTAGTATAGATGGCCTAATAGAATGAGTACCACACACTGCTACTATGCCCAAAATTATTTTCCAGGCAAGATGCAGCTAAAAATTATTAGTAATTTGAAACCTGGTGGAGCTTAGTATAGGTGGCCTAATAGAATGAGTACCACACACTGCTACAGGCCCAAAATTATTTTCCAGGCAAGATGCAGCTAAAAATTATTAGTAATTTGAAAGCTGGTGGAGCCTAGTATACATGGCCTAATAGAATGAGTACCACACACTGCTACAGGCCCAAAATTATTTTCCAGGCAAGATGCAGCTAAAAATTATTAGTAATTTGAAAGCTGGTGGAGCTTAGTATAGATGGCCTAATAGAATGAGTACCACACACTGCTACTATGCACAAAATTATTTTCCAGGCAAGATGCAGCTAAAAATTATTAGTAATTTGAAAGGTGGAGGAGCTTAGAATAGGTGGCCTAATAGAATGAGTACCACAAACTGCTACAGGCCCAAAATTATTTTCCAGGCAAGATGCAGCTAAAAATTATTAGTAATTTGAAAGCTGGTGGAGCCTAGTATAGATGGCATAATAGAATGAGTACCACACACTTCTACAGGCCCAAAATTATTTTCCAGGCAAGATGCAGCTAAAAATTATTAGTAATTTGAAAGCTGGTGGAGTCTAGTATAGATGGCCTAATAGAATGAGTACCACACACTGTTACTATGCCCAAAATTATTTTCCAGGCAACATGCAGCTAAAAATTATTAGTAATTTGAAATCTGGTAGAGCTTAGTGTAGATGGCCTAATAGAATGCGTACAACACACTGCTACTTTGCCCAAAAATATTTTCTAGGCAAGATGAAGCTAAAAGTTATTAGTAATTTGAATGCTGGTGGAGCTTAGTATAGATGGCCTAATAGAATGAGTACCACACACTGCTACTATGCCCAAAATTATTTTCCAGGCAAGATGCAGCTAAAAATTATTAGTAATTTGAAAGCTGGTGGAGCTTAGTATAGATGGCCTAATAGAATGAGTACCACACACTGCTACTATGCCCAAAATTATTTTCCAGGCTAGATGCAGCTAAAAATTATTAGTAATTTGAAAGCTGGTGGAGCTTAGAATAGATGGCCTAATAGAATGCATACCACACACTGCTACAGGCCCAAAATTATTTTCCAGGCAAGATGCAGCTAAAACTTATTAGTAATTTGAAAGCTGGTGGAGCCTAGTATAGATGGCCTAATAGAATGAGTACCACACACTGCTAATATGCCCAAAATTATTTTCCAGGCAAGATGCAGCTAAAAATTATTAGTAATTTGAAAGCTGGTGGAGCTTAGAATAGATGGCCTAATAGAATGAGTACCACACACTGCTACAGGCCCAAAATTATTTTCCAGGCAAGATGCAGCTAAAAATTATTAGTAATTTGAAAGCTGGTGGAGCTTAGTATAGATGGCCTAATAGAATGAGTACCACACACTGCTACAGGCCCAAAATTATTTTCCAGGCAAGATGCAGCTAAAAATGATTAGTAATTTGAAAGCTGGTGGAGCTTAGTATAGATGGCCTAGTAGAATGAGTACCACACACTGCTACTATGCCCAACATTATTTTCCAGGCAAGATGCAGCTAAAAATTATTAGTAATTTGAAAGCTGGTGGAGCCTAGTATAGATGGCCTAATAGAATGAGTACCACACACTGCTAATATGCCCAAAATTATTTTCCAGGCAAGATGCAGCTAAAAATTATTAGTAATTTGAAAGCTGGTGGAGCTTAGAATAGATGGCCTAATAGAATGAGTACCACACACTACTACAGGCCCAAAATTATTTTCCAGGCAAGATGCAGCTAAAAATTATTAGTAATTTGAAAGCTGGTGGAGCTTAGTATAGATGGCCTAATAGAATGAGTACCACACACTGCTACAGGCCCAAAATTATTTTCCAGGCAAGATGCAGCTAAAAATGATTAGTAATTTGAAAGCTGGTGGAGCTTAGTATAGATGGCCTAGTAGAATGAGTACCACACACTGCTACTATGCCCAACATTATTTTCCAGGCAAGATGCAGCTAAAAATTATTAGTAATTTGAAAGCTGGTGGAGCCTAGTATAGATGGCCTAATAGAATGAGTACCACACACTGCTAATATGCCCAAAATTATTTTCCAGGCAAGATGCAGCTAAAAATTATTAGTAATTTGAAAGCTGGTGGAGCTTAGAATAGATGGCCTAATAGAATGAGTACCACACACTACTACAGGCCCAAAATTATTTTCCAGGCAAGATGCAGCTAAAAATTATTAGTAATTTGAAAGCTGGTGGAGCTTAGTATAGATGGCCTAATAGAATGAGTACCACACACTGCTACTATGCCCAAAATTATTTTTCAGGCAAGATGTAGCTAAAAATTATCAGTAATTTGAAAGCTGGTGGAGCTTAGTATAGATGGCCTAATAGAATGAGTACCACACACTGCTACAGGCCCAAAATTATTTTCCAGGCAAGATGCAGCTAAAAATTATTAGTAATTTGAAACCTGGTGGAGCTTAGTATAGGTGGCCTAATAGAATGAGTACCACACACTGCTACAGGCCCAAAATTATTTTCCAGGCAAGATGCAGCTAAAAATTATTAGTAATTTGAAAGCTGGTGGAGCCTAGTATAGATGGCCTAATAGAATGAGTACCACACACTGCTACAGGCCCAAAATTATTTTCCAGGCAAGATGCAGCTAAAAATTATTAGTAATTTGAAAGCTGGTGGAGCTTAGTATAGATGGCCTAATAGAATGAGTACCACACACTGCTACTATGCACAAAATTATTTTCCAGGCAAGATGCAGCTAAAAATTATTAGTAATTTGAAAGGTGGAGGAGCTTAGAATAGGTGGCCTAATAGAATGAGTACCACAAACTGCTACAGGCCCAAAATTATTTTCCAGGCAAGATGCAGCTAAAAATTATTAGTAATTTGAAAGCTGGTGGAGCCTAGTATAGATGGCATAATAGAATGAGTACCACACACTTCTACAGGCCCAAAATTATTTTCCAGGCAAGATGCAGCTAAAAATTATTAGTAATTTGAAAGCTGGTGGAGTCTAGTATAGATGGCCTAATAGAATGAGTACCACACACTGTTACTATGCCCAAAATTATTTTCCAGGCAACATGCAGCTAAAAATTATTAGTAATTTGAAAGCTGGTGTAGCTTAGAATAGGTGGCCTAATAGAATGAGTACCACACACTGCTTCAGGCCATAAATTATTTTCCAGGCAAGATGCAGCTAAAAATTATTAGTAATTTGAAAGCTGGTGGAGCCTAGTATAGATGGCCTAATAGAATGAGTTCCACACACTGCTACTATGCCCAAAATTATTTTCCATGCAAGATGCCGCTAAAAATTATTAGTAATTTGAAAGCTGGTGGAGCTTAGTATAGATGGCCTAATAGAATGAGTACCACACACTGCTACTATGCCCAAAATTGTTTTCCAGCAAGATGCAGCTAAAAATTATTAGTAATTTGAAAGCTTGTGGAGCTTAGTATAGATGGCCTAATAGAATGAATACCACACACTGCTACTATGTCCAAAATTATTTTCCAGGCAAGATGCAGATAAAAATTGTTAGTAATTTGAAATCTGGTGGAGCTTAGAATAGATGGCCTGATAGAATGAGTACCACACACTGCTACAGGCCCAAAATTATTTTCCAGGCAAGATGCAGCTAAAACTTATTAATAATTTGAAAGCTGGTGGAGCTTAGTATAGATGGCCTAATAGAATGAGTACCACACACTGCTACTATGCCCAAAATTATTTTCCAGGCAAGATGAAGGTAAAAATTATTAGTAATTTGAAAGCTGGTGGAGCTTAGTATAGGTGGCCTAATAGAATGAGTACCACACACTGCTACTATGCCCAAAATTATTTTCCAGGCAAGATGCAGCTAAAAATTATTAGTAATTTGAAAGCTGGTGGAGCCTAGTATAGATGGCCTAATAGAATGAGTACCACACACTGCTACTATGCCCAAAATTATTTTCCAGGCAAGATGCAGCTAAAAATTATTAGTAATTTGAAAGCTTGTGGAGCTTAGTTTAGATGGCCTAATAGAATGAGTAACACACACTGCTACAGGCCCAAAATTATTTTCCAGGCAAGATGCAGCTAAAAATTATTAGTAATTTGAAAGCTGGTGGAGCTTAGTATAGATGGCCTAATAGAATGAGTACCACACACTGTTACTATGCCCAAAATTATTTTCCAGGCAACATGCAGCTAAAAATTATTAGTAATTTGAAAGCTGGTGGAGCTTAGTATAGATGGCCTAATAGAATGAGTACCACACACTGCTACAGGCCCAAAATTATTTTCCAGGCAAGATGCAGCTAAAAATTATTAGTAATTTGAAAGCTGGTGGAGCTTAGTATAGATGGCCTAATAGAATGAGTACCACACACTGCTACAGGCCCAAAATTATTTTCCAGGCAAGATGCAGCTAAAAATTATTAGTAATTTGAAAGCTGGTGGAGCTTAGTATAGATGGCCTAATAGAATGAGTACCACACACTGCTGCTACACCCAAAATTATTTTCCAGGCAAGATGCAGCTAAAAATTATTAGTAATTTGAAAGCTGGTGGAGCTTAGTATAGATGGCCTAATAGAATGAGTACCACACACTGCTACAAGATCAAAATTATTTTCCAGGCAAGATGCAGCTAAAAATTATTAGTAATTTGAAAGCTGGTGGAGCTTAGTATAGATGGCCTAATAGAATGAGTACCACACACTGCTACTATGCCCAAAATTATTTTCTAGGCAAGATGCAGCTAAAAATTATTAGTAATTTGAAAGCTGGTGGAGCTTAGAATAGATGGCCTAATAGAATAGTGTACCACACACTGCTACAGGCCCAAAATTATTTTCCAGGCAAGATGCAGCTAAAAATTATTAGTAATTTGAAAGCTGGTGGAGCTTAGTATAGTTGGCCTAATAGAATGAGTACCACACACTACTACTATGCCCAAAATTATTTTCCAGGCAAGATGCAGCTAAAAAGTATTAGTAATTTGAAAGCTGGTGTAGCTTAGAATAGGTGGCCTAATAGAATGAGTATCACACACTGCTACAGGCCCAAAATTATTTTCCAGAGAAGATGCAGCTAAAAATGATTAGTAATTTGAAATCTGGTGGAGCTTAGTATAGATGGCCTAATAGAATGAGTACCACACACTGCTAATATGCCCAAAATTATTTTCCAGGCAAGATGCAGCTAAAAATTATTAGTAATTTGAAAGCTGGTGGAGCTTAGAATAGATGGCCTAATAGAATGAGTACCACACACTGATACAGGCCCAAAATTATTTTCCAGGCAAGATGCAGCTAAAAATTATTAGTAATTTGAAAGCTGGTGGAGCTTAGTATAGATGGCCTAATAGAATGAGTACCACACACTGCTACTATGCCCAAAATTATTTTTCAGGCAAGATGCAGCTAAAAATTATTAGTAATTTGAAAGCTGGTGGAGCTTGGTATAGATGGCCTAATAGAATGAGTACCACACACTGCTACAGGCCCAAAATTATTTTCCAGGCAAGATGCAGCTAAAAATTATTAGTAATTTGAAAGCTGGTGGAGCTTAGTATAGATGGCCTAATAGAATGAGTACCACACACTGCTACTATGCCCAAAATTATTTTCCAGGCAAGATGCAGCTAAAAAGTATTAGTAATTTGAAAGCTGGTGTAGCTTAGAATAGGTGGCCTAATAGAATAAGTACCACACACTGCTACAGGCCCAAAATTATTTTCCAGGCAAGATGCAGCTAAAAATTATTAGTAATTTGAAAGGTGGAGGAGCTTAGAATAGGTGGCCTAATAGAATGAGTACCACACACTGCTACAGGCCCAAAATTATTTTCCAGGCAAGATGCAGCTAAAAATTATTAGTAATTTGAAAGCTGGTGGAGCCTAGTATAGATGGCCTAATAGAATGAGTACCACACACTTCTACAGGCCCAAAATTATTTTCCAGGCAAGATGCAGCTAAAAATTATTAGTAATTTGAAAGCTGGTGGAGCTTAGTATAGATGGCCTAATAGAATGAGTACCACACACTGTTACTATGCCCAAAATTATTTTCCAGGCAACATGCAGCTAAAAATTATTAGTAATTTGAAAGCTGGTGTAGCTTAGAATAGGTGGCCTAATAGAATGAGTACCACACACTGCTACAGGCCCAAAATTATTTTCCAGGCAAGATGCAGCTAAAAATTATTAGTAATTTGAAAGCTGGTGGAGCCTAGTATAGATGGCCTAATAGAATGAGTACCACACACTGCTACAGGCCCAAAATTATTTTCCAGGCAAGATGCAGCTAAAAAATATTAGTAATTTGAAAGCTGGTGGAGCCTAGTATAGATGGCCTAATAGAATGAGTACCACACACTGCTACTATGCCCAAAATTGTTTTCCAGGCAAGATGCAGCTAAAAATTATTAGTAATTTGAAAGCTGGTGGAGCTTAGTATAGATGGCCTAATAGAATGAGTACCACACACTGCTACTATGTCCAAAATTATTTTCCAGGCAAGATGCAGCTAAAAATTGTTAGTAATTTGAAATCTGGTGGAGCTTAGAATAGATGGCCTGATAGAATGAGTACCACACACTGCTACAGGCCCAAAATTATTTGTCAGGCAAGATGCAGCTAAAAATTATTAGTAATTTGAAAGCTGGTGGATCTTAGTATAGATGGCCTAATAGAATGAGTACCACACACTGCTACTATGCCCAAAATTATTTTCCAGGCAAGATGCAGCTAAAAATTATTAGTAATTTGAAAGCTGGTGGAGCCTAGTGTAGATGGCCTAATAGAATGAGTACCACACACTGCTACAGGCCCAAAATTATTTTCCAGGCAAGATGCAGCTAAAAATTATTAGTAATTTGAAAGCTGGTGGAGCTTAGTATAGTTGGCCTAATAGAATGAGTACTACACACTGCTACTATGCCCAAAATTATTTTCCAGGCAAGATGCAGCTAAAAAGTATTAGTAATTTGAAAGCTGGTGTAGCTTAGAATAGGTGGCCTAATAGAATGAGTACCACACACTGCTACAGGCCCAAAATTATTTTCCAGACAAGATGCAGCTAAAAATGATTAGTAATTTGAAAGCTGGCGGAGCTTAGTATAGATGGCCTAATAGAATGAGTACCACACACTGCTAATATGCCCAAAATTATTTTCCAGGCAAGATGCAGCTAAAAATTATTAGTAATTTGAAAGCTGGTGGAGCTTAGAATAGATGGCCTAATAGAATGAGTACCACACACTCCTACAGGCCCAAAATTATTTTCCAGGCAAGATGCAGCTAAAAATTATTAGTAATTTGAAAGCTGGTGGAGCTTAGTATAGATGGCCTAATAGAATGAGTACCACACACTGCTACTATGCCGAAAATTATTTTTCAGGCAAGATGCAGCTAAAAATTATTAGTAATTTGAAAGCTGGTGGAGCTTAGTATAGATGGCCTAATAGAATGAGTACCACACACTGCTGCAGGCCCAAAATTATTTTCCAGGCAAGATGCAGCTAAAAATTATTAGTAATTTGAAAGCAGGTGGAGCTTAGTATAGATGGCCTAATAGAATGAGTACCACACACTGGTACTATGACCAAAATTATTTTCCAGGCAAGATGCAGCTAAAAATTATTAGTAATTTGAAAGCTGGTGGAGCTTATTATAGGTGGCCTAATAGAATGAGTACCACACACTGCTACAGGCCCAATATTATTTTCCAGGCAAGATGCAGCTAAAAATTATTAGTAATTTGAAAGCTGGTGGAGCCTAGTATAGATGTCCTAATAGAATGAGTACCACACAATGCTACTATGCCCAAAATTATTTTCCAGGCAAGATGCAGCTAAAAATTATTAGTAATTTGAAAGCTGGTGGAGCCTAGTATAGATGGCCTAATAGAATGAGTACCACACACTGCTACTATGCCCAAAATTATTTTCCAGGCAAGATGCAGCTAAAAATTATTAGTAATTTGAAAGCTTGTGGAGCTTAGAATAGATGGCCTAATAGAATGAGTACCACACACTGCTACAGGCCCAAAATTATTTTCCAGGCAAGATGCAGCTAAAAATTATTAGTAATTTGAAAGCTGGTGGAGCTTAGTATAGATGGCCTAATAGAATGAGTACCACACACTGTTACTATGCCGAATATTATTTTCCAGGCAACATGCAGCTAAAAATTATTAGTAATTTGAAAGCTGGTGGAGCTTAGTATAGATGGCCTAATAGAATGAGTACCACACACTGCTACAGGCCCAAAATCATTTTCCAGGCAAGATGCAGCTAAAAATTATTAATAATTTGAAAGCTGGTGGAGCTTAATATAGATGGCCTAATAGAATGAGTACCACACACTGCTACTATGCCCAAAATTATTTTCCAGGCAAGATGCAGCTAAAAATTATTAGTAATTTGACAGCTGGTGGAGCTTAGAATAGGTGGCCTAATAGAATGAGTACCACACACTGCTACAGGCCCAAAATTATTTTCCAGGCAAGATGCAGCTAAAAATTATTAGTAATTTGAAAGCTGGTGGAGCCTAGTATAGATGGCCTAATAGAATGAGTACCACACACTGCTACAGGCCCAAAATTATTTTCCAGGCAAGATGCAGCTAAAAATTATTAGTAATTTGAAAGCTGGTGGAGCTTAGTATAGATGGCCTAATAGAATGAGTACCACACACTGTTACTATGCCCAAAATTATTTTCCAGGCAACATGCAGCTAAAAATTATTAGTAATTTGAAAGCTGGTGGAGCTTAGAATAGGTGGCCTAATAGAATGAGTACCACACACTGCTACAGGCCCAAAATTATTTTCCAGGCAAGATGCAGCTAAAAATTATTAGTAATTTGAAAGCTGGTGGAGCCTAGTATAGATGGCCTAATATAATGAGTACCACACACTGCTACTATGCCCAAAATTATTTTCCAGGCAAGATGCAGCTAAAAATTATTAGTAATTTGAAAGCTGGTGGAGCCTAGTATAGATGGCCTAATAGAATGAGTACCACACACTGCTACTATGCCCAAAATTATTTTCCAGGCAAGATGCAGCTAAAAATTATTAGTAATTTGAAAGCTTGTGGAGCTTAGTATAGATGGCCTAATAGAATGAGTACCACACACTGCTACTATGCCCAAAATTATTTTCCAGGCAAGATGCAGCTAAAAATTTTTAGTAATTTGAAAGCTGGTGGAGCCTAGTATAGATAACCTAATAGAATGAGTACCACACACTGCTACTATGCCCAAAATTGTTTTCCAGGCAAGATGCCACTAAAAATTATTAGTAATTTGAAAGCTGGTGGAGCTTAGTATAGATGGCCTAATAGAATGAGTACCACACACTGCTACTATGTCCAAAATTATTTTCCAGGCAAGATGCAGCTAAAAATTATTAGTAATTTGAAATCTGGTGGAGCTTAGAATAGATGGCCTGATAGAATGAGTGCCACACACTGCTACAGGCCCAAAATTATTTTCCAGGCAAGATGCAGCTAAAAATTATTAGTAATTTGAAAGCTGGTGGAGCTTAGTATAGATGGCCTAATAGAATGAGTACCACACACTGCCACTATGCCCAAAATTATTTTCCAGGCAAGATGCAGCTTAAAATTATTAGTAATTTGAAAGCTGGTGGAGCCTAGTATAGATGGCCTAATATAATGAGTACCACACACTGCTGCTATGCCCAAAATTATTTTCCAGGCAAGATGCAGCTAAAAATTATTAGTAATTTGAAAGCTGGTGGAGCTTAGTATAGATGGCCGAATAGAATGAGTACCACACACAGCTACTATGCCCAAAATTATTTTCCAGGCAAGATGCAGCTAAAAATTATTAGTAATTTGCAAGCTGGTGGAGCCTAGTATAGATGGCCTAATAGAATGAGTACCACACACTGCTACTATGTCCAAAATTATTTTACAGGCAAGATGCAGCTAAAAATAATTACTAATTTGAAATCTGGTGGAGCTTAGAATAGATGGCCTGATAGAATGAGTACCAGACACTGCTACAGGCCCAAAATTATTTTCCTGGCAAGATGCAGCTAAAAATTATTAGTAGTTTGAAAGCTGGTGGAGCTTAGTATAGATGGCCTAATAGAATGAGTACCACACACTGCTACTATGCCCAAAATTATTTTCCAGGCAAGATGCAGCTAAAAGTTATTAGTAATTTGAAAGCTGGTGGAGCTTAGAATAGGTGGCCTAATAGAATGAGTACCACACACTGCTACAGGCCCAAAATTATTTTCCAGGCAAGATGCAGCTAAAAATTATTAATAATTTGAAAGATGGTGGAGCTTAGAATAGGTGGCCTAATAGAATGAGTGCCACACACTGCTACAGGCCCAAAATTATATTCCAGGCAAGATGCAGCTAAAAATTATTAGAAATTTGAAAGCTGGTGGAGCTTAGTATAGATGGCCTAATAGAATGAGTACCACACACTGCTACTGTGCCCAAAATTATTTTCCAGGCAAGATGCAGCTAAAAATAATTAGTAATTTGAAAGCTGGTGGAGCTTAGTATAAATGGCCTAATAGAATGAGTACCACACACTGCTACTATGCCCAAAATTATTTTCCAGGCAAGATGCAGCTAAAAATTATTAGTAATTTGAAAGCTGGTGGAGCTTAGTATAGATGGCCTAATAGAATGAGTATCACACACTGCTACTGGCCCAAAATTATTTTCCAGGCAAGATGCAACTAAAAATTATTAGTAATTTGAAAGCTGGTGGAGCTTACTATAGATGGCCTAATAGAATGAGTACGACACACTGCTACTATGCCCAAAATTATTTTGCAGGCAAGATGCAGCTAAAAATTATTAGTAATTTGAAAGCTGGTGGAGCTTAGAATAGGTGGCCTAATAGAATGAGTAGCACACACTGCTACTATGCCAAAAATTATTTTCCAGGCAAGATGCAGCTAAAAATTATTTGTAATTTGAAAGCTGGTGGAGCCTACTATAGATGGCCTAATAGAATGAGTACCACACACTGCTAGAGGCCCAAAATTATTTTCCAGGCAAGATGCAACTAAAAATTATTAGTAATTTGAAAGCTGGTGGAGCCTAGTATAGATGGCCTAATAGAATGAGTACCACACACTGCTACTATGCCCAAAATTATTTTCCAGGCAAGATGCAGCTAAAAATTATTAGTAATTTGAAAGCTGGTGGAGCTTAGTATAGATGGCCTAATAGAATGTGTACCACACACTGCTACTATGCCCAAAATTATTTTCCAGGCAAGATGCAGCTAAAAATTATTAGTAATTTGAAAGCTGGTGGAGCTTAGAATAGATGGCCTAATAGAATGAGTACCACACACTGCTACAGGCCCAAAATTATTTTCCAGGCAAGATGCAGCTAAAATTTTTTAGTAATTTGAAAGCTGGTGGAGCTTAGTATAGATGGCCTAATAGAATGAGTACCACACACTGCTACTATGCCCAAAATTATTTTCCAGGCAAGATGCAGCTAAAAATTATTAATAATTTGAAAGCTGGAGGAGCCTAGTATAGATGGCCTAATAGAATGAGTACCACACACTGCTACAGGCCCAAAATAATTTTCCAGGCAAGATGCAGCTAAAAATTATTAGTAATTTGAAAGCTGGTGGAGCTTAGAATAGATGGCCTAATAGAATGAGTACCACACACTGCTACAGGCCCAAAATTATTTTCCAGGCAAGATGCAGCTAAAATTTTTAAGTAATTTGAAAGCTGGTGGAGCTTAGTATAGATGGCCTAATAGAATGAGTACCACAAACTGCTACTATGCCCAAAATTATTTTCCAGGCAAGATGCAGCTAAAAATTATTAGTAATTTGAAAGCTGGTGGAGCTTAGTATAGATGGCCTAATAGAATGAGTACCACACACTGCTACAGGCCCAAAATTATTTTCCAGGCAAGATGCAGCTAAAAATTATTAGTAATTTGAAAGCTGGTGGAGCTTAGTATAGATGGCCTAATAGAATGAGTACCACACACTGCTACTATGGCCAAAATTATTTTCCAGGCAAGATGCAGCTAAAAATTATTAGTAATTTGAAAGCTGGTGGAGCTTAGAATAGGTGACCTAATAGAATGAGTACCACACACTGCTACAGGCCCAAAATTATTTTCTAGGCAAGATGCAGCTAAAAATTATTAGTAATTTGAAAGCTGGTGGAGCTTAGTATAGATGGCCTAATAGAATGAGTACCACACACTGCTACAGGCCCAAAATTATTTTCCAGGCAAGATGCAGCTAAAAATTATTAGTAATTTGAAAGCTGGTGGAGCTTAGTATAGATGGCCTAATAGAATGAGTACCACACACTGCTACTATGCCCAAAATTATTTTCCAGGCAAGATGCAGTTAAAAATTATTAGTAATTTGAAAGCTGGTGGAGCTTAGAATAGGTGGCCTAATAGAATGAGTACCACACACTGCTACAGGCCCAAAATAATTTTCCAGGCAAGATGCAGCTAAAAATTATTAGTAATTTGAAAGCTGGTGGAGCTTAGTATAGATGGCCTAATAGAATGAGTACCACACACTGCTACTATACCCAAAATTATTTTCCAGGCAAGATGCAGCTAAAAATTATTAGTAATTTGAAAGCTGGTGGAGCTTAGTATATATGGCGTAATAGAATGAGTGCCACACACTGCTACAGGCCCAAAATTATTTTCCAGGCAAGATGCAGCTAAAAATTATTAGTAATTAGAAAGCTGGTGGAGCTTAGTATAGATGGCCCAGCAGAATGAGTACCACACACTGTTACTGTGCCCAAACTTATTTTCCAGGCAACAAGCAGCTAAAAATTATTAGTAATTTGAAAGCTGGTGGAGCTTAGAATAGGTGGCCTAATAGAATGAGTACCACACACTACTACTATGCCCAAAATTATTTTCCAGGCAAGATGCAGCTAAAAATTATTAGTAATTTGAAAGCTGGTGGAGCTTAGAATAGATGGCCTAATAGAATGAGTACCACACACTGCTACAGGCCCAAAATTATTTTCCAGGCAAGATGCGGCTAAAAATTATTAGTAAATTGAAAGCTGGTGGAGCTTAGTATAGATGGCCTAATAGAATGAGTACCACACACTGCTACTATGCCCAAAATTATTTTCCAGGCAAGATGCAGCTAAAAATTATTAGTAATTTGAAAGCTGGTGGAGCTTAGTATATATGGCCTAATAAAATGAGTGCCACACACTGCTACAGGCCCAAAATTATTTTCCAGGCAAGATGCAGCTAAAAATTATTAGTAATTTGAAAGCTGGTGGAGCTTAGTATAGGTGGCCTAATAGAATGAGTACCACACACTGCTACTATGCCCAAAATTATTTTTCAGGCAAGATGCAGCTAAAAATTATTAGTAATTTGAAAGCAGGTGGAGCTTAGTATAGATGGCCTAATAGAATGAGTACCACACACTGCTACAGGCCCAAAATTATTTTCCAGGCGAGATGCAGCTAAAAATTATTAGTAATTTGAAAGCTGGTGGAGCTTAGTATAGATGGCCTAATAAAATGAGTACCACACACTGCTACTATGCCCAAAATTATTTTCCAGGCAAGATGCAGCTAAAAATTATTAGTAATTTGAAAGCTGGTCAAGCCTATTATAGATGGCCTAATAGAATGAGTACCACACACTGCTACAGGCCCAAAATTATTTTCCAGGCAAAATGCAGCTAAAAATTATTAGTAATTTGAAAGCTGGTGGAGCCTAGTATAGATGGCCTAATAGAATGAGTACCACACACTGCTACTATGCCCAAAATTATTTTCCAGGCAAGATGCAGCTAAAAGTTATTAGTAATTTGAAAGCTGGTGGAGCTTAGATTAGGTGGCCTAATAGAATGAGTACCACACACTGCTACAGGCCCAAAATTATTTTCCAGGCAAGATGCAGCTAAAAATTATTAATAATTTGAAAGCTGGTGGAGCTTAGAATAGGTGGCCTAATAGAATGAGTGCCACACACTGCTTCAGGCCCAAAATTATTTTCCAGGCAAGATGCAGCTAAAAATTATTAGTAATTTGAAAGCTGGTGGAGCTTAGTATAGATGGCCTAATAGAATGAGTACCACACACTGCCACTATGCCCAAAATTATTTTCCAGGCAAGATGCAGCTTAAAATTATTAGTAATTTGAAAGCTGGTGGAGCCTAGTATAGATGGCCTAATAGAATGAGTACCACACACTGCTGCTATGCCCAAAATTATTTTCCAGGCAAGATGCAGCTAAAAATTATTAGTAATTTGAAAGCTGGTGGAGCTTAGTATAGATGGCCGAATAGAATGAGTACCACACACAGCTACTATGCCCAAAATTATTTTCCAGGCAAGATGCAGCTAAAAATTATTAGTAATTTGCAAGCTGGTGGAGCCTAGTATAGATAGCCTAATAGAATGAGTACCACACACTGCTACTATGTCCAAAATTATTTTACAGGCAAGATGCAGCTAAAAATTATTACTAATTTGAAATCTGGTGGAGCTTAGAATAGATGGCCTGATAGAATGAGTACCAGACACTGCTACAGGCCCAAAATTATTTTCCTGGCAAGATGCAGCTAAAAATTATTAGTAGTTTGAAAGCTGGTGGAGCTTAGTATAGATGGCCTAATAGAATGAGTACCACACACTGCTACTATGCCCAAAATTATTTTCCAGGCAAGATGCAGCTAAAAGTTATTAGTAATTTGAAAGCTGGTGGAGCTTAGAATAGGTGGCCTAATAGAATGAGTACCACACACTGCTACAGGCCCAAAATTATTTTCCAGGCAAGATGCATCTAAAAATTATTAATAATTTGAAAGATGGTGGAGCTTAGAATAGGTGGCCTAATAGAATGAGTGCCACACACTGCTACAGGCCCAAAATTATATTCCAGGCAAGATGCAGCTAAAAATTATTAGTAATTTGAAAGCTGGTGGAGCTTAGTATAGATGGCCTAATAGAATGAGTACCACACACTGCTACTGTGCCCAAAATTATTTTCCAGGCAAGATGCAGCTAAAAATAATTAGTAATTTGAAAGCTGGTGGAGCTTAGTATAGATGGCCTAATAGAATGAGTACCACACACTGCTACTATGCCCAAAATTATTTTCCAGGCAAGATGCAGCTAAAAATTATTAGTAATTTGAAAGCTGGTGGAGCTTAGTATACATGGCCTAATAGAATGAGTACCACACACTGCTACAAGCCCAAAATTATTTTCCAGGCAAGATGCAGCTAAAAATTATTAGTAATTTGAAAGCTTGTGGAGCCTAGTATAGATGGCCTAATAGAATGAGTACCACACACTGCTACTGGCCCAAAATTATTTTCCAGGCAAGATGCAACTAAAAATTATTAGTAATTTGAAAGCTGGTGGAGCTTACTATAGATGGCCTAATAGAATGAGTACGACACACTGCTACTATGCCCAAAATAATTTTGCAGGCAAGATGCAGCTAAAAATTATTAGTAATTTGAAAGCTGGTGGAGCTTAGAATAGGTGGCCTAATAGAATGAGTAGCACACACTGCTACTATGCCGAAAATTATTTTCCAGGCAAGATGCAGCTAAAAATTATTTGTAATTTGAAAGCTGGTGGAGCCTACTATAGATGGCCTAATAGAATGAGTACCACACACTGCTACAGGCCCAAAATTATTTTCCGGGCAAGATGCAACTAAAAATTATTAGTAATTTGAAAGCTGGTGGAGCCTAGTATAGATGGCCTAATAGAATGAGTACCACACACTGCTACTATGCCCAAAATTATTTTCCAGGCAAGATGCAGCTAAAAATTATTAGTAATTTGAAAGCTGGTGGAGCTTAGTATAGATGGCCTAATAGAATGTGTACCACACACTGCTACTATGCCCAAAATTATTTTCCAGGCAAGATGCAGCTAAAAATTATTAGTAATTTGAAAGCTGGTGGAGCTTAGAATAGATGGCCTAATAGAATGAGTACCACACACTGCTACAGGCCCAAAATTATTTTCCAGGCAAGATGCAGCTAAAATTTTTTAGTAATTTGAAAGCTGGAGGAGCTTAGTATAGATGGCCTAATAGAATGAGTACCACACACTGCTACTATGCCCAAAATTATTTTCCAGGCAAGATGCAGCTAAAAATTATTAGTAATTTGAAAGCTGGAGGAGCCTAGTATAGATGGCCTAATAGAATGAGTACCACACACTGCTACAGGCCCAAAATAATTTTCCAGGCAAGATGCAGCTAAAAATTATTAGTAATTTGAAAGCTGCTGGAGCTTAGTATAGATGGCCTAATAGAATGAGTACCACACACTGCCACTATGCCCAAAATTATTTTCCAGGCAAGATGCAGCTTAAAATTATTAGTAATTTGAAAGCTGGTGGAGCCTTGTATAGATGGCCTAATAGAATGAGTACCACACACTGCTGCTATGCCCAAAATTATTTTCCAGGCAAGATGCAGCTAAAAATTATTAGTAATTTGAAAGGTGGTGGAGCTTAGTATAGATGGCCGAATAGAATGAGTACCACACACAGCTACTATGCCCAAAATTATTTTCCAGGCAAGATGCAGCTAAAAATTATTAGTAATTTGCAAGCTGGTGGAGCCTAGTATAGATGGCCTAATAGAATGAGTACCACACACTGCTACTATGTCCAAAATTATTTTACAGGCAAGATGCAGCTAAAAATTATTACTAATTTGAAATCTGGTGGAGCTTAGAATAGATGGCCTGATAGAATGAGTACCAGACACTGCTACAGGCCCAAAATTATTTTCCTGGCAAGATGCAGCTAAAAATTATTAGTAGTTTGAAAGCTGGTGGAGCTTAGTATAGATGGCCTAATAGAATGAGTACCACACACTGCTACTATGCCCAAAATTATTTTCCAGGCAAGATGCAGCTAAAAGTTATTAGTAATTTGAAAGCTGGTGGAGCTTAGAATAGGTGGCCTAATAGAATGAGTACCACACACTGCTACAGGCCCAAAATTATTTTCCAGGCAAGATGCATCTAAAAATTATTAATAATTTGAAAGATGGTGGAGCTTAGAATAGGTGGCCTAATAGAATGAGTGCCACACACTGCTACAGGCCCAAAATTATATTCCAGGCAAGATGCAGCTAAAAATTATTAGTAATTTGAAAGCTGGTGGAGCTTAGTATAGATGGCCTAATAGAATGAGTACCACACACTGCTACTGTGCCCAAAATTATTTTCCAGGCAAGATGCAGCTAAAAATAATTAGTAATTTGAAAGCTGGTGGAGCTTAGTATAGATGGCCTAATAGAATGAGTACCACACACTGCTACTATGCCCAAAATTATTTTCCAGGCAAGATGCAGCTAAAAATTATTAGTAATTTGAAAGCTGGTGGAGCTTAGTATAGATGGCCTAATAGAATGAGTACCACACACTGCTACAAGCCCAAAATTATTTTCCAGGCAAGATGCAGCTAAAAATTATTAGTAATTTGAAAGCTTGTGGAGCCTAGTATAGATGGCCTAATAGAATGAGTACCACACACTGCTACTGGCCCAAAATTATTTTCCAGGCAAGATGCAACTAAAAATTATTAGTAATTTGAAAGCTGGTGGAGCTTACTATAGATGGCCTAATAGAATGAGTACGACACACTGCTACTATGCCCAAAATTATTTTGCAGGCAAGATGCAGCTAAAAATTATTAGTAATTTGAAAGCTGGTGGAGCTTAGAATAGGTGGCCTAATAGAATGAGTAGCACACACTGCTACTATGCCGAAAATTATTTTCCAGGCAAGATGCAGCTAAAAATTATTTGTAATTTGAAAGCTGGTGGAGCCTACTATAGATGGCCTAATAGAATGAGTACCACACACTGCTACAGGCCCAAAATTATTTTCCAGGCAAGATGCAACTAAAAATTATTAGTAATTTGAAAGCTGGTGGAGCCTAGTATAGATGGCCTAATAGAATGAGTACCACACACTGCTACTATGCCCAAAATTATTTTCGAGGCAAGATGCAGCTAAAAATTATTAGTAATTTGAAAGCTGGTGGAGCTTAGTATAGATGGCCTAATAGAATGTGTACCACACACTGCTACTATGCCCAAAATTATTTTCCAGGCAAGATGCAGCTAAAAATTATTAGTAATTTGAAAGCTGGTGGAGCTTAGAATAGATGGCCTAATAGAATGAGTACCACACACTGCTACAGGCCCAAAATTATTTTCCAGGCAAGATGAAGCTAAAATTTTTTAGTAATTTGAAAGCTGGTGGAGCTTAGTATAGATGGCCTAATAGAATGAGTACCACACACTGCTACTATGCCCAAAATTATTTTCCAGGCAAGATGCAGCTAAAAATTATTAGTAATTTGAAAGCTGGAGGAGCCTAGTATAGATGGCCTAATAGAATGAGTACCACACACTGCTACAGGCCCAAAATAATTTTCCAGGCAAGATGCAGCTAAAAATTATTAGTAATTTGAAAGCTCATGGAGCTTAGAATAGATGGCCTAATAGAATGAGTACCACACACTGCTACAGGCCCAAAATTATTTTCCAGGCAAGATGCAGCTAAAATTTTTTAGTAATTTGAAAGCTGGTGGAGCTTAGTATAGATGGCCTAATAGAATTAGTACCACACACTGCTACTATGCCCAAAATTATTTTCCAGGCAAGATGCAGCTAAAAATTATTAGTAATTTGAAAGCTGGTGGAGCTTAGTATAGATGGCCTAATAGAATGAGTACCACACACTGCTACAGGCCCAAAATTATTTTCCAGGCAAGATGCAGCTAAAAATTATTAGTAATTTGAAAGCTGGTGGAGCTTAGTATAGATGGCCTAATAGAATGAGTACCACACACTGCTACTATGCCCAAAATTATTTTCCAGGCAAGATGCAGCTAAAAATTATTAGTAATTTGAAAGCTGGTGGAGCTTAGAATAGGTGGCCTAATAGAATGAGTACCACACACTGCTACAGGCCCACAATAATTTTCCAGGCAAGATGCAGCTAAAAATTATTAGTAATTTGAAAGCTGGTGGAGCTTAGTATAGATGGCCTAATAGAATGAGTACCACACACTGCTACTATACCCAAAATTATTTTCCAGGCAAGGTGCAGCTAAAAATTATTAGTAATTTGAAAGCTGGTGGAGCTTAGTATATATGGCCTAATAGAATGAGTGCCACACACTGCTACAGGCCCAAAATTATTTTCCAGGCAAGATGCAGCTAAAAATTATTAGTAATTAGAAAGCTGGTGGAGCTTAGTATAGATGGCCTAATAGAATGAGTACCACACACTGCTACTATGCCCAAAATTATTTTTCAGGCAAGATGCAGCTAAAAATTATTAGTAATTTGAAAGCAGGTGGAGCTTAGTATAGATGGCCTAATAGAATGAGTACCACACACTGCTACAGGCCCAAAATTATTTTCCAGGCGAGATGCAGCTAAAAATTATTAGTAATTTGAAAGCTGGTGGAGCTTAGTATAGATGGCCTAATAGAATGAGTACCACACACTGCTACTATGCCCAAAATTATTTTCCAGGCAAGATGCAGCTAAAAATTATTAGTAATTTGAAAGCTGGTCGAGCCTATTATAGATGGCCTAATAGAATGAGTACCACACACTGCTACAGGCCCAAAATTATTTTCCAGGCAAAATGCAGCTAAAAATTATTAGTAATTTGAAAGCTGGTGGAGCCTAGTATAGATGGCCTAATAGAATGATTACCACACACTGCTACTATGCCCAAAATTATTTTCCAGGCAAGATGCAGCTAAAAGTTATTAGTAATTTGAAAGCTGGTGGAGCTTAGAATAGGTGGCCTAATAGAATGAGTACCACACACTGCTACAGGCCCAAAATTATTTTCCAGGCAAGATGCAGCTAAAAATTATTAATAATTTGAAAGCTGGTGGAGCTTAGAATAGGTGGCCTAATAGAATGAGTGCCACACACTGCTTCAGGCCCAAAATTATTTTCCAGGCAAAATGCAGCTAAAAATTATTAGTAATTTGAAAGCTGGTGGAGCTTAGTATAGATGGCCTAATAGAATGAGTACCACACACTGCTACTATGCCCAAAATTATTTTCCAGGCAAGATGCAGCTAAAAATTATTAGTAATTTGAAAGCTGGTGGAGCCTAGTATAGATGGCCTAATAGAATGAGTACCACACACTGCTACTATGCCCAAAATTATTTTCCAGGCAAGATACAGCTAAAAATTATTAGTAATTTGAAAGCTGGTGGAGCCTAGTATAGATGGCCTAATAGAATGAGTACCACACACTGCTACAAGCCCAAAATTATTTTCCAGGCAAGATGCAGCTAAAAATTATTAGTAATTTGAAAGCTTGTGGAGCCTAGTATAGATGGCCTAATAGAATGAGTACCACAGACTGCTACTGGCCCAAAATTATTTTCCAAGCAAGATGCAACTAAAAAGTATTAGTAATTTGAAAGCTGGTGGAGCTTAGTATAGATGGCCTAATAGAATGGGTACGACACACTGCTACTATGCCCAAAATTATTTTGCAGGCAAGATGCAGCTAAAAATTATTAGTAATTTGAAAGCTGGTGGAGCTTAGAATAGGTGGCCTAATAGAATGAGTGGAACACACTGCTACTATGCCGAAAATTATTTTCCAGGCAAGATGCAGCTAAAAATTATTTGTAATTTGAAAGCTGGTGGAGCCTACTATAGATGGCCTAATAGAATGAGTACCACACACTGCTACAGGCCCAAAATTATTTTCCAGGCAAGATGCAACTAAAAATTATTAGTAATTTGAAAGCTGGTGGAGCCTAGTATAGATGGCCTAATAGAATGAGTACCACACACTGCTACTATGCCCAAAATTATTTTCCAGGCAAGATGCAGCTAAAAATTATTAGTAATTTGAAAGCTGGAGGAGCTTAGTATAGATGGCCTATTAGAATGTGTACCACACACTGCTACTATGCCCAAAATTATTTTGCAGGCAAGATGCAGCTAAAAATTATTAGTAATTTGAAAGCTGGTGGAGCTTAGAATAGGTGGCCTAATAGAATGAGTACCACACACTGCTACTATGCCCAAAATTATTTTCCAGGCAAGATGCAACTAAAAATTATTAGTAATTTGAAAGCTGGTGGAGCTTAGTATAGATGGCCTAATAGAATGAGTACGACACACTGCTACTATGCCCAAAATTATTTTGCAGGCAAGATGCAGCTAAAAATTATTAGTAATTTGAAAGCTGTTGGAGCTTAGAATAGGTGGCCTAATAGAATGAGTAGCATACACTGCTACTATGCCGAAAATTATTTTCCAGGCAAGATGCAGCTAAAAATTATTTGTGATTTGAAAGCTGGTGGAGCCTACTATAGATGGCCTAATAGAATGAGTACCACACACTGCTACAGGCCCAAAATTATTTTCCAGGCAAGATGCAACTAAAAATTATTAGTAATTTGAAAGCTGGTGGAGCCTAGTATAGATGGCCTAATAGAATGAGTACCACACACTGCTACTATGCCCAAAATTATTTTCCAGGCAAGATGCAGCTAAAAATAATTAGTAATTTGAAAGCTGGTGGAGCTTAGTATAGATGGCCTAATAGAATGAGTACCACACACTGCTACTATGCCCAAAATTATTTTCCAGGCAAGATGCAGCTAAAAATTATTAGTAATTTGAAAGCTGGTGGAGCTTAGTATAGATGGCCTAATAGAATGAGTACCACACACTGCTACAAGCCCAAAATCATTTTCCAGGCAAGATGCAGCTAAAAATTATTAGTAATTTGAAAGCTTGTGGAGCCTAGTATAGATGGCCTAATAGAATGAGTACCACACACTGCTACTGGCCCAAAATTATTTTCCAGGCAAGATGCAGCTAAAAATTATTAGTAATTTGAAAGCTGGTGGAGCTTAGAATAGGTGGCCTAATAGAATGAGTGGAACACACTGCTACTATGCCGAAAATTTTTTTCCAGGCAAGATGCAGCTAAAAATTATTTGTAATTTGAAAGCTGGTGGAGCCTACTATAGATGGCCTAATAGAATGAGTACCACACACTGCTACAGGCCCAAAATTATTTTCCAGGCAAGATGCAACTAAAAATTATTAGTAATTTGAAAGCTGGTGGAGCCTAGTATAGATGGCCTAATAGAATGAGTACCAAACACTGCTACTATGCCCAAAATTATTTTCCAGGCAAGATGCAGCTAAAAATTATTAGTAATTTGAAAGCTGGTGGAGCTTAGTATAGATGGCCTAATAGAATGAGTACCACACACTGCTACTATGCCCAAAATTATTTTCCAGGCAAGATGCAGCTAAAAATTATTAGTAATTTGAAAGCTGGTGGAGCTTAGAATAGATGGCCTAATAGAATGAGTACCACACACTGCTACAGGCCCAAAATTATTTTCCAGGCAAGATGCAGCTAAAATTTTTTAGTAATTTGAAAGCTGGTGGAGCTTAGTATAGATGGCCTAATAGAATGAGTACCACACACTGCTACTATGCCCAAAATTATTTTCCAGGCAAGATGCAGCTAAAAATTATTAGTAATTTGAAAGCTGGTGGAGCTTAGTATAGATGGCCTAATAGAATGAGTACCACACACTGCTACAAGCCCAAAATTATTTTCCAGGCAAGATGCAGCTAAAAATTATTAGTAATTTGAAAGCTTGTGGAGCCTAGTATAGATGGCCTAATAGAATGAGTACCACACACTGCTACTGGCCCAAAATTATTTTCCAGGCAAGATGCAACTAAAAATTATTAGTAATTTGAAAGCTGGTGGAGCTTAGTATAGATGGCCTAATAGAATGAGTACGACACACTGCTACTATGCCCAAAATTATTTTGCAGGCAAGATGCAGCTAAAAATTATTAGTAATTTGAAAGCTGGTGGAGCTTAGAATAGGTGGCCTAAAAGAATGAGTAGCACACACTGCTACTATGCCGAAAATTATTTTCCAGGCAAGATGCAGCTAAAAATTATTTGTAATTTGAAAGCTGGTGGAGCTTAGTATAGATGGCCTAATAGAATGAGTACCACACACTGCTACTATGCCCAAAATTATTTTCCAGGCAAGATGCAGCTAAAAATTATTAGTAATTTGAAAGCTGGTGGAGCTTAGTATAGATGGCCTAATAAAATGAGTACCACACACTGCTACAAGCCCAAGATCATTTTCCAGGCAAGATGCAGCTAAAAATTATTAGTAATTTGAAAGCTTGTGGAGCCTAGTATAGATGGCCTAATACAATGAGTACCACACACTGCTTCTGGCCCAAAATTATTTTCCAGGCAAGATGCAACTAAAAATTATTAGTAATTTGAAAGCTGGTGGAGCTTAGTATAGATGGCCTAATAGAATGAGTACGACACACTGCTACTATGCCCAAAATTATTTTGCAGGCAAGATGCAGCTAAAAATTATTAGTAATTTGAAAGCTGGTGGAGCTTAGAATAGGTGGCCTAATAGAATGAGTGGAACACACTGCTACTATGCCGAAAATTATTTTCCAGGCAAGATGCAGCTAAAAATTATTTGTAATTTGAAAGCTGGTGGAGCCTACTATAGATGGCCTAATAGAATGAGTACCACACACTGCTACAGGCCCAAAATTATTTTCCAGGCAAGATGCAACTAAAAATTATTAGTAATTTGAAAGCTGGTGGAGCCTAGTATAGATGGCCTAATAGAATGAGTACCAAACACTGCTACTATGCCCAAAATTATTTTGCAGGCAAGATGCAGCTAAAAATTATTAGTAATTTGAAAGCTGGTGGAGCTTAGTATAGATGGCCTAATAGAATGAGTACCGCACACTGCTACTATGCCCAAAATTATTTTCCAGGCAAGATGCAGCTAAAAATTATTAGTAATTTGAAAGCTGGTGGAGCTTAGAATAGATGGCCTAATAGAATGAGTACCACACACTGCTACAGGCCCAAAATTATTTTCCAGGCAAGATGCAGCTAAAATTTTTTAGTAATTTGAAAGCTGGTGGAGCTTAGTATAAATGGCCTAATAGAATGAGTACCACACACTGCTACTATGCCCAAAATTATTTTCCAGGCAAGATGCAGCTAAAAATTATTAGTAATTTGAAAGCTGGTGGAGCTTAGTATAGATGGCCTAATAGAATGAGTACCACACACTGCTACAAGCCCAAAATTATTTTCCAGGCAAGATGCAGCTAAAAATTATTAGTAATTTGAAAGCTTGTGGAGCCTAGTATAGATGGCCTAATAGAATGAGTACCACACACTGCTACTGGCCCAAAATTATTTTCCAGGCAAGATGCAACTAAAAATTATTAGTAATTTGAAAGCTGGTGGAGCTTAGTATAGATGGCCTAATAGAATGAGTACGACACACTGCTACTATGCCCAAAATTATTTTGCAGGCAAGATGCAGCTAAAAATTATTAGTAATTTGAAAGCTGGTGGAGCTTAGAATAGGTGGCCTAATAGAATGAGTAGCACACACTGCTACTATGCCGAAAATTATTTTCCAGGCAAGATGCAGCTAAAAATTATTTGTAATTTGAAAGCTGGTGGAGCCTACTATAGATGGCCTAATAGAATGAGTACCACACACTGCTACAGGCCCAAAATTATTTTCCAGGCAAGATGCAACTAAAAATTATTAGTAATTTGAAAGCAGGTGGAGCTTAGTATAGATGGCCTAATAGAATGAGTACCACACACTGCTACAGGCCCAAAATTATTTTCCAGGCGAGATGCAGCTAAAAATTATTAGTAATTTGAAAGCTGGTGGAGCTTAGTATAGATGGCCTAATAGAATGAGTACCACACACTGCTACTATGCCCAAAATTATTTTCCAGGCAAGATGCAGCTAAAAATTATTAGTAATTTGAAAGCTGGTCGAGCCTATTATAGATGGCCTAATAGAATGAGTACCACACACTGCTACAGGCCCAAAATTATTTTCCAGGCAAAATGCAGCTAAAAATTATTAGTAATTTGAAAGCTGGTGGAGCCTAGTATAGATGGCCTAATAGAATGAGTACCACACACTGCTACTATGCCCAAAATTATTTTCCAGGCAAGATGCAGCTAAAAGTTATTAGTAATTTGAAAGCTGGTGGAGCTTAGAATAGGTGGCCTAATAGAATGAGTACCACACACTGCTACAGGCCCAAAATTATTTTCCAGGCAAGATGCAGCTAAAAATTATTAATAATTTGAAAGCTGGTGGAGCTAAGAATAGGTGGCCTAATAGAATGAGTGCCACACACTGCTTCAGGCCCAAAATTATTTTCCAGGCAAAATGCAGCTAAAAATTATTAGTAATTTGAAAGCTGGTGGAGCTTAGTATAGATGGCCTAATAGAATGAGTACCACACACTGCTACTATACCCAAAATTATTTTCCAGGCAAGATGCAGCTAAAAATTATTAGTAATTTGAAAGCTGGTGGAGCTTAGTATATATGGCGTAATAGAATGAGTGCCACACACTGCTACAGGCCCAAAATTATTTTCCAGGCAAGATGCAGCTAAAAATTATTAGTAATTAGAAAGCTGGTGGAGCTTAGTATAGATGGCCCAGCAGAATGAGTACCACACACTGTTACTGTGCCCAAACTTATTTTCCAGGCAACAAGCAGCTAAAAATTATTAGTAATTTGAAAGCTGGTGGAGCTTAGAATAGGTGGCCTAATAGAATGAGTACCACACACTACTACTATGCCCAAAATTATTTTCCAGGCAAGATGCAGCTAAAAATTATTAGTAATTTGAAAGCTGGTGGAGCTTAGAATAGATGGCCTAATAGAATGAGTACCACACACTGCTACAGGCCCAAAATTATTTTCCAGGCAAGATGCGGCTAAAAATTATTAGTAAATTGAAAGCTGGTGGAGCTTAGTATAGATGGCCTAATAGAATGAGTACCACACACTGCTACTATGCCCAAAATTATTTTCCAGGCAAGATGCAGCTAAAAATTATTAGTAATTTGAAAGCTGGTGGAGCTTAGTATATATGGCCTAATAAAATGAGTGCCACACACTGCTACAGGCCCAAAATTATTTTCCAGGCAAGATGCAGCTAAAAATTATTAGTAATTTGAAAGCTGGTGGAGCTTAGTATAGGTGGCCTAATAGAATGAGTACCACACACTGCTACTATGCCCAAAATTATTTTTCAGGCAAGATGCAGCTAAAAATTATTAGTAATTTGAAAGCAGGTGGAGCTTAGTATAGATGGCCTAATAGAATGAGTACCACACACTGCTACAGGCCCAAAATTATTTTCCAGGCGAGATGCAGCTAAAAATTATTAGTAATTTGAAAGCTGGTGGAGCTTAGTATAGATGGCCTAATAAAATGAGTACCACACACTGCTACTATGCCCAAAATTATTTTCCAGGCAAGATGCAGCTAAAAATTATTAGTAATTTGAAAGCTGGTCAAGCCTATTATAGATGGCCTAATAGAATGAGTACCACACACTGCTACAGGCCCAAAATTATTTTCCAGGCAAAATGCAGCTAAAAATTATTAGTAATTTGAAAGCTGGTGGAGCCTAGTATAGATGGCCTAATAGAATGAGTACCACACACTGCTACTATGCCCAAAATTATTTTCCAGGCAAGATGCAGCTAAAAGTTATTAGTAATTTGAAAGCTGGTGGAGCTTAGAATAGGTGGCCTAATAGAATGAGTACCACACACTGCTACAGGCCCAAAATTATTTTCCAGGCAAGATGCAGCTAAAAATTATTAATAATTTGAAAGCTGGTGGAGCTTAGAATAGGTGGCCTAATAGAATGAGTGCCACACACTGCTTCAGGCCCAAAATTATTTTCCAGGCAAGATGCAGCTAAAAATTATTAGTAATTTGAAAGCTGGTGGAGCTTAGTATAGATGGCCTAATAGAATGAGTACCACACACTGCCACTATGCCCAAAATTATTTTCCAGGCAAGATGCAGCTTAAAATTATTAGTAATTTGAAAGCTGGTGGAGCCTAGTATAGATGGCCTAATAGAATGAGTACCACACACTGCTGCTATGCCCAAAATTATTTTCCAGGCAAGATGCAGCTAAAAATTATTAGTAATTTGAAAGCTGGTGGAGCTTAGTATAGATGGCCGAATAGAATGAGTACCACACACAGCTACTATGCCCAAAATTATTTTCCAGGCAAGATGCAGCTAAAAATTATTAGTAATTTGCAAGCTGGTGGAGCCTAGTATAGATGGCCTAATAGAATGAGTACCACACACTGCTACTATGTCCAAAATTATTTTACAGGCAAGATGCAGCTAAAAATTATTACTAATTTGAAATCTGGTGGAGCTTAGAATAGATGGCCTGATAGAATGAGTACCAGACACTGCTACAGGCCCAAAATTATTTTCCTGGCAAGATGCAGCTAAAAATTATTAGTAGTTTGAAAGCTGGTGGAGCTTAGTATAGATGGCCTAATAGAATGAGTACCACACACTGCTACTATGCCCAAAATTATTTTCCAGGCAAGATGCAGCTAAAAGTTATTAGTAATTTGAAAGCTGGTGGAGCTTAGAATAGGTGGCCTAATAGAATGAGTACCACACACTGCTACAGGCCCAAAATTATTTTCCAGGCAAGATGCAGCTAAAAATTATTAATAATTTGAAAGATGGTGGAGCTTAGAATAGGTGGCCTAATAGAATGAGTGCCACACACTGCTACAGGCCCAAAATTATATTCCAGGCAAGATGCAGCTAAAAATTATTAGTAATTTGAAAGCTGGTGGAGCTTAGTATAGATGGCCTAATAGAATGAGTACCACACACTGCTACTGTGCCCAAAATTATTTTCCAGGCAAGATGCAGCTAAAAATAATTAGTAATTTGAAAGCTGGTGGAGCTTAGTATAGATGGCCTAATAGAATGAGTACCACACACTGCTACTATGCCCAAAATTATTTTCCAGGCAAGATGCAGCTAAAAATTATTAGTAATTTGAAAGCTGGTGGAGCTTAGTATAGATGGCCTAATAGAATGAGTACCACACACTGCTACAAGCCCAAAATTATTTTCCAGGCAAGATGCAGCTAAAAATTATTAGTAATTTGAAAGCTTGTGGAGCCTAGTATAGATGGCCTAATAGAATGAGTACCACACACTGCTACTGGACCAAAATTATTTTCCAGGCAAGATGCAACTAAAAATTATTAGTAATTTGAAAGCTGGTGGAGCTTACTATAGATGGCCTAATAGAATGAGTACGACACACTGCTACTATGCCCAAAATTATTTTGCAGGCAAGATGCAGCTAAAAATTATTAGTAATTTGAAAGCTGGTGGAGCTTAGAATAGGTGGCCTAATAGAATGAGTAGCACACACTGCTACTATGCCGAAAATTATTTTCCAGGCAAGATGCAGCTAAAAATTATTTGTAATTTGAAAGCTGGTGGAGCCTACTATAGATGGCCTAATAGAATGAGTACCACACACTGCTACAGGCCCAAAATTATTTTCCAGGCAAGATGCAACTAAAAATTATTAGTAATTTGAAAGCTGGTGGAGCCTAGTATAGATGGCCTAATAGAATGAGTACCACACACTGCTACTAGGCCCAAAATTATTTTCCAGGCAAGATGCAGCTAAAAATTATTAGTAATTTGAAAGCTGGTGGAGCTTAGTATAGATGGCCTAATAGAATGTGTACCACACACTGCTACTATGCCCAAAATTATTTTCCAGGCAAGATGCAGCTAAAAATTATTAGTAATTTGAAAGCTGGTGGAGCTTAGAATAGATGGCCTAATAGAATGAGTACCACACACTGCTACAGGCCCAAAATTATTTTCCAGGCAATATGCAGCTAAAATTTTTTAGTAATTTGAAAGCTGGTGGAGCTTAGTATAGATGGCCTAATAGAATGAGTACCACACACTGCTACTATGCCCAAAATTATTTTCCAGGCAAGATGCAGCTAAAAATTATTAGTAATTTGAAAGCTGGAGGAGCCTAGTATAGATGGCCTAATAGAATGAGTACCACACACTGCTACAGGCCCAAAATAATTTTCCAGGCAAGATGCAGCTAAAAATTATTAGTAATTTGAAAGCTGGTGGAGCTTAGTATAGATGGCCTAATAGAATGAGTACCACACACTGCTACTGTGCCCAAAATTATTTTCCAGGCAAGATGCAGCTAAAAATAATTAGTAATTTGAAAGCTGGTGGAGCTTAGTATAGATGGCCTAATAGAATGAGTACCACACACTGCTACTATGCCCAAAATTATTTTCCAGGCAAGATGCAGCTAAAAATTATTAGTAATTTGAAAGCTGGAGGAGCCTAGTATAGATGGCCTAATAGAATGAGTACCACACACTGCTACAGGCCCAAAATAATTTTCCAGGCAAGATGCAGCTAAAAATTATTAGTAATTTGAAAGCTGGTGGAGCTTAGTATAGATGGCCTAATAGAATGAGTACCACACACTGCCACTATGCCCAAAATTATTTTCCAGGCAAGATGCAGCTTAAAATTATTAGTAATTTGAAAGCTGGTGGAGCCTTGTATAGATGGCCTAATAGAATGAGTACCACACACTGCTGCTATGCCCAAAATTATTTTCCAGGCAAGATGCAGCTAAAAATTATTAGTAATTTGAAAGCTGGTGGAGCTTAGTATAGATGGCCGAATAGAATGAGTACCACACACAGCTACTATGCCCAAAATTATTTTCCAGGCAAGATGCAGCTAAAAATTATTAGTAATTTGCAAGCTGGTGGAGCCTAGTATAGATGGCCTAATAGAATGAGTACCACACACTGCTACTATGTCCAAAATTATTTTACAGGCAAGATGCAGCTAAAAATTATTACTAATTTGAAATCTGGTGGAGCTTAGAATAGATGGCCTGATAGAATGAGTACCAGACACTGCTACAGGCCCAAAATTATTTTCCTGGCAAGATGCAGCTAAAAATTATTAGTAGTTTGAAAGCTGGTGGAGCTTAGTATAGATGGCCTAATAGAATGAGTACCACACACTGCTACTATGCCCAAAATTATTTTCCAGGCAAGATGCAGCTAAAAGTTATTAGTAATTTGAAAGCTGGTGGAGCTTAGAATAGGTGGCCTAATAGAATGAGTACCACACACTGCTACAGGCCCAAAATTATTTTCCAGGCAAGATGCATCTAAAAATTATTAATAATTTGAAAGATGGTGGAGCTTAGAATAGGTGGCCTAATAGAATGAGTGCCACACACTGCTACAGGCCCAAAATTATATTCCAGGCAAGATGCAGCTAAAAATTATTAGTAATTTGAAAGCTGGTGGAGCTTAGTATAGATGGCCTAATAGAATGAGTACCACACACTGCTACTGTGCCCAAAATTATTTTCCAGGCAAGATGCAGCTAAAAATAATTAGTAATTTGAAAGCTGGTGGAGCTTAGTATAGATGGCCTAATAGAATGAGTACCACACACTGCTACTATGCCCAAAATTATTTTCCAGGCAAGATGCAGCTAAAAATTATTAGTAATTTGAAAGCTGGTGGAGCTTAGTATAGATGGCCTAATAGAATGAGTACCACACACTGCTACAAGCCCAAAATTATTTTCCAGGCAAGATGCAGCTAAAAATTATTAGTAATTTGAAAGCTTGTGGAGCCTAGTATAGATGGCCTAATAGAATGAGTACCACACACTGCTACTGGCCCAAAATTATTTTCCAGGCAAGATGCAACTAAAAATTATTAGTAATTTGAAAGCTGGTGGAGCTTACTATAGATGGCCTAATAGAATGAGTACGACACACTGCTACTATGCCCAAAATAATTTTGCAGGCAAGATGCAGCTAAAAATTATTAGTAATTTGAAAGCTGGTGGAGCTTAGAATAGGTGGCCTAATAGAATGAGTAGCACACACTGCTACTATGCCGAAAATTATTTTCCAGGCAAGATGCAGCTAAAAATTATTTGTAATTTGAAAGCTGGTGGAGCCTACTATAGATGGCCTAATAGAATGAGTACCACACACTGCTACAGGCCCAAAATTATTTTCCAGGCAAGATGCAACTAAAAATTATTAGTAATTTGAAAGCTGGTGGAGCCTAGTATAGATGGCCTAATAGAATGAGTACCACACACTGCTACTATGCCCAAAATTATTTTCCAGGCAAGATGCAGCTAAAAATTATTAGTAATTTGAAAGCTGGTGGAGCTTAGTATAGATGGCCTTATAGAATGTGTACCACACACTGCTACTATGCCCAAAATTATTTTCCAGGCAAGATGCAGCTAAAAATTATTAGTAATTTGAAAGCTGGTGGAGCTTAGAATAGATGGCCTAATAGAATGAGTACCACACACTGCTACAGGCCCAAAATTATTTTCCAGGCAAGATGCAGCTAAAATTTTTTAGTAATTTGAAAGCTGGAGGAGCTTAGTATAGATGGCCTAATAGAATGAGTACCACACACTGCTACTATGCCCAAAATTATTTTCCAGGCAAGATGCAGCTAAAAATTATTAGTAATTTGAAAGCTGGAGGAGCCTAGTATAGATGGCCTAATAGAATGAGTACCACACACTGCTACAGGCCCAAAATAATTTTCCAGGCAAGATGCAGCTAAAAATTATTAGTAATTTGAAAGCTGGTGGAGCTTAGTATAGATGGCCTAATAGAATGAGTACCACACACTGCCACTATGCCCAAAATTATTTTCCAGGCAAGATGCAGCTTAAAATTATTAGTAATTTGAAAGCTGGTGGAGCCTTGTATAGATGGCCTAATAGAATGAGTACCACACACTGCTGCTATGCCCAAAATTATTTTCCAGGCAAGATGCAGCTAAAAATTATTAGTAATTTGAAAGCTGGTGGAGCTTAGTATAGATGGCCGAATAGAATGAGTACCACACACAGCTACTATGCCCAAAATTATTTTCCAGGCAAGATGCAGCTAAAAATTATTAGTAATTTGCAAGCTGGTGGAGCCTAGTATAGATGGCCTAATAGAATGAGTACCACACACTGCTACTATGTCCAAAATTATTTTACAGGCAAGATGCAGCTAAAAATTATTACTAATTTGAAATCTGGTGGAGCTTAGAATAGATGGCCTGATAGAATGAGTACCAGACACTGCTACAGGCCCAAAATTATTTTCCTGGCAAGATGCAGCTAAAAATTATTAGTAGTTTGAAAGCTGGTGGAGCTTAGTATAGATGGCCTAATAGAATGAGTACCACACACTGCTACTATGCCCAAAATTATTTTCCAGGCAAGATGCAGCTAAAAGTTATTAGTAATTTGAAAGCTGGTGGAGCTTAGAATAGGTGGCCTAATAGAATGAGTACCACACACTGCTACAGGCCCAAAATTATTTTCCAGGCAAGATGCATCTAAAAATTATTAATAATTTGAAAGATGGTGGAGCTTAGAATAGGTGGCCTAATAGAATGAGTGCCACACACTGCTACAGGCCCAAAATTATATTCCAGGCAAGATGCAGCTAAAAATTATTAGTAATTTGAAAGCTGGTGGAGCTTAGTATAGATGGCCTAATAGAATGAGTACCACACACTGCTACTGTGCCCAAAATTATTTTCCAGGCAAGATGCAGCTAAAAATAATTAGTAATTTGAAAGCTGGTGGAGCTTAGTATAGATGGCCTAATAGAATGAGTACCACACACTGCTACTATGCCCAAAATTATTTTCCAGGCAAGATGCAGCTAAAAATTATTAGTAATTTGAAAGCTGGTGGAGTTTAGTATAGATGGCCTAATAGAATGAGTACCACACACTGCTACAAGCCCAAAATTATTTTCCAGGCAAGATGCAGCTAAAAATTATTAGTAATTTGAAAGCTTGTGGAGCCTAGTATAGATGGCCTAATAGAATGAGTACCACACACTGCTACTGGCCCAAAATTATTTTCCAGGCAAGATGCAACTAAAAATTATTAGTAATTTGAAAGCTGGTGGAGCTTACTATAGATGGCCTAATAGAATGAGTACGACACACTGCTACTATGCCCAAAATTATTTTGCAGGCAAGATGCAGCTAAAAATTATTAGTAATTTGAAAGCTGGTGGAGCTTAGAATAGGTGGCCTAATAGAATGAGTAGCACACACTGCTACTATGCCGAAAATTATTTTCCAGGCAAGATGCAGCTAAAAATTATTTGTAATTTGAAAGCTGGTGGAGCCTACTATAGATGGCCTAATAGAATGAGTACCACACACTGCTACAGGCCCAAAATTATTTTCCAGGCAAGATGCAACTAAAAATTATTAGTAATTTGAAAGCTGGTGGAGCCTAGTATAGATGGCCTAATAGAATGAGTACCACACACTGCTACTATGCCCAAAATTATTTTCGAGGCAAGATGCAGCTAAAAATTATTAGTAATTTGAAAGCTGGTGGAGCTTAGTATAGATGGCCTAATAGAATGAGTACCACACACTGCTACAGGCCCAAAATTATTTTCCAGGCAAGATGCAGCTAAAATTTTTTAGTAATTTGAAAGCTGGTGGAGCTTAGTATAGATGGCCTAATAGAATGAGTACCACACACTGCTACTATGCCCAAGATTATTTTCCAGGCAAGATGCAGCTAAAAATTATTAGTAATTTGAAAGCTGGAGGAGCCTAGTATAGATGGCCTAATAGAATGAGTACCACACACTGCTACAGGCCAAAAATAATTTTCCAGGCAAGATGCAGCTAAAAATTATTAGTAATTTGAAAGCTCATGGAGCTTAGAATAGATGGCCTAATAGAATGAGTACCACACACTGCTACAGGCCCAAAATTATTTTCCAGGCAAGATGCAGCTAAAATTTTTTAGTAATTTGAAAGCTGGTGGAGCTTAGTATAGATGGCCTAATAGAATGAGTACCACACACTGCTACTATGCCCAAAATTATTTTCCAGGCAAGATGCAGCTAAAAATTATTAGTAATTTGAAAGCTGGTGGAGCTTAGTATAGATGGCCTAATAGAATGAGTACCACACACTGCTACAGGCCCAAAATTATTTTCCAGGCAAGATGCAGCTAAAAATTATTAGTAATTTGAAAGCTGGTGGAGCTTAGTATAGATGGCCTAATAGAATGAGTACCACACACTGCTACTATGCCCAAAATTATTTTCCAGGCAAGATGCAGCTAAAAATTATTAGTAATTTGAAAGCTGGTGGAGCTTAGAATAGGTGGCCTAATAGAATGAGTACCACACACTGCTACAGGCCCACAATAATTTTCCAGGCAAGATGCAGCTAAAAATTATTAGTAATTTGAAAGCTGGTGGAGCTTAGTATAGATGGCCTAATAGAATGAGTACCACACACTGCTACTATACCCAAAATTATTTTCCAGGCAAGGTGCAGCTAAAAATTATTAGTAATTTGAAAGCTGGTGGAGCTTAGTATATATGGCCTAATAGAATGAGTGCCACACACTGCTACAGGCCCAAAATTATTTTCCAGGCAAGATGCAGCTAAAAATTATTAGTAATTAGAAAGCTGGTGGAGCTTAGTATAGATGGCCTAATAGAATGAGTACCACACACTGCTACTATGCCCAAAATTATTTTTCAGGCAAGATGCAGCTAAAAATTATTAGTAATTTGAAAGCAGGTGGAGCTTAGTATAGATGGCCTAATAGAATGAGTACCACACACTGCTACAGGCCCAAAATTATTTTCCAGGCGAGATGCAGCTAAAAATTATTAGTAATTTGAAAGCTGGTGGAGCTTAGTATAGATGGCCTAATAGAATGAGTACCACACACTGCTACTATGCCCAAAATTATTTTCCAGGCAAGATGCAGCTAAAAATTATTAGTAATTTGAAAGCTGGTCGAGCCTCTTATAGATGGCCTAATAGAATGAGTACCACACACTGCTACAGGCCCAAAATTATTTTCCAGGCAAAATGCAGCTAAAAATTATTAGTAATTTGAAAGCTGGTGGAGCCTAGTATAGATGGCCTAATAGAATGAGTACCACACACTGCTACTATGCCCAAAATTATTTTCCAGGCAAGATGCAACTAAAAGTTATTAGTAATTTGAAAGCTGGTGGAGCTTAGAATAGGTGGCCTAATAGAAGGAGTACCACACACTGCTACAGGCCCAAAATTATTTTCCAGGCAAGATGCAGCTAAAAATTATTAATAATTTGAAAGCTGGTGGAGCTTAGAATAGGTGGCCTAATAGAATGAGTGCCACACACTGCTTCAGGCCCAAAATTATTTTCCAGGCAAAATGCAGCTAAAAATTATTAGTAATTTGAAAGCTGGTGGAGCTTAGTATAGATGGCCTAATAGAATGAGTACCACACACTGCTACTATGCCCAAAATTATTTTCCAGGCAAGATGCAGCTAAAAATTATTAGTAATTTGAAAGCTGGTGGAGCCTAGTATAGATGGCCTAATAGAATGAGTACCACACACTGCTACTATGCCCAAAATTATTTTCCAGGCAAGATACAGCTAAAAATTATTAGTAATTTGAAAGCTGGTGGAGCTTAGTATAGATGGCCTAATAGAATGAGTACCACACACTGCTACAAGCCCAAAATTATTTTCCAGGCAAGATGCAGCTAAAAATTATTAGTAATTTGAAAGCTTGTGGAGCCTAGTATAGATGGCCTAATAGAATGAGTACCACAGACTGCTACTGGCCCAAAATTATTTTCCAAGCAAGATGCAACTAAAAAGTATTAGTAATTTGAAAGCTGGTGGAGCTTAGTATAGATGGCCTAATAGAATGGGTACGACACACTGCTACTATGCCCAAAATTATTTTGCAGGCAAGATGCAGCTAAAAATTATTAGTAATTTGAAAGCTGGTGGAGCTTAGAATAGGTGGCCTAATAGAATGAGTGGAACACACTGCTACTATGCCGAAAATTATTTTCCAGGCAAGATGCAGCTAAAAATTATTTGTAATTTGAAAGCTGGTGGAGCCTACTATAGATGGCCTAATAGAATGAGTACCACACACTGCTACAGGCCCAAAATTATTTTCCAGGCAAGATGCAACTAAAAATTATTAGTAATTTGAAAGCTGGTGGAGCCTAGTATAGATGGCCTAATAGAATGAGTACCACATACTGCTACTATGCCCAAAATTATTTTCCAGGCAAGATGCAGCTAAAAATTATTAGTAATTTGAAAGCTGGAGGAGCTTAGTATAGATGGCCTATTAGAATGTGTACCACACACTGCTACTATGCCCAAAATTATTTTGCAGGCAAGATGCAGCTAAAAATTATTAGTAATTTGAAAGCTGGTGGAGCTTATAATAGGTGGCCTAATAGAATGAGTAGCACACACTGCTACTATGCCGAAAATTATTTTCCAGGCAAGATGCAGCTAAAAATTATTTGTGATTTGAAAGCTGGTGGAGCCTACTATAGATGGCCTAATAGAATGAGTACCACACACTGCTACAGGCCCCAAATTATTTTCCAGGCAAGATGCAACTAAAAATTATTAGTAATTTGAAAGCTGGTGGAGCCTAGTATAGATGGCCTAATAGAATGAGTACCACACACTGCTACTATGCCCAAAATTATTTTCCAGGCAAGATGCAGCTAAAAATAATTAGTAATTTGAAAGCTGGTGGAGCTTAGTATAGATGGCCTAATAGAATGAGTACCACACACTGCTACTATGCCCAAAATTATTTTCCAGGCAAGATGCAGCTAAAAATTATTAGTAATTTGAAAGCTGGTGGAGCTTAGTATAGATGGCCTAATAGAATGAGTACCACACACTGCTACAAGCCCAAAATTATTTTCCAGGCAAGATGCAGCTAAAAATTATTAGTAATTTGAAAGCTTGTGGAGCCTAGTATAGATGGCCTAGTAGAATGAGTACCACACACTGCTACTGGCCCAAAATTATTTTCCAGGCAAGATGCAACTAAAAATTATTAGTAATTTGAAAGCTGGTGGAGCTTAGTATAGATGGCCTAATAGAATGAGTACGACACACTGCTACTATGCCCAAAATTATTTTGCAGGCAAGATGCAGCTAAAAATTATTAGTAATTTGAAAGCTGTTGGAGCTTAGAATAGGTGGCCTAATAGAATGAGTAGCACACACTGCTACTATGCCGAAAATTATTTTCCAGGCAAGATGCAGCTAAAAATTATTTGTGATTTGAAAGCTGGTGGAGCCTACTATAGATGGCCTAATAGAATGAGTACCACACACTGCTACAGGCCCAAAATTATTTTCCAGGCAAGATGCAACTAAAAATTATTAGTAATTTGAAAGCTGGTGGAGCCTAGTATAGATGGCCTAATAGAATGAGTACCACACACTGCTACTATGCCCAAAATTATTTTCCAGGCAAGATGCAGCTAAAAATAATTAGTAATTTGAAAGCTGGTGGAGCTTAGTATAGATGGCCTAATAGAATGAGTACCACACACTGCTACTATGCCCAAAATTATTTTCCAGGCAAGATGCAGCTAAAAATTATTAGTAATTTGAAAGCTGGTGGAGCTTAGTATAGATGGCCTAATAGAATGAGTACCACACACTGCTACAAGCCCAAAATCATTTTCCAGGCAAGATGCAGCTAAAAATTATTAGTAATTTGAAAGCTTGTGGAGCCTAGTATAGATGGCCTAATAGAATGAGTACCACACACTGCTACTGGCCCAAAATTATTTTCCAGGCAAGATGCAACTAAAAATTATTAGTAATTTGAAAGCTGGTGGAGCTTAGTATAGATGGCCTAATAGAATGAGTACGACACACTGCTACTATGCCCAAAATTATTTTGCAGGCAAGATGCAGCTAAAAATTATTAGTAATTTGAAAGCTGGTGGAGCTTAGAATAGGTGGCCTAATAGAATGAGTGGAACACACTGCTACTATGCCGAAAATTTTTTTCCAGGCAAGATGCAGCTAAAAATTATTTGTAATTTGAAAGCTGGTGGAGCCTACTATAGATGGCCTAATAGAATGAGTACCACACACTGCTACAGGCCCAAAATTATTTTCCAGGCAAGATGCAACTAAAAATTATTAGTAATTTGAAAGCTGGTGGAGCCTAGTATAGATGGCCTAATAGAATGAGTACCAAACACTGCTACTATGCCCAAAATTATTTTCCAGGCAAGATGCAGCTAAAAATTATTAGTAATTTGAAAGCTGGTGGAGCTTAGTATATATGGCCTAATAAAATGAGTGCCACACACTGCTACAGGCCCAAAATTATTTTCCAGGCAAGATGCAGCTAAAAATTATTAGTAATTTGAAAGCTGGTGGAGCTTAGTATAGGTGGCCTAATAGAATGAGTACCACACACTGCTACTATGCCCAAAATTATTTTTCAGGCAAGATGCAGCTAAAAATTATTAGTAATTTGAAAGCAGGTGGAGCTTAGTATAGATGGCCTAATAGAATGAGTACCACACACTGCTACAGGCCCAAAATTATTTTCCAGGCGAGATGCAGCTAAAAATTATTAGTAATTTGAAAGCTGGTGGAGCTTAGTATAGATGGCCTAATAAAATGAGTACCACACACTGCTACTATGCCCAAAATTATTTTCCAGGCAAGATGCAGCTAAAAATTATTAGTAATTTGAAAGCTGGTCAAGCCTATTATAGATGGCCTAATAGAATGAGTACCACACACTGCTACAGGCCCAAAATTATTTTCCAGGCAAAATGCAGCTAAAAATTATTAGTAATTTGAAAGCTGGTGGAGCCTAGTATAGATGGCCTAATAGAATGAGTACCACACACTGCTACTATGCCCAAAATTATTTTCCAGGCAAGATGCAGCTAAAAGTTATTAGTAATTTGAAAGCTGGTGGAGCTTAGAATAGGTGGCCTAATAGAATGAGTACCACACACTGCTACAGGCCCAAAATTATTTTCCAGGCAAGATGCAGCTAAAAATTATTAATAATTTGAAAGCTGGTGGAGCTTAGAATAGGTGGCCTAATAGAATGAGTGCCACACACTGCTTCAGGCCCAAAATTATTTTCCAGGCAAGATGCAGCTAAAAATTATTAGTAATTTGAAAGCTGGTGGAGCTTAGTATAGATGGCCTAATAGAATGAGTACCACACACTGCCACTATGCCCAAAATTATTTTCCAGGCAAGATGCAGCTTAAAATTATTAGTAATTTGAAAGCTGGTGGAGCCTAGTATAGATGGCCTAATAGAATGAGTACCACACACTGCTGCTATGCCCAAAATTATTTTCCAGGCAAGATGCAGCTAAAAATTATTAGTAATTTGAAAGCTGGTGGAGCTTAGTATAGATGGCCGAATAGAATGAGTACCACACACAGCTACTATGCCCAAAATTATTTTCCAGGCAAGATGCAGCTAAAAATTATTAGTAATTTGCAAGCTGGTGGAGCCTAGTATAGATGGCCTAATAGAATGAGTACCACACACTGCTACTATGTCCAAAATTATTTTACAGGCAAGATGCAGCTAAAAATTATTACTAATTTGAAATCTGGTGGAGCTTAGAATAGATGGCCTGATAGAATGAGTACCAGACACTGCTACAGGCCCAAAATTATTTTCCTGGCAAGATGCAGCTAAAAATTATTAGTAGTTTGAAAGCTGGTGGAGCTTAGTATAGATGGCCTAATAGAATGAGTACCACACACTGCTACTATGCCCAAAATTATTTTCCAGGCAAGATGCAGCTAAAAGTTATTAGTAATTTGAAAGCTGGTGGAGCTTAGAATAGGTGGCCTAATAGAATGAGTACCACACACTGCTACAGGCCCAAAATTATTTTCCAGGCAAGATGCATCTAAAAATTATTAATAATTTGAAAGATGGTGGAGCTTAGAATAGGTGGCCTAATAGAATGAGTGCCACACACTGCTACAGGCCCAAAATTATATTCCAGGCAAGATGCAGCTAAAAATTATTAGTAATTTGAAAGCTGGTGGAGCTTAGTATAGATGGCCTAATAGAATGAGTACCACACACTGCTACTGTGCCCAAAATTATTTTCCAGGCAAGATGCAGCTAAAAATAATTAGTAATTTGAAAGCTGGTGGAGCTTAGTATAGATGGCCTAATAGAATGAGTACCACACACTGCTACTATGCCCAAAATTATTTTCCAGGCAAGATGCAGCTAAAAATTATTAGTAATTTGAAAGCTGGTGGAGCTTAGTATACATGGCCTAATAGAATGAGTACCACACACTGCTACAAGCCCAAAATTATTTTCCAGGCAAGATGCAGCTAAAAATTATTAGTAATTTGAAAGCTTGTGGAGCCTAGTATAGATGGCCTAATAGAATGAGTACCACACACTGCTACTGGCCCAAAATTATTTTCCAGGCAAGATGCAACTAAAAATTATTAGTAATTTGAAAGCTGGTGGAGCTTACTATAGATGGCCTAATAGAATGAGTACGACACACTGCTACTATGCCCAAAATAATTTTGCAGGCAAGATGCAGCTAAAAATTATTAGTAATTTGAAAGCTGGTGGAGCTTAGAATAGGTGGCCTAATAGAATGAGTAGCACACACTGCTACTATGCCGAAAATTATTTTCCAGGCAAGATGCAGCTAAAAATTATTTGTAATTTGAAAGCTGGTGGAGCCTACTATAGATGGCCTAATAGAATGAGTACCACACACTGCTACAGGCCCAAAATTATTTTCCGGGCAAGATGCAACTAAAAATTATTAGTAATTTGAAAGCTGGTGGAGCCTAGTATAGATGGCCTAATAGAATGAGTACCACACACTGCTACTATGCCCAAAATTATTTTCCAGGCAAGATGCAGCTAAAAATTATTAGTAATTTGAAAGCTGGTGGAGCTTAGTATAGATGGCCTAATAGAATGTGTACCACACACTGCTACTATGCCCAAAATTATTTTCCAGGCAAGATGCAGCTAAAAATTATTAGTAATTTGAAAGCTGGTGGAGCTTAGAATAGATGGCCTAATAGAATGAGTACCACACACTGCTACAGGCCCAAAATTATTTTCCAGGCAAGATGCAGCTAAAATTTTTTAGTAATTTGAAAGCTGGAGGAGCTTAGTATAGATGGCCTAATAGAATGAGTACCACACACTGCTACTATGCCCAAAATTATTTTCCAGGCAAGATGCAGCTAAAAATTATTAGTAATTTGAAAGCTGGAGGAGCCTAGTATAGATGGCCTAATAGAATGAGTACCACACACTGCTACAGGCCCAAAATAATTTTCCAGGCAAGATGCAGCTAAAAATTATTAGTAATTTGAAAGCTGCTGGAGCTTAGTATAGATGGCCTAATAGAATGAGTACCACACACTGCCACTATGCCCAAAATTATTTTCCAGGCAAGATGCAGCTTAAAATTATTAGTAATTTGAAAGCTGGTGGAGCCTTGTATAGATGGCCTAATAGAATGAGTACCACACACTGCTGCTATGCCCAAAATTATTTTCCAGGCAAGATGCAGCTAAAAATTATTAGTAATTTGAAAGCTGGTGGAGCTTAGTATAGATGGCCGAATAGAATGAGTACCACACACAGCTACTATGCCCAAAATTATTTTCCAGGCAAGATGCAGCTAAAAATTATTAGTAATTTGCAAGCTGGTGGAGCCTAGTATAGATGGCCTAATAGAATGAGTACCACACACTGCTACTATGTCCAAAATTATTTTACAGGCAAGATGCAGCTAAAAATTATTACTAATTTGAAATCTGGTGGAGCTTAGAATAGATGGCCTGATAGAATGAGTACCAGACACTGCTACAGGCCCAAAATTATTTTCCTGGCAAGATGCAGCTAAAAATTATTAGTAGTTTGAAAGCTGGTGGAGCTTAGTATAGATGGCCTAATAGAATGAGTACCACACACTGCTACTATGCCCAAAATTATTTTCCAGGCAAGATGCAGCTAAAAGTTATTAGTAATTTGAAAGCTGGTGGAGCTTAGAATAGGTGGCCTAATAGAATGAGTACCACACACTGCTACAGGCCCAAAATTATTTTCCAGGCAAGATGCATCTAAAAATTATTAATAATTTGAAAGATGGTGGAGCTTAGAATAGGTGGCCTAATAGAATGAGTGCCACACACTGCTACAGGCCCAAAATTATATTCCAGGCAAGATGCAGCTAAAAATTATTAGTAATTTGAAAGCTGGTGGAGCTTAGTATAGATGGCCTAATAGAATGAGTACCACACACTGCTACTGTGCCCAAAATTATTTTCCAGGCAAGATGCAGCTAAAAATAATTAGTAATTTGAAAGCTGGTGGAGCTTAGTATAGATGGCCTAATAGAATGAGTACCACACACTGCTACTATGCCCAAAATTATTTTCCAGGCAAGATGCAGCTAAAAATTATTAGTAATTTGAAAGCTGGTGGAGCTTAGTATAGATGGCCTAATAGAATGAGTACCACACACTGCTACAAGCCCAAAATTATTTTCCAGGCAAGATGCAGCTAAAAATTATTAGTAATTTGAAAGCTTGTGGAGCCTAGTATAGATGGCCTAATAGAATGAGTACCACACACTGCTACTGGCCCAAAATTATTTTCCAGGCAAGATGCAACTAAAAATTATTAGTAATTTGAAAGCTGGTGGAGCTTACTATAGATGGCCTAATAGAATGAGTACGACACACTGCTACTATGCCCAAAATTATTTTGCAGGCAAGATGCAGCTAAAAATTATTAGTAATTTGAAAGCTGGTGGAGCTTAGAATAGGTGGCCTAATAGAATGAGTAGCACACACTGCTACTATGCCGAAAATTATTTTCCAGGCAAGATGCAGCTAAATATTATTTGTAATTTGAAAGCTGGTGGAGCCTACTATAGATGGCCTAATAGAATGAGTACCACACACTGCTACAGGCCCAAAATTATTTTCCAGGCAAGATGCAACTAAAAATTATTAGTAATTTGAAAGCTGGTGGAGCCTAGTATAGATGGCCTAATAGAATGAGTACCACACACTGCTACTATGCCCAAAATTATTTTCGAGGCAAGATGCAGCTAAAAATTATTAGTAATTTGAAAGCTGGTGGAGCTTAGTATAGATGGCCTAATAGAATGTGTACCACACACTGCTACTATGCCCAAAATTATTTTCCAGGCAAGATGCAGCTAAAAATTATTAGTAATTTGAAAGCTGGTGGAGCTTAGAATAGATGGCCTAATAGAATGAGTACCACACACTGCTACAGGCCCAAAATTATTTTCCAGGCAAGATGAAGCTAAAATTTTTTAGTAATTTGAAAGCTGGTGGAGCTTAGTATAGATGGCCTAATAGAATGAGTACCACACACTGCTACTATGCCCAAAATTATTTTCCAGGCAAGATGCAGCTAAAAATTATTAGTAATTTGAAAGCTGGAGGAGCCTAGTATAGATGGCCTAATAGAATGAGTACCACACACTGCTACAGGCCCAAAATAATTTTCCAGGCAAGATGCAGCTAAAAATTATTAGTAATTTGAAAGCTCATGGAGCTTAGAATAGATGGCCTAATAGAATGAGTACCACACACTGCTACAGGCCCAAAATTATTTTCCAGGCAAGATGCAGCTAAAATTTTTTAGTAATTTGAAAGCTGGTGGAGCTTAGTATAGATGGCCTAATAGAATTAGTACCACACACTGCTACTATGCCCAAAATTATTTTCCAGGCAAGATGCAGCTAAAAATTATTAGTAATTTGAAAGCTGGTGGAGCTTAGTATAGATGGCCTAATAGAATGAGTACCACACACTGCTACAGGCCCAAAATTATTTTCCAGGCAAGATGCAGCTAAAAATTATTAGTAATTTGAAAGCTGGTGGAGCTTAGTATAGATGGCCTAATAGAATGAGTACCACACACTGCTACTATGCCCAAAATTATTTTCCAGGCAAGATGCAGCTAAAAATTATTAGTAATTTGAAAGCTGGTGGAGCTTAGAATAGGTGGCCTAATAGAATGAGTACCACACACTGCTACAGGCCCACAATAATTTTCCAGGCAAGATGCAGCTAAAAATTATTAGTAATTTGAAAGCTGGTGGAGCTTAGTATAGATGGCCTAATAGAATGAGTACCACACACTGCTACTATACCCAAAATTATTTTCCAGGCAAGGTGCAGCTAAAAATTATTAGTAATTTGAAAGCTGGTGGAGCTTAGTATATATGGCCTAATAGAATGAGTGCCACACACTGCTACAGGCCCAAAATTATTTTCCAGGCAAGATGCAGCTAAAAATTATTAGTAATTAGAAAGCTGGTGGAGCTTAGTATAGATGGCCTAATAGAATGAGTACCACACACTGCTACTATGCCCAAAATTATTTTTCAGGCAAGATGCAGCTAAAAATTATTAGTAATTTGAAAGCAGGTGGAGCTTAGTATAGATGGCCTAATAGAATGAGTACCACACACTGCTACAGGCCCAAAATTATTTTCCAGGCGAGATGCAGCTAAAAATTATTAGTAATTTGAAAGCTGGTGGAGCTTAGTATAGATGGCCTAATAGAATGAGTACCACACACTGCTACTATGCCCAAAATTATTTTCCAGGCAAGATGCAGCTAAAAATTATTAGTAATTTGAAAGCTGGTCGAGCCTATTATAGATGGCCTAATAGAATGAGTACCACACACTGCTACAGGCCCAAAATTATTTTCCAGGCAAAATGCAGCTAAAAATTATTAGTAATTTGAAAGCTGGTGGAGCCTAGTATAGATGGCCTAATAGAATGATTACCACACACTGCTACTATGCCCAAAATTATTTTCCAGGCAAGATGCAGCTAAAAGTTATTAGTAATTTGAAAGCTGGTGGAGCTTAGAATAGGTGGCCTAATAGAATGAGTACCACACAGTGCTACAGGCCCAAAATTATTTTCCAGGCAAGATGCAGCTAAAAATTATTAATAATTTGAAAGCTGGTGGAGCTTAGAATAGGTGGCCTAATAGAATGAGTGCCACACACTGCTTCAGGCCCAAAATTATTTTCCAGGCAAAATGCAGCTAAAAATTATTAGTAATTTGAAAGCTGGTGGAGCTTAGTATAGATGGCCTAATAGAATGAGTACCACACACTGCTACTATGCCCAAAATTATTTTCCAGGCAAGATGCAGCTAAAAATTATTAGTAATTTGAAAGCTGGTGGAGCCTAGTATAGATGGCCTAATAGAATGAGTACCACACACTGCTACTATGCCCAAAATTATTTTCCAGGCAAGATACAGCTAAAAATTATTAGTAATTTGAAAGCTGGTGGAGCCTAGTATAGATGGCCTAATAGAATGAGTACCACACACTGCTACAAGCCCAAAATTATTTTCCAGGCAAGATGCAGCTAAAAATTATTAGTAATTTGAAAGCTTGTGGAGCCTAGTATAGATGGCCTAATAGAATGAGTACCACAGACTGCTACTGGCCCAAAATTATTTTCCAAGCAAGATGCAACTAAAAAGTATTAGTAATTTGAAAGCTGGTGGAGCTTAGTATAGATGGCCTAATAGAATGGGTACGACACACTGCTACTATGCCCAAAATTATTTTGCAGGCAAGATGCAGCTAAAAATTATTAGTAATTTGAAAGCTGGTGGAGCTTAGAATAGGTGGCCTAATAGAATGAGTGGAACGCACTGCTACTATGCCGAAAATTATTTTCCAGGCAAGATGCAGCTAAAAATTATTTGTAATTTGAAAGCTGGTGGAGCCTACTATAGATGGCCTAATAGAATGAGTACCACACACTGCTACAGGCCCAAAATTATTTTCCAGGCAAGATGCAACTAAAAATTATTAGTAATTTGAAAGCTGGTGGAGCCTAGTATAGATGGCCTAATAGAATGAGTACCACACACTGCTACTATGCCCAAAATTATTTTCCAGGCAAGATGCAGCTAAAAATTATTAGTAATTTGAAAGCTGGAGGAGCTTAGTATAGATGGCCTATTAGAATGTGTACCACACACTGCTACTATGCCCAAAATTATTTTGCAGGCAAGATGCAGCTAAAAATTATTAGTAATTTGAAAGCTGGTGGAGCTTAGAATAGGTGGCCTAATAGAATGAGTACCACACACTGCTACTATGCCCAAAATTATTTTCCAGGCAAGATGCAACTAAAAATTATTAGTAATTTGAAAGCTGGTGGAGCTTAGTATAGATGGCCTAATAGAATGAGTACGACACACTGCTACTATGCCCAAAATTATTTTGCAGGCAAGATGCAGCTAAAAATTATTAGTAATTTGAAAGCTGTTGGAGCTTAGAATAGGTGGCCTAATAGAATGAGTAGCATACACTGCTACTATGCCGAAAATTATTTTCCAGGCAAGATGCAGCTAAAAATTATTTGTGATTTGAAAGCTGGTGGAGCCTACTATAGATGGCCTAATAGAATGAGTACCACACACTGCTACAGGCCCAAAATTATTTTCCAGGCAAGATGCAACTAAAAATTATTAGTAATTTGAAAGCTGGTGGAGCCTAGTATAGATGGCCTAATAGAATGAGTACCACACACTGCTACTATGCCCAAAATTATTTTCCAGGCAAGATGCAGCTAAAAATAATTAGTAATTTGAAAGCTGGTGGAGCTTAGTATAGATGGCCTAATAGAATGAGTACCACACACTGCTACTATGCCCAAAATTATTTTCCAGGCAAGATGCAGCTAAAAATTATTAGTAATTTGAAAGCTGGTGGAGCTTAGTATAGATGGCCTAATAGAATGAGTACCACACACTGCTACAAGCCCAAAATCATTTTCCAGGCAAGATGCAGCTAAAAATTATTAGTAATTTGAAAGCTTGTGGAGCCTAGTATAGATGGCCTAATAGAATGAGTACCACACACTGCTACTGGCCCAAAATTATTTTCCAGGCAAGATGCAGCTAAAAATTATTAGTAATTTGAAAGCTGGTGGAGCTTAGAATAGGTGGCCTAATAGAATGAGTGGAACACACTGCTACTATGCCGAAAATTTTTTTCCAGGCAAGATGCAGCTAAAAATTATTTGTAATTTGAAAGCTGGTGGAGCCTACTATAGATGGCCTAATAGAATGAGTACCACACACTGCTACAGGCCCAAAATTATTTTCCAGGCAAGATGCAACTAAAAATTATTAGTAATTTGAAAGCTGGTGGAGCCTAGTATAGATGGCCTAATAGAATGAGTACCAAACACTGCTACTATGCCCAAAATTATTTTCCAGGCAAGATGCAGCTAAAAATTATTAGTAATTTGAAAGCTGGTGGAGCTTAGTATAGATGGCCTAATAGAATGAGTACCACACACTGCTACTATGCCCAAAATTATTTTCCAGGCAAGATGCAGCTAAAAATTATTAGTAATTTGAAAGCTGGTGGAGCTTAGAATAGATGGCCTAATAGAATGAGTACCACACACTGCTACAGGCCCAAAATTATTTTCCAGGCAAGATGCAGCTAAAATTTTTTAGTAATTTGAAAGCTGGTGGAGCTTAGTATAGATGGCCTAATAGAATGAGTACCACACACTGCTACTATGCCCAAAATTATTTTCCAGGCAAGATGCAGCTAAAAATTATTAGTAATTTGAAAGCTGGTGGAGCTTAGTATAGATGGCCTAATAGAATGAGTACCACACACTGCTACAAGCCCAAAATTATTTTCCAGGCAAGATGCAGCTAAAAATTATTAGTAATTTGAAAGCTTGTGGAGCCTAGTATAGATGGCCTAATAGAATGAGTACCACACACTGCTACTGGCCCAAAATTATTTTCCAGGCAAGATGCAACTAAAAATTATTAGTAATTTGAAAGCTGGTGGAGCTTAGTATAGATGGCCTAATAGAATGAGTACGACACACTGCTACTATGCCCAAAATTATTTTGCAGGCAAGATGCAGCTAAAAATTATTAGTAATTTGAAAGCTGGTGGAGCTTAGAATAGGTGGCCTAAAAGAATGAGTAGCACACACTGCTACTATGCCGAAAATTATTTTCCAGGCAAGATGCAGCTAAAAATTATTTGTAATTTGAAAGCTGGTGGAGCTTAGTATAGATGGCCTAATAGAATGAGTACCACACACTGCTACTATGCCCAAAATTATTTTCCAGGCAAGATGCAGCTAAAAATTATTAGTAATTTGAAAGCTGGTGGAGCTTAGTATAGATGGCCTAATAAAATGAGTACCACACACTGCTACAAGCCCAAGATCATTTTCCAGGCAAGATGCAGCTAAAAATTATTAGTAATTTGAAAGCTTGTGGAGCCTAGTATAGATGGCCTAATACAATGAGTACCACACACTGCTTCTGGCCCAAAATTATTTTCCAGGCAAGATGCAACTAAAAATTATTAGTAATTTGAAAGCTGGTGGAGCTTAGTATAGATGGCCTAATAGAATGAGTACGACACACTGCTACTATGCCCAAAATTATTTTGCAGGCAAGATGCAGCTAAAAATTATTAGTAATTTGAAAGCTGGTGGAGCTTAGAATAGGTGGCCTAATAGAATGAGTGGAACACACTGCTACTATGCCGAAAATTATTTTCCAGGCAAGATGCAGCTAAAAATTATTTGTAATTTGAAAGCTGGTGGAGCCTACTATAGATGGCCTAATAGAATGAGTACCACACACTGCTACAGGCCCAAAATTATTTTCCAGGCAAGATGCAACTAAAAATTATTAGTAATTTGAAAGCTGGTGGAGCCTAGTATAGATGGCCTAATAGAATGAGTACCAAACACTGCTACTATGCCCAAAATTATTTTGCAGGCAAGATGCAGCTAAAAATTATTAGTAATTTGAAAGCTGGTGGAGCTTAGTATAGATGGCCTAATAGAATGAGTACCGCACACTGCTACTATGCCCAAAATTATTTTCCAGGCAAGATGCAGCTAAAAATTATTAGTAATTTGAAAGCTGGTGGAGCTTAGAATAGATGGCCTAATAGAATGAGTACCACACACTGCTACAGGCCCAAAATTATTTTCCAGGCAAGATGCAGCTAAAATTTTTTAGTAATTTGAAAGCTGGTGGAGCTTAGTATAAATGGCCTAATAGAATGAGTACCACACACTGCTACTATGCCCAAAATTATTTTCCAGGCAAGATGCAGCTAAAAATTATTAGTAATTTGAAAGCTGGTGGAGCTTAGTATAGATGGCCTAATAGAATGAGTACCACACACTGCTACAAGCCCAAAATTATTTTCCAGGCAAGATGCAGCTAAAAATTATTAGTAATTTGAAAGCTTGTGGAGCCTAGTATAGATGGCCTAATAGAATGAGTACCACACACTGCTACTGGCCCAAAATTATTTTCCAGGCAAGATGCAACTAAAAATTATTAGTAATTTGAAAGCTGGTGGAGCTTAGTATAGATGGCCTAATAGAATGAGTACGACACACTGCTACTATGCCCAAAATTATTTTGCAGGCAAGATGCAGCTAAAAATTATTAGTAATTTGAAAGCTGGTGGAGCTTAGAATAGGTGGCCTAATAGAATGAGTAGCACACACTGCTACTATGCCGAAAATTATTTTCCAGGCAAGATGCAGCTAAAAATTATTTGTAATTTGAAAGCTGGTGGAGCCTACTATAGATGGCCTAATAGAATGAGTACCACACACTGCTACAGGCCCAAAATTATTTTCCAGGCAAGATGCAACTAAAAATTATTAGTAATTTGAAAGCAGGTGGAGCTTAGTATAGATGGCCTAATAGAATGAGTACCACACACTGCTACAGGCCCAAAATTATTTTCCAGGCGAGATGCAGCTAAAAATTATTAGTAATTTGAAAGCTGGTGGAGCTTAGTATAGATGGCCTAATAGAATGAGTACCACACACTGCTACTATGCCCAAAATTATTTTCCAGGCAAGATGCAGCTAAAAATTATTAGTAATTTGAAAGCTGGTCGAGCCTATTATAGATGGCCTAATAGAATGAGTACCACACACTGCTACAGGCCCAAAATTATTTTCCAGGCAAAATGCAGCTAAAAATTATTAGTAATTTGAAAGCTGGTGGAGCCTAGTATAGATGGCCTAATAGAATGAGTACCACACACTGCTACTATGCCCAAAATTATTTTCCAGGCAAGATGCAGCTAAAAGTTATTAGTAATTTGAAAGCTGGTGGAGCTTAGAATAGGTGGCCTAATAGAATGAGTACCACACACTGCTACAGGCCCAAAATTATTTTCCAGGCAAGATGCAGCTAAAAATTATTAATAATTTGAAAGCTGGTGGAGCTAAGAATAGGTGGCCTAATAGAATGAGTGCCACACACTGCTTCAGGCCCAAAATTATTTTCCAGGCAAAATGCAGCTAAAAATTATTAGTAATTTGAAAGCTGGTGGAGCTTAGTATAGATGGCCTAATAGAATGAGTACCACACACTGCTACTATACCCAAAATTATTTTCCAGGCAAGATGCAGCTAAAAATTATTAGTAATTTGAAAGCTGGTGGAGCTTAGTATATATGGCGTAATAGAATGAGTGCCACACACTGCTACAGGCCCAAAATTATTTTCCAGGCAAGATGCAGCTAAAAATTATTAGTAATTAGAAAGCTGGTGGAGCTTAGTATAGATGGCCCAGCAGAATGAGTACCACACACTGTTACTGTGCCCAAACTTATTTTCCAGGCAACAAGCAGCTAAAAATTATTAGTAATTTGAAAGCTGGTGGAGCTTAGAATAGGTGGCCTAATAGAATGAGTACCACACACTACTACTATGCCCAAAATTATTTTCCAGGCAAGATGCAGCTAAAAATTATTAGTAATTTGAAAGCTGGTGGAGCTTAGAATAGATGGCCTAATAGAATGAGTACCACACACTGCTACAGGCCCAAAATTATTTTCCAGGCAAGATGCGGCTAAAAATTATTAGTAAATTGAAAGCTGGTGGAGCTTAGTATAGATGGCCTAATAGAATGAGTACCACACACTGCTACTATGCCCAAAATTATTTTCCAGGCAAGATGCAGCTAAAAATTATTAGTAATTTGAAAGCTGGTGGAGCTTAGTATATATGGCCTAATAAAATGAGTGCCACACACTGCTACAGGCCCAAAATTATTTTCCAGGCAAGATGCAGCTAAAAATTATTAGTAATTTGAAAGCTGGTGGAGCTTAGTATAGGTGGCCTAATAGAATGAGTACCACACACTGCTACTATGCCCAAAATTATTTTTCAGGCAAGATGCAGCTAAAAATTATTAGTAATTTGAAAGCAGGTGGAGCTTAGTATAGATGGCCTAATAGAATGAGTACCACACACTGCTACAGGCCCAAAATTATTTTCCAGGCGAGATGCAGCTAAAAATTATTAGTAATTTGAAAGCTGGTGGAGCTTAGTATAGATGGCCTAATAAAATGAGTACCACACACTGCTACTATGCCCAAAATTATTTTCCAGGCAAGATGCAGCTAAAAATTATTAGTAATTTGAAAGCTGGTCAAGCCTATTATAGATGGCCTAATAGAATGAGTACCACACACTGCTACAGGCCCAAAATTATTTTCCAGGCAAAATGCAGCTAAAAATTATTAGTAATTTGAAAGCTGGTGGAGCCTAGTATAGATGGCCTAATAGAATGAGTACCACACACTGCTACTATGCCCAAAATTATTTTCCAGGCAAGATGCAGCTAAAAGTTATTAGTAATTTGAAAGCTGGTGGAGCTTAGAATAGGTGGCCTAATAGAATGAGTACCACACACTGCTACAGGCCCAAAATTATTTTCCAGGCAAGATGCAGCTAAAAATTATTAATAATTTGAAAGCTGGTGGAGCTTAGAATAGGTGGCCTAATAGAATGAGTGCCACACACTGCTTCAGGCCCAAAATTATTTTCCAGGCAAGATGCAGCTAAAAATTATTAGTAATTTGAAAGCTGGTGGAGCTTAGTATAGATGGCCTAATAGAATGAGTACCACACACTGCCACTATGCCCAAAATTATTTTCCAGGCAAGATGCAGCTTAAAATTATTAGTAATTTGAAAGCTGGTGGAGCCTAGTATAGATGGCCTAATAGAATGAGTACCACACACTGCTGCTATGCCCAAAATTATTTTCCAGGCAAGATGCAGCTAAAAATTATTAGTAATTTGAAAGCTGGTGGAGCTTAGTATAGATGGCCGAATAGAATGAGTACCACACACAGCTACTATGCCCAAAATTATTTTCCAGGCAAGATGCAGCTAAAAATTATTAGTAATTTGCAAGCTGGTGGAGCCTAGTATAGATGGCCTAATAGAATGAGTACCACACACTGCTACTATGTCCAAAATTATTTTACAGGCAAGATGCAGCTAAAAATTATTACTAATTTGAAATCTGGTGGAGCTTAGAATAGATGGCCTGATAGAATGAGTACCAGACACTGCTACAGGCCCAAAATTATTTTCCTGGCAAGATGCAGCTAAAAATTATTAGTAGTTTGAAAGCTGGTGGAGCTTAGTATAGATGGCCTAATAGAATGAGTACCACACACTGCTACTATGCCCAAAATTATTTTCCAGGCAAGATGCAGCTAAAAGTTATTAGTAATTTGAAAGCTGGTGGAGCTTAGAATAGGTGGCCTAATAGAATGAGTACCACACACTGCTACAGGCCCAAAATTATTTTCCAGGCAAGATGCAGCTAAAAATTATTAATAATTTGAAAGATGGTGGAGCTTAGAATAGGTGGCCTAATAGAATGAGTGCCACACACTGCTACAGGCCCAAAATTATATTCCAGGCAAGATGCAGCTAAAAATTATTAGTAATTTGAAAGCTGGTGGAGCTTAGTATAGATGGCCTAATAGAATGAGTACCACACACTGCTACTGTACCCAAAATTATTTTCCAGGCAAGATGCAGCTAAAAATAATTAGTAATTTGAAAGCTGGTGGAGCTTAGTATAGATGGCCTAATAGAATGAGTACCACACACTGCTACTATGCCCAAAATTATTTTCCAGGCAAGATGCAGCTAAAAATTATTAGTAATTTGAAAGCTGGTGGAGCTTAGTATAGATGGCCTAATAGAATGAGTACCACACACTGCTACAAGCCCAAAATTATTTTCCAGGCAAGATGCAGCTAAAAATTATTAGTAATTTGAAAGCTTGTGGAGCCTAGTATAGATGGCCTAATAGAATGAGTACCACACACTGCTACTGGACCAAAATTATTTTCCAGGCAAGATGCAACTAAAAATTATTAGTAATTTGAAAGCTGGTGGAGCTTACTATAGATGGCCTAATAGAATGAGTACGACACACTGCTACTATGCCCAAAATTATTTTGCAGGCAAGATGCAGCTAAAAATTATTAGTAATTTGAAAGCTGGTGGAGCTTAGAATAGGTGGCCTAATAGAATGAGTAGCACACACTGCTACTATGCCGAAAATTATTTTCCAGGCAAGATGCAGCTAAAAATTATTTGTAATTTGAAAGCTGGTGGAGCCTACTATAGATGGCCTAATAGAATGAGTACCACACACTGCTACAGGCCCAAAATTATTTTCCAGGCAAGATGCAACTAAAAATTATTAGTAATTTGAAAGCTGGTGGAGCCTAGTATAGATGGCCTAATAGAATGAGTACCACACACTGCTACTAGGCCCAAAATTATTTTCCAGGCAAGATGCAGCTAAAAATTATTAGTAATTTGAAAGCTGGTGGAGCTTAGTATAGATGGCCTAATAGAATGTGTACCACACACTGCTACTATGCCCAAAATTATTTTCCAGGCAAGATGCAGCTAAAAATTATTAGTAATTTGAAAGCTGGTGGAGCTTAGAATAGATGGCCTAATAGAATGAGTACCACACACTGCTACAGGCCCAAAATTATTTTCCAGGCAATATGCAGCTAAAATTTTTTAGTAATTTGAAAGCTGGTGGAGCTTAGTATAGATGGCCTAATAGAATGAGTACCACACACTGCTACTATGCCCAAAATTATTTTCCAGGCAAGATGCAGCTAAAAATTATTAGTAATTTGAAAGCTGGAGGAGCCTAGTATAGATGGCCTAATAGAATGAGTACCACACACTGCTACAGGCCCAAAATAATTTTCCAGGCAAGATGCAGCTAAAAATTATTAGTAATTTGAAAGCTGGTGGAGCTTAGTATAGATGGCCTAATAGAATGAGTACCACACACTGCTACTGTGCCCAAAATTATTTTCCAGGCAAGATGCAGCTAAAAATAATTAGTAATTTGAAAGCTGGTGGAGCTTAGTATAGATGGCCTAATAGAATGAGTACCACACACTGCTACTATGCCCAAAATTATTTTCCAGGCAAGATGCAGCTAAAAATTATTAGTAATTTGAAAGCTGGAGGAGCCTAGTATAGATGGCCTAATAGAATGAGTACCACACACTGCTACAGGCCCAAAATAATTTTCCAGGCAAGATGCAGCTAAAAATTATTAGTAATTTGAAAGCTGGTGGAGCTTAGTATAGATGGCCTAATAGAATGAGTACCACACACTGCCACTATGCCCAAAATTATTTTCCAGGCAAGATGCAGCTTAAAATTATTAGTAATTTGAAAGCTGGTGGAGCCTTGTATAGATGGCCTAATAGAATGAGTACCACACACTGCTGCTATGCCCAAAATTATTTTCCAGGCAAGATGCAGCTAAAAATTATTAGTAATTTGAAAGCTGGTGGAGCTTAGTATAGATGGCCGAATAGAATGAGTACCACACACAGCTACTATGCCCAAAATTATTTTCCAGGCAAGATGCAGCTAAAAATTATTAGTAATTTGCAAGCTGGTGGAGCCTAGTATAGATGGCCTAATAGAATGAGTACCACACACTGCTACTATGTCCAAAATTATTTTACAGGCAAGATGCAGCTAAAAATTATTACTAATTTGAAATCTGGTGGAGCTTAGAATAGATGGCCTGATAGAATGAGTACCAGACACTGCTACAGGCCCAAAATTATTTTCCTGGCAAGATGCAGCTAAAAATTATTAGTAGTTTGAAAGCTGGTGGAGCTTAGTATAGATGGCCTAATAGAATGAGTACCACACACTGCTACTATGCCCAAAATTATTTTCCAGGCAAGATGCAGCTAAAAGTTATTAGTAATTTGAAAGCTGGTGGAGCTTAGAATAGGTGGCCTAATAGAATGAGTACCACACACTGCTACAGGCCCAAAATTATTTTCCAGGCAAGATGCATCTAAAAATTATTAATAATTTGAAAGATGGTGGAGCTTAGAATAGGTGGCCTAATAGAATGAGTGCCACACACTGCTACAGGCCCAAAATTATATTCCAGGCAAGATGCAGCTAAAAATTATTAGTAATTTGAAAGCTGGTGGAGCTTAGTATAGATGGCCTAATAGAATGAGTACCACACACTGCTACTGTGCCCAAAATTATTTTCCAGGCAAGATGCAGCTAAAAATAATTAGTAATTTGAAAGCTGGTGGAGCTTAGTATAGATGGCCTAATAGAATGAGTACCACACACTGCTACTATGCCCAAAATTATTTTCCAGGCAAGATGCAGCTAAAAATTATTAGTAATTTGAAAGCTGGTGGAGCTTAGTATAGATGGCCTAATAGAATGAGTACCACACACTGCTACAAGCCCAAAATTATTTTCCAGGCAAGATGCAGCTAAAAATTATTAGTAATTTGAAAGCTTGTGGAGCCTAGTATAGATGGCCTAATAGAATGAGTACCACACACTGCTACTGGCCCAAAATTATTTTCCAGGCAAGATGCAACTAAAAATTATTAGTAATTTGAAAGCTGGTGGAGCTTACTATAGATGGCCTAATAGAATGAGTACGACACACTGCTACTATGCCCAAAATAATTTTGCAGGCAAGATGCAGCTAAAAATTATTAGTAATTTGAAAGCTGGTGGAGCTTAGAATAGGTGGCCTAATAGAATGAGTAGCACACACTGCTACTATGCCGAAAATTATTTTCCAGGCAAGATGCAGCTAAAAATTATTTGTAATTTGAAAGCTGGTGGAGCCTACTATAGATGGCCTAATAGAATGAGTACCACACACTGCTACAGGCCCAAAATTATTTTCCAGGCAAGATGCAACTAAAAATTATTAGTAATTTGAAAGCTGGTGGAGCCTAGTATAGATGGCCTAATAGAATGAGTACCACACACTGCTACTATGCCCAAAATTATTTTCCAGGCAAGATGCAGCTAAAAATTATTAGTAATTTGAAAGCTGGTGGAGCTTAGTATAGATGGCCTTATAGAATGTGTACCACACACTGCTACTATGCCCAAAATTATTTTCCAGGCAAGATGCAGCTAAAAATTATTAGTAATTTGAAAGCTGGTGGAGCTTAGAATAGATGGCCTAATAGAATGAGTACCACACACTGCTACAGGCCCAAAATTATTTTCCAGGCAAGATGCAGCTAAAATTTTTTAGTAATTTGAAAGCTGGAGGAGCTTAGTATAGATGGCCTAATAGAATGAGTACCACACACTGCTACTATGCCCAAAATTATTTTCCAGGCAAGATGCAGCTAAAAATTATTAGTAATTTGAAAGCTGGAGGAGCCTAGTATAGATGGCCTAATAGAATGAGTACCACACACTGCTACAGGCCCAAAATAATTTTCCAGGCAAGATGCAGCTAAAAATTATTAGTAATTTGAAAGCTGGTGGAGCTTAGTATAGATGGCCTAATAGAATGAGTACCACACACTGCCACTATGCCCAAAATTATTTTCCAGGCAAGATGCAGCTTAAAATTATTAGTAATTTGAAAGCTGGTGGAGCCTTGTATAGATGGCCTAATAGAATGAGTACCACACACTGCTGCTATGCCCAAAATTATTTTCCAGGCAAGATGCAGCTAAAAATTATTAGTAATTTGAAAGCTGGTGGAGCTTAGTATAGATGGCCGAATAGAATGAGTACCACACACAGCTACTATGCCCAAAATTATTTTCCAGGCAAGATGCAGCTAAAAATTATTAGTAATTTGCAAGCTGGTGGAGCCTAGTATAGATGGCCTAATAGAATGAGTACCACACACTGCTACTATGTCCAAAATTATTTTACAGGCAAGATGCAGCTAAAAATTATTACTAATTTGAAATCTGGTGGAGCTTAGAATAGATGGCCTGATAGAATGAGTACCAGACACTGCTACAGGCCCAAAATTATTTTCCTGGCAAGATGCAGCTAAAAATTATTAGTAGTTTGAAAGCTGGTGGAGCTTAGTATAGATGGCCTAATAGAATGAGTACCACACACTGCTACTATGCCCAAAATTATTTTCCAGGCAAGATGCAGCTAAAAGTTATTAGTAATTTGAAAGCTGGTGGAGCTTAGAATAGGTGGCCTAATAGAATGAGTACCACACACTGCTACAGGCCCAAAATTATTTTCCAGGCAAGATGCATCTAAAAATTATTAATAATTTGAAAGATGGTGGAGCTTAGAATAGGTGGCCTAATAGAATGAGTGCCACACACTGCTACAGGCCCAAAATTATATTCCAGGCAAGATGCAGCTAAAAATTATTAGTAATTTGAAAGCTGGTGGAGCTTAGTATAGATGGCCTAATAGAATGAGTACCACACACTGCTACTGTGCCCAAAATTATTTTCCAGGCAAGATGCAGCTAAAAATAATTAGTAATTTGAAAGCTGGTGGAGCTTAGTATAGATGGCCTAATAGAATGAGTACCACACACTGCTACTATGCCCAAAATTATTTTCCAGGCAAGATGCAGCTAAAAATTATTAGTAATTTGAAAGCTGGTGGAGTTTAGTATAGATGGCCTAATAGAATGAGTACCACACACTGCTACAAGCCCAAAATTATTTTCCAGGCAAGATGCAGCTAAAAATTATTAGTAATTTGAAAGCTTGTGGAGCCTAGTATAGATGGCCTAATAGAATGAGTACCACACACTGCTACTGGCCCAAAATTATTTTCCAGGCAAGATGCAACTAAAAATTATTAGTAATTTGAAAGCTGGTGGAGCTTACTATAGATGGCCTAATAGAATGAGTACGACACACTGCTACTATGCCCAAAATTATTTTGCAGGCAAGATGCAGCTAAAAATTATTAGTAATTTGAAAGCTGGTGGAGCTTAGAATAGGTGGCCTAATAGAATGAGTAGCACACACTACTACTATGCCGAAAATTATTTTCCAGGCAAGATGCAGCTAAAAATTATTTGTAATTTGAAAGCTGGTGGAGCCTACTATAGATGGCCTAATAGAATGAGTACCACACACTGCTACAGGCCCAAAATTATTTTCCAGGCAAGATGCAACTAAAAATTATTAGTAATTTGAAAGCTGGTGGAGCCTAGTATAGATGGCCTAATAGAATGAGTACCACACACTGCTACTATGCCCAAAATTATTTTCGAGGCAAGATGCAGCTAAAAATTATTAGTAATTTGAAAGCTGGTGGAGCTTAGTATAGATGGCCTAATAGAATGAGTACCACACACTGCTACAGGCCCAAAATTATTTTCCAGGCAAGATGCAGCTAAAATTTTTTAGTAATTTGAAAGCTGGTGGAGCTTAGTATAGATGGCCTAATAGAATGAGTACCACACACTGCTACTATGCCCAAGATTATTTTCCAGGCAAGATGCAGCTAAAAATTATTAGTAATTTGAAAGCTGGAGGAGCCTAGTATAGATGGCCTAATAGAATGAGTACCACACACTGCTACAGGCCAAAAATAATTTTCCAGGCAAGATGCAGCTAAAAATTATTAGTAATTTGAAAGCTCATGGAGCTTAGAATAGATGGCCTAATAGAATGAGTACCACACACTGCTACAGGCCCAAAATTATTTTCCAGGCAAGATGCAGCTAAAATTTTTTAGTAATTTGAAAGCTGGTGGAGCTTAGTATAGATGGCCTAATAGAATGAGTACCACACACTGCTACTATGCCCAAAATTATTTTCCAGGCAAGATGCAGCTAAAAATTATTAGTAATTTGAAAGCTGGTGGAGCTTAGTATAGATGGCCTAATAGAATGAGTACCACACACTGCTACAGGCCCAAAATTATTTTCCAGGCAAGATGCAGCTAAAAATTATTAGTAATTTGAAAGCTGGTGGAGCTTAGTATAGATGGCCTAATAGAATGAGTACCACACACTGCTACTATGCCCAAAATTATTTTCCAGGCAAGATGCAGCTAAAAATTATTAGTAATTTGAAAGCTGGTGGAGCTTAGAATAGGTGGCCTAATAGAATGAGTACCACACACTGCTACAGGCCCACAATAATTTTCCAGGCAAGATGCAGCTAAAAATTATTAGTAATTTGAAAGCTGGTGGAGCTTAGTATAGATGGCCTAATAGAATGAGTACCACACACTGCTACTATACCCAAAATTATTTTCCAGGCAAGGTGCAGCTAAAAATTATTAGTAATTTGAAAGCTGGTGGAGCTTAGTATATATGGCCTAATAGAATGAGTGCCACACACTGCTACAGGCCCAAAATTATTTTCCAGGCAAGATGCAGCTAAAAATTATTAGTAATTAGAAAGCTGGTGGAGCTTAGTATAGATGGCCTAATAGAATGAGTACCACACACTGCTACTATGCCCAAAATTATTTTTCAGGCAAGATGCAGCTAAAAATTATTAGTAATTTGAAAGCAGGTGGAGCTTAGTATAGATGGCCTAATAGAATGAGTACCACACACTGCTACAGGCCCAAAATTATTTTCCAGGCGAGATGCAGCTAAAAATTATTAGTAATTTGAAAGCTGGTGGAGCTTAGTATAGATGGCCTAATAGAATGAGTACCACACACTGCTACTATGCCCAAAATTATTTTCCAGGCAAGATGCAGCTAAAAATTATTAGTAATTTGAAAGCTGGTCGAGCCTCTTATAGATGGCCTAATAGAATGAGTACCACACACTGCTACAGGCCCAAAATTATTTTCCAGGCAAAATGCAGCTAAAAATTATTAGTAATTTGAAAGCTGGTGGAGCCTAGTATAGATGGCCTAATAGAATGAGTACCACACACTGCTACTATGCCCAAAATTATTTTCCAGGCAAGATGCAACTAAAAGTTATTAGTAATTTGAAAGCTGGTGGAGCTTAGAATAGGTGGCCTAATAGAAGGAGTACCACACACTGCTACAGGCCCAAAATTATTTTCCAGGCAAGATGCAGCTAAAAATTATTAATAATTTGAAAGCTGGTGGAGCTTAGAATAGGTGGCCTAATAGAATGAGTGCCACACACTGCTTCAGGCCCAAAATTATTTTCCAGGCAAAATGCAGCTAAAAATTATTAGTAATTTGAAAGCTGGTGGAGCTTAGTATAGATGGCCTAATAGAATGAGTACCACACACTGCTACTATGCCCAAAATTATTTTCCAGGCAAGATGCAGCTAAAAATTATTAGTAATTTGAAAGCTGGTGGAGCCTAGTATAGATGGCCTAATAGAATGAGTACCACACACTGCTACTATGCCCAAAATTATTTTCCAGGCAAGATACAGCTAAAAATTATTAGTAATTTGAAAGCTGGTGGAGCTTAGTATAGATGGCCTAATAGAATGAGTACCACACACTGCTACAAGCCCAAAATTATTTTCCAGGCAAGATGCAGCTAAAAATTATTAGTAATTTGAAAGCTTGTGGAGCCTAGTATAGATGGCCTAATAGAATGAGTACCACAGACTGCTACTGGCCCAAAATTATTTTCCAAGCAAGATGCAACTAAAAAGTATTAGTAATTTGAAAGCTGGTGGAGCTTAGTATAGATGGCCTAATAGAATGGGTACGACACACTGCTACTATGCCCAAAATTATTTTGCAGGCAAGATGCAGCTAAAAATTATTAGTAATTTGAAAGCTGGTGGAGCTTAGAATAGGTGGCCTAATAGAATGAGTGGAACACACTGCTACTATGCCGAAAATTATTTTCCAGGCAAGATGCAGCTAAAAATTATTTGTAATTTGAAAGCTGGTGGAGCCTACTATAGATGGCCTAATAGAATGAGTACCACACACTGCTACAGGCCCAAAATTATTTTCCAGGCAAGATGCAACTAAAAATTATTAGTAATTTGAAAGCTGGTGGAGCCTAGTATAGATGGCCTAATAGAATGAGTACCACACACTGCTACTATGCCCAAAATTATTTTCCAGGCAAGATGCAGCTAAAAATTATTAGTAATTTGAAAGCTGGAGGAGCTTAGTATAGATGGCCTATTAGAATGTGTACCACACACTGCTACTATGCCCAAAATTATTTTGCAGGCAAGATGCAGCTAAAAATTATTAGTAATTTGAAAGCTGGTGGAGCTTATAATAGGTGGCCTAATAGAATGAGTAGCACACACTGCTACTATGCCGAAAATTATTTTCCAGGCAAGATGCAGCTAAAAATTATTTGTGATTTGAAAGCTGGTGGAGCCTACTATAGATGGCCTAATAGAATGAGTACCACACACTGCTACAGGCCCCAAATTATTTTCCAGGCAAGATGCAACTAAAAATTATTAGTAATTTGAAAGCTGGTGGAGCCTAGTATAGATGGCCTAATAGAATGAGTACCACACACTGCTACTATGCCCAAAATTATTTTCCAGGCAAGATGCAGCTAAAAATAATTAGTAATTTGAAAGCTGGTGGAGCTTAGTATAGATGGCCTAATAGAATGAGTACCACACACTGCTACTATGCCCAAAATTATTTTCCAGGCAAGATGCAGCTAAAAATTATTAGTAATTTGAAAGCTGGTGGAGCTTAGTATAGATGGCCTAATAGAATGAGTACCACACACTGCTACAAGCCCAAAATTATTTTCCAGGCAAGATGCAGCTAAAAATTATTAGTAATTTGAAAGCTTGTGGAGCCTAGTATAGATGGCCTAGTAGAATGAGTACCACACACTGCTACTGGCCCAAAATTATTTTCCAGGCAAGATGCAACTAAAAATTATTAGTAATTTGAAAGCTGGTGGAGCTTAGTATAGATGGCCTAATAGAATGAGTACGACACACTGCTACTATGCCCAAAATTATTTTGCAGGCAAGATGCAGCTAAAAATTATTAGTAATTTGAAAGCTGTTGGAGCTTAGAATAGGTGGCCTAATAGAATGAGTAGCACACACTGCTACTATGCCGAAAATTATTTTCCAGGCAAGATGCAGCTAAAAATTATTTGTGATTTGAAAGCTGGTGGAGCCTACTATAGATGGCCTAATAGAATGAGTACCACACACTGCTACAGGCCCAAAATTATTTTCCAGGCAAGATGCAACTAAAAATTATTAGTAATTTGAAAGCTGGTGGAGCCTAGTATAGATGGCCTAATAGAATGAGTACCACACACTGCTACTATGCCAAAAATTATTTTCCAGGCAAGATGCAGCTAAAAATAATTAGTAATTTGAAAGCTGGTGGAGCTTAGTATAGATGGCCTAATAGAATGAGTACCACACACTGCTACTATGCCCAAAATTATTTTCCAGGCAAGATGCAGCTAAAAATTATTAGTAATTTGAAAGCTGGTGGAGCTTAGTATAGATGGCCTAATAGAATGAGTACCACACACTGCTACAAGCCCAAAATCATTTTCCAGGCAAGATGCAGCTAAAAATTATTAGTAATTTGAAAGCTTGTGGAGCCTAGTATAGATGGCCTAATAGAATGAGTACCACACACTGCTACTGGCCCAAAATTATTTTCCAGGCAAGATGCAACTAAAAATTATTAGTAATTTGAAAGCTGGTGGAGCTTAGTATAGATGGCCTAATAGAATGAGTACGACACACTGCTACTATGCCCAAAATTATTTTGCAGGCAAGATGCAGCTAAAAATTATTAGTAATTTGAAAGCTGGTGGAGCTTAGAATAGGTGGCCTAATAGAATGAGTGGAACACACTGCTACTATGCCGAAAATTTTTTTCCAGGCAAGATGCAGCTAAAAATTATTTGTAATTTGAAAGCTGGTGGAGCCTACTATAGATGGCCTAATAGAATGAGTACCACACACTGCTACAGGCCCAAAATTATTTTCCAGGCAAGATGCAACTAAAAATTATTAGTAATTTGAAAGCTGGTGGAGCCTAGTATAGATGGCCTAATAGAATGAGTACCAAACACTGCTACTATGCCCAAAATTATTTTCCAGGCAAGATGCAGCTAAAAATTATTAGTAATTTGAAAGCTGGTGGAGCTTAGTATAGATGGCCTAATAGAATGAGTACCACACACTGCTACTATGCCCAAAATTATTTTCCAGGCAAGATGCAGCTAAAAATTATTAGTAATTTGAAAGCTGGTGGAGCTTAGAATAGATGGCCTAATAGAATGAGTACCACACACTGCTACAGGCCCAAAATTATTTTCCAGGCAAGATGCAGCTAAATTTTTTTAGTAATTTGAAAGCTGGTGGAGCTTAGTATAGATGGCCTAATAGAATGAGTACCACACACTGCTACTATGCCCAAAATTATTTTCCAGGCAAGATGCAGCTAAAAATTATTAGTAATTTGAAAGCTGGTGGAGCTTAGTATAGATGGCCTAATAGAATGAGTACCACACACTGCTACAAGCCCAAAATTATTTTCCAGGCAAGATGCAGCTAAAAATTATTAGTAATTTGAAAGCTTGTGGAGCCTAGTATAGATGGCCTAATAGAATGAGTACCACACACTGCTACTGGCCCAAAATTATTTTCCAGGCAAGATGCAACTAAAAATTATTAGTAATTTGAAAGCTGGTGGAGCTTAGTATAGATGGCCTAATAGAATGAGTACGACACACTGCTACTATGCCCAAAATTATTTTGCAGGCAAGATGCAGCTAAAAATTATTAGTAATTTGAAAGCTGGTGGAGCTTAGAATAGGTGGCCTAAAAGAATGAGTAGCACACACTGCTACTATGCCGAAAATTATTTTCCAGGCAAGATGCAGCTAAAAATTATTTGTAATTTGAAAGCTGGTGGAGGTTAGTATAGATGGCCTAATAGAATGAGTACCACACACTGCTACTATGCCCAAAATTATTTTCCAGGCAAGATGCAGCTAAAAATTATTAGTAATTTGAAAGCTGGTGGAGCTTAGTATAGATGGCCTAATAGAATGAGTACCACACACTGCTACAAGCCCAAAATCATTTTCCAGGCAAGATGCAGCTAAAAATTATTAGTAATTTGAAAGCTTGTGGAGCCTAGTATAGATGGCCTAATAGAATGAGTACCACACACTGCTTCTGGCCCAAAATTATTTTCCAGGCAAGATGCAACTAAAAATTATTAGTAATTTGAAAGCTGGTGGAGCTTAGTATAGATGGCCTAATAGAATGAGTACGACACACTGCTACTATGCCCAAAATTATTTTGCAGGCAAGATGCAGCTAAAAATTATTAGTAATTTGAAAGCTGGTGGAGCTTAGAATAGGTGGCCTAATAGAATGAGTGGAACACACTGCTACTATGCCGAAAATTATTTTCCAGGCAAGATGCAGCTAAAAATTATTTGTAATTTGAAAGCTGGTGGAGCCTACTATAGATGGCCTAATAGAATGAGTACCACACACTGCTACAGGCCCAAAATTATTTTCCAGGCAAGATGCAACTAAAAATTATTAGTAATTTGAAAGCTGGTGGAGCCTAGTATAGATGGCCTAATAGAATGAGTACCAAACACTGCTACTATGCCCAAAATTATTTTCCAGGCAAGATGCAGCTAAAAATTATTAGTAATTTGAAAGCTGGTGGAGCTTAGTATAGATGGCCTAATAGAATGAGTACCACACACTGCTACTATGCCCAAAATTATTTTCCAGGCAAGATGCAGCTAAAAATTATTAGTAATTTGAAAGCTGGTGGAGCTTAGAATAGATGGCCTAATAGAATGAGTACCACACACTGCTACAGGCCCAAAATTATTTTCCAGGCAAGATGCAGCTAAAATTTTTTAGTAATTTGAAAGCTGGTGGAGCTTAGTATAAATGGCCTAATAGAATGAGTACCACACACTGCTACTATGCCCAAAATTATTTTCCAGGCAAGATGCAGCTAAAAATTATTAGTAATTTGAAAGCTGGTGGAGCTTAGTATAGATGGCCTAATAGAATGAGTACCACACACTGCTACAAGCCCAAAATTATTTTCCAGGCAAGATGCAGCTAAAAATTATTAGTAATTTGAAAGCTTGTGGAGCCTAGTATAGATGGCCTAATAGAATGAGTACCACACACTGCTACTGGCCCAAAATTATTTTCCAGGCAAGATGCAACTAAAAATTATTAGTAATTTGAAAGCTGGTGGAGCTTAGTATAGATGGCCTAATAGAATGAGTACGACACACTGCTACTATGCCCAAAATTATTTTGCAGGCAAGATGCAGCTAAAAATTATTAGTAATTTGAAAGCTGGTGGAGCTTAGAATAGGTGGCCTAATAGAATGAGTAGCACACACTGCTACTATGCCAAAAATTATTTTCCAGGCAAGATGCAGCTAAAAATTATTTGTAATTTGAAAGCTGGTGGAGCCTACTATAGATGGCCTAATAGAATGAGTACCACACACTGCTACAGGCCCAAAATTATTTTCCAGGCAAGATGCAACTAAAAATTATTAGTAATTTGAAAGCAGGTGGAGCTTAGTATAGATGGCCTAATAGAATGAGTACCACACACTGCTACAGGCCCAAAATTATTTTCCAGGCGAGATGCAGCTAAAAATTATTAGTAATTTGAAAGCTGGTGGAGCTTAGTATAGATGGCCTAATAGAATGAGTACCACACACTGCTACTATGCCCAAAATTATTTTCCAGGCAAGATGCAGCTAAAAATTATTAGTAATTTGAAAGCTGGTCGAGCCTATTATAGATGGCCTAATAGAATGAGTACCACACACTGCTACAGGCCCAAAATTATTTTCCAGGCAAAATGCAGCTAAAAATTATTAGTAATTTGAAAGCTGGTGGAGCCTAGTATAGATGGCCTAATAGAATGAGTACCACACACTGCTACTATGCCCAAAATTATTTTCCAGGCAAGATGCAGCTAAAAGTTATTAGTAATTTGAAAGCTGGTGGAGCTTAGAATAGGTGGCCTAATAGAATGAGTACCACACACTGCTACAGGCCCAAAATTATTTTCCAGGCAAGATGCAGCTAAAAATTATTAATAATTTGAAAGCTGGTGGAGCTTAGAATAGGTGGCCTAATAGAATGAGTGAAACACACTGCTTCAGGCCCAAAATTATTTTCCAGGCAAAATGCAGCTAAAAATTATTAGTAATTTGAAAGCTGGTGGAGCTTAGTATAGATGGCCTAATAGAATGAGTACCACACACTGCTACTATGCCCAAAATTATTTTCCAGGCAAGATGCAGCTAAAAATTATTAGTAATTTGAAAGCTGGTGGAGCCTAGTATAGATGGCCTAATAGAATGAGTACCACACACTGCTACTATGCCCAAAATTATTTTCCAGGCAAGATACAGCTAAAAATTATTAGTAATTTGAAAGCTGGTGGAGCTTAGTATAGATGGCCTAATAGAATGAGTACCACACACTGCTACAAGCCCAAAATTATTTTCCAGGCAAGATGCAGCTAAAAATTATTAGTAATTTGAAAGCTTGTGGAGCCTAGTATAGATGGCCTAATAGAATGAGTACCACAGACTGCTACTGGCCCAAAATTATTTTCCAAGCAAGATGCAACTAAAAATTATTAGTAATTTGAAAGCTGGTGGAGCTTAGTATAGATGGCCTAATAGAATGGGTACGACACACTGCTACTATGCCCAAAATTATTTTGCAGGCAAGATGCAGCTAAAAATTATTAGTAATTTGAAAGCTGGTGGAGCTTAGAATAGGTGGCCTAATAGAATGAGTGGAACACACTGCTACTATGCCGAAAATTATTTTCCAGGCAAGATGCAGCTAAAAATTATTTGTAATTTGAAAGCTGGTGGAGCCTACTATAGATGGCCTAATAGAATGAGTACCACACACTGCTACAGGCCCAAAATTATTTTCCAGGCAAGATGCAACTAAAAATTATTAGTAATTTGAAAGCTGGTGGAGCCTAGTATAGATGGCCTAATAGAATGAGTACCACACACTGCTACTATGCCCAAAATTATTTTCCAGGCAAGATGCAGCTAAAAATTATTAGTAATTTGAAAGCTGGAGGAGCTTAGTATAGATGGCCTATTAGAATGTGTACCACACACTGCTACTATGCCCAAAATTATTTTGCAGGCAAGATGCAGCTAAAAATTATTAGTAATTTGAAAGCTGGTGGAGCTTAGAATAGGTGGCCTAATAGAATGAGTAGCACACACTGCTACTATGCCGAAAATTATTTTCCAGGCAAGATGCAGCTAAAAATTATTTGTGATTTGAAAGCTGGTGGAGCCTACTATAGATGGCCTAATAGAATGAGTACCACACACTGCTACAGGCCCCAAATTATTTTCCAGGCAAGATGCAACTAAAAATTATTAGTAATTTGAAAGCTGGTGGAGCCTAGTATAGATGGCCTAATAGAATGAGTACCACACACTGCTACTATGCCCAAAATTATTTTCCAGGCAAGATGCAGCTAAAAATAATTAGTAATTTGAAAGCTGGTGGAGCTTAGTATAGATGGCCTAATAGAATGAGTACCACACACTGCTACTATGCCCAAAATTATTTTCCAGGCAAGATGCAGCTAAAAATTATTAGTAATTTGAAAGCTGGTGGAGCTTAGTATAGATGGCCTAATAGAATGAGTACCACACACTGCTACAAGCCCAAAATTATTTTCCAGGCAAGATGCAGCTAAAAATTATTAGTAATTTGAAAGCTTGTGGAGCCTAGTATAGATGGCCTAGTAGAATGAGTACCACACACTGCTACTGGCCCAAAATTATTTTCCAGGCAAGATGCAACTAAAAATTATTAGTAATTTGAAAGCTGGTGGAGCTTAGTATAGATGGCCTAATAGAATGAGTACGACACACTGCTACTATGCCCAAAATTATTTTGCAGGCAAGATGCAGCTAAAAATTATTAGTAATTTGAAAGCTGTTGGAGCTTAGAATAGGTGGCCTAATAGAATGAGTAGCACACACTGCTACTATGCCGAAAATTATTTTCCAGGCAAGATGCAGCTAAAAATTATTTGTGATTTGAAAGCTGGTGGAGCCTACTATAGATGGCCTAATAGAATGAGTACCACACACTGCTACAGGCCCAAAATTATTTTCCAGGCAAGATGCAACTAAAAATTATTAGTAATTTGAAAGCTGGTGGAGCCTAGTATAGATGGCCTAATAGAATGAGTACCACACACTGCTACTATGCCCAAAATTATTTTCCAGGCAAGATGCAGCTAAAAATAATTAGTAATTTGAAAGCTGGTGGAGCTTAGTATAGATGGCCTAATAGAATGAGTACCACACACTGCTACTATGCCCAAAATTATTTTCCAGGCAAGATGCAGCTAAAAATTATTAGTAATTTGAAAGCTGGTGGAGCTTAGTATAGATGGCCTAATAGAATGAGTACCACACACTGCTACAAGCCCAAAATCATTTTCCAGGCAAGATGCAGCTAAAAATTATTAGTAATTTGAAAGCTTGTGGAGCCTAGTATAGATGGCCGAATAGAATGAGTACCACACACTGCTACTGGCCCAAAATTATTTTCCAGGCAAGATGCAACTAAAAATTATTAGTAATTTGAAAGCTGGTGGAGCTTAGTATAGATGGCCTAATAGAATGAGTACGACACACTGCTACTATGCCCAAAATTATTTTGCAGGCAAGATGCAGCTAAAAATTATTAGTAATTTGAAAGCTGGTGGAGCTTAGAATAGGTGGCCTAATAGAATGAGTGGAACACACTGCTACTATGCCGAAAAATTTTTTCCAGGCAAGATGCAGCTAAAAATTATTTGTAATTTGAAAGCTGGTGGAGCCTACTATAGATGGCCTAATAGAATGAGTACCACACACTGCTACAGGCCCAAAATTATTTTCCAGGCAAGATGCAACTAAAAATTATTAGTAATTTGAAAGCTGGTGGAGCCTAGTATAGATGGCCTAATAGAATGAGTACCAAACACTGCTACTATGCCCAAAATTATTTTCCAGGCAAGATGCAGCTAAAAATTATTAGTAATTTGAAAGCTGGTGGAGCTTAGTATAGATGGCCTAATAGAATGAGTACCACACACTGCTACTATGCCCAAAATTATTTTCCAGGCAAGATGCAGCTAAAAATTATTAGTAATTTGAAAGCTGGTGGAGCTTAGAATAGATGGCCTAATAGAATGAGTACCACACACTGCTACAGGCCCAAAATTATTTTCCAGGCAAGATGCAGCTAAAATTTTTTAGTAATTTGAAAGCTGGTGGAGCTTAGTATAGATGGCCTAATAGAATGAGTACCACACACTGCTACTATGCCCAAAATTATTTTCCAGGCAAGATGCAGCTAAAAATTATTAGTAATTTGAAAGCTGGTGGAGCTTAGTATAGATGGCCTAATAGAATGAGTACCACACACTGCTACAAGCCCAAAATTATTTTCCAGGCAAGATGCAGCTAAAAATTATTAGTAATTTGAAAGCTTGTGGAGCCTAGTATAGATGGCCTAATAGAATGAGTACCACACACTGCTACTGGCCCAAAATTATTTTCCAGGCAAGATGCAACTAAAAATTATTAGTAATTTGAAAGCTGGTGGAGCTTAGTATAGATGGCCTAATAGAATGAGTACGACACACTGCTACTATGCCCAAAATTATTTTCCAGGCAAGATGCAGCTAAAAATTATTAGTAATTTGAAAGCTGGTGGAGCTTAGAATAGGTGGCCTAATAGAATGAGTAGCACACACTGCTACTATGCCGAAAATTATTTTCCAGGCAAGATGCAGCTAAAAATTATTTGTAATTTGAAAGCTGGTGGAGCTTAGTATAGATGGCCTAATAGAATGAGTACCACACACTGCTACTATGCCCAAAATTATTTTCCAGGCAAGATGCAGCTAAAAATTATTAGTAATTTGAAAGCTGGTGGAGCTTAGTATAGATGGCCTAATAGAATGAGTACCACACACTGCTACAAGCCCAAAATCATTTTCCAGGCAAGATGCAGCTAAAAATTATTAGTAATTTGAAAGCTTGTGGAGCCTAGTATAGATGGCCTAATAGAATGAGTACCACACACTGCTTCTGGCCCAAAATTATTTTCCAGGCAAGATGCAACTAAAAATTATTAGTAATTTGAAAGCTGGTGGAGCTTAGTATAGATGGCCTAATAGAATGAGTACGACACACTGCTACTATGCCCAAAATTATTTTGCAGGCAAGATGCAGCTAAAAATTATTAGTAATTTGAAAGCTGGTGGAGCTTAGAATAGGTGGCCTAATAGAATGAGTGGAACACACTGCTACTATGCCGAAAATTATTTTCCAGGCAAGATGCAGCTAAAAATTATTTGTAATTTGAAAGCTGGTGGAGCCTACTATAGATGGCCTAATAGAATGAGTACCACACACTGCTACAGGCCCAAAATTATTTTCCAGGCAAGATGCAACTAAAAATTATTAGTAATTTGAAAGCTGGTGGAGCCTAGTATAGATGGCCTAATAGAATGAGTACCAAACACTGCTACTATGCCCAAAATTATTTTCCAGGCAAGATGCAGCTAAAAATTATTAGTAATTTGAAAGCTGGTGGAGCTTAGTATAGATGGCCTAATAGAATGAGTACCACACACTGCTACTATGCCCAAAATTATTTTCCAGGCAAGATGCAGCTAAAAATTATTAGTAATTTGAAAGCTGGTGGAGCTTAGAATAGATGGCCTAATAGAATGAGTACCACACACTGCTACAGGCCCAAAATTATTTTCCAGGCAAGATGCAGCTAAAATTTTTTAGTAATTTGAAAGCTGGTGGAGCTTAGTATAAATGGCCTAATAGAATGAGTACCACACACTGCTACTATGCCCAAAATTATTTTCCAGGCAAGATGCAGCTAAAAATTATTAGTAATTTGAAAGCTGGTGGAGCTTAGTATAGATGGCCTAATAGAATGAGTACCACACACTGCTACTGGCCCAAAATTATTTTCCAGGCAAGATGCAACTAAAAATTATTAGTAATTTGAAAGCAGGTGGAGCTTAGTATAGATGGCCTAATAGAATGAGTACGACACACTGCTACTATGCCCAAAATTATTTTGCAGGCAAGATGCAGCTAAAAATTATTAGTAATTTGAAAGCTGGTGGAGCTTAGAATAGGTGGCCTAATAGAATGAGTAGCACACACTGCTACTATGCCGAAAATTATTTTCCAGGCAAGATGCAGCTAAAAATTATTTGTAATTTGAAAGCTGGTGGAGCCTACTATAGATGGCCTAATAGAATGAGTACCACACACTGCTACAGGCCCAAAATTATTTTCCAGGCAAGATGCAACTAAAAATTATTAGTAATTTGAAAGCTGGTGGAGCCTAGTATAGATGGCCTAATAGAATGAGTACCACACACTGCTACTATGCCCAAAATTATTTTCCAGGCAAGATGCAGCTAAAAATTATTAGTAATTTGAAAGCTGGTGGAGCTTAGTATAGATGGCCTAATAGAATGTGTACCACACACTGCTACTATGCCCAAAATTATTTTCCAGGCAAGATGCAGCTAAAAATTATTAGTAATTTGAAAGCTGGTGGAGCTTAGAATAGATGGCCTAATAGAATGAGTACCACACACTGCTACAGGCCCAAAATTATTTTCCAGGCAAGATGCAGCTAAAATTTTTTAGTAATTTGAAAGCTGGTGGAGCTTAGTATAGATGGCCTAATAGAATGAGTACCACACACTGCTACTATGCCCAAAATTATTTTCCAGGCAAGATGCAGCTAAAAATTATTAGTAATTTGAAAGCTGGAGGAGCCTAGTATAGATGGCCTAATAGAATGAGTACCACACACTGCTACAGGCCCAAAATAATTTTCCAGGCAAGATGCAGCTAAAAATTATTAGTAATTTGAAAGCTGGTGGAGCTTAGAATAGATGGCCTAATAGAATGAGTACCACACACTGCTACAGGCCCAAAATTATTTTCCAGGCAAGATGCAGCTAAAAATTTTTAGTAATTTGAAAGCTGGTGGAGCTTAGTATAGATGGCCTAATAGAATGAGTACCACACACTGCTACTATGCCCAAAATTATTTTCCAGGCAAGATGCAGCTAAAAATTATTAGTAATTTGAAAGCTGGTGGAGCTTAGTATAGATGGCCTAATAGAATGAGTACCACACACTGCTACAGGCCCAAAATTATTTTCCAGGCAAGATGCAGCTAAAAATTATTAGTAATTTGAAAGCTGGTGGAGCTTAGTATAGATGGCCTAATAGAATGAGTACCACACACTGCTACTATGCCCAAAATTATTTTCCAGGCAAGATGCAGCTAAAAATTATTAGTAATTTGAAAGGTGGTGGAGCTTAGAATACGTGGCCTAATAGAATGAGTACCACACACTGCTACAGGCCCACAATAATTTTCCAGGCAAGATGCAGCTAAAAATTATTAGTAATTTGAAAGCTGGTGGAGCTTAGTATAGATGGCCTAATTGTATGAGTACCACACACTGCTACTATACCCAAAATTATTTTCCAGGCAAGATGCAGCTAAAAATTATTAGTAATTTGAAAGCTGGTGGAGCTTAGTATATATGGCCTAATAGAATGAGTGCCACACACTGCTACAGGCCCAAAATTATTTTCCAGGCAAGATGCAGCTAAAAATTATTAGTAATTAGAAAGCTGGTGGAGCTTAGTATAGATGGCCTAACAGAATGAGTACCACACACTGTTACTGTGCCCAAACTTATTTTCCAGGCAACAAGCAGCTAAAAATTATTAGTAATTTAAAAGCTGGTGGAGCTTAGTATATATGGCCTAATAAAATGAGTGCCACACACTGCTACAGGCCCAAAATTATTTTCCAGGCAAGATGCAGCTAAAAATTATTAGTAATTTGAAAGCTGGTGGAGCTTAGTATAGATGGCCTAATAGAATGAGTACCACACACTGCTACTATGCCCAAAATTATTTTTCAGGCAAGATGCAGCTAAAAATTATTAGTAATTTGAAAGCAGGTGGAGCTTAGTATAGATGGCCTAATAGAATGAGTACCACACACTGCTACAGGCCCAAAATTATTTTCCAGGCGAGATGCAGCTAAAAATTATTAGTAATTTGAAAGCTGGTGGAGCTTAGTATAGATGGCCTAATAGAATGAGTACCACACACTGCTGCAGGCCCAAAATTATTTTCCAGGCAAGATGCAGCTTAAAAATTATTAGTAATTTGAAAGCTGGTCGAGCCTATTATAGATGGCCTAATAGAATGAGTACCACACACTGCTACAGGCCCAAAATTATTTTCCAGGCAAAATGCAGCTAAAAATTATTAGTAATTTGAAAGCTGGTGGAGCCTAGTATAGATGGCCTAATAGAATGAGTACCACACACTGCTACTATGCCCAAAATTATTTTCCAGGCAAGATGCAGCTAAAAGTTATTAGTAATTTGAAAGCTGGTGGAGCTTAGAATAGGTGGCCTAATAGAATGAGTACCACACACTGCTACAGGCCCAAAATTATTTTCCAGGCAAGATGCAGCTAAAAATTATTAATAATTTGAAAGCTGGTGGAGCTTAGAATAGGTGGCCTAATAGAATGAGTGCCACACACTGCTACAGGCCCAAAATTATTTTCCAGGCAAGATGCAGCTAAAAATTATTAGTAATTTGAAAGCTGGTGGAGCTTAGTATAGATGGCCTAATAGAATGAGTACCACACACTGCTACTATGCCCAAAATTATTTTCCAGGCAAGATGCAGCTAAAAATTATTAGTAATTTGAAAGCTGGTGGAGCCTAGTATAGATGGCCTAATAGAATGAGTACCACACACTGCTACTATGCCCAAAATTATTTTCCAGGCAAGATGCAGCTAAAAATTATTAGTAATTTGAAAGCTGGTGGAGCTTAGTATAGATGGCCTAATAGAATGAGTACCACACACTGCTACTATGTCCAAAATTATTTTCCAGGCAAGATGCAGCTAAAAATTATTAGTAATTTGAAAGCTGGTGGAGCTTAGTATAGATGGCCTAATAGAATGAGTACCACACACTGCTACTATGCCCAAAATTATTTTCCAGGCAAGATGCAGCTAAAAATAATTAGTAATTTGAAAGCTGGTGGAGCTTAGTATAGATGGCCTAATAGAATGAGTACCACACACTGCTACTATGCCCAAAATTATTTTCCAGGCAAGATGCAGCTAAAAATTATTAGTAATTTGAAAGCTGGTGGAGCTTAGTATAGATGGCCTAATAGAATGAGTACCACACACTGCTACAAGCCCAAAATTATTTTCCAGGCAAGATGCAGCTAAAAATTATTAGTAATTTGAAAGCTTGTGGAGCCTAGTATAGATGGCCTAATAGAATGAGTACCACACACTGCTACTGGCCCAAAATTATTTTCCAGGCAAGATGCAACTAAAAATTATTAGTAATTTGAAAGCTGGTGGAGCTTAGTATAGATGGCCTAATAGAATGAGTACGACACACTGCTACTATGCCCAAAATTATTTTCCAGGCAAGATGCAGCTAAAAATTATTAGTAATTTGAAAGCTGGTGGAGCTTAGAATAGGTGGCCTAATAGAATGAGTACCACACACTGCTACTATGCCGAAAATTATTTTCCAGGCAAGATGCAGCTAAAAATTATTTGTAATTTGAAAGCTGGTGGAGCCTACTATAGATGGCCTAATAGAATGAGTACCACACACTGCTACTATGCCCAAAATTATTTTCCAGGCAAGATGCAGCTAAAAATTATTAGTAATTTGAAAGCTGGTGGAGCTTAGTATAGATGGCCTAATAGAATGTGTACCACACACTGCTACTATGCCAAAAATTATTTTCCAGGCAAGATGCAGCTAAAAATTATTAGTAATTTGAAAGCTGGTGGAGCTTAGAATAGATGGCCTAATAGAATGAGTACCACACACTGCTACAGGCCCAAAATTATTTTCCAGGCAAGATGCAGCTAAAATTTTTTAGTAATTTGAAAGCTGGTGGAGCTTAGTATAGATGGCCTAATGGAATGAGTATAACACACTGCTACAGGCCCAAAATTATTTTCCAGGCAAGATGCAGCTAAAAATTATTAGTAATTTGAAAGCTGGTGGAGCTTAGTATAGATGGCCTAATAGAATGAGTACCACACACTGCTACTATGCCCAAAATAATTTTCCAGGCAAGATGCAGCTAAAAATTATTAGTAATTTGAAAGCTGGTGGAGCTTAGAATAGGTGGCCTAATAGAATGAGTACCACACACTGCTACAGGCCCAAAATTATTTTCAAGGCAAGATGCAGCTAAAAATTATTAGTAATTTGAAAGCTGGAGGAGCCTAGTATAGATGGCCTAATAGAATGAGTACCACACTCTGCTACAGGCCCAAAATTATTTTCCAGGCAAGATGCAGCTAAAATTTTTTAGTAATTTGAAAGCTGGTGGAGCTTAGTATAGATGGCCTAATAGAATGAGTACCACACACTGCTACTATGCCCAAAATTATTTTCCAGGCAAGATGCAGCTAAAAATTATTAGTAATTTGAAAGCTGGTGGAGCTTAGTATAGATGGCCTAATAGAATCAGTACCACACACTGCTACAGGCCCAAAATTATTTTCCAGGCAAGATGCAGCTAAAAATTATTAGTAATTTGAAAGCTGGTGGAGCTTAGTATAGATGGCCTAATACAATGAGTACCACACACTGCTGCTATGCCCAAAATTATTTTCCAGGCAAGATGCAGCTAAAAATTATTAGTAATTTGAAAGCTGGTGGAGCTTAGAATAGGTGACCTAATAGAATCAGTACCACACACTGCTACAGGCCCAAAATTATTTTCTAGGCAAGATGCAGCTAAAAATTATTAGTAATTTGAAAGCTGGTGGAGCTTAGTATAGATGGCCTAATAGAATGAGTACCACACACTGCTACAGGCCCAAAATTATTTTCCAGGCAAGATGCAGCTAAAAATTATTAGTAATTTGAAAGCTGGTGGAGCTTAGTATAGATGGCCTAATAGAATGAGTACCACACACTGCTACTATGCCCAAAATTATTTTCCAGGCAAGATGCAGCTAAAAATTATTAGTAATTTGAAAGCTGGTGGAGCTTAGAATAAGTGGCCTAATAGAATGAGTACCACACACTGCTACAGGCCCACAATAATTTTCCAGGCAAGATGCAGCTAAAAATTATTAGTAATTTGAAAGCTGGTGGAGCTTAGTATAGATGGCCTAATAGAATGAATACCACACACTGCTACTATACCCAAAATTATTTTCCAGGCAAGATGCAGCTAAAAATTATTAGTAGTTTGAAAGCTGGTGGAGCTTAGTATATATGGCCTAATAGAATGAGTGCCACACACTGCTACAGGCCCAAAATTATTTTCCAGGCAAGATGCAGCTAAAAATTATTAGTAATTAGAAAGCTGGTGGAGCTTAGTATAGATGGCCTAACAGAATGAGTACCACACACTGTTATTGTGCCCAAACTTATTTTCCAGGCAACAAGCAGCTAAAAATTATTAGTAATTTGAAAGCTGGTGGAGCTTAGAATAGGTGGCCTAATAAAATGAGTACCACACACTACTACTATGCCCAAAATTATTTTCCAGGCAAGATGCAGCTAAAAATTATTAGTAATTTGAAAGCTGGTGGAGCTTAGAATAGATGGCCTAATAGAATGAGTACCACACACTGCTACAGGCCCAAAATTATTTTCCAGGCAAGATGCAGCTAAAAATTATTAGTAAATTGAAAGCTGGTGGAGCTTAGTATAGATGGCCTAATAGAATGAGTACCACACACTGCTACTATGCCCAAAATTATTTTCCAGGCAAGATGCAGCTAAAAATTATTAGTAATTTGAAAGCTGGTGGAGCTTAGTATATATGGCCTAATAAAATTAGTGCCACACACTGCTACAGGCCCAAAATTATTTTCCAGGCAAGATGCAGCTAAAAATTATTAGTAATTTGAAAGCTGGTGGAGCTTAGTATAGATGGCCTAATAGAATGAGTACCACACACTGCTACTATGCCCAAAATTATTTTCCAGGCAAGATGCAGCTAAAAATTATTAGTAATTTGAAAGCAGGTGGAGCTTAGTATAGATGGCCTAATAGAATGAGTACCAGACACTGCTACAGGCCGAAAATTATTTTCCAGGCGAGATGCAGCTAAAAATGATTAGTAATTTGAAAGCTGGTGGAGCTTAGTATAGATGGCCTAATAGAATGAGTACCACACACTGCTACTATGCCCAAAATTATTTTCCAGGCAAGATGCAGCTAAAAATTATTAGTAATTTGAAAGCTGGTCGAGCCTAGTATAGATGGCATAATAGAATGAGTACCACACACTGCTACAGGCCCAAAATTATTTTCCAGGCAAGATGCAGCTAAAAATTATTAGTAATTTGAAAGCTGGTATAGCTTAGTATAGATGGCCTAATAGAATGAGTACCACACACTGCTACTATGCCCAAAATTATTTTCCAGGCAAGATGCAGCTAAAAATTATTAGTAATTTGAAAGCTGGTCTCACTTAGAATATGTGGCCTAATAGAATGTGTACCACACACTGCTACAGGCCCAAAATTATTTTCCAGGCAAGATGCAGCTAAAAATTATTAGTAATTTGAAAGCTGGTGGAGCCTAGTATAGATGGCCTAATAGAATGAGTACCACACACTGCTACAGGCCCAAAATTATTTTCCAGGCAAGATGCAGCTAAAAATTATTAGTAAATTGAAAGCTGGTGGAGCTTAGTATAGATGGCCTAATAGAATGAGTACCACACACTGTTACTATGCTCAAAATTATTTTCCAGGCAACATGCAGCTAAAAATTATTAGTAATTTGAAAGATGGTGTAGCTTAGAATAGGTGGCCTAATAGAATGAGTACCACACACTGCTACAGGCCCAAAATTATTTTCCAGGCAAAATGAAGCTAAAAATTATTAGTAATTTGAAAGCTGGTGGAGCCTAGTATAGATGGCCTAATAGAATGAGTACCACACACTGCTACTATGCCCAAAATTATTTTCCAGGCAAGATGCAGCTAAAAGTTATTAGTAATTTGAAAGCTGGTGGAGCTTAGAATAGGTGGCCTAATAGAATGAGTACCACACACTGCTGCAGGCCCAAAATTATTTTCCAGGCAAGATGCAGCTAAAAATTATTAATAATTTGAAAGCTGGTGGAGCTTAGAATAGGTGGCCTAATAGAATGAGTGCCACACACTGCTACAGGCCCAAAATTATTTTCCAGGCAAGATGCAGCTAAAAATTATTAGTAATTTGAAAGCTGGTGGAGCTTAGTATAGATGGCCTAATAGAATGAGTACCACACACTGCTACTATGCCCAAAATTATTTTTCAGGCAAGATGCAGCTAAAAATTATTAGTAATTTGAAAGCTGGTGGAGCCTAGTATAGATGGCCTAATAGAATGAGTACCACACACTGCTACTATGCCCAAAATTATTTTCCAGGCAAGATGCAGCTAAAAATTATTAGTAATTTGAAAGCTGGTGGAGCTTAGTATAGATGGCCTAATAGAATGAGTACCACACACTGCTACTATGTCCAAAATTATTTTCCAGGCAAGATGCAGCTAAAAATTATTAGTAATTTGAAAGCTGGTGGAGCTTAGTATAGATGGCCTAATAGAATGAGTACCACACACTGCTACTATGCCCAAAATTATTTTCCAGGCAAGATGCAGCTAAAAATTATTAGTAATTTGAAAGCTGGTGGAGCCTAGTATAGATGGCCTAATAGAATGAGTACCACACACTGCTACTATGCCCAAAATTATTTTCCAGGCAAGATGCAGCTAAAAATTATTAGTAAGTTGAAAGCTGGTGGAGCTTAGTATAGATGGCCTAATAGAATGAGTGCCACACACTTCTACTATGTCCAAAATTATTTTCCAGGCAAGATGCAGTTAAAAATTATTAGTAATTTGAAAGCTTGTGGAGCTTAGTATAGATGGCCTAATAGAATGAGTGCCACACACTTCTACAGGCCCAAAATTATTTTCCATGCAAGATGCAGCTAAAAATTATTAGTAATTTGAAAGCTGGTGGAGCTTAGTATAGACGGTCTAATAGAATGAGTACCACACACTGCTACTTTGCCCAAAATTATTTTCCAGGCAAGATGCAGCTAAAAATAATTAGTAATTTGAAAGCTGGTGGAGCTTAGTATAGATGGCCTAATAGAATGAGTACCACACACTGCTACTATGCCCAAAATTATTTTCCAGGCAAGATGCAGCTAAAAATTATTAGTAATTTGAAAGCTGGTGGAGCTTAGTATACATGGCGTAATAGAATGAGTGCCACACACTGCTACAGTCCCAAAATTATTTTCCAGGCAAGATGCAGCTAAAAATTATTAGTAATTTGAAAGCTGGTATAGCTTAGTATAGATGGCCTAATAGAATGAGTACCACACACTGCTACTATGCCCAAAATTATTTTCCAGGCAAGATGCAGCTAAAAATTATTAGTAATTTGAAAGCTGGTCTCACTTAGAATAGATGGCGTAATAGAATGAGTGCCACACACTGCTACAGGCCCAAAATTATTTTCCAGGCAAGATGCAGCTAAAAATTATTAGTAATTTGAAAGCTGGTATAGCTTAGTATAGATGGCCTAATAGAATGTGTACCACACACTGCTACTATGCCCAAAATTATTTTCCAGGCAAGATGCAGCTAAAAATTATTAGTAATTTGAAAGCTGGTCTCACTTAGAATAGATGGCCTAATAGAATGAGTACCACACACTGCTACAGGCCCAAAATTATTTTCCAGGCAAGATGCAGCTAAAAATTATTAGTAAATTGAAAGCTGGTGGAGCTTAGTATAGATGGCCTAATAGAATGAGTACCACACACTGTTACTATGCTCAAAATTATTTTCCAGGCAACATGCAGCTAAAAATTATTAGTAATTTGAAAGATGGTGTAGCTTAGAATAGGTGGCCTAATAGAATGAGTACCACACACTGCTACAGGCCCAAAATTATTTTCCAGGCAAAATGCAGCTAAAAATTATTAGTAATTTGAAAGCTGGTGGAGCCTAGTATAGATGGCCTAATAGAATGAGTACCACACACTGCTACTATGCCCAAAATTATTTTCCAGTCAAGATGCAGCTAAAAATTATTAGTAATTTGAAAGCTGGTGGAGCCTACTATAGATGGCCTAATAGAATGAGTACCACACACTGCTACTATGCCCAAAATTATTTTCCAGTCAAGATGAAGCTAAAAATTATTAGTAATTTGAAAGCTGGTGGAGCTTAGTATAGATGGTTTAATAGAAGGAGTACCACACACTGCTACTATGCCCAAAATTATTTTCCAGGCAAGATGCAGCTAAAAATTTTAAGTAATTTGAAAGCTGGTGGAGCCTAGTATAGATGGACTAATAGAATGAGTACTAAACACTGCTACTATGCCCAATATTGTTTTCCAGGCAAGATGCAGCTAAAAATTATTAGTAATTTGAAAGCTGGTGAAGCTTAGTATAGATGACCTAATAGAATGAGTACCACACACTGCTACTACGTCCAAAATTATTTTCCAGGCAAGATGCAGCTAAAAATTATTAGTAATTTGAAAGCTGGTGGAGCTTAGTATATATGGCCTAATAGAATGAGTGCCACACACTGCTACAGGCCCAAAATTATTTTCCAGGCAAGATGCAGCTAAAAATTATTAGGAATTTGAAAGCTGGTGGAGCTTAGTATAGATGGCCTAATAGAATGAGTACCACACACTGCTACTATGCCCAAAATTATTTTCCAGTCAAGATGCAGCTAAAAATTATTAGTAATTTGAAAGCTGGTGGAGCCTACTATAGATGGCCTAATAGAATGAGTACCACACACTGCTACTATGCCCAAAATTATTTTCCAGTCAAGATGAAGCTAAAAATTATTAGTAATTTGAAAGCTGGTGGAGCTTAGTATAGATGGTTTAATAGAAGGAGTACCACACACTGCTACTATGCCCAAAATTATTTTCCAGGCAAGATGCAGCTAAAAATTTTAAGTAATTTGAAAGCTGGTGGAGCCTAGTATAGATGGACTAATAGAATGAGTACTAAACACTGCTACTATGCCCAATATTGTTTTCCAGGCAAGATGCAGCTAAAAATTATTAGTAATTTGAAAGCTGGTGAAGCTTAGTATAGATGACCTAATAGAATGAGTACCACACACTGCTACTACGTCCAAAATTATTTTCCAGGCAAGATGCAGCTAAAAATTATTAGTAATTTGAAAGCTGGTGGAGCTTAGTATATATGGCCTAATAGAATGAGTGCCACACACTGCTACAGGCCCAAAATTATTTTCCAGGCAAGATGCAGCTAAAAATTATTAGGAATTTGAAAGCTGGTGGAGCATAGTATAGATGGCCTAATAGAATGAGTACCACACACTGCTACTATGCCCAAAATTATTTTCCAGGCAAGATGCAGCTAAAAATTATTAGTAATTTGAAAGCTGGCGGAGCTTAGTATATTTGGCCTAATAGAATCAGTGCCAAACACTGCTACAGGCCCAAAATTATTTTCCACGCAAGATGCAGCTAAAAATTATTAGTAATTAGAAAGCTGGTGGAGCTTAGTATAGATGGCCTAACAGAATGAGTACCACACACTGTTACTATGCCCAAAATTATTTTCCAAGCAAGATGCAGCTAAAAATTATTAGTAATTTGAAAGCTGGTGGAGCTTAGAATAGATGGCCTAATAGAATGAGTACCACACACTGCTACAGGCCCAAAATTATTTTCCAGGCAAGATGCAGCTAAAAATTATTAGTAATTTGAAAGCTGGTGGAGCTTAGTATAGATGGCGTAATAGAATGAGGACCACACACTGCTACTATGCCCAAAATTATTTTCCAGGCAAGATGCAGCTAAAAATTATTAGTAATTTGAAAGCTGGTGGAGCTTATAATATATGGCCTAATAAAATGAGTGCCACACACTGCTACAGGCCCAAAATTATTTTCCAGGCAAGATGCAGCTAAAAATTATTAGTAATTTGAAAGCTGGTGGAGCTTAGTATAGATGGCCTAATAGAATGAGTACCACACACTGCTACTATGCCCAAAATTATTTTTCAGGCAAGATGCAGCTAAAAATTATTTGTAATTTGAAAGCTGGTGGAGCTTAGTATAGATGGCCTAATAGAATGAGTACCACACACTGCTACAGGCCCAAAATTATTTTCCAGGCAAGTTGCAGCTAAAAATTATTAGTAATTTGAAAGCTCGTGGAGCTTAGTATAGATGGCCTAATAGAATGAGTACCACACACTGCTACTATGCCCAAAATTATTTTCCAGGCAAGATGCAGCTAAAAATTATTAGTAATTTGAAAGCTGGTCGAGCCTAGTATAGATGGCCTAATAGAATGAGTACCACATACTGCTACAGGCCCAAAATTATTTTCCAGGCAAGATACAGCTAAAAATTGTTAGTAATTTGAAAGCTGGTGGAGCTCAGTATAGATTTCCTAATAGAATGAGTACCACACACTGCTACTATGCCCAAAATTATTTTTCAGGCAAGATGCAGCTAAAAATTATTAGTAATTTGAAAGCTGGTGGAGCTTAGTATAGATGGCCTAATAGAATGAGTACCACACACTGCTACAGGCCCAAAATTATTTTCCAGGCAAGATGCAGCTAAAAATTATTAGTAATTTGAAAGCTGGTGGAGCATAGTATAGATGGCCTAATAGAATGAGTACCACACATTGCTACTATGCCCAAAATTATTTTGCAGGCAAGATGCAGCTAAAAATTATTAGTAATTTGAAAGCTGGTGGAGCCTACTATAGATGGCCTAATAGAATGAGTACCACACACTGCTACTATGCCCAAAATTATTTTCCAGTCAAGATGAAGCTAAAAATTATTAGTAATTTGAAAGCTGGTGGAGCTTAGTATAGATGGTTTAATAGAATGAGTACCACACACTGCTAGTATGCCCAAAATTATTTTCCAGGCAAGATGCAGCTAAAAATTTTAAGTAATTTGAAAGCTGGTGGAGCCTAGTATAGATGGCCTAATAGAATGAGTACCAAACACTGCTACTATGCCCAAAATTGTTTTCCAGGCAAGATGCAGCTAAAAATTATTAGTAATTTGAAAGCTGGTGGAGCTTAGTATAGATGGCCTAATAGAATGAGTACCACACACTGCTACTATGCCCAAAATTATTTTCCAGTCAAGATGCAGCTAAAAATTATTAGTAATTTGAAAGCTGGTGGAGCCTACTATAGATGGCCTAATAGAATGAGTACCACACACTGCTACTATGCCCAAAATTATTTTCCAGTCAAGATGAAGCTAAAAATTATTAGTAATTTGAAAGCTGGTGGAGCTTAGTATAGATGGTTTAATAGAAGGAGTACCACACACTGCTACTATGCCCAAAATTATTTTCCAGGCAAGATGCAGCTAAAAATTTTAAGTAATTTGAAAGCTGGTGGAGCCTAGTATAGATGGACTAATAGAATGAGTACTAAACACTGCTACTATGCCCAATATTGTTTTCCAGGCAAGATGCAGCTAAAAATTATTAGTAATTTGAAAGCTGGTGAAGCTTAGTATAGATGACCTAATAGAATGAGTACCACACACTGCTACTATGTCCAAAATTATTTTCCAGGCAAGATGCAGCTAAAAATTATTAGTAATTTGAAAGCTGGTGGAGCTTAGTATATATGGCCTAATAGAATGAGTGCCACACACTGCTACAGGCCCAAAATTATTTTCCAGGCAAGATGCAGCTAAAAATTATTAGGAATTTGAAAGCTGGTGGAGCTTAGTATAGATGGCCTAATAGAATGAGTACCACACACTGCTACTATGCCCAAAATTATTTTCCAGGCAAGATGCAGCTAAAAATTATTAGTAATTTGAAAGCTGGCGGAGCTTAGTATATTTGGCCTAATAGAATCAGTGCCAAACACTGCTACAGGCCCAAAATTATTTTCCACGCAAGATGCAGCTAAAAATTATTAGTAATTAGAAAGCTGGTGGAGCTTAGTATAGATGGCCTAACAGAATTAGTACCACACACTGTTACTATGCCCAAAATTATTTTCCAAGCAAGATGCAGCTAAAAATTATTAGTAATTTGAAAGCTGGTGGAGCTTAGAATAGATGGCCTAATAGAATGAGTACCACACACTGCTACAGGCCCAAAATTATTTTCCAGGCAAGATGCAGCTAAAAATTATTAGTAATTTGAAAGCTGGTGGAGCTTAGTATAGATGGCGTAATAGAATGAGGACCACACACTGCTACTATGCCCAAAATTATTTTCCAGGCAAGATGCAGCTAAAAATTATTAGTAATTTGAAAGCTGGTGGAGCTTATAATATATGGCCTAATAAAATGAGTGCCACACACTGCTACAGGCCCAAAATTATTTTCCAGGCAAGATGCAGCTAAAAATTATTAGTAATTTGAAAGCTGGTGGAGCTTAGTATAGATGGCCTAATAGAATGAGTACCACACACTGCTACTATGCCCAAAATTATTTTTCAGGCAAGATGCAGCTAAAAATTATTTGTAATTTGAAAGCTGGTGGAGCTTAGTATAGATGGCCTAATAGAATGAGTACCACACACTGCTACAGGCCCAAAATTATTTTCCAGGCAAGTTGCAGCTAAAAATTATTAGTAATTTGAAAGCTCGTGGAGCTTAGTATAGATGGCCTAATAGAATGAGTACCACACACTGCTACTATGCCCAAAATTATTTTCCAGGCAAGATGCAGCTAAAAATTATTAGTAATTTGAAAGCTGGTCGAGCCTAGTATAGATGGCCTAATAGAATGAGTACCACATACTGCTACAGGCCCAAAATTATTTTCCAGGCAAGATACAGCTAAAAATTGTTAGTAATTTGAAAGCTGGTGGAGCTCAGTATAGATTTCCTAATAGAATGAGTACCACACACTGCTACTATGCCCAAAATTATTTTTCAGGCAAGATGCAGCTAAAAATTATTAGTAATTTGAAAGCTGGTGGAGCTTAGTATAGATGGCCTAATAGAATGAGTACCACACACTGCTACAGGCCCAAAATTATTTTCCAGGCAAGATGCAGCTAAAAATTATTAGTAATTTGAAAGCTGGTGGAGCATAGTATAGATGGCCTAATAGAATGAGTACCACACATTGCTACTATGCCCAAAATTATTTTCCAGGCAAGATGCAGCTAAAAATTATTAGTAATTTGAAAGCTGGTGGAGCCTACTATAGATGGCCTAATAGAATGAGTACCACACACTGCTACTATGCCCAAAATTATTTTCCAGTCAAGATGAAGCTAAAAATTATTAGTAATTTGAAAGCTGGTGGAGCTTAGTATAGATGGTTTAATAGAATGAGTACCACACACTGCTAGTATGCCCAAAATTATTTTCCAGGCAAGATGCAGCTAAAAATTTTAAGTAATTTGAAAGCTGGTGGAGCCTAGTATAGATGGCCTAATAGAATGAGTACCAAACACTGCTACTATGCCCAAAATTGTTTTCCAGGCAAGATGCAGCTAAAAATTATTAGTAATTTGAAAGCTGGTGGAGCTTAGTATAGATGGCCTAATAGAATGAGTACCACACACTGCTACTACGTCCAAAATTATTTTCCAGGCAAGATGCAGCTAAAAATTATTAGTAATTTGAAAGCTGGTGGAGCTTAGTATAGATGGCCTAATAGAATGAGTACCACACACTGCTCCTATGCCCAAAATTATTTTCCAGGCAAGATGCAGCTAAAAATTATTAGTAATTTGAAAGCTGGTGGAGCTTAGTATATATGGCCTAATAGAATGAGTGCCACACACTGCTAGAGGCCCAAAATTATTTTCCAGGCAAGATGCAGCTAAAAATTATTAGTAATTTGAAAGCTGGTGGAGCTTAGTATAGATGGCCTAATAGAATGAGTACCACACACTGCTACTATGCCCAAAATTATTTTCCAGGCAAGATGCGGCTAAAAATTGTTAGTAATTTGAAAGCTGGTGGAGCTTAGTATATTTGGCCTAATAGAATCAGTGCCACACACTGCTACAGGCCCAAAATTATTTTCCACGCAAGATGCAGCTAAAAATTATTAGCAATTAGAAAGCTGGTGGAGCTTAGTATAGATGGCCTAACAGAATGAGTACCACACACTGTTACTATGCCCAAAATTATTTTCCAGGCAAGATGCAGCTAAAAATTATTAGTAATTAGAAAGCTGGTGGAGCTTAGAATAGGTGGCCTAATAGAATGTGTACCACACACTGCTACTATGTCCAAAATTATTTTCCAGGCAAGATGCAGCTAAAAATTATTAGTAATTTGAAAGCTGGTGGAGCTTAGAATAGATGGCCTAATAGAATGAGTACCACACACTGCTACAGGCCCAAAACTATTTTCCAGGCAAGATGCAGCTAAAAATTATTAGTAATTTGAAAGCTGGTGGAGCTTAGTATAGATGGCCTATTAGAATGAGTACCACACACTGCTACTATGCCCAAAATTATTTTCCAGGCAAGATGCAGTTAAAAATTATTAGTAATTTGAAAGCTGGTGGAGCTTATAATATATGGCCTAATAAAATGAGTGCCACACACTGCTACAGGCCCAAAATTATTTTCCAGGCAAGATGCAGCTAAAAATTATTAGTAATTTGAAAGCTGGTCGAGCCTAGTATAGATGGCCTAATAGAATGAGTACCACACACTGCTACAGGCCCAAAATTATTTTCCAGGCAAGATACAGCTAAAAATTGTTAGTAATTTGAAAGCTGGTGGAGCTCAGTATAGATGGCCTAATAGAATGAGTACCACACACTGCTACTATGCCCAAAATTATTTTTCAGGCAAGATGCAGCAAAAATTATTAGTAATTTGAAAGCTGGTGGAGCTTAGTATAGATGGCCTAATAGAATGAGTACCACACACTGCTACAGGCCCAAAATTATTTTCCAGGCAAGATGCAGCTAAAAATTATTAGTAATTTGAAAGCTGGTGGAGCTTAGTATAGATGGCCTAATATAATGAGTACCACACATTGCTACTATGCCCAAAATTATTTTCCAGGCAAGATGCAGCTAAAAATTATTAGCAATTTGAAAGCTGGTCGAGCCTAGTATAGATGGCCTAATAGAATGAGTACCACACACTGCTACAGGCCCAAAATTATTTTCCAGGCAAGATGCAGCTAAAAATTATTAGTAATTTGAAAGCTGGTAGAGCTTAGTATAGATGGCCTAATAGAATGAGTACAACACACTGCTACTATGCCCAAAATTATTTTCCAGGCAAGATGCAGCTAAAAATTATTAGTAATTTGAAAGCTGGTCGAGCCTAGTATAGATGGCCTAATGGAATGAGTACCACACACTGCTACAGGCCCAAAATTATTTTCCAGGCAAGATGCAGCTAAAAATTATTAGTAATTTGAAAGCTGGTGGAGCCTAGTATAGATGGCCTAATAGAATGAGTACCACACACTGCTACAGGCTCAAAATTATTTTCCAGGCAAGATGCTGCTAAAAATTATTAGTAAATTGAAAGCTGGTGGAGCTTAGTATAGATGGCCTAATAGAATGAGTACCACACACTGTTACTATGCCCAAAATTATTTTCCAGGCAACATGCAGCTAAAAATTATTAGTAATTTGAAAGACGGTGTAGCTTAGAATAGGTGGCCTAATAGAATGAGTACCACACACTGCTACAGGCCCAAAATTATTTTCCAGGCAAAATGCAGCTAAAAATTATTAGTAATTTGAAAGCTGGTGGAGCCTAGTATAGATGGCCTAATAGAATGAGTACCACACACTGCTACTATGCCCAAAATTATTTTCCAGTCAAGATGAAGCTAAAAATTATTAGTAATTTGAAAGCTGGTGGAGCTTAGTATAGATGGTTTAATAGAATGAGTACCACACACTGCTACTATGCCCAAAATTATTTTCCAGGCAAAATGCAGCTAAAAATTTTAAGTAATTTGAAAGCTGGTGGAGCCTAGTATAGATGGCCTAATAGAATGAGTACCAAACACTGCTACTATGCCCAAAATTGTTTTCCAGGCAAGATGCAGCTAAAAATTATTAGTAATTTGAAAGCTGGTGGAGCTTAGTATAGATGGCCTAATAGAATGAGTACCACACACTGCTACTACGTCCAAAATTATTTTCCAGGCAAGATGCAGCTAAAAATTATTAGTAATTTGAAAGCTGGTGGAGCTTAGTATAGATGGCCTAATAGAATGAGCACCACACACTGCTCCTATGCCCAAAATTGTTTTCCAGGCAAGATGCAGCTAAAAATTATTAGTAATTTGAAAGCTGGTGGAGCTTAGTATATATGGCCTAATAGAATAAGTGCCACACACTGCTACAGGCCCAAAATTATTTTCCAGGCAAGATGCAGCTAAAAATTATTAGTAATTTGAAAGCTGGTTGAGCTTAGTATAGATGGCCTAATAGAATGAGTACCACACACTGCTACAGGCCCAAAATTATTTTCCAGGCAAGATGCAGCTAAAAATTATTAGTAATTTGAAAGCTTCTGGAGCTTAGTATAGATGGCCTAATAGAATGAGTACCACACATTGCTACTATGCCCAAAATTATTTTCCAGGCAAGATGCAGCTAAAAATTATTAGTAATTTGAAAGCTGGTCGAGCCTAGTATAGATGGCCTAATAGAATGAAGACCACACACTGCTACAGGCCCAAAATTATTTTCCAGGCAAGATGCAGCTAAAAATTATTAGTAATTTGAAAGCTGGTGGAGCTTAGTATAGATGGCCTATTAGAATGAGTACCACACACTGCTACTATGCCCAAAATTATTTTCCAGGCAAGATGCAGCTAAAAATTATTAGTAATTTGAAAGCTGGTGGAGCTTATAATATATGGCCTAATAAAATGAGTGCCACACACTGCTACAGGCCCAAAATTATTTTCCAGGCAAGATGCAGCTAAAAATTATTAGTAATTTGAAAGCTGGTCGAGCCTAGTATAGATGGCCTAATAGAATGAGTACCACACACTGCTACAGGCCCAAAATTATTTTCCAGGCAAGATACAGCTAAAAATTGTTAGTAATTTGAAAGCTGGTGGAGCTCAGTATAGATGGCCTAATAGAATGAGTACCACACACTGCTACTATGCCCAAAATTATTTTTCAGGCAAGATGCAGCAAAAATTATTAGTAATTTGAAAGCTGGTGGAGCTTAGTATAGATGGCCTAATAGAATGAGTACCACACACTGCTACAGGCCCAAAATTATTTTCCATTCAAGATGCAGCTAAAAATTATTAGTAATTTGAAAGCTGGTGGAGCTTAGTATAGATGGCCTAATATAATGAGTACCACACATTGCTGCTATGCCCAAAATTATTTTCCAGGCAAGATGCAGCTAAAAATTATTAGCAATTTGAAAGCTGGTCGAGCCTAGTATAGATGGCCTAATAGAATGAGTACCACACACTGCTACAGGCCCAAAATTATTTTCCAGGCAAGATGCAGCTAAAAATTATTAGTAATTTGAAAGCTGGTAGAGCTTAGTATAGATGGCCTAATAGAATGAGTACCACACACTGCTACAGGCCCAAAATTATTTTCCAGGCAAGATGAAGCTAAAAATTATTAGTAATTTGAAAGCTGGTGGAGCCTAGTATAAATGGCCTAATAGAATGAGTACCACACACTGCTACAGGCTCAAAATTATTTTCCAGGCAAGATGCTGCTAAAAATTATTAGTAAATTGAAAGCTGGTGGAGCTTAGTATAGATGGCCTAATAGAATGAGTACCACACACTGTTACTATGCCCAAAATTATTTTCCAGGCAACATGCAGCTAAAAATTATTAGTAATTTGAAAGACGGTGTAGCTTAGAATAGGTGGCCTAATAGAATGAGTACCACACACTGCTACAGGCCCAAAATTATTTTCCAGGCAAAATGCAGCTAAAAATTATTAGTAATTTGAAAGCTGGTGGAGCCTAGTATAGATGGCCTAATAGAATGAGTACCACACACTGCTACTATGCCCAAAATTATTTTCCAGTCAAGATGCAGCTAAAAATTATTAGTAATTTGAAAGCTGGTGGAGCCTACTATAGATGGCCTAATAGAATGAGTACCACACACTGCTACTATGCCCAAAATTATTTTCCAGTCAAGATGAAGCTAAAAATTATTAGTAATTTGAAAGCTGGAGGAGCTTAGTATAGATGGTTTAATAGAATGAGTACCACACACTGCTACTATGCCCAAAATTATTTTCCAGGCAAGATGCAGCTAAAAATTTTAAGTAATTTGAAAGCTGGTGGAGCCTTGTATAGATGGCCTAATAGAATGAGTACCAAACACTGCTACTATGCCCAAAATTGTTTTCCAGGCAAGATGCAGCTAAAAATTATTAGTAATTTGAAAGCTGGTGGAGCTTAGTATAGATGGCCTAATAGAATGAGTACCACACACTGCTACTACGTCCAAAATTATTTTCCAGGCAAGATGCAGCTAAAAATTATTAGTAATTTGAAAGCTGGTGGAGCTTAGTATAGATGGCCTAATAGAATGAGTACCACACACTGCTCCTATGCCCAAAATTGTTTTCCAGGCAAGATGCAGCTAAAAATTATTAGTAATTTGAAAGCTGGTGGAGCTTAGTATATATGGCCTAATAGAATGAGTGCCACACACTGCTACAGGCCCAAAATTATTTTCCAGGCAAGATGCAGCTAAAAATTATTAGTAATTTGAAAGCTGGTGGAGCTTAGTATAGATAGCCTAATAGAATGAGTACCACACACTGCTGCTATGCCCAAAATTATTTTCCAGGCAAGATGCAACTAAAAATTATTAGTAATTTGAAAGCTGGTGGAGCTTAGTATATTTGGTCTAATAGAATCAGTGCCACACACTGCTACAGGCCCAAAATTATTTTCCAGGCAAGATGCAGCTAAAAATTATTAGTAATTTGAAAGCTGGTGGAGCTTAGTATAGATGGCCTAATAGAATGAGTACCACACACTGCTACAGGCCCAAAATTATTTTCCAGGCAAGATGCAGCTAAAAATTATTAGTAATTTGAAAGCTTCTGGAGCTTAGTATAGATGGCCTAATAGAATGAGTACCACACATTGCTACTATGCCCAAAATTATTTTCCAGGCAAGATGCAGCTAAAAATTATTAGTAATTTGAAAGCTGGTCGAGCCTAGTATAGATGGCCTAATAGAATGAAGACCACACACTGCTACAGGCCCAAAATTATTTTCCAGGCAAGATGCAGCTAAAAATTATTAGTAATTTGAAAGCTGGTAGAGCTTAGTATAGATGGCCTAATAGAATGAGTACCACACACTGCTACTACGCCCAAAATTATTTTCCAGGCAAGATGCAGCTAAAAATTATTAGTAATTTGAAAGCTGGTCGAGCCTAGTATACATGGCTTAATAGAATGAGTACCAAACACTGCTACAGGCCCAAAATTATTTTCCAGGCAAGATGCAGCTAAAAATTATTAGTAATTTGAAAGCTGGTGGAGCTTTGTATACATGGCCTAATAGAATGAGTACCACACACTGCTACTATGCCCAAAATTATTTTCCAGGCAAGATGCAGCTAAAAATTATTAGTAATTTGAAAGCTGGTGTAGCTTAGAATAGGTGGCCTAATAGAATGAGTACCACACACTGCTACAGGCCCAAAATTATTTTCCAGGCAAGATGCAGCTAAAAATTATTAGTTATTTGAAAGCTGGTGGAGCCTAGTATAGATGGCCTAATAGAATGAGTACCACACACTTCTACAGGCCCAAAATTATTTTCCAGGCAAGATGAAGCTAAAAATTATTAGTAATTTGAAAGCTGGTGGAGCTTAGTATACATGGCCTAATAGAATGAGTACCACACACTGCTACTATGCCAAAAATTATTTTCCAGGCAAGATGCAGCTAAAAATTATTAGTAATTAGAAAGCTGGTGGAGCTTAGTATAGATGGCCTAACAGAATGAGTACCACACACTGTTACTATGCCCAAAATTATTTTCCAGGCAAGATGCAGCTAAAAGTTATTAGTAATTTGAAAGCTGGTGGAGCTTAGAATAGGTGGCCTAATAGAATGAGTACCACACACTGCTACAGGCCCAAAATTATTTTCCAGGCAAGATGCAGCTAAAAATTATTAGTAATTTGAAAGCTGGTGGAGCTTAGTATAGATGGCCTAATAGAATGAGTACCACACACTGCTACAGGCCCAAAATTATTTTCCAGGCAAGATGCAGCTAAAAATTATTAGTAATTTGAAAGCTTCTGGAGCTTAGTATAGATGGCCTAATAGAATGAGTACCACACATTGCTACTATGCCCAAAATTATTTTCCAGGCAAGATGCAGCTAAAAATTATTAGTAATTTGAAAGCTGGTCGAGCCTAGTATAGATGGCCTAATAGAATGAGTACCACACACTGCTACAGGCCCAAAATTATTTTCCAGGCAAGATGCAGCTAAAAATTATTAGTAATTTGAAAGCTGGTCGAGCCTAGTATAGATGGCCTAATAGAATGAGTACTACACACTGCTACAATGCCCAAAATTATTTTCCAGGCAAGATGCAGCTAAAAATTATTAGTAATTTGAAAGCTGGTCGAGCCTAGTATAGATGGCCTAATAGAATGAGTACCACACACTGCTACAGGCCCAAAATTATTTTCCAGGCAAGATGCAGCTAAAAATTATTAGTAATTTGAAAGCTGGTGGAGCTTTGTATACATGGCCTAATAGAATGAGTACCACACACTGCTACTATGCCCAAAATTATTTTCCAGGCAAGATGCAGCTAAAAATTATTAGTAATTTGAAAGCTGGTGGAGCCTAGTATAGATGGCCTAATAGAATGAGTACCACACACTTCTACAGGCCCAAAATTATTTTCCAGGCAAGATGAAGCTAAAAATTATTAGTAATTTGAAAGCTGGTGGAGCTTAGTATACATGGCCTAATAGAATGAGTACCACACACTGCTACTATGCCAAAAATTATTTTCCAGGCAAGATGCAGCTTAAAATGATTAGTACTTTGAAAGCTGGTGGAGCTTAGAATAGGTGGACTAATAGAATGAGTACCACACACTGCTACAGGCCCAAAATTAATTTCCAGGAAAGATGCAGCTAAAAAGTATTAGTAATTTGAAAGCTGGTGGAGCCTAGTATAGATGGCCTTATTGAATGAGTACCACACACTGCTACAGGCCCAAAATTATTTTCCAGGCAAGATGCTGCTAAAAATTATTAGTAAATTGAAAGCTGGTGGAGCTTAGTATAGATGGCCTAATAGAATGAGTACCACACACTGTTACTATGCCCAAAATTATTTTCCAGGCAACATGCAGCTAAAAATTATTAGTAATTTGAAAGATGGTGTAGCTTAGAATAGGTGGCCTAATAGAATGAGTACCACACACTGCTACAGGCCCCAAATTATTTTCCAGGCAAAATGCAGCTAAAAATTATTAGTAATTTGAAAGCTGGTGGAGCCTAGTATAGATGGCCTAATAGAATGAGTACCACACACTGCTACTATGCCCAAAATTATTATCCAGTCAAGATGCAGCTAAAAATTATTAGTAATTTGAAAGCTGGTGGAGCCTACTATAGATGGCCTAATAGAATGAGTACCACACACTGCTACTATGCCCAAAATTATTTTCCAGTCAAGATGAAGCTAAAAATTATTAGTAATTTGAAAGCTGGTGGAGCTTAGTATAGATGGTTTAATAGAATGAGTACCACACACTGCTACTATGCCCAAAATTATTTTTCAGACAAGATGCAGCTAAAAATTATTAGTAATTTGAAAGCTGGTGGAGCTTAGTATATTTGGCCGAATAGAATCAGTGCCACACACTGCTAGAGGCCCAAAATTATTTTCCACGCAAGATGCAGCTAAAAATTATTAGTAATTAGAAAGCTGGTGGAGCTTAGTATAGATGGCCTAACAGAATGAGTACCACACACTGTTACTATGCCCAAAATTATTTTCCAGGCAAGATGCAGCTAAAAGTTATTAGTAATTTGAAAGCTGGTGGAGCTTAGAATAGGTGGCCTAATAGAATGAGTACCAAACACTGCTACTATGTCCAAAATTATTTTCCAGGCAAGATGCAGCTAAGAATTATTAGTAATTTGAAAGCTGGTGGAGCTTAGAATAGATGGCCTAATAGAATGAGTACCACACACTGCTACAGGCCCAAAATTATTTTCCAGGCAAGATGCAGCAAAAAATTATTAGTAATTTGAAAGCTGGTGGAGCTTACTATAGATGGCCTAATAGAATGAGTACCACACACTGCTACTATGCCCAAAATTATTTTCCAGGCAAGATGCAGCTAAAAGTTATTAGTAATTTGAAAGCTGGTGGAGCTTATAATATATGGCCTAATAAAATGAGTACCACACACTGCTACAGGCCCAAAATTATTTTCCAGGCAAGATGCAGCTAAAAATTATTAGTAATTTGAAAGCTGGTTGAGCCTAGTATAGATGGCCTAATAGAATGAGTACCACACACTGCTACAGGCCCAAAATTATTTTCCAGGCAAGATGCAGCTAAAAATTGTTAGTAATTTGAAAGCTGGTGGAGCTTAGTATAGATGGCCTAATAGAATGAGTACCACACAATGCTACTATGCCCAAAATTATTTTTCAGGCAAGATGCAGCTAAAAATTATTAGTAATTTGAAAGCTGGTGGAGCTTAGTATAGATGGCCTAATAGAATGAGTACCACACACTGCTACAGGCCCAAAATTATTTTCCAGGCAAGATGCAGCTAAAAATTATTAGTAATTTGAAAGCTGGTCGAGCCTAGTATAGATGGCCTAATAGAATGAGTACCACACACTGCTACAGGCCCAAAATTATTTTCCAGGCAAGATGCAGCTAAAAATTATTAGTAATTTGAAAGCTGGTAGAGCTTAGTATAGATGGCCTAATAGAATGAGTACCACACACTGCTACTATGCCCAAAATTATTTTCCAGGCAAGATGCAGCTAAAAATTATTAGTAATTTGAAAGCTGGTCGAGCCTAGTATAGATGGCCTAATAGAATGAGTACCACACACTGCTACAGGCCCAAAATTATTTTCCAGGCAAGATGCAGCTAAAAATTATTAGTAATTTGAAAGCTGGTGGAGCTTAGTATACATGGCCTAATAGAATGAGTACCACACACTGCTACTATGCCCAAAATTATTTTCCAGGCAAGATGCAGCTAAAAATTATTAGTAATTTGAAAGCTGGTGTAGCTTAGAATAGGTGGCCTAATAGAATGAGTACCACACACTGCTAGAGGCCCAAAATTATTTTCCAGGCAAGATGCAGCTAAAAATTATTAGTAATTTGAAAGCTGGTGGAGCCTAGTATAGATGGCCTAATAGAATGAGTACCATACCCTTCTAAAGGCCCAAAATTATTTTCCAGGCAAGATGAAGCTAAAAATTATTAGTAATTTGAAAGCTGGTGGAGCTTAGTATACATGGCCTAATAGAATGAGTACCACACACTGCTACTATGCCAAAAATTATTTTCCAGGCAAGATGCAGCTAAAAATTATTAGTAATTTGAAAGCTGGTGGAGCTTAGAATAGGTGGCCTAATAGAATGAGTACCACACACTGCTACAGGCCCAAAATTAATTTCCAGGCAAGATGCAGCTAAAAATTATTAGTAATTTGAAAGCTGGTGGAGCCTAGTATAGATGGCCTAATAGAATGAGTACCACACACTGCTACAGTCCCAAAATTATTTTCCAGGCAAGATGCTGCTAAAAATTATTAGTAAATTGAAAGCTGGTGGAGCTTAGTATAGATGGCCTAATAGAATGAGTACCACACACTGTTACTATGCCCAAAATTATTTTCCAGGCAACATGCAGCTAAAAATTATTAGTGATTTGAAAGCTGGTGGAGCTTAGAATAGGTGGCCTAATAGAATGAGTAGCACACACTGCTACAGGCCCAAAATTATTTTCCAGGCAAAATGCAGCTAAAAATTATTAGTAATTTGAAAGCTGATGGAGCCTAGTATAGATGGCCTAATAGAATGAGTACCACACACTGCTACTATGCCCAAAATTATTTTCCAGGCAAGATGCAGCTAAAAATTATTAGTAATTTGAAAACTGGTGGAGCCTAGTATAGATGGCCTAATAGAATGAGTACCACACACTGCTACTATGCCCAAAATTATTTTCCAGGCAAGATGCAGCTAAAAATTATTAGTAATTTGAAAGCTGGTGGAGCTTAGTATAGATGGCCTAATAGAATGAGTACCACACACTGCTACTACGTCCAAAATTATTTTCCAGGCAAGATGCAGCTAAAAATTGTTAGTAATTTGAATTTTGGTGGAGCTTAGAATAGATGGCCTGATAGAATGAGTACCACACACTGCTACAGGCCCAAAATTATTTTCCTGGCAAGATGCAGCTAAAAATTATTAGTAATTTGAAAGCTGGTGGAGCTTAGTATAGATGGCCTAATAGAATGAGTACCACACACTGCTACTATGCCCAAAATTATTTTCCAGGCAAGATGCAGGTAAAAATTATTAGTAATTTGAAAGCTGGTGGAGCTAAGTATAGGTGGCCTAATAGAATGAGTACCACACACTGCTACAGGCCCAAAATTATTTTCCAGGCAAGATGCAGCTAAAAATTATTAGTAATTTGAAAGCTGGTGGAACCTAGTATAGATGGCCTAATAGAATGAGTACCACACACTGCTACAGGCCCAAAATTATTTTCCAGGCAAGACGCATCTAAAAATTATTAGTAATTTGAAAGCTGGTGGAGCTTAGTATAGATGGCCTAATAGAATGAGTACCACACACTGCTACTATGCCCAAAATTATTTTCCAGGCAAGATGCAGCTAAAAATATTAGTAATTTGAAAGCTGGTGGAGCTTAGAATAGGTGGCCTAATAGAATGAGTACCACACACTGCTACAGGCCCAAAATTATTTTCCAGGCAAGATGCAGCTAAAAATTATTAGTAATTTGAAAGTTGGTGGAGCCTAGTATAGATGGCCTAATAGAATGAGTACCACACACTGCTACAGGTCCAAAATTATTTTCGAGGCTAGCTGCAGCTAAAAATTATTAGTAATTTGAAAGCTGGTGGAGCTTAGTATAGATGGCCTAATAGAATCAGTACCACACACTGTTGCTATGCCCAAAATTATTTTCCAGGCAACATGCAGCTAAAAATTATTAGTAATTTGAAAGCTGGTGGAGCTTAGAATAGGTGGCCTAATAGAATGAGTACCACACACTGCTACAGACCCAAAATTATTTTCCAGGCAAGATGCAGCTAAAAATTATTAGTAATTTGAAAGCTGGTGGAGCTTAGTATAGATGGCCTAATAGAATGAGTACCACACACTGCTACTATGTCCAAAATTATTTTCCAGGCAAGATGCTGCTAAAAATTATTAGTAATTTGAAACCTGGTGGAGCTTAGAATAGATGGCCTGATAGAATGAGTGCCACACACTGCTACAGGCCCAAAATTATTTTCCAGGCAAGATGCAACTAAAAATTATTTGTAATTTGAAAGCTGGTGGAGCTTAGTATAGATGGCCTAATAGAATGAGTACCACACACTGCTACTATGCCCAAAATTATTTTCCAGGCAAGATGCAGCTAAAAATTACTAGTAATTTGAAAGCTGGTGGAGCCTAGTATAGATGGCCTAAAAGAATGAGAACCAAACACTGCTACAGGCCCAAAAGTATTTTCCTGGCAAGATACAGCTAAAAATTATTAGTAATTTGAAAGCTGGTGGAGCTTAGTATAGATGACCTAATAGAATGAGTACCACACACTGCTACTATGCCCAAAATTATTTTCCAGGCAAGATGCAGCTAAAAATTATTAGTAATTTGAAAGCTGGTGGAGCTTGGAATAGGTGGCCTAATAGAATGTGTGCCACACACTGCTACAGGACCAAAATTATTTTCCAGGCAAGATGCAGCTAAAAATTATTAGTAATTTGAAAGCTGGTGGAGCTTAGAATAGATGGCCTAATAGAATGAGTACAAGACACTGCCACTATGCCCAAAATTATTTTCCAGGCAAGATGCAGCTAAAAATTATTAGTAATTTGAAAGCTGGTGGAGCCTAGTATAGATGGCATAATAGAATGAGTACCACACACTGCTATTATGCCCAAAATTATTTTCCAGGCAAGATGCAGCTAAAAATTATTAGTAATTTGAAAGCTGGTGGAGCTTAGTATAGATGGCCGAATAGAATGAGTACCACACACAGCTACTATGCCCAAAATTATTTTCCAGGCAAGATGCAGCTAAAAATTATTAGAAATTTGAAATCTTGTGGAGCTTAGAATAGATGGCCTGATAGAATGAGTACCACACACTGCTACAGGCCCAAAATTATTTTCCAGGCAAGATGCAGCTAAAAATTATTAGTAATTTGAAAGCTGGTGGAGCTTGGTATAGATGGCCTAATAGAATGAGTACCACACACTGCTACTATGCCCAATATTATTTTCCAGGCAAGATGCAGCTAAAAATTATTAGTAATTTGAAAGCTGGTGGAGCCTAGTATAGATGGCCTAATAGAATGAGTACCACACACTGCTACAGGCCCAAAATTATTTTCCTGGCAAGATGCAGCTAAAAATTATTAGTAATTTGAAAGCTGGTGGAGCTAAGTATAGATGGCCTAATAGAATGAGTACCACACACTGCTACAGGCCCAAAATTATTTCCCAGGCAAGATGCAGCTAAAAATTATTAGTAATTTGAAAGCTGGTGGAGCCTAGTATAGATGGCCTAATAGAATGAGTGCCACACACTGCTACAGGCCCAAAATTATTTTCCAGGCAAGACGCATCTAAAAATTATTAGTAATTTGAAAGCTGGTGGAGCTTAGTATAGATGGCCTAATAGAATGAGTACCACACACTGCTACTATGTCCAAAATTATTTTCCAGGCAAGATGCAGCTAAAAAATATTAGTAATTTGAAAGCTGGTGGAGCTTAGAATAGGTCACCTAATAGAATGAGTACCACACACTGCTACAGGCCCAAAATTATTTTCCAGGCAAGATGCAGCTAAAAACTATTAGTAATTTGAAAGTTGGTGGAGCCTAGTATAGATGGCCTAATAGAATGAGTACCACACACTGCTACAGGCCCAAAATTATTTTCGAGGCTAGATGCAGCTAAAAATTATTAGTAATTTGAAAGCTGGTGGAGCTTAGTATAGATGGCCTAATAGAATGAGTACCATACACTGTTACTATGCCCAAAATTATTTTCTAGGCAACATGCAGCTAAAAATTATTAGTAATTTGAAAGCTGGTGGAGCCTAGTATAGATGGCCTAATAGAATGAGTACCACACACTGCTACTATGCCCAAAATTATTTTCCAGGCAAGATGCAGCTAAAAATTATTAGTAATTTGAAAGCTGGTGGAGCCTAGTATAGATGGCCTAATATAATGAGTACCACACACTGCTACTATGCCCAAAATTATTTTCCAGGCAAGATGCAGCTAAAAATTATTAGTAATTTGAAAGCTGTTGGAGCTTAGTATAGATGGCCTAATAGAATGAATACCACACACTGCTACTATGCCCAAAATTATTTTCCAGGCAAGATGCAGCTAAAAATTATTAGTAATTTGAAAGCTGGTGGAGCCCAGTATAGATGGCCTAATAGAATGAGTACCACACACTGCTACTATGCCCAAAATTATTTTCCAGGCAAGATGCAGCTAAAAATTATTAGTAATTTGAAAGCTGTTGGAGCTTAGTATAGATGGCCTAATAGAATGAGTATCACACACTGCTACTATGCCCAAAAGTATTTTCCAGGCAAGATGCAGCTAAAAGTAATTAGTAATTTGAAAGCTGGTGGAGCTTAGAATAGGTGGCCTTATAGAATGAGTACCACACACTGCTACAGGCCCAAAATTATTTTCCAGGCAAGATGCAGCTAAAATTATTAGTAATTTGAAAGCTGGTGGAGCCTAGTATAGATGGCCAAATAGAATGAGTACCACACACTGCTACAGGCCCAAAATTATTTTCTAGGCAAGATGCAGCTAAAAATTATTAGTAATTTGAAAGCTGGTGGAGCTTAGTATAGATGGCCTAATAGAATGAGTACCACACACTGCTACTATGTCCAAAATTATTTTCCAGGCAAGATGCAGCTAAAAATTATTGGTAATTTGAAAGCTGGTGGAGCTTAGTATAGATGGTGTAATAGAATGAGTACCACACACTGCTACTATGCCCCAAATTATTTTCCAGGCAAGCTGCAGCTAAAAATTATTAGTAATTTGAAAGCTGGTGGAGCTTAGTATAGATGGCCTAATAGAATGAGTACCACACACTGCTACTATGCCCAAAATTATTTTCCAGGCAAGATGCAGCTAAAAATTATTAGTAATTTGAAAGCTGGTGGAGCTTAGTATAGATGGCCTAATAGAATGAGTACCACACACTGCTACAGGCCCAAAATTATTTTCCAAGCAAGATGCAGCTAAAATTATTAGTAATTTGAAAGCTGGTGGAGCTTAGAATAGATGGCCTAATAGAATGAGTACCACACACTGCTACTATGCCCAAAATTATTTTCCATGCAAGATGTAACTAAAAATTATTAGTAATTTGAAAACTGGAGGAGCTTAGTATAGATGGTGTAATAGAATGAGTACCACACACTGCTACTATGCCCCAAATTATTTTCCAGGCAAGATGCAGCTAAAAAATATTAGTAATTTGAAAGCTGGTGGAGCTTAGTATAGATGGCCTAATAGAATAAGTACCACACACTGCTACTATGCCCAAAATTATTTTCCAGGCAAGATGCAGCAAAAAATTATTAGTAATTTGAAAGCTGGTGGAGCTAAGTATAGATGGCGTAATAGAATGAGTACCACACACTGCTACTATGCCCAAAATTATTTTCCAGGCAAGATGCAGCAAAAAATTATTAGTAATTTGAAAGATGGTGGAGCTTAACATAGATGGCCTAATAGAATGAGTACCATACACTGCTACTATGCCCAAAATTATTTTCCAGGCAAGATGCAGCTAAAATTATTAGTAATTTGAAAGCTGGTGCAGCCTAGTATAGATGATATAATAGAATGAGTACCACACACTGCTACTATGCCCAAAATTGTTTTCCAGGCAAGATGCAGCTAAAAATTATTAGTAATTTGAAAGCTGGTGGAGCTTAGTATAGATGGCCTAATAGAATGAGTACCACACACTGCTACTATGTCCAAAATTATTTTCCAGGCAAGATGCAGCTAAAAATTATTAGTAATTTGAAATCTGGTGGAGTTTAGAATAGATGGCCTAATAGAATGAGTACCACACACTGCTACTATGCCCAAAATTATTTTCCAGGCAAGATGCAGCTAAAAATTATTTGTAATTTGAAAGCTGGTGGAGATTAGTATAGATGGCCTAATAGAATGAGTACCACACACTGCTAATATGCCCAAAATTATTTTCCAGGCAAGATGCTGCTCAAAATTATTAGTAATTTGAAAGCTGGTGGAGCCTAGTATAGATGGCCTAATAGAATGAGTACCACACACTGCTACAGGCCCAAAATTATTTCCAGGCAAGATGCAGCTAAAAATTATTAGTAATTTAAAAGCTGGTGGAGCTTAGTATAGATGGCCTAATAGAATGAGTACCACACACTGCTACTATGCCCAAAATTATTTTCCAGGCAAGATGCAGCTAAAATTTATTAGTAATTTGAAACTGGTGGAGCTTAGAATAGGTGGCCTAATAGAATGAGTACCACACACTGCTACAGACCCAAAATTATTTTCCAGGCAAGATGCAGCTAAAAATTATTAGTAATTTGAAAGCTGGTGGAGCTTAGTATAGATGGCCTAATAGAATGAGTACCACACACTGCTACTATGTCCAAAATTATTTTCCAGGCAAGATGCAGCTAAAAATTATTAGTAATTTGAAACCTGGTGGAGCTTAGAATAGATGGCCTGATAGAATGAGTGCCACACACTGCTACAGGCCCAAAATTATTTTCCAGGCAAGATGCAACTAAAAATTATTAGTAATTTGAAAGCTGGTGGAGCTTAGTATAGATGGCCTAATAGAATGAGTACCACACACTGTTGCTATGCCCAAAATTATTTTCCAGGCAACATGCAGCTAAAAATTATTAGTAATTTGAAAGCTGGTGGAGCTTAGAATAGGTGGCCTAATAGAATGAGTACCACACACTGCTACAGACCCAAAATTATTTTCCAGGCAAGATGCAGCTAAAAATTATTAGTAATTTGAAAGCTGGTGGAGCTTAGTATAGATGGCCTAATAGAATGAGTACCACACACTGCTACTATGCCCAAAATTATTTTCCAGGCAAGATGCAGCTAAAAATTATTAGTAATTTGAAAGCTGGTGGAGCCTAGTATAGATGGCCTAATAGAATGAGTACCACACACTGCTACAGGCCCAAAATTATTTTCCTGGCAAGATGCAGCTAAAAATTATTAGTAATTTGAAAGCTGGTGGAGCTAAGTATAGATGGCCTAATAGAATGAGTACCACACACTGCTACAGGCCCAAAATTATTTCCCAGGCAAGATGCAGCTAAAAATTATTAGTAATTTGAAAGCTGGTGGAGCCTAGTATAGATGGCCTAATAGAATGAGTGCCACACACTGCTACAGGCCCAAAATTATTTTCCAGGCAAGACGCATCTAAAAATTATTAGTAATTTGAAAGTTGGTGGAGCTTAGTATAGATGGCCTAATAGAATGAGTAGCATACACTGCTACTATGTCCAAAATTATTTTCCAGGCAAGATGCAGCTAAAAAATATTAGTAATTTGAAAGCTGGTGGAGCTTAGAATAGGTCACCTAATAGAATGAGTACCACACACTGCTACAGGCCCAAAATTATTTTCCAGGCAAGATGCAGCTAAAAACTATTAGTAATTTGAAAGTTGGTGGAGCCTAGTATAGATGGCCTAATAGAATGAGTACCACACATTGCTACAGGCCCAAAATTATTTTCGAGGCTAGATGCATCTAAAAATTATTAGTAATTTGAAAGCTGGTGGAGCTTAGTATAGATGGCCTAATAGAATGAGTACCATACACTGTTACTATGCCCAAAATTATTTTCTAGGCAACATGCAGCTAAAAATTATTAGTAATTTGAAAGCTGGTGGAGCCTAGTATAGATGGCCTAATAGAATGAGTACCACACACTGCTACTATGCCCCAAATTATTTTCCAGGCAAGATGCAGCTAAAAATTATTAGTAATTTGAAAGCTGGTGGAGCCTAGTATAGATGGCCTAATATAATGAGTACCACACACTGCTACTATGCCCAAAATTATTTTCCAGGCAAGATGCAGCTAAAAATTATTAGTAATTTGAAAGCTGTTGGAGCTTAGTATAGATGGCCTAATAGAATGAATACCACACACTGCTACTATGCCCAAAATTATTTTCCAGGCAAGATGCAGCTAAAAATTATTAGTAATTTGAAAGCTGGTGGAGCCCAGTATAGATGGCCTAATAGAATGAGTACCACACACTGCTACTATGCCCAAAATTATTTTCCAGGCAAGATGCAGCTAAAAATTATTAGTAATTTGAAAGCTGTTGGAGCTTAGTATAGATGGCCTAATAGAATGAGTATCACACACTGCTACTATGCCCAAAAGTATTTTCCAGGCAAGATGCAGCTAAAAGTAATTAGTAATTTGAAAGCTGGTGGAGCTTAGAATAGGTGGCCTTATAGAATGAGTACCACACACTGCTACAGGCCCAAAATTATTTTCCAGGCAAGATGCAGCTAAAATTATTAGTAATTTGAAAGCTGGTGGAGCCTAGTATAGATGGCCTAATAGAATGAGTACCACACACTGCTACAGGCCCAAAATTATTTTCTAAGCAAGATGCAGCTAAAAATTATTAGTAATTTGAAAGCTGGTGGAGCTTAGTATAGATGGTCTAATAGAATGAGTACCACACACTGCTACTATGTCCAAAATTATTTTCCAGGCAAGATGCAGCTAAAAATTATTGGTAATTTGAAAGCTGGTGGAGCTTAGTATAGATGGTGTAATAGAATGAGTACCACACACTGCTACTATGCCCCAAATTATTTTCCAGGCAAGCTGCAGCTAAAAATTATTAGTAATTTGAAAGCTGGTGGAGCTTAGTATAGATGGCCTAATAGAATGAGTACCACACACTGCTACTATGCCCAAAATTATTTTCCAGGCAAGATGCAGCTAAAAATTATTAGTAATTTGAAAGCTGGTGGAGCTTAGTATAGATGGCCTAATAGAATAAGTACCACACACTGCTACTATGCCCAAAATTATTTTCCAGGCAAGATGCAGCAAAAAATTATTAGTAATTTGAAAGCTGGTGGAGCTAAGTATAGATGCCGTAATAGAATGAGTACCACACACTGCTACTATGCCCAAAATTATTTTCCAGGCAAGATGCAGCAAAAAATTATTAGTAATTTGAAAGATGGTGGAGCTTAACATAGATGGCCTAATAGAATGAGTACCACACACTGCTACTATGCCCAAAATTATTTTCCAGGCAAGATGCAGCTAAAATTATTAGTAATTTGAAAGCTGGTGCAGCCTAGTATAGATGATATAATAGAATGAGTACCACACACTGCTACTATGCCCAAAATTGTTTTCCAGGCAAGATGCAGCTAAAAATTATTAGTAATTTGAAAGCTGGTGGAGCTTAGTATAGATGGCCTAATAGAATGAGTACCACACACTGCTACTATGTCCAAAATTATTTTCCAGGCAAGATGCAGCTAAAAATTATTAGTAATTTGAAATCTGGTGGAGCTTAGAATAGATGGCCTAATAGAATGAGTACCACACACTGCTACTATGCCCAAAATTATTTTCCAGGCAAGATGCAGCTAAAAATTATTTGTAATTTGAAAGCTGGTGGAGATTAGTATAGATGGCCTAATAGAATGAGTACCACACACTGCTAATATGCCCAAAATTATTTTCCAGGCAAGATGCTGCTCAAAATTATTAGTAATTTGAAAGCTGGTGGAGCCTAGTATAGATGGCCTAATAGAATGAGTACCACACACTGCTACAGGCCCAAAATTATTTCCAGGCAAGATGCAGCTAAAAATTATTAGTAATTTAAAAGCTGGTGGAGCTTAGTATAGATGGCCTAATAGAATGAGTACCACACACTGCTACTATGCCCAAAATTATTTTCCAAGCAAGATGCAGCTAAAATTTATTAGTAATTTGAAAGCTGGTGGAGCTTAGAATAGGTGGCCTAATAGAATGAGTACCACACACTGCTACAGACCCAAAATTATTTTCCAGGCAAGATGCAGCTAAAAATTATTAGTAATTTGAAAGCTGGTGGAGCTTAGTATAGATGGCCTAATAGAATGAGTACCACACACTGCTACTATGTCCAAAATTATTTTCCAGGCAAGATGCAGCTAAAAATTATTAGTAATTTGAAACCTGGTGGAGCTTAGAATAGATGGCCTGATAGAATGAGTGCCACACACTGCTACAGGCCCAAAATTATTTTCCAGGCAAGATGCAACAAAAATTATTAGTAATTTGAAAGCTGGTGGAGCTTAGTATAGATGGCCTAATAGAATGAGTACCACACACTGCTACTATGCCCAAAATTATTTTCCAGGCAAGATGCAGCTAAAAATTATTAGTAATTTGAAAGCTGGTGGAGCCTAGTATAGATGGCCTAAAAGAATGAGTACCAAACACTGCTACAGGCCCAAAATTATTTTCCTGGCAAGATACAGCTAAAAATTATTAGTAATTTGAAAGCTGGTGGAGCTTAGTATAGATGACCTAATAGAATGAGTACCACACACTGCTACTTTGCCCAAAATTATTTTCCAGGCAAGATGCAGCTAAAAATTATTAGTAATTTGAAAGCTGGTGGAGCTTAGAATAGGTGGCCTAATAGAATGAGTGCCACACACTGCTACAGGCCCAAAATTATTTTCCAGGCAAGATGCAGCTAAAAATTATTAGTAATTTGAAAGCTGGTGGAGCTTAGAATAGATGGCCTAATAGAATGAGTACAACACACTGCCACTATGCCCAAAATTATTTTCCAGGCAAGATGCAGCTAAAAATTATTAGTAATTTGAAAGCTGGTGGAGCCTAGTATAGATGGCATAATAGAATGAGTACCACACACTGCTACTATGCCCAAAATTATTTTCCAGGCAAGATGCAGCTAAAAATTATTAGTAATTTGAAAGCTGGTGGAGCTTAGTATAGATGGCCGAATAGAATGAGTACCACACACTGCTACTATGTCCAAAATTATTTTCCAGGCAAGATGCAGCTAAAAATTATTAGTAATTTGAAAGCTGGTGGAGCTTAGTATAGATGGCCTAATAGAATGAGTACCACACACTGCTACTATGTCCAAAATTATTTTCCAGGCAAGATGCAGCTAAAAATTATTAGTAATTTGAAACCTGGTGGAGCTTAGAATAGATGGCCTGATAGAATGAGTGCCACACACTGCTACAGGCCCAAAATTATTTTCCAGGCAAGATGCAACTAAAAATTATTAGTAATTTGAAAGCTGGTGGAGCTTAGTATAGATGGCCTAATAGAATGAGTACCACACACTGTTGCTATGCCCAAAATTATTTTCCAGGCAACATGCAGCTAAAAATTATTAGTAATTTGAAAGCTGGTGGAGCTTAGAATAGGTGGCCTAATAGAATGAGTACCACACACTGCTACAGACCCAAAATTATTTTCCAGGCAAGATGCAGCTAAAAATTATTAGTAATTTGAAAGCTGGTGGAGCTTAGTATAGATGGCCTAATAGAATAAGTACCACACACTGCTACTATGCCCAAAATTATTTTCCAGGCAAGATGCAGCAAAAAATTATTAGTAATTTGAAAGCTGGTGGAGCTAAGTATAGATGGCGTAATAGAATGAGTACCACACACTGCTACTATGCCCAAAATTATTTTCCAGGCAAGATGCATAAAAAAATTATTAGTAATTTGAAAGATGGTGGAGCTTAACATAGATGGCCTAATAGAATGAGTACCACACACTGCTACTATGCCCAAAATTATTTTCCAGGCAAGATGCAGCTAAAATTATTAGTAATTTGAAAGCTGGTGCAGCCTAGTATAGATGATATAATAGAATGAGTACCACACACTGCTACTATGCCCAAAATTGTTTTCCAGGCAAGATGCAGCTAAAAATTATTAGTAATTTGAAAGCTGGTGGAGCTTAGTATAGATGGCCTAATAGAATGAGTACCACACACTGCTACTATGTCCAAAATTATTTTCCAGGCAAGATGCAGCTAAAAATTATTAGTAATTTGAAATCTGGTGGAGCTTAGAATAGATGGCCTAATAGAATGAGTACCACACACTGCTACTATGCCCAAAATTATTTTCCAGGCAAGATGCAGCTAAAAATTATTTGTAATTTGAAAGCTGGTGGAGATTAGTATAGATGACCTAATAGAATGAGTACCACACACTGCTAATATGCCCAAAATTATTTTCCAGGCAAGATGCTGCTCAAAATTATTAGTAATTTGAAAGCTGGTGGAGCCTAGTATAGATGGCCTAATAGAATGAGTACCACACACTGCTACAGGCCCAAAATTATTTCCAGGCAAGATGCAGCTAAAAATTATTAGTAATTTAAAAGCTGGTGGAGCTTAGTATAGATGGCCTAATAGAATGAGTACCACACACTGCTACTATGCCCAAAATTATTTTCCAAGCAAGATGCAGCTAAAATTTATTAGTAATTTGAAAGCTGGTGGAGCTTAGAATAGGTGGCCTAATAGAATGAGTACCACACACTGCTACAGACCCAAAATTATTTTCCAGGCAAGATGCAGCTAAAAATTATTAGTAATTTGAAAGCTGGTGGAGCTTAGTATAGATGGCCTAATAGAATGAGTACCACACACTGCTACTATGTCCAAAATTATTTTCCAGGCAAGATGCAGCTAAAAATTATTAGTAATTTGAAACGTGGTGGAGCTTAGAATAGATGGCCTGATAGAATGAGTGCCACACACTGCTACAGGCCCAAAATTATTTTCCAGGCAAGATGCAACAAAAATTATTAGTAATTTGAAAGCTGGTGGAGCTTAGTATAGATGGCCTAATAGAATGAGTACCACACACTGCTACTATGCCCAAAATTATTTTCCAGGCAAGATGCAGCTAAAAATTATTAGTAATTTGAAAGCTGGTGGAGCTTAGTATAGATGGCCGAATAGAATGAGTACCACACACTGCTACTATGTCCAAAATTATTTTCCAGGCAAGATGCAGCTAAAAATTATTAGTAATTTGAAAGCTGGTGGAGCTTAGTATAGATGGCCTAATAGAATGAGTACCACACACTGCTACTATGTCCAAAATTATTTTCCAGGCAAGATGCAGCTAAAAATTATTAGTAATTTGAAACCTGGTGGAGCTTAGAATAGATGGCCTGATAGAATGAGTGCCACACACTGCTACAGGCCCAAAATTATTTTCCAGGCAAGATGCAACTAAAAATTATTAGTAATTTGAAAGCTGGTGGAGCTTAGTATAGATGGCCTAATAGAATGAGTACCACACACTGTTGCTATGCCCAAAATTATTTTCCAGGCAACATGCAGCTAAAAATTATTAGTAATTTGAAAGCTGGTGGAGCTTAGAATAGGTGGCCTAATAGAATGAGTACCACACACTGCTACAGACCCAAAATTATTTTCCAGGCAAGATGCAGCTAAAAATTATTAGTAATTTGAAAGCTGGTGGAGCTTAGTATAGATGGCCTAATAGAATGAGTACCACACACTGCTACTATGCCCAAAATTATTTTCCAGGCAAGATGCAGCTAAAAATTATTAGTAATTTGAAAGCTGGTGGAGCCTAGTATAGATGGCCTAATAGAATGAGTACCACACACTGCTACAGGCCCAAAATTATTTTCCTGGCAAGATGCAGCTAAAAATTATTAGTAATTTGAAAGCTGGTGGAGCTAAGTATAGATGGCCTAATAGAATGAGTACCACACACTGCTACAGGCCCAAAATTATTTCCCAGGCAAGATGCAGCTAAAAATTATTAGTAATTTGAAAGCTGGTGGAGCCTAGTATAGATGGCCTAATAGAATGAGTGCCACACACTGCTACAGGCCCAAAATTATTTTCCAGGCAAGACGCATCTAAAAATTATTAGTAATTTGAAAGCTGGTGGAGCTTAGTATAGATGGCCTAATAGAATGAGTACCACACACTGCTACTATGTCCAAAATTATTTTCCAGGCAAGATGCAGCTAAAAAATATTAGTAATTTGAAAGCTGGTGGAGCTTAGAATAGGTCACCTAATAGAATGAGTACCACACACTGCTACAGGCCCAAAATTATTTTCCAGGCAAGATGCAGCTAAAAACTATTAGTAATTTGAAAGTTGGTGGAGCCTAGTATAGATGGCCTAATAGAATGAGTACCACACACTGCTACAGGCCCAAAATTATTTTCGAGGCTAGATGCAGCTAAAAATTATTAGTAATTTGAAAGCTGGTGGAGCTTAGTATAGATGGCCTAATAGAATGAGTACCATACACTGTTACTATGCCCAAAATTATTTTCTAGGCAACATGCAACTAAAAATTATTAGTAATTTGAAAGCTGGTGGAGCCTAGTATAGATGGCCTAATAGAATGAGTACCACACACTGCTACTATGCCCAAAATTATTTTCCAGGCAAGATGCAGCTAAAAATTATTAGTAATTTGAAAGCTGGTGGAGCCTAGTATAGATGGCCTAATATAATGAGTACCACACACTGCTACTATGCCCAAAATTATTTTCCAGGCAAGATGCAGCTAAAAATTATTAGTAATTTGAAAGCTGTTGGAGCTTAGTATAGATGGCCTAATAGAATGAATACCACACACTGCTACTATGTCCAAAATTATTTTCCAGGCAAGATGCAGCTAAAAATTATTAGTAATTTGAAAGCTGGTGGAGCCCAGTATAGATGGCCTAATAGAATGAGTACCACACACTGCTACTATGCCCAAAATTATTTTCCAGGCAAGATGCAGCTAAAAATTATTAGTAATTTGAAAGCTGTTGGAGCTTAGTATAGATGGCCTAATAGAATGAGTATCACACACTGCTACTATGCCCAAAAGTATTTTCCAGGCAAGATGCAGCTAAAAGTAATTAGTAATTTGAAAGCTGGTGGAGCTTAGAATAAGTGGCCTTATAGAATGAGTACCACACACTGCTACAGGCCCAAAATCATTTTCCAGGCAAGATGCAGCTAAAATTATTAGTAATTTGAAAGCTGGTGGAGCCTAGTATAGATGGCCTAATAGAATGAGTACCACACACTGCTACAGGCCCAAAATTATTTTCTAGGCAAGATGCAGCTAAAAATTATTAGTAATTTGAAAGCTGGTGGAGCTTAGTATAGATGGCCTAATAGAATGAGTACCACACACTGCTACTATGTCCAAAATTATTTTCCAGGCAAGATGCAGCTAAAAATTATTGGTAATTTGAAAGCTGGTGGAGCTTAGTATAGATGGTGTAATAGAATGAGTACCACACACTGCTACTATGCCCCAAATTATTTTCCAGGCAAGCTGCAGCTAAAAATTATTAGTAATTTGAAAGCTGGTGGAGCTTAGTATAGATGGCCTAATAGAATGAGTACCACACACTGCTACTATGCCCAAAATTATTTTCCAGGCAAGATGCAGCTAAAAATTATTAGTAATTTGAAAGCTGGTGGAGCTTAGTATAGATGGCCTAATAGAATGAGTACCACACACTGCTACAGGCCCAAAATTATTTTCCAGGCAAGATGCAGCTAAAATTATTAGTAATTTGAAAGCTGGTGGAGCTTAGAATAGATGGCCTAATAGAATGAGTACCACACACTGCTACTATGCCCAAAATTATTTTCCATGCAAGATGTAACTAAAAATTATTAGTAATTTGAAAACTGGAGGAGCTTAGTATAGATGGTGTAATAGAATGAGTACCACACACTGCTACTCTGCCCCAAATTATTTTCCAGGCAAGATGCAGCTAAAAATTATTAGTAATTTGAAAGCTGGTGGAGCTTAGTATAGATGGCCTAATAGAATAAGTACCACACACTGCTACTATGCCCAAAATTATTTTCCAGGCAAGATGCAGCAAAAAATTATTAGTAATTTGAAAGCTGGTGGAGCTAAGTATAGATGGCGTAATAGAATGAGTACCACACACTGCTACTATGCCCAAAATTATTTTCCAGGCAAGATGCAGCAAAAAATTATTAGTAATTTGAAAGATGGTGGAGCTTAACATAGATGGCCTAATAGAATGAGTACCACACACTGCTACTATGCCCAAAATTATTTTCCAGGCAAGATGCAGCTAAAATTATTAGTAATTTGAAAGCTGGTGCAGCCTAGTATAGATGATATATTAGAATGAGTACCACACACTGCTACTATGCCCAAAATTGTTTTCCAGGCAAGATGCAGCTAAAAATTATTAGTAATTTGAAAGCTGGTGGAGCTTAGTATAGATGGCCTAATAGAATGAGTACCACACACTGCTACTATGTCCAAAATTATTTTCCAGGCAAGATGCAGCTAAAAATTATTAGTAATTTGAAATCTGGTGGAGCTTAGAATAGATGGCCTAATAGAATGAGTACCACACACTGCTACTATGCCCAAAATTATTTTCCAGGCAAGATGCAGCTAAAAATTATTTGTAATTTGAAAGCTGGTGGAGATTAGTATAGATGGCCTAATAGAATGAGTACCACACACTGCTAATATGCCCAAAATTATTTTCCAGGCAAGATGCTGCTCAAAATTATTAGTAATTTGAAAGCTGGTGGAGCCTAGTATAGATGGCCTAATAGAATGAGTACCACACACTGCTACAGGCCCAAAATTATTTCCAGGCAAGATGCAGCTAAAAATTATTAGTAATTTAAAAGCTGGTGGAGCTTAGTATAGATGGCCTAATAGAATGAGTACCACACACTGCTACTATGCCCAAAATTATTTTCCAAGCAAGATGCAGCTAAAATTTATTAGTAATTTGAAAGCTGGTGGAGCTTAGAATAGGTGGCCTAATAGAATGAGTACCACACACTGCTACAGACCCAAAATTATTTTCCAGGCAAGATGCAGCTAAAAATTATTAGTAATTTGAAAGCTGGTGGAGCTTAGTATAGATGGCCTAATAGAATGAGTACCACACACTGCTACTATGTCCAAAATTATTTTCCAGGCAAGATGCAGCTAAAAATTATTAGTAATTTGAAACCTGGTGGAGCTTAGAATAGATGGCCTGATAGAATGAGTGCCACACACTGCTACAGGCCCAAAATTATTTTCCAGGCAAGATGCAACAAAAATTATTAGTAATTTGAAAGCTGGTGGAGCTTAGTATAGATGGCCTAATAGAATGAGTACCACACACTGCTACTATGCCCAAAATTATTTTCCAGGCAAGATGCAGCTAAAAATTACTAGTAATTTGAAAGCTGGTGGAGCCTAGTATAGATGGCCTAAAAGAATGAGTACCAAACACTGCTACAGGCCCAAAATTATTTTCCTGGCAAGATACAGCTAAAAATTATTAGTAATTTGAAAGCTGGTGGAGCTTAGTATAGATGACCTAATAGAATGAGTACCACACACTGCTACTATGCCCAAAATTATTTTCCAGGCAAGATGCAGCTAAAAATTATTAGTAATTTGAAAGCTGGTGGAGCTTAGAATAGGTGGCCTAATAGAATGAGTGCCACACACTGCTACAGGCCCAAAATTATTTTCCAGGCAAGATGCAGCTAAAAATTATTAGTAATTTGAAAGCTGGTGGAGCTTAGAATAGATGGCCTAATAGAATGAGTACAACACACTGCCACTATGCCCAAAATTATTTTCCAGGCAAGATGCAGCTAAAAATTATTAGTAATTTGAAAGCTGGTGGAGCCTAGTATAGATGGCATAATAGAATGAGTACCACACACTGCTACTATGCCCAAAATTATTTTCCAGGCAAGATGCAGCTAAAAATTATTAGTAATTTGAAAGCTGGTGGAGCTTAGTATAGATGGCCGAATAGAATGAGTACCACACACTGCTACTATGTCCAAAATTATTTTCCAGGCAAGATGCAGCTAAAAATTATTAGTAATTTGAAAGCTGGTGGAGCCTAGTATAGATGGCCTAATAGAATGAGTACCACACACTGCTACTATGCCCAAAATTGTTTTCCAGGCAAGATACAGCTGAAAATTATTAGTAATTTGAAAGCTGGTGGGTCTTAGTATAGATGGCCTAATAGAATGAGTACCACACACTGCTACTATGTCCAAAATTATTTTCCAGGCAAGATGCAGCTAAAAATTATTAGTAATTTGAAATCTTGTGGAGCTTAGAATAGATGGCCTGATAGAATGAGTAGCACACACTGCTACAGGCCCAAAATTATTTTCCAGGCAAGATGCAGCTAAAAATTATTAGTAATTTGAAAGCTGGTGGAGCTTGGTATAGATGGCCTAATAGAATGAGTACCACACACTGCTACAGGCCCAAAATTATTTCCCAGGCAAGATGCAGCTAAAAATTATTAGTAATTTGAAAGCTGGTGGAGCCTAGTATAGATGGCCTAATAGAATGAGTGCCACACACTGCTACAGGCCCCAAATTATTTTCCATACAAGACGCATCTAAAAATTATTAGTAATTTGAAAGCTGGTGGAGCTTAGTATAGATGGCCTAATAGAATGAGTACCACACACTGCTACTATGTCCAAAATTATTTTCCAGGCAAGATGCAGCTAAAAAATATTAGTAATTTGAAAGCTGGTGGAGCTTAGAATAGGTCACCTAATAGAATGAGTACCACACACTGCTACAGGCCCAAAATTATTTTCCAGGCAAGATGCAGCTAAAAACTATTAGTAATTTGAAAGTTGGTGGAGCCTAGTATAGATGGCCTAATAGAATGAGTACCACACACTGCTACATTCCCAAAATTATTTTCGAGGCTAGATGCAGCTAAAAATTATTAGTAATTTGAAAGCTGGTGGAGCTTAGTATAGATGGCCTAATAGAATGAGTACCATACACTGTTACTATGCCCAAAATTATTTTCTAGGCAACATGCAGCTAAAAATTATTAGTAATTTGAAAGCTGGTGGAGCCTAGTATAGATGGCCTAATAGAATGAGTACCACACACTGCTACTATGCCCAAAATTATTTTCCAGGCAAGATGCAGCTAAAAATTATTAGTAATTTGAAAGCTGGTGGAGCCTAGTATAGATGGCCTAATATAATGAGTACCACACACTGCTACTATGCCCAAAATTATTTTCCAGGCAAGATGCAGCTAAAAATTATTAGTAATTTGAAAGCTGTTGGAGCTTAGTATAGATGGCCTAATAGAATGAATACCACACACTGCTACTATGCCCAAAAATATTTTCCAGGCAAGATGCAGCTAAAAATTATTAGTAATTTGAAAGCTGGTGGAGCCCAGTATAGATGGCCTAATAGAATGAGTACCACACACTGCTACTATGCCCAAAATTATTTTCCAGGCAAGATGCAGCTAAAAATTATTAGTAATTTGAAAGCTGTTGGAGCTTAGTATAGATGGCCTAATAGAATGAGTATCACACACTGCTACTATGCCCAAAAGTATTTTCCAGGCAAGATGCAGCTAAAAGTAATTAGTAATTTGAAAGCTGGTGGAGCTTAGAATAGGTGGCCTTATAGAATGAGTACCACACACTGCTACAGGACCAAAATTATTTTCCAGGCAAGATGCAGCTAAAATTATTAGCAATTTGAAAGCTGGTGGAGCCTAGTATAGATGGCCTAATAGAATGAGTACCACACACTGCTACAGGCCCAAAATTATTTTCCAGGCAAGATGCAGCTAAAAATTATTAGTAATTTGAAAGCTGGTGGAGCTTAGTATAGATGGCCTAATAGAATGAGTACCACACACTGCTACTATGTCCAAAATTATTTTCCAGGCAAGATGCAGCTAAAAATTATTGGTAATTTGAAAGCTGGTGGAGCTTAGTATAGATGGTGTAATAGAATGAGTACCACACACTGCTACTATGCCCCAAATTATTTTCCAGGCAAGATGCAGCTAAAAATTATTAGTAATTTGAAAGCTGGTGGAGCTTAGTATAGATGGCCTAATAGAATGAGTACCACACACTGCTACTATGCCCAAAATTATTTTCCAGGCAAGATGCAGCTAAAAATTATTAGTAATTTGAAAGCTGGTGGAGCTTAGTATAGATGGCCTAATAGAATGAGTACCACACACTGCTACAGGCCCAAAATTATTTTCCAGGCAAGATGCAGCTAAAATTATTAGTAATTTGAAAGCTGGTGGAGCTTAGAATAGATGGCCTAATAGAATGAGTACCACACACTGCTACTATGCCCAAAATTATTTTCCATGCAAGATGTAACTAAAAATTATTAGTAATTTGAAAGCTGGAGGAGCTTAGTAAAGATGGTGTAATAGAATGAGTACCACACACTGCTACTATGCCCCAAATTATTTTCCAGGCAAGATGCAGCTAAAAATTATTAGTAATTTGAAAGCTGGTGGAGCTTAGTATAGATGGCCTAATAGAATAAGTACCACACACTGCTACTATGCCCAAAATTATTTTCCAGGCAAGATGCAGCAAAAAATTATTAGTAATTTGAAAGCTGGTGGAGCTAAGTATAGATGGCCTAATAGAATGAGTACCACACACTGCTACTATGCCCAAAATTATTTCCCAGGCAAGATGCAGCAAAAAATTATTAGTAATTTGAAAGATGGTGGAGCTTAACATAGATGGCCTAATAGAATGAGTACCACACACTGCTACTATGCCCAAAATTATTTTCCAGGCAAGATGCAGCTAAAATTATTAGTAATTTGAAAGCTGGTGCAGCCTAGTATAGATGATATAATAGAATGAGTACCACACACTGCTACTATGCCCAAAATTGTTTTCCAGGCAAGATGCAGCTAAAAATTATTAGTAATTTGAAAGCTGGTGGAGCTTAGTATAGATGGCCTAATAGAATGAGTACCACACACTGCTACTATGTCCAAAATTATTTTCCAGGCAAGATGCAGCTAAAAATTATTAGTAATTTGAAATCTGGTGGAGCTTAGAATAGATGGCCTAATAGAATGAGTACCAAACACTGCTACTATGCCCAAAATTATTTTCCAGGCAAGATGCAGCTAAAAATTATTTGTAATTTGAAAGCTGGTGGAGATTAGTATAGATGGCCTAATAGAATGAGTACCACACACTGCTAATATGCCCAAAATTATTTTCCAGGCAAGATGCTGCTCAAAATTATTAGTAATTTGAAAGCTGGTGGAGCCTAGTATAGATGGCCTAATAGAATGAGTACCACACACTGCTACAGGCCCAAAATTATTTCCAGGCAAGATGCAGCTAAAAGTTATTAGTAATTTAAAAGCTGGTGGAGCTTAGTATAGATGGCCTAATAGAATGAGTACCACACACTGCTACTATGCCCAAAATTATTTTCCAGGCAAGATGCTGCTAAAAATTATTAGTAATTTGAAAGCTGGTGGAGCTTAGAAGAGGTGGCCTAATAGAATGAGTACCACACACTGCTACAGGCCCAAAATTAATTTCCAGGCATGATGCAGCTAAAAATTATTAGTAATTTGAAAGCTGGTGGAGATTAGTATAGATGGCCTAATAGAATGAGTACCAAACACTGTTACAATGCCCAAAATTATTTTCCCGGCAAGATGCAGCTAAAAATTATTAGTAATTTGAAAGCTGGTGGAGCCTAGTATAGATGGCCTAATAGAATGAGTACCACACACTGCTACAGGCCCAAAATTATTTTCCAGGCAAGATGCAGCTAAAAATTATTAGTAATTTGAAAGCTGGTGGAGCTTAGTATAGATGGCCTAAAAGAATGAGTACCACACACTGCTACTATGCCCAAAATTATTTTTCAGGCAAGAGGCAGCTAAAAATTATTGATAATTTGAAAGCTGGTGGAGCTTAGTATAGATGGTGTAATAGAATGAGTACCACACACTGCTACTATGCCCCAAATTATTTTCCAGGCAAGATGCAGCTAAAAATTATTAGTAATTTGAAAGCTGGTGGAGCTTAGTATAGATGGCCTAATAGAATGAGTACCACACACTGCTACTATGCCCAAAATTATTTTCCAGGCAAGATGCAGCAAAAAATTATTAGCAATTTGAAAGCTGGTGGAGCTTAGTATAGATGGCCTAATAGAATGAGTACCACACACTGCTACAGGCCCAAAATTATTTTCCAGGCAAGATGCAGCTAAAATTATTAGTAATTTGAAAGCTGGTGGAGCTTAGAATAGATGGCCTAATAGAATGAGTACCACAAACTGCAACTATGCCCAAAATTATTTTCCATGCAAGATGCAACTAAAAATTATTAGTAATTTGAAAGCTGGAGGAGCTTAGTATAGATGGTGTAATAGAATGAGTACCACACACTGCTACTATGCCCCAAATTATTTTCCAGGCAAGATGCAGCTAAAAATTATTAGTAATTTGAAAGCTGGTGGAGCTTAGTATAGATGGCCTAATAGAATGAGTACCACACACTGCTACTATGCCCAAAATTATTTTCCAGGCAAGATGCAGCAAAAAATTATTAGTAATTTGAAAGCTGGTGGAGCTTAGTATAGATGGCCTAATAGAATGAGTACCACACACTGCTACTATGCCCAAAATTATTTTCCAGGCAAGATGCAGCAAAAAATTATTAGTAATTTGAAAGATGGTGGAGCTTAATATAGATGGCCTAATAGAATGAGTACCACACACTGCTACTATGCCCAAAATTATTTTCCAGGCAAGATGCAGCTAAAATTATTAGTAATTTGAAAGATGGTGGAGCCTAGTATAGATGGCCTAATAGAATGAGTACTACACACTGCTACTCTGCCCAAAATTGTTTTCCAGGCAAGATGCAGCTAAAAATTATTAGTAATTTGAAAGCTGGTGGAGTTTAGTATAGATGGCCTAATAGAATGAATACCACACACTGCTACTATGTCCAAAATTATTTTCCAGGCAAGATGCAGCTAAAAATTATTAGTAATTTGAAATCTGGTGGAGCTTAGAATAGATGGACTAATAGAATGAGTACCACACACTGCTACTATGCCCAAAATTATTTTCCAGGCAAGATGCAGCTAAAAATTATTAGTAATTTGAAAGCTGGTGGAGCTTAGTATAGATGGCCTAATAGAATGAGTACCACACACTGCTACAGGCCCAAAATTATTTTCCAGTCAAGATGCAGCTAAAAATTATTAGTCATTTGAAAGCTGGTGGAACTTAGTATAGATGGCCGAATAGAATGAGTACCACACACTGCTACTATGCCCAAAATTATTTTCCAGGCAAGATGCTGCTAAAAATTATTAGTAATTTGAAATCTGGTGGAGCTTAGAATAGATGGCCTAATAGAATGAGTACCACACACTGCTACTATGCCCAAAATTATTTTCCAGGCAAGATGCAGCTAAAAATTATTAGTAATTTGAAAGCTGGTGGAGCTTAGTATAGATGGCCTAATAGAATGAGTACCAAACACTGTTACAATGCCCAAAATTATTTTCCAGGCAAGATGCAGCTAAAAATTATTAGTAATTTGAAAGCTGGTGGAGCCTAGTATAGATGGCCTTATAGAATGAGTACCACACACTGCTACAGGCCCAAAATTATTTTCCAGGCAAGATGCAGCTAAAAATTATTAGTAATTTGAAAGCTGGTGGAGCTTAGTATAGATGGCCTAAAAGAATGAGTACCACACACTGCTACTATGCCCAAAATTATTTTTCAGGCAAGAGGCAGCTAAAAATTATTGGTAATTTGAAAGTTGGTGGAGCTTAGTATAGATGGTGTAATAGAATGAGTACCACACACTGCTATTATGCCCCAAATTATTTTCCAGGCAAGATGCAGCTAAAAATTATTAGTAATTTGAAAGCTGGTGGAGCTTAGTATAGATGGCCTAATAGAATGAGTACCACACACTGCTACTATGCCCAAAATTATTTTCCAGGCAAGATGCAGCAAAAAATTATTAGCAATTTGAAAGCTGGTGGAGCTTAGTATAGATGGCCTAATAGAATGAGTACCACACACTGCTACAGGCCCAAAATTATTTTCCAGGCAAGATGCAGCTAAAATTATTAGTAACTTGAAAGCTGGTGGAGCTTAGAATAGATGGCCTAATAGAATGAGTACCACAAACTGCAACTATGCCCAAAATTATTTTCCATGCAAGATGAAACTAAAAATTATTAGTAATTTGAAAGCTGGAGGAGCTTAGTATAGATGGTGTAATAGAATGAGTACCACACACTGCTACTATGCCCCAAATTATTTTCCAGGCAAGATGCAGCTAAAAATTATTAGTAATTTGAAAGCTGGTGGAGCTTAGTATAGATGGCCTAATAGAATGAGTACCACTCACTGCTACTATGCCCAAAATTATTTTCCAGGCAAGATGCAGCAAAAAATTATTAGTAATTTGAAAGCTGGTGGAGCTTAGTATAGATGGCCTAATAGAATGAGTACCACACACTGCTACTATGCCCAAAATTATTTTCCAGGCAAGATGCAGCAAAAAATTATTAGTAATTTGAAAGATGGTGGAGTTTAATATAGATGGCCTAATAGAATGAGTACCACACACTGCTACTATGCCCAAAATTATTTTCCAGGCAAGATGCAGCAAAAAATTATTAGTAATTTGAAAGATGGTGGAGTTTAATATAGATGGCCTAATAGAATGAGTACAACACACTGCTACTATGCCCAAAATTATTTTCCAGGCAAGATGCAGCTAAAATTATTAGTAATTTGAAAGATGGTGGAGCCTAGTATAGATGGCCTAATAGAATGAGTACTACACACTGCTACTATGCCCAAAATTGTTTTCCAGGCAAGATGCAGCTAAAAATTATTAGTAATTTGAAAGCTGGTGGAGTTTAGTATAGATGGCCTAATAGAATGAATACCACACACTGCTACTATGTCCAAAATTATTTTCCAGGCAAGATGCAGCTAAAAATTATAAGTAATTTGAAATCTGGTGGAGCTTAGAATAGATGGACTAATAGAATGAGTACCACACACTGCTACTATGCCCAAAATTATTTTCCAGGCAAGATGCAGCTAAAAATTATTAGTAATTTGAAAGCTGGTGGAGCTTAGAATAGGTGGCCTAATAGAATGAGTGCCACACACTGCTACAGGCCCAAAATTATTTTCCAGGCAAGATGCAACTAAAATTTATTAGTAATTTGAAAGCTGGTGGAGCTTAGTATAGATGGCCTAATAGAATGAGTACCACACACTGCTACAGGCCCAAAATTATTTTCCAGGCAAGATGCAGCTAAAAATTATTAGTCATTTGAGAGCTGGTGGAACTTAGTATAGATGGCCGAATAGAATGAGTACCACACACTGCTACTATGCCCAAAATTATTTTCCAGGCAAGATGCTGCTAAAAATTATTTGTAATTTGAAAGCTGGTGGAGCTTAGAAGATGTGGCCTAATAGAATGAGTACCACACACTGCTACAATGCCCAAAATTATTTTCCAGGCAAGATGCAGCTAAAAATTATTAGTAATTTGAAAGCTTGTGGAGCTTAGTACAGATGGCCTAATAGAATGAGTACCACACACTGCTACTATGCCCAAAACTATTTTCCAGGCAAGATGCAGCAAAAAATTATTAGTAATTTGAAAGCTGGTGGAGCTTAGTATAGATGGCCTAATAGAATGAGTACCACACACTGCTACAGGCCCAAAATTATTTTCCAGGCAAGATGCAGCTAAAAATTATTAGTAATTTGAAAGCTGGTGGAGCTTAGTATAGATGGCCAAATAGAATGAGTACCACACACTGCTACTATGCCCAAAATTATTTTCCAGGCAAGATGCAGTTAAATTATTAGTAATTTGAAAGCTGGTGGAGCTTAGAATAGATGGCCTAATAGAATGAGTACCACACCCTGCTACTATGCCCAAAATTATTTTCCAGGCATGATGCAGCTAAAAATTATTAGTAATTTGAAAGCTGGTGGAGCTTAGAAGAGGTGGCCTAATAGAATGAGTACCACACACTGCTACAGGCCCAAAATTATTTTCCAGGCATGATGCAGCTAAAAATTATTAGTAATTTGAAAGCTGGTGGAGCTTAGTATAGATCGTCTAATAGAATGAGTACCACACACTGCTACAGGCCCAAAATTATTTTCCAGGCAAGATGCAGCTAAAAATTATTAGTCATTTGAAAGCTGGTGGAACTTAGTATAGATGGCCGAATAGAATGAGTACCACACACTGCTACTATGCCCAAAATTATTTTCCAGGCAAGATGCTGCTAAAAATTATTAGTAATTTGAAAGCTGGTGGAGCTTAGAAGATGTGGCCTAATAGAATGAGTACCACACACTGCTACAATGCCCAAAATTATTTTGCAGGCAAGATGCAGCTAAAAATTATTAGTAATTTGAAAGCTTGTGGAGCTTAGTACAGATGGCCTAATAGAATGAGTACCACACACTGCTACTATGCCCAAAACTATTTTCCAGGCAAGATGCAGCAAAAAATTATTAGTAATTTGAAAGCTGGTGGAGCTTAGTATAGATGGCCTAATAGAATGAGTACCACACACTGCTACAGGCCCAAAATTATTTTCCAGGCAAGATGCAGCTAAAAATTATTAGTAATTTGAAAGCTGGTGGAGCTTAGTATAGATGGCCAAATAGAATGAGTACCACACACTGCTACTATGCCCAAAATTATTTTCCAGGCAAGATGCAGTTAAATTATTAGTAATTTGAAAGCTGGTGGAGCTTAGAATAGATGGCCTAATAGAATGAGTACCACACCCTGCTACTATGCCCAAAATTATTTTCCAGGCATGATGCAGCTAAAAATTATTAGTAATTTGAAAGCTGGTGGAGCTTAGAAGAGGTGGCCTAATAGAATGAGTACCACACACTGCTACAGGCCCAAAATTATTTTCCAGGCATGATGCAGCTAAAAATTATTAGTAATTTGAAAGCTGGTGGAGCTTAGTATAGATCGTCTAATAGAATGAGTACCACACACTGCTACTATGCCCAAAATTATTTTCCAGGCAAGATGCAGCTAAAAATTATTAGTAACTTGAAAGCTGGTGGAGCTTAGTATAGATGGCCTAATAGAATGAGTACCACACACTGCTACTATGCCCAAAATTATTTTCCAGGCAAGATGCAGCTAAAAATTATTAGTAATTTGAAAGCTGGTGGAGCCTAGTATAGATGGCCTAACAGAATGAGTACCACACACTGCTACTATGCCCAAAATTGTTTTCCAGGCAAGATGCAGCTAAAAATTATTAGTAATTTGAAAGCTGGTGGAGCCTAGTATAGATGGCCTAACAGAATGAGTACCACACACTGCTACTATGCCCAAAATTGTTTTCCAGGCAAGATGCAGCAAAAAATTATTAGTAATTTGAAAGCTGGTGAAGCTTAGTATAGATGGCCTAATAGAATGAGTACCACACACTGCTACTATGTCCAAAATTATTTTCCAGGCAAGATGCAGCTAAAAATTATTAGTAATTTGAAATCTGGTGGAGCTTAGAATAGATGGCCTAATAGAATGAGTACTACACACTGCTACAGGCCCAAAATTATTTTCCAGGCAAGATGCAGCTAAAAATTATTTGTAATTTGAAAGCTGGTGGAGATTAGTATAGATGGCCTAATAGAATGAGTACCACACACTGCTACTATGCCCAAAATTATTTTCCAGGCAAGATGCAGCTCAAAATTATTAGTAATTTGAAAGCTGGAGGAGCCTAGTATAGATGGCCTAATAGAATGAGTACCACACACTGCTACAGGCCCAAAATTATTTTCCAGGCAAGATGCAGCTAAAAATTATTAGTAATTTGAAAGCTGGTGGAGCTTAGTATAGATGGCCTAATAGAATGAGTACCACACACTGCTACTATGCCAAAAATTATTTTCCAGGCAAGATGCAGCTAAAAGTTATTAGTAATTTTAAAGCTGGTGGAGCTTAGATTAGGTGGCCTAATAGAATGAGTACCACACACTGCTACAGGCCCAAAATTATTTTCCAGGCAAGATGCAGCTAAAAATTATTAGTAATTTGAAAGCTGGTGGAGCCTAGTATAGATGATCTAATAGAATGAGTACCACACACTGCTACAGGCCCAAAATTATTTTCCAGGCAAGATGCAGCTAAAAATTATTAGTAATTTGAAAGCTGGTTGAGCTTAGTATAGATGGCCTAAAAGAATGAGTACCACACACTGCTACTATGCCCAAAATTATTTTCCAGGCAAGATGCAGCTAAAATTATTAGTAATTTGAAAGCTGGTGGAGCTTAGAATAGATGGCCTAATAGAATGAGTACCACACATTGCTACTATGCCCAAAATTATTTTCCATGCAAGATGCAACTAAAAATTATTAGTAATTTGAAAGCTGGAGGAGCTTAGTATAGATGGTGTAATAGAATGAGTACCACACACTGCTACTATGCCCCAAATTATTTTCCAGGCAAGATGCAGCTAAAAATTATTAGTAATTAGTGTTGAGCCACCCCCGTAGTGTTCGAGTTCGGTTCGGTTCGTCGAACACCCGTGTGTTCGCCGAACTGTTCGTCGAACTGTTCGTCGAACACCTTTGAACACCGTTAAAACCAATGGCAGGCAAACAAAAACACATAGAAACACTTAGAAAACACCTTCAAAGGTGTCCAAAAGCTGACAAACTGCTCTGAAGACACAACTAACACATGGAAAAGTGACAAGTACATATAGTCATGCGAAAAGAAAATAGGTGGAGGAGTAAAAGGAGGGGGAGACACAGATATAGGCATGTCATGCCCTTCTAAAATCCAAAAAGTGAGAAGCCGACATGGCCAGTCCGCTCCTGCCCGTGCCACCTCTGTGTCGCCGGGTTTGTGCCAGAGCCGCGGTGAACCCTGACGGCCAGCCCCCCTCTCCCAATACTGGTGCCTGTCCGCTGGTGGGTCGAGCAAGCCCCCCTGTGGTGGAGGCAGCTCTAAGCTTTTTAATTTAAATTGTCTCTCTAATTTGAATGAATACACTTTAAATCCATTTACAAGTATCTATTGGAGGGCAACTCTCATGCCAGCAGCCGCGTAATTCCAGCTCCAGTAGCGTCCACTAAAGCTGCTGCAGTTAAAAAGCTTTTATAAGGATCGAGCTCGGCTGTCCACCGCAAGGCATCCTACTGCCAGTCCCAGCCCCTATGCCTTGGGGTGCCTCCTGATGCTCTTCACTGAGTATCCCGTGGTCCCGAAGCATTTCCTTTGAAAAAATTAAGTGTCCAAACTACAGGTGGTGTAGCTTGCTTAACAGCCGGGATAATCCGCTGACTAGCAGACACTGCTACTAGGCACAAAGTATTTCCTGGGCTAGATGCAGTTAAAAATTTGTAATTAGATACTCTCGTTGGATGCTGAGAAAGCATTCCATAGAGTCTCCTGGCACGCCATATATGATTCTCTTAAAAAGCTTGGGGTAGGGGTCTAGGGGACCCTTTTATAGCCAAAATCACGGCCCTGTATCGCAATACGTCACCTAGGCTGAAGATAAATGGAACTGTATTACCCTGAGGGCTCGGTTGCTACAGAGGTATTGCACCTCACCCAGAGGTGTGATATCTCACTCTCAGGTAAGGATGGAGTGTGGATCAGGACCCGACACCTGCATGCATTACACCACAATGCCGTGGGGCAGGGCGACCAATATGCCCCTGAGATGGGCACGACAGTCCCTGTCCCTGGCTGGAGTGGGGGGAGGGAACAATGAGGAAGGGGAACCCTGTAGTGCAGAAGCAGGGAGGAAGCAGTTCCTGGGTGCATTGAGAAGGGAGTATAAAAGGTGGGCACCATCTTATTTCAGTGCAGAGAAGTCTGAGCAGAAGTGGCAGGGAGCAGGGGCTCTGCATGATCTCTGCTCCGGAGGCGGGCCTAGTAACAGAGGCCCAGGCCTGGAAGAGGGAGAAGGAAGGAAGAGGAGCGGAGAAGGCTCCAGGAATGAGGAATGAAGGGATCCCAGGGGTGCGGACGGGCGAGTCGCCACCGCACGCCCGAATCCACCTGCGTGGAGGGGTCAGGCCAAAGGGGGAGACCGGTCCCCGAAACTAGTGGAGGCAGGAAACGACCCTCAGCTAGAAACCGGAGGCTGTGACATTTTATGTGGCGCAGCCCCTCGCTACACACGCTAGGAAGGCACCACATAGGGTCAGGGAAACTGGCGCCAAATTTACCAAGAGGAAGCCCGAGGCAGCCGGACAGAAGGGTTGGTAAGAAAGGCCAGACAAAGGACACACAAAGGGGGTCCTGAGAAGCGCTCCAAAGTTATCTGGGAGTTGTCTGAGCCCCTCACCTGGTGAGCACAGTACGACGTGGGCAGCCGTTACCTGCAGACGTAGTCTGGATAATAAGAACTGTGAGTAAAGGCCCTGGACTGCATCACTGACTCCGTGTCGTTACTGCTGCTGCCCTGCACCATCACCCCCATCCTCCGCATACACTGCCCTGAGGCTATACTCCTCCCGTGGGGAGTTATGCTACGCTCTGCTGCACCCACAACACCAGCCTCAGCGGTCTGCCCTGGAGCAGCGGTTCACTCTGACCGCAATCTACGGGTGGCGTAGTCGGACATTTAAACATCAAAACCACATAAATAGTTCCGCCACTGGTTTGACCGCCCTGAGCCACGGAACCGGGTCGCCGCCACGGAGACTACAACCACCAGCATCCACCAAAAAGGGTCCGGCTCCGGGTGTCCCAAGGCCCAGGGGGCGCGTCAGAACATTTTCATCACCTTTCACAATCACCAATGGGACAAGGCAGGGATGTTCTCTGTCCCCTCTCTTATACATCCTAGTGACGGAGCACCTGCTCTCATCAATTCGCCATAACCCCAATATTAGGTGGATTGAGGTGGGAGGCACCGAGTACAAGTGCTCTCTATTTGCTGATGATGTCCTAGTATATATCACTCAATCAGATATATCCATCCATGCTGTTATGGCTGAAATAGATCACTTTGTTACGCCATCCTGTCGACCTCCTCTATCCACTTGACACAAGCAGAAACGGCTCCAGTGGGCCAAACATTACATGAAGACTGATTTCAAAACTGTTTTGTTCACGGATGAGTGCCGTGCAGCGCTCGATGGTCCAGATGGATGGAGTGGAGGATGGCTGGTTGATGGACACCCCACGCAAACACCGCTACAGCGCCAACAAGGAGGAGGTGGAGTAATGTTTTGGGCTGGAATCATGGGGAGAGAGATTGTCGGCCCCTTTAGGATCCCTGAAGGCGCTAAAGATGAACTCCATAATGTATGTGGATTTTCTCAAACAGCACTTCCTGCCATGGTTCAAGAAGAAGAACCGTGTATTTCACAGCAAGATCATTTTTTTGCATGATAATGCACCATCTCATGCTGCACATAAAACATCTGCATCTCTGGCTGATATGGGCATAAAAGAGGACAAACTTATGGTGTGAGCCCCATGTTCCCCTGACCTCTACCCCATTCAGAACCTCTGGAGCATCATCAAAAGGAGTGTCTATGATGGCGGGAGGCAGTTCACATCTAAGCAACAGCTCTGGGAGGGTATTCTGTCCTCATGCAAAACAATTGAAGCAGAAACCATCCAAAACCTGACAAATTCAATGGACGAGAGAGTTCAGAAGCTCCTTTCGAACAAGGGGTCCTATGTGAAAATGTAACATCACCTAGAATAAAGTTTTGAGTTGAAAACTGTTTGATTTCAGTTTCTAATAACCTGCTAATGCTTATAATTTCAAAAATGACTATTTTTTTGGTCTTTATTAAAATGAAAAGGTTGATCGAAAAGTTTGGCGGATCTAAGAGTGTGGCAACCCAGTAGTCATGATTACTTCGAATTCTGACAATATAAGGTCATGTTGCAGGTAGTGCAGCAAGAAGGCACTTATGTGTCTTGCGCATCTCGGAGCCCCAAAATTATTTTCCGGGCTAGATGCAGCTAAAAATTATTATTAATTTTAAATCTGGTGGAGCTTAGTATAGATGGCCTAATAGGATCAGTGCTGCACACTGCTACAAAGCCCAAATTATTTTCCAGCCAAGATACAGATAAACATGATTAGTAATTTGAAAGCTTAAAACGGTTGGTAGGGTGATTTTAACCAATCATCCATCTTTTACTCTCCCCAGGATGACACAGGGGTAGAAAAGTCGTTTCGGATCCATGATTTGTTCATCTTTATGAACGTGAGTCTGTCTACATTATCAGTGGAGAGCCGCGTGCGCTTATCTGTCAGCACACCACCAGCAGCGCTGAACACACGTTCAGACAGAACGCTGGCTGCGGGGCATGACAAGATCTCCAAGGCGTAAGTGGCTAGCTCCGTCCATTTATCCAGATTGGAAGCCCAAAAAGAGCAAGGGTCCAGTGACACAGTCATGGCTTCAATGTTTACTTGGAGATACTCCTGTACCATCGTCTCTAGGCGTTGACTATGTGTCAGACTTCTTGTCTCCTGTGGCCTTGCAAAGGATGGGCTAAAAAAGTGGTGAAATGATTGCGCAAAATTGATGTTACCAGCAGATACTGTGGTTCTGTTATGGTTTGAGTGCTGAACACTTGACGGTCCCACGGTTGGCAAGTTGGAACTGTGAGATTCACTACGTGCACCACTGGTGTTTTGTGGAAAAGCACATGTAAGATTCTGCAACAGTCTCTGCTGATACTCCTGCATGCGTGCATCCCTTTCTATGGCAGGAATAATTTCTGCAAATTTACTTTTGTACCGGGGATCTAACAGTGTGGCAACCCAGTAGTCAGGATTATTTCTAATTCTCCCAATTTGAGGGTCATGTTGCAGGTAGTGCAGCAAGAAGGCACTCATGTGTGTTGCGCATCCAGGAGCACCAAGTCCCTGTTGTGTTGGTGGCGAGGTAACAATCATGCTTCCTTCCTCTGTCCTCTCCCCCCAACCTCGCACAACAGAAATGTGATCAAGGTCTCCCTCATCTGATGAGTCTTCCATCAGTTCGTCCTCCACTTCTTCCTGGGCTCCTGCACCTTCCTCACTAGTTTGGCTGCTACCATGCGCCCTGGTAAAACCATCTCCCCCACCCTCACATGCCTGCCGCCTTGGTGCTGCCGACCGTCTGGACCTTGCAGATGTTAGCCCTTCCGCATACAACTCCTCCTCCTCTACTTCCTCCACCTCCTCTTGTGCCACCACCTGACTCCGAATTCTGTTTAACATGTGCTCCAGCATGTAAATCACCGGAATAGTCATGCTGATAATGGCATCGTCAGCACTAAACATCTTTGTCGCCATTTCAAAACTGTGCAGAAGGGTGCATAGGTCCCTGATCTGAGACCACTCATCCAGCGTGATTTGCCCCACGTCTGGATCTCGTTGGCCCAGGCTATACGTCAGAACGTATTGCACCAGGGCTTGTCGGTGCTGCCACAGTCGCTGCAACATGTGCAGAGTTGAATTCCACCGGGTAGGCACATCGCATTTTAGCCAGTGAAGTGGCAGGCCCAACGACTTCTGTAGAGATGTAAGTCGCTGAGCTGCGGGATGCGAATGGCAGAAGTGAGCACACAGCGACCGTGCCCTCTGCAGAAGGCCATCTAGTCTGGGATAGTGGGCTAAAAATTGCTGGACAACCAGGTTCAACACGTGAGCCATACAAGGCACGTGTGTGACATTGCCCCGGCGAAGGGCCGCACCCAGGTTTGCAGCATTGTCACACACGGCCTTCCCTGGTTTCAGGTCCAGTGGAGACAACCATTCATGAAATTGGTTCTCCAGAGCTGACCACAACTCCTCAGCTGTGTGACTCACATTTCCCAGACATTTCAAAGTAAAAACCGCCTGATGACGTTGAGCCCTACTGCCAGCATAGTAAGGAGGTGTGCAGGATCCCTTCTGCGCAGTTAGAAAGCTTGTGGCATGACCAGACAGGCTTTGGGTGCAGGTGGAAGACCGAGAGGAGGTTGAGGAGGCAGAAGCAGTGGAGGAAAAATTACATAAAGAGGATTGACGCACAACTCGTGGGGACGGCAAGACTTGGACAGCAGCCCCTTGTCCTGCTGTCACCATAGTTACCCAGTGCCCAGTCAGCGACATGTAACGCCCCTGTCCATGCCTACTCGTCCAAGTGTCTGTGGTGAAATGCACCCTGTCACACACAGAGTTTCTCAAAGAAGCGGTGATGTTGTGTGCGACATGCTGGTGGAGCGCAGGCACACCTTTCTTTGAGAAGTAGTGCCGACTGGGCATCTGGTACTGGGGCACTGCGACGGACATAAGGTCTCGAAAATCCTCTGTGTCCACCAGGCGGAAAGGCAGCATTTCTGTAGCCAAGAGCTTGCAGATGGTGAAATTCAACCTCTTAGCTTTCTCATGGCTAGGAGGAAATGGTCTTTTACTTGTCCACATCTGAGGGACCGAGGGCTGGCTATTGTGCTTAGACGGGGTTGATAAGGGTGTCCCCGGCAAACTGCCGGTCTGTGAGGAAGATGCAGGCGGACATGTTAGGTTGCCTTGATCCAAAGGTGGTGCTATCGATGTCGGACAGCGCTCAACACCAGCTGGTGTTACCACCTCCAAAGAAAATGATGACCTGCCAATCACGCTGGCTGTTGCGGGTAAAGAGGTGGCAGGTCTGCGCCCCAAAACAGGTGTGACTGCTGTCCCCCCAGTCACAGAGGATGAAGAGGCCGCGGATGCACAAGATATGGCAGACGGTGGTTGGCCCGGCCGGCTAGGCCGCATTGTAGCACACTGAGCTTCCCACTGCAACTTATGCTTCATGTCCATGTGCCGGTTCATGCATGAAGTACTCAAACTATGTATTTTTTGACCTCTACTTAGCTTTTGCTGACAAATGTTACAGATAACACGAGTTGGGTCATCTTTATCGATCTGAAAAAATGCCTAAGCTATGCAAGGCTTAGCACCCATGCGACCTGAAGAGCCACCACGACTTGTGGTGAGAGGCAGAGTTGTGTTTGAGGATGCAGTTGTTGACGTGCTTCCAGTACTACGTCTCTGTCCAGGAAGGCGCAACCTGACCTCGTCGTCACTAGCATCTTCCTCCACCTCCTCTGCTGACCTCATCTCTTGGCTGACTGTGGGTTGACAGTAAGTGGGATCTCCAACCTCATCATCATCACCCTGTGCGTTATCACACCCGTCGTCCTCAGAGCCAACCTGTTCCTGCCCTGACAAAAAACTAAAGTTGTCGCTCCAATCAGGTATTTGAGTCTCATCATCGTCTTCCTCATTGTCTCCACCAACAGGAGTTACAGTTTGGGAATGAGGGTCTACATTATGGTCAGAACCTTCTGCATCTGGTCCTGGATCCGACTCATAAAGATTCTGGGCATCAGTGCAGATCATTTCCTCGTCTGGATTCACAGAAGCGCTGGAGTCGACCTCTGATTCCCAGGCTATAGTATGAGTAAACAGCTCTGCAGACTCAACCATCTGTTCTACCTCATACTCAGACGGGCAGCTGGAGATTTGGATGCTGTGAGGAAGCAAGTGCGATTGGGGTGACACCTTTGAGGACTGGAGTATTTGTGATGTTGAAGTTGATGTGGAGGAGAGCCCACTTAAAGGAGCACTTGATATCCGTTGAAGCACCTGCTGTTTTTGTGCCTCATCTGGAATTTGTAGCGATTGGCGTGGCCGTAAGAAAGGGATCTTATCACATTGTCCGCTAAAAGAAGTAGACATTTTAGTTTGGCTGGAAGATGGTCTTTCTTCTGCAGATGTTACTGTTGCTTTAACACCTACCCCACGGATACAACCTTTTTTCCCCTTCCCAACACGCCTATTCCCCTTTCCACCAGCAGCAGGCCTTTTTCCACTCATTTTGGTGGTTAACTAATTCACAACTCTGGAGTTGTTTGCACAAAAAAACAATGGATGGGAACCGAGCAGAGCTGAGTGGCCAAACTGTGGTATTAGGCCAAAACTATTGGCTGGGTTAGATGCAGAAAAAAATTATATTCAATTTGCAACCTGATGGAGGTCAGTATAGATGGACTAATAGAACAAGTCCCACACACAGCTAGAAGCCCAAATATTTTTTCAGAGGTAGATGCAGAAAATTTTTTTATTCAGTTTGCAACCTGATGGAGGTCTGTATAGATGGATTAATAGAACAAGTCCCACACACAGCTACAAGCCCAATATTTTTTCAGAGGTAGATGCAGAAAAAAATATATTCAGTTTGCAACCTGATGGAGGTCAGTATAGATGGACTAATAGAGAAAGTCCCACACACTGCTAGAAGGCCATATATTTTTTCAGAGCTAGATGCAGACAAAAAATTATTTTGAATTTGCAACCTGATGGAGGTCAGTATAGGTGAACTAATAGAACAAGTTCCACACACTGCTAGAAGGCCAAATATTTTTTCAGAGCTAGATGCAGAAAAAAATTATATTCAGTTTGCAACCTGATGGAGGTCAGTATAGATGGACTAATAGAGAAAGTCCCACACACTGCTAGAAGGCCAAATATTTTTTCAGAGCTAGATGCAGAAAAAAATTATATTCAGTTTGCAACCTGATGGAGGTCAGTATAGATGGACTAATAGAGAAAGTCCCACACACTGCTAGAAGGCCAAATATTTTTTCAGAGCTAGATGCAGAAAAAAATTATATTCAGTTTGCAACCTGATGGAGGTCGGTATAGATGGATTAATAGAACAAGTCCCACACACAGCTAGAAGCCCAATATTTTTTCAGAGGTAGATGCAGAAAAAAATATATTCAGTTTGCAACCTGATGGAGGTCAGTATAGATGGACTAATACAACAAGTCCCACACACAGCTAGAAGCCCAATATTTTTTCAGAGCTAGATGCAGAAAAAAATTATATTCAATTTGCAACCTGATGGAGGTCAGTATAGATGGAGTAATAGAACAAGTCCCACACACAGCTAGAAGCCCAAATATTTTTTCAGAGCTAGATGCAGATAAAAATTATTTTTAATTTGCAACCTGATGGAGGTCAGTATAGATGGACTAATAGAGAAAGTCCCACACACTGCTAGAAGGCCAAATATTTTTTCAGAGCTAGATGCAGAAAAAAATTATATTCAATTTGCAACCTGATGGAGGTCAGTATAGATGGACTAATAGAGAAAGTCCCACACACTGCTAGAAGGCCAAATATTTTTTCAGAGCTAGATACAGAAAAAAATTATATTCAGTTTGCAACCTGATGGAGGTCAATATAGATGGACTAATAGAGAAAGTCCCACACACTGCTAGAAGGCCAAATATTTTTTCAGAGCTAGATGCATAAAAAAATTATATTCAGTTTGCAACCTGATGGAGGTCTGTATAGATGGATTAATAGAGCAAGTCCCACACACAGCTAGAAGCCCAATATTTTTTCAGAGGTAGATGCAGAAAAAAATATATTCAGTTTGCAACCTGATGGAGGTCAGTATAGATGGACTAATACAACAAGTCCCACACATAGCTAGAAGCCCAATATTTTTTCAGAGCTAGATGCAGAAAAAAATTATATTCAATTTGCAACCTGATGGAGGTCACTATAGATGGAGTAATAGAACAAGTCCCACACACAGCTAGAAACCCAAATATTTTTTCAGAGCTAGATGCAGATAAAAATTATTTTTAATTTGCAACCTGATGGAGGTCAGTATAGATGGACTAATAGAGAAAGTCCCACACACTGCTAGAAGGCCAAATATTTTTTCAGAGCTAGATGCAGAAAAAAATTATATTCAGTTTGCAACCTGATGGAGGTCTGTATAGATGGATTAATAGAACAAGTCCCACACACAGCTAGAAGCCCAATATTTTTTCAGAGGTAGATGCAGAAAAAAATATATTCAGTTTGCAACCTGATGGAGGTCAGTATAGATGGACTAATACAACAAGTCCCACACACAGCTAGAAGCCCAATATTTTTTCAGAGCTAGATGCAGAAAAAAATTATATTTAATTTGCAACCTGATGGAGGTCAGTATAGATGGAGTAATAGAACAAGTCCCACACAAAGCTAGAAGCCCAAATATTTTTCAGAGGTAGATGCAGATAAAAATTATTTTTAATTTGCAACCTGATGGAGGTCAGTATAGATGGACTAATAGAGAAAGTCCCACACACTGCTAGAAGGCCAAATATTTTTTCAGAGCTAGATGCAGAAAAAAATTATATTCAGTTTGCAACCTGATGGAGGTCTGTATAGATGGATTAATAGAACAAGCCCACGCACAGCTACAAGCCCAATATTTTTTCAGAGGTACATGCAGAAAAAAATATATTCAGTTTGCAACCTGATGGAGGTCAGTATAGATGGACTAATAGAGAAAGTCCCACACACTGCTAGAAGGCCAAATATTTTTTCAGAGCTAGATGCAGAAAAAAATTATATTCAATTTGCAACCTGATGGAGGTCAGTATAGATGGACTAATAGAATGATGCTATGCCCAAAAGATTTTACTTCACTAGGTGCAGTAAAAAAATTGGTATTCTATACACAGGTGGTATATCTTGCAACACAGACAGGCTACTCCACTGACTAACAGACTCTGCAATAGGCCAAAAAGGATTAGCTTTGCTAGATTCAGCCAAATGCTGTGAAAAAACTTGCACAGCACTGGCACAGACCTGCCTGGCAAAAACTGATAGGAACTGATGTAACCTAGTCCTGTAAAGGACTCCAATTACAATTAGTCTTTACTCCCACAACCTATCTATTTAAGAGCACAGAACTGCCTGATAAAAGTCGTAGGAAATGCTGTAACCTAGTCCTTAAAAGGTCTGCAATCACAACTATTCCCTACTCCCAAGCTATCTGTAGATTTGTGCGAAAATTGGCTTGAAATTAACAAGGTATAGCGCACACAGCAACAGCGGTGCCGTCTAACACGCAGCTGCAGCAGTGAGAAAATGGTGGCGACGGGGAAAATGGCTTGGTCTTATAGGGCAAGGACATGTGACATACACTGCCAATGACACATGCCCTTGCTTGTGTGAAAAAAAGCACTTCGCTCCGTGTGTGCGCTGCTGATAGGCTGACAGATTGCACCTCCCCACTGTAAATGCGGGAAAGAGAAAAAAAAAGTGGAGATCTTCATTATTCCTGCAGAGATCCATCCCCTGCCCCTCCCCCCACCCCGCTGTACACTCAAACTGCGTATTAACATTAATTTTCATCATTACTGAGAAAAAATCCAGTTATGATTTTGGTGCACGAACAGTTATCGAACATAACCTCGAACAGCCGAATTTTTCTCAAATCGTTCGTGTTCGCCGAACGGCTCGAACACCGCCCAAAACAGCTCGAATTTGAGATTGGCGAACAGTTCGAGTAGAACAACGCTCATATCTATTAGTAATTTGAAAGCTGGTGGAGCTTAGTATAGATGGCCTAATAGAATGAGTACCACACACTGCTACTATGCCCAAAATTATTTTCCAGGCAAGATGCAGCAAAAAATTATTAGTAATTTGAAAGATGGTGGAGCTTAATATAGATGGCCTAATAGAATGAGTACCACACACTGCTACTATGCCCAAAATTATTTTCCAGGCAAGAAGCAGCAAAAAATTATTAGTAATTTGAAAGCTGGTGGAGCTTTGTATAGATGGCCTAATAGAATGAGTACCACACACTGCTACTATGCCCAAAATATTTTCCAGGCAAGATGCAGCTAAAAATTATTAGTAATTTGAAAGCTGGTGAAGCTTAGTATAGATGGCCTAATAGAATGAGTACCACACACTGCTACTATGCCCAAAATTATTTTCCAGGCAAGATGCAGCTAAAATTATTAGTAATTTGAAAGCTGGTGGAGCCTAGTATAGATGGCCTAATAGAATGAGTACCACACACTGCTACTATGCCCAAAATTGTTTTCCAGGCAAGATGCAGCTAAAAATTATTAGTAATTTGAAAGCTGGTGGAGCTTAGTATAGATGGCCTAATAGAATGAGTACCACACACTGCTACTATGTCCAAAATTATTTTCCAGGCAAGGTGCAGCTAAAAATTATTAGTAATTTGAAATCTGGTGGAGCCTAGAATAGATGGCCTAATAGAATGAGTACCACACACTGCTACTATGCCCAAAATTATTTTCCAGGCAAGATGCAGCTAAAAATTATTTGAAATTTGAAAGCTGGTGGAGATTAGTATAGATGGCCTAATAGAATGAGTACCACACACTGCTACTATGCCCAAAATTATTTTCCAGGCAAGATGCAGCTCAAAATTATTAGTAATTTGAAAGCTGGTGGAGCTTAGTATAGATGGCGTAATAGAATGAGTACCACACACTGCTACTATGCCCAAAATTATTTTCCAGGCAAGATGCAGCTAAAAATTATTAGTAATTTGAAAGCTGGTGGAGCCTAGTATAGATGGCCTAATAGAATGAGTACCACACACTGCTACTATGCCCAAAATTGTTTTCCAGGCAAGATGCAGCTAAAAATTATTAGTAATTTGAAATCTGGTGGAGATTAGTATAGATGGCCTAATAGAATGAGTACCACACACTGCTACTATGCCCAAAATTATTTTCCAGGCAAGATGCAGCTCAAAATTATTAGTAATTTGAAAGCTGGTGGAGCCTAGTATAGATGGCGTAATAGAATGAGTACCACACACTGCTACAGGCCCAAAATTATTTTCCAGGCAAGATGCAGCTAAAAGTTATTAGTAATTTGAAAGCTGGTGGAGCTTAGAATAGGTGGCCTAATAGAATGAGTACCACACACTGCTACAGGCCCAAAATTATTTTCCAGCAAGATGCAGCTAAAAATTATTAGTAATTTGAAAGCTGGTGGAGCCTAGTATAGATGGCCTAATAGAATTAGTACCACACACTGCTACTATGCCCAAAATTATTTTCCAGGCAAGATGCAGCTAAAAATTATTAGTAATTTGAAAGCTGGTGGAGCCTAGTATAGATGGCCTAATAGAATGAGTGCCACACACTGCTACTATGCCCAAAATTATTTTCCAGGCAAGATGCAGCTAAAAATTATTAGTAATTTGAAAGCTGGTGGAGCCTAGTATAGATGGCCTAATAGAATGAGTACCACACACTGCTACAGGCCCTAAATTATTTTCCAGGCAAGATGCAGCTAAAAGTTATTAGTAATTTGAAAGCTGGTGGAGCTTAGTATAGATGGCCTAATAGAATGAGTATCACACACTGCTACTATGCCCAAAATTATTTTCCAGGCAAGTTGCAGCAAAAAGTTATTAGTAATTTGAAAGCTGGTGGAGCTTAGAATAGGTGGCCTTATAGAATGAGTACCACACACTGCTACAGGCCCAAAATTATTTTCCAGGCAAGATGCAGCTAAAAATTATTAGTAATTTGAAAGCTGGTGGAGCCTAGTATAGATGGCCTAATAGAATGAGTACCACACACTGCTACAGGTCCAAAATTATTTTCCAGGCAAGATGCAGCTAAAAATTATTAGTAATTTGAAAGCTGGTGGAGCTTAGTATAGATGGCCTAATAGAATGAGTACCACACACTGCTACTATGAACAAAATTATTTTCCAGGCAAGATGCAGCTAAAAATTATTAGTAATTTGAAAGCTGGTGGAGGTTAGTATAGATGGCCTAATAGAATGAGTACCACACACTGTTATAATGCCCAAAATTATTTTCCAGGCAAGATGCAGCTAAAAATTTTTAGTAATTTGAAAGCTGGTGGAGCCTAGTATAGATGGCCTAATAGAATGAGTACCACACACTGCTACGGGCCCAAAATTGTTTTCCAGGCAAGATGCAGCTAACAATTATTAGTAATTTGAAATCTTGTGGAGCTTAGTACAGATGGCCTAATAGAATGAGTACCACACACTGCTACTATGCCCAAAATTATTTTCCAGGCAAGATGCAGCTAAAAATTATTTGTAATTTGAAAGCTGGTGGAGCTTAGTATAGATGGCCTAATAGAATGAGTACCACACACTGCTACAGGCCCAAAATTATTTTCCAGGCAAGATGCAGCTAAAAAATATTAGTAATTTGAAATATGGTGGAGCTTAGTATAGATGGCCAAATAGAATGAGTACCACACACTGCTACTATGCCCAAAATTATTTTCCAGGCAAGATGCAGCTAAAATTATTAGTAATTTGGAAGCTGGTGGAGCTTAGAAGAGGTGGCCTAATAGAATGAGTACCACACACTGCTACAGGCCCAAAATTATTTTCCAGGGATGATGCAGTTAAAAATTATTAGTAATTTGAAAGCTGGTGGAGCTTAGTATAGATGGCCTAATAGAATGAGTACCACAAAATGTTACAATGCCCAAAATTATTTTCCAGGCAAGATGCAGCTAAAAATTATTAGTAACTTGAAAGCTGGTGGAGCCTAGTATAGATGGCCTAATAGAATGAGTACCACACACTGCTGCGGGCCCAAAATTGTTTTCCATTCAATATGCAGCTAACAATTATTAGTAATTTGAAATCTTGTGGAGCTTAGTACAGATGGCCTAATAGAATGAGTACAACACACTGCTACTATGCCCAAAATTATTTTCCAGGCAAGATGCGGCAAAAAATTATTAGTAATTTGAAAGCAGGTGGAGCTTAGTATAGATGGCCTAATAGAATGAGTACCACACACTGCTACAGGCCCAAAATTTTTTTCCAGGCAAGATGCAGCTAAAAATTATTAGTAATTTGAAAGCTGGTGGAGCTTAGTATAGATGGCCAAATAGAATGAGTACCACACACTGCTACTATGCCCAAAATTATTTTCCAGGCAAGATGCAGCTAAAATTATTAGTAATTTGAAAGCTGGTGGAGCTTAGTATAGATGGCCAAATAGAATGAGTACCACACACTGCTATTATGCCCAAAATTATTTTCCAGGCAAGATGCAGCTAAAATTGTTAGGAATTTGAAAGCTGGTGGAGCTTAGAATAGATGGCCTAATAGAATGAGTACCACACACTGCTACTATGCCCAAAATTATTTTCCAGGCATGATGCAGCTAAAAATTATTAGTAATTTGAAAGCTGGTGGAGCTTAGAATAGATGGCCTAATAGAATGAGTACCACACACTGCTACAGGCCCAAAATTATTTTCCAGGCATGATGCAGCTAAAAATTATTAGTAATTTGAAAGCTGGTGGAGCTTAGTATAGATGGTCTAATAGAATGAGTACCACACACTGCTACTATGCCGAAAATTATTTTCCAGGCAAGATGCAGCTAAAAATTATTAGTAACTTGAAAGCTTTTGGAGCTTAGTATAGATGGCCTAATAGAATGAGTACCACACACTGCTACTATGCCCAAAATTATTTTCCAGGCAAGATGCAGCTAAAAATTATTAGTAATTTGAAAGCTGGTGGAGCCTAATATAGATGGCCTAATAGAATGAGTACCACACCCTGCTACTATGCCCAAAATTGTTTTCCAGGCAAGATGCAGCTAAAAATTATTAGTAATTTGAAAGCTGGTGGAGCTTAGTATAGATGGCCTAATAGAATGAGTACCACACACTGCTACTATGTCCAAAATTATTTTCCAGGCAAGATGCAGCTAAAAATTATTAGTAATTTGATATCTGGTGGAGCTTAGAATAGGTGGCCTAATAGAATGAGTACCACACACTGCTACAGGGCCAAAATTATTTTCCAGGCAAGATGCAGCTAAAAATTATTACTAATTTGAAAGTTGGTGGAGCCTAGTATAGATGGCCTAATAGAATGAGTACCACACACTGCTACTATGCCCAAAATTGTTTTCCAGGCTAGATGCAGCTAAAAATTATTAGTAATTTGAAAGCTGGTGGAGCTTAGTATAGATGGCCTAATAGAATGAGCACCACACACTGCTACTATGTCCAAAATTATTTTCCAGGCAAGATGCAGCTAAAAATTATTAGTAATTTGAAATCTGGTGGAGCTTAGAATAGATGGCCTAATAGAATGAGTACCACACACTGCTACTATGCCCAAAATTATTTTCCAGGCAAGATGCAGCTAAAAATTATTTGAAATTTGAAAGCTGGTGGAGATTAGAATAGGTGGCCTAATAGAATGAGTACCACACACTGCTACAGGCCCAAAATTATTTTCCAGCAAGATGCAGCTAAAAATTATTAGTAATTTGAAAGCTGGTGGAGCCTAGAATAGGTGGCTTAATAGAATGAGTGCCACACACTACTACAGGCCCAAACTATTTTCCAGGCAAGATGCAGCTAAAAATTATTAGTAATTTGAAAGCTAGTGGAGCCTAGTATAGATGGCCTAATAGAATGAGTACCACACACTGCTACTATGCCCAAAATTATTTTCCAGGCAAGATGCAGCTAAAAATTATTAGTAATTTGAAAGCTGGTGGAGCCTAGTATAGATGGCCTAATAGAATAAGTTCCACACACTGTTACTATGCCCAAAATTATTTTCCAGGCAAGATGCAGCTAAAAATTATTAGTAATTTGAAAGCTGGTGGAGCTTAGTATAGATGGCCTAATAGAATGAGTACCACACACTGCTACTATGCCCAAAATTATTTTCCAGGCAAGATGCAGCTAAAAATTATTAGTAATTTGAAACCTGGTGGAGCCTAGTATAGATGACCTAATAGAATGAGTACCACACACTGCTACAGGCCCAAAATTATTTTCCAGGCAAGATGCAGCTAAAAGTTATTAGTAATTTGAAAGCTGGTGGAGCTTAGAATAGGTGGCCTAATAGAATGAGTACCACACACTGCTACAGGCCCAAAATTATTTTCCAGCAAGATGCAGCTAAAAATTATTAGTAATTTGAAAGCTGGTGGAGCCTAGAATAGGTGTCTTAATAGAATGAGTGCCACACACTGCTACAGGCCCAAAACTATTTTCCAGGCAAGATGCAGCTAAAAATTATTATTAATTTGAAAGCTGGTGGAGCCTAGTATAGATGGCCTAATAGAATGAGTACCACACACTGCTACTATGCCCAAAATTATTTTCCAGGCAAGATGCAGCTAAAAATTATTAGTAATTTGAAAGCTGGTGGAGCTTAGTTTAGATGGCCTAATAGAATGAGTACCACACACTGCTACTATGCCCAAAATTATTTTCCAGGCAAGACGCAGCTAAAAATTATTAGTAATTTGAAAGCTGGTGGAGCCTAGTATAGATGACCTAATAGAATGAGTACCACACACTGCTACAGGCCCAAAAATATTTTCCATGCAAGATGCAGCTAAAAATTATTAGTAATTTGAAAGCTGGTGGATCTAAGTATAGATGGCCTAATAGAATGAGTATCAGACACTGCTACTATGCCCAAAATTATTTTCCAGGCAAGATGCAGCTAAAAGTTATTAGTAATTTGAAAGCTGGTGGAGCTTAGAATATGTGGCATTATAATATGAGTACCACACACAGCTACAGGCCCAAAATTATTTTCCAGGCAAGATGCAGCTAAAAATTATTAGTAATTTGAAAGCTGTTGGAGCTTAGTATAGATGGCCTAATAGAATGAGTACCACACACTGCTACTATGCCCAAAATTATTTTCCAGGCAAGATGCAGCTAAAAATTATTAGTAATTTGAAAGCTGGTGGAGCCTAGTATAGATGGCCTAATAGAATGAGTACCACACACTGCTACAGGCCCAAAATTATTTTCCAGGCAAGATGCAGCTAAAAGTTTTTAGTAATTTGAAAGCTGGTGGAGCTTAGTATAGATGGCCTAATAGAATGAGTATCACACACTGCTACTATGCCCAAAATTATTTTCCAGGCAAGATGCAGCAAAAAGTTATTAGTAATTTGAAAGCTGGTGGAGCTTAGAATAGGTGGTCTTATAGAATGAGTACCACACTCTGCTACAGGCCCAAAATTATTTTCCAGGCAAGATGCAGCTAAAAATTATTAGTAATTTGAAAGCTGGTGGAGCCTAGTATAGATGGCCTAATAGAATGAGTACCACACACTGGTACAGGTCCAAAATTATTTTCCAGGCAAGATGCAGATAAAAATTATTAGTAATTTGAAAGCTGGTGGAACTTAGTATAGATGGCCTAATAGAATGAGAACCACACACTGCTACTATGAACAAAATTATTTTCCAGGCAAGATGCAGCTAAAAATTATTAGTAATTTGAAAGCTGGTGGAGCTTAGAATAGGTGGCCTAATAGAATGAGTGCCACACACTGCTACAGGCCCAAAATTATTTTCCAGGCAAGATGCAACTAAAAATTATTAGTAATTTGAAAGCTGGTGGAGCTTAGTATAGATGGCCTAATAGAATGAGGACCACACACTGCTACTATGCCCAAAATTATTTTCCAGGCAAGATGCAGCAAAAAGTTATTAGTAATTTGAAAGCTGGTGGAGCTTAGAATATGTGGCATTATAATATGAGTACCACACACTGCTACAGGCCCAAAATTATTTTCCAGGCAAGATGCAGCTAAAAATTATTAGTAATTTGAAAGCTGTTGGAGCTTAGTATAGATGGCCTAATAGAATGAGTACCACACACTGCTACTATGCCCAAAATTATTTTCCAGGCAAGATGCAGCTAAAAATTATTAGTAATTTGAAAGCTGGTGGAGCCTAGTATAGATGGCCTAATAGAATGAGTACCACACACTGCTACAGGCCCAAAATTATTTTCCAGGCAAGATGCAGCTAAAAGTTTTTAGTAATTTGAAAGCTGGTGGAGCTTAGTATAGATGGCCTAATAGAATGAGTATCACACACTGCTACTATGCCCAAAATTATTTTCCAGGCAAGATGCAGCAAAAAGTTATTAGTAATTTGAAAGCTGGTGGAGCTTAGAATAGGTGGTCTTATAGAATGAGTACCACACACTGCTACAGGCCCAAAATTATTTTCCAGGCAAGATGCAGCTAAAAATTATTAGTAATTTGAAAGATGGTGGAGCCTAGTATAGATGGCCTAAAAGAATGAGTACCACACACTGCTACAGGTCCAAAATTATTTTCCAGGCAAGATGCAGATAAAAATTATTAGTAATTTGAAAGCTGGTGGAACTTAGTATAGATGGCCTAATAGAATGAGAACCACACACTGCTACTATGAACAAAATTATTTTCCAGGCAAGATGCAGCTAAAAATTATTAGTAATTTGAAAGCTGGTGGAGCTTAGAATAGGTGGCCTAATATAATGAGTGCCACACACTGCTACAGGCCCAAAATTATTTTCCAGGCAAGATGCAACTAAAAATTATTAGTAATTTGAAAGCTGGTGGAGCTTAGTATAGATGGCCTAATAGAATGAGGACCACACACTGCTACTATGCCCAAAATTATTTTCCAGGCAAGATGCAGCAAAAAGTTATTAGTTATTTGAAAGCTGGTGGAGCTTAGAATAGGTGGCCTTATAGAATGAGTACCACACACTGCTACAGGCCCAAAATTATTTTCCAGGCAAGATGCAGCTAAAAATTATTAGTAATTTGAAAGCTGGTGGAGCCTAGTATAGATGGCCTAATAGAATGAGTACCACACACTGCTACAGGTCCAAAATTATTTTCCAGGCAAGATGCAGCTAAAAATTATTAGTAATTTGAAAGCTGGTGGAACTTAGTATAGATGGCCTAATAAAATGAGTACCACACACTGCTACTATGAACAAAATTATTTTCCAGGCAAGATGCAGCTAAAAATTATTAGAAATTTGAAAGCTGGTGGAGCTTAGAATAGGTGGCCTAATAGAATGAGTGCCACACACTGCTACAGGCCCAAAATTATTTTCCAGGCAAGATGCAACTAAAAATTATTAGTAATTTGAAAGCTGGTGGAGCTTAGTATAGATGGCCTAATAGAATGAGGACCACACACTGCTACTATGCCCAAAATTATTTTCCAGGCAAGATGCAGCTAAAAATTATTAGAAATTTGAAAGCTGGTGGAGCTTAGAAGAGGTGGCCTAATAGAATGAGTACCACACACTGCTACAGGCCCAAAATTATTTTCCAGGCATGATGCAGCTAAAAATTATTAGTAATTTGAAAGCTGGTGGAGGTTAGTATAGATGGCCTAATAGAATGAGTACCGCACACTGTTTCAATGCCAAAAATTATTTTCCAGGCAAGATGCAGCTAAAAATTTATAGTAATTTGAAAGCTGGTGGAGCCTAGTATAGATGGCCTAATAGAATGAGTACCACACACTGCTACGGGCCCAAAATTGTTTTCCAGGCAAGATGCAGCTAACAATTATTAGTAATTTGAAATCTTGTGGAGCTTAGTACAGATGGCCTAATAGAATGAGTACCACACACTGCTACTATGCCCAAAATTATTTTCCAGGCAAGATGCAGCTAAAAATTATTAGTAATTTGAAAGCTGGTGGAGCTTAGTATAGATGTCCTAATAGAATGAGTACCACACACTGCTACAGGCCCAAAATTATTTTCCAGGCAAGATGCAGCTAAAAAATATTAGTAATTTGAAAGCTGGTGGAGCTTAGTATAGATGGCCAAATAGAATGACTACCACACACTGCTAATATGCCCAAAATTATTTTCCAGGCAAGATGCAGCTAAAATTATTAGTAATTTGAAAGTTGGTGGAGCTTAGAAGAGGTGGCCTAATAGAATGAGTACCACACACTGCTACAGGCCCAAAATTATTTTCCAGGCATGATGCAGTTAAAAATTATTAGCAATTTGAAATCAGGTGGAGCTTAGTATAGATGGCCTAATAGACTGAGTACCACACACTGTTACAATGCCCAAAATTATTTTCCAGGCAAGATGCAGCTAAAAATTATTAGTAACTTGAAAGCTGGTGGAGCCTAGTATAGATGGCTTAATAGAATGAGTACCACACACTGCTACGGGCCCAAAATTGTTTTCCATTCAAGATGCAGCTAACAATTATTAGTAATTTGAAAGCTGGTGGAGCTTAGTATAGATGGCCAAATAGAATCAGTACCACACACTGCTACTATGCCCAAAATTATTTTCCAGGCAAGATGCAGCTAAAATTATTAGTAATTTGAAAGCTGGTGGAGCTTAGTATAGATGGCCAAATAGAATGAATACCACACACTGCTACTATGCCCAAAATTATTTTCCAGGCAAGATGCAGCTAAAATTATTAGTAATTTGAAAGCTGGTGGAGCTTAGAATAGATGGCCTAATAGAATGAGTACCACACACTGCTACTATGCCCAAAATTATTTTCCAGGCATGATGCAGCTAAAAATTATTAGTAATTTGAAAGCTGGTGGAGCTTAGGAGAGGTGGCCTAATAGAATGAGTACCACACACTGCTACAGGCCCAAAATTATTTTCCAGGCATGATGCAGCTAAAAATTATTAGTAATTTGAAAGCTGGTGCAGCTTAGTATAGATGGTCTAATAGAATGAGTACCACACACTGCTACTATGCCGAAAATTATTTTCCAGGCAAGATGCAGCTAAAAATTATTAGTAACTTGAAAGCTCGTGGAGCTTAGTATAGATGGCCTAATAGAATGAGTACCACACACTGCTACTATGCCCAAAATTATTTTCCAGGCAAGATGCAGCTAAAAATTATTAGTAATTTGAAAGCTGCTGGAGCCTAATATAGATGGCCTAATAGAATGAGTACCACACCCTGCTACTATGCCCAAAATTGTTTTCCAGGCAAGATGCAGCTAAAAATTATTAGTAATTTGAAAGCTGGTGGAGCTTAGTATAGATGGCCTAATAGAATGAGTACCACACACTGCTACAGGGCCAAAATTATTTTCCAGGCAAGATGCAGCAAAAAATTATTTGTAATTTGAAAGCTGGTGGAACCTAGTATAGATGGCCTAATAGAATGAGTACCACACACTGCTACTATGCCAAAAATTGTTTTCCAGGCAAGATGCAGCTAAAAATTATTAGTAATTTGAAAGCTGGTGGAGCTTAGTATAGATGGCCTAATAGAATGAGTACCACACACTGCTACTATGTCCAAAATTATTTTCCAGGCAAGATGCAGCTAAAAATTATTAGTAATTTGAAATCTGGTGGAGCTTAGAATAGATGGCCTAATAGAATGAGTACCACACACTGCTACTATGCCCAAAATTATTTTCCAGGCAAGATGCAGCTAAAAATTATTTGAAATTTGAAAGCTGGTGGAGATTAGTATAGATGGCCTAATAGAATGAGTACCACACACTGCTACTATGCCCAAAATTATTTTCCAGGCAAGATGCAGCTCAAAATTATTAGTAATTTGAAAGCTGGTGGAGCCTAGTATAGATGGCGTAATAGAATGAGTACCACACACTGCTACAGGCCCAAAATTATTTTCCAGGCAAGATGCAGCTAAAAGTTATTAGTAATTTGAAAGCTGGTGGAGCTTAGAATAGGTGGCCTAATAGAATGAGTACCACACACTGCTACAGGCCCAAAATTATTTTCCAGCAAGATGCAGCTAAAAATTATTAGTAATTTGAAAGCTGGTGGAGCCTAGAATAGGTGGCTTAATAGAATGAGTGCCACACACTGCTACAGGCCCAAACTATTTTCCAGGCCAGATGCAGCTAAAAATTATTAGTAATTTGAAAGCTGGTGGAGCCTAGTATAGATGGCCTAATAGAATGAGTACCACACACTGCTACTATGCCCAAAATTATTTTCCAGGCAAGATGCAGCTAAAAATTATTAGTAATTTGAAAGCTGGTGGAGCCTAGTATAGATGGACTAATAGAATAAGTACCACACACTGCTACTATGCCCAAAATTATTTTCCAGGCAAGATGCAGCTAAAAATTATTAGTAATTTGAAAGCTGGTGGAGCTTAGTATAGATGGCCTAATAGAATGAGTACCACACACTGCTACTATGCCCAAAATTATTTTCCAGGCAAGATGCAGCTAAAAATTATTAGTAATTTGAAAGCTGGTGGAGCCTAGTATAGATGACCTAATAGAATGAGTACCACACACTGCTACAGGCCCAAAATTATTTTCCAGGCAAGATGCAGCTAAAAGTTATTAGTAATTTGAAAGCTGGTGGAGCTTAGAATAGGTGGCCTAATAGAATGAGTACCACACACTGCTACAGGCCCAAAATTATTTTCCAGAAAGATGCAGCTAAAAATTATTAGTAATTTGAAAGCTGGTGGAGCCTAGAATAGGTGGCTTAATAGAATGAGTGCCACACACTGCTACAGGCCCAAAACTATTTTCCAGGCAAGATGCAGCTAAAAGTTATTAGTAATTTGAAAGCTGGTGGAGCCTAGTATAGATGGCCTAATAGAATGAGTACCACACACTGCTACTATGCCCAAAATTGTTTTCCAGGCAAGATGCAGCTAAAAATTATTAGTAATTTGAAAGCTGGTGGAGCTTAGTATAGATGGCCTAATAGAATGAGTACCACACACTGCTACTATGTCCTAAATTATTTTCCAGGCAAGATGCAGCTATAAATTATTAGTAATTTGAAATCTGGTGGAGCTTAGAATAGATGGCCTAATAGAATGAGTACCACACACTGCTACTATGCCCAAAATTATTTTCCAGGCAAGATGCAGCTCAAAATTATTAGTAATTTGAAAGCTGGTGGAGCCTAGTATAGATGGCGTAATAGAATGAGTACCACACACTGCTACAGGCCCAAAATTATTTTCCAGGCAAGATGCAGCTAAAAGTTATTAGTAATTTGAAAGCTGGTGGAGCTTAGAATAGGTGGCCTAATAGAATGCGTACCACACACTGCTACAGGCCCAAAATTATTTTTCAGCAAGATGCAGCTAAAAATTATTAGTAATTTGAAAGCTGGTGGAGCCTAGAATAGGTGGCTTAATAGAATGAGTGCCACACACTGCTACAGGCCCAAACTATTTTCCAGGCAAGATGCAGCTAAAAATTATTAGTAATTTGAAAGCTGGTGGAGCCTAGTATAGATGGCCTAATAGAATGAGTACCACACACTGCTACTATGCCCAAAATTATTTTCCAGGCAAGAAGCAGCTAAAAATTATTAGTAATTTGAAAGCTGGTGGAGCCTAGTATAGATGGCCTAATAGAATAAGTACCACACACTGCTACTATGCCCAAAATTATTTTCCAGGCAAGATGCAGCTAAAAATTATTAGTAATTTGAAAGCTGGTGGAGCTTAGTATAGATGGCCTAATAGAATGAGTACCACACACTGCTACTATGCCCAAAATTATTTTCCAGGCAAGATGCAGCTAAAAATTATTAGTAATTTGAAAGCTGGTGGAGCCTAGTATAGATGACCTAATAGAATGAGTACCACACACTGCTACAGGCCCAAAATTATTTTCCAGGCAAGATGCAGCTAAATGTTATTAGTAATTTGAAAGCTGGTGGAGCTTAGAATAGGTGGCCTAATAGAATGAGTACCACACACTGCTACAGGCCCAAAACTATTTTCCAGCAAGATGCAGCTAAAAATTATTAGTAATTTGAAAGCTGGTGGAGCCTAGAATAGGTGGCTTAATAGAATGAGTGCCACACACTGCTACAGGCCCAAAACTATTTTCCAGGCAAGATGCAGCTAAAAATTATTAGTAATTTGAAAGCTGGTGGAGCCTAGTATAGATGGCCTAATAGAATGAGTACCACACACTGCTACTATGCCGAAAATTATTTTCCAGGCAAGATGCAGCTAAAAATTATTAGTAATTTGAAAGCTGGTGGAGCCTAGTATAGATGACCTAATAGAATGAGTACCACACACTGCTACTATGCCCAAAATTATTTTCCAGGCAAGATGCAGCTAAAAATTATTAGTAATTTGAAAGCTGGTGGATCTAAGTATAGATGGCCTAATAGAATGAGTATCAGACACTGCTACTATGCCCAAAATTATTTTCCAGGCAAGATGCAGCTAAAAGTTATTATTAATTTGAAAGCTGGTGGAGCTTAGAATATGTGGCCTTGTAATATGAGTACCACACACTGCTACAGGCCCAAAATTATTTTCCAGGCAAGATGCAGCTAAAAATTATTAGTAATTTGAAAGCTGGTGGAGCCTAGTATAGATGGCCTAATAGAATTAATGCCACACACTGCTACTATGCCCAAAATAATTTTCCAGGCAAGATGCAGCTAAAAATTATTAGTAATTTGAAAGCTGTTGGAGCTTAGTATAGATGGCCTAATAGAATGAGTACCACACACTGCTACTATGCCCAAAATTATTTTCCAGGCAAGATGCAGCTAAAAATTATTAGTAATTTGAAAGCTGGTGGAGCCTAGTATAGATGGCCTAATAGAATGAGTACCACACACTGCTACAGGCCCAAAATTATTTTCCAGGCAAGATGCAGCTAAAAGTTATTAGTAATTTGAAAGCTGGTGGAGCTTAGTATAGATGGCCTAATAGAATGAGTATCACACACTGCTACTATGCCCAAAATTATTTTCCAGGCAAGATGCAGCAAAAAGTTATTAGTAAGTTGAAAGCTGGTGGAGCTTAGAATAGGTGGCCTTATAGAATGAGTACCACACACTGCTACAGGCCCAAAATTATTTTCCAGGCAAGATGCAGCTAAAAATTATTAGTAATTTGAAAGCTGGTGGAGCCTAGTATAGATGGCCTAATAGAATGAGTACCACACACTGCTACAGGTCCAAAATTATTTTCCAGGCAAGATGCAGCTAAAAATTATTAGTAATTTGAAAGCTGGTGGAACTTAGTATAGATGGCCTAATAGAATGAGTACCACACACTGCTACTATGAACAAAATTATTTTCCAGGCAAGATGCAGCTAAAAATTATTAGTAATTTGAAAGCTGGTGGAGCTTAGAATAGGTGGCCTAATAGAACGAGTGCCACACACTGCTACAGGCCCAAAATTATTTTCCAGGCAAGATGCAACTAAAAATTATTAGTAATTTGAAAGCTGGTGGAGCTTAGTATAGATGGCCTAATAGAATGAGGACCACACACTGCTACTATGCCCAAAATTATTTTCCAGGCAAGATGCAGCTAAAAATTATTAGTAATTTGAAAGCTGGTGGAGCTTAGAAGAGGTGGCCTAATAGAATGAGTACCACACACTGCTACAGGCCCAAAATTATTTTCCAGGCATGATGCAGCTAAAAATTATTAGTAATTTGAAAGCTGGTGGAGGTTAGTATAGATGGCCTAATAGAATGAGTACCGCACACTGTTACAATGCCCAAAATTATTTTCCAGGCAAGATGCAGCTAAAATTTTTTAGTAATTTGAAAGCTGGTGGAGCCTAGTATAGATGGCCTAATAGAATGAGTACCACACACTGCTACGGGCCCAAAATTGTTTTCCAGGCAAGATGCAGCTAACAATTATTAGTAATTTGAAATCTTGTGGAGCTTAGTACAGATGGCCTAATAGAATGAGTACCACACACTGCTACTATGCCCAAAATTATTTTCCAGGCAAGATGCAGCTAAAAATTATTAGTAATTTGAAAGCTGGTGGAGCTTAGTATAGATGGCCTAATAGAATGAGTACCACACACTGCTACAGGCCCAAAATTATTTTCCAGGCAAGATGCAGCTAAAAAATATTAGTAATTTGAAAGCTGGTGGAGCTTAGTATAGATGGCCATATAGAATGAGTACCACACACTGCTAATATGCCCAAAATTATTTTCCAGGCAAGATGCAGCTAAAATTATTAGTAATTTGAAAGCTGGTGGAGCTTAGAAGAGGTGGCCTAATAGAATGAGTACCACACACTGCTACAGGCCCAAAATTATTTTCCAGGCATGATGCAGTTAAAAATTATTAGCAATTTGAAATCTGGTGTAGCTTAGTATAGATGGCCTAATAGAATGAGTACCACACACTGCTACTATGCCCAAAATTATTTTCCAGGCAAGATGCAGCTAAAAATTATTAGTAACTTGAAAGCTGGTGGAGCTTAGTATAGATGGCCTAATAGAATGAGTACCACACACTGCTACTATGCCCAAAATTATTTTCCAGGCAAGATGCAGCTAAAAATTATTAGTAATTTGAAAGCTGGTGGAGCCTAATATAGATGGCCTAATAGAATGAGTACCACACCCTGCTACTATGCCCAAAATTGTTTTCCAGGCAAGATGCAGCTAAAAATTATTAGTAATTTGAAAGCTGGTGGAGCTTAGTATAGATGGCCTAATAGAATGAGTACCACACACGGCTACTATGTCCAAAATTATTTTCCAGGCAAGATGCAGCTAAAAATTATTAGTAATTTGAAATCTGGTGGAGCTTAGAATAGATGGCCTAATAGAATGTGTAGCACACACTGCTACAGGGCCAAAATTTTTTTATAGGCAAGATGCAGCTAAAAATTATTTGTAATTTGAAAGCTGGTGGAGATTAGTATAGATGGCCTAATAGAATGAGTACCACACACTGCTACTATGCCCAAAATTATTTTCCAGGCAAGATGCAGCTAAAAATTATTTGTAATTTGAAAGCTGGTGGAGATTAGTATAGATGGCCTAATAGAATGAGTACCACACACTGCTACTATGCCCAAAATTATTTTCAGGCAAGATGCAGCTAAAAGTTATTAGTAATTTGAAAGCTGGTGGAGCTCAGAATAGGTGGCCTAATAGAATGAGTACCACACACTGCTACAGGCCCAAAATTATTTTCCAGGCAAGATGCAGCTAAAATTTTTTAGTAATTTGAAAGCTGGTGGAGCCTAGTATAGATGACCTAATAGAAGGAGTACCACATACTGCTACAGGCCCAAAATTATTTTCCAGGCAAGATGCAGCTAAAAATTATTAGTAATTTGAAAGCTGGTTGAGCTTAGTATAGATGGCCTAAAAGAATGAGTACCACACACTGCTACTATGCCCAAAATTATTTTCCAGGCAAGATGCAGCTAAAAATTATTAGTAATTTGAAAGCTGGTGGAGCCTAGAATAGATGGCTTAATAGAATGAGTGCCACACACTGCTACAGGCCCAAAATTATTTTCCAGGCAAGATGCAGCTAAAAATTATTAGTAATTTGAAAGCTGGTGGAGCCTAGTATAGATGGCCTAATAGAATGAGTACCACACACTGCTACTATGCCCAAAATTATTTTCCAGGCAAGATGCAGCTAAAAATTATAAGTAATTTGAAAGCTGGTGGAGCCTAGTATAGATGGCCTGATAGAATGAGTACCACACACTGCTACTATGCCCAAAATTATTTTCCAGGCAAGATGCAGCTAAAAATAATTAGTAATTTGAAAGCTGTTGGAGCTTAGTATAGATGGCCTAATAGAATGAGTACCACACACTGCTACTATGCCCAAAATTATTTTCCAGGCAAGATGCAGCTAAAAATAATTAGTAATTTGAAAGCTGTTGGAGCTTAGTATAGATGGCCTAATAGAATGAGTACCACACACTGCCACAGGCCCAAAATTATTTCCAGGCAAGATGCAGCTAAAAATTATTAGTAATTTGAAAGCTGGTGGAGCTTAGTATAGATGGCCTAATAGAATTAGTATCACACACTGCTACTATGCCCAAAATTATTTTCCAGGCAAGATGCAGCTAAAAGTTATCAGTAATTTGAAAGCTGGTGGAGCTTAGAATAGGTGGCCTAATAGAATGAGTACCACACACTGCTACTATGCCCAAAATTATTTTCCAGGCATGATGCAGCTAAAAATTATTAGTAATTTGAAAGCTGGTGGAGATTAGTATAGATGGCCTAATAGAATGAGTACCACACACTGCTACTATGCCCAAAATTATTTTCCAGGCAAGATGCAGCTCAAAATTATTAGTAAGTTGAAAGCTGGTGGAGCCTAGTATAGATGACCTAATAGAATGAGTACCACATACTGCTACAGGCCCAAAATTATTTTCCAGGCAAGATGCAGCTAAAAATTATTAGTAACTTGAAAGCTGGTGGAGCTTAGTATAGATGGCCTAATAGAATGTGTACCACACACTGCTACTATGCCCAAAATTATTTTCCAGGCAAGATGCGGCTAAAAATTATTAGTAATTTGAAAGCTGGTGGAGCCTAATATAGATGGCCTAATAGAATGAGTACCACACCCTGCTAATATGCCCAAAATTGTTTTCCAGGCAAGATGCAGCTAAAAATTATTAGTAATATGAAAGCTGGTGGAGCTTAGTATAGATGGCCTAATAGAATGAGTACCACACACTGCTACTATGTCCAAAATTATTTTCCAGGCAAGATGCAGCTAAAAATTATTAGTAATTTGAAATCTGGTGGAGCTTAGAATAGATGGCCTAATAGAATGAGTACCACACACTGCTACAGGGCCAAAATTATTTTCCAGGCAAGATGCAGCTAAAAATAATTAGTAATTTGAAAGCTGTTGGAGCTTAGTATAGATGGCCTAATAGAATGAGTACCACACACTGCTACTATGCCCAAAATTATTTTCCAGGCAAGATGCAGCTAAAAATAATTAGTAATTTGAAAGCTGTTGGAGCTTAGTATAGATGGCCTAATAGAATGAGTACCACACACTGCTACTATGTCCAAAATTATTTCCAGGCAAGATGCAGCTAAAAATTATTAGTAATTTGAAAGCTGGTGGAGCTTAGTATAGATGGCCTAATAGAATGAGTACCACACACTGCTACTATGCCGAAAATTATTTTCCAGGCAACATGCAGCTCAAAATTATTAGTAACTTGAAAGCTGGTGGAGCTTAGTATAGATGGCCTAATAGAATGAGTACCACACACTGCTACTATGCCCAAAATTATTTTCCAGGCAAGATGCGGCTAAAAATTATTAGTAATTTGAAAGCTGGTTTAGCCTAATATAGATGGCCTAATAGAATGAGTACCACACCCTAATACTATGCCCAAAATTATTTTCCAGGCAAGATGCGGCTAAAATTTATTAGTAATTTGAAAGCTAGTTTAGCCTAGTATAGATGGCCTGATAGAATGAGTACCACACACTGCTACTATGCCCAAAATTATTTTCCAGGCAAGATGCAGCTAAAAGTTATCAGTAATTTGAAAGCTGGTGAAGCTTAGTATAGATGGTCTAATAGAATGAGTACCACACACTGCTACTATGCCGAAAATTATTTTCCAGGCAAGATGCAGCTCAAAATTATTAGTAACTTGAAAGCTGGTGGAGCTTAGTATAGATGGCCTAATAGAATGAGTACCACACACTGCTACTATGCCCAAAATTATTTTCCAGGCAAGATGCGGCTAAAAATTATTAGTAATTTGAAAGCTGGTTTAGCCTAATATAGATGGCCTAATAGAATGAGTACCACACCCTGCTACTATGCCCAAAATTGTTTTCTAGGCAAGATGCAGCTAAAAATTATTAGTAATTTGAAAGCTGGTGGAGCTTAGTATAGATGGCCTAATAGAATGAGTACCACACACTGCTACTATGTCCAAAATTATTTTCCAGGCAAGATGCAGCTAAAAATTATTAGTAATTTGAAATCTGGTGGAGCTTAGAATAGATGGCCTAATAGAATGAGTACCACACACTGCTACAGGGCCAAAATTATTTTCCAGGCAAGATGCAGCTAAAAATTATTTGTAATTTGAAAGCTGGTGGAACCTAGTATAGATGGCCTAATAGAATGAGTACCACACACTGCTACTATGCCCAAAATTGTTTTCCAGGCAAGATGCAGCTAAAAATTATTAGTAATTTGAAAGCTGGTGGAGCTTAGTATAGATGGCCTAATAGAATGAGTACCACACACTGCTACTATGTCCAAAATTATTTTCCAGGCAAGATGCAGCTAAAAATTATTAGTAATTTGAAATCTGGTGGAGCTTAGAATAGATGGCCTAATAGAATGAGTACCACACACTGCTACTATGCCCAAAATTATTTTCCAGGCAAGATGCAGCTAAAAATTATTTGAAATTTGAAAGCTGGTGGAGATTAGTATAGATGGCCTAATAGAATGAGTACCACACACTGCTACTATGCCCAAAATTATTTTCCAGGCAAGATGCAGCTCAAAATTATTAGTAATTTGAAAGCTGGTGGAGCCTAGTATAGATGGCGTAATAGAATGAGTACCACACACTGCTACAGGCCCAAAATTATTTTCCAGGCAAGATGCAGCTAAAAGTTATTAGTAATTTGAAAGCTGGTGGAGCTTAGAATAGGTGGCCTAATAGAATGAGTACCACACACTGCTACAGGCCCAAAATTATTTTCCAGCAAGATGCAGCTAAAAATTATTAGTAATTTGAAAGCTGGTGGAGCCTAGAATAGGTGGCTTAATAGAATGAGTGCCACACACTGCTACAGGCCCAAACTATTTTCCAGGCAAGATGCAGCTAAAAATTATTAGTAATTTGAAAGCTGGTGGAGCCTAGTATAGATGGCCTAATAGAATGAGTACCACACACTGCTACTATGCCCAAAATTATTTTCCAGGCAAGATGCAGCTAAAAATTATTAGTAATTTGAAAGCTGGTGGAGCCTAGTATAGATGGCCTAATAGAATAAGTACCACACACTGCTACTATGCCCAAAATTATTTTCCAGGCAAGATGCAGCTAAAAATTATTAGTAATTTGAAAGCTGGTGGAGCTTAGTATAGATGGCCTAATAGAATGAGTACCACACACTGCTACTATGCCCAAAATTATTTTCCAGGCAAGATGCAGCTAAAAATTATTAGTAATTTGAAAGCTGGTGGAGCCTAGTATAGATGACCTAATAGAATGAGTACCACACACTGCTATAGGCCCAAAATTATTTTCCAGGCAAGATGCAGCTAAAAGTTATTAGTAATTTGAAAGCTGGTGGAGCTTAGAATAGGTGGCCTAATAGAATGAGTACCACACACTGCTACAGGCCCAAAATTATTTTCCAGCAAGATGCAGCTAAAAATTATTAGTAATTTGAAAGCTGGCGGAGCCTAGAATAGGTGGCTTAATAGAATGAGTGCCACACACTGCTACAGGCCCAAAACTATTTTCCAGGCAAGATGCAGCTAAAAATTATTAGTAATTTGAAAGCTGGTGGAGCCTAGTATAGATGGCCTAATAGAATGAGTACCACACACTGCTACAGGCCCAAAATTATTTTCCAGGCAAGATGCAGCTAAAATTTTTTAGTAAGTTGAAAGCTGGTGGAGCCTAGTATAGATGACCTAATAGAATGATTACCACACACTGCTACAGGCCCAAAATTATTTTCCAGGCAAGATGCAGCTAAAAGTTATTAGTAATTTGAAAGCTGGTGGAGCTTAGAATAGGTGGCCTAAAAGAATGAGTACCACACACTGCTACTATGCCCAAAATTATTTTCCAGGCAAGATGCAGCTAAAAATTATTAGTAATTTGAAAGCTGGTGGAGCCTAGAATAGATGGCTTAATAGAATGAGTGCCACACACTGCTACAGGCCCAAAATTATTTTCCAGGCAAGATGCAGCTAAAAATTATTAGTAATTTGAAAGCTGGTGGAGCCTAGTATAGATGGCCTAATAGAATGAGTACCACACACTGCTACTATGCCCAAAATTATTTTCCAGGCAAGATGCAGCTAAAAATTATTAGTAATTTGAAAGCTGGTGGAGCCTAGTATAGATGGCCTGATAGAATGAGTACCACACACTGCTACTATGCCCAAAATTATTTTCCAGGCAAGATGCAGCTAAAAATAATTAGTAATTTGAAATCTGGTGGAGCTTAGAATAGATGGCCTAATAGAATGAGTACCACACACTGCTACTATGCCCAAAATTATTTTCCAGGCAAGATGCAGCTCAAAATTATTAGTAATTTGAAAGCTGGTGGAGCCTAGTATAGATGGCGTAATAGAATGAGTACCACACACTGCTACAGGCCCAAAATTATTTTCCAGGCAAGATGCAGCTAAAAGTTATTAGTAATTTGAAAGCTGGTGGAGCTTAGAATAGGTGGCCTAATAGAATGCATACCACACACTGCTACAGGCCCAAAATTATTTTCCAGCAAGATGCAGCTAAAAATTATTAGTAATTTGAAAGCTGGTGGAGCCTAGAATAGGTGGCTTAATAGAATGAGTGCCAAACACTGCTACAGGCCCAAACTATTTTCCAGGCAAGATGCAGCTAAAAATTATTAGTAATTTGAAAGCTGGTGGAGCCTAGTATAGATGGCCTAATAGAATGAGTACCACACACTGCTACTATGCCCAAAATTATTTTCCAGGCAAGATGCAGCTAAAAATTATTAGTAATTTGAAAGCTGGTGGAGCCTAGTATAGATGGCCTAATAGAATAAGTACCACACACTGCTACTATGCCCAAAATTATTTTCCAGGCAAGATGCAGCTAAAAATTATTAGTAATTTGAAAGCTGGTGGAGCTTAGTATAGATGGCCTAATAGAATGAGTACCACACACTGCTACTATGCCCAAAATTATTTTCCAGGCAAGATGCAGCTAAAAATTATTAGTAATTTGAAAGCTGGTGGAGCCTAGTATAGATGACCTAATAGAATGAGTACCACACACTGCTACAGGCCCAAAATTATTTTCCAGGCAAGATGCAGCTAAAAGTTATTAGTAATTTGAAAGCTGGTGGAGCTTAGAATAGGTGGCCTAATAGAATGAGTACCACACACTGCTACAGGCCCAAAATTATTTTCCAGCAAGATGCAGCTAAAAATTATTAGTAATTTGAAAGCTGATGGAGCCTAGAATAGGTGGCTTAATAGAATGAGTGCCACACACTGCTACAGGCCCTAAACTATTTTCCAGGCAAGATGCAGCTAAAAATTATTAGTAATTTGAAAGCTGGTGGAGCCTAGTATAGATGGCCTAATAGAATGAGTACCACACACTGCTACTATGCCCAAAATTATTTTCCAGGCAAGATGCAGCTAAAAATTATTAGTAATTTGAAAGCTGGTGGAGCCTAGTATAGATGACCTAATAGAATGATTACCACACACTGCTACAGGCCCAAAATTATTTTCCAGGCAAGATGCAGCTAAAAGTTATTAGTAATTTGAAAGCTGGTGGAGCTTAGAATAGGTGGCCTAATAGAATGAGTACCACACACTGCTACAGGCCCAAAATTATTTTCCAGCAAGATGCAGCTAAAAATTATTAGTAATTTGAAAGCTGGTGGAGCCTAGAATAGGTGGCTTAATAGAATGAGTGCCACACACTGCTACAGGCCCAAAACTATTTTCCAGGCAAGATGCAGCTAAAAATTATTAGTAATTTGAAAGCTGGTGGAGCCTAGTATAGATGGCCTAATAGAATGAGTACCACACACTGCTACTATGCCCAAAATTGTTTTCCAGGCAAGATGCAGCTAAAAATTATTAGTAATTTGAAAGCTGGTGGAGCTTAGTATAGATGGCCTAATAGAATGAGTACCACACACTGCTACTATGTCCAAAATTATTTTCCAGGCAAGATGCAGCTAAAAATTATTAGTAATTTGAAATCTGGTGGAGCTTAGAATAGATGGCCTAATAGAATGAGTACCACACACTGCTACTATGCCCAAAATTATTTTCCAGGCAAGATGCAGCTCAAAATTATTAGTAATTTGAAAGCTGGTGGAGCCTAGTATAGATGGCGTAATAGAATGAGTACCACACACTGCTACAGGCCCAAAATTATTTTCCAGGCAAGATGCAGCTAAAAGTTATTAGTAATTTGAAAGCTGGTGGAGCTTAGAATAGGTGGCCTAATAGAATGCATACCACACACTGCTACAGGCCCAAAATTATTTTCCAGCAAGATGCAGCTAAAAATTATTAGTAATTTGAAAGCTGGTGGAGCCTAGAATAGGTGGCTTAATAGAATGAGTGCCAAACACTGCTACAGGCCCAAACTATTTTCCAGGCAAGATGCAGCTAAAAATTATTAGTAATTTGAAAGCTGGTGGAGCCTAGTATAGATGGCCTAATAGAATGAGTACCACACACTGCTACTATGCCCAAAATTATTTTCCAGGCAAGATGCAGCTAAAAATTATTAGTAATTTGAAAGCTGGTGGAGCCTAGTATAGATGGCCTAATAGAATAAGTACCACACACTGCTACTATGCCCAAAATTATTTTCCAGGCAAGATGCAGCTAAAAATTATTAGTAATTTGAAAGCTGGTGGAGCTTAGTATAGATGGCCTAATAGAATGAGTACCACACACTGCTACTATGCCCAAAATTATTTTCCAGGCAAGATGCAGCTAAAAATTATTAGTAATTTGAAAGCTGGTGGAGCCTAGTATAGATGACCTAATAGAATGAGTACCACACACTGCTACAGGCCCAAAATTATTTTCCAGGCAAGATGCAGCTAAAAGTTATTAGTAATTTGAAAGCTGGTGGAGCTTAGAATAGGTGGCCTAATAGAATGAGTACCACACACTGCTACAGGCCCAAAATTATTTTCCAGCAAGATGCAGCTAAAAATTATTAGTAATTTGAAAGCTGGTGGAGCCTAGAATAGGTGGCTTAATAGAATGAGTGCCACACACTGCTACAGGCCCAAAACTATTTTCCAGGCAAGATGCAGCTAAAAATTATTAGTAATTTGAAAGCTGGTGGAGCCTAGTATAGATGGCCTAATAGAATGAGTACCACACACTGCTACTATGCCCAAAATTATTTTCCAGGCAAGATGCAGCTAAAAATTATTAGTAATTTGAAAGCTGGTGGAGCCTAGTATAGATGACCTAATAGAATGATTACCACACACTGCTACAGGCCCAAAATTATTTTCCAGGCAAGATGCAGCTAAAAGTTATTAGTAATTTGAAAGCTGGTGGAGCTTAGAATAGGTGGCCTAATAGAATGAGTACCACACACTGCTACAGGCCCAAAATTATTTTCCAGCAAGATGCAGCTAAAAATTATTAGTAATTTGAAAGCTGGTGGAGCCTAGAATAGGTGGCTTAATAGAATGAGTGCCACACACTGCTACAGGCCCAAAACTATTTTCCAGGCAAGATGCAGCTAAAAATTATTAGTAATTTGAAAGCTGGTGGAGTCTAGTATAGATGGCCTAATAGAATGAGTACCACACACTGCTACTATGCCCAAAATTGTTTTCCAGGCAAGATGCAGCTAAAAATTATTAATAATTTGAAAGCTGGTGGAGCTTAGTATAGATGGCCTAATAGAATGAGTACCACACACTGCTATTATGTCCAAAATTATTTTCCAGGCAAGATGCAGCTAAAAATTATTAGTAATTTGAAATCTGGTGGAGCTTAGAATAGATGGCCTAATAGAATGAGTACCACACACTGCTACTATGCCCAAAATTATTTTCCAGGCAAGATGCAGCTCAAAATTATTAGTAATTTGAAAGCTGGTGGAGCCTAGTATAGATGGCGTAATAGAATGAGTACCACACACTGCTACAGGCCCAAAATTATTTTCCAGGCAAGATGCAGCTAAAAGTTATTAGTAATTTGAAAGCTGGTGGAGCTTAGAATAGGTGGCCTAATAGAATGCATACCACACACTGCTACAGGCCCAAAATTATTTTCCAGCAAGATGCAGCTAAAAATTATTAGTAATTTGAAAGCTGGTGGAGCCTAGAATAGGTGGCTTAATAGAATGAGTGCCAAACACTGCTACAGGCCCAAACTATTTTCCAGGCAAGATGCAGCTAAAAATTATTAGTAATTTGAAAGCTGGTGGAGCCTAGTATAGATGGCCTAATAGAATGAGTACCACACACTGCTACTATGCCCAAAATTATTTTCCAGGCAAGATGCAGCTAAAAATTATTAGTAATTTGAAAGCTGGTGGAGCCTAGTATAGATGGCCTAATAGAATAAGTACCACACACTGCTACTATGCCCAAAATTATATTCCAGGCAAGATGCAGCTAAAAATTATTAGTAATTTGAAAGCTGGTGGAGCTTAGTATAGATGGCCTAATAGAATGAGTACCACACACTGCTACTATGCCCAAAATTATTTTCCAGGCAAGATGCAGCTAAAAATTATTAGTAATTTGAAAGCTGGTGGAGCCTAGTATAGATGACCTAATAGAATGAGTACCACACACTGCTACAGGCCCAAAATTATTTTCCAGGCAAGATGCAGCTAAAAGTTATTAGTAATTTGAAAGCTGGTGGAGCTTAGAATAGGTGGCCTAATAGAATGAGTACCACACACTGCTACAGGCCCAAAATTATTTTCCAGCAAGATGCAGCTAAAAATTATTAGTAATTTGAAAGCTGGTGGAGCCTAGAATAGGTGGCTTAATAGAATGAGTGCCACACACTGCTACAGGCCCAAAACTATTTTCCAGGCAAGATGCAGCTAAAAATTATTAGTAATTTGAAAGCTGGTGGAGCCTAGTATAGATGGCCTAATAGAATGAGTACCACACACTGCTACTATGCCGAAAATTATTTTCCAGGCAAGATGCAGCTAAAAATTATTAGTAATTTGAAAGCTGGTGGAGCCTAGTATAGATGACCTAATAGAATGAGTACCACACACTGCTACTCTGCCCAAAATTATTTTCCAGGCAAGATGCAGCTAAAAATTATTAGTAATTTGAAAGCTGGTGGATCTAAGTATAGATGGCCTAATAGAATGAGTATCAGACACTGCTACTATGCCCAAAATTATTTTCCAGGCAAGATGCAGCTAAAAGTTATTATTAATTTGAAAGCTGGTGGAGCTTAGAATATGTGGCCTTGTAATATGAGTACCACACACTGCTACAGGCCCAAAATTATTTTCCAGTCAAGATGCAGCTAAAAATTATTAGTAATTTGAAAGCTGGTGGAGCCTAGTATAGATGGCCTAATAGAATTAATGCCACACACTGCTACTATGCCCAAAATAATTTTCCAGGCAAGATGCAGCTAAAAATTATTAGTAATTTGAAAGCTGTTTGAGCTTAGTATAGATAGCCTAATAGAATGAGTACCACACACTGCTACTATGCCCAAAATTATTTTCCAGGCAAGATGCAGCTAAAAATTATTAGTAATTTGAAAGCTGGTGGAGCCTAGTATAGATGGCCTAATAGAATGAGTACCACACACTGCTACAGGCCCAAAATTATTTTCCAGGCAAGATGCAGCTAAAAGTTATTAGTAATTTGAAAGCTGGTGGAGCTTAGTATAGATGGCCTAATAGAATGAGTATCACACACTGCTACTATGCCCAAAATTATTTTCCAGGCAAGATGCAGCAAAAAGTTATTAGTAAGTTGAAAGCTGGTGGAGCTTAGAATAGGTGGCCTTATAGAATGAGTACCACACACTGCTACAGGCCCAAAATTATTTTCCAGGCAAGATGCAGCTAAAAATTATTAGTAATTTGAAAGCTGGTGGAGCCTAGTATAGATGGCCTAATAGAATGAGTACCACACACTGCTACAGGTCCAAAATTATTTTCCAGGCAAGATGCAGCTAAAAATTATTAGTAATTTGAAAGCTGGTGGAACTTAGTATAGATGGCCTAATAGAATGAGTACCACACACTGCTACTATGAACAAAATTATTTTCCAGGCAAGATGCAGCTAAAAATTATTAGTAATTTGAAAGCTGGTGGAGCTTAGAATAGGTGGCCTAATAGAATGAGTGCCACACACTGCTACAGGCCCAAAATTATTTTCCAGGTAAGATGCAGCTAAAAATTATTTGTAATTTAAAAGCTGGTGGAGATTAGTATAGATGGCCTAATAGAATGAGTACCACACACTGCTACTATGCCCAAAATTATTTTCCAGGCAAGATGCAGCTAAAAGTTATTAGTAATTTGAAAGCTGGTGGAGCTTAGAATAGGTGGCCTAATAGAATGAGTACCACACACTGCTACAGGCCCAAAATTATTTTCCAGGCAAGATGCAGCTAAAATTTTTTAGTAATTTGAAAGCTGGTGGAGCCTAGTATAGATGACCTAATAGAATGAGTACCACATACTGCTACAGGCCCAAAATTATTTTCCAGGCAAGATGCAGCTAAAAATTATTAGTAATTTGAAAGCTGGTTGAGCTTAGTATAGATGGCCTGATAGAATGAGTACCACACACTGCTACTATGCCCAAAATTATTTTCCAGGCAAGATGCAGCTAAAAATACTTAGTAATTTGAAAGCTGTTGGAGCTTAGTATAGATGGCCTAATAGAATGAGTACCACACACTGCCACAGGCCCAAAATTATTTCCAGGCAAGATGCAGCTAAAAATTATTAGTAATTTGAAAGCTGGTGGAGCTTAGTATAGATGGCCTAATAGAATGAGTTTCACACACTGATACTATGCCCAAAATTATTTTCCAGGCAAGATGCAGCTAAAAGTTATTAGTAATTTGAAAGCTGGTGGAGCTTAGAATAGGTGGCCTAATAGAATGAGTACCACACACTGCTACAGGCCCAAAATTATTTTCCAGGCAAGATGCAGCTAAAAATTATTAGTAATTTGAAAGCTGGTGGATCCTAGTAAAGATGGCCTAATAGAATGAGTACCACACACTGCTACAGGCCCAAAATTATTTTCCAGGCAAGATGCAGCTAAAAATTATTAGTAATTTGAAAGCTGCTGGAGCTTAGTATAGATGGCCTAATAGAATGAGTACCACACACTGCTACTATGCCCAAAATTATTTTCCAGGCAAGATGCAGCTAAAAATTATTAGTAATTTGAAAGCTGGTGGAGCTTAGAATAGGTGGCCTAATAGAATGAGTACCACACACTGCTACTATGCCCAAAATTATTTTCCAGGCAAGATGCAGCAAAAAATTATTAGTAATTTGAAAGCTGGTGGAGCTTAGTATAGATGGCCTAATAGAATGAGTACCACACACTGCTACAGGCCCAAAATTATTTTCCAGGCAAGATGCAGCTAAAAATTATTAGTAATTTGAAAGCTGGTGGAGTTTAGTATAGATGGCCTAATAGAATGAGTACCACACACTGCTACTATGCCCAAAATTATTTTCCAGGCAAGATGCAGCTAAAATTATTAGTAATTTGAAAGCTGGTGGAGCTTAGAATAGATGGCCTAATAGAATGAGTACCACACACTGCTACAGGCCCAAAATTATTTTCCAGGCAAGATGCAGCTAAAAATTATTAGTAATTTGAAAGCTGGTGGAGCTTAGAAGAGGTGGCCTAATAGAATGAGTACCACACACTGCTACAGGCCCAAAATTATTTTCCAGGCATGATGCAGCTAAAAATTATTAGTAATTTGAAAGCTGGTGGAGCTTAGTGTAGATGGTCTAATAGAATGAGTACCACACACTGCTACTATGCCCAAAATTATTTTCCAGGCAAGATGCTGCTAAAAATTATTAGTAATTTGAAATCTGGTGGAGCTTAGAATAGATGGCCTAATAGAATGAGTAGCACACACTGCTACAGGGCCAAAATTATTTTCCAGGCAAGATGCAGCTAAAAATTATTTGTAATTTGAAAGCTGGTGGAGATTAGTATAGATGGCCTAATAGAATGAGTACCACACACTGCTACTATGCCCAAAATTATTTTCCAGGCAAGATGCAGCTAAAAATTATATGTAATTTGAAAGCTGGTGGAGATTAGTATAGATGGCCTAATAGAATGAGTACCACACACTGCTACTATGCCCAAAATTATTTTCCAGGCAAGATGCAGCTAAAAGTTATTAGTAATTTGAAAGCTGGTGGAGCTTAGAAAAGGTGGCCTAATAGAATGAGTACCACACACTGCTACAGGCCCAAAATTATTTTCCAGGCAAGATGCAGCTAAAAATTTTTAGTAATTTGAAAGCTGGTGGAGCCTAGTATAGATGACCTAATAGAATGAGTACCACATACTACTACAGGCCCAAAATTATTTTCCAGGCAAGATGCAGCTAAAAATTATTAGTAATTTGAAAGCTGGTTGATCTTAGTATAGATGGCCTAAAAGAATGAGTACCACACACTGCTACTATGCCCAAAATTATTTTCCAGGCAAGATGCAGCTAAAAATTATTAGTAATTTGAAAGCTGGTGGAGCCTAGAATAGGTGGCTTAATAGAATCAGTGCCACACACTGCTACAGGCCCAAAATTATTTTCCAGGCAAGATGCAGCTAAAAATTATTAGTAATTTGAAAGCTGGTGGAGCCTAGTATAGATGGCCTAATAGAATGAGTACCACACACTGCTACTATGCCCAAAATTATTTTCCAGGCAAGATGCAGCTAAAAAGTATTAGTAATTTGAAAGCTGGTGGAGCCTAGTATAGATGGCCTAATAGAATGAGTACCACACACTGCTACTATGCCCAAAATTATTTTCCAGGCAAGATGCAGCTAAAAATTATTAGTAATTTGAAAGCTGTTGGAGCTTAGTATAGATGGCCTAATAGAATGAGTACCACACACTGCTACTATGCCCAAAATTATTTTCCAGGCAAGATGCAGCTAAAAATTATTAGTAATTTGAAATCTGGTGGAGCCTAGTATAGATGGCCTAATAGAATGAGTACCACACACTGCCACAGGCCCAAAATTTTTTCCAGGCAAGATGCAGCTAAAAATTATTAGTAATTTGAAAGTTGGTGGAGCTTAGTATAGATGGCCTAATAGAATGAGTATCACACACTGCTACTATGCCCAAAATTATTTTCCAGGCAAGATGCAGCTAAAAGTTATTAGTAATTTGAAAGCTGGTGGAGCTTAGAATAGGGGGACTAATAGAATGAGTACCACACACTGCTACAGGCCCAAAATTATTTTCCAGGCAAGATGCAGCTAAAAATTATTAGTAATTTGAAAGCTGGTGGATCCTAGTAAAGATGGCCTAATAGAATGAGTACCACACACTGCTACAGGCCCAAAATTATTTTCCAGGCAAGATGCAGCTAAAAATTATTAGTAATTTGAAAGCTGCTGGAGCTTAGTATAGATGGCCTAATAGAATGAGTACCACACACTGCTACTATGCCCAAAATTATTTTCCAGGCAAGATGCAGCAAAAAATTATTAGTAATTTGAAAGCTGGTGGAGCTTAGTATAGATGGCCTAATAGAATGAGTGCCACACACTGCTACAGGCCCAAAATTATTTTCCAGGCATGATGCAGCTAAAAATTATTAGTAATTTGAAAGCTGGTATAGCTTAGTATAGATGGCCTAATAGAATGAGTACCACACACTGTTACAATGCCCAAAATTATTTTCCAGGCAAGATGCAGCTAAAAATTATTAGTAATTTGAAAGTTGGTGGAGCGTAGTATAGATGGCCTAATAGAATGAGTACCACACACTGCTACGGGCCCAAAATTATTTTCCAGGCAAGATGCAGCTAAAAATTATTAGTAATTTGAAAGCTTGTGGAGCTTAGTATAGATGGCCTAATAGAATGAGTACCACACACTGCTACTATGCCCAAAATTGTTTTCCAGGCAAGATGTAGCAAAAAATTATTAGTAATTTGAAAGCTGGTGGAGCTTAGTATAGATGGCCTAATAGAATGAGTACCACACACTGCTACAGGCCCAAAATTATTTTCCAGGCAAGATGCAGCTAAAAATTATTAGTAATTTGAAAGCTGGTGGAGCTTAGCATAGATGGCCTAATAGAATGAGTACCACACACTGCTACTATGCCCAAAATTATTTTCCAGGCAAGATGCAGCTAAAATTATTAGTAATTTGAAAGCTGGTGGAGCTTAGAATAGATGGCCTAATAGAATGAGTACCACACACTGCTACAGGCCCAAAATTATTTTCCAGGCAAGATGCAGCTAAAAATTATTAGTAATTTGAAAGCTGGTGGAGCTTAGAAGAGGTGGACTAATAGAATGAGTACCACACACTGCTACTATGCCCAAAATAATTTTCCAGGCAAGATGCAGCTAAAATTATTAGTAATTTGAAAGCTGGTGGAGCTTAGAATAGATAGCCTAATAGAATGAGTACCACACACTGCTGCTATGCCCCAAATTATTTTCCAGGCATGATGCAGATAAAAATTATTAGTAATTTGAAAGCTGGTGGAGCTTAGAAGAAGTGGCCTAATAGATTGAGTACCACACACTGCAACAGGCCCAAAATTATTTTCCAGGCATGATGCAGCTAAAAATTATTAGTAATTTTAAAGCTGGTGGAGCCTAGTATAGATGGCCTAATAGAATGAGTACCACACACTGCTTCAGGCCCAAAATTATTTTCCAGGCAAGATGCAGCTAAAAATTATTAGTAATTTGAAAGCTGGTGGAGCTTAGTATAGATGGCCTAACAGAATGAGTACCACACACTGCTACAGGCCCAAAATTATTTTCCAGGCAAGATGCAGCTAAAAATTATTAGTAATTTGAAAGCTGGTGGAGCTTAGTATAGATGGCCTAATAGAATGAGTACCACACACTGTTACGGGCCCAAAATTATTTTCCAGGCAAGATGCAGCTAAAAATTATTAGTAATTTGAAAGCTTGTGGAGCTTAGTATAGATGGCCTAATAGAATGAGTACCACACACTGCTACTATGCCCAAAATTATTTTCCAGGCAAGATGTAGCAAAAAATTATTAGTAATTTGAAAGCTGGTGGAGCTTAGTATAGATGGCCTAATAGAATGAGTACCACACACTGCTACAGGACCAAAATTATTTTCCAGGCAAGATGCAGCTAAAAATTATTAGTAATTTGAAAGCTGATGGAGCTTAGTATAGATGGCCTAATAGAATGAGTACCACACACTGCTACTATGCCCAAAATTATTTTCCAGGCAAGATGCAGCTAAAATTATTAGTAATTTGAAAGCTGGTGGAGCTTAGAATAGATGGCCTAATAGAATGAGTACCACACACTGCTACAGGCCCAAAATTATTTTCCAGGCAAGATGCAGCTAAAAATTATTAGTAATTTGAAAGCTGGTGGAGCTTAGAAGAGGTGGCCTAATAGAATGAGTACCACACACTGCTACTATGCCCAAAATAATTTTCCAGGCAAGATGCAGCTAAAATTATTAGTAATTTGAAAGCTGGTGGAGCTTAGAATAGATAGCCTAATAGAATGAGTACCACACACTGCTGCTATGCCCCAAATTATTTTCCAGGCATGATGCAGATAAAAATTATTAGTAATTTGAAAGCTGGTGGAGCTTAGAAGAAGTGGCCTAATCGAGTGAGTACCACACACTGCAACAGGCCCAAAATTATTTTCCAGGCATGATGCAGCTAAAAATTATTATTAATTTTAAATCTGGTGGAGCCTAGTATAGATGGCCTAATAGAATGAGTACCACACACTGCTTCAGGCCCAAAATTATTTTCCAGGCAAGATGCAGCTAAAAATTATTAGTAATTTGAAAGCTGGTGGAGCTTAGTATAGATGGCCTAACAGAATGAGTACCACACACTGCTACAGGCCCAAAATTATTTTCCAGGCAAGATGCAGCTAAAAATTATTAGTAATTTGAAAGCTGGTGGAGCTTAGTATAGATGGCCTAATAGAATGAGTACCACACACTGCTACTATGCCCAAAATTATTTTCCAGGCAAGATGCAGCTAAAATTATTAGTAATTTGAAAGCTGGTGGAGCTTAGAATAGATAGCCTAATAGAATGAGTACCACACACTGCTACTATGCCCAAAATTATTTTCCAGGCATGATGCAGCTAAAAATTATTAGTAATTTGAAAGCTGGTGGAGCTTAGAAGAGGTGGCCTAATAGAATGAGTTCCACACACTGCTACAGGCCCAAAATTATTTTCCAGGTATGATGCAGCTAAAAATTATTAGTAATTTGAAAGCAGGTGCAGCTTAGTATAGATGGCCAAATAGAATGAGTACCACACACTGCTACTATGCCCAAAATTATTTTCCAGGCAAGATGCAGCTAAAAATTATTAGTAATTTGAAAGCTGGTGGAACCTAGTATAGATGGCCTAATAGAATGAGTACCACACACTGCTACAGGCCCAAAATTATTTTCCAGGGAAGATGCAGCTCAAAATTATTAGTAATTTGAAAGCTGGTGGAGCTTAGAAGAGGTGGCCTAATAGAATGAGTACCACACACTGCTACAGGCCCAAAATTATTTTCCAGGCATGATGCAGCTAAAAATTATTAGTAATTTGAAAGCTGGTGGAGCTTAGTGTAGATGGCCTAATATAATGAGTACCACACACTGCTACTATGCCCAAAATTATTTTCCAGGCAAGATGCTGCTAAAAATTATTAGTAATTTGAAAGCTGGTGGAGCTTAGTATAGATCGTCTAATAGAATGAGTACCACACACTGCTACTATGCCCAAAACTATTTTCCAGGCAAGATGCAGCTAAAATTATTAGTAATTTGAAAGCTGGTGGAGCTTAGAATAGATGGCCTAATAGAATGAGTACCACACACTGCTACTATGCCCAAAATTATTTTCCAGGCATGATGCAGCTAAAAATTATTAGTAATTTGAAAACTGGTGGAGCTTAGAAGAGGTGGCCTAATAGAATGAGTACCACACACTGCTACAGGCCCAAAATTATTTTCCAGGCATGATGCAGCTAAAAATTATTAGTAATTTGAAAGCTGGTGGAGCCTAGTATAGATGGCCTAATAAAATGAGTACCACACACTGCTACAGGCCCAAAATTATTTTCCAGGCAAGATGCAGCTAAAAATTATTAGTAATTTGAAAGCTGGTAGAGCTTAGTATAGATGGCCTAATAGAATGAGTACCACACACTGTTACAATGCCCAAAATTATTTTCCAGGCAAGATGCAGCTAAAAATTATTAGTAATTTGAAAGCTGGTGGAGCCTAGTATAGATGGCCTAATAGAATGAGTACCACACACTGCTACAGGCCCAAAATTATTTTCCAGGTAAGATGCAGCTAAAAATTATTAGTAATTTGAAAGCTTGTGGAGCTTACTATAGATGGCCTAATAGAATGAGTACCACACACTGCTACTATGCCCAAATTTTTTTTCCAGGCAAGATGCAGCAAAAATATATTAGTAATTTGAAAGCTGGTGGAGCTTAGTATAGATGGCCTAATAGAATGAGTACCACACACTGCTACAGGCCCAAAATTATTTTCCAGGCAAGATGCAGCTTAAAAATTATAAATTATTTGAAAGCTGGTGGAGCTTAGTATACGTGGCCTAATAGAATGAGTACCACACACTGCTACTATGCCCAAAATTATTTTCCAGGCAAGATGCAGCTAAAATTATTAGTAATTTGAAAGCTGGTAGAGCTTAGAATAGATGGCCTAATAGAATGAGTACCACACACTGCTACTATGCCCAAAATTATTTTCCAGGCAAGATGCAGCAAAAAATTATTAGTAATTTGAATGCTGGTGGAGCTTAGTATAGATGGCCTAATAGAATGAGTACCACACACTGCTACTATGCCCAAAATTATTTTCCAGGCAAGATGCAGCAAAAAATTATTAGTAATTTGAAAGCTGGTGGAGCTTAGTATAGATGGTCTAATAGGATGAGTACCACACACTGCTACTATGCCCCAAATTATTTTCCAGGCAAGATGCAGCAAAAAATTATTAGTAATTTGAAAGCTGGTGGAGCTTAGTATAGATGGCCTATTAGAATGAGTACCACACACTGCTACTATGCCCAAAATTATTTTCCAGGCAAGATGCAGCAAAAAATTATTAGTAATTTGAAAGCTGGTTGAGCTTAGTATAGATGGCCTAATAGAATGAGTACCACACACTGCTACTATGCCCAAAATTATTTTCCAGGCAAGATGCAGCAAAAAATTATTAGTAATTTGAAAGCTGGTGGAGCTTAGTATAGATGGCATAATAGAATGAGTACCACACACTGCTACTATGCAAAAAATTATTTTCCAGGCAAGATGCAGCTAAAAATTATTAGTAATTTGAAAGCTGGTGGAGTTTAGTATAGATGGCCTAATAGAATAAGTACCACACACTGTTACAATGCCCAAAATTATTTTCCAGGCAAGATGCAGCTAAAAATTATTAGTAATTTGAAAGCTGGTGGAGCCTAGTATAGATGGCCTAATAGAATGAGTACCACACATTGCTACAGGCCCAAAACTGTTTTCCAGGTAAGATGCAGCTAAAAAATTATTAGTAATTTGAAAGCTGGTGGAGCTTAGTATAGATGGCCTAATAGAATGAGTACCACACACTGCTACTATGCCCAAAATTATTTTACAGGCAAGATGCAGCTAAAAATTATTAGTAATTTGAAAGCTGGTGGAGCTTAGTATAGATGGCCTAATAGAATGAGTACCACACACTGCTACAGGCCCAAAATTATTTTAAAGGCAAGATGCATCTAAAAATTATTAGTAATTTGAAAGCTGGTGGAGCCTAGTATAGATGGCCTAATAGAATGAGTACCACACATTGCTACAGGCCCAAAATTGTTTTCCAGGCAAGATGCAGCTAAAATTATTAGTAATTTGAAAGCTGGTGGAGCTTAGAATAGATGGCCTAATAGAATGAGTACCACACACTGCAACAGGCCCAAAATTATTTTCCAGGCAAGATGCAGCTAAAAATTATTAGTAATTTGAAAGCTGGTGGAGCTTAGAAGAGGTGGCCTAATAGAATGAGTACCACACACTGCTACAGGCCCAAAATTATTTTCCAGGCATGATGCAGATAAAAATTATTAGTAATTTGAAAGCTGGTGGAGCTTAGAAGAGGTGGCCTAATAGAATGAGTACCACACACTGCTACAGGCCCAAAATTATTTTCCAGGCATGATGCAGCTAAAAATTATTAGTAATTTTAAAGCTGGTGGAGCCTAGTATAGATTGCCTAATAGAATGAGTACCACACACTGCTACAGGCCCAAAATTATTTTCCAGGCAAGATGCAGCTAAAAATTATTAGTAATTTGAAAGCTGGTGGAGCTTAGTATAGATGGCCTAACAGAATGAGTACCACACACTGCTACAGGCCCAAAATTATTTTCCAGGCAAGATGCAGCTAAAAATTATTAGTAATTTGAAAGCTGGTGGAGCTTAGTATAGATGGCCTAATAGAATGAGTACCACACACTGCTACTATGCCCAAAATTATTTTCCAGGCAAGATGCAGCTAAAATTATTAGTAATTTGAAAGCTGGTGGAGCTTAGAATAGATAGCCTAATAGAATGAGTACCACACACTGCTACTATGCCCAAAATTATTTTCCAGGCATGATGCAGCTAAAAATTATTAGTAATTTGAAAGCTGGTGGAGCTTAGAAGAGGTGGCCTAATAGAATGAGTTCCACACACTGCTACAGGCCCAAAATTATTTTCCAGGCATGATGCAGCTAAAAATTATTAGTAATTTGAAAGCAGGTGGAGCTTAGTATAGATGGCCAAATAGAATGAGTACCACACACTGCTACTATGCCCAAAATTATTTTCCAGGCAAGATGCTGCTAAAAATTATTAGTAATTTGAAAGCTGGTGGAGCTTAGAAGAGGTGGCCTAATAGAGTGAGTACCACACACTGCTACAGGCCCAAAATTATTTTCCAGGCATGATGCAGCTAAAAATTATTAGTAATTTGAAAGCTGGTGGAGCTTACTATAGATGGCCTAATAGAATTAGTGCCACACACTGTTACAATGCCCAAAATTATTTTCCAGGCAAAATGCAGCTAAAAATTATTAGTAATTTGAAAGCTGGTGGAACCTAGTATAGATGGCCTAATAGAATGAGTACCACACACTGCTACAGGCCCAAAATTATTTTCCAGGGAAGATGCAGCTCAAAATTATTAGTAATTTGAAAGCTGGTGGAGCTTAGAAGAGGTGGCCTAATAGAATGAGTACCACACACTGCTACAGGCCAAAAATTATTTTCCAGGCATGATGCAGCTAAAAATTATTAGTAATTTGAAAGCTGGTGGAGCTTAGTGTAGATGGCCTAATAGAATGAATACCACACACTGCTACTATGCCCAAAATTATTTTCCAGGCAAGATGCTGCTAAAAATTATTAGTAATTTGAAAGCTGGTGGAGCTTAGTATAGATGGCCTAATAGAATGAGTACCACACACTGCTACTATGCTCAAAACTATTTTCCAGGCAAGATGCAGCTAAAATTATTAGTAATTTGAAAGCTGGTGGAGCTTAGAATAGATGGCCTAATAGAATGAGTACCAGACACTGCTACTATGCCCAAAATTATTTTCCAGGCATGATGCAGCTAAAAATTATTAGTAATTTGAAAGCTGGTGGAGCTTAGAAGAGGTGGTGTAATAGAATGAGTACCACACACTGCTACAGGCCCAAAATTATTTTCCAGGCATGATGCAGCTAAAAATTATTAGTAATTTGAAAGCTGGTGGAGCCTAGTATAGATGGCCTAATAAAATGAGTACCACACACTGCTACAGGCCCAAAATTATTTTCCAGGCAAGATGCAGCTAAAAATTATTAGTAATTTGAAAGCTGGTGGAGCTTAGTATAGATGGCCTAATAGAATGAGTACCATACACTGTTACAATGCCCAAAATTATTTTCCAGGCAAGATGCAGCTAAAAATTATTAGTAATTTGAAAGCTGGTGGAGCCTAGTATAGATGGCCTAATAGAATGAGTACCAGACACTGCTACAGGCCCATAATTATTTTCCAGGTAAGATGCAGCTAAAAATTATTAGTAATTTGAAAGCTTGTGGAGCTTACTATAGATGGCCTAATAGAATGAGTACCACACACTGCTGCTATGCCCAAATTTTTTTTCCAGGCAAGATGCAGCTTAAAAATTATAAATTATTTGAAAGCTGGTGGAGCTTAGTATACATGGCCTAATAGAATGAGTACCACACACTGCTACTATGCCCAAAATTATTTTCCAGGCAAGATGCAGCTAAAATTATTAGTAATTTGAAAGCTGGTGGAGCTTAGAATAGATGGCCTAATAGAATGAGTACCACACACTGCTACTATGCCCAAAATTATTTTCCAGGCAAGATGCAGCAAAAAATTATTAGTAATTTGAATGCTGGTGGAGCTTAGTATAGATGGCCTAATAGAATGAGTACCACACACTGCTACTATGCCCAAAATTATATTCCAGGCAAGATGCAGCAAAAAATTATTAGTAATTTGAAAGCTGGTGGAGCTTAGTATAGATGGTCTAATAGGATGAGTACCACACACTGCTACTATGCCCCAAATTATTTTCCAGGCAAGATGCAGCAAAAAATTATTAGTAATTTGAAAGCTGGTGGAGCTTAGTATAGATGGCCTATTAGAATGAGTACCACACACTGCTACTATGCCCAAAATTATTTTCCAGGCAAGATGCAGCAAAAAATTATTAGTAATTTGAAAGCTGGTGGAGCTTAGTATAGATGGCCTAATAGAATGAGTACCACACACTGCTACTATGCCCAAAATTATTTTCCAGGCAAGATGCAGCCAAAAATTATTAGTAATTTGAAAGCTGGTGGAGCTTAGTATAGATGGCATAATAGAATGAGTACCACACACTGCTACTATGCCCAAAATTATTTTCCAGGCAAGATGCAGCTAAAAATTATTAGTAATTTGAAAGCTGGTGGAGCTTAGTATAGATGGCCTAATAGAATAAGTACCACACACTGTTACAATGCCCAAAATTATTTTCCAGGCAAGATGCAGCTAAAAATTATTAGTAATTTGAAAGCTGGTGGAGCCTAGTATAGATGGCCTAATAGAATCAGTACCACACATTGCTACAGGCCCAAAATTGTTTTCCAGGTAAGATGCAGCTAAAAAATTATTAGTAATTTGAAAGCTGGTGGAGCTTAGTATAGATGGCCTAATAGAATGAGTACCACACACTGCTACTATGCCCAAAATTATTTTACAGGCAAGATGCAGCTAAAAATTATTAGTAATTTGAAAGCTGGTGGAGCTTAGTATAGATGGCCTAATAGAATGAGTACCACACACTGCTACAGGCCCAAAATTATTTTCCAGGCAAGATGCAGCTAAAAATTATTAGTAATTTGAAAGCTGGTGGAGCCTAGTATAGATGGCCTAATAGAATGAGTACCACACATTGCTACAGGCCCAAAATTGTTTTCCAGGCAAGATGCAGCTAAAATTATTAGTAATTTGAAAGCTGGTGGAGCTTAGAATAGATGGCCTAATAGAATGCGTACCACACACTGCTACTATACCCAAAATTATTTTCCAGGCAAGATGCAGCTAAAAATTATTAGTAATTTGAAAGCTGGTGGAGCTTAGTATACATGGTCTAATAGGATGAGTACCACACACTGCTACTATGCCCCAAATTATTTTCCAGGCAAGATGCAGCTAAAAATTATTAGTAATTTGAAAGCTGGTGGAGCTTAGTATAGATGGCCTAATAGAATGAGTACCACACACTGCTACTATGCCCAAATTTATTTTCCAGGCAAGATGCAGCAAAAAATTATTAGTAATTTGAAAGCTGGTGGAGCTTAGTATAGATGTCCTAATAGAATGAGTACCACACACTGCTACAGGCCCAAAATTATTTTCCAGGCAAGATGCAGCTTAAAAATTATTAGTAATTTGAAAGCTGGTGGAGCTTAGTATAGATGGCCTAATAGAATGAGTACCACACACTGCTACTATGCCCAAAATTATTTTACAGGCAAGATGCAGCTAAAAATTATTAGTAATTTGAAAGCTGGTGGAGCTTAGTATAGATGGCCTAATAGAATGAGTACCACACACTGCTACAGGCCCAAAATTATTTTCCAGGCAAGATGCAGCTAAAAATTATTAGTAATTTGAAAGCTGGTGGAGCCTAGTATAGATGGCCTAATAGAATGAGTACCACACATTGCTACAGGCCCAAAATTGTTTTCCAGGCAAGATGCAGCTAAAATTATTAGTAATTTGAAAGCTGGTCGAGCTTAGAATAGATGGCCTTATAGAATGAGTACCACACACTGCTACTATACCCAAAATTATTTTCCAGGCAAGATGCAGCTAAAAATTATTAGTAATTTGAAAGCTGGTGGAGCTTAGATTAGATGGCCTAATAGAATGAGTACCACACACTGCTACTATGCCCAAAATTATTTTCCAGGCAAGATGCAGCAAAAAATTATTAGTAATTTGAATGCTGGTGGAGCTTAGTATAGATGGCCTAATAGAATGAGTACCACACACTGCTACTATGCCCAAAATTATTTTCCAGGCAAGATGCAGCAAAAAATTATTAGTAATTTGAAAGCTGGTGGAGCTTAGTATAGATGGTCTAATAGGATGAGTACCACACACTGCTACTATGCCCCAAATTATTTTCCAGGCAAGATGCAGCAAAAAATTATTAGTAATTTGAAAGCTGGTGGAGCTTAGTATAGATGGCCTATTAGAATGAGTAGCACACACTGCTACTATGCCCAAAATTATTTTCCAGGCAAGATGCAGCAAAAAATTATTAGTAATTTGAAAGCTGGTGGAGCTTAGTATAGATGGCCTAATAGAATGAGTACCACACACTGCTACTATGCCCAAAATTATTTTCCAGGCAAGATGCAGCAAAAAATTATTAGTAATTTGAAAGCTGGTGGAGCTTAGTATAGATGGCCTAATAGAATGAGTACCACACACTGCTACTATGCCCAAAATTATTTTCCAGGCAAGATGCGGCTAAAAATTATTAGTAATTTGAAAGCTGGTGGAGCTTAGTATAGATGGCCTAATAGAATGAGTACCACACACTGTTACAATGCCCAAAATTATTTTCCAGGCAAGATGCAGCTAAAAATTATTAGTAATTTGAAAGCTGGTGGAGCCTAGTATAGATGGCCTAATAGAATGAGTACCACACATTGCTACAGGCCCACAATTGTTTTCCAGGTAAGATGCAGCTAAAAATTATTAGGAATTTGAAAGCTGGTAGAGCTTAGTATAGATGGCCTAATAGAATGAGTACCACACACTGCTACTATGCCCAAATTTATTTTCCAGGCAAGATGCAGCAAAAAATTATTAGTAATTTGAAAGCTGGTGGAGCTTAGTATAGATGTCCTAATAGAATGAGTACCACACACTGCTACAGGCCCAAAATTATTTTCCAGGCAAGATGCAGCTTAAAAATGATTAGTAATTTGAAAGCTGGTGGAGCTTAGTATAGATGGCCTAATAGAATGAGTACCACACACTGCTACTATGCCCAAAATTATTTTACAGGCAAGATGCAGCTAAAAATTATTAGTAATTTGAAAGCTGGTGGAGCTTAGTATAGATGGCCTAATAGAATGAGTACCACACACTGCTACAGGCCCAAAATTATTTTCCAGGCAAGATGCAGCTAAAAATTATTAGTAATTTGAAAGCTGGTGGAGCCTAGTATAGATGGCCTAATAGAATGAGTACCACACATTGCTACAGGCCCAAAATTGTTTTCCAGGCAAGATGCAGCTAAAATTATTAGTAATTTGAAAGCTGGTGGAGCTTAGAATAGATGGCCTAATAGAATGAGTACCACACACTGCTACTATACCCACAATTATTTTCCAGGCAAGATGCAGCTAAAAATTATTAGTAATTTGAAAGCTGGTGGAGCTTAGTATAGATGGTCTAATAGGATGAGTACCACACACTGCTACTATGCCCCAAATAATTTTCCAGGCAAGATGCAGCTAAAAATTATTAGTAATTTGAAAGCTGGTGGAGCTTAGTATAGATGGCCTAATAGAATGAGTACCACACACTGCTACTATGCCCAAATTTATTTTCCAGGCAAGATGCAGCAAAAAATTATTAGTAATTTGAAAGCTGGTGGAGCTTAGTATAGATGTCCTAATAGAATGAGTACCACACACTGCTACAGGCCCAAAATTATTTTCCAGGCAAGATGCAGCTTAAAAATTATTAGTAATTTGAAAGCTGGTGGAGCTTAGTATAGATGGTCTAATAGGATGAGTACCACACACTGCTACTATGCCCCAAATTATTTTCCAGGCAAGATGCAGCAAAAAATTATTAGTAATTTGAAAGCTGCTGGAGCTTAGTATAGATGGCCTATTAGAATGAGTACCACACACTGCTACTATGCCCAAAATTATTTTCCAGGCAAGATGCAGCAAAAAATTATTAGTAATTTGAAAGCTGGTGGAGCTTAGTATAGATGGCCTAATAGAATGAGTACCACACACTACTACTATGCCCAAAATTATTTTCCAGGCAAGATGCAGCAAAAAATTATTAGTAATTTGAAAGCTGGTGGAGCTTAGTATAGATGGCCTAATAGAATGAGTACCACACACTGCTACTATGCCCAAAATTATTTTCCAGGCAAGATGCAGCTAAAAATTATTAGTAATTTGAAAGCTGGTGGAGCTTAGTATAGATGGCCTAATAGAATGAGTACCACACACTGTTACAATGCCCAAAATTATTTTCCAGGCAAGATGCAGCTAAAAATTATTAGTAATTTGAAAGCTGGTGGAGCCTAGTATAGATGGCCTAATAGAATGAGTACCACACATTGCTACAGGCCCAAAATTGTTTTCCAGGTAAGATGAAGCTAAAAATTATTAGGAATTTGAAAGCTGGTAGAGCTTAGTATAGATGGCCTAATAGAATGAGTACCACACACTGCTACTATGCCCAAATTTATTTTCCAGGCAAGATGCAGCAAAAAATTATTAGTAATTTGAAATCTGGTGGAGCTTAGTATAGATGTCCTAATAGAATGAGTACCACACACTGCTACAGGCCCAAAATTATTTTCCAGGCAAGATGCAGCTTAAAAATTATTAGTAATTTGAAAGCTGGTGGAGCTTAGTATAGATGGCCTAATAGAATGAGTACCACTCACTGCTACTATGCCCAAAATTATTTTACAGGCAAGATGCAGCTAAAAATTATTAGTAATTTGAAAGCTGGTGGAGCTTAGTATAGATGGCCTAATAGAATGAGTACCACACACTGCTACAGGCCCAAAATTATTTTCCAGGCAAGATGCAGCTAAAAATTATTAGTAATTTGAAAGCTGGTGGAGCCTAGTATAGATGGCCTAATAGAATGAGTACCACACATTGCTACAGGCCCAAAATTGTTTTCCAAGCAAGATGCAGCTAAAATTAATAGTAATTTGAAAGCTGGTGGAGCTTAGAATAGATGGCCTAATAGAATGAGTACCACACACTGCTACTATACCCAAAATCATTTTCCAGGCAAGATGCAGCTAAAAATTATTAGTAATTTGAAAGCTGGTGGAGCTTAGTATAGATGGTCTAATAGGATGAGTACCACACACTGCTACTATGCCCCAAATTATTTTCCAGGCAAGATGCAGCTAAAAATTATTAGTAATTTGAAAGCTGGTGGAGCTTAGTATAGATGGCCTAATAGAATGAGTACCACACACTGCTACTATGCCCAAAATTATTTTCCAGGCAAGATGCAGCAAAAAATTATTAGTAATTTGAAAGCTGGTGGAGCTTAGTATAGATGGCCTAATAGAATGAGTACCACACACTGCTACTATGCCCAAAATTATTTTCCAGGCAAGATGCAGCAAAAAATTATTAGTAATTTGAAAGCTGGTTGAGCTTAGTATAGATGGCCTAATAGAATGAGTAAAACACACTACTACTATGCCCAAAATTATTTTCCAGGCAAGATGCAGCTAAAATTATTAGTAATTTAAAAGCTGGTGGAGCTTAGAATAGATGGCCTAATAGAATGAGTACCACACACTGCTACTATGCCCAAAATTATTTTCCAGGCATGATGCAGCTAAAAATTATTAGTAATTTGAAAGCTGGTGGAGCTTAGAAGAGGTGGCCTAATAGAATGAGTACCACACACTGCTACAGGCCCAAAATTATTTTCCAGGCATGATGCAGCTAAAAATTATTAGTAATTTGAAAGCTGGTGGAGCTTAGTATAGATGGCCTAATAGAATGAGTACCACACACTGTTACTATGCCCAAAATTATTTTCCAGGCAAGATGCAGCTAAAAATTATTAGTAACTTGAAAGCTGGCGGAGCCTAGTATAGATGGCCTAATAGAATGAGTACCACACACTGCTACAGGCCCAAAATTATTTTCCAGGCAAGATGCAGCTAAAAATTATTAGTAATTTGAAAGCTGGTGGAGCCTAGTATAGATGGCCTAATAGAATGAGTACCACACACTGCTATTATGCCCAAAATTATTTTCCAGGCAAGATGCAGCTAAAAATTATTAGTAATTTGAAAGCTGGTGGAGCCTAGTATAGATGGCCTAATAGAATGAGTACCACACACTGCTATTATGCCCAAAATTATTTTCCAGGCAAGATGCAGCTAAAAATTATTAGTAATTTGAAAGCTGTTGGAGCTTAGTATAGATGGCCTAATAGAATGAGTACCACACATTGGTACTATGCCCAAAATTATTTTCCAGGCAAGATGCAGCTAAAAATTATTAGTAATTTGAAAGCTGGTGGAGCCTAGTATAGATGGCCTAATAGAATGAGTACCACACACTGCCACAGGCCCAAAATAATTTCCAGGCAAGATGCAGCTAAAAATTATTAGTAATTTGAAAGCTGGTGGAGCTTAGTATAGATGGCCTAATAGAATGAGTATCACACACTGCTACTATACCCAAAATTATTTTCCAGGCAAGATGCAGCTAAAAATTATTAGTAATTTGAAAGCTGGTGGAGCTTAGTATAGATGGTCTAATAGGATGAGTACCACACACTGCTACTATGCCCCAAATTATTTTCCAGGCAAGATGCAGCTAAAAATTATTAGTAATTTGAAAGCTGGTGGAGCTTAGTATAGATGGCCTAATAGAATGAGTACCACACACTGCTACTATGCCCAAAATTATTTTCCAGGCAAGATGCAGCAAAAAATTATTAGTAATTTGAAAGCTGGTGGAGCTTAGTATAGATGGCCTAATAGAATGAGTACCACACACTGCTACTATGCCCAAAATTATTTTCCAGGCAAGATGCAGCAAAAAATTATTAGTAATTTGAAAGCTGGTTGAGCTTAGTATAGTTGGCCTAATAGAATGAGTACCACACACTACTACTATGCCCAAAATTATTTTCCAGGCAAGATGCAGCTAAAATTATTAGTAATTTAAAAGCTGGTGGAGCTTAGAATAGATGGCCTAATAGAATGAGTACCACACACTGCTACTATGCCCAAAATTATTTTCCAGGCATGATGCAGCTAAAAATTATTAGTAATTTGAAAGCTGGTGGAGCTTAGAAGAGGTGGCCTAATAGAATGAGTACCACACACTGCTACAGGCCCAAAATTATTTTCCAGGCATGATGCAGCTAAAAATTATTAGTAATTTGAAAGCTGGTGGAGCTTAGTATAGATGGCCTAATAGAATGAGTACCACACACTGTTACTATGCCCAAAATTATTTTCCAGGCAAGATGCAGCTAAAAATTATTAGTAACTTGAAAGCTGGCGGAGCCTAGTATAGATGGCCTAATAGAATGAGTACCACACACTGCTACAGGCCCAAAATTATTTTCCAGGCAAGATGCAGCTAAAAATTATTAGTAATTTGAAAGCTGGTGGAGCCTAGTATAGATGGCCTAATAGAATGAGTACCACACACTGCTATTATGCCCAAAATTATTTTCCAGGCAAGATGCAGCTAAAAATTATTAGTAATTTGAAAGCTGGTGGAGCCTAGTATAGATGGCCTAATAGAATGAGTACCACACACTGCTATTATGCCCAAAATTATTTTCCAGGCAAGATGCAGCTAAAAATTATTAGTAATTTGAAAGCTGTTGGAGCTTAGTATAGATGGCCTAATAGAATGAGTACCACACACTGGTACTATGCCCAAAATTATTTTCCAGGCAAGATGCAGCTAAAAATTATTAGTAATTTGAAAGCTGGTGGAGCCTAGTATAGATGGCCTAATAGAATGAGTACCACACACTGCCACAGGCCCAAAATAATTTCCAGGCAAGATGCAGCTAAAAATTATTAGTAATTTGAAAGCTGGTGGAGCTTAGTATAGATGGCCTAATAGAATGAGTATCACACACTGCTACTATACCCAAAATTATTTTCCAGGCAAGATGCAGCTAAAAATTATTAGTAATTTGAAAGCTGGTGGAGCTTAGTATAGATGGTCTAATAGGATGAGTACCACACACTGCTACTATGCCCCAAATTATTTTCCAGGCAAGATGCAGCTAAAAATTATTAGTAATTTGAAAGCTGGTGGAGCTTAGTATAGATGGCCTAATAGAATGAGTACCACACACTGCTACTATGCCCAAAATTATTTTCCAGGCAAGATGCAGCAAAAAATTATTAGTAATTTGAAAGCTGGTGGAGCTTAGTATAGATGGCCTAATAGAATGAGTACCACACACTGCTACTATGCCCAAAATTATTTTCCAGGCAAGATGCAGCAAAAAATTATTAGTAATTTGAAAGCTGGTTGAGCTTAGTATAGTTGGCCTAATAGAATGAGTACCACACACTACTACTATGCCCAAAATTATTTTCCAGGCAAGATGCAGCTAAAATTATTAGTAATTTAAAAGCTGGTGGAGCTTAGAATAGATGGCCTAATAGAATGAGTACCACACACTGCTACTATGCCCAAAATTATTTTCCAGGCATGATGCAGCTAAAAATTATTAGTAATTTGAAAGCTGGTGGAGCTTAGAAGAGGTGGCCTAATAGAATGAGTACCACACACTGCTACAGGCCCAAAATTATTTTCCAGGCATGATGCAGCTAAAAATTATTAGTAATTTGAAAGCTGGTGGAGCTTAGTATAGATGGCCTAATAGAATGAGTACCACACACTGTTACTATGCCCAAAATTATTTTCCAGGCAAGATGCAGCTAAAAATTATTAGTAACTTGAAAGCTGGCGGAGCCTAGTATAGATGGCCTAATAGAATGAGTACCACACACTGCTACAGGCCCAAAATTATTTTCCAGGCAAGATGCAGCTAAAAATTATTAGTAATTTGAAAGCTGGTGGAGCCTAGTATAGATGGCCTAATAGAATGAGTACCACACACTGCTATTATGCCCAAAATTATTTTCCAGGCAAGATGCAGCTAAAAATTATTAGTAATTTGAAAGCTGGTGGAGCCTAGTATAGATGGCCTAATAGAATGAGTACCACACACTGCTATTATGCCCAAAATTATTTTCCAGGCAAGATGCAGCTAAAAATTATTAGTAATTTGAAAGCTGTTGGAGCTTAGTATAGATGGCCTAATAGAATGAGTACCACACACTGGTACTATGCCCAAAATTATTTTCCAGGCAAGATGCAGCTAAAAATTATTAGTAATTTGAAAGCTGGTGGAGCCTAGTATAGATGGCCTAATAGAATGAGTACCACACACTGCCACAGGCCCAAAATAATTTCCAGGCAAGATGCAGCTAAAAATTATTAGTAATTTGAAAGCTGGTGGAGCTTAGTATAGATGGCCTAATAGAATGAGTATCACACACTGCTACTATACCCAAAATTATTTTCCAGGCAAGATGCAGCTAAAAATTATTAGTAATTTGAAAGCTGGTGGAGCTTAGTATAGATGGTCTAATAGGATGAGTACCACACACTGCTACTATGCCCCAAATTATTTTCCAGGCAAGATGCAGCTAAAAATTATTAGTAATTTGAAAGCTGGTGGAGCTTAGTATAGATGGCCTAATAGAATGAGTACCACACACTGCTACTATGCCCAAAATTATTTTCCAGGCAAGATGCAGCAAAAAATTATTAGTAATTTGAAAGCTGGTGGAGCTTAGTATAGATGGCCTAATAGAATGAGTACCACACACTGCTACTATGCCCAAAATTATTTTCCAGGCAAGATGCAGCAAAAAATTATTAGTAATTTGAAAGCTGGTTGAGCTTAGTATAGATGGCCTAATAGAATGAGTACCACACACTACTACTATGCCCAAAATTATTTTCCAGGCAAGATGCAGCTAAAATTATTAGTAATTTAAAAGCTGGTGGAGCTTAGAATAGATGGCCTAATAGAATGAGTACCACACACTGCTACTATGCCCAAAATTATTTTCCAGGCATGATGCAGCTAAAAATTATTAGTAATTTGAAAGCTGGTGGAACTTAGAAGAGGTGGCCTAATAGAATGAGTACCACACACTGCTACAGGCCCAAAATTATTTTCCAGGCATGATGCAGCTAGAAATTATTAGTAATTTGAAAGCTGGTGGAGCTTAGTATAGATGGCCTAATAGAATGAGTACCACACACTGTTACTATGCCCAAAATTATTTTCCAGGCAAGATGCAGCTAAAAATTATTAGTAATTTGAAAGCTGGTGGAGCCTAGTATAGATGGCCTAATAGAATGAGTACCACACACTGCTACAGGCCCAAAATTATTTTCCAGGCAAGATGCAGCTAAAAATTATTAGTAATTTGAAAGCTGGTGGAGCCTAGTATAGATGGCCTAATAGAATGAGTACCACACACTGCTACTATGCCCAAAATTATTTTCCATGCAAGATGCAGCTAAAAATTATTAGTAATTTGAAAGCTTTTGGAGCCTAGTATAGATGGCCTAATAGAGTGAGTACCACACACTGTTATTATGCCCAAAATTTTTTTCCAGGCAAGATGCAGCTAAAAATTATTAGTAATTTGAAAGCTGTTGGAGCTTAGTATAGATGGCCTAATAGAATGAGTACCACACACTGCTACTATGCCCAAAATTATTTTCCAGGCAAGATGCAGCTAAAAATTATTAGTAATTTGAAAGCTGGTGGAGCCTAGTATAGATGGCCTAATAGAAGGAGTACCACACACTGCCACAGGCCCAAAATTATTTCCAGGCAAGATGCAGCTAAAAATTATTAGTAATTTGAAAGCTGGTGGAGCTTAGTATAGATGGCCTAATAGAATGAGTATCACACACTGCTACTATGCCCAAAATTATTTTCCAGGCAAGATGCAGCTAAAAGTTATTAGTAATTTGAAAGCTGGTGGAGCTTAGAATAGGTGGCCAAATAGAATGAGTACCACACACTGCTACAGGTCCAAAATTATTTTCCAGGCAAGATGCAGCTAAAAATTATTAGTAATTTGAAAGCTGGTGGATCCTAGTAAAGATGGCCTAATAGAATGAGTACCACACACTGCTACAGGCCCAAAATTATTTTCCAGGCAAGATGCAGCTAAAAATTATTAGTAATTTGAAAGCTGGTGGAGCTTAGTATAGATGGCCTAATAGAATGAGTACCACACACTGCTACTATGCCCAAAATTATTTTCCAGGCAAGATGCAGCTAAAAATTATTAGTAATTTGAAAGCTGGTGGAGCTTAGAATAGGTCACCTAATAGAATGAGTGCCACACACTGCTACAGGCCCAACATTATTTTCCAGGCAAAATGCAACTAAAAATTAATTGTAATTTGAAAGCTGGTGGACCTTAGTATAGATGGCCTAATAGAATGAGGACCACACACTGCTACTATGCCCCAAATTATTTTACAGGCAAGATGCAGCTAAAAATTATTAGTAATTTGAAAGCTGGTGGAGCTTAGTATAGGTGGCCTAATAGAATGAGTACCACACACTGCTACAGGCCCAAAATTATTTTCCAGGCAAGATGCAGCAAAAAATTATTAGTAATTTGAAAGCTGGTGGAGCTTAGTATAGATGGCCTAATAGAATGAGTACCACACACTGCTACAGGCCCAAAATTATTTTCCAGGCATGATGCAGCTAAAAATTATTAGTAATTTGAAAGCTGGTATAGCTTAGTATAGATGGCCTAATAGAATGAGTACCACACACTGTTACAATGTCCAAAATTATTTTCCAGGCAAGATGCAGCTAAAAATTATTAGTAATTTGAAAGTTGGTGGAGCCTAGTATAGATTGCCTAATAGAATGAGTACCACACACTGCTACGGGCCCAAAATTATTTTCCAGGCAAGATGCAGCTAAAAATTATTAGTAATTTGAAAGCTTGTGAAGCTTAGTTTAGATGGCCTAATAGAATGAGTACCACACACTGCTACTATGCCCAAAATTATTTTACAGGCAAGATGCAGCAAAAAATTATTAGTAATTTGAAAGCTGGTGGAGCTTAGTATAGATGGCCTAATAGAATGAGTACCACACACTTCTACAGGCCCAAAATTATTTTCCAGGCAAGATGCAGCTAAAAATTATTAGTAATTTGAAAGCTGGTGGAGCTTAGAAGAGGTGGCCTAATAGAATGAGTACCACACACTGCTACTATGCCCCAAATTATTTTCCAGGCATGATGCAGATAAAAATTATTAGTAATTTGAAAGCTGGTGGAGCTTAAAAGAGGTGGCCTAATAGAGTGAGTACCACACACTGCTACAGGCCCAAAATTATTTTCCAGGCATGATGCAGCTAAAAATTATTAGTAATTTTAAAGCTGGTGAAGCCTAGTATAGATGGCCTAATAGAATGAGTACCACACACTGCTACAGGCCCAAAATTATTTTCCAGGCAAGATGCAGCTAAAAATTATTAGTAATTTGAAAGCTGGTGGAGCTTAGTATAGATGGCCTAACAGAATGAGTACCACACACTGCTACAGGCCCAAAATTATTTTCCAGGCAAGATGCAGCTAAAAATTATTAGTAATTTGAAAGCTGGTGGAGATTAGTACAGATGGCCTAATAGAATGAGTACCACACACTGCTACTATGCCCAAAATTATTTTCCAGGCAAGATGCAGCTAAAATTATTAGTAATTTGAAAGCTGGTGGAGCTTAGAATAGATAGCCTAATAGAATGAGTACCACACACTGCTACTATGCCCAAAATTATTTTCCAGGCATGATGCAGCTAAAAATTATTAGTAATTTGAAAGCTGGTGGAGCTTAGAAGAGGTGGCCTAATAGAATGAGTACCACACACTGCTACAGGCCCAAAATTATTTTCCAGGCATGATGCAGCTAAAAATTATTAGTAATTTGAAAGCAGGTGGAGCTTAGTATAGATGGCCAAATAGAATGAGTACCACACACTGCTACTATGCCCAAAATTATTTTCCAGGCAAGATGCTGCTAAAAATTATTAGTAATTTGAAAGCTGGTGGAGCTTAGAAGAGGTGGCCTAATAGAGTGAGTACCACACACTGCTACAGGCCCAAAATTATTTTCCAGGCATGATGCAGCTAAAAATTATTAGTAATTTGAAAGCTGGTGGAGCTTAGTATAGATGGCCTAATAGAATGAGTACCACACACTGCTACTATGCCCAAAATTATTTTCCAGGCAAGATGCTGCTAAAAATTATTAGTAATTTGAAAGCTGGTGGAGCTTAGAAGAGGTGGTCTAATAGAATGAGTACCACACACTGCTACAGGCCCAAAATTATTTTCCAGGCATGATGCAGCTAAAAATAATTAGTAATTTGAAAGTTGGTGGAGCTTACTATAGATGGCCTAATAGAATGAGTACCACACACTGTTACAATGCCCAAAATTATTTTCCAGGCAAAATGCAGCTAACAATTATTAGTAATTTGAAAGCTGGTGGAACCTAGTATAGATGGCCTAATAGAATGAGTACCACACACTGCTACAGGCCCAAAATTATTTTCCAGGCAAGATTCAGCTCAAAATTATTAGTAATTTGAAAGCTGGTGGAGCTTAGAAGAGGTGGCCTAATAGAATGAGTACCACACACTGCTACAGGCCCAAAATTATTTTCCAGGCATGATGCAGCTAAAAATTATTAGTAATTTGAAAGCTGGTGGAGCTTAGTGTAGATGGCCTAATAGAATGAGTACCACACACTGCTACTATGCCCAAAATTATTTTCCAGGCAAGATGCTGCTAAAAATTATTAGTAATTTGAAAGCTGGTGGAGCTTAGTATAGATGGCCTAATAGAATGAGTACCACACACTGCTACTATGCCCAAAACTATTTTCCAGGCAAGATGCAGCTAAAATTATTAGTAATTTGAAAGCTGGTGAAGCTTAGAATAGATGGCCTAATAGAATGAGTACCACACACTGCTACTATGCCCAAAATTATTTTCCAGGCATGATGCAGCTAAAAATTATTAGTAATTTGAAAGCTGGTGGAGCTTAGAAGAGGTGGCCTAATAGAATGAGTACCACACACTGCTACAGGCCCAAAATTATTTTCCAGGCATGATGCAGCTAAAAATTATTAGTAATTTGAAAGCTGGTGGAGGCTAGTATAGATGGCCTAATAAAATGAGTACCACACACTGCTACAGGCCCAAAATTATTTTCCAGGCAAGATGCAGCTAAAAATTATTAGTAATTTGAAAGCTGGTGGAGCTTAGTATAGATGGCCTAATAGAATGAGTACCACACACTGTTACAATGCCCAAAATTATTTTCCAGGCAAGATGCAGCTAAAAATTATTAGTAATTTGAAAGTTGGTGGAGCCTAGTATAGATGGCCTAATAGAATGAGTACCACACACTGCTACAGGCCCCAAATTATTTTCCAGGTAAGATGCAGCTAAAAATTATTAGTAATTTGAAAGCTTGTGGAGCTTACTATAGATGGCCTAATAGAATGAGTACCACACAATGCTACTATGCCCAAAATTTTTTTCCAGGCAAGATGCAGCAAAAATATATTAGTAATTTGAAAGCTGGTGGAGCTTAGTATAGATGGCCTAATAGAATGAGTACCACACACTGCTACAGGCCCAAAATTATTTTCCAGGCAAGATGCAGCTTAAAAATTATAAATAATTTGAAAGCTGGTGGAGCTTAGTATACATGGCCTAATAGAATGAGTACCACACACTGCTACTATGCCCAAAATTATTTTCCAGGCAAGATGCAGCTAAAATTATTAGTAATTTGAAAGCTGGTGGAGCTTAGAATAGATGGTCTAATAGAATGAGTACCACACACTGCTACTATGCCCAAAATTATTTTCCAGGCAAGATGCTGCAAAAAATTATTAGTAATTTGAAAGCTGGTGGAGCTTAGTATAGATGGTCTAATAGCATGAGTACCACACACTGCTACTATGCCCCAAATTATTTTCCAGGCAAGATGCAGCAAAAAATTATTAGTAATTTGAAAGCTGGTGGAGCTTAGTATAGATGGCCTATTAGAATGAGTACCACACACTGCTACTATGCCCAAAATTATTTTCCAGGCAAGATGCAGCAAAAAATTATTAGTAATTTGAAAGCTGGTGGAGCTTAGTATAGATGGCCTAATAGAATGAGTACCACACACTGCTACTATGCCCAAAATTATTTTCCAGGCAAGATGCAGCAAAAAATTATTAGTAATTTGAAAGCTGGTGGAGCTTAGTATAGATGGCCTAATAGAATGAGTACCACACACTGCTACTATGCCCAAAATTATTTTCCAGGCAAGATGCAGCTAAAAATTATTAGTAATTTGAAAGCTGGTGGAGCTTAGTATAGATGGCCTAATAGAATGAGTACCACACACTGTTACAATGCCCAAAATTATTTTCCAGGCAAGATGCAGCTAAAAATTATTAGTAATTTGAAAGCTGGTGGAGCCTAGTATAGATGGCCTAATAGAATGAGTACCACACATTGCTACACGTCCAAAATTGTTTTCCAGGCAAGATGCAGCTAAAATTATTAGTAATTTGAAAGCTGGTGGAGCTTAGAATAGATGGCCTAATAGAATGAGTACCACACACTGCTACTATACCCAAAATTATTTTCCAGGCAAGATGCAGCTAAAAATTATTAGTAATTTGAAAGCTGGTGGAGCTTAGTATAGATGGTCTAATAGGATGAGTACCACACACTGCTACTATGCCCCAAATTATTTTCCAGGCAAGATGCAGCTAAAAATTATTAGTAATTTGAAAGCTGGTGGAGCTTAGTATAGATGGCCTAATAGAATGAGTACCACACACTGCTACTATGCCCAAAATTATTTTCCAGGCAAGATGCAGCAAAAAATTATTAGTAATTTGAAAGCTGGTGGAGCTTAGTATAGATGGCCTAATAGAATGAGTACCACACACTGCTACTATGCCCAAAATTATTTTCCAGGCAAGATGCAGCTAAAATTATTAGTAATTTGAAAGCTGGTGGAGCTTAGAATAGATGGCCTAATAGAATGAGTACCACACACTGCTACAGGCCCAAAATTATTTTCCAGACAAGATGCAGCTAAAAATTATTAGTAATTTGAAAGCTGGTGGAGCTTAGAAGAGGTGGCCTAATAGAATGAGTACCACACACTGCTACTATGCTCCAAATTATTTTCCAGGCATGATGCAGATAAAAATTATTAGTAATTTGAAAGCTGGTGGAGCTTAGAAGAGGTGGCCTAATAGAGTGAGTACCACACACTGCTACAGGCCCAAAATTATTTTCCAGGCATGATGCAGCTAAAAATTATTAGTAATTTTAAAGCTGGTGAAGCCTAGTATAGATGGCCTAATAGAATGAGTACCACACACTGCTACAGGCCCAAAATTATTTTCCAGGCAAGATGCAGCTAAAAATTATTAGTAATTTGAAAGCTGGTGGAGCTTAGTATAGATGGCCTAACAGAATGAGTACCACACACTGCTACAGGCCCAAAATTATTTTCCAGGCAAGATGCAGCTAAAAATTATTAGTAATTTGAAAGCTGGTGGAGATTAGTATAGATGGCCTAATAGAATGAGTACCACACACTGCTACTATGCCCAAAATTATTTTCCAGGCAAGATGCAGCTAAAATTATTAGTAATTTGAAAGCTGGTGGAGCTTAGAATAGATAGCCTAATAGAATGAGTACCACACACTGCTACTATGCCTAAAATTATTTTCCAGGCATGATGCAGCTAAAAATTATTAGTAATTTGAAAGCTGGTGGAGCTTAGAAGAGGTGGCCTAATAGAATGAGTACCACACACTGCTACAGGCCCAAAATTATTTTCCAGGCATGATGCAGCTAAAAATTATTAGTAATTTGAAAGCAGGTGGAGCTTAGTATAGATGGCCAAATAGAATGAGTACCACACACTGCTACTATGCCCAAAATTATTTTCCAGGCAAGATGCTGCTAAAAATTATTAGTAATTTGAAAGCTGGTGGAGCTTAGAAGAGGTGGCCTAATAGAGTGAGTACCACAAACTGCTACAGGCCCAAAATTATTTTCCAGGCATGATGCAGCTAAAAATTATTAGTAATTTGAAAGCTGGTGGAGCTTAGTATAGATGGTCTAATAGAATGAGTACCACACACTGCTACTATGCCCAAAATTATTTTCCAGGCAAGATGCAGCTAAAAATTATTAGTAATTTGAAAGCTGGTGGAGCTTAGAAGAGGTGGTCTAATAGAATGAGTACCACACACTGCTACAGGCCCAAAATTATTTTCCAGGCATGATGCAGCTAAAAATTATTAGTAATTTGAAAGTTGGTGGAGCTTACTATAGATGGCCTAATAGAATGAGTACCACACTCTGTTACAATGCCCAAAATTATTTTCCAGGCAAAATGCAGGTAAAAATTATTAGCAATTTGAAAGCTGGTGGAACCTAGTATAGATGGCCTAATAGAATGAGTACCACACACTGCTACAGGCCCAAAATTATTTTCCAGGCAAGATGCAGCTCAAAATTATTAGTAATTTGAAAGCTGGTGGAGCTTAGAAGAGGTGGCCTAATAGAATGAGTACCACACACTGCTACAGGCTCAAAATTATTTTCCAGGCATGATGCAGCTAAAAATTATTAGTAATTTGAAAGCTGGTGGAGCTTAGTGTAGATGGCCTAATAGAATGAGTACCACACACTGCTACTATGCCCAAAATTATTTTCCAGGCAAGATGCTGCTAAAAATTATTGTAATTTGAAAGCTGGTGGAGCTTAGTATAGATGGCCTAATAGAATGAGTACCACACACTGCTACTATGCCCAAAACTATTTTCCAGGCAAGATGCAGCTAAAAATTATTAGTAATTTGAAAGCTGGTGGAGCTTAGAAGAGGTGGCCTAATACAGTGAGTACCACACACTGCTACAGGCCCAAAATTATTTTCCAGGCATGATGCAGCTAAAAATTATTAGTAATTTGAAAGCTGGTGGAGCTTAGTATAGATGGCCTAATAGAATGAGTACCACACACTGCTACTATGCCAAAAATTATTTTCCAGGCAAGATGCTGCTAAAAATTATTAGTAATTTGAAAGCTGGTGGAGCTTAGTATAGATGGCCTAATAGAATGAGTACCACACACTGCTACTATGCACAAAACTATTTTCCAGGCAAGATGCAGCTAAAATTATTAGTAATTTGAAAGCTGGTGAAGCTTAGAATAGATGGCCTAATAGAATGAGTACCACACACTGCTACTATGCCCAAAATTATTTTCCAGGCAAGATGCAGCTCAAAATTATTAGTAAATTGAAAGCTGGTGGAGCTTAGTATAGATGGCCTAATAGAATGAGTACCACACACTGTTACAATGCCCAAAATTATTTTCCAGGCAAGATGCAGCTAAAAATTATTAGTAATTTGAAAGTTGGTGGAGCTTAGTATAGATGGCCTAATAGAATGAGTACCACACACTGCTACAGGCCCAAAATTATTTTCCAGGTAAGATGCAGCTAAAAATTATTAGTAATTTGAAAGCTTGTGGAGCTTACTATAGATGGCCTAATAGAATGAGTACCACACAATGCTACTATGCCCAAAATTTTTTTCCAGGCAAGATGCAGCTAAAAAATATATTAGTAATTTGAAAGCTGGTGGAGCTTAGTATAGATGGCCTAATAGAATGAGTACCACACACTGCTACAGGCCCAAAATTATTTTCCAGGCAAGATGCAGCTTAAAAATTATAAATAATTTGAAAGCTGGTGGAGCTTAGTATACATGGCCTAATAGAATGAGTACCACACACTGCTACTATGCCCAAAATTATTTTCCAGGCAAGATGCAGCTAAAATTATTAGTAATTTGAAAGCTGGTGGAGCTTAGAATAGATGGTCTAATAGAATGAGTACCACACACTGCTACTATGCCCAAAATTATTTTCCAGGCAAGATGCAGCAAAAAATTATTAGTAATTTGAATGCTGGTGGAGCTTGGTATAGATGGCCTAATAGAATGAGGACCACACACTGCTACTATGCCCAAAATTATTTTCCAGGCAAGATGCAGCAAAAAATTATTAGTAATTTGAAAGCTGGTGGAGCTTAGTATAGATGGTCTAATAGGATGAGTACCACACACTGCTACTATGCCCCAAATTATTTTCCAGGCAAGATGCAGCAAAAAATTATTAGTAATTTGAAAGCTGGTGGAGCTTAGTATAGATGGCCTATTAGAATGAGTACCACACACTGCTACTATGCCCAAAATTATTTTCCAGGCAAGATGCAGCAAAAAATTATTAGTAATTTGAAAGCTGGTGGAGCTTAGTATAGATGGCCTAATAGAATGAGTACCACACACTGCTACTATGCCCAAAATTATTTTCCAGGCAAGATGCAGCTAAAAATTATTAGTAATTTGAAAGCTGGTGGAGCTTAGTATAGATGGCCTAATAGAATGAGTACCACACACTGTTACAATGCCCAAAATTATTTTCCAGGCAAGATGCAGCTAAAAATTATTAGTAATTTGAAAGCTGGTGGAGCCTAGTATAGATGGCCTAATAGAATGAGTACCACACATTGCTACAGGCCCAAAATTGTTTTCCAGGCAAGATGCAGCTAAAATTATTAGTAATTTGAAAGCTGGTGGAGCTTAGTATAGATGGCCTAATAGAATGAGTACCACACACTGCTACTATGCCCAAAACTATTTTCCAGGCAAGATGCAGCTAAAATTATTAGTAATTTGAAAGCTGGTGAAGCTTAGAATAGATGGCCTAATAGAATGAGTACCACACACTGCTACTATGCCCAAAATTATTTTCCAGGCATGATGCAGCTAAAAATTATTAGTAATTTGAAAGCTGGTGTAGCTTAGAAGAGGTGGCCTAATAGAATGAGTACCACACACTGCTACAGGCCCAAAATTATTTTCCAGGCATGATGCAGCTAAAAATTATTAGTAATTTGAAAGCTGGTGGAGCCTAGTATAGATGGCCTAATAAAATGAGTACCACACACTGCTACAGGCCCAAAATTATTTTCCAGGCAAGATGCAGCTCAAAATTATTAGTAATTTGAAAGCTGGTGGAGCTTAGTATAGATGGCCTAATAGAATGAGTACCACACACTGTTACAATGCCCAAAATTATTTTCCAGGCAAGATGCAGCTAAAAATTATTAGTAATTTGAAAGTTGGTGGAGCCTAGTATAGATGGCCTAATAGAATGAGTACCACACACTGCTACAGGCCCAAAATTATTTTCCAGGTAAGATGCAGCTAAAAATTATTAGTAATTTGAAAGCTTGTGGAGCTTACTATAGATGGCCTAATAGAATGAGTACCACACAATGCTACTATGCCCAAAATTTTTTTCCAGGCAAGATGCAGCAAAAATATATTAGTAATTTGAAAGCTGGTGGAGCTTAGTATAGATGGCCTAATAGAATGAGTACCACACACTGCTACAGGCCCAAAATTATTTTCCAGGCAAGATGCAGCTTAAAAATTATAAATAATTTGAAAGCTGGTGGAGCTTAGTATACATGGCCTAATAGAATGAGTACCACACACTGCTACTATGCCCAAAATTATTTTCCAGGCAAGATGCAGCTAAAATTATTAGTAATTTGAAAGCTGGTGGAGCTTAGAATAGATGGTCTAATAGAATGAGTACCACACACTGCTACTATGCCCAAAATTATTTTCCAGGCAAGATGCAGCTAAAAATTATTAGTAATTTCAATGCTGGTGGAGCTTAGTATAGATGGCCTAATAGAATGAGGACCACACACTGCTACTATGCCCAAAATTATTTTCCAGGCAAGATGCAGCAAAAAATTATTAGTAATTTGAAAGCTGGTGGAGCTTAGTATAGATGGTCTAATAGGATGAGTACCACACACTGCTACTATGCCCCAAATTATTTTCCAGGCAAGATGCAGCAAAAAATTATTAGTAATTTGAAAGCTGGTGGAGCTTAGTATAGATGGCCTATTAGAATGAGTACCACACACTGCTACTATGCCCAAAATTATTTTCCAGGCAAGATGCAGCAAAAAATTATTAGTAATTTGAAAGCTGGTGGAGCTTAGTATAGATGGCCTAATAGAATGAGTACCACACACTGCTACTATGCCCAAAATTATTTTCCAGGCAAGATGCAGCAAAAAATTATTAGTAATTTGAAAGCTGGTGGAGCTTAGTATAGATGGCCTAATAGAATGAGTACCACACACTGCTACTATGCCCAAAATTATTTTCCAGGCAAGATGCAGCTAAAAATTATTAGTAATTTGAAAGCTGGTGGAGCTTAGTATAGATGGCCTAATAGAATGAGTACCACACACTGTTACAATGCCCAAAATTATTTTCCAGGCAAGATGCAGCTAAAAATTATTAGTAATTTGAAAGCTGGTGGAGCCTAGTATAGATGGCCTAATAGAATGAGTACCACACATTGCTACAGGCCCAAAATTGTTTTCCAGGCAAGATGCAGCTAAAATTATTAGTAATTTGAAAGCTGGTGGAGCTTAGAATAGATGGCCTATTAGAATGAGTACCACACACTGCTACTATACCCAAAATTATTTTCCAGGCAAGATGCAGCTAAAAATTATTAGTAATTTGAAAGCTGGTGGAGCTTAGTATAGATGGTCTAATAGGATGAGTACCACACACTGCTACTATGCCCCAAATTATTTTCCAGGCAAGATGCAGCAAAAAATTATTAGTAATTTGAAAGCTGGTGGAGCTTAGTATAGATGGCCTAATAGAATGAGTACCACACACTGCTACTATGCCCAAAATTATTTTCCAGGCAAGATGCAGCAAAAAATTATTAGTAATTTGAAAGCTGGTTGAGCTTAGTATAGATGGCCTAATAGAATGAGTACCACACACTACTACTATGCCCAAAATTATTTTCCAGGCAAGATGCAGCTAAAATTATTAGTAATTTAAAAGCTGGTGGAGCTTAGAATAGATGGCCTAATAGAATGAGTACCACACACTGCTACTATGCCCAAAATTATTCTCCAGGCATGATGCAGCTAAAAATTATTAGTAATTTGAAAGCTGGTGGAGCTTAGAAGAGGTGGCCTAATAGAATGAGTACCACACACTGCTACAGGCCCAAAATTATTTTCCAGGCATGATGCAGCTAAAAATTATTAGTAATTTGAAAGCTGGTGGAGCTTAGTATAGATGTCCTAATAGAATGAGTACCACACACTGTTACTATGCCCAAAATTATTTTCCAGGCAAGATGCAGCTAAAAATTATTAGTAATTTGAAAGCTGGTGGAGCCTAGTATATATGGCCTAATAGAATGAGTACCACACACTGCTACAGGCCCAAAATTATTTTCCAGGCAAGATGCAGCTAAAAATTATTAGTAATTTGAAAGCTGGTGGAGCTTAGTATAGATGGCCTAATAGAATGAGTACCACACACTGCTACTATGCCCAAAATTATTTTCCAGGCAAGATTCAGCTAAAAATTATTAGTAATTTGAAAGTTGGTGGAGCTTAGCATAGATGGCCTAATAGAATGAGTACCACACACTGCTACTATGCCCAAAATTATTTTCCAGGCAAGATGCAGCAAAAAATTAATAGTAATTTGAAAGCTGGTGGAGCTTAGTATAGATGGCCTAATAGAATGAGTACCAAACACTGCTAATATGCCCAAAAGGTTTTACTTGGCTAGGTGCAGTAAAAAATTTGTATTACATACACAGGTGGTGTAGCTTGCAACACAGATAGGCTACTCCACTTACTAACACACACTGCAAGAGGCCCAAAAGGATTTGCTTAGCTAGATTTAGCCAAATGCTGTGAAAAACACTTGCACAGCACTAAAACAGATCTGCCTGGCAAAAAGTGATAGGAACTGGTGTAACCTAGCCCTCAAAAGGGCTGCAATTACAACTAGTCACTACTCCCAACCTATCTGTCTATTTAAGAGCACAGACCTGCCTGCTAAAAGTCGAAGGAAATGCTGTAACCTAGCCCTCAAAAGGGCTGCAATTAGAACTAGTCCCTACTCCCAAGCTATCTGTCTATTTCAGATAAAATTCGCTTGCAATTCACACAGTTATACTGTATAGCGCGCACACAGCAGCAGCGGTGCAGTCTAACACTCAGCTGCAGCAGTGAGAAAATGGTGGCGACGGGGAAATGGCTGGGTCTTATAGGGCAAGGACATGTGACATACACAGCCAATGACACATGCCCTTGCTTGTGTGAAAAAAGCACTTCGCTCCGTGTGTGCACTGCTGATAGGCTGACAGACTGCACCTCCCCACTGTAAATGCGGTAAAGAGAAAAAATAATGGAGATCTTCATTATTTCTGCAGAGATCCATGCCATGCCCCTCCCCCCGCCCCGCTGTACACTCAAACTGTGTATTAACATTGATTATCAGCATTACTGTGAAAAAATCCTGTTTCAATTTTGGTGTACGAACAGTTATCGAAAATAACCTCAAACAGCCGGATTGTTTTCAAATCGTTCGGGTTCGTCAAACGGCTCGAACACCGCCCAAAACAGCTTGAATTTGAGATTGGCGAAGAGTTAGATTCGAACACCGCTCATCTCTAGTTACATTGCTATATGATGCACAAATACACTTAGAAAAATCCACATCGAGAGAATGGGGATATGTCATAGAGACTCGTCTGTCAATATGAACGGCCCAACGACAGTGAAAAAATTGTATATATTATGTGGACAATAATGAATGGCAGACCATTCGGTTGAAAACACAAGAGATAGGAGAACCACCGAATGTCCAGTCCAGAATACAAGAAACATAAACAAATATGAATATAAAAGGACCTTTATTGAAAATTGGTAAAAGTGGTGCTGCAAACACATGCAATCCCACCATATCACAAACCATGAAATGCAACGTAGTAGTAAAAGTAAAATACATAGAACCATACAATGGGCAAGATATGTTACAGATCCGCAGAATAAATAGTCAAAACGTATGTCAGAAAAAAATCACAGCATGAAGGACACATGTTTTTGTATATATAAGAGAAAATCACCAATTCATATGTCAGTGTGACTATGCTGTTGAAGTGGTACATCAATTTAAATATAATGTGCCCAATATTAAGCAGAAAGCCTGACATACCTGTATATGGGAAATGGAGGGATCACAGAGGAAGGCCCCGACGCGCGTTTCGGACTGCAGTGTCTTTCGTCAGGGGGTGTTTGGTCTTTGGAAGCACAGACTATAAAAAGGGGTGTGTAGCCAATCGCTGACAATATGAAAAAGAAGGGGGACGCCGTATTTACGGCGTGACTGCTCCGAAACCGGAAGTGCCTTGCAGGATTGCGTCAGAGGGGGCGGGCGTATACAGTACCCATAATGCACTGTAAGGTAAGATGCTATACGATGGTTCATCCAGCCTAATTGCGCACGCACCGTCTGGAGGCACCAGGACCTGCGGGTCCACCGCATCATGCGATCGGATGAATCGGGTCATGTGACCCGAGCCACCTTACACATAGAGATGCGGGGCGGCAGGAACAAGGGGCACAGATGGCGCTAGCGCACTGGATAGGCCAAGGTAGGTGACCAAAGTGTAATGACAAGATAATATTATATATACAATATATATACCTTACCAAGGACATATATATTTGAATCAAAGCAGTAAAGTGCAATGTGCAAAACTGTGACACATATAGCTATATATATGTGAGGTAAGTGTAAGTAAAAAAATGAGTGATGAAGAAAGATAAATAAAAATAGGATATCAACCAGAGAGATATGAATGTAAAATACATAAAAATATATAAGAATGTAAAGAGTGTAGTGAAAATATCATAGTTAAATACAATGGATCAAGAGAATAATTAATACCAAGAATGTGAAGACAAATTCTCAATAAACGTGTGAATATAGATAAGAAAATAAATATATATATATACATGTCACAGGTAAAACTATAATCATCACATGTACAAAAATCTATAAAAGTACAAATAAATATATATAATATTATACAGATACATATATAGATATATACAACCACATATGGTGGACAAAAATATCCAGTATATATCACCACTAAAAAAAACGTGGCACAAAGATAATAGATGAATATAGAAGTGAAAGATTACTAAATAAGAATAAATATAAATAGAGTACAAATAAATAATAATGGCACATGGATAAAAATAGTAATGACAAATAAATAATAAATAATAATTGAAAAAGAAAATAAAAAATGAAAAATAAATAAATAAATAAATAAATAAAAAAATAAAATAAAAAAATAAAAATAATAAATAAAAGATAAAAAATAAATAAGAAAAAAGCAAAAGAGAAAAAATTATAAATAATAATACAAGTAAATAATAATAAAGAATAAAGAATAAATAGAGAAATATAATAATAAAAAATTAAAATAAAAAAATGATTGAAAAATATATAGAAAAGATGTGCAAAAATATAAGTGCAAAAAAATATATGTATATAATTGTGCAAAAAAATGTGGGGTATAAAAGACACTAGAGTGAGATATATGTGAGAAGATTGCAGTGAGCAAAGGATATAATGTGATAAATGTATGTGTACAGTGAAAATAAAGTGTGTGTGTATGATGACAATGTAGCTACTCAGTGAAATAAGAGGAAAGATAAAATTTATATAAAAGTGAAAAATAACAAAAATATATATAAATATATGGTAATAGATGAGACGCCGCAGCCAGATCAACAATGATGTTTCAATGATCCACGATTCCAGGTAGCACTCCAGATGACGTGAGCAGATATATTGTTACTCAGGTAATAAGGTAAACGAAGGCCAACACAAACCATACACTAAAAAATGAAAAATGAAAAAGAATAGTTTAAAACACAAAAAAGATAAAACCTATAAAAATGGTACAAAGACCAAAGAAGACAGATTACAGGAACGGAACAAAGCTTATATTTTCGTTAAGGCCCAGGGGATGTGTGGTTTTTAGCGTCCAAATCCACCTAGTTTCTAATTTTGCCAGAGATTTACTGATTTTTCCGCCCCTGATATTATGTGGGATATGATCGATTCCAATAGCTCGTAATAGAGAGGCATTGCAATTGTGATGTTGTTTAAAATGCCGTGGCAGTGTTTGCAGTAAGGACACGTCATCGACATCTTTTGCTGCTTCGATTCCTAATACATGTTCGCGTATCCGGATTTTCAACTGGCGAGTCGTCAGTCCCACATAAATTAGTGGACAGGGGCAGCGATTGGCTACACACCCCTTTTTATAGTCCGCGCTTCCAAAGACCAAACACAACCCTGACGAAGGACACTGCAGTCCAAAACGTGCATCGGGGTCTTCCTCTGTGATCTCTCCATTTCCCATATACAGGTATGTCAGGCTTTCTGCTTAATATTGGGCACATTATATTTAAATAGATGTACCACTTCAACAGCATAGTCACAATGACATATGAATTGGTGATTTTCTCTTACATATACAAAAACATGTGTCCTTCATGCTGTGATTTTTTCCTGACATACGTTTTGACTATTTATTCTGCGGATCTGTAACATATCTTGCCCATTGTATGGTTCTATGTATTTTACTTTTACTACTACGTTGCATTTCATGGTTTGTGATATGGTGGGATTGCATGTGTTTGCAGCACCACTTTGACCAATTTTCAATAAAGGTCCTTTTATATTCATATTTGTTTATGTTTCTTGTATTCTGGACTGGACATTCGGTGGTTCTCCTATCTCTTGTGTTTTCAACCGAATGGTCTGCCATTCATTATTGTCCACATAATATATTCAATTTTTTCACTGTCGTTGGGCCGTTCATATTGACAGACGTGTCTCTATGACATATCCCCATTCTCTTCATGTGGATTTTTCTAAGTGTATTTGTGCTAATAATTTACTGTGTTCTGCACAGGCTTCTTCTCTTGGAACATGGATTTTTAAAGCTAGAGAATCTTCCTGGCAAGGACAAATTAAAGAAGTATTTGGCAACAGTGGTGTAACAACACTTGGTTTTGACAGTACACAGGTTGATGCTGTGACTAATACTATTAAAAATTTATTATCTAGAAGAACTCATCTTTGGTGGAACAAGGCTTTTTTGGAGAATTACATACTTAAACAGTTAATCCCCAGGGGATTGAGGATTCGTGTCACTCCATCCTTTATCGTTGAGGATAAGGATTTTATCAACATTTGGGAACAAATATGTAACGATACATCAAAGAGGTTAATGGAGTTGCTTGTTCAGTTGAATCACAAGTCGATTTTAGAGATTGATCAAACTCTTGAATCCACCTATACAAGTGCTAGGGCTGATCTAACATCTGATCAACTATTATCTATCGAGACTCAAATGAATAAATCTTTTGATCAATGGGTCAAAGATATTCAAGATAATCAAACAAATAAACTAAAACGAGATTTATGCGATTTTGCAGCGGGTAAAGTATACAGATGGAGGACACAACCAACACCTGGTATAGACAGGTCTCGTACCCCTTCTATTTCATCCAATCCACCAACAAGTGAAGTGTCTGACGCCTCCTCTTCCGTCTTTGTGGTATCTACACCAAAGCGCAAACGGGAGTTACGTTTTTTGCCAAATAAGCGAAATTATGGGTATTCACCTGAGAACAATAAAAATAATCTTAAGGTAATTAATTTAAGCTCTCAAAATTTCTCTCATGTTGAAATCTCACTACTCAGTAGAGGTTTAATGTTTTGCCCCACGGCACATTTTCACAGATTTACAGCCATCAAGGACTTACATCTATTTGCACGTAAACTCCTCTTCAAACGTTATTTTCATGATGAAAATATTCTTCGATTGTTTCCTACAGAGACGGAACAGGAGGCGATAGCAAACTTGGAGGAGTTGGCCCAAGAACATAATGACCCAGATGGAGGTAAGATTCCAGCCTCCATAAAAATACGGTCCCAAAAATTTCCACCGCTGTCCACTTGTCCTACTATTGACATCTTTGTTAAGATGGTCAGCCATGATTTTGTTAATATTCCCCGATATCCGCCTTCTGACAACTTGCCAAGACTGAAAGATTGGGCTTGCTCCGGCTATGTAACCTTAATGATGTTGTTTTTAAACCAGCAGATAAGGATGGGAATGTGGTGGTTTGGCCTAAAACTATGTAGGAAGCAGAAGCGTTTAGACAGTTGAGTGATTCTAATACATACAGGAAGATGACATTTAATCCCCTTATCAAGTTTCAAAATGAGCTGTCGAACCTTCTGCTCGAAGCCAAGAATGATGCGACCATTTCCAATGAGTTACACCAGGTATTGAAAGTTTGCGAGCCATTCATTCCCACTCTTTATCTGCTCCCCAAAATTCATAAAAATAGTCAAATACCACCTGGCCGGCCAATCATATCGGGGAAAGGAAACTATCTTGAAAATGTCAATAAGTTTATCGATTCTAAATTACAGCCCTTGGTCGAACTACTTCCATCCTTTACCAAAGATACTACTGAATTTCTTAAAAAGATAGATGGCCTTCATGTGGATGGGAACACTCTCCTGGTTACATGCGATGTGGAAGCATTGTACACCAACATCCGACATACTGACTGTATCCAAGCAACTCAATACTTTCTGATGAGCTCAACCTCTTGTTCTACGATGAATAATTTCATTGTAAAACTATTGGAATTTACTTTGTCCCACAATTTTTTTCTTTTTAAGGGGTCTTTCAACCTGCAGCTCCAGGGAACTGCGATGGGGGCCTCTTTTGCCCCATCCTATGCCAACTTGTTCCTGGGGCTGTGGGAGAGGGACCTCTTCCTGTCTGATCGATATGCGTCTATGGACCGTGTCCTTTTTTAGACGAGGTACATAGACAACATATTTTTGATCTGGCAGGGGTCGGAACAAGAATTACATGAATTTATGAGCATTTTAAATCATAATTCACATAACATTCACCTTATATATCATTTCGACAAGCAGTCGATTGAATTTTTGGATGTCAAAATAAGTGTTGATAAATACAACTGTTTACAGACGGATTTATTTCGCAAGACTACATCGGTTAACTCTCTTTTATTAGCCTCTTCATCTCATCCACCAGCCATGATTCGATCCATACCAATGGGTCAATTTCTGAGGCTGCGTCGAATATGCTCCAACGATACTGATTTTGAAACGCAGGCTGATAATTTGAAAAATCGTTTTTTGGAAAGAGGGTATAGCCGTCGCTCTATAAAAAAAGCATACAATAGGGCCAAGTATACTTCACGTCATATGGCTCTATATTCATAAAGAACTCCTGCTCATGATAATCGGGTCAGATTCATTACTCAATATCATGGCCAAACGAATCTGATGCGTTATTTCTTAAATAAATCATGGCCAATCCTTTTATCTGATCCTATTCTTGCCAAATATCTTGATTCTAAACCCAGCATCACCTTTAGGAGATCATGCAATTTGCGTGATTCCTTGGTGAAGAGTCATTATTAGAGATGAGCGGTGTTTGACTAGAACTGTTCGCCAATCTCAAATTCGAGCTGTTTTGGGCGGTGTTCGAGTTGTTCGATGAACCCGAACGATTTGCAAAAAATTCGGCTGTTCGAGGTTATGTTCGATAACTGTTCGTGCACCAAAAGCGTGTCCTGCATGTCTGGCGCTATTTAGAGCACCAATCATGCAGGGATTGTCTGCCACTCACTGTAATGCCACAGCCATGGTGGTTGTGGCATTACAGTGATTGCCCAAATCGATGGGAACAGTGCTCACAGTGAAACATGAAAAGCCGGCAATTCAGCAGCGGCATACACCGGTACCCGACAATTTAGAACCGAAAGAATAGAGCATCACAAATAGATTAGATAGATAGAAACATGTCAGTCACATATATATGAAGTACAGTGACAGTGTTGATTACTGTACTTGTCATTTAGTGTAAAGGATTTATAAAAAAAAATATTAGTGTTTTCATGCACCGTCTCTTTAAAAAAGCCGGCCGGCAATTCAGCATCGGTACCCGACAATTTAGAATGGAAGCAATAGAGCATCACACATAGATTAGATAGATAGAAACATGTCAGTCACATATATATGAAGTACAGTGACAGTGTTGATTACTGTACTTGTCATTTAGTGTTAAAATAAAGGATTTATTTAAAAAAAAATTGGCGTGGGATCCCCCATAATTTTAGTCTCTAGCGGAGGTTAAGCAGACGGCTGGGGCAGATGTTTGAAGCCTGGGAAGGGGTAATACCCACGGAGCTTCCCAGGCTACTAATATCAGCCCCCAGCTGAATGCCTAGCCTTTACTAGCTATTAAAATGGGGGACCCCCCAAAAAATTGACGTGGGGTCCCCCCTATTTTAATAGCTAGCAAAGGCTAGGCAGACAGCTGGGAGCTGATATTAATAGCCCAGGAAGGGAGCCATGAATATTGGCCCCCTCCCAGGCTAGAAACACCAGCCGTCAGCCGCCCCAGAAATGGCACATCCATAGGATGCGCCAATTCTGGCACTTAGCCTCTCTCTTCCCACTGCCCTGTAGCGGTGGCAGTGGGGTAATAGGGCTGGGGTTGATGTCAGCTTATAATGCCAGCTGACATCAAGCCCAGGTTAGTAATGGAGAGGCGTCTATAAGACACCCCCATTACTAACCCCATAGTCAAAGTTAAAAAAACACACAAACACCCAGAATAAAGTTCTTTAATTGAAATAAAGACACAATTCTTTATTGTTCTAAATTAAACTCTACTTACCATCACGCCCATTCCAGCTGAAGCCAACGATCCCCTGCAATAAAAGAAAAATAATAAAGCAACATAATCCTTACCTTCCCATGGTTCCCACGACAGCTTCAGCTCTGCTACATCGAGATGACAGGATGGACCGCAGCAGAAAGCTGCCATCCAGCCTGTCATCCCGCAGACACTGAGAAGCGCAGGCTTGCTTGCGCTCCTCAGAGTCTCTCTGTGACGGCATCCAGATGAGCCGAGTTCATGTCCAATGAACTCGGCTCACCTCATGCACGTCACTGACAGCGTGGGAAAATTCTCACGCTGAAGCGCTGAGTGCAGGAGAATTCTCCCATGCTGTCAGTGACGTGCATAAGGTGAGCTCATGTCCAATGAACTCAGCTCACCTCCTGCACGTCACTGACAGCGTGGGAGAATTCTCCTGCACTCAGCGCTTCAGCGTGAGAATTCTCCCACGCTGAAGCGCTGAGTGCAGGAGAATTTTCCCACGCTGTCAGTGACGTGCATAAGGTGAGCTCATGTCCAATGAACTCAGCTCACCTCCTGCACGTCACTGACAGCGTGGGAGAATTCTCCTGCACTCAGCGCTTCAGTGTGAGAATTCTCCCACGCTGAAGCGCTGAGTGCAGGAGAATTTTCCCACGCTGTCAGTGACGTGTATGAGGTGAGCCGAGTTCATTGGACATGAACTCGGCTCATCTGGATGCCCTCACAGAGAGACACTGTGGAGCGCAAGCAAGCCTGCGCTTCTCAGTGTCTGCGGGATGACAGGCTGGATGGCAGCGTTCTGCTGCGCTCCAGCCTGTCATCTCGATGTAGCAGAGCTGAAGCTGTCATGGGAACCATGGAAAGGTAAGGATGATGTTGCTTTATTATTTTTCTTTTATTTCAGGAGATCGTTGGCTTCAGCTGGAATGGGCGTGACGGTAAGTATGGTTTAATTTAGAACAATGAAGAATTGTGTGTTTATTTCAATTAAAGGACTTTTTTCTGGGTGTTGTGTTTTTTTTAAATACTTTACTAGAAATTCATGGTGGTCATGTCTAATATTGGCGTGACCCCATGAATTTTGGGCTTAGGGCCAGCTGATAATGCCAAGCTGGCCCTAACCCCTTTATTACCCAGTGAGCCACCGCATCAGGGCCCTGGATGAGTTGGGTACAGCGCCAGAAGATGGCGCTTCTATGAACGTGCCATTTTCCAGGGTGGCTGCGGACTGCAATTTGCAGCGGGGGTGGCCCAGAAAGCTTGGGCCTCCCTGCGCTGCGGATTCCAGCCCCCAGCTGCCTAGTTGTACCTGGCTGGACACAAAAACAGGGCGAAGCCCCACGTCAATTTTCTTTAAATTATTTCATGAAATAATTAAGAAAAAAAGGGCTTCCCTATATTGTTGTGTCCGGCCAGGTACAAATAGGCAGCTGGTGGTTGGGGTCAGCCCGTTCCTGCCTGTTGCACCTGACTGGACACAAATATAGTGCGAAGCCCCACGTCAATTTTTTTTTAATTATTTCATGAATTTCCTGAAATAATTTAAAAAAATTGAAGTGGGGCTTCGCACTATATTTGTGTCTAGCCAGGTACAGCAGGCAGGAACGGGCTGCCCCCAACCACCAGCTGCCTATTTGTACCTGGCCGGACACAACAACATAGGGAAGGCCTTTTTTTCTTAATTATTTCATGAATTTCATGAAATAATTAAAAAAAATTGAAGTGGGGCTTCGCACTATATTTGTGTCCAGCCAGGTACAGCAGGCAGGAACGGGCTGCCCCCAACCACCAGCTGACTATTTGTACCTGGCCGGACACAACAATATAGGGAAGCCCTTTTTTTCTTAATTATTTCATGAATTTCATGAAATAATTTAAAAAAAAATACGTGGGGCTTCGCCCTATTTTTCTGTCCAGCCAGGTACAACTAGGCAGCTGGGGGCTGGAATCTGCAGCGCAGGGAGGCCCAAGCTTTCTGGGCCCCCCCCGCTGCAAATTGCAGTCCGCAGCCACCCCGGAAAATGGCGCGTTCATAGAAGCGCCATCTTCTGGCGCTGTACCCAACTCATCCAGGGCCCTGGTGCGGTGGCTCACTGGGTAATAAAGGGGTTAGGGCCAGCTTGGTATTATCAGCTGGCCCCAAGCCCAAAATTCATGGGGTCACGCCAGTATTAGACATGACCGCCATGAATTTCTAGTAAAGTATTTAAAAAAAACGCAACACCCAGAATAAAGTCCTTTAATTGAAATAAACACACAATTCTTTATTGTTCTAAATTAAACTATACTTACCATCACGCCCATTCCAGCTGAAGCCAACGATCTCCTGCAATAAAAGAAAAATAATAAACCAACCTCATCCTTACCTTTCCATGGTTCCCACGACAGCTTCAGCTCTGCTACATCGAGATGACAGGCTGGACCGCAGCAGAACGCTGCCATCCAGCCTGTCATGCCGCAGACACTGAGAAGAGCAGGCATGCTTGCGCTCCTCAGTGTCTCACTGTGACGGCATCCAGATGAGCCGAGGTCATGTCCAATGAACTCGGCTCACCTCATGCACGTCACTGACAGCGTGGGAAAATTCTCACGCTGAAGTGCTGAGTGCAGGAGAATTCTCCCACGCTGTCAGTGACGTGCATGAGGTGAGCTCATGTCCAATGAACTCAGCTCACCTCATGCACCTCACTGACAGCGTGGGAAAATTCTCCTGCACTCAGCGCTTCAGCGTGAGAATTCTCCCACGCTGTAAGTGACGTGCATGAGGTGAGCCGAGTTCATTGAACATGACCTCGGCTCATCTTTATGCCGTCACAGAGAGACACTGTGGAGCGCAAGCAAGCCTGCTCTTCTCAGTGTCTGAGGGATGACAGGCTGGATGGCTGCGTTCTGCTGCGGTCCAGCCTGTCATCTCGATGTAGCAGAGCTGAAGCTGTCGTGGGAACCATGGAAAGGTAAGGATGAGGTTGGTTTATTATTTTATTTTTATTACAGGAGATCGTTGGCTTCAGCTGGAATGGGCGTGACGGTAAGTATGGTTTAATTTAGAACAATAAAGAATTGTGTCTTTATTTCAATTAAAGGACTTTATTCTGGGTGTTTGTGTTTTTTTTAACTTTGACTATGGGGTTAGTAATGGAGGTGTCTTATAGACGCCTCTCCATTACTAACCTGGGCTTGATGTCAGCTGGCATTATAAGCTGGCACCCTTCCTGGGCTATTAATATCAGCCCCCAGCTGTCTGCCTAGCCTTTGCTAGCTATTAAAATAGGGGGGACCCCACGTCATTTTTTTTGGGGGGTCCCCCATTTTAATAGCTAGTAAAGGCTATGTATTCAGCTGGGGGCTGATATTAGTAGTCTGGGAAGCTCCGTGGGTATTACCCCCTTCCGAGGCTTCAAACATCTGCCCCAGCCGTTTGCTTAACCTCCGCTAGAGCCTAAAATTATGGGGGATCCCGACGCCAATTTTTATTTTAATAAATCCTTTATTTTAACACTAAATGACAAGTACAGTAACCAACACTGTCACTGTACTTATTATAAATGTGACTGACATGTTTCTATCTATCTAATCTATGTGTGAAGCTCTATTCTTTCTGTTCTAAATTGTCGGGTACCGCTGCTGAATTGCCGGCCGGCTTTTTTAAAGAGACAGTGCATGAAAACACTATTATTTTTTTAAATAAATCCTTTACACTAAATGACAAGTACAGTAAGCAACACTGTCACTGTACTTATTATATATGTGACTGACATTTTCTATCTATCTAATCTATGTGTGAAGCTCTATTCTTTCTGTTCTAAATTGTCGGGTACCGCTGCTGAATTGCCGGCCGGCTTTTTTAAAGAGACAGTGCATGAAAACACTATTATTTTTTTAAATAAATCCTTTACACTAAATGACAAGTACAGTAAGCAACACTGTCACTGTACTTATTATATATGTGACTGACATGTTTCTATCTATCTAATCTATGTGTGAAGCTCTATTCTTTCTGTTCTAAATTGTCGGGTACAGATGCTGAATTGCCGGCCGGCTTTTTTAAAGAGACGGTGCATGAAAACACTAATATTTTTTTTAATAAATCCTTTACACTAAATGACAAGTGCAGTAACCAACACTGTCACTGTGCTTCTTATATGTGTGACTGACATGTTTCTATCTATCTAATCTATGTGTGATGCTCTATTCCTTCTTGTCTAAATTGTCGGGTACCGGTGTATGCCGCTGCTGAATTTGCCGGCCGGCTTTTTTAAAGAGAGTGTCTTCTGAGCAGTTTGTCAGCTTTTGGACACCTTTGCAGGTGTTTTCTATGTGTTTCTATGTGTTTTTGTTTGCCTGCCATTGGTTTTAACGGTGTTCGACGGTGTTCTAAGGTGTTCTACGAACAGTTCGACGAACAGTTCCTCGAACATCCCGGTGTTCGACGAACCGAACCGAACCCGAACACTACGGGGGTGGCTCAACACTAGTCATTATACCAATAAGGTTGACACGTTTTTGTCCAATTTTGAAACACCAAAAGGTTGTAAACCATGTGGAAAATGTGTGGCATGTCCCAACATTGGAAGTGCGAGAGATTTTCAGAGTTCGGATGGATTACTAACCCATCAGATTCAACACTGTATTACCTGTACTACATCTGCAGTAATATATTATGTTACCTGCCCCTGTCCACTAATTTATGTAGGACTGACGACTCGCCAGTTGAAAATCCGGATACGCGAACATGTATTAGGAATCGAAGCAGCAAAAGATGTCGATGACGTGTCCTTACTGCAAACACTGCCACGGCATTTTAAACAACATCACAATTGCAATGCCTCTCTATTACGAGCTATTGGAATCAATCATATCCCACATAATATCAGGGGCGGAAAAATCAGTAAATCTCTGGCAAAATTAGAAACTAGGTGGATTTGGACGCTAAAAACCACACATCCCCTGGGCCTTAACGAAAATATAAGCTTTGTTCCGTTCCTGTAATCTGTCTTCTTTGGTCTTTGTACCATTTTTATAGGTTTTATCTTTTTTGTGTTTTAAACTATTCTTTTTCATTTTTCATTTTTAGTGTATGGTTTGTGTTGGCCTTCGTTTACCTTATTACCTGAGTAACAATATATCTGCTCACGTCATCTGGAGTGCTACCTGGAATCGTGGATCATTGAAACATCATTGTTGATCTGGCTGCGGCGTCTCATCTATTACCATATATTTATATATATTTTTGTTATTTTTCACTTTTATATAAATTTTATCTTTCCTTTTATTTCACTGAGTAGCTACATTGTCATCATACACACACACTTTAATTTCACTGTACACATACATTTATCACATTATATCCTTTGCTCACTGCAATCGTCTCACATATATCTCACTCTAGCATCTTTTATACCCCACATTTTTTTGCACAATTATATACATATATTTTTTTGCACTTATATTTTTGCACATCTTTTCTATATATTTTTCAATCATTTTATTTATTTTTTTATTATTATATTTCTCTATTTATTATTTATTCTTTATTATTATTTACTTGTATTATTATTTCTAATTTTTTCTCTTTTGCTTTTTTTCTTATTTATTTTTTATTTTTTATTTATTATTTTTATTTTTTTATTTTATTTTTTTATTTTTTTATTTATTTATTTTTTTATTTTTTTATTTATTTATTTTTTTATTTATTTTTAATTTTTTATTTTCTTTTTCAATTATTATTTATTTTTTATTTGTCATTACTATTTTTATCCATGTGCCATTATTATTTATTTGTACTCTATATTTATTCTTATTTAGTAATCTTTCACTTCTATATTCATCTATTATCTTTGTGCCACATTTTTTTTGTGGTGATATATACTGGATATTTTTGTCCACCATATGTGGTTGTATATATCTATATATGTATCTGTATAATGTTATATATATTTATTTGTACTTATATGGATTTTTGTACATGTGATGATTATAGTTTTACCTGTGACATGTATATATATATTTATTTTCTTATCTATATTCACACGTTTATTGAGAATTTGTCTTCACATTCTTGGTATTAATTATTCTCTTGATCCATTGTATTTAACAATGATATTTTCACTACACTCTTTACATTCTTATATATTTTTATGTATTTTACATTCATATCTCTCTGGTTGATATCCTATTTTTATTTATCTTTCTTCATCACTCATTTTTTTACTTACACTTACCCCACATATATATAGTTATATGTGTCACAGTTTTGCACATTGCACTTTACTGCTTTGATTCAAATATATATGTCCTTGGTAAGGTATATATATTGTATATATAATATTATCTTGTCATTACACTTTGGTCACCTACCTAGGCCCATCCAGTGCGCTCGCGCCGTCTGTGCCCCTTGTTCCTGCCGGCCCCGCATCTCTATGTGTAAGGTGGCTCGGGTCACATGACCCGATTATTCCGATCACATGATGCGGTGGATCCGCAGGTCCTGGTGCCTCCAGACAGCGCGTGCGCAATTAGGCTGGATGAACCATCGTATAGGACCTTACCTTACAGTGCATTATGGGTACTGTATACGCCCGCCCCCTCTGACGCAATCCTGAAAGGCACTTCCGGTTTCGGAGCAGTCACGCCGTACATACGGCGTCCCCCTTCTTTTTCATATTGTCAGCGATTGGCTACAAACCCCTTTTTATAGTCCGTGCTTCCAAAGACCAAACACCCCCTGACGAAGGACACTGCAGTCCGAAATGCGCATCGGGGCCTTCCTCTGTGATCCCTCCATTTCCCATATACAGGTATGTCAGGCTTTCTGCTTAATATTTGGCACATTATATTTAAATAGATGTACCACTTGAACAGCATAGTCACACTGACATATGAATTGGTGATTTTCTCTTATATATACAAAAACATGTGTGATTTTTTTCTGACATACGTTTTGACTATTTATTCTGCGGATCTGTAACATATCTTGCCCATTGTATGGTTCTATGTATTTTACTTTTACTAGTACGTTGCATTTCATGGTTTGTGATAAGGTGGGATTGCATGTGTTTGCAGCACCACTTTGACCAATTTTCAATAAAGGTCCATTTATATTCATATTTGTTTATGTTTCTTGTATTCTGGACTGGACATTCGGTGGTTCTCCTATCTCTTCTATTGCTACATGATGAATGAATATTATCAAATAGATAACACAAAACTCTAGAACACCAGACTCCATAATATTGGACTTTATTTATAAAAATTAGGATAGGCAAGAAATTAAAGTGTTGCCCATAGCTGTCATATATTCAGCAGTCATATTGTTAGCTTTTCGTACTTTTTTTTTTAAAGCAGTGATCACAATTATTGCTATGAACCAGTTCTTGTCTACTCTGTTTTTCATACTTGTCCCAATAGAATAAATCAGTATCTAATTATCTTTCTATAGAAAGTTCCCAATCAACATGAAACCTCACAAATTTTTCCATTGGTATTCTGAAAAAGCAGTATGTCACTGATATGTTAAAGGGAATCTGTCAGCTGGGTTTTGCTATTTAAGCTAAGAGCAGCATGATGTAGACCCTGATTCCAGCTATGTGCCACTTACTAGGTTGTGTGTTGTTTCAATAAAATCAGTGTTTTATCAGGAGTAGATTATCACTAAAAGGACTAATGTCCTGGCTAGATTTGGGGATTAGTTCCGGTGACCTGTTGCTTGGTGGCTTGGTCTTCTGCCTGTCAAGCTGTAGCTCTTTTTGTTCCATGTAAAAATGCTGATTGTTCTGTTACATGCATGCTGCGAGGTTCAGATAGGGGCGAGACAGGTTACATGAATTCTTTAGAATCCAGGGGGAACCGTTACTCAGTACGACCATAGACCATGTGCTGCAGCTTCTCTCAGGCATACAGGGTTATTGACCCTCAGGCACAGACATGTAGGTTGTTTCACTTGCTGATCAGACACACTTTACAAGAGTCCTCATAAATGGTAGAACAGTAGCATTTAATAAGAAGCTGCACAGCCCGTGCAAGTTAAGTCTTATGAGCAACAGGCTCTAGTGACAAACAGTACAGTTTCCTTAGCAGCACAGCAGTTCACAGTCTTCCCAGTAGTACAGGACAGCACAGTTCTAATGCAAAGGCACATTAATGAATACAGCATTCTTCACAGCACAGTGAGATGGAGGAAGGGGGGGGCGGCTGAGGGAGATGGTCCATGTGACACCTTTTCTTCCAGTCCTTATCGTTCTTCCTGACAATACTCTGCACTGCTAGTTTGGGAACTCTACCTGACCTGTGCTTAGCATCACTCCTGACTTGAATCCTTTTCACTTGCAGGGGCGCTTCTGTGAGATACAGAACACACACACCACCTTTCTCTTCGGCTCCGGCCAGACAGTAAACAACTTCCCCACAATCCCTCTGGGGCTCTGCTAAAACATTCCCCTTCTCCTGTGACTGTGTTAACTCCTCTAGTTGCTGGATGCTTCTAGAGCACAACACTTCCTCTCTCCTGTGCTTGTTTTACTTCTAATAGTTGCTGAATGCTTTTAAAGCAACAGCACTACTTCTGCATGTCACACTCTGCAACAGCACTACTTCAACATGTCACAGTTCCTTTGTACTTATTCTCCCTTATTGGTTTGCTCCTTACCAGGTGTTTTCCATTTTCCCATCTTGGTTTGGTTTGCCAGATTGCTTTGACGAGGACAGAGGTAAGTTTTCAGTTTTTTCTGCCTTGTGTAAATTATAATTTTGCCTGCGTCCTGTATCCGCTGGGTCCAAGATTGAAAAAGTAGGCATTGTTTTGTCTTTACCTTGTGGAGATCCACAGGCTTGGGCATTCTTTTTGCCTTAGGTTAAGTTCACACGTAGCGTTTTTGAAGCATTTTTTGCGCCATTTTCCCGACCGTGAAAACGCCACGAAAACAGTTGCTAATTTTTCTGTCATGCATAGCAATGCGAATTCGGATGTGCTGTGCACATGATGTGTTAATTAACATGCCGAATTCGCATTGTGTTGCAAAACGCAGCATGGCCATTTCTAGTGCGATCATGCCGCGAATTTGCGGCCATTGAGTTACACTGAAAGGCAGCAAACCTACAGGTAAATGTGGATTTTCTGCGTTTCAATTAAATTCAATGGCCGCGAATTTGCAATGCAAATGCGGTGCGTGTGGTACCCGGGATGAAGAGGAGACTACAACTCTTCTCAACCCGACCGCTGCTCTCACTGAAAACAGCGGGAGCGGCGTGGATAGGAGGAGAAGTAGCCTTCCCAGCCAAGCTGGTTACCATGCATGGTAAGAAAAGAAATAAAAAAGTTAAAAATAAAAAATAAACTTCTATACTCACCTGTCCGGCAGCCCCCGGCGGCGATCTTCTCCTGGTGGCTGGCAGTACTTACAGGACCTGCGCTGACATCACAGAGCAGTGACACCAGCACAGGTCCCGATGGTCTCGTGACCGTCAGGACCTGCGCTGACGTCGCCGCTCAGCTGATGGTCACGTGACCACTCAGCTGTCCGGTGATGTCAGCGCAGGTCCTGATGGTCACGTGACCGTCAGGACCTGCGCTGAGGTCACAGATCAGCTGATGGTCACGTGACCACTCAGCTGATGGTCACATGACTGCTCACCTGAACGGTGACGTCAGCGCAGGTCCTGATGGTCACATGACGGTCAAGACCGGCGCTGAGGTCACAGATCAGCTGATGGTCACGTGACCACTCAGCTGATGGTCACGTGACCATCAGCTGATCGTAAGCTCACCGGGGCTGATCTGCTGATCTTCAGCTGATCAACCCCAGTGGCATCCTGCAGCATGTATACTGACAGGGGATGATTTTGCACCCCTCTCAGTATACATTGCTGTATTCTACAGCAGTGACATCAGTGATGGCTGATGTCATTGCTGTATAAGTGACACAAATCGTCGTGGGACACTCGGTGGTATGTGGACTGTGTCATTGACGGCAGACAGGTGAGGAATATGCTTTTTTATTTTACATTTTTTTCAGGAGATCAAGGGCTTTGCTGACCCATGTAATAAAAAAAATTGTAGAACCGTGTGTTTTTTATTTCATTAAAATACTTTATTCTGGCCGTGTCTTTTATTGAAAAAGCGGTGACCATTTTACTACGCAGTTAGTAATGGGGGTGTCTTATAGACGCCCTTCATTACTAACCTGGGCTTCACGTCAGCTGCCAATACAAGGCTGATGTGAACCCCAACCCCATTACCCCACTCGCCACCACAACAGGGCAGTGGGAAGAGCGGAGGCTAAGCGCCAGATTTGGCACATCTTATGGATGCGCCATTTCTGGGACTGTTGAGGGGTGATATTATTAGCCGCAGTGGGGGATAGTATTCCCTGGCTATTAATATCAGCCCACAGCTGTCTAGTTTAGCCTTTGCTGGTTAGATTTTATAGGGGTACCCTACGTCAATTTTTTTGTGGGGTCCCTCTGTAATCTAGCCAGTAAAGGCTAAACAAACAGCTGTGGGCTGATATTAATAGCCACGGAACATTGTTGGCTAATGGCCCCTTCCCCAGCTACTAATATCAGCCCCCAGCGATTTGCTTTCCCTCTGCTGGCTATAAAAATGACGAGGGAGCACACGCCATTTTTTTTTTTTACATTTTCGGCTCTGTGCCCACTATCCGGATGTACCAGCGCTTTGGACTCATATTTTTTGCAGCATCCAAAAGTTGCATTCTATTGAACACAGGTAAATCCACATGTGTTTACTGAACCATGCGGATTTACCGCATACAATATTTTCTAGTGGTCAAATTTCTGTTGCGGAGACTAGCGACTCCGCATGAGAATTTGACATGCTGCGGTCCTGAAAGACGTGCCGCATATCAGTGTCCATGGGTGATTTGCAGCCTCAGAGGCACGCATAGTGGACATGGGATTTCTAGAGACCCAATCCACTATGCTGTAACATCTGGATGCTGTGGGTTTGACGTTGTATAAACACGCAGCATCAGACCTGCAGCAGCTCCTGATCGTGGCCACGTACCCAAACTCACCCGCAGCATGTCAATTTCTGTAGCAGACACGCCAGTCTCAGCTGCAGATTTTGACCGATTGAAGTGTCATTATATGCAGTGGATCACATTTACTGACAACAAAAGTGCGGCATTAGCACACCCCTTTTTAGACACAGCAAAAACAAGTTGTGTCCAAAGTGCTGCTGAGTGCTGATTGGGGTGACGTAGCGGCTATCGAACCAGCTGTGAGATGTTATTAATGGCCATGGACCATATTTGCCTAATGGCACATTTCCAGGCTAAAAATATCAGCTCACAGCAGACACATAAATTACGTGAATAGCTAATGAAGATTGAGTGAATGAGACTAACTGACACCTAGCTCTATTGTTTGGTTATGACAAGCTGTCAATCAGACCTTTTCATGACCAAACTTAATTAAAGTAAAGTAAAGAGTTAAATAAACACACACAGAGCAAACACTTTATTTGAATTACAACAGACACAGTCTTTAATCATTCAAATTAACCAATATACTCACCCCAGTTCTGATGGTAATCCAATGTTTAAGCAATGTCCCACCAAATAACCTTATTTAGCTCCAAAAAGCATTCATTGATGTACAAAACTCTTCAAAAAATGCGTTTTACCTGCCAAGTAGAAGCAGAAATCCACAGAAAATTTCTGCTTCAAATACGCATCGTGCGCACATACATTTATCCTGTGTTTTCCTCTGCTAAGACATTTTTCTTCGCTCTTGGCCAAGAACTTGACAAAGTCACTGTGGCTGAATCCAAGATCCGTAACTTTCTTCAGGGAGGCCATTTATATTACTTCTACTGCTCAGAGTTTAGACGCTGGGCAATAGAGACCTCCTGGAACGTCCCCGCTCTTCGGAGTCAGTTCAGCCAGGGACTTTTGGATCAAATTCAGGATATGCTGGTCTACAGTTCCCTGCTTCAGTCGTTGGAGGAGGCTATGACACTTGTTGTTCTTTTAGATAGACGCCTGAGAGATAGGGACACATTTAAAAGAGAGGTCCAATGGCAAAGTAATCTTGCTCCCAACTCCCTATTTATTTAGTCCCATAATCTAAGCTAGTTTCTAATATATTTGCTTTAAAAATTCCCTAATATTCCCTAACTACGCTGCCTAATAGCAATTGTATTTTTTTTCTATTTCCGGTCTGCATGCTGGGATACTTAAACGAAGCATCACTGGGGGAAGAGGCTGCAGTTATTTCCGCAGCCCCAACCCCCTCTCTGAAACAAAGCGTTATCAATGATGCTCGATTCAGGGGATGTTCTGTCCCTGCGGTGTCTCCCCTGTGCACAGCGCTATCCCTGCTCTAAATAGTTTTTCTAAAACAATAGAATAGATGCTGTGCACAGGGGAGACAGTGAAGGGACAGAGCTGTATACAGGGGAGACTGCAGGCACAGCACAGACCCTGAAACGAGCATCATTAATAACGCTTTGTTTCAAGGAGGGGTCAGGGGCTGCCGGCAGTGACTGCAGCCTGTGCCTCTGATGATGCTTTGCTTGTGTGGCGCTCCTGAGGGTTCTGTCGCCACAGAGATGCTGCACCTCACCCAGAGGTGTGGTGTCTCCCTTCTCTCAGGTAAGATGGGAGTGCTGCACGGAACCCCAAAACACCTGCATCCAACACCACACTGCTCCAGGCTGGCTGGAGGGGCAACATGCAGAGCGCAGCTGCTGAGCCCTGTCCCTGGCTGGAGTGGGGGGGAACCCAAAGGTAGGGGGAACCAATAGTGGGTGTGGTTAGAGGAAGCAGATACAGGAAGCACTTATACAGTAGATATAAAATAGAGAATCCATCTTAGGGTGGCAGAACAGAGGTTCTAGAAGTTGGAGAACAGTCCAGGAGCAGAGGCTCAGTCAGAGCTCTGCTCCACAGGTTAGGGCTTAGGATAGAGGCCCTGGAGGGGAGCAGGGAGTAGGCTCTGTTCTAAGGAAAGGATCCCAGGGGGTACGGCGCGTGCAGGACGGCACCCGTATGCCCCGCTCCTGCCAGGTGTCAGGAGGGATCGGTTGCTTCATTCTAATCTCCAGGGGGTCAGGTTGGTCCCGGATCCGACGTACAGGAAGGACTTCAGCATACCTGAGCAGGATTGAGAGTGGGCAACGTAGGGCAGCGGTGAGAAGGACTAAGTAAGAAATCGGTCAAAGTAGGAACACGAGAAAGTGTGGTTTCGCCAGGCATTCCTAAGCTGCTTGAAGGAGGACTGAACCCCTGCCCGATGAACACAGTGAGACGAGGGAGGCCTTCACCTGTAAAGTGCACTTGTGAATTGCCTAAGAACTGCAAGTAAAACCTTGGACGACTGCATCGAACAGCCTCTGTCTGTTTCTTCACCGGCGCCATTAATCCTCACCGCACTACAACGCCCAGTGCACCACCTTTCATCTATCTTTACACTTCCCTGAGGCCCGCTCTGCCTGTGGGGAGCCGTACCATCTTTAGCTGCCCTGACATCTGCCTCAGAGGACTGTTGCTGCATTGGTGGTCCTCACCAGACACCACAGGTGGCGTTACGAACTCTTTGAACATTAACTAATAACCGGTAGCCCCTTTTGTGCACTGGCCGCCCTGGGCCAGCCACCGTGATAACCCCAGTGATCTGTCACTGGCCCCTGGGGGCGAGTCACTTGAGTATCTCAGCATGCACTGGTGAAACTCAAACGTATCCTCTTCAGACAAGAAAGAGGGAAAAAAATACAATGGCTGTTAGACAGTATAGTTAGGGAAAAGTAGGAAATTTATGAAGCAAGTATATTAGAAAACAGCTTAGATTATGGCACTAAACAGATAGGGAGTTAGGAGCAAAATTACTTAGTCTTCGGACCACCCCTTTAAAGGTGTTTCAGTGGCATCTTCAGTTGAAACTTGTGAATCTATGCAAATTGGTGTTTGCAGAGACCACAGAGGGGGTGCTGAATAGTGTTGAGCCACCCCCGTAGTGTTCGAGTTCGGTTCGGTTCGTCGAACGCCCGTGTGTTCGCCGAACTGTTCGTCGAACTGTTCGTCGAACACCTTCGAACACCGTTAAAACCAATGGCAGGCAAACAAAAACACATAGAAACACATAGAAAACACCTTCAAAGGTGTCCAAAAGCTGACAAACTGCTCAGAAGACACAACTAACACATGGAAAAGTGACAAGTACATATAGTCATGCGAAAATAAAAGAGGTGGAGGAGTAAAAGGAGGGGGAGACACAGATATAGGCATGTCATGCCCTTCTAAAATCCAAAAAGTGAGAAGCCGACACGGCCAGTCCGCTCCTGCCCGTGCCACCTCCGTGTCGCCGGGTTTGTGCCAGAGCCGCGGTGAACCCTGATGGCCAGCCCCCCTCTCCCAATACTGGTGCCTGTCCGCTGGTGGGTCGAGCGAGCCCCCCTGTGGTGGAGGCAGCTCTAAGCTTTTTAATTTAAATTGTCTCTCTAATTTGAATGAATACACTTTAAATCCATTTACAAGGATCTATTGGAGGGCAAGTCTCATGCCAGCAGCCGTGTAATTCCAGCTCCAGTAGCGTCCACTAAAGCTGCTGCAGTTAAAAAGCTTTTATAAGGATCGAGCTCGGCTGTCCACCGCAAGGCATCCTACTGCCAGTCCCAGCCCCTATGCCTTGGGGTGCCTCCTGATGCTCTTCACTGAGTATCCCATGGTCCCGAAGCATTTCCTTTGAAAAAATTAAGTGTCTAAACTACAGGTGGTGTAGCTTGCTTAACAGCCGGGATAATCCGCTGACTAGCAGACACTGCTACTAGGCACAAAGTATTTCCTGGGCTAGATGCAGTTAAAAATTTGTAATTAGATACTCTCGTTGGATGCTGAGAAAGCATTCCATAGAGTCTCCTGGCACGCCATATATGATTCTCTTAAAAAGCTTGGGGTAGGGGTCTAGGGGACCCTTTTATAGCCAAAATCACGGCCCTGTATCGCAATACGTCACCTAGGCTGAAGAGAAATGGAACTGTAGCACCCTGAGGGCTCGGTTGCTACAGACGTATTGCACCTCACCCAGAGGTGTGATATCTCACTCTCAGGTAAGGATGGAGTGTGGATCAGGACCCGACACCTGCATGCATTACACCACATTGCCGTGGGGCAGGGCGACCAATATGCCCCTGAGATGGGCACGACAGTCCCTGTCCCTGGCTGGAGTGGGGGGAGGGAACACTGAGGAAGGGGAACCCTGTAGTGCAGGAGCAGGGAGGAAGCAGTTCCTGGGTGCATTGAGAAGGGAGTATAAAAGGTGGGCACCATCTTAGTTCAGTGCAGAGAAGTCTGAGCAGAAGTGGCAGGGAGCAGGGGCTCTGCATGAGCTCTGCTCCGGAGGCGGGCCTAGTAACAGAGGCCCAGGCCTGGAAGAGGGAGAAGGAAGGAAGAGGAGCGGAGAAGGCTCCAGGAACGAGGAATGAAGGGATCCCAGGGGTGCGGACGGGCGAGTCGCCACCGCACGCCCGAATCCACCTGCGTGGAGGGGTCAGGCCAAAGGGGGAGACCGGTCCCCGAACTAGTGGAGGCAGGAAACGACCCTCAGCTAGAAACCGGAGGCTCTGACATTTTATGTGGCGCAGCCCCTCGCTACACCCGCTAGGAAGGCACCACATAGGGTCAGGGAAACTGGCGCCAAGTTTACCAAGAGGAGGCCCGAGGCAGCCGGACAGAAGTGTTGGTAAGAATGGCCAGACAAAGGACACACAAAGGGGGTCCTGTGAAGTGCTCCAAAGTTATCTGGGAGTTGTCTGAGCCCCTCACCTGGTGAGCACAGTACGACGTGGGCAGCCGTTACCTGCAGACGTGGTCTGGATAATAAGAACTGTGAGTAAATGCCCTGGACTGCATCACTGACTCCGTGTCGTTACTGCTGCTGCCCTGCACCATCACCCCCATCCTCCGCATACACTGCCCTGAGGCTATACTCCTACCGTGGGGAGTTATGCTACGCTCTGCTGCACCCACAACACCAGCCTCAGCGGTCTGCCCTGTAGCGGCGGTTCACTCTGACCGCAATCCACGGGTGGCGTAGTCGGACATTTAAACATCAAAACCACATAAATAGTTCCGCCACTGGTTTGACCGCCCTGAGCCACGGAACCGGGTCGCCGCCACGAAGACTACAACCACCAGCATCCACCAAAAAGGGTCCGGCTCCGGGTGTCCCAAGCCCAGGGGGTGCGTCAGAACATTTTCATCACCTTTCACAATCACCAATGGGACAAGGCAGGGATGTCCTCTGTCCCCTCTCTTATACATCCTAGTGACGGAGCACCTGCTCTCATCAATTCGCCATAACCCCAATATTAGGTGGATTGAGGTGGGAGGCACCGAGTACAAGTGCTCTTTATTTGCTGATGATGTCCTAGTATATATCACTCAATCACATATATCCATCCATGCTGTTATGGCTGAAATAGATCACTTTGTTACATGGTAAAATTTTAAAATCAATGCAGCGAAGTCTGAGGCCCTTGATGTCTCCCTCCCCAAATCCATATAGGATTCCATCCAGTCCAACTTTCCCTTTGCCTGGCCCTCACAGGGTATCAAATACTTAGGAATTCCTATTCATAGAGACCTCTCCCATCTATGTTATCTTAATTTTGGGCCCTTTATTGAACAACTCCATACAGACCACGGTTGGCAAGTTAGAACTGTAAGATTCACTACGTGAACCGCTGGTGTTTTGTGGAAAAGCACATGTACACTGCGTTCCAAATTATTATGCAAAAAGTGTTTAGGAGTGATAAGGGAAGAATTTGTTTGTTTGGCAGTTAAACTCATTGATGGTGATGTGTGTCAGGGCTCTTTATATCACTGTAAGCAATTGCAGACACCTGTGCTAATTAGTTTGGCAGGTGTGTCCAATGAAAGGCAAGACTATTTAAGAAGGCTCTCTCACATTATTAAGCAGCCTACATTTTCTGCCCAAATGGGAAAGAAAAAGGATGTGTCGGCTGCTGAGAAGCAACAAATTGTGGAGTGTTTAGGTCAAGGCATGACTACAATCAACATTGTGCGATGATCAGGATGAAGTGTCTTGGCAATCAAGAAGTATGTAGCTGATTCACAGTACACACGTGTGCGTGCTGATAAGGGCAAATTGAGGACTCTTTCCTACAGGCAATTACGTCAGGTTGAAAGAGCAGCGGCAAAAAAGCCTTGTCATAGCAGCAGACAAGTTTTTGAAGCTGCTTGTGACGCGCCCCCTGGGACATATTCCTTTTTGAGGGGAATACCCGGCACCGGATCAGATGGGGGGGGGGTTGTAGTCTCCGAGCGGCTGTGACCCGGCCCGTGCCCAGGGCGTCAAACTCAGTGTTATGTGGCAGTCCTACAGATGTTATTAAGAGTTCTTTTGTGTCGACTACGCCACCCGTTGTGATGCGGTCACTGTGGCCGCCGCTGCAGCAGGGTCCGCTGAGGCTGATGGTGGGTGCGCAGCTTGGTGGGATAACCCCCAACGGGAGGGGTATAGCCTCAGGGGGGACAGGTGCAGAGGATGGGGGTTGTGGTGGTGCAGTGCAGACGGCAATGAAGACAGAGTCGGGTTGTGCAGTTAAGGGTGTTTACTTACTGCAGATGTTGTACTGGTCACTCCAGCTTCGAGTGACCACCCGAGCCGTGCTGCGTCCACCAGGTCCTGGATCCAGCCAACCCCCAAACAAGTCCGGAGCGTGGCCCTGAGCTCTCCTTCTGTCCCGTTCTCTGGCCGTCCCCACCAGTGATCCACCTAGGTCCAGCTCCCTCGGGCCTTCTGTTGGGACACCCTTGGCCTTGGGTTCACTGACCCTTCATGTGGTGTGCCTTCGGGGTGGATGTGATGGGTGGCCGTGGCAGATGCTGCCCACGGCCTCCGGTCTCTGGCTAGGGTGTGTTTTCTGCCCCCGCCAGTTTGGGATCCGGTACCCTGTGCCGACTCTTCACCCGGGGATTTAATTTGGGTTCTTGGAGTCCTCTTTTCTGTTTCCCCCTCTGGGTCTCTCTTCTCCTCTCTCACTCTGGGTCTCTCTTCTCCTCTGCTTGCTGACTTGTTCTCTGCATCTGACCCTGTTCTTAGTTGGTGCCCACCTTATATACACCCTCTATGTGTGAGCTCAGGTGACCAGCACCCAATGAGCTCCTAACTTTACCCAGGCTGCTCCCCCTATCTGCCCCTACACTATTTGGGATGTACCACCCCCCTCCCACTCCAGCCAGGAACAGACTCGGTCGTACCTGCACATTTCTAAGTGGGAGTACCGTCGGCCTGCTCCTCGGAAATGGGATGTGTGTAGTGCATGCAGCCTACCGAGCTCAGTTCCACTCTCCATCCTTGCCCGGGAGTGGAATATCACACCTCTGGGTTGAGGTGCAATACCCCTGTAGCAGCCGAATCCTCAGGGTGCTACATTCCCCCCTGGTAAATCACAGCACGTCCTCGGGCTGTAAGACATAAACACCAAACATACATTTTTTTTTCATAAACATATAAAACAACATATATTAGCAAATAAAACATTCTCGTCGCCTCTGGCTCCTCCTCCGGTCACTGTGCAACGTGTGACCGGGTAAAGTGCGACAGTCTCTCTGGAAAACTGGTTTTCCTATAAAACCAGTAGGGGGCGCTTTAGGAAGCGCAACTATATACAGGGAATATGGCCGCTCTCAGTCCTCGGCCAGGTATTAGGGAGGAATGACCGCTCTCAGTCCTCGGTCAGTAGGATTTAAGGGATAAACGGGTAAACAGTTCACACATGCTGGTCCCAACGGGGACTATTTTAGCGGCAGTAACAGTTCACTGTGCCCCGACGGGCAACTATATACAGCTTCTGCTCCGCTGTACTTAACGACGACGTCCTCCTGCTCTTTCTTTATGGTTTCCTTTAACTTCAGATTCAGACCCGTCCGGGTCCTCTTGTTCTTCCTCCTCACACCGCAGCTCTTCCTCCGTCAGGCGATGCACATGGAGGGCGTAGGGTCCTTTGGCACACTTGTGCCGGGTGAAGGTGACCTCGTCCCCGATGTAAAGGTCACGACCTCTGTGTCCCTCCGGTAGGTGGGACTCAACGTCTCTCCTGGTCACAAAGACGTCACCTGGGGTGCGGTGGTCTCGGATGAAGCCCCACCCGTGCTGCATATTAAACTTGATCACAGTCCCGGTGGTGCGGGGACTATGCGCTGCACGGGGGTCTCTCCTGGCCCGGCTCTTCTGCTCCGCGCTCCTTACTTGAGCTTGCTGTTCCCGGACCCGCCTTTCTCTCCGCTCCCTCTCGAAGACCTCGAGCTGTTGGCGGCAGCACTCAGCACGCTCCGCTGCAGCTGCCCGAGTCTCCTGAGTGAACCCCATGAGATCTTCTCCGGTGGGGTCCCACTCAAATTGGGCCTCTTCTAGCGGGGGCGAGATCCTCTTTACGGGCTTTGGAGCCGGGATCAGGGGTGCACACATGGCCCCAGCCTTCCTCTGCCGTTCCAGTTCATGATATTCCTGGGGCCAGATGAAAGGCTGCCCATCCGGGCACGTGTGTTGGTTAAACAGGTCCTCTCCCAGATGCGGCACTCTTGGTCTTATGGGCGCGGTGGTGTTAGCGCCCGGGTTGCCCGGGCCTTGCGGCCAGGCCTGGGGTATCTGGAAGGTGAAGGGCACCGTAAGGACGGCGGCACCCTGGGCTACTTGGCCCTGCGACCAGGCCGGGGGCTCCGCGGAGGTAGGGGGCGCTGTTGGTATTGCGGCGCCCGGGGGTACTAGGCCTTGCGACCAGGCTGGTGGTACTTCCTGCTTGGTCACGCTCGGGGTCGAGGCGTGTGACGTCACAGGGGTCGCGGCTCCCGTTTGAGGCCTAGTCTGTGGCGGTGACGTTGCGGTTACGGGCACGGCAGGGGATACTTCGGGCTCTGCGACGGGGAGCTGGGGCAGGTACGCGGTTTCCCGGTTTGGGGTATAGACATCCCCTTTACCTGCCTCCACTCGTTCGGCTCCCTTCTCGGCGCCGTCTCCGGCCTTCAGTCCTCCTGCGCCATCCTCAGAGGCGGTCTGTCTCCTCGTCTTGGGTGGCGTGCTCCGCTGACGGGTCTCGGTCTGCTGGGCCATCTCACGGCTCCACTCCGCCAACGTCTCTCGCTGCACCCGGGCCATCCTCCTTGCGAGGCCCTCCAGAGCGGTCTGCGCACACTCCCGGTCTCGGGGGAGCTGTGCTAGGACCTCCACTAGGCCTAGTGGGGTCGTTGTTTCCAGCAGGCTCCTGACCAACGGGTCGGTGCTGCTCTGCTCTCCTTCCACTGTTTCCAGCAGGCTCCTGGCCAACGGGCCGGTGCTGTTCTGCTTTCTCTCCATCTCCGGGCAAGCTCCTCCGCTACTCCTCTCCAAGCTTCTTGCCTCCGGGTGCGCTCGCACCAGACTCCTCGTTAGACTTCTTGTCTCCGGGTGCACTCGCTCCAGACTGCTCCAGGCGGCACCCATCATCGTTCTTTTCTTTCGTCTCCTCCCACTTCGAGGGCGGTCCCGGGGCAACTCGGTGACTGTCAGCTCCAGGGGTAGTTCTTTCACGCTGACAGACACCTCCAGCATCACAGTCTCTGTTGGTGGGGGCGGTTTCCACTTTTGGCGCCATTTTCTGTCCTGGCCCACGATGGGAGGCGGCCTCTTGCCCTCCTTTGGCACGCCCATAATGGCGTCCGCTGCTCTTCCAAGGCGGGAAATCTTCGGATTTGGCGGGAAGCGTCGCCCAGTGGCGGGAAACTCTGCAGATGGCGGGAACAAGCTGGAAATGGCGGACAATCGGCGGGAAACGACCTGTGATGGGGTCCGATGGCGTGGACCCTCCGGAACCGGCGGGAGACTTCTTTCTGAGGTAAACTTGCACTTTTCTTCAGGCACGCAGTACCCGGGTGTTGCGGGCACGTAATCCTGCCGACTACGCCAAAGTTGACGCGCCCCCTGGGACATATTCCTTTTTGAGGGGAATACCCGGCACCGGATCAGATGGGGGGGGGGTTGTAGTCTCCGAGCGGCTGTGACCCGGCCCGTGCCCAGGGCGTCAAACTCAGTGTTATGTGGCAGTCCTACAGATGTTATTAAGAGTTCTTTTGTGTCGACTACGCCACCCGTTGTGATGCGGTCACTGTGGCCGCCGCTGCAGCAGGGTCCGCTGAGGCTGATGGTGGGTGCGCAGCTTGGTGGGATAACCCCCAACGGGAGGGGTATAGCCTCAGGGGGGGACAGGTGCAGAGGATGGGGGTTGTGGTGGTGCAGTGCAGACGGCAATGAAGACAGAGTCGGGTTGTGCAGTTAAGGGTGTTTACTTACTGCAGATGTTGTACTGGTCACTCCAGCTTCGAGTGACCACCCGAGCCGTGCTGCGTCCACCAGGTCCTGGATCCAGCCAACCCCCAAACAAGTCCGGAGCGTGGCCCTGAGCTCTCCTTCTGTCCCGTTCTCTGGCCGTCCCCACCAGTGATCCACCTAGGTCCAGCTCCCTCGGGCCTTCTGTTGGGACACCCTTGGCCTTGGGTTCCCTGACCCTTCATGTGGTGTGCCTTCGGGGTGGATGTGATGGGTGGCCGTGGCAGATGCTGCCCACGGCCTCCGGTCTCTGGCTAGGGTGTGTTTTCTGCCCCCGCCAGTTTGGGATCCGGTACCCTGTGCCGACTCTTCACCCGGGGATTTAATTTGGGTTCTTGGAGTCCTCTTTTCTGTTTCCACCTCTGGGTCTCTCTTCTCCTCTCTCACTCTGGGTCTCTCTTCTCCTCTGCTTGCTGACTTGTTCTCTGCATCTGACCCTGTTCTTAGTTGGTGCCCACCTTATATACACCCTCTATGTGTGAGCTCAGGTGACCAGCACCCAATGAGCTCCTAACTTTACCCAGGCTGCTCCCCCTATCTGCCCCTACACTACTTGGGATGTACCACCCCCCTCCCACTCCAGCCAGGAACAGACTCGGTCGTACCTGCACATTTCTAAGTGGGAGTACCGTCGACCTGCTCCTCGGAAATGGGATGTGTGTAGTGCATGCAGCCTACCGAGCTCAGTTCCACTCTCCATCCTTGCCCGGGAGTGGAATATCACACCTCTGGGTTGAGGTGCAATACCCCTGTAGCAGCCGAATCCTCAGGGTGCTACAGTTGTGCCTCCAACGTCCCCCGAACAACAAGATGCAGGGTCCTTCAGAGGTTTGCAGCTGTGCATGCGCCATCCTGTCGACCTCCTCTATCCACTTCACACAAGCAGAAACGGCTCCAGTGGGCCAAACATTACATGAAGACTGATTTCAAAACTGTTTTGTTCACGGATGAGTGCCGTGCAGCGCTCGATGATCCAGATGGATGGAGTGGAGGATGGCTGGTTGATGGACACCCCACGCAAACACGGCTACAGCGCCAACAAGGAGGAGGTGGAGTAATGTTTTGGGCTGGAATCATGGGGAGAGAGATTGTCGGCCCCTTTAGGATCCTTGAAGGCGCTAAAGATGAACTCCATAATGTATGTGGATTTTCTCAAACAGCACTTCCTGCCATGGTTCAAGAAGAAGAACCGTGTATTTCACAGCAAGATCATTTTTCTGCATGATAATGCACCATCTCATGCTGCACATAAAACATCTGCATCTCTGGCTGATATGGGCATAAAAGGGGACAAACTTATGGTGTGACCCCTATGCTCCCCTGACCTCTACCCCATTCAGAACCTTTGGAGCATCATTAAAAGGAGTGTCTATGATGGCGGGAGGCAGTTCACATCTAAGCAACAGCTCTGGGAGGGTATTCTGTCCTCATGCAAAACAATTGAAGCAGAAACCATCCAAAACCTGACAAATTCAATGGACGAGAGAGTTCAGAAGCTCCTTTCGAACAAGGGGTCCTATGTGAAAATGTAACATCACCTAGAATAAAGTTTTGAGCTGAAAACTGTTTGATTTCAGTTTCTAACAACCTGCTAATGCTTATAATTTCAAAAATGACCATTTTTTTGGTCTTTATTAAAATGAAAAGGTTGACCGAAAAGTTTGGGGGATCTAAGAGTGTGGCAACCCAGTAGTCATGATTACTTCGAATTCTGACAATATGAGGGTCATGCTGCAGGTAGTGCAGCAAGAAGGCACTTATGTGCCTTGCGCATCTCGGAGCCCCAAAATTATTTTCCGGGCTAGATGCAGCTAAAAATTATTTTTAATTTTAAATCTGGTGAAGCTTTAGTATAGATGGCCTAATAGGAACAGTGCTGCACACTGCTACAAAGCCCAAATTATTTTCCAGTCAAGATACAGATAAACATGATTAGTAATTTGAAAGCTTAAAACGGTTGGTAGGGTGATTTTAACCAATCATCAAGCTTTTACTCTCCCCAGGATGACACAGGGGTAGAAAAGTCGTTTCGGATCCATGATTTGTTCATCTTTATGAACGTGAGTCTGTCTACATTATCAGTGGAGAGCCGCGTGCGCTTATCTGTCAGCACACCACCAGCAGCGCTGAACACACGTTCAGACAGAACGCTGGCTGCGGGGCATGACAAGATCTCCAAGGCGTAAGTGGCTAGCTCCGGCCATTTATCCAGATTGGAAGCCCAAAAAGAGCAAGGGTCCAGTGACACAGTCGTGGCTTCAATGTTTACTTGGAGATACTCCTGTACCATCGTCTCTAGGCGTTGACTATGTGTCAGACTTCTTGTCTCCTGTGGCCTTGCAAAGGATGGGCTAAAAAAGTGGTGAAATGATTCCGCAAAATTGATGTTACCAGCAGATACTGTGGTTCTGTTACGGTTTGAGTGCTGAACACTTGACGGTCCCACGGTTGGCAAGTTGGAACTGTGAGATTCACTACGTGCACCACTGGTATTTTGTGGAAAAGCACATGTAAGATTCTGCAACAGTCTCTGCTGATACTCCTGCATGCGTGCATCCCATTCTATGGCAGGAATAATTTCTGCAAATTTACTTTTGTACCAGGGATCTAACAGTGTGGCAACCCAGTAGTCAGGATTATTTCTAATTCTCACAATTCGAGGGTCATGTTGCAGGTAGTGCAGCAAGAAGGCACTCATGTGTGTTGCGCATCCAGGAGCACCAAGTCACTGTTGTGTTGGTGGCGAGGTAACAATCATGCTTCCTTCCTCTGTCCTCTCCCCCCAACCTCGCACAACAGAAATGTGATCACGGTCTCCCTCATCTGATGAGTCTTCCATCAGTTCGTCCTCCACTTCTTCCTGGGCTCCTGCACCTTCCTCACTAGTTTGGCTGCTGCCATGTGCCCTGGTAAAACCATCTCCCCCACCCTCACATGCCTGCCGCCTTGGTGCTGCCGACCGTCTGGACCTTGCAGATGTTAGCCCTTCCGCATACAACTCCTCCTCCTCTACTTCCTCCACCTCCTCTTGTGCCACCACCTGACTCCGAATTCTGTTTAACATGTGCTCCAGCATGTAAATCACCGGAATAGTCATGCTGATAATGGTATCGTCAGCACTAAACATCTTCGTCGCCATTTCAAAACTGTGCAGAAGGGTACATAGGTCCCTGATCTGAGACTACTCCTCCAGCGTGATTTGCCCCACCTCTGAATCTCGTTGGCCCAGGCTATACGTCCGAACGTATTGCACCAGGGCTTGTCGGTGCTGCCACAGTCGCTGCAACATGTGCAGAGTTGAATTCCACCGGGTAGGCACATCGCATTTTAGCCGGTGAAGTGGCAGGCCCAACGACTTCTGTAGAGATGTAAGTCGCTGAGCTGCGGGATGCGAACGGCGGAAGTGAGCACACAGCGACCGTGCCCTCTGCAGAAGGCCATCTAGTCTGGGATAGTGGGCTAAAAATTGCTGGACAACCAGGTTCAACACGTGAGCCATACAAGGCACGTGTGTGACATTGCCCCGGCGAAGGGCCGCACCCAGGTTTGCAGCATTGTCGCACACGGCCTTCCCTGGTTTCAGGTCCAGTGGAGACAACCATTCATGAAATTGGTTCTCCAGAGCTGACCACAACTCCTCAGCTGTGTGACTCACATTTCCCAGACATTTCAATGTAAAAACCGCCTGATGACGTTGAGCCCTACTGCCAGCATAGTAAGGAGGTGTGCAGGATCCCTTCTGCGCAGTTAGAAAGCTTGTGGCATGACCAGACAGGCTTTGGGTGCAGGTGGAAGCCCGAGAGGAGGTTGAGGAGGCAGAAGCAGTGGAGGAACTTTGACATAAAGAGGATTGACGCACAACTCGTGGGGACGGCAAGACTTGGACAGCAGCCCCTTGTCCTGCTGTCACCATAGTTACCCAGTGCCCAGTCAGCGACATGTAACGCCCCTGTCCATGCCTACTCGTCCAAGTGTCTGTGGTGAAATGCACCCTGTCACACACAGAGTTTCTCAAAGAAGCGGTGATGTTATGTGCGACATGCTGGTGGAGCGCAGGCACACCTTTCTTTGAGAAGTAGTGCCGACTGGGCATCTGGTACTGGGGCACTGCGACGGACATAAGGTCTCGAAAATCCTCTGTGTCCAGCAGGCGGAAAGGCAGCATTTCTGTAGCCAAGAGCTTGCAGATGGTGAAATTCAACCTCTTAGCTTTCTCATGGCTAGGAGGAAATGGTCTTTTACTTGTCCACATCTGAGGGACTGAGGTCTGGCTATTGTGCTTAGACGGGGTTGATAAGGGTGTCCCCGGCAAACTGCCGGTCTGTGAGGAAGATGCAGGCGGACATGTTAGGTTGCCTTGATCCAAAGGTGGTGCTATCGATGTCGGACAGCGCTCAACACCAGCTGGTGTTACCACCTCCAAAGAAAATGATGACCTGCCAATCACGCTGGCTGTTGCGGGTAAAGAGGTGGCAGGTCTGCGCCCCAAAACAGGTGTGACTGCTGTCCCCCCAGTCACAGAGGATGAAGAGGCCGCGGATGCACAAGATATGGCAGGCGGTGGTTGGCCCGGCCGGCTAGGCCGCATTGTAGCACACTGAGCTTCCCACTGCAACTTATGCTTCATGTCCATGTGCCGGTTCATGCATGAAGTACTCAAACTATGTATTTTTTGGCCTCTACTTAGCTTTTGCTGACAAATGTTACAGATAACACGAGTCGGGTCATCTTTATCGATCTGAAAAAATGCCCAGGCTATGCAAGGCTTAGCACCCATGCGACCTGAAGAGCCACCACGACTTGTGGTGAGAGGCAGAGTTGTGTTTGAGGATGCAGTTGTTGACGTGCTTCCAGTACTACGTCTCTGTCCAGGAAGGCGCAACCTGACCTCGTCGTCACTAGCATCTTCCTCCACCTCCTCTGCTGACCTCATCTCTTGGCTGACTGTGGGTTGACAGTAAGTGGGATCTCCGACCTCATCATCATCACCCTGTGCGTTATCACACCCGTCGTCCTCAGAGCCAACCTGTTCCTGCCCTGACAAAAAACTAAAGTTCTCGCTCCAATCAGGTATTTGAGTCTTATCATCGTCTTCCTCATTGTCTCCACCAACAGGAGTTACAGTTTGGGAATGAGGGTCTACATTATGGTCAGAACCTTCTGCGTCTGGTCCTGGATCCGACTCATAAAGATTCTGGGCATCAGTGCAGATCATTTCCTCGTCTGGATTCACAGAAGCGCTGGAGTCGACCTCTGATTCCCAGGCTATAGTATGAGTAAACAGCTCTGCAGACTCAACCATCTGTTCTACCTCATACTCAGACGGGCAGCTGGAGATTTGGGAGCTGTGAGGAAGCAAGTGCGATTTGGGTGACACCTTTGAGGACTGGAGTATTTGTGATGTTGAAGTTGATGTGGAGGAGAGCCCACTTAAAGGAGCACTTGATATCCGTTGAAGCACCTGCTGTTTTTGTGCCTCATCTGGAATTTGTAGCGATTGGCGTGGCCGTAAGAAAGGGATCTTATCACATTGTCCGCTAAAAGAAGTAGACATTTTAGTTTGGCTGGAAGATGGTCTTTCTTCTGCAGATGTTACTGTTGCTTTAACACCTACCCCACGGACACAACCTTTTTTCCCCTTCCCAACACGCCTATTCCCCTTTCCACCAGCAGCAGGCCTTTTTCCACTCATTTTGGTGGTTAACTAATTCACAACTCTGGAGTTGTTTGCACAAAAAAACAATGGATGGTAACCGAGCAGAGCTGAGTGGCCAAACTGTGGTATTAGGCCAAAACTATTGGCTGGGTTAGATGCAGAAAAAAATTATTTTGAATTTGCAACCTGATGGAGGTCAGTATAGATGGATTAATAGAACAAGACCCACACACAGCTAGAAGCCCAATATTTTTTCAGAGGTAGATGCAGAAAAAACTATATTTAGTTTGCAACCTGATGGAGGTCAGTATAGATGGACTAATAGAACAAGTCCCACACACTGCTAGAAGCCCAAATATTTTTTCAGAGGTACTGTAGATGCAGATAAAAATTAGTTTTAATTTGCAACCTGATGGAGGTCAGTATAGATGGACTAATAGAGAAAGTCCGACACACTACTAGAAGGCCAAATATTTTTTCAGAGGTAGATGCAGAAAAAAATATATTCAGTTTGCAACCTGATGGAGGTCAGTATAGATGGATTAATAGAACAAGACCCACACACAGCTAGAAGCCCAATATTTTTTCAGAGGTAGATGCAGAAAAAAATATATTCAGTTTGCAACCTGATGGAGGTCAGTAGAGATGGACTAATAGAACAAGTCCCACACACTGCTAGAAGCCCAAATATTTTTTCAGAGGTACTGTAGATGCAGATAAAAATTAGTTTTAATTTGCAACCTGATGGAGGTCAGTATAGATGGACTAATAGAGAAAGTCCGACACACTACTAGAAGGCCAAATATTTTTTCAGAGGTAGATGCAGAAAAAAATATATTCAGTTTGCAACCTGATGGAGGTCAGTATAAATGGATTAATAGAACAAGACCCACACACAGCTAGAAGCCCAATATTTTTTCAGAGGTAGATGCAGAAAAAAATATATTCAGTTTGCAACCTGATGGACGTCAGTATAGATGGACTAATAGAACAAGTCCCACACACTGCTAGAAGCCCAAATATTTTTTCAGAGGTACTGTAGATGCAGATAAAAATTAGTTTTAATTTGCAACCTGATGGAGGTCAGTATAGATGGACTAATAGAGAAAGTCCGACACACTACTAGAAGGCCAAATATTTTTTCAGAGGTAGATGCAGAAAAAAATATATTCAGTTTGCAACCTGATGGAGGTCAGTATAGATGGATTAATAGAACAAGACCCACACACAGCTAGAAGCCCAATATTTTTTCAGAGGTAGATGCAGAAAAAACTATATTCAGTTTGCAACCTGATGGAGGTCAGTATAGATGGACTAATAGAACAAGTCCCACACACTGCTAGAAGCCCAAATATTTTTTCAGAGGTACTGTAGATGCAGATAAAAATTAGTTTTAATTTGCAACCTGATGGAGGTCAGTATAGATGGACTAATAGAGAAAGTCCGACACACTACTAGAAGGCCAAATATTTTTTCAGAGCTAGATGCAGAAAAAAATTATATTCAGTTTGCAGCCTGATGGAGGTCAGTATAGATGGATTAATAGAACAAGACCCACACACAGCTAGAAGCCCAATATTTTTTCAGAGGTAGATGCAGAAAAAAATATATTCAGTTTGCAACCTGATGGAGGTCAGTATAGATGGACTAATAGAACAAGTCCCACACACTGCTAGAAGCCCAAATATTTTTTCAGAGGTACTGTAGATGCAGATAAAAATTAGTTTTAATTTGCAACCTGATGGAGGTCAGTATAGATGGACTAATAGAATGATGCTATGCCCAAAAGATTTTACTTCACTAGGTGCAGTAAAAAAATTGGTATTCTATACACAGGTGGTATATCTTGCAACACAGATAGGCTACTCCACTGACTAACACACTCTGCAATAGGCCAAAAAGGATTAGCTTTGCTAGATTCAGCCAAATGCTGTGAAAAAAACTTGCACAGCACTGGCACAGACCTGCCTGGCAAAAACTGATAGGAACTCATGTAACCTAGTCCTGAAAAGGACTGCAATTACAATTAGTCTTTACTCCCACAACCGATCTATTTAAGAGCACAGACCTCCCTGATAAAAGTCGTAGGAAATGCTGTAACCTAGTCCTTAAAAGGACTGCAATCACAACTATTCCCTACTCCCAAGCTATCTGTATATTTGTGCGAAAATTGGCTTGAAATTAACAAGGTATAGCGCACACAGCAACAGCGGTGCCGTCTAACACGCAGCTGCAGCAGTGAGAAAATGGTGGCGACGGGGAAAATGGCTTGGTCTTATAGGGCAAGGACATGTGACATACACTGCCAATGACACATGCCCTTGCTTGTGTGAAAAAAAGCACTTCGCTCCGTGTGTGCGCTGCTGATAGGCTGACAGATTGCACCTCCCCACTGTAAATGCGGGAAAGAGAAAAAAAAATGGAGATCTTCATTGTTCCTGCAGAGATCCATCCCCTGCCCCTCCCCCCACCCCGCTGTACACTCAAACTGCGTATTAACATTAATTTTCATCATTACTGAGAAAAAATCCAGTTATGATTTTGGTGCACGAACAGTTATCGAACATAACCTCGAACAGCCGAATTTTTCTCAAATTGTTCGTGTTCGCCGAACGGCTCGAACACCGCCCAAAACAGCTCGAATTTGAGATTGGCGAACAGTTCGAGTAGAACAACGCTCATCTCTAGTGCTGAACTCTGAATCATCAGCTTGTTTTTGTTTATTCTGTGGTCATTCAGGTGACGTCAAGGTTCAATGTTTCAAATAGAAAAATGAATTTCTAAATGAAAGAAAAAAAGAGACTCTAAAGTGTGAAGACACAGGTTCCAAGTGTCTGAGATTGTCTCTTGTTCAGACATCCGAGTCATTCTTACAGGTGTCCCTGGAGACTAAGTCCAGTTTTATATTTACGTCTGCATTTGTGGATTCAGGCTCTGCCGTGAATCTAATTGATCATGATTTCGCTGTAAACTGTGGTTATGATGTCTCTGCTTTCGGCCTTTCCATTCAAGTTTCGGCAATTGATAACTCTCTCACAAAGTTATGTTACTATGAAGGTTGAGAATGTATGTATGAAGGTTGGAGTGTTACATATGGAATCCATTTTATTCATAGTTTTTCCTTCTCTACCTGCAAAGTTAGTGTTAGGCATGCCATAGTTAATTAAGCACAATCCTGTAATCAACTGGGAGACTTAAGAGGTAAGGGCATGGGGTGACTCTTGATTTTCAGGTTGTCTGTCAAGGTCTTTGGCTTTCCTGAAGACTTACCTTCCAGAATTCATTCAGGACTTCAGAGTAGTGTTGAGCCACCCCCGTAGTGTTCGAGTTCGGTTCGGTTCGTCGAACACCTTCGAACACCGTTAAAACCAATGGCAGGCAAACAAAAACACATAGAAACACATAGAAAACACCTTCAAAGGTGTCCAAAAGCTGACAAACTGCTCAGAAGACACAACTAACACATGGAAAAGTGACAAGTACATATAGTCATGCGAAAAGAAAAGAGGTGGAGGAGTAAAAGGAGGGGAAGACACAGATATAGGCATGTCATGCCCTTCTAAAATCCAAAAAGTGAGAAGCCGACACGGCCAGTCCATTCCTGCCTGTGCCACCTCTGTGTCGCCGGGTTTGTGCCAGAGCCGCGGTGGACCCTGACGGCCAGCCCCCCTATCCCAATACTGGTGCCTGTCCGCCGGTGGGTCGAGGCCCCCCACGGTGGGTGGGGGGAGTAACATCTGCAGAAGAAAGACCATCTTCCAGCCAAACTAAGATGTCGACTTCTTTTCGTGGACAATGTGATACGATCCCATTCTTACGGACACGCCCATCGCTACAAATTCTAGATGAGGCACAAAAACAGCAGGTGCTTCAACGGATATCAAGTGCTCCTTCAAGTGGGCTCTCCATCACCTCAATTTCAACATCACAAATACTCCAGTCCTCAGAGGTGTCACCCCAATCGCACTTGCTTCCTCACAGCTCCCAAGTCTCAAGCTGCCCATCTGAGAATGGGGTAACACAGATGGCTGAGTCTGCCCAGCTGTTTACTCATACTATAGCCTGGGAAACTGAGGTCTGCTCCAGAGCTTCTGTTAATCCAGATGAGGAAATGATCCGATCCGATGCCCAGAATCTTTATAAGTTGGATCCAGGACCAGATGAAGAAGGTTCTGAGCATAATGTAGACCCTTGTTCCCAAACTGTAACTCCTGTTGGTGGAGACAATGATGAAGACGATGATGAGACTCAAATACCTGATTGGAGCGACAACTTGACTTTTCGGTCAGGGCAGGAAGAGGTTGGCTCTGAGGGCGACGGGTGTGATAACACACAGGGTGATGATGACGAGGTTGGAGATCCCACTTACTGTCAACCCACAGTCAGACAGTCGATGAAGTCAGCAGAGGAGGTGGAGGAGGATGTGACTAGCCCTGGGGATGGGGATGACTCGGTACCCGGGCATTTGCCTGGCCTTGGGGATGTCGGGGTGGTCGGCTCCCTGGCCCGTACCCTGGGGTCTCTCTTTAAAAGGGTGGATAATTGTTAATTTTATAAGAGTTCATGACGCCACCTGTGGTATCTGGTGACAAGCACCAGCGCTGCAGCAGTCCACTGAGGCCGGTGATAAGGCAGCTCGATGGTATAGCTCCCCACAGGTGGAGCTAGGTCTCAGGGCAGCGTATGCAGGGGGAATGCAGGACAGGCGAGACCCAGCTGGGTCAGAGCAAGAACGGGAACGGACACGGTAGTCACTTCAGTACCTTTTACTGGTGGAAATTCAGGCACATCCCGGAGCACTGTAGGGTGAAGGGTGCATATCAGGATCCTCCCCAATGAGCGGGTGTAGGGCCTCCTGTTTCTTGCCTCTGCGTAGTAAGTTTCTGACCTGCCTGGAGCTAGGCCTAACTTTGTCTCTGTCCTGAGCTGGCTGACCTTGTGGTAGGGCCTTCTCTTGGAGTTCACGCTCCCAGTATGCGGGGCCTAAGCGTCTCCTGGCTCTGTTACATATCAGCACCTTAGCGATCCTGGGACTTGTAGTTCTCCAGGGATTCCGGTTATGCCTTACTGGGTCATAGAGATACCGGTAAGCTCGGATCCTGTGTCCGGTAAATGCTTCGGGGTGAGCTGGTTAAGCTCCTCTGCCCCTTATGTACTAACTCGCCACTCGCCTTCGGCCTACTCGGGCCCTCACTAGGCTATACACACTAACGGCAGCTTGCCGCGCTTCACTGATCTTACGTCACCGGCACACCTTAAGCTCTATCTGGGCTCCCTGAATCTAGCAAGCAGGAGCCTCGTGCTCCACTGCTGAACTATTAACTGCGTTCTCTAGACTAGACTGAGCTCCACTGCAGACTGACCTCTCTTAGGCTTCTCTACTGCAGGAACTCTTCAGAGGAACTGAACTGCCTAGCTCCACCTTCCCTATTTATATCCCTAACGGGCTCCCTCTGCTGGTCTGAGGTGGAAGGTGGAGATGTGTGAATGTTTATGGGGGCCTCTTGTGGAGGATTCCATCAATGCACTCTTGTAGGATCTGTAATACCAAGCGCAGCGGGGCATCACAGATGCTATTGACGACGAGGTTAGGTTGCGCCTTCCTGAACAGAGACGGAGTACTGGAAGCACGTCAACAACTGCATCCTCAACCACAACTCTGCCTCTGACCACAAGTCGTAGTGGCTCTTCAGGTCACATGGGCTCTAAGCCTTGCATAGCCTGGGCATTTATTCAGATCGATAAGGATGACCCAACTCGTGTTATCTGTAATATTTGTCAGCAAAAGCGAAGTAGAGGCCAAAAAATACATAGTTTGAGTACTTCATGCATGTACCGTCACATGGATATGAAGCATAAGTTGCAGTGGGAAGCTCACTGTGCTACAATGCGGCCTAGCCGGCTGGGCCAACCACCGTCTGCCCCATCTTGTGCTTCCGCAGCCTCTTCATCCTCTGTGACTGGGGGGACAGCAGTCACACATGTTTTTGGACGCAGACCTGCCACCTCTTTACCCGCAACAGCCAGTGTGATTGGCAGGTTGTCAGTTCATTGGGAAGTGGAAACACCTGCTAGTGTTGAGCGCTCTCCGACATCGAGAGCACCACCTTTGGATCAAGGCAACCTAACATGTCCGCCTGCATCTTCCTCACAGACCGGCAGTTGCCGGGGACACCCTACTCAACACCGTCTAAGCACAACAGCCAGCCCTCGGTCCCTCAGATGTGGAAATGTAAAAGACCATTTCCTCCTAGCCATGAGAAAGCTAAGAGGTTGAATCTCACCATCTGCAAGCTGTTGGCTACAGAAATGCTGCCTTTCCACCTGGAGGACACAGAGGATTTTCAAGACCTTATGTCCGTCACAGTGCCCCAGTACCAGATGCCCAGTCGGCACTACTTCTCAAAGAAAGGTGTGCCTGCGCTCCACTAGCATGTCGCACACAACATCACCGCTTCTTTGAGAAACTCTGTGTGTGACAGGGTGCACTTCACCACAGACACTTGGACGAGAAGGCATGGACAGGGGCGTTACATGTCGCTGACTGGGCACTGGGTAACTATGGTGACAGCAGGACAAGGGGCTGCTGTCCAAGTCTTACCGTCCCCACGAGTTGTGTGTTAATCCTCTTTATCTCGAACTTCCTCCACTGCCTCTGCCTCCTCAACCTCCTCTCGGTCCTCCACCTGCACCCAAAGCCTGTCTGGTAATGCCACCTGCTTTCTAACTGCGCAGAAGGAATCCTGCACACCTCCTTACTATGCTGGCAGCAGGGCTCAACGCATCAGTGTTTACTTTGAAATGTCTGGGAAATGTGAGTCACACAGCTGAGGAGTTTTGGTCAGCTCTGGAGACCCAGTTTCATGAAAGGTTGTCTCCACTGGACCTGCAACCAGGGAAGGCCATGTGCGACAATGCTGCAAACCTGGGTGCGGCACTTCGCCGGGGCAATGTCACACACGTGCCTTGTATGGCTCACGTGTTGAACCTGGTTGTCCAGCAATTTTTAGCCCACTATCCCGGACTAGATGGCCTTCTGCAGAGTGCACGGTCGCTGTGTGCTCACTTCTGCCGTTCGCATCCCGCAGTTCAACGACTTACATCTCTACAGAAGTCGTTGGGCCTGCCAGTTCACCGGCTGAAATGCGATGTGCCTACCCGGTGGAATTCAACTCTGCACATGTTGCAGCGACTGTGGCAGCACCGACAAGCCCTGGTGCAATACGTTCTGACGTATAGCCTGGGCCAACGAGATCCAGAGGTGGGGCAAATCACGCTGGAGGAGTGGTCTCAGATCAGGGACCTATGCACCCTTCTGCACAGTCTTGAAATGGCGACGAAGATGTTTAGTGCTGACGATGCCATTATCAGCATGACTATTCCGGTGATTTACATGCTGGAGCACATGTTAAACAGAATTCGGAGTCAGGTGGTGGGACAAGAGGAGGTGGAGGAAGTAGAGGAGGAGTCGTATGCGGAAGGGATAACATCTCCAAGGTCCAGACGGTTGGCAGCACCAAGGCGGCAGGCATGGGAGGGTGGGGGAGAGGGATTAACCAGGGCGCATGGTAGCAGCCAAACTGTTGAGGAAGGTGCAGGAGCCGAGGAAGAAGTGGAGGACGAACTGGCAATGGGCATGGAAGACTCATCAGATGAGGGAGACCTTGATCACATTTCTGTTGTGCGAGGTTGGAGGGAGAGGGCAGAGGAAGGAAGCATGATTCTTACCTCGCTACCAACACAACAAGGACTTGGTCCTTCTGGATGCGCAAGACACATGAGTGCCTTCTTGCTGCACTACCTGCAACATGACCCCCGGATTGTCAGAATTCGAAGTAATCCCGACTGGGTTGCCACACTCTTAGATCCCCGGTACAAAAGTATATTTGCCGAAATAATTCCTGCCATAAAAAGGTATTGACGAATGCAGGAGTATCTGTTGCAGAATCTTACATGTGCTTTTCCACAAAACACCAGTGGTGCACGTAGTGAATCTCACAGTTCTAACTTGCCAACGGTGGGACTGTCGAGTCTTCATCACTCAAACAGTAACAGTAACACAGTATCTGCTGGTAACAGCAATTTTGTGGAATCGTTTCACCACTTTTTTAGACCATCCTTTGCAAGGCCACAGGAGACAAGAAGTCTGACACATAGTCAATGCCTAGAGAGGATGGTACAGGAGAATCTCCAAGTGAACATCGAAGCCATGACTGTGTCACTGGACCCTTGCTCATTTTGGTATTCCAATCTTGAAAAATCGCCGGAGCTCGCCACTCACGCCTTGGAGATCTTGTCATGCCATGCAGCCAGCGTTCTCTCTGAACGTGTGTTCAGCGCTGCTGGTGGTGTGCTGACAGATAAGCGCACGCGGCTGTCCACTGAGAATGTAGACAGACTCACGTTCATAAAGATGATCAAATCATGGATTCGCAAGGACATTTCTACCCCTGTGTCATCCTTGGGAGACTAAAAGCTTGGGGATTTGGTAAAATCACCTCACCAACCGTTTTAAGCAACAGTGGGGCAATTGATGCCACTTAATCCTAGAACGCATGACCATAAAAATCTACACTTTCACATACCTGGGGCCCTTTAGGCCCGTGTGCAAATAACATGGAATAACTCAAACTCAAATGACAAACAACTATATACATGAAGAATACCTAGAGTTTCAAAATTCTAACTAAAGCAATCTTGCAGAAAATAGAAAACAATTAACTGGGCGGGCCTGCAAGGCCACAGGTATGCATTCTAGGGTTAAGTGGTGTCTGTGCCACAATTTTGGGAGTCCCCTTGCTGTGTCTTACGTGACGTTGGCATCGTCAATTCCAGGTGGGTTGGGTCGCACCCCCCCCTTTTAACTGTAAGAAACTACATACACTATGGCTTGGGGTAACACAGATGGTTGAGTCTGAAGAGCTGTTTACTCAGAGGTCTGCTCCAAATCTTCAGTGTCTGCTAGTCAGCGTAGAATTTTTAACTGCATCTAGCCTAGGCAATACTTTGGGCGTAGTAGCCCAGCTGCGATGCAAGCTGCACCGCCTGTGTATCTAATAAGAATTTTTAAATTAATCTAGCCTAGGCAGACTGTGGGGACCCCCAACCAAACCCAGATGCTCAGCCCCCCTACCGCCCCCCTTTCATGGACAACCCAATAATGTAACTCTTACAACTGGATGGGTGAGGATCTGTCACAGCTTTATTGACTCTTTATACTCATTCCATTAGAAAGGCATTTTATTTCTAAAATAATTCAGCTTGTTGCAGCATGCCCTGGGTCCCCACTCCAGCAAGTTGGCCAACAAGTGTAACTCTCCAACATGTCCTTTCTATTTCCAGGCCACGGAGGATCCAGCGTACTCGTATGCAGGACTCTGACCCCCACCCATCACTCTTAACGCTTGTTCCACTCCGTCCTGGAGTCCTGACAGGAATATGTCCAGTCCAATATCTATTAAGTGAACACCGTCGGGCCGTATGAGGCCTGCTTTATCTCCTTCCAGTTGTCGGTGTCGTATCACTACACCGCCTCTGTCTCTTCTAAATTTTGCCATCCGAATATTTATTACCCGCCTTGTCCATTCGATGGCCGTGATGTCTCGCGCACCTTGCCATACCGCTATCGGCACAATCTCTGACCATACTATAGCTAATTTTGTGAAAAATTCTCTGAAGCGCTCAGTGTCTAGTTTCATTATTGCCATTACTTATGCGCTCTTGTGATGACCTAGGTTGTTTCCCCCGGCCTGTATAACTAAGATGACCGGACCTCTTGCCTCTCTCCCTACCTTGATTACCTCCATTAGTACCTGTGGCCATAGCAGGCCTCTAATACCTCTCCAGTTGAAATATGTGTTATGAAACTCTAATTTCCTCCCGCCTGGGCGGACTTTCGCCCTTTTTTGTGCCCAATATATATACGAGTGGCCTATCACTCACACTGTTGGCTTAGCGTCACCTGTAAAAGAAACAAACCACGTTAGGATAACAAGTCCGGTCTTATGTATCTCGCCAAACACGTGGATCGCCATCTCCCTATCCTCTGAACTTCCGTTTCTGACAGTCCTGCTCTTGCTGCTTCCGTGGCCGCACCTATGCGGAATGAGTGTGTCCCGTAATCTTTGGGGTGGTTCCCTGCCGATGTTATGCATTTATTAAATATAGCTTGGAACAGGTATCTTGATAATGGCGTTCCATCAATGTGTGATACGAAGAAATTACTTTGTGATCTGATGGTTAGATACGTTTTTACTATTGTTACCCGACTCAGTGTACCGTTTGTGGGTTGTAGAAGTACCCAAGTACCCCTGCCCGCTGGAACCGTTTTCGATTGGTGTATGCGTACACGTATTGCATTATTGGCTATGACTACTTCCTGGTGTAATAAGCGTCCACTGGTGGTAATTTTGGATTGAGGGACTAATTCGCTTATACATAGCGCCCCGAAGAAGGCGATCACAAATGCAGTAGACATTAGTGTTGCTTCAAATTGTGAGTGTCATGTTAATGGTGTTAGGGATAAGATGTGAGAAATCAGTTTTAGTGACACGGGACGGGACGTCTACATTCCTGACTTGGCTGACCCCTTTTCCACCCTTTTATGGATTGTCTGATGATGAATCTTTGTCACATCTCCCCAATTCAGTAGTTGGAAGTGAAATGCTACTCCGGTCAGACACCGCTGCGCTGACGCCCCTGATATGCCCCTCATCATTAGCTGGTGGAGAAATTCTATGGTGACTTGTGATCTGGCTTGTTCACATTGGTCAACCCGTCTGCCTGCTACTAGTCGTGTCCACTCTTCCCATGCCTTACCGTATGCTTGCCACGTTGACGGGGCAACTGACGCTCTGATTAATGGCATCAACTATTCGCCACTAGATCCCATAGGGAGGGTGGGCAACTGTTGCCCGATGGGTGGGCGTTGTGGAAGAGCTCTGTGAAAATCTGCCAATTGAGTTGTTATAAAGCGTTAGCAGCAGCTTTATACCCCTCAGCATAGTGGCTAGCGCGGACCCATACATTGTGTTTTAGGCACAGGAATACTAGCCTGCGTAGTAGGCCTAGCACTGGGAGAGACGATGATGCCATCTTATTAATGCAGTGCGCTAGGCTGGTGTTTTGTGTTATGAAGCGTATATTTTTGTTAGCCAGGCGCGCGCCCCATATTTCTATTGCTACCACTATTGGGAAAAATTATTTTCAGGGCTAGATGCAGCTAAAAATTATTATTAATTTCAAAGCTGGTGGAGCTTGGTATAGATGGCCTAATACAATGAGTCCCACACACTGCTAGAAGCCCAAATATTTTTTCAGAGGTAGATGCAGATAAAAATTATTTTTAATTTGCAACCTGATGGAGGTCAGTATAGATGGACTAATAGAGAAAGTCCCACACACTGCTAGAAGGCCAAATATTTTTTCAGAGCTAGATGCAGATAAAAATTATATTCAATTTGCAACCTGATGGAGGTCAGTATAGATGGACTAATAGAGAAAGTCCCACACACTGCTAGAAGGCCAAATATTTTTTCAGAGCTAGATGCAGATAAAAATTATATTCAATTTGCAACCTGATGGAGGTCAGTATAGATGGACTAATACAACAAGTCCCACACACAGCTAGAAGCCCAAATATTTTTTCAGAGGTACTGTAGATGCAGATAAAAATTATTTTTAATTTGCAACCTGATGGAGGTCAGTATAGATGGACTAATACAACAAGTCCCACACACAGCTAGAAGCCCAATATTTTTTCAGAGCTAGATGCAGACAAAAAATTATTTTGAATTTGCAACCTGATGGAGGTCAGTATAGATGGACTAATAGAGAAAGTCCCACACAGTGCTAGAAGGCCCAATATTTTTTCAGAGGTAGATGCAGAAAAAAATATATTCAGTTTGCAACCTGATGGAGGTCAGTATAGATGGACTAATACAAAAAGTCCCACACACAGCTAGAAGCCCAATATTTTTTCAGAGGTAGATGCAGAAAAAAATATATTCAGTTTGCAACCTGATGGAGGTCTGTATAGATGGATTAATAGAACAAGTCCCACACACAGCTAGAAGCCCAATATTTTTTCAGAGGTAGATGCAGAAAAAAATATATTCAGTTTGCAACCTGATGGAGGTCTGTATAGATGGATTAATAGAACAAGTCCCACACACAGCTAGAAGCCCAATATTTTTTCAGAGGTAGATGCAGAAAAAAATATATTCAGTTTGCAACCTGATGGAGGTCTGTATAGATGGATTAATAGAACAAGTCCCACACACAGCTAGAAGCCCAATATTTTTTCAGAGGTAGATTCAGAAAAAAATATATTCAGTTTGCAACCTGATGGAGATCTGCATAGATGGATTAATAGAACAAGTCCCACACACATCTAGAAGCCCAATATTTTTTCAGAGGTAGATGCAGAAAAAAATATATTCAGTTTGCAACCTGATGGAGGTCAGTATAGATGGACTAATACAACAAGTCCCACACACAGGTAGAAGCCCAATATTTTTTCAGAGCTAGATGCAGACAAAAAATTATTTTGAATTTGCAACCTGATGGAGGTCAGTATAGATGGACTAATAGAGAAAGTCCCACACACTGCTAGAAGGCCCAATATTTTTTCAGAGGTAGATGCAGAAAAAAATATATTCAGTTTGCAACCTGATGGAGGTCAGTATAGATGGACTAATACAAAAAGTCCCACACACAGCTAGAAGCCCAATATTTTTTCAGAGGTAGATGCAGAAAAAAATATATTCAGTTTGCAACCTGATGGAGGTCTGTATAGATGGATTAATAGAACAAGTCCCACACACAGCTAGAAGCCCAATATTTTTTCAGAGGTAGATGCAGAAAAAAATATATTCAGTTTGCAACCTGATGGAGGTCTGTATAGATGGATTAATAGAACAAGTCCCACACACAGCTAGAAGCCCAATATTTTTTCAGAGGTAGATGCAGAAAAAAATATATTCAGTTTGCAACCTGATGGAGGTCTGTATAGATGGATTAATAGAACAAGTCCCACACACAGCTAGAAGCCCAATATTTTTTCAGAGGTAGATTCAGAAAAAAATATATTCAGTTTGCAACCTGCTGGAGATCTGTATAGATGGATTAATAGAACAAGTCCCACACACAGCTAGAAGCCCAATATTTTTTCAGAGGTAGATGCAGAAAAAAATATATTCAGTTTGCAACCTGATGGAGGTCAGTATAGATGGACTAATACAACAAGTCCCACACACAGCTAGAAGCCCAATATTTTTTCAGAGCTAGATGCAGAAAAAATTATATTCAATTTGCAACCTGATGGAGGTCAGTATAGATGGACTAATAGAATGATGCTATGCCCAAAAGATTTTACTTCACTAGGTGCAGTAAAAAAATTGGTATTCTATACACAGGTGGTATATCTTGCAACACAGATAGGCTACTCCACTGACTAACACACTCTGCAATAGGCCAAAAAGGATTAGCTTTGCTAGATTCAGCCAAATGCTGTGAAAAAAACTTGCACAGCACTGGCACAGACCTTCCTGGCAAAAACTGATAGGAACTGATGTAACCTAGTCCTGAAAAGGACTCCAATTACAATTAGTCTTTACTCCCACAACCTATCTATTTAAGAGCACAGACCTGCCTGATAAAAGTCATAGGAAATGCTGTAACCTAGTCCTTAAAAGGACTGCAATCACAACTATTCCCTACTCCCAAGCTATCTGTAGATTTGTGCGAAAATTGGCTTGAAATTAACAAGGTATAGCGCACACACAGCAACAGCGGTGCCGTCTAACACGCAGCTGCAGCAGTGAGAAAATGGTGGCGACGGGGAAAATGGCTTGGTCTTATTGTTAGAACCTTGCTGTTAGGTTTTTTTTCCTTTGCTGGTCACATGACCTTGTTGGCCTATTTAATCCTGCTCCGCCCTTCTGGCTTTGCTGGACTTCATTGTATATCTACTTTCTAGCTAGCCTGTGCTCTGTATCTAGCTCTGTTAGTTTGCTTGGTCTACGGACCTCTATGTTCTATCTATTTTGTTTGTTCGTCTGTCTGCTACTATTTCTGTTAGGAGGTGTCCCATATTCCTCCCAGTCCTTAGTACTTGTAGGGATTCCCTCCCCACATCTATAGGTCTCCGTACAGACTAGATTAGGACTTTAGCAGGTCTGATCGCAGGATCAGGTTCCCTGTTACATCGTAGGGATTCAGCTGAGTCCTATAGTAGGGACAGATCTCCTCTCTTTCCTTAGCTTTGGTAGCAGAACATAACAGTAAGTTCAGCCTGCAAATTCTCTAAGGAAAGATTTTTTTTTTTTGTTCCATCATGGTGTCGGTTCAGGATTTGGCTAAACACCTGCAGGGACTCTCTCTGGAAGTGGCCGAGCTCCGTCAGCACGTGAGTAACTGTCCTGGAGCATATTTCTTGGAGCCTAAGGTATGTTTGCCGGATTTATTTTTTGGTGAACATCGAGAATTTTTTTCATTTAAAAATGCTTGCTTATTGTATTTTCGTTTGAGACCCAAGTCCTCTGGGGATGAATCCCAGTGCGTAGGGTTCATAATGTCACTTTTGCGCAAAGAGCCTCAGGAGTGGGCCTTTTCTTTGCAACCTAGTGATACATGCTTCAGATCAGTGGATAGTTTTTTTTCTGCTTTAGGATTATTATATGATGATCCTGACCGTGTGGCATCAGCTGAGACTGAGTTGAGACGTTTAAAACAAGGATCAGGTAATGTGGAAAAATATTGTACTCATTTTCGTCGTTGGTCCACTCAAACAGGGTGGAACGATTCTGCTCTGAAAAGTCTATTTCTTGCTGGGCTCAGTGAAAGGGTTAAAGACCTGCTAATTGCTTATCCTACACCTGAGGATTTGCAACAGGCTATGCAATTAGCTATACGGGTGGATAGAAGACTGCGTGCTAGGGTTAATGAGAGCAAATCCTCTGCTATGTCAGTTTCTGGTTATGATAATGTGTGTACTAACAGTGGTGAACCGATGGAGATTGGATCGGTGGCACCTCGCTCTCAAGAAAAAGACCGTCGTTTTTCGGAAGGCTTGTGTTTCTATTGCGGAAAATCTGGTCATTTGATTAAAGGCTGTGAGCTTCGTATGAAGAAAGAAAAAAAAATGGTCAGTCACGCCCGTATTGCCTGTTTAAATTCCAAGGGTATATTTTTAGCTGCTTCCACGATTGCTCAGGAAAAATTAATGGAATTTCGGGTGTTTGTTGATTGCGGGTCTACACTGAATGTAATTGATGGGGGATTCGTGGAAAAACTCAATTTAAAACCTGAACCTTTATCATCCCCCATTGCTGTGGTTTCTGTGGATGGCTCCCCTTTGAAGAATATTACTCTCAAGGTCAGTGAATTTCCTCTCACTATTAATGGTGTTCACCATGAGAAATTGGATTTGGTAGTGTTGAATAACTTGCCTTCTCCAGTAATATTGGGTTTGCCCTGGTTAAAATTTCACAATCCTGTACTGGATTGGTCTACCAGTGAAATTAAATCCTGGAGCCATAAATGTTATGACAAGTGTTGTAACGGGCGTATTGCAGCTTTGGATAGGGGAGAATTGCCTGTTCCTATTCAGGATTTTTGGAGAGTTTTTTCTGAGAAAGAATCGCAGGTTTTGCCTCCCCATAGAGACTATGATTGTTCTATTGAATTTGTCCCTGGAGCGATTCTTCCTAAAAGTCGTTTATTTAACCTTACTATTCCTGAGAGGAAGGCTTTGGAGGAATACATACAGACAAGTTTGGCCGCCGGTCACATTAGGCCCTCTAAGTCTCCTGTGGCGGTTGGATTTTTTTTTGTAAAAAAAAAGGACGGCGGTTTACGTCCTTGTCTGGATTTTCGTGAGATTAACAAAATTACGGTACGCAATCCTTACCCACTGCCATTGATTCCTGATCTGTTTAACCAGTTATTGGGGGCCAAGTGGTTCTCTAAAATTGACCTTAAGGGGGCATACAATCTGTTGCGCATGAAGGAGGGTGATGAATGGAAGACTGCTTTTAACACTCCTGTGGGTCATTTTGAGAATCTGGTTATGCCTTTTGGTCTTACTAATGCACCTGCATTTTTTCAGAATCTGATTAATGACATCCTTAGACCTTTGATCGGTAAAAATGTGGTTGTGTATTTGGATGACATTTTGATTTATTCGCCAGATCTGGAGTCTCATTGGCGGAGCGTGCGTGAGGTATTACAGTTATTAATGGACAATTCGCTTTTTGCTAAGCTGGAGAAATGTGAGTTCGCTGTACAGAGAATTAGTTTTTTGGGCTACATTATCTCCAGCAAAGGTTTTGAGATGGATCCGGTTAAGGTTCAGGCTGTGCAGGAATGGCCTAGGCCTATTGGTTTGAAATCGATACAGAGGTTTTTGGGTTTCGCCAATTACTATAGAAAATTCATAAAAATTTTTTCTAGTATTGTCAAACCTCTGACTGATCTCACCAGGAAAGGTGCTGATGCGGTTCAGTGGTCTTCTGAGGCCATTGAAGCTTTTGTGTATCTCAAGGAGAGGTTCACCTCTGCTCCCATCCTTATGCAGCCTGATGTTACTAGGCCGTTTTTGGTTGAGGTTGATGCTTCCTCTGTGGGGGTTGGCGCAGTATTGTCTCAGGATAACGGGGATGGATTACATCCCTGTGCCTTTTTTTCAAAAAAATTTTCGGAGACTGAATTGAATTACGATATTGGTAATCGGGAATTATTGGCTATTAAACTCGCATTTGAACACTGGCGCCACTTCTTGGAAGGTGCGGAATTTCCCGTTCAGGTTCTTACGGATCATAAAAATCTGATATATCTTGATGCTGCCAAGCGCCTGAATGCCCGTCAGGCTAGGTGGGCACTGTTTTTCTCGCGGTTTAATTTCTCCGTTACTTACATCCCTGGTACTAAGAATGTTAAGGCGGATGCCTTGTCTCGCAGTTTTTCTCCCATAGTCGGTGCTGAGAAAGAGGAAAACATTTTACAAGAAGGTGTTGTGATAGCTGCTTTAGACTCCGTTTTGGAAGATGAGATTCTTAAAGCTCAGGAGAATGCCCCATCTAACACTCCTCATGGGAGGTTGTTTGTGCCTGGGACCTTTAGGAGAGATTTGTTTGTTGAGTGTCACGAATCTCGGTTGGCAGGTCATCCCGGAATCTCTGAGACCAAGAGACTGGTGGGTCGCAGTTTTTGGTGGCCTGGATGGCAGAAGGAAGTCATTAAGTGGGTGCGCCAATGTACTATATGTGCTAGATCTAAGTCCTCACATACTCCTGCTGCGGGGTTACTTTGTCCTTTGGAGGTCCCCAGTGCTCCTTGGACACATTTGGCTATGGACTTTATAACTGACCTTCCCCCCTCTGAGGGTTTTACTGTCATGTGGGTGGTCGTGGACCGTTTTAGCAAGATGTGTCACTTGGTTCCCTTCGTCAAACTGCCCTGCGCTAAAACTCTCGCTTAAGCCTTTGTCAAGGAAATTGTCAGACTTCATGGCGTTCCTACTGACATTGTTTCTGATAGGGGTCCTCAGTTCGTGGCTCGTTTTTGGCGTGCCTTTTGTGACAGGTTGGGAATTCATTTGTCGTTTTCGTCCGGATATCATCCTGAATCTAATGGCCAGACAGAAAGGAAAAACCAGGATGTTGAGCAGTTCTTGCGTTGTTTTGTGGCAGACAATCAAGAGGGGTGGTCTGAGTTTCTGCCACTTGCCGAATTTGCTCTGAACAATCATACATCTTCTTCTGTTGGTTGTTCGCCTTTTTTTTGTTGTTCTGGGAGACATCCGTCGTTTGGGTCGTTCTCCAAGTTGGGATCTGCCGTGCCTGAGGAGGAGAATTTTTCCGGTGATTTGGAAAGAGTTTGGACGGATGTGCGTGGTAATATTCAGGAGGCCAACAGAAAATCTAAAGACTACTTTGATAGGAAACGACAGGAGGTTTTGTTCGCTGTTGGTGACATGGTTTGGTTGTCCTCTAGGAATCTGCGGTTGAGGATTCCTTCTAAGAAATTGGGTCCCAAGTTTGTAGGGCCCTTTAAGGTGCTTCAGGTTGTCAACCAATCTGCTGTTAGGTTGGAGGTTCCTACCTCCTGGAGAATTAATCCGGTCTTTCATGTCTCTCTGTTAAAAAAAGCTGTTGTGTCGGATGGTGACGCCTCTGCCTCTGTTCCTCCGGTGGTGGAGGACGGGGAATATGAAATTTCTCGCATCCTTGACTCTAGACGGTATAGAGGTAGTTTGCAGTATCTTGTGGCCTGGAAAGGTTTCGGACCCGAGGATAACTCTTGGGTGAGGTCAGATGATGTTTCCGCGTCCAGACTTGTCAGAGCGTTTCACAGGAGATTTCCTGATAAGCCTGGTCCTAGGGGATCCGGAGGATCCTCTTAGAAGGGGGGGTACTGTTAGAACCTTGCTGTTAGGTTTTTTTTCCTTTGCTGGTCACATGACCTTGTTGGCCTATTTAATCCTGCTCCGCCCTTCTGGCTTTGCTGGACTTCATTGTATATCTACTTTCTAGCTAGCCTGTGCTCTGTATCTAGCTCTGTTAGTTTGCTTGGTCTACGGACCTCTATGTTCTATCTATTTTGTTTGTTCGTCTGTCTGCTACTATTTCTGTTAGGAGGTGTCCCATATTCCTCCCAGTCCTTAGTACTTGTAGGGATTCCCTCCCCACATCTATAGGTCTCCGTACAGACTAGATTAGGACTTTAGCAGGTCTGATCGCAGGATCAGGTTCCCTGTTACATCGTAGGGATTCAGCTGAGTCCTATAGTAGGGACAGATCTCCTCTCTTTCCTTAGCTTTGGTAGCAGAACATAACACTTATAGGGCAAGGACATGTGACATACACTGCCAATGACACATGCCCTTGCTTGTGTGAAAAAAAGCACTTCGCTCCGTGTGTGCGCTGCTGATAGGCTGACAGATTGCACCTCCCCACTGTAAATGCGGGAAAGAGAAAAAAAATATGGAGATCTTCATTATTCCTGCAGAGATCCATCCCCTGCCCCTCCCCCCACCCCGCTGTACACTCAAACTGCGTATTAACATTAATTTTCATCATTACTGAGAAAAAATCCAGTTATGATTTTGGTGCACGAACAGTTATCGAACATAACCTCGAACAGCCGAATTTTTCTCAAATTGTTCGTGTTCGCCGAACGGCTCGAACACCGCCCAAAACAGCTCGAATTTGAGATTGGCGAACAGTTCGAGTAGAACAACGCTCATCTCTACTTCAGAGATGTTTTTTTCTGAAACTGAGTGTGATGTTCTTCCAACGCATAGATCATATATGATAGTTCTATTGACTTCATACCAAGAGTTAAGATGCCTAAGGCTCGTTTGTTTAACCTTTCTCTTCCAGAGAGGGAGGCTTTAAAATAATTTATTCAAAAGAGTCTTGCTAAGGGTCATATACGGCCACCCACCTCTCCAATTGCTGTGGGGGTTCTTTTTCACTAAGAAAAAAGATGGAGGGTTGTGTCCGTGCATGGATTTTAGAGAGATTAATAAAATCACAGTTCTTAATCCTTACCCTTTTCCTTTATACCTGACCTTTTTCACTTATTATCTGGAGCTAAATGGTTTTCCAAACTTGACATAAGACTGGCATATAACCTAATATGCGTATGTCAAGGTGATGAATGGAAGACTGCATTCAATACTCCTGAACGTCATTTTGAAAATTTGGTCATACCGTTCAAATTAACCAATGCTCTGGTAGTTTTTCAGAATTTCATAAATTACATTTTTTGCCCCCTGGTGGGTAGATTTGTGGTAATTTATCTGGATGACATTTTGATTCACTTGCGTACTCAGGAAGAGCATCATGAACATGTCAGACAGGTTCTACAGATTCTACATGACAATAATTTATTTGCTAAACTAGAGAAAAGTCAATTTGAAGTAGAGCAGGTCCAGTTCTTAGGATATATGGTTTCTGAATCAGGGTTTCGGATGGACTCTGTTGATTTGCAAGCGGTCCTTGATTGGGTTCAGCCAAGTAACTTGAAAGCGTTGCAGAGATTTCTTGGCTTTGCAAATTTTTATAGGAATTTCATTTAGAACTTTTCGGTCATAGCCAAGCCTTTAACTGACATGACCAAGAAGGGAACAGATTTTTCTTCTAGTCAGCTGAAGCGGTAAATGCTTTTTCTTCTCTCAAGACAGCTTTCTCTAAGGCTCCTATTCTCAGCCAACCTGAGGTTGATCTGCCATTCTTTGTCGAGGTAGACGCTTCCACTATTGGGATGGGAGCTGTACTTTCACAGAAAAAAAGTGGATATCTACATCCTTGTGCTTTTTTTTCACAGAAGTTCTCTCAAGATGAGTCTAATTATGATATAGGTGACCGAGAGCTTCTGGCAGTTAAGAGATCCATTGAGAAATGAAGATATTGGTTGGAGGAGGCAAGACATAACGTGACTGTCTTTTTTGATAATAAGAACCTGTTGTATATTGACACTGCTAAGTGCTTAAACACCAGTCATGCAAGCCATTTTTTTTGCCCGAGTTGATTTTGTTGTTGCTTATATCCCCGGATCTAAGAATGTCGAGGCTGACGCTTTGTCTCGTAGCTTTGTCCCAGAGTTGAGGGACGAAAATCCTGTCAAGATTCTTAGTGAGAGGGTGGTGGTTGGTGCTCTGGGGGTAGATCTTAGGCAGCACATTCAGGATGCTCAGGACAGTGCGCCAGAAGGTTTATTTAGGAACAAACTTTATGTTTTCCCTCTGTACGTGAAGATCTTAATGAAGTACATGATTCTGTTTTAGTTGGGCATCCAGGTTCATCTGCCACTTGGAGGTCTCTTTTATAGGTCCTTTTAGTGACAGAATGCTCATAGGGATAATGTAGAGTATGTCCATAAATGCAAAGTCTGTACCAGAGCTAAAGCCTCTCGTCAAGCTACAGCGGGTTATCTCTTGTCTAACAATATTCTGTCACAGCTTTGGACTCTTTTGTCCTTGGACTTTGTCACCAATTTTCCTAACTCTGGCTGTAATACAGTTGTGTGGGTGGTGGTGGACAGTTTTAGAAAAATGGTTAATTTTGTCTCACTTTAAAAGTTGCCAACTGCTAAGAGCTTAGGCACTTTGTTTATTTCTCATATATCGTGAAATTGCATGGTGTTCCCAAAATCATAATTTCTGATAGAGGGGTTAAATTTCTGACTAGCTTTTGGCGTAGTTTTTGCTCCAGATTGGGTATCAAGCTGTCTTTCTCCTCGGGTTATCATCCGGAGACTAATGGGCAAGCTGAAAGGACGAACTAAGAGGTAGAGCTGTATTTAAGATGCTTTGTTTCTTCTAATCAGGAAAACTAGGTGGAGTTTCTGCCCCTTGCCGAGTTTGCTCTGAATAACCGTACCTATATGGCTAGCGGGTTCTAGCCTTTCTTCTGCTGTGCGAGTTTTCATCCAGGTTTTGGGAACTTTTCAGGATTACAGTCCTCTTTGCCAGAGGAGGAGAGATTTTCTTCCCGTTTAATTAAAGTCTGGAAGGAGGTCAAATGGGGTCTTTTGGTAGCTAGTGAAAGGGCCAAAAGAGTTGCTTGCCACAGACGTAGAAAGACTCCTCTCTTCGGGAGGAGGATCAGGAGTATGAGGTTAATTGAGTTATTGTTGTCAGGTGCCTTTTGCAGTATCTCATCAAGTGGAAAGGTTATGAAGAAAACTCCTGGGTTAACTTGGACGATCTTCATGCGGATCAACCTAGTGAGGGAGTTTTATCAGCGACGTCGAACAATGGGGACTTCTGAGGGTCAAGTGGCCCCTCATTGAAGGGGGAATACTGTCATGGCTCACTTTAGAAATTTGAACCCTGGTGGATGTATATTTAGGATTTCCAGCTTTGTATCTTAGGGTTGTACCTTGCTGAATAAACTCTGATTGTATTCTTGCAGTAAGGCTGTGTGCCCACGATGCGTTTTTTAAGCGTTTCCGCAGCTGCAATTCCGCCGCGGAAACGCTTAAAAAATGCACAGTTGGTACTACTCCCCACAGGTGGAGTAGGCCTCAGGGCAGTAGGTAGGAGAACTATGTGGAAGTATGGTGGATGCAGTGCCGCACAGGAATAAACAAGTGGAAGTGGTGTATGAAGTCATCCGGGTCTTTACTCACTTTAGATGAACTTTCAGCCGCAAAGCTTCTCTCTACTACACAGGGCGTACTGCGGCCACCGGGTAGGGGGTTCAGCACTTCCCAGGTAGATTAAGAGCACCTGTCGAGACCCCGCTGGTGTGTTCCTCTCCTTAGCAAATTCTCCCACTGAGTCTTCTCCTCACTGTGTGTGGTATGACGTGGTGTAAGGCCGGGTCCCACTGGATAAACGCAGTGTGAGGGATACAGGTGGCGACTCTGCTCCGTCCGTATCCCCCTGGGATCCACTAAGCCTCCGGGCTTTTCTGACTGAGACGTGAAGTGACAAAGTCAGATATCGGGGGCCGGTTACCCCTCTTGCAGCAGGAATCCCTCTGGCTAAGCCAGAGTGAAGAATACAGGTGGCGACTCCACTCCATCCGTATCCCCCTGGGATCCTTTTGCCTGTCGAGCCTATCTCCTCTGCTCCCCTCCAAGGCCTTTCTTAGAACAGGACCCTGACCGGGTAGAGACACTGGTTAACTCTGACCCGCTCATCATCTCAAGGCCAGAGAACGAGGACCGCAAATCTTCAGCCAGCTGCAGACTTTTGCTGGACCCTGACAGAAGACCCACAATCAAAGACCTTGAACTTAAGATGGCCATCTATTTTATATGATAAAGTATGTGCTTCCTGTAAGTGTGTCCTCCACCCTCACCCACTACTTGGCTCCCCCTATCTTTGGTTCCCCCCATCTCCTCTATCCCGGGCCCGGGCAGCACCCTGGTGCATTTAGGCCCCCTACAGGACAGGTGTGGTGTAGTGTTGAGTGTGAAGTGGGGTCCCGAGTGATGCTCCATCCTTACCTGGAAGAGGAGATACCACACCTCAATCTGAGGTGCAGTACCCCTGTGGCGACTGAACCCTCAGGGGCGCCACAACTACATGTGCACATGCGGATATTAAGTGATTCAATGTGCGGATGGTACCTGGGTCTGGAGAAGAGGAGACTCTCATCCAGACCCGGGTACCATCATACCTGTTAAAAAAAGAATTTAAAATAAAAAATAAACACTATACCCACCTTCTGATGGCCCCCGAATCCTTAGCGATGCGTCCTGGCTCCCCGGCGGCTCGCGATGGTCTAAAAGGACCTTCCATGACGTCATTTAGTCATGTGACAGGTCACGCGACCGCTGACGTCGACGGTCTCGTGACCTGTCACATGACTAAGTGACGTCATGGAAGGTCGCTTTAGACCACTGCGAGCTGCCCAACACACCGGACGCACCGGACAAGGAGACCGAGGGCCATCAGAAGGTGAGTATAATGTTTATTTTTTATCTTTTACCATTCTTTTTAACTATTAACTTGGTCACATTATATAAATCCATGCCGGTTGCTTGGATTTATATAGTGTGACCAAGTTGTCAAGCACTTTTCCAAGTGATGATAAAATCGCTTGGAAAAGCGCTTGACAACCCGCATGAGAAATCGCATGTGAAAAAAAAACAACCAACGTTTGACCAACAGCCTTCTAAGGTGTATGAGGGCTGAAGATTACACCAACACGGGAGGAAATCCTGTAATATTTGTACATTAGTGCATGTTTCCAACACATTTGTTAAAATCAGATAAAGAGGCTGACGCGCCCCCTGGGCCATGAGGTACTCGACAGCCGGGCCTGTGTGGATACTGGTGGGGGGATAGCACGGTGGCTGGCCCGGTCCGTGACCCAGGGCGGTCAGTAAAAGGGGGGATGTTTATAGGGGATTTGGAAAGTATTCGTGACGCCACCTGTGGAATGCGGCTAAATGGTGCCGCCGCTGCGGAGCAGTCCTCTGGAGCTGGTGTTACGGCAGCAGGAATGGTGTGGCTCTCCACAGGGAGAGCTAGCTCCAGGGCAGTGTAGGGGTAGATGGTGGGTGCTGGGGAGAGACGGTCCCGGAGGAAAGACGGACACTCACAAGGGGGTAAGCTTCAGTACCTTTACTGGTGATGATGCAGGCACGGTCCAGGGTACTCCGGACGAAGGGCGCACTTTTGGACTCTCCCCAGTGAGCGGATATAGGGCCTCCTGATCCGTGGCTTTACTCGCTAAGCTTCTGGCCTGCCTGGAACTAGGCCTAGCTTGGTTACTGTCTCTCTCTCCCTTGCACCTGCTGACCTGGTGGTAGGGCTTTCTCCTGGAGATCACTCTCCCTGGATGCTGGGGTCTCCGTGACTCCTAGCCCTGGTACTGTAGTCAGCGTTTGGTAAACCTGGGACCTGTAGTCCTCCAGGGGTTCCGGTGGTCCCTACTGGGTATAAAGGGTCCCTGTAGGCGTGGACCCGGTGTCCGGTAAATATCTCGGGGTGAGCCTGGTATGCTCCTCTGCCCCCTCATTACTTCTTCCTTCTCCTCTCGCCTTCGGCCACACTCAGGGCCCTCACTCGTGCTGTAGGCCTTGGCTCGCCTAAGCACAGCAGCCAGCGTGCTGCCTCTTCGCTGCTCTCTGAGCGTCAGCACGCTCTCTTTCCTCAGACTAAACACTGCACTCTGACTCTGTCTGAACAATAACTAACTACTGACTCCAACTGAGCTGCCTGGCTCCACCCTCCCTTTATATATCCCTATCATGGCTTCCTCTGCTGGTCTGAGGTGGTAGGGTGGAGGTGTGTGAATGTGTGAGGGCCTCTTGTAGAGAAGTCCATCCATGCACCCTTCTGGTTTCTGTGGCACCAATGCGCAGCAGGGCGCCACACGTCCAAATACAGGGAACTGAAGCAAAGAGAAATTAAACATTTCAGATGTAGGGAACATTGAGAAAGAGGCTGAACCCTTAAGACTTAGGGTGCAGTGAGAGGGAGAAGGCCCTTGAGAAGCAGGGTCTAGGTTAAAGGAGCAGAGCCCTAAAGAATACGCTCTCTGTGAGAGATTGATGATTGACACATGGCAGAGACTGAGAAATTGGGGTGACGCTGTTTGGGGTTCCACAATTTTGGCGTGGTTTCAGAGAAAGGGAATACAGAACTAAGCAAAAAGTTAGTATACGTTGTTCTGTGCTCAATTTGTTAGGTTCATTCTTTTACACAACCTTCAGAAAATATACTGTACATTATGTACCTTTGAAATGTGATGGTAGCCAAAACACTTTGTTTACCAGTTTATCTTCAATTGTCTTCAGTTTTAATTTTAATTTGGTCTGCAATTGTCTTTTTTATTTAAAGAGAACAACTTGAGAGTCCTCCACCTTACACATACTCAGTGAAATGCTTTATCAATGTCTTTGACTGTTTGACTATTAATACATGCCCCATTTTCAGAATGTCTATTCTGCACATTATTGTGTGTTCTTTGTCTCTATATACTCTATACATGGCTAATGACATACACTTCTGCCCATAGTAATATATAGAGTACGCAAAATTTTAGAAAATAGCATTTCTAAAAGTGAATGTGGAAAACTCAACAGAAAGTTGAAGTGTATGTTCATGATTGATAGCCTATTCCCGGGGCTTGGTACTACACATCCTCCTCCTATTCAAATCAATAGGAGGAGGATGTGTAGTATCCTGTGGCGGCCACTACAAGTATAAGGAGCATCTCGGCAAGTGAGTACTTATGGCCGGCAGCCGCTGACTACGGTAACAGCTGATCGGCAGGGGTGCCGGGTGTCAGAGCCCGGCCGATCAGACATTGATGACCTATTCTGAGGATAGGTCCTCAATGTAAAAGTAGTGCACAACCTCTTTAAAGCTTTTGTACTGGAAGAACACATTGATGTGACTCGCCCCCAGGGCCGTGGGGTACTCGGCAGCCGGGCCTCTGGTTGCCGGGGGATATCATGGTGGCTGGCCCGGCCCGTGGCCCAGGGCGGTCAACAAAAGGGGAATTACTTTTAGAGAGTTCGTGACGCCACCTGTCGTGTCTGGTGAGGATGACCAGCGCTGCAACAGTCCTCTGAGGCAGATGTTAGGGCAGCTTGTGATGGGACGACTCCCCACAGGTGGAGCAGGCCTCAGGGCAGTGAAGTGAGAGAGCGTGGGTTGCGCTGGGCATTGTAGTGCAGGGGGAACAATGGCGCCGATGAAAGAATGGACGGAGGCAGTACAGTGCAGTCATCCGAGATTTTACTCACAATTCTTCAGACAGTCCACAGAGGTGCACTGTACAGGTGCAGGCCTCCCACTTCGCGCTGCGTTCACCGGGCAGGGGTTCAATCCTTCCTCAGGCAACTTGGGAATACCTGGCAGCACACCACTTTCTCGTGTTCCTATTTTGAGCGTATTCACACTGGTCTTCCTCCCTCCTGCTCTGCGCTGCCCACTCTCAGTCCTGTTCGGGTACTCTGAAGTCCTTCCTGTCCGACGGAGTTACACAGACTTGCTTGACCCTAAGGGGACTAGAATGCGGCTACGATCCCTCTGTCTTCTGGCAGATGCGGGGCGTACGGGTGCCTTCCTGTACTCGCCGTACCCCCTGGGATCCCTTCTCAAAATGGAGCCTACTCCCTGCTCCCCTCCAGGGCCTCCAGACTTGGCCCTACTTGCGGAGCAGATCTCCTAATGAGACTCTGCTCCCGGACTGTTCTTCTGTACTGTCCCGAGCTGTTCTTCTGAACTGCTCCCTAACTCTGAACTGCCACCCTAAGATGGCTTCCATATTTTATACTCCTACCAAAGTGCTCCCTCTAACTACTTCCTCCTCCCACACCCACGACTGGTTCCCCCTACCTTTGGGTCCCCCCCCACTCCAGCCAGGGTCAGGGCTCAGCAGCTGCGCTCTGCATGTTGCACCTACTGCCGGCCTGGAGCAGTGTAGTGTTGGATGCAGATGTAGGGGTTCTGGGCAGCACTCCCTCCTTACCTTAGAGAAGGGAGGCACCACACCTCTGGGTGAGGTGCAGTACCTCTGTGGCGACTGAACCCTCAGGGGCGCCACAGATGTATATGGTGTTGCTGAGACATGGTTGGACTTTCGACTTGATTGGGCTGTAAATCTTCCTGGTTTTAAGTTTCAGAAAAACATGGCAAATCTAAAAGGAGGAGGAGTATTTCTGTATGTTAGGCTAGGATCACATGACCATATATTTTCCATCAGAGAAAAAACGTCCGATTATGCTAATCAGACTCTGATCAGAGTTTGATTAGAGTATGATCAGAGTGGGATCTGTTTTCTCGGATGTGGAGAATAAAAAATAAAAAGTTTCTTTATTCTGCCAGTCTTTGAAAATTGGACCACACTCTGATGTCATCCGAGTGCAGTCCGAAATTTTTTTCATGGACCCATAGACTTGAATGGCTGAGCGTGATGGGATTATCGGAGGCAAATCATGCCTGCTGCACAGCCTCGTAGAATAACATTGGTCCAAGTGCGATCCGATGTTTTAACGGATCACACTCAAACCGAAACTACGATTGTCTGCACGAACCCTTGGTGTTATGAAAGCAGATATGACAGGGGCAATAGGGGGAAAGTTGTGTGGAAGTTGAAACCTTGAGGGAGGTAAAGGCTGCAAAAATACATTTTTGTTGTAATCTCTAGACACCAACATAACTGAGGAGTTGGAAGGTTGTATCAGATGGCGCAGACTGCACAGGTGTAGACGACAAAAATTAAGTTCCACATGGTTTAGACCTACAGTCGGGGATTCTATTAGAACACATCAATCTGATGGGTCAGCTCCTGAAATTAAAAACTAAAAAGAGCTGAATAGAATCTTTAAAATAGTAAACTAATCAGCTAAAGTAGAAAAAGTGTGATGGACTTGTAAGGAGCTATACACAAGGGCATATGGTTAAAAATAAAATGATATGATGGCCATCGTGGTTTTACAATGGACAGAAGTTTTCAAGCTAACCTGATTTGTTTTTATGAAGAGGTGAGTAGGAACCTAGACAGAAGGGTAGCTGTGGATATAATGTTTTCTGGACTTTGTAAAGGCGTTTGATACTGTCCCACACAGAGCCTAATGGGTAAAAATAAGGAATTTAGGCTTTAGAGTTAGAAAGAATGGTTTGAAATTGGATCAAAAACTGTATCAAAGACCACACCCAGAGCATTTTGGTGAATGACAGCTACTCTGCATGGTCTCCAGTTATGAATGATGTATTCCAATGTTCAGTGCTAGGTAATTTATTCAACTTAATTAATTAAATAGAAGATGAGATTAATAGTGTTTTATACTTGCCGGTGACACCAAGCTATGGAGTATAGTTCCGTTTTTGGAAGATGTTCATAAGTTACAAGCTTAAGAACAAACTGAGTGTTTGGGCATCTTCTTGGCAAATGAGATTCAATGTGGGTAAATGTAAAATTATTCATCTAGGCATTATTTAGCTGAGGGCATGCACTGCCTGCATCCACCAGTGAGGATCTGCCCGCAACAGAGCTGATCGGAGGAGGTAAGCACTGTCAGGCTGGCTATGGGGCCATCATACTGTATATAGAAGGCTGTGGGGGTCATCATAATGTATTTAGTGGAGCTGTGGGTCCATCATACCGTATACAGAGTAGTTATGTGACCACCATACTATATATAAGGGGTCCTATGTGCGGGCCTTCATACTGTGTATAGGGAGCTGTGGAGCCATCATACTGTATAAAGAGGAGCTGTGGTGACACTGTATTGTGTATATGGGACTGTGGGGCCATCATACTGTATATAGGGGAGCTGTGGGGGCCATCATACTGTGTATAGTTGAGCTGTGGGGGCATCATACTGCATATAGGGGGCTTGTTTCTACCTTGTTATATATCTTTCCATTTCTCTTGCTATTTTTGTATTTTATTATTGTTGACATACATATATTTGCATTTGTACTGTGGATATTTTTCTATACTCCACATAGCACTACTATTCATTTAGGTCTTGAGCTGATGGGATCTCTGTTGTTCTCTTCTCCCTCGTTGTCTTTTACTGCTTTTATCATGTATGTTTAATTGTGTATCTCATTAAAGCTTGATATTTTTCTATAAAAAAAAAACAAAAAAACATATTGCTTCCCTTCCCTTTTTTTTTTTTTATATAGGTGGCTGTGCAGCCATCATACTGTGTATAAGAAGCTGTGGGGGATATCATACTGTATGTGGCTAACATGTAACCTCAGAATAAAAAAACCTTTAATTAGAAAAATCTCTTTAACCAACATACATATTATTGTGAAAAAACACACTAGAGGTACTGGGCTCTATTGGTTTATCCCACAGAGCCCTATTGGCAAAAAGAAGGGGGTATCTCACACAGCTAGTATACCATTTATCATAATCAAGCAATCCCTTCCTTTATACATGTAGAAAGGATTAGATAGATTCATATAGCGAGTCTTTCAGTACCTCACAAGGATAAGTGCAACCCAGTGAACAAAGTGATTGTAGTGCATAATTAAAACAAACAAGTAGGATCACTCTTCCATAGACCTCTACACTGAATATACCACTGACCAGGCCCTAAATTATTACCTATGTGCTGATTCCTGCCTATCTGTGAAGGTTGGCACCCTAATTAAAGTTGGCGATTTTGGCGCCCCCGCTCCACGCCGGCTATCCCTAAATATTCTGGCTTGCCCTAGAATTAATTCCTAATTGCACCACAATCCTATGTAATCTAAGGCATATATTGTGAACATAGCGAAAAAACTATGAGAGTAATGTAAATAGATGACTTATCTTGCCCATAAGGAGATGGTCTAGGATGTATAACGGACGTTTCAGCCTTTTATCAGTGTCCCAGTGTCTCCAATGGAGGACTTATCCTGACCAGAGATAAAAAGTGGTCCCAGATAGACGATAGAAGCCTAAAGCCTCAAAATCATGTCCTCATGTCTCCGGTCTCTGGTTAGTGTCCCAGTGCCTCAACGCGTTTCCCCAAATGTAAGGTTCCTCAGGAGACTGATACAGAAGGAATGTCCAGGGTATAGATATATAATATATAGATGCATACTGATGATCAGTCCATTTTAATAGTCAGAACTAGGGTAGGTAACTCAAGCCTTCCACTAGTCCTGTTTAAATACATCCTCCCCTCTGATTCCATTGCTCCCAAAAAGTCCCAATAATAGATACCAGGTGTGCAACCTGTAAGCAAATAGGCCCCATACTCCCCGTGTTTGTGCTCCATAGTCTCCATTGCTAGTCTAATCCAGCACTCTTAGACCTGGCAGGTCGGTGTGCGCTCCACATCGTGGAACGCATAGCTTCCGGTTTCCACCGATATCACTTCCGGTGCTCGGCAATATGGTGTTTGTGTGTTCCAGCCCTTAGAGCTCCAGGCTAAAGGTTTAATGCGTCACATCCGGCGCTTCCCAGAAAAGCACTCTCATTCCACTTCTTGGAACCCATAGTGCTAACATCTACGCAGCAGCGCAAAGGATCAACCACGGTTGATGCGCCCCACAGCTAGAGACATCAGAAGGGGGTGTAACCCCGCCACAAGGCCGCAAAATATTTGCGCATAGATGCGCAATCAGCAGGCAGGCCAGCAGATATAGACACTTTACCTGTCACTTAAAAAGGATTTAAAAATGTCACTCTATAGACTACAATACTAAAGGGACAGGCCCACAAAGAGTACAGATTTGATGAAAATTTTTTTTTTTTTATAATTTATAAACCCCTAAACAATATGGCTTGATAGCCTTGCAGAAGGAGTTCAGCTTAGAGTGGGGAGTTATTTTATCCATATACAAATATGATGTACATAAAGGTAAACCTAATGGACCGGGAAGGAGTATATATATGATGTAAAGATAAATCAAGATGCGGGTGTGTGTCCCAAACATAGGACAACCCATAGATCATGGCAGGTCAACAATCAATTCATTTCAATTTAAGTCCAAAACTGGGCCTGAGTGATGTACCAGAAGATCCCTCAGAAAAAACAACAAACCATAGAAAAGAACCTATAAGAAAGGGGCATATGACAGCTGTTCATTAATGCCTTTCGGTGTGATACTATTTAGTCTAAATATCCATTCACACTCCTTCTGGAGTACTCGTTTATCATGATCTCCCTTTCTAGCATTACGTCTTACTTTTTCCAAGATGTTAAATGAAACTTCTTTTATATTGCCATGATGAACCCCATTAATGTGTCTCGCCAGTGGTGTATCTCTCTCATGGCGTATGTCCCCTAGGTGTTCAGCCACTCTACGTCTAAATTCTCTACATGTCTTCCCAACATAATCAAGCGGACAAGAGCAGGTGACTTTGTAGATGACGCTATCCGTTTTACAATTACAGAAGTCCCTTATAAAAAAACTCTTACCAGTTGAAGCACTAACAAACGACTTTCCTGGACTCATCTGTTCACACATCTTGCAATCATTGCATCAAAAAAAAAACACAGATCTTTCTGTTAAGCCAAGTCCCCATCCCAGGTGGTTTTTGGTAAAAACTATGGAGCAGTCGATCCTTCAAGGATCGTCCCTTTCTAAATGTCACACTCGGCGATGTAGAAATAGCACCCTTTAAGTCCGGGTCCGATATCAGAATATCCCAATGTCTTCTGAGAATCACAAAGACCTGTTCATTCTTATTATCAAAGGTTCCTATTAATCTAGATATATCACTCCCCGCTCTCGGATGACCCTCAAGAAGGGAATCTCTCTTACATTTCATTGTGTGATCACACGCTTGATTCAAGATGTGTGTTGGATAGCCCCTCTCCTTAAATCTATATTTCAAGTCAGAGGATTGCCTACGATCACCTACTTCAGAACAATTTCTCCTAACACAAAAGAATTGGCCCTTTGGTATCCCTCTTCTCAGTGCCAAAGGGTGGTGGCTGTCCCACCACCCTTAATCACACACGATTATCTTTTCTGGATCTGATGATTATTAAAGATGAATGGGGACATCTACAAACGATCACACACCATAAGCCAACAGCGAACAACAGTCTTCTACGGTAGGATCACCGCAATGAAATGTAAAAGAGATTCCCTTCTTGAATGTCATCCGACAGTGGGGAGTGATATATCTAGATTAATAGGAACCTTTGATAATAAGAATGAACAGGTCTTTGCGATTCTCAGGAGACATTGGGATATTCTGATATCGGACCCGGACTTAAAGGGTGCTATTTCTACATTGCCGAGTGTGACATTTAGAAAGGGACGATCCTTGAAGGATCGACTGCTCCATAGTTTTTACTAAAAACCTGGGATGGGGACTTGGCTTAACAGAAAGATCTGTGGGTTTTTTCGATGGAATGATTGCAAGATGTGTGAACAGATGAGTCCAGGAAAGTCGTTTGTTAGTGCTTCAACTGGTAAGAGGTTTTTTATAAGGGACTTCTGTAATTGTAAAACGGATAGTGTATTGATTATTTCTTAACACAGGAAGAAAGAAATTTAATCAAGTGTACATGTTTATGGTGGAGTTGGGAAAAATAGTCATTACCGTATTTTTCAAACCATAAGACGCACTTTTTTTCCTTCAAATTTGGGAGGAAAATGGGGGGTGCGTCTTATGGTCCGAATGTAGATTACCAGGGAGTTGTGGTGGTGGTGGAGCGGGATAACGCCCATGGCTTCAGAAAGATGGCCAATGAGATCCCAGTCTGTGCATGCGCCAGCTCGGGAGGCCATTTTCCTATAGATCATGGCTTCAGAAAGATGGCCGTGGCCACCGAAAAAGCAGCACACGCCACTCTGCCTCACCGCTGACAGCCAGACACCGGCCCCGCAGCATCTCACCTCTTCTGCTGCCGCTGGGTTCCAGAGGGAGGGAACAGAGGGCCCTGCTTACTGCGTTCCTGCTCCACCACCACCGCAACTCCGCGCTGCTGGAGCACACCCTTCTTGCATCCAGCATCCTCCACTTCCGCCAGCTTCCTGAGGGTCCCTGCCTCCTGTGACCGCCGCTCCACCGCCCCCCAGGTAAGATACCTATTCAGACTATAAGATGGACCTCCATCTTGTAAAAAATATTTTTTTTCCTATTTTCCACCCCAAAATTTGTGGTGCGTCTTATGGTCCAGTGTGTCTTATAGTCCGAAAAATACGGTATTTCATGCAATTATTTTTTTTTTTACACAACAGAAATAAATAAAAGTCACAACACTAGCAGGTTAACAGGCGCTTAATTTATTCATAAAATCCAACAATGTAAAATTATTGTAAATCTTTGTTTATCACAGTAGTATATCACCCCCCTGAATTGTACATTATCCTTAAATGTGCTTTTACAGCCACCCCAATAAAATGAAGATCCCTTACATAAATTTTCAAAAAGAAAATAAAAATAGAAAAAAGAAAGATTCAGCATCTGCTTGAGACAAGGACCCAAGCCTACGACACATCGTATGAGGAAATTCTTAAATATATTCATACATCTGCTCTCTTATCGTTTCATAGGCTTTATTTACAAGAAAAGCATAGGCAGTTCAATAACCTCACAAAATATTCCATGCCAAAGTTTATCAAGGTATTGTTTCATGCAAAATGTAACTGGATCAAAACCACAAAAAAGAGGATACAAATTTTTTTTTTGTTCACTGAACTTGACAACAGACTGCGGTACATTCAGAGGAATCCGACACAGGAATAAAGGAGTCGAGAACCTAAAAGGACCAACTTCATTCCAGAAGAAATTGTAAACTTGCTGGCCCTAGTTCTAGTCCAAATATTATCAAGGTGCAATTAAAAGTCACTTTTTACATTTACGTTCTTTGCCTTAAAATAACTTTCTCTCTTTTGGCAATCCAATGCACTAAATGTATGCAATAACCAACATGCTAAACCATTATGCAAGTTTATTTTTTTGCATGCAGGGCTTTTTAATATATTTGTGCTGGTTTTCTATGCGGCTTACAGCTGTAAGACTGGAAATGACAATGAATAAAGACATGAACTAGAACTGGCTGCACATTTAGAACAGTATATGAATTACATAACTCTTACTCTCCATCTTTCCTTGCAGAATTTTATAAATTCTTGGTCACTTTAATAATAAATCTTTAGAAAAAGCTTTTCTACTTTGCTGCATTACAGCCACTAAATGTACAATGGATTTATTATATTTCTTAATTCCTTTTTCCCCAATGTCTATATAAAATAAAAGCTGATTTCTTATTGGGTGACCTTTTTTGAATGGAGACAATTTTTTTATCGTTCTGGTCATTTGAGTATTTTTTTTATTGCCATATGAAAATAAATCTAAACATACTCTTAGGGTACATGGTATATTGCACCAATAATTCATTATTTTAGTCCTTTTTATAAATTTATTGGCAAGTTAATGTGCCAAGTTTCCCATGTGCTTTGTAGTTTACGTCATTTAATGTTTCACTGCTTATATTTTTATTTCCACATCATATAAAAAGTCACATATGCTTTCATAGGGTCTGCTCACCTATTGAGTATTTGCAGCACAGTTTTTCTGCATCAAAATCTAGTGTTGGTAGGAAAAAAGCTACGCACAATATGCTCTTTTTTATGTGTTTTTATGTGCATTTTAGCTGTGATTTGAATTGCATTTTTCCATCTATTTTAATGGGTAAAGAATAGTGATGAGCGAGTATGTTCTGTTAACCCTTTCGGCAACCTAGTATCTTCAGTGTGCTCGGTGTTATGTTTGAATCGCTCCAGTTTGATAGCTTTAATACATGTGAGGAATGTCTGTTTCTTTGGCATTCCTCACATGTATTAAAGCTGTCAAACAGTCGCAAATCATGCGCATGAGAGTGATTCAAACATTACACCGAGCACGCTGAAGATACTCGGCGAGCACCCGAGCATGCTCGTAAATCTCGAGTAAAGAGCTCGCTGATCACTAGTAAAGAACACTGCAAAAACACTGAAAGAACTGACATGCTGCAGATTAGAAAAAATCCGTTGATGGTTAAAATCTACAGGAAAAAAATAAGCAACATGTTCATGAGATTTCAGAAATCTCACTTATTTTGCTGGTACTGTAAACTGCAGTTCATTTTAGCCTTGAAAAACATACAATACTTGTATAATGTGGAAGCAATGCAAAGTGTGAAAAGCCCTTAGAGTGATATAACTGATCTATTACCTCTTCCCATATAAAACATCTTGTGTAAATTAGGGTATGTGCCCACGATGCAGAAATGAAGCAGAAAATTTCTGCAGCGTTTCTGCATGTTCTTGGCAGTCAAAAACGCTTGCAGATTTTACACGCGTTTTTGACATGTTTTTGCAGCGTTTTTGCATGCGGATTTGACTTGCGTTTTTCAAGTGCATTGGGAGCTCAAATCCGCATGCAGAAATGCACAATAATGGACATGCTGCGGATTTTTCCGCAAGGAAAATCCGCTGCGGAAAATTCCGCAGCATGGGCACAGAACATGCAGATTTTCATTGGGGATCATGAGGCACAGATTACCAAGCGTTTTGCAAGCATTTACGCTGCGGAAAATCCGCATCAAAAACGTATAGTGGGCACACAGCCTTAAAATCACTTGTCTATGTAATATATTTGCCACCAAGGCGTTGTATCCTGTTGCTTTTACTATGTAAGATTACTTATTAAATTGGTAAAATTGTAAAGTGTTTCTAAAAAAAATTAACTTTGCAATTTACTTGATATTTAAAAGTAGTTTTAGTGTACAGCTCATTGAGGTCAGCTTCAGAGGTGGCCTGTCTCATAGGCAGAGGGCATGCGCTTTTAAGTGGATTCCATACAGCTTGCAATGGTGTTGCTGGCTGGATCTCACCAGCCTCAGTATTAATGCATTTCAGCCTCTGCTTGTAACATGGTACAGCACACAGTTCAGGCCAGCAGCTCAGTTATGTCATCTGCTTTAACTGTCAATCTTCAGGATCGCACCGCCCCCGGCAAGCAGAAGACAAGGGAGCAGTGCACTCCTGAAGATGGGAACATGAGACAATCCCTTTAATTCTTTGCAGTATTCCTCAGTCAGTGGCTACAATTAGGGTAGTCAGTACCTTGGATTCAATGCTTGCCTAACAATTGCAGTTGTTCTAAACTCATTTATGTAGCCTACTTAAGTCATGCATGTAGGAAATCTGAGAATACAGAACCTGTATAGTAGCACATAAAGTCTTACCGTGAAGCAATGCTTCTAGGAGAGAATAACCTTTTAATATGACGAGCAGTGGAACAAGCTATAGATTTTTTCACAAATTCTGGATGAATCCTTGAAAAAACCCTTTATGTGTCTCCATATGAAATCAAGCCTTTTAAATCTGGATCAAGAAGTGCAAACCTGTGCAGTACAAATCTATAATATAGCCCTGTGCTTTAAGGACTACTTAAACAGTAGCATGTAGACTATATTGGCCGCACGTTTTTGACTTCTTTATTTGCTCTAATGCTATTTTAAATTTTGTTTGATGTATTAGCAATTATGTTTAGCTCTCAACATGTGATCTAATGGATAGTAAGCATAGGGAATCATCAAAAACTAACAGAACAAGACACCTAGCCTCATGTTGCACACTGCTTATTTACAACAGAAAACTATTGCTTGTTTTAGGTTTGGTATTTATTTTCAGAGTAGCCTAAAGGGATTACCCACAAAAATGTTCTAAAAATATTATTTCTTCAAAAAATAATGATCACATGAAATGGTTTTATAACACAGAGGGAAAGGCAAAAAATAAATCTTTACAAGTACTGGCTGGTCCTTAACGTATGTACATGTATGACTGGTAAATGCATGATAGCAGCTTTTAGCAGCTTTCTAAAAAGACTTTCACTTTTATGGACACCTTAACAAGGCAACAATAATTTTTAGATATGTTAAAGCAGTCTTTAATCCTTCACTCATTTTCAGACCCCCTGATGTAGTTTGCACCGGTTCATAATTTCTCTTGTGGATGTTTTTCCCTTCCATTAATACATGTTCAATGTGAGGTCTTTGTTCCAGGATACTGTTGTCATGTGTATGAGCACAGCTTCATTCCTGGAGTGATTTCCCCATCTACAGCGAACGGAGGATCATGTGCTTTCCTCTCTATTTAATATCTGAGTTACCTCCCTATTAAAATGAATGCCTTGTTCCCTCTCTCCAATCTGATGTGTAAGTCCTCCCTCCAGCTCCTCCACACTGGTATGTTTAATACAAAGAGAATGGAGAGAGAGAGATTCGCCAGAGTCGGGGTAGGAGCTTTTGTGTCAAACTTTGCAAACTACCTAAGTAAACTACTCTGCAGCAGCAACAGTTTTGGAAAATTTTAATTAGGACTATTTAAAAAATTGCTTCATTTTTCATTTAGGATGCAAATAAACAATCAAAAATTTCAGTGCAAAAGCATACATAGCCAAAGCCCAAACCAGCACTCATCCCATTTAACCCAGGTTTTTTTAAATTAGCAGGAGACTAGAAGAGAGGTTCTACCTCTTTTTGCTCTCAGATCACTGTCTGAAAACATATGAAAAGTGAGTTTTTTTTTTAGATCTATTCACCATGTTGGTGCTGCTTGGTGTGTCTGTGGGGCGGTGTGGCTTGGAGCCATGGGGGCTTTGCCCTGCAGCATGGGTGCTATGGGGCATCGGGTCACATCTGGTGCACTGTCGCTTTAGCTGTGGTCAATTTACGGGGCCGTACCTTTTAGATTAGGGACCCACTGAGAGGTTCACCATGACGTGGTAGTGTGCTTCATACAATCTGATCAGAATGGTAAACTAAGAGCGTCATGTTCAGTTTTGTAAATTTTTGCCTAGTGGCATTAGATCAATGTATGGTTTTTGGATGTGCAGTCTGTCTTTCTCTACAGCTGTAGCATACATAGGCATAGTCATGACCACTTCAGCAACACAAGCTTGTTGTTAACATTGCCGTGCCTTGCCACTTGTACCATAGTGGCTTCCTCTAAGAATGGCCTATTTCACATGGTTGATTTTGAAGGACTGCTTTTCTTCACAACAACTGCTGTTTCGGCAAACTGTGTGGTGATGGGGTCATGTATCCAAAGGTCAAACATTAGAGATAAGGAAAAAATGTTGCTGCTCCTCAGCCGGAATCGCAAGAGATACCCAGGATGCTGGCATTAAAGCGGCAGCTGAAGAAGTTTGCACTGCCCTGCTCAGGTTGACATGGAGTACCAAAGTGACAGCGGACAAGTGTAGTGTAAATCTTTTTGCTCATATCTATCCAACACTTAGGCTGCGTGCCCACCATGCATTTTTCAAGCATTTTTCCGCAGCAAAAATGCTTAAAAAACGCTTGGTAATACGTGCCTCATGGTCCCCAATGATAATCCGCATGTGCTATGCACATGCTGCGGAAATTTCCGCTGCGGATTATCATTGCGGAAAAATACGCAACATGTCCATTAATTTTGCGATGCCGCCATTGACTTGCATTGAATCACATAATATCTGCAAGAGCACATGTGCACATGCGGATATTATGCGATTTTATATGTGGATGGTACCCGGGTCTGGAGAAGAGGAGACTCTCCTCCAGACTCGGATACCATACAACCTGTTAAAAAAAGAATTTAAAATAAAAAATTATACTCACCTTCCGATGGCCCCCGGTGTTTTCTCCTCTATGTCTGGTCTCTTGTACTGATCGCGATGGTCTAAAAGGACCTGCGGTGACGTCATTTAGTCATGTGACAGGTCACGCGACCACCGACGTCAGCGGTCGCGTGACCTGTCACATGACTAAATGACATCACCGCAGGTACTTTTAGACCACCGCGAGACACGGGGAGACCGGACGCGGCGGAGAAAACACCGGGGGCCATCGGAAGGTAAGTATAATGTTTATTTTTTATTTTTTTACCATTTTTATTATTTTTTTTAAATTTTACATGGTCACACTATATAAATCCATGTCGGTTGTATGGATTTATATAGTGTGACCAAGTTGTCAAGCACTTTTCCAAGTGATGCTAAAATCGCTTGGAAAAGCGCTTGATAACCCGCATGCAAAAACGCTTGACAAACACTTCCACCTGGGAGGAAAAATACTTGTAAAATCCGCATGCGTTTTTCCTGCCAGGGAGAAGCGGAAAAAATATGCAGCATTTCTGCATCATGGGCACTTAGCCTTATACTCTCCTATAAAGGCCAGCAGGATATAATGAGCACTCTGACCCTGGAATTTGTGTTTTGGTGACTTAAGTGATACAAGTTTTTGCAAAAAAATGGATTTCCAGTCAAAGAAAATGAACTAGCTGCCTTCCATTACATTTTCTAGGTTACATTTTTTATGCCTAGATTCCAGGGACTGTAAACTTTTACATGTCTCTCTAAAAATGTTTAATTAAACTAAGAGAAAAAACATCCATTTGACCTACACAAATCTCTAGATATATAAAAGTGCTTACACAGTCGTACTGATTATTGTCAGTCACCAGCTGCCCTCTGCATAGTTCACCACAAGAATAACACTACATAGAGCTTAGAAAGCTGGAGCAACATAGTAGAAAAGCCTAAATAGTGCAATATTAATATCAAACATAAAAATTCAGCATGCCAAAGCACAGCAAGTACAAGGTACACATAGCTCCATACACCTTACATCACATGTCATTTATATTCCTACTGAGAAGAAACAATCAGAGGAACTTGCTGACAGCCAGTAAATCTTTAAGATCGGGAAGACAGCAAGTCCATTCCCGGGTATAACAAATAACATGACAGATTGATAAGAGGAATATTACCGTCCTGCAGTGAACAAAATTCTGATATGTAGAAGAGCAAACTCTGTATCATTGTAGAGCGGATGTAAAAACAAAATCAAAATGAAAAATGATCATTGTATAGAACTGCCGAAATTGTATCTCCAATAAACATATTAATGAGTTACAGGACTTTAAGTAAAGATCCTGTCTGGACTTATTTCAATGAATGATCCTTTATCAATGCAATATTTCTCATAGAAATGTGCTCGTAAAGTAACCACAGATGCCCCCTAATGAAGAACGGCTATCATAGAGTGATACATTACAAACTAGCAGAAGAAACAGATACTGATGGTAAATCACAAAAAAATTACAAATTGCATGGTACTCTTCAAAGGGAAGGAAATAACATACAAAAAGCGAAGGGTCAATTTTTGGACTAGATCCCGCTCCAAGGGCAGTGCTCAGAAACGGAGACTGGTAACATTGCATAACTGATTTAACATATTATAAATGAGTGTTTTTGTTGCAAATCCTATAAATACTCCAAGTAAATAAGTAAATATTTTTTTTTTTTACGTGTTAAGTGATCCTTCTTTTGACTTTACAATCAGGTTTGGAATGATAATGTATCTATAATCTGGGGATTCAGAATTGCAACTGCAACATTATGTTTATTATTTACACGTGTAAGTACTTTTATTCACATTTGTCTATATATCATACACATTTTAATTAATTTTTTAGGTTAGTATTCCAAGAGGTACCATTTGGTTTATTATCATCCTTTGCCTTTGCTAATGAAATAGGCATCTAAGGTGCAATCGGTTTTACCACAATATTTAAAGGAGCACTCAGGGATTATTTTAATTCTCTCCTTTGTTAGCAATCAGTAATGTCTGTGCAGAGAGTGTATTACCATGTTTACCAGTCACCATCTTCTGCCTTTTCCAATGCCACACTGGTCCACTCCAACATCACTTGACCTTATTTGTATGGAGATGGCCAAGGCACTACTGTATAATGGTGCACAAATAGGATCCAATCCCCTTCAATGATACGTAAGAAAATTTGGCACTCAGAGTAGATGAAATTAAATAAATGATTTAATATGCAATCCATCAATAAAGGTTCACAAACGTTTTGGTCTACATTAGACCTTCCTCAGTGTGCCTATTGGCTGTTAAATCATTTATTTAATTTCATCTACTCTGAGTGCCCAGTTGACCTTATTTTTGACCTGCTGGTTAACACATCATCTTTTATGTGGCCCCAAGCGGTGTTGAAAATAGCAGAAGACTCATAAGCATGGTAATAGATTCTCTACACAAACTTTCCTGGCTGCAAACAGAAGGGGCAATAAAATAATGCTGCAGTGGTCCTTTAAGTATCATTAGATATATAACTTTGTCCGTTTTTCCAGCTATTTTTATGCTAAAATAGCTGGCATATTTCTTTTAAACATAAGAAAATAAATGCTTTGTTAAAGGCATATTCTCAAGATCATAAATGGTTAAAATTGAAAAATGATTGTAAAAAACAAGCCATTTTGCAATTTACTTGTTATTAAAAATCCTCTCTGTTCTCAAGAACTAAGGGATTTTTAATTTTGTTTCTTATTGCCTAGGTCACCAGCCATCATTGCACTCAGTGTTTTCTTCCTGCAAGGAGCACAGTACTTACAAGCTATTTCCAGTAAAGCTTGCACGCGCTGCTCTATAGATTGTCAGATTGCTGGATCTGGCTAGCTTCAGTGCCTCTGCGCTCCTCCTATGCTGCACACGCAACACTCCTTTTGCTTGCGGCATTGTAGATACACAGTTCAGGCCAGGGCTCAACAATGTCACTGGTCCAAACAGGAGAGCACCAACCCCCGGCAAGTTGGAGGGAAGGGGAGTGATGTGCTCCTGAACTGCAATTTGTGAGGCAACCCTTTTAAATACATTTTTGTAAGATACTATAGGAAATATAAAAATTTATGATATATGGATTTAATATGCCACAATTTTATGATCGATAAGATTACAATCTTACAATAGAGCTGCAACCCCTTTAATCTCAGGGCTTAAAACTAGAAATATTCCAACAATAAGATGGGAACACTACTTTAACGGAGTAGTTATCAGTACACAAATATGGGTTTCAGCCTTGATATATGCCATAAAAATAACATGGTTGTATGCTAATTCCCATGTGCTTCTGCAGAAGTATTTTATAAGCAATGATAAGAAATTTTAAAGTATAATGTTACACATCATGGGCTCACTTGACTGTGTAAGAGCCACCAACCACAATGACTGAATCCTACAGTAGTCAGTATATACTGTAGCCCTATAATGTAAAGTTATCTAATATAGACTGTCAATGATCAAGGATAGAATGTTTCCATTTGGTTATTTTAGTCTATAGCAAGTTCTTTTTTTCTTAAAAAAACCCATCCTAATGATGGGGAAAATCATTTTACTACCATATTAGTGCAAGACTTACCAAACATTCCTTTGGGGGATCTCACAATCCAGTTACAGAACAGCCTAGGACTTTACCATGGGTAAATAGCACCCACCATAGTGCCATTTCCAGGGACTTTTACTAGCCTTTCTAAGGAGCTTAAAAGGTGAGCAATGGCTATTTGTAGTCAGCGTAGATGTTATTCTCCACTTTTTGTCCACCGAGGAATGGCATGTCTCAATGAATACAGCATGTGCCTCAATAGTAGGGTCCAGTATGAGAACAGCTATAATAGACAGCCTAAACTAAAATATTATACTTATGAACAATAAGATATATGCCAATATGATGCAATTTATATATATGACAGATGACCTGAAAACTAATCTAATACCAAATAAACAAGCTTTTGTACTTGCAAAACCCTTAACCCAAAAGTTCTAAAGAACTCTGGTTGGAAATTCTTGTGTTATGCATTGTCTACTATGAATTGTATACTGCAAACCAAGGGTGGACATGCCATTGGTGCAACTTGCTCGGCCACGCAGGGGCTCAAGCGGTAAGGGGGCACATTTCCACCACCAAAGCAGATGGAATTTTGCATTCTGATGAGCTATTGAACTGCAAGAGGCCCATTTATTTTTCTTGCACAGGGGCCCTTTTCTGTCTATGTCCACCAGTGCTGCAAACAGTATCCAAACTTACTGTGGATAAATATACAGTAAGATGTCAATATAAAAGTATCTGGGCATGAGTGCTCCATAAGGACCTTAAGACACTAGATTGTAAACTAGAATTTTAGTATATATATAGCTTCATCGTGTGCTTTTTGTCTTGTGCGGAGATTTTATTTCAGATGTTAGATAGATATCTATAAGCTACAATGTGCTTTTTTTAGAGTATTTACAAGGCAAACACTTAATACAAGAAGATCTATAAGGCAGAACTGAGAGGATATAATGTCTATCAACATCAAGGCTGTCAGAATGCATTTGCTTAACAGCTAAGTTATACCTTGAAATCTTTCAATCATTGTGACTATGTAAATACGATAACCTGTGTTACGATGTTGATCATTAGATTATACCGCTATAGAAATAATAATGGGTTTAGCATATTAAAAATCTGTCCGGACTTGCTGTTATAAACGTCAACTCCTTTTACAAAACACCACATTTCTGTATTTTTTAAATGGCTACAAAATTTAAAGTAGGTGACTTGTATCAAGAGGTAATTTAAAAGAATCTCTAAAATTGGAATTGTATTTTCTGACATGCAAAACACCATGGACTTATAGTCTAACAAAGAAAAAAAAGATTTGTTTCCCAGCAGATAAAACGGTGTAGAATCTATGAGCTTTCTAGATATACTTCAAAAGGTTTTAGAGTGTAAATATGATAAGAAATTTAGCAAAATTTCAACAAATCTGTATAAAAAAAACAGAAACATTAACCATTTTTGAGACAACATGCTGCACTTTTTTTTTGTTTCCATAAAAAGTCTTTAACAATACAATTGCTATGCTGATCCAAGCCTCCAGCAATACATGCAAGAAAAAAATATGTTGGTAAGTTAAAAATCACTAAAACGTGCTATATATTTTTATGATAAGTATTATTGTTTTTTTCAGACGTTGTAAAAGTGTGCAGAGAAGTTCAAGGTCCTAGTGTTCTGGAAGACTCGTATTCAGACGCGCATTTTGGTTTGATCCCTTTGCCATTGTAATAGTCCACAACTTGGTTTGGAACTTCAGCCAAAACACTTTTTGCAAGAGCAGCTGGAGAAGCCTACGATACAAAAACAAAGGAGAAAACTGTTTCAGTCGGTAATTTTATTTTAATAACCATCTATCCACTTAAATAGTATGTTTGGGGGTAAAGGGAACCAAAGCACAAGCGTAACATCCTATCCCAAGATAGATTTCAGAAAGCAGAGAAAAGTGCTCCTAATGAAAATCATAACCTATGACCACAAGGGCACTATGACACAAGACTATGTCATGCTTCATCTTCACGGTCACATCCAATTCTCACAGAAAAATGGCAAGAGTTTTCAGCGGACCACTGACTACAATATGCCAACAATGTGGAGCTCAGTGGGGTCAAGAGGCTGAGAAATGGCAAGGTCCTTTCCTGGCATCCATGTCGTCTCATTTTAATCAGAAGAAGGGGTCACAAAGGTCAGACTCTGACTAATTGGAAATCAATGAAGAAATACCAAAATAATTTGTCCTTCGATAATCCCCTTTGAAAAACAGTTTTAACAATTGTTTCTGATAAACATGTTGAGATAATATTTAACAGAGTAATAGAATATTGGATATATATTCACAAGTTTAAATGTTCTGAATTTATAAAATCTGCCACTTTATTGATTTTGTCTTGTTTCAATTATTAATGTCATATATATATATATATATATATATATATATATATATATATATATATATATATACAGTACAGACCAAAAGTTTGGACACACCTTCTCATTTAAAGATTTTTCTGTATTTTCATGACTATGAAAATTGTACATTCACACTGAAGGCATCAAAACTATGATGACCTCCACACCCGGGTACCATCCGCAGATTAGAGCGCGCCAATTTCGCAAGTCCAGATGCAGTCTTGCGGAATTGGCGCATTCTAATGCAAGTCAATGGCGGCGAAAACACAGCGCTTCCGCAAAATTAATGGACATGCTGCGGATTTTTGAGCGCAGCATAAACGCTGTGGAAAAATCCGCAGCATGGGCATTGAAAGTGCGAAATTGCATTGGAGACCATGGGGGAAGGTCTACCAAGTGTTTCCCAAGCATTTACACTGCGGAAATTCCGCAGTATAAACGCTTGAAAAACGCATCGTGGGCACACAGCTTTATGGCGCCAGTAAAATTGTTAATATGTTCAATTACATGAAGTTTGCCAGTGCAGTCTGCTGAAAAACAGTTCCACACCCTGATGTTCCCACTTCCAAAAGGTAACTGTTGGTATGGTGTTTTAACATGGTGTGTATTATGCAATCCAAAGAGTTCAATATTGGTCTCATTTGACCAGACTATATTCTCCCAGTATTTCACAGGCTTGTCTAAATGTTGTTGTGTAAACTTTAAATGTGATTGAACATGCTTTTTGCTCAGCAATGGAGTCTTGCGTGGTGAGTGTGAATACAGGCCATGGAGGTTGAGTGTATTACTTACGGTTTTGATTGCAACAATTGTAAATGTTGAATCTAGGTCTTTCTGTAGCTCTTCACACATGGTCCTTTGCTCTTGGACAACTTTTCTGATAATTCTTTTTACTCCTCTGTCTGAAATCTTGCGGGAAGAACCTGTTCATGGCCAGTTTATGGTGAAATTATGTTCTTTCCACTTCCCGATTATTGCCCCAAAAGTGATCACTGGATCCTTCAGTAGTTTAAAAATTCTTCTGTCACTGCCATTAGTAAGTTTTGCAACAATAAGGTTGCGAAGGTCTTGGGACCGTCCACTGGATTTACCCATCATGAGATATTTCTTGTTTGACACGTTGGTAATGAGACACCTTTTATAGGCCATCAGTAGAACCAGCTGATATTATTTTTCACAAAGTGGCAGTATTGCTTTCTAACTACTGATAGAATTCAGTGGTGTCATGACTTTCCATTGATTTTTATACCTCTCTTGCATCATGTGTTCAATACTTTTTCCGATTGTCATTTCTCATTATAACACATAACTTAATTTCTGGACATCTATGGTCTGATTTCTTTGCCTATGTGGATTGGATGGATTGTTACTGACATTGGGTGAAAAATATTTAGATTTGAGAGTCCTCAGTGGTTGATACCTTCTAATTGCTAACTGAAAAAATGGTAACAAATTTCAAGCTTTCGAGACTACTCAGGTCTCTACATCAGGCATAGTATACTACAAAATCTGAAGGATCTGATGCTTTTCATCACCTGTCTTACCTATTGCATTTTTTTTCTTGTGTGTCTTATTGTGTATAAATATGTGACTCTTCAGATTTTGTGCTATACTATGCCTGATGAAGAGACCTGAGTAGTCTCAAAAGCTTGCAATTTGTTACCATCTTTTCAGTTAGCCATTAAAAGGTATCAACCACTGAGGACTCTCCAATCTAAATATTTTTCTATCTACTGGCTAACACGGTACAAGAATATATATTTTCCCTATGACATTGGGTGAGAATTTCATGTCAAGAGCACCTTTAGAAATATATTTACTTAAGAATTGAACACCTCACCAATTTTCTATTTCACCTTCTGCTTATATCTATATCTATATATATACAGTACAGACCAAAAGTTTGGACACACCTTCTCATTTAAAGATTTTTCTGTATTTTCATGACTATGAAAATTGTACATTCACACTGAAGGCATCAAAACTATGAATTAACACATGTGGAATTATATACTTAACAAAAAAGTGTGAAACAACTGAAAATATGTCTTATATTCTAGGTTCTTCAAAGTAGCCACCTTTTGCTTTGATGACTGCTTTGCACACTCTTGGCATTCTCTTGATGAGCTGCAAGAGGTAGTCACCGGCAACGGTCTTCCAACAATCTTGAAGGAGTTCCCAGAGATGCTTAGCACTTGTTGGCCCTTTTGCCTTCACTCTGCGGTCCAGCTCACTCCAAACCATCTCGATTGGGTTCAGGTCTGGTGACTGTGGAGGCCAGGTCATCTAGCGTAGCGCCCGATCACTCTCCTTCTTGGTCAAATAGCCCTTACACAGCCTGGAGGTGTGTTTGGGGTCATTGTCCTGTTAAAAAATAAATGATGGTCCAACTAAACGCAAACCGGATGGAATAGCATGCCGCTGCAAGATGCTGTGGTAGCCATGCTGGTTCAGTATGCCTTCAATTTTGAATAAATCCCCAACAGTGTAACCAGCTAAGCCCCCCCGACCATCACACCTCCTCCTCCATGCTTCACGGTGGGAACCATTCATGTAGAGTCCATCCATTCACCTTTTCTGCGTCGCACAAAGACACGGTGGTTGGAACCAAGGATCTCAAATTTGGGCTAATCAGACCAAAGCACAGATTTCCACTGGTCTAATGTCCATTCCTTGTGTTCTTTAGCTCAAACAAGTCTCTTCTGCTTGTTGCCTGTCCTTAGCAGTGGTTTCCTAGCAGCTATTTTACCATGAAGGCCTGCTGCACAAAGTCTCCTCTTAACAGTTGTTGTAGAGATGTGTCTGCTGCTAGAACTCTGTGTGGCATTGACCTGGTCTCTAATCTGTTAACCTGTGATTTCTGAGGCTGGTGACTTGGATAAACTTATCCTCAGAAGCAGAGGTGACTCTTGGTCTTCCTTTCCTGGGGTGGTCCTCATGTGAGTCAGTTTCTTTGTATCGCTTGATGGTTTTTGCAACTGCACTTGGGGACACTTTCAAAGTTTGCCCAATTTTTCAGACTGACAGACCTTCATTTCTTAAAGTAATGATGGCCACTCGTTTTTCTTTACTTAGCTGATTTTTTCTTGCCATAATACAAATTCTAACAGTCTATTCAGTAGGACTATCAGCTGTGTATCCACCTGACGTCTGCACAACACAACTGATGGTCCCAACCCCATTTATAAGGCAAGAAATCCCACTTATTAAACCTGACAGGGCACACCTGTGAAGTGAAAACCATTTCCGGTGACTACCTCTTGAAGCTCATCAAGAGAATGCCAAGAGTGTGCAAAGCAGTCATCAAAGCAAAAGGGGGCTACTTTGAAAAACCTAGAATATAAGATATATTTTCAGTTTTTTCACACTTTTGTGTTAAGTATATAATTCCACATGTGTTAATTCATAGTTTTGATGCCTTCAGTGTGAATGTACCATTTTCATAGTCATGAAAATACAGAAAAATCTTTAAATGAGAAGGTGTGTCCAAACTTTTGGTCTGTACTGTATATCCATATCTATATATATATATCTATATCTATATATATATCTATATATCTATATATATAGATATATAGACACATAGACACACACACATAATATATTTGAAAAAGTAATCAAGCCCCATGAAGTTTTCCAAATTTTTTCATGTTACACCAAGATATTTAAATGTATTTTGTAGGGATTTTATGTGCTATGCCAACATTAAGTAGCAAGTATTTGTGAAGTGTAAAGGACATGATAAATGGTTTTCTAAATATAAATCTGAAAATTTGTACTCAGTCCCCCTGAGTCAATATTATGTAGGACGACCTTTTTCTGCAATTACTGCTGCAAGTCTTTTGGGGTATGTCTCTACCAGCTTTGCACATCTAGAGGCTGACATTTTTGCCAAATCTTCTTTGCAAACTAGCTCTAGCTCAGTGAGATTGGCTGGAGAGCGTCTGTGAACAGCAATTTTCAAGTTTGCCACAGATTCTCAATGGTATTTAGATCTGGACTGTGACTGGGCCATTTAAACTCATGAATATGCTTTGATCTAAACAATTCCAATGTTGCTTTGGCAGTATGTTTAGGGTAAGTGTCCTACTGGAGGGTGAATATGCGTCCCAGTCTCAAGACTTTCGCAGCCTCTAACAGGTTTTCCTCCAGGATTGCCCTGTATTTAGCTCCATCCATCTTCACATCAACTCTGACCAGCTTCCCTGTTCCCCTGAAGAAAAGCATTCCCACAGCATGATGCTGCCACCACCATGTTAGATGGTGGGGATGGTGTTTTCAGTGTGATGTGCAGTGTTAGTTTTCCTTCACATATAGCATTTTTCATTTACACCAAAAAGTTCTAATTTGATCTTATCTGACCAGAGCTCCTTATTCCATATTGCATGTAAGGAACACAGCTGGCATGTGGAAAAAAGGTGCTCTGGTCAGATGTGTGAAAATATTTAGAAAACCATGAATCATTTCCTTCACACTTCACAACACTTGCTACTTTGTGTTGGTATGTTACCAACACAATATAATTATATAATTATATTGTAATTATATTATATAATTAATAACACAGAATAGATACTAGAGTCTATATTCTCCACTTATATTCAACTGGTTACAATAAAGGCAAGCAATGTGTAGAACCAATAATGTCCTAAACAGTAAGAGACGTATTGCCAAATAAGACCTCAAATCCACAGTATTGATTTATTAGACAGACTTTTCTTTGCATCATATGTGAAAACAAAGGTCATCGCAGTCCACAAGTTGTTAAATTGCAGCACTAGTGTTTTTCTGTGTTTTTAAAGGGTAACGTCAGTCAATAGATCCACTTTAATCTATATCATATTGGAGGCAGGTTTTACTATGACCCTAAAGATCATCTTAGAATGGATTGCAGCTATTATTTCTTTAAGGGTTAGTGTGAGAGCTTGTTTTATATATATGTAAAATATGTTTTGTTTTTATCTTTTAAATCAGTGGATGAAACTTGCTGGATTTGTGTTTTTATTGTTACTCAATAAACAAGTCAATTTTCCTTTCCTAAGCATTCTTGAGATTATGGAATTAAATTTACCTTCCACTGGACACTTGAGAGTGAAGATACCAAAAAATTATAATCTACCTCCTTCCTTACTGAGTACATTAAAATAATGAAATATTACCTACCCCTATACCACTTGAGATCAGTCATCACTAGACATTAGGAAATATGGAGGAGTTTTTCACTGTGGGCACTTTATTTCTGTTGGAAATTTTTCAGTGATCTGAAAAAAACCTCTAAGACCCTAATTTTTGGTGAAGAATAGCTTGGCAGTGGTTGACGCACAACGCCACGCCTGGCAAGTTAGGGACCGAATGGGAGGTTCACTGTCACATGACAGTGGTCTTATACATTCTAATCAAAATGTTAGCGAAGAACCTTGTGTTCAGTTTTGTAAATTTTGCTTAGCCTCAATAATGAATATTTGGGACCAATCTGTATGTAACCTATCCTGCCTCACTACCAGACAAAACAATTAATTTTCTAGATGAGAAACGGCATGTACTACCCTTGTAAACACCCTCATAGACCACTACTGGAACATTTCTTGAAAGAAGAGTTAGTTGAAATAAATGACGCTACTGATAACACCAAGTGTTAGCAAAATGGGAAGAGTCACTACTTTAGATGTTTAAACCATGCCCAGTAGACCCTATAGCGAAACAGCCATTACCACCCACAGTTTGCTCAGTGAATAGCCTTGGTGAAAACAGCTTCAAGGTCTTGATAATATATCTTTACATCATGAGCTTTGAGTAACATATAAATTATACAATGTGGAAAATAATTAGAATTTTTTCTAAGCATTTTGATATGTAGCACTGACTAGAAACCTGATAGATAATAAATAATTACTATCTTGTCAATATTTATATTGTATGAGAAGAAATGAAAATTCTGTTCCAGCGCTTGAGGGATAATATCTAATATTTGAATAAATATATTTTCATCCATATTAATTGTTCTAAACGACACGGCTTTTCTATAGATAAAGCACAACTGCAGATTATATTGAATATTAAATGTAAACATCTAGTTTGTGAACAGAATGAGGTTATCCATGACTAAACAGCAATCATCATGGATGTGAAAAGATAAACAGAAAGTTAATTTCAAGATTTGTAGACCATTTTTAATTAAAATACTTGAAGGAGAAAGGGGATGCAGTGTCTTATCCATTCTCTTATTTAATGGGACCACTACAGCCGAGTCATTTTTATAATATTAATATAAGACTAATTGAATCCGATATGCTTTGTTTTATTGAAGAATGACCAATGTAATTATGGGATGGCCTTGGATTGGAACAAGCAAATTCTGCCAGGGAACTAATGTACTTAGTATTTTAATCAATCTAGATACTTAACAGAAGCTAGAACACTGTGACATTTGTGTGATTTACAGTAACATTGGGGCAATTTGAGATGAAGAACTGAAGTTGTAATGATCAAGTTCAGGTGCTTTTTACTGGAGTTTCCATGGCTTCATATTGTGTACCCGATTTTCTCAGATGAGGAGAAGATGAGGAAAATAAATTTCTCCATCTTCTCCATTCTGTCAATCCCTGAAAATTGGACTGCACTCAGATGTTACCCGAGTGCAGTCGGATGTTTTCCACATACTCATTGATTTGCATGGCAGACTGCAATCTGATTGGATTGGATCAAATGTGGGTATGCTGAAATTATTCCCTTGAACTAAATTTTGTGACTTTTGGTGTTTTCACAGCAGTTTCTCCCAGGTAAGCCAAAATGAGAAAAGCTGGGGATGCACAGGGGCGCGGCAGGATCGTGATGCCTCAGCTCCTCTAATTCACGACTAGTTGTGGCGTTCCTTACAGTTGTGGCATTCAGAGACTGGAGTAATATTACTGGCAAGAAGCTCTTAATGAATTGGGAGCATATGATTATATCATGCCCCCTCATCAAGACAGACAAGACCTCACCGGTCTAGGTAAATTGGGGACAATGTGTCTTAAAAAAAATCAATCAAAGAATTACTGGGATACAAAGAAGGATTCCAGAGTTATTGCCACATAAAGTGACACTGGTCAGATTTGAAATATTTTCCTGGTCAGGAAGGTGAAAACAAGCTGTGATGGGAAAAAAATCATAAATTACTACAACCATTCATTACTAGCCTATTTTGTATTTTGGCATCATGAACAAAGCACTTTCCATCTATATCAGGGGTGGGGAGGTAATTTTCCCGAGGGGCCACATTAGAGACCATGACTGTTGTGGAGGCCCAAACCAATAGGCTGAAATGAATTCTGCTCAATATTAATATTAACTCTAATTATTATATTATTAATAATTATATTAATATTAATTGGATCACTTAATATTGATCAGAATAAAGTATGCTGACATCTCCCTATATACCATTTGAGCCCACATACAGCCCCTTCTACAGGGTGGGCCGTTTATATGGATACACCTAAATTAAATGGGAATGGTTGATGATATCAACTTTCTGTTTGTGGCACATTAGTATATGGGAGGGGGAAAACTTTTCCAGATGGGTGGTGACCATGGCGGCCATTTTGATGTCGGTCATTTTGGATCCAACTTTATTTTTTTCAATGGGAAGAGGGTCATGTGACACATCAAACTTATTGAGAATTTCCTAAGAAAAACAATGGTGTGCTTGGTTTTAACATAACTTTATTCTTTCATGAGTTTTTTACAAATTTATGACCACTTATAAAATGTGTTCATAGTGCTGCCCATTGTGTTGGATTGTCAATGCAACCCTCTTCTCCCACTCTTGACACACTGATAGCAACACCGCAGAAGAAATGCTAGCACAGGCTTCCAGTATCCGTTGTTTCAGATGTTGCACATCTCGTATCTTGATAGTATGGTGTGGTATATGGGGTACAAAGATAGTGGGGCCATTCTTCATCAATGGAAACCTCAATGCCACTGGATATCTGAAATTGCTACATAATGATGTGTTGCCCTCTTTATGCACTGAAGATTGCACGTTCCCTGAGGTTTTCCAACAAGATGGTGCACCACCACATTATGGGTGTCAGGTCCAAGCATTCCTACATGAACAGTTTCCTGAAAAATGGATTGGTTGTCATGGGCCAGTTGAATGGCCACCAAGGTCTCCCGATCTGACCCCCTTAGACTTTTATCTTTGAAGGTAATTGTCTATGCTGTGAAGACACGAGATGTGCAGCATCTGAAACAATGGATACTGGAAGCCTGTGCTAGCATTTCTTCTGCGGTGTTGCTATCAGTGTGTCAAGAGTGGGAGAAGAGGGCTACATTGACAATCCAACATAATGGGCAGCACTTTGAACACATTTTATAAGTGGTTATAAACTTGTAAAAAACTCATGAAAGAATAAAGTTACATTTAAACCAAGCACACCATTGTTTTTCTTATGAAATTCTCAATAAGTTTGATATGTCACATGACCCTCTTCCCATTGAAAAAAATTAAGTTGGATCCAAAATGGCCAACTTCAAAATGGCCGCCATGGTCACCACCCATCTGGAAAAGTTTTCCCGCTCCCATATACTAATGTGCCACAAACAGGAAGTTGATATCACCAACCATTCCCATTTAATTTATGTGTATCCATATAAATGGCCCACCCTGTATATATCGTATGAACCCACACATAGCCCCTTATATACCATAAGAGACCCCACACAGCCTCTCTATAAATAGCATGAGCCACACACAGCCTCTCTATATACAGCATGATACCTACACAGCCTCCCTATATACAGGATGAGCCCCACATAGCCTCCTTATATACAACATGAGCCCCACACAGCCTGCCCATGTCCAGCATTAACCCTCCATAGCTTCCCCATGTCCAGCATGAGCCCCACATAGAATCACCATGTCCAGCATGAGAGCCCCATAGCCTCCCCATGTCCAGCATGAGAGCCCCATAGCCTCCCCATATACAGCATTAACCCCCCCATAGCTTCCCCATGTCCAGCATGAGCCCCACATACAATCGCCATGTCCAGCATGAGAGCCCCATAGCCTCCCCATGTCCAGCATAAGACCCCCAAAGCCTCCCCATGTCCATCATGAGACCCCCATAGCTTCCCTATATTCAGCCAAACATCCCATACACATAGAAAAAAGAACACATACTCACCTCGCTCCCATTCCCCCAGCGCTCTGCCTGTGCATCTGCTTCTGCTCCTGTCTGAAATGGTGTCATCCCGTCAGCTTTTTGTCGCTCTGATTAGCGGAAGAGGGGACCAGAAACCCCTCTTCCACCAATGCATTCACTGTAGATGGAGAATCACTGCAGATGGAGACAGTGGTGACAGTGGGCGGGGGAAGGGCATGGTGCAGTCCATGGGCCACTGTTATTAGCTCCTCGGCTGTCTCGATTGGTGGGCTAGACTGGAACAGCCAGAAGGATGTGGCCCATGGGCCGCACTTTGCCCAGGTCTGATCTATGTAGTAGTATGAGGGCTTATTTTGGGGGGTCAAGTTATATGTTTAAAGTATATGTGGCGCCCCTGAGGGTTCAGTCGCCACAGGGGTACTGCACCTCATATTGAGGTGTGGTATCTCCTCTTCCAGGTAAGGATGGAGCATCTCTCAGGACCCCACTTCACCACTCAACACTACACCACTCCTGTCCTGAAGGGGGCCTAAATGCACCAGGGTGCTGCCCCGGCCCGGGATAGAGGAGATGGGGGGGAACCAAAGATAGGGGGAACCATGTAGTGGGTGAGGGTGGAGGACACACATTTAGGAAACACTTATTGATTCATATTTAATCTACGGCCATCTTAGGTTCAAGGTCTTTGATTGAGGGTCTTCTGTCAGGGTCCAGCAAAAGGCTGTAGCTGGTGGAAGGTTCACGGTCCTCATACTCTGGCCTTGAGATGAGGAGCGGGTCAGAGTTAACCACTGTCTCTACCCGGTCAAGGTCCTGACCTAAGAAGGCCTTGGAGGGGAGCAGAGGAGATACGCTCCACAGGCAAATGGATCCCAGGGGGATACGGACGGAGCGGAGTCGCCACCTGTATTCTTTATTCTGGCCTAGTCAGAGGGATTCCTGCTGCAAGAGGGGTAACCGTCCCCCGATATCTGACTTTGTTACTTCACGTCTCAATCAGAAAAGCCTGGAGGCTTAGTGGATCCCAAAGGGATACGGACGGAGCGGAGTCGCCAACTGTATCTCTCACACTGCGTTTATCCAGTGGGACCCGGCCTTATACCACGTTTGTACCACACACAGTCAGGAGGAGACTTAGTGGGAGAACTTACAAAGTAGAGGAACACACACCAGAGGGGTCTCGACAGGTGCTCCTGATCAACCTGGGAAGTGCTGGACCCCCTTCCCGGTGGCCGCAGTACGCCGTGTGTAGCAGAGAGAAGCTTTGCGGCTGAAAGTTCATCTAAAGTGAGTAAAGCCCCGGATGACTTCACATACCGCCTCTGCCTGTCATTTCCTGCGCGGCACTGCACCCACCATTCCTTTTCACACTGCCCTGAGGCCTGCTCCGCCTGCGGGGAGCCGTCCCATCTTAGCTGCCCGTAACACCAGCCTCAGTGGACTGTAGCAGCGCTGGTGTCCATCACCGGAAACCGCAGGTGGCGTAGTCGAAATACCACTCTTAATTGAAAGCCCATTATTTTTAATGTGACAGCCCTGGGCACGGAACGGGTCGAGGCCACGACTGCATCCCCCGCTACCCCTACACAGACCCAGCTCCGAGTAACCCCACCGCTCAGGGAGGGCGACAGAGGTGTCACGCATATACCTGTTATTTTAGGTAACCTTCAAGACTTAGTTGTCATCTGTGGAGAAATAGGACTTTTTTTGGTCATTACATGAACTGTAGTATCCTATATTTTTCACAAGTGTTCTCCTCTGCAGGCTAATTTTTAGTTTTCTCTGAGCTATTGGGTGAAACATACCTGCTAGGATGTCTTCCATAAATAGTACACCAAGGGATACAGAGTCTTGCTTTTCCTTATCTCTAGCATACAGACCAAAGCAGAAAAAGCATGGAAGACATTATTCAGCAGTACTGAGCCGTGTGGCTGTGAATCCAGCAGCGAAATACATTTACTGAAAGTTTCAGCACTGTCTATTACTGTTCTGAGTACTTCTCAATCCTCCTCCCCACTCACCTTTCCAGTATTCAATACAACTCACTGTGCTGGCAGTCCATCTTGCTTTGACCAACACAGATTTGAGCCTTATATTTCTAGTTGATGGTACCGTATTTTTTGGATTATAAGATGCACTTTTTTCCTCCAAAATTGAGGAAAGTGGGAGGTGCATCTCATAGTCCGGATGTATGGTCTGGCTGTGGATGGTGGGGAGTGTGGGGGGAGCGGCAGAGGAGTAGGTCACAGGAGGCAGGTGTTAGAATCTATCTTGTTTTACTATCGGCCATCTTGTTGTGGTTTGCTGGCTTCTAGTCTTTTCCTCTGGTGCTGGGTTTCTTGGTCACGTGATCTCTGCACTCTTTATTACCCAGCACCTGGCCCTCATTCCCTGCTGGATATCAGTGTTGTAACGCTCGTGCTCTGGCTAAGTAGACTTGTTTAGCTCTTCTTGCTTTGTACTCTTGTTATCCTGGGACTTCTTGTTCCACCAGTTTTGTTTCCTTTCATTTTCATTTCTGCAACTAACTTTTCTGTTAGGAGGTCTCCTGCTTTTGCTCCCAGTCCTTAGATCTTTTAGGGACCCCTTTTCCCCTTCCTACAGGTCTTCGTTTGAGTTCAGTGCAGGAGTTTAGGTGGGGCTATTCATAAGGAATAGGGCACCCACCCCAGCGTAGGCTAAAGCTGAGTCTCAGCTTTTCCCTCCTATTCCTTAGTTCTAAGTTGCAGAACATAACAGCAGGAGCCACCTGCTGCAGCTAACACTGTACCCGCTGCTATAGAAAATGATTATTCACTGCTCCCCTTGCCCATGGACGTGTGGAGTAGTGAATATTCATTCTCCGTAATAGCGCGCACAGTGTCAGCCACAGCTGCCGGCTTCCTGCAGCGGCTCGGCGATCACTTGTGCCCGCTATTAAGGAACATGAATATTCATTGCTCCCCTCTCCCCTGGGGGAGCAATGGATACCAGGATGGGGATGGGGATGCCATGCATACCAAGATGGGGATGAGGGGTGGCATGTATACCAGGATGTGGATGGGGGGTGCCATGCCTATCATGATAGGGGTGCCATGTATACCAGGATGAGGATGGGGGTGCCATAATACCAGGATGGGGATAGGGTGCAATGCATACCAGGATGGAGATGGGGTGCCATGCATACCAGGATGAGGATGGGGGTGCCATACATACCAGGATAGGGATGAGGGTGCCATACATACCAGGATGGGGGACCATATATACCAGGATGGGGATGGGGGCCACGTATAACAGGAAGGGGGTTATACAGTGCCTTGTGAAAGTATTTGGCCCCCTCGAACTTTTCTACCTTTTGCCACATTTCTGGCTTCAAACCTAAAGATATAACAGTCAAAGTTTTTTGGGAAGAATCAACAACAAGTGGGACACAATCGTGAAGTGGAACGAAATTTATTGGATATTTTAAACTTTTTAAAAAGTTTAAAAACTGAAAAGTGGGGTGTGCAATATTATTCGCCCCCCTTGAGTTAATACTTTGTAGCCCCACCTTTTGCTGAGATTACAGCTGCAAGTCACTTGGGTATGTCTCTATCATTTTTGCACATCGAGAGGCTGAAATTCTTGCCCATTCTTCCTTGCAAAACAGCTCAAGCTCAGTGAGGTTGGATGGAGAGCGTTTGTGAACAGCAGTTTTCAGCTCTTTCCACAGATTCTTGATTGGATTCAGGTCTGGACTTTGACTTGGCCATTCTAACTCCTGGATACGTTTATTTTTGAACCATTCCATTGTAGATTTTGCTTTATGTTTGGGATCTTTGTCTTGTTGGAAGATAAATCTCCATCCCAGTCTCAGGTCTTTTGCAGACTCCAACAGGTTTTCTTCCAGAATGGTCCTGTATTTGGCTCCGTCCATCTTCCCATCAATTTTAACCATCTTCCCTGTCCCTGCTGAAGAAATCATGATGCTGCCACCACCATGTTTGACAGTGGGGATGGTGTTTTGAGGGTGATGAGCTGTGTTGCTTTTACGCCAAACATATCGTTTTGCATTGCAGCCAAAAAGTTCGATTTTGGTTTCATCTGACCAGAGCACCTTATTTCACATGTTTGCTGTGTCTCCCAGGTGGCTTGTGGCAAACTTCAAACGAGACTTTTTATGGATATCTTTGAGAAATGGCTTTCTTCTTGCCACTCTTCCATAAAGGCCAGATTTGTGCAGTGTTCGACTGATTGTTGTCCTATGGACAGACTCTCCCACCTCAGCTGTAGATCTCTGCAGTTCATCCAGAGTGATCATGGGCCTTTTGGCTGCATCTCTGATCAGTCTTCTCCTTGTTCGAGATGAAAGTTTAAAGGGACGGCCACGTCTTGGTAGATTTGCAGTGGTCTGCTACTCCTTCTATATCAATATGATCGCTTGCACAGTGCTCCTTGAGATGTTTAAAACTTGGGAAATCTTTTTGTATCCAAATCCGGCTTTAAACTTCGCCACAACAGTATCTCAAACCTGCCTGGTGTGTTCCTTGGTCTTCATGATGCTCTCTGCACTTGAAACAGAACCTTGAGACTATCACAGAGCAGGTGCATTTATACGGAGACTTGATTACACACAGGTGGATTCTATTTATCATTACCAGTCATTTAGGACAGCATTGGATCATTCAGAGATCCTCACTGAACTTCTGGAGTGAGTTTGCTGCACTGAAAGTAAAGGGGCCGAATAATATTGCACACCCCACTTTTCAGTTTTTAATTTTTTTAAAAAGTTTAAAATATCCAATAAATTTCGTTCCACTTCAAAATTGTGTCCCACTTGTTGTTGATTCTTCCCCCAAAAATTTTAATTTTATATCTTTATGTTTGAAGCCAGAAATGTGGCAAAAAGTAGAAAAGTTCAAGGGGGCCAAATACTTTCACAAGGCACTTTATATACTAGGATGAGGGCATACATATATCAGGATGGGGAATATTAGTACAGAATTGGGGGACATTACCCCTATAACAGTGTCAGCAATAGACCACCTCCCCATAACAGTGCATCATGACCACATTTTTTGCTTCCATTCTTTTTCTAATTTCCTCCTCTAAAACCAAGGTGCGTCTTATGGTCTGGTGCGTCTTATAGTTTGAAAAATATGGTATTTTTTTAGTTCATGGTGAATTTAAGAGGCAGAGGGGAGAGGAAGATGAGGCTCATAAATGGAGAAAGAAACAGATTTCTCTAATAAGATATCCAATGTACAGTGGCCATTTAAGTGGTACAATTTTTGGATAGACATAAGTCATGGAATAGCTTTTAATTATATTTTAGGTTGGTTAATTTGGATAAACCAATTTATGATTTGTGGAGTTTTTATTTTTATTATTCAATATTTGATTTCTGGATTGTTATTAATAACATTATCAAAATGGCCAAAAAACCCTAATATATGGAATTAGGTGAAATAAGTAAATATTTGAGACGGAGGAGTGAAATGAATTATCCAGTTGTCCAAGAGCTAAGGATCATCAATGGAGAGCTACAGAAAAATCTAGAATAAGCAGGTTCACTTGTTTCAAAGAAAACTATAAGTAATGCACTCAGCCTCCATGGCCTGTATGCACACTTATCACGCAAGATTCCATTTTCTGAACAAAAAAGTCCACGTTCACACGTTGAGTATTTGATGAGTTTTTTACCTCAGCATTTTTAATTCAAAATAAGGAGTGGAAGAGTAAGGCTATGTGCCCACGATGCAGAAATGCTGTAGATTTTTCCTGAGCGTTTCTGCATCTCCCTGGCACAAAAAATGCATGCGGATTGTACATGCGTTTTTCCTGCCAGGTAGAAGCGTTTTTGAAGCGTTTTTACATGTGATTTCACATGCGGATTGTCAAACACTTTTTTAGCCTACGTCAGCGGTCGCGTGACCTATCACATGACTAAATGACATCATGGAAGGTCCTTTTACCACTGCGAACAGTCGAAGAGCCAGCAGCACTGCCGGGAGCAGACAGGGGGCCATCAGAAGGCAAGTATATATTTATTTTTTATTTTAATTCTTTTTTAACTATAGGTACTATGGTACCCGGGTCTGGAGGAGAGTTTCCTCTTCTCCAGACCCGGGTACCAATCGCGCATTAATCGCATAAGATCCGCATGACTACATGTAGTCATGCGGATCTTATGTGATCCAATGCAAGTCAAAGGCATGCGGATTTGCATTGCAGTAATTGGTAGACCTATTACAAGCGATTTTAATGCATTTTTGCAGCGTTTTCACAGTGAAAATATTCCGCAAAACGCATTAAAATTGTTTAGTGTGCACATAGCCTAAGAGGAAACATATAAAAGAAACACTTGCACCACTTCTGCATTTTGTACCCACTCCTGGTTTTGGCTTACAAATACTGACCAAATACTCAACATGTGCACGTGGCCAAAGAATGTTCAAGTGTGTTTAAAGTTTGCTCAACAACATTTAGACAAGCCTGTGAAATACTGGGAGAATATAGTCTGGTCAGATAAGACCAAAATTGAACTCTTTGGATTCTATAATACACACAATTAGTGTTGAGCCACCCCCGTAGTGTTCGAGTTCGGTTCGGTGTTCGCCGAACTGTTCGTCGAACTGTTCGTCGAACACCTTCGAACACCGTTAAAACCAATGGCAGGCAAACAAAAACACATAGAAACACATAGAAAACACCTTCAAAGGTGTCCAAAAGCTGACAAACTGCTCAGAAGACACAACTAACACATGGAAAAGTGACAAGTACATGCGAAAAGAAAAGAGGTGGAGGAGTAAAAGGAGGGGGAGACACAGATATAGGCATGTCATGCCCTTCTAAAATCCAAAAAGTGAGAAGCCGACACGTTCAGTCCGCTCCTGCCCGTGCCACCTCCGTGTCGCCGGGTTTGTGCCAGAGCCGCAGTGAACCCTGACGGCCAGCCCCCCTCTCCCAATACTGGTGCCTGTCCGCTGGTGGGTCGAGCGAGCCCCCCTGTGGTGGAGGCAGCTCTAAGCTTTTTAATTTAAATTGTCTCTCTAATTTGAATAAATACACTTTAAATCCATTTACAAGGATCTATTGGAGGGCAAGTCTCATGCCAGCAGCCGCGTAATTCCAGCTCCAGTAGCGTCCACTAAAGCTGCTGCAGTTAAAAAGCTTTTATAAGGATCGAGCTCGGCTGTCCACCGCAAGGCATCCTACTGCCAGTCCGAGCCCCTATGCCTTGGGGTGCCTCCTGATGCTCTTCACTGAGTATCCCGTGGTCCCGAAGCATTTCCTTTGAAAAAATGAAGTGTCCAAACTACAGGTGGTGTAGCTTGCTTAACAGCCGGGATAATCCGCTGACTAGCAGACCCTGCTACTAGGCACAAAGAATTTCCTGGGCTAGATGCAGTTAAAAATTTGTAATTAGATACTCTCGTTGGATGCTGAGAAAGCATTCCATAGAGTCTCCTGGCACGCCATATATGATTCTCTTAAAAAGCTTGGGGTAGGGGTCTAGGGGACCCTTTTATAGCCAAAATCATGGCCCTGTATCGCAATACGTCACCTAGGCTGATGATAAATGGAACTGTAGCACCCTGAGGGCTCGGTTGCTACAGAGGTATTGCACCTCACCCAGAGGTGTGATATCTCACTCTCAGGTAAGGATGTAGTGTGGATCAGGACCCGACAAATGCATGCATTACACCACATTGCCGTGGGGCAGGGCGACCAATATGCCCCTGAGATGGGCACGACAGTCCCTGTCCCTGGCTGGAGTGGGGGGAGGGAACACTGAGGAAGGGGAACCCTGTAGTGCAGGAGCAGGGAGGAAGCAGTTCCTGGGTGCATTGAGAAGGGAGTATAAAAGGTGGGCACCATCTTAGTTCAGTGCAGAGAAGTCTGAGCAGAAGTGGCAGGGAGCAGGGGCTCTGCATGAGCTCTGCTCCGGAGGCGGGCCTAGTAACAGAGGCCCAGGCCTGGAAGAGGGAGAAGGAAGGAAGAAGAGCGGAGAAGGCTCCAGGAACGAGGAACGAAGGGATCTCAGGGGTGCGGACGGGCGAGTCGCCACCGCATGCCCGAATCCACCTGCGTGGAGGGGTCAGGCCAAAGGGGGAGACCGGTCCCCGAAACTAGTGGAGGCAGGAAACGACCCTCAGCTAGAAACAGGAGGCTGTGATATTTTATGTGGCGCAGCCCCTCGCTACACCCGCTAGGAAGGCACCACATAGGGTCAGGGAAACTGGCGCCAAGTTTACCAAGAGGAGGCCCGAGGCAGCCGGACAGAAGGGTTGGTAAGAAAGGCCAGACAAAGGACACACAAAGGGGGTCCTGTGAAGCACTCCAAAGTTATCTGGGAGTTGTCTGAGCCCCTCACCTGGTGAGCACAGTACGACGTGGGCAGCCGTTACCTGCAGACGTGGTCTGGATAATAAGAACTGTGAGTAAAGGCCCTGGACTGCATCACTGACTCCGTGTCATTACTGCTGCTGCCCTGCACCATCACCCCCATCCTCCGCATACACTGCCCTGAGGCTATACTCCTCCCGTGGGGAGTTATGCTACGCTCTGCTGCACACACAACACCAGCCTCAGCGGTCTGCCCTGGAGCGGCGGTTCACTCTGACCGCAATCCACGGGTGGCGTAGTCGGACATTTAAACATCAAAACCACATAAATAGTTCCGCCACTAGTTTGACCGCCCTGAGCCACGGAACCGGGTTGCCGTCATGGAGACTACAACCACCAGCATCCACCAAAAAGGGTCCGGCTCCGGGTGTCCCAAGGCCCAGGGGGCGCGTCAGAACATTTTCATCACCTTTCACAATCACCAATGGGACAAGGCAGGGATGTTCTCTGTCCCCTCTCTTATACATCCTAGTGACGGAGCACCTGCTCTCATCAATTCGCCATAACCCCAATATTAGGTGAATTGAGGTGGGAGGCACCGAGTACAAGTGCTCTCTATTTGCTGATGATGTCCTAGTATATATCACTCAATCACATATATCCATCCATGCTGTTATGGCTGAAATAGATCACTTTGTTACATGGTCAAATTTTAAAATCAATGCAGCGAAGTCTGAGGCCCTCGATGTCTCCCTCCCCAAATCCATATAGGATTCCATCCAGTCCAACTTTCCCTTTGCCTGGCCCTCACAGGGTATCAAATACTTAGGAATTCCTATTCATAGAGACCTCTCCCATCTATGTTATCTTAATTTTGGGCCCTTTATTGAACAACTCCATACAGACCACGGTTGGCAAGTTAGAACTGTAAGATTCACTACGTGAACCACTGGTGTTTTGTGGAAAAGCACATGTACACTGTGTTCCAAATTATTATGCAAAAAGTGTTTAGGAGTGATAAGGGAAGAATTTGTTTGTTTGTCAGTTAAACTCATTGATGGTGATGTGTGTCAGGGCTCTTTATATCACTGTAAGCAATTGCAGACACCTGTGCTAATTAGTTTGGCAGGTGTGTCCAATGAAAGGCAAGACTACTTAAGAAGGCTGTCTCACATTATTAAGCAGCCTACATTTTCTGCCAAAATGGGAAAGAAAAAGGATGTGTCGGCTGCTGAGAAGCAACAAATTGTGGAGTGTTTAGGTCAAGGCATGACTACAATCAACATTGTGCGATGATCAGGATGAAGTGTCTTGGCAATCAAGAAGTATGTAGCTGATTCACAGTACACACGTGTGCGTGCTGATAAGGGCAAATTGAGGACTCTTTCCTACAGGCAATTACGTCAGGTTGAAAGAGCAGCGGCAAAAAAGCCTTGTCATAGCAGCAGACAAGTTTTTGAAGCTGCTTGTGCCTCCAACGTCCCCCGAACAACAAGATGCAGGGTCCTTCAGAGGTTTGCAGCTGTGCATACGCCATCCTGTCGACCTCCTCTATCCACTTCACACAAGCAGAAATGGCTCCAGTGGGCCAAACATTACATGAAGACTGATTTCAAAACTGTTTTGTTCACGGATGAGTGCCGTGCAGCGCTCGATGGTCCAGATGGATGGAGTGGAGGATGGCTGGTTAATGGACACCCCACGCAAACACGGCTACAGCGCCAACAAGGAGGAGGTGGAGTAATGTTTTGGGCTGGAATCATGGGGAGAGAGATTGTCGGCCCCTTTAGGATCCCTGAAGGCGCTAAAGATGAACTCCAAAATGTATGTGGATTTTCTCAAACAGCACTTCCTGCCATGGTTCAAGAAGAAGAACCGTGTATTTCACAGCAAGATCATTTTTCTGCATGATAATGCACCATCTCATTCTGCACATAAAACATCTGCATCTCTGGCTGATATGGGCATAAAAGGGGACAAACTTATGGTGTGACCCCCATGCTCCCCTGACCTCTACCCCATTCAGAACCTTTGGAGCATCATTAAAAGGAGTGTCTATGATGGCGGGAGGCAGTTCACATCTAAACAACAGCTCTGGGAGGGTATTCTGTCCTCATGCAAAACAATTGAAGCAGAAACCATCCAAAACCTGACAAATTCAATGGACGAGAGAGTTCAGAAGCTCCTGTCGAACAAGGGGTCCTATGTGAAAATGTAACATCACCTAGAATAAAGTTTTGAGTTGAAAACTGTTTGATATCAGTTTCTAACAACCTGCTAATGCTTATAATTTCAAAAATGACCATTTTTTTGGTCTTTATTAAAATGAAAAGGTTGATCGAAAAGTTTGGGGGATCTAAGAGTGTGGCAACCCAGTAGTCATGATTACTTCGAATTCTGACAATATGAGGGTCATGCTGCAGGTAGTGCAGCAAGAAGGCACTTATGTGTCTTGCGCATCTCGGAGCCCCAAAATTATTTTCCGGGCTAGATGCAGCTAAAAATTATTATTAATTTTAACTCTGGTGAAGCTTTAGTATAGATGGCCTAATAGGATCAGTGCTGCACACTGCTACAAAGCCCAAATTATTTTCCAGTCAAGATACAGATAAACATGATTAGTAATTTTAAATCTGGTGGAGCTTATTATAGATCGCCTAATAGAATCAGTGCTGCACACTGCTACAAAGCCCAAATTATTTTCCAGCCAAGATACAGATAAACATGATTAGTAATTTGAAAGCTTAAAACGGTTGGTAGGGTGATTTTAACCAATCATCAAGCTTTTACTTTCCCCAGGATGACACAGGGGTAGAAAAGTCGTTTCGGATCCATGATTTGTTCATCTTTATGAATGTGAGTCTGTCTACATTATCAGTGGAGAGCCGCGTGCGCTTATCTGTCAGCACACCACCAGCAGCGCTGAACACACGTTCAGACAGAACGCTGGCTGCGGGGCATGACAAGATCTCCAAGGCGTAAGTGGCTAGCTCCGGCCATTTATCCAGATTGGAAGCCCAAAAAGAGCAAGGGTCCAGTGACACAGTCGTGGCTTCAATGTTTACTTGGAGATACTCCTGTACCATCGTCTCTAGGCGTTGACTATGTGTCAGACTTCTTGTCTCCTGTGGCCTTGCAAAGGATGGGCTAAAAAAGTGGTGAAATGATTCCGCAAAATTGATGTTACCAGCAGATACTGTGGTTCTGTTACGGTTTTAGTGCTGAACACTTGACGGTCCCACGGTTGGCAAGTTGGAACTGTGAGATTCACTACGTGCACCACTGGTATTTTGTGGAAAAGCACATGTAAGATTCTGCAACAGTCTCTGCTGATACTCCTGCATGCGTGCATCCCTTTCTATGGCAGGAATAATTTCTGCAAATTTACTTTTGTACCGGGGATCTAACAGTGTGGCAACCCAGTAGTCAGGATTATTTCTAATTCTCACAATTTGAGGGTCATGTTGCAGGTAGTGCAGCAAGAAGGCACTCATGTGTGTTGCGCATCCAGGAGCACCAAGTCCCTGTTGTGTTGGTGGCGAGGTAACAATCATGCTTCCTTCCTCTGTCCTCTCCCCCCAACCTCGCACAACAGAAATGTGATCAAGGTCTCCCTCATCTGATGAGTCTTCCATCAGTTCGTCCTCCACTTCTTCCTGGGCTCCTGCACCTTCCTCACTAGTTTGGCTGCTACCATGCGCCCTGGTAAAACCATCTCCCCCACCCTCACATGCCTGCTGCCTTGGTGCTGCCGACCGTCTGGACCTTGCAGATGTTAGCCCTTCCGCATACAACTCCTCCTCCTCTACTTCCTCCACCTCCTCTTGTGCCACCACCTGACTCCGAATTCTGTTTAACATGTGCTCCAGCATGTAAATCACCGGAATAGTCATGCTGATAATGGCATCGTCAGCACTAAACATCTTCGTCGCCATTTCAAAACTGTGCAGAAGGGTGCATAGGTCCCTGATCTGAGACCACTCCTCCAGCGTGATTTGCCCCACCTCTGGATCTCGTTGGCCCAGGCTATACGTCAGAACGTATTGCACCAGGGCTTGTCGGTGCTGCCACAGTCGCTGCAACATGTGCAGAGTTGAATTCCACCGGGTAGGCACATCGCATTTTAGCCGGTGAAGTGGCAGGCCCAACGACTTCTGTAGAGATGTAAGTCGCTGAGCTGCGGGATGCGAACGGCGAAAGTGAGCACACAGCGACCGTGCCCTCTGCAGAAGGCCATCTAGTCTGGGATAGTGGGCTAAAAATTGCTGGACAACCAGGTTCAACACGTGAGCCATACAAGGCACGTGTGTGACATTGCCCCGGCGAAGGGCCGCACCCAGGTTTGCAGCATTGTCGCACACGGCCTTCCCTGGTTTCAGGTCCAGTGGAGACAACCATTCATGAAATTGGTTCTCCAGAGCTTACCACAACTCCTCAGCTGTGTGACTCACATTTCCCAGACATTTCAATGTAAAAACCGCCTGATGACGTTGAGCCCTACTGCCAGCATAGTAAGGAGGTGTGCAGGATCCCTTCTGCGCAGTTAGAAAGCTTGTGGCATGACCAGACAGGCTTTGGGTGCAGGTGGAAGACCGAGAGGAGGTTGAGGAGGCAGAAGCAGTGGAGGAACTTTGACATAAAGAGGATTGACGCACAACTCGTGGGGATGGCAAGAATTGGACAGCAGCCCCTTGTCCTGCTGTCACCATAGTTACCCAGTGCCCAGTCAGCGACATGTAACGCCCCTGTCCATGCCTACTCGTCCAAGTGTCTGTGGTGAAATGCACCCTGTCACACACAGAGTTTCTCAAAGAAGCGGTGATGTTGTGTGCGACATGCTGGTGGAGCGCAGGCACACCTTTCTTTGAGAAGTAGTGCCGACTGGGCATCTGGTACTGGGGCACTGCGACGGACATAAGGTCTCGAAAATCCTCTGTGTCCACCAGGTGGAAAGGCAGCATCTCTGTAGCCAAGAACTTGCAGATGGTGAAATTCAACCTCTTAGCTTTCTCATGGCTAGGAGGAAATGGTCTTTTACTTGTCCACATCTGAGGGACCGAGGGCTGGCTATTGTGCTTAGACGGGGTTGATAAGGGTGTCCCCGGCAAACTGCCGGTCTGTGAGGAAGATGCAGGCGGACATGTTAGGTTGCCTTGATCCAAAGGTAGTGCTATCGATGTCGGACAGCGCTCAACACCAGCTGGTGTTACCACCTCCAAAGAAAATGATGACCTGCCAATCACGCTGGCTGTTGCGGGTAAAGAGGTGGCAGGTCTGCGCCCCAAAACAGGTGTGACTGCTGTCCCCCCAGTCACAGAGGATGAAGAGGCCGCGGATGCACAAGATATGGCAGACGGTGGTTGGCCCGGCCGGCTAGGCCGCATTGTAGCACACTGAGCTTCCCACTGCAACTTATGCTTCATGTCCATGTGCCGGTTCATGCATGAAGTACTCAAACTATGTATTTTTTGGCCTCTACTTAGCTTTTGCTGACAAATGTTACAGATAACACGAGTTGGGTCATCTTTATCGATCTGAAAAAATGCCCAGGCTATGCAAGGCTTAGCACCCATGCGACCTGAAGAGCCACCACGACTTGTGGTGAGAGGCAGAGTTGTGTTTGAGGATGCAGTTGTTGACGTGCTTCCAGTACTACGTCTCTGTCCAGGAAGGCGCAACCTGACCTCGTCGTCACTAGCATCTTCCTCCACCTCCTCTGCTGACCTCATCTCTTGGCTGACTGTGGGTTGACAGTAAGTGGGATCTCCAACCTCATCATCATCACCCTGTGCGTTATCACACCCGTCGTCCTCAGAGCCAACCTGTTCCTGCCCTGACAAAAAACTAAAGTTGTCGCTCAAATCAGGTATTTGAGTCTTATCATCGTCTTCCTCATTGTCTCCACCAACAGGAGTTACAGTTTGGGAATGAGGGTCTACATTATGGTCAGAACCTTCTGCGTCTGGTCCTGGATCCGACTGATAAAGATTCTGGGCATCAGTGCAGATCAATTCCTCGTCTGGATTCACAGAAGCGCTGGAGTCGACCTCTGATTCCCAGGCTATAGTATGAGTAAACAGCTCTGCAGACTCAACCATCTGTTCTACCTCATACTCAGACGGGCAGCTGGAGATTTGGGAGCTGTGAGGAAGCAAGTGCGATTGGGGTGACACCTTTGAGGACTGGAGTATTTGTGATGTTGAAGTTGATGTGGAGGAGAGCCCACTTAAAGGAGCACTTGATATCCATTGAAGCACCTGCTGTTTTTGTGCCTCATCTGGAATTTGTAGCAATTGGCGTGGCCGTAAGAAAGGGATCTTATCACATTGTCCGCTAAAAGAAGTAGACATTTTAGTTTGGCTGGAAGATGGTCTTTCTTCTGCAGATGTTACTGTTGCTTTAACACCTACCCCACGGACACAACCTTTTTTCCCCTTCCCAACACGCCTATTCCCCTTTCCACCAGCAGCAGGCCTTTTTCCACTCATTTTGGTGGTTAACTAATTAACAACTCTGGAGTTGTTTGCACAAAAAAACAATGGATGGGAACCGAGCAGAGCTGAGTGGCCAAACTGTGGTATTAGGCCAAAACTATTGGCTGGGTTAGATGCAGAAAAAAATTATATTCAATTTGCAACCTGATGGAGGTCAGTATAGATGGACTAATAGAGAAAGTCCCACACACTGCTAGAAGGCCAAATATTTTTTCAGAGCTAGATGCAGATAAAAATTATTTTTAATTTGCAACCTGATGGAGGTCAGTATAGATGGACTAATAGAGAACGTCCCACACACCGCTAGAAGGCCAAATATTTTTTCAGAGCTAGATGCAGATAAAAATTATTTTTAATTTGCAACCTGATGGAGGTCAGTATAGATGGACTAATAGAGAAAGTCCCACACACTGCTAGAAGGCCAAATATTTTTTCAGAGGTAGATGCAGAAAAAAATATATTCAGTTTGCAACCTGATGGAGGTCTGTATAGATGGATTAATAGAACAAGTCCCACACACAGCTAGAAGCCCAATATTTTTTCAGAGGTAGATGCAAAAAAAATATATTCAGTTTGCAACCTGATGGAGGTCAGTATAGATGGACTAATAGAGAAAGTCCCACACACAGCTAGAAGCCCAATATTTTTTCAGAGGTAGATGCAGAAAAAATATATTCAGTTTGCAACCTGATGGAGGTCTGTATAGATGGATTAATAGAACAAGTCCCACACACAGCTAGAAGCCCAATATTTTTTCAGAGGTAGATGCAGAAAAAAATATATTCAGTTTGCAACCTGATGGAGGTCAGTATAGATGGACTAATACAACAAGTCCCACACACAGCTAGAAGCTCAATATTTTTTCAGAGGTAGATGCAGAAAAAAATATATTCAGTTTGCAACCTGATGGAGGTCTGTATAGATGGATTAATAGAACAAGTCCCACACACAGCTAGAAGCCCATAATTTTTTCAGAGGTAGATGCAGAAAAAAATATATTCAGTTTGCAACCCGATGGAGGTCAGTATAGATGGACTAATACAACAAGTCCCACACACAGCTAGAAGCCCAATATTTTTTCAGAGGTAGATGCAGAAAAAAATATATTCAGTTTGCAACCTGATGGAGGTCTGTATAGATGGACTAATACAACAAGTCCCACACACAGCTAGAAGCCCAATATTTTTTCAGAGGTAGATGCAGAAAAAAATATATTCAGTTTGCAACCTGATGGAGGTCAGTATAGATGGACTAATACAACAAGTCCCACACACAGCTAGAAGCCCAATATTTTTTCAGAGGTAGATGCAGAAAAAAATATATTCAGTTTGCAACCTGATGGAGGTCTGTATAGATGGATTAATAGAACAAGTCCCACACACAGCTAGAAGCCCAATATTTTTTCAGAGGTAGATGAAGAAAAAAATATATGCAGTTTGCAACCTGATGGAGGTCAGTATAGATGGACTAATACAACAAGTCCCAGACACAGCTAGAAGCCCAATATTTTTTCAGAGCTAGATGCAGAAAAAAATTATATTCAATTTGCAACCTGATGGAGGTCAGTATAGATGGACTAATAGAATGATGCTATGCCCAAAAGATTTTACTTCACTAGGTGCAGTAAAAAAATTGGTATTCTATACACAGGTGGTATATCTTGCAACACAGATAGGCTACTCCACTGACTAACACACTCTGCAATAGGCCAAAAAGGATTAGCTTTGCTAGATTCAGCCAAATGCTGTGAAAAAAACTTGCACAGCACTGGCACAGACCTGCCTGGCAAAAACTGATAGGAACTGATGTAACCTAGTCCTGAAAAGGACTCCAATTACAATTAGTCTTTACTCCCACAATCTATCTATTTAAGAGCACAGACCTGCCTGATAAAAGTCGTAGGAAATGCTGTAACCTAGTCCTTAAAAGGACTGCAATCACAACTATTCCCTACTCCCAAGCTATCTGTAGATTTGTGCGAAAATTGGCTTGAAATTAACAAGGTATAGCGCACACAGCAACAGCGGTGCCGTCTAACACGCAGCTGCAGCAATGAGAAAATGGTGGCGACGGGGAAAATGGCTTGGTCTTATAGGGCAAGGACATGTGACATACACTGCCAATGACACATGCCCTTGCTTGTGTGAAAAAAAGCACTTCGCTCCGTGTGTGCGCTGCTGATAGGCTGACAGATTGCACCTCCCCACTGTAAATGCGGGAAAGAGAAAAAAAAAATGGAGATCTTCATTGTTCCTGCAGAGATCCATCCCCTGCCCCTCCCCCCACCCCGCTGTACACTCAAACTGCGTATTAACATTAATTTTCATCATTACTGAGAAAAAATCCAGTTATGATTTTGGTGCACGAACAGTTATCGAACATAACCTCGAACAGCCGAATTTTTCTCAAATTGTTCGTGTTCGCCGAACGGCTCGAACACCGCCCAAAACAGCTCGAATTTGAGATTGGCGAACAGTTCGAGTAGAACAACGCTCATCTCTACACACAATGTTTGGAGGCCAAAAGTCACTGCATATCACCCCAAAAACACCACACCAACAGTGAAGTTTGGAGGTGGGAACATCATGGTGTGGGGCAGTTTTGTAGGCATATGGCACTGGAAAACTTCATGTAAATGAAGGAAGGATGAATGGACAAATGTATCGAGACATTCTTGATAAAAATCTGCTGCCATCTACCAGGATGATGAAGATGAAACGAGAATGGACATTTCAGCAAGACAATGATCCCCAACACATAGCCAAGGAACTACTCAATTAGTATCAGAGAAAGAAAATAACACTGCTAGAATGGCGCACCCAATCGCCTGACGTGAATCCTATAGAAAATTAATGAACGAAAGTAGAATTCATAGAAGGAGCTCATGGAACCTAATTTTCAGAAAGTGGGTTAAATACTTTTTCCCTTTGTCATTTCTCATTATTATATAAAAGATAATTTAAGGACATCTATGGTTTGATCTCTATGCCTGTGTGGATTCGGTGGATTGTTACCAACATCTGGTGAGAATTTCATGTCAATAGCACCTTTAGATATATTTATTTACTTAGAAAATTGGTGACATATTCAATACTTATTTCACCCACTGTATAAACCTAGCTCTACAGGCTCTAATAATTTGCACTTGGCTGCTTCTGCATATAACCAAGCTAGGTGTTCACTAGTGTTGAGCCACCCCCGTAGTGTTCGGGTTCGGTTCGGTTCGTCGAACACCGGGATGTTCGAGGAACTGTTCGTCGAACTGTTCGTCGAACACCTTAGAACACCGTCGAACACCGTTAAAACCAATGGCAGGCAAACAAAAACACATAGAAACACATAGAAAACACCTGCAAAGGTGTCCAAAACCTGACAAACTGCTCAGAAGACACTCTCTTTAAAAAAGCCGGCCGGCAAATTCAGCAGCGGCATACACCGGTACCCGACAATTTAGACAAGAAGGAATAGAGCATCACACATAGATTAGATAGATAGAAACATGTCAGTCACACATATAAGAAGCACAGTGACAGTGTTGGTTACTGCACTTGTCATTTAGTGTAAAGGATTTATTAAAAAAAATATTAGTGTTTTCATGCACCGTCTCTTTAAAAAAGCCGGCCGGCAATTCAGCATCTGTACCCGACAATTTAGAACAGAAAGAATAGAGCTTCACACATAGATTAGATAGATAGAAACATGTCAGTCACATATATAATAAGTACAGTGATAGTGTTGCTTACTGTACTTGTCATTTAGTGTAAAGGATTTATTTAAAAAAATAATAGTGTTTTCATGCACTGTCTCTTTAAAAAAGCCGGCCGGCAATTCAGCAGCGGTACCCGACAATTTAGAACAGAAAGATAGAGCATCACACATAGATTAGATAGATAGAAACATGTCAGTCACATATATATGAAGTACAGTGATAGTGTTGGTTACTGTACTTGTCATTTAGTATTAAAATAAAGGATTTATTATTAAAAAAATTGGCGTGGGGTTCCCCTTAATTTTAGGCTCTAGCGGAGGTTAAGCAAACGGCTGGGGCAGATGTTTGAAGCCTGGGAAGGGGGTAATACCCACGGAGCTTCCCAGGCTACTAATATCAGCCCCCAGCTGAATACATAGCCTTTACTAGCTATTAAAATGGGGGACCCCCCCAAAAAAATGACGTGGGGTCCCCCCTAATTTAATAGCTAGCAAAGGCTAGGCAGACAGCTGGGGGCTGATATTAATAGCCCAGGAAGGGAGCCATGAATATTGGCCCCCTCCCAGGCTAGAAACACCAGCCGTCAGCCGCCCCAGAAATGGCGCATTCATAGGATGCGCCAATTCTGGCACTTAGCCTCGCTCTTCCACGCTGCCCTGGTGCGGTGGCAGGGGGTAATAGGGTTGGGGTTGATGTCAGCTTATAATGCCAGCTGACATCAAGCCCAGGTTAGTAATGGAGAGGCGTCTATAAGACACCCCCATTAATAACCCCATAGTCAAAGTTAAAAAAAACACAAACACCCAGAATAAAGTCCTTTAATTGAAATAAAGACACAATCCTTTATTGTTCTAAATTAAACCATACTTACCATCACGCCCATTCCAGCTGAAGCCAACGATCTCCTGCAATAAAAGAAAAATAATAAAGCAACCTCATCCTTACCTTTCCATGGTTCCCACGACAGCTTCAGCTCTGCTACATCGAGATGACAGGCTGGACCGCAGCAGAACGCTGCCATCCAGCCTGTCATCCCGCAGACACTGAAAAAGCGCAGCCTTGCTTGCGCTGCTCAGCGTCTCTCTGTGACGACATCCAGATGAGCCGAGTTCATGTCCAATGAACTCGGCTCACCTCATACACGTCACTGACAGCGTGGGAAAATTCTCACGCTGAAGCGCTGATTGCAGGAGAATTTTCCCACGCTGTCAGTGACGTGCAGGAGGTGAGCTGAGTTCATTGGACATGAGCTCACCTCATGCACATCACTGACAGCGTGGGAGAATTCTCCTGCACTCAGCACTTCAGCGTGAGATTTTTCCCACGCTGTCAGTGACGTGCATGAGGTGAGCCGAGTTCATTGGACATGACCTCGGCTCATCTGGATGCCGTCACAGCGAGACAGTGAGGAGCGCAAGCATGCCTGCGCTTCTCAGTGTCTGCGGGATGACAGACTGGATGGCAGCGTTCTGCTGCGGTCCAGCCAGTCATCTCGATGTAGCAGAGCTGAAGCTGTCGTGGGAACCATGGAAAGGTAAGGATGAGGTTGGTTTATTATTTTTCTTTTATTGCAGGAGATCGTTGGCTTCAGCTGGAATGGGTGTGATGGTAAGTATGGTTTAATTTAGAACAATAAAGAATTGTGTCTTTATTTCAATTAAAGGACTTTATTCTGGGTGTTGTGTTTTTTTTAAATACTTTACTAGAAATTCATGGCGGTCATGTCTAATACTGGCGTGACCCCATGAATTTTGGGCTTGGGGCCAGCTGATAATACCAAGCTGGCCCTAACCCCTTTATTACCCAGTGAGCCACCGCACCAGGGCCCTGGATGAGTTGGGTACAGCGCCAGAAGATGGCGCTTCTATGAACGCGCCATTTTCCGGGGTGGCTGCGGACTGCAATTTGTAGCGGGGGGGGGGCCCAGAAAGCTTGGGCCTCCCTGCGCTGCAGATTCCAGCCCCCAGCTGCCTAGTTGTACCTGGCTGGACACAAAAATAGGGCGAAGCCCCACGTACTTTTTTTTTAATTATTTCATGAAATTCATGAAATAATTAAGAAAAAAAGGCCTTCCCTATATTGTTGTGTCCGGCCAGGTACAAATAGGCAGCTGGTGGTTGGGGGCAGCCCGTTCCTGCCTGCTGTACCTGGCTGGACACAAATATAGTGCGAAGCCCCACTTCAATTTTTTTTAATTATTTCATGAAATTCATGAAATAATTAAGAAAAAAAGGGCTTCCCTATATTGTTGTGTCCGGCCAGGTACAAATAGGCAGCTGGTGGATGGGGGCAGCCCGTTCCTGCCTGCTGTACCTGGCTGGACACAAATATAGTGCGAAGCCCCACTTCAATTTTTTTAAATTATTTCAGGAAATTCATGAAATAATTTAAAAAAAATTGACGTGGGGCTTCGCACTATATTTGTGTCCAGCCAGGTACAGCAGGCAGGAACGGGCTGCCCCCAACCACCAGCTGCCTATTTGTACCTGGCCGGACACAACAATATAGGGAAGCCCTTTTTTTCTTAATTATTTCATGAAATAATTTAAAGAAAATTGACGTGGGGCTTCGCCCTGGTTTTGTGTCCAGCCAGGTACAACTAGGCAGCTGGGGGCTGGAATCCGCAGCGCAGGGAGGCCCAAGCTTTCTGGGCCACCCCCGCTGCAAATTGCAGTCCGCAGCCACCCCGGAAAATGGCGCGTTCATAGAAGCGCCATCTTCTGGCGCTGTACCCAACTCATCCAGGGCCCTGATGCGGTGGCTCACTGGGTAATAAAGGGGTTAGGGCCAGCTTGGCATTATCAGCTGGCCCTAAGCCCGAAATTCATGGGGTCACGCCAATATTAGACATGACCACCATGAATTTCTAGTAAAGTATTTAAAAAAAACACAACACCCAGAAAAAAGTCCTTTAATTGAAATAAACACACAATTCTTTATTTTTCTAAATTAAACCATACTTACCATCACGCCCATTCCAGCTGAAGCCAACGATCTCCTGAAATAAAAGAAAAATAATAAAGCAACATCATCCTTACCTTTCCATGGTTCCCATGACAGCTTCAGCTCTGCTACATCGAGATGACAGGCTGGACCGCAGCAGAACGCTGCCATCCAGCCTGTCATCCCGCAGACACTGAGAAGCGCAGGCTTGCTTGCGCTCCACAGTGTCTCTCTGTGAGGGCATCCAGATGAGCCGAGTTAATGTCCAATGAACTCGGCTCACCTCATGCACGTCACTGACAGCGTGGGAAAATTCTCCTGCACTCAGCGCTTCAGCGTGGGAGAATTCTCACACTGAAGCGCTGAGTGCAGGAGAATTCTCCCACGCTGTCAGTGACGTGCAGGAGGTGAGCTGAGTTCATTGGACATGAGCTCACCTTATGCACGTCACTGACAGCGTGGGAGAATTCTCCTGCACTCACCGCTTCAGCGTGAGAATTTTCCCACGCTGTCAGTGACGTGCATGAGGTGAGCCGAGTTCATTGGACATGAACTCGGCTCATCTGGATGTCGTCACAGAGAGACGCTGAGCAGCGCAAGCAAGCCTGCGCTTCTCAGTGTCTGCGGGATGAGAGGCTGGATGGCAGCGTTCTGCTGCGGTCCAGCCTGTCATCTCGATGTAGCAGAGCTGAAGCTGTCGTGGGAACCATGGAAAGGTAAGGATGAGGTTGCTTTATTATTTTTCTTTTATTGCAGGAGATCGTTGGCTTCAGCTGGAATGGGCGTGACGGTAAGTATGGTTTAATTTAGAACAATAAAGGATTGTGTCTTTATTTCAATTAAAGGACTTTATTCTGGGTGTTTGTGTTTTTTTTAACTTTGACTATGGGGTTAGTAATGGGGGTGTCTTATAGACGCCTCTCCATTACTAACCTGGGCTTGATGTCAGCTGGCATTATAAGCTGACATCAACCCCAACCCTATTACCCCCTGCCACCGCACCAGGGCAGCGTGGAAGAGCGAGGCTAAGTGCCAGAATTGGCGCATCCTATGAATGCGCCATTTCTGGGGCGGCTGACGGCTGGTGTTTCTAGCCTGGGAGGGGGCCAATATTCATGGCTCCCTTCCTGGGCTATTAATATCAGCCCCCAGCTGTCTGCCTAGCCTTTGCTAGCTATTAAATTAGGGGCGACCCCACGTCATTTTTTTTGGGGGGTCCCCCATTTTAATAGCTAGTAAAGGCTATGTATTCAGCTGGGGGCTGATATTAGTAGCCTGGGAAGCTCCGTGGGTATTACCCCCTTCCCAGGCTTCAAACATCTGCCCCAGCCGTCTGCTTAACCTCCGCTAGAGCCTAAAATTAAGGGGAACCCCACGCCAATTTTTTTAATAATAAATCCTTTATTTTAATACTAAATGACAAGTACAGTAACCAACACTATCACTGTACTTCATATATATGTGACTGACATGTTTCTATCTATCTAATCTATGTGTGAAGCTCTATTCTGTCTGTTATAAATTGTCGGGTACCGCTGCTGAATTGCCGGCCGGCTTTTTTAAAGAGACGGTTCATGAAAACACTATTATTTTTTTTGATAAATCCTTTACGCTAAATGACAAGTACAGTAAGCAGCACTGTCACTGTACTTCATATATATGTGACTGACATGTTTCTATCTATCTAATCTATGTGTGATTCTCTATTCTTTCTATTCTAAATTGTCGGGTACCGCTGCTGAATTGCCGGCCGGTTTTTTTAAAGAGACGGTGCATGAAAACACTATTATTTTTTTTGATAAATCCTTTACGCTAAATGACAAGTACAGTAAGCAACACTGTCACTGTACTTCGTATATATGTGGCTGACATGTTTATATCTATCTAATCTATGTGTGAAGCTCTATTCTTTCGGTTCTAAATTGTCGGGTACAGGTGTATGCCGCTGCTGAATTGCCGGCTTTTCATGTTTCCCTGTTGGCACTGTTCCCATCGATTTGGGCAATCACTGTAATGCCACAACCACCATGGCTGTGGCATTACAGTGAGTGGCAGACAATCCCTGCATGATTGGTGCTCTAAATAGCGCCAGACATGCAGGACACGCTTTTGGTGCACGAACAGTTATCGAACATAACCTCGAACAGCCGAATATTTTGCAAATCGTTCGGGTTCGTCGAACAACTCGAACACCGCCCAAAACAGCTCGAATTTGAGATTGGCGAACAGTTCTAGTCGAACACCGCTCATCTCTAGTGTTCACCTTAGTCAGTCAGCTGTGGGAAGCTGACCAGAGTGGATTTTTGTTGATGCGGAAGATAGAGACAAGCCAGAATCTCTCTCTGAGAATAGTCTGCATAGGTCGTGTGCACCAAACTGCAAGTATCAGTGGCTGCTATGGATGTTACCTGTTTTGTTCAACCGGATTAGGACTGGCTCAGCCGTGTATGAGTAGCCAGGGTCTGTGTTGTTGTCTGTGTTGTTTAGGTAGCACCTGGAGAAAGCTAGGGATTTATGTTTATGGCTTTGTTTGGATGTTTTTTTCTTTTAATAATCTTTATTATCTTTAATTATTTCTTATTGTTTATTAGTCTTTTTAACACTATTAATAAGCTGCAACATTCCTGTATGCTTGCTAGTGATTTACTGACAGGCAGTCTTTTAGGCCAATACAAATGGCAGACATAGCGAGCCTTTGTTGTATGAATGATTGTCCAGACAATATTTCTATGCCTATAGGCACTTTAGGATATATGGTCAAAGCTAAAGAGGTTTTCTATCAGTATCAGTTCATGGTATAAGTTTCGTAATAATAATAGTAAGTCAAACACTGAGAAACTGATCTAACCAACACATGACCACTGAAGTGATTTACTATGAATGTTGAGTAACCAGCAATCCAACAAGATTTGCCTATTTATTATTTTATTGATATTCAGCTGATAGTGATGATTTTAAAGCTCATGAAAAATCCGTTTTTGTACAAGCGTTTTGTTACCTATTGCAAAAATACCCCCAAAGGGCTAAGAACTCTTTGGGAGGGTCGCTGTGTTACGTACTGTATAGAAAACAGCAAGTGAAAAGAAATGAGTTGCAAAACCTGCACAGAGAACATTGACCTAAAGAAAATAGTTTAACCCCTTAGTGACCGGACCAATTTTTTTCAATCTGACCAGTGTCCCTTTATGTGGTAATAACTCTGGATTGCTTCCTCATGTCCCATTGATTTTGAGACTGTTTTTTTGTGATACATGATGCTTTATAACAATGGTAAATTTAGGTTGATATGTTTGCGTTTATTTATAAAAATATAATACATTTGACAAAAATGTTTGAAAAATTGCAATTTTCAAACTTTGAATGACTATCCCTTTAATCCAGATAGTTAGACCATACAAAAACATTAATAAAAAACATTTCCCTCATGTTTGCCTTACATTAGCACCATTTGTGAAATGTTTTATTTTGTTAGCATTTTAGAGGGTTTATAAATGTAGCAGTAATTTTTTCAAGGAAATTTACAAAAATTATTTTTATAGGGACCTGTTTAGTTTTGAAGGGAATTTGGGAGTTCTACATGTTGGAAACCACCCAAAAGTGATACCATTTCAAAAACTGCACCCCTCAACGTATTTAAAATTGCTTTCAGGTAGTTCATTAACCATTCTGGTTCTTTTCAGGAAGTAATGGAAAGTGCCATGACAAGAATGAAAAAGTTTATTTTTGCCACCTAAATTTTGATAACTTCTGAACAGGCCGCTATAGCTGGCAGACTCTAAGGCCATTATTTGGCCGTTGCCAGCCATGGCAAGCATCAGGACCACACAATCAAGATCTCAGGGTGCCGATGAGGTTAAAGAGGGAGCCCCCACACTCTGTTAACTACTTAGATTCTGTAGTCACTATTGACAGCAGAATCTAAGGGGTCCATGGTCGTTGCCAACACAGATCGTGGCTGATGCAGCAAGTTGTCAGCTATAGTGTACAGGTGACAGTTACAGGATTGTCACCTGTTGGGGAATGCTAGTCTCTTATATCGCAGGTCAGTAAAAAGACGTCTATTGGTCACTTAGGGATTAAAGAGTAGAGATGAGCGTTGTTCGACTCGAACTGTTCGCCAATCTCAAATTCGAGCTGTTTTGGGCGGTGTTCGAGCCGTTCGGCGAACACAAACGATTTGAGAAAAATGTGGCTGTTCGAGGTTATGTTCGATAACTGTTCGTGCACCAAAATCATAACTGGATTTTTTCTCAGTAATGATGAAAATTAATGTTAATACGCAGTTTGAGTGTACAGCGGGGTGGGGGAGGGGCAGGGGATGGATCTCTGCAGGAATAATGAAGATCTCCATTTTTTTTCTCTTTCTCGCATTTACAGTGGGGAGGTGCAATATGTCAGCCTATCAGCAGCGCACACACGGAGCGAAGTGCTTTTTTTCACAAAAGCAAGGGCACGTGTCATTGGCAGTGTATGTCACATGTCCTTGCCCTATAAGACCAAGCCATTTTCCCCGTCGCCACCATTTTATCACTGCTGCAGCTGCGTGTTAGACGGCACGGCTGTTGCTGTGTGCGCTATACCTTGTTAATTTCAAGCCAATTTTCGCACAAATCTACAGATAGCTTGGGAGTAGGGAATAGTTGTGATTGCAGTCCTTTTAAGGACTAGGTTACAGCATTTCCTACGACTTTTATCAGGCAGGTCTGTGCTCTTAAATAGATAGATTGTGGGAGTAAAGACTAATTGTAATTGCAGTCCTTTTCAGGACTAGGTTACATCAGTTCCTATCAGTTTTTGCCAGGCAGGTCTGTGCCACTGCTGTGCAAGTTTTTTTCACAGCATTTGGCTGAATCTAGCAAAGCTAATCCTTTTTGGCCTATTGCAGAGTGTGTTAGTCAGTGGTGTAGCCTATCTGTGTTGCAAGATATACCACCTGTGTATAGAATACCAATTTTTTTACTGCACCTAGTGAAGTAAAATCTTTGGGCATAGCATCATTCTATTAGTCCATCTATACTGACCTCCATCAGGTTGCAAATTGAATATAATTTTTTTCTGCATCTAGCTCTGAAAAAATATTTGGGCTTCTAGCAGTGTGTGGGACTTGTTCTATTAGTCCATCTATACTGACCTCCATCAGGTTGCAAACTGAATATAATGTTTTTCTGCATCTAGCTCTGAAAAAATATTTGGCCTTCTAGCAGTGTGTGGGACTTGTTCTATTAGTCCATCTATACTGACCTCCATCACGCTGCAAATTCAAAATAATTTTTTGCCTGCATCTAGCTCTGAAAAAATATTTGGCCTTCTAGTAGTGTGTGGGACTTTCTCTATTAGTCCAACTATACTGACCTCCATCAGGTTGCAAATTAAAAATAATTTTTATCTGCATCTACCTCTGAAAAAATATTTGGGCTTCTAGCTGTGTGTGGGACTTGTTCTATTAGTCCATCTATACTGACCTCCATCAGGTTGCAAACTGAATATAATTTTTTTCTGCATCTAGCTCTGAAAAAATATTTGGCCTTCTAGCAGTGTGTGGGACTTTCTCTATTAGTCCATCTATACTGACCTCCATCAGGTTGCAAATTAAAAATAATTTTTATCTGCATCTAGCTCTGAAAAAATATTTGGCCTTCTAGCAATGTGTGGGACTTTCTCTATTAGTCCATCTATACTGACCTCCATCAGGTTGCAAATTAAAAATAATTTTTTGTCTGCATCTAGCTCTGAAAAAATATTTGGCCTTCTAGCAGTGTGTGGGACTTTCTCTATTAGTCCATCTATATTGACCTCCATCAGGTTGCAAACTGAATATAATTTTTTTCTCCATCTAGCTCTGAAAAAATATTTGGCCTACTAGCAGTGTGTGGGACTTTCTCTATTAGTCCATCTATACTGACTTCCATCAGGTTGCAAATTAAAAATAATTTATATCTGCATCTAGCGCTGAAAAAATATTTGGCCTTCTAGCAGTGTGTGGGACTTTCTCTATTAGTCCATCTATACTGACCTCCATCAGGTTGCAAACTGAATATATTCTTTTTCTGCATCTACCTCTGAAAAAATATTGGGCTTCTAGCTGTGTGTGGGACTTGTTCTATTAATCCATCTATACAGACCTCCATCAGGTTGCAAACTGAATATAATTTTTTTCTGCATCTACCTCTGAAAAAATATTTGGGCTTCTAGCTGTGTGTGGGACTTGTTCTATTAATCCATCTATACAGACCTCCATCAGGTTGCAAACTGAATATAATTTTTTTCTGCATCTACCTCTGAAAAAATATTTGGGCTTCTAGCTGTGTGTGGGACTTGTTCTATTAGTCCATCTATACTGACCTCCATCAGGTTGCAAACTGAATATAATTTTTTTCTGCATCTAGCTCTGAAAAAATATTTGGCCTTCTAGCAGTGTGTGGGACTTTCTCTATTAGTCCATCTATACTGACCTCCATCAGGTTGCAAATTAAAAATAATTTTTATCTGCATCTAGCTCTGAAAAAATATTTGGCCTTCTAGCAGTGTGTGGGACTTTCTCTATTAGTCCATCTATACTGACCTCCATCAGGTTGCAAACTGAATATATTTTTTTCTGCATCTACCTCTGAAAAAATATTGGGCTTCTAGCAGTGTGTGGGACTTTCTCTATTAGTCCATCTATACTGACCTCCATCACGCTGCAAATTCAAAATAATTTTTTGTCTGCATCTAGCTCTGAAAAAATATTTGGCCTTCTAGCAGTGTGTGGGACTTTCTCTATTAGTCCATCTATACTGACCTCTCATCAGGTTGCAAATTAAAAATAATTTTTATCTGCATCTACCTCTGAAAAAATATTTGGGCTTCTAGCTGTGTGTGGGACTTGTTCTATTAGTCCATCTATACTGACCTCCATCAGGTTGCAAACTGAATATAATTTTTTTCTGCATCTAGCTCTGAAAAAATATTTGACCTTCTAGCAGTGTGTGGGACTTTCTCTATTAGTCCATCTATACTGACCTCCATCAGGTTGCAAATTAAAAATAATTTTTATCTGCATCTAGCTCTGAAAAAATATTTGGCCTTCTAGCAGTGTGTGGGACTTTCTCTATTAGTCCATCTATACTGACCTCCATCAGGTTGCAAATTCAAAATAATTTTTTGTCTGCATCTAGCTCTGAAAAAATATTTGGCCTTCTAGCAGTGTGTGGGACTTTCTCTATTAGTCCATCTATACTGACCTCCATCAGGCTGCAAATTAAAAATAATTTTTATCTGCATCTACCTCTGAAAAAATATTTGGCCTTCTAGCTGTGTGTGGGACTTGTTCTATTAGTCCATCTATACTGACCTCCATCAGGTTGCAAACTGAATATATTTTTTTCTGCATCTAGCTCTGAAAAAATATTTGGCCTTCTAGCAGTGTGTGGGACTTTCTCTATTAGTCCATCTATACTGACCTCCATCAGGTTGCAAATTAAAAATAATTTTTTGTCTGCATCTAGCTCTGAAAAAATATTTGGCCTTCTAGCAGTGTGTGGGACTTTCTCTATTAGTCCATCTATACTGACCTCCATCAGGTTGCAAACTGAATATATTTTTTTCTGCATCTACCTCTGAAAAAATATTTGGGCTTCTAGCTGTGTGTAGGACTTGTTCTATTAGTCCATCTATACTGACCTCCAACAGGTTGCAAACTGAATACAATTTTTTCCTGCATCTACCTCTGAAAAAATATTTGGGCTTCTAGCTGTGTGTGGGACTTGTTCTATTAGTCCATCTATACCAGGGGTCTCAAACTCGGCTGGGTATATGGGCCACAAATGGAAAAAATTTGAATTTGGGGGGCCGCATTTTTTGTTCAATGTGACATTTTTAGTGATACCATTATTTTTTTGTATACACCTTTTGAACATTTTTCCCGTGTTTATTTTTTTATAGCTTGGGTCGTTATGAATGTGGCGATAATAAACGTGTACTTTTTTGTGTTTACTTTAGTTTACATATTAAACAGCATTTTTAGTGCCCAATATTTTTTCATGCTTTATTTTTATTTTTTTGATTTTTACAATTTTCTTTCCTCCAATTGGCCACATACAGTAAAATTGTCATACCATTAGCATCATATAGTAATAATGGCAAACATCTTGTAGTAATGTCCCCATCTTGTACTAATGTGCCCCAACCAGGTCCCCATCCTGTGGCTATGTGCCCCATCCAGGTCCCCATCCTGTGGCTATGTGCCCCATCCAGGTCTCCATCCTGTGGCTATGTGCCCCATCCAGGTCCCCATCCTGTGGCTATGTGCCCCATCCAGGTGCCCATCCTGTGGCAATGTTCCCGATCCAGGTCCCCATCCTGTGGCAATGTTCCCGATCCAGGTCCCCATCTTGTGGCTATGTGACCATCCAGGTTTCCATCTTGTGGCAATGTTCCCATCCTGGCCCCCATTTTGTACTAATGTGCCTCATCCAGGTACCCATCCTGTGGCTATGTGCCCCATCCAGGTCCCCATCCTGTGGCTATGTGCCCCATCCAGGTCCCCATCCTGTGGCAATGTTCCCGATCCAGGTCCCCATCTTGTGGCTATGTACCCCATCCATGTCCCCATCTTGTGGCTATGTGCCCCATCCAGGTCCCCTCTTGTGGCTATGTGCCCCATCCAGGTCCCCTCTTGTGGCTATGTGCCCCATCCAGGTCCCCATCTTGTGGATATGTGCCCCATCCAGGTCCCCATCCTGTGGCTATGTGCCCCATCCAGGTCCCCTCTTGTGGCTATGTGCCCCATCCAGGTCCCCATCTTGAGGCTATGTGCCCCATCCAGGTTCCCATGTTGTGGCTATGTGCCCCATCCAGGTCCCCTCTTGTGGCTTTGTGCCCCCTGTGCAGTTCTTCACACACATAAAAAAGATGATTCTCACCTGTTCTCCGTTCCCTCAGCGGCCTTCCTGCAGATGTGGCCCGCAGGCACCACAGAGTCCGAACCCTTGACGATCCCGACCTGGTCCAGGAGGAGCCGCCGACAGCAGCGCTGCATTGCCGCACACAGACTGTCTCCCAGCACAGCATTTCCAATGTCAGCCGCTGACCAATCAGAGGCCAGCAGCTGACATCTGCATATGGCAATGACATCATACTCACTGCGCCGACACGCAGATATCAGCTGCTGGCCTCTGATTGGCCAGCGGCTGTCATTGGAAATGCTGTGCTGGGAGACAGTCTCTGTGTGCGGCAATGCAGCGCTGCTGTCGGCGGCTCCTCCTGGACCAGGTCGGGATCGTCAAGGGGTTTGTGCCTGCGGGCCGCATAAAGCAGCCTCAGGGGCCGCATGCGGCCCGCGGGCCGCGTGTTTGAGACCCCTGATCTATACTGACCTCCATCAGGTTGCAAATTGAATATAATTTTTTTCTGCATCTAACCCAGCCAATAGTTTTGGCCTAATACCACAGTTTGGCCACTCAGCTCTGCTCGGTTCCCATCCATTGTTTTTTTGTGCAAACAACTCCAGAGTTGTGAATTAGTTAACCACCAAAATGAGTGGAAAAAGGCCTGCTGCTGGTGGAAAGGGGAATAGGCGTGTTGGGAAGGGGAAAAAAGGTTGTGTCCGTGGGGTAGGTGTTAAAGCAACAGTAACATCTGCAGAAGAAAGACCATCTTCCAGCCAAACTAAAATGTCTACTTCTTTTAGAGGACAATGTGATAAGATCCCTTTCTTACAGCCACGCCAATCGCTACAAATTCCAGATGAGGCACAAAAACAGCAGGTGCTTCAACGGATATCAAGTGCTCCTTTAAGTGGGCTCTCCTCCATATCAACTTCAACATCACAAATACTCCAGTCCTCAAAGGTGTCACCCCAATCGCACTTGCTTCCTCACAGCTCCCAAATCTCCAGCTGCCCGTCTGAGTATGAGGTAGAACAGATGGTTGAGTCTGCAGAGCTGTTTACTCATACTATAGCCTGGGAATCAGAGGTCGACTCCAGCGCTTCTGTGAATCCAGACGAGGAAATGATCTGCACTGATGCCCAGAATCTTTATGAGTCGGATCCAGGACCAGACGCAGAAGGTTCTGACCATAATGTAGACCCTCATTCCCAAACTGTAACTCCTGTTGGTGGAGACAATGAGGAAGACGATGATGAGACTCAAATACCTGATTGGAGCGACAACTTTAGTTTTTTGTCAGGGCAGGAACAGGTTGGCTCTGAGGACGACGGGTGTGATAACGCACAGGGTGATGATGATGAGGTTGGAGATCCCACTTACTGTCAACCCACAGTCAGCCAAGAGATGAGGTCAGCAGAGGAGGTGGAGGAAGATGCTAGTGACGACGAGGTCAGGTTGCGCCTTCCTGGACAGAGACGTAGTACTGGAAACACGTCAACAACTGCATCCTCAAACACAACTCTGCCTCTCACCACAAGTCGTGGTGGCTCTTCAGGTCGCATGGGTGCTAAGCCTTGCATAGCCTGGGCATTTTTTCAGATCGATAAAGATGACCCAACTCGTGTTATCTGTAACATTTGTCAGCAAAAGCTAAGTAGAGGCCAAAAAATACATAGTTTGAGTACTTCATGCATGAACCGGCACATGGACATGAAGCATAAGTTGCAGTGGGAAGCTCAGTGTGCTACAATGCGGCCTAGCCGGCCGGGCCAACCACCGTCTGCCATATCTTGTGCATCCGCGGCCTCTTCATACTCTGTGACTGGAGGGACAGCAGTCACACCTGTTTTGGGGCGCAGACCTGCCACCTCTTTACCCGCAACAGCCAGCGTGATTGGCAGGTCATCATTTTCTTTGGAGGTGGTAACACCAGCTGGTGTTGAGCGCTGTCCGACATCGATAGCACCACCTTTGGATCAAGGCAACCTAACATGTCCGCCTGCATCTTCCTCACAGACCGGCAGTTTGGCGGGGACACCCTTATCAACCCTGTCTAAGCACAATAGCCAGCCCTCGGTCTCTCAGATGTAGACAAGTAAAAGACCATTTCCTCCTAGCCATGAGAAAGCTAAGAGGTTGAATTTCACCATCTGCAAGCTCTTGGCTACAGAAATGCTGCCTTTCCGCCTGGTGGACACAGAGGATTTTCGAGACCTTATGTCCGTCGCAGTGCCCCAGTACCAGATGCCCAGTCGGCACTACTTCTCAAAGAAAGGTGTGCCTGCGCTCCACCAGCATGTCGCACACAACATCACCGCTTCTTTGAGAAACTCTGTGTGTGACAGGGTGCATTTCACCACAGACACTTGGACGAGTAGGCATGGACAGGGGCGTTACATGTCGCTGACTGGGCACTGGGTAACTATGGTGACAGCAGGACAAGGGGCTGCTGTCCAAGTCTTGCCGTCCCCACGAGTTGTGCGTCAATCCTCTTTATGTCAAAGTTCCTCCACTGCTTCTGCCTCCTCAACCTCCTCTCGATCTTCCACCTGCACCCAAAGCCTGTCTGGTCATGCCACAAGCTTTCTAACTGCGCAGAAGGGATCCTGCACACCTCCTTACTATGCTGGCAGTAGGGCTCAACGTCATCAGGCGGTTTTTACTTTGAAATGTCTGGGAAATGTGAGTCACACAGCTGAGGAGTTGTGGTCAGCTCTGGAGAACCAATTTCATGAATGGTTGTCTCCACTGGACCTGAAACCAGGGAAGGCCGTGTGCGACAATGCTGTAAACCTGGGTGCGGCCCTTCGCCGGGGCAATGTCACACACGTGCCTTGTATGGCTCACGTGTTGAACCTGGTTGTCCAGCAATTTTTAGCCTACTATCCCAGACTAGATGGCCTTCTGCAGAGGGCACGGTCGCTGTGTGCTCACTTCCGCCGTTCGCATCCCGCAGCTCAGCGACTTACATCTCTACAGAAGTCGTTGGGCCTGCCACTTCACTGGCTAAAATGCGATGTGCCTACCCGGTGGAATTCAACTCTGCACATGTTGCAGCGACTGTGGCAGCACCGACAAGCCCTGGTGCAATACGTTGTGACGTATAGCCTGGGCCAACGAGATCCAGAGGTGGGGCAAATCACGCTGGAGGAGTGGTCTCAGATCAGGGACCTATGCACCCTTCTGCACAGTTTTGAAATGGCGACGAAGATGTTTAGTGCTGACGATGCCATTATCAGCATGACTATTCCGGTGATTTACATGCTGGAGCACATGTTAAACAGAATTCGGAGTCAGGTGGTGGCACAAGAGGAGGTGGAGGAAGTAGAGGAGGAGGAGTTGTATGCGGAAGGGCTAACATCTGCAAGGTCCAGACGGTCGGCAGCACCAAGTTGGCAGGCATGTGAGGGTGGGGGAGATGGTTTTACCAGGGCGCATGGTAGCAGCCAAACTAGTGAGAAAGGTGCAGGAGACCAGGAAGATATGGAGGACGAACTGATGGAAGACTCATCAGATGAGGGAGACCTTGATCACATTTCTGTTGTGCGAGGTTGGGGGGAGAGGACAGAGGAAGGAAGCATGATTGTTACCTCGCCACCAACACAACAGGGACTTGGTGCTCCTGGATGCGCAACACACATGAGTGCCTTCTTGCTGCACTACCTGCAACATGACCCTCAAATTGTGAGAATTAGAAATAATCCTGACTACTGGGTTGCCACACTGTTAGATCCCTGGTACAAAAGTAAATTTGCAGAAATTATTCCTGCCATAGAAAGGGATGCACGCATGCAGGAGTATCAGCAGAGACTGTTGCAGAATCTTACATGTGCTTTTCCACAAAACACCAGTGGTGCACGTAGTGAATCTCACAGTTCCAACTTGTCAACCGTGGGACCGTCAAGTGTTCAGCACTCAAACCGTAACAGAACCACAGTATCTGCTGGTAACATCAATTTTGCGGAATCATTTCACCACTTTTTTAGCCCATCCTTTGCAAGGCCACAGGAGACAAGAAGTCTGACACATAGTCAACGCCTAGAGACGATGGTACAGGAGTATCTCCAAGTAAACATTGAAGCCATGACTGTGTCACTGGACCCTTGCTCTTTTTGGGCTTCCAATCTGGATAAATAGCCGGAGCTAGCCACTTACGCCTTGGAGATCTTGTCATGCCCCGCAGCCAGCGTTCTGTCTGAACGTGTGTTCAGCGCTGCTGGTGGTGTGCTGACAGATAAGCGCACGTGGCTCTCCACTGATAATGTAGACAGACTCACGTTCATAAAGAACAAATCATGGATCTGAAACGACTTTTCTACCCCTGTGTCATCCTGGGGAGAGTAAAAGCTTGATGTTTGGTTAAAATCACCCTACCAACTGTTTTAAGCTTTCAAATTACTAATCATGTTTATCTGTGTCTTGGCTGGAAAATAATTTGGGCTTTGTAGCAGTGTGCAGCACTGATTCTATTAGGCCATCTATAATAAGCTCCACCAGATTTAAAATTACTAATCATGTTTATCTGTATCTTGACTGGAAAATAATTTGGGCTTTGTAGCAGTGTGCAGCACTGATCCTATTAGGCCATCTATACTAAGCTCCACCAGATTTAAAATTACTAATAATTTTTAGCTGCATCTAGCCCGGAAAATAATTTTGGGGCTCCGAGATGCGCAAGACACATAAGAGCCTTCTTGCTGCACTACCTGCAACATGACCCTCATATTGTCAGAATTCGAAGTAATCATGACTACTGGGTTGCCACACTCTTAGATCCCCCAAACTTTTCGATCAACCTTTTCATTTTAATAAAGACCAAAAAAATGGTCATTTTTGAAATTATAAGCATTAGCAGGTTATTAGAAACTGAAATCAAACAGTTTCCAACTCAAAACTTTATTCTAGGTGATGTTACATTTTCACATAGGACCCCTTGTTCGAAAGGAGCTTCTGAACTCTCTCGTCCATTGAATTTGTCAGGTTTTGGATGGTTTCTGCTTCAATTGTTTTGCATGAGGACAGAATACCCTCCCAGAGCTGTTGCTTAGATGTGAACTGCCTCCCGCCATCATAGACACTCCTTTTGATGATGCTCCAGAGGTTCTGAATGGGGTAGAGGTCAGGGGAGCATGGGGGTCACACCATAAGTTTGTCCCCTTTTATGCCCATATCAGCCAGAGATGCAGATGTTTTATGTGCAGCATGAGATGGTGCATTATCATGCAAAAAAATGATCTTGCTGTGAAATACACGGTTCTTCTTCTTGAACCATGGCAGGAAGTGCTGTTTGAGAAAATCCACATACATTATGGAGTTCATCTTTAGCGCCTTCAGGGATCCTAAAGGGGCCGACAATCTCTCTCCCCATGATTCCAGCCCAAAACATTACTCCACCTCCTCCTTGTTGGCGCTGTAGCCGTGTTTGCGTGGGGTGTCCATCAACGAGCCATCCTCCACTCCATCCATCTGGACCATCGAGCGCTGCACGGCACTCATCCGTGAACAAAACAGTTTTGAAATCAGTCTTCATGTAATGTTTGGCCCACTGGAGCCGTTTCTGCTTGTGTGAAGTGGATAGAGGAGGTCGACAGGATGGCGTATGCACAGCTGCAAACCTCGGAAGGACCCTGCATCTTGTTGTTCGGGGGACGTTGGAGGCACCAGCAGCTTCAAAAACTTGTCTGCTGCTATGACAAGGCTTTTTTGCCGCTGCTCTTTTAACCTGACGTAATTGCCTGTAGGAAAGAGTCCTCAATTTGCCCTTATCAGCACGCACACGTGTGTACTGTGAATCAGCTACATACTTCTTGATTGCCAAGACACTTCATCCTGATCATCGCACAATGTTGATTGTAGTCATGCCTTGACCTAAACGCTCCACAATTTGTTGCTTCTCAGCAGCCGACACATCCTTTTTCTTTCCGATTTTGGCAGAAAATGTAGGCTGCTTAATAATGTGAGACAGCCTTCTTAAGTAGTCTTGCCTTTCATTGGACACACCTGCCAAACTAATTAGCACAGGTGTCTGCAATTGCTTACAGTGATATAAAGAGCCCTGACACACATCACCATCAATGAGTTTAACTGACAAACAAACAAATTCTTCCCTTATCACTCCTAAACACTTTTTGCATAATAATTTGGAACACAGTGTACATGTGCTTTTCCACAAAACACCAGTGGTTCACGTAGTGAATCTTACAGTTCTAACTTGCCAACCGTGGTCTGTATGGAGTTGTTCAATAAAGGGCCCAAAATTAAGATAACATAGATGGGAGAGGTCTCTATGAATAGGAATTCCTAAGTATTTGATACCCTGTGAGGGCCAGGCAAAGGGAAAGTTGGACTGGATGGAATCCTATATGGATTTGGGGAGGGAGACATCGAGGGCCTCAGACTTCGCTGCATTGATTTTAAAATTTGACCATGTAACAAAGTGATCTATTTCAGCCATAACAGCATGGATGGATATATGTGATTGAGTGATATATACTAGGACATCATCAGCAAATAGAGAGCACTTGTACTCGGTGCCTCCCACCTCAATCCACCTAATATTGGGGTTATGGCGAATTGATGAGAGCAGGTGCTCCGTCACTAGGATGTATAAGAGAGGGGACAGAGGACATCCCTGCCTTGTCCCATTGGTGATTGTGAAAGGTGATGAAAATGTTCTGATGCACCCCCTGGGCCTTGGGACACCCGGAGCCGGACCCTTTTTGGTGGATGCTGGTGGTTGTAGTCTTCGTGGCGGCGACCCGGTTCTCTGGCTCAGGGTGGTCAAACCAGTGGCGGAACTATTTATGTGGTTTTGATGTTTAAATGTCCGACTACGCCACCCGTGGATTGCGGTCAGAGTGAACCGCCGCTGCAGGGCAGACCGCTGAGGCTGGTGTTGTGGGTGCAGCAGAGTGTAGCATAACTCCCCACGGGAGGAGTATAGCCTCAGGGCAGTGTATGCGGAGGATGGGGGTGATGGTGCAGGGCAGCAGCAGTAACGACACGGAGTCAGTGATGCAGTCCAGGGCCTTTACTCACAGTTCTTATTATCCAGACCACGTCTGCAGGTAACGGCTGCCCACGTCGTACTGTGCTCACCAGGTGAGGGGCTCAGACAACTCCCAGATAACTTTGGAGCGCTTCACAGGACCCCCTTTGTGTGTCCTTTGTCTGGCCTTTCTTACCAACCCTTCTGTCCGGCTGCCTCGGGCCTCCTCTTGGTAAACTTGGCGCCAGTTTCCCTGACCCTATGTGGTGACTTCCTAGCGGGTGTAGCAAGGGGCTGCGCCACATAAAATGTCACAGCCTCCGGTTTCTAGCTGAGGGTTGTTTCCTGCCTCCACTAGTTTCGGGGACCGGTCTCCCCCTTTGGCCTGACCCCTCCACGCAGGTGGATTCGGGCGTGCGGTGGCGACTCGCCCGTCCACACCCCTGGGATCCCTTCATTCCTCGTTCCTGGAGCCTTCTCCGCTCCTCTTCCTTCCTTCTCCCTCTTCCAGGCCTGGGCCTCTGTTACTAGGGCCGCCTCCGAAGCAGAGCTCATCCAGAGCCCCTGCTCCCTGCCACTTCTGCTCAGACTTCTCTGCACTGAACTAAGATGGTGCCCACCTTTTATACTCCCTTCTCAATGCACCCAGAAACTGCTTCCTCCCTGCTCCTGCACTACAGGGTTCCCCTTCCTCAGTGTTCCCTCCCCCAACTCCAGCCAGGGACAGGGACTGTCGTGCCCATCTCAGAGGCATATTGGTCGCCCTGCCCCACGGCAATGTGGTGTAATGCATGCAGGTGTCGGGTCCTGATCCACACTCCATCCTTACCTGAGAGTGAGATATCACACCTCTGGGTGAGGTGCAATACCTTTGTAGCAACCGAGCACTCAGGGTGCTACAGTTCCATCTATCTTCAGCCTAGGTGACGTATTGTGATACAGGGCCGTGATTTTGGCTATAAAAGGGTCCCCTAGACCCCTACCCCAAGCTTTTTAAGAGAATCATATATGGCGTGCCAGGAGACTCTATGGAATGCTTTCTCAGCATCCAACGAGAGTATCTAATTACAAATTTTTAACTGCATCTAGCCCAGGAAATACTTTGTGCCTAGTAGCTGTGTCTGCTAGTCAGCGGATTATCCCGGCTGTTAAGCAAGCTACACCACCTGTAGTTTGGACACTTAATTTTTGCAAAGGAAATGCTTCGGGACCACGGGATACTCAGTGAAGAGCATCAGGAGGCACCCCAAGGCATAGGGGCTGGGACTGGCAGTAGGATGCCTTGCGGTGGACAGCCGAGCTCGATCCTTATAAAAGCTTTTTAACTGCAGCAGCTTTAGTGGACGCTACTGGAGCTGGAATTACGCGGCTGCTGGCATGAGACTTGCCCTCCAATAGATCCTTGTAAATGGATTTAAAGTGTATTCATTCAAATTAGAGAGACAATTTAAATTAAAAAGCTTAGAGCTGCCTCCACCACAGGGGGGCTCGCTCGACCCACCAGCGGACAGGCACCAGTATTGGAAGAGGGGGGCTGGCCGTCAGGGTTCACCGCGGCTCTGGCACAAACCCGGCGACACGGAGGTGGCACGGGCAGGAGCGGACTGAACGTGTCGGCTTCTCACTTTTTGGATTTTAGAAGGGCATGACATGCCTATATCTGTGTCTCCCCCTCCTTTTACTCCTCCACCTCTTTTCTTTTCGCATGACTATATGTACTTGTCACTTTTCCATGTGTTAGCTGTGTCTTCTGAGCAGTTTGTCAGCTTTTGGACACCTTTGAAGGTGTTTTCTATGTGTTTCTATGTGTTTTTGTTTGCCTGCCATTGGTTTTAACGGTGTTCGAAGGTGTTCGACGAACAGTTCGACGAACAGTTCGGCGAACACAGGGGTGTTCGACGAACCGAACCGAACTCGAACACTACGGGGGTGGCTCAACACTATTAAAGAGACTAATGGCTCTACTTGTGAAGAGTGCTAGCTGACCTAGGGAAACTTATAAGTCAGGCAATGCTCCATGAAAAAAAGGTATGCAAATTAGCTCTGGTCCAGAAGAAGGAAAGCTGTTTTTTTACCTGCTGTAAGGGCTTTGGACTCTTTCCACTAGTGGTGGTCTCCCTGTCAAAGGCCTCCAACCCAACCAACAAGTATCCTGCTTTATGCTAATAAGAGACATGAGCCCCAAAACAGCTGTTTGCAGATGAATGTCTATTTCTATCGGAGTAGACTCAGATGTCATTTTGCAAGGCCCACTAAAGAATTATAGGGTAGAACTAGAGTTGAATGACTCTCCAAACATTTGATTCAAGCAAATTTGCTCAAATCAGGGGGTTAAATTTGGTAAAAACAATTTGTATTAAATAAATTTGGTGTAAATCTGATCTACTGGGAAGGAACTAAAAAAGATAAACATGTGCCACGGGCACATGTTGAGTATTTTATCAGTATTTTACATCAGTATTAGAGATGGGTGAACCCGTACTGTAAAGTTTGGGGTCCGTACCGAACACCTAGTGTTCGGGCACGGACCCTGAACACTGACTTCCTCAGGAAGTCTGTGTTACTGTTTGGGTTTGGCACCCCAAACATCGGGTGTTTCCCACGCTGTCATCTGTGTGGACTTCGGGGATTAGGCATTAAGGTGAGTATTAAGATGTTTTTTGATTTTTGATTTTTTCCAAGGGACAAGGGCTTCAGGGATTAGGCTTTTTATTTCAATGTTTATTCATTTTAACTTATTTTTTTACTTTGAGCACAGGCGCCGGCTGATGACTGCTCCCATCAGCAGCGCCTGGTCTCACTGTTATCAGTGACAGCTGGCGTAGGCTATTCGGAGTAGTACTCTCATCAGCCAATGCCTGTGATCTGCAGTAAGCTTTTTACCTCAGGTCACAGTCACAGCTGCGGGTTCACGCTGACATGTGACAGCGTGAACCCGCAGCGCTCTGACCGGAGATAACGATGTTAGAGCCCCTGTTTCCCGCGCTATCACGCTGAAGACAGTGTGGGAAACCACGGATGTTTGGGCCCCCCATTCATATGAATGGGTTTTGGGTACTGTTCTGGTACCCGAACCGAACTTTTAATAGATGTTCGGCTGAACCCGAACATCCACGGGTCCGCCCATCACTAATCAGTATTTGTAAGCCAAAACCAGGAGTGGGTAAAAAACGCAGAAGTGGTGCACTTGTTTCAATTCCTTTTTACTTTTCCTCTGTTTGTTCCACTCCTAGTTTGGGCTTACTAATACTGAGGTAAAAAACTCACCAAATACTCAACGTGTGCACGTGGCCTCATACTTACCTCTCCTCGGCCCCCCCGCATACCTATACTATCATTCCCTGTCCGCTCATCGACTCCTCTTCCTTCTTCTCCCTCTGGGTCTTCCGAGAGGTACCAGAGTTGCTGATTACACAATGTCATTTAGGGCATGACACAAGTCAATGACAGGAGCCTGTAGTCACATGACATTCAAAAAAATGTCAATGATGTGCATTGCACTCCACATGAAAACATGGGGCCTAGTCAGCGGCAGCTGCGCTGGTTGGGAAGAGCCAGTAAGAGAAAAAGAAGGAGCCAATCAGAGGAACTGGCAGGGAGCGGCGGTGGTGGGACAGGTAGGTATGGAGAGAACCAAGGAGAGGTGATTATAAGTGTTTACTTTTGTTTTCAACTCTTTCTTGGTCCTTAGAGTCCAGCAAAATAGTTGCCACCATTTTGCTGAATTTGCGCAAAGCGAAATGTCCAAAATTGTGATTTTCCTGAATCCACAAATTTTGGGAAATTCTCAACAAATTTGATTAGTTCAGAATCGATTCGCTGATCTCTAGTGGTTACCTCTAGTCAGTGGCAGCTTTCTTTCTTCTGGAAAAGCCCTTTTAAAAATAAACTTACCTATAAGTAGTTTATTTAAGATTGTTAAAGAAATTTATATTACATAAAAATCCAGCAAGTTTTACATAATTACATTGAAAAGCCCAGAAAGCAGAATGTACTCATACAATACAGTGTGACAGCTTCTACAGGCAAAGCCATAATTATGCTGCCTGAACTTACCCCAGGGAGATATTATCTGCACATAAGGAGGCAGACATTGGATTATGGATAACATACAACATCGATTTTCTGCTGTTTGCCTCTGAAACTCAGAAGATTTACTCTGGGCTTCCCAATGTAATGTGTTTAGGATAAAAGATTAGGAGGGGAAAGTCTGTAGGACTCATTATAAAACCATTTCATTTATGTCATTTATGAAAACCCTGTGACACTTTTACAATGCAGTTAATAGGACTTATCAGCTGGGAATATACTATATGACATAAGCTGGATCAACAATGCTGGCATTAAAAGGCTGTTTGTTTCTGGATATAAATTTAATCATGTATACACAGCTGTTCACATGGGGAAGGGTGATGTAAAAGATGTATCTCGCCAAACTGAGTATAAGGAAGATTTATTTCTTATGTCACATTATCTTCTAAAAACTAGATACATATGCATAGTGATAATTTGTGTAGTCATAGGATAGCAAATAGAAAATGTTATATTCATTACCTTTATATAGTCTCTGGTTTCATTGCAGGATTTACATGATTTTTAAGTTCCAGTGATTTTCATTGGATTCAATTTTAACCCCTTAACGACATGTGCTGTACATATACTGCACATAGCGTGTCTCTCCCTTTGGCAAGGGCTCCGGCGATGAGCCCGCACCTCTCCGGGGACATGGAAGCTGATCTGATTAGCTGTCATGTGCCCCTATCAATCTCTGACAGCGGCATTTATCATGGCCGAGTCGGAAGGACGTCACTAGTCTCGCCCATCAGTTTCTGTGTCACATGACTGCGGGTCACCGATGGGTTGGCATGACAACCCGGGGTCTGCAGGACACTCCTGTGGTTGTCATTGCCAGGAAGCTCTGAGTGCCGCCCAGAGGTCAGCGCTCATAGCAAGTGAGCATTTCTGCTACACACAGACAATCAGATGATCACAGCTTCTTGTCTCCTATGGAGACTATTGAAGCAAGTAAAAAAAAATGTTTTTAAAAATATAATTTTTAAAAAATATATATAATTTAAATCACCCCCTTTCGACCCATTCAAAATATCCATCAGGTTGCAAATTCAATATCATTTTTTTCTGCATCTAGCTCTGAAAAAATATTTCGGCTTGTAGCAGTATGTGGGCCTTGTTCTATTAGTCCATCTACATTACCTCCACCAGGTTGCAAATTCAATATAATTTTTTTCTGCATCTAGCTCTGAAAAAATATTTCGGCTTCTAGCAGTGTGTGGGACTTGTTCTATTAGTCCATCTATACTAACCTCCATCAGGTTGCAAATTCAATATAATTTTTTCTGCATCTAGCTCTGAAAAAATATTTTGGCTTGTAGCAGTGTGTGGGACTTGTTCTATTAGTCCATATATACTAACCTCCACCAGGTTGCAAATTCAATCTAATTTTTTTCTGCATCTAGCTCTGAAAAAATATTTCCGCTTCAAGCAGTGTGTGGGACTTGTTCTATTAGTCCATCTATACTAACCTCCATCAGGTGGCAAATTCAATCAAATTTTTTTCTGCATCTAACCCAGCTAATTCTTTTGGGCTAATACCACAGGTTGGCCACTCAGCTCTGCTCGGTTCCCATCCATTGTTTTTTGTGCAAACAACTCCAGAGTTGTCAATTAGTTAACCACCAAAATGAGTGGAAAAAGGCCTGCTGCTGGTGAAAAGGGGAATAGGCGTGTTGGAAAGGGAAAAAAAGGTTGTGTCCGTGGGGTAGGTGTTAAAGCAACAGTAACATCTGCAGAAGAAAGACCATCTTCCAGCCAAACTAAGATGTCTGCTTCTTTTAGCGGACAATGTGATAAGATGCCTTTCTTACGGCCACGCCAATCGCTACAAATTCCTGATGAGGCACAAAAACAGCAGGTACTTCAACGGATATCAAGTGCTCCTTTAAGTGGGCTCTCCTCCACCTCAACTTCAACATCACAAATACTCCAGTCCTCAGAGGTGTCACCCCAATCGCACTTGCTTCCTCACAGCTCCCAAGTCTCCAGCTGCCCGTCTGAGTATGGGGTAGAACAGATGGTTGAGTCTGCAGAGATGTTTACTCATACTATAGCCTGGGAATCAGAGGTCGGCTCCAGAGCTTCTGTGAATCCAGACGAGGAAATGATCTGCACTGATGCCCAGCATCTTTATGAGTCGGATCCAGGACCAGACGCAGAAGGTTCTGACCATAATGTAGACCCTTGTTCCCAAACTGTAACTCCTGTTGGTGGAGACAATGAGGAAGACGATGATGAGACTCAAATACCTGATTGGAGCGACAACTTTAGTTTTTTGTCAGGGCAGGAAGAGGTTGGCTCTGAGAACGACGGGTGTGATAACACACAGGGTGAGGATGACGATGTTGGAGAACCCACTTACTGTCAACCCACAGTCAGCCAAGAGATGAGGTCAGCAGAGGAGGTGGAGGAGGATGCTAGTGACGACGAGGTCAGACGTAGTACTGGAAGCACATCAACAACTGCATCCTCAAACACAACTCTGCCTCTCACCACAAGTCGTGGTGGCTCTTCAGGTCGCATGGGTGCTAAGCCTTGCATAGCCTGGGCATTTTTTCAGATCGATAAAGATGACCCAACTCGTGTTATCTGTAACATTTGTCAGCAAAAACTAAGCAGAGGCCAAAAAATACATAGTTTGAGTACTTCATGCATGAACCGGCACAGGGATATGAAGCATAAGTTGCAGTGGGAAGCTCACTGCGCTACAATGCGGCCTAGCCGGCGGGGCCAACCACCGCCTGCCACATCTTGTGCATCCGCGGCCTCTTCATCCTCTGTGACTGGAGGGACAGCAGTCACACCTGTTTTGGGACGCAGACCTGCCACCTCTTTACCCGCAACAGCCAGCGTGATTGGCAGGTCATCATTTTCTTTGGAGGTGGAAACACCAGCTGGTGTTGAGCGCTGTCCGACATCGATAGCATCACCTTTGGATCAAGGCAACCTAACAAGTCCGCCTGCATCTTCCTCACAGACCGGCAGTTTGCCGGGGACACCCTTCTCAACCCCGTCTAAGCACAATAGCCAGCCCTCGGTCCCTCAGATGTGGACAAGTAAAAGACCATTTCCTCCTAGCCATGAAAAAGCAAAGAGGTTGAATTTCACCATCTGCAAGCTCTTGGCTACAGAAATGCTCCCTTTCCGCCTGGTTGACACAGAGGATTTTCGAGACCTTATGTCCGTCGCAGTGCCCCAGTACCAGATTCTCAAAGAAAGGTGTGCCTGCGCTCCACCAGCAGGTCGCACACAACATCACCGCTTCTTTGAGAAACTCTGTGTGTGACAGGGTGCATTTCACCACAGACACTTGGACGAGTAGGCACGGACAGGGGCATTACATGTCACTGACTGGGCACTGGGTAACTATGGTGACAGCAGGATAAGGGGCTGCTGTCCAAGTCTTGCCGTCTCCACGAGTTGTGCGTCAATCCTCTTTATCTCAAAGTTCCTCCACTGCTTCTGCCTCCTCAACCTCCTCTCAGTCCTCCACCTGCACCCAAAGCCTGTCTGGTCATGCCACAAGCTTTCTAACTGCGCAGAAGGGATCCTGCACACCTCCTTACTATGCTGGCAGCAGGGCTCAACGTCATCAGGTGGTTTTTACTTTGAAATGTCTGGGAAATGTGAGTCACACATCTGAGGAGTTGTGGTCAGCTCTGGAGAACCAGTTTCATGAATGGTTGTCTCCACTGGACCTGAAACCAGGGAATGCCGTGTGCGACAATGCTGCAAACCTGGGTGCGGACCTTCACCAGGGCAATGTCACACACGAGCCTTGTATGGCTCACGTGTTGAACCTGGTTGTCCAGCAATTTTTAGCCCACTATCCCGGACTAGATGGCCTTCTGCAGAGGGCACGGTCGCTGTGTGCTCACTTCCGCCGTTCGCATCCCGCAGCTCAGCGACTTACATCTCTACAGAAGTCGTTGGGCCTGCCACTTCACCGGCTAAAATGCGTTGTGCCTACCCGGTGGAATTCAACTCTGCACATGTTGCAGCGACTGTGGCAGCACCGACAAGCCCTGGTGCAATACGTTGTGATGTATAGCCTAGGCCAACGAGATCAGGAGGTGGGGCAAATCACGCTGGAGGAGTGGTCTCAGATCAGGGACCTATGCACCCTTCTGCACAGTTTTGAAATGGCGACGAAGATGTTTAGTGCTGACGATGCCATTATCAGCTTGACTATTCCGGTGATTTACATGCTGGAGCACATGTTAAACAGAATTCGGAGTCAGGTGGTGGCACAAGAGGAGGTGGAGGAAGTAGAGGAGGAGGAGTTGTATGCGGAAGGGCTAACATCTGCAAGGTCCAGACGGTCGGCAGCACCAAGGCGGCAGGCATGTGAGGGTGGGGGAGATGGTTTTACCAGGGCGCATGGTAGCAGCCAAACTAGTGAGGAAGGTGCAGGAGCCCAGGAAGAAGTGGAGGACGAACTGATGGAAGACTCATCAGATGAGGGAGACCTTGATCACATTTCTGTTATGCGAGGTTGGGGGGAGAGGGCAGAGGAAGGAAGCATGATTGTTACCTCGCCACCAACACAACAGGGACTTGGTGCTCATGGATGCGCAAGACACATGAGTGCCTTCTTGCTGCACTACCTGCAACATGACCCTCGAATTGTGAGAATTAGAAATAATCCTGACTACTGGGTTGCCACACTGTTAGATCCCCGGTTCAAAAGTAAATTTGCAGAAATTATTCCTGCCATAGAAAGAGATGCACGCATGCAGGATTATCAGCAGAGACTGTTGCAAAATCTTACATGTGCTTTTCCCCAAAACACTAGTGGTGCACGTAGTGAATCTCACAGTTCCAACTTGCCAACCATGGGACCGTCGAGTGTTCAGCACTCAAAACGTAACAGAAACACAGTATCTGCTGGTAACATCAATTTTGCGGAATCATTTCACCACTTTTTTAGCTCATCCTTTGCAAGGCCACAGGAGACAAGAAGCTTGACACATAGTCAACGCCTAGAGACGATAGTACAGGAGTATCTCCAAGTAAACATTGAAGCCATGACTGTGTCACTGGACCCTTGCTCTTTTTGGGCTTCCAATCTGGATAAAAGGCTGGAGCTCGCCACTTACGCCTTGGAGATCTTGTCATGCCCCGCAGCCAGCGTTCTGTCTGAACGTGTGTTCAGCGCTGCTGGTGGTGTGCTGACAGATAAGCGCACGCGGCTCTCCACTGATAATGTAGACAGACTCACGTTCATAAAGATGAACAAATCATGGATCCGAAACTACTTTTCTACCCCTGTGTCATCCTGGGGAGAGTAAAAGCTTGATGATTTGTTAAAATCACCTCACCAACCGTTTTAAGCTTTCAAATTACTAATCATGTTTATGTGTATCTTGGCTGGAAAATAATTTGGGCTTTGTAGCAGTTTGCAGTACTGATTCTATTAGGCCATCTATACTAAGCTCCACCAGCTTTCAAATTAATAATAATTTTTAGCTGCATCTAGCCCGGGAAATAATTTTGGGGCTCCTAGATGCGCAAGACACATGAGTGCCTTCTTGCTGCACTACCTGCAACATGACCCTCAGATTGTCAGAATTCAAAATAATCCTGACTACTGGGTTGCCACACTCTTAGATCCCCCACACTCTTCGATCAACCTTTTCATTTTAATAAAGAACAAAAAAATGGTCATTTTTGAAATTATAAGCATTAGCAGGTTATTAGAAACTGAAATCAAACAGTTTTCAACTCAAAACTTTATTCTAGGTGATGTTACATTTGCACATAGGACCCCTTGTTCGAAAGGAGCTTCTGAACTCTCTCGTCCATTGAATTTGTCAGGTTTTGGATGGTTTCTGCTTCAATTGTTTTGCATGAGGACAGAATACCCTCCCATAGCTGTTGCTTAGATGTGAACTGCCTCCCGCCATCATAGACACTCCTTTTGATGATGCTCCAGAGGTTCTCAATGGGGTTGAGGTCAGGGGAGCATGGGGGTCACACCATAAGTTTGTCCCCTTTTATGCCCATATCAGCCAGAGATGCAGATGTGTTATGTGCAGCATGAGACGGTGCATTATCATGCATGAAAATGATCTTGCTGCGGAATACACGATTATTCTTCTTGAACCATGGCAGGAAGTGCTGTTTGAGAAACTCCACATACATTATGGAGTTCATCTTTACCCCTTCAGGGATCCTAAAGGGGCCGACAATCTCTCTCCCCATGATTCCAGCCCAAAACATTACTCCACCTCCTCCCTGTTGGCGCCGTAGCCGTGTTTGCATGGGGTGTCCATCAACCAGCCATCCTCCACTCCATCCATCTGGACCATTGAGCGTTGCACGGCACTCATCAGTGAACAAAACAGTTTTGAAGTCAGTCTTCATGTATTGTTTGGCCCACTGGAGCCGTTTCTGCTTGTGCTCAGTGGATAGAGGAGGTCGACAGGATGGCTTACGCACAGCTGCAAACCGCTGAAGGACTCTGCATCTTGTTGTTTGGGGGACGTTGGAGGCACCAGCAGCTTCAAAAACTTGTCTGCTGCTATGACAAGGCTTTTTTGCCGCTGCTATTTTAACCTGACGTAATTGCCTGTAGGAAAGAGTCCTCAATTTTCCCTTATCAGCACGCACACGTGTGTACTGTGAATCAACTACATACTTCTTGATTGTGCGATGATCAGGATGAAGTGTCTTGGCAATGTTGATTGTAGTCATGCCTTGACCTAAACACTCCACAATTTGTTGCTTCTCAGCAGCACCTTTTTCTTTCCCATTTTGGCAGAAAATGTAGGCTGCTTAATAATGTGGGACAGCCTTCTTAAGTAGTCTTGCCTTTCATTGGACACACCTGCCAAACTAATTAGCACAGGTGTCTGCAATTGCTTATAGTGATATAAAGAGCCCTGACACACATCACCATCAATGAGTTTAACTGACAAACAAAAAAATTCTTCCCTTATCACTCCTAAACACTTTATGCATAATAATTTGGAGCACAGTGTACATGTGCTTTTCCACAAAACACCAGTGGTTCACGTAGTGAATCTTACAGTTCTAACTTGCCAACCGTGGTCTGTATGGAGTTGTTCAATAAAGGGCCCAAAATTAAGATAACATAGATGGGAGAGGTCTCTATGAATAGGAATTCCTAAGTATTTGATACCCTGTGAGGGCCAGGCAAAGGGAAAGTTGGACTGGATGGAATCCTGTATGGATTTGGGGAGGGAGACATCGAGGGCCTCAGACTTCGCTGCATTGAATTTAAAATTTGACCATGTAACAAAGTGATCTATTTCAGCCATAACAGCAGGGATGGATATATGTGATTGAGTGATATATACTAGGACATCATCAGCAAATGCAGAGCACTTGTAATCGGTGCCTCCCACCTCAATCCACCTAATATTCGGGTTATGGCGAATTGATGAGAGCAGGTGCTCCGTCACTAGGAAGTATAAGAGAGGGGACATAGGACATCCCTGCCTTGTCCCATTGGTGATTATGAAAGGTGATGAAAATGTTCCATTTATCTTCAGCCTAGGTGACGTATTGCGATACAGGGCCGTGATTTTGGCTATAAAAGGGTCCCCTAGACCCCTACCCCAAGCTTTTTAAGTGAATAATATATGGCGTGCCAGGAGACTCTATGGAATGCTTTCTCAGCATCCAACGAGAGTATCTAATTACAAATTTTTAACTGCATCTAGCCCAGGAAATACTTTGTGCCTAGTAGCAGTGTCTGCTAGTCAGCGGATTATCCCAGCTGTTAAGCAAGCTACACCACCTGTAGTTTGGACACTTAATTTTTTCAAAGGAAATGGTTCGGGCCACCGGGACACTTAGTGAAGAGCATCGGGGAGGCACCCCAAGGCATAGGGGCTGGGACTGGCGGTAGGACACCTTGCGGTGGACCGCCAAGCTCGATCCTTATAAAAGCTTTTTAACTGCAGCAGCTTTAGTGGACGCTACTGGAGCTGGAATTACCGCGGCTGCTGGCATGAGACTTGCCCTTCAATAGATCCTTGTAAAAGGATTTAAAGTGTACTCATTCAAATTAGAGAGACAATTTAAATTAAAAAGATTACACCTGCCTCCACCGCAGGGGGGCTCGCTCGACCCACCAGCGGACAGGCACCAGTATTGGGAGAGGGGGTTGGCTGTCAGGGTCCACCGCGGCTCTGGCACAAACCCGGCGACTCGGAGGTCGCACGGGCAGGAACGGACTGGCTGTGTCGGCTTCGCACTTTTTTGGTTTTAGAAGGGCATGACATGCCTATATCTGTGTCTCCCCCTCCTTTTACTCCTCCACCTCTTTTCTTTTCGCATGACTATATGTACTTGTCACTTTTCCATGTGTTAGTTGTGTCTTCTGAGCAGTTTGTCAGCTTTTGGACACCTTTGAAGGTGTTTTCTATGTGTTTCTATGTGTTTTTGTTTGCCTGCCATTGGTTTTAACAGTGTTCGAAGGTGTTCGACGAACAGTTCGTCGAACAGTTCGGCGAACATACGGGTGTTCGACGAACCGAACCGAACTCGAACACTACGGGGGTGGCTCAACACTAGTCCTTACTGTTCCATATGCCTTTCAGCCTGTTGTACTAACACCCTAGGTCTGTGTGTCCATTCTGATATGCAGCTTTGTGAATCCACCTCACCAGGTGAACGCTACAGAGATGACCAGGTGGCTGTGATCTATCAGCCATACAGTTATCACCATGAGTGGTTATACGGCTTCATCAGTATCATTGTCAATCACTGGTGCCGGAATTAGGGTGATATTTTTGGATCAAGTTATGAGTAACCGTGAATTGAAGGAGTTTAGGTTAATATTTAAAATATTCATATGTGGAAGAAATCATTCTTATAAATCTCATAAACCATATAAATCATATAGTAAATAAATCATGTCAATAGTTTAAACTGACAATGATAAATGTCCTGCTTTATCTGTCACATGTTGGTGGTCAAGTTCTATAAAAATACATACGTGTTTAAAATTCCTGAATGGCACGAACTGAACAATGTCCCGGAGACAAGGCTCTCCCTTGGGTGACCTCAGTATGCCATCATCTCCATCCAACATCTGCATGTCACTAAAATCAGCATTTCCAACACCGACAATGATGACTGACATAGGAAGATGAGAGGCATGAACTATAGCTTCCCTGGTGTCAGCCATGTCTGTGATAACCCCATCAGTTAAGATGAGTAGAATGAAGTATTGCTGCAAAAAACAAATACAAAAATAATGCTATGCATTGGAGAATAAACTGGTAGGAGAATACATTTGTTATAAATAAAATATCATTACAATGAGCGGTAAATGGCAAACATATGTGTGTTTCTGCTATACTCTTTGGGATCTAAGCCAGTAATATGGCTAACAAGAGATACCTTCCAGAGTATGACAAGGACATTCACATAATTTATAAGTACCTTGTAGCAATATTCGCATTTATTGGCAAAATATTTTTGCTGTTATTGTAGATGTCTATTCCACCAACTTATAAGTATCAGATCATATGAAAGGCTGCTATTTTACTGTGTGATGACATTGAACTCCATCATACTAAAAACTGGCTACCTCATCCAGACGAGTATTACACCTGCTAAAATCACCTCCAATATATGTTGCTTTATGCCCTTTAGTCTCACCCCATATATAGTGCTCATTTTATTTTATTTGCATGTGGAACAGGGTGTGGCACCAGTTTATTTAACTGCCCCGGGTTTGAAGTGGTTTAAATATTTGTAATATTCATATGGTCTTTAGCTATTTCTATAAAGGATTTCCTTTTTATTAATTGATGTGTGTGATCACATGGTGCCCACAGATCTTTTCTGTGGTATGTTGGCTCTATGTTTTAAAGATAGACTAAATTCATTACACATGATACAATCGTAATGCCATTAATGGCCAGCAACTTACAATCATCATTGTCCCCAATTAAGTTAACGGTTCCATAACTTTTGTCCATTTTCATTAGTTTGTTTTTTTATAATTTTCCTGTTGTACCACGATTCGAAAGCAATGTCTGATTGTCATTAGTTGATATTCAGTAAATTTAACTTTAAAATTACTTCTGTCAGTTTTAAGTTATTTAAGTGACGATTGTGGGTTTTTCTTAGTTTAAAGGGAACCTGTCATCTGATACATGCTGCCCAAACCATGGGCATCATGTATCAGCTCCTGGCTGTGCCATTACAGGCATGTATGTTTGTCTCTGAAACGCTGAGCTGTTTTAGAGAAAAACTTACTTTTAATAACCACCTGGGACCAAGCCGTGCGGGAGGCTAGACATACAGGTGAGTCCCCGGCGGTTCTCCCCTTCCTCTGACAGTGACTGGCAAGCCTCAACCTATGATGGCTTGGTCCCAGCAGTTAATAAAAGTATGTTTTTCTCTGAAGCGTTTCAGAGACAAACATACAGTACAGACCAAAAGTTTGGACACGCCTTCTCATTTAAAGATTTTTCTGTATTTTCTTGACTATGAAAATTGTACATTCACACTGAAGGCATCAAAACTATGAATTAACACATGTGGAATTATATACTTAACAAAAAAGTGTGAAACAACTGAAAATATGTCTTATATTCTAGGTTCTTCAAAGTAGCCACCTTTTGCTTTGATGACGGCTTTGCACACTCTTGGCATTCTCTTGATGAGCTTCAAGAGGTAGTCACTGGAAATGGTTTTCCAACAATCTTGAAGGAGTTCCCAGAGATGCTTAGCACTTGTTGGCCCTTTTGCCTTCACTCTGCGGTCCAGCTCATCCCAAACCATCTCGATTGGGTTCAGGTCTGGTGACTGTGGAGGCCAGGTCATCTGGCGTAGCACCCCATCACTCTCCTTCTTGGTCAAATAGCCCTTACACAGCCTGGAGGTGTGTTTGGGGTCATTGTCCTGTTGAAAAATAAATGATGGTCCAACTAAACGCAAACCGGATGGAATAGCATACCGCTGCAAGATGCTGTGGTAGTCATGCTGGTTCAGTATGCCTTCAATTTTGAATAAATCCCCAACAGTGTCACCAGCAAAGCACCCCCACACTATCACACCTCCTCCTCCATGCTTCACGGTGGGAACCAGGCATGTAGAGTCCATCCGTTCACCTTTTCTGCGTCGCACAAAGACACGGTGGTTGGTACCAAAGATCTCAAATTTGGACTCATCAGACCAAAGCACAGATTTCCACTCGTCTAATGTCCATTCCTTGTGTTCTTTAGCCCAAACAAGTCTCTTCTGCTTGTTGCCTGTGACGCGCCCCCTGGGCCATGTTGTGTAGCGTTGCGCACGCGGGGAATACCCGGAGCCGGATCCGACAGGGGTAGTAGTCCTCGTGGCGACGATCCGGTCCGTGCCCAGGGTGTCAAACTAAGTGGCGATGTTTTTAGTGGCAGATGTTATATTGTTCGACTATGCCACCCGTGGATTGCGGTCAGTGGGGACCGCCGCTGCACTGCAGACCGCTGAGGCTGATGTTGTTTGTGCAGCTTAGTATGGGATGACTCCCCACGGGAGGAGTATTGCCTCAGGGCAGCTAGTGTGGATTCTGATGGGAGTGGTGGTGCGAGTGTCCCAGTACTGATGGTGCTGGTGCGGCAAGGAACCACAGAGACGGGTGGTGCAGTTTCCAAAGCTTTACTCACAGTTGTTGCTCCGGTCACTTCGGCCAGCAGTGACCACCCGAGCCGTGCTGCGTCCACCAGGTGCGGGACTCGGCCAACTCCAGGCAATTTCAGAGCGTGGTTCAGAGCTCCCTTCTCTTCCTCTCTACTGGCCGTCCCCACCAGGGACCCACCTTTGTCCAGCTTCCTCGGGCCTTTTGTTGGTCAAACCTCTCTCCGGTTTTCCTGACCCTATGTGGCGTGCCTTCCTGGCGGGTGTGGCGAGGGGTCGTGCCAAAGCTTGACCACGACCTCCGGTTCCTGGCTAAGGATGATTTGCCTCCACCAGCTTGGGATCCGGTACCCTTCTCTGCCAACCCTTCACCCGTTTTAGTTCACTCATGGGATCTCAGGGTTCCCTCTGCTTGCGTCTCTGGGCCTTTCCTTGTGTTCCTCTCTCTGCTTGTCTCAGGTCTCCACTTCAGACTTGCCTCTGGAGCTGGGCACGGACTGAGCCACAGCTCCCTGTCAGCCCTCTCTGGCTGAGCTCCTCTCTGAACTCACTAACCGGACTGCACACTGCACTAAGATGGTGCCCACCTTATATACCTCCCTTCTGACACCCGAGCCCAGGTGACCAGCAACCAATGGGCTCCTACCTATGCCCAGAGTCCCTCCCCTCTCTGCTCCTACACCACTGGGATATTCCTCCCCCCCCCCACTCCAGCCAGGGACAGACGCTGTCGTACCTGCACATCTATCTGGTGGGAGTACCGTTGATCTGTCCCCCGGAAATGGGGTGTGTGTGGTGTATGCAGCTAACTGAGCCCTGTTCCACACTCCATCCTTACCCAGGAGTGGAATACCACACCTCTGGTTCGAGGTGCAATACTCCTGTAGCAGCCGAGTCCTCAGGGTGCTACATTCCCCCCTGGTAAACCACAGCACGTCCTCGGGCTGGAAAAGAATAAAACGATTTAAACATACAAATTTTCAAAGTGCACTCACATATAAGACATCAACCTTTCACTCATCCCTTTATGGGAGGTACTCTTTCCTTCTTAACGTTACTGGTATAAAACATTTTTATAAAACACTCTACTAATGCCACTGGAACTCTTTTGTAAAACACTATATGAAACTTTTGGCATTACTATTTTAGCAGCACATTAAACTTTCCATTATCAGACATTTTCAAATAAACATTTTCAAAACATATTCTTGATCTTCTGGCCACGGTGCAACTTGTGACCAGGTAAAAGTGCAACAGTCAATAATTCCAAGATAGAAAAGCAGTTCTTATAAAACCAGTAGGGGGCGCTCTAAGGAGCGCAACTATGTACAAGGGTATGGCCGCTCTCAGTCCTCGGCCAGTGGGAATAGGGGAATGGCTGCTCACAGTCCTCAGCCTGGTTAGGGATTAGGGGCACACAGGTAACAGTTCTTTAACAGTTCCATACTAGTCCCAACGGGGACCACACTTCATTTAGCAACATGTCAAATACCCATACGGGTAACTTATCTACAGTACTTTGCTTACGCTACTCCCCTTTAGTAGCGATGTCCTCTCCTTGTCTCCTCCTGAGGGTAGTCTTCAGACCCGTCCGGGTCCTCTTGATCTTCCTCATACTGCAACTCCTCCTCCGTCAACCGGTGCACGTGAAGGGCGTATGGTCCTTTGGCACACTGATGCCGGGTGAAGGTGACCACATCACCCGGGTAGAGATCACGTCCTCGGTGTCCCTCTGGCAGGTGGCTCTCAACATCCCTGCGGGTGACAAAGACGTCGCCGAGGGTTCTGTGATCCCGGATAAAGCCCCAGCCGTGCTCCATTTGAAACTTTATTACAGTCCCGGTGGCGCGGGGACCGTGGGCCGCACGGCGGCTTCGTCGGGTCCGGCGTTTCTGCTCCGCGCTTTGGACCTGCAGCCGCTCCTCGTGGACCCGCCTCTCTCGCCGTTCCCTCTGAAAGACTTCCAGTTGTTGTCGGCAACACTCCTCACGTTGGGCTGCGGCCGCCCGGGTCTCTTGGGTGAACCCCATGAGGTCTTCGCCGGTGGGGTCCCATACAAATTGGGCCTCCTCCAGCGGGAGCGGAACAATTTTGGCGGGTGCCGGAGCCGGGATCAGAGGCTCACACAGAGGCCATTCCTTCCGGAGTCGGGGGTTGACGTACTCCGGTGGCCAAACGAAAGGCAGCCCGTCCGGGCTAGTATGCTGCGCAAACAGATCTTCGCCCAGGGGCAGCACTGTGGAGGTTGAGGGCGCGGTGGGAGCAGCGGCGCCCGGATTCACCAGGCCTTGCGACCAGGCCGGTGGCACTCTGAAGGTGAAGGGTACTGTGGAGACGGCGGCGCCCTGGGGTACTCGGCCCTGCGACCAGGCCGGGGGCACTTCTTCTTTTGCCGCGCTCAGGGTAAAGGGGCGTGGCGTAACAGAGGGCGCGACCGCGGCTCCTGCCGCTTGAGGCCTAGTTGGAAGCAGCGGCGGTGCGGCAACGGGCGTGGTGAGTAGGACTTCGGGCTCTGCGACGGGGAGCTGGGGCAGGCTTGCGGCTACTGGGCTCGGGGTAATGACGTCCCCATTACCTGCTTCCATCCTTGCGGCTCCCTCCGCGGCGTCGCCTCCGGCCTTCGTCCCTCCTGCACCATCCTCAGGGGCAGACATGCTCCACGTTGCGGGTGGCGCCTCCTGCTGACGGGTTCCAGCCCGCCGGGCCATCTCCCTTCTCCATTCGGCCAGCGCTTCTTGCTGCGCACGGGCCATCTTCCGGGCCAAGTCCTCCAGCGCAGCCTGTGCACGCTCCCGATCTCTGGGAAGCTGTGCCAGGATCTCCACCAGGCTGTCTGGGGTGGTGGCCTGCAGCAGGCTCCGGACCACGGTGTCTGCACTGCTTGATGCTTCCTCCATCTCCGGGTGCGGTCTCTCCAGATTGATCCAGGCCGCTCCCAGCCCCTCAGTTTTGTTCTCCATCCGCCCCCATTGGGAGTGGCCCCGGGGCAACTTGGTGACAGTCAGCTTCAGGGGCAGCCCCCCCACTCTGATGGACATCTCCATTGTTGTAGTCTCGGCTGGTGGGGGCGGTCTCCTCTTTTGGCGCCACTCTGGGACCATGCCCACGATGGGAGGTGGCCTCTCGCCACCCTCTGGCACGCCCACAATGGCGTCCGCTCTTCCAAGGCGGGGAACCATCCAAGATGGCGGGAATCGTCCCTTGATGGCGGGAAACTCCGCGGATGGCGGGCAAAGGCTGCAGATGGCGGGCAAACGGCGGGAAACGACCCGAGATGGCGTCCGATGGCGGGAGTCCTCTGGAAGCGGCGGGAGACTTCTTTTTAAGGTACCTGTGAACTTTCCTTCAGGCACGCAGTACCCGGTGGTTGCGGGCACGAGATCCTGCCGACTACGCCAAAGTTGACGCGCCCCCTGGGCCATGTTGTGTAGCGTTGCGCACGCGGGGAATACCCGGAGCCGGATCCGACAGGGGTAGTAGTCCTCGTGGCGACGATCCGGTCCGTGCCCAGGGTGTCAAACTAAGTGGCGATGTTTTTAGTGGCAGATGTTATATTGTTCGACTACGCCACCCATGGATTGCGGTCAGTGGGGACCGCCGCTGCACTGCAGACCGCTGAGGCTGATGTTGTTTGTGCAGCTTAGTATGGGATGACTCCCCACGGGAGGAGTATTGCCTCAGGGCAGCTAGTGTGGATTCTGATGGGAGTGATGGTGCGAGTGTCCCAGTACTGATGGTGCTGGTGCGGCAAGGAACCACAGAGACGGGTGGTGCAGTTTCCAAAGCTTTACTCACAGTTGTTGCTCCGGTCACTTCGGCCAGCAGTGACCACCCGAGCCGTGCTGCGTCCACCAGGTGCGGGACTCGGCCAACTCCAGGCAATTTCAGAGCGTGGTTCAGAGCTCCCTTCTCTTCCTCTCTACTGGCCGTCCCCACCAGGGACCCACCTTTGTCCAGCTTCCTCGGGCCTTTTGTTGGTCAAACCTCTCTCCGGTTTTCCTGACCCTATGTGGCGTGCCTTCCTGGCGGATGTGGCGAGGGGTCGTGCCAAAGCTTGACCACGACCTCCGGTTCCTGGCTAAGGATGATTTGCCTCCACCAGCTTGGGATCCGGTACCCTTCTCTGCCAACCCTTCACCCGTTTTAGTTCACTCATGGGATCTCAGGGTTCCCTCTGCTTGCGTCTCTGGGCCTTTCCTTGTGTTCCTCTCTCTGCTTGTCTCAGGTCTCCACTTCAGGCTTGCCTCTGGAGCTGGGCCCGGACTGAGCCACAGCTCCCTGTCAGCCCTCTCTGGCTGAGCTCCTCTCTGAACTCACTAACCGGACTGCACACTGCACTAAGATGATGCCCACCTTATATACCTCCCTTCTGACACCCGAGCCCAGGTGACCAGCAACCAATGGGCGCTACCTATGCCCAGAGTCCCTCCCCTCTCTGCTCCTACACCACTGGGATATTCCCCCCCCCCACTCCAGCCAGGGACAGACGCTGTCGTACCTGCACATCTATCTGGTGGGAGTACCGTTGATCTGTCCCCCGGAAATGGGGTGTGTGTGGTGTATGCAGCTAACTGAGCCCCGTTCCACACTCCATCCTTACCCGGGAGTGGAATACCACACCTCTGGTTCGAGGTGCAATACTCCTGTAGCAGCCGAGTCCTCGGGGTGCTACACCTGTCCTTAGCAGTGGTTTCCTAGCAGCTATTTTACCATGAAGGCCTGCTGCACAAAGTCTCTTCTTAACAGTTGTTGAAGAGATGTGTCTGCTGCTAGAACTCTGTGTGGCATTGACCTGGTCTCTAATCTGAGCTGCTGTTAACATGCGATTTCTAAGGCTGGTGACTCGGATAAACTTATCCTCACAAGCAGAGGTGACTCTTGTTCTTTCTTTCCTGGGGCGGTCCTCATGTGAGCCAGTTTCTTTGTAGCGCTTGATAGTTTTTGCAACTGCACTTGGGGACACTTTCAAAGTTTGCCCAATTTTTCGGACTGACTGACCTTCATTTCTTAAAGTAATGATGGCCACTCGTTTTTCTTTACTTAGCTGCTTTTTTCTTGTAATGATACAAATTCTAACAGTCTATTCAGTAGGACTATCAGCTGTGTATCCACCAGACTTCTGCACAACACAACTGATGGTCCCAACCCCATTTATAAGGCAAGAAATCCCACTTATTAAACCTGACAGGGCACACCTGTGAAGTGAAAACTATTTCCGGTGACTACCTCTTGAAGCTCATCAAGAGAATGCCAAGAGTGTGCAAAGCAGTCATCAAAGCAAAAGGTGGATACTTTGAAGAACCTAGAATATAAGACATATTTTCAGTTGTTTCACACTTTTTTGTTAAGTATATAATTCCACATGTGTTAATTCATAGTTTTGATGCCTTCAGTGTGAATGTACAATTTTCATAGTCATCAAAATACAGAAAAATCTTTAAATGAGAAGGTGTGTCCAAACTTTTGGTCTGTACTGTACATGGCTGTGATCCGACAGACAGTGGCTGATACATGCTGCCCATGGTTTGGGCAGCACATATCAGCTGACAGGTTCCCTTTGACAGAATGGTGCCAAAAATGATTTTGAGGAATGTACATATTCCTCAAAATCTCGCCCTTTATATAATCTTTAGCACTTTGTATCTGGACATATACAGATATTGGCTAGTGTTCAGTCAATGCAGCTTTACCTGAATACCCTGATTTATTATAAAGTTGGCTGGACTATACAATTTTTGCGACTATACTATTTTTGCTCTATTTACCTTTTTTGTCACTCCTACTTCTTTATAGAGTTTAAACTTGTGAGCAGCGCCCTCATTCTTCTTTTTTAACTTGTTGAATTAGTCTTGACCGAAAGTGTTGGCACTCTTGAAAGTGTTCCAGAAAATTATTTCTCCAAGAAAATTATTGCAGTTACACATGTTTTGTTATACACATGTTTATTTCCTTTGTGTGTATTGGAACAACACAAAAAAACTGAGGGAAAAAAGGCAAATGGGACATAATTTCAAACAAGACCCCAAAAATGACCCGGACAAAATTGTTGGCACCTTTCCAAAATTGTGGGTAAACAACTTTGTTTCAAGCATGTGATGTTCGTTCAAACTCACCTGTGGCAAGTAACTGGTGTGGGCACTATGAAAATTACACCTGAAACCAGATAAAAAGGGGAGAAGTTGACTCAATCTTTGCGTTATGTGTCTGTGTGTCCTACACTAATCATTGAAAACAGAAAGAGAAGAGAACTGTCTGAGGACTTGAGAAGCAAAATTGTTGAAAAATATCAACAATCTCATAGTTACAAGTCAATCTAAAGAGATCTAGATGTTCCTTTGTCCATGGTACGCAACATAATCAAGAAGTTTACAGCCCATGGCACTGTAGCTAATTTCCCTGGACGTGGACGGCAGATAAAAATTGATGAAAGGTTGCAACGCAGGATACTTCGGATGGTTGATAAGCAGCCCTAATCAAGTTCCAAAGAAATTCAAGCTGTCCTGCAGGCTCAGGGTTCATCAGTGTCAGCACGAACTATCCGTTGACATTTGAATTAAATTAAATGCTATGGCAGGAGACCGAGAAGGACCCCACTGCTGACACAAACACATAAAAAAAGCTAGACTACAGTTTGCCAAAATGTACGGGAGTAAGCCAAAATCCTTCTGGGAAACATCTTGTGGACAGATGAGACCTAGATAGAGCTTTTTGGTAAAGCACATAAATCTACTGTTTACCGAAAACGGAATGAGGCCTACAAAGAAAATAACACCGTACCTACAGTCAAATATGATGGAGGTTCAAAAATGTTTTGGGGTTGCTTTGCTGCCTCTGGCACAGGGTGCCTTGAGTGTGTGCAAGGCATCAAGAAATCTGAAGATTATCAAAGGATTTTGGGTCGCAATGTAGTGCCCAGTATCAGAAAGCTGGGTTTGTGTCCTAGGTCATGGGTCTTCCAGCAGGACTGTGACCCCAAACATACTTCAAGAATCACCCAGAAATGGATGGAAAAAAACTGCTGGAGAGTTCTGAAGTGGCCAGCAATGAGTCCAGATCTAAATCCCATTGAACATCTGTGGAGAGATCTAAACATTGCAGTTGAGAGAAGACACCTTTCAAATATGAGAGACCTGGAGGAGTTTGAAAGAGAAGAGTGGTCCAAAATTCCAGTTGAGGTGTAAGAAGCTTGTTGATGGTTATAGGAAGCAACTGATTGCAGTTATTTTCTCCAAAGGGTGTGCAACCAAATATTAAGTGGAGGGTGCCAACAATTTTGTCCAGCCCATTTTTATAGTTTTGTGTGAAATTATGTCCAAGTAGCATTTTTTCTTTTTTTTTGTTTTATTCCAGTACACACAAAGGAAATAAACATTTCTCTAACAAAACATGTGTAACTGCAATAATTTTCTGGGAGAAATTCTTAATTTTCTGGAACAACCTCAAGGGTGGCAACACTTTTGGCCATGACTGTACGTGTTATTCTGTAATATCTGATATTGTATGTGCATGTACCCTCTAAATTGTAATGCACCATTGGATATGGTGGCACTATATAAATAAAATTATTGTTAAAATTACTCTCACACCTGTGATATCAGTAAATAAAACAAAATAGTAAATTATAGTAACAACCGCTTGCTCTCCTGATTCTGTGATGCTAAAAAGTAATTGTACAAAGATAATATATGGTATATATAAGAGTTAAAAATATTGTACATTTTATATTCGTAGATCACGGTTGCCAGACTGCTGTTCCACAGAGTATTAGCTTCAGATGAGTTGACTACTTGACAGCTTGTAACGATCCCTGGAGTTTCAACAATGTCACAGCTAACTACTGTTACTTGCAATATTGTGTTACTGATGTCGGATTTTATAAAACCAAACTATAAAGAATCTTCAGGTGCATTTATGAAAGGTGCCCAAAATGTAAAGGATCCTTTTCAATTCTTCAGAAATAATTTTCAAGTTTCATTTAAAAGTGATGCTGAATTTTGAAAGGAGCCTATGACCTACTTCATGTTGTCCTTTCCCATGCAGCAGTGACAGACACAATCATTTACAATGTATCAGTTATGTATGACTATATTGTGGTTTGGCCAAACTTACAATGTATTAAATGCAATGTGCCACAAGTGGTCCTGATAATCATGAGCTGCACCTCCCTCCACTATCCCCAAAACTCAATGTTCTCCTTCTTTCGTGGCATAACAATCTGTCAATCAGCGGCAGGAAGCAATTTTCATTTTAAAAATGGGAGCTGACTCTTTGCTATTGGAAACCTGCTCAACGTTTCATTTGTTCCAATGTTAATATATATATACTGTACCTCAATAAATATATTGTAATTCTGAGTATTATTAGGCAGATTTATCAAAACTAAAGCAAAGGAAAAGTGGGGCTGCTGCCCTCTAGTTTTGATAAATCTCTTCTTTGTGCATTATTACTTCTGTCCCTTACCGTGGCTTCCATGGTGTGGGCCTCCTCTGAAGCCGACTTTGCCACTTTTTGAATAATGGGGGCAATGTTTGTTGGCCCATAGAGCTGTAACTTGGGCAGGCAGTTCTGATAGGCTTCTACCACTCCTTGTATACCTACAAAGGAAAATAAATGTATTGGTACTTAGAAGTATGTAACGCAAAAGCAATCTGGGGAACTACAAAGAAACAAAATCTGACCAGTCCCTCCAATAGAATGCAGCAACTATCAACAGGTACGAGCAGCTAGGACTGCACTAAATACAAAGCAAAGAATGCAGATATATACAAATATTGAGTGTATGAAATTGAAACGGTATTATTACTATATAGATTATACTTGTAGAGTTGAGGTAGTCCGCATACAAATTGGTTAATTTATGTGAGTCCACCAGTCACGACAAAATGTACCTTTCTTCAATGGGACTCTAACCTTTTTTGTCACATTCCAATCTTGGGCCAAAAGCTTACAAAATCAACACTAATTAAAAACAGCTTTAGAATGATGGGAGGAATGCTCAGCCAAAGATGAACAGGTGCAGGCTGCAATGACTGCATTACGCACAAGCCATAAGTGTGCTGCTGTACTCTTTGCTTTATGGATAATACAGCTTGCACCTGATCACATTTGCTTCATTCTGTTAGGAGTCTATTTTTCTTTGTAGCATACATTTATAATTAGTGATTGCCTCCATGTCTGGCTGAGCACTACTTCCTTCAGTCTATAGCTGTTTTTATTTGTTCTGGATCTTACCTGTCCTTGAAATTTGCAATCTTTTGGCCTGGGAGAGGTATGTCTGATTAAAAAAAAGGAAGTGTCCCATCAAGAAAGTTACGTGTTATTGTGCCCTTTGGATTCACACAAATTGGCCAACTTTTTGCTAAGTACCTAAATTTTATAACTGTAGTCTATGTAATGTCACTTAAAAATCATTTCTATCATGGTTGTTTATACCTTGACGGGTGCAATGTACTGCTTTAGTCTTTGGTTTGTATCTTTAGTACTCTGGTGAACACCGGCATGAGAAAGTGAAAACTGGCAGGCAAAGTATATTTTACTATTTTCGTCAATAGTATATTAGTATGGAAATAATAATATGTAAAACCCACTTTGAGCTTTAATAACTAATTCTGACAACATTTCAATCTAACACTGGGTCTTATATATTGACAAAGAGCGAGTAATGACAACAATCCAGTGAAGGCATCAAATGATGACAAAGACCTAGTCATGATAAAGAACCAGTGATAATATAGAGCCAATGATGACATATACACTACCTACTGATGATATAGACCTAGTGATGACAAAGAACCAGCGATGGCATAGACCCAGGGATGACATAGACCCAGGGGTTACAAAGACCAAGTGATTACACAGACCCAATGATGACAATGACCCAGTGATTACATAGAACCAAGAATGATAAAGACCCAGTGATAACAAAGACCCAATGATTATGTGGCACCCCAGGGGTCTGGTTTCCACAGTAATAGCAGTATTACGTCTGTGAGCAGGTGGGAGGTCTCCTGGGCAGGAATCCTAAGCATGCCACACCTCCTGCCCAGTCCTGGGAGGGGAAGAACTTCCCCTATATAAACTGGGGCTGAAGCAGGGTTAGAGAGAGGAGTTCCAGACAGAGACGGAGTCTGGTCTGGACACGCAGAAACAGGGACAGATAGACCTCAGGAGCTCTGTAGGAGCCAAGGAGAAGCGCCAGGGGCTGGAGCTGTGCAGAGCTCGCCCTGGGAGAAGGTACTAAAACCGGACACAGGAGTCCGAGGCTGTGGGGACTAAGATATACCCAGCAGCAGAATCCATCCGGCAGGGGATTCCAGGTCCTCTGGCCATAAAAGCCCGGAGGCTCAATCACAACGAAGGGACCAGCACCGCCATCCCAGAGCGGAGGCTAACAGGAGGCCCCAGGTCACCAGCCATACGGGTGAGCACCACACGGTATACCCAGGGACGTGGGCTACTTGTAACCGCCGAAAGCAGGGTAGCCAGGAAGGGTACAGACTAACGGGAAGGCCTACAACTCCACCTGGCCAGGGGAACTCCGGCTTACTCGCAGACTAACCAGGCCCCAACTACTAGCCAGTACTCCCGGGGGAATTTGCCTTGTACCATCAGTAAAGGCCCTGAACTGTACCCTCGCGTTTCCGTGCTTCCTTGTCGCACCGTTAGTGCTGGGACATCCACACCATCACTCCCAACATCATCCACATCCGCTGCCCTGAGGCCATACCTCTCCCGTTGGGGGTTATATCAACATTGCTGCACACCTATACCACCGGCCTCAGCGGTCTGCCCTGCAGCGGCGGTTTCATAACCGCATTCAACGGGTGGCGTAGTCGGACACTAATACCATCATACCAATAACCGCCACTAAGTTTGACCACCCTGGGCGCGGACCGGGTCACCGCCACACGAAGACTACTACCCCCATCGGATCCGGCTCCGGGTATCCCCCGCGCGCACGCGTGCCGCACTACAGCACTGGCCCAGGAGGTGAGTCAATTTTTGGCGTAGTCGGCAGGATTACGTGCCCGCAACCACCGGGTACTGCGTGCCTGAAAAAAAAAAGAGACTTTTATACTTACCTGTGGTGAAGTTTCCCGCCGTCCGGAGTCGTTTCCCGCCATCTGGAGCCGATTCCCGCCATCCGACGCCATCTTCTGCCTTCTTCCCGCCATCCGTGGAGTTTTCCCGCCATTGGACGCCATCTTGAGGGCGCCGCGCGGGAAGAAGAGGGGCGTGGACTCCGAAATCCCGCGAGAACTGAAGCCCCACCTCACATCCGGACGTTGCGTAAGGTCCTGGAAGGAGCCCAGCAGACGCCGACGTCACAGGAGCGCGACGGAAGGTCCTCAACCCTGACGATCCACTGCGGAGCCGCGGCCTACGGAAGAGGATCATCGCAAGGTAGGCCACGGTCCACTAGTGGGGAGGAGAATGTCGGATACGGAGGAGAGCTTCACCGCCACAGCCGCCGCCAGCGCCACCGCTGCTGCGGTCATGACTTTCACCATGCCCTATATCCCGGGGGCAGCCTGGCTACCCCAGTACTCAGGGGAGTCACATACCCTAAATGACTTCAGAGAAAGGCTGGATAGCCTCTTCCAGGTGTATCCCCTCACGGAGGCGCAAAAAGTGAGCATCCTGGTGGCCCAATTAATCGGGGCAGCCCAAAGGGAGGTAAAGTCCTGGCCACCTGGGAGGAAGAGGACTGTCAGAGACATACTAACCCGGCTGAAAGACACATTTGACACCCGCACCTCAGCCGAAATAAAACTAAGATTTTATGGGTGCAAACAACGTGCACATGAGAGTATAAGAGACTATGCTCTAAACCTACAAGAGGCCCTGAGAGCCATTAAGCAGGCAGACCCTGACAGCGTGGGAAATGAAGATAAGCTGTTGACTGAACAATTCATTGAGGGTCTACTGTGCAATGCCCACCGAACCCAGTTGCGGGCAATGGCCTTACAGGACCCTGACCTGGACTTTGCACAGTTCAAGGACAGAGCCATCCGGGTGCTCCGAGAGCCGGCACCAGGTGGCGCTGTGACCCACAGGCGCCCTGCTATCACTTATCACCAGGAGACGGCGCCCTTGTCTGCAGGGCCTGTGGGAGCTGGTGCGCAGGCTTTAAACAGTGACCCGGCTACAGACCTGCACCATCAGGTCCAAGAGCTAACTAAAAGCGTTGCCGCGCTAACCCGAACTGTGCAGTCTTTACAGGTTTCTACTGCAGGGAAGATCGAGCTGGCATCCGGACCGGAGGACATCCCATGGCGCCGACCAAGGAGGACCCCACCGGCCAGAGGAAGACCCAGCGATCGATACAACGAGGACGGACGACCTATTTGCCGCCGCTGCAATCAACCCGGACATGTGGCAAGGTACTGTCATTTAAACGGGCACAACCTGGGGTAGAGGGCCAACCCCCAGGCATAAGACCATCAGGCCCATCAAACTGGCATGATAAATACGTAGGGGGACGTCCAATCTTGCCTGTGGTACTGGATGGCATTCCTATGAGTGCCCTACTAGACACTGGGTCACAGGTCACCACCATCCCGTACGTGCTCTTCAAGCAGTACTGGAATGATTCGGACACAACCCGCTACCCAGACGACGACCTGAGTATCATCGCCAGCAATGGTCAGCCCGTGCCGCAGGTGGGATTCAAGGAGGTGACCATTAAAATCGGTAAAGTCGAACTGGCGGCACAAGGACTGATTATAGTGGACATAGACCGTCATGAGAGTCACCCTAGAATCACCCTGGGAACCAATGTAATTGAAAATTGTCTTGCAGAGGTGATTCTCATTTTACAGCAGGTTGCCAAGAACACCAGTTCCGGCCAGCAGCGTGTGCTCCAAAAAGAGATCCGGGCACTGATGAAGCGGCAACAGGTGGAACTATCTGGTGGTGAGATAGGTAGCGTGAGAATGTGTGACCCGTTCCCTATTGCCATGTCCCCAAAAAGTGAGATGATGATTTGGTGCCGGGCAGCTATTGGTCTAAGAGGTAGAGACTACCAAGCAATGGTAGAACCCGTCTACTCAGACAGTAGGCCCACCATTTTGACAGCACGGGGGGTGGTCGATGTACGCCATGGGAGGGTGCCCGTTCGCATCATAAATATCGGTGAGAGAGAAATACACCTGCCCCGGTATGCCACGCTAGCTAAATTGTTCACCATAAACCAGAATTCTGTACAGGCCATGGAACCCTTGCCTCCATCTCAACCAGAGGAAGGTAACGGCTCTAAGAAACCAGTGGGGGACTGGTGTCAGCAACTACATCTGGGTACCGACTCCACTCCCTCACACCAGAAACAAGGAGTCTATCGGGTGGTTCAAGAGTACGAGAGAGTGTTTAGTAAACACCCGTTAGACTTCGGGCGAGTAAAGGGGGTAGAACACCACATCCCCACGGGAGACCATCCTCCCATAAAGGAGAGATACCGACCCGTACCCCCTGCACACTACCAACACGCCAAGGGGATGCTTAGAGACATGAAGGAGGCTGGGGTAATCAGAGACAGCTGTAGCCCCTGGGCAGCTCCACTAGTCTTAGTGAAAAAGAAGGACAACACTATGAGAATGTGTGTAGACTACAGGAAGGTCAACCGTATCACACACAAAGATGCGTACCCGTTACCAAGGATAGAAGAGTCCTTAGCTGCATTAAAATCTGCTAACTTCTTCTCTACTTTGGATCTCACTAGCGGGTACTGGCAGGTTCCTGTAGCAGAGGCAGACCGGGAGAAGACCGCATTCACCACCCCGATGGGTCTCAGCGAATTTAACTGTATGCCGTTCGGGCTCTGCAACGCACCAGGAACCTTCCAACGGTTGATGGAATGCTGTCTGGGACACCGGAACTTCGAGACGGTCCTGTTATACCTGGACGATGTCATCGTCTATTCCAAGACCTACGAGGATCACCTGAAACACCTGGCAGAAGTGTTCGAAGCTCTGGCAAACTACGGCCTAAAGGTGAAACCCTCCAAGTGTCATCTCCTGAAACCAAAGGTGCAATACCTGGGACACGTGGTGAGTGCTGACGGAGTGGCTCCTGACCCTGATAAGATCACCGTGATTAAGGACTGGCCAAGACCCTCCAGCATAAAGGAAGTGCGGCAGTTCCTCGGGTGGGTAGGCTACTACCGAAGATTCATTCCCGGTTTCACCAAAATGGCAGCCCCTATGCAGGACCTCCTGATAGGTCAATCTCGAAAAGCCAAAAACCAGAAGCCGCCCTTCAGGTGGGAAAAGCTGGAAGAGGAGTCCTTTTGCCAGCTGAAGATGGCCCTCCAGGGGGATGAAATCCTGGCATATCCAGACTACAGCCAGCCCTTTATCCTCCACACGGACGCAAGTAACATCGGGCTAGGAGCCGTGCTGTCCCAGATCCAGCAAGGAAAAGAACGGGTAATCGCTTACGCTAGCCGAAAGCTACGACCCACCGAGAGGAACCCTGAGAATTATAGCTCATTCAAGCTGGAGTTCCTGGCAGTAGTGTGGGCAGTGACCGAACGTTTCAAGCATTACCTTGCCTCCTCCAAATTCATCGTGTACACGGATAACAACCCGTTGACACACCTGGACACTGCAAGGCTCGGTGCTCTGGAACAGAGATGGATGGCTCACCTGTCCAACTTTGAATTCACCATCAAATACCGGGCAGGACGCTCAAATGCCAACGCGGATGCCCTGTCTAGAATGCCGAACTTACCGGACGTAGGGGAAGATCCAGAAGATCTGGAAGAAGTTGAGCTCCCTGCGTTCCACCGTCATGGGATTACCCTGTATTCCAGCCGTGTGAAGGACAGGCGCTCCGCGACGTTCAATCCCTTGCCCCACTACAACTGGGCGGAGACGCAAGACAGTGATCCTGCAGTCCGCCTGGTGAAGGAAATGCTGACCCAAGCCGATGCCAGTCTGGACCCAGACGCCCCAGAGGAGACTAAGCAACTGTGGAAGGAGAAAAGTAGGCTGTTCCTCTACAGGGAGAAGTTGTGCCGGAGAATGGTTAACTCTCGAACGCATGAGTTGACCTGGCAGGTAGTGGTCCCCAGACGAGACGCGGCTATGATTCTGGAGGCGTACCACAACGGAGCAGGACATTTCGGGTGGAAGAAGCTGGAGTTCTTATTGCGTGAACGGTTCTACTGGGTAGGCATGAGAGGAGCCATCGAGAGGTGGTGCAGAGACTGTGGACCGTGCCACCTAAGAAGGAAGGACCGTGCCAGCCAGAAGACTCCCTTGCAGCCCATCATCACCCGACAGCCACTGGAACTGGTAGCCCTGGACCATGTGAAACTGGCTCCAAGCAGATCTGGGTATGTCTACGCCCTCACAATCGTAGATCATTACTCCCGGTTCCTGGTGGTGGTCCCGGTCAAGGACTTAACGGCTCAAACAGCAGCTAGAGCCTTCCAGCAGCACTTCTGCCGTCCACACGGGTACCCGGACCAAGTGCTGACAGACCAAGGGCCAGCCTTCGAAGCGGAAGTCTTCCAGGAGTTCTGCAACCTGTATGGCTGCACGAAGATAAGAACAACGCCCTATCACCCACAAACTAATGGACTCTGCGAGAAGATGAACCAGGTGGTGATAGACCTCCTGAAAACATTGCCCCTGGAAGAACGCAGTATGTGGCCTGAGAAGCTGCCTGATCTGGTGGACCTATACAACCATATCCCTGTAGGTTCTACCAACTGTACCCCGGCTTACCTAATGAGAGCGAGACCTGGTAAGCTGCCTATCGACCTGGATATGGGAGTCCTGACGCCCGAGGACACCTCGCCAGAGGCAGACTGGGATACAGGGTGGCGGCAGCAGTATCGGAAAGTGCAGGAGAGCGTGGAGCGAAGTCTGTCTCAAGCTAGAGAAAGGCAAGAGAGGGCTTATAATCAGTATGCTCCCGCTGTTCCCCTGGTACCTGGAGAGCAGGTCTTGAAGAGGAAAAGACGGCTCCACAAGTTGGACGACCAGTGGGAGGAGGACCCGTACACCGTACTGCCATCAAGCCATGAGAGCCCAAAGATTTGCGTGATCAGTAAGGATGGAGGAGAAACCACAGCCGTTGTCTCCAGAGACTACCTGAAGAAGTGTCCCGAGCAGCTGCAAAGCCCTGAAGAAGAAGATCAAGAAAACCCTCGACCCGCAGAGGAAAGGGAAGAAATGATCAGGACTGTACTCGGAGACTTCCCCCGGTCTTGGACACAAGTAAACGGTGCTGTCATGGCACCCGTCCTCACCTTTCTCCAGCCAGTCCTGCAAGTGCCTACAGAAGAACCAGTAGAGCTGGAAGAGCAGCCGGCCCAAGAGGCAGAAGAGTCCACACCAGCAGTACAGGAGGATCAACCCTCTGCTAGTAGTGAGCCTGCCGTGCCCCTAGTGAGCCAAAGAGTGCCCAGCCTGCCCATAACACCTCCTACACCCTGTAGTGCAGGACCAGTTAGTGAGCTCCGTAGGTCCACTAGGGTTACCAGAGGCCAGATGCCCGTACGTTGGAGAATCTAAGTTGGCTAGTTGCTTTAACTATTTTATGTTTACCTGTTTTGTTGTAGCCGTTGCTAATTATGTTTTTCAGTTACAGGTTTCTTTATATGGACTGACATGTTATGGACAGTGAGTAACCGGAACTCTGTTGTAAATATGTTTGGAGCGTAACCCAGGAATGGACTACAGACTGTTAAAGACTCGGGGCAGGACAGACCCCTACCTGGTTACAGCTCCCTGTTCTTTGGTGAAATGGACACCCTTATTGCTTCCCGGTTACGGACACGCTGTGACCATCTCATGTATTTAATTGTTATTGTTTATACCCTGTTATGTTTAGTCCGGGAGTACTAAATTTCACTAGGGGGGAATGTGGCACCCCAGGGGTCTGGTTTCCACAGTAATAGCAGTATTACGTCTGTGAGCAGGTGGGAGGTCTCCTGGGCAGGAATCCTAAGCATGCCACACCTCCTGCCCAGTCCTGGGAGGGGAAGAACTTCCCCTATATAAACTGGGGCTGAAGCAGGGTTAGAGAGAAGAGTTCCAGACAGAGACGGAGTCTGGTCTGGACACGCAGAAACAGGGACAGATAGACCTCAGGAGCTCTGTAGGAGCCAAGGAGAAGCGCCAGGGGCTGGAGCTGTGCAGAGCTCGCCCTGGGAGAAGGTACTAAAACCGGACACAGGAGTCCGAGGCTGTGGGGACTAAGATATACCCAGCAGCAGAATCCATCCGGCAGGGGATTCCAGGTCCTCTGGCCATAAAAGCCCGGAGGCTCAGTCACAACGAAGGGACCAGCACCGCCATCCCAGAGCGGAGGCTAACAGGAGGCCCCAGGTCACCAGCCATACGGGTGAGCACCACACGGTATACCCAGGGACATGGGCTACTTGTAACCGCCGAAAGCAGGGTAGCCAGGAAGGGTACAGACTAACGGGAAGGCCTACAACTCCACCTGGCCAGGGGAACTCCGGCTTACTCGCAGACTAACCAGGCCCCAACTACTAGCCAGTACTCCCGGGGGAATTTGCCTTGTACCATCAGTAAAGGCCCTGAACTGTACCCTCGCGTTTCCGTGCTTCCTTGTCGCACCGTTAGTGCTGGGACATCCACACCATCACTCCCAACATCATCCACATCCGCTGCCCTGAGGCCATACCTCTCCCGTTGGGGGTTATATCAACATTGCTGCACACCTATACCACCGGCCTCAGCGGTCTGCCCTGCAGCGGCGGTTTCATAACCGCATTCAACGGGTGGCGTAGTCGGACACTAATACCATCATACCAATAACCGCCACTAAGTTTGACCACCCTGGGCGCGGACCGGGTCACCGCCACACGAAGACTACTACCCCCATCAGATCCGGCTCCGGGTATCCCCCGCGCGCCGCACTACAGCACTGGCCCAGGGGGTGAGTCAATTTCATAGTACCAAGAATGACAAAAACCAAGTCATGACAAAGATCTAGTGATTACTTAGAACCAAGCATGACAAAGACCCAGCGATGGGTTGAAACGCTGTGAGATTTGGAGAATAAAGCTCAAAAGCTTATTTTCCACTTTGGAACATGTGCTGTGATATTTTTTCTGTTTTTGTTCGATATGAGGTTTGAAGGCTGAAACCTGACATCTCGGGTACTGGAGAAAAATGTATTTGGACTTCTATTTGAATGCTGTAAGATCAAATGTGCTAAAAGGTCACTTTTACGATCTATGTGCAGAATATGTTGGTGCTTTATAAGTACATGAATAAATAAAGCTGTGTAAAGGTAGTAGTGTAAAGTAATCCATATATGATATAGTCACTGTATGTATTTGCAATTCAGGAGGAGACCTAATTTCATGATGTACAATGTACCTTGGGAGTTTCATGTTATGACGCTGGTCACTAGTTATACTGGTAATTAAAGTACTATACTGGGAAGTGAAAAGATGAACTTAAGAGGAAAGGATTTTAGATTTCACACTTTTGTGGATGATTCCTTCCAGCTTAATGACCTATAGAGAACCTTTTTGTCATAGGGTGCAAAGGGCTGTATAAAGTGGGCTTAGGAGCTGAGCCTGCTTCATACCAGGCATCTGCCTGTAACTGCAGTGACCAAAGCTTGTGCTGATCACTGCAGTTTAACAAATTAGATTTTTCCACTGTCAATCATTGACAAAGGGCATTTTTGAATGACGCCTGTAGCATTGAGATATTGGGTTACCATGGCATACCAGAACCTGCTGATGGTCCCCTTAGCTGCCATCTTAGTTCTCCGGTGAAGCTCAGCCACAGGCTGGGCTTCATAGGAGAAACACAATTTCATTATGTACTGAAATACAGTGGTGCATATAGCATACATGATCAAATGATCACAGATTCAAGGCCTCTAGACTGACTAAAAATATAAAATAAGAATTAAAAAAATGATTTTAAAAATACATATATAATTGTTTAAATTACCCCCATTTATCCTTTTTAAAAATAAAAAAAAAACTATTTGGTATCATTGTGTCTGAAAAAGTCTGTCTAATCTATAAAAATATAAAATTATTTAAATCGTACGTTAAATACTGAAAAGAAAAAAAAAACTGGAAATGCCAGAATTCATATTTTTGGTTGCCGCACTTCCCTAAAATAATACATAGCAAAATGCAATCAAAATGGACCCCAAAATAATATCAATAAAACATCAGCTCAGTGCACAGAACCTAGGCCCTGACTAAGCTACATAGATGGGAAAATAAAAAAAATGAGGGTCTCAGAAGTGCAACACAAAACATTTTTCTTTTAAAAAGTTTTACATTTTTTAACCACTAATATATATATAATATATATATATATATAATATATATATATATATATAAACCTTATAAATTTGGTGTAACTACTATTATATTCACCAGGGGTGTAATGTTGCCAGGTTATTTTTACCACAGAATGAATTGGGAAAAAGCAAAACTCAAAAAATAATGGCGGAGTTGCATTTTTTTCTCCATTTCACCCCACTTGGAATTTTTTTCCTGATTTTTAGTACATTTTTATGGCAAAATGAAATCCAATGCAATGAATATAGCAGCTTTCCAGGTGTGTTAATAGGCATATCAATGTTATTAAACCTGACGCTTTGTAAGGTTCTAATACTAGAGATTAGGACCTTCCCGAAGTTGGATACACTTTGACGTTGGTGGGATGGCTTTAACGCTTTTTTTTTTTTTTTTTAAATCAAAAACAGTGTTTACTAAGTACCTTATTTAGTTACTGTATTTTTCAGATTATAAGACGCACTTTTTTCCCCCAAAATTTGGGAGGAAAATGGGGGTGCATTTTATCCGAAGGTAGCTTACCAGGGGGGTTGGGGGAGTCTCCCGAGATCTCAATCTGCACATGTGCCACCTCCCGTGGCCATTTTCCCTAAGCCCATCGCAGAGAAATCAATGGGAAGGGACTATAAGACGCACCACTATTTTATTTAAAAGTTATTTTCCCCCTTTTTGGGGTGCGTCTTATGGCTCGAAAAATACGGTATATGCACTATTGCTTTTACTTATTTACTAACAGCAGAATATATGTTCATTTTGTTTCTTTCTTATGTTGTATCAGTTTTATGTAGAGTTATATCTCCCCTACCTGCTGCTTTGCCTGTGTAAGTGGCTGCTCTTGCATTTTAATTCTGGACCAGGATGAACAGTGCTATATTTCCCAATCAAATAGGAGAGTCTTTGAAATGTCTTAGCATTAATTTCAGTAATCCAATATATACAGCGGAAAAGTGATTCTCTGATTATTAACATTTAAAAACTAAGAAGCAGCTGGATGAGCCTCATTTGGAGTACGGAAGTCTTTCCAGCATCTTAATGATTGCATCAGCTTGCTGTGGGGTATTTACAATAAATTGAATAACCTTGCATAGAGAAGGTAGCGGCAATATATGTTTCAAAATGCATCTATTTTTATTTTTTCTGTCTTGTATGTAACTATTGTAAGGCATATTATGTACAAGATTACTTGTGGCTGTTCAACAGATGGGACATGGTTCTGCGGCTGATGTTGGAAATATAAAATAAACCCATGCAACTTTTTTTTGATGTGTGCAGCTGCACATACTATCCATATATCACTAAGGTTGTGCATAATAATGTAGAGAAAGGGAAATAGTACTGGCTGTATTCATATAGATGAAGTGTTAATATGTGGGCTACAGAAAGGGCTGTGATACAAAGCAGATGTTACAAAGCAGATAACATCTGCGTGACAGCGTGGCAAATCAGTGATGTTCATGAGCGGAGCCGATTTTTTGGCGTGAACAAGCCGGAACCCCTAACACAAACCCGAATTTGAAATGCCAAAAAAAATCGCTCAACACTAGCCGCCCCACCGGCTCCGATCCATACTCTGCCCAGTATGACTCTACTCTGCCCACTCTCTCTCTACTCTGCCCACTTTGATTCTACTCTGCCCACTTTGACTCTACTCTGCCCACTCTGACTCTACTCTGCCCACTCTGACGGAGTTGGGCAGAACTGGCCAGAAGAAAGATATCTGGTGTAATCACTTTGATGAATCCGCCATACATACAAGTAAGCTTAACGAGGTATATAATGCTTTGTTCACATCTTGTTTTCGCACTAAATGCATCCATAGGGTCCCATTTAAGCCAACAGATTCATCAAGCATAGACTGCTGTAGCTTCCTATACAGAGGCATATATTATTTCTATTTTTTTTAAATCATACAACACTATAGAAGACATATAGTTGCATACTTGGGAACATGGCTTCTGACATTTACGTTGGGAAATTCTACTGAACTATACCTCAAACAGAAGGCAAAAACAAGGTGTGAGTAGAACCTTGTCTGACTGATTGTAGGTACACTGTGCATAGAAAAAGCAGAATTGAATTCCTTATGTGACATGCAGAAGTAGTGCTGTTGCTTTAAAAGCATTCAGCAACTATTAGAAGTAACACAACCACATGAGACAGGAAGTGTTGTGCTCCAGAAGCATCCAGCAGCTAGAGGGGTTAACACAGTCACAGGTGAAGGGGATAGTTTTAGCAGAGCCCTGGGGGATTGTGGTGAAGTTGTTTACTGTCTGGCTGGAGCTGAAGAGAAAGGTGGTGTGTGTGTTCTATATCTCACAGAAGCGCCCCTGCAAGTGAAACAGATTCAAGTCAGGAGTGATGCTAAGCACAGGTCAGCTAGAGTTCCTGAACTAACAGTGCAGAGTATTGTCAAGCAGAAAGATAAGGACTGTAGGAAATGGTGTCACAGGGATCACCTCCCTCAGCAAACCCCCCCCCCTCCATCTCACTGTGCTGTAAAGAATGCTGTGTTCATTAATGTGCCTTTGTATTAGAACTGTGCTGTCCTGTACTATTGGGAAGACTGTGAACGACTGTGCTGCTAAGGAAACTGTACTGTTTGTCACTGGAGCCTGTTGCTCATAAGACTTAACTTGCACTGGCTGTGCGGCTTCTTATTAAATGCTACTGTTCTACCATTGATGAGGACTTTTGTCAAGTGTGTCTGGTCCGCAAGTGAAACAACCTACATGTCTGTGCCTGAGGGTCAATATCCCTGTGTGCCTGAGAGAAGCTGCAGCACATGGTCTATGGTCGCCCTGCATAACGGTTCCCCCAGGATTCCAAAGAATTCATGTAACCTGTCTCGCCCCTATCTGAACCTAGCGGCGTGCGTGTAACACATACTGCTTCTTTGAGTACAGTAATTCATAATGACATTATATGAAAGAGCCTAATTTAATGTTAAGAAAATTAGGGCGCTTTGAACTTTTTCGATATCTGGACTCAGATATTGATAATCTGTCATTGGGATAGGTCATCAATGTCAGATCAGTGGGGGGGGTTCTGACAACCGTCACCCCTTACTAATTAGCTTTTCTGCAGCTTCCATGGCAACTAGGTGTAAACAATGTGCAGAGGAAGCATTTGTGGAAGTGTATTGTGCCATGAACAAAGGAGATTTCAGAGTACCTCAGTAGAAGAACTCCATCTCATCAGGCTGGAAAAGGTTACAAATCCATCTCTAAAGAGTTTGGACTGTACCTAATTCACAGTCAGACAGATTGTGTACAAATGGAGGAAATTCAAAACCATTATTACCCTCCACGGGAGTGGGAGACCAACAAAGATCACACCAAGAACAAGTACTATAATAGTCTTCAAGATCACAAAGAAAGCCAAGGTTCCTAAGCAACTAAAGGTTTCTCTCGAAACAGCTAATATCAGTGTTTGTGAGTCCACCATCGGGAAGACACTGAACAACAACACTTGTGTGCATGGTAGGATTGCAAGGAGAAAGACACTGCCCGCCAAAAAGAGCATTGCTGCCCATCTGCAATTTGCTAAAGATCTATAAAGAAAATACTACATTATAGCATAAAAATCTCATGCAAGTTGTGTGTATCATAGTTTGGGCCTGATAAGCAGTATCTAAGCCTGCACAGCATACCATTATTGATGGAACAATGACTTTTGAATTTTATCAACAAATTCTAAAGAAAATGTCAAGACATCTGTCCATGAGCTGAATTTCAATAGAACATGGGTCATACCGCAAAACAATGAAGCAAATCACATAAGTTGTTCTACAAAATAATGGTTAAAGAAGAAAGAAGTTAAAGTTTTGGAATGGGCAAGTCAAAGTCATGACCTTAATTTTACAGAAATGTTGTGGAAGGACCTAAAATAAAGCGAGCAATTCATGGAAAAAAACAAAACACTGGAATAACAGAATTAAAAGCTTTTTTGTTAGGAAGAATGGGCTAAAATTCCTCCATGCCGATGAGCAGGACTAATCAACACTGGAAACATTTATATGCAGTTATTGCTGAAAAAAGGAGTTCCACCAGATACTGAAAGTAAATGTTCAAATGCTTTTGCCACTTACAGACATTCAATATTGGATAATTTTCCTATTTTTGACTCATTTATTTGATGTTGTGTTCTTTATCTACTTTTAGGATTTGTTTGAAAATCTGATGTAGTTTTAGGTCACATTTATGCAGAAATATGGAAAATTCTGAAGGGTTTATAAACTTTCAATCACCACTGTAAGTAGTTGGTAGGTGTAACCTCTAGCATGTAGTTAGGTGTAACCTCTAGTATGTAGTTAGGTGTAACCTCTAGCATGACAGCTACTTTAACAAGTCTGGCACCTTAGGGAAAAACATATTCTTGCAGGTACAAGGTGTAAACTATTCATACATTTAACATGCTAGTGCCGAATGCACTAGATAATCTACATAAAGGCTCCAATGCATGGACTGGCTGCAGGTCTCCCGAGTGTGACAGCTTCTTATATTTCTGAGGCTGTCACACTCGGATCTTGAGACCCATGGCCAGTCCATGCACAAACAGTAGTGCACTGACATCTGGATGAGCCATAAGAATGAGCTCATTTCAGTTCCCCATTAAAGCATTTATGGTTATTTAAAAAAAATTGTGAAGGGCTATTCACATGGGAAAAATAAAAAAAAATTCTTAAGATGTAATAATAAAAGCAAAGGCAAACTTATTTTCTTCTCAAGTCAGTAAAAATGAACTCCTTTTATTCCCATTTTTGGCATGGCATACTACTCAATTATCAAACTCTGAAACAATTTCTTCTTTTGAGGACCTGCCTATGGTTTTGAATGCTAATAACAGGTACTAAACATAAAAGAAGCACCTGCACTCTGTGAGCAAATCAGTATTCCCGTGTCCATGCAAATCGGTCTGAGATCGGACTGCAAAACATGGACTGGCCATGGGTCTCCTTACCCCAAGCGTGATGTTCATAGACAATAAATTACATAACAACAATGACATTGTTCACCATAGAAACTAAACTTTACCTGCACATTCTGGGTTGTCTTCATTAAAATTTATTGCAAAATCATGGGAAACCTTTACAAAAATAAAAACATTTATGTTATCCTTTATAGCGCTATATATATGTCAGTGTAATATTCACAGTTGAGGACAGGTCTAGAAATCCAATATAATGTATAATTGTAGTAGAAACTGAAAAAAAAACACAATATCGAAAAAAAAGCACATGCAACAGATATACCTTAACCATGCAATAATAAAAAAAGCCAAAAACACACTCCTATATTTTAAAAGGGAAGGCTTCCTTCATGACCGATGTAGGCAACAGTGTTCCATGTAATATATCAGTTATCAGTGATCATTTTAGAACTTGTGAAAGCTATGAATAAAAGTTTGATAAATGATCACTTGGGTGCAAATTACAGAGTTGGAGCATAATTACAGATGTAACTGTGTTCTCTGATGTGTTTGTATTTTTGCACTCTATAAAGGTTTGTGTGATGGATGAAACACCGACAGTTCCTCTGTGACAACGTTCACCTAGAGAAGAGCCTTACATCCCGGATGCACTTTGGTCTCTTTTGCCAGCTTGCTTGGAACGCACAGCAGGCATGCTGTGATATTGGCCCTATGTGTCGACTAAGCTTTCTGAATTAATCAAAGTCATCAAAAAAACAAATTATGCTAAGAAAATATGATCATATATTGACAGCTTAGCCACATTGTATACTAATGACAATTTACACAGCCATGCACTGGGTCTGTCACTTGTTATTTCCACCACTGTTGGTTTGAATTTTATTCTTCTTGTTGATATGTAATTTAGAGGAGTTGTCCGGGACTAAGATATTGTTGAGCCAACTCCTGGCACCCCCACTGATCAGCTATTGGCTGGATGTAAGCATTGTACACAGCTCTATACATTCTTTAGTGGCCACTGCCAAGTTCCACAGTCTATCTCCTATTTAAGTGAATGGTCCAGGTCTCGATCCTCCATCAATCTTATATTGATGACCTATTTTACAAATAGGTCATGAATATGTTAGTTCGGGAACATCCAGTTATTATTGGTTAATTACTGTGAATAAAGAGGCTGGCTCATCTGGCACTGCTAATCACTAGGGAAAGGTGGAGATAGAGTCGGCCAGCCTACCCTATCCATCAGGCTTTCCTCTGAGTACAGTGTTTGCAATGCAGCAGGTGAAATTTGTGACAAATCCTCAACAAAATCTGCAGCAAATTTCCCATGTAGAATACGTGTAGTGAAGCTACAGATATGAAGGGGTAAAATCAGCAGCAAATTTGTTGTGTGAACACAACCTAAGATATTTAGTAAGACATAATGAGATTGTGTGAGCACATATTTTTAAAACAATTTTGGTAATGTTTTCTTTTTAATTTTTCATATCACAATCTGTATAAAAATAAGTTGTAATTTTCACACCGGCTACTGGCACTATTCTAGACTTACGCTTCCTGTTCTTTCAGGAAATCTACAGTGGGTACGGAAACTATTCAGACCCCTTTAAATGTTTCACTCTTTGTTTCATTGCAGCCATTTGGTAAATTCTAAAAAGTTCATTTTTTTCTCATTAAAGTACATTCTGCTCACCATCTTGACTGAAAAAAAACAGAAATGTAGAAATTTTTGCAAATTTAATAAAAAAGAAAAACTGAAATATCACATGGTCATAAGTATTCAGACCTTTGCTCAGACACTCATATTTAAGTCACATGCTGACCATTTCCTTGTGATCCTCCTTGAGATGGTTTTACTCCTTCATTGGAGTACAGCTGTGTTTAATTAAACTGATAGGACTTGATTTGGAAAGGCACACACCTGTCTATATTAAGGCTGTGTGCCCACGTAGCGTTTTTCAAGCGTATGTGCTGCGGAATTTCCGCAGCGTAAACGCTTGAAAAACGCATGTATATCCGCACCCCATGGTCCCCAATGGCATTCCGCAATGTCAATGCCCATGCTGCGGATTTTTCCGCAGCGTATATGCTGCGGTCAAAAATCCGCAGCATGCTCATTAATTTAGCGGAAGCGCAGCGGAATCAATGTGCGGATGGTACCCAAGTCTGGATGAGAGGAGACTCTCATCCAGACCTGGGTACCAAAGAACCTGTAAAAAAAAGAAAAAATAAAGTTTATACTTATCTTCTGATGTTTTCCCTCCGTCGCGCTGTTGTCTGAAGGACCTGCCACGTCATTGAGTCATGTGACCCACCACATGACTCAATGACGTCACCGCAGGTCCTGCACACAACAGCGTGAGCTGCTCAAGCCTCCGGACGGGGCAGAGAATGCATCAGAAGGTGAGTATAAAGTTTATTTTTTTATTTTTTACCATTCTGAACAAGTTGTCAAGCACTTTTCCAAGTGATGCTTGGAGAAGTGCTTGATAACCCGCATGCGGAAATGAATGCAAAGACGCCTCACAAACGCTTCTACCTGGCGGGAAAACCGCATGTAATATCCGCATGCGATTTTCCCGCCAGGGAGAAGCGTAAAAAATATGCTTCAGGTCCGCAACGTGGGCACATAGCCTAAGACCTCACAGCTCACAGTGCATGTCAGAGCAAATGAGAATCATGAGCTCAAAGGACCTGCCCAAGGAGCTCAGAAACAGAATTGTGGCAAGGGACAAATCTGGCCAAGGTTACAAAAGAATTTCTGCAGTACTAAAGGAAGGTTTCTAAGAGCACAGTGGCCTCCATAATCCTTAAATGGAAGAAGTTTGGGACCACCAGAAGTCTTCCTAGACCTGGCCGTCCAGCCAAACTGAGCAATCGTGGGAGAAGAGCCTTGGTGAGAGAGGTAAAGAAGAACCCCAAGATCACTGTGGCTGAGCTCCAGAGATGCAGTAGGGAGATGGGAGAAAGTTTCGCAAAGTCAGCTATCACTGCTGCCCTCCACCAGTCGGGGCATCATTGTGGCAGAGTGATCCGACGGAAGCCTCTCCTCGGTGCAAGACATATGAAAGCCTTCATAGAGTTTGCTCAAAAACACATGAAGGACTCCCAGACTATGAGAAATAAGATTCTCTGGTCTGATGAGACGAAGATAGAACTTTTTGGTGATAATTCTAAGCGGTATGTGTAAGAAAACCAGGCTCATCACCTGCCCAATACAATCCCAACAGTGAAACATGGTGGTGGCAGCATCATGCTATGGGGTGTTTTTCAGCTGCAAGGACAGGACGACTGGTTGCAATTGAAAGAAATGTGTCACCCTGGCCTGGATGCCACAAGTGTAATTAAAGCTGTGTCTGAGAGCAAGGGGGAGGTTCTCTAGTCAGGGGAACATTAGCATGCAATGCCTCCTGTCTCAGGCCAGTAGGGGGAGCTGGCTGCCCCTATAAAAGCTGGTGCTGGGGGCAGGGTTAGAGAGAACTTGATGGCCTATCTCAGCACTGAGACTTGTCCCAGAGCAGAGCAGGGACAGACAGTTGCACTGCACCTAAGAGGAAGTGTGGCAGGAGGAGAGCCACAAGCCAGAGACAAGAGGCGAAGAGAGCCTGTCTTGGCAGATCACGGACTTACTTTACCAGACTTTGATGTCTGAGGCTGGGAGGATTCTACATCCCCCAGCAGAGAACCAGTCCGCAAGGGACTGTATATTCCTTTGCCTAAGAAGCCTGGAGGCCCTGCCACAACCGAAGGGACCAGTAAAGCCATACAAGGCTGGGAGCAGAAAGGAACTCACGTCGCAGGCCATACAGGCGAGAATACACGGAAAGCTCGGAAACGTGGGCTGTTACCCTATAACGAGGAGATAGCCAGAAGGAGCGCAGAAAGCACGGTAGGCCTACACCCTCACCCTGACCAGGGCCAATTTCCCTGTTGCTCTCAGACATCCAGGTCCCCTCCTAGCTGGGACTGTTTGTGAGTCTGTTTACCTGTTCTAGTAAAGACCCTGGACTGCAACCTGTTGTCTGTGTGCTCCTTGCTCCTCCAGCACTATCAGCACTGGGACTCTCACTACCATCACTCCCACCATCCATTATACTGCCCTGGGGCCGCACTCTTCCCGTGGGGAGTCATACTACCCTAGCTGCACACCTCATCAGCCCCAGCGGTCTGCATGCAGCGGCGGTTCCTAATGACCGCAAATCCACGGGTGGCGTAGTCGGACATAATCAATAGCACATAATGGACTACCACTTGCCTGACCACCCTGAGCCACGGAACCGGGTTGCCACTACTACTCCCATCGTTCCCTATTGCCCGGATCCGAGTGCCCCACGGCCCAGGTGGCGAGTCAGCTTTGGCGTCGTCGGCAGGATTTCGTGCCTGCAACCACCGGGTACTGCGTGCCTGAAAAAGACTTTTGTAACTTACCTGTGGCGAAGTTTCCCGCCGTTCGGAGTCGTTTCCCGCCATCCGGAGCCGATTCCCGCCATCAGACGCCATCTTGGACCGTTTCCCGCCGTCTTCCCGCCATCCGCAGCTGCTTCCCGCCATCGGACGCCATCTTCAGGACGCCGCGCGGGAAGAAGAGGGGCGTGGACGTCAAAACCACGCGAGATCTGAAGCTCCGCCCCACGCACCGACGCTGCGCAAGGTCCTGGAAGGGAGAGAGAGCGACGCTGACGTCATCAGGACGCGACGCCAGGTCCTCGTCCAGAGCAGCAGCAGCGGAGCCGCGGCCTACAGAAGAGGATCGCCGGAAGGTAGGCCACGCTTAACTAGGGGGGAGGAAGATGTCGGACACAGAGGCGCCCACTACCACCAACGCAGCTGCAGCAGCGGTGATGCCCTTTTCCCTGCCCTACATCCCTGGAGCGGCCTGGCTGCCCAAATACTCAGGGGAGCCCCATGCCCTAACTGACTTCAAGGAAAGGCTATACAGTTTGTTCCACGTTTACCCCCTGACAGAGGAACAGAAGGTCAGCATATTAACAGGGCAGTTAACTGGCGCAGACCAGAGGGAGGTAAAATCATGGCCCACTGAGGAGAAAAGGACTGTGAAGGGTATTCTGGCCCGGCTGCGGGGTACCTTTGACACACGTACCTCCGCTGAGATTAAGATGAGGTTCTATGGATGTAAGCAGCGGGCACAGGACAGCATCAGAGACTATGCCCTAAATCTGCAGGAAGCCTTGAGGGCTATTCAACAAACTGACCCTGGCAGCGTGCAGGAAACGGATAAGCTGCTAACAGAACAATTCATAGAAGGTCTGCTGTCTAGCGCCCACAGGGCCCAACTGCGCCTCATGTTCTTTCAGAACCCCGACCTGACCTTTGCCCAATTTAAGGACAGGGCCATAAGGGTGCTCCGTGAATCTGCAACCAGTGGCGCTATAAACCCCCGGCGCCCTGCTCTCACCTACCACCAGGAGGCGGCGCCCTCCTCTATGGACCCCGTGGGGGCTGATGCACAGGCCCTGAACCAAGCCCCGTCGAAAGATCTGCATCACCAAGTCCAGGAGCTGACCAGGAGCATCGCGGCGTTGACCAGGACCGTCCAGGCGTTGCAAGTGGACCCGTCAAGACCCATCGAGCTGGCTTCAAGTCCGGAGGATGTCCCGTGGCGTCGACAGAGGAGGATCCCGTCGTTCCGAGGGAGGCCCACAGACCGCTACGCAGAGGATGGACAGCCCATTTGCCATCGATGCAACCAGCCCGGACACATTTCCAGGTACTGTAATTTAAACGGGTCCAACCTGGGGCAGAGGGCCAACCCCCAGGCATAAGATCACCAGGCCCTTACAATTGGCGTAATAAGTACGTTGGGGGGCGCCCGGTTTTACCCGTGGTGCTGGACGGTATCCCCATGAGCGCCTTGCTGGATACTGGGTCACAAGTAACCACTATCCCTTATGTACTTTTTAAGCAGTATTGGACTGATGCTGATATCACACGGTATCCAGACAGTAACTTGAGCATCATCGCCAGTAATGGCTTACCCGTGCCGCAGATGGGGTTCAAGGAGATGACCATTAAAATTGGTAAAGTTGAACTGCCTGCACAGGGAGTGATTATTGTGGACATTGACCGTCGTGAAAGTCACCCTAAAATAACTGTGGGTACTAACGTAATTGAAAATTGTCTTTCAGAGGTAATTGTAATCTTACAACAGGTGGCGGTGAATGCTAGTTCCAGCCAACAGAGAGTCCTCAACAAGGAAATAAAAGCCCTGATGAGACGGCAACAGGTAGAACTGTCTGGTGGTGAGATCGGTAGCGTAAGACTGAGTGACCCACTCCCCATTTCCATGCCTCCCAAAAGTGAAATGATGATCTGGTGTCGGACTGCAATCGGGTTGAGAGGTAGAGACTACCAAGCCATGGTAGAACCCGTGTACTCAGACAGCAGGCCCACCATTTTGACAGCCCGGGGGGTGGTTGATGTCCGTCATGGGAGGGTGCCCGTCCGCATCCTCAACATTGGGGAGAGGGAAGTACACTTACCCAGGTACGCTACACTCGCCAAACTGTTTGTTGTCGAACACAAAGCTATCAGGGCCGTGGAACCCTTGCCTCCATCTCCTCAGGCGGAGGGTAATGGCTCCCAGAAACAAAAGGAGGACTGGTGCCAGAAACTCCATGTGGGTGCTGACTCCACTCCCCTGCACCAAAAACAAGGAGTCTACCGGGTGGTTCAGGAGTACGAGAGAGTCTTTAGTAAGCACCCGCTAGACTTCGGCAGAGTAAAGGGGATAGAACACCACATCCCCACCGGGAGCCACCCACCAATAAAAGAGAGACACAGGCCTGTACCCCCTGCACATTATCAGAATGCAAAGGGCATGCTAAGAGAGATGAAAGAAGCTGGGGTCATTAGAGACAGCTGTAGCCCCTGGGCAGCCCCCTTGGTTCTGGTCAAAAAGAAAGACGGCACCATGAGAATGTGCGTCGACTATAGACAAATCAACCGTATCACTCACAAAGACGCATATCCGCTGCCTAGAATAGAGGAGTCTTTAGCCGCACTAAAATCAGCTAACTTCTTTCCTACTTTGGACCTTACTAGCGGGTACTGGCAGGTTCCTGTGGCAGAGGCTGACAAGGAGAAGACCGCCTTCACCACCCCGATGGGACTGAGTGAGTTCAACTGTATGCCTTTCGGGCTCTGCAACGCACCAGGGACCTTCCAGCGGCTGATAGAATGCTGTCTAGGGCACCGAAACTTCGAGACGGTCCTCCTTTACCTTGACGACGTGATCGTCTATTCGAAAACCTACGAGGACCATCTAAAGCACCTGGCCGAGGTGTTCGAAGCCCTGGCAGGCTACGGCCTGAAGGTGAAACCATCGAAGTGTCACCTACTGAAACCAAAGGTCCAGTACCTAGGGCACGTGGTAAGCGCGGAAGGAGTGGCCCCCGACCCTGACAAGGTCACGGCAATCAAGAGCTGGCTAAGCCCCTCGAACATCAAAGAGGTAAGACAGTTTCTCGGGTTGGTAGGCTACTACCGAAGGTTCATCCCCGGGTTCACTAAGATGGCAGCTCCTATGCAGGACCTCCTGATCGGACAGTCTAAGTCCAGGAGCCAAAAGCCGCCCTTCAAGTGGGATAAACCGGAAGAGGAGTCCTTCCGCCAGCTAAAGATGGCCCGCACAGGGGACGAGATCCTGGCCTACCCTGATTATGGCCAGCCTTTCATTCTCCACACAGATGCCAGTAATGTGGGACTGGGAGCCGTACTGTCCCAAAACCAACAGGGCAGAGAAAGGGTGATCGCGTATGCCAGCCGGAAGCTGAGACCCACCGAGAGGAACCCGGAGAATTACAGCTCCTTCAAGCTAGAATTCTTGGCAGTGGTGTGGGCCGTGACGGAACGCTTCAAGCATTACCTGGCCTCCGCAAAGTTCACCGTGTACACGGACAACAACCCGTTGACACACCTGGACAATGCAAGACTGGGTGCCCTAGAACAGCGGTGGATGGCCCGTCTCTCCAACTATGACTTCGTGATCAAGTACCGGGCTGGCAAAACCAATGCCAACGCTGACGCCCTATCGAGGATGCCTCACTTACCTGAAGGTGATGAAGACCCAGAAGAGCTGGAGGAGGTAGAACTCCCCGCGTTTCACCGGTATGGAGCCGCTCAATACTCTCACCGCGTGAAGTAGGAGGATCTAACAACTGTGATGATCAATCCCCTACCTCACCACAGCTGGGCCGAGTCCCAAGATAGTGACCCTACAGTCCGCCTGGTGAAAGATCTGCTGACCCAGGAAGATGCCCGCATAGATCCGGATGCTCTAGAGGAAGCCAAGCAGCTATGGAAAGAGAAGAGCAAGCAGTTCCTCTACGAAGGCAAGTTGTGCAGAAGGATTGTCAACCACCGGACGCACGAGCTGACCTGGCAAGTCGTGGTCCCAAGGCGAGATTCAGCTATGGTCCTGTGGGCTTACCATGACAGAGCGGGACACTTCGGTTGGAAGAAACTGGAGTTCCTGCTAAGAGGAAGGTTCTTTTGGGTCGGCATGAGAGGAGCTGTAGAAAAATGGTGCAGAGACTGTGGCCCTTGTCACCTAAGGAGGAAGGACCGTGCCAGCCAGAAGGCACCCTTGAGGCCCATCGTCACCACGCAGCCTCTTGAGCTGGTAGCTCTAGACCACGTCAAGTTGGCTCCAAGCCGGTCTGGATACATCTATGCCCTGACAATCGTGGACCACTATTCCCGTTTTCTAGTGGTGGTCCCGGTAAAGGACTTGACAGCCCAAACAGCGGCCAGAGACTTCCAGCAATATTTCTGCAGTCCGCACGGGTATCCGGAACAGGTCCTGACAGACCAGGGTCCAGCGTTCGAGGCTGAAATCTTCCAGGAGTTCTGCAACCTCTATGGCTGTAAGAAGATTCGTACAACGCCTTACCACCCCCAATCCAACGGGATGTGTGAGAAGATGAACAATATAGTCATTGATCTCCTGAAGACGTTGCCCCTGGAGGAACGCAGCCTGTGGCCAGAAAAACTGCCGGACCTGATAGACCTATACAACAATATCCCGGTGAATGCTACAAACTGCACCCCGGCTTACCTGATGTGAGCTAGACCAGGTAAGCTGCCCGTAGACCTGGAGATGGGAGTCCTAATACCTGAGGACACCTCCCCGGATGCGGACTGGGATACGGAAAGGCAACTGCAGTACAAGAAGGTACAGGAGAGTGTGGAGAAGAGCCTGGCCCAGAGAGGCAAGAAAAACTCTTCAATCAACACGCCCCTGCTGGTCTCCTAGAACCTGGTGAGCAAGTCCTAAAGCGAAAAAGAAGGCTACATAAGTTGGACGACCAGTGGGAAAGGGAACCCTACACCGTACTGCAGTCTGACCATGACAACCCAAAGGTGTGCGTAATCACCAAGGACGGAGGAGAAACCACTAGTGTCGTCTCCAGAGCCTCAAAAGATGCCCCGAGCAACTCCGTAGTGCAGAAGAGGATCAGAGTGACCTTGAACCTGCAGAGGACAAGGAAGAAATGATCAGCACCGTTCTCGGAGAGTTCCCTCAGTCCTGGACTCGCATAAATGATGCCATAGTGGTACCCGTCCTGCATTTCCTGCAACCGGCACAGCAACAACCAACACCAGAGCCGGAAGGTGAAGAGGAGCAAGCGGTTCCAGAGGCAGAAGAGCCTGTACCAGCAGCCCAGGAGAGTCAACCCTTTGCTGACAGTGAGCCTGCCATGCCTGCGGTAAGCCAAAGGACCCGCAGACAGCTGCCTGCCCTACCTGTACACCCAGCTGGTAGCTGTACCCCTAATGCTAGTGGGGAAAGCCAAGTCAGTCCACCACCAGACAGTGGGTTAAGGAGGTCAACCAGGAGCACAAAGGGGCAGATACCCGCTCGCTGGAGAATATAGGGTGCACTAAGATTGTAAATGACCCTGTTGCCAAATGTTGAATTGTTTGCCCAGTTACATGCTTGTTTGGTAATTCTGTGTTTCAGTTTCTTGCAGCTACCGTAAGGACTCAAAGGTTATGGACTTTTTATAACCAGGACCTTGTATGGACTGCGTTTGGAGCATAACCAAGGAATGAACTAAGACTGTGAAGGACTTGGGGTAGGACAGACCCCCACCTGGTTAAGGCTCCCCGTTGTATTGGTGACATGGACACCCGGTCACAGACCACACTGTGACCTTAAGAATAGTGTTGAGCCACCCCCGTAGTGTTCGAGATCGGTTCGTCGAACACCCGTGTGTTCGCCGAACTGTTCGTCGAACTGTTCGTCGAACACCTTCGAACACCGTTAAAACCAATGGCAGGCAAACAAAAACACATAGAAAACACCTTCAAAGGTGTCCAAAAGCTGACAAACTGCTCAGAAGACACAACTAACACATGGAAAAGTGACAAGTACATATAGTCATGCGAAAAGAAAAGAGGTGGAGGAGTAAAAGGAGGGGGAGACACAGATATAGGCATGTCATGCCCTTCTAAAATCCAAAAAGTGAGAAGCCGACATGTTCAGTCCGCTCCTGCCCGTGCCACCTCCGTGTCGCCGGGTTTGTGCCAGAGCCGCGGTGAACCCTGACGGCCAGCCCCCCTCTCCCAATTCTGGTGCCTGTCCGCTGGTGGGTCGAGCGAGCCCCCTGTGGTGGAGGCAGCTCTAAGCTTTTTAATTTAAATTGTCTCTCTAATTTGAATGAATACACATTAAATCCATTTACAAGGATCTATTGGAGGGCAAGTCTCATGCCAGCAGCCGCGTAATTCCAGCTCCAGTAGCGTCCACTAAAGCTGCTGCAGTTAAAAAGCTTTTATAAGGATCGAGCTCGGCTGTCCACCGCAAGGCATCCTACTGCCAGTCCCAGCCCCTATGCCTTGGGGTGCCTCCTGATGCTCTTCACTGAGTATCCCGTGGTCCCGAAGCATTTCCTTTGCAAAAATTAAGTGTCCAAACTACAGGTGGTGTAGCTTGCTTAACAGCCGGGATAATCCGCTGACTAGCAGACACTGCTACTAGGCACAAAGTATTTCCTGGGCTAGATGCAGTTAAAAATTTGTAATTAGATACTCTCGTTGGATGCTGAGAAAGCATTCCATAGAGTCTCCTGGCACGCCATATATGATTCTCTTAAAAAGCTTGGGGTAGGGGTCTAGGGGACCCTTTTATAGCCAAAATCACGGCCCTGTATCACAATACGTCACCTAGGCTGAAGATAAATGGAACTGTAGCACCCTGAGGGCTCGGTTGCTACAGAGGTATTGCACCTCACCCAGAGGTGTGATATCTCACTCTCAGGTAAGGATGGAGTGTGGATCAGGACCCGACACCTGCATGCATTACATCACATTGCCGTGGGGCAGGGCGACCAATATGCCTCTGAGATGGGCACGACAGTCCCTGTCCCTGGCTGGAGTGGGGGGAGGGAACACTGAGGAAGGGGAACCCTGTAGTGCAGGAGCAGGGAGGAAGCAGTTCCTGGGTGCATTGAGAAGGGAGTATAAAAGGTGGGCACCATCTTAGTTCAGTGCAGAGAAGTCTGAGCAGAAGTGGCAGGGAGCAGGGGCTCTGCATGAGCTCTGCTCCGGAGGCGGGCCTAGTAACAGAGGCCCAGGCCTGGAGGAGGGAGAAGGAAGGAAGAGGAGCGGAGAAGGCTCCAGGAACGAGGAATGAAGGGATCCCAGGGGTGCGGACCGGCGAGTCGCCACCGAACGCCCGAATCCACCTGCGTGGAGGGGTCAGGCCAAAGGGGGAGAACGGTCCCCGAAACTAGTGGAGGCAGGAAACGACCCTCAGCTAGAAACCGGAGGCTGTGACGTTTTATGTGGCGCAGCCCCTCGCTACACCCGTTAGGAAGGCACCACATAGGGTCAGGGAAACTGGCGCCAAGTTTACCAAGAGGAGGCCCGAGGCAGCCGGACAGAAAGGTTGGTAAGAAAGGCCAGACAAAGGACACACAAAGGGGGTCCTGTGAAGCGCTCCAAAGTTATCTGGGAGTTGTCTGAGCCCCTCACCTGGTGAGCACAGTACGACGTGGCAGCCGTTACCTGCAGACGTGGTCTGGATAATGAGAGCTGTGAGTAAAGGCCCTGGACTGCATCACTGACTCCGTGTCGTTACTGCTGCTGCCCTGCACCATCACCCCCATCCTCCGCATACACTGACCTGAGGCTATACTCCTCCCGTGGGGAGTTATGCTACGCTCTGCTGCACCCACAACACCAGCCTCAGCGGTCTGCCCTGCAGCGGTGGTTCACTCTGACCGCAATCCACAGGTGGCGTAGTCGTACATTTAAACATCAAAACCACATAAATAGTTCCGCCACTGGTTTGACCGCCCTGAGCCACGGAACCGGGTCGCCGCCACGAAGACTACAACCACCAGCATCCACCAAAAAGGGTCCGGCTCCGGGTGTCCCAAGGCCCAGGGGGTGCGTCAGAACATTTTCATCACCTTTCACAATCACCAATGGGACAAGGCAGGGATGTCCTCTGTCCCCTCTCTTATACATCCTAGTGACGGAGCACCTGCTCTCATCAATTCGCCATAACCCCAATATTAGGTGGATTGAGGTGGGAGGCACCGAGTACAAGTGCTCTCTATTTGCTGATGATGTCCTAGTATATATCACTCAATCACATATATCCATCCATGCTGTTATGGCTGAAATAGATCACTTTGTTACATGGTCAAATTTTAAAATCAATGCAGCGAAGTCTGAGGCCCTCGATGTCTCCCTCCCCAAATCCATATAGGATTCCATCCAGTCCAACTTTCCCTTTGCCTGGCCCTCACAGGGTATCAAATACTTAGGAATTCCTATTCATAGAGACCTCTCCCATCTATGTTATCTTAATTTTGGGCCCTTTATTGAACAACTCCATACAGACCACGGTTGGCAAGTTAGAACTGTAAGATTCACTACGTGAACCACTGGTGTTTTGTGGAAAAGCACATGTACACTGTGTTCCAAATTATTATGCAAAAAGTGTTTAGGAGTGATAAGGGAAGAATTTGTTTGTTTGTCAGTTAAACTCATTGATGGTGATGTGTGTCAGGGCTCTTTATATCACTGTAAGCAATTGCAGACACCTGTGCTAATTAGTTTGGCAGGTGTGTCCAATGAAAGGCAAGACTACTTAAGAAGGCTGTCTCACATTATTAAGCAGCCTACATTTTCTGCCAAAATGGGAAAGAAAAAGGATGTGTCGGCTGCTGAGAAGCAACAAATTGTGGAGTGTTTAGGTCAAGGCATGACTACAATCAACATTGTGCGATGATCAGGATGAAGTGTCTTGGCAATCAAGAAGTATGTAGCTGATTCACAGTACACACGTGTGCGTGCTGATAAGGGCAAATTGAGGACTCTTTCCTACAGGCAATTACGTCAGGTTAAAAGAGCAGCGGCAAAAAAGCCTTGTCATAGCAGCAGACAAGTTTTTGAAGCTGCTGGTGCCTCCAACGTCCCCCGAACAACAAGATGCAGGGTCCTTCCGAGGTTTGCAGCTGTGCATACGCCATCCTGTCGACCTCCTCTATCCACTTCACACAAGCAGAAACGGCTCCAGTGGGCCAAACATTACATGAAGACTGATTTCAAAACTGTTTTGTTCACGGATGAGTGCCGTGCAGCGCTCGATGGTCCAGATGGATGGAGTGGAGGATGGCTGGTTGATGGACACCCCACGCAAACACGGCTACAGCGCCAACAAGGAGGAGGTGGAGTAATGTTTTGGGCTGGAATCATGGGGAGAGAGATTGTCGGCCCCTTTAGGATCCCTGAAGGCGCTAAAGATGAACTCCATAATGTATGTGGATTTTCTCAAACAGCACTTCCTGTCATGGTTCAAGAAGAAGAACCGTGTATTTCACAGCAAGATCATTTTTTTGCATGATAATGCACCATCTCATGCTGCACATAAAACATCTGCATCTCTGGCTGATATGGGCATAAAAGGGGACAAACTTATGGTGTGACCCCCATGCTCCCCTGACCTCTACCCCATTCAGAACCTCTGGAGCATCATCAAAAGGAGTGTCTATGATGGCGGGAGGCAGTTCACATCTAAGCAACAGCTCTGGGAGGTTATTCTGTCCTCATGCAAAACAATTGAAGCAGAAACCATCCAAAACCTGACAAATTCAATGGACGAGAGAGTTCAGAAGTAGAGATGAGCGTTGTTCTACTCGAACTGTTCGCCAATCTCAAATTCGAGCTGTTTTGGGCGGTGTTCGAGCCGTTCGGCGAACACGAACAATTTGAGAAAAATTCGGCTGTTCGAGGTTATGTTCGATAACTGTTCGTGCACCAAAATCATAACTGGATTTTTTCTCAGTAATGATGAAAATTAATGTTAATACGCAGTTTGAGTGTACAGCGGGGTGGGGGGAGGGGCAGGGGATGGATCTCTGCAGGAACAATGAAGATCTCCATTTTTTTTTCTCTTTCCCGCATTTGCAGTGGGGAGGTGCAATCTGTCAGCCTATCAGCAGCGCACACACGGAGCGAAGTGCTTTTTTTCACACAAGCAAGGGCATGTGTAATTGGCAGTGTATGTCACATGTCCTTGCCCTATAAGACCAAGCCATTTTCCCCGTCGCCACCATTTTCTCACTGCTGCAGCTGCGTGTTAAACGGCACCGCTGTTGCTGTGTGCGCTATACCTTGTTAATTTCAAGCCAATTTTCGCACAAATCTACAGATAGCTTAGGAGTAGGGAATAGTTGTGATTGCAGTCCTTTTAAGGACTAGGTTACAGCATTTCCTACGACTTTTATCAGGCAAGTCTGTGCTCTTAAATAGATTGTGGGAGTAAAGACTAATTGTAATTGGAGTCCTTTTGAGGACTAGGTTACATCAGTTCCTATCAGTTTTTGCCAGGCAGGTCTGTGCCAGTGCTGTGCAAGTTTTTTTCACAGCATTTGGCTGAATCTAGCAAAGCTAATCCTTTTTGGCCTATTGCAGAGTGTGTTAGTCAGTGGAGTAGCCTATCTGTGTTGCAAGATATACCACCTGTGTATAGAATACCAATTTTTTTACTGCACCTAGTGAAGTAAAATCGTTTGGGCATAGCATCATTCTATTAGTCCATCTATACTGACCTCCATCAGGTTGCTAATTGAATATAATTTTTTTCTGCATCTAGCTCTGAAAAAATATTGGGCTTCTAGCTGTGTGTGGGACTTGTTCTATTAATCCATCTATACAGACCTCCATCAGGTTGCTAATTGAATATAATTTTTTTCTGCATCTAGCTCTGAAAAAATATTGGGCTTCTAGCTGTGTGTGGGACTTGTTCTATTAATCCATCTATACAGACCTCCATCAGGTTGCAAACTGAATATATTTTTTTCTGCATCTACCTCTGAAAAAATATTGGGCTTCTAGCTGTGTGTGGGACTTGTTCTATTAATCCATCTATACAGACCTCCATCAGGTTGGAAACTGAATATATTTTTTTCTTCATCTACCTCTGAAAAAATATTGGGCTGCTAGCTGTGTGTGGGACTTGTTCTATTAATCCATCTATACAGACCTCCATCAGGTTGCAAACTGAATATATTTTTTTCTGCATATACCTCTGAAAAAATATTGGGCTTCTAGCTGTGTGTGGGACTTGTTGTATTAGTCCATCTATACTGACCTCCATCAGGTTGCAAACTGAATATATTTTTTTCTGCATCTACCTCTGAAAAAATATTGGGCTTCTAGCTGTGTGTGGGACTTGTTCTATTAATCCATCTATACAGACCTCCATCAGGTTGCAAACTGAATATAATTTTTTTCTGCATCTACCTCTGAAAACATATTTGGCCTTCTAGCTGTATGTGGGACTTGTTCTATTAGTCCATCTATACTGACCTCCATCAGGTTGCAAATTGAATATAATATTTTTCTGCATCTAGCTTTGAAAAAATGTTTGGCCTTCTAGCAGTGTGTGGGACTTGTTCTATTAGTCCATCTATACTGACCTCCATCAGGTTGCAAACTGAATATAATTTTTTTCTGCATCTACCTCTGAAAAAATATTTGGGCTTCCAGCTGTGTGTGGGACTTGTTCTATTAGTCCATCTATACTGACCTCCATAAGGTTGCAAACTGAATATAATTTTTTTCTGCATCTACCTCTGAAAAAATATTTGGCCTTCTAGCTGTGTGTGGGACTTGTTCTATTAGTCCATCTATACTGACCTCCATCAGGTTGCAAATTGAATATAATATTTTTCTGCATCTAGCTCTGAAAAAATGTTTGGCCTTCTAGCAGTGTGTGGGACTTGCTCTATTAGTCCATCTATACTGACCTCCATCAGGTTGCAAACTGAATATATTTTTTTCTGCATCTACCTCTGAAAAAAAATTGGGCTTCTAGCTGTGTGTGGGACTTGTTCTATTAATCCATCTATACAGACCTCCATCAGGTTGCAAACTGAATATATTTTTTTCTGCATCTACCTCTGAAAAAATATTGGGCTTCTAGCTGTGTGTGGGACTTGTTCTATTAATCCAACTATACAGACCTCCATCAGGTTGCAAACTGAATATATTTTTTTTTCTGCATCTACCTCTGAAAAAATATTTGGGCTTCCAGCTGTGTGTGGACTTGTTCTATTAGTCCATCTATACTGACCTCCATAAGGTTGCAAACTGAATATAATTTTTTTCTGCATCTAGCACTGAAAAAATATTTGGCCTTCTAGCAGTGTGTGGGACTTGTTCTATTAGTCATCTATACTGACCTCCATCAGGTTGCAAATTCAAAATAATTTTTTGTCTGCATCTACCTCTGAAAAAATATTTGGCCTTCTAGCAGTGTGTGGGACTTGTTCTATTAGTCCATCTATAATGACCTCCATCAGGTTGCAAACTGAATATAATTTTTTTCTGCATCTAACTCTGAAAAAATATTTGGCCTTCTAGCAGTGTGTGGGTCTCATTGTATTAGGCCATCTATACCAAGCTCCACCAGCTTTTCAATTAATAATAATTTTTCGCTGCATCTAGCCCTGAAAATAATTTTTCTTCCCAATAGTGGTAGCAATAGAAATATGGGGCATGCTCCTGGCTTACAAAAATATACGCTTCATAACAAAAAACACCAGCTTAGCGCACTGCATTAATAAGATGGCATCATCGTCTCTCCCAGTGCTAGGCCTACTACCCAGGCTAGCATTCCTGTGCCTAAAACACAATGTATGGGTCCGCCCTAGCCACTATGCTGAGGGGTCTAAAGCTGCTGCTAACGCTTTATAACAATTCAATTGGCAGATTTTCACAGAGCTCTTCCACAATGCCCACCCATCGGGACAACAGTTGCCCACCTTCCCTATGGGATCTAGTGGCGAATAGTTGATGCCATTAATCAGAGCGTCAGCTGCCCCGTCGACGTGGCAAGCATACGGTAAGGCATGGGAAGAGTGGACACGACTAGTAGCAGGCAGACGGGTTGACCAATGTGAACAAGCCAGATCACAAGTCATCATAGAATTTCTCCACCAGCTAATGATGAGGGGCATATCAGGGGCGTCAGCGCAGCGGTGTCTGACCGGAGTAGCATTTCACTTCCAACTACTGAATTGGGGAGATGTGACAAAGATTCATCATCAGACAATCCATAAAAGGGTGGAAAAGGGGTCAGCCAAGTCAGGAGTGTAGACGTCCCGTCCCGTGTCACTAAAACTGATTTCTCACATCATATCCCTAACACCATTAACATGACACTCACAATTTGAAGCAACACTACTGTCTACTGCATTTGTGATCGCCTTCTTCGGGGCGCTATGCATAAGCGAATTAGTCCCTCAATCCAAAATTAGCACCAGTGGAGGCTTATTACACCAGGATGTAGTCATAGGCAATAATGCAATACGTCTACGCATACACAAATCGAAAATGGTTCCAGCGGGCAGGGGCACTTGGGTACTTCTACAACCCACAAACGGTACACTGAGTCGGGTAACAATAGTAAAACCATATCTAACCATCAGATCACAAAGTAATTTGTTCCTATCACACATTGATGGGACGCCATTATCAAGATACCAGTTCCAAGCTATATTTAATAAATGCATAACATCGGCAGGGAACCACCCCAAAGATTACGGGACACACTCATTCCGCATAGGCGCGGCCACAGAAGCAGCAAGAGCAGGACTGTCAGAAACGGAAGTTCAGAGGATAGAGAGATGGTGATCCACGTGTTTGGCAAGATACATAAGACCGGACTTGTTATCCTAACGTGGTTTGTTTCTTTTACAGGTGACACTAAGCCAACAGTGTGGGTGATAGGCCACTCGTATATATATTGCGCAGATTAAAGGGCGAAAGTCCGCCCAGGCGGGAGGAAATTAGAGTTTCATAACACATATTTCAACTGGAGAGGTATTAGAGGCCTGCTATGGCCACAGGTACTAATGGAGGTAATCAAGGTAGGGAGAGAGGCAAGATGTCTGGTCATCTTAGTTATACAGGCCGGGGGAAACAACCTAGGTCATCACAAGAGCGCATAACTAATGGCAATAATGAAACTAGACACTGAGCGCTTCAGAGAATTTTTCACAAAACTAGCTATAGTATGGTCAGAGATTGTGCCGATAGCGGTATGGCAAGGTGCGCGAGACATCACGGCCATCGAACGGACAAGGCGGGTAATAAATATTCGGATGGCAAAATTTAGAAGAGACAGAGGCGGTGTAGTGGTACGACACCGACAACTGGAAGGAGATAAAGCAGGCCTCATACGGCCCGACGGTGTTCACTTAATGGATATTGGACTGGACATATTCCTGTCAGGACTCCAGGACGGAGTGGAACAAGCGTTAAGAGTGATGGGTGGGGGTCAGAGTCCTGCATACGAGTACGCAGGATCCTCCGTGGCCTGGAAATAGAAAGGACATGTTGGAGAGTTACACTTGTTGGCCAAGTTGCCGGAGTGGAGACCCAGGGCATGCTGCAACAAGCTGAATTATTTTAGAAATAAAATGTCTTTCTAATGGAATGAGTATAAAGAGTTAATAAAGCTGTGACCGATCCTCACCCATCCAGTTGTAAGAGTTACATTATTGTATTGTCAAGGAAAGGGGGGCGGTAGGGGGGCTGAGCGTCTGGGTTTGGTTGGGGGTCCCCACAGTCTGCCTAGGCTAGATGCATTTAAAAATTCTTATTAGATACACAGGCGGTGCAGCTTGCTTCGCAGCTGGGCTACTACGCCCAAAGTATTGCCTAGGCTAGATGCAGTTAAAAATTCTACGCTGACTAGCAGACACTGAAGATTTGGAGCAGACCTCTGAGTAAACAGCTCTTCAGACTCAATCATCTGTGTTACCCCAAGCCATAGTGTATGTAGTTTCTTACAGTTAAAAGGGGGGGGGGAGCGACCCAACCCACCTGGAATTGACGATGCCAACGTCACGTAAGACACAGCAAGGAGACTCCAAAAAGAGTTTCCATTTTTTCCCAAAATTGTGGCACAGACACCACTTAACCCTAGAACGCATACCTGGGGCCTCGCAGTCCCGCCCTGTTAATTGTTTTCTATTTTCTGCAAGATTACTTTAGTTAGAATTTTGAAACTCTAGGTATTCTTCATGTATATAGTTGTTTGTCATTTGAGTTTGAGTTATTCAATGTTATTTGCACACGGGCCTAAAAGGCCCCAGGTATATGAAAGTGTAGATTTTTATGGTCATGCGTTCTAGGGTTAAGTGGCATCAATTGCCCCACAGTTGCTTAAAACGGTTGGTGAGGTGATATTACCAAATCCTCAAGCTTTTAGCCTCCCAAGGATAACACAGGATTAGAAAAGTCCTTGCGAATCCATGATTTGTTCATCTTTATGAACGTGAGTCTGTCTACATTCTCAGTGGACAGCCGCGTGCGCTTATCTGTCAGCACACCATCAGCAGCGCTGAACACACGTTCAGAGAGAACACTGGCTGCAGGGCATGACAAGATCTCCAAGGCGTGAGTGGCGAGCTCCGGCCATTTTTCCAGATTGGAATACCAAAATGAGCAAGGGTCCAGTGACACAGTCATGGCTTCGATGTTCACTTGGAGATACTCCTGCACCATCCTCTCTAGACATTGACTATGTGTCAGACTTCTTGTCTCCTGTGGCCTTGCAAAGGATGGTCTAAAAAAGTGGTGAAACGATTTCACAAAATTGCTGTTACCAGCAGATACTGTGTTACTGTTACGGTTTGAGTGATGAAGACTCGACAGTCCCGCGGTTGGCAAGTTAGAACTGTGAGATTCACTTCGTGCACCACTGGTGTTTTGTGGAAAAGCACATGTAAGATTCTGCAACAGCGTCTGCAGATACTCCTGCATGCGTCAATCCCTTTTTATGGCAGGAATTATTTCGGCAAACTTACTTTTGTACCGGGGATCTAAGAGTGTGGCAACCCAGTAGTCGAGATTACTTCGAATTCTGCAATCTGAGGGTCATGTTGCAGGTAGTGCAGCAAGAAGGCACTCATGTGTCTTGCGCATCCAGGAGGACCAAGTCCTTGTTGTGTTGGTAGCGAGGTAAGAATCATGCTTCTTTCCTCTGCCCTCTCCCCCCAACCTCGCACAACAGAAATGTGATCAAGGTCTCCCTCATCTGATGAGTCTTCCATGCCCATCGCCAGTTCATCCTCCACTTCTTCCTCGGCTCCTGCACCTTCCTCAACAGTTTGGCTGCTACCATGCGCCCTGTTTAATCCCTCTCCCCCACCCTCCCATGCCTGCCTCCTTGGTGCTGCCAACCGTCTGGACCTTGGAGATGTTATCCCTTCCGCATACGACTCCTCCTCTACTTCCTCCACTTCCTCTTGTCCGACCACCTGACTCTGAATTCTGTTTAATGTGTGCTCCAGCATGTAAATCACCGGAATAGTTATGCTGATAATGGCATCGTCGTCAGCACTAAACATCTTCGTCGCCATTTCAAAACTGTGCAGAAAGGTGTGTGGCGCCCCTGAGGGTGCAGTCACCACAGAGTTACTGCATCTCACCCAGAGGTGTGGTATCTCACCCTCAGGTAAGGAAGGCGTATGGCTCGGGACCCTAACACCTGCATCCAACACATACCCGCAGTGGGGTTAGGGCGAGATTGCTCCTAAGGGAGAGCACAGTCCCAGGTCCCTAGCTGGTGGGAGGATCCTATGTAGTGGGTGCTTAGGGGAGCAGCTTAGGGGAGCACATGACAGGGAGAGTATAAATAGGAAGCCATCTTAGAAAGAGCAAGCCAGTCAGAGGAGGAAAAGTGACAGGAGCAGAGGCTCGGCATGAGCTCTGCTCCGGAGGCGGGCCTAGCCTGGGAGGCCCAGGACTGAAGGAGAGAAGAGAGGAGTGGGAGCAGGAAGGCTCCAGGAACCGAAGGGACCCTAGGGCTACGGGCCGTGCAGAAGGCCACCTGTACTCCCGCTGCTACAAGGAGGTAGAGGGGTCAGGCCAGATAAGGGGAACCGGTCCCTCAACTAGAGGAGAAACAGCAAGGCTCAACTAGAAACCGGAGGCTGCAGCATTTCATGTACTGCAGGCAAAAGTCCACACCAGTCTCACTAAGAAGGTAGCCACATAGGACCCAGGGGACGGAACACAAGTCGCCCGCCAAGGCCCGAGGATACCGGATAGAAGTGTCATTGGGTGTGAGGTGCAGGGAGAAGGCCAGAGAAAGGACACACAGAAGGGGGTCCTGCTAAGTACTCCGGAGCTATCTGGGGGTGGACTGAGCCCCTCACTGAGTACGCACAGCACGACGGGTGAGATAGCTCTGGTACCTGTAATCTGGACTGCAACAACTGTGAGTAAAGATCTTGGGACTGCATCACACGGACTCTGTGTTCATTACTGACTCCCTGCACTACAACCACCATCATCCACCCACACTGCCCTGAAGCTACACTCTTCCTGTGGTGAGTAATAATACCATTGCAGCAAAACCACCAGCTTCAGAGGACTATTCCGCAGCGGCGGCCCCTTTGGCCGCACTCCACAGGTGGCGTAGTCGGACATTATAAAATCCATATATATAAATTACCGTTGGATTGACCGCCCTGGGTCACGGACCGGGTCACCGCCACAGTGACTACAACCCCCAGCGTCTACCGGCCCGGCTCCGGGTACCCAACGGCCCAGGGGGCGCGTCAACTTCATAGGTCCCTGATCTGAGACCACTCCTGCTGTGTGATTTGAACCACCTCTGGATCTCGTTGGCCCAGGCTATACGTCAGAAACTATTGCACCAGGGCTTGTCGGTGCTGCCACAGTCGCTGCAACATGTGCAGAGTGGAATTCCACCGTGTCGGCACATCGCATTTCAGCCGGTGAACTGGCAGGCCCAACGACTTCTGTAGAGATGTAAGTCGTTGAGCTGCGGGATGCGAACGGCGGAAGTGAGCACACAGCGACCGTGCCCTCTGCAGAAGGCCATCTAGTCCGGGATAGTGGGCTAAAAATTTATGGACAACCAGGTTCAACACGTGAGCCATACAAGGCACGTGTGTAACATTGCCCCGGCGAAGGGCCGCACCCAGGTTTGCAGCATTGTCGCACACGGCCTTCCCTGGTTGCAGGTCCAGTGGAGACAACCATTCATGAAACTGGGTCTCCAGAGCTGACCACAAGTCCTCAGCTGTGTGACTCACATTTCCCAGACATTTCAAAGTAAACACTGATGCCGTTGAGCCCTGCTGCCAGCATAGTAAGGAGGTGCGCAGTTAGAAAGCAGGTGGCATTACCAGACAGGCTTTGGTGCAGGTGGAGGACCGAGAGGAGGTTGAGGAGGCAGAAGCAGTGGAGGAACTTCTAGATAAAGAGGATTGACGTACAACTCGCGGGGACGGCAAGACTTGGACAGCAGCCCCTTGTCCTGCTGTCACCATAGTTACCCAGTGCCCTGTCAGCGACATGTAACGCCCCTGTCCATGCCTACTCGTCCAAGTGTCTGTGGTGAAATGCACCCTGTCACACACAGAGTTTCTCAAAGAAGCGGTGATGTTGTGTGCGACATGCTGGTGGAGCGCAGGCACACCTTTCTTTGAGAAGTAGTGCCGACTGGGCATCTGGTACTGGGGCATAAGGTCTCAAAAATCCACTGTGTCCTCCAGGCGGAAAGGCAGCATTTCTGTAGCCAACAGCTTGCAGATGGTGAAATTCAACCTCTTAGCTTTCTCATGGCTAGGAGGAAATGGTCTTTTACTTGTCCACATCTGAGGGACCGAGGGCTGGCTGTTGTGCTTTGACGGGGTTGAGTAGGGTGTCCCTGGCAAACTGCCGGTCTGTGAGGAAGATGCAGGCGGACATGTTAGGTTGCCTTGATCCAAAGGTGGTGCTCTCGATGTCAGAGAGCTCTCAACACCAGCAGGTGTTTCCACTTCCCAATGAACTGACGACCTGCCAATCACACTGGCTGTTGCAGGTAAAGAGGTGGCAGGTCTGCGTCCAAAAACATGTGTGACTGCTGTCCCCCCAGTCACAGAGGATGAAGAGGCCGCGGATGCACAAGATGGGGCAGACGGTGGTTGGCCCAGCCTGCTAGGCCGCATTGTAGCACAGTGAGCTTCCCACTGCAACTTATGCTTCATATCCATGTGACGGTACATGCATGAAGTACTCAAACTATGGATTTTTTGGCCTCTACTTAGCTTTTGGTGACAAATATTACAGATAACACGAGTTGGGTCATCCTTATCGATCTGAATAAATGCCCAGGCTATGCAAGGCTTAGAGCCCATGCGACCTGAAGAGCCACTACGACTTGTGGTCAGAGGCGGAGTTGTGGTTGAGGATGCAGTTGTTGACGTGCTTCCAGTACTCCGTCTCTGTCCAGGAAGGCGCAACCTAACCTCGTCGTCAATAGCATCTGTGACTTGGTATCACAGATCCTAGAAGAGTGTATTGATGGAATCCTCCACAAGAGGCCCCCATAAACATTCACACATCTCCACCTTCCACCTCAGACCAGCAGAGGGAGCCCATTAGGGATATAAATAGGGAAGGTGGAGCTAGGCAGTTCAGTTCCTCTGAAGAGTTCCTGCAGTAGAGAAGCCTAAGAGAGGTCAGTCTGCAGTGGAGCTCAGTCTAGTCTAGAGAACTCAGTTAATAGTTCAGCAGTGGAGCACGAGGCTCCTGCTAGCTAGATTCAGGGAGCCCAGATAGAGCTTAAGGTGTGCCGGCGTCATAAGATCGGTGAAGCGCGGCAAGCTGCCGTTAGTGTGTATAGCCTATTGAGGGCCCGAGTAGGCCGAAGGCGAGTGGCGAGTTAGTACATAAGGGGCAGAGGAGCTTAACCAGCTCACCCCGAAGCATTTACCGGACACCGGATCCGAGCTTACCGGGATCTCTATGACCCAGTAAGGCATAACTGGAATCCCTGGAGAACTACAAGTCCCAGGATCGCTAAGGTGCTGATACGTAACAGAGCCAGGAGACACTTAGGCCCCGCATACTGGGAGCGTGAACTTCAAGAGAAGGCCCTACCACACGGTCAGCCAGCGCAGGACAGAGACAAAGTTAGGCCTAGCTCCAGGCAGGTCAGAAACTTACTGCGCAGAGGCAAGAAACAGGAGGCCCTACACCCGCTCATTGGGGAGGATCCTGATATGCACCCTTCACCCTACAGTGCTCCAGGATGTGCCTGAATTTCCTCCAGTAAAAGGTACTGAAGTGACTACCGTGTCCGTTTCCGTTCTTGCTCTGACCCAGCTGGGTCTCGCCTGTCCTGCATTCCCCCTGCATACGCTGCCCTGAGACCTAGCTCCACCTGTGGGGAGCTATACCATCGAGCTGCCTTATCACGGGCCTCAGTGGACTGCTGCAGCACTGGTGCTTCTCACCAGATACCTACCACAGGTGGTGTCACAAACTCTTATAAAATTAACAATTATCCACCCTTTTAAAGAGTGACCCCAGGGTACGGGCCAGGGAGCCGACCACCGCGACATCCCAAAGGCCAGGCAAAGGCCCGGGTGACCTCATCGACTGGCTGACTGTGGGTTGACAGTAAGTGGGATCTCCAACCTTGTCATCATCACCCTGTGTGTTATCACACCCGTCGTCCTCAAAGTCAACCTCTTCCTGCCCTGACCGAAAAGTCAAGTTGTCGCTCCAATCAGGTATTTGAGTCTCATCATCATCTTCATCATTGTCTCCACCAACAGGAGTTACAGTTTGGGAACGAGGGTCTACATTATGCTCAGAACCTTCTTCATCTGGTCCTGGATCCGACTTATAAAGATTCTGGGCATCAGTGCAGATCATTTCCTCATCTGGATTAACAGAAGCTCTGGAGCAGACCTCCGTTTCCCAGGCTATAGTATGAGTAAACAGCTGTGCAGACTCAACCATCTGTGTTACCCCATACTCAGACGGGCAGCTGGAGACTTGGGAGCTGTGAGGAAGCAAGTGCGATTGGGGTGACACCTCTGAGGACTGGAGTATTTGTGATGTTGAAGTTGAGGTGGAGGAGAGCCCACTTGAAGGAGCACTTGATATCCGCTGAAGCACCTGCTGTTTTTGTGCCTCATCCGGAATTTGTAGCGATGGGCGTGTCCGTAACAAAGGGATCGTATCACATTGTCCACGAAAAGAAGTCATAGAATCATAGAATCATAGAATGGTAGAGTTGGAAGGGACCTCCTGGGTCATCTGGTCCAACCCCCTGCTCAAAGCAGGATTCACTAAATCATCTCAGACAGATGTCTGTCCAGCCTCTGTTTGAAGACGTCCATTGAAGGGGAACTCACCACCTCTCGTGGCAGCCTGTTCCACTCATTAATCACCCTAACTGTCAAAAAGTTTTTTCTAATATCTAATCTGTGTCTCCTCCCATTTAGTTTCATCCCATTGCTTCTAGTCTTTCCTTGTGCAAATGAGAATAAAGATGATCCTTCTACAATGTGACAGCCCTTGACATATTTGTAGACAGCTATTAAGTCTCCTCTCAGTCTTCTTTTTTGCAAGCTAAACATTCCCAAATCCTGCAACCGTTCCTCATAGGACATGGTTTGCAGACCAGTCACCATTCTGGTCGCTCTTCTCTGAACTTGCTCCAGTTTGTCTATGTCTTTTTTAAAATGTGGTGCCCAAAACTGTACACAGTATTCCAGATGAGGTCTGACCAAAGAGGAGTAAAGACCGATAATGACTTCACGTGATCTAGACTGTATGCTTCTGTTAATACATCCCAGAATTGTATTTGCCTTTTTTGCTGCTGCATCACACTGTTGACTCATGTTCAGTCTATGATCTATTAGTATACCTAAGTCTTTTTCACATGTACTGTTGCTTAGCTCTATTCCTCCCATTCTGTATATGCTTTTTTCATTTTTATTGCCCAGATGTAGTACTTTGCATTTTTCCCTGTTAAAAACCATTCTGTTGGTTGCTGCCCACTGCTCCAGTTTATTTAGGTCTTTTTGAATCCTCTCTCTCTCTTCTCTAGTATTAGCTATCCCTCCTAGCTTTGTGTCATTAGCAAATTTAATCAGTTTACCCTCAATTCCTTCATCTAAATCATTGATAAAGATGTTGAACAATACAGGTCCCAGGACGGAGCCCTGTGGTACCCCACTTGAGACATTCATCCAGCTGGATGTGAAGCCATTTACAACCACCCTTTGAGTCCGATCACTAAGCCAGTTATGAATCCACCTAACAGTTGCCTGGTCCATTGCATACTTGGTCATTTTTTCAATAAGGATGGTGTGAGATACTTTGTCAAATGCTTTGCTGAAGTCAAGATATACTATATCTACAGCATTTCCCTGATCCACCCAGTCAGTGATTCTGTCATAGAAGGAAATTAAGTTAGTCTGACATGACTTGTTAGTTACAAACCCATGCTGACTCTGGTTAATCACTTCATTCTTATCCATGTACTTACATACATGTTGTTTAATAATTTGTTCAAAGATCTTTCCTGGTATAGAAGTCAGACTCACCGGCCTATAGTTCCCTGGGTCCACCTTCTTCCCCTTTTTGAAGATAGGAACAACATTTGCTCTTCTCCAGTCTTCTGGGACTTCTCCTGTTCTCCAAGAATTTTCAAAGATTATGGATAGTGGTTCTAAAATTTCTTCTATGATCTCCTTCAGTACTCTGGGGTGTAATTCATCTGGACCTGGAGACTTGAACTCATTTATGTTAGCTAAATATTCCCTCACAATCTTTCTGTTTACAGATAACTTGGATTCCTCTATTCCTCTAAAAGGACAGTGAAGATCAGTTGGTGTTACATTTTCTTTCTGAGAGAAAACAGATGCAAAATAGGAATTAAAAAGTTCGGCCTTCTCAACATGTTAACAAGTCGACATGATAGTTTGGCTGGAAGATGGTCTTTCTTCTGCAGATGTTACTCCCCCCCCACCGCGGGGGGCTCGACCCACCAGCGGACAGGCACCAGTATTAGGAGAGGGGGGCTGGCCGTCAGGGTCCACCGCGGCTCTGGCACAAACCTGGCGACACGGAGGTGGCACGGGCAGGAACGGACTGGACGTGTCGGCTTCTCACTTTTTGGATTTTAGAAGGGCATGACATGCCTATATCTGTGTCTCCCCCTCCTTTTACTCCTCCACCTCTTTTATTTTCGCATGACTATATGTACTTGTCACTTTTCCATGTGTTAGTTATGTCTTCTGAGCAGTTTGTCAGCTTTTGGACACCTTTGAAGGTGTTTTCTATGTGTTTCTATGTGTTTTTGTTTGCCTGCCATTGGTTTTAACGGTGTTCGAAGGTGTTCGACGAACAGTTCGGCGAACACACGGGTGTTCGACGAACCGAACCGAACTCGAACACTACGGGGGTGGCTCAACACTATTCAGAAGCTCCTTTCGAACAAGGGGTCCTATGTGAAAATGTAACATCACCTAGAATAAAGTTTTGAGTTGAAAACTGTTTGATTTCAGTTTCTAATAACCTGCTAATGCTTATAATTTCAAAAATGACCATTTTTTTGGTCTTTATTAAAATGAAAAGGTTGATCGAAAAGTTTGGGGGATCTAAGAGTGTGGCAACCCAGTAGTCATGATTACTTCGAATTCTGACAATATGAGGGTCATGTTGCAGGTAGTGCAGCAAGAAGGCTCTTATGTGTCTTGCGCATCTCGGAGCCCCAAAATTATTTTCCGGGCTAGATGCAGCTAAAAATTATTATTAATTTTAAATCTGGTGGAGCTTAGTATAGATGGCCTAATAGGATCAGTGCTGCACACTGCTACAAAGCCCAAATTATTTTCCAGTCAAGATACAGATATACATGATTAGTAATTTTAAATCTGGTGGAGCTTATTATAGATGGCCTAATAGAATCAGTGCTGAACACTGCTACAAAGCCCAAATTATTTTCCAGTCAAGATACAGATAAACATGATTAGTAATTTGAAAGCTTAAAACGGTTGGTAGGGTGATTTTAACCAATCATCAAGCTTTTACTCTCCCCAGGATGACACAGGGGTAGAAAAGTCATTTCGGATCCATGATTTGTTCATCTTTATGAACGTGAGTCTGTCTACATTATCAGTGGAGAGCCACGTGCGCTTATCTGTCAGCACACCACCAGCAGCGCTGAACACACGTTCAGACAGAACGCTGGCTGCGGGGCATGACAAGATCTCCAAGGCGTAAGTGGCTAGCTCCGGCCATTTATCCAGATTGGAAGCCCAAAAAGAGCAAGGGTCCAGAGACACAGTCATGGCTTCAATGTTTACTTGGAGATACTCCTGTACCATCGTCTCTAGGCGTTGACTATGTGTCAGACTTCTTGTCTCCTGTGGCCTTGCAAAGGATGGGCTAAAAAAGTGGTGAAATGATTCCGCAAAATTGATGTTACCAGCAGATATTGTGGTTCTGTTACGGTTTGAGTGCTGAACACTTGACGGTCCCACGGTTGGCAAGTTGGAACTGTGAGATTCACTACGTGCACCACTGGTGTTTTGTGGAAAAGCACATGTAAGATTCTGCAACAGTCTCTGCTGATACTCCTGCATGCGTGCATCCCTTTCTATGGCAGGAATAATTTCTGCAAATTTACTTTTGTACCGGGGATCTAACAGTGTGGCAACCCAGTAGTCAGGATTATTTCTAATTCTCACAATTCGAGGGTCATGTTGCAGGTAGTGCAGCAAGAAGGCACTCATGTGTGTTGCGCATCCAGGAGCACCAAGTCCCTGTTGTGTTGGTGGCGAGGTAACAATCATGCTTCCTTCCTCTGTCCTCTCCCCCCAACCTCGCACAACAGAAATGTGATCAAGGTCTCCCTCATCTGATGAGTCTTCCATCAGTTCGTCCTCCACTTCTTCCTGGGCTCCTGCACCTTCCTCACTAGTTTGGCTGCTACCATGCGCCCTGGTAAAACCATCTCCCCCACCCTCACATGCCTGCCGCCTTGGTGCTGCCGACCGTCTGGACCTTGCAGATGTTAGCCCTTCCGCATACAACTCCTCCTCCTCTACTTCCTCCACCTCCTCTTGTGCCACCACCTGACTCCGAATTCTGTTTAACATGTGCTCCAGCATGTAAATCACCGGAATAGTCATGCTGATAATGGCATCGTCAGCACTAAACATCTTCGTCGCCATTTCAAAACTGTGCAGAAGGGTGCATAGGTCCCTGATCTGAGACCACTCCTCCAGCGTGATTTGCCCCACCTCTGGATCTCGTTGGCCCAGGCTATACGTCAGAACGTATTGCACCAGGGCTTGTCGGTGCTGCCACAGTCGCTGCAACATGTGCAGAGTTGAATTCCACCGGGTAGGCACATCGCATTTTAGCCGGTGAAGTGGCAGGCTCAACGACTTCTGTAGAGATGTAAGTCGCTGAGCTGCGGGATGCGAACGGCGGAAGTGAGCACACAGCGACTGTGCCCTCTGCAGAAGGCCATCTAGTCTGGGATAGTGGGCTAAAAATTGCTGGACAACCAGGTTCAAAACGTGAGCCATACAAGGCACGTGTGTGACATTGCCCCGGCGAAGGGCCGCACCCAGGTTTGCAGCATTGTCGCACACGGCCTTCCCTGGTTTCAGGTCCAGTGGAGACAACCATTCATGAAATTGGTTCTCCAGAGCTGACCACAACTCCTCAGCTGTGTGACTCACATTTCCCAGACATTTCAAAGTAAAAACCACCTGATGACGTTGAGCCCTACTGCCAGCATAGTAAGGAGGTGTGCAGGATCCCTTCTGCGCAGTTAGAAAGCTTGTGGCATGACCAGACAGGCTTTGGGTGCAGGTGGAAGACCGAGAGGAGGTTGAGGAGGCAGAAGCAGTGGAGGAACTTTGACATAAAGAGGATTGAAGCACAACTCGTGGGGACGGCAAGACTTGGACAGCAGCCCCTTGTCCTGCTGTCACCATAGTTACCCAGTGCCCAGTCAGCGACATGTAACGCCCCTGTCCATGCCTACTCATCCAAGTGTCTGTGGTGAAATGCACCCTGTCACACACAGAGTTTCTCAAAGAAGCGGTGATGTTGTGTGCGACATGCTGGTGGAGCGCAGGCACACCTTTCTTTGAGAAGTAGTGCCGACTGGGCATCTGGTACTGGGGCACTGCGACGGACATAAGGTCTCGAAAATCCTCTGTGTCCACCAGGCGGAAAGGCAGCATTTCTGTAGCCAAGAGCTTGCAGATGGTGAAATTCAACCTCTTAGCTTTCTCATGGCTAGGAGGAAATGGTCTTTTACTTGTCCACATCTGAGGGACCGAGGGCTGGCTATTGTGCTTAGATGGGGTTGATAAGGGTGTCCCCGGCAAACTGCCGGTCTGTGAGGAAGATGCAGGCGGACATGTTAGGTTGCCTTGATCCAAAGGTGGTGCTATCGATGTCGGACAGCGCTCAACACCAGCTGGTGTTACCACCTCCAAAGAAAATGATGACCTGCCAATCACGCTGGCTGTTGCGGGTAAAGAGGTGGCAGGTCTGCGCCCCAAAACAGGTGTGACTGCTGTCCCCCCAGTCACAGAGGATGAAGAGGCCGCGGATGCACAAGATATGGCAGACGGTGGTTGGCCCGGCCGGCTAGGCCGCATTGTAGCACACTGAGCTTCCCACTGCAACTTATGCTTCATGTCCATGTGCCGGTTCATACATGAAGTACTCAAACTATGTATTTTTTGGCCTCTACTTAGCTTTTGCTGACAAATGTTACAGATAACACGAGTTGGGTCATCTTTATCGATCTGAAAAAATGCCCAGGCTTTGCAAGGCTTAGCACCCATGCGACCTGAAGAGCCACCACGACTTGTGGTGAGAGGCAGAGTTGTGTTTGAGGATGCAGTTGTTGACGTGCTTCCAGTACTACGTCTCTGTCCAGGAAGGCGCAACCTGACCTCGTCGTCACTAGCATCTTCCTCCACCTCCTCTGCTGACCTCATCTCTTGGCTGACTGTGGGTTGACAGTAAGTGGGATCTACAACCTCATCATCATCACCCTGTGCGTTATCACACCCGTCGTCCTCAGAGCCAACCTGTTCCTGCCCTGACAAAAAACTAAAGTTGTCGCTCCAATCAGGTATTTGAGTCTCATCATCGTCTTCCTCATTGTCTCCACCAACAGGAGTTACAGTTTGGGAATGAGGGTCTACATTATGGTCAGAACCTTCTGCATCTGGTCCTGGATCCGACTCATAAAGATTCTGGGCATCAGTGCAGATCATTTCCTCGTCTGGATTCACAGAAGCGCTGGAGTCGACCTCTGATTCCCAGGCTATAGTATGAGTAAACAGCTCTGCAGACTCAACCATCTGTTCTACCTCATACTCAGACGGGCAGCTGGAGATTTGGGAGCTGTGAGGAAGCAAGTGCGATTGGGGTGACACCTTTGAGGACTGGAGTATTTGTGATGTTGAAGTTGATGTGGAGGAGAGCCCACTTAAAGGAGCACTTGATATCCGTTGAAGCACCTGCTGTTTTTGTGCCTCATCTGGAAATTGTAGCGATTGGCGTGGCCGTAAGAAAGGGATCTTATCACATTGTCCTCTAAAAGAAGTAGACATTTTAGTTTGGCTGGAAGATGGTCTTTCTTCTGCAGATGTTACTGTTGCTTTAACACCTACCCCACGGACACAACCTTTTTCCCCTTCCCAACACGCCTATTCCCCTTTCCACCAGCAGCAGGCCTTTTTACACTCATTTTGGTGGTTAACTAATTCACAACTCTGGAGTTGTTTGCACAAAAAAACAATGGATGGGAACCGAGCAGAGCTGAGTGGCCAAACTGTGGTATTAGGCCAAAACTATTGGCTGGGTTAGATGCAGAAAAAAATTATATTCAATTTGCAACCTGCTGGAGGTCAGTATAGATGGACTAATAGAACAAGTCCCACACACAGCTAGAACCCCAAATATTTTTTCAGAGGTAGATGCAGAAAAAAATTGTATTCAGTTTGCAACCTGATGGAGGTCAGTATAGATGGACTAATAGAACAAGTCCTACACACAGCTAGAAGCCCAAATATTTTTTCAGAGGTAGATGCAGAAAAAAAATATATTCAGTTTGCAACCTGATGGAGGTCAGTATAGATGGACTAATAGAGAAAGTCCCACACACTGCTAGAAGGCCAAATATTTTTTCAGAGCTAGATGCAGACAAAAAATTATTTTTAATTTGCAACCTGATGGAGGTCAGTATAGATGGACTAATAGAGAAAGTCCCACACACTGCTAGAAGGCCAAATATTTTTCCAGAGCTAGATGCAGATATCAATTATTTTTAATTTGCAACCTGATGGAGGTCAGTATAGATGGACTAATAGAGAAAGTCCCACACACTGCTAGAAGGCCAAATATTTTTTCAGAGCTAGATGCAGACAAAAAATTATTTTTAATTTGCAACCTGATGGAGGTCAGTATAGATGGACTAATAGAGAAAGTCCCACACACTGCTAGAAGGCCAAATATTTTTTCAGAGCTAGATGCAGATATAAATTATTTTTAATTTGCAACCTGATGGAGGTCAGTATAGATGGACTAATAGAGAAAGTCCCACACACTGCTAGAAGGCCAAATATTTTTTCAGAGCTAGATGCAGATATCAATTATTTTTAATTTGCAACCTGATGGAGGTCAGTATAGATGGACTAATAGAGAAAGTCCCACACACTGCTAGAAGGACAAATATTTTTTCAGAGCTAGATGCAGACAAAAAATTATTTTTAATTTGCAACCTGATGGAGGTCAGTATAGATGGACTAATAGAGAAAGTCCCACACACTGCTAGAAGGCCAAATATTTTTTCAGAGCTAGATGCAGATATAAATTATTTTTAATTTGCAACCTGATGGAGGTCAGTATAGATGGACTAATAGAGAAAGTCCCACACACTGCTAGAAGGCCAAATATTTTTTCAGAGCTAGATGCAGAAAAAAATTATATTCAGTTTGCAACCTGATGGAGGTCAGTATAGATGGACTAATAGAACAAGTCCCACACACAGTTAGAAGGCCAAATATTTTTTCAGAGGTTGATGCAGATAAAAATTATTTTTAATTTGCAGCCTGATGGAGGTCAGTATAGATGGACTAATAGAGAAAGTCCCACACACTGCTAGAAGGCCAAATATTTTTTCAGAGCTAGATGCAGACAAAAAATTATTTTGAATTTGCAACCTGATGGAGGTCAGTATAGATGGACTAATAGAGAAAGTCCCACACACTGCTAGAAGGCCAAATATTTTTTCAGAGCTAGATGCAGACAAAAAATTATTTTTAATTTGCAACCTGATGAAGGTCAGTATAGATGGACTAATAGAGAAAGTCCCACACACTGCTAGAAGGCCAAATATTTTTCAGAGCTATATGCAGAAAAAAATTATATTTAATTTGCAACCTGATGGAGGTCAGTATAGATGGACTAATAGAACAAGTCCCACACACAGCTAGAAGCCCAAATATTTTTTCAGAGGTAGATGCAGATAAAAATTATTTTTAATTTGCAACCTGATGGAGGTCAGTATAGATGGACTAATAGAGAAAGTCCCACACACTGCTAGAAGGCCAAATATTTTTTCAGAGCTAGATGCAGACAAAAAATTATTTTGAATTTGCAGCGTGATGGAGGTCAGTATAGATGAACTAATAGAACAAGTCCCACACACTGCTAGAAGGCCAAATATTTTTTCAGAGCTAGATGCAGAAAAAAATTATATTCAGTTTGCAACCTGATGGAGGTCAGTATAGATGGACTAATAGAACAAGTCCCACACACTGCTAGAAGCCCAAATATTTTTTCAGAGCTAGATGCAGAAAAAAATTATATTCAATTTGCAACCTGATGGAGGTCAGTATAGATGGACTAATAGAATGATGCTATGCCCAAAAGATTTTACTTCACTAGGTGCAGTAAAAAAATTGGTATTCTATACACAGGTGGTATATCTTGCAACACAGATAGGCTACTCCACTGACTAACACACTCTGCAATAGGCCAAAAAGGATTAGCTTTGCTAGATTCAGCCAAATGCTGTGAAAAAAACTTGCACAGCACTGGCACAGACCTGCCTGGCAAAAACTGATAGGAACTGATGTAACCTAGTCCTGAAAAGGACTGCAATTACAATTAGTCTTTACTCCCACAATCTATCTATTTAAGAGCACAGACCTGCCTGATAAAAGTCGTAGGAAATGCTGTAACCTAGTCCTTAAAAGGACTGCAATCACAACTATTCCCTACTCCCAAGCTATCTGTAGATTTGTGCGAAAATTGGCTTGAAATTAACAAGGTATAGCGCACACAGCAACAGCGGTGCCGTCTAACACGCAGCTGCAGCAGTGAGAAAATGGTGGCGACGGGGAAAATGGCTTGGTCTTATAGGGCAAGGACATGTGACATACACTGCCAATGACACATGCCCTTGCTTGTGTGAAAAAAAGCACTTCGCTCCGTGTGTGCGCTGCTGATAGGCTGACAGATTGCACCTCCCCAACTGTAAATGTGGGAAAGAGAAAAAAAAATGGAGATCTTCATTATTCCTGCAGAGATCCATCCCCTGCCCCTCCCCCCACCCCGCTGTACACTCAAACTGCGTATTAACATTAATTTTTATCATTACTGAGAAAAAATCCAGTTATGATTTTGGTGCACGAACAGTTATCGAACATAACCTCGAACAGCCGAATTTTTCTCAAATCGTTCGTGTTCGCCGAACGGCTCGAACACCGCCCAAAACAGCTTGAATTTGAGATTGGCGAACAGTTCGAGTCGAACAACGCTCATCTCTACTTAAGAACTCAATTTGTGTGTCGTCTGTCTATTAATGTTTTATGGTTATGCATATTGTCTTTGTTTATTGTTTAGTCCCGGAGTACTAAATTTCACTAGAGGGGAATGTTTCACCCTGGCCTGGATGCCACAAGTGTAATTAAAGCTGTGTCTGAGAGCAAGGGGGAGGTTCTCTAGTCAGGGGAACATTAGCATGCAATGCCTCCTGTCTCAGGCCAGTAGGGGGAGCTGGCTGCCCCTATAAAAGCTGGTGCTGGGGGCAGGGTTAGAGAGAACTTGATGGCCTGTCTCAGCACTGAGACTTGTCCCAGAGCAGAGCAGGGACAGACAGTTGCACTGCACCTAAGAGGAAGTGTGGCAGGAGGAGAGCCACAAGCCAGAGACAAGAGGCGAAGAGAGCCTGTCTTGGCAGATCACGGATTTACTTTACCAGACTTTGGTGTCTGAGGCTGGGAGGATTCTACATCCCCCAGCAGAGAACCAGTCCGCAAGGGACTGTATATTCCTTGGCCTAAGAAGTCTGGATGCCCTGCCACAACCGAAGGGACCAGTAAAGCCATACAAGGCTGGGAGCAGAAAGGAACCCACGTCGCAGGCCATACAGGCGAGAATACACGGAAAGCTCGGAAACGTGGGCTGTTACCCTATAACGAGGAGATAGCCAGAAGGAGCGCAGAAAGCACGGTAGGCCTACACCCTCACCCTGACCAGGGCCAATTTCCCCGTTGCTCTCAGACATCCAGGTCCCCTCCTAGCTGGGACTGTTTGTGGGTCAGTTTACCTGTTCTAGTAAAGACCCTGGACTGCAACCTGTTGTCTGTGTGCTCCTTGCTCCTCCAGCACTATCAGCACTGGGACTCTCACTACCATCACTCCCACCATCCATTATACTGCCCTGGGGCCGCACTCTTCCCGTGGAGAGTCATACTACCCTAGCTGCGCACCTCATCAGCCCCAGCGGTCTGCATGCAGCGGCGGTTCCTAATGACCGCAAATCCACGGGTGGCGTAGTCGGACATAATCAATAGCACATAACGGACTACCACTGGCCTGACCACCCTGAGCCACGGAACCGGGTTGCCACTACTACTCCCATCGTTCCCTATTGCCCAGATCCGAGTGCCCCACGGCCCAGGGGGCGAGTCAGAAACATGAATGCGGCCAAGTACAGCGATATCCTGGATGAAAACCTCTTCCTGAGTGCTCCGGACCCCAGACTTGTTAGGTTCACCTAACAACAAGACAATGACCCTAAGCTAAAATAACAAAGGAGTGGTTTCAGAACAACTCTGTGATCATTATTGACTGGCCCAGCCAGAGCCCTGACCTAAACCCAATTGAGCATCTCTGGAGAGACCTGAAAATGGCTGTCCACCAATGTTCACCATCCAACCTGACGGAACTGGAGAGAATCTGCAAGGAAGAATGGCAGAGGATACCCAAATCCAGGTGTGAAAAACTTGTTGCATCATTCCCAAGAAGACTCATGACTGTACCAGCTCAAAAGGCTGCTTCCACTCAATACTGAGCAAAGGGTCTGAATATTTATGACAATGTGATATTTCAGATTTTCTTTTTTAATAAATTTGCAAACATTTCTACATTTCTGTTTTTTTTCAGTCAAGATGGGGTGCAGAGTGTACTTTAATGAGAAAAAAATGAACTTTTTAGAATTTACCAAATGGCTGCAGTGAAACAAAGAGTGAAAAATCTAAAGGGGTCTGAATACTTTCCGTACCCACTGTATGTGTACATTAGCAGCAATAGACTGACTCTGGCTGTATCTTTGGTATTTAAGCATCTAATGTACGTGTGAAAATTTAATTGGAAATGGAGTGGGAGCAGGGTCAGCTGTGGCATCACCTATTGTGAATGGTGGGTCCTGTGTCTGTGTATAGAGGTGAGCAATCGTGGGAGAAGAGCCTTGGTGAGAGAGGTTAAGAAGAACTCCAAGATCACTGTGGCTGAGCTCCAGAGATGCAGTAGAGAGATGGGAGAAAGTTTCACAAAGTCAACTATCACTGCAGCCCCCCACCAGTCGGTATAGAGGTGACTTCCTAAAAGAACATGAAGTGTGAGTCTAGAATTGCCCCAGTTACTATTGTAAAAATTGCACGATTTTTTTTTCGGATTTTAATATGAAAAAAAAAACTTTCCCAAAATGTTTTAAAAATACATTCCATACAAAACCTGATTTAAACTATAGGTCATTTTCTGATTATACATTCCCTTTAAATAAGGGGTACTACTAGAATAAATTACCTTATAATCTGGAGGTATTCTGGCACCAAAACCAAAGGCAGGAAACATTTTGTCACTATGAAAAAAAAATTAAATACATGAAGTTAAATGATCATTTCACACAATGACATGTGCATTCCAGCCCGCAGGGAATATTCTGCTCCTAAACATTACAACTTGGTTCTAAGACCATGAAGAGAAGCCTAATTCTAAATACTGTAGATAATTCTGAGATAAACAACATAGCACACTATATTTTAAAGGGAACCTACCATAAAATGTAATGATCATAGGGCTTCTCAAATTGTGAAACACCTCTCAGTTGCCAGTGAGGCTCAGATTAGGGAGCAGTTTTGATAGATGTGAGTACATGCAAGGGCAGCGTGGTTGCTCAGTGGTTAGCACTATTGTTCAAATCCAACCAAGAACAACATTTACAAGGAGTTTATATGTTCTCTCTGTGTTTGTATGGGTTTCATCTGGCTTCATAGGTTTCTTTCCACACACCAAAGTTATACTGATAGGGAATTTAGATTGTAAGCCCCCAACTGGGACAGCAATGGCACTATATAAGTGAGAATAATAAATAAATATATGCCGCTCAGGTCTTTCTCTGGGTTCACTATCCTTTGGTTTAACAGCAAAAATGTATGCCATTAAAGGGGTTGTCCACTAATCGGATAACCACTTCTCAATCACTATGCCGAGCACGCCACAAATGCTCGGTGAGCATCCGAGCAAGCTCGTTCAAAGGGTTACACTAGCACGCTCGCTCAACACTAATTGTGGCCTAAGAGCGCTAACTTCACTCTCCTCTCTTTCAGACAAATTAATGGAGGAAGTGAGAGAGTAGCCACAGCTCTCACTTCCTCCAGATGTCAATTGCGTCCAGAAGAGAGGAGAGTTAGGCCAGCGCTGATTGGCTGCAGGGATCGTGTGACAATAATGGCACACAATCCCTGGGAGAGCCAGTGTCGACACTACTGCAACGAAACCAGCACCGCAAGTGAGTATAAGTTTTCTCATTCTACTGATGGGAAACATATAGATTTAGAAGGGGTTGTCCAAGTAGTGAACAACAGCTTTAAGAAATGTTAAAGGGAACCTGTTAACAAAAAAAATGCTATTAACCTGCAAATATAGGGGTTAATCTGCAGGTTAATAGCATTAAAAACCTGCCCGGTGCCTGCACTTAGCCAAATGCTGCGAGGAGAAAATGAATTTTATTCCCCCCAACAGAATTTGGGTTTTAGTCACGGGTGCAGCGTCGGCACTGGTTCAGTTACCGCTCTGAGTATGCAGAGTGGCGGCTGTAACCATGCCCCCAGCCCTGACTGACTCTCGCTCTGCATTACGACCCGCTGTCAGTCAGGGCTGGGGGCGCAGTTACAGCTGCCACTATGTATATTCAGAGCATTGACTGAACCTACGCCGGCGCCACCCACGTGCCTTAAACTGTAACGCTGCTGGGGAGAATAAAGTTAATTTTCTCCCGGCAGCGTTCGGCTGCATGCAGGTGCCGGGCAGGTTTTTAATGCTATTAGCCTGCAGATTAACCCCTATATTTGCAGGTTAATAGTATTTTTTTGTTGACAGGTTCCCTTTAACCTTAACTCCATATGGTGAGATCCAATCCAAGAACCACCATGTTTTACGTAGTGAAATTCCAGTAAAAAAAAGTTGAGCCTTGTTATAGAGAATGCTACTAGCTTTTTAACAATGTCGTTCTAAAAATTGCCATTCAAGTAGCACCCAGTGAAGCTGCCTTGTAATGTAAGAACTGCATGAATCCAGAAAACACTAAGATCTGCTTTATTTTTTCCTTTGTGCTTTAAGGCCCAAACCATAGAGGAATATGTTTAAAAAGCAACTGCTACAATGCATAACAGGAGTATTTTGATTATAGGTTCCCTCTAAAGTATATTGCAGCCAATCAATGTAAAAGTACTCTTCCCTTTTATCATATCAGACAGCCACAATTGAATATTTACCTAAAGAATATTCTCAGTGATAAAAAAAGATACAAATGATAAGTGAAAGAGAACCTGTCAGCACAAAATGACTGTTCAAACCAAGCACAGATGCTTAGTGGGATCTTGGTGTGGCCAAAAATCTTAGTGCACCTTCTCTCCTATTAGTTTTCCTTCCATCTCTACCCTCCTCTGGTTCTTGTAAAGTCAGAGCTGTCAATCAATGAAGAGAGGGGAGGAGATAGATCCAAAAAAGTAAGGGTGAAGGTGCATTAAACCGTTTTCTCACGCCAGTGTGTGTATATGCTTGGTTTGATCAGTCCTTTTGTGCTGACAGAGTCCCTTAAATAAATATTATATTGTTCTCCCTGGGGCACATATCCTAAGAAGTTTTCATTCAAATATTTTAGAAAACCAATTCCCTCAATGTCAAGTGATATCAGCCAATTATGTGGTCACATATACTGTATACTGTAAGTTAATTTAAAGCAAATGGTTAAAATGAACCACTTAACATAATGCTCAGCGCAACATTGATTTGGGGTTTTTAAAAAGCTGACAAGCTGGTCCATAGGGATTAAAACATGCTGACTATATTACTTTTATGCAATTAGCTTACTAAGTTAGAAAAACCTATATCCTCTTCAAAAAGGAATAGAAAAGAGCCAGAGAAGAGTAATTTGCTGGAATTGATAAAGCTGCCCATGTGTATTTTTTTCTAGGTGTGTGCTAGAATGCGTAAAAGCATGGTTACAGGAATGAAGCCTTCATTCCAAAGTACAGCAATTAGTAGCATAGCCCTCTTAAAGGGAATTACTATCCTTATGGAGATCATGTTAATGAGTGTTTAAAATCTGAATGCAACTGTCAGCAATGCTCAAGCATTAATGGTCTATCACCCACTGTGTTACTAATGATCACTGTATAGTAGATGGTCATAACAATTCCCACAATGCACGCCATCAAAATTCAGTGAAGGTTCTCTACCTAAATATTGTACATTTAAAGGGAACCTGTCATCAGAAAAAAATGCTATTAACCTGTAGAAATGGGGCTAATCTGAAAGTTATTAGCATTATTAACCTGCTCGGCGCCTGCACGTAGCCGAACGCTGCAGGACGAAAGTTAACTTTATTATCCCCCTGCCAGAGTTAAAGTTTCAGTCACCGAGGCAGCTCCAGCGCTGGTTCAGTCACTGCTCTGAGTATACAGAGCAGCAGATGTATCCGCACCCGGACCTGACTTCCACTGTTGTAACCAGTGATCCTGAGTTGGAACTCTTAAAGGGAATCTGTCAGCAGGCTTTTGCTGTGTAATCTGAGAGCAGCATGAGGTAGGGGCTGAGACACTGATTTCAGCAATGTGTCACTTATTAGGCTGTATTGTTGTTTTAATATCATGGGTGTTTTACTAGCAGAAGATTATCACTAGAGGACTAAAGCCCACATGTCAAGTGGTCCAGCTCTGCCCTCAGTACTGATAAGCACCTCACTGTCAATATACAATGTATATAGAAAGCTGTAGTATGGACAGGGCTAGATTCTGAGCTCTGCTATATGCTACATCTAAGAACTCTGATTGTGTCACAACGGCTGCACCCAGTAAACTAAGTGACACATCCCTGGAATCAGGGTCTCTTTCTCTACATTATGCTGCTCTCAGATGAGCTGGGTTGCCAACCGTCCAGAAAATCCTGGACAGTCTGTAAAAATAGGACATTTCTTTTGCCCTGTACGTAAAAAAAGATTTAACGCGCCCGTGATATTTTTGCAACTAAAGAAACTTGCAGATTATTTTGACTGTAATTATCATCATTTTACAGTGAATGCAGTTGATGTCTCATATCAGAATTATGGTCAGTAGACATGGGTCACTTATAATCATAGTGATTTACTATGGTTTTCCAATATGACTGTAAAAAATATTGTCTGTCCGTGATTTTTTCATAAGCTGTCCAGAAAAAATAAAAAGTCAAGTTGACAACCCTGCAGATGAGGTATGAAAACCTGGTGACAGATTCCCCTTAACACGGTTGTCTCAAGTTTGAAGAACCCCAGGCAAATGGAGTGGTGGTAGATCATGCACACTCCATTCATATTTATGGAGGTGCTGAAGATCAACCAACACAGTGCTCGACTATCTCCTTTGATTTTTGAGTGGAGCAGCAGTGCGCATGATTGACCATTGCTTCATTCACACTGGGTTCATCAGAGTTCCGGTTCCCAGGATTAGTGGGAATCCCAGTAGTCGGACCCCCAGCGACTGGGAAGTTATCACCTCTCCTATTGCTACGGGATGACTTCCAAACTTGAGAATTCCCCTTTAAATGTCCTGCTTAACTAAAACAGTGGTTACGCATCTGCTCCTCCGTACCATTCACTACAGGAGTAGCCGAGAGCTCTACTGGATGGGAAAACCCCTTTATTGTAACTGTTACAACTTGTATCAATAGATATAAAAACTAAATTCTCTTTGTTGTTGCCTTTGTTCAGTGTAAAGAAAGAATGACAGGTACACAAATTGCATCACGGCAGTGTTTGACAGGTATTACACTGGATTAGCTGAAATCTTTGGTGCAGATAGGGATCCATTTTCGGTTTAAATTACAAGCTTCCTTTTCTATGAAATGTCTTGTTTTCACAGAGATCAGCATTGATTTGCGTCCTAGGTAATCATTACCTTAGCTTCTTAGTCTCAATGTTAAGTCTCACATTGAAATATAAATGTTACAGCACTTTTTTTTTTACCTTTTTATTTTTAGCTAAAGGAATAAAATAAGAGATTCATCTGAAGAGATGTGAGCTGTCTTATAACAGCTTGACAGAGTATTCTGATTGACATCTCTACTTCCGAAAATTCTCCAGCAGCCGGTGCCTCTCCATACCACATGTCATCTCTGATTTACCGCAGTGTTCGGCTAAGCAGGTGTGATGTCTGCGGGTGGCTTGCTACCTAGGCAGATCACAATCACTGTTTTCTAAAGTGAAAAGGCTGTCAATCAGCCCTTATTATGTGGTCTTGTCAGCTCTGTATAGAAACCGATATTATTATTTCAGCGAATGAATTGAATAATTCTGCTTTTGTCCCGAGTGTTACTGCCAGGCACTTTCAAGCCGCTCAATGACAGAACCTTTGAAGTCCAAGATCAAGGTTTATAGGTTGACACAGAATATGAACCAAATATGACTGAAAGTGAGGAGCTTATGCGTTGACCTTGATACACTGCGAAACAAGAGGAAGTACGTCTGCTTAATCAATAGCTCCTGCACTGGTTTGGTAATATGATCCCATGGCATAAGACCAAAGTACGACAGATAAAGGGAAAATGAGAGAAATGAAAGAAGAATTATTGTCTGTAAGGATCTGTGCAATCAGGTTTGTGAAGAATTGGATTTGTTTGAGTATGTTCCATATTATTAGTACAAGCAAAAGTGGAACATATGTATAAAAGTCACAATCTGTCAAAATGAACTTTGTGTGTATTTGCTCTTTAGTGGTTACATATTAACTATTTTTACATATAAATATTGTCATATGTTAACATATAATCTTCCATTTTTGCTGTTTTCACAGTTTTTTTTCTCTTGTTTTAAATGGAAAAAGGCTATTAACCTGCAGATATGAGGTTCACCTGCAGTCTAATAGGGTTCTGAACATGCCCAGTGTCCGCACTTACTATAGAGCCCCGCTGCCAGGGGGAAATTAATTTTATCCCCCCACCGGCATCATTCGGCATTTAGTGAAAGGAGTGGCGCCGGCGTGGGTTCAGTCAGGCTTCAACAGCGCCCCCAGCACTGACTGACAGCAACTCAACATTAGGGCCGGCTGTCAGTCAGTGTAGGAGGCGCAGTTACAGCCGGTACTCTCTATACACAGAGCGGTGACTGAAACCAGGCACTTTCAAGCCGCTCAATGACAGAACCTTTGAAGTCCAAGATCAAGGTTTGTAGGTTGACACAGAATATGAACCAAATATGACTGCAAGTGAGGAGATTATGCGTTGACCTTGATACACCGCGAAACAAGAGGAAGTATGTCTGCTTAATCAATGGCTCCAGCACTAGTTTGGTAATATGATCCATGGTGTCCATTATATACACAAGTGGTCAAAATTGTTGGTAACCCTTGTTTACTGAAAGAAAAACCCACAATAGTCACAGAAATAACTTGAATCTGACAAAAGTAATAATGAATTAAAAATCTATGAAAATGAACAAATGAAAGTCAGTCATTGCTTTTCAGCCCTGCTTCCACAGAAATTTAAAAAAAAATTTAACTCAAGAAATAGGCCTGGACAGAAATGATGGTACTCTTAACTTAATATTTTGTTGAACAACCTTTTTAGGCAATCACTACAATCAAACGATTTCTGTAACTGTCAATGAGACTTCTGCACCTCTCGACAGGTATTTTGGCCCACTCCTCAAGAGCAAACTGCTCCAGTTGTCTCGTGTTTGAAGGTTGCCTTTTCCAGACGGCATGTTTCAGCTCTTTCCAAAGATGCTCAATAGGATTTAAGTCAGGGTTCATAGAAGGCCACTTCAGAATAGTCCAATGTTTTCCTCTTAGCCATTCTTGGGTGTTTTTAGCTGTGTGTTTTGGGTCATTATCCTGTTGCAAGACCCATGACCTGCGACTGAGACCAAGCTTTCTGACACTGGGCAGCATATTTCACTCTAGAATCCCTTGATAGTCTTGAGATTTCATTGTACCCTGCACAGATTCAAGACACCCTGTGCCAGATGCAGCAAAGCAGCCCCAGTCCCAGAGCCTCCTCCATGTTTCACAGTAGGGACAGTGTACTTTTCTTGATATGCTTCATTTTTACATCTGTGAACATAGAGCTGATGTGTCTTGCTAAAAACTTAAATTTTTGTCTCATCTGTCCATAGGACATTCTCCCAGAAGCTTAGTGGCTTGTCAACATGTAGTTTGGCAAATTCCAGTCTTTTTTATGATTTTTTTTCAATAGTGGTGTTCTCCTTGGTTGTCTCCCATGAAGTCCACTTTGGATCAAACAACGACGGATGGTGCGATTTGACACAGATGTTCTTTGAGCTGGAAGTTCACCTTTAATCTCTTTAGAACTTATCCTTGGCTCTTTTGTTACCATTCGTATTATCCGTCTCTTTGATTTGTCATCAATTTTCCTCCTGCGGCTATGTCCAGGGAGGTTGGCTACAGTCCCATGGATCTTAAATTTCTGAATAATATGTGCAACTGTAGTCACAGGAACATCAAGCTGCTTGGAGGTGGTCTTATAACATTTACCTTTAACATGCTTGTCTATAATTATCTTTCTAATCTCCTGAGACAACTCTTTCCTTTGCTTCCTCTGGTTCATGTTGAGTGTGGTACACACCATGTCACCAAACAGCACAGTGAGTATCTGTAGCCCTATATACAGGCCCCCTGACTGATTACAAGATTGTAGACACCTGTGATGCTAATTAGTGGACACAACTTGGTTTAACATGTCCCTTTTGTCACATTATTTTCAGGGGTACCATCATTTCTGTCCAGGCCTATTTCATGAGTTTAATTTTTTTTAATATTCTGTGGAAGCAGGGTTGAAAAGCAATGTCTGACTTTCATTTGTTCATTTTCATAGATTTTTAATTTATTATTAATTTTGTCAGATTCAAGTTATTTCTGTGACCATTGTGGGTTTTTCTTTCATAAAAATGAGGGGTACCAACAATTTTGACCATGTGTGTAGGCTTTGCCCAACTGTGTATTTTCATTCCATTGTGGCGCTAGACATATTTTCTGTTGTTTACCCTGTTACCTATCTGTCTGTCTTTATCTTCTATAGTTGTTTTAACCTTTATTATTAAATTAATGAATATAATTTTAGCCTAAAAAAACTCCAGTTTTTTTTCCTTGTCTTTTCATTTTTTTAATTATATGGGTAGGTAGGATCAAGCTGTGATTAAAACTGCCATAGGCTGATGGGTGGAGTGCTCGGTCAGAGAGCCTGTGTATACAAATGTCAAAGACCGACTGTCACTTCCAAACAGAGAACAGGTGTCAACAGGTGTAAGCTATAATTGTAGGCTATCAGCCCAGGAGAGGTACCATATTTGGTTAGGTTCCCAGCAAAGAAGATCAACTTGTCGATGACAATTGGGCACACATGAATTGGCCAATTTATGAGCTAAGTATCTACATTTTAACTTTTTTTTCTAGAGCAGTAATGCAATTCCAATTTCATATATTCCATGTTTGCATACTATAGTGTTACAGAGTGCAGCTTTAATTTGTTAGTTACATATGGAAGTGGCTCTCTTAGCTTGCACCTGTTCACACCTGTTTTTCTGTTTGGAAGTGACAGTCAGTCTTTGATATTTTTATACCTGGCTATTCTGCCCGCTGCTGACTCAGAGTGATCACTGACGGCTCTTTTTGACGATTCTGTTGCTTCCCGTCAACAGAGCAGCTCTTCCTCTTCCGCTCTGTTGACGTGGCGTGGCTGCCGACATCATGCTGACTGACAACCACTCCCCCTCAGTTTTGCAGCTGTCAATCAGCATGACATCGGCAGTCACGCTCCTTCAACAGAGCAGCGCAGAAGAGAAGCAGCTTTTGTCGATGTGACATCAGCGGAGTCCAGATAAAATGGCACAATACAATGCAGTTTACATGAGTAGTTTCCTTATATTGTCAAAAAGCTGTCAGTGCCTATCATTTTGCTGGCCCTCTACAGTAGCTAATAAAGTCCATAATAGATTTGGGAAAGAAGACTTGTATTATATTGTTTTATTCTATGAATCTGACTAGAAATATACAGTAAAACTTTATTCTGTGTTGTGCTCACTATGCGGCCACACATGGAGTAGCATTGGGTGGATTCCTAGGGTAGGATAAAAAGGTTTTACTACATCTACTTCAATTATTTATTTTTTTTACTACACTTTCAAGATGCGGTAGCAGGCAACGATACATACAGCAGGTACAAATAGTCAGTTTTCTGCATTTTGTATTCCTCCAGCAGAGAGCTCTGATCTTGCTGACATCCTGTGTGCTTTGTACATATATATTTTTATTGTTCACACTGTGCTTAGCTCTCTTAAAGTAGCTGCATTCCCCAATGTAAACTTAATGACAATCTAGTATGTGCCATTCTATTTATAAGTATGTTTACTAGTATCCTAACTCTGAATAATTGGGATGGGACTCCACTCTTCTGTCTTTTGTCTCATGTTATCCAGCTTTTCTGCTAATCTTCTCATTGTACTTGACCCTACTTGGAAGGCTTGTGGTGTCTCCGTGTGAGTCTCACCTATGGATACTCCATTACAGACTTGTGTTTTTTGTGTTGAATAAATTATTGGTTTATACAATCTATGGATATACTGTCAAAGCTGTGTAACTCTCAGTAGTCTTTACCAGGTCATGTTTCATGTTACCACTACATATTTGTGTTAGTTATCATGGAATTCTAATGTAAATTAATTGAATTGGTAGAAACATTACATTATGTGCTAACTTTCAAGTGACTATATACCCCTTGTGTAATTTCCAAAGAAAAGTCAAGCTCCAAGTAAACTTCTAATATAGATGGGTTGGAGTCTAAGGGGTAAAGAGTCGATATTGACTTTTAGGATCATTGCCTCCAATAGGTAGCACTAGAGTTATAGTCCTCTTCCTCTGTAAAGAGACAATTTGCAATTTAGCTGGGGGAAACTCGTGTATCTCTATATCATGACTATTGGTGCTATTGAAGTTTAAAGGGATTGTCCGGTCTAAAGATACTATTCTGCAGTCACTCTGTGAGACTGCAGATTTGTGAATCCTCATAACGCACGCACTGCGTGCTGTGAGTTTTTTCCAGTGCCTGTGTCATGTAACCTCAAGTATGCGATATGTATACTCTCGGCCACATTCCAACTAGACGATTTCCAGTTTTGCTCAATACACTTGCATTGAGCGAGGCTGCACCCATCTAGTCGGATTGTGGCCGGAGTATGCATATCGCTGGTATTAGAGAATCTTCACAGTATGAAGTGCATGCGATGTGAGGATTTACAAGTCTGCAGTCACATAGAGTGACTGCAGTTTTGTAGCTTTAGACCGGACAACCCCTAAATTAATAATGCATTTTGGACATTCCCTATTTGTTAGATGGAGTTTTGGGCAAAACATCCCTCTACTAGGACCACCAGTGACTGGTTGTGATATATAGTGAAGCCTGATATTAAGCAATTAAAACCACAGGGTGAATTAAGCATTACATAGTTATTGCTTTGAAAAGTAAAATTTGATCCAGCACCTCGATAAAACTTACATTTCTTTATTTCATATCATTTAAAAACATGGTTGTCACCAATCTGCTGCTCACTTCGTCCTAGGGACGCAGTGAGTGACAACTCAGCCGACCAATAGATGTCAGGGGCATACTGAGCTGTCAGTATTGTGAATGTGATAGCCCAGCCCCCCAATCAGGGACTAGAGCGTGCTGACTATCCTTCTGCTTTATGGATAGTCCAGCCTTCCAATCAGGGGCTGCAGCATGCTGGGCTGTTCCCTTGCAAATTTTTAAGATTGCACAGCAACCCAATCCCAGGCTGGGCCTGCTAGACTTCCTCTAGGTCTCACCCTTTCGGAGTGATCGCTTGGCTATTTAGCTGGCTGCAATGGTCAGATCATTGTCAGTGGTAGCTTTGATTCGTGAAGTGTGTGCCCTGTGCTTTAGTGTTCTGCTGTTCTGATCTTTTGCTGCCTGACCTCGGACCTTGCCTTTGCCCCCTTATCTGGATCCACACCGTTTTGGACGGCTGACTTCGGACTGTAGTGCTCACGTACTATGGCCATTTTGCGCCCTTCTGGCGCTTCTACGGGTCCAAGTGGAAGTAGAAGCGCCAGAAGGTCGCGAAACAGCCTAGTCCATGAGCACCCCACTTATCCCTCTGCCTACTGCATAGATGTCCACAATACTAATGGAATAAAGAACGTTTTTATTTTTCAAAAAGGAATGGTGAGTGCGGCTCTTTCTTCTTTGCGCTTAAGTTTTGTTCTTCATACTTGTTGAGCAATAGCACCAGTATCATTCCGATTGCCTAAAAAGAGCTCACAGTGGGGAAATATACAGCACGTGCTATCTTGACTGATTGGTGCTGCAGTCCTTGTATGAACTAAATGCAATGTGCTCATGCCATTCAGCTTACCAACATGACACATGGTTGTGGATCATGGGGAGGTGAGTAAACCAGCAGAGGCGCTTACAGTAAGATATTATAAGAAATCTGTAACATACCTGGCGGCATCCTTGCATAGTGGTCCATCTCCCACTGTGCAAGAGCACGCACTTGATTTCCAGTCCAGACAGCCACTCTGGCTTCTTTCCATACTGTCTGCTTTGCTCTGCTCTGGCTGCTTAGGGCGACGCACGCTGAACTTCCTGTTTCTTGTAGCTGCTGCAGACACACCCCTAATGCGTCCTCAGCCTATTGCTGTCTGTCACCTGGTATTTAAACCAGCTCCTCCTTGGAATCCATGCCTGAGCATCTTGTTCTGTCAGTTGGCTTCTTGTCTCTGATGTGCCAGGTCCTGTCTAAGTTTCCTGCCTTGCAGTATCAGTTCCCGTGTCTGAACTGTGTCCTGTCTGTGCACTCTAGCCAGCAGTCTTTCTGCCTTTCCTGGAGGCTGTATTTCCAGGCCAGTCTGAACACGCTCCTAGCCTGTTCGGTCCGCCTTCTAGGGGCCGCATACCTAGATCTGTTATCTGTGTTTTCTTGCCTGTCTGTCCGCCTTCCTGGAGGCTGTATTTCCAGGCCAGTCTGAACACGCTCCTAGCCTGTTCATCCCGCCTTCTAGGGGCCGCATACCTAGACCCGCTCCTGTATCTCGCTGCAGTGTCCGTTCTTATCTGAACACTCTCCTAGCCGGTTACCTGTTTTTCTCTATGTCCGTACCTTCCCTTTTCCTGCAGACTCTGAACCTGCACCTAACTCCTACTCGTTGTCACTGTACTTCCGTTTGTGAGTTTAGAGTCCACTCGCTACTTCATTGCAAGTATCTTGTGTGTATCTGGTTCTGCCTTTCCCTTTCAGTCTGTTCCGTGTGAACAGAGCCCTGTCCCCTCTGCTCTGCCTTGTTTGCCGCTCCGGCGGTTTCTGCCCGCTCTACCTTGCTCGCCGCTCCGGCGGTTCTTGCCTGCTCTGCCTTGCTCACCGCTTCTGCGGTTTCCGCCCTGCTCTGCCTTGCTCACCGCTCCTGCAGTTTCCGCCCTGCTCTGCCTTGCTCACCGCTCCTGCGGTTTCCGCCCTGCTCTGCTTTGCTCACTGCTCCGGCAGTCTCGCTCTGCTCTGACCCTTTGCTCACTGCTCCGGCAGTCTCGCTCTGCTCTGACCCTTTGCTCACTGCTCCGGCAGTCTCGCTCTGCTCTGATCCTTTGCTCACTGCTCCGGCAGTCTCGCTCTGCTCTGATCCTTTGCTCACTGCTCCGGCAGTCTCGCTCTGACCCTTTGCTCACTGCTCCGGCAGTCTCGCTCTGCTCTGAACCTTTGCTCACTGCTCCGGCAGTTTTGCTCTGCTCTGACCCTTTGCTCACTGCTCCGGCAGTCTCGCTCTGCTCTGACCCTTTGCTCACTGCACCGGAAGTCTCGCTCTGCGCTGATCCTTTGCTCACTGCTCCGGCAGTCTCGCTCTGCTCCTTTGCTCACTGCTCCGGCAGTCTAACTCTGCTCTGACCCTTTGCTCACTGCTCCGGCAGTCTAACTCTGCTCTGACCCTTTGCTCACTGCTCCGGCAGTCTCGCTCTGCTCTGACTCTTTGCTCACTGCACCGGAAGTCTCGCTCTGCGCTGATCCTTTGCTCACTGCTCCGGCAGTCTAACTCTGCTCTGACCCTTTGCTCACTGCTCCGGCAGTCTCGCTCTGCTCTGACTCTTTGCTCACTGCTCCGGAAGTCTCGCTCTGCGCTGATCCTTTGCTCACTGCTCCGGCAGTCTCGCTCTGCTCTGATCCTTTGCTCACTGCTCCGGCAGTCTCCCTCTGCTCTGACCCTTTGCTCACTGCTCCGGCAGTCTAACTCTGCTCTGACCCTTTGCTCACTGCTCCGGCAGTCTAAATCTGCTCTGACCCTTTGCTCACTGCTCCGGCAGTCTCGCTCTGCTCTAACCCTTTGCTCACTGCTCCGGCAGTCTCGCTCTGCTCTGACCCTTTGCTCACTGCTCCGGCAGTCTAACTCTGCTCTGACCCTTTGCTCACTGCTCCGGCTGTCTCGCTCTGCTCTGACCCTTTGCTCACTGCTCCGGCAGTCTCGCTCTGCTCTGACCTTTTGCTCACTGCTCCGGCAGTCTGACCCTTTGCTCACTGCTCCGGCAGTCTCTTCCTGCTCCACTCTCGCTCACCGCTCCAGGCGGCCTCGTCCTGCTCTACTCTCGCTCACCGCTCCAGGCGGCCTTGTCTTGCTCTGCTCTCGCTCGCCTCTCCGGGCGGCCTCACTCTGCTTTGTTTGTCCACCGCATCTGCGGTTCTGTTCCTGAGTCCCAGTCTGTACTGGGTCCTATCCACTCTGTGCTCCAACCTGTCGTACCTGCCAGTACCTCCCTGCCTGCATACCAGTCGTGCTTACCAGCATCCACCTGCCTGCATACCGGCCGTACCTGCCAGTACCTCCCTGTTTGCATACCAGTCGTGCTTGCCAGCATCCACCCGTCTGCATACCAGCCGTGTCTGCCTATACCCACCAGTCTGTGTGCCAGCCTAACCTGCCTGTTCCTGTATTCCCCAGTGTGGGTCAACAGCCGTGTCCGGGGTCTGACTTGGAGTGGCACCTGGTCCCTCTGCTCGATTCCTCCTTGGTGCACTGGCATCGTATGCCGTCGTGCAACCTTGGTCGGATCGGGTGGATACTTAGTTACGCCCCTCCAGGCATTCACTCTCCGATACGGTCCAGTGGAATCACTACATATACACGCACACGCCAGTCAGTCCGGGCGTCTGCATTATAAAATCATTGAAGCTACATTATGTTTCACAGGTTTAACGTGACAGAGAAGGGTCAGAAGTCTGTGGTGTCTGATTCCTCATACTCCTGCACTGATTAGAAGCACTTCATCATCATATTAAATGGTGCAGGTTTCTGCTAGCAGTGCAAGGGTTAAATCTGTCCAGTTGAGAGTCTCTGAAGATTTCCTGCTTTGATGATCTCAGCTGTTCAGTGTTGGCCATAACCCTCTGCTATTTATACTCGCCTCTGGCAATCGGGATTGCCGGTCTTTGTTTTATACTGCCTGGTGAGGAGTTGGAGGTGTTTGTTGAGGTGACGTTTGGAGTGTTGTTCAAAACACTGTTGCTTGGTGATTGGTCTGTGTGCATATCCTCATCCTATCCTATTTGGTTGTTCCTTCCTTTTACTTCTGGGTGTTCTACTCTGTTTGTGAGTGCATATTTGTATGATTGGTATTTTCATTTATCCCTGTACGTCTTTCTTTGTAAGTCTAGTTTGTGTATTCTTGTACACAACTATTCCCCACTTCCCTGGATGGGGGAGGGAACAGATTATTCAGGCTTATTCACGAGCTCAGCAAGGTACGTGGTCCAGGCATCTTCACCATTAGAAGTAATCCGGGGAGCAGGAATAGCTAGGGTGCCCCTAGTTTTAGGGATAGGGTAGGAGCCCCTAGCCCCAGGATATCAAACAACAGTCAGTGACAGTATGTGTGTGGCCTGGCATAAGTTATCATCCCAAATTATTTTTATTTATTTTATTTGCTTATATAGCACCATTAATTTCTGCAGCGCTTTACAGACATCATCATCACTGTCCTCATTGGGGCTCACAATCTAAGTTCCAAATCAATAAGTCTTTGGAGTGTGGGAGAAAACCGGAGCACCCAGAGGAAACCCACGCAAACACGGGGAGAACATACAAACTCCTTGCAGATGTTGTCCTTGGTGGGATTTAAACAAGGACCCCGGCGCTGCAAAACAACAATGCTAACCACGGAGCCAACATGCTTGTTACTTTTTCATTTCAATCTGTGCCCAGCTCGTAGCAAACTAATCACTAGAATAAAATGGTTTGTATGCATGTGCACTTCCACAGGTGGATCATGTCAAAGTCTAGCTCTGAATTTTAGTTACTCACATTAGTGGTGTACATTCTCCCTCTGTAATCCAGTGATTCCAGTTGCTTTTTAAAGCATTACTGGTTTTCTACATAAATGCCTGATTCACCCATTTAATATTCTGTTTACTAATTACCATTCCTACCTACATTTCACCCTCCTTTAATACACCCTAGACCACAAGAATGAACCCACACTTCTACAGTAGACTACAATAGAATATAGGATATTGTTTCTAATTTTTATTATTGCATTCTTAATGATAGTTAAATCTGAATTTTCAAGAAATACATGAGAATGCTATTCTGACCTGCATATTCGAACATTTCACAAAAGTCAATAATCAAACGAGAAGCCAGTAGTTAATGGAAGGAACGCTGCCGTACAGTATCCTATTTCTGATATATTTGTATTGTCATCTAGTGTAAGGTACTTAATGATTTCCTTTGCTAAGTCACTCTACAAACTGCAGGTCAATTGTATTTGGCACTCTAGAATTGCAAATATACAACTTTATCAAATAAATATTCATGTCTTATCTACATTGTGCTAGACATTATTAGGCTTCATTCTGTAACCATTGATTGAAAATAATCAAGAGCCAAACTGTTTCTGCCTGTATATTGTAGCAAGGTCGACTAGCAAGCGCTCAGCTTATTACAAAGTGGATTGTGTTACCTTCACAGTCTGATCTGAGATACTCGGCTATGGAGCAAGTTTATTATTTAGTATAAAAGGAACCTTAAGGCAGACTTAGGGGAATACCTGTAGAGGTGTCGCGGTGGATAAACATCTTCTTGCGTCAAGATTCTTCAAAATAATTATAACGCTACAGACAAGCCAGTTATTAGGACATTGCAAACAATTACAGAGAGATACATAATGGATCCCCTGAGTAGGCCAGCGCCACAAATCATATGTTACCTGTCATAGTCTTGGCAAATCTCCCCAACAGCCACCAGTGCTTTGAGATACTCATTGGGCTGGTAAGGATGGATGTAGTGCAGGGAGCAACTGTTCCTTGGGTCACCGTTCGATGCTGTGAAATCAATTGCTACCTAGAAATAAATAAAATGCATCAAAATCCATTACTGCATTATACCGAGCTAGCAAACATTGTACTGCATTTTATGTTAAGAGCTTCAAAATGTATTTAAACACCAGTAAATTGTAAATTCTGTACAAGTACAATGTAGGATAAGGTATTAGATGGGGTCTAGCACAATACTAATTGGTAAAATTATTTTTGTATAATTACGGTAGGTATCAACTACAACAACTTATAGTTTTAGTCACATAGCAAGAATATCAGGAGCGTCTTGATTAGAGATGAGCGGTGTTCGACTAGAACTGTTCGCCAATCTCAAATTCGAGCTGTTTTGGGCGGTGTTCGAGTTGTTCGACGAACCCGAACGATTTGCAAAAAATTCGGCTGTTCGAGGTTATGTTCGATAACTGTTCGTGCACCAAAAGCGTGTCCTGCATGTCTGGCGCTATTTAGAGCACCAATCATGCAGGGATTGTCTGTCACTCACTGTAATGCCACAGCCATGGTGGTTGTGGCATTACAGTGATTGCCCAAATCGATGGGAACAGTGCCAACAGTGAAACATGAAAAGCCGGCAATTCAGCAGCGGCATACACCTGTACCCGACAATTTAGAACCGAAAGAATAGGGCATCACACATAGATTAGATAGATATAAACATGTCAGTCACATATATATGAAGTACAGTGACAGTGCTGCTTACTGTACTTGTCATTTAGCGTAAAGGATTTATCAAAAAAAATAATAGTGTTTTCATGCACTGTCTCTTTAAAAAAGCCGGCCGGCAATTCAGCAGCGGTACCCGACAATTTATAACAGACAGAATAGAGCTTCACACATAGATTAGATAGATAGAAACATGTCAGTCACATATATATGAAGTACAGTGATAGTGTTGGTTACTGTACTTGTCATTTAGTATTAAAATAAAGGATTTATTATTAAAAAAATTGGCGTGGAGTTCCCCTTAATTTTAGGCTCTAGCGGAGGTTAAGCAGACGGCTGGGGCAGATGTTTGAAGCCTGGGAAGGGGGTAATACCCACGGAGCTTAACAGGCTACTAATATCAGCCCCCAGCTGAATACATAGCCTTTACTAGCTATTAAAATGGGGGACCCCCCAAAAAAAATGACGTGGGGTCCCCCCTAATTTAATAGCTAGCAAAGGCTAGGCAGACAGCTGGGGGCTGATATTAATAGCCCAGGAAGGGTGCCATGAATAATGGCCCCCTCCCAGGCTAGAAACACCAGCCGTCAGCCGCCCCAGAAATGGCGCATCCATAGGATGCGCCAATTCTGGCACTTAGCCTCGCTCTTCCACGCTGCCCTGGTGCGGTGGCAGGGGGTAATAGGGTTGGGGTTGATGTCAGCTTATAATGCCAGCTGACATCAAGCCCAGGTTAGTAATGGAGAGGCGTCTATAAGACACCCCCATTACTAACCCCATAGTCAAAGTTAAAAAAAACACAAACACCCAGAATAAAGTCCTTTAATTGAAATAAAGACACAATCCTTTATTGTTCTAAATTAAACCATACTTACCGTCACGCCCATTCCAGCTGAAGCCAACGATCTCCTGCAATAAAAGAAAAATAATAAAGCAACCTCATCCTTACCTTTCCATGGTTCCCACGACAGCTTCAGCTCTGCTACATCGAGATGACAGGCTGGACCGCAGCAGAACGCTGCCATCCAGCCTCTCATCCCGCAGACACTGAGAAGCGCAGGCTTGCTTGCGCTGCTCAGCGTCTCTCTGTGACGACATCCAGATGAGCCGAGTTCATGTCCAATGAACTCGGCTCACCTCATGCACGTCACTGACAGCGTGGGAAAATTCTCACGCTGAAGCGGTGAGTGCAGGAGAATTCTCCCACGCTGTCAGTGACGTGCATAAGGTGAGCTCATGTCCAATGAACTCAGCTCACCTCCTGCACGTCACTGACAGCGTGGGAGAATTCTCCGGCACTCAGCGCTTCAGTGTGAGAATTCTCCCACGCTGAAGCGCTGAGTGCAGGAGAATTTTCCCACGCTGTCAGTGACGTGCATGAGGTGAGCCGAGTTCATTGGACAATAACTCGGCTCATCTGGATGCCCTCACAGAGAGACACTGTGGAGCGCAAGCAAGCCTGCGCTTCTCAGTGTCTGCGGGATGACAGGCTGGATGGCAGCGTTCTGCTGCGGTCCAGCCTGTCATCTCGATGTAGCAGAGCTGAAGCTGTCGTGGGAACCATGGAAAGGTAAGGATGAGGTTGCTTTATTATTTTTCTTTTATTGCAGGAGATCGTTGGCTTCAGCTGGAATGGGCGTGATGGTAAGTATGGTTTAATTTAGAACAATAAAGAATTGTGTGTTTATTTCAATTAAAGGACTTTTTTCTGGGTGTTGTGTTTTTTTTAAATACTTTACTAGAAATTCATGGTGGTCATGTCTAATATTGGCGTGACCCCATGAATTTCGGGCTTAGGGCCAGCTGATAATGCCAAGCTGGCCCTAACCCCTTTATTACCCAGTGAGCCACCGCATCAGGGCCCTGGATGAGTTGGGTACAGCGCCAGAAGATGGCGCTTCTATGAACGCGCCATTTTCCGGGGTGGCTGCGGACTGCAATTTGCAGCGGGGGTGGCCCAGAAAGCTTGGGCCTCCCTGCGCTGCGGATTCCAGCCCCCAGCTGCCTAGTTGTACCTGGCTGGACACAAAAACAGGGCGAAGCCCCACGTCAATTTTCTTTAAATTATTTCATGAAATAATTAAGAAAAAAAGGGCTTCCCTATATTGTTGTGTCCGGCCAGGTACAAATAGGCAGCTGGTGGTTGGGGGCAGCCCGTTCCTGCCTGCTGTACCTGGCTGGACACAAATATAGTGCGAAGCCCCACGTCAATTTTCTTTAAATTATTTCATGAAATAATTAAGAAAAAAAGGGCTTCCCTATATTGTTGTGTCCGGCCAGGTACAAATAGGCAGCTGGTGGTTGGGGGCAGCCCGTTCCTGCCTGCTGTACCTGGCTGGACACAAATATAGTGCGAAGCCCCACGTCAATTTTTTTAAAATTATTTCATGAATTTCCTGAAATAATTTAAAAAAATTGAAGTGGGGCTTCGCACTATATTAGTGTCCAGCCAGGTACAGCAGGCAGGAACGGGCTGCCCCCATCCACCAGCTGCCTATTTGTACCTGGCCGGACACAACAATATAGGGAAGCCCTTTTTTTCTCAATTATTTCATGAATTTCATGAAATAATTAAAAAAAATTGAAGTGGGGCTTCGCACTATATTTGTGTCCAGCCAGGTACAGCAGGCAGGAACGGGCTGCCCCCAACCACCAGCTGCCTATTTGTACCTGGCCGGACACAACAATATAGGGAAGGCCTGTTTTTCTTAATTATTTCATGAATTTCATGAAATAATTAAAAAAAAAGTACGTGGGGCTTCGCCCTATTTTTGTGTCCAGCCAGGTACAACTAGGTAGCTGGGGGCTGGAATCTGCAGCGCAGGGAGGCCCAAGCTTTCTGGGCCCCCCCCCGCTACAAATTGCAGTCCGCAGCCACCCCGGAAAATGGCGCGTTCATAGAAGCGCCATCTTCTGGCGCTGTACCCAACTCATCCAGGGCCCTGGTGCGGTGGCTCACTGGGTAATAAAGGGGTTAGGGCCAGCTTGGTATTATCAGCTGGCCCCAAGCCCAAAATTCATGGGGTCACGCCAGTATTAGACATGACCACCATGAATTTCTAGTAAAGTATTTAAAAAAAACACAACACCCAGAATAAAGTCCTTTAATTGAAATAAAGACACAATTCTTTATTGTTCTAAATTAAACCATACTTACCATCACACCCATTCCAGCTGAAGCCAACGATCTCCTGCAATAAAAGAAAAATAATAAACCAACCTCATCCTTACCTTTCCATGGTTCCCACGACAGCTTCAGCTCTGCTACATCGAGATGACTGGCTGGACCGCAGCAGAACGCTGCCATCCAGTCTGTCATCCCGCAGACACTGAGAAGCGCAGGCATGCTTGCGCTCCTCACTGTCTCGCTGTGACGGCATCCAGATGAGCCGAGGTCATGTCCAATGAACTCGGCTCACCTCATGCACGTCACTGACAGCGTGGGAAAATTCTCACGCTGAAGCGCTGAGTGCAGGAGAATTCTCCCACGCTGTCAGTGACGTGCAGGAGGTGAGCTGAGTTCATTGGACATGAACTCGGCTCATCTGGATGTCGTCACAGAGAGACGCTGAGCAGCGCAAGCAAGCCTGCTCTTCTCAGTGTCTGCGGGATGAGAGGCTGGATGGCAGCGTTCTGCTGCTGTCCAGCCTGTCATCTCGATGTAGCAGAGCTGAAGCTGTCGTGGGAACCATGGAAAGGTAAGGATGAGGTTGCTTTATTATTTTTCTTTTATTGCAGGAGATCGTTGGCTTCAGCTGGAATGGGCGTGATGGTAAGTATGGTTTAATTTAGAACAATAAAGGATTGTGTCTTTATTTCAATTAAAGGACTTTATTCTGGGTGTTTGTGTTTTTTTTAACTTTGACTATGGGGTTAGTAATGGGGGTGTCTTATAGACGCCTCTCCATTACTAACCTGGGCTTGATGTCAGCTGGCATTATAAGCTGACATCAACCCCAACCCTATTACCCCCTGCCACCGCACCAGGGCAGCGTGGAAGAGCGAGGCTAAGTGCCAGAATTGGCGCATCCTATGAATGCGCCATTTCTGGGGCGGCTGACGGCTGGTGTTTCTAGCCTGGGAGGGGGCCAATATTCATGGCTCCCTTCCTGGGCTATTAATATCAGCCCCCAGCTGTCTGCCTAGCCTTTGCTAGCTATTAAATTAGGGGGGACCCCACGTCATTTTTTTGGGGGGGTCCCCCATTTTAATAGCTAGTAAAGGCTATGTATTCAGCTGGGGGCTGATATTAGTAGCCTGGGAAGCTCCGTGGGTATTACCCCCTTCCCAGGCTTCAAACATCTGCCCCAGCCGTCTGCTTAACCTCCGCTAGAGCCTAAAATTAAGGGGAACCCCACGCCAATTTTTTTAATAATAAATCCTTTATTTTAATACTAAATGACAAGTACAGTAACCAACACTATCACTGTACTTCATATATATGTGACTGACATGTTTCTATCTATCTAATCTATGTGTGATGCTCTATCTTTCTGTTCTAAATTGTCGGGTACCGCTGCTGAATTGCCGGCCGGCTTTTTTAAAGAGACAGTGCATGAAAACACTATTATTTTTTTAAATAAATCCTTTACACTAAATGACAAGTACAGTAAGCAACACTATCACTGTACTTCATATATATGTGACTGACATGTTTCTATCTATCTAATCTATGTGTGAAGCTCTATTCTTTCTGTTCTAAATTGTCGGGTACAGATGCTGAATTGCCGGCCGGCTTTTTTAAAGAGACGGTGCATGAAAACACTAATATTTTTTTTAATAAATCCTTTACACTAAATGACAAGTGCAGTAACCAACACTGTCACTGTGCTTCTTATATGTGTGACTGACATGTTTCTATCTATCTAATCTATGTGTGATGCTCTATTCCTTCTTGTCTAAATTGTCGGGTACCGGTGTATGCCGCTGCTGAATTTGCCGGCCGGCTTTTTTAAAGAGAGTGTCTTCTGAGCAGTTTGTCAGCTTTTGGACACCTTTGCAGGTGTTTTCTATGTGTTTCTATGTGTTTTTGTTTGCCTGCCATTGGTTTTAACGGTGTTCGACGGTGTTCTAAGGTGTTCGACGAACAGTTCGACGAACAGTTCCTCGAACATCCCGGTGTTCGACGAACCGAACCGAACCCGAACACTACGGGGGTGGCTCAACACTAGTCTTGATATCTAGAACATCTTATCTATTCAGTACAAAGCCTAATCTTAATGTAAATGTCTCCCATGTGCCCTAACCATACCCATATTTGAGAAACTATGAAATATGTTCTAGTTATAGGAATTATTTATTTGTGCATCAATCTTCTGTAAGCTGCTTAACACCAGGTCCTTGCTGCTTTGCTTCTTATCCTGTGCTCAACACAGGACAGGATCTTCCACTTAAAGGGAACGTGTCACATGAAAAAATGCTTTCAACTTGCAGATATGGGTTAATCTGCAGGTTAATAGCATTCTGAGCCTGCCAGCGCACTTTGAGCCCCACTGCCGGGAGGAAATTAACTTTATTCCTCCTGGCAGCATTCGAGTTTAAGCCAGAGGGGTGGCACCGATGAGGGCTCAGTCACCACTCTAGGCATAGAGAGCGGTGGCTGTAACGGCGTCCTCGACTGACAGCTCACTCAGAATTAGGGTCGGCTGTCAGTCAGTGTCGGGGGTGCAGTTACAGCTGCCTCCCTCTATACACAGAGTGGTGACTGAACTCATGCAGCTGCCACCCCATGACTGAAACCCGAATGCTGACGGGAGGAATAAAGTTCATATCTTCCCGATAGTAGGGCTCAAAGTGCAGGCACCGTGCAGGTTCAGAATGCTATTAACCTGCAGACTAACCTCATATCTGCAGGCTAATAGTGGTTTTCACATGACAGGTTCCCTTTAAGTCCATAACCTTGAGTAGTGTGTCAGCCAGACCCCTTCTCTGTTACAGTCAATGCATAAACAGAGAAGAGGGCTGGTTCAGCTACTGAAACAAATAGTCAGCCATTACACACTACTCTGTGTCATTTACTAAAACAGGAATTTCTGTCCTGTATCACACATGAAGCAAACAGAATCTTGCATGGATGATGATAGGTGCAGCTAACAATGGTTGGTACTGGTAAATATAATAACATTTATATTAATATATAGAATATATTACTTAAAGGGAATCTGTCAGCAGGATTTCACACCTCGAACTATTTATATGGGCATGTAGCTTTTTCAAAGACAAGTCCAGCAATGCCATTACATGGCCAGTCCCTCCCTCTGTTAATGAGAAATCAGCATTTGAATTGATATGCAAATGAAGTGCTATTGTAGATCTGAAGCCTTTGTCACTCCAGCTCTATTCCCCGCCCACCACTGCCATATCCTGCTTGACTGAGGACTCCTTTGCCTGAAGTCATACAACATTGAAGCTGTAAGTCAAGCAGGAGGAGGCGGCAATAGTGGGGAATAGAGCTGGAGTGAGAGAGGCTTCAGATCTTCAACAGCACTTTAGCCTCATTAGCATATGAATTAAATGCTGATTTCTCAGTAATAGAGGAATGTAAAGGTATTATTAGACTAGTCTTTGAAAAAGATACATGTGTATATTAATAGTTGGGGGTGAAATCCTGCTGACAGATTCCCTATGAACACTATGGCTAGTATTTTAAATGTTCTTTAGCTAGCGCTATTGTAATGGTTATTAGCTGACAGTGAGTTTGCACAGTGGCTGATATCATTGCATTTTATATGCATACTGCAGCTGGAATTCTAACAATGAGTCTGTAGTAATTATTTTACTGTTAATTATTATTACATTTTAATATATAATACTTATAGGTGCTATATCTGGAATTGCTGGATGGGATGCATGTCTAGTACTGTTAAAGGGATACTTATATGGATTTTCTGAGCACTATGTGATACGATTATTTGGGAACTATATACCAATATATTGCTATTCTATGTAATTGTTGTGATTTTAGAAGTGTGTGACGCGCCCCCTGGGCCAGTGCTGTAGTGCGGCGCACGTGTGCGCGGGGGAATACCCGGAGCCGGATCCGATGGGGGTAGTAGTCTCCGAGTGGCGGGGACCCGGTCCGTGCCCAGGGTGGTCAAACTAAGTGTGTGGCAGTCTTTGTAGATGTTGTTTAAGTGTCGACTACGCCACCCGTTGATTTGCGGTCGCAAGGCCGCCGCTGCAGAACAGTCCGCTGAGGCCGGTGGTATGTGTGCAGCAATGGTGGTATAACCCCCAACGGGAGAGGTATGGCCTCAGGGCAGCTGGGGCGGGTGAAGGGAGTGATAGAAAGGGCGTCCCGGTACCTTTAGTGCTGGTAGTGCGATGGAACACAGAGACTGATTGCAGTTTTCAATGCTTTACTCACAGATGTTATCAGTGTCAGTCCTGCAGGTGATGACGACCCGAGCCGTGCTGCGTCCACCAGGTACGGGGCTCGACCAACCCCCAGGCAGTTCCAGAGTGTGACCTTGAACTCCTTTCTCCGTTCCTTTCTCTGGCCGTCCCCACTAGGGACCCACCCATGTCCAGCTTCCTCGGGCCTTCTGGTGGCGAAACCTATCTCCGGTTTCCCTGACCCTATGTGGCGTGCCTTCGTGGTGAGTGTAGTGAGTGGTCGCGCCAAGACGTGGCCACGACCTCCGGTTCCTGGCTGAGGATAAGTGGCCTCCACCAGTTCGGGATCCGGTACCCTGATCTGCCAACCCTTCACCCGCTGACTCCTAGCGTGTTCGGGTTCCCTCTTCCTTCATGTCTCTGGGCCTTTCTCCAGGTTCCATTCCTTCCTTGTTCCTTGTTCCTTTCCTCTTGTCTTTCTCTCTCTTGCTCCCCTCAGGAGCAGCACCCAGACAGGGCTGCTGCTCCCTGTCACTACTCTTCTCCTCTTCTTCTGTCTGACTGAACTGAACTCCTAAGATGGTGCCCACCTTTTATACTCCCTCTGACACCCGAGCCCAGGTGACTAGCCACCAATGGGCTCCTTCCTATGCCCAGAGTCCCTCCCCTCTCTGCTCCTGCACCACTGGGATATTCCTCCCCCCCTCCCACTCCAGCCAGGGACAGACGCTGTCGTACCTGCACATCTATCTGGTGGGAGTACCGTTGATCTGTCCCCCGGAAATGGGATGTATGTGGTGCATGCAGCTAACTGAGTTCTAGTCCACACTCCATCCTTACCCGGGAGTGGAATACCACACCTCTGGTTCGAGGTGCAATACCCCTGTAGCAGCCGAGCCCTCGGGGTGATACATGTGCACTCTACATTTGATTCTGGGGAATATTCATGTACACCTTGTTAACAGGACTAGTTACATTTAGTACCCAGCAGGACACCCATCACTTGGCCTAAAAAAACATCCATTACAGGCTATGATGTGGAATGCTGATTGAATCACTAATATTGATTACATTCTTTTAACATAAAAGCTTTGGAAAGACTTATGAAACCAAATAGGTACAATACTTGTATATGTAATAGTCAGTTATTATGACTACAAACTGCATAGGAACAATAGAAGAACGGCGTGACAGCGAGGAAGTCCTCATTAACGCTTTAAATTAGTACAAATGTCTTTGTGGTCTCTTCTGCAACCTTTGCTTATCACCACAGTTATTTTTCTCATCAAACGCCCCATTCTTCGCAGCTGCGGCTTCTCTAGTCATCACACTGTGATTTTTCTCAGAAAACACATTTACTAATTGAAAGAGATATTTAACTGTCACACACACCACAGGATGAAAGGGTTAAGGAGTATCACTTATGGATCTTACATCTAAGCTCAGTAGTACTATGAGATGCATGCCAAGCATCTTGTTGAGGCCAATAAAGAGAAACTTATACAGCACATAGAGTGATTGAACTACTCGGATCAATGAACCAAAGGCTACTGCACACTGCTGGTGTCAAACTAATGAGCATGTGCAGTAGTCCGTAACCTGCCATGAATTACTACTTAGGTTCTGGCAAAATTTTTTTGCATAGAGCCCATCTCCATTTCACCATCCAATGCTCCCTCCAGGCTGAGATTCTAAGTCATTTCAATGCCGAGAGTCTATCATTACTCTGAGGCGACACCAGCTCCGCTTTGGGTTTAATAACATTTGCATTGATGCTTTGTAACTCGTTCCTGATATTCACCGTATGCGAATGCTGGATGTTCGCTGTGGATTTGTTGAGTAAGCTCTTGATCTGAGCCCATTCCACATATGACAAGCCTGGCCGTATTATAACATATGAAGGGTTTCATAGGAGATTCATAAAATCACAATACACCACAATGCACGACTATTATACTCCATCATTCTTAAAAGTCCAACATTTTACAATATTCCATTAGTTATCCTGCATGTTGAACATGATAAGAAAATAACAAAATAAAAACAACAGAATAGTTGTTTATGGCCACCTTGCACCTCCCCAATATGATATAAAAAACAATAAGACCATATGTATGCAAATGAACGGAAAAATAAAAAATGCCTCTTCCCTTTGGTCTACTTGAAATGGCACCGCCAGGAACAAGATCTCTCTGCCTGAGCCGGATCTCATCCAGCTAACTGAAATCAGGTATGCGCTGGGAGCATCTGAAAATGACTGAGAACAGATATTCTCAGCACATCACTAGGTCAGAAGCGTCTTATCATCCCACCCGTCCCAGTGTATATTGTAAGTAAAGTTAAAGAAGCCCCCCCATCAAAGTTGTTATCCTTTTTAAATATTGCAATCATTATTTTGCATACTATGTGTAATGCACACGCCCGGACTGACTGGCGTGTGCGTGTTTAGTGGTTCCACTGTGCCATGAACCGGAGAGTGCCTGGAGGGGCGTAACTAAGTATCTGCCCGATCCGACCAAGGTCGCACGACGGCATACGACGCCAGTGCACCAGGGAGGAACTGAGCAGAGGGACCAGGATCACTCCAGGTCAGACTCCGGACACGGCTGTTGACCCACACCGGGGAGTACAGGAACAGGCAGACTAGAGCGCAGGCTGGGTAGGGTCCAGTACAGACTGGGAGACGAGTTCAGAGCCGCAGAGGCAGTAAACAAACAGAGTAAAGCGAAACCGCAGGTGCGGTAGACAAGGCTGAGCAGAGCGAAACCACAGACACGGTAGACAAGGCTGAGCAGAGCGAAACTGCAGACGCGGTAGACAAGGCTGAGCAGAGCGAAACCGCAGACGCGGTAGACAAGGCTGAGCAGAGCGAAACCGCAGACGCGGTGGACAAGGCTGAGCAGAGCGAAACCGCAGACGCGGTGGACAAGGCTGAGCAGAGCGAAACCGCAGACGCGGTGGACAAGGCTGAGCAGAGCGAAACCGCAGACGCGGTGGACAAGGCTGAGCAGAGCGAAACCGCAGACGCGGTGGACAAGGCTGAGCAGAGCGAAACCGCAGATGCGGTGGACAAGGCTGAGCAGAGCGAAACCGCAGATGCGGTGGACAAGGCTGAGCAGAGCGAAACCGCAGACGCGGTGGACAAGGCAGAGCAGAGCGAAACCGCAGACGCGGTGGACAAGGCTGAGCAGAGCGAAACCGCAGACGCGGTGTACAAGGCTGAGCAGAGCGAATCCGCTGACGCGGTGAACAAGGCTGAGCAGAGCGAAACCGCAGACGCGGTGAACAAGGCTGAGCAGAGCGAAACCGCAGATGCGGTGGACAAGGCTGAGCAGAGAGAAACCGCAGACGCAGTGGACAAGGCTGAGTTAAATCGCCGAAGAGGTAAACAAAGACAAAGCAAAAGGGATAGGGCTCTGTTCACACGGAACAGACTGGAAAAGAAAAGCAGAACCAGATACATACAAGGTACTTGCAAAGAAGTAGCGAAAGGACTCCAACTCACAAACGGAAGTACAATGACAACGAGTAGAAGTTAGGTGCAGGTTCAGACTCTACAGAAAAAGGGAGCAAACGGACATAAAGACAAAACAGGTAAGAAGCTAGGAGACAGTTCAGACAAGAACAGTTACTGCAACAAAATGCAGGAACGAGCCTAGGTAAAGCCAAGCGCTGGTTCAGACACTGCAGAAAAAGGGAACAAACGGACATAAAGACAAAACAGGTAGGAAGCTAGGAGACAGTTCAGACAGGAACTGTCCTGCAACAAATACAGGAACGAGTCTGGGTATACGGCCCCCAGAGGGCGAGACAAACAGGCTAGGAGCGTGTTCAGACAGGCCTGGAAATACAGCCTCCAGGAAGGCAGAGAGACAGCTGGCTAGAGTGCACAGACAGGACACAGTTCAGACACAGGAACTGATACCGTAAGGCAGGAAACATAGACAGGACCTGGCATGTCAGCGACCAAAAGCCAACTGACAGAATAAGATGCTCAGGCATGGATTCCAGGGAGGAGCTGGGTTAAATACCAGGTGACAGACAGCAATAGGCTGAGGACTCATTAGGGGTGTGTCTGCAGCAGCTACAAGAATCAGGAAGTTCGGCGGGCGTCGCCCTAAACAGCAAGAGCAAAGCAAAGCAGACAACATGGAAAGAAGCCAAAATGGCAGTCTGGACTGGAGATCAAGTGCGCGCTCTTGCACAGTGGGAGATGGACCACTATGCAAGGACGCCGCCAGGTATGTTGCACTATGTACTTACAGTTGCTCATTTTCCCTTTCTAGCCAGCTAATTATTCTGTTTTTCATTAGGTCTATGACATCATGTGATTAAAAACTGAGTAGCTGAATCCTTCTAAGCTCTATGTAGAAACAGGAGGTAAATTTTCCCTGTATGAGTCATGAGTCATTGCAAAAGTGCTTGGCTGTAGGGAAGGAGTGGAGCAGCTGGGTGAGAAGTTGAAGCGGGGAAAGATTTTTGCAGAGACAAGAGACTTCCTGTTTCTACATAGAGCAGAGAAAAGAGAAGAATTAGCTGTGTAGAATGACAAAATGAGAAATTGTAAGTATTGTAGGGTTTTACCCACTCAGCTGCAGTTGAGGTAGGCACAGGAAAATGGTTTCATTAAAATGTCCAGGCAGGTTTATTAGAACTTCATAAACCGTTAAGCATAAGCAAACGAAACAACAGCCTTTTCTGGCTCAGAGTGAAAACAGAAAGTAAATAGTCCATACAATATTACAGGTTCACCAGCTCAGGTCAGTGTCCTTTAGCAAGCACACTGGAGGTCTCCACACCTCCAGTCACAGACACTGAATGAGACACTTGGTTTCCATTTTATCTGACAAACTATGCCCCCCAGGGAGGGGATATGTGAGCAGTCACTCCCACCCATCTCCTTGACTGCTCCTAAAACGCAGCCCTGACATGACTTACTAACTCTCTCAGCACTATGCGTGCTGGAGCATGCTTTCCTGGGCTTAAATCACCGAAGCTACCAACCTCGATGATACATATCTCCCCTCAAGGACCTGTCCAGCGACCATCTTACAGTACACAGTGCTATATAATAAGACTGTAATACATTAAGAGGATGAAAACTTTAATGGGAGTGCTTCTTTAATAGAAACATTTATATTTATGGCCATTTTAGTGCTATTGATAAATTCTCTTCCCCCTTCTTGGAGTGGTAAGATGAATCAGTGGTTCAGTATGTGTCTTCTGAATTGCTGTTGCCAATGCCTATTCAGAGAGCAGCACTGGTCATGAGTTTGATATCAGCTGCTGCTTCAGATATCAGAACTCAGCAGCCGATGACAAACTCATCTTCACTGTGGTGCTTTACATAGGCATTGACAAGTAGTTCAGAAGACATTTACTGATTCAGGTCCCATATCTTCTACAGCACCTTTTCTCCTCCCAACTTCTCCTATAGCACCTCCTTTCCCAGCATCTCCTACAGCACCTCCTCTTCCAGCATCTCCTCCCACAGCATCTCCTCTCCCAGCATCTCTTCCCACAGTACCTCCACACCTCACATCTCCTCCTCTAGCACCTCCATTCCCAGCATCTTCTTCCACAGCACCTCTGCACCCCACGCCTCCTTCTCTAGCACCTTCATTCCCAGGATCTCCTCCCACAGCACCTCCGCACCCCACACCTCTAATAACACCTCCATTCCCAGCATTTCCTTCCACAGCACATTCGCTACCCACATGTCCTCCTACAGCACCTCCACTCCCAGCATCTTTTTCTACAGCACCTCCCCTCCCAGTATTTTCTTTTGCAGTGTTAGTCTCTGTGTCCATTCTCACTTGTAATTTTATGAAAGGTAAAACAAAGAGGTAAAACAGAGACCTGCTTTCAAAAAAGTGTCCATTGTAACTAAAAAAGTGACATAAGCCTAAATAGGGTTAGGACTGTAACTACAGTTAGCACTAGGGTTAGGGCTATGGATGGGCTAGGACTAGGGTTTGGGCTATGACAATGGCTAGGATTATGGTTAGGACTAAGGTTTGGGCTATGACTATGGCTAGGATTATGGTTAGGACTAGGGTTTGGGGTATGACTATGGCTTGGACTAGGATTATGGTTAGGACTAGGACTAGTTTGACAAAGATTAAGGCTATGGTGATATACTACTTGCATAAAAAATGTAATAAAAATATAAAGTAAAAATAAAATATAATGTTAAAAATAAAACGTTTACATTGTTATATGTCAGATTTAACAAGAAACAGACAAAAAATAGGAGAAAAATATTATTACATTTGTATCTTAAAATACAATAAATTTGTTTGGGCGATAATGGGCCCAATACTGGTGTATTAAAGGGAACTTATGTATTGCTAATTTTCCACGGGTTAGAAGGCACAAAATCCATGACTCGCCCCAGGCACTGGCAACCCGCACTATGTCACTATGTGCTTGCATATTTTAATGCATAAAATGAACTCCTCATTGATGTCTATGAGAAAAAGCATCAAAAACACAGAAACAATTGACATGACACAGATTTTAAAATATATACTGTAGGTCAAGTTCACATGTGGAAAAACTCAATGTGTACATGAGATTTAAAAAATCTCACTTACTTTCTTGGCATTTTATTCTGCTGTTTTTTTCCATGCAAAAAAAACTCCATGCAAAGCACATTATGTGCATAATGTTGCAGATTTTGTTACAAAAATGTTTGCAATTGAAAATCAGTTCCATTCATCTACATGGGGTTAAAAGCTGGAAAGTAATAAGCAACTCTTTGAACATAGCGGTGTGGAAAGAGATTGTGAAGCAGCAGCTGAGCCAATGAAGGAAAGGCACCTGCTGTTACATGGATCTACTTTGAATCCCTTTCCACAATCTTTCCTGTTCAGTATGACATGAAGGGGGTATAAGCAAAAAACAAAAACATCTAAAAAGTCATCCACTTAAACATGTTCTGTGACCATTTATACCTGTTTAGAAGCTTTTGACAACAAAATGTACCATAGTAGCACAACCCCTTTAAATGATTATTCTGAGATTCTTTGCTGAGATCATTGGAGGTTGGGCTACTGGGCTATGCTGTTTCTTTAAATTCTAAATTTCCATAGCTTCTGGTCATTTCTGTGAAAGGATGAGATGGGAATATAATGCTTTAAAAGTTAATCTTTTATTCAGCTAGTTCTGACTGCAGGGTTTCGAAGACTCATCTCTTCCTTACAACTTTCTTCTAAGATGATTTATGAATATGACCACATGAAAGTTCACCTTTAAAAAAAAGTAGTAAGTTCAGACGTCAGAAGCAGTACATGACGTCAGTGATTCATCTTGAAGAGATGTTGGATGTAAAGTAGAGGGGAACTATACAGCCGGCACAACGTGATCCATGGTTAAAATGACAAATTAATAACATCTTGTCAACATTACTTTTAGCAGTATTGTTCATTGGTTAGATATTTTAGGTCTTGAAAAATCCCTTTCATTTTTCCAATTCTATATAAGGATGAGTAGTCTTCTAATCTTTTAACAGTTTTTCAAACTCACTTATTTTTCTAATAACTTAAAGATCTATTTCCTTTTTCTATCTGTACTAACACTTATTATTAAATTCTTCAGAGTTACTTAATATTTGGTAAATTTGTGATATTGAGAGTTTTTGATAGTCCTGAGGAAATATTTTGTAATAATATACTGAGGTCAATATACCCAGCGACATACTGCTATTAGCAACAATTACACACTATAGGACCCATGAATTGAGGGAGTGCCCAGTCCAAAACAGCATTGACTCTACTACTGGTGTCTTGTTTCAATTGTGTCTGTATCCTAAGAATACAATGGTGAAACAGGGAGCCATTGGTTCCCTGGTCCACCATTCATCCTGTGCATCTGAGCCTCAAAGCAGCAGGTGTGTTAATGACGCGCCCCCTGGGCCAGTGTTGTTTGGGGGATACCCGGAGCCGGATCAGATGGGGGTTGTAGTCTCCGAGTGGCGGTGACCCGGTCCGTGCCCAGGGTGTCAAGCTCAGTGTGTGGCAGTCCTACAGATGTTACTGGATGTTCTTTAGTGTCGACTACGCCACCCGTTGATTTGCGGTCACTACGGCCGCCGCTGCAGCAGGGTCCGCTGAGGCTGGTGGTGTGTGTGCAGCTCAGGTAGTATAACCCCCAACGGGAGGGGTATAGCCTCAGGGGGTCAGTTGCAGAGGATGGTGGTTGTGGAGGTGCAGTGAGGATGGTAATGAAACTCAGAGTCGGGCTGTGCAGTTCAGGGTTTTTACTTACTGCTTTTGTGTTGGTCACTCCGGCCTTGAGTGACCACCCGAGCCGTGCTGCGTCCACCAGGTCCTGGACTCGGCCAACCCCCAGGTGATTCTGGAGCGTGTTCCTGAGCTCCCTTTCTGACTTGTCCTTCTCTCTGGCCTTCCCCACCAGGGATCCACCTAAGTCCGGCTCCCTCGGGCCTCTTGTTGGTAAAACCCTTGTCTCTGGGTTCCCTGACCCTATTCTTGGTTTGCCTTCCGGGTGGATTTAGTGGGTGGTCGTGGCAGATCCTGCCCACGACCTCCGGTCTCTGGCTAAGGATTAGTGCCCTCCACCAGCTTGGGATCCGGTACCCTTGTGCCAACTCTTCACCCTCTGGTCTAATTTTGGGTTCTTGGAGTTCCCTCTTCTCCCCCTCTGGGTCCTTCTTTTCTCCTCTCTCTCACTCTCTTGGCCTTGGAGCTGGCTGAGCTGCTCTGCTTGTCTGACCAAACCTCTACAAAAGACCCTGTTCTAAGATGGTTCCCACCTTATATACTCCCTCTATGTGTGAGCTCAGGTGACCAGCACCCAATGAGCTCCTAGCATTACCCAGACTGCTCCCCCTATCTGCCCCTACACTACTGGGATGTTCCACCCCCCTCCCACTCCAGCCAGGGACAGACACTGTCGTACCTGCACATTTCTCTAGTGGGAGTACCATTGGTCTGTCCCCCGGAAATGGGATGTATGTAGTGCATGCAGCCTACTGAGCTCAGTTCCACACTCCATCCTTACCCGGGAGTGGAATACCACACCTCTGGCTTGAGGTGTAATACCCCTGTAGCAGCCGAATCCTCAGGGTGCTACATTCCCCCCTGGTAAATCACAGCACGTCCTCGGGCTGTAAGATATAAAAAACATCCAAAACATACAATTTTTTTTTTTTTCATAAACATAAACATATAAAACATCACATATATTATCAGCAATAAAACTTTTCATATAAAACTTTTCATAAATAACATCCTTGTAAACACTCTTGCTCCTCCGGCCACGGTGCAACTTGTGACCGGGAAAAGTGCGACAGTCTCCTTTAGAAACACGGTTTTCCTATAAAACCTGTAGAGGGCGCCTTAGAAAGCGCAACTATATACAGGGGGAATATGGCCGCTCTCAGTCCTCGGCCAGGTAATGGGAATAGGGACACACGGGTTAACAGTTCACTCTTGTCCCAACGGGGACATATTTAAAGCAGCAACAGTTCACTGTACCCCGATGGGTAACTATTTACAGTCTCTTTACCGTACTTTAATGACGGCGTCCTCCTGCTCCTTCTTTGGATTCAGACCCGTCCGGGTCCTCCTGCTCCTCCTCACACCGCAGCTCCTCCTCCGTCAGGCGATGTACATGGAGGGCGTAGGGTCCTTTGGCACACTTGTGCCGGGTGAAGGTGACCTCGTCCCCTACATACAGGTCACGACCTCTGTGTCCCTCCGGCAGATGGCTTTCTACGTCTCTGCGGGTGACAAAGACGTCGCCGGGGGTATGATGGTCTCTTATGAAGCCCCACCCATGCTGCAGGTTGAATTTAATCACAGTCCCGGTGGTACGGGGACCATGAGCTGCACGGGGATCTCTCCAGGTCCGGCTCTTCTGCTCCGCGCTCCTTATCTGTGCTTGCTGTTCCCGGACCCGCCTCTCTCTCCGCTCCTTCTCGAAGACCTCGAGCTGCTGGCGGCAGCACTCTGCACGCTCCGCTGCGGCCGCCCGAGTCTCCTGAGTGAACCCCATGAGGTCTCCTCCGGTGGGGTCCCACTCAAACTGTGCCTCCTCTAGCGGGGGCTGGGTCCTCCTGACGGGCTTCGGAGCCGGAATCAGGGGCTCACACAGGGGCCTCGCCCTTTGGAGTTCCAGTTGGTAGTACTCCTGGGGCCATATGAAGGGCTGCCCATCCGGGCACGTATGCTGGGCGAACAGGTCCTCACCCAGGTGCGGTACTTTGGGTGTTATGGGCGCTGTGGTGGTAGCGGCGCCCGGGTTGACCAGGCCTTGCGACCAGGCTTGGGGCACGCTAAAGGAAAAGGGCACCGTAAGAACGGCGGCGCCCGTGGTTACTCGGCCCTGCGACCAGGCTGGTGGCTCCGCGGAGGTAGGGGGCGCTGTTGGAATGGCGGCGCCCGGGTGTACTAGGCCTTGCGACCAGGCCGATGGTATTTCCTGCTTTGCCGCGCTCAGGGTCGAAGCGCGTGACGTCACAGGGGTCGCGGCCGCGGTTTCCGGTTGAGGCCTAGTCTGCGGCGGTGACGATGCAGCGACGGGCACGGCAGGGGGAATTTCGGGCTCTGCGACGGGGAGCTGGGGCAGGCACGCGGTTTCCCGGCTCGGGGTAGAGACGTCCCCTTTACCTGCCTCCATTCGTTCAGCTCCCTTCTCGGCGCCGTCTCCGGCCTTGAGTCCTCCTGCACCATCCTCAGAGGCGGTCTGTCTCCTCGTCTCGGGTGGCGTGCTCCGCTGACGGGTTTCGGTCCGCTGGGCCATCTCTCGGCTCCACTCCGCCAACGTCTCTCGCTGCACCCGGGCCATCCTCCGTGCGAGGCCCTCCAGCGCAGTCTGTGCACACTCCCGGTCTCGGGGGAGCTGTGCCAGGACCTCCACTAGGCCTAGTGGGGTTGTGGCTTGTAGCAGGCTCCTGACCACTGGGTCGGTGCTGCCTGACTCTCCCTCCATCTCCGGGTAGGCTCTCTCTGGACTCCTCTCCAGACTTCTTGTCTCCGGGTGCGCTCTCTCCAGACTGCTCCAGGCGACACCCATCTTCGTTCTCTTGTTCTGTCTCCGCCCACATTGAGGGTGGTCCCGGGGCAACTTAGTGATTGTCAGTTCCAGGGGCAGTTCTCTCACGCTGATGGACACTTCCAGCATCACAGTCTCTGTTGGTGGGCGCGGTTTCCGCTTTTGGCGCCATTCTTCGACCTGGCCCACGATGGGAGGTGACCTCTTGCCACCCTCTGGCACGCCCATAATGGCGTCCGCTCTTCCAAGGCGGGAAATCTTTGGAAATGGCGGGAATCATCTCCCAGTGGCGGGAAACTCCACGGATGGCGGGAAAAAGCTGCAAATGGGGGACAACCGGCGGGAAACGACCTGTGATGGGGTCCGTTGGCGGGGACCCTCCGGAACCGGCGGGAGACTTCTTTTTAAGGTAACGGTGAACTTTTCTTCAGGCACGCAGTACCCGGTTGTTGCGGGCACGTAATCCTGCCGACTACGCCAAAGTTGACGCGCCCCCTGGGCCAGTGTTGTTTGGGGGATACCCGGAGCTGGATCAGATGGGGGTTGTAGTCTCCGAGTGGCGGTGACCCGGTCCGTGCCCAGGGTGTCAAGCTCAGTGTGTGGCATTCCTACCGATGTTACTGGATGTTCTTTAGTGTCAACTACGCCACCCGTTGATTTGCGGTCACTACGGCCGCCGCTGCAGCACAGTCCGCTGAGGCTGGTGGTGTGTGTGCAGCTCAGGTAGTATAACCCCCAACGGGAGGGGTATAGCCTCAGGGGGTCAGTTGCAGAGGATGGTGGTTGTGGAGGTGCAGTGAGGATGGTAATGAAATTCAGAGTCGGGCTGTGCAGTTCAGGGTTTTTACTTACTGCTTTTGTGTTGGTCACTCCGGCCTTGAGTGACCACCCGAGCCGTGCTGCGTCCACCAGGTCCTGGACTCGGCCAACCCCCAGGTGATTCTGGAGCGTGTTCCTGAGCTCCCTTTCTGACTTGTCCTTCTCTCTGGCCTTCCCCACCAGGGATCCACCTAAGTCCGGCTCCCTCGGGCCTCTTGTTGGTAAAACCCTTGTCTCTGGGTTCCCTGACCCTATTCTTGGTTTGCCTTCCGGGTGGATTTAGTGGGTGGTCGTGGCAGATCCTGCCCACGACCTCCGGTCTCTGGCTAAGGATTAGTGCCCTCCACCAGCTTGGGATCCGGTACCCTTGTGCCAACTCTTCACCCTCTGGTCTAATTTTGGGTTCTTGGAGTTCCCTCTTCTCCCCCTCTGGGTCCTTCTTTTCTCCTCTCTCTCATTCTCTTGGCATTGGAGCTGGCTGAGCTGCTCTGCTTGTCTGACCAAACCTCTACAAAAGACCCTGTTCTAAGATGGTTCCCACCTTATATACTCCCTCTATGTGTGAGCTCAGGTGACCAGCACCCAATGAGCTCCTAGCATTACCCAGACTGCTCCCCCTATCTGCCCCTACACTACTGGGATGTTCCACCCCCCTCCCACTCCAGCCAGGGACAGACGCTGTCGTACCTGCACATTTCTCTAGTGGGAGTACCATTGGTCTGTCCCCCGGAAATGGGATGTATGTAGTGCATGCAGCCTACTGAGCTCAGTTCCACACTCCATCCTTACCCGGGAGTGGAATACCACACCTCTGGCTTGAGGTGTAATACCCCTGTAGCAGCCGAATCCTCAGGGTGCTACATTAACATCACTAGTTCACTACTGCTGCACAGAGCCTCAGTCCGTGCACTGCACAGATCAGAGAAGCGCATTTGAGAAAAGGGGTCATATGATTGTTTTTTTTTTTTAAGTTAGTACTTGTTGGGGCATCATACTGTGTTGAGAAGCTGTCGGAGCCATAAAGATGTTTTGGGAAGGCTATAGAGGCCATCAAACTGTGGGTGGAGCTATAGGGGTCCATCCTACTGTCAGGGGGCATTGTGGGGACCATCGTATTGTGAGGGAGAGCTGTGTGGCTATTCTACTTTGTGAGAGGTGTGAGGGCCATGCAACTGTGTGCCGGTTCTGTTAGTGCCGTCCTACTGTCTATAGGGGCAATCATCATTGTGTGAAGGGGCCTGTGGGGACCTCATAATGTGGGGAGGAAAGATGTGGTGGCATCATACCATATGTGGGGGACATAATAATGTGTGAGGGACATCATATGGAGAAGGGAGCTGTGGGGGGCATCCTACTATGTGTGGGGGTATGGTTGCCATCATACTTTCAGGTGTGCTGTGAGGGCATTATACTGTGTGATGAAGCTATGGTGGTTATCATATTTTGTGGGGTGGCTATGTGTGCTGCGCACACTGACCAAGGGGGCTATGTGGGCAACCATACTGTGTGGAGGACACTGTGGGGGAACCATACTGTGTGTGGTGGGTTACTGTTGGGGCATGATACTGTGTGTGGGGGAACAGTAGGGGCATCATACTTTGTGAGATATCTTTCTGGGGGCCTCATAATGTATGCAGTAACTGTGGGAACATCATACTGTGTTGGGGGCATTGTGGGGTCATCATAATGTATGGGTGTTATGAAACAGGTATTTGTAGTAGGTGAAAACACTTAAAGGGCTCAGTAGATACACAGTTACTGTGTGTGCTGCAATATATGTTCCTCTCCCTGTCGTTAATAGTTTAGAGGTATCCCCTTCTGTGACTGCTCACAAGCACAGTGACCCCACCTACTCCATTAATTTTTTTTTTTTGAGGGATGGGGGGAACCCTTTATTTCTATATATGCCCCTGAATATAGCATTACAATCTTTCTTCAAAGTAACCACCATATGTTTCTCTTTTGTTTAAATTCTTACTTTTTTTACATTCAAAATAATAAAGAAAATGAGTTCTGAAAGCTACATATAGATCCTTATTCATATTTTTTTGAATTTGGGATATATTTTAAGCCTTGTTCCTGTCATGTCTTATTAATTTGTTAAAATTAATTCTAATTAATACTAAATCTTCACCTACATTTAGAAATATAAGTTGGTAATTTAAATAGTTCCCAATATTTTTTCATGTTCTCCAAGTATCATGAAATTGAATCATATTTTTAATTTGAGCAGCTGAGTATTAAGTTCTTGCAAAGATTATACTTCTGAGTGTGTAAAGATGAATAATTTCCGCTCTACTTCTGGGTGACAAAAGTTAATAATCCCATTAACTTGACTCTCATCATAGTAGCCCAATTATGTTTCGGAGATTTAGAAAGAATATGCCACTTCACCTTTTAGAAATTAGTTAAAATCCTAAAATATATTAATCCCTTCAACAAAAATAAATGCCGAATCTAAATCTTAAATCTTCACATTTTTATAAACAGAAGTGTTATTTGCAATAAATAAATTTTAAGTCGGCAAACCAGCTTTTCCCTAGAAGAAACAAAACTGTCTCTCTAGTGCACTTGTAGGCAGCTACTAGAGATTGTCAAATCTTTTGAAATTCAAATTTGCTCTCTTCGCAAATTTTTTTTCCAAAGATTTTAATTTGTGGAGAATAAATTTGACATGTATGTCAATATTGGAAAACTTCTATTTGCCCTGAAATTGGTGTAGAACACTCCTAGAGGTCTCCTGACTCTATTGAACCCCTATTGAGTTCCTTAGGGCAAACACAGTATTATTAAAGTCCAAATAAACGCAATTTATCTGGCTAAGTGAAATCGGATGGTAAGCGGTATTTTTTTCCTTAAAGTTATCGCCCCCTTATCAAGAAATTCAATGTACATAATCCGAATATACTATATTACTAAGTAGGTAATTTGGGGCAACAGCCAGCAGTATTGTTTGTTCTGGCATGTACTTTTTCTAAATTTAACAGTTAATTATTTATTATTATCATCATTATTTTGCTTTTTATTTTATATAAATTTTTTAAGTTATCCCCTCTGTTATATTGGATTATTCAAAAAATTAAAATGTGTCCATTATATAAAAGATTATAGCAAAAATTGCACCCCAAGTACTTTCCAAAAAACAAGCGTGATAAGAGAAGCTTGTTAGTTTTGCTTCCCAAAAGTGAGCATCTGTAACAGCTTCCTGTATTCAGGTGGCTGGCATGTATGGGTCTAATATTGAACTACTACAACAAATAAGTGTGCAAAAAAAAAGAAGAATATCTTTAACAACACACACAGTTTGTGACATTTTAAAAGAAACCTCTTAGGTCTGATAATGTTATTTACTTGCATATACAGTCATGGCCAAAATGTTGGCACCCTTAACATTGTTCCTAAAAATGAAGTATTTTCACCAGAAAATTACATGTTTTATTATACACATGTTTATTTCCTTTGTGTGTATTGGAACACAAAAACAAACAAAGAAAGAAGGCAAATTGGACATAATTTCACACAAAACCCCCCAAAATGGCCCATGCCACACTTTCAGTACTGCGGCCGGGCACCTTTCTAATGCTTTTAGCCTATTTCTGCAGGATAATAGTGTTATCTGACTTGACAGGTTTTCTTTAAATTTTTGGTTTCTGGATATTGTATTAAAAGAAAAAAATAATTATGGCTTCCCTGCCTGTGACACACAAGCCTAGGTGTCAGTATTCTTATTTACTTGTAAAATTAGGGCACAGGGTAATTAACTGACTTACTAATTTGAAATTGCAGTATGTGAAGATTAAAAAAATGTTTTAGTAAAGTGCTCTGCTGTTACTACAGTATATCATAGATGAATAAAAATCACAGTCACATAACTATGCAGGTATAGCACTTTCCTATCTCACTTGAATCTTTGGATTATTTTTTGCAGACTGACTACCACTTCCTCGCTCCTCCTGTACCAGTCGCTGTCACATTGTGTTCAAGATTATTGTAATTGTTCTTGTATTATACCCCTTTTCACATGTAAAGCGCCATGGAATAAATGGCGCTATAATAATAAATAATAATAATAATAATAACCCATTAAAAGTCTAGAAGCATGAACAGAGATATCAGCCAAGCCAAGGAATAGTCATTATAATTTAAATATTACAGAAAAGTAAAATCCATAAGATGGACTCAACCCTTAAGTGGTTACCCTTTAAAGAAATAGTATCAGACCACATAGAACAATACATTTACAATTTCTTTCTTCACAGGTGAGTGGTACAGATCTTGATGGTTACAATTTTCATGGAATGCACAGAAGCTTGGTGGTTATAGTTTATTTTTATGTGGTGGGCTTTCATCATATTAGCCCAATTATTCCAGAACAAAGTTAAACAGATTTTAGAAAAGACTCTATCCTAAAGTGTAACTGTTGTTTCAATTAACATAGCGCAAAATGTCATTGTATGTCTCTAGCTCATCCATCCCCTTCTCTATAGATGTTTATGAGCAACAAATGTTATCTGATCCCTGAGTGAGCCGAAAATCTGAATTTACTGAGACACTTTTCCAAGTGATGCTAAAATCGCTTGGAAAAGCGCTTGATAACCCGCATGCGAAAATGCAAATGAAAAATGTGGGACATACACTTCTACCTGGCGGGAAAAATGCATGGAAAATCCGCAAGCGTTTTTCCTGCCAGGGAGATTCAGAAAAAATCCAGAGCATTTCTGTTTCATGGGCACATAGCCTAACAGTTAATTATTTATTTATAATTATTATCATCATTATTTGGCTTTTTATTTTATGTACATTTTTTAAGCTATCCCCTCTGTTATAATGGATTATTAAAAAAATTAAAATGTGTCTATTATATAAAAGATTATAACAAAAATTGCACCCCAAGTACTTTAGTATTTAGAGGCATTATATAAAAAAAACAATTAAGCAAATCTTGAAGATATAAGTATAGTTTTGTTTTATTTAACCCATTCCTTGCTATTGATTACATTTAAAAAAATCCTATGCTAAATAATTTTTTTTCAACAGTATTTACACAAGAAAATCGCATGACAGAAAACATGATTAATGATGACAAAAATTCTCCATTAAATGTCACTTGCTTAACCCAGCAGGAAGTACGGCGGCGTCTAAAAATCACTAAAGTTGACAAATCCCCGGGCCTGGATGGGATACACCCGCGAGTACTGCAGGAATTAAGTAACGTCATAGATAGACCATTATTTTTAATCTTTAAAGATTCCATAATAACAGGGCTGGCGTATAGGACCACAGGACTGGCGTATAGCAAATGTGGTGCCAATATTCAAAAAAGGGACAAAAACCGAACTTGGAAATTATAGGCCGGTAAGCTTAACCTCTACTGTGGGTAAAATCCTGGAGGGTTTCCTAAGAGATGCTATACTAGCGTATCTGAAGAAGAATAACCTCATGACCCAATATCAACATGGGTTTACGAGGGACAGTTCCTGTCAAACTAATCTGATCAGCTTTTATGAGGAGGCAAGTTCCGGACTGGACCAAGGAAATGCAGTGGATGTTGTGTATATGGACTTTTCAAAAGCTTTTGATACGGTTCTACACAAAAGGTTGATACATAAAATGAGAACAATGGGGATAGGGGAAAATATATGTATGTGGGTTAAGAACTGGCTCAGTGATAGGAAACAAAGGGTGGTTATTAATGGAAAACACTCAGACTGGGTCTCAGTTAATAATGGGGTTCCACAGAGGTCAGTATTGGGCCCCCTTCTTTTTAACATATTTAGTAATGACTTTGTAGGGGGCATACAGAGTAGTATTTCAATATTTGCAGATGACACTAAACTCTGCAGGGTAATCAATACAGAGGAGGACAATTTTATATTACAGGAGGATCTATGTAAACTAGAAGCTTGGGCTAATGAATGGCAAATGAGCTTTAACGGGGATAAATGTAAAGTAATGCACTTGGGTAGAGGAAATAAAATGTATAATTATATGCTTAATTGTAAAACACTGGGCAAAACTGTCACTGAAAAAGACATAGGTGTATTGGTGAGCGACAAGTTTACGTTTGGTGGCCAGTGTCAGGCAGCTGCTGCAAAGGCAAATAAAATAATGGGATGCATTAAAAGAGGCATAGATGCTCAAGAGGAAAACATAATTTTACCTCTATACAAGTCACTAGTGCGACCACACTTAGAATACTGTGTTCAGTTCTGGTCTCCGATGTATAAGAAAGACATAGCTGAACTAGAGCGGGTGCAGAGAAGAGCGACCAAGGTTATTAGAGGACTGGGGGGTCTGCAATACTAAGACAGGTTATTACGCTTGGGGTTATTTACTTTGGAAAAACGTAGGCTTAGGGGTGATCTTATTACTATGTACAAGTATATGAGGGGACAGTACAAAGACCTTTCTACTGATCTTTTTACTCTGAGGCCTGAGAAGGGGACAAGGGGGCATCTTCTACGTCTGGAGGAAAGAAGGTTTAATCATAATCACAGACGCGGATTCTTTACTGTAAGAGCAGTGAGACTATGGAACTCTCTGCCGCATGATGTTGTAATGAGTGATTCACTACTAAAATTTAAGAAGGGCATGGATGCCTTTTTTGAAAAGTACAATATTACAGGTTATATATACTAGATTCCTTGATAGGGTGTTGATCTGGGGAACTAGTCTGATTGTTGTATGGAGTCAGGAAGGAATTTTTTTTCCCCAATGTGGAGCTTAGTGTTTGCCACATGTTTTTTTTTGCCTTCCTCTGGATCAACATGTTAGGCTATGGGTTGAACTAGATGGACTTAGTCTTCCTTCAACCTTAAAAACTATGTTACACGTGTGCCAATGCACTAGTATTTTACTATAAAACCCCTGTAAACTATTAGTTGTAAGCAATGTTAAAATGTTGCAGATCTTTACGTTATTGGTTGTGTCACTTTAAAAGGCACCTATCACATCTGGAAACACTATTAACCTGCAGATATAGGATTAATATGCAGTTAAATAGGGTTTAAAGAGTAACTAAATCTTTATTTAATTTTTTTTAAGAGCAAATAAAAAGTGTCAGCTCAGCACCAGTGGCATTTTTTCTCAGGAGTGGGAGCCAAAACCAGGTGAGGAACAATCAGAAAAAAGGTATAATAGAAACAAGTCACCAATTCTGCATTTATCACCCACTCCTGGTTTTGCCTCCCACTCCTGAGAAAAAATATTAACCAAATACTAACCAAATACTGATAGTGGGGCCGCAGCCTAACTCTGGGGATCAGCTGCTACAGGAGATTGTTTGGATAAGCAGAACACTTGGTGGAGGAGACAGGTGCTGACCCATTCACTGCCATCATCTGTACTCCAAATGAGTAAGAACTGATATTCAGTGCAACTAAAGGCATGCAAATGGACTGGGAAAAAGCAGGGGTTTGGAAGCCACATGCACACAATTTTAAAAGGAATTAAGACAAATCCTTTAATTAAAGTGATTTGCAAAGTTTCATAACTTTCCATGCTGGACAAAATTATTGCAAAATATATGAAAGTTTAGTTACTATTAAATCTTGGCTACAGGGAGAAAATTAAGTTATATTATCACTGCAGCCTCTCACTTTCAGTCATCGCGCGGTGCAGGTAGCAGTCACAGTCACTGATTACTATACAGTAAGTGATGCTGTAATAACTCCCTGGCATTTTGATTGACAGCTTGCTCTTCAGTATATGTGTGCAGCGTGTATGTGAAACAGGCTGTCGATTAAAGTGCCATGGAGTGATTCCAGTGTGAACAGTGTATAGTGACTGTAACTGCTGCTTACACTGCCCTGATGACTGGAAGCAAGTGGTTGCATGGACAATGAGACTTTATTTTGTCCCTGTGGCCACCGCACCAGTAAGCCGGCTACACAGGATTTAAACATTACTTACTTGTAGATTGACCCTATATCTGCAGATAAAGAACATTTCTGGATTGAAAGGTTCCCTTAATACTAATATTCAAGTATTTTTAAAAATAATCTTGCAAAATAGGTTACTTACTGTAAACTGTATTTGACATCCACCCATGATATAGTCTAAGAATGAATGCATTTTATGGATCTGGAAGACAAAAAAATTTTTTTTTACAGAGTGAATTACTATGTAAATATGATATACACAAGAGTGCTACAAATTCGTAAGGTTAAAAAAGGGCTTGCCTAGTTTGAAGAACCTTCCAGGTGTGCGTTCCTCAGAGACTTTCAGTTTGGAGATAATGGTATGTTTGTGCTTTGGGGCAGCCGGTGGGGAGGGGGCGGCTCTATCTGGTGCTCTGCTTACATATTCATCTGTATGCTCTTATGACAGGTCACTGTGCCTTCACTGACCTGCCTCCTATTTTACCTAGCCCCGCACTACTAGATGCATTATGTAAAATAGGAGGAAGGTCAGTGAAGGCACAGTGAGCTGTCATAAGAGCATACAGATGAATATGTAAGCAGAGCACCAGATAGAGCGCCCCCCACAGGCCGCACCGGGGCACGAGCATATCATTATCTCGAAACTGAAAGTAAAGATTATACAAGAACCACAGGATGGATTTCATCAACCAAGGTATCATTTTAATCAGTGTAATGTCGCTGACCAGACATTGTATGTGGTTTACTGAGCACAATCCTGCTGACAAGTGCGCTTTAAAAATCATTTCACCAGATTAATAAAACTTTTGCTTGCGTATCAGGTGATTAACATCACGTTTAGATAGAGCAAAAATCGGTTTCCAATTATCGGCCGCAGTGTAACGGACCTTTAACCCCTTTAAAGCCCAAGACGTATTATTATGCGTCTGCGCCCTGGGCTTTAAGAGCCTGACCCGTATTAATACGTCTTTGTAATCGCGCGCACACAGGCTGTGCGGGAGAGATCGCCGCCGGGTGTCAGCTGATTGTCACAGCTGACACCCGGTGCTATGTACAGGGAATGGTCCCGGCACATTAAACCCCGCAATGCTGCGATTAAAGTCGATTGCAGCATTGCGGTGGTAAGGGAGGTGATCGTGATACTCACCTCCTCTTTCGGCCTCCAGCGCTGTCTGCCGCGGCTTCCCGGATGTTGCCATGACGACCCGATGTCGTCATGACAACCTGATGTCGTCATAACAACATCCGGGTCACCAGACAGCAGAAAGATGTTTTGGTTAAGCGCAGTGCATGACCAAAATATCTTCTCCCTGTGCAGGGCTGACAGCCTGTATAGCACAGGAATGGTGCGGCATTCCTGTGCTATACAGGCGATCAGAATAAAAAAAAGTGAAAGTCCCATAGTGGGACAAAGTATAAAAATAAAAAAAGTGTCAGAAAGTGAAAAAAAAAAATTGTACAAATATAAAAAAAAAAAAATAAAAATAATAATAATGTACCACCCATCAATAAATATTTTTCTGAAAAAAATTAAAAAATAAAAGTACACATATTTGGTATCACCACGTCCGGAACGACCTGACCTATAAAACTGTCCCACTAGTTAACCCCTTTAGTGAACACGGTAAAAAAAAAAATAAAAAACGAAGCAAAAAACAATGTTTTATCATCATACCGCCAAACAAAAAATGGAATAACACGCGATCAAAAAGACAAATATAAATAAAAATGGTACCGCTGAAAACGTCATCTTGTCCCGCAAAAAACAAGCTGCCATACAGCTCCATCAGCCAAAATATAAAAATGTTATAGCTCTCAGAATAAAGCGATACAAAAAATAATTTTTTCAATAAAATAGCTTTTATTGTGTAAAAGAGCCAAAACATAAAAAACTATATAAATGTTTTACCACTGTAAACGTACTGACCCAAAGAATAAAGCTACCTTATCAATTTTACCACATGCGGAAGAGCATAAAAAAACTTTAAAAAAAAACAATTCCTGAATTGTTGGTGTTTGCTTATTCTGACTCCCAAAAATCGGAATAGAAAGCGATCAAAAAATGTCACGTGCCTGAAAATGGCACCAATGAAAATGTCAACTCATCCCGCAAAAAACAAGCCATCACATGACTCTGTCGGCCAAAATATGGGAAAATTATAGCTCTCAAAATATGGCGATGCAAAAACTAGATTTTACAAAAAATGCGTCTTTTAGTGTGTGACAGCTGTCAATCATAAAAATCCAATATGAATCTGGTATCGCTGTAATCGCACCGACCCGAAGAATGAAGTCATCTAATCACTTATACCGCATGAGGAACGGTGTAAAAGATAAATTCTCAGGTTAGGTTTAAGGTTGTGCGAGGGTTAGGGTTGGGCTAGTGTTAGGGTTGGGGTTGGGTTAGGGTTAGAGTTAGGGTTGGGCTAGGGTTAGGGTTGGACTAGGGTTAGGGTTGGGCTAGGGTTAGGGTTGGGTTAGGGTTGGGGTTGGGCTAGGGTTAGGGTTGGGGTTAGGCTAGGGTTAGGGTTGGGGTTAGGCTAGGGTTAGGGTTGGGGTTAGGGTTGGGCTAGGGTTAGGGTTGGGGTTAGGGTTAGGCTAGGGTTGGGGTTAAGGTTGGGGTCAAGCAAATTTTACATTCAAAAAGTCAAATGGTGCTCCTTCCCTTCCGAGCCCTGCCGTGCACCCAAACAGTGTTTTTTCCCCACATATGGGGTATCTGTGTGCTCAGAGGAAATTGCACAATTTTTGTGGTCCATTTTTTCCTGTTACCCCTGCGAAAATAAAAAAATTGGGTCTAAAGTAACATTTTTGTGAAAAAAGTTAAATGTTAATTTTTTTCTTCCACATTCCAAAATTTCCTGTGAAGCACCTGAAGGGTTAATAAAGTTCATGAATGTGGTTTTGAGCACCTTGAGGGGTGCAGTTTTTAGAATGGGGTCACTTTTGGGTATTTTCTGTCATAAAGACCCCTCAAAGTGACTTCAAATGTGATGTGGTCCCTAAAAAATGGTTTTGTAAATTTTGTTGGAAAAATGAGAAATTGCTGGTCAACTTTTAACCCTTATAGCTCCATAATAAAAAAAAATTTGGTTCCAAAATTGTGCTGATGTAAAGTAGACATCTGGGAAATGTTATTTATTAACTATTTTGTGTGACATATCTCTCTGATTTAAGGGCATAAAATTTCAAATTTTCAAAATTTTTCGCCAAATTTCATTTTTTTTCACAAATAAACGCAAGTGATATTGAAGAAATTTTACCACAATCATGAAGTACAATATGTCATGAAAAACTAATCTCAAAATCAGTGGGATCCGTTGAAGCGTTCCAGAGTAATTACCTCATAAAGTGACAGTGGTCAGAATTGTAAAAATTGGCCTGGTCATTAACATGCCAACCACCTTGGGTTCTAAAGGGATTAAGGTGTTGTCTCAAGTTTCAATATTATACACTATTCCCAGAACAGATGATAACTTTCTGATCACTGTGGGTTCAAACACCCTGGCCCCTGCCGATCCCGAGAACCAAAGCAGAGGTTGATCATCTGCACTACCGCTCCATTCATTCTTAATGAGAGCACTGGAGATTGCTGAGCTCAGTGTTCAGCTGATCATTGGCGCTCCCAATAGAATCCTAAGCCATCTGCATGGGCATGTAGGTCATAGGAAGCTGAATAAAATGATACATTGATATCTGTGATCCGATGTCTTATTTCAGAGAAATCCATGTTTTTCTTATATGTAAATTAGCTTTTCCAGATTATGGCCTGACACTGATCAACATGAGACTCTGCCTCCAGAGATTATTTTAAATAAAAGGGGGCTTTACCAGTGTGATATATAAAGGCCATTCTCTGCTCTCCTGATCTCACTGCAGAGCTGTGTGTGATTATACCTGACACATCTGCAGGTTCCTCTCAACTTCATCTACCATTTCAAAGGCAGACAGGGCTGTAAAATTGTTGCAATACAGCAGAGCTGTGAGAGCTACAGAAAATGTGTTTGTAAGGAGACAAAGTTCAGTTCTGCTGTTTTGTGTTAGTTACATGTCTCACACTGGTAACTCCCCTGTTTAATAAAAATATGCTCTGTAGACAGATTCTCATGCAGATCAGTGTCCGGCCCATAGTACTAAACAGCTCATTTACATATATGAAAAATGTGGATATCTCTTCAATTAGATATTGGATCACAGGTATCAAGGTATCATTTTATTCAGCTTCGTATGACCTTTATGCCCATAGAAATAGTTTAGGAGAGTGGATCCTACTGACAGATTTCTTTTAACAAAACAAAAATAATCATATATTTTTGGGAAATTGCTGCTAAAAGTGGTCTGGGTGGTAGACTGGGCCGCTTTCCAAGTTGTGCAATGGGGCTCCATGGTTACATAGTTACTTGTTACACTTCTGCTCATAAAATAAGCATCAAAAATCCTTTGCCATTTATGTATACATAAACGGAAAATAAGACATAATTGTGGATGCAGATTATAAAAAAGAGTGAAAACAATATCTTTAACATATATCTATGTTAAGATTTCTGAAAGTGTTCCAACTGTAGAGAGTTTTTTATTGCCGTCCAGTTCGCAACCCTATCAAGTAATCTTAAAATCTTAATTTCTCTCGAATTTACTTTGCATGCAGTGCCCCTTTAAATAAAAATGTATAACATCTGTGCCAATAGATTTACAAGGATGGCTGCAGTGAACTGATAGCATATATGCCCTAAGAGACACGGCCTGCAAATCCTACCACATTACAGGCTTGGTGGGAATTAAAGTGAGTGTTTTCTGGGTCAGGTCAGTAAAGGGTTACATATTTATTTATAGATAATGTGAAAGATTAATGAGAGTACAATTCTGACCTATAAATCTACTGCTGTCAAGTCATTTGGCAAGAAAAGTTACCATATTTAAAAAAATATATTGATTTGGATTTAGTATAGATATTTGCTCCATGTCATACCACATAAATTAATTAAATTCATGCACATATGTATATAAATCAATACAGTTCTTGGACTCATTAATAGTTCTGTCCTATAGATGTGAGTAGAGATGATTGAATTAATTCAATGCAAATCTAATTCAAATCAAATTTTATGTAATTCGCAGGTCCCGGTGGATTTGAACAATTTATGACTCGATTCATGTGAATCGGCAAAAAAATGCTCGCCACCATTTTTCACATTGCTGAAGACTGCGTCAGCTACAGAGAGCTCACATAACTTCAGGCGCCAACAAGCGTACTTTGCCATGATGCATTGTACAGTGCATCTGAGCACACAAATCTCCAAGGGTGTCCAAACTTTTGCATCGGCCCATTTTCCTTTTTGTAATTTTTAAAATGTAAAAAATGAAAATATATATTTTTTTTGCCTAAAATTCAAAGCAAATATGTCATCTTTAACTTTAGGCCTTTTAGAGATAATTTTATCTTCAACTTGCTTAACTGCTCACAATAACAGTAATTCTGACCAAGAGTGCCCAAAATTTTACGTGCCACTATAGCCATCACATCACATGGTATAGCGCATGCAATCAAGAGTCAGAGTGTTATACACGTTGAAGTTTTGCAGTATTGTGATTTCTGCCAAATCGATTAACTGTGAATCAAAATGTTGGTAAAAATTTATCAACCCTGGTGAATTCAAATTTCAAATTATTTGATTATCTCTAGATGATCTTAATTACTTACTAACATTTTGATTTCTTACCTTACACAAGTTGAGAATTACAATGCCAGAGTTTTTGTAGTTTTTCTTTTTCATTTTGTACTTTGGATTTATGCATTCCCACTGTACCTATAGGAAAGACAAAAAAGTCCTTAGTACAAAAGCGTCAAAGTGCCGCGTAACCACTGTGGGTATAGTCTTGGTATGACAGTATAGTAGCTGTGTAAACTTTGGAGACAGGTCTTATCGATGTAGATTATTCTTCATTCAAAGACCCTATTTTTACACACTATGTCTACACATAGTGTGTAAAAATAGGGCCTTTGAATGAGGAATAATCCAAATAATAATCAAAAAATGGATATGAATTATTATCCAGATTGGTTGTCTTCGACACTCGACAAAGAAGAACAAACAAATTAATTTTGGAACAAATCAAGTCAGACATGTCTCTTGAAGCAAGGATCATCAAGCTATGGCTTGCCTAATTTGGACACATCATACAAAGAGAGGAATCACTGGAAAAGGATATCATAGTTGGAAGAATAGAAGGAACAATCCGAAGAGGAAAACAAGCAACCAGATCGCTTGATACTATCAAGATAATGGCGGAGAAGACCCTAGTGGATCTATCTAGACTTGTATAAGATCGATCTTCCTAGAGTTCGTTCATCCATCAAGTCGCCATGGTTCAAGATTGAGCCGAACGCCCTTAAAAAAGAAATAAATAAAGAGTGGTCTCTAAGATAAGCACTTGGGAACTCAAAGTGGTATTACCATCATAAAATAGTATGGCATATTGCTAGAATATGTCATAATATTACCATAGGTTGAGAACTGACCTCAGGAATACCACATCTCCAAAATGCGTGGTTCCTTTGGTCCAGTGTGCAGGGAACAGCAGTACATCTCTATTTAATGGAATGGAGTTCTATGCATAGGTGGTTATGGGGAATTACACAACTCGCAGAGGAATCCTTCATTCCGAGGGTCAGTAAGGGTTCCTGTAGTTGGATTCCCACCATTCAGCAAGTAAAGGCATATCTTAGCAAAATCCAATCCCTTTATATAGCGGGAAAGCCCTTTAATTATACAAAAATCTATAATGGAAATGTAGAGCATTGCACACTGATAGTTTCAAAGTTTTAGGAAAATCATTGACTGTACCCTACTGTTTTGTATTAAAAAATACTGTTGCTGTAGTAACTGTATAGTCAAACAGCTTGGAAACAGCAGGCAGTGGGGCATTGAGGTATAAAATCAGCATTCTGAGAATGGGTCAATAAACACATCAGATAACAGATCTGGTGGCATTCAGTAGAGTCAAGCCCAGCGGAGTCTGACACTATACAGATTCCGAACAGTAATAGGACTGGAAGCAATGAATATACAGCAACACATTGTACAATCATAGTACAGGGGCAATGTCACGGAAATAAAAAAAAGATCTGTAAACTGTTTTGCGGACCTAAAGAATAAAGAAAGATCATGAGCGTACCCAAAGACACTAGACACTGGTGTGCAACATAAAATGCAGCTCACAACCAATATGCATATAATGTAGTTTAAAAAATGAATTAAAAGGTTTGTGTATTAGTTAAAGACTGTCACTTGAAAGGGATTCAGCTGCAATACCACACACAGCCCTCTGATAAGTGTGGCAGAATTTTTGGGAAAAGCTGACTCTTTTCTCTACAGTTGCACAACCAATGTAAATAAGAACTTAAAGCTCTACAAACTTTGCACAAGCCAAAAGTACAAGCAAATAAATTTTAACAGGCAAATACATATTGGAGAATTCTCCTTTCTTTCTCCACTTATGAGCCACTTTTCCTTAAGAATATTTTACCTCACTCCACAACTGGATTAAAATCTACTGCTCTATAATTTCCTCCATACTGCTCCTGCTCGTGTCTCTGTGCTAACGAAGAAATAAAGAGCAGAAATCCCTCTCCGTGTGCTGTGCTGTGTATGGGAAAAACCATAGCAGCTAGTCTTCTCCCAGCAGCTCAGAGTCAATTGCAAATTTAGAGATAGAGTGTACAGAGAGAAAAACTGATGATAATGCAGAATAAAAGACATATAATGGAAAAAGACAGTGTTATCCCTCATGTGTCCACACAAGAAAACTAATTCTGAAAAGTTACATGAAAATATGGTTACCCTTTAACTTTAATGAAGCACTCCTCCCTTCAAAGTTTTTATCCTCTTAATATATTGCAATCATCATATTATACAGCACTGTGGACTTACAATTGCTCATTTTGTCTTTCTACCCAAATAATTCTTCTCTTTTCCATTAGGTCTATGATATCACGTGATTAAAAACTGACTAGCTGAATCCTTCTAAGCTCTATGTAGAAACAGGAGGTCAATTTTTCCTGTATGACTCATAGGTCATTGCAAAAGTCTCTGGCCATCTGGAGGAGAGAGAAGCTGGGTCAGGCGATGAATTGGGGAATGATAAATGCAGGGAAAATAGACTTCTGTGTTTCTACAGAGAGCAGAGAAAAAAGAAGAATTAGCTGGGTTTTCTGCTGACGTCTACAATATAGTTAAGGCTTTTAGGTTTGACTGTCTATGATTTATAATAGAGATCTGATATGTGCTACACTCCGGGATTCCCTTGCAACACCTGGCATCTCAAAGTCAATTAGTTTTGAAAAAGGACATTTTGTCCTACATTACTTCCTCCCAAACCACAGCTGCTGATTTCCCCTTTTGCCCCAAAGCTCAATTATCGGTCTTGTGTAATGGATTTTTCTAAGTGAGGTAGCAGACAGACATGACAAACATGTATCTGGGAAATTCTCTAGCAGCTGTTGCTCTTGCCTCCAGAGAGTATCCCAGTACCTTCAGAAAGCCATGTGAATATTGAGATGGAATTGGCACACATTACGGCACTATTTTGTTTATATTAGTTTCTATAAATGAATGCATGGTTACAATGTATCATTTATGCCTTGTAGTTTTGGCTTTTGTGAATTATTTGCATTTTCAGTTAAGAAGAATTAAAGTTATTAAAACAATGCTTTACCCATAGAGGTTGTTAAAACACAGACCCTTGTCACATGGAACTGTTGAAAAACGATATACAGTGGGTACGGAAAGTATTCCGACCTCTTTAAATTTTTCACTCTTTGTTTCATTGCAGCCATTTGGTAAATTCAAAAAAGTTCATTTTTTTTCTCATTAAAGTACACTCTGCTCCCCATCTTGACTGAAAAAAAACAGAAATGTAGAAATTTTTGCAAATTTATTAAAAAAGAAAAACTGAAGTATCACATGGTCACAAGTATTCAGACCCTCTGCTCAGGCACTCATATTTAAGTCACATGCTGACCATTTCCTTGTGATCCTCCTTGAGATGGTTCTATTCCTTCATTGGAGTCCAGCTGTGTTCAATTAAACTGATCGGACTTGATTTGCAAAGGCACACACCGGTCTATATAAGACCTCACAGCTCACAGTGCATGTCAGACCAAATGAGAATCATGAGCTCAAAGGAACTGCCCAAAGAGCTCAGAGACAGAATTGTGGCAAGGCACAGATCTGGCCAAGGTTACAAAAGAATTTCTGCATTACTCAAGGTTCTTAAGAGCACAGTGGCCTCCATAATCTTTAAATGGAAGAAGTTTGGGACCACCAGAAGTCTTCCTAGACCTGGCCGTCCAGCCAAACTATGCAATCGTGGAAGAAGAGCCTTGGTGAGAGAGGTAAAGAAGAACCCCAAGATCACTGTGGCTGAGCTCCAGAGATGCAGTAGGGAGATGGGATAAAGTTTCACAAAGTCAACTATCACTGCAGCCCTCCACCTGTCGGGCCTTTATGGCAGAGTGGCCCGACGGAAGCCTCTCCTCAGTGCAAGACATATGAAAGCCCGCATAGAGTTTGCTCAAAAACACATGAAGGACTCCCAGACTATGAGAAATAAGATTCTCTGGTCTGATGAGACAAAGATAGAACTTTTTGGTGATAATTCTAAGTGGTATGTGTGGAGAAAACCACGCACTGCTCATTACCTGCCCAATACAATCCCAACAGTGAAACATGGTGGTGGCAGCATCATGCTATTGGGGTGTTTTTCAGCTGCAGGGACAGGACGACTGGTTGCAATTGAAGGAAACATGAATGCGGCCAAGTACAGAGATATCCTGGATGAAAGCCTCTTCCAGAGTGCTCTGGACCTCAGACTTGGCGAAGGTTCACCTTCCAACAAGACAATGAAACTAATCACACAGCTAAAATAACAAAGGAGTGGCTTCAGAACAACTCTGTGACCATTCTTGACTGGCCCAGCCAGAGCACAGACCTAAACCCAATTAGGCATCTCTGGAGAGACCTGAAAATGGCTGTCCACCAACGTTCACCATCCAACCTGACGGAACTGGAGAGGATCTGCAAGAAAGAATGGCAGAGGATCCCCAAATCCAGGTGTGAAAAACTTGTTGCATCATTCCCAAGAAGACTCATGGCTGTACTAGCTCAAAAGGGTGCTTCTACTCAATACTGAGCAAAGGGTCTGAATACTTATGACCATGTGATATTTCAGTTTTTCTTTTTTAATAAATTTGCAAAAATTTCTACATTTTTGTTTTTTTTTAGTCAAGATGGGGTGCAGAGTGTACTTTAATGAGAAAAAACTGAACTTTTTAGAATTTACCAAATGGCTGCAATGAAACAAAGAGTGAAACATTTAAAGGGGTCTGAATACTTTCCGTACCCACTGTAAGTGAAGCAAGGAAAGGGAAAGACCTTGGATGAACAAAAGGAAAAAATAGTTTTCCTCTATTTTCACAAATGTACGCAAGAAACTACCATACCGTGCTTACTCATCCCACATGATGGACTGACAAATGTGTTGTCCACTGTTATTTATATAATTCTACTGTACTTGCTATGACAGCCTTACCTGCAGATTGCACAGCTCTTTGTTCTCACAATGGCTGTTGATGGAGGATCATATGAGCAGACCTGTCCATCAGTTTCCTCCATTTGAGAAATATATTTCCCATGTGAGGTGCTTTTCTATCAGAGGAGGCTGATGGAATGATCTGGTCAGATGATCCTCCATCAGCAGTCATTTTATGGAGCGGATCGCTGTGCCATTTGTGAGGAAGTCTCTACTAACAAGTGCAGGAGGAGAAAATGTAATACTTATATATTAGTAAAATAGGAACTGTCAGCAAGGTATTCAACCCTTAACTAAATCTATGAGTGTAAAGCCTCTGCTATCTAGAAGAATTTTGTTGAGGCATTAGTGAGAAATCTATTTTTGAAGTTTTATTCTCAAGTGCATCGGGGCGGGCACTTCTTCACTAGCTGTTCCCTACTTTGTCACCCACCACTGGCATCCAGTCATTATTTATCAGGTCACTCTTCTCTCAGTGACTTGTCTCCCTTGTCTTCTCTGATCAGGCACCATCATTGACCAAGTTCATTCCATCAGAAGGGGTGGTGCCTGGTCAGTGAGCTCCTGATGATGGCGCTGCAAGATCAATGTACCGACTTCCGTTACATTATTAGTCACCTGCGCAGGGGAAACTAGTCATTAGAGGAAGACTGACCCGTCACTTACCGAGCAGAGGCTTGCAGTGTTCGGCAACTGCAATATTAGTAAAAAAAGGTCTGATCAGGGCGCAAAAAATAAGTATTTGGTATTTTTTCTCGCTTTCCTGTGCATCATATGTTAAAATGAAAGGCGTTATTCAAAAGTAAAACTCGCCCTGCAAAAAACAAGCCTCATATGGCTCTATTGACGGAAAAATAAAAAAAGTTATGGTTCTTAGAAGGAAAACGGGAGGGAAAAACAAAATGAAAAAATGGAAAATGGTCATGTGTGTAGAGGTTAATGGATTCCATGAGTTTACATATGGGCTCATGTAATCCATTCTTACAAGTCCAAATGGATAATTTCCTGAGTTTACCTTTTCTATATCCAATTACTTACTAAACATTTAATTAAAGCAAGCCACTTGTATGCATGATATATTTCTACTACCTGTCTTCCTTCCATCGCTCCTCTCATTTCTTTGAATGTTGAGCTGAACTCTCCAATGAAGTCATGTTTTCCATTAGAGTCCCAGTCCCAGACTATACACTGAAAAACAAACATTGAATATTTCATTTAATAATGACAATAAAAGAAACATTTTACTTCACAAAAATCATCAATAGAAAACACATATTACCAGTACACAGAAATCATACCCTTGAAATGGAAGTGTACTTTCAACAAACTTTGCATCAATGAAATGTAAATGTGACTATAAGAAATGTTGTAATGTTGTATCTCATCAGAGAAATCTGCTCTCTTCCCACTTATCAGACACCACTTAATCTCCCCCTGCTTCCTGAACTTGTCATAAACTCACTGGAAAAAAACAGCTCCAATCTGCCTTGCTCAAAAACGACAGCCTGTCTGCTCACTGTGGTGTCATGCGACTCAGCCCATTATACTCTATGGAAAGGGAAGAGAGGAGCAGTGTGGAGTACGGAGAGGAAACAGGCAGAGGGAAACACAGAAAGATTGTGGTGAACTCTCTAATAGAGATGAGCGTTGTTCTACTCGAACTGTTCGCCAATCTCAAATTCGAGCTGTTTTGGGCGGTGTTCGAGCCGGTCGGCGAACACGAACAATTTGAGAAAAATTCGGCTGTTCGAGGTTATGTTCGATAACTGTTCGTGCACCAAAATCATAACTGGATTTTTTCTCAGTAATGATGAAAATTAATGTTAATACGCAGTTTGAGTGTACAGCGGGGCGGGGGGAGGGGCAGGGGATGGATCTCTGCAGGAACAATGAAGATCTCCATTTTTTTTTCTCTTTCCCGCATTTGCAGTGGGGAGGTGCAATCTGTCAGCCTATCAGCAGCGCACACACGGAGCGAAGTGCTTTTTTTCACACAAGCAAGGGCATGTGTGATTGGCAGTGTATGTCACATGTCCTTGCCCTATAAGACCAAGCCATTTTCCCCGTCACCACCATTTTCTCACTGCTGCAGCTGCGTGTTAGACGGCACCGCTGTTGCTGTGTGCGCTATACCTTGTTAATTTCAAGCCAATTTTCGCACAAATATACAGATAGCTTGGGAGTAGGGAATAGTTGTGATTGCAGTCCTTTTAAGGACTAGGTTACAGCATTTCCTACGACTTTTATCAGGCAGGTCTGTGCTCTTAAATAGATAGATTGTGGGAGTAAAGACTAATTGTAATTGGAGTCCTTTTCAGGACTAGGTTACATGAGTTCCTATCAGTTTTTGCCAGGCAGGTCTGTGCCAGTGCTGTGCAAGTTTTTTTCACAGCATTTGGCTGAATCTAGCAAAGCTAATCCTTTTTGGCCTATTGCAGAGTGTGTTAGTCAGTGGAGTAGCCTATCTGTGTTGCAAGATATACCACCTGTGTATAGAATACCAATTTTTTTACTGCACCTAGTGAAGTAAAATCTTTTGGGCATAGCATCATTCTATTAGTCCATCTATACTGACCTCCATCAGGTTGCAAACTGAATATAATTTTTTTCTGCATCTAGCTCTGAAAAAATATTTGGGCTTCTAGCAGCGTGTGGGACTTGTTCTATTAGTCCATCTATACTGACCTCCAACAGGTTGCAAATTAAAAATAATTTTTTTCTGCATCTAGCTCTGAAAAAATATTTGGGCTTCTAGCAGTGTGTGGGACTTGTTCTATTAGTCCTTCTATACTGACCTCCAGCAGGTTGCAAATTGAATATAATTTTTTTCTGCATCTAGCTCTGAAAAAATATTTGGGCTTCTAGCAGCGTGTGGGACTTGTTCTATTAGTCCATCTATACTGACCTCCAACAGGTTGCAAATTAAAAATAATTTTTTTCTGCATCTAGCTCTGAAAAAATATTTGGGCTTCTAGCAGTGTGTGGGACTTGTTCTATTAGTCCTTCTATACTGACCTCCAGCAGGTTGCAAATTGAATATAATTTTTTTCTGCATCTAGCTCTGAAAAAATATTTGGGCTTCTAGCGGTGTGTGGGACTTGGTCTATTAGTCCATCTATACTGACCTCCATCAGTTTGCAAATTAAAAATAATTTTTTTCTGCATCTAGCTCTGAAAAAATATTTGGGCTTCTAGCGGTGTGTTGCACTTGGTCTATTAGTCCATCTATACTGACCTCCATCAGGTTGCAAATTAAAAATAATTTTTTTCTGCATCTAGCTCTGAAAAAATATTTGGGCTTCTAGCAGTGTGTGGGACTTGGTCTATTAGTCCATCTATACTGACCTCCATCAGGTTGCAAATTAAAAATAATTTTTTTCTGCATCTAGCTCTGAAAAAATATTTGGGCTTCTAGCGGTGTGTGGGACTTGGTCTATTAGTCCATCTATACTGACCTCCATCAGGTTGCAAATTAAAAATAATTTTTTTCTGCATCTAGCTCTGAAAAAATATTTGGGCTTCTAGCAGTGTGTGGGACTTGGTCTATTAGTCCATCTATACTGACCTCCATCAGGTTGCAAATTGAATAAAAAAAATTTCTGCATCTAGCTCTGAAAAAATATTTGGGCTTCTAGCGGTGTGTGGGACTTGGTCTATTAGTCCATCTATACTGACCTCCATCAGGTTGCAAATTAAAAATAATTTTTTTCTGCATCTAACCCAGCCAATAGTTTTGGCCTAATACCACAGTTTGGCCACTCAGCTCTGCTCGGTTACCATCCATTGTTTTTTTGTGCAAACAACTCCAGAGTTGTGAATTAGTTAACCACCAAAATGAGTGGAAAAAGGCCTGCTGCTGGTGGAAAGGGGAATAGGCGTGTTGGGAAGGGGAAAAAAGGTTGTGTCCGTGGGGTAGGTGCAGAAGAAAGACCATCTTCCAGCCAAACTAAAATGTCTACTTCTTTTAGCGGACAATGTGATAAGATCCCTTTCTTACGGCCACGCCAATCGCTACAAATTCCAGATGAGGCACAAAAACAGCAGGTGCTTCAACGGATATCAAGTGCTCCTTTAAGTGGGCTCTCCTCCACATCAACTTCAACATCACAAATACTCCAGTCCTCAAAGGTGTCACCCAAATCGCACTTGCTTCCTCACAGCTCCCAAATCTCCAGCTGCCCGTCTGAGTATGAGGTAGAACAGATGGTTGAGTCTGCAGAGCTGTTTACTCATACTATAGCCTGGGAATCAGAGGTCGACTCCAGCGCTTCTGTGAATCCAGACGAGGAAATGATCTGCACTGATGCCCAGAATCTTTATGAGTCGGATCCAGGACCAGACGCAGAAGGTTCTGACCATAATGTAGACCCTCATTCCCAAACTGTAACTCCTGTTGGTGGAGACAATGAGGAAGACGATGATAAGACTCAAATACCTGATTGGAGCGACAACTTTAGTTTTTTGTCAGGGCAGGAACAGGTTGGCTCTGAGGACGACGGGTGTGATAACGCACAGGGTGATGATGATGAGGTCGGAGATCCCACTTACTGTCAACCCACAGTCAGCCAAGAGATGAGGTCAGCAGAGGAGGTGGAGGAAGATGCTAGTGACGACGAGGTCAGGTTGCGCCTTCCTGGACAGAGACGTAGTACTGGAAGCACGTCAACAACTGCATCCTCAAACACAACTCTGCCTCTCACCACAAGTCGTGGTGGCTCTTCAGGTCGCATGGGTGCTAAGCCTTGCATAGCCTGGGCATTTTTTCAGATCGATAAAGATGACCCAACTCGTGTTATCTGTAACATTTGTCAGCAAAAGCTAAGTAGAGGCCAAAAAATACATAGTTTGAGTACTTCATGCATGAACCGGCACATGGACATGAAGCATAAGTTGCAGTGGGAAGCTCAGTGTGCTACAATGCGGTCTAGCCGGCCGGGCCAACCACCGTCTGCCATATCTTGTGCATCCGCGGCCTCTTCATCCTCTGTGACTGGGGGGACAGCAGTCACACCTGTTTTGGGGCGCAGACCTGCCACCTCTTTACCCGCAACAGCCAGCGTGATTGGCAGGTCATCATTTTCTTTGGAGGTGGTAACACCAGCTGGTGTTGAGCGCTGTCCGACATCGATAGCACCACCTTTGGATCAAGGCAACCTAACATGTCCGCCTGCATCTTCCTCACAGACCGGCAGTTTGCCGGGGACACCCTTATCAACCCCGTCTAAGCACAATAGCCAGCCCTCGGTCCCTCAGATGTGGACAAGTAAAAGACCATTTCCTCCTAGCCATGAGAAAGCTAAGAGGTTGAATTTCACCATCTGCAAGCTCTTGGCTACAGAAATGCTGCCTTTCCGCCTGGTGGACACAGAGGATTTTCGAGACCTTATGTCCGTCGCAGTGCCCCAGTACCAGATGCCCAGTCGGCACTACTTCTCAAAGAAAGGTGTGCCTGCGCTCCACCAGCATGTCGCACACAACATCACCGCTTCTTTGAGAAACTCTGTGTGTGACAGGGTGCATTTCACCACAGACACTTGGACGAGTAGGCATGGACAGGGGCGTTACATGTCGCTGACTGGGCACTGGGTAACTATGGTGACAGCAGGACAAGGGGCTGCTGTCCAAGTCTTGCCGTCCCCACGAGTTGTGCGTCAATCCTCTTTATGTCAAAGTTCCTCCACTGCTTCTGCCTCCTCAACCTCCTCTCGGTCTTCCACCTGCACCCAAAGCCTGTCTGGTCATGCCACAAGCTTTCTAACTGCGCAGAAGGGATCCTGCACACCTCCTTACTATGCTGGCAGTAGGGCTCAACGTCATCAGGCGGTTTTTACATTGAAATGTCTGGGAAATGTGAGTCACACAGCTGAGGAGTTGTGGTCAGCTCTGGAGAACCAATTTCATGAATGGTTGTCTCCACTGGACCTGAAACCAGGGAAGGCCGTGTGCGACAATGCTGCAAACCTGGGTGCGGCCCTTCGCCGGGGCAATGTCACACACGTGCCTTGTATGGCTCACGTGTTGAACCTGGTTGTCCAGCAATTTTTAGCCCACTATCCCAGACTAGATGGCCTTCTGCAGAGGGCACGGTCGCTGTGTGCTCACTTTCGCCGTTCGCATCCCGCAGCTCAGCGACTTACATCTCTACAGAAGTCGTTGGGCCTGCCACTTCACCGGCTAAAATGCGATGTGCCTACCCGGTGGAATTCAACTCTGCACATGTTGCAGCGACTGTGGCAGCACCGACAAGCCCTGGTGCAATACGTTCTGACGTATAGCCTGGGCCAACGAGATCCAGAGGTGGGGCAAATCACGCTGGAGGAGTGGTCTCAGATCAGGGACCTATGCACCCTTCTGCACAGTTTTGAAATGGCGACGAAGATGTTTAGTGCTGACGATGCCATTATCAGCATGACTATTCCGGTGATTTACATGCTGGAGCACATGTTAAACAGAATTCGGAGTCAGGTGGTGGCACAAGAGGAGGTGGAGGAAGTAGAGGAGGAGGAGTTGTATGCGGAAGGGCTAACATCTGCAAGGTCCAGACGGTCGGCAGCACCAAGGCGGCAGGCATGTGAGGGTGGGGGAGATGGTTTTACCAGGGCGCATGGTAGCAGCTAAACTAGTGAGGAAGGTGCAGGAGCCCAGGAAGAAGTGGAGGAAGAATTGATGGAAGACTCATCAGATGAGGGAGACCTTGATCACATTTCTGTTGTGCGAGGTTGGGGGGAGAGGACAGAGGAAGGAAGCATGATTGTTACCTCGCCACCAACACAACAGGGACTTGGTGCTCCTGGATGCGCAACACACATGAGTGCCTTCTTGCTGCACTACCTGCAACATGACCCTCGAATTGTGAGAATTAGAAATAATCCTGACTACTGGGTTGCCACACTGTTAGATCCCCGGTACAAAAGTAAATTTGCAGAAATTATTCCTGCCATAGAAAGGGATGCACGCATGCAGGAGTATCAGCAGAGACTGTTGCAGAATCTTACATGTGCTTTTCCACAAAATACCAGTGGTGCACGTAGTGAATCTCACAGTTCCAACTTGCCAACCGTGGGACCGTCAAGTGTTCAGCACTCAAACCGTAACAGAACCACAGTATCTGCTGGTAACATCAATTTTGCGGAATCATTTCACCACTTTTTTAGCCCATCCTTTGCAAGGCCACAGGAGACAAGAAGTCTGACACATAGTCAACGCCTAGAGACGATGGTACAGGAGTATCTCCAAGTAAACATTGAAGCCACGACTGTGTCACTGGACCCTTGCTCTTTTTGGGCTTCCAATCTGGACAAATGGCCGGAGCTAGCCACTTACGCCTTGGAGATCTTGTCATGCCCCGCAGCCAGCGTTCTGTCTGAACGTGTGTTCAGCGCTGCTGGTGGTGTGCTGACAGATAAGCGCACGCGGCTCTCCACTGATAATGTAGACAGACTCACGTTCATAAAGATGAACAAATCATGGATCCGAAATGACTTTTCTACCCCTGTGTCATCCTGGGGAGAGTAAAAGCTTGATGATTGGTTAAAATCACCCTACCAACCGTTTTAAGCTTTCAAATTACTAATCATGTTTATCTGTATCTTGACTGGAAAATAATTTGGGCTTTGTAGCAGTGTGCAGCACAGATCCTACTAGGCCATCTATACTAAAGCTTCACCAGATTTAAAATTAAAAATAATTTTTAGCTGCATCTAGCCCGGAAAATAATTTTGGGGCTCCGAGATGCGCAAGGCACATAAGTGCCTTCTTGCTGCACTACCTGCAGCATGACCCTCATATTGTCAGAATTCGAAGTAATCATGACTACTGGGTTGCCACACTCTTAGATCCCTCAAACTTTTCGATCAACCTTTTCATTTTAATAAAGACCAAAAAAATGGTCATTTTTGAAATTATAAGCATTAGCAGGTTGTTAGAAACTGAAATCAAACAGTTTTCAACTCAAAACTTTATTCTAGGTGATGTTACATTTTCACATAGGACCCCTTGTTCGAAAGGAGCTTCTGAACTCTCTCGTCCATTGAATTTGTCAGGTTTTGGATGGTTTCTGCTTCAATTGTTTTGCATGAGGACAGAATACCCTCCCAGAGCTGTTGCTTAGATGTGAACTGCCTCCCGCCATCATAGACACTCCTTTTAATGATGCTCCAAAGGTTCTGAATGGGGTAGAGGTCAGGGGAGCATGGGGGTCACACCATAAGTTTGTCCCCTTTTATGCCCATATCAGCCAGAGATGCAGATGTTTTATGTGCAGCATGAGATGGTGCATTATCATGCAGAAAAATGATCTTGCTGTGAAATACACGGTTCTTCTTCTTGAACCATGGCAGGAAGTGCTGTTTGAGAAAATCCACATACATTATGGAGTTCATCTTTAGCGCCTTCAGGGATCCTAAAGGGGCCGACAATCTCTCTCCCCATGATTCCAGCCCAAAACATTACTCCACCTCCTCCTTGTTGGCGCTGTAGCCGTGTTTGCGTGGGGTGTCCATCAACCAGCCATCCTCCACTCCATCCATCTGGACCATCGAGCGCTGCACGGCACTCATCCGTGAACAAAACAGTTTTGAAATCAGTCTTCATGTAATGTTTGGCCCACTGGAGCCGTTTCTGCTTGTGTGAAGTGGATAGAGGAGGTCGACAGGATGGCGCATGCACAGCTGCAAACCTCTGAAGGACCCTGCATCTTGTTGTTCGGGGGACGTTGGAGGCACAAGCAGCTTCAAAAACTTGTCTGCTGCTATGACAAGGCTTTTTTGCCGCTGCTCTTTCAACCTGACGTAATTGCCTGTAGGAAAGAGTCCTCAATTTGCCCTTATCAGCACGCACACGTGTGTACTGTGAATCAGCTACATACTTCTTGATTGCCAAGACACTTCATCCTGATCATCGCACAATGTTGATTGTAGTCATGCCTTGACCTAAACACTCCACAATTTGTTGCTTCTCAGCAGCCGACACATCCTTTTTCTTTCCCATTTTGGCAGAAAATGTAGGCTGCTTAATAATGTGAGAGAGCCTTCTTAAGTAGTCTTGCCTTTCATTGGACACACCTGCCAAACTAATTAGCACAGGTGTCTGCAATTGCTTACAGTGATATAAAGAGCCCTGACACACATCACCATCAATGAGTTTAACTGACAAACAAACAAATTCTTCCCTTATCACTCCTAAACACTTTTTGTATAATAATTTGGAACGCAGTGTACATGTGCTTTTCCACAAAACACCAGTGGTTCACGTAGTGAATCTTACAGTTCTAACTTGCCAACCGTGGTCTGTATGGAGTTGTTCAATAAAGGGCCCAAAATTAAGATAACATAGATGGGAGAGGTCTCTATGAATAGGAATTCCTAAGTATTTGATACCCTGTGAGGGCCAGGCAAAGGGAAAGTTGGACTGGATGGAATCCTATATGGATTTGGGGAGGGAGACATCGAGGGCCTCAGACTTTGCTGCATTGATTTTAAAATTTTACCATGTAACAAAGTGATCTATTTCAGCCATAACAGCATGGATGGATATATGTGATTGAGTGATATATACTAGGACATCATCAGCAAATAGAGAGCACTTGTACTCGGTGCCTCCCACCTCAATCCACCTAATATTGGGGTTATGGCGAATTGATGAGAGCAGGTGCTCCGTCACTAGGATGTATAAGAGAGGGGACAGAGGACATCACTGCCTTGTCCCATTGGTGATTGTGAAAGGTTATGAAAATGTTCTGACGCACCCCCTGGGCCTTGGGACACCCGGAGCCGGACCCTTTTTGGTGGATGCTGGTGGTTGTAGTCTTCGTGGCGGTGACCCAGTTCCGTGGCTCAGGGCGGTCAAACCAGTGGCGGAACTATTTATGTGGTTTTCATGTTTAAATGTCCGACTACGCCACCCGTGGATTGCGGTCAGAGTGAACCGCCGCTACAGGGCAGACCACTGAGGCTGGTGTTGTGGGTGCAGCAGAGCGTAGCATAACTCCCCACGGGAGGAGTATAGCCTCAGGGCAGTGTATGCGGAGGATGGGGGTGATGGTGCAGGGCAGCAGCAGTAACGACACGGAGTCAGTGATGCAGTTCAGGGCCTTTACTCACAGTTCTTATTATCCAGACCACGTCTGCAGGTAACGGCTGCCCACGTCGTACTGTGCTCACCAGGTGAGGGGCTCAGACAACTCCCAGATAACTTTGGAGCACTTCACAGGACCCCCTTTGTGTGTCCTTTGTCTGGCCTTTCTTACCAACACTTCTGTCCGGCTGCCTCGGGCCTCCTCTTGGTAAACTTGGCGCCAGTTTCCCTGACCCTATGTGGTGCCTTCCTAGCGGGTGTAGCGAGGGGCTGCGCCACATAAAATGTCAGAGCCTCCGGTTTCTAGCTGAGGGTCGTTTCCTGCCTCCACTAGTTCGGGGACCGGTCTCCCCCTTTGGCCTGACCCCTCCACGCAGGTGGATTCGGGCGTGCGGTGGCGACTCGCCCGTCCGCACCCCTGGGATCCCTTCATTCCTCGTTCCTGGAGCCTTCTCCGCTCCTCTTCCTTCCTTCTCCCTCTTCCAGGCCTGGGCCTCTGTTACTAGGCCCGCCTCCGGAGCAGAGCTCATGCAGAGCCCCTGCTCCCTGCCACTTCTGCTCAGACTTCTCTGCACTGAACTAAGATGGTGCCCACCTTTTATACTCCCTTCTCAATGCACCCAGGAACTGCTTCCTCCCTGCTCCTGCACTACAGGGTTCCCCTTCCTCAGTGTTCCCTCCCCCCACTCCAGCCAGGGACAGGGACTGTCGTGCCCATCTCAGGGGCATATTGGTCGCCCTGCCCCATGGCAATGTGGTGTAATGCATGCAGGTGTCGGGTCCTGATCCACACTCCATCCTTACCTGAGAGTGAGATATCACACCTCTGGGTGAGGTGCAATACGTCTTTAGCAACCGAGCCCTCAGGGTGCTACAGTTCCATTTATCTTCAGCCTAGGTGACGTATTGCGATACAGGGCCGTGATTTTGGCTATAAAAGGGTCCCCTAGACCCCTACCCCAAGCTTTTTAAGAGAATCATATATGGCGTGCCAGGAGACTCTATGGAATGCTTTCTCAGCATCCAACGAGAGTATCTAATTACAAATTTTTAACTGCATCTAGCCCAGGAAATACTTTGTGCCTAGTAGCAGTGTCTGCTAGTAAGCGGATTATCCCGGCTGTTAAGCAAGCTGCACCACCTGTAGTTTAGACACTTAATTTTTTCAAAGGAAATGCTTCGGGACCATGGGATACTTAGTGAAGAGCATCAGGAGGCACCCCAAGGCATAGGGGCTGGGACTGGCAGTAGGATGCCTTGCGGTGGACAGCCGAGCTCGATCCTTATAAAAGCTTTTTAACTGCAGCAGCTTTAGTGGACGCTACTGGAGCTGGAATTACCGCGGCTGCTGGCATGAGACTTGCCCTCCAATAGATCCTTGTAAATGGATTTAAAGTGTATTCATTCAAATTAGAGAGACAATTTAAATTAAAAAGCTTAGAGCTGCCTCCACCACAGGGGGGCTCGCTCGACCCACCAGCGGACAGGCACCAGTATTGGGAGAGGGGGGCTGGCCGTCAGGGTTCACCGCGGCTCTGGCACAAACCCGGCGACACGGAGGTGGCACGGGCAGGAGCGGACTGGCCGTGTCGGCTTCTCACTTTTTGGATTTTAGAAGGGCATGACATGCCTATATCTGTGTCTCCCCCTCCTTTTACTCCTCCACCTCTTTTATTTTCGCATGACTATATGTACTTGTCACTTTTCCATGTGTTAGTTATGTCTTCTGAGCAGTTTGTCAGCTTTTGGACACCTTTGAAGGTGTTTTCTATGTGTTTCTATGTGTTTTTGTTTGCCTGCCATTGGTTTTAACGGTGTTCGAAGGTGTTCGACGAACAGTTCGACGAACAGTTCGGCGAACACACGGGTGTTCGACGAACCGAACCGAACTCGAACACTACGGGGGTGGCTCAACACTACTCTCTAACAAGTCTTTTATCTCACCCCAGAGCTTATTCACATTCAGACACCTCCGATGTATACTACCCTACATGTTGCTCTTGCTTGTCTCTATATGCAAAAAAATTAATGAAAACCAGGAATCCCCCTCTGTGTGCTGTGCTGTGTATGAGAGAGATCACAGCAACTAGGTTCCTTCCACCAGCTATCAGTTGATTGTAAATTTAGAGATAGATCATGCAGAAGGAAAAATGGTGAAAATCCAGGACACAAGTTATAAAATGGCCAGATATAGTGTTATTCTTCATTTAAATACAAACGACAGCTTATTCTGAAAAGATACTTGAAAGTGTGGATACCGTTTAAGAAAGGTCATTTTCAAATCAGAGCTGGATATATTGGCTTTGCTGCCTATTCAGAAGAAGGAAAGGGTTGACTTTGACTACTAGAAGTTTTAAAGTAAGTATCCCAATCTTATACAATCCTGGCTCAATCTCTCCTGTTTGTCAGGCAATCCCTACATGTGTCACAGCTGTGTAACAGCCGCGACACATGCAGCCGCAGCGGCTGAAACTGAAATGCCGAGCATGCCGAAACTACCCGAGCATACTTATCTAAAGAGTTAAATGAGCATGCTCGCTCATCACTAATTATAATCATTACTTATACCGCTTTTTACTCATTATCAAGATTTATACATCTTTTGGGCTTGTGAATAAAGAACATAAATCACTTACATGACAAGTCTCTCCTCCCTGGTGACAACAAAATGTAACAAATAATATTTTAATGTACCGCTTTATGGTCTTATAATTCTTGTAAGACAGCTATGCATTTTATCATTTACTCAGTACTGGCGAAATAAGGACCTATCATTGATATGCAATAAAGGTGCTTGAGGAACAGTAGCCTTCATTCTTATGTCCAGCAAGAATCCATCAACTTCAAGCAGACATTTCTCTAGAGCGTCAGAATGAAAACCGCTGTCATGAGAACAATAGCTATACAAATGGATGTATCCCACAAAGCTGTCCTGGGTAACTGTTCTTTTATATACCAGTTAACTAGGTCGGAAGGGCAGTTTTTCCTCTTTTTCTATAATATTAATATCATATTCGCTGCAGACAATCTGGAAATATAAGGAAAACACTAACAGCACTATTATCCGTTTTCTTTCATTTGATGGAATGCATCACTCATTTCTGCTTGAATGGCTCTTTCAACACATAGTGAAATGGGCTATTTTTATTCTGACCCATCTGCAATACCTTATACACCTGGACACTGGAAATCAGCAATCCCCGAGAGATGATTGTTTTAACTAGCAAAAACAGCAGGGTACATCTGTATTAAGAGACATCTCTCATTATGATAAATGCCCCCAAGGTACCAGCCTGCTGTCGTTTTCTGCAATGTATTAGGGAATAGATCCAGATCACTATTCCTGGTTAATTAGAAGACGGAAACTCTCCATAAAATCAAAAGTCAAAAACTGTACTCTTCACATTTGAGGCAGAGCGAACAATTTATGTCATGCTCCAATTCATGCTGTGCGATAATGGTATTCTTTCCTAGAAGGACAGCTTGTCGTTGCAATATTAATAGGATTTTTCCAGAGTATACCTGAAAAATCTTAAGCAACAAAAATGCTTATATGGGCCCTTCTCATCTCCTGCCCAGACTATTAGCTCCAATCTTAGGGTATGTGCACACGATGCAGAAATGCTCAGGATTTTTTCCTGAGCGTTTCTGCATCTCTCTGGCAGGAAAAAATGCATGCGGATTGTACATGCGGTTTCCTGCCAGGGACATGCGGAAATGAAGCGGTCTTCACTTTCATTTCCGCATGCGGGTTGACAAGCGCTTCCCAATCGATTTTAGCATCACTTGGAAAGTGCTTGTCAACTTCACACTATATAAATCCATGCAAACAGCATGGATTTATATAGTGTGTGAATGTCAAAAAATAAAAAATAAATCTATACTTTACCCTCTGATGGCCCCCGGTGTCCTGCTTCATCGGTCCCGGCTGCCGGCAGTGAAGACTGTAGGACCTTCCGACGTCAGCGTCACGTGACCCGTCACATGACTCTGACGTCAGCGAAGGTCCTTCATTCAACCGCGAAGTGCGCGGGAAGCCGGCAGGACGCAGCGCGGGCCGTCAGAAGGTGAGAATATATATATTTTTTATTTTATTCTTTTTTTTTTAATGGTACCTGGGTCTGGATGAGAGTCCTCTCATCCACACCCGGGTACCATCCGCACATTAGACCGCATGGAATGCGCATCAACATATACAGTGATGCGGATTCCATGCGGTCTAATGCAAGTCAATGGCGGCAAAAGAGCAGCGTTTCCGCAAAATTAATTGACATGCTGCGGATTTTTGACCGCAGCGTTTACGCTGCGGAAAAATCCGCATCATGGGCACAGCACATGCGGATTTCCATTGGGGAACATTGCTGCCCTTCTACCATGCGTTTTTCATGCGTTTCCGCGGCGTTTACGCAACTGCAAAAACGCCGCGGAAACGCATGAAAAACGCATCGTGTGAACTCAGCCTAACTCTCCTCCACCCTTATAATCTGCTGGTAACTCTGCTGCCTGGATGATCTACCTTTCCACTCATTTCATCCATGTGTTGCCCAGCAAATTCAGTTCAAAATACTAAAAATGACTTACACAGCTGTCAATAATCTGTCCCCTTCATACATCTCAGAACCTAATCCCCTTACAAGATCTCCTTCTATGTTTTGATATTGTCTTATTCTCATACAAACATATCCAAGATTTCTCCTGTGCTTCACCTGAACTCTAGAACTCACTACCTCAACTGATCAGACTCTTCCCCAAATTTGAAAACCTTCAAAAGCAATCTGCACACCCACATCTTTAGGAAGACCTATAATCTGCATTAACCATACTGCCACCTCACTGCCATATAAGCAGCTTCACCATTACTCACTGTCTCCTTGTCATGTACAGTACAGACCAAAAGTTTGGACACACCTTCTCATTTAAAGATTTTTCTGTATTTTCATGACTATGAAAATTGTACATTCACACTGAAGGCATCAAAACTATGAATTAACACATGTGGAATTATATACTTAACAAAAAAGTGTGAAACAACTGAAAATATGTCTTATATTCTAGGTTCTTCAAAGTAGCCACCTTTTGCTTTGATGACTGCTTTGCATACTCTTGGCATTCTCTTGATGAGCTTCAAGAGGTAGTCACCGGAAATGGTCTTCCAACAATCTTGAAGGAGTTCCCTGAGATGCTTAGCACTTGTTGGCCCTTTTGCCTTCACTCTGCGGTCCAGCTTACCCCAAACCATCTCGATTGGGTTCAGGTCTGGTGACTGTGGAGGCCAGGTCATCTGGCGTAGCACCCCATCACTCTCCTTCTTGGTCAAATAGCCTTTACACAGTCTGGAGGTGTGTTTGGGGTCATTGTCCTGTTGAAAAATAAATGATGGTCCAACTAAACGCAAACCGGATGGAATAGCATGCCGCTGCAAGATGCTGGGGTAGCCATGCTGGTTCAGTATGCCTTCAATTTTGAATAAATCCCCAACAGTGTCACCAGCAAAGCACCCCCACACCATCACACCTCCTCCTCCATGCTTCACGGTGGGAACCAGGCATGTAGAGTCCATCCGTTCACCTTTTCTGCGTTGCACAAAGACACGGTGGTTGGAACCAAAGATCTCAAATTTGGACTCATCAGACCAAAGCACAGATTTCCACTGGTCTAATGTCCATTCCTTGTGTTCTTTAGCCCAAACAAGTCTCTTCTGCTTGTTGCCTGTCCTTAGCAGTGGTTTCCTAGCAGCTATTTTACCATGAAAGCCTGCTGCACAAAGTCTCCTCTTAACAGTTGTTGTAGAGATGTGTCTGCTGCTAGAACTCTGTGTGGCATTGACCTGGTCTCTAATCTGTGCTGCTGTTAACCTGCGATTTCTGAGGCTGGTGACTCGGATAAACTTATCTTCAGATGCAGAGGTGACTCTTGGTCTTCCTTTCCTTGGGCGGTCCTCATGTGAGCCAGTTTCTTTGTAGCGCTTGATGGTTTTTGCAACTGCACTTGGGGACACTTTCAAAGTTTTCCCAATTTTTTGCACTGACTGACCTTCATTTCTTAAAGTAATGATGGCCACTCATTTTTCTTTACTTAGCTGCTTTTTTCTTGCCATAATACAAATTCTAACAGTCTATTCAGTAGGACTATCAGCTGTGTATCCACCAGACTTCTGCACAACACAACTGATGGTCCCAACCCCATTTATAAGGCAAGAAATCTCACTTATTAAACCTGACAGGGCACACCTGTGAAGTGAAACCATTTCCGGTGACTACCTCTTGAAGCTCATCAAGAGAATGCCAAGAGTGTGCAAAGCAGTCATCAAAGCAAAAGGTGGCTACTTTGAAGAACCTAGAATATAAGACATATTTTCAGTTGTTTCACACTTTTTTGTTAAGTATATAATTCCACATGTGTTAATTCATAGTTTTGATGCCTTCAGTGTGAATGTACAATTTTCATAGTCATGAAAATACAGAAAAATCTTTAAATGAGAAGGTGTGTCCAAACTTTTGGTCTGTCCTGTACATTGTAAGCACTTCCGGGCATGGGGCTATTTCTCTTTGCACCAGTGTGTCAACATTTTAGTTCACATTTTTTAGTACTTATGTTTTTTGTCTTATATTATATACTGTAATCCTTTTTATGTATACTGATCCCTGTAATTAATGCTGATTTAAATTACAACATAGTTATGTAGCCATTGTGAGTTAGCCATTTAGCACAAATCATTGTTAAATTGCTATATATGTTTTTTTTAATGGCCAAGAAAGAAGTTAAAGCAAATCTGGCACCATATTTCAGAATGCCAAGTGCATACTTTATTAAATAAATCTCTTAGATCTGATGAGGCTGATGTACATACTTTGAAAATACTTGTCAAAATGACTAGTGTAATCCTTTTTGAAAGTTTAAACTCAATCTCTTGCTCAGTACAAGCTGCAGCTGTTGTTGTCCGACAGGCTAGGTGTGGGTGGAGAATGAATACACTTGGACTCATGAGTTTTTTCCTTCTACGGCTGGACTCTTAAGATGGTCTTTTATGTCAGTATAATACAGAGCCATTTTGGCTTGAACTTTTAAATTAAGTACAACAGCCTCAGCAGGTCCAACAGATCTATTTAACAAGCTTTAACCCCTTATGGACAGAGCCAATTATGTCCTTAATGACCAAGTCAATTTTTACAATTCTGACCACTGTCACTTTATGAGGTAATTACTCTGGAACGCTTCAACGGATCCCCCTGATTCTGAGATTGTTTATCGTGACATATTGTACTTCGTTATTGTGTTAAAATTTATTTGATAAGACTTGCGTTTATTTGTGAAAAAAATGGAAATTTGGCGAAAATTTTGAAAATTTTGCAATTTTCAAACCTTGAATTTTCATTCCCTTAAATCAGAGAGATATGTCACACAAAATAGTTAATAAATAACATTTATCACATGTCTACTTTACATCAGCACAATTTTGGAAGCAAAATTTTTTTTGTTCGGAAGTTATAAGGGTTTAAAGTTGACCAGCGATTTCTCATTTTTCCAACAAACTTTACAAAACTATTTTTTTAGAGACTGTATCACATTTGAAGTGACTTTAAGGGATCTATGTGACAGAAAATACCCAAAAGTGACACCATTCTAAAAACTGCATCCCTCAAGGTGCTCAAAACCACACTCAAGAAGTTTATTAACCCTTTACGTGCTTCACAGGAACTGAAGCAATGTGGAAGGAAAAAATTAACATTTAACTTTTTTTCACAAAATGTTTACTTCAGACCCAATTTTTTTAGTTTCACAAGGGTAACGAGAGAAAATGGACCACAAAATTTGTTGTGCAATTTCTCCTGAACACGCCGATACCCCATATGTGGGGGAAAACCACTGTTTGGGTGCACGGCAGGGTTCGGAAGGGAAGAAGCACCATTTGACTTTTTGAATGTAAAATTTGCTTGAACAATAAGCGGACGCCATGTTGTTTTTGGGGAGTCCCTGATGTGCCTAAACAGTGGAAACCCCCCACAAGTGACCCCATTTTGGAAACTAGACCCCTCAGGGAACTTATCTAGATGTGTGGTGAGCACCTTGAACTGCCAGGTGCTTCACAGAAGTTTATAACGTAGAGCCGTGAAATTAAGAAATCAAATTTTTTTCCACAAAAATGTAGCCCCAATTTTTTTATTTTGACAAGGGTAACAGGAGAAATTGGACCCAATATATGTTGTGCAATTGATTCTGAGTACGGACATACCCCATATGTAGGGGAAAACTATTGTTTGTGTGCACAGCAGGGCTTGGAAAGGAAGGAGTGCCGTTTGGAACGCAGACTTTGATGGTAGGTCTGCGGGTGTCATGTCACGTTTTGAGAGCCCCTGATGTGCATAAACAGTGGAAAACCTCGACAAGTTACCCCATTTTGGAAACTAAACCCCTCAAGGATTTTATCCAGGGGAATAGTGAGAAATTTGCACCCACAGGTGCTACACAGAATTTGATAACATTAGGTTGGCATACTGAAAATTTTCATTTTTTTCATGAAAATGTAGTTTTAGCCCCAAATTTGTAATTTTTGCAACAGATAATAGAAGAAAACGGACCCCATAATTTGTTATGCTATTTCTCCTGAATGCGATGATGCCTCATATGTCATCAGAAATTACTGTTAGGCCACACGTCAGGGCTAAGAAGGAAGGAGCACTACTTGGCTTTTGGAGCATAGATTTTGTTAGAATAGTTTGTGGGCGACATTTGCGGCGCCCCCAACATGCCAGAACAGCAGAAAAACCCCAACAGTGACCCCATTTTAGAAATTACACATCTCAATGATTTCATCTACTGCTGCAGTGACTATTATGTATATTATGTAACATACACACTCAGGCTTTATTCTGGAGAATTCCAAATATGCCAGTTTAGTGCCCATACATTGTGCCCTCATAAAGTGTAGTGCCCCCATATATTGTAGCGCTCCCATAAATTTCTCCTGGTGACACACACCCCGTAAATTGTTAAGTGCTCTCCCCGCTACAATAATGCCAAACATGTGGCCGCTTACTGTGGTTTAGGCACAATGGGGCTCAGAAGGAGGGGCATTTGGATTTGGAAGTGCAGAATTCACTGGATTTTATTTGAGGGGGCGGAAGCCATGTCACTTTTCCAGAGTCTTTGTTCTACCAGTAACGTGGGACCCCCATAGTCGCAGGGACAGATGACGGATCTAAGAGGGGGCTGGTTTTGTGTGGGATAAATTAGGGGTTTCATTGGTAACATTTTGGGGTACATAATTTTTGATTGCTTCAAGAATAAAACTAGATCGCCAGTCTACGCTGAGCACTTAGGATGGGGTTTCCCTGTAAATCCCACCAAAATGTGATTCAGACGAAACCCCCAATGGAACCACCCACCACAGAGAGGCAGATGGAGGCACTTTGGAGTCCGTTTAGCGTCTGCTTCGTTTGTCTCCATCTTTTTAGGCATGCACAGATCTGTGGTTGTCCACACTTGTGCTCTAAAAAAAAACAGAAAATGATGGTATGCCGCCGGAACAGAGACTAGTCCAAAGGACTCCAATGGCCTCATAAGTGAGTGGCTCCATCTGGGTTTTTTGTCTTTATTGCGGTTTTGGTGAATTTACACGGAAACCCTGACATAAGCGCTCAGCGGAGAGCGCAGGTTAAATGTGAACTGAGGCTTATTCCGATTTTTTTGGAGGCAGAATGAAGAAATAAACAGCAGTACCAGAATAGTTCTTACTTTTATTTTTGCGCCGTTCACCGTGCGGTATAAGTGATAAGGTGGATTTAGTCTTCGGGTCGGTGTGATTACAGCGATACCAGAATTATATGTTTTTTTTAGGTTTTGCTGCCATCACGGAGTAAGAATGCTTTTTTTTTTTATAAAAAAGTAGTTATTTTCATCGCCATATTCTGAGAGCTGTAACTTTTTTATTTTTTGGTGAACAGCACTGTATGATGGCTTATTTTTTGCAGGACAAGTTGCAGATTTTTTTGGTACCATTTTGGGGCACATAGCAATTTTTGATCACTTTTTATTCAGATTTTTCAGACACAGAATGAACAAAAACAAGCAATTCAGTTATTGTTTTTATTTTTTATTTTTTGTGCCGTTCGCCATGCCGTAAAAGTGATAGACCGATTCGTCCGTCGGATCGGTACGATTTCAGCAACACCAGATTTATATATTTTTTTATGCTTTGATAATTTTACAGACTAAAAACCATATTTTACAAAAAGGAACTTTATTTTGCATCGTCACATTCTGAAAACTGTATTTTTTTTATTTTTTTGCCGAATGAGCCATGTTATGGCTTGGTTTTTAGAGGGACGGTTTGGAGTTTTTATTGATATAATTTTTTTTTACGTATGACTTTTTGATCGCTTTTTATTCACTTTTTTTGTGAGTCAGTATAATGAAAAAGATCAATTTTTGGCGTGTTTTTTTTTTTTTTTTTTTTTTTACGGCATTCTCCAAATGGACAAAATAGCGAGACAGTTTTATATAGCTGGTTGTTCTGGACACGACAATACCAATTATGTGTACGTTTTTTCATTTATTTTTGTTTTATCCGCGTTTTGAGCGGAGATACGGATTGTAGTGATTTCTGTGCAGTTTTTTGTGTATTTTTTTTACTTTTTTACATATTTTATTTAACTTTTTTTTTACTTTTTGACTAAGTCCCACTGTGGGACATGTGTAATTCTCACTTTTATTGCTGATCTCATACTCTCCAGTACCTCTGAGACCTGTCCTATGCAGTACCTATGAGACTTATCAGTGAGTCATATCTGACTCATTGACTCTGCCTGTGAGATCCAATGGCCACCGTACCGTGGAATCATCACATGATCTCAGAATACCATGGTAACCATCGTGACCTGCGATTCTCATCGCAGCGGTCCGATTGTTACTAAGGGTGTTCAAAGACTCCCTTGTAAGGGCTTAATTGGCCCCGATCGGCATCAAGACTGATACTGCACACGCAGCTGACACCCGTAGGAATCTCTGCCGCCGAGTGGCGCTATTTACTTATTCCGCAGAACCGCTTTTTAACGGTGCTGTGGAAAAAGTTCCCTTAATGACCACTGTAAAAATGCGTTACGGCGGTCGTTAAGGGCTTAAAAGACTGCCCCTCGCCAAGTATAGTTAATTACAATCTAGTTCACCTTCCCTCCAGTAGATCATTTTAAACTACCAGCCCCTGAATTCTAGTGTATTCTGATAATTTATTCTGTTATGTGATTTACTGTTGATTTTATGGTCAAATGTTATAAAGAAATTGTTATCATACAATACATGTTTTACAATTAATATTAGTTGTTAACTAAAAGAAATATACTGTTATTCTGCCTGTGTCTCCGCTGTTGCATTCTGTTTACCTGTTTTATATTTGGCGTAGTCGTCAGGATGCAACATTCCAGTGTGGAAATGGTGGAACAGGGTGATGACGGACTTGTCAGGGGAAGTATGGGGGCCATGCTAAGTAACCTCCCAAAATTCACGGGAAATAATTTACAGTTGTGGGATTTGGTGGAGAGACTGCAGAGCATGGTCAGGATGTACCCTATTACCCCAGTCATGCAAGCAGAGCTAGCCTTACTGACTCTGGATGGGGAGGCACGATCGACTGTTATGTACTAACAACCTAAGGACCATGACACAATAGAAAAAGTGATTCGGATTTTGGAAGATATGCACGGTGACACTACTGACCTTGATAATTTATGCATATGCTTATTTAAACAAATTCAAGGGGAAGGTGAGACTATTGCGCAGTATGTCAATGCTCTGCAGGAGGTGACGGCCCATATCGCCAGGAAGACTCAAGAGGAATGTCAAGGGCTGGGATCCTTAGACGAAGTACTGTGGGATCAATTTGTTGCTGGACTAAGGGACCCCTACCTGCGACAGGCTCTGAAGGAGTGGTTACGGACTAATCCGGAGATGACTTTCTTGGAAACCGGGGCTGAGACATGAGTTTGGGTAAAAGAAGCACCCGCCTCGATGGACATGGTTCGGAGTCATCAGGTAGCTATGGCCTTGGAAGCTGCCGGCGGGGAACCTGACTGGGCACAAGAATTACGTCCGGACATCAGAGATAATCAAGGACAGTTACACAATCTCAAAGGAGCCCCTAGTAACTTGCCAAGGGATGGCCCCTCAGCTAGATATAAGGAGAGGGACCAAGGAGAGGATGCTATACCCCTGAATTCATCGTCTCAGACTCGTCACCGGACGGAAGAGCAAAGAGTTGAATGTTGGAACTGTGGTGGCAAAGGACATATATCCTGAAAGTGCCCAAGCCGGAACCAAGGAAGAAGGGGGCGTCCTTTAAACTAAGGAGTAGTGTTGAGCCACCCCCGTAGTGTTCGAGTTCGGTTCGGTTCGTCGAACACCCGTGTGTTCGCCGAACTGTTCGTCGAACACCTTCGAACACCGTTAAAACCAATGGCAGGCAAACAAAAACACATAGAAAACACCTTCAAAGGTGTCCAAAAGCTGACAAACTGCTCAGAAGACATAACTAACACATGGAAAAGTGACAAGTACATATAGTCATGCGAAAATAAAAGAGGTGGAGGAGTAAAAGGAGGGGGAGACACAGATATAGGCATGTCATGCCCTTCTAAAATCCAAAAAGTGAGAAGCCGACACGGCCAGTCCGCTCCTGCCTGTGCCACCTCCGTGTCGCTGGGTTTGTGCCAGAGCCGCGGTGAACCCTGACGGCCAGCCCCCCTCTCCCAATACTGGTGCCTGTCCGCTGGTGGGTCGAGCGAGCCCCCCTGTGGTGGAGGCAGCTCTAAGCTTTTTAATTTAAATTGTCTCTCTAATTTGAATGAATACACTTTAAATCCATTTACAAGGATCTATTGGAGGGCAAGTCTCATGCCAGCAGCCGCGGTAATTCCAGCTCCAGTAGCGTCCACTAAAGCTGCTGCAGTTAAAAAGCTTTTATAAGGATCGAGCTCGGCTGTCCACCGCAAGGCATCCTACTGCCAGTCCCAGCCCCTATGCCTTGGGGTGCCTCCTGATGCTCTTCACTAAGTATCCCATGGTCCCGAAGCATTTCCTTTGAAAAAACTAAGTGTCTAAACTACAGGTGTTGTAGCTTGCTTAACAGCCGGGATAATCCGCTGACTAGCAGACACTGCTACTAGGCACAAAGTATTTCCTGGGCTAGATGCAGTTAAGAATTTGTAATTAGATACTCTCGTTGGATGCTGAGAAAGCATTCCATAGAGTCTCCTGGCACGCCATATATGATTCTCTTAAAAAGCTTGGGGTAGGGGTCTAAGGGACCCTTTTATAGCCAAAATCACGGCCCTGTATCGCAATACGTCACCTAGGCTGAAGATAAATGGAACTGTAGCACCCTGAGGGCTCGGTTGCTACAGACGTATTGCACCTCACCCAGAGGTGTGATATCTCACTCTCAGGTAAGGATGGAGTGTGGATCAGGACCCGACACCTGCATGCATTACACCACATTGCCGTGGGGCAGGGCGACCAATATGCCCCTGAGATGGGCACGACAGTCCCTGTCCCTGGCTGGAGTGGGGGGAGGGAACACTGAGAAAGGGGAACCCTGTAGTGCAGGAGCAGGGAGGAAGCAGTTCCTGGGTGCATTGAGAAGGGAGTATAAAAGGTGGGCACCATCTTAGTTCAGTGCAGAGAAGTCTGAGCAGAAGTGGCAGGGAGCAGGGGCTCTGCATGAGCTCTGCTCCGGAGGCGGGCCTAGTAACAGAGGCCCAGGCCTGGAAGAGGGAGAAGGAAGGAAGAGGAGCGGAGAAGGCTCCAGGAATGAGGAATGAAGGGATCCCAGGGGTGCGGATGGGCGAGTCGCCACCGCACGCCCGAATCCACCTGCGTGGAGGGGTCAGGCCAAAGGGGGAGACCGGTCCCCGAACTAGTGGAGGCAGGAAACGACCCTCAGCTAGAAACCGGAGGCTCTGACATTTTATGTGGCGCAGCCCCTCGCTACACCCGCTAGGAAGGCACCACATAGGGTCAGGGAAACTGGCTCCAAGTTTACCAAGAGGAGGCCCGAGGCAGCCGGACAGAAGTGTTGGTAAGAAAGGCCAGACAAAGGACACACAAAGGGGGTCCTGTGAAGTGCTCCAAAGTTATCTGGGAGTTGTCTGAGCCCCTCACCTGGTGAGCACAGTACGACGTGGGAAGCCGTTACCTGCAGACGTGGTCTGGATAATAAGAACTGTGAGTAAAGGCCCTGGACTGCATCACTGACTCCGTGTCGTTACTGCTGCTGCCCTGCACCATCACCCCCATCCTCCGCATACACTGCCCTGAGGCTATACTCCTCCCGTGGGGAGTTATGCTACGCTCTGCTGCACCCACAACACCAGCCTCAGCGGTCTGCCCTGTAGCGGCGGTTCACTCTGACCGCAATCCATGGGTGGCGTAGTCGGACATTTAAACATCAAAACCACATAAATAGTTCCGCCACTGGTTTGACCGCCCTGAGCCACGGAACCGGGTCGCCGCCACGAAGACTACAACCACCAGCATCCACCAAAAAGGGTCCGGCTCTGGGTGTCCCAAGGCCCAGGGGGTGCGTCAGAACATTTTCATCACCTTTCACAATCACCAATGGGACAAGGCAGGGATGTCCTCTGTCCCCTCTCTTATACATCCTAGTGACGGAGCACCTGCTCTCATCAATTCGCCATAACCCCAATATTAGGTGGATTGAGGTGGGAGGCACCGAGTACAAGTGCTTTCTATTTGCTGATGATGTCCTAGTATATATCACTCAATCACATATATCCATCCCTGCTGTTATGGCTGAAATAGATCACTTTGTTACATGGTAAAATTTTAAAATCAATGCAGCGAAGTCTGAGGCCCTCGATGTCTCCCTCCCCAAATCCATATAGGATTCCATCCAGTCCAACTTTCCCTTTGCCTGGCCCTCACAGGGTATCAAATACTTAGGAATTCCTATTCATAGAGACCTCTCCCATCTATGTTATCTTAATTTTGGGCCCTTTATTGAACAATTCCATACAGACCACGGTTGGCAAGTTAGAACTGTAAGATTCACTACGTGAACCACTGGTGTTTTGTGGAAAAGCACATGTACACTGCGTTCCAAATTATTATGCAAAAAGTGTTTAGGAGTGATAAGGGAAGAATTTGTTTGTTTGTCAGTTAAACTCATTGATGGTGATGTGTGTCAGGGCTCTTTATATCACTGTAAGCAATTGCAGACACCTGTGCTAATTAGTTTGGCAGGTGTGTCCAATGAAAGGCAAGACTACTTAAGAAGGCTCTCTCACATTATTAAGCAGCCTACATTTTCTGCCAAAATGGGAAAGAAAAAGGATGTGTCGGCTGCTGAGAAGCAACAAATTGTGGAGTGTTTAGGTCAAGGCATGACTACAATCAACATTGTGCGATGATCAGGATGAAGTGTCTTGGCAATCAAGAAGTATGTAGCTGATTCACAGTACACACGTGTGCGTGCTGATAAGGGCAAATTGAGGACTCTTTCCTACAGGCAATTACGTCAGGTTAAAAGAGCAGCGGCAAGAAAGCCTTGTCATAGCAGCAGACAAGTTTTTGAAGCTGCTGGTGCCTCCAACGTCCCCCGAACAACAAGATGCAGGGTCCTTCAGAGGTTTGCAGCTGTGCATACGCCATCCTGTCGACCTCCTCTATCCACTTCACACAAGCAGAAACGGCTCCAGTGGGCCAAACATTACATGAAGACTGATTTCAAAACTGTTTTGTTCACGGATGAGTGCCGTGCAGCGCTCGATGGTCCAGATGGATGGAGTGGAGGATGGCTGGTTGATGGACACCCCACGCAAACACGGCTACAGCGCCAACAAGGAGGAGGTGGAGTAATGTTTTGGGCTGGAATCATGGGGAGAGAGATTGTCGGCCTCTTTAGGATCCCTGAAGGCGCTAAAGATGAACTCCATAATGTATGTGGATTTTCTCAAACAGCACTTCCTGCCATGGTTCAAGAAGAAGAACCGTGTATTTCACAGCAAGATCATTTTTCTGCATGATAATGCACCATCTCATGCTGCACATAAAACATCTGCATCTCTGGCTGATATGGGCATAAAAGGGGACAAACTTATGGTGTGACCCCCATGCTCCCCTGACCTCTACCCCATTCAGAACCTTTGGAGCATCATTAAAAGGAGTGTCTATGATGGCGGGAGGCAGTTCACATCTAAGCAACAGCTCTGGGAGGGTATTCTGTCCTCATGCAAAACAATTGAAGCAGAAACCATCCAAAACCTGACAAATTCAATGGACGAGAGAGTTCAGAAGCTCCTTTCGAACAAGGGGTCCTATGTGAAAATGTAACATCACCTACAATAAAGTTTTGAGTTGAAAACTGTTTGATTTCAGTTTCTAACAACCTGCTAATGCTTATAATTTCAAAAATGACCATTTTTTTGGTCTTTATTAAAATGAAAAGGTTGATCGAAAAGTTTGGGGGATCTAAGAGTGCGGCAACCCAGTAGTCATGATTACTTCGAATTCTGACAATATGAGGGTCATGCTGCAGGTAGTGCAGCAAGAAGGCACTTATGTGTCTTGCGCATCTCGGAGCCCCAAAATTATTTTCCGGGCTAGATGCAGCTAAAAATTATTTTTAATTTTAAATCTGGTGGAGCTTATTATAGATGGCCTAATAGGATCAGTGCTGCACACTGCTACAAAGCCCAAATTATTTTCCAGTCAAGATACAGATAAACATGATTAGTAATTTGAAAGCTTAAAACGGTTGGTAGGGTGATTTTAACCAATCATCAAGCTTTTACTCTCCCCAGGATGACACAGGGGTAGAAAAGTCGTTTCGGATCAATGATTTGTTCATCTTTATGAACGTGAGTCTGTCTACATTATCAGTGGAGAGCCGCGTGCGCTTATCTGTCAGCACACCACCAGCAGCGCTGAACACACGTTCAGACAGAACGCTGGCTGCGGGGCATGACAAGATCTCCAAGGCGTAAGTGGCTAGCTCCGGCCATTTATCCAGATTGGAAGCCCAAAAAGAGCAAGGGTCCAGTGACACAGTCGTGGCTTCAATGTTTACTTGGAGATACTCCTGTACCATCGTCTCTAGGCGTTGACTATGTGTCAGACTTCTTGTTTCCTGTGGCCTTGCAAAGGATGGGCTAAAAAAGTGGTGAAATGATTCCGCAAAATTGATGTTACCAGCAGATACTGTGGTTCTGTTACGGTTTGAGTGCTGAACACTTGACGGTCCCACGGTTGGCAAGTTGGAACTGTGAGATTCACTACGTGCACCACTGGTATTTTGTGGAAAAGCACATGTAAGATTCTGCAACAGTCTCTGCTGATACTCCTGCATGCGTGCATCCCTTTCTATGACAGGAATAATTTCTGCAAATTTACTTTTGTACCGGGGATCTAACAGTGTGGCAACCCAGTAGTCAGGATTATTTCTAATTCTCAAAATTCGAGGGTCATGTTGCAGGTAGTGCAGCAAGAAGGCACTCATGTGTGTTGCGCATCCAGGAGCACCAAGTCCCTGTTGTGTTGGTGGCGAGGTAACAATCATGCTTCCTTCCTCTGTCCTCTCCCTCCAACCTCGCACAACAGAAATGTGATCAAGGTCTCCCTCATCTGATGAGTCTTCCATCAGTTCGTCCTCCACTTCTTCCTGGGCTCCTGCACCTTCCTCACTGGTTTGGCTGCTACCATGCGCCCTGGTAAAACCATCTCCCCCACCCTCACATGCCTGCCGCCTTGGTGCTGCCGACCGTCTGGACCTTGCAGATGTTAGCCCTTCCGCATACAACTCCTCCTCCTCTACTTCCTCCACCTCCTCTTGTGCCACCACCTGACTCCGAATTCTGTTTAACATGTGCTCCAGCATGTAAATCACCGGAATAGTCATGCTGATAATGGCATCGTCAGCACTAAACATCTTCGTCGCCATTTCAAAACTGTGCAGAAGGGTGCATAGGTCCCTGATCTGAGACCACTCCTCCAGCGTGATTTGCCCCACCTCTGAATCTCGTTGGCCCAGGCTATACGTCAGAACGTATTGCACCAGGGCTTGTCGGTGCTGCCACAGTCGCTGCAACATGTGCAGAGTTGAATTCCACCGGGTAGGCACATCGCATTTTAGCCGGTGAAGTGGCAGGACCAACGACTTCTGTAGAGATGTAAGTCGCTGAGCTGCGGGATGCGAACGGCGGAAGTGAGCACACAGCGACCGTGCCCTCTGCAGAAGGCCATCTAGTCTGGGATAGTGGGCTAAAAATTGCTGGACAACCAGGTTCAACACGTGAGCCATACAAAGCACGTGTGTGACATTGCCCCGGCGAAGGGCCGCACCCAGGTTTGCAGCATTGTCGCACACGGCCTTCCCTGGTTTCAGGTCCAGTGGAGACAACCATTCATGAAATTGGTTCTCCAGAGCTGACCACAACTCCTCAGCTGTGTGACTCACATTTCCCAGACATTTCAAAGTAAAAACCGCCTGATGACGTTGAGCCCTACTGCCAGCATAGTAAGGAGGTGTGCAGGATCCCTTCTGCGCAGTTAGAAAGCTTGTGGCATGACCAGACAGGCTTTGGGTGCAGGTGGAAGACCGAGAGGAGGTTGAGGAGGCAGAAGCAGTGGAGGAACTTTGACATAAAGAGGATTGACGCACAACTCGTGGGGACGGCAAGACTTGGACAGCAGCCCCTTGTCCTGCTGTCACCATAGTTACCCAGTGCCCAGTCAGCGACATGTAACGCCCCTGTCCATGCCTACTCGTCCAAGTGTCTGTGGTGAAATGCACCCTGTCACACACAGAGTTTCTCAAAGAAGCGGTGATGTTGTGTTCGACATGCTGGTGGAGCGCAGGCACACCTTTCTTTGAGAAGTAGTGCCGACTGGGCATCTGGTACTGGGGCACTGCGACGGACATAAGGTCTCGAAAATCCTCTGTGTCCACCAGGCGGAAAGGCAGCATTTCTGTAGCCAAGAGCTTGCAGATGGTGAAATTCAACCTCTTAGCTTTCTCATGGCTAGGAGGAAATGGTCTTTTACTTGTCCACATCTGAGGGACCGAGGGCTAGCTATTGTGCTTAGACGGGGTTGATAAGGGTGTCCCCGGCAAACTGCCGGTCTGTGAGGAAGATGCAGGCGGACATGTTAGGTTGCCTTGATCCAAAGGTGGTGCTATCGATGTCGGACAGCGCTCAACACCAGCTGGTGTTACCACCTCCAAAGAAAATGATGACCTGCCAATCACGCTGGCTGTTGCAGGTAAAGAGGTGGCAGGTCTGCGCCCCAAAACAGGTGTGACTGCTGTCCCCCCAGTCACAGAGGATGAAGAGGCCGCGGATGCACAAGATATGGCAGACGGTGGTTGGCCCGGCCGGCTAGGCCGCATTGTAGCACACTGAGCTTCCCACTGCAACTTATGCTTCATGTCCATGTGCCGGTTCATGCATGAAGTACTCAAACTATGTATTTTTTGGCCTCTACTTAGCTTTTGCTGACAAATGTTACAGATAACACGAGTTGGGTCATCTTTATCGATCTGAAAAAATGCCCAGGCTATGCAAGGCTTAGCACCCATGCGACCTGAAGAGCCACCACGACTTGTGGTGAGAGGCAGAGTTGTGTTTGAGGATGCAGTTGTTGACGTGCTTCCAGTACTACGTCTCTGTCCAGGAAGGCGCAACCTGACCTCGTCATCACTAGCATCTTCCTCCACCTCCTCTGCTGACCTCATCTCTTGGCTGACTGTGGGTTGACAGTAAGTGGGATCTCCAACCTCATCATCATCACCCTGTGTGTTATCACACCCGTCGTCCTCAGAGCCAACCTGTTCCTGCCCTGACAAAAAACTAAAGTTGTCGCTCCAATCAGGTATTTGAGTCTTATCATCGTCTTCCTCATTGTCTCCACCAACAGGAGTTACAGTTTGGGAATGAGGGTCTACATTATGGTCAGAACCTTCTGCGTCTGGTCCTGGATCCGACTCATAATGATTCTGGGCATCAGTGCAGATCATTTCCTCATCTGGATTCACAGAAGCGCTGGAGTCGACCTCTGATTCCCAGGCTATAGTATGAGTAAACAGCTCTGCAGACTCAACCATCTGTTCTACCTCATACTCAGACGGGCAGCAGGAGATTTGGGAGCTGTGAGGAAGCAAGTGCGATTTGGGTGACACCTTTGAGGACTGGAGTATTTGTGATGTTGAAGTTGATGTGGAGGAGAGCCCACTTAAAGGAGCACTTGATATCCGTTGAAGCACCTGCTGTTTTTGTGCCTCATCTGGAATTTGTAGCGATTGGCGTGGCCATAAGAAAGGGATCTTATCACATTGTCCGCTAAAAGAAGTAGACATTTTAGTTTGGCTGGAAGATGGTCTTTCTTCTGCAGATGTTACTGTTGCTTTAACACCTACCCCACGGACACAACCTTTTTTCCCCTTCCCAACACGCCTATTCCCCTTTCCACCAGCAGCAGGCCTTTTTCCACTCATTTTGGTGGTTAACTAATTCACAACTCTGGAGTTGTTTGCACAAAAAAACAATGGATGGTAACCGAGCAGAGCTGAGTGGCCAAACTGTGGTATTAGGCCAAAAATATTGGCTGGGTTAGATGCAGAAAAAAATTATATTCAATTTGCAACCTGATGGAGGTCAGTATAGATGGACTAATACAACAAGTCCCACACACAGCTAGAAGCCCAATATTTTTTCAGAGGTAGATGCAGAAAAAAATATATTCAGTTTGCAACCTGATGGAGGTCAGTATAGATGGACTAATACAACAAGTCCCACACACAGCTAGAAGCCCAATATTTTTTCAGAGGTAGATGCAGAAAAAAATATATTCAGTTTGCAACCTGATGGAGGTCAGTATAGATGGACTAATACAACAAGTCCCACACACAGCTAGAAGCCCAATATTTTTTCAGAGGTAGATGCAGAAAAAAATATATTCAGTTTGCAACCTGATGGAGGTCAGTATAGATGGACTAATACAACAAGTCCCACACACAGCTAGAATCCCAAATATTTTTTCAGAGGTACTGTAGATGCAGATAAAAATTATTTTGAATTTGCAACCTGATGGAGGTCAGTATAGATGTACTAATAGAGAAAGTCCGACACACTGCTAGAAGGCCAAATATTTTTTCAGAGGTACTGTAGATGCAGATAAAAATTATTTTTAATTTGCAACCTGATGGAGGTCAGTATAGATGGACTAATAGAGAAAGTCCGACACACTACTAGAAGGCCAAATATTTTTTCAGAGCTAGATGCAGAAAAAAATTATATTCAGTTTGCAACCTGATGGAGGTCAGTATAGATGGACTAATACAACAAGTCCCACACACAGCTAGAAGCCCAATATTTTTTCAGAGGCAGATGCAGAAAAAAATATATTCAGTTTGCAACCTGATGGAGGTCAGTATAGATGGACTAATACAACAAGTCCCACACACAGCTAGAAGCCCAATATTTTTTCAGAGGTAGATGCAGAAAAAAATATATTCAGTTTGCAACCTGATGGAGGTCAGTATAGATGGACTAATACAACAAGTCCCACACACAGCTAGAAGCCCAAATATTTTTTCAGAGGTACTGTAGATGCAGATAAAAATTATTTTGAATTTGCAACCTGATGGAGGTCAGTATAGATGGACTAATAGAGAAAGTCCGACACACTGCTAGAAGGCCAAATATTTTTTCAGAGCTAGATGCAGAAAAAAATTATATTCAGTTTGCAACCTGATGGAGGTCTGTATAGATGGATTAATAGAACAAGACCCACACACAGCTAGAAGCCCAATATTTTTTCAGAGGTAGATGCAGAAAAAAATATATTCAGTTTGCAACCTGATGGAGGTCAGTATAGATGGACTAATACAACAAGTCCCACACACAGCTAGAAGGCCAAATATTTTTTCAGAGGTACTGTAGATGCAGATAAAAATTATTTTGAATTTGCAACCTGATGGAGGTCAGTATAGATGGACTAATAGAGAAAGTCCGACACACTGCTAGAAGGCCAAATATTTTTTCAGAGGTACTGTAGATGCAGATAAAAATTATTTTGAATTTGCAACCTGATGGAGGTCAGTATAGATGGACTAATACAACAAGTCCCACACACTGCTAGAAGGCCAAATATTTTTTCAGAGCTAGATGCAGAAAAAAATTAGATTCAGTTTGCAACCTGATGGAGGTCAGTATAGATGGACTAATAGAATGATGCTATGCCCAAAAGATTTTACTTCACTAGGTGCAGTAAAAAAATTGGTATTCTATACACAGGTGGTATATCTTGCAACACAGATAGGCTACTCCACTGACTAACACACTCTGCAATAGGCCAAAAAGGATTAGCTTTGCTAGATTCAGCCAAATGCTGTGAAAAAAACTTGCACAGCACTGGCACAGACCTGCCTGGCAAAAACTGATAGGAACTGATGTAACCTAGTCCTGAAAAGGACTCCAATTACAATTAGTCTTTACTCCCACAACCTATCTATTTAAGAGCACAGACCTGCCTGATAAAAGTCGTAGGAAATGCTGTAACCTAGTCCTTAAAAGGACTGCAATCACAACTATTCCCTACTCCCAAGCTATCTGTATATTTGTGCGAAAATTGGCTTGAAATTAACAAGGTATAGCGCACACAGCAACAGCAGTGCCGTCTAACACGCAGCTGCAGCAGTGAGAAAATGGTGGCGACGGGGAAAATGGCTTGGTCTTATAGGGGAAGGACATGTGACATACACTGCCAATGACACATGCCCTTGCTTGTGTGAAAAAAAGCACTTCGCTCCGTGTGTGCGCTGCTGATAGGCTGACAGATTGCACCTCCACACTGTAAATGCGGGAAAGAGAAAAAAAAATGGAGATCTTCATTGTTCCTGCAGAGATCCATCCCCTGCCCCTCCCCCCACCCCGCTGTACACTCAAACTGCGTATTAACATTAATTTTCATCATTACTGAGAAAAAATCCAGTTATGATTTTGGTGCACGAACAGTTATCGAACATAACCTCGAACAGCCGAATTTTTCTCAAATTGTTCGCGTTCGCCGAACGGCTCGAACACCGCCCAAAACAGCTCGAATTTGAGATTGGCGAACAGTTCGGGTAGAACAACGCTCATCTCTACTAAGGAGCCCCACGGTGTGGGGTACTATGTCCCAGGAGAAGGGGAGGAAGGCTCTGAAAATATTGTCTCTGAAAAGTCCATGACTTGGGCAGAATTTGATGGGAAATGCATTCAATGTTTAATGGACACGGGATCTCAGTTGACTGCTATGCCTGAAGAAACCCAAAGGAACAAGCGGATTTTACTGTACACCGATGAAGGTCAGTAGTGACCTAAACGTCTGTTTTTGTACTTCACTTTTCCCTATTAAAATCTAAGAAAATAATTGATTGAGTCATATGAGTGCCAAGTTTTTTATATAAAGAATAGTTCCACGGTCACTTCCCTGCGGTCAGCTGGTCCAACAAGGGGCCGAATATCAAACTAGTAGCTGCCAACCAGCTCCCCATTCCAGTGGCCCGGGGTAGTGTGGATGACTGTCCGTATGTGCGGACGAGAATTAGGAAAGAAAGGGATTGTGCTGGTGAAAGACCCAAAACCTGAATCGCGTAACCAGGTGTCACGGCAGACGAAGGGTTTTTCAACAACCCATCTGAGTGAGTCAGGTCCAGAACTTACCAGACACCTCTCAGCCTTTTGGCAAAGTGATTATACCTCCGGAGGCTGCCGTGACTCTACCCATTGGACAAACCATACTCACCCTCCCTGTAAGGGCCTGTGCACCAATCAAGTGCAAATTGAGCTCATAGAAGGAGATGAAACAATACCTGGGCTACTGGTCACCTGAACTCTCAACACAGTGCGGCACAGGTGTGTGCCGGTATGCTGCGTCAACTTGAGCGACATAAATTTACAGTTGAATCCTCGGAAATAAATCGCCCAGGTGAACGCAATGCCAGAGGATCTTCCCAAACCCGACTCCATTGAGTTGACACCCCTGGAAGGAGATCCATGGACTCTATCAGTGTCTCTCGCTAAGAGAGTGAAAGAAGGGGGAGCACGGGTTGGTCGCTCTTTTCGGGAACAGATGAAGACTGACCGTACAGAATTTTCCCCAGAGCAAGTAGAACAAATCGAGGGCCTACTGCAGCATTATCACGGGGTGTTCACTCAGTGCACTGAAGCTATCCAGCATGAGATCCCTACGGGGGACACCGCTCCCATTAGAGAGAGATACTGTCAGATTCTGCCACAAATGTATCAAGAAGTGAAAGACCTCTTGTCCCATATGTTACGAAATGGAGTAATTCAAAAAAGTCAGACCCCTTGGGCTGCACCCATTGTACTAGTTCAGAAGAAGGATGGGACCTTCAGGTCCTGCATAAATTATCGACAGTTAAACGCTTGTACAGTGTGGGATTCCTATCCTCTGCCGCGGATTGAAGAGTCCCTGTCTGCTTTTAGGGAAAGCTAAATATTTCTCCTCCCTCGATCTGGCCTGCGTCTACTGGCAAGTTCCTATGGCCGATAAGGATCGGTCAAAGACTGACTTCATCCTTCCCATGGGTCTATTTGAGTGCAATGGGGTGCCATTCGGCCTAACTAATGCACCTGGAACTTTTCAACAGTTGATGGAGAGATGTCTTGGGGATCTCAATTTCGAAGCAACCTTAATCTATCTGGATGGCATTGTAGCATTCTCCTCCACCTTCAGGGAACATCTCAGTCGGTTAGAACAAGTGCTAGAGAGACTCCAAAAGCATGGGCTGAAGATTAAACGGTTCTGGAGGGAAATTGAGTATCTGTGGCACATCGTCTCCAGTGCTGGGGTCTACTCCACCCCCGAAAAAGTGTCGGCTGTACAGAGGTGGCCCATTCCGACTAATATAAGTGAGCTAAGAGTGTTCCTGGGCCTGGCAGGTTACTATCGAAGATTCAGCAAACATTTTGCCAAAATAGCGACCCCGGTCCATGAGCTTCTGACAGGATCAGCTGGGGAACATAAACAATGGGCCATTCAGTGGGGGCCCCAACAGGAATAAGCCTTTTTTTGCCCTGGCATTAACCACGCAAATTCAAGAAGGCAAAGATCGGGTGATTGCATATGCTAGTCGATCACTGAGAGAAACCAAAAGGAACCCTGATAACTACAGTTCATTCAAGTTAGAGCTGCTGGCGCTAGTCTGGGTCATGACTGAAAAGTTTGCTGAGTATCTGTCAGGGTCAGAGGTTCAGGTAAGAATGGATAACAATCCCCTTGCTCATCTCAAAAATGCAAAGTTATGAGCGTGGGAACAAAGGTGGGTTGCCAGAATGTCCAAGTACCGGTACAGAATTGCGTATCGGTCGAAAGCTCAGCAAACCCATGCCGATGCACTGTCTCGAGTCACTCCAATAAGTCCAAAGGGAGACACAGATGAAGATCTAGAAGGCGATGAGATCCCGGATTTCATTCATTTTGCAGCCACCACGGTGGCTGCTTAAGAAAAAGAGTGAGAGCATAAACCCGCCCTGGTTCTAAGATGCCCAAGGGATGAGTGGATTTATCTCCAGCAGTCCAATCCTGAACTTGCAGAGCTGAGGAAGTGGGTTACCTTGGGGCTGAAACCTGATCAGGAGTTAAGAGAGTGTCTTTCAGCTAGTACGGTACAGATCTTAGGCCAATGGGAACAACTTGTCATGAAGAATGGTCTGCTGTGCCGAAGGATTCAGCTGCCTCGGGAGATGGACGTCACCTGGCAAGTGGTGATCTCTGAAGAAACGGTGATGAGTGTGGCAAAGGAAGCTCATGATCGGGGGGCCCATTTCGGCACTGAAAAGACTTTCCGATGGCTGCAAAGATTAGTGTACTGGTGTCAACTGCGACAGACAGTGGAAGAAGCCTGTCGAAGGTGCTCTCAGTGTGAGTTAACCAAACCTCCAGAACAAAGGGCACCAGTCCAAACTATAAAGACATCTGCCCCGTTGGAAGTATTGATGGTGGATTACTTGATGATCGAATCATCCGAAAACGTTTATGAGCATTGCTTGGTAATGACCGACCACTTCACAAAGTTCGCTGTGGTCACTCCGACTCGAGATCAGATGGCAGAAACGGCGGCCAAAGCAATTTGCCGAGATTTCATCCGTGTGTATGGATGTCCGAAGAGAATTCATTCAGATTCCAAGGGAAGATAATGGAGGAAGTGCACCATCTATACCGTATAGACAAATCCCGGACCACGCCACAACACCCACAGGGAAATGGAGCTTGCAAACACTTAAATAGAACTCTTACAAATGCTACGAACACTGGAAGATCAGAAAATGAGGTGGCTTGAGTTTGTCTCCGAGCTAGTGTGGGTGTATAACAATCTGGTTCATGCGACCACTGGATAAACACCCTACACTGTTTGGGCGAGGTGGTCGAGAAATTACCAAATTAGGACTAGAGTTAGAGGATGAATATCCGGGAAGTCACCCAACTACTTGGGTTCGGGGACATCGTCATCAACTTGAAATAATGAGACGCTTGGTGGATCAGAGACTTAAGGAGATAGAATACCACGTCAAAAGTCCGACACAGGAAGAACCCCTTTGGGCAGGAGAGCAGGTGTTAATACAAGCCAAGAGACCCAAGAATAAATTGGATTACCAGTGGGAAGAAGAGCCCTAATGAATGGTGAGGCGAGTCCACCCAAATAGCCCGGTTTATGAAGTTCAACCGGAAGGTGAAGAGAGTGCCTCAACGCAAGTGTTGCACAGAAATATGCTTCGCCCATGCCTTTCTGAGGCAGAAAAATGGGAAAAGGTGCTACCCCTGAAGACCCCATCAGAAACAGTTACTGAATCGGCAGTCGATCATGATGAAGGGTGGATCAACGTACCGACAGACCTACCAGGGACGATGCCCAGTGAACTGACTAGAACCTTAGAGCTCTCAGATGAACCTTTATCGGGAGAACCACACAGGACAGAACGAGCCAATGCAGGGATTCCTCCTACGCAGATTGCATAAGATGAGTTCATCTGGACGCAAATCCAACAGAACACTCTGGAATGTGTGCGGCTCTTGGCAGAAGTTGGACTACTCTTAAAGAAGCATCACACATTTGTAAACTTCCCTCGTCCAGGGACTGGCGAGATAAAAGAAGGGAGGAATGTAAGGAGACAAGACACTGTGGAACCAGAGCAGCATGGAGGCGTGGCAGAGGCGAGTAGTTTAATCAGGACTCTGGGTACAGCGTTGTCAACGAAACAAGCTGAGGAGAAAAACAGCATGTGTGCAAGTTCTGAGTAGTGTTGAGCGATACCTTCCGATATCAGGAAATATCGGATCGGATTGGATCGGGCCAATACTCAAAAAGTATCGTATATCACTGATTCCGATACCGGAAACCAATGCAAGTCAATGGGACACAAATATCGGAATGAAAATAAACCCTTTCTTTCCTTGTAGGTTAATTCTACATGAAGGAAAACAACTAACAATAATGTAGAATGTATTGGGGGAGGTGGCTGCCCAAATCGATGGGAACAGTGCTCACAGTGAAACATGAAAGCCGGCAATTCATCAGCGGCATACACCGGTACCCGACAATTTAGAACAGAAAGAATAGAGCTTCACACATAGATTAGATAGATAGAAACATGTCAGTCACATATATAAGAAGTACAGGGACAGTGTTGCTTACTGTACTTGTCATTTAGTGTAAAGGATTTATTTAAAAAAATAAAAGTATTTTCGTGCACCGTCTCTTTAAAAAGCCGGCCGGCAATTCAGCAGCGGAACCTGACAATTTAGAACAGAAAGATAGAGCATCACATATAGATTAGATAGATAGAAACATGTCAGTCACATATAAAAGAAGTACAGTGACAGTGTTGCTTACTGTACTTGTCATTTAGTGTTAAAATAAAGGATTTATTAAAAAAAAATTGGCGTGGGGTTCCCCGTAATTTTAGTCTGTAGAGGAGGTTAAGCAGACGGCTGGGGCAGATGTTTGAAGCCTTGGAAGGGGGTAATACCCACGGAGCTTCCCAGGCTACTAATATCAGCCCCCAGCTGAATACCTAGCCTTTACTAGCTATTAAAATGGGGGACCCCCCAAAAAAATGACGTGGGGTCCCCCCTATTTTAATAGCTAGCAAAGGCTAGGCAGACAGCTGGGGGCTGATATTAATAGCCCAGGAAGGGTGCCATGAATATTGGCCCCCTCCCTGGCTAGAAACACCAGCCGTCAGCCGCCCCAGAAATGGCGCATCCATAGGATGTGCCAATTCTGGCACTTAGCCTCGCTCTTCCCACTGCCCTGTATGGTGGCAGTGGGGTAATAGGGCTGGGGTTGATGTCAGCTTATAATGCCAGTTGACATCAAGCCCAGGTTAGTAATGGAGAGGCGTCTATAAGACACCCCCATTACTAACCCCATAGTCAAAGTTAAAAAAAAAAAAAAACACCCAGAATAAAGTCCTTTAATTGAAATAAACACACAATTCTTTATTGTTCTAAATTAAACCATACTTACCATCACGCCCATTCCAGCTGAAGCCAACGATCTCCTGCAATAAAAAAAATAATAATAAAGCAACATCATACTTACCTTTCCATGGTTCCCAGGACAGCTCCAGCTCTGCTACATCGAGATGAGAATCTGGACCGCAGAAGAAAGCTGCCATCCAGCCTGTCATCCCACAGACACTGAGAAGTGAAGGCATGCTTGCGATCCTCAGTGTCAGGCTGTGACGGCATCCAGATGAGCCGAGGTCATGTCCAATGAACTCGGCTCACCTCATGCACGTCACTGACAGCGTGGGAAAATTCTCCTGCATTCAGCGCTTCAGCGTGAGAATTTTCCCTTGCTGTCAGTGACGTGCATGAGGTGAGCTCATGTCCAATGAACTCAGCTCACCTCATGCACGTCACTGACAGCGTGGGAGAATTCTCACGCTGAAGCGCTGAGTGCAGGAGAATTTTCCCACGCTGTCAGTGACGTGCATGAGGTGAGCCCGTTCCTGCCTGCTGTACCTGGCTGGACACAAATATAGTGCGAAGCCCCACTTCAATTTTTTTTTAATTATTTCATGAAATAATAATAAAAAAAAAGGGCTTCCCTATATTGTTGTGTCCGGTCAGGTACAAATTGGCAGCTGGTGGTTGGGGGCAGCCCGTTCCTGCCTGCTGCACCTGACTGGACACAAATATAGTGCGAAGCCCCACGTCAATTTTTTTTTAATTATTTCATGAAATAATTAAAAAAAAAGGGCTTCCCTATATTGTTGTGTCCGTTCAGGTACAAATTGGCAGCTGGTGGTTGGGGGCAGCCCGTTCCTGCCTGCTGTACCTGACTGGAAACAAATATAGTGCGAAGCCCCACGTCAATTTTTTTTTAATTATTTCATGAAATAATTAAAAAAAAAAGGGCTTCCCTATATTGTTGTGTCCGGCCAGGTACAAATTGGCAGCTGGTGGTTGGGGGCAGCCCGTTCCTGCCTGCTGTACCTGACTGGACACAAATATAGTGCGAAGCCCCACGTCAATTTTTTTTAAATTATTTCATGAATTTCCTGAAATAATTAAAAAAAAATTGACATGGGGCTTCACACTATATTTGTGTCCAGCCAGCTACAGCAGGCAGGAACGGGCTGCCCCCAACCACCAGCTGCCTATTTGTACCTGGCCGGACACAACAATATAGGGAAACCCTTTTTTTCTTAATTATTTCATGAATTTCATGAAATAATTAAAAAAAAAATACGTGGGGCTTCGCCCTATTTTTGTGTCCAGCCGGGTACAACTAGGCAGCGGGGGGCTGGAATCTGCAGCGCAGGGAGGCCCAAGCTTTCTGGCCCCCCCCCGCTGCAAATTGCAGTCCGCAGCCACCCCGGAAAATGGCGCGTTCATAGAAGCGCCATCTTCTGGCACTGTATCCAGCTCATCCAGGGCCCTGGTGCGGTGGCTCACTGGGTAATAAAGGGGTTAGGGCCAGCTTGGCATTATCAGCTGGCCCTAAGCCCGAAATTCATGGGGTCACGCCAATATTAGACATGACCGTCATGAATTTCTAGTAAAGTATTTAAAAAAACACAACACCCAGAATAAAGTCCTTTAATTGAAATAAACACACAATTCTTTATTGTTCTAAATTAAACCATACTTACCATCACGCCCATTCCAGCTGAAGCCAACGATCCCCTGCAATAAAAGAAAAATAATAAAGCAACCTCATCCTTACCTTTCCATGGTTCGCACGACAGCTTCAGCTCTGCTACATTCACATGACAGGCTGGATCGCTGCAGAAAGGTGCCATCCAGCTTGCCATGCCGCAGACACTGAGAAGCGCAGGCATGCTTGCGCTCCTCAGTGTCTGGCTGTGACGGCATCCAGATGAGCCGAGTTCATGTCCAATGAACTCGGCTCACCTCATGCACGTCACTGACAGCGTGGGAAAATTCTCACGCTGAAGCGCTGATTGCAGGAGAATTTTCCCACGCTGTCAGTGACGTGCAGGAGGTGAGCTGAGTTCATTGGACATGAGCTCACCTCATGCACATCACTGACAGCGTGGGAGAATTCTCCTGCACTCAGCACTTCAGCGTGAGAATTTTCCCACGCTGTCAGTGACGTGCATGAGGTGAGCTGAGTTCATTGGACATGAACTCTCCTCATGCATGTCACTGACAGCGTGGGAAAATTCTTACGCTGAAGCGCTGAGTGCAGGAGAATTTTCCCACGCTGTCAGTGACGTGCATGAGGTGAGCTCATGTCCAATGAACTCAGCTCACCTCATGGACGTCACTGACAGCGTGGGAAAATTCTCCTGCACTCAGCGCTTCAGCATGAGAATTCTCCCACGCTGTCAGTGACGTGCATGAGGTGAGCTGAGTTCATTGGACATGAACTCGGCTCATCTGGATGCCGTCACAGCGAGACACTGAGGAACGCAAGCATGCCTGCGCTTCTCAGTGTCTGCGGCATGGCAAGCTGGATGGCAGCTTTCTGCAGCGATCCAGCCTGTCATGTGAATGTAGCAGAGCTGAAGCTGTCGTGGGAACCATGGAAAGGTAAGGATGATGTTGCTTTATTATTTTACTTTTATTGCAGGAGATCGTTGGCTTCAGCTGGAATGGGCGTGATGGTAAGTATGGTTTAATTTAGAACAATAAAGAATTGTGTCTTTATTTCAATTAAAGGACTTTATTCTGGGTGTTTGTGTTTTTTTTTAACTTTGACTATGGGGTTAGTAATGGGGGTGTCTTATAGACACCTCTCTATTACTAACCTGGGCTTGATGTCAGCTGGTATTATAAGCTGACATCAACCCCAGCCCTATTACCCCACTGCCACCACTACAGGGCAGTGGGAAGAGCGAGGCTAAGTGCCAGAATTGGCGCATCCTATGGATGCGCCATTTCTGGGGCGGCTGACGGCTGGTGTTTCTAGCCAGGGAGGGGGCCAATATTCATGGCACCCTTCCTGAGCTATTAATATCAGCCCCCAGCTGTCTGCCTAGCCTTTGCTAGCTATGAAAATAGGGGGGACCCCAAGTCATTTTTTTGGGGGGTCCCCCATTTTAATAGCTAGTAAAGGCTAGGTATTCAGCTGGGGGCTGATATCAGTAGCCTGGGAAGCTCCGTGGGTATTACCCCCTTCCCAGGCTTCAAACATCTGCCCCAGCTATCTGCTTAACCTCCTCTAGAGACTAAAATTACGGGGAACCCCATGCCAATTTTTTTTTAAATAAATCCTTTACACTAAATGACAAGTACAGTAATCAACACTGTCACTGCACTTCATATATATGTGACTGACATGTTTCTATGTATCTAATCTATGTGTGATGCTCTATTCTTTCTGTTCTAAATTGTCGGGCACCGGTGTATGCCGCTGCTCAATTGCCGGCCGGCTTTTTTTAAGAGACGGTGCACGAAAACACTAATATTTTTTTTAATAAATCCTTTACACTAAATGACAAGTACAGTAAGCTGAGCGCTGCCATCCAGCTTGTCATCCTTCAGAGACACGGCAGAGCGCAGGCATTATGGGATCTTCCGATTCCGGTATTCGATATTGTAAAAGTATCGGAACTCAGTATCGGAACTCCGATACCGCGAATATCGGTCGATACCCGATATTTCAGTATCGGAATGCTCAACACTACACTGTGTTCCAAATTATTATGCAAATAATATTTTCTCAGATTTTCCCAAATTACCTATATGAATTGCAGTCATTGTAATTTTCCAGTCAAATAACTATTAGAGTACAATTGAAAGGTTTTTGTACAAACTGCCTATGATAACAGTATATTTTTTAAAAAATAAAAAACTCAAACTGCACTCAAAATGCATGTTCCAAATTATTATGCACAGCAGAGTTTTCAACCTTTTCATTTTAATAAAGAACAAAAAAATGGTCATTTTTGAAATTATAAGCATTAGCAGGTTATTACAAACTGAAATCAAACAGTTTTCAGCTCAAAACTTTATTCTAGGTGATGTTACATTTGCACATAGGACCCCTTGTTCGAAAGGAGCTTCTGAACTCTCTCGTCCATTGAATTTGTCAGGTTTTGGATGGTTTCTGCTTTAATTGTTTTGCATGAGGACAGAATACCCTCCCAGAGCTGTTGCTTAGATGTGAACTGCCTTCCGCCATCATAGACACTCCTTTTGATGATGCTCCAGAGGTTCTCAATGGGGTTGAGGTCAGGGGAGCATGGCTGCCACACTATAAGTTTGTCCACTTTTATGCCCATAGCAGCCAGAGATGCAGATGTGTTATGTGCAGCATGAGACGGGGCATTATCATGCATGAAATGATCTCGATGGTCCAGATGGATGGAGTGGAGGATGGCTGGTTGATGGACACCCCATGCAAACATGGCTACGGCGCTAACAAGGAGCAGGTGGAGTAATGTTTTGGGCTGGAATCATGGGGAGAGAGATTGTCAGCCCTTTTAGGATCCCTGAAGGGGTAAAGATGAACTCCATAATGTATGTTGAGTTTCTCAAACAGCACTTCCTTCCATGGTTCAAGAACAAGAACCGTGCATTCCACAGCAAGATCATTTTCATGCATGATAATGCACCGTCTCATGTTGCACATAACACATCTGCATCTCTGGCTGCTATGGGCATAAAAGGGGACAAACTTATGGTGTGGCAGCCATGCTCCCCTGATCTCAACCCCATTGAGAACCTCTGGAGCATCATCAAAAGGAGTGTCTATGATGGCGGGAGGCAGTTCACATCTAAGCAACAGCTCTGGGAGGGCATTCTGTCCTCACGCAAAACAATTAAAGCAGAAACCATCCAAAACCTGACAAATTCAATGGACGAGAGAGTTCAGAAGCTCCTTTCGAACAAGGGGTCCTATGTGCAAATGTAACATCACCTAGAATAAAGTTTTGAGTTGAAAACTGTTTGATTTCAGTTTGTAATAACCTGCTAATGCTTATAATTTCAAAAATGACCATTTTTTTGTTCTTTATTAAAATGAAAAGGTTGAAAACTCTGCTGTGCATAATAATTTGGAACATGCATTTTGAGTGCAGTTTGAGTGTTTTATTTTTTTAAAAATATACTGTTATCATAGGCAGTTTGTACAAAAACCTTTCAATTGTACTCTAATAGTTATTTGACTGGAAAATTACAATGACTGCAATTCATATAGGTAATTTGGGAAAATCTGAGAAAATATTATTTGCATAATAATTTGGAACACAGTGTAGTTCTGAGGTGATTCTGACACCGAAGAGAGAGACGGGAGGAGCAACAGCAGCATCTGGAGCTCCTGTCAAGAAGAAAGCCACGTATCTGACCCGCTCAGACATCGACGGTCAAGCCCCGAAGACCCGAGCGTTGCCAGACAAGGTTCCCAGCCCAAACGTCGACAGTCAAGCCCTTAAGATCCAAGCGACGCTAGTCAAGGTTCCTCACCCGGGTGACGTCGGTCGACAGAACGGTAACAGGTTGTGGCGGCACAGTTCCCAGACATGTGCGCCAGTGAAAGGATGTTGCAGAAACTCTGAAGGTGTCAGATCGGAGATTCACGGTTGCGTCTGCGACCAAGACGGACACGCGAGACGGGCCGTTACCTCTAATAGAAATATATGGTACCAGGCACAGGTAGAGGGAAAGACAATAGTCAGACAGGGACCAGCAGATGCCAAAGCAACATCGCAAAAGTGGATAGAGAGTTACGGGGGAAACAGGCAGCCAGTTGTAATAGGAACTGAGTATTGCCAAAGCTTTAAAAGACTGCCCCTCGCCAAGTATAGTTAATGACAATCTAGTTCCCCTTCCCTCCAGTAGATCATTTTAAACTACCAGCCCCTGAATTCTAGTGTATTCTGATAATTTATTCTGTTATGTGATTTACTGCTTATTTTGCTGTCAAACGTTATAAAGAAATTGTTACCATATAATACATGTTTTACAATTAATATTAGTTGTTAAATAAAAGAAATATACTGTTGTTCTGCCTGTGTCTCCGCTGTTGCGGAAGTGGCCCGCAGGTCGCAGTTTGCCCAAGTCTGGGTTAAGATATTTTGGGCAGAATAAGAAGGCTATTTTTAATGTCTGTGTCCATATATCCTTATTTTTGGTCCCAATAAATTGGTTTTCTTATTCAGCCATATGATCCTGTTTTTCATATTGGTTGTCTAGCTATTAGCTTATGAACACCATGCAACTATAAATGTTCCAAGAAAGAGACACTCTATAGGAAGTCATCCCAAGGAGTAATTGTTTTAACCCCTTACAGACGTGGCCATTTCCATTTTTGCATTTTCGTCTTTTCCTCCCCTTTTTCCAAGAGCCATAACTGTTTTATTTTTCCTTAAGGCCCCGTCACACTAAGCGATGCAGCAGCGATCCCGACAACGATATGACCTGTCAGGGATCGTTGCTGCGTCGCTAATACATCGCTGGTGAGCTGTCAAACAGGCAGGCTCACCAGCGATCAGGGGTGCAGCGATATCGTGGAAAGAATTGTTCCACGATGTCCTGCTCCCGGTTACCAGCCTGCTGCTGAAGCAGGAGCAGGCTCGTAACCATGATAAACATTGGGTTACTAAGTGCGCGTGTGTCCCTAGTAACCCGCTGTTTACCATGGATACCACTCTGCTACCGTGCGCGGGAGGTTACCGTTCACCTTAGCAGAGTCGTATCCATGATAAACATCGGGTTACTAGGGGCATACGTGCACTTAGTAACCCGATGTTTATCATGGATACGACTCTGCTAAGGGATGCGGTAACCTCCCGCGCACTGCAGCAGAGTGGTATCCATGGTAAACAGCGGGTTACTAAGTGCGCGCGTGCCCCTAGTAACCCGATGTTTACCATGGATACCAGCCTGATCGTTGGTCCCGCTGGTCACACACAGCGATGTGTGCCAGCCAGCAGGAGGCCAACGACCAAAAAATGGTCCAGGACACTTTGCAGCGATCAGTGACCTCACAGCAGGGGCCTGATCGTTGCAAAGTGTCACACATAGCGACATTGCTGGTGAGGTCGCTGTTGCGTCACCAAAACCTTGACTCAGCAGCGATCTCGCTAGCGATATCGCTATGTGAGACGGGGGCTTTAGTCATAGACATGAGGACTTGTTTTTTGATTGATGGGTTGTACTTTTGAATGACACTATTCATTTTACAACATAGTTTACAACATAGTGCACTGGTACATGAGAAAAATTTAAAGTGTGGTAAAATTGCGCAAAAAAAAACACAATTCTGATATTGTATTTTGGGAATTGTTTTTACAGCGTACATTGTGTGGTAAAAATAACATGACACTATCAGTCTCCTCATCAGTACAATTACAGTGATACCAAAGCTGTCCATTTTTTTAATTATTTCAGTGGGCTTGGGGATCTTATGACCAAAAGCAAAGTCATATAAAATATGGGTTGAACTCTAAGAAAAACTGTGATGTTTTAAAATTTAACATAGTAAATATGGTCAGGAGGGAAAAATCTGTTTCATCGTTCTAAATAGTCTTTTCACCAGCATTCTGTCATTTCACTAGTAAGTGAATGGTTATTTCTATAGGATTATAGTGCTAAAAGAGTTTAACCTACTTTGTTATTATTTTTTATTTATTTATTTTTACCTGATTATATAACACCATTAATTCCACAGCACTTCACAAACATTATCATCACTGTCCCCATTGGGGTTCACAATCTAATTTCCCTATCAGTATGTCTTTGGGAGGAAACCAGAGTACCCAGAGGAAACCCACTCAAACACAGGGAGAACATACAAACTCCTTGCAGATGTTGTCCTTGGTGGGATTTGAACTCAGGATCCCAGCGCTGCAAGGCTGCAGTGCTAACCACTGAGCCACCCTGCTGCTATTGGAAATATTCATCCACAGTAAAGTTTACCGACCTAATGAATATGGTCTTTCCACAATAATATGTGTTGAAACTTTAGACAAAATACCCACAAAAGTTAAATGTGCCAGTCTAAAGGCACTTCGACCAGGACTCAATAGATCTGACAACCCCTAGAGAAATTGCTAGAGGACACATAAGAGCTGAGATTAACAATTTCTCTCACTAATTGCCTTGAATTAAAATTCTAAACAGAACTGAGACTTCTGAGCTAAGGGCTGAATTTTAATTGCAATTGATCAAAGTCGTATTAATTCTAATGAGCCGAACAAAAGAGGGGTCACTCTGTGCATGTAATTTAAATGGTCTACTAGCTTAATCTTTTGGAAAGACATGTTTCCTGTGGATGCATTTATATTTGTGACCATAGTTAGCTTACAAGTCAATATTTGTTAGACATCAACAATTGCAAAAGTATCTCTGTGCTTAGTTTGCTGCAGTTGAGAGTAGTTATTTATTACAATGCTAATATTATTTGAGATAGAATTTTTCTTGTAGGTTATGAAAAAAAATTCAGTCATACATTTGTAAAATGTGTTAGCGAGAGCAGAGCATTCAGCTACTGATGGGACTGTGAGTAAAGATCCCTGAGGTTGAAACGCGTCAATGACTGTGAGTCTTTGCTGTGGTTTTACTTGGACATTAAAGAGGTTGTATACTATTGATAGCCTATCCTTAGGATAGGTCATCAATGTCTGATTGGCCGGGGTCCGACACCCAGTCAGCTGTTATCGGTGTCGGCAACGGCGGCCAAAAGTACTTACTTACGGAGCTGGCCATCTACTTGTAGTGGCTGCAGCAGGATACTGCACACCTCTTATTGAACTCAATAGGAAAACGGCTGATCAGCGAGGGTGCTGGGTGACGGACCCCGGCTGATCAGACATTGATGACCTATCCTAAGGATAGACCATCAATGTAAAAGTAGTGGACAACCTCTGTAAAGATACATTGTTATACCTGTCAATGGCCATTTAATCTGGATTTATATTAAAGCACTTGGAATTTTAATCTCTTCCGGTTTTCTTTTTTGGCTTTGCGCTTTTGTTTTTCCTTTCCTTGTTCCAAGACCCATAACTTTTCAATTTTGTCTTTGATATTGCCATATTAGAGTTTCTTTTTTGTAGGACAAGTTCTAGTTTTGAATGACACCATTCACTACCATAAAAAATAATGAAAAAAGGGAAATATTTATTTACTTTTATATTTTGCTCTTTTTAAAAAAAAATTTTTTCAATAATGTTGTTGTGTCAGCATTAGTGATGAGCGAGCATGCTCGCTATTGCTCGGTGCTCGCCCGAGAATCTCACTGCTCGTGATGCTCGGCGCTCGCCGAGCATTTCTGGGGTTGCTCGGCGGGAGCTCGGGTCCCCTCCCTGCATGTTTGGCGCTCTTTAGAGCGCCAATCAACATGCAGGGATTGCCTGCCACTCACTGTAATGCCGTAGCCATGTTGGTTGTGGCATTACAGTGATTGGCTGGCCGCACAGCGTCATCAGGTCTATATCAGACCTGGCCCCGCCATGTTCGTCACAGTCACTCCGGAATCAGACAGTGTAGGGAGAAGTGCTGCTGCGTCAGGGAGAGATTTGCTTGTGCATTAAGTAGTGTAGGGAGAAAAACTGTACATTACACATATCATCTTAACAAACAGTCCTTTTGAGGACTAACTAATCCATCTGCAGAGATATCAGGCAGGCAGTGTATATAGGCAGGCAGGGTATATAGCAGACTGCAGTACAAATAGCACAAGAGGCTCCATTCCAATTCTGCCTTCTGCTGCTGTTAGATATTTCTATACAAAGGCCCAGGTCTCAGGGGCCAGGAATACTTTTCTTTGGATCTTAATCCTCATTATTTGCTTAAAAAGCAATCCAGAGAACACAATTTTTCTGCGCCATTTGCTTGTTGGCACTGCAGAATACAGCCAGGTCCTTTCCATATTACAGAGCTAGAAATCCAGCTATTTAAAACTCTGTTTTCTCCGTCAAACGGATCACATATACGTTGTCAGAAAATACTGCCATTTCTGGCCTCCATTAAAAATTTCCTTTAGTGTGTCAGTGAAGCAATTCACAGCAGTTTGATGTTCAAACTACTTACCTACAGGCCAGGTATTTAAAACTCTGTTTTCTCCGTTACACGGATCGCATATATGTTGTCAGAAAATACTGCCATTTCTGGCCTCCATTAAAAATTTCCTTTAGTGTGTCAGTGAAGCAATTCACAGCAGTTTGCTGTTCAAACTACTTACCTACAGGCCAGGTATTTAAATCTCAGTTTTTTTCGTCACACGGATCACATATAAGTTCGTTCCAAACTCAGTCATTTGTAGTGAGCATGGAAGATACTGCTCTCCATTTAAAATGGGCAAGGCACGTGGAAAGGGACGGGGAACTGGACGTGATGGTAATGGTGCATGCAGAGGCCGAGGATAAGGCCATGGGCAAGCTGAAATTGTGCCACAACAGACACCCACATCTTCTCGCCTGACCTTCCTATCCCAATTTCTAGGGGACCGCAGCACATCACTATTGAACCCAGAGCAGTGTCAAAAGGTTGTTGGTTGGATAGCGGATAATGCTTCCAGTCACTTAGCCACCACCACCACCACCACCCTGTCTTCCACACGGTCAAGTCTCAGTAGCCATGAGTCTGGGAGTTCCTCCCACCATGCCGAGTGCCCAGAGACAACTGATCCCACACTTGGACACTCTGAAGAGCTGTTCATTTTTCCATTTATAGATTCGGGCCTCTCGTCCGGTCCACTTGAAGTGGGGCAAGAGGAGATCACGAGTAGCGATGCCCAAATATTTGAGCAGCCACGGTCACACAAAGGTGACGGTGGGAAAGTGTCACAAGAGGTGGACGATGATGAGACACAATTGCCAGAAAGTCAGGAGGAGGACCAGGGTCCGAAAGTGGAAGACGAGGTGATGGATGATATAGTAACTGACCCAACCTGGCAGGAGGACATGCAGAGCGAGGACAGCAGCACACAGGGGGAGGGAGGCAGAGCACCCCAACAGGCAGGAAGAAGCAGTGTGGTGGCCGCAGACAGAAGGCAGGCAACCGTTCCCCGTAACGCCAACACGAAGGAAGTTGCCAGTACAACTGTTTGGTCTTCCTGAGTCTGAATGTTTTTTAAAGACTCTACTAATAACCCCAAAAAGGCCATTTGCACCAACTGCCAGACCAGCGTCAGCAGGGGTGGCAAAACGACCAGCCTGACCACCACCAGCATGATCAGGCACATGGCAGCAAAGCACCAGACTTTGTGGGCCGAACCCCAGGGTCCAAGAACAGTGTCTGCAGGTGGCACCATTGCTTCTTCTGCTGTTGTGCATGGTGCATGCAAAGATGCCTCCTGCCCTGCACCTGCCGTTGCGCACTGTCAAGTAGCAACATCAGTAAGCACGTCCAGGTCCTTGTCCCAACGCAGCGCTCAGTTGTCCATACCCCAGTCCTTGGAACGCAAGCGCAAATATGCAGCCAACGCCCCACAGGCCACACTACTAAATTCTCACATTTCACGACTGCTTGCGCTCGAAATTTTGCCTTTTAGGCTCGTGGAGATGGAAGCATTCCGCAACCTGATGGCGGCGGCCGTCCCTCGGTACTCGGTCCCCAGCCACCACTATTTCTCCCAGTGTGTGGTCCTAGCATTACACAAGCACATGTCCCACAACATTAGCCGTGCCCTCAACAACGCAGTTACTGGGAAAGTCCACCTAACCACGGACACGTGGACAAGTTCTTGTGGGCAGGGACGGTACATCTCGCGGATGGCACACTGGGTTAACAGTGGAAGCAGGGACCCAGTCAGACCTTGGGACGGAACACGTCCTCCCGACGCCAAGGATTGTGGGCCCTAGGTCAATCAGGGTTGCCCCCACGGTCTACAGCTATTGCTCCTCATCCACCTCAGCCTTCGCCTCCTCTTCAGCTTCCATCTCTGAAATGACCACATCAGCCAGAAGCTGGAAGCACTGCAGCACTGTCTCGGCCAAGCGGCAACAGGCTGTGCTGAAGCTAATATGCTTAGATGACAAACAGCACAATGCTGAAGAGTTGTGGACAGCTGTGAAAGAGCAGGCAGATTTGTGGCTCACACCGCTGAAGCTACAGCCAGGCATGGTCGTGTGTGACAATGGCCGGAACCTGGTGGTGGCTCTGAGGCGAGGTGAGCTCACACACGTACCATGCCTGGCCCATGTGCTTAACCACGTGGTTCAGCGGTTTCTCAAATCCTACCCGGAGCTGCCCGATCTGCTTGTTAAAGTACGCCACCTGTGTGCCCATTTTAGAAAGTCAGCTACAGCTTCCGCCGCCCTTGCCGTGTTACAGCAGCGTTTGCAGCTTCCGGCTCACAGACTGGTGTGTGATGTCCCCACGCATTGGAACTCTACACTGCAGATGTTGGGAAGGATTTGTGAGCAGAAGAGGGCAGTTGTTGAGTACCAGCAGCAACAAGGCCATCGGTATTTAGTTCAGACTCCATACATAAGACCTCAGGAGTGGACATGGATGTCAGACATATGTACCATCCTCCAAAACTTTGAGGACTCCACCAAGATGGTGAGCGGCGATGTCGCCATAATTAGCATCACCATCCCGCTTCTCTGTCTTCTGAAACGCTCTTTGCTCACAATCAAAGAGGATGCATTGCAGGCGGAGCACGATGAGATGGAGCAAGGAACCATACAGGGTGATTACACACAGCCAAGCCTCATCTTATCCCAATGTGGATTGGGTGACAATGAGGAAGAGGAGGAGGAGAAAGGACAGGAGATAGTTTCATGCACTATAGACGGTACTACCTGCACAGCTGTCATACCGTCTGTTCAGTGTGGATGGCCAGAGGACAGAGAGGAGGAGGAGGAGAGCATGGTCAGTCATCCTCTTGGTGAGGACACGGAAGTCTTGCCTGTTAGTAGTCTGGCACGCATGGCTGAGTTTATGTTACGCTGCCTTTCCCATGACCCTTGCGTTCTCAAAATTTTGGGTGACAGTCATTACTGGTTGGTCACACTTCTAGACCCACGCTGCAAGGAGAACTTTATATCTCTTATTTCTGAGGCTGACAGGTCTACAAAAATGGGGCTGTACCAGAAGGCCCTTGTTGCGGAACTATTAAAAAAATTCCCATCTGAAAACGCTGGCGGCAGAGGGCACACTTCGTTGGACAACCAAGGAGTACAGGCGAGAGGGACACAACTTCAATCCAGCAGAGGCAGGGGAACACTGTCAAAGTTCTGGGAGAGTTTTCTCAGACCTCCCATCGCACAGGCGCTGAGGCGTGGGGTACTCTCACAAGGAGTGCAAAGTTTTGGAAGATGCTGAGGGAGAACCTTGCCAACTGTACCAACATCCTCCGTGATTCCTCTGTGCATTATAATTATTGGGTATCCAAGCTCGATACGTGGAATGAACTGTCTCTCTATGCTTTGGAGGTCCTGGCCTGCCCTGCCGCCAGCATTTTATCAGAGCGGGTTTTTAGTGCCGCTGGTGGAATTATAACTGATAAGTGCATCAACCTGTCAACTGAAAATGCTTAAAGGCTGACTCTTATTAAAATGAACAAGGGCTGGATTGGGCCAGACTTCTCAACACCACCGAATGATAGCAGCATAACATAAACTCAAATCCAGTGTCTTTTCTTGGGAGGTGTATTCCCATGCACCTTGTCACACCCACACATGGGTATACGTTTCCTGATTTTGCTATTTGCTCTTGTCCTCCTCCTCATCCTTCACCACCATATCACCAGGGTGACCATGGTCCGTGATGCAACACCCACATAATTTTTTTAAAGGGTGTTTATGATACCCGTAAAAAAAATTGTATACAGTATGTTCATGTATACCTCCCAGGGGTAAATGTTTGTCATCCCATACACTTAGTGCAAGGGCATTACAAGTATAGGAGGCCCGCTCCTTTCTAATGGGAACATTTTTATATGAGGCCCTCCTCCACGTCTCTTCCAAGGGGCATTGAATGCCCTTGCATTCACTGCATAGGCCAACACTATGGGAGACTCTCTCCTTTCTAATGGGAATTTGTCGTTACTGTGGCCCTGCTCTATGTGTCTTTAAATTCTTAGAGGGGTTTTTCCTAAAATTGGTCAGCCGTTGGACTCACTGCATACCCTATAACTGTATAGCAGACCCTCTCCTTTCTAATGGGAACATGTCGTAATTGTTACTGTGGCCCTGCTCTGCGTGTCTTTAAATTCTTAGTGGGGTTTTTCCTAAAATTGGTTAGCTGTTGGACTCACTGCATACCCAATAACTGTATAGCAGACTTTCTCCTTTCTAAATGGAATTTGTCGTTACTGTGGCCCTGCTCTATGTGCCTTCAAATTCTTAGTGGTGTTTTTCCTAAAATTGGTCAACCATTGGACTCACTGCATACCCAATAACTGTATAGCAGACTCTCTCCTTTCTAATGGGAACATGTCGTTCCTTGCTACTGTAGCCCTGCTCTGTGTGTCTTTAAATTCTTAGTGGGGTTTTTCCTAAAATTGGTCAGCAGTTGGACTCACTGCATACCCTATAACTGTATAGCAGACCCTCTCCTTTCTAATGGGAACATGTCGTAATTGTTACTGTGGCCCTGCTCTGCGTGTCTTTAAATTCTTAGTGGGGTTTTTCCTAAAATTGGTTAGCTGTTGGACTCACTGCATACCCAATAACTGTATAGCAGACTTTCTCCTTTCTAAATGGAATTTGTCGTTACTGTGGCCCTGCTCTATGTGCCTTCAAATTCTTAGTGGTGTTTTTCCTAAAATTGGTCAACCATTGGACTCACTGCATACCCAATAACTGTATAGCAGACTCTCTCCTTTCTAATGGGAACATGTCGTTCCTTGCTACTGTAGCCCTGCTCTGTGTGTCTTTAAATTCTTAGTGGGGTTTTTCCTAAAATTGGTCAGCAGTTGGACTCACTGCATACCCAATAACAGTATAGCAGACCCTCTCCTTTCTAATGGGAACATGTCGTACCTTGTTACTGTGGCCCTGCTCTATGTGTCTTTAAATTCTTAGTGGGGTTTTTCCTAAAATTGATCAGCCGTTGGACTCACTGCATACCCTATAACTGTATAGCAGACTCTCTCCTTTCTAATGGGAACATGTTGTACCTTATTACTGTGGCCCTGCTCTATGTGCCTTTAAATTCTTAGTGGGGTTTTTCTTAAAATTGGTCAGCCGTTGGACTCACTGCATACCCTATAACTGTATAGCGACCCTCTCCTTTCTAATGGGAACATGTCGTACCTTTTTACTGTGGCCCTGCTCTATGTGGCTTTAAATTCTTAGTGGAGTTTTTCTTAAAATTGGTCAGCTGTTGGACTCACTGCATACCCTATAACTGTATAGCAGACCCTCTCCTTTCTAATGGGAACATGTCGTACCTTTTTACTGTGGCCCTGCTCTATGTGTCTTTAAATTCTTAGTGGGGTTTTTCCTAAAATTGGTCAGCCGTTGGACTCACTGCATACCCTATAACTGTATAGCAGACTTTCTCCTTTCTAATGGGAACATGTCGTACTTGTTACTGTGGCCCTGCTCTGTGTGTCTTTAAATTCTTAGTGGGTTTTTTCCTAAAACTGGTCAGCTGTTGGACTCACTGCATACCCTATAACTGTATAGCAGACTCTTTCCTTTCTAAATGGAATTTGTCATTACTGTGGCCCTGCTCTATGTGTCTTTAAATTCTTAGTGGGGTTTTTCCCAAATTTTGGCAGCCCTTGCAGTCACAGCATGGGAATTACCACTATAGGAGACCTGCTCCTTTAGAATGGGAACATTTTTTTTACTGAGACCCTCCTCTATGTCTCTTCAAAGGGGTATTGGGTTGCGTCCAAATTTTTGGCAGCCCTTGCAGTCACTGGATACGCAATAACAGTATAGGAGACACACTTGTTAATAATGGGAACAACAAAGCATAGCCGGCTGATGGCTCTCTAACAATAGCGAGGGCTGACTGCTGGCCTTTTAAGAATAGTAAGGGCAGTCTGATGTCCCTATAAAAATAAGTTTTATGACTATCAGAGTCCCTCCATCATAAATAAAACAGGATGTGTCTGATGATGTGTCACACCCCACATTGCCAGATAAGGTTGTAAAATGTTAAAATGACATTTCCCAGTGAATGCATTTGTCTTAAAAAATAACGTAAAAAAAAAAACCAAAATAATAGGATCTTTCTTTAGTATAAAAACAGCGTCACCAATTTAACCTCAATGGAATCACATTGTTCAGCTCCTGCACCTGCTCCTCTATCTCCGAAATGACCACATCAGTCACAAGCTGACAGCACTGTAGCACTGCCTTGGCCAAGCGGCAACAGACTTTGAAGATAACATGCTTGCTTAATGCTTACTTGACAAACCGCCCAGCGCTGCAGAGTTGTTGAAAGCTGTAACACAGCAGCCTGATCTGTGGCTCTCACCGCTGAACATACAGCCAGGCATGGTCGTGTGTGACAATGGGCGGAACCTGGTGATGGAGAAATGACAGCCGGAGTAGATACAGTTTCCCTCTATGCCAGTCCTTTCACCAAGCTAAATACAACTCTCAGCAAAAAAAACTGTGGACTGGCTCCATACCGTCCCTGGCCACATTCACCTGTCCACGTGTTTGTGGGTAGGCGGTCCTTCCCAGTAAGTGCACTGGGGAGGGCACAGGTAATGTTGTGGGACCTGTGCTTGTGGAAGGCAGAGACAATACCAGGAGAAATAGTGGCGGCTGGGGACTAAGTATGGACACCCGGCCGCCGCCGGCATGAGGTTATGAAAAACTTCCGCCTCCACGAGCCTAAAAGGCCACATTTCAAGTGCAAGCAGCTGTCAAAAATTTGGCAGTATAGTATTGCAGCCTGTGGGTGGGTGGGTGGCTGGCTGCATACTTGCGCTTGCATAACAAGGAATGGGGTAGGGACAACTGAACGCTGCACTGGGTCAAGGACACGGACGAGGATTGTTGCAAGTCTGCAATTACAGGTGTATGTCAGGAGGCATCTTCGCATGCGCCAAGGATCACTAATGATGGGCACACTTTTAGGCAGTGACCTGGGAGTCAGAAATGTTTCCAGAGGTCTTCCCCATGCAGCTCCCATGTCTTTTCAGCACTGTATGCATGTGTCTGATGATGTGTCACACACCAAATGGCCATATAAGGTTGTAAAATGCTAAAATGACATTTCCCAGTGAATGCATTTGTCTTTGTTGAAAGGAATGCAAAAGTGCAAAAACGCATCAAAAACGCTACGTGTGTACATAGCCCATGGTGTGGAGGAGTGTTTTTGGTTATTTATTTTGCTTTATATACAAGTCATTACCCTGGAAAGGATGTTCCTTAATATATTTCCCAGGAAAATCCATTTTGTTTTTGTTTTTGTATGTTTTATTGTGAATCCGTAAAAATGGTGTAATACTCTGACAATGTTATTGACAGCACTGAGAGTCAGAAATGCTTCCAGGGTCTTCCCCATGCTGTTCCCATGTCATTTCAGCACTGTTCCCCAATGATTTGGGCAATTTTTAGGCCCTCTGCAGACCACCGGGGGGGGGGGGGCCGCCGGAAAAATGCTTGTGTTTCCCATAGACTTACATTGGGCTCGTTGCTCGGGTCGAGCACTCAAGCATTCCAATTTGCTCAACCAGAGCAACGAGTATCCGAGCATTTTAGTGCTCACCCATCACTATTTATTATTCATCATAAACTTTATAGCTCCAAAATAAAAACAGATTTTCTCCAGTACAAATTAATAACATAAACAGTAGTGATGAGCGAGCATGCTCGCCACTGCTCGGTACTCGCCCGAGCATCTCAGTACTTGAGATGCTTGGAGTTCGCCGAGTACTTGCTCGATGCTCGGGCGGGAGCTCGGGTCCCCGTCCTGCACGTTTGGCGCTATTTAGAGCGTCAATCATGCAAGGATTGTCTGCCACTCACTGTAATGTCACAGCCATGGTGGTTGTGGCATTACAGTGATTGCCCAAATCGATGGGAACAGTGCTCACAGTGAAACATGAAAAGCCGGCAATTCAGCAGCGGCATACATCGGTACCAGACAATTTAGAACAGAAAGAATAGAGCATCACACATAGATTAGATAGATAGAAACATGTCAGTCACATATATAATAAGTACAGTGACAGTGTTGGTTACTGTACTTGTTATTTAGTGTTAAAATAAAGGATTTATTACAAAAAAAATAATAGTGTTTTCATGCACCCGTCTCTTTAAAAAAGCCAGGCGGGAATTCATCAGCGGCATACATCGCTACCCGACAGCCGCCCCAGAAATGGCGCATCCATAGGATGGGGGTGTCTTATAGACGCCTCTCCATTACTAACCTGGGCTTGATGTCAGCTGGCATTAAAAGCTGACATCAACCCCAGCCCTATTACCCCACTGCCACCGCTACAGGGCAGTGGGAAGAGCGAGGCTAAGTGCCAGAATTGGTGCATCCTATGGATGCGCCATTTCTGGGGTGGCTGACGGCTGGTGTTTCTAGCCTGGGAGGGGGCCAATATTCATGGCACCCTTCCTGGGCTATTAATATCAGCCCCGAGCTGTCTGCCTAGCCTTTGCTAGCTATTAAAATAGGGGGGACCCCACGTCATTTTTTTTTTGGGTCCCCCATTTTAATAGCTAGTAAAGGCTAGGTATTCAGCTGGGGGCTGATATTAGTAGCCTGGGAAGCTCCGTGGGTGTTACCCCCTTCCCAGGCTTCAAACATCTGCCCCAGCCGTCTACTTAACCTCCGCTAGAGACTAAAATTATGGGGAACCCCACGCCAATTTCTTTTTAATAAATCCTTTATTTTAACACTAAATGACAAGTACAGTAATCAACACTATCCCTGTACTTATTATATATGTGACTGACATGTTTCTATCTAATCTATGTGTGATGCTCTATTCTTTCTGTTCTAAATTGTCGGGTACAGGTGTATGCCGCTGATGAATTGCCGGCCGGCTTTTTTAAAGAGACGGGTGCATGAAAATCGGAGAACACTAGTGTGTTCCAAGTGCCCTGCTATGTTTTTCATGCACCCTCCTATATACCCTGCCTGCCTGTCTGCCTATATATTCCGCCTGCCTAACGTTTAATTGAGCACCGTTCCCACCGATTTGGGCAATTTTTGACCTTCTTCAGACCGCCGGGGGGGACCACCAGAAAAATGCTCGAGTTTCCCATAGACTTACATTGGGCTCGTTGCTCGAGTCGAGCACCCGAGTATTCCAATGTGCTTGATCCGAGCTTCGAGCACCCGAGCATTTTAGTGCTCGCTTATCACTAATAAACAGTCCTTTCTTCAGGCGCAATTAAACAAAGTAAATGTAGCAGCCTCACCAATCTCGGTATTCCAGGCAATAGCAGCTCAAACAGTTTAAACGTGTTCACCAAACACCTGTGTTCAGCTCCAGCCTAAATTCCTCTCTGCTGAGCTAAACCAGCTGCCTGTTATTAGGCTTGTAAGTCCTGGGCTGGATAACGGAATCACTTTTTTCACCCAGACTCTTTAGGTTGCTTCTAAATCCCCTACCAAAAATGCAGTCAAATTAACCCTCTCAGTAACCCAGTGTTACTGGTACAGATTTTTCATTACTGAGGCCAACCACCTTAGTTGCACATATCTGCCATCCAGGACCTTACCTCCTGCTATCTTTCAAAAAATACATTTCTAAGAATAAACATATGTGGTATCATTGCAAAAGTCTGATCTATCTATCTATCTATTTATCTATCTAAAGTCTCGATTGGTAAATGCCATAAAGAAAAAAGAAATTGAAATTCCAGAATTGTGCTTTTTCCTCAACTCTGCAGTAAATGCAATATGTAGCAATCCAAATGTCGCATCTACTCCAAAATGGTATCAATAAAACTGTGAGCTCGCTACACAAAAAATAAGCCCTCACACAGGTCAATATACAGAAGCAAAATTTATTTTTTTAAGAATTTCCAAATTTTTTTTCACGGCTTAAAAAAATAAAAAGCAGCTATACAAGTTGGTTTTGCAATAAACATTCTGACCTGAAGAATTATATTGCCAAGTCCTTCTTACAGGACAATGAAAGCTATAAAAATACAACCTAAAAAACTATTGTGGAATTGCATTTTTTGAGCAATTTCACCTCCCTTGTTTTTCAGTACATTGCATGTTAAAATGAATGCAGTCATTGAAAACTTCAACTTGTTCCGCAGAAGCAGGCTCTCGTATGGCTATGTGGACAGAAAAATAAAAAAGTTATGGCTTTTGGAAAAAGGAGAAAAAAACAAGAGTGCAACAACGGAAAATCGCTCGGTCAGAAAGGGGTTATGACGAAGTAAAGTAAGGTTTCATCCACCTCCATGGACGACCTTTTAAAGTTTAGTCCAATTGATGCCAGTCCACATTATTATCTGAGGCGGAAAGCATTGATTAGGATACTGTTTTAATAAGTTTTGAGATCTGTTTGCTGATTTTTACATCATTACACCCTATGGTACATCTCATTATCCATGCACCTGGCCCTTGCAAATGGCAATTGTTAAATAGCTAGATAAATGATGGGAATCATTATTAACAGAAAGATGAAGAACTTTATCTATTACTCCTCTGGGAACGGTCAATGAATCAGTATCTTGCAGCATCACTCTGTTTTCTTCTCACAGCACAGCACTGTCATTTTGAAGCAGGAATTGTAATGAGCCATTTAAACACCAGCTCATTTACATGGCATTTTGTAAATTAGATTAATTACTTTGACCTCGGACAGCATGCCATATATCATGTAATTATGAAGTAGTAGTTTGGATGTGTTTTGCAGGTTGTGAAGTTGCTTATTACACTATAACACAGGGTGACAAGGTAAGGATAGTCAAGATAATAAACTTTTAAATTGTATCCCAGCCTTTTACCTCTGAACATAAACATTTACCGGTTCATATATTTTAACCAACTATCCACAGGGCAACACAAAATCCACAAAACTTTTCACCGATTCTTAACTAAAAGATATAGAGGCCAATTCATCAAGACAGGCATAGTGCACGCTTGCGCTATGCCAATCTTGAATAGGTGCATTCCACTTAATGAATTTGGCGCATCTTATAAGTGGCGTGTGCCTCCGTGCTCTGTGCCACAAATGTTACTCCAGTCAGGGACTAGAGTAGCATTTCTGGAGTTCAAAACACCATCACCTGTAATTAATTGAATGGCCCTGTTCTGCTTGTTCACCAGCTCCGTCCATTTCAGGGGAGCTGATTCAAACTCGGGTGAAAACAACAAAATTCGCAAACTTTTTGTGCAAATTTTTGTGAAATTTCAAAGCTTTTACGCCACTTTTCTGGTTCAAAAGCCTTGATGAATCAGCCTTATAAGCCTTTATTAATTACTCTTTAACATTTGGCTAATTCCTTTTTTAAAAAAGACAATACTAAAGGGTGTACCTAATGTACTCAAAGATCCCAATCTTCTTTCTACTGATATATAGATAAAGAAGGAGGATGGCTTAGATATTGAAATGAGCAGTTAGCCAGTTCGCTTCACACAGAACTCTGGTCTCATGCCAACACCGGACACAACCCCAAAGAGCAACCACAAGGATCTTAGATTAAAGCTTACAGCTGACGATCAGGGCACCTTTCAGGAATTAAGCAGATTAGTAACTTGAATAATGTACTAATGTAAACAAATATAAGTATTGGTTAGTCCCAACTTGGTTCCCCAATTAGCTTAATGATCCTGATGAAGATGGTAATTGGTAATAAACAGAAATTGACTGGTGTTTGTGTGATTTTCAAGTTCAGGACCAGTACAGTAAGAACGCCTTCCCGATGAAACCTGGGAAAAACACACTTGGTGTAAATGGTCTACCTTCTTCCGTTAGTGGTCACTATTGTTTTGAAAATCTCTGGCCATCCTCTGTGATTTATAGGATTTGTGCATACAGAGTTCTTTTTAGATTTTTTTTAAGCGGGTATGCTTCATAAATCGACTGAAAGACTCTTCCTATTCATTTCTACAGTAAAACCACTTTGCTGTTTATATTGTTAAGGATTTAAAAAGAAAGTGCATGTCATTTCCTTGAAGTGGCTCCTTTTGGAATCTGCTCCAAACTAAGCACTGTCCAATAAAAAGGCTGCAAACATGCTTAAGGAAAAAAAACTCTCCCAAAACACTTCAAAAACTCTCCAAACTGCCTAAAGGAAATGGTTCAGGCAATTAAAAATTACTCAAAGAAGGAGAATCTCCAGAAGCGGTTTCTATGTGAAAATGCTTAGTTTTTTACCGCCCAAATAAAATCTGTATGTATATAGAAATAGAAAAACAGACAACAGCCGACTTTTGGCAAGTTCTGTGCATGCATCATCATCACTGTTAAATTAGCATTATGAGTAGAGTCATTAGTCCAGCAGGACAGGACTTGGCTGCCAAGTCACTGCGTACTCATGAGATTTCACATACATGAGTGTTAGGGTAGATTCACATGACCGATGTCTCCACATCCGAGATAAATGGTGTGATTATTTTGATCAGAGTGGCAACAGTTTTTCTCGTCCATGGTGAGCAAAAAAAAAATCTCTTCACGTTCTCTATTCTGTCAGTCCTTGAAAATCGGACTGCACTTGAATGTCATCCGAGTGCAGTCCAATTTTTTTCACAGACCCATAGACTTGCATTGCCGATTTTAATCTGACACTCAGATCAAAATCGGACATGTCTCTGTGTTTTTACACGTACCACTTGATCAGAAGAAAAAGTCGGACATGTGCACTGTCCCATTGAATATCATAAGTACAAGTACTATTCATGAAAATCAAAGATAGCAGTCGTTGGAGAATATCGGTCTTGTGCACGAGCCTTTACTGTGGTGTGTGGGGGTAAAACATGCTGGCTGAGTCCCTTTAAGTTTATTAATCATATTTTCTGTATATACAGTTATTTAATAAAAGTAGAGGTATATCCATTACAGGGAAAAGGTTCCAGATGGTTTTTTTGTTCCTGTTAACAGTTTTAGAAAATACACATGAACAAAACTCTTTCTAAGTTCTTTTGAGCAGTGAAGAAATAATTTATAGAAACAATTTTTTTTAGCACCACCTGATTAGAAAATGATGAATTTGCAAATACTGAAAGGTAAATGTTGGCAATGGAGATTTATGGAAGCAGTTGTGAATTATTTGCAACAAACATACGCCTCATCTAACAAATCAGTTCAGTGATGCTGAGCATGCTCGACACTGCTCGGTACTCGCCCAAGCATCACGCTACACGGGATGTTCGGCGAGCACCGAGCATTTCCGGGTTACTCAGGCGGGAGCTCGGGTCTCCGCCCTGCATGTTTGGCGCTCTTTACAGAGCCAATGAACATGCAGCGATTGCCAGCCAGTCACTGTAATGCCGCAGCCATGTTGCTTGTGGGCATTACAGTGATTGGCTGGCCGCACAGCGTCACCTCGACTATTTAAAATAATTATAGTGTCTCCCTGATTTTTCAGACACAAATATATCTGTGGAAAATAGTCTGGTGTAGGCCAGAGAGACAGAAGTGTGGTTTTGCTGTTCCACAGTAAAAAATCTCTATTATCCTGCTTTTGGCATTTTTTGCCGTAAAAAAAAAAATAATAGTATCTCCCTGATTTTTCAGACACAAATATGTCTGTTGAAAATAGTCTGGTGTAGGCCTGAGAAATACAAGTGTGGTTTTGCAGTTCCACGGTTCAAACCTCTGCATTTTGCTGTTCCACTGTAAGAAATCTCTATTATTCAGCTTTTGGTATGTTTTCCGTAAAGAAAAACAGTAATGGTTTCTCCCTGATTGTTCAGATTGTTTAAAAGAGTCGGGTGTAGGCAAGAGAAATAGAACTGTGGTTTACCTCTTCCACGGTTCTAATCTACTTTTTATTACCCTTTTTCCATTGATAGTGCGAGTGTAAGCTATTTTACTTCCTTTACAATGGGCAAGGCGCGTGGCAAGGGACGTGGAAGTGGACGTTCTGGTGATGGTGCGTGCAGAGGACGGGGCCGTGGCTAAGGTGAAAATGTGGCACAACCAACAGCCACATCTTCTCGCTCCCATTTCTTGACCGAATTACTAGGGAAGCACAGAACAACACTAGTATTGCAAACTGATCAGTGTGAACAGGTTATTAATTGGATAGCAGATAATACTTCCAGTTACCTGGGCACCACCACCTCCGGCCTGTCTTCCACACGGTCGACTCTTAGTAGCCGTGAGTCTCGACCGCATACTTCTCCTCACGCTGATGCTCCTTCCTCCCACCATGCCGAGTGTCGTCAGACAGCAACTGATCCCACACTTGGACACTCTGAAGAGCTGTTCACTGGTCTATTTCCAGATTTGTGCCCCTCGCCTGCTCCGCTTGAAGTGGTGGAAGAGGAGATCCCATGTAGCGATGCCCAAATATTTGAACAGCCACGGCCACAGGAAGTCGACGCTGGCAATTTGTCACAAGAGGTGGACGATGACGAGACACAATTGCCAGGAAATGAGGAGGAGGATCGTGGTGTGGAAGTGGAAGAGGAGGAGGTGGTGGATGATCTAGTAACTGACCCAACGTGGTAGGAGGACATGCAGAGTGAGGCCAGCAGCACACAGGGGGAGGGAGGCAGAGTACCCCAACAGGCAGGAAGAAGCAGTGTGGTGGCCGCAGACAGAAGGCGGGCAACCGTTCCCCATAACACCAACACGAGGGACGTTGCCAGTACAAGCGGTAGGTCTTCCATAGTCTGGAATTTTTTTAAAGACTCTGCTGATAACCCCAAAAAGGCCATTTGTACCACCTGCCATGCCAGCATCAGCAGGGGTGACAAAACTACCAGCCTGACCACCACCAGCATGATCAGGCACATGGCAGCAAAGCGCCCGACTTTGTGGGGCGAAACCCAGGGTCCACGACCAGTGTCAGCGGGTGTCACCACTGCTTCTTCCGCTGTTGTGCGTGCAATAGAACCCCCTGTTGTATGTGCAAGGAAATCCCCTGTTCATACTGCATGCAAAGATGCCCCTTCCTCTCAGTCTTCACTTGTTATGGCAGTTTCTCAAGAAACAGCATCAACGTCCACGTCCATTTCCCGCCGCAGCGTTCAATTGTCCATATCCCAGACCTTTGAACGAAAGCGCAAATTCGCAGCTAACGCCCCACAGGCCACAGTCCTAAATTCGCACATTTCACGACTGCTTGCGTTGGAAATGCTGCCTTTTAGGCTGGTGGAGACGGAATCCTTCTGCAACCTTATGGCGGTGGCTGTCCCTCGGTACTCGGTCCCCAGCCGACACTATTTTGCCACGTGTCCCAAAACATCTGCCGTGCCCTCAACAACGCAGTTACTGGGAGAGTCCACCTGACAATGGACACGTGGACAAATGCTTGTGGCCAGGGATGGTACATCTCCCTGACGGCACACTGGGTAAACATAGTGGAAGCCGGGACCCAGTCGGACCTTGGGATGGAACATATCCTCCCCACACCGAGGATTGCGGGCCCTATATCAGTTAGAGTTGCCCCCACAGTGTACAGCTCCTGCGCATCATCCTCCTCCTCCTCCTCATGTTCAGCCTCCATCTCAGATATCAACACATCAGTTACAAGCTGGAAGCACTGCAGTACTGCCTCCGCCAAGCGGCAACAGGCTGTGCTGAAACTTATAAGCTTAGGTGAGAAACCTCACACTGCTTGTGAGTTGTGGACAGCTGTGAAAGAGCAGGCAGATCTGTGGCTGAGACCGCTGAACCTATATCCAGGCATGGTCTTGTGTGACAATGGCCGTAACCTGGTGGCGGCTCTGAGGTGAGGGAAGATTACACACGTACCATGCCTGGCTCATGTGCTTAACCTCGTGGTTCAGCGGTTTCTTAAATCGTACCCCAAGTTGCCAGATCTGCTCGTCAAAGTACGCCGCCTGTCAGCTCATTTTCGCAAGTCGGCTACAGCTTTCGCCGCCCTTGCTGTGTTGCAGCAGCGTTTGCAGCTTCCGTCACACTGACTGGTGTGTGATGTCCCCACACGTAACTCTACCCTCCACATGTTGCAAAGGATTTGTGAGCAGAAGAGAGCAGTTGTGGAGTACCAGCTGCAACAAGGCCGTCGATATTCAGGTCAAACTCCACACATAAGACCTCAGGAGTGGACCTGGATGTCTGAAATCCGTAACATCTTGACAAACTTTGAGGAGCCCACCCAGATGGTGAGTGGCGATGACGCTATCATTAGCGTCAGCATTCCACTTGTCTGTCTTTTGCAACGCTCTCTGCAGAGAATTAAAGAGGAGGCATTGCAGCCAGAGTATGATGAGATGGATCAAGAAGCCATAGAGGTCGATTACACACAGCCCAGTCTCATCTCATCCCAACGTGCATTGGGGGACAATGAGGGAGAGGAGGAGGAGGAGGAAGAACAGGAGCTTGTATCATGCGCTGTAGACTGTAGTACCTGTACAACTGTCATACAATCGGTTCAGCGTGGGTGGCCTGACGACAGGGGGGAGGAGGTGGAGGAGGAGAGCATGGTCAGTCGTCATCTTGGTGAGGACACGGAAGTCTTGCCCGTTACCAGTCTGGCACGCATGGCTGATTTTGTTACGCTGCCTTAACCGTGACCATCGCGTTGTCAAAATGTTGGGTGACAGTTATTACTGGTTGGTGACACTTTTAGACCCCCGCTACAAGGAGAACTTTCACTCTCTTATTCCTGAGGTGGAGAGGTCTACAAAAATGGGGCAGTACCAGAAGGTCCTTGCTGCAGAACTGTTAAAAAAGTTCCCATCTGAACACGCTAGCGGCAGAGGTCACAGTTCGTTGACCAACCAAGGCGTACAAGCGAGAGAGAGGCAACTCCAATCCAGCAGAGGAAGGGAACACTGTCAACGTTTTGGGACAGTTTTCTGAGACCCGCCCAGCTTAGAGGCCCTGAGGCACGGAGTACTCTCACAAGGAGTGGAAAGTTTCAAAAGATGGTGAGGGAGTACCTTGCCGACCGTACCAGCATCCTCCGTAATTCCTCTGTGCCTTTTGATTATTGGGTATCCAAGCTGGACACTTGGAATGAACTCGCTCTGTACGCCTTGGAGGTCCTGGCCTGCCCTGCTGCTAGCGTGTTATCGGAGCGTGTTTTTAGTGCCACTGGGGGAATTATAACTGATAAGCGCACTCGCCTGTCAACTGACAATGCTGACAAGCTGACCCTTATCAAAATGAACAAGGGCTGGATTGGGCCAGACTTCTCATCACCACCAAATGACAGCAGAGTAACATAAAGTCAAATCCACTGTGTTTTTTCGGGAGGTGTATTCACATGCACCGCTTCACACCCACACATGGGTATACGCTTCCTCATTTCGGCTGTTTTATGCTCTTCTCCTTATCCTCAGCCTCCACCACCACTATACCACCAGGGTGACCGTGGTCCGTGTTGCCATTATTGAAAGTTCCTCCGTCCTTATTTTTGTCAGCTTTTGCTTGGAAGGCATAAGCAAAGACTGTGGAAGACCCACTCTGCAATAATGGGAATAATATTTTTAAGATGCTGTACTGTATGGCTCTTGTAAGGGGCATTAAAAGCGTCTTGTTAAGCTACTGCGACCTCCACCACTTTTCCAAGGGGCATTAAAAGCATCTTGTTAAGCTACTGCGACCTCCACCACTTTTCCGAGGGGCATTAAAAGCGACTTGTTAAGCTACTGGGACCTCCACGTCTCTTCTGAGGGGCATTCAAAGCGTCTTGTTAAGCTACTGGGACCTCCATGTCTCTTCTGAGGGGCATTAAAAGCGTCTTGTTAAGCTACTGGGACCTCCACCACTTTTCCGAGGGGCATTAAAACCGTCTTGTTAAGCTACTGGGACCTCCACGTCTCTTCTGAGGGGCATTAAAAGCGTCTTGTTAAGCTACTGGGACCTCCACGTCTCTTCTGAGGGGCATTAAAACTGTCTTGTTAAGCTACTGCGACCTCCACGTCTCTTCTGAGGGGCATTAAAAACATCTTGTTAAGCTACTTGGACCTCCAAGTCACTTCTGAGGGGCATTAAAAGTGACTTGTTAAGCTACTGCGACCTCCACCACTTTTCCGAGGGGCATTAAAAGCGTCTTGTTAAGCTACTGGGACCTCCACGTCTCTTCTTAGGGGCATTAAAAGCTTCTTGTTAAACCACTCTGAACTCCACAGCTCTTCCAAGGGGCATTGAAATGTTGTTTTTAATTAACTCTAACCTCCACAACTCTTCGAATGGGTATTGCATTTCCTCCTAATTTTTGGCAGCTTTTGCTTGGAAGGCATAAGCAAAGACTATGGGAGAACCACTCCCCAATAATGGGAATAATGTTTGTAATATGCTGTACTGCATGGCTCTTGTAAGGGGCATTGCAAGTTCCTCCGTCCTAATTTTTGGCAGCTTTTGCTTGGAAGGCATGAGCAAAGACTATGGGAGACCCACTCCCCAATAATGGGAATAATGTTTGCAATATGCTGTACTGCATGGCTCTTGTAAGGGGCATTGCAAGTTCCTCCGTCCTAATTTTTGGCAGTTTTTGCTTGGAAGGCATAAGCAAATACTATGGGAGCCCCTCTCCCCAATCATGGGAATAATGTTTGTAATATGCTGTACTGCATGGCTCTTGTAAGGGGCATTGCAAGTAGTGTTGAGCCACCCCCGTAGTGTTCGGGTTCGGTTCGGTTCGTCGAACACCGGGATGTTCGAGGAACTGTTCGTCGAACTGTTCGTCGAACACCTTAGAACACCGTCGAACACCGTTAAAACCAATGGCAGGCAAACAAAAACACATAGAAACACAAAGAACACACCTGCAAAGGTGTCCAAAAGCTGACAAACTGCTCAGAAGACACTCTCTTTAAAAAAGCCGGCCGGCAAATTCAGCAGCGGCATACACCGGTACCCGACAATTTAGACAAGAAGGAATAGAGCATCACACATAGATTAGATAGATAGAAACATGTCAGTCACACATATAAGAAGCACAGTGACAGTGTTGGTTACTGCACTTGTCATTTAGTGTAAAGGATTTATTAAAAAAAATATTAGTGTTTTCATGCACCGTCTCTTAAAAAAAGCCGGCCGGCAATTGAGCATCTGTACCCGACAATTTAGAACAGAAAGAATAGAGCTTCACACATAGATTAGATAGATAGAAACATGTCAGTCACATATATAATAAGTACAGTGAGAGTGTTGCTTACTGTACTTGTCATTTAGTGTAAAGGATTTATTTAAAAAAATAATAGTGTTTTCATGCACTGTCTCTTTAAAAAAGCCGGCCGGCAATTCAGCAGCGGTACCCGACAATTTAGAACAGAAAGATAGAGCATCACACATAGATTAGATAGATAGAAACATGTCAGTCACATATATATGAAGTACAGTGATAGTGTTGGTTACTGTACTTGTCATTTAGTATTAAAATAAAGGATTTATTATTAAAAAAATTGGCGTGGGGTTCCCCTTAATTTTAGGCTCTAGCGGAGGTTAAGCAGACGGCTGGGGCAGATGTTTGAAGCCTGGGAAGGGGGTAATACCCACGGAGCTTCCCAGGCTACTAATATCAGCCCCCAGCTGAATACATAGCCTTTACTAGCTATTAAAATGGGGGACCCCCCCAAAAAAATGACGTGTGGTCCCCCCTAATTTAAAAGCTAGCAAAGGCTAGGCAGACAGCTGGGGGCTGATATTAATAGCCCAGGAAGGGAGCCATGAATATTGGCCCCCTCCCAGGCTAGAAACACCAGCCGTCAGCCGCCCCAGAAATGGCGCATTCATAGGATGCGCCAATTTTGGCACTTAGCCTCGCTCTTCCACGCTGCCCTGGTGCGGTGGCAGGGGGTAATAGGGTTGGGGTTGATGTCAGCTTATAATGCCAGCTGACAGCAAGCCCAGGTTAGTAATGGAGAGGCGTCTATAAGACACCCCCATTACTAACCCCATAGTCAAAGTTAAAAAAAACACAAACACCCAGAATAAAGTCCTTTAATTGAAATAAAGACACAATCCTTTATTGTTCTAAATTAAACCATACTTACCATCACGCCCATTCCAGCTGAAGCCAACGATCTCCTGCAATAAAAGAAAAATAATAAAGCAACCTCATCCTTACCTTTCCATGGTTCCCACGACAGCTTCAGCTCTGCTACATCGAGATGACAGGCTGGACTGCAGCAGAACGCTGCCATCCAGCCTGTCATCCCGCAGACACTGAGAAGCGCAGGCTTGCTTGCGCTGCTCAGCGTCTCTCTGTGACGACATCCAGATGAGCCGAGTTCATGTCCAATGAACTCGGCTCACCTCATGCACGTCACTGACAGCGTGGGAAAATTCTCACGCTGAAGCGCTGATTGCAGGAGAATTTTCCCACGCTGTCAGTGACGTGCAGGAGGTGAGCTGAGTTCATTGGACATGAGCTCACCTCATGCACATCACTGACAGCGTGGGAGAATTCTCCTGCACTCAGCACTTCAGCGTGAGAATTTTCCCACGCTGTCAGTGACGTGCATGAGGTGAGCCGAGTTCATTGGACATGACCTCGGCTCATCTGGATGCCGTCACAGCGAGACAGTGAGGAGCGCAAGCATGCCTGCGCTTCTCAGTGTCTGCGGGATGACAGACTGGATGGCAGCGTTCTGCTGCGGTCCAGCCAGTCATCTCGATGTAGCAGAGCTGAAGCTGTCGTGGGAACCATGGAAAGGTAAGGATGAGGTTGGTTTATTATTTTTCTTTTATTGCAGGAGATCGTTGGCTTCAGCTGGAATGGGTGTGATGGTAAGTATGGTTTAATTTAGAACAATAAAGAATTGTGTCTTTATTTCAATTAAAGGACTTTATTCTGGGTGTTGTGTTTTTTTTAAATACTTTACTAGAAATTCATGGCGGTCATGTCTAATACTGGCGTGACCCCATGAATTTTGGGCTTGGGGCCAGCTGATAATACCAAGCTGGCCCTAACCCCTTTATTACCCAGTGAGCCACCGCACCAGGGCCCTGGATGAGTTGGGTACAGCGCCAGAAGATGGCGCTTCTATGAACGCGCCATTTTCCGGGGTGGCTGCGGACTGCAATTTGTAGCGGGGGGGGGGGCCCAGAAAGCTTGGGCCTCCCTGCGCTGCAGATTCCAGCCCCCAGCTGCCTAGTTGTACCTGGCTGGACACAAAAATAGGGCGAAGCCCCACATACTTTTTTTTTAATTATTTCATGAAATTCATGAAATAATTAAGAAAAAAAGGCCTTCCCTATATTGTTGTGTCCGGCCAGGTACAAATAGGCAGCTGGTGGTTGGGGGCAGCCCGTTCCTGCCTGCTGTACCTGGCTGGACACAAATATAGTGCGAAGCCCCACTTCAATTTTTTTTAATTATTTCATGAAATTCATGAAATAATTAAGAAAAAAAGGGCTTCCCTATATTGTTGTGTCCGGCCAGGTACAAATAGGCAGCTGGTGGATGGGGGCAGCCCGTTCCTGCCTGCTGTACCTGGCTGGACACAAATATAGTGCGAAGCCCCACTTCAATTTTTTTTAATTATTTCATGAAATTCATGAAATAATTAAGAAAAAAAGGGCTTCCCTATATTGTTGTGTCCGGCCAGGTACAAATAGGCAGCTGGTGGATGGGGGCAGCCCGTTCCTGCCTGCTGTACCTGGCTGGACACAAATATAGTGCGAAGCCCCACTTCAATTTTTTTAAATTATTTCAGGAAATTCATGAAATAATTTAAAAAAAATTGACGTGGGGCTTCGCACTATATTTGTGTCCAGCCAGGTACAGCAGGCAGGAACGGGCTGCCCCCAACCACCAACTGCCTATTTGTACCTGGCCGGACACAACAATATAGGGAAGCCCTTTTTTTCTTAATTATTTCATGAAATAATTTAAAGAAAATTGACGTGGGGCTTCGCCCTGTTTTTTGTGTCCAGCCAGGTACAACTAGGCAGCTGGGGGCTGGAATCCGCAGCGCAGGGAGGCCCAAGCTTTCTGGGCCACCCCCGCTGCAAATTGCAGTCCGCAGCCACCCCGGAAAATGGCGCGTTCATAGAAGCGCCATCTTCTGGCGCTGTACCCAACTCATCCAGGGCCCTGATGCGGTGGCTCACTGGGTAATAAAGGGGTTAGGGCCAGCTTGGCATTATCAGTTGGCCCTAAGCCCGAAATTCATGGGGTCACGCCAATATTAGACATGACCACCATGAATTTCTAGTAAAGTATTTAAAAAAAACACAACACCCAGAAAAAAGTCCTTTAATTGAAATAAACACACAATTCTTTATTGTTCTAAATTAAACCATACTTACCATCACGCCCATTCCAGCTGAAGCCAACGATCTCCTGAAATAAAAGAAAAATAATAAAGCAACATCATCCTTACCTTTCCATGGTTCCCATGACAGCTTCAGCTCTGCTACATCGAGATGACAGGCTGGACCGCAGCAGAACGCTGCCATCCAGCCTGTCATCCCGCAGACACTGAGAAGCGCAGGCTTGCTTGCGCTCCACAGTGTCTCTCTGTGAGGGCATCCAGATGAGCCGAGTTAATGTCCAATGAACTCGGCTCACCTCATGCACGTCACTGACAGCGTGGGAAAATTCTCCTGCACTCAGCGCTTCAGCGTGGGAGAATTCTCACGCTGAAGCGCTGAGTGCAGGAGAATTCTCCCACGCTGTCAGTGACGTGCAGGAGGTGAGCTGAGTTCATTGGACATGAGCTCACCTTATGCACGTCACTGACAGCGTGGGAGAATTCTCCTGCACTCACCGCTTCAGCGTGAGAATTTTCCCACGCTGTCAGTGACGTGCATGAGGTGAGCCGAGTTCATTGGACATGAACTCGGCTCATCTGGATGTCGTCACAGAGAGACGCTGAGCAGCGCAAGCAAGCCTGCGCTTCTCAGTGTCTGCGGGATGACAGGCTGGATGGCAGCGTTCTGCTGCGGTCCAGCCTGTCATCTCGATGTAGCAGAGCTGAAGCTGTCGTGGGAACCATGGAAAGGTAAGGATGAGGTTGCTTTGTTATTTTTCTTTTATTGCAGGAGATCGTTGGCTTCAGCTGGAATGGGCGTGACGGTAAGTATGGTTTAATTTAGAACAATAAAGGATTGTGTCTTTATTTCAATTAAAGGACTTTATTCTGGGTGTTTGTGTTTTTTTTAACTTTGACTATGGGGTTAGTAATGGGGGTGTCTTATAGACGCCTCTCCATTACTAACCTGGGCTTGATGTCAGCTGGCATTATAAGCTGACATCAACCCCAACCCTATTACCCCCTGCCACCGCACCAGGGCAGCGTGGAAGAGCGAGGCTAAGTGCCAGAATTGGCGCATCCTATGAATGCGCCATTTCTGGGGCGGCTGACGGCTGGTGTTTCTAGCCTGGGAGGGGGCCAATATTCATGGCTCCCTTCCTGGGCTATTAATATCAGCCCCCAGCTGTCTGCCTAGCCTTTGCTAGCTTTTAAATTAGGGGGGACCACACGTCATTTTTTTGGGGGGGTCCCCCATTTTAATAGCTAGTAAAGGCTATGTATTCAGCTGGGGGCTGATATTAGTAGCCTGGGAAGCTCCGTGGGTATTACCCCCTTCCCAGGCTTCAAACATCTGCCCCAGCCGTCTGCTTAACCTCCGCTAGAGCCTAAAATTAAGGGGAACCCCACGCCAATTTTTTTAATAATAAATCCTTTATTTTAATACTAAATGACAAGTACAGTAACCAACACTATCACTGTACTTCATATATATGTGACTGACATGTTTCTATCTATCTAATCTATGTGTGAAGCTCTATTCTGTCTGTTATAAATTGTCGGGTACCGCTGCTGAATTGCCGGCCGGCTTTTTTAAAGAGACGGTGCATGAAAACACTATTATTTTTTTTGATAAATCCTTTACGCTAAATGACAAGTACAGTAAGCAACACTGTCACTGTACTTCGTATATATGTGGCTGACATGTTTCTATCTATCTAATCTATGTGTGAAGCTCTATTCTGTCTGTTATAAATTGTCGGGTACCGCTGCTGAATTGCCGGCCGGCTTTTTTAAAGAGACGGTGCATGAAAACACTATTATTTTTTTTGATAAATCCTTTACGCTAAATGACAAGTACAGTAAGCAGCACTTTCACTGTACTTCGTATATATGTGGCTGACATGTTTATATCTATCTAATCTATGTGTGAAGCTCTATTCTTTCGGTTCTAAATTGTCGGGTACCGGTGTATGCCGCTGCTGAATTGCCGGCTTTTCATGTTTCACTGTTGGCACTGTTCCCATCGATTTGGGCAATCACTGTAATGCCACAACCACCATGGCTGTGGCATTACAGTGAGTGGCAGACAATCCCTGCATGATTGGTGCTCTAAATAGCGCCAGACATGCAGGACACGCTTTTGGTGCACGAACAGTTATCGAACATAACCTCGAACAGCCGAATTTTTTGCAAATCGTTCGGGTTCGTCGAACAACTCGAACACCGCCCAAAACAGCTCGAATTTGAGATTGGCAAACAGTTCTAGTCGAACACCGCTCATCTCTAATTGCAAGTTCCTCTGTCCTAATTTTTGGCAGCTTTTGCTTGGAAGGCATAAGCAAATACTATGGGAGACCCACTCCCCAATCATGGGAATAATGTTTGTAATATGCTGTACTGCATGGCTCTTGTAAGGGGCATTGCAAGTTCCTCCATCCTAATTTTTGGCAGCTTTTGCTTGGAAGGCATAAGCAAATACTATGGGAGACCCAATCCCCAATCATGGGAATAATGTTTGTAATATGCTGTACTGCATGGCTCTTGTAAGGGGCATTGCAAGTTCCTCCGTCCTAATTTTTGGCAGCTTTTGCTTGGAAGGCATAAGCAAAGACTATGGGAGCCATACTCCCCAATAATGGGAATAATGTTTGTAATATGCTGTACTGCATGGCTCTTGTAAGGGGCATTGCAAGTTCCTCCGTCCTAATTTTTGGCAGCTTTTGCTTGGAAGGCATAAGCAAATACTATGGGAGACCCACTCCCCAATAATGGGACTTATGTTTGTAATATGCTGTACTGCATGGCTCTTGTAAGGGGCATTGCAAGTTCCTCCGTCCTAATTTTTGGCAGCTTTTGCTTGGAAGGCATAAGCAAAGACTATGGGAGACACACATTCCCAATAATGGGAATAATGTTTGTAATATGCTTTACTGCATGACTCTTGTAAGGGGCATTGCAAGTTCCTCCGTCCTAATTTTTGGCAGCTTTTGCTTGGAAGGCATATGCAAATACTATGGGAGACACACTCCCCAATAATGGGAATAATGTTTTTAAGATGCTGTACTGTATGGCTCTTGTAAGGGGTATTACTACCGTCTTGTTAAGCTACTGCGACCTCCACCACTTTTCCGAGGGGCATTAACACCGTCTTGTTAAGCTACTGTGACCTCCAAGTCTCTTCAAAGGGGCATTAAAAGCATTTTCTTAAGCCACTCTGAACTCCACAGCTCTTCCAAGGGGCATTGAAATGTTTTTTTTAATTACCTCTAACCTCCACGACTCTTCCAACGGGCATTGCATTTCCTCCTAATTTTAGTCAGTTTTTGCTTTTCAACGCAAAGGCGAAAACTAAGGGAGACCCGCTCCCCAATAATGGGTAGAAGGATTTTAGTACGCTGTAATCCACGTCTGTTTAAAGAGGCATTGCAGTTCCTCATAATTTTTGGAAAGCCTTACATTCACTGCTTAGGCCAACAGTGTACAGGAGACCCAGTTGCTATAAATGGAAAAACGGTTTAGTTAAGGCCCTCTGACCTCCATGTCATTTCCAAGGGGCATTGGAGTGCCTCAAAATTTTTGGTAGGCATTGCACTCACTGTATGCCCTATAACTGTGTAGCTGAACAGCTCCTTTTGTTACAGAAACATATCCTACAAGACATATGTGGTTGACTGGCCTGATATTGATGTGAATGGTCCCTGTTCCTCCTGCTCTTTCTCCTTTGTCACTACCTCATCCATCATTTATCACCTGAAGCTTTGTTTTAACGGGAGTCATAGAACTGGGATAGTAGCAGGAAAACATCCAGCAATCCTTGGAGGAGGTAGGATATGCGCCAAAACGCTGACCACCTCAGGCCTAGCTGCTACTACATAGATGCGCTTGCATTCCAAGAAAACAAAGCAGATGCTAACTTCTATCATCATCATCATGGTCCTCACCTTGGCACTCTCAACTCCCCTGATGGAGAAGCCAGGGCCCACCGGAGGAGTCTGGTTCTCTGGTGGGCTCGTCGTATGGACATCCGGCCGCTCCCTGGCGGCTGGGGACCGAGTGTGGACATCTGGCCGCCGGGAGGCTGGGGACTGAGTATGGATACCAGGCCGCCAACGCAGCCATGACGTGGTGGCCAGATTCCGCCTCCACATGCCTAAAAGGCCCAATTTCAAGCGCAAGCAAGCAGTATGGTATTGCAGCCTGGGGGTGGGTGGGTGGCAGGCTGCACACTTACGCTTGAATTCCAAGAAAACAAAGCAGATGCTAACTTCTATCATCATCATCATGCTTCTCACCTTGGCACTCTCAACTCCCCTGATGGAGAAGCCACGGCCTACCGGAGGAGTCTGGTTCTCTGATGGGCTTGTTCAATGCTGCCCTAAAGCAGGCCGCCAACGCAGCCATGACGTGGTGGCCAGATTCCGCCTCCACATGCCTAAAAGGCCCAATTTCATGTGCAAGCAAGCAGTATGGTATTGCAGCCTTGGGGTGGGTGGGTGGTTGGCTGCATATTTGTGCTTGCATTGCAAGGAATGGGGGAGGTACAATTGAACACTGCCATGGGACAAGAACTTGCACAGGGATAGTTGCAAGTCTGCATCTTCTGATGCGGCAAGGATGACTTCTGATGGGCACACTTTTAGGCAGTGACCTGGGTGTCAGAGATGCTTCAAGGGGTCTTCCCCATGCTGTTCCCATGTCTTTTCAGCACTGTATGCATGTGTCACACAGCACATGGCCAGATGAGGTTGTAAAATGTTAAAATGACATTTCCGGGTGATGCATTTGTCACGGTTGAAAGCAATACAAAAGTGCAAAAACGCATAAAAAATGCTACTTGTGAACATAGCCCAAAGTGGAGGAGAATTTTTTTTGGGGGTTATTTATTTTACCTTATACACAAGTCTTTACCCTGGAAAGGAACTTCCTTAACATATTTCACAGGAAAGCACTTTCAGTTTCGTTTTTGAATGTTTTTTTGTGAGCCCTTAACAGTGGCTTAATACCTCTGACCACGTTGTTGACAGCAGTGACCTGGGGGTCAGAAATGTTTCCTGGGGCGATCCCCATGCTGTCCCCTTGTCATTTGAGCACTGTCACTATCGTTTTGGGCACTTGTTAGGCTTTTAAAAGACTGCCGGGGGTGCCGCCGCAAAAATGCTCAGGTCTCCCATAGACTAACATTGGGCTCGTTGCTCGGGTCGAGCACCCAAGTATCATGGTGAGCTCGGCCCGAGCTTCGAGCACCCGAGCATTTTAGTGCTCGCTCAACACTAATAAATACATCATAATTCAAATTTATTATTATTTATGGCCCAAGTTAAAGCAATTCATTAATATTGAATGAGCGGGTTGTTTATAAGAGAAGAAGGAAATTTTATGGTCGGAAAAGTTAATTTTTTTTTCACATATCTGGATTTTTACAGAGGCCCACAGAACATTTCTGCAAACAAAACCTAAGATGCAATTAAAGCGAACCTAAGACGTATTTTATGTTCTAAAATGGTTGTTTATTGTCCTAACGCGTTTTGGCGCTGGACCAGCACCTTTCTAAAGGTAAAAACTAAAGGTACCAGTTCGGCACCAAATGTGTTGGGACAATAAAAAACCATTTTGGAACATAAAAGGCTTTTCATTTATCATAGCTCTGTCCGTACAATCTAATTACCTCCTCCTCTACTATTATGTATCTGGAAGAAGATTTTCTCCTCCAGCCATGTGGGCCGCAGCAGTGGTTATACATGTCTACACACAACACCACCAGGTGAGCACATATTTCCGCCTTTCACTATCTCTACCAGGTGATACTGCTCTATGTATGTGCAATTCTTTATTAAAGAAAACCTGACACCATGAAAATACAGTCCGATCTGCAGGCACCATGTTTTAGAGGAAGGTGAGGGCTAAGAAGATTGATATATATATAGTTTTGTGAGAAAATGTTCAGTATATCCTGGGATTTCATCATTTAATCCTCTGCTCTCTCTGGGATTTGCAGTCCAGTGGACAGTCCTATCAGTGATTGACAGCTTTCTTTACATCTTCCTTGCTCTATAATATGGTGCTTACAGAGCGGACTGCATTTTCATGGTGACAGGTTCCATTTAAAACTAAAGCCCTGAAACACAAGATCTCTTTTACATCTCTATCTATGTGTATAAAAAATAATTATATAATTCAACTGGTGTTTTCTATTGAGAGCTTTCTAAAGGTCCACTGGCAGTGGCAATATCCTCCTTACTGGGACCGACTGAACCACCACGTGTGGCCTAGAAATGCTCAACTAGGTGTTACAACAGGCTTTGCTCGAGGACTTGTGCTGCTGTTCATGTTCTCTGGGCGGTCTACTGTAAATGCCCTACAGGTATCCTGCGAAGGTTTGTACCCATAAGAATTTACAGTTCTATGTCGAGGGCTGTGCGTACTTCATGAGAGTAGCCATCAAGATAAGCGGCTCTTGGCTTACATAAAGAAAGCCGTTGTTTGCACCACCTCCAAGTCTGTGACATCTTGTTGGGGCATCCACAACTATCTGCATCCTGCATGGACGTATCTCTATGTTGATGTCATGTGAGCAACAAATAAATAATTAACATTTTCTTGAGTTCTATGACATTAAAGACTACATGAAGGGAATAACATATACTGTAGGTCTCAATTCATCAGTATTGACATTTTGTATGCTATGGCAGTCGTAATGAAGTGTGCGCTGGGGTAAGAATTCATTAAAAGGCATGCAGATCTTAAAGCTGCTGTGCACCACCACCAGAAATTTATGATAGGGACTACTGTACACTTCTGTCATAATTTATGCCACTTTTGTAGGATAAATTATGATGCATTTGCTTGGCCACGCCCCTCCCATGGCTGAGCTCCACCCACTTTTAAAAATGAGATCAGGACTGGCATAATGTTTCAATTTTTTTGTGCAACTAAGATTTGTTCAAAAATGTTTGCAACATTTCAAGTAGTTTTACCCAGAAAACAGGCAGAAACTGCTTGAATTGGCCTCATAGGCAAATCTTTTCACAAACCGTGATGATAACCTATGATAGCTAATACGTTTTCTTCAAGTATTAATGTTTTAATGGGATTCATCCAATAATCACAAATTAAGGATAAGGGATAACTTTCTCATTACTGGGGGCCTGATAATCAGTAATCCCGAGATCTGAGCAACGGAAATTTATATTAAATAGAATGGAGCTGAGTGTAATCGACATTCTCTTGTGAAGCTCAGCCAAAGGCTAGGCTCTATAGGAGGATTAAAATGGTAGTCATACGGGCCTTGAGCTGGTCCCCAGTTGCCATAGAAGCTCATCGGTTCCCTTTTAATCACATTGCAGGGTGGGGCAATAGGAGCGTGACATTTAAGTACCACTGTCAGAGGTTGACAGCTGCTGTTACAGGTACCTCAAGTACATCTTCAATGTACATCACAGGTCATTATTGGGTTAAAGTGAACGTTCAGCAGGCTCACTCATGTTACCTATTCACTGGAAGTCTGCAGCCATTCTATGTTACTGCAGACTTGTGAATACTCACACTGTGCGTACTGTGTGCTGTGAGAATTCTCTGGTGCCAGCGGCGTCAGCAGCGGGACCATAACCGAAAGTATGTGATTTGCATGTGTAAGGACATGGACATATTGCCCTGTACCCCTTGAAGACATCAGTGCTGTGTATAATGTAAAATGTGTTATGCGTTATGGTGATGGTGTGTAGTATGGATTGTGATGTGGAGTATTATAATTTTTTACACTGTACTGTTAGGAAACTGAGTTCTGCAAAGCAACAGACATAGAGTAGGGTAAGACATAGTTAAGTGTTGGGACTAGCCCAGAGAGGGAGGGGCTATGCAGCAGGATCAGAGAGGACTTCCTGGTAGTGACTCAGACAGGGTCTAGCTTGCAGCTAGAGCAGATGTTTGGTCTGAGTGCTCAGCAAGGCCACATGCAGTGGGTGTTTTGTGGCAAGAGAGAAAGGAGATCGGGACAGAGATAGTGTGATCCTAAGGAATAGACCAAGACAGAGAGAGAGTTACAGAAAAGCAGAGAGAAGGACAGAGCCAGCTCAGAGGATTGACCGGAGAGCAGAGTGACCAAGTGAGAAGGGTCCGGAGAAGGTATACCAAGCAGCACATCCCCGAGTAGCTTACAGCTCATAAAGATAATGGGCCAAAATGGAATAGAACGTGAGATAAAGTGAGCGCCCTGGGTGGGATTTCCCTAAGTGTAAGAGAGCTTAAAGCTGAGTCTGGCCATATTGGGAAAGCCTACCCTCTACAAGGAGAATCAGATGCAGAACGGCTGGAAGAGGAAATGATTTTCATGGACTGTACTGTGGTCCTAAGCTGGGTGGTGGTCAAGGAAATAAGACCAGTGGAGGCAGCAAGGTGTGAGGCCAAGGAAGTAACGAGAATGTGTATTGAGATGCTCTGCATTAATGAAGAAATGTGCGAGAAGTTGGGTACATAGCTATCCTGTGTACATAGTTGCCACGCAATAGCTGTTTAGCAAAGCTTCGTTTGTTAAGAACTGTTGGTCTGCTTTCATGAACTGATTAACATCTGGTCCTGCCAAACCAGTGTCATCGGATACATGCGTTCTGCACGGGCGTAGCGCCCTCACAGCCCAAGTCCAAACACCCATCTAGGACCCCCACTTTCATGTAATGTGTCGGGTCGCAAGAGATGAGTACCTCGCCCACGGCTACCGTCCCGAGCCACGTTACACATGCATGTGATCATGTGCAGACTAAATGGGTGCGGCCTCACTCAATGCAAGTATATTGAGTGAGGCCGGATACAGTCAAGTCAGAAGATGGCCTGAAGTATGCATATTGCATACATGACCGCCCACTCACATGTGAGGATTCCCAAGTCTGCAATCACATAGAGTGACTCCACACTTGTAGCTTAAGACCAGACAACCCCTTTAAATGGTGACAGACTCCATGGACAGCTTCAATGGCTAACTCCAGTCCATTTTAGCAAGATTGATAGTTTCTCCATATTTCTGTATACATTATGCACAATATGAATCCATGTTACAGACTTGTATGCACCCTGTGATGTCTTGGCTAAGCACAGCATTCCTCTTATGCTATGGAACACGTACAAATAGGATGTGTTCAGTCAAGTTTGAATTACATAACCCCGGCAATGTGTACAGCACTCCTTATCCATCAACTCCCTGACTCCCTTTCCATTGCTCAGCAATATCACTTTGGCAAATCTGAACTTCTGTGTCTCTCTATACTTCTGTAACCCATTGCGTTTCTTCCATTCAGGCTCATATTCCCTTGCTCCCTGACTTCTGTTTATAGCCCACTAGCACAATGCTTGGTGGACTAGCTCAAATATAGGGCTCCTACAGGCCAACGACATAATCCTCATCTGACACAAAACACTGCTGCTTTATAAACCCCATTCATGTGGCTTAGTGCTTTAGTGCCACAAAATGGATACCTTTGACAATGTCAGGCTCTTTGTGGGCCGGCACTCATGCTAGCACCCAGCTGCCCACCAGTCCACTACACAATCACAAAAAAGTGCAGAACCAACATGGCGCAAAATGTAATGCAGTATAACAGAGTATATACATAACATACATCAGGTGACAACAGCAGCTTGCCAGCGAATACAGTTTGTTAAAGTGGTAAAAACATCTTTTTAAGTAATAAAGAGAAATATGAGGCTTATTCCTGTTACATACAGAGTTTCAGAGTCAGTAAGCCAAATTTCCAGATCTGTTTTATCATGTTTTTCAAGTTTTTCTGAAAAAACAACAAAACACCACAATACCAAACTTTACGAAATTGCAGCGCCAAAACTGCTGAACTCAATGTGCCATGACAACTTAGTCTTACTGGTCATCAAAATGATATATAGACTTGCTGTATCTGTACAATCCATTTTGACAAAAGTTTTGAAAGTTTAAGGATTAATAAAAATGCATAAAGTGCTAAGATGACATATATAAGTAATATGCCCAGTGAATAATGAGCAGACAAATCTAAAAGTACTGAAAATAACCCTTTAATGGGTGTCAATTATAATCAGAGGGATAGCCGCTTATAAAAGTAAATCACAAACCTTGCTGCTTTGTATGTAATGACTCAAAACTATTACATTGTAAATTAATATGTCAATGCACTCTAATCAGCACAGCAGCAATCCCTCCATATAGCTCCTTTATATAACAGCCCAGAATGCCCTACCAGCGTCTGAAATGCTACACTGCAAATACCATGTCTCTATATTTGGATTTTTGACATTTGGAAAGTATGCTTCTATTGTATAAAGTTTGAAATGAAAATGTATAAAGAAATTCTAAATCACAATGTAATGTGAGTGTTAAACTTAAACGAAAATGTGGAAGGAATGCATTCCTAAATACCCATATGTTTAACTCTAGAACTTGTCGTGTGTGCTTGGACAGGACTAAGAATATTAGGTTGGCCACTACTTTTTTATTGATGACACCTCCTTAGGGTAGGCCATCAATATCTGATCGGTGACGGGTGGACATCCGACATCCCCACTGATCAGCGGCAGGAGTTCTCGAATCCTGCCGAAACACTGCAGCTCTGTCAAAACTATAGTGAACGCGGCCAGGTACTGCGGATCCACACACTATTCAATTGAATAGGAGGTAGATCTGTAGTTTCCGGCCTTGGCTATTATAGAAATGACAGCACTGCTGTGTTCTTGCATTACAGAACTTCCGGCTGGCGCTGGTAGCAGCTGATCGGTGGGAGTGCCGAATGTCGCATTTACATTGATTTCCTATCCTGAGGCAATCAATAAAAAAGTATTGGCCAACTCTTTTAAAATTTGTAGTGGCCATGGTTTCAATGATAATGTACATAAATGTTATGCATAGCATTATGAATTATTTGTGTCATGTATTTGTACTATGTTAATATGTACTTTATCCCCTTAAAGTCAGCTTTGGTCTTTATAAGACCTCCTTCACCCGTTTGGGTATAAACAAGTATGTGAAAGACCAGTACTGGCGCAATCAGTGTTTTCCATCAGTTTGTCATACGTGTGTCATCAGTGCGTCAGCTGTGCGTCATCCGTGTGTCAGCTGTGTGTGATCATCAGTGTGCCATCCGTGCATCATCCGTGTGTCATCTGTGTGTGATCATCAGTGTGCTATTCCTTGCGTCATCCGTGCATCATCAATGCATCATCTGTTTGTCATCAGTGTGTCATCAGTGTGTCATCAGTGTGTCCGTGTTTACCATCAGTGTCATATGATTGCCCTCTATGAGACTCTTCGACTCTGATGAGCGATATAGTTACTGATGTCACCGCTGTTCAGAGCAGCCGTGTCTCGCGGAGCCCAGCGGGATCCAGAGTGGCTGCTGCTACAACTTATGGAGCTTCATTTTCTGAATGAGGCTACATAGCCTTTAAACGTCGGATTCGGGGATCTTCGTGGGAACACCAAGGATTTAGTCGGACCTGAGTGAGAACTTCTTGTTTTCTAATAAATTGGTGAGTGACACGGACAGTGTACTGCCTTTATTTCTCTTTTTATGTTTTTCAGGTTTCCATTTGTGGACTACGACAGATTTAGTGGACTACAGTGGATTCCCTGTAATAATGCGGACATGCATAGTTTTTTTTTGTTTAATATATGTTGGAGAACCAGGGAAAGTGTGTGTGTTTTTATTTTTGATTACTGGGTTAGTAATGAGGGTGTCTGATAGACACCTCTCCATTACTACACTAGGGCTTGATGCTAGCTGTGATTTTTTGACTAATCACAGCTAGCATCAACCCCAACTACCATTCCCCTGATAGCCACAACACCAGGGCAATCGGGAAGAGCCAGGCAAAGCGTCATCTAATGTGATGAGCCACTTCTGGGGTGGCTGCAGGCTTGTATTTTTAGGCTGGGAAGGGCCCAAAAAACATGGACCTTCCCAGCCTAATAATATAAGCCCGCATCTGTCTGCTTTACCTTACCTGGTTATCCAAAATAAGGGACTGCACATAGTTTTTTAAATTATTTATTTATCTGGTTAAACAAAGATAAACACTAGTGTTGAGCATTCCGATACTGAAATATCGGGTATCGGCCGATATTCGCGGTATCGGAATTCCGATACTTAATTCCGATACTATTGCAATATCGTATACCGGAATCGGAAGTTCCCATAATGCAATGAGACATTTTCATTTTATTCAGCCAATGAGGATCCTAAGAAGTGTGGGCACATCCTGTTAGGCATGTAGGCATCTTAACTAATGGCATGGCTGTGATTGGCTGCTGAAATGATGTCATGATGCACTATAAAAGCCACCGCCGCCATTTTGAGCTCACTCTGCTGTGAATTCAGTTAGGGATAGGACGCTGTTGTTCTGAGGGACAGTTTTAGCTACCTATTTGCTCTATACTGCTTTACCCAAGCTACTTTCTAAATCACTGTGCCTTGCAGTGCTAGTGCACAGTTCCCTGTGCTGTTCACCGCTATCTGCAAGGTCTGTGTGTGTGAGTGCAGCTCACCCTGTAGTGTGTGCTTCAGCCAAGTCTGGTTGTAGTGCACTCAGTGTGTGTCACTGCCTCATACATTGTCCTTTTTTGCCAATTCATAATTTTTCCTGATATCTCCTATTAGTGTGGTGGTTCCATCTGTATTCAGCTAAATTGGTTCCAAACACACTATATAGGAGTAGATAGAGAAATTTTTTTCCGTCTTGCAGCACTAGTGCACAGTGCTCTGCATCTGTACTGTTCACCGCTGTCTGCAAGGTCTGGTGTGTGAGTGCAGCTCACCCTGTAGTGTGTGCTTCAACCCCGTCTGGTTGTAGTGCACTCAGTGTGTGTCACTGCCTCATACATTGTCCTTTATTGCCAATTCATAATTTTTCCTGATATCTCCTATTAGTGTGGTGGTTCCATCTGTATTCAGCTAAATTGGTTCCAAACACACTATATAGGAGTAGATAGAGAAATTTTTTTCCGTCTTGCAGCACTAGTGCACAGTGCTCTGCATCTGTACTGTTCACCGCTGTCTGCAAGGTCTGGTGTGTGAGTGCAGCTCACCCTGTAGTGTGTGCTTCAACCCCGTCTGGTTGTAGTGCACTCAGTGTGTGTCACTGCCTCATACATTGTCCTTTATTGCCAATTCATAATTTTTCCTGATATCTCCTATTAGTGTGGTGGTTCCATCTGTATTCAGCTAAATTGGTTCCAAACACACTATATAGGAGTAGATAGAGAATTTTTTTTCCGTCTTGCAGCACTAGTGCACAGTGCTCTGCATCTGTACTGTTCACCGCTGTCTGCAAGGTCTGGTGTGTGAGTGCAGCTCACCCTGTAGTGTGTGCTTCAACCCCGTCTGGTTGTAGTGCACTCAGTGTGTGTCACTGCCTCATACATTGTCCTTTATTGCCAATTCATAATTTTTCCTGATATCTCCTATTAGTGTGGTGGTTCCATCCATATTCAGCTAAACTGATTCCAAACACACTATATAGGAGTAGATAGAGGAGCCTTTCTGCAGCATTGGGCCCTGCAGCCCCAGCCAGATTAGTATTAGCCTATTTTTTGCAGCCTCATCTATTGCATTGTAGGTTACCTTCCTACATTGTAATAGCTACAAAAAGTTTGTGATACTATCGTTATTACATCTTTAGGCACATCCAGTGTCTTTTTGTGACAAAAAAAAACCTAAATAAAGTTCACCAAACACTCCACTTTACAGTTGTGTAGGCCACATTAGCTCATATTAAAGTCTAGTCCACACTTTATAAAATTAGTGTTTCTTATACCTGTTAGCAGCTGTTCAGGAATAAGCACACTAAGCCCTTAGTACTTTTCTGCCTATCTTTATCAGTCTACCAAGATGAAGAAGGCAGGGAGTAAGGCATGTGGTCGTGGTCGTGGGCGTGGGCGTGGAGTTTCTGCAGGGAGAGGATGTGAGGATTCTGTGCCTGCAGGGAGAGGACGTGGGGATTCTGTGCCTGCTGCGGGCACCAGTGACTCAGCATCCCCCAGTTTTACCAGGGAACAGTCCTTTATGCGCAGCTTTGTAGGAGCTAGCCGTACCCCACTGCTGCGCGAGGACCAAATTGAAGCCGTTGTCGGATGGATGGCAGCTAACGCATCGACTTCAATTAGTTCCAGATCCTCTCAGGTCCTGAGCACTGAAGAGCACCCATCTGTCTCTTCACCACCTGCCAAATTGCCCAGGCAGTCAGAGAGCCCTGGACAGGAGCCATCTCTACTTCTGTTCTCTGAATCTCTTGGCTTGGAAAGAGGGGGCCAGCCAAGCAGAATTCGAGAATTTGAAGAAGAGGTAGTATGCAGTGATGCGCAACCGTTTTGTCTCTCTGAATCTGAAGAGGCGGGTGGGCCAGTGCCTATGGTCAGCAGCACACCTCAGTACGCATCTGATGATGAGACTCAGGTGCCACTTTCTGGTGCGTACTGTGCTGTCGAGACTACCCAGGAGAAGCAGTTGTTTGAAGAGGGTGGTGTAGATGATGAGGTCCTTGACCCATCATGGCGTGAGGGACAGGAAGGTGGTGGGAGCAGCTCTGAGGAAGAGATTCCCCGAACGGCCCAAAAAGGAGGGAGAGGGAGGGGGCAGACTTGGTTGCCTGTAGCCTCCACTTCGGCACCCATTAGGAGCATGGCTCTTCCAAAATCCAAAGCGGGCGCTCCCAAGACTTGCAGTGCCTGGTCCTTTTTTGACACAGTTGCAGATGACATTTGCTTTGTCAAATGCAAGCTGTGTAATCAGAAGGTGAAAAGAGGGAAAAGTGTCAGCAACCTCAATACCACAAATATGTGGAAACATGTGCGGACCAAGCACGTGGTGGAGTTACACAAACACACTGAAGACCTAGGCCAACCTACAGCGCCACCTACCACCTCTTCAGCTCGTGTTGTAGCCTCTTCCTCCAGCTCACACACAGCTGGTTCGGCTTCCTCACAGGATCGCCATGGAAGAATCTCTGGCACTGTTGTACAGAGACACAGTGTAATTCCACCCACAGCACCACTTTCCCAGTCATCCTCACACTCCCAGGCCAGTCTACAGCCATCGTTAGCACAGGCATGGGAGAAAAGGCGCCCATACTCGGCAAACCACCCCCGAGCACAGGCTCTGAATGCTGGCATTGCTAAACTACTGGCCCTTGAAATGCTATCATTCAGGCTGGTGGAGACTGACACATTCCGTAACTTTATGGCATTGGCAGTCCCACAATACAACGTGCCCAGCCGCTTTTATTTCAGCAGGCAAGCCGTCCCTGCCCTGCAACATCATGTGGAGGGAAAAATTAAACATGCGCTACAAAACGCCGTCAGTAGCAAGGTCCACCTGACCACTGATGCGTGGACCAGTAAGCATGGACAGGGACGATACCTTTCCCTCACTGCCCATTGGGTAAATGTTGTGGAGCCGGGTACAGATCTTGAGAGTGGCGCTGTACGTGTTCTGCCAACTCCAAGGATTGCAGGAATCCAGTCTGTACACATTGACTCCTCCTCATACTCCAGTTCCTCTGAATCAGCGCTGCAGGAGCCGTCACGGTCTACCTCCACATCGACCCGTGAACGGTTACCTGTTATGATGACCGATATGAGCACAGCCGTGGCCAAACGTCAACAGGCCGTATTAAAATTAATTTCTTTGGGGAATCGAAGCCACACAGCGCAGGAGCTCTGGAATGCCATCAAGCAGCAGAGTGACGTGTGGTTTGTGCCAGCGAATCTCCAGCCAGGCATGGTAGTGTGTGACAATGGCCGAAATCTGGTGGCAGCTCTGGGCCTAGGCAACCTCACTCACATCCCATGTCTGGCACATGTGCTCAACTTGGTCGTGCAGAGTTTTTTTATCCGGATCTTGATGCACTGCTTCACAAGGTCCGCATAGAGTGCGCTCACTTGCGGCGTTCCAGCAATGCAAGATCACGCATTGCAGCTCTGCAGCGCCGATTATGTCTTCCGGAACATCGCATCATATGTGACCTACCCACCAGGTGGAATTCAACGTTACATATGTTGGAGAGGTTGTGTGAGCAGCAGGCAGCAGTAATGGAGTACCAGCTGCAGCAGGCGCAAACAAGTCGCAGTGCGCGCCGTTCACACTTCACCACCACTGAGTGGGCCTCTATGAAGGACATTTGCCACGTTTTGCGTGCCTTCGATTATTCCACGCGGATGGCGAGTGCAGATGATGCACTAGTCAGCATGACTATCCCCCTTATCTGCCTGCTTGAAAAAACACTGCAAGCACTAAGGGACGAGGTTTTGGAAGAGGTGGAGGATGAGGAGTCACAAATGCCATCTGCTTCTCTACAGTCTGCGCAATGTGGTTCCTCACAAAGGCCTAGGCAGGGGACACTTTGTGAGGAGGATGAGGAGGAGTCAATGGATGAGGAAGACATCTGTCCAGAGGAGGGAGGTACACAATGCTCTAGTAGTCAGTATCTAGAGCGAGGGTGGGGTGATGCAGAGCAGGCAGAGATCACGCCTCAAGCAGGGGACAGCGTTTCTTGGCCAGTTGGCAGTCTGCAGCACATGGTTGATTTCATGCTGCAGTGCCTCAGAAATGACCGCCGCATCGCCCACATTCTCAACACGGCTGATTATTGGGTGTCCACCCTCCTAGATCCTCGCTACCGGGACAACTTACAAAGCCTCATAACACCATTGAACCGGGAGCGTAAAATGCGGGAGTACCAAGACGCACTGGTGCATTCCATCATGTTCTCCATTCCAACCGAGAGCAGTGCTGCTAGTGCTTTACAAAGCAGCTCAGTGCGTCGAGGCAGTGGAGGAAGCTCTGCACAAAGAGGGAGCAGAAGCAGCGCCTCAGCACAAGGCAAGACCAGTATGGCCGAAATGTGGCAAAGTTTTGTGTCCCCGCCGCCACAAATGTCTACACCATCACAGACAGCTCCAGTCAGCAGGAGGCAACGTTTCCGTCAGATGGTGACAGACTACATGTCTTGCCCTCTTAGTGTACTCCCAGACGGCTCTTCTCCCTTCAAGTTTTGGGTCTGTAAGCTGGATACATGGCCAGAGCTTAGTCAGTATGCACTGGAGGTGCTAGCTTGCCCTGCTGCTAGTGTATTATCGGAACGCGTCTTTAGTGCCGCAGGTGGTGTACTAACAGACCGTCGCATGCGACTATCCTCCGATAACGTTGACCGGCTTACTTTTCTCAAAATGAACAAGGCCTGGATCTCTCATGAATTTGCCAGTCCTCTTCCAGAATAAATAATTGGTTGGCAACAGTATCCAGGTCTCCTGTTCTGTTCATGTTTCTACCACCTGAACTGTAATCCCTGAGCTCCAACACCGCCAGTTGGCGCTCGGAAGTGCCGTCTGCACAGTCAACACTTGCTGCCGTGTTATTGGGGTTCAGTAACGTCAGCTGTTCTCCTGCTGTGCGGACGGCAATTTCTCCTGATTTGTCCACATCCACTGTACTACACATTTTAAAGTTGCTCCAATTACTCCTCTGGCTCCTCTGTTTTCATTCTTATCCCTGGGCTCCAGCACCGCCAGTTGGCGCTCGGAAGTGCTGTCTGCACAGTCAACACTTGCTACCATGTTATTGGGGTTCAGTAACGTCAGCTGTTCCCCTGCTGTGCGGACGGCAATTTCTCCTGCTCTGTCCACATTCTCACTACTACAGATTTTAAAGTTGCTCCAATTACACCTCTGGCTCCTCTGTTTTCAGTATTATCCCTGAGCTCCAACACCGCCAGTTGGCGCACGGAAGTGCCGTCTGCACAGTCAACACTTGCTGCCGTGTTATTGGGGTTCAGTAACGTCAGCTGTTCTCCTGCTGTGCGGACGGCAATTTCTCCTGCTTTGTCCAAATCCACTGTACTACACATTTTAAAGTTGCTCGAATTACACCTCTGGCTCCTCTGTTTTCATTCTTATCCCTGGGCTCCAGCACCGCCAGTTGGCGCTCGGAAGTGCCGTCTGCACAGTCAACACTTGCTGCCGTGTTATTGGGGTTCAGTAACGTCAGCTGTTCCCCTGCTGTGCGGACGGCAATTTCTCCTGCTCTGTCCACATTCTCACTACTACAGATTTTAAAGTTGCTCCAATTACACCTCTGGCTCCTCTGTTTTCATTCTTATCCCTGGGCTCCAGCACCGCCAGTTGGCGCTCGGAAGTGCCGTCTGCACAGTCAACACTTGCTGCCGTGTTATTGGGGTTCAGTAACGTCAGCTGTTCTCCTGCTGTGCGGACGGCAATTTCTCCTGATTTGTCCACATCCACTGTACTACACATTTTAAAGTTGCTCCAATTACTCCTCTGGCTCCTCTGTTTTCATTCTTATCCCTGGGCTCCAGCACCGCCAGTTGGCGCTCGGAAGTGCTGTCTGCACAGTCAACACTTGCTACCATGTTATTGGGGTTCAGTAACGTCAGCTGTTCCCCTGCTGTGCGGACGGCAATTTCTCCTGCTCTGTCCACATTCTCACTACTACAGATTTTAAAGTTGCTCCAATTACACCTCTGGCTCCTCTGTTTTCAGTATTATCCCTGAGCTCCAACACCGCCAGTTGGCGCACGGAAGTGCCGTCTGCACAGTCAACACTTGCTGCCGTGTTATTGGGGTTCAGTAACGTCAGCTGTTCTCCTGCTGTGCGGACGGCAATTTCTCCTGCTTTGTCCAAATCCACTGTACTACACATTTTAAAGTTGCTCGAATTACACCTCTGGCTCCTCTGTTTTCATTCTTATCCCTGGGCTCCAGCACCGCCAGTTGGCGCTCGGAAGTGCCGTCTGCACAGTCAACACTTGCTGCCGTGTTATTGGGGTTCAGTAACGTCAGCTGTTCTCCTGCTGTGCGGACGGCAATTTCTCCTGCTTTGTCCACATCCACTGTACTACACATTTTAAAGTTGCTCGAATTACACCTCTGGCTCCTCTGTTTTCATTCTTATCCCTGGGCTCCAGCACCGCCAGTTGGCGCTCGGAAGTGCCGTCTGCACAGTCAACACTTGCTACCATGTTATTGGGGTTCAGTAACGTCAGCTGTTCCCCTGCTGTGTTCACGGCAATTTCTCCTGCTCTGTCCATATTCACTGTGCTACTTATTTAAAACTTGCTCCAATTACACCTCTGGCTCCTCCGTTTTTAGTATTTACCCTGGGCTCCAACACCGCCAGTTGGCGCTCGGAAGTGCTGTCTGCACAGTCAACACTTGCTGCCGTGTTATTGGGGTTCAGTAACGTCAGCTGTTCCCCTGCTGTGCGGACGGCAATTTCTCCTGCTCTGTCCACATTCTCACTACTACAGATTTTAAAGTTGCTCGAATTACACCTCTGGCTCCTCTGTTTTCATTCTTATCCCTGGGCTCCAGCACCGCCAGTTGGCGCTCGGAAGTGCTGTCTGCACAGTCAACACTTGCTACCATGTTATTGGGGTTCAGTAACGTCAGCTGTTCCCCTGCTGTGCGGACGGCAATTTCTCCTGCTCTGTCCACATTCTCACTACTACAGATTTTAAAGTTGCTCCAATTACACCTCTGGCTCCTCTGTTTTCATTCTTATCCCTGGGCTCCAGCACCGCCAGTTGGCGCTCGGAAGTGCCGTCTGCACAGTCAACACTTGCTGCGGTGTTATTGGGGTTCGGTAACGTCAGCTGTTCCCCTGCTGTGTTCACGGCAATTTCTCCTGCTCTGTCCATATTCACTGTGCTACTTATTTAAAACTTGCTCCAATTACACCTCTGGCTCCTCCGTTTTTAGTATTTACCCTGGGCTCCAATACCGCTAGTTGCTGCTCAGAAGTGCCGTCTGCACAGTCAACGCTTGCTCCAGTGTTATTGGGATTCAGTAACGTCAGCTGATCCCCAGCTGTGTGTCCGGCAAATTCTCCTGCTTTGTCCACATCCACTGTAGTACGGATTTAAAACCTCCTCCAAATACACCTCTGGCTCTTCTGTTTTTAGTATTTACCCTGGGCTCCAGCACCGCCAGCTGGTTCTCGGCAGTTCCATTGGCTCTTGTACCTTCTGCTACCCATCCGGGTTCCAGTACCGTCAGCTGGTTCTCGGCAGTGTCTTTGGCACGGGTACTCCCTCCTGCCCAGCCTGGTTCCAGCACGCCAGCTGTTTCCGGGTAGTGTCAACGTCACTTTGCCTCCAATGCGTTGTCCTGTCGTGTTGCGGTCGGGTTAGCCGACTCTATGGTGCCTGCAGTTTAGGTGACTCCTATGTGGGCTGCGGGATCTGGCAATGAAGGCTGGTTCCATAGTGCCAATAGGACAAGCACCCTCTGTAGGACTGTGGGTTTTGGTAACTGCGGCCGGCTCGCGGCCTTGAACTTTTTTTTTACATGGGTACCTTCTGCTACCCATCCGGGTTCCAGTACCGTCAGCTGGTTCTCGGCAGTGCCTTTGGATTAGGTGCCTCCTTCTCGGTATCCAAGTTCCACCAACGTCTGCTGGTCCTTGGTAGTGCTTTCTGGCACAGGTACCTCCTGCTTAGTAACCGAGTTCCAGTAACATCAACTGGTCCTCGGTAGTTCCATTGGCTCTTGTACCTTCTGCTACCCATCCGGGTTCCAGTACCGTCAGCTGGTCCTCGGTAGTTCCATTTGCTCTTGTATCTTCTGCTACCCATCCGGGTTCCAGTACCGTCAGCTGGTTCTCGGCAGTGTCTTTGGCACGGGTACTCCCTCCTGCCCAGCCTGGTTCCAGCACGCCAGCTGTTTCCGGGTAGTGTCAACGTCACTTTGCCTCCAATGCGTTGTCCTGTCGTGTTGCGGTCGGGTTAGCCGACTCTATGGTGCCTGCAGTTTAGGTGACTCCTATGTGGGCTGCGGGATCTGGCAATGAAGGCTGGTTCCATAGTGCCAATAGGACAAGCACCCTCTGTAGGACTGTGGGTTTTGGTAACTGCGGCCGGCTCGCGGCCTTGAACTTTTTTTTTACATGGGTACCTTCTGCTACCCATCCGGGTTCCAGTACCGTCAGCTGGTTCTCGGCAGTGCCTTTGGATTAGGTGCCTCCTTCTCGGTATCCAAGTTCCACCAACGTCTGCTGGTCCTTGGTAGTGCTTTCTGGCACAGGTACCTCCTGCTTAGTAACCGAGTTCCAGTAACATCAGCTGGTCCTCGGTAGTTCCATTGGCTCTTGTACCTTCTGCTACCCATCCGGGTTCCAGTACCGTCAGCTGGTCCTCGGTAGTTCCATTTGCTCTTGTATCTTCTGCTACCCATCCGGGTTCCAGTACCGTCAGCTGGTTCTCGGCAGTGTCTTTGGCACGGGTACTCCCTCCTGCCCAGCCTGGTTCCAGCACGCCAGCTGTTTCCGGGTAGTGTCAACGTCACTTTGCCTCCAATGCGTTGTCCTGTCGTGTTGCGGTCGGGTTAGCCGACTCTATGGTGCCTGCAGTTTAGGTGACTCCTATGTGGGCTGCGGGATCTGGCAATGAAGGCTGGTTCCATAGTGCCAATAGGACAAGCACCCTCTGTAGGACTGTGGGTTTTGGTAACTGCGGCCGGCTCGCGGCCTTGAACTTTTTTTTTACATGGGTACCTTCTGCTACCCATCCGGGTTCCAGTACCGTCAGCTGGTTCTCGGCAGTGCCTTTGGATTAGGTGCCTCCTTCTCGGTATCCAAGTTCCACCAACGTCTGCTGGTCCTTGGTAGTGCTTTCTGGCACAGGTACCTCCTGCTTAGTAACCGAGTTCCAGTAACATCAGCTGGTCCTCGGTAGTTCCATTGGCTCTTGTACCTTCTGCTACCCATCCGGGTTCCAGTAACATCAGCTGGTCCTCGGTAGTTCCATTGGCTCTTGTACCTTCTGCTACCCATCCGGGTTCCAGTACCGTCAGCTGGTTCTCGGCAGTGCCTTTGGATTAGGTGCCTCCTTCTCGGTATCCAAGTTCCACCAACGTCTGCTGGTCCTTGGTAGTGCTTTCTGGCACAGGTACCTCCTGCTTAGTAACCGAGTTCCAGTAACATCAGCTGGTCCTCGGTAGTTCCATTGGCTCTTGTACCTTCTGCTATCCATCCGGGTTCCAGTACCGTCAGCTGGTCCTCGGTAGTTCCTCAGCTTTCTTGTACCTTCTGCTACATTTCCAAGTTCAAGCTTTTTGAAATGGTTCTTGGTAATCACTCTGGATCTCCCTGACGAGGACCCTGAAGACGAGGACCCTGAAGACCAACCCTAAGAAGACGAGGACCCCGAAGACAATGACCCTGAAGACGAGGACCCTGAAGACCACCCCGAAGAAGACGAGGACCCTGAAGACCACCCCGAAGAAGACGAGGACCCTGAAGACCACCCCGAAGAAGACGAGGACCCCGAAGACGAGGACCCAGAAGACCAACCCGAAGAAGACGAGGACCCCGAAGACGAGGACCCCCGAAGACGACGACCCTGAAGACCACCCCGAAGAAGACCAAGAAGATGACCCTGAAGAAGTTGACCAAGAAGACAAAGAAGAGAAGACAAGCACCAAGATACAGAAAAATAAGAGACAGAAAACCAAGAAGCAGAAATACAAGAAGCTGCAGAACAAAAAGCGGAAGAACATTAAGCATAAGACTAAAAATCAGAGCAAAAGATAATATCTAAATTATAAGCAGAAGATGACTAAGCAGTGTATGGGGGTGAGTCCGTTCCTCCTCGTGGTGCCCCTGGAAAAGACCTGCTGCTGCAGGCCAAACTGAACGCGGACAAATCCTGTTGTAAATCTTTTGTGACGGGCAGAACGAAAGGTGTAATGTCCAACCTTTTATAGATAACAACTACAGGAATGCCTGTCACAAATAAGAATATGATGAAGAAGAAGAATATGAAGAAGATGAAGAAGTAGAATATGAAGAATGTAAAAAAAAGAATAATACGAAGAAGGTGAAGAAGAAGAAGGTGAAGAAGAAGTGGATGAAAAAGATGCTGAGGATGATGAAGGAGAAAGTGTGGGAGAAGTAAAAAAGAAGGTGAAGAGCATGGAAGTAGTGAAACATAAATATCTGACAAAATATAAAAATACTTAACATAGTTAATATTTCCGTAACTCAGAACATAATAAAAAAATATTAATTCCTGCTATTCCATTTGACTGGGCTAAACCTCTATGCCTTTATTGTCTCCCCCACCTCCCCCAATACATTCTACATTATTCTTAGTTGTTTTCCTTCATGTAGAAATAACCTACAAGGAAAGAAAGGGTTTATTTTAATTCCGATATTTATGTCCCATTGACTTGCATTGGTTTCCGGTATCGGAATCGGCGATATCCGATACTTTTTCGGTATCGGTCCGATCCAATCCGATCCGATATTTCCCGATATCGGAAGGTATCGCTCAACACTAATAAACACCCTTTAGTGCCACATGAAGGGTACAAGTTTATTATATGTAGGGGGCTTGTGAAATTATATATCTACAGGATATCTATCTAGCTCTGTCTATCTATCTATCTAGAAAAAATCAAGGCAGCACCAGCAAAAAAGGGGAGGCAGGGGTGCAGAGCCACCCAGGCATAAAACAATCCTCCAATGCTTGAGAAAGGTCCTCAATTGGACCAAAACGTGGCCTTCATTATGGGCTATTAAATTTTTTTAATTTTCTATTTTGGGAGTGCGGCCTTCGTTTTTGTACGTCTTTCTATCTATCTCTTTATATAAGATTGCTTTATTAGTTTTGTAAACTAGCTGGACAGGGCAGCACGGTGACTCAGTGGTTAGCACTGCAGCCTTGCAGCACTGGGGTCCTGGGTTCAAATCCCACCAAGGACAACATCTGTAAGGAGTTTGTATGTTCTCCCCGTGTTTGTGTGGGTTTCCTCTGGGTTCTCCAGTTTCTTCCCACACTCCAAAGATATACTGATAGGGAATCTAGATTGTGAGCCCTAATGGGGACAGTGCCCATAATGTCTGTAAATTGTCTGAATTGTAAAGCGCTGCAGAATACGTTGGCGTCAAATAAATAAAAAAATAATTATTATTAGCTTCAATTTACATAGAGTATTTACAGTATGTAAAAGATGATGTTAAAAGCACATTGCGCACGGATGGCATACACCATGCATGTGATGAAAAAAAATTGCATACTCAGATTGCACTCGCATTAGGGTTCTCTCACACTTGTGTATAAATCGGACAAGTGCAATGCAATAAATATTTGGCATTAGATAAAAATCATGCTGCGATTTCACTCCAAAATCAGATAGTGCGAGAAAAAAGTTGCATGCCATATCGACCATCAGAATGGCAACCAATTTTTACGGATACATTGTAATTGTGTAGCATAGGAAACTGTAACTGGTCCTTTAACAGATTAATAGTTGCTGAGTAAAAAATGGATTGAACACGGATGACAAGTGAGAAAAATTGTCGCACTTTCTTGGATGAGAATGGGACTGATTATTTATACACAAGTGTGACTGAGACCTTACACATGCAATTGCATACGAATTTCACTAGGACAACTCTTGGGGATGAAAATCGGAGCGATTTTTTTATACGATCGTGTGACTCCAGCCTAAATTACAGCCTGACACCTGCAGTGATCATGTGAGCACAGCTACTGATCCCCTTCAAACTCTATGGTGCACATGGATGGCATGGAGGAGCTACCTCCCTATCATGATTCACATGTACATCATGTGTTAGGCCCCCCTTCACATGTCTGTTTAAAACCAGTACTGGAAAAAAACAGTACTGGTGTCATCTGCATGTTGGATAAGTGTGCTACCAGTGTTTTGGATCAGTGTGCCATCAGTGTTTTTCCGGTATGGCAAAAGAAAAAGAAATTGCAATGGTTCTCCTATACTTTGCAATGTTAAACATGTACAGCACATGGATGGTACACTTATGCCATCCTTGTGCTGTACATGTTTTACATGGACCCATAGACTTGTATTGGCTCTTGTCATCTGTGCTGCTGATAAAAAATGGACATGTGTACAACCCCACAATTTATACTGGGTAAGTGTGGTATCAGTGAAAAAATGGATGTCACAGGTACTGCAAACCTTGACATGTGAAGAAGGCACTGGAAAGGGTTCAGGAAGTGTATATATATATATATATATATATATATATATATATGCAGTACAGACAAAAAGTTTGGACACACCTTCTCATTTAAAGATTTTTCTGTTTTTCCATGACTATGAAAATTATACATTCACACTGAAGGCATCAAAACTATGAATTAACACATGTGGAATTATATACTTTACAAAAAAGTTTCTTAAAGTAATGATGGCCACTTGTTTTTCTTTACTTAGCTGTTTTTTTCTTGCCATAATATAAATTCTAACAGTCTATTCAGTAGGACTATCAGCTGTGTATCCACCAGACTTCTGCACAACATAACTGATGGTCCCAACCCCATTTATAAGGCAAGAAATCCCACTTATTAAACCTGACAGGGCACACCTGTGAAGTGAAAACCATTTCCGGTGACTACCTCTTGAAGCTCATCAAGAGAATGCCAAGATTGTGCAAAGCAGTCATCAAAGCAAAAGGTGGCTACTTTGAAGAACCTAGAATATAAGACATATTTTCAGTTGTTTCACACTTTTTTAAGTATATAATTCCACATGTGTTAATTCATAGTTTTGATGCCTTCAGTTTGAATGCACAATTTTCATAGTCATGAAAATACAGAAAAATCTTTAAATGAGAAGGTGTGTCCACCAAACTTTTGGTCTGTACTGTATATATATATATATATATATACATATATATATACACACACAGTAGGGAAAATAAGTATATGATACACTGCCGATTTTGCAAGTTTTCCCACCTACAAAGAATGGAGAGGTCTGTAATTTTTATCGTAGGTACACTTCAACTGTGAGAGACAGAATCTAAAAAAAAATCCAGAAAAATCACATTGTATGATTATACTTTTCACTGTCCCCTCCTTTTGACAACTCAATCATCCAGAGGAAATGGGAGTTGCGGCTGCTCTCTTACTTCCTCCAGAGGTCTGATTTGTCAGAAGGAGGCACAGTGAAACGGCCCTGATTGGCCGCAGGGATTGTGTAACATAGAAATGTCACGCCAGACCCGAGAGCACCAGTGCCAACACTGCTCGGACAGCGCCGGCACCCAAGGTGAATATAGGTATTATTATTTTACTTGGTTAAAACATAGGGATTGAGAAGGGGTTGTCAAAGTAGTGGACAACCCCTTTAAAATGATTGGGATACTTGACATCCTATATCTGCATTTCGACTTCATAGAGATGTCCGGAGATCTTAGTCCAAACATGGACTGCAATGCATGGACTGTCCGCGGGTCCCATGACCTGAACGCGACATCATAAGTGCCTATGAGGTTGTCGAGTTTGAGTTAGAAGACCCGCAGACATACTGTGCATTGTGGTACATGCTTGGACTGAGATCCACGGACATTTTGCATGAACCCTAAAGCCGAAGAAATAATCTATATGTGAAAAGGTCTAATGGAAGTTTTCCTATTGATTTGAATGAGTGGCATGTAATTCTACTACTACTACTACGACTACTACTACATCTATAGCAGGTAGAAGTGGATTGCTGGGATCTATAGAAGCTGGAGTTGACAGCTGGTCACCTTCATTCTAAGAAAAAGTCGCTAGAATGGGTCAACCCCTTTCCAGCTTTATCTTAGCTTTATTAAATGGTAAAAAAGGTAAAAAATATATCTTCTAATGGATCTCATTCATGTAAATTATCAGTATGCATCCAATAAAGAAATCAGGGGATTAAGTTCACTTTAGATATCTAAATAGGAATAGAAGAACACATTATTCCTATACCTTTAGCCTGCGATCATGATCACCGCTGCAAAGAGAGTTCACAGAGACCTTAAATGTTTTCCAGACCGGATTTAAATTGTTCATGACAACCTATAAAGAAATCAGAAAATAATTCTGTCAGTGAAGGCATTTAATTGTGATGTATGATTTTCGGGACATTATTTTACAGTGCTAAAAGAATAAAAAATAATGGAGCAATATAAATTACAAGTAAAAGATTGTTTCTGGTCTTCATAAAAGACAAGGGGTGCCTACTAAGAGCTAGAGGATGCTTTGGGTGCTCGTTATAGCTGGCATTGTGATTATCAGGAAAATAGTAAAACTGTCAGTGGTGTCAAATCAAGTCCCCAGGGACGACAAGCTTTCTCTAAAATTACTGCTTGGCCACATTCACATTGATTTGAAGTTTTAAGTTTTGAAGGTTTTGATTTGAAGTTTGTGGTGCATTTAAATGGACATTGCCATCTGATGACTGAGATGGGAATATCTCTCTCTATGAAGTGGCCATAGTTGGTCAGGACTATGGAAGGAGTTGTGCGCTCTTATAGAAGTCAATGGAGTCATTTAAATAGAAAAGGACAGTGGGCTTTTAATGTACATTTCAGCAACAAAAAATTCTAAAAAAAGATCTGTCAAATCATCTTTTACAGGTATCTAAATGCATTCATTATAGGAATACTTGGATGTTGTATAAACCCTAAACATAACTTTTATGGCTCTTTAACACGTCAGTGTGCCTGTTGCATGTGGTGACAGTTTCCACACTTACTAGAGACACTGACACACGTAGACCCATTCAAATCTATGGGTCTGCGCACATGTCAGTGTGTTCCCACGCACCGTGTGTCCGTGTGCTCCACACGCTGACATGTCTTTTTTTTTCCGGATGCAATGTCTCATGCTGAACACACACGGATGACATTCGTGTGTGTTAATCAGTGTGACACATACCGGCGCCTGGGAATAAGCGGTACAGTTAGCGCTGTTTCCAAACGCTGGGTGCCGAACGCTGCCCTCATCATGGTTCCCTGCCGGCGCTGCGATCAGCACCAGCAGGGACAATGATGAGGGTAGTAGTGTCTGTTCTCGTAGTGTCCAACCGTAAACATAACAATAAAATAATAAAATCCTTATACTCACCTGTCCGGAGATGTGTGAAACAGCCCTTAAACAGTGACTGGAGCAGAACAGCAAAGCTTCGTATATTGTTTAGTGTCCATTGATCAGAACTACAGCTCAGTTGAATTGGAGCCGAGCTGCAATTTTCAGGAAAAGGCCTTTAAGTTACCCAAAACCAGTGGCATCCCTATGGGGACCATGAGTCAGGTGGCGGTGCCAGCGCCGACACTGGGCCCCTCCTCCCCATGGCATCATATTTTCAAGTGTATCTGCATTTCAGAACAGAGGGCCGGGCATTTACATTGTTCACATAGCATTTGACCCTATGTTCAGTGGCTCTCAAGGGGCTTATGTCCGTAACCTAGCAAAACAGGATACAGGCGTATGCGTTGACGAAGCCATTGGCTATAATGATGCAGATGGAGACACAGTGTGCTCAATAAGTTTTACTACTGTAAACGGAAAAGGAGGAGATATAGGAAAAAAATAGAACCGAGAGACTGCAAAAGGTATATGGTATACTTTCTAGCTGGATAGGTGCCCATCATAATCTTATGCGTATCTCTGTCGTAACTGACAAGGTAAGTTATGTATCGTAGTTGATTAATCTCAGTTAAATCAGACATAGCCAGCCATCCCATGGGCCGGAGGGGATTTGGATATAGAAACATGAGAAATGGAAATCTCGCATTCATTAAGTGTAAGCAATTTGGATGATCCTTTCAGAGAGAGATTATTGGCTAGAAGTAGGAAGCATTTCCAAAACCCGAAAACTGTTAACCATAGCCACTGGATATGCTGATGTGCTAATAATCTATATTGCTGACTGCATTTAATACAATTTAAGCTGCATTGCGGACTCATGTCCTGGCTGACAACGCCTTACATAATAGTTGATTCCCTTTAGCTTTATATTTTAAAACGCTATTAGAATCTGCATAGTCAGCTGGGCATTAAGGATAAGGGTATTTTTAGTTTATATTTGATCCTAATAACAGAAATATATACAAATGAAGGATTTTTTGCACTGAATGGTATACGTCATGTAGGAGTGCAAAGTGGGAGTTACAGAAAGACAGAATTACAGGAAGAACATTTGGGAATCTTGATGTCTGTAGCATCTGTCTCTCACCACTGCGGCCCAAGTCCGGCGTCTTCCTGCTCGCCTGCTGCTGTGGCGCGAACCGCACTGTGCTTAGGGCGTGCGCTCCCTCCCTCTTAAAGGGGCCGCGCGCGCCGTCCCATAGAGTCCCCGGCCATTGGCCGGAGGACTTCCCCTATATAAGGCACCTCCTCCAAATGGAGGTGCCTGTGCAAGGTTGTTGTTCCATGTGCTAAACACTTGCTCCAGCCCTCAGGTCCCACTGCCTGTCAGTCCTGTCTGCCAGTCTGTCTGTCAGTGCAGCCCGCCAGCCTGTCTAACAGTTCTGTCTTCCAGTCTGTCTACAGTTGTGCCCACCAGCCTACTTACCTGGAGCACCTGTCTGTTACCTGTCGTGCCCACCAGCCAGCGTACCTGGAGAACCTGCCTGTAACCTGCCGTGCCCACCAGTCTGCCTACCTGGAGCACCTGCCTGTTACATGTCGTGCCTGCCAGCCAGCCTACCTGGAGCACCTGCCTGTTACCTGTCGTGCCCGCCAGCCAGCCTACCTGGAGCAACTGCCAGTTACCGGCCATGCCCGCCTGCTTGCCTACCCGGAGCACCCGTCTGGCTTTCTGCCAAACCAGCTTGCTTATCTACCCGGACCACCCGCCAGCCTTCCTGCCATGCTCATCCACTGTACCAGTCAGTTCCTGCCATCTGACCCATGGGAGTCACCTGCTCTCACACAAGGTCGGTCCCAGAGTGGCACCTGGTCCACCTGCCCGGTCCCTCCCTGGTTGACGGAGTCGACTAAGCCGCCGTGTGACCTTGGTCAGGCCAAGTAGGCACTTAGTCAAGCCCCTCTGGTCCCTCCTTGCAACAAAGCACAGAGGTTCCACCATCCGGACCCGTAACAATGTCATCCCCCAGACCACTCTCTATCAGAAGTCCAATGAAGTAGACAGGAGGTAGCTACTTGTGCTTGTGATTGTTTCTTTTGTAATTTAAGGGTGTAGCTGTATTTATTTGCTCAATACCTCCCATATATTGTAGTCATAAGCGCCATATGTATGCCCAGACACCTACAGGTTCTTCTCACAAAATTAGAATATCATCAAAAAGTTAATTTATTTCAGTTCTTCAATACAAAAAGTGAAACTCATATATTATATAGAGTCATTACAAGCAGAGTGATCTATTTCAAGTGTTTATTTCTGTTAATGTTGATGATTATGGCTTACAGCCAATGAAAATACAAAAGTCATTATCTCAGTAAATTTGAATACATAACAAAAAACACCTGCAAAGGCTTCCTATGTGTTTAAAAAGGTCCCTTAGTTTGTTTCAATAGGCTCCACAATCATGGGGAAGACTGCTGACTTGACAGATGTCCAGACGCGCAGTCATTGACACACTCCACAAGGAGGGTAAGCCACAAAAGGTCATTGCTAAAGAAGCTGGCTGCTCACAGAGTGCTGTATCCAAGCATATTAATGGAAAGTTGAGTGGAAGGAAAAAGTGTGGTAGAAAAAGGTGCACAAGCAACTGGGATAACCGCAACCTTGAAAGGATTGTTAAGAAAAGGCCATTCAAAAATTTGGGGGAGATTCACAAGGAGTGGACTGCTGCTGGAGTCATTGCTTCAAGAGCCACCACACATAGACATATCCAGGACATGGGCTACAAGTGTCGCATTCCTTGTGTCAAGCCACGCATAACCAATAGACAACACCAGAAGTGTCTTACCTGGGCCAAGGAGAAAAAGACCTGGACTGTTGCTCAGTGGTCCAAGGTGTTGTTTTCAGAGGAAAGTAAATTTTGCATTTCATTTGGAAATCAACGTCCCAGAGTCTGGAGGAAGAGTGGAGAGGCCACAATCCAAGCTGCTTGAGGTCTAGTGTGAAGTTTCCACAATCAGTTATAGTTTGGGGAGCCATGTCATCTGCTGGTGTAGGTCCACTGTGTTTTATCAAGAGACCAAAGTCAGCGCAGCCGTTTACCAGGAAATTTTAGAGCACTTCATGCTTCCCTCTGCCGACAAGCTTTATGGAGATGGAAATTTCATTTGCCAGCAGGACTTGGCACCTGTCCACACTGCCAAAAGTACCAATACATGGTTTATAAACAACAGTATCACTGTGCTTGATTGGCCAGCAAACTCGCCAAACTTAACCCCATAGAGAATCTATGGGGTATTGTCAAAAGGAAGATGAGAGACTCCAGACCCAACAATGCAGACAAGCTGAAGGCTGCTATCAAAGCAACCTGGGCTTCCATAACATCTCAGCAGTGCCACAGGCTGATCGCCTCCATGCCACGCCACATTGATGCAGTAATTGATGCAAAAGGAGCCCCGACCAAGTATTGAGTGCATTTACTGAACATACATTTCAGTAGGCCAATATTTCAGATTTTAAAACATTTTTCAAGCTGGTGCTATAAAGTATTGTAATTTACTGAGATAATGACTTTTGTGTTTTCATTGGCTGTAAGCCATAATCATCAACATTAACAGAAATAAACACTTGAAATAGATCACTATGTTTGTAAGGACTCTATATAATATATGAGTTTCACTTTTTGTATTGAAGAACTGAAATACATTTTTGATGATATTCTAATTTTGTGAGAAGCACCGGTATATTTATCATCTATGTAGCTGTTTTAAGGGGTTAGACTTTGGGTTATACGAGTAGGGTAATAGCTGCCACTAAAGGTTTTGGACAAGGGTTTCCACCATCCGTACCCCTTCCTGTACCAGACCATTCTGTTGTATTACAGCACGGGGTGGTGCGAGCACATCCTAGTGAGACACAAATAAGGAGAGACTTATCAATCATGTAAAGCTTTGCAGTGAGAAGTTGGTAAGGAGTTACCCCCATAACTCTTTTCCCTGTTTCAAGCATGTTTTTAATTCACTTTTTCTGGAAAACGCCATAGCTGTTTGTAAAGAGGGTGTCTGTCCCTCTTTTTTGCTACTAGTGGGTTGAACAGCATATGGTTCCTGACAGTTTTCATTTACAGGAAGGAATTTTTTAAAGAAACTATTTTGAATAAAATACATTTTTCAATGTTGAACAGTTTAGCTTCTACAGCCTCTGTGTATCACAGTACATAGCTGAATGCAGAATGAGTTAACAGTGAATCTATAAGTGAGCTTATTTTAACTGCTCAGAAAATTAACCCTTATATCTCTTCTCCTGCACATTTAAGAGGATTTGTAACAAGTAGAAACTCAACTTTGATTTTGCCATAAATCAGCAAAAGAGGGATCAGGAGGAGAGAGATAAAAGTAACAAATATGTCTATAGAATTTAAGCAAATGGTTAACTATATTTCCAATGATTAACTATATTTTCAAGAAAGTTTCATAATAAGCTGTTGGAATAACACTATTTTTGGTCACTAGATTTGCATCCTTCATTTCAGTTTTCCTCTATGTAGGCTCTATCTCTATTTTGCAATTGACTCTGAGCTGGTGAGAGAAGACTAACTGCTGTGATATCTCCCATACACTAAAAACACAGGCATAGGGATTCCTGCACTTCATTCCTTAGTTAGTACAGAGACCAAAGCATCAGCAACATGGAGGATATTATATAGTAGTACTGAGCAGTGTTAACATAAATCCAATTCTGGAGTGAGGTAAAAAAAATCTTGTTAGAAAGGTCAAAATGACCTTTTTCGTCGCTCCCTCTGCTTGTTTTCTAACTCTGATCCTCCCTCCCCTTCCTCTATAGATTATAATGGGAGGCGCAACCTGACTTCTCACTAGGTTGGGAGTCTTTCTTATTTTGAGCAGGACTGATTTGAGCTGTTTATTCAGAGTGGATACTGATTTCAGGAGGCAGGGGGAGGGGAAGATGTGGTGTAGCACCCTGAGGATTCGGCTGCTACAGGGGTATTGCACTTCAACCCAGAGGTGTGATATTCCACTCCCGGGTAAGGAAGGAGTGTGGAACTGAGCTCAGATAGACTGCATGCACTACATACATCCCATTCCAGAGGAGCAGGCCGACGGTACTCCCACTTAGAAATGTGCAGGTACAACCGAGCCTGTTCCTGGCTGGAGTGGGAGGGGGGTGGTACATCCCATGTAGTGTAGGGGCAGATAGGGGGAGCAGTCTGGGTAGTGATAGGAGCTCATTGGGTGCTGGTCACCTGAGCTCACACATAGAGGGATATATAAGGAGGGCACCAACTTAGATCAGGGTCAGACGCTGAGAACAAGTCAGCTGCAGAGAAGGAAACAGCAGCCCTGGAGAGAGAGAGAGGAGAAAGAAAGAGAAAGACCCAGAGGGGGAAGACTGAAGGGACCCAAGAACCCAAATTAGAGCACCGGGTGAGGAGTCAGCACAAGGGTACCGGAACCCAAGCTGGTGGGGGCAAAAACATCCCTAGCCAGAGACCGGAGGCTGTGGGCAGCATCTGCCACGGCCACCCACTACATCCACCCTGAAGGCATACCACATGGAGGGTCAGGGAACCTAAGGCCAAGGGTTGCCCAACAGAAGGCCCGAGGGAGCTGGACCTAGGTGGATCACTGGTGGGGACGGCTGAAGAAAGGACAGAGGGAGAGCTCAGGGCCACGCTCCGGACTTGTTTGGGGGTTGGCCGGATCCAGGACCTGGTGGACGCAGCACGGCTCGGGTGGTCACTAACAGCTGGAGTGACCGAAACATCCGCAGTAAGTAAACTCCCTTAACTGCACAACCCGAGTCTGTCTTCATTGCCGGCTGCACCGCACCACCACAACCCCCATCCTCTGCGCCTGTCCCCTCTGAGGCTATACCCCTCCCGTTGGGGGTTATCCCACCAAGCTGCACATCCACCATCAGCCTCAGCGGACCCTGCTGCAGCGGCGGCCACAGTGACCGCATCACAACGGGTGGCGTAGTCGACACAAAAGAACTTTAGTAACATCTGTAAAGCTGCCACATAACACTTAGCTTGACGCCCTGGGCACGGGACCGGGTCACAGCCGCTCGGAGACTACAACCCCCCATCTGATCCGGTGCCGGGTATTCCCCTCAAAAAGGAATATGTCCCAGGGGGCGCGTCAACTTTGGCGTAGTCGGCAGGATTACGTGCCCGCAACACCCGGGTACTGCGTGCCTGAAGAAAAGTGCAAGTTTACCTCAGAAAGAAGACTCCTGCCGGTTCCGGAGGGTCCACGCCATCGGACTCCATCACCAGTCGTTTCCCGCCGATTGTCCGCCATTTCCAGCTTGTTCCCGCCATCTGCCGAGTTTCCCGCCACTGGGAAGCGATTCCCGCCAAAACCGCAGATTTCCCGCCTTGGAAGAGCAGCGGACGCCATTATGGGCGTGCCAAAGGAGGGCAGGAGGCCACCTCCCATCGTGGGCCAGGACAGAAAATGGCGCCAAAAGTGGAAACCGCCCCCACCAACAGAGACTGTGATGCTGGAGGTGTCTGTCAGCGTGAAAGAACTCCCCCTGGAGCTGACAGTCACCGAGTTGCCCCGGGACCGCCCTCGAAGTGGGAGGAGACGAAAGAAAAGAGAAAAGATGGGTGTCGCTTGGAGCAGTCTGGAGCGAGCGCACCCGGAGGCAGGAAGCCTGGAAAGGAGCAGCAGAAAAGCTCACCCGGAGATGGAAAGAGAGCAGAACAGCACCGGCCCGCTGGCCAGGAGTCTGCTAGAGACCGAGGAAGGAGGGCAGAGCAGCACCGGCCCGCTGGCCAGGAGCCTGCCGGAAGCCGAGCAGAGCAGCACCGACCCGATGGTCAGGAGCCTGCTAGAGTCCACAACCCCGCTAGGTCTAGCGGAGATCCTAGCGCAGCTCCCCCGAGACCGGGAGTGTGCACAAACAGCCCTGGAGGGCCTCGCACGGAGGATGGCCCGGGTACAGCGGGAGATACTGGCGGAGTGGAGCCGGGAGATGGCTCAGCACGCAGAGACCAGTCAGCGGAGCACGCTACCCTGGAAGAGGAAGCAGACCGCCTCTGAGGATGGCGCAGGAGGACCCAAGGCCGGAGACGGCGCCGAGGAGGGAGCCGAACGCATGGAGGCAGGTAAAGGGGACGCCTATACCCCAAGCCGTGACACCGCTCACCTGCCCCAGCTCCCCGTCGCAGAGCCCGAAAGTCCCCCTGCTGTGCCCGTAGCCGCCAGGTCACCGCCATGGACTAGGCCCCGACCGGAAGCCGCCGCAGCGACCCCTGTGACGTCACGCGCCCCGACCCGGAGCGTGACAAAGCAGGAAGTACCACCAGCCTGGTCGCAAGGCCTAGTACCTCCGGGCGCCGCACCACCAACAGCGCCCCCTACCTCCGCGGAGCCTCCGGCCTGGCCGCAAGGCCAGGTAGCCCAGGGCGCCGCCGTATTAACGGTGCCCTTCACCTTCCAGGTGCCCCAGGCCTGGCCGCAAGGCCTGGGCAACCCGGGCGCCACCACCACCGCGCCCGCACCCGTAAAACCAAGGGTGCCGCGTCTGGGAGAGGACTTGTTCAGCCAGCTCACATGGCCGGACGGGTCTGAAGTTACCACCAGCAAAAAGCAAAGAGCAGGAGGAAGACGCCGTTGAGTGCGGCAGAGAAGTGCTGTAAATAAGTTACCCAATCGGGTACCAAAGAAACTGTTGCTGCTGCTAAAATAGTCCCCGTTGGGACCAGTGAACTGTTACCCGTTAACCCCTTCATCCTACAGGCTGAGGACTGTGAGCAGCCATTCCCTACCCTCTACCTGGCCGAGGACTGAGAGCGGCCAACTTTCAACTTCCCCTGTATATAGTTGCGCTTCCTAAAGCGCCCCCTACCGGTTTTATAGGAGAAACCATTTTTCTAGAAAGACTGTCGCACTTTTCCCGGACACACGTTGCACAGTGTCCGGAGGAGGAACCTGAAACCAGAGACGACGAGAATGTTTATATGAAAAAGTTTTATATATATATAATGTTTTACATGTTTTATATGTTGATATAAAAATTTTGTATGTTTTGGTGTTTTATGTCTTACAGCCCGAGGACGTGCTGTGATTTACCAGGGGGGAATGTAGCACCCTGAGGATTCGGCTGCTACAGGGGTATTGCACCTCAACCCAGAGGTGTGATATTCCACTCCCGGGTAAGGAAGGAGTGTGGAACTGAGCTCAGATAGACTGCATGCACTACATACATCCCATTCCAGAGGAGCAGGCCGACGGTACTCCCACTTAGAAATGTGCAGGTACAACCGAGCCTGTTCCTGGCTGGAGTGGGAGGGGGGTGGTACATCCCATGTAGTGTAGGGGCAGATAGGGGGAGCAGTCTGGGTAGTGATAGGAGCTCATTGGGTGCTGGTCACCTGAGCTCACACATAGAGGGATATATAAGGAGGGCACCAACTTAGATCAGGGTCAGACGCTGAGAACAAGTCAGCTGCAGAGAAGGAAACAGCAGCCCTGGAGAGAGAGAGAGGAGAAAGAAAGAGAAAGACCCAGAGGGGGAAGACTGAAGGGACCCAAGAACCCAAATTAGAGCACCGGGTGAGGAGTCAGCACAAGGGTACCGGAACCCAAGCTGGTGGGGGCAAAAACATCCCTAGCCAGAGACCGGAGGCTGTGGGCAGCATCTGCCACGGCCACCCACTACATCCACCCTGAAGGCATACCACATGGAGGGTCAGGGAACCTAAGGCCAAGGGTTGCCCAACAGAAGGCCCGAGGGAGCTGGACCTAGGTGGATCACTGGTGGGGACGGCTGAAGAAAGGACAGAGGGAGAGCTCAGGGCCACGCTCCGGACTTGTTTGGGGGTTGGCCGGATCCAGGACCTGGTGGACGCAGCACGGCTCGGGTGGTCACTAACAGCTGGAGTGACCGAAACATCCGCAGTAAGTAAACTCCCTTAACTGCACAACCCGAGTCTGTCTTCATTGCCGGCTGCACCGCACCACCACAACCCCCATCCTCTGCGCCTGTCCCCTCTGAGGCTATACCCCTCCCGTTGGGGGTTATCCCACCAAGCTGCACATCCACCATCAGCCTCAGCGGACCCTGCTGCAGCGGCGGCCACAGTGACCGCATCACAACGGGTGGCGTAGTCGACACAAAAGAACTTTAGTAACATCTGTAAAGCTGCCACATAACACTTAGCTTGACGCCCTGGGCACGGGACCGGGTCACAGCCGCTCGGAGACTACAACCCCCCATCTGATCCGGTGCCGGGTATTCCCCTCAAAAAGGAATATGTCCCAGGGGGCGCGTCAGTGGCTTTTAAGTGTAGAAAGAAGCAGATTTCTCTGATAACATATATTACAAAGAGCAGCCCGTGTTTTTGATTTATGCAATGTTTGTTGAAAGCACAGATCCCATTTAAGTAAGATTTCCAAATCATTATAATTTAAAGTGTATCTTTCTTTTTTTTCCACTATATTGTGCCCAGGCCCGTATTAGTCATCTGCCCAAATTCTGGTGGGTTGCTGCGCTAAGGTACATAGTAGGCCACCAGTCCTTTAACTTTTCTTCAAATTTAGTGTGCGTGCATACGGAGCAGTGGCATGCACACTGACAGCATCAGAAGGACATTTTTTTTGTGAGCGGAGTAAGCACCCTCTACTCTCCCTGCTCTCAGTTACTTCAAACAGCAGCTGAATTATTTTGATGCAGCCAGGCAGGGTGCATCCTGCAGTGCTCCATCTCCAGGTTCAGTGAGTTACCAAGATTACCAGCCCTAGTGTGTCCTATGTGATGGATATACATCAGCCTCAATGTATCCTATGTGGTGTATGACGCGCCCCCTGGGCCATATTCTTTAGGGGGAATATCCGGAGCCGGGTCAGATGGGAGTTGTAGTCTTCCGAGTGGCTGTGACCCGGTCCGTGCCCAGGGTGTCAAACTCAGTTGTATGTGGCAGTCCTACAGATGTTATAAGTTCTTTATTGTCGACTACGCCACCCGTTGTATTGCGGTCACTATGGCCGCCGCTGCAGCAGGGTCCGCTGAGGCTGATGGTGTAGGTGCAGCTTTTGGTGGTATAACCCCCAACGGGTGGGGTATAGCCTCAGGGGGTCAGGTGCAGAGGATGGGGGTTGTGGTGGTGCAGCATAGGTGTTAAAGGAAGACAGAGTCGGGTTGTGCAGTTTAGGGTATTTACTCACTGCTGATGTTCCGGTCACTCCAGCTTCAAGTGACCTCCCGAGCCGTGCTGCGTCCACCAGGTCCTGGATCCAGCCAACCCCCAAGCGAGTCCGGAGCGTGACCCTGAGCTCTCCTTCTGTCCTTTCTCTGGCCGTCCCCACTATTGATCCACCCAGGTCCAGCTCCCTCGGGCCTTCTGTTGGGTGACCCTTGGCCTTGGGTTCCCTGACCCTCCACGTGGTATGCCTTCGTGGTGGATGTGGTGGGTGGCCGTGGCAGACGCTGCCCACGGCCTCCGGTCTCTGGCTGGGGTGTGTTTTTGCCCCCACCAGCTTGGGTTCCGGTACCCTAATGCCGACTCTTCACCCGTAGCTTGAATTTGGGCTCTCAGAGTCCTCTCTTTGTCCCCTCTCTGGGTCTTTCCTTCTTTCTCCTCTCTCTCTCTCTCTAGGGCTTCTCTGCTCCTCTTCCTCCTCTGACTTCTCTGCAAAGACTCACAGACTGACTGACCCTGATCTCTGATGGTGCCCACCTTATATACACCCTCTATGTGTGAGCTCAGGTGACCAGCACCCAATGAGCTCCTATCTTTACCCAGGCTGCTCCCCCTATCTGCCCCTACACTACTTGGGATGTACCACCCCCCTCCCACTCCAGCCAGGAACAGACTCGGTCGTACCTGCACATTTCTAAGTGGGAGTACCGTCGGCCTGTTCCTCGGAAATGGGATGTATGTAGTGCATGCAGCCTACCGAGCTCAGATCCACACTCCATCCTTACCCGGGAGTGGAATATCACACCTCTGGGTTGAGGTGCAATACCCCTGTAGCAGCCGAATCCTCAGGGTGCTACATGTACATACATCAATCTCAATGTATCCTATGTGATGTACATACATCAGTCTCAATGTATCCTATGTGATGTTTATACATCAGTCTCCTACAGTTTGTGATGTATATACTTGTGTGCGCGAGCTCTTATAAGAATGCTGTGCTATTACATAACACAGGAACATAATGTAGGAACCTAGACATACATTATACAATGTGTTGAAAAAGCTTCATTTGGTCATAAAACATCCCACACTTGACAAGATACAAACAGATGTTCCATTATTTTGATGTTTTTTAACAGTAGAACACAAGAGTAATTTTGAGTTACCATATGCTTCTGACAATACCAAGATTACGAATTTTAAGTATCAATCATCTGTAAAAGGCGGCCATGTAATAACAAGACAACAGAGACCATCCTTATTCATATTGTGTTTCCATTTTAAGACTATATATATAGAGAAAGAAAAGCAGCACTTTTCATGCAAATAATGTCATAGTTTTGTATATGTATATATATACATATATATATATTTATATATTCAATACGGCATTGAAGTACTGCAGGTTTAACAAAATAAACACGGCCTTGCTGGCATAATGGTAAACAAAACGATAAAGTATAGCACAGTCCTTATGCATGTGGGATTTGCCTGCTCAGGTTATCACAAACTTCAGCTCTCCCTGAAGTTCCACACAGGAGACTTCCTGGTCTCCAAACAGACCACAGAAAAAAAACTCAGTAACTGGAGATTTAACTTCTCCAGCTACACCCTTGAGGTGGAGATCTTGTGAGTGGCCGCCCCACCCATCTCTTACAACCACTTACAAAAAACCCAACTCAAACATGGCTGATTAACCTCTTCAGCACCTAACATGCTGGAGACAAGCTTCTGGGTTTCACATCATGGAAGATAGCAACCTCCGTGACACATATCTCCCCTCACATATATCGCCAGTTACCCTGTCACATACCCCCCCCCCTTCCCAAATCCGGTGGTTTTGGCATCTTCAGACACCAAACAGGGAATTCTAGAGAGGACATCCGTGTTACGTGTAACTTTCCGTGTCTATGTTCTACATGAAAATTAAAGTCCTGGAAACCTAAGAACCACTTAGTCACCCGGGTATTCTTAACCTTTTTTACCTTAACCATCTCAGAGGGGCATGGTCTCACACTAGTTTAAACTTCTGGCCCATTTTACGGCTAAGCATTCTTTCTCAACAATAGCGTAGTTTTTCTCGCAGGATTCCTTCTCAGATACAGAATGGGATGTTCTTCCCCATTTATTTATTGAGATAGCACGGATCCTAAGCCAACTTCTGAAGCATCTGTTTGGACCACGAATTCTTTCTTAAAGTCTGGTGCCACGAGGACAGGCTGCTTTCACAGTGCCAGCTTCAGCTCTTGGAATGCCATCTCCATTTCAGCCGTCCATTTGGCCATTATTGACTTGGTGCCTTTAAGAAGATCCGTCAGTGGTGCGGCCAACATGGCAAAATTTGGGATAAACAATCGGTAATATCCCACAATTCCAAGAAACTCCCTCACCTGCTTCTTTGAGAGCGGTTGCAGCCACTTCTGGATTGCCTCGACCATGTTAACTTGGGGCTTCGTCTTTGCCGTCGAAATAGCCTAAGTACTTGGCTTCTTCCTTTCCAATGGCACTTTTTTTGGATTTATAGTAAACCCCGCCTTTCTCAGAGCATCCAGAATCTCCTGTACCTTTGGTAGATGACTATCCCAGTGGGGGCTAAAGACCACAATGTCATCGAGATAGGCTGCGGCATATTTCTTATGTAGAGCTAGGATCCGATCCATGGCCCTCTGGAAGGTGGCCTGGGACCCCTGCATTCGGAAAGGCATTCTAGTGTACTGAAAACAACCATCAGGTGTCGAGAAAGCTGTCTTCTCCTTTGCCCTCTGGGACATGGGGATCTGCCAGTAGCCCTTCGTCAGGTCGATGTTGGTAATGTAGCTTGCAGGTACAAGCTTCTCAATTAGTTCATCGACGCGGGGCATCAGGTATGCGTCACACTTTAATACTTCATTCAGCCTATGGTAGTCGTTGGAAAATCTCCACTCCCTGGCACGAGAATGATGGGACTCGACCATCTGCTCTTTGACTCTTGGGTCACATCGATGATGAATATCCTCTTCACCTCGATTGAAATTACTTCACGGCGTGCTTCTGGAATTTTTAGGGCTTCAGGTTCACTCTTACATGCGGCTCTGTCAGCACGTCATGTTCTACCACCTGCGTACGCCGCGGTATCTCCGAGAACTCAAGTAACTCATGTCACAGGTGTGTCAGATGTAACAGACAGTCGCTCTGGATCTGGCTGCAGAAGGTCACTGCGTTTGGCATTGCAGATGCCATCTTAATCCTTATGAATTTTGGACCCAGCGGCAACCTCCCTCCTGCTTTGATTGATACACCCTGGTCTGGATGTTTATAAACTCTCAGTCTGCTTCAGGGAGTCGCCGATGATATTTTCATTTTCCCTTGTGAAGGCTCGGAGCAATAGCAGTTGACTAGCTTCCTCTCTGGTGCCTTGGAGTCCATTTGGTGTTATCTCTCAGGTGTCTGCTCGAGTTAAGTTTTCCCCCTTTTGTTTGTCTCCCTTGTTGTCTTTAGTTTATAATGAGGACTGACCAGTGCTCACCCCCCCTCCCTATCTAGGGTCTAGCTCTAGGGATATACAGGGATTAGGTTTCTGTTCAGCAATAGGTGCGGAACCTATATAGAGACGGTAAGACAGGTAGGGTGATATTAGATCTGCCTAGGGGTCTCCACTCCCCCTTTCCCTAGCATTTGGGCTACCCTCCTCTCATCCCTTCATGTTGCACTTAGTCTTTCCCACACTGTGCGTGACAACTCAGGTAACCCCAGTAACTCAGGTCACGGTTCCGCTGCCGCAGTTCTCTACGCTGTTGCTTCTGGGCCAGCGATAGAGTCTCTGGCAAAAATATGAACAAGTTCCCAAGCTATACTCCTGCTCGACGAGTTCCTTAGTGGTACCGCCTCTAGGTACCGGTCATGTAGTCCATGACCACCAGGATGTATTAGTGTCCCGGTCCCAATTTACCTAAGGGACCCACTAGGTCCTTGGCAATCCTCTCAAAGGGGGCCTCTATCACAGGTAACGGGACTAGGTGACTACGGAAGTAAGAAGAGGGAGCGGTTATCTGGCAGGTGGGGCCGGACCTACAATAATCTAGGATCTTCTGGTAACATCCGGGCAAATAGAATCTCCGCATTATCCTCTCCTGAGTTTTCTCGACCCACAGATGTTCCCCCAGAATATGCAAATGGGCCATGTCTAAAACCCTCCTCCGGTAGAGTCCTGGAGCCAACAGCTGCTCCACTAAATCACCACCCTTCAGTTTGGTCACCTGATACAATAAGGCCCCTTGAACTGCAAAGTGTGGGAATCTGGTGTCTGCCCCCGGCTGTTGAGCAACTCCATTGCAGACAGTAACATTGTCAAATGCCCGCTTTAAGGTCAGGTTCTGAACTTGCGCAGTCCCGAAGTTCTCTCCGGACACCTCTAACTCAGGAAGGTTGACCTCTTCGGTCACCGTATCGTCTTCTTCACTGGCAAGGACACACAGGGGGAACTCATCCTGATGGGTTTGGCTTTTGTTCGGGACATTTCGATACAGCCCCCTTTTCCCACAAATCCCAAAATAAGGAAAAATCTCCCCTCAATATGACAGGATGCATCAAGTTCTTTACTACTCCGACCTCATGGGACTGTGCACATTTTGTTCCCATGGTTACTCTAGCCACAGAATAGTCCTTGGCAAACTCCCACTGTTTTGGCAGGGATCAAATATTGGGGGAGGGTAGCACTGATTACGGTCACCAGACTCCCCAAGTCCAACAGGCGTAATAGGAAGAACACCGGCCTAGGCTACAGTCCATTGGTTCAGGGGACATATGACACCGGGCAGCTATGTGTCCAGGATTGTGACATGGCCAACAGGCCACATCCTTGATAACAGCTTTTGTGGGACCCTCAGGGGGATTGGGACACCCCCCATATGTTTCTTTAGACCCCCTATGTGGTGAGACCACCCCTGTTTAGGTATTCCAGTATGGGGAACTGCCTATGTCTGTTTTCTCAATGGATTTCTCAACCACCTGGTACCTCTCTACTAGGCCAAAGAGGTTGTCTGCATTCTGAGGGTCGCCCTGGGCAACCCAAGGCCATACTGGCCTGAGAAGGGAGTGAATTAATCTGTCAATCACCACCCGCAGGAGTGGAAGACTCTGGCTGCAACTACTTCTGGACTAGATGCAGTAAGTCAAACATCTGCAAGCGAAGGGGTTTGTCTTCGGCATAAACCCAGTGGTAGACTCGTTGGGCTCTAACTGCCATAGTCACTCCCAGGCGTGCCAAGATTTCTGTCTTTAGTTTAGCATATTCCTTGGCATCCTGCAGTGCAAAGTCATAATATGCCTTCTGGGGTTCTCCTGTCAAATATGGCGCCAGAACCTTGGCCCACTGTTCTGGCGGAAGTCTCTCCCGATCAGCCACCCTCTCAAAAAGTGTCAGAAAGGCTTCCACATCATCACCCGGGGCCATTTTCTGCATCACCTGTCCTACCGCCTTCCGGATACGTGAGTCATTAGCCAGATCTGGGGGTGGGGTGGTCGGTCTGCCTAAGCTGACGTCCGTCAGAAGCTGCACCTGCTATGTCTGCTCCTGCTGTCGCACTTGTTACTGCAATTGAAACTGTTGTAGTAACAGCTTGGTTTTTCCTCTCAGGCTTGCTGCTGCAGAAGCTGCTGCTGCTCTCGGTGCTGCTGCTGCTCTCGGTGCTGCTGCTGCTCTCGGTGCTGCAAGTGCTGCTGGCGCTGTTGCTGTTCACTTTGGACCAGGTGCTTGATGAGCTACTCCATGCTATCGGAGATCTCTTGCTGTCTGGCGGCCTTTACTCAGTACATAGAACGTTTTCTGTGACAGCTACACGTGTTCCTGGAATCTTGCATGCATTTGACACACTAATTGTGGTACACTGACTCACTTGGGTGCTTCCAGAGGTAGACACAGGAACACTTTCATCTGCAGGTTTATTCAATACGGCATAAAGTACTGCAGGTTTAACAAAATAAACACGGCCTTGCTGGCATAGCGGCAAACAAAATGATAAAGGATAGCACAGTCCTTATACATGTGGGATTCGCCTGCTCAGGTTATCACAAACTTCAGCTCTCCCTTAAGTGCCACATGGGAGACTTCGTGGTCTCCAAACAGGCCACAAAAAAAAATCTGTAGCTGGAGATTTAATTTCTCCAGTCACCCCCTTGAGGTGGAAATATGGTGAGTGTCCGTCCTACCCACCTCTTACAACCACTCACAAAATATCCAACCCAAACATGGCTGATTAATCTCTTCAGCACCTAACATGCTGGAGACAAGCTTCTGGGCTTCACATCATGGAAGATAGCAACCTCCGTGACACATATCCCCCCTTGTATATATTGCCAGTGACCCTATCTCAATATATAAATATATATATATACAGTGGTGTGGAAAAGTGTGTGGCAGTAATCATGTCAGTGTGCTGCTAGGGAAATTGAACTCAGCTTCCCAAAGATGTGATAAACCACAGTTAATTTATGTTTTAACAGGGCCCTGAAGATTAGGATTAATTTTTCGCTTAATAATAAAGAACTTTAAACATTTAAAAACTGCATTTAGTGTTTATTTGTGTTATGTTTGTCTAGTATTTAAATTTGTTTTGTGATCTGAAGCATTTAAGTGTGACAAACATGCAAAAGAATAAAAAATCAGGAATGGGGCAAACACTTTTCCACACAACTGCATGTATATATATATATATATATATATATATATATATATATATATATATATATATTGTGGTAGAGTTGCCGCACTCAGAGGTAGATACAGGACACTGTCTCCTTAAATGACTTGGTGGTTTATTATAAGAAGCAGCATAAACCATGGCCAAGTGCATAACATAAACATGGCCTTTCTGGCATAAACGGAAACGAAAAGGAAAAAGGTACAGTACAGTCCTTACTTCGACCGAGGTCCAGCCAGTAAGAGTTAGAAATAGCACCTGGTCCAGTTTAGCACACAAACACAAGCTCCTACCTCTCAGGAGCTAGCTTCCACACACTGAAACAACACCTGAGTGAAAAAGCTGGCTATTTAAAGCCCATAAAGCCCAGACCACACTCTGGGGTGGAGATATGGTGAATGACCTCCCTTCCCCACTACGATCGTTCACCTATAAAACATGCCCTTTTAAATGGCCAATTAATCATCTCTGTACCTACTATGTGAGAGAAAACGTCCAGGTTTACATCACTAAAGCTAAGAGCCTCAGTGAAACATATCTCCCCTTCAGTATTCTGCCAGTGACTTTGTCACAATATATATACATACAGTATCTATATATATAATATATATTTTTAGTATGCATCGGGCATCCTCCAGGGCTGAGCACCCTTATCCAATAATTTAGAGCTATGCCGGGTTTCCTTTCACTTCCTCGGTTAACATGAGGCTTGGCACATGGAAAGGTAGAACATTAGCGATAGAGACCATCCAAGAGGAGATCACTTGTCGAGGTTGGTTTTTGATCAAATAATGTTACTATAAGTATGAACCTTATGTTTTTACGTGTATGGCAGTAGTGGAATTTATGTATTCATTAATCAGAGTCTGCTGCCACACAGTGTACATATGTGTTGAGATAAATATATACAGTGGGTACGGAAAGTATTCAGACCCCTTTAAATTTTTCACTCTTTGTTTCATTGCAGCCTTTTGGTAAATTCTAAAAAGTTTTTTTTTTTTTCATTAAAGTACACTCTGCACCCCATCTTGACTGAAAAAAAAACAGAAATGTAGAAATTTTTGCAAATTTATTAAGAAAGAAAAACTGAAATATCACATGATCATAAGTATTTAGACCCTTTTGAGCTAGTACAGCCATGAGGCTTCTTGGGAATGATGCAACAAGTTTTTCACACCTGGATTTGGGGATCCTCTGCCATTCTTCCTTGCAGAGTTGCTATGAAGCCACATCTTTGTTATTTTAGCTGTGTGCTTAGGGTCATTGTCTTGTTGGAAGGTGAACAGTGTTGAGCGAGCATGCTCGACACTGCTCGGTACTTGCCCGAGCATCTCACTACTCTGGTTGTTCGGCGAGCACCAAGCATTTCCGGTTAATCGGGCGGGAGCTCGGGTCACCGCCCTGCACGTTTGGCGCTCTTTACAGAGCCAATGAACATGCAGGGATTGCCAGCCAGTCACTGGAATGCCACAGACATGTTGTTTGTGGGCATTACAGTGATTGGATGGCCGCACAGTGTCACCTCGAGTATTTAAAACCGGGCGCTGCCATCTTGGACACAGTCGCTCCGGATCAGACAGTGTAGGGAGAGTGCTGCTGAGTTAGGGAGAGATATATAGTGTGAAATAGGTAGTGTAGGGTCTCTCAGGACTAATATCCATCACAGATATCAGGCAGGCAGGCTGTATAGGAGACGCAGTGGCTATACCAGCAAACGCTGCATTACAGTCCTGTGTGCTCCTGTTGGTCAAATTGCTAGACTTATCCCCCGGTCTCAGGGGCTAGGAAAACTCCTTTTTTTTTCATCTAAATCCTGTATTTTTTTTTTCCTCAGTCAGACTGTACAAATACGCGTCTTATTAACTTTTTGGTATCCCCCCCAAAAAAAAAAAAATTAAGTGTGTCTGTGACTGTTCAGACACCAATATATTTGTTTAAAAGAGTCTGGTGTAGGCCAGATAAATAGAACTGTGGTTTTGCAGTTCCACAGGTCAAATCTCTGTATTATCCTGCTTTTGCCATTTTTTGCCGTAAAAAAAAAACTGTAATAGTGTCTCACTGACTGGTCAGACACCAATATATCTGTTTAAAGGAGTCTGGTGTAGGCCAGAGAAATAGAACTGTGGTTTTACAGTTCCACGGGTCAAATCTCTGTATAATCCTGCTTTTGGAAATTTTTGCCGTAAAAAAAAAACTGTAATAGTGTCTCCCTGACAAGCCAGACACCAATATATCTGTTTAAAAGAGTCTGGTGTAGGCCAGAGAAATAGAACTGTTTTTTTGCAGTTCCACTGGTCAAATCTCTGTATTATCCTGCTTTTGGCATTTTTTGCCGTTAAAAAAAAAACTGTAATAGTGTCTCCCTGACTGGTCAGACACCAATATATCTGTTTGAAAGAGTCTGTGTAGGCCAGAGAAATAGAACTGTGGTTTTGCAGTTCCACGGGTCAAATCTCTGTATTATCCTGCTTTTGGCATTTTTTGCCATAAAAAAAAACTGTAGTAGTGTCTCCCTGACTGGTCAGACACCAATATATCTGTTTAAAAGAGTCTGGTGTAGGCCAGAGAAATAGAGCTGTGGTTTTCCTCTTCCACGGTTCTAATCTCCTTTTTATTACCCTTTCTCCATTGATATTGCGAGTGTAAGCTATTTTACTTCATTTACAATGGACAAGGCGCGTGGCAAGGGACGTGGAACTGGACGCTCTGGTGATGGTGCGTGTAGAGTACGGGGCCGTGGCCAAGGTGAAAATGTGCCACAACCAACAGCCACATCTTCTCGCTCCCACTTCTTGACCGAATTACTAGGGAAGCACACTAAAACACCAGTACTGCGAACTGATCAGTGTGAACAGGTTATTAATTGGATAGCAGATAATACTTCCAGTGACCTGGGCGCCACCACCTCCGGTCTGTCTTCCACACGGTCAAGTTTTATTAGCCATGAGTCTCGACCGCATACTCCTCCTCACCCTGATGCTCCTTCCTCCCACCATGCCGAGTGTCGTCAGACAGCAACTGATCCCACACTTGGACACTCTGAAGAGCTGTTCACTGGTCCATTTCCATATTTGTGCCCCTCGCCTACTCCGCTTGAAGTGGTGGAAGAGGAGATCCCATGTAGCGATGCCCAAATAGTTGAACAGCCACGGCCACAGGAAGTCCACGCTGGCAATTTGTCACAAGAGGTGGACGATGATGAGACACAATTGCCAGGAAGTGAGGAGGATGATCGTGGTGCGCAAGTGGAAGAGGAGGAGGTGGTGGATGATCTAGTAACTGACCCAACGTGGCAGGAGGACACGCAGAGAGAGGCCAGCAGCACACAGGGGGAGTGAGGCAGAGTACCCCAACAGGCAGGAAGAAGCAGTGTGGTGGCCGCACACAGAAGGCTGGCAACAGTTCCCCGTAACACCAACACGAGGGACCTTGCCAGTACAACTGGTAGGTCTTCCAGAGTCTGGAAGTTTTTTAAAGACTCTGCTGATAACCCCAAAAAGGCCATTTGTACCACCTGCCAAGCCAGCATCAGCAGGGGTGACAAAACTACCAGCCTGACCACCACCAGCATGATCAGGCACATGCCAGCAAAGCACCCGACTTTGTGGGGCGAACCCCAGGGACCACGACTAGTGTCAGTGGGTGTCAACACTGCTTCTTCTGCTGTTGTGCGTGTAATAGAACCCCCTGTGGTGCGTGCAAGGCAATCCCCTGTCCATACTGCATGCAAAGATGCCCCCTCCTCTCAGTCTTCACTTGTTATGGCAATTTCTCAAGAAACAGCATCAACGTCCACGTCCACGTCCCACCGCAGCGTTCAATTGTCCATAACCCAGAGCTTTGAACGAAAGCGCAAATTCGCAGCCAACGCCCCACAGGCCACAGTCCTAAATTCGCACATTTCACGACTGTTTGCGTTGGAAATGCTGCCTTTTAGGCAGCCAGAGTATGATGAGATGGATCAAGAAGCCGTAATGGGCGATTAAACACAGCCCAGCCTCATCTCATCTCAACGTGCATTGGGGGACAATGAGGGAGAGGAGGAGGAGGAGGAAGAACAGGAGCTGGTATCATGCGCTGTAGACGGTAGTACCTGTACAACTGTCATACAGTCGGTTCAGCGTGAGTGGCCTGAGGACAGGGGGGAGGAGGAGGAGGAGGAGAGCATGGTCAGTCGTCATCTTGGTGAGGACACGGAAGTCTTGCCCGTTACCAGTCTGGCACGCATGGCTGACTTTATGTTACGCTGCCTTAACCGTGACCCTCGCGTTGTCAAAATGTTGGGTGACAGCCATTACTGGTTGGTGACACTTTTAGACCCCCGCTACAAGGAGAACTTTCACTCTCTTATTCCTGATGTGAAGAAGTCTACAAAAATGTGGCAGTACCAGAAGGCCCTTGCGGCAGAACTATTAAAAAAATTCCCATCTGAACACGCTAGCGGCAAAGGTCACAGTTCGTTGACCAACCAAGGCGTACAGGTGAGAGAGACGCAGCTCTAATCCAGCAGAGGCAGGAGAACACTGTCAACATTCTGGGACAGTTTTCTGAGACCCGCCCAGCTTGTAGGCCCTGAGGCGCGGGGTACTCTCACAAGGAGTGGAAAGTTTCAAAAGATGGTGAGGGAGTACCTTGCCGACCGTACCAGCGTCCTCTGTGATTCCTCTGTGCCTTTTAATTATTGGGTATTCAAGCTGGACACTTGGAATGAACTCGCTCTGTATGCCTTGGAGGTCCTGGCCTGCCCTGCCGCTAGCGTGTTATCGGAGCGTGTTTTTAGTGCTGCTGGGGGAATTATAACTGATAAGCGCACTCGCCTGTCAACTGACAATGCTGACAAGCTGACCCTTATCAAAATGAACAAGGGCTGGACTTCTCATCACCACCAAATGACAGCAGAGTAACATAAAGTCAAATCCACTGTGTTTTTCGGGAGGTGTATTCCCATGCACCGCTTAACACCCACACATGGGTATATGCTTCCTCATTTCGGCTGTATTTTGCTCTTCTCCTTATCCTCAGCCTCCACCACCACTATACCACCAGTTGGCCGTGGTCCGTGTTGCCAGCATTGCAAGTTCCTCCGTCCTAATTTTTGGCAGCTTTTGCATGGAAGGCATAGGCAAAGACTATGGGAGACACACTCCCCAATAATGGGAATAATGTTTTTAATATGCTGTACTGCATGTCTCTTGTAAGGGGCATGAAAACCATCTTGTTAAGCTACTGCGACCTCCACCACTTTTCCAAGGGGCATTGATATTGTCTTTTTATTCCACTGCGACCTCCACCATTCCTCCAAGGGGTATTAAAACCGTCTTGTTAATATACTGCAACCTCCACGTCTCTTCCAAGGGGCATTAGAACCCTCTTGTTAAGCTACTGCAACCTCCACGTCTCTTCCAAGGGGCATTAAAACCGTCTTGTTAAGCTACTGCGACCTCCACCACTTTTCTAAGGGGTATTGATATTGTCTTTTTATTACACTGCGACCTCCACCATTCTTCCAAGGGGCATTAAAACCGTCTTGTTAAGATACTGCGACCTCTACCACTTTTCCAAGGGGCATTAAAACCATCTTGTTAAGCTACTGCGACCTCCACCACTTTTCCAAGGGGCATTAAAACCGTCTTGTTAAGCTACTGCGACCTCCACGATTCTTCCAAGGGGCATTAAAACCATCTTGTTAAGCTAATGCGACCTCTACCACTTTTCCAAGGGGCATTGATATTGTCTTTTTATTCCACTGCGACCTCCACCATTCTTCCAACGGGCATTGCATTTCCTCCTAATTTTAGTCAGCTTTTGCTTTTCAATGCATAGGCGAACACTAAGGGAGACCTACTCCCCAATAATGGGTAGAAGGTTTTTAGTATGCTGTAATCCACGTCTGTTTCAAGGGGCATTGCAGTTCCTCATAATTTTTGGAAAGCCTTCCATTCACTGCTTAGGCCAACAGTGCACAGGAGACCCAGTTGCTATAAATGGAAAAAATGGTTTAGTTAAGGCCCTCTGACCTCCATGTCACTTCCAAGGGGCATTGGAGTGCCTCAAAATTTTTGGTAGGCATTGCACTCACTGCATGCCCTATAACTGTGTAGCCGAACCGCTCCTTTTGGTATAGAAACATATCCTACAAGACATATGTGGTTGACTGGCCTGATATTGATGTGAATGGTCCCTGTTCCTCCTGCTCTTTCTCCTTTGCCACCACCTCATCCATCATTCATCACCTGAAGCTTTGTTTTAATGGGAGTCGTAGAACTGGGATAGTAGCAGGGAAACATCCAGCAATCCTCAGAGGAGGTAGGATATGCGCCAAAACGCTGACCACCTCAGGCCTAGCCGCTACTACATACATGTGCTTGCATTCCAAGAAAACAAAGCAGACGCTAACTTCTATCATCATCATCATGCTCCTGACCTTGGCACTCTCAACTCCCCTGATGGAGAAGCTAGGGCCCACTGGAGGAGTCTGGTTCTCTGGTGGGCTCGTCCAATGCTGCCCTAAAGCAGGCTAGGCTAAGAAAAGTGTGGGGGAAGTTCCCAGGAGAAATAGGGGCGGCTGGGGACTGTTTATGGACACCCGGCCGCCCCCAGGCGGCTGGGGACCGTGTGTGGACACCCGGCCGCGGGGCGTCTGAGGACCGAGTATGGACACCCGGTTGCCCCCTGGCGGCTGGGGACCAAGCGTGGACACCCGGCCACCGGGAGGCTGGGGACTGAGTATGGATATCTCGCTGCCAAATCAGCCATGAGGTAGTGGCCAGCTTCGGCCTCCTCCAAACTAAAAGGCCCCATTTCAAGTGCAAGCTAGCAGTATGGTATTGGGGGTGGGTGGGTGGCAGGCTGCATACTTGCGCTTGCATTGCAAGGAATGGGGGAGGTACAATTGAACACTAACCTGGGACAAGGACTTGCACGAGGATAGTTGCAAGTCTGCATCTTCTGATGCGGCAAGGATCACTTCTGATGGGCACACTTTTAGGCAGTGACCTGGGTGTCAGAGATGCTTCCAGGGGTCTTCCTCATGCTGTTCCCATGTCTTTTCAGCACTGTATGCATGTGTCACACAGCACATGGCCAGATAAGATTGTAAAATGTTAAAATGACATTTCCCGGTGAATGCATTTGTCACAGTTGAAAGCAATACAAAAGTGCAAAAATGCATAAAAAATGCTACTTGTGAACATAGCCCAAGGTGTGGAGGAGTATTTTTGTTTTTGGTTATTTATTTTACCTTATACACAAGTCTTTACCCTGGAAAGGAAGTTCCTTAACATTTTTCACTGGAAAACCATTTCAGTTTCGTTTTTGAACGTTTTATTGTGAGCCCGTAAAAGTGGCTTAATACCTCTGTCCACGTTGTTGACAGCAGTGACCAGGGGGGCAGAAATGCTTCTTGGGGCAATGCCCATGCTGTCCTCATGTCTTTTGAGCACTGTCACTATCGTTTTGGGCACTTTTTAGGCTTTCTACAGACTGCCGGGGGTGCCACCGCAAAGATGCTCAGGTCTTTCATAGACTAACATTGGGCTCGTTGCTCGGGTCGAACACCCGAGTATCACGGTTAGCTCGGCCCGAGCTTCGAGCACCCGAGCATTTTAGTGCTCGCTCAACACTAAAGGTGAACCTTCGGCCAAGTCTGAGGTCCAGAGCACTCTGGAAGAGGTTTTCATCCAGGATATCTCTGTACTTGCCCACATTCATGTTTCCTTCAATTGCAACCAGTTGTCCTGTCCCTGCAGCTGAAAAACACTCCCATAGTATGATGCTGCCACCACCATGTTTCACTGTTGGGATTGTATTGGGCAGGTGATGAGCAGTGCCTGCTTTTCTCCACAAATACCACTTAGAATTATCACCAAAAAGTTCTATCTTCATCTCATCAGACCAGAGAATCTTATTTCTCATAGTCTGGGAGTCCTTCACAGCCTCTCCTTAGTGCAAGACATATGAAAGCCCGCGTAGAGTTTGCTCAAAAACACATGAAGGACCCCCAGACAATGAGACTCCTTGGGCAGTTCCTTTGAGCTTGTGATTCTCATTTGGTCTGACATGCACTGTGAGCTGTGAGATCTTATATAGACAGGTGTGTGCCTTTCCAAATCAAGTCCTATCAGTTTAATTAAACACAGCTGGACTCCAATGAAGGAGTAGAACCATCTCAAGGAGGATCACAAGGAAATGGACAGCATGTGACTTAAATATGAGTGTCTGAGAAAAATGTCTGAATACTTATGACCATGTGATATTTCAGTTTTTCTTTTTTAATAAATTTGCAAAAATTTCTACATTTCTGTTTTTTTCAGACAAGATGGGGAGCAGAGTGTACTTTAATGAGAAAAAAAATGAACTTTTTAGAATTTACCAAATGGCTGCAATGAAACAAAGAGTGAAAAATGTAAAGGGGTCTGAATACTTTCCGTACCCACTGTATATACGTATACTAGGCTTTTACCTCAGTCCTGTGGACCAGCTGTTGAGTGCCATCATCATTCATTCTGAAAGTTTCCAAGAATGGATCCGACTTGCTGAAGAAATCCTGAAATGAAATGGTATTCAATGAAATGGATTGGCAGCTCCATTCTGTTTGTTTGCATCTCTTCTTTCACAGTTGATTGAAATAGGAGATTCAATAACTAGAAGATTTGTCCCTCTGCTTTTACTGTTTTACAACATCTAATTCTACTTCTTTTATCTCAGCACTACAGCTGGTATCCGCAAATATCTTTTATCTTTTTATGCAGTCTTATCTATCTAAAGTGTTTATATTACAATCTATCTGATTGTCACATTATTATAGAGCCCTGATCCTGTGCTGTCAGGCTCTGTCACTCTGACTTGGTGAGCTGCGCTAAGAGCGCAGGGTTATGAGGAGGTGTGCACACTCATGTCATCACTGGCTGGCTACTCATGTCAATGACACACTGCTCAGCACTGCTGTTTGTGTCTTTTTAAAGTAGTGGCAATTCAAAAATCTGTCTTAACCTCATTAACTAACCACACCCACTGCCAAAAACTGATAGCAACATGAAAGTTTATATCTCAACCGACTATACACTACCCCTTGTGTCTGACCCTTGGATTGCTGACCCTGGACTGATCTAACCTTCTACTTGCCTGAAGATTCTATCTCTGATTCTATCTTCCTGGTTCTCACACCAGCTATCCTTTTGAAAATGTCCCTGCAGTCTGACTTTATCCCTGTCTTAGTCCCTCTAATTGTGCTCTGGCTATACAACTACTTTACTGCCAATTTGTACCACCGGCCAGCAGCTACTCCTAGATACAGCCCAGGGGGTTTCACAGCAAAGGCTAGATCCCTGCATAGGGGTTTTAAGGTACAAACTGTTGCGTTCCCTGTGATCTGTTGACTGCTTTGCAGGCACTTTAACACCGCGATCGACCCGTGCCTGTTAACATGTTAAATGCCGCTGTCAATCACTGATTTCAAAGCTACCAATAGACCGTGAAACACAAAAGGCTTAGAAAAATGCAACATTTTTAATGAAACCCGAGTGCTAAAATGATTTTATTCCAAATTTTAAAAAAAAATGACCCCAAAAATGGACAATCTCTTTAAGCTTTCTAATTGGATGCACTGGTGGCCAAAACTAGCTGCGTACTCAAACTGCTGTCACAGGAGTGCCTTATAAAAGGTAAGTAAAATAATATGTTCTTCTCTCTAAGCCATATCTTTCCCAATATAAGATAATACTAATGTGTTACCTTTTAATGGCAGACTGGTGCTGCATTTTATATTTTAGTTTATTATCACCAGTTGCTAATGTAGGACAGAGTAGCTGAATAGAGACTTTCTAGCATAATTACTTAGCATCCCCTTTTTGCATTCTTTAAAAGGAACCTGTCATGAAGAATTAGGCCCTTGAACTGCCACCAATCTGCTATCTAGCATAGTAAACATAGTCCCAATTATCTTCTTTTTTCATTTTCCCGAGTACAGTAACATACAGAAAGGAACTTTGAGGGCTGAATTCCCAAACCTGAATACAATCACGGGGATGGACTCAAGCTTGCCAGTCCCCCTTCTGGCTTAAGTGACATACTGTTTGCTGAACACCTCATCACAATCTAGAGAACTGCTCCACCATGTAATGGTATAATGATTTGGAAGCACAGCCTGGCTGGTGCTGGGTTTTCAAATGACCCAATGTATTAATTATCCAAACATACAAAAAAAAAAAAATGTCTTTTTATGGTGATTGTGAAACTTTCCATACGCTACACAAAACGGATACCCTCCTGTTATGGTAGCAGATCAGGGTTTAAAAATGTATTAGACATCTCTGTACTGAGCTTTCACACATTTGGCCCAAGGGATTACAAACCTACTGCTGTTCAGATATGGATATTTTATTCTAAGTGATTTTTGTTTTAGAAAAAATGTATTCGTAGATGTTAAAAAAAAAAAATCAGCATTTTACCTTGTCATCTAATTTTCGAGCACTGAATGAGAGTTCAACATAGTCATCATTCCCAGATAATTCTTCTGCAATCACCTAAAAAGGAAACAATGGTAAGGGTTAATTCAATGTCCAATTTCAAAGAAGTCAGATATTTTGAATATACTAGTTGATGTGGGCAACACAGAACTTTGTAGATAAGTTTTAATGCAAAAGTGTAAAGCAGACCTTAAAGGGGATCTCTGGGAATAGAAAAAAAATGTTATGACAGCTCAGGTGCCTGTGAGCATGTGCAGTAGGAAGCTCCGCCGATGGGACCTGGAGATTTCCTAGACTAAACAAATTTGCTAATTAAAGGTATTAAGCAGATTATTTATAATGATATCTTCTCTATTTCTCTATTTTTTCCCTGCAGAACCTCTTTAAAGAAAGTTTATTATTGTACATGTTGCAGTCAATTTATATTTTTCTATATACCAAATGTATAACTTACACCAAATGCAATATGACCCGAATGTGTGACTATACCCCTAGTGGAAGTTTGACCCTAATTGTTGTTGGCTCCTCTTACTGGAGGACAGAGCCTATGGGACTTCTCGTGCCTTATTTAGCGATAAACAGTGGCTGTGGCAGTCGCATATGTTACAAAATGTGTTGGGTTTCTTCTTGCTGGTTGCAAGTCGCACACAACTCACTTGCCATAGACGTAATATCAAGTCGCACGTGACATACAACTGGAGTACGACTTGTCTACAACTTGGCTATTTAATTTTCAGCAAAAACATCAGACAGCACTTGGATGCCATCCGTATCCTATCCATTTTTCACAGACTGTTTAATAGTAGAAGCTTGAAAAACCTCCATCAGTTTATTTTTTCACTCGAAAAAAAACTGATGAAACTCTGACCAAACTCTGATGGGAAAAGCTGACAACACACTGACCAAACTCTGATGGGAAAAACTGACAACACACTGACCAAACTCTGATGGGAAAAACTGACAACACACTGACCAAACTCTGATGGGAAAAACTGACAACATACTGACTAAACTCTGATGGTAAAAACTGACAACATACTGACCAAACTCTGATGGGAAAAACTGACAACATACTGACCAAACTCTGATGGGAAAAACTGACAACACGTTGACCAAACTCTGATGGGAAAAACTGACAACATACTGACCAAACTCTGATGGGAAAAACTGACAACATACTGACCAAACTCTGATGGGAAAAACTGACAACATACTGACCAAACTCTGATGGGAAAAACTGACAACATACTGACCAAACTCTGATGGTAAAAACTGACAACATACTGACCAAACTCTGATGGTAAAAACTGACAACACACTGACCAAACTCTGATGGTAAAAACTGACAACACTCTGACCAAACTCTGATGGTAAAAACTGACAACACACTGACCAAACTCTGATGGGAAAAACTGACAACACACTGATAAAAGACTGTTGTTTTTTGTGTACGAGAAAAATTAGTGATATCTGAATGAGCCGTTAGGTCAGCAGGAGAATTCAGATCACCCTCCTTGATGGAAACTTATATAAGTTTCTGGTGTGGTGAAGCCCCGAGTCTCGTCTCTGCCAGACGTTGGTTATGCTTGTTAAGAAAGCGAATCCAGGTTCAATCCATAAAATTTAAATCCTTTATTTTGTGATTAAAAATGAATATGGCAACACTAAAATATTTCTAAGCATAGGCATGATTGGGGATGAGGGGTGCAAGGAGGTGAAACCAGATGTGTTTCGAACGACTGCTGCGTTCTTAACCTTGATCTTATGTTTAAGAACACAGCAGTCTGAATTTAAGAATGCAGCAGTTCAAGCAGTCTGAATTTAAGAATGCAGCAGTTGTTTGAAACGTGCCCGGTTTCACCTCCTTGCACCCTCATCCCCAGTCATGCCTACACTTAGGCATATTTTAGTGTTGCTATGTTAATTTTTAATAAAGGATTTAAATTTTATAGATTGAAGCTGGATTCACTTTCTTCACAAGCACATTTTTAGAACATAGGGGGCGATTCATTAAGACTTGTATAGCGCACACCAATCTTAATGAAGAGCTCGCTGGAGAACACTGACTTGATTTATTAAGCGGCGTGTATCGCTTAATAAATCAGGCACGTCTGATACCAAAGCACATCTTAATGAATCGGCCCCTTAGTTTTATTTCTTATGTGGCGCAAAACTTAATGAGCATTAATATAAAAACTATCTTTGTTGTTCACAGCAGCCAAGCACAATGCAACTTTTACTTAATTACATGATGCAAACTGAAATTGTAATCTAACAATTAAAAACTGCACATATTTAGAAAATTAAGCGAGTCAGTTTACCTAAGGTTATGTTCTCCTGATGAGTTTTGGGTGAGTTTTTGACGCTGCATATTTTTGTTTCAACGTCTTACAGTTCCAGCAAAGTGGATGGAATTCATAGAAATCTCATGCACACTGTGCTTTTATTTTACACAATGTAAACTGACCTGCCATACCTTTTTGAAACCTGCAACATATCAATTTTTCTTACGCTGAGTTTTCTATGCAGATTTTTCCCATAGACTTGTATTAGGTGAGGATAATCTGCAGGTAAAAAACGCTCATGCATTTTTAGTGTGTTTCCATGCATGACTGTATCAACGTTTTATCAAAGTCAAATATCAGAAAGCATCAAAAACAAAGCAGCTTTGTGTAAAACATGGCATACCAAAAAAGAGACAAAAACTGCAGCATGAAAACTGCGATAAAAGTGCAAGTAAGAAGCGCAGGTAACCGAATTTACCTAATAAGTGCAGAAAATCTGTAACATCAAAAACTCAACAAATACTCATTCTGGGAATGTAGCCTAAACGCTCTTTTGCACAATAATATCTCAAACATTTTAGATGGTATTTTCTGCAAGGATTTTGGTGGCAGTTTTTATTTTTCAAAAATTTTAAACATTCTGTGGTTGAAAAAAATCATTTTCTATGGCAGCAAAACCTTATAATAATAGCATACATATATTTTTCTGTATTTAAATTAAGTATAACATCAGAACTCAAAGTGTGTCCTGTAGTATATTCATTTTAGCAGGCCTGTGTCATGCAAATGTTATATATCAATAAAATTGAGTATAGGAATCACAATAGAAAGCCATCGTGTGTCATAAGTTCAGTAGACAGATTCCCATCGAGCTGTCAGGGTCAAGTGCTAAATATCAATTCGGGTACTGGTTATGTTCACTGGATGAAAAAAGAAAATAAAAACGCTAAAGGAAAAAGAACAGTAAGGCAAAATGCTACAGACTTTAATAGGAGTCTAAGTCTAAGATATCATAGCCATGAAAAATATTATTTTCACATGTATTGTACGCAGTTGAAGAATTAAAAAAATGCTGTAATTTCAGGCAGCACTCTTCATTATGTATTTTTTTCAGCCTCATATTCCACAGCACTTGAGGCTACGTTCCCATGATGATCTTTTGGTGAGTTTTTCATATTGCACAATTTCAGCACTTATTAAGTAAATGAGGTTACTTACGTTTTTAATTGTATTTTTTTTACATGAGTTTTTATTGCTGCATTTTTTGTCTCTTTTTGGTATGTCATGATTAAAACAAGCTTTATTAATACAGTCATGTGTGGATTAAATGTGTTTTTCATGCTGCGGAAATGCACTAAAAACACGTGTGTTTTTTTATCTGCAGATTTTCTGCATCTATTGCAAGTCTATGGAAAAATCTGAACATAAAACTGAGCGTTCCCGCAAGAAAAATTGACGTGTTTTTGGATTTCAAACACGCACCGCAGGTCAGTTAAAAAAAAGCACAGTGGTCATGAGATTTCTATAAATCGCATCCACTTTGCTGGAACTGTAAGGCTATGTGCCCACGATGTAGAAATGCTCCGGATTTTTCCTGAGCGTTTCTGCATCTCCCTGGCAGCAAAAACGCATGCGGATTTTACATGTGGATTGTACATGTGGATTGTACATGTGGATTGTACATGCGGATTGTACATGCGTTTTGTCATCCAGGGACAAGCGTTTTTCATGTGTTTTGCATATGCGATTTCGCATGCGGGTTGACAAGCGCTTTCCAAGCGATTTTAGCATCACTTGGAAAGTGCTTGACAACCTGGTCACACTATATAAATCCATGCAACTGGCATGGATTTTATATAGTGTGACCAAGTTAGTTAAAAAAAAAGAATAAAAATGGTAAAAAATGAAAAAAAAAAATACTCATCTTCCGATGGCCCCCGGTCTTCTACTCTGATGCGTCTGGTCTTCCCGGTGTCTCGCGGTGGTGTAAAAGGACCTTCCATGACGTTATTTAGTCATGTGACAGGTCACGCGAGCGCCGACGTCAGCGGTCTTTATAATGTGTTTTTTTATTTTAAATTCTTTTTTTCTTTACAGGTACTATGGTATCTGGGTCTGGGGGAGAGTCTCCTCTTCTGCAGACCCGAGTACCATCCGCACATTGAATTGCTTAATATCCGCATGTGTACATGTAGTCATGCGGATATTAAGCGATTCAATGCAAGTCAATGGCGGCGAAAACGCCGCGATTACGCAAAATAATTGGTAGTGCTGCGGATTTTTCCGCAATGATAATCCGCAGCGGAAATTTCCGCAGAATGTGCACAGCACATGCGCATTATTATTGGGGAATATAGCAGACCGACTAACAAGCGTTTTTTTAAGCATTTCTGCAGTGGAATTGCCGCTACGGAAACGCTTAAAAAATGCATAGTGGGCACACAGCCTAAGACACAGTTTTGAAACAGAGAAGATATGCAGAGTCAAAAATGCAGCAGTGGATCTGCGCATCCAGGGAGCTGCTGCCATCACCAGCTTCCTATACAAGCACAACATTGTTCCTGTCCTGCTCTGCCCTTCTACAGGCCATGAAACATCTCCTCTCCCTTTTTCTGACTGATGCTGAATAATTTTTGCAGCTGGCATTTTTTATTATACTTCCAGGAGGAATAACAGAGGAATTATGATCCATACAAATCCAAGTCAAGATGCTCAATAATTACCATAATTGTTATTTAACCCCTTAATGACCTGGGAATTTTTAGTTTTTGTGTTTTCCCTTTTTGTTTCTCTCCTTGTTCCAAGAACCATAACTTTTCTATGTTACAGGAAAATGTGAAAAAAAATTCAAGTACAGTTAAATTGTAAACAAAACAAATCAAAACGCAATTCCGCCATTGTTTTTTGTGTATTGAGTTTACGAGGTTCATCCTGCAGTCAAAATGACCTGGCAACTTCAGTCTCCAGCTTAGTACGATTATGGCAAAACCAAATTTGTTATTTTATTATTTAAATGGTGAAAAAAAATCAGAAACTTTGAAAATAATAATAATTAGTTTATTTCTACCCTTTCAGAGACTTATAACTTTTTAATTTTTTTTTCGTTGATGGTGCTGTGAGAGAACTTGATTTTAGTGCCCTGAGCTGATGTTTTTTGGGACACATGCTGTATGAAGTTTTTATTGTTTTATATTGCCTTTTTAGAGGAAGTGCAGCGACTAAAAGATGGCAATTGCGGCATTTTGATTTTTTTTTCTTATTGGCACTAAACATATGGTTTTCAACAATTCTATATTTTAATAGATCAGAGTTTTTCAGACTCGATGATACCAATCACCAGATTTCATAATATGAATAGCATAGATTAGATATCTTGGACCCGATGAGGCGGGTGATCTTACTTTGAAGATCTATGTTAGAATGGCCTTATAAAGCTTAAAAGGGTGGTCCAGGTTTGGCAGGAAAGTCTGTGGTCACTCTGTGTGACTGCAGACCTGTGAATCTTCACAGTGCGCGCTGTCAGGATTCTCCGGTGCCAGCGGCGAGACTGGTGGTCATGTGACAACAAGTATGCGATTTGCATACTTTAGGCCACATTCCGTCAAGACGTCTGCGGCCTTGCTCAATTAATTTGTATTAAGCGAGATTGCACATGTCTACTTTGAATGTGGCCAGGAGTATGAATATCGCATACTTGTGGTTATATGATTGCCCATTCCCTGCATCGGCACAGGAGAATCCTTACAGCATGCGGTGTGCGCTGTGAGGATTCAAAAGTAGGCAGTCACGTTGAATTGACTGCAGACTTTCATGCCAAACCTTGACAATCCCTTTAAATTAAAATTAGGATTTTATGAGTGCAGCTAGAGCCAGTTTCATAAAATGCTTATTTTTAGGCAGGGAAAATTCACAAAGGATTATACAACCAATCTGACATGGATTTTATTGAAAGTACATCATGGTTGTTCAAATGATCTATTTAAAAATTTATATTGTGAAGTCTGGTGACAGATCTATTTTATACTCAATCTCCACCCGCCTTTCCTGATTTGACAGCTCCTTAGTGTCCTTCTCTCTCCTGCTGCTGAGCTCTCACACTGCTTAGTATAAGCTGTAGCTGTCAGTCAGGCTGTAGCACTTTTTCTAATGGTAGCAGTCAGAACTATCTGTTTAAAGGGAATCTGTCACAAGCTTTTGCCACCTAATCGGAAAGCTGCATAATGTATTCAAGTGTCACTTACTGGGCTGCTTGCTATAGGTTTGATAAAATCACTGATTTATCAGCAGGAGATTATCCGTAGAGGACTAATAAAGCTGCTACCAGGCAGTTCTCCATATTCATGAGCTCTATATAACCACACCCACACCAGATTTCTGCCTATGCATAGTGTGGGTGGGGTTGTGCAGAGCTAAACATTAAGAGAACTGCTAGATTTTCAGAAGATAAATCTTGGATATTGTAAAAAATACACTAAGCAGCATCCAACTTAGAATTTTTTTCCCATTTTGTTCCACAAAAAAATAAGCTCTCATAAGACTATGTCGAAAGAAAAATAATTAAGGTGTGGCTGTTGGAAGAAGAAGAAGAAGAAAAAAAAATTAAACCACAAAAATTGACTGTAACAGGAAGGGGTTAAAGCTCACAATATAGCTACACTTGTAAGAAAAATATAAATACCTGTCAGACTATGGCTACTGTTTTATAGTTTTGGCTTTGCACTGAGGAGGGGCAACGCCCCAAAACACATGTCTGCAAATTGAGATTCTGGTTTGGTTTTTATCCTAAGTCATGTGGCAAAGAACGTTAAAGGGTTGATATGGACTCTTAGGCTTGTTACTTCCAATAGGTGGCACTAGAGTTCAAGTCCTCTTTCTCTTTTATGAGGCACTTTGAATATTTAATTTCCCAGCGGAGCATTGCATGGCCTACAAGTCTCCTTACACTTGCATGTCAGACATTCACTCTCCACAAACACATTCTATCTAATAGCAAAAAAAAACAAATCTGCCCAATTAAAATCATTAGCCACCTCTCTACCATATTTGGATCCTAAGGAATGCCACAGTTAATTATAGTTTTAATTACACATCGCTATTATCTTTACAATTTTTGTGTCGGTATGAACTTCTGTAGCAGTCATACCGTTATGGATGATTTCCCTGCTGTGTTTCCATGCTTCAGCAATGACTTTGACAGTTTCCTTTGTGACACGATCTACAGAGAGAAAGAAGAAAAGGAGAGCACATTACTCCTGTAAAATAGATATAGCTATTCATCTTATTAGCTCTTCAATGAGCTTGTCACAACAGAAAAAAAAGAACTTTTTTTCTACATCACCCTTTTATCTTTCAAGAATATTATCTGAAATGTAAAGAAGTGATTGAAGCAAAATATACAATATTTTTATTCTGTGGGACTTGCTTGTTGAATGGGAATAAATGATAAAATTCTGTATTTTCCAGCTAGAAAACATTAAATATGATGTAAAAGTAGCTACATTCTCAGAGACAGAATATGGAAAAGAGCTACTGTAGTACAGATTGCTAACAACATTATTGCTAGCTATGATAGAAACACATTGCTTCAGAGCTTAAAGGGAAACTGTCAGTAGCATCAACTCTCCTAAGACGTCTACATGCACAGTCACGTCATAGGAAGATGAATAAAATGACACCTTGATATCTGCAATCCGATGTCTTATTCCTGAGCAATCCACATTTTTCTTAATATGTAAATGATCTATGGGCCGGACTTTGATCTGCATGAGAATCTGTCTCCAGAGATAATTTTAAATGAAAATGGGTGTTACCAGTGTGAGATTTGTAGATCAGAAGAGCAGACTGTCAGTCATTACATGTCTCACACTGCTAATGTCCCCTTTCATTTATAATAAGTGATGAAGATCTGTGTCTGATCCAGACATCATAACAGTTAATTTACAGATATGAAAAACATGGATTTCTCTGGAATAAAACATCGGATCACAGAAATCAAGGTATCATTTTATTCAACTTTTTTATGACCCATGTAGATGGCTTAGGAGGGTTGAGCCTACTGACAGATTCCCTTTAATGTAAATTGGGCTATATAGTCACAGACTGGTCAAAGAGCCCATGCTGACTTCTGTCCACTACAAAGTGCCTATAATGGGCATGTGCGCATTAGAAATGAGCAATGGAAGAAGGTGGCTTCACGTTATGTACACACTGAGATTTTTTAAAGAGTTTTTTGCTTAAAAAATACTTAAAAATTGTTTTTAAAAAGCTTCCAATTCATTCCTATTGTAAAACCACTTTTCTGGTCATATATTGAGCATCTGTTTCCATTCAGGTTGTGAAAAACACCTAAAGGGAAAAATAAAGGGCATGTCACTTGTTGAAGCAACACAATGCAAAAAAGGGAGCATGACCAGTTGAAGCAGCTCCTGATGGAATTTGCTCAAAACTAGACACTGTCCGATCAAAAGGCTGCAAATAGCATTTCATGAAACAAAATATGTATCCAAAAAATGACAATAGAAGGAACGTTTCCTAAAGCGGCTTCCACTTAAAAACTTGTTGTTTTTTTTATCACAAAAATCTCTGTGTGCGCATAATCTAAGAAGGCAAACCAGGGAGGCATTGTGATGCTCTGAAGAATGTTCTGCTGGGAAAACTTAGGTCATTTTCTTCATGTGGATGCTACTTTGATGCCCACCGCCACTAGCTACCCAAAAATATTATAGATAGACCAATTGCATCCCTTTATGGCAATTGAATTTCCTAATGGCAGGTGCTCATAGGTAATCAGTGTATTTCTATTACTTATTTAAAACCAAAATAATCCAGAGCACTGTACAGGGAATGTAACTGCTCTCTGCCCCCGTCCCCATTGGGGTTCACAATCTAATTTCCAATCATACACTAACAATAAAAAAAGGCTACAGATAAAATACACTGCTCAAAAAAATAAAGGGAACAATTAAACAACAGTATATAACTCCAAGTAAATCAAACTTCTGTAAAATCAAACTGTCCACTTAGGAAGCAACACTGATTGACAATCAATTTCACATGCTGTTGTGCAAATGGAATAGACAATAGATGGAAATTATTGGCAATTATCAAGACACACTCAATAAAGGAGTGGTTCTGCAGGTGGGGACAACAGACCACATCTCAGTTCCAATGCTTTCTGGCTGATGTTTTGATCACTTTTTAATGTTGGTTGTGCTTTCACACTCATGGTAGCATGAGACGGACTCTATAACCCACAGAAGTTGCTCAGGTAGTGCAGCTCATCCAGGATGGCACATCAATGCGAGCTGTGGCAAGAAGGTTTGCTGTGTCTGTCAGCGTAGAGTCCAGAGGCTGGAGGCGCTACCAGGAGATAGGCCAGTACACCAGAAGACGTGGAGGGGGCCGTAGGAGGGCAAGAACCCAGCAGCAGGACCGCTACCTCCGCCTTTGTGCAAGGAGGAACAGGAGGAGAACTGCCAGAGCCCTGCAAAATGACCTCCAGCAGGCCACAAATGTGCATGTGTCTGCACAAACAGTTAGAAACCGACTCCATGAGGGTGGTATGAGGGCCTGACGTCCACAGATGGGGGTTGTGCTCACAGCCCAACACCATGCAGGACACTTGCCATTTGCTACAGAACACCAGGATTGGCAAAGTCGCCACTGGCGCCCTATGCTCTTCACAGATGAAAGCAGGTTCACACTGAGCCCATGTGACAGACGTGACAGAGTATGGAGACGCCGTGGAGAGCAATCTTCTGCCTGCAACATCCTTCAGTATGACCAGTTTGGCAGTGGGTCAGTAATGGTGTGGGGTGGCATTTCTTTGGAGGGCCGCACAGCCCTCCATGTGCTCGCCAGAGGTAGCCTGACTGCCATTAGGTAGTGAGATGAGATCCTCAGACCCCTTGTGAGACCATATGCTGGTGCAGTTGGCCATGGGTTCCTCCTAATGCAGGACAATGCCAGACCTCATGTGGATGGAGTGTGTCAGCAGTTCCTGCAAGATGAAGGCATTGAAGCTATGGACTGGCCTGCCCGTTCTCCAGACCTGAATCCGATTGAGCACATCTGGGACATCATGTCTCGCTCTATCCACCAACGTCACGTTGCACCACAGACTGTCCAGGAGTTGGCGGATGCTTTAGTCCAGGTCTGGGAGGAGATCCCACAGGAGACCATCCACAACCTCATCAGGAGCATGCCCAGGCGTTGTAGGGAGGTCATACAGGCATGTGGAGGCTACACACAATACTGAGCCTTATTTTGACTTGTTTTAAGGACATTACAGCAAAGTTGGATCAGCCTGTAGTGTGTTTTTCCACTTTAATTTTTGGGGTGACTCCAAATCCAGGCCTCCATTGGTTAATAAATTTGATTTCCATTGATGATGTTTGTGTGATTTTGTTGTCAGCACATTCAACTTTGTACAGAACAAAGTATTCAATGAGAATATTTGACTCATTCAGATCTAGGATGTGCTATTTGAGTGTTCCTTTTATTTTTTGGAGCAGTCTATATACATCTCATAGAAAACACAGCAATAAGATTATTTTCCAAGTAAAAGATAAAAATAATACAGTTATACAGTTACCAAATAACAAATATCACCATATGTTATTGTGGCGCCCCTGCGGGTTCAGTCGCCACAGAGGTACTGCATCTCACCCAGAGGTGTGGTATCTCACTCTCAGGTAAGGATAGAGTGCTGCCCGGGACCCTAACACCTGCATCCAACACGTCCACTTCAGTAGGGCAGGGCAAGATTGCTCCTAAGGGAGAGCACAGTCCCTGGTCCCTGGCTGGAGTGGAGGGGAACCAAGTGAGGGGGAACCATGTAGTGGGTGTGGGTGGAGAACGTAGATCAGGGGAGCACTTCAGAAGCTGTATAAAAAGGGGAGCCATCTTAGACAGACAAGCCAGTCAGAGGAGGAGAAGTGAGGGGAGCAGAGGCTCTGCAGGAGCTCTGCTCCGGAGGCTGGCCTAGTGAGAGGCCGAGGAGAAGGAAAGAAGAGAGGAGAGGGTGCAGGAGAAAGGCTCCAGGAACAGAAGGGATCCCAGGGGTACGGGAAGTGTTTGAGGCCACCCGTAAGCCCGAATCTGCCAGGTGGTGGAGGGATAGAGCCGCAGAGGGGACCGGTCCCTAAACTAGTGGAGAACTACAAGGCTCAGCTAGGAACCGGAGGCTGCTGTACTTGCAAGGTGCAGTGGCCGCAACTGCAATTATATCGCCGAGAAGGTGGCCACAGAGGGTCCAGGGGACTGCAGGTCGCCCAACAAGACCCGAGGCTACCGGATTGGGACACTGATTGTGAGGCGCAGGGCAGGAGGGCGAGAGCCAGCGCAGGAAGACGACTGAGGAAGGCACATAGAAAGGGGTCCTGTCAGGCACTCTTGAACTACCTGAGGGATTGCTGAACCCCTGCCTGATGAACGCAGCACGACGTGGGAGGTTGTAGTCCGGAACCTGTAACCTGAGGAACTTAATAACTGTAAGTAAACTCGGAAGACTGCACCCCACCGTCTCTGTGATTATTATCTGCGCCATCACCCCTGCACTACAACGCCCAGCACAACCGATAACATCTACACTGCCCTGGAGGTAAGCTCTACCTGTGGAGAGCCACAACAGCTTTGCTGCACTAACATCAGCTCCAGAGGACCTGCTCCGCAGCGGCAGCTCCCTTTAGCCGCATACCACAGGTGGCGTCACAAACTTTGTATATAAACTATAATCCCCTGTAAATATATCCCCCTTGGATTGACTGCCCTGGGTTACAGACCGGGTCACCGGCACTGTGACATCTCCCCTAGCAACGAACGGCCCGGTACAGAGTATCCCATGGCCCAGGGGGCGCGTCATTATTGTTATATACTGAACAAGTCCGCTTTACCAAAACTAAAATAGTAATAATGAGTCATATACAAGGAATTAATACCACCACACTATGACCAGATCACATATTACCACCACATAGTAACTGAATAATAGCACAATACAGATCATTATCAAAACCCCTATTACTAACACTAATATTACAACCAGTGACATTATACATAGGACTCAGGAGCTCTGTAGATTGTATACTGTGTATGGGAAATCCAGTGATTTATCGGTAACACCTGCCATTGAAATAATTTATTTTCACTTTTCTTCTTCATCCGGCACAGATACCTATGACGTCTTCCAGCTAGGACTCATCTATGCAGAAAGTAACACACATAAATCTATGATTGATCACTTCTACAGAGCCCTCCATACTTCTCCCCCACTTCTATATTGTGTCAGATGAAGAAGAAAATTGCAAGTCTAGCTTCCTGATGCCATGCACAATAACAGTACCTCTCTTTTGTTCCTCCTACAGTAACTGATCAGCAAAAATAAAATCGTTTAAAGTAGTGATGCCTCCCTTTGTGACCCCCTTACAGTAGAAATATCCCCCTCTATGGCCCCCATAAAATATTAACGCACATATTGTGCAATAGTAAAATACCCCTTTATGCTCCCTTATAGTAGTAATGTCTGTCTGCTCAAATACAAAAGTAATGCCCCCTCCCCAGTGGCAACAATACAGTAGTAATTACACCATATGTGGCGTAATAGTATCCACCATTTTTGCCTTGAAACAGTTAGAACATCTTATATTCTGTACCCATAAATTTATAATGTATGGGCTACAAAGGGCAATATTATGAATGTTCCCCATTATGGAGTAATAGTGTTCCCTCATTCTGGCCCCAATAAAGCAATACTGTCCGTTAATTGGCCTTCTACAATAATTATATCCACCACTTGCTTCCATAAACTAATAATGTATGTTCCTCATTCTGGCCCCCATACAGTAATTATGTCACCCATCCTTTAATAACATCCCACGTCCTGGCCCCCATGCTTTAGTAATGTCCCCTATTCTTGCCCACATCTCTTAATAAAGTCCCCATCCTAGCCCCTTTTTATAATAATGCCCCCCATCCTAGCCCTCATTCTTTAATAATGTCCCCCATCCTAGCCTTCATCCTTTAGTAATGTCCCTCATCTTGGCCCTTTTCTTTAATAATGTACCCTATCCTGGCCCCCATTTTTTAATAATGTCCTCCATTAAGATGAGTTCAGAGAGCAAATTTGTAAAACATGCAGATTTTGGTCTATATTTTTAGGCTAGTTCTACAGTTTTTTTTATGTGTATACATTTATCTTATACATAGGCTCTATTCGTATTTGGAAACAAGCTAACAAAAATCGTGATTTGTTAAGGGATTCAGTGAGGCAAACTAACACAAGAAAAAATCCCCTATGTAAGAATAATAAAATATTAATTTAAAGGGTATGCATTAAAAAAAACAAACAGAAATAGAAAAAATAATGATAAAGATAATGGTGCAGGAAAAAGTTGTGTAAGTAATCAACAGGAAAAGCAACGGGAAAAAAAGGTTGCAATTCCACTGAACACATTTCATGTTGGCTTATGACGGTTATGATAGAGTCACATACTGCTGTATTTCATACCGTAAAAAAATATAAATGTGATAGACCCATTATAAGTTATGGAATCTTAATATGATCATGACTAGCCATAATAAATGCTATATTATTCCTGTCCTGGATCCTCTAAAAATGAAGTTAAAGAGATATTCCCACATTGTACAAATTATGGCATGTCGATAGGATATACAGTACTATGAATGTAAAGTGGGTGCTCACCAAAGGAGCTGTTATTGGTGATTCGGTCATAAATCCCTTTCATATGTATGAGATCTCTGACCATGTCTGTGGTGTGCGAAAGGGTCCCCATTCTCGGACTAAATGCATGTTCAATTGGTGGGGCCTGCATCTGCTATACGATTATGGCATATCCTGAGGATATGCAATAGACGATTTAAATGGGAATATCCTTTACGCAGAGAAAACAGAGCTTTACTTATGAAGAAAATTACAGTTGCATGTAAAAGTTTGGGCACCCTTGGTCAAAATTACTGTTATTGTGAACAGTTAAGCAAGTTGAAGATGAAATGATCTCTAAAAAGCTTAAAGTTAAAGATGACATATTTCCTTTATATTTTAGGCAACAAAAAAAAAAATTTTTTACATTTTAAAAATTACAAAATGGAAAATGGGCCGATGCAAACGTTTGGGCACCCTTGGAGATTTGTGTGCTCAGATAACTTTTATCAAGATTTCATACCTTAATTCGTTTGTTAGGGTGATGGCTTGTTAACGATTATCATTAGGAAAGGTCAGGTAATGCAAATTTACCAGCTTAATAAAAACTCAGCCTCCTCTAACCTTATGCCAAAAAACAACAACCATGGGTTCTTCTAATCAGCTGCCTAGCACTCTGAAAATGAAAATGGTGGAGGCCCACAAAGCAGGAGAAGGCTATAAGAAGATAGAAAAGTGTTTTCAAGTTGTCCATTCCTCAGTTCGAAATGTAATTAAGAAATGGAAGTTAACAGGAACAGTGGAGGTCAAGATAAGGTCTGGAAGACCAAGCAACTTTTCAGTGAGAGCTGCTCGTAAGATTGCTAGAGAGGCAAATCAGAACCACTGCTTGACTGCAAAAGACCTTCAGAAAGATTTAGCAGACTCTGGAGTTGTGCTACATTGTTCTGCTGTTCAGAGACACCTGCAGAAATATGGCCTTCATGCAAGAGTCATCAGAAGAAAGTATGCAAAAGAACATCTAAACAAGCCTGATGCATTTTGGAAACAAGTCCTGTGGACCGATGAGGTTAAAATACAACTCTTTGGCCACAATGATCAAAGCTATGCGTGGAGAAAAAAGGGCACAGAATTTCAGGAAAAGAACATCTCGCCAACCATTAAGCATGGGGGTGGATCACTCATGCTTTGGGGTTGTGTTGCAGCCAATGGCACGGGAACATTTCACATGTAGAGGGAAGAATGAATTCAATTTAATTTCAACAAATTCTTGATGCAAACATAACATCTGTAAAAAAGCTGAAGTTGAAAAGAGGATGGCTTCTACAAATGGATAATGATCCTAAACACAGGTCAAAATCCACAATAGACTACCTCAAAAGGTGCAAGCTGTACATTTTACAATGGCCCTCACAGTCCGCAGATCTGAACATCATTGAAAATTTGTGGCTAGACCTCAAAATAGCAGTGAATGCAAGACGACCCAGGAATATCAGACAGCTGGAAGAATTTTCCAAGGAAGAATGTATGAAAATCCCTCAAATAAGAATTGAAAGACTGTTGTCTGGCTACAAAAGTGTTTACAAGCTGTGATACTTTCAAAAGGGGGTACTAGATGCTAATCATGCAGGGTGCCCAAACTTTTGCATCGGCCCATCTTCCTTTTAGTAATTTTTAAAATGTAAATGATGAAAATATTTATATTTTTTTGCCTAAAATACAAAGGAAATGTGTCATCTTTAACTTTAGGCCTTTTAGAGATCATTTCATCTTCAACTTTCTTAACTGTTCACAATAATAGTAATTTTGACCAGGGGTGCCCAAACTTTTACATGCCACTGTATACAGTAGGTACAGAAAGTATTCAGACCCCTTTAAATTTTTAACTCTTTGTTTCATTGCAGCCATTTGGTAAATTCTAAAAAGTTCATTTTTGTATCATTAAAGTACACTTTGCACTCCATCTTGACTGAAAAAAAAAACAGAAATGTAGAAATTTTTGCAAATTTATTAAAAACTAAAAACTAAAATATCACATGGTCATAAGTATTCAGACCCTTTGCTCAGACACTAATATTTAAGTCATATGCTGTCCATTTCCTTGTGATCCTCCTTGAGATGGTTCTACTCCTTCACTGGAGTCCAGCTGTGTTTAATTAAACTGATAGGACTTGATTTGGAAAGGCACACACCTGTCTATATAAGACCTCACAGCTCACAGTGCATGTCAAACCAAATGAGAATCAAAGGAACTGCCCAAGGAGCTCAGAGACAGAATTGTGGCAAGGCACAGATCTGGCCAAGGTTATAAAATAATTTCTGCATTACTCAAGTTTCCTAAGAACACAGTGGCCTCCATAATCCTTAACCCTAGAACGCATGACCATAAAAATCTACACTTTCACATACCTGGGGCCTTTTAGGCCCGTGTGCAAATAATAAATAAATGACCAGCTGGAAATGACAAACAACTATATACCTGAGGAATACCTAGAGTTTCAAAATTCTAACTAAAGAAATCTTGCAGAAAATAGAAAACAATTAACAGGGCGGGCCTGCGAGGCCCCAGGTATGCGTTTTAGGGTTAAATGGAAAAAGTTTGGGACCACCAGAAGTCTTCCTAGACCAGGCCGTCCAGCCAAACTGAGCAATCGTGGGAGAAGAGCCTTGATGAGAGAGGTAAAGAAGAACCCCAAGATCACTGTGGCTGAGCTCTAGAGATGCAGTAGGGAGATGGGAGAAAGTGCCACAAAGACAACTATCACTGCAGTCTGGCCTTTATGGCAGAGTGGCCCAACAGAAGCTTCTCCTCAGTGCAAGACATATAAAAGCCTGCATAGAATTTGCTCAAAAACACATGAAGGACTACCAGACTATGAGAAATAAGATTCTCTGGTCTGATGAGATGAAGATAGAACTTTTTGTTGATAATTCTAAGCGGTATGTATGGAGAAAACCAGGCACTGCTCATCACTTGCCCAACAGTCAAACATGGTGGTGGCAGCATCATGCTATGGTAGTGTTTTTCAGCTGCAGGGACAGGAAGATTGGTTGCAATTGAAGGAAACATGAATGCAGCCAAGTACAGAGATATCTTGGATGAAAACCTCTTTCAGAGTGCTCTGGACCTCAGACTTGGCCGAAGGTTCACCTTCCAACAAGATAATGACTAGTGTTGAGCCACCCCCGTAGTGTTCGAGTTCGGTTCGGTTCGTCGAACACCCGTGTGTTCGCCGAACTGTTCGTCGAACTGTTCGTCGAACACCTTCGAACACCGTTAAAACCAATGGCAGGCAAACAAAAACACATAGAAACACATAGAAAACACCTTCAAAGGTGTCCAAAAGCTGACAAACTGCTCAGAAGACACAACTAACACATGGAAAAGTGACAAGTACATATAGTCATGCGAAAAGAAAAGAGGTGGAGGAGTAAAAGGAGGGGGAGACACAGATATAGGCATGTCATGCCCTTCTAAAATCCAAAAAGTGAGAAGCCGAGACGGCCAGTCCGCTCCTGCCCGTGCCACCTCCGTGTCGCCGGGTTTGTGCCAGAGCCGCGGTGAACCCTGACGGCCAGCCCCCCTCTCCCAATACTGGTGCCTGTCCGCTGGTGGGTCGAGAGAGCCCCCCTGTGGTGGAGGCAGCTCTAAGCTTTTTAATTTAAATTGTCCCTCTAATTTGAATGAATACACTTTAAATCCATTTACAAGGATCTATTGGAGGGCAAGTCTCATGCCAGCAGCCGCGTAATTCCAGCTCCAGTAGCGTCCACTAAAGCTGCTGCAGTTAAAAAGCTTTTATAAGGATCGAGCTCGGCTGTCCACCGCAAGGCATCCTAGTGCCAGTCCCAGCCCCTATGCCTTGGGGTGCCTCCTGATGCTCTTCACTAAGTATCCCGTGGTCCCGAAGCATTTCCTTTGAAAAAATTAAGTGTCCAAACTACAGGTGGTGTAGCTTGCTTAACAGCCAGGATAATCCGCTGACTAGCAGACACTGCTACTAGGCACAAAGTATTTCCTGGGCTAGATGCAGTTAAAAATTTGTAAGTAGATACTCTCGTTGGATGCTGAGAAAGCATTCCATAGAGTCTCCTGGCACGCCATATATGATTCTCTTAAAAAGCTTGGGGTAGGGGTCTAGGGGACCCTTTTATAGCCAAAATCACGGCCCTGTATCACAATACGTCACCTAGGCTGAAGATAAATGGAACTGTAGCACCGAGGGCTCGGTTGCTACAGACGTATTGCACCTCACCCAGAGGTGTGATATCTCACTCTCAGATAAGGATGGAGTGTGGATCAGGACCCGACACCTGCATGCATTACACCACATTGCCGTGGGGCAGGGCGACCAATATGCCCCTGAGATGGGCACGACAGTCCCTGTCCCTGGCTGGAGTGGGGGGAGGGAACACTGAGGAAGGGGAACCCTGCAGTGCAGGAGCAGGGAGGAAGCAGTTCCTGGGTGCATTGAGAAGGGAGTATAAAAGGTGAGCACCATCTTAGTTCAGTGCAGAGAAGTCTGAGCAGAAGTGGCAGGGAGCAGGGGCTCTGCATGAGCTCTGCTCCGGAGGCGGGCCTAGTAACAGAGGCCCAGGCCTGCAAGAGGGAGAAGGAAGGAAGAGGAGCGGAGAAGGCTCCAGGAACGAGGAATGAAGGGATCCCAGGGGTGCGGACGGGCGAGTCGCCACCGCACGCCCGAATCCACCTGCGTGGAGGGGTCAGGCCAAAGGGGGAGACCGGTCCCCGAACTAGTGGAGGCAGGAAACGACCCTCAGCTAGAAACCGGAGGCTCTGACATTTTATGTGGCGCAGCCCCTTGCTCCACCCGCTAGGAAGGCACCACATAGGGTCAGGGAAACTGGCGCCAAGTTTACCAAGAGGAGGCCCGAGGCAGCCGGACAGAAGTGTTGGTAAGAAAGGCCAGACAAAGGACACACAAAGGGGGTCCTGTGAAGCGCTCCAAAGTTATCTGGGAGTTGTCTGAGCCCCTCACCTGGTGAGCAAAGTACGACGTGGGCAGCCGTTACCTGCAGACGTGGTCTGGATAATAAGAACTGTGAGTAAAGGCCCTGAACTGCATCACTGACTCCGTGTCGTTACTGCTGCTGCCCTGCACCATCACCCCCATCCTCTGCATACACTGCCCTGAGGCTATACTCCTCCCGTGGGGAGTTATGCTACGCTCTGCTGCACCCACAACACCAGCCTTAGCGGTCTGCCTGTAGCGGCGGCTCACTCTGACCGCAATCCACGGGTGGCGTAGTCGGACATTTAAACATCAAAACCACATAAATAGTTCCGCCACTGGTTTGACCGCCCTGAGCCACGGAACCGGATCGCCGCCACGAAGACTACAACCACCAGCATCCACCGGGTGTCCCAAGGCCCAGGGGGTGCGTCAGAACATTTTCATCACCTTTCACAATCACCAATTGGACAAGGCAGGGATGTCCTCTGTCCCCTCTCTTATACATCCTAGTGACGGAGCACCTGCTCTCATCAATTCGCCATAACCCCAATATTAGGTGGATTGAGGTGGGAGGCACCGAGTACAAGTGCTCTCTATTTGCTGATGATGTCCTAGTATATATCACTCAATCACATATATCCATCCCTGCTGTTGTGGCTGAAATAGATCACTTTGTTACATGGTAAAATTTTAAAATCAATGCAGCGAAGTCTGAGGCCCTCGATGTCTCCCTCCCTAAATCCATATAGGATTCCATCCAGTCCAACTTTCCCTTTGCCTGGCCCTCACAGGGTATCAAATACTTAGGAATTCCTATTCATAGAGACCTCTCCCATCTATGTTATCTTAATTTTGGGCCCTTTATTGAACAATTCCATACAGACCACGGTTGGCAAGTTGGAACTGTGAGATTCACTACGTGCACCACTGGTATTTTGTGGAAAAGCACATGTAAGATTCTGCAACAGTCTCTGCTGATACTCCTGCATGCGTGCATCCCTTTCTATGGCAGGAATAATTTCTGCAAATTTACTTTTGTACCGGGGATCTAACAGTGTGGCAACCCAGTAGTCAGGATTATTTCTAATTCTCACAATTCGAGGGTCATGTTGCAGGTAGTGCAGCAAGAAGGCACTCATGTGTGTTGCGCATCCAGGAGCACCAAGTCCCTGTTGTGTTGGTGGCGAGGTAACAATCATGCTTCCTTCCTCTGTCCTCTCCCCCCAACCTCGCACAACAGAAATGTGATCAAGGTCTCCCTCATCTGATGAGTCTTCCATCAGTTCGTCCTCCACTTCTTCCTGGGCTCCTGCACCTTCCTCACTAGTTTGGCTGCTACCATGCGCCCTGGTAAAATCATCTCCCCCACCCTCACATGCCTGCCGCCCTGGTGCTGCCGACCGTCTGGACCTTGCAGATGTTAGCCCTTCCGCATACAACTCCTCCTCCTCTACTTCCTCCACCTCCTCTTGTGCCACCACCTGACTCCGAATTCTGTTTAACATGTGCTCCAGCATGTAAATCACCGGAATAGTCATGCTGATAATGGCATCGTCAGCACTAAACATCTTCGTCGCCATTTCAAAACTGTGCAGAAGGGTGCATAGGTCCCTGATCTGAGACCACTCCTCCAGCGTGATTTGCCCCACCTCTGAATCTCGTTGGCCCAGGCTATACGTCAGAACGTATTGCACCAGGGCTTGTCGGTGCTGCCACAGTCGCTGCAACATGTGCAGAGTTGAATTCCACCGGGTAGGCACATCGCATTTTAGCCGGTGAAGTGGCAGGCCCAACGACTTCTGTAGAGATGTAAGTCGCTGAGCTGCGGGATGCGAACGGCGGAAGTGAGCACACAGCGACCGTGCCCTCTGCAGAAGGCCATCTAGTCTGGGATAGTGGGCTAAAAATTGCTGGACAACCAGGTTCAACACGTGAGCCATACAAGGCACGTGTGTGACATTGCCCCGGCGAAGGGCCGCACCCAGGTTTGCAGCATTGTCGCACACGGCCTTCCCTGGTTTCAGGTCCAGTGGAGACAACCATTCATGAAATTGGTTCTCCAGAGCTGACCACAACTCCTCAGCTGTGTGACTCACATTTCCCAGACATTTCAATGTAAAAACCGCCTGATGACGTTGAGCCCTACTGCCAGCATAGTAAGGAGGTGTGCAGGATCCCTTCTGCGCAGTTAGAAAGCTTGTGGCATGACCAGACAGGCTTTGGGTGCAGGTGGAAGACCGAGAGGAGGTTGAGGAGGCAGAAGCAGTGGAGGAAAAATGACATAAAGAGGATTGACGCACAACTCGTGGGGACGGCAAGACTTGGACAGCAGCCCCTTGTCCTGCTGTCACCATAGTTACCCAGTGCCCAGTCAGCGACATGTAACGCCCCTGTCCATGCCTACTCGTCCAAGTGTCTGTGGTGAAATGCACCCTGTCACACACAGAGTTTCTCAAAGAATCGGTGATGTTGTGTGCGACATGCTGGTGGAGCGCAGGCACACCTTTCTTTGAGAAGTAGTGCCGACTGGGCATCTGGTACTGGGGCACTGCGACGGACATAAGGTCTCGAAAATCCTCTGTGTCCACCAGGCGGAAAGGCAGCATTTCTGTAGCCAAGAGCTTGCAGATGGTGAAATTCAACCTCTTAGCTTTCTCATGGCTAGGAGGAAATGGTCTTTTACTTGTCCACATCTGAGGGACCGAGGGCTGGCTATTGTGCTTAGACGGGGTTGATAAGGGTGTCCCCGGCAAACTGCCGGTCTGTGAGGAAGATGCAGGCGGACATGTTAGGTTGCCTTGATCCAAAGGTGGTGCTATCGATGTCGGACAGCGCTCAAGACCAGCTGGTGTTACCACCTCCAAAGAAAATGATGACCTGCCAATCACGCTGGCTGTTGCGGGTAAAGAGGTGGCAGGTCTGCGCCCCAAAACAGGTGTGACTGCTGTCCCCCCAGTCACAGAGGATGAAGAGGCCGCGGATGCACAAGATATGGCAGACGGTGGTTGGCCCGGCCGGCTAGACCGCATTGTAGCACACTGAACTTCCCACTGCAACTTATGCTTCATGTCCATGTGCCGGTTCATGCATGAAGTACTCAAACTATGTATTTTTTGGCCTCTACTTAGCTTTTGCTGACAAATGTTACAGATAACACGAGTTGGGTCATCTTTATCGATCTGAAAAAATGCCCAGGCTATGCAAGGCTTAGCACCCATGCGACCTGAAGAGCCACCACGACTTGTGGTGAGAGGCAGAGTTGTGTTTGAGGATGCAGTTGTTGACGTGCTTCCAGTACTACGTCTCTGTCCAGGAAGGCGCAACCTGACCTCGTCGTCACTAGCATCTTCCTCCACCTCCTCTGCTGACCTCATCTCTTGGCTGACTGTGGGTTGACAGTAAGTGGGATCTCCGACCTCATCATCATCACCCTGTGCGTTATCACACCCGTCGTCCTCAGAGCCAACCTGTTCCTGCCCTGACAAAAAACTAAAGTTGTCGCTCCAATCAGGTATTTGAGTCTTATCATCGTCTTCCTCATTGTCTCCACCAACAGGAGTTACAGTTTGGGAATGAGGGTCTACATTATGGTCAGAACCTTCTGCGTCTGGTCCTGGATCCGACTCATAAAGATTCTGGGCATCAGTGCAGATCATTTCCTCGTCTGGATTCACAGAAGCGCTGGAGTCGACCTCTGATTCCCAGGCTATAGTATGAGTAAACAGCTCTGCAGACTCAACCATCTGTTCTACCTCATACTCAGACGGGCAGCTGGAGATTTGGGAGCTGTGAGGAAGCAAGTGCGATTTGGGTGACACCTTTGAGGACTGGAGTATTTGTGATGTTGAAGTTGATGTGGAGGAGAGCCCACTTAAAGGAGCACTTGATATCCGTTGAAGCACCTGCTGTTTTTGTGCCTCATCTGGAATTTGTAGCGATTGGCGTGGCCGTAAGAAAGGGATCTTATCACATTGTCCGCTAAAAGAAGTAGACATTTTAGTTTGGCTGGAAGATGGTCTTTCTTCTGCACCTACCCCACGGACACAACCTTTTTTCCCCTTCCCAACACGCCTATTCCCCTTTCCACCAGCAGCAGGCCTTTTTCCACTCATTTTGGTGGTTAACTAATTCACAACTCTGGAGTTGTTTGCACAAAAAAACAATGGATGGTAACCGAGCAGAGCTGAGTGGCCAAACTGTGGTATTAGGCCAAAACTATTGGCTGGGTTAGATGCAGAAAAAAATTATTTTTAATTTGCAACCTGATGGAGGTCAGTATAGATGGACTAATAGACCAAGTCCCACACACCGCTAGAAGCCCAAATATTTTTTCAGAGCTAGATGCAGAAATTTTTTTATTCAATTTGCAACCTGATGGAGGTCAGTATAGATGGACTAATAGACCAAGTCCCACACACTGCTAGAAGCCCAAATATTTTTTCAGAGCTAGATGCAGAAAAAAATTATTTTTAATTTGCAACCTGATGGAGGTCAGTATAGATGGACTAATAGACCAAGTCCCACACACCGCTAGAAGCCCAAATATTTTTTCAGAGCTAGATGCAGAAAAAAATTATATTCAATTTGCAACCTGCTGGAGGTCAGTATAGAAGGACTAATAGAACAAGTCCCACACACTGCTAGAAGCCCAAATATTTTTTCAGAGCTAAATGAAGAAAAAAATTATTTTTAATTTGCAACCTGATGGAGGTCAGTATAGATGGACTAATAGACCAAGTCCCACACACTGCTAGAAGCCCAAATATTTTTTCAGAGCTAGATGCAGAAAAAAATTATTTTTAATTTGCAACCTGATGGAGGTCAGTATAGATGGACTAATAGACCAAGTCCCACACACCGCTAGAAGCCCAAATATTTTTTCAGAGCTAGATGCAGAAATTTTTTTTATTCAATTTGCAACCTGATGGAGGTCAGTATAGATGGACTAATAGACCAAGTCCCACACACTGCTAGAAGCCCAAATATTTTTTCAGAGCTAGATGCAGAAAAAAATTATTTTTAATTTGCAACCTGATGGAGGTCAGTATAGATGGACTAATAGACCAAGTCCCACACACTGCTAGAAGCCCAAATATTTTTTCAGAGCTAGATGCAGAAAAAAATTATTTTTAATTTGCAACCTGATGGAGGTCAGTATAGATGGACTAATAGACCAAGTCCCAAACACCGCTAGAAGCCCAAATATTTTTTCAGAGCTAGATGCAGAAAAAAATTATATTCAATTTGCAACCTGCTGGAGGTCAGTATAGAAGGACTAATAGAACAAGTCCCACACACTGCTAGAAGCCCAAATATTTTTTCAGAGCTAAATGAAGAAAAAAATTATTTTTAATTTGCAACCTGATGGAGGTCAGTATAGATGGACTAATAGACCAAGTCCCACACACTGCTAGAAGCCCAAATATTTTTTCAGAGCTAGATGCAGAAAAAAATTATTTTTAATTTGCAACCTGATGGAGGTCAGTATAGATGGACTAATAGACCAAGTCCCACACACCGCTAGAAGCCCAAATATTTTTTCAGAGCTAGATGCAGAAATTTTTTTTATTCAATTTGCAACCTGATGGAGGTCAGTATAGATGGACTAATAGACCAAGTCCCACACACTGCTAGAAGCCCAAATATTTTTTCAGAGCTAGATGCAGAAAAAAATTATTTTTAATTTGCAACCTGATGGAGGTCAGTATAGATGGACTAATAGACCAAGTCCCACACACTGCTAGAAGCACAAATATTTTTTCAGAGCTAGATGCAGAAAAAAATTATTTTTAATTTGCAACCTGTTGGAGGTCAGTATAGATGGACTAATAGAACAAGTCCCACACGCTGCTAGAAGCCCAAATATTTTTTCAGAGCTAAATGAAGAAAAAAATTATTTTTAATTTGCAACCTGATGGAGGTCAGTATAGATGGACTAATAGACCAAGTCCCACACACTGCTAGAAGCCCAAATATTTTTTCAGAGCTAGATGCAGAAAAAAATTATATTCAGTTTGCAACCTGATGGAGGTCAGTATAGATGGACTAATAGAATGATGCTATGCCCAAAAGATTTTACTTCACTAGGTGCAGTAAAAAAATTGGTATTCTATGCACAGGTGGTATATCTTGCAACACAGATAGGCTACTCCACTGACTAACACACTCTGCAATAGGCCAAAAAGGATTAGCTTTGCTAGATTCAGCCAAATGCTGTGAAAAAAACTTGCACAGCACTGGCACAGACCTGCCTGGCAAAAACTGATAGGAACTGATGTAACCTAGTCCTGAAAAGGACTCCAATTACAATTAGTCTTTACTCCCACAATCTATCTATTTAAGAGCACAGACCTGCCTGATAAAAGTCGTAGGAAATGCTGTAACCTAGTCCTTAAAAGGACTGCAATCACAACTATTCCCTACTCCCAAGCTATCTGTATATTTGTGCGAAAATTGGCTTGAAATTAACAAGGTATAGCGCACACAGCAACAGCGGTGCCGTCTAACACGCAGCTGCAGCAGTGAGAAAATGGTGGCGACGGGGAAAATGGCTTGGTCTTATAGGGCAAGGACATGTGACATACACTGCCAATCACACATGCCCTTGCTTGTGTGAAAAAAAGCACTTCGCTCCGTGTGTGCGCTGCTGATAGGCTGACAGATTGCACCTCCCCACTGCAAATGCGGGAAAGATAAAAAAAAATGGAGATCTTCATTGTTCCTGCAGAGATCCATCCCCTGCCCCTCCCCCCGCCCCGCTGTACACTCAAACTGCGTATTAACATTAATTTTCATCATTACTGAGAAAAAATCCAGTTATGATTTTGGTGCACGAACAGTTATCGAACATAACCTCGAACAGCCGAATTTTTCTCAAATTGTTCGTGTTCGCCGACCGGCTCGAACACCGCCCAAAACAGCTCGAATTTGAGATTGGCGAACAGTTCGAGTAGAACAACGCTCATCTCTAATAATGACCCTAAGCAGACAGCTAAAATAACAAAGGAGTGGCTTCAGAACAACTCTGTGACTATTCTTGACTGGCCCAGCCAGAGCCCTGACCTAAACCCAATTGAGCATCTCTGGACAGACCTGAAAATGGCAGTCCACCAACGTTCACCAACCAACCTGATGGAACTGGAGAGGATCTGCAAGGAATAATGGCAGAGGATCCTCAAATCCAGGTGTGAAAAACTTGTTGCATCATTCCCAAGAAGACTCATGGCTGTACTAGCTCAAATGGGTGCTTCTACTCAATATTGAGCAAAGGGTCTGATTACTTTTGACCATGTGATATTTCAGTTCTTCTTTTTTAATAAATTTGCAAAAATGTCTACATTTCTGGTTTTCTTCTGTCGAGATGGGATGCAGAGTATACTTTAATGAGAAAAAAAATGAACTTTTTAGAATTTACCAAATGGCTGCAATGAAACAAAGAGTGAAACATTTAAAGGGGTCTGAATACTTTCCGTACCCACTGTAACAATTAATGTCAATCACTACAGCAAAAATGTTACAAATACTGTCAATTGATTTACCCTAACTGTTCTGGCAGTACTTGTGGATCTATATATTAACCCTCAATTAAATGGACAACCAGATAAATCATATTTCTTGGGTTGTCTGCTTATTTCAGCCAGCAGGAAGCAGCAGTGCATGGCAAAAGTAACACAATCAATGTATTACATGTACAGAGTATAGGTGCCAGATGAGAAGTTCACACCAGTTTAATCAGGTTGTAGAACACAATTTAAAGGCAAACATATACAATTCAAAATATTAATAACCTGAAGATGAAAAATCCCTGTGAGAAGCCAATAAACTCAATTTATATATTCCATAGTAAAGCACTTCACATAACAAGAATGGAGTAATCAATTTGAAAGCATCCTATTAATGAATTACATTAATATTCTTTTCTGACAGACCAGTAAAGTCCTGATGTCATTGAGAGAGCCGAATTAGCCATTTGTGCATGATGAAGCCTGTGTGACATGTCAGTCTCTGAGGCCTGCTCCCCTGCCAGAGATCTCATGCAAGCACCATCACTCTTGCCTCTTGCCATGTCATCAAGACAATATTGCGCATGCACCACCACAGAGAATGACAGTGCTTGCGAGGTGCTATGTTGGCCAGGGAAACAGGTCACATAGAAGAATGACCTGTCAATCACTGGCAGGAGGCTGGTACTGGGACGAAAAAGAGGGAGTGAGGCTGAGGAGTTGGCAACTATTAGAGTGGAAGTGTATACATTTTATCTGCAAATCAGTGAGCTGATGTTCCTCTTTCCTGGTACAATGTATGTCTCTGTGGCAACAAGCTACACTAGGGGAAACCCATTCATTTTAGGACTGTAAAACTGATAATGATAGAAGTAAATGCATACACAAGAGTTCAATTACCGAATATTCACTAATGAAATCTTAGAATGCATTATTGCCATTAGTTAAGCTTCTAGTCATAAAATGAGTGTTCATAGTGTTCATTGCTGTAAGAATCACTATATAAATGACTGTAATTGTCTCAAATGCAGATTAAGTGTGGTGAAAGTTAGACATCAAGACAAATGATTGCTGGTATAAAACTTGTGGTGCATGAAGAAACTAATGAGCATGTCTAAATAAAAGAAACCCTCCTGAATCAATGAGCTGACAGCTGCCTTATTATGTCTGATAACAAGATAAGCTCCATCTCACATCTTCATTGTAGTCATGGCTAATAAAACAGTAACAAATGTTCAGCAACCATCCCGTGGAATACTATGGTGTTCAATGATTGAGAACATTTCTAATTGACATTATTTTTTATAGTATCTTTTAGTTTTTTCATTGACAGATGCTATATTACTAGAAGGCATTTCATGACCCCACAGTACCTAAAATTAATAAAAGGTTAAAGACAAAAAGAAAGACAATTTTTTTGAAATTGTGCAAAATCCATGAGCACCACTTTGCAGAATCTGGTGCAAAAAATGGAAATGAGTACAACAAGACAAACAAGAAAAGTGACTTAAGAAAATGCAAATAAGCAATTGATGAATCAGGGCCATAGAGTTAATCTCATCTGACCAAAGAACCTTCTTCCATGTGTTTGGGGAGTCTGACACATGCTGACTGTTTAGTGAACTCCAAATGGTGTTGTTAATGTCTTTGCTGACTCTCTAATTAATGCCTTCCTTGCCTGGTCTGTGAATGTTGGAGGGCAATCTTCTTTTGCCAGGTGTGTAGTTGTGCCATATTGTTTCCATTTTGTCCAAATCAGCTAGATATCAATACTGTAGCAAGGCCAGGTAGGTAAGAGCTAAATCCTAGTATCACAGATTTTCATTGGGTGTACCTGACTTGCTTTAACTAAGAACTATGGCATATGTTCGCTAGGTGTGTCAGTGTCAGGATTTGAACCCAGCAGCTCTTGTACTCCAGGCGGCGTCTCTTCCCTCTGAGCTATTCAGCTCGCTGGACAGTTCCTTGCTAGCCCAGATACTAGTACTTGTGTTGCTCCTGATTGGCTTCATCTTGTGATTCCTGATTGAACACCCAATATAAAGCTGGCCTGGTACCTACTTCCTACCTTTAGTCAAGCTCTCCCTTCACCTGCTGCCTCATTCAAGCCTATACTGCTGTTTCTGTGTACTGACCTCTGGCTATTCCTGACTATGCAACCTGCTAAATCCTTCAAGACTATACTGCTGTCCCTGTGTACCAACCTCTGGCTATTCCAGACTACGCTACCTGCTGGTGCTGCTCCTGGTGTTTGCAATCCCCCTACTCCAAACCAGGTTAGTTCCTAACAAAATAATCTCACACACAGTATGGAGACTGTTGCAGCCACCCTGAGACAATAAGAATTTTGGTGCCACATACCAAGAAACATTTTCTAAGTTTTAAATAAAGGTGTTGGAGCAGCGAAAATAAATTATTGAGTTGCAGAGGCAACTTCTGGATATGCACAACTCAGACCCGGAATGCACGCATGCTATGGCACATCATTACCATGGATTCCTTAATCAATGTTGTATCTATTTCCAGATGCAACCTTCTCCATTTACCAGTGACAAGAAAAAGGTTCTGTTCATTAATCTCCTGACTGATGAGGTTCTTGCATGGGCCTCACCTCATGTGGAAAAGAACTATGACTTCCTAAATGACTTAGTTTCCTTCATCACAGCTATGGATCAAGTGTTTTATGACCAGAATTGTTGTACTACAGCTGAAACTAAGTTGCATAATCTACGCCAAGAGTGGCGCTCTGTAGATAAATATACCTCAGAATTGGGTGGCAGACACCACATGGAATTTAGCTGCCAAGAGGAGTCAATTTTGATGATGATTATCAGAGCTAATAAAGGATGATCTTGCAAGGGTTGATACTCTTGATAATTTAGAGAACTTTATTAATTTGTGCATCCGAATTGATCAGAGACTCACCGAATGAAGAAAGGAAAGGCTGCGAGTATTTGGAAACAACCCTAACTATTCCTATACTCAATCAGCATTAAAAAAACAACAGGAAATGGAAAGTGTGCCTGAACCTATGCAAATTGATGTCATCCGAAAACCTCTCTCTGCAGTAGAGAAGGAGAGGCGACATGCAGAAAATGTATGCCTCTATTGTGGGGGCTCTGGACATTTTGCCATTAACTGTCCTAATAAAAGGACTATAGCTTTCACAAATGCCAAAACTGCAAGCAATTTAGACCTTATGCAGACCATCTCATATGTAAAGCAGGATAAAGGCAAAGAGAAATCACCATCTTCTCATTTTGTTGTTCCCATACAGGTCATAATCGTGAACCAAAAAATACAATGTTCTGCCATGTTAGATTCTGGAGCAGGAGGGAATTTCATGGACTTACAATTTACACTTGATCATAACATTGCAAGCAGGATTAAATCCATGCCAATCTATATGAAAACTGTGGATTCTATCACCTTTATCTTCTGGACCTGTTACTCACGAAACAATTGAACTTGAAATCTGTTATGACAAAGTCACTGGCAAAGTACTGGAGGGGAAATATGTAGCATTTAGATTATTAACTCCAGTAATACAAACATAGAAAAAATGTTCCAGCGTACGAAGTGTAGAGAGAGGTTAATCAGCCATGTTTAGTGTTAGGATGATTAAACACCTGTAGAGAGGGAGGAGGTCAGAGGATAAATTCCCAGCCTTTTACAGCATTTGGTGTGGGGTGGGTCTGGAGGCACAAGCTCTGGAGCTGTATGGTCATATAAAGCTAAACCTTGGGTTGTTTGTTCCGGAAGCGGGTGGTTATCTGTAGCAACAAGGACTGTACCATACGCTATGTTTTGTTTTTCCTGTTAGGCCGGGAAGGCCGTGTTTGTTTTACTAACATTGCCATGGTTTATGCAGTGCTGTTGTGGCACCCCAGGGGTCTGGTTACCACAGTAATAGAGATATTATGTCTGAGAGCAAGTGGGAGGTTTCTCTGGTCAGGAGCCCTAAGCATGCAACACGGCCCACCCAGACCTGGGAGAGGAGGAATCTGCCCTTATAAACTGGGTCTGGGGCGGGATTAGTGAGTGAAGTTCCAGACACAGGGAAAGTGACAACAGGAGCTCTGTAGGAGCAGGAGCGAGTGCCAGAGGCTGGAAGCTAGAAAGCTCGCCTTGGCTGAAGACACTAAACCTGGACACGGAGTCCGAGGCTGTGGGGACATCCAGGTCCAGCAGCAGATTCCAACCGGCAGGGGATTCCATGTCCTCTGGCCTTAGAAGCCCGGAGGCACGGTCACAAGCAAGGGACCAGCACCGCCATCGTGAAGCGGAGGCTAACGGAAGGCCCCAAGTCACCGGCCATACGGGTGAGCACCACACGGTATACTCAGGGACGTGGGCTACTTCTACCCGCATAGAGCAAGGTAGCCAGGAAAGAGTGCAGATAGTCGGGGAGGCCTACAACTCCACCTGGCCAGGGGAGATCCTGCTTGCTCACAGACTGACCAGGCCCCTACTGCTAACCAGTACTCCCGGGAGGGTCTGTGTTATATCATCAGTAAAGACCCTGAACTGCACCACACGTCTCTGTGTTTCATCGCCGCACCAGCACCATTACTTCTGGGACGCTCACACCATCACTCCCATCATTCACTCTAGCTGCCCTGAGGCAATACTTCTCCCGTGGGGAGTCATCCCATTCTTGGCTGCGCATGTAACATCAGCCTCAGCGGTCTGCAGCGCAGCGGCGGTCCCCACTGACCGCAATTCCCGGGTGGCGTAGTCGGACAATTACAATACCAATAGACTGCCACTGGTTTGACCACCCTGAGCCACGGACCGGGTCGCCGCCACACTGAGACTAACCCTCAGCATCCTACAACAGGCCCGGTTCCGGGTTCCCAGCACAGGCCCAAGGGGCGAGTCAACTTTGGTGTAGTCGGCAGGATTTCGTGCCCGCAACCATCGGGTACTGCGTGCCTGAAAAAGACTTTTGAACTTACCTGTGGTGAAGTTTCCCGCTGTCCGGAGTCGTTTCCCGCCATCCGGAGCCGATTCCCGCCATCAGACGCCATCTTGGACCGTTTCCCGCCGTCTTCTGCCTTCTTCCCGCCATCCGCAGCTGCTTCCCGCCTTCGGACGCCATCTTCGGGACGACGCGCAGGAAGAAGAGGGGCGTGGACGCCGAAAGCGCGCGAGATCCGAAGCTCCGCCCCACGCTCCAACGCTGCGTAAGGTCCTGGAAGGAAGGAAGAGCGATGCTGATGTCATCGGAGCGCGACGCCAGGTCCTCTACCCCGACGATTGACTGCGGAGCCGCGGCCTACGGAAGAAGAGCATCGCAAGGTAGGCCACAGTCCACTAGGGGGGAAGGAGGATGTCAGACACCGAGGGGAGCTCCACTGCCACAGCCACCGCCAGCGCAACCGCTGCAGCAGTCATGCCATTCACCATGCCCTATATCCCGGGGGCAACCTGGCTACCCCAGTACTCAGGGGAGTCACATACCCTGAGTGACTTTAGGGAAAGACTTGATAGCCTCTTCCAGGTATACCCCCTCACAGAAGAACAAAAAGTGAGCATCCTGGTGGCCCAGTTAATCGGGGCAGCCCAAAGGGAGGTAAAGTCCTGGTCACCTGGGAAGAAGAGGACTGTCAGAGAGATACTAGCCCTGCTGAAAGACACGTTTGACACCCGCACCTCAGCCGAGAAAAAACTAAGATTTTACGGGTGCAAACAACGGGCACATGAAAGTATAAGAGACTATGCTCTAAACCTACAAGAGGCCCTGAGAGCCATTAAGCAGGCAGACCCTGACAGAGTGGGAAATGAAGACAATCTGTTGACCGAACAATTTATTGAGGGTCTACTGTGCAATGCCCACCGAACCCAGTTGCGGGCAATGGCCTTACAGGACCCTGACCTGGACTTTGCACAGTTCAAGGACAGAGCCATCCGGGTGCTCCGAGAACCGGCACCAGGTGGCGCTGTGACCCACAGGCGCCCTGCTATCACTTATCACCAGGACGCGGCGCCCTTGTCTGCAGGGCCTGTGGGAGCTGATGCGCAGGCTTTGAACAATAACCCGGCAACAGACCTGCACCATCAGGTCCAAGAGCTGACTAAGAGCGTGGCCGCGCTAACCAGAACTGTGCAGTCTTAACAGGTCTCTTCTCCAGGAATGATCCAGCTGGCATCCGAACCAGAGGACGTCCCGTGGCGCCGACTGAGGAGGACCCCACCGGCCAGAGGAAGACCCAGCGACAGATACAACGAGGACGGATGACCCATCTGCCGCCGCTGCAATCAACCCGGACATATGGCAAGGTACTGTCATTTAAACGGGCACAACCTGGGGTAGAGGGCCAACCCCCAGGCATAAGATCATCAGGCCCATCAAACTGGCGTGATAAATACGTAGGGGGACGTCCGGTCTTGCCTGTGGTACTGGATGGCATTCCTATGAGTGCCCTACTAGACACCGGGTCACAGGTTACCACCATCCCGTACGTGCTCTTCAAGCGGTACTGGAATGACTCGGACATAACCCGCTACCCAGATGACGACCTGAGCATTAACGCCAGCAATGGTCAGCCCGTGCTACAGATAGGATTTAAGGAAGTGACCATCAAGGTCGGTAAAGTTGAACTGCCGGCACAAGGACTTATCATTGTGGACATTGACCGTCGCGAGAGTCACCCAAAAAGAACCCTAGGTACTAATGTAATCGAAAACTGTCTTGCAGAGGTGATTCTTATTTTGCAACAGGTTGCCAAGAACGCCAGTTCCAGCCAGCAGCGTGTGCTCCAAAAAGAGATCCGGGCACTGATGAAGCGGCAACAAGTGGAATTATCTGGTGGTGAGATAGGTAGCGTGAGAATGTGTGACCCGTTCCCTATTGCCATGCCCCCAAAAAGTGAGATGATGATTTGGTGCCGGGCAGCTATTGGTCTGAGAGGTAGAGACTACCAAGCAAAGGTAGAACCCGTCTACTCAGACAGTAGGCCCACCATTTTGACAGCACGGGGGGTGGTCGATGTACGCCATGGGAGGGTGCCCGTCTGCATCATAAATATCGGGGAGAGAGAAGTATACCTGCCCCGGTATGCCACGCTAGCCAAATTGTTCACCATCAACCAGAACTCTGTACAGGCCGTGGAACCCTTGCCTCCATCTCAACCAGAGGAAGGTAACGGCTCTAAGAAACCAATGGAGGACTGGTGTCAGCAACTGCATTTGGGTACTGACTCCACTCCCTCACACCAAAAGCAGGGAGTCTATCGGGTGGTTCAAGAGTACGAGAGAGTGTTTAGTAAACACCCACTAGACTTCGGGCGAGTAAAGGGGGTAGAACACCACATCCCAACGGGAGACCATCCTCCCATAAAGGAGAGATACCGACCCGTACCCCCTTCACACTATCAACACGCCAAGGGGATGTTAAAAGACATGAAGGAGGCTGGGGTAATTAGGGACAGCTGTAGCCCCTGGGCAGCTCCACTAGTCTAGAGATGAGCGTTGTTCTACTCGAACTGTTCGCCAATCTCAAATTCGAGCTGTTTTGGGCGGTGTTCGAGCCGGTCGGCGAACACGAACAATTTGAGAAAAATTCGGCTGTTCGAGGTTATGTTCGATAACTGTTCGTGCACCAAAATCATAACTGGATTTTTTCTCAGTAATGATGAAAATTAATGTTAATACGCAGTTTGAGTGTACAGCGGGGCGGGGGGAGGGGCAGGGGATGGATCTCTGCAGGAACAATGAAGATCTCCATTTTTTTTTCTCTTTCCCGCATTTGCAGTGGGGAGGTGCAATCTGTCAGCCTATCAGCAGCGCACACACGAAGCGAAGTGCTTTTTTTCACACAAGCAAGGGCATGTGTGATTGGCAGTGTATGTCACATGTCCTTGCCCTATAAGACCAAGCCATTTTCCCCGTCGCCACCATTTTCTCACTGCTGCAGCTGCGTGTTAGACGGCACCGCTGTTGCTGTGTGTGCTATACCTTGTTAATTTCAAGCCAATTTTCGCACAAATATACAGATAGCTTGGGAGTAGGGAATAGTTGTGATTGCAGTCCTTTTAAGGACTAGGTTACAGCATTTCCTACGACTTTTATCAGGGAGGTCTGTGCTCTTAAATAGATAGGTTGTGGGAGTAAAGACTAATTGTAATTGGAGTCCTTTTCAGGACTAGGTTACATGAGTTCCTATCAGTTTTTGCCAGGCAGGTCTGTGCCAGTGCTGTGCAAGTTTTTTTCACAGCATTTGGCTGAATCTAGCAAAGCTAATCCTTTGTGGCCTATTGCAGAGTGTGTTAGTCAGTGGAGTAGCCTATCTGTGTTGCAAGATATAACACCTGTGTATAGAATACCAATTTTTTTACTGCACCTAGTGAAGTAAAATCTTTTGGGCATAGCATCATTCTATTAGTCCATCTATACTGACCTCCATCAGGTTGCAAACTGAATATAATTTTTTTCTGCATCTAGCTCTGAAAAAATATTTGGGCTTCTAGCGGTGTGTGGGACTTGGTCTATTAGTCCATCTATACTGACCTCCATCAGGTTGCAAATTAAAAATAATTTTTTTCTGCATCTACCTCTGAAAAAATATTTGGGCTTCTAGCAGTGTGTGGGACTTGGTCTATTAGTCCATCTATACTGACCTACATCAGGTTGCAAATTAAAAATAATTTTTTTCTGCATCTAGCTCTGAAAAAATATTTGGGCTTCTAGCGGTGTGTGGAATTTGGTCTATTAGTCCATCTATACTGACCTCCATCAGGTTGCAAATTAAAAATAATTTTTTTCTGCATCTAGCTCTGAAAAAATATTTGGGCTTCTAGCGGTGTGTGGGACTTGGTCTATTAGTCCATCTATACTGACCTCCATCAGGTTGCAAATTAAAAATAATTTTTTTCTGCATCTAGCTCTGAAAAAATATTTGGGCTTCTAGCAGTGTGTGGGACTTGGTCTATTAGTCCATCTATACTGACCTCCATCAGGTTGCAAATTAAAAATAATTTTTTTCTGCATCTAGCTCTGAAAAAATATTTGGGCTTCTAGCAGTGTGTGGGACTTGGTCTATTAGTCCATCTATACTGACCTCCATCAGGTTGCAAATTAAAAATAATTTTTTTCTGCATCTAGCTCTGAAAAAATATTTGGGCTTCTAGCGGTGTGTGGGACTTGGTCTATTAGTCCATCTATACTGACCTCCATCAGGTTGCAAATTAAAAATAATTTTTTTCTGCATCTAGCTCTGAAAAAATATTTGGGCTTCTAGCAGTGTGTGGGACTTGGTCTATTAGTCCATCTATACTGACCTACATCAGGTTGCAAATTAAAAATAATTTTTTTCTGCATCTAGCTCTGAAAAAATATTTGGGCTTCTAGCGGTGTGTGGGACTTGGTCTATTAGTCCATCTATACTGGCCTCCATCAGGTTGCAAATTAAAAATAATTTTTTTCTGCATCTAGCTCTGAAAAAATATTTGGGCTTCTAGCAGTGTGTGGGACTTGGTCTATTAGTCCATCTATACTGACCTACATCAGGTTGCAAATTAAAAATAATTTTTTTCTGCATCTAGCTCTGAAAAAATATTTGGGCTTCTAGCGGTGTGTGGGACTTGGTCTATTAGTCCATCTATACTGACCTCCATCAGGTTGCAAATTAAAAATAATTTTTTTCTGCATCTAGCTCTGAAAAAATATTTGGGCTTCTAGCAGCGTGTGGGACTTGTTCTATTAGTCCATCTATACTGACCTCCATCAGGTTGCAAATTAAAAATAATTTTTTTCTGCATCTAGCTCTGAAAAAATATTTGGGCTTCTAGCAGTGTGTGGGACTTGGTCTATTAGTCCATCTATACTGACCTCCATCAGGTTGCAAATTAAAAATAATTTTTTTCTGCATCTAGCTCTGAAAAAATATTTGGGCTTCTAGCAGTGTGTGGGACTTGGTCTATTAGTCCATCTATACTGACCTCCATCAGGTTGCAAATTAAAAATAATTTTTTTCTGCATCTAGCTCTGAAAAAATATTTGGGCTTCTAGCAGTGTGTGGGACTTGGTCTATTAGTCCATCTATACTGACCTACATCAGGTTGCAAATTAAAAATAATTTTTTCTGCATCTAGCTCTGAAAAAATATTTGGGCTTCTAGCGGTGTGTGGGACTTGGTCTATTAGTCCATCTATACTGACCTCCATCAGGTTGCAAATTAAAAATAATTTTTTTCTGCATCTAGCTCTGAAAAAATATTTGGGCTTCTAGCAGTGTGTGGGACTTGGTCTATTAGTCCATCTATACTGACCTCCATCAGGTTGCAAATTAAAAATAATTTTTTTCTGCATCTAGCTCTGAAAAAATATTTGGGCTTCTAGCAGTGTGTGGGACTTAGTCTATTAGTCCATCTATACTGACCTCCATCAGGTTGCAAATTGAATAAAAAAATTTTCTGCATCTAGCTCTGAAAAAATATTTGGGCTTCTAGCGGTGTGTGGGACTTGGTCTATTAGTCCATCTATACTGACCTCCATCAGGTTGCAAATTAAAAATAATTTTTTTCTGCATCTAACCCAGCCAATAGTTTTGGCCTAATACCACAGTTTGGCCACTCAGCTCTGCTCGGTTACCATCCATTGTTTTTTTGTGCAAACAACTCCAGAGTTGTGAATTAGTTAACCACCAAAATGAGTGGAAAAAGGCCTGCTGCTGGTGGAAAGGGGAATAGGCGTGTTGGGAAGGGGAAAAAAGGTTGTGTCCGTGGGGTAGGTGCAGAAGAAAGACCATCTTCCAGCCAAACTAAAATGTCTACTTCTTTTAGCGGACAATGTGATAAGATCCCTTTCTTACGGCCACGCCAATCGCTACAAATTCCAGATGAGGCACAAAAACAGCAGGTGCTTCAACGGATATCAAGTGCTCCTTTAAGTGGGCTCTCCTCCACATCAACTTCAACATCACAAATACTCCAGTCCTCAAAGGTGTCACCCAAATCGCACTTGCTTCCTCACAGCTCCCAAATCTCCAGCTGCCCGTCTGAGTGTGAGGTAGAACAGATGGTTGAGTCTGCAGAGCTGTTTACTCATACTATAGCCTGGGAATCAGAGGTCGACTCCAGCGCTTCTGTGAATCCAGACGAGGAAATGATCTGCACTGATGCCCAGAATCTTTATGAGTCAGATCCAGGACCAGACGCAGAAGGTTCTGACCATAATGTAGACCCTCATTCCCAAACTGTAACTCCTGTTGGTGGAGACAATGAGGAAGACGATGATAAGACTCAAATACCTGATTGGAGCGACAACTTTAGTTTTTTGTCAGGGCAGGAACAGGTTGGCTCTGAGGACGATGGGTGTGATAACGCACAGGGTGATGATGATGAGGTCGGAGATCCCACTTACTGTCAACCCACAGTCAGCCAAGAGATGAGGTCAGCAGAGGAGGTGGAGGAAGATGCTAGTGACGACGAGGTCAGGTTGCGCCTTCCTGGACAGAGACGTAGTACTGGAAGCACGTCAACAACTGCATCCTCAAACACAACTCTGCCTCTCACCACAAGTCGTGGTGGCTCTTCAGGTCGCATGGGTGCTAAGCCTTGCATAGCCTGGGCATTTTTTCAGATCGATAAAGATGACCCAACTCGTGTTATCTGTAACATTTGTCAGCAAAAGCTAAGTAGAGGCCAAAAAATACATAGTTTGAGTACTTCATGCATGAACCGGCACATGGACATGAAGCATAAGTTGCAGTGGGAAGCTCAGTGTGCTACAATGCAGCCTAGCCGGCCGGGCCAATCACCGTCTGCCATATCTTGTGCATCCGCGGCCTCTTCATCCTCTGTGACTGGGGGGACAGCAGTCACACCTGTTTTGGGGCGCAGACCTGCCACCTCTTTACCCGCAACAGCCAGCATGATTGGCAGGTCATCATTTTCTTTGGAGGTGGTAACACCAGCTGGTGTTGAGCGCTGTCCGACATCGATAGCACCACCTTTGGATCAAGGCAACCTAACATGTCCGCCTGCATCTTCCTCACAGACCGGCAGTTTGCCGGGGACACCCTTATCAACCCCGTCTAAGCACAATAGCCAGCCCTCGGTCCCTCAGATGTGGACAAGTAAAAGACCATTTCCTCCTAGCCATGAGAAAGCTAAGAGGTTGAATTTCACCATCTGCAAGCTCTTGGCTACAGAAATGCTGCCTTTCCGCCTGGTGGACACAGAGGATTTTCGAGACCTTATGTCCGTCGCAGTGCCCCAGTACCAGATGCCCAGTCGGCACTACTTCTCAAAGAAAGGTGTGCCTGCGCTCCACCTGCATGTCGCACACAACATCACCGCTTCTTTGAGAAACTCTGTGTGTGACAGGGTGCATTTCACCACAGACACTTGGACGAGTAGGCATGGACAGGGGCGTTACATGTCGCTGACTGGGCACTGGGTAACTATGGTGACAGCAGGACAAGGGGCTGCTGTCCAAGTCTTGCCGTCCCCACGAGTTGTGCGTCAATCCTCTTTATGTCAAAGTTCCTCCACTGCTTCTGCCTCCTCAACCTCCTCTCGGTCTTCCACCTGCACCCAAAGCCTGTCTGGTCATGCCACAAGCTTTCTAACTGCGCAGAAGGGATCCTGCACACCTCCTTACTATGCTGGCAGTAGGGCTCAACGTCATCAGGCGGTTTTTACATTGAAATGTCTGGGAAATGTGAGTCACACAGCTGAGGAGTTGTGGTCAGCTCTGGAGAACCAATTTCATGAATGTTTGTCTCCACTGGACCTGAAACCAGGGAAGGCCGTGTGCGACAATGCTGCAAACCTGGGTGCGGCCCTTCGCCGGGGCAATGTCACACACGTGCCTTGTATGGCTCACGTGTTGAACCTGGTTGTCCAGCAATTTTTAGCCCACTATCCCAGACTAGATGGCCTTCTGCAGAGGGCACGGTCGCTGTGTGCTCACTTCCGCCGTTCGCATCCCGCAGCTCAGCGACTTACATCTCTACAGAAGTCGTTGGGCCTGCCACTTCACCGGCTAAAATGCGATGTGCCTACCCGGTGGAATTCAACTCTGCACATGTTGCAGCGACTGTGGCAGCACCGACAAGCCCTGGTGCAATACGTTCTGACGTATAGCCTGGGCCAACGAGATTCAGAGGTGGGGCAAATCACGCTGGAGGAGTGGTCTCAGATCAGGGACCTATGCACCCTTCTGCACAGTTTTGAAATGGCGACGAAGATGTTTAGTGCTGACGATGCCATTATCAGCATGACTATTCCGGTGATTTACATGCTGGAGCACATGTTAAACAGAATTCGGAGTCAGGTGGTGGCACAAGAGGAGGTGGAGGAAGTAGAGGAGGAGGAGTTGTATGCGGAAGGGCTAACATCTGCAAGGTCCAGACGGTCGGCAGCACCAAGGCGGCAGGCATGTGAGGGTGGGGGAGATGGTTTTACCAGGGCGCATGGTAGCAGCCAAACTAGTGAGGAAGGTGCAGGAGCCCAGGAAGAAGTGGAGGACGAACTGATGGAAGACTCATCAGATGAGGGAGACCTTGATCACATTTCTGTTGTGCGAGGTTGGGGGGAGAGGACAGAGGAAGGAAGCATGATTGTTACCTCGCCACCAACACAACAGGGACTTGGTGCTCCTGGATGCGCAACACACATGAGTGCCTTCTTGCTGCACTACCTGCAACATGACCCTCGAATTGTGAGAATTAGAAATAATCCTGACTACTGGGTTGCCACACTGTTAGATCCCCGGTACAAAAGTAAATTTGCAGAAATTATTCCTGCCATAGAAAGGGATGCACGCATGCAGGAGTATCAGCAGAGACTGTTGCAGAATCTTACATGTGCTTTTCCACAAAATACCAGTGGTGCACGTAGTGAATCTCACAGTTCCAACTTGCCAACCATGGGACCGTCAAGTGTTCAGCACTCAAACCGTAACAGAACCACAGTATCTGCTGGTAACATCAATTTTGCGGAATCATTTCACCACTTTTTTAGCCCATCCTTTGCAAGGCCACAGGAGACAAGAAGTCTGACACATAGTCAACGCCTAGAGACGATGGTACAGGAGTATCTCCAAGTAAACATTGAAGCCACGACTGTGTCACTTGACCCTTGCTCTTTTTGGGCTTCCAATCTGGATAAATGGCCGGAGCTAGCCACTTACACCTTGGAGATCTTGTCATGCCCCGCAGCCAGCGTTCTGTCTGAACGTGTGTTCAGCGCTGCTGGTGGTGTGCTGACAGATAAGCGCACGCGGCTCTCCACTGATAATGTAGACAGACTCACGTTCATAAAGATGAACAAATCATGGATCCGAAACGACTTTTCTACCCCTGTGTCATCCTGGGGAGAGTAAAAGCTTGATGATTGGTTAAAATCACCCTACCAACCGTTTTAAGCTTTCAAATTACTAATCATGTTTATCTGTATCTTGACTGGAAAATAATTTGGGCTTTGTAGCAGTGTGCAGCACTGATCCTATTAGGCCATCTATACTAAAGCTTCACCAGATTTAAAATTAAAAATAATTTTTAGCTGCATCTAGCCCGGAAAATAATTTTGGGGCTCCGAGATGCGCAAGGCACATAAGTGCCTTCTTGCTGCACTACCTGCAGCATGACCCTCATATTGTCAGAATTCGAAGTAATCATGACTACTGGGTTGCCACACTCTTAGATCCCCCAAACTTTTCGATCAACCTTTTCATTTTAATAAAGACCAAAAAAATGGTCATTTTTGAAATTATAAGCATTAGCAGGTTGTTAGAAACTGAAATCAAACAGTTTTCAACTCAAAACTTTATTCTAGGTGATGTTACATTTTCACATAGGACCCCTTGTTCGAAAAGAGCTTCTGAACTCTCTCGTCCATTGAATTTGTCAGGTTTTGGATGGTTTCTGCTTCAATTGTTTTGCATGAGGACAGAATACCCTCCCAGAGCTGTTGCTTAGATGTGAACTGCCTCCCGCCATCATAGACACTCCTTTTAATGATGCTCCAAAGGTTCTGAATGGGGTAGAGGTCAGGGGAGCATGGGGGTCACACCATAAGTTTGTCCCCTTTTATGCCCATATCAGCCAGAGATGCAGATGTTTTATGTGCAGCATGAGATGGTGCATTATCATGCAGAAAAATGATCTTGCTGTGAAATACACGGTTCTTCTTCTTGAACCATGGCAGGAAGTGCTGTCTGAGAAAATCCACATACATTATGGAGTTAATCTTTAGCGCCTTCAGGGATCCTAAAGGGGCCGACAATCTCTCTCCCCATGATTCCAGCCCAAAACATTACTCCACCTCCTCCTTGTTGGCTCTGTAGCCGTGTTTGCGTGGGGTGTCCATCAACCAGCCATCCTCCACTCCATCCATCTGGACCATCGAGCGCTGCACGGCACTCATCCGTGAACAAAACAGTTTTGAAATCAGTCTTCATGTAATGTTTGGCCCACTGGAGCCGTTTCTGCTTGTGTGAAGTGGATAGAGGAGGTCGACAGGATGGCGCATGCACAGCTGCAAACCTCTGAAGGACCCTGCATCTTGTTGTTCGGGGGACGTTGGAGGCACAAGCAGCTTCAAAAACTTGTCTGCTGCTATGACAAGGCTTTTTTGCCGCTGCTCTTTCAACCTGACGTAATTGCCTGTAGGAAAGAGTCCTCAATTTGCCCTTATCAGCACGCACACGTGTGTACTGTGAATCAGCTACATACTTCTTGATTGCCAGGACACTTCATCCTGATCATCGCACAATGTTGATTGTAGTCATGCCTTGACCTAAACACTCCACAATTTGTTGCTTCTCAGCATCCTTTTTCTTTCCCATTTTGGCAGAAAATGTAGGCTGCTTAATAATGTGAGAGAGCCTTCTTAAGTAGTCTTGCCTTTCATTGGACACACCTGCCAAACTAATTAGCACAGGTGTCTGCAATTGCTTACAGTGATATAAAGAGCCCTGACACACATCACCATCAATGAGTTTAACTGACAAACAAACAAATTCTTCCCTTATCACTCCTAAACACTTTTTGTATAATAATTTGGAACGCAGTGTACATGTGCTTTTCCACAAAACACCAGTGGTTCACGTAGTGAATCTTACAGTTCTAACTTGCCAACCGTGGTCTGTATGGAGTTGTTCAATAAAGGGCCCAAAATTAAGATAACATAGATGGGAGAGGTCTCTATGAATAGGAATTCCTAAGTATTTGATACCCTGTGAGGGCCAGGCAAAGGGAAAGTTGGACTGGATGGAATCCTATATGGATTTGGGGAGGGAGACATCGAGGGCCTCAGACTTCGCTGCATTGATTTTAAAATTTTACCATGTAACAAAGTGATCTATTTCAGCCATAACAGCATGGATGGATATATGTGATTGAGTGATATATACTAGGACATCATCAGCAAATAGAGAGCACTTGTACTCGGTGCCTCCCACCTCAATCCACCTAATATTGGGGTTATGGCGAATTGATGAGAGCAGGTGCTCCGTCACTAGGATGTATAAGAGAGGGGACAGAGGACATCACTGCCTTGTCCCATTGGTGATTGTGAAAGGTGATGAAAATGTTCTGACGCACCCCCTGGGCCTTGGGACACCCGGAGCCGGACCCTTTTTGGTGGATGCTGGTGGTTGTAGTCTTCGTGGCGGCGACCCAGTTCCGTGGCTCAGGGCGGTCAAACCAGTGGCGGAACTATTTATGTGGTTTTCATGTTTAAATGTCCGACTACGCCACCCGTGGATTGCGGTCAGAGTGAACCGCCGCTACAGGGCAGACCACTGAGGCTGGTGTTGTGGGTGCAGCAGAGCGTAGCATAACTCCCCACGGGAGGAGTATAGCCTCAGGGCAGTTTATGCGGAGGATGGGGGTGATGGTGCAGGGCAGCAGCAGTAACGACACGGAGTCAGTGATGCAGTTCAGGGCCTTTACTCACAGTTCTTATTATCCAGACCACGTCTGCAGGTAACGGCTGCCCACGTCGTACTGTGCTCACCAGGTGAGGGGCTCAGACAACTCCCAGATAACTTTGGAGCACTTCACAGGACCCCCTTTGTGTGTCCTTTGTCTGGCCTTTCTTACCAACACTTCTGTCCGGCTGCCTCGGGCCTCCTCTTGGTAAACTTGGCGCCAGTTTCCCTGACCCTATGTGGTGCCTTCCTAGCGGGTGTAGCGAGGGGCTGCGCCACATAAAATGTCAGAGCCTCCGGTTTCTAGCTGAGGGTCGTTTCCTGCCTCCACTAGTTCGGGGACCGGTCTCCCCCTTTGGCCTGACCCCTCCACGCAGGTGGATTCGGGCGTGCGGTGGCGACTCGCCCGTCCGCACCCCTGGGATCCCTTCATTCCTCGTTCCTGGAGCCTTCTCCGCTCCTCTTCCTTCCTTCTCCCTCTTCCAGGCCTGGGCCTCTGTTACTAGGCCCGCCTCCGGAGCAGAGCTCATGCAGAGCCCCTGCTCCCTGCCACTTCTGCTCAGACTTCTCTGCACTGAACTAAGATGGTGCCCACCTTTTATACTCCCTTCTCAATGCACCCAGGAACTGCTTCCTCCCTGCTCCTGCACTACAGGGTTCCCCTTCCTCAGTGTTCCCTCCCCCCACTCCAGCCAGGGACAGGGACTGTCGTGCCCATCTCAGGGGCATATTGGTCGCCCTGCCCCACGGCAATGTGGTGTAATGCATGCAGGTGTCGGGTCCTGATCCACACTCCATCCTTACCTGAGAGTGAGATATCACACCTCTGGGTGAGGTGCAATACGTCTTTAGCAACCGAGCCCTCAGGGTGCTACAGTTCCATTTATCTTCAGCCTAGGTGACGTATTGCGATACAGGGCCGTGATTTTGGCTATAAAAGGGTCCCCTAGACCCCTACCCCAAGCTTTTTAAGAGAATCATATATGGCGTGCCAGGAGACTCTATGGAATGCTTTCTCAGCATCCAACGAGAGTATCTAATTACAAATTTTTAACTGCATCTAGCCCAGGAAATACTTTGTGCCTAGTAGCAGTGTCTGCTAGTAAGCGGTTTATCCCGGCTGTTAAGCAAGCTGCACCACCTGTAGTTTAGACACTTAATTTTTTCAAAGGAAATGCTTCGGGACCATGGGATACTTAGTGAAGAGCATCAGGAGGCACCCCAAGGCATAGGGGCTGGGACTGGCAGTAGGATGCCTTGCGGTGGACAGCCGAGCTCGATCCTTATAAAAGCTTTTTAACTGCAGCAGCTTTAGTGGACGCTACTGGAGCTGGAATTACCGCGGCTGCTGGCATGAGACTTGCCCTCCAATAGATTCTTGTAAATGGATTTAAAGTGTATTCATTCAAATTAGAGAGACAATTTAAATTAAAAAGCTTAGAGCTGCCTCCACCACAGGGGGGCTCGCTCGACCCACCAGCGGACAGGCACCAGTATTGGGAGAGGGGGGCTGGACGTCAGGGTTCACCGCGGCTCTGGCACAAACCCGGCGACACGGAGGTGGCACGGGCAGGAGCGGACTGGCCGTGTCGGCTTCTCACTTTTTGGATTTTAGAAGGGCATGACATGCCTATATCTGTGTCTCCCCCTCCTTTTACTCCTCCACCTCTTTTATTTTCGCATGACTATATGTACTTGTCACTTTTCCATGTGTTAGTTATGTCTTCTGAGCAGTTTGTCAGCTTTTGGACACCTTTGAAGGTGTTTTCTATGTGTTTCTATGTGTTTTTGTTTGCCTGCCATTGGTTTTAACGGTGTTCGAAGGTGTTCGACTAACAGTTCGACGAACAGTTCGGCGAACACACGGGTGTTCGACGAACCGAACCGAACTCGAACACTACGGGGGTGGCTCAACACTACACTAGTCTTAGTGAAAAAGAAAGACAACACCATGAGAATGTGTGTAGACTACAGGAAGGTCAACCGTATCACACACAAAGATGCGTACCCGTTACCAAGGATAGAAGAGTCCTTAGCTGCATTAAAATCTGCTAACTTCTTCTCTACTTTGGATCTCACTAGCGGGTACTGGCAGGTTCCTGTAGCAGAGGCGGACCGGGGGAAAACCGCATTCACCACCCCGATGGGACTCAGCGAATTTAACTGTATGCCGTTCGGGCTCTGCAACGCACCAGGAACCTTCCAACGGTTGATGGAATGCTGTCTGGGACACCGGAACTCCGAGAAGGTCCTATTATACCTGGACGACGTCATCGTCTATTCCAAGACCTATGAGGACCATCTGGAACACCTGGCAGAAGTGTTTGAAGCCCTGGCGAACTATGGCCTAAAGGTAAAACCCTCAAAGTGTCATCTACTGAAGCCAAAGGTACAATACCTGGGACACGTGGTGAGTGCTGACAGAGTGGCTCCCGACCCTGACAAGATCACCGTGATTAAGGACTGGCCAAGACCATCCAGCATAAAGGAAGTGCAGCAGTTCCTCGGGTTGGTAGGCTACTACCGAAGATTCATTCCCGGTTTTACCAAGAAGGCAGCTTCTATGCAGGACCTCCTGATAGGCCAGTCCAGGAAGGCCAAAAACCAGAAGCCACCCTTCAAATGGGAAAAGCTGGAAGAGGAGTCCTTCCGCCAGCTGAAGATGGCACTCACGGGGGATGAAATCCTGGCGTACCCTGATTACAGCCAGCCCTTTATCCTCTACACGGATGCAAGCAACATCGGGCTAGGAGCCGTACTGTCCCAGATCCAGCAGGGAAGAGAACGGGTAATTGCTTACGCCAGCCGAAAACGGCGACCCACGGAAAGAAACCCTGAGAATTACAGCTCGTTCAAGCTAGAGTTCCTGGCAGTGGTGTGGGCAGTAACCGAACATTTCAAGCATTACCTTGCCTCTTCCAGGTTCACCGTGTACACGGACAACAACCCGTTGACACACCTGGACACTGCAAGACTGGGTGCCCTGGAGCAGAGATGGATGGCCCGCCTGTCCAATTTTGAGTTCACGATCAAATACCGGGCAGGACGCTCCAATACCAACGCGGACGCCCTGTCCAGGATGCCAAACCTACCGGACGAAGGGGAGGATCCAGAAGAATTGTAAGAGATCGAACTCCCTGCGTTTCACCGTCATGGGATTACCCAGTATTCCCACCGTGTGAGGGGCCAGCGATCCACTACATTCAACCCCTTACCCCACTACAACTGGGCGGAGACGCAAGACAGTGACCCCGCAGTCCGTCTGGTGAAGGAAATGCTGACCCAGGCTGACGCCCGCCTAGACCCAGACGCTCCGGAAGAGACCAAGCAACTGTGGACGGAGAAGAGCAGACTGTTTCTCTACAAGGAGAAGTTGTGCCGCAGAATGGTCAATTCCCGGACACATGAGCTGATCTGGCAGGTGGTGGTGCCGAGATGGGACGCAGCTATGGTGCTGGAGGCCTACCACAATGGGGCAGGGCACTTCGGATGGAAGAAGCTGGAGTTCCTGCTGCGTGAACGGTTCTACTGGATAGGCATGAGAGGAGCCATTGAGAGGTGGTGTAGAGACTGTGGCCCGTGCAATCTAAGAAGAAGGGACCGTGCCAGCCAGAGGACTCTCCTGCAGCCCATCATCACCAGGCAGCCGCTGGAACTGGTCGCCCTGGACCATGTTAAACTGGCTCCAAGCAGAAGCGGGTATGTCTACGCCCTAACCATCGTGGATCACTACTCCCGATTCCTAGTGGTGGTCCCCTTCAAAGGCTTAACAGCACAAACAGCAGCTAGAGCCTTCCAGCTGCACTTCTGCCGCCCACACGGGTACCCGGACCAAGTGCTGACGGACCAAGGACCAGCCTTCGAAGCGGAGGTCTTCCAGGAGTTCTGCAACCTGTATGGCTGCAAGAAGATAAGAACAACGCCCTATCACCTCCAAATAAATGGACTCTGCGAGAAGATGAACCAGGTGGTGATAGATCTGCTAAAAACATTGCCCCTGGAAGAACGCAGTCTGTGGCCTGAGAAACTGCCCGATCTGGTGGACCTGTATAACCACATCCCGGTAGGTTTCACCAACTGTACCCCGGCTTACCTAATGCGAGCAAGACCTGGTAAGCTGCCCGTTGACCTGGATATGGGAGTCCTGATACCCGAGGACACCTCACCAGAAGCAGACTGGGATACAGAACGGCAGCAACAGTACCGGAAAGTACAGGAGAGCGTCGAGCGAAGTCTCTGTCAATCAAGAGAAAGGCAGAAGAGGACTTATAACCAACATGCTCCCGCTGTTCCCCTGGTACCTGGAGAGCAGGTCTTAAAAAGAAAAAGGCGGCTCCATAAGTTGGACGACCAGTGGGAAAAGGACCCGTACACCGTACTGCCCTCAAGCCACAATAATCCAAAGGTGTACGTCATCAGCAAGGATGGAGGAAAGACCACAGCCACTGTCTCCAGAGACCACCTGAAAAAGTGCCCCGAGAAGTTGCAAAGCACGGATGAAGATCAGGAAGACCCTCAACCCGTAGAGGAAAAGGAGGAAATGATCAGCACCGTACTCGGAGACTTTCCCCGGTCCTGGACACAAGTAAACAACGCTATCGTGGTGCCCGTCCTCACCTTTCTCCAGCCAGCCCCTCAAGTGCCTACAGAAGACCAGGTAGATCTGGAAGAGCAGCCGGCCCAGGAGGCAGAAGAGTCCACACCAGCAGCACAGGAGAATCAACCCTCTGCTCGTAGTTAGCCTGCCGTGCCCCTAGTGAGCCAAAGAGTGCGCAGACAGCTGCCCAGCTTACCCATAACACCTCCTACACCCTGTAGTGCAGGACCAGTTAGTGAGCTCCGTAGGTCCACTAGAGTCACTAGAGGTCAGATGCCCGCTCGCTGGAGAATCTAAACTAATGCACTGTAAATTTACCTGCTTCTGTTTACCTGTTTATGGTTTATGTTTGTTGCCTGTTATTAATTAGTTTTCTCAGTTACCCTGCAGATTTCTATGGACTAACAGGTTATGGACACTGGATAACTGGAACAATGCTTGTAGATAGTTGCACCTTGGTGCCTCTTGCGAAGACGGCCGCGGAAGAGAAAACCTATCTGGCGTGGCCTACTTGCGGCCCAAAGTAGCTAGCTCCAGCCTTGCAGCCACGCCCAAGGCCAACGCAAAGGGTTTGCTTTGGACAGGTCCCCTACTTCACTTAAAGCTTCACCTTGGGTGACATGGACGCCCTCTTGTTTCACAAACTTCACCTTGGGTGATATGGACACCCGGTTGCGGACTCGCCGAGACCTTTAAAGAACTAAAGCTTCTTGTAAATATGTTATTGTATTATTGTTATACCTTGTATTTATGTTTCTTTAAAAAAATGTGTTTAGTCCTGGAGTACTAAAATTTACTAGGGGGGAATGTGGCACCCCAGGGGTCTGGTTACCACAGTAATAGAGATATTATGTCTGAGAGCAAGTGGGAGGTTTCTCTGGTCAGGAGCCCTAAGCATGCAACACGGCCCACCCAGACCTGGGAGAGGAGGAATCTGCCCTTATAAACTGGGTCTGGGGCGGGATTAGTGAGTGAAGTTCCAGACACAGGGAAAGTGACAACAGGAGCTCTGTAGGAGCAGGAGCGAGTGCCAGAGGCTGGAAGCTAGAAAGCTCACCTTGGCTGAAGACACTAAACCCGGACACGGACTCCGAGGCTGTGGGGACATCCAGGTCCAGCAGCAGATTCCAACCGGCAGGGGATTCCATGTCCTCTGGCCTTAGAAGCCCGGAGGCACGGTCACAAGCAAGGGACCAGCACCGCCATCGTGAAGCGGAGGCTAACGGAAGGCCCCAAGTCACCGGCCATACGGGTGAGCAGCACACGGTATACTCAGGGACGTGGGCTACTTCTACCCGCATAGAGCAAGGTAGCCAGGAAAGAGTGCAGATAGTCGGGGAGGCCTACAACTCCACCTGGTCAGGGGAGATCCTGCTTGCTCACAGACTGACCAGGCCCCTACTGCTAACCAGTACTCCCGGGAGGGTCTGTGTTATGTCATCAGTAAAGACCCTGAACTGCACCACACGTCTCTGTGTTTCATCGCCGCACCAGCACCATTACTTCTGGGATGCTCACAACATCACTCCCATCATTCACTCTAGCTGCCCTGAGGCAATATTTCTCCCGTGGGGAGTCATCCCATTCTTGGCTGCGCATGTAACATCAGCCTCAGCGTTCTGCAGTGCAACGGCGGTCCCCACTGACCGCAATCCACGGGTGGCGTAGTCGGACAATTACAATACCAATAGACTGCCACTGGTTTGACCACCCTGAGCCACGAACCGGGTCGCCGCCACACTGAGACTACAACCCCCAGCATCCTACAATAGGCCCGGTTCCGGGTTCCCAGCACAGGCCCAGGGGGCGAGTCACTCTTAATAAACCACAGAAGATTTAAAGAGACAGTATTCCTGTGTCTACCTCTATGTGCAATTGAGTGAGCCAATCTACCACACTGTATTGAACCAAATCAACATGAAGCTGTTAGTTTTCACCTTATTTCCTCTCCAAAATTTCCATATATTCTAGGAATTTCCTGTTTTTCAACCCATAATCCTTCTATCAGTTGGGCCTCGAGGACCATTACCTTTTTTTCTGAGTACTGTAAGAACAATTGCCATGCTAATATACATGTTCTCAGTTCAAATTCAGAGATTTCTCATCAGAATTATGATAAGCTACCACCTCACTACTAGTGTTGAGCCACCCCCGTAGTGTTCGAGTTCGGTTCGGTTCGTCGAACACCCGTGTGTTCGCCGAACTGTTCGTCGAACTGTTCGTCGAACACCTTCGAACACCGTTAAAACCAATGGCAGGCAAACAAAAACACATAGAAACACATAGAAAACACCTTCAAAGGTGTCCAAAAGCTGACAAACTGCTCAGAAGACATAACTAACACATGGAAAAGTGACAAGTACATATAGTCATGCGAAAATAAAAGAGGTGGAGGAGTAAAAGGAGGGGGAGACACAGATATAGGCATGTCATGCCCTTCTAAAATCCAAAAAGTGAGAAGCCGACACGGCCAGTCCGCTCCTGCCCGTGCCACCTCCGTGTCGCCGGGTTTGTGCCAGAGCCGCGGTGAACCCTGACGGCCAGCCCCCCTCTCCCAATACTGGTGCCTGTCCGCTGGTGGGTCGAGCGAGCCCCCCTGTGGTGGAGGCAGCTCTAAGCTTTTTAATTTAAATTGTCTCTCTAATTTGAATGAATACACTTTAAATCCATTTACAAGGATCTATTGGAGGGCAAGTCTCATGCCAGCAGCCGCGGTAATTCCAGCTCCAGTAGCGTCCACTAAAGCTGCTGCAGTTAAAAAGCTTTTATAAGGATCGAGCTCGGCTGTCCACCGCAAGGCATCCTACTGCCAGTCCCAGCCCCTATGCCTTGGGGTGCCTCCTGATGCCCTTCACTAAGTATCCCATGGTCCCGAAGCATTTCCTTTGAAAAAATTAAGTGTCTAAACTACAGGTGGTGCAGCTTGCTTAACAGCCGGGATAATCCGCTTACTAGCAGACACTGCTACTAGGCACAAAGTATTTCCTGGGCTAGATGCAGTTAAAAATTTGTAATTAGATACTCTCGTTGGATGCTGAGAAAGCATTCCATAGAGTCTCCTGGCACGCCATATATGATTCTCTTAAAAAGCTTGGGGTAGGGGTCTAGGGGACCCTTTTATAGCCAAAATCACGGCCCTGTATCGCAATACGTCACCTAGGCTGAAGATAAATGGAACTGTAGCACCCTGAGGGCTCGGTTGCTAAAGACGTATTGCACCTCACCCAGAGGTGTGATATCTCACTCTCAGGTAAGGATGGAGTGTGGATCAGGACCCGACACCTGCATGCATTACACCACATTGCCGTGGGGCAGGGCGACCAATATGCCCCTGAGATGGGCACGACAGTCCCTGTCCCTGGCTGGAGTGGGGGGAGGGAACACTGAGGAAGGGGAACCCTGTAGTGCAGGAGCAGGGAGGAAGCAGTTCCTGGGTGCATTGAGAAGGGAGTATAAAAGGTGGGCACCATCTTAGTTCAGTGCAGAGAAGTCTGAGCAGAAGTGGCAGGGAGCAGGGGCTCTGCATGAGCTCTGCTCCGGAGGCGGGCCTAGTAACAGAGGCCCAGGCCTGGAAGAGGGAGAAGGAAGGAAGAGGAGCGGAGAAGGCTCCAGGAACGAGGAATGAAGGGATCCCAGGGGTGCGGACGGGCGAGTCGCCACCGCACGCCCGAATCCACCTGCGTGGAGGGGTCAGGCCAAAGGGGGAGACCGGTCCCCGAACTAGTGGAGGCAGGAAACGACCCTCAGCTAGAAACCGGAGGCTCTGACATTTTATGTGGCGCAGCCCCTCGCTACACCCGCTAGGAAGGCACCACATAGGGTCAGGGAAACTGGCGCCAAGTTTACCAAGAGGAGGCCCGAGGCAGCCGGACAGAAGTGTTGGTAAGAAAGGCCAGACAAAGGACACACAAAAGGGGTCCTGTGAAGTGCTCCAAAGTTATCTGGGAGTTGTCTGAGCCCCTCACCTGGTGAGCACAGTACGACGTGGGCAGCCGTTACCTGCAGACGTGGTCTGGATAATAAGAACTGTGAGTAAAGGCCCTGAACTGCATCACTGACTCCGTGTCGTTACTGCTGCTGCCCTGCACCATCACCCCCATCCTCCGCATAAACTGCCCTGAGGCTATACTCCTCCCGTGGGGAGTTATGCTACGCTCTGCTGCACCCACAACACCAGCCTCAGTGGTCTGCCCTGTAGCGGCGGTTCACTCTGACCGCAATCCACGGGTGGCGTAGTCGGACATTTAAACATGAAAACCACATAAATAGTTCCGCCACTGGTTTGACCGCCCTGAGCCACGGAACTGGGTCGCCGCCACGAAGACTACAACCACCAGCATCCACCAAAAAGGGTCCGGCTCCGGGTGTCCCAAGGCCCAGGGGGTGCGTCAGAACATTTTCATCACCTTTCACAATCACCAATGGGACAAGGCAGTGATGTCCTCTGTCCCCTCTCTTATACATCCTAGTGACGGAGCACCTGCTCTCATCAATTCGCCATAACCCCAATATTAGGTGGATTGAGGTGGGAGGCACCGAGTACAAGTGCTCTCTATTTGCTGATGATGTCCTAGTATATATCACTCAATCACATATATCCATCCATGCTGTTATGGCTGAAATAGATCACTTTGTTACATGGTAAAATTTTAAAATCAATGCAGCGAAGTCTGAGGCCCTCGATGTCTCCCTCCCCAAATCCATATAGGATTCCATCCAGTCCAACTTTCCCTTTGCCTGGCCCTCACAGGGTATCAAATACTTAGGAATTCCTATTCATAGAGACCTCTCCCATCTATGTTATCTTAATTTTGGGCCCTTTATTGAACAACTCCATACAGACCACGGTTGGCAAGTTAGAACTGTAAGATTCACTACGTGAACCACTGGTGTTTTGTGGAAAAGCACATGTACACTGCGTTCCAAATTATTATACAAAAAGTGTTTAGGAGTGATAAGGGAAGAATTTGTTTGTTTGTCAGTTAAACTCATTGATGGTGATGTGTGTCAGGGCTCTTTATATCACTGTAAGCAATTGCAGACACCTGTGCTAATTAGTTTGGCAGGTGTGTCCAATGAAAGGCAAGACTACTTAAGAAGGCTCTCTCACATTATTAAGCAGCCTACATTTTCTGCCAAAATGGGAAAGAAAAAGGATGTGTCGGCTGCTGAGAAGCAACAAATTGTGGAGTGTTTAGGTCAAGGCATGACTACAATCAACATTGTGCGATGATCAGGATGAAGTGTCCTGGCAATCAAGAAGTATGTAGCTGATTCACAGTACACACGTGTGCGTGCTGATAAGGGCAAATTGAGGACTCTTTCCTACAGGCAATTACGTCAGGTTGAAAGAGCAGCGGCAAAAAAGCCTTGTCATAGCAGCAGACAAGTTTTTGAAGCTGCTTGTGCCTCCAACGTCCCCCGAACAACAAGATGCAGGGTCCTTCAGAGGTTTGCAGCTGTGCATGCGCCATCCTGTCGACCTCCTCTATCCACTTCACACAAGCAGAAACGGCTCCAGTGGGCCAAACATTACATGAAGACTGATTTCAAAACTGTTTTGTTCACGGATGAGTGCCGTGCAGCGCTCTATGGTCCAGATGGATGGAGTGGAGGATGGCTGGTTGATGGACACCCCACGCAAACACGGCTACAGCGCCAACAAGGAGGAGGTGGAGTAATGTTTTGGGCTGGAATCATGGGGAGAGAGATTGTCGGCCCCTTTAGGATCCCTGAAGGCGCTAAAGATGAACTCCATAATGTATGTGGATTTTCTCAAACAGCACTTCCTGCCATGGTTCAAGAAGAAGAACCGTGTATTTCACAGCAAGATCATTTTTCTGCATGATAATGCACCATCTCATGCTGCACATAAAACATCTGCATCTCTGGCTGATATGGGCATAAAGGGGGACAAACTTATGGTGTGACCCCCATGCTCCCCTGACCTCTACCCCATTCAGAACCTTTGGAGCATCATTAAAAGGAGTGTCTATGATGGCGGGAGGCAGTTCACATCTAAGCAACAGCTCTGGGAGGGTATTCTGTCCTCATGCAAAACAATTGAAGCAGAAACCATCCAAAACCTGACAAATTCAATGGACGAGAGAGTTCAGAAGCTCCTTTCGAACAAGGGGTCCTATGTGAAAATGTAACATCACCTAGAATAAAGTTTTGAGTTGAAAACTGTTTGATTTCAGTTTCTAACAACCTGCTAATGCTTATAATTTCAAAAATGACCATTTTTTTGGTCTTTATTAAAATGAAAAGGTTGATCGAAAAGTTTGGGGGATCTAAGAGTGTGGCAACCCAGTAGTCATGATTACTTCGAATTCTGACAATATGAGGGTCATGCTGCAGGTAGTGCAGCAAGAAGGCACTTATGTGCCTTGCGCATCTCGGAGCCCCAAAATTATTTTCCGGGCTAGATGCAGCTAAAAATTATTTTTAATTTTAAATCTGGTGAAGCTTTAGTATAGATGGCCTAATAGGATCAGTGCTGCACACTGCTACAAAGCCCAAATTATTTTCCAGTCAAGATACAGATAAACATGATTAGTAATTTGAAAGCTTAAAACGGTTGGTAGGGTGATTTTAACCAATCATCAAGCTTTTACTCTCCCCAGGATGACACAGGGGTAGAAAAGTCGTTTCGGATCGATGATTTGTTCATCTTTATGAACGTGAGTCTGTCTACATTATCAGTGGAGAGCCGCGTGCGCTTATCTGTCAGCACACCACCAGCAGCGCTGAACACACGTTCAGACAGAACGCTGGCTGCGGGGCATGACAAGATCTCCAAGGCGTAAGTGGCTAGCTCCGGCCATTTATCCAGATTGGAAGCCCAAAAAGAGCAAGGGTCCAGTGACACAGTCGTGGCTTCAATGTTTACTTGGAGATACTCCTGTACCATCGTCTCTAGGCGTTGACTATGTGTCAGACTTCTTGTCTCCTGTGGCCTTGCAAAGGATGGGCTAAAAAAGTGGTGAAATGATTCCGCAAAATTGATGTTACCAGCAGATACTGTGGTTCTGTTACGGTTTGAGTGCTGAACACTTGACGGTCCCACGGTTGGCAAGTTGGAACTGTGAGATTCACTACGTGCACCACTGGTATTTTGTGGAAAAGCACATGTAAGATTCTGCAACAGTCTCTGCTGATACTCCTGCATGCGTGCATCCCTTTCTATGGCAGGAACAATTTCTGCAAATTTACTTTTGTACCGGGGATCTAACAGTGTGGCAACCCAGTAGTCAGGATTATTTCTAATTCTCACAATTCGAGGGTCATGTTGCAGGTAGTGCAGCAAGAAGGCACTCATGTGTGTTGCGCATCCAGGAGCACCAAGTCCCTGTTGTGTTGGTGGCGAGGTAACAATCATGCTTCCTTCCTCTGTCCTCTCCCCCCAACCTCGCACAACAGAAATGTGATCAAGGTCTCCCTCATCTGATGAGTCTTCCATCAGTTCGTCCTCCACTTCTTCCTGGGCTCCTGCACCTTCCTCACTAGTTTGGCTGCTACCATGCGCCCTGGTAAAACCATCTCCCCCACCCTCACATGCCTGCCGCCTTGGTGCTGCCGACCGTCTGGACCTTGCAGATGTTAGCCCTTCCGCATACAACTCCTCCTCCTCTACTTCCTCCACCTCCTCTTGTGCCACCACCTGACTCCGAATTCTGTTTAACATGTGCTCCAGCATGTAAATCACCGGAATAGTCATGCTGATAATGGCATCGTCAGCACTAAACATCTTCGTCGCCATTTCAAAACTGTGCAGAAGGGTGCATAGGTCCCTGATCTGAGACCACTCCTCCAGCGTGATTTGCCCCACCTCTGAATCTCGTTGGCCCAGGCTATACGTCAGAACGTATTGCACCAGGGCTTGTCGGTGCTGCCACAGTCGCTGCAACATGTGCAGAGTTGAATTCCACCGGGTAGGCACATCGCATTTTAGCCGGTGAAGTGGCAGGCCCAACGACTTCTGTAGAGATGTAAGTCGCTGAGCTGCGGGATGCGAACGGCGGAAGTGAGCACACAGCGACCGTGCCCTCTGCAGAAGGCCATCTAGTCTGGGATAGTGGGCTAAAAATTGCTGGACAACCAGGTTCAACACGTGAGCCATACAAGGCACGTGTGTGACATTGCCCCGGCGAAGGGCCGCACCCAGGTTTGCAGCATTGTCGCACATGGCCTTCCCTGGTTTCAGGTCCAGTGGAGACAACCATTCATGAAATTGGTTCTCCAGAGCTGACCACAACTCCTCAGCTGTGTGACTCACATTTCCCAGACATTTCAATGTAAAAACCGCCTGATGACGTTGAGCCCTACTGCCAGCATAGTAAGGAGGTGTGCAGGATCCCTTCTGCGCAGTTAGAAAGCTTGTGGCATGACCAGACAGGCTTTGGGTGCAGGTGGAAGACCGAGAGGAGGTTGAGGAGGCAGAAGCAGTGGAGGAACTTTGACATAAAGAGGATTGACGCACAACTCGTGGGGACGGCAAGACTTGGACAGCAGCCCCTTGTCCTGCTGTCACCATAGTTACCCAGTGCCCAGTCAGCGACATGTAACGCCCCTGTCCATGCCTACTCGTCCAAGTGTCTGTGGTGAAATGCACCCTGTCACACACAGAGTTTCTCAAAGAAGCGGTGATGTTGTGTGCGACATGCTGGTGGAGCGCAGGCACACCTTTCTTTGAGAAGTAGTGCCGACTGGGCATCTGGTACTGGGGCACTGCGACGGACATAAGGTCTCGAAAATCCTCTGTGTCCACCAGGTGGAAAGGCAGCATTTCTGTAGCCAAGAGCTTGCAGATGGTGAAATTCAACCTCTTAGCCTTCTCATGGCTAGGAGGAAATGGTCTTTTACTTGTCCACATCTGAGGGACCGAGGGCTGGCTATTGTGCTTAGACGGGGTTGATAAGGGTGTCCCCGGCAAACTGCCGGTCTGTGAGGAAGATGCAGGCGGACATGTTAGGTTGCCTTGATCCAAAGGTGGTGCTATCGATGTCGGACAGCGCTCAACACCAGCTGGTGTTACCACCTCCAAAGAAAATGATGACCTGCCAATCACGCTGGCTGTTGCGGGTAAAGAGGTGGCAGGTCTGCGCCCCAAAACAGGTGTGACTGCTGTCCCCCCAGTCACAGAGGATGAAGAGGCCGCGGATGCACAAGATATGGCAGACGGTGATTGGCCCGGCCGGCTAGGCCGCATTGTAGCACACTGAGCTTCCCACTGCAACTTATGCTTCATGTTCATGTGCCGGTTCATGCATGAAGTACTCAAACTATGTATTTTTTGGCCTCTACTTAGCTTTTGCTGACAAATGTTACAGATAACACGAGTTGGGTCATCTTTATCGATCTGAAAAAATGCCCAGGCTATGCAAGGCTTAGCACCCATGCGACCTGAAGAGCCACCACGACTTGTGGTGAGAGGCAGAGTTGTGTTTGAGGATGCAGTTGTTGACGTGCTTCCAGTACTACGTCTCTGTCCAGGAAGGCGCAACCTGACCTCGTCGTCACTAGCATCTTCCTCCACCTCCTCTGCTGACCTCATCTCTTGGCTGACTGTGGGTTGACAGTAAGTGGGATCTCCGACCTCATCATCATCACCCTGTGCGTTATCACACCCGTCGTCCTCAGAGCCAACCTGTTCCTGCCCTGACAAAAAACTAAAGTTGTCGCTCCAATCAGGTATTTGAGTCTTATCATCGTCTTCCTCATTGTCTCCACCAACAGGAGTTACAGTTTGGGAATGAGGGTCTACATTATGGTCAGAACCTTCTGCGTCTGGTCCTGGATCCGACTCATAAAGATTCTGGGCATCAGTGCAGATCATTTCCTCGTCTGGATTCACAGAAGCACTGGAGTCGACCTCTGATTCCCAGGCTATAGTATGAGTAAACAGCTCTGCAGACTCAACCATCTGTTCTACCTCACACTCAGACGGGCAGCTGGAGATTTGGGAGCTGTGAGGAAGCAAGTGCGATTTGGGTGACACCTTTGAGGACTGGAGTATTTGTGATGTTGAAGTTGATGTGGAGGAGAGCCCACTTAAAGGAGCACTTGATATCCGTTGAAGCACCTGCTGTTTTTGTGCCTCATCTGGAATTTGTAGCGATTGGCGTGGCCGTAAGAAAGGGATCTTATCACATTGTCCGCTAAAAGAAGTAGACATTTTAGTTTGGCTGGAAGATGGTCTTTCTTCTGCACCTACCCCACGGACACAACCTTTTTTCCCCTTCCCAACACGCCTATTCCCCTTTCCACCAGCAGCAGGCCTTTTTCCACTCATTTTGGTGGTTAACTAATTCACAACTCTGGAGTTGTTTGCACAAAAAAACAATGGATGGTAACCGAGCAGAGCTGAGTGGCCAAACTGTGGTATTAGGCCAAAACTATTGGCTGGGTTAGATGCAGAAAAAAATTATTTTTAATTTGCAACCTGATGGAGGTCAGTATAGATGGACTAATAGACCAAGTCCCACACACCGCTAGAAGCCCAAATATTTTTTCAGAGCTAGATGCAGAAAATTTTTTTATTCAATTTGCAACCTGATGGAGGTCAGTATAGATGGACTAATAGACCAAGTCCCACACACTGCTAGAAGCCCAAATATTTTTTCAGAGCTAGATGCAGAAAAAAATTATTTTTAATTTGCAACCTGATGGAGGTCAGTATAGATGGACTAATAGACCAAGTCCCACACACTGCTAGAAGCCCAAATATTTTTTCAGAGCTAGATGCAGAAAAAAATTATTTTTAATTTGCAACCTGATGGAGGTCAATATAGATGGACTAATAGAACAAGTCCCACACGCTGCTAGAAGCCCAAATATTTTTTCAGAGATAAATGAAGAAAAAAATTATTTTTAATTTGCAACCTGATGGAGGTCAGTATAGATGGACTAATAGACCAAGTCCCACACACTGCTAGAAGCCCAAATATTTTTTCAGAGCTAGATGCAGAAAAAAATTATTTTTAATTTGCAACCTGATGGAGGTCAGTATAGATGGACTAATAGACCAAGTCCCACAGACCGCTAGAAGCCCAAATATTTTTTCAGAGCTAGATGCAGAAAAAAATTATTTTTAATTTGCAACCTGATGGAGGTCAGTATAGATGGACTAATAGACCAAGTCCCACACACTGCTAGAAGCCCAAATATTTTTTCAGAGCTAGATGCAGAAAAAAATTATTTTTAATTTGCAACCTGATGGAGGTCAGTATAGATGGACTAATAGACCAAGTCCCACACACTGCTAGAAGCCCAAATATTTTTTCAGAGCTAGATGCAGAAAAAAATTATTTTTAATTTGCATCCTGATGGAGGTCAGTATAGATGGACTAATAGACCAAGTCCCACACACCGCTAGAAGCCCAAATATTTTTTCAGAGCTAGATGCAGAAAAAAAATATTTTTAATTTGCAACCTGATGGAGGTCAGTATAGATGGACTAATAGACCAAGTCCCACACACTGCTAGAAGCCCAAATATTTTTTCAGAGCTAGATGCAGAAAAAAATTATTTTTAATTTGCAACCTGATGGAGGTCAGTATAGATGGACTAATAGACCAAGTCCCACACACCGCTAGAAGCCCAAATATTTTTTCAGAGGTAGATGCAGAAAAAAATTATTTTTAATTTGCAACCTGATGTAGGTCAGTATAGATGGACTAATAGACCAAGTCCCACACACTGCTAGAAGCCCAAATATTTTTTCAGAGCTAGATGCAGAAAAAAATTATTTTTAATTTGCAACCTGATGGAGGTCAGTATAGATGGACTAATAGACCAAGTCCCACACACCGCTAGAAGCCCAAATATTTTTTCAGAGCTAGATGCAGAAAAAAATTATTTTTAATTTGCAACCTGATGGAGGTCAGTATAGATGGACTAATAGACCAAGTCCCACACACTGCTAGAAGCCCAAATATTTTTTCAGAGCTAGATGCAGAAAAAAATTATTTTTAATTTGCAACCTGATGGAGGTCAGTATAGATGGACTAATAGACCAAGTCCCACACACTGCTAGAAGCCCAAATATTTTTTCAGAGCTAGATGCAGAAAAAAATTATTTTTAATTTGCAACCTGATGGAGGTCAGTATAGATGGACTAATAGACCAAGTCCCACACACCGCTAGAAGCCCAAATATTTTTTCAGAGCTAGATGCAGAAAAAAATTATTTTTAATTTGCAACCTGATGGAGGTCAGTATAGATGGACTAATAGACCAAGTCCCACACACCGCTAGAAGCCCAAATATTTTTTCAGAGCTAGATGCAGAAAAAAATTATTTTTAATTTGCAACCTGATGTAGGTCAGTATAGATGGACTAATAGACCAAGTCCCACACACTGCTAGAAGCCCAAATATTTTTTCAGAGGTAGATGCAGAAAAAAATTATTTTTAATTTGCAACCTGATGGAGGTCAGTATAGATGGACTAATAGACCAAGTCCCACACACCGCTAGAAGCCCAAATATTTTTTCAGAGCTAGATGCAGAAAAAAATTATATTCAGTTTGCAACCTGATGGAGGTCAGTATAGATGGACTAATAGAATGATGCTATGCTCAAAAGATTTTACTTCACTAGGTGCAGTAAAAAAATTGGTATTCTATACACAGGTGTTATATCTTGCAACACAGATAGGCTACTCCACTGACTAACACACTCTGCAATAGGCCAAAAAGGATTAGCTTTGCTAGATTCAGCCAAATGCTGTGAAAAAAACTTGCACAGCACTGGCACAGACCTGCCTGGCAAAAACTGATAGGAACTCATGTAACCTAGTCCTGAAAAGGACTCCAATTACAATTAGTCTTTACTCCCACAACCTATCTATTTAAGAGCACAGACCTCCCTGATAAAAGTCGTAGGAAATGCTGTAACCTAGTCCTTAAAAGGACTGCAATCACAACTATTCCCTACTCCCAAGCTATCTGTATATTTGTGCGAAAATTGGCTTGAAATTAACAAGGTATAGCACACACAGCAACAGCGGTGCCGTCTAACACGCAGCTGCAGCAGTGAGAAAATGGTGGCGACGGGGAAAATGGCTTGGTCTTATAGGGCAAGGACATGTGACATACACTGCCAATCACACATGCCCTTGCTTGTGTGAAAAAAAGCACTTCGCTCCGTGTGTGCGCTGCTGATAGGCTGACAGATTGCACCTCCCCACTGCAAATGCGGGAAAGAGAAAAAAAAATGGAGATCTTCATTGTTCCTGCAGAGATCCATCCCCTGCCCCTCCCCCCGCCCCGCTGTACACTCAAACTGCGTATTAACATTAATTTTCATCATTACTGAGAAAAAATCCAGTTATGATTTTGGTGCACGAACAGTTATCGAACATAACCTCGAACAGCCGAATTTTTCTCAAATTGTTCGTGTTCGCCGACCGGCTCGAACACCGCCCAAAACAGCTCGAATTTGAGATTGGCGAACAGTTCGAGTAGAACAACGCTCATCTCTACTCACTACCAGCAGTTCAGTGAGGTCTGCAGTAAGAAGAAAGCGGATCATGTGCCTCCTCATCATTCTTATGATTGTCCCATCGAATTGCTTCCTGGAGCATCCATTCAGTTTGGGCGAATTTACAATCTTGCTGAACCAGAATTGAAAGTACTAAAAGAGTACCTAGATGAGAATTTAGAGAAAGGCTTCATTCAACCTTCTTCTTTGCCAGCTAGAGCACCCTTGTTTTTTGTAGAAAAGAAGGACTCAACTCTGCGGCCATGTATTGATTACAGGGAAATAAATAAGATTACCATAAAAAATTGCTACCCACTCCCCTTAATTCCTGAGTTGCTGGAGAGATTACGTTAAGCCAAGATCTTCACAAAACTCGATCTAAGAGGGGCTTATAATCTCATACGAATTTGCCTGGGAGATGAGTGAAAAACCGCCTTTAGATTTACATATGGACATTTTGCATACCTGGTTATGCCTTTCGGCCTTACCAACACCCCTGCCACCTTTCAGCACTTCATTAATGATGTTTTTCGAGATTTCTTGGATCAATGTTGTTGTTTATCTCAATAACATTCTTATATTTTCAGATATCTTGGAGGGACATCGCAGGCATGTCCAGTTAGTTCTGGAACTTCAACAGTAGAATCATCTCTATACTCGAAAAGTGTGAATTTGAACAAACCAGAACTCAATTTCTGGGTTATATCAGCTCCCCAGAAAGCTTGAGCATGGATCCCAGTAAAATCAGAGTGGTAGTTTACTGGCCTACCCCAAGAAATTTAAAAGACGTCCAGCGCTTTATAGGGTTTGCAAATTTCTATAGAAGATTCATTAAAAACTTTTCAAAAATCATTTTACCAATTTTTTCACTCACAAAGAAAACCAAAGTGTTTTTCTGGTCTACGGAGGCATAAGTGGCTTTTGACAAAGTAAAGACTCTTTTTACTTCTGCACCACTACTAGTCTATTCAAATTCAGAACTGCCGTTTGTTGTCGAAGAAGACTCCTCAGACTCTGCAGTGGGAGCAGTTTTGTCACAGTGTGTTGGAGACAAAATGCAGCTTCATCCTTGTGCATTCCTTTCTCATACAATGTCTTCTGCAGAAAAGAACTATGACATTGGAAATATAGAACTTTAGCTATGAAAGGCCCCTTCTCTGAATGGAGACATCTTTTGGAAGGGGCCAATCATCTGGTGACTGTCCTTACTGACCACAAAAATTTAGAATTCATCCGTACAGCTAAAGGATTGTCTACAAAACAAGCACGTTAGGCCTTATTTTTCTCCAGGTTTAATTCTCTAATTTCTTATAGGCCTGGTTTGAGAAACGGCAAGGCTGATGCTCTGTCCAGGATATCTACTGAACCCCAGGAGAGGTCTAACACTGACTATACTATTCTTCATCCCAAAAAATTCTTGGGAATACTGGACACCAAAGAATTTTTAATGAAAATTAAAGATGGATACCAAACTGACTTTTTTCTTAACTATCCATCTAAAGACATTGATCTTTTTTTTTTTCCGGAGCGGTTTTGGATGCAGAACTACCAAATATATGTCACCGAATCTGCCCAATTTGAAATTCTCAAACTTGTCCATGATTCTAAACTTTTAGGACACCCAGTAGTCATAAAAACTCAAGAACTACTGCTTCGTTCTTTTATATATGCTTTCTTTTTAAATATGTTTCTTTCTGTTTAACATATGCACAGAACAAGATGCCACAATCTTCTCTGTTAGGACTCCTTCAACCTCTTCCAGTTCCATCCAGGCCTTGGGGATCAATCTCAATGGATTTTATCGTGGACATACCTCCATCTAAAGAAATGACTGTTATCCTTGTTGTGGTGGATTAGCTCACAAAGATGACCCATTTTATTCCAACTAAAGGGATTCCTACCGCTGAACAAACCACAGAATTAATTGTCAGCGAGATATTTAGTCTGCATGGAATTTCTGATAGAGGTGTTCAGTTTACATCAAGATATTGGAAAAGCTTCTGTACAGTTTTGGGAGTTACTGTCAATTTGTCTACTGCCTTCCATGCACAATGCAATGGCCAGACTGAAAGAACTAACTAAACTCTTGAACAATACCTGAGATGTTTTATTTCTCACCTGTAGGATGACTGGGTGGACTATTTACCAACAGGAGAATTTGCCTATAACAACTCCAAATACAGTTCTACATCTCAAAGTCCATTTTTGCTAATTATGGCTTGCATCCAGTATTTATTCCTAATCTTCCATTTAATACTTTGATTCCTGGTGTTACTGACAGACTTACAAAGTTGCAGGAAGCTCAGAAAGAACTACTTGAGATGTTACAAAAGGCCCAAGAAAATTATAAAAAAAAAACCAGCAAAGCCACTCATACCCTTCAGGTCGGTGACAAGGTTTGGCTATCTACAAAAAATCTGAAAACGAGCATACCGTCTCCGAAATTGGGTCAAAAATTGATAGGACCTTTTCAAATTCATGAACAAATTAACAAAGTTGCTTTCCATTTAAAACTTCCTAACAGCTTGAAAATTAACCCTGTGTTCCATGTATCCTCAATCAAACCATTCAGTGAAAACCCATTTCCAGGAAGAACTCAGCCACCTCCTCCACCAAAAATAGTCCATGGTGAAGAAGAGTACATTGTGGATAAAATTCTGGACTCTAGAAGATATAGAGGAAGATTATAATACTTGGTACAATGGAAGGGTTATGGACCAGAAGATAATTTGGAGCCAGAGTGCAACGTTCATGCACCCAGGCTTACAAGAGCATTTCATCAGAGACATCCAAAGAAGCCAGCCCCTGATATGTCCAGAGGCCATCTTGGAAGGAGGGAACTACTGTCAGGATTCAAACCCAGCAGCTCTTGTGCACCAGGTGGCAGCTCTTCCCTCTGAGCTATTCAGCTCGCTGGACAGTTCCTTGCTAGCCCAGATAATAGTACTTGTGCTGTCCCTGAGTGGCTTTACCCTGTGTTATTCCTGATTGGCTTCATCCTGTGATTCTTGATTGAACACCCTATATATCCTGTCCTGGCACCTCCTTCTGTGGCACCCAGGGGATGGGGACTACTCGGTGCCCAGGCCTTAATGCCTGGCCTTGGGGGATGTCGCGGTGGTCGGCTCCCGGGCCCGTACCCTGGGGTCTCTCTTAAAAAAAAAGGGGTTAAATGGAAAATGAAAGTTCGTGACGCCACCTGTGGTGTCTGGTGAGGACCACCAGCGCGGCGGCAGTCCACTGAGGCCGGTGTTACGGCAGCTATGATGGGGTAGCTCCCCACAGGTGGAGCTAGGCCTCAGGGCAGCGGTGTTCGGTAAGGTGCACTATATGGCGGTGACCCAGCCGGGTCCAAGGAAAAATGGGAGACACACTCACGTTTGGCTTCAGTACCTTTTTACTGGTGGAGTTGCGGTACCGCCCGGAGCACTGTAGGGTGAGGGGTGCACTGCAGGTCTCTCCCCAGTGAGCAGGTATAGGGCCTCCTGTATCCTTGCCGCTTGTGTAGTTTATGGCCTGTCTGAAACTTGGCCTAACTTAGTCCTTGTGTTGCGCCGGCTGACCTGGTGTTAGGGCCTTTTGCTGAAGAGCACGCTCATGGTATGGCGGAGCCTCCGTGCCTCCTGGTCCTGTTACGTGTCAGCTCCTGGGCTATCCTGAGACCTGAAGTCTTCCAGGAAAGATCCGGTTGTTTTCCACAGAGGGTATACTGCTCTGCAGGCTCGGAGCCGGTGTCCGGTATATTTCTTGGGTGAGCTTATGAAGCTCCTCGGTCCCCGATGCTACTGTTCCACTAGCCTTCGGCCTACTCTGGGCCCTCACTAGGCTATACACACTGGCAGTAAGCTGGCTGCCTCTTCTGCCGCTCTTTAGAGCGTCGGCAACGCTCCTAGCTGTCTCTCTCTGAGCTGCTTGCAGCAGACTCCAAACAACTCCTCTCAGCAGAAACCTGCTGAGTCACTAACCTTCTGTGTCTCAGCAGAGACTCCTGACTGGACTCACTCCTTAGACAACTGACTGAACTCCCTCCCTTCCTGCCTCCACCCTCCTTTATATATTCACTAAAGGGCTCCCTCTGGTGGTTCTGAGGTAGGGTGGAGGTGTGTGTATGCTCTGAGGGTCTCTTGTGGAGAAAACCTGAAATGCACCCCCCTTTGGTCTGTGACTCCATGCACAGCAGGGCGTCACACTTCCTTGTGAGATTATTGAGCTCCCAGCCTTTAATCAAGCTCTCCCTTCACCTGCTGCCTCATTCAAGCTTATACTGCTTTTCTTGTGTACCGACCTCTGGCTATTCCTGTCTCCGCAACCTGCTAAATCTTTCAAGCCTATACTGCTGTTCCTGTGTACCGACCTCTGGCTATTCCGGGCTACACTGCCTGCTAAAGTTGCCCCTAGTGTTTGCAATCCCACTATTCCAACCCAGGTCAGTTCCTAACAGCCAGTTTGCTGGATTGAGTAGAGTTGAGTGTGCTGCTTGGGAGTGCCCAGCAAAAATATGAGCTGCAGTTGGGAAAGAGACAAATGAGGGTCTATCTCTGACTGTAGTGACTGAGGAGTCAGTTGAGGAGCTGAGCAGTCTTTGGTCCTAGAGGGAAAAAGGATCATTTAATAGTGGACAGTCTACCGGAGTGTGAGAGCTGGGGAGATCGTATACTGACCCGTGTGTGGGTGGATGTATACCTGCCGGAGTTTTGGTTGTATACCTGCCGGAGTATTGGATGTATACCTGAAGGAGTATTGACCTGCCATATGTACTGTACTTTCCTGCTGTGTTTACCTTTGTGTCAGAGCACTGCTGTTTTGTGCTAAAGTCCCTCCGAGGTTTACGGAGCTAATATACCTTGACTTGCTGGACTAAAATGATGCCTGTGTGAATGCTGCCTAATGCCTACCTGAGTGAATCTCTACAATACTTACATTTTGAATTTACACAATGATTATTACTACAATTGACTATTCTCATTTTGTCAATAATAATAATAATTTAATAATAATAATTTTTATTTCTATAGCGCCAGCATATTCCATGGCACTTTACATATCAGAAGGTACTTGTACAGACAATAAAGACATAACAGAATAAACACATACAATAGTTCAACAGATACCAAGAGGAGTGAGGTTCATGCTCGCAAGCTTATAATCTATGAGGAAATAGGAGAGATACAGAAGGTAAATAATAAAAAGGGCTTGTATTGTATGATCCAGCCATCAATATAATGAACAGGGTGTTTAAATAATGCTGCATGAACTGGCCACAAGCCAGTATCTGTACAAGTACAGATGCAGAGTGCTATTAAGTGCAAGGAGGCTATGTAAACAGATGCTATAAGGAACGAGATTTGGAAGAAAATTTTGGAAGGGTAAAATTTAAATAGCTCCATAAGCTCCATAAGTGAGGTGAGGAGATAGGCCACGATAAAAAACTGTGGGTATTGGGAATTCATCATATTGTCCTAGGTAATGCATCCCAGAAAATTGGCACAGCTCGCTAGAAGTCTTGGAGACGTGAATTCAGATTATTGAGGATGTTAGTCTTAGGTCATTACTGGAATGGAGGGCACGTGTAGGGTGTTAGACAGAGATGGGGAAGGAGATGTACGGTGGTGCAGGACTGTGGCGAGTTTTGTGGGTGAGAGTGATAAGTTTATATATTGGACTCTGTAGTGGATGGGCAACCAGTGCAATGACTGGCACAGGGTAGAGGCATCGGTGTAGCAGTTGGAGAGGAAAATGATCCTGGCTGCTGCATTCAGGGTGGATTGGAGAGGGGAGAGTTTAGTAAGAGGGAGACCGATTAGTAGATAGTTGCAATAGTCCAGACAAGAATGAATAAGATCAACAGTAAGAGTTTTTGAAGCGTCAAAGGTAAGAAAAGGTTGAATTCTAGAGATGTTTTGAAGTGTAGGTGACATGAGTGGGCGAGTGATCGGATATGGGGAGTGAAGGAAAGATCTCAGTCAAATATAACCCCAAGAGAGTGGGTGTGCCGCACACGGAAATGGAAATATTGGGTTTGGGAAGGTTAGTAGATGGAATAAACACAAGGAGTTCAGTTTTTGACAGATTCAGCTTTAACTAGAGGGAGGACATGATGTTAGAGACATAATGATATATTCAAGTTATTTTTTAGCTCACAAATGCCCCAGTTCTGTGCTGCAACACATTGCTATGCTTTGCCTTGTACAGTGAAATACAGGATTAGACATTGCCACAATTTTTCAACTGTGTGGCCATCACACAAGTCTTTTACTTCCATATACTTTGTTCATGATGGCTGCAACCTCATTCTAACCAAATAAAGGAGAAGCAACCATGGATTAACCCTCTAATACAGTGGTGCCTGACATTGCACTACTCTACAAGGTGAGCACAATTTCTTCGGTCTGTATGAAAAAAATTTAAAGTCCTTCTGAAGACTACCCCTGTATGGAAACTTCTGTGTCTCCTTTTTAATCTGCTCAATTATATGTTAAACTAAAACAGAACTAAACTAATATGATTCAACCAAATGTGTAATTTCTCCCTCCTAAATACTTTATCTCCACCTGTGAATATTATTATTCAAAAGTGGAAGGGTTTAGGAACCACAGCTACTCAGTCATGACATGAGAGACTACGTAAAGTATCAGGGTGGAGTCATCGAGTTCCGAGGTGCATAGTTTATGAAAGACGCCAATGCTCTGTTGGTTCACATCAAAATGCCAAGTATCGGATGGATCTCTGGAGCAGTAGAAATGTGCTCTGTAGATTATTGAATCAAGCTTTTCTATCTGGCAGTCTAATGGCCAATTTATGTGAATGTTAGGAGAATGTTAGCTGGCCTACTGAATTGTGCGAACTGTAAAGTTTGGCGGCCGAGGATAATGCTATGGTGTTGTTTTACAGAAGTTTGCATAATTAAAGCAAAATCTTAAAGGGGTTGGCCACTTTATCTTAGTTTTAACAAATGTGTTGTGGACTTGATTTTGTGGCACTTATTAATTTATAAATATTACAGGTTAATCTTCTGCACTTGTTAGTTCAGTTTTCCTCACAGACTGCATAAGTCTTAAGTTCTCAAAATGGCTGCTGATGGAGGAAGATATGACCAGACCTGTCCATCCACTTCCTCCAATTAAAAAACACATCACATGGGAAAGCTGTTTTCAATTGGACAAGGCTGATGGACAGGTTGGGTCACATGTTCCTACACCAGCAGGTATTTTATGGACAAGAGAACTATGCAGTCTGTAAGGGAGACTTATATACTTAAATATTAGCAAGTGCCACAAAATCATTTCCCCAACACATGTATTAAAATAAAGATAAAGTGGGTAACCCCTTTACTGCTTCAGCATAATAAGGTAAAGAATATTCATACAGTGTTAGCCAGTAGATAGAACAATGTTGGAATCTGAGAGTCCTCAGTGGTTGATACCTTTTAATGGCTAACTGAAAAGATGGTAAACATAGCAAGCTTTCGAGACAACTCAGGTCTCTTCTTCAGGCTAATAATGACACCAAATCTGAAAACACATACATATGTACATAGGCCAAAGAAAGAAAAAAAAAAAAAAAGGAAAAAAAATCAGTGCTATGTGCTGTCGTAAATACGACAGGTGACGTAAAGCAGAGTCAGGCTAGGGAGGAGGAGAGGAGCTGGGAAAGTTAAAGCAAGATTCTAAGATAGGCGGAACAAATTGTATTATTGGTATATGGTTAGTAACCTGTGGACATCTGAAAATACTTAAGTGAGTTGTGGAAAGCGATAAATCAAAGCAAGAGAGTTCACATACATGTCAAAAGTTCATTGTCCTCAAAATCGAGTCTCTTGGAGATGTGATATCCCCAGTTGTCCTTTAAATTTATATAACAAGACATGAATATATGATATACCCAAATGCCCATTTATTTTGTATAAAAGCTCATGAATCCATGTGATACATTTAATCCTGTTTTGAATGTGTCAAAGGTGGTTATCAGTTTGTATTCCCAAATTCTTCTCTCTCTCCGAGATTTGAAGTTGCTGTTTAAGATGAGCAGATTCATATCTGTTAAACTGTGGTCAGGGCTGGAAAAGTGCTTTGCTACAGGTAGGTGCATACGCTTTTCTTTTATTGTGTGGCGATGAGAATTCATTCTTGTTCTGAATTTCTGCCCAGTCTCCCCTATGTACATGTTGGACATTTGGTACATATAATTAAATACACCACATTGCTTGTGATGCAACTGAAGTTACCTGGGATCTTGTAGTTCTGATCTGTCCCAGGAATCTTTATCTTGTCAGTTGTCATTATAGATGGACAGGTTTTGCACCTGTTCTGGTTGCAGGGAAAGGTTCTTGTAACTGCTGACAATGATGCTTTTTAGATTCGGAGGTTGTCTAAAACACAAGAGTGGGGGATCCGGAAATATTGATTTTAGTCGGGCATCTTTTTGTAGGAGTGGTTGCAGTTTCCGTGCAGCTCCTCTTAGCACCTCCAGACTAGGGTTGTAGGTGACTACGAGAGGAACCCGGTTGTTGTCTTCTCTAGTTTTGTAAAGTAGGAGATGATTCCTTGATATTCTGGTGGCTCTTGTAATCTGGTTCTCAATTGCTCTTGGATGGTAGCCCTGGTTCAAAAAAATCTTTCTGAGGTCCTCAAGGTGATTGTCTCTATCTGTAGGGTTGGAACATATCCGATTGTATCTGATAGCCTGGCTATACACAATTGAGTTTTTTATGTGCTTTGGATGGAAACTGTCCCATCGGAGGTATGTTGGACGGTCAATTGGTTTCCGGTACAGAGATGTCTCTATGTCATTGTTTCGTAGCTTGATGATGGTATCCAGAAAGCTGATTTCAGTGCATGAGTAGTTGAGTGTTAAGTTGATGGTGGGATCAAACTGATTAAAGTGTTCATGGAATGTCTTCAGCTGTTGCTCAGACTCCGTCCAGATAATTAAAATGTCATCGATATAGCGGTAGTAGGCATGAGGTCAGATAGGACAAGAGGATAAAAAGTCACCTTCACGCTTGGCCATGAAAAGATTTGCATATTGTGGTGCCATTTTGCTTCCCATTGCTGTGCCGGTCTCCTGTAGATATATGTTGTCATCAAACGTGAAGTAGTTGTGGGTAAGGATGAATTTAGTAAGTTTCACCACAGAGTCAGCATCAATTCCTGTGTTTTCCAGGAAGGTTTTGCAGGCATTCAATCCATCCTCGTGTGGGATGTTACTGTACAGAGATTCCACATCCATGGTGGCGAGGATGGTTCCTTCTGGTAGAGGACCTATTGCTGACAGTTTATTCAATAGGTCAGTTGTGTCCTGAATGTAGCTGGGTGTCTCTTTTACCAGGGGTTTGAGAACACCCTCTACCCATCCAGAAATTTGTTCGGTGAGGGTGCCCACACATGAAATGATTGGTCTTCCTGGATTTCCTGATTTGTGGATTTTGGGAAGCATGTAAAACGTGCCTGTTCTTGGACTCTCTGGTATCAGGTCACCAGCTTTTAAGGATATGTCAGGTAGACAAGAAACTAGCTTGTTTAGTTCCTTGTGATAGTCCTGTGTGGGGTCAGGCTCCAATCTCTTGTAGTAGTGTGTGTCCATCAGTTGTCTGTTTGCTTCCTACAGGTAGTCTGATTTGTTCATCATGACTATTGCACCACCCTTGTCTGCAGGTTTAATGATGATTTCTTTGTTGGTTTTCAAAGATTGTATGGCCCTTCTCTCCTGGACATTGATGTTGGATGGTTGACTCTTGTGTTTATCTAAAATGGTGGATTTTACCAAATGTCTGAAAGTGTCTATATAGTTATCCAAATGGGAGTTACGATTAGGATCAGGTGTAAAGTCTGACCTTTTCTTGGTTGCCAGGATCTTTCTTCCTTCGGCCCAGTTGGTTTCGGAATTCTCTCTGTCGCTGAAAAATTCCCTTAGGCGTAGTCTCCTGAAGTAATCCTCCATGTCACTGCACAGTTTGATTTTATCCAGAGCTTTAGTAGGACAAAATGAGAGTCCCCTAGATTTCAGCATAATAAGACATTTTGGATAATTGTAGCTTCCAACTTTGTGGAAAGAATTTGATTACCAGCATGAATGCACCCCAGTGCACCAAGCAAGTTCCATAAAGGCATGGTTGGGTGCATTTAGTGTAGAAGAACATGACTGGTCCATACAGAGCCATGACTATAACCCCATCGGCATTGTGAGCCAGGCCTTATCATCCAACATCAGTGTCTGACCTCACAAATGCTCTTCTGGATGAATAGTAAAAATTCCAAAATCTTACCAGAAAAGATTGAAAAATTATAGCTGCAAAGATGGACGGAACAGCTCCATATTAATGCCCATGGATGTCATAAAAGAACCTACAGGTGTAATGTGTAGCTATTCCAATAATTTTACTCAAATATACTAGTGTATGTAGCAAAATATTGGCATGTAAACTATTTATAAAAATTCAATTTTCACGAACAAATGGTAGAAGAGCCATCTTCAAGCCCTCAGAAGTTGGAAGTCCTCCTTTGCTGTGTCTGTATTCCACCCTGTTTTATAAAATATTCAGTATAACTAACACTAAAGATAGGTTGAGTGTATTGGATTTTGTCCACTTACTTGTCCCAAAGTGCACTCCATACCACCAAGGAAATCTGCATCTTTCAAGCCGTTGTGATTGCTGCTGATGTCGTGAACTTCAAAACGAAGGCGCTGAACTTCTTCAAAATAAAAGTCGACTGTGAAAATTTTGGAGAAAATAGGGTTTATGCATGTTCTGATAACTTCGGTTCTGTCCACCTGTGAGAAGAAGAAAAAGAAAGTCAATAACTAATTCACTTATTTAATCTTTAATTGTCTATCTATCTATGAGAAACATTCTGCAATAGAACCAAAACTTTGCCACATGTGCCAATATAGCATCCAATTTTTGCATGATAATCTTTTGGGAAGTGTTATTTCCTCCTGATTTTTTTTTTTCATTTACATTACAAAACTTTTTTGGGTATAGGTCTTGGATGCCTGGCACCCGAAATAAAATAATTGAGCCTGCTGCTACTTCATTGTATTTTCTGTGAGTGTATCTATCTAAAATATACAGAGAAGAGTTATTATATTAAGAAGACTTGTTAGTTATGAGTGCAGCAAATAACGTGGTTGCCCCCTTGTGTTTTGGTTTAGTCATTTGAAGCATGGAATGCAGCCATTTAATTTATATTCATGAGAATATTCTTTCATAGCAAAATGCATCTTTATGCACTGAAAATAACGTAACTACAGCAACACCATTAGAAAACCAATAATAAATTGTGCATAAACCTTATAATGATTATGCTTTACGATTGAATTGGGGAGATAGTCATTAAAAAGTCCATTTCCAGGACCAGGTTTGTGCAAGTACTCTACATGTTAATTTGAAGAGGACACTACTACATGTAAAGAGTACTTCAACAATCACAAGCAGCACGTATAACTGATGTAATTTTGAAAATGCAGCCAAAATCCATTTTGATGTAGTTATGTTCAGATGTATATTTTTAGTGCATGTGTATAATTTACATTTTTATCAGGATTTCTGCATAAAAACATGTTTACATTAGCAAAAATATAACTGTAGGAAGGTTTGAAAATAAATGTTACTTGCCAGTTTTTCAATAGCTGTAGAATTTACTATGAGAGAAGTATAAGGGAATGTCAAGGATTACACAGTTACAATTATTTTTGTCAGTGTTTCACAACACCAAGGTATAAAAATTATTAATATTTACTATATTTTGTATGCTGTACTTTTTGTATACCACTGCCTACATATGGGCAGCAGGGTAGTCTTGTAGCACTGGGATACTGGGTTAAAATCCCACCAAGTACAACATCTGCCTGGAGTTTGTATGTTCTCCCCATGTTTGCGTGGGTTTCCTCCAGGTTCTCTGGTTTCCTCCCACACCCCAAAGACATACTGATAGGGAATCTAGATTGTGAGCCCCAATGTGGACCATGATGATGAAGTCTGTAAAGCGCTATGGAATTAATGGTGCTATACAAGTGAGTAAAATAAATACATATTTATGAATTCTCGGAGCTACCATTATCCCTCTTTCATTATGAGTCCTGTATAGGATCGGAGAATTTTAAATGTTCTTACGATCTGAATCATCATATCCCAAACCCACAATGCCATTCATTATAGCCCACATATGAAATGTATTGAGACTCTAGATGTGCACTGTAAACTTCATGCCATAGATAAAGTTTGACAGGAATAACCACCTTTGACTTTTATATTCTTTATTTTTCAAATCTAAAGAAGTCCAAATTTTTGTGCGGATTTCTTACTCTCCTTAGAGCAATCAGTGCTCATGTCTGCTGCTGAGTTTTAGATCCCCCAAGGTAAATGAGCAGTCTGGGATCAAAAAAAGGGACAAAGGAAATGTCATAAAATACAGAAAGATTTACTTGCAATCCTCTCTCCCCCCACTGTCCTATCGCTGGTTCTCCCTTTGGGTGTGCTGCAACAATGAGGTCATGTGATTGCCGACCCCTGACATCACGTCAACCAAGATCACAGTGCTGAGGCCAGTGATTGGCTGCAGCAGTCATGTCTGTCAATGTGACATCATCATCATCAAAGACCAGCAGGAAACATCAGAGCAATGAGTGCTGGATAGGTGGAGAATTTGTAGGTAAATAATACTTCTTTTATTTTTTGACAGCTCTTGATGCTCTAAAATGTCATAGGAAATAATTCTTTGGAGAATACTCCCTGGTCCCTTTTGATCCAGAGGAAATGATTGTTCAGCCAGTCATTACAAGGTTTTCAGTTCAAAGTGTTGAGTGAATATGAGGAGTCAAACAATTGATATATAAAAATATTTGGGGGGACATGCTCTGCTATTACAAATGTGTTTTGTTGCCAAAGGGCGTAAGATCCTGGTCACTCCTATATCTACACCCTTGCCTATTTCATGCAGACACGTAAATATTTCAGTTAGAGATTCATGAAAATATAATTTTTTTTCCATGCAAATTTACCAAATTCATATTCTAAACCCTAGCTATACTAAAACTTGTCAACAGTAGGACTTGAAAACCGTTGGATAGTATACACTTAGGGTTTTTGGCTTTGATCAGTCTCTCTGTGCTAGCATCCCCAGCAATAAGCTAGAGACCACCAAGATCAGCTATAATCTTCTAGGAAGGAAGGAAGGAAGCAGCATGTGTATAACGCAGAGTAGGATAGGCATTGCACAATTCTTATTGACGTGAATGAGCTGTCCATCTTTCCAAAGAGCTGATTGAGAAAACCACAGAGCAAGTGAGGCACAGATTACCAGGTGCAATTTTTCATTATTTCTTATCAATAGTAAAATCGCCATGATCTGAAATGAAGGTACATATGTGGGTATGGCAATAATCCTTTTTCACTTACACTTCGGCAGATCAAGTGATCGGTCTACTCTGACACAAATCTGACATTGTGTCTGGCCTGTTGCAGAATAGATACTGACCTCAATCAATAAAAGAGCATTCAGTCTATTAATGTAAGGAGGGAATGTAATGACTGATACAAGAGATAGTAGATTGAGATACAAAAGCAATTGCTCAAGAAGTCTTAAAGATGAATTCTGTCAAAATTTTGGCTGAAGTAAGAAAAGAATAGGATGCACTTACTACATAGTGTTTCAGGATATATGCAGGGGTAAAGGGAACAATAAGCAATGCATCTCATCCCATAGCAAGATAGACATGTACAATTCTATATCTAAATTTCAATGTAGTAAGTGATAATATACTGCCTTCAAATGATGGTTGTTAGTTTTATGGGCTAACTAATCACATTGGGAAATGTCTTTGATAGAGTATGTTGCTTTTTGTCACTCAATTATGTGCTAATCTACCAATCTATCTCATGCGTCTTAATAGTGTTTTGTATCACAAGACATGTGACTGTAATAAAGATTATAGATTCAACATAGGTTACATTTAATATATAACAACACCTCTATATGTCACATTCTAATAAACAAAAAAGCTTTGTTTTCAACATTGTGAAAAAGGTGATATTAGAGTCCAAAATACTAAATATTAGCTTAGAATTTAAGGAAAAATGGTACTATTATGATAGAATCTAAAAAAATGGAAAAGTAATAATTGCACATCTACAATTCTACATCAGAGGCATGCAAGAAATGATTCCCACTGACACTTGCAACCATTTTCTGACATTTGCTAAGGTATGCTGGCACTTCTCTTCAGCAGCTCCTCCTTCACTCAGCAATAGTCTCTGTATCACTTTCTCAATAGCTCAGCACATACTCCCTGTGCTTGTCACCGCTTTTGGCAGTCATGCCTTGCAGTAGCTTGTTTGGCAATTTGCATACTCTTGTGGCCTAACCTTCAAAGTTACTGCATCCTATTTCCTCCCATGCAACCCCCACAGGCATCTGTCCCCTAGTCATTTTTGGCCTGGCACTTTTTTTCACAATCAAGAATTATTAATTAGCAAAAAGGTAGGAGTAATGACCCACCACTCAAACCAATGTTCTCACAGTGTACTAGACAATTAGACAGCAAGGATGTGAAAACCTTAAAACATAACTTTTAATACCAATGTGATAAAATAAGCCACTCAAAAAAATAGAAACGAGTCACTAAGTCAGCCTGATAGCTGCCAGTAATATAGCTCAGAGACCGCCCCTATATATTAAAAAAAATTTTTGAAATAGCCTTGCAGTATGGAGATCAAAAATTCCGGATAGATTCTATAACTGAGGGAGAGTAGATGGACAGGGATCAGTACAACAACCCTGTGTCAAACAAAAACCCTCTGATATATAGATTTTTCTCATAGGTATATATAACCAAGATAATCACTAAACATGTACTCATAAACCACCAATTTGTCCAGCATCTAAGAGTTCATGAAGATAAAAATGACATGAGAAATTAATTGCACAATGTGTAGTCTGAGTGCAGACCCGGCAGTTATCACAATTCAATTAAAAAAGAAGAAAATGGAATTTTCTCACCCATTCTTTCTTTGTTTCTGAGGGAGGAGATTAATGTCCAGAGATTCCTTTTGAACAAGAATGTGGGGACATGAGCTGGCCCTATTTATTTTTTTAATATACAGGGGCGGTCGCTGAGCTATATTACTGGCAGCTATCAGTCTGGCTTAGTGACTCGTTTCTATATTTTTGAGTGGCATATTTTATCATATTGGTATTAAAAGTTATGTTTTAAGGTTTTCACACACTCAGGAATTAGCTGACAGACACCTCTAGTGAGGCTATTCTTCACCCATCTTGAGTGACTAGTTCCACACGTTTAGGAGAGGACTCAGTGCTCCACTCTGCTGTGGCACTCCTAGTCCTGCTCATTTACTAGTATTTTTACATGGAGCTGGTCTTATCTCCTCTACCTTGAACAACCAACTAACTACAGCTCAGTCTGGGACTCTTTTAATGCTCCACTGTGGCCTTTACTAGAGTGGAGCACCTCAATAGTGAGTTTCATATTACTCATCCCTACTTGCTAGCTAGTTATGGCACAGGCATTACCACTGTGCTGCACATCTTTGTCTCTTGCCTGTTTGCATAGCTTGTGTGTCTGACTTGTATTGGGGGCAAAATCATGCCTTTGGAAGCTAAAGGGAGATAGAAGTACATGCTAAGGCCCATCCAACCATGCCACAATAACATATTATTATAAAGACATAGCACAAATCCCTAGCTAATGCCAACAGGTTGTTTTTTTTAAAACCTCTACCCAGTAACAACTTGTATGAAGAATTTCTTGACATGTCGCGCATCTCCAATATAATTACTATTATTAATATCACAATAAACTCACTTTTCCACCATGCATGTCACACATTTGTCGCATCACATTCATAGCTGAAGTTACAAAATACATTATGGTCTGCTGACCATGCCTTACAAAAGAAAGTATAATACTACTAATAACACTTGCAGCTCATTTAGCACATACAGTGGTATGAAAATGTTTGGGCAACCCTGGTCAAAATTAATGTTATTGTGAATGGTTAAGCAAGTTGAAGATGAAATGATCTCTAAAAAGGCTAAAGTTAAAGATGACACATTTCCTTTGAATTTTAGGCAATATATATATACATACACAAGTGCTTCTCACAAAATATCATCAAAAAGTTAATTTATTTCAGTTCTTCAATTCAAAAAGTGAAACGCATATATTATAGAGTCATTACAAACAGAGTGATCTATTTCAACTGTTTATTTCTGTTAATGTTGATGATTACAGCTTAAAGCCAATGAAAACACAAGTCATTATCTCAGTAAATTAGAATAATTAACAAAAATACCTGCAAAGGTTTCCAAAGCATTTAGAAAGGTCCCTTAGTCTGTTTCAGTAGGCTCCACAATCATGGGGAAGACTGCTGATTTGACAGATGTCCAGAAGGCAGTCATTGACACATTCCACAAGGAGGGTAAGCCACAAAAGGTCATTGCTAAATAAGCTGGCTGTTCACAGAGTGCTGTATCCAAGCATATTAATGGAAAGTTGAGTGGAAGGAAAAAGTGGAAGGAAAAAGTGTGGTAGAAAAAGGTGCACAAGCAACCAGGATAACTGCAGCCTTGAAAGGATTGTTAAGAAAAGGCCATTCCAAAATTTGGGGGAGATTCACAAGGAGTGGACTGCTGCTGGAGTCATTGCTTCAAGAGCCACCACACACAGATGTATCCAGGACATGGGCTACAAGTGTCACATTCCTTGTGTCAAACCACTCATGACCAATAAACAACGCCAGAAGCGTCTTACCTGGGCCAAAGAGAAAAAGACCTGGACTGTCGCTCAGTATTCCAAGGTGTTGTTTTCAGATGAAAGTAAATTTTGCATTTCATTTGGAAATCAAGTTCCCAGAGTCTGGAGAAAGAGTGGAGAGCACACAATCCAAGCTGCTTGAGGTCTAGTGTGAAGTTTCCACAATCGGTGATGGTTTGGGAAGCCATGTCATCTGCTGGTTTGGTCCACTATGTTTTATCAAGACCAAAGTCAGCGCAGCAGTCTACCAGGAAATTTTAGAGCACTTCATGCTTCCCTCTGCCGACAAGCTTTTTGGAGATGGAAATCGAGTCGAGCAAATTGGAATACTCGGGTGCTCGACCCGAGCAACGAGCCCAATGTAAGTCTATAGGAAACTCGAGCATTTTTCAGGCGGCTCCCTCTGGTGGTCTGCAGAGGGCCTAAAAATTGCCCAAATCGATGGGAACAGTGCTCAAATGACATGGGAACAGCATGGGAAAGACCCCTGGAAGCATTTCTGACTCCCAGGTCACTGTTGTAAACAACGTTGTCAGAGTATTACGCCACTTTTACGGACTCACAAGAAAACATACAAAAACGAAACCAAAATGGATTTTCCTGGGAAATATGTTAAGGAACATCCTTTCCAGGGTTATGACTTGTATATAAGGCAAAATAAATAACCAAAACCAAAAATACTCCTCCACACCTTGGGCTATGTTCACACGTAGCGTTTTTGATGCGTTTTTACACTTTTGCATTGCTTTCAACCAAGACAAATGCATTCACTGGGAAATGTCATTTTAACATTTTACAACCTTATCTGGCCATGTGGTGTGTGACACATCATCAGATACATGCATACAGTGCTGAAAAGACATGGGAACAGCATGAGGAAGACCTCTGGAAGCATTTCTGACTCCCAGGTCACTGCCTAAAAGTGTGCCCATCATAAGTGATACTTGGCATATGCGAAGATGCCTCCCGCCATGCACCTGTCATTGCAGACTTGCAACAATCACTGTCCACGTCCTTGTCCCAGTGCAGCGTTCAGTTGTCCCTACCCCATTACTTGGAATGCAAGCGCAAGTATGCAGCCAGCCACCCACCCTCCCACAGGCTGCACTACTATACTGCCAAATTTTTGACAGCTGCTTGCACTTGAAATGTGGACTTTTAGGCTTGTGGAGACGGAAGCTGTCCACAATCTTATGGCGGCAGCGACCAGGTATCCATACTCGGTCCCCAGATGCCACTATTTTTCCCGGTATCGTCTCCGCCTTCCACAAGCACGGGTCCCACAACATTACCCGTGGCCCTCCCAGTGCACTTACTGGGAAGGACCACCTAACCACAAACACGTGGACAGGTGAATGTGGCCAGGGACGGTATGGAGCCAGTCCACAGCTTTTTTTGCTGAGAGTTGTATTTAGCTCGGTGAAAGGACTGGCATAGAGGGAAACCGTATCTACTCTGGGTGTCATTTCTCCCAGGTAGTCCTGTAATTGAGCTTATTGCAGAAGCAATGGCAGCCCATCCAACATCAACTCGCACTTGTCGGTGGTGCTTTGATACACACACATCTTTCTTTGCACATTTAATTTCATGAATGGACAATGGCCTGATCTGCAATGCGGTTTGAGAAATAACATGCATGAGCATGTCCGATTCACATTAAAAAAGCAGCCATAGAGTGTCCGGGAACCTTCCCCCACACTTTTCTTAGCCAGGACTGCTTCTCAGCAGGGTTGGACGGTCCCACCAGAGAATCCTCTGGTGTGCCTTGGCTTCTACCTCAGGAGAGTTCATGATAGCGCTAACTTTGCAGCTGCTATGGGGCTCTTGAGCGGGGGAGAAAGGTGAGCCCTCAGAATCAAATCCTCTGGTGGGCATGATGATGATAGAGGCCACCATCTGCTTAGTTTTCTGTTACTTGGAATGCAAGAGCAAGCATGCAGCCAGCCACCCATCCACAGGCCGCAATACTAAACTGCCAGATTTCTGGGCAGCTGCTTGCACTTGAAATATGGCCTTTTAGGCTCGTGGAGGCGGAAGCTTTTCACAACCTCATGCCAGCAGCGGCCAGTTGTCCATATTCGGTCCGCAGCCGCCACTATTTCACCCGATTTCGTCTCCGCCTTCCACAAGCACGGGTCCCACAAAATTACCCATGCCCTCCCCAGTGCACTTACTCACTTACTGAAAAGGACCGCCTACCCACAAACACGTGGACAGGTGAATGTGGCCATCGATGCTACGCAGCCAGTCCACAGCTTTTTTTGCTGAGAGTTGTATTTAGCTCGGTGAAAGGACTGGCATAGAGGGAAACCGTATCTACTCTGAGTGTCATTTCTCCCAGGAAGTCCTCTAATGCAGCTTGTTGCAGAAGCAATGGCAGCCCGTCCAACATCAACTCGCACTTGTCGGTGGTGCTTTGACACACACACATCTTTCTTTGCGCATTTAATTTCATGACTACAGTGTTGGTCAATGGCCTGATCTGCAATGCGGTTTGAGAAATAACATGCATAAGCACGTCTGATCCACATTAAAAAAGCAGCCATAGAGTGTCCGGGAACCTTCCCCCACACTTTTCTTAGCCAGGACTGCTTCTCGGCAGGGTTGGACAGTCCCACCAGAGAATCCTCTGGTGTGCCTTGGCTTCTACCTCAGGAGAGTTCATGATAGCGCTAACTTTGCAGCTGCTATGGGGCTCTTGAGCCGGGGAGAAAGGTGAGCCCTCAGAATCAAATCCTCTGGTGGGCATAATGTTTTTCAATCTGAAACAGCTTCTCAGTGGAAGTTGTATTTCACCACAGCCATATTCTTTAGCTCGGTGAAAGGACTGGCATAGAGGGAAACCGTATCTACTCCGGCTGTCATTTCTCCGTCACCAGGTTCCGCCCATTGTCACACACGACCATGCCTGGCTGTATGTTCAGCGGTGAGAGCCACAGATCAGGCTGCTGTGTTACTGCTTTCAACAACTCTGCAGTGCTGGGCAGTTTGTCACCTAAGCATTAAGCATGCTATCTTCAGCACAGCCTGTTGCTGCTTGGCCAAGGCAGTGCTGCAATGCTGTCAGTTTGTGACTGATGTGGTCATTTCGGAGATGGAAGAGGAGGTGCAGAAGCTGAACAATGTGATTACATTGAGGTTAAATTAGTGACGCAGTTTTTTATACTAAAGAAAGATCCTATGGTTTTGGGTTTTTTAACATTATTTTTTAAAATAGTCCGTGACCGAGGTGGTCAATCCAAGGGTAGTAGATGTATATAGGTTATATAATGTCCGACTACGCAACCTGTGGAGTGCGGTTAATAGAGACCGCCGCTGCGGAACAGTCCTCTGAAGCCGGTGGTATAGCAGCAAAGGTGGAATAACTCCCCACAGGAAAAGATAGCTTCAGGGCAGTGTGTTTGGATGATGGTGGTTGTGCAGGGTATCACGGTGCAGAAATAACCACAAAGTCCGTATAGTGCAGTCCCAGGGTCTTTACTGGTAGCAATTGGACAGGCCTGGACTGGAGTACTGGCTAGTGATAAGAGCCTGGTCAGTCTGGCAGCAAGCATAGAGTCTTCCTGGCCAGGTGGAGTTGTAGGCCTGCCGTCCTTATTTTACTCTTTTGGCTTCTCTGTTTATAGCTGTGTTGTAGCCCACGTCCCTGAGTGTAACGTGCTGTGCTCACCCGTAAGGCTGGCAGCTCGGGCCTTGTGGATGCCTCGCTCCTCCTTGGCGTTACTGGTCCTTCAGTGCTGCTGAGCCTCAGGGCGTCTGATGGGGGCCAGGAGACCTGCAATCTCCTGCCCTATGGTATCTGCTGCTGGGTCTAGAATTCCCCACAGCCTCGGACTCCGGTGTCCTGTTCTCTGTGTAGTCCAGCTAGGACGAGCTATCTCCAGCTCCAGTCCCTAGCTCATCACTCCTTGATGTCCTAAACTCAACTCCTCACACTGAGACTAACTAACCCTGCCCCCAGATACCAGTTGCCAAGGGGAAGTGCCTCCCCTTGTTGGCCTGGAGACAGGAAGTGTTGCATGTATTGTGTTCCTGACCAGGAAACCCCTGCTTGCCTCCAGACATGGCATTACTTCTTTTAAGGGAAGCAATGCCACTGTGGCAACCAGACCCTCTGGGGTGCCACACATTCACCGGGAAATGTCATTTTAACATTTTACAACCTTATCTGGCAATGTGGTGTGTGACACATCATCATACACATCCAGTTTTATTTATGATGGAGGGACTCTGAACGTCATAAAGCCTATTTTTATAGGGCCATCAGACGGCCCTTACTATTCTTAAAAGACCAGCAGTCGGCCCTCGCTATTGTTAGAGAGCCATCAGTCGGCTATGCTTTGTTGTTCCCATTATTAACAAGTGGGTCTCCTATACTGTTATTGCGTATGCAGTGACTGCAAGGGCTGCCAAAAATTTGAACGCAACCCAATACCCCTTTGAAGAGACATAGAGGAGGGTCTCAGTAAAAAGAATGTTTCCATTATAAAGGAGCGGGTCTCCTATAGTGGTAATGCCCATGCTGTGACTGCAAGGGCTACCAAAATTTGTGAAAAACCCCACTAAGAATTTAAAGACACATAGAGCAGGGCCACAGTAGCGACAAATTCCCATTAGAAAGGAGAGAGTCTGCTATACAGTTATAGGGTATCCAGTGAGTCCAACGGCTGACCAATTTTAGGAAAAACCCCACTAAGAATTTAAAGACACATAGAGCAGGGCCACAGTAATGACAAATTCCCATTAGAAAGGAGAGAGTCTGCTATACAGTTATAGGGTATGCAGTGAGTCCAACGGCTGACCAATTTTAGGAAAAACCCCACTAAGAATTTAAAGACACATAGAGCAGGGCCACAGTAACGACAAATTCTCATTAGAAAGGAGAGGGTCTCCCATAGTGTTGGCCTATGCAGTGAATGCAAGGGCTGCCAAAAATTTGGGGGCACTCCAATGCACCTTGGAAGAGACTTAAAGGGTCTCATAAAAAAATGTTCCCATTAGAAAGGAGCGGGTCTCCTATACTTGGAATGCCCATGCACTAAGTGTATGGGCTGACAAACATTTACAACTGGGGGGTATACATGAACATACTGTATAATTTATTTATTTTTTTATGGGCATCATAAACACCCTTTAAAAAAATTATGTGGGTGTTGCATTATGGACCACGGTCACCCTGGTGATATGGTGGTGGAGGATGAGGATGAGGAGAAGGAGGAGGACAAGAGCAAAAAGCCCAAATCAGGAAGCGTATACCCATGTGTGGGTGTGAAGAGGTGCATGGGAATACATCTCCCAAAAAAATTTGATTTGGATTTGAATTTGTTACGCTGCTATCATTCGGTGGTGTTGAGAAGTCTGGCCCAATCCAGCCCTTGTTCATTTTTATAATAGTCAGCCTGTCAGAATTTTCAGTTGACAGGTGGATGCGCTTATCAGTTATAATTCCACCAGCGGCACTAAAAACCCGCTCTGATAAAACCCTAGCGGCAGGGCAGCCCAGGACCTCCAAGGCGTAGAGAGCCAGTTCATTCCACGTATCCAGCTTGGATACCCAATAATTTAAAGGCACAGAGGAATCACGGAGGACGTTGGTACGGTCGGCAAGGTACTCTCTCAGAATCTTCCCAAACTTTGCAATCCTTGTGAGAGTACCCCGCACTTCAGGGCCTGTGCAATGTGAGGGTCTGAGAAATATGCCCCAGAACTTTGACAGTGTTCCCCTTCCTCTGCTGGATTGCATTTGTATCTCTCTCGCCTGTACTCCTTGGTTGTCCAACGAACTGTGACCTCTGCCATCGTTTTCAGATGGGAATTTTTTTAATAGTTCCGCAACAAGGGCCTTCTGGTACAGCCCCATTTTTGTAGACCCTCCGCCTCAGCAATAAGAGATATAAAGTTCTCCTTGTAGCGTGGGTCTAGAAGTGTCACCAACCAGTAATGACTGTCACCCAAAATTTTGAGAACGTGAGGGTCATGGGAAAGACAGCGTAACATAAACTCAGCCATGCGTGCCAGACTGCTAACAGGCAAGACTTCCATGTCCTCACCAAGAGGATGACTGACCATGCTCTCCTCCTCCTCCTCCTCTCTGTCCTCTGGCCTCTGGCCATCCACGTTGAACAGACAGTATGACAGTTGTGCAGGTAGTACTGTCTATAGCGCATGAAACTAGCTCCTGTTCTTCCTCCTCCTCTTCCTCATTGTCACCCAATCCATGTTGGGATGAGATGAGGCTGAGCTGTGTGTAATCACCCTGTATGGTTCCTTGCTCCATCTCATCGTGCTCCGCCTGCAATGCATCCTCTTTGATTGTGAGCAGAGAGCATTTCAGAAGACAGAGAAGCGGGATGGTGCCGCTAATTATGGCGTCATCACCGCTCACCATCTTGGTGGAGTCCTCAAAGTTTTTGAGGGTGGTACATATGTCTGACATCCATGTCCACTCCTGAGGTCTTATGTGTGGAGTCTGAACTGAATATCGACGGCCTTGTTGATGCTGGTACTCAACAACTGCCCTCTTCTGGTCACAAATCCTTCCCAACATCTGCAGTGTAGAGTTCCAATGCGTGGGGACATCACATACCAGTCTGTGAGCCGGAAGCTGAAAACGCTGCTGAAACATGGCAAGGGCGGCGGAAGAAGTAGGTGAATTTCTAAAATGGGCACACGGGCGGCGTACTTTAAAAAGCAGATCTGGCAGCACCGGGTAGGATTTGAGAAACTGCTGAACCACGAGGTTAAGCACATGGGCCAAGCATGGTACGTGTGTGAGCTCGCCTCGCCTCAGAGCTGCCACCAGGTTCCGGCCATTGTCACACGTGACCATGCCTGGCTGTAAGTTCAGCAGTGTGAGACACAGATCTGCCTGCTCTTTCAGAGCGGTCCACAACTCTTCAGCATTGTGCGGTTTGTCACCTAAGCATATTAGCTTCAGCACAGCCTGTTGCCGCTTGGCCGAGGCAGTGCTGCAGTGCTTCCAGCTTGTGACTGATGTGGTCATTTTGGAGATGGAGGCTGAAGAGGAGGAGGAGGCTGAGGAGGATGAGGTGCAGGAGCTGTAGACTGTGGGGGAAACCCTGATTGACCTAGGGCCCGCAATCCTCGGTGTCGGTAGGAAGTGTTCCGTCCCAAGGTCTGACTGGGTCCCGGCTTCCACTATGTTAACCCAGTGTGCCGTCAGCGAGATGTATCATCCCTGACCACAAGCACTTGTCCACATGTCCGTGGTTAGGTGGACTTTCCCGGTAACTGCGTTGTTGAAGGCACGGCTAATGTTTTGGGACACGTGCTTGTGTAATGCGGGGATGGCACACTGGGAGAAATAGTGGCGGCTGGGGACTGAGTACCGAGGGACGGCCGCCTCCATCAGGTTGCAGAATGCTTCCGTTACCACGAGCCTAAAAGGCAACATTTCGAGCGCAGGCAGTTGTGAAATGTGGGAATTTAGTACTGTGGCCTGCGGGGCGTTGGCTGCGTATTTGCGCTTGCGTTCCAAGGACTGGGGTATGGACAACTGAACGCTGCGCTGGGACAAGGATGTGGAGATGCTTCTGACGCGCCCCTGGGCCTTCTGTGTCGTGCGGCATCGCGCGCACGGGGGCTTACCCGGAGCCGGATCAGATGGGGGTAGTAGTCTCGTGGCGGTGACCCGGTCCGTGCCCAGGGAGTCAAACTAAGTGGCGAGTCTATTAGCAGTAGATGTTGGATGACTACGCCACCCGTTGAATGCAGCTTTGGAGCTGCCGCTGCAGGGCAGACCGCTGAGGCCGGTGGAAGGATGGTGCAGCGGGGATGGTATAACCCCCAACGGGAGGGGTATGGCCTCAGGGCAGCAGGTGTAGATGATGGGGGTTGTGATGGTGCAGCAAGGAGAGTCAGAAACGTATGTTGCAGTTTCAGGGTTTTTACTCACAGATGGTACTTCAGTCACTTCGGCCGGGAGTGACCACCCGAGCCGTACTGCGTTCACCAGGTGCGGGACTCGGCTAACCCCCAGGCAGTTCTGGAGCGTGGTCCTGAGCTCCCCTCTCTCTCTCTTTCTGCTGGCCGTCCCCACCAGGGATCCACCTTTGTCCGGCTCCCTCGGGCCTCTTGGTGGTTAAACCTTCTCTGGCTTTCCTGACCCTACTCGTGGTGTGCCTTCCTGGTGGATATGGTGAGGGTCGTGGCAAAACTTGACCACGACCTCCGGTTCCTGGCTGAGGATCATTAGCCTCCACCAGTTTGGGTTCCGGTACCCGTTTCCGCCAACCCTTCACCCGGTAACTTGTGGGATCTCAGGGTTCCCTCTGGCTCTGCGTCTCTGGGCCTTTCTTCCTCCTCTCTCTCCACTGCAGGCTTGGCCCTGGAGCTGGGCCCAGCCGGAGCCACAGCTCCCCGTCAGCCCTCCTCAGACTGACTGACTGACTGACTGACTCACCCTGTCCTAAGATGGTGCCCACCATATATACTCCCTCTATGTGTGAGCCCAGGTGACTAGCACCCAATGGGCTCCTATCTCTATGCCCAGAGCCCCTCCCCTATCTGCCCCTACACTACTGGGATGTTCCACCCCCCCTCCCACTCCAGCCAGGGACAGACACTGTCGTACCTGCACATTCACCTAGTGGGAGTACCATTGATCTGTCCCCCGGAAATGGGATGAGTCTAGTGCATGTGTAGCACCCTGAGGATTCGGCTGCTACAGGGGTATTGCACCTCAACCCAGAGGTGTGGTATTCCACTCCCGGGTAAGGATGGAGTGTGGAGCTGAGCTCAGAAGGCTGCATGCACTACACACATCCCATTTCCGGAGGGCAGACCAACGGTACTCCCACTTAGAAATGTGCAGGTACGACCGAGTCTGTCCTTGGCTGGAGTGGGAGGGGGGTGGTACATCCCAGTAGTGTAGGGGCAGATAGGGGGAGCAGCCTGGGTAAAGTTAGGAGCTCATTGGGTGCTGGTCACCTGAGCTCACACATAGAGGGAGTATTTAAGGTGGGCACCATCTAAGATCAGGGTCAGTCAGTCAGTCTGTCAGTCTTTGCAGAGGAAGAGAGCAGAGGAGCAGAGCAGCCCCAGAGCAAGAGAGAGAGAGGAGAAAGAAAGACCCAGAGGGGGAGAAAGAGGGAACTCTGAGAACCCAAATACAATCACAGGGTGAAGAGTTGGCAACAGGGTACCGGATCCCAAACTGGTGGGGGCTACAGCATACCTCAGCCAGAGACCGGAGGCCGTGGGCAGCATCTGCCACGGCCACCCACCATATCCACCCGGAAGGCAGACCACGCGTAGGGTCAGGGAACCCAGAGTCAAGGGTTACCAACAGAAGGCCCGAGGGAGCCGGACATAGGTGGATCCCTGGTGGGGAAGGCCAGAGACGAGGACAGGTCAGAACGGGAGCTCAGAACCACGCTCCAGAACTACTTGGGGGTTGGCCGAGTCCAGGACCTGGTGGACGCAGCACGGCTCGGGTGGTCACTCAAGGCCGGAGTGACCGGAACATCTGCAGTAAGTAAAGAACCCTGAACTGCACAACCCGACTCTGACTCTCATTACCATCATCCCTGCACTTCCACAACCACCATCCTCTGCACCTGACCCCCTGAGGCTATACCCCTCCCGTTGGGGGTTATACTACCTAAGCTGCACAAACACCATCAGCCTCAGTGGACCCTGCTGCAGCGGTGGCCGAAGTGACCGCAATTCAACGGGTGGCGTAGTCAACACAAAAGAACATCTAGAAACATCATAAGGACTGCCACACACTGAGTTTGACACCCTGGGCACGGACCGGGTCACAGCCACTCGGAGACTACAACCCCCATCTGATCCGGCTCCGGGTATCCCTAACAACACTGGCCCAGGGGGCGCGTCAACTTTGGCGTAGTCGGCAGGATTACGTGCCCGCAACAACCGGGTACTGCGTGCCTGAAGAAAAGTACATCGTTACCTTAAAAAGAAGTCTCCTGCCGGTTCCGGAGGGTCCCCGCCATCGGGCCCCATCACAGGTCGTTTCCCGCCGGTTGTCCACCATTTGCAGCTTTTTCCCGCCATCCATGGAGTTTCCCGCCACTGGGAGACGATTCCCGCCATTTCCGAAGATTTCCCGCCTTGGAAGAGCGGACGCCATTATGGGCGTGCCAGAGGGTGGCAAGAGGCCACCTCCCATCGTGGGCCAGGTCGAAGAATGGCGCCAAAAGCGGAAACCGCCCCCACCAACAGAGACTGTGATGCTGGAAGTGTCCATCAGCGTGAGAGAACTGCCCCTGGAACTGACAATCACAAAGTTGCCCCGGGACCACCCTCGATGTGGGCGGAGACAGAAGAAGAGAACAAAGATGGGTGTCGCCTGGAGCAGTCTGGAGAGAGCGCACCCGGAGACAAGACGTCTGGAAGAGAGTCCAGAGAGAGCCTACCCGGAGATGGAGGGAGAGTCAGGCAGCACCGACCCAGTGGTCAGGAGCCTGTTGCAGGTCGCCACTCCAGAAGGCCTGCTGGAGATCCTAACACAGCTCCCCCGAGACCGGGAGTGTGCACAGACCGCGCTGGAGGGCCTCGCACGAAGGATGGCCCGGGTACAGCGAGAGACGTTGGCGGAGTGGAGCCGAGAGATGGCCCAGCAGACAAGAACCCGTCAGCGGAGCACGCCACCCGAGACGAGGAGACAGACCGCCTCTGAGGATGGCGCAGGAGGACTGAAGGCCGGAGACGGCGCCGAGAAGGGAGCCGAACGAAAGGAGGCAGGTAAAGGGGACGTCTTTACCCCAAACCGGGAAACCGCGTGCCTGCCCCAGCTCCCCGTCGCAGAGCCCGAAGTACCCCCTGCCGTGCCCGTCGCTGCAACGTCACCGCCGCAGACTAGGCCTCAAACGGGAGCCGCGACCCCTGTGACGTCATACGCCTCGACCCCGAGCGTGACCAAGCAGGAAGTACCACCAGCCTGGTCGCAGGGCCTAGTACCCCCGGGCGCCGCAATACCAACAGCGCCCCCTTCCTCCGCGGAGCCACCGGCCTGGTCGCAGGGCCAAGTAGCCCAGGGCGCCGCCGTCCTTACGGTGCCCTTCACTTTCCAGGTGCCCCAGGCCTGGCCAACCCGGGCGCCACCACCACCGCGCCCATAAAACCAAGAGTGCCGCATCTGGGAGAAGATCTGTTCGCCCAACATACGTGCCCGGATGGGCAGCCCTTCATATGGCCACCGGAGTTTCACCATCCCCGACTCCGGAAAGAGAGACCCCTAGACGAACCCCTGATCCCGGCTCCAAAGCCCATAAAGAGGATCTCGCCCCCGCTAGAGGAGGCACAGTTTGAGTGGGACCCCACCGGAGAAGATCTCATGGGGTTCACTCAGGAGACCCGGGCAGCCGCAGCAGAGCGTGCAGAGTGCTGCCGGCAGCAGCTCGAGGTCTTCGAGAGGGAGCGGAGAGAGCGGCGGGTCCGGGAACAGCAAGCGCAGATAAGGAGCGCGGAGCAGAAGAGCCGGACCAGGAGGAATCCCCGTGCAGCACATGGTCCCCCTTCCACCGGGACTGTGATCAAGTTTAATATGCAGCACGGGTGGGGCTTCATCCGAGATCACCGCACCCCAGGTGACGTCTTCGTGACCAGAAGAGACGTTGAGTCCCACCTACCGGAGGGACACAGAGGTCGTGACCTTTATATAGGGGACGAGGTCACCTTCACCCGGCACAAGTGTGCCAAAGGACCCTACGCCCTCCATGTGCATCGCCTGACGGAGGAGGAGCTGCGGTGTGAGGAGGAGCAAGAGGACCCAGACGGGTCTGAAACTGAAACTGTCCACAAAGAAAGAGCAGGAGGACGTCGTCGTTGAGTACGGTAGAGAGAGACTGTATAAAGTTACCCGTCAGGGTATAAGAACTGTTACTTAGTTAAAATATAGTCCCCGTTGGGACCAGCCAAGAGTTAACTGTTAACCCCGTGTGTCCCTATTCCCACTGACCGAGGACTGAGAGCGGTCATCCCTTTCCTAATACCTGGCCGAGGACTGAGAGCGGCCATATCCCCTTGTATATAGTTGCGCTTCCTAAAGCGCCCCCTACCGGTTTTATAGGAAACCGTGTTTCTTCAAGAGACTGTCGCACTTTACCCGGTCACAAGTTGCACCGTGACCGGAGGTACCAGAGACAAGAGTGTTATTTATGAAAAGTTTTATATGAAAAGTTTTATATGATGTTTTATTATGTTGTTTATGCAAAAATTGTATGTTTTGGTGTTGTTTATATCTTACAGCCCGAGGACGTGCTGTGATTTACCAGGGGGGAATGTAGCACCCTGAGGATTCGGCTGCTACAGGGGTATTGCACCTCAACCCAGAGGTGTGGTATTCCACTCCCGGGTAAGGATGGAGTGTGGAGCTGAGCTCAGAAGGCTGCATGCACTACACACATCCCATTTCCGTAGGGCAGACCAAAGGTACTCCCACTTAGAAATGTGCAGGTACGACCGAGTCTGTCCTTGGCTGGAGTGGGAGGGGGGTGGTACATCCCAGTAGTGTAGGGGCAGATAGGGGGAGCAGCCTGGGTAAAGTTAGGAGCTCATTGGGTGCTGGTCACCTGAGCTCACACATAGAGGGAGTATTTAAGGTGGGCACCATCTAAGATCAGGGTCAGTCAGTCAGTCTGTCAGTCTTTGCAGAGGAAGAGAGCAGAGGAGCAGAGCAGCCCCAGAGCAAGAGAGAGAGAGGAGAAAGAAAGACCCAGAGGGGGAGAAAGAGGGAACTCTGAGAACCCAAATACAATCACAGGGTGAAGAGTTGGCAACAGGGTACCGGATCCCAAACTGGTGGGGGCTACAGCATACCTCAGCCAGAGACCGGAGGCCGTGGGCAGCATCTGCCACGGCCACCCACCATATCCACCCGGAAGGCAGACCACGCGTAGGGTCAGGGAACCCAGAGTCAAGGGTTACCAACAGAAGGCCCGAGGGAGCCGGACATAGGTGGATCCCTGGTGGGGAAGGCCAGAGACGAGGACAGGTCAGAACGGGAGCTCAGAACCACGCTCCAGAACTACTTGGGGGTTGGCCGAGTCCAGGACCTGGTGGACGCAGCACGGCTCGGGTGGTCACTCAAGGCCGGAGTGACCGGAACATCTGCAGTAAGTAAAGAACCCTGAACTGCACAACCCGACTCTGACTCTCATTACCATCATCCCTGCACTTCCACAACCACCATCCTCTGCACCTGACCCCCTGAGGCTATACCCCTCCCGTTGGGGGTTATACTACCTAAGCTGCACAAACACCATCAGCCTCAGTGGACCCTGCTGCAGCGGCGGCCGAAGTGACCGCAATTCAACGGGTGGCGTAGTCGACACAAAAGAACATCTAGAAACATCATAAGGACTGCCACACACTGAGTTTGACACCCTGGGCACGGACCGGGTCACAGCCACTCGGAGACTACAACCCCCATCTGATCCGGCTCCGGGTATCCCTAACAACACTGGCCCAGGGGGCGCGTCACATGCAGCTAGCTGAGCTCAGTCCCACACTCCATCCTTACCCGGGAGTGGAATACCACACCTCTGGCTCGAGGTGCACTACCCCTGTAGCAGCCGAGTCCTCGGGGTGCTACACTTCATGACACTGCTACTTGAGAGTGTGCAACTACAGGGGCAGGGCAGGAGGCATCTTCACATGCGTCATGGACAGGGGATTGGCGTCATGCACAACAGCGGAAGAAGCAATGGTGCCACCCGCAGACACTGTTCCTGGACCCTGGGGTTCGGCCCACAAAGTTGGGTGCTTTGCTGTCATGTGCCTGATCATGCTGGTGGTGGTCATGCTGCTAGTTTTGCCACCCCTGCTGATGCTGGCCTGGAAGGTGGTGCAAATGGCCTTTTTGGGGTTATTGGCAGTGTCTTTAAAAAACAACCAGACTCGGGAAGACCTAACAGTTGTACTGGCAACTTCCTTCGTGTTGGGAACGGTTGCCTGCCTTCTTTCTGCGGCCACCACACTGCTTCTTCCTGCCTGTTGGGGTGCTCTGCCTCCCTCCCCCTGTGTGCTGTTCTCCTCGCTCTGCATGTCCTCCTGCCAGGTTGGGTCAGTTACTATATCATCCATCACCTCGTCTTTCACTTTCGCACTCTGGTCCTCCTCCTGACTTTCTGGCAATTGTGTCTCATCATCGTCCACCTCTTGGGACACTTTCCCACCGTCGCCTTCATGTGACCGTGGCTGCTCAGATATTTGGGCATCGCTACATGCGATCTCCTCTTGCCCCGCTTCAAGTCGACCGGGCGAGAGGCCCGAACCTATAAATGGGAAAGTGAACAGCTCTTCGGAGTGTCCAAGTGTGGGATCAGTTGTCTCTGGGCACTCAGCATGGTGGGAGGAAGGAGGTTCAGGGTGAGGAATATGTGGTCCAGACTCACAGCTACTGAGACTTGACCATGTGGAAGACAAGGTGGTGGTGGTGGTGGCTAAGTGACTGGAAGCATTATCTCTATACAACCAATAACCTTTTCACACTGCTCTGTGTTCAGTATTGGTGTTCTGCGGTTCCCTATTAATTGGGACAGGAAGGTTGAGCAAGAAGATGTGGGTGTTTGTTGTGGCACAATTTCAGCTTGCCCACGGCCTCGGCCTCTGCATGCACCATCATCACCATCACATCCAGAAACAAATTTTTAATGGAGGCCAGAAATTTTCTGAAAACGTATATGGGATCCGTGTAACGGAGAAAACAGTTTTAAATACCTGGTCTGTAGGTAACTATTTTGAACAGCAAACCGGTGTCAAAAACTTTGCTGACACACTGAAAATTTATTTTAATGGAGGCCAGAAATGGCAGTATTTTCTGAAAATGTATATGTGATCTGTGTGACGGAGAAAACACAGTTTTAAATAGCTGGATTTTTAGCGCTGTAATATGGAAAGGATCTGGCTATATTCTGCAGTGCCAACAAGCAAATGGCGCAGAAAAACGGTGTTCTCTGGATTGCTTTTTAAGCAAATAATGAGGATTAAGATCCAAAAAAAATTATTCCTGGCTCCTGAGACCTGGGCCTTTGTCTAGAAATATCTAACAGCAGCAGAAGGCAGAACTGGAATGGAGCTTCTTGTGCTATATGCACTGCAGTTTGCTATATACACTGCCTGCCTGCCTATATACACTGCCTGCCTGATATCTGCAGATGGATTAGTCCTCAGAAGGACTGTTTGTTGAGGTGGATATGTGTCTCTAATATAGTCTGTACACCTACACTAACTAGAAACAAGCAAATCTCTCCCTAGCTCAGCAGCAGCTCTCCCTACACTGTCTGATTCCGGAGTGACTGTAACGAGCATGGCGGCACCAGGTCTGATATAAACCTGATGACGCTGTGCGGCCAGCCAATCATTGTAATGCCACAACCAACATGGTTACGGCATTCCAGTGAGTGGCAGGCAATCCCTGCATGTTCATTGGCTCTCTAAAGAGTGCCAAACATGCAGGGAGGAGACCCGAGCTCCCGCCGAGCAATCCTGGAAATACTCGGCGAGCGCCGAGCATGTTGAGCAGTGAGATGCTCAGGCGAGCACCGAGCAGTAGCGAACATGCTCGCTCATCACTAATAATCATCAACGTTAACAGAAATAAATACTTGAAATAGATCACTCTGTTTGTAATGACTCTATATAACATATTAGTTTCACTTTTTGTAATGAAGAACTGAAATAAATTAACTTTTTGATGATATTCTAATTTTGCGAGAAGCACCTGTATATATACAGTATACAGGGTGGGCCATTTATATGGATACACCTAAATAAAATGGGAATGGTTGGTGATATCAACTTCCTGTTTGTGGCACATTAGTATATGGGAGGGGGAAAACTTTTCCAGATGGGTGGTGACCATGGCGGCCATTTTGAGGTCGGCCATTTTGGATCTAACTTTATTTTTTTCAATGGGAAGAGGGTCATGTGACACATCAAACTTATTGAGAATTTCATAAGGAAAACGATGGTGTGCTTGGTTTTAACGTAACTTTATTCTTTCATGAGTTATTTACAAGTTTCTCTTTGTTTACAGCCATTGACATGTCGCAGAGGTTAACACGTGAGGAGCAGATAGAAATTGTGTTGATGTTTGGTGAACGCAGTACCTGGGTCATTGCAGCAGATTTCAATGCAAGACACCCTATGAGACCACCCATGTCCCATGCTACAGTTAGCAAACTGCTTGCCAAATTTTGTGAAAAAGGTTCAGTGTTGAATTTGCCAAAATGTGGATGCAAGAAAACTGTCACTAATGAAGAAACATCAGTGACTGTCCTTGCTTCATTCAGCAAGAACCCATAGCGTAGGACTCGCCGCATGTCACTGGAGAGTGGCATCAGTTGAACATCCCTTTGGCGGATATTAGCTACTCACAAATGGCACCCTTACAAAATCCAGCTGCTGCAGCATCTCAACGAGGATGACCCAGATCGGCGCACTGAATTTGCAGAATGGGCAAAGCAAAAATTGGAACAGGACCCTCAGTTTACACAGAACATTATGTTCAGTGATGAGGCAAACTTTTTTGTGAATGGTGAAGTTAACAAACAAAACCACCGCTATTGGTCTGACACTAACCCTCGGTGGATAGATCCCTCCAAGACCGTTGGAACACAAAAATTGATGGATAGGTGTGGTATATGGGATACAAAGATAGTGGGGCCATTCTTCATCAATGGAAACCTCAATGCCACTGGATATCTGAAATTGCTACATGATGATGTGTTGCCCTTTTTATGCACTGAAGATAGCACTTTCTATGCACTGAAGATAGCACGTTCCCTGAGTTTTTCCAACAAGATGGTGCACCACCACATTATGGGTGTCAGGTCCGAGCATTCCTACATGAACAGTTTCCTGGAAAGTGGATTGGTCGTCGTGGGCCAGTTGAATGGCCACCAAGGTCTCCCGATCTGACCCCCTTAGACTTTTATCTTTGGGGTCATCTGAAGGCAAATGTCTATGCTGTGAAGATACGAGATGTGCAGCATCTGAAACAATGGATACTGGAAGCCTGTGCTAGCATTTCTTCTGCGGTGTTGCTATCAGTGTGTCAAGAGTGGGAGAAGAGGGTTGCATTGACAATCCAACACAATGGGCAACACTTTGAACACATTTTATAAGTGGTCATATACTTGTAAATAACTCATGAAAGAATAAAGTTACGTTAAAGCCAAGCACACCATTGTTTTTCATATGAAATTCTCAATAAGTTTGTTGTGTCACATGACCTTCTTCCCACTGAAAAAAATAAAGTTGGATCCAAAATGGCCAACTTCAAAATGGCCGCCATGGTCACCACACATCTGGAAAAGTTTTCCCCCTCCCATATACTAATGTGCCACAATCAGGAAGTTGATATCACCAACCATTCCCATTTTATTTAGGTGTATCCATATAAATGGCCCACCCTGTATATATATATATATAGTCATTTTTAGATTTTAAAAGTTATAAAGAGGAAAATGGGCTGATGCAAACATTTAGGTACCCCACATGGTTATTACCTAGTAGCACCCCCTTCTGCAAGTATCACAGCTTGTAAATGCTTTTTGTAGCCAGCCAGAGTCTTTCAATTCTTGTTTCAGGGATCTTCATCCATTCTTCCTTGGAAAATTCTTCCTGTTCTGTAAGATTCCTGGGTCTCCTTACATGTGTGACACCCCAGGGGTCTGGTTGCCACAGTGATAGAGATATTACGTCTGAGAGCAGGTGGGAGGTCCTTTGGTCAGGGATCCTGTGCATGCCACACCTCCTGCCCAGTCTTGGGAGGGGAAGGACTTCCCCTATATAAACCCGGGGCTGAGGCAGAGTTAGAGAGAAAGAAGACAGAACAAGAGTAGAGAAGAGAAGCAGCATAGCAAGAAACATCAGGAGCTCTGTGGGGAGCAGTGTTACAACGAGTCAGGGGCTGGCAGCTACAGAGCTCGCCCTGACTGAGAAGATTTCTTACCGGACCCGGAGTCCGAGGCTGTGGGGACTAACTCCTACCCAGCAGCAGAAACCGTCCGGCAGAGGATTTCAGGTCCTCTGGCCCAGAAGCCCGAAGGCACGGTCACACGCGTGGGACCAGCACCGCCATCGTGGAGCGGAAGCCATTAGAAGGCCCCGAGTCACCGGCCATACGGGTGAGCACCACACGGTACACTCAGGGACGTGGGCTACTTATTCCCGCCTCTAGCAAGGTAGCCAGAAGAGTACAGTTAGTTGGGAAGGCCTACAACTCCGCCTGGCCAGGGGAGATCCCATCTGCTCAAGGACTGACCAGGCCCCTATCACTAGCAAGTACTCCGGGAGGGTCTATCTTTGTCACCAGTAAAGACCCTGAACTACACCGCACCGTCTCTGAGTGGTTCCTGCTACCCCCATCATCCACGTCGGCTGCCCTGAGGCCATACCCCTCCCGTTGGGGGTTATACCATCCACGCTGCACCATCCTTCCACCGGCCTCAGCGGTCTGCCCTGCAGCGGCAGCTCCATAGCTGCATTCAACGGGTGGCGTAGTCACCAACCATCTACTGCTAGTACATCGCCGCTCAGTTTGACTCCCTGGGCGCGGACCGGGTCGCCGCCACGAGACTACAACCCTCAAGAGATCCGGCTCCGGGTAAGCTCCCGCGTGCGCAACGCAGCGCGACACAGGCCCAGGGGCGCGTCAACTTTGGCGTAGTCGGCAGGATTTCGTGCCCGCAACCACCGGGTACTGCGTGCCTGAAAAGCAAAGACTGTTCAAACTTACCAGTGGTGAAGATTCCCGCTATCCGTGGAGGTTTCCCGCCATCCGGCGCCATCTTCTACCTTCTTCCCGCCATCCGCGAAGTTTTCCCGCCATCCGGCGCCATCTTCGACCTTCTTCCCGCCATCCGTGGAGTTTTCCCGCCATTGGACGCCATCTTGAGGACGCCGCGCGGGAAGAAGAGGGGCGTGGACTCCGAAAGCGCGCGAGAACTGAAGCCCCGCCTCACGTCCGGACGTTGCGTAAGGTCCTGGAAGGAGCCCAGCAGACGCCGACGTCACCGGAGCGCGACGGAAGGTCCTCAACCCTGACGATCCACTGCGGAGCCGCGGCCTACGGAACAGGATCATCGCAAGGTAGGCCACGGTCCACTAGGGGGGAGGAAGATGTCGGATACGGAGGAGAGCTTCACTGCCTCAACCCCCGCCAGCGCCACCGCTGCTGCAGTTATGCCCTTCACCATGCCCTATATCCCGGGAGCAGCTTGGCTACCCCAGTACTCAGGGGAGTCACATACCCTGCATGACTTTAGAGAAAAGCTGGATAGCCTCTTCCAGGTGTACCCCCTCACAGAAGAGCAAAAAGTGAGCATCCTGGTGGCCCAACTAACCGGGGCAGCCAAAAGGGAAGTAAAATCCTGGCCACCTGGGAGGAAGACTGTCGCAGGGATACTAACCCGGCTGAGGGACACCTTTGATACCCGCACCTCAGCCGAGATTAAGCTTAGATTCTACGGGTGCAAGCAGCGAGCGCATGAGAGTATAAGGGACTATGCACTAAACCTACAAGAGGCCCTGAGGGCCATAAAGCAGACCGACCCTGATGGGGTGGGAAACGAGGACAGGCTGTTGACTGAACAATTTATAGAGGGTTTATATTGCAATGCCCACCGAACCCAGTTGCGGGCAATGGCCTTACAGGATCCCCATCTGGACTTTGCACAGTTCAAGGACAGAGCCATCCGGGTGCTCCGAGAACCGGCACCGGGTGGCGTTGTGACCCACAGGCGCCCAGCTATCACTTACCACCAGGAGGCGGCGCCCTTGTCGGCAGGGCCTGTGGGAGCTGATGCGCAGGCTTTGGACAATGACCCGGCTCCAGACCTACGCCATCAGGTCCAAGAGCTAGCTAAGAGCGTTGCTGCGCTAACCCGAACTGTGCAGTCTTTACAGGTTTCCACCCCAGGGAAGATCCAGCTGGCATCCGGACCGGAGGACATCCCGTGGCGTCGACCAAGGAGGACCCCACCGGCCAGAGGAAGACCCAGTGACCGATACAGCGAGGACGGACGACCCATCTGCCGCCGCTGCAATCAACCCGGACATATGGAAAGGTACTGTTCTTTAAACGGGCACAACCTGGGGTAGAGGGCCAACCCCCAGGAAAAAGATCACCAGGCCCATCGAACTGGCGCGACAGATATGTGGGAGGACGTCCAGTCTTGCCTGTGGTACTGGATGGCATTCCCATGAGTGCCCTACTGGACACCGGGTCACAGGTCACCACTATCCCGTACGTGCTCTTTAAGCAGTACTGGAATGACTCGGATATTACCCGCTACCCTGACGACGACTTGAGTATCATCGCCAGCAATGGCCAGCCCGTGCCACAGATCAGATTTAAAGAGGTGACCATCAAAATCGGTAGAGTCGAACTGGCAGCACAGGGACTGATCATTGTAGACATTGACAAACATGAGAGCCACCCAAAAATAACTCTAGGAACTAATGTAATTGAGAAATGTCTTTCAGAGGTGATTTTCCTTCTACAGCAGGTTGCCAAGAACGCCAGCTCCGGCGAGCAGCGAGTGCTCCAGAAAGAGATCCGGGCACTGATGCGACGGCAACAGGTGGAACTCTCCGGCGGTGAGATTGGTAGCGTAAGAATGTGTGACCCTTTCCCTATTGCCATGCCCCCAAAAAGCGAAATGATGATTTGGTGCCGGGCAGCTATTGGTCTGAGAGGCAGAGATTACCAGGCAATGGTAGAACCAGTTTACTCAGACAGTAGGCCCACCATTTTGACAGCACGGGGGGTGGTCAATGTACGCCATGGGAGGGTGCCCGTTCGCATAATCAATATCGGGGAGAGGGAAGTGTACCTGCCCCGGTATGCCACGCTAGCAAAATTATATACCATCAACCAAAACTCTATACAGTCTGTGGAACCCTTGCCTCCATCTCACCCGGAGGAAGGTAACGGCTCTAAGAAAGTAATGGAGGATTGGTGTCAGCAACTACACTTGGGAACTGACTCCACTCCCTCCCACCAGAAACAGGGAGTCTACCGGGTGGTTCAAGAGTATGAGAGAGTGTTTAGTAAACACCCGTTAGACTTCGGGCGAGTCAAGGGGGTAGAACACCGCATCCCCACGGGAGATCATCCTCCCATAAAAGAGAGGTATCGACCCGTACCCCCTGCACATTACCAACACGCCAAGGGGATGCTTAGAGACATGAAGGAGGCTGGGGTAATCCGGGATAGCTGTAGCCCCTGGGCAGCCCCGCTAGTTTTAGTCAAAAAGAAAGACAACACCATGAGGTTGTGTGTAGATTACCGGAAAATCAACCGTATCACACACAAGGATGCGTACCCCTTACCAAGGATAGAGGAGTCATTGGCTGCTTTAAGATCTGCTAACTTCTTCTCTACCTTGGATCTCACTAGCGGGTACTGGCAGGTTCCTGTAGCAGAGGCGGACCGGGAGAAGACCGCATTCACCACCCCGATGGGACTTAGTGAGTTCACCTGCATGCCGTTCGGACTCTGCAACGCCCCAGGAACCTTCCAACGATTAATGGAGTGCTGTCTGGGCCACAGAAACTTCGAGACGGTCCTGTTGTACCTGGACGATGTCATCGTATACTCCAAAACTTATGAGGACCACCTGAAACACCTGGCGGAGGTGTTCGAAGCTCTGGCGAGTTACGGCCTAAAGGTGAAACCCTCCAAGTGTCACCTCCTGAAACCAAAGGTGCAGTACCTGGGACACGTGGTGAGCGCTGACGGAGTGGCTCCCGACCCCGATAAGATCACCGCAATTAAGGGATGGCCAAGCCCCTCCAGCGTAAAAGAAGTGCAGCAGTTCCTCGGGTTGGTAGGCTACTACCGAAGGTTTATTCCCGGTTTCACCAAAAAGGCAGCGCCTATGCAGGACCTCCTGATAGGCCAGTCCCGGAAGGCCAAGAACCAGAAGCCGCCCTTCAAATGGGAAGAGCTAGAAGAAGAGTCCTTCCGCCAGCTGAAGATGGCCCTCACGGGGGATGAAATCTTGGCGTACCCGGATTATAGCCAGCCCTTCATCCTCTACACCGACGCCAGTAACATCGGGCTAGGAGCCGTACTGTCCCAGATCCAGCAGGGGAAAGAACGAGTAATCGCCTACGCCAGCTGAAAACTGCGACCCACCGAAAGGAACCCCGAGAATTATAGCTCATTTAAGCTAGAGTTCCTGGCCGTGGTATGGGCAGTCACTGAGCGCTTTAAGCATTACCTTGCTTCTTCCCGGTTCACCGTGTACACGGATAACAACCCGTTGACACACCTGGACACGGCAAGACTCGGTGCCCTGGAGCAGAGGTGGATGGCCCGTCTGTCCAACTACGAGTTCATAATCAAATACCGGGCAGGGCGCTCCAATACTAACGCGGACGCCCTGTCCAGGATGCCCAACCTGCCGGACGAAGGAGAAGATCCGGAGGGACTGGAAGAAATTGAACTCCCTGCGTTCCACCGTCATGGGACTATCCAGTATTCCCACCGGGTAAGGAGTAAGCAGGCTGCTACGTTGAACCCCTTACCTCACTACAACTGGGCGGAAACGCAAGACAGCGACCCTGCCGTCCGACTGGTGAAGGAGATGCTGACTCGGCCGGAGGCTCGCCTTGAACCAGACGCTCCGGAGGAAGCCAAACAACTATGGGCAGAGAAGAGTCGACTGTTCCTTTACAAAGGGAAGTTGTGCCGCAGAATGGTTAACTCCCGGACGCATGAATTACTCTGGCAAGTAGTGGTGCCACGAAGAGACGCAGCCATGGTGATGGAGGCATACCACGACGGAGCTGGACACTTCGGGTGGAAGAAGCTGGAGTTCCTGCTGCGCGAGCGATTCCACTGGGTAGGCATGAGGGGAACCATTGAGAAGTGGTGCAGAGACTGTGGCCCGTGCAACCTGAGAAGGAAGGACCGCTCCAGCCAGAAGACTCCCCTGCAGTCCATCGTCACCCGGCAACCGTTGGAACTGGTAGCCTTGGATCATGTAAAACTGACCCCAAGCAGAAGTGGCTACGTCTACGCGTTAACCATCGTGGATCATTACTCCCGGTTTCTGGTTGTCGTCCCCGTCAAGGACTTAACGGCTCAAACAGCAGCTAGAGCCTTCCAGCAGCACTTTTGCCGTCCACACGGGTACCCGGACCAAGTGCTGACGGACCAGGGACCTGCCTTTGAAGCGGAGGTCTTCCAGGAATTCTGCAATCTGTATGGCTGCCGGAAGATAAGGACGACACCCTACCATCCGCAGACTAATGGACTTTGTGAAAAAATGAACCAGGTGGTAATGGATCTTCTAAAAACATTGCCCCTGGAAGAACGCAGTCTGTGGCCTGAAAAGTTGCCCGATCTGGTGGACCTATACAACCACATCCCGGTAGGTTCCACCAACTGTACCCCGGCTTACCTAATGAGGGCAAGACCTGGTAAGTTACCTGTTGACCTGGAAATGGGAGTCCTGACACCCGAGGACACTTCACCAGAAACAGACTGGGACACAGAGAGGCAGCAGCAGTACCGGAGAGTACAGGAGAGCGTGGAGCGAAGTCTCTGTCAGGCTAGGGAAAGACAAGAGAAAACTTACAACCAGTATGCTCCCGCTGTTCCCCTGGTACCCGGAGAGCAGGTCTTGAAGAGGAAGAGACGGCTCCACAAGTTGGACGACCAGTGGGAGAAGGACCCGTACACCGTACTGCCCTCAAGCCACGAAAACCCGAAGGTCTGTACCATCAGTAAAGACGGAGGGGAAACCACAGCCATTGTATCCCGGGACCACCTGAAGAAGTGTCCCGAACAACTGAGGAACCCTGAAGAGGAACAAGAAGACCATCGACCCGTAGAGGAAAGGGAAGATATGGTTAGTACCGTGCTCGGGGACTTCCCTCGGTCTTGGACTCAAGTCAATGGTGCAGTTGTGGTACCCGTACTCACCTTCCTCCAACCATCATCCCAAGAACCTACGGAGCAACCGGTAGAGCTGGAAGAACAGCCGGTCCAGGAGGCAGAAGACTCTACACAAGCAGACCCGGAAAATCAACCCTCTGCTTATAGTGAGCATGCCATACCCCTAGTGAGCCAGAGGGCCCATGGACAGCTGCCCAGTTTACCCTTGGCAGCTCCTACACCCTGTAGTTCAGGGCCAGACAGTCAGCTCCGTAGGTCCACTAGGGCCACTAGAGGCCAGCTACCCGCACGTTGGAGGATCTAAATGTTTAAGCTATCTTATAATGTTTACTTGTTTATAGTTGCTTGTGTATAATTTTGTGTTTCTAGTTCTTTTTAGGAGTCCTTGGTGGATTTACCGGGAATCCTTGTACATAGTTGGAGCGTAACCCAGGATGGACTAAAGACTGTTAAGGACTCGGGGCAGGACAGGCCCCTACCTGGTTACGTCTCCCTGTTTTGGTGAAATGGACACCTTGCTTTTCAAAACTGCACCCGGTTGCGGACACGCCGTAACCATCTTATGTGTTTTTCTTATTGTATTGTTATTGTTATACCTTGTTATGTTTTTCTAAAAAAAATATGTTTAGTCCCGGAGTACTAAATTTCACTAGGGGGGAATGTGACACCCCAGGGGTCTGGTTGCCACAGTGATAGAGATATTACGTCTGAGAGCAGGTGGGAGGTCCTTTGGTCAGGGATCCTGTGCATGCCACACCTCCTGCCCAGTCTTGGGAGGGGAAGGACTTCCCCTATATAAACCCGGGGCTGAGGCAGAGTTAGAGAGAAAGAAGACAGAACAAGAGTAGAGAAGAGAAGCAGCATAGCAAGAAACATCAGGAGCTCTGTGGGGAGCAGTGTTACAACGAGTCAGGGGCTGGCAGCTACAGAGCTCGCCCTGACTGAGAAGATTTCTTACCGGACCCGGAGTCCGAGGCTGTGGGGACTAACTCCTACCCAGCAGCAGAAACCGTCCGGCAGAGGATTTCAGGTCCTCTGGCCCAGAAGCCCGAAGGCACGGTCACACGCGTGGGACCAGCACCGCCATCGTGGAGCGGAAGCCATTAGAAGGCCCCGAGTCACCGGCCATACGGGTAAGCACCACACGGTACACTCAGGGACGTGGGCTACTTATTCCCGCCTCTAGCAAGGTAGCCAGAAGAGTACAGTTAGTTGGGAAGGCCTACAACTCCGCCTGGCCAGGGGAGATCCCATCTGCTCAAGGACTGACCAGGCCCCTATCACTAGCAAGTACTCCGGGAGGGTCTATCTTTGTCACCAGTAAAGACCCTGAACTACACCGCACCGTCTCTGAGTGGTTCCTGCTACCCCCATCATCCACGTCGGCTGCCCTGAGGCCATACCCCTCCCGTTGGGGGTTATACCATCCACGCTGCACCATCCTTCCACCGGCCTCAGCGGTCTGCCCTGCAGCGGCAGCTCCATAGCTGCATTCAACGGGTGGCGTAGTCACCAACCATCTACTGCTAGTACATCGCCGCTCAGTTTGACTCCCTGGGCGCGGACCGGGTCGCCGCCACGAGACTACAACCCTCAAGAGATCCGGCTCCGGGTAAGCTCCCACGTGCGCAACGCAGCGCGACACAGGCCCAGGGGCGCGTCACATGCACTGCTATTTTAAGGTCTAGCCACAGATTTTCAATGATGTTCAGATCAGGAGACTTTGAGGGCCATCGTAAAACCTTCAGCTTGCGCATTTTGTGGTAGTCTATTGTGCATTTTGACATGTGTTTAGTATCATTATCCATTTGTAGAAGCCATTATGATTTCAACTTCAGCTTTTTTACAAATGGTGTTATATTTGCATCAAGAATTTGTTGAAATTTCATTGAATCCATTCTTCCCTCTACCCGTGCCATTGACTGCAACACAACCCCAAAGCATGATTGATCCACCCCCATGCTTAATGGTTGACGAGATGTTATTTTCCTGAAATTCTGTGCCCTTTTATCTCCATGCGTACCTTTGATCATTGTGTCCAAAGCGTTGTATTTTAACCTCATCGGTCCACAGGAATTGTTTTCAAAATGCATCAGGCATATTTAGAGGTTCTTTTGCATACTTCTGATGCTGAATTTTATGGTGAGGACACAGGAGAGGTTTTCTTCTGCTGACTCTTTCTTGAAGGTCATATTTGTGCAGGTGTCTCTGAACGATAGAACAATGTTCTTCAATTCCAAAGTCTGCTAAATCTTTCTGAAGGTCGTTTGCAGTCAAGCAGGGGTTCTGATTTGCCTCTATAGCAATCCTGTGAGCAGCTCTAACTGAAATTTTGCTTTGTCTTCCAGACCTTATCTTGACCTCCATTGTTCCTGTTAATTACCATTTCTTATTTAGTACATTACATTTTGAACTGATGAAAGGGCAACTTTGTGGGCCTCCACCATTTTCCTTTTTCAGAGTGCTAGGCAGTTGATTAGAAGAGCACATGGCTGCTGTTTTTTGGCACAATGTTAGAGGAGACTGGGTTTTTATAAAGCTGGGAAATCTGCATCACCTGGCCTTTCCTAACGATGATAGTGAACAAGCCATAACCGGAACAGGCTAATTAAGGTCAGAAATCTTGATAAAAGTTATCTGAGCACACAAATCTCCAAGGGTGCTCAAACTTTTGAGTCAGCCCATTTTTCTTTTTGTAAATTTTAAAATGTAAAAAATGACTATATATATATATACTATATATACTATATATATATATATATATATATATATATATATATATATATATATATATATATACAGTACAGGCCAAAAGTTTGGACACACCTTCACATTTAAAGATTTTTCTGTATTTTCAGGACTATGAAAATTGTACATTCACACTGAAGGCATCAAAACTATGAATTAACACATGTGGAATTATATACTTAACAAAAAAGTGTGAAACAACTGAAAATATGTCTTATATTCTAGGTTCTTCAAAGTAGCCACCTTTTGCTTTGATGACTGCTTTGCACACTCTTGGCATTCTCTTGATGAGCTTCAAGATGTAGTCACCGGAAATGGTTTTCACTTCACAGGTCAGGTTTAAGAAGTGGGATTTCTTGCCTTATAAATGGGGTTGGGACCATCAGTTGTGTTGTGTAGAAGTCTGGTGGATACACAGCTGATAGTCCTACTGAATAGACTGTTAGAATTTGTATTATGGCAAGAAAAAAGCAGCTAAGTAAAGAAAAACGAGTGGCCATCATTACTTTAAGAAATGAAGGTCAGTCAGAAAAATTGGGCAAACTTTGAAAGTGTCCCCAAATGCAGTTGCAAAAACCATCAAGTGCTACAAAGAAACTGGCTCACATGAGGACAGCCCCAGGAAGGGAAGACCAAGAGTCACCTCTGCTTCTGAGGATAAGTTTATCCGAGTCACCAGCCTCAGAAATCGCAGGTTAACAGCAGCTCAGATTAGAGACCAGGTCAATACCACACAGAGTTCTAGCAGCAGACACATCTCTACAACAACTGTTAAGAGGAGACTTTGTGCAGCAGGCCTTCATGGTAAAATAGCTGCTAGGAAACCACTGCTAAGGACAGGCAACAAGCAGAAGAGACTTGTTTGGGCTAAAGAACACAAGGAATGGACATTAGACCAGTGGAAATCTGTGCTTTGGTCTGATGAGTCCAAATTTGAGATCTTTGGTTCCAACCACCGTGTCTTTGTGCGACGCAGAAAAGGTGAACAGATGGACTCTACATGCCTGGTTCCCAATATGAAGCATGGAGGAGGAGGTGTGATGGTGCTTTTCTGGTGACACTGTTGGGGATTTATTCAAAATTGAAGGAATACTGAACCAGCATGGCTACCACAGCATCTTGCAGCGGCATGCTATTCCAACCGGTTTGCGTTTAGTTGGACCATCATTTATTTTTCAACAGGACAATGACCCCAAACACACCTCCAGGCTGTGTAAGGGCTATTTGACCAAGTAGGAGAGTGATGGGGTGCTACGCCAGATGACCTGGCCTCCACAGTCACCAGACTTGAACCCAATCGAGATGTTTTGGGGTGAGCTGGACTGCAGAGTGAAGGCAAAAGGGCCAACAAGTGCTAAGCATCTCTGGGAACTCCTTCAAGATTGTTGGAAGACCATTTCTGGTGACTACCTCTTGAAGCTCATCAAGAGAATGCCAAGAGTGTGCAAAGCAGTCATCAAAGCAAAAGGTGGCTACTTTGAAGAGCCTAGAATATAAGACATATTTTCAGTTGTTTCACACTTTTTTGTTAAGTATATAATTCCACATGTGTTAATTCATAGTTTTGATGCCTTCAGTGTGAATGTACAATTTTCATAGTCATGAAAATTCAGAAAAATCTTTAAATGAGAAGGTGTGTCCAAACTTTTGGTCTGTACTGTATATATATTTTTTGCCTAAAATACAAAGGAAATGTCTCATCTTTAACTTTAGCCCTTTTAGAGATCATTTCATCTTCAACTTGTTTAACTGTTCACAATAACACTAATTTTGTTCAGGGATGCCCAAACTTTTACATGCCACTGTATAACATAAGCATTTGGAATTGTATACAATAGGTCAAATATGACAAAATAAAGATATTTGTATTGCAATAAAATAACATGGATAACCAGATGGTAACTCCACCTTCACAGGGTAACAGTAATCAAAAACAACCAAAAAAGTATACGGTAGTGATGAGCGAGCATTAAAATGCTCGGGTACTCGTTGCTCAGGTCGAGCAAACTGGAATGCTTGAGTGCTCGATCCGAGCAATGAGCCCAATGTAAGTCTATGGTAAACTCGAATATTTTTCCGGTGCCCCCCACCCCACCCAACTGTCTGCAGAAGGCCTAAAAATTGCCCAAATCGATGGGAACATTGCTCAAATGACATGGGAACAGCATGGGGAAGACCCCTGGAAGCATCTCTGACTCCCAGGTCACTGCTGTCAACAATGTAGTCAGAGTATTATGCCACTTTTACGGAACATCCTATCTAGGGTAATGACTTGCATATAAGGCAAAATAAATATACAAAAACAAAAATGCTCCTCCACGCCTTGAGCTATGTTCACACATAGCGTTTTTGATGCGTTTTTGCACTTTTGCATTGCTTTCAACGGTGAAAAATACATTCACTGGTAAATGTCATTTTAACATTTTACTACCTTATCTTGCCATTTGGTGTGTGAGACATCATCAGACACATCCTGTTTTGGGACCAGGTCCATTGTCTGCCCTTATTCACACACTGAGCTCAACTTTGACACATGGTAAGTTTTTAATATTAGACAGAGTAGGACCATCCCGAATATGGGGTCACCGGGCAGTGGTGGGATGGCTTTTATACTATTTTTGATCAAAAACAGTGTTAGTAAGAACCCTATGTTATTTAAATGCACTTTTGCTTTTTTTTTGTACAGCAGGGTTTTTTTCATTTTTGCTTCGTGTAGTTTTTTTTCTGAATTATGGCCAGTTTAAACATGCATTAATGTGCTGCATGTATACCAACTTAAACAAAGCTCAGTTTTTGTGTTTTTTTCTTTGTATTTTTGCATTTTGTGCAAGCCAGGGTGTGGCCTCCCTTCCTTGAGCTGGAAATCACATTTATATAGCTTCCCTGGGCTGGTGTCCACTGTTCGGGACCAGGTTCATTGTCTGCCCTTATTCACACACTGAGGTCAACTTTGATACATGGTAAGGTTTTAATATTAGACAGAGTAGGACCATCCCGAATATGGGGTCACCATGCTGTGGTGGGATGGCATTTATACTATTTTTGATCAAAAACAGTGTTACTAAAAACTAGTGTTGAGAGAATTTGTTCTGCGAATGTTCGAAAGCTTCAAATTCGGTACAAATATGGCACATTCGGATTCGTGATCGCAAAGGCGAGCAAATTTTCTCAAAATCGGAAAAGCTCAACGAATTTGTGTGGGAATCCGAATACAGGGCAACCACGGCATTTTGATCAGTTTTGTTAGCATAGTGCAAGTGTATGATGAGCAGTGACATGTGCCAGGTGAGTGTGGGGGCTGTGGAGAGCTTAGAACAGGTCAGATCAGCGCCGCACTGTTTTTTTTTTTTTTCCTATGGGAGGTACCTTTAACTGAGGAAAGAGCGGCCAGCCAATCATAGCGCAGGAAGCATCTACACTGTCCAGACATAAGGGCTTCTGCAATTGGCTGCAGAAATCACATGTCCTCCCAATATAAAAAGTGACCATGTTCCCTCAGCGCCATTATATCCATGTCACTGCTGGAGACCGACGCAGCTCAGTGTTCTCCTGTGTAATGAGAGATATTAGCTAGATAGAAGGGCGCTTGTGTGGTAGTCAGATAGTGTAGATAATTCCTGGCCTGTGTAACTCTGCAACCGCTGGTGCAGCACATTTTTGGTATTCTTGTGCAAGTACTGAGATTCTGACAGAAACAGAGGGCCCATGCCATACAATAGTTCTGTGCACCGCTGGTATAGAGCTCCATGTCTCAGTATACCTTGAATGTTTTTTTGCACTTGCTAATGTGATCAAGCAAGCGCAGTGCACCTTTTCATTTAGTGGGGTTGAAATTGTGCTCTGCACAGTCTGCAGAGCTTCTTACTGCAGAGCACAAATCTGTTTTTTTTCTGTTGTTATTGTGATATTGAAAGCTATGTGCACTAGTTTTTTTAGTGTCAGATACTATTTTAGTGCAGTTGAACTTCAGGTGGTTTCAGAGTAAAAAATACATTTTTTTCTCTTGTTACGCCCAGTCCAAAAAAGATTTTTTCTCCTGTGCCAAAGGTTACACAGTGCTATAAGCCAGCTACTACTGTACATCAGTGGCGGTTAAATTCAGCTTGTACGCACAGTCAAACCTATATATATTTTTGGTTGGCAGGCAGAGTCCACCAAAGGTTTTTTACTGTGGCAAAGCTGATCCAGTCTGCTAAAAGGCAGATCCTATTTTAGTGGCGTTGAACTTGTCCTGGTTTCACAGTAAAAAAAAAAACTTCTCTTACTAGGCCCAGTCCAAAAAATATTTTTTCCTGTGCCAAAAGTCATACAGTGCTATAAGCCAGCTACTACATCAGTGGCGGTCAAATTCAACTTATACACACAGTCAAACCTATATATATTATATATAGATATAGATATACGTCTTGTTGATATGGCCCAGAAAGAGCAGGTGCTCCAGTGGATGGCAAGCTATGCTTCCAGTGCCCTCTCCTCTTCTTCCTCCACCTCAACATCACAAGCAGTACAGTTCACAGAGGTGGCACCCCAATTACCCATGCTTCCCCCTGCGTCACAACTGGCCAACTGCCCAACTGACTGTAGCGAACCACAGATGGGCGAGTCTGTAGAACTCTTCACCCATTCTACACCATGGGCATCAGAAGTGTACTCCAAACAGTCACAGAGTCAAGGGGATGAAAGCATCTGCACCGATGCCCAAATTTTTTTTAGCTTGGATTCGTGGCAGGACGAAGTAGGGTCCGAGTAGGTTCCTGACCCTCGTCATCAGACGTTAACTGCAGGGGAGGGAGGTGATCCCGATGAGACTCAGATACCTGAGGCTCATGCGGACTGTACTGTGCTGTCAGGGCAACAAGAGGAGAGTGGTCACTCTGAGGGCGAGGAATCGGATAATACATTGGATGATGACGAGGTTGAAGATCCTACTAGGTGTGAACCCAGAATCACGCAGCCAAGTAGCTCATGTGAGGAGGTGGAGGAGGAAGACGAGGAGGTTACAATTTGCCCTACGACGCAGACACAGAGTGATGCAAGCATGAGGAGCACTGCATCCTTAGCCACAACCGTGGCTGTGGCCAGCATCGGTCATGGGTCTGCAGATCGCAGGGGCTTCAAGGGTTGCCTAGCATGGGCCTTTTTTGTCAGTGCAAAGAATGAGCCAACTCACGTTATCTGCAAATTTTGTGATAAAAAACTCAGTTGAGGGAAACACTGCAATAATTTGACTACTACGTGCATGAACGTTCACATTCTCAAACAACATTCTTTATGTTAGGAATCTTACCGTGCTGAAATGCGGACCAGCGCACCTCAACAACCATCAGCTGCCCCATCAAACGCATCCGCTGCTTCTTCCTCCTCCTCTGTTACCATGCCAAGTATTGTCACGCAGGTCTCCCATTGCAGAAACTCTGGTTCTTTACCCGCTCCAGTCAGGCTAAGTGACAACCCGTCAGCTGTAACGGAAGACGACACGCCTGCTGTGTTTGTTCACCGAGCACACCGCATGTTTCTCAATCCACCGTAACATCTGCACCTCACGCTCCACCAGTTTTCCGGTTCACCACACTCCGCCCTCTCTCAGCACCTTAGCCAGCCCTCGGTCCCGCAGTTGTGGTCACGTAAAAGATTGTTTCATTCTACGCATGACAAAGTTAAGAGGTTGAACGCCACCATCTCCAATCTGTTAGCAACGGAAATGCTGCCTTTCCACCTGGTAGATACAGATGGTTTCTGAAAACTGATGGCCTTCGCAGTCCCCCAGTACTAGTTGCCCAGTCACCATTACTTCTCTAAGAAAGCTGTGCCTGCGCTACACCAGCATGTCGCAGACAACATCACCCATTCCTTGTCTAAATCTATGTGTGCCAGGTGTATTTCACCACATACACCTGGACGAGTAAGCTTGGCCAAGGGTGTTACATCTTGCTGTCTGGGCACTAGGTGACTCTCGTGGCTGTAAGAGCAGGCAGGGAAGGGACAGCTCCACAAATCTTGGAATCCCCAAGGTTTGCAGAAGAAACCTCTGTATTTCCCACTTCCTCTGCTGCTTCTGCGTCCTCCACCTCCTCTAGGGCCTCCACCTGCACACTCAACCTCTGCCTTAACAAGACACGCGTTCCAAGGGTGCGGAGCAAATACACACCACCAACGTACTGCGCAGTCAGGGCTCACCATAATCAGGCAGTCTTCAAATTAATATGCATTGGAGATCGCAGTCATACAGGTGAAGAGTTGTGGGCAGCTCTCCAGGCTCAGTTTGAGCAATGGCTGTCTCCGCTGAACCTAGAGCCAGGGAAAGCCATGTGCGACAACGGTGCGAACCTGTTAGCGGCCTTAGGCTGAGGCATGCTTGCACACGTGCCTTGCATGGCTCACGTCCTCAACCTGGTGGTACTGAGATTTCTCCGCCACTATCCTGGCCTGGATGAGATGCTTCACAAAGTACGGAAGCTGTGTGCACACTTCCGCCGTTCGCACCCCTCGTGTCATCGACTTGCATCGATACAGAGGTCTTTGTCCGTGCCAGTTATCAGGTTGATCTGCGATGTGCCGACGCGGTAGAATTCCACTCATTTTGGGCAATGTGAACACCCCTGGTTAGGTCTCCGTCTCCTGGGTTGGCTGTACTGGAAGAGGTGTGGGTCTTATTTTCACTATTTCTACAGTACTGAAATTGATGCCACTTTGCTGGCGTCTGCCACTAATTTTTTTAAATGTGGGGAATCCTGATTGGGTCTCCATCTATTGGGTTGGCTGTAATGAAACCTTCCTGTTCTGCAGTCTAAGTTGTGTAAGGTTGTGTAACAGTCCTTGCTGCACTTCTGATACAGACTCTGCCTGCTATACTTCTGATACAGACTCTGCCTGCTGCACTCCTGATACAGAGTCTGCCTGCTGCACTCTGATACAGACTCTGCCTGCTGCACTCTGATACAGACTCTGCCTGCAGCACTCCTGATACAGACTCTGCCTGCTGCACTCTGATACAGACTCTGCCTGCTGCACTCCTGATACAGACTCTGCCTGCTGCACTCTGCTACAGACTCTGCCTGCTGCACTCCTGATACAGACTCTGCCTGCTGCACTCTTGATACAGACTCTGCCTGCTGTACTCTGATACGGACTCTGCCTGCTGCACTCCTGATACAGACTCTGCCTGCTGCACTGATACAGACTCTGCCTGCTGCACTCTTGATACAGACTCTGCCTGCTGCACTCTTGATACAGACTCTGCCTGCTGCACTCGGATACAGACTCTGCCTGCTGCACTCTGATACAGACTCTGCCTGCTGCACTCTGATACAGACTCTGCCTGCTGCACTCCTGATACAGACTCTGCCTGCTGCACTCTGCTACAGACTCTGCCTGCTGCACTCCTGATACAGACTCTGCCTGCTGCACTCTGATACAGACTCTGCCTGCTGCACTCCTGATACAGACTCTGCCTGCTGCACTCTGCTACAGACTCTGCCTGCTGCACTCCTGATACAGACTCTGCCTGCTGCACTCTTGATACAGACTCTGCCTGCTGTACTCTGATACGGACTCTGCCTGCTGCACTCCTGATACAGACTCTGCCTGCTGCACTGATACAGACTCTGCCTGCTGCACTCTTGATACAGACTCTGCCTGCTGCACTCTTGATACAGACTCTGCCTGCTGCACTCTTGATACAGACTCTGCCTGCTGCACTCTTGATACAGACTCTGCCTGCTGCACTCTGATACAGACTCTGCCTGCTGCACTCTGATACAGACTCTGCCTGCTGCACTCCTGATACAGACTCTGCCTGCTGCACTCCTGATACAGACTCTGCCTGCTGCACTCCTGATACACACTCTGCCTGCTGCACTCCTGAAACACACTCTGCCTGCTGCACTCTGATACAGACTCTGCCTGCTGCACTCTGATACAGACTCTGCATGCTGCACTCCTGTTACAGACTCTGCCTGCTGCACTCTGATACAGACTCTGCATGCTGCACTCCTGTTACAGACTCTGCCTGCTGCACTCTGATACAGTCTCTGCCTGCTGCACTCATAATACAGACTCTGCCTGCTGCACTCCTGATACAGACTCTGCCTGCTGCACTCTTGATACAGACTCTGCCTGCTGCAATCTGATACAGACTCTGCCTGCTGCACTCCTGTTACAGACTCTGCCTGCTGCACTCCTGATACAGACTCTGCCTGCTGCACTCCTGTTACAGACTCTGCCTGCTGCACTCTGATACAGACTCTGCCTGCTGCACTCTGATACAGACTCTGCATGCTGCACTCCTGTTACAGACTCTGCCTGCTGCACTCTGATACAGACTCTGCATGCTGCACTCCTGATACAGACTCTGCCTGCTGCACTCTGATACAGACTCTGCCTGCTGCACTCCTGATACAGACTCTGCCTGCTGCACTCTGATACAGACTCCGCATGCTGCACTCCTGTTACAGACTCTGCCTGCTGCACTCTGATACAGACTCCGCATGCTGCACTCCTGTTACAGACTCTGCCTGCTGCACTCTGATACAGACTCTGCCTGCTGCACTCCTGATACAGACTCTGCCTGCTGCACTCTGATACAGACTCTGCCTGCTGCACTCCTAATACAGACTCTGCCTGCTGCACTCCTGATACAGAGTCTGCCTGCTGAACTCCTGATACAGACTCTGCCTGCTGCACTCTGATACAGACTCTGCCTGCTGCACTCCTGATACAGACTCTGCCTGCTGCACTCTGATACAGACTCCGCATGCTGCACTCCTGTTACAGACTCTGCCTGCTGCACTCTGATACAGACTCTGCCTGCTGCACTCCTGATACAGACTCTGCCTGCTGCACTGATACAGACTCTGCCTGCTGCACTCTTGATACAGACTCTGCCTGCTGCACTCTTGATACAGACTCTGCCTGCTGCACTCTGATACAGACTCTGCCTGCTGCACTCTGATACAGACTCTGCCTGCTGCACTCCTGATACAGACTCTGCCTGCTGCACTCCTGATACAGACTCTGCCTGCTGCACTCCTGATACACACTCTGCCTGCTGCACTCCTGATACAGACTCTGCCTGCTGCACTCTGATACAGACTCTGCATGCTGCACTCCTGTTACAGACTCTGCCTGCTGCACTCTGATACAGACTCTGCCTGCTGCACTCATAATACAGACTCTGCCTGCTGCACTCCTGATACAGACTCTGCCTGCTGCACTCTTGATACAGACTCTGCCTGCTGCACTCTGATACAGACTCTGCCTGCTGCACTCCTGTTACAGACTCTGCCTGCTGCACTCCTGATACAGACTCTGCCTGCTGCACTCCTGTTACAGACTCTGCCTGCTGCACTCTGATACAGACTCTGCCTGCTGCACTCCTAATACAGACTCTGCCTGTAGCACTCCTGATACAGAGTCTGCCTGCTGAACTCCTGATACAGACTCTGCCTGCTGCACTCTGATACAGACTCTGCCTGCTGCACTCCTGATACAGACTCTGCCTGCTGCACTCTGATACAGACTCCGCATGCTGCACTCCTGTTACAGACTCTGCCTGCTGCACTCTGATACAGACTCTGCCTGCTGCACTCCTGATACAGACTCTGCCTGCTGCACTGATACAGACTCTGCCTGCTGCACTCTTGATACAGACTCTGCCTGCTGCACTCTTGATACAGACTCTGCCTGCTGCACTCTGATACAGACTCTGCCTGCTGCACTCTGATACAGACTCTGCCTGCTGCACTCCTGATACAGACTCTGCCTGCTGCACTCCTGATACACACTCTGCCTGCTGCACTCCTGATACACACTCTGCCTGCTGCACTCCTGATACAGACTCTGCCTGCTGCACTCTGATACAGACTCTGCATGCTGCACTCCTGTTACAGACTCTGCCTGCTGCACTCTGATACAGACTCTGCCTGCTGCACTCATAATACAGACTCTGCCTGCTGCACTCCTGATACAGACTCTGCCTGCTGCACTCTTGATACAGACTCTGCCTGCTGCACTCTGATACAGACTCTGCCTGCTGCACTCCTGTTACAGACTCTGCCTGCTGCACTCCTGATACAGACTCTGCCTGCTGCACTCCTGTTACAGACTCTGCCTGCTGCACTCTGATACAGACTCTGCCTGCTGCACTCCTAATACAGACTCTGCCTGCTGCACTCCTGATACAGAGTCTGCCTGCTGAACTCCTGATACAGACTCTGCCTGCTGCACTCTGATACAGACTCTGCCTGCTGCACTCCTGATACAGACTCTGCCTGCTGCACTCTGATACAGACTCTGCCTGCTGCACTCCTGTTACAGACTCTGCCTGCTGCACACATAATACAGACTTTGCCTGCTGCACTCCTGATACAGACTCTGTCTGCTGCACTCCTGAAACAGACTCTGCCTGCTGCACTCTGATACAGACTCTGCTTGCTGCACTCCTGATACAGACTCTGCCTGCTGCACTCCTTACACAGACTCTGCCTGCTGCACTCCTGACACAGACTCTGCCTGCTGCACTCCTGACACAGACTCTGCCTGCAGCACTCCTGATACAGACTCTGCCTGCAGCACTCCTGATACAGACTCTGCCTGCTGCACTCCTGATACAGACACTGCCTGCTGCACTCTGATACAGACTCTGCCTGCTGCACCATCTAGTCTGTCCTACTGAGTCCAGCTGCTACATGTCCGTTGGTCTGTCCTGGAGTGGCATCTGGTGTTCATCGGGAGCCAAGTCTAACTTCACCATCAGAGGCTCTAGTGAACAGACCGGTGCTCGCTTAGTCACTCCCCTCCAGGCTCTCTGGGGTCCGTGGCACAGTGGTTCCACAAACCATGTCCGTGACAGTGTGCCATCGCAGGCAGGGTCCTCTCTCCTGTTGTACCAGTTGGTGACCCCTTTTGACATGTAAAGCGCAACTGAATAAATGTCGCTGTCACAGTAATAATAATTATAGTACTTGTACTCTGGGTCAATTGATGGCACTTTCCTGGTGTCTACACCTAATTTGATGTGTTTTGGCAGCTTTTAGTCCAGTTTCTAGGTGTTGTATATGCATTTTTTTTGCTCCCCCCATTGACTCCTATGGGATTCAGAAATGTTTGTTGAACATTCGGCGAATAAATTTGGCGAATATCAATTTGTTCGTCGAACTTTTCCGAACCGAACATTGAAATGTTTGCTCATGCCTACTAAAAACCCTGTTATTTAAATGCAAGTTTACTTTTTATTTTTTTTACAGCAGGGTTTTTGTTCATTTTTTCTTCTTGTAGTTTTTTTTTAAATTATGGCCAGTCTACACAAGCATTAATGTGCTGCATGTATTGTATACCAACTTAAACCAAGCACAGTTTTTGTGTTTTTTTCTTTGTATTTTTGCATTTTGTGCAAGCCAGGGTGTGGCCTCCCTTCCTTGAGCTGGAAATCACATTTATATAGTTTCCCTGGGCTGAAGTGCTTCCAGCTTGTGACTGAAGTGGTCATTTCGGAGATGGAGGCTGAAGAGGAGGAAGAGGTGCAAGAGCTGTAGAATGTGGGGGCAACCCTGATTGACCCAGGGACCGCAATCCTCGGCGTCGGGAGGACGTTTTCCTTTCCAAGGTCTGACTGGGTCCCGGCTTCCACTATATTAACCGGTGTGCCGTCAGTGAGATGTACCGTCCCTGCCCACAAGCACTTGTCCACATGTCTGTGGTTAGGTGGACTTTCCCAGTAACTGCGTTGTTTGAGGGCACGGCTAATGTTGTGGGACTCGTGCTCGTGTAATGCAGGGACGGCATACTGGGTGAAATAGTGGCGGCTGGGGACCGAGTACCGAGGGACGGCCACCGCCATAAGGCTGCAGAAAGCTTCCGTCTCCATGAGCCTAAAAGGCAACATTTCGAGCGAAAGCAGTCACGAAATTTGTGAATTTAGTAGTGTGGCCTGTGGGACATTGGCTGCGTATTTGCGCTTGTGTTCCAAGGACTGGGGTAGAGACAACTGAACGCTGTGCTGGGACAAGGATATGGACGTGCTTGCTGATGGTGTTAGTTGAGAGTGAAAAACTACAGGTGCACGGCGGGAGGCATCTTCGGATGTGCCATGGACAGGGGATTGATGTGCACACACAACAGTGGAAGAAGCAGTGGTGTCACCAGTAGGCACTGTTTCTGGATCCTGGGGTTCGGCCCACTTAGTCGGGTGCTTTGCTGCTGTGACGCTCGCAGCCCTCGCCCTGGGAAGTTGGGGGTACTTGGAGCCGGGTCAGATGTTGAGGGGATGCAGTCGTGGCCTGGACCCATTCCGTGCCCAGGGCCGTCACATTAAAAAGGATGTAAGGGCTTTCAGGGTTGAGTGGTAATTCGACTACGCCACCTGTGGTACCTGGTGATGGCCACCAGCGCTGCTGCAGTCCTCTGAGGCAGGATATAGTGACAGCTTCGGATGGTGCTACTCCCAGGTGGAGCAGGGCCTCAGGGCAGAGACAAGGATGGAGGGGGTAGTAGTCCAGGTGGTCTGGTGCTGCGTAGTGCGGTGTAATGCAGAATAAAGAGTCCAGAGGCCATAGGGGAGAACTTACAAGGCTTTACTCATGGTAGAGATGGCAGTAGGAAGGCGACTCCCTGCTCCTCGCGGAGTTCTGCGGTCACCAGGGACGGGGGTCCGACAACCTCCGAGGAAGTCCATTGTTAAATCAAGACCCCACACCAGAGTGTTTCTAAACTACAGACCGAGTCCTTTCCTGTCTGTGTGTATGTAGATAGGCCGGGTCTCCCTCTGAACTCCTCTCAGAAAAAGGGCATGGGTGGCAGCGCCATTCCTTCCGATACCCGATGGGATCCTCAGGGCCTATCGGGCTTTCCTGACCAGGACGTGGAGTAGCAAGGTCAGGTGTCGGGGGACGGTACCCCTCTTGCAGCCGGAATCCCTCTGAATAGATCAGAACAGCGAGGACAGGTGGCGTACGCCGCTCCGTCTGCATCCTACCGGGATCCATTTGCTATGGAGCTACACTCTTAAGCTCCGGGCCTTCTTGATCATGGTCCTTGACCGGGCTGAGACCTTCATTAACTGCAACCTGCCCCTCGACCCCAAGGCTAAGGGATGAGGGCCGTGTCTCCCTCCGCTGCAGGTCCACACAGGATCCACGCTCAGGGAGAGAGATCACATCAAAGAACGAAGAGCAAAGACCAGGACAGACTGACTGACCACTAGCCAAAATACTCAAAAAGGGACCTTGAGCCAAAATGGCAATCTATTAAATATGAATTTTGAAGTGTCACTAAAATGTGAGTCCTCCACCCCCACCCACTACATGGTTCCCCTAACTCTTGGTTCCCCAGTCTCCCTGCAACCAGGAGGACAGCACCTAGTGCATTCTAGCCCCCTCTGGTGGGAGAAGTGTGGTGTTGGATGTGAAGGAAGGGTATTGACCATCGCACTGTTCTTACCTCAGAGGAGGAACACTACACTCCATTAGAGAAGTGCAGCATCCCTGTGGCGGTCGAACCCTCAGGGGCGCCACACTGCCATGTGCCTGATCATGCTGGTGGTGGTCAGGCTGCTAGCTTTGCTACCCCTGTTGATACTGGCTTGGCAGGTGGTGCAAATGGCCTTTTTGGGGTTATCTGCAAAGTCTTTTAAAAACAACCAGACTCTGGAAGACCTAACAGTTGTACTGGCAACTTCCGTCGTGTTGATGTTACGGGGAACGCTTTCCCACCTTGTGTCTGCGGCCACCACACTGCTTCTTCCTCCCTGTTGTGGTGCTACACCTCCCTCCCCTTATGTGCTGCTCTCCTCGCTCTGCATGTCCCCCTGCTAGGTTGGGTCAGTTACTATATCATCCACCACCTCGTCTTCCACTTCTGCACCCTGGTGCTCCTTCTGACTTTCTGGCAATTGTGTCTCATCGTCATCCACCTCTTATGACAGTAATTTCACTCTCCCACCGTTGCCTTCGCATGACCGTGGCTGCTCAAATATTTGGGCATAGCTATAAGCGTTCTTCTCATCAACTGCTTGAAGTTGGCCTGGTGAGAGGCCCGAATCTATAAATGGAAAAGTGAACAGCTCTTCTGAGTGTCCAAGTGTGGGATCAGTTGTCTCTGGGCACTTGGCATGGTGGGAGGAAGAAGGATCAGTCTGAGGAATATGCGGTCCAGACTCACGGCTACTGAGACTTGACCATGTGGAAGACAGGATGGTGATGGTGGTGGCAAAGTGACTGGAAGCATTATCTGCTATCCAACCAACAACTTTTTGACACTGCTCTGTGTTCAATAGTGGATTTCTATGGTCCCCTAGTAATTGGGACAGGAAGATCGAGCGACAGGATGTGGGTGTTTGTTGTAGCACACTTGCAGCTTGCCCACGGCCTCGGCCTCTGCACGCACCATCACCATCACTTCCACTTCCCCGTTCCTTGCCATGCACCTTGCCCATTTTAAATGGAGGACAATATTTTCCACGTTCACTACAAATGGCTGGATTTGTACCGCAGTTATATGTAGGCCTGTAGGTTACTATTCTTCATAGCGACCTTGTATGAATAGCTTCACTGACACACTGCAACAAAATGAAAATGGATCTCAGGAATGGCTGACTTTGGAACTCAGGTATATGTGATATGTCTGAAGGAGAACCATGGTTTTAAATTGCGGGCCTGTGGTTTACTAATACTATTCTTCACAGTGACCTCGTGTGAATAGCTTCACTGACACACTGCAACAAAATGTAAATGGAAGCCAGAAATGGCTGATTTTGAAACACAGTTATATGTGATTCGTCTGACAGAGAACCACGGTTTTACATAGGGGGCCTATAGTTAACTAATACCATTCTTCACAGCGACCTCGTGTGAATAGCTTCACTGACACACTGCAGCAAAATGTAAATCGATGCCAGAAATGGCTGAATTTGGAACGCAGGTATATGTGATACGTCTGACGGACAACCAGGATTTTAAATAGTGGGCCTGTAGTTTACTAATACTATTCTTCACAGCGACCTCATGTGAATAGCTTCACTGACACATGGCAACAAAATATAAATGGAAGCCAGAAATGACTGATTTTGGAATGCAGTTATATGTGATACGTCTGACGGGGAACCACGGTTTTACATAGCGGGCATGTAGTTTACTAATACTATTCTTCACAGCGACCTCATGTGAATAGCTTCACCGACACACTGCAACAAAATGGAAATGGAGGCCAATATTTTCCATGTTCACTTCAAATTTCTGGATTTTTATCGCTGTAATATGGAAAAGATCAGGCTGTATTCTGCAGTGCTAACAAGCAAATGGAGCAGAAAAATGGTGTGCTCTGGATTGCTTTTTAAGAAAATAATCAGGATTAAGATAAAAAAAAAACCTGGGGCTATGTCTACAAATTGTTACGGATCCGGGTGGTGGAACCTCTGTGCTGCGGTGCAAGGAGGGACCAGAGGGGCGTAACTAGGTATCAACTCGGACCGACCAAGGTCGTACAGCGGCTCAATCGACTCCATGACCAGGGAGGGACCAAGCAGAGGGACCAGGTGCTACTCTGGGACTGACCTTGTATGAGAGCATGTGACTCCCACGGGTCAGAAGGCAGGGACTGACCGGTACAGCAGATGAGCACGGCAGGCAGGCTGATGGGTGATCCGGGCAGACGGACTGGCAGACACGGCAGGTAACAAGCAGGAGCCTCCAGGTAGGCTGGCTGGTAGGCACGGCAGGTAACAGGCAGGTGCTTCTAGGTAAGCGGGCTGGCAGGCACGGCAGGTAACAGGCAGGTGCTTCCAGGTAAGCGGGCAGGCAGGCACGGCAGGTAACAGGCAGGTGCTTCCAGGTAAGCAGGCGGGCAGGGCCCATAGACTGACTGGAGGACTGGACTGTAGACAGACTGTCGGGCTGGAGAGTAGACAAGCTGGCGGACAGGGTTGGTAGTCAGGCTGGTGGACTGGACTTGTAGTCAGGCTGGCGGACTGGACTTGTAGTCAGGCTGGCGGGCTGGACTTGTAGTCAGACTGGCGGGCTGGACTGGTAATCAGGCTGGCGGGCTGGACTGGTAGTCAGGCTGGCGGGCTGGACTGGTAGTCAGGCTAGCAGCAGGACCTGAGGGCTGAAGCAGAGTTTAACACACAAAGCTACAACCCTGCACGGGCACCTCCATTTTGGAGGAGGTGCCTTATATATGAGAGGTCCTCTGGCCATTGGCCGGGGACGCCTTACGACGGCGCGCGTGGCCGCTTTAAGAGGGAGGGAGCGTGCGCGCGCCCTGAGCACAGTGCCGGGAAAGCTGCGCGTGCCGGCAGCAGCAGAAGCAGGAGCGCCGGAGGACGCCGGGCGGGGAGCGTGGCGGCATCTCTGCCTGTCAGGGGCCAGAGACGCTGATACTACACAAATATTTGTAACTGCAACAGTCAGAACAAGCAATGTACCCTCTTGTGATGTATGCACTGCAGTCTGCCACATACCCTGCCTGCCTTGCTTTTTAAGCAAATAACCAGGATTAAGATAAAAAAAATAGCCCTGGCCCCTGATATCTGGGGCTATGTCTACAAATATCTGTTACAAAAGCATGAGGAATGTTCAATGGATCCCCTTGTGCTATATGCACTGCAGTATGCCACAAACCCTGCCTTCCTGCCTAACTCCTGCTATCACCACTGCATATATGCAGCTGGATTAGTCCTCAAAAGGACTGTTAGTTCAGATGGATATATAGATATGCTGTGGAATACCAATACTAACTATAAACAAGCAAATCTCTCCCTGACTCAGCAGCAGCTCTCCCTACTCTGCCTGTTTCTGGGGTAGACTGTGACGAGCATAGCGGCACCAGGCCTTTTATAGACCCGATGATGCTATGCAGCCAGACAATCACTGTAATGCCCACAACCAACATGGCTACGGCATTATAGTGCGTAGCAAGCAATCCCTGCATGTTCACTGGCTCTCTAAAGAGCGCCAAACATGCAGGGCGGGGACCTGAGCTCCTGCCCAAGCAACCTGGAAATACTCACTGAGTGCTGAGCTTGTCAAGCACCTTGATGCTTGGGCAAGTACCGAGTAGTGGTGAGCATGTTCGCTCATCACTAGTATACAGCAATCTTGTAGATAAAAGTGGAGTGCATGCAAAATTTAGGTCTTCTTTTGGAAGAGGGGGACAGACTTTTTTCTTCCTTATTTAAGGCTTCCATTTCAATAGACCCAATTGAACCTTTGAACGTCACAGCCCAGCATCCACAGCGTGCTTTCCCTCTCCTGCATTCATTGGGAAAGTGTGCGGTGGATGCTGGGCTGTGACGTGCGATGAAACACCGTCCACAGCCCATCAATCAGGGGAGAGCGCATTACTAGGTCACGCCTGGCTGCAGTCGGAACTTGACGTGACATCAGCAGATGTTGGAGCCGGCTGCAGCCGGGTCACGTGATGACTAGTGAGCGGTCAGCAATAGCGCCGCTCACAGGCAATAAAGATCACACAAGGTCTTTACAAAAATAGTTGTTTCCACAATTTATATCAATGGGGGCATTGTTAATAGTAGTGGACAACCTCTTTAACACTAAAGAACGGTAATTTTTTGTCATTACTTTCCATTTCAATTGACGAGAACATCTAAAGGTACATTGCTAACCACAAAAAGAAATGACTGGAGAATTTTGTTTTCTACTTAGATCTTGGAACTGAAAATACACTATTAATAATATATTTGCAATGTGTTTTAAGGGCTCTTAAAATGCCATTTGACAAAAACATAGGAAACATAGGTTAATTTTTGTTTCTGCTTCTTTTTTATTTAATTACTTTTTTAAATCTTTTAAATAGACTATTTGTCTAAGTATAAAGAACCTGGAAATACGTAGGCAACTTGAGCTTGTCCAAGGTCATACTTGCACACACTGCTTCTGTGTCAGTACTGTATTTCTGTAGCACAATACCATCATACACATATTGTACTATAAACAAATGGTATAGAAATGTTTCTTCTTGAACAAGCTAATACAATATTGTGATTGTTTCTAGTGCATTGCTAGTACAATGGTGACTTCTTAAAGGGAATGTCAACTTTTGGCTAACCTTTATCTTCCCCTGTCTCTATCAATGATGCCCTCTTCTCTAGCTCAGCCTCCAACTTGTTACAGTTACGATAAGCAGTGATGTGCAACAATATGGAGTTAGCCACCATTTGTACAAAAAAACCTGCCACTCCTCTTGGAAGGCTTTCCCCAACATTTTGAGTGTGGCTATGGGAATGTTTGCCCATTCATTTAGAATAACATTTTTGAGGTGAGACACTATTGTTGTAGGATAGGGAATGGCTCTCAAACACAGGTCTAGGACATCCCAAAAGTATCGTATGAGATTGAGAACAGGTCTCTATGCAAGCCAGTCAAGTTATTCCACAACAAACTCCCCCAACCATACCTTATTGGATCTTGTTTTAAACACTGGGGCACAGTGATGCTGTAACAGAAAAGGGTCTTCCCTAAAGTTGGATGTATACAATTGTTTTCATATACTGAAGCATTAAAATTTCCCTTTACTAGAACTTAGAATCCTGGGCAAACCCGTGAAAAGCAACCCTATTGGCACAATAGTCAGGCAGTCCAAACTAAATGTAATATAGGTCTTGGAGTTGCCTAAAGATCGCAAAATCAATGATCAACACTTGCTGTCACCACCTGGATACAGCCAGCACCAATTGTGATGAGATAACCTTTCACCTGCCACAGGACCACTGCAGCCTGTGATTCGGTGCAGAAGACAGGTGACTTGGACAGCGCATCATCACAAAAACATCTGATATAATTCACCTGTCAGATGTAATGTTTTTTTTTACATTTAAATGTTAGATGGGTGGTGCCATTATACTTTTTGTGCCAAGCAGCAGAAAATCTAGAATTAGCCCTGACCTGACTTCCAGTAATCTAGTAGCCATAACTTGCAATGTTATTACACTCAAGAAAGGCATCCAGTTTTCTTTTAACCAGAATTAAACATGACAGCAGCCTTTGACAGAGAGTCCAATAGTCTAACTGCTCTTACAGTAAAGAACACCTTTCCATGTCAGTGTATAAGACTTCTTTACTCTAGACATGGAGGGTGCCCCTTTACTACACTTAGATCCCAAAAGACCTGCCATCTTGGAGATTCTCAGTCCAGAGCACAGATCCTTACACTTGCCAATTCTCCTTGCTTGAAACACATCAATGAAACAATTGACTGTTAACTAATGGCATAATATATCCTACCCTTGACAGGTTCCATTGTAATGACATAATTAAAGCACCACCCCAGAGTGTTATTTCAGTGCTGGAGTGGTGCTACTAATCTAAGTTCCCTGACCCTAGTAATATACCCACCAGCCGCTGTCTTCAGCTGTTCGTGGTGCCGCTCCAGTCCCGATCTGCCATATTGTGACTGCAACTTCTGACTGACCGGAAGTCAGAGATAGTGATCACATGCTGTCGATGCAAGTCTAAGAGAGCCTTGTTCTGGTTTTAATAGACTTACTTATAGACTTACATTGGGTAGCGACTTCAGGATTGCTTAGCAAACACTAGAGCGATCCGGCAGTTCACAACCTGCAGAAGACGGCCGGAGAGGCGTGGATTATTTGAGAACACTATGTTCCATTTATGTATTCAATTTTTATGTTTTACTTTTCTTAAAACTTTGGCTCTCTAAAGAGTCATTGTTATCACAGACATTTACGGTATATTCAAAGGATATGTCATAAATGTTTAATAGACATGGACCCATATTGGCTTATTCTGGTAAGAGAGCCCCTACTATTTCTACTGAACACAAAGAGAGAAGGCCAAACACCTGCACCTCTCTTGATTTACTTGTTCTTGTGTGGCAGTTTGTGGCACGCTCATACACCATTCCCAGTGGTGCAACATTGGCCCCTTTCTTGAGATGCAGTGGTGGTACCTGCATTTATTAGACATTTATGGTATAACTTGTAGATATGGGACAACTCTTTAGATATTAAAAATGTCTGGTTACATAACAATCAGCCAAATCCAAGTTCATTAATTTCTGTTGCAGCCCCTGTTTCCCAGACATATTTAGACAAATTTATAAATAAGTAATGCAGCAATGGATATAAGCAGAATGGTTTTGCAGAACGTTTTGAAGCCAGAAACCAAAGCCACTGAACCAACTGAGAGAGGTCAAATAATCAAGAAAGTCCGATATATTGAATTCATGGGACTTGAGAAATCTCAGTTTTAAATGATCTGCTAATAACATAGTCAATATAATGACAACTATAGAGAACAACAATTACAACCATCAATCCCCAGGCATTGCTATAATCTAGAACAATGACAGTCTGAGCAGCCTGTCTATGCACCAAAGTGTAGTTAGTCTAATCTGGATATGTGTGCATTTTACTCATGTCTGGGACACTGCCTTTTTACTCTTTCTATCAGTTGTTTGCAATATAAAACGAATTGGGACATAAATGGACTCTGTTAGTACAAAAATGAAAGACGTAAAAATCTTTTTGTCTTTTTTGTAGAAGTCTTCTTTCTTGATTTCGGGATTACAAAAATTGCATTCCAGGGAAGCACCTCAATATCTGTTATCCTAGGTTGACCAACGAATAAAAATGTGATGATACAACTTTCTCATCTTAATCAGCCAGACGTCTCAATTTGTTAAGCCAAGAGAAATGCACTATTGTGTTTGTGTTGACTTGTAAATATATGTGTATTTCTGTGGCTGGTCAAGAAGGACAGAATAGTATTTGTATAACCCTGATTGTTGTCTTCTCTTGGTTCTGTGAACAATGATGTCTGTTACTATGCTAATTGCATATTATATTAAGCTAGCTAGTTTATTTACAAGAGTCCCCTGCTATACCAACTATGTAAATTGATTAAATGCCAAACACTGAGACCTGAGCCCTGTGAAATAATATCATCCCTAATCCTTGACCTGTGGATGTGTACTTAAAAAGACATGTGAGTCTGTAGCAGTGAGATTTGAAACAGAGAATTGAAAGAGACTTTACAAGGAGAATCACAGATCATACTCTCCTCAGACCATCAGCTTGGTAGCATGTATTTATCCAAAGAGACACAGATTTGGATTCACATTATTTCAGCCTAAGGGTATATGGCCCGGGCTGGAAAGATACAGATCTGCTCCATTGGCCATCAGAGAGCCCATGGATACATTTGGGCAGACCAGGTTGGGACGATGAAGTCACCTGGCCCCATGGATATGTTGTTTGGGGCTGCAAGGTGGGTCCCTCCGGTCGCCTGGAACCCATGGAGACTTTTGGAGAAGCCAGATTGGGACCAGCCGGTCATCTGGCTCCATGGAAACTCTCGGAGAGGCCATGGTGGGACCCTAGGGTTTCCTGGCCTTGTACCTCAATGGACTGTTAGCTCCCTAAGATTGCGGCTATCTTCTCTCTGTGGGGGCCTGCCAAAAGCGGGGGGCTACTGATTGAGGTAGTTTGCCCAGGCAAGGGTGAGACTGTGTAATGTTGTACCATCTTGGGTATTTGCTGGGACTGTTCTATCTGTTTATTACCTGTTTTGCGGTTCAATAAAGTGTTGCCACACTGTTTTACCTTCACCCTGTGTTGTCTGAGTGGTATTAAGCCCACAGAAGATCCAGTGTCTTCACAAAAAGCCATGAAGGAATCTGTTCCTGCTTTACAATTTTAATAATTATTGGCTGAATTTTACTCCTTTTTGAGTGCAAGTGTGCCAATTGCAGTAAATGCAGAGTGTAGAGACCTTTTTCTGTTGTAGCTATGGTTGTTCAGGACTGCCCTTTATATAGTAATGTTGTCTATGTTCTTCAGGGAGGATATTCTATACATGGTGTTATGTTCTGCAACTTAGAACTAAGGAATAGGAGGGAAAAGCTGTCCCTGCACTGAGACTCAGCTTAACCCTACGCTGGGGTGGGTGCCCTATTCCTTATGAATAGCCCCACCGAAACTCCTGCACTGAAGTCAAACGAAGACCTGTAGGAAGGGAAAAAAAGCACTGGGAGCAAAAGCAGGAGACCTCCTAACAGAAAAGCAAGTTGCAGAAACAAAAATTAAAGGAAACAAAACTGGTGGAACAAGAAGTGCCAGGATAACTATACACAAAAGCAAGAAGAACTAAACAAGGCTACTTAGCCAGAGCACGAGCTTTACAACACTGATATCCAGCAGGGAATGGGGACCAGGTGCTGGGTAATAAAGAGTGCAGAGATCAGGTGACCAAGAAACCCAGCACCAGAGGAAAAGACTAGAAGCCAGCAAACCACAACAAGATGGCCGATAGTAAAACAACACAGATTCTAACACATGGTCCTCTCTCACTTATTTGCAGCTTTTTGTAACTAAAAGGTAATTTTTCCCTCTCATTTTTTGTTTACTGCTCAAAGCCTTTTCAGACCTTGTTGTTCTACACCCAGAAAGCAGCAAAGTTTGTTGTTTCTACTTCCAAAAGCTAGATTTCTGGGGGACAACTATTTTAGAAGAATCTGGGCACTGTTGGCAATATTCATATTTTCCAGTGTCTGGTCTTTGAGGCTGTTTTGGATAAATGTACTTGTGTCACCCCAGGCCTGGATGCCACAAATATTAAAGGCTGTGTCTGAGAGCAGGAGGGAGGTTCCCTGGTTAGGGACAATTAGCATACAGCACCTCCTGTCCCAGGCCAGTAGGGGGAGCTGGCTGCCCCTATAAAAGCTGGAACTGGGGGCAGGGTTAGGGAGAACTGTACGACCTAGCTCAGGAGTGAGACTAGTCCCAGAGAAGGAGGGACAGTTCAGCTGTAGCTGAGGAGGTCGTGAGGCAGTGGAGGAACTGCTAGCCAGGGACGTATGGCGCCGAGAGCCTGTCCTGGCAGAAAGGGAGAATAATCTACCGGACATTGGGGTCTGAGGCTGTAAAGACTCCAAGTCCAGCAGCAGAGAACCAATCCGCGAGGGATTTCATGTCCTTTGGCCTAAAAAGCCCGGAGGCTCCGCCACAACAGAAGGGACCAGCAAAGCCAAGAGAGGCCAAAAGTAAAAGGAGCCCAAGTTGCAAGCCATACGGGTGAGAGTACATGGCACGCTCAGGGACGTGGGCTATTTTACCACTAAAGGGGGGAAATAGTCTGATAGAGCTTAGAGAGCACGGTAGGCCTACACCCTCACCCTGACCAGAGAGGCTTCCCGAGTGTTCTCAGACATCCAGGCCCCCTTCTAGCCGGTACTGTTGTTGGGTCATTACCATCTGTTATAATAAAGACCCTGAACTGTTTAAGCAGACTCTGCATTCTGACCGTCGCGGACGGAACTATCACCACCAACAGCCACCTACACTACCCTGGGGCTACACTCCTCCCATGGGGAGTTATCCTACCTCTGTTCTGCACACCAACACCAGCCCCAGTGGCCTGCCCTGCAGCGGCGGTTATCCCTGACCGCAATCCACGGGTGGCGTAGTCGGACATTTAAAGCACTGATTGATAGACCGCCATTTGGTCTGACCACCCTGAACCACGGGACCGGGTTGCCACCACTACTACCCCCAGCATCGTACAGAGGCCCGGTCTCGTGTGCCCCCCGGCCCAGGGGGCGAGTCATACTTACGAAAGATGAAATTAAAAGCGATCTAGAACAGTGTCATCTAAAAAAAGTTTGGTTCATGGAATTGACTAACAGCTTAATTTGTTAAAAAAAAATTTCCAGGAAAGAGATATATTTTTTCAAATGAGATCCTACTTCTGACATGAACTGCACATGTAAGGCCCCATAAATATTAGGTAAAAGATGGCTAAATTTTTGCAGGACTGGCTGACCATCTGATGTGAATGGGGGCCTCCCGAATCTCCACCAACAGATGTTTTGAGGGGAGATCAGCTGCTTTCAGAGTTGTCTGACATCTGCTGTCTCCTTTCTTCCCATTGAAAACACATGAAAACCTAGCCAAACTGAGTACTTATGTGTATGGGGGAGTCAGGAAAGATAACTGTCTGCCAAATGAGCATTCGCCAGAGAGTGCTGACATCTATCTTATGAGTATGGCCAATTTAATCGTCCTCCAAAAATGGACAAATCAACAGCTCAAGCCAACATAGCAATAACATAAATTAAAGATTTCTTCCAGTATAAAGTTTAAAAGTCTACAAAGTAGGGTAAAGGTTTAAAAGGTAAAGTATAAAGGCAATAGTGCAAAAACAATTTACTTATCTGCTTTAATCCCAGAGGACAGGAAGATAAGTCATCAAAAGCTAACGTTAGTCAGCAGTTTACTGGAATTCTTGCTAAAGGTGACCCTTCAGACATCATGCAAGATAATCAACTTTCAGCCATAAAGGTCTCCCAATGAAACCCCCTTCTAATACCTACATAGTTTTTTTTTCTAAGGAATGTTTTCATATTAACCATGGCTAACTAGATCTAGACCGTGCAGTTGCAAAATATGTCCATTAGCTGATACAATAGCAGATTCAAACAAAAGGTGTCTGGTATTGGGACAAAAAATCCACCATACTACCAGCCAAAATGTAATAACTGTTCTTTGAACTACAAATTATAAGAATAGATTTTTTGTAAATGGGTTTTCTGAATCAGATAACCCTGTGAAATAAAATACTTTAAAGCACTTTACTTTAATCTTAGCTATTCTAAATTCAATTGCAACTTAAACTAATAAAATTGCATACTCTGAAACAATCCTAGAAAAAAAACATTAAAATTATTGTAAAACTACCAAAAATGTTTCTAGGGATGAGTCACCAGACACCTTTAACAGATGGTTGACTAAAATAGAACAAAGCAATTCTTTCCCATAGAGATACAAACTGTTTATTAATAATGTGAGAAATAGTACTCTACACAGTGTGAATATAAATGTCACATGAACGCCAAAGCTTATATGAGGAAAAATCAAAAAATGAAAGGATGTTTTTAAGCCCTTTGATTTTTTTTACATTCATATTAAAAACTTACAGAAGGATGACTGTGTTCTATTAATTTTAGAGAAGATATAAATACTACAAAGCAGAGGCGTATTCTGGTGCTCGCTGCTCATGATGACACCATGTAACAGTTGATGACGCCAAGCTGTATAGAAGTCACCATTAATACTATACAATTTACAGAATAAATTTTATAATTAGATGTTTCTGTCTAACGATTATATACATAGATCCTGTAGGTGGAAAATGAAGTGGGCATGGATCTGATTTACTATTTGTGTATTAACATGGTGTATTCATTTATCTCTGTATTTTCCTGTTAAAGCAATAAGAGATGAGTGAAAATCAAATTTACCAGCTTCACCAAAAATTTCCAAAATTGCAAATACCGTTAATCCTCCAATTGCCCTGGAAAGACGTGTATAATACTCTGAGACATCCTAGGGTTATATCTAACCCCTTTTCTAAGTTATTAAAGTGTATCTGTCAGCAGATTTTTCTATGTAATCTGTAGGTATAGAGACCCTGAATCCAGCAATGTATGACTTATGGTACCGTCACACTTAGCGACGCTGCAGAAATCCCGACAATGATACAACCTGGCAGGGATCGCTGCTGCGTCGCTGTGTAATCTCTGGTGAGATGTCAAACAGTTAGATCTTTCCAACGACGCGGCAACGATACGGCTACCCGTAGCGACCGGTATAACGATGCATGCCTATGTGTCTCAGTTCTGAGTCGCCAACGAGGTCGTTGGTAAGGTGTCAAACACACTGATGCATGCTACCCAGCGGGACCTCAATGATCAAAAAATGGTCCAGGCCATTTCGACACGACCAGCGATCTCACAGCAGGGGCCTGGTCGCTGCTACGTGTCAAACGTAGCGAGATCGCTGCTGAGGTCACTGTTGCGTCACAAAACTTGTGACTCAGCAGCGATCTCGCATAGTGTGAGGGGGGCTTTAGTTTACTGGGTGCAGCAGTTAAGATACAAGTTTTATATGTTGCAGATCTAGCAGAGCTGAGATGCTGAGCTGTTGGCACACTGTGACTGTAGGAAAGCTGGGGAATAGGGACCCTATACTGTCCCTTAATCTAGGGGAGACCTAGTCTATCCCTAATCCCTGGGTTACCCCTGAAGGTGGAGATGCCCAGGTCTCGTACCTCTCTTTGCTCCTGCAAAATCCCACGCTACTCCCACCCTCCCCCAGGGAAGAAAGGGGCAGGCATAAAAATGTAACACCTGCTGGACAGGCAGGTGGGAACCAAAGCACAATCAAACGACAGACACACTGAGTAAAATACAAAGGGAAAATGGGTACACAGTAAAGAAGCAGAAAAGCAATACGAAAGAATGCCAAAAGGGGAAGGTAGTGTAATTCACAACAAACCACATGCAACAATCACAAGAAAACAAGATCTACTATCCATGACACTTTCTCCAATGAAGCCAGGAACCGAATGAAGATTCTATTGCTTGCATGGAGGGAAGCCAGACACAGGTTTATATAGTGGAAGGGTGTGGTTCCAATATGCAGCACAACCATTAGACCATGAGGAACTCTAAACCCTTACCACGCCACAAGAAACCTGTTAACTCTTGAATGGCCATGTAGATTAAAAGAGGGCTTGTGCTCAGGTAATCACTGTGATTTTATAATCTCAGATGTACCACAGGTCCCAGCAGAGGGCGTAACTTTCATGACAGCTGTGTATAAACCCACCCACACCACAGCTTTCTGAGTACATTATATAGTGACAGAAAGCTACTAATCATTGCTGGGGGAGTGGTTGGAGGCCAATTGTTCCGTAGTGATAATCTCCTGCTGATAAAACACTGACTGTACTGAAACAGAAAAACACAACACAGTATGTGACATATTGCTGGGATAAGGTTCTTTGCCCCAACATCATAGTGTTCTCAGATTATATAGCAAAAAATTGGTGACAGATTCCTTTAACACAAGCACAGCCTCATATGAAAGTGACTTTACCATATAAACGAGTACTACCAGTTATGGCTACCATCCAACAGACCACTTAATAACACACTACATTGACAGTCTTTTTATGCATGTTAAAAAAAAACAGCACCAAAATTAGTGTTTTGTGATCTCAAAGACCTTTCTAGCACTGTGTGTAAACCCCGGAGAATGACAGAAGTTTTCTGCACAGGAGCATACTAAGAATTCACCTGCATAGGCCCGTGGTCCACTTCAAACATGGTTTGACTCTGCATTTTAGAAACAATGAATGCAGCAGCCAGAACTTGAGGATGTCCCATTAATTCTTGTGTCACTTTTTATGTTGCTTTCTGTGTCTCCCATGGTGTCCAGTCCATGGGAAAACATAGAGTAAGGGTTTGATCCCTGATTTTATTAATCTTTCAAACTATGTGAGTTAGTGATGAAAAATAATACTAGAACAGAAATGTATATTCCTAGTTCTGGGCAGAAGTCCAATCAAATACAGGGACCTGCTGGGGCAATTCATACCAGTCAAGGCATTAAAAAAACTCATTTTAGCAAAAAAATGAGAATGATGCTAATTGGAAATCCATGAATTTTAGTTTGAAAACAAATTTTGTGCAGGGTCTTAACCCTTTCACGCCAGAGCCTGTTTTCGCCTTCGTGACAAGACCAATTTTTTCAATTCTGACCACTTTCAATTATGAGTTAATGGCTCTGGAACGCTTCAACGGATCCCCCTGATTCTGAGATTGTTTTTTCGTGACATCTTGTACTTCATGACAGTGGTAAAATTTCTTCGATATCACTTGCGTTTGTGAAAAAAAATGGAAATTTGGCAAAAATTTTGAAAATTTTGGAATTTTCAAACTTTGAATTTTCATGCCCTTAAAGCAGAGAGATGTGTCACACAAAATAGTTAATAAACAGAACTTCCCACATGTCTAATTTACATCAGCACAATTTTGGAACCCAAATTTTTTTTTGTTAGGAAGTTATAGGGGTTAAAAATTGACCAGCGATTTCTCATTTTTCCAACAAAATTTACAAAACCATTTTTTTAGGGACCACATCTTATTTGAAGTGACTTTGAGGGGCCTTTATGACAGAAAATACCCAAAAGTGACACCATTCTAAAACCTTCACCCCTGAAGGTCCTCAAAACCACATTCAAGAAGTTTATTAACCCTTTAGGTGCTTCACAGGAATTTTTAGAATGTGGAAGAAAACAATGAACATTTAACTTTTTCTCTCAAAAATATTAATTTAGACCTCGTTTTTTTTATTTTCACAAGGGTAACAAGAAAAATGGACAATACAATTTGTAGTTCAATTTCTCTTGAGCATGCTGATACCCCATATGTGAGGGAAAACCACTGTTTGGGCGCACGGCAGGGTTCGGAAGGGAAGGAGCCATTTGACTTTTTGTATGTAAAATTAGTTTGAATAATTAGCGGACACCAGGTCGCATTTGGGGAGACCCTGAAGGGCCTAAACAGTGGAAACCCCCCCATGTGACATTATTTTGGAAACTAGACCCCTCATGGAACTTATCTAGATGTGTGGTGAGCACCTTGAACCCAAAGGTGCTTCACAAGAAGTTTACAATATTGAGCCATAAAAATACAATTTTCACATTTTTCCCACAAAAATGTTTTTCATTCCCTAACTTTGCATTATCATAAGGGTAACAGGAGAAATTGCACCATGAAATTTGTTGTGCAATTTCTCCTGAGCACGCCAATACCCCATATGTGGGAGAAAACCACTGTTTGGGCGCACTGCTGGATTCAGAAGGGAAGGAGCGCCATTTGACTTTTTAAATGTAAAATTTGTTTGAATAATTAGCAGACGCCATGTCGCATTTGGGGAGACCCTGATGTGCCTAAACAGTGGAAACCCCCCACAAGTGACATCATTTTGGAAACTAAACCCCTTAGGGAACTTATCTAGATGTGTGGTGAGCACCTTGAACCCCATAATATTGAGCCGTAAAAATACAATTTTCACATTTTTCCCACAAAAATGTTTTTTTATCCCCTAATTTTGCATTATCATAAGGGTAACAGGAGAAATTGCACCATGAAATTTGTTTTGCAATTTCTCCTGAGTATGCCGATTCCCCATATGTGGTGGAAAACTACTGCTTTGGCACACGGCAGTAGAGAAAGGAGCGCTATGTTGGCTGGGATAGGTTGCAGACACCATGTCACATTTGAAGAGTCACTGACATGCCGAAACAGCAGAAACTCTAACAAGTGACCCTATTTTGTAAACCACACCTCTCAAGGATTTCATCTAGGGAAGTAGTGAGTATTTTTTAATTTTTACATTTATACCATGGGGCAGTGAAGAAAAAATAATATTTTTACCACAAAAAAATTGTTTTAGCCTCAGATTCTACATTTTCACACAGGGCAATGGGTAAAAATGGTGCCGAAATGTGTCACACAATTTCTTATAAACGTGGCAATACCCCATATGTGGCTGTACAGTACCGCTTAGCCATACAGCGAGACCCGGGAGGGACGGAGCCATGACCATGCCAGGTCCTCTCAGGCATCACGGGGGCCATCGGAAAGGTAAGTGGACGACCCCCTCTCCTCTCACTATCTTCTAAATGCCGCGATCGCTATGGATCTAGAAGATCTAGATCTAGAACATCTAGAAGATAGCAAAGGGTTAGCATCATTGGGACCTGATCCAATCAGGTCTCGATGATGTCCCCTGTCAGAGCTACTGCTCTGCACCGCATCCGCAATGTTTGCAGGACCCTGGGTGTCCTGAGCATTGCGGGACCACCGACCGTTTATAAAGGTCGGCGCTGCGCAGAGACAAGACAGCGCCGACATTTATATACAGTGGGCGGTCGGGAAGCAGTTAAAAGGGGAATAATCAATACATTAATAATTTTTACAAAAATGATGTTAATGGTAAAGAAAATTGTACCCATAAAAGCCCATGATTTTTTGTTTGAAACAAATTTTCACCTTTTGTGCCCATCCCTGCCAGATGAATTCACAGGAGTCAAAATACAGAAAATCCTAATTCTGGAAAAAAATGATGTTAATAGTAAAAGAAAATTGTAGTTATGGAAGCTCATGAATTTTTGTTTGAAAAAAATGTTTGACTTTTTTTCATGATGAAATTCAGGACGTGCGTCATGTAACATGAATATGTTACTTTGCTCAAATGAAAGAAGCCATGCTATTTCTAGCATTGTCACTTACTAAGTTGCTCAGTTAGGATACACTTACACTTGCGTATAACATGGCCGAGTGCTATCTGATGTTTTATTGGATAGCACACGGCCCAATGTTATATTATGGGGCAGTGCAGATCTGTGATTATTTTCTCATGCCGATTTGGGAGGAAAAAACAATCACAGCATGCTACATGTGGCTCCGATATTCGCATATTCGAATCACGCGCACCCATACAAGTCTGTACAAGATTAAATCTGGGTTCAGTCCGATGTATTCACAGAATGGAGTCAATGGAGAAGATGGAGAAATTAAGTTATATTTAAGTAATTAAGTTTATATACCTAAGTTTTAAATGCGCAAGGCATGTGGCCCTCACTCATAATTTTTAGAGGGTAACAGTCAGCCTTTGCTTATAATTTTTAGAGGGTCAGCATGCGACCCTCAGTCTTAATTTTTCCAGGGTGTGTATGATGCCCTTCTTCATAATTTTTACAGGATGTGTATGAGGCCTACCTCTACAAAATTATTGCATATACAAAGATATACTTATATGTACAGTACAAACCAAAAGTTTGGACACACCTTCTCATTTAAAATTTTTTCTGTATTTTCATGACTATGAAAATTGTACATTCACACTGAAGGCATCAAAACTATGAATTAACACATGTGGAATTATATACTTAGCAAAAAAGTGTGAAACAACTGAAAATATGTCTTATATTCTAGGTTCTTCAAAGTAGCCACCTTTTGCTTTGATGACTGCTTTGCATACTCTTGGCATTCTCTTGATAAGCTTCAAGAGGTAGTCACCAGAAATGGTTTTCACTTCACAGGTGAGCCCTGTCAAGTTTAATAAGTGGGATTTCTTGCCTTATAAATGGGGTTGGGACCATCAGTTGTGTTGTGCAGAAGTCTGGTGGATACATAGCTGATAGTCCTACTGAATAGACTGTTAGAATTTGTATTATGGCAAGAAAAAAGCAGCTAAGTAAAGAAAAACGAGTGGCCATCATTACTTCAAGAAATGAAGGTCAGTCAGTGCGAAAAATTGGGAAAACTTTGAAAGTGTCCCCAAGTGCAGTTGCAAAAACCATCAAGCGCTACAAAGAAACTGGCTCACATGAGGACTGCCCCAGGAAAGTAAGACCAAGAGTCACCTCTGCTTCTGAGGATAAGTTTATCCAAGTCACCAGCCTCAGAAATCGCAGGTTAACAGCAGCTCAGATTAGAGACCAGGTCAATGCCACACAGAGTTCTAGCAGCAGACACATTTCCTCAACAACTGTTAAGAGGAGACTTTGTGCAGCAGGCCTTCTTGGTAAAATAGCTGCTAGGAAACCACTGCTAAGGACAGGCAACAAGCAGAAGAGACTTGTTTGGGCTAAAGAGCACAAGGAATGGACATTAGACCAGTGGAAATCTGTGCTTTGGTCTGATGAGTCCAAATTTGAGATCTTTGGTTCCAACCACCGTGTCTTTGTGCGACCCAGAAAAGGTGAACGGATGGACTCTACATGCCTGGTTCCCAATATGAAGCATGGAGGAGGAGGTGTGATGGTGTGGGGGTGTTTTGCTGGTTACACTGTTGGGGATTTATTCAAAATTGAAGGCATACTGAACCAGCATGGCTACCACAGCATCTTGCAGCGCCATGCTTTTCCATCCGGTTTGCATTTATTTGGACCATCATTTATTTTTCAACAGGACAATGACCCCAAACACTCCTCCAGGCTGTGTAAGGGCTATTTGACCAAGAAGGAGAGTGATGGGGTGCTACGCCAGATGACCTGGCCTCCACAGTCACCAGACCTGAACCCAATCAAGATGGTTTGGGGTGAGCTGGACCGCAAAAGTTAAGGCAAAAGGGCCAGCAAGTGCTAAGCATCTCTGGGAACTCATTCAAGATTGTTGGAAGACCATTTCGGGTGACTACCTCTTGAAGCTCATCAAGTAAATGCCAAGAGTGTGCAAAGCAGTCATCAAAGCAAAAGGTGGATACTTTGAAGAACCTAGAATATAAGACATATTTTCAGTAGTTTCACACTTTTTTGTTAAGTATATAATTCCACATGTGTTAATTCATAGTTTTGATGCCTTCAGTGTGAATGTACAATTTTCATAGTCATGAAAATACAGAAAAATCTGTAAATGAGAAGGTGTGTCCAAACTTTTGGCCTGTACTGTATATATGTATACCCCCCAGGGGTAAATTTCAGCCTTTGCACTTAGTGAAAAGGCTTTACCAGTCTTGGAGTCCCACTCCTTAAAAATGAGAAAAAATGTTTTCAGATGCACTCCTCTACGTGTCTTCCAGGGTGTATTGCAGTTGCTCCTTCTAATTTTTGGCAGCCCTTGCACTTAGTGCATAGGCTTTATGAGTCTAGGAGTCCCACTACCTAACTATTCTAACAGAAAGTGTATTAGGTCCTACTTTATGTCTAACACAGGGTGTATCTGAGTCCCTCTTCCTTTTAATTTTTAGCAGTTCTTGCACTATCCACATAGGCTTTGTGAGTTTCAGAGTCCCTCCTTCATAAATTAAACAGGATGTGCCTGACCGTGTCACATACACCAAATCCCCAGGTAAGGTAGTAAAATGTTAAAATTTGATTTTCCGGTGACTACTGGTGGGTAGTTTTATTTCCCCCTCTACTATGTCATCTACTGTAGTCAAAGGCCACAGGGAAATACAGTGAGAGCCCTATGTTAGTCTATGGGAGACCCGAGCATTTTTGCGGCGGCACCCCCGGCAGTCTTTTAAAAGCCTAACAAGTGCCCAAAACGATAGTGACAGTGCTCAAATGACATGGGGACAGCATGGGGATCGCCCCAGGAAGCATTTCTGACCCCCAGGTCACTGCTGTCAACAACGTGGTCAGAGGTATTAAGCCACTTTTAAGGGCTCACAATAAAACGTTCAAAAACGAAACTGAAACTGCTTTCCTGTGAAATATGTTAAGGAAGTTCCTTTCCAGGGTAAAGACTTGTGTATAAGGTAAAATAAATAACCCAAAAAAAAACTTCTCCACACCTTGGGCTATGTTCACAAGTAGCATTTTTTATGCGTTTTTGCACTTTTGTATTGCTTTCAACCGTGACAAATGCATTCACCGGGAAATGTCATTTTAACATTTTACAACCTTATCTAGCCATGTGCTGTGTGACACATACATACAGTGCTGAAAAGACACGGGAATAGCATGGGGAAGACCCCTTGAAGCATCTCTGACACCCAGATCACAGCTTAAAAGTGTCCCATCAGAAGTCTTCCTTGCCACATCAGAAGATGCAGACTTGCAACTATCCCCGTGCAAGTCCTTGTCCCAGGGCAGTGTTCAATTGTACCTCCCCCATTCTTTGCAATGCAAGCGCAAGTATGCAGCCTGCCACCCACCCATCCCCAGGCTGCAATACCATACTGCTTGCTTGCACTTGAAATTGGGCCTTTTAGGCATGTGGAGGTGGAATCTGGCCACCACGTCATGGCTGCGTTGGCGGCCTGGTTTCCATACTCAGTCCCCAGCCGCCCGGCGGCCGGATGTCCACACTCAGGCCCCAACCGCCAGGGGGTGGCTGGGTGTCGATATTCGGTCCCCAGCGGGCCCGCGACCGGGTGTCCACACACGGTCCCCAGCCGCCTGGGGGCAGCCGGGTGTCCATAAACGGTCCCCAGCCGCCCCTATTTCTCCTTGGAACATCCCCCCACACTTTTCTTAGCCCGGCCTACTTTAGGGCAGCATTGGACGAGCCCATCAGAGAACCAGACTCCTCTGGTGGGCCCTGGCTTCTCCATCAGGGGAGCTGAGAGTGCCAAGGTGAGGACCATGATGATGATGATAGAAGTTAGCATCTGCTTTGTTTTCTTGGAATGCAAGCATAAGTGTGCAGCCTGCCACCCACCCACCCCTAGGCTGCAATGCCATACTGCTAGCTTGCACTTGAAATGGGGCCTTTTAGTTTGGAGGAGGCTGTAGCTGGCCACTACCTCATGGCTGCTTCGGCAGCGAGGTATCCATACTCAGTCCCCAGCCGCCCCTATTTGTCCCGGTGTGCCTTATACATAAGATTAAGCGCTCATACCAAAACATTACCTGTGCCCTCCCCAGTGCATTTAGTGGGAAGGACAGCCTATTCCGCTGTAGTGTGAGCATGCCAAACCCCTGTTCATGGTACATGCGAAGATGCCTCCCACCCTGCACCTGTCGTTGCAGACTTGCAACTATCCCTGTTCAAGTCCTTGTCCCAGGGCAGTGTTCAATTGTACCTCTCCCATTCCTTGCAATGCAAGCGCAAGTATGCAGCCTGCCACCCACCCATCACCAGGCTGCAATACCATACTGCTTGCTTGCTTGCACTTGAAATTGGGCCTTTTAGGCATGTGGAGGGGGAATCTGGCCACCACGTCATGGCTGCGTTTGCAGCCTGGTATCCATACTCAGTCCCCAGCCACCCGGCGGCCGGGTGTCCACACTTGGTCCCCAGCCGCCTGGGGGCAGCCGGGTGTCCATAAACGGTCCCCAGCTGCCCCTATTTCTCCTTGGAACATCCCCCCACACACTTTTCTTAGCCCGGCCTGCTTTAGGGCAGCATTGGACGAGCCCACCAGAGAACCAGACTCCTCTGGTGGGCCCTGGCTTCTCCATCAGGGGAGTTGAGAGTGCCAAGGTGAGGACCATGATGATGATGATAGAAGTTAGCATCTGCTTTGTTTTCTTGGAATGCAAGCGCATGTATGTAGTAGCGGCTAGGCCTGAGGTGGTCAGCGTTTTGGCGCATATCCTACCTCCTCCGAGGATTGCTGGATGATTTCCTGCTACTATCCCAGTTCTATGACTCCCGTTAAAACAAAGCTTCAGGTGATAAATGAGGTAGTGGCAAAGGTGAAAGAGCAGGAGGAACAGGGACCATTCACATCAATATAAGGCCAGTCAACCACATATGTCTTGTAGGATATGTTTCTGTAACAAAATGAGCAGTTCGGCTACACAGTTATAGGGCATACAGTGAGTGCAATGCCTACCAAAAATTTTGAGGCACTCCAATGCCCCTTGGAAATGACATGGAGGTCAGAGGGCCTTAACTAAACCGTTTTTTTCCATTTATAGCAACTGGGTCTCCAGCACACTCTTGGTCTAAGCAGTGAATGGAAGTCTTTCCAAAAATTATGAGGAACTGCAATGCCCCTTGAAACAGACGTGGATTACAGCGTACTAAAAACCTTCTACCCATTATTGGGGAGTGTGTCTCCCTTAGTTTTCGCCTTTTCATTGAAGAGCAAAAGCTGACTAAAATTAGGAGGAAATGCAATGCCCGTTGAAAGAGTCGTGGAGGTTAGAGGTAATTAAAAACAACATTTCAATGCCCCCTGGAAGAGCTGTGGAGTTCAGAGTCGCTTAAGAAGACACTTTTAATGCTCCTTTGAAGAGACGTGGAGGTCACAGTAGCTTAACAAGACGGTTTTAATGACCCTCGGAAAAGACGTGGAGGTCCCAGTAGCTTAACAAGACGGTTTTAATGACCCTCGGAAAAGTGGTGGAGGTCGCAGTAGCTTAACAAGACGGTTTTAATGCCCCTTACAAGAGCCATACTGTACAGCATTTTAAAAACATTATTCCCATTATTGGGAGTGTGTCTCCCATAGTCTTTGCTTATGCCTTCCAAGCAAAAGCTGCCAAAAATTAGGACGGAGGAATTTGCAATGCCCCTTACAAGATCCATGCAGTACAGCATATTACAAACATTATTCCCATGATTGGGGAGTGGGTCTCCCATAGTATTTGCTTATACCTTCCAAGCAAAAGCTGCCAAAAATTAGGAGGAAATGCAATGCCCATTCGAAGAGTCGTGGAGGTTAGAGTTAATTAAAAACAACATTTCAATGCCCCTTTGAAGAGCTGTGGAGTTCAGAGCGGTTTAACAAGACGCTTTTAATGCCCCTCAGAAGAGACGTGGAGGTCCCAGTAGCTTAACAAGACGCTTTTAATGCCCCTAAGAAGAGACGTGGAGGTCCCAGTAGCTTAACAAGACACTTTTAATGCCCCTTGGAAAAGTGGTAGAGGTCCCAGTAGCTTAATAAGACGCGTTTAATGCCCCTCAGAAGAGACGTGGAGGTCCCAGTAGCTTAACAAGATGCTTTTAATGCCCCTCGGAAAAGTGGTGGAGGTCCCAGTAGCTTAACAAGACGCTTTTAATGCCCCTCAGAAGAGACGTGGAGGTCCCAGTAGCTTAACAAGACGCTTTTAATGCCCCTCAGGAGAGACGTGGAGGTCCCAGTAGCTTAACAAGACGCTTTTAATGCCCCTCAGAAGAGACGTGGAGGTCCCAGTAGCTTAACAAGACGCTTTTAATGCCCCTCAGTAGAGACGTAGAAGTCCCAGTAGCTTAACAAGATGCTTTTAATGCCCCTCGGAAAAGTGGAGGAGGTCCCAGTAGCTTAACAAGACGCTATTAATGCCCCTCAGAAGAGACATGGAGGTCCCAGTAGCTTAACAAGATGCTTTTATTGCCCCTCAGAAGAGACGTAGAGGTCCCAGTAGCTTAACAAGACACTTTTAATGCCCCTCGGAAAAGTGGTGGCGGTCCCAGTAGCTTAACATGACTCTTTTAATGCCCCTCAGAAGAGACGTGGAGGTCCCAGTAGCTTAACAAGATGCTTCTAATGCCCCTCAGAAGAGACGTGGAGGTCCCAGTAGCTTAACAAGATGCTTTTAATGCCTCTCAGAATTGACGTGGAAATTCCAGTAGCTTAACAAGACGCTTTTAATACCCCTCAGAAGAGACGTGGAGGTCCCAGTAGCTTAACAAGATGCTTTTAATGCCCCTCAGAAGAGACGTAGAGGTCCCAGTAGCTTAATAAGACGCTTTTAATGCCCCTCGGAAAAGTGGTGGAGGTCCCAGTAGCTTAACAAGATGCTTTTAATGCCCCTCAGAAGAGAGATGTGGAGGTCCCAGTAGCTTAACAAGACGCTTTCAATGCCTCTCAGAAGAGACGTAGAGGTCCCAGTAGCTTAACAAGACGCTTTTAATGCCCCTCGGAAAAGTGGTGGAGATCCCAGTAGCTTAACAAGATACTTTTAATGCCACTCAGAAGAGACGTGGAGGTCCCAGTAGCTTAACAAGATGCTTTTAATGCCCCTCGGAAAAGTGGAGGAGGTCCCAGTAGCTTAACAAGACGCTATTAATGCCCCTCAGAAGAGACATGGAGGTCCCAGTAGCTTAACAAGACGCTTTTAATGCCCCTCAGAAGAGACGTAGAGGTCCCAGTAGCTTAACAAGACACTTTTAATGCCCCTCGGAAAAGTGGTGGCGGTCCCAGTAGCTTAACAAGACTCTTTTAATGCCCCTCAGAAGAGACGTGGAGGTCCCAGTAGCTTAACAAGATGCTTCTAATGCCCCTCAGAAGAGACGTGGAGGTCCCAGTAGCTTAACAAGATGCTTTTAATGCCTCTCAGAAGAGACGTGGAGGTTCCAGTAACTTAACAAGACGCTTTTAATGCCCCTCAGAAGAGACGTGGAGGTCCCAGTAGCTTAACAAGATGCTTTTAATGCCCCTCAGAAGAGACGTAGAGGTCCCAGTAGCTTTAACAAGACGCTTTTAATGCCCCTCGGAAAAGTGGTGGAGGTCCCAGTAGCTTAACAAGATGCTTTTAATGCCCCTCAGAAGAGAGATGTGGAGGTCCCAGTAGCTTAACAAGATGCTTTCAATGCCCCTCAGAAGAGACGTAGAGGTCCCAGTAGCTTAACAAGACGCTTTTAATGCCCCTCGGAAAAGTGGTGGAGATCCCAGTAGCTTAACAAGATACTTTTAATGCTGCTCAGAAGAGACGTGGAGGTCCCAGTAGCTTAACAAGATGCTTTTAATGCCCCTCAGAAGAGACGTGGAGGTCCCAGTAGCTTAACAAGATGCTTTTAATGCCCCTTACAAGAGCCATACAGTACAGCATCTTAAAAACATTATTCCCATTATTCGGGAGTGTGTCTCCCATAGTCTTTGCTTATGCCTTCCAAGCAAAAGCTGCCAAAAATTAGGATGGAGGAATTTGCAATGCCCCTTACAAGATCCATGCAGTACAGCATATTACAAACATTATTCCCATGATTGGGGAGTGGGTCTCCCATAGTATTTGCTTATACCTTCCAAGCAAAAGCTGCCAAAAATTAGGACGGAGGAACTTGCAATGCCCCTTACAAGAGCCATGCAGTACAACATATTACAAACATCATTCACATTATTGGGGAGTGGGTCTCCCATAGTCTTTGCTTATGCCTTCCAAGCAAAAGCTGACAAATATAAGGATGGAGGAACTTTCAATAATGGCAACACGGACCACGGTCACCTTGGTGGTATAGTGGTGGTGGAGGCTGAGGATAAGGAGAAGAATATAAAACAGCCGAAATGATGCAGCATATACTCATGTGTGGGTGTGAAGCGGTGCATGTGAATAAACCTCCCGAAAAAACACAGTGGATTTGACTTTATGTTGCTCTGCTGTCATTTGGTGGTGATGAGAAGTCTGGCCAAATCCAGCCCTTGTTCATTTTGACAAGGGTCAGCTTGTCAGCATTGTCCGTTGACAGGCGAGTGCGCTTATCAGTTATAATTCCCCCAGCATTACTAAAAACACGCTCCAATAACACGCTAGCGGCAGGGAAGGCCTGGACCTCCAAGGCGTACAGAGCGAGTTCATTCCAAGTGTCCAGGTTGGATACCCAATAATTAAAAGGCACAGAGGAATCACGGAGGATGATGGTACGGTTGGCAAGGTACTCCCTCACCATCTTTTGAAACTTTCCACTCCTTGTGAGAGTACCCAGCGCCTCAGGGCCTGTAAGCTGGGCGGGTCTCAGAAAACTGTCCCAGAACGTTGACAGTGTTCCCCTGCCTCTGCTGGATTGGAGTTGCCTCTCTCTTGCTTGTACGCCTTGGTTGGTCAACGAACTGTGACCTCTGCCGCTAGCGTGTTCAGATGGGAACTTTTTTAACAATTCTGCAGCAAGGGCCTTCTGGTACTGCCCCATTTTTGTAGACCTCTCCACCTCAGGAATAAGAGAATGAAATTTCTCCTTGTAGCGGGGGTCTAAAAGTGTCACCAACCAGTAATGACTGTCAGCCAACATTTTGACAACGCGAGGGTCACGGTTAAGGCAGCATAACATAAAGTCAGCCATGCGTGCCAGACTGGTAATGGGCAAGACTTCCGTGTCCTCACCAAGATGACGACTGACCATGCTCTCCTCCTCCTCCTCCTCCTCCCCGTCCTCAGGCCACGCACGCTGAACCAACGGTATGACAGTTGTACAGGTACTACCGTCTACAGCGCATGATACAAGCTCCTGTTCTTCCTCCTCCTCTCCCTCATTGTCCCCCAATGCACGTTGGGATGAGATGAGGCTGGGCTGTGTGTAATCGATCGCTACGGCTTCTTGATCCATCTCATCATACTCTGGCTGCAATGCCTCCTCTTTAATTCTCTGCAGAGAGCATTGCAAAAGACAGACAAGTGGAATGCTGATGCTAATGATGGCGTCATCGCCACTCACCATCTGCGTGGACTCCTCAAAGTTTGTCAAGATGGTACAGATGTCAGACATCCAGGTCCACTCCTAAGGTCTTATGTGTGGAGTCTGAACTGAATATCGACGGCCTTGTTGCAGCTGGTACTCCACAACTGCTCTCTTCTGCTCACAAATCCTTTGCAACATGTGGAGGGTAGAGTTCCAACATGTGGGGACATCACACACCAGTCGGTGTCCCGGAAGCTGCAAACACTGCTGCAACACAGCAAGGGCGGCGGAAGCTGTAGCCGACTTGCGAAAATGAGATGACAGGCGGCGTACTTTGACGAGCAGATCTGGCAACTCAGTGTACGATTTAAGAAACTGCTGAACCACGAGGTTAAGCACATGAGCCAGGCATGGTACGTGTGTGATCTCGCCTCGCCTTAGAGCAGCCACCAGGTTACGGCCATTGTCACACACGACCATGCCTGGATGTAGGTTCAGCGGTCTCAGCCACAGATCTGCCTGCTCTTTCACAGCTGTATACAACTTAAAAGCAGTGTGAAGTTTCTCACCTAACCTTAGGAGTTTCAGCACAGCCTGTTGCCACTTGGCGGAGACAGTACTGCAGTGCTTTCAGCTTGTAACTGATGTGTTGATATTTGAGATGGAGGCTGAACATGAGGAGAAGGAGGAGGATGATGCGCAGGAGCTGTACACTGTGGGGGCAACTCTGACTGACATACGGCCCGCAATCCTCGGTGTGGGGAGGATGTGTTCCGTCCCAAGGTCCGACTGAGTCCCGGCTTCCACTATGTTTACCCAGTGTGCCATCAGGGAGATGTACCGTCCCTGGTCACAAGTACTTGTCCACTTGTCCGTTGTCAGGTGGACTCTCCCAGTAACTGCGTTGTTGAGGGCATGGCAGATGTTTTGGGACACGTGCTTGTGTAGTGCGGGGATGGCACACAGGGCAAAATAGTGTCGGCTGGAGACCGAGTACCGAGGGACGGCCACCGCTATAAGGTTGCGAAAGGATTCCATCTCCACCAGCCTAAAAGGCAGCATTTCCAACGCAAGCAGTCGTGAAATGTGCGAATCTAGGACTGTGGCCTGTGGGGCGTTAGCTGCGAATTTCCGCTTTCATTCAAAGTTCTGGGATATGGACAATTGAACGCTGCGGTGGGACGTGGACGTTGATGCTGTTTCTTGAGAAACTGCCATAACAAGTGAAGACTGAGAGGAGGGGGCTTCTTTGCATGCAGTATGGACAGGGGATTGCCTTGCACACACAACAGGGGGTTCTATTGCACGCACAACAGCGGAAGAAGCAGTGGTGACACCCGCTGACACTGGTCGTGGACCCTGGGGTTCACCCTACAAAGTCGGGTGCTTTGCTGCCATGTGCCTGATCATGCTGGTGGTGGTCAGGCTGGTAGTTTTGTCACCCCTGCTGATGCTGGCATGGCAGGTTGTACAAATGGTCTTTTTGGGGTTATAAGCAGAGTCTTTAAAAAAATTCCAGATTCTGGAAGACCTACGGGTTGTACTGGCAACGTCCCTCGTGTTGGTGGTAAGGGGAACGGTTGTCCGCCTTTTGTCTGCGGCCACCACACTGCTTCTTCCTGCCTGTTGGGGTACTCTGCTTCCCTCCCCCTGTGTGCTGCTGGCCTCACTCTGCATGTCCTCCTGCCACGTTGGGTCAGTTACTAGATCATCCACCACCTCCTCCTGTTCCACTTGCGCACCACGATCCTCCTCCTCACTTCCTGGCAATTGTGTTTCGTCATCGTCCACCTCTTGTGACAAATTGCCAGCGTCGACTTCCTGTGGCCGTGGCTGTTCAAATATTTGGGCATGGCTACATGGGATCTCCTCTTCCACCACTTCAAGCGGAGCAGGTGAGGGGCACAAATCTGGAAATGGACCAGTGAACAGCTTTTCAGAGTGTCCAAGTGTGGGATCAGTTGCTGTCTGACGACCCTTGGCATGGTGGGAGGAAGAAGCATCAGGGTGAGGAGGAGTATGCGGTCGAGACTCACGGCTACTAAGAGTCGATCGTGTCGAAGACAGGCCGGAGGTGGTGGTGCCCAAGTAACTGGAAGTATTATCTGCTATCCAATTAATAACCTGTTCACACTGATCAGTTCGCAATACTGGTGTTGTTCTGTGCTTCCCTAGTAATTCGGTCAAGAAGTGGGAGTGAGAAGATGTGGCTGTTGGTAGTGGCACATTTTCACCTTGGCCACGGCCCCGTCCTCTGCACGCACCGTCACCAGAACGTCCACTTCCACGTCCCTTGCCACGCACCTTGCCCATTGTAAAGGAAGTAAAATAGCTTACACTCGCCATATCAATGGAAAAAGGGTAATAAAAAGTAGATTAGAACCGGGGAAGAGGAAAACCACAGATCTGTTTCTCTGGCCTACACCCGACTCTTTTAAACAATCTGAACAATCAGGGACAAACTATTACTGTTTTTCTTTACGGAAAAAATACCAAAAGCAGAATAATAGAGATTTTTTACCGTGGAACAGCAAAACCACAGTTATAATTGACTGGTGTATACCAGACTTTTTTAAATATATATATTTGCGGCTGAACAGTGAGCGACACACTCAAACTGTTTTTTTTAGATACAAATGGCCCAAAAGTGGATAATACAGAGGTTTGAACCGTGGAACTGCAAAACCACACTTGTATTTCTCGGGCCTACACCAGACTATTTTCAACAGATATATTTGTGTCTCAACAATCAGGAGACACTATTATTTATTTTTTACGTCAAAAATTGCGAAAAGCAGGATAATACAGAGATTTGACCCGTGGAACTGCAAAACCACACTTTTATTTCTCGGGCCTACACCAGACTATTTTCAACAGATATATTTGTGTCTGAACAATCAGGAGACACTATTATTTATTTTTAATGGAAAAAAATGACAAAAGCAGGATAATAGAGATTTTTTACCGTGGAACAGCAAAACCACAGTTATAATTGACTGGTGTATACCAGACTTTTTTAAATATATATATTTGCGGCTGAACAGTGAGCGACACACTCAATCTGCTTTTTTTAGATACAAATGGCCCAAAAGTGGATAATACAGAGGTTTGAACCGTGGAACTGCAAAACCACTCTTGTATCTCTCGGGCCTACACCAGACTATTTTCAACAGATATATTTGTGTCTGAAAAATCAGGGAGACTCTATTATTATTTTTTTTACGGCAAAAAATGCCAAAAGCAGGATAATAGAGATTTTTTACCGTGGAACAGCAAAAGCACACTTCTGTCTCTCTGGCCTACACCAGACTATTTTCAACAGATATATTTGTCTGAAAAATCAGGGAGACACTATTATTTTTTTTTTTACGGCAAAAAATGCCAAAAGCAGGATAATAGAGATTTTTTACCGTGAAACAGCAAAAGCACACTTCTGTCTCTCTGGCCTACACCAGACTATTTTCAACAGATATATTTGTGTCTGAAAAATCAGGGAGACACTATTATTTTTTTTTTACGGCAAAAAATGCCAAAAACAGGATAATAGAGATTTTTTACTGTGGAAAAGCAAAACCACAGTTATAATTGACTGGTGTATACCAGACTTTTTTAAATATATATATTTGCGGCTGAACAGTGAGCGACACACTCAAACTGTTTTTTTTAGATACAAATGGCCCATGGAACTGCAAAACCACACTTCTATTTCTCTGACCTACACCACACTATTTTCAACAGATATATTTGTGTCTGAAAAGTCAGAGACACACTTTTTTTTTTTTATGGGGGGGACACCAAAAGGTTAATAAGACGGGTATTTGTACAGTGTGAAGGAGGAAAAAAAAAGAGTATTTAGATGAAAAAAAAAAGGATTTTTCCTGGCCCTCGAGACCTGGAGCTAAGTCCAGCAATTTCAGCAACAGGAGCACACAGGACTGTAATGCAGCTTTTGCTGGTATATCCACTGCGTCTCCTATACAGCCTGCCTGCCGGATATCTGGGATGGATATTAGTCCTGAGAAGGACTGTTTGTTTGATCTGGCAGCCTTTACAGACCCTACGCTAACTATTTCGCAGGATATATCTCTCCCTAAATCAGCAGCACTGTCCCTACAGTGTCTGATCCGGAGCGACTGTGTTCAAGATGGCGGCGCCCGGTTTTAAATACTTGAGGTGACGCTGTGCGGCCAGCCAATCACTGTAATGCCCACAAACAACATGGCTGCGGCATTACAGTGACTGGCTGGCAATCCCTGCATGTTCATTGGCTCTGTAAAGAGCGCCAAACATGCAGGGCGGAGACCCAAGCTCCCGCCCGAGTAACCCGGAAATGCTCGGTGCTCGCCGAACATCCTGAGTAGCGTGATGCTCGGGCGAGTACCGAGCAGTGTCGAGCATGCTCGCTCAACATTAGTCATTATACAAGAAAGGATATTTTATAACATTTTTTTCCTGTAAAATCCATTTTATCTTCGGTTTGTATGTTATTTTGTCATTATGTAAAAATGGAGTAATACTCTGATAACATTACATAGTAACATAGTAACATAGTTTTTAAGGTGAAAGGAAGACTAAGTCCATCTAGTTCAACCCATCGCATAACATGTTGATCCCAAGGAAGGCAAAAAAAAACATGTGGCAAACACTAAGCTCCACATTGGGGAAAAAAAATCCTTCCTGACTCCATACGACAATCAGTCTAGTTCCCTGGATCAACATCCTATCAAGGAATTGTGGCGCCCTGCTGCGCATTGGTGCCACAGATCCCAGAGGGGTGCATGGACGGACTTCTCCTCAAGAGGCCCTCATAGCATTCACACACCTCCACCTTCCACCTCAGACCACCAGAGGGAGCCCATTAGGGATATATAAAGGGAAGGTGGAGCTAGGCACCTCAGTCTGGAGTCTACAAATAGTGAGTCTTAGTTTCAGTCTAGAGTCTGTTGAGAGGAGCTCCTGCAGAAGCTAGCCTGTAGTGGAGCTCAGTCAGTTCAGTCCAGACTCAGAGAGCTCAAGTTAGTGAGCCTAGGGCGTGCCGACGCCAAAAGAGCGGAGAAGAGTAGAGAGGCCTACTGCCCGTGTGAAGCCTAGTGAGGGCCGCGAGCATGGACGAAGGCGAGTGGAGTAAGCAAGCAACATAGGGGGCAGAGGAGCTTAACCAGCTCACCCCAAAACCATTTACCGGACACTGGGTCCACGCCTACAGGGAGCCTATATCCCCAGCAGGAATAACCGGAACCCCTGGAGAACTTTACATCCCAGGTTCACCAGAAGCTGACTGTTATACCAGGGCCAGGAGTCACGGAGGCCCAAGAGACCTGGGAGTGTGATCTCCAACAGAAGGCCCTACCACCAGGTCAGCAGGTGCAAGACAGAGACCAAGTTAGGCCTAGCTCCAGGCAGGTCAGAAACTTATCAAGGAAAGGCAAGGAACAGGAGGCCCCACACCCGCTCACTGGGAAGAGTCCTGATATGCACCCTTCACCCTGAAGTGCCCTGGACTGTGCCAGAAACACCACCAATAAAGGTACTGAAGTGAACTGTTGTGTGCATGCCTATTCTTCCTCTGACCCGGCTGGGTCCACTTTGTCCTGCATCCCTTCACCTACACTGCCCTGAGGCCCCGCTCCACCTGTGGGGAGTTGTACCTACTAAGCTGCCTAAACACCGGCCTCAGAGGACTGTCGCAGCGCTGGTGATCCTCACCAGACACCGCAGGTGGCGTTACGAACATCCCTATCCCATACAAATTCCCCCCTTCTTTTAAGAGTGACCACAGGGTACGGGCCCGGGAGCAGGCCACCGCGACATCCCCCGAGATCAGGCAACAACAAGGCCCGGGTGCCGAGTCGTCCCCATCCCCTGGGCGCATCAGAATCTAGTATATATAACCTGTAATATTATACTTTTCAAGAAAGGCATCCATGTCCTTCTTAAATTTTAGTAGTGAATCACTCATTACAACATCATGCAGCAGAGAGTTCCATAGTCTCACTGCTCTTACAGTAAAGAATCCGCGTCTGTGATTATGATTAAACCTTCTTTCCTCCAGACGTAGAAGATGCCCCCTTGTCTCCATCTCAGGCCTCAGAGTAAAAAGATCAGTGGAAAGGTCTTTGTACTGTCCTCTCATATAATTGTACCTAATAATAAGATCACCCCTAAGCCTTCGTTTTTCTAAAGTAAATAACCCCAAGTGTAATAACCTGTCTTGGTATTGCAGACCCCCCAGTCCTCTAATAACCTTGGTCGCTCTTCTCTGCACCCACTCTAGTTCAGCTATGTCTTTCTTATACACCGGAGAGAACTGTACACAGTATCTAAGTGTGGTCGCACTAATGACTTGTATAGAGGTAAAATTATGTTCTCTTCATGAGCATCTATGCCTCTTTTAATGCATCCCATTATTTTATTTGCCTTTGTAGCAGCAGCCTGACACTGGCCACTAAACGTGAGCTTGTCATCCACCAATACACCCAGGTCTTTTTCAGTGACAGTTTTGCCCAGTGTTTTACAATTAAGCATATAATTATACATTTTATTTCCTCTGCCCAAGTGCATTACCTTACATTTATCCCCATTAAAGCTCATTTGCCATTTATTAGCCCAAGCTTCTAGTTTACATAGATCCTCCGGTAATATAAAATTGTCCTCCTCTGTATTAATTACCCTGCAGAGTTTAGTGTCATCTGAAAATATTGAAATACTACTCTGTATGCCCCCTACAAGGTCATTAATAAATATGTTAAAAAGAAGCGGGCCCAATGCTGACCCCTGTGGTACCCCACCGTTAACTGAGACTCAGTCTGAGTGTGTTACATTAATAACCACCCTTTGTTTCCTATCACTGAACCAGTTCTTAACCCACATACATACATTTCCCCTATCCCCATTGTTCTCATTTTATGTATCAACCTTTTGTGTGGAACCGTATCAAAAGCTTTTGAAAAGTCCATATACACGACATCCACTGTAATTCCTTGGTCCAGTCCGGAACATGCATTATCATAAAAGCTGATCAGATTAGTTTGACAGGAACGGTCCCTCATAAACCCATGTTGATATTGGGTCATGAGTAGTGTTGAGCCACCCCCGTAGTGTTCGAGTTCGGTTCGGTTCGTCGAACACCCGTGTGTTCGCCGAACTGTTCGTCGAACTGTTCGTCGAACACCTTCGAACACCGTTAAAACCAATGGCAGGCAAACAAAAACACATAGAAACACATAGAAAACACCTTCAAAGGTGTCCAAAAGCTGACAAACTGCTCAGAAGACACAACTAACACATGGAAAAGTGACAAGTACATATAGTCATGCGAAAAGAAAAGAGGTGGAGGAGTAAAAGGAGGGGGAGACACAAATATAGGCATGTCATGCCCTTCTAAAATCCAAAAAGTGAGAAGCCGACACGTTCAGTCCGCTCCTGCCCGTGCCACCTCCGTGTCGCCGGGTTTGTGCCAGAGCCGCGGTGAACCCTGACGGCCAGCCCCCCTCTCCCAATACTGGTGCCTGTCCGCTGGTGGGTCGAGCGAGCCCCCCTGTGATGGAGGCAGCTCTAAGCTTTTTAATTTAAATTGTCTCTCTAATTTGAATGAATACACTTTAAATCCATTTACAAGGATCTATTGGAGGGCAAGTCTCATGCCAGCAGCCGCGTAATTCCAGCTCCAGTAGCGTCCACTAAAGCTGCTGCAGTTAAAAAGCTTTTATAAGGATCGAGCTCGGCTGTCCACCGCAAGGCATCCTACTGCCAGTCCCAGCCCCTATGCCTTGGGGTGCCTCCTGATGCTCTTCACTGAGTATCCCGTGGTCCCGAAGCATTTCCTTTGAAAAAATTAAGTGTCCAAACTACAGGTGGTGTAGCTTGCTTAACAGCCGGGATAATCCGCTGACTAGCAGACACTGCTACTAAGCACAAAGTATTTCCTGGGCTAGATGCAGTTAAAAATTTGTAATTAGATACTCTCGTTGGATGCTGAGAAAGCATTCCATCGAGTCTCCTGGCACGCCATATATGATTCTCTTAAAAAGCTTGGGGTAGGGGTCTAGGGGACCCTTTTATAGCCAAAATCACGGCCCTGTATCACAATACGTCACCTAGGCTGAAGATAAATGGAACTGTAGCACCCTGAGGGCTCGGTTGCTACAGAGGTATTGCACCTCACCCAGAGGTGTGATATCTCACTCTCAGGTAAGGATGGAGTGTGGATCAGGACCCGACACCTGCATGCATTACACCACATTGCCGTGGGGAAGGGCGACCAATATGCCTTTGAGATGGGCACGACAGTCCCTGTCCCTGGCTGGAGTGGGGGGAGGGAACTCTGAGGAAGGGGAACCCTGTAGTGCAGGAGCAGGGAGGAAGCAGTTCCTGGGTGCATTGAGAAGGGAGTATAAAAGGTGGGCACCATCTTAGTTCAGTGCAGAGAAGTCTGAGCAGAAGTGGCAGGGAGCAGGGGCTCTGCATGAGCTCTGCTCCGGAGGCGGGCCTAGTAACAGAGGCCCAGGCCTGGAAGAGGGAGAAGGAAGGAAGAGGAGCGGAGAAGGCTCCAGGAACGAGGAATGAAGGGATCCCAGGGGTGCGGACGGGCGAGTCACCACCGCACGCCCGAATCCACCTGCGTGGAGGGGTCAGGCCAAAGGGGAAGACCGGTCCCCGAAACTAGTGGAGGCAGGAAACGACCCTCAGCTAGAAACCGGAGGCTCTGACATTTTATGTGGCGCAGCCCCTCGCTACACCCGCTAGGAAGGCACCACATAGGGTCAGGGAAACTGGCGCCAAGTTTACCAAGAGGAGGCCCGAGGCAGCCGGACAGAAGGGTTGGTAAGAAAGGCCAGACAAAGGACACACAAAGGGGGTCCTGTGAAGCGCTCCAAAGTTATCTGGGAGTTGTCTGAGCCCCTCACCTGGTGAGCACAGTACGACGTGGGCAGCCGTTACCTGCAGACGTGGTCTGGATAATAAGAACTGTGAGTAAAGGCCCTGGACTGCATCACTGACTCCGTGTCGTTACTGCTGCTGCCCTGCACCATCACCCCCATCCTCCGCATACACTGCCCTGAGGCTATACTCCTCCCGTGGGGAGTTATGCTACGCTCTGCTGCACCCACAACACCAGCCTCAGCGGTCTGCCCTGGAGCGGCGGTTCACTCTGACCGCAATCCACGGGTGGCGTAGTCGGACATTTAAACATCAAAACCACATAAATAGTTCCGCCACTGGTTTGACCACCCTGAGCCACGGAACCGGGTCGCCGCCACGAAGACTACAACCACCAGCATCCACCAAAAAGGGTCCGGCTCCGGGTGTCCCAAAGCCCAGGGGGTGCATCAGAACATTTTCATCACCTTTCACAATCACCAATGGGACAAGGCAGGGATGTCCTCTGTCCCCTCTCTTATACATCCTAGTGACGGAGCACCTGCTCTCATCAATTCGCCATAACCCCAATATTAGGTGGATTGAGGTGGGAGGCACCGAGTACAAGTGCTCTCTATTTGCTGATGATGTCCTAGTATAGATCACTCAATCACATATATCCATCCATGCTGTTATGGCTGAAATAGATCACTTTGTTACATGGTCAAATTTTAAAATCAATGCAGCGAAGTCTGAGGCCCTCGATGTCTCCCTCCCCAAATCCATATAGGATTCCATCCAGTCCAACTTTCCCTTTGCCTGGCCCTCACAGGGTATCAAATACTTAGGAATTCCTATTCATAGAGACCTCTCCCATCTATGTTATCTTAATTTTGGGCCCTTTATTGAACAACTCCATACAGACCACGGTTGGCAAATTAGAACTGTAAGATTCACTACGTGAACCACTGGTGTTTTGTGGAAAAGCACATGTACACTGTGTTCCAAATTATTATGCAAAAAGTGTTTAGGAGTGATAAGGGAAGAATTTGTTTGTTTGTCAGTTAAACTCATTGATGGTGATGTGTGTCAGGGCTCTTTATATCACTGTAAGCAATTGCAAACACCTGTGCTAATTAGTTTGGCAGGTGTGTCCAATGAAAGGCAAGACTACTTAAGAAGGCTGTCTCACATTATTAAGCAGCCTACATTTTCTGCCAAAATGGGAAAGAAAAAGGATGTGTCGGCTGCTGAGAAGCAACAAATTGTGGAGTGTTTAGGTCAAGGCATGACTACAATCAACATTGTGCGATGATCAGGATGAAGTGTCTTGGCAATCAAGAAGTATGTAGCTGATTCACAGTACACACGTGTGCGTGCTGATAAGGGCAAATTGAGGACTCTTTCCTACAGGCAATTACGTCAGGTTAAAAGAGCAGCGGCAAAAAAGCCTTGTCATAGCAGCATACAAGTTTTTGAAGCTGCTGGTGCCTCCAACGTCCCCCGAACAACAAGATGCAGGGTCCTTCAGAGGTTTGCAGCTGTGCATACGCCATCCTGTGGACCTCCTCTATCCACTTCACACAAGCAGAAACGGCTCCAGTGGGCTAAACATTACATGAAGACTGATTTCAAAACTGTTTTGTTCACGGATGAGTGCCGTGCAGCGCTCGATGGTCCAGATGGATGTAGTGGAGGATGGCTGGTTGATGGACACCGCACGCAAACACGGCTACAGCGCCAACAAGGAGGAGGTGGAGTAATGTTTTGGGCTGGAATCATGGGGAGAGAGATTGTCGGCCCCTTTAGGATCCCTGAAGGCGCTAAAGATGAACTCCATAATGTATGTGGATTTTCTCAAACTGCACTTCCTGCCATGGTTCAAGAAGAAGAACCGTGTATTTCACAGCAAGATCATTTTTTTGCATGATAATGCACCATCTCATGCTGCACATAAAACATCTGCATCTCTGGCTGATATGGGCAGAAAAGGGGACAAACTTATGGTGTGACCCCCATGCTCCCCTGACCTCTACCCCATTCAGAACCTCTGGAGCATCATCAAAAGGAGTGTCTATGATGGCGGGAGGCAGTTCACATCTAAGCAACACCTCTGGGAGGGTATTCTGTCCTCATGCAAAACAATTGAAGCAGAAACCATCCAAAACCTGACAAATTCAATGGACGAGAGAGTTCAGAAGCTCCTTTCGAACAAGGGGTCCTATGTGAAAATGTAACATCACCTAGAATAAAGTTTTGAGTTGAAAACTGTTTGATTTCAGTTTCTAATAACCTGCTAATGCTTATAATTTCAAAAATGACCATTTTTTTGGTCTTTATTAAAATGAAAAGGTTGATCGAAAAGTTTGAGGGATCTAAGAGTGTGGCAACCCAGTAGTCATGATTACTTCGAATTCTGACAATATGAGGGTCATGTTGCAGGTAGTGCAGCAAGAAGGCACTTATGTGTCTTGCGCATCTCGGAGCAACAAAATTATTTTCCGGGCTAGATGCAGCTAAAAATTATTATTAATTTTAAATCTGGTGGAGCTTAGTATAGATGGCCTAATAGGATCAGTGCTGCACACTGCTACAAAGCCCAAATTATTTTCCAGCCAAGATACAGATAAACATGATTAGTAATTTTAAATCTGGTGGAGCTTATTATAGATGGCCTAATAGAATCAGTGCTGCACACTGCTACAAAGCCCAAATTATTTTCCAGCCAAGATACAGATAAACATGATTAGTAATTTGAAAGCTTAAAACGGTTGGTAGGGTGATTTTAACCAATCATCAAGCTTTTACTCTCCCCAGGATGACACAGGGATAGAAAAGTCGTTTCGGATCCATGATTTGTTCATCTTTATGAACGTGAGTCTCTCTACATTATCAGTGGAGAGCCGCGTGCGCTTATCTGTCAGCACACCACCAGCAGCGCTGAACACACGTTCAGACAGAACGCTGGCTGCGGGGCATGACAAGATCTCCAAGGCGTAAGTGGCGAGCTCCGGCCATTTATCCAGATTGGAAGCCCAAAAAGAGCAAGGGTCCAGTGACACAGTCATGGCTTCAATGTTTCCTTGGAGATACTCCTGTACCATCGTCTCTAGGCGTTGACTATGTGTCAGACTTCTTGTCTCCTGTGGCCTTGCAAAGGATGGGCTAAAAAAGTGGTGAAATGATTCCGCAAAATTGATGTTACCAGCAGATACTGTGGTTCTGTTACGGTTTGAGTGCTGAACACTTGACGGTCCCACGGTTGGCAAGTTGGAACTATGAGATTCACTACGTGCACCACTGGTGTTTTGTGGAAAAGCACATGTAAGATTCTGCAACAGTCTCTGCTGATACTCCTGCATGCGTGCATCCCTTTCTATGGCAGGAATAATTTCGGCAAATTTACTTTTGTACCGGGGATCTAACAGTGTGGCAACCCAGTAGTCAGGATTATTTCTAATTCTCACAAATCGAGGGTCATGTTGCAGGTAGTGCAGCAAGAAGGCACTCATGTGTGTTGCGCATCCAGGAGCACCAAGTCCCTGTTGTGTTGGTGGCGAGGTAACAATCATGCTTCCTTCCTCTGTCCTCTCCCCCCAACCTCGCACAACAGAAATGTGATCAAGGTCTCCCTCATCTGATGAGTCTTCCATCAGTTCGTCCTCCACTTCTTCCTGGGCTCCTGCACCTTCCTCACTAGTTTGGCTGCTACCATGCGCCCTGGTAAAACCATCTCCCCCACCCTCACATACCTGCCGCCTTGGTGCTGCCGACCGTCTGGACCTTGCAGATGTTAGCCCTTCCGCATACAACTCCTCCTCCTCTACTTCCTCCACCTCCTCTTGTGCCACCACCTGACTCCGAATTCTGTTTAACATGTGCTCCAGGATGTAAATCACCGGAATAGTCATGCTGATAATGGCATCGTCAGCACTAAACATCTTCGTCGCCATTTCAAAACTGTGCAGAAGGGTGCATAGGTCCCTGATCTGAGACCACTCCTCCAGCGTGATTTGCCCCACCTCTGGATCTCGTTGGCCCAGGCTATACGTCAGAACGTATTGCACCAGGGCTTGTCGGTGCTGCCACAGTCGCTGCAACATGTGCAGAGTTGAATTCCACCGGGTAGGCACATCGCATTTTAGCCGGTGAAGTGGCAGGCCCAACGACTTCTGTAGAGATGTAAGTCGCTGAGCTGCGGGATGCGAACGGCGGAAGTGAGCACACAGCGACCGTGCCCTCTGCAGAAGGCCATCTAGTCTTGGATAGTGGGCTAAAAATTGCTGGACAACCAGGTTCAACACGTGAGCCATACAAGGCACGTGTGTGACATTGCCCCGGCAAAGGGCCGCACCCAGGTTTGCAGCATTGTCGCACACGGCCTTCCCTGGTTTCAGGTCCAGTGGAGACAACCATTCATGAAATTGGTTCTCCAGAGCTGACCACAACTCCTCAGCTGTGTGACTCACATTTCCCAGACATTTCAAAGTAAAAACTGCCTGATGACGTTGAGCCCTACTGCCAGCATAGTAAGGAGGTGTGCAGGATCCCTTCTGCGCAGTTAGAAAGCTTGTGGCATGACCAGACAGGCTTTGGGTGCAGGTGGAAGACCGAGAGGAGGTTGAGGAGGCAGAAGCAGTGGAGGAACTTTGACATAAAGAGGATTGACGCACAACTCGTGGGGATGGCAAGACTTGGACAGCAGCCCCTTGTCCTGCTGTCACCATAGTTACCCAGTGCCCAGTCAGCGACATGTAACGCCCCTGTCCATGCCTACTCGTCCAAGTGTCTGTGGTGAAATGCACCCTGTCACACTCAGAGTTTCTCAAAGAAGCGGTGATGTTGTGTGCGACATGCTGGTGGAGCGCAGGCACACCTTTCTTTGAGAAGTAGTGCCGACTGGGCATCTGGTACTGGGGCACTGCGACGGACATAAGGTCTCGAAAATCCTCTGTGTCCACCAGGCGGAAAGGCAGCATTTCTGTAGCCAAGAGCTTGCAGATGGTGAAATTCAACCTCTTAGCTTTCTCATGGCTAGGAGGAAATGGTCTTTTACTTGTCCACATCTGAGGGACCGAGGGCTGGCTATTGTGCTTAGACGGGGTTGATAAGGGTGTCCCCGGCAAACTGCCAGTCTGTGAGGAAGATGCAGGCGGACATGTTAGGTTGCCTTGATCCAAAGGTGGTGCTATCGATGTCGGACAGCGCTCAACACCAGCTGGTGTTACCACCTCCAAAGAAAATGATGACCTGCCAATCACGCAGGCTGTTGCGGGTAAAGAGGTGGCAGGTCTGCGCCCCAAAACAGGTGTGACTGCTGTCCCCCCAGTCACAGAGGATGAAGAGGCCGCGGATGCACAAGATATGGCAGACGGTGGTTGGCCCGGCCGGCTAGGCCGCATTGTAGCACACTGAGCTTCCCACTGCAACTTATGCTTCATGTCCATGTACCGGTTCATGCATGAAGTACTCAAACTATGTATTTTTTGGCCTCTACTTAGCTTTTGCTGACAAATGTTACAGATAACACGAGTTGGGTCATCTTTATCGATCTGAAAAAATGCCCAGGCTATGCAAGGCTTAGCACCCATGCGACCTGAAGAGCCACCACGACTTGTGGTGAGAGGCAGAGTTGTGTTTGAGGATGCAGTTGTTGACGTGCTTCCACTACTACGTCTCTGTCCAGGAAGGCGCAACCTGACCTCGTCGTCACTAGCATCTTCCTCCACCTCCTCTGCTGACCTCATCTCTTGGCTGACTGTGGGTTGACAGTAAGTGGGATCTCCAACCTCATCATCATCACCCTGTGCGTTATCACACCCGTCGTCCTCAGAGCCAACCTTTTCCTGCCCTGACAAAAAACTAAAGTTGTCGCTCCAATCAGGTATTTGAGTCTCATCATCGTCTTCCTCATTGTCTCCACCAACAGGAGTTACAGTTTGGGAATGAGGGTCTACATTATGGTCAGAACCTTCTGCGTCTGGTCCTGGATCCGACTCATAAAGATTCTGGGCATCAGTGCAGATCATTTCCTCGTCTGGATTCAGAGAAGCGCTGGAGTCGACCTCTGATTCCCAGGCTATAGTATGAGTAAACAGCTCTGCAGACTCAACCATCTGTTCTACCTCATACTCAGATGGGCAGCTGGAGATTTGGGAGCTGTGAGGAAGCAAGTGCGATTGGGGTGACACACCTTTGAGGACTGGAGTATTTGTGATGTTGAAGTTGATGTGGAGGAGAACCCACTTAAAGGAGCACTTGATATCCGTTGAAGCACCTGCTGTTTTTGTGCCTCATCTGGAATTTGTAGCGATTGGCGTGGCCGTATGAAAGGGATCTTATCACATTGTCCGCTAAAAGAAGTAGACATTTTAGTTTGGCTGGAAGATGGTCTTTCTTCTGCAGATGTTACTGTTGCTTTAACACCTACCCCACGGACACAACCTTTTTTCCCCTTCCCAACACGCCTATTCCCCTTTCCACCAGCAGCAGGCCTTTTTCCACTCATTTTGGTGGTTAACTAATTCACAACTCTGGAGTTGTTTGCACAAAAAAACAATGGATGGGAACAGAGCAGAGCTGAGTGGCCAAACTGTGGTATTAGGCCAAAACTATTGGCTAGGTTAGATGGAGATAAAAATTATATTCGATTTGCAACCTGATGGAGGTCAGTATAGATGGACTAATAGAACAAGTCCCACACACAGCTAGAAGCCCAAATATTTTTTCAGAGGTAGATGCAGAAAAAAAATATATTCAGTTTGCAACCTGATGGAGGTCAGTATAGATGGACTAAGAGAACAAGTCCCACACACTGCTAGAAGGCCAAATATTTTTTCAGAGCTAGATGCAGACAAAAAATTATTTTGAATTTGCAACCTGATGGAGGTCAGTATAGGTGGACTAATAGAACAAGTCCCACACACTGCTAGAAGACCAAATATTTTTTCAGAGCTAGATGCAGAAAAAAATTATATTCAGTTTGCAACCTGATGGAGGTCAGTATAGATGGATGGGAACAGAGCAGAGCTGAGTGGCCAAACTGTGGTATTAGGCCAAAACTATTGGCTGGGTTAGATGGAGATAAAAATTATATTCGATTTGCAACCTGATGGAGGTCAGTATAGATGGACTAATAGAACAAGTCCCACACACAGCTAGAAGCCCAAATATTTTTTCAGAGGTAGATGCAGAAAAAAAATATATTCAGTTTGCAACCTGATGGAGGTCAGTATAGATGGACTAAGAGAACAAGTCCCACACACTGCTAGAAGGCCAAATATTTTTTCAGAGCTAGATGCAGACAAAAAATTATTTTGAATTTGCAACCTGATGGAGGTCAGTATAGGTGGACTAATAGAACAAGTCCCACACACTGCTAGAAGGCCAAATATTTTTTCAGAGCTAGATGCAGAAAAAAATTATATTCAGTTTGCAACCTGATGGAGGTCAGTATAGATGGACTAATAGAACAAGTCCCACACACAGCTAGAAGCCCAAATATTTTTTCAGAGGTAGATGCAGAAAAAAATTATATTCAGTTTGCAACCTGATGGAGGTCTGTATAGATGGATTAATAGAACAAGTCCCACACACAGCTAGAAGCCCAATATTTTTTCAGAGGTAGATGCAGAAAAAAAAATATTTTTAATTTGCAACCTGATGGAGGTCAGTATAGATGGACTAATAGAGAAAGTCCCACACACTGCTAGAAGGCCAAATATTTTTTCAGAGCTAGATGCAGAAAAAAATTATATTCAGTTTGCAACCTGATGGAGGTCAGTATAGATGGACTAATAGAACAAGTCCCACACACAGCTAGAAGCCCAAATATTTTTTCAGAGGTAGATGCAGATAAAAATTATTTTTAATTTGCAACCTAATGGAGGTCAGTATAGATGGACTAATAGAGAAAGTCCCACACACTGCTAGAAGGCCAAATATTTTTTCAGAGCTAGATGCAGATAAAAATTATTTTTAATTTGCAACCTGATGGAGGTCAGTATAGATGGACTAATAGAGAAAGTCCCACACACTGCTAGAAGGCCAAATATTTTTTCAGAGCTAGATGCAGATAAAAATTATTTTTAATTTGCAACCTGATGGAGGTCAGTATAGATGGACTAATAGAGAAAGTCCCACACACTGCTAGAAGGCCAAATATTTTTTCAGAGCTAGATGCAGAAAAAAATTATATTCAGTTTGCAACCTGATGGAGGTCAGTATAGATGGACTAATAGAACAAGTCCCATACACAGCTAGAAGCCCAAATATTTTTTCAGAGGTAGATGCAGATAAAAATTATTTTTAATTTGCAACCTGATGGAGGTCAGTATAGATGGACTAATAGAGAAAGTCCCACACACTGCTAGAAGGCCAAATATTTTTTCAGAGCTAGATGCAGATAAAAATTATTTTTAATTTGCAACCTGATGGAGGTCAGTATAGATGGACTAATAGAGAAAGTCCCACACACTGCTAGAAGGCCAAATATTTTTTCAGAGCTAGATGCAGAAAAAAATTATATTCAGTTTGCAACCTGATGGAGGTCAGTATAGATGGACTAATAGAACAAGTCCCACACACAGCTAGAAGCCCAAATATTTTTTCAGAGGTAGATGCAGATAAAAATTATTTTTAATTTGCAACCTAATGGAGGTCAGTATAGATGGACTAATAGAGAAAGTCCCACACACTGCTAGAAGGCCAAATATTTTTTCAGAGCTAGATGCAGATAAAAATTATTTTTAATTTGCAACCTGATGGAGGTCAGTATAGATGGACTAATAGAGAAAGTCCCACACACTGCTAGAAGGCCAAATATTTTTTCAGAGGTAGATGCAGATAAAAATTATTTTTAATTTGCAACCTGATGGAGGTCAGTATAGATGGACTAATAGAGAAAGTCCCACACACTGCTAGAAGGCCAAATATTTTTTCAGAGCTAGATGCAGATAAAAATTATTTTTAATTTGCAACCTGATGGAGGTCAGTATAGATGGACTAATAGAGAAAGTCCCACACACTACTAGAAGGCCAAATATTTTTTCAGAGCTAGATGCAGAAAAAAATTATATTCAGTTTGCAACCTGATGGAGGTCAGTATAGATGGACTAATAGAACAAGTCCCACACACAGCTAGAAGCCCAAATATTTTTTCAGAGGTAGATGCAGATAAAAATTATTTGTAATTTGCAACCTGATGGAGGTCAGTATAGATGGACTAATAGAGAAAGTTCCACACAATGCTAGAAGGCCAAATATTTTTTCAGAGCTAGATGCAGATAAAAATTATTTTTAATTTGCAACCTGATGGAGGTCAGTATAGATGGACTAATAGAGAAAGTCCCACACACTGCTAGAAGGCCAACTATTTTTTCAGAGCTAGATGCAGAAAAAAATTATATTCAGTTTGCAACCTGATGGAGGTCTGTATAGTTGGATTAATAGAACAAGTCCCACACACAGCTAGAAGCCCAATATTTTTTCAGAGGTAGATGCAGAAAAAAAATATATTCAGTTTGCAACCTGATGGAGGTCTGTATAGATGGATTAATAGAACAAGTCCCACACACTGCTAGAAGGCCAAATATTTTTTCAGAGCTAGATGCAGAAAAAAATTATATTCAGTTTGCAACCTGATGGAGGTCAGTATAGATGGACTAATAGAACAAGTCCCACACACAGCTAGAAGCCCAAATATTTTTTCAGAGGTAGATGCAGATAAAAATTATTTTTAATTTGCAACCTGATGGAGGTCAGTATAGATGGACTAATAGAGAAAGTCCCACACACTGCTAGAAGGCCAAATATTTTTTCAGATCTAGATGCAGATAAAAAATATTTTTAATTTGCAACCTGATGGAGGTCAGTATAGATGGACTAATAGAGAAAGTCCCACACACTGCTAGAAGGCCAAATATTTTTTCAGAGCTAGATGCAGAAAAAAATTATATTCAGTTTGCAACCTGATGGAGGTCAGTATAGATGGACTAATAGAATGATGCTATGCCCAAAAGATTTTACTTCACTAGGTGCAGTAAAAAAATTGGTATTCTATACACAGGTGGTTTATCTTGCAACACAGATAGGCTACTCCACTGACTAACACACTCTCCAATAGGCCAAAAAGGATTAGCTTTGCTAGATTCAGCCAAATGCTGTGAAAAAAACTTGCACAGCACTGGCACAGACCTGCCTGGCAAAAACTGATAGGAACTGATGTAACCTAGTCCTGAAAAGGACTGCAATTACAATTAGTCTTTACTCCCACAATCTATCTATTTAAGAGCACAGACCTGCCTGATAAAAGTCGTAGGAAATGCTGTAACCTAGTCCTTAAAAGGACTGCAATCACAACTATTCCCTACTCCCAAGCTATCTGTAGATTTGTGCGAAAATTGGCTTGAAATTAACAAGGTATAGCGCACACAGCAACAGCGGTGCCGTCTAACACGCAGCTGCAGCAGTGAGAAAATGGTGGCGACGGGGAAAATGGCTTGGTCTTATAGGGCAAGGACATGTGACATACACTGCCAATGACACATGCCCTTGCTTGTGTGAAAAACAGCAGTTCGCTCCGTGTGTGCGCTGCTGATAGGCTGACAGACTGCACCTCCCCACTGCAAATGCGGGAAAGAGAAAAAAAAATGGAGATCTTCATTATTCCTGCAGAGATCCATCCCCTGCCCCTCCCCCCACCCCGCTGTACACTCAAACTGCGTATTAACATTAATTTTCATCATTACTGAGAAAAAATCCAGTTATGATTTTGGTGCACGAACAGTTATCGAACATAACCTCGAACAGCCGAATTTTTCTCAAATCGTTCGTGTTCGCCGAACGGCTCGAACACCACCCAAAACAGCTCGAATTTGAGATTGGCGAACAGTTCGAGTAGAACAACGCTCATCTCTAGTCATGAGGTTATTCTTCTTCAGATACTCTAGTATAGCATCTTTTAGAAAACCCTCCAGGATTTTAGCCACAGTAGAGGTTAAGCTTACTGGCCTATAATTTCCAAGGTCGGCTTTTGTCCCCTTTTTGAATATTGGCACCAAATTTGCTATACGCCAGTCCTGTGGTACAGACCCTGTTATTATGGAATCTTTAAAGAATAAAAATAATGGTCTATCTATGACGTTACTTAATTCCTGCAGTACTCGCGGGTGTATCCCATCTGGGCCCGGGGATTAGTCAACTTTAGGGATTTTTAGACGCCGCCGTACGTCCTGCTGGGTTAAGCAAGTGACATTTAGGCTATGTGCCCACGATGCAGAAATGAAGCGGAAAATTTCCGCTTCATTTCTGCATGTCCTTGCCTGGAAAAGCGCATGCGGAATTTGACATGTGTTTTTCGCGCGTTTTACACATGCGGAATTGCTTTGCGTTTTCTACTGCATTGTAGATGGCAATTCCGCATGTGTAAACGCACAAATAATGGACATGCTGTGGAATTTTCCGCACATGAAAAACGCTGCGGAAAATTCCGCAGCATGGGCATTGCAATTGCGGAATTACATAGGGGACCATGGGAGAAGGCTTACTAAGCATTTCCCAAGCATTTCCGCTGCAAAAAATATGCAGCAAAAATGCTTGAAAAACGCATCGTGGGCATGGACCCTTAATGGAGAATTTTTGTCATCACTAATCATGTTTTCTGTCATGCGATTTTCTTGTGTAAATACTGTTGAAGAAAAATCATTTAGAATATTGGCTTTTTCCTCATCCTCATCCACCATTTCACCCAGACTATTTTTAAGAGGCCAACACTATCATTTTTTAGTTTTTTACTATTTATGTAGATAAAGAATATTTGGGGATTATTTTTACTTTCTCTGGCAATGATTCTCTCTGTCTCAATCTTTGCTGCCTTGATTTGGTTTTTACAGAATTTATTTAATTTTCTGTATTTTTTTTAATGCCTCATCACTATCTACTTGCTTTAGTCTCTAAATGCTTTTTTTTGTCACTTATTGCGCCCCTTACAGCTCTATTTAGCCATAGTGGTTTCCTCCTATTTCTGTCATGATTATTCCCATATATATTGTGCACAGGTCCTATTCAGGATACTAATAAATGTCTCCCATTTGCTTTGTGTAGTTTTATGTCTCAGGATATCGTCCCAGTTTATTGCACTAAGATCATCTCTCAACCGTTGGAAATTTGCCTTCCTGAAGTTTAGTGTCCTTGTAACCCCCCTACTACATATCTTATTAAAGGATACATGAAAACTTATTATTTTGTGATCACTATTACCCAAGTGACCCCCTACTCGTATATTTGATATGCGGTCTGGCCTGTTGATTAATATTAGGCCTAGCAGTGCCTCCCTTCTTGTTGGGTCTTGAACCAGTTGTGAAAGGTAATTGTCTCTCATAGTTGTCAAAAACCTATTACCTTTGCTTGAAGTACAGGTTTCTGTTCCCCAATTTATTTCAGGATAGTTGAAGTCCCCCATAATAATGACTTCTCCTTGAGTTACTGCTTCATCTATTTGCTTTATGAGGATATTCTCCGCTGCTTCCATTATTTTTGGAGACTTATAAAAAAACCCTATCAGTAATTTATTATTTTTTCCCCCTCCCCTTATCTCCACCCACAGGGACTCTACATTTTCATTAGATTCACATATATTCTCACGCAAGATGGGTTTTAAGGATGATTTTACCTATAAACACCCCCCCCCTCGCTTGTTTGTACGGTCATTTCTGAACAGACTATAGCCCTGTAAATTAAGTGCCCAGTCATGGCTCTCGTCCAGCCATGTCTCAGATATCCCTACCATGTCATAATTATTTTCCAACAAAATTAATTCTAATTCCTCCATTTTGTTGGTGAGGCTTCTGGCATTAGTGTACATGCATTTTATGTATCTCTCTGTATCTCTATTCCTTCTTACTATATTGACTGTTCTAACCCCCCCCCCCGCCCGAATCTCTTCATTTGTGCCCAGGTCACTATCTGCACTATCTTCCCTACCTATAAAATGAATACCCTCCCCCCCAATCCCTAGTTTAAACACTCCTCCAACCTTCTAGCCACTTTCTCCCCCAGCACAGCTGCACCCTCCCCATTGAGGTGCAGCCCGTCCCTAGCAAAGAATCTGTAGCCAACTGAAAAGTCGGCCCAGTTCTCCAGGAACCCAAACCCAAACATTGTGTCTAGCAGTGACCTGGGAGTCAGATATTCATCCAGGCGTCTTCCCCATGCTGTTCCCATTCCATTTGAGCGCTGTTCACATCCATTTCAGTGATTTTCCTGCCTCCCCAACCATCCTGTTAGGGTCGTCGGAAAAATGCTCGAGCTTTCCATTGACTTTAATTATACTCGGTACTTGAGTCGAGCCTGACTTGCTCAATTTGAGTACTGAGCACTCGAGCATTTTAATGCTTGATCATCACTAGCTATAACTATTCAAATTACACTAGGCAGTTTTGTGAAGGAAAGATCTGAGCTCTTTAAATCTTTGATGAAGACTGAAGTTAAAAATGCAGAGTGCTCAAACTGCTATTTGGAGCAAATACCGATAGTCGGACTTACACCAATCTAATATTGATAGCTTAACCTAAGGATGACATAGCTGGGCTACCCATTACCATTAACATTGTAATAACGCAGCCAAGCTACACAAATAGCATAGCATTCCATAGCACAGAACTAATTAATTTGCTTAATGAACGGTCATTTGGCCCTTGCAGCTCTATTGAAATAGTTGGCTCTAAACATCTTATAGGTGTTAATCTCCTTCTCATTTTTTTCTTTTGCAACCTTTCAACCCCCATCCATAATTCCCCCACCAGTCTTTTTTTATGTCTATTTTTTCTCTTCTTCTCATTCCTCTGTCCACTGGGGAAAGAATAGAGGGTATCATGAATGAGTTGTGTTAACCATTGGTATTTACTAGTGTTGAGTGAACATGCTCGACACTGCTCGGTACTCGCCCGAGCATCACGCTACTCGGAATGTTCGGCGAGCACCGAGCATTTCCGGGTTACTCGGGCGGGAGCTCGGGTCTCCGCCCTGCATGTTTGGCGCTCTTTACAGAGCCAATGAACATGCAGGGATTGCCAGCCAGTCACTGTAATGCCGCAGCCATGTTGTTTGTGGGCATTACAGTGATTGGCTGGCCGCACAGCATCACCTCGAGTATTTAAAACCGGGCGCCGCCATCTTGGACACAGTCGCTCCGGATCAGACAGTGTAGGGACAGCGCTGCTGATTTAGGGAGAGATATATCCTGCAAAATAGTTAGTGTAGGGTCTGTAAAGGCTGCCAGATCAAACAAACAGTCCTTCTCAGGACTAATATCCATCCCAGGTATATCAGGCAGGCATGCAGGCTGTATAGGAGACGCAGTGGTTATAACAGCAAACGCTGCATTACAGTCCTGTGTGCTGCTCCTGTTGCTGAAATTGCTGGACTTAGCTCCAGGTCCCGGGGGCCAGGAAAAATCCTTTTTTTTATCTAAATCCTCTTTTTTTTTCCTCCTTCACAATGTACAAATACCCATCTTATTAACCTTTTGGTGCCCCCCCCCAAAAAAAAAAGTGTGCCTCTGATTTTTCAGACACAAATATATCTGTTGAAAATAGTCTGGTGTAGGCCAGAGAAATAGAAGTGTGGTTTTGCAGTTCTATGGGCCATTTGTATCTAAAAAAAACAGTTTGAGTGTGTCGCTATATATATATTTTAAAAAGCCTGGTATACACCAGTAAATTATTACTGTGGTTTGGATGTTCCATGGTAAAACATCTCTATTATCCTGTTTTTGGCATTTTTTGCTGTATAAAAATAATAATAGTGTCTCCCTGATTTTTCAGACACAAATATATCTGTTGAAAATAGTCTGGTGTAGGCCAGAGAGACAAAAGTGTGCTTTTGCTGTTCCACGGTAAAAAATCTCTATTATCCTGCTTTCTGCATTTTTTGCTGTAAAAAAAAAAAATAGTGTCTCCCTGATTTTTCAGACACAAATATATCTGTTGAAAATAGTCTGGTGTAGGCCCGAGAAATACAAGTGTGGTTTTGCAGTTCCACGGTACAAACCTCTGTATTATCCACTTTTGGGCCATTTGTATCTAAAAAAAACAGGTTGAGTGTGTCGCTCACTGTTCAGCTGCAAATATATATATATTTTAAAAAGCCTGGTATACACCAGTAAATTATTACTGTGGTTTTGATGTTCCACGGTAAAACATCTCTATTATCCTGTTTTTGGCATTTTTTGCTGTATAAAAATAATAATAGTGTCTCCCTGATTTTTCAGACACAAATATATCTGTTGAAAATAGTCTGGTGTAGGCCAGAGAGACAGAAGTGTGTTTTTGCTGTTCCACGGTAAAAAATCTCTATTATCCTGCTTTTGCATTTTTTGCTGTAAAAAAAAAAAATAGTGTCTCCCTGATTTTTCAGACACAAATATATCTGTTGAAAATAGCCTGGTGTAGGCCCAAGAAATACAAGTGTGGTTTTGCAGTTCCACGGTACAAACCTCTGTATTATCCACTTTTGGGCCATTTGTATCTAAAAAAAACAGTTTGAGTGTGTCGCTCACTGTTCAGCCGCAAATATATATATATTTTAAAAAGCCTGGAATACACCAGTAAATTATTGCTGTGGTTTTGATGTTCCACGGTAAAACATCTCTATTATCCTGTTTTTGGCATTTTTTGCTGTATAAAAATAACAATAGTGTCTCCCTGATTTTTCAGACACAAATATATCTGTTGAAAATAGTCTGGTGTAGGCCAGAGAGACAGAAGTGTGCTTTTCCTGTTCCACGGTAAAAAATCTCTATTATCCTGCTTTCTGCATTTTTTGCTGTAAAAAAAAAAAAATAGTGTCTCCCTGATTTTTCAGACACAAATATATCTGTTGAAAATAGTCTGGTGTAGGCCGAGAAATACAAGTGTGGTTTTGCAGTTCCACGGTACAAACCTCTGTAATATCCATTTTTGGGCCATTTGTATCTAAAAAAAACAGTTTGAGTGTGTCGCTCACTGTTCAGCCGCAAATATATATATATTTTAAAATGCCTGGTATACACCAGTAAATTATAACTGTGGTTTTGCTGTTCCACGGTAAAAAATCTCTATTATTCAGGTTTTGGTAGTTTTTTCCGGAAAGAAAAACAGTAGTGTCTCCTGACTGTTGTGACACAAAAATATATCTGTTGAAAATAGTCTTGTGTAGGCCCGACATCCCAGTGTGGTTTCGCAGTTCCACGGGTCAAATCGCTGTACTATCCAGTTTTGGGCCTTTGGTATCTAAAAAAAAAGCAGTTTGAGTGTGTCGCTCACTGTTCAGCCGCAAATATCTCTATTTAAAAAAATGAGGTATACCCCAGTAAACAATAACTGTGGTTTTCCTCTTCCACGGTTCTAATCTACTCGTTATTACCCTTTTTCCATTGATAGTGCAAGTGTAAGCTATTTTACTTCATTTACAATGGGCAAGGCGCGTGGCAAGGGACGTGGAACTGGACGTTCTGGTGATGGTTCGTACAGAGGACGGGGCAGTGGCCAAGGTGAAAATGTGCCACAACCAACAGCCACATCTTCTCGCTCCCACTTCTTGACCGAATTACTAGGGAAGCACAGAACAATACCAGTATTGAGAACTGATCAGTGTGAACAGGTTATTAATTGGATAGCAGACAATACTTCCAGTTACCTGGGCACCACCACCTCCGGTCTGTCTTCCACACGGTCAACTCTTAGTAGCCGTGAGTCTCGACCGCATACTCCTCCTCACCCTGATGCTCGTTCCTTCCACCATGCCGAGTGTCGTCAGACAGCAAGTGATCCCACACTTGGACACTCTGAAGAGCTGTTCACTGGTCCATTTCCATATTTGGGCCCCTCGCCTGATACGCTTGAAGTGGTGGAAGAGGAGATCCCATGTTGCGATGCCCAAATATTTGAACAGCCACGGCCACAGGAAGTCGACGTTGGCAATCTGTCACAAGAGGTGGACGATGACGAGACACAATTGCCAGGAAGTGAGGAGGAGGATCGTGGTGCGCAAGTGGAAGAGGAGGAGGTGGAGGATGATCTAGTAACTGACCCAACGTGGAAGGAGGACATGCAGAGTGAGGCCAGCAGCACACAGGGGGAGGGAGGCAGAGTACCCCAACAGGCAGGAAGAAGCAGTGTGGTGGCCGCAGACAGAAGGCAGGCAACCGTTCCCCGTAACACCAACACGAGGGACGTTGCCAGTACAAGCGGTAGGTCTTCCAGAGTCTGGAATTTTTTTAAAGACTCTGCTGATAACCCCAAAAAGGCCATATGTTCCACCTGCCAGGCCAGCATCAGCAGGGGTGTCAAAACTACCAGCCTGACCACCACCAGCATGATCAGGCACATGGCAGCAAAGCACCCGACTTTGTGGGGCGAAACCCTGGGTCCGCGACCAGTGTCAGCGGGTGTCACCACTGCTTCTTCCACTGTTGTGCGTACAATAGAACCCCCTGTTGTGTGTGCAAGGCAATCCCCTGTCCATACTGCATGTAAAGCTGCCCCCTCCTCTCAGTCTTCACTTGTTATGGCAGTTTCTCAAGAAACAGCATCAACGTCCATGTCCACGTCCCACCACAGCGTTCAATTGTCCATATCCCAGACCTTTGAACGAAAGCGGAGATTCGCAGCTAACGCCCCACAGGCCACAGTCCTAAATTCGCACATTTCACGACTGCTTGCATTGGAAATGCTGCCTTTTAGGCTGGTGGAGACGGAATCCTTCCGCAATCTTATGGCGGTGGCCGTCCCTCGGTACTCGGACCCCAGCCGACACTATTTTGCCCGGTGTGCCATCCCCGCACTACACAAGCACGTGTCCCAAAGCATCTGCCGTGCCCTCAACAACGCAGTTACTGGGAGAGTCCACCTGACAACGGACACGTGGACAAGTGCTTGTGGCCAGGGACGGTACATCTCTCTGACGGCACACTGGGTAAACATAGTGAAGCCGGGACCCAGTCGGACCTTGGGACGGAACACATCCTCCCCACACCGAGGATTGCGGGCCCTATGTCAGTCAGAGTTGCCCCCACAGTGTACAGCTCCTGCGCATCCTCCTCCTCCTCCTCCTCCTCCTCATGTTCAGCCTCCATCTCAGATATCACCACATCAGTTACAAGCTGGAAGCATTGCAGTACTGCCTCCGCCAAGCGGCAACAGGCAGTGCTGAAACGCATAAGCTTAGGTGATAAACCTCACACGGCTTGTGAGTTGTGGACAGCTGTGAAAGAGCAGACAGATCTGTGGCTGAGACCGCTGAACCTACATCCCGGCATGGTCGTGTGTGACAATGGCCGTAACCTGGTGGCGGCTCTGAAGCGAGGTGAGATCACACACGTACCATGCCTGGCTCATGTGCTTAACCTCGTGGTTCAGCGGTTTCTTAAATCGTACCCGGAGTTGCCAGATCTGCTCGTGAAAGTACGCCGCCTGTCAGCTCATTTTCGCAAATCGGCTACAGCTTCCCTTGCTGTGTTGCAGCAGCGTTTGCAGCTTCCGGCACACCGACTGGTGTGTGATGTCCCAACACGTTGGAACTCTACCCTCCACATGTTGCAAAGGATTTGTGAGCAGAAGAGAGCAGTTGTGGAGTACCAGCTGCAACAAGGCCGTTGATATTCAGGTCAGACTCCACACATAAGACCTCAGGAGTGGACCTGGATGTCTGACATATGTACCATCCTGACAAACTTTGAGGAGGCCACCAAGATGGTGAGTGGCGATGACGCCATCATTACTGTCAGCATCCCACTTGTCTGTCTTTTGCAACGCTCTCTGCAGAGAATTAAAGAGGAGGCATTGCAGCCAGAGTATGATGAGATGGATCAAGAAGCCGTAGCGGGCGATTACACACAGCCCAGCCTCATCTCATCCCAACGTGCATTGGGGGACAATGAGGGAGAGGAGGAGGAGGGGAGGAGGAAGAACAGGAGCTGCTATCATGCGTTGTAGACGGTAGTACCTGTACAAGTGTCATACCGTCGGTTCAGCGTGGGTGGCCTGAGGACAGGGGGGAGGAGGAAGAGGAGGAGGAGGAGAGCATGGTCAGTCGTCATCTTGGTGAGGACTCGGAAATCTTGCCCGATACCAATCTGGTATGCATGGCTGACTTTATGTTACGCTGCCTTAACCGTGACCCTCGCGTTGTCAAAATGTTGGGTGACAGTCATTACTGGTTGGTGACACTTGTAGACCCCCGCTACAAGGAGAACTTTCACTCTCTTATTCCTGAGGTGGAGAGGTCTACAAAAGTGGGGCAATACCAGAAGGCCCTTGCTGCAGAACTCTTAAAAAAATTCCCATCTGAACGCGCTAGCGGCAGAGTTCACAGTTCGTTGACCAACCAAGGCGTACAGGCGAGAGAGATGCAACTCCAATCCAGCAGAGGCAGGGGAACACTGTCAACGTTCTGGGACAGTTTTCTGAAATCCGCCCAGATTACAGGCCCTGAGGCGTGGGGTACTCTCACAAGGAGTGGAAAGTTTCAAAAGATGGTGAGAGAGTACCTTGCCGATCATACCAGCGTCCTCCGTGATTCCTCTGTGCCTATTAATTATTGGGCATCCAAGCTGGACACTTGGAATGAACTCGCTCTGTACGCCTTGGAGGTCCTGGCCTGCCCTGCCGCTAGCGTGTTATCGGAGCGTGTTTTTAGTGCCGCTGGGGGAATTATAACTGATAAGTGCACTCGCCTGTCAACTGACAATGCTGAGAAGCTGACCCTTATCAAAATGAACAAGGGCTGGATTGGGCCAGACTTCTCATCACCACCAAATGACAGCAGAGTAACAAAGTCAAATCCACTGTGTTATTTTGGGAGGTGTATTCACATGCACCGCTTCACACCCACACATGGGTATACGCTTCCTCGTTTTGGCTGTTTAATCTTCTTCTCCTTATCCTCAGCCTCCACCACCACTATACCACCAGGGTGCCAGCATTGCAAATTCCTCCGTCCTTATTTTTGGCAGCTTTTTCTGGGAAAGGATAAGCAAATACCATGGGACACCCACTCCCCAATAATGGGACTTATGTTTGTAATATGCTGTACTGCATGGCTCTTGTAAGGGGCATTGCAAGTTCCTCCGTCCTAATTTTTGGCAGCTTTTGCTTGGAAGGCATAGGCCAAGACTATGGGAGAACCACTCCCCAATAATGGGAATAATGTTTTTAATATTGCTGAACTGCATGGCTGTGTTCGACGAAACGAACCGAACTCGAACACTACGGGGGTGGCTCAACACTAAACGTGAGTCTGTCTACATTATCAGTGGAGAGCCGCGTGCGCTTATCTGTCAGCACACCACCAGCAGAGCTGAACACACGTTCAGACAGAACGCTGGCTGCAGGGCATGACAAGATCTCCAAGGCATAAGTGGCTAGCTCCGGCCATTTATCCAGATTGGAAGCCCAAAAAGAGCAAGGGTCCAGTGACACAGTCATGGCTTCAATGTTTACTTGGAGATACTCCTGTACCATCGTCTCTAGGCGTTGACTATGTGTCAGACTTCTTGTCTCCTGTGGCCTTGCAAAGGATGGGCTAAAAAAGTGGTGAAATGATTGCGCAAAATTGATGTTACCAGCAGATACTGTGGTTCTGTTACGGTTTGAGTGCTGAACACTTGACGGTCCCACGGTTGGCAAGTTGGAACTGTGAGATTCACTACGTGCACCACTACTGTTTTGTGGAAAAGCACATGTAAGATTCTGCAACAGTCTCTGCTGATACTCCTGCATGCGTGCATCCCTTTCTATGGCAGGAATAATTTCTGCAAATTTACTTTTGTACCGGGGATCTAACAGTGTGGCAACCCAGTAGTCAGGATTATTTCTAATTCTCACAATTCGAGGGTCATGTTGCAGGTAGTGCAGCAAGAAGGCACTCATGTGTGTTGCGCATCCAGGAGCACCAAGTCCCTGTTGTGTTGGTGGCGAGGTAACAATCATGCTTCCTTCCTCTGTCCTCTCCCCCCAACCTCGCACAACAGAAATGTGATCAAGGTCTCCCTCATCTGAGGAGTCTTCCATCAGTTCGTCCTCCACTCCTTCCTGGGCTCCTGCACCTTCCTCACTAGTTTGGCAGCTACCATGCGCCCTGGTAAAACCATCTCCCCCACCCTCACATGCCTGCCGCCTTGGTGCTGCCGACCGTCTGGACCTTGCAGATGTTAGCCCTTCCGCATACAACTCCTCCTCCTCTACTTCCTCCACCTCCTCTTGTGCCACCACCTGACTCCAAATTCTGTTTAACATGTGCTCCAGCATGTAAATCACCGGAATAGTCATGCTGATAATGGCATCGTCAGCACTAAACATCTTCGTCGCCATTTCAAAACTGTGCAGAAGGGTGCATAGGTCCCTGATCTGAGACCACTCCTCCAGCGTGATTTGCCCCACCTCCGGATCTCGTTGGCCCAGGCTATACGTCAGAACGTATTGCACCAGGGCTTGTCGGTGCTGCCACAGTCGCTGCAACATGTGCAGAGTTGAATTCCACCGGGTAGGCACATCGCATGTTAGCCGGTGAAGTGGCAGGCCCAACGACTTCTGTAGAGATGTAAGTCGCTGAGCTGCGGGATGCGAATGGCGGAAGTGAGCACACAGCGACCGTGCCCTCTGCAGAAGGCCATCTAGTCTGGGATAGTGGGCTAAAAATTGCTGGACAACCAGGTTCAACACGTGAGCCATTCAAGGCACGTGTGTGACATTGCCCCGGCGAAGGGCCGCACCCAGGTTTGCAGCATTGTCGCACACGGCCTTCCCTGGTTTCAGGTCCAGTGGAGACAACCATTCATGAAATTGGTTCTCCAGAGCTGACCACAACTCCTCAGCTGTGTGACTCACATTTCCCAGACATTTCAAAGTAAAAACCGCCTGATGACGTTGAGCCCTACTGCCAGCATAGTAAGGAGGTGTACAGGATCACTTCTGCGCAGTTAGAAAGCTTGTGGCATGACCAGACAGGCTTTGGGTGCAGGTGGAAGACCGAGAGGAGGTTGAGGAGGCAGAAGCAGTGGAGGAACTTTGACATAAAGAGGATTGACGCACAACTCGTGGGGACGGCAAGACTTGGACAGTAGCCCCTTGTCCTGCTGTCACCATAGTTACCCAGTGCCCAGTCAGCGACATGTAACGCCCCTGTCCATGCCTACTCGTCCAAGTGTCTGTGGTGAAATGCACCCTGTCACACACAGAGTTTCTCAAAGAAGCGGTGATGTTGTGTGCGACATGCTGGTGGAGCGCAGGCACACCTTTCTTTGAGAAGTAGTGCCGACTGGGCATCTGGTACTGGGGCACTGCGACGGACATAAGGTCTCGAAAATCCTCTGTGTCCACCAGGCGGAAAGGCAGCATTTCTGTAGCCAAGAGCTTGCAGATGGTGAAATTCAACCTCTTAGCTTTCTCATGGCTAGGAGGAAATGGTCTTTTACTTGTCCACATCTGAGGGACCGAGGGCTGGCTATTGTGCTTAGACGGGGTTGATAAGGGTGTCCCCGGCAAACTGCTGGTCTGTGAGGAAGATGCAGGCGGACATGTTAGGTTGCCTTGATCCAAAGGTGGTGCTATCGATGTCGGACAGCGCTCAACACCAGCTGGTGTTACCACCTCCAAAGAAAATGATGACCTGCCAATCACGCTGGCGGTTGCGGGTAAAGAGGTGGCAGGTCTGCACCCCAAAACAGGTGTGACTGCTGTCCCCCCAGTCACAGAGGATGAAGAGGCCGCGGATGCACAAGATATGGCAGACGGTGGTTGGCCCGGCCGGCTAGGCCGCATTGTAGCACACTGAGCTTCCCACTGCAACTTATGCTTCATGTCCATGTGCCGGTTCATGCATGAAGTACTCAAACTATGTATTTTTTGGCCTCTACTTAGCTTTTGCTGACAAATGTTACAGATAACATGAGTTGGGTCATCTTTATCGATCTGAAAAAATGCCCAGGCTATGCAAGGCTTAGCACCCATGCGACCTGAAGAGCCACCACGACTTGTGGTGAGAGGCAGAGTTGTGTTTGAGGATGCAGTTGTTGACGTGCTTCCAGTACTACGTCTCTGTCCAGGAAGGCGCAACCTGACCTCGTCGTCACTAGCATCTTCCTCCACCTCCTCTGCTGACCTCATCTCTTGGCTGACTGTGGGTTGACAGTAAGTGGGATCTCCAACCTCATCATCATCACCCTGTGTGTTATCACACCCGTCGTCCTCAGAGCCAACCTGTTCCTGCCCTGACAAAAAACTAAAGTTGTCGCTCCAATCAGGTATTTGAGTCTCATCATCGTCTTCCTCATTGTCTCCACCAACAGGAGTTACAGTTTGGGAATGAGGGTCTACATTATGGTCAGAACCTTCTGCGTCTGGTCCTGGATCCGATTCATAAAGATTCTTGGCATCAGTGCAGATCATTTCCTCGTCTGGATTCACAGAAGCGCTGGAGTCGACCTCTGATTCCCAGGCTATAGTATGAGTAAACAGCTCTGCAGACTCAACCATCTGTTCTACCTCATACTCAGACGGGCAGCTGGAGATTTGGGAGCTGTGAGGAAGCAAGTGCGATTGGGGTGACACCTTTGAGGACTGGAGTATTTGTGATGTTGAAGTTGATGTGGAGGAGAGCCCACTTAAAGGAGCACTTGATATCCGTTGAAGCACCTGCTGTTTTTGTGCCTCATCTGGAATTTGTAGCGATTGGCATGGCCGTAAGAAAGGGATCTTATCACATTGTCCGCTAAAAGAAGTAGACATTTTAGTTTGGCTGGAAGATGGTCTTTCTTCTGCCGATGTTACTGTTGCTTTAACACCTACCCCACAGACACAACCTTTTTTCCCCTTCCCAACACGCCTATTCCCCTTTCCACCAGCAGCAGGCCTTTTTCCACTCATTTTGGTGGTTAACTAATTCACAACTCTGGAGTTGTTTGCACAAAAAAACAATGGATGGGAACCGAGCAGAGCTGAGTGGCCAAACTGTGGTATTTGGCCAAAACTATTGGCTGGGTTAGATGCAGAAAAAAAATATATTCAGTTTGCAACCTGATGGAGGTCAGTATAGATGGACTAATAGAGAAAGTCCCACACACTACTAGAAGGCCAAATATTTTTTCAGAGCTAGATGCAGAAAAAAATTATATTCAGTTTGCAACCTGATGGAGGTCAGTATAGATGGACTAATAGAACAAGTCCCACACACAGCTAGAAGCCCAAATATTTTTTCAGAGGTAGATGCAGATAAAAATTATTTTTAATTTGCAACCTGATGGAGGTCCGTATAGATGGACTAATAGAGAAAGTCCCACACACTGCTAGAAGGCCAAATATTTTTTCAGAGCTAGATGCAGACAAAAAAATATTTTTAATTTGCAACCTGATGGAGGTCAGTATAGATGGACTAATAGAGAAAGTCCCACACACTGCTAGAAGGCCAAATATTTTTTCAGAGCTGGATGCAGATAAAAATTATTTTTAATTTGCAACCTGATGGAGGTCAGTATAGATGGACTAATAGAGAAAGTCCCACACACTGCTAGAAGGCCAAATATTTTTTCAGAGCTAGATGCAGACAAAAAATTATTTTCAGTTTGCAACCTGATGGAGGTCAGTATAGATGGACTAATAGAACAAGTCCCACACACAGCTAGAAGCCCAAATATTTTTTCAGAGGTAGATGCAGAAAAAAATTATATTCAGTTTGCAACCTGATGGAGGTCTGTATAGATGGATTAATAGAACAAGTCCCACACACAGCTAGAAGCCCAATATTTTTTCAGAGGTAGATGCAGAAAAAAAATATATTCAGTTTGCAACCTGATGGAGGTCAGTATAGATGGACTAATAGAGAAAGTCCCACACACTGCTAGAAGGCCAAATATTTTTTCAGAGCTAGATGCAGACAAGAAATTATTTTTAATTTGCAACCTGATGGAGGTCAGTATAGATGGACTAATAGAGAAAGTCCCACACACTGCTAGAAGGCCAAATATTTTTTCAGAGCTGGATGCAGATAAAAATTATTTTTAATTTGCAACCTGATGGAGGTCAGTATAGATGGACTAATAGAGAAAGTCCCACACACTGCTAGAAGGCCAAATATTTTTTCAGAGCTGGATGCAGATAAAAATTATTTTTAATTTGCAACCTGATGGAGGTCAGTATAGATGGACTAATAGAGAAAGACCCACACACTGCTAGAAGGCCAAATATTTTTTCAGAGCTAGATGCAGACAAAAAATTATTTTCAGTTTGCAACCTGATGGAGGTCAGTATAGATGGACTAATAGAACAAGTCCCACACACAGCTAGAAGCCCAAATATTTTTTCAGAGGTAGATGCAGAAAAAAATTATATTCAGTTTGCAACCTGATGGAGGTCTGTATAGATGGATTAATAGAACAAGTCCCACATACAGCTAGAAGCCCAATATTTTTTCAGAGGTAGATGCAGACAAAAAATTATTTGTAATTTGCAACCTGATGGAGGTCAGTATAGATGGACTAATAGAGAAAGTCCCACACACTGCTAGAAGGCCAAATATTTTTTCAGAGCTGGATGCAGATAAAAATTATTTTTAATTTGAAACCTGATGGAGGTCAGTATAGATGGACTAATAGAACAAGTCCCACACACAGCTAGAAGCCCAATATTTTTTCAGAGGTAGATGCAGAAAAAAAATATATTCAGTTTGCAACCTGATGGAGGTCAGTATAGATGGACTAATAGAACAAGTCCCACACACTGCTAGAAGCCCAAATATTTTTTCAGAGCTAGATGCAGAAAAAAATTATATTCAAATTGCAACCTGATGGAGGTCAGTATAGATGGACTAATAGAATGATGCTATGCCCAAAAGATTTTACTTCACTAGGTGCGGTAAAAAAATTGGTATTCTATACACAGGTGGTATATCTTGCAACACAGATAGGCTACTCCACTGACTAACACACTCTCCAATAGGCCAAAAAGTATTAGCTTTGCTAGATTCAGCCAAATGCTGTGAAAAAAACTTGCACAGCACTGGCACAGACCTGCCTGGCAAAAACTGATAGGAACTGATGTAACCTAGTCCTGAAAAGGACTGCAATTACAATTAGTCTTTACTCCCACAATCTATCTATTTAAGAGCACAGACCTGCCTGATAAAAGTCGTAGGAGATGCTGTAACCTAGTCCTTAAAAGGACTGCAATCACAACTATTCCCTACTCCCAAGCTATCTGTAGATTTGTGCGAAAATTGGCTTGAAATTAACAAGGTATAGCGCACACAGCAACAGCGGTGCCGTCTAACACGCAGCTGCAGCAGTGAGAAAATGGTGGTGACGGGGAAAATGGCTTGGTCTTATAGGGCAAGGACATGTGACATACACTGCCAATGACACATGCCCTTGCTTGTGTGAAAAAAGCACTTCGCTCCGTGTGTGCGCTGCTGATAGGCTGACAGATTGCACCTCCCCACTGTAAATGCGGGAAAGAGAAAAAAAATGGAGATCTTCATTATTCCTGCAGAGATCCATTCCCTGCCCCTCCCCCACCCCGCTGTACACTCAAACTGCGTATTAACATTAATTTTCATCATTACTGAGAAAAAATCCAGTTATGATTTTGGTGCACGAACAGTTATCGAACATAACCTCGAACAGCCGAATTTTTCTCAAATCGTTCGTGTTCGCCGAATGGCTCGAACACCGCCCAAAACAGCTCGAATTTGAGATTGGCGAACAGTTCGAGTAGAACAACGCTCATCTCTAATTGCAAGTTGCTCCATCCTAATTTTTGGCAGCTTTTGCTGGGAAAGCATAAGCAAATACTATGGGAGACCCACTCCCCAATAATAGGACTTATGTTTGTAATATGCTGTACTGCACGGCTCTTGTAAGGGGCATTGCAAGTTGCTCCGTCCTAATTTTTGGCAGCTTTTGCTGGCAAAGCATAAGCAAATACTATGGGAGACCCACTCCCCAATAATGGGACTTATGTTTGTAATATGCTGTACTGCATGGCTCTTGTAAGGGGCATTGCAAGTTGCTTCTTCCTAATTTTTGGCAGCTTTTGCTTGCAAGGCATAAGCAAATACTATGGGACACCCACTCCCCAGTAATGGGACTTATGTTTGTAATATGCTGTACTGCACGTGACGTGCCCCCTGGGCCGTGTGTAGACGTGTGTGGGATACCCGGTGCCGGGTCTCTGGGGTCTGTAGTCTCCGTGGCGGTGACCCGGTCCCGTGGCTCAGGCTGGTCAAACCAGTGGCAACCTTTCTTAGGTTTTGAGGTTAATTGTCCGACTGATGGTGCACGAGCGCAGCAGGAATGACTCAGAGTCTTTGCAGTGCAGTTCAGGGTCTTTACTGATGATTATAAGGTAGACCCTCCCAGGAATACTGGCTAGCATAAGAGGCCTGGTCAGTCTGTGAGCAAGCAGGAGTTCCCCTAGCCAGGTGGAGTTGTAGGCCTCCCCGTCTGTCTGGACTCTTCCTGGCTACCTTGCTGTAAGCGGGTAGAAGTAGCCCACGTCCCTGAGTGTACCGTGTAGTGCTCACCCGTATGGCTGGTGACTTGGGGCCTTCTGTTAGCCTCCGCTCCACGACGGCGGTGCTGGTCCCTTGCTTGTGACTGAGCCTTCGGGCTTCTATGGCCAGAGGACCTGAAATCCCCTGCGGGCTGGTTTCTGCTGCTGGATATATAAGTCCTCACAGCTTCGGACTACTGTGTCCGGTTCCTATTGTCTTCTGCCAGAGCGAGCTCTGCTCAGCTTCCAGCCCCTCGTCTTTAGCTCCTAGCTCCTACAGAGCTCCTTGCTGTTACTTTCCCTTGCTCTCGCTCTGACTCTGACTGTTCTCTGTTCTCTGACTCACTCAACCCCACCCCAGATCCAGTTTATAAGGGCAGATTTCTCCCCTCCCAGGACTGGGGCAGGAGGATGTTGCATGTTTAAGGGATCCTGACCAGGAAACCTCCCACTTGCTCTCCGACGTAATCTCTATTACTGTGGTGACCAGACCCCTGGGGTGCCACACATGGCTCTTGTAAGGGGCATTGCAGTACCTCATAATTTTTGGAAAGCATTCCATTCACTGCTTAGGCCAACAGTGCACAGGAGACCCAGTTGCTATAAATGGAAAAAAAGGTTTAGTTAATGCCCTCTGACCTCCATGTCATTTCCAAGGGGCATTGGAGTGCCTCGAAATTTTTGGTAAGCATTGGACTCACTGTATGCCCTATAACTGTGTAGCCGAACTGCTCCTTTTGTTACAGAAACATATCCTACAAGACATATCTGGTTGACTGGCCTGATATTGATGTGAATGGTCCCTGTTCCTCCTGCTCTTTCTCCTTTGCCACTACCTCATCCATCATTTATCACCTGAAGCTTTGTTTTAACGGGAGTCATAGAACTTGGATAGTAGCAGGAAAACATCCAGCAATCCTCGGAGGAGGTAGGATATCCGCCAAAACGCTGACCTCCTCAGGCCTAGCCGCTGCTACATACATGTGCTTGCATTACAACAAAGCAGATGCTAACTTCTATCATCCTCATCATGCTCCTCACCTTGGCACTCTTAACTCCCCTGATGGAGAAGCCAGGGCCCACCGGAGGAGTCTGATAGTCCGGTGGGCTCGGCCAATGCTGCCCTAAAGCAGGCCAGGCTAAGAAAAGTGTGGGAAAGGTTACCGGTACAAATAGGGGTGGCTGGGGACCGAGTATGGACACCCGGCCACCCCCTGAAGGCTGGGGAGCAAGCGGGGACACCCGGCCACCAGGCGGCTGGGGACTGAGTATGGATACCAGGCCGCCGACACAGCCATGGCCTGGTGGCCAGATTCCGCCTCCACATGCCTAAAAGGCCCAATTTAAAGTGCAAGCAAGCAGTATGGTATTGCAGCCTGGGGGTGGGTGGGTGGCAGGCTGCATGCTTGCGCTTGCATTGCAAGGAATGGGAGAGGTACAATTGAACACTGCCCTGGGACAAGGACTTGAATGGGGATAGTTGCAAGTCTGCAACGACAGGTGCAAGGTGGGAGGCATCTTCGCATGTACCATGAACAGGGGTTTGGCATGCACACACTACAGCGGAATAGGCTCTCCTTCCCACTAAATGCACTGGGGAGGGCACAGGTAATGTTTTGGTATACGCGCTTAATCTTATGTATAAGGCACACCAGGACAAATAGGGGCGGCTGGGGACTGAGCATGGATACCTCGCTGCCGAAGCAGCCATGAGGTAGTGGCCAGCTACGGCCTCCTCTAAACTAAAAGGCCCCATTTCAAGTGCAAGCTAGCAGTATGAATTGCAGTCTGGGGGTGGGTGGGTGGCAGGCTGCACACTTACACTTGCATTAAAAGAAAACATAGCAGATGCTAACTTCTGTCATCATCATCATGCTCCTCACCTTGGCACTCTCAACTCCACCGATGGAGAAGTCAGGGCCCACCGGAGGAGTCTGGTTCTCTGGTGGGCTCGTCCAATGCTGCCTAAAGCAGGCCGGGCTAAGAAAAGTGTGTGGGGGGATGTTCCAAGGAGAAATGGGGGCGGCTGGGGACCGTTTATGGACACCCGACTGCCCCCAGGCGGCTGGGGACCGTGTGGACACTCGGCCGCTGGGCGGCTGGGGACTGAGTATGGACACCCGGCCGCCGGGCGGCTGGGGACTGAGTATCGATTCCAGGCCGCCAGCACAGCCATGACGTGGTGGCCAGATTCCGCCTCCACATGCCTAAAAGGCCCAATTTCAAGTTCAAGCAAGCAAGCAGTATGGTATTGCAGCCTGGGGGTGGGTGGGTGGCAGGCTGCATACTTGCTCTTGTATTGGAAGGAATGGGGGAGGTACAATTGAACACTGCCCTGGGACTAGAACTTGCATGGGGATAGTTGCAAGTCTGCATCTTCTGATGCGGCAAGGATCACTTATGATGGGCACACTTTTAGACAGTGACCTGGGAGTCAGAGATGCTTCCAGGGGTCTTCCCCATGCTGTTCCCATGTCTTTTCAGCACTATATGCATGTGTCACACAGCACATGGCCAGATAAGGTTGTAAAATGTTAAAATGACATTTCACGGTGAATGCATTTGTCATAGTTGAAAGCAATACAAAAGTGCATAAACGCATAAAAAATGCTACTTGTGAACATAGCCGAAGGTGTGGAGGAGTATTTTTGTTTTTGGTCATTTATTTTAACTTATACACAAGTCTTTTCCCTGGAAAGGATGTTCCTTAACATATTTCACAGGAAAAAAGTTTCACTTTCGTTTTATTGTTAGCCTGTAAAAGTGGCTTAATACCTCTGACCACGTTGTTGACAGCAGTGACCTGGGGGTCAGAAATGCTTCCTGGGGCAATCCCCATGCTGTCCCCATGTCAGTTGAGCACTGTCACTATCGTTTTGGGCACTTGTTAGGCTTTTAAAAGACTGCCGGGGGTGCCACCGCAAAAATTCTCGAGTCTCCCATAGACTAACATTGGGCTCGTTGCTCGGGTCGAGCACCCGAGTATCACAGCGAGCTCGGCCCAAGCTTCGAGCACCCGAGCATTTTAGTGCTCGCTCAACACTAGTATTTACACATTGTTGGATGCCATTGAGATCTGATCTTTATATATTATTGAATGTCATTGGGATCCTATTTTTCATCCATATTTGTACCTGTGTTTATAATAGCAAACATTTTTTTTGACAAATTAAAAAAACGTACATAACTTTATGCAAAATTAGACGTTTCCAAATACCTTCTGCTCATTTCTAATTCAATACAAATGCGATGTGCTTTTGTTTCTTATATATTCTGCACGGTCCCTTTAGATGGCCATAATACAAGAGCATTTTAGCTTCTGTATTACGGCTGCAATACTCCAACCTCTCGCTGTTCCACTGAACCATGCTGGTTCACAATAAGGCATTTAGTCAGATAGGCATTAGTATTGCACCCATAATGCAAATATAATGCGCCAGTTTGCCTCTACTCTTACAATATACGGTAGATATTACTACACCAAAGCATAGATTCTTATGTTTAAAGTGATTACCCCATGCTGTATGTTACTTCCATGGCTATTAATGTAGATGAATTATTTTTACTAAAAATAAATCAGAAGACAGTAGAAACAATTAAAACTTCAGCATATAATGATCCTGTCATTATGTAACATGACATATTTTTGCATAATTATAGTATAAATGAGGAAGCAGAAAGGCAACCCTTTAATGCAAGTCCCTTTGATTTCTGATGGTGTTATAACCAAGCACACTAATTCATAGTGATGTTTAATAGGATCTATTCATAGTACCCACCAGCGCCTGTATGGTAGAGCTATTATGCGATTATTTCTTTTTTCTTTTGTATGCCTCATGATTATTCGCTTCAATCGATGCAGCACCACCCGCAGTGGATTAACCAAGGACTCAGGATTTCCTGCAATATAGGACTGTGTGCTAGAAAAGGCTGAAGGCAGAGCTGGTGCTGGCGAGCTTCTCTTTTGTTCAGTATCGATCATGTAGTCACCTGGAATGGCTCCGAACAGTCTTGAAGGAGTTCCCAGAGGTGCTGAGCACTTGTGTTGGCTGCTTTGCCTTCACTCTGCAGTCCAACTCAACCCAATTGATTGAGCTATTGGGTTGAGGTCAGGTATTGTGGAGGCCATGTCATCTGATGCAATACTTCATCCCTCTCCTTCTTCGTCACATAGGCCTTTCGCAGCCTGATGGTGTTGACTCGCCCCCAGGGCCGTGGGGTACTCGGCAGCTGGGCCTTATGGCTGCTTTTGGGGGAGATCACGGTGGCTGGCCCGGTCCGAGACCCAGGGCGGTCAGTGCAAAAAGGGGATATTTATAGGGGATTTGTCGTGACGCCACCTGAGGTGTCTGGTGAGGATCACCAGCGCTGCGACAGTCCTCTGAGGCAGATGATAGGGCAGCTTGAGATGGAACGGCTCCCCACAGGTGGAGCAGGCCTCAGGGCAGTGTAGATAGATGAAGGTGCGCTGGGCGTTGTAGTGCAGGGAGGGAAATGGCACCGGCAAAATAAAGGAGCGGAGGCAGCTCAGTGCAGTCATCCAAGATTTATTCACATTTCTTAGACAGTCCACAGGTGCACTGTACTGGTGCAAGCCTCCTGCGTCGCACTGCATTCACCGGGCAAGGGTTCAGTTCTTCCTCAGGCAGCTCAGGTGTACCTGGCAGAACCCCACTTTCTTATGTCCCTCTCTAGATCGACTTCACACTGGGTCTTTACTCCCTCCTGCCCTGCGCTTCCCACTGTGAATCCTGTTCGGGTGCTGCACAGACCTGCTTGACCTTACTTGGATTGGAGTGCGGGTTTGGCTTCTGACTATAGAAGTCAGAAGCCTCCGGTTTTTCCAGCCGAGGCTTGAAGCTGCACGACTGGGCCAGGGGCCAGTCCCCTTCTTGCGAACTAGATCCTCCTGACACTTGGCAGGTTCGGGGTGTACGGGTGCCACCTGCACACGCCGTACTCCCCTAGGATCCCATCTGTAGAAAGGAGCCTACTCCCTGCTCCCCTCCTGGGCCACAGTCCTGGGCCCTTGTAGTGGAGCAGAGTCTGAACCACACTCCTCAACTCCCTTACTGTTAAGATGTCTACCTTTTATATATCTACTGTATGAGTGCTCCCATAAACTATTTCCTCCACCCACACTCACTACTGGTTCCCCCTAACTTTGGGTTCCCCCCACCCCAGCCAGGGTCAGAGCTCAGCAGAAAACTACATTGTGTCTTGCCCCTCTTGCTGGCCTGGGGTAGTGTAGTGTTGGATGTAGGTGTTGGGGTTCCGTGCAGCACTCCCTCCTTACCTGAGAGAAGGGAGACACCACACCTCTGGGTGAGGTGCAGTACCTCTGTGGCGACCGAACCCTCAGGGGTGCCACAGTGTGTTTTAGGTCATTGTCCTGTTGTAACACAAATGATGGTCCCACTAAGCACCAACCAAATAGGATGGCAAGTCATTGCAGAATGCTATGGCAGCCATGCTGGGTAAGTGTGCATTGAATGTGGCAAAAATCACCAACAGTGTCATCAGCAAAGCCTCAACACCATCATAACTCCACTTGCATGCTTTAGTTGGCACACATGTAGAAACCATCAACTCAAAATTTCTGAATCTCACAAAGACTTGATGATTAGTATCAAAACCTCATGTTTTGACTCATAAGACAACAGTACAGATTTCCACTTGTCTAATGTCCAGTCCTTACATCGTGTGGCCCAAACATGCATCCTCTTGTGATCCTCGGTGGTGTCTTTTTTGCAGTAATTCAACCATAAAGCCCTGTTTTTTGCAGTCTCTTCTGAACAGTTGATGTTGAGATATGTCTGCTACTTGATGCTTGTGCATCATCTATGAGGGCTGTTATCTAAGGTGCTGTCAGTTTGTATTTACTAAGGTTGGTGACTCTGATGAACGTATCCTCTGCAGCACAGGTAATTCTTGGTCTTCTTTTCCTTGGACAGTCCTCACGAGAGCCATTTTTATCATAGCAATTGATTGTTTTCATGACTGTAATTGAGGATACCTTCAAGAAACTGAGCAATTTTCCAAATTGACTTTCATGTCGTAAAATAATGATGGACTGTCATTTATTTTTACTTAGTTGAGTGCTTCTTACCATATTCTGGCTTAGAACAGTTGTGGAATAGGGCTTAGAATTCTATAGATTTATATAAAAATATTGTTTCTGCAAAATATACCTGGTCGCAAATACTTTCTGAAGGCAAGTTATCCCACAAATGATTTCTTGGTGAGGCTTACGTGTTCATACAAAGCCATTCCAGGTGACTACTTGATGAAGCTGCTTGACAGAATATCAAGGGTGCGTAAAGCTGTCATTAGAGCAGAAGGGGGGTACTTTGAGGAATAAACAGGTGCCCAGTCCTTTGACTGGCACTGTATATTTATTTTTTATGTAAAATAATTCTTTGCTAATTAATTTCAAACTATACAGTTTTGACACGTATGATATTATACAGCATATATTATACGTCACATAGGTCCAAATTCCCTGCTTCCTTTATCATGCAGTTCTAGATTAAGGAGTTCTCCACGTTTGACAATCTCTGTAAGAAAATAACAGATTCAAAAGTGTCCCATAGCTGAGACCTTCAATAATAATCTGTAATCTGAGGAGAAATCATGTGATTACCGGATTATTATTACTGGAGGATCTATGTAAACTAGAAGCTTGGGCTGATAAATGGCAAATGAGTTTTAATGGGGATAAATGTAAGGTAATGCACTTGGGCAGAGGAAATAAAATGTATAATTATATGCTTAATTGTAAAACACTGGGCAAAACTGTAACTGAAAAAGACCTGGGTGTATTGGTGGACTACAAGCTCACGTTTAGTGGCCAGTGTCAGGCAGCTGCTGCAAAGGCAAATAAAATAATGGGATGCATTAAAAGAGGCATAGATGCTCATGAGGAGAACATAATTTTACCTCTATGCAAGTCACTAGTGCGACCACACTTAGAATACTGTGTACAGTTCTGGTCTCCGGTGTATAAGAAAGACATAGCTGAACTAGAGTGGGTGCAGAGAAGAGCGACCGAGGTTATTAGAGGACTGGGGGGTCTGCAATTCCAAGAAAGGTTATTACTAGTGTTGAGCGAACATGCTCGACACTGCTCGGTACTCGCCCGAGCATCACGCTACTCGGGATGTTCGGCGAGCACCGAGCATTTCCGGGTTACTTGGGCGGGAGCTCGGGTCTCCGCCCTGCATGTTTGGCGCTCTTTACAGAGCCAATGAACATGCAGGGATTGCCAGCCAGTCACTGTAATGCTGCAGCCATGTTGGTTGTGGGCATTACAGTGATTGGCTGGCCGCACAGCGTCACCTAGAGTATTTAAAACGGGGCGCCGCCATCTTGGACACAGTCGCTCCGGATTAGACAGTGTAGGGACAGCGCTGCTGATTTAGGGAGAGATATAAACTGCGAAATAGCTAGTGTAGGGTCTGTAAAGGCTGCCAGAACAAACAAACAGTCCTTTTCAGGACTAATATCCATCCCAGATACCAGGCAGGCAGGCTGTATAGGAGACACAGTAGTTATACCAGCAAACGCTGCATTACAGTCCTGTGTGCTTCTGCTGCTGAAATTGCTGGACTTAGCACCAGGTGTCGGGGGCCAGGAAAAATCCTTTTTTTTTTCATCTAAATCCTCCTTTTTTTTTCCTCGTTCACACTGTACAAATACCCATCTTATTAACCTTTTGGTGTGTCCCCCCCAGCCCCCCCCAAAAAAAGTGTGTCTCTGATTTTTCAGACACAAATATAACTGTTGAAAATAGTCTGGTGTAGGCTAGAGAAACAGAAGTGTTGTTTTGCACTTCCACGGTTCAAACCTCTGTATTATCCATTTTGGGCCATTTGTATCTAAAAAAAAAACAGTTTGAGTGTGTCGCTCACTGTTCAGCCGCAAATATCTCTATTTAAAAAAGTGTGGTATACCCCAGTAAACAATAACTGTGGTTTTGCCATCCCACGGTAAAAAATCTCTATTATTCAGGTTTTGGTCGTTTTTTCCGTAAAGAAAAACAGTAGTGTCTCCAGACTGTTGTGACACAAAAATATATCTGTTGAAAATAGTCTGGTGTAGGCCCGACATCCCAGTGTGGTTTCAAGGTTCCACGGGTCAAATCGCTGTACTATCCAGTTTTGGACCTTTGGTATCTAAAAAAAAAGCAGTTTGAGTGTGTCGCTCACTGTTCAGCTGCAAATATCTCTATTTAAAAAAGTGTGGTATACCCCAGTAAACAATAACTGTGGTTTTGCCATCCCACGGTAAAAAATCTCTATTATTCAGCTTTTGGTAGTTTTTTCCATAAAGAAAAACAGTAGTGTCTCCTGACTGTTGTGACACAAAAATATATCTGTTGAAAATAGTCTTGTGTAGGCCCGACATCCCAGTGTAGTTTCGCAGTTCCACGGGTCAAATCGCTGTACTATCCAGTTTTGGGCCTTTGGTATCTAAAAAAAAAGCAGTTTGAGTGTGTCGCTCACTGTTCAGCCGCAAATATCTCTATTTAAAAAAGTGTGGTATAACCCAGTAAACAATAACTGTGGTTTTGCCATCCCACGGTAAAAAATCTCTATTATTCAGCTTTTGGTAGTTTTTTCTGTAAAGAAAAACAGTAGTGTCTCCTGACTGTTGTGACACAAAAATATATCTGTTGAAAATAGTCTTGTGTAGGCCCGACATCCCAGTGTGGTTTCGCAGTTCCACGGGTCAAATCGCTGTACTATCCAGTTTTGGGCCTTTGGTATCTAAAAAAAAAGCAGTTTGAGTGTGTCGCTCACTGTTCAGCCGCAAATATCTCTATTTAAAAAAGTGTGGTATACCCCAGTAAACAATAACTGTTATTTTGCCATCCCACGGTAAAAAATCTCTATTATTCAGGTTTTGGTAGTTTTTTCCGTAAAGAAAAACAGTAGTGTCTCCAGACTGTTGTGACACAAAAATATATCTGTTGAAAATAGTCTTGTGTAGGCCCGACATCCCAGTGTGGTTTCGCAGTTCCACGGGTCAAATCGCTGTACTATCCAGTTTTGGGCCTTTGGTATCTAAAAAAAAAGCAGTTTGAGTGTGTCGCTCACTGTTCAGCCGCAAATATCTCTATTTAAAAAAGTGTGGTATACCCCAGTAAGCAATAACTGTGGTTTTGCCATCCCACGGTAAAAAATCTCTATTATTCAGCTTTTGGTATTTTTTTCCATAAAGAAAAACAGTAGTGTCTCCTGACTGTTGTGACACAAAAATATATCTGTTGAAAATAGTCTTGTGTAGGCCCGACATCCCAGTGTGGTTTCGAAGTTCCACGGGTCAAATCGCTGTACTATCCAGTTTTGGGCCTTTGGTATCTAAAAAAAAAGCAGTTTGAGTGTGTCGCTCACTGTTCAGCCGCAAATATCTCTATTTAAAAAAGTGTGGTATACCCCAGTAAACAATAACTGTGGTTTTGCCATCCCACGGTAAAAATTTATTATTCAGCTTTTGGTAGTTTTTTCTGTAAAGAAAAACAGTAGTGTCTCCTGACTGTTGTGACAGAAAAATATATCTGTTGAAAATAGTCTTGTGTAGGCCCGACATCCCAGTGTGGTTTCGCAGTTCCACGGGTCAAATCGTTGTACTATCCAGTTTTGGGCCTTTGGTATCTAAAAAAAAAGCAGTTTGAGTGTGTCGCTCACTGTTCAGCCGCAAATATCTCTATTTAAAAAAGTGTGGTATACACCAGTAAACAATAACTGTCATTTTGCCATCCCACGGTAAAAAATCTCTATTATTCAGGTTTTGGTAGTTTTTTCCGTAAAGAAAAACAGTAGCGTCTCCAGACTGTTGTGACACAAAAATATATCTGTTGAAAATAGTCTTGTGTAGGCCCGACATCCCAGTGAGGTTTCGCAGTTCCACGGGTCAAATCGCTGTACTATCCAGTTTTGGGCCTTTGGTATCTAAAAAAAAAGCAGTTTGAGTGTGTCGCTCACTGTTCAGCCGCAAATATCTCTATTTAAAAAAGTGTGGTATACCCCAGTAAACAATAACTGTGGTTTTGCCATCCCACGGTAAAAAATCTCTATTATTCAGCTTTTGGTATTTTTTTCCATAAAGAAAAACAGTAGTGTCTCCTGACTGTTGTGACACAAAAATATATCTGTTGAAAATAGTCTTGTGTAGGCCCGACATCCCAGTGTGGTTTCGCAGTTCCACGGGTCAAATCGCTGTACTATCCAGTTTTGGGCCTTTGGTATCTAAAAAAAAAGCAGTTTGAGTGTGTCGCTCACTGTTCAGCCGCAAATATCTCTATTTAAAAAAGTGTGGTATACCCCAGTAAACAATAACTGTGGTTTTGCCATCCCACGGTAAAAAATCTCTATTATTCAGCTTTTGGTAGTTTTTTCTGTAAAGAAAAACAGTAGTGTCTCCTGACTGTTGTGACAGAAAAATATATCTGTTGAAAATAGTCTTGTGTAGGCCCGACATCCCAGTGTGGTTTCGCAGTTCCACGGGTCAAATCGTTGTACTATCCAGTTTTGGGCCTTTGGTATCTAAAAAAAAAGCAGTTTGAGTGTGTCGCTCACTGTTCAGCCGCAAATATCTCTATTTAAAAAAGTGTGGTATACACCAGTAAACAATAACTGTCATTTTGCTATCCCACGGTAAAAAATCTCTATTATTCAGGTTTTGGTAGTTTTTTCCGTAAAGAAAAACAGTAGTGTCTCCAGACTGTTGTGACACAAAAATATATCTGTTGAAAATAGTCTTGTGTAGGCCCGACATCCCAGTGAGGTTTCGCAGTTCCACGGGTCAAATCGCTGTACTATCCAGTTTTGGGCCTTTGGTATCTAAAAAAAAAGCAGTTTGAGGCTGTGTTCACACGATGCGTATTTCATGCGTTTCCGCGGCGTTTCTGCAGTTGCGTAAACGCCGCGGAAACGCATGAAAAACGCATGGTAGAAGGGAAGCAATGTTCCCCAATGGAAATCCGCATGTGCTGTGCCCATGATGCGGATTTTTCCGCAGCGTTAACGCTGCGGTCAAAAATCCGCAGCATGTCAATTAATTTTGCGGAAACGCGGCGATTTCGCCGCCATTGACTTGCATTAGAACGCGCCAATTCCGCAAGACAGCATTTGTACTTGCGTTATTGGCGCGTTCTAATATGCGGATGGTACCCGGGTGTGGAGGAGAGGAGAGTCTCATCCACACCCAGGTACCATTAAAAAAGCTGTAAAAAAAGAATAAAATAAAAAATAAATGTATTCTTACCATCTGTCGGCCCGCACAGCGCTCCCGCTTGGTTCCCGTCACTTGCAATGAGTTGCAGGACCTGCGGTGACGTCAGAGTCATGTGACGGGTCACGTGACGCTGATGTCGGCAGGTCTTTCAATTCAAAGTTGCCGGCGAGGGAGAACAGATTGAGCAGGACAGCGCGGGCCATCGGAGGTAAGTATATACACTCTCTCGGTTCACACTGTATAAATCCATGCTGTTTGCATGGATTTATATAGTGTGACCTAGTTATCAAGCACTTTCCAGGTGATGCTAACATCGCCTGGAAAGAGCTTGTCAATCTGCATGCGGAAACGCATGTGAATCTGCATGTGGATCCGCATGTATTCTGCAGGAAAAACGCATGCACAATCTGCATGCGTTTTTTCTGCCAGGGAGATGCAGAAATGATGCAGAAATTTTCTGCTTCATTTCTGCATCGTGTGCACATACCCTGAGTGTGTCGCTCACTGTTCAGCCGCAAATATCTCTATTTAAAAAAGTGTGGTATACCCCAGTAAACAATAACTGGTTTTGCCATCCCACGGTAAAAAATCTCTATTATTCAGCTTTTGGTATTTTTTTCCATAAAGAAAAACAGTAGTGTCTCCTGACTGTTGTGACACAAAAATATATCTGTTGAAAATAGTCTTGTGTAGGCCCGACATCCCAGTGTGGTTTCGCAGTTCCACGGGTCAAATCGCTGTACTATCCAGTTTTGGGCCTTTGGTATCTAAAAAAAAAGCAGTTTGAGTGTGTCGCTCACTGTTCAGCCACAAATATCTCTATTTAAAAAAGTGTGGTATACCCCAGTAAACAATAACTGTGGTTTTGCCATCCCACGGTAAAAAATCTCTATTATTCAGCTTTTGGTAGTTTTTTCTGTAAAGAAAAACAGTAGTGTCTCCTGACTGTTGTGACACAAAAATATATCTGTTGAAAATAGTCTTGTGTAGGCCCGACATCCCAGTGTGGTTTCGCAGTTCCACGGGTCAAATCGTTGTACTATCCAGTTTTGGGCCTTTGGTATCTAAAAAAAAAGCAGTTTGAGTGTGTCGCTCACTGTTCAGCCGCAAATATCTCTATTTAAAAAAGTGTGGTATACACCAGTAAACAATAACTGTCATTTTGCCATCCCACTGTAAAAAATCTCTATTATTCAGGTTTTGGTAGTTTTTTCCGTAAAGAAAAACAGTAGTGTCTCCAGACTGTTGTGACACAAAAATATATCTGTTGAAAATAGTCTTGTGTAGGCCCGACATCCCAGTGTGGTTTCGCAGTTCCACGGGTCAAATCGCTGTACTATCCAGTTTTGGGCCTTTGGTATCTAAAAAAAAAGCAGTTTGAGTGTGTCGCTCACTGTTCAGCCGCAAATATCTCTATTTAAAAAAGTGTGGTATGCCCCAGTATACAATAACTGTGGTTTTCCTCTTCCACGGTTCTAATCTACTCGTTATTACCCTTTTTCCATTGATAATGCAAGTGTAAGCTATTTTACTTCATTTACAATGGGCAAGGCGCGTGGCAAGGGACGTGGAAGTGGACGTTCTGGTGATGGTTCGTGCAGAGGACAGGGCCGTGGCCAAGGTGAAAATGTGCCACAACCAACAGCAACATCTTCTCGCTCCCACTTCCTGACCGAATTACTAGGGAAACACAGAACAACACCAGTATTGAGAACTGATCAGTGTGAACAGGTTATTAATTGGATAGCAGATAATACTTCCAGTTACCTGGGCACCACCACCTCCGGTCTGTCTTCCACACGGTCAACTCTTAGTAGCCGTGAGTCTCGACTGCATACTCCTCCTCACCCTGATGCTCCTTCCTCCCACCATGCCGAGTGTCGTCAGACAGCAAGTGATCCCACACTTGGACACTCTGAAGAGCTGTTCACTGGTCCATTTCCATATTTGGGCCCCTCGCCTGATACGCTTGAAGTGGTGGAAGAGGAGATCCCATGTTGCGATGTCCAAATATTTGAACAGCCACGGCCACAGGAAGTCGACGTTGGCAATCTGTCACAAGAGGTGGACGATGACGAGACACAATTGCCAGGAAGTGAGGAGGAGGATCGTGGTGCGCAAGTGGAAGAGGAGGAGGTGGTGGATGATCTAGTAACTGACCCAACGTGGAAGGAGGACATGCAGAGTGAGGCCAGCAGCACACAGGGGGAGGGAGGCAGAGTACCCCAACAGGCAGGAAGAAGCAGTGTGGGGGCCGCAGACAGAAGGCAGGCAACCGTTCCCCGTAACACCAACACGAGGGACGTTGCCAGTACAAGCGGTAGGTCTTCCAGAGTCTGGAATTTTTTTAAAGACTCTGCTGATAACCCCAAAAAGGCCATATGTTCCACCTGCCATGCCAGCATCAGCCGGGGTGACAAAACTACCAGCCTGACCACCACCAGCATGATCAGGCACATGGCAGCAAAGCGCCCGACTTTGTGGGGCGAAACCCAGGGTCCACGACCAGTGTCAGCGGGTGTCACCACTGCTTCTTCCACTGTTGTGCGTGCTATAGAACCCCCTGTTGTGTGTGCAAGGCAATCCCCTGTCCATACTGTATGTAAAGATGCCCCCTCCTCTCAGTTTTCACTTGTTATGGCAGTTTCTCAAGAAACAGCATCAACGTCCACGTCCACGTCCCACCGCAGCGTTCAATTGTCCATATCCCAGACCTTTGAACGAAAGCGGAAATTCGCAGCTAATGCCCCACAGGCCAGAGTCCTAAATTCGCACATTTCACGACTGCTTGCATTGGAAATGCTGCCTTTTAGGCTGGTGGAGACGGAATCCTTCCGCAATCTTATGGCAGTGGCCGTCCCTCGGTACTCGGTCCCCAGCCAACACTATTTTGCCCGGTGTGCCATCCCCGCACTACACAAGCACGTGTCCCAAAGCATCTGCCGTGCCCTCAACAACGCAGTTACTGGGAGAGTCCACCTGACAACGGACAAGTGGACAAGTGCTTGTGGCCAGGGACGGTACATCTCTCTGACGGCACACTGGGTAAACATAGTGGAAGCCGGGACCCAGTCGGACCTTTGGACGGAACACATCCTCCCCACACCGAGGATTGCGGGCCCTATGTCAGTCAGAGTTGCCCCCACAGTGTACAGCTCCTGCGCATCCTCCTCCTCCTCCTCATGTTCAGCCTCCATCTCAGATATCACCACATCAGTTACAAGCTGGAAGCATTGCAGTACTGCCTCCGCCAAGCGGCAACAGGCTGTGCTGAAACTCATAAGCTTAGGTGATAAACCTCACACGGCTTGTGAGCTGTGGACAGCTGTGAAAGAGCAGGCAGATCTGTGGCTCAGACCGCTGAACCTACATCCCGGCATGGTCGTGTGTGACAATGGGCATAACCTGGTGGCGGCTCTGAGGCGAGGTGAGATCACACACGTACCATGCCTGGCTCATGTGCTTAACCTCGTGGTTCAGCGGTTTCTTAAATAGTACCCCGAGTTGCCAGATCTGCTCGTGAAAGTACGCCGCCTGTCAGCTCATTTTCGCAAGTCGGCTATAGCTTCCGCCGCCCTTGCTGTGTTGCAGCAGCGTTTGCAGCTTCCGGCACACCGACTGGTGTGTGATGTCCCCACACGTTGGAACTCTACCCTCCACATGTTGCAAAGGCTTTGTGAGCAGAAGAGAGCAGTTGTGAAGTAGCAGCTGCAACAAGGCCGTCGATATTCAGGTCAGACTCCACACATAAGACCTCAGGAGTGGACCTAGATGTCTGACAAATGTACCATCCTGACAAACTTTGAGGAGGCCACCAAGATAGTGAGTGGCGATGACGCCATCATTAGTGTCAGCATCCCACTTGTCTGTCTTTTGCAGAGAATTAAAGATTAGGCATTGCAGCTAGAGTATGATGAGATGGATCAAGAAGCCGTAGCGGGCGATTACACACAGCCCAGCCTCATCTCATCCCAACGTGCATTGGGGGACAATGAGGGAGAGGAGGAGGAGGAAGAACAGGAGCTGCTATCATGCGTTGTAGACGGTAGTACCTGTACAAGTGTCATACCGTCGGTTCAGCGTGGGTGGCCTGAGGACAGGGGGGAGGAGGAAGAGGAGGAGGAGGAGGAGAGCATGGTCAGTCGTCATCTTGGTGAGGACACGGAAATCTTGCCCGTTACCAGTCTGGCACGCATGGCTGACTTTACGTTACGCTGCCTTAACCGTGACCCTCGCGTTGTCAAAATGTTGGGTGACAGTCATTACTGGTTGGTGACACTTGTACACCCCCGCTACAAGGAGAACTTTCACTCTCTTATTCCTGAGGTGGAGAGGTCTACAAAAATGGGGCAATACCAGAAGGCCCTTGCTGCAGAACTCTTAAAAAAATTCCCATCTGAACACGCTAGCAGCAGAGGTCACAGTTCGTTGCCCAACCAAGGCGCACAGGCGAGAGAGATGCAACTCCAATCCAGCAGAGGCAGGGGAACACTGTCAATGTTCTGGGACAGTTTTCTGACACCCGCCCAGCTTACAGGCCCTGAGGCGCGGGGTACTCTCACAAGGAGTGGAAAGTTTCAAAAGATGGTGAGGGAGTACCTTGCCGATCGTACCAACGTCCTCCGTGATTCCTCTGTGCCTTTTAATTATTGGGCATCCAAGCTGGACACTTGGAATGAACTCGCTCTGTACGCCTTGGAGGTCCTGGCCTGCCCTGCCGCTAGCGTGTTATCGGAGCGTGTTTTAAGTGCCGCTGGGGGAATTATAACTGATAAGCGCACTCGCCTGTCAACTGACAATGCTGACAGGCTGACCCTTATCAAAATGAACAAGGGCTGGATTGGGCCAGACTTCTCATCACCACCAAATGACAGCAGAGTAACATAAAGTCAAATCCACTGTGTTATTTTGGGAGGTGTATTCACATGCACCGCTTCACACCCACACATGGGTATACGCTTCCTCGTTTCGGCTGTTTAATCTTCTTCACCTTATCCTCAGCCTCCACCACCACTATACCACCAGGGTGCCAGCATTGCAAGTTGCTCCGTCCTAATTTTTGGCAGCTTTTGCTGGGAAAGCATAAGCAAATACTATGGGACACCCACTCCCCAATAATGGGACTTATGTTTGTAATATGCTGTACTGCACGGCTCTTGTAAGGGGCATTTTAAGTTGCTCCATCCTAATTTTTGGCAGCTTTTGCTGGGAAAGCATAAGTAAATATTATGGGACACCCACTCCCCAATAATGGGACTTATGTTTGTAATATGCTGTACTGCATGGCTCTTGTAAGGGGCATTGCAAGTTGCTCCGTCCTAATTTTGGGCAGCTATTGCTGGGAAAGCATAAGCAAATACTATGGGACACCCACTCCCCAATAATGGGACTTATGTTTGTAATATGCTGTACTGCATGGCTCTTGTAAGGGGCATTGCAAGTTGCTCCGTCCTAATTTTGGGCAGCTATTGCTGGGAAAGCATAAGCAAATACTATGGGACACCCACTCCTCAATAATGGGACTTATGTTTGTAATATGCTGTACTGCATGGCTCTTGTAAGGGGCATTGCAAGTTGCTCTGTCCTAATTTTTGGCAGCTTTTGCTGGGAAAGCATAAGCAAATACTATGGGACACCCACTCCCCAATAATGGGACTTATGTTTGTAATATGCTGTACTGCATGGCTCTTGTAAGGGGTATTGCAAGTTGCTCCGTCCTAATTTTGGGCAGCTATTGCTGGGAAAGCATAAGCAAATACTATGGGACACCCACTCCTCAATAATGGGACTTATGTTTGTAATATGCTGTACTGCATGGCTCTTGTAAGGGGCATTGCAAGTTGCTCCGTCCTAATTTTTGGCAGCTTTTGCTTGGAAAGCATAAGCAAATACTATGGGACACCCACTCCCCAATAATGGGACTTATGTTTGTAATATGCTGTACTGCATGGCTCTTGTAAGGGGCATTGCAAGTTGCTCCGTCCTAATTTTTGGCAGCTTTTGCTGGGAAAGCATAAGTAAATATTATGGGACACCCACTCCCCAATAATGGGACTTATGTTTGTAATATGCTGTACTGCATGGCTCTTGTAAGGGGCATTGCAAGTTGCTCCGTCCTAATTTTTGGCAGCTTTTGCTGGGAAAGCATAAGCAAATACTATGGGACACCCACTCCCCAATAATGGGACTTATGTTTGTAATATGCTGTACTGCATGGCTCTTGTAAGGGGCATTGCAAGTTGCTCCGTCCTAATTTTGGGCAGCTATTGCTGGGAAAGCATAAGCAAATACTATGGGACACCCACTCCTCAATAATGGGACTTATGTTTGTAATATGCTGTACTGCATGGCTCTTGTAAGGGGCATTGCAAGTTGCTCTGTCCTAATTTTTGGCAGCTTTTGCTGGGAAAGCATAAGCAAATACTATGGGACACCCACTCCCCAATAATGGGACTTATGTTTGTAATATGCTGTACTGCATGGCTCTTGTAAGGGGCATTGCAAGTTGCTCCGTCCTAATTTTGGGCAGCTATTGCTGGGAAAGCATAAGCAAATACTATGGGACACCCACTCCTCAATAATGGGACTTATGTTTGTAATATGCTGTACTGCATGGCTCTTGTAAGGGGCATTGCAAGTTGCTCCGTCCTAATTTTTGGCAGCTTTTGCTTGGAAAGCATAAGCAAATACTATGGGACACCCACTCCCCAATAATGGGACTTATGTTTGTAATATGCTGTACTGCATGGCTCTTGTAAGGGGCATTGCAAGTTGCTCCGTCCTAATTTTTGGCAGCTTTTGCTGGGAAAGCATAAGCAAATACTATGGGACACCCACTCCCCAATAATGGGACTTATGTTTGTAATATGCTGTACTGCATGGCTCTTGTAAGGGGCATTGCAAGTTGCTCCGTCCTAATTTTTGGCAACTTTTGCTGGGAAAGCATAAGCAAATACTATGGGACACCCACTCCCCAATAATGGGACACCCACTCCCCAATAATGGGACTTATGTTTGTAATATGCTGTACTGCATGGCTCTTGTAAGGGGCATTGCAAGTTGCTCCGTCCTAATTTTTGGCAGCTTTTGCTGGGAAAGCATAAGCAAATAGTATGGGACACCCACTCCTCAATAATGGGACTTATGTTTGTAATATGCTGTACTGCATGGCTCTTGTAAGGGGCATTGGAAGTTGCTCCGTACTAATTTTTGGCAGCTTTTGCTTGGAAAGCATAAGCAAATACTATGGGACACCCACTCCCCAATAATGGGACTTATGTTTGTAATATGCTGTACTGCATGGCTCTTGTAAGGGGCATTGCAAGTTGCTCCATCCTAATTTTTGGCAGCTTTTGCTGGGAAAGCATAAGCAAATACTATGGGATACCCACTCCCCAATAATGGGACTTATGTTTGTAATATGCTGTACTGCATGGCTCTTGTAAGGGGCATTGTAAGTTGCTCCGTACTAATTTTTGGCAACTTTTGCTGGGAAAGCATAAACAAATACTATGGGACACCCACTCCCCAATAATGGGACTTATGTTTGTAATATGCTGTACTGCATGGCTCTTGTAAGGGGCATTGCAAGTTGCTCTGTCCTAATTTTTGGCAGCTTTTGCTGGGAAAGCATAAGCAAATAGTATAGGACACCCACTCCTCAATAATGGGACTTATGTTTGTAATATGCTGTACTGCATGGCTCTTGTAAGGGGCATTGCAAGTTGCTCCGTACTAATTTTTGGCAGCTTTTGCTTGGAAAGCATAAGCAAATACTATGGGACACCCACTCCCCAATAATGGGACTTATGTTTGTAATATGCTGTACTGCATGGCTCTTGTAAGGGGCATTGCAAGTTGCTCCATCCTAATTTTTGGCAGCTTTTGCTGGGAAAGCATAAGCAAATACTATGGGATACCCACTCCCCAATAATGGGACTTATGTTTGTAATATGCTGTACTGCATGGCTCTTGTAAGGGGCATTGCAAGTTGCTCCGTCCTAATTTTTGGCAACTTTTGCTGGGAAAGCATAAACAAATACTATGGGACACCCACTCCCCAATAATGGGACTTATGTTTGTAATATGCTGTACTGCATGGCTCTTGTAAGGGGCATTGCAAGTTGCTCCGTCCTAATTTTTGGCAGGGTTTGCTGGGAAAGCATAAGCAAATACTATGGGACACCCACTCCCCAATAATGGGACTTATGTTTGTAATATGCTGTACTGCATGGCTCTTGTAAGGGGCATTGCAAGTTGCTCCGTCCTAATTTTTGGCAGCTTTTGCTTGGAAAGCATAAGCAAATACTATGGGACACCCACTCCCCAATAATGGGACTTATGTTTGTAATATGCTGTACTGCATGGCTCTTGTAAGGGGCATTGCAAGTTGCTCCGTCCTAATTTTTGGCAGCTTTTGCTGGGAAAGCATAAGCAAATACTATGGGACACCCACTCCCCAATAATGGGACTTATGTTTGTAATATGCTGTACTGCATGGCTCTTGTAAGGGGCATTGCAAGTTGCTCAGTCCTAATTTTTGGCAGCTTTTGCTGGGAAAGCATAAGCAAATACTATGGGACACCCACTCCCCAATAATGGGACTTATGTTTGTAATATGCTGAATTGCATGGCTCTTGTAAGGGGCATTGCAAGTTGCTCCGTCCTAATTTTTGGCAGCTTTTGCTGGGAAAGCATAAGCAATTACTATGGGACACCCACTCCCCAATAATGGGACTTATGTTTGTAATATGCTGTACTGCATGGCTCTTGTAAGGGGCATTGCAAGTTGCTCCGTCCTAAATTTTGGCAGCTTTTGCTGGGAAAGCATAAGCAAATACTATGGGACACCCACTCCCCAATAATGGGACTTATGTTTGTAATATGCTGTACTGCATGGCTCTTGTAAGGGGCATTGCAAGTTGCTCCGTCCTAATTTTTGGCATCTTTTGCTTGGAAAGCATAAGCAAATACTATGGGACACCCACTCCCCAATAATGGGACATATGTTTGTAATATGCTGTACTGCATGGCTCTTGTAAGGGGCATTTCAAGTTGCTCCGTCCTAATTTTTGGCAGCTTTTGCTTGGAAAGCATAAGCAAGTACCATGGGACACCCACTCCCCAATAATGGGACTTATGTTTGTAATATGCTTTACTGCATGTGACGCGCCCCCTGGGCCATGTGTACACGTGTGTGGGATACCCGGTGCCGGGTCTCTGTGGTCTGTAGTCTCCGTGGCGGTGACCCGGTCCCGTGGCTCAGGCTGGTCAAACCAGTGGCAGTCTTTCTTAGGTTTTGAGGTTAATTGTCCGACTGCGCCACCCGTGGATTGCGGTCAGGGAGTACCACCGCTGCGAGGCAGACCGCTGAGGCTGGTGTTGTGTGCGCAGCATAGAATGGGATAACTCCCCTCGGGAGGAGTATAGCCTCAGGGCAGTGAGTGTGGATGATGGGGGTGATGGTGCACGAGCGCAGCAGGAATGACTCAGAGTCTTTGCAGTGCAGTTCAGGGTCTTTACTGATGATTATAAGGTAGACCCTCCCGGGAGTACTGGCTAGCATAAGAGGCCTGGTCAGTTTGTGAGCAAGCAGGAGTTCCCCTGGCCAGGTGGAGTTGTAGGCCTCCCCGTCTGTCTGCACTCTTCCTGGCTACCTTGCTGTAAGCGGGTAGAAGTAGCCCACGTCCCTGAGTGTACCGTGTAGTGCTCACCCGTATGGCTGGTGACTTGGGGCCTTCTGTTAGCCTCCGCTCCACGACGGCGCTGCTGGTCCCTTGCTTGTGACTGAGCCTCCGGGCTTCTATGGCCAGAGGACCTGAAATCTCCTGCCGGCTGGTTTCTGCTGTTGGATATATAAGTCCTCACAGCTTCGGACTCCTGTGTCCGGTTCCTATTGTCTTCTGCCAGGGCGAGCTCTGCTCAGCTTCCAGCCCCTGGTCTTTAGCTCCTAGCTCCTACAGAGCTCCTTGCTGTTACTTTCCCTTGCTCTCACTCTGACTCTGACTGTTCTCTGACTCACTCAACCCCACCCCAGATCCAGTTTATAAGGGCAGAATTCTCCCCTCCCAGGATTGGGGCAGGAGGATGTTGCATGTTTAAGGGATCCTGACCAGGAAACTTCCCACTTGCTCTCCGACGTAATATCTCTATTACTGTGGTGACCAGACCCCTGGGGTGCCACACATGGCTCTTGTAAGGGGCATTGCAGTTCCTCATAATTTTTGGAAAGCCTTCCATTCACTGCTTAGGCCAACAGTGCACGGGAGACCCAGTTGCTATAAATGGAAAAAAAGGTTTAGTTAACGCCCTCTGACCTCCATGTCATTTCCAAGGGGCATTGTAGTGGCTCGAAATTTTTGGTAGGCATTGCACTCACTGTATGCCCTATAACTGTGCAGCCGAACTGCTCCTTTTGTTACAGAAACATATCCTACAAGACATATCTGGTTGACTGGCCTGATATTGATGTGAATGGTCCCTGTTCCTCCTGCTCTTTCTCCTTTGCCACTACCTCATCCATCATTTATCACCTGAAGCTTTGTTTTAAGGGAAGTCATAGAACTTGGATAGTAGCAGGAAAACATCCAGCAATCCTCGGAGGAGGTTGGATATGCGCCAAAACGCTGACCACCTCAGGCCTAGCCGCTACTACATACATGCGCTTGCATTACAACAAAACAAAGCAGATGCTAACTTCTATCATCCTCATCATGCTCCTCACCTTGGCACTCTCAACTCCCCTGATGGAGAAGCCAGGGCCCACCGGAGGAGTCTGATAGTCCGGTGGGCTCGGCCAATGCTGCCCTAAAGCAGGCCAGGCTAAGAAAAGTGTGGGAAAGGTTACCGGGACAAATAGGGGTGGCTGGGGACCGAGTATGGACACCCGGCCACTCCCTGGAGGCTGGGGAGCAAGCGGGGACACCCGGCCACCAGGCGGCTGGGGACTGAGTATGGATACCAGGCCGCCGACACAGCCATGGCGTGGTGGCCAGATTCCGCCTCCACATGCCTAAAAGGCCCAATTTAAAGTGCAAGCAAGCAGTATGGTATTGCAGCCTGGGGGTGGGTGGGTGGCAGGCTGCATACTTGCGCTTGCATTGCAAGGAATGGGAGAGGTACAATTGAACACTGCCCTGGGACAAGGACTTGAATGGGGATAGTTGCAAGTCTGCAACGACAGGTGCAAGGTGGGAGGCATCTTCGCATGTACCATGAACAGGGGTTTGGCATGCACACACTACAGCGGAATAAGCTCTCCTTCCCACTAAATGCACTGGGGAGGGCACAGGTAATGTTTTGGTATACGCGCTTAATCTTATGTATAAGGCACACCAGGACAAATATGGGCGGCTGGGGACTGAGTATGGATACCTCGCTGCCGAAGCAGCCATGAGGTAGTGGCCAGCTTCGGCCTCCTCCAAACTAAAAGGCCCCATTTCAAGTGCAAGCTAGCAGTATGGAATTGCAGTCTGGGGATCGGTGGGTGGCAGGCTGCACACTTACACTTGCATTAAAAGAAAACATAGGAGATGCTAACTTCTGTCATCATCATCATGCTCCTCACCTTGGCACTCTCAACTCCACCGATGGAGAAGTCAGGGCCCACCGGAGGAGTCTGGTTCTCTGGTGGGCTCGTCCAATGCTGCCTAAAAGCCAGGCTAAGAAAAGTGTGTGGGGGGATGTTCCAAGGAGAAATAGGGGCGGCTGGGGACCGTGTGTGGACACCCGGCCGCGGGGCGGCTGGGGACCGAGTATGGACACCCGGCCGCCGGGCGGCTGGGGACTGAGTATGGATTCCAGGCCGCCAACACAGCCATGACGTGGTGGCCAGATTCCGCCTCCACATGCCTAAAAGGCCCAATTTCAAGTTCAAGCAAGCAAGCAGTATGGTATTGCAGCCTGGGGGTGGGTGGGTGGCAGGCTGCATACTTGAGCTTGTATTGCAAGGAATGGGGGAGGTACAATTGAACACTGCCCTGTGACTAGAACTTGCATGGGGATAGTTGCAAGTCTGCGTCTTCTGATGTGGTAACGATCACTTTTGATGGGCACACTTTTAGACAGTGACCTGGGAGTCAGAGATGCTTCCAGGGGTCTTCCCCATGCTGTTCCCTTGTCTTTTCAGCACTTTATGCATGTGTCACACAGCACATGGCCAGATAAAGTTGTAAAATGTTAAAATGACATTTCACGGTGAATGCATTTGTCATAGTTGAAAGCAATACAAAAGTGCAAAAACGCATAAAAAATGCTACTTGTGAACATAGCCGAAGGTGTGGAGGAGTATTTTTGTTTTTGGTCATTTATTTTAACTTATACACAAGTCTTTACCCTGGAAAGGATGTTCCTTAACATATTTCACAGGAAAAAAGTTTCACTTTCGTTTTTGAACGTTTTATTGTGAGCCTGTAAAAGTGGCTTAATACCTCTGACCACATTGTTGACAGCAGTGACCTGGGGGTCAGAAATGCTTCCTGGGGCGATCCCCATGCTGTCCCCATGTCATTTGAGCACTTTCACTATCGTTTTGGGCACTTGTTAGGCTTTTAAAAGATTGCCGGGGGTGCCACCGCAAAAAAGCTCGAGTCTCCCATAGACTAACATTGGGCTCGTTGCTCGGGTCGAGCACCCGAGTATCACGGCGAGCTCGGCCCGAGCTTCGAGCACCCGAGCATTTTAGTGCTCGCTCAACACTAGTTATTACACTTGCGTTATTTACTGTGGAAAAACGAAGGCTTAGGGGTGATCTTATTACTATGTACAAGTATATGAGGGGACAATACTAAGACCTGTCTACTGATCTTTTTACTCTGAGGCCAGAGACTGGGACAAGGGGGCATCTTCTGCGTCTGGAGAAAAGAAGGTTTAATCATAATCACAGACGTGGATTCTTTACTATAAGAGCAGTGAGACTATGGAACTCTCTGCCGCATGATATTGTAATGAGTGATTCACTACTAAAATTTAAGAAGGGCCTGGATGCCTTTCTTGAAAAGTATAATATTACAGGTTATATATACTAGATTCCTTGATAGGGCGTTGATCCAGGGAACTTATCTGATTGTCGTATGGAGTCAGGAAGGAATTTTTTTTCCCCAATGTGGAGCTTAGTGTTTGCCACATGGTTTTTTTTTGCCTTCCTCTGGATCAACATGTTAGGCTATGGGTTGAACTAGATGGACTTAGTCTTCCTTCAACCTTAAAAACTATGTTACTATGTTACCTTGCAAAGGGAAAATTTAGCATTGCCCAATGTCCTTTCAAATCTTTGAGCTGCGTATGAAACACAGGTGAGATATTCTCTGTGAAACTGCACTCCACTCTGGCTATTAATTCAGATAAAAAGATCAGGAGACATTCTTCCATTAATTGATTAAATCGTCTCAATAATATAATGTTGTCTGCTTACAGCAACCCTTCATGGGTCTCCTTGTATAACGTTATAACCAACTGTTAAAATATTCATTGGAAGCTGTAAAATTCTGCATCCAGTGAGCTACCCAAAGAAGCAGGTGCAGGTAAATGGGATCATTTGAAAGGAAGGGAAACAGTAAAAGTAGTGGTGGTTCCCTCTTCTAGACCAACGTTAGAGCAGTGAGGTGGTCTTATTTTATGTTAGTATAACTACTGTGAAAAATCTCTTTAAAGGGAATTGGTAAGATCACCCTCCCCAATCCTGATATATGGGCATGCAGGTCTTTGAGATGCAAATCCGTCTACACCTTTATATGTCCAATCTGTGGCTGCATTCCCCACAAATTTGTGTTTTCAATAAAATGCAAATGAAGCATTAAGTATTTGGGCATGGCAGAGCATATTTCAAGCCACTGCTTCCCAAGGTTGTTTCTCCATCAGCACCAGCCTTTTCAGTTTGATCAATAGCTCACTGTCTGATTTTCTTGCCTGGCGCCTGATGACAACATACAGTGAGCTATCAGTCAAGTTAAATATACTGGTGCTGGTAGGAGAAACAGCCCGAAGGAGGCACAGGCACCTTACAGAGTATCTTTCACCAAATTATTTATGTTGCACTGGACATACGATGTAATAGTGGCTGCAGAGCAGAATAAAATGTTTTTGTTTAAGTGGGTCATATCTGTTATGATCTGCAACAAATACTAAGGAAAGATAGGGGAAAGCTGTCCCTACAGTAAGACTAAGCTGAATCCCTACGATGTAGCGGGCTGCCTGTTCCTTGTGAACAGACCCGCCTTAGTCCTCGGCTAGGCTGAACGAAGACCTATAGAATTAAGGGAGGGGTCCCTAAAAGAACTAAGGACTGGGACAAAAAAGGGACACCTCCTAAACAGAAGTTGTTGCAGAACACAAAAAGACAAACTGACAAAAATGTACTAAAGGTCCCAGAGGATCAAGCAAGCTTGACAGAGAAAGGCACCGAAGCACCAGGCTAGAGAAACAGTCAAACACTGAAGTCCAGCACTGCCAGAAGGGCGGAGCTGGAATATAAAGGCAGATGGTCATGTGACTGCAAAACACAAGATAGAAAAAACAAACAGGAGGGTTCTAACAATATCAAAGAGTTTTCATTGCAGGCATGTACTTCCCCTGTATGATGTTAGTGAATCATAGGCTGGCAGAAACACACAGGAGAAAAAGAACATGCCCCACAATATCTCAGAGCAGGTTTTTCAGTGTGTAAGATATAGTGACCGACAGCCCTGATCTCCTGGTGTAGCCTCCTGCATAATTAGAAAATGTTGGAAGCAAAGCACAGACGACTAACACCATTCAGATTAGGTCACAACAATCAGTGTAGGGGAAAGATCAGCACAGCTGAGTTTAGTTGCATCACATTACAAACTCTTCAATAAGCTCTCCTCTCACAGCACTTTCATCTCTGCTGTATTGCCCTTCCCCAAACACTGTCTGGCTAGGACGTGAATTTAAAGGTGTCAGCAATCATACTTATGTCTGTTGTGCTCACAGCAACTTGGCAACTTGTAATCCCTCTTCAGTGAGAGCAGAGCAAGCTGTCATTACATCTGACAAATTGAGAAACATGCTTTACGCTATTTTGGGGTGTGTTCTTTTTCTCCTATGTGTTCCTGCATGCATATGATAGGGCGACATCATAAAGGGGAAGAAGTACACACCCCCAGTGAAACCTCTCTGATAATACCCACTTGGACTATTTTGATTGCTAATATCTCAGAGAGGTGGAATAAAAAAAAACAAATAAAAACCAATAAACTATTTATTCTGTTCTGTAGTCACTATTCCATTGTGTGTCCAGTTTATCATGAAAAATTTGGTGAAAGACCATCTTTAAGTGCTCTGTCATGTCCAGAGCACTTAATTGCATATGAATAAAAATGCTAAGTGCAGGTGGTCTTCTCATCCATCCTCCCAGTGGATGGCCATGGAACAATGAGGTGGAATAAGATTTTACAGGTGAACAACTGGCTACGTCGATGGTGCCGTCAACAAGGATTTGGATTTCTGGATTACGGAATGAATTACCTATACGATGGACTACTTGCTAGAGATGGGGTGCACCTTACGAAGACTGGAAAACATGTATTTGGAAGTCGCCTTGCTACACTCATCAGAAGAGCTTTAAACTAGAACAATGTGGGAAGGGAAGCAAAAGGCCAGAAAAAGCCATACAGCTGACAAATACTATTGAGATCTCTGCTACTGGAAGTGGAAAGGAAGAACAAAGACAAAACAATTTAAATAATAAAAATATGGGAGGAAGAGAAACCAATCACAAACTAAAATGTTTTTATACAAATGCACAAAGCATGGGCAACAAACAAGGAGAATTGGAACTACTAATGCAGGAAAAGGAATATGATGTCATTGGAATCACTGAAACTTGGTGGGACGATACACATGATTGGAATAAAAGGCTAAAAGGATACAACTTATTTGCAAGAAACAGACTTGATAAACGAGGAGGAGGTGTTGCATTGTATGTTAGAAAAGCGTATATCTGCACAGAGATTGAAGCTTCAGAGACTGGGAGTTCTGTGGAAACTGTTTGGGTAAGAATACAAGGAGAGAACAATGGAAAGGACACCATTGTAGGCATTTACTACAGGTCACCTGGGCAAGCTGAAGATATGGATGAACTCTTTATGTATCAAATGACCAAGTTCTCCAAAAAATATGACGTAGTGGTCATGGGAGATTTCAACTATCCAGACATTTGTTGGGAATCTCTCTCAAGTAAAACTAACAGGTCAAGCAAATTCTTATCCTCTCTTGCTGACAACTTTATCTTCCAAAAGGTAGGGGAGAAAACAAGGGGATCTGCTACTTTGGATCTAATCCTTATAAACAGGGAGGAAATGGTTGAGGAGGTAAAGGTGGCTGGGACTCTAGGAGGCAGCGATCATGCTATTATAGAATTTTGGATAACTAGAGGAGGAAGACATGTGAAGACTCAAACTTCAAGGTTAGATTTTAGAAAGGCAGATTTTAAGAGACTCAGAAAGAGAATAGGAGGGATCCAATGGCTGGATGTCCTTAAGGACAAAAATGTCCAGGAAGGATGGGAAATTTTTAAAAATGAGATTCTCAAAGCACAATCGTTAACAATCCCGAAAAGTAGGAAGAATGGGAAGCATTTAAGGAAACCAGGATGGATGAACACAGAACTTAAACACATGCTAAAAAGAAAGAAAGAAATGTTTATTAAATGGAAAGAGGGAGGCATATCTAAAGAAGATTATAATGCAGTCTGCAGATCCTGTAGGGCACGTTATCAGGTTAGCTAAAGCTGACAATGAATTAAGGCTTGCAAGAGATGTCAAAAGCAATAAAAAAGGATTTTGGGGGTATGACAAAAGTAAAAGAAAAGTCAAAGATGCTATAGGATTTTTACAGGATGAAAATGGAGAAATGGTAAGAGAGGATGTTGAGAAGGCCGAACTTTTTAATTCCTATTTTGCATCTGTTTTCTCTCAGAAAGAAAATGTAACATCAACTGATCTTCACGGTCCTTTTAAAGGAATAGAGGAATCCAAGTTATCTGTAAACAGAAAGATTGTGAGGGAATATTTAGCTAACATAAATGAGTTCAAGTCTCCAGGTCCAGATGAATTACACCCCAGAGTACTGAAGGAGATCGTAGAAGAAATTTTAGAACCACTCTCCATAATCTTTGAAAATTCTTGGAGTACAGGAGAAGTCCCAGAAGACTGGAGAAGAGCAAATGTTGTTCCTATCTTCAAAAAGGGGAAGAAGGTGGACCCAGGGAACTATAGGCCGGTGAGTCTGACTTCTATACCAGGTAAGATCTTTGAACAAATTATTAAACAACATGTATGTAAGTACATGGATAAGAATGAAGTGATTAACCAGAGTCAGCATGGGTTTGTAACTAACAAGTCATGTCAGACTAACTTAATTTCCTTCTATGACAGAATCACTGACTGGGTGGATCAGGGAAATGCTGTAGATATAGTATATCTTGACTTCAGCAAAGCATTTGACAAAGTATCTCACACCATCCTTATTGAAAAAATGACCAAGTATGCAATGGACCAGGCAACTGTTAGGTGGATTCATAACTGGCTTAGTGATCGGACTCAAAGGGTGGTTGTAAATGGCTTCACATCCAGCTGGATGAATGTCTCAAGTGGGGTACCACAGGGCTCCGTCCTGGGACCTGTATTGTTCAACATCTTTATCAATGATTTAGATGAAGGAATTGAGGGTAAACTGATTAAATTTGCTAATGACACAAAGCTAGGAGGGATAGCTAATACTAGAGAAGAGAGAGAGAGAGGATTCAAAAAGACCTAAATAAACTGGAGCAGTGGGCAGCAACCAACAGAATGGTTTTTAACAGGGAAAAATGCAAAGTACTACATCTGGGCAATAAAAATGAAAAAAGCATATACAGAATGGGAGGAATAGAGCTAAGCAACAGTACATGTGAAAAAGACTTAGGTATACTAATAGATCATAGACTGAACATGAGTCAACAGTGTGATGCAGCAGCAAAAAAGGCAAATACAATTTTGGGATGTATTAACAGAAGCATACAGTCTAGATCACGTGAAGTCATTATCGGTCTTTACTCCTCTTTGGTCAGACCTCATCTGGAATACTGTGTACAGTTTTGGGCACCACATTTTAAAAAAGACATAGACAAACTGGAGCAAGTTCAGAGAAGAGCGACCAGAATGGTGACTGGTCTGCAAACCATGTCCTATGAGGAACGGTTGCAGGATTTGGGAATGTTTAGCTTGCAAAAAAGAAGACTGAGAGGAGACTTAATAGCTGTCTACAAATATGTCAAGGGCTGTCACATTGTAGAAGGATCATCTTTATTCTCATTTGCACAAGGAAAGACTAGAAGCAATGGGATGAAACTAAATGGGAGGAGACACAGATTAGATATTAGAAAAAACTTTTTGACAGTTAGGGTGATTAATGAGTGGAACAGGCTGCCACGAGAGGTGGTGAGTTCCCCTTCAATGGACGTCTTCAAACAGAAGCTGGACAGACATCTGTCTGAGATGATCTAGTGAATCCTGCTTTGAGCAGGGGGTTGGACCAGATGACCCAGGAGGTCCCTTCCAACTCTACCATTCTATGATTCTATGATTCTATGAAGTTCTCAGGATAGAACTTATAAAGGTGTCAATTGATTTACATTTCAAAGACCGACATGTACATACAGTATATGGATTTTGGTTTTACTTACTGACAGATCCCCTTTTAAAGTAGAACAGTTCAATTACAAACTCCTGCACTGCTATATCTGTGCCAGTAAATGTATTATCCTAAAAACCATTGAGATTATAAATAGACTCTTTTTGTATGCAACAATTAATGCATTTTGTTATATCTTTTATATTTAGAAAAAACAACCGCTGCTAAGTTTTTGTGTTTCTTGTTTGCTATAGAATGATTCATTAATATATTTACTCTCGTAGTGATCGCCTAATTGTTTATGCTTCAGGATCTACACAAAACAGCTCTAATAAGCATTTTCAAAGATAATGGGCCAGCTCTCTACTCTCCTAATGGCAGCTCTGATAAATCCCTCTAATGTTTTTATTAACTAAGTGCTAATTCTGGGAAATGTCAAAATAACAGCAATAGGTTACCTTCTTTGCCAATGGAGAATTGGGGATTTAATGACCCAGTAAACAGCTTCTCTATATTGGCTAAAAGTTCACTAGCTAGTTTATTTTAATATGTTTAGCATCTGACAATAGCTTTGGATAATTGCCAGTCATATCGCCTGGTAGGCCAATTAAACACTAATGAGGCTTCTCAAACTATGAGGGATTCAGTCATTTACACAAGGGCATTGTAGATACCTTACTGTGCTCCATTTAGAGATTAAGTACGCACTTTACTTCAATGTCTATATTGGTCTGTCGTTTGTTTTACTTCTCAGCTAGAAAAAGTAATATAGAGGTCCTGTCCATGCAGAGATGATATAATGAGTTGTACTTTCTTTTGTACCCAAAAACCCAGACCACATCCAAAGAAAAGGAAAAATATTTTTACTCTGATCTATATAATAAGTAAATGTAAACTTACTAAGCAGTCTTTGAAATTTGTGTTTGGAGTCCAAAGTAAACTATCTGAAGTCACACGTTCTATTAGAATATATAAAAATAGAAACATAGTAAAAAGAGGTTAGGTGGGACTTTAAGGTTGAATGAAGGGGTTTTGGTGCTCCTGCATGTAAGATTGCCATTATTGTGTACCTAGGAACAATGGCTTGTCTGCCCATGGATATGTAATTGGTACTACAGGTTACTCCTATTAGATTCTCATTTTTGTTTAGGTCCCACAGGTCAGAAACCAACAAGTGTCACGGGTGTGTCAGATGTGACAGACAGTCGCCCTGCAGTTGGTTGCGGGAGATCCCTTCGTTTGGCATCACTTACAACTTCTTAGCTGTCTCACTCTAGGACCCAACGGCTACCTCCCTCCTGCTCTTATTGACAATCAGGCCTGGGTTTTAAAATACTTCCTGGTTGCTACATAGAGGTGCCAGTGATATCCACATGACCCCTTGTAAAGTCTTGGAGCAAGTGCAGTTCTTACTTCCTCTGTGGTGCTAAGAGGACATGTGTGCCATCTCTCTGAAGTCAACTCAAGCTAAACTACTTCCCCCATGTCTGTCTTCCCTTGCTGTCTTTAGTTGTCAGTGGGGATCGACTAGCACTCACCCCCCTTCCCTATCCAGGGCCAAGCGCTAGGGAAATACAGTTATAGGTTCCTGTGTGGCAATTGGTGAGGAACCAATATAGGGACGATAGGGGGAGACAGGGTGATTGCAGATCAGCCTAGGAGGTCTCCACTTCCCCCTTTCCCTAATGTTTAGGCTCCCTTCACCTCATCCCTTCATGTCAAACTTTGTCTTTCCTACACTGTGCGTGACAACAAGTCAAACCTTGATGGTCCATTCTAAAGATAGACCAGCAAAGTTATGTTGCCGGAGGAAAGTCCAATCTTGTCCATTCTCTGTCCTACCTGTCACTTAATACTTAATGTATTCCTCATGAAAGGCAACAGTACTGAATCAGAGATATTAAATGCATTTTATATTCATAAAATAAATGTTATAACTGCTGCAGTCAGAATAGTTGAGAAGCATATATTCTCTGTAAGAAGTTCACACCATCTATATTAGTATTTATTCTTTAATCACTGGCTAAACACTGATTCTCCAACAGAAAGGATGTTTGACACTTGTAGAATTGATGGCATATTGCTAAGACTATAAGTTCTTAAATGGTGCCTAATAACAGAATCACGCCTCACAATTACAGTTCTCGGCACAACAGGTGGATAGAGGGCAGCTGTGAAGAGAACTGCAGTTCCTTCTATGTGGCAGTTCACTGCACAGCAGTTGGACAGGAAGACCACCGTAGAAGAAAAAAAGCTGAGGGGATCGTGACCACTTTGTTCCCATGATCATCATGGTCTTAGAGGATGAATAGAAACAACCAAGGTTAAAGACAGATTTAAAGACAGATTTTTCTTTAACTGGAAATACAATTTTTTGCCAACTTTAAAGGGCTATCCCAATCTTTATAGCTGGATATTGTCAGATAGTACTTGTAAAAAGAACAAGCACTTTCGCAACGACAGATTATTAAAATTATAGCCGTTCTTGAGTTGTTACCAGTTTTCTTTTCAGCTCATTGCTTCAGAGACAGACCACCGCTCCTGTCTAGCTTGTAAGCACGGCAATGAAACTGACCAGGGTTAAGAGGTAACAGGGTGCTCTAATGAAACAGGCCAGTTTTAAAACAGTACTTACAAGCTCAATGGAAAATAGCTTATAGGCACTCGGCATGTTATACTTCCTAGAAGTCTAGCAGTGGTGGTCGGTCTCCAGGGCAACTCAAGAAAAGTGTTAATATTTCAAGAATAACTGAAAATTTTAATAAGCAGTAAATTTTGAAAATGACTTGCATTTATAAGCACTGTCCAACGATACACAGATGGGAATAACCATTTAATTGTTAGTTCTCAATCACAATAAGCTACACACCAGTTCCCTACTCATGGGATTGCCCATCTAAGCTTAGAAACAAAGGCTAGATGCAAACAGTAGATACATTTACTTAAACCATTCTTAAAAGGGTTGTCCACATGTTAGTTTACCTAGCAAATTAATATAAATGTCCCAGACAAATCCTTTATGCTCTAAATGATTTTCTTCGTATTCCTAAATCAAACGGTCCAGTACAAGTCCGGCAAAGGTAAAAACGCTGCTTGATATGGACATTGATATTGTTACCTTGCTGAAGGCTGTATCTGGAGCCAAGTGGGCATATCTGCCATTGAAAGGGCTCTAGGATATTACATGTGTAACATGCCTGCGAGCCACTGAGATGGACTATGTTATAGGCAGTTTATGATGTTTAATAAACTGCTGGACTGTAGATGACCGGAAAACGTTGCATGTGTGCTTTAATTGACCTGGTGAAGTGAGTGCCCCTCAACATGATGAATAGCGCTACCTTACAGTTGGTTAGAGAATGCGGGCAACTGCAGCCTGGTTGCAAGGGGTAATGGCACAGGACGACGAACGTGGATGCAAGCATATGGCTGTGGCTTTGTGGGGCCACGAAGATTAAAGTATCTGTCTGTAACTCGGTGGGGTTACGAAAATTGTCGTCGCATTCAAACCTGGTTTGCTGTGCCTCGGCGGGGCCACAAAGATTAAAGCATCTGGCTGTAACTCGGCGGGGTTACGAAAATTGTCATCGCACTCTAACCTGGTTTGCAGTGGCTTGGTGGGGCCACAAAAAATTTTCCGGGGAGAGTGGTGTGAGCAGCATACCGTGATTGACTGTGAAGGGAACAGCAAATGAGACTGAAGCTATTGAGCGATTAAAGCGCCTGTTAAAATTGCAGCAGCAGATATTTAAGAAATGACAATACGACATGGTACAGGAATGGCAGGAGTTGTTGGCGCCTTATAGAATGGCGGCAGGGGACCATTCCTTGAGTTCTCGTGTGGCACCAGTACTATCCCAGAGTGCCCAGGGAGGTAGTAAGAGATGTTGTGAACTGGGTATTAGGACTATTGCGGGTTTTTTTTTTAGAGTACCCCCTACAGGTATAGTTGTCCAAAAGGAGGCCGAATTTCAAAAGGGGGTGGAGCATACAAAACCAGAAGGGGTTACTGGTCATGTGTTGGTACCGCCTAAAAATGAGAATTCGACGGTTGATAACTGGGTAGCTCCAGTAGAAGGGGTTGACGTTAAAGTGGGAGATGACTTGTTGGTCCACAACACCAGGGGGAGTGACACAGGCCCCACAGCTGATGGTGACTAGAGATGAGCGGTGTTCGACTTGAACTGTTCGCCAATCTCAAATTCGAGCTGTTTTGGACGGTGTTTGAGCCGTTCGGCGAACACGAACGATTTGAAAAAAATTCGGCTGTTCGAGGTTATGTTCGATAACTGTTCGTGCACCAAAATCATAACTGGATTTTTTCTCAGTAATGATGAAAATTAATGTTAATACGCAGTTTGAGTGTACAGCGGGGCAGGGGGAGGGGCAGTGGATGGATCTCTGCAGGAATAATGAAGATCTCCATTTTTTTTTTCTCTTTCCTGCATTTACAGTGGGGAGGTGCAATCTGTCAGCCTATCAGCAGCGCACACACGGAGCGAAGTGCTTTTTTTCACACAAGCAAGGGCATGTGTCATTGGCAGTGTATGTCACATGTCCTTGCCCTATAAGACCCAGCCATTTTCCCCGTCGCCACCATTTTATCACTGCTGTAGCTGCGTGTTAGATGGCACCGCTTGTTAATTTCAAGCCAATTTTCGCACAAATCTACAGATAGCTTGGGAGTAGGGAATAGTTGTGATTGCAGTCCTTTTAAGGACTAGGTTACAGCATTTCCTATGACTTTTATCAGGCAGGTCTGTGCTCTTAAATAGATAGGTTGGGAGTAAAGACTAATTGTAATTGCAATCCTTTTCAGGACTAAGTTAGATCAGTTCCTATCAGTTTTTGCCAGGCAGGTCTGTGCCAGTGCTGTGCAAGTTTTTTTCATAGCATTTGGCTAAATCTAGCAAAGCTAATACTTTTTGGCCTATTGCAGAGTGTGTTAGTCAGTGGAGTAGCCTATCTGTGTTGCAAGCTACACCACCTGTGTATAGAATACCAATTTTTTTACTGCACCTAGTGAAGTAAAACCTTTTGAGCATAGCATCATTCTATTAGTCCATCTATACTGAACTCCATAAGGTTGCAAATTGAATATAATTTTTTTCTGCATCTACCTCCGAAAAAATATTTGGGCTTCTAGCTGGGTGTGGGACTTGTTCTATTAGTCCATCTATACTCACCTCCATCAGGTTGCAAATTGAATATAATTTTTTTCTGCATCTAGCTCTGAAAAAATATTTGGCCTTCTAGCAGTATGTGGGACTTGTTCTATTAGTCCATCTATACTGACGTCCATCAGGTTGCAAATTGAATATAATATTTTTCTGCATCTAGCTCTGAAAAAATATTTGGCCTTCTAGCAGTGTGTGGGACTTGTTCTATTAGTCCATCTATACTGACCTCCATCACGTTGCAAATTGAATATAATTTTTTTCTGCATCTAGCTCTGAAAAAATATTTTTGCTTCTAGCTGTGTGTGGGACTTGTTAAATTAGTCCATCTATACTGACCTCCATCAGGTTGCAAACTGAATATCATTTTTTTCTGCATCCACCTCTGAAAAAATATTTGGGCTTCTAGCTGTGTGTGGGACTTGTTCTATTAGTCCATCTATACTGACCTCCATCAGGTTGCAAATTGAATATAATATTTTTCTGCATCTAGCTCTGAAAAAATATTTGGCCTTCTAGCAGTGTGTGGGACTTGTTCTATTAGTCCATCTATACTGACCTCCATCAGGTTGCAAATTGAATATAATATTTTTCTGCATCTAGCTCTGAAAAAATATTTGGCCTTCTAGCAGTGTGTGGGACTTGTTCTATTAGTCCATCTATACTGACCTCCATCAGGTTGCAAATTGAATATAATATTTTTCTGCATCTAGCTCTGAAAAAATATTTGGCTTTCTAGCAGTGTGTGGGACTTGTTCTATTAGTCCATCTATACTGACCTCCATCACGTTGCAAATTGAATATAAATTTTTTCTGCATCTAGCTCTGAAAAAATATTTGGGCTTCTAGCTGTGTGTGGGACTGGTTCTATTAGTCCATCTATACTGACCTCCATCAGGTTGCAAATTGAATATAATATTTTTCTGCATCTAGCTCTGAAAAAATATTTGGCCTTCTAGCAGTGTGTGGGACTTGTTCTATTAGTACATCTATACTGACCTCCATCAGGTTGCAAATTGAATATAATATTTTTCTGCATCTAGCTCTGAAAAAATATTTGGCCTTCTAGCAGTGTGTGGGACTTGTTCTATTAGTCCATCTATACTGACCTCCATCAGGTTGCAAATTGAATATAATATTTTTCTGCATCTAGCTCTGAAAAAATATTTGGCCTTCTAGCAGTGTGTGGGACTTGTTCTATTAGTCCATCTATACTGACCTCCATCAGGTTGCAAATTGAATATAATATTTTTCTGCATCTAGCTCTGAAAAAATATTTGGCCTTCTAGCAGTGTGTGGGACTTGTTCTATTAGTCCATCTATACTGACCTCCATCACGTTGCAAATTGAATATAATTTTTTTCTGCATCTAGCTCTGAAAAAATATTTGGGCTTCTAGCTGTGTGTGGGACTTGTTCTATTAGTCCATCTATACTGACCTCCATCAGGTTGCAAACTGAATATAATTTTTTTCTGCATCTACCTCTGAAAAAATATTTGGGCTTCTAGCTGTGTGTGGGACTTGTTCTATTAGTCCATTTATACTGACCTCCATCAGGTTGCAAGTTGAATATAATAATTTTCTGCATCTAGCTCTGAAAAAATATTTGGCATTCTAGCTGTGTGTGGGACTTGTTCTATTAGTCCATCTATACTGAACTCCATCATGTTGCAAATTGAATATAATTTTTTTCTGCATCTAGCTATGAAAAAATATTTGGGCTTCTAGCAGTGTGTGGGACTTGTCCTATTAGTCCATCTCTACTGACCTCCATCAGGTTTCAAATTGAATATAATTTTTTTCTGCATCTAGCTCTGAAAAAATATTTGGGCTTCTAGCTGTGTGTGGGACTGGTTCTATTAGTCCATCTATACTGACCTATATCAGGTTGCAAATTGAATATAATATTTTTCTGCATCTAGCTCTGAAAAAATATTTGGCCTTCTAGCAGTGTGTGGGACTTGTTCTATTAGTCCATCTATACTGACCTCCATCAGGTTGCAAATTGAATATAATATTTTTCTGCATCTAGCTCTGAAAAAATATTTGGCCTTCTAGCAGTGTGTGGGACTTGTTCTATTAGTCCATCTATACTGACCTCCATCAGGTTGCAAATTGAATATAATATTTTTCTGCATCTAGCTCTGAAAAAATATTTGGCCTTCTAGCAGTGTGTGGGACTTGTTCTATTAGTCCATCTATACTGACCTCCATCAGGTTGCAAATTGAATATAATATTTTTCTGCATCTAGCTCTGAAAAAATATTTGGCCTTCTAGCAGTGTGTGGGACTTGTTCTATTAGTCCATCTATACTGACCTCCATCACGTTGCAAATTGAATATAATTTTTTTCTGCATCTAGCTCTGAAAAAATATTTGGGCTTCTAGCTGTGTGTGGGACTTGTTCTATTAGTCCATCTATACTGACCTCCATCAGGTTGCAAACTGAATATAATTTTTTTCTGCATCTACCTCTGAAAAAATATTTGGGCTTCTAGCTGTGTGTGGGACTTGTTCTATTAGTCCATTTATACTGACCTCCATCAGGTTGCAAGTTGAATATAATATTTTTCTGCATCTAGCTCTGAAAAAATATTTGGCATTCTAGCTGTGTGTGGGACTTGTTCTATTAGTCCATCTATACTGAACTCCATCACGTTGCAAATTGAATATAATTTTTTTCTGCATCTAGCTATGAAAAAATATTTGGGCTTCTAGCAGTGTGTGGGACTTGTCCTATTAGTCCATCTCTACTGACCTCCATCAGGTTTCAAATTGAATATAATATTTTTCTGCATCTAGCTCTGAAAAAATATTTGGCCTTCTAGCAGTGTGTGGGACTTGTTCTTTTAGTCCATCTATACTGACCTCCATCAGGTTGCAAATTGAATATAATATTTTTCTGCATCTAGCTCGGAAAAAATATTTGGCCTTCTAGCAGTGTGTGGGATTTGTTCTATTAGTCCATCTATACTGACCTCCATCAGGTTGCAAATTGAATATAATATTTTTCTGCATCTAGCTCTGAAAAAATATTTGGCCTTCTAGCAGTGTGTGGGACTTGTTCTATTAGTCCATCTGTACTGACCTCCATCACGTTGCAAATTGAATATAATTTTTTTCTGCATCTAGCTCTGAAAAAATATTTGGGCTTCTAGCTGTGTGTGGGACTTGTTCTATTAGTCCATCTATACTGACCTCCATCAGGTTGCAAACTGAATATAATTTTTTTCTGCATCTAGCTCTGAAAAAATATTTGGGCTTCTAGCTGTGTGTGGGACTTGTTCTATTAGTCCATCTATACTGACCTCCATCAGGTTGCAAACTGAATATAGTTTTTTTCTGCATCTACCTCTGAAAAAATATTTGGGCTTCTAGCTGTGTGTGGGACTTGTTCTATTAGTCCATCTATACTGACCTCCATCAGGTTGCAAATTGAATATAATATTTTTCTGCATCTAGCTCTGAAAAAATATTTGGCCTTCTAGCAGTGTGTGGGACTTGTTCTATTAGTCCATCTATACTGACCTCCATCACGTTGCAAATTGAATATAATTTTTTTCTGCATCTAGCTCTGAAAAAATATTTGGGCTTCTAGCTGTGTGTGGGACTTGTTCTATTAGTCCATCTATACTGACCTCCATCAGGTTGCAAACTGAATATAATTTTTTTCTGCATCTACCTCTGAAAAAATATTTGGGCTTCTAGCTGTGTGTGGGACTTGTTCTATTAGTCCATTTATACTGACCTCCATCAGGTTGCAAGTTGAATATAATAATTTTCTGCATCTAGCTCTGAAAAAATATTTGGCATTCTAGCTGTGTGTGGGACTTGTTCTATTAGTCCATCTATACTGAACTCCATCATGTTGCAAATTGAATATAATTTTTTTCTGCATCTAGCTATGAAAAAATATTTGGGCTTCTAGCAGTGTGTGGGACTTGTCCTATTAGTCCATCTCTACTGACCTCCATCAGGTTTCAAATTGAATATAATTTTTTTCTGCATCTAGCTCTGAAAAAATATTTGGGCTTCTAGCTGTGTGTGGGACTGGTTCTATTAGTCCATCTATACTGACCTATATCAGGTTGCAAATTGAATATAATATTTTTCTGCATCTAGCTCTGAAAAAATATTTGGCCTTCTAGCAGTGTGTGGGACTTGTTCTATTAGTCCATCTATACTGACCTCCATCAGGTTGCAAATTGAATATAATATTTTTCTGCATCTAGCTCTGAAAAAATATTTGGCCTTCTAGCAGTGTGTGGGACTTGTTCTATTAGTCCATCTATACTGACCTCCATCAGGTTGCAAATTGAATATAATATTTTTCTGCATCTAGCTCTGAAAAAATATTTGGCATTCTAGCAGTGTGTGGGACTTGTTCTATTAGTCCATCTATACTGACCTCCATCAGGTTGCAAATTGAATATAATATTTTTCTGCATCTAGCTCTGAAAAAATATTTGGCCTTCTAGCAGTGTGTGGGACTTGTTCTATTAGTCCATCTATAATGACCTCCATCACGTTGCAAATTGAATATAATTTTTTTCTGCATCTAGCTCTGAAAAAATATTTGGGCTTCTAGCTGTGTGTGGGACTTCTTCTATTAGTCCATCTATACTGACCTCCATCAGGTTGCAAACTGAATATAATTTTTTTCTGCATCTACCTCTGAAAAAATATTTGGGCTTCTAGCTGTGTGTGGGACTTGTTCTATTAGTCCATTTATACTGACCTCCATCAGGTTGCAAGTTGAATATAATATTTTTCTGCATCTAGCTCTGAAAAAATATTTGGCATTCTAGCTGTGTGTGGGACTTGTTCTATTAGTCCATCTATACTGAACTCCATCACGTTGCAAATTGAATATAATTTTTTTCTGCATCTAGCTATGAAAAAATATTTGGGCTTCTAGCAGTGTGTGGGACTTGTCCTATTAGTCCATCTCTACTGACCTCCATCAGGTTTCAAATTGAATATAATATTTTTCTGCATCTAGCTCTGAAAAAATATTTGGCCTTCTAGCAGTGTGTGGGACTTGTTCTTTTAGTCCATCTATACTGACCTCCATCAGGTTGCAAATTGAATATAATATTTTTCTGCATCTAGCTCGGAAAAAATATTTGGCCTTCTAGCAGTGTGTGGGATTTGTTCTATTAGTCCATCTATACTGACCTCCATCAGGTTGCAAATTGAATATAATATTTTTCTGCATCTAGCTCTGAAAAAATATTTGGCCTTCTAGCAGTGTGTGGGACTTGTTCTATTAGTCCGTCTGTACTGACCTCCATCACGTTGCAAATTGAATATAATTTTTTTCTGCATCTAGCTCTGAAAAAATATTTGGGCTTCTAGCTGTGTGTGGGACTTGTTCTATTAGTCCATCTATACTGACCTCCATCAGGTTGCAAACTGAATATAATTTTTTTCTGCATCTAGCTCTGAAAAAATATTTGGGCTTCTAGCTGTGTGTGGGACTTGTTCTATTAGTCCATCTATACTGACCTCCATCAGGTTGCAAACTGAATATAGTTTTTTTCTGCATCTACCTCTGAAAAAATATTTGGGCTTCTAGCTGTGTGTGGGACTTGTTCTATTAGTCCATCTATACTGACCTCCATCAGGTTGCAAATTGAATATAATATTTTTCTGCATCTAGCTCTGAAAAAATATTTGGGCTTCTAGCTGTGTGTGGGACTTGTTCTATTAGTCCATTTATACTGACCTCCATCAGGTTGCAAGTTGAATATAATAATTTTCTGCATCTAGCTCTGAAAAAATATTTGGCATTCTAGCTGTGTGTGGGACTTGTTCTATTAGTCCATCTATACTGAACTCCATCATGTTGCAAATTGAATATAATTTTTTTCTGCATCTAGCTATGAAAAAATATTTGGGCTTCTAGCAGTGTGTGGGACTTGTCCTATTAGTCCATCTCTACTGACCTCCATCAGGTTTCAAATTGAATATAATTTTTTTCTGCATCTAGCTCTGAAAAAATATTTGGGCTTCTAGCTGTGTGTGGGACTGGTTCTATTAGTCCATCTATACTGACCTATATCAGGTTGCAAATTGAATATAATATTTTTCTGCATCTAGCTCTGAAAAAATATTTGGCCTTCTAGCAGTGTGTGGGACTTGTTCTATTAGTCCATCTATACTGACCTCCATCAGGTTGCAAATTGAATATAATATTTTTCTGCATCTAGCTCTGAAAAAATATTTGGCCTTCTAGCAGTGTGTGGGACTTGTTCTATTAGTCCATCTATACTGACCTCCATCAGGTTGCAAATTGAATATAATATTTTTCTGCATCTAGCTCTGATAAAATATTTGGCCTTCTAGCAGTGTGTGGGACTTGTTCTATTAGTCCATCTATACTGACCTCCATCAGGTTGCAAATTGAATATAATATTTTTCTGCATCTAGCTCTGAAAAAATATTTGGCCTTCTAGCAGTGTGTGGGACTTGTTCTATTAGTCCATCTATACTGACCTCCATCACGTTGCAAATTGAATATAATTTTTTTCTGCATCTAGCTCTGAAAAAATATTTGGGCTTCTAGCTGTGTGTGGGACTTGTTCTATTAGTCCATCTATACTGACCTCCATCAGGTTGCAAACTGAATATAATTTTTTTCTGCATCTACCTCTGAAAAAATATTTGGGCTTCTAGCTGTGTGTGGGACTTGTTCTATTAGTCCATTTATACTGACCTCCATCAGGTTGCAAGTTGAATATAATATTTTTCTGCATCTAGCTCTGAAAAAATATTTGGCATTCTAGCTGTGTGTGGGACTTGTTCTATTAGTCCATCTATACTGAACTCCATCACGTTGCAAATTGAATATAATTTTTTTCTGCATCTAGCTATGAAAAAATATTTGGGCTTCTAGCAGTGTGTGGGACTTGTCCTATTAGTCCATCTCTACTGACCTCCATCAGGTTTCAAATTGAATATAATATTTTTCTGCATCTAGCTCTGAAAAAATATTTGGCCTTCTAGCAGTGTGTGGGACTTGTTCTTTTAGTCCATCTATACTGACCTCCATCAGGTTGCAAATTGAATATAATATTTTTCTGCATCTAGCTCGGAAAAAATATTTGGCCTTCTAGCAGTGTGTGGGATTTGTTCTATTAGTCCATCTATACTGACCTCCATCAGGTTGCAAATTGAATATAATATTTTTCTGCATCTAGCTCTGAAAAAATATTTGGCCTTCTAGCAGTGTGTGGGACTTGTTCTATTAGTCCATCTGTACTGACCTCCATCACGTTGCAAATTGAATATAATTTTTTTCTGCATCTAGCTCTGAAAAAATATTTGGGCTTCTAGCTGTGTGTGGGACTTGTTCTATTAGTCCATCTATACTGACCTCCATCAGGTTGCAAACTGAATATAATTTTTTTCTGCATCTAGCTCTGAAAAAATATTTGGGCTTCTAGCTGTGTGTGGGACTTGTTCTATTAGTCCATCTATACTGACCTCCATCAGGTTGCAAACTGAATATAGTTTTTTTCTGCATCTACCTCTGAAAAAATATTTGGGCTTCTAGCTGTGTGTGGGACTTGTTCTATTAGTCCATCTATACTGACCTCCATCAGGTTGCAAATTGAATATAATATTTTTCTGCATCTAGCTCTGAAAAAATATTTGGGCTTCTAGCTGTGTGTGGGACTTGTTCTATTAGTCCATTTATACTGACCTCCATCAGGTTGCAAGTTGAATATAATAATTTTCTGCATCTAGCTCTGAAAAAATATTTGGCATTCTAGCTGTGTGTGGGACTTGTTCTATTAGTCCATCTATACTGAACTCCATCATGTTGCAAATTGAATATAATTTTTTTCTGCATCTAGCTATGAAAAAATATTTGGGCTTCTAGCAGTGTGTGGGACTTGTCCTATTAGTCCATCTCTACTGACCTCCATCAGGTTTCAAATTGAATATAATTTTTTTCTGCATCTAGCTCTGAAAAAATATTTGGGCTTCTAGCTGTGTGTGGGACTGGTTCTATTAGTCCATCTATACTGACCTATATCAGGTTGCAAATTGAATATAATATTTTTCTGCATCTAGCTCTGAAAAAATATTTGGCCTTCTAGCAGTGTGTGGGACTTGTTCTATTAGTCCATCTATACTGACCTCCATCAGGTTGCAAATTGAATATAATATTTTTCTGCATCTAGCTCTGAAAAAATATTTGGCCTTCTAGCAGTGTGTGGGACTTGTTCTATTAGTCCATCTATACTGACCTCCATCAGGTTGCAAATTGAATATAATATTTTTCTGCATCTAGCTCTGATAAAATATTTGGCCTTCTAGCAGTGTGTGGGACTTGTTCTATTAGTCCATCTATACTGACCTCCATCAGGTTGCAAATTGAATATAATATTTTTCTGCATCTAGCTCTGAAAAAATATTTGGCCTTCTAGCAGTGTGTGGGACTTGTTCTATTAGTCCATCTATACTGACCTCCATCACGTTGCAAATTGAATATAATTTTTTTCTGCATCTAGCTCTGAAAAAATATTTGGGCTTCTAGCTGTGTGTGGGACTTGTTCTATTAGTCCATCTATACTGACCTCCATCAGGTTGCAAACTGAATATAATTTTTTTCTGCATCTACCTCTGAAAAAATATTTGGGCTTCTAGCTGTGTGTGGGACTTGTTCTATTAGTCCATTTATACTGACCTCCATCAGGTTGCAAGTTGAATATAATATTTTTCTGCATCTAGCTCTGAAAAAATATTTGGCATTCTAGCTGTGTGTGGGACTTGTTCTATTAGTCCATCTATACTGAACTCCATCACGTTGCAAATTGAATATAATTTTTTTCTGCATCTAGCTATGAAAAAATATTTGGGCTTCTAGCAGTGTGTGGGACTTGTCCTATTAGTCCATCTCTACTGACCTCCATCAGGTTTCAAATTGAATATAATATTTTTCTGCATCTAGCTCTGAAAAAATATTTGGCCTTCTAGCAGTGTGTGGGACTTGTTCTTTTAGTCCATCTATACTGACCTCCATCAGGTTGCAAATTGAATATAATATTTTTCTGCATCTAGCTCTGAAAAAATATTTGGGCTTCGGCTTCAAGCTGCGTGTGGGACTTGTTCTATTAGTCCATCTATACTGACCTCCATCAGGTTGCAAATTGAATATAATATTTTTCTGCATCTAGCTCTGAAAAAATATTTGGGCTTCGGCTTCAAGCTGCGTGTGGGACTTGTTCTATTAGTCCATCTATACTGACCTCCATCAGGTTGCAAACTGAATATAATTTTTTCCTGCATCTACCTCTGAAAAAATATTTGGGCTTCTAGCTGTGTGTGGGACTTGTTCTATTAGTCCATCTATACTGACCTCCATCAGGTTGCAAATTGAATATAATATTTTTCTGCATCTAGCTCTGAAAAAATATTTGGCCTTCTAGCAGTGTGTGGGACTTGTTCTATTAGTCCATCTATACTGACCTCCATCAGGTTGCAAATTAAATATAATATTTTTCTGCATCTAGCTCTGAAAAAATATTTGGCCTTCTAGCAGTGTGTGGGACTTGTTCTATTAGTCCATCTGTACTGACCTCCATCACGTTGCAAATTGAATATAATTTTTTTCTGCATCTAGCTCTGAAAAATTATTTGGGCTTCTAGCTGTGTGTGGGACTTGTTCTATTAGTCCATCTATACTGACCTCCATCAGGTTGCAAACTGAATATAATTTTTTTCTGCATCTAGCTCTGAAAAAATATTTGGGCTTCTAGCTGTGTGTGGGACTTGTTCTATTAGTCCATCTATACTGACCTCCATCAGGTTGCAAACTGAATATAATTTTTTTCTGCATCTACCTCTGAAAAAATATTTGGGCTTCTAGCTGTGTGTGGGACTTGTTCTATTAGTCCATCTATACTGACCTCCATCAGGTTGCAAATTGAATATAATATTTTTCTGCATGTAGCTCTGAAAAAATATTTGGGCTTCGGCTTCAAGCTGCGTGTGGGACTTGTTCTATTAGTCCATCTATACTGACCTCCATCAGGTTGCAAACTGAATATAATTTTTTCCTGCATCTACCTCTGAAAAAATATTTGGGCTTCTAGCTGTGTGTGGGACTTGTTCTATTATTCCATCTATACTGACCTCCATCAGGTTGCAAATTGAATATAATATTTTTCTGCATCTAGCTCTGAAAAAATATTTGGCCTTCTAGCAGTGTGTGGGACTTGTTCTATTAGTCCATCTATACTGACCTCCATCAGGTTGCAAATTGAATATAATATTTTTCTGCATCTAGCTCTGAAAAAATATATGGCCTTCTAGCAGTGTGTGGGACTTGTTCTATTAGTCCATCTATACTGACCTCCATCAGGTTGCAAATTGAATATAATATTTTTCTGCATCTAGCTCGGAAAAAATATTTGGCCTTCTAGCAGTGTGTGGGACTTGTTCTATTAGTCCATCTATACTGACCTCCATCAGGTTGCAAATTGAATATAATATTTTTCTGCATCTAGCTTTGAAAAAATATTTGGCCTTCTAGCAGTGTGTGGGACTTGTTCTATTAGTCCATTTATACTGACCTCCATCAGGTTGCAAGTTGAATATAATATTTTTCTGCATCTAGCTCTGAAAAAATATTTGGCATTCTAGCTGTGTGTGGGACTTGTTCTATTAGTCCATCTATACTGAACTCCATCACGTTGCAAATTGAATATAATTTTTTTCTGCATCTAGCTATGAAAAAATATTTGGGCTTCTAGCAGTGTGTGGGACTTGTCCTATTAGTCCATCTCTACTGACCTCCATCAGGTTCAAATTGAATATAATATTTTTCTGCATCTAGCTCTGAAAAAATATTTGGCCTTCTAGCAGTGTGTGGGACTTGTTCTATTAGTCCATCTATACTGACCTCCATCAGGTTGCAAATTGAATATAATATTTTTCTGCATCTAGCTCGGAAAAAATATTTGGCCTTCTAGCAGTGTGTGGGATTTGTTCTATTAGTCCATCTATACTGACCTCCATCAGGTTGCAAATTGAATATAATATTTTTCTGCATCTAGCTCTGAAAAAATATTTGGCCTTCTAGCAGTGTGTGGGACTTGTTCTATTAGTCCATCTGTACTGACCTCCATCACGTTGCAAATTGAATATAATTTTTTTCTGCATCTAGCTCTGAAAAAATATTTGGGCTTCTAGCTGTGTGTGCGACTTGTTCTATTAGTCCATCTATACTGACCTCCATCAGGTTGCAAACTGAATATAATTTTTTTCTGCATCTAGCTCTGAAAAAATATTTGGGCTTCTAGCTGTGTGTGGGACTTGTTCTATTAGTCCATCTATACTGACCTCCATCAGGTTGCAAACTGAATATAATTTTTTTCTGCATCTACCTCTGAAAAAATATTTGGGCTTCTAGCTGTGTGTGGGACTTGTTCTATTAGTCCATCTATACTGACCTCCATCAGGTTGCAAATTGAATATAATATTTTTCTGCATCTAGGTCTGAAAAAATATTTGGGCTTCGGCTTCAAGCTGCGTGTGGGACTTGTTCTATTAGTCCATCTATACTGACCTCCATCAGGTTGCAAACTGAATATAATTTTTTCCTGCATCTACCTCTGAAAAAATATTTGGGCTTCTAGCTGTGTGTGGGACTTGTTCTATTAGTCCATCTATACTGACCTCCATCAGGTTGCAAATTGAATATAATATTTTTTTGCATCTAGCTCTGAAAAAATATTTGGCCTTCTAGCAGTGTGTGGGACTTGTTCTATTAGTCCATCTATACTGACCTCCATCAGGTTGCAAATTGAATATAATATTTTTCTGCATCTAGCTCTGAAAAAATATTTGGCCTTCTAGCAGTGTGTGGGACTTGTTCTATTAGTCCATCTGTACTGACCTCCATCACGTTGCAAATTGAATATAATTTTTTTCTGCATCTAGCTCTGAAAAAATATTTGGGCTTCTAGCTGTGTGTGGGACTTGTTCTATTAGTCCATCTATACTGACCTCCATCAGGTTGCAAACTGAATACAATTTTTTTCTGCATCTAGCTCTGAAAAAATATTTGGGCTTCTAGCTGTGTGTGGGACTTGTTCTATTAGTCCATCTATACTGACCTCCATCAGGTTGCAAACTGAATATAATTTTTTTCTGCATCTACCTCTGAAAAAATATTTGGGCTTCTAGCTGTGTGTGGGACTTGTTCTATTAGTCCATCTATACTGACCTCCATCAGGTTGCAAATTGAATATAATATTTTTCTGCATGTAGCTCTGAAAAAATATTTGGGCTTCGGCTTCAAGCTGCGTGTGGGACTTGTTCTATTAGTCCATCTATACTGACCTCCATCAGGTTGCAAACTGAATATAATTTTTTCCTGCATCTACCTCTGAAAAAATATTTGGGCTTCTAGCTGTGTGTGGGACTTGTTCTATTATTCCATCTATACTGACCTCCATCAGGTTGCAAATTGAATATAATATTTTTCTGCATCTAGCTCTGAAAAAATATTTGGCCTTCTAGCAGTGTGTGGGACTTGTTCTATTAGTCCATCTATACTGACCTCCATCAGGTTGCAAATTGAATATAATATTTTTCTGCATCTAGCTCTGAAAAAATATTTGGCCTTCTAGCAGTGTGTGGGACTTGTTCTATTAGTCCATCTATACTGACCTCCATCAGGTTGCAAATTGAATATAATATTTTTCTGCATCTAGCTCTGAAAAAATATCTGGCCTTCTAGCAGTGTGTGGGACTTGTTCTATTAGTCCATCTATACTGACCTCCATCACGTTGCAAATTGAATATAATTTTTTTCTGCATCTAGCTCGGAAAAAATATTTGGCCTTCTAGCAGTGTGTGGGACTTGTTCTATTAGTCCATCTATACTGACCTCCATCAGGTTGCAAATTGAATATAATATTTTTCTGCATCTAGCTTTGAAAAAATATTTGGCCTTCTAGCAGTGTGTGGGACTTGTTCTATTAGTCCATCTATACTGACCTCCATCACGTTGCAAATTGAATATAATTTTTTTCTGCATCTAGCTCTGAAAAAATATTTGGGCTTCTAGCTGTGTGTGGGACTTGTTCTATTAGTCCATCTATACTGACCTCCATCAGGTTGCAAACTGAATATAATTTTTTTCTGCATCTAACCCAGACAATAGTTTTGGCCTAATTCCACAGTTTGGCCGCTCTCCTCTGCTCGGTTCCCATCCATTGTTTTTTTGTACAAACAACTCCAGAGTTGTGAATTAGTTAACAACTAAAATGAGTGGAAAAAGGCCTGCTGCTGGTGGAAAGGGGAATAGGCGTGTTGGGAAGGGGTAAAAAGGTTGTGTCCGTGGAGTAGGTGTTAAAGCAGCAGTAACATCTGCAGAAGAAAGACCGTCTTCCAGCATAACTAAAATGTCTACTTCTTTTCGCGGACAATGTGATAAGATCCCTTTCTTACTGCCACGCCAATCGCTACAAATTCCAGATGAGGCACAAAAACAGCAGGTGCTTCAACGGATATCAAGTGCTCCTTTAAGTGGGCTCACCTCCACATCAACTTCAACATCACAAATACTCCAGTCCTCAGAGGTGTCACCCCAATCGCACTTGCTTCCTCACAGCTCCCAAATCTCCAGCTGCCCGTCTGAGTATGAGGTAGATCAGATGGTTGAGTCTGCAGAGCTGTTTACTCATACTATAGCCTGGGAATCAGAGGTCGGCTCCAGCGCTTCTGTGAATCCAGACGAGGAAATGATCTGCACTGATGCCCAGAATCTTTATGAGTCGGATCCAGGACCAGACGCAGAAGGTTCTGACCATATTGTAGACCCTCATTCCCAAACTGTACCTCCTGTTGGTGGAGACAATGAGGAAGACGATGATGAGACTCAAATACCTGATTGGAGCGACAACTTTAGTTTTTTGTCAGGGCAGGAACAGGTTGGCTCTGAGGACGACTGGTGTGATAACACACAGGTGATGATGATGAGGTTGGAGATCCCACTTGCTGTCAACCCACAGTCAGCCAAGAGATGAGGTCAGCAGAGGAGGTGGAGAAGGATGCTAGTGACGACGAGGTCAGGTTGCGCCTTCCTGGACAGAGACGTAGTACTGGAAGCACGTCAACAACTGCATCCTCAAACACAACTCTGCCTCTGACCACAAGTCGTGGTGGCTCTTCAGGTCGCATGGGTGCTAAGCCTTGCATATCCTGGGCATTTTTTCAGATCGATAAAGATGACCCAACTCGTGTTATCTGTAACATTTGTCAGCAAAAGCTAAGTAGTGGCCAAAAAATACATAGTTTGAGTACTTTATGCATGAACCGGCACATGGACATGAAGCATAAGTTGCAGTGGGAAGCTCACTGTGCTACAATGCGGCCTAGCCGGCCGGGCCAACCACCGTCTGCCCCATCTTGTGCATCTGCGGCCTCTTCATCCTCTGTGACTGGGGGGACAGCAGTCACACCTGTTTTGGGACGCAGACCTGCCACCTCTTTACCCGCAAAAGCCAGCGTGATTGGCAGGTCATCATTTTCTTTGGATGTGGTAACACCAGCTGGTGTTGAGCGCTGTCCGACATCGATAGCACCACCTTTGGATCAAGGCAACCTAACATGTCCGCCTGCATCTTCCTCACAGACATGTAGTTTGCCGGGTACACCCTTATCAACCCCGTCTAAGCACAACAGCCAGCCCTCAGTCCCTCAGATGTGGACAAGTAAAATACAATTTCCTACTAGCCATGAGAAAGCTAAGAGGTTGAATTTCACCATCTGCAAGCTCTTGGCTACAGAAATTCTGCCTTTCCGCCTGGTGGACACAGAGGATTTTCGAGACCTTATGTCCGTCGCAGTGCCCCAGTACCAGATGCCCAGTCGGCACTACTTCTCAAAGAAAGGTGTGCCTGCGCTCCACCAGCATGTCGCACACAACATCACCGCTTCTTTGAGAAACTCTGTGTGTGACAGGGTGCATTTCACCACAGACACTTGGACGAGTAGGCATGGACAGGGGCGTTACATGTCGCTGACTGGGCACTGGGTAACTATGGTGACAGAAGGACAAGGGGCTGCTGTCCAAGTCTTGCCGTCCCCACGAGTTGTGCGTCAATCCTCTTTATGTCAAAGTTCCTCCACTGCTTCTGACTCCTCAACCTCCTCTCGGTCCTCCACCTGCACCCAAAGCCTGTCTCGTCATGCCACAAGCTTTCTAACTGTGCAGAAGGGATCCTGCACACCTCCTTACTATGCTGGCAGCAGGGCTCAACGTCATCAGACGGTTTTTACTTTGCAATGTCTGGGAAATGTGAGTCACACAGCTGAGGAGTTGTGGTCAGCTCTGGAGAACCAATTTCATGAATGGTTGTCTCCACTGGACCTGAAACCAGGGAAGGCCATGTGCGACAATGCTGCAAACCTGGGTGCGGCCCTTCGCCGGGGCAATGTCACACACGTGCCTTGTATGGCCCACGTGTTGAACCTGGTTGTCCAGAAATTTTTAGCCCACTATCCTGGACTAGATGGCCTTCTGCAGAGGGCACGGTCGCTGTGTGCTCACTTCTGCCGTTTGCATCCCGCAGCTCAGCGACTTATATCTCTACAGAAGTCGTTGGGCCTGCCACTTCACCGGATAAAATACGATGTGCCTACCCACTGGAATTCAACTCTGCACATGTTGCAGCGACTGTGGCAGCACCGACAAGCCCTGGTGCAATACGTTCTGACGTATAGCCTGGGCCAACAGGATCCAGAGGTGGGACAAATCACGCTGGAGGAGTGGTCTCAGATTAGGGACCTATGCACCCTTCTGCACAGTTTTGAAATGGCGACGAAGATGTTTAGTGGTGACGATGCCATTATCAGCATGACTATTCCGGTGATTTACATGCTGGAGCACATGTTAAACAGAATTCGGAGTCAGGTGGTGGCACAAGAGGTGGTGGAGGAAGTAGAGGAGGAGGAGTTGTATGCGGAAGGGCTAACATCTGCAAGGTCCAGACGGTCGGCAGCACAAAGGTGGCAGGCATGTGAGGGTGGGGGAGATGGATTTACCAGGGTGCATGGTAGCAGCCAAACTAGTGAGGAAGGTGCAGGAGCCCAGGAAGAGGTGGAGGACGAACTGATGGAAGACTCATCAGATGAGGGAGACCTTGATCACATTTCTGTTGTGCGAGGTTGGGGGGAGAGGACAGAGGAAGGAAGCATGATTGTTACCTCGCCACCAACACAACAGGGACTTGGTGCTCCTGGATGCATAAGTGCCTTCTTGCTGCACTACCTGCAACATGACCCTCGAATTGGGAGAATTAGAAATAATCCTGACTACTGGGTTGCCACACTGTTAGATCCCCGGTACAAAAGTAAATTTGCAGAAATCATTCCTGCCATAGAAAGGGATGCACGCATGCAGGAGTATCAGCAGAGACTGTTGTAGAATCTTACATGTGCTTTTCCACAAAACACCAGTGGTGCACGTAGTGAATCTCACAGTTCCAACTTGCCAACCGTGGGACCGTCGAGTGTTCAGCACTCAATCCGTAACAGAAACAGAGTATCTGCTGATAACATCAATTTTGCGGAATCATTTCACCACTTTTTTAGCTTATCCTTTGCAAGGCCACAGGAGACAAGAAGTCTGACACATAGTCAACGCCTAGTGACGATGGTACAGGAGTATCTCCAAGTAAACATTGAAGCCATGACTGTGTCACTGGACCCTTGCTCTTTTTGAGCTTCCAATCTGGATAAATGGCCGGAGCTCGCCACTTACGCCTTGGAGATCTTGTCATGCTCCGCAGCCAGCATTCTGTCTGAATGTGTGTTCAGCGCTGCTGGTGGTGTGCTGACAGATAAGCGCACGCGGCTCTCCACTGATAATGTAGACAGACTCACGTTCATAAAGATGAACAAATCATGGATCCGAAATGACTTTTCTACCCCTGTGTCATCCTGGGGAGAGTAAAAGCTTGATGATTGGTTAAAATCACCTCACCAACCATTTTAAGCTTTCAAATTGCTAATCATGTTTATCTGTATCTTGGCTGGAAAATAATTTGGGCTTTGTAGCAGTGTGCAGTACTGATTCTATTAGGCCATCTATGCTAAGCTCCACCAGATTTAAAATGAATAATAATTTTTAGCTGCATCTAGCCCGGAAAATAATTTTGGGGCTCCGAGATGCGCAAGACACATAAGTGCCTTCTTGCTGCACTACCTGCAACATGACCCTCAGATTGTCAGAATTCGAAGTAATCCTTACTACTGGGTTGCCACACTCTTAGATCCCCCACACTTTTCGATCAACCTTTTCATTTTAATAAAGACCAAAAAAATGGTCATTTTTGAAATTATAAGCATTAGCAGGTTATTAGAAACTGAAATCAAACAGTTTTCAACTCAAAACTTTATTCTAGGTGATGTTACATTTGCACATAGGACCCCTTGTTCGAAAGGAGCTTCTGAACTCTCTCGTCCATTGAATTTGTCAGGTTTTGGATGGTTTCTGCTTCAATTGTTTTGCATGAGGACAGAATACCCTCCCAGAGCTGTTGCTTAGATGTGAACTGCCTCCCGCCATCATAGACACTCCTTTTGATGATGCTCCAGAGGTTCTGAATGGGGTAGAGGTCAGGGGAGCATGGGGGTCACACCATAAGTTTGTCCCCTTTTATGCCCATATCAGCCAGAGATGCAGATGTGTTATGTGCAGCATGAGACGGTGCATTATCATGCATGAAAATGATCTTGGTGTGGAATACACGGTTCTTCTACTTGAACCATGCCAGGAAGTGCTGTTTGAGAAACTCCACCTACATTATGGAGTTCATCTTTACCCCTTTAGGGATACTAAAGGGGCCGACAATCTCTCTCCCATGATTCCAGCCCAAAACATTACTCCACCTCCTCCTTGTTGGCGCTGTAGCCGTGTTTGCGTGGGGTGTCCAGCAACCAGCCATCCTCCACTCCATCCATCTGGACCATCGAGCGTTGCACGGCACTCATCCGTGAACAAAACAGTTTTGAAATCAGTCTTCATGTAATGTTTGGCCCACTGGAGCCGTTTCTGCTTGTGTGCAGTGGATAGAGGAGGTCGACAGGATGGCGTACGCACAGCTGCAAACCTCTGAAGGACCCTGCATCTTGTTGTTCGGGGGATGTTGGAGGCACCAGCAGCTTCAAAAACTTGTCTGCTGCTATGACAAGGCTTTTTTGCCGCTGCTCTTTTAACCTGACGTAATTGCCTGTAGGAAAGAGTCCTCAATTTGCCCTTATCAGCACGCACACGTGTGTACTGTGAATCAGCTACATACTTCTTGATTGCCAAGACACTTCATCCTGATCATCGCACAATGTTGATTGTATTCATGCCTTGACCTAAACACTCCACAATTTGTTGCTTCTCAGCAGCCGACACATCCTTTTTCTTTCCCATTTTGGCAGAAAAGGTAGGCTGCTTAATAATGTGGGACAGCCTTCTTAAGTAGTCTTGCCATTCATTGGACACACCTGCCAAACTAATTAGCACAGGTGTCTGCAATTGCTTACAGTGATATAAAGAGCCCTGACACACATCACCATCAATGAGTTTAACTGACAAACAAAAAAATTCTTCCCTTATCACTCCTAAACACTTTTTGCATAATAATTTGGAACACAGTGTACATGTGCTTTTCCACAAAACACCAGTGATTCAAGTAGTGAATCTTACAGTTCTAACTTGCCAACCGTGGTCTGTATGGAGTTGTTCAATAAAGGGCCCAAAATTAAGATAACATAGACTGGAGAGGTCTCTATGAATAGGAATTCCTAAGAATTTGATACCCTGTGAGGGCCAGGCAAAGGGAAAATTGGACTGGATGGAATCCTGTATGGATTTGGGGAGGGAGACATCGAGGGCCTCAGACTTCGCTGTATTGATTTTAAAATTTGACCATGTAACAAAGTGATCTATTTCAGCCATAACAGCAGGGATGGATATATGTGATTGAGTGATATATACTAGGACATCATCAGCAAATAGAGAGCACTTGTACTCGGTGCCTCCCACCTCAATCCACCTAATATTGGGGTTATGGCAAATTGATGAGAACAGGTGCTCCGTCACTAGGATGTATAAGAGAGGGGACAGAGGACATCCCTGCCTTGTCCCATTGGTGATTATGAAAGGTGATGAAAATGTTCTGACACGCCCCCTGGGCCTTGGGACATCCAGAGCCGGACCCTTTTTGGTGGATGCTGTTGGTTGTAGTCTCCGTGGCGGTGACCGGGTTCCGTGGCTCAGGGCGGTCAAACCAGTGGTGGAACTATTTATGTGGTTTTGATGTTTAAATGTCCGACTACGCCACCCGTGGATTGCGGTCAGAGTGAACCGCCGCTGCAGGGCAGACCGCTGAGGCTGGTGTTGTGGGTGCAGCAGAGCGTAGCATAACTCCCCACGGGAGGAGTATAGCCTCAGGGCAGTGTATGCGGAGGATGGGGGTGATGGTGCAGGGCAGCAGCAGTAACGACACGGAGTCAGTGATGCAGTCCAGGGCCTTTACTCACAGTTCTTATTATCCAGACCACTTCTGCAGGTAACGGCTGCCCACGTCGTACTGTGCTCACCAGGTGAGGGGCTCAGACAACTCCCAGATAACTTTGGAGCGCTTCACAGGACCCACTTTGTGTGTCCTTTGTCTGGCCTTTCTTACCAACCCTTCTGTCCAGCTGCCTCGGGCCTCCTCTTGGTAAACTTGGCGCCAGTTTCCCTGACCCTATGTGCTGCCCTCCTAGCGGGTGTAGCGAGGGGCTGCGCCACATAAAATGTCACAGCCTCCAGTTTCTAGCTGAGGGTCGTTTCCCGCCTCCACTAGTTTCAGGGACCGGTCTCCCCCTTTGGCCTGACCCCTCCACGCAGGTGGATTCGGGCGTGCGGTGGCGCATCGCCCGTCCACACCCCTGGGATCACTTCGTTCCTCGTTCCTGGAGCCTTCTCCGCTCCTCTTCCTTCCTTCTCCCTCTTCCAGGCCTGGGCCTCTGTTACTAGGCCCGCCTCTGGAGCAGAGCTCATGCAGAGCCCCTGCTCCCTGTCACTTCTCCTCAGACTTCTCTGCACTGAACTAAGATGGTGACCACCTTTTATACTCCCTTCTCAATGCACCCAGGAACTGCTTCCTCCCTGCTCCTGCTCTACAGGGTTCCCCTTCCTCAGTGTTCCCTCCCCCCACTCCAGCCAGGGACAGGGACTGTCGTGCCCATCTCTGGGGCATATTGGTCGCCCTGCCCCACGGCAATGTGGTGTAATGCATGCAGGTGTCGGGGTCCTGATCCACACTCCATCCTTACCTGAGAGTGAGATATCACACCTCTGGGTGAGGTGCAATACCTCTGCAGCAACCGAGCCCTCAGGGTGCTACAGATCCATTTATCTTCAGCCTAGGTGACGCATTGCGATACAGGGCCGTGATTTTGGCTATAAAAGGGTCCCCTAGACCCCTACCCCAAGCTTTTTAAGAGAATAATATATGGCGTGCCAGGAGACTCTATGGAATGCTTTCTCAGCATCCAACGAGAGTATCTAATTACAAATTTTTAACTGCATCTAGCCCAGGAAATACTTTGTGCCTAGTAGCAGTGTCTGCTAGTCAGCGGATTATCCCGGCTGTTAAGCAAGCTACACCACCTGTAGTTTGAACACTTAATTTTTTCAAAGGAAATGCTTCGGGACCACGGGATACTCAGTGAAGAGCATCAGGAGGCACCCCAAGGCATAGGGGCTGGAACTGGCGGTAGGACGCCTTGCAGTGGACAGCCAAGCTCGATCCTTATAAAAGCTTTTTAACTGCAGCAGCTTTAGTGGACGCTACTGGAGCTGGAATTACACGGCTGCTGGCATGAGACTTGCCCTTCAATAGATCCTTGTAAAAGGTTTTAAAGTGTATTCATTCAAATTAGAGAGACAATTTAAATTAAAAAGCTTAGAGCTGACTTCACCACAGGGGGGCTCGCTCGACCCACCAGCGGACAGGCACCAGTATTGGGAGAGGGGGGCTGGCCGTCAGGGTCCACCGCGGCTCTGGCACAAACGGAGGTGGCACGGGCAGGAACGGACTGGCCGTGTCGGCTTCTCACTTTTTGGATTTTAGAAGGGCATGACATGCCTATATCTGTGTCTCCCCCTCCTTTTACTCCTCCACCTCTTTTCTTTTCGCATGACTATATGTACTTGTCACTTTTCCATGTGTTAGTTATGTCTTCTGAGCAGTTTGTCAGCTTTTGGACACCTTTGAAGGTGTTTTCTATGTGTTTCTATGTGTTTTTGTTTGCCTGTCATTGGTTTTAACGGTGTTCGACGAACAGTTCGACGAACAGTTCGGCGAACACAAGGGTGTTCGACGAACCGAACCGAACTCGAACACTACGGGGGTGGCTCAACACTAATGGTGACAATACGAAAGTAGAAAGAGAGTTCAGTCCGGAGGAGTTAAACGATGTGAGAAAGTCCCACTCTCGTCGTCGAAGGCGCAAGGGCCACAAAAAGGTTGCTCCTGTAGCCTTTGCTGAAAGGGTAAATTAAGAAAATGCAATGCTGTGTGCCTTTATTCCAAGTGTGTATCCTCCTTTAGAAATAGGGGAGACCAGGATGGAAGAGGAGGTTGCCCATCTTGACGAAGGGCGGGAGCCTGTCAGGCAGCAGTATCAGAGTGATGTGCAGCAACTAAGGAAAAATATGTAGAACGTGTCCCCCGACCAGCTGAGCCTGGAGTCTGAACGGCAGAAAATAAACCAGGTTGTGAGGAACTTGCAGCGAGAACTGGAGGAAAGCAGCGAGGAAATCAACAAATGGAAGGAAATGTTCCAGAAAAATAAAGAAGACCTCCGCAAAACCAAAGAGGAGGTTTTTCAGTTGAAGTTTGACAAGGTGGTGTTTGAAGATGAGCTGTACGAGATGAAAGATCGTTTCTCCCTGGTACAGTTAGAGCTGTACCAAGTGAAGAAAGGCTTTGTGGATGCGGAAGAAGCAGAGGTCTCAAGAAAGGAAGTGCAAAGATTTCAGGAGCAGGTGAAGCAGCTGATGCTGGAGAAGCAAAGGCTGGATGAGGGTCTACACCAGAGGGATAGGGAGCTATCTGCCTTAAAAGGGGCGCTGCAGGATGAAGTTTCTGGACGTGATCAAGACCTAGAACGACTGTGCGAATAGTTCAACTGGGAGCTGTGTGAATCCAAGAAGGAGTATGGTGAACTCATGAGGGAGCTGCAGCAATTCCAGGACCAAGTAAAGCCTCTAATGCAGGAGAAGGAGCGGCTGTAGGATTCTCTGTACCAGCGAGACCGGGAGCTATCCGCCCTGAAAGGGGCATTAAAAGATGAAGTGTCTGGTCACGACCGGGATGCAGAAAAGATGCATGAAAAATTCAATAGGGAACTGCAACAAACCAAGAGAGACAATGAGGATCTCCTCAAGGTTAAGAAAAAAATAGAGAATGTTAAGGCTGATGCAGAGCACATGCGCCAAGTGATTGAGACCACTCTACTGGACACCCGTGATGAGAATGATGATCTCTTCAGAAAGATCCCAGCACTGGAAGCTCAGGTGAAGGAGCTGCAGTCGTTCTGTGATGATCTCCAGAGGGCAGAGACGTGCCTTAAGGATGGAATCTGCAGGATGGAAGCTGAACGGAAAAAGGTGGAGGAGTCTATCAGAGAAGCCACAGACCAGGGTCAGGAGTTTGCCACTGGAGAAGGGAGGTATGAAGTAAATACCACCTTGAATAATGCGAGTTTGGATGATTCAGTGGGTGTAAGAGCCGAGATCAAGGAGCTCAAGGAGACACTACAAGCCCATTTGAAGAAAGAGAAGCTTGAGAGACGGACTATCGAGAGCCGAGTGGGCGCATTGGAGACAGAGAGGTCTGAGAGAACTCTACTGATAAAGGAGCAGTTGAAGCAGGAAGAGCTTCAGAGATGGGCTGCTGAGAGGCGATTAGCTGAGCTAGAGGAAAAAGTTTTCAAGCTCAAAGGTCGCCTGGTAAAGTACCAATCAGTGAACGAGTCCGCCTTGGAGAAGGAAAAGGGCAAACAAGGTGCGCTTAATCCTTTATACCATGAGAAGGTGGACCTGAGGAGAATTCAGGAGAAGTCAGCTCAGGGGAAACATACAGGGTGAAGAAGCTGAAAGTCAGTTGTCCCTGAATCCTGAGCCAGATGATCGTTTGGAGACCACTGGTGAGACAGAAACTTCTCGGTACAAGTGCCTCATAGATGTACCCGAAGATTTGAGAGAAGAATGCACCAGCGAGTCCGTGCATGAAGAGTTTAAGAAGGCCGTGGGAGCCTGTAAGGTGTACTCGACCTCAGAAGCTAAACAGCTGGTGGTCCTGTCCACAAACTGCGTTTTTGCCGCCATTGACTTGCATTGGAACGCATGGAATCTGCATCACTTCATCTATACATGCGGATTCCATGCGTTTCAATGTGCGGATGGTACCCGGGTTTGAAGAAGAGGAGACTCTCCTCCGGACCCGGGTACCATAGAACCTGTAAAAAAAGAATAAAATAAAAAATAAATATTTTACTTACCTTCTGATGGCCCCCAGTGTCTTTATCCGATGCGTCCTGGCTTGCCGGCAGCTCGCGATGGTCTGAAAAGGACCTGCCGTGACATCATTTAGTCATGTGACGGGTAATGCGACCGCTGACGTCGGCGGGCCATCAGAAGGTAAGTATATATATATTTTTTTTTTTTTTACCATTCTTTTACTGTCACACTACTGTATATAAATCCATGCCAGTTGCATGGATTTATATAGTGTGACCAAGTTGTCAAGCACTTTCCAAGTGATGCTAAAATCGATTGGAAAGCGCTTGTCAATCCGCATGCAGAAATACATATGAAGAACGCTTCATTTCCACTTGTCCCTGGCAGGAAAAATGCATGTACAATCCGCATGCGTATTTACTGCCAGGGAGATGCAGAAACGCTCAAAAAAAATCCGGAGCATTTCTGCATCGTGGGCACATAGCCTTACATTAATTGTATGGCTTAATATTGAGCACGCGTAGCCATCTAACCACAGCAGGAGGCCGCACGTAGCCATCTATACACAGCGGGAGGCCGCACGGCGCCATCTATACACAGCGGGAGGCCGCACATAGCCATCTATACACAGCAGGAGGCTGCACGTAGCCATCTATATACAGCGGGAGGCTGCAAATAGCCATCTTTATACAGCGGGAGGCCGCACGTAGCCATCTATACACAGCGGGAGGCCGCACGTAGCCATCTATAAACAGTAGGAGGAAGCACGTACCCATCTATACACAGTAGGAGGCCGCACGTAGCCATCTATACATAGCAGGAGGCTGCACATAGCCATCTATACACAGCAGGAGGCCGCACATAGCCATCTATACACAGCGGGAGGCCACACGTAGCCATCTATACACAGCAGGAGGCCGCATATAGCCATCTATACACAGTAGGAGACCGCACGTAACAATCTATATACAGCGGGAGGCCACACGTAGCCATCTGTACACAGCGGGAGGCCGCACGTAGCCATCTATACACAGCGGGAGGTCGCACGTAGCCATCTATACACAGCGGGAGGCTGCACGTAGCCATCTATATACAGCGGGAGGCCGCACGCAGCCATCTATACACAGCGGGAGGCCGCACATAGCCATCTATACACAGCGGGAGGCTGCATGTAGCCATCTATACACAGCAGGGGCCTCATGGTGCCCTCTATACACAGCAGGAGGCCGCACGGTGCCATCTATACACAGCAGGAGGCCGCACGTAGCCATCTATACACAGCAGGAGGCTGCACGGCGCCATCTATACACAGCAGGAGGCCACACGGCGCCATCTATACACAGCAGGAGGCCGCACGGCGCCATCTATATACAGGGGGAGGCCACACGTAGCCATCTATACACAGCGGGAGGCCGCACGTAGCCATCTATACACAGCAGGAGGCTGCACGGCGCCATCTATACACAGCAGGAGGCCGCACGGCGCCATCTATACACAGTGGGAGACCGCACGGTGCCATCTGTACACAGCGGGAGGCCGCATGTAGCCATCTATACACAGCAGGGGCCTCATGGTGCCCTCTATACACAGCAGGAGGCCGCACGGTGCCATCTATACACAGCAGGAGGCCGCACGTAGCCATCTATACGCAGCAGGGGGCCGCACGGTGCCATCTATACACAGCAGGGGGCCGCACGGCACCATAATTACACAGCAGGAGGCGGCACGGCACCATCTATACACAGCAGGGGGGCGCACGGTGCCATCTATGCACAGCAGGGGGCCGCATGGCACCATCTATACACAGCGGGAGGCCGCACGGCACCCCCCAGATACAGCGGGAGGCCATACGGCGCCCCCCCAGAGACAGTGGGAGGCTGCACAGTGCCCCCCCAGAGACAACGGGAGGCTGCATGGTGTGCCCCCCAGAGACAGCAAGAGGCCGCACACAGTCACGCCCACACACACAAACATATACATACATACACGCATAAACACATTTGAAACACAAAAATACATATAAACAGACATCACACAATGATATCTGCCTGCACACACACACACACACACTCTCACACACACTCACACACAGTCTCACACAGACACTCTCACACACTCACCATCTCCCTCGGCTCCCGTCGTCCAGCTCCTCTCCAGTGCAGCAGTGCAGGCTGGGTGCGCACTGCGTGACGTCACAGCTAGGAGACACGGTCGCGCACAGGGCCGTGTCTCCTAGCAGTGACGCGGCCGGGCCAGCACAGGGAAGTTAGCAGGTGCAGTGCTGGCCCGGCCGAAGAAGAAGTAGCGGCCGTGCGCCGCTGCTGGGAGAGCGGTCCGGGGGCCCCCTCCACTGTCTGCCGGTATGTGCCGCGGCGCCGCACATATAATGAGGGCAATCTGGCCATAGACACCCCGGGGCCCCGGGCGGTAGCCCAGATTGCCCTCATTATAATCCGCCTATGTATGCAATAGTAACATATGAGAATTAGTATCTGAATATGTCAGCCCATGTGGTATAGAAATTGGATTGAATATTTGTAGGGGTTTCATTTTCAGGATAAAAGTTAGATATGTCTGTCTGCTTGTGAGTCAATGTCCAAGCATCCGTCAATTCTACCTCTTTTATTGAACACATTGCATTTCAAACTTGGCACACTTTGCAAAGTATTGTACCTTACATCAATTTAAGTTTTCTTTTTAATATATTGTGTTCTAAAAAGGAAAAAAAAACATTACCTTGGCAGCAATAGCTACAATAGCTACCAGCTACAATATACCCTGCCTTAAAAAAATATTATTTCATTTTAAAGAAGCATCTGCTCATCTGAAAAGCAGATAATTAGAAATCAAGACCTTGATAATGGCTTTGTTGAGCACTGCACCACATTTTGTAGACTGATTTAGCTTCTGTATTGTTCCATATTCAGCTTGTTTTCAATTCTCAGATTTTCTTAAGGAACTGAAAAATATCCATATATTAGTAAAGTTAGAACAGCAGCCAAACTTTGATATTTCTAATGCTTTCAGTTGCAGAGATGGATTTTGCTTTTCTGTTTTGCAATAGTGAACATTCTTGGGAACGTAACAATAGAAATAATTGTTAATTTCGATTTAGTCACTTTGTTAGTCTGATAATTAATAAAGTGACAGTTTTATAAATTTTTAGTTTTCATCAAGCATTTTATTGCCAATTCAGTGACAACTTAAATGGGTAACATAACTTATTAGATACATTGCATCTCTGTCAGTTCAATTAATTTAATTCCTAAACTTTGTTTTTACTGGATGGAAAAGTAAACTTACTAACTCTAACTAAAAAATCTACATGACATTACTACTTTTGAGAAATGTTTACCTGCCATATATTTTTATCTGTACGGTACTACCGCAGAACTACAATTCCAGTGAATGGAATTCTTAAGAGGAATCTGTCAGTAGGATCAACCTTACTAAGCTGTCTATATGGGCATTTAGGTCATAGGAAGCTGAATAAAGTGATATCTTCATATCTGTGTTTTGATGTCTTATTAAAGTGAAATCCTCATTTTTCTTATATGTAAATGAGCTGTTCCAGGCTATGAGTTGGACACTGATCTGCATGAGACTCTTCTCCCAAGACTTATAGTAAATATAAGGGGAGTTTCCAGTGTGATGTGTAATGGCCGCTCTTCTGATCTCATGCAGAGCTGTGTGTGATTATACCTGACACATCTGCAGGTTTCTCCAAGTGCTTCAGCTTCCATCTTTCACTTTTCCTCACCTTGGCCATGTCTCTGAGAACGGAGCATTCTGTACTTCTGGGCCCCCAGGGAGGTGGCAGTTCTGGAATATGACAGCACTGGAGGATAATAAGTTCCTGATCGCTTCACATTTGATTCTTCTCAAACCTTTGGCAGTTAATGTACGTCTTCTTTTGTCAACAAGTTTTTTGCAGCCTTGATGACTATTTGCAACAAAACTTTTGATGGTTCTGTGATCTTTCCCCAATATCTTAGCAATTTCAAGAGTGTTGCATCCCTCTGTAAGACTTGTAACAATTTTTTACTTTTCAAAGTCAGTCAAGGGTAAAGGGTGTTGATATCCTGAGTAATGATGAGCGAGTATTTTCTGTTAACCCTTTCGGTGAGCATGCTCTGGTGCTCGCCGAGTATCTTCAGCGCGCTCGGGTGTTATGTTTTAGTCGCGCTGTGTGCCTGATTTACGACTGTTTGACAGGTTTAATACATGTGAGGAATGCCTAAGAAACAATCATTCCTCACATGTATACAAGCTGTCAAACAGTCACAAATCATGCACACAGAGCAACTAAAACATAACACCCGAGCGTGCTGAAGATACTTGGCAAACACCCGAGCAGGCTCATAAATCTCGAGTAACGAGCATGCTCACTCATCACTAATCCTGAGGCCTCACCCTCCCTCATTATCCAAATACACAACACTTGATCATCCAATAAGCATTCAATGTTATTCAGCTTAGAACTGTAAAATATGCATGCAAATGAAGATGTGGTCAAAATACTCATGTGCCTAATAATTGTGCTCACAGTGTATAGTATAATTCAGAAGGAAACCTAAGTGGATGACATCAGTCCCTATCTGTAAACCATTGGCCCTCATATTTAAATAACAACCCATACACTTTCAATGTATACATTTTTGTTACTGGATGAAGCGACATTGTAACTAATTGGTATTATAATTTTTATAAGGATATGGGTGGACACATTTGTATACCAGCTGTATAATCTCCAAAAAAGATACAAACATGGTTTTTCCCCATAATATTTCAGAACACATTAGCATGACTGAAACACGACTGCTGCACATATATTTATTCTTAAGTAGCTCTCGCTCTTCTTGGCAGCAGTGCAAGGCTAGAAGCCTGTTGAAAGCAGCCTTTTGTGGTGACTAGGCTTTTCACTGTTCAGATAAATGTACACCTCAGGGTTTTACAATCTTTAGCCGAGCAGTGGACCAGGAAAGAAAGCAATTTTCCAAAGAAAAAAGATAGAAGGCGGCATAAAATCAGTAATTTAGGTGCCCATAGCAAGTACATCTAAGCTCTAACCATTACAATGACACTTTAGGTGGCTGAAACAGATTGTGGCTGATTTTATAACTTATGATTGTAACAGAATTGTCATATTGAATCTAATGCTTGCCATGGATCTACAACAGTAAGGTCTATTAGGTTTTCTATACAAATGTAGATAGACAGATCGATGAATAGATGGATAGACACCTCTAAGAAAAACTCTTGAAAAAGACCAGCCCTGCACTATTTAGATTCAGCAAAACTTCCCCCAAAGGCTATTTTTTTGAGAATTCTACCCCTGTAGCTATACCATAAATGTCTAAAGGGGAATACCACTTTAAAGGGGTTTTCCAGTGAACAACCTCTATAGCATGTCAATAAGGGCTCATACTCATCTGCGAGAAAAACGGAAGAGTGCAATCCAATAAAAAATCGGATTGCACTCTGACCAATGTTATTCAATGGGTTACAGCTCATCTGCGATTTTTTTCTCAGCTGAAATCGGACTGAGCAAAAAATCGCAGCATGCTGCCTTTTGCCGTGTATCTCGGACGAGACTCGCCAATGCAAGTCAATGGGTGCGAGAAAAAAATCTCACGACACTCGGACCATGCGAGTGCGGTCCAATTTTTAAGCACCCGTCTCCTTGAAAACCTGAAAATTCTTTAGCTGCATACAGTAAAATCACAGCGGGGCCCGACATTATAGAATAGAGAGAAGATATATATATATAGACTAGATAGTTATTAGAAAGATGTCAGTGACATATATAATTAGTACAGTGAATGTGTACTTTACTGTATATGTATTTTAGCATTAAATTAATACATTTCTGAAAAAAATAGCGTGACATCCCCCCGTAATTTTATTAACCGGCAGAGGGAAAGCAGACAGCTGGGGGGCAGATATTTATAGCCTGGGAAGGGGGTAATATCCATGGAGGTTCCAATGCTATTACTATCAGCTTTCAGCTGTATACTTAGCGTTTACTGGTTATTAAAATGGGGGACCCCCAAAAAAATTGATGTGGGGGCCCCCTATTTTAACAAACAGCAAAGGCTAGGCAGATAGCTGGGGTCTGATATTAATAGCGTAGGAAGGGGCCATGAATATTGGCCCCCTCCCAGACTACAAACATCAGCTCTCAGCTGCTCCAGAAAAGGAGCATCCATAAGATGCACCAATTCTGGCGCTTAGCCTCTGCTTTTCTCTCTTGCCCTGGAGCGGTGGCAAATGGGGTAATAGGGCTGGGATTGATAACAGCTTTGTATTGCCAGCTGACATCAAGCCCAGGGGTTAGCAATGAGAGGGGTCTATAATAAATCTCCATTACTAACTCCATATTCAAATAGTTAAATAAAACATCAACATCCAGAATAAAATAATTTATTTGAAATAAACACACAGTCTTTTAATAAATCTAAATTTAACCAAATGCCTTATACTTACCGTTACGTCCATTCCATTGACGCCCATGTCACCTGCAATAAAATAAAATAAACCAACCTCATCCTCACCTCTCTGGAGTGAAGAACATAATCCATTTGACTCGCGATGGGTCTAGCTCTGCTCCATCTAGATGGCAGGCTGCATTGTTGCATGATGCGACTGTATAGCCTGCCATCCTGCAGACACTGAGCTGCGCATGCTTATTATTTTATTTTTTTGGGGAGGAGCAGCAAGGGTATAATAAAATATAACTTTTAATCTATTATTTAAAATATGTAACACTTGATAATAACAATTGACCTAAATGGCCAATGAAACGGTGCAAAAAACATCCAGAGATGTGTATGATGTCACACAAGGATGTGTTATTGCACTGCTACATACAAAAAAAGACAGGTGTCTGACTCTGCCTGACTAGAATAGAAACTTGGAGTCATGACAATCGGATGTAAATCGGATGCTAGGTGTAAAAAATCGCATTGTTCTCGCATGAAAATCGCATGACACTCGTCCGTTTTTTCGGTCCAGATAGCAGAATTTTTTTCACACATATGCGTATGAGCCCTTAGGCATCTTAAAGTGTGTGTTCAATAAGGGCTAAGACATTCTTGAAGCAGGCGCGACCACACCCTAAAGGAGTATTCTCAAGTTTAGAAATAGGGGATAACTACCCGATTACTAGGGGTCTGACCACAGGATCCCCAGCGATCCCATTGACTCACCCAGGGGGATATGGGGGACTCGGTACCCGGGCCTTTACCTTCTTGGGATGTCACGGCGGTCGGCTCCCGGGCCCGTACCCTGGGGTCACTCTGTAAAAGGGGGTTTGTTAACAGTTTTGTCTCGTGACGCCACCTGTGGTTTCTGGTAATGGGTACCAGCACTGCTGCAGACCTCCGGGGGTGATGGGATGGCAGCTGGGATGTTTCTGCTCCCCACAGGCGGAGTGGGCCCCCGGGGCAGGGTTGATGAAAGGGATGCAGGTGAGTGGTGGCCCAGCCGGCCAGGGGAAAATAGCACACAGGGTGTTCGCTTCAGTACCTTTATTGGAGTAGACGTCAGGTACGGTCCAGGGTACTTGATAGGAAGGGTGCACTTCTGGACTCTCCCCAGTGAGCGGGTATAAGGCCTCCTGATCTGTTTCTTCCTCTCTCTCTGAAGCTTCTGACCAGCCTGAAACTAGGCCTAGCTTCTGTACTCTTTCACTCTCCTCACCTGCATGCTTGGTGGTAAGAACTTTCTTCTGGCTACCACTATCCCTGGATGCTGGGGCCTTCGTGGTTCCTAGTTCTTTAGATGATTGTAGCTTCAGGTTGACCAGGGGTCTAGAATCCTCCTAGTATACCGGTTATTCCTCCTGGGTGTAGAGGACCCTGTAGGCATGGACCCGGTGTCCGGCTTGTGTTCTGGGGTGAGCCTAAGATGCTCCTCTGCCCCCATAACTCCTCTCACTCTTCTCCTTGCCTCCGGCCCCACTCTAGGCCCCAAGGCTTCAGCATGTGCTTTAGGCCCTGGCTGGCCCTCAGCACAGCAGCTCACATGCTGCTTCTTCGCTGATCTGAAGTGCCAGCACACTCTGACTCTAACTCCACCTTCCAGTCTATATATATCCCTAACAGGGCTCCCTCTGGTGGTATGAGGTGGAAGGGCAGAGGTGTCTGTGTGTAGTAAGGGCCTCTTGTGGAGAAGTCCGTCCATGCACCCTTTTTGGGTCCTGTGGTACCTGTAGTAGCAGGGTGCCACCACATAAATTGACGCGCTGAAGAGTCCCTTGTGAATGGAGAGGTAATTGATGATGTGCACTGCTGCTCCATTCATTCTTATGGTCCTATTAAGAATAGCAGGAGCAGCAGTGCGCATGGTTGATCCCCACCCCACTGAAGAGCCCCATTTCTTCGGATTAGTGTGGGTCTCAGCGGTCAGACCTCCAGCAATTTGGCAGATATCCCCTATCTAATGAATAGAGGATAACGTCCAAACTTGAGAATACCCCTTTAAGTTTTTGATATTAGATCTGGATAAGATGTCTGAATTGGCATGCACTTGGCAAATGAGATTTAATGTTGATAAATGTAGAGTAATGCACCTAGGACGGAGTAATCCTATTGCTGCATACACATTAAATGGGAGTATATTTGGGACTGCAGAACAGGAGAAGGCTTGGGTATTCAGGTTACAGGTAAGCTGAGCAGCAGCACTCAATGTCAAGCAGCAGCTGCAAAAGCAAACAGATTTTAGGATGTATAAAAAGAGAGATAAAATCCTGCGATCCCAACGTATTACCCCTCTATAAATCACTGGTGAGGCCACATCTAGAATATGGGATCCAGTTTTGGGCTCCACATTTTAAAAAGGATGCAAGGGATAGAAGGCCTTTCATATGATGAGAGGTTGGAAAAGTTAAGCTTGTTTATGTGTCACCCTGGCCTGGATGCCACAAATGTGTAATAAAGCTGTGTCTGAGAGCAAGGGGGAGGTTCTCTGGTCAAGGACCATTAGCATGCAATACCTCCTGTCCCAGGCCAGTAGGGGGAGCAGGCTGCCCCTATAAAAGCTGGAACTGGGGCAGGGTTAGAGGAGAACTGGACAACCTGTCTCTGGATTGAGAGGTGTCCCAGAGCAGGGACAGACAGTTGTGTTGCAGCCTAAGAGGCTGTGTGGCAGTAGGAGAGCCACGAGCCAGGGACAAGAGGCGAAGCGAGCCTGTCCTGGGAGATAGAGAAACTAATCTACCAGACTTTGGTGTCTGAGGCTGTGAGGATTCCAAGTCCTACAGCAAATAGCCAATCCGCAGGGGATTGTATGTTCCCTGGCCTAAGAAGCCCGGAGGTTCCGCCACAGCAGAAGGGACCAGCAGAGTCGTACCAGGCCGGGAGTAGAAAGGGACCCAAGTTGCAAGCCATACGGGCGAGAAGACATGGTGAGCTCAGGAACATGGGCTATTACACCACGAGTAGGGAAATAGCCAGAGAGAGCGCAGTGAGCACGGTAGGCCTACACCCTCACCCTGATCAGGGCCAGCTTCCCACTTGTTCTCAGACATCCAGGCCCCCTCCTAGCCGGGACTGTTTTTGGGTCGTCTCACCTGTTCTAATAAAGACCCTGAACTGTTTAAGAGGCCTCCGTTTCCTGGCTATCGCGGTCAGAATCATCCCCTCCATCATCCATTATATACTGCCCTGGGGCCATACTCCTCCCGTGGGGAGTTGTACTATTCAGTGCTGCACCTTTACATCTGCCCCAGCGGTCTGCACTGCAACGGCGGTTAGCCCTGACCGCAATCCATGGGTGGCGTAGTCGGACATTGCAAAACATATAGAAGACTGCCACTGGTCTGATCATCCTGAGCCATGGACCGGGTTGCCACTACTACCCCCATTATTGCCCTGTTGCCCGGATCCGAGTGTCCCACGGCCCAGGGGGCGAGTCATTTAGAAAAAAGATGTCTCAGAGGAGATCTCATTTACATGTATAAATATATGTGTGGGCAGTACAAAGGACTGGCACATGACTTATTCCTTCCAAAGACCATACTAAGGACCAGGGGGCACTCATTACTGGTGGAAGAAAGGAGATTCTGGCATCTGAATAAGAAAGGGTTCTTTAAGAGCAATCAGACTGTGGAATTCCCTACCACAAGAGGTAGTAATGGCCAAAACGATAACAGCTATTAAAAAAGGGCTGGATGATTTCCTCATTACACATAGCATTGTGGGTTATAGTTAAATTAGTGACAAAATGTACAATTGGTGGAGGAAGGTTAAACTTGATGGACCTAGGTCTTTATTCAACCTTTGTAACTATGTAATGTTTGGATGAGACTTTGGGTTTTATTACAGCAAATGGATGTCAGAGAAGGAAACAATACTTTTTTCGCCTGGGAGGAGAAACCATGGTTTTCTCTTTCGTGGACATGAATCGTCTATGTTTTCAATGTCTGACTGACTATAGCTTCTCCAGCAAAATTAGCTTTTCGCGTGAGGGTCTCAACTGATAGTTGTAGCGTTGGCTTCCATATTAAATTGATTGCCTTTTGCCCATTTAAGCATTTTTTTAAATTCAATATCAGGATGACATATGGAATGTAGTTTTACAATTTATAATTAGTGTTGAGCCATCACCGTAGTGTTCGAGTTCGGTTCTTCGAACTGTTCGTCGAACACCTTCGAACACCGTTAAAACCAATGGCAGGCAAACAAAAACACATAGAAAACACCTTCAAAGGTGTCCAAAAGCTGACAAACTGCTCAGAAGACACAACTAACACATGGAAAAGTGACAAGTACATATAGTCATGCGAAAAGAAAAGAGGAGGAGGAGTAAAAGGAGGGGGAGACACAGATATAGGCATGTCATGCCCTTCTAAAACCAAAGAAGTGCGAAGCCGACACGGCCAGTCCGTTCCTGCCCGTGCGACCTCCGTGTCGCCGGCTTTGTGCCAGAGCTGCGGTGGACCCTGACGGCCAGCCCCCCTCTCCCAATACTGGTGCCTGTCCGCTGGTGGGTCGAGCGAGCCCCCCTGTGGTGGAGGCAGGTCTAAGCTTTTTAATTTAAATTGTCTCTAATTTGAATGAATACACTTTAAATCCTTTTACAAGGATCTATTGGAGGGCAAGTCTCATGCCAGCAGCCGCGTAATTCCAGCTCCAGTAGCGTCCACTAAAGCTGTTGCAGTTAAAAAGCTTTTATAAGCTCGGCGGTCCACCGCAAGGCGTCCTACCACCAGTCCCAGCCCCTATGCCTTGGGGTGCCTCCTGATGCTCTTCACTGAGTATCCCGGGGTCCCGAAGCATTTCCTTTGAAAAAATTAAGTGTCCAAACTACAGGTGGTGTAGCTTGTTTAACAGCTGGGATAATCCGCTGACTAGCAGACACTGCTACTAGGCACAAAGTATTTCCTGGGCTAGATGCAGTTAAAAATTTGTAATTAGATACTCTCGTTGGATGCTGAGAAAGCATTTCATAGAGTCTCCTGGCACGCCATATATTATTCTCTTAAAAAGCTTGGGGTAGGGGTCTAGGGGACCCTTTTATAGCCAAAATCACGGCCCTGTATCGCAATACGTCACCTAGGCTGAAGATGAATGGAACTGTAGCACCCCGAGGGCTCGGTTGCTACAGAGGTATTGCACCTCACCCAGAGGTGTGATATCTCACTCTCAGGTAAGGATGGAGTGTGGATCAGGACCCCAACACCTGCATGCATTACACCACATTGCCGTGGGGCAGGGCGACCAATATGCCCATGAGATGGGCAAGACAGTCCCTTTCCCGGGCTGGAGTGGGGGGAGGGAACACTGAGGAAGGGGAACCCTGTAGTGCAGGAGCAGGGAGGAAGCAATTCCTGTGTGCATTGAGAAGGGAGTATAAAAGGTGGGCACCATCTTAGTTCAGTGCAGAGAAGTCTGAGCAGAAGTGACAGGGAGCAGGGGCTCTGCATGAGCTCTGCTCCAGAGGCGGGCCTAGTAACAGAGGCCCAGGCCTGGAAGAGGGAGAAGGAAGGATGAGGAGCGGAGAAGGCTCCAGGAACAAGGAACGAAGGGATCCCAGGGGTGCGGACGGGCGAGTCGCCACCGCACGCCCGAATCCACCTGCGTGGAGGGGTCAGGCCAAAGGGGGAGACCGGTCCCCGAAACTAGTAGAGGCGGGAAACGACCCTCAGCTAGAGACCGGAGGCTGTGACATTTTATGTGGCGCAGCCCCTCGCTACACCCGCTAGGAAGGCACCACATAGGGTCAGGAAAACTAGCGCTAAGTTTACCAAGAGGAGGCCCGAGGCAGCCGGACAGAAGCGTTGGTAAGAAAGGCCAGACAAAGGACACACAAAGGGGGTCCTGTGAAGTGCTCCAAAGTTATCTGGGAGTTGTCTGAGCCCCTCACCTGGTGAGTACAGTACGACATGGGCAGCCGTTACCTGCAGAAGTGGTCTGGATAATAAGAACTGTGAGTAAAGGCCCTGGACTGCATCACTGACTCCATGTCGTTACTGCTGCTGCCCTGCACCATCACCCCCATCCTCCGCATACACTGCCCTGAGGCTATACTCCTCCCGTGGGGAGTTATACTATGCTCTGCTGCACCCACAACACCAGCCTCAGCGGTCTGCCCTGCAGCGGCGGTTCACTCTGACCGCAATCTACAGGTGGCGTAGTCGGACATTTAAACATCAAAACCACATAAATAGTTCCGCCACTGGTTTGACCGCCCTGAGCCACGGAACCGGGTCGCCGCCACGGAGACTACAACCACCAGCATACACCAAAAAGGGTACGGCTCCGGGTGTCCCAAGGCCCAGGGGGTGCGTCAGAACATTTTCATCACCTTTCATAATCACCAATGGGACAAGGCAGGGATGTCTTCTGTCCCCTCTCTTATACATCCTAGTGACGGAGCACCTGCTCTCATCAATTCGCCATAACCCCAATATTAGGTGGATTGAGGTGGGAGGCACCGAGTACAAGTGCTCTGCATTTGCTGATGATGTCCTAGTATATATCACTCAATCACATATATCCATCCCTGCTGTAATGGCTGAAATAGATCACTTTGTTATATGGTCAAATTTTAAAATCAATGCAGCGAAGTCTGAGGCCCTCGATGTCTCCCTCCCCAAATCCATACAGGATTCCATCCAGTCCAACTTTCCCTTTGCCTGGCCCTCACAGGGTATCAAATACTTAGGAATTCCTACTCATAGAGACCTCTCCCGTCTATGTTATCTTAATTTTGGGCCCTTTATTGAACAACTCAATACAGACCACGGTTGGCAAGTTAGAACTGTAGGATTCACTACGTGAACCACTGGTGTTTTGTGGAAAAGCACATGTACACTGTGTTCCAAATTATTATGCAAAAAGTGTTTAGGAGTGATAAGGGAAGAATTTTTTTGTTTGTCAGTTAAACTCATTGATGGTGATGTGTGTCAGGGCTCTTTATATCACTGTAAGCAATTGCAGACACCTGTGCTAATTAGTTTGGCAGGTGTGTCCAATGAAAGACAAGACTACTTAAGAAGGCTGTCCCACATTATTAAGCAGCCTACATTTTCTGCCAAAATGGGAAAGAAAAAGGATGTGTCGGCTGCTGAGAAGCAACAAATTGTGAAGTGTTTAGGTCAAGGCATGACTACAATCAACATTGTGCGATGATCAGGATGAAGTGTCTTGGCAATCAAGAAGTATGTAGCTGATTCACAGTACACACGTGTGCGTGCTGATAAGGGCAAATTGAGGACTCTTTCCTACAGGCAATTACGTCAGGTTAAAAGAGCAGCGGCAAAAAAGCCTTGTCATAGCAGCAGACAAGTTTTTGAAGCTGCTGGTGCCTCTAACGTCCCCCGAACAACAAGATGCAGGGTCCTTCAGAGGTTTACAGCTGTGCATAAGCCATCCTGTCGACCTCCTCTATCTACTGAACACAAGCAGCAACGGCTCCATTGGGCCTACCAATATGTGAAGACTGACTTCAAAACTGTTTTGTTCAGGGATGAGTGCCGTGCAACACTCGATGGTCCAGATGGATGGAGTGGAGGATGGCTGGTTGATGGACACCCCGCGCAGTAATGTTTTGGGCTAGAATCATGGGGAGAGAGATTGTCGGCCCCTTTAGGATCCCTGAAGGGGTAAAGATGTACTCCATAATGTATGTGGAGTTTCTCAAACAGCACTTCCTGCCATGGTTCAAGAAGAAGAACCGTGTATTCCACAGCAAGATCATTTTCATGCATGATAATGCACCGTCTCATGCTGCACATAACACATCTGCATCTCTGGCTGATATGGGCATAAAAGGGGACAAACTTATGGTGTGACCCCCATGCTCCCCTGACCTCAACCCCATTGAGAACCTCTGGAGCATCATCAAAAGGAGTGTCTATGATGGCGGGAGGCAGTTCACATCTAAGCAACAGCTCTGGGAGGGTATTCTGTCCTCATGCAAAACAATTGAAGCAGAAACCATCCAAAACCTGACAAATTCAATGGACGAGACAGTTCAGAAGCTCCTTTCGAACAAGGGGTCCTATGTACAAATGTAACATCACCTAGAATAAAGTTTTGAGTTGAAAACTGTTTGATTTCAGTTTCTAATAACCTGCTAATGCTTATAATTTCAAAAATGACCATTTTTTTGTTCTTTATTAAAATGAAAAGGTTGATCGAAGAGTGTGGGGGATCTAAGAGTGTGGCAACCCAGTAGTCAGGATTACTTCGAATTCTGACAATCTGAGGGTCATGTTGCAGATATTGCAGCAATAAGGCACTCATGTGTCTTGCGCATCTAGGAGACCCAAAATTATTTTCCGGGCTAGATGCAGCTAAAAAGTATTATTAATTTGAAAGCTGGTGGAGCTTAGTATAGATGGCCTAATAGAATCAGTACTGCACACTGCTACAAAGCCCAAATTATTTTCCAGCCAAGAACAGATAAACATGATTAGCAATTTGAAAGCTTAAAACGGTTGGTGAGGTGATTTTAACCAATCATCAAGCTTTTACTCTCCCCAGGATGACACAGGGGTAGAAAAGTCATTTCGGATCCATGATTTGTTCATCTTTATGAACGTGAGTCTGTCTACATTATCAGTGGAGAGCCACGTGCGCTTATCTGTCAGCACACCACCAGCAGCACTGAACACACGTTCAGACAGAACGCTGACTGCGGGGCATGACAAGATCTCCAAGGCGTAAGTGGCGAGCTCCGGCCATTTATCCAGATTGGAAGCCCAAAAAGAGCAAGGGTCTAGTGACACAGTCATGGCTTCAATGTTTACTTGGAGATACTCCTGTATCATCGTCTCTAGGCGTTGACTATGTGTCAGACTTCTTGTCTCCTGAGGCCTTGCAAAGGATGGGCTAAAAAAGTGGTGAAATGATACTGTGTTTCTGTTACGGTTTGAGTGCTGAACACTCGACGGTCCCACGGTTGGCAAGTTGGAACTGTGAGATTCACTACGTGCACCACTGGTGTTTTGTGGAAAAGCACATGTAAGATTCTGCAACAGTCTCTGCTGATACTCCTGCATGCGTGCATCCCTTTCTATGGCAGGAATAATTTCTGCAAATTTACTTTTGTACCGGGGATCTAACAGTGTGGCAACCCAGTAGTCAGGATTATTTTTAATTCTCACAATTCGAGGGTCATGTTGCAGGTAGTGCATCAAGAAGGCACTCATGTGTCTTGTGCATCCAGGAGCACCAAGTCCCTGTTGTGTTGGTGGCGAGGTAACAATCATGCTTCCTTCCTCTGTCCTCTCCCCCCAACCTCGCACAACAGAAATGTGATCATGGTCTCCCTCATCTGATGAGTCTTCCATCAGTTCGTCCTCCACTTCTTCCTGGGCTCCTGCACCTTCCTCACTAGTTTGGCTGCTACCATGTGCCCTGGTAAAACCATCTCCCCCACCCTCACATGCCTGCCGCCTTGGTGCTGCTGACCGTCTGGACCTTGCAGATGTTAGCCCTTCCGCATACAACTCCTCCTCCTCTACTTCCTCCACCTCCTCTTGTGCCACCACCTGACTCCGAATTCTGTTTAACATGTGCTCCAGCATGTAAATCACCGGAATAGTCATGCTGATAATGGCATCGTCAGCACTAAACATCTTTGTCGCCATTTCGAAACTGTGCAGAAGGGTGCATAGGTCCCTGATCTGAGACCACTCCTCCAGCGTGATTTGCCCCACCTCTGGATCTCGTTGGCCCAGGCTATACGTCAGAACGTATTGCACCAGGGCTTGTCGGTGCTGCCAAAGTCGCTGCAACATGTCCAGAGTTGAATTCCACTGGGTAGGCACATCGCATTTTAGCCGGTGAAGTGGCAGGCCCAACGACTTCTGTAGAGATGTAAGTCGCTGAGCTGCGGGATGCGAACAGCGGAAGTGAGCACACAGCGACCGTGCCCTCTGCAGAAGGCCATCTAGTCCGGGATAGTGGGCTAAAAATTGCTGGACAACCAGGTTCAACATGTGAGCCATACAAGGCATGTGACTTTGCCCCGGCGAAGGGCCGCACCCAGGTTTGCAACATTGTCGCACACGGCCTTCCCAGGTTTCAGGTCCAGTGGAGACAACGATTCATGAAACTGGTTCTCCAGAGCTGACCACAACTCCTCAGCTGTGTGACTCACATTTCCCAGACATTGCAAAGTAAAAACCGTCTGATGACGTTGAGCCCTGCTGCCAGCATAGTAAGGAGGTGTGCAGGATCCCTTCTGCGCAGTTAGAAAGCTTGTGGCATGACCAGACAGGCTTTGGGTGCAGGTGGAAGACCGAGAGGAGGTTGAGGAGGCAGAAGCAGTGGAGGAACCTTGTGATTAAGAGGATTGACGCACAACTCGTGGGGACGGCAAGACTTGGACAGCAGCCCCTTGTCCTGCGTCACCATAGTTACCCAGTACCCAGTCAGCGACATGTAACGCCCCTGTACATGCCTACTCGTCCAAGTGTCTGTGGTGAAATGCAACCTGTCACACACAGAGTTTCTCAAAGAAGCGGTGATGTTGTGTGCGACATGCTGGTGGGGCGCAGGCACACCTTTCTTTGAGAAGTAGTGCCGACTGGGCATCTGGTACTGGGGCACTGCGACGGACATAAGGTCTCGAAAATCCTCTGTGTCCACCAGGCGGAAAGGCAGCATTTCTGTAGCCAAGAGCTTGCAGATGGTGAAATTCAACCTCCTAGCTTTCTCATGGCTAGGAGGAAATGGTCTTTTACTTGTCCACATCTGAGGGACCGAGGGCTGGCTGTTGTGCTTAGACGGGGTTGACAAGGTTATCCCCGGCAAACTGCCGGTCTGTGAGGAAGATGCAGGCGGACATGTTGGGTTGCCTTGATCCAAAGGTGGTGATATCGATGTCGGACAGCGCTCAACACCAGCTGGTGTTACCACATCCAAAGAAAATGAGGACCTGCTAATCACGCTGGCTGTTGCGGGTAAAGAGGTGGCAGGTCTGCGCCCCAAAACAGGTGTGACTGCTGTCCCCCCAGTCACAGAGGATGAAGAGGCCGCGGATGCACAAGATGTGGCAGACGGTGGTTGGCCCGGCCGGCTAGGCCGCATTGTAGCACAGTGAGCTTCCCACTGCAACTTATGCTTCATGTCCATGTGCCGGTTCATGCATGAAGTACTCAAACTATGTATTTTTTGGCCTCTACTTAGCTTTTGCTGACAAATGTTACAGATAACACGAGTTGGGTCATCTTTATCGATCTGAAAAAATGCCCAGGATATGCAAGGCTTAGCACCCATGTGACCTGAAGAGCCACCACGACTTGTGGTCAGAGGCAGAGTTGTGTTTGATGATGCAGTTGTTGACAAGCTTCCAGTACTACGTCTCTGTCCAGGAAGGCGCAACCTGACCTCGTCGTCACTAGCATCCTCCTCCACCTCCTCTGCTGACCTCATCTCTTGGCTGACTGTGGGTTTACAGTAAGTGGGATCTCCAACCTCATCATCAACACCCTGTGTGTTATCACACCCGTCGTCCTCAGAGCCAACCTGTTCCTGCCCTGACAAAAAACTAAAGTTGTCGCTCCAATCAGGTATTTGAGTCTCATCATCGTCTTCCTTCCAACAGGAGTTACAGTTTGGGAATGAGGGTCTACATTATGGTCAGAACCTTCTGTGTCTGGTCCTGGATCCGACTCATAAAGATTCTGGGCATCAGTGCAGATCATTTCCTCGTCTGGATTCACAGAAGCTCTGGAGCCGACCTCTGATTCCCAGGCTATAGTATGAGTAAACAGCTATGCAGACTCAACCATCTGTTCTACCCCATACTCAGACCGGCAGCTGGAGACTTGGGAGCTGTGAGGAAGCAAGTGCGATTGGGGTGACACCTCTGAGGACTGGAGTATTTGTGATGTTGAAGTTGAGGTGGAGGAGAGCCCACTTAAAGGAGCACTTGATATCCGTTGAAGCACCTGCTGTTTTTGTGCCTCATCTGGAGTTTGTAGCGATTGGCGTGGCCATAAGAAAGGGATCTTATCACATTGTCCGCTAAAAGAAGTAGACATTTTAGTTTGACTGGAAGATGGTCTTTCTTCTGCAGATGTTACTGTTGCTTTAACACCTACCCCACGGACAGAACCTTTTTTCCCCTTCCCAACACGCCTATTCCCCTTTTCACCAGCAGCAGGCCTTTTCCCACTCATTTTGGTGGTTAACTAATTCACAACTCTGGAGTTGTTTGCACAAAAAAACAATGGATGGGAACCGAGCAGAGCTGAGTGGCCAAACTGTGGTATTAGGCCAAAAGTATTGGCTGGGTTAGATGCAGATAAAAATTATATTGAATTTGCAACCTGATGGAGGTCAGTATAGATGGACTAATAGAACAAGTCCCACACACTGCTACAAGCTGAAATATTTTTTCAAAGCTTCATGCAGAAAAAAATATATTGAATTTGCAACCTGATGGAGGTTAGTATAGATGGACTAATAGAACAAGTCCCACACACTGCTAGAAGCCTAAATATTTTTTCAGAGCTAGATACAGAAAAAAATTATATTGAATTTGCAACCTGATGGAGGTTAGTATAGATGGACTAATAGAACAAGTCCCACACACTGCTACAAGCTGAAATATTTTTTCAGAGCTAGATGCAGAAAAAAATTATATTGAATTTGCAACCTGATGGAGGTTAGTATAGATGGACTAATAGAACAAGTCCCACACAATGCTAGAAGCCGAAATATTTTTTCAGAGCTAGATGCAGAAAAAAATTATATTGAATTTGCAACCTGATGGAGGTCAGTATATATGGACTAATAGAGCAAGTTCCACACACTGCTAGAAGCTGAAATATTTTTTTCAGAGCTAGATGCAGAAAAAATTATATTGAATTTGCAACCTGATGGAGGTCAGTATAGATGGACTAATAGAACAAGTCCCACACACTGCTACAAGCTGAAATATTTTTTCAGAGCTAGATGCAGAAAAAAATTATATTGAATTTGCAACCTGATGGAGGTTAGTATAGATGGACTAATAGAACAAGTCCCACACAATGCTAGAAGCCGAAATATTTTTTCAGAGCTAGATGCAGAAAAAAATTATATTGAATTTGCAACCTGATGGAGGTCAGTATATATGGACTAATAGAGCAAGTTCCACACACTGCTAGAAGCTGAAATATTTTTTTCAGAGCTAGATGCAGAAAAAAATTATATTGAATTTGCAACCTGATGGAGGTCAGTATAGATGGACTAATAGAACAAGTCCCACACACTGCTACAAGCTGAAATATTTTTTCAGAGCTAGATGCAGAAAAAAATTATATTGAATTTGCAGCCTGATGGAGGTTAGTATAGATGGACTAATAGAACAAGTCCCACACAATGCTAGAAGCCGAAATATTTTTTCAGAGCTAGATGCAGAAAAAAATTATATTGAATTTGCAACCTGATGGAGGTCAGTATATATGGACTAATAGAGCAAGTTCCACACACTGCTAGAAGCTGAAATATTTTTTTCAGAGCTAGATGCAGAAAAAAATTATATTGAATTTGCAACCTGATGGAGGTCAGTATAGATGGACTAATAGAACAAGTCCCACACACTGCTACAAGCTGTAATATTTTTTCAGAGCTAGATGCAGAAATTTTTTTTATTGAATTTGCAACCTGATGGAGGTTAGTATAGATGGACTAATAGAACAAGTCCCACACACTGCTACATGCTGAAATATTTTTTCAGTACTAGATGCAGAAAAAGATGATATTGAATTTGCAACCTGATGGAGATTAGTATAGATGGACTAATAGAACAAGTCCCACACAATGCTAGAAGCCGAAATATTTTTTCAGAGCTAGATGCAGAAAAAAATTATATTGAATTTGCAATCTGATGGAGGTCAGTATAGATGGACTAATAGAACGAATCCCACACACTGCTACAAGCTGAAATATTTTTTCAGAGCTAGATGCAGAAAAAAATTGTATTGAATTTACAACCTGATGGAGGTCAGTATAGATGGACTAATAGAACAAGTCCCACACACTGCTACAAGCTGTAATATTTTTTCAGAGCTAGATGCAGAAAAAAATTATATTGAATTTACAACCTGATGGAGGTAAGTATAGATGGACTAATAGAACAAGTCCCACACACTGCTACAAGCTGAAATATTTTTTCAGAGCTAGATGCAGAAAAAAAGTATATTTAATTTGCAACCTGATGGAGGTTAGTATAGATGGACTAATAGAACAAGTCCCACACACTGCTACAAGCTTAAATATTTTTTCAGAGCTAGATGCAGAAAAAAATTATATTGAATTTGCAATCTGATGGAGGTCAGTATAGATGGACTAATAGAACAAGTCCCACACACTGCTAGAAGCCTAAATATTTTTTTCAGAGCTAGATGCAGAAAAAAATTACATTGAATTTGCAGCTTGATGGAGGTCAGTATAGATGGACTAATAGAACAAGTCCCACACACTGCTACAAGCTGAAATATTTTTTCAGAGCTAGATGCAGAAATTTTTTTTATTGAATTTGCAACCTGATGGAGGTTAGTATAGATGGACTAATAGAACAAGTCCCACACACTGCTAGAAGGCTAAATATTTTTTCAGAGCTAGATGCAGAAAAAAATTATATTGAATTTGCAACCTGATGGAGGTTAGTATAGATGGACTAATAGAACAAGTCCCACACACTGCTAGAAGCCTAAATATTTTTTCAGAGCTCGATGCAGAAAAAAAATATATTGAATTTGCAATCTGGTGGAGGTTAGTATAGATGGACTAATAGAATGATGCTATGCCCAAAAGGTTTTACTTCACTAGGTGCAGTAAATAAAATTGTATTCTATACACAGGTGGTGTAGCTTGCAACACAGATAGGCTACTCCACTGACTAACACACTCTGCAATAGGCCAAAAAGGATTTGCTTTGCTAGATTTAGCCAAATGCTGTGAAAAAAACTTGCACAGCACTGGCACAGACCTGCCTGGCAAAAAGTGATAGGAACTGATGTAACCTAGCCCTGAAAAGGACTGCAATTACAATTAGTCTTTACTCCCAACCTATCTATTTAAGAGCACAGACCTGCCTGATAAAAGTCGTATGAAATGATGTAACCTAGTCCTTAAAAGGACTGCAATCACAACTCTTCCCTACTCCCAAGCTATCTGTAGATATGTGCGAAAATTGGCTTGAAATTAACAAAGTATAGCGCACACAGCAACAGCAGTCCCGTCTAACACGCAGCTGCAGCAGTGAGAAAATGGTGGCGATGGGGAAAATGGCTGGGTCTTATAGGGCAAGGACATGTGACATACACTGCCAATGACACATGCCCTTGCTTGTGTGAAAAAAAGCACTTCGCTCCGTATGTGCGCTGCTGATAGGCTGACAGACTGCACCTCCCCACTGTAAATGCGGGAAAGAGAAAAAAAAATGGAGATCTTCATTATTCCTGCAGAGATCCATCCCCTGCCCCTCCCCCCGCCCCGCTGTACACTCAAACTGCATATTAACATTAATTTTCAGCATTACTGAGAAAAAATCCAGTTATGATTTTGGTGCACGAACAGTTATCGAACATAACCTCGAACAGCCGAATTTTTCTCAAATCGTTCGTGTTCGCCGAACGGCTCGAACACCGCCCAAAACAGCTCGAATTTGAGATTGGCGAACAGTTCGAGTCGAACACCGCTCATCTCTATTTATAATATATACTTTTACCTATTTTACAGAAAAGTATTGCTCAAACATTATTAGAAACTGCAGTGGATTCCTTCTACATAATGATCATGCATGAATAATTTTTAATAGATTTTAGGAAAAGGACAAGGATTGAATTAAATTCCACCCAGACAAATGACCGGTCCCTGGAGATAATTACAAGCATAATTCATCTCTCATATGAAATGGAAGATTAATATTAATCTACATTACTGACTTAATCAGATCATCAAGACATTATAAGTATATGGATTTATAAGTATAATGATATTTAGATGTAATGTTCTTAGCTGCATAGGGGTCTTTCTAATAATACTGCTGGAAAAACAGGCGTAAGTTGAAGCTCCCTCTACTGCTACACTCCTTGTAATTATGCTGGAAACAATTAAAGTAGAGTTTGATTTTTGTGATATTATCAATAATTGTCGGAAAGGTAACAGAGAAGATAGAAATAGTGCATTACTTGGTAATCTGTTAGCAGGATTTCACACCCCAGAACATTTAAGACCACGACCCCACTATCGGTATTTGGTCAGTATTCGTTCAGTATTTTTTCTCAGGAGTGGGAGCCAAAACCAGAATAAATGCAGAATTGCATGTGATACATGCAGGATAGGTACACTTGTTTCTATTATACCTTTTCTCTGATTGTTCATCACCTGGTTTTGGCTCCCACTCCTGAGAAAAAATACTGACCGAATACTGACCAAATACTGATAGTGGGGCTGTGGCCTAATAACCAGTATCAGTTTTAATGGGCTATTGAGGGAAAATTTAAAGGGTTTGTCCAGGCTTGGGGTTCAAGTTTGCAGTCACTCTTTGTGACTGCAGACTTGTGAATCCTCACAGTGTACACAGTGCGAACTGTCAAGATTTTTTGATGCCGGTGCTAGGAGCAGGCGGTCATGTGACCGCAAGTAAGCGATTTGCATACTTCCAGCCACATTCTGACTAGATGTGTCTGGCCTTGCTCAATTCACATGTATTGAGTGATACCGCGCATGTTTAGTCAGTACATGACTGCATGTATGAAAATTGCATAGTTGTGGTTGCGCGCCCGCCCTCTTCCTGTGCCATGCACCAGAGAAGCCTTACAGTGCGCAGTGTACACACTGTGAGGATTCACAAGTTTGCTGACATGTTGAGTGACTGCATGCTTCAACCCCAAGCCTGAATAACCTCTTTAAGATTTGTCCCAAGATTTCACTATTGGTTTTAGCTAATTGCTGGGGATCGAAGTTATGGGATCAACCTATGAACAGGTTATTTTTAAGGGGTTCCTCTTAGAAAAAAATTATGAAAGTATGTAAACTGTTTGGCCACTATAAAGCCAAGTCTATTTATAATATTTCTTCAGTGCAATACTATTATTCAGTGGGCAGCACGGTGGCTCAGTGGTTAGCACTGCAGCCTTGCAGCGCTGGGGTCCTGGGTTCTAATCCCACCAAGGACAACATCTGCAGAGAGTTTGTATGTTCTCCCTGGGTTTGCGTGGGTTTCCTCCAGGTTCTCCGGTTTCCTCCCACACTCCAAAGACATACTGATAGGGAATGTAGATTGTGAGCCCCAATGGGGACAGTGCCCATAATGTCTGTAAATTGTCTGAATTGTAAAGCGCTGCAGAATACGTTGGCGCTATATAAATAAAAAGATTATTATTATTTATTATTCAATCCCCTCGCATTATGCTACGACTTCTGGTCCTCGTACAAATGACATATTTTAATGATCTTTCCAAGTGAAATTAATATAATTTTAATGCCTTGGAAGCTGCATATCATTAATCCAGTGGTGCAGTCGATAATGTTTGATAAATTGCCCAATTCTTATTCTGATATCTCTTACAACAAAAGCACACAAATGTTTTCCTGCAAAGAGTATATTATAAAATAACAACTGGGTCAGACTGGGTTTCCTTTCATCAGAGGAAGTGATTGTGAGGTTCTATCCTATATTGAATCAATACATGTGCTGTTCTCATTACACATTCAAATGGTCTGATCGATTATTTGGGAGTCAACCCATAGAAAAAAAACTCAAGTAATTGGCTCTAAAGTCAGCTATAAATAGGGTAGTCCTGTGTTGAAATTGGAGTCCCCAAATCCACTTTTTGAACTAAAAAGCTAGATGTGCATTCACCATTTATTCCTATACAGAGATCTAAGGGGTAAGGTTTCTCCTTGTGCAGAATGACAAGCCAGGTCTGGCATACCAGTATGAGGGGACTTTAAGGAGTCTTCCCACAAACGAAAGTTCCTTTTAATCAATAGATCTTGGAATAATAATAACTTCCACAATTAAATGTGTTTAAATAAAATGTTCCTGTGCTGAGATAGTCTTTTAAATGTTCCCCTGTGTAATGACCGTGTCTGACCCTGTACGAAATATGGTCTGATCATACCACATCTCCTGGGCAAGGGGGGGAAGCAAAAGAGTATACAGACATTACGGCAGGGGATCACCGCTGATTCTTTTTGTGAGGTAAAACATTTCCCTGCCTGTTTTTAAACAATGTTTTACTTCAAAGAAAGAATCAGCTGTGATCCCCTGCTGTAATGTCCGTATACTCTTTTGCTTCCTCCCCTGTCCAGGAGCTGTGATATGATCAGACACAGCCATTACACAGCACATAGCAGGGGCACATTTATAAGATTATTATACATTAAATTGTGGAAGTTATTATTATTCCAATAACTATTGATTAAAATGAAATTGTGTTCATGGGAAAACCCCTTTAAATGCCTTGCATGATTCTCTGGGAAATTAAATATGCAAATTCTCTCTTCAGAGAGGAAGAGGACTTGAACTCTAGTGCCACCTATTGGAAGCAGCAATCCTGCAAGTCAATATCGACCCTCTAACAAGCCTTGCAACATGACTTAGGATAAAAGCCAAACCAGAATCCCAGTTTCCAGACATGGTGTTTCGGGATATTTCCCCAAGTCAGTGTATTTGCCCCCAGTCAGTCATTGTAGTTGCTTTTTAAAAACTTTTTGATTGACAGGTAATATATATATATATATATATATATATATATATATATATATATATATATATATATATATATATATGTATATATAAAATTATTTTTTTAATTTCTTCAAATGGAGTTTCCTTTTTGTACAAATAGATTCTTATTACAGTAAGAGTTATAATGTTACAAACTTCAAACCAAACCAACTTTACTGGCAATAAATACTGTATCTGCTTATCGGAGGGTTCCAGAGAAATTTGCCAATTTAGAACAACACTTCTTGCTCAGTGAGGGCTTTTTCTCTTCATGTCAATGTATGCCTTAGATTTACAAGAATGCTGTTATTGTGCCTGTTCTGGTAAACTGGCAATAGTACACTGGCAGACCTTGGGCTTAATCAATGAATAAAACAAAGGTTTTAGAGCAGCACAGATTGCTGCTAACAAGCAAACATCCTCGGAAAAAAGAACAAATCAATTACAATGAATAAAAATAGATTTTGTCCTCTCTGAATACCTGCTTGGCAGGGAATCTGAAAATCTACACTCTCTAAATATAGTACAGAGACTAGAGGAAACTTGTGAGGTTTTGTGGGAAGAGAAGGATATCAAAACCGTAAAAATGGGACAATTCATCAAATGTTATCGACTGCAACACTAGAAATGTTATGCGTCTTCTGAGGCATTACAATAATATTCATTTCACTTGGAAAGATCATTTAAAGTATGGCGTTTTTACAAGAACTATGAGTGGTAGAGTATTATACAGAAATATAAATTCAATATTCTGAATATTAGCAATGTAATCAAATAACTTTAAAGGGGTATTCTCAAGTTCGGAACCTATCCATTATCCATGTGATAGGAGATAACTGCTCATTTGCTGGGTATTTTACTAAAAGGACTCTCGCCAATCACAAAAACCAGGGTTTTGAAGAGCCCCATTTATTCTTAATAGGACCACCGGAGACAGCATAGCATTGAGCTTGGCTTACACTCCTGTAAGAATGAATGGAGAGAATACTTGAGAATACTTCTTTAAATATATGCCTGAACTTAAAAAGGCAAGCAAATTAAAATTTGCTTTAGCTTGAAGGACCTGTTCGCTTCTTTCATACTCATTTGTAAGAAATGCCCCTGAAAAATAAGTTGATCTTAAGCTGTTCCAAAGCCGTAACCTCATCGATCCATCCGAGAATTGTGAAAAAATATGTTCAGATGAAGGTGGTGGAAAATAATTGTATTTGTAGATCATACAATCCTATTAAAGTCCACATTTGAGATTAGCGCAGAAGAGACTTGTATGACACTTAGAAGTCTCCTAAAACTACATCCAACCCCTTTTAAGCTCCTTAATGCAAAGATAATGACTTTTGCGTTTTCATTGGCTGTGAACCATAATCATCAACATTAACAGAAATAAACACTTGAAATAGATCACTCTGTTTGTAATGACTCTATATAATATAGGAGTTTCACTTTTTGTGTTGAAGAACTGAAATAAATTAACTTTTTGATGATATTCTAATTTAGTGAGATGCACCTGTATATGGCTATGGGTAAATGGATGGTAACCAGTGGTAACAAATAGCCTATTTAACAACACACTGCACTCTTACTTTTTATGCTTTTTTTTATTGAATATTGCCACTCTTTCTTTAAAGAAGTACTCCTCCCATCAAAGTTTTTATCCTCTTAATATATTGCAATCATCATATTATATAGCACTTTGATGGGAAGAGGGCTTCTTTAACCATGCATTTTTAAATGAGGCACCACTGAGCTTGCCCTGGCTATTGAGTGTTGTACCTTATTTAATTGTTATAGACTGAACTAAAATAAATGGGGGTGTGGTGTTTAAATGCTATTAGTTTGATGCAGAAAATTCTGCAATATTGGGTGCAGCAAAATTAAAAAAAGAACAGGGACAAATATTCTGTGACACTCACTCTAACTTGTCACAGACTAAACTAGAATTAATGGTGGTGTTTGTGGATGAAATGCTGGTAATTTGACCCAGAAAATATGGCAATAATGGGTGCAACAGAAGAAAAAAATGCACAGATACAAATAATGAGTGCTGTGCAAGAGGAGACTGATTAAGTGAATTGCAGAACTGATAGTAGCAGCTCACTAATGACTTTTCCTCTATATCAATTTCTTGAAATTAAATCTATATATTCTCTTCTCCTCACACACTGTACTATATATATTGTCTTATGCTGAGGTCCTCATCTCTCACCTGCATGTCACATAACATAGCAATAGCATTTCTTGCTTGGGCTTTTATAGTGGCTATGAGTCATCAGTGACCTCCAACCTACAGTCTCTCAAGGTTAGCCCGTTATGTTATTGAGTAGGGTAACTACAAGGCATTATGGGGAAGCCCGCAGGGCTCAGATTAGGACGTGTAAAATGAATCCTACACACAAAAATGGGCATGGTCCGCAAGCATCCCATGAGCTTCCCAGCAGTTCAGCTTTTTAATGATGTCTAAATAAAAACATTTTTTTATGGATGGTGGATGCCATTTTGGATAAACACATTATACTAACTTTGTTGAAGACCACGATGTCCGCAGTAGCCATTTGGTGAGTCCTGTTGGCAGTACCACTGGCAGTCTGACTGTGACCAAGCAATTTTTTTTTCTTTTTGTTTAGCCTACAGGGCAGAGCCTGAGGTCATGTGATCTTTCCTTTATGTCTTACCCTATGTGTAACATGGCACTGGCTATTTTTGTCCAAATTGAATGGAGAATTATTCAGATTCGCAAACTTTGACAAATTTCAAAAATATTTTGATGAAATATTTGAGTCATGCAAAATTGATTTACTAATCTCTAGTCCACATATCTATCTATTTAGTGCATCACAAGCAAAAATGAACGAAGGGGGTTCAAAGACTCTCAGGTAAAAATTATACATTCAATAATATCCCAAAACATTGAGGCAGCACCCCATTACAGCTATCTTGAAAAATCAGAAAACTGAATGGCCCATAGTGACAGTAATGTTTTGGTCCATGTGAGGGTCTTTCTCAAGTGGAACCCAATGCACCCCAGCACCTATAAACTTTGTCAGAAAATAAAATGCCTGGTGGCATTCGCTAGGCCACTAAACAGAATAGATGACGGGATAGCGTGTATAATCATGGCCGAAAATGTTGCCACCCTTCAGATTGTTCCAGAAAATTAAGTATTTCTCCTAGAATATTATTGCAATTACACATGTTTTATTATACACATGTTTTTTTCCTTTGTGTGTATTGGAACAACTCAAAAAACTGAGAAAAAAAGGCAAATTGAACATAATGTCACACAAATCCCCAAAAATGGGCAGGACAAAATTGTTGGCACCTTGCCAAAATTGTGGGAAAACAACTTTGTTTCAAACGTGATGCTCGTTCAAACTCACGCAGCTGTGTTCCTGATACGATACATTTATTTGTTGTCAATGACCCCCACACTTTTTTGGTGTGGGTTTTCCCTGTATTATTTCATTTTTGTTAAATAAATTAATAAAGAGTTCATATTTTATAGGAGATATTTACTTCAAGTTTTTTGTTTTGGAGTGCATTTTATAGATGATGTATAATAAAATGGGAAGAGAATTTTAAGTCTTTTGCCTGTGAAATAAATTTTAGACTGTATTCACATGTCCATTTTCTACGGTCTTTATATGGATTTCAAACTCCAGAATGACTGTGGATCTCCAGACCCAAATTCAATAGCCTTATATATGCCTATGAGACCTGGAGACCGGCAGCTGGTCTAGACATTCTGATCCATACATGGATGTCTGAGTTTGGCTTAAAGATGTAGTAGCAGTCTGCCTATTTAATTTAATAATTTACTTGACTGCCTCTAAACCACTGTAGGTCTCCTGTGTCTGTTAGTACACCAGTGCCCAAAACCATACCAAATATTTCAGGTGTGATCTAACTAGCAATTGGAATAGAGGTACAACTTTTCATCATGTCCAACTTTGCCTATTTTTATGCATCCTATGATCTTTTTGTGCCTTCACGCAGCTGCTTGACACTAGTTGCTACAGTTTAGCTTATTGTCCATTAACTTTCCAACAAACTTACACAACTTTTAATTTCTACAAAAGCAGTATACTATCTGATAAAATAGCTTGACATTCAGACTTTTCCCCCATATGTCTTTACTATAACTTTTATGAGTCACTATAAAATGAAAGTGATCAACCAAAAATTCTTGTTAAAATGTTCTAAATTAATAATCATAAAAAGATCAAAAACAGAAAATATTGCATATTACTAACAACACAGGAAGCAGTGAAATATTTTTTCTACCTTTTACAGTATATTTTGTATTAACTCAAATAATCAAATTTCCTCAGCAATATTCATGAGCCGGGCAGAAAGCAAAGCCCGAGTTAGATCTTAACCCGAATGACTTTACATCAAAGACTCTCTCTTGACAGGACGCTTTACTAAATTCAGATTTTTACTTCTCAAAGATGAACATTTTAAACCCTGAAACTGAAGCCGTCAGTCATAGCCGATTGTTTGTAAGTCAGATAGTCATGTAAAGAAGCAAGGACAAGGGCACAAATCATGAGAAGTGACAGTTGTGAAGGGAATGCTGCCTCACTGTCTCTCCAGAAGAACATGTAGAAATGCCTGAGTGACATGTCTATGTTATTTCAAGGAAAATACTTTCAGATGTTTATTACCACTGCTCATTGGCAAAATGAGTAGAAAGTAGAGGCAGCATTTTCTGTACTTGATATTTGGTGTAATGATGCACTTTTTTCTGACTGTAATAAACTAGGAGCTGGTTTTAGACAAAGTATTGCCTTGGGCAAAAATGAAAAGTAGGGCCCCAAATTTTAACTTATTGCACTATGACACAAAAACATTGAGGGTGCATTTAACTGAGACTGTTTACTGCCATGTTTACACAGGCTGAAAAGGAATAATACACACACACTGTATGTTACACATACTCCATGTTACACAAACACACAAACTGTATATTACATACACACTATGCTACACATAGTACGTTATGCACTCACACATACACACGGCGTGCATGTTACACACATAGACACACTGCATGGTACACACATACAATGCATGCTACATATAAATACTGCATATTACACACCCACACACACTGCATGTTACACACACACTGTATGTTACACATACTACATGTTATAAATACATACACAAACACACACACTGTATATTACATATACACACTCTATGCTACATACACTACATGTTACACACACACGTACACACAGACTGCATGTTACACACATACACAGACTGCATGTTACATACACTGCATGCTACACACACACATACACCGCATGCTACACACACACACACCACATGCTACACACAAATACTGAACATTACACAACCACACAGATTGCATGTTACACACGCTGCATGTTATACAAATACACTGCATGCTTCACACAAATACTGCACATTACACATCCACACACTGCATGTTACACACACATACACTCCATGTTACTCATACACATACAGTGCCTACAAGTAGTATTCAACCCCCTGCAGATTTAGCTGGTTTGATAAGATGCAAATAAGTTAGAGCCTTCAAACTGCAAACGAGAGTAGGTTTTATGAACAGAAGCATAAATCTTACAAACCAAAAAGTTATGTTGCTCAGTTGAATTTTATTAAATTTTAAACATAAAAGTGTGGGTCAATTATTATACAACCCCTATGTTTAATATTTTGTGGAATAACCCTTGTTTGCAATTACAGCTAATAATCGTCTTTTATAAGACCTGATCAGGCCGGCACAGGTCTGTGGAGTTATCTTGGCCCACTCCTCCATGCAGATCTTCTCCAAGTTATCTAGGTTCTTTGGGTGTCTCATGTGGACTTTATTCTTGAGCTCCTTCCACAAGTTTTCAATTGGGTTAAGGTCAGGAGACTGATTAGGCCACTCCAACACCTTGACTTTTTCCCTCTTGAACCAGGCCTTGGTTTTCTTGGCTGTGTGCTTTGGGTCGTTGTCTTGTTGGAAGATGAAATTACGACCCATCTTAAGATCCTTGATGGAGGAGCGGAGGTTCTTGGCCAAAATCTCCAGGTAGGCCGTGCTATCCATCTTCCCATGGATGCGGACCAGATGGCCAGGCCCCTTGGCAGAGAAACAGCCCCACAGCATGATGCTGCCACCACCATGCTTGACTGTAGGGATGGTATTCTTGGGGTCGTATGCAGTGCCATCCAGTCTCCAAACGTCACGTGTGTGGTTGGCACCAAAGATCTCGATCTTGGTCTCATCAGACCATAGAACCTTGAACCAGTCTGTCTCAGAGTCCTCCAAGTGATCATGAGCAAACTGTAGACGAGCCTTGACATGATGCTTTGAAAGTAAAGGTACCTTACAGGCTCGTCTGGAACGGAGACCATTGTGGTGGAGTACGTTACTTATGGTATTGACTGAAACCAATGTCCCCACTGCCATGAGATCTTCCCGGAGCTCCTTCCTTGTTGTCCTTGGGTTAGCCTTGACTCTTCGGACAAGCCTGGCCTCGGCACGGGAGGACACTTTCAAAGGCTGTCCTGGCCGTGGAAGGCTAACAGTAGTTCCATAAGCCTTCCACTTACGGATGATGCTCCCAACAGTGGAGACAGGTAGGCCCAACTCCTTGGAAAGGGTTTTGTACCTCTTGCCAGCCTTGTGACCCTCCACGATCTTGTCTCTGATGGCCTTGGAATGCTCCTTTGTCTTTCCCATGTTGACCAGGTCTGAGTGCTGTTGACAAGTTTGGGGAGGGTCTTAAATAGTCAGAAAAGGCTGGCAAAAGAGATCTTTAATTCACACATGTGAAGCTCATTATTCTTGGTGCCTGAACTACTTCTTAATACTTTTGGGGGACCAAACAGAATTCTTGTGGTTTGAGGGGTTGAATAATAAATGACACTCTGAATTAACTTTTAACGTTTTTAAAAAAACAAAACAAAACAAAAATAAAATTTGCTGCAGTGCATTTCCCACTTCCAGGCTGATCTACAGTACAAATGTCACAATGCCAAGTTAATTCCGCATGTATCAACCAGCTAAATCTGCAGGGGGTTGAATACTACTTGTAGGCACTGTATACACACAAACATGTCCACCATTTTGCTGAAAAAATGATGACACTCACCACATGGCTCATATGCCCCACCATCTCTGCCAGCCGCGGTCTAGTCCTCCGTGCCTCTTATTTTCTCCTTACCCCATCGCGCATATCCTTCAACCTTTTAGCTCCAGACCAGGACTTACAGCACGACTAAGTCTCTGTGCACCATGTCATCGTGAAGCATGTTGTGATGGCAAGTGTCCAGGTGTCGGCATGGCCCACTTTGACATCTAATGCCTAGATGGATTTTGAGTCAGGGCCTTAAGTGAAGCAGCAGAAGAGAATGTGTGAGACAGGGAAAGGGGAACAGAAGAGGCGTGAAGGAATGGCAATTTTACAATTTACTGCAATATGACAGTACTTCAGTGTACTGTACAATCGCATACCTCCCAACTGTTGAAGAATAGAAAAAGGGATAGATAATGTGGCGCATGTAGCACGTCGTGGCAAATTTTGGCCACACCCCAATCCACGCTTATTTACCATTTCTTTCTGCCATGGAAGGAGGAGATATCAGAGGGGCTTTGGTATTAAGGGAAATTAAGCAGACGCCGAAGACTGCAGGCCGTAAATCCAGGACTGTCCGCTGTATCTGGGACAGTTGGGACTAGAGATGAGCAGATAGATTCACGGGACTCTGATCCAGTGTGAAAGTCAGTGCTACCTGGCAGTTGGATGAGAGGCTGCGAATCTCTTACCTTACGGCGTCCCTGGCTTTTGATCACCCCGGGCAGTGCGACGTCATCTGTGCGTCCTGCTCATCTCTAGTTGTGGATTATTTTTTGTTTCCTCATTCACAGTCAGAACCACCAGAACTTTCTCATCTTTATGTAGCTTCACTATACAACATCCGGCTTCTGGTGGCTGTCAGGCCATGTTCACACTTTGCAGAAATACTGTGTTTTTTGTGTTCTACAGATGTCCACACTAAACTACACAATAACAATCTTCTCCCCCTTATTTGATGTGTTTCTGGTGCAGATTTGAAGCCGCGTTTTTAATGTGTTTTTTACAGTACAGAAAAACTTTGATTCTGCACTTAATAAAGTATCTGCAGTTTCTTACATGTGTTTTTTTAGGCTCAACATAGAAGACAAGAGAGAAAAAATAGCACTAAAGTCCCACAGTTCAGCAGCGTCCTTGGGTGCACAGTGGGCGCAGTTTTCATGAAATCACATCCACTTTGCTTGGACAGTTAAATACAGCAGAATTTTTGTGCAATAAAGAAGCAGAAAAAACACAGCATTCACACTACATGTGAACAAAGTCTAAGTTTCCAAGCAAAGTGGATGTGATTCCATGAAATCCCATCCCTCAGTGCGTCTAAAGACGCTGCTGAACTCTGCGGTTTTGTTGCATTTTTTCTCTATCGGCTTCAGAAAAAAACACATGACAAAAAAACACTGTTGCATTTTTAAGCTCAGAAAAAAAGCTTTTCTGTACTATTAAAAAAGCGTTAAAAACTCAGCTTCATAACTGCCCAAAAATCGCATGAAATAAGGGGAAAAGCAAATAAAAGAAAATCAGCAAACCCACAATAACCAGAGAAGATTGTTATTGTGTCGTGTGGTGCAGAAAAAAAAGCAGCCGAAAGAAAGCAGCATTTACGCTACGTGTGAACACGAGCCTCAGCATTAGAGTTTTATTACATTTTTTATGGGTTTAATAGAGTAAAAATATCAATCACGCAATTTTTTTATGTCATTTACCGATTCCCATAAATTATCTGATGGCTATGGTTTGCGGGTCGTTACAGTTACAGGGACACAAATATGTCCATGTTATTTGCTGATTTGTGATTTTTAATGCCATTTTCTTTTTAAATAATAAACATGACATTATTTTTTTCATTATCAAGTGTTTTTCATTATTATTTTTTAGTAATTTTATAGGATGAAAAAAATCTTATTCTCTCTCTAGAATTCAAATACATAGAAATACATAGCTAAGGACAATATATCAGTCCAATCTGCCTGTGGAGTTAAAGCTTGTAATACACAAAATTCTCCTCTTACAGTGGGTACAGAAAGTATTTTTCACTCTTTGTTTCATTGCAGCCATTTGGTAAATTCTAAAAAGTTCATTTTTTTCTCATTAAAGTACACTCTGCTCCCCATCTTGACTGAAAAAAACAAATATAGAAATTTTTGCAAATTTATTAAAAAAGAATAACTGAAATATCACATGGTCATAAGTCTTCAGACCCTTTGCTCAGACACTCATATTTAAGTCACATGCTGTCCATTTCCTTGTGATCCTCCATGAGATGGTTCTACTCCTTCATTGGAGTCCATCTGTGTTTAATTAAACTGATAGTACTTGATTTGGAAAGGCACACACCTGTCTATATAAGACCTCACAGTGCATGTCAGACCAAATGAGAATCATGAGCTCAAAGGAACTGCCCAAAGAGCTCAGAGACAGAATTGTGGCAAGGCACAGACCTGGCCAAGGTTACAAAAGAATTTCTGCATTACTCAAAGTTCCTAAGAGCACAGTGGCCTCCATAATCCTTAAATGGAAGAAGTTTGGGACCACCAGAAGTCTTCCTAGACCTGGCCGTCCAGCCAAACTGAGCAATCATTATAGAAGAGCCTTGGTGAGAGAGGTAAAGAAGAATCCCAAGATCACTGTGGCTGAGCTCCAGAGATGCAGTAGAGAGATGGGAGAAAGTTCCACAAAGTCAACTATCACTGCAGCCCTCCACCAGTCGGGCCTTTATGGCAGAGTGGCCCAACGGAAGCCTCTCCTCAGTGTAAGACATATGAAAGCCCGCATAGAGTTTGCTCAAAAACACATGAAGGACTCCCAGACTATGAGAAATAAGATTTTCTGGTCTGATGAGACGAAGAGAAGATAGAACTTTTTGGTGATAATTCTAAGCGGTATGTGTGGAGAAAACCAGGCACTGTTCATCACCTTCCCAATACAATCCCAACAGTGAAACATGGTGGTGGCAGCATCATGCTATTGGGGTGTTTTTCAGCTGCAGGGATGGGACGACTTTTTGCAATTGAAGGAAACATGAATGTGGCAAAGTACACAGATATTCTGGATGAAAACCCCTTCCAAAGTGCTCTGGACCTCAGACTTGGCCAAAGGTTCACCTTCCAACAAGACAATGACCCTAAGCACACAGCTAATATAACAAAGGAGTGGCTTCAGAACAACTCTGTGACCATTCTTGACTGGCCCAGCCAGAGCCCTGACCTAAACCCAATTGAGCATCTCTGGAGAGACCTGAAAATGGCTGTCCACCAATGTTCACCATCCAACCTGACGGAACTGGAGAGGATCTGCAAGGAAGAATGGAAGAGGACCCCCAAATCCAGGTGTGAAAAACTTGTTGCATCATTCCCAAGAAGACTCATGGCTGTACTAGCTCAAAAGGGTGCTTCTCAATACTGAGCAAAGGGTCTGAATACTTATGACCATGTTATATTTCAGTCTTTCTTTTTTAATAAATTGGCAAAAATTTCTACATTTCTGTTTTTTTTCAGTCAAGATGGGGAGCAGAGTGTACTTTAATGAGGAAAAAAATTGAACTTTTTAGAATTTACCAAATGGCTGCAATGAAACAAAGAGTGAAAAATTTAAAGGGATCTGAATACTTTCCATACTGTACATCACCAGAGCTTGTGGCTCAGTAGCTTAAGCTCCTGCCTTTAATGTTAAGATTGTGGGTTCAAATTCCAGGGAGACTCACAGGAAAAAAATGACATTTTTGTAATTGCTTACTATTATTTTTACTACTTTTATAGGAACAAAAAAAATATTTTTCTTCACCTCAATATACAGGGAACATGGAAATACATTGTTATACACAATGTATCTCTATGTACATGTATTACCTACATCTGGGTTCACTGCCTGCAATACAGGTCAAGATTATCAAATTATCTACAGCATTGTCGGCTATGGCTCCTAGATAGAGCAACAGCTTGTGAACATGGAGACGCAAGTTTGCATCCCCAGAAGACAGGAGGGAGAAGCAGTGAGTATATAATTTAATTTACGCACTGAGCAGAGATATGCGGCCCTGCGCCCTGAGGAGGAGGAGCTACAGAGCGATGAAGACGTCAGAGAGAAGAAAGGTGCGTATACAAGCCGAGACAAAAGCTCTGACGTGCCGGGACAGTCCTACTGAATCCGGGACGGTTGGGAGCTATGCAAGTGATCAAATGTTATTAAAAAAAAAAAATAGCATACTTGGTATTGTGCCATGCATAACTGTCCAAACTAATAAAATATTATAACATTTAAACCATATGGTGAAAGCCAAAATGAAAAAAATCTATGTGGCAGAATCATTATTTTTGGATCCCTTTGTTTTCTTAAATAAAAATGTAATAAAAAGAGATCAGATAGTTATATAGAGCCCGAAATATTACCAACATAAAGTGCAGCTCAAAAGTGCAGCAAAAAAAAAAAGGCCTTATATAATTCTATGAACGAAAAAATAAAATATAGCCCTGTTCGTATATCAGTGTGAATTCAGGGTCTGAATAAGAGTGAAATTGAAATCTGCATCCTGTGTATGTCAAAGCAATTTCTGCAACCCAAAAACAGAAAATTTCTCTATGACTTTCTATCTGTCCAGTGGAAAATAAATGAATGAAGGACAGTATTGTGTGACTGAATTTAGTTGGAAATGTTGAGAACTAGGCCATGCTCACACTGCCAGTATTTGGTCTGTATTTTATATCAGTATTTGTAAGCCAAAATCAGGAGTGGAACAAGCAAAGGAATAGTATAATAGAAACAAGTCATCCACTTCTGGTTTTGGCTTACAAATACTGATGTAAAATACTGATCAAATACTGAACATGTGAATGTGGTCTTAGAATGGCAACCATCTCTTGAAGATCTCTTGCACCTCTCTTAAATATGCAGAAAATCCATAGAAGAACATGCATGGAGGCTGCAAATTCAGATTTCTGTACTAGAAAATCCCTATGGACATTATAAGTCTATGGGCTCGGTTGGGTATTTTTGGTGTATTTCAAATGGTACATCCGGTACGCCATCATTTTCAGCTTTCTACTTCTGTGGCAAAACAAAACCTCTTAGGCAAAACAAAATGAGAATTCAGTCTAAAGGTTCATTCAAACTTCTGTGTAAGTCGGTCCAAGATTGGAACGAAATGAGTGAGGCTGTCACGCTCTGGTCGGGAGACCTATGGTCAGTCCATGTAATAGCGGTCCATGCTGGGACCAGTTTGCATGGACGTCTAAATGAGCTCTAACTTGAATTTTACATCATCCTCCATCACAAAGTCTCTACACTATATATAATGTACTTTTCAGTGAGTGCAGAGATTCTGAGCAATTGCAGAAACTCCAATGAGGAAGAGGTGTCTGATAAGTGGAGGAGGCTTATTCTGTAGATATTACAAGTTAATTATCTTTGCAAGCAAAAATTAAATGCTAAGTGGTGTTTAAATCGTTAGACAATGTACAAGTAAATATTGTAGAATTTATACAAAATTATGCATTATTGCCTCTTTATTATATTCCTTGTAAATAAATTCATAGGTTACTTGTTTAGCAATTTAATTTAACTGTTTTGAGATTTTAATATGCAGCATTAAAACTATAAAATGTTTTACTTTATTGTCCAAAAGTGTTCTGAACACAAATGAGAATAAATTATCTTATTTAAAATTGTGGTAATTAAAGTAACTTGAAAAAAAATAACTGGCATCAGGGATATTTCACCATTTGCTTGTTTACTTATTTACATCCTTATTTTTCTTTTGTATTTGTCAGCATATGCTGCTTTTTGAAAACAAAATGTGCAACTCAAACACTTTCTATGGTTATTTGCCAGAAAATGTTAAACATGAAAAATAAGCAAACGAGAATTCCTTTTTCTGAAATAATTAAAACAGTCATTCAACTTTTATATACTTATTTTGCAGTAATTAAGGTATATTTTAGTAGCAAACAAAAAGTAATATGAATGAGAAAAAACAGGATATTGCACTTAAACTTTTTTTTTATCCCTTTGTATCAGTAATAATTTTGGCCCAAAGTAATGAGTTATTTTCCAGTTTTGTCCTCTAATTACCTTTTTCTTGCATCTTTCAATATTATCAGCTCCTTTAGGAATATTTTGGATGAGTGTAGCACATGTGTGCTTAAAGGGATGTTCCACTACTTTTATATCGATGAGCTACCCTTAAGATAGATCAATATTAGATCGTTGGAAGTCTGGCACCCGACACCTCAAACACATCAGCTGTTCCCAGTGCAGTAGTGGCCGGATGTGTCCTATTGCATAGCTAAAGAGCACAGCACTATCAATTGTGTAGTGCCCGCTGCTGAGTACAGGAGATATGGTCATGAGTATAAAAGTAGTGGAAAACAGCTTTATCGGTTTGTATTAGAAATGTAACAAGTGAAATTTCAACTTCAGAAATATGAAACACAGAAGATTCACATTTTTCATTCAAAATACAGTATGAATTCAGCATAAAGTGAGACTTTTAAAAAGTAACTTTTATTACATATAGGAAAAAAATAACATGTCCTAAAAGAACATTATTTAACCAAGAGGGCAAGTTGATAACATCACTCTCAGGAACATATCATAGCAATCACAGCCAGTCACCAGCGATTACTCTAGATCCAGCAGGTATTACTTGGAGTCAGAAGACCAGGGTAAAGACATGCCATAACCCTATGCTGAATGACACGTCTTCTGTCTCTATTACACCTTATCTACACTGGCACTTGCCCTGATAATCCCAGAAATTTTATTTTCCGCCTTCTAAAGGACAAGATTGCTGCACTAGACTACCCTATTACATTATTTACTTGCTCTCAATCTGTCTGCAGAATTTTAGTGATACAATGAGTGATAGGGACGTATAGGTCTCAGTCCATCAATTAAAATAATATCACTTTTGTAGCAATCTGTTGCACCTTTATGGAGAAATCACACTTTGAATCAATGTGCAACTTAGATTGCAAGTCCACAGGGGAAATATCTATCTACTTGCAGTCCAATGTCCCTCTTCAGTACTCCCTGCCAGATACCGGCCTTTTCTGCCTGACAGCTACCTTCCTTGTGAAGTTATCTAGGTGGGCACACAAGTGCTGCTATTTTTTGGACCAGAGAAAATGCTTAGTACCGCACTATGAATGCACAAGCACAAAGAGTAGCAACGCATTGGAAGATTTTGGCTGGCCACATAGATGACATCATGGGGAACACTGGTGTCAATCATGCAGAGGAGGGCAGCGCTGGGCTGGGTTAACTGAAGAGGAGCAATGGATCCTCTTTGCACTGATATGGCCCCTAGTGCATTTTTAGTCTAATTTGCACATTGATTAAAAGCATGATTTCTCCACAAAGGCTCAATGGATTGCCGTAAAAGAGATATAATTTCAATTGTTGGACAAAGAACTCTACAGCCCTACCACTGGATAGTATCATAAAAATGCTGCTGAAAGATTCTCTTTATTTGTGCAGGACTCATAAGGGGTCCATCATACAAGTATGGAGGTAAAGCCAACCAAAATTACGCTAGTGAGGTAACTCAAATTGGCAATACTGGACCTTGCTATTAAACAGAATTATAAACTACCATTTTTGTAAAAAGAAGTTGCAAAACAAAAGGGAAGTCTAGCTTCAAAGTAGAAACCTCAAATTTAAAAATTGACACATTTAGTAGCCGCGATGTAAAATGAGATACATTTGAAGCAAAAAAATGATTAAAATATGTTATCTGATAGATGTGGATCATTTTTAAATTTTTGGCTTCTTTTTTAACTTTGACAAATGTAAGCTTTTGCAAATGTCTTAGATTGCAGGAGGAATTTAATGTGGTAAATTCCAATGTACCAGTAAGGAAACCTTAAGTTATCAATATCTCACCTCCACCCCACCTAACACCTTTCTCTTACACCCCCAAAAATGGAATATTACTGAGATTTCTACAATAGATGATAGAAGATGTGCCAAGTGGATATGTAATTATAAATAGATACTACAAAAGTCCTTCCAATTTACCAAGGAAAAGCTGCTTGTTTTTTGCATATATATATATATATATATATATATATATATATATATATATATACACAGTAGTTAAAGGGGTTTTCCACATTATTTAAAAACTTTCCCACATTCACCAATATTGCTAAAATAAGTGAAAAATACATACTCATCAATTTGATCCTCACTATCACAGCTATGTCCAGTCTTAAACTACAATCTCTCACATCGCACGACTGCAAGTATGCGATATGTGACGCGCCCCCTGGGCCAGTGCTGTTAGGGATACCCGGAACCGGATCAGATGGGGGTTGTAGTCTCCGAGTGGCTGTGACCCGGTCCGTGCCCAGGGTGTCAAGCTCAGTGTGTGGCAGTCCTTATGATGTTTCTAGATGTTCTTTTGTGTCGACTACGCCACCCGTTGAATTGCGGTCAATACGGCCGCCGCTGCAGCAGGGTCCGCTGAGGCTGGTGATGTATGTGCAGCTCAGGTAGTATAACCCCCAACGGGAGGGGTATAGCCTCAGGGGGTCAGTTGCAGAGGATGGGGGTTGTGGTGGTGCAGCGGGGATGGAAATGAGACTCAGAGTCGGGCTGTGCAGTTCAGGGTTGTTTACTTACTGCAGTTGTTCTGGTCACTCCGGCCTTAAGTGACCACCCGAGCCGTGCTGCGTCCACCAGGTCCTGGACTCGGCCAACCCCCAGGTGATTCTGGAGCGTGGTCCTGAGCTCCCTTTCTGTCCTGTCCTCTTCTCTGGCCTTCCCCACCAGGGATCCACCTATGTCCGGCTCCCTCGGGCCTCTTAGTGGTAAACCCTTGTCTCTGGGTTCCCTGACCCTATTCCTGGTCTGCCTTCCGGGTGGATTTAGTGGGTGATCGTGGCAGATCCTGCCCACGACCTCCGGTTCCTGGCTAAGGTGTGCTGTAGCCTCTGCCAGCTTGGGATCCGGTACCCTGTTGCCAACTCTTCACCCTCTGGTCTAATTTGGGCTCTTGGAGTTCCTTCTTTCTCCCCCTCTGGGTCTTTCTTTCTCCTCTCTCTCTCTCTTGGCCTTGGAGCTGCTCTTCTCCTCTGCTCTCTTCCTCTACAAAGACTGACAGACTGACCTCACTCTGCAAAAGACTGACGTCTCACAGACTGACGACTGACTGACTGACCCTGATCTAAGATGGTTCCCACCTTATATACTCCCTCTATGTGTGAGCTCAGGTGATCAGCACCCAATGAGCTCCTAGCACTACCCAGACTGCTCCCCCTATCTGCCCCTACACTACTGGGATGTTCCACCCCCCTCCCACTCCAGCCAGGAACAGACACTGTCGTACCTGCACATTTCTCTAGTGGGAGTACCATCGGTCTGTTCCTCGGAAATGGGATGTGTGTAGTGCATGCAGCTAACTGAGCTCAGTTCCACACTCCATCCTTACCCGGGAGTGGAATATCACACCTCTGGGTTGAGGTGCAATACCCCTGTAGCAGCCGAATCCTCAGGGTGCTACATTCCCCCCTGGTAAATCACAGCACGTCCTCGGGCTGTAAGATATAAACATCCACAAACATACATTTTTTTTTTTTTATAAACATAAACATATAAAACATATAAAACATCATCAGCAGCAATAAACTTTTCATATAAACATTCTTGTTTCTGGTTCCTCCGGTCACGGTGCAACTTGTGACCGGGTAAAGTGCGACAGTCTCTCTTGGAATAAAACAGTTTCCTATAAAACCGGTAGGGGGCGCTTTAGGAAGCGCAACTATATACAAGGGGATATGGCCGCTCTCAGTCCTCGGCCAGGTATTAGGGAGGATTGACCGCTCTCAGTCCTCGGTCAGTGGGAATAGGGACACACGGGGTTAACAGTTCACTCTTGGCTGGTCCCAACGGGGACTATATTTTAACTAGAACAGTTCTTGGTACCCCGACGGGCAACTTTATACAGTCTCTCTCTACCGTACTTCAACGACGGCGTCCTCCTGCTCTTTCTTGTTGGTCAGTTTCAGTTTCAGACCCGTCCGGGTCCTCTTGCTCCTCCTCACACCGCAGCTCCTCCTCCGTCAGGCGATGCACATGGAGGGCGTAGGGTCCTTTGGCACACTTGTGCCGGGTGAAGGTGACCTCGTCCCCTAAATACAGGTCACGACCTCTGTGTCCCTCCGGTAGGTGGGACTCAACGTCTCTCCTGGTCACGAAGACGTCGCCTGGGGTGCGGTGATCCCTGATGAAACCCCACCCATGCTGCAGATTGAACTTTATCACAGTCCCGATGGTACGGGGACCATGCGCTGCACGGGGGTTTCTCCTGGTCCGGCTCTTCTGCTCCGCGCTCCTTATTTGGGCTTGTTGTTCCCGGACCCGCCTCTCTCTCCGCTCCCTCTCAAAGACCTCGAGCTGCTGGCGGCAGCACTCTGCACGCTCCGCTGCGGCTGCCCGAGTCTCCTGAGTGAACCCCATGAGGTCTTCTCCGGTGGGATCCCACTCAAACTGGGTCTCTTCTAGCGGGGGCGAGATCCTCTTCATGGGCTTTGGAGCCGGGATCAGGGGTTCGCACATGGCCCTTGCTTTTTGCAGCTCCAGCTGGATGTATTCCTGGGGCCATACGAAGGGCTGCCCATCCGGGCACGTATGCTGGGCGAACAAGTCCTCACCCAGGTGCGGTACTTTAGGTGTTATGGGCGCCGTGGTGGTAGCGGCGCCCGGGTTAACCAGGCCTTGCGACCAGGCCTGGGGCACCTTGAAAGTAAAGGGCACCGTAAGAACGGCGGCGCCCTGTGTTACTTGGACCTGCGACCAGGCCGGGGGCTCTGCGGAGGTAGGGGGCGCTGTTGGTATTGCGTCGCCCGGGGGTACTAGGCCTTGCGACCAGGCCGATGGTACTTCCTGCTTGGCCACGCTCGGGGTCGAGGCGTGTGACGTCACAGGGGTCGCGGCTTCCGTTTGAGGCCTAGTCTGCGGCGGTGACGTTGCAGCGACGGGCACGGCAGGGGGTACTTCGGGCTCTGCGACGGGGAGCTGGGGCAGGCACGCGGTTTCCCGGCTCGGGGTAGTGACGTCCCCTTTACCTGCCTCCATTCGTTCGGCTCCCTTCTCGGCGCCGTCTCCGGCCTTCAGTCCTCCTGCGCCATCCTCAGAGGCGGTCTGTCTCCTCGTCTCGGGTGGCGTGCTCCGCTGACGGGTTTCGGTCTGCTGGGCCATCTCTCGGCTCCACTCCGCCAACGTCTCCCGCTGCACCTGGGCCATCCTCCGTGCGAGGCCCTCCAGCGCGGTCTGTGCACACTCCCGGTCTCTGGGGAGCTGTGTTAGGATCTCCAGCAGGCCTTCTGGAGTGGCGACCTGCAACAGGCTCCTGACCACTGGGTCGGTGCTGCCTGGAGTGGTGGCCCGCATCAGGCTCCTGACCACTGGGTCGGTGCTGCCTGGCTCTCCCTCCATCTCCGGGTGTGCTTTCTCTGGACTCTCTTCCAGACGTCTTGTCTCCGGGTGCGCTCTCTCCAGACTGCTCCAGGCGACACCCATCTTTGTTCTCTTCTTCTGTCTCCGCCCACATCGAGGGTGGTCCCGGGGCAACTTCAGTTCCAGGGGCAGTTCTCTCACGCTGATGGACACTTCCAGCATCACAGTCTCTGTTGGTGGGCGCGGTTTCCGCTTTTGGCGCCATTCTTCGACCTGGCCCACGATGGGAGGTGGCCTCTTGCCACCCTCTGGCACGCCCATAATGGCGTCCGCTCTTCCAAGGCGGGAAATCTTTGGAAATGGCGGGAATCGTCTCCCAGTGGCGGGAAACTCCATGGATGGCGGGAAAAAGCTGCAAATGGCGGACAACCGGCGGGAAACGACCTGTGATGGGGTCCGTTGGCGGGGACCCTCCGGAACCGGCAGGAGACTTCTTTTTGAGGTAACGGTGTACTTTTCTTCAGGCACGCAGTACCCGGTTGTTGCGGGCACGTTATCCTGCCGACTACGCCAAAGTTGACGCGCCCCCTGGGCCAGTGCTGTTAGGGATACCCGGAGCCGGATCAGATGGGGTTTGTAGTCTCCGAGTGGCTGTGACCCGGTCCGTGCCCAGGGTGTCAAGCTCAGTGTGTGGCAGTCCTTATGATGTTTCTAGATGTTCTTTTGTGTCGACTACGCCACCCGTTGAATTGCGGTCAATACGGCCGCCGCTGCAGCAGGGTCCGCTGAGGCTGGTGATGTATGTGCAGCTCAGGTAGTATAACCCCCAATGGGAGGGGTATAGCCTCAGGGGGTCAGTTGCAGAGGATGGGGGTTGTGGTGGTGCAGCGGGGATGGAAATGAGACTCAGAGTCGGGCTGTGCAGTTCAGGGTTGTTTACTTACTGCAGTTGTTCTGGTCACTCCGGCCTTAAGTGACCACCCGAGCCGTGCTGCGTCCACCAGGTCCTGGACTCGGCCAACCCCCAGGTGATTCTGGAGCGTGGTCCTGAGCTCCCTTTCTGTCCTGTCCTCTTCTCTGGCCTTCCCCACCAGGGATCCACCTATGTCCGGCTCCCTCGGGCCTCTTAGTGGTAAACCCTTGTCTCTGGGTTCCCTGACCCTATTCCTGGTCTGCCTTCCGGGTGGATTTAGTGGGTGATCGTGGCAGATCCTGCCCACGACCTCCGGTTCCTGGCTAAGGTGTGCTGTAGCCTCTGCCAGCTTGGGATCCGGTACCCTGTTGCCAACTCTTCACCCTCTGGTCTAATTTGGGCTCTTGGAGTTCCTTCTTTCTCCCCCTCTGGGTCTTTCTTTCTCCTCTCTCTCTCTCTTGGCCTTGGAGCTGCTCTTCTCCTCTGCTCTCTTCCTCTACAAAGACTGACAGACTGACCTCACTCTGCAAAAGACTGACGTCTCACAGACTGACGACTGACTGACTGACCCTGATCTAAGATGGTTCCCACCTTATATACTCCCTCTATGTGTGAGCTCAGGTGATCAGCACCCAATGAGCTCCTAGCACTACCCAGACTGCTCCCCCTATCTGCCCCTACACTACTGGGATGTTCCACCCCCCTCCCACTCCAGCCAGGAACAGACACTGTCGTACCTGCACATTTCTCTAGTGGGAGTACCATCGGTCTGTTCCTCGGAAATGGGATGTGTGTAGTGCATGCAGCTAACTGAGCTCAGTTCCACACTCCATCCTTACCCGGGAGTGGAATATCACACCTCTGGGTTGAGGTGCAATACCCCTGTAGCAGCCGAATCCTCAGGGTGCTACATATGCATAATCCCAGCCTCATTCCAACTAGATGGGCGTGGTCTCAGTCTAGTTGGAATGTGGCTGGGAGTATGCATACCGCATACATGCAGTCACATGATGGCTGTTCCTGGTGTCGACACCACAGAATCCTCACAGCACTCAGTACGTGCGATGTAACGTAGAATGACTTCAAACTTTTAAGCAGTTTAAGACCAAACAACACCTTTAAGTGCTACAGAGGTAAATCATTTAAAAAAGAGAGGATTTTACATTCAATTAGTAAAAAAATAACTTCAAAGTCGAAGGAAATGATTTATGAAACAGAGATTTAAAAAATTGTCCCGACTCATTTGCGATTTTCTGAAATCATGTTTCTTTCTTTGTTTACTGTAATTGCTGATGTTTTTTGAGCGAAATCATCAAAATGGCACACATAGTTCATAAATTTAGCAAAACTGAAAAAATTGTCTTAACCCCTTCAAGACCTATGACGTATTTGTACATCATAGGTCGTGTCCCTGCATTCCATGCGGGCTACGGTGATGAGCCCACATGTTTTCACGCACATGACAGCTGAATTGATCAGCTGTCATATGCCCCTAACAGCCACGGGTGGAATCACGATCCACCCGCTGCTGTTAACATGTTAAATGCCACTGTCAATCTCTGAAGCGCTTCATCAGCTCCGTCCATCGGTAGCCCTGTTACATGATGTCTGGGAGCTGATGGGTTGACATGACAACCTGGGGTCTGCAGGAGACCCCTGTGGTTTTCATAGCCGATCTGCTATGAGTACCACCCAGTGGCCGGCATTCATAGCAGATAAGTATTTCAGCTACACATAGCAGGGCTAAAACCCTGCTATGTGTAGCACAAGCGATCAGAAGATCACAGCTTTAAGTCTCCTATGGAGACTATTGAAGCCAGTGAAAAGTAAAAAAAAAGTTTTTAAAAATATTTAAACAATTGAAAAAATATGAAAGTTCAAATCACCCCCATTTGCCCCATTCAAAATAAAACAATGAAAAAAATAAAATACACATATTTGGTATCGCTGGGTTCAGAATCACCCGATCTATCAAAATATAAAAAGAGTTAATCCGATCGGTAAACAACATAATGATAAAAAAAATCAAAACACCAGAGTTATGTTTTATTAGTCTTCGCAACATTGAAATAAAATGCAATAACAGGTGATAAAAACATCGTATCTACCCAAAAATTGTATCAATAAAAATGTCAGCTCGGTGCGCAAAAAATAAGCCCTAACCCAGCCTCAGGTCCTGAAAAATGGAGATACTACGGGTATCGGAAAATGGAGCCTTTTTTCTTTTTTTTTTCACAAACTTTGTGGAATTGCACTTTTTTTGCAACTTCACCACACTTTAATTTTTTTTCCCCATTTTCCAGGTAACTATAGGGTAAAATCAATGGTGTCGTGTCGTTCAAAAGTACAACTCGTCCCGCAAAAAACAAGCCCTCAAACGGCCATATTGACGGAAAAAAAAAAAAAATGATGGCTCTGGGAAGAAGGGAAACAAAAGACAGAAACGGAAAATCCCAAGGTCGTTAAGGAGTTAAAACTATTTTGCGACTCTTTAGCACAATAAGCCGGATGTTTCACAAAATTATGAAAAATTTTTGCCAAAATAACACACGTGCATAAAATCACTCTGTGGAAGACTGGAGCATATCTGAGAAACATTTTGAAAAAGTGACAAATGATGAATCAGACGAGAAAACATCTAAAAACCTAAACTCCACTCCCAATAGTGAACATAAAAAAAAAGCAAAATACAAATGAACACATAACATAGACTTTAAAAAGGCTGGAATTAAAAGAAGAATTAGAAACAAATGAAAAAACAAGATAAAAATATGAAAAAGTAGACAAAAACAGGCGCAAATGCAATAATGAATGCCTTTAAATTCTTCAAAAATGGGACAGCTCCTGGAATTTCCTATAAAATAGCATGATATGATAGGTTTCTTTACTTTCTTTGGTGCTGAAATGTAATAAAAAGATGAATGATTGTTGAGTTGAATAATAGCTCCTAATGCATTCAACTCTTTAATTCTTTTTCAAAAACTTTTCCTTTTTAAATCAATCTGTACGGATCATGTTGTGTGAAGAATTGATATCTTTTATCTTGTGAAGTGGAACTGCTTCTTTAAGTAATATTTAGAGAATATGTAAAAATCTGATAGGCCTTAAAAAAAATAATAGGATTCCTCCTTGTGATCTGAATTACTCAGCAAGCTTGAATGTTTTATTAAAATGACTGATATGGTATGAAAATATTATTAAAACCTATTCCGGTCTGATCATGAAGAAACTTGAGCTAACATCTGCTATAGCTGATATGATTTACTTATTCTTCATTTATATTTAAATCATTTTCCGTCAAACTGATTTTAGCGGAAATAAAAAAATGACTGGTTTTTATCATTAAATCATTCATACTTCAATGCAAAATTAATATGCTTTTTCCCATGTTAACCCACTGTAAAATAATAGCTTTAGTTAAATATGCAGTAATACTATAAAATTATTATTACAACCATTTAACTATCATTGATTATTTGAAAATAATTACATTTTTTTATGTAAAGGGGATATCAATTTAAAATGATTTCCTGATTCCAATGATAAAGGCAACACTAGGAAGGCCACTGATTTCCAGATTGAAAGGTCTCTTTATTGCTCAAGTCCTCAATTTCCACTACAGAAACTACAGAACACCTGACGTTCTGTTTATATCTGAGCTAGGTATCCAGCATAAGAATTAAAAGATGAATTCTAAGGAGAGACCGATCTGTCACACTATAGAAACAAAAAGCTCCCATCCCATTGACCATAATGTATCCATCATGCAGACTGTCTTTTTACTGGATAAAATGATGCAGATTTTATGTGCACTAAAAAGTGCTTTTCATTGTTTCTACAACTTTATAGCATACTAATTACAGACTCGAAACCCTTGTAAATCATTAAAAGGGTTGTCTACTTCTCATTCCTCATGTTTGTCCACATTAAAACAAAAACACCAATACTCCCCTCCTGTACCAGTGCCGTTCCAATGGTGTTGGCACTCATGTTCCTGGGGCTCACGTGAGGTTGTTATGTCACGTAAGCCCTGCGCCCAATCAGTGCTGGCTAGTGATGAGTGAGTATGCCTCATTAACCCTTTCGGTGAGCACGCTTGAGTGCTCGCCAAGTATTTTGGCGTGCTTGGCGTTTCATTCACTGTCGCCACACCTGCAAGTGTCACGGCTGTTAGACAGCTGTGACACATGCAGAGATAGCCTGGCTGAGTATTTTGGCGTGCTCGGTGTTTCATTAATTTTCGCTGCACCTGCAAGTGTCACGGCTGTTAGATAACAGCGAACAGGCTATCTCTGCATATGTCACAGCTGTCTAACAGCCGTGACACTTGCAGGTGCTGTGACAATGAATGAAACGCCGAGCACGGCAAAATACTCGGCGAGCACCCAAGGATGCTCACTGAAAGGGTTAATGAGGCATACTTGCTCATCACTAGTGCTGGTGAATAAGAAGGGGTTATCCAAGTAGTGGACAACCCCTTTAATATCTTTACAAAGCTAGTCCTAATCTCATCTGAGAAGTTGATACAATTGTATACAGTCTAGGTCAGGGGTGAACAACCTGTGAGCAAGAGACACCATGCCGCAATACTATTCTGTGTGGCCCTTAACCATCTGCATAGCTTCATGCTATGTTTTTTCTTCCTCCCCTGGCCAGGAGATGTGGTATGAACAGACCATGTCCCTGTACGGTCAGACACAGCCATTACACAGTACACAGCAGGGGCACATTTATAAGATTATCTCAGCACAGGAACATTTTTCCAATTGTGGAAATTATTATTATTCTTGTTTGTTGGAAAACCCCTCTAAGTGACTGACAACTTTTTTCTGTATGAATATTTATATAGAAATAGCTTTCAATCACTAATTAGGTAGCAGGTTACATTTTATTAAATGATCTATAAAAAACAAGAGCTGTAATCTGATTCTTTGCATTGGGCAACTGCTCCACTTTTTCTTTTCAGTAGTTTTGATATATCCCTACTTACGTCTGTGCAGGGAATTGGGAGCTCTGTGTTAGAAAAACAGCTAAAAAATGTAATTAAACAGTACCGAATCATAGACTAAAAAAAATACATATTAGTAAAAAAGTAGAGATCGGAATTAAGGGTCAAAAATACATCTGATTAAGGAATTTATGTATTATATCACACATTTATGGTTGAGTTACATTGGGAAGTTACAATCTATTAAGCTTTTCCTTGCCTTCTGTCAAATTGATGCAATACATCTAAGGTTTTTAAGGCTTCTATCCTTATCTAGTTGACATCTTCCTTCACCAGCCATCAATATACTGGCGCTCAATGCTTTCTTGGATACATGTCTCTAGACAAGACATAGCAATAATTTTTTTCTATTACTTCTAATGTGCTTTTTCTGACTTTGATGTTCCATTAAAAGTAATAATGTCCAAATAATGTGTTATCCTAACAATAGCTCTGGGGCAGCTATGAAGTTAGAAAATCTAAGAATGCACACTGATACAGCAACTGAAAAGTAAAAAAAATCAAGTTAGGTAAAATTTTATGTTAAATGTCATTTGCTAATTCTTTTTTAATTAAGATATATTTCTATAGGGACCTATATGTAAATAGCCTTAACACCCACAGAACCGATAAACTCATCTGTGTGATTCATTCTTAATTTATTATAGTTAAAACGGACAGATAATAAATATTTAGTCTGAGGCCTTAAAATTAAACATTTTATCATAGCACAAAATAAATGCACATTCAGTCTATGGAGGATAGCACAAAACATAAAAGAGCATATGTAAAGTTTTCCTTTTTATTTTTTTATTAATGTTTATGTGACCTCAACCTATCTGGCTATTGGTAAAGAAATGGTAATTGGTGGTAATAAGCAGCATATTTAACAACACACTGCACTGACAGACTAATTTAGGCTCCTTACATTGTAAAAATGGTCCAAAAAATATCTCTTCTTGGGGGCAGATGCCCGTATTGCTGGTATTTATGCACAGATGCATAGTCAGTGCAAACAGAAGAAGCAGTGGCTTTTTCACAAAAAGTGGTGCAAAATTTTTCTCCGTTTGGGGAATGTCAAGATCTTTGTGAAATGAAGAAGCAATAGTTTTTGGACGACTTTTAAAAAACTTTCTGATTTCTTAGGGAGCAGAAAAAATTGTGCTGGTTAGAATTAATGGTTTCTCAACCAAGTGAAAAAAATAATCCCTTCTTTGGCATCTGAAACAGGTTTGCTATTCTCAAAATGAGAAGCAATTGCAATGTCTTCTTATTAGGCTGACTAAAAATTATCATTTCATTTAGAGAACATGGAAACAAGGAAAGGTTAGCCGTTTTCAAAATGAAGATGCAATGGCTTGTCATAATGCAGTAAAAGAAAGAATGTTTAGGTAATTGTCGTTTACAATATTCGTAATATGGATAATATTTTTATCTAACATAATACCATGTGGAATGTACATAATTGAAGTGTGCTGCATCATTTGTAGGATTTACAATCTAGTAAAAGATTATTCCTGTTTATGGAGCAGTTTCATGTTCGTGTCACTGAAGAGGGTATGCTTCCCAGCAGCAGTACAATATAACTATACAACACACGAGTCAAGCACAGGAGATGTGTGTGGCCATCCAGTGGCAGCGCAAAAGCCATATGGTAAAATAAATAAGACAATACAGATGAGTATATTCCTGACCGGGCGTAGGCCATTGGCGGTGGTGGCAACAGAATGGTGTAGAAAGCAACAGACAGGCAGGCGCGCAGCTGGTATGACCAATCTAATCGCTGCCATTAGGTGTAGATGAATGAAAGTGATCCATGCCTTATTCATTTTGACAAATCTAAGGTTTTCAACACTTGCAAACTATAACCTGGCCTGCTTGGGTGTGACAAAACCACCTGCTCGGTTGCCAATCGTCCAGGAATTCCTAGACAGTCTGTTAAAAATAGGGCACTTTTTTGCCCTGCCCTTAAAAAAACGTTAAGGTGTTCATGATTTTTTTTAATCTGAAGAAACATATACAGATTATTTTGACTGTATTATCATTTTAGAGTTTACAATGAATGCAGCTGATGTCTTCTTATCAGAATTATGGTCTGTAGACATGGATCACTAATCATAATGATTTATTATAGTTTTGCAATATGACCGTAAAAAATATTGTCTGTCATGTTGGCAACCCTGGCCATAATAAGTCAAATTGGCAACCCTGGCCACCAGTCATGCTGAATCTGACAGTACACTAGAATCTGCACATGAAAGTACGCTGATAGCAAACTGGGCTACTTCTTGATATTGGTCCAATCTGCTTACTTACTTAAGTCAGGGTTTACTGTATCTAACTGAGAAAGAACATAGTCTAGATATGAATTAACCTGACTGTTCAGCTGCTGTGTGTTTGCTAAAATGTGTCAGGTTGGTGAAGCAGTAGAAAAACAGTTACGCCTAGCTTTGCTACTTGTAGCCCTATTGCTAAAACAGACAGGGGAGCAATGGCTCTGTATGGAGCAAAGTCATTAATGCAGGTGGCATGCATCTGCTCTGCGAAGCAGGTAACACAGCTTATCCTGGTAACACACCAATTTGGATTCCTCTATTTTGCTTTTATAGTAGGATTATACAAGCATGGCTATCGAATAGCCATCCCTCAACTTGATGAAAACAATATGCCTGTTATCCCACAAGCTTTCCAGCATACAGCTTGCCATGCCCTGTTGGTTCACTTTCATCAACCTGCTACAACAGTTGGCAGTCATGGCCAGCATCATTAGCTTCATTTTCCCTCCGTCTGTTAGCCTAGCTTCCTGCCTATGTAAACTCAATATTTAATTTGATCATCTTTATTATTACTCCTAAAATGTTTTTATTTTCTGCAGAACTATATAGCAACAAACTTCCAGATGACATTGCAATAAAAATCTCTAGACCAAGCATGCAACCTTATATTGCATTCTAAATGATTTTACTAATTGGTAGAAAGGCTTTTAATTCCGAAGTAAAATGCAAAATGGTGTTTTTTCACTTTACCTACTGCAATTAATTATCCTGATCTGCTAGAAAGCCAGGGAAAAGAGTGGAATATGTTTTATTTCCTGGAAAAGGGGAGTACAATCTTGTGTTCTTTACTACTTCTTTTTTTTCTCTTGATTTATATAAAAAATTTTACTGTCTTGATAATTAATTTGATATTTTTGTGTAAAGTAGTATCATAGAGTACAGCATTCTCCTATTAGTTTTATCCTCATCAGTATACTAATGAATAATATCAGTTAAGAAAACAAAAGATTAAGAGCTATGTCCACCTTCTTAATCATCATCTTTAGGTCAATGCCTTTAAAATGAAAAATGAACAACATTGTAATACATCTTAAAAGTTCTTAAAAAGTCTATTAAAAATGTTGGTTTTGTTTGTACAGCTCCAGCACAGATAATGGCTCTACATGCTAACAGTCAAACAAATGATGTATAGTCTGAGCCTGCAGTCAGATTGCCATCCATTTTCCCCTACTTTAACCCCTTAAGGACCCTGGGATTTTCTGTTTTTGCATTTTCGTTTTTTGCTCCCCTTGTTCCAGGAGCCATAGCGTTTTTATTTTTTGGTCAATATGGCCGTGTGAGGGCTTATTTTTTGCAGGATGAGTTGTACTTTTGAACAACATTACTGGTTTTACCATATCGTCCATGGGAAAACAGGAAAAAAATGCCAAGTGCGGTGAAATTGCAAAAAAAGTGCAATACCACAGATGTTTTTTTTTTTATTTTTTTACCACGTTCACTGAATACTAAAACTGACCTGCCATTCCATTCTTATTCTGCAAGTCATTACGAGTTCGTAGATACCAAACATGTATAGGTTCTTTTTTATTTAAGTGGTGAAAAAAAATTCCAAAGTTTGCTAAAAAAAAAAAATGGCGCCATTTTCCAAGACCCGTAGCGTCTCCATTTTTCAAGATCTGGGGCCGGGTGAGGGCTTATTTTTTGCGTAGCGAGCTGAAATTTTTATTGATACCGTTTTGATCGCCCGTTGTTGCATTTTATTGCAATGTTGCGGCGACCAATAAACATAATTCTGGCGTTTAGATATTTTTTTTTTCTCATTACACCGTTTACCGATCGGATTAATTATTTTTCTATATTGATAGATCGGGCAATACTGAACGCGGCAATATGAAATGTGTGTATGTGGGTTTTTTTTTTATTATTTTATTTTGAATGGGGCGAACAGGGGTGATTTATACTTTTAGATTTTTTACATTTTTAAAATATTTTTAAATACATTTTTTTTTTACTTTTTGCATGCTTCTATAGTCTCCATAGGAGACTAGATGCAGCACTTGTCTGATCACCTCTGCTACATAGAGGTGATGAGCAGATCACCTCTATGTAGCAGAAATGCTCCTGTGCTATGGGCGCCGACCACTAGGTGGCGCTCATAGTGATCAGCACATGACAACCACTGGGGTCTGCTGCAGACCCAAAGTTGTCATGCCCACCCATCAGTGACCCGCAATCACGTGACGGGGTCACCGATGGGTGGGGTAAGTGACGCGCTTCTGGCGCGGCGATGTTAAATGTCGCTGTCATAGATTGACAGCAGCATTTAACATGTTAACAGCCGCGGGTGGATCGCAATTCCACCTGCGGCTGTTGCGGGCACATGTCAGCTGTAAGAATCAGCCAGAGATCAGTTGCAGCCCGGACTTCTTCATGTTCAAGTCTACAGAAGGCGGAGACAGTGATACTAGCACTGATTGGGCGCCAGGCTCACGTGTCACAACAGCCACACAGGAAACCGCGGGTCCGCGATTACCGACACAAGTGGTGAGTGTATTTCATCGGGGGCCAAGCATTTAGATCAAGAAGGGGTTGTCCTAGTAGTGGACAACCCCTTAAAAGAAGAGATCACCAAATCCTTCTGCAATAAAGTGATTATTCCATTTTATTATTCACCTAGTCTGGAGAGTCCCATGCAGTTCTGTCCCACTCTTTACTTGTGCTGGAATGAGCTGCTCCTTTCAATAGAAGGAAAGAGTGGTTCCATTTTATTTTTATTGTTTATACTGTCCTGGAGCTGGAAGAAGTCCCTGTGCTTTACATAAAATTGATTTACAATATGCAGCAGCTCTTTCTCTTTTTGTATGGCCTGCCTTTTTTCTTCCTTGGTTATTCGCCTTTTTTCTTTAATCCTCGTCTTTTCTTTTGTTGGGCTGACAAATTTGAGGCTTTAGAGCCTTTACTAGTTTTCCCCAGAGTTATAGTCTAAAGTTACAATAATCTAAACTTACACAATGGTCATTCCGGTAAACATTAATATTGTAACTAAGAGACCATTGTAATTATAAGCTAAACTGTCTATTCTATGATACATTACAATATCATTGATGCAATTATGATGTTTCATGTTTCCTTTGGAAACCAATAAACTAATTTAAGAATCTTAGATGTGAAAATATAACAAACTCTTTTTCTTTCACAAAATCAATCTGGAAAAAGATCCTCTAAATAACTGTAAGTTCTAAGATATACTAACCTAGTGGTTCAACAGGACGGAAATCTCAACATATATTAATATTAGTCTGTCAGGATAACATTATAATTTTAGATTTAGTTTAAAGGAGTATTGTTTTTTAAAAAATAAAGGTCATTGATTTATAAATAATTTAAAATAGTACTGTTTTCATATTCCATCTGTCGAGTTCTCATGGTCTGTCATAGGCTTGTCTTGCAGTCATTTAAGGGGAATGCGTCAACAGGATTTTGCCACCTAATATGACAGCAGCATAATGAAGATACAGAGACCCTGATTACAGTGATGTGTCACTTATTGGATTGCTTGCTCTAGTTTTCTTAAAATCAGTTTTATCAGCAGGAGATTATCACTAGAGGGCTAGTTGTCTCATGTCATGAAGTCCTGCTCTGTGTAACCAACCCCCACTACTAATTAGCAGCTTTCTGTATATGTACAGTGTACAAGAGAGCTGTCATTTAGTGGTTTGGGTTTGGTTATACAGAGTTAAGCATTCAGAGAACTGGTAGATCTGCATCGGATAAAACTGTAATTTTATCAATACTATAGTGAGCAGCCCAGTAAGTGATACGTCACTGGGGTCAGGTGCTCTGATGCTACATCCTGCGGGTCTCAGATAGAGAAGCAAAAACCTGGTGACAGATTCCCTTTACTGGGAACTTTTATTGTTTACATTAACAGAAAGAAAATCAGTCCCGACTATAGTATGATCATATACAGATCATATACCTGTTAAAATGGCAGGTTTTCTTATGTAAAAATATCATATCAAGAAAGAAAATTTCAAAACGTTTTCCACCTTTAAATGGAATCTGTCATGTTCGCAAATGCTGTTAACCTCCAGATATAGGATCAATCTGCAGGTTAATAGTGTTCTAAAGCTGTGTGGTTATCACACTGAAAGCATGGCTACTTGGAGGAAATTAACTTTATTCCTCCCGGCAGCCTCTGGCTTCAGTCATAGAGGTGTTTCAGCGTGTCTTCAGTCAATGCTCAGTACATGGTGACTGTCAACTGTAAACATGCCCTGGCACTGACTGACAGCCTGCTCTGCACTGGAACGCAGCAGAGACAGCTGTCAGCCAAAGTGCCTGGGTGAGCTTACAGCTGTCATTCATCATATACTAAATGGTGAATGAAGTTTAACCGCACACCTCCATGACTGAAAGTCAGAGGCTGCCGGGTGGAATAAAGTTCATTTTCTCCTGGCAGCCATTCTTTCAGTGTGGTGGCCACACAGCTTTAGAACAGATTAACCCTATATCTGCAGGTTAATAGCTGCCACGCAACTTTAACCTGCAGAATAACCCTATATCTGCAGGCTAATAGTATTTGGGGACACGACAGGTTCCATTTAATGTCATTCATAATCTGTATAAATCTATTGAGAAATAAACTAAAATAATGTGGATGCAATAGTGTGAACACTCTCATATAATCTGTGATAATGTGGTTTTGATCATAATTAGTCAATCACATTTAAATCATGTTAAATAATAGTCAGTACACAGCTGCCATCATTTTAAGGCTGTGTGCCCACGATGCATTTTTTAAGCGCTTCCGCAGCGGCAAAAACGCTGCAGAAACGCTTAAAAAATGCATGGTAGAAGGCCTGCCATGTTCCCCAATGATAATCCACATGTGCTGTGCACATGCTGCGGAAATTTCCGCTGCGGGTTATCATTGTGGAAAAAAAAGCAGCACTACCAATTATTTTGCGGAAGCGCTGCGTTTTTGCCGCCATTGACTTGCATTGGAACGCATGGATTCCGCATCACTGTATATGTAGATGTGCATTCCATGCGTTCCAATGTGCGGATGGTACCCGGGTGTGGAGGACAGGAGACTCTCCTCCGGACCCGGGTACCATAGAAACTGTAAAAAAAAGAATAAAATAAAAAATAAATGTTATATTTACCTTCTGATGGCTCCCGCTGTGCTCGTCCTCCCATGCCGGCAGATCGCAGTGGACTGAAGGACCTGCACTGACGTCATAGTCATGTGACGGGTCACGCAATGCTGACGTCGGTAGGTCCTTCAGTGTACCGCGATCTGCCGGCAGCCAGGACACAGCAAAGCAAGACTCCAGGGGCCATCGGAAGGTAAGTATAGATTTATTTTTTTTATTTTTAACCATTCTTTACGGTCACAGTATATAAATCCATGCCGTTTGCATGGATTTATATAGTGTGACCAAGTTGACAAGCACATTCCAAGTGATGCTAAACTCGCTTGGAAAGCGCTTGTCAACCCGCATGCGGAAATGCATGTGAAGAACGCTTCACATCCGCATGTCCCTGGCATGAAAAACGCATGTACAATATGCATGTACAATCCGCATGCGTTTTTTCTGACAGGGAGATGCAGAAACGCTCAGGAAAAATCTGGAGCATTTCTGCATCGTGGGCACATAGCCTAAGTGTGATTAACTCCATGTACAATTTCACTGTTCTAGTAGGATTTCCGTGACATGGTGGCAAAACAGAATATTTTTCTTACAAAGAACACCATCCAAACCAGCTATGTTTTACCACAACTTACATCAAGTCTACCTGGAGCATGTGGGAAACTGTGTTAAGGTCTAATGAGACCAAGATTGAACTTTTTGGCCATAATTTCAAATGCATGTTTGGTGTAAAGCCAACACTGTCTATCACCAAAATAACACCATACTCACAGTGAAGCATGGTGGAGGTAGCATTATACTTTGAGGTTGTTTTTCGGCAACTGAAACTGAGCCTTATTCAAGGAAGAAAGAATTATGAACAGTTTCAAATATCGGTCAATTTTGCATCAAAACCTTCTGGTCAAAAAACCTGAAGATGAAGAGAAATTTCACCTTTAGCTGACATTAAAGGTGGAAAAAGTTCTGAAATTATTCTTGGTATTTTAGCAAGGGTGTGTAGACCTTTTATATCAACTGTAGGTGACCAGCTTGTTGCAGTAATGTTGACTTTGAATGAATTTACAGTAAATACATAATGCATGTAGATTTTTCTTATGATTTATTGAAGATTCCTATTGATTAACAGCAAGCATATATTTTGTAAACTGTGAAAAATTGACTTAGACAGTATAATGAAAAAATTGCTAGGTTGACAGAGGTGAGAAAAAAATGATACCTCCCAGACTAGACTCACTCTTTTCTAGTTAGCTCTGCTTCCCTGGGTAGGTCAAACTGTGAACATCGTAGAAAATCAGCAGCCACTGATTAATTCTTATGTGATAATGCCACCAGATGTTTACACCACCATGGAATAGTTGCGTGAGTCTTGGAAGTATCTTTTTAAATTATTTTTCTCCCCTTCCAGGGCCCACTAAAGGGTATGTAACAGCAGGTTTTTACTATTTAATCTGAGAGCAGCATAATATAGGGCAAGTGAGTCTGATTCCAAGGATGTGTCATTTATTAGGCTGAATCCTGTACTTTCAATACAATCACTGTTTTATCAGCAGGAGACTATCACTAGTGGACTAGATCTCACATGCACATCAGTCAGACTGTGAGACTGATTAGCAGCTTGCTGACATTGTACTGTGTACACAGGAAGCTGCCAATCGGTGGTGTGAGTGGGGTTTTACAGAGCTCAGTATTCTGACCACTGCTTCATCTACAACAGATAAACAGGGATTCTATCAAAACAGTACCAAGTAGTCCAGTAAGTGATACATTGCTGGAATCAGGCTCTCTTTCCCTATATTTTGCTGCTCTTAGATTACATAGCAAAAACGTGCTAACAGATTCCCTTTAATGAAGGGTTGTTCAGTATTGGATGACCATTTTAAGCTTTCATTTTCTGAAACTGTAAAACCCCTTTAAACACTTTTTGTTTAAAATTTTTTCTATTGAGAATTGTCAAAAATAAAACAGGATCGATAACATATTAGAAAGCTTCTTGCAGTAAGAAAATACAAATAAACATGAATTTTGTTTAAATTTGCTTATAGCAGATAAAACAAAGAATGTGATATGTAGTACTGTGAAGGAAGAGTATAAAAGGAAAGGATAAAAATTATCTTTTCTTACCAAATGAATGTAAGTCTACTAGAAATACAGGCAAGAAGATAGGATGGTGTAGTGACGTTGTAGTGAATATTCATGGTCTTTAATAGCAGGCACACATGACCACTGGCTGCAGCAGGAGCCGCCGCGCTGTGGGTATAGTGTGTGTGCTATTAAGGAGAGTGAATGGTCACTGCTCCCCACGCACACAGTCCCGGCATGGGGAGCAATGACTATTTCGGCACAGCACCTCACAGTGTGAGGGCGCATGGCAGTTGCACCATGCGCGACTCACACAGTGAGATCCCTGTCGGCAGCAGAGCATGACGCAGCGCTTGAGCAGAGAGGTGGTGAGTATAATTGTTTATTTTTTTGTGTGCAGCTTGATGGGGATCAGGGGGTGCCAAGCATATCAGGATGATGGATGCCAAGCATACCAGGAAGAGGAGGGGGGACATATACATTCCAGGATGAGGGATGAAGGGTGCCATACATACCAGGAAGAGCGATGAGGGGGGCTATACATACCAGGATGAAGGGTGACAAGCATACCAGGATGAGGGATGACGGGTGCCATACATACTAGAGAGAGGGATGAGGGGGGCCATACATACCAGGATGAACGGTGCCATACATACCAGGATGAGGGATAAAGGGTGCCATACATACCAGGATGAGGGGTACCATACATACCAGGAAGAGGGATGATAGGTGCCATACATGCCAGCAAGAGGGATGAGGGGGGCCATACTTACCAGGATGTGGGATGAAGGGTGCCATACATACCAGGATGGGGATGAGGGGGGCCATACATACCAGGATGAAGGGTGCAATACATACCAGTAAGAGGTATGAGGGGTGCCATATATACCAGGAAGAGGGATGAGGGGGGCCATACATACCAGGATGAGGGATGAAGGGGGCCATACATACCAGGAAGAGGGATGAAGGGGCCATACATACCAGGAAGAGGGATGAAAGGGGCCATACATACCAGGATGAAGGGTGCAATACACACCAGGATAAGGATAAGGGCCACTTATAACAGGAAGGAGGGGGCCATATATACCAGGATGGAGGACATTAACAGAATTGGGGGACATTACCCCTATAATAGTGTCAGCAGCAGACCTCCTCCCCCTTAACAGGGCATCATGACCACATTTTTTGCTTACATTTTTTTTTTCTATTTTCCTACTCTAAAACCTAGATGCGTCTTATGGTCTGGTGCGTCTTATAGTCTGTAAAATACGGTATATACCTTTCTAGATTTTCAGCAGAGGAGGAAAATCCAGCAAGATGATCTCCAATAAAAGCCATATTTATTAATTCATTTAAAATATTTCATAGCATGACTAAGGATTAATTTCCGAAACGCGTCTGCTGTTCTCCCATGCTTGTGACGGTTGTGACCTAAAACCGCATCTATTTGGCGATATGAAATATTTTAAATGAATTAATAAATATGGCTTTTATTGGAGATCGTCTTGCTGGATTTTCCTCCTCTGCTGATCATTCCTCTACGTGACTCCGTGGATCCGTGCATGCGGTCTCAAAAAGGGTGAACTGACTTCTTTTTTCTATTTTTAGATTTTCTTCTAGCATAGCCGTATGAGGGCTTGTTTTTTGCAGGATGAGATGTACTTTTGAATAACATCATTAACTTTGATTTATTTTTATATTCTATTTTTTGAGAAGGCAAGAAGACCAAAAACTGCAAATCCTGTATTAACTATTTTCCTTGCTTCCTTAGGGACTTGAACCTGCAATTGCTTAGTCATTTCAGTACAGTCAACTTAACAATCTCCTATGAAGGCAAGTCAAAGGGTGGACATTATAAGGATGGAACCAAGTGGCAAAGAGAGACTTGAATATTGCTAGTGCCATGACAACATCATCAGTGATTTCATGAGCGTTGGATAACTAAAGAGGACCCCCTTCCCCATCTAACTACTTAAGTGTAGCTGTCAGCAGTAGCAAAGCTACTTGGGGGGGTGCAGAGGGGGCAGATGCCCCGCACTCAGAGGGGCCAACTCGGAGCTACCACTACCGTTAACTATATTGGTGTGCACAGCACGCTGATATAGTTAAGCCCTGCACTACTGCTTTCCTCTCTGAAGACCACAGGTTGCTTTAAGCCTGTGGTCTATAGAATGGCAGGGTGATGCAGGGACACAAGCGCCGGTGCATGCACAGGACATCATTGTGCTGCATCGGGACTCTTAAGTTCTATACGTGTGCCCGTGCTTTGCAGAAGAACTCGTCAGGATCCTTTATTGGGTGAGTGAGTATATTGTTTTTTATTTTCATTAAAACTTGTGGTGTGACTGGGGACATCATACAGTGAGGGAGGAACCCCTCATGCATTGTAGGGGTTATTGTGAGGGCCTTCAAAGTGTGAGGTGTCATTATACAGCGTGGCAGCTAATGGGGAGTTATAGCTCAATTCGCCAATGCACTAGAGGGACTTTCTCTGCCTGACGATACATACTCTTAAACGTTATCTGTATATCCTGCATTTTCCATTTTTCATTGTGTATATTATTACGTGTATGATTATACATGATGTGTACATATGTATGTTTATTTTTACCGTATGCCATTTTCTGTTAATTTATACAAGGCATGTTTGAAAAAGGTTGTATTGACCAAAACGTCACATTTTTGCACAATACTGGACTGTAGATAATAAATCCACATTTTCATTAACATTGGAGTGCTGGATTCTTTTCTACAAGTACTATGGGGTGAGACCCTATCCGAGCACCAGATAACCTTTGGAGTTCCGTACTTACCAATGGTATACTGGAGCCATTATACAATTCATGTATTACTGTGGGAGCCCTTATAAAGTGTGGCAACTAATATGGGGGCCATCATACAGTGCTGGAGCATCAAAGTGTGGGGATTACTGAGGGATCCATTATACAGTGTGGGGGCCATTACATAGTGTGGGAGCTAATGGGAGGGTCATTATACAGTTTGGGGGCTACTGTGGGGGCCATAATACAGTGTGGGGGCCATTACACAGTGTGGAAGCTTAAGTGCGGCCAATTATACAGTGTGGGAGCTAATGTGGGGGCATTATACAGTATGGAGCTACTTTGGGGCCATCATAAAGTGTGGGGGCCATTATACTGCATGGGAGCTCATATGGGGGCATAATACAGGGTGGGGTCCATTATACAGTATGAGACCTAATGTGGGGGCCATTATACAGTGTGAGCACTAATGCGGGGACCATTATACAGGGTAAAAGATAATGTGGGGGGCATTATACAGATTCTGGCTATTCTGGGGCCATCATACAGTGTAAGGGCCATTATACAGTGTGGTAGCTAATGTGGGTGTCATTATACATTGTGGGGGCTAATGCAGGGGCCATTATACAGTGTGGGAGCTAATATGGGGGACATTCTACTGTATGGGGGCTAATGTGGGGCCATTGTACAGTGTGGGGGCCATTATACAGTGTGGGAGCTAATTTGGGGGCCATTATACAGTTTGGAAGCTACAATGGGGGTCATCATACAGTGTGGGGACTACTGAGGGGTTTATCATAGAGTGTGGGGGCAATTATACAGTGTGGAAGCTAATATGGGGGGCTGGATACAGTTTGCGGGCTAATGTGGGGCCCATCATACAGTGTGCGTACTACTGTGGGGGTCGTTATACAGTGTGGGGGCTACTGTGAGGGCTGTCACAAAGCATGGGTCCTATTGAGGGGTGCATCATACATTGTTGGAGCTACTGTGGGAGCCATGATATAGTGTGGGAGCTAAACTGAGGGCCGTTATACAGTTTGGGATTACTGTGGGGCCATTATACAGTGTGAGGACTACTGTAGGGGTCATTATACTGGGGAGCAGTGAGGACATCATACTATGTATTAGGGGGATGTGGGCCCCTCCTACTGTGTATATGGGAGCTGTGGGCCCATTATACTGTGTGTAGGAGAGCAGTAAATTGAGAGACTCAGAAGACATTATTACTGTAGATGGAGGGACTCAGGGGACTTTATTAATTATTAAGTGGGCACTTAAGAAGCTTAATTGTTATAGGGGCACTCAGGGTATTGTGACCGTCAAAGGAGCACACAGATAGCATTATAACTTTCTAGGGGCAAAATGTGGTCACTATTTTGTAGGGAAATTACACAGGGTATTAATATTTTCTAGCGGCAATTTTACCATCTGGAGGGCACTAAGGAGGCATTTTACTTTGTAAGGGGCACATTGGTGGGTATTATTATGTGGGGCAGTAAGAGGAGCTCTGTTTTTGTGCCACACAGCAGTTGCAGTAAAGTAATAGGGACATAGACGGCGACAATAGCAGCTCAGCATTGGGGTATCAGCAGGATGGGGAGTTTGTGTAGGCTGGGAATTGATAGGGATGGTGCTGGAAATGTGAGGAGTCAAAGGTGTCTTTGCTGCAATTTCTGCGGATGAGTCCTGGCTGGAAGAAGTTGTTATGTCGGTCTAGGCCAGAGGGGAAAAAAAAGGCAGGAAAAATTAGCGACTTCAGCAGAAAGAAAGTCAGTTGTAAGTCATGTAATGTATAACTGTACTGTAATCATTTGTATGATCTGCAGGGCTGGTATCTGCCACAATATGGTCACCATATGGCAGTAATATCAGTGCTGGTCTTTGTATAGAGATTTATTTTCAGTAACAGCATGGTCATCTGCTGAGGTTCCTCTATACCCACAATTAGGGTGCTCCACTGTAGTTATAACCAGGGTTACCTGGTTAGGTGCTAACTCAGATGTTTCGTCCTCGCCCTGAGCTGAACCCCTTGCTACGCCTCTGGCTGTCAATGATTGATATTGGCATCCGAGAGGTTAAACAGCAGCAATCTGAGCTAGCTTTGCTGCCATTAGAGGATGTGCATAACACAGCTGGTACCAGCAATGAGTCCACATAGGCACACTGGGCATCCAGAGTACATATACAGCACTTAGCGGTTGCAAGGGATTCATCCAAATTGCTGGTAATGAATATGTTTTAGGAATTCCATTCTTTGAAAATACATAATCAAATGGTTTCCTTTATTAACTGACATTTGATCTGCCAGTCATAAGACATTCCACTCACTTGTGAGCCACAGTCAATTAGTCACAGAAGTTCCAAATTGTAGACCCCCTTTGTCTCTAAGAGAAAAAAACAGAATTACAGTCCCCATGTATTCTTTCTGATCCACGGCACTACTGACCAGGCACTGTGTAACAAATTGCAGAGCAATCTTTTATTAGCTATGGTGGTCAGGAATGACTGTATATGACCGGGGCAACTGACTAAACAGGTTTTGTTTGTAGTCCGTGACTATGGAGACTACATTGGAGTGGAAGATATCAAGAAAAAGCAGAATAAAGGCTTGTTCACACTACAGCCCTTTGTTCGAAGATATACATTTAAAGCTAACATCTAGGCTTCCCCTTAGTAAGGGTTATATATTGCATCAGAGGCGTAGTACCGAAATGAGAAAACTCAAAATGCTGCCATACTGGCTCAGTGCACAAGGCTCTACTGTGTTTATGAACTGATACACTACTACTATACCACTCCAACACCACTTTTACAATTCATATATTTAGATAACCTTGCAATTTCTGAGCAAGCAAACATAGAATATAAATTAATTGATACATGTATTAACAATGTTCCTCTACATATGCATTACAACAAATCTTCCCTTTAACCAATTGGGCGTATACCACAGAACTCTCTGGGCGCAGCCATGTTTTGATTGGCCAGAGTCATAGGAGAAAAGCAAATGCCCACAGAGAAGTTTTGTGGTATACTCCCAGTTGGTTGAAGAGGAAATTTGAATCTTTATTTCCGGGTGGCATAACTTTGGAACAGAGGGACAAAGAAGAAAAACTTTCAGTGGATAAGCACTAATTAGAGGAGGTACTAAGTTTATTTTAAAAAATACAGTGAAAAGTCCTGTTTATGGTAAATGTACATGATTCCACAATAAGAAAGGCACTGGGTAAATATTCCATCCATAAGAGAATTGCAAGATACAAGCACAACATTGCTGAGCAAAAAGCAATAAGGCTGGTCTTGCCAAAAACATCTAAAAGACCCTTGAGACATTTGGAGTATTATTCTGTGGTCTGAGCAGTTAAAGATGACACTTTTTATAAGACATAAATCCCATTACATCTGGAGTAAAGCTGGAGCTAACATATCAGTCCATCATAAGAACATCACATCAATAGTCAAACATGGTGGTAGTACTGTGATGGTGTAGGACCATTTAGCTTTCAATTTCTGGAACCATGAATATTTCCCTTTACCAGGAAATCCTACAGGAGAATGTTTATTTGTTAATTTGTGACCTACATCTAAAGCGCAGGTGGATTATGCAGCAAGACAATACATAGAAGCAGTCAAACAAGTCCACCTATGACCGCCTTAACAAAATTAAGGTTTTACCACGGTGACGTAAAAAAGACTCATCTCATTAAAAATTACAGTTCTTGAAGACCGTTAATCAATGATAGCACAGCTCCATACATTGTATAATGGCTGCTCTTGCGTGCTGTAGTGAACGGAAACATGCTACTTCAGCTCTGTATAATGTGTATACCTGGCAACAGTGAGAGCTTCAAACAGCTTATCAGTTTGGGTGCCGGGCGTCAGACCCACAGATCTGATATTTTTTACCTATTTCCAGGATAGGACTTGGATTTAAAATTAGTTAGATGATCTGAAACATTAAAAGGGGGAGCACACTATATTATTAATAAACTGCTCTATACACTGTGTACATCTTGCTGCCGTCGAAGCTGATAACAGCTGATCTGATATTGTTCACTTTTCCACTCGATAGTTCATCAATATCAATGGAGAATACAACCTCTTTAAATGTGAACAATTAGTGAAAATACAAGAACTGAGGTGAGCAGTGAATACCTTTTCAGAATTAAACTCACTATGAAAACTTATCATTCAGGGAAGTTAACTAACTTTGACAGTTTCCCTCAGATGTCCTACTGTGCAATTCTTTATACTGTCTTTTTGTAAATAAATTATGGCTTTTACATCTTCTTGGTGCCAATGACAATTTAACACTCAGAAGAAGTAGGTTTGTAAAAAAAGCAGCTTGTAAGGAATTGTACACAATATTTTTGAGTTAAACACAAGTCTTCATGAATATGCATAATTAAATGCTCAGTGTAAGTGAGAAGTAGTAATTTAGTGTTAGATATTTCAATGTATTAGTTTATCTCCATGGTAACCAAATGTACAAATAGATTCACGGACTTTCCAGTCTATATTTAAATGGATTCATTGGAACCCTAAGGAAATGATGATAAAACACAATTTCCATAAGTTATTTCAGAACAAGGGGAAATGCAATATTTAAAGAAACTGATTTAACGGCAATTGGGGATGAGCTGTCCTGTTTCTGCTGGGCAATTTCCCGGTAGTATAATAGCAATGAAAAATCTCCCATGAAAGAGTATGACTTTGAAACTGTGGTTTCTTAAAATTTTAGTTTGGTTCGCCAACCTTCCATAAAGACCCTAAACAGTCTATAAAAACTGTCCAGTGCACAGCTTAAAACAGATGCGATTGATAGATGTTTTGTTCCTCATCTATTCTCTTGGTGCAAGATTACAGGGTTTTGAAAAATAAACATGATTTGAAGATACTGTGTCACGATATGGCAATATGTATATGCTATATTTTTTATGTGAGTCACCCAGTGATTGTAATGAATATTGAAGCCGGCCAAGGGTTTTTTTGTTAGTACAGTCATGGCATACTTAAAATTGTTCCAGAAAATAAAGTATTTCTCTCAGAAAATTATTGCAAATATACATGTTTTGTTATACACTTGTTTATTTCCTTTAAGTGTATTGGAAGAACACAAAAAAAGCAGAAAAAAGGCAAATTGAACATCATGTCACACAAAACCCCAAAAATGGTCCAGACAAAATTGTTGGCACCCTCAACTTAATATTTGGCTGCACACCCTTTGGAATAAATAGCTGCAATCAATCGCTTCCTACAACCATCAACAAGCTTCTTACAACTCAACTGGAACCCAGTTCCAGAGGCAGCAAAACAACCCCAAAACATCTTTGAACCTCCACCATATTAGACTGTAGGTACTGTGTTCTTTTCTTTGTAGGCCTCATTCCATTTTCGGTAAACAGAAGAATTATGTGCTTTACCAAAAAACTTGGTCTCATTTTGCGACAAGACGCTTTCCCAGAAGGATTTTGGCGGTTAGTTTGCACTGAAACTGATGCACCCTGAGCCTTCAGAAGAGCTTGAATTACTTTGGAACTTGATTAGGGTGGATTATCTACAATCGGGACTTGTAACCTCGAGATTGTTGATATTGTTCAACAATTTTGGTTCTCAAGTGCCCAGACAGTTTTCTTCTCCTCTTTCTGTTCTCCATGCTTAATGTCGCACACACAGACAAACAATGCAAAGATCAAGTAAACTCTTTTTATCTGGTTTCAGGTATGATTTTCATGTTGCCCTGACCAGACCTGTTACTTGCCACAGGTCTGAGAATCACATGCTTGAAATAAATTTGTCAATCTACAATTTTGTAAAGTTGCCAACAATTTTGTCAGGACCATTTTTGGAGTTTTGTGTGAAATTACGTCTACTTTGCCTTTTTTTGCTCTGTGGTTTTTTTTTGTGTTGCTCTAATATACACAAACAAAATAAACATGTGTATAACCAAACATGTATAATTGCAACAATTTTCTGGGAGAAATACTTCATTTTCTGGAACAATTTCAAGGGTGGCGACACTTTCGGTGATGACTGTATATATGCAAAATATCACTATATAAAAATATTGGCAAAAAGACAAGTAAAAATGACAATAAAGCTTCTTCAAACAGAAGGGGATTTTGAAAAACATAGAAAAAGGTGTGCATGAAAGAGAGCTTAAAGGGATTGCCCTATGAAGTTGTCTAACTTAAAACTCCTAAAAGGTCACCAATACAAATTCTGTTGTAAAAAGTTAGCAGATATTAATCCTATAAATTTCATATCAACACACTTAACGATAACGACAACGATAATTTATTGTAATTTAGGATGCACAACTGAGCTCCTGGACAATCACAAATCATATCTTAATGTATTGGTTCATACAGTTCTATTACAACTTTTTAAAATAGCTTCTTCCACACTTTGATAATTTTTGCCTACTTGCAAAGCTTTAATAATTCTACAGGGTGGGCCATTTATATGGATATGTGGCGCCCCTGAGGGTTCGGCCGCCACAGGAATGCTGCACTTCTTTAATGGAGTGTGGTGTTCCTCCTCTGAGGTAAGCCTGGTGTGATGGTAGTGTTCCAGCCTTTTGCATCCAACACCACATTCCACCAGAGGGAGCTAGTATGCACTAGGTGCGGCTCCCCTGGTTACAGGGAGACTGGGGAACACAAAGTGGTAGGAACCAGTTAGTGGGTGTGGGTGGAGGAACAGTTAGTTAGTGACTAGTGTTGAGCAAGCACTAAAATGCTCGGGTGCTCGAAGCTCGGGCCGAGCTCACTGTGATACTCGGGTGCTTGACCCAAGCAACGAGCCCAATGTTAGTCTATGGGAGACCCGAACATTTTTGCGGCGGCTCCCCCGGCAGTCTGTAGAAAGCCTAAAAATTGCCCAAAACGATAGTGACAGTGCTCAAATGACATGGGGACAGCATGGGGATCGCCCCTGGAAGCATTTCTGACCCCCAGGTCACTGCTGTCAACAACGTGGTCAGAGGTATTAAGCCACTTTTACAGGCTCACAATAAAACGTTCAAAAACAAAAGTGAAAGTGCTTTCCTGTGAAATATGTTAACCCCTTAACGACCATGGGTCTTTCTGTTTTTGTGTTTTCCTTTTTTGCCCCCCTTCTTCCCAGAGCCAGAACTTTTTTAATTTTCGTTCAATATGGCCATGTGAGGGCTTATTTTTTGCGGGACGAGTTGTACTTTTAAACACCATCACTGGTTTTACCATATCGTGTGCTGGAAAATGGGAAAAAATTCCAAGTGCAGTAAAACTGCAAAAAAAATGCAATTCCACAGTTGTTTTTTGGGTACTTTTTTTACCACGTTCACAGATTGCTAAAACTGACCTGCCATCATTATTTTCCAGGTCGTTACAAGTTCATAGACACCAAACATGTATAGGTGCTTTTTTATTTAAGTGGTGAAAAAAAACCCCAAAGCTTGCTAAAAAAACAAAAAAAAATGACGCCATTTTCCGAGACCCTTAGCTTCTCCATTTTTCGGGATCTGGGGCCAGGTGAGGGCTCATTTTTTGCGTGCCGGGCTGACGTTTTTATTGATACCATTTTGGGGTAGATCTGATGTTTTGATCGCCCGTTATTGCATTTTATTGCAAAGTTGTAGCGACAAAAAAAACTTAATTCTGGCGTTTAAAATTTTTTTCTCGTTACGCCGTTTACTAATTGTATTAATTCTTCTTTTATATTGATAGATCTGGCGATTCTGAACGCGGCGATACCAAATATGTGTATGTGGTTTTTTTTTTATATATATATATTTTATTTTGAATGGGGCGAAAGGGGGGTGACTTAAACTTTTATATATTTTTTATTTTTTTTATTTTTTTAAAAACTTTTTTTTTAAACTTTCTGCTTGTTTCTATAGTCTCCAGAGGAGACTAGAAGCAGCAGTTGTCTGATTGCTTCTACTGCATACAAGCGATGAGCAGATCGCTTGTATGCAGGAGAAATGCTCACTTGCTATGAGCGCTGACCACTAGGTGGCGCTCATAGCAATTGAGACATGACAACCACAGGCGTCTGCTGCAGACCCTGAGTTGTCATGCCTACCCATTGGTGACCCGCGATCACGTGACGGGGTCACTGATGGGCGGGGCTTAGGACTCCCGGAAGCGCGAGTTAAATGCCACTGTCAGAGATTTAACATGTTAACAGCCGCGGGTGGATTGCGATTCCAATAATCAGCTGACATGTGCTCGCTTCAGTGCGGGCTCACCTCCGGAGCCCCCGCTGAACCGTCCTTCCCGACCTGGTGCGTACTATTATTGACCAGGTCGGAAAGGGGTTAAGGAACATCCTTTCCAGGGTAAAGACTTGTGTATAAGGTAAAATAAATAACCAAAAACAAAAATACTCCTCCACACCTTGGGCTATGTTCACAAGTAGCATTTTTTATGCGTTTTTGCACGTTTGTATTGCTTTCAACCGTGACAAATGCATTCACCGGGAAATGTCATTTTAACATTTTACAACCTTATCTGGCCATGTGCTGTGTGACACATGCATACAGTGCTAAAAAGACATGGGAACAGCATGGGGAAGACCCCTGGAAGCATCTCTGACACCCAGGTCACTGCCTAAAAGTGTGCCCATCAGAAGTGATCCTTGCCGCATCAGAAGATGCAGACTTGCAACTATCCCCGTGCAAGTCCTTGTCCCAGGGCAGTGTTCAATTGTACCTCCCCCATAACTTGCAATACAAGCGCAAGTATGCAGCCTGCCACTCACCCACCCCCAGGCTGCAATACCATACTGCTAGCTTGCTTGCACTTGAAATTGGGCCTTTTAGGCATGTGGAGGTGGAATCTGGCCACCACGTCATGGCTGCGTCGGTAGCCTGGTATTCATACTCAGTCCCCAGCCGCCCGGCGGCCGGGTGTCCACGCTTGGTCCCCAGCCGCCAGGGGGCGGCCGGGTGTCCATACTCAGTCCCCAGCCACCCCGCGGCCGGGTGCCCACACACAGTCCCCAGCCGCGTGGGGATGGCCGGGTGTCCATAAACGGTCCCCAGCCGCCCCTATTTGTCCCGGTGCGCCTTATACACAAGCGCGCATACCAAAACATTACCTGTGCCCTCCCCAGTGCATTTAGTTGGAAGGACAGCCTAACCACAAACACGTGGACAAGTGAATGTGGCCAGGAATGGTCCATCTCACTGACGCCTTCACACTGGGTTAATATTGTGGAAGCCGGGACACAGTTGGACACTGGGATGCAACACGTCCTCCAGACATAGAGGATTGCGGGTCCTGGGTCAATCAGGCTTCAACACAAAGTTCAGAAGGAAGACAGCAGCAGTGGTCGGCCTCCTACACAATGAGTAAATTATTCATGATCATGAGGCCATCCACCTCCTTAGCTTTCTGTTCCTTGGAATGCAAGCGCATGTATGTAGTAGCAGCTAGGCCTTAGGTGGTCAGCGTTTTGGCGCATATTCTACCTCCTTCGAGGATTGCTGGATGTTTTCCTGCTACTATCCCAGTTCTATGACTCCCGTTAAAACAAAGCTTCAGGTGATGAATGATGGATGAGGTGGTGGCAAAGGAGAAAGAGCAGGAGGAACAGGGACCATTCACATCAATATCAGGCCAGCCAACCACACATGTCTTGTAGGATATGTTTCTGTACCAAAAGGAGCGGCTCAGCTACACAGTTTTAAGGCATAAAGTGAATGCAATGCCTACCAAAAATTTCGAGGCACTCCAATGCCCCTTGGAAGTGACATGGAGGTCAGAGGGCCTTAACTAAACCGTTTTTTCCATTTATAGCAACTGGGTCTCCTGTACACTGTTGGCCTAAGCAGGGAATGGAAGGCTTTCCAAAAATTATTAGGCTCTGCAATGCCCCTTGAAACAGACGTGGATTACAGCGTATTAAAAACCTTCTACCCATTATTGGGGAGTGGGTCTCCCTTAGTGTTCGCCTATGCATTGAAAAGCAAAAGCTGACAAAAATTAGGAGGAAATGCAATGCCCGTTGCAAGAGTTGTGGAGGTTAGAGGTAATTAAAAACAACATGTCAATGCCCCTTGGAAGAGCTGTGGAGTTCAGAGTGGTTTAACAAGACGGTTTTAATGCCCCTTAGAAGAGACGTGGAATTCAGAGTGGTTTAACAAGGCAGTTTTAATGCCCCTTGGAAGAGATGTGGAGGTCACAGTAGCTTAACAAGATGGTTTTAATGCCCCTTGGAAGAGACGTGGAGTTCAGAGTGGTTTAACAAGGCAGTTTTAATGCCCCTTGGAAGAGATGTGGAGGTCACAGTAGCTTAACAAGATGGTTTTAATGCCCCTTGGAAGAGACGTGGAGTTCAGAGTGGTTTAACAAGACAGTTTTAATGCCCCTTGGAAGAGTGGTGGAGGTTACAGTGGAATAAAAAGACAATATCAATGCCCCGTGGAAGAGACGTGAAGGTCACAGTAGCTTAACAAGACGGTTTTAATGCCCCTTGGAAGAGTGGTGGAGGTTGCAGTGGAATAAAAAGACAATATCAATGCCCCTTGGAAGAGTGGTGGAGGTTACAGTGGAATAAAAAGACAATATAAACGCCCTGTGGAAGAGACGTGGAGGTCACAGTAGCTTAACAAGACGCTTTTAATGCCCCTTGGAAGAGTGGTGGAGGTCGCAGTGGAATAAAAAGACAATATTAACGACCCTTGGAAGAGACGTGGAGGTCACAGTAGCTTAACAAGACGATTTTAATGCCCCTTACAAGAGCCATGCAGTACAGCATATTAAAAACATTATTCCCATTATTGGGGAGTGGGTCTCCCATAGTCTTTGCCTATGCCTTCCAAGCAAAAGCTGCCAAAAATTAGGACAGAGGAACTTGCAATGCTGGCAACATGGACCACGGTCACCCTGGTGGTATAGTGGTCGTGGAGGCTGAGGATAAGGAGAAGAGCAAAAAACAGCCGAAATGAGGAAGCGTATACCCATGTGTGGGTGTGAAGCGATGCATGGGAATACACCTCCCGAAATAACACAGTGGATTTGACTTTATGTTACTCTGCTGTCATTTGGTGGTGATGAGAAGTCTGGCCCAATCCAGCCCTTGTTCATTTTGATAAGGGTCAGTTTGTCAGCATTGTCAATTGACAGGCAAGGGCGCTTATCAGTTATAATTCCCCCAGCGGCACTAAAAACACGCTCCGATAAAACGCTAGGGGCAGGGCAGGCCAGGACCTCCAAGGCATACAGAGTGAGTTCATTCCAAGTGTCCAGCTTGGATACCCAATAATTAAAAGGCACAGGGGAATCACGGAGGACGCTGGTACTCCCTCACCATCTTTTGAAACTTTCCACTCCTTGTGAGAGTACCCTGCGCCTCAGGGCCTGTAAGCTGGGCAGGTCTCAGAAAACTGTCCTAGAACATTGACAGTGTTCCCCTGCCTCTGCTGGATTGGAGTTGCGTCTCTCTCGCCTGTATGCCTTAGTTGGGCAGCGAACTGTGACCTCTGCCGCTACCGTGTTCAGATGGGAATTTTTTTAATAGTTCTGCAGCAAGGGCCTTCTGGTACTGCCCCATTTTTGTAGACCTCTCCAACTCAGGAATAAGAGAGTGAAAGTTCTCCTTGTAGAGGGGGTCTAAAAGTGTCATCAACCAGTAATGACTGTCACCCAACATTTTGACAATGCGAGGGTCACGGTTAAGGCAGCGTAACATAAAGTCAGCCATGGGTGCCAGACTGGTAACATGCAAGACTTCCGTGTCCTCACCAAGATGACGACTGATAGTGTTGAGCGATCACTAAAATGCTCGGGTGCTCGAAGCTCGGGCCGAGCTTACCGTGATACTCGGGTGCTCGACCCGAGCAACGAGCCCAATGTTAGTCTATGAGAGACCCGAGCATTTTTGCGGCAGCACCCCCGGCAGTCTGTAGAAAGCCTAAAAAGTGCCCAAAACGATAGTGACAGTGCTCAAAAGACATGGGGGCAGCATGGGAATCGCCCCTGGAAGCATTTCTGACCCTCAGGTCACTGCTGTCAACAACGTGGTCAGAGGTATTAAGCCACTTTTGCGGGCTCACAATAAAACGTTCAAAAACGAAACTGAAACGGTTTTCCTGTGAAATATGTTAAGGAATTTCCTTTCCAGGGTAAAAACTTGTGTATAAGGTAAAATAAATAATCAAAAACAAAAATACTCCTCCACACCTTGGGCTATGTTCACAAGTAGCATTTTTCATGCGTTTTTGCACTTTTGTATTGCTTTCAACCGTGACAAATGCGTTCACCGGGAAATGTCATTTTAACATTTTACAACCTTATCTGGCCATGTGCTGTGTGACACATGCATACAGTGCTGAAAAGACAAGGGATCAGCATAGGGAAGACCCCTGGAAGCATCTCTGACCCCCAGGTCACTGTCTAAAAGTGTGACCAATAGGAAGTGATCCTTGCCGCATCAGAAGATGCAGACTTGCAACTATCCCCGTGCAAGTCCTTGTCCCAGGGCAGTGTTCAATTGTACCTCCCCCATTCCTTGCAATGCAAGCGAAAATATGCAGCCAACCACCCACCCACCCGCAGGCTGCAATACCATACTGCTAGCTTTCACTTGAAATGAGGCCTTTTAGTTTGTAGGAGGCCGAAGCTGGCCACTACCTCATGGCCGCTTCGGCAGCGAGGTATCCATACTCTGTCCCCAGCCGCCCGGCGGCCGGGTGTCCACGCTCGGTCCCCAGCCGCCAGGTGGCGGCCAGGTGTCCATACTCGGTCCCCAGCCGCCCTGATTTCTCCTGTCACCTTCCCCCACACTTTTCTTAGCCTGGCCTGCTTTAGGGCAGCATTGGACGAGCCCACCAGAGAACCAGACTCCTCCGGTGGGCCCTGGCTTTTCCATCAGGGGAGTTGAGAGTGCCTAGGTGAGGAGCATGATGATGATGTGAGAAGTTAGCAGCTGCTTTGTTTTCTTGGAATGCAAGCGCATGTATGTAGTAGCGGCTAGGCCTGAGGTGGTCCGCGTTTTGGCGCATATCCTACCTCCTCCGAGGACTGCTGGATGTTTTCCTGCTACTATCCCAGTTCTATGACTCCCGTTAAAACAAAGCTTCAGGTGATAAATGATGGATGAGGTGGTGGCAAAGGAGAAAGACCAGGAGGAACAGGGACCATTCACATAAATATCAGGCCAGTCAACCAGATATGTCTCGTAGGATATGTTTCTGTAACAAAAGGAGTGGTTCGGCTACACAGTTATAGGGCATACAGTGAGTGCAATGCCTACCAAAAATTTCGAGCCACTCAAATGCCCCTTGGAAATGACATGGAGGTCAGAGGGCGTTAACTAAACCTTTTTTTCGATTTAAAGCAACTGGGTCTCCCGTGCACTGTTGGCCTAAGCAGTGAATGGAAGGCTTTCCAAAAATTATGAGGAACTGCAATGCCCCTTACAAGAGCCATGTGTGGCACCCCAGGGGTCTGGTCACCACAGTAATAGAGATATTACGTCGGAGAGCAAGTGGGAGGTTTCCTGGTCAGGATCCCTTAAACATGCAACATCCTCCTGCCCCAGTCCTGGGAGGGGAGAATTCTGCCCTTATAAACTGGATCTGGGGTGGGGTTGAGTGAGTCAGAGAACTGTCAGAGTCAGAGTGAGAGCAAGGGAAAGTAACAGCAAGGAGCTCTGTAGGAGCTAGGAGCTAAAGACCAGGGGCTGGAAGCTGAGCAGAGCTCGCCCTGGCAGAAGACAATAGGAACCGGACACAGGAGTCCGAAGCTGTGAGGACTTATATGTCCAGCAGCAGAAACCAGCCAGCAGGGGATTTCAGGTCCTCTGGCCATAGAAGCCCGGAGGCTCAGTCACAAGCAAGGGACCAGCACCGCCGTCGTGGAGCGGAGGCTAACAGAAGGCCCCAAGTCACCAGCCGTACGGGTGAGCACTACACGGTACACTCAGGGACGTGGGCTACTTCTACCCGCTTACAGCAAGGTAGCCAGGAAGAGTGCAGACAGACGGGGAGGCCTACAACTCCACCTGGCCAGGGGAACTCCTGTTTGCTCACAGACTGACCAGGCCTCTTATGCTAGCCAGTACTCCCGGGAGGGTCTACCTTATAATCATCAGTAAAGACCCTGAACTGCACTGCAAAGACTCTGAGTCATTCCTGCTGCGCTCGTGCACCATCACCCCCATCATCCACACTCACTGCCCTGAGGCTATACTCCTCCCGAGGGGAGTTATCCCATTCTATGCTGCGCACACAACACCAGCCTTAGCGGTCTGCCTCGCAGCGGTGGTACTCCCTGACCGCAATCCACGGGTGGTGCAGTCGGACAATTAACCTCAAAACCTAAGAAAGACTGCCACTGGTTTGACCAGCCTGAGCCACGGGACCGGGTCACCGCCACGGAGACTACAGACCCCAGAGACCCGGCACCGGGTATCCCACACACGTGTACACACGGCCCAGGGGGCGCGTCACATGCAGTACAGCATATTACAAACATAAGTCCCATTATTGGGGAGTGGGTGTCCTATAGTATTTGCTTATGCCTTGCAACCAAAAGCTGCCAAAAATTAGGACGGAGCAACTTGCAATGCCCCTTACAAGAGCCATGCAGTACAGCATATTACAAACATAAGTCCCATTATTGGGGAGTGGGTCTCCCATAGTATTTGCTTATGCTTTCCCAGCAAAAGCTGCCAAAAATTAGGACGGAGCAACTTGCAATGCCCCTTACAAGAGCCATGCAGTACAGCATATTACAAACATAAGTCCCATTATTGGGGAGTGGGTCTCCCATAGTATTTGCTTATGCTTTCCCAGCAAAAGCTGCCAAAAATTAGGACGGAGCACCTTGCAATGCCCCTTTCAAGAGCCATGCAGTACAGCATATTACAAACATAAGTCCCATTATTGGGGAGTGGGTGTCCCATAGTATTTGCTTATGCCTTGCAAGCAAAAGCTGCCAAAAATTAGGACGGAGCAACTTGCAATGCCCTTTACAAGAGCCATGCAGTACATCATATTACAAAAATAAGTCCCATTATTGGGGAGTGGGTCTCCCATAGTATTTGCTTATGCCTTGCAAGCAAAATCTGCCAAAAATTAGGACGGAGCAACTTGCAATGCCCCTTACAAGAGCCATGCAGTACAGCTTATTACAAACATAAGTCCCATTATTGGGGAGTGGGTCTCCCATAGTATTTGCTTATGCTTTCCCAGAAAAAGCTGCCAAAAATTAGGACGGAGCAACTTGCAATGCCCCTTACAAGAGCCATGCAGTACAGCATATTACAAACATAAGTCCCATTATTGGGGAGTGGGTGTCCCATGGTATTTGCTTATCCTTTCCCAGCAAAAGCTGCCAAAAATTAGGACGGAGGAACTTGCAATGCTGGCACCCTTGTGGTATAGTGGTGGTGGAGGCTGAGGATAAGGAGAAGAAGATTAAACAGCCAAAACGAGGAAGCGTATACCCATGTGTGGGTGTGAAGCGGTGCATGTGAATACACCTCCCGAAATAACACAGTGGATTTGACTTTATGTTACTCTGCTGTCATTTGGTGGTGATGAGAAGTCTGGCCGAATCCAGCCCTTGTTCATTTTGATAAGGGTCAGCTTGTCAGCATTGTCAGTTGACAGGCGAGTGCGCTTATCAGTTATAATTCCCCCAGCGGCACTAAAAACACGCTCCGATAATACGCTAGCGGCAGGGCAGGCCAGGACCTCCAAGGCGTACAGAGCGAGTTCATTCCAAGTGTCCAGCTTGGATACCCAATAATTAAAAGGCATAGAGGAATCACGGAGGACGCTGGTACGATAGGCAAGGTACTCCCTCACCATCTTTTGAAACTTTCCACTCCTTGTGAGAGTACCCCGCGCCTCAGGGCCTGTAAGCTAGGCGGGTGTCAGAAAACTGTCCCAGAACGTTGACAGTGTTCCCCTGCCTCTGCTGGATTGAAGTTGCATCTCTCTCGCCTGTACGCCTTGGTTGGGCAACGAACCTCTGTGACCTCTGCCGCTAGCGTGTTCAGATGGGAATTTTTTTAAGAGTTCTGCAGCAAGGGCCTTCTGGTATTGCCCCATTTTTGTAGACCTCTCCACCTCAGGAATAAGAGAGTGAAAGTTCTCCTTGTAGCGGGGGTCTACAAGTGTCACCAACCAGTAATGACTGTCACCCAACATTTTGACAACGCGAGGGTCACGGTTAAGGCAGCGTAACATAAAGTCAGCCATGCGTGCCAGACTGGTAATGGGCAAGATTTCCGTGTCCTCACCAAGATGATGACTGACCATGCTCTCCTCCTCCTCCCTGTCCTCAGGCCACCCACGCTGAACCGACGGTATGACACTTGTACAGGTACTACCATCTACAACGCATGATAGCAGCTCCTGTTCTTCCTCCTCCTCCTCCTCCTCCTCTCCCTCATTGTCCCCCAATGCACGTTGGGATGAGATGAGGCTGGGCTGTGTGTAATCACCCGCTACGGCTTCTTGATCCATCTCATCATACTCTGGCTGCAATGCCTCCTCTTTAATTCTCTGCAGACAGCGTTGCAAAAGACAGACAAGTGGGATGCTGACACTAATGATGGCGTCATCGCCATGTCAGGATGGTACATATGTCAGACATCCAGGTCCACTCCTGAGGTCTTATTTGTGGAGTCTGACCTGAATATCGACGGCCTTGTTGCAGCTGGTACTCCACAACTGCTCTCTTCTGCTCACAAATCCTTTGCAACATGTGGAGGGTAGAGTTCCAACGTGTGGGGACATCACACACCAGTCGGTGTGCCGGAAACTTCAAACGCTGCTGCAACACTGCAAGGGCGGCGGAAGCTGTAGCCGACTTGCGAAAATGAGCTGACAGGCGGCGTACTTTCACGAGCAGATCTGGCAACTCGGGGTACGATTTAAGAAACCGCTGAACCACGAGGTTAAGCACATGAGCCAGGCATGGTACGTGTGTGATCTCACCTCGCCTCAGAGCCGCCACCAGGTTACGGCCATTGTCACACACGACCATGCCGGGATGTAGGTTCAGCGGTCTCAGCCACAGATCTGCCTGCTCTTTCACAGCTGTCCACAACTCACAAGCAGTGTGAGGTTTATCACCTAAGCTTATGAGTTTCAGCACAGCCTGTTGCCGCTTGGCGGAGGCAGTACTGCAATGCTTCCAGCTTGTAACTGATGTGGTGATATCTGAGATGGAGGCTGAACATGAGGAGGAGGAGGAGGAGGAGGATGCGCAGGAGCTGTACACTGTGGGGGCAACTCTGACTGACATAGGGCCCGCAATCCTCGGTGTGGGGAGGATGTGTTCCGTCCCAAGGTCCGACTGGGTCCCGGCTTCCACTATGTTTACCCAGTGTGCCATCAGAGAGATGTACCGTCCCTGGCCACAAGCACTTGTCCACGTGTCCGTTGTCAGGTGGACTCTCCCAGTAACTGCGTTGTTGAGGGCACGGCAGATGCTTTGGGACACGTGCTTGTGTAGTGCGGGGATGGCACACCGGGCAAAATAGTGTCGGCTGGGGACCGAGTACCGAGGGACGGCCACCGCCATAAGATTGCGGAAGGATTCCGTCTCCAACTGCCTAAAAGGCAGCATTTCCAATGCAAGCAGTCGTGAAATGTGCGAATTTAGGACTGTGGCCTGTGGGGCGTTAGCTGCGAATTTCCGCTTTCGTTCAAAGGTCTGGGATATGGACAATTGAACGCTGCGATGGGACGTGGACGTGGACGTTGATGCTGTTTCTTGAGAAACTGCCATAACAAGTGAAGACTGAGAGGAGGGGGCATCTTTACATGCAGTATGGACAGGGGATTGCCTTGCACACACAACAGGGGGTTCTATTGCACGCACAACAGTGGAAGAAGCAGTGGTGACACCCGCTGACACTGGTCGTGGACCCTGGGTTTCGCCCCACAAAGTCGGGTGCTTTGCTGCCATGTGCCTGATCTTGCTGGTGGTGGTCAGGCTGGTAGTTTTGTCACCCCTGCTGATGCTGGCATGGCAGGTGGAACATATGGCCTTTTTGGGGTTATCAGCAGAGTCTTTAAAAAAATTCCAGACTCTGGAAGACCTACCGCTTGTACTGGCAACGTCCCTCGTGTTGGTGTTACAGGGAACGGTTGCCTGCCTTCTGTCTGCGGCCACCACACTGCTTCTTCCTGCCTGTTGGGGTACTCTGCCTCCCTCCCCCTGTGTGCTGCTGGCCTCACTCTGCATGTCCTCCTTCCACGTTGGGTCAGTTACTAGATCATCCACCACCTCCTCCTCTTCCACTTGCGCACCACGATCCTCCTCCTCACTTCCTGGCAATTGTGTCTCGTCATCGTCCACCTCTTGTGACAGATTGCCAACGTCGACTTCCTGTGGCCGTGGCTGTTCAAATATTTGGGCATCGCAACATGGGATCTCCTCTTCCACCACTTCAAGCGTATCAGGCGAGGGGCCCAAATATGGAAATGGACCAGTGAACAGCTCTTCAGAGTGTCCAAGTGTGGGATCACTTGCTGTCTGACGACACTCGGCATGGTGGGAGGAAGGAGCATCAGGGTGAGGAGGAGTATGCGGTCGAGACTCACGGCTACTAAGAGTTGACCGTGTGGAAGACAGACCGGAGGTGGTGGTGCCCAGGTAACTGGAAGTATTGTCTGCTATCCAATTAATAACCTGTTCACACTGATCAGTTCTCAATACTGGTGTTGTTCTGTGCTTCCCTAGTAATTCGGTCAAGAAGTGGGAGCGAGAAGATGTGGCTGTTGGTTGTGGCACATTTTCACCATGGCCACGGCCCCGTCCTCTGCACGAACCATCACCAGAACGTCCACTTCCACATCCCTTGCCACGCGCCTTGCCCATTGTAAATGAAGTAAAATAGCTTACATTTGCACTATCAATGGAAAAAGGGTAATAAAGAGTAGATTAGAACCGTGGAAGAGGAAAACCACAGTTATTGTTTACTGGGGTATACCACACTTTTTTAAATAGAGATATTTGCGGCTGAACAGTGAGCGACACACTCAAACTGCTTTTTTTTTAGATACCAAAGGCCCAAAACTGGATAGTACAGCGATTTGACCCGTGGAACTGCGAAACCACACTGGGATGTCGGGCTTACACAAGACTATTTTCAACAGATATATTTTTGTGTCACAACAGTCAGGAGACACTACTGTTTTTCTTTACGGAAAAAACTACCAAAACCTGAATAATAGAGATTTTTTACCGTGGGATGGCAAAACCACAGTTATTGTTTACTGGGGTATACCACACTTTTTTAAATAGAGATATTTGCGGCTGAACAGTGAGCGACACACTCAAACTGTTTTTTTTTTTTATATACAAATGGCCCAAAATGGATAATACAGAGGTAAGAACCGTGCAAAGCAACACTTCTGTTTCTCTAGCCTACACCAGACTATTTTCAACAGTTATATTTGTGTCTGAAAAATCAGAGACACGCTTTTTTTTTGTGGGGGGGGGGGGGGGGGGGGACACACACCAAAAGGTTAGTAAGACGGGTATTTGTACAGTGTGAAGGAGGAAAAAAAAAGGAGGATTTAGATGGAAAAAAAAGGATTTTTCCTGGCCCCCGACACCTGGTGCTAAGTCCAGCAATTTGAGCAACAGGAGCACACAGGACTGTAATGCAGCGTTTGCTGGTATAACTACTGTGTCTCCTATACAGCCTGCCTGCCTGGTATCTGGGATGGATATTAGTCCTGAAAAGGACTGTTTGTTTGTTCTGGCAGCCTTTACAGACCCTACACTAACTATTTTGCAGTTTATATCTCTCCCTAAATCAGCAGCGCTGTCCCTACACTGTCTAATCCGGAGCGACTGTGTCCAAGATGGTGGCGCCCGGTTTTAAATACTCGAGGTGACGCTGTGCGGCCAGCCAATCACTGTAACGCCCACAACCAACATGGCTGCAGCATTACAGTGACTGGCTGGCAATCCCTGCATGTTCATTGGCTCTGTAAAGAGCGCCAAACATGCAGGGCGGAGACCCGAGCTCCCGCCCGAGTAACCCGGAAATGCTCGGTGCTCGCCGAACATCCCGAGTAGCGTGATGCTCGGGCGAGTACCGAGCAGTGTCGAGCATGTTCGCTCAACACTATTAGTGACACTTCTAATTTCATATTTAATAGTATGCCATCTTTGATCTTGGTCTTTTGGGTCTTGGTTGCTGTCAAACTACTGTGTGTAATGTGACTTCCCTCCGGGAGCGCAGATCCTGTGTGGGCCTGCACCGGCAAGGGACACAGCCCTCGTACCCCGATCTATGGGATGAGAGGAAGGTTGCAGACAAGGAATGTCTCAACCCGGCCAAGGACCAGGATCAAGAAGGCCCGGGAGCTTTAGAGTGTGGCTCCCTAGCAAATGGGTCCTGGGGAGGATGCAGACGGAGCGGAGTATGCCACCTGTCCTCGCCTACCTGATCTATTCAGAGGGATTCCGGCTGCAAGAGGGGTACCGGCCCCCGAGACCCGACCTCGCACTCTATGTCCAGGACGGGAAAGTCCGGTTAGGCCCTGAGGATCCCGCCGGGCTTCGGAAGGAGAGGAATTGCCACCCGAGCCCTTCACCTGAGAGGAGCTCAGAGGGAGACCCGGCCTATCTACACACGCACAGACGGTAAAGGGTAAAGTCTGTAGTGCAGGAACACTCTGGTGTAGGGATGCTACCTCACACTGGACTTCCTCGGAGGTAGTCGGACCCCCGTCCCTGGTGGCCGCAGGACTCCGCAAGGAGCAGGGAGAAGCCTTGCGCTGCTTATGAGAACTGTGAGTAAAGCCTTGGAAATTCATCCCTATGGCCTCCGGACTGTTCATTACGCGCCATACCATACGACGCCGCGTCCCTACTCCCACACTACTACCCCCCTTCATCCTGCCTTGCCTGCCTGAGGCCACGCTCTGCCTGTGGGGAGCAGCGAGAACTTTAGCCGCCATGACATCGGGCCTCAGTGGACTGTAGCGGCGCTGGTGGCGCATCACCAGACACCACAGGTGGCGTAGTCGACAATTACCACTCAACCCGGAAAGCCCTAACATCATTTTTAATGTGACGGCCCTGGGCACGGAACGGGTCCAGGCCACGACTGCATCCCCGTTCTCAACGTCGGACCCGACACCGAGTACCCCATCTTCCCAGGGCAGGGCTTGCAAGCGTCACATCACTGGCGTAGTCGGCAGGATTGCGTGCCCGCAGCAACGGAGAAAAGTGCCCATTGCTATCGGGTACTGTGTGCCTTACACCTTGGACTGTTGTTTTACACTTAAAATGGCACCCGCCCAAGAAGAACAGGCGCCATAATGCTGTGAAAAGACTGTCTTTGTACACCTCCCATCGTGGGCTGGGCTCCCGCTTGGCGCCAAAAATGTGGACTGCCCCTTCCATCAGAGACTGTCCGCGGGGTAATGCCCGTCAAACAGGATGGGCTGAACGAAGGCGGGCCTGTCACCATGCCGCCCAGGAACCGCCCAGAAAGAGGAGGAAGAAGAAGGAAAGCAACAAGGTGCGGCCATGTCAGTCGGAGCTTGGCAATCAACGGAGGCAGTCATGGATGCCTCTGGGGAGCGAGACCACATGACCACTAAACCCGGTCCAGGCCCTTCACCCGGCAGAGAGCGAAGAGGCGGCGTATTAACACCGGGAGATATAGAGTTTCTCCACTCGGAAGCTCCGGGGCTTGCAAGGAGGCAGAAGGAGACCCAGGAGGCGGCGACGGCTGCGTGGAAAGCAGAGATGCTGCAGCGGATCCGAGACCGCCGTCGAGGAGAGGAGGTTCCAGGGTCAGTCGACCCGGAGGTCGAAGTCGAGGGTGACCTAGTGGCAGGTGAGAGTGCAACCCCTGCCCCGGCTGCGGAGCCATCAGAGACAATCCTGGACCTCATGGCGGAGTACATAGTCCCCTACACGGTCACCTGGGAGCAAGCACTAGCTCCAGAGTTGCAACCGGCAGCTATTGGTGGGGACCTACGCTGTCACGAGAGCTCAGTAAAGGAGGTGCCTGGAGCTGCGGAGGAGGCTACCGGCTCCAACCCGGACTGGTCCGCATCGGTAGAGGACTTGCAGCAACCCGTCCTAACCCCGCTTCCTGCACCAGCGGTAACCTGGCCCGAGGCCGAGGAGTGGGCCTGAGAAAACCAGGGGGGCGACCTTATGGGCTTCCCGCGGGAGACCAGATCTGAAGCGCGCAAGAGGAGCCAATGGTGCAGCGACCAGATCTTCTAACTGGCACGGGAGCAGCGTCGGCGGGAGCAACGCTGCGAGCGCCTCGAGGTGAGGACCAAGGCTACAAAGACTCGGGCGCGACTGGAGGAGGCCACCCGTCCTAGTCCCCGGTATGAAGGCCAGGTTGTGCGATTTCACCATGAGGTGGGGTGGGGGTTTATCCGGTGTCCCATGTTCCAGGACGATGTGTTTGTCAGCAGGCGGGACGTCGAGCCGCGCCTTAAGAAGGGACATCCCGGCCGGAACCTCTTCCCGGGCGATACTGTGACTTTCACTCGCCACCAGGGGGAGCGTGGGTGGAACGCCCTGGACGTCCGCAAAGTGTCTGGGAGTGACGCCACCCCACCCTCAGCCTCAGGTGACCAGCTAGCCTCTGTCGGGAGGAATGAGCCCTTCCCTCCACGTGAGCCCCAAGTCTAAAGCAGCCCCGGCTGCTGTAGTTATTGTTTGAAGTTTAATTATTGCTGCTATTTCTTGTGTTTTCCTTTTCCTATAGAGACTTTGGTCCCTGCGGAGTATGACAGGCGGCGGACTGCATTGTAAATAGTTATGCATCTATTTAGGTGCTCCCTATTGGTTTTATACAAAACCGTGCCTACTTTCTGCCTCAGACCTCAGAAGCAAAACCTGTCTGGAGTGGCTTGTGTGGGGGTCCAACTCCGGATCTTCATGCCCTGCAGCCACCCCAGGGCCCACGTAGAGGGTTTAGGGCAGGTCCCTCTTGCTACTGAACTGATCGTCGTCACCTTTAAGCAGTCCGCTGTCTTGATCAAAAAGTCTCTTGTCTTAATTTATAATTTTGCACTTTTATACCTTTGTACTTTTATAATTTTATACTTTGCACTTCTGTACTTTTATAACTGTTATGCAACGTTACAAGAAATGTGCCTCCCATAAAGGGATGATAGTTTACTTGTTATATAAAAAGAAATTTTCCTGGGTGCTATTCCTTTGCAGCCCGCGGACGTGCTGTGTTTTACCAGGGGGGGAAGGGGCGCCCCTGAGGGTTCGGCCGCCACAGGAATGCTGCACTTCTTTAATAGAGTGTGGTATTCCTCCTCTGAGGTAAGCCTGGTGTGATGGTAGTGTTCCAGCCTTTTGCATCCAACACTACATTCCACCAGAGGGAGCTAGTATGCACTAGGTGCGGCTCCCCTGGTTACAGGGAGACTGGGGAACACAAAGTGGTAGGAACCAGTTAGTGGGTTTGGGTGGAGGAACAGTTAGTTAGTGACACTTCTAATTTCATATTTAATAGTATGCCATCTTTGATCTTGGTCTTTTGGGTCTTGGTTGCTGTCAAACTACTGTGTGTAATGTGACTTCCCTCCGGGAGCACAGATCCTGTGTGGGCCTGCACCGGCATGGGACACAGCCCTCGTACCCCGATCTACGGGATGAGAGGAAGGTTGCAGACAAGGAATGTCTCAAACCGGCCAAGGACCAGGATCAAGAAGGCTCGGGAGCTTTAGAGTGTGGCTCCCTAGCAAATGGGTCCCGGGGAGGATGCAGACGGAGCGGAGTACGCCACCTGTCCTCGCCTACCTGATCTATTCAGAGGGATTCCGGCTGCAAGAGGGGTACCGGCCCCCAACACCCGACCTCGCACTCTATGTCCAGGACGGGAAAGCCCGGTTAGGCCCTGAGGATCCCGCCGGGCTTCGGATGGAGAGGAATTGCCACCCGAGCCCTTCACCTGAGAGGAGCTCAGAGGGAGACCCGGCCTATCTACACACGCACAGACGGGAAAGGGTAAAGTCTGTAGTGTAGGAACACTCTGGTGTAGGGATGCTACCTCACACTGGACTTCCTCGGAGGTAGTCGGACCCCCGTCCCTGGTGGCCGCAGGACTCCGTGAGGAGCAGGGAGAAGCCTTGCGCTGCTTATGAGAACAGTGAGTAAAGCCTTGGAAATTCATCCCTATGGCCTCCGGACTGTTCATTACGCGCCATACCGTGCGACGCCATGTCTCTACTCCCGCACTACTACCCCCCTTCATCCTGCCTTGCCTGCCCTGAGGCCGCGCTCCGCCTGTGGGGAGCAGCGAGAACTTTAGCCGCCATGACATCGGGCCTCAGCGGACTGTAGCGGCGCATCACCAGACACCACAGGTGCGCGTAGTCGACAATTACCACTCAACCCGGAAAGCCCTAACATCATTTTTAATGTGACAACCCTGGGCACGGAACAGGTCAAGGCCACGACTGCATCCCCCTTCTCAACGTCGGACCCGACACCGAGTACCCCATCTTCCCAGGGCAGGGCTTGCGAGCGTCACAGATACACCTAAATTAAATGGGAATGGTTGGTGATCTCAAGTTCCTGTTTGTGGCACATTAGTATATGGGAGGTGGAAAACTTTTCCACATGGGTGGTGACCATGGTGGCCATTTTGAAGTCGGCCATTTTGGGTCCAACTTTATTTTTTTCAATGGTAAGAGGGTAATGTGACACATCAAACTTATTGAGCTTATTCAGCTACTCACTGAGGAAGCGGACAGTACGTCCGTGAAGTGCGTATGAATGTAGTTTATTAATAAAAAAATATTTCCATTAACCCTTTGATCACCAGATCATCTTTTCATACGGAGGAGCGCGGGTATCTATACACCTTTCTTCTGCCATAGCCACCTGTTGATGTATCAAACTTATTGAGAATTTCATAAGAAAAACAATGGTGTGCTTGGTTTTAACATAAGTTTATTCTTTCATGAGTTTTTTACAAGTTTATGACCACTTATAAAATGTGTTCAAATTGCTGCCCATTGTGTTGGATGGTCAATGCAACCCTTTTCTTTTCTCCCACTCTTGACACACTGATAGCAACACCGCAGAAGAAATGCTAGCACAGGCTTCCAGTATCCATTGTTTCAGATGCTGCACATCTCGTATCTTCACACCATAGACAATTGCCTTCAGATGACCCCAAAGATAAAAGTCTAAGGGGGTCAGATTGGGAGACCTTGGTGGCCATTCAACTGGCCCACGATGACCAATCCACTTTCCAGGAAACTGTTCATGTAGGAATGCTCGGACCTGACAACCATAATGTGGTGGTGCACCATCTTGTTGGAAAAACTCAGGGAACGTGCCATCTTCAGTGCATAAAGAGGGCAACACATCATCATGTAGCAATTTGAGATATCCAGTGGCATTGAGGCTTCCATTGATGAAGAATGGCCCCACTATCTTTGTACCCCATATACTACACCATACCATCAAGATACGAGAAGAGGGTTGCATTGATAATCCAACACAATGGGCAGCACTTTGAACACATTTTATAAGTGGTCATAAACTTGTAAAAAACTCATGAAAGAATAAAGTTACGTTAAAAACAAGCATACCATTGTTTTTCTTATGAAATTCTCAATAAGTTTGATGTGTGACATGACCCTCTTCCCATTGAAAAAAATAAAGTTGGATCCAAAATGGCCAACTTCAAAATGGCCACCCTGGTCACCACCCATCTGGAAAAGTTTTCCCCCTCCCATATACTAATGTGCCACAAACAGGAAGCTGATATCACCAACCATTCCCATTTAATTTAGGTGTATCCATATAAATGGCCCACCCTGTATATATAGTGAATATAAAAAGTCTACACAGCTCTGTTAAAATGCCATGTTTTTGTCATGTAAAAAGTACCAAGAATAATAATTTCAAAAATGTTTTCCACCTTTAATGTCACCTATAATATGTACAAATAAATTTAAATATTATCAGGTGTAAAAAGACAATTAAAAAAATAAAATAATTTGGTTGCATAAATATGCACACCCTTGAACTAATACTTTGTTGAAGTACCCTTTGAATCTATGACAGCATTCAGTCTTTTGGAGTAGGAGTACAGTACAGACCAAAAGTTTGGACACACCTTCTCATTTAAAGATTTTTCTGTATTTTCATGAATTGTACATTCACACTGAAGGCATCAAAACTATGAATTAACACATGTGGAATTATATACTTAACAAAAAAGTGTGAAACAACTGAAAATATGTCTTATATTCTAGGTTCTTCAAAGTAGCCACCTTTTGCTTTGATGACCGCTTTGCACACCCTTGACATATTTTCAGTGTGAATGTACAATTTTCATAGTCATGAAAATACAGAAAAATCTTTAAATGAGAAGGTGTGTCCAAACTTTTGCTCTGTACTGTATATCAGCATCGCACATCTAGAATTGGCAATCTTTGTCCACTCTTCGTTGCAAATACGCTCCAAATCTGTAAGATTGCAAGGGCATCTCCTGGGTACAGCCCTCTTTTCAAATCAACCTACAGATTCTCAATTGGATTCAGGTCTGGGCTCTACCTTTTCTATTCCAGAGATTTCATTTTCAGGAGAATACATTATTTTCCTGATTTGGAGGTATTCTTAATGTTGTCATGCTGAAAGGTGAAATTTCTCTTCATCTTTAGCATTTTAGGAGAGGCCTGAAAGTTTTGATGCAAAATTGATAATTCCTTTCACCATGACTAAAGCCCCAGTTCCATCTGCTGAAAAATAGCCCAAAATATAATGCTGCCTCCATGCTTTACTGTGGGTATGGTGTTCTTATGATGACATGCAGTGTTGGCTTTGCACCAAACATACCATTTGGAATTAAGGCCAGAAATTTCAAACTTAGTATCATCAGACCATAACACGTTTCCCATATGCTTAGATTTGAGGTAGGTTTTGGTAAAAGATAGCTGGGCTTGGAAGTTTTTCTTTGTATGAAAAGGCTTCCATCTTACCACCCTTCCACACAGGCCAGAAATAAGAAGAATATGGGAGATTGTTGTCACAATCAGATCTTACCGAAAATTCCTGCTACTCTATTTATGTTTCTATAGGTCTTTTGGCAGCCTTATGGACCAATTTTCTTCTTTTCATCAATTTTTGGGGGATATCCAGTTCTAAGTAATGTTCTGCCAAATGTAAGCTACTTCTTAACCCCTTAACCCCCGAGGGTGGTTTGCACGTTAATGACCAGACCAATTTTTACAATTCTGACCACTGTCACTTTATGAGGTAATTACTCTGAAACGCTTTAACGGATCCCCCTGATTCTGAGAATGTTTTTTTGTGACATATTGTACTTCATGATTGTGGTAAAATTTCTTCGATATCACTTGCGTTTATTTGTGCAAAAAATGGAAATTTGGTGAAAATTTTGAAAATTTTGCAATTTTCAAAATTTGAATTTTTATGCCCTTAAATCAGAGAGATATGTCACACAAAAGAGTTAATTAATAACATTTCCCACATGTCTACTTTACATCAGCACAATTTTGGAACCAAAATTTTTTTTTGTTAGGGAGCTATAAGGGTTAAAAGTTGACCAGCGATTTCTCATTTTTCCAACAAAATTTACAAAACCATTTTTTTAGGGACCACATCACATTTGAAGTCACTTTGAGAGGTCTTTGTGACAGAAAATACCCAAAAGTGACACCATTCTAAAAACTGCACCCCTCAAGGTGCTCAAAACCACATTCAATAAGTTTATTAACCCTTCAGGTGCTTCAGAGGAATTTTTGGAATGTGGAAGAAAAAAATGAACATTTAACTTTTTTCACAAAAATGTTACTTTAGACCCAATTTTTTTTATTTTCACAGGGGTAACAAGAAAAATTGGACCCCAAAATTTGTTGTGCAATTTCCACAGGGCACGCAGATGCCCCATATGTGGGGAAAAAACACTGATTGGGCGCACGGCAGGGCTCGGAAGAGAAGGAGCGCCATTTGACTTTTTGATTGTAAAATTTGCTTGAATAATTAGCGGACGCCATGTTGCGTTTGGAGAGCCCCTGTGTGCCCAAACATTGGAGCTCGCCCACAAGTGACCCCATTTTGGAAACTAGACCCCCCAAGGCACCTATCTAGATGCATAGTGAGCACTTGGAACCCCCAGGTGCTTCCCAAATTGATTTGTATAAATGAAAAAGTGTTTTTTTTTTCACTTTTTCATTTTTACGAATCAATTTGTGAAGCACCTAGGGGTTCCAAGTGCTCACTATGCATCTAGATAGGTGCCTTGGGGGGGTCTAGTTTCCAAAATGGGGTCACTTGTGGGGGAGCTCCAATGTTTGGGCACACAGGGACTCTCCAAATGCAACATGGTGTCCGTTAACAAATTGAATGGAAAATCGGCTCAAATTGTTAGCGGACACCATGTTGCGTTTGGAGAGCCCCTGTGTGCCCAAACATTGGAGCTCCCCCACAAGTGACCCCATTTTGGAAACTAGACCCCCCCAAGGCACCTATCTAGATGCATAGTGAGCACTTGGAACCCCTAGGTGCTTCACAAATTGATTCGTAAAAATGAAAAAGTGAAAAAAAAAACACTTTTTCATTTTTACGAATCAATTTGTGAAGCACCTGGGGGTTCCAAGTGCTCACTATGCATCTAGATAGGTGCCTTGGAGGGTCTAGTTTCCAAAATGGGGTCACTTGTGGGGGAGCTCCAATGTTTGGGCACACAGGGGCTCTCCAAACGCAACATGGTGTCCGCTAACAATTTGAGCCGACAATTTGTTAGCGGACACCATGTTGCATTTGGAGAGTCCCTGTGTGCCCAAACATTGGAGGTCCCCCACAAGTGACCCCATTTTGGAAACTAGACCACCCAAGACACCGATCTAGATGCATAGTGAGCAGTTGGAACCACCAGGTGCTTCACAAATTGATTCGTAAAAATGAAAAAGTGGAAAAAAAATACTTTTCCATTTTTACGAATCAATTTGTGAAGCACCTAAGGGTTCCAAGTGCTCACTATGCATCTAGATAGGTGCCTTGGGTGGTCTAGTTTCCAAAATGGGGTGACTTGTGGGCGAGCTCCAAAGTTTAGGCACGCAGGGGATCTCCAAACGCAACATGGCGTCCGCTAACAATTTGAGCCGATTTTCCATTCAATTTGTTAGCGGACACCATGTCGCGTTTGGAGAGCCCCTAATGTGCCTAAACAGTGGAGCTCCCCCAGAAGTGACCCCATTTTGGAAACTATACCCCTCAAGGATTTTATTAAGGTGTATAGTGAACATTTTGAACCCAGAGGTATGACACAGAATTTGATAACATTAGGTCATCATATTGAATAAGTTGTCATTAGTCTTGAGCACAAGTGCTCGCTACTTGAGTTTGCATCAGGTACCCAGGTATGCACCATGTACTGCGTGTGCTCGAGTGACATGCTCGAGTCCCCGCCCGGATGTTTCACGGTTATTAGACACCCAAAAAAAAACATGCGGGGATCGCTCGTGCATGGCAGGCAATCCCCGCAAAGTTTTTTGGGCCGTGAAGCATATGGGGCGGAGACTCGAGCATGTTACTCAAATACCCACGATACTCAATGCATACCAGAACACTCGATGCAAACTCAAGTAGCGAGCACTTGCGCTCAACACTAGTCGCCATATCGTCATCTTTTTTTCTTACTTTTGAAAAAAATCCCAACCCCATCACAACCCTAACCCCAACCCTAACCCCAACCCCAACCCCAGCCCTAACCCTAACACAACCCTAACCGTAGCACAACCCTAACCCTAGCACAACCCTAACCTGAGAGTTTATTTTTTACGCCGTTCCTCATGCGGTATAAATGATTAGACGACCTTATTCTTCGGGTCAGTGAGACTACAGCGATACCAGAATCATATGGGGTTTTTATGACTGACAGCTGTCACACACTAAAAGACGCATTTTTTGTAAAATCTAGTTTTTGCATCGCCATATTTTGAGAGCTATAATTTTTCCAGATTTTGGCAGACAGTCATTTGACGGCTTTTTTTTTGCGGGATGAGTTGACGTTGTTATTGGTGCCATTTTTTGATCGCTTTCTATTCCGATTTTTGGGAGGCAGAATAAACAGAAACCAACAATTCAGGAATTGTTTTTTTTTTTTTTTTATTCTGTTCTGCGTGTGGTAAAATTGATAAGGCAGCTTTATTCTTCGGGTCAGTACGTTTACTGCGGTACCACATTTATATCGTATTTCTAGGTTTTGCACTTTTACACAATAAAAGCAATTTTATAGAAAAAATTATTTTTTAGCATAGCTTTATTCTGAGAGCTATAACTTTTTTATTTTTTGGCTGATGGAGCTGTATGGTGGTTTGCTTTTTGCGGGACGAGATGACGTTTTCAGCGGTACCATTTTTATTTATATTTGTCTTTTTGATCGCGTGTTATTCCATTTTATGTTTGGCGGTATGTTGATAAAGCATTGTTTTTTAGCTTCGTTTTTTATTTATTTTTTTACCGTGTTCACTGAAGGGGTTAACTAGTGGGACAGTTTTATAGGTCAGATTGTTCCGGACGCGGCGATACCAAATATGTGTACTTTTATTTATTTATTTATTTATTTTTTATAATAATATTTATTGATGGGTACATTATATTTTTATTTTTGGTGGATTATTTTTTTTATTTTTTTTTTTTTATATTTTTACAATTTTTTTTTTAATTTTTTTTTTCACTTTCTGATTCACCATCCCTGTGTCATGCAGGCTGTCAGTGCTGGACAGGGAGAAGATTGTTTGGAGATGCACTGCGCATGTCCAAAAAATCTTCCTGCTGTCTGGTGACCCGGATGTTGTCATGACGACATCGGGTCCTCATGGCAACATCCTGGAAGCCACGGCAGACAGCGCTGGAAGCCATAAGAGGAGGTGAGTATCTGCGATCACCTCCCCTTGCCTCCGCAATGCTGCGATCGACTTCGATTGCAGCATCGCGGGGGTTAATGTGCTGGGAGCGGTGCGTGACCGCTTTCTGCACATAGTACCGGGTGTCAGCTGTGACAATCAGCTGACACCCGGCGGCGATCGCGCCCGCACAGCCTGTGTGCGCGCGCGATCGCCATGACGTACTAATACGGGTCTGGCTCTTAAGTCCCAGGGCACAGACGCGTATTAGTACGTCAAATGTTGTTAAGGGGTTAATGACCATGTTCACAGTGTTCCAGAGAATATCTAATACTTAAAAAAAAATTGTACTCTTCTCCTGACTGATAAATTTCAATAATAAGATCCCTTTGCTGTGTTGTAAGCTGTTTACAGACCATGGCTTTTGCTGTAAAATGTAACTAAGAAAATGTCAGAAAAATCCTACAAGAACAGCTTAACTTTATATGGAGTAAATTAGAATGACTTAAATGATGACAGCTGTGTACTGATTACCAGTTACCATGAGTTTAATGTGATTGTATAATTCTGAGCACAACCACATCCGCAATTATAAGACGGTGCTCACACTTATGCAACCACATTATTTTAGTTTTATTAGTTTTATTTTCCCTCTCAAAATATTTTCATTTTTTTTCTAAAAGGATTTGTACAGATTATAGGTGACATTAATGGTGGAAATAAAATCTGAAATTAGTTTTCATTGTATGTTTTTTTACATGACAAAAACCTGGCATCATAACAAGGGTGTGTAGACTTTTTATAGCCACTGTATATCCTACTGAAAATCAATTCTATGATACCCTTCTCTGCATAAGTACAACCATTCCCACCCTACTTTGCTCCACTTCTGTACAGCTCTTAACAAACACGTCATGTTTACTTTGAGTTTAGTGCACCAAAGATTAAACCAAAGCAAATATAATCAATTTCTCAATAGCTACTTCTAAACCATTTTATGCAGCCACCAAGAAAGTACAATAATTGTTTTTCTTTATAGGCAAAACAAGAAGTCTTATTTTATAGAATGCTCCAATTGAAATGAGAAAACATATTATTACTTTGTAAAGGAACCTTAACTTTAGAATGAAATTCATGGAATATCGTAAAAATCTTTACCTCATACTAAAGAATACAGTATTAAAGTAGACCTAAAATTAAAATAGACCTACATGAAAGTGCACACACGAGAGGATGTTATTATTTCCATCACATTTTCTTCTCAGATCATTGTGTTGCTATGGAAATGCATATAATCTGCAAACGGTGACTCATAACTGCCAAGGACCTAGAAATTTGAAGTGTCACCACAGGCGGCTGAAATTAAACATTTGTCAAAAGAGTACAAATCGAAGACTTTCTCTGACGAGATCTGGAATTAGACTTCTGTGTTGCTTTTTTATGGAAATGGAGAAGGTTTTTTTTAAGTTGCACATTCATTAATACTATTATGTAGTTATGCAATATCATAACTTTTCAGTCACAAGTCCCAGTAAATTGTATTACCTAGCTACCTGAACCCCACTGCAATAGAACTTGATATCTTTGCAGGCACTAATTGTACTTGTTCAGTAACTAGAACAAGCATATTGGGAACTGGAGGTTGACCAGCAATGCAATATCAGGGAGAAGCAGGCACCAGACAAAGAGAAATGTCACAGGTCAGGGACCTTTGATTAGTAAAGATAAGCCAATAGAGGAGTGCAGAGTCTAAGAACCTAGTTTTTACCCTTGGAAAATATGTGAAGACTTTGCTCCAGGGAGATCTCAAGCTTACAGTTCGAGGAATAGTTACCAGCTGGATGCAGTAGCAAGACACAGGACTAGGAGCATGGTCAAGTGCTGTAGTACTGTCACATGCTGGCAGCTGGAACTTGGAGATACCAGGTACCAGGGGTAGCATCCTGGAACAGGGCTTTCTTACCAGGATAGTGTACAATTGCAGGCCAGGGTAAGAACCAAGAGATACCAGGGGCAGCACCTAGAACAACACCTAGTACAACACTAGGTAATTCCAAAAACAGCAACTACAAACAAGCCTTAGATAAAGTCAGGAAGTTCCAGAAACACTGACAAGGAAATGGCCTCAAAAAGAAAAGAGGAATACAGACATCAGAATCAGGCAACAGGCTAGAACAGGCTAGCACAAAAAAAACTATGCACTAGAACCAGAATTGGTTGCATGGCCAGACGTCAAAACTGGTAACGAAGACACTGAGTGCATAGCCAGGAGCTAGAACCAGGAACAATGGACAGGGTTGAAGCAGAAACATGGTGAGGAGCAGTTGTCACCAGATCAGTCCAGGTACCACACATGGTATAAGAGACTTGGCAGAAAAATGGTCAGAATTAGCCAGGAGTTACTGCCAGGTATCATACTATAGGTTTCAGCCTTTGTATTTAAAGCACGGGAGTATAGTCAGGAGTAGCTAGTAGTCAACAACAGTAGTAGTCAGGTGGAGTATTTGACAGAAAAGGCAGGCACAAAGGACCAGGAACAAAGCAAGGAAGAATACTTGAGAAAAAGAATGAGGAACAATGAGGCTTGAGGCAAGGCTCTCAGGAAGAGAGACTGGTCAAAAGTACATATGAACTGTGCACTGTAAACTGTAAACTTCCAATCAGGGAATAAATGAGAGAACTTGTCATGATTAAATTACAGCCCATAATGACTTCATCTTCAGGAGCTGCCAGCAGAAGCTTCATATTGCAAAACAACAGAACACAAAGTCACACATAGAAGTAAATCAGGAAAAATGCAGGTCTGAATCAAATAAAACCCAGTCAGCAATATAAGGGACGCCATTGTTTGCCTAGCACAATGGTGGAACTTTTATGAGAATGTAGTAGGATGGAGCTGGAGCGAGGAGTGGTATGTAACAGGTATTATGACAATGGGATACCCGGTTGGTCAGTACCTTCGAATGAGACGGATATGCTCCACAGATGAGCGGTTTGAGAAGCAGGCCGGTGATCCTAGGGACAGGTTCCTCCAAAGGGGTATAGCTATAGGAATGTGAGAGACGGATATAATAGGGCCAAAAACACCACTCGTGGCCAATTACTCCGACCCAGAGTGGGTGGACTTGCATCTGATCAGAAGATCAGGTTCATCTCCACATTTAACCATGAATGGGACACCATTAGGGCGGCCATGAAAAAACATTAGCCGATCCTCATTACGGAACCTTGCTTGGCGGAAAGCCTTGGAACCACCCCATTGATGACTCCAAGGCATTCGAAAAATCTCAAGGATATTCTAACTCGGAGCCATTATGCTCCCCACACCCCCACCAATCCATTCGGTGCTAGACGCCCTCTACAAGGCTGCTTTCCATGTGGCCATATTAGGCATGTGCTAATATATCCCGTGCCACCACCTTCAGCTCTCTCGATGGAATGCGCCAATTTAACATCAACCAATATATTTCCTGTGGCACGACCCACGTGGTATATTATGCCACGTGTAGCCGCCCAAAGGTATATGAGGGCTTGACGTCCAGAGAGCTGAGGGTGAGGACCAGGGAACATGTTCGTGATATTGCTTCTGCCAGCACAGTGGCTGATGCCTCTTTATAAAAAACCCTGCCACAACATTTTAGACAGTTTCACAACTGTAATGCGAAGTCCTTGGCCATTAAAGGAGTTGATGTTGTGCATGGTGGCATTAGAGGGGGTAACCTGAAAAAGATATTGGACCAAAAGGAGACTCGATGGATCACAGTCCTAGGCTTAATGGTACCGCACGGTCTCAATGAGACTGTTAGTTTTGCACCTTTCCTGTAAGCATCCCTACCTCTCCTGGTTGTTTTTTTCTGTTCCTTGTTTTTTTAATATACATAATGATATTTTATTATTCTTTATGTGTTATCTTTCATTTATTGTTTATTTCTTTATTCTTACCTGACAGTGATCTTCCTTTTGAAAGACAATACAGAGTTACTTTGGGGCCATCACCTTAGGGAAAACTGCTGCTCCTTGTGTCAAGACAATGTATCTACATTAATAGGATGAACCACCAGGAGAATCCTTTATGTGAATCTCTAAATTTTTTGTAATATATATATACACTGTGTTCCAAATTATTATGCAAATAATATTTTCTCAGATGTTCCCAAATTACCTATATGAATTGCAGTCATTGTAATTTTCCAGTCAAATAACTATTAGAGTACAATTGAAAGGTTTTTGTACAAACTGCCTATGATAACAGTATATTTTTAAAAAAATAAAAAACTCAAACTGCACTCAAAATGCATGTTCCAAATTATTATGCACAGCAGAGTTTTCAACCTTTTCATTTTAATAATGAACAAAAAAATGGTTATTTTTGAAATTCTAAGCATTAGCAGGTTATTACAAACTGAAATCAAACAGTTTTCAACTCAAAACTTTATTCTAGGTGTTACATTTGCACATAGGACCCCTTGTTCGAAAGGAGCTTCTGAACTCTCTCTTCCATTGAATTTGTCAGGTTTTGGATGGTTTCTGCTTTAATTGTTTTGCATGAGGACAGAATACCCTCCCAGAGCTGTTGCTTAGATGTGAACTGCTTCCCGCCATCATAGACACTCATTTTGATGATGCTCCAGAGGTTCTCAATGGGGTTGAGGTCAGGGGAGCATGGGTGCCACACCATAAGTTTGTCCCCTTTTATGCCCATAGCAGCCAGAGATACAGATGTGTTATGTGCAGCCTGAGAAAATATTATTTGCATAATAATTTGGAACACAGTGTATATATGTATTTGTGCATCTATTTGTTGTAACTGTTCTTAGGTGTGGGATTTATGTGGTTGCCCTTGTCCACCTGTGGCATCTGTGATGCGGTGCGCATGCGCTCGCCTCTTGCTCGGCGCTGTGTCCCTTGCGGTGTCGCACAGGACTGTGCGCATGACCGGGAGCCCTGTGACGCGTCCTGCCTCCCGCGCTTGACGCCTGTGGGGGGGCGGTAGCTCGGATGAGTGGGCGCGAATGCGCCATTAGAACCATCACCTATTGACTGAGGCTATACCATGTGACTCATCACATGGTATAAGAAGGTCCGGGAAGGTATAGGTGCATATTCCCCCATGATTAAGTGGTCACTTATACAATCAAAACATGCTTAGGGGACGTGGGGAATCCTCTCACAAGGCTGACAGTCCCATTGGCGTCCATCTTTAATTGCTGGGTATGTTTATGAGTCCAATTATTTAATACATTTTCCCTTTAGCCTATTGATAGTTACCAAGATGTACTAGGTATTATTACCTTTTTCCTTTGGTTCAGGGCACAATTTATGGACTCACTAGACACTATCAGCATGTATTGTGTATACGAATGTCCTTGTGGCATATTCACTATTTATTAAAACATATTGTAATCGGCGCCACTGGCCACTCACAGCCTGAGGTATGTGTTGATCACATTTTTGTGCGTAAATGTTATATGGGTGTCTTCTGTAACTGATTTTAATTTTTGATATGCAATAAAATTTGAATAATTGTTCTAAGCAATTTAAGGCTCCATTTTTCTCTTCGTTATAAATTATTGTATGCATATGGAGTTGCTTTGGGGGACAAAAGGGGCATTGTTCCCATTTTTGAACCTCTATTTATGATATTAGTGATCCTAATGGGTTGTTGTATAATAATGGGAGTGAAATGTAGCCAATAAACTCTATTACAGACATCACTGTGGTGTTGGGATAACATTTTCTATCTTTTGAGTTGCTAATCTGGAATGTGATACTATGTAAATACTGTATGTCACCATGTTCCAGTCAAACATAAAGAAATGGATCGTATCATGAGGGTACCCACGTCCAGAGAAGAAGAGGCGCGGAGGGAGCAGGTAGCCGCCATACGGTTAGAGGAAGGGGGAGAAACTCAATCGTTCATTCAGGCCCGCTGGTGACATAGTTTCCAGTCTATAGATCCAACGGCATTCTAGTTTGGCCAATGCCTTCTTTGCATCGCTTCCTCTTAGGCCCAAATGGACCTGATCAATGCCGCGGACCTGCAGACTCTTGGGATCGCAATGATGATATTGCTTAAAATGTCTTGGCAGGGTCCGAAGTGATGATAGATCCTCCACCTCCCCAGCCCCCAAGATATCCAACACATGCTCTCTCACGCGTCTCCTCTATTCCCTAGATGTGAGCCCCACATAGACGAGCCCACATCCACAGGTAGCATGATAAATGACCCCGACACTGCTGCAGGAGATGTATCGCCTGACATCAAAAACTCTCGTGCCATCCGCATTATGAAATGTTTTAGTCCTAACTATATTTCTGCAGGGGAGGCAGGATCCGCAGGGATAACAGCCCCATTTGGGGTTACCGATATTGAAGGGCAAGACACTCTGGCGCACATAATGACTGTGCACCAGAGTACCTCTGAGGCTTCTGCCTCTCCTCGCAGTCATAAGAGGACGATCAGGTAAAAACTCTCGGAGGCTTGGATCGGATTTAGGACCTGCCAGTGTCTATCAAGGATGTCCCTGATGGCGTGCCACTGATTGCTAAATGTTGATATAAATCTCACCACGGGTCGACTTGTGGATTTTGAAGGTGGCTTGGGTACGAGCAGCTCTTGTCTGGAGGCTCCCTTCGCTCTCTGGTAACCCCTCTTAATGCTACGATTACTGTAGCCTCTCAAAACAAATCTCTCCCGCATGTCCGCAGCACACACATTGAAATCTACCTCATCATAGCAAATGCGTCTAAGACGTAAAAATTGTCCTGTGGGTACTGCACTAATTGTAGATCTCGTGTGTGCAGATGAGGCATGCAGGAGAGAATTGACCGAGGTCTCCTTCCTGAATAAGGTCGTGTCTACCCCACCATCCTCATGAATTGAAATCTTGATATCCAAGAAGTCAATGCTTTGCAAATGATGTTTATAAGTGAGGTTGATGTTGTAGTCATTCACATTCAGGGAGGAGATAAATTCCTCCAGCTCGGGGACCGATCCATCCCAAATAATAAGAATATCATCAATATAACGAAGCCAGCACTGCGCATGGGCTGTGGCCGGAGCCCCACCACCGAAAACCTCCCTCTCCCAGAAACTGAGAAAAAAGTTTGCGTATGACGGGGAGCAGGATGCGCCCATCACAGTGCCCCTCCTCTGTAGGTAGAACTGGTCCCCGAACAGGAAGAAGTTATGCTTTAGTACAAACTCTAATTGGGTAAGGACCAGAGAGCAAAGCGATGCCTCCAAACTGCTCATCTCCAAGAAATTCTTCACCGCTCTCAATCCGTGATGGTGTTCAATACTGGTGAAGAGGGCCTCCACGTCAACAGCAACCAGCGCTACCCCACCCTCCAATGTAAGCCCATCTAACAGCCGCAGGACGTCCAGAGTGTTTCTGACATAGGAGGGCAGCGTCTCAACAAGTGGATGTAGATAGTATTCAATAAACTTACATGTCATATCGCACAGCCTTTCAATGCCAGAGACAATCGGATGACCCAGCGGAGTCAGTGGGTTTTTATGGATCTTTGGTAATAAATAGAAGGTGAGGACTAAAGATGAGCGTTGTTCGACTCGAACTGTTCGCCAATCTCAAATTCGAGCTGTTTTGGGCGGTGTTCGAGCCGTTCGGCGAACACGAACGATTTGAAAAAAATTTGGCTGTTCGAGGTTATGTTCGATAACTGTTCGTGCACCAAAATCATAACTGGATTTTTTCTCAGTAATGATGAAAATTAATGTTAATACGCAGTTTGAGTGTACAGCGGGGCGGGGGGAGGGGCAGGGGATGGATCTCTGCCGGAATAATGAAGATCACCATTTTTTTTCTTTTTCCCGCATTTACAGTGGGGAGGTGCAGTCTGTCAGCCTATCAGCAGCGCACACACGGAGCGAAGTGCTTTTTTTCACACAAGCAAGGGAATGTGTCATTGGCAGTGTATGTCACATGTCCTTGCCCTATAAGACCCAGCCATTTTCCCCGTCGCCACCATTTTCTCACTGCTGCAGCTGCGTGTTAGACGGCACCGCTGTTGCTGTGTGAGCTATACCTTGTTAATTTCAAGCCAATTTTCACACAAATCTACAGATAGCTTGGGAGTAGGGAATAGTTGTGATTGCAGTCCTTTTAAGGACTAGGTTACAGCATTTCCTACGACTTTTATCAGGCAGGTCTGTGCTCTTAAATAGATAGGTTGTGGGAGTAAAGACTAATTGTAATTGCAGTCCTTTTCAGGACTAAGTTATATCAGTTACTATCAGTTTTTGCCAGGCAGGTCTGTGCAAGTTTTTTTCACAGCATTTGGCTAAATCTAGCAAAGCTAATCCTTTTTGGCCTATTGCAGAGTGTGTTAGTCAGTGGAGTAGCCTATCTGTGTTGCCAGCTACACCACCTGTGTATAGAATACCAATTTTTTTACTGCACCTAGTGAAGTAAAACCTTTTGGGCATAGCATCATTCTATTAGTCCATCTATACTGACCACCATCAGGTTGCAAATTGAATATAATTTTTTTCTGCATCTAGCTCTGAAAAAATATTTGGGCTTCTAGCAGTGTGTGGGACTTGTTCTATTAGTCCATCTATACTGACCTCCATCAGGTTGCAAATTAAAAATAATTTTTATCTGCATCTAGCTCTGAAAAAATATTTGGGCTTCTAGCAGTGTGTGGGACTTGTTCTATTAGTCCATCTATACTGACCTCCACCAGGTTGCAAATTGAATATAATTTTTTTCTGCATCTAGCTCTGAAAAAATATTTGGGCTTCTAGCAGTGTGTGGGACTTGGTCTATTAGTCCATCTATACTGACCTCCATCTGGTTGCAAATTGAATATAATTTTTTTCTGCATCTAACCCAGCCAATAGTTTTGGCCTAATACCACAGTTTGGCCACTCAGCTCTGCTCGGTTCCCATCCATTGTTTTTTTGTGCAAACAACTTCAGAGTTGTGAATTAGTTAACCACCAAAATGAGTGGAAAAAGGCCTGCTGCTGGTGGAAAGGGGAATAGGCGTGTTGGGAAGGGGAAAAAAGGTTGTGTCCGTGGGGTAGGTGTTAAAGCAACAGTAACATCTGCAGAAGAAAGACCATCTTCCAGCCAAACTAAAATGTCTACTTCTTTTAGCGGACAATGTGATAAGATCCCTTTCTTACGGCCATGCCAATCGCTACAAATTCCAGATGAGGCACAAAAACAGCAGGTGCTTCAACGGATATCAAGTGCTCCTTTAAGTGGGCTCTCCTCCACATCAACTTCAACATCACAAATACTCCAGTCCTCAGAGGTGTCACCCCAATCGCACTTGCTTCCTCACAGCTCCCAAATCTCCAGCTGCCCGTCTGAGTATGAGGTAGAACAGATGGTTGAGTCTGCAGAGCTGTTTACTCATACTATAGCCTGGGAATCAGAGGTCGGCTCCAGAGCTTCTGTGAATCCAGACGAGGAAATGATCTGCACTGATGCCCAGAATCTTTATGAGTCGGATCCAGGACAAGACGCAGAAGGTTCTGACCATAATGTAGACCCTCATTCCCAAACTGTAACTCCTGTTGGTGGAGACAATGAGGAAGACGATGATGAGACTCAAATACCTGATTGGAGCGACAACTTTAGTTTTTTGTCAGGGCAGGAACAGGTTGGCTCTGAGGACGACGGGTGTGATAACACACAGGGTGATGATGATGAGGTTGGAGATCCCACTTACTGTCAACCCACAGTCAGCCAAGAGATGAGGTCAGCAGAGGAGGTGGAGGAGAATGCTAGTGACGACTAGAGATGAGCGTTGTTCTACTCGAACTGTTTGCCAATCTCAAATTCGAGCTGTTTTGGGCGGTGTTCGAGCCGTTCGGCGAACACGAACAATTTGAGAAAAATTCGGCTGTTCGAGGTTATGTTCGATAACTGTTCGTGCACCAAAATCATAACTGGATTTTTTCTCAGTAATGATGAAAATTAATGTTAATACGCAGTTTGAGTGTACAGCGGGGTGGGGGGAGGGGCAGGGGATGGATCTCTGCAGGAACAATGAAGATCTCCATTTTTTTTTTCTCTTTCCCGCATTTACAGTGGGGAGGTGCAATCTGTCAGCCTATCAGCAGCGCACACACGGAGCGAAGTGCTTTTTTTCACACAAGCAAGGGCATGTGTCATTGGCAGTGTATGTCACATGTCCTTGCCCTATAAGACCAAGCCATTTTCCCCGTCACCACCATTTTCTCACTGCTGCAGCTGCGTGTTAGACGGCACCGCTGTTGCTGTGTGCGCTATACCTTGTTAATTTCAAGCCAATTTTCGCACAAATCTACAGATAGCTTGGGAGTAGGGAATAGTTGTGATTGCAGTACTTTTAAGGACTAGGTTACAGCATTTCCTACGACTTTTATCAGGCAGGTCTGTGCTCTTAAATAGATAGATTGTGGGAGTAAAGACTAATTGTAATTGGAGTCCTTTTCAGGACTAGGTTACATCAGTTCCTATCAGTTTTTGCCAGGCAGGTCTGTGCCAGTGCTGTGCAAGTTTTTTTCACAGCATTTGGCTGAATCTAGCAAAGCTAATCCTTTTTGGCCTACTGCAGAGTGTGTTAGTCAGTGGAGTAGCCTATCTGTGTTGCAAGATATACCACCTGTGTATAGAATACCAATTTTTTTACTGCACCTAGTGAAGTAAAATCTTTTGGGCATAGCATCATTCTATTAGTCCATCTATACTGACCTCCATCAGGTTGCAAATTGACTATAATTTTTTTCTGCATCTAGCTCTGAAAAAATATTGGGCTTCTAGCTGTGTGTGGGACTTGTTGTATTAGTCCATCTATACTGACCTCCATCAGGTTGCAAACTGCATATATTTTTTTCTTCATCTACCTCTGAAAAAATATTGGGCTTCTAGCTGTGTGTGGGACTTGTTCTATTAAGCCATCTATACAGACCTCCATCAGGTTGCAAACTGAATATATTTTTTTCTGCATATACCTCTGAAAAAATATTGGGCTTCTAGCTGTGTGTGGGACTTGTTGTATTAGTCCATCTATACTGACCTCCATCAGGTTGCAAACTGAATATATTTTTTTCTGCATCTACCTCTGAAAAAATATTGGGCTTCTAACTGTGTGTGGGACTTGTTGTATTAGTCCATCTATACAGACCTCCATCAGGTTGCAAACTGAATATATTTTTTTCTGCATCTACCTCTGAAAAAATATTGGGCTTCTAGCTGTGTGTGGGACTTGTTCTATTAATCCATCTATACAGACCTCCATCAGGTTGCAAACTGAATATATTTTTTTCTGCATCTACCTCTGAAAAAATATTGGGCTTCTAACTGTGTGTGGGACTTGTTGTATTAGTCCATCTATACTGACCTCCATCAGGTTGCAAACTGAATATATTTTTTCCTGCATCTACCTCTGAAAAAATATTGGGCTTCTAGCTGTGTGTGGGACTTGTTCTATTAATCCATCTATACAGACCTCCATCAGGTTGCAAACTGAATATATTTTTTTCTGCATATACCTCTGAAAAAATATTGGGCTTCTAGCTGTGTGTGGGACTTGTTGTATTAGTCCATCTATACTGACCTCCATCAGGTTGCAAACTGAATATATTTTTTTCTGCATCTACCTCTGAAAAAATATTGGGCTTCTAACTGTGTGTGGGACTTGTTGTATTAGTCCATCTATACTGACCTCCATCAGGTTGCAAACTGAATATATTTTTTTCTGCATCTACCTCTGAAAAAATATTGGGCTTCTAGCTGTGTGTGGGACTTGTTCTATTAATCCATCTATACAGACCTCCATCAGGTTGCAAACTGAATATATTTTTTTCTGCATCTACCTCTGAAAAAATATTGGGCTTCTAGCTGTGTGTGGGACTTGTTGTATTAGTCCATCTATACTGACCTCCATCAGGTTGCAAACTGAATATATTTTTTTCTGCATCTACCTCTGAAAAAATATTGGGCTTCTAGCTGTGTGTGGGACTTGTTCTATTAATCCATCTATACAGACCTCCGTCAGGTTGCAAACTGAATATATTTTTTTCTGCATCTACCTCTGAAAAAATATTGGGCTTCTAGCTGTGTGTGGGACTTGTTGTATTAGTCCATCTATACTGACCTCCATCAGGTTGCAAACTGAATATATTTTTTTCTGCATCTACCTCTGAAAAAATATTGGGCTTCTAGCTGTGTGTGGGACTTGTTCTATTAATCCATCTATACAGACCTCCATCAGGTTGCAAACTGAATATATTTTTTTCTGCATCTACCTCTGAAAAAATATTGGGCTTCTAGCTGTGTGTGGGACTTGTTGTATTAGTCCATCTATACTGACCTCCATCAGGTTGCAAACTGAATATATTTTTTTCTGCATCTACCTCTGAAAAAATATTGGGCTTCTAGCTGTGTGTGGGACTTGTTCTATTAATCCATCTATACAGACCTCCATCAGGTTGCAAACTGAATATATTTTTTTCTGCATCTACCTCTGAAAAAATATTTGGCCTTCTAGCAGTGTGTGGGACTTTCTCTATTAGTCCATCTATACTGACCTCCATCAGGTTGCAAATTAAAAATAATTTTTATCTGCATCTAGCTCTGAAAAAATATTTGGCCTTCTAGCAATGTGTGGGACTTTCTCTATTAATCCATCTATACTGACCTCCATCAGGTTGCAAATTAAAAATAATTTTTATCTGCATCTAGCTCTGAAAAAATATTTGGCCTTCTAGCAGTGTGTGGGACTTTATCTATTAGTCCATCTATACTGACCTCCATCAGGTTGCAAATTGAATATAATTTTTTTCTGCATCTAACCCAGCCAATAGTTTTGGCCTAATACCACAGTTTGGCCACTCAGCTCTGCTCGGTTCCCATCCATTGTTTTTTTGTGCAAACAACTCCAGAGTTGTTAATTAGTTAACCACCAAAATGAGTGGAAAAAGGCCTGCTGCTGGTGGAAAGGGGAATAGGCGTGTTGGGAAGGGGAAAAAAGGTTGTGTCCGTGGGGTAGGTGTTAAAGCAACAGTAACATCTGCAGAAGAAAGACCATCTTCCAGCCAAACTAAAATGTCTACTTCTTTTAGCGGACAATGTGTTAAGATCCCTTTCTTACGGCCACGCCAATCGCTACAAATTCCAGATGAGGCACAAAAACAGCAGGTGCTTCAACGGATATCAAGTGCTCCTTTAAGTGGGCTCTCCTCCACATCAACTTCAACATCACAAATACTCCAGTCCTCAAAGGTGTCACCCCAATCGCACTTGCTTCCTCACAGCTCCCAAATCTCCAGCTGCCTGTCTGAGTATGAGGTAGAACAGATGATTGAGTCTGCAGAGCTGTTTACTCATACTATAGCCTGGGAATCAGAGGTCGACTCCAGCGCTTCTGTGAATCCAGACGAGGAAATGATCTGCACTGATGCCCAGAATCTTTATGAGTCGGATCCAGGACAAGACGCAGAAGGTTCTGACCAAAATGTAGACCCTCATTCCCAAACTGTAACTCCTGTTGGTGGAGACAATGAGGAAGACGATGATAAGACTCAAATACCTGATTGGAGCGACAACTTTAGTTTTTTGTCAGGGCAGGAACAGGTTGGCTCTGAGGACGACGGGTGTGATAACGCACAGGGTGATGATGATGAGGTTGGAGATCCCACTTACTGTCAACCCACAGTCAGCCAAGAGATGAGGTCAGCAGAGGAGGTGGAGGAAGATGCTAGTGATGACGAGGTCAGGTTGCGCCTTCCTGGACAGAGACGTAGTACTGGAAGCACGTCAACAACTGCATCCTCAAACACAACTCTGCCTCTCACCACAAGTCGTGGTGGCTCTTCAGGTCGCATGGGTGCTAAGCCTTGCATAGCCTGGGCATTTTTTCAGATCGATAAAGATGACCCAACTCGTGTTATCTGTAACATTTGTCAGCAAAAGCTAAGTAGAGGCCAAAAAATACATAGTTTGAGTACTTCATGCATGAACCGGCACATGGACATGAAGCATAAGTTGCAGTGGGAAGCTCAGTGTGCTACAATGCGGCCTAGCCGGCCAGGCCAACCACCGTCTGCCATATCTTGTGCATCCGCGGCCTCTTCATCCTCTGTGACTGGGGGGACAGCAGTCACACCTGTTTTGGGGCGCAGACCTGCCACCACTTTACCCGCAACAGCCAGCGTGATTGGCAGGTCATCATTTTCTTTGGAGGTGGTAACACCAGCTGGTGTTGAGCGCTGTCCGACATCGATAGCACCACCTTTGGATCAAGGCAACCTAACATGTCCGCCTGCATCTTCCTCACAGACCGGCAGTTTGCCGGGGACACCCTTATCAACCCCGTCTAAGCACAACAGCCAGCCCTCGGTCCCTCAGATGTGGACAAGTAAAAGACCATTTCCTCCTAGCCATGAGAAAGCTAAGAGGTTGAATTTCACCATCTGCAAGTTCTTGGCTACAGAAATGCTGCCTTTCCGCCTGGTGGACACAGAGGATTTTCGAGACCTTATGTCCGTCGCAGTGCCCCAGTACCAGATGCCCAGTCGGCACTACTTCTCAAAGAAAGGTGTGCCTGCGCTCCACCAGCATGTCGCACACAACATCACCGCTTCTTTGAGAAACTCTGTGTGTGACAGGGTGCATTTCACCACAGACACTTGGACGAGTAGGCATGGACAGGGGCGTTACATGTCGCTGACTGGGCACTGGGTAACTGGTGACAGCAGGACAAGGGGCTGCTGTCCAAGTCTTGCCGTCCCCACGAGTTTTGCGTCAATCCTCTTTATGTCAAAGTTCCTCCACTGCTTCTGCCTCCTCAACCTCCTCTCGGTCTTCCACCTGCACCCAAAGCCTGTCTGGTCATACCACAAGCTTTCTAACTGCGCAGAAGGGATCCTGCACACCTCCTTACTATGCTGGCAGTAGGGCTCAACGTCATCAGGCGGTTTTTACATTGAAATGTCTGGGAAATGTGAGTCACACAGCTGAGGAGTTGTGGTCAGCTCTGGAGAACCAATTTCATGAATGGTTGTCTCCACTGGACCTGAAACCAGGGAAGGCCGTGTGCGACAATGCTGCAAACCTGGGTGCGGCCCTTCGCCGGGGCAATGTCACACACGTGCCTTGTATGGCTCACGTGTTGAACCTGGTTGTCCAGCAATTTTTAGCCCACTATCCCAGACTAGATGGCCTTCTGCAGAGGGCACGGTCGCTGTGTGCTCACTTTCGCCGTTCGCATCCCGCAGCTCAGCGACTTACATCTCTACAGAAGTCGTTGGGCCTGCCACTTCACCGGCTAAAATGCGATGTGCCTACCCGGTGGAATTCAACTCTGCACATGTTGCAGCGACTGTGGCAGCACCGACAAGCCCTGGTGCAATACGTTCTGACGTATAGCCTGGGCCAACGAGATCCAGAGGTGGGGCAAATCACGCTGGAGGAGTGGTCTCAGATCAGGGACCTATGCACCCTTCTGCACAGTTTTGAAATGGCGACGAAGATGTTTAGTGCTGACGATGCCATTATCAGCATGACTATTCCGGTGATTTACATGCTGGAGCACATGTTAAACAGAATTCGGAGTCAGGTGGTGGCACAAGAGGAGGTGGAGGAAGTAGAGGAGGAGGAGTTGTATGTGGAAGGGCTAACATCTGCAAGGTCCAGACGGTCGGCAGCACCAAGGCGGCAGGCATGTGAGGGTGGGGGAGATGGTTTTACCAGGGCGCATGGTAGCAGCCAAACTAGTGAGGAAGGTGCAGGAGCCCAGGAAGAAGTGGAGGACGAACTGATGGAAGACTCATCAGATGAGGGAGACCTTGATCACATTTCTGTTGTGCGAGGTTGGGGGGAGAGGACAGAGGAAGGAAGCATGATTGTTACCTCGCCACCAACACAACAGGGACTTGGTGCTCCTGGATGCGCAACACACATGAGTGCCTTCTTGCTGCACTACCTGCAACATGACCCTCGAATTGTGAGAATTAGAAATAATCCTGACTACTGGGTTGCCACACTGTTAGATCCCCGGTACAAAAGTAAATTTGCAGAAATTATTCCTGCCATAGGATGCACGCATGCAGGAGTATCAGCAGAGACTGTTGCAGAATCTTACATGTGCTTTTCCACAAAATACCAGTGGTGCACGTAGTGAATCTCACAGTTCCAACTTGCCAACCGTGGGACCGTCAAGTGTTCAGCACTCAAACCGTAACAGAACCACAGTATCTGCTGGTAACATCAATTTTGCGGAATCATTTCACCACTTTTTTAGCCCATCCTTTGCAAGGCCACAGGAGACAAGAAGTCTGACACATAGTCAACGCCTAGAGACGATGGTACAGGAGTATCTCCAAGTAAACATTGAAGCCACGACTGTGTCACTGGACCCTTGCTCTTTTTGGGCTTTCAATCTGGATAAATGGCCGGAGCTAGCCACTTACGCCTTGGAGATCTTGTCATGCCCCGCAGCCAGCGTTCTGTCTGAACGTGTGTTCAGCGCTGCTGGTGGTGTGCTGACAGATAAGCGCACGCGGCTCTCCACTGATAATGTAGACAGACTCACGTTCATAAAGATGAACAAATCATGGATCCGAAACGACTTTTCTACCCCTGTGTCATCCTGGGGAGAGTAAAAGCTTGATGATTGGTTAAAATCACCCTACCAACCGTTTTAAGCTTTCAAATTACTAATCATGTTTATCTGTATCTTGGCTGGAAAATAATTTGGGCTTTGTAGCAGTGTGCAGCACTGATTCTATTAGGCCATCTATAATAAGCTCCACCAGATTTAAAATTACTAATCATGTTTATCTGTATCTTGACTGGAAAATAATTTGGGCTTTGTAGCAGTGTGCAGCACTGATCCTATTAGGCCATCTATACTAAAGCTTCACCAGATTTAAAATTAATAATAATTTTTAGCTGCATCTAGCCCGGAAAATAATTTTGGGGCTCCGAGATGCGCAAGACACATAAGTGCCTTCTTGCTGCACTACCTGCAGCATGACCCTCATATTGTCAGAATTCGAAGAGATCATGACTACTGGGTTGCCACACTCTTAGATCCCCCAAACTTTTCGATCAACCTTTTCATTTTAATAAAGAACAAAAAAATGGTCATTTTTGAAATTATAAGCATTAGCAGGTTGTTAGAAACTGAAATCAAACAGTTTTCAACTCAAAACTTTATTCTAGGTGATGTTACATTTTCACATAGGACCCCTTGTTCGAAAGGAGCTTCTGAACTCTCTCGTCCATTGAATTTGTCAGGTTTTGGATGGTTTCTGCTTCAATTGTTTTGCATGAGGACAGAATACCCTCCCAGAGCTGTTGCTTAGATGTGAACTGCCTCCCGCCATCATAGACACTCCTTTTAATGATGCTCCAAAGGTTCTGAATGGGGTAGAGGTCAGGGGAGCATGGGGGTCACACCATAAGTTTGTCCCCTTTTATGCCCATATCAGCCAGAGATGCAGATGTTTTATGTGCAGCATGAGATGGTGCATTATCATGCAGAAAAATGATCTTGCTGTGAAATACACGGTTCTTCTTCTTGAACCATGGCAGGAAGTGCTGTTTGAGAAAATCCACATACATTATGGAGTTCATCTTTAGCGCCTTCAGGGATCCTAAAGGGGCCGACAATCTCTCTCCCCATGATTCCAGCCCAAAACATTACTCCACCTCCTCCTTGTTGGCGCTGTAGCCGTGTTTGCGTGGGGTGTCCATCAACCAGCCATCCTCCACTCCATCCATCTGGACCATCGAGCGCTGCACGGCACTCATCCGTGAACAAAACAGTTTTGAAATCAGTCTTCATGTAATGTTTGGCCCACTGGAGCCGTTTCTGCTTGTGTGAAGTGGATAGAGGAGGTCGACAGGATGGCGTATGCACAGCTGCAAACCTCTGAAGGACCCTGCATCTTGTTGTTCGGGGGACGTTGGAGGCACAAGCAGCTTCAAAAACTTGTCTGCTGCTATGACAAGGCTTTTTTGCCGCTGCTCTTTCAACCTGACGTAATTGCCTGTAGGAAAGAGTCCTCAATTTGCCCTTATCAGCACGCACACGTGTGTACTGTGAATCAGCTACATACTTCTTGATTGCCAAGACACTTCATCCTGATCATCGCACAATGTTGATTGTAGTCATGCCTTGACCTAAACACTCCACAATTTGTTGCTTCTCAGCAGCCGACACATCCTTTTTCTTTCCCATTTTGGCAGAAAATGTAGGCTGCTTAATAATGTGAGACAGCCTTCTTAAGTAGTCTTGCCTTTCATTGGACACACCTGCCAAACTAATTAGCACAGGTGTCTGCAATTGCTTACAGTGATATAAAGAGCCCTGACACACATCACCATCAATGAGTTTAACTAACAAACAAACAAATTCTTCCCTTATCACTCCTAAACACTTTTTGCATAATAATTTGGAACACAGTGTACATGTGCTTTTCCACAAAACACCAGTGGTTCACGTAGTGAATCTTACAGTTCTAACTTGCCAACCGTGGTCTGTATGGAGTTGTTCAATAAAGGGCCCAAAATTAAGATAACATAGATGGGAGAGGTCTCTATGAATAGGAATTCCTAAGTATTTGATACCCTGTGAGGGCCAGGCAAAGGGAAAGTTGGACTGGATGGAATCCTATATGGATTTGGGGAGGGAGACATCGAGGGTCTCAGAATTTGCTGCATTGATTTTAAAATTTGACCATGTAACAAAGTGATCTATTTCAGCCATAACAGCATGGATGGATATATGTGATTGAGTGATATATACTAGGACATCATCAGCAAATAGAGAGCACTTGTACTCGGTGCCTCCCTCCTCAATCCACCTAATATTGGGGTTATGGCGAATTGATGAGAGCAGGTGCTCCGTCACTAGGATGTATAAGAGAGGGGACAGAGAACATCCCTGCCTCGTCCCATTGGTGATTGTGAAAGGTGATGAAAATGTTCTGACGCGCCCCCTGGGCCTTGGGACACCCGGAGCCGGACCCTTTTTGGTGGATGCTGGTGGTTGTAGTCTCCGTGGCGGCGACCCGGTTCCGTGGCTCAGGGCGGTCAAACCAGTGGCGGAACTATTTATGTGGTTTTGATGTTTAAATGTCCGACTACGCCACCTGTGGATTGCGGTCAGAGTGAACCGCCGCTCCAGGGCAGACCGCTGAGGCTGGTGTTGTGGGTGCAGCAGAGCGTAGCATAACTCCCCACGGGAGGAGTATAGCCTCAGGGCAGTGTATGCGGAGGATGGGGCTGATGGTGCAGGGCAGCAGCAGTAATGACACGGAGTCAGTGATGCAGTCCAGGGCCTTTACTCACAGTTCTTATTATCCAGACCACGTCTGCAGGTAACGGCTGCCCACGTCGTACTGTGCTCACCAGGTGAGGGGCTCAGACAACTCCCAGATAACTTTGGAGTGCTTCACAGGACCCCCTTTGTGTGTCCTTTGTCTGGCCTTTCTTACCAACCCTTCTGTCCGGCTGCCTCGGGCCTCCTCTTGGTAAACTTGGCGCCAGTTTCCCTGACCCTATGTGGTGCCTTCCTAGCGGGTGTAGCGAGGGGCTGCGCCACATAAAATGTCACAGCCTCCTGTTTCTAGCTGAGGGTCGTTTCCTGCCTCCACTAGTTTCGGGGACCGGTCTCCCCCTTTGGCCTGACCCCTCCACGCAGGTGGATTCGGGCGTGCGGTGGCGACTCGCCCGTCCGCACCCCTGAGATCCCTTCGTTCCTCGTTCCTGGAGCCTTCTCCGCTCCTCTTCCTTCCTTCTCCCTCTTCCAGGCCTGGGCCTCTGTTACTAGGCCCGCCTCCGGAGCAGAGCTCATGCAGAGTCCCTGCTCCCTGTCACTTCTGCTCAAACTTCTCTGCACTGAACTAAGATGGTGCCCACCTTTTATACTCCCTTCTCAATGCACCCAGGAACTGCTTCCTCCCTGCTCCTGCACTACAGGGTTCCCCTTCCTCAGTGTTCCCTCCCCCCACTCCAGCCAGGGACAGGGACAGTCGTGCCCATCTCAGGGGCATATTGGTCGCCCTGCCCCACGGCAATGTGGTGTAATGCATGCAGGTGTCGGGTCCTGATCCACACTCCATCCTTACCTGAGAGTGAGATATCACACCTCTGGGTGAGGTGCAATACCTCTGTAGCAACCGAGCCCTCAGGGTGCTACAGTTCCATTTATCTTCAGCCTAGGTGACGTATTGCGATACAGGGCCGTGATTTTGGTTATAAAAGGGTCCCCTAGACCCCTACCCCAAGCTTTTTAAGAGAATAATATATGGCGTGCCAGGAGACTATGGAATGCTTTCTCAGCATCCAACGAGAGTATCTAATTACAAATTTTTAACTGCATCTAGCCCAGGAAATACTTTGTGCCTAGTAGCAGTGTCTGCTAGTCAGCGGATTATCCCGGCTGTTAAGCAAGCTACACCACCTGTAGTTTGGACACTTAATTTTCTCAAAGGAAATGCTTTGGGACCACGGGATACTCAGTGAAGAGCATCAGGAGGCACCCCAAGGCATAGGGGCTGGGACTGGCGGTAGGATGACTTGCGGTGGACAGCCGAGCTCGATCCTTATAAAAGCTTTTTAACTGCAGCAGCTTTAGTGGACGCTACTGGAGCTGGAATTATGCGGCTGCTGGCATGAGACTTGCCCTCCAATAGAGCCTTGTAAAAGGATTTAAAGTGTATTCATTCAAATTAGAGAGACAATTTAAATTAAAAAGCTTAGAGCTGCCTCCACCACAAGGGGGCTCGCTCGACCCACCAGCGGACAGGCACCAGTATTGGGAGAGGGGGGCTGGCCGTCAGGGTCCACCGCGGCTCTGGCACAAACCCGGCGACATGGAGGTGGCACGGGCAGGAACGGACTGGCCGTGTCGGCTTCTCACTTTTTGGATTTTAGAAGGGCATGACATGCCTATATCTGTGTCTCCCCCTCCTTTTACTCCTCCACCTCTTTTCTTTTCGCATGACTATATGTACTTGTTACTTTTCCATGTGTTAGTTATGTCTTCTGAGCAGTTTGTCAGCTTTTGGACACCTTTGAAGGTGTTTTCTATGTGTTTCTAAGTGTTTTTGTTTGCCTGCCATTGGTTTTAACGGTGTTCGAAGGTGTTCGGCGAACGGTTCGACGAACAGTTCGGCGAACACACGGGTGTTCGACGAACCGAACCGAACTCGAACACTACTGGGGTGGCTCAACACTAGTGAGGACCACCGGGGCCTTGACGAGGAGGCCCTCCAACACCTTTTTGGTAATGACACCCCTAGCAAGGGCATTCTTGAGAACACCGGCAAGTTCCATAGAAAACGAAATCATGAGGTTGGAATGGAGTCGCTCATAATATGATTTATTGCGTAATTGGCGCATCACCTCTTTTTCCTACATATCCGAAGGCCAGATAACAACGTTTCCCCCCTTATCAGCCGGCTTAATAACGACCCCCCTTAGATCCCGCAATTCCCGAAAAGCCTCCCTTTGTTTAAAGGAGAGGTTAGATCTGGAATTGCAGGTGTTCAATTTCTCAAGGTCTCTAAGGACCAGTGTATTAAAGATTTCTACTTGGGGACATAGCGACAAGGGGGGAAACGTCGCTGATCTCGGGTATATATGCTGCAGAAATTTACCTTTATTAATAGAGTTCGACTCTTCTTCCAATTCCTCCAAAGTCAACAATGCCTCTGCCTCAATCTGGGAAGAAGACATAGCAGTAGAGGCTGAGATAGTCGGACGTCTAGTATGCAACTTGTGTAGTATAAGTTTCCGGAGGAACAGGCTCAGATCCTTGGCTACAGTTAAAGCTGGGGACAAAAGTTAGGCCAAGTTTCAATACCTCAATCTGAGGTCTAGTTAGAGTCAGATTTGACAAATTAATTACCGCCAATTGATTTGCTTTTTGTTTAGGACGAGTTGACAATTGGCCTTTTTTAGATGTATCTCTGGACCCCTTGCTCTTAATTGACCCAGCTCTAGTCAAAGGTCTGTTTCCACCCGCTTCACCCCCTGATGGTTCTTCATCAAGGGAGGATAGTGATGCTGCTGGAGGGCCTAATGGTACCAGTTCAGCAGGTAAAGTTTTTCTCTTTTTTCCAACATTACCTCTCCATCTATATACTCGTCCATTCCTAAAATCAGCAATGTCCCTCTGATATTTTTTGGTTTTAGTTTTGACTATCTCCTTCTCCCATTTGGCAAATTCTCGATCCGTCATCTTAGTCTGTTCCTCTTGCGAAAGCTGCGAGGAAAGCGTTTCTTGTATCTTTCCAATCTCTGATTCAATATCAATAATCGACTTCTCATTATGATCAATTAAAAGACCCATAAAGCTATGGGAGCATGTGAGCGCCACTGTTTCCCAAGCTAATTTGAAATCCTCCTCCACAACATTAAATGAAGGGAATATCTGGATACTTAACCCCCGGGGTACCAACCGCCTTTCGATATATCTCTGCATGAAGGCCTTATTCCACCATAACCATGTCTTTCGGTGTAGCAGGGCCTTCATGTTGTCAATCTGTTCTGCCGCCATCCTCTTATCAGCTGTCGATACCACATCTCCCTCATTGCTAAACACCTGCTCCAATTTAGAGAGCCAGAGTTTTTCTCTGGCTCGGTGGTCCATGATCCACTATATAAAGCTGTGAATAAACACGGAATAATTATAGCACAAGAAAACGGCAATGGAAAGCAAGACCTCATAAATAATGAGGGGCATACCACTAAATATTAGATAAGCGAAAGAAAGACCATAAGTGTTTCAAAAACCCCAGAGTAGGACATAGTTAGAACACAATGTGATGACTAAAAAGATACAATACTTTATTGAATATTTAAAAAGACACACATTGTATAAACTCCATATATTATCAGACATAACATGGGTAGGTGAGGCAACAGAGGGTAGATAGAGACACAGTTGGTATCAGATTTAAACTGAACCTATAATAAATAAGTCACATAGTCCAACCCATACAATTCATTGATGACAGCAAGAAGTGTGCAGGAAAAGTCACAGTAACATTAATCATGGGACCCGTATAAGGTCACAGTAAACAATCATCAAATCCTGCAACACACAAAAAATGCAAGTATCACAAGGATAAGGCTAGATAAGACATACTTAGTAAAAGATAACCAAAAGTGCCAGGGGAAGCCCCGACATGTGTTTCCGTACTTCCTCAGGGGGCAGTGGTGGGGTGTGTGTGGATACAGGGCCTCTTATATATGTGAGCCATATAGAGAGCAGGTGGGTACTGACCAATAGAGGCGGATAGAGCCGCCTGCCAGTGGACATTGGTGACAACAGCGCGGTCTCAGGCGGCGTCCTGGAAAAGGGGAACTCGCCCATTGACGTCACATGTTCCAGGACGCCGCCCATCCGAGACCGCATCACTGTCACATGACCGCGGCATCCGGCGCATGCGCACAAGGTCAGCCCACAGATACCAGTCATGGACATGCAGGGGACAAATATGGAGCAAAACAAAAGTTACTCCACATAGAGAGATAAATAGATATCATATCCATTCGCAATGTGACCATGTCACACCGCTCATAATGTATATTTTAAGCAACACATATGATGCACAGCAGATAACATTACAATGAATGTCCATAATATGGATAAATGTCCATGTCCATTATATCACTTGGTTCCCTTAGAGGGGAGGAGTTCCATTCAAATCCAAATATGTTGTTTATCATCAAGTAGTCGGATTCTCCTCCAACTGCTAGAAGAGCTCCAAATATAAAAAGAGGCCAGGGGAAATAGGTGGGCTAAAAAAGGATAAAAAGAATAACAAACACACACACACAAATAGAGGAGGATCCTGAATTCCCTATAAAGATATTTGAAATGACTTTTCTAAACCTCGCAACCCTTTAAAGAGATAATTAATCAATTTAGCATATTTTGTATAGTATAGAATAAAGATTCCAAAGTTACAAGTAAGCTCTAGCCATTAACTAATTAATTAAATGCACATATTTGTTCTAGATGAATTCTGCGTACTATGTTATCCAACTTAGAAATTCTGATCCATGCCTCATATGTAAATGATTGGTCTCCACTGGGTACCGTAGACTTTCAAAGTCAGCCACAAGGCTTTGCATTTGTTAATTATTATTTAATATTGTGAAATCCCATGGCTGCCTGTGGAGCTTTCTACAATTTGGCAAAAGTGCTTTTTGCAATATGCTACTTTCGCAGTCAGCAAAAAGAAATTATTTCAGCTATTTTAGGAAAAATCCTTAAGGGATAGATAGAAAAAAAGTGAGATTAAGCTTTGCTCTCTCTTGTTAATCACTTGTAGGATGAGTGTATTTAATGGGATGGGGATTACACATTTAAAAAGCTGCAAATAATAGATCATACTGAGATTTTTTTTTCTTGCTTAGATAGCACTTCATTTACTAACACAAGCAATATTTCAAGGGAATCACCTACATGCTCTGCAACAGCTGTACTTTAATAAAACTACAGTAGCTGTATAAACTTTCAAGAAATAATTGCAGCTTCCTTAAAATTCATATAAGAGAAATGTTGTGGAAATGTCAATAGATATTGGTATTATGGGAGTGTTTGTTGAAAGTGAGACCTGGAGTAATATGTGTCAAGCTTTAGGGTATGTGCACACGATGCAGAAATGCTCAGGATTTTTTCCTGAGCGTTTCTCCATCTCTCTGGCAGGAAAAAACGCATGCGGATTGTACATGCGGTTTCCTGCCAGGGACATGCGGAAATGAAGCGGTCTTCACTTTCATTTCTGCATGCGGGTTGACAAGCGCTTCCCAAGCGATTTTAGCATCACTTGGAAAGTGCTTGTCAACTTCACACTATATAAATCCATGCAACCGGCATGGATTTATATAGTGTGTGAATGTCAAAAAATAAAAAATAAATATATACTTTACCCTCTGATGGCCTCCGGTGTCCTGCTTCGCTCGGTCCCGGCTACCGGCAGTGAAGACTTTAGGACCTTCCGACGTCAGCGTCACGTGACCCGTCACATGACTCTGACGTCAGCGAAGGTCCTTCTTCATTCAACCGCGAAGTGCGGGGAATCAAGCAGGAGCGCTGCGCTGGCCGTCAGAAGGTGAGAATATATGTATTTTTTATTTTATTCTTTTTTTTTTAATGGTACCTGGGTCTGGATGAGAGTCCTCTCATCCACACCCGGGTACCATCCGCACATTAGACCGCATGAAAAGCGCATCAACATATACAGTGATGCGGATTCCATGCGGTCTAATGCAAGTCAATGACGGCGAAAGAGCAGCGTTTCCGCAAAATTAATTGACATGCTGCGGATTTTTGAGTGCAGCGTTTATGCTGCAGAAAAATCCGCATCATGGGCACAGCACATGCGGATTTCAATTGGGGAACATTGCTGCCCTTCTACCATGCGTTTTTCATGCGTTTCCGCGGCGTTTACGCAACTGCAAAAACGTCGCAGAAACGCATGAAAAACGCATCGTGTGAACTCAGCCTTATATGCCCAAGATAGGAAACAAGAGACATATAGTCCAATAAATCAGGATTAGTGATGAGAGAGCGTGTTCTGTTAACCCTTTCGGCGAGCAAACTCAGGTATGCTTTGTTTGACAGCTTTCATACATGTTTGACAGCTTTAATACATGTGAAGAATACCTAACAAATAGGCATTCCTTACATGTATTAAAGCTGTCAAACAGTTGCAAATCATGCGCACACAGTGACTCAAACATAACATTCGAGCACGCCGAAGATACTCAGAAACCACCAGAGCATGCTCGTAAATCTCGAGTAACGAGCATGCTCACTCAAAACTAGTCAGAATATGATATCACAGGGGTCTGGAGCAATATATTGAATTAGAGGGATGCACACAAGCTATTACAATAAAGTATAGTTACAATTATTGGGAATCTATCACCAGGTTTTTTCTATATTATCTGAGAGCAGCTTGCTATAGGGTACAGAGACTGTGATTCCAGTGATGTGTCACTTACTGGGCTGCTTGCTGCGGCTTTTGAGAAAAGCACTCTTTTCTCTGCTGCAGATCTATCTGTTCTCTGAATGCTGAGCTCTGTATAACCCCGCCCACACCACTGATTGACAGCTTTCTGTTTACAGCTGCTAAATAAGGGTGCAGAGGGGTTACACAAAGCAGCAGGACTACATGACATGAGATAACTAGTCCTCTAGTGATAATGTCCTGCTGATAAAACAACAATTTTATTGAAACAACAAAAAGAAGCCCAGTAAGTGACACTGCACTGGAATCAGGGTCACTGACTCTACATCATGCCTGTGACAGAGTCCCTTTAAGTTCTACAATTCTTTCCTAGAAAACTGAGTTGATTAAAAGGATGTCAAATACCAATATCTGATTGTATTGTGCCAATTGTATATGCTATTTCTTATTAGTTAAGAAAGAGTATAAATTGTTTATACTACAGTACTACTATATAATAGTTCATAGAGATGACTATGGAGGGTACAGTGGAAAATTCTTACTTTTACTATGAAAAATGTTCCTATTGAGCATCATGGACATGGTTACTTCTACTCTGTGCATTATCTCTTCTCCCCGACATCACTTTTGGTACCTCCTGTGCTATAACATCACTACATAATTAATGTATTGTACCATCGTGTGTGCATTCTACTTGCACGTGACATCATTTTACGTTTTCTTTCTGGAGGTTGCATGTATAACGCAACCTTTTTGTGTTATTCCTGTGCCATAATATCATGGTGTGTAATATCTTGTACAGTAACAGTTTGCAGAATCCCTGTGTCGTAACTGAGTAGATTGAAATTGTATGTTGACATTAAGGTTTATTATCTCTGTAGAGTAACAGCTCTGTGCACAGTATTCCTGTACTTTGACGGTTTGTATTAAGCCAATATTATGACATCATTTTGTGCACTGTACTATGATATCTCTATGAACAGAGATGAGCAAATCTTTTGAAATTCAAATTCGCCAGCACCGAATTATCCCCCAAAATTTGATTTGCAGCAAATCTCAATACTTACAGCATACTTACAGACCCCTGACAAAGCATTCATGAAACGCGCATCGGGTGTGTTTGGTGGCTGAGCCCCTTTCATCTTGGCTGCCAGGAAGCATACTACTATATTCTTACTTTATATTAATTGACTCTCTACTTGAATACAATTTTCCCCTGGTATGCTATTCTTATTTCCATTGTGCATGAGTCATTATGAATTGATTAAGTTTTTCTTTTATACTTGGATTATCTCTTTAAGGGTTTTTTTCCCCTTTGGTTCACCTAACACATGTCAATTGTGTCCTCTACACTGTGTGCCGAATTATTAGGCAAATGAGTATTTTGATCACATGATACTTTCTATACATGTTGTCCTACTCCAAACTGCATAGGCTTGAGAGCCAACTACCAATTAAGTAAATCTGGTGATGTGCATCTCTGTAATGAGGAGGGGTGTTGACTAATGACATCAACACCCTACTTATGGTGTGCTTAATTATTACGCAACTTCCTTTCCTTTGGCAAAATGGGTCAGAAGAGAGATTTGACGGGCTCTGAAAAGTCCAAAATTGTGAGATGTCTTGCAGAGGGATGCAGCAGTCTTGAAATTTCCAAACTTTTGAAGCTTGATCACCGAACAATCAAGCGTTTCATGGCAAATAGCCAACAGGGTCGCAAGAAGCGTGTTGGCCAAAAAATGCGCAAAATAACTGCCCATGAATTGAGGAAAATCAAGCGTGAAGCTGCCAAGATGCCATTCGCCACCAGTTTTGCCATATTTCAGAGCTGCAACGTTACTGGAGTATCAAAAAGCACGAGGTGTGCGATACTCAGGGACATGGCCAGGGTAAGGAAGGCTGAAAAACGACCACCTTTGAACAAGAAACATAAGATAAAACGTCAAGAATGGGCCAAGAAATATCTTAAGACTGATTTTTCAAAGGTTTTATGGACTGATGAAATGAGAGTGTCCCTTGATGGGCCAGATGGATGGGCCAGAGGCTGGATCAGTAAAGGGCAGAGAGCTCCACTCCGACTCAGATGCCAGCAAGGTGGAGGTGGGGTCTGGTATGGGCTGGTATCATTAAAGATGAACTTGTGGGACCTTTTCGGGTTGAGGATGGAGTGAAGCTCAACTCCCAGACCTACTGCCAGTTTCTGGAAGACAACTTCTTCAAGCAGTGGTACAGGAAGAAGTCGGTATCATTCAAGAAAAACATGATTTTCATGCAGGACAATGCTCCATCACATGCATCCAACTACTCCACAGCGTGGCTGGCCAGTAAAGGTCTTAAAGAAGAAAAAATAATGACATGGCCCCCTTGTTCACCTGATCTGAACCCCATAGAGAACCTGTGGTCCATCATAAAATGTGAGATCTACAGGGAGGGAAAACAGTACACCTCTCGGAACAGTGTCTGGGAGGCTGTGGTGGCTGCTGCATGCAATGTTGATCGAAAACAGATCAAGCAACTGACAGAATCTATGGATGGAAGGCTGTTGAGTGTCATCATAAGGAAAGGTGGCTATATTGATCACTAATTTTTTTGGTTTTTGTTTTTGCATGTTAGAAATGTTTATTTCTAAATTGTGTGCACTGATATTGGTTTACCTGGTGAAAATAAACAAGTGAGATGGGATTATATTTGGTTTTTATTAAGTTGCCTAATAATTCGGCACATTAATATTTACCTGCACAAACCGATACCCTCCTAAGATAGCCAAATCTAAAAAAAAAAACTACTCCAACTTCCAAAAATATTAAGCTTGGATATTTATGTGTCTTTTGGGTTGATTGAGAACATAGTTGTTGATCAATAATAAAAATAATCCTCTAAAATACAACTTGCATAATAATTCTGCACACAGTGTATATTGGGGAAATTACCATTATTAATCTTTTTGTGTTATAATAGTTTTTTGTAATAAAAGTTATTTATTATTTTGATTAATTTTCCCTGTCCTGAACTTTATCATTATTGGTCTCCCCCAAATCTCAATACTGCAAAGATTGTAATTGACGGGAAACAATGTGTATAACATTCTGCGGTCTCCTTGGAGTGTGTTGAACCCGTTTTGAGCTCTTTATTCCAAACACAGTTTTATTAATGAACCCACTTTCTGGCTGATGGAATCTTCAGCAATGTGAAATGGCGCCAGGTATTTTTATTTTTTTGACGAATTTGCTTCACCTGCAAATTTCAGGATTTTCATCTCTAAGTTGATTTACAGGAAACTGATCAGCTCATCTATGACATCACAGTGTTCCTGTATTGTGACATCACTTGGTGCACACTATCTCTGTAATGTGTTTCCACACTGTGTATTATTTTTGAGCATCAGGGAGCAAAACATTTATAAGTTATTCAATTGGTTAGGGTATTTTTGTATGTCCCTAATTCACAATTAATAAAATAGACAATAAAGTCCAGCATGTACAGTGGGTACGGAAAGTATTTTTTACTCTTTGTTTCATTGCAGCCATTTGGTAAATTCTAAAAAGTTCATTTTTTTCCTCATTAAAGTACACTTTACACCCCATCTTGACTGAAAAAAAACAGAAATGTACAAATTTTTGCAAATTTAATAAAAAAGAAAAACTGAAATATCACATGGTGAAAAGTATTCAGACCCTTTGCTCAGTATTGAGTAGAAGCACCCTTTTGAGCTAGTACAGCCATGAGTCTTCTTGGGAATGATGCAACAAGTTTTTCACACCTGGATTTGAGGATCCTCTGCCATTCTTCCTTACAGATCCTCTCCAGTTCCATCAGGTTAGATGGTGATTGTTGGTGGACAGCCATTTTCAGGTCTCTCCAGAGATGCTCAATTGGGTTTAGGTCAGGGCTCTGGCTGGGCCAGTCAAGAATGGTCACAGAGTTGTTCTGAAGCCACTCCTTTGCTATTTTAGCTGTGTGCTTAGGGTCATTGTCTTGTTAGAAGGTAAACCTTCGGCCAAGTCAGAGGTCCAGAGCACTCTGGAAGAGATTTTCATCCAGGATATCTCTGGACTTGGCCGCATTCATGTTTCCTTCAATTACAACCAGTCGTCCTGTCCTTGTAGCTGAAAAACACCCCAATAGCATGATGCTGCCACTGTTGGGATTGTATTGGGCAGGTGATGAGCAGTGCCTGGTTTTCTCCACACATACCGCTTAGAATTATCACCAAAAAGTTCTATCTTTGTCTCATCTGACCAGATAATCTTATTTCTCATAGTCTAGGAGTCCTTTATGTGTTTTTGAGCAACCTCTATGCAGGCTTTCATATGTCTTGCACTGAGGATAGGCTTCCATCGGGCCACTCTGCCATAGAGACCCGACTGGTGAAGAGCTGCAGTGATAGTTGACTTTGTGGAACTTTCTCCCATCTGTTATGTTCTGCAACTTAGAACTCAGGAATAGGAGGGAAAATCTGTCCCTGCACTGACACTCAGCTTTACCCTATACTGGGGTGGGCGCCCTACTCCTTATGAATAGCCCCACCAAAACTCCTGCACTGAACTCAAATAAAGACCTTTAGGAAGGGGAAAATGGGTCCCTAAAAGATCTAAGGACTGGGAGCAAAAGCAGGAGACCTCCTAACAGAAAAGTTAGTTGCAGAAACGAAAATTAAAGGAAACAAAACTGGTGGAACAAGAAGTCCCAGGATAACAATAGTCCAAAGCAAGAAGAATTAAACAAGGCTACTTAGCCAGAGCACGAGCGTTACAACACTGATGTCCAGCAGGGAATGGGGGCCAGGTGCTGGGTAATAAAGAGTGCAGAGATCACGTGACCAAGAAACCCAGCACCAGAGGAAAAGGCTAGAAACAAGCAAACCACAACAAGATGGCCGATAGTAAAACAACATAGATTCTAACACCATCTCCCTACTGCATCTCTGGAGCTCAGCCACAGTGATCTTGGGGTTCTTCTTTACCTATCTCACCAAGGCTCTTCTCCCACAATTGCTCAGTTTGGCTGGACGGCCAGGTCTAGGAAGACTTCTGATGGTCCCAAACTTCTTCCATTTAAGAATTATGGAGGCCACTGTGCTCGTGGGAACCTTGAGTAATGCAGAAATTCCTTTGTAACCTTGGCCAGATCTGTGCCTTGCCACAATTCTGTCTCTGAGCTCCTTGGGCAGTTTCTTTGAGCTCATGATTCTCATTTGGTCTGACATGCACTGTGAGCTGTGAGGTCTTATATAGACAGGTGGGTGCCTTTCCAAATCAAGTCCTATCAGTTTAATTAAACACAGCTGGACTCCAATGAAGGAGTAGAACCATCTCAAGGAGGATCACAAGGAAATGGACAGCATGTGACTTAAATATGAGTGTCTGAGCAAAGGGTCTGAATACTTATGACCATGTGATATTTTAGTTTTTCTTTTTTAATAAATTTGCAAAAATTTCTACATTTCTGTTTTTTTTCAGTCAAGATGGGGTGCAGAGTGTGCTTTAATAAGAAAAAAAAAACGGAACTTTTTAAAATTTACCAAATGGCTGCAATGAAACGAAGAGTGAAAAATTTAAAGGGGTCTGAATACATTCCGGACCCAATGTATTATAAAACCATTTGCATAAATGTTTAAATTAACACATAGTCATCATCAAGTAAAAATGTAGAACAGTGTTATACCTTATGCCGACCACATAAGTAATGAGAAAATTATTCGGAAACCAAATAGACGACAATAACACACCCTATTTTTTGATGTCTGGTTTCTTAATGACCAATGTACCATATTTTCTGTACATTACAAACTGTGATTGCATTTAATAAATGTTAATTGGCCTTTTATAATTAGCACTTAATTGTCTATTGACATTTAAATCTGCCAGTGACTTGTTTGATCAACTTGAATATTGACAACCACTATCAGCCTGGAAATTCATTTTAAGCAATATCTGCTGTTTTGGTCCTATAGAGCTTTTGCTTTATTTAGATTTTGGTGAAGACTTTGTCTATTTTTAAGACATTTTTATATGATTGGGCTATTTTATAATTGTACATATAGCCTTTTATATTTGTCTAATCTTTATCAGTTTTTGATCATGACATATGAAGTGAAATCCGATTCAGGGACCACCATGAGCAGATGCACATTAGTCCAGACCAATATTCAGTAACAGATGCACTGTCTTAGAGCTTCATTGATTTTTGTATGGATAGACTTATCTCTTTTAGCATGGACAGTACATAGGGTTAAGAAAAAAATAAACATAGATTTCCATAAAAGGTAAAATCCTATTTAAGTTCCATGAGGATTCACAATTAAAGAAGTTTTTTTCTTGTGATTTGTCTTAAATTCTTAGTACACAACCACAGTTCTGAAAATATACTATATAAGACTTATGAATTACCTCAGCGCAGGCACTGTGCGCTGTGGGGATTCGCCGGTATGAGACCCGGGACTGGAGGGTATGTATGTGATATACATACCCCCGGCCATTCAGCATAGCCTCTCTCCATTCACTTGTATGGAGCGAGGCCACGCCCCGACTAGTGACGTGGATGGCCAGTGGGCGCGTTTGACTAGAAGGCGCGGCCTCGCTCAATACAAGTGTATTGAGAGCGAGGCCGTGCCCACTGGCCAGGGGTATGTGTAACACATACATACCCTTCGTTACCGGGTCTGATACCGGCGAATTCCCGCACCACACAGTGCCTGCGCTGGGGGGATTCATAAGTCTGCATTCACACGGAGTAACTGCAGACTTATCACTTTTGACTGGAAAATCCCTTTAAGGTTCAGCAGATGACAACCTCAAGGAATCCAAGCAAAATAATACAATTTTGAGGATACCTTATAATCTCATTATTACTTAATCACTGGGACAACTTTTAATGCAAAACATATTTAACCCCTTTGTATGTTTTACTGGAATACCTGTCGACTTTGTAACTTTGTATTTATTGGCGTCTGAATCATGGTACTTTTTGGACAGTTTTGAAATCCACACTTAAGTGTCATCAATAAAATCTGCACATCATATTATACTTTTAGTTTTAGGATGTATTTAGACTTGTCAAAAGTGTGAGAATTGTCCTGACTACAAAATAGTTATTTAATGGTGCCATATTAGTACTCTCTATCAGGTGTGCCATCACAGTGCCCATTTCCAATCTTACCATCGTGCTCCTATTTACAAGCCCAGCAGTATTCCCCAATTACTGTATAATTCCACCAGTATGTTTGTTTATTAGTCTTACCTTTTCAATTACAGTGAGAGCAGAATGAGCCCATATACATTGTAACCACTGTGTCCCATTTATAGTGCCATCATAGTGCCTTTTGCAACATCAATAAAAAGCTTGCATTTTCAGTTTCACCAAAATGTCCCCTTATTTAGTGTGAAAGTCCTCATTAACAATACCACCATAGTGCCCACCTTAAAGGGAATCTGTCAACAGCAGTTTACAACCAAAACTATTTATATGCGCATACAGCTTTTTAGACAAGTCCAGCAATAACTATCCATGGCCAGTCCATTCTTCTCTTACTGAGAAATCAGCATTTGAATTGATATTCAAATTGATATAGTAGATCTGGAGCCTCTGTCACTCCAGCTCTATTCCCCATCCACCACTGCCTCCTCCTACTGGACTGACAGCCTCTATGCTGTGTGACTTCAGGCTAAGAAACAGTCAGGTAAGCAGGAGAAAGTGCTGGCAGGGGAATAGAGCTGGAGTGACAGAGGCTTCAGACTTGCCACAGCCATTTGCATATCAATTCATATCAACTTGTCTTTGAAAGATCTACATGTGGATATAAATAGTTTATGGAATGAAAAACTGTTGACAGATTCCCTTTAACACTGGCACCATAGTGCTCCCACTGAGCCCTTGCAAGGAGAAGCTTAAATATTTAGGAAATGGATCTCAGATTAATGCTCTTACAAGTGTATAAAGCATCCTTTTCCTTGCTGGACTATGGAGCAGCAGTAGTAGGAGGTGGAGGAGGGAGATTTGCTGCTTTGTGCTCTGTGACATATTCGTACAGCACTACAAATTGAACTGTCTGTGGTTCTGAAATAAAGACAACCATCTACTCATTATTATTATTTATTTGTATAGCACCATTGATTCCATGGTGCTGTACTTAATAAGGGGTTACATACAAAATACAGATATCACTTACAGTAAATGAACTAACAATGATAGACTGGTACAGAGGGAAGAGGACCCTGCCCTTGCGGGCTTACATGCTACAGGATGGGGAAGTAGACAGTAGGTGGGGGGTTGCAGCAGCTCTGGCGATGGTGGTGATGTGGCAGCGTGGTCATTGCAAGTTGTAAGCCTTCTTGAAGAGATGGGTTTTCAGGTTCTATCTGAAGGATCTGAATGTGGCGGATAGTCGGACATGTTGAGGCACAGAATTCCATAGGATGGGGGATATTCGGGAGAAGTCTTGGAGGCTGTTGGATGAGGAACGAATAAGTGTGGAGGAGAGAAGGAGGTCTTGGGAGGACTGGAGATTACGTGAGGGAATATATCGGGAGATTAGTTCAGATATGTACGGAGGAGAAAGGTTATGGATGGCTTTGTAGGTCAGTGTTAGTAGTTTGAACTGGATATGCTGGGCAATTGGGAGCCAGTGAAGAGATTTGCAAAGGGGGTAGCAGAGGAGTAGGGAGGAGAGAGATGGACCAGTCGCGCAGCAGAGTTAAGGATCGACTGGATGGGTGCAAGAGTGTTAGCAGGTAGGCCACAGAGGAGGATGTTACAGTAGTCGAGGCAGGATATGATGAAGGCATGCACAAGCAGTTAAGTAGATTGAGGGTTGAGGAAAGGACAGATTCTGGAAATATTTTTGAGCTGGTCTACTGGTCTACATCACTGATCTACAATACACTCTTGGACTGCTATATACTTTTGCCGATCTTGGCGTCTTACGTGTGTTATTTACTTGAGAGAAAATGCCGATATCTTTTTGCACCTTAGACCGAAGCACAGTCTTATGATATTTTCTTCATGGAAGTTCTGATTCATTTTAAGGTTTTTGAAACATCTTGTAATGAGATGATTTTAAAGTAATTTTAAAAGGATTAGCGTTCCAAAAACCTCCAGAGATCCCTATAACCTTTATAAATTTACAATGCTGAAGTTTTCCACAGGCTGTAATTTACAGTGAATATATTACCGCCTCTTGTTTTAAGGTCATTGCTGTTTCTCATATTTTAATAAATCAAGGTGATGACATGGCAAAGTAAATCAGAGTGGTTTGTGAAAATGTCATTAGTAAAGCCGCAGTTTAATATCACTCAACACTGCATCAATAGAAATGTACGCTTTAAAAAAAATAGTAGGAGAATTGTGGCCTGAATTTGAGAGTTGTCCAGGCATGATGGAAGCTGTAATGTGGTTTTAGACCTTGTACAGTACAGATCACCAAATATTCCCCTGGATATAACTCCATATAAGTGTATGGAGCGAGACCACGCCCACTGGCCAGACTCTGCATACGTACCCTCTGGTCCCAGCTTAGATACCATTGAATCCCCGCAGTGCACAGTGCATGTGTGGCGCCCCGTGAGGGTTCAGTCGCCACAGAGGTACTGCACCTCACCCGAGGTGTGGTGTCTCCCTTCACTCAGGTAAGGAGGGAGTGCTGCACGGAACCCCAAACACCTGCATCCAACACTACACTGCTCCAGGCCGGCTGGAGGGGCAAGACGCAATGTATGCTTCTGCTGAGCCCTGACCCTGGCTGGAGTGGGGGGAACCCAAAGGTAGGGGGAACCAGTAGTGGGTGTGGGTGGAGGAGGTAGTTAGAGGGAGCACTTTGGTAGGAGCATAAATAGGGAAGCCATCTTAGGGTGGCAGTTCAAGTTGAGTAGTAGGGTCAGTTCTGGGTAGCTGTTCAGAAGAACAGCTCGGGACAGTTCAGAAGAACAGTCCAGGAGCAGAGTCTCATTAGGAGATCTGCTCCACAGTTAGGGCCAGGTCAGAAGGCCCCGGAGGGGAGCAGGGAGTAGGCTCCGTTCTACAGAAAGGGTCCCAGGGTGTACGGGGCGTGCAGGACGGCACCCGTACGCCCCGCATCTGTCAGAAGACAGAGGGATCGCTGCGGCATTCTAATCCCTCAGGAGGGTCAAGTAGGTCCCGGATCCAACGTACAGGAAGGACTTCAGAGCACCCGAACGGGATTGAGAGTGGGCAGCACAGAGCAGGAGGGAGAAGGACCAGAGTAAAGACGGTTAAAATAGGAACACGAGAAAGTGGGGTTCTGCCAGGTATTCCAAGGTTGCCTGAGGAAGGATTGAACCCCTGCCCGGTGAACGCAGCGTGACGCGGGAGGCCTTTACCTGTATAGTGCACCTGTGAAGTGTCTAAAGAACTGTGAGTAAACTCTTGGATGACTGCACTGCACTGCCTCTGTCCATTCTTCATCGGCACTATCGTTCCCCCTGCACTACAACGCCTAGCGCGACCCACTCTCTTCTACGACACTGCCCTGAGGCCTGCTCCACCTGTGGGGAGCCATCCCATCACAAGCTGCCCTAATATCTGCCTCAGAGGACTGTTGCAGCATTGGTGATCCTCACCAGGTACCACAGGTGGCGTCACGAACTTTTCCAAATCCCCTATATCCCCTTTTGCACTGACCGCCCTGGGTCACGGACCAGGCCAGCCACCGTGTTATTCCCCGGCTATCGGAGGCCTGGCTGCCAAGCACCCCACAGCCCTGGGGGCGTGTCAGATCTGGCGTCACAAACAGGATGCGTGACCGGCCCGTATCGGTGGGTGAAGTGTGCCTAGAGAATTATATGATGTCACTGAATGTGGCGCCCGCCCCAGAAGAACGGGTGCCATTATGTGCGTGATCAAAGACAACAGTATGGAACCTCCCATCGTGGGCCAGGTCCCAGAATGGCGCCAAAAGCATACTCTGCCCCTTGCAACAGTGACTGTCCGCATAGATGTGTCCGTCAAGGCAGGAAGGCCGTCACAGGGAGTGACCGACAGCAAATCGCCGTGGGACCGCCCCCGAAATAAGAGAGGAGGAGAAAAGGAATGGAGACAGGGTGTGGTCTCAACCCGTCTAGCCAGACCACACCCGGCAGCGAGGATGGAAGGAAGCAAGAGTCCAGCCTCCGCCTCTGGCCTGCCGCAGCACCAAGTGACCCCCCTCACCATAGAGGGAGAAGTGGAGAAGTTGTCCCCGGAGGACGTGGAGTTCCTCCAGAGCAAGGTCCTTTAGCTGGGCCAACAGGTGGAGCAAGCCCAGCAGGCAGCGGTCGCGAAGTGGAAAAGCAAGCTGCTGGAAAAGTTAGCGGCACGGCGGAAAGTGACACCGGGTGCCAGAAGCCGCACACCAGCCCCGGTGGAGCCCGCGGAGAACCAGGAGGCCGTGTGGAGTACAGGAGCAGGTAGGAGAGAATCCCCAGTCCCGGGCGCTGCCAGCGCCGACCTGCTCCTGGGCCTCTTCCCACAGCCCTTGCCGTATGCTGCCGTACCCTGGCTGGAACAGCCGTACAGCCCGGAACCTCTACTCCCCGGGCGCCGAACCAGAGGATCCCCCACCTAGTGTCCATCCGGAACCTCTAACCCCGGGCGCTGAAGCTGCGGGTCTACTGCTGGGAACCCTCCCGCCACCTCCGCCTCCGGCACCGGAGTGGATATACGGCGCGCCGGTCTTTGACTGGTGCGCCCACTTTGAGGACCAGCAGCGGTGCCCACTCCTCCCGATACCAGCGCCCCCGGTTGCCTGCCCCGGTGGAGAAGAGTTATGCTGGGACAACCGGGGGGGGGGGGGCCTGATGGGGTTCTCACAAGAAACAAAAGCTGCCGCCCTACAAAGGAAAGAGTTCTGCAGGCAGGAGAACCAGCAGCTGGAAAAGGAGCGACGTGCGCGGGAGGCGCGCAGTGAACGCCTGGAGGCCCGAGATAAGGCCGCCAAGGCGCAGGTCCGCCAGGCGGAGACAGCCCACCCCAGCCCCCACGAGGAAGGCCTCATAGTAAAGTTCAATTTGAAGGCTGGGTGGGGCTTTATTCGCAGTCCCGATTTCAACAGGGACATATTTGTCAACCGGCGGGATGTGGAGCCCTAGCTGGAGGAAGGCCATCCCGACCGGAACCTGTGGGAGATCATGTCAACGTTCACCCGGCACCCTGGTGAACGTGGCTGGTGCGCCCTGCACGTGTAACATGTCAACAAGGACACACCCCTGCAGGAAGTCCCTCGTGACCCGGCTGGGTCAGGGAAAAATGAAGAGTACCCCAGGCGGGGTCCCCACTATTGATATGGCAAGTGGGACTGAACATTGGTTATCCAGTTAAAGTTGGATAATGTTATAGTGTGTGTTTACTTAAGTACCTGCCAGGGTATGTAGAGATACAGGCTGGGGACTGTGAACAGCCGGACGTTGACAATTGTAAATAATTCTGCACTTCTTAAAGTGCACCCTATTGGTTTTATAATAATGCCCATGACCACAGAACAAAAACCCGTTTGGCGTGGCGGAAGCCGTGGTCCATCCCCAGGATCGCCTATGCCCTGCAGCCACGCCCAGGGCCTGCATTGGGGGTTTGCGGACGGGTCCCTCATGCTGCTACCTGTTGCACTTATGAAGAAGAAAATGTTATTTAAAGAAGTTTTATAATGTTTCCAAAAATGTAACCTGCAACTTTAAAGTGATATGCCTCCCACAAATGGAAGAATGTTTTTTATAATCTTATATGCGGATGCATCTTAAAATTTTGCATGTCCTATATTCCTGTTTTTGTTTTGTTCCAGCCTGCGGACGTGCTGTGTTTTACCGAGGGGGAATGTGGCGCCCCTGAGGGTTCAGTCGCCACAGAGGTACTGCACCTCACCCGAGGTGTGGTGTCTCCCTTCACTCAGGTAAGGAGGGAGTGCTGCACGGAACCCCAAACACCTGCATCCAACACTACACTGCTCCAGGCAGGCTGGAGGGGCAAGACGCAATGTATGTTTCTGCTGAGCCCTGACCCTGGCTGGAGTGGGGGGATCCCAAAGGTAGGGGGAACCAGTAGTGGGTGTGGATGGAGGAAGTAGTTAGAGGGAGCACTTTGGTAGGAGCATAAATAGGGAAGCCATCTTAGGGTGGCAGTTCAGTTGAGTAGTAGGGTCAGTTCTGGGTTGCTGTTCAGAAGAACAGCTAAGGACAGTTCAGAAGAACAGTCCAGGAGCAGAGTCTCATTAGGAGATCTGCTCCACAGTTAGGGCCAGGTCAGAAGGCCCTGGAGGGGAGCAGGGAGTAGGCTCTGTTCTACAGAAAGGATCCCAGGGGGTACGGAGCGTGCAGGAGGGCACCCGTACGCCCCGCATCTGTCAGAAGACCGAGGGATCGCTGCGGCATTTTAATCCCCCAGGAGGGTCAAGTAGGTCCCGGATCCGACGTACAGGAAGGACTTCAGAGCACCCGAGCGGGATTGAGAGTGGGCAGCACAGAGCAGGAGGGAGAAGGACCAGAGTAAAGACAGTTAAATAGGAACACGAGAAAGTGGGGTTCTGCCATTTATTCCAAGGTTGCCTGAGGATAGATTGAACCCCTGCCCGGTGAACGCAGCGCGACGTGGGAGGCCTTTACCTGTATAGTGCACCTGTGAAGTGTCTAAAGAACTGTATGTAAAATCTTGGATGATTGCACTGCACTGCCTCTGTCCATTCTTCATCGGCACTATCGTTCCACCTGCACTACAACGCCCAGCGCGACCCACTCTCTTCTACGACACTGCCCTTAGACCAGCTGCACCTGTGGGGAGCCGTCCCATCACAAGCTGCCCTAACATCTGCCTCAGAGGACTGTTGCAGCACTGGTGATCCTCACCAGGTACCACAGGTGGCGTCATGAACTTTTCCAAATCCCCTATATCCCCTTTTGCACTGACTGCCCTGGGTCACGGACCAGGCCAGCCACCGTGATATCCCCCGGCTATCGGAGACCCGGCTGCTGAGTACCCCACGGCCCTGGAGGGAATTCATAAGTCTGCAGTCACACACAGTGACTGCAGACTTATCGATTTGGACCGGACAACTTCTTTAAGTGTATAGTGTTAAACACAGCTGATGTAGTATTTTGATGGCCCACTAGAGGATTCACCTGTTCCCCCATGGATCTGTTCAAGTCTGCCCTCTTCACTTTGTATAAAAAATATATATTTTTAGTCAATTGAGTGTGGTTCTCAAGAATATGCCCACAAAGAAGAGTTGAGGACCTCAACAACTTGACCTAAAAGACTACAAGTACATACAAGGAAGAGGGGTCCATATCTCAGAAATGGAGAAGAGCAGGAACAAAAATAGAACATGGCCAGGTTTAGGATAACAGTGGCATTTACACCAGGTAAAAAATGCATGCTTATGGCAAGAGACAGGTGCTCTTTAACACCATTAAAGAACATACAATATTTTACATAGTAATAGTGACCAGATTGTATCCATGTGCCTCTTAACCACTTTACAGCCTGTGGAGTATTAGTACGCACCAGGCTGTCACCCTCTGTTCAGCGCGGGCTCCGGCGGTGAGTCAACACTGAACCGGGCACATGTCAGCTGATTCTTACAGCTGACATGTGCCCGCAACAGCCGCTGGTGGAATCGTGATCCAACCGCGGCTGTTAACATGTTAAATGCCGCTGTCAATCTCTGACAGCGGCATTTAACATCGCCGCGACGGAAGCTTGTCACTTATCCCGCCCATCAGTGACCCCGTCACGTGATCGCGGGTCACTGATGGGTGGGCATGACAACCCTGGGTCTGCAGCAGACCCCAGTGGTTGTCATGTGCTGATCGCTATGAGCACCATCTAGTGGTCGGCGCTCATAGCACAGGAGCATTTCTGCTACATAGAGGTGATCTGTTCATCACCTCTATGTAGCAGAGGCGATCAGACAAGTGCTTCTTCTAGTCTCCTATGGAGACTATAGAAGCATGCAAAAAGTGAAAAAAAATGTTTTTAAAAATTCGCCCCATTCAAAATAAAATAATTACAAAAAAACCCACACACATATTTGGCATCACCGCGTTCAGAATCGCCCAATCTATCAATATAAAAAGATTTAATTTGATCGGTAAACGGAGTAATGAGAAAAAAAATTCGAAACGCCAGAATTACGTTTTTTGGTCGCCGCAACAATGCAATAAAATGCAATAAAGGGCGATCAAAACATCGGATCTACCCCAAAATATTATCAATAAAAACTTAAGCTCAACATGCAAAAAATAAGCCCTCACCCGGCCCCAGATCCCAAAAAATGGAGACGCTACGAGTCTTGGAAAATGGCGCCTTTTTTTTTTTTTTTTTAGCAAACTTTGGAATTTTTTTTCACCACTTAAATAAAAAAGAACCTGTACATGTTTAGTATCTACGAACTTGTAATGACCTGGAGAATAAGAGTGACAGGTCAGTTTTAGCATTCAGTGAACGTATTAAAAAAAATAAAAAAAAAACATTTGTGGTATTGCACTTTTTTGCAATTTTTGCAATTTCACCGCACTTGGAATTTTTTTCCTGTTTTCCCATACACGATATGGTAAAACCAGGAATGTCATTCAAAAGTACAACTTGTCCCACAAAAAATAAGCCCTGAAACATATATGACCCAAAAATAAAAACGCTATGGCTTTGGGAACAAGGGGATCAAAAAAGGAAAATGCAAAAACGGAAAATCCCAGGGTCCTTAAGGGGTTAATAAATTGGTGCATCTTTGCGCTCTTTGTATACCACAAACTGAAATCCAATGCGATTATTTGCTTTTATTAATCTTTTATATCATTAAAGCCAATTTCTGCAGGTGGTTACACTGCACTAAGCCATGACAGCTTTTTGAAAAATGGAATAAAATTGAAAAAAGCATAACATTTTGCACAAAACAGATGTGCACCAATATTTGGCTGGTTTATGACAAAAAACTGGCATATGGACCTTAATAAATATCCTAAATGTTGTCTTTCCACATCTAGAAATGCAAATTGTCTCTTCGGACAGGAAGAGGACTGGAACTCTAATGCCACCTATAGAGTTCTAGTCCTCTTCCTCTCTGTTAGACAATTTACATATTTCCCAGAGGAGCATTATGGCATAAAAAGTCTCCTCACCTTAACATTTTTGTTTGCATTTGGTGGGTTCAGTTATTGTTATTTACCTGCTCCTGCACAAGAGCGCTCAACGCTAAATGCGCGAAATGAACATTCTTGAAAAATACCACTAAGAGCATGGAGATAAGACAAAAAGGATATCATGGCTGTGTTCTTATAACAATTTTTTTTGCATATTAACTTTAGATTATGCAAGAGATGTTGTAAGAATTACATCAGGAGATTATGAATGCTCAGAAACATTTTAAGGCAACCAAATGTAGAATTTCTTAATATTCGGAATACTATAGGTATCTCTATATTTACTTGTTTAAAAGATGTCCAAAAATCATTTTATATGGTACATTGCTGAAATGTTTCACTGGGTTTATGCTATGAAGCAGTGGCGTACCGCCAATGGCGGCAGATCACGCGACTGCTATGGGGCTTGTGAGCTGGGGGGGTCCATAGCAGTCCAGGGGCGGACATACCGCTGCTGGTGCAGCTGCGCCTGGGGGCCCGCCGGTGCAGCGTCTCCATGCTCGTGGCGGGCTGGGAATGATCCCTGCAGCTCCGCTGCTGACAGGACAGAATGGCAGTGGAGCTGCCGAGACCCGTCCTCAGCTTCCTGCCCGCCGCTTCCTCCCTCACACAGGCACGCGCTGCTTGATGACGTCATCATGCAGCGTTGGCCTGTGTGAGGGAGGAAATTGCAGACAACAAGGATGCTGCAGCCTGCCGGGGAACGGGGAGAGAGGTAAGTAGTTTTTTTTTTTTTTTTTTTTACTGAAACGCTGGGGAGAGCAATAATGGGGCTGATGGGGCTGGAGAGAGTAATAATGGGGCTGAGGAGAGCTATGGTGGGGCTGGTGGGGCTGGGGAGAGCAATCGTGGGGCTGACGGAGCTGGGGAGTGCAATGGTAGGGCTGATGGGGCTGGGGAGAGAGCTGATGGGTCTAGGGAGAGCAATGGTGGGGTTGGGAAGAGCAGTTATGCTGCAGCCTGCAGGGGAACGGGCAGAGAGGTAAGTGGTTTTGTTTTATTTTTACTGGAACGCTGGGAAGAGAGCATTAATGGGGCTGATTGGCTTGGGGAGAGCAATGGTAGGGCTGATGGGGCTGGGGAGAGCAATCGTGGGGCTGATGGGGCTGGGGAGAGCGCTGATGCGTCTGGGAAGAGCAATGGTGGGGCTGGGAAGAGCAGTGATGGGGCTGATGGGGCGGGGAGAGCAATGATGGGGATTAGTAGACCAATGACGGGGATTGGGAAAGCAATGACGGGTTTCTGGGAGAGAGCAATGATGGAGGTGCTGGGAGAGTAATGATGGGGGTTGCTGGGAGAGAACAATGATGGGGGTGCTCGGAGAGAGCAATGATGGGGATGCAGGGAGAGAGCAATGACGGGGGTGCAGGGAGAGAGCAATGACGGGGTGCTGGGAGAGAGCAATGATGGGGGTGCTGGAAGAGAGCAATGATGGGGGTGCTGGGAGAGAGTAATGATAGTGGTGCTGGGACAGAGCAATGATGGGGGTGCTCGGAGAGTGCAATGATGGGGGTGCTGGGAGAGAGGAATGACAGGGGTGCAGGGAGAGAGCAATGATGAGGGTGCTGGGAGAGCAATGACAGGGGTGCTGGAACAGAGCAATGTTGGGGGTGCTGGTAGAGAGCAATGACGGGAGGTGCTGGGACATAGCAATGATGGGGGTGTTGGGAGAGAGCAATGATGGAGGTGCGGGGACAGAGCAATGATGGGGGTGCTTGTATATTTTCCTTGTGCACATAGCCTTACAGTTAATTGGGGAGAGTCACAGAGACTGAATAATTTATATTATTGGCAGGTGGAGATTATAGTTAATGGGGGGCCAGTGCTGCTTATCACTTTATATTACTAAGTGGCTAATAGTATATTAATGGGGGGTTACAGATCTGTATTCAGGGGCGCAATGCGGGGGAGACTCATGTATATATACAATATATGTGACCTTGTTATTATTTAGGCTGGAGATCATCATGACAAGACGAATCGTGACTGGGAGATGCCGACATGAAGGTCTGACCAGATGGAGAAGAAGCAGCAGAAACCGACTCTGATCAGACGAGACGTCAGCGGTAAGTGCCTGGATGTAAATATTATTCTGTATCTGCGCTGTATGACTTGAAGTGATAATGTTACATGTAAAATCCCTTAGGCTGCATTCTCACATTTGTGTGAAATGTCATATTTTTTACGGACTTGTAGAGTTTTATAGATCCATTCACACATCCATGAAAATCACGGATCTGAGAATGAGATCAGTGAGGGTCAGAGAATGTCCTGTTCTGATCCGATTTTGAGGATTAGAATAGGACATGCTCAATGCGTCGGTAAAACAGGGCAGCACACCGATACTGCACACAGATGCAGGAATGTAGCCGTATTATGTATAGCACAGTCCCTTAGTACAGTGTACTCACTTATTATGTATAGGATACGCCCTTAGTATATAGTATACTCGCTTATTATGTATAGCGCCGTCCTTAGTTATATAGTTTCATCTTTTATTATGTATTACACCCTCCCTTATTACCTACCATCCTCTCTAGCTCTAGGGCTCACAATTGGGGGATCATACTGTGTTGGGGTCAGCAAACTTTGCCCTGGGAGTTGAGGTGAGGTACAGTAGGGTCATTATACTGCGCATGTGGAGGAATTCACCATGGGGGTATCATACTGTGTTTTGTTGGTATCACACTTTATGGGACAATGAAAGAGGGGCCTAGGATGTCAGCAGGAGGAAAATTACTATGCAAAGGCTGGAAGGTTGTGTGATCCGCTCTTCTGTGACCCTGACATTTATTTCCATTTTTTTTTGGGGGGGGGGGGCCCAATTTGAACTTCTGCTATGGGGCCCCATGAATCCTATGTACGCCCCTGCCATGAAGTAAAAGGAAATAAATATTTCTCTTGTTTGTGCATTTTATAACGGATGGAAAAGTGATAAGATATTTAACATGGTAATATATGCACAGACAATTATCAACAGGAGATATTCATGTCTTTAAGTTCCTGCTGATATTTTATGATTAAAATATTAGCCGGAACACAAAAAAAACTATTATTCCAGCATGCATAATGCTTCTTGTAAGCGTTCAAAAATAGAGACGGCAAATGAGTTACGTGTTCAGGGAAAGAAAACATCTGTTTCCAGAAAATGTTCTATGCCAAAAAGTCAGATTCTGTTATGTAATCTAAATAATCTAAATGAGAATTATATTCCTTATATAAAAATAGCCAAAACACCAATCAAAAAATCTATTGATATTATTCTGTAGATAGATGCATTTATCTTCAACATTATTTTTTTTAATCCAAATAGATCTGTTATTCTGAGCTGATTAATTTCTTAAAGTGAACCTGTCATGGCCCCAAAGGCTATTAACCTGCAGATACAGGGTTAATCTGCAGGTTAATAGCGTTCCAAAGCTAGAGAAAATGCAGCTACTTGGAGGAAATAAATTGTATCCCCCCATGGGAACTGCTGGCTTTCAATCATAATTGCTTGCGCAGAGTGGCTTCAGTCACAGGTCAGTACACAGTGAGCGGTGGCTGTAAGCACTTTCCGGCACTTTGATTGACAGCTGCTGTGCAGCACGTCTGTGCAGAGTGAGCTGTCAGTCCAAATGCAGGGGCCACTGCGTAACACCAGCCTGCCGCCATCACTGAAAGCCAGCGGTTCCCAGGAGGAATACAGTTAATTTCCTCCCTGTAACCGCACTTTCAGTAAAACAACCAGACAGCTTTGGAACGCTATTAACCTGCAGATTAACCCTATAACTACAGGTTAATAGTCTCTGGGGACATGACAGATTCCCTTTAATTTATCTTTATAGTGATTGAAACACAGAGCTCTACATACTTAGTCTATGTATGCTCAATTGCAGTAGGGTACACTTGCAAACAAACACATATCAGGACTCGGCATAGTAATTAAATTTTTACAGGTGACTACTTCCTGTAGATGGCACTAGAGAGCCAGGTTTCTCCAACTTGGAAGAAAGCTAAGACAATAGAAACAATTAGCAACTTTGGTGCTCTTCCAAACATTTCAAATTGAAGCTAATTTAAATTTATTTCATTTTTTCCAATTTATACTTCAAAAAGGACTTTTGGATTAAATGTAATAACATTATATAGTTTTGTATAGCAATTAGTGATGAGCGAGCATGCTCGTTACTCGAGATTTACCAGCATGCTTGGGTGTTTTCCGAGTATCTTCGGAGTGCTCGAATGTTACAGTATGTTAGAGTCACGCCGTGCGCATGATTTGCGAATGTTTGACAGCTTTAATACATGTGAGGAATGCCTGTTTGTTAGGAATTCCTCACATGTATTAAAGCTGTCAAGCAGTCGCAAATCATGCACACACAATGACTCACTTGAGCACACCGCAAATACTCAGTGAGCATGCTCACCGAAAGGGTTAACAGAACACGCTTGATCATCACTAATAGCTGTACCTGCGTGACCCCTGAACAGGTCTGCTGATTGCTGAGTGACTTACAACAAGCCCTCTAGCAAAGTAGCTTGGACAGAATGTCTCTCAGTTTCCTCTTTTTGTGATGTGTCTTCATGTTTACTCTTTTTGTTAAATGATGGTATATCATTAATGTCTCAGTTTTACCCTCTTTGTCATACTATGCCCCCAATTAATCAAGACGGTCATTGTTCATACCAGTTTTGATGAGGATGTATGGAGGAGTCAGAGGTGCCTGATTGATTAAGAGGGACATCACAAAGCGTAAACCAGAAGACACTGGTGTTAACCTGGAAGTTAACGACAGTGTCTTCTGGTTTACTCTTTGTGATGTTTGCACTTTAGCCCCCAATCTGTGCTCTTTATGATATGTCTTCTGATTTACTCTTTGTCTGTTTAACACTAGTATATTCTGGTTCACTATTTTTGTGAACATTTTGCCACAACACAAAGGCAGTAAGCTGGAAAACAGTTGTTTTCAAGAGACAAATCATGAAGAGAGTAAACCAGAAGACATATGCTATAGCGACATAACCAAGAAAAAGAAAACCTGAAAACACTAATGTTATAGTGACACATCCCAAAGAGAGTAAACTGAAGATACCAGTGTTAGGCAAATATATAGAATACACTAGAACTCTGGTATAAAACACTTTGAAAAGTTGTAATTTTTTTGCACAGTGCGAAGTTGCGTGGAAAGATTATGACTTTTGGCATTTTCACGCCAGTTGCTGCCAGTGGTGTTGAGCATTTCAAATTCAGGTTCGTGTTCGGGGTTCTGGCTTGTTCGCACAAAAAAATCGACTCCGTCCATGAACATCCCTGATTTGCCACGCTGCTACACAGATAACATCTGTGTGACATTGTGGCAAATCAGGGATGTTCGTGGGTGGAGCTGATTTTTTGACACTAACAAGTCGGAACCCCGAACACGAAATCGAACTTGAAATGCCGAACAAATTAGCTCAACACTAGCTTCCAGCTCCACCAACATGCTAACACCTTTGTCTTCTGGTCTACTCTGTGTGATGTTTGCCTTCTAGACCCCAATCTGCGCTCTTTATGATGTCTCTACTATATCAGTGTCGTCTGATTTACTGTTTGTGATTTGTCTGTTCAACACTACTGTATTCTGGTTCATAATTTTTGTGATGTTGCGTTAACAACAGTGTTTTCCAGTTTACACTTTTTGTGATGTCACTATAACATATGTCTAGTTATTCTCCTTGTGAAGTTTCTCTAACACTAGTGTCTTCCAGTTTACCCTTTTTGTGAAGCGTCAATGAAACTTATGTCCTTCAATTTATTTTCTTTGTGATGTGTTTGTATAATGCTAATGTCTTCCAGTTTATTCTCTTTATTTTGTGCACCTATAACACTAGTGTCTTCCAATTTACATTCTTTACAATGTTACTATAACAACAGTGTCTTATGGTTTACTTTCTTTGAATTGTTTTCCTATAAAACTAGTGTCTATTGATATACTTTCCTTGTGATTTGTAAAAGCAAAGGCAGGGAATGAAGCAGCCATTTTACGGCAAACCTGGATAGTGAGCAGTAGAGATAGGTAGAAAAAGCCATAAAACAGTAAATAAAAATGATATGCTGAGATCACCTTGTAAATACTAAAGTTGTGTTTGAGTTAAAGAGCTTGAAAAAGATGTACATAATCCTAGGAGACTTCAGAGTGTCATACCTGTCTTTTCCATGAATTTCAAGTTCTTGTGATTCGCCGTGAATCAAATTTTTGGAAAAAAAATTACAAAAGCTTGTGAATTCAAATTTCAAAAGATTCAATTAACTCTGGTCATTACCCCCCAAAATATTTTTTGCATTAAGGGCCACTCATGGTGCATTTGCCTACACATTATGAATCATATAATGTAAATGTATTGACTTTAAAAAATGTATTGACTTTATGAAAAATGTATTGACTTTAAGAAAAATGACTATCTCTCAAAAGAAATCAATACATGATGTAACCATAAAAAAATAGATTAGAAAAGTGTGTGCTGTAGCCTTACCTACATATTTTACAACATATTTTAGATTGTTTCCATAAATGGAGGTTGTATGAAAACCATAGCAAAAAACATAACATACCGTATATTCCGGCGTATAAGACGACCTGGTGTATAAGACGACCCCCCTACTTTCCTGTTAAAATATAGAGTTTAGGATATATTCACCGTATAAGACTACCCCTTTTCCAATGCATACCAATCACCGGTAAAAATTTAAAAAAAACAGATTTGAATTTAACATGGTCCTTTTTTTAATTTAAATTCTTATGACATGCAGGTATATAGCAGGAAAACTGTCACTCATAAACATATTAAAATAGGGGGGACCCCACGTCATTTTTTGGGGGGGTCCCCCATTCTAATAGCTAGTAAAGGCTAGGTATTCAGCTGGGGGCTGATATTAGTAGCCTGGGAAGCTCCGTGGGTATTACCCCCTTCCCAGACTTCAAACATCTGCCCCAGCCGTCTGCTTAACCTCCGCTAGAGACTATAATGATGGTGGATCCCACGCCAATTTTCTTTTTAAAAAATCCTTTATTTTAACACTAAATGACAATTGAGGGGTTAATAAAGATGCAGTCCCTAAATTATTATTAATTTTGTAATTAATTTTTCCCAAAAATGTTGACGTGGGCTTCGCCATATTTTTGTGTCCAGCCAGGTACAGCAGGCAGGAACGGGCTGCACCCAACCACCAGCTGCCTATTTGTACCTGGCCGGACACAACAATGTAGGGAAGCCCTTTTTTTCTTAATTATTTCATGAAATAATTAAAAAAAAAAAGACGTGGGGCTTCGCCCTATTTTTGTGTCCAGCCAGGTACAACTAGGCAGCTGGGGGCTGGAATCCGCAGCGCAGGGAGGCCCAAGCTTTCTGGGCCACCCCCGCTGCAAATTGCAGTCCGCAGCCACCCCGGAAAATGGCGCGTTCATAGAAGCGCCATCTTCTGGCGCTGTACCCAACTCATCCAGGGCCCTGGTGCGGTGGCTCACTGGGTAATAAAGGGGTTAAGGCCAGCTTGGCATTATCAGCTGGCCCTAAGCCCGAAATTCATGGGGTCACGCCAATATTAGACATGACCGCCATGAATTTCTAGTAAAGTAATTAAAAAAAACACAACACCCAGAATAAAGTCCTTTAATTGAAATAAAGACACAATTTTTTAATGTTCTAAATTAAACCATACTTACCATCACACCCATTCCAGCTGAAGCCAACGATCTCCTGCAATAAAAGTAAAATAATAAAGCAACCTCATCCTTACCTTTCCATGGTTCCCAGGACAGCTTCAGCTCTGCTACATTCACATGACAGGCTGGACCGCAGCAGAACGCTGCCGTTCAGCTTGCCATGCGGCAGACACTGAGAAGCGCAGGCATGCTTGTGCTCCTCAGTGTCTGACTGTGACGGCATCCAGATGAGCCGAGATCATGTCCAATGAACTCGGCTCACCTCATGCACGTCACTGACAGCGTGGGAAAATTCTCCTGCTCCCCGCATGCGCAGTAGAAGTTTCCCACGCTGTCAGTGACGGACGTCCAGGAGGTGAGCTGAGTTCATTGTCGGCTCATCTGGATGCCGTCACAGCCAGACACTGAGGAGTGCAAGCATGCCTGCGCTTCTCAGTGTCTGCGGGATGAGAGGCTGGATGGCAGCGTTCTGCTGCGGTCCAGCCTGTCATGTGAATGTAGCAGAGCTGAAGCTGTCGTGGGAGCCATGGAAAGGTAAGGATGAGGTTGCTTTATTATTTTACTTTTATTGCAGGAGATCGTTGGCTTCAGCTGGAATGGGCGTGATGGTAAGTATGGTTTAATTTAGAACAATAAAGAATTGTGTGTTTATTTCAATTAAAGGACTTTATTCTGGGTGTTTGTGTTTTTTTTAACTTTGACTATGGGGTTAGTAATAGGGGTGTCTTATAGACGCCTCTCCATTACTAACCTGGGCTTGATGTCAGCTGGCATTATAAGCTGACATCAACCCCAGCCCTATTACCCCCTGCCACCGCACCAGGGCAGCGTGGAAGAGCGAGGCTAAGTGCCAGAATTGGCGCATCCTATGAATGCGCCATTTCTGGGGCAGCTGACGGCTGGTGTTTCTAGCCTGGGAGGGGGCCAATATTCATGGCTCCCTTCCTGGGCTATTAATATCAGCCCCCAGCTGTCTGCCTAGCCTTTGCTAGCTATTAAATTAGGGGGGACCCCACGTCATTTTTTTTGGGGGGTCCCCCATTTTAATAGCTAGTAAAGGCTAAGTATTCAGCTGGGGGCTGATATTAGTAGCCTGGGAAGCTCCGTGGGTATTACCCCCTTCCCAGGCTTCAAACATCTGCCCCAGCTGTCTGCTTAACCTCCGCTAGAGACTAAAATTAAGGGGAACCCCACGCCAATTTTTTTTTAAATAAATCCGTTATTTTAACACTAGATGACAAGTACAGTAACCAGCACTGTCACTGTACTTATTATATATGTGACTGACATGTTTCTATCTATCTAATCTATGTGTGATGCTCTATCTTTCTGTTATAAATTGTCGGGTACAGATGCTGAATTGCCGGCCGGCTTTTTTAAAGAGACGGTGCATGAAAACACTAATATTTGTTTTAATAAATCCTTTACACTAAATGACAAGTACAGTAAGCAACACTGTCACTGTACTTCATATATATGTGACTGACATGTTTCTATCTATCTAATCTATGTGTGAAGCTCTATTCTTTCTGTTATAAATTGTCGGGTGCCGGCTTATGCCGCTGCTGAATTGCCGGCTTTTCATATATTGTCACAGAAGCGATGCGAACTTCCCTGCTCCGGACACAGCGCAGCGCTTCTGTGACAAGTGAAAGCTGTCGGCACAGAAGCCCTGCGCTGTGTCCGGAGCTGGGAATGCGCAGCGATGTGTCAGTTTCAGCACAGAAGCGCTGACTGTCTGGACCTACCGCCGCCGTATTTTAACTCCCTCCACCTTATATTAACTCCGACATGGCAGGGATACCGCCACGGCAGCTTATTAACACCCCCAGAGTATCCCCGCATGTCAATTTCTGAAAGTTCAAAAGCATTACCGGCGTATAAGACGACCCCAGACTAGACAGAAGATTTTTCAGTCTTCAAAAGTCGTCTTATACGCCGGAATATACGGTAGTTCATAGCAACTAGTATTTTTCCAGGAGTGACATTATAAGTACAGGTCAGAAAGTAAAGACTAAAAAATCAAAAATAAGAAAACACTTTCCCCGTCTATATACAGTATTTTCGGACTGTTTACTAATGTGTTAGGACATTAATAAGTTCATTCTTTCTTACAGATATAGTTACGTATGTACTGTAAACATTATCATTGGAAAAGAGACCAGTTTATTAATTATCATGGGGCATAATTGAATTATTCGGTGATGTTTCAACCAATATACAACCAGTAATCAGGCATTCCTGGCTTGATGTTTCCAAACTCTGCTCAGTTAAGGCAGCAATGGTTTCTGTAACAGTATATACTGTATAATAAAAAACATAGCATAAGTTGGAAGCGAACGTTAGCTGAAGGTCATTTCTCACCTGGAGCTTACAACAATGGATGTTCCTGAAATAGAAACAACTTTGAGTCTTAAAAATCATGAACATTTTAAAACAGTGCTTATTAGGGCCTGCATGTAGGAGTATGGGGGAAGGGGCAGTTTTAACCTATTATTGTTAAATTCTTACTAAGTATGTATTCTCTTCTGGTTTTGTTATGCCAAGTTTAGCATAAAAGTGTATATAAGTAGAACAACAAAATACTACTGATCTTGAAAGAAAACCCTGTGTAGGATTATGATTATTAATAGCATGTTTTTCCATATCATATTTATTTTGTCCTTATTAATAAGAATTAACAAGAATCTTTATTCAGGGCTGCCATTGAAGGGGAGGAAGGTTGGGCTAAATAAGCAATCAAGTTGGGGTAGGAGCATCCATAAAAATCATGGGGCCCCAAGCCAAAGTCAGAATCCCCCTAAATAAATTCAGACCCTACTCTATTTACTTATCATTCCTCACAAATAGGCATGTTTTAACATGTCAGGTATTCTTCAACTGTGACATGGCATCCGCAATCTATTCCAGACAAAAGTGCACTCTAAAATTTAATTGCCACTTATTCCCTTTTGAGACAGTAGTTTTCCACCACATATAGGGTATCGTACTTAGGAGAAATAGCAAAACATATTTTGGGGTCCATTTTCTCCTGTTACCATTGTGAAAATAAAAAATCTGGGGCTGAAGCAACATTTTTGTGGGAAAAATATATTTTTTAATTTTCACAGCTCAACGTTATAAAATTCTCCAAAGCACCTGTGAGTTCAAGCTGCTCACCACACATCTAGATAATTTTTTTGAGGGGTGTACTTTCCAAAATGGGGTTACTTATTGGAGGATTCCAAAGTTTAGGCACATCAGGGGCACTGCAAACGCAACATGGCATGCGCTATCTATTCCAACCAATTTTGCTCTCCAAAAGTCAAATGGCGCTCCTTCCCTTCCAAACCATGCCGTGTTCCCAAACAGTAGTTTTTCACTACATATAGGGTATCGGCGTACTCAGGAGAAACTGCACAACAAATTTTATGGTCCATTATCTTCTGTCACACTTTGAAAAATGCTAAATTTGAGGCTAAATCAATATTTTGGTGGGAAAAATTAAAATTTTCATTTTTTTCCTTCCACATAGCTTTAATTCTCATGAAGTCACTAAAGGGTTAATAATCTTCTTAAATGTGGTTTTGAGCACTTTGAGGGGTGTAATTTTTTAAATGGTGTCACTTTTGGGTATTTTCTGTCACATAGGGCCCTCAGAGTCATTTCAAAATGATGTGCTCTCTAAAAATATTGGTTTTGTAAATTTTGTTGGAAAAATGAGAATTTGCTGAAAAACTTTTAACTCTTTTAACTTTAACTAACAAAAAAATGTTTAAAAATTATGCTGATGAGAAGTAGACATGTGGTAAATGTTATTTATTATCTATTTTGTGTGGTACAACTATCTGATTTCAAAACATAAAAATTCAAAGATTGAAAATTGCTAAATTTTCACTTTTTTTTTTTATTTTTCGCAAGTAAAAGCAAATTATATCGGCTTAAATTTACTACTAATATGAAGTACAAAATGTAATGAAAAAACAGTCTCATAAATATTGTGATACCTTGAAGCGTTCCAGAGTTGTGACTTCATAAAGTGACAATGGTCTGAATTGAAAAAATTGGCCTGGTTAGAAGGTGAAAACAGGCTGGGGTGAAGGGGTTAAAATGGAAATTTGCTGTTCATTGTTTATACAAGCATATTATTCATATAGCAAGTTGTTCTTGGTATTGCAGCTTGTCCCATTCAGTTCCATTCAAGTACCATATTTTTCAGATTATAAGATGTACTTTTTCCTCCAAATTTGGGAGGAAAATGGGGGTGCATCTTATAATCCGAAGTGCACTTACTGGGGGGGGGGGGGCAGTGGCGGTCCAACGGGGTCCCAGGAGGCAGGGTCACTGCTTCAGGAGGCTGGTGGCGGCAGGAGCAGGGCAATGCTGCGGTGCCTGGGCGCTCATTAGATGTCGGCGCCAGTGAGTGGAGTCAACTTTGCCATTCAGTACCCTGTGGTGGGCCTCAGGAAAATAACCGCTGGAGGTGGTGCATAGACAGATTGAGATCGCCGGCAGCGAAATTTAATGAGCACCCAAGTACGACAGCATTGCCCCACTCCTGCCGCCGCTGGCCTCCTGAAGTAGCAACCCCATCTTCTGTGACCCTGCTCTACCACCGTCAACCTTCCTGGTAAGCTATCATTAAAACGGATTATAACGTTTTATAATCTACAAAATGCGGTAAATGTGACAAGCTGTACTATTAGTACAGAAAACATACTTTACCTGTCTAAACAATACAGGATGCGCAATGCTTGCAGAACTACAGCCTCATCATAGTATTGACTGAAGGGTGGTCTTAACAGTGTAAATGTCCTGGAAACTATCTTTAGGAAAAAGCATGTACCGTACTTTTTAGGCACCAGTCCCAATATATTTCTGAATGTATCTGTCACAGAAGTTTGGCTTTTCTTTGACTACATGCTTATCTGGAGACTAGTGTAGCTCCTAACTAACTGCAGAATTGTTAGTGCCATACAATAATGACATGCCACCAGCAGTCCCAACGCTTTTTTATGGTGAAGAGGCATTGCATTGCACAATAATGGAGAAGAGGGCTTAGTTGGCATCAATAGAAAGCATTAAATGAAAATATTAGGCCTTGTGTAAAGTCATTAAAATTATGTACAATTAATTTATTCTATTCCTCACTTCTGTATTAGGTTATCTGCTTGATCTAAATATAAATCTAAAGAATTTGCAAAAATGTGAAAGGTGTTAAGTTATGAGTCTGTCACAGCTCAGGCAACTTCTCACATTCCCACATTAACGAACACAGAGCAAATCTTCACATTTAGGTCTGTTAGTGGAGCTGCATGTAATATACATTAACATACAACATGACAATACAGGAATAGAATATAATTATGCAAACAATTTTTATTTAAAAGTTTACAACATAAGGACATTGTGCTTTGCAGATAGTTAAAATGATGGGCTTATGAAACTACATGAGATAAAAGGACTAAAATATAACACTTTCTGAAATGTTTAAAATTAGTCAAAATAAAAAAATCCTCTCTAATTAAGTAATGAAAGCTCTGGCCCTTTAAGATAGGGAGATTGAAGTCAGGCTGAAACTCTGGTTCTTCACCGTCTCTGTTACACACACGCTACTAGGTTGAGATAGAGGCAAGACAGGTTACATCAATTCTTTGGAATCCTGGGGGAACCATTACTCAGGGCGACCATAGACCATGGACTGCAGCTTCTCTCAGGCACACAGGGGTATTGACCCTCAGGCACAGACACATAGGTTGTTTCACTTGCTGACCAGACACACTTGACAAGAGTTCTGATAAATGGTAGAACAGTAGCATTTAATAAGAAACCGCACAGCCAGAGCAAGTTAAATCTTATGATCTTATGAGCAACAGGCTCCAGTGACAAACAGTACAGTTTCCTTAGCAGCACAGCAATTCACAGTCTTCCATTAGTAAAGGACAGCACAGTTCTAATGCAAAGGCACATTAATGAACACAGCATTCTTTACAGCACAGTGAGATGGAGGAGGGGGGGGGGGGGTTTGCTTAGGGAGATGATCCCTGTGACACCATTTCTTACAGTCCTTATCTTTCTCCTTGACAATACTCTGCACTTGAATCCTATTCACTAGCAGAACACACACACCACCTTTCTCTTCAGTTCCAGCCAGACAGTAAACAACTTCCCCACAATCCCACTGGGGCTCTGCTAAAACCCTTCCTGTCTTCTGTGACTGTTAACCCATCTAGTTGCTGGATGCTTCTGGAGCACAACACTTCCTGTCTCATGTGCTTGTGTTATTTCTAATAGTTGCTGAATGCTTTTAAAGCAACAGGACTACTTGTGACTGTCACACTGTGCAACAGCACTACTTCTGCATGTCACATCTCACTATCTTAACAGCTGTGTAAGGCTTCCTGCCTCTGAGATGGGATATACCACTGTGAGTAGCAAATAAACACAGAGAGATCCGTGCTGCTGTTTTACTTCATACTAGATGTAGTGGTATATTAAGTAATGCATGATAGAAACATAGTAGGATAGTAACGTATGTTGAATAGAGTCCTACATCCATCAAGTTCAACCTTTCTCTCCCCATTGTACTCCCTACACTATTGATTGATTCTTGTATATTATGGAACAGCAGGAGAAGGAGGCTAGTAGAAATGCCAGAAGTAGTACCTGTCACAACTGATAAGTCCAGTAGAAGCAGCCAATATCCTCTTTTTGCAGAATAAAGGGGACTAGTCCTGTTCTGCATTGAAAGGTGAGTGTGGCAGATGATGTAAAGTCTATTGATACCTGATGGAACACATGCATAATGAGCAGGCTTCATGTGCGTGTCCCATTCTTATGTGGAAATGAGGGGAGAAGGACTAACTCTTTAAAATTTTTCAACCAGCCATATCTTCTCTTTGCAGATTAACCCTTTAGAAGCAAATTTGTCCTATTTATACAAATTTACCCTTTACAATCAGCTGTGTCCTCCTTTTATAGAGTAACCATTTAGAAGCAGCAGCACACTCTTTTACTTGGTCTGCATAGTACATAGAGACATCTTATTACATGACTGATGTATAACAATATTGCGTGTGAAGCAAAGTTCAGGCTCCTGGCGGTGAAAGTGAGGGAAAAATGTTGCCTGATTTGCATTGCGCTGATTCGTTGCAAATTGGGATGCACTGGTGAAGTAATTTACCATGTTTGCTAGCTTTTGATGAAAATATGAGAGAAAGGCAAATAAATTATCCTATTACATACTATGCAACCACAAAATAATAGCAAAGCAGGTGAAATAGTCTGTTCACTCTGAATCCTGACCAAATCAGAGTATAGGAACCATTTATCATTGAGATGATGTATAGAATTGCAGTTGTTATTTCTCAAAGAAGTGAATCTCACCAGATCACTCATGTGGAGGAAAACCTGTATCCTGCGTGAGGAAAATCATGTGATTCTCTAATGACACATATTTAAGAAAAATCTTAGAATTTCAGATTCTTATAATGCTTTTTACTGTGCTTTTCTCAGAAGAAATATATCCTCTAAATTCCTTTGGACTGCTCAGTATCTGGCAATATCAGAGAGTTCAATGCATTGTGCTTGGGGCAAGTTATAGTGAAATTAGATTTGGGCAGGGACTGATAAGGGATGACAATCTCTGCAGTCCAAGGGTATATATTGGAGTTGTATGGACAACAGAAAGAAAAAAAATAGTTAATTTGCCAATTACAAGAACCAGAGCAGCATCGAGAAGCAGTGCTTAAATGAAATCTGTCAGTAGGATTAACCCTCTTAAGCCATCTACATGGGGATACATGTCATAGGAAGCTGAATAATATGATACATTGATTTCTACGATCTGCTATCTTATTCCATAGAAATCCACGTTTTTCATATATATGTAAATGAGATGTTCAGGGCTATGGGACGGACACCAATCTGCATGAGAATCTGCCTCCAGAGATTATTTTACATGACAGGGAGTGACCATAGTGATATGTGATGGCCGCTCTCTGCTCCCCTGATCTCACTGCAGAGCTGGGTGTGATTATACCTGACACATCTGCAGGTTCCTCTCAGCTTCAGCTGCCATCTCATAGGCAGCTATTACTGCAATACAGTAGAGCTGTGAAAGCTGCTGCAAATGTGTTTGTTATGAGACAAAGTTCAGTTCTGCTGCTCTGTGTCTGTTACTTGTCTCACACTGGTAACGCCACCTTTTATTTAAAATAATCTCTGGAGGCAGATTATCATGCAAATCAGTGTCCGGCCCATAGTCCTGAACAGCTCATTTACATATAAGAAAAATGTGGATTTCTTTGGAATAAGACATCGAATCACAAATATCAAGGCACCACCTAATTCAGCTTCCTATGTTCTACATGCCCATATTGACAGCTTACAAGGATTTATTCTACTAACAGAATCCCCTTAACCATGACAGGGTGAGAAACAGTTCCGTTTTTTTGCCTCTTTGAACTTTTGGAGCGATAGTATTAGAAAGAGGACAACCCCTTTAAAGGGAACCTGTCACCAATTTTGTCGCTTATAAACCAGGCCCATCACCTTTAAGATGATAAGAATGAGGATCCTGAAACCCCTTTATATCCTTAGATGTGCCCCTGACACTTTTTCTGAGGTATGCAGGGGCACGTCTAAGGTTGCAGGATTCTCATTCTTATGATCTTAAATCTGATGGCATGGTTTATAAGAGTTGCCTTTCCACAGGTTCCCTTTAAAGGGGAAGTATAGTTACTTTTTGTATATTGTAGGTCTTCATATAGAATAGGGTGTCAAGCAAACCAGAATGGATAAATAAAGGACTTGTCTGCTCTCTAAATATGTCTGTTTTAGTAAATGCATGAAAGAACTGCTCTTGAGAATCTTTTCTTATAACTCTACATTGTGCCATTCAACTTTTATTTCTCTTAGCACTGTTAGCACTGAATAGACAGTCTCAGAATGTGTAAAGACACACCCTCAGCTGGTAACACCCAGTTGTCAATGAATTCCTAAATTTCTTGGACTCTTAAAGGAAAAGTACAAGCAGAGCTCTAAGAAACGATGTTCCAGGATCGTTGTATTATGGTGAATACAATTATTTATTAAACTAGACCTGTCAGGAGAGTTGACAAGTTCTTTTTTAAGCAAATTCAATCTATTTTAAACATTTCCCAGCATTGACAGTAACATCAATCAGCTAATTTCCTCCAATCACTTCCATATGTCATTCTATCTTATAAAAATAAAACGACTGAAAGCTGCTGGTTATTGAATGATGTATATAATTAACTGCAGTAATTGATGCTAATACATCGAAAACAGCTTGAAAAGGAAGATAAACCCTGTACGGATTGACTCTACAATTCGCAAAATGATCTTGAGGAAATGGTCTAGTTAAGATGAGCCATGCCTCGTTTCTATCCAATTTCCTTTTGCCCAGTTCTGTAAGGTGTAAGTAATTTTATTTAACAATGGCAGGTTCCTATATTTCACATGGCTGCTTTAGTTCTGAAGCCGACACACATAAAAAAAAATCTTTACTCCAGATTCCCAGCTGCGTTGGCTTTTCATTTTGGATGAAATCTACTACAAGGCTCTGGGAATCCCACTTTTTCCACACAATAATAAGGTTTCCTTTTATTCTTGCAGAGTATGCAGAAACCATGACAGATAACAGAATATTTCCTCAAAGACCCATCACTCCTGGACATGTACTGCGTGTTTGATACTTGACAAAAGAGAGGGCTGAGAAGCAAGTGATGAGAATTTTCATTAAATTCTAGCGAGTTACAATAATGCTTCAGGATGAGAAATGTGTGTGTGTGTTTTTAATGATATTCTGTCAATTAAACAGATTGTGGAAGCTCTTGGTGACAAAATGATGAGCAATCTAGATTTCCAGTGCGGACCATTTTTGTTTCGAAGAATGAGGAAGATACAATAAAGCACAAGACAAAAGACATGAAAATATTTCTGTAAGGAGGTTGATTAAATGTGACAGGTATCTTCACTGCAAAAAGAATGATAATGTAGGGACATAGGGAAGATACAAATCATTCCAAGTGAAATCTTTACTGAGAGAAATGGGAATCATTTGTAACATTCTTCAAAGTAAACGCCGCTTTCACTGCTTAACCATGGATTAGCTATTTTATAAAATATTGATTGGCCCATAGGCAGCGGATTATTTGAATAATTTACAACTTGTCTGAATAGTATAGCATTCTAAAGCATTGTATTCCAGAAGCGACGATTAAAAAATGAATACAGTTTTACTGAATTCATTTTCCGGTTTGTTTAGATTTATCACTTTGCTGGACTTTAATTGAATGCAATCACTGAATAGCATTTTTTTACCTAAATAAACCCAAACTGCTGTTAAAGAGCTCTAAATTCCCTGCATAGCCATATACAGTGGTTTGCGAAAGTATTCACCCCCTTGGCATTTTTCGTGTTTTGCTACCTCACAAGCTGAAATTTCAGGTTTTTTGAGGGTTTGCATCAGTTCATGTAAAGAACATGCCTACAACTGTGAACATTTGGTTTTCTTTTTATTGTGAAGCAAACAATAAATAGGACAAAATAACTCAAAACGTCAGTGCGCATAACTATTCACCCCCCTAAAGTCAGTGCTTTGTAGATCATCCTTTTGCAGCAATTAGATGCTCTATGAGCTTTTAACATCTTGTCACTGGAATTTTTGCCCATTCTTCAATGCAAAACTGCTCCAGCTCCTTCAAGTTAGATGGTTTCTTCTGGTGAACAACAATCTTCAAGTCTGGCTACAGATTCTCAATTGTATTATTGTCTGGGCTTTGATGGCTGCCACCATCATGTTTCACTGTGGGGATGGTGTTCTTAGGGTAATAAGTTGTGTTAGTTTGCTGATAGACCTAGTGTTTACCTTAGTGGCCAAAAAGTTACATTTTGGTCTAATCTGACCACAGCACCTTCCTTTATACATTTGGGGAGTCTCCCACGTGTCTTTTGGCAAACTCAAAACGATCCTTACAATTTTTGTGTGAAAGTACGGCTTATTGTGGTTGTATGGAGAGATACTCCAGACTCTGCTTGGGAACTCTGCAGCTCCTTCAGGGTTAATTGTGGTCTCTGTTCTGCCTCTCTGATTAATGCTCTCCTTGCCCAGGCTGAGAGTTTTGGTTGGGCGCCCTCTCTTGGCAGGTTTGTTGTGATACCATGTTCTTTCCATTTGATGATAATGGATTTGATGGCGCTCTGGGGGATCATCAGAGATTGGGATATTTTTTCTATAACATAACCCTGACTTGTACTGCTCAAAAACTTTGTCCCTGACTTGTTTGGAGATCTCCTTGGTCTTCATGGTGTTGTTTGGTTAGTGGTGCCTCTTGCTTAATGGTGTTGCAGTCTCTGTGGCCTTTCAGAAAAGGTATGTATATACTGACAGACCATGTGACACTTAGATTGCACATAGGTGGACTTCCTTTCTCTAAGCATGTCACTTATGAAGATAATTGCTTGCATCAGAAATTTTTAGGGGCTTCATAGGAAAAGGGGTGAATACATATGCAATTTTTAATTATTTGATCCCATAAATTTAATTCACTTCACCAGCTTAGACTATTTAATGCTGATGCATAACACGCAAATCGGATTACAAAACTATTTTAACACAGGTTGTAATGTAACAAAATAGGTAAAACGCCAAAGGGGTGAACACTTTTACAAGCCACTGTAGATTAATAATAATTTCTGGCCATCTCCAGCCACTATTTGGGTAATCTTATCGCAAATGATTAAAACATTTATATGTCAGTTCTAAAAGTGTTCAATGAGCCTCATAGCTTCCCCCTGTGGAGGCCGCAAGTATCAAAAATGTTATGTAATTGGGTTGTCCACTACTTGGACAATCCTTTCTCAATCACTATGTTTTCCCGCCAGTAAAATAATAATACCTATAATCACCTCTGGTGCGATGTCGGCACTGGCTCTCCATAACAATGTCACACGGTCCCTGCGGCCAGTCAGCGCTGGCTTCACTCTCCTCTCTTATGGACATAATTGACATCTGGAGAAAGTGAGAGCTACAGCAGCTTTCTCACATTCTCCAGATGTCTTGACTTTTCAGAAGGAGGGGAAAGTGAAGCGGCTGCTGATTGACCGCAGAGATATGCCACGAAAGCCCCAGGAGAACCACTGCTGACACCGCCAGAATAGTGCCCACACCAGAAGTGAGTAAAAGTGTTATTACTTTACTGGAGGGAAATATAATAATTTAAAAGTTTTCTGGTGCAAAACTTTTGGCAAATCACGGTGAAAAACTTTACTTTAAACCCTTCACGCAAATTGACATACATGTGTGTCATTCTTGTACTTGTGTATGGAGGAGGCTAAGGAGCTAAGCTCTCTCCACACACAGCAGATGCCAGCTATATTACACAGCCAACATTTATGTCTAACAGCAGCAGCTAAAGCTGAGCTCTGACATATGTTGTTTACCATTTAGATGCTGCTGGGTCACCATGGGAGTTGGGGGCATGCTGAAAGCCCCATCACTGCCATCTTGGTACTCCTGTGAAGCTCAGTCACACCCTGAACATCATTGGAGACAGATGGTGATACTAAGGTATTACATTAATTAGTATAAGTGAGCAGACTATCACAGGTTCAAAAAATATTTAAAAACTTTAAACATTTATAAAAACTCAAATTATACTTTTTTTTCCCAATAAAAATAAAGTCAGTAGAAAAAGAAAAAAACATATTTGGTATCACTGCATCCATAAAAGTCTAGTCTATCAAAATATAGAATTAAATAACCTGGTAGATGCCATAAGAGAGAGAAAAAAATGAAAACAAAAGAATTACGTTTTTTCCAGGCACTACATTTCCCTAAAAAAATACCAGAAAAAGCAATCAAAACGTTGTATGTGCCTCAAATTGATATCAATAAAACCGGCAGCTCTCCTCATACTGCTCCACAGATGGAAAAACAGAAATGTTACGGGTTTGCCGCATTTCACACAGTCACAATTTCCCTATACTCTCTGTGCGGGGATGTGACTGTATGTATGTAATTTACATATTTGTGGTCAATGTGCCAGTTTAAGATATTCCAACCTGATTTTTTAGAGGCCAGCTTTCACTTTTAACTCTCGTTCAACTCTATTAATTCTTAAGTTTCACCTAGTTTTGATTAAATTATAATGGAAAGCAAACATTTTCAAGGATGTGTTCTGTACGCTTACCTCAAACCACTGCCCATGTGACTGCATTTTCAGGATAACACAAGGATCTGGCTTGGAGAGGGCATCTCTGTCTAATATGCCTTTGCAAGAAACTCTCAATTCCACCTTGGTGAGACATGGACTGTTGAAGATCCCAAGGGTATTGGCTGCGGATTCGTATATGTTGCTCATTTTTTTAATAGTATACCTAAATAAAGAAAATGTAGGTTATTCTTAGAATCACTGCTTTATGTTACATGGTTACATAGTAAATGCTGTTGAAAAATGACAATTGTCCAAGTTCAACCTAAGGATGGGAAAGGGAAAGTGCACAACCACAATGCATGACCAGTCCACCTCAAAAGAGCTAATCTTTCCCTCATGATCCCAATTGTCGATCTCCTGGAGTAACCGTTCAGAAAAGAACTTTACACATTTACAAAAGCATTGATATTACATTTGTAATATGCATAAGTCTACCGATATTCTATTACAGTCAAATGCAGAAAAACAGCTGTCTGGTCCCGTAATCTGTGTTTACGCCCAGTGACCAATAAAACAGCATTGTATTAAAAGGATTGGGTACTTCAAATCAATCAAATCTATAGTCATTTTCACGGAAATTGTCATGTTTACATGTACGGCGTCCCTTCTCGAGGGAATTTGCGAACAACATCAGAGAAAACAAGATCTGAACAAGCAGTCAATCAAAAAGCAATCATCTGTTTATGGGAAATAGATGATCTTCGACAACATTTCTAAATAGCACCTGAAGAAAGTAACTGGATGAAGGAAATGCAGAAAAAGAAGAGTTATGAATAAAGGCTTTTAGGATAAACTGTGGTTTATAAATGTTAGAACTGTGCATTGTATTAAAAAATGATTTCCCTTTGGTGGCAGCTTCATTTTTTTTTACTTCCCATATAACTTAAAGGGGCATCTCAGTCAATCAATATCTGTCCCTATGCAGTGGCCACAGGAGATCGCAAACATGGATGCTCCATGCTATTTGCGTAAGTGTCATCCACATCTGTAGAAGCTAAGGAAACAAGGTTGCTCAGCCGCGCTCAGCTATTTCCATAGTCCCAACCATCTATGACTGCGGGATAGACATATTTCCATTTCAGTAATAAATGCCTAAGATGGAACCTCCCCCCCTTTAAAGATTTATACCCATGGCACAACCAACCCTTTGTACAAAATCAGTATGGCAATACATGAAGCCTATACAGTTCCTTTAGTACAGAGTCATATAACTTAACAGGGGTGGACACAGACAGAAGAGGCCCCTCTGCAACACCAATATATGGCTCTCTGCAGTCCAATATTTCATCATAATGCAAAATTCCAAAAGCTTTGGAGGTGGAAATGAGCCCCCTTACCTCTTGGGCTCTAGGTTGCATCAATGCTATGTCCGCCCCTGCAATCTAAGTACTCTGTCGTAAAGGCTCCTACAAACTCTTTGTGTCTCTCCTAGACGCAACCACTCTATCCATGCGGAGTATGAAGTAGCATACCCCACTTTTTTCATATCTGTAATATGGCTGTGTGCATGTGTCTTAGTCTACAATCAGAAAATATACGTATTACGATACAGCAGTTTGGCAAAATTAATGTTTGTATTTACCCAGATAAAAGTCTATTCGGTATTGCTTCCCATAAAGATATAGCCAAGCTGGCACAAACATACAGTCATGGCCAAAAGTTTTGAGAATGACACCAAAATTATATTTTCACATGATCTTCTGGCCTCTGGTTTTTATTAGTGTTTGTCTGATGTTTATATCACATACAGAAATATAATTGCAATCATATTATGAGTACCAATAGGTTATATTGACAGTTAGAATGAGTTAATGCAGCAAGTCAATATTTGCAGTGTTGCCCCTTCTTCTTCAAGACCTCTGTAATTCTCCCTGGCATGCTCTCAATCAACTTTTGGACCAAATCCTGACTAATAGCAGTCCATTCTTGCATAATCAATGCTTGCATTTTGCCAGAATTTGTTGGTTTTTGTTTGTCCACCCGTCTCTTGATGATTGACCACAAGTTCTCAATGGGATTAAGATCTGGGGAGTTTCCAGGCCATGGACCCAAAATCTCTATGTTTTGTTCCATGAGCCATTTAGTTATCACCTTTGCTTTATGGCAAGGTGCTCCATCATGCTGGAAAAGGCATTGTTGGGCGCCAAACTGCTCTTGGACGGTTGGGAGAAGTTGCTCTTGGAGGACATTCTGGTACCATTCTTTATTCATGGCTGTGTTTCTAGGCAAGACTGTGAGTGAGCCGATTCCCTTGGCTGAGAAGCAACCCCACACATGAATGGTTTCAGGATGCTTTACAGTTGGCATGAGACAAGACTGGTGGTAGCGCTCACCTCTTCTTCTCCGAATAAGCTGTTTTCCAGATGTCCCAAACAATCGAAAAGGGGATTCATCACAGAAAATGACTTTGCCCCAGTCCTCAGCAGTCCACTCCCTGTACCTTTTGCAGAATATCAGTCGGTCCCTGATGTTTTTTCTGGAGAGAAGTGGCTTCTTTGCTGCCCTCCTTGAAACCAGCCCTTGCTCAAAGAGTCTCCGCCTCACAGTGCGTGCAGAAGCACTCACACCAGCCTGCTGCCATTCCTGAGCAAGCTCGGCACTGCTGGTAGTCCGATCCCGCAGCTGAAACAGTTTTAAGATACGGTCCTGGCGCTTTCTGGTCTTTCTTGGGCGCCCTGGAGCCTTTTTGACAACAATGGAAGCTCTCTCCTTGAAGTTCTTGATGATGTGATAGATTGTTGACTGAGGTGCAATCTTTGTAGCAGCGATACCCTTCCCTGTTAGGCCATTTTTGTGCAGTGCAATGATGGCTGCACGTGTTTCTTTAGAGATAACCATGGTTAACTGAAGAGAAACAATGATACCAAGAACCAGCCTCCTTTTAAAGTGTCCAGTGATGTAATTCTTACTTAATCATGACTAATTGATCGCCAGCCCTGTCCTCATCAACACCCACACCTGTGTTAATGGATCAATCACTAAAACGATGTTAGCTGCTCCTTTTAAGCCAGGACTGCAATGATGTTGAAATGTGTTTTGGGGGTTAAAGTTCATTTTCTGGGCAAATATTGACTTTGCAAGTACAATAATTGCTGTTAAGCTGATCACTCTTTGACATTCAGGAGTATATGCAAATTGCCATTACAAAAAATGAAGCAGTAAACTTTGGAAAAATTACTATTTGTCTCATTCTCAATACTTTTGGCCATGACTGTAGACATTGGTAATGGTCCCTGGTAAAAAGGTATGCAAATTAGCTCTCCTCAAACTGTCTGTCAAGAGTCTGTCACATAGGTATTATTAATTGCCTAAAAAAGTCTGAAAAATTACTCACTTGCCACCAGTGACAGTTTTCTGGACCTTGATATGCCAATTGGAAATCTGTCCGAGTGTGTTGGTCTAAAGGGAAATAGCTCTGTGTCTACGGAGCAGCAATTTCTGCTGCCACTAAGTTAATTATCTCCCTGATCGGTACTGTTCTCATCATTACAGACACAAGTCAGGCTGGTGTAACTCCAGAGACTGATTGGATCCATTGAAAACATGGGCATAAGAAGCAGGGACTTTTTTCCAAATTAGAATATTTAAGACATAAGTTAACTAACAGTGAGACAGAAAGACACATTTAAAAAGAGGCATGGAATTAATTTCATGGAATAGGTGTGTAGTACAATTTTTTTTTAATAAACTGGCTAAGGTATCAGGATTAGTGTTGAGCGATACCTTCCAATATCAGGAAATATCGGATCGGATTGGATCGGGCCGATACCCAAAAAGTATCGGATATCGCCGATTCCGATACCGGAAACCAATGCAAGTCAATGGGACACAAATATCGGAATGAAAATAAACCCTTTCTTTCCCTGTAGGTTAATTCTACATGAAGGAAAACAGCTAACAATAATGTAGAATGTATTGGGGGAGGTGGTTGCCCAAATCGATGGGAACAGTGCTCACAGTGAAATATGAAAAGCCGGCAATTCAGCAGCGGCATACACCGGTACCCGACAATTTATAACAGAAAGAATAGAGCTTCACACATAGATTGGATAGATAGAAACATGTCAGTCACATAAATATGAAGTACAGTGACAGTGTTGCTTACTTTACTTGTCATTTAGTGTAAAGGATTTATTTAAAAAAATATTAGTGTTTTCATGCACCATCTCTTTAAAAAAGCCGGCCGGCAATTCAGCATCTGTACCCGACAATTTAGAATAGAAAGAATAGAGAATCACACATAGATTAGATAGATAGAAACATGTCAGTCACATATATAAGAAGTACAGTGATAGTGTTGATTACTGTACTTGTCATTTAGTGTTAAAATAAAGGATTTATTAAAAAAAAAATTGGCGTGGGATCCCCCATAATTTTAGTCTCTAGTGGAGGTTAAGCCGACGGCTGGGGCAGATGTTTGAAGCCTGGGAAGGGGGTAATACCCACGGAGCTTCCCAGACTACTAATATCAGCCCCCAGCTGAATATCTAGCCTTTACTAGCTATTAAAATGGGGGACCCCCCAAAAAATGACATGGGGTCCCCCCTATTTTAATAGCTAGCAAAGGCTAGGCAGACAGCCGGGGGCTGATATTAATAGCCCAGGAAGGGTGCCATGAATATTGGCCCCCTCCCAGGCTAGAAACACCAGCCGTCAGCCGCCCCAGAAATGGCGCATCCATAGGATGTGCCAATTCTGGCACTTAGCCTCGCTCTTCCACGCTGCCCTGGTGCGGTGGCAGGGGGTAATAGTGGTGGGGTTCATGTCAGCGCCAGCTGCCATGAAGCCCAGGTTAGTAATGATGGGCGTCTATAAGACACCCCCATTACTAACCTACAAAGTGTTAAAAAGAAAAACACACACTAGACCCAGAAAAAAATAATTTATTTGAAATAAAACACACCATTTTATTTAATTCTTAGTTTACTAAAAAAAATAGTTACCTGTCCACGTTCCTCCGCTGATCTCCCATGCACAGCTGTCACATCTGGAGATGGTGACAGCTGTGCATGGCTGCTGTAAGCTCACGCTGCCGGGAACACGTCCGCTCCAGGCAGCGGGAGCCACTAACTGAGGTCACCGGAGTGCATTCAGGCAGCGCAGCTCCGGAGACCTCCTTTACGGCACTGCTGTACCGTGGGAATTTCTCACGATACAGCAGGGCCGTAAAGGAGCTAACCGGAGCAGCGCTGCCTGAACTCCGGCGAACCCGCTTATGCAGTGATGGGGCTGCTTTACGGCCCCATCATTCTAGCGGCGGCAGCGGTTCAGAGCGGTCACATTCTATGTGGCTGCTCTAAACTGGAGATCTTCGTGGGACACTCGTGGACTACTACGGAGGGGTAAGGATAAGGTTGTGGTTTATTATTTTATATTTTATTACAGGAGATCGATGGCTTTGGGGAATTAGGTGTCTAGGTGAGTATAGGTGTAGTTTTTTATTTTTTACTTTATTTTAGGTGGCGATCGGCGGGGACAGGTAATGTATGAACTAATTTATTGTAGGTAACCACTGGCCACCAATGACATGTATTTAAAATTTATTGGGGACACAGTAGGGCAATTTAAATAGCAGGATCAGGCTGATGGGAACTACTGCTCCCATCGAGCTGATCCTGCTGGCACGAGGGGACGGGGGACAGACATAGGCCGATAGAAGTAGTAGTGTCACATCGGCCTATGTCTGCCTGCACGCACACATCGCGCACACATTGCACAGACACCCGCACACACCAATCATGACGGGGCTGATGGTCAGGGAGGTGAGGCTGACCTGTGCGGCCGTGGGAAAGTTCATGTGAGTTCATGCAATGCAGTCAAGCATGAACTCACATGAACCCTCTGAGGGCACCGCGGAGACTTCAAATGAACAGCTGATCAGCATCACCTGATACCTCAGCTGTTCATTTGAAATAACTGGCGGGAAAGCGCAGCACAGAACAGGAAAGCCGGCGGTGAAGTCTTTTCACTGCCGGCTTCCCCGCCCGGGTCCTTCGCTCCCCGCTCCTTGGTGCTGTGCTCCCCGCCCGGTCCTAACTTACGATCGGGATGGGAGGTGGCGAGGGGAGTGGAGGATCGGGGTGGAAGGCTGCGGGGAAGCAGTATGGGGCTGTGTGATTGTTTAAAAGCCGGCGGCTTTTTACCGCCCGCCGGCTTTTAAACAATCAGGAGAATTCTCCCACGCTGGGTTGGCATTCTGATGACAGGCTGGATCGCAGCTGAGCGCTGCCATCCAGCTTCTCATCCTTCAGAGACACTGCAGAGCGCAGGCATTATGGGAACTTCCGATTCCGGTGTTCGATATTGTAAAAGTATCGGAATTAAGTATCGGAATTCCGATACCGAGAATATCGGCCGATACCCGATATTTCAGTATCGGAATGCTCAACACTAATCAGGATTATCCATTCTTATAGGGCAGTCCCTAGTTTTACCCCACACCTTTTCAAATAAATGGGTAACCTCGTATTATGTAGTGGAGGTGAATATAAACCATTATTTCCGCGGTTATTTGACTCAAATAGAAAATTCCACTTTCGAAAGTCCTCTTCTAAAATAAATTATTTATTGATAAATATAGAAATTCACAGGTTCTATCATCAATACAATGGGCAAACAAGTTTCAAGTTTTGAATCATTGCACAGTATATAGTATTGCAGTATATAATACAATCAATTAAATTATCACAACTTCAAGTCCACTAGAAGAATTTTTTAAAAAGTAAAAAGTGATAAAAAATGGGAAAAATGTAATCACCCACCTTTCTACAATGCAAAAATAATTAAATTAAATAAGAGAAATAAACAATCATATTTGGTATCACTATACCAGCAAAAGTCTGATCTATCAAAAGATATTTAACCCATACTGTAAATGCCAAGAAACAAAAAAAGAAAAACTCCAGAATTACTAATTTTCAGTTGTTGCACCTCTCCAAAAATGCAATATAAGGTGATCAAAACATCATATTTTCCCTCAAAATAATGCGAATGATAATGAAAGCTCGCCATACAAAAAAGAACAAGTCCTCACATAGCTTCATCGATGGAAAATGAAAAAAAGCTACAGGTGCCAGAAAACTGGAGACAGAAACCAAATTTATTTTTACAAAGTTCATATTTTTTTTAACTACTAAAACATAAAAGAAAATCTAGTTTGGTACGGTAACACAAACATACTGATTTGAAGAATCACGTTGCCAGGTCATTTTTACACCCCAAAAAACAATGGAGGAATAGTGATTTTTTTTTCACAATTTCACACAACTTGGAATTTCTCTCCTGTTTTTCAGTAAATTATATGGTTAAGTGAATGGTGTTATTCAAAACGACAACTCTTACTGCAAAAAACATGTTAACTGAAGAAGAACACAAAAGTTATGGCTCTTGGAAGAAGTAAAAAAAAATTTAAAGTGCAAAAATATAAATTGGGGCCTTGGTTAGGGTATTTCTCTCTATCCCTATACCTTTTTCTGAATAAGTAAATACTAACTCAGATCATTTTAAGTCTTTACTAGTGTTGAGCCACCCCGGTAGTGTTCGAGTTCGGTTCGGTTCGTCGAACACCCGTATGTTCGCCAAACTGTTCGTCAAACTGTTCGTCGAACACCTTCGAACACCGTTAAAACCAATGGCAGGCAAACAAAAACACATAGGAACACATAGAAAACACATAGAAAACACTTCAAAGGTGTCCAAAAGCTGACAAACTGCTCAGAAGACACAACTACCACATGGAAAAGTGACAAGTACATATAGTCATGCGAAAAGAAAAGAGGTGGAGGAGTAAAAGGAGGGGGAGACACAGATATAGGCATGTCATGCCCTTCTAAAACCAAAAAAGTGCGAAGCTGACACGGTCAGTCCGTTCCTGCCCATGCGACCTCCGTGTCGCCGGGTTTGTGCCAGAGCTGCGGTGGACCCTGACGGCCAGCCCCCCTCTCCCAATACTGGTGCCTGTCCGCTGGTGGGTTGAGCGAGCCCCCCTGCGGTGGAGGCAGGTCTAAGCTTTTAATTTAAATTGTCTCTCTAATTTGAATGAGTACACTTTAAATCCTTTTACAAGGATCTATTGGAGGGCAAGTCTGATGTCAGCAGCCGCGGGAATTCCAGCTCCAGTAGCGTCCACTAAAGCTGCTGCAGTAAAAAAGCTTTTATAAGGATCGAGCTTGGCGGTCCACCGCAAGGCGTCCTACCGCCAGTCCCAGCCCCTGTGCCTTGGGGTGCCTCCCGATGCTCTTCACTGAGTGTCCCGGGGGCCCGAACCATTTGCTTTGAAAAAATTAAGTGTCCAAACTACAGGTGGTGTAGCTTGCTTAACAGCAGGGATAATCCGCTGACTAGCAGACACTGCTACTAGGCACAAAGTATTTCCTGGGCTAGATGCAGTTAAAAATTTGTAATTAGATACTCTCGTTGGATGCTGAGAAAGCATTCTGTAGAGTCTCCTGGCACGCCATATATTATTCTCTTAAAAAGCTTGGGGTAGGGGTCTAGGGGACCCTTTTATAGCCAAAATCACGGCCCTGTATCGCAATACGTCACCTAGGCTGAAGATAAATAGAACATTTTCATCACCTTTCATAATCACCAATGGGACAAGGCAGGGATGTCCTCTGTCCCCTCTCTTATACATCCTAGTGACGGAGCACCTGCTCTCATCAATTCGCCATAACCCCAATATTAGGTGGATTGAGGTAGGAGGCACCGAGTACAAGTGCTCTGCATTTGCTGATAATGTCCTAGTATATATCACTCAATCACATATATCCATCTCTGCTGTTATGGCTGAAATAGATCACTTTGTTACATGATCAAATTTTAAAATCAATGCAGCAAAGTCTGAGGTCCTCGATGTCTCCCTCCCCAAATCCATACAGGATTCCATCCAGTCCAACTTTCCCTTTGCCTGGCCCTCACAGGGTATCAAATACTTAGGAATTCATATTCATAGAGACCTCTCCCGTCTATGTTATCTTAATTTTTGGCCCTTTATTGAACAACTCCATACAGACCACGGTTGGCAAGTTAGAACTGTAAGATTCACTACGTGAACCACTGGTGTTTTGTGGAAAAGCACATGTACACTGTGTTCCAAATTATTTTGCAAAAAGTGTTTAGGAGTGATAAGGGAAGAATTTGTTTGTTTGTCAGTTAAACTCATTGATGGTGATGTGTGTCAGGGCTCTTTATATCACTGTAAGCAATTGCAGACACCTGTGCTAATTAGTTTGGCAGGTGTGTCCAATGAAAGGAAAGACTACTTAAGAAGGCTGTCCCACATTATTAAGCAGTCTACATTTTCTGCCAAAATGGGAAAGAAAAAGGATGTGTCGGCTGCTGAGAAGCAACAAATTGTGGAGTGTTTAGGTCAAGGCATGACTACAATCAACATTGCCAAGACACTTCATCCTGATCATCGCACAATCAAGAAGTATGTAGCTGATTCACAGTACACACGTGTGCGTGCTGATAAGGGAAAATTGAGGACTCTTTCCTACAGGCAATTACGTCAGGTTAAAAGAGCAGCAGCAAAAAAGCCTTGTCATAGCAGCAGACAAGTTTTTGAAGCTGCTGGTGCCTCCAACGTCCCCTGAACAACAAGATGCAGGGTCCTTCAGAGGTTTGCAGCTGTGCGTAAGCCATCCTGTCGACCTCCTCTATCCACTGTACACAAGCATAAACGGCTCCAGTGGGCCAAACAATACATGAAGACTGACTTCAAAACTGTTTTGTTCACCGATGAGTGCCGTGCAACGCTTGATGGTCCAGATGGATGGAGAGGAGGATGGCAGGTTGATGGACACCCCATGCAAACACAGTTACGGCGCCAACAAGGAGGAGGTGGAGTAATGTTTTGTGCTGGAATCATGGGGAAAGAGATTGTCGGCCCCTTTAGGATCCCTGAAGGGGTAAAGATGAACTCCATAATGTATGTGGAGTTTCTCAAACAGCACTTCCTGCCATAGTTCAAGAAGAAGAACCGTGTATTCTGCAGCAAGATCATTTTCATGCATGATAATGCACCGTCTCATGCTGCACATAACACATCTGCATCTCTGGCTGATATGGGCATAAAAGAGGACAAACTTATGGTGTGACCCCCATGCTCCCCTGACCTCAACCCCATTGAGAACCTCTGGAGCATCATCAAAAGGAGTGTCTATGATGGTGGGAAGCAGTTCACATCTAAGCAACAGCTCTGGGAGGGTATTCTGTCCTCATGCAAAACAATTGAAGCAGAAACCATCCAAAACCTGACAAATTCAATGGACGAGAGAGTTCAGAAGCTCCTTTCGAACAAGGGGTCCTATGTGCAAATGTAACATCACCTAGAATAAAGTTTTGAGTTGAAAACTGTTTGATTTCAGTTTCTAATAACCTGCTAATGCTTATAATTTCAAAAATGACAATTTTTTTGTTCTTTATTAAAATGAAAAGGTTGATCGAAGAGTGTGGGGTATCTAAGAGTGTGGCAACCCAGTAGTCAGGATTATTTCGAATTCTGACAATCTGAGGGTCATGTTGCAGGTAGTGCAGCAAGAAGGCACTCATGAGTCTTGCGCATCTAGGAGCCCCAAAATTATTTTACGGGCTAGATGCAGCTAAAAATTATTATTAATTTGAAAGCTGGTGGAGCTTAGTATAGATGGCCTAATAGAATCAGTACTGCAAACTGCTACAAGGCCAAAATTATTTTACAGGCAAGATACAGATAAACAGGATTTAAAATTAATAACACTGGTGTACAAAAAAAAAAAATTTCTGGCATGGACTTTAAGAACAGTTTTAGACTAATTTGAGGGTGCTGAATTCAAATCTGATCTTATAAGTTCTCTATCACATCACGATTTTGCGCTCTAGGCGTATAGCCCATTTTCAATAATTCCAAGAAAAATATAAGTAGTGTATGAAAAGTGCCGGTTTATATGTTTCACTAAGGTAAATTTAGTTTTCATTTAGTCTCCCAATAAATGTGAGAATATCTTTGTTTTCTTTGAACGTGCATAATTCCCATTTGTTATGATAAGAAAGTAAAAAAACAGTTTTCAAACACCCTTGTTTTCTGTGCTACTGGGACAGTAGAGCTACAGCAGAGCATTGGGTGAAAACTGAATGGCCTCAGCGACAGAGTTTGGCATCTGGCGATAAGAATGTCATCCATGATCCTCTAGTGGATAGGAAGAACAATGTCTTTCCTCCCTTGCACATAAAACCTGGATTGATGAAGGAGTTCCTCAAAGCTCTCAATCACAGTGGAGAATGCTTTAACTATATATGTTCAACTTTTCCTGGTCTTAGTGAGGAGAAGAAAAATGGTGGAATATTTGATGTACCTCAAATAAGAACACTTATGAGAGACCCAAACTTTATCACATCAATGAATGAGACAGAAGAAAGAGCTTGGAATGCATTTTGCAATGTGGTGCAGAATTTTCTAGGGAATAAGAAAGCAGATAACTATGAAGAGATTGTGGAAGAGCTACTAATGAGTCTGCAAAATCTTGGATGTAGAATGAGTATCAAGATTCACTATTTACACAGCCATTTGGACTTTTTTCCAGAGAACCTTGGGGATGTGAGCGAGGAACAAGGGGAGCGTTTTCATCAGGACATTAAAACAATGGAAGAACAGTATCAAGGCCAGTGGGACTCACATATGATGGCTGACTATTGCTGGAGCTTGATGAGAGACAACCCAGAAGCTGTACATAACAGATCAGCCAAGAAAAGAAAGTTCAAATAACTGCCATTTGCCATTCATCTGTGTGCCATATATATGTGTTTTTATATTTTGTAGTTTAATTTTGTAAGTATATTTGATTTGCTGTACACAGACTTTGTAATTTTTGTTATTCCTTGATTAAAAATATACAAAATGTAGTAACGAAAATCATGAGGTTTTTATCAAAAAACATTCGATAGGAGTAATTTCCATCAAAAATATCTCGAAATCCTGATGTGATAGCCAAAAACAGAGTTCGTATTAGTAATCAGCAGCCAAAATTGACTGAAAATATGTTTTAAAACCTTTTGACAGAAAAATTGCGTTGACCAGTGTAATTTTAAATCTGGTGAAGCTTAGTATAGATGGCCTAAAAGAATCAGTACTGCAAACTGCTACAAGGCCCAAATTATTTTCCAGCCAAGAAACAGATAAACATGATTAGTAATTTTAAATCTGGTGGAGTTTAGTATAGATAGCCTAATAGAATCAGTACTGCAAACTGCTACAAGGCCCAAATTATATTCCAGCCAAGATACAGATAAACATGATTAGTAATTTTAAATCTGGTGGAGTTTAGTATAGATGGCCTAATAGAATCAGCACTGCAAACTGCTACAAGGCCCAAATTATTTTCCAGCCAAGATACAGATAAATATGATTAGTAATTTTAAATCTGGTGGAGTTTTGTATAGATGGCCTAATAGAATCAGTACTGCACACTGCAACAAGGCCCAAATTATTTTCCAGCCAAGATACAGGTAAACATGATTAGTAATTTGAAAGCTTAAAACGGTTGGTGAGGTGATTTTAGCAAATCATCAAGCTTTTACTCTCCCCAGGATGACACAGGGGTAGAAAAGTCCTTTCGGATCCATGATTTATTCATCTTTATGAACGTGAGTCTGTCTACATTATCAGTGGAGAGCCGCGTGCGCTTATCTGTCAGCACACCACCAGCAGCGCTGAACACACGTTCAGACAGAACGCTGGCTGCGGGGCATGACAAGACTCCAAGGTGTAAGTGGCGAGCTCCGGCCATTTATCCAGATTGGAAGCCCAAAAAGAGCAAGGGTCCAGTGACACAGTCATGGCTTCAATGTTTACTTGGAGATACTCCTGTACCATCGTCTCTAGGCGTTGACTATGTGTCAGACTTCATGTCTCCTGTGGCCTTGCAAAGGATGGGCTAAAAAAGTGGTGAAATGATTCCGCAAAATTGATGTTACCAGCAGATGCTGTGTTTCTGTTACGTTTTGAGTGCTGAACACTCGACGGTCCCACGGTTGGCAAGATGGAACTGTGAGATTCACTACGTGCACCACTGGTGTTTTGTGGAAAAGCACATGTAAGATTCTGCAACAGTCTCTGCTGATACTCCTGCATGCGTGCATCCCTTTCTATGGCAGGAATAATTTCTGCAAATTTACTTTTGTACCGGGGATCTAACAATGTGGCAACCCAGTAGTCAGGATTATTTCTAATTCTCACAATTCGAGGGTCATGTTGCAGGTAGTGCAGCAAGAAGGCACTCATGTGTCTTGCGCATCCAGGAGCACCAAGTCCCTGTTGTGTTGGTGGCGAGGTAACAATCATGCTTCCTTCCTCTGCCCTCTCCCCCCAACCTCGCACAACAGAAATGTGATCAAGGTCTCCCTCATCTGATAAGTCTTCCATCAGTTCGTCCTCCACTTCCTCCTGGGCTCCTGCACCTTCCTCACTAGTTTGGCTGCTACCATGCGCCCTGGTAACACCATCTCCCCACTCTCACATGCCTGCCGCCTTGGTGCTGCCGACCGTCTGGACCTTGCAGATGTTAGCCCTTCCGCATACAACTCCTCCTCCTCTACTTCCTCCACCTCCTCTTGTGCCACCACCTGACTCCGAATTCTGTTTAACATGTGCTCCAGCATGTAAATCACCGGAATAGTCAAGCTGATAATGGCATCGTGAGCACTAAACATCTTCATCGCCATTTCAAAACTGTGCAGAAGGGTGCATAGGTCCCTGATCTGAGACCACTCCTCCAGCGTGATTTGCCCCACCTCTGGATCTCGTTGGCCCAGGCTATACGTCAGAACATATTGCACCAGGGCTTGTCGGTGCTGCCACAGTCGCTGCAACATGTACAGAGTTGAATTCCACCGGGTAGGCACATCGTATTTTAGCCGGTGAAGTGGCAGGCCCAACAACTTCTGTAGAGATATAAGTCGCTGAGCTGCGGGATGCAAATGGCGGAAGTGAGCACACAGCGACCGTGCCCTCTGCAGAAGGCCATCTAGTCCGGGATAGTGGGCTAAAAATTGCTGGACATCCAGGTTCAACACGTGAGCCATACAAGGCACGTGTGTGACATTGCCCCGGCGAAGGGCCGCACCGAGGTTTGCAGCATTGTCGCACACGGCCTTCCCTGGTTTCAGGTTCATGAAACTGGTTCTCCAGAGCTGACAACTCCTCAGCTGTGTGACTCATATTTCCCAGACATTTCAAAGTAAAAACCGCCTGATGACGTTGAGCCCTGCTGCCAGCATAGTAAGGAGGTGTGCAGGATCCCTTCTGCGCAGTTAGAAAGCTTGTGGCATGACCAGACAGGCTTTGGGTGCAGGTGGAGGACCGAGAGGAGGTTGAGGAGGCAGAAGCAGTGGAGGAACTTTGAGATAAAGAGGATTGACCCACAACTCATGGGGACGGCAAGACTTGGACAGCAGCCCCTTGTTCTGCTGTCACCACAGTTACCCAGTGCCCAGTCAGCGACATGTAATGCCCCTGTCCATGCCTACTCGTCCAAGTGTCTGTGGTGAAATGCACCCTGTCACACACAGAGTTTTTCAAAGAAGCGGTGATGTTGTGTGCGACATGCTGGTGGAGCGCAGGCACACCTTTCTTTGAGAAGTAGTGCCGACTGGGCATCTGGTACTGGGGCACTGCGACAGACATAAGGTCTCGAAAATCCTCTGTGTCCACCACGCAGAAAGGCAGCATTTCTGTAGCCAAGAGCTTGCAGATGGTGAAATTCAACCTCTTAGCTTTCTCATGGCTAGGAGGAAATGGTCTTTTACTTGTTCACATCTGAGGGACCGAGGGCTGGCTGTTGTGCTTAGACGGGGTTGAGAAGGGTGTCCCCAGCAAACTGCCGGTCTGTGAGGAAGATGCAGGCGGACATATTAGGTTGCCATGATCCAAAGATGGTGCTATCGATGTCGGACAGCGCTCAACACCAGCTGGTGTTTCCACCTCCAAAGAAAATTATGACCTGCCAATCACGCTGGCTGTTGCGGGTAAAGAGGTGGCAGGTCTGCGTCCCAAAACAGGTGTGACTGCTGTCCCCCCAGTCACAGAGGATGAAGAGGCCGCGGATGCACAAGATGTGGCAGACGGTGGTTGGCCCGGCCGGCTAGTCCGCATTGTAGCACAGTGAGCTTCCCACTGCAACTTATGCTTCATATCCATGTGCCGGTTCATGCATGAAGTACTCAAACTATGTATTTTTTGTCCTCTACTTAGCTTTTGCTGACAAATGTTACAGATAACACGAGTTGGGTCATCCTTATCGATCTGAAAAAATGCCCAGGCTATGCAAGGCTTAGCACCCATGCGACCTGAAGAGGCACCACGACTTGTGGTCAGAGGCAGAGTTGTGTTTGAGGATGCAGTTGTTGACGTGCTTCCAGTACTACGTCTCTGTCCAGGAAGGCGCAACCTGACCTCGTAGTCACTAGCATCCTCCTCCACCTCCTCTGCTGACCTCATCGACTGGCTGACTGTGGGTTGACAGTAAGTGGGATCTCCAACCTCGTCATCATCACCCTGTGGGTTATCACACCCGTCGTCCTCAGAGCCAACCTCTTCCTGCCCTGACAAAAAACTAAAGTTGTCGCTCCAATCAGATATTTGAGTCTCATCATCATCTTCCTCATTGTCTCCACCAACAGGAGTTACAGTTTGGGAACGAGGGTCTACATTATGGTCAGAACCTTCTGCATCTGTTCCTGGATCCGACTCATAAAGATTCTGGGCATCAGTGCAGATCATTTCCTCATCTGGATTCACAGAAGCTCTGGAGCCGACCTCTGATTCCAAGGCTATAGTATGAGTAAACAGCTCTGCAGACTCAACCATCTGTTCTACCCCATACTCAGACGGGCAGCTGGAGACTTGGGAGCTGTGAGGAAGCAAGTGCGATTGGGGTGACACCTCTGAGGACTGGAGTATTTGTGATGTTGAAGTTGAGGTGGAGGAGAGCCCACTTAAAGGAGCACTTGATATCCGTTGAAGCACCTGCTGTTTTTGTGCCTCATCTGGAATTTGTAGCAATTGGCGTGGCCGTAAGAAAGGGGTCTTATCACATTGTCCACTAAAAGAAGTAGACATCTTAGTTTGGCTGGAAGATGGTCTTTCTTCTGCAGATGTTACTGTTGCTTTAACACCTACCCCACGGACACAACCTTTTTTTCCCTTCCCAACACGCCTATTCCCCTTTCCACCATCAGCAGGCCTTTTTCCACTCATTTTGGTGGTTAACTAATTGACAAATCTGGAGTTGTTTGCACAAAAAACAATGGATGGGAACCGAGCAGAGCTGAGTGGCCAAACTGTGGTATTAGCCCAAAAGTATTGGCTGGGTTAGATGCAGTAAACCAATTTTATTACATACACAGGTGGTGGAGGTTAGTATAGATGGACTAATAGAACAAGTCCCACACACTGCTACAAGCCCAAATATTTTTTCAGAGCTAGATGCAGATAAAAATTATTTTTAATTTGCAACCTGGTGGAGGTTAGTATAGATGGACTAATAGAACAAGTCCCACACACTGCTACAAGCCCAAATATTTTTTCGGAGCTAGATGCAGATAAAAATTATTTTTAATTTGCAACCTGGTGGAGGTTAGTATAGATGGACTAATAGAACAAGTCCCACACACTGCTACAAGACCAAATTTTTTTTCAGAGCTAGATGCAGATAAAAATTATTTTTAATTTGCAACCTGGTGGAGGTTAGTATAGATGGACTAATAGAACAAGTCCCACACACTGCTACAAGCCCAAATATTTTTTCAGAGCTAGATGCAGATAAAAATTATTTTTAATTTGCAACCTGGTGGACGTTAGTATAGATGGACTAATAGAACCAGTCCCACACACTGCTACAAGCCCAAATATTTTTTCAGAGCTAGATGCAGATAAAAATTATTTTTAATTTGCAACCTGGTGGAGGTTAGTATAGATGGACTAATAGAACAAGTCCCACACACTGCTACAAGCCCAAATATTTTTTCAGAGCTAGATGCAGATAAAAAATATTTTTAATTTGCAACCTGGTGGACGTTAGTATAGATGGACTAATAGAACAAGTCCCACACACTGCTACAGCCCAAATATTTAGCCAAATGCTGTGAAAAAAACTTGCACAGCACTGGCACAGACCTGCCTGGCAAAAAGTGATAGGAACTGATGTAACCTAGCCCTCAAAAGGACTGCAATTACAATTAGTCCCTACTCCCAACCTATCTTTTTAAGAGCACAGACCTGCCTGATAAAAGTCGTAGGAAATTATGTAACCTAGTCCTCAAAAGGACTGCAAGCACAACTATTCCCTACTCCCAAGCTATCTGTATATTTCAGAGAAAATTGGCTTGAAATGAACACTCAAAGTATAGCGCACACAGCAACAGCGGTGCTGTCTAACACGCAGCTGCAGTAGTGAGAAAATGGTGACTACATGGAAAATGGCTGGGTCTTATAGGGCAAGGACATGTGACATACACTGCCAATGACACATGCCCTTGCTTGTGTGAAAAAAAGCAGTTCACTCCGTGTGTGCGCTGCTGATAGGCTGACAGATTGCACCTCCCCACTGTAAATGCGGGAAAGAAAAAAAAAATAGAGATCTTCATTATTTCTGCAGAGTTCCATCCCCTGCCCCTCCCCCCGCCCCGATGTAAACTCAAATTGCGTATTAACATTAATTTTCAGCATTATTGAGAAAAAATCCAGTTATGATTTTGGTGCACGAACAGTTATCCAACATAACCTCGAACAGCCGGATTTTTTTCAAATCGTTCGTGTTTGCCGAATGGCTCGAACACCGCCCAAAACAGCTCGAATTTGAGATTGGCGAACAGTTCGAGTCGAACACCGCTCATCTCTAGTCTTTACCTGTATGAAGATATTCAAACTTATAAGACATATCTGCTCACTCTATCTGCAAATCATGTCTTTCTTGTGTCGTGCACAGGTCCAGCTAAACGAGCAAGATAGCACTCCATAAACTTGGGAAATTCAGTCCAGTGCACAATCCAGTGATTGTATTTTCTAACTTTATTACATGGTCATGTTCATACACAGCATCCCGTTAAAACTCCAACTCGTTTTGAACAGCAAGTTATTATGTATGGCTTATACAAGCAGAAAAAGTGAAGTTGCATCAGTGTTCTAGAATGTGAGTGTGGAGCTCCAAATCCACTGACAAATGGATAATAATGTTTAGGAGAAAAAGAGAAAAAAATGTGAAAAAAATGCATTTCATGCCAAAGGTACATGACGTTTCGGCTTGAGATGTGAGCCTTTCTCAAGGGACTTGACTTGAGAAAGGCTCACACCTTGAGCCGAAATGCTATGTACCTTTGGCATGGAATACATCTTTTTCACATTTTTTGCTATGTTTGGAGTGCGACCTCCTTTTCCTTTATATATGGCTGATATAAACAGCTAAAAACTTGATTTATTTATTAACCCCTTAGTCCCTCCTCCCTAAAATCTATTCAGCCACAAAGTACAAAATACTGCTGTGACAGTGAGTGAAGTATGAAATTCAGTATTCTGTAGTTTGTAGTCAAACTGTCTGTAGACTTTTCATTGGAAACCCACTTTAAGGTATTCAAATCAGATTTTTTAAAGCACATTTTTGAGTCTAGCTTTAACTGTTAAACTTCAGTTCAACTCTATTAATTCTTAAGTTTCACCTAGTTTTCATTGAATTATATGGGTGCACATGCAACCATAAAAAGTATATTTAAAAACAATAAATATCATATTAAACTAATGTACAAAAATAAAAAATGTTAAGGAAAAAGATCTAAAAAAAAAATTTCCATTAAAAAAATGACTTATTGAATAAATATTAATACTGGTTCACTGGACCGTGTGCTGTACTAAACTTCACAAGTTTCAGGACTGAATGACGATATGATAGGGAAAAACTAGAAAACAACATGAAATCCATCCTTGTTATTGGAAAATAGTGCTTATAGGTACATATCAATATTGTGGAGACAAAATAAATTAGTAGCCGACAATGTCACTGTGATTCCAGCAAGAACTTTAATCTCTTGGTTGGTAGCAGGGTATAAATGCATTTCGCAGGAACTTGAGGGCTCTGTTATATATGGCCGATTACAAGCTTGGATTAAATTTGAGGTTTTCTGTGAATTGCCCGTATTCAGCTTGTTCCCAGATAAGAGATGGCAACAAGTCATTTCACACTCCGCTACAGAGCAGGATTCATATTAAATCTCGATAGCTGTGTATTCTCACTTGGTTAATGTTCCCTTCCAGTTTTCTTCTCTAAGTTCTGTTCTGATTTCTATCTTGGTGACATGTTATTATACTCTATGTTATACTTCTAACCCAATAATTTTTTCGTTTAGCTGGAATATGGGAAAATATTGATGGTCTTATTTTATGTGGACACATCTTAGAGACTCCCTTGAAGTAATAGACACATCCATCAGTTTATCGCAAAAGCTGTCGCTGAATTATCGTGTACACTGTAAAGTAATTCATAACTTTGACTGGATAAGGAAAAGTTTGGTGATTTACTGGAAAGTGATACATTTGAAAAAAGAAAGATTTTGTGTATCCATATTACATCTTCAAGTCCCAGCCCAACCAGATGTGTAATAATGACCCCAGACAACTGCATTGGTTAAGGTCTTTATACCCATGGTCAGGCAGATTCTTGCAGCTGTAATCTGGCAAAGTCATGCACCCATATTGCACCACATATAAAACTGGTCATAAACAGCAGTTTAGATGCGTAATCTGGACCCACCACCTATAATAGTAGTTTGACTGCCTAACCCAATGTCCCGCATAATAGCAGTCTGATTTTCTAACTTAGTGACCCCCTATATCAGCAGTCCGAATATCTAGCCTAGTGTCCACCCATATCAGCAGTCTGACTGTCTAAAGTAGTGAACCCTACATCAGCAGTCTGAATGTACCTCCATATCAGCAGCCTGACTCTCTAGCTTAGTGTCCCTTATAGCAGCAGTCTGACTGTCTAGTTCAGTGACCCACTAGACCAGGGGTCTCAAACTCGGCTGGGTATATGGGCCGCACATGGAAAAAAAAATAATTTGGGGGGCCGCATTCTTAGCAGATCAAAGTGACAATTTTAGTGATACCATTTTTTTTGTATACACCGTCTGAACATTTTTGCTGTTTTTATTTTATTTATAGCTTGGGTCGTAATAGATGTGACGATAATAAACGTGCACTTTTTGTGTTTAGTTTATATATAAAACAGCTTTTTTAGTGGCAAAATATTTTTTCATGCTTTATTTTTAAAAAAATTTTTTTACAATTTTGTTTCCTCCAATTGGCCACATGCAGTAATATTGTTTTACAATTAGCACCATATAGTAATTCTGGCAAACATCTAGTAATATGCCCCATCCTGGTAGTCCCAATCTTGTAGTACTGTGCCCCATCTTGGTGGTCCAAATCTTGTAGTAATATGCCCCATCCTGATGGTCCAAATCTTGTAGTAATGTGCCCCATCCTGGTGGTCCCAATCTTGTAATAATGTGCCCCATCCTGGTGGTCCCAATCTTGTAGTAATGTGCCCCCATCCTGGTCCCCATTTTGTAGTAATGTGCCCCATCCTGGTGGTCCCCATCTTGTAGTAATGTGCCCCATCCTGGTCTCCACCGTGTAGTAATGTGCCCCATCCTGGTGGTCCCAATCTTGTAGTAATATGCCCCATCCTGGTGGTCCCCATCTTGCAGTAATGTGCCCCATCCTGGTCCTCGTCTTGGAGTAATGTGCCCCATCCTGGTGGTCCCCATCTTGCAATAATGTGGCCCATCCTGGTGGTCCCCATCTTGCAGTAATGTGCTCCATCCTGATCCCCACCTTGTAGTAATATGCCCCATCCTGGTGGTCGTCATCTTGCAGTAATATGCCCCATCCTGGTGGTCCCCATCTTGCAGTAATGTGCCCCATACTGGTGGTCCCCATCTTGCAGTAATGTGCCCCATCCTGGTGGTCCCCATCTTGCAGTAATGTGCCCCATCCTGGTGGTCCCCATCTTGCAGTAATGTGCCCCATACTGGTGGTCCCCATCTTGCAGTAATGTGCCCCATCCTGGTGGTCCCCATCTTGCAGTAATGTGCCCCATCCTGGTGGTCCCCATCTTGCAGTAATGTGCCCCATCCTGATCCCCACCTTGTAGTAATGTGCCCCATCCTAGTGGTCAGCAGCTGACATCTGCGCATGACAGTGATGTCATACGCCGCTGCGCTGGGACGCAGATATCAGATGCTGGCTTCTGTTTGGTCGGCGGCTGGCATTGGAAATGCTGTGCTGAGAGACGGTCTCTGCACGGCAATGCAGCGCTGCTGTCGGCGGCTCCTCCTGGACCAGGTCGGGATCGTCAAGGGGTCTGTGCCTGCGGGCCGCATAAAGCAGCCTCAGGGGCCGCATGCGGCCTAGTGTTTAAGACCTCTGCACTAGACCATACATGAATAAAGAGAAAATTTCAGCTCACCCCTGAGATGTAATCCCAGTCTGGCATGGAGCACGGAGTCCTCGCTGCTGCACAGCGCCTGGGTCAATGAGGAAGTGAAGATAGCTCCAGCTCAACACACCGGGCAATTAATTAAAATTCAACAATCTTTATTTGCAAATCCTTTTAAAAACTTGTAGAAAAGACAAAAAAGGGACATCTCAGACGACAAAGCATATATTATGGGGTGGTGTGTATAAAATATATCATACGCATTTCGAGTGAAAAACTCTTGAACACATAGCCAGTGTTCAAGAGTTTTTCACTCGAAACGTGTATGGTATATTTTATACACACAACCCCATAATATATGCTTTGTCGTCTGAGATGTCCATTTTTTGTCTTTTCTACAAGTTTTTAAAAGGATTTGCCAATAAAGATTGTTGAATTTTAATTAATTGCCCGGTGTGTTGAGTTGGATCCATCTTCACTTCCTCACTAGACCATACATGTCAAAGTCTGGCCCGTGGGCCAAATCTGGCCCGCAGGGTAGTTTTATTTGGCCCGCGACACCCGAACCGCCACCCCTATGTGGGGCCATTGTTCTGTATGGAGGACTATGTGGGGCTATTATTCTGTATTGAGGACTATGTGGGGCCCATTATTCTAAATGGAAGACTATGTGGGGCTCATTATTCTGTATAGAGGACTATGTGGGGCCATTATACTGTATGGAATACTATGTGGAGCCCATTATTCTAAATGGAGGACTATGTGGGGCCCATTATTCTGTATGGAGGGCTATGTGGGGCTCATTACTCTGTATGGAGGGCTATGTTAGGCCCATTATTCTGTATGGAGCACTATGTGGGACACATTATTCTGTATGGAGGACTATGTGGGGCCATTATCCTGTATGGAGGACTATGTGGAGCCATTATACTGTATTGAGGACTGTGTGGGGCCCATTATTCCGTATGGAGGACTGTGTGGTGCCCATTATGCTGTATACTGGTTGGCCAGTGACTTTTTCCAAGTTTTTAATTTTGGCCCTCTGTGTGTTGAAGTATGACATCCCTGCACTAGAGCAACAGTCAGAATATCTAGCCTTGTGTCCTCCTGTATCAGCAGTCTGACTGATTAGCTTTATGTCTGTATATCAGCAGTCTGACAGCCTAGCCTAGAGTTCCTTATATCAGCATTCAGACTGGCTAGGTTAGTAACCCCCTATATCAGCAGTCTGACTGTTTAGCTTAGTGTCCTCCTATATCAGTAATTAGACTGTCTAGCCTAGTTTCCCCCCTTTATCAGCAATCTGATCTATCAGTGTCTCACTACAACATCAGTCTAACTGTCAAGCCTTGTGAACTTCTATATCAGTAGTCTGATTATCTAGCCTCATGTTCCCCTATATCAGCAATATATATTATTATAGGAGGTTATATCAGGCTATCTTAGTGGCCGCCTATAATAATAATAATTTTTATTTCTATAGCGCCAGCATATTCCGCAGCACTTTACATTACAGAGGAGACAAGTACAGACAATAAAGACATTATAGAGTAAACGCCTAATTCAACAGATACCAGGCGGAGAGCCTGCTCACAAGCTTACAATCTATGAGGAAATAAGGGGGACATGAAAAGTGAATGGTTAAAAGTGCGTTTATTGTATGGTCCAGCCATCAATACAATACATAGGGTATTCACATGAAGCTGCATAAACCGGTCACCAGCCAGTATCTGTACAGTACAGATACAGAGTGCTAATAAGTGTATGGAGGGTGTGTGGACTGATGCTATGAGGGACCAGATTTGGAAGAAAATTTTGTAAAGTCAAAACGAGAATAGTTACATAAGTGAGGTGAGGCGATAAACCAGTATAAAGAAATGTGTTTTTAGGCCACTCTTAAAACTGTGAGTATAGGGAATTATTCCAATCCAACCTCCTATAACAGCAGTCTGATTGTCTAGTCTTGTGTCCCCCTATATCTGCAGTCTGACTGTTTAACCTAGTTTCCCCCTATATCAGCAGTCTGACTATCTAGCTTAGTGACCCTTTATATCAGCAGTCTTATTGTCTAGCCTTGTATCCCCTATATCCGCAGTTTGACTCTCTAGCTTAATTACTCTCTATATCAGCAGTCTGACTATCTAGCCTTGTATCCCTCTAAATCAGCAGTCTGACGGTCTAGCCTAATGTTCCTCTATATTAGTGTTTCGCCCTGCTGTGCATTGGTGCCACAGATCCCAGAGGGGTGCATGGACGGACTTCTCCACAAGAGGCCCTCATAGCATTCACACACCTCCACCCTACCACCTCAGACCACCAGACGGAGCCCGGATAGGGATATATATAAAGGGAGGGTGGAGCTAGTCTGTCTAGAGTCTACAGAGAGTAGAGTCTTAGTTTCAGTCAGGAGTCTAGAGAACAGGTTCCTCAGGGGACAGAGCTAGTTCCAGTTCCTGCAGAAGATGAGCCTGAGAGAGGTCAGTCTGCAGTGGAGCCCAGCCAGTTCCTCAAGAGAGAGTTCAGACTCAGTGAGCTCAGATTAGTGAGCCGGGAGCGTGCTGACGCTCAGAGAGCGGCAAAGAGTAGTGAGGCCTACTGCCCATATGAAGCCTAGTGAGGGCCCCGAGCGTGGCCGAAGAAGAGTGGAGTTAGCTGTTAAGCTCAGACAGAAGTGAGTCCATGAGCTGACAGTGTGCCGATGCTCAAAGAGCAGTGAAGACGCAGCACGCCAGCTGCCGAGTAGTGAGGGCACCGAGTGTGGTCGACGGCGAGGAGAAAAGGAGAGTGGAGCTAAGGGGGCAGAGGAGCATAGTAAGCTCTACCCGTTATACAAACCGGACACCGGGTGTCACGGGTGTGTCGCCACGAAGATCGTCACGATTACACAGCCTGACTTCTCGCAGCTGACTTTTTGGTGCTTGGTGTTTTCGGCAGTGAGGGAGTTAATTCTCTCTCTCTCTGTGCTAGACGAGGTCCAGCCTCGCCCAGCTGCAATCAATGTTGCTGTAATGAGACTCCTTCATATGCCTGCTGGTCTGTTTGGGAAGTGTCGGTGAAAGCATTTCACATAGACTTACAGAGCGGATCGTTGTATTTGGAGTTTCTGAGATAAGTGTATTTGGAGTGTTTTTTCCCTTCCTCGCTTTATCATTTATCTCCTTTCCCGTTGGAGTTCCCTCTGTTGTAGTTGTGTAGTTTTTGTATGCAAGGTGGTTTTGGTTTTTCCCTTGTACTGTCTCGTTCGTCTAAGTACTGTGTGTGGGCATATTATTACTTGTCCTCTTTTGTTGTGATCGGGGTCCTTCTCAGGACTAGATTACTTAGGTGCAGGGATCCTCAGGAGGTAGGGGTTACGCTGGCGGCCTGGACCTCTGTACCTTTAACAGTACCTCCAGGTTGAGGGATTAGTCAGGGCCCCAGCTTAGGGTTAGCTTAGGCTCCCTACCTCCAGTATACAGAGACAGCGTGACATTTTCACCGACCCACTTAGTTTTTCTCCAGCTACCATGGATCCAGTAGCCGGTCTAGCTCGGCAGTTGCAGAGTTTGTCCATGGAGCTGGCGGATGTTAGGTCCAAGGTTTTGCATCCTCTGGAGCAAGCCGGACCAGAACCTAAAGTAGCTCTCCCTGACAGGTTCACTGGGGGGCGGGACAAGTTTTTTGTTTTCCAGGAGGCATGCAAATTGTACTTTCGGCTGCGGCCTCGGTCATCGGGGAGTGAAGAACAAAGGGTGGGAATTGTCATCTCGCTCCTACAAGGGGACCCACAATCTTGGGCGTTCTCTCTTCCCCCGGGCTCCCCGGCTCTCCAGTCAGTGGATAGGTTTTTCGCTGCTCTGGGACTCGTATATGATGACCCAGATCGGATCTCCCTTGCTGAGTCTAAGTTACGTAGGATCCAGCAGGGAGATCGTCCGGCGGAGGAATTCTGTTCGGAGTTCCGTAGGTGGGCCACGGACACCCAGTGGAATGACCCGGCTCTTAGGAGCCAGTTTTGTCAAGGTTTATCCGACAAATTACAGGATGTGTTGGCACAGTATGACTCTCCCGCGTCACTGGAAGCCGCTATGGCCCTGGCTATTCGCGTTGACAGACGGCTTCGGGAGAGGTGCGGGATAACTCGACCCCCTGTGATGACTCCACCTCCTACAAGGTCCCCTCATATGGTGGTTCCCCTGGTCAGTCCAGAGGAGCCTATGCAATTAGGAGGGACATCTTTTCGGGGGAGGGGACCGGTGGTGCGCCATAAGACAGGAAGGTGTTTCTTCTGCGGGAGAAAGGGACATTTTATTGGGGGTGTCCATCCCGTCCCTTGCAGAGTGAAGAGTCGTCGGAAAACTGTTGATCCCAGGTTGTGTGGTGGACGGCAATCTGGGAGTAGGTATTTCGTCCCTAGGTTCGTCTCAGTTTCTCGTACCGGCGGAGGTGGTGGTGGGTACGAGAACTGAGAGGATATCTGTTCTTCTGGATAGTGGGGCCGGGGCTAATCTGGTTGATGCTCGGTTTGCCCGGGTTCAAGGTATGCGATTGAGTGAGTTGGCTAAACCCATCCCCATATTCTCGATCGATGCCAGGCCACTCGGTCAGGGAAGTTTTTTGCAAGCTGTGCATGACGTAAAACTTCAAGTGGGGGCAATACATAAAGAACTGTTGTCTTGCTACGTGTTGGAGGGTCTTCCCGCTCCTATAGTGTTGGGCCTTCCTTGGTTAACTAAGCATAACCCGGTTATTAATTGGCAAACCAGAGAGATAAGCCAATGGAGTAAATTCTGTAATATAAACTGCATGAACACGGTCATCGGTGCGGTTACTCCTTGGGTCTTACCTCCATTTCTGGCGGACTTTGAGGATGTATTCTCGGAGAAAGGGTGTCAGGAACTACCTCCTCATCGCGAGTATGACTGTTCTGTAAAACTGCTCCCTGAGGCCAAGTTACCTAAAGCTAGGTTGTATAACCTTTCTGGTCCTGAGAGGCAGGCCATGAAGGATTATATTTCAGAAAGTCTGGCTAAGGGGCATATTAGACCTTCATCTTCACCGGTGGCTGCGGGGTTCTTCTTTGTTAAGAAGAAAGATGGAGGCCTACGCCCTTGCCTGGATTTCCGTGAACTTAATCGGATTACGGTCCGAGATCCGTATCCACTCCCACTTATTCCCGATCTCTTTAATCAGATCGTGGGCGCCAAATGGTTCTCTAAGTTGGATCTCAGGGGGGCGTACAATCTGATTAGGATGAAGGAGGGGGATGAGTGGAAGACGGCGTTTAACACTCCGGAGGGGCATTATGAGAACCTTGTCATGCCATTCGGTCTGACTAATGCCCCGGCGGTGTTCCAACACTTTGTTAATGACATTTTTCGCCGCCTGGTGGGACAGTTTGTTGTCATATATCTGGATGATATCTTAATTTACTCGCCGGATCTGGTGTCTCATCAGGAGCACGTTAGGCAGGTGTTACAGATCTTGCGGGATAATAAACTGTATGCCAAATGGGAAAAGTGTGTGTTCGCCGTACAGGAACTCCAGTTTTTAGGCTTCCTGGTTTCAGCGTCCGGTTTTCGTATGGACCCTGGGAAAGTGCGGGCAGTTCTTGAGTGGGATCGGCCAGAGAATCTTAAGGCACTACAACGTTTCCTGGGGTTTGCTAATTATTACCGGAAGTTCATTCGTAATTTCTCGTCCATGGTTAAGCCTCTCACAGACATGACTAAAAAGGGGACGGATTTTTCTAGGTGGTCTGACAAGGCTTGTCAAGCATTCTCCTCCTTGAAAAAATGTTTTGCCTCGGCACCCATACTCATTCAACCTGATGCGTCACAGCCATTCATTGTAGAGGTAGACGCTTCCGAGGTAGGGGTGGGAGCAGTATTGTCACAAGGTTTGTCCCCTGGTAAGTGGCATCCGTGCGCCTTTTTCTCTAAAAAATTGTCGTCCGCTGAGAGGAATTACGATGTCGGCAATAGGGAACTCTTGGCCATTAAGTTAGCTTTTGAGGAGTGGCGCCATTTTTTGGAGGGGGCAGTCCATCCGGTCACCGTCATCACCGATCACAAGAACCTGCTATATCTGGAGTCCGCGAAACGTCTGAATCCCAGACAAGCTAGGTGGTCATTGTTTTTTACCAGGTTTAATTTTGTCGTTACATATCGTCCTGGGTCAAAAAATGTAAAGGCGGATGCCTTATCTCGTAGTTTCCCTGGGGCCGGGAATACGGACGACCCGATTCCTATCCTTCAGGAGGGGGTGGTGGTTTCGGCAGTATGCTCTGAGCTGGAGGAGGAGGTATTGGAGGCTCAGGGGGACGCCCCTGTTGGACCTCCGGGGAGACTGTTTGTTCCAGATCAGTTGCGACAAAAGGTGATCGAGGCACACCATAACTCAGTTTTGGCAGGACACCCGGGGAGTAAAGCAACTGTGGATCTCCTCTCGCGTCGGTTTTGGTGGCCTAACTTACATAAGGAGGTGGTAACTTTTGTCGCGTCCTGTGGGGTTTGTGCGCGCTCTAAGACCTCACATACCCGTCCGTCTGGGGCCCTCTTACCTTTGAAGATCCCGGAGCGTCCTTGGACTCATCTGTCTATGGACTTTATTACGGACCTCCCTCCGTCTTCGGGTAAAACGGTCATACTCGTTGTAGTGGACAGGTTCAGCAAGATGGCACATTTTATCGCTCTTCCGGCTCTCCCTAATGCTAAAACTCTTGCCAGGTGTTCATTGGGGAGATTGTGAGGCTTCACGGGGTACCCTCCGATGTGGTGTCTGATCGGGGGTCTCAGTTTGTGTCCAAGTTCTGGAAGGCGTTTTGTGCACGGCGGGGGATGCATTTGTCATTTTCATCGGCTTTTCACCCTCAGACCAATGGTCAGACGGAACGTATGAACCAGAGCTTGGAGACATATCTCCGGTGTTTTGTGTCAGAGAACCAGGAGGACTGGGCTTCTTTCTTACCTCTGGCAGAGTTTGCTCTTAATAATAGGCAGAGCGAGTCCACTGGTAAGTCCCCGTTTTTTGGGGCATATGGTTTTCACCCCCAGTTTTGTACTTTCAGTAGGGGGGGCTCTTCGGGGGTTCCTGAGGAGGAACGATTTTCCTCATCACTCGCTTCAGTATGGAGAGGGGTGCTGAAGAATCTGAATACTATGGGGAACTGATACAAACGTATGGCTGATAGGAGGAGAGTGTCTGGTCCGGACCTAAGTGTGAACGATCGGGTATGGTTGTCTACCAGGAATATTAAACTTAAGGTTCCCTCCTGGAAACTGGGTCCCAGGTTCATCGGGCCGTACAGAATCAGTTCTATTATTAATCCGGTGGCATTCCGTCTTGACCTCCCCCCTACGTTTAAAATTCACAACGTGTTCCACAGATCGTTGCTTAAGAGGTATGTGGCACCGGTGGTACCGTCACCTTTACCTCCCCCTCCAGTGGTGGTCAATGGTAACTTGGAGTTCCAGGTATCAAGGGTCATCGATTCACGTTTTAATCGCCGGTCCCTTCAGTACCTGGTTCATTGGAAAGGGTATGGTCCTGAGGAGAGGATGTGGGTTCCTGCGTCGGATATTAACGCAGACCGATTAGTTCGGGCCTTCCACATGACTCACCCGGATAAACCTGGCCCTGAGGGTCCGGAGGCCCCTCGTAGAAGGGGGGGTACTGTCACGGGTGTGTCGCCACGAAGATCGTCACGATTACACAGCCTGACTTCTCGCAGCTGACTTTTTGGTGCTTGGTGTTTTCGGCAGTGAGGGAGTTAATTCTCTCTCTCTCTGTGCTAGACAAGGTCCAGCCTCGCCCAGCTGCAATCAATGTTGCTGTAATGAGACTCCTTCATATGCCTGCTGGTCTGTTTGGGAAGTGTCGGTGAAAGCATTTCACATAGACTTACAGAGCGGATCGTTGTATTTGGAGTTTCTGAGATAAGTGTATTTGGAGTGTTTTTTCCCTTCCTCGCTTTATCATTTATCTCCTTTCCCGTTGGAGTTCCCTCTGTTGTAGTTGTGTAGTTTTTGTATGCAAGGTGGTTTTGGTTTTTCCCTTGTACTGTCTCGTTCGTCTAAGTACTGTGTGTGGGCATATTATTACTTGTCCTCTTTTGTTGTGATCGGGGTCCTTCTCAGGACTAGATTACTTAGGTGCAGGGATCCTCAGGAGGTAGGGGTTACGCTGGCGGCCTGGACCTCTGTACCTTTAACAGTACCTCCAGGTTGAGGGATTAGTCAGGGCCCCAGGTTAGGGTCAGCTTAGGCTCCCTACCTCCAGTATACAGAGACAGCGTGACACCGGGTCCGAGCCTACAGGGACCCTTTACACCCAGTAGGGATAACCGGAATCCCAGGAGGACTACAAGTCCCTGGCAAACCTGAAGCTAGACACCTACTGGACCAGGAACCACGAAGGCCCCGACGTCCAGGGAAAGTGGTTACCAACCAGAGGTACTACTTCTGAGCAACAGGTGACATAAAAGCAGGACACTAGTGTTGATCGAGCACTAAAATGCTCGGGTGCTCGAAGCTCGGGCCGAGCTCACCGTGATACTCGGGTGCTCGACCCGAGCAACGAGCCCAATGTTAGTCTATGGGAGACCCGAGCATTTTTGCAGCGGCACCCCCGGCAGTCTTTTAAAATCCTAACAAGTGCTCAAAACGATAGTGACAGTGCTCAAATGACATGGGGACAGCATGGGAATCACCCCAGGAAGCATTTCTGACCCCCAGGTCACTGCTGTCAACAACGTGGTCAGAGGTATTAAGCCACTTTTAAGGGCTCACAATAAAACGTTCAAAAACGAAACTGAAACTGCTTTCCTGTGAAATTTGTTAAGGAAGTTCCTTTCCAGGGTAAAGACTTGTGCTTAAGGTAAAATAAATAACCCCCCAAAAAAATACTCCTCCACACGTTGGGCTATGTTCACAAGTAGCATTGTTTATGCGTTTTTGCACTTTTGTATTGCTTTCAACCGTGACAAATGCATTCACTGGGAAATGTCATTTTAACATTTTACAACCTTATCTCGCCATGTGCTGTGTGACACATGCATACAGTGCTGAAAAGACATGGGAACAGCATGGGGAAGACCCCTGGAAGCATCTCTGACACCCAGGTCACTGCCTAAAAGTGTGCCCATCAGAAGTGATCCTTGTCGCATCAGAAGATGCAGACTTGCAACTATTCCGGTGCAAGTCCTTGTCCCAGGGCAGTGTTCAATTGTACCTCCCCCATTCCTTGCAATGCAAGCGCAAATATGCAGCCAACCACCCACCCACCCGCAGGCTGCAATACTATACTGCTAGCTTGCACTTGAAATGGGGCCTTTTAGTTTGGAGGAGTCCGAAGCTGGCCACTACCTCATGGCTGCTTCGGCAGCGAGGTATCCACACTCAGTCCCCAGCTGCCTGGCGGCCGGGTGTCGACGCTTGGTCCCCGGCCGCCCCCCGGCCGGGTGTCCACACACCAGGGGGCGGCCGGGTGTCCACGCTCGGTCCCCAGCCGCCAGGGGGCGGCCGGGTGTCCATACTCGGTCCCCAGCAGCCCCGCGGCCGGGTGTCCACACACGGTCCCCAGCCGCCTGGGGGCAGCCGGGTGTCCATAAACGGTCCCCAGGCGCCTCTATTTCTCCTGTCACCTTCCTACACACTTTTCTTAGCCTGGCCTGCTTTAGGGCAGCATTGGACGAGCCCACCAGAGAACCAGACTCCTCCGGTGGGCCCTGGCTTCTCCATCAGGGGAGTTGAGAGTGCCAAGATTAGTAGCATGATGATGATGATAGAAGTTAGCATCTGCTTTGTTTTCTTGGAATGCAAGCGTAAGTGTGCAGCCTGCCACCCACCCACTCCCTGGCTGCAATACCATACTGCTAGCTTGCACTTGAAATGGGGCCTTTTTGCTTGGAGGAAGCCGAAGCTGGCCACGACCTCATGGCTGCTTCGGCAGCGAGGTATCCATACTCAGTTCCCAGCCGCTCCTATTTGTCCCAGTGTGCCTTATACATAAGATTAAGCACGCATACCAAAACATTACCTGTGCCCTCCCCAGTGCATTAAGTGGGAAGGACAGCCTATTCCGCTGTAATGTGTGGATGCCAAACCCCTGTTCATGGTAATACGAAGATGCCTCCCACCCAGCACCTGTCGTTGCAGACTTGCAACTATCCCCGTTTAAGTTCTTGTCCCAGGGCAGTGTTCAATTGTACCTCTCCCATTCCTTGCAATGTAAGCGCAAGTATGCAGCCTGCCACCCACCCACCCCCAGGCTGCAATACCATACTGCTTGCTTGCTTGCACTTTAAATTGGGCCTTTTAGGCATGTGGAGGCGGAATCTGGCCACCACGTCATGGCTGCGTTGGCGGCCAGGTATCCATACTCATTCCCCAGCCGCCCGGCGGCCGGGTGTCCACACTCGGTCTCCAGCCGCCACGGGGCGGCCGGGTGTCCATAAACGGTCCCCAGCCGCCCCTATTTCTCCTGTCACCTTCACACACACTTTTCTTAGCCTGGCCTGCTTTAGGGCAGCATTGGACGAGCCCATCAGAGAACCAGACTCCTCCGGTGGGCCTTGGCTTCTCCATCAGGGAAGTTGAGAGTGCCAAGGTGAGGAGCATGATGATGATGATAGAAGTTAGCATCTGCTTTGTTTTCTTGGAATGCAAGCGCATGTATGTAGTAGCGGCTAGGCCTGAGGTGGTCAGCGTTTTGGCGCATATCCTACCTCCTCCGAGGATTGCTGGATGTTTTCCTGCTACTATCTCAGTTCTATGACTCCCATTAAAACAAAGCTTCAGGTGATAAATGATGGATGAGGTGGTGGCAAAGGAGAAAGAGCAGGAGGAACAGGGACCATTCACATCAATATCAGGCCAGTCAACCACATATGTCTTGTAGGATATGTTTCTGTAACAAAAGGAGCGGTTCGGCTACACAGTTATAGGGCATACAGTGAGTGGAATGCCTATCAAAAATTTGGAGGCACTTCAATGCCCCTTGGAAATGACATGGAGGTCAAAGGGCCTTAACTAAACCTTTTATTCCATTTATAGCAACTGGGTCTCCTGTACACTGTTGGCCTAAGCAGTGAATGGAAGGCTTTCCAAAAATGATGAGGAACTGCAATGTCCCTTGAAACAGAAGTGGATTACAGCGTACTAAAAACCTTCTACCCATTATTGGCGAGTGGGTCTCCCTTAGTTTTCGCCTTTTCATTGAAAAGCAAAAGCTGACTAAAATTAGGAGGAAATGCAATGCCCGGTGGAAGAGTCGTGGAGGTTAGAGGTAATTAAAAAGAACATTTCAATGCCCCTTGGAAGAGCTGTGGAGTTCAGAGTGGTTTAAGAAGACGCTTTTAATGCCCCTTTGAAGAGACGTGGAGGTCACAGTAGCTTAACAAGACGGTTTGAATGCCCCTTGGAAGAGATGTGGAGGTCGAAGTAGCTTAACAAGATGGCTTTAATGCCCCTTGGAAAAGTGGTGGAGGTCACAGTAGCTTAACAAGACGGTTTTAATGCCCCTCGGAAGAGACGTGGAGGTCACAGTAGCTTAACAAGACGGTTTTAATGCCCCTCGGAAGAGACGTGGAGGTCACAGTAGCTTAACAAGACGGTTTTAATGCCCCTCGAAAGAGATGTAGAGGTCACAGTAGCTTAGCAAGACTGTTTTAATGCCCCTCGGAAGAGACGTGGAGGTCACAGTAACTTAACAAAACGGTTTTAATGCCCCTCGGAAGAGACGTGGAGGTCATATTAGCTTAAAAAAACGGTTTTAATGCCCCTTGGAAGAGACGTGGAGGTCACAGTAGCTTAACAAGACGTTTTTAATGCCCCTCGTAAGACACGTGGAGGTCACAGTAGCTTAACAAGACGGTTTTAATGCCCCTCGGAAGAGACGTGGAGGTAATAGTAGCTTAACAAGACAGTTTTAATGCCCCTCGAAGAGAGGTGGAGATCCCAGTAGCTTAACAAGACGGTTTTAATGCCCCTTGGAAAAGTGGTGGAGGTCACAGTAGCTTAACAAGACGGTTTTTATGCCCCTCGGAAGAGACGTGGAGGTCACAGTAGCTTAACAAGACGGTTTTTATGCCCCTCGGAAGAGACGTGGAGGTTGCAGTAGCTTAACAAGACGGCTTTAATGCCCCTCGGAAGAGACGTGGAGGTCCCAGTAGATTAACAAGACGTTTTAATGCCCCTTGGAAAAGTGGTGGAGGTCACAGTAGCTTAACAAGACGGTTTTAATGCCCCTTGGAAAAGTGGTGGAGGTCGCAGTAGCTTAACAAGACGGTTTTAATGCCCCTTAGAAAAGCCATACAGTACAGCATCTTAAAAATCTTATTCCCATTATTGGGGAGTGGGTCTCCCACAGTCTTTGCTTATGCCTTCCAAGCAAAAGCTGACAAAAATAAGGACGGAGGAACTTTCAATAATGGCAACACGGACCACGGTCACCCTGGTGGTATAGTGGTGGTGGAGGCTGAGGATAAGGAGAAGAAAACAGCCGAAATGAGGAAGCGTATACCCATGTGTGGGTGTGAAGCGGTGCATGTGAATACACCTCCCGAAATAACACAGTGGATTTGACTTTATGTTACTCTGCTGTCATTTGGTGGTGATGAGAAGTCTGGCCCAGTCCAGCCCTTGTTCATTTTGATAAGGGTCAGCTTGTCAGCATTGTCAGTTGACAGGCGAGTGCGCTTATCAGTTATAATTCCCCCAGCGGCACTAAAAACACGCTCCGATAACATGCTAGTGGCAGGGCAAGCCAGGACCTCTAAGGCGTACAGAGCGAGTTCATTCCAAGTATCCAGCTTGGATACCCAATAATTAAAAGGCACAGAGGAATCACGGAGGATGCTGGTACAGTCGGCAAGGTACTCCCTCACCATCTTTTGAAACTTTCCACTCCTTGTAAGAGTACCCTGCGCCTCAGGGTCTGTCCGAAGGGAGGGTCTGAGAAAACTGTCCCAGAATGTTGACAGTGTTCCCCTTCCTCTGCTGGATTGGAGTTGCGTCTCTCTCGCATGTACGCCTTGGTTGGGCAACGAGCTGTGACCTCTGCCGCTAGCGTGTTCAGATGGGAATTTTTTTAACAGTTCTGCAGCAAGGGCCTTCTGGTACTGCCCCATTTTTGTAGACCTTTCCACCTCAGGAATAAGAGAGTGAAAGTTCTCCTTGTAGCGGGGGTCTAAAAGTGTCACCAACCAGTAATGACTGTCACCGCAGCGTAACATAAAGTCAGCCATGCGTGCCAGACTGGTAACAGGCAAGACTTCCGTGTCCTCACCAAGATGTCGACTGACCATGCTCTCCTCCTCCTCCTCCTCCCCCCTATCCTCAGGCCACCCACGCTGAACCGACGGTATGACAGTTGTACAGGTACTACCGTCTACAGCGCATGTTACAAGCTCCTGTTCTTCCTCCTCCTCTCCCTCATTGTCCCCCAATGCACGTTGGGATGAGATGAGGCTGGGATGTGTGTAATCGACCGCTAAGGCTTCTTGATCCATCTCATCATACTCTGGCTGCAATGCCTCCTCTGTAATTCTCTGCAGAGAGCGTTGCAAAAGACAGACAAGTGGAATGCTAATGCTAATGATGGAGTCATCGCCACTCACCATCTTGGTGGACTCCTCAAAGTTTGTCAAGATGGTACATATGTCAGACATCCAGGTCCACTCCAGAGGTCTTATGTGTGGAGTCTGACCTGAATATCGACGGCCTTGTTGCAGCTGGTACTCCACAACTGCTCTCTTCTGCTCACAAATCCTTTGCAACATGTGGAGGGTAGAGTTCCAACGTGTGGGGACATCACACACCAGTCGGTGTGCCGGAAGCTGCAAACGCTGCTGCAACACAGCAAGGGCGGCGGAAACTGTAACCGACTTGCGAAAATGAGCTGACAGGCGGTGTACTTTCACGAGCAGATCTGGCAACTCGGGGTACGATTTAAGAAACCGCTGAACCACGAGGTTAAGCACATGAGCCAGGCATGGTACGTGTGTGATCTCGCCTCGCCTCAGAGCCTCCACCAGGTTACGGCCATTGTCACACACGACCATACCTGGATGTAGGTTCAGCGGTCTCAGCCACAGATCTGCCTGCTCTTTCACAGCTGTCCACAACTCACAAGCAGTGTGAGGTTTCTCACCTAAGCTTATGAGTTTCAGCACAGCCAGTTGCCGCTTGGCGGAGGCAGTACTGCAGTGCTTCCAGCTTGTAACTGATGTGGTGATATCTGAGATGGAGGCTGAACATGAGGAGGAGGATGATGCGCAGGAGCTGTACACTGTGGGGGCAACTCTAACTGACATAGGGCCCGCAATCCTTGGTGTGGGGAGGATGTGTTCCGTCCCAAGGTCCGACTGGGTCCCGGCTTCCACTATGTTTACAGAGTGTGCCGTCAGGGAGATGTACCGTCCCTGGCCACAAGCACTTGTCCACGGGTCCGTTGTCAGGTGGACTCTCCCAGTAACTGCATTGTTGAGGGCACGGCAGATGTTTTGGGACACGTGCTTGTGTAGTGCGGGGATGGCACACCGGGCAAAATAGTGTCGGCTGGGGACCGAGTACCGAGGGTCGGCCACCGCAATAAGGTTGCGGAAGGATTCCATCTCCACCAGCCTAAAAGGCAGCATCTCCAAAGCAAGCAGTCGTGAAATGTGCAAATTTAGGACTGTGGCCTGTGGAGCATTAGCTGCAATTTTCCACTTTCATTCAAAGGTCTGGGATATGGACAATTGAACGCTGCGGTGGGACGTGGACGTTGATGCTGTTTCTTGAGAAACTGCCATAACAAGTGAAGACTGAGAGGAGGGGGCATCTTTGCATGCAGTATGGACAGGGGATTGCCTTGCACACACAACAGGGGGTGCTATTGCACGCACAACAGCGGAAGAAGCAGTGGTGACAACCACTGACATTGGTCGTGGACCCTGGGGTTCGCTCCACAAAGTCGCGTGCTTTGCTGCCATGTGCCTGATCATGCTGGTGGTGGTCAGGCTGGTAGTTTTGTCACCACTGCTGATGCTAGCATGGCAGGTGGTACAAATGGCCTTTTTGGGGTTATCAGCGGAGTCTTTAAAAAAATTCCAGACTCTAGGTAGGTTACAGGTTGTACTGGCAACGTCCCTCGTGTTGGTGTTACGGGGAACTGTTGCCTGCCTTCTGTGTGCGGCCACCACACTGCTTCTTCCTGCCTGTTGGGGTACTCTTCCTCCCTCACCCTGTGTGCTGCAGGCCTCGCTCTGCATGTCCTCCTGCCACGTTGGGTCAGTTACTAGATCATCCACCACCTCCTCCTCTTCCACTTGCGCACCATGATCCTCCTCATCACTTCCTGGCAATTGTGTCTCGTCATCGTCCACCTCTTGTGACAAATTGCCAGCGTCGACTTCCTGTGGCCGTGGCTGTTCAAATATTTTGGCATCGCTACATGGGATCTCCTCTTCCATCACTTCAAGCGGAGCAGGCGAGGGGCACAAATCTGGAAATGGACCAGTGAACAGCTCTTCAGAGTGTCCAAGTGTGGGATCAGTTGCTGTCTGACGACACTCGGCATGGTGGGAGGAAGGAGCATCACGGTGAGGAGGAGTATGCGTTCGAGACTCACGGCTACTAAGATTTTACCGTGTGGAAGACAGACCGGAGGTGGTGGTGCCCAGGTAACTGGAAGTATTATCTGCTATCCAATTAATAACCTGTTCACACTGATCAGTTCGCAATTCTGGTGTTGTTCTGTGCTTCCCTAGTAATTCGGTCAAGAAGTGGGAGCGAGAAGATGTGGCTGTTGGTTGTGGCACATTTTCACCTTGGCCACGGCCCCGTCCTCTGCACGCACCATCACCAAAACGTCCAGTTCCACGTCCCTTGCCATGCGCCTTGCCCATTGTAAAGGAAGTAAAATAGCTTACACTCGCACTATCAATGGAAAAAGGGTTATAAAAATTAGATTAGAACCATGGAAGAGGAAAACCATAGTTCTATTTCTCTGGCCTACACCCGACTCTTTTAAACAATCTGAACAATCAGGGAGAAACTATTATGGAAAAAGTACCAAAAGCTGGACAATAGAGATTTTTTACCGTGGAACGGCGAAACCACAGTTATAATTTACTGGTGTATACCAGACTTTTTTAAATATATATATTTGCGACTGAACAGTGAGCGACACACTCAAACTGTTTTTTTTTATACAAATGGCCCAAAAGTGGATAATACAGAATTTTGAACCGTGGAACTGCAAAACCACACTTCTGTTTCTCTGACCTACACCAGACTATTTTCAACAGATGTATTTGTGTCTGAACTGTCACAGACACACTATTTTTTTGGTGGGGGGGATACCAAAAGGTTAATAAGACGGGTATTTGTACAGTGTGAAGGAGGAAAAAAAAAAGAGGATTTAGATGAAAAAAAAAGGATTTTTCCTGGCCCCCGAGACCTGGAGCTAAGTCCAGCAATTTCAGCAGCAGGAGAGCACAGGACTGTAATGCAGCATTTGCTGGTATAACCACTGCGTCTCCTATACAGCCTGCCTGACTGATATCTGGGATGGATATTAGTCCTGAGAAGGACTGTTTGTTTGATCTGGCAGCCTTTACAGACCCTACACTAACGAATTCGCAGTATATATCTCTCCCTAAATCAGCAGCGCTGTCTCTACACTGTCTGATCCCAGCCGTCTGTGTCCAAGATGGCGGCGCCCGGTTTTAAATACTCAAGGTGACGCTGTGCGGCCAGACAATCACTGTAATGCCCACTACCAACATGGCTGCGGCATTACAGTGACTGGCTGGCAATCCCTGCATGTTCATTGGCTCTGTAAAGAGCGCCAAACATGCAGGGCGGAGACCCGAGCTCCCGTCCGAGTAACCCGGAAATGCTCGGTGCTCGCCGAGCATCCCAAGTAGCGTGATGCTCGGGCGAGTACCGAGCAGTGTCGAGCATGTTTGCTCAACACTACAGGACACATAGTCCAGGCTCAGTTGCAGGCTGGCCAGGAACATACACAGAGACAGCAATGGATCAGGAGGCCCTATACCCGCTCACAGGGGTGAAGTCCAAAAGTGTGCCCTTCACCTGGAGTACCCTGGACCATACCTAACAACAGCACCAGTAAAGGTAATGAAGCAAAGCCCCTGTCTCTGTCCATTACTTCTGCTGCCCAATCGCTCCCCCTGCACCACAACGCCCAGCGCAACCTGCATCGTTTTCACTGCCCTGAGGCCTGCTCCACCTGTGGGGAGCCGTTCCATCTCAAGCTGCCCTAACACCTGCCTCTGAGGACTGTCGAAGCGCTGGTGATCCTCACCAGACACCACAGGTGGCGTCACGACAAATCCCCTATAAATATCCCCCTTTTTGCACTGACCGCCCCGGGTCATGGACCGGGCCAGCCACCGTGATCTCCCCCAAAAGCAGCCATAAGGCCCGGCTGCCGAGTACCCCATGGCCCTGGGGGCGAATCAGATCTTGGCGTCACGAACAGAATGGCGTGCCCCTTGCCACCGGGTACTGTGCGCCTTAAGAGACTGTAACCCTTACTGTGGTGAAGTTTTCCCGCCATTCCTGAGGTTTTCCCGCCATATCCGCCATTTTTCCTGTTGCCGTGCGTGAAGAAGAGGGGCGTAACCGCTGGAAGCGCGCGAAGCCCAGGAATGCCCCGCCCCTGACGTCGAATCAGGAAGCGTCAGGTCCTGGAAGGAGCCAGAGGATGTTCTGAAGTCAGACGCGAGCGACGCAAGGTCATGGAAGAAGACCGTCGCCCGCGGAGCGGCGGCCTACGTGGTAAAAGAAGGTAGGCTCCGGTTCACTAGGGGGGGCGCAACCATGGCCAACGATCAGCAAGCCGCTGGAGCGCCGGTTAGCGCTCGTGAGGCCCAACCTGCGCCCGGCGCCGCACAGGCCGGAGCGGCCTTTCCAGCAGGGGTCATAACTCCGTTGATACCTATGGCCCTGCCGTATATCCCTGGAGCGAAGTGGTTCCCCCAGTAGAATGGTAAACCGGACACACTGTCCGGATTCAAGAGGAAAATCTGCAGCATACTGGATATGTATTCTATGACTGGCAAGCAGAGAGCCGCTGTAGTGTTAGGACAATTGACTGGTGCCACTGAGCGAGAAGTGGAAACCTGGCCAGCCGCAGACCAAGAATCAGTGTCCATCATCTTTAAAAGATTGCAAACAGCGTTTGAAAACTGCACTGAGACAGATCTCCAGATGAGGTTCTATCAGTGTGTCCAGAAACCCGAGGACAGTATCCAGGACTATGCCTGGCACTTACAGGAAGCCCTGCGGGCTCTGAAACAGGTTAGTCCAGCCAGCATCCATGAGGAAAATAAAATGCTGACGGAACAGTTCATCCTGGGGTTGAAGTCCCAGGAGGAGAGCAGAACTGTACGGTGGTGGGCCTTAGACCATCCAGATGCCACCTTTGACAACCTTAAGGACATGACTATAAAGGGCCTGCAGCCCCTGGAAACCACAGACACTGCTATCCAGCGTTACCACGGTGGGGCCATCCCAGTGCCTGCAGCACGCACCGCTCCTTCACTAACGGCCGAAACAAGGATGCAAACAGTGCCCCCTAGCGAGCTGGACAGCCTACGCTAAGTAAAACCCTGGCCACTGTCATGAGCACCCTGCAGCTACAGACGGAGCCTGAGCCAGAAGGAAGGATCCTGCTAGCCGATACCCTGAGGATGTCCCCTGGATGAGAAGAAGAAGGAGGACAATGCCACCCCGGAGGAGGACAACGCCACCCCGTGGGAGGACCAACGACCAACGGCGCCCTCCAGAAGACTTCATCTGCTACCGCTGCCATAAAGCAGGCCACACCACACGGACCTGCCCTTTAAACGAGGAAACCCTGGGGCTGAGGGCCGACACCCAGGAGTAGACCAACCAGGCCCATCAAACTGGTACCGCCGGTTCGTGGGAGGAAGACCTTTCCTATCCATTGTGCTGGACGGCATCGCGACACCTGCCCTGCTGGACACAGGATCTCAGGTAACCATTATGCCTGATGTCCTCTACAAAAGGTTCTGGTCCATAGACGACCTTCACCAGCCAGATCCAAACCTTTCCGTGTGTGCCTCTAATGGCCTCCCCCTTAACCTAGTCGGGGTTAAGAATGTGGCAGTAAAGGTGGGAAGAGTGGAACTGAAGGACCAGGGACTAATTATAGTAGAGACTAATCCTGATGATACAGACTTGTATATGGTACTTGGCACAAATATTGTTAGTAACTGTTTGGGAGAAGTGTTGTTCTTGCTCCAACAGATTGCTGACACCGCCAGACCAGGGCAGAAGAGGGTGCTCCAGAAAGAGATCCGAGCCCTTATGTACCAGCAACAGGTAAAGCTAACAGGTGGTAAAATCGGTAATGTACGGGTGACAGACCCGATACCCATTGTGATCCCCCCGATGAGTGAGTTGCTGATTTGGTGTAGAGCAGCAATAGGTCTCAAAGGATGGAGCTACCAGGCGGTAGTAGAGTCCCTTAGCTCGGAGCACAGACCTACACTCTTGACTGCCAGAGGGGTGGTGGATGTACGCAATGGGAGGGTGCCCGCATGCCTCCTAAATTATGGGGAGGACGAGGTTAGATTACCACGCTACGCCACTGTTGCCAAACTGTACACAGTAGATAACAACTCCATACTCACGGCGGAGTCCTTAACCTCACCAGACGAAGTGGAGGATAATGACCCAGGAACCAAGGTGGAGGATTGGGACAGACACCACTCCTGCCCATCAGAAGCAAGGTGTACACCGGGTGGTTCAGGAATACGAGCAGATATTCAGTAAACACCCACTTGACTTTGGGAGGATTAAAGGGGTACAACACCATATACCCACAGGTGACCATCCACCCATCAAAGAACTTTACAGGCCCATACCACCAGCACACTACCAGAAGGCGAAGGAGATGTTGCACGACATGAAGAAGGCAGGGGTAGTAAGGGATAGCTGTAGTCCCTGGGCAGCTCCCCTGGTCCTAGTCAGGAAAAAGGACGGAAGCATGAGAATGTGTGTAGATTACAGACAGGTAAATCGCATAACACACAAGGATGAATACCCTTTGCCCCGTATAGAGGAATCCCTGGCTGCATTAAAGTCTGCAAATTACTTCTCCACCCTTGACCTGACTAGTGGGTACTGGCAAGTAGCTGTTGCTGAGGAGGATCGGGTGAAGACGGCCTTTACTACCCCGATGGGACTCTGCGAGTTCAACAGTATGCCGTTTGGACTCTGCAACACCCCCGGAACGTTCCAGAGATTGATGGAGTGCTGCCTGGGACACCGCAACTTTGAGATTGTACTGCTATACCTGGATGACGTGATAATGTACTCCAAAACGTACGAGGACCATTTGAAGCACCTGGCGGAGGTATTTGAGTCGCTGTCCCGGTATGGGATGAAGCTGAAGCCCTCCAAGCGCCACCTGCTCAAGCAAAAGGTACAGTACCTGGGGCACATCGTCAGTCCAAAAGGAGTAGCACCGGACCCGGAGAAGGTCACTGCCATCCAGAAATGGCCGGAGCCGAAGAGCCTCAAAGAGGAACGTCAGTTCCTGGGACTAGTCGGGTATTACCGGAGGTTTGTGAAGGATTATACCAAGAAAGCGGCGCCTTTGCAAGATCTCCTGGTAGGACAGTCCGGGAGAGGCAGAAACCCCCCGTTCCAGTGGGGTAAGGAGCAAGCTGAATCCTTTGAGGTGATGAAGGAGATCCTGACCGGCGAAGAGATCCTAGCCTACCCTGACTACAGCCAACCGTTCCTGCTGTACACTGATGCCAGCAATGAAGGATTAGGAGCTGTGTTAAGTTAGAAGCAGAATGGCCGAGAGAAGGTGATCGCCTATGCAAGCAGGAAGCTCCGCCCGACCGAGAGGAACCCAGAGAACTATAGCAGCTTCAAGTTAGAGTTCCGGGCCCTGGTCTGGGCCATCACTGAGCGGTTCAAGCACTACCTAGCCTCCAGTAAGTTCACTGCCTACACTAATAATAACCCCTTGACTCATCTAGAAACAGTCAAGTTAGGAGCCAAGGAACAATGATGGATGGCTCGGCTGTCAAACTACCAGTTCACCATTAAGTACCGGGCAGGCCGCAAGAATGCCAATGCCGATGCCCTTTCCAGGATGCCTCACCAGTCGGACACTGAAGAAGAAGTGGATGACCTGGAGGAGATTGAGCTACCTGCCTTCCACCGTAATGGAATGGTCCATGAGCAACGAGCCTCCAGGAGGCATCGCGGTAGGACGTTAAACCCTTTGCCTCACCACAGCTGGAAGGAGATCCAGAACAGCGACCCGGTTGTCAGCCGTATCAAAGAACTGATAACCCAGGAAGGTTCCTCCATGGAGAAGGACACGTCTCCACAAGCCAAGCCACTGTGGAATGAGAGAAGCCGGCTGTTCATCTATAGAGAGAAGCTGTGCCGATGGTACGTCAACCCCAGAACCCATGAGATGGTATGGCAGATAGTGGTGCCCAAAACAGACATCCAGATGGTGTTGGAAGCCTACCACGATCAGGCGGGGCACTTTGGCTGGAAGAAGCTAGAAACCCTGCTGAAGTGTCAGTTTTATTGGGTAGGAATGCGCAGTTCCATTGAGAGGTGGTGCCGGAATTGTGAACCCTGTAGCCTCAGAAGAAAAGACTACAGCAGCCAGAAGGCACCCCTGCAACCCATCAAGACAACTCGACCTTTGGAGATCGTGGCCCCTGATCATGTCAAGCTGTCACCCAGCAGGTCAGGATATTCCTATGCCCTGACTGGTGGATCACTACTCCCGGTTCCTGGCAGTCGCCCCCGTCAAGGATTTGACGGCAGAAACTGCGGCAAAGACGTTTCAGGCGTACTTCTGAAGGCCCCATGGATACCCAGAGCAGGTGCTGACAGATCAAGGCTCAGCCTTTGAAGCCGAATTGTTCAAGGAGTTCTGCCATCTGTACGGGTGTAAAAAGATCCGGACTACACCGTACCACCCCCAAACCAACGGTCTCTGTGAAAAGATGAATAACATCGTCATTGACCTGCTGAAGACCTTACCACTAGAGGAGAGAAATCAGTGGCCAAACCTACTGCCTGACCTGGTAGATCTGTACAACCACATACCTGTGAGTTCCACCAATTGTACTCCAGCATATCTCATGCGAGCAAGACCCGGGAAGTTGCCCATGGACCTGGAGCTTGGTGTAGTAGAACCAGAAGCAGATATGTCCACTGAGGACTGGGACACGACCAGACAGGAGCATTTCAGAAGAGTACAGCCCTGTGTCGAAGACAGTCTCACTCGGGTAAGGGACAAGCAGGAAGCTCACTACAATAAAACTGCGCCCGCAGAACCCTTCACACCAGGAGAAGTGGTGTTAAAGAGGAAAAGGAGAAACCACAAACTTGATGTCCAGTGGGAGAGAAAACCCTACATTGTGTTAAATTCAAGATTTGATAACAAGAAGACCTGTTTGATTAGCAAAGACGGAGGAATAACGACTGCAACGGTATCTAGAGACCATCTGAAGTTGTGTCCAGACCTGCTAAAGCCCCAAGAAGAAGTGCCTCTCACCGTACCGGAGGAGCCTAAAGAAGCAGTACTCATAGAATCATAGAATCATAGAATGGTAGAGTTGGAAGGGACCTCCTGGGTCATCTGGTCCAACCCCCTGCTCAAAGCAGGATTCACTAGATCATCTCAGACAGATGTCTGTCCAGCTTCTGTTTGAAGACGTCCATTGAAGGGGAACTCACCACCTCTCGTGGCAGCCTGTTCCACTCATTAATCACCCTAACTGTCAAAAAGTTTTTTCTAATATCTAATCTGTGTCTCCTCCCATTTAGTTTCATCCCATTGCTTCTAGTCTTTCCTTGTGCAAATGAGAATAAAGATGATCCTTCTACAATGTGACAGCCCTTGACATATTTGTAGACAGCTATTAAGTCTCCTCTCAGTCTTCTTTTTTGCAAGCTAAACATTCCCAAATCCTGCAACCGTTCCTCATAGGACATGGTTTGCAGACCAGTCACCATTCTGGTCGCTCTTCTCTGAACTTGCTCCAGTTTGTCTATGTCTTTTTTAAAATGTGGTGCCCAAAACTGTACACAGTATTCCAGATGAGGTCTGACCAAAGAGGAGTAAAGACCGATAATGACTTCACGTGATCTAGACTGTATGCTTCTGTTAATACATCCCAGAATTGTATTTGCCTTTTTTGCTGCTGCATCACACTGTTGACTCATGTTCAGTCTATGATCTATTAGTATACCTAAGTCTTTTTCACATGTACTGTTGCTTAGCTCTATTCCTCCCATTCTGTATATGCTTTTTTCATTTTTATTGCCCAGATGTAGTACTTTGCATTTTACCCTGTTAAAAACCATTCTGTTGGTTGCTGCCCACTGCTCCAGTTTATTTAGGTCTTTTTGAATCCTCTCTCTCTCTTCTCTAGTATTAGCTATCCCTCCTAGCTTTGTGTCATTAGCAAATTTAATCAGTTTACCCTCAATTCCTTCATCTAAATCATTGATAAAGATGTTGAACAATACAGGTCCCAGGACGGAGCCCTGTGGTACCCCACTTGAGACATTCATCCAGCTGGATGTGAAGCCATTTACAACCACCCTTTGAGTCCGATCACTAAGCCAGTTATGAATCCACCTAACAGTTGCCTGGTCCATTGCATACTTGGTCATTTTTTCAATAAGGATGGTGTGAGATACTTTGTCAAATGCTTTGCTGAAGTCAAGATATACTATATCTACAGCATTTCCCTGATCCACCCAGTCAGTGATTCTGTCATAGAAGGAAATTAAGTTAGTCCATACTGACTTAGGAGATTTCCCGGCAGATTGGCCTCAACTAGGAGGAGCAGTAATAATACCTGTGATCCACTTCTTTCAACAGCAAGAAGACCCTCCACAGCAAGTAGAACCTGTAAGTGCTTCAGAAGAGCCTGCTCAAGAAGAATCCCCGGTTGGAGCAGAGCAAGAAGGCCCAGCCAATGGTATACTTGCCAGTCCCCTAGAGCGGTTAAGGCAACCCTGCAGTCCCCCAACATTTAGAACGGACAGAATGGGAGGTAGTGCAAACACTAGTGCATCACACATCCCAGTACCATGTAGGTCGACACGTAGCACACGAGGTCAGACCCCTGTCAGATACAGAGAATAGAGAAGGAAACTCTGACAGTGTAGATAGTTGCCCCTGGGGTATTGTCTTGTGTATTTGCATGTATGTGTATCTTGATATGTGCTTTGCCTTACTAATGGACAATTTAAGTGATATGGACACTTCCCTTGTTATCTCTAGTTACCCGAAAGGGTACATAAAGAACTTTGTGGCTGAGGACTGTGTGCAGCCCAAAAACTGTTTGCTGTAAATAATTGCACTCCCTGGAGTGCCCCTTTAGGTGACCTCAGAACAAAAACCTGTCTGGCGTGGCAGAAGTGGAGGTCCAACTCAGGATTGCCATGCCCTGCAGCCACCCCAGGGCCTACGTTGAGGGTTTGCTTTGGACAGGTCCCTCACGCTACCTTGTACTTTACCCGTGAGATGGACAACCTGTCACGGGACCTCACCGGAACAGACTTAAATTCTGAGGTTGCTTGTTGTATGTATGTATATATTTATTATTTATAATGTTTTATTATGCAACGTTCAAGCAAAGTGCCTCCCATAAAGGAAAGAGTTATTGTTGTTACCTGTTATAAAAATTACTTCAGTCCGGGAGTACTGAGCTTTGCTAGGGGGGAATGTGGCGCACTGCTGCACATTGGTGCCACAGATCCCAGAGGGGTGCATGGACGGACTTCTCCACAAGAGGCCCTCATAGCATTCACACACCTCCACCCTACCACCTCAGACCACCAGGGGGAGCCCGGATAGGGATATATATAAAGGGAGGGTGGAGCTAGTCTGTCTAGAGTCTACAGAGAGTAGAGTCTTAGTTTCAGTCAGGAGTCTAGAGAACAGGTTCCTCAGGGGACAGAGCTAGTTCCAGTTCCTGCAGAAGATGAGCCTGAGAGAGGTCAATCTGCAGTGGAGCCCAGCCAGTTCCTCAAGAGAGAGTTCAGACTCAGTGAGCTCAGATTAGTGAGCCGGGAGCGTGCTGACGCTCAGAGAGCGGCAAAGGGTAGCGAGGCCTACTGCCCATGTGAAGCCTAGTGAGGGCCCCGAGCGTGGCCGAAGGAGAGTGGAGTTAGCTGTTAAGCTCAGACAGAAGTGAGTCCATGAGCTGACAGTGTGCCGATGCTCAAAGAGCAGTGAAGACGCAGCACGCCAGCTGCCGAGTAGTGAGGGCACCGAGTGTGGTCGACGGCGAGGAGAAAAGGAGAGTGGAGCTAAGGGGGCAGAGGAGCATAGTAAGCTCACCCCGTTATACAAACCGGACACCGGGTCCGAGCCTACAGGGACCCTTTACACCCAGTAGGGATAACCGGAATCCCAGGAGGACTACAAGTCCCTGGCAAACCTGAAGCTAGACACCTACTGGACCAGGAACCACGAAGGCCCCGACGTCCAGGGAAAGTGGTTACCAACCAGAGGTACTACTTCTGAGCAACAGGTGACATAAAAGCAGGACACTAGTGTTGATCGAGCACTAAAATGCTCGGGTGCTCGAAGCTCGGGCCGAGCTCACCGTGATACTCGGGTGCTCGACCCGAGCAACGAGCCCGATGTTAGTCTATGGGAGACCCGAGCATTTTTGCAGCGGCACCCCCGGCAGTCTTTTAAAAGCCTAACAAGTGCTCAAAACGATAGTGACAGTGCTCAAATGACATGGGGACAGCATGGGGATCACCCCAGGAAGCATTTCTGACCCCCAGGTCACTGCTGTCAACAACGTGGTCAGAGGTATTAAGCCACTTTTAAGGGCTCACAATAAAACGTTCAAACACGAAACTGAAACTGCTTTCCTGTGAAATTTGTTAAGGAAGTTCCTTTCCAGGGTAAAGACTTGTGCTTAAGGTAAAATAAATAACCCCCCAAAAAAATACTCCTCCACACGTTGGGCTATGTTCACAAGTAGCATTTTTTATGCGTTTTTGCACTTTTGTATTGCTTTCAACCGTGACAAATGCATTCACTGGGAAATGTCATTTTAACATTTTACAACCTTATCTCGCCATGTGCTGTGTGACACATGCATACAGTGCTGAAAAGACATGGGAACAGCATGGGGAAGACCCCTGGAAGCATCTCTGACACCCAGGTCACTGCCTAAAAGTGTGCCCATCAGAAGTGATCCTTGCCGCATCAGAAGATGCAGACTTGCAACTATTCCGGTGCAAGTCCTTGTCCCAGGGCAGTGTTCAATTGTACCTCCCCCATTCCTTGCAATGCAAGCGCAAATATGCAGCCAACCACCCACCCACCCGCAGGCTGCAATACTATACTGCTAGCTTGCACTTGAAATGGGGCCTTTTAGTTTGGAGGAGTCCGAAGCTGACCACTACCTCATGGCTGCTTCGGCAGCGAGGTATCCACACTCAGTCCCCAGCTGCCTGGCGGCCGGGTGTCCACGCTTGGTCCCCGGTCGCCCCCCGGCCGGGTGTCCACACACCAGGGGGCGGCCGGGTGTCCACGCTCGGTCCCCAGCCGCCAGGGGGCGGCCGGGTGTCCATACTCGGTCCCCAGCAGCCCCGCGGCCGGGTGTCCACACACGGTCCCCAGCCGCCTGGGGGCAGCCGGGTGTCCATAAATGGTCCCCAGCCGCCTCTATTTCTCCTGTCACCTTCCTACACACTTTTCTTAGCCTGGCCTGCTTTAGGGCAGCATTGGACGAGCCCACCAGAGAACCAGACTCCTCCGGTGGGCCCTGGCTTCTCCATCAGGGGAGTTGAGAGTGCCAAGATTAGTAGCATGATGATGATGATAGAAGTTAGCATCTGCTTTGTTTTCTTGGAATGCAAGCGTAAGTGTGCAGCCTGCCACCCACCCACTCCCTGGCTGCAATACCATACTGCTAGCTTGCACTTGAAATGGGGCCTTTTTGCTTGGAGGAAGCTGAAGCTGGCCACGACCTCATGGCTGTTTAGGCAGCGAGGTATCCATACTCAGTTCCCAGCCGCTCCTATTTGTCCCAGTGTGCCTTATACATAAGATTAAGCACGCATACCAAAACATTACCTGTGCCCTCCCCAGTGCATTAAGTGGGAAGGACAGCCTATTCCGCTGTAATGTGTGGATGCCAAACCCCTGTTCATGGTAATACGAAGATGCCTCCCACCCAGCACCTGTCGTTGCAGATTTGCACATCGAGAGGCTGAAGTTCTTGCCCATTCTTTCATGCAAAACAGCTCGAGCTCATTGAGGTTGGATGGAGAGCGCTTGTGAACAGCAGTTTTCAGCTCTTTCCACAGATTCTCGATTGGATTCAGGTCTGGACTTTGACTTGGCCATTCTAACACCAGGATACGTTTATTTTTTAACCATTCCATTGTAGATTTTGCTTTATGTTTGGGATCATTGTCATGTTGGAAGATAAATCTCCGTCCCAGTCTCAGGTCTTTTGCAGACTTCAACAGGTTTTCTTCCAGAATGGTCCAGTATTTGGCTCCGTCCATCTTCCCATCAATTTTAACCATCTTCCCTGTCCCTGCTGAAGAAAAGCAGGCCCAAACCATAATTCTGCCACCACCATGTTTGACAGTGGGGATGGTGTTTTGAGGGTGATGAGCTGTGTTGCTTTTACGCCAAACATATCGTTTTGCATTGCGGCCAAAAAGTTTGATTTTGGTTTCATCTGACCACAGCACCTTATTCCACATGTTTGGTGTGTCTCCCAGGTGGCTTGTGGCAAACTTCAAATGAGACTTTTTATGGATATCTTTGAGAAATGGCTTTCTTCTTGCCACTCTTCCATAAAGGCCAGATTTGTGCAGTGTACGACTGATTGTTGTCCTATGGACAGACTCTCCCACTTCAGCTGTAGATCTCTGCAGTTCATCCAGAGTGATCATGGGCCTTTTGGCTGCATCTCTGATCAGTCTTCTCCTTGTTCGAGATGAACGTTTAGAGGGACTTGGTAGATTTGCAGTGGTCTGATACTCCTTCCATTTCAATATGATCGCTTGCACAGTGCTCCTTGAGATGTTTAAAACTTGGGAATTCTTTTTGTATCCAAATCCAGCTTTAAACTTCGCCACAACAGTATCTCAGACCTGCCTGGTGTGTTCCTTGGTCTTCATGATGCTCTCTGCACTTGAAACAGAACCCTGAGACTATCACAGAGCAGGTGCATTTATACGGAGACTTGATTACACACAGGTGGATTCTATTAATCATTACCAGTCATTTAGGACAACATTGGATCATTCAGAGATCCTCACTGAACTTCTGGAGCGAGTTTGCTGCACTGAAAGTAAAGGGGCCGAATAATATTGCACGCCCCACTTTTCAGTTTTTATTTTTTTTTTTTTTAAAAAAAGTTTAAAATATCCAATAAATTTCGTTCCACTTCACGATTGCGTCCCACTTGTTGTTGATTCTTCCCCAAAAATTTAGAATTTTATATCTTTATATTTGAAGCTAGAAATGTGGCAAAAGGTAGAAAAGTTCAAGGGGGCCAAATACTTTCACAATGCACTGTATATGCATAGAGTGATGTACTTAATGTGTTCTGCTATCAGATTACTAAAGAGTTAACAATCCTGCCCTGCTTTTCATATATGGCAATGAGGTCACATGGTGAGACCACTTGACCAAGTCCTGAGCTTAGTACTAAGGGAGAAGGAGAGATACAGAGCCATTAGAGTGAAGTGGTTGTCTTTGCCTGGAAGCTGAAGGAACAGGTAGGAAGTTCAAAGCTCCTATGTATGATGAGAAGACCACAGCCTCAGCTGCAATCAGCTTTGTAATAGACTGTGCATATAAGCAGAAGATAGTACCTATGAATCACTGCACCATTTATTAATCTGCATTATCATACTGGAAAGTAACTGTACTTGCTGCATTGGAATGGAAACTCTGCTGAATCATCAATTGTCTGGATTTACCTGTGTTTGTATGCAACAAGTAGTATCAATAGCCTATTGGCCGCTCTGTTTTTCTGGACTATCGGGTGCACAACATACCATCACACCAGGAAAGAAATGTTAATGCAGTGCACCCTGGCATCAGAAAGTACATTTATTTTACTTTTATTCCTGCCTTACTGAAGTGTTGATACCCGCACACCACATGTGTGTGATCTATGGCAATGTAGTGCATCACTGGCATTACACATGCTCAAAACCTTCCCAGGCCTCAAGAAAGCCAGAAACACTGGCTTAGAGTGAGAGGCCCGAGATTCCAACACGAGCATCAGAGGATCAGAAAATGTAGTGAGGACCTTGATGGGTGGTGGTGAGTATTAGTTGGACCAAAGAGATAAGCAACGAGTAAAAGGATTTTTTATTTATTTTAGCTTTTGTATGGCCCTTTATGGTTCAAAAACTGTAGATCACCATTTTGCTGAATCCATACAGATGTGAATTAAAAAAAAATCCACAATTGTGGATTTTTGTAAAATTCAAGTAGAATTCAATTCAACTAAAGTTTATTCACTCATCTCTACTTCTGACATCTTTCTGCAGGAGCAATTCCAGGCCAGAAGAGGACCTCTCTTGGTGGGGGACAGCCTGGGACCATGGATTGATGAGTATTGAGTATGGGAGAGAGGGTGGTGTCACAATGTAGATTCTAATTAATTGCAAAAGGATGGGGGCACAATGTATATTGTAATGAATTGCTGGGGAAATACAGGGTGTTATAATTGCTTGGAGGTGGGGGGTAAAATGTACTGTAATAATTGCTGGGGGGGGCACAATGTGTATTATAAAAAATTGCTGTGGACTGAGTGTGAATGGTGTGAATTTTAATTAATTGCTGGGGCACAGTGTATGTTATGATTAATTGCATCGGACAATGTTTAGATTATAATTAATTATTGAGGGCACAGTGTGCATTAGATATAATTGGTAGGGCACAATGTGAACTATAATTCATGTCAGGGGAAAACGTGTGTAATGATTCATTTCTGGGTGCACAGTGTATATTATAATTCATTTCTGGGGTACAGTGTATAATATAATTCATTCCTATGGTACACTGTATATCATTTATTTTATAGAGAACTGTAAATACTGTAATTAATTTTATAGATATGGTGCACATTTTAATTTATTATAGGGGTCACAGTGTGCAGTATAATTCTTTTTAAAGGGCAGTTTATATATTTTTTCTGGGGGTACAACAGATTAATATTAATTTCAGGTGATACGATGTGGCACAGAAGGCACAGCTTGTGACTTTATTTAGAGGGAACAGTGTGTGGATCTATTTACAGGGGGCACAGTTTGTGACAGTATAAGAATAATGTCTTTGTACAGTAGGTTAAATAAGTATTGAACATGTCACCAATTCTTAAAGTAAATAGATTTCTAAAGGTGCTATTAACATGAAATTCTCACCAGATGTCGGTAACAACCCATCCAGTCCACACAGGCAAATAAATCAAACCATAGATGTCCATAAATTATGTGTAATAATGAGAATTGACATAGGGAAAAACTATTGAACATGCTTACTGAAAATGAATTAATACTTCGCACAAAAGCCTTTGTTGGTGATGACAGCTTCAAGATGCTTCCTGTATGGAGAAACTAGTTGCATGCATTGCTCAGGTGTGATTTTGGCCTATTCTTCCACACAAACACTCTTCAAATCCTGAAGAGTGGGCTCCTTCCATGAGCTTCCATAAATTTTCTATTAGATTCAGGTCAGGTGATTGGCTGGGCCATTCTAGCAACTTTATTTTCTTTCTCTGAAACCAATTGAGAGTTTCCTTGGTTGTGCGTTTGGGATCATTGTTTTGCTGAAATGTCCATCTTCATTATCCTGGTAGATGGCAGCAGATTTTTATTAAGAATGTCTGGGTACATTTGACCATTCATCCTTCTTTCAATAACATCAAGTTTTCCAGTGCCGTATGCTGAAAAAAAGCCCAAACCATGATGTTCCCACCTCCAAACTTCACTGTTGGTATGGTGTTTTTCGGGTGATATGATGTGCCTTTTGGCCTCCAAACATAGTGTGTATCATAGCATCCAAAGAGTTACATTCTGGTCTTCATCAGACCGTATTATATTCTCCCAGTATTTCATAGGCTTGTCTAAATGTTGTTGAGCAAACTTTAAATGTGCTTGAATATGATTTTTGATCAGCAATTCAGTCTTGCAGGAAAACTGTTTGGGCGCACAGCAGGGCTCGGAAGGAAAGGAGCGCTATTTGACTTTTTTAATGCAAAATTTGCTGGAATAATTAGTAGATGCCATATTGCGTTTGGAGAGCCCCTGATGTGCCTAAACAGTGGAAACCTCCCACAAGTGACACCATTTTGGAAACTAGACCTATTGGGAACTTATCTAGATGTGTGATGAGCACCTTGAACCCCCAGGTGCTTCATAGAAGTTTATAAAATTGAGCCGTGAAAATAACAATTTAACATATTTCCCACAAAAATGTTTTTTAGCCCCAAATTTAGAATTTTTATAAGAGTAACAGGAGAAATTGCATTATACAATTTGTTGTGCAATTTCACCTGAGTACGATGATACTCAATATGTGGAGGAAAACTACTGTTTGGGCACACAGAAGGGCTTGGAAGTGAAGGAGCGCCATTTGACTTTTTGACTGCAAAATTTGCTGGAATAATTAGTGAACACCTAGTTGCGTTTGAAGAGCCCCTGATGTGCCTAAACAGTGGAAACCCATTCATAATTGACACCATTTTGGAAACAAGACCCCTCAGGGAACTTATCTAAATGTGTGGTGAACAACTTGAACCCCCAGGTGCTTCACAAAAGTTTATAACATTGAGTCGTGAAAATAAAAATTTCACATATTTCCCACAAAAATGTTTTTTTAGCCCCAAATTTTGCATTTTCATGAAGGTAACAGGAGAAATTGCACCATACAATTTGTTGTGCAATTTCTCTTGAGTATGCAGATACCCCATATGTAGGGGGAAAACTACTGATGGCATGCACGGCAGATGTCAGAAAAGAAGGAGTGGCGGTTTGGAACGCAGACTTTGACAGAATGGTCTACGGGAGTATTGTTGCGTTTGGAGAGCCCCTGATGTGCCTAAACAGTGGAAAAACCCCACAAGTAACCCCATTTTGGAAACTAGACCCCTCAAGGAATTTATCTAGATGTGTGGTGAGCACCTTGAACCCACAGGTGCTTCATAGAATTTTACAACGTTGATCTGTAAAAATGAAAAAAATATATTTTTCCCACAAAAGTATTGTTTCAGCCACCATTTTTTGCATTTTCACAAGGATAGCAGGAAAAAATGGACTTTAAAATTTGTTTTGCAGTTTCTCCTGAGTACGCCAATACCCCATATGTGGTCAAAAACTACTTTTGAGGAACAGGGGAAAGTTCAGAAGGGAAGGAGCACCATATTGAAGTTCATATTTTGCAGGACTGGTTTGACAGTGCCATGTGATATTGGCAGAGCCCCTGAGATGCAAGAACAGCAAAACCCTCATAAGAGTCCCCATTTTACAAACTACACCTCTCAATGAATTCCTATAGGTGTGCAGTGAGCATGTTGACACCACATGTGCCTCACAGATTTTTAAACCATTGGGCGGTGAAGAAAGAATAATTACATTTTTACCACCAAAGTTTTGTTTTAGCCCCAGATTTTACATTTTCACACTGGGAAATGGGTAAAATGGCACCAAAATTTGTCACACAATTTCTGCTGAATGTAGAAATACCCTATATGTGGCTGTACAGCACTGCTTAGCCACACGGAGAGACTCAGAAGGGAAAGAGCGCTATTTGCCTCCTGAAGTGCAGATTTTCCTAGAATATTTTGTGGACTCCATATACAGAACCCCTAAGTGCTAGAGGAGCAGAATCTCCCCTCAAGTGACCCCACTTTGGAAATTATATCCCTTTGGGAATTTATCTACAGGTGTGGTGAGTATTTTAACTACATAGGTGTTTTCCAGAAACAAGCAGCAATGTATGTTGATGAGTGAAAATTGCAAACTACCGTTGTAGTGACCAGTACGTTGTAGTGACCAGTATGTTGTAGTGACCAGTACTTTGTAGTGACCAGTACATTATGCCCAGTTAATTCTTGTGGAAACATGCACCCGTAAATTAGGCGAGCTTTCATCGCTACAGAAATGCCAAACATGTGGTCGCTAACTGCAGTTTAGGCACACTGTGTGGCTCAGAAGGGAGGGGAGCATTTGGATTTTAGAGTACAGAATTTCCTGAATTTATTTTTGGGGGCAAGGGCCATTTCGCTTTTCCAAAGCCTTTTTGATACCCCTATATTTCCATTAACAGATGCTGGACCTGAGTGGGGATTTGCTTTTCTTGTGGATTGAGTGGAAGTTTTTATTGTGATCCAAAATGTTATGTAAAATGTTCCCATTTATCCGGTGTTCTATGCTGAGCACTGATACTGGGGCTTTAAATTAAATCTTCGAGTGATGTAATTCAGATGAAACATCCGACGGATCCATTTACTATAATAAGGCAGCAAAGTTACTCTGGACTCCATCTGGTCTCTGTTCAGAAATGTCCTTTTTTCAGAGGTGTACAAAACTGTGGCCGACGACACTTTTATGCACGCCTAATAAAAAGACGGACACCGTCAGATCACAGGCCAGACAGCATCCACAGTGCCTCCATCTGCCTCATTATAGGGAATCTTCCACTGGGGGTTCTGTCTGAATCATGTATTTCAGAGATTTTCACAGAAACCCCGGTGTAAGTGCTCAGTGCAGAGCGCAGGATAAATGTGAGCTGAGCCTTACTGCAATCTTTGGGAGGCAGAATGAACAAATCAAAAGTTGGTGAAGAATTGGTTTTATTTATTTTTCTCATGCGGTATAAGTGATTAGACGACTTTATTCTTCGGGTCCGTGTGATTACAGCGATACCAGATTTATATTGGGTTTTTATGTTTGGCTGTTGTCACACACTAAAAAACAATTTGTTTTTGCAAAAAATAGTTTTTGCATCACCATATTTTGAGAGCTATAATTTTTCCATATTTCTGCTGACAGAGTAATGTGAGGGCTTGTTTTTTGCGAGGTACTTTGACGTTTTTATTGGTACCATTTTCAGGCACATGACATTTTTTGATCGCTTTCTATTACGATTTTTGGGAGGCAGAATAAATAAAATTCAGGAATTGTTTTTTTGGGTGTTTTATTATGCCGTTCTGCTTATGGTAAAATTGATAAGGCAGATTTATTCTTCGGGTCAGTACGATTACAGCGATACCCCATATATATATATTTTTTTATGTTTTAGGGCTTTTACACAGTAAAAACTAATTTGTAGAAAAAATAATTTATTTTTGCATCGCTTTATTCTGAAAGCTATTACATTTTTATCTCTCGCCTGATGGGGCTGTATGGTGGCTTGTTTTTTGAGGGACAAGATGCCGTTTTCAGAGATACCATTTTTATCTACATTCATTTTTTCATCGCGTTTTATTCCACTTTTTGTTTAGCGGTATGATGATAAAGCTTTTTTTTCCCTTTTTTTGTTTTTCTGCCGTTCACTAAAGGGGTTAACTAGTGGGACATTTTTATAGGTCAGGTCGCTCCAGATATGGCGATACCAAATATGTGTACTTTTATTGTGTTTTTTTTTCATAATAATATTTATTTATGGGTACAATATACTGCATATACAGTACAGACCAAAAGTTTGGACACACCTTCTCATTTAAAGTTTTTTCTGTATTTTCATGACTATGAAAATTGTACATTCCCACTGAAGGCTTCAAAACTGTGAATTAACACATGTGGAATTATATACTTAACAAAAAAGTGTGAAACAACTGAAAATATGTCTTATTGTCTAGGTTCTTCAAAGTAGCCACCTTTTGCTTTGATGACTGCTTTGCACACTCTTGGCATTCTCTTGACGAGCTTCAAGAGGTAGTCACCAGAAATGGTCTTCCAACAATCTTGAAGGAGTTCCCAGAGATGCTTAGCACTTGTTGGCCCTTTTGCCTTCACTCTGCGTTCCAGCTCACCCAAAACCATTTTGATTGGGTTCAGGTCTGGTGACTGTGGAGGCAAGGTCATCTGGCGTAGCACCCCATCACTCTCCCTCTTGGTCAAATAGCACTTACACAGCCTGGAGGTGTGTTTGGGGTCATTGTACTGTTGAAAAATAATTGATGGTCCAACTAAACGCAAACCGGATGAAATAGCATGCCGCTGTTAGATGCTGTGGTAGCCATGCTGGTTCAGTATGCCTTCAATTTTGAATAAATTGCAAACATTGTCACCAGCAAAGCACCCCCACACCATCACACCTCCTCCTCCATGCTTCACGGTGGGAACCAGGCATGTAGAGTCAATCCGTTCACCTTTTCTGCGTCGCACAAAGACACGGTGGTTGGAACCAAAGATCTCAAATTTGGACTAATCAGACCAAAGCACAGATTTCCACTGGTCTAATGTCCATTCCTTGTGTTCTTTAGCCCAAACAAGTCTCTTCTGCTTGTTGCCTGTCCTTAGCAGTGGTTTCCTAGCAGCTATTTTACCATGAAGGCCTGCTGCACAAAGTCTCCTCTTAACAGTTGTTGTAGAGATGTGTCTACTGCTAGAACTCTGTGTGGCATTGACCTGGTCTCTAATTTGAGCTGCTGTTAACCTGCGATTTCTGAGGCTGGTGACTCAGATAAACTTATCCTCAGAAGCAGAGGTGACTATTGGTCTTTCTTTCCTGGGGCGGTCCTCATGTGAGCCAGTTTCTTTGTAGCACTTGATGGTTTTTGCAAATGCACTTGGCGACACTTTCAAAGTTTTCCCAATTTTTCGCACTGACTGACCTTCATTTCTTAAAGTAATGATGGCCACTTGTTTTTCTTTACTTAGCTGCTTTTTTCTTGCCATAATACAAATTCTAAGTCTATACAGTAGGACTATCAGCTGTGTATCCACCTGACTTCTGCACAACACAACTTATGGTCCCAACCCCATTTATAAGGCAAGAAATCCCACTTATTAAACCTGACAGGGCACACCTGTGAAGTGGAAACCATTTCCGGTGACTACCTCTTGAAGCTCATCAAGAGAATGCCAAGAGTGTGCAAAGCAGTCATCAAAGCAAAAGGTGGCTACTTTGAAGAACCTAGAATATAAGACATATTTTCAGTTGTTTCACACTTTTTTGTTAAGTATATAATTCCACATGTGTTAATTCATAGTTTTGATGCCTACAGTGTGAATGTACAATTTTCAAAGCCGTGAAAATACAGAAAAATCTTTAAATGAGAAGGTGTGTCCAAACTTTTGGTCTGTACTGTATATATATATATATATATTTATTTTGTGATTTTTTTTAAACATATTTTTACAACTTTTTTTTATTTTTTTACTTTGTCCCACTATGGGACTTTCACTTTCTTCAGGCTGATTGTTGTAATAAGGCATAGCAATGCAGGAGCACTGCTTTGCCTTATAAGGCTATGTTCATACATTGCGTTTTTTCAACATTTTTTTCTGCAGCAAAACCTGATCTCTGTGCAGGAAAGAAGCTGCATCAAAAACTCAGGTTTTGATGTGTTTTTTGGTGCATTTTTTAGGATCCCAAAATTCAGCTTTGCTTCTACCACCGAAGCATGAACACAGGTCACCAATGCAAGACCTACGTGAAACCATATTAACCAGAATTTGAAATGTAACAGTAGGGGAGGTGATTTGTTCAGGAATAGTTTACCTAAGACACGGGCAGTGCATTGAGTTTGTATGACACTATTTCATACTATGGTCTGCCATTCAGTTGCACAGGCAATGTTCAATTTCACACCTCCCTGGGTATTGTTTAATCTCACACGTAGCTCAGCTAATGTTTACACTTTATACATCACTAATTTTATTAAACTCCATGTCAGTGACCAAGACAAGATGGTAAAATCACAAAAATAATTGTGTTTCACATACTGTTGTACTTACTTATTTTCACTAAAAACGCAGAAAAATCTGATAGCTATGTTCACACTAGGCATTTTTTGAATAAACGCTGAAAGAAGTGACATGCTCTATTCGTCAAAAAAACATGCAAAACACAAAATACTGATCGAACAAAAGCCAAGGAGTGTGCATGAGATTTCTGGAATCTCATAGACTTTGCTGGTACTGTGAAACGCAGCTTAAAATTTGCATTAAAAAAAGCATAAAAAAACCGCTGAAAAAACACAATGTGTGAACATAGCCTAACTGTCAGCCCTGCAGACACAAGTTAGTTAGATCATGCTCTGCGCATGATCTAACCACCTTGCTTGTGCCTAGTGACCCGGATGTAATCATGATGACATCGGGTCACCAGAGTAACGATTGGGCCCTCGCAATGAAGTTGTGGGTGTGCAGATCCGAGAGCAGAGGGGCTTCTCTCCCTCTGACTGCTCGCGAAATGTTGCCATAGCAGCATTTAATGAGGTTAAAGTGCCGGGAGTTGTGCGGGCAGAATTAGCTGACACACAGCCTCTGTGCGCGCAAAATCGCCATGACATATCCATACGTCCACGTTCGTTATGTACCAGGCAACCTAGATGCATGGATACGTTTCAGGCCATAAAGGGGTTAATTGATGGAAAAGTAAATAATTGTTAAAAGTCTTACAGAGAGATGCAGCACTCTTGAAACAACTTACATACTGGGACGTGATCACAGAATCATCAAAAGCTTTGTTGAAAATAGTCAACAGGGTTGCAAAAACATGCTGAGAAAAAGACACACATTAACTAACAAAGATTTGAGGAGAATCAAGCATTAAGTGACCTGGAACCCAATATCCGTCAGTGCTGTCATATTTCAGAAGTACAAGGTGTTCAATGCTCACAGACATGGCCAAGGTGGACAAAGACTCAACCACCAATGGAACAAGACACTAAAGTTGGAACATCAAGACTGGTGTTAGGCGCAGGAAAAGCTACTCAGTAGCGACTCACATTGGACCAGCAAAAGCTCAGTCATAGATGCACTTTGCGCAAGCCACCACAGGTGGGAAAGTCCTTAAGGCAGGAATATTCTTAACCCACTCCCGAAGCATGGGGAGCAGACCCCCTCCCCCTTAACAGTGCATCGTGACCACATTTTTTGCTTACATTTATTTTTCTATTTTCTTCCTCTAAAACCTAGGTGTGTCTAATAGTCCGGTGCATCTTATAGTCTGAAAAATATGGTATCTAAAAATACAAATTGCCTCATAATGGTGCATACAGTGTACAGTTCCTCCAGGCTTCCTACTTGCCAGTGGGTGGTGACTGAAGCGGCGCCGGCACCACCCCTGTGACTGAAAGAGTGAACCTGCCAAGGGGAATAAAGATCAGAGGAATATAGTTAATTTCCTCCCGACAACAGGGCTCTCCGTGCGGCGGCCACATAGTGTCAGAATGCTATTAACCTGCATATTAACCCCATATCTACAGGTTAATAGGTTATTTGACATGACAGGTTCCCTTTAAATGTCTCTGTCACGCAATGTGTGTGAAAGACTAAGTGCAACACAAAAGGAAGAGGGGAAAGGGAGCCCAGACTCTAGGGAAAGGGAGGAGTGGAGACCTTCTAGGCTGATCTGATATCACCATGTCTCCACTAGTGTCCCTATATTGGTTCCTCGCCAATCGCCGCACGCGAACCTAAACCCTGTATTTCCCTAGTAGAGATGAGTGGTGTTCGACTCGAACTGTTCGCCAATCTCAAATTCGAGATGTTTTGGGCGGTGTTCGAGCCGTTCGACGAACACGAACGATTTGAAAAAAATCCGGCTGTTCGAGGTTATGTTCGATAACTGTTCGTGCACCAAAATCGTAACTGGATTTTTTCACAGTAATGCTGTTAATCAATGTTAATACACAGTTTGAGTGTACAGTGGGCGGGGGGAGGGGCAGGGGATGGATCTCTGCAGAAATAATGAAGATCTCCATTTTTTTTTTCTTTCCCGCATTTACAGTGGGGAGGTGCAGTCTGTCAGCCTATCAGCAGCGCACACATGCAGCGAAGTGCTTTTTTTCACACAAGCAAGGGCATGTGTCATTGGCTGTGTATGTCACATGTCCTTGCCCTATAAGACCCAGCCATTTTCCACGTCGCCACCATTTCCTCACTGCTGCAGCTGAGTGTTAGACGGCACCGCTGCTGCTGTGGGCGCTATACTTTCTAACTGTGTGAATTGCAAGCGAAATTGCTCTTAAATAGACAGATAGGTTGGGAGTAGGGACTAGTTGTAATTGCAGCCCTTTTGAGGGCTAGGTTACAGCATTTCCTAGGACTTTTTGCCAAGCAGGTCTGTTTTAGTGCTGTGCAAGTGTTTTTCACAGCATTTGGCTAAATCTAGCTAAGCAAATCCTTTTGGGCCTCTTGCAGTGTGTGTTAGTCAGTGGAGTAGCCTATCTGTGTTGCAAGCTACAACACCTGTGTATGTAATACAAATTTTTTACTGCACCTAGCCAAGTAAAACCTTTTGGGCATAGTAGCAGTGTGTGGTACTCAATCTATTAGGCCATCTATACTAAGCTCCACCAGCTTTGAAATTAATAATAATTTTTAGCTGCATCTAGCCCGGAAAATAATTTTGGGCATAGTAGCAGTGTGTGGTACTCATTGTATTAAGCCATCTATACCAAGCTCCACCAGCTTTGAAATTAATAAAAAAATTTAGCTGCATCTAGCCCGGAAAATAATTTTGGGCATAGTAGCAGTGTGTGGTACTCATTGTATTAGGCCATCTATACCAAGCTACACCAGCTTTGAAATTAATAATAATTTTCAGCTGCATCTAGCCCGGAAAATAATTTTGGGCATAGTAGCAGTGTGTGGTACTCAATGTATTAGGCCATCTATACCAACTCCACCAGCTTTGAAATTAATAATAATTTTTAGCTGCATCTAGCCCGGAAAATAATTTTGGGCATAGTAGCAGTGTGTGGTACTCATAGTATTAGGCCATCTATACCAAGCTCCACCAGCTTTGAAATTAATAATAATTTTTAGCTGCATCTAGCCCGGAAAATAATTTTTCTTCCCAATAGTGGTAGCAATAGAAATATGGTGCGCGCGCCTGGCTAAAAAAAATATACGCTTCATAACAATTAACACCAGCCTAGCGCACTGCATTAATAAGATGGCATCATCGTCTCTCCCAGTGCTAGGCCTACTACGCCGGCTAGCATTCCTGTGCCTAAAACACAATATATGGGTCCACGCTAGCCATGATGCTGAGGGGTCTAACGCTGCTGCTAACACTTTATCACAATTCAATTGGCAGATTTTCACAGAGCTCCTCCCCAATGCTCACCCATCGGGCAACACTTGCCCACCCTCCCTATGGGATCTAGTGGCGAATAGTTGATGCCATTAATCAGAGCGTCAGTTGCCCCGTCGACGTGGCAAGCATACGGTAAGGTATGGGAAGAGTGGACACGACTAGTATCAGGCAGACGGGTTGACCAATGTGAACAAGCCAGATTACAAGTCACCATAGAATTTCTCCACCAGCTAATGATGAGGGGCATATCAGGGGCGTCAGCGCAGCGGTGTCTGACCGGAGAAGCATTTCACTTCCAACTACTGAATTGGGGAGATGTGACAAAGAGATTCATCATCAGACAATCCATAAAAGGGTGGAAAAGGGGTCAGCCAAGTCAGGAGTGTAGACGTCCCGTCCCGTGTCACTAAAACTGATTTCTCACATCATATCCCTAACACCATTAACATGACACTAGAGATGAGCGTTGTTCTACTCGAACTGTTCGCCAATCTCAAATTCGAGCTGTTTTGGGCGGTGTTCGAGCCGGTCGGCGAACACGAACAATTTGAGAAAAATTCGGCTGTTCGAGGTTATGTTCGATAACTGTTCGTGCACCAAAATCATAACTGGATTTTTTCTCAGTAATGATGAAAATTAATGTTAATACGCAGTTTGAGTGTACAGCGGGGCGGGGGGAGGGGCAGGGGATGGATCTCTGCAGGAACAATGAAGATCTCCATTTTTTTTTCTCTTTCCCGCATTTGCAGTGGGGAGGTGCAATCTGTCAGCCTATCAGCAGCGCACACACGGAGCGAAGTGCTTTTTTTCACACAAGCAAGGGCATGTGTGATTGGCAGTGTATGTCACATGTCCTTGCCCTATAAGACCAAGCCATTTTTCCCGTCGCCACCATTTTCTCACTGCTGCAGCTGCGTGTTAGACGGCACCGCTGTTGCTGTGTGCGCTATACCTTGTTAATTTCAAGCCAATTTTCGCACAAATATACAGATAGCTTGGGAGTAGGGAATAGTTGTGATTGCAGTCCTTTTAAGGACTAGGTTACAGCATTTCCTACGACTTTTATCAGGCAGGTCTGTGCTCTTAAATAGATAGATTGTGGGAGTAAAGACTAATTGTAATTGGAGTCCTTTTCAGGACTAGGTTACATCAGTTCCTATCAGTTTTTGCCAGGCAGGTCTGTGCCAGTGCTGTGCAAGTTTTTTTCACAGCATTTGGCTGAATCTAGCAAAGCTAATCCTTTTTGGCCTATTGCAGAGTGTGTTAGTCAGTGGAGTAGCCTATCTGTGTTGCAAGATATACCACCTGTGTATAGAATACCAATTTTTTTACTGCACCTAGTGAAGTAAAATCTTTTGGGCATAGCATCATTCTATTAGTCCATCTATACTGACCTCCATCAGGTTGCAAACTGAATATAATTTTTTTCTGCATCTAGCTCTGAAAAAATATTTGGGCTTCTAGCGGTGTGTGGGACTTGGTCTATTAGTCCATCTATACTGACCTCCATCAGGTTGCAAATTAAAAATAATTTTTTTCTGCATCTAGCTCTGAAAAAATATTTGGGCTTCTAGCAGTGTGTGGGACTTGGTCTATTAGTCCATCTATACTGACCTCCATCAGGTTGCAAATTAAAAATAATTTTTTTCTTCATTTATCTCTGAAAAAATATTTGGGCTTCTAGCAGCGTGTGGGACTTGTTCTATTAGTCCATCTATACTGACCTCCATCAGGTTGCAAATTAAAAATAATTTTTTTCTGCATCTAGCTCTGAAAAAATATTTGGGCTTCTAGCAGTGTGTGGGACTTGGTCTATTAGTCCATCTATACTGACCTCCATCAGGTTGCAAATTAAAAATAATTTTTTTCTGCATCTAGCTCTGAAAAAATATTTGGGCTTCTAGCAGTGTGTGGGACTTGGTCTATTAGTCCATCTATACTGACCTCCATCAGGTTGCAAATTAAAAATAATTTTTTTCTGCATCTAGCTCTGAAAAAATATTTGGGCTTCTAGCAGTGTGTGGGACTTGATCTATTAGTCCATCTATACTGACCTCCATCAGGTTGCAAATTAAAAATAATTTTTTTCTTCATTTAGCTCTGAAAAAATATTTGGGCTTCTAGCAGTGTGTGGGACTTGTTCTATTAGTCCTTCTATACTGACGTCCAGCAGGTTGCAAATTGAATATAATTTTTTTCTGCATCTAGCTCTGAAAAAATATTTGGGCTTCTAGCGGTGTGTGGGACTTGGTCTATTAGTCCATCTATACTGACCTCCATCAGGTTGCAAATTAAAAATAATTTTTTTCTGCATCTAGCTCTGAAAAAATATTTGGGCTTCTAGCAGTGTGTGGGACTTGGTCTATTAGTCCATCTATACTGACCTCCATCAGGTTGCAAATTGAATAAAAAAATTTTCTGCATCTAGCTCTGAAAAAATATTTGGGCTTCTAGCGGTGTGTGGGACTTGGTCTATTAGTCCATCTATACTGACCTCCATCAGGTTGCAAATTAAAAATAATTTTTTTCTGCATCTAGCTCTGAAAAAATATTTGGGCTTCTAGCAGTGTGTGGGACTTGGTCTATTAGTCCATCTATACTGACCTCCATCAGGTTGCAAATTGAATAAAAAAAATTTCTGCATCTAGCTCTGAAAAAATATTTGGGCTTCTAGCGGTGTGTGGGACTTGGTCTATTAGTCCATCTATACTGACCTCCATCAGGTTGCAAATTAAAAATATTTTTTTTCTGCATCTAGCTCTGAAAAAATATTTGGGCTTCTAGCAGTGTGTGGGACTTGGTCTATTAGTCCATCTATACTGACCTCCATCAGGTTGCAAATTAAAAATAATTTTTTTCTGCATCTAGCTCTGAAAAAATATTTGGGCTTCTAGCAGTGTGTGGGACTTGGTCTATTAGTCCATCTATACTGACCTCCATCAGGTTGCAAATTGAATAAAAACATTTTCTGCATCTAGCTCTGAAAAAATATTTGGGCTTCTAGCGGTGTGTGGGACTTGGTCTATTAGTCCATCTATACTGACCTCCATCAGGTTGCAAATTAAAAATATTTTTTTTCTGCATCTAGCTCTGAAAAAATATTTGGGCTTCTAGCAGTGTGTGGGACTTGGTCTATTAGTCCATCTATACTGACCTCCATCAGGTTGCAAATTGAATAAAAAAATTTTCTGCATCTAGCTCTGAAAAAATATTTGGGCTTCTAGCGGTGTGTGGGACTTGGTCTATTAGTCCATCTATACTGACCTCCATCAGGTTGCAAATTAAAAATAATTTTTTTCTGCATCTAGCTCTGAAAAAATATTTGGGCTTCTAGCAGTGTGTGGGACTTGGTCTATTAGTCCATCTATACTGACCTCCATCAGGTTGCAAATTAAAAATAATTTTTTTCTGCATCTAACCCAGCCAATAGTTTTGGCCTAATACCACAGTTTGGCCACTCAGCTCTGCTCGGTTACCATCCATTGTTTTTTTGTGCAAACAACTCCAGAGTTGTGAATTAGTTAACCACCAAAATGAGTGGAAAAAGGCCTGCTGCTGGTGGAAAGGGGAATAGGCGTGTTGGGAAGGGGAAAAAAGGTTGTGTCCGTGGGGTAGGTGCAGAAGAAAGACCATCTTCCAGCCAAACTAAAATGTCTACTTCTTTTAGCGGACAATGTGATAAGATCCCTTTCTTACGGCCACGCCAATCGCTACAAATTCCAGATGAGGCACAAAAACAGCAGGTGCTTCAACGGATATCAAGTGCTCCTTTAAGTGGGCTCTCCTCCACATCAACTTCAACATCACAAATACTCCAGTCCTCAAAGGTGTCACCCAAATCGCACTTGCTTCCTCACAGCTCCCAAATCTCCAGCTGCCCGTCTGAGTATGAGGTAGAACAGATGGTTGAGTCTGCAGAGCTGTTTACTCATACTATAGCCGGGGAATCAGAGGTCGACTCCAGTGCTTCTGTGAATCCAGACGAGGAAATGATCTGCACTGATGCCCAGAATCTTTATGAGTCGGATCCAGGACCAGACGCAGAAGGTTCTGACCATAATGTAGACCCTCATTCCCAAACTGTAACTCCTGTTGGTGGAGACAATGAGGAAGACGATGATAAGACTCAAATACCTGATTGGAGCGACAACTTTAGTTTTTTGTCAGGGCAGGAACAGGTTGGCTCTGAGGACGACGGGTGTGATAACGCACAGGGTGATGATGATGAGGTCGGAGATCCCACTTACTGTCAACCCACAGTCAGCCAAGAGATGAGGTCAGCAGAGGAGGTGGAGGAAGATGCTAGTGACGACGAGGTCAGGTTGCGCCTTCCTGGACAGAGACGTAGTACTGGAAGCACGTCAACAACTGCATCCTCAAACACAACTCTGCCTCTCACCACAAGTCGTGGTGGCTCTTCAGGTCGCATGGGTGCTAAGCCTTGCATAGCCTGGGCATTTTTTCAGATCGATAAAGATGACCCAACTCGTGTTATCTGTAACATTTGTCAGCAAAAGCTAAGTAGAGGCCAAAAAATACATAGTTTGAGTACTTCATGCATGAACCGGCACATGGACATGAAGCATAAGTTGCAGTGGGAAGCTCAGTGTGCTACAATGCGGTCTAGCCGGCCGGGCCAACCACCGTCTGCCATATCTTGTGCATCCGCGGCCTCTTCATCCTCTGTGACTGGGGGGACAGCAGTCACACCTGTTTTGGGGCGCAGACCTGCCACCTCTTTACCCGCAACAGCCAGCGTGATTGGCAGGTCATCATTTTCTTTGGAGGTGGTAACACCAGCTGGTCTTGAGCGCTGTCCGACATCGATAGCACCACCTTTGGATCAAGGCAACCTAACATGTCCGCCTGCATCTTCCTCACAGACCGGCAGTTTGCCGGGGACACCCTTATCAACCCCGTCTAAGCACAATAGCCAGCCCTCGGTCCCTCAGATGTGGACAAGTAAAAGACCATTTCCTCCTAGCCATGAGAAAGCTAAGAGGTTGAATTTCACCATCTGCAAGCTCTTGGCTACAGAAATGCTGCCTTTCCGCCTGGTGGACACAGAGGATTTTCGAGACCTTATGTCCGTCGCAGTGCCCCAGTACCAGATGCCCAGTCGGCACTACTTCTCAAAGAAAGGTGTGCCTGCGCTCCACCAGCATGTCGCACACAACATCACCGCTTCTTTGAGAAACTCTGTGTGTGACAGGGTGCATTTCACCACAGACACTTGGACGAGTAGGCATGGACAGGGGCGTTACATGTCGCTGACTGGGCACTGGGTAACTATGGTGACAGCAGGACAAGGGGCTGCTGTCCAAGTCTTGCCGTCCCCACGAGTTGTGCGTCAATCCTCTTTATGTCATTTTTCCTCCACTGCTTCTGCCTCCTCAACCTCCTCTCGGTCTTCCACCTGCACCCAAAGCCTGTCTGGTCATGCCACAAGCTTTCTAACTGCGCAGAAGGGATCCTGCACACCTCCTTACTATGCTGGCAGTAGGGCTCAACGTCATCAGGCGGGTTTTACATTGAAATGTCTGGGAAATGTGAGTCACACAGCTGAGGAGTTGTGGTCAGCTCTGGAGAACCAATTTCATGAATGGTTGTCTCCACTGGACCTGAAACCAGGGAAGGCCGTGTGCGACAATGCTGCAAACCTGGGTGCGGCCCTTCGCCGGGGCAATGTCACACACGTGCATTGTATGGCTCACGTGTTGAACCTGGTTGTCCAGCAATTTTTAGCCCACTATCCCAGACTAGATGGCCTTCTGCAGAGGGCACGGTCGCTGTGTGCTCACTTCCGCCGTTCGCATCCCGCAGCTCAGCGACTTACATCTCTACAGAAGTCGTTGGGCCTGCCACTTCACCGGCTAAAATGCGATGTGCCTACCCGGTGGAATTCAACTCTGCACATGTTGCAGCGACTGTGGCAGCACCGACAAGCCCTGGTGCAATACGTTCTGACGTATAGCCTGGGCCAACGAGATTCAGAGGTGGGGCAAATCACGCTGGAGGAGTGGTCTCAGATCAGGGACCTATGCACCCTTCTGCACAGTTTTGAAATGGCGACGAAGATGTTTAGTGCTGATGATGCCATTATCAGCATGACTATTCCGGTGATTTACATGCTGGAGCACATGTTAAACAGAATTCGGAGTCAGGTGGTGGCACAAGAGGAGGTGGAGGAAGTAGAGGAGGAGGAGTTGTATGCAGAAGGGCTAACATCTGCAAGGTCCAGACGGTCGGCAGCACCAGGGCGGCAGGCATGTGAGGGTGGGGGAGATGATTTTACCAGGGTGCATGGTAGCAGCCAAACTAGTGAGGAAGGTGCAGGAGCCCAGGAAGAAGTGGAGGACGAACTGATGGAAGACTCATCAGATGAGGGAGACCTTGATCACATTTCTGTTGTGCGAGGTTGGGGGGAGAGGACAGAGGAAGGAAGCATGATTGTTACCTCGCCACCAACACAACAGGGACTTGGTGCTCCTGGATGCGCAACACACATGAGTGCCTTCTTGCTGCACTACCTGCAACATGACCCTCGAATTGTGAGAATTAGAAATAATCCTGACTACTGGGTTGCCACACTGTTAGATCCCCGGTACAAAAGTAAATTTGCAGAAATTATTCCTGCCATAGAAAGGGATGCACGCATGCAGGAGTATCAGCAGAGACTGTTGCAGAATCTTACATGTGCTTTTCCACAAAATACCAGTGGTGCACGTAGTGAATCTCACAGTTCCAACTTGCCAACCGTGGGACCGTCAAGTGTTCAGCACTCAAACCGTAACAGAACCACAGTATCTGCTGGTAACATCAATTTTGCGGAATCATTTCACCACTTTTTTAGCCCATCCTTTGCAAGGCCACAGGAGACAAGAAGTCTGACACATAGTCAACGCCTAGAGACGATGGTACAGGAGTATCTCCAAGTAAACATTGAAGCCATGACTGTGTCACTGGACCCTTGCTCTTTTTGGGCTTCCAATCTGGATAAATGGCCGGAGCTAGCCACTTACTCCTTGGAGATCTTGTCATGCCCCGCAGCCAGCGTTCTGTCTGAACGTGTGTTCAGCGCTGCTGGTGGTGTGCTGACAGATAAGCGCACGCGGCTCTCCACTGATAATGTAGACAGACTCACGTTCATAAAGATGAACAAATCATGGATCCGAAACGACTTTTCTACCCCTGTGTCATCCTGGGGAGAGTAAAAGCTTGATGATTGGTTAAAATCACCCTACCAACCGTTTTAAGCTTTCAAATTACTAATCATGTTTATCTGTATCTTGACTGGAAAATAATTTGGGCTTTGTAGCAGTGTGCAGCACTGATCCTATTAGGCCATCTATAATAAGCTTCACCAGATTTAAAATTAAAAATAATTTTTAGCTGCATCTAGCCCGGAAAATAATTTTGGGGCTCCGAGATGCGCAAGACACATAAGTGCCTTCTTGCTGCACTACCTGCAGCATGACCCTCATATTGTCAGAATTCGAAGTAATCATGACTACTGGGTTGCCACACTCTTAGATCCCCCAAACTTTTCGATCAACCTTTTCATTTTAATAAAGACCAAAAAAATGGTCATTTTTGAAATTATAAGCATTAGCAGGTTGTTAGAAACTGAAATCAAACAGTTTTCAACTCAAAACTTTATTCTAGGTGATGTTACATTTTCACATAGGACCCCTTGTTCGAAAGGAGCTTCTGAACTCTCTCGTCCATTGAATTTGTCAGGTTTTGGATGGTTTCTGCTTCAATTGTTTTGCATGAGGACAGAATACCCTCCCAGAGCTGTTGCTTAGATGTGAACTGCCTCCCGCCATCATAGACACTCCTTTTAATGATGCTCCAAAGGTTCTGAATGGGGTAGAGGTCAGGGGAGCATGGGGGTCACACCATAAGTTTGTCCCCTTTTATGCCCATATCAGCCAGAGATGCAGATGTTTTATGTGCAGCATGAGATGGTGCATTATCATGCAGAAAAATGATCTTGCTGTGAAATACACAGTTCTTCTTCTTGAACCATGGCAGGAAGTGCTGTTTGAGAAAATCCACATACATTATGGAGTTCATCTTTAGCGCCTTCAGGGATCCTAAAGAGGCCGACAATCTCTCTCCCCATGATTCCAGCCCAAAACATTACTCCACCTCCTCCTTGTTGGCGCTGTAGCCGTGTTTGCGTGGGGTGTCCATCAACCAGCCATCCTCCACTCCATTCATCTGGACCATCGAGCGCTGCACGGCACTCATCCGTGAACAAAACAGTTTTGAAATCAGTCTTCATGTAATGTTTGGCCCACTGGAGCCGTTTCTGCTTGTGTGAAGTGGATAGAGGAGGTCGACAGGATGGCGTATGCACAGCTGCAAACCTCTGAAGGACCCTGCATCTTGTTGTTCGGGGGACGTTGGAGGCACAAGCAGCTTCAAAAACTTGTCTGCTGCTATGACAAGGCTTTTTTGCCGCTGCTCTTTCAATCTGACGTAATTGCCTGTAGGAAAGAGTCCTCAATTTGCCCTTATCAGCACGCACACGTGTGTACTGTGAATCAGCTACATACTTCTTGATTGCCAAGACACTTCATCCTGATCATCGCACAATGTTGATTGTAGTCATGCCTTGACCTAAACACTCCACAATTTGTTGCTTCTCAGCAGCCGACACATCCTTTTTCTTTCCCATTTTGGCAGAAAATGTAGGCTGCTTAATAATGTGAGAGAGCCTTCTTAAGTAGTCTTGCCTTTATTGGACACACCTGCCAAACTAATTAGCACAGGTGTCTGCAATTGCTTACAGTGATATAAAGAGCCCTGACACACATCACCATCAATGAGTTTAACTGACAAACAAACAAATTCTTCCCTTATCACTCCTAAACACTTTTTGCATAATAATTTGGAACGCGGTGTACATGTGCTTTTCCACAAAACACCAGTGGTTCACGTAGTGAATCTTACAGTTCTAACTTGCCAACCGTGGTCTGTATGGAATTGTTCAATAAAGGGCCCAAAATTAAGATAACATAGATGGGAGAGGTCTCTATGAATAGGAATTCCTAAGTATTTGATACCCTGTGAGGGCCAGGCAAAGGGAAAGTTGGACTGGATGGAATCCTATATGGATTTAGGGAGGGAGACATCGAGGGCCTCAGACTTCGCTGCATTGATTTTAAAATTTTACCATGTAACAAAGTGATCTATTTCAGCCATAACAGCAGGGATGGATATATGTGATTGAGTGATATATACTAGGACATCATCAGCAAATAGAGAGCACTTGTACTCGGTGCCTCCCACCTCAATCCACCTAATATTGGGGTTATGGCGAATTGATGAGAGCAGGTGCTCCGTCACTAGGATGTATAAGAGAGGGGACAGAGGACATCCCTGCCTTGTCCCATTGGTGATTGTGAAAGGTGATGAAAATGTTCTGACGCACCCCCTGGGCCTTGGGACACCCGGAGCCGGACCCTTTTTGGTGGATGCTGGTGGTTGTAGTCTTCGTGGCGGCGATCCGGTTCCGTGGCTCAGGGCGGTCAAACCAGTGGCGGAACTATTTATGTGGTTTTGATGTTTAAATGTCCGACTACGCCACCCGTGGATTGCGGTCAGAGTGAACCGCCGCTACAGGGCAGACCGCTAAGGCTGGTGTTGTGGGTGCAGCAGAGCGTAGCATAACTCCCCACGGGAGGAGTATAGCCTCAGGGCAGTGTATGCGGAGGATGGGGGTGATGGTGCAGGGCAGCAGCAGTAACGACACGGAGTCAGTGATGCAGTTCAGGGCCTTTACTCACAGTTCTTATTATCCAGACCACGTCTGCAGGTAACGGCTGCCCACGTCGTACTGTGCTCACCAGGTGAGGGGCTCAGACAACTCCCAGATAACTTTGGAGCGCTTCACAGGACCCCCTTTGTGTGTCCTTTGTCTGGCCTTTCTTACCAACACTTCTGTCCGGCTGCCTCGGGCCTCCTCTTGGTAAACTTGGCGCCAGTTTCCCTGACCCTATGTGGTGCCTTCCTAGCGGGTGGAGCAAGGGGCTGCGCCACATAAAATGTCAGAGCCTCCGGTTTCTAGCTGAGGGTCGTTTCCTGCCTCCACTAGTTCGGGGACCGGTCTCCCCCTTTGGCCTGACCCCTCCACGCAGGTGGATTCGGGCGTGCGGTGGCGACTCGCCCGTCCGCACCCCTGGGATCCCTTCATTCCTCGTTCCTGGAGCCTTCTCCGCTCCTCTTCCTTCCTTCTCCCTCTTGCAGGCCTGGGCCTCTGTTACTAGGCCCGCCTCCGGAGCAGAGCTCATGCAGAGCCCCTGCTCCCTGCCACTTCTGCTCAGACTTCTCTGCACTGAACTAAGATGGTGCCCACCTTTTATACTCCCTTCTCAATGCACCCAGGAACTGCTTCCTCCCTGCTCCTGCACTGCAGGGTTCCCCTTCCTCAGTGTTCCCTCCCCCCACTCCAGCCAGGGACAGGGACTGTCGTGCCCATCTCAGGGGCATATTGGTCGCCCTGCCCCACGGCAATGTGGTGTAATGCATGCAAGTGTCGGGTCCTGATCCACACTCCATCCTTATCTGAGAGTGAGATATCACACCTCTGGGTGAGGTGCAATACGTCTGTAGCAACCGAGCCCTCGGTGCTACAGTTCCATTTATCTTCAGCCTAGGTGACGTATTGTGATACAGGGCCGTGATTTTGGCTATAAAAGGGTCCCCTAGACCCCTACCCCAAGCTTTTTAAGAGAATCATATATGGCGTGCCAGGAGACTCTATGGAATGCTTTCTCAGCATCCAACGAGAGTATCTACTTACAAATTTTTAACTGCATCTAGCCCAGGAAATACTTTGTGCCTAGTAGCAGTGTCTGCTAGTCAGCGGATTATCCCGGCTGTTAAGCAAGCTACACCACCTGTAGTTTGGACACTTAATTTTTTCAAAGGAAATGCTTCGGGACCACGGGATACTTAGTGAAGAGCATCAGGAGGCACCCCAAGGCATAGGGGCTGGGACTGGCACTAGGATGCCTTGCGGTGGACAGCCGAGCTCGATCCTTATAAAAGCTTTTTAACTGCAGCAGCTTTAGTGGACGCTACTGGAGCTGGAATTACGCGGCTGCTGGCATGAGACTTGCCCTCCAATAGATCCTTGTAAATGGATTTAAAGTGTATTCATTCAAATTAGAGGGACAATTTAAATTAAAAGCTTAGAGCTGCCTCCACCACAGGGGGGCTCTCTCGACCCACCAGCGGACAGGCACCAGTATTGGGAGAGGGGGGCTGGCCGTCAGGGTTCACCGCGGCTCTGGCACAAACCCGGCGACACGGAGGTGGCACGGGCAGGAGCGGACTGGCCGTCTCGGCTTCTCACTTTTTGGATTTTAGAAGGGCATGACATGCCTATATCTGTGTCTCCCCCTCCTTTTACTCCTCCACCTCTTTTCTTTTCGCATGACTATATGTACTTGTCACTTTTCCATGTGTTAGTTGTGTCTTCTGAGCAGTTTGTCAGCTTTTGGACACCTTTGAAGGTGTTTTCTATGTGTTTCTATGTGTTTTTGTTTGCCTGCCATTGGTTTTAACGGTGTTCGAAGGTGTTCGACGAACAGTTCGACGAACAGTTCGGCGAACACACGGGTGTTCGACGAACCGAACCGAACTCGAACACTACGGGGGTGGCTCAACACTACATGACACTCACAATTTGAAGCAACACTACTGTCTACTGCATTTGCGATCGCCTACTTCGGGGCGCTATGCTTAAGCGAATTAGTCCCTCAATCCAAAATTACCACCAGTGGAGGCTTATTACACCAGGATGTAGTCATAGCCAATAATGCAATACGTCTACGCATACGCAAATCGAAAACGGTTCCAGCGGGCAGGGGCACTTGGGTACTTGTACAATACACAAAAAGTACACTGAGTCGGGTAACAATAGTAAAAACATATATAACCATCAGATCACAAAGTAATTTCTTCCTATCACACATTGATGGAACACCATTATCAAGATACCAGTTCCAAGCTATATTTAATAAATGCCTAACATCGGCAGGGAACCACCCCAAAGATTACGGGACACACTCATTTTGCATAAGCGCGGCCACGGAAGCAGCAAGAGCAGGACTGTCAGAAACGGAAGTTCAGAGGATAGGGAGATGGCGATCCACGTGTTTGGCGAGATACATAAGACCGGACTTGTTATCCTAATGTGGTTTGTTTCTTTTACAGGTGACGCTAAGCCAACAGTGTGGGTGATAGGCCACTCGTATATATATTGGGCAGAAAAAAGGGCGAAAGTCCGCCCAGGCGGGAGGAAATTAGAGTTTCATAACACATATTTCAACTGGAGAGGTATTAGAGGCCTGCAATGGCCACAGGTACTAATGGAGGTAATCAAGGTAGGGAGAGAGGCAAGAGGTCCGGTCATCTTAGTTATACAGGCCGGGGGAAACGACCTAGGTCATCAAAAGAGCGCATAACTAATGGCAATAATGAAACTAGACACTGAGCGCTTCAGAGAATTTTTCACAAAGCTAACTATAGTATGGTCAGAGATTGTGCCGATAGCGGTATGGCAAGGTGCGCGAGACATCACGGCCATCGAACGGACAAGGCGGGTAATAAATATTCGGATGGCAAAATTTAGAAGAGACAGAGGCAGTGTAGTGATACGACACTGACAACTGGAAGGAGATAAAGCAGGCCTCATACGGCCCGACGGTGTTCACTTAATGGATATTGGACTGGACATATTCCTGTCCGGACTCCAGGAAGGAGTGGAACAAGCGTTAAGAGTGATGGATGGGGGTCAGAGTCCTGCATACAAGTACGCAGGATCCTCCGTGGCCTGGAAATAGAAAGGACATGTTGGAGAGTTACACTTGTTGGCCAAATTGCCGGTGTGGAGACACAGGGCATGCTGCAACAAGCTGAATTATTTTAGAAATAAAATGTCTTTCTAATGGAATGAGTATAAAGAGTTAATAAAGCTGTGACCGATCCTCACCCATCAAGTTGTAAGAGTTACATTATTGTATTGTCAAGAAAAGGGGGGCGGTAGACGGGCTGAGCATCTGGGTTTGGTTGGGGGTCCCCACAGTCTGCCTAGGCTAGATGCAGTTAAAAATTCTTATTAGATACACAGGCGGTGTAGCTTGCTTCAGAGCTGGGCTACTACGCTGACTAGCAGACACTGAAGCTTTGGAGCAGACCTCTGAGTAAACAGCTCTTCAGACTCAACCATCTGTGTTACCCAAAGCCATAGTGTATGTAGCTTCTAACGGTTAAAAGGGGGGGGGGGGGAAGACCTAACCCACCTGGAATTGATGATGCCAACGTCACGTAAAACACAGCAAGGGGACTCCAAAAAGAGTCTCCATTTTTTTCAAAAATTGTGGCACAGACACCACTTAAGTGGCTTCAATTGCCCCAGAGTTGCTTAAAACAGTTGCTGAGGTGATTTTACCAAATCCTCAAGGTTTTAGTCTCCCGAGGATGACACAGGGGTAGAAAAGTCCATGCGGATCCATGATTTGTTCATCTTTATGAATGTGAGTCAGTCTACATACTCAGTGGACAGCCGCGTGCGCTTATCTGTCAGCACACCACCAGCAGCGCTGAACACACATTCAGAGAGAACGCTGGCTGCAGGGCATGACAAGATCTCCAAGGCGTGAGTGGCGAGCTCCGGACATTTTTCCAGATTAGAAGCCCAAAATGAGCAAGGGTCCAGTGACACAGTCATGGCTTCGATGTTCACTTGGAGATACTCCTGTACCATCCTCTCTAGGCGTTGACTATGTGTCAGACTTCTTGTCTCCTGTGGCCTTGCAAAGGATGGTCAAAAAAAGTGGTGAAACAATTCCACAAAATTGCTGTTACCAGCAGATACTGTGTTACTGTTACGGTTTGAGTGATGAAGACTCAACAGTCCCACGGTTGGCAAGTTAGAACTGTGAGATTCACTACGTGCACCACTGGTGTTTTGTGGAAAAGCACATGTAAGATTCTGCAACAGCCTCTGCTGATACTCCTGCATGCGTGAATCCCTTTCTATGGCAGGAATTATTTTGGCAAATTTACTTTTGTACCGGGGATCTAAGTGTGTGGCAGCCCAGTAGTCGGGATTACTTTGAATTCTGACAATCCGAGGGTCATGTTGCAGGTAGTGCAGCAAGAAGGAACTCATGTGTCTTGCGCATCCAGGAGGACCAAGTCCTTGTTGTGTTGGTAGGGAGGTAAGAATCATGCTTCCTTCCTCTGCCCTCTCCCCCCAACCTCACACAACAGAAATGTGATCAAGGTCTCCCTCATCTGATGAGTCTTCCATGCCCATAGCCAGTTCGTCCTCCACTTCTTCCTCGGCTCCTGCACCTTCCTCAACAGTTTGGCTGCTACCATGCGCCCTGGTTAATCCCTATCCCCCACCCTCCCATGCCTGCTGCCTTGGTGCTGCCGACCATCTGGACCTTGGAGATGTAATCCCTTCCGCATACGACTCCTCCTCTACTTCCTCCACCTCCTCTTGTCCTACCACCTGACTCCGAATTCTGTTTAACGTGTGCTCCAGCATGTAAATCACCAGAATAGTCATGCTGATAATGGCATCATCAGCTCTAAACATCTTCGTCGCCATTTTAAAACTGTGCAGAAGGGTGCATAGGTCCCTGATCTGAGACCACTCCTCCAGCGTGATTTGCCCCACCTCTGGATCTCGTTGGCCCAGGCTATACGTCAGAACGTATTGCACCAGGGCTTGTCGGTGCTGCCACAGTCGCTGAAACATGTGCAGAGTTGAATTCCACCGTGTCGGCACATCGCATTTCAGCCGGTGAACTGGCAGGCCTAACGACTTCTGCAGAGGTGTAAGTCGTTGAGCTGCGGGGTGCGAACGGCGGAAGTGAGCACACAACAACCGTGCCCTCTGCAGAAAGCCATCTAGTCCGGGATAGTGGGCTAAAAATTGCTGGACAACCAGGTTCAACACGTGAGCCATACAAGGCACGTGTGTGACATTGCCCCGGCGAAGGGCCGCACCCAGGTTTGCAGCATTGTCGCACACGGCATTCCCTGGTTGCAGGTCCAGTGGAGACAACCATTCATGAAACTGGGTCTCCAGAGCTGACCACAACTCCTCAGCTGTGTGACTCACATTTCCCAGACATTTCAAAGTAAACACCGCCTGATGCCGTTGAGCCCTGCTGCCAGCATAGTAAGGAGGTGTGCAGGATTCCTTCTGAGCAGTTATAAAAAAGGGTGGCATTACCAGACAGGCTTTGGGTGCAGGTGGAGGACCGAGAGGAGGTTGAGGAAGCAGAAGCAGTGGAGGAACTTTGAGATAAAGAGGATTGACGCACAACTCGTGGGGACGGCAAGACTTGGACAGCAGCCCCTTGTCCTGCTGTCACCATAGTTACCCAGTGCCCAGTCAGCGACATGTAACGCCCCTGTCCATGCCTACTCGTCCAAGTGTCTGTGGTGAAATGCACCCTGTCACACACAGAGTTTCTCAAAGAAGCGGTGATGTTGTGTGCGACATGCTGGTGTAGCGCAGGCACACCTTTCTTTGAGAAGTAGTGCCGACTGGGCATCTGGTACTGGGGCACTGCGACGGACATAAGGTCTCGAAAATCCTCTGTGTCCACCAGGCGGAAAGGCAGCATTTCTGTAGCCAACAGCTTGCAGATGGTGAAATTCAACCTCTTAGCTTTGTCATGGCTAGAAGGAAATGGTCTTTTACTTGTCCACATCTGAGGGACCGAGGGCTGGCTGTTGTGCTTAGACGGGGTTGAGTAGGGTGTCCCCGGCAAACTGCCGCTCTGTGAGGAAGATGCAGGCAGAAAAGTTAGGTTGCCTTGATCCAAAGGTGGTGCTCTCGACGTCGGAGAGCGCTCAACACCAGCTGGTGTTTCCACTTCCAAATGAAATGATGACCTGCCAATCACACTGGCTGTTGCGGGTAAAGAGGTGGCAGGTCTGTGTCCAAAAACATGTGTGACTGCTGTCCCCTCAGTCACAGAGGATGAAGAGGCCGCGGATGCACAAGATGGGGCAGACGGTGGGTGACCCGGCCCGCTAAGCCGCATTGTAGCACAGTGAGCTTCCCACTGCAACTTATGCTTCATATCTATGTGACGGTTCATGCATGAAGTACTCAAACTATGGATTTTCTGGCCTCTACTTAGCTTTTGGTGACAAATATTACAGATAACACGAGTTGGGTCATCCTTATCGATCTGAAAAAATGCCCAGGCTATGCAAGGCTTAGAGCCCATGCGACCTGAAGAGCCACCACGACTTGTGGTCAGAGGCAGAGTTGTGGTTGAGGATGCAGTTGTTGACGTGCTTCCCGTACTCCGTCTCTGTCCAGTAAGGCGCAACCTAACCTCGTCGTCAATAGCATCCTCCTCCACCTCCTCTGCTGACATAATCGACTGGCTGACTGTGGGTTGACAGTAAGTGGGATCTCCAACCTCGTCATCATCACCCTGTGTGTTCTGACACCCGTCGTCCTCAGAGCCAACCTCTTCCTGCCCTGACCGCAAAGTCAAGTTGTCGCTCCAATCAGGTATTTGAGTCTCATCTTCATCTTCATCATGGTCTCCACCAACAGGAGTTACAGTTTGGGAACGAGGGTCTACATTATTCTCAGAACCTTCTTCATCTGGTCCTGGATCCGACTCATAAAGATTCTGGGCATCAGTGCAGATCATTTCCTCGTCTGGATTAACAGAAGCTCTGGAGCAGACCTCCGTTTCCCAGGCTATAGTATGAGTAAACAGCTGTGCAGACTCAACCATCTGTGTTACCCCATACTCAGATGGGCAGCTGGAGACTTGGGAGCTGTGAGGAAGCAAGTGCGATTGGGGTGACACCTCTGAGGACTGGAGTATTTGTGATGTTGAAGTTGAGGTGGAGGAGAGCCCACTTGAAGGAGCACTTGATATCCGTTGAAGCACCTGCTGTTTTTGTGCCTCATCTGGAATTTGTAGCGATGGGCGTGTCCGTAAGAAAGGGATCATATTACATTGTCCACGTAAAGAAGTAGACATCTTAGTTTGGCTGGAATATGGTCTTTCTTCTGCAGATGTTACCCCCCCGCACCGCGGGGGATCTTGACCCACCAGCGGACAGGCACCAGTATTGGGAGAGGGGGGCTGGCCGTCAGGGTCCACCGCGGCTCTGGCACAAACCCAGCGACACTGAGGTCGCACGGGCATGAACGGACTGTCCGTGTCGGCTTCGCACTCCAGCGTAGTCCCTCTGCCCGCTCGAGCCCGTAACCTCAAAGGGATGCACAAGTGGCTTTTCTTCCCAGGGCTGTTCCCCACCCACCAGGAACGTGGGGGAGCTCAGGTCGGCCTTCCACTGTACTCCCTTACCTCCCTCGCCCTCTTTCCTTCTTCCGTACTCCATCTAACCCCTCGGCTCTGTGGTGTCCGCTCTCCCTCCAGCTCTCTCCTTCTCACAAGTGGACTACTACGTGTATTCACACTGTGGCGAATCTTTTGGGCCCAGGCATAAGAAGTTGTCGAGGTAATGGATAATATGTGCCCCCTTAGAAACGCCCATTACAACCCATTCGAGGAAGCAACTAAATGCCTCAAATAGTGAGCAGGATCTGGACCACCCCATGGGCAAACAGCGATCTATATAGTATGCTCCTTCCCAGAAGCAGCCCAATAGGTGGATACTATTCGGAGGCACAGGTAGTAAGTAACTGGAACGCCGCATCAATGTCTGTTTTGGCCATTAGGGTGACCCTTCCCAACTTCTTGATCTGCCTGATTGCCTTGTCAAAGGATGTACAGTATATACTACTGTACTTGGTTCCGCGTCAATGTTGTCGTTTACTGACCTGCCCCTCGGATATGACAAATGGTGGATTAGTCAGGATGTATTGGGTTCCATTTTTGGCACAACTCACAACGGGGATACCACTACGTCTTGTAAGGAAAGTGTTCTGAATGGAACCGCCATTCTACCTAAAGATATTTCTTTTTTTAATTTTCTTGTCACGACGTCTGGGTGTTGGTAGGCTGATTTTAGATTTTTACTCCAGCCTTTCTTGATTTTAGAAGGGCATGACATGACTATATCTGTGTCTCCCCCTCCTTTTACTCCTCCACCTCTTTTCTTTTCGCATGACTATATGTACTTGTCACTTTTGCATGTGTTAGTTGTGTCTTCTGAGCAGTTTGTCAGCTTTTGGAGGTGTTTTCTATGTGTTTCTATGTGTTTTTGTTTGCCTGACATTGGTTTTAACGGTGTTCGACGGTGTTCGACGAACAGTTCGACGAACATACCGGTGTTCGACGAACCGAACCGAACCCGAACACTACGGGGGTGGCTCAACATTATTCCCTAGCACTTGGCCCTGGATAGGGAAGGGGGGATGAGCACTAGTTGATCCCCACTAACAACCAAAGATAAGGAAGACAAACACGGGGGAAAGTAGCTTAGCTGTAGCTGACTTCAGAGAGATACAGTACAGACCAAAAGTTTGGCGACACCTTCTCATTTAAAGATTTTTCTGTATTTTCATGACTTTGAAAATTGTACATTCACACTGAAGGCATCAAAACTATGAATTAACACATGTGGAATTATATACTTAACAAAAAAGTGTGAAACAATTGAAAATATGTCTTATATTCTAGGTTCTTCAAAGTAGCCACCTTTTGCTTTGATGACTGCTTTGCATGTGAGTATCACCGGCACCTTACTGCAGCAAAGTGTATTTGGAAGTGCAGGTTATGCGACGAAGTGAACAATTTTACTGAGCCTATCTACAACCACCAAAACCACCTTTTTGCCTGCAGAAACCGGTAGATCAGTAATAAAATCCATGGACAAGTGTGTCCATGGCCAGCTATGAATAGGTAGTGTGAATACTACAAGCAGATTCAATCACATTCCGATGCAACGCCAGCCACCAAAAACTACGAGACAGGAGGTCCGCAGTTCCCTTACCACTTGGATGACCAGCAAGCACAGAGTTATAATGTTCCTTAATTACTTTGCGGCGCAGATTAGATGGTATAAATAACATTCCCGAAGGGCAGGAGGCAGGGGTGTCCCCCTGAGCCTACAACACCTCACCCTCCAATTCAGGATATAATGCCAAAATGACTACCCCCTTCTATAATATCGAGGCAGGGTTCTCATGGTCACCGTCACCAGGGAAGCTCTGGGACAAAGCATCAGCCTTGACATTTTTGACCCCTAGGCAAAAAGTCACAAAATTGAACCTAGTAAAAAACAGGGACCATCTGGCTTACCTAGGGTAGCTGACTGGAGATAAGACAGTTTCTTATGGTCAATAATAATAGTAATAGGATGGACAGTCCCCTCCAACCAATGTCACCATTCTTCGAACGCCAATTTGATCGCCAAAAGTTCCCTATTACTCACGTCATTATTTCTCTCAGCCGAAGGCAATTTTTTAGAAAAGGAAGGAACGTAAGGAAAGTATATAGGCAGTATATGTGTGCACCGTGCACTTTGCACAGAAACAAGTAAGTACCTGCAATGAATAGATGCGATGAATAAAAGCCACCGGACAGTCACCACCACCCGCGCATCAACCCTGACACGCGTTTCGACAACGAGCCTTTGTCAAGGCTGTGTGTGCATAATGGAAGGTGCACACATATACTACCTATATACTTTCCTTATGACATCAGTTACACTGAAGGAAATAATTATTTGATCCCTTGCTGTTTTTGTAAGTTTGCACATGTCCGGAGGAATTTTAGTCCACTTCTCTTTGCAGATCATCTCTAAATCATTCCGATTTTGAGGCTGTCGTTTGGCAACTCGGAGCTTCAACTCCCTCCATAAGTTTTCTATGGGATTAAGGTCTGGAGACTGGCTAGGGCTCTCCATGACCTTAATGTGCTTTTTTTTTTAGCCACTCCTTTGTTGCCTAGGCTGTAAGTTTTGGTCATTGTCTTACTGGAAGACCCAGCCATGACCCATTTTTAATGTCCTGGCGGACTGAAGGAGGTTGTCACTCAGGATTTTACGGTACATGGCTCCATCCATTCTCCCATTGATGCGGTGAAGTAGTCCTGTGCCCTTAGCAGAGAAACACCCCCAAGACATAATGTTTCCACCTCCATGCTTGACAGTGGGGACGGTGTTCTTTGGGTCATAGGCAGCATTTCTCTTCCTCCAAACACGGCGGGTTGAGTTAATGCCAAAGAGCTCAATTTTTGTCTCATCTGACCACAGCACCTTCTCCCAATAACTCACAGAATCATCCAGGTGTTCATTGGCAAACTTCAGACACGCCTGCACATGTACCTTCTTGAGCAGGGGGACCTTTCGGGCACTGCAGGATGTTAAACCTTTAAGGCGTAATGTTTTAGCAATGGTTTTCTTGGTGACTGTGGTCACAGCTGTCTTTAATGCAGGTAACGAGTTGATTAGGAGCGTCTAACTGGTGTGTAGGCATCAGAACCCATAGTGGTTTGTAGGGGATCAAATACTTATTTCTCACTGCAAAATGCAAATACATTTATCTAATTTATACAATGTGATTTTCTTGATTTTTTGGGGGGGATATTCTATCTCTCAATGTTAAAATTAACCTACCCTTAAAATTATAGACTGTTCTTGTCTCTGTCAGTTGGCAAACTTATAAAAACAGCAAGGGATCAAATAATTATTTCCTTCACTGTACAACTAGTTCCTGCTGCCACCTATTTTCTATTACTGTATAGTCACTTTATCCATAGAGTCCTTGTGATTGTATATGCCTTTATGATATACGTAGGCTAAAATAGGACCATAGAGAGATATATATCCACCTTGCAAGTCATTTTAGTATACATTGAAGTTTTTTTGTATGTGTCTATTCATTCACCTTACCTATATGTAACTTTTTGATAATAAAGGTTTTTCATAGTTAATACTGGAATGTTGAATCATCATTATCGGCCCATGGACCCTCCTCACTCTATCTTTAGTGTCATATGATGATTCAGTTAATGTTTTAGTCCTAGGTGGGCATCTATGAAATATGGATAATATTGATAGACATGCATTAATACTGCCTTTATCTGTTAGCTATCTTTAGCTAAAGTACAGCAAACAAGACCATGAGTTTTCACAAACTCAGTATCAATCATGCTGACTCCGGCTCCACTGTCAACAAACACAGAAATTTTCTCGATTTTTCTCTCTAGCACCACCTCTGCTGTCAGGACAAACTGGGAACTGCAGGCTGGCGACAAATGCACCCCTTGCCTATCGAACTCCAGACTACTAAGAGTTAATCGAGTCTCCTTTTGTTTAGGAATTGAAGGACAGGTCCCAATAAAATGTCCCTTTTTCCCACAAAAAAAAATGCCTTTTTTCTTGCGAATCTCCGGAGAAATGCATGATGTAAAGGCACCCCCTAACTGCATGGGTTCCTCCACCTTCCCCAGTACTGGTTCACCGCCTGATCGCTCCTCCGGCAGAGGTACATAACCCCGACAAGAAGAAGGTGGTCTCACTTGTTTATCCCGAAGGCGTCTATCAAGACGTATGGCCAACGACATGGCAGTCTCCAAGGACTGAGAGGTTTCATATACTGCCAAGACATCTTTCAACCTTTCAGAATGACCCTCACATAATCGGCTTCTAAGAGCTGAGTCATTCCATTTAGAATCCGTTGCCCATCTACGGAATTCTGAACTGTACGTCTCCACTGACCGATTCCCCTGATGAAGGCGAAGTAGCCTAGACTCAGCCAAGGCAACTCGGTCAGGGTCATCATAGCCCGAAAAACCCCTCTACAGACTGGAGACAAACCAAATCCTGTGGTCAAGAAAACACCCAGGATTGAGGATCTCCCTACAGTAGAGAGATCACAATTCCTACTCGTTGCACCTCACTTCTGGAGGAGTAAGGACGAAGTTTAAAATACAGTTTGCAGGCCTCCTTGAATACAAAAAATTTGTCCCTACCTTCTGAAAACCTGTCCGGGAGGGCAACCTTGGGTTCAGGCTGGACAGGCCTACCTGAAGAGACCTGTAGCCGCTGATGCTGTTGTTGAACCTCACAGCAGAGGTCATTCATCTCCAGAGACAGACTGCTCAGCCGCTCTACGAGCACTGCAACTGGACCCATACCAACGAGAAAGGAAAACAAAAACACGCCCAAAGAAAAACAAACACACAACTAAACACAAGTGTCAGTTTGTTTGTTTTTTTTTCTCTAAATGTGCACGGCCAGTGATAATGACACGAAATGTGTGTGAAAAACTAACTGAAACACAAAGGGAAGGGGGAGGGGGGAGCCCAGACTCTAGGGAAAGGGGGGAGTGGAGACCTCCTAGGTGATCTGATATCACGCTGTCTCCATTAGCATCCCTATATTGGTTCCTCACCAATCGCAGCACGCGAACCTAAACCCTGTATTTTCCTAGTGCTTGGCCCTGGATAGGGAAGGGGGGATTAACACTAGTCGATCCCCACTAACAACTAAAGGCATCAAGGAAGATAAACACGGGAGAAAGTAGCTTAGCTTTAGCCAACTTCAGAGAGATAACGCCAAGTGTCCTCCTAGCACCACAGAGGAAGATAGCAATCTGAGAGCTCCAAGCATTCACAATGAAACATGTGAGTATCATCGGCACCTTCCTGCTCCAAAGTGAAACTAATTAAACACCCAGACCAGGGTGTCAATAAGCAGGAAGGAGGTAGCCGCTGGGTTCTAGAGTGAAACAGCTAAGAAGGTGTCTGCAATGCCAAAGAAAGACATCTTCTGCAACCAACTGCAGGGCGACTGTCTGTCACATCTGACACACCCGTGACAGTCTCATATCAAGATTAAATTAATGTAATTCTTCTAATTTTTTTAAATCTGTCCTCATAACTAAGATCGTCCATTTCCAAAATCAGCTTCATGGGTCTTCTTTCTACCCTTTCTAACTCCAAGTCAACTTTTCTGTTAACTGGTTCCCAGAACTGAACTGAATATTACAGATGAGGTCGCACTGATGCTTTGTAAGGTGGTAGTGTTACGTCCCTTTCCCATGACTTCATACCTCTTTTAATACATAAAAGTATTCTGCTGGCCTTAGAAGTAGCTGATTGACATTGTTTGTTGTTATTTAGTCCATGATCTACAATTACACACAGATCCTTCTTTACAAGTGACTCTCCTAGTTTTTTTTCCATCTAGAACATATGATTCCCACATATTATCATTTCCCATGTGCATCACTTTACATTTCTCCACATTAAATCTCATATGCCAAAAAACTCAGTATAGTGTCTTCTTCTAAAATAGAATCAACACTATTAACCCCATCTTCTATATCATTAATAAATAAATTGAATAGTAGAGGACCCAACACTGAACCTTGGGGCACACCACTTATAACTGGAAACCATTCAGAGTAGCAGTCATTCACCACAACTCTCTGGATGCAGTCTTTGAGCCAATTTTCAATTCAATTAAAAACCTTATTATAGAGCTTAAAGGGGTTGTCCAGTACTTTGACATTGATGCCCTATCCGTAGAATAGGGCATCAATGTATGATCGGCCAGGGTCCCGCACGTGGCATCCGCGCCGATCAGCTGTTAACGGTGCCAACGGCAGCGGCCGCCAGCCAGAAGTCCTTACCTGCGATGCTTGGCCGTCAAGTTGTAGTGGCCGCCGTTTCTAACTGCACATCCTCCTCCCATTCAATTGAATAGGAGGCGGATGTGCAGTTACAAGCGAAGGATGTGCAGTTACAAACGGCGGCCACTACAACTTGACGGCCAAGCACCGCAGGTAAGGATTCCGACTGGCGGCCGCTGCAGTCGGCACCGATAACAGCTGATCAGTGGGGGTGCTGCGTGCGGGACCCCAGCCGATCATACACTGATGACTTATCCTGCGGATAGGGCATCAATGTCAACGTAGTGGACAGCTTCTTTAATTTACCCATTAGATGATTGTATGGGACAGTGTGAGATACCTTTACAAAGTCCAAAAACATTTTATCCATAGCTTCCCCTCTGTCTAGATTTCTGCTCACCTTTTCATAAAAACTAATCAGGTTAGTGTGATATATAGCATGCCTTTTTCTTTTTGACTTTAGCAAACACTTGGAGGCAATATTAGAAATGACAGCTGTGGAGAAATACTGAAGAAGTCTATTAGTAATGGAGCGATAAAGCATGTAAGAAAAATTGCAAAATGAGATTCTTGATTGTGCTAAAAACAAAAAAATTCTGAGAGATATCACAGACCAGGCAATGCATTTAGACAGATGGCCAGAAGGTCACAGAACAAAGTGGCAACGGTGTAATTGGAAATATACAGATGATGACAATCCGAAAGGCCTCATTACCATGCAACCAGCTGGTTCAATTACACGGCTATGAGGAAGAACTGTACTGTGGCAAAATTAAGAGATCTGACACATGACAGAATGAAGCTTAAGGGTATATGTGAATTTATGCAATTCAAGTGTAAAAGTTATTTACTATGGATACAAAGAACAAATCAGGCTGTTGACAAGGCCAAAATAATGTCATATTATACAAACAGAAGTCCTCATCGCGCTCCTGTGACAGAATGTAGATGTGGATGTCTTCATTTTTTAATTTCATACAATCTTGAATTCATTACATTTTAAAAGCAACATAAAGATATATTAATTACAGTACTTCATTGCCCAGTAATCTAAAGATCCACAGTATGATGCTGTTAGTTTGAGTAATAAGGTCTGCATCCATGCCTAAATTTGAAGCTGTATTGCAGCAGCAAACATGAATTTAAATGAATATATTGATAAAGGGATTATCCGAGACTATTTAATTTTTTTACTATTGACCTAAGAACTAACTGGCAGGTAGTTGCTAACTACCTGCCTGTTGTGCCTGGCACCGATTTCCACCAGCATAGAGAGGTCACAGATCGCTCCTGCCAGCAATTCAGCGGCTTACGCTGACATCATGTTCACAGAGCAGCAGCTTCTCTTCTGCTCTGCTCTGTTGATAGGGAATTTATTTATATTTCCTAGAGCAGTAATGCTATTCAAATTTCATATATTTCACGTTTGCATACTTAGTGTTGCAGAGTGCTACTTTGTTTATTAGTTGTATATGGAGGTAGCTGCTCCTGGTGAGCACCTGTACAAACCTATTTCATGTTTTGGAAGTGCCGGTCAATTTTACTGTTGAGGGGGCATGACTGCTGACATCATGCTGATTGACAGCCAGCACACTGCTGTCTAACTGCAGGGAGCCGCTGTCTATTAGCATGACATCTGCAGTCACGCCCCTGTCGACAGAGCAGCCCGGAAAAAGAAGATCTGCTGTATTGACCAGGAGCAGCTGAATCTCCATCAGGAGTGGATGTTGACTGCTGTGAGATAGTGCTGAGTAGAAAAGACAGGTAGTTGATGCTGTTAGAAACTACCTGCCTGATAGTTTTTTGGCCCATAGTAAAAAAAAAATAGTCCTGGACAACTGTCATGGATGTATCAAGTGTGACAGACAGTCGCTCTGGATCCAGCTGTAGAAGGTCACTGCACTTGGCATTGCAGACGCCTTCTTGACTCTCTCATCTCTGTAGTGTAGTGATATCTTTCTCCCTTTAGGACCGAGCAGCGACTCCACCTTCTGCTTCTAATTGACACACCCTTGCTTGGTAGTTAAAAATGCTCAGTGTCTACAGAGAGTCGCCAGTGATAGTTCTATGTTCCTCTGTCCATGCCTGGAGTAATATTAGTCGGCTAGTTTCTTCTTGGACTTCACTTGGAGGACAGTTAGTGTTATCTCTCTGGTGTCTTCTCAAGCTAAGTGTATCCCCTTTGTTTGTTTACCTTGTTGTCTTTAGTTACAGTGGGGCCTAACTAGTGTTCACCCCATCCCCTCCCTACCTAGGGGCTAGTTCTATGGACATTCAGGTATCAGGTTTCCTGCACGGCGATAATTGTGGAACCTACAGTACAGACCAAAAGTTTGGACACACCTTTTCATTTAAAGATTTTTCTGTATTTTCATGACTATGAAAATTGTACATTCACACTGAAGGCATCAAAACTATGAATTAACACATGTGGAATTATATAGTTAACAAAAAAGTGTGAAACAACTGAAAATATATCTTATATTCTAGGTTCTTCAAAGTAGCCACCTATTGTTTGATGACTGCTTTTCACACTCTTGGCATTCTCTTGATGAGCTTCAAGACATAGTCACCCGAAATTGTCTTTCAACAATCTTGAAGGAGTTCCCAGAGATGCTTAGCACTTGTTGGCCCTTTTGCCTTCACTCTGCGGTCCAGCTCACCCCAAACCATCTTGATTGGGTTCAGGTCTGGTGACTGTGGAGGCCAGGTCATCTGGCGTAGCACCCCATCACTCTCCTTCTTGGTCAAATAGCCCTTACACAGCCTGGAGGTGTGTTTGGGGTCATTGTCCTGTTGAAAAATAAATGATGGTCCAACTAAACGCAAACCGGATGGAATAGCATGCCGATGCAAGATGCTGTGGTAGCCATGCCGGTTCAGTATGCCTTCAAGTTTGAATAAATCCCCAACAGTGTCACCAGCAAAGCACCCCCACACCATCACACCTCTCCTCCATGCTTCATGGTGGGAACCAGGCATGTAGAGTCCATCCGTTCACCTTTTCTGCGTTGCACAAAGACACGGTGGTTGGAACCAAAGATCTCAAATTTGGACTCATCAGACCAAAGCACAGATTTCCATTGATCTAATGTCCATTCCTTGTGTTCTTTAGCCCAAACAAGTCTCTGCTGCTTGTTGCCTGTCCTTAGCAGTGGTTTCCTAGCAGCTATTTTACCCATAAGGCCTGCTGCACAAAGTCTCCTCTTAACAGTTGTTGAAGAGATGTGTCTGCTGCTAGATCTCTGTGTGGCATAGACCTGGTCTCTAATCTGAGCTGCTGTTAACCTGCGATTTATGAGGCTGGTGACTCGGATAAACTTATCCTCAGAAGCAGAGGTGACTCTTGGTCTTCCTTTCCTGGGGCGGTCCTCATGTGAGCCAGTTTCTTTGTAGCGCTTGATGGTTTTTGCAATTGCACTTGGGGACACTTTCAAAGTTTGCCCAATTTTTCGGACTGACTGACCTTCATTTCTTAAAGTAATGATCGCCACTCGTTTTTCTGTACTTAGCTGCTTTTTTCTTGCCATAATACAAATTCTAACAGTTTATTCAGTAGGACTATCAGCTGTGTATCCACCTGACTTCTGCACAACACAATTGATGGTCCCAACCCCATTTATAAGGCAAGAAATCCCACTTATTAAACCTGACAGGGCACACCTGTGAAGTGAAAACCATTTCCGGTGACTACCTCTTGAAGCTCATCAAGAGAATGTCAAGAGTGTGCAAAGCAGTCATCAAAGCAAAAGGTGGCTACTTTGAAGAACCTAGAATATAAGACATATTTTCAGTTGTTTCACACTTTTTTGTTAAGTATATAATTCCACGTGTTAATTCATAGTTTAGATGCCTTCAGTGTGAATGTACAATTTGCAAAGTCATGAAAATATAGTAAAATCTTTAAATGAAAAGGTGTGTCCAAACTTTTGGTCTGTACTGTATATAGGATCCGCCTAGGGGTCTCCACTCCCCTTTTCCCTAGTTGTTGGGCTCCGTTCCCCCTCTTCCCATTGTTGTACACTAGTTCCTTCCCTCACCTTGCGTGACAACAACCCCTTAAATTACATCAAAGAAAGTCAGTTGAAGTAAAGATACATATATATATAAACCTGGAAAACGAAAATGGCTGATATGACTTATTTTTATATCAGGATCTAATAGCCTTTGTCTAGGTTTCCATGCATCTGGGCCATCTGAATCAGTTCTTTTGTGTCTCAACTAATGACAACTGATGTCAAATGGCATCAGCCGTCCTCCGACTTTCTCTCAATTTTTGAATGCAAACTAGTGAGCCGGATCAAGGAACACAACGTGTATTGTTTCAAGATGTGTTTTTTGAAGCGTCCAAAGCAACAACAGCTGCACCTAATGAATATGAACAATCTTATAACAAACTATGAGATTTATTCTCGCATCAGTTTCTGTCCAGTTTTTCAGAATAAAAGCTGTAGTGCCGATGTCTCTGCCTCCTGCCCCTCTCCCCCGGCAGAGATGCTGAGCCTCTTACTGCCGCAGCCCCAGGTCGGGGTGTCCCGCCCCTCCAATTTCTTTCCACGCCGACTCTGCCCTGGGTACGCGCACTGCGCACAGATCCCTGGGCCCTGTGCTTAGGGCCTGCGTGCACTTTCTGCCTCTTAAAGGGGCCATCCTAAAGTGTCCCCGGGCACTGGCCAGAAGACACTAACTACTTAGACAGGCTACTGTCTGTCCACCAGCCATGCCCGCCTGTCTGTCTACCAGTCGTACCCACCTGCCTATCAGCCGTGCCGGCCTGCCTGTCTATCATCTGTGCCCGCCTGCTTGTCTACCAGCCGTACCAGTCTGCCTGTCCATCAGCCATTCCGCCTTCACCTGCCTAATGTCCCTTGGGAGTCAGCTGCCATCAACCAGAGGTCAGTCCCGGAGTAGCAGAAGGGCTACCTCCCTCGTACCTCCTCAAATCACGCAGTCATCAAGCCGCTATACATCTGAGGTCGGATTAGGTGAGGCCTCTAGTCACACCCCCCCTGGCTCTCCTTGCACAATGGCACAGTGGTTCCACCACCCGCCTTGTTACAGAAGCCAAATTGCCAGATATTAAGAAACACAGTCTTATTGATCCAGAGGATAAAGCATAAATATCTGATAGATAGACTTGCAACTATCTTAAAGGAGTTCTCAACTATCAGGAAAGTAGACCCCTAACTGTGTAAAATACCTAAAATAAACTCAGCAGGACCTCACCCTCCCTGAGTCCAGTGATGGGTCCCCACCACTGCTCCAGTCCTGGTCTTTTGGCTGCAATGGTAACAACATGTCAACAGTGCACGTCACTGCTTTAATCAGTCACTGAGCTCAGTGGTCGTGCCGAGATTGACAGCACATGCTGTTGACCTCAGTGCAATGTACAGTGGAATGTGAAAGTTCGGGCACCCTTAGTCAAAATTAATGTTATTGTGAACAGTTAAAGGGGATATCCGGGACCTTAAAAAAAAAAGTGACTAAGCACTAACAAGCAGGTAATTGCTACCTACCTGATTGTTGTGCCTGGCGTCATTCTTTGCCAGCACAGAGTGCTCGCACACTTCTTCTAATGTCACATCAACAGAGCATCAGTTTCTCTTCCTGTTGACAGGGCGGGACTACTAGTGTCACGCTTATTGACAGCTGGCTCCCGCTTCCTAATTGGGGGAAGGCACCTCTGTTGACAGGGCTTAGCTGAATCTCTGGCAGAAGCGATCAATGACCGGTGCCGGGTACAACAGGCAGGTAGTTGCCTCTGTTAGCAACTACCTGTCTGTTAGTGCTTAGTAGTGTTGAGCCACCCCTGTAGTGTTCGAGTTCGGTTCGGTTCGTCGAACACCCGTGTGTTCGCCTAACTGTTTGTCGAACTGTTCGTCGAACACCTTCGAACACCGTTAAAACCAATGGCAGGCAAACAAAAACACATAGGAACACATAGAAAACACCTTCAAAAGGTGTCCAAAAGCTGACAAACTGCTCAGAAGACATAACTAACACATGGAAAAGTGACAAGTACATATAGTCATGCGAAAATAAAAGAGGTGGAGGAGTAAAAGGAGGGGGAGACACAGATATAGGCATGTCATGCCCTTCTAAAATCCAAAAAGTGAGAAGCCGACACGGCCAGTCCGCTCCTGCCCGTGCCACCTCCGTGTCGCCGGGTTTGTGCCTGATCCGCGGTGAACCCTGATGGCCAGCCCCCCTCTCCCAATACTGGTGCCTGTCCGCTGGTGGGTCGAGCGAGCCCCCCTGTGGTGGAGGCAGCTCTAAGCTTTTTAATTTAAATTGTCTCTCTAATTTGAATGAATACACTTTAAATCCATTTACAAGGATCTATTGGAGGGCAAGTCTCATGCCAGCAGCCGCGTAATTCCAGCTCCAGTAGCGTCCACTAAAGCTGCTGCAGTTAAAAAGCTTTTATAAGGATCGAGCTCGGCTGTCCACCGCAAGGCATCCTACTGCCAGTCCCAGCCCCTATGCCTTGGGGTGCCTCCTGATGCTCTTCACTGAGTATCCCGTGGTCCCGAAGCATTTCCTTTGAAAAAATGAAGTGTCCAAACTACAGGTGGTGTAGCTTGCTTAACAGCCGGGATAATCCGCTGACTAGCAGACCCTGCTACTAGGCACAAAGTATTTCCTGGGCTAGATGCAGTTAAAAATTTGTAATTAGATACTCTCGGATGCTGAGAAAGCATTCCATAGAGTCTCCTGGCACGCCATATATGATTCTCTTAAAAAGCTTGGGGTAGGGGTCTAGGGGACCCTTTTATAGCCAAAATCACGGCCCTGTATCGCAATACGTCACCTAGGCTGAAGATAAATGGAACTGTAGCACCCTGAGGGCTCGGTTGCTACAGAGGTATTGCACCTCACCCAGAGGTGTGATATCTCACTCTCAGGTAAGGATGTAGTGTGGATCAGGACCCGACACCTGCATGCATTACACCACATTGAAGTGGGGCAGGGCGACCAATATGCCCCTGAGATGGGCACGACAGTCCCTGTCCCTGGCTGGAGTGGGGGAGGGAACACTGAGGAAGGGGAACCCTGTAGTGCAGGAGCAGGGAGGAAGCAGTTCCTGGGTGCATTGAGAAAGGAGTATAAAAGGTGGGCACCATCTTAGTTCAGTGCAGAGAAGTCTGAGCAGAAGTGGCAGGGAGCAGGGGCTCTGCATGAGCTCTGCTCCGGAGGCGGGCCTAGTAACAGAGGCCCAGGCCTGGAAGAGGGAGAAGGAAGGAAGAGGAGCGGAGAAGGCTCCAGGAACGAGGAACGAAGGGATCTCAGGGGTGCGGACGGGCGAGTCGCCACCGCACGCCAGAATCCACCTGCGTGGAGGGGTCAGGCCAAAGGGGGAGACCGGTCCCCGAAACTAGTGGAGGCAGGAAACGACCCTCAGCTAGAAACAGGAGGCTGTGACATTTTATGTGGCGCAGCCCCTCGCTACACCCGCTAGGAAGGCACCACATAGGGTCAGGGAAACTGGCACCAAGTTTACCAAGAGGAGGCCCGAGGCAGCCGGACAGAAGGGTTGGTAAGAAAGGTCAGACAAAGGACACACAAAGGGGGTCCTGTGAAGCACTACAAAGTTATCTGGGAGTTGTCTGAGCCCCTCACCTGGTGAGCACAGTACGACGTGGGCAGCCGTTACCTGCAGACGTGGTCTGGATAATAAGAACTGTGAGTAAAGGCCCTGGACTGCATCACTGACTCGGTGTCATTACTGCTGCTGCCCTGCACCATCACCCCCATCCTCCGCATACACTGCCCTGAGGCTATACTCCTCCCGTGGGGAGTTATGCTACGCTCTGCTGCACCCACAACACCAGCCTCAGCGGTCTGCCCTGGAGCGGCGGTTCACTCTGACCGCAATCCACGGGTGGCGTAGTCGGACATTTAAACATCAAAACCACATAAATAGTTCCGCCACTGGTTTGACCGCCCTGAGCCACGGAACCGGGTTGCCGCCACGGAGACTACAACCACCAGCATCCACCAAAAAGGGTCCGGCTCCGGGTGTCCCAAGGCCCAGGGGGCGCGTCAGAACATTTTCATCACCTTTCACAATGACCAATGGGACAAGGCAGGGATGTTCTCTGTCCCCTCTCTTATACATCCTAGTGACGGAGCACCTGCTCTCATCAATTCGCCATAACCCCAATATTAGGTGGATTGAGGTGGGAGGCACCGAGTACAAGTGCTCTCTATTTGCTGATGATGTCCTAGTATATATCACTCAATCACATATACCCATCCATGCTGTTATGGCTGAAATAGATCACTTTGTTACATGGTCAAATTTTAAAATCAATGCAGCGAAGTCTGAGGCCCTCGATGTCTCCCTCCCCAAATCCATATAGGATTCCATCCAGTCCAACTTTCCCTTTGCCTGGCCCTCACAGGGTATCAAATACTTAGGAATTCCTATTCATAGAGACCTCTCCCATCTATGTTATCTTAATTTTGTGCCCTTTATTGAACAACTCCATACAGACCACGGTTGGCAAGTTAGAACTGTAAGATTCACTACGTGAACCACTGGTGTTTTGTGGAAAAGCACATGTACACTGTGTTCCAAATTATTATGCAAAAAGTGTTTAGGAGTGATAAGGGAAGAATTTGTTTGTTTGTCAGTTAAACTCATTGATGGTGATGTGTGTCAGGGCTCTTTATATCACTGTAAGCAATTGCAGACACCAGTGCTAATTAGTTTGGCAGGTGTGTCCAATGAAAGGCAAGACTACTTAAGAAGGCTCTCTCACATTATTCAGCAGCCTACATTTTCTGCCAAAATGGGAAAGAAAAAGGATGTGTCGGCTGCTGAGAAGCAACAAATTGTGGAGTGTTTAGGTCAAGGCATGACTACAATCAACATTGTGCGATGATCAGGATGAAGTGTCTTGGCAATCAAGAAGTATGTAGCTGATTCACAGTACACACGTGTGCGTGCTGATAAGGGCAAATTGAGGACTCTTTCCTACAGGCAATTACGTCAGGTTGAAAGAGCAGCGGCAAAAAAGCCTTGTCATAGCAGCAGACAAGTTTTTGAAGCTGCTTGTGCCTCCAACGTCCCCCGAACAACAAGATGCAGGGTCCTTCAGAGGTTTGCAGCTGTGCATACGCCATCCTGTCGACCTCCTCTATCCACTTCACACAAGCAGAAACGGCTCCAGTGGGCCAAACATTACATGAAGACTGATTTCAAAACTGTTTTGTTCACGGATGAGTGCCGTGCAGCGCTCGATGGTCCAGATGGATGGAGTGGAGGATGGCTGGTTGATGGACACCCCACGCAAACACGGCTACAGCGCCAACAAGGAGGAGGTGGAGTAATGTTTTGGGCTGGAATCATGGGGAGAGAGATTGTCGGCCCCTTTAGGATCCCTGAAGGCGCTAAAGATGAACTCCATAATGTATGTGGATTTTCTCAAACAGCACTTCCTGCCATGGTTCAAGAAGAAGAACCGTGTATTTTACAGCAAGATCATTTTTCTGCATGATAATGCACCATCTCATGCTGCACATAAAACATCTGCATCTCTGGCTGATATGGGCATAAAAGGGGACAAACTTATGGTGTGACCCCCATGCTCCCCTGACCTCTACCCCATTCAGAACCTTTGGAGCATCATTAAAAGGAGTGTCTATGATGGCGGGAGGCAGTTCACATCTAAGCAACAGCTCTGGGAGGGTATTCTGTCCTCATGCAAAACAATTGAAGCAGAAACCATCCAAAACCTGACAAATTCAATGGACGAGAGAGTTCAGAAGCTCCTTTCGAACAAGGGGTCCTATGTGAAAATGTAACATCACCTAGAATAAAGTTTTGAGTTGAAAACTGTTTGATTTCAGTTTCTAACAACCTGCTAATGCTTATAATTTCAAAAATGACCATTTTTTTGGTCTTTATTAAAATGAAAAGGTTGATCGAAAAGTTTGGGGGATCTAAGAGTGTGGCAACCCAGTAGTCATGATTACTTCGAATTCTGACAATATGAGGGTCATGCTGCAGGTAGTGCAGCAAGAAGGCACTTATGTGTCTTGCGCATCTCGGAGCCCCAAAATTATTTTCCGGGCTAGATGCAGCTAAAAATTATTTTTAATTTTAAATCTGGTGGAGCTTATTATAGATGGCCTAATGGGATCAGTGCTGCACACTGCTACAAAGCCCAAATTATTTTCCAGTCAAGATACAGATAAACATGATTAGTAATTTGAAAGCTTAAAACGGTTGGTAGGGTGATTTTAAACAATCATCAAGCTTTTACTCTCCCCAGGATGACACAGGGGTAGAAAAGTCGTTTCGGATCCATGATTTGTTCATCTTTATGAACGTGAGTCTGTCTACATTATCAGTGGAGAGCCGCGTGCGCTTATCTGTCAGCACACCACCAGCAGCGCTGAACACACGTTCAGACAGAACGCTGGCTGCGGGGCATGACAAGATCTCCAAGGCGTAAGTGGCTAGCTCCGGCCATTTATCCAGATTGGAAGCCCAAAAAGAGCAAGGGTCCAGTGACACAGTCGTGGCTTCAATGTTTACTTGGAGATACTCCTGTACCATCGTCTCTAGGCGTTGACTATGTGTCAGACTTCTTGTCTCCTGTGGCCTTGCAAAGGATGGGCTAAAAAAGTGGTGAAATGATTCCGCAAAATTGATGTTACCACCAGATACTGTGGTTCTGTTACGGTTTGAGTGCTGAACACTTGACGGTCCCACGGTTGGCAAGTTGGAACTGTGAGATTCACTACGTGCACCACTGGTATTTTGTGGAAAAGCACATGTAAGATTCTGCAACAGTCTCTGCTGATACTCCTGCATGCGTGCATCCCTTTCTATGGCAGGAATAATTTCTGCAAATTTACTTTTGTACCGGGGATCTAACAGTGTGGCAACCCAGTAGTCAGGATTATTTCTAATTCTCACAATTCGAGGGTCATGTTGCAGGTAGTGCAGCAAGAAGGCACTCATGTGTGTTGCGCATCCAGGAACACCAAGTCCCTGTTGTGTTGGTGGCGAGGTAACAATCATGCTTCCTTCCTCTGTCCTCTCCCCCCAACCTCGCACAACAGAAATGTGATCAAGGTCTCCCTCATCTGATGAGTCTTCCATCAGTTCGTCCTCCACTTCTTCCTGGGCTCCTGCACCTTCCTCACTAGTTTGGCTGCTAACATGCGCCCTGGTAAAACCATCTCCCCCACCCTCACATGCCTGCCGCCTTGGTGCTGCCGACCGTCTGGACCTTGCAGATGTTAGCCCTTCCGCATACAACTCCTCCTCCTCTACTTCCTCCACCTCCTCTTGTGCCACCACCTGACTCCGAATTCTGTTTAACATGTGCTCCAGCATGTAAATCACCGGAATAGTCATGCTGATAATGGCATCGTCAGCACTAAACATCTTCGTCGCCATTTCAAAACTGTGCAGAAGGGTGCATAGGTCCCTGATCTGAGACCACTCCTCCAGCGTGATTTGCCCCACCTCTGAATCTCGTTGGCCCAGGCTATACGTCAGAACGTATTGCACCAGGGCTTGTCGGTGCTGCCACAGTCGCTGCAACATGTGCAGAGTTGAATTCCACCGGGTAGGCACATCGCATTTTAGCCGGTGAAGTGGCAGGCCCAACGACTTCTGTAGAGATATAAGTCGCTGAGCTGCGGGATGCGAACGGCGGAAGTGAGCACACAGCGACCATGCCCTCTGCAGAAGGCCATCTAGTCTGGGATAGTGGGCTAAAAATTGCTGGACAACCAGGTTCAACACGTGAGCCATACAAGGCACGTGTGTGACATTGCCCCGGCGAAGGGCCGCACCCAGGTTTGCAGCATTGTCGCACACGGCCTTCCCTGGTTTCAGGTCCAGTGGAGACAACCATTCATGAAATTGGTTCTCCAGAGCTGACCACAACTCCTCAGCTGTGTGACTCACATTTCCCAGACATTTCAATGTAAAAACCGCCTGATGACGTTGAGCCCTACTGCCAGCATAGTAAGGAGGTGTGCAGGATCCCTTCTGCGCAGTTAGAAAGCTTGTGGCATGACCAGACAGGCTTTGGGTGCAGGTGGAAGACCGAGAGGAGGTTGAGGAGGCAGAAGCAGTGGAGGAACTTTGACATAAAGAGGATTGACGCACAACTCGTGGGGACGGCAAGACTTGGACAGCAGCCCCTTGTCCTGCTGTCACCATAGTTACCCAGTGCCCAGTCAGCGACATGTAATGCCCCTTTCCATGCCTACTCATCCAAGTGTCTGTGGTGAAATGCACCCTGTCACACACAGAGTTTCTCAAAGAAGCGGTGATGTTGTGTGCGACATGCTGGTGGAGCGCAGGCACACCTTTCTTTGAGTAGTGCCGACTGGGCATCTGGTACTGGGGCACTGCGACTGACATAAGGTCTCGAAAATCCTCTGTATCCACCAGGCGGAAAGGCAGCATTTCTGTAGCCAAGAGCTTGCAGATGGTGAAATTCAACCTCTTAGCTTTCTCATGGCTAGGAGGAAATGGTCTTTTACTTGTCCACATCTGAGGGACCGAGGGCTGGCTATTGTGCTTAGACGGGGTTGATAAGGGTGTCCCCGGCAAACTGCCGGTCTGTGAGGAAGATGCAGGCGGACATGTTAGGTTGCCTTGATCCAAAGGTGGTGCTATCGATGTCGGACAGCGCTCAACACCAGCTGCTGTTACCACCTCCAAAGAAAATGATGACCTGCCAATCACGCTGGCTGTTGCGGGTAAAGAGGTGGCAGGTCTGCGCCCCAAAACAGGTGTGACTGCTGTCCCCCCAGTCACAAAGGATGAAGAGGCCGCGGATGCACAAGATATGGCAGACGGTGGTTGGCCCGGCCGGCTAGGCCGCATTGTAGCACACTGAGCTTCCCACTGCAACTTATGCTTCATGTCCATGTGCCGGTTCATGCATGAAGTACTCAAACTATGTATTTTTTGGCCTCTACTTAGCTTTTGCTAACAAATGTTACAGATAACACGAGTTGGGTCATCTTTATCGATCTGAAAAAATGCCCAGGCTATGCAAGGCTTAGCACCCATGCGACCTGAAGAGCCACCACGACTTGTGGTGAGAGGCAGAGTTGTGTTTGAGGATGCAGTTGTTGACGTGCTTCCAGTACTACGTCTCTGTCCAGGAAGGCGCAACCTGACCTCGTCGTCACTAGCATCTTCCTCCACCTCCTCTGCTGACCTCATCTCTTGGCTGACTGTGGGTTGACAGTAAGTGGGATCTCCGACCTCATCATCATCACCCTGTGTGTTATCACACCCGTCGTCCTCAGAGCCAACCTGTTCCTGCCCTGACAAAAAAATAAAGTTGTCGCTCCAATCAGGTATTTGAGTCTTATCATCGTCTTCCTCATTGTCTCCACCAACAGGAGTTACAGTTTGGGAATGAGGGTCTACATTATGGTCAGAACCTTCTGCGTCTGGTCCTGGATCCGACTCATAAAGATTCTGGGCATCAGTGCAGATCATTTCCTCGTCTGGATTCACAGAAGCGCTGGAGTCGACCTCTGATTCCCAGGCTATAGTATGAGTAAACAGCTCTGCAGACTCAACCATCTGTTCTACCTCATACTCAGACGGGCAGCTGGAGATTTGGGAGCTTTGAGGAAGCAAGTGCGATTTGGGTGACACCTTTGAGGACTGGAGTATTTGTGATGTTGAAGTTGATGTGGAGGAGAGCCCACTTAAAGGAGCACTTGATATCCGTTGAAGCACCTGCTGTTTTTGTGCCTCATCTGGAATTTGTAGCGATTGGCGTGGCCGTAAGAAAGGGATCTTATCACATTGTCCGCTAAAAGAAGTAGACATTTTAGTTTGGCTGGAAGATGGTCTTTCTTCTGCAGATGTTACTGTTGCTTTAACACCTACCCCACGGACACAACCTTTTTTCCCCTTCCCAACACGCCTATTCCCCTTTCCACCAGCAGCAGGCCTTTTTCCACTCATTTTGGTGGTTAACTAATTCACAACTCTGGAGTTGTTTGCACAAAGAAACAATGGATGGTAACCGAGCAGAGCTGAGTGGCCAAACTGTGGTATTAGGCCAAAACTATTGGCTGGGTTAGATGCAGAAAAAAATATATTCAGTTTGCAACCTGATGGAGGTCAGTATAGATGGACTAATACAACAAGTCCCACACACAGCTAGAAGCCCAATATTTTTTCAGAGGTAGATGCAGAAAAAAATATATTCAGTTTGCAACCTGATGGAGGTCAGTATAGATGGACTAATGCAACAAGTCCCACACACAGCTAGAAGCCCAAATATTTTTTCAGAGGTAGATGCAGAAAAAAATATATTCAGTTTGCAACCTGATGGAGGTCAGTATAGATGGACTAATACAACAAGTCCCACACACAGCTAGAAGCCCAATATTTTTTCAGAGGTAGATGCAGAAAAAAATATATTCAGTTTGCAACCTGATGGAGGTCAGTATAGATGGACTAATACAACAAGTCCCACACACAGCTAGAAGCCCAAATATTTTTTCAGAGGTACTGTAGATGCAGATAAAAATTAGTTTTAATTTGCAACCTGATGGAGGTCAGTATAGATGGACTAATAGAGAAAGTCCGACACACTGCTAGAAGGCCAAATATTTTTTCAGAGCTAGATGCAGAAAAAAATTATATTCAGTTTGCAACCTGATGGAGGTCAGTATAGATGGATTAATAGAACAAGACCCACACACAGCTAGAAGCCCAATATTTTTTCAGAGGTAGATGCAGAAAAAAATATATTCAGTTTGCAACCTGATGGAGGTCAGTATAGATGGACTAATACAACAAGTCCCACACACAGCTAGAAGCCCAAATAGTTTTTCAGAGGTACTGTAGATGCAGATAAAAATTATTTTTAATTTGCAACCTGATGGAGGTCAGTATAGATGGACTAATACAACAAGTCCCACACACAGCTAGAAGCCCAAATATTTTTTCAGAGGTACTGTAGATGCAGATAAAAATTAGTTTTAATTTGCAACCTGATGGAGGTCAGTATAGATGGACTAATAGAGAAAGTCCGACACACTGCTAGAAGGCCAAATATTTTTTCAGAGCTAGATGCAGAAAAAAATTATATTCAGTTTGCAACCTGATGGAGGTCAGTATAGATGGATTAATAGAACAAGACCCACACACAGCTAGAAGCCCAATATTTTTTCAGAGGTAGATGCAGAAAAAAATATATTCAGTTTGCAACCTGATGGAGGTCAGTATAGATGGACTAATACAACAAGTCCCACACACAGCTAGAAGCCCAAATATTTTTTCAGAGGTAGATGCAGAAAAAAATATATTCAGTTTGCAACCTGATGGAGGTCAGTATAGATGGACTAATACAACAAGTCCCACACACAGCTAGAAGCCCAAATATTTTTTCAGAGGTACTGTAGATGCAGATAAAAATTAGTTTTAATTTGCAACCTGATGGAGGTCAGTATAGATGGACTAATAGAATGATGCTATGCCCAAAAGATTTTACTTCACTAGGTGCAGTAAAAAAATTGGTATTCTATACACAGGTGGTATATCTTGCAACACAGATAGGCTACTCCACTGACTAACACACTCTGCAATAGGCCAAAAAGGATTAGCTTTGCTAGATTCAGCCAAATGCTGTGAAAAAAACTTGCACAGCACTGGCACAGACCTGCCTGGCAAAATCTGATAGGAACTGATGTAACCTAGTCCTGAAAAGGACTCCAATTACAATTAGTCTTTACTCCCACAACCTATCTATTTAAGAGCACAGACCTCCCTGATAAAAGTCGTAGGAAATGCTGTAACCTAGTCCTTAAAAGGACTGCAATCACAACTATTCCCTACTCCCAAGCTATCTGTATATTTGTGCGAAAATTGGCTTGAAATTAACAAGGTATAGCGCACACAGCAACAGCGGTGCCGTCTAACACGCAGCTGCAGCAGTGAGAAAATGGTGGCGACGGGGAAAATGGCTTGGTCTTATAGGGCAAGGACATGTGACATACACTGCCAATGACACATGCCCTTGCTTGTGTGAAAAAAAGCACTTCGCTCCGTGTGTGCGCTGCTGATAGGCTGACAGATTGCACCTCCCCACTGCAAATGCGGGAAAGAGAAAAAAAAATGGAGATCTTCATTGTTGCTGCAGAGATCCATCCCCTGCCCCTCCCCCCACCCCGCTGTACACTCAAACTGCGTATTAACATTAATTTTCATCATTACTGAGAAAAAATCCAGTTATGATTTTGGTGCACGAACAGTTATCGAACATAACCTCGAACAGCCGAATTTTTATCAAATTGTTCGTGTTCGCCGAACGGCTCGAACACCGCCCAAAACAGCTCGAATTTGAGATTGGCGAACAGTTCAAGTAGAACAACGCTCATCTCTAGTGCTTAGGCACATTTTTTTTTAATCCCGGATATCCTCTTTAAGCAAGTTGAAGATGAAATGATCTCTAAAAGGCCTAAAGTTAAAGATTTGCATCACCTGGCATTGAATAATGATTAGAGTGAACATGCCATAACCCTAACAGGCTAATCAAGGTCTGAAACCTTGGTCAAAGTTATCTGAGCACACAGTTCTCCAAATGTGCCCAAACCTTTGCATCAACTCATTTTACTTTTTGCAATTTTCAAAATGATAAAAATGCCAATATTTTCTTGCCTAAACTACAAAGGAAATCTGTCATCTTTAACTACAGGCCTTTTAGGGATCATTTCATCTTCAACTTGCTTAACTATTCAAAATAACAGTAATTTTGACCAGTGGTGCCCAAACTTTTCCATGCCACTGTATTTAGCACTGTGACTGGCTAGAGCAATGACAATTGCTATTGACATGACGTCACTGCTAGAGCCAAAACACCAGGACTGGAGCAGTGGTAGGGAGTCATCAATGGACACAGGGAGGGTGAGAACCCCCTGAGTTTATTTTAGCTATTTTACATAGTTTGAAGCATACTTTCCTGAAAGTGGACAGCCCTTTGACTACAGAGGTGGCCGCACATGTGATGCTCTTGCAACTTACTTCTATAGAAGTTCTAAAAATAGCTGAGCAAACATTCTCAAAATAGTTACAAGTTATAGAGGTGGATCCCGCAACTATCAATCATTTATAACATATACTGTGCATAAGATATACATATCTGACATGGAAATATGTAAACATATAATCCCCCTTTGGCTTCCCAAAGAAAGAAAACATCTGCGGTGTATGATTATTGAGATATTAACTATAACAATTATTTTACAATGTAAATCACTGAAATCTGCTTTACCATACAGTAACCTATTGATTGACAATTTTTTTTTTACTTTTCTTTATGGTAAAGTTTTTCTTTTATTTAAAAATCCTGAAATCTTGAAGATTTTACACTAAGTACTAAGTCTTCAATACACTGACACTTCGTGTTCTCTATTACAATAAAAGTTAAAGTGTAACTGTTTCATGTAAACTTTCAACAAAATGTCCGTGTCTGCACCAGCTCCTCCTCCCTCTCCCATCTCCATAGAATCTTATGAGCAGCAACTGCCATCATTTATCTCAGTAATATGAAAATCTATATGCATTAAAGTCATATTTTAGCTATGAATTAAAAGTGAAAAATCAGTCCAGGAAATGGAAACATATTTCTCTGATAAGATTTATTACAAAGTTGCTTTTATATGTTTACTATTGATTTATGAAATAAAAAGTAAAATGATGGCTGGCCCTTAACACTTACACACGTGGTCAAAATTGTTGGTACCCCTCATTTAATTAAAGAAAAAACGCACAATGGTCACAGAAATAACCTGAATCTGACAAAAGTAATAATAAATTGAAAATCTATGAAAATGAACAAAGTCAGACATTGCTTTTCAACCCTGCTTCCACAGAATTAAAAAAAAATTAAACTCATGAAATAGGCCTGGACAGAACTGATGGTACTCTTAACTTAATATTTTGTTGAACAACCTTTTGAGGCAATCACTGCAATCAAACGATTCATGTAACTGTCAATGAGACTACTGCACCTCTCGACAGGTATGTTGGCCCACTCCTCATGAGCAAACTGCTCCAGTTGTCTCATGTTTGAAGGTTGCCTTTTCTAAATGGTATGTTTCAGCTCTTTCCAAAGATGCTCAATAGGATTTAGGTCAGGGCTCATAGAAGGCCACTTCAGAATAGTCCAATGTTTTCCTCTTAGTCATTTTTGGGTGTTTTTAGCTGTGTGTTTTGGGTCATTATCCTGTTGCAAGACCCATGACCTGCGACTGAGACCAAGCTTTCTGACACGGGGCAGCATATTTCTCTCTTGAATCCCTTGATAGTCTTGAGATTTCATTGTACCCTGCACAGATTCAAGACACCCTGTGCCAGATGCAGCAAAGCAGTCCCAGAACATAACAGAGCCTCCTCCATGTTTCACAGTAGGAACTGTGTTCTTTTCTTGATATGCTTCATTTTTCCGTCTGTGAACATAGAGCTGATGTGCCTTGCCAAAAACTTCCATTTTTGTCTCATCTGTCCATAGGACATTCTCCCAGAAGCTTTATGGCTTATCAACATGTAGGTTGGCAAATTCCAGTCTGGCTTTTTTATGATTTTTTTTCAACAATGGTGTTCTCCTTGGTCCACTTTGGATCAAACAACAACGGATGGTGCGATCTGACATTGATGTTTCTTGAGCTTGAAGTTCACCTTTAATCTCTTTAGAAGTTATCCTGGGCTCTTTTGTTACCATTCGTATTATCCGTCTCTTTGATTTGTCATCAATTTTCCTCCTGCGGCCACGTCCAGGGAGGTTGGCTACAGTCCCAAGGATTTTTAATTTCTGAATAAATTCACTTATATAATCTATGTGCCTTGGCTGGGGACTGATTAATGTGAATAGGGACTTTATTCAATCAACAACTATAGGTCCTATGAATTTGATGACGGACAATTTATTATTGCCATTTATGTCCGTCATATTTTTGGGGATAATTATTGCATGGTTTATTGTCCTATAAGATTCACATATATTAACTTCTGATATGAAATAATTTTGATAGAGATAGTCTTCACTATTTACCAACTGGGCATTGTTGTGTATAATATACAGCCATAACCCATTTAACTAAGGGATTTGGTTAAGCATTCCCAAAATTCTATTAATCTCAGCACACTACGCAACCGGGAATACTTGTGGGTACTGTCTGAATGCCATCTAGACGGCTACATTATATGCATCTGTATAAGCATGAGAATTATTAATTTTACTACATTCATTTTAATAGTTTTTTTCTAATAAAGATTAGTGTTGATCGAGCACAGTTCGGGCCGAGCACATCGTGAAACTCGGGTGCTCGACCCAAGCAATGAGACCAATGTAAGTCTATGGGAAACTCGAGCATTTTTCTGGCGGTCCCCCCCGGCGGTCTGCAGAAGGACAAAAATTGCCCAAATCAATGGGAACAGTGCTCAATGAAACATGTCAGGCAGGCGGAATATATAGGCAGACAGGCAGACACGGTATATAGGAGGGTGCATGATAAACATAGCAGGGCACTCAGAACACACTAGTGCCCTCCGATTTTCACGCACCCGTCTCTTTAAGAAAGCCGGCGATTCACCAGCCACATACAGTTATAACATCGGTACCCGACAATTTAGAACAGAAAGAATAGAGCATCACACATAGATTAGATACATAGAAATATGTCAGTCACATATGTAATGAGTACAGTGACAGTATTGGTTACTGTACTTGTCATTTAGTGTTAAAATAAAGGATTTATGAAAAAAAAAATTGGCGTGGGGTTCCCCGTAATTTTAGTCTCTAGCGGAGGTTAAGCAGACGGCTGGGGCAGATGTTTGAAGCCTGGGAAGGGGGTAATACCCACGAAGCTGAATACCTAGCCTTTACTGGCTGTTAAAAAGGGGGACCCAAAAAAAAAATGATGTGGGCTAGCAAAGGCTAGGCAGACAGCTGGGGGCTGATATTAATAGCCCAGGAAGGGTGCCATGAATATTGGCCCCCTCTCAGGCTAGAAACACCAGCCCTCAGCCGCCCCAGAAATGGCGCATCCATAGGATGTGCCAATTCTGGCACTTAGCCTCGCTCTTCCCACTGCCCTCTAGCGGTGGCAGTTGGGTAATAGGGCTGGGGTTGATGTCAGCTTATAATTCTAGCTGACATCAAGCCCAGGTTAGTAATGGGGAGGCGTGTATAAGATATAGTGTGTTTATTTCAATTAAAAGATTTTATTCTGGGTGTTTGTGTTTTTTTTCACTTTTACTATGGGGTTAGTAATGGGGGCATCTCATAGACACCTCATAGGAACAGTAGGCTTCGCCTGCTTATCAGGCGTGTCCGCCTTAAGTAACGACACACGAAACACAGATTTAATCTTCCAGGACGAGGGAATGCCCAACCTCACCGCTGCCGAGTTGACAATCTGAACCATTTTGAAAGGACCCACAAATTTAGGCCCCAGTTTTTTAGAAGGAATTTTCAAATGAAGATTCCTTGAGGACAACCAAAGCATTTTCTCAACAGCAAACAGGGACTCCTTTCTTTTTTTGTCAAAATACCTTTTTGATCTCCTGTTATCCTCTTTAAGGTTCAGGCGTACACTGGTCCAAACCCTCTCCAAATCACCAGAAAAATTGTCCTCCTCCGGTACAGCAGCCCCAACTTTGGAAAATGGACCAAATGATGGATACCTGCCAGTACAACAAAAAAAAGGAGAACAACCAGCTGAGGAAGAAGTATGGATATTAAGGGCAAACTCCGCAAGTGGTAGAAATTCTGACCATATTTCCTGATTGTCTGCCACAAAACATCTCAAAAACTGCTCTGCATCCTGGTTCTTCCTTTCAGTCTGTCCATTGGACTCTGGATGATACCCGGACGAGAATGACAAATGAATTTTCAATCTGTCACAAAAAGCACGCCAAAAGCGAGCCACAAACTGTGGTCCTCTATCGAAAACAATGTCCGTGGGAACACCATGGAGCCTGACAATCTCCTTCACAAAAGCCTTAGCAAGAGTCTTGGTGCAAGGTAACTTGTTGAACGGAACCAGATGACACATTTTACTAAACCAGTCCACAACAACCCAGATGACAGAAAAACCCTCCGATAAAAGCAGATCAGTGATAAAATCCATGGCAAGGTGCGCCCAAGGCGAACTAGGAACTTCCAAGGGGCACAGCAACCCCACAGCCGGAGCATGAGAGGCCTTCAACCTAGCGCACACAGAATACTGATGCACCCACTTGATGATTTCCCTTTGCCACCCTCGCCAATAGAAACTCCGACCGATAGACTTCCTAGTTTCCAAAATCCCTGGGTGACCCGCCAACCGAGACTCATGACATTCAACAAACAACGCTCTCCTCAAGGCTCTAGGAAAAAACAATTTACAACACAGAGTGTTAGTTGGTGCTGCACTCTGAGCTCCTAGGATGCTATTTTCCAACTCAGAATCCAATCCGGCCACCACCACCCCTCTCTGCAAAATACACTCCTCCCTCTCAGCATTCACCACTGGAGAGAACTATGAAACAAAGCGTCAGCCTTAACATTCTTTGTCCCCGGGCAAAAAACAGTGCCCATCTAGCCTGACGGGCATTCAAGCATTTAGCTGCGTCCAGATAAATCAAATTGTTATGATCAGTGAAAATCTGTATAGGATGTCGAGCCCCCTCCAAAAAATGTTGTCAATGCTCAAGCGCGAGTTTAATAGCCAACAACTCACGATTCCCAACATCATAGTTGAGCTCTGTCTCAGAAAAAATTTTTGAAAAGAAAGCACAGGGATGCACCCCATCCTCACCCTTCTGGGACGGAACTGCCCCTACGCCAATAGATGAGGCATCCACCTCAACCAAAAATGGCTTGGTCTCATCCATCTGGATAAGAACAGGAGCAGAGCTGAACCTCTCCGTGAGATACTCAAAAGCTTCAATAGCCTCAGTGGACCATTGGACTGTATTAGCACCCTTCTTGGAGAGATCAGTAATGGGTTTAGCGATGGCAGAGAAATTCTTTATGAATTTCCTGTAATAATTGGCAAACCCCAAAAACCTCTGTATGGACTTCAAACCCTCAGGCCTCGGCCACTCCAACACAGCCTGAACTTTCACCGGGTCCATCTCAAAACCATCACAAGAGACAAAGTAACCCAAAAAACTAATTTTCTGGACAGGAAACTGACACTTCTCCAATTTAGCAAAGAGTGTGTTATCTCTCAGTATCTGAAGAAGTTCGGGGACTCTTTGCCAATGAGACTCAAGATCCGATGAATAAATCAAAATATCATCCAGATAAACAATAACACTCCTACCGATCAAGGGTCTCAGAATGTCATTGATGAAATTTTGAAAAAATGCAGGAGCATTAGTAAGCCCAAAAGGCTTCACCAAACACTCAAAATGACCTTCCGGGGTGTTAAAAGTTGTCTTCCATTCATCTCCGTCCTTCACCCGCAGCAAATTATATGCCCCACGAAGGTCAATCTTAGAAAACCATTTAGCTCTGGTCAATTGGTTAAACAAATCAGGAATAAGTGGTAACGGGTAAGGATTGCGCACAGTGTTCTCCCAAAATCCAGACATGGCCTAAGACCCCATTCTTCTTTTTGACAAAAAAGAACCCAACCACCACAGGAGACTTAGAGGGTCTTATGTGACCCGCAGCTAAACTAGTCTGAAGATACTCCTTCAAAGCCTGCCTCTCAGGAACTGTCAGATTAAACAACCGACTCTTAGGGAGCTTAGCATCAGGGACGAAGTTAATAGCGCAATCGTAATCTCTATGAGGTGGTAAAGCTTTCGACTCCACCTCCGAAAAAACCCTCCAAAAATCCTGAATGGGTTCAGGTAACTCCCCCTTCACAACAGCCGCAATGTGAACGTTACAACACTTACCATAACACCCCTTACCCCAGGATCTTATGGAACCAGATGACCAATCCAGCAAAGGATTATGCACTTTTAACCAGGGCAACCCCAGGACGACCGGGGAAGGCAACTTAGCAAGTACCAATAAGTCAATCTGCTCCTGATGTTTAATATTCATAGTAAGCGGAAACCCTGTGACCTTTCGAAGAATGCTCCCATGCTCCAGGGGAGTATTATCAATCGCCACCACAGGAAAATTTTCAAGAAATTATTGATCAATCAAATTAAGTGCAGAACCACAATCCACCATAACCTGAAACTCAATCGAAAGATCCTGACAGGTGGTATTACCAGGAAAAAACACCCCAGCAGAACGTAAAAACGCAATGCGAACGGGAGTGTTATTTCTACTGACCATTTTTTTTTCTTTCCTTAAACGAATTCGCATAGCATTAAAAAATTATCAGCCTTACCGCAATACAAGCAAAGTCCCTCAGAGAACCTCCTGTCCCTCTCCTTGGAATGGGATGACATTGCCCCCACCTGCATGGGTTCCCCAGTGTCGGCAGGAATATCGTGAGAAACAGAATCCAGCAATACAGGAAACTTCTCCTCATTCAGTCTGGCCCTCAACCGTCTATCCATACGGATAGCTAACTGCATGGCAACTTGCAGAGTATCAGGTGCAGGGAATGCATTGAGCAAATTTTTAACCATTTCACTCAAGCCTGCCAGAAACTGAAACTTGAGTGCAGGGTCGTTCCATCTGACCTCTGCAGTCCATCATCTGAACAGGGTGCAATAACGCTCAGCATCAAGAGAACCCTGTTTGAGATGTCTGAGCTCTGCCTCAGCTGATGTAACCCTATCAGTATCATCATAAAGCAAACTCATGGCATCAAAAAATGCCTCCACAGACATCAAACAATGATCATCAGGAGACAAGGAAAACACCCAGATTTGAGGTTCTTTATGCAATAGAGATATAATAATCCCTACACGCTGTAGTTCACTTCCAGAAGATCTAGGTCTGAGCCGAAAATACAACAAACAAGCATTTTTAAATGAAAAAAAATCCTGTTGTTTCCCCGATAAGCAATCAGGTAATCCTACCTTAGGTTCTTCATAGCATTCTGCAGGGTATTTACTCATGTACTCCAGAAGACTGGCAACCTCCAGAGTTAACCCTTGCAAGCGTTGAGCAAGCTCCTGGATGGTACTCATACTGAAGAAAACCCAGGAAGAGGAGAGGAGAAGAAAAAAAACAACTTTTTTTTTTCTTTTTTTAAACGGGGCTGGACATACTGTTATGTACTGCAACTTAGAACTAAGGAATAGGAGGGAAAAGCTGTCCCTGCACTGAGACTCAGCTTAACCCTACGCTGGGATAGGTGCCCTATTTCTTGTGAATAGCTCCACCGAAACTCCTGCACTGAACTCAAACAATGACCTGAAGGAAGGGGAAAGGGGTCCCTAGAAGATCTAAGGACTGGGAGCAAATACAGGAGACCTCCTAACAGAAATGTTAGTTGCAGAAACGTAGATTAAAGGGAACAAAACTGGTGGAACAAGAAGTCCCAGGATATCAATTGTCCAAAGCACAAAGAACTTAACAAGGTAACTTAGCCAGAGCTCAAGCATAGCAACACTGATGTCCAGCGGGGGATGGGAGACAGGTGCTGAGTAATAAAGAGTGAAGAGATCACGTGACCAAGACACCCAGCACCAGAGGAAAAGACTAGAAGCCAGCAAACCACAACAAGATGGCCGATAGTAAAACAACATAGATTCTAACAGTCGGGTCCTCATACCACCCTCATAGGGTCGGTTTCTAACCATTTGTGCAGACACATGCACATTTGTGGCCAGCTGGAGATCATTTTGCAGAGCTCTGGCATAACTCCTCCTGTTCCTCCTTGCAAAATGGGGGCTGTACTCACAGCCCAACACCAGACACCAGGATTGGCAAAGTCGCCACTGGCGCCCTGTGCTCTTCACAGATGAAAGCAGGTTCACACTGAGCTCATGTGACAGATGTGACAGAGTCCGGAGACACCGTGGAGAGTGATCTGCTGCCTGCAACATCCTTCAGCATGACCGGTTTGGCAGTGGGTCAGTAATGGTGTAGGGTGGCATTTCTTTGGAGGGCCGCACAGCCCTCCATGTGCTTGCTACAGGTAGCTTGACTGCCATTAGGTACCGAGGTGAGATCCTCAGACCCCTTGTGAGACCATATGCTGGTGCGGTTGGCCCTGGGTTCCTCCTAATGCAGAACAATGCCAGACCTCATGTGGCTGGAGTGTGTCAGCAGTTCCTGCAAGATGAAGGCATTGAAGCTATGGACTGGCCTGCCCGTTCGCCAGACCTGAATCCAATTGCGCACATCTGGGACATCATGTCTCGCTCCATCCACCAACGTCACGTTGCACCACAGACTGTCCAGGAGTTGGTGGATGCTTTAGTCCAGGTCCGGGAGGAGATCCCACAGGAGACCATCCGCAACCTCATCAGGAGCATGCCCAGGAGTTGTAGGGAGGTCATACAGGCACGTGGAGGCCACACACAATACTGAGCCTCATTTTCACTTATTATTTATTTTTTTGAGCAGTGTATATATATATATATATATATATATATATATATATATATATATATATATATATATGCAGAACTTCTTCACTTTATTAGATGCCACTAGAAATCTTATCTAATAGAACATCATGACATGGGGGGGAGTTTATTGCCTTGTGATAATAGGCTTGAAGGTTTTTGGAATGGAATCTGTCAGCAGTTTTTTTTCTATGTATTCTGAGAGCAGCATGATGTAAGGCCAGAAACCCTGATTCCGGCAAAGTATCACTTACTATTCTGTGTTTTGCTGTGACAGTAAAATAAGTGTTTTATCAGCAGGACTAGTTGTCTAGGGCATCCTAGTCCATACACCCCACCCCCCAAATGATTAGCAACTTACTGTTAATACACAATTTACACAGAAAGCTGCCAATCAGTGGCATGGGTGGAGTTACACACAGCCCAGCATTGAGCATGGCTATATCTGAGCATAGAATACAGTTTCTTTCTCTGCTACAGATTTTATAAAGCATATTTTATCACAACTGCTGTACTCAGTAAACTAAGTGATGTATCACTGCAATCAGCTTCTCTGTCCCTACGTCATGCTGCTATCAGATTACATAGCAAAACCTGCTGATAGATTCCCTTGAAGCACTTTTTCTTATATTCACTCAGATCCCTATCATGACGTTGGCTTTTGATGTTCTTACAATATTTGAAGAGATTCGTTTAATTGAATTGTGGGGAAAAAAACAGCTTGAAGAAATAAGAACATATTTGTCATGTCATTTTAAGTTTTGTTTTATTTTTAAGAAAATGGTTTGGCTAAATAAAACAGATACTTGTATTATTGTGGAAAATAAATATTTTGAATGAAATACAAGAAATAAATAAAAAAGAAAAATAAATAGTTGCTTCCAAATTCTGTCGCTCTTTAACTTCTAATGCATTATGACTAGTGATGATTGAGCACTAACATGTCCGGTACTCGTATCGAGCAAGTGAGACGTACGGACAGGGTCAACTCGAGTATAAAGGAAGTCTATGGGAAACTCGAGCATTTTTCCGGGAGACCATAACAGGAGGGCTGGTGGGGGTCAGGAAAATCACTGTAATGGATGGAATCAACGCTCAAATGGAATGGGAACATTATGGTGAAGAGGCCTGGATGCATCTCTGACTCCCAATTCATTGCTGGGAAGTAAATAAATAAATAATGTTAAAAAATGATGTCGGGTTCCCCCTATTCTTTCTTACCAGCCAAGGTAAAGCAGAAAGCTGGGGGCTGATATTATCAGGTCCATTGTTATTTGGCCCTTCTCAGCTTAAAAATACCAGCCCACAGCCGCCTCAGAATTGATGCACCACTGTAGATGCACCAATGCTAGCACTTTGCCCGGCTCGTCCCGATTTCCCTGGTGCGGTGGCAATCGAAGTAATATTTTGGGGGGGTTGATGTCAGCTCTATAATGTCAGCTGGCATTGAGCCCATGGGTTGGTAAAGGAGTGACAGGAATGCACAGGGTTTCCTGGATCCAGGGGTTAAATAAGCTCTGAGAATCCACCTTCATGCAGCATCCTCCAATCATCAGGGCCAGAAAATGCGGGAAAAGCTGTATCCAAGCTGCACAATTCTGCCCAGTAACCTTATAAGTCCTCAGATACCATTAATAGTGATGAGCAACCACTAAAATGCTTGGGTACTCGTTGCTCAGGTCGAGCAAATTGAAATGATCGAGTGCTCGGTCCGAGCAACGAGCCCAATGTAAGTCTATGGGAAACTCGAGCATTTTTCCGGGGGCCCTCCCACCCCCGGCGGTCTGCAGAGGGCCTAAAAATTGCCCAAATCGATGGGAACAGTGCTCAAATGACTATCCCTTTAATAAAAAATAAAAACACGCACAGAAAAAATAATTTATTTGTATAAAGACTCCCCCACACTATCCCTCGTTCACCAATTTATTAAAAAAATGTTCCCACAAAGCTCCTCTGATGAAGTCCACATCAATCCAATCTGTTTGGTTCTTGATAGATTGGAGAGGGGAGGGTTTAGTAAGAGGAAAACTGATTAGTAGAGAGTAGCAATAGTCCAGGCGAGAAAGAATCATAGCAGCAGTAAAAGTTTTTGTAAAGTCAAATTTCTAGGGGTATTCCCATCTCCAAGATCCTATCCCAATATGTAGTAGGTGTAATGATAATATTAACGACCACTAGCAACTAGCTAACTGTCACTATATCAGTGGTCGTAACCATGAATGCCTAAGGACATGCAATGCCTGCACATGAGGAAAGAAACATAGTGAATCACAAAAGCTATACTACATTTCTAATTGGAGGTATTTGCTAACATTATTATTATTACACCTACTACATATTGGGATAGGATCTTGGAGATGGGAATACCCCTTTAAGGAAAAGTCGAATTCTAGAGATGTTTTTGAGGTGCAGGTGAAATGAGCAAGCAAGTGAATGGATAAAGGGAGTTAAGGAAAGATATGAGTAAAATATAACCCCAAGTCAGCGAGCATGCTTAATGGGAATTATGGTAGAACCATACACGGAGATGACAATTTAGGATTTAGGTCAGTTAGTATAGGGGACCAAAACAATCACTACAATGTAGAACACATTTCTGAGATTAACTAATAAGCTCACTCTCATTAGAGATTCCCTTTTCTGCCTGGCCAAGGGGTATTAAGTGGCTTGCCTAATCTAAAAAAAATTGGGCAAAGGGAAGTCTTCTTTTGGGCCACCACTGCCGCCCTGTCAGCAAAGAACTCCAGGCAGTGGTGGAAAGGTGGTGTTGCAGTGTCAGTAGCTTCAATAGGCAAATAACACTTAGCTTAGTATTTTGAAGCATTATATACCTTTGCCACTTTTTTTTTATGACCGACAGCCACCCTAATAAGTGCATAAAGACTGACTTTATTGCACATTGTTTGTGATGCTCACCAGTGATCTTTGGACAACATTAACTGCTCAGTTGCTATAGACAACAACAGACAGACATGTTGGAGTTAATAGTTTACAGCTAAAATGAAAATAAACATTTTATGTACTGTATATTAAGGAGCTTGGTGTATTTATTGTCTGCGCTGTTCAGTTCTCACGTCACAATAGTGTATAGATGCAGCCTTTCTTAAAATGACAAAAATATCATGATGCAAAAAGATATCCTGAAACAGTAAAGTGTAACTTAACATTAAACTACACAAATTCAATAGCTGTTGTTTGTGTTAAGTGTTAAGAAGAGTTAAAGGAGTTGTCCACTACTGGACAACTCCCTCAATTGCGTAAATACCCCACATAAAAGAAAAAACATAAACTTACTTCACGGCGCTTTAATTCCAGACAGTCACATGACAGTTTTATGCCTTGTGACTGCTGCAGCCAATCAGTGGCCACTCATTGGCTGCAGCCTTTCAGTATCACAGTGGAAGTCATCGATTAAGAAAAGGCCACTGATTAAGAAGGGGTTGTCTATAGGTGAACAACTCTTTTAAGTTTCTGCATTGTGATATCTTTCTGGTGTGTTAATGATCAGTTGCATCTGAATGTGTACCTTTTGAGATCTATTGTGATTTCATAATAGTGTTTGTATGATGATTCACAAACAAATGTGTATTTTTGTGCTTGTAGGCTGTATTCATTTATAATTATAAAATTAAACCCGCCAAACACATTCGATGGCTGCTGGCCGATTGACAGATCACTTAGCCAGCAGCTATTGTTACTGATCCGGGTGGTGGAACCTCTGTGCTGAGATGCAAGGAGGGACCAGAGGGGCGTAACTAAGTGCCAACTTGGACCGACCCTGGCCACATGGCGGCTTTTTCGACACCGTGAACCAAGGAGGGACCGGGCAGGTGAACCAGGTGCCACTCTGGGATCGACCTTGTGTGAGAGCAGGCGACTCCCATGGGTCAGGTGGCTGAGGCTGACAGGTACAGCGGATGAGCACGGCAGATAGCCTGATGGGTGATCCGGGTAGGCAAGCAGGCGGGCATGGCAGGTAGCCAGACAGGTGATACGGGTAGACAAGCAGGCGGGCACAGCAGGTAACCTGACAGGTGATCCGGGTAGGCAAGCCGGCGGGCACAGCAGGTAGACATGCTGGCGGGCACGGCTGATAGACAGGCAGGCAGGCATGGCTGATAGACAGGCTGGCGGGCACAGCTGATAGACATGCAGGCGGGCACAGCTGATAGACAGGCAGGCGGGCACGGCTGATAGGCAGGAGGGCACAGCTGATAGACTGGCGGGCACTGGAACCTGAGGGCTGAGGAGAGTGTTAGCATACAAACAACAACCATGCACAGGCACCTCCATTTTGGAGGAGGTGCTTTAAATAGGAGTGGTCCTCCGGAAATTGGCTGGGGACTCTTTAGGACGGCGTGCGCAGCCCCTTTAATAGGGAGGGAGCGCGCCCTAAGCACAGTGCCCGGGAAGCTGCGCGTGGTGCGCGCAACAGCAGCAGGGCAGCTGGAGGATGCCGAACCGGGACCGCAGCGGTGAGGGGAACGGCGTCTCTGCCCCGGAAGGCAGAGAAGCCGACGCTACAGTTATCTTGGTCTGTGCTGTATTAGACTTATCTCTGGGAGAACAAATTGATCGGAAGTCCCAATTGGGACATGTCAGATCCTTAACTTCCCTGACAATGAACAGTCCCTCATGTATATTAGACTGTCGGCCGAACATGTCAATATTCAGCTGACATTAATCTAATGTGTACGAGGGGCTTTAGAGTATTATGTGTTTGTATTTATAGGCTGTGTTCTATTGTGATGATGTGTGTTCTCAAGACAACAATATTTAGAAAATATGTTTAAAACCAAACAAAGAAGAAAAGATTTTTGTTCACATATGTTATTAAAATATTTTTATGAAATCAATTTTGAACAAGTATTTAAAGGCAAAGTTCAAGTTTATCCTTTAGAATAATGTTCTGAAACATCTTCGTTTACCAGAAAAAAATACATATTTGCATACAGTTCACTTAATTTAATCCAAATTTCTATTTTTTACTGTAGTTAATTATCCATTGCTGCTTGGTAGCTTTTGTCTGCCAGACCCAACGTATTTTTAGATAATTACATAGTAGTATGATGTTGAAGACTTTTTTTTTCACTTTTTTTCTAGTAGAAAATGTGTGTGAAAGCTGGAGAAAAGGGAGAAAAGAAAAAGTGACAACAGTGAATGCGAAACTGCATGGCATTAGACCTTCTACAGCTTCGAGTACACAATAACATTCTGTTTTAATGAAGTCTGGCAGATTAATCAACACCTTTTAGTCGAGCTCTAAGCAAGAAGGTTGAGGGAAATTAACTACAAACAGTAAGCATGTTATGTAGAAACCAAACTATGCAGAACAGAGAAAGATACGTAAAGTAGGACAAGATAACAATTAGATTCATCTGGAACTTTAATAAGTGAGCTGTACAGTTCAGTTTTTCTGTTCTTTCTCCCTTTCTTGAAAGGGTAAAATTATTTTTTTCTTTTTGTTCTGAAGTTTTCAGAGCCATGGAAGGCTGTATCTGTATTCCATTATATCACGCTCACCCGCTGTTGTCATCTTCACAGCTGCCACTGCTCTTCACCCACCTTCTGCAATGTTGCTCTCCCCAGTCTTCCTGCATGGCATTCTGATCATTGCCTCCTGGCTATGACATCTAGCAAGGCCTCTAGGTACTGGATGTCTCTTAAAGAGACTTATTTCTTCCTTCTCAGCCTCTAAACCTTTGCCATAGGCATCTTTAGGACTCTTCCCCTTTACTTTATGCGTAAGCAAAAAGCTTCTTTACATTTCATAGATATGCTTATGTATAACCCAGATTCTATCCTGCCCATGGTCTTATCTGCTGTTTGCTGTGATTATCTGTTTGTCTATTGGTGTGCGAGAACTCCATCTGCCTGACCTCACCTTGTCTTACTATACTTCAAGGTTCTTCTGCCGCTATGAATTGATTTCCTCAATCTCTCCGCTGTTGCTAATGGAGACCACTCTAAGTTTTTGACTTGGGGATTCCAGATCCCTATGTAAAGTTTAATTTGAAAAAATGATGGAATCCATTAATTTCCACTTCTCAATTTAGTATTAAGTCAAATCCATTGCAGCCCCAAGGGATCACATCTTCCCAGATTGTACTTGTGCCACCAACATTGGGATTTCCAGGAAAAATCTTTATAATGTTTTGTTCAGTAAAAGAAAACTGAGTGTCCAAATGTAAACATTCATTGGAGTACAAGACATTGTCATCTGCAATACCTAATGCGTAGAGCAAAGATCCCTAAAGTTTAAAAGCCACATTCAAATACTAAAAAAAAATGTTCTAAATAAACTTGCAAAAAGCAAACAGTAGGGGTTGTGGTGGAGGCTGGTAATTTGGGCGGGGCCACTCATTTCCAAACCCTTGCTGTCATATCAGTATACTGGGATCCTTTTTTTTATATTTTTAATCACTAACATAACAATTTACAAAATATTTTCACTTTTACCCAAGACATTATAGACTGTTAGGAGGGCGGTTGCAGACAACTTTATTAAAATGGAACGCAACCGACCCTGGGGTCCGCGATGCAGCCTGGAGGACTGCTGCCGAACACTTTCCGGGTGGAAAGTAAAGTAACCAACTTAAATGTTAAACCCTTCCGTGTTACTGCACACAGGAACGGGTATAGCGGTTCGCTCTATCTCCGTTAACTGCACGGGAGAAGAGTGACAGGGATAGCACCTACTTAACTGAAGAACCACTCCGTGTTAATGCACACGGAGCGGGTTTCAGCGGTTCACACAATCTCCAAGAACCGCAGGGAGACGTGCGACTGGGGGAAAAGCAGTAGCCCTGTCTTCGATACAGGCGCTACGCTGTAGGGATTGGCGCTAAGATGCGTGTGACTCACGCTGATGGGTAAGTGCCCTCTGCTGGCGTGCTTCGGGACAGAGGAGTGTTTCTCCACGTGGTCCTGCAGGCTGCTCGGGGTGCAAGGCGACCCCCACTGACAGAGCCAGTCTGCAAGGCGAAGCTACCTGCCTACTTTCACTAGCCTGCCTCTATGGAGCTAACCTGCCTAGCAGAAACTACACGTGGAGCACAGACGTCCACACACCAGCATCATGCTCTATGATCTGAGCGCGCCGCCATGTTTGTGGGCAGGCCTTTTAAAGACTAAGCCCTGCCCCACTGTCGCACCATTGGTGACGTCACCTGTGACCAATCAGGCGCTGCCAGGTCACCGGATCAGCTGGTTCCCGAACCACCAATCACGGTCCGCCATGTCACGGGCATGCTCAATGTGATGCATCTTGGACTTAGGCTGCCGGAGCCCTGACTCCCTCCGCAACCTATACTTCATAGTGCTAGGCACAAACACCTGAGATACAACTTGCACATCTCGTGCATTGGCTAGGCGTTGGGACCGACGGCGATGCTGTGCAGCATCAGCCCTGGCTGAACCAGCATGGGAGACCACAGAATCCGCTGATGACTCAGAACCCATTTCTGATCCAGCAAGTGCCCAGTGCCTAACAATAGACTGTAATAAAAGTATCTTAGTATTTTTGGTATTAGCATTAGATTACTTGAGGTCTTAGGCATGCAACTCTGGCCACCATTTTTGGTACAGTACAAGATTCTAGCAGAAAAATAACTACAAGAAAATGAAGATTAAGGTACTTCATATGGTAAAACTTCTCAGTTTATATTATTATATGATGTTTACATTATTATTGAAGATATAGCCCCTTTCTGCTTTATCCCTCTGATCATTTAAATTAAATTGGACAGAAATAATTTTCCTTTTCGTTAGGGTGCATTTAAACTGCACGATTATAGGGAGCGAGCTTAAAAATCATTTCACCCAAAAATCCTTGTTCGTTGGGTGAAATGATATTTAAACTTGCATAAAAATCATCATTCTTGGCATCATATCACCCTGAGTAAACCATATGTTGCTGAGAACAATGGAAGCCTAATAGATCATTCTATGTGCATCAGAAGTGGTTAGACTGTCTAAAGAGACTATTAAATTATCACTGTCGGCTTCTATGAATCCAATCGGCTGTCCATCACAGCCGTGGGTCGGAATGTGTAAATGAGCCTTACATTTCATTCAATTGAAATGACTATGGGAGTTGTATCAACAATTTAGAGTTAGAGCAGATAATTTTATTTAAAGACAATAAATGCACTGCTGTATGATTAACCCAAATAATTAAGATAATGTCAATATCAATCTCTATAACACATTAGGAATGCTTCTTCAATAACCAGTGATTACATTTTTATATTAGGAAATTATATTTGGCTTCCAGACCCTTTCCATATATGAAGCAAATTCATTAATCAACTGAAAAAACAAAACTTACAATAACAGCATGAAATAATTACAGGGCAATCAGAAGTAAATCTCTGATGAAAAATTTGAAAACTTTGAAAACATCCAACAACTAACACTCTTGTTAACTACAGACAAAGCTAATTGAACAAAAAAAAAACAAATTTAGGCTGTGTTCACACGATGCGTATTTCATGCGTTTCCGCGGCGTTTTTGCAGTTGCGTAAACGCCGCGGAAACGCATGAAAAACGCATGGTAGAAGGGCAGCAATGTTCCCCAATGGAAATCCGCATGTGCTGTGCCCATGATGCGGATTTTTCCGCAGCGTTAACGCTGCGGTCAAAAATCCGCAGCATGTCAATTAATTTTGCGGAAACGTGGCGATTTCGCCGCCATTGACTTGCATTAGAACGCGCCAATTCCGCAAGACAGCATTTGTACTTGCGTTATTGGTGCGTTCTAATATGCGGATGGTACCCGGGTGTGGAGGAGAGGAGAGTCTCATCCACACCCAGGTACCATTAAAAAGCTGTAAAACAAGAATAAAATAAAAAATAAATGTATTCTTACCATCTGTCGGCCCGCACAGCGCTCCCGCTTGGTTCCCGGCACTTGCAGTGAGTTGTAGGACCTGCGGTGACGTCAGAGTCATGTGACGGGTCACGTGACGCTGACGTCGGCAGGTCTTTCAATTCAAAGTTGCCGGCAGCCGGGAGAACGGAGTGTAAAGCAGGACAGCGCGGGCCATCGGAGGTAAGTATATACACTCTCTCGGTTCACACTGTATAAATCCATGCTGTTTGCATGGATTTATATAGTGTGACCTAGTTATCAAGCACTTTCCAGGTGATGCTAACATCGCCTGGAAAGCGCTTGTCAATCTGCATGCGGAAACGCATGTGAATCTGCATGTGGATCCGCATGTATTCTGCAGGAAAAACGCATGCACAATCTGCATGCGTTTTTTCTGCCAGGGAGATGCAGAAATGATGCAGAAATTTTCTGCTTCATTTCTGCATCGTGTGCACATACCCTAAAACAATAAAGAACTACAGATAATTAGTACCTAAACATCTTTAAGACCTGCACTATAGAATTGTTTGTGTTAGTTATTCCAGGAAGTAAACCTTGTGAGAAAAAAATCAAAAGCAAATAACTGTCTAAATAACAGTTTACTTTTCACCTCACTCAAGTAAAAAAAAAGTAATAAAAGCAATAAAAATGTCATATAGTTTGTACCCCAAAATGGTGCCAATTAGAAAAGATTTGCGAAGAATAAATTTGTGCGAATCTCAATCCTGGAAAACTTGAAAATACATTTGGGGAAAAGGGGAATGAACTCTACTGACCATAAAAGCTTATATTCTACATAAGAGAGAGACTTACCCAGTGACTCTGAAGATGGAAAAGTACGGACTGTGCTCCACTGGGAACCGTTGATCTGTGATGGCCCAGTTCTGACCACCACTGTACTAGTTATGATAATCTGTAAGATGTCAGCTGCAGAGCATTATGGGGAAGCCAAAATTACATTAGCTCACTCGCTGATGCTTCAGAATTATGGGAAAGGGGGCCCAGCAAGTTTTTTTTGCAAACTGCGAGTCAAATCTCAAAATGTTTAAATTTGCGTGACATCATGAATTTTTGAGAAATTTGACACAGCCTTGATTCTCCGCAGATTGGTCAGATCATTTCTAGCGCCAATAAAAATTACCAGTGGGAGTTTTTTACTACATTATAATATTTCCTATAAAAATTGCAACTGATCCGACAAAATGAATAGTCTCTGTTACACGCACGCCGCTAGGTTCATATAGGGGCGAGACAATACTCTGCACTGCTAGTTAAGGAAGTCTACCTGACCTGTGCTTAGCTTCTCTCCCGACTTGAATCCTTTTCACTTGCAGGGGCGCTTCTGTGAGATACAGAACACACACACCACCTTTCTCTTCAGCTCCAGCCAGACAGTAAACAACTTCCCCACAATCCTCCTGGGGCTCTGCTAAAACACTCCTCTTCTCCTTTGACTGTGTTAACCCCTCTAGTTGCTGGATGGTTCTGGAGCACAACACTTCCTGTCTCCTGTGCTTGTGTTACTTCTAATCGTTGCTGAATGCTTTTAAAGCAACAGCACTACTTCTGCATGTCACACTCTGCAACAGCACTACTTTTGCATGTCACATTGTCACATCTCATACATCTAAACTGAAGAAAAAGTAGAAAAGTAGACACACTGCCCTGCGGTGTCTCCCTTATGCAGTGTCACCCCCATGCGCAGTCTCCCTCTGTGCCCTGTGCGATGAGCGTGGTGTCCGGTCTGCTGTCTGTTTAGCTGAACAGTAATAAGCCAGGAGCAGAACAGTGTCACTATACACAGAGTGCAAAAAGACTAGCACCACCCGTGCAGGTGACCTCACTAGTCTTTGCAGGGTATAGTGACACCGCTCTGCTGCCAGCTTATTACTATTCAGCTAAGCAGACAGCAGACCGGATGCCGCACTCATTGCACAGGGCGCTGGGGGAGACACTGTACAAAGAAGGAGACACTCAGGGACAGAGCATGGACCAGCCCCTAACACGAGCGTCACTGGTCAATGCTTCATTTCAGGGAGGGGGTAGGGGCTCTGGCAATGACTGCAGCCTCTTCCCCCTGCTCTGATGACACTTTGAGTATCCCAGCATGCACTGGGGATACTTAAACAAATCGTCATCAGACAGGAAGTAGAGTTAAAAATACAAAACTAGTTAGATAGTGTAGATAGGGAACAGTATGAAATTTTTAAAGCAAGTATATTAGAAAATGCTGTACCACAAGACCGCCGCGGTGACTGATGGGTGGGTGGGCAGCGGCGGTCCCGATGTACAAGTGCGCATGCGCCGAATACATCCATACCATTGGACCAAAACCGACGTGATCAGAAGGTCCGGGTATTTATAATAGGACTTGTGAAGACTTATGGCAACGCCCCCTAAGGAAGCACAACGGCAAAAGTGCACATTTGGGGTCCAGACTGGAGATCAGCCTCTGCACTAGATCATGGGTAATGACTTAATTGTTTCATTGACTACTGTTCAAATTTGTTGTGGAGTTATGTGTATTTTATGGGAACTTAAATGATATCTGAATCCATGATTTACCCTCCCTGTGTTGCTATGCACATTCTCTAACATATTGGGAGGAGTCTGTGCTGGGGAGAGATTGGGCAATATTATTAGACCAAGTTTGATCAAACTAGAGTTCACAAATTGCCAACTCCCCAACCCACACACCTACCCAGTTATGTAGGTGGGATCTGTCTGGATAATCTTTTCCTCCACATATACAGGTATATATTCCTCTATTGATCTGCTGTAATTGAGGTTTTTTTCTTAGCCCTTGCACTGGGTTTCTACACTGTTATGTTTCACTTAAATATCTGGTATATGTAATTAAGTGTTGAATTATGCAATATAATTTTTAATGAAACAAATAAAGTATTTATTTTATCTACAGCAATAACTCTATTTTCTCTGTTTCTTTAATGATTAAAAGAGTTTGCTATAATATGGGGCACTAGCCCATAAACTACAAAGGATAAAATTCTGGAACTTCTATTATATATTAGAAAATAGCTTAGGTTATGGGACTAAATACATAGTTACATAGTAACATAGTTTTTAAGGTTGAAGGAAGACTAAGTCCATCTAGTTCAACCCATAGCCTAACATGTTGATCCAGAGGAAGGCAAAAAAAACATGTGGCAAACACTAAGCTCCACATTGAGGAAAAAAATTTCTTCCTGACTCCACATACGGCAATCAGACTAGTTCTCTGGATCAACGCCCTATCAAGGAATCTAGTATATATAACCTGTAATATTATACTTTTAAAGAAAGGCTTCCATGCCCTTCTTAAATTTTAGTAGTGAATCACTCATTACAACATCATGCGGCAGAGAGTTCCATAGTCTCACTGCTCTTACAGTAAAGAATCCGCGTCTGTGATTATGATTAAACCTTCTTTCCTCCAGACGTAGAAGATGCCCCCTTGTCCCCGTCTCAGGCCTCAGAGTAAAAAGATCAGTAGAAAGGTCTTTGTACTGTCCCATCATATACTTGTACATAGTAATAAGATCACCCCTAAGCCTTCGTTTTTCCAAACTAAATAACCCCAAGTGTAATAACCTGTCTTGGTATTGCAGACCCCCTAGTCCTCTAATAACCTTGGTCGCTCTTCTCTGCACCCGCTCTAGTTCAGCTATGTCTTTCTTATACACCGGAGACCAGAACTGTACACAGTATTCTAAGTGTGGTCGCACTAGTGACTTGTATAGAGGTAAAATTATGTTCTCCTCATGAGCATCTATGCCTCTTTTAATGCATCCCATTATTTTATTTGCCTTTGCAGCTGCTGCCTGACACTGGCCACCAAACGTGAGCTTGTCATCCACCAATACACCCAGGTGTTTTTCAGTTACAGTTTTGCCCAGTGTTTTACAATTAAGCATATAATTATACATTTTATTTCCTCTGCCCAAGTGCATTACCTTACATTTATCCCCCCCCATTAAAGCTCATTTGCCATTTATCAGCCCAAGCTTCTAGTTTACATAGATCCTCCTGTAATATAAAATTGTCCTCTTCTGTATTGATTACCCTGCAGAGTTTAGTGTCATCTGCAAATATTGAAATAATACTCTGCAAATAGATAGGGAAAAAATGCTTTGCCTTCGGACCACCCCTTTAAGACTGCTGAATCACACAGTGGAAAAACGTTGTTGGTCATTAAGGCTAAAATTAGTTATGTAACTAATGCGTAAAATACTTATAAGAATGTAGCAGTGTTACAATCTAATTATATTTGAGACACAAATTAAAATTTACAATAAATTCAAAAACTACTATAACAACTAAACTTAACTCATGGAGAATACTGTTTTACTAAAACATATTTTCATTTAAGAAAGAAAAATGAACTAGTTTTAGTGCTGCTCTGATAATTATTTATTATGCATGACTTATACAGTGCTATTTTATTACTCAGTGCTTTACATACATTACCATTGCTCTTCCCAATGGGGCTCTCAATCTAAATCAGTATGTCTTTGGAACATGGGATGAAACCAGAGAACCCGGAGGAAACCCACGCAGAGAACATACATACACTATGCAGATATTGCCCTTGGTGGGATTTGAACCCAGGACAAAGCAACAGTGCTAACCACTGAGCCACCATGCTGCCCATGAGCTATAAACTTACAGGATTACAGGAACTTAGAAAACTAAAACACACAGCTGCACCATTAATAGTTAATAATATGTAAAAACAGGAAATAATATTTGTTTGTCGGCTCTATCAAGTTTTGTCAGTGAGTAATGTGCGTAAAATAATTGCCTACAAATTAGTGCATGAGTAATTGATATTTAAATTGATAATTAAAAATAGGTACAGCTCTTTAATGAGTTTGGGCAATTTAAGAAGATAGTTAACGTAGGGCATGGAAGATCAACTTCCTAAGCTTTCTAAAATTAACTTACAGGAAGAGGTGCAGTAATAGGGCAGAATATAATTAAAATGAGAGTTTAATCACAAAGTTAATGGTGGAGAATTAGTGACTTCTGCTTTAACACAGGGAAGAAGATATTAAGCTTTTGTAGCTGCCTAATGTGCCCCTGTTAATCTTTGATCAGATATCATGAAATTTTAAAATTATAAAGTTTAACGAAAGGTAAAGCTTCATATTCTCACACACATTTGTCTTTTCACTCTTTCAATATTTTTGTTTTTTTTATTTTAAGGAAATTTGCTTAGAACACTGGACACAGTTATTACCGGTACTTTTGCTTTAACTCTTTCATGACATGATTTTTTTTTTTGTTTTCAATTTTTCCTCCTCTTATTCCAATAACCATAAGTTTTTTTTATAGCATATGAGGGCTTGTTTTTTTGCAGGACGAGTTATACTTTTGAATGACACCATTCATTTTACCATATAGTGTACTGGAAAACAGGAAAAAAATTCCAAGTGTTTCGAAATTGCAAAAAATTAGTACAATTCCACAATTGTTTTTTTTTTTTGTTTTTTTTACTATGTTCACTATATGGTAAAACAGGTAATAAGATCCTCTAGGTCAGTTTGAGTACACAAATATCAAACGTATAGCTTTTTTTTATATAAGTGGTGACTTTTTTTTTGAAATTTATAAAAAAAAAAAGTTAGCTTTTGTCACCATGTTGCGAGACCCGGTAATGGTTTATTTTTTGTGTCCTGAGCTGACATTTTTTAATAATACCATTTTGGGGTAGATATGATAATTTGATCATCTCTTATTGTAATATTGCAGCGGCCAAAAGAATGTAAGTTTGACATTTTGATTTTTTTTTCTTGTTACGCCGTTTACCGATCAGATTAATTCACTTATATATTTTTTACTGGACTTTTATGAATGCAGCAATATCAAATATTTGTAAAAATTTTTATTGTTTTATTTTTAATGGAGCAAAATGGGGAGTGATTTGAAGTTTTGTGTTTTTTTATTTTTTTGATATTTTTAAAAACTATTTTTTAAATTTTTTTATTTTATTTAATAGTTTCCTTAGGTGAATTAAAGCTGCGACCGTCTGATCGCTTTTGCTATACATAGAGAAAATCATGATTTCCTATGTACTTCGGCCACGGGATGGCTTTCACAGAAGGATTATAATGACAGCACAGGGGTCATGAAACCTCCTGCTGTCAAGACAACCCATAGGTGCCCCATGATCATGTCATGGGCGCGACAATGGGAACGTGGAGTGATGTGCTTCCTGCCGGCACTTGTTAAATGACGCTGGTTAACAGGTTTACTGCCATTGGCTGTTAGATCAGCTATGATCTGCAGGGAAAGTTACAGGCTCTGCTTGTGAGCCCGCATCAAAGGCAGGGAAACAACATATGAAGTATATGTACGTCATATGTCATGAAGGGGTTAAAATACTTAATTTTACATTCCACTTTAATTAATTATATACCAAAATGTATATTCATGGAAAGTCAGAATATATTATCTTGAATATCTTGAATTTATTGTTTGGATTTATATTAAATATTCCAGTGTCTAAATAGCATTTTGTTAAAGGGAATCTGTCATCCCCTGGGTGATATCAGACCTCTACTATGGCCATACAGGTTATAGAAAAGTAAATCTATACATACCTGTATGGCCCATAGTAGAGGTCTGCTTGCAGTGAAATGGAGTTTTATAAAATCTGTTTTCACATGCTTAGCGTCCCCCAGAAGCCAAGAAATCCCCGCCTATCTCGTTAGTTAGCCCAGAAATCCCCGCCTATCTCTTTAGTTAGCCCAGAAATCCTAGCCTATCTCTTTAGTTAGGCCAGAAAACTCTGCCAGGGAGCCTGCGCACCAGAACACTGCGGAACAGTGCAGAGACAAACGGTCTGGGTGGAAACAAAGCGCTCCTGATGTGAGTGTCGCATTGCGCATACGCAGGAAATGAGTTAGACCAGTGCACGTCACAGTACCTTGTGACGTGCAGGGGAGGGGGGAACATGCTAAATAAGCAGATAGGCGGGGATTTCTGGGCTAACTAAAGAGTTCCTCAATACAAATAGTGAATCTCATATGCTATATAGAGTCATTACAAACAGAGTGATCTATTTCAAGTGTTTATTTTTGTTAATGTTGATGATTATGGCTTACAGCCAATGAAAACACAAAAGTCATTATCTCAGTAAATTAGAATAATTAACAAAAAACACCTGCAAAGGCTTCCTAAACGTTTTAAAAGGTCCCTTAGTCTGTTCCACTCAAGCGGTAAAATATAGCAAAAAATGCTGGAGTGGTGCTTTAAGTACTCTGCACTCTGTACATTCAGAATACTGACAAAATGTGAAAATTAATATACAGATAGTCAAAGTAATGTACTCTTAATAAAGCCATAGTAACAATAGTCTAAACAAATGTACAGTATAAAAGTTTTATTTAATAAAATAATATATTTGCACTATAGATTTGTTTGGTATTTAGTGCTCATAAGCTGCTTTTCTTCCAACGTTGTAAATTAATTAGCCAACTATCCTGCTCTATAAATCATTATTTAGATTAGCAGGAGGTAGAATCAATGAAAAGATTAGCTTATAAAAGAGGTTTATATTTCTAAAGGCAGGTTTTAATTTGCAGTGCGATAAGATGTTGTTCATATTTTTTTACATAGTATTAAAGGGGTTGTCCAGTGAAATCAAGCTTTTACGTATTGCACCAGTTGGCAGAACGAGGACATTTTATATGCGACAAAGAACCTTTATCCTCTTTACACAATGAAGCAGCAGGTCGGATCACTGTCCACCATTCCATTCATTCTCCATGCAGCGCCCGGCAACCCCATAGAGAATGAATGGAGCAACGTTCAACTATGAGCACTGTCCTATTAGGGATTCAAGTTCTCCATTCTGATGATTGGTGTGGATCCCGGTATCTTTAGGATAGTTGATAAATTATTTTCACCGAATAACCCCTTGAAGATGCCACCGCAGAAGGAAATTCACAACATAGTACTGCTGTCACGTCAGAAGCTTCCACTGTAAAATGTATTTGCAGTCTTGACCTAAAGCTTATGCCATATTCAACTCCCTTTGAATTCCACATTTATGAAGAGCGACACAGCAAATAATTCCCATAGTAAATATCTAGAATGTGTGATACGACATGTCCACCCTTCACAAAAACATATTTTTCAGAAACTATTACATAACGACATCATAAACTACAGCTGTTAGAGTTAAGTTATAAAATTAAGGAATGAAATGAAGGTATAGAGCCAAAGCAAAGAGTGATTCCTGCTCTGGTAGACTTGTCATAACCATGTTTTCCATTGTCATTTGAGTGGGTGCCATGAGTTTTCCGTGTAGCAGCTGCTGATCACAGAGTTCAGGACAAGTTGCAATCAGCTGATCCTCTGTGGGTCGGTGTTATACGGTAAATGTTGTTTCAGGTGACTTTTTAAAAAAGAATTGTAGTGTGTGTACATGAGAAATAACACTATGTCTTGTCATTAAATGCCTTGTATCCTCCATTTATCACCAGTTTTCTCTCTCCGCAGGCTCCATAGCAAATTGTCAGGTTTCCCTGACCTTAGCTCCAAAGTGGATGGGAACTAGCTGCTGTAATGTCTCCTAGCACACCGAGAGATGAGAGGATCTTGCTCTTCTACCTCTCTACAACAAACTGTAAGAAGCAGCATCTTTCTCTCTCAAAGGCCACGGTCTCACTATCAGTATTCAGTCAGTATTTTTTCTCAGGAGTGGGAGCCAAAACCAGGTGAGGAACAATCAGAGAAAAGGTATAATAGAAACAAGTCACCAATTCTGCATTTATCACCCACTCCTGGTTTTGGCTCCCACTCCTGAGAAAAAATACTGACCGAATACTGACCAAATACTGGTAATGGGGCTGTGGCCTAAAGGTTCATTCAAAATAGCCGATCGCGGCCTGTTAACGAGAGCTAGTCGACTATATACAAGTTGATTGGCACTTATTTACTGGCCTGTTCACACACGCTGACAAATACTCCTGGGAACAGAATGATCGTTAATACAATTGTTCCGTCGACATACAACATCATATATCGGTAGCCAGGGTTGCCAACTCTACTTTTTATTTTTTATGGACAGCTTATCAAAAAATCACAGACAATATTTTTTACAGACACATTGGAAAACTAGAATAAATCATTTGGATTATAAGAGATCCGTGTCTACAGCCCATAATTCTGATATGAAGACATCAGCTGCATTCACTGAAAACTGTACAAGGATGATAATTACAATCAAAATAATCTGTATAAGTTTCTCCAGTTTCAAAAAAATCATGGACGCAATAATTTTTTAGGGACAGGGCAAAAAAGGGACCAATTTTGATGGACTATCCTGAAGTTTCTGGACAGCTGGCAATCCTGTTGGCAGCTCATCTTCTATTTACATGAGGTGATGCGTTGCCAATGATGATGAATTTTATGTGGGTGTAAATGATCCAATCACCCGACAAACAACCATTTTATTTGTTCATCAGGTGACGACTGGCATGTTTACAAAGCCCAATAATCGTGAATAAGCCTTCATAAGATTCTTGGCCCAACAAAATGCATCTTAAACATAACCTGTCACCAGGTTTTTACTACTCAGATAGAGAGCAGCAAGATCTAGGGGCAGAGGCCTTTATTCTAGCAACATATCACTTACTGGGCTGCTTGCTGCAGTTTTGATCAAATCATTTTTTTCTCTGCTGCAAATCTACCAGTTATCGGGATAAAGAGCTTTGTATAACCCCACCCACACCACTGATTGACAGTTTTCTTTATATACTGTGCATAGGCAGAAAACTGCCAATCAGTGGGGTTATAAAGAAGCTCGTGAATATTGAGGATTAGATGGCAGCAGGTTTGCTAGTCCTCTAGTAATGATCTCGTGCTCCTGGTGATAAAACTGTGATTTTATCAAAACTACAGTAAGCAGCCTAGTAAGTGATGCATCGATGGAATCAGGGTATCAACTCCTACATTATGTTACTTTCATATTACATGGCGAAAACCTTAAATTGTTTGATTGCTAGATATTTTTTGAGATACATAAAGTTTACATTTTTTGCTCCATGGGTCTGTGTGAGTTTATTTTTTGAGAGTGACACAGCATTTTTATTGATATTATTTTGGAATAGATATATTTTCATCACTAATTTGTGCATTTTTATGCATCATTGAGATGACAAAAAAATCTAAATTTGGCATTTTTAGTTTTTTTCTATTTAAGTTGTTTTCTGATTGAGTTAATTAATTTTATGTTTCAGTAGATAAGACATTTATGGATTTGGTGATGCCACATATGTGTATATTTTTTACTCTTTAAATATGTTTATTTTTAGTGGGGGGAAAATGGTTTATTTGAATTCTTTTGTGTTTTACATTTTTTTAATATCTTTTAAAACTTTTTTTCTACATTTTAGTATATTTGTATTTGTCTCCTCCTTGGACTTTACCTTGCGATCGTCTGATCACTTGTACTAAATACAGCAATATAAAAAGATTGCTGTATATAGTAAAAGTCACAGTCTCTTTAAAACTCAGCCACAGGCTAGGTTTTAACAGAGCTCTGTGATGGCAGGTATCGGAATATTTAACGGACCCCCAACTGACATAGCAACCCATCCATGAATGCATTGTTAAAGCCACTTTTAAAGAATGACAGCAGCAGCACTTAAGAGGTTGATAGGTGCAGGCGGAGTTCGAGGCAGATTTTAAAAAGCTATCTCAGCTATCTATTGCTACCTATCTCAGGGATACAACCCTTGCATATACAGTGGGGAAAAAAAGTATTTAGTCAGCTACCAATTGTGCAAGTTCTCCACTTAAAAAGATGAGAGAGGCCTGTAATTGACATCATAGATAGACCTCAACTATGAGACAAAATGAGAAAACAAATCCTGAAAATCACATTGTCTGATTTGGAAAGAAATATTTTTAAAATTTTGGTGGAAAATAAGTATTTGGCCATTTACAAACAAGCAAGATTTCTGGCTCTCACAGACCTGTAACTTCTTCTTTAAGAGGCTCCTCTGTCCTCCACTCATTACCTGTAGTACTGGCACCTGTTTGAACTTGTTATCAGTATAAAAGACACCTGTCTGCAACCTCAAACAGTCACACTCCAAACTCCAGTATGGTGAAGACCAAAGAGCTGTCGAAGGACACCAGAAACAAAATTGCAGCCCTGCACCAGGCTGGGAAGACTGAATCTGCAATAGGCAAGCAGCTTGGTGTGAAGAAATCAACTGTGGGAGCAATAATTCGAAAATGGAAGACATACAAGACACTGATAATCTCGCTCGATCTGGGGCTCCACACAAGATCTCACCTCGTGGGGTCAAAATGATCTCAAGAACGGTGAGCAAAAATCCAAGGACCACACGGGGGGACCAAGTGAATGACCTGCAGAGAGCTGGGACCAACGTTACACAGGCTACCATCAGTAACACATTACGCCGCCAGGGACTCAAATCCTGCAGTGCCAGATGTGTCCCCCTGCTTAAGCCATTACATGTCCGGGCCTGTCTGAAGTTTGCTAGAGAGCATTTGGATGATCCAGAAAAGTATTGGGAGAATGTTATATGGTCAGATGAAACCAAAGTAGAACTGTTTGGTAGAAAAACAACTTGTCATGTTTGGAGGAGAAATAATGCTGAGTTGCATCCAAAGAACACCATACCTACTGTGAAGCATGGGGATAGCAACATCATGCTTTGGGGTTGGTTCTCTGCCAAGGGACCAGGATGACTGATCCGTGTACATGAAAGAATGAATGGGGCCATGTGTTGTAAGATTTTGAGTGCAAACCTCCTTCCATCAGCAAGGGCATTGAAGATGAAACGTGGCTGGGTCTTTCAGCATGACAATGATCCCAAGCATATCGCCAGGGCAACAAAGGAGTGGCTTTGTAAGAAGCATTTCAAGGTCCTGGAGTGGCCTAGCCAGTAGTGTTGAGCCACCCCCATAGTGTTCGAGTTCGGTTCGGTTCGTCGAACACCCGTGTGTTCGCCGAACTGTTCGTCGAACACCTTCGAACACCGTTAAAACCAATGGCAGGCAAACAAAACCACATAGAAACACATAGAAAACACCTTCAAAGGTGTCCAGAAGCTGACAAACTGCTCAGAAGACATAACTAACACATGGAAAAGTGACAAGTACATATAGTCATGCAAAAAGAAAAGAGGTGGAGGAGTAAAAGGAGGGGGAGACACAGATATAGGCATGTCATGCCCTTCTAAAATCCAAAAAGTGAGAAGCCGACACGGCCAGTCCGCTCCTGCCCGTGCCACCTCCGTGTCGCCGGGTTTGTGCCAGAGCCGCGGTGAACCCTGACGGCCAGCCCCCCTCTCCCAATACTGGTGCCTGTCCGCTGGTGGGTCGAGCGAGCCCCCCTGTGGTGGAGGCAGCTCTAAGCTTTTTAATTTAAATTGTCTCTCTAATTTGAATGAATACACTTTAAATCCATTTACAAGGATCTATTGGAGGGCAAGTCTCATGCCAGCAGCCGCGGTAATTCCAGCTCCAGTAGCGTCCACTAAAGCTGCTGCAGTTAAAAAGCTTTTATAAGGATCGAGCTCGGCTGTCCACCGCAAGGCATCCTACTGCCAGTCCCAGCCCCTATGCCTTGGGGTGCCTCCTGATGCTCTTCACTAAGTATCCCATGGTCCCGAAGCATTTCCTTTGAAAAAATTAAGTGTCTAAACTACAGGTGGTGCAGCTTGCTTAACAGCCGGGATAATCCGCTCACTAGCAGACACTGCTACTAGGCACAAAGTATTTCCTGGGCTAGATGCAGTTAAAAATTTGTAATTAGATACTCTCGTTGGATGCTGAGAAAGCATTCCATAGAGTCTCCTGGCACGCCATATACGATTCTCTTAAAAAGCTTGGGGTAGGGGTCTAGGGGACCCTTTTATAGCCAAAATCACGGCCCTGTATCGCAATACGTCACCTAGGCTGAAGATAAATGGAACTGTAGCACCCTGAGGGCTCGGTTGCTACAGACGTATTGCACCTCACCCAGAGGTGTGATATCTCACTCTCAGGTAAGGATGGAGTGTGGATCAGGACCCGACACCTGCATGCATTACACCACATTGCCGTGGGGCAGGGCGACCAATATGCCCCTGAGATGGGCACGACAGTCCCTGTCCCTGGCTGGAGTGGGGGGAGGGAACACTGAGAAAGGGGAACCCTGTAGTGCAGGAGCAGGGAGGAAGCAGTTCCTGGGTGCATTGAGAAGGGAGTATAAAAGGTGGGCACCATCTTAGTTCAGTGCAGAGAAGTCTGAGCAGAAGTGGCAGGGAGCAGGGGCTCTGCATGAGCTCTGCTCCGGAGGCGGGCCTAGTAACAGAGGCCCAGGCCTGGAAGAGGGAGAAGGAAGGAAGAGGAGCGGAGAAGGCTCCAGGAACGAGGAATGAAGGGATCCCAGGGGTGCGGACGGGCGAGTCGCCACCGCACGCCCGAATCCACCTGCGTGGAGGGGTCAGGCCAAAGGGGGAGACCGGTCCCCGAACTAGTGGAGGCAGGAAACGACCCTCAGCTAGAAACCGGAGGCTCTGACATTTTATGTGGCGCAGCCCCTCGCTACACCCGCTAGGAAGGCACCACATAGGGTCAGGGAAACTGGCGCCAAGTTTACCAAGAGGAGGCCCGAGGCAGCCGGACAGAAGTGTTGGTAAGAAAGGCCAGACAAAGGACACACAAAGGGGGTCCTGTGAAGTGCTCCAAAGTTATCTGGGAGTTGTCTGAGCCCCTCACCTGGTGAGCACAGTACGACGTGGGCAGCCGTTACCTGCAGACGTGGTCTGGATAATAAGAACTGTGAGTAAAGGCCCTGAACTGCATCACTGACTCCGTGTCGTTACTGCTGCTGCCCTGCACCATCACCCCCATCCTCCGCATACACTGCCCTGAGGCTATACTCCTCCCGTGGGGAGTTATGCTACGCTCTGCTGCACCCACAACACCAGCCTCAGTGGTCTGCCCTGTAGCGGCGGTTCACTCTGACCGCAATCCACGGGTGGCGTAGTCGGACATTTAAACATGAAAACCACATAAATAGTTCCGCCACTGGTTTGACCGCCCTGAGCCACGGAACCGGGTCGCCGCCACGAAGACTACAACCACCAGCATCCACCAAAAAGGGTCCGGCTCCGGGTGTCCCAAGGCCCAGGGGGTGCGTCAGAACATTTTCATCACCTTTCACAATCACCAATGGGACAAGGCAGTGATGTCCTCTGTCCCCTCTCTTATACATCCTAGTGACGGAGCACCTGCTCTCATCAATTCGCCATAACCCCAATATTAGGTGGATTGAGGTGGGAGGCACCGAGTACAAGTGCTCTCTATTTGCTGATGATGTCCTAGTATATATCACTCAATCACATATATCCATCCATGCTGTTATGGCTGAAATAGATCACTTTGTTACATGGTAAAATTTTAAAATCAATGCAGCGAAGTCTGAGGCCCTCGATGTCTCCCTCCCCAAATCCATATAGGATTCCATCCAGTCCAACTTTCCCTTTGCCTGGCCCTCACAGGGTATCAAATACTTAGGAATTCCTATTCATAGAGACCTCTCCCATCTATGTTATCTTAATTTTGGGCCCTTTATTGAACAACTCCATACAGACCACGGTTGGCAAGTTAGAACTGTAAGATTCACTACGTGAACCACTGGTGTTTTGTGGAAAAGCACATGTACACTGCGTTCCAAATTATTATACAAAAAGTGTTTAGGAGTGATAAGGGAAGAATTTGTTTGTTTGTCAGTTAAACTCATTGATGGTGATGTGTGTCAGGGCTCTTTATATCACTGTAAGCAATTGCAGACACCTGTGCTAATTAGTTTGGCAGGTGTGTCCAATGAAAGGCAAGACTACTTAAGAAGGCTCTCTCACATTATTAAGCAGCCTACATTTTCTGCCAAAATGGGAAAGAAAAAGGATGTGTCGGCTGCTGAGAAGCAACAAATTGTGGAGTGTTTAGGTCAAGGCATGACTACAATCAACATTGTGCGATGATCAGGATGAAGTGTCTTGGCAATCAAGAAGTATGTAGCTGATTCACAGTACACACGTGTGCGTGCTGATAAGGGCAAATTGAGGACTCTTTCCTACAGGCAATTACGTCAGGTTGAAAGAGCAGCGGCAAAAAAGCCTGGTCATAGCAGCAGACAAGTTTTTGAAGCTGCTTGTGCCTCCAACGTCCCCCGAACAACAAGATGCAGGGTCCTTCAGAGGTTTGCAGCTGTGCGTGCGCCATCCTGTCGACCTCCTCTATCCACTTCACACAAGCAGAAACGGCTCCAGTGGGCCAAACATTACATGAAGACTGATTTCAAAACTGTTTTGTTCACGGATGAGTGCCGTGCAGCGCTCGATGGTCCAGATGGATGGAGTGGAGGATGGCTGGTTGATGGACAAACCACGCAAACACGGCTACAGCGCCAACAAGGAGGAGGTGGAGTAATGTTTTGGGCTGGAATCATGGGGAGAGAGATTGTCGGCCCCTTTAGGATCCCTGAAGGCGCTAAAGATGAACTCCATAATGTATGTGGATTTTCTCAAACAGCACTTCCTGCCATGGTTCAAGAAGAAGAACCGTGTATTTCACAGCAAGATCATTTTTCTGCATGATAATGCACCATCTCATGCTGCACATAAAACATCTGCATCTCTGGCTAATATGGGCATAAAAGGGGACAAACTTATGGTGTGACCCCCATGCTCCCCTGACCTCTACCCCATTCAGAACCTTTGGAGCATCATTAAAAGGAGTGTCTATGATGGCGGGAGGCAGTTCACATCTAAGCAACAGCTCTGGGAGGGTATTCTGTCCTCATGCAAAACAATTGAAGCAGAAACCATCCAAAACCTGACAAATTCAATGGACGAGAGAGTTCAGAAGCTCCTTTCGAACAAGGGGTCCTATGTGAAAATGTAACATCACCTAGAATAAAGTTTTGAGTTGAAAACTGTTTGATTTCAGTTTCTAACAACCTGCTAATGCTTATAATTTCAAAAATGACCATTTTTTTGGTCTTTATTAAAATGAAAAGGTTGATCGAAAAGTTTGGGGGATCTAAGAGTGTGGCAACCCAGTAGTCATGATTACTTCGAATTCTGACAATATGAGGGTCATGCTGCAGGTAGTGCAGCAAGAAGGCACTTATGTGCCTTGCGCATCTCGGAGCCCCAAAATTATTTTCCGGGCTAGATGCAGCTAAAAATTATTTTTAATTTTAAATCTGGTGAAGCTTTAGTATAGATGGCCTAATAGGATCAGTGCTGCACACTGCTACAAAGCCCAAATTATTTTCCAGTCAAGATACAGATAAACATGATTAGTAATTTGAAAGCTTAAAACGGTTGGTAGGGTGATTTTAACCAATCATCAAGCTTTTACTCTCCCCAGGATGACACAGGGGTAGAAAAGTCGTTTCGGATCCATGATTTGTTCATCTTTATGAACGTGAGTCTGTCTACATTATCAGTGGAGAGCCGCGTGCGCTTATCTGTCAGCACACCACCAGCAGCGCTGAACACACGTTCAGACAGAACGCTGGCTGCGGGGCATGACAAGATCTCCAAGGCGTAAGTGGCTAGCTCCGGCCATTTATCCAGATTGGAAGCCCAAAAAGAGCAAGGGTCCAGTGACACAGTCGTGGCTTCAATGTTTACTTGGAGATACTCCTGTACCATCGTCTCTAGGCGTTGACTATGTGTCAGACTTCTTGTCTCCTGTGGCCTTGCAAAGGATGGGCTAAAAAAGTGGTGAAATGATTCCGCAAAATTGATGTTACCAGCAGATACTGTGGTTCTGTTACGGTTTGAGTGCTGAACACTTGACGGTCCCACGGTTGGCAAGTTGGAACTGTGAGATTCACTACGTGCACCACTGGTATTTTGTGGAAAAGCACATGTAAGATTCTGCAACAGTCTCTGCTGATACTCCTGCATGCGTGCATCCCTTTCTATGGCAGGAATAATTTCTGCAAATTTACTTTTGTACCGGGGATCTAACAGTGTGGCAACCCAGTAGTCAGGATTATTTCTAATTCTCACAATTCGAGGGTCATGTTGCAGGTAGTGCAGCAAGAAGGCACTCATGTGTGTTGCGCATCCAGGAGCACCAAGTCCCTGTTGTGTTGGTGGCGAGGTAACAATCATGCTTCCTTCCTCTGTCCTCTCCCCCCAACCTCGCACAACAGAAATGTGATCAAGGTCTCCCTCATCTGATGAGTCTTCCATCAGTTCGTCCTCCACTTCTTCCTGGGCTCCTGCACCTTCCTCACTAGTTTGGCTGCTACCATGCGCCCTGGTAAAACCATCTCCCCCACCCTCACATGCCTGCCGCCTTGGTGCTGCCGACCGTCTGGACCTTGCAGATGTTAGCCCTTCCGCATACAACTCCTCCTCCTCTACTTCCTCCACCTCCTCTTGTGCCACCACCTGACTCCGAATTCTGTTTAACATGTGCTCCAGCATGTAAATCACCGGAATAGTCATGCTGATAATGGCATCGTCAGCACTAAACATCTTCGTCGCCATTTCAAAACTGTGCAGAAGGGTGCATAGGTCCCTGATCTGAGACCACTCCTCCAGCGTGATTTGCCCCACCTCTGAATCTCGTTGGCCCAGGCTATACGTCAGAACGTATTGCACCAGGGCTTGTCGGTGCTGCCACAGTCGCTGCAACATGTGCAGAGTTGAATTCCACCGGGTAGGCACATCGCATTTTAGCCGGTGAAGTGGCAGGCCCAACGACTTCTGTAGAGATGTAAGTCGCTGAGCTGCGGGATGCGAACGGCGGAAGTGAGCACACAGCGACCGTGCCCTCTGCAGAAGGCCATCTAGTCTGGGATAGTGGGCTAAAAATTGCTGGACAACCAGGTTCAACACGTGAGCCATACAAGGCACGTGTGTGACATTGCCCCGGCGAAGGGCCGCACCCAGGTTTGCAGCATTGTCGCACACGGCCTTCCCTGGTTTCAGGTCCAGTGGAGACAACCATTCATGAAATTGGTTCTCCAGAGCTGACCACAACTCCTCAGCTGTGTGACTCACATTTCCCAGACATTTCAATGTAAAAACCGCCTGATGACATTGAGCCCTACTGCCAGCATAGTAAGGAGGTGTGCAGGATCCCTTCTGCGCAGTTAGAAAGCTTGTGGCATGACCAGACAGGCTTTGGGTGCAGGTGGAAGACCGAGAGGAGGTTGAGGAGGCAGAAGCAGTGGAGGAACTTTGACATAAAGAGGATTGACGCACAACTCGTGGGGACGGCAAGACTTGGACAGCAGCCCCTTGTCCTGCTGTCACCATAGTTACCCAGTGCCCAGTCAGCGACATGTAACGCCCCTGTCCATGCCTACTCGTCCAAGTGTCTGTGGTGAAATGCACCCTGTCACACACAGAGATTCTCAAAGAAGCGGTGATGTTGTGTGCGACATGCTGGTGGAGCGCAGGCACACCTTTCTTTGAGAAGTAGTGCCGACTGGGCATCTGGTACTGGGGCACTGCGACGGACATAAGGTCTCGAAAATCCTCTGTGTCCACCAGGCGGAAAGGCAGCATTTCTGTAGCCAAGAGCTTGCAGATGGTGAAATTCAACCTCTTAGCTTTCTCATGGCTAGGAGGAAATGGTCTTTTACTTGTCCACATCTGAGGGACCGAGGGCTGGCTATTGTGCTTAGACGGGGTTGATAAGGGTGTCCCCGGCAAACTGCCGGTCTGTGAGGAAGATGCAGGCGGACATGTTAGGTTGCCTTGATCCAAAGGTGGTGCTATCGATGTCGGACAGCGCTCAACACCAGCTGGTGTTACCACCTCCAAAGAAAATGATGACCTGCCAATCACGCTGGCTGTTGCGGGTAAAGAGGTGGCAGGTCTGCGCCCCAAAACAGGTGTGACTGCTGTCCCCCCAGTCACAGAGGATGAAGAGGCCGCGGATGCACAAGATATGGCAGACGGTGATTGGCCCGGCCGGCTAGGCCGCATTGTAGCACACTGAGCTTCCCACTGCAACTTATGCTTCATGTCCATGTGCCGGTTCATGCATGAAGTACTCAAACTATGTATTTTTTGGCCTCTACTTAGCTTTTGCTGACAAATGTTACAGATAACACGAGTTGGGTCATCTTTATCGATCTGAAAAAATGCCCAGGCTATGCAAGGCTTAGCACCCATGCGACCTGAAGAGCCACCACGACTTGTGGTGAGAGGCAGAGTTGTGTTTGAGGATGCAGTTGTTGACGTGCTTCCAGTACTACGTCTCTGTCCAGGAAGGCGCAACCTGACCTCGTCGTCACTAGCATCTTCCTCCACCTCCTCTGCTGACCTCATCTCTTGGCTGACTGTGGGTTGACAGTAAGTGGGATCTCCGACCTCATCATCATCACCCTGTGCGTTATCACACCTGTCGTCCTCAGAGCCAACCTGTTCCTGCCCTGACAAAAAACTAAAGTTGTCGCTCCAATCAGGTATTTGAGTCTTATCATCGTCTTCCTCATTGTCTCCACCAACAGGAGTTACAGTTTGGGAATGAGGGTCTACATTATGGTCAGAACCTTCTGCGTCTGGTCCTGGATCCGACTCATAAAGATTCTGGGCATCAGTGCAGATCATTTCCTCGTCTGGATTCACAGAAGCGCTGGAGTCGACCTCTGATTCCCAGGCTATAGTATGAGTAAACAGCTCTGCAGACTCAACCATCTGTTCTACCTCATACTCAGACGGGCAGCTGGAGATTTGAGAGCTGTGAGGAAGCAAGTGCGATTTGGGTGACACCTTTGAGGACTGGAGTATTTGTGATGTTGAAGTTGATGTGGAGGAGAGCCCACTTAAAGGAGCACTTGATATCCGTTGAAGCACCTGCTGTTTTTGTGCCTCATCTGGAATTTGTAGCGATTGGCGTGGCCGTAAGAAAGGGATCTTATCACATTGTCCACTAAAAGAAGTAGACATTTTAGTTTGGCTGGAAGATGGTCTTTCTTCTGCAGATGTTACTGTTGCTTTAACACCTACCCCACGGACACAACCTTTTTTCCCCTTCCCAACACGCCTATTCCCCTTTCCACCAGCAGCAGGCCTTTTTCCACTCATTTTGGTGGTTAACTAATTCACAACTCTGGAGTTGTTTGCACAAAAAAACAATGGATGGTAACCGAGCAGAGCTGAGTGGCCAAACTGTGGTATTAGGCCAAAACTATTGGCTGGGTTAGATGCAGAAAAAAATTATTTTGAATTTGCAACCTGATGGAGGTCAGTATAGATGGACTAATACAAATAGTCCCACACACAGCTAGAAGCCCAAATATTTTTTCAGAGGTACTGTAGATGCAGATAAAAATTAGTTTTAATTTGCAACCTGATGGAGGTCAGTATAGATGGACTAATAGAGAAAGTCCGACACACTACTAGAAGGCCAAATATTTTTTCAGAGGTAGATGCAGAAAAAAATATATTCAGTTTGCAACCTGATGGAGGTCAGTATAGATGGACTAATACAAATAGTCCCACACACAGCTAGAAGCCCAAATATTTTTTCAGAGGTACTGTAGATGCAGATAAAAATTATTTTTAATTTGCAACCTGATGGAGGTCAGTATAGATGGACTAATAGACCAAGTCCCACACACTGCTAGAAGCCCAAATATTTTTTCAGAGCTAGATGCAGAAAAAAATTATTTTTAATTTGCAACCTGATGGAGGTCAGTATAGATGGACTAATAGACCAAGTCCCACACACCGCTAGAAGCCCAACTATTTTTTCAGAGCTAGATGCAGAGAAAAATTATATTCAATTTGCAACCTGCTGGAGGTCAGTATAGAAGGACTAATAGAACAAGTCCCACACACTGCTAGAAGCCCAAATATTTTTTCAGAGCTAAATGAAGAAAAAAATTATTTTTAATTTGCAACCTGATGGAGGTCAGTATAGATGGACTAATAGACCAAGTCCCACACACTGCTAGAAGCCCAAATATTTTTTCAGAGCTAGATGCAGAAAAAAATTATATTCAGTTTGCAACCTGATGGAGGTCAGTATAGATGGACTAATAGAATGATGCTATGCCCAAAAGATTTTACTTCACTAGGTGCAGTAAAAAAATTGGTATTCTATACACAGGTGGTATATCTTGCAACACAGATAGGCTACTCCACTGACTAACACACTCTGCAATAGGCCAAAAAGGATTAGCTTTGCTAGATTCAGCCAAATGCTGTGAAAAAAACTTGCACAGCACTGGCACAGACCTGCCTGGCAAAAACTGATAGGAACTCATGTAACCTAGTCCTGAAAAGGACTCCAATTACAATTAGTCTTTACTCCCACAACCTATCTATTTAAGAGCACAGACCTCCCTGATAAAAGTCGTAGGAAATGCTGTAACCTAGTCCTTAAAAGGACTGCAATCACAACTATTCCCTACTCCCAAGCTATCTGTATATTTGTGCGAAAATTGGCTTGAAATTAACAAGGTATAGCGCACACAGCAACAGCGGTGCCGTCTAACACGCAGCTGCAGCAGTGAGAAAATGGTGGCGACGGGGAAAATGGCTTGGTCTTATAGGGCAAGGACATGTGACATACACTGCCAATGACACATGCCCTTGCTTGTGTGAAAAAAAGCACTTCGCTCCGTGTGTGCGCTGCTGATAGGCTGACAGATTGCACCTCCCCACTGCAAATGCGGGAAAGAGAAAAAAAAATGGAGATCTTCATTATTCCTGCAGAGATCCATCCCCTGCCCCTCCCCCCACCCCGCTGTACACTCAAACTGCGTATTAACATTAATTTTCATCATTACTGAGAAAAAATCCAGTTATGATTTTGGTGCACGAACAGTTATCGAACATAACCTCGAACAGCCGAATTTTTCTCAAATTGTTCGTGTTCGCCGAACGGCTCGAACACCGCCCAAAACAGCTCGAATTTGAGATTGGCGAACAGTTCGAGTAGAACAACGCTCATCTCTACTAGCCAGTCTCCAGATCTAAACCTTATAGAAAACCTTTGGAGGGAGTTGAAAGTACGTGTTGCCCAGCGACAGCCCCAAAACATCATTGCTCTAGAGGAGATCTGCATGGAAGAATGGGCCAACATACCAGCAACAGTGTGTGCCAAGCTTATGAAGAATTACAGAAAACGTTTGACCTGTCATTGCCAACAAAGGATATATATCAAAGTATTGAGATGAACTTTTGTAATTGACCAAATACTTATTTTCCACGAAAATTTGAAAAAAAATTCTTTCCAAATCAGAGAATGTGATTTTTAGGATTTTTTTTCTCATTTTGTCTGTCATAGTTGAGGTCTACCTATGATGTCAATTACAGGAGGCTTTTCTCATCTTTTTGAGTGGGAGAACTTGCACAATTGGTGGCTGACTAAATACTTTTTTTCCCCACTGTAATTCTCTTGTGTAGCCATTTTTCCTATATAAGTGAGTTTACTTTTAATACAAGCCTGTAAAGTTTTGTCCATGTCTCTATCCTAGAGTTGGTGTAAAACAATTTGCACATCCCAGTCCATTGGCCATGACAGTGGTCTGTGGACACTAGGTAGGAGCGGGAGAGCTGCTTCTTACTTGACGGCATCCTCTATTCTTCTTTTAACAGCCTAACGCGACTTTGCACCAGGCAGGTTAATTAGAAGAGCAAAAAACAATTCCCAGAAAACAATGTCAGAGCTGTGTGTTTTTCACAATTTTACCAAACTTGGAATTTTGTCATCGTACTCTAGAACACCATGTGGTAAAATAAATGATGTCATTCAAAAGTACCACTTGTCCCACAAAAAAACAAGCCCTCAAATGTCTATGTGGACATTAAAAAAAGTTATTGCCCTTCGAGAGAAGGGAGCAAAAAATGAAAATGAAAAAACAGAAAATGGCCATTTCAGGAAGGGTTTAAATGTGCAGAGCTCAAACCCTATAAAAATAGCCACATACCATTGCGTGGTGGACAATATGTGTTCTGGCCATTAAACTAAGAATCATCTTTTAAATACTAAAGTGAATATGCCAGATTGTGATTCATCACTGGAGTGAACACGTTTCTACTGCTTCAAAGTCAAGTGGCAACAGCCTTTAAACAGCTCCAACGTGTGTTCAACTGCCTAACTTGGAAGTTTCTATGTGACTGCAGACTTTTGAACGCTCACAGTGTGTGCACCACACACTGTCAGGATTATCCGATGCTGGTGGCGAGAACGGTAGGTCACATTGTGTGATTAGCATACAAGTGGACACATGCTGACTAAACGTGTGCAGCCTGACTCATTTCACTTGTGTTGAGTGAGGCTGTGCATGTTTAGTTGGAATGTGGACGGAAGTATGCAAATTGCACACTTGTGGTCACGTGGCTGCTTGCTCCACTGACACCAGAGAATCCTGACAAAATGCGACTGCAGACTTTTAATCACAAGCTTGGACAAGCCTTTTAAGCCCATATGGATAAGACCAATGTCAGCCAAATCTGCCAATATTGACGGGATCAGCCCACACTCTAATGCACATGCGGACCCTGGACAATTAATTGTTGTGGGAGTTAAGGATCCGTCATGTCCGATTTTGTCTGACGATCCCTTTGTTCTAAAGCCACTGCTGCTCTTTTATAGAGAACACAGGTGTGCTTAGCCAAACAAGCACTCACATATATGGAGGGGTCAACCGAGATGGCTTCCGGGCAAATGATTGGCCAAACCATCGTTCAAATGCTAACCATATAATGTGTATGACTATATGTCTAACTTTAAAAAACTAATTTGCGGCACAGGAGACATTATATGACAAGGTAATTTTTGAAGTCCGTGAGCAATTCAATATGTCCAGTACTAATTTTTGTCTGTACAGATTGCATGACTGTGTGCTTGATATTATGTACCTTTTTGCAATGGGCGTGGCTGAAAAAAAATGAACTAATTTGTATGTTCACATATTTTTGGTCATGTAGTGCAACGCCTGAACAATAATTGAAACTAAATAGTTAATGAAGCTATTTTGATGCTAGAGGTTGGGCACCCCTGCTATCCTCTATTTTGGTATCAATATCTGTAGGACACACATCCCATGTCACACAGCACATTTCAATGACCGCTATGTTTAATACACAAATAACTCTAATATGGGCCATCCTTTAAACTTATACAAACTATCCGCCACTCTTTACTATATGTGCACCTGCAAAAATCATTTAACTTTGAAAAACACTAATAAAAATAATTATAGTTTAAAATTACAGGAATAAAAGAAAAATCGGAATTGGAAAGTGTACTTGTCAAATCAGAGTGCCTGGTTATTACAGTCACAAGAAAACATTATTATTTTCTTGAATGGACTAGATTATTATAGTTCTCAGAAGGAAAAATCATAGCTTGCAGGAGAATGCAAATGAAATGTACTGTGCTACAGGAAAAGCATACAGTCTCTCCATAATTATTATAGAGGATGAATAGGGGGTCTTCATCACAGAAGACCTATAATTTATGAATGTATCACACCAGGCTTTGAAGATTTAAACAGAGCTCAGTATTGGAAAAGGGCAAGTATTCTGTGTAGATTATCAGTGCTTACATTACCACATTGCATAATGTTTATGATAACTTTAACAATTAGGACTCATGCACACATTCATATTATACATATTACGGTTCTATAGAACCTTCTAGTTGTCCGAAGCCATATTATGGTGACCATAGTAGTCTTTAGGCCAAACTCTCCACATTTTATTAGGTAACATTTGGAGTATGTATAAATTAAATAGCAAAAAAATATGTTGAATGCTCTGTTGGAAAATAACCTCATACTGTTATATGGTGTCATATAGAGGACAATATGGCAGTATATGTACTTTACAACTCCGTACTACAGAGCTGTAGGGCTTCATGTGCTGCCATACAGGTTATGTACTAAAAGGTGATGTTGGTTTTGGGGGTGGGGCTGGTCTCTGCTTTTTTTCTTGCCGGGTTATCTCCTTACAGTGTGCACTGACAGCTCGCTCTCTTTTTCCGGCTTGTCACTTCTCATCAGAGCCGGTGAGGGAGTGCACTGTCTCTTTACAGTAAAAAGAATATTACACATTAACAAGATCCTACTGAGCATACATTGGAATTCACAACTGACGCACGCTCAGTAGAACAGGGACTAGCCCAGCTAATAATGCTTCATTTCTGAGAGGGGGCAGAGGCCATGACAATGATCACAGCCTCTGCCCCCTGATGATGTCTTGTTTGAGTATTCCAGCATGCACTGGGGATTCTCAAATTAATTGTCATCAAACAGGAACTTGGTAAAAAAAAAAGCAGTTAGATAGAGCAGAGAGGGGATGGTGGGAAATTTTTTAATGAAAGTATATTAGAAAAGAGATTACATTAAATAGATTTTGACAGAGTTAAATTAAGTTGTGGCCACAACTAGGTACTGCACATCCATCCCCTATTCAAATCAATAGGGGACAGGTGAACAGTATCTGCCCACGGCCACTATCAGTAGACAAAGCAACTTCGTAACTGAATACTTCGAGCCGCTGCCAGCACCGAGAATAGCTGATCGACAAGGGTGCCATGTGTTCCACCCCCACAATCCGACATTGTTGACCTACCCTAAGGATAGGTCATCAATGTTAAAGTAGTGGACAACCTCTTTAAGGGTATATGTATGTGTTTGTTTCATTACATCCTGGCATCCTTAGCACAGAACTACACAGTCTGCATACAATGCCGTACATGTTTCACTGCAGAGTCATTTTTACCTAGAAGCAATGCTCATGTTGAAGCCAGTAAAGCATGCCAAAATGATTTTTTTCGGTTGATTCTCCACAGGTACAGTATAGGTCTAAAGGATCTTTATGGACATCATAGAGTGTGCTGCTTGAAACCCTCCTTCTATGAGTTAAAACAGAGAACTTCTCTAAAAAAAACTACTCCTGTTGTTGAGGACCTGAGCCATCCTTGTATTGCATCTGAATGTAATATGTAATACAATATTTCCTACACTGCCTGGCTGCGGCTACCCCCAGAAAACTCAGTTGTGTAAGACAGTCCATTTGAAGAGGGGCTATCACTCGATCAAAAATTGTCAATTTTTTGCTCTTATTTTATTACCACTGCTTTCCTGAGTATTCTTTTTTTTATCCTTTGTAAATCTGCCATACAGTTCCAGAGATATAAACCTTTGTATTTAGTGCTGATTTTCTGGTCTTTACCAAGGGGGCGGTGCTCGCAGGTTGGTTTTTCAGATTATCTTAAAGACATACCCCCAGGGAATCCTGTGAACCACGCCCCCTCAGTGAAAACTCTAAAAATTAGCACTATAAAAAAAGGCCATATGTCTTTTTGGATAAAACAGAAGAGGGCAATCTTTTTTAGGAACACTGCAACTGAAAGCCCTATTTTTACAGACTTTGTTTACAGACATTGTCTCTATTTTTACAGACTTGGATGTATGCCATTATACAATTGAAGGTATACAGATGTTACAAGCATGCCGCTAGGTTCAGATAGGGTGAGACGGGTTTCATGAATTTTTTGGAATCCTGGGGGGACCGTTACTCAGGGCGACCATAGGCAGTTTCTCTCAGGCACACGATAGATTCAATTGCTGACCAGACACGTCTGACAAGAGTCTTTTTCAACAGTTTAACAGTGGAATTTAATCTGAAGCTCGGCCAGTGCCATTCAGGGATATTACAGCAACAATCTTCATTACAGTACAGTTTGAGTTTCTTGAGCAACTGGCTCCAGTAACAATACAGTAGTTTCTTCACAAGGCACAGTATTACAGTCTCTTCAGTAGCAAAATTCAGCATAGATTAGATCTCTTACTAGCACACTTCTATGCATACACAACCACAGGCGTTTCCTTCACAAGGACACAATAGTACACAGCATTCTTTATCCTGCATGGAGATGTAGGGGGGGGGGGTTTGATGAGGGAGATGATCCCTGTGACAAAATTACTTCCAGTCTTTATCTTCCAGCCCGATTATACTTTGCACTGTTAGTTCAGGGAGTTTATCTGACCTGTGATTAGTTTCTCTCCTGATCTGAATCCTGTTTAGTTGCCTTCTGTCAGATCCAAATAACACACCAACTTTCTCTTTGGCTTCAGCCTGACTACAATAACAAGTTCCCCACAATCCCCCTGGGGCTCTGCTGAAACACTCCCTGTCTCCTGTGACTGTGTTAACCCCTCTAGTTGCTGGATGCTTCTGAAGCACAACACTTCCTGTCTCCTGTGACTGTGTTAACCCCTCTAGTTGCTGGATGCTTTTGAAGCAACAACACTACTTCTGAAGGTCACACAGAAGTATAGTAGTGGCCCCAGTGCACTTGTTCACTGGCCAAAACACAGGGCAACACAGTGGCTCAGTGGCTATCAATGCAGTCTAGGAATCCCACCAAAACAAAATCTGCAAGATGTTTGTATGTTCTCCCTGTGTTTGTGTGGATTTCCTCTTACATTGCATAGACATTGTGGTAGGGAATTTAGATTGTGAGCCCCATTGATCACGTTGATGTCTGTAAATGGCTATAAAAGCAAGTAAAAGAAATAAATTCAAAAGAACATACAACATAAATGTAACTAATTGTTCTAAACAATACAGCAAATGTTTTACATGACATACAAATAATAAAGGGTTATTCAAAAGAAAACTAAAATAATCTTTATGGAGTTAATCATTTATAATTCAGACATCTTATCTAAATTCTGGTTCAGGAATTCCCTGGATTTTAACTAATTAGAAAGCATAGTATAATTAATCACTCTGCTTGATGTAATACAGGATGGGAGAGCCACATGGGGAGCACCCGGCCTGCTTAGTAAGCAGGAGGTTCCTGCTAGGTGCTTCAAAGCGCTTTCCTTTAGGATATTATACTTATTGTTTTATAGGGGTTTTAAATCTGGAAAATTATTTAAGTATATAGTTAATTATAATTATTTCTAATAAGTTTATTGTTTCTCACACTGCCAAGAATAATGATATCCAGGCAGAATGTTATTGAGCTGGGTATGTCATGTGTTATGTTGGTTTACCTATAATCCTATGGAAAACACATCCTAATAATACACACAAAACTAGAGGAATATGTAATAATATAAGAATTGTAGGAGCGGCTGTTAAATAAGCAGCACTTTTAACAATACCATTCTGTTAGAAGGAGCAGCAGATGACAAGCCAATCACCGTGCCCTGCTGTAGCACCACCACAGGAGAAATTAGGCATTACAATATTCAGTTTAAGGAATGTCTATGAATTTAGAGCTCCCAACCTGTTTTTTATTTCTTTTGAACGAAACTAAAAAATGAAACAAAATTGCTCTCAGACGTAAGTACCATCGCTAATTAGCAGAGCATTTACACTAAATAAAAGAGTAAAAATGAACAATGAAGAAACATATGTAGTATGGTAGGCATTCAGTCTTGCTTAGTGTTGCAATGTACAATATATGGTCTATGCACTACAGAGAAAAGGAATGTTTTAAGAGTAAATTACAGTTGTGCTCAAAAGTTTACATACCCCCGCAGAATTTTTCGTTTCTTTGCCTTGTTTCAGCGAATATGAAAGGTAACAAAAAAACCTTTTTATCCACTCATGGTTATTGGTTTGGTGAAGCCATTTATTGTCAAACTACTGTGTTTTCTCTTTTTTGTATCCCTTTCCTGTGTTATACAGTTCAACTACCTTTTCACGTAGATCCGTTGACAATTTTTTTGTTTTCGACATGACTCACAATCCAGAAACGTCAGTGGCTGGATGAAAGATGCAAAAGTCTGTCTGGATCCCAGAAACTCACTCAGCTTTTATGCACACACTGATTACAAGCAAACAGGTCACAGGTGAGGATGTTACCTTTAGTAGCCATTCAAACCCATTTGTGTCAAATTCTGTGCATGCTATCAGGCCAAAATCACCAGGGTATGTAAGCTTTTTATCAGGGTCATTTGGATGTTTTTGGTTGACATTAAGATTTATAAAGAGAAAACACAGTAGTTTGACAATAAATGGCTTCACCTAACCAATAATCATGAGTGGAGAAAAAGTTTTTTTGTTATCATTCATATTCTCTGAAACAAGACCAAAAAACGAAAAATTCTGCCGGGGTATGTAAACTTTTCAGCACAACTGAGTCCTGACATCATGACGAATTGTGTCATAAACCTATATTACAACATTCTTCTGGACCACTGATGCTCTAAAATCAGAGGTTAATGGAGATACACCTTCCTTAGCAGAATGGAAAATTATCCCTACAACATTAAAACCCTCAATGCCTTTTTTTGTGGGGCTGACTTAACCCCTTCCCGACCCGTGTCACACCGTTTGTGACATGGAAAACAGTTCGTTCCCGACCCATGTCACAGCGTGTGTGACATGGAGGGAAAGAGCCCCTGCAGCGCCCGCGAGCGGGGTCGCTCAGGTGTCACAGTTGCTACTGCAACTAGACAACCTGTAGTTGACCCCACAGGGGGTGGATTAACCCCCCCGTGCCTAAAACCCCTCCGATTGGCAGTTTCACTTTCACTTTTAGTGAAACTGCCAATCGGAATGAATGAAATATTTCACCAATGGAAATTGGTGAAATATTTACTTTCTGGGCATGGCCTGATGCTTATAGCATCAGCCATTGGCTGGGGGGAGTGTCACCTCTGTGTCACCCCCCCAGATCTGATTGGGGGCTAGCGTCACATGGACACTAGCTCCAATCAGATGTCGAGCGGTGTATTTACTATGGCTGACCAAACTTTCCAGATCCATCCCTTCCGTGGAGCCAGAGGAGTTTGGTCACGCCGATCCGCTGCTGCCACAGATCATCTGCCCCGCCGCCGATCGTCTGCCACCTCCATCGCCGCCACCGATCCTCTGCACCCGCCGCTGCCACCGCTGCTGATCTGCCGCCGACCCCCTGCACCCGCTGCTGCCTCCGCTGCTGATCCGCTGCTGGTAGTATCCCCCCCCTTATCAGATTTCCAGCCCCCACTTCCCCCCCCACCCCCCCCCTTCCACCCCCCTTCCACCCCAGTCCCAATTTCTCACCTGTACCCCGACCTCCGCTCCCTCCCTCTCCCACGTCTTCATCCACCGGCTGCTGCTCTCCTTCTGACAGCCGGTGGACTGTGATCACAGGCAGCAGCAGACTCAGTGTAAATCTCCTGTGCCTGTGATCACACCACCATCCCCCAGTCCCAGGGATCACACCATCATCCCCCAGTCCTAGTGATCTCACCCACCATCCCCCAGTCCTAGTGATCTCACCCCCCCAGTGATCACCCGCCCCCTCCCCCGTCCGAGTGATCACCCCCCCTGCTGCTGCCAGCTACTGCCTGCCGGCCCCTACCCCCCTTGCTGCTGCCTGCTCCTGCCCCCCTTTCTGCCCCTTCTGCCCCAGTGATACCCCCCCTGCTGCTGTTGGCTCTTCTATCTCCTCAGCCCCCCCCTGCGCCCCGTGCGCCTGAGCGCGCCCCCTCCTGCGCCCCGTGCGCCTGAGCGCGCCCCCTCCTGCGCCCCGTGCGCCTGAGCGCGCCCCCTCCTGCGCCCCGTGTGCCTGAGCGCGCCCCCTCCTGCGCCCCGTGCGCCTGAGCGCGCCCCCTCCTGCGCCCCGTGCGCCTGAGCGCGCCCCCTCCTGCGCCCCATACGCCTGAGCGCGCCCCCTCCTGCGCCCCGTGCGTCTGAGCGCGCCCCCTCCTGCGCCCCGTACGCCTGAGCGCGCCCCCTCCTGCGCCCCGTACGCCTGAGCGCGCCCCCTCCTGCGCCCCGTACGCCTGAGCACGCCCCCTCCTGCGCCCCGTACGCCTGAGCGCGCCCCCTCCTGCGCCCCGTACGCCTCCACACGTGCTTTACACCAAGCACTCACACATACACACGTACACTCATACTAATAATAAAGTTTAGATTTTTTTTTTCCCCACAGCACACAAAATGTCCCGCCCGTCCCGCCCTAGGGCGTACTCAGCTGAGGAGGCATATTCATTTATTGCCTCCGAAGCTGATAGTGAGGGAGAGGACCCCACGTTCCTCTATTCCTCTCATTCTTCCTCCTCCAGTGACACCGAGCCGGCACCAAGACGACGTCAGAGGTCAAGGCATCGTCCGGAGGCCGTGGAAGAAGACCCACAGCCATCTGTAAGTAACCCTCAACCTGGTGCTAGTCAAGCCCAACCTAGCACCAGTGCCCCGGTGTGGACCCCCGTCCCTGAAAATTACGCTCCGCGGATTCCTGATTTCCTTCCCCAATCAGGAATCCAGTTTGAGACCGCAAACCTCAGGGAAATAGACTTTTTCAAAGTCTATTTCTCTGAGGCCATTGTCAGTCTCATGGTGGAGCAGACTAACATTTACGCCCAACAATTTTTGTCTGCAAACCCAAATTCAATGTTTTCTACTTGGAGTCCCGTTGACTCAGTAGAAATGTTAAAATATTGGGGACTGGTACTTCACATGGGGATTGTGAAGAAACCAGAAATCCGTCAATACTGGAGTACCGATATTTTATATCAAACTCCAGTGTTCGGAATGGTGATGACCCGCAAAAGATTTGAGGTCATTCACAAATTTTTGCATTTCAGGGATAACACGGACAGCCTTCCCCGCGATGACCCGAATTTTGACAGACTGTTCAAAATTCGTCCGGTCATAGAACACTTCAGCAACAAGTTTGCTGAAGTGTACGTTCCCCAAAGGGAAATTTCTGTGGATGAATCCCTCATCCACTTCAAAGGGAGGCTTCAATTCCAACAATACCTGCCCAGTAAGAGGGCCAGGTACGGAATAAAGCTCTACAAGCTGTGCGAGAGTGCCTCAGGGTACACTCACAGCTTTAGAGTTTACGAAGGAAAGGATTCGAGGATTCAGCCCCCAGAATGTCCACCTGCTCTGAAGGTAAGTGGGAAAATAGTGTGGGATTTGATCCGCCCACTGCTTGATAAAGGTTACCATCTATACGTTGATAACTTTTATACAAGCATTCCCCTATTTCAGTCCCTCTCTGCCAGAGCTACCGCCGCTTGCGGTACTGTGCGCAGAACCAAGAGGGGTCTCCCTTTGACGCTAATTGAGCAGGTTTTCCCAAAGGGTGAGAGCCGAGCTCAATGTAGCGGCAACATGGTTGTGGTGAAGTACAAAGACAAAAGGGACGTCTTTTTCTTGACCACAATCCATGGTCCCGGCACCACGGCCACCAACGTTAGAGGTACCCCAGCACCGGTCCGCAAACCGGACTGTGCCCTGGGGTACAACAAGCACATGGGGGGAGTTTATCTTTCTGATCAAGTCCTCCAGCCCTACAGTGCGATGAGGAAGGCGAAAGTCTGGTATAAAAAACTGGCCGTGCACATCGTTCAAATGGCACTGTATAATGCATACGTGCTGTCACGATGTGCAGGCCAGACCACCAACACCTTCCTCAACTTCCAGGAGGCAGTGATAAAGGCCCTGATTTTTAGAAGCGAAGAAGAAGCGGGCCCCAGCACCCCTGGAACTCGAGTCTCCCGTGTGGTACCAGGGCAACATTTTCCTGGTGAGGTCACGGTAAGAAAAAGGTGCCGGGTCTGCCATAAAAGGGGGATAAGAAAGGTCACCCATTTCCAATGTGAAACGTGTCCTGATAAACCGGGACTGTGTTTGAATGAATGTTTCAAAATTCATCACATGTCCCCGGACTAAACACATCCTGACCTTCCCTACAGAACTCACCCACACTAGCATGACATACAAAACATCACGCACACACACAACAACCTCACGTACACTACAACACACACCAACCTATGTCAGGTTGGTGTGTGTGTTGTAGTGTATGTGAGGTTGTTTGTGTGTGTGTGGTGTATACACCACACCACACACCAAACTCACATACACTACATCTAGATAAGTTCCCTGGGGGGTCTAGTTTCCAAAATAGGGTCACTTGTGGGGGAGCTTCAATGTTTACACACAGGGGCTCTCCAAACGCAACATGGTTCCAATTTGTTAGCGGACACCATGTCGTGTTTGGACAGCCCCTGTGTGCCGAAACATTGGAGCTCCCCCACAAGTCACCCCATTTTGGAAACTAGAACCCCCAAGGCACCTATCTAGATGCATAGTGAGCACTTGGAACCCCCAAGTGCTTCACAAATTGATTCGTAAAAATGAAAAAGTATTTTTTTTCCACTTTTTCATTTTTACGAATCAATTTGTGAAGCACCTGGGGGTTCCAACTGCTCACTATGCATCTAGATAGGTGCCTTGGGGGATCTAGTTTCCAAAATGGGGTCACTTATGGGGGAGCTCCAATGTTTACACACACAGGTGCTCTCCAAACGCAACATGGTTCCAATTTGTTAGCGGACACCATGTCGTGTTTGGACAGCCCCTGTGTGCCGAAACATTGGAGCTCCCCCACAAGTCACCCCATTTTGGAAACTAGAACCCCCAAGGCACCTATCTAGATGCATAGTGAGCACTTGGAACCCCCAAGTGCTTCACAAATTGATTCGTAAAAATGAAAAAGTATTTTTTTTCCACTTTTTCATTTTTACGAATCAATTTGTGAAGCACCTGGGGGTTCTAACTGCTCACTATGCATCTAGATAGGTGACTTGGGGGATCTAGTTTCCAAAATGGGGTCACTTATGGGGGAGCTCCAATGTTTACACACACAGGTGCTCTCCAAACGCAACATGGTTCCAATTTGTTAGCGGACACCATGTCGTGTTTGGACAGCCCCTGTGTGCCGAAACATTGGAGCTCCCCCACAAGTCACCCCATTTTGGAAACTAGAACCCCCAAGGCACCTATCTAGATGCATAGTGAGCACTTGGAACCCCCAAGTGCTTCACAAATTGATTCGTAAAAATGAAAAAGTATTTTTTTTCCACTTTTTCATTTTTACGAATCAATTTGTGAAGCACCTGGGGGTTCCAACTGCTCACTATGCATCTAGATAGGTGCCTTGGGGGGTCTAGTTTCCAAAATGGGGTCACTTATGGGGGAGCTCCAATGTTTAGGCACACAGGAGCTCTTTAAACGCAACATGGTGTCCGCTAACAATTTGAGCCGAAATTGTTAGCGGACACCATGTTGCGTTTGGAGAGGCCCTGTGTGCCAAAACATTGGAGCTCCCCCACAAGTGACCCCATTTTGGAAACTAGACCCCCCAAGGCACCTATCTAGATGCATAGTGAGCACTTGGAACCCCCAGGTGCTTCACAAATTAATCCGTAAAAATGAAAAAGTATTTTTTTTTCCACTTTTTCATTTTTACGAATCAATTTGTGAAGCACCTGGGGGTTCCAAGTGCTCACTATGCATCTAGATAGGTGCCTTGGGGGGTCTAGTTTCCAAAATGGGGTCACTTATGGGGGAGCTCCAATGTTTAGGCACACAGGAGCTCTTTAAACGCAACATGGTGTCCGCTAACAATTTGAGCCGAAATTGTTAGCGGACACCATGTTGCGTTTGGAGAGGCCCTGTGTGCCAAAACATTGGAGCTCCCCCACAAGTGACCCCATTTTGGAAACTAGACCCCCCAAGGCACCTATCTAGATGCATAGTGAGCACTTGGAACCCCCAGGTGCTTCACAAATTAATCCGTAAAAATTAAAAATACTTTTTTTTTTTACAAAAAAATTCTTTTAGCCTATTTTTTTTAATTTTCACATAGGTAACAGGATAAAATGCATCCTAAAATTTGTTGGGCAATTTCTCCTGAGTACACCGATACCTCATATGTGGTCATAAACCACTGTTTGGGCGCATGGCAGGGCTCAGAAGGGAAGGAGCGCAATTTGACTTTTGGAGCTAATTTTCCAATCAAAAAGTGAAATGGCGCTCCTTCCCTTCTGAGCCCTGTCGTGTGCCCAAACAGTGGTTTATGACCACATATGAGGTATTGGTTTACTCAGGAGAAAATGGCCAACAAATTTTAGGATGCATTTTACCCTGTTACCCATGTGAAAATTAAAAAATTTAGGCTAGAAAAAAAATTTTGTTAGAAAAATTAAAATGTTCATTTTTTTCTTCCATTTTGCTTTAGTTCCTGTGATGCACCTGAAGGGTTAATAATCTTCATGAATGTAGTTTTGAGTAGCTTGAGGGGTGCAGTTTTTGGAATGGTGTCACTTTTGGGTGTTTTCTGTCATGTACACCCCTCAAAGGGACTTCAAATGTGATGTGGTCACTAAAAAAAAATGGCTTTGCAAATTTTGCTGGAAAAAAGAAAATTTGCTGATGAACTTTGAACCCTTCTAACTTCCTACAAAATTTTTTTTTTTTTTTCAAAATTGTGCTGATGTAAAGTAGACATGTGGGAAATGTTATTTATTAACTATTTTGTGTCACATCACTCTCTAGTTTAGCAGAATAAAAATTCAAAATTTGAAAATGGCAAAATTTTCAAAATTTTTCCCATATTTTTGATTTTTTCACAAATAAACGCAAATATTATCGACCTAAATTTAATACTAACATGAAGCCCAATATGTCACGAAAAAACAATCTCAGAATCGCTAGGATCCGTTGAAGTGTTCCAGAGTTTTTAATTCATAAAGGGACACTGGTCAGAATTGACAAAAATGCCAAGGTCTTTAGGGTCAAAATAGGCTGGGTCCTGAAGGGGTTAAAAGACAACTATATTTTCAAGTAACTTTTCACTGTTGTTTGTGTGTGAGGAATAACACTATTTATGACCATTATATGACTTCTATCCTGTATTTTTCACAGTTTTCCCTTCTCCATGATATATCTTGATTTGCAATGAACTCTGAACTGGTGGGTAGAGACTAAATAAATTGATGTCTCTCATAAAGGGCATAATATACAGAAATGGACTCTTCTACATAGCCTAGTTAGCGCCCAGACAGCTGCAGCAGCATGGAGGACTTTATACAGCAGTGTGGATATGAATCCAGCTTTGGGGCGAGGTTAAAAACTTGTTTTAAATCTCAGCACCATCTTTCTGTGTCTCTCTCTCTTCACCCGTTTCCTCACTTGGCTTAAGTACCTAGCTTGTTTGACACCTAGTTTTTTATGTGTTATTTTTGACTTGTAAAATACAACATCAGTTGTATGCATTTTTTTCAGCATTTTTCTTCTTCTTATACATTTTTCATTTAAATAATCTTTATTGAAGGTTTTTTACAATATAAGGGAGGGGGGAAAACAAAACTTCCAATCTTTATAGAGTGATAAAATGTAATAGATACATACAGATTGAGTAAATACACTTTAAAGAACTGAACAAATCATTACATATGTAAGATTGACAAAGAAATTAAATAAATTTGAATCACACGAAATATATAAATGTGGACGAGGAAGCGGAAAAAAAAGAGAGGAAGGAAAAGGAGGGGCCTTAAAACCAAAGGAGTGGGTACAATATTAAAGGAAAAAGGGGGAGGGAAGATGCTGGGAAAACGGGAAAGGAAAACTAAAGGGGTAAAAAAGAAAATCTTCTGAGAAAATTTTTCTACGGATGTTATACATTATGAACAACAGATAATTAGATCAACATGTGTAAACATTTAAACGTGCTGGTAATATCAAGGTTTATCTTGAATGACTACCTCCACTTTGGAGGGGAAATGCAAGTTCCTTAATGACCATTTAGAATGGTATTTTGAAATAGAATTGTTTTTGAGGGCAAATGCAAGCTCAAATGTGTTATGTTGAGAGACCTTTTCCAAAATGTTATTTATAGAGGGTATATCCTCTGCTTTCCATTTAGCAGCAATAAGTAGTCTGAGGACTGCAAAAATATGTAGAGTAATATGCTTAATTTCTCTGGGGATAGTGTCTGACTCTAGTGAAAAAAAGAGAGTTGAGGAGTCATTTGTATGCTATATTTCCCCAGATTGTAGATGAAATCATATATCTTTTTCCATAATAAACAAATTTTTAGACAGGTCCAGAAGATGTGAAAAACATTACATTTGAGCCCACATTTCCTCCAACACAAATCAGAATGAGTTGGGAAGGCTGTTTTAAGCCTCACAGGGGTGAAATGCCACCGAGAAATGATCTTGAAAATTTTTTCTTGTATATTTGCATTTACAAAGAGTTTTTTAGTGGATTTCAAAGCTTTCTGCCATTCTTTATCAGAGAATTTTTTATTTAGGTCAGCTTCCCATTTCAGAATAGGTTTTGATTTGGTAAATTCCAGATCTTCATTAAATAAGGTGTAGATATTTTTCATATTCCAAATGGTTTCAGAGAAAGGATGGTCTAGTTATGTAATAATGAAGCGTGGTAAAGCCAAAGGTAAGGATATCTTATTCCTTATAAATTTTCTTAACTCTAGTAAATTGAAGAGTTCCTCTTCTGGAAGGCCATATAAGACTTTTAGAGAATGGAAGTTTAGAAGAGCATCTTTATTTTGGCCTGTAAGGATAGAAGAACAGTTTTTGATTCCTAGATTAAACCATTTTCCGAAAGGAAATTTTGGGAGTATTGTGCTAAAAATGGATAGAGGAATTTTATCGGGAGAAAAAGGACAGGTCTTGTCCGACATGAACTTGAAAAGTTTTTCCCACTGGATTATTGTGGCTTTTAATAGGGGGTGTGAAGGTAGAGGGAGATTTGTAGTTAATAAGTGGATTAAAATTAAGGATGGTAAAGGGTAGCCTCCTCTTGAGTTTTCTTCTAATGAAACCCAATTATATGGGTTGTTCTTTAGAAACCATTTTTTGCTTTGAAGGACAATATTGGCTTCATAATACACCTGTACATTGGGTAGGGCCATTCCTCCTTTATCCCTGCTTTTGAGTAAGAGATTTCTGTTAATTCTTGGGGGTTTCTTATTCCAAATATACTCTGATATCCGTTTTTGAAATTTTAGGATGCATGGGGGTGTTATAATGAGAAGGACAGATCTAAAGATATATAAAAGTCTAGGCAGAACCATCATCTTATACGTCATTATCCTACCTAACCAGGAAGTTTCGATTTTTCCTTAATTGTCCAGAGATTTATTTATTTCCTTAAATATTTCCGAGAGATTTGTTTCTATCATACGATTCAATGGATTCGTGACTTTAATACCTAAAAATTCTATTTTGAACTGCTCCCATGAATAGGGAAATTCACCTTTAATACTATTTTCAAGATTTAGGTCTATATTAAAACTAATAATTTTAGATTTTTTTACCGTTTATTTTGTAGTATGAAATAAATGAGAAAATTTCAATTAATTTTAATATTTCTCGAAGGGAATTAAGTGGATCTGTGATAGTTAGTAAGATGTCATCTGCATATAGGCTCAGCTTGTATTGCCTCATTCCCAAAGGAATACCTTTGATGTTATTATTTAACCAAATTAGTTCAGCAAATGGTTCTATTGATAGAATAAATAATAAAGGGGAAAGGGGACAGCCTTGACCGGTACCACTTGTAAGGGGGAAAATTTAAGAGTTGTGGTTACTAACAATGGTTTTGGCAGACGGAGTGAAGTAAAGAGCTAAGATTAAGTTTAAAATATTGTCTGTAAATCCAAATTTTTTGAGAGTTGTTATCATATAGTCCCAATTTAATCGATCAAATGCTTTTTTGGCGTCTATTGATAAAAGGATTGAAGGGATTTTTTTATTTTCAATTAAGGATATTAAATTGATGATTTTTCTGGTACCGTCAAGGGCTTGCCTATTTTTAACAAATCCAAAGTTATCAGAATGAATTAAATCTGGTATAATATTTTTTAATCTTTCAGCTATGATTTTGGAGTATAATTTCACATCTACATTGAGTAGAGAGATGGGCCGATAGTTTTGTAATAATTCTGGGTCGCTGTTGGGTTTGGGGATAACTGAAATGTTTGCAAGAAGAAATTCTTTTGGGAAGGAGCCAGAACTAGATACGGATTTGAAAAAGGAAAGGAGGGGTTGGCTTAAATGATGCTGAAATGTTTTATAGTATTCATTGGGATAACCATCAGGGCCTGGGGCTTTATTGTCTTTCAGTTTAGAGATCGCTGAGATAATTTCTTCTTTAGTAAAGGGGTCGTTTAGATAGTTGAGATGGTTTAAATTTAATTTGGGCAGGGGGACTTCAGATAAAAATTTATGGATGTCTTCTAATTTGGGTTGTGGATTGTTAGGATCATCTTTAAGGTTGTATAGATTAGAGTAATATTTCCCAAATTGCTCTGCAATAGATTGCAGAGTAGAAAAACAAGAGTCTTTATCGATTTTACTCTAGTTTTAAAACGCTGGGTTTTTTTTACTCTATTTGCAGTGAGTTTGGACATCTTATTATAAGAAAAATAGAAGGTTTATCTGGAAAATTTGACCATCTTATCGTAATCCTTTAAAAGTAATGCTTTGAATTCTGCTCTAAGTTTTAGTAAATTTGTGTGTGTTAACGTAGATGGGTTTTTCTGTTGAATTTTTTCTTCATTAATAATTTTTTGGTGATTTGATTTGTTCTTTGGTCTTTTTCTGGTGAATAGTATTTAATTGTATGAGTATTCCCCGAATGACAGCCTTATGGGCGTTCCAAAGGCTCATCGGAGAAGTGTCAATTGTATTATTTTCTTTAAAATAGAGAGACAGAGCATCATCTATTTTTTTTGTATAGAGGGTAATTAAAAAAGGAAGAGCTCCCCTTCCATTCACTAGTTGGGTGTTTAGGTGATATCATTTTTAGTTTGGCTGAGATAGGGGCATGATCAGACCAAGTAATTTGTCCTATAGAGGCCTCTGTGAACTTCTGAATAGAAGAGATGTCAGTAAGGATTAAATCAATCCTTGAGTAGGATTTGTGTAGATTTGAATAAAAAGTAAATTCCCTTAAGGAGGAGTTCAAATATCAGAAAACATCGAAGAGTTGTTCCTTTATTAGCCAGTTTTCTAACGAAGGCATATTCATCCTGGCTGAATCCATAGAGTCGAGATTTTTGTTTGGGATGATATTGAAATCTCCCAAGATGATAAGGGTTCCCTTTTGTACTTTATTTACTTTCTTTCTTCGTTTGTTAAGGAAGGCTATTTGGTCTACTTTGGGAGCATGAATATTGACTATTGTATGCATTACTCATTCTAGTTCACATATTAATATGTGAAACTTGCCCTTTGGATCTATTGTTTCTTCAACAAATTTAAATGTAATAGTGTCTCTTATGCAGGGCCGGCATCAGCACCCGGCGCACCCGGGCAAGTGCCGGGGCCCTGAGCAGACAGGGGACCCATTCGCGGTCGGGCACCCCGCCGGGCTATGGGCGGAGGAGAGCGGTGTCAGCGCCTGTCCTTCTCTCCAGCTGGCTCAGGGCCCCTGCAGACAGATACTTACCTCTCCTCATGCCTCCGCAGATCCGATGTCTTCCTGCTGTGCGCTCTCTGTGTCGTCTCAGGTCAGAGGGTGTGGTGACATCTTTCCACTGCGCCCTCTCCTGAGCCATCACAGGAAGCACAGAGCGGGACGACGCCGACGACGCTGGAGCCCAGACCTGAGCAGCGGCAGCAGGTGAGGAGGAGTGAGGTGAGTATTTGATTTTTTTTTTAAATGTATGGAGGCATGGGGCATTATATGGGGGGTGACATCCTGCATGGGGCATTATATGGGGGGTGACATCCTTCATGGAGCATTATAAAGAAAGGGGGGTGATATCCTGCATGGGGCATTATAAAGAGAGGGGGGTGATATCCTGCATGGGGCATTATAAAGAGGGGGGGGTGACATCCTGCATGGGGCATTATAAAGAGGGGGGGTGACATCCTGCATGGGGCATTATATGGTGGGGGAAAGGGACATCCTGCATGGGGCATAATATGGGGGGAAAGGGACATCCTGCATAGGGCATTTTATGGGGGGGGGGGGGAGAGGTGACATTCTGCATGTGGCACTATTTGGGGGGAAGGGACATCCTATATGGGGCATTATATGGGGGGAAGGGACATCCTGCATGGGCCATTATATGGGGGGAAGGGACGTCCTACATGGGGCATTATATGGGGGAAAGGGACATCCTGCATGGGGCATTATATGGGGGGAAACAAGTGACATCCTGCATGGGGCATTATATGGGGGGGACAAGTGACATCCTGCATGGGGCATTATATTGGGGGGACAAGTGACATCCTGCATGGGGCATTATATGGGGGGGGGAGTGACATCCTGCATGGGGCATTATATGGGGGGTGACATCCTACATGGGGCATTATAAGGGGGGAACAGCCTGCATGTGGCATTATAAGGGGGGAGCAGCCTGCATAGGGCATTATGTGGGGGGGAACAGCCTGCATGGAGCATTATATGGGGGCCAGTATCCTGTATGGAGCGTTATATGGGGCCAGTATCCAGTACGGAGCATTTTATGGGGGCCAGTATTCTGTAAAGAGCATTATATGGGGGCCAGTATTCTATATGGAGAGTTATATGGGGGCCAGTATTCTGTATGGAGTGTTATATGGGGACCAGTATTCCGTAAGGAGCATTTTATGGGGGCCAGTATTCCGTATGGAGCATTTTATGGGGCCAGTATACTGTGTGGAGCGATTCGCCAGTTTCTGAGCTATTGTGGAATTTACAATAGATATCACTCCTGTAATGTAAGAAGTGAAATCTTTGCTTGTACTATATATACATATATTTCTCTGTGGTATCTGTGCATCATGAATCGTGGTATGTGTTAAAGGGGCCCACTGAGACTCTTTCGCCCGGGGCCCAGAAAAACCTGAAGCTGGCCCTGCTCTTATAGCCATGAGTACTCCGGCTTTCTTTACTGGAGATGAAGTGAAGATCTGAAGGAAAATGGAAATAGTTTGTGGCTAAATTTGGGAGGGGTGGGTTGTTTTTGAATTTGGTTTCCTGAAAAGAGACTGTCTGCTCTTGACTGTACGGCTTCTCTCCAAGCGGAGTGTCTTTTTATGGGACTGTTAAGTCCCTTGACATTCAAAGAAAAAAATTTTAAAGCCATAATACATAAAATAAAATAGGAGGCTTATTACCAGCAAAACCTTACTAAAACATAATGTTATGGGAACTTTAACAACATCCGTGTAACATCTTAACCTATAATGTGAAACAAAGAACCAAGAAAAAACAGCAAAAAAAATTACAAAAAACAAGTACTCAGACATTTGATGAATTCTCAGAATGACTGAGAGGTTAGAGTGGGAAGAAAAATATAATATCCCAACTACCAAACCTAACAAAAGGAAGAAATAAAGTTCAGCATTGCTCTGTAATAGAGACCTGGATTACAGATAAATGAAAGAAGTCCTAGAGAAAAAATATGATAGCCAAAGTTGAGTACATAACACAAATGTTATTTAGAAATATGTACGGACTGAACAAGTTACATTAGAATCCTCTTTATGAAAAAGAAAGATCCAATAGAGATTTTCTGAAGAGTCAGGTTAGGTCATCCTCTTCTCTCGTGAGGTTTTTGTCTTTTATAAAAGTCCATCCTTCTTCTGTGTTCGTGATGATGTAAGTTTTTCCACTGAAGAAAACCAGCAATTTCACGGGGAAACCCCATTTATAGGGAATACTATTTTGTCTCAAAATTAGAGTTATTTCTCCAAGAGCCTTGATAAAGTTCAGGGTTTCCCTAGAAAAGTCAGCAAAGATGCTAATTGTTTTGTATGTAGAGGGGAGGGTTTTATGGTCTCTCAGGTATTTCAGAAGATTTTCTTTAGTTTTGTAAAAGTGGAATCTAGTTATAGTGTCTCTGGGTAGATTTTGGGAATGGACTTCGGTTTTTGCAATCTATGGGTTCGATCTAGAACAAGTTCGAGACTGAACATAGATGGCAACACTTTTTGGAGAATGCCCTTTATGTAAGGAGCAAGATCAGATGATGGAACCTGCTCTGGAATCCCCCTACATTTCAGATTATTACGCCAGTTTCTGTCTTCCTGTTCTATAATTTTTGTTTGAAGGATTTTAATCTTAGTTTTTAGGGCTATATTGGACTCTTCTTGATTGTCCTGTCTAGATGAGATGACATCCACTTTTTTATCTGTTGCTTCAGCATTCAATTTGATTTAGGTTATTGAGCTTTGGAGCATGTCAAACCTCTTATTAAGATTGGGACCATCAAGGATATAGTTGACTTGAAACAGTTACATATGTAAAGTTTAGATGGGGATAGGTTAATAAGTGGATTATCTGGCTGAGAGGATTGATCGTCCATAGGATTGTAATCGGGGGTGACTGATGATGCCAATTGAGGTGGAGTGTAAGAATCTATTCTGGGTTTTTGTTTAAATGGTGTGGGATTAGGAGAGGAATCCTCGGACTTGTTATCACAATCAGACATAGACCGGGGGGGCGCTTACTAATTATTTTTATTACTTTCAGACCAGACTTTCCTTTTTGTCCCTGAGCTTCTTTCTTCAGCAAAGAATGATTTATGTAAATCTTTAGCGACAGTTTTATCTTTAATAAGATTTATCTTTAATCTTGTTAACCCTTTTTTTGTTTGTAGAATAGGGGTATAGGGAACAGTTTTAATTTGAGATGAAGATTCCTGTTTTTTATTAGAATCTGACCCTTTATTGGTTTTATTATTTTGAGGGAATTCTTTCTGTTTTGGGGATAAAAACCCCTTAAGAGAAAATTAAATGCCAGTTCCATTAGTCTTATGTGGCAGAGTGTGAGCCACGGTTGGCTTAGCAGACCCAGAATTGTTCAGGGGCGGTGACAGCTCTTTTGTGCTATTTGCGGGGTTCATGCGCATTATAGGGGTGCCTCTATGCCCCTTGGGAATATCCCCGTGAAGTTTGGGGTTAATAGGAGTAGTTTTCGGAGTGGCACAGGCACCTGGAAGCCGGCGGGGGTGCGAAGCTGAGCGCTGCGGCTGGAGAATTGTACTCACCGCCGGAGCTCCGGCTCCAGTGATTGACACCTCAGCTCCTGCCTCTCCGTGGAGGTTCTTCTTCTTCTTGAACTGTTCGGGTCTACCTTTGGTAAGAGGGGTCTTCTCTTTATGTCCTAGCTAGAGAGGGCGGAGGAGGAAGACATCCTTGAATCCAGAAGAGGCAGGCGACTTGCGGTGAGGTCCCTTGGAAATGGCGGTTGCAGCTGTTGCCGGGCTTCTTCTGTCTTCTTAGTGACAGCTCCGGGGGGGTCACTTCCTTGTGAAGTGGGGTATTCTTCCAGGTCCTCTGGGTCCACTGGTGATGTGCAGGTGTTTTCTGGGGCAGTATATGGCTTCCCTGGCTCCGGAGATGAGATAGTACAGACACTATAAGTCCCCATAGGCTGTGCAGGCTTGCGCTGCGGCCTACGCTGCTGTGAGTCAGCAGTTTTTTTCTCTCCTCAGGATAAGGCATTTTAGGGCCGAAATACCTTCAAAATGTCCTAAAGTATTCCAAATGGTATCAGGAAAGATTCTTGCAGCTTTCCCAACTAGTTGAAGTCCATTAAATAGGCATAAAAGAGGATACCAGGTCACTAATCTGCTGAGCCGAGATAAACATGTCCTACTTTTCTATGCTGATCTCCCTTCTTATACATTTTTAACATTTTTCAAGCATTTTTCAAGTTTTTTTTATGATAAGTCTATAGGAAAATTGCTGACAAAAAGACAAACCTATAGCATGCTGTGTTTTAAAGAAAACATCATTGACCCCAACAATGCAAACAGAACAAGCAGAAAGGCATAAAAATCCCTGCACTGTTTGTATTTACTTTATTATTTTCCCTGCTGACTTACAACAAACTGTTTGTATTGACTTTATTATTTTCCCTGCTGATTTACAACAATAGGCAGAATCCTTTTTTTGCTGCATAAAGTAGAGTAAAGAAATAGACTGAAACTTTATCAACACAAGATATGGAGCAAATTGGTTAAAAACTTTTCATTGCCTTAAGCAAAATAATTCTAAGTCGTTAATAACTTAGTGTTGTTCAGGAACTAAACTGCAGAGAAATTCACAGATTTCCCCACTTCTATTTTTGTTTGAAGAAAATCAATAAAGTTCATTATAAGCTTCCAATGTTAATAATAATAGCAATAAAAATATTTCCCCATGGATTTAAAAAAGTGATACTGAATTACAGAATGAAAAGAAAATTACAATATTGGAGAAGAAAAGTGTGGAACAGTACAAATGTACAGACCATGAGAGTGATCAAACATTAACCTCTTAAAGCCCTTGAAAACAAAGATTATTTTTTCCCTGCAATAGCCATTTATTTTTTTTACTTTTTAACTGACTAAGCTATACGAGGCTTGATGAGATGTGTTTAGAGGATTTTTATGCTACATTCTAAGGCTAAATATACATTTTTGCTAACATTTATATTCAAATTTATTTTTGAGAAATATTTAAAAAGGCAATTCCTCCATGTTTTTGAAGTTTAATTTTTACATGGTTCAATGTTCACCTTAACAAACAGCTTTTTATAGTGTTTTTCTGGCTTTGATAAGATAGAGAATGTATGCATGATATTTGCTGTCGTGTAAAATTAATGCACTGGGACATGATCATTATCAAGGTTGTGAAGGTCCTCCATTTATCATAGTATGAATGCATGATAGATATATTCCGTCACTTTACTCAATGATAATTAGCAGTGATGAGTGAGCACTAAAATGCTCGGGTACTCGTTGCTTGGGTTGAGCAAATAAGAATGCTCGAGTGCTCGGTCCGAGCAACGAGCCCAATGAATGTCTAAGGGAAACTCAAGCATTTTTCTGGCGGTCTCTCCCCAGCGGTCTGCAGAGGACCTAAAAATTGCCCAAATTGAATGGAACAGTTCTGAAATGACATGGGAACAGCATGGGGAAGACCCTTGGAAGCATTTCTGACTCCCAGGTCACTGCTGTCAACAATGTTGTAAGAGTATTACGCCACTTTTACAGACTCACAATAAAACATACAAAAACTAAACCAAAACTGATTTTCCTTGGTAAAATGTTAAGGAACATCCTTTCTAGGGTAATGACTTGTATATAAGGAAAAATAAATAACCAAAAGCAAAAATGCTCCTACACACCTTTGGCTATGTTCACACATAGCGTTTTTGATGCATTTTTGCACTTTTGCATTGCTTTCAACCGTAACAAATGCATTCACTGGTAAATGTCATGTTAACATTTTACTACCTTACCTTGCCATGTGGTGTGTGAGACATCATCAAACACACCCTGTTTCATTTATGAAGGAGGGACTTTGAAAGTCACAACCTAATTTTATAGAGCCATCAGGTGGACCTTACTATTCTTAAAGGGCAAGCAGTCGGCTATGCTTTGTTGTTCCCATTATTAAAGAGTGGGTCTCCTATCCTGTTATTGTGTATGCAGTGACTGCAAGAGCTGCCAAAAATTTGGACGTACCCCAATACCCCTTTGAAGAGACATAGAAGAGGGTCTCAGTAAAAAAAATGTTCCCATTATAAAGGAGTGGGTCTCCTATAGTGATAATGCCCATGCAGTGACTGCAAGAGCTGCCAAAATTTGAGAAAAATCCCAATAACAATTTAAAGACCATAGACCTGGGCCACAGTAACGACATGTTCCCATTAGAAAGGAGCGGGTGTGCTACACAGTTATAGGATATGCAGTGAGTCCAACGGCTGCCAAAATTTAGGAAACACCCCAATAGCAATTTAAAGACACAATGAGATGAGCCTCAGTAACAACATGTTCCCATTAGAAAGGAGCAGGTTTGCTATACAGTTATAGGGTATGCAGTGAGTTCAACGGCGGCCAAAATTTAGGAAAAACCCCAATAACAATTCAAAAACACATTGAGGTGGGCCTCAGTAATGACATGTTCCCATTAGAAAGGAACACATCTGCTATTCAGTTATAGGGTATGCAGTGAGTTCAATGGCTGCCAAAATTTAGGGAAAACCCCAATAACAATTTAAAGACACATAGAGCTGGGCCACAGTAACGACATGTTCCCATTAGAAAGGAGTGGGTCTCCTATACTGTTCTTGCATATGCAGTGGCTGCAATGGCTGCCAAAAATTTGGAGGCACCTAATGCCCTTTGCAAGAGACGTAGAGGTTGGAGACCTCCTGAAAACAATGTTCTCATTATTAGGAAGTGGGTCTCCCATACTGTTTGCCTATGCAGTGAATGCAACGGCTGCCAGAAATTTTGAGGAACTCCAATGCCCTTTCCAAGAGACGTAGAGGTCGGAGGGCCTCCTGAAAACAATGTTCCCATGATTATGAAGTGGGTCTCCCATACAGTTTGCCTATGCAGTGAATGTAATGGCTGCCAAAAATTTGGAGGAACTCCAATGCCTCTTGCAAGAGACGTAGAGGTCGGAGGGTCTCCTGAAAACAATGTTCCCATTATTAGGATGTGGGTCTCCCATACTATTAGCCTATGCAGTGAATGCAACGACTGCCAAAAATTTGGAGGAACTTCAATGCCCCGTGCAAGAGATGTAGAGGTCGTAGGGCCTCCTGAAAACAATGTTCCATTAGGAAGTGGGTCTCCCATCCTGTTTGCCTATGCAGCGAATAGAACGGCTGCCCAAAATTTGGGGGAATTTCAATGCCCCTTGCAAGAGACATAGATATGGTGATATGATAGATATGGTGGTAATATGGTGGTGCAGGATGAGGAGGACAAGAGCAAATAGACATAATTAGGAAGCGTGTACCCATGTCTGGGTGTGAAGACAGAGGTGCATGGGAATAGAGTTAGACCTCTCAAAAAAAAGACACTGTATTTGAGTTTATGTCACGCTGCTATCATTCGGTAGTGTTGAGAAGTCTGGCCCAATCCAGCCCTTGTTTATTTTTATAAGAGTCAACCTGTCAGCATTTTCAGTTGACAGGCGGATGCACCTATCGGTTATAATTCCACCAGCGGCACTAAAAACCTGCTCTGATAAAACGCTAGCGACAGGGCAGGCCAGGACCTCCAAGGTGTAGAGAGCCAGTTCACACCACATGTCCAGCTTGGATACCCAATAATTATAAGGCACAGAGGAATCATGGAGGACGTTAGTACGGTCAGCAAGTTACTCCCTCAGCATCTTTCGCAACTTTTCCCTACTTGTGAGAGTACCCCGCGCCTCAGGGCCTGTAAGATGGGAGGGTCTGAAAAAACTGTCCCGGAACTTTGACAGTGTTCACCTGCCTCTGCTGGATTGGATTTCTGTCTCTCTTTCCTGTACTCCTTGATTGTCCAACAAACTGTGACCTCTGCCGCCAGCGTTTTCAGATGGCAATTTTTTTAATAATTCCGCAACAAGGACATTCTGGTATTGCCCCAATTTATTAGGCCTATCCTGCACGGCAATAAGAGTCAGAAAGTTCTCCTTGTAGCGTGGGTCTAGAAGAATTGCCAACCAGTAATGACTGTCACTCAAAATTTGGACAACGCAAGGGTCACAGGAAAGGCAGCGTAACATAAACTCAACCATGTGTGCCAGACTGGTAACAGGCAAGACTTCAGTGTCCTCACCAAGAGGATGATTGACCATGCCCTCCTCCTCATCCTCCTCCTCCCTGTCCTCAGCCCATCCACGCTGAACAGACGGTATGACAGTTGTGCAGGTAGTATCGTCTATAGCGCAGGAAACTAGCTCCTGTTCTTCCTCCTCCTCCTCCTCTTCCTCATTGTCACCCAATCCATGTTGGGATGAGATGAGGCTGGGCTGCGTGGAATCACCCTGTATGGTTCCTTACTCCATCTCATTGTGCTCCGCCTGCAATGCATCCTCTTTAATTGTGAGCAGAGAGCGTTTCAGAAGACAGGGAAGCAGTATGGTGATGCTAATTATGGCGTCATCACTGCTCACCATCTTGGTGGAGTCCTCAAAGTTTTGGAGAATGGTCCAGATATCTGACATCCATGTCCACTCCTGAGGTCTTATTTGTGGAGTCTGACCTGAATATCGATGGCCTTGTTGATGCTGGTAGTCAACAACTGCCCTCTTCTGCTCACAAATCCTTCCCAGCATCTGCAATGTAGAGTTCCAATGCGTGGGGACATCGCACACCAGTCAGTGAGCTGGAAGCTGCAAAAGCTGCTGAAACATGGCAAGGGTGGCAGAAGCTGTAGCTGACTTTCTAAAATGGGCACACACGTGGCGTACTTGGACAAGCAGAACTGGCAGATCCGAGTAGATTTTGAGAAACTTCTGAATCACGAGGTTAAGCACATGAGCCTGGCATGGTATGTGTGTGAGCTCACCTCACCTCAGAGCTGCCACAAGGTTCCGGCCATTGTCACAAACGACCATACCTGGCTGTAGGGTCAGCAGTGTCAGCCACAGATCTGCCTGCTCTTTCAGAGCTGTTCCCAACTCTTCAGCGCTGTGCGGTTTGTTAACTAAGCATATTAGCTTAAGCACAGCCTTTTGCCGCTTGGCCGAGACAGGACTGCAGTGGTTCTAGCTTCTGACTGATGTGGTTATTTCGGAGATGGAGGCTGAAGAGGAGGAGGAGGAGGCGCAGGAGCTGTAGAATGTGGGGGCAACCCTGATTGACCCAGTGCCTGCAATCCTTGGCGTCGGGAGGACATGCTCCGTCCCAAGGTCCGACTGGGTCCCAGCCTCCACAATATTAACCCAGTGTGCCATCAGCAAGATGTAACGTCCCTGTTCACAAGCACTTGCCCATGTGTTCGTGGTTAGGTGGACTTTCCCAGTAACTGCGTTGTTGAGGGCACGGCTAATGTTGTGGGACACGTACTCGAGTAATGGGGGGAGGGCACACCGGGAGAAATAGTGGCGGCTGGGGACCGAGTACCAAAGGATGGCCGCCGCCATCAGGTTGTGGAAAGCTTCCGTCTCCACAAGCCTAAAAGGCAACATTTTGAGTGCAAGCATTCGCGAAATGTGTGAATTTAGTAGTGTGGCCTGTGGGGTGTTGGCTGCATATTTACGCTTGCGTTCCAAGGACTGGGGTAGGGACAACTGAATGCTGAGCTCAGTCAAGGACGTGGACGTTGAGTTGAGAGTGTGCAACGACAGATGCAGGGCGGGACGCATCTTCGCCAACGCCATGGCCAGGGGATTGGCATGCATGCACAACAGTGGAAGAAGTAGTGGTGTCACCTGCAGACACCGTTTCTGGACCCTGGGGTTCGGACCACTTAGTCGGGTGCTTTGCTGCCATGTGCCTGATCATGCTGGTGGTGGTGAGGCTGCTAGTTTTGCCATCCCTGCTGATGCTTGCCTGGCAGGTGGTGCAAATGGCCTTTTTTGGACTATCTGCAGAGTCTTTAAAAGAACAACCAGATTCGGGAAGACCTAACAGTTGTACTGGCAACTTCCATCATGTTGGCGTTACGGGGAACGCTTTCCCGCCTTGTGTCAGCGGCCACCACACTACTTCTTCCTGCCTGTTGTGGTGCTACTCCTCCCTCCCCCTGTGTGCTGCTGCCCTCGCTCTGCATATCCCCCTGCCAGGTTGGGTCAGTTACTATATTATCCTCCACCTTGTCTTCCACTTTTGCACCCAGGTCCTCCTCCTGACTTTCTGGCAATTGTGTCTCATCATCATCATTCACCTCTTGCAACAGCAATTGCACTTTCCCACTGTTGCCTTCGTGTGACCGTGGCTGCTCAAATATTTGGGAATCGCTACACGCATACTCCTCTTGACTCGCTTGAAGCTGGCCGGGCGAGAGGCCCAAATCTACAAATGGAAAAGTGAACAGCTCTTCGGAGTGTCCAAGTGTGGGATCAGTTGTCTCTGGGCACTCGGCATGGTTGGAGGAATGGGGATAAGGGTGAGGAATATGCGGTCCACACTCATGGCTACTGAGACTTGACCGTGTGGAAGACAGGGTGGTGGTGGTAGTGGCAAAGTGACTGGAAGCATTATCTGCTATCCAACCAACAACCTTTTGACACTGCTCTGTGTTCAATAGTGGTGTTCTGCGGTCCCCTAGTAACTGGGACAGGAAGGTCGAGTGACAAGATTTGAGTGTTTGTTGTGGCACAATTTCAGCTTGCCCACAGCCACGGCCTCGGCCTCTGCATGCACCATCACGTCCACTTCCCCGTCCCTTGCCATGCACCTTGCCCATTTTAAATGGAGGACAATATTTTCCACGTTCACTAGAAATGGCTGATTTTGGAATGCAGTTATATGTGATACGTCTGACAGAGAACCACGGCTTTAAATAGCAAGCCTGTAGTTTACTAATACCAATCTTCATTGTGACCTCAAAATGTCCAAGGTGAAGAAGAATATATCGTTGATTAAATTCAGGACTCAAGAAGATTTAAAGGAAGATTGCAGTATTTGGTGCAACAAAAGGGTTATGGACAAGAAGAGAATTCATGGGAGCTGGTGTGCAATGTTCATGCCCCTAGGTTTACAATAGCCTTTCATTGGAGGCATCCAGAGAAACCAGCTCCTGAGATGTCCAGAGACCACCCTGGAAGGAGGTAACTCCTGTCTGGACTTGAACCCAGCGACTGCTGTGCACCAGACAGCAGCTCTTCCCTTTGAGCTAGTCAGCTCTCTGGATAGAACCTTGGTATTTCAGCTACCAGTACCTGTTGTTCGTGATTAGCTTGACCCTGTGATTTCCTGATTGGACACTCTATTTAAACCTGGCCTTGTATTTTCTTCTTTGCGAGATTATTGAGCTCCCAGCCTTTAGTCTAGGTCACCTGCTGCTCCTCCATATTATACTGCTGTTCCTGTTTACCAACCTCTGGACATCCATTGAATATGCTACAAGCTGCTCCTCCATATTATACTGCTGTTCCAGTGTACCGACCTCTGGCTATCCACTGACAATGCTACCCGCCTTTGCTACTCCTAGTGCTTGCAATAATAAGACTCCAATCCAGACCTGGATCATCACAATCTCTTTAATCATACAGTTTTTAGTTTAAGGACAATATTGCAAACCTGCCCTGAAGACTTTTCAATAACCTATGGGCTGACCATAACTTGCTCTGTGGAATGCTATTCTTTGCTATCAACATTGGTCAAGAGTTGAAGCGTTATAGCTGGAGTGCAGTTGTCAATCACCCAACTTGTTCACTAACAGTCACTAAGCTGACAATATTACAACATGCCATGTCTGTTTTCTCAAAATTGATTTATTGACTTTAGCGTTTTGAAGCAAATGTTTAAAATGACAGGTTAGCCTTCCAAGACTAATCCATTCAAACATTCAATTCAGCCTAGATCCAAACATAATAGGATATTCTTAGCCTAATGAATTGCTTCAATGGAACTTTGAGGAAATGGGATTAGGCCAAGGGCATAAAGAATTATTTGGTCTCAGTTTAGGTTTCTGATAATCTTAAAACATCTCTACTAATGACTTTCTCACATTTCAGTTTCTGCTGTACATATACTGTCCCTGTCCCATTTTTCCAAGGACATGGGAACTTATATTGCATTCACATGTCCTAGTCTGGTCTGTTATGCATGGACAAAATTCACCCATTCAAGTGAATGGGCGCATGAAAAATCTGAGTCTTCTCAATTTTTTATGGACTGGTTGCTAGGAGATGCTTGGAAAACCTCCATCTTTTTTTTTGCTTACGAGAAAAACAGATGAGACACTGATGGTAAAAACAGAAACAAGGAACACAAGTAGTCACGAAACAAATCCAGAACACTGATGAAAAACCGTCCTTTTTTGCAGGTGCAAAATGGACATGGACATAACTCTTTAAAAATACTGTTCTGGATATCTGTGTCAATTTACTGAATTACTAGTATAGTTAATAGCATTTTGTAATTATGCACATTTTCATGAAATAGTTTCCTGTGACATATTACATAGAATTAGTTTTATTTCATAAGAAAATAAATAAATGAAAGCAAACTCGGTATGAGCAAAGGAAGCTTGTGCAAAGAATGTATTGGTTTTGTTAGACTAGAGGTCAGTTACTTTAATTGGAAATGTGCTATCCTATTTGTGAGAGATCGAGGGTCAGGAGTTGTACTTGTAGCAGCTCACTTGGAAAATGCTAACTGCAGACAGACTCTGTAATCTAACCATCTGTTAGAATGAAGCAATCTACAATATAATATAAGAAACAGGCGAGTGTGATAACTCCAATCTTAAAACTCCATTAAAGGAGTTGTTTCATGAAAAAATCCTGTCTGTAAGCCCTTTAATTTAATATGGACACCGTACAGGTAGGTCCCCTGGTAGGAGCTCCTTTCTAGAATCCAGAAGAAGGTCTTGACAGGCTCCCCAGTAATATCCTTACATGGACTACCATTCATGTGAATAGCTGCCATAAATGTCTCACAAATTAAGTTTCTCCCTTCCATAAAAACAGATTGCTTGGGGTAAATGAGGTCAAACCTCCAACTTCCAGCTAATACACAGGATTGTCTTGATGATACAACAGTTTTGTGGCAGAGCTCCATTATATTTCATTTAATAAAGCCATTATTGAATTACAAAGAATACCGCCTAAGTCTACTCAGCAAATATGGGATTCTAAATTTCCCAAAGGTTCCTTTCAGGTTCTTATTAGAAATCCAGCTAAAGATATTGGCTGTCGTTGTATTAGGTTTATAAGAAGATGTTTTGTTTCTTTTCTTCGTATTGTACAATGACTCTATGGACTATATGCAAACATACGATATGCTGTTTTTTTAATCAAGATGGAATAAAATGTGGATGTTTTTATTCAAGGAATTGGGACATGCAGTTTTCTCTACCTTTTTCATTAATCCAGTTGATGGTCTGCAACTTTAAACGGCACTCCCATATCCTGAGACCAGTTTCTATAAATATGAGCATGCAACAGGATTACAAAAGTGGTAAGCCCTGATCTTTTGATGCTACTGTATGATGACTATCGGAGTCAATGAAAGTTTGATGACAATAGATAAGTGGAAATATTCATGGCTACAATGGAAAAGTAGTAGACAGGTTATACTAGGGTAATTATACCTATGCATACTGATGAACATCATGGAGGTAAACAGGCTGAGCACTAGCTGGTAATAAGGATGAGTCCAGAATTCCTACGTTCAGTGAGAATTTCCTCACAGTATTTGTCACTGGTTATAAAGCATATTTTCAATGTCATATACACTGCTCAAACAAATAAAGGGAACACTTAAACAACAGAATATAACTCCAAGTAAATCACACTTCTGTGAAATCAAACTGTCCACTTAGGAAGCAACACTGATTGACAATCAATTTCACATGCTGTTGTGCAAATGGAAAAGACAATAGATGGAAATTATTGGCAATTATCAAGACACCCTCAATAAAGGAGCGGTTCTGCAGGTGGGAACCACAGACTACATCTCAGTACCAATGCTTTCTGGCTGATGTTTTGGTCACTTTTGAATGTTGGTTGTGCTTTCACACTCATGGTAGCATGAGATGGACTCTGCAACCCACAGAAGTTACTCAGGTAGTGCAGCTCATCCAGGATGGCACATCAGTGCGAGCTGTGGCAAGAAGGTTTGCTGAGTCTGTCAGCGTAGTGTCCAGAGGCTGGAGGCGCTACCATGAGACAGGCCAGTACGCCAGGAGACGTGGAGGGGGTCGAAGAAGGGCAACAACCCAGCAGCAGGACCGCTACCTCCGCCTTTGTATAAGGAGGAACAGGAGGAGCACTGCCAGAGCCCTGCAAAATGACCTTCAGCAGGCCACAAATGTGCATGTGTCTACACAAACGGTTAGAAACCAACTCCATGAGGGTGGTATGAGGGCCCGACATCCACAGATGGGGGTTGTGCTCACAGCCCAACATCTTGCAGGACTATTGGCATTTGCCACAGAACACCAGGATTGGCAAAGTCGCCACTGGCGCCCTGTGCTTTTTACAGATGAAAGCAGGTCCACACTGAGCACATGTGACAGACGTGACAGAGTCTGGAGACGCCGTGGAGAGCAATCTGCTGCCTGCAACATCCTTCAGCATGACTGGTTTGGCAGTGGGTCAGTAATGGTGTGGGGTGGCATTTCTTTGGAGGTCCGCACAGCCCTGCATGTGCTCGCCAGAGGTAGCTTGACTGCCATTAGGTACCGAGATGAGATCCTCAGACCCCTTGTGAGACCATATTCTGGTGCGGTTGGGCCTGGGTTCCTCCTAATGCAAGACAATGCCAGACCTTATGTGGCTGGAGTGCGTCAGCAGTTCCTGCAAGATGAAGGCATTGAAGCTATGGACTGGCCCGCCCGTTCCCCAAACCTGAATCCGATTGAGCACATCTGGGACATCATGTCTCGCTCCATCCACCACAGACTGTCCAGGAGTTGGAGGATGCTTTAATCCAGGTCTGGGAGGAGATCCCACAGGAGACCATCCGCAACCTCATCAGGAACTTGCCCAGGCGTTGTAGGGAGGTCATACAGGCACGTGGAGGCCACACACAATACTGAGCCTCATTTTGACTTGTTTTAAGGATATTACATCAAAGTTGGATCAGCCTGTAGTGTGTTTGTCCACTTTAATTTTGGGGGTGACTCCAAATCCAGGCCTCCATTGGTTAATAAATTTGATTTCCATTGATGATTTTTGTGTGATTTTGTTGTCAGCACATTCAACTTTGTACAGAACAAAGTATTCAATGAGAATATTTCATTCATTCAGATCTAGGATGTGTTATTTGAGTGTTCCCTTTATTTTTATGAGCAGCGTATCATCTATCCAATCTTTATGCTGGACATGTCTCTTTAGACATACAGTAGTTATGGTTCACACCTACTCCTTTATATTTTTCATTGTACCTTTTGAACAGATGAATGTTAAGAATATAAATGCAGTATTTATAACTTTTTATATCCTGTTGTTTCTTTTAGACAATCGCTCTGAACGATGCACAGAGGAGTCAATTTTAATGTCGTGTTGTAACTTAAAAACTTGCAAAATTAGTTATTCCTATCTTCAAATGATGACATATAGCTAGGAAGTGCCATCACTTTAAGATTGGTTGGGGTACAAATATACCCAGCTTAAAGATCACAAGCAAGCATAGTTGAAAAAGGTTTAACCGCTAGAGTTTTTGGCTATGCCAAATAGTACATTTAAAAAAAAGCATGCCAATGAAAATATTTATCCTCTTAATATATTGCAATCATATTATATAGCACTGTGTACTTACAATTGCTCAAGTTTCCCGTCTACCCAGTTAATTCTTCTGTTTTCCATAAGATCTATGACATCACATGAATAAACACTGACTAGCTAAATCCTTCTAAGCTCTATGTAGCAACAGGAGGTCACTTTTGCCTGAATGAGTCATAATCATTGCAAAAGTTAATGGATGCGACAGGAGCGGAGCAGCTGGGACAGGAGTTGAAGAGAGGAATGATTTCTACAAGGACAAGACACTTCCTGTTTCTACATAGAGCAGAGAAAAGAGAAGAATTAGGTGGGTAGAAAGGCAAAATGAGCAATAGTAAGTACACAGTGCTATAGGATATGATGACTGCAATATATTAAGAGGATAAAAACTTTGATGGGAAGAGTGCTTCTTTAAATATCATTCTTGATAAGTTAAAACTTTGTAGATGCTGAAATGATGTGAACATTTCTTTATCTCTGTGTCTAATGGTGAATGGGGCCGGTAAAAGCACCCTGCACAGTGGTAGCCAACTGGCTATAAAAGGATATGTATATCATCCTATTTACCGGCCCCAAACAATGAAAAGAACCCATCGCTAGTAATATTGTTTGCGGTAATAAATAGAATCAAAGACATAGGTTAGTGATTTACTGCAGCATGGCTTTTTCCAGTTCTATGTAAATAAAGCTTAAAGCATATCAACAGTAAAAAAGAAAAATATTACAATCCACATAGATCCTTATGTGCAGAATAACATAACGTTTGTAAAGCTGTCAAAGCTAAGACATTTGGCGGCAGGCCTTTCTCTTTTCCGCTTGCCATGTTATAGCTATAATGGAGCTCCAAAAGTACTCTGTCACTGGTCACTGTCTCTATCAATGACCTGGTTTACTCTACACACGCTAGATCAATCTTCTCCTCTTTCATTTGATACACTGCCACATAGTAGACTGTAACCTATCCATTCCTGCAGCTAACATCAGCAGGGAGGAAGTAAAGGACTCCAGTAATTCAAAAAATTCCTAAAGCATGCAATTGAATGAAGTAACTGAACACCATAGAGTGCTCATTTTTATATTTTAAATCAGATACTTCAATTTACACAATGTAGTGCATTTTCCTAAAGGATGTTAGGCTGAGAATATGGATTGTTATCTAATAAAAAGTTCTGCTACTTTTTAACATAATTTGTGGTTTAATATTTTCTTTACTTTGCATTCACAGACTGAAAACCTGACCTTATCATCTCCACTTGACATAGATGTAAGGCTCTAAACAGGAGTTCATAACGAACCCTGCAACTGCGACACTTAGACACGATGAAACACCCCGAGTAAACAATGCATATTTCCATTTACTGACCTTATGAATGGTGACCTTATAAATGGTGAGGAATTGCACTTGTCATTATACAATTATGAAACTTTATGGTTACATACTATAAAACTCATGTAATTATAAATCACAAAGCATTTTAAAATATATGCTTGATTATTGTCATTTTTTTCATTGAACCAAACCAATCGACAATATTGATAAATTGGCCCCAAGGTGGCGTAGTGGTGAAAATTGTTGTATAGCATCTCCTCTGTAGACTGGTAATCTACTCCACGACTGACGTTGAGATCCCTTGCATCACATTGAGATCCTGCAATGCTGGAAACTGCCTGTAATTGCCAGCATCACAAGATCCCTATGCAAGACAAGGAAGCATAGCGGGCATCTACGCCAAAATGGAACCACAAGTCAAAGATCAGTCAGTTGTATCAGATATTTATTTGCATGAAATATATTTCTTGTTGTTGCTGCAATACCAGACATAGCCTGTGGACAGGTGTGGTGCTGTTTAATGTAGAAGGGAACCATCTTTTCTAAACACAGACAACCAATTTAAGCCACATATTTCATATGGCATCTCAACCACACCACAGATGTATGAAAAAATATTTTCTAATTGTAATTTAAGCATTTGGATTGGACACTTTGACAGATAACTTAGTTACTAATACTTAGCAGGCTTGCATGTAATTCTAAAAAAAATGTGCACAACATGCACTAAATGTATGTCTTTACACACTTTTTATAACTGTTTTTACAGTGTAATGAAAAAGAGACTTGGATTACAGGACACATAATAGGTATGATAGATAAACTAGAATTTTAGCTCATTTTCTGCAAAAAAAACAACAACTGGCGGTTATACCTTGTCCTACATTAATAGTGTGCTTTAGACAGTTTTTCAGCTCACGAGTGGACAATGATTAGTTGCTTCACTCAATGGTAAAGGTTGTGAGTTCAAAAGCACCGACGAGCTTCAAAAATGTCCAAACATTATGGAACAAAAGTTGCACAGAGCTGGACATCAACAAGCATGAGCCACTGTCTATCTAGTCTAAATTAGACAGAATAAGAAAATCTTCCCATTTTAAGGAAGCAGGGGGAGAATTTCCAATAGGTAAAAAAAAAAACACATGCCTAAGTGTGATCCGAAGACAAAGGACACTGTTGCTTTGCAAATTGAAAGCCATGTTATTGGTGAAGCAATAGGAGCGCAGTAATCTACAATGTTTTTTTTTTTTACTTTTTGTAATACAAATTTATTACCGATTAATAGGAAGACTAATGAAGACTGATTTTGTCATGAAGAGGCCTTTTCTATGCATGTAGCATTGCAAACAGACTTTTCCAGTGAGTGACCCTTTATGTAATACATGGACATGAATGGGGACTACCAATGCAAGAAGCACACAGTGTGTCTTCTCCTGGTACATAGAATTGGATCCAAAGCAGGTGACCCCCTATATGTCCCCTATACAGCATTAGGATATACAGTGGGGGAAAAAAGTATTTAGTCAGCCACCAACTGTGCAAGTTCCACCACTTAAAAAGATGAGAGAGGCCTGTAATTGACATCAAAGGTAGACCTCAACTATCAGAGACAAAATGAGAAAACTAACCCTGAAAATCACATTGTCTGACTTGGAAATAATTTTTTTTTAAATTTTGGTGGAAAATAAGTATATGGTCAATTAGAAAAGTTCATCTCAATACTTTGCTATATATCGTTTGTTGGCAATGACAGAGGTCAAACGTTTTCTGTAAGTCTTCACAACGTTGGCACACACTGTTGCTGGTATGTTGGCCCATTCTTCCATGCAGATCTCCTCTAGAGCAGTGATGTTTTGGGGCTGTCGCTGGGCAACACGGACTTTCAACTCCCTCCAAAGGTTTTCTATAGGGTTTAGATCTGGAGACTTGATAGGCCACTCCAGGCCACTCTTTCTTGCTCTGGTAGTGTGCTTGGGATCATTGTCATGCTGAAAGACCCAGCCACGTTTCATCTTCAATGCCCTTGCTGATGGAAGGAGGTTTGCACTCAAAATCTCACGATACATGACCCCATTCATTCTTTCATGTACACGGATCAGTCGTCCTGGTCCCTTGGCAGAGAACCAGCCCCAAAGCATGATGTTGCCACCCCCATGCTTCACAGTAGGTATGGTTTTCCTTGGATGCAACTCAGCATTCTTTCTCCTCCAAACACGACAAGTTGTGTTTCTACCAAACAGTTCTACTTTGGTTTCATCTGACCATATAACATTCTCCCAATACTCTTCTGGATCATCCAAATGCTCTCTAGCAAACTTCAGATGGGCCCTGACGTGTAATGGCTTAAGCAGGGGGACACGTCTGGCACAGCAGGATCTGAGTCCCTGGCGGCGTAGTGTGTTACTGATGGTAGCCTGTGTAATGTTGGTCCCAGCTCGAGGAAGATTATCAGTTGTCTTGTAGGTCTTCAATTTACTAATTATTGCTCCCACAGTTGATTTCTTCTCACCAAGCCTATTGCAGATTCAGTCTTCTCAGCCTGGTGCAGGGCTACAATTTTGTTTCTGGTGTCCTTTGACAGCTCTTTGGTCTTCACCATAGTGGAGTTTGGAGTGTGACTGTTTGAGGCTGTGGACAGGTGTCTTTTATACTGATAACAAGTTCAAACAGGTGCCAGTACTACAGGTAATGAGTGGAGGACAGAGGAGCCTCTTAAAGAAGAAGTTACGGGTGTGTGAGAGCCAGAAATCTTGCTTGTTTGTAACTGACCAAATTATTTTCTGACAAAATTTGAAAAAAAATTCTTTCCAAATCAGACAATGTGATTTTCAGGATTTGTTTTCTCATTTTGTCTCTCATAGTTGAGGTCTACCTATGATGTCAATTACAGGCCTCTCTCATCTTTTTAAGTGGGAGAACTTGCACAATTGGTAGCTGACTAAATACTTTTTTCCCCACTGTATATGCAAGGGTTGTTTTCCTGAGATAGGTAGCAATAGATAGCTGAGATAGCTTTTTAAAATGATTTTTTTTTAGCTAAAGTGTCATGGTTTTCAAGAGAGCCAATTGAAAGTTGGATTCTAAGGCACTAAACATATTGTTGCGGAGAGGTCCTTAAACGGGTTCTCCAAATTTGGCACAAAAGTCTGCAGTCAATCTGTGACTCTGTGACTGCAGACTTGTGAATCCTCACATCATGTACAGCGTGCACTGTGAGGATTCTCCAGTGCCAGCAACGAGACCGGACAGCCATATGACTGCAAGTATGTACTATCCATACTTCTGGCAACATTCCGACTAGACATACGTGGCCTTGTTCAGTTCACTTGCATTGAGCGAAGCCACACACATCTAGTCAGAATGTGGCCAGAAGTATGGGTATCACATACAGTATTTGTGGTCACAGGACCGCCTGCTCCCGGTGTCAGCACCAGAGAATCCTAACAGTGCATGCTATGCGCACTGTGAGGAGTTGTAAGTCTGTAGTAACAAAGAGTGGCTACATAGTTTTGTGCTAAGCCTGGAAACCTCTTAAACAGTTATTCCAGCAAATCATACGTGACTGAAAAACATTATATCTATACCATTTACTACATCAAGAAATAGGGTTAATATTCTCAGCTCCTTGTGTTGCTTGAAACCCTTTGCTTAACAATTTAGCTGCTTTGAAAGCTGAAAGGCTGTCTTGCTCCCTCAGCAGCTATGGCATATGCCCACAGTGGATACATAAATGAAAGCATAAATGTAATTAATAAACCCGGAGGTAGCAGCATGAATTATTAAAAGCATTAACATTTTGAAATTGTACGCCTGCATCCCTCTTCCCACGCCTTCTGACCCAAGGTGTTAATTGCATTATAATTCAGGATGGAGCACAGGGGAAGAAATGCCGGATGCAATATTTTAGATTTGGCTCTTCACAGTGCTAACATAATTAGGACTCCAAATTGCATTTCATATTTTAGATCACACCCAACTAATAAAGACGCGTAGTATTCCATGCAATAAAGCAATAAGCAATTTAAGCTCATTAATAGGCACATTTACTTTTGGAATACTTTCCAAGATATTGACTATGCAAATAAATTGTTAACCTAGATGTACGTAAACTTGTCAAAAATGTAAAAGGGGTAAAGATAATAAATACAAGTTCAGAAACTTGAATGTTCATTAATATACTGAGCTCCACTTGCAAAACAAAGCTTTCAAGATGAGTAATAGAAATACTAAAAGAAATAGTGCCATGACCCTCTTCTGCTAAATCATAGTAGCCACGTTCCTCACTGAATTCAATGGAGAGGTGGACAAGCAAGTTGTGGCTTAGGTCTTTCTCTAACTTCAACAGACCACAAATGCGGGTACTTCTCTATTGAACTCAACAGGGTAGCATCAACATGAATTTCCATGCAGAGGTCATGGGAGCCCCATTCTCTCCACAAGTCATGGTCCCACAGGTGATCTCTAACTAGGCATTCACAGATGAAAGTTTATCGCTGAAACCCACATCGGACCTGACGTCACTGCAGTGGCAGGGGACTTTTTTGATGGGTTTGTGCCTAATATACTTACCACTTATTGTCATACTCATATGCTTACACATTGTATTTTTATTGAACTGCCCTCATGTTACTCTTTAAAATACTGATTGTACATACATAATGTTCTCTCCTGCTGGGGATGTCGTCATTCTTCTACTGTTGTGTCTATTTCCCTGTATTTTACTATTTTCATGAATAAAGTTTTTGATACATATTCTATACTTCATGGACATAAGACCATTTTTCTTTCTCTGTTTGACATTTTCCCATGGTTTGGCCCGTATCCAATTCCCTTACTTAGACCCTTATAATCTGAAAAAATATGGTATACAGTATATAAGACGCACTTTTTTTCCCACAAATTTGGGGGAAAATGGGGGTTTGTCTTATAATCCGAATGTAGCTTGCCGGGGGGTGCGGCTGTGGTAGATCGGGGTCCCAGTAGGCAGAGTGGCTGCTACAGGAAGCAGGCAGCGGCAAGAGTAGGGCAATGCAGAGGGCCCCGGGCTGGGAGGAGGGGGTGCGAGGTAGTGTAAGGCGGGTACCAGCTTTCACAAAATGTCTGCAGTCCCTTTTCCCATCCTTTTCACTGCGGTGTACTTCGGGACAATGGCCACCGGAGGCGGCGCATGCGCAGATTGAGATCTCGGCACCTCCTATCAGCACAGGGTCCGCAGCATCGCCCCACTCCTGCTGCCGCCAGCTTCCTGCAGCAGCAACCCTACCTCCTGGGACCCCGCTCCACTGCTGTTGCACCCCTTCCCCGGTAAGCTACTGTAGAAGCGGACTATATGATGCACCATTTTATTAAAACATTTTTTTTCCTATTTTCCTCCCCAAAATTTGTGGTGCGTCTTATGGTCCAGTCCGTCTTATAGTCCACAAAAAATGTTATATCTGTTGTCACTTGGCTATATCTATATGTTTATAGGGTCATGTTTTTGAGTACCCTGTATTCACAGATGTAGCAAGAGTTTCCTTGTCGTTCCACAGCAGCAGCACCAATGGGGATTTTATCTTCCTGGTACAAAGGACAGGTGATAGCAATTACTTTAAATTGCCTTCCGTCTATATGCCTACTAGTTCCCTTCTTTCCCTTGTGTTTGTTTTTTCCATCCTCCTGAGCGGACTGGTAGTAATGTTGGGAAGTATCTCTCTTTTTTAATTTTATTTCATATAAATACTTTCTTTGGGGCACTCCTGTCTGAATAGGTACACATGGATGGAAGTGCTTATCATTGTCTTTTGTTTATATACGTTGGCTTGTGAAAGTATTCACCCCCTTGGCATTTTTCGTGTTTTGCTGCCTCACAACCTGGAATTTCAGTTTTTGTTTGATGGTTTGCATCAGTTAATGTAAAGAACATGTCTACAACTTTTATCGTAAAGCAAACAACAAATCAAAAAGGACAAAATAACTGAAAACTTCAGTGTGCATAATTATTCACCCCTCTAAAGTCAGTACTTTGTAGAGCCTCCTTTTGTGGCAATTACAGCTGCAAGCCTCTTTGGATAAGTCTCTATGAGATTTCCACATCTTGCCACTGGGATATTTCCTCATTCCTCAAGGCAAAACTGCTCCAGCTCCTTCAAGTTAGATGGTTTCCTCTGGTGAACAGCAATCTTCAAGTCTAATAACAGATTCTCAATTGGATTAAGGTCTGGGCTTTGACTAGGCCACTCCAAAATATTTACACCTTAAATCACTCGAGTGTTGCTTAAGCAGTATGCTTTGTGTCATTGTCTTGTTGGAAGGTGGACTACCGTCCCAGTCTCAAATCACTGACAGACTGAAACAGTCCCTGTATTTCGCCATCTATCTTCCCCTCGACTCAGACCATTTTCAATGTCCCAGCTTCAGAAAAACATCCCCACAACATGATGCTGCCACCACCATGTTTAACTGTGTGGATGGTGTTCTCTGGGTGATGAGCTGAGTTGGTTTTGCGCCAGACATAACATTTACCTGGGTGGTCAAAAAGTTACATTTTGGTCTCATCTGACCACAGCACCTTCCTCCATACATTTGGGGAATCTTCCACATGTCTTTTGCAAACTCAAAATGAGCCTTACTATTTTTGTGTGTAAGTGAAGGCTTTTTTTCTGCCCCCTCTTTCATAAAGGCCACCTCTATGGAGTGTATGACTTATTGTGGTCGTATGGACAGATACTCTTCTTGGGAACTCTTTAGCTCCTTTAGAGTTACCTTTAGTCTCTGTGCTGCCTCTTTGATTAATGCCCTCCTTGCCTGGGCTGAGAGTTTTGGTGGGCGCTCTCTCTTGGCAGGTTTGTTGTGATACCATGTCTTTCCATTTGATGATAATGGATTTGATGGTGCTCCGGGGATCATCAGAGATTAGGATATTATTTTATAACCCAACCCTGACTTGTACTTACCAACAACTTTGTCTCCGACTTGTTTGGAGATTTCCTTGGTCTTCATGGTGTTTGGTTAGTGGTACCTCTTTCTTGATGGTGTTGAAGCCTCTGTGGCCTTTCATAAAAGGTGTGTATATACTGACAGACCATGTAACACTTAGAATGCACACAGGTGGACTTTCTTTCTTTAAGCATGTTATTTATGAAGGATATTGCTTGCACTAGAAATTTTTAGAGGCTTCATAGCAAAAGGGGAGCATAAATATGCACATGCCAAACTTTAGTTATTTAATCCAATAAATGTAATTTATGCCTAAATTTTTCTCACTTCACTTCACCAACTTAGACTATTTAGTGCTCATGCATCACACACAAATCAGATTACAAACATATTTAAATACAGGTTGTAATGTAACAAAACAGGTAACTAGGCAAGGGGGTGAATACTTTCGCAATCCACTGCATACATATGTATATATATATGTTTGGGATCCTCCCTGAGATAGTGGTTTCACTTCAAGAATGTCAGACCCTTTGCTCCCCGTGTATGAACAGAGATGGATGCATCCCTAACAGGATGGGGTGCCCACATGAAGGGCAAGAGAGTGAGTGGTGAATGGTCTCCAAGAGAGAAACTCCTGTTGTCCAACCTCAGAGAACTCTCTTTCACTTTTATCTAACCATCCAAGGGAAAGTCGTAAGGATCAGGTCCGACAATCAGATGACAGTATCCTATATAAACCACCAGGGATGCACAAAATCCATACCACTCTCATTGGAGGTGGCATCAATCTTTATCTGGGCAGAGACCAGATTGAACCAGTTGACAGTCCTACATATCAAGGGGAGCCAAAATGCCTTAGCAGACAGGCTAAGTCGCGATCTACCCCTTCCAGAGGAGTAGTCTTTGGATCAGAGCATTTTCCATCACATTACAGAATTATTGGGGAGCTCTCAGATTGACTTGATGGTTACCTGAGAGAATACGAAGGTATGTAGATAATTATTGCTCCCTCTGCAAGAGCAACATACCTTGGGCACTGGAGCTCTATCAATACCATGGAGGTTCCAGTTAGCGTATGTGTTTCAGCCTTTACCAATGATTCCCAGAGTCCTGCAGAAGATCAAGAGAGAGCAGTCCTTGGTGATAATAATATACCCTTATTGGCCCAAGAGGGCATGTTTCACATCTCTGAAGGTTATGAGTAGGGGAATGTATTGGAGATTTCTTAGCATTACTCACCTGGTGACTAAGGATGGTCAATGTTGTCCTCACCTTACCATCTTCATTTGGCTGCTTGGAGGTTGATTGGCCCCTTTTAGTTAAGATGGAGCTATCAGAGGCAGTAGTCAATACCCTCCTCCATTCCAGAGGTGCAAGCACCAACAAAACCTGTTCTAGAATCAGAAAGTTTTTTTTGGCTTGGTGTATCGAGAACCAGGCGTTCTCTCATTCTCCTACCTTGCAGAACATCCTGGACTTCCTGCAAGAATGTTTTGACAAAGGTCTCAAGCCTAATACTATCAGAGTCCAGATATCTGACCTGTCAGCAGTACTGGAGAAAATATTATCCCAGGAATTACTTATCCAGAGGTTTATAAAAGTGGTCCAAAGAATCTTACCTACTATCACAGATCCAGTTCCCATGGGACCTAAGACTTGTCTTGGAGCAACTCGGTAATGCTCCTTATGAACCTCTGGAGTCAGCAGATATAAAATATCTATCCCTTAAGACATGTTTTCTTGTGACTATTAAGTCTGTAAGAAGAGTGAGTGAGATTCAGGCTCTGGCTTCCAGAGAGCCTTAACTTATATTTTAACAGGATCGAGTCCTGTTAATAACACCTCTTTCTTTTACCCTTTAAAGTACCTTCCTTCTCTAATATAAACCAACAGATAGAGCTGCCAGTTTTTTATCCAGATCCCATTTCCGATGAAGAGAGAATCCTTCATTCCCTGGACGTTGGCAGTGCTTCAAAGGCATATGTATGCTGCACAAAACAGTACAGGAAGTCAGAACATCCCTTCCATTCCTTCTCAGAGAAGAACAGGGGTCAGAAGGTATCAAAAGTCTCATTATCCAGATGGTTGAGGCAGATAATTACTATTTGCTAGGAGCAAGCAGGCCGTCAAGCTTCATATGCTATAAAAGCCCACTCAACTAGGGCTATGTCCACATCATTGGGGAAAACAAGCTGCACACCTATTGAGCAGATCTGCAAGACAGCCTCTTGGAGTTTGGACTTTACCTTTGTGAAACATTATAGGCTTGACATCCAAGGTTCTGGAGAGACAGCCTCTGGCACAGCGGTTCTACTGTCTATGGTTGAGTACCCACCCAAAGAATGGTTAATTGCTATATCCCCATTGGTGTTGCTGCTGTAGGATGGCAAGGAAAGCGTACTTCCTTACCGTAATTCTCTTTCCTTTAGTCCGAAGCAGCAGCACCAACTTTCCCTGCCAATAAAGGTGTGTTTTTTCTGCACTTTTTTCTGATTTATATGTGATAACTGCTCTCACCTGTCCTTTGTTGGAGGAGGATAAAATTCCTATTGGTATTCCTGCTTAGGACTAAAAGAGTTAACGGTAAGAAATTCTGCTTGACTTAACACTTCATGCGTTATGATATCATGATGTAGCAAACATATTCAAAGGGTTTTTCCGGTCCAAATTGATAAGTCTGCAGTCACTCTGTGCAACTGTGGAATTATGGATCCCCCCAGTGCAGGCACTGTGCGCTGAGGGGATTCACCGGTTTCCGAGCCGAGATTGGAGGGAATGTATGAGTTGTACATACTCACGGCCAGTGGACACGGCCTCTCTTCCAAACACTTGTATGGAGCGAGGCCACGCCCTCTAATCTGCCACAACCACTGGACGGCCGCATCACTAGTCGGGGCGAGGCCACACCCACTAGACGGTCCCTGGCCGGGAGTATGTATAACTCATACATACCCTCCGGTCCCGGCTCAGAAACTGGCGTATCCTCATAGTGCACAGTGCGTGTGCTGGGGGGGTTCATAAGTCTTCATAAGTCACACAGAGTGACTACAGACTTATCGATTTGGACCGGACAATCCCTTTAATGGCTTATGCTGTGTTAAATTGCAAGTTACAGTTCAGTGTAGCAAATCCTGTAAATACGCCCAAAATATAAGCGATTGGAATATAGAAAACTGAACCACTATTGTGTAGATAAGAAATTTCATAACAAGAAACAGATGGAAGGAAGGAAAAACAGACATATTTAATGAGATTGTGCAAAATATACTGTATGTTTATGGCAAACCCTTTGTAACTAGTGCACCGCCCATATGATTTCTAGTGGCTTTACAATTAATCTTTACAACATAGTAATATTTTTTTGCTTTTGATACATATTTTCCTTCTACTGTCATCATAATAAAAATGGAATGACAAAAAAATCTGATATGCAGGATGAAGACATGTGTCAATGGTTGCACAGTTGCTTTTTCAACTTGCTGTAACACTATTAGGCTTGTTTGGCAGATCACCAGTCACATCAAAGCATCTGCTGGGTAATTGTTGTGGAAGAGAGTGCATTCAAGCAAGAAGTGCACTAGAAGCTAGGGGCTGGTGTGAACACATATTACATGGCCAGAAAACCCACACTCCATCCAGCTGCCTGCGTTGTTACAAGCTTGTAAAAATCATGTCAGTGTTTGTGTGCAATCAAATAGTAATTGTGAATTGTATCTAATACGCCAAGATTTCTGCTTGCTCTAATGTTTTGGCGTTGGCTTTGTTTAAGGGGAGTTAATGTAGAATGTGTCTGTTACATTTCTTTAAACCCAAATTCCCTCAATCATTGTAAAGTGTTTGGACAGAAGCAAATTGTTTGTCAGCAGGAGAAGTGCATTGCTTTATTTAGCTGACGGAACGTGTGATTATTCGCTTACAGCAGCGATAAACAAAACTTTTTCTCACAAGATCTCACCGATATGTCTAGTTTTAAAGGGTTTAGCAAGGGTGTAGCTAAAGTCCTATAGGCCCCAGAGCAAATTTTGGACCAGAATGAGCCTCCAATACCTTGGTACCATAAAGAAATATGTTTTACCAATCTTTTCTCCCACCCACTCTCCAAAAAATACAAAAATAAAAAAAATATTATTAATACCACAAAATGTAACAAAATTCAAGAAGCAAGTATAAACACCATACTTTTACTAGATAAAGTATGCCAAAATCAATATTACATATAATACTACCATGCAAGAGACGAATAATACCACCACACATGACAGAATAATGACAATGTGCTATTAATGAATAATAGAGATGAGTGGATCTTTTGAAATTCAAATTCACTAACTTTGCCAAATTTTCCTAAAAAAATTTGATTTGCGGTGAATAAATTTGCTTGAATCTCAATACTAGAAAGCTTGTAATTGCTCGGAAAATACACATGGGGGAGAGGAAAGAAAGAGAAAAGAGAAAAAAAAACCACTGATCATAAGCACTTATACTCTACAGCAAAGAAAGAGAGAGGACCCCGCTGACCATAAGAGCTTACACTCTACAGCAGAGAGAGAATACCCCGCTTATCATAAGAGCTTAGACTCTACAGGAAAAAGAGAGGACCCCGCTGACCATAAACGCTTACACTCTACAGGAGAAAGATAGGACCCTGCTAGCCATAAGAGCTTTCACTCTACAGCAGAGAAATAGAGAAGACCCCACTGACCATAAGAGCTTACACTCTATAGAAGAAAGAGAGGACCCCGCTGACCATAAAGGCTTACACACTACAGGAGAGAGAGAAAGAGGACCCTGAAAACCATAACAGAGTAAACTCTACAGAACAGAAAGGGAGATAGAGAGAGGACCTCGTTGATCATAAGAGCTTAAACTCTACAGAAGAGAGAGGACTCATTGATTAGAAGAGCTTACACTTTACAGAAGACAGAGAAAGTACTCTGCTGACCATAAAAGCTTACACTCTACAGGAGAGAGGAACCCACTGATCATAAGAGCTTACACTCTACAGGCGAGAGAGACAGGACCCAGCTGACCATAAGAGCTCACACTCTACAAAAGAGAGACTTACCAATGACTCTAGAGATGGAAAATGACTCTGCCGCACGAACTGTGCTCCTCTGGGAACTACTGATCTCAGATGGCCCAGGTACTGACCACCACTGTACAAGGTATGATAATCCAGTAGATATCATAGCTGCAGAGCTTTATCAGGAAACTCAGGTTAAATGATATCAGCCCGCTTTCTGATGCTTGAGCTGTGTGGGAAATGGTGCCGGGCAAGGTTGCTTTTGTTTGCGAACAGCGAACTGAATCAGAAAATGTCCGAATTCACGCGAAACCACGGATTTCAGGAAATTACATTCTAATTCGATCCTCCGGATCAATCCACTCATCTCTACTGAATAAAGACTTTATACTAATACCAATATTACTACCATACAGTTAGGCCCGGCATCAGCACCCGTCGCACCCGGGCAAGTGCGACGGGTGTCTTTACACCACGCTCTCTCCTGAGCTGTCACAGCGCAGAGCAGGAAGATGCCGGAGACGCTGAGGAGACCGGAGCAGCGGCAGCAGGTGAGAAGTGAGGTGGGTATTTGATTTTTTTTTTTATATATGTATGGAGGCATGGGGAATTATATGGGGGGGGGGGAACAAGTGACATCCTGCATGGGGCATTATATGGAGAGGAGAGGTGATATCCTGCATGGGGCTTTATATGGGGGGGTGACATCCTGCAAGGGGAATTATATGAGGGGGGGAGGTGACATCCTGCATGGGGCATTACATGGGGGGGAGAGGTGACATCCTGCATGGGGCATTATATAGGGGGGTGATATCCTGAATGGGGCATTATATTGGGGGGAAGTGACATCCTGCATGGGGCATTATATGGGGGGAAGTGACATCCTGCATAGGGCATTATGTGGGGGCACAGCCTGCAAGGTGCATTATATGGGGGCCAGTATTCTGTATGGAGCGTTATATGAGGACCAGTATCCAGTATGGAGCGTTATATGGGGACCAGTATTCTGCATGGAGCGTTATATGGGGTCCATTATTCTGTATGGAGCAAGATATGGAGTGCATAATACTGTATGGAGGACTATGTGGTGCCCATTATACACTGTGTGCCGAATTATTAGGCAAGTTGTATTTTAGAGGATTATTTTTTATTATTGATCAACAACTATGTTTTCAATCAACCCAAAAGACTCATAAATATCCAAGCTTAATATTTTTGGAAGTTGGAGTGTTTTTTTTTCAGATTTGGCTATCTTAGGAGGATATCTGTTAATGCAGGTAACTATTACTGTGCAGAATTATTAGGCAACTTAATAAAAACCAAATATAATCCCATCTCACTTGATTATTTTCACCAGGTAAACGAATATCAGTGCACAAAATTTAGAAATAAACATTTCTTACATGCAAAAACAAAAAACAAAAAAAATAGTGATCTATATAGCCACCTTTCTTTATGATGACACTCAACAGCCTTCCATCCATAGATTCTGTCAGTTGCTTGATCTGTTTTCGATCAACATTGCGTGCAGCAGCCACCACAGCCTCCCAGACACTGTTCTGAGAGGTGTACTGTTTTCCCTCCCTGTAGATCTACAAGGGGGCCATGTTATTATTTTTTCTTCTTTTAAACCTTTACTGGCCAGCCATGCCGTGGAGTAGTTGGATGCATGTGATGGAGCATTGTCCTGCATGAAAATCATGTTTTTCTTAAACAATACCGACTTCTTCCTGTACCACTGCTTGAAGAAGTTGTCTTCCAGAAACTGGCAGTAGGTCTGGGAGTTGAGCTTCACTCCATCCTCAACCCGAAAAGGTCCCACAAGTTCATCTTTGATGATACCAGCCCATACCAGTAACCCACCTCCACCTTGCTGGCATCTGAGTCGGAGTGGAGCTCTCTGCCCTTCACTGATCCAGCCTCTGGCCCATCCATCTGGCCCATCAAGAGTCACTCTCATTTCATCAGTCCATAAAACCTTTGAAAAATCAGTCTTAAGATATTTCTTGGCCCATTCTTGACGTTTTATCTTATGTTTCTAGTTCAAAGGTGGTCGTTTTTCAGCCTTCCTTACCTTGGCCATGTCCCTGAGTATTGCACACCTTGTGCTTTTTGATACTCCAGTAACGTTGCAGCTCTGAAATATGGCAAAACTGGTGGCGAATGGCATCTTGGCAGCTTCAGGCTTGATTTTCCTCAATTCATGGGCAATTATTTTGCGCCTGTTGGCTATTTGCCATGAAACGCTTGATTGTTCGGTGATCACGCTTCAAAAGTTTGGAAATTTCAAGACTGCTGCATCCCTCTGCAAGACATCTCACAATATTGGACTTTTCAGAGCCCGTCAAATCTCTCTTCTGACCCATTTTGCCAAAGGAAAGGAAGTTGCCTAATAATTAAGCACACCTTATATAGGGTGTTGATGTCATTAGTCAACACCCCTCCTCATTACAGAGATGCACATCACCAGATTTACTTAATTGGTAGTTGGCTTTCAAGCCTATGCAGCTTGGAGTAGGACAACATGTATAAAAAGTATCATGTGATCAAAATACTCATTTGCCTAATAATTCGGCACACAGTGTACTATACAGAGGACCAGGGGTCACGTGGTAAGTGGGTCCTAACAGCCTTCCTGACTGGTAATAGCATGTAATACATGATTCAACACCGCAAAAATGAGATATTCTTGCTTGATTCAGTGAGGTGACACTAACTGGGGTTTGAGATTTCAGCACAGGGTAACTGTGTACTGGGTACATGAGCACTGATAGTCTGCAGCCTGCATTCATGATTGCACTTGAGGCATAGACTGAGATATGTATATAATGGCGTGCTGTTAAACTGTGACTTGTTGTTTTTTCTCTGCCTGCTGTTTGCTACCTCCCGTGGAGAGGGGAAGATAAAGCCCTTCTGATTACTAAAAAAGACTGGTGTTAAACTGTTTACTGCAATGTGATTTGATTGATGTTAATGCCACTCAGGATATACACTTGTAAACCTGCAAACCACCCCAATTGATCGGTTCATCATTTACTACGGCTCACTGTCTGTTAAATAACTGTTGTTTTTAATTGTTTGTCAGCATATATGTAAAATAAATGGATTTATACTTTTTTTCAAAAATTGCTGCATGTGTAATTACTCTGTTTCTCTAAGTAAAATGCTTAATAAGGGAGTTAGCATGATTTATATCAAAGTCTGGTTCTTTTTGTGGTATATTGTACAGAGGACTATGTGCGGTAATTCTGTATGGAGCAAAATATGGTGCCCATAATACTGTATGGACGACTATACTGTCCGGTCTGCACTGTGCGTTGCGAGGATTCGCCGGTTTCTGAGCTTTTGTAGAATTTACAATAGATATCACTCATGTAATGTAAGAAAGCCAGTGGAACTACTTAACCCAGATTGGGAATTTGAGGACTGAGAGAACTGTTTTTTGGCCATTTACCTGGAATTGCTTATTACCATGGCTGTGATCAATAAAATATTGTTGCATCGTTAATCTGCCTAGGTGATTACTTACAACCCACAACCGCACATCTTTACACCCAACTACCCATGTGAGTCCATCAGCCAATCAATGGCCTCAGCAGTGGCATTAGCAAGAAGGTTATGGCTATTGTACAGTAAACAAAGTACGTAGAGGAGTACAAGAGAGGTCATGCTGGAGCAACGGAGACACACACAGAAACCAATGCTGAAGTTAAGTTGACTGCACCACAGGACTGGCGTAAAAAATCTAAACTTTTGGGTTGCTCTCTTCGATATAAGGAGGTATTATGTGGTTATTAAAAGTCTCTGTGGAACCTACAAAATGATGGTCCATAGGTAGCACAGACAGAACTGGGATTTCAGAGTTACATTTGGGGCTTCATTTAAAACTAATTAGTTACATTCAAATTGTCATAAGTAAATCTATATGTATTATTACAGAATGTTCAATGAGAGATATGAAACCAAAGCAGGGTATTTCGGGAATGTATTTTCTCTGTTGTTTCTTACCTATATGACTATGTTATTCTGTTAGTAGCAGGAATCTAAGGCTCCGATTCATCAAGCAGTTTATGTCAGAGTGGCAGTAAACTACTTGAAATTGTGTTTTTATACCAGTCCCGGCCAGCTTCGCCAGCTTATTGAAGAGTATCCAGTAGAGTTTGGCTAATTTATCAGAGTGGAATTAAATTCCAATTGAATTTTCCAAAAATGCAAATTGTGCAAAAAACTGATATTTTGTAATTTCAGTTGGCCTCAATTTTGCTGCACCATAGAGAGTCGGCAAAAAGTTAAAAAAAACAACAACTAATACTCACCTCACTCCTCACCTCTCCAGTCACCTTTGCTGCTCGCTGTTTACTGTAGGTCTTAATCACCTTTTCTCAGCACCACCATGCGCTGAAACCCTGGGCATCTTCGCAGTTGGCTGAGACTTTTGGGTATCTTCACGCTAGGCAACATGAACGTCACTTGCGCAGGGATGTTCTGGGCCTAGTCGTGACAAAAACTCCAGCCTAGAGTATTGTTGTGGCGCACGTCGTGTCACGAAGTACGCAGCGACCTTAGGGTGTGCATTATAGGCTGGGACTTTTGACCGTGACTAGGCCTCGGATATCTCTTTCTATGTGCTTTGTAAGGTTGCAGCAACATCGTGATCTCACAATGTGTATCATGACTAGAGATGGGCGAACCTGAACAGAAATGTTTGGCGTTCATAACGGACAGTCACTGTTTTGGTTCTGAACCCCGAACACAGACTTTCTCCTGAAGTCTGATGCAGTGTTCAGGGTAAGGAGAGAGAGTTTTTTTATTTTTCTTACAAGTTCGGGTCTCCATTATTTTCAATGGGATTCGGGTGGAAGTTCGGGTACTGTTCTGCTGCCAGAAAAGTTCGAGTCAGGTACCAGAACCCGAACTTCCACCGGTTCACCCATCCCTAATCATGACCTTACGACATGAACTTTAACTAGTGTTGAGTGATACCTTCCGATATCAGGAAATATCGGATCGGATTGGATCGGGCCGATACTCAAAAAGTATCGGATATCGCGGATTCCGATACCGGAAACCAATGCAAGTCAATGGGACACAAATATCGGAATGAAAATAAACCCTTTCTTTCCTTGTAGGTTATTTCTACATGAAGGAAAACAACTATGTAACATACCTGGCGGCGACCTTGCATAGTGGTCCATCTCCCACTGTGCAAGAGCGCGCACTTGGTCTCCAGTCCAGAATGTCTCTCTGGCTTCCCTTCATGCTGTCTGTTTGTGTCTGTTTCTGCTGCTTAAGGGCGGTGCCCGATCACTTCCTGCTTTTTGTACCTGCTGTGGGTCACACCCCTTGTGCGTCCTCAGCCTATTGCTGTCTGTCACCTGGTATATAACTCAGCTGCTCCAATCAATCCCTGCCTGAGCATTGTGTTTCATTCAGTGTGTGCTTGCACTCTGAAGGTGCCAGGTCCCGTTCTGTGTTCTCTTGTCTGCCTTTCCTGGAGGCTGTATTTCCAGGCCTGTCTGAACACGCTCCTAGCCTGTTCCTCCCGCCTTCTCGGGGCCGATTACCTAGACCCGCTCCTGTATCTTGTCTGTCCTGTCTGAACACGCTCCTAGCCTGTTCCTCCCGCCTTCTCGGGGCCGATTACCTAGACCCGCTCCTGTATCTTGTCTGTCCTGTCTGAACACGCTCCTTGCCTGTTCGTCCCGCCTCTCTGGGGGCCGTATTCCCAGACCCGCTCCTGTATCCCGCTGCAGTGTCGGTCTCTTCCGTACACTCAGTTCCAGTCTGAACTCTCTCCTATCCTTTACCTGTTTTGCCTCTATGTCCGTTCCTTTCCTTTTTCTGCAGAGTCTGTACTCGTACCTAGCTCCTGCTTGTTGTCTCTGTACTCCCGTTTGTGAGTTTGTGGTCCACTCGCTACTTCACTGCAAGTACCCTGTGGGTATCTGGCTCTGCCTTTCCCTTCCTGTCTGTTCCGTGTGAACAGAGCCCTGTCCTAGCCTGCTCTGACTCCTTTGCTCACCGCTCCGGCGGTTCTAGCCTGCTCTGACTCCTTTGCTCACCGCTCCGGCGGTTCTAGCCTGCTCTCCTCCCTCTTTCTCAATGCTCCGGCAGTCTCGTTGCTCTCTTCCTTTACCTCACTGCTCCGGCAGTCTCACTCAGCTCCCTCTTTCTCACTGCTCCGGCAGTCTCGTTCTGCTCTCTTCCTTTACCTCACTGCTCCGGCAGTCTCGCTCCGCTCTGACTCCTTTGCTCACTGCTCCGGCAGTCTTGCTCCGCTCTGACTCCTTTGCTCACTGCTCCAGGCGGTCTCGTCCTGCTCTGACTCCTTGCTCACTGCTCCGGCAGTCTCGCTCAGCTCAGACCCTTTGCTCACCGCTCCAGGCGGCCTTGTCCTGCTTTACTCTTGCTCACCGCTCCAGGCGGTCTTGTCCTGCCCTGCTCTCGCTCACCTCTCTGGGCGACCTCACTCTGCTGTGTTTGTCCGCCACATCTGTGGTTCTGTTCCTGAGTCCCAGTGTGTACTGGGTTCTATCCCGCCTGTGTTCCTACCTGCTAGTGCCTCCCTGTCTGCACTCTAGCCGTGCTTGCCTGTACCCCCCTGCCTGCATACCCGCCTGCCTGCATACCAGTCATGTCTGCCTTTTCCCGCCAGTCTGTGTGCCAGCCTACCAGTCTGTTCCTGTATTCCCCTGTGTGGGTCAACAGCCGTGTCCGGGGTCTGTCCTGGAGTAGCACCTGGTCCCTCTGCTCGGTTCCTCCTTGGTGCACTGGCGTCGTATGCCGTCGTGCGACCCTGGTCGGATCGGGTGAATACCTAGTTACGCCCCTCCAGGCATTCACTCTCCGGCACGGTCCAGTGGAATCACACGCACACGCCGCTCAGCCCGGGCGTGTGCATTACAGCATTACAAACTAACAATAATGTAGAATGTATTGGGGGAGGTGGTTGCCCAAATCGATGGGAAAAGTGCTCACAGTGAAACACGAAAAGCCGGCAATTCTGCAGCGGCATACACCGGTACCCGACAATTTCAAACAGAAAGAATAGAGCTTCACACATAGATTAGATAGATAGAAACATGCCAGCCACATATATAAGAAGTACATGGACAGTGTTACTTACTGTACTTGTCATTTAGTGTAAAGGATTTATTTAAAAAAATAAGTGTTTTCGTGCACCGTCTCTTTAAAAAAATCAGCCGGCAATTCAGCAGCGGTACCTGACAACTTAGAATAGAAAGAATAGAAGCTTCACACATAGATTAGATAGATAGAAACATGCCAGTCACGTATATAATAAGTACAGTGACAGTGTTGATTACTGTACTTATCATTTAGTGTTAAAATAAAGGATTTATAAAAAAAAAAAATTGGCGTGGGGTTCCCCGTAATTTTAGTCTCTAGCGGAGGTTAAGCAGACGGCTGGGGCAGATGTTTGAAGCCTGGGAAGGGGGTAATACCCACGGAGCTTCCCAGGCTACTAATCTAATATCAGCCCCCAGCTGAATACGTAGCCTTTACTAGCTATTAAAATGGGGGACCCCCCCAAAAAAATGACATGGGGTCCCCCCTATTTTAATAGCTAGCAAAGGCTAGGCAGACAGCTGGGGGCTGATATTAATAGCCCAGGAAGGGTGCCATGAATATTGGCCCCCTCCCTGGCTAGAAACACCAGCCGTCAGCCGCCCCACAAATGGCGCATCCATAGGATGCGCCAATTCTGGCACTTAGCCTCGCTCTTCCCACTGCCCTGTAGCGGTGGCAGTGGGGTAATAGGGCTGGGGTTGATGTCAGCTTATATTGCCAGCTGACATCAAGCCCAGGTTAGTAATTGAGAGGCGTCTATAAGACACCCCCATTACTAACCCCATAGTCAAAGTTACAAAAAAACACAAACACCCAGAATAAAGTCCTTTAATTGAAATAAACACACAATTCTTTATTGTTCTAAATTAAACTATACTTACCATCACGCCCATTCCAGCTAAAGCCAACGATCTCCTGCAATAAAAGAAAAATAATAAACCAACATCATCCTTCCCAGGACAGCTTCAGCTCTGCTACATTCAAATGACAGGCTGGACCGCAGCAGAACGCTGCCATCCAGCTTGCCATGCCGCAGACACTGAGAAGCACAGTCTTGCTTGCGCTCCTCAGTGTCTGGCTGTGACGGCATCCCGATGAGCCGACAATGAACTCAGCTCACCTCATGCACGTCACTGACAGCGTGGGAGAATTCTCCTGCGCATGCGGTGAGCGTGAGAGAATTCTCCTGCTGAAGCGCTGAGCGCAGGAGAATTCTCCCACGCTGTCAGTGACGTGCATGAGGTGAGCTGAGTTCATTGGACATGACCTCGGCTCATCTGGATGCCGTCACAGCCAGACACTGCAGAGCGCAAGCATGCCTGCGCTTCTCAGTGTCTGCGGCACGGCAAGCTGGATGGCAGCTTGGGTAAGCTGGATGGCAAGCTGGGTCCAGCCTGTTTAATTTAGAACAATAAAGAATTGTGTGTTTATTTCAATTAAAGGACTTTTTCTGGGTGTTGTGTTTTTTTTAAATACTTTACTAGAAATTCATGGCGGTCATGTCTAATATTGGCGTGACCCCATGTATTTCGGGCTTAGGGCCAGCTGATAATGCCAAGCTGGCCCTAACCCCTTCATTACCCAGTGAGCCACCGCACCAGGGCCCTGGATGAGTTGGGTACAGCGCCAGAAGATGGCGCTTCTATGAACGCGCCATTTTCCGGGGTGAATTTCATGAAATAATTTAAAAAAAAAAATACGTGGGGCTTCCCTCTATTTTTGTGTCCAGCCAGGTACAACTAGGCAGCTGGGGGCTGGAATCCGCAGCGCAGGGAGGCCCAAGCTTTCTGGGCCCCCCCCGCTGCAAATTGCAGTCCGCAGCCACCCCGGAAAATGGCGCGTTCATAGAAGCGCCATCTTCTGGCGCTGTACCCAACTCATCCAGGGCCCTGGTGCGGTGGCTCACTGGGTAATAAAGGGGTTAGGGCCAGCTTGGTATGATCAGCTGGCCCTAAGCCCGAAATTCATGGGGTCACGCCAATATTAGACATGACCGCCATGAATTTCTAGTAGAGTATTTAAAAAAAACACAACACCCAGAATAAAGCCCCCAGCTGTCTGCCTAGCCTTTGCTAGCTATTAAAATAGGGGGGCCCCACGTAATTTTTTTGGGGGGGTCCCCCATTTTAATAGCTAGTAAAGGCTACGTATTCAGCTGGGGGCTGATATTAGTAGCCTGGGAAGCTCCGTGGGTGTTACCCCCTTCCCAGGCTTCAAACATCTGCCCCAGCTGTCTGCTTAACCTCCGCTAGAGACTAAAATTACGGGGAACCCCACGCCAATTTGTTTTTAAATAAATAATTTATACTATATGACAAGTACAGTAATCAACACTGTCACTGTACTTCATATATATGTGACTGACATGTTTTTATCTATCTAATCTATGTGTGATGCTCTATCTTTCTATTCTAAATTGTCGGGTACCGCTGCTGAATTGCCGGCCGGCTTTTTTAAAGAGACGGTGCATGAAAACTCTATTATTTTTTTTAATAAATCCTTTACACTAAATGACAAGTACAGTAAGCTGAGCGCTGCCATCCAGCTTGTCATCCTTCAGAGACACTGCAGAGCGCAGGCATTATGGGAACTTCCGATTCCGGTATTCGATATTGTAAAAGTATCGGAACTCAGTATCAGAACTCCGATACAGCGAATATCGGTCGATACCCGATATTTCAGTATCGGAATGCTCAACACTAACTTTAACCTAATTGCAACCAGAAGTTCTTGGCTAGCCTGAAGATGCATGAGGTTTCAGCATGCTGTGGAGGTAAAAGGAGGCCCCAATGACTTTACAGTGGACAGTGAGCAGCAGAGGTGACTATTGAGGTATTAGTTGACTTATTTTTCTACATCTTACGTTTATTATGCCCTGGGGTCTCTCCAGACCCCAGAGCATAATCAAGGACATTCAATACTAGGAGAATAAATTCGCTGCAAATTAAATTTCCTTGTAAATTCAGCGCGGTTTGGTGAATGAATCTCATCAGGTTCACTCATGGTTGGGCAGAACTTGGCTGGGAGAAGGTGTCTGACAAATTCATCATAAATTACACCACAAAAGTGATGTAAATTATGACAGACTTGCACTCCAGTCTGTGACTTACCTACATTTCTTCTGGTAGCGCATGACAGCTGAAAGATGCACCAAATTCATTAAGAGGCTCGTCCACCAGTCTTGATGAATTGGTCCTATATCTTACTTTTAAAAATTCAGGGCAACCCCAGGGGATATATTTTCATTTAATGCCTTGCAACCAGTTTCATTAATAAAAATATTTAAGGGAATTTCCATATAAGCATATTACATTAATCATTAATTTTATGAATTTATTTAATTTCAATAAATCTATAAATGGTATTAGTTTCATGCAAACTAAGATCCATTAAAAAAATCACAACAAATTATCCATTAGTGTTAACATAAAATGAGCGAAAATCCATAATAAAAATTCAAATTGAAGGCATAGCTGAAAATCACATACCGTATGAATATTTTTCTAGTGTCAATGCTGAACAAGAAAGAAATCAAGAAAAACTCAGCAGTGAATGGCATATAGCGTATATTGTAGCTATAGAGCGGTGGAGCGGTTCCCTCTAGTGGTGAGCTATATGTAATAGGCTCAGAGATGTCAGCGCTCCCGTCTCCTGTCCATAGTAGGTACAGTTGATAATATATTATATAACTCTTTATTATCAAGCTAATTTTCTTATAATGGTAAAAGCTCCCAGTACAAGCCGAGTTTATCCAGACAGAATAGATCAGTTTTATATGCTACAAGCTACAAATTATCACTATTCGCTGTCTGTAGGTGTTTCTTCGCCCAGCTCTAAACCTAATGAAGCAGAGCTGCAGTGTAAAGCATTACCTGGGACCAAGCAGCAAACTGAACTTATAGAAATACCTCTTCAAGCCACAACAAATCCTATGAGACTGAATGATGCTTGTATATATGTCATTGATCTGTTCACACTGGAGTTATGGTTTCTGTTATTACTCAAGCCATAGCAGTTATGATGGATCCATTCTATAATGGAGCCTAACAGGTGACTGAACACGTGGTTGTCCATTTTTTGGGGCACCAGCCACGTTTTCAGTATTGCACTACAGATGCAAAAAAAAAACATATATACTGCCTTTTGTTGATTATAAAAGGTGTAGAAATTGAACAGAACAGTTCTTGTGTTTGAGTGAATATGTCTCTGTGTACATAGGTCTCCAAAATCAAAGTTCCTTGTTCATTCGAATACGGCATATTGGACACACTCATATACAACACTATTGCCCTCCACATAGAGCACCACTCGGCTGGCACAGAAGGGCAACGGGGCTCATTCATTTCTTCAATAAGCATTACCCTGTACAGATCACACAAGGGGAACAGATTTCTGTTTTTGTCACCCACCCTCCATTGACATAAAATGGGTTAGACATTCTTCCATTTTCTGTACAGGACAGCATGGGCAGCAGATTATATACTATTCTGGCTGCCAAAAAGCAACACAAAGCTACCATATTCCCTAATGATAGTGTGTACAGAGCTTAAATAGTCAGTACATTTGCTCTTATCGGAATATTTGATTTTGAGCAGTGTTAGTAGTAATCAATGAAAGTATTGCTTTACACATCCAGTTGTAATAGATTATCACAACAGCAAGTCCATTTGCTTTAAAGGGGACCTGACAGCTGATACTTTCTGCCCGTGGATCAGGAAGCATATACAGTTATATGAAAAAGTTTGGGCACCCCAATTAAATCTTACGCTTAATGTTTTATAAAAATTGGTGTTTTTGCAACAGCTATTTCAGTTTGATATATGTAATAACTGTTGGACACAGTAATGTTTCTGCCTTGAAATGAGGTTTATTGTACTAACAGAAAATGTGCAATCTGCATTCAAACAAAATTTGACAGGTGCATAAGTATGGGCACCTCACCAGAAAAGTGACATTAATATTTAGTAGATCCTCCTTTTGCAAAAATAACAGCCTCTAGTCGCTTCCTGTAGCTTTTAATGAGTTCCTGGATCCTGGATGAAGGTATTTTTGACCATTCCTCTTTACAAATCAATTCCAGTTCAGTTAAGTTTGATGGTCGCCGAGCATGGACAGCCCTCTTCAAATGATCCCACAGATGTTCAATGATATTCAGGTCTGGGGACTGGGATGGCCATTCCAGAACATTGTAATTGTTCCTCTGCATGAATGCCTGAGTAGATTTGGAGCGGTGTTTTGGATCATTGTCTTGCTGAAAGCTCCATCCCCTGCGTAACTTCAACTTTGTCACTGATTCTTGAACATTATTGTCAAGAATCTGCTGATACTGAGTGGAATCCATGCGTCCCTCAACTTTAACAAGATTCCCGGTGCCGGCATTGGCCACACAGCCCCAAAGCATGATGGAACCTCCACCAAATTTTACTGTGGGTAGCAAGTGTTTTTCTTGGAATGCTGTGTTTTTTTGCTGCCATGCATAACGCCTTTTTGTATGACTAAACAACTGAATCTTGGTTTCATCAGTCCACAGGACCTTCTTCCAAAAAGAAATTGGCTTCTCCAAATGTGCTTTTGCATACCTCAGCCGACTCTGTTTGTGGCGTGCTTGCAGAAATGGCTTCTTTAGCATCACTCTCCCATACAGCTTCTCCTTGTGCAAAGTGCGTTGTATAGTTGACCGATGCACAGTGACACCATCTGCAGCAAGTTGATGCTGCAGCTCTCTGGAGGTGGTCTGAGGATTGTCCTTGACTGATCTCACCATTCTAAATCATGCAAAGATCGGAATACAATGCTCGGACTGGCCGGTGGATCTTCTGACCCGAACGTGACAACTGTATAGAAATACATGAAGCTGTAACGCTCGGGTCTGGAGAGCCATCGGCTAGTCCATGCACTGTGTTCTGATCTCGGCCCAATTTATATGGCTGTCTGACTGCACCCCACCCGATCCGAGCGGAACAGCACATGTATTTCTATGCAGCTGTCACGCTCGGTTCGGGAGACTCGCCGGCCAGTCTGTGCATTGCGTTCTGATTTTGGTCCAATTCACACGACCGTCTGACTGCGTCCTAATAACATATAACACAACACATTTTTTTCAACCAGACAATCCCTGAACACAAATATTTACTAAAAAAAAATGTCATTTTGTTTTAAATTTTGTAACATCAGATGCAAAATTTAAATAGTTATATAACTATAACACAGAAATGCAGAAGCCTTATCAGTCAAATTCAAGTAAATGCCGAGATATATTTTTCCTGCAAGAGCATGGATAAAATATTTATGTTATTCCTCAAGCTTGTTCCCCTCCACATATATTAGGGATGCATCACTTTCCTGCATACCGCATCAGTTTACATTTACATGTGACCTGGAAAAAAAGCGTGAAATACCGAGGAATTCCCATGGGAAGGTCCAGGTTACACGTGCATCTATAGTGAACAATTTATGATCCCCATTTCTATACAGAATGTTATTTTTATTTTCTTTTTGGCATGCAGCCTATTACCTGAAGTAAGCTTGTTCATTACCAGCAAGCTGACATTTCCATGGCTACTACGTCCAAAGAAAATAGTTAAAATGGATTTTTGATTGTCCTGGGAAGCGGAAATACCTTTTTTTGTATTAACAGCAGTTTAGTGTCCCTGAACTGAAAAATTACATTATTGGCTGAGACAAGAGAATTTACCTTTGTCCTAGCCTCAGCCAAAAGTTAGTCAGTAAGACACAGTATATACCATACAGTATATTAATAATATCACGTACAGAGTTACATCTTCATGGCTCCAATGACACGGGTTTATTAATGGAGGAATGGCTGACTGTGGGGAGCCGATAGTCTATACAGCCAGGTACGTAGATTATATTACATATGGTGTAACCTATACTTTGGTAGGCTATACATTATGAGGATATTAGAATTCCCCAAGGACAATTAGTGGGATTAAAGAGGTCAAGAATCAGCTCTTCCCTACAATTTCTTCTGCACATATTTTAGACATATAATACTGATATGTCTACATGCTGCTCATAATATAGAATATATGATGCATGAATCATCCTACAATACACAGAATAGCCATAAAATGAAAACCACAGACAGGACATTGATTATCTGGTGGCAATAGCACCTGTCATTGGGTGTTATATATTAGGCAGCAAGTTAGCAGTCAGTTTGCAAATTTAATGTGCAGTCGTGACAAGTGATAAATTATGATTGCTATGCAACTGGGTCAGAACACTTTCAAAAAGATTTTTTATGGGGTTTCTGGTATGTAGTGGTTATTACTATAAAAAGAGATCCCAATAAGAATAACCAACCAGTGACCAGCTTCAAACCTCATTGATGCACCCAGGGAGCAAAGGCTGATCCAACAAAAGAGTTAAAGAGGTCGTCCACTACTTTAACATTGATAACTAATTCTTAGGTTTGATCATCAATGTCTGATCAGTGGGGGTGCGGCATCCGGCACCCCGGCCGATCAGCTGTTCTCAGTGGTGGCCAAAAGTGCTCCGTTATGGAGCTGCTCCATCTACTGATAGTTGCCTCAGTCAGGTACTATTCAAATCAATAGGGGGGAGGATGTGCAGTACCCAGCCCCAGCCACTATCAGTAGATGGAGCAGCTCTGTAACTGAGCACATTTGCCCGCCGCTGGCACCGAGAACAGCTGATCGGCGGGGTGCTGAGTGCTGGACCCCCACCGATCGGACATTGATGACCTATCCTCCAGATATATCCTCCAGATAAGTAATCAATGTAAAAATTATTGGACAACATTACTGCCTGCTCTGAATAAAAAGCATCAGAATTGACAGTGCTGTGTATGGGGCTGTATATCAGGTTAAGTGGTCACAGACGGGTCAAAGTGCCCATGCTGACGCTTGTCCAGGGCCAACCCTATTATGAACATGTGAGCACCAGAAATGGTCAAGGGAGCAAATGAAGAAGATAAATCACATTTCTTTATATCATGTGGATAGCCGGATGCTTTTCTTGGGAAGCTAATGCATCAGGATGCACTATGTGAAGATAGCAAGTCCGAGAAGGCAAAGTGATGCACTGGGTAACGTTTTGCTGGAACCATGATACTTTGACGCATACTAGCTACCTAAACATTACTGCAGACCAAGTACACTGAAACATGACAAAAAGTATTCTATAACTGCAGTATCCAATTAATAAGGACAGTGTGCCCAAATACATGGCAACAATTGGTCAGGAATAGTTTGCAAAACTTGACAAAGAGAACAAGGGGTTGACTGCAATCTGATCCTTTCAATCTGATCAAGCATGCTTGGCAAAAACTAGTTTGATTGGTGGAGGCCCCACCGAACAATTGACCAATCTTAAAGGATCTGTCAGCAGGTTTTGCTATGGAATCTGAGAGCAGCACAATGTAAAGAACCTGGTTTAAGGGATGTGTCACTTACTGGGCTGCTTAAAGCGGTTTTGATAAAATTCTTGTCTTCTCTGCTGTAGATGTAGCAGTGCTATGAATGCGGAGCTCTGTATAATCAAGCCCACACCCCTGATTGGCAGCTGTGTACACTGTGCATTGTCAGTAAGTTGCCAATCAGTGGTGGAGGCGGGGTTCACAGATTAGCTGGACTACTGGGCACATGACACCTAGTCCAGCAGTATTAATCTTCTTCTGATAAAACATTGTATTGAAACTACAGCAAGCTGCTAAGTGCTGGGATCAGGCTCTCACCCCTACATTATGCTGTACTCAGATTAAATAGCAAAATCCTGCTGACAGATTCCCTTAAAGGAACTGCTGCTTACATCACCTGCAAAGGTCTTGTGAAGTCCATGTTTTGTCTGGTCAGAGCTGTTCTGGCAGCACAAAGGGAAACAACTAAATATTAAGCAATTGGTTTTATAAACCATCTGTCACTAGATTTCACAATACAAACTGTAAACCTTATTAAATAAATCCCTTATACCTGATGAGGCTAGTGTGTTTACTTTGAAAATCCATGTCTGAGTAGCTGGTTAATCCTTTTTAAAAGTTGTTCCACCTGATATTTAAATTCGCATTTAATCATAAAGAGTTCAAATTAATACTGGACTGTAAATTTTTCATAAACGATTACATTGCCTTTCTAACATGGATTTTAACAGTATGTACTCCAGCCTCATTGGATAAAACAGATCTATTTAATAATGATTTTTTTTCCTATCTTTTACATTTATTGCAGTGTTTCAAACATTATAAAATTCTTTTATTACTAATCATACTAATTATTGGAGAGGAAAAGGAAGGTTATCTTGGCTACTTTGTATGTAACTTACCTCTACAATGCTGGTGTAAATTGGTCCTTAAAGAGACAAAATTCCCAATAAAAGTGTTGATCTACAGTACATAGTGTCAAGAAAGGAGTCTGAGGGGAAAAAAACCTACTCTGCAAGCAAAAAAAGGCAAATTGCTCTCACTTCTCACCTTCCATATGATAAAGGACAACTGAGGCTAGAAGAGCCTTGAATGCAACAGTGCTTGGAACTAAGGGATCATCATTATCCAAAAAGGAATTACGGTTTCTACAAAATCTACGTATGTGTCCTTCTTTAATTATGCTCTTGGCTTAACAAATCTCTAGAAAATGGTGCATGATAACCATCTTTTAAAAAAAAAACAACATTATTTATGTGTCTGTAAGTAGCCACTCGGTGAATATGATGTGATTGGCAGCTAGTCAAAGCTTTTACTAGCTGGTCGTAAAGTTGTATTAAATTTGTTTTGTGATCATTTGGAGATCTTAACCAAATTCAAGAAAAGGTAATGCTGCACACTTGCAACTATAGAAATCAACGGTCACAAGTTTAGGAACAATTGCCATATAGTATTATCTTTAAAAGGTAACCAGTCGGGACTAATCTGCGTGTGACTCGAAAGCTTGATTTTTAAGTGCTGGCACATCAGTTGTCTACAAAACAGATAACCCAAAGAAAAAAAGAAAATGTTGCTACAGAATATCTCCCAAATAAAGTTATTCCCTCTGGCAAAGCTGGGTGAAACGCGCGTTGGGGTGCAGAGCCACACACCTAAACAAGGCTCCATATTATTGATTTGTAACTTTGTATTTAGGGATGAGTGGACCTGGTCCAAAGTTCAAAGTTAGTTTCGGGTACCAGAACTATACCCAAACTTGAACCAGAACCCGAACCCCATTGAAAACAATGGAGACCCAAAATTTGGATCTGGAAAAAAATTCTCTCTGTCTCTCTGCAACGGAATTCTGGGAGAAGTTCATGTTCAGCGATTAGCACTGGACACTAACTGTCCAGTACGAACATCTAACTTTTAAGTTTGATTTTGTCATCACTATTTCTATTTAATAATCTTTTAAATGATGTATATGCAACCCACTAGGGAATGTACTGCATTGATATATGGTCATACTATTTATATACTGTACTGTCTTGGGTGGTATGTTGTTAACCTTCCATTCAGCTACTCAGCTTTTATCTTCATAAAAAATAGTGAAATTTGATATTTAATAAAGTTTGAAATATTTGTGTGATATTCTGTGGCACCATTTTCTTTTTTCTTTGGTGTATCTATTGGTATTCAGGTGCATCTTTCTTATTCAGCCAGACATTTTCGACATAGCAATATTGGTTGCTGTTTTCTACAAACTAGGTATCATTTTATTGATATACTAGGACCTATACAGCCATACCACTAGTTTTAGCCCTTTCAAGTTACCTTTAGACATTTTTTACTGATGTAACAAAACAAGAAGGTGTTGACTGAGCCTTTTTTTTTTGTTGAATAACTTTTACGGTTACAAGACTTGGGCCCTGACTCACCTAAGAGCATAAATGCAGCGCCGCTAATGTCTCCTTTTGCTGTGTAAAGACTGATAAGTTTTGCTGTTCCTACATTGCTGAATGACACCTTAAGATACTCTGTGTCACCATTCTTTGAACAGTGAGGCCACCATGACTGGTTGTGTAAAGGGGAGAATCCTTTTTTATAGAAGAGGTCATTGTAAAATGGAAACTCTCTTTATTGATTCCGTCTAAACTTTGAGTATGACATTGGGTATGATCATTAAGAAAAGCAGATAAAGTTATACATAGATAAATCTTGAACACAACCCATTAGTTAAGTTGGAAGAGGCACATAAGAATCTGGGTTTTATAAGTCATCTTCCATGCAATTTGCCTTCAATTTTAGAATGATGATTATAAAACAATCGCATTTTAATTCAACAAGGGCTTATAGTTTTGGCCAGTTGCCCAACATGGGGTGTCTGTGATCACTTTTAGCATACAGCCAACTGTTGATTGAACTCATATTTGCTGCTTTTGGGTGAAAGTTTTGCCATACGGCGGTATGAATTATGAGTCTCGTTAAACGACTTGATATGATATTCAATATAAAAACTTTAATTGGGGTAAATTATATATAAACAGCCACAGGAAGCAAATGAGAAGCGGTATTTTTCTCTCAAGTATTCTTAATGCATAAAGCGCATTTTCCAGATCTAAGCTCTGTAAATATATGTTAATGAAGGAGAACAAGCTTATAATTGCCGGGCAAGTGAATATAGTCTTATTAGATGCTGAGAAAATGTACCATAATGAAGATGCCAATCTGACGAGTAGATTATTCTTGCATATACTCTGATATTGTAGATTTCCCTATAGTAACATACAAGCGTTCCAGGGTGCGCGGATGTAAACTCCAACACCAGGTAGGTTATATAGATCCAGCCTTCTCTGAGTCTTTACACAATAAAGTTTTATTAACATATTCTCCACTTTTCTAGAATAGTAACTTACTAAGTTCATGCAGCTTTATCTGTGGTCTTATGGAAAACAATAGATTTCAATGTCATAATCAAAGGTGTCTAATTATATTCCAGCGACAAAGGATTCAGGGATTACTACATTTCTGTATGGAAAGATCTATGGAGGGGATACCCTCTTACCTTCCCACTACTCTTTATGGATGAATCGTGGACAACCCTAAACTGTACCTGCTCAATTGTTCTTTCCAAGATTGGACAAACATTATCCACAGTGTTACACTAAATTTGTTCTGATATTTGAATTCATGTCAAAGCTTTTATTGTAAAAACAACCAGTTTTCCATCTGTCCTTGACTTTAGGTGAGTGTCGTAAGGAAGACAATACAGTACAGTGCAATAACAAACACTGATAAAGCTGTGAATCAGCGAAGAATACAATATACAGTATATCAAGTCACTAAGCGCTAATTGTTGGTGACCGATACAGAGCACAGGAGCAGAGAAGGCAATGATGGGTGAGCGCTGTGCATGATGCCAGCAAGAGCTGAGACAAGCAACAATCTTTGATTTACCTGTATCACTCTCTCTCGCACATCACAAAGTGTGATTCACTCTTGACATGAACATTTTCTATATGTAGTGTTTGATCACACCACTCTTTTTTTCTAATGGGTGATTGGAAGGTGTTAGGTATGACTCTATTTTATGTGTTTCAGTTATCACATATCCAGTACAGCTATAACGTCTACACAGCAGCGTACACATATCGCCAGATGTTTATGTTGTGATTAGTGGAATTACTCCATAATCCTCAAAATAAATGAATAATTAAATAATATAATAATAATAACAACAATAATTATTATTATATCATTATTTAATTATTGATTTATTTTGAGAATTATGGAGTAGTTGGATTAATCACAACATAAAGATATTAGATTTGTGATTCACTTTCTGCTGCACAATTAATAAGTAAATGTATTATAGGACCACTAAATCAATAAATCTGTTTAATCCAGGAGATTGTTTCATGGACCACTAATTGTTCTTGCCTCTCTAGTTTTTGATTGTACATCCTTCTACGATATGATTAGATAGGATATAATAAAACTCTTGCACTTTGAAACTTTGAAAGGAGTAAGGTGTAAAGCAAGCGCCCCTCTAATTTTCTGTAATATAAATGTGTACTTTCCTAAATCTACAGAACAGGTGCACGTATCATGTCACGTAGCCTTACAGCTGGTGGCCGTACAGCATAAAGGATGAATGAGATGACCAGGAGTCAGTTATACCAATGACAGTACAATGCACCCTGACCTGGCACCTATGCCACCTGGTAGTGATGCTGCTTGCTGACATAAAGCACTAAGGGTTCATGCACATTATATATTAAGGGCAAGGCTAGTTTATAATGAAACCCATCACATTACAACAATGAGTTTGTCACCTAGCTATGTGCACTGCACGCTGAGTTACCATAGTGCAGTAGGGTCACTTGCACCTCTATAATAAAGCAGAGATGGCAGCATTGTGGATGTTTACAGCAGTATGGCAAACTCCTCTCTGCTATATTGGCACATTTAGCACTTCTATATAGGCTTTGGTGTGGAAAGCCATAATATATGGGAAGCCCTGCTCTGTAAATGCGATGAAGATAAGATTGGGAAATGTATTAACAAAAAAAGTGTCACAAGTCCTGTAAGTCCATATGTTGTAGTCTGCTCACCAATAGCTGTTTATGGCTTATATGTTAGCAAATGGCATACAAAGCAGAAGAATAAATGGGCAACATGGGCTGTAGCTGTCACTCCACATTACCTCTAACACCAGTGTTTGGAAGGGTTCTTTAATAATTTAAAGGAATCCCCCGCCAAGCTCCAGTACATGCAGTAAAGTGTAATGCAATAATGAAAAGCACTGGTGGTGCAAAATGCACAGTGTATACAGTGCTGTATACTCATTTACTATCCAATGCTGTCATTTCACACGTGCTATGCAGAATAGAAACTACTGTTAGTAAAGTGATGGTAAGGGGTAACAGTCAGAGATCACCTTCCATAATGTTAGCTGGATGCAATCTGTAACCAGGTAATGCAGGTATTGAATAGGAAGAGTGCAAAGTGATAACAAGAAATGTAGGAAAGTTGTCATCCACTAGTAATAATTACAGTAGAATAATAAAAGGACAAGTTATCCACATAACCTACCTGTGTGTAGCTAGAGAGTGAAGATGCAGCTAAGTCCTTGTAAAGTTCCTTGCCTGTAGCTGTCTTCCAGCCCCTGTAGTTACATAAGGGAAATGATCTTACAAGCAGAGGAGTTTGAAAATACCTCTGGAAACCCCATCTCCAGTCTCAGTGCCTAAAGAAGATGAGGGCTGCCTGGAGCAATGAAGCTGTTCCAAGATCTTATTAGTGCTGATGGAGTACTAGAGCCACTCAGGAAGGAGAAGGAGATGTGGAGTGGAGAAAGTGGGATGGAAGGAGTGAGAGGTCTGTGGTAAGAAGACAGCACATACAATGAGAACAATCCACCTTCACTAGCTCATCACAAGCTCAGGCTACAACCAGCTGCTCTCCACAACACCGAGCCTAAGCGCCCTCTAGTGGATGCTTTTCATTATCACAACTAGGATGTACTGCTGAATTCCCATGGGTGCATCCTGAGCATTCTCATGCTGTAGACACACATTAGCCAGACTTTCCTAAAGCCCTAAAGCTGGGGAAAAACCCTTTTGAATACGCTGTGATAAATGACATATCATTGTCTTTAGAAAAAAATTGCAATGTGTTAAATAACAGAACGGGATATGAAATATGTTACCAATCTCAGTAAGCAATTATTCTGTGTATGTTTCTTTATTTTAAATGAGTATAAATTGATGTACCAGTAAATATCCAAAATAAAATACTTATGAGACAAGGTGATATATATATATATATATATATATATATATATATATATATATATATATATATATATATATATATATACATATATATATATATATATATATATATATATATATATATATATATATATATATATACACACACACACACACACACACATATATATATACACACATACAGTGGCAGACACAGATAGAAAATGGTCCCTGTGCAAGAACACTATATGCCCCTTTGTGTCACAAAAAGCTACTTACTGTTTTGGGTGTCAAAATGAGTCCCCTCCCTTACCTCTTGGGCGACTGTTGCAGCAGCACAGGTTTCACCAATGAGATAGATATATATATATATATATCATTGGTATATACACTGCTCAAAAAATAAAGGGAACACTTAAACAACAGAATATAACTCCAAGTAAATCAAACTTCTGTGAAATCAAACTGTCCACTTAGGAAGGAAGCAGGAAGCAACACTGATTGATAATCAATTTCACATGCTGTTGTGCAAATGGAATAGACAATAGATGGAAATTATTGGCAATTATCAAGACACCTTCAATAAAGGAGTGGTTCTGCAGGTGGGGACCACAGACCACATCTCAGTACCATCTCAGTACCAATGCTTTCTGGCTGCTGTTTTGGTCACTTTTGAATGTTGGTTGTGCTTTCACACTCGTGGTAGCATGAGACAGACTCTACAACCCACAGAAGTTTCTCAGGTAGTGCAGCTCATCCAGGATGGCACATCAATGCAAGTTGTGGCAAGAAGGTTTGCTGTGTCTGTCAGCGTAGTGTCCAGAGGCTGGAGGCACTACCAGGAGACAGGCCAGTGCACCAGGAGACGTGAAGGGGGTCGAAGGAGGGCAACAACCCAGCAGCAGGACCACTACCTCTGCCTTTGTGCAAGGAGGAACAGGAGGAGCACTGCCAGAGCCATGCAAAATTACCTCCAGCAGGCCACAAATGTGCATGTGTCTGCACAAATGGTTAGAAACCGACTCAATAAGCATGGTATGAGGGCACAACGTCCACAGATAGGGGTTGTGCTCACAGCCCAACACCGTGCAGGACGCTTGGCATTTGCCACAGAATACCAGGATTGGTAAAGTCGCTAGCACTGGTGCCCTATGCTCTTCACAGATGAAAGCAGGTTCACACTGAGCATGTGACAGACGTGACAGAGTATGGAGATGCCGTGGAGAGCGATCTGCTGCCTGCAACATCCTTCAGCATGACCGGTTTGGCAGTGGGTCAGTAATGGTGTGGGGTGGCATTTCTTTGGAGGGCCGCACAGCCCTCCATATGCTTGCCAGAGGTAGCCTGACTGCTATTAGGTACCGAGATGAGATCTTCAGACCCCTTGTGGGACCATATGCTGGTGCGGTTGGCCCTCGGTTCCTCCTAATGCAGGACAATGCCAGACCTCATGTAGCTGGAGTGTGTCAACAGTTCCTTCAAGATGAAGGCATTGAAGCTATGGACTGGTCCGCCCGTTCCCCAGACCTGAATCCGATTGAGCACATCTGGGACATCATGTCTCACTCCATCCGCCAACGTCACGTTGCACCACAGACTGTCCAGGAGTTGGCGGATGCTTTAGTCCAGGTCTGGGAGGAGATCCCACAGGAGACCATCCACAACCTCAGCAGGAGCATGCCCAGGCATTGTAGGGAGGTCATACAGGCACGTGGAGGCCACACACAATACTGAGCCTCATTTTGACTTGTTTTAAGAACATCACATCAAAGTTGGATCAGCCTGTAGTGTGTTTTTCCACTTTAATTTTGTGGGTGACTCCAAATCCAGGCCTCCATTGGTTAATAAATTTGATTTCCATTGATGATTTTGTGTGATTTTGTTGTCAGCACATTCAACTTTGTACAGAACAAAGTATTCAATGAGAATATTTCATTCATTCAGATCTAGGATGTGTTATTAGAGTGTTCCCTTTATTTTTTTGAGCAGTATATATATATATATATATATATACACACACACACACACACACACATATACACAGGGTGGTCCAAAAGTAGGTGGACAGAAAGTGTAATAAGGTTATGAAGGGGGAGATTTATCAAACATGGTGTAAAGTGAAACTGGCTCAGTTGCCCTTAGCAACCAATCAGATTCCACTTTTCATTCCTCACAGACTCTTTGGAAAATGAAAGGTGGAATCTGATTGCTTGCTAACGGCAACTGAGCCAGTTTCACAGATCTAGTTTTCACAGATAGATCTCCCCCAAATCTGTTTTCTTTTCAGATAATTCAGATAACACATAATGGCAAATAATTTAAATACAGATCAAAGAAAATGGATTTTAACAGAGTATTGGAAATCTCAAAATGCTGAAACCGTTAGAGCAAATTGGGCTGAAACATTTGGTACTCAAGCCCCAAATAGACAAACCATTTACCGCATTCGTGACAAATTCAATGCCACTGGCTCAATCCTTAATGCTCCAAAAACTGGTCGACCCAAAACAGTCTGTACAGAAGATAATAAACAACTTGCCGCTGAAACATTTGTTCATTCAAAGTCCAAAAAAGTCCACCAGAAGAGCCTGAAATCCATTGGGTGGAAAGCTCATCGTCCACGTCTAATTCATGGTCTATTGGAGGATGATCCAGACAGGCGGCTGCAATTTAGTGTTTGATAAATCTCCCCCTTCATAACCTTATTACACTTTCAGTCCACCTACTTTTGGACCACCGTGTGTGTGTGTGTGTGTGTGTGTGTGTGTGTGTGTGTGTGTGTGTGTGTGTGTGTGTGTGTGTGTGTGTGTGTGTGTGTGTGTGTGTGTGTGTGTGTGTGTGTGTGTGTGTGTGTGTGTGTGTGTGTGTGTGTGTGTATATATATATATATATATATATATATATATATATATATATATATATATATATATATATATATATATATATATATATATATATATATATATATATATATATATATATATTCAAATGGAAATAAGGAAAAATGGAAATTATATTCAAATGCACACTATAATTTTGAATAGCAGAGTTGAATTGCACTGAAAAACTATTGGAATTAATACTGTTTTAACTCATGTCATACCCCGGTATATCAGGAGATATAATGCTTGGGCTGCTTGGTAACTGATTGGTATTATAAACAAAATCACATTTTTAGAAATTGTAAGAAAAATGTAACAATATTTAGAGATGGGAAAAGGGTTTACAAACAACCCAGACAAAAAAAAAATGAATGGTTACAGTGAGGTCAATCATAAAAAATAAGAATAAATGAATACCTTTTCATCTGATTCAAACTGGCCAAAATATGTTACATAAAATAACCCAAAAGTAAGAAGTATAGTGGAAAATAGTATTCATGTTTACTGAGAATACTAACGAAGACAGGCAGAAAGTTATCCATCATGCAATACCATCAGGGAGTCATCTGATTGGGTCTATAAGTTCTTATGCAACAGGACAACGACTCCAAACATAAAGACAACTATCTTCAGCGTAAAGAAGAACAAGGAGTCCTGGAAGTGATGATATGGCCCCCACAGATCTCTGATCTCAACATCGAGTCTTTCGGGGAATATATGAAGAGACAGAAGGATTTGCACAAGCCAACATCAACAGGAGATCTGTGGTTAGTTCTCCAAGATGTTTGGAACAACCTTCCTGCTCAGTTCCTTCAAAGATTGTGCGCAAGTGTACCTAGAAGAATTGATTCTGTTTTGAAGGCCAAGCAAGGTCACACTAAATATTAATTTGACTTAAGATTTCTCTTTTGTTCATTCACTTTGCATTTTGTTAACTGATAAAAAGTATTAACACTTCTAACTTCTATTTTTGAAAGCATTCTTGCTATCTAGCATTTTACAAACCTGTCAAAAACTTTAGCACAGAGAGATAGATAAATAGATAGATAGGTAGAAAGATGTTTTCTTTTTTTCAACCTAATGATGGTCTGTTTCTCTTCCACTGACAGCTCTTTGACTACATGTTGTGGGTTCACAGCAACAGCTTCCAAATGCAGATGCCACACCTGGAATCAGCTCAGACCTTTTACCTGCTTAATTGATGATGGACTAATGAAGGAATTGTTCATGCAGCCCACTAAGGAGCCTTTGAGATAATTGTCCAATTAGTTTTGGTTCCTTTAAAAAGAGACAGCTACATACTAAAGAGCTGTAATTACTAAACCCTTACTCCAATAAGGATGTGAATACCTTCAAATTAAAGCTGAGAGTCTGCACTTTAAGCCCATAATGACTTTATAACTGTAACTTGAATATGTTTTAGTATACTGCTAAAATACCAAAACTTGCATCACTGTCCAAATATTTATGGACCTAATTGTAGTTAGATAGACAAAAAAACGTCCCTGAAAATGTAGACAGTATTGTCACTGCAGAGAGATATGTTTTATATTTATGTAACATTATACATAATATTTCACTTATATTCCACTACAAGGATAATGGAAACAATGATTTTAAAGTTCAGGTATAATAACAGAGTGATGCCACAATACAGACATAATGTCAATATCACTGCTCAGGAATAATAAACACAGCGATGTAATAGGACAGTAATAATGTGATGTCAAAAAGCAAAGATGAAGTTCAGTATCCTGTTCCCTGATGTCCCAGTACTACTGTAGTCATGGTAACAATGTGCAATACAAAAATAAGTCAACATAGCCTTAATTCATCATTATCTTGGCGTAAAATTGGTTCTAAGAGTGACTTTTATGTTTGTGGCTTATTCATTATTTAACTTGTGCATTTGATTAAGTTAACTTTAGTTGGTTTCATTTGTTTTTGTTTTGTTTGGCATAATAAGCGTGGTTTTTCTTATCCAGATATTTTAGCCTAATTCATCATTTAGGTTTTTTCAAAATGTTACAACAATTTTGTGCAATAGTATTCCAGTACCCAAATGGAGTACAAAACCTGTCTTGTTATTATCGTGCAGATGAAGATTACCGTGTGGCATTTTAAAGGATCATTCGTCATCTTGCTCTAATCTGGTGAAAAAGAAGTCAAAGAAGGAAAATAGATTTTGAACAAAAGCAAAAATGCTATCAACTGAGTGTGGCATTTTAAAGAATTTGGTTTAAAAAAACAGCAGTGAAAACCACAAGACAAAGTATAAAAGTAATTAAAAAAATGAATATGATGAATTGAATTCTATATATTGTCAAACATACAGTGGTGGCCAAAAGTATTGGCACACCTGCAATTCTGTCAGATAATACTCAGTTTCTTCCTGAAAATGATTGCAATCACAAATTCTTTGGCCTTATTATCTTCATTTAATTTGCTTGCAAGGAAAAAACACAAAAGAGAATGAAGCAAAAATCAAATCATTGATCATGTCACACAAAACTCCAAAAATGGGCCAGACAAAAGTATTGGCACCCTCAGCCTAATACTTGGTTGCACAACCTTTAGCCAAAATAACTGCGAACAACCGCTTCCGGTAACCATCAATGAGTTTCTTACAATGCTCTGCTGGAATTGTAGACCATTCTTCTTTGGCAAACTGCTCCAGGTCCCTAATATTTGAAGGGTGCCTTCTCCAAACTGCCATTTTGAGATCTCTCCACAGGTGTTCTATGGGATTCAGGTCTGGACTCATTGCTGGCCACCTTAGAAGTCTCCTTTCTCTCAAACCATTTTATAGTGCCTTTCGAAGTGTGTTTTGGGTCATTGTCCTGCTGCAAGACCCATGACCTCTGAGGGAAACTCCGCTTTCTCACACTGGGCCCTACATTTTGCTGCAAAATTTGTTGGTAGTCTTTAGACTTCATAATGCCATGCACACGGTCAAGCAGTCCAGTGCCAGAGGCAGCAAAGCAACCCCAAAACATCAGGGAACCTCCGCCATGTTTGACTGTAGGGACCGTGTTCTTTTCTTTGAATGCCTCTTTTTTTATCCTGTACACTCTATGTTGATGCTTTTTCCCAAAAAGCTCTACTTTTGTCTCATCTGACCAGAGAAAATTCTTCCAAAACGTTTTAGGCTTTCTCAGGTAAGTTTTGGCAAACTCCAGCCTGGCTTTTTTATGTCTCGGGGTAAGTGGGCTCTTCCTGGGTATCCTACCATACAGTCCCTTTTCATTCAGACGCCGACGGATAGTACGGGTTGACACTGTTGTACCCTCAGACTGCAGGGCAGCTTGAACTTGTTTGGATGTTAGTCGAGGTTCTTTATCCACCATCCACACAAACTTGCGTTGAAATCTCTCATCAATTTTTCTTTTCCGTCCACATCTAGGGAGGTTAGCCACAGTGCCATGGGCTTTAAACTTCTTGATGACTGCGCACGGAAGACACAGGAACATTCAGGTCTTTGGAGATGGACCTGTAGCCTTGAGATTGCTCATGCTTCCTCACAATTTGGTTTCTCAAGTCCTCAGACAGTTCTTTGGTCTTCTTTCTTTTCTCCATGCTCAATGTGGTACACACAAGGACACAGGACAGAGGTTGAGTCAACTTTAATCCATGTTAACTGGCTGCAAGTGTGATTTAGTTATTGCCAACACCTGTTAGGTGCCACAGGTAAGTTACAGGTGCTGTTAATTACACGAATTAGAGAAGCATCACATGATTTTTCAAACAGTGCCAATACTTTTGTCCACCCCCTTTTTTAGGTTTGGTGTGGAATTATATCCAATTTGGCTTTAGGAGAATTCTTTGTGTTTTTTCATTGAAGACAAATTAAATGAAGATAATAATACCAAAGAATTTGTGATTGCAATCATTTTCAGGAAGAAACTGAGTATTATCTGACAGAATTGCAGGGGTGGCAATACTTTTGGCCACCACTGTAGTAATGTCATGCTACAAAGACAATAAACTGTGTTTAGTCAGAGGAAAGGGTCATTGCATTTAGTGTGTTACAGGACGATTACAGTGTGTTACAGGACAATCTCACAAAACAGAAATAACAAAAATAATGATGTCACAGCTAATGGTTAAGAACCACAGTGATGTCACAGAAAAACTATGCTAAGCAGAACATCATAATTCAAGAAGAATGCACATATCATTTCCAATGCCACCAAAAAGGGAACCGCTTTGACTCTTCTGACCACCGGCACTGAAGGAACGTTTGGCAGAATAAGTTGGCACTTTATGGAATGCACTCTAGAATGGATCGGATTTCCTCTTCTTTTCAATGCTGCTATGCTAACCTTATGCTAAAAACCCTCAGAGATGGTCAAGGTTTATAGATCTCTTTCCTAAAGCTTTACTATCCAAAATAGGAGGGTTGTCCCCTTTCTCCCACTTTGTTCACTCTTAAAAAAGATATTTTAATTCAACGGATAAGGCAAGACCCTGATATCTTAGGATTCATACTGTTGAAAACCTCAGTGGCTTTTGCCAACCATATTTTTTTCTGTCCATTCAAACTCTATTCGGAGATCATTTGTTTTTGGACTTTATACCTCTCTCCAGGAGAGAAAAGTATTGACACAATATGTTTGTGATGATCCAGTGGCTTACTGGGTTAACGCGCCTGTCTTGTAAACAGCAGGTCATGAGTTCGAATCCACCAACACAAAATGTTGGGGTCACTTTCGATACCTACATATATAGATAAATATAGATACTTAATAAGTCCAGATCTAAATCTCATTGAACACTTGTATAGATCTTGAAATTGCTATTGGGAGAAGATGCCTTAAAATAAGAGAGACCTGGAGCAGTTTGCAAAAGAAGAGTGCTCCAAAATTCCAATTGAGAGGTGTAAGAAGCTTGTTGATGGTTATAGGAAGCGATTGATTGCAGTTATTTATTCCAAAAGGTGTGCAACCAAATATTAAGCTGAGGGTGTCAACAATTTTGTCGGGCCCATTTTTGGGGTTTAATGTGAAATTATGTCCAATTTGCTTCTTTTTTCATTTTTTTTTGTGTTGTTCCAAAACACATAAAGGAAATAAACATGTGTATAACAAAACATATGTAATTGCAATAATTTTCTAGGAAAAATACTTCATTTTCTGGAACAGTTTCCAGGGTGCCAACACTTTCGACCATGACTGTACATACAGAGACATGCTGGATACACAGATCAGATGCATACACAGATCACATACATACAGAGATATGCTGCATACACAAATCACATACTGTACATACCCAGATCACATACATACACAGATAACATATACACAAAGACATGCTACATATACAGATCACATACATACAGAGATCACATACATACACGGCCTTGCACCACTGAGGTCTTGGGTTCAAATCCCATAAAGGAGGAAAACTTCTACAAGGAGTTTGTATGTTCTACCCATGTTTGTGTGGGTTTCCCTTGGGTTCTCCATAGTGATGAACGAGCACTAAAATACTTGAGTACTCATTACTCAAGTTGAGCAAATTGGAATGTGTTCGACCCAAGCAACGAGCCCAATGTAAGTCTATGGGAAACTTGAGCATTTTTCCAGCGGCTCCCCCTCGGCGGTCTGCAGAGGACCTAAAAACTGCCCAAATCGATGGGAACAGTGCTCAAATGACATGGGAACAGCATGGGGAAGACCCCTGGAAGCATTTCTGACTCCCAGGTCACTGCTGTGAACAACGTTGTCAGAGGTATTACTCACTTTTACGGACTCACAATAAAACATACAAAAACAAAACCAAAATGGATTTTCCTGGGAAAAATGTTAAGGAACATCCTTTCGAGGGTAATGACTTGTATATCAGGCAAAATAAATAATCAAAAAGAAAAAAGCTCCTCCACACCTTGGGCTATGTTCATATGATGCGCTTTTGCACTTTTGCATTGCTTTCAATGGTGAAAAATACATTTACCAGTAAATGTCATTTTAACATTTTACTACCTTATCTTCCCATGTGGTGTGCAAGATTTGATCAGACACATCCTGTTTCATTTATGAAGGAGGGACTCTGAAAGTCACAAAGCCTATTTTTATAGGGCCATCAGGCGGTCCTTACTATTCTTAAAGGGCCAGCAGTCGGCCCTCAGCTGGCTATGCTTTGTTGTTCCTATTATTAAAGAGTGGGTCTCCTATACTGTCATTGCGTATGCAGTGACTGCAAGAGCTGCCAAAAGTTTGGGCGCACCCCAATACCCCTTTGAAGAGACAGAGGAGGGTCTCAGTAAAAAAATGTTCCCATTATAAAGGAGTGGGTCTCCTATAGAGGTAATGCCCATGCAGTGACTGCAACGGCTGCCTAACTTTGGGAAATACCCTAATACCAATTTGAAGATGCATAGAGCTGGGCCTAAGTAACAACATGTTCCCAATTTAAAGGGGTTGTTCACTACATTTTATTAGCCCCCCAATGTATTCTCCTGGGGCCTCTAAGTGGTTTTGTAATTACCATGTGGTGCAGTTACTGCCTGTGAGCGGCACTATCACTGGCTGCTCACAAGCATCACGTGATCCCCGGCTGCAGCCGGCTCTGACATCCGCTGATGTCACATCAGGATTCCGAATGCAGCCGGGGTTCTCTTTTCTGCGTTCCACCGGTGGATGCTGGGTTGTGGGCGGGGTTACCCTGCACGTCACACCCGGCATCCATCGTGCGCTCTCCCTCTCCCCATTCATTGGGAAAGCGCACGGTGGATGCTGGGTGTGACGCGGGGTAACCAGGCCCACAACCCAGCATCCACCACGGGGACCGTGTCACTGATGTCATGCCTCACTTGACGCAACATCAGTGGCTGGTCACGTGATGCCTGTGAGCGGCCCGCGGTAGCCCCGCTCACAGGCAGTATCTGCAACACAAGGTAATTACAAAATCCCTCAGGGCCCCGGGGGAATACATTGGGGGGGTAATAAAAAGTTGTGAACAACTTTTTTAAAGACACAGAGGAGGGCCTCCATAACACCATGTTCCCATTACAAAGGAGTGGTTCAGTAATGACCCAAAAGGGGCCATTACAAAAATTTCTGCATTCATAGGAGTCTGTGGAATCATTTATGCTTTGATGTAGTACCTGGTGTCATTCTGTTAAATTAAATGTAAATTGTTGCTTTGTAATACCACTGGAGACCAGCAGGTGGTGGTATAAGGGTCTGCAATGGACTGTATTGGAGGATATCTGATCTACATCCTCTAAAGTCTGGTCACTATGGTGACCAGGGGGAGTTGGCAGTTGGCGGTTAGAGAGTGTCAAGCCTGTCTAGAGGTGAGGCATAGGGTACAAAGGCTTCTAGGATTAAGTATCTTGCCAGAAAATCTTTTTAGAGCCCATCTCAGCAAAGCCAAACCTTTTCCCATATCAGAGTACGAGTCCCATTGCCATCCTGCTGGCACCTGTATGGAAAACCAGTATTGCAGCTAATTGCTGAAGAACCTGCAGTGGAGAATTGCATTGTTGAAGCAGAAGAACCTGCAGTGGTGAATTGCATTGTTGAAGCAGAGGAACCTGCAGTGGTGAATTGCATTGTTGAAGCAGAGGAACCTGCAGTGGATAATTGCATTGTTGAAGCAGAAGAACTTGCAGTAGAGAACTACAATGTTGAGGTTGAGGAATCTACAATGGACAATTGGAATGTTGAGCCTGAAGAATTTACAATGGAGAATTGTGCTGTAGTAGCAGAAGAAACTATAACGAAGAATTGCGATGTAATATCAGAAGAGAAGAACCTAAAATAGATAGTTCATCAGAAGAATCGATAAATGAAAACATTGTTGAACCAGAGATCCTTGAAGAAGTGATGCCTCCTCAAGATAACCGCTTAATTTTGCCGTTTTTTGAAGATGTATCTGACAGCATTGAGCAGAATGCATCTCCAAAACTTCCTAATATTTACCTTTATCGTAAGTACAGAAAGTATAAGTAAAAAAAGAACAGTATGATCGCTGGTCTGAAACTTCTGATGACGATATTGAATATATACCATCAAAAAGATTTCCAGGAAGATATTCCTGAGCCTCCCAGATTATTACCAGAGGAAGTGAAACATCTTCAGGAACCAACTCCCGCAAATAGGGAAAAAAATGTCTTTTAGAAAGCACTCTGGTTCAAATAGTGGTCTATATGAAGCTGATGAAAATATGTTACGGCATCTAAAGGATCGTGAATACAACTGTAGTAGAGGGCAATGAACCATCAGGAGAATTCTTGCAGGATGAGCCAGAGATGAGGAAAGATTGCCATCTGCTGGCCTGGCGAAATCAAGCAGAACTAGAGTTGAAGGGAGAGCAAATTCAGATGCCAGACTTTATCAGGTGACCCCCAGGAAGGATTTCCTGGATATAAAAGTCCAGCACTCCAAGACACAGGCAGATTTGACACCAGGCTGCAGAGTGGAGCAGACGTGCTCCAGAGGGACTGCAGAGCCCAGCGCGACAGGCCTCAGCCGGAGGCCTGCACTGCACCAAAGTCGGTGGCTCCAGACTAATCACAGAAGCGCCCTGAGCCCTGCGCATGTTCGTCAGAGTCAGGACCTGCAGCCCACAGTGAGTAAGTTCCTGGGACACGACACCGCCTATCAAGTGCCGAGGTCTGGATTCCCTTACCCCAAGCGTGAGAGACTACCGTCGACGGTCAAGCCGAGAAGAGCTGAGAGAGGATTGCGACAGACGCGCCAGCAACAGCGGAGAAATCACGCAATTGAACAGGGCTGTTACTTCCAACTCTCACCTACGGTACTGGGGACAGTTGGGATTAGAACTTCAGGTTGGGTGGGGGCTGATTGGTGCGTGGGAGGCTAAACAGAATCTGATAGACTTTATCCGGAAGAGACTAGCAGGAAGAACCGGTGACCCCCGCCGGGGCTATACAAAGAGAACTCACGTAGTGACTCCCACGACTGGGTGCATCACACTTTTGCAAAGAACTTTACCGTTATTCACTGAAACTACTTCTTATTGTTATTCCAAGTTGCTGTTTATTATCCCTGTTACTAACCCCCTTGTATAATAGTTGTTAATTATACATATAAAGTGGATTTATCAATCCCTGGCTGTTCCCGCCTTGTGTCTCTGTGCGTTGCATTCAGGCACCTGTGTTACATAACAGCAAGACAAATCATGCTAATGTTACTGTAACTAGAAATATCAAAGACCCTGAATGTGCTACAAGAACAATCCGCAAAGAGATTTCTAGTCTGACTTGAACCAAGTTTTCTCTGGTAACAGAACAGTGTCAGATGATATTACTCAGAACACTCTTCACATGGAAAATGTAAGGTTTACTTGTAATTTAAAGGAGATTTTACAAAAATCGTTGCAAGAAAAGTACATATATGGACCTTGTTTTCAGACTATGTTCGACTCCAGGAGGATTCCTTGCTGTTCACATTCTACAATGAAGTGTAGAAGTCCTCTGCTTTACATTGGTCATACCGCAGGACAGACTTTAGGAAACTTGACAGCAGACACTCAAGAACATACAATACTTCACCCTACTATGAGGATGAATTATGGGATGAACCAGTTACATATTCAAGGACTATAAGAAAAGTTAGAACTCAAAGATATTCTCCGTTTTTACTTCAGTCGATTAAGGTATGAAACGCCATCGGACAAATCAAATTCTGACATCTCTGTCATCCTTAATGAGTATGTACAATCCAATCACTTAAAGTTGAGTAGTGTTGGCTTGGGTAACGCTGCAGTAGATAGAACTTCAGCCAGCTAGCAGAGGAGGGTGGCCAGCAGGTAAGAACATCTGTACCAGTTTCCTCCAAGTCCCAATCTTTTAAGACCATTATATCAGATCTGTGTACGAGTCTGCACTCAAGGTTACAGAATGTTGCAAGAGAGACTGAGCAAAAAATGTATTTTTACATATACAGTTCTTGCGTATGCAGTGACTACAATGGCTGCCTAAATGTAGGAAAAACCCCAATACCAATTTAAAGACGCATAGATGAGGGCCTCCGTAACAACATGTTCCCATTAGAAAGGAGCGGTTCTGCTATACAGCTATTAAGTATGCAGTCACTACAACGGCTGCCTAAATTTTTGAAATACCCCAATACAAATTTAAAGACACATAGAGGTGGGCCTCAGTAACAAAATGTTCCCATTATAAAGGAATGGGTCTCCTATACTGTTCTTGCAACTGCAAAGGCTGCCAAAAAATTGGAGGCACTCCAATGCCCCTTGCAAGAGACAGAGGATGGCCTCATGAAAAAATTTTCCCATTATTAGGAAGTGGATTTCCCATACTGTTATTGCCTATGCAGTGAATGCAAGGGCTGCCAAAAAATTGGAGGTACTCCAATGCCCCTTTCAAGAGACATTTAGGCAGGCCTCATGAAAAAAATGTTCCCATTATTAGGAAGTAGGTCTCCCATACTGTTGTTTGCTATGCAGTGAATGCAAGGGCTGACAAAAATTTGGAGGCACTCCAATGCCCCTTGCAAGAAAGGTAGAAGAGGGCCTCATGTAAAAAATATTCCCATTATTAGGAAGTGAGTCTCCCATACTGTTATTGCCTTATCAGTGAATGCAAGGGCTGCCAAAAATTTGGAGGCACACCAATGCCCCTTGAACGAGACGTAGATATGGTGAAATGGTAGATATGGTGGTGATATGGTGGTGGAGGATGAGGATTAGGAGAAGGCGTAGGACAACAGCAAACAGACAAAATCAGGAAGCGTATACCCATGTCTGGGTGTGAAGAGGTGCATGGGAATAAACCTCCCCAAAAAAAGACACTGTATTTGAGTTTATGTTATGCTGCTATTATTCGGTGGTGTTGAGAAGTCTGGCAAAATCCTGCCCTTGTTCATTTTTATAAGAGTCAGCCTGTCAGCATTATCAGTTGATAGGTGGATGCTAGTGATGAGCAAGAACCGTAATATTCGTAATCGCTATACTCGTTAAGAGTACTTTGTAATAATCGCGTATTCGTTCCGAATAGCGAGTACAATGTTAGTCAATAGGAAATGCGAGTAATTTTCTGCTGGACCCTACAAAGGGGTCTGGGGGCCTGAGGAAAAGGCTGAAATGGATGAGAAAGTGATGAAACAGAATGGAAGAGCTTGGAGAATGTGCCTGGATGCATTTCTGACTCACATATGGTTTCTGGGAATAAGTTTGTCGCAGTATTACGCCACTTTTACAGACACACAAGAACAACTACCAAACCTTACCTAAATTGCATTTAACAAGCCAAAAAGGTTAAGAAACAGTTTTTCCTGCATAATCACTTGTATATAAGGCTAAATAAGCTAGAAAATCCCCAAAAATATCCCTTTTAGCCTTTATTCACACATACTGTTGTGGCTTTTTTACAATCGCGTTTTACAATTGGGAGGGCCCTGAAATATACATTTTGTAGGTCCCTCTGTCATACATCATTTTTAGTTCGCTATTCCCCAGCACTTTACAAGCACAGCTAGAACGCACCATTAGGTATGTTGATCTTTGACCTGAGAGGCCTCAGGTGGCTCTGTAACATGCATTTTGGAGGGACAGCTGTTACTTAGACATTTGGGTGGTCCCTCCATCATTGACACTCAGATAGTGGAATACATATTCTATAGCAGTTTACAATGTGCCTATTGTAGAGTTGGGCTTGACTCTCCTCCTCCTCCACCAACATGTGATACTGCGGCCCTAAATTCAAATGTTCAGAGGTCCTGCAGTAGGGAGGAAAGCTGAGTTTTGTGAGAGCCCTTGTGTGGCCCTGTAACATACATTTTGTAGTGCCTTCTTCGAGAAATTTTGGAGGTGCCTCTTGTGTACATTTGAGAGTGCCCTCACTTATTCATATTGTAGGGCCCTCACTATTATTTAACTCATTTAAGGGCAAAGACTACAGAGAAAATGGCCAAGAGACATGGAGTACTAGAAGGTAGCAGTGAGTGTGGCCTACGATCCTCAGGTATGGCTGAACTCTGAACCGGAAAAGCCGGATTTTGGTAAGAACTTACCTGTAAAATCCTTTTCAGCGAAGGAAGGAAGGGAGACAGATTCTCTACTTCGTGGGTAGGCGGAGCCCCATAGGATAGTCACCTCAGATTGGAAAAAGACGACCGGCCCCTCCAGTATATAGGCTCCTCCTACTCCCATGTTCATCAGTCCGTACACAACACAAGCTAAGGAAGAGCAGACCAACCAGCAGAACAACATATCTCCTTCTGAAATTTCAGAAATGAGAGAAAACAGGTTATGTAATAGAAACACACAGTCTTAGGCATACCCCATTGGACCTGACAACTGTGTAGAGCTGGCGAAACTGGAAGGAGAGCCGTAGAGCGCTAAACCCAGTCCAGAAGATTGACATCAGGAAGGAGACGCGCTGCATCTAGAAACACAAAAAAACACTTCTGCCCTGGGAGGGTGCTGTGTCTCCCTTCCTTCCTTCGCTGAAAAGGATTTTACAGGTAAGTTCTTACCAAAATCCGGCTTTCAGCAGCAGAAGGGAAGGAAGGGAGACACAGATTCTCTACTTCGTGGGACGTCCTAAAGCAGTACCTACTTAAGGGTGGGAAATAGAGGCAGAAGCTTCCATACCCCAAAACTTAGGCAAGAGCGCAAACCGCGCTAAAATAACGGAAAACTAAGTAAAGGGATAACTTAAATTACCGCCGCCTGCCGGACCCTGCGTCCCAGGGCCGCATCGGCTGAAGCACTTACGTCCACCTTATAAAACTTAGTAAAGGTGTGAACGGAGCGCCAGGTGGCCGCCCGGCAGAGCTGCGCTGCCGAGGCCCCCTGACGAAAAGCCCACGATGATCCAATGGCTCTCGTGGAATGAGCTTTAACTTTAACTGGACAAGGCTCGCCCTTGAGCCGGTACGCTTCCAGGATAGCTGAATGGATCCACCGAGCTATCGTGTCTTTGGAAGCACGTTGACCACGCCGACGACCTGCCGGAATTATAAAAAGAGAGTCCGACTTCCGAAAACCTTGGGTGATCGTAAGATAAAACTTCAATGCCCGCACTAAGTCCAACGAGTGCAAGGCCCGCTCCCTTGGATTCTTAGGTCCTGGACAAAGAGAAGGCAACACAATGTCCTGATTAATGTGGAATTGTGACACTACCTTAGGCAAAAAATCTTCACGAGTACGAAGCACCACGCGATCCGGAAAAAATTCCAGAAAAGGAAGTGAGCAAGAAAGTGCTGCCAATTCCGATACCCTTCTCAAAGAGGTGACTGCCACCAAGAAGGCCACCTTCCAAGAAAGTAGTGAAAGTTTAGCAGAATCCATAGGCTCAAAAGGCCTATGCTGAAGGGCTTCCAGGACTAGATTAAGCCGCCATGGAGCCACAACTGCCCTCCGTGGCGGAAACTGACGTGCGACTCCGCGAAAAAAAGAGCACATCCCTACGAGAGGCAATAGCCTTCCTAAAAAGTGCGGAAAGAGCAGATACCTGTCCCCGCACCGTACTAACTGCCAAACCCCTGGCCAGACTAGATTGCAGAAAGGCCAAGAAGTTGGGGATGGAAAAAACCCTCGGGTTTCTTGAGGATCCAGAACACCATGAATAGAAAGACTCCCAAGTTCTGTGATAAATCCTGGACGTAGCTGGACTCCGGGCCGCCCGCAAGGTAGCAATGACCTCGGGCGAAAAACCGCGACAGGTCAAGATCTCGGTCTCAAGAGCCACGCCGTCAAACGAAGGGACCTCAGGTCCGAATGACGAATGGGCCCCTGAGTGAGCAAGTCCGGGCGAAGGGGCAGCGGAAACGGAGGTGCCGCCTGAAGAGACACCCGCGTCGAATACCATGTCCTCCGCGGCCAGTCTGGTGCTATCAGAATTATTGATACCCTTTCGAGTTTTATCCGTCGGATCACCAGAGGTAGTAAGGATATCGGCGGAAATGCATAGATCAGCTTGAACTGACCCCACGGGGCCACTAGAGCATCCACCGCCACGGCCTCCGGGTCCCTGTACCTGGACATGAACGTCGGAACCCTGGCGTTCAGCCTGGATGCCATCAAGTCCACCTGAGGAGTCCCCCAACGGGAACACAGCAGAGAAAACACTTCTGGATGGAGACTCCATTCCCCAGGGTCCACTTGCTCGCGACTGAGGAAGTCCGCCCAGATATTCAACACCCCTGGAATGTGAATTGCAGAGATTGCTGGAACTTTGGACTCGGCCCCGACCAGGATCCGAGAGACCTCCGACATGAGACTGGAACTCCTCGTCCCGCCTTGGTGGTTGATGTACTCGACAGCCGTAGCGTTGTCCGACTGGATCCGGACCGATAGACCGCTCAATAAGACCGCCCAATGTTGGAGGCAGAGAAATATTGCTCTCAACTCCAAAATGTCGATCGGGAGAGACGACTCCTTTGGCGACCAGACTCCCTGAATCCAGAGGTTGTTCCAAACTCCCCCCCAGCCTGTCCGGCTGGCATCGGTTGTCACCACCGACCATCTCGGAGGAAGGAAGGATTTCCCCACGGAAAGAGTCTCCGGACGTAACCATCATCCAAGAGATTCTCGCACCCTGCGGGAGATAATGACCGAGCGATCCAGAGAAGTTAGCGATCGATCCCAATGGGTCAGAATAAGGCTCTGGAGATCCCGGGAATGAAATTGTGCAAATGGTACTGCTTCCATAGTTGCCACCATTTGACCCAGAAGGCGCATGCATTCCCGAAGGGACATTGACAGCGCCGACCTCATAGCCTGGACTAGAAGACGAAGGTTCGTCTGTTTGACAGGAGGCAGGGACACAACTGCCCGAACAGTATCGAACTGCATCCCCAGGAAAAGAATGGACTGTGCTGGCTCCAATGACAATTTCTTCCAATTGATCAGCCACCCGAAGTCCATCAGGTACTGAAGGGAGAGATCGCGAGCCGCTATTGCCTCCTCCGCTGTGGGTGACACTATGAACAGGTCGTCCAGGTAGGGGAGGATCGTAACCCCCTGTCTTCGAAGAAGCGCCATGAGAGGAGTCAGAATTTTTGTAAAAACCCTGGGAGCTGAGGCCAACCCGAAAGGCAGGGCCACAAACTGGTAATGGGTTTGACCTATAGCGAAACGCAAGAAACGCTGGTGAGCCCTGCCGATAGGGATATGCAAATAGGCGTCGCGGATGTCTATGGACACCAAGAAATCATACTGCGACAGGGTCGCTATCACCGATCGGAGAGACTCCATGTGGAACTTCCGTGTCCGGACGTAAATATTCAAATCCCTGAGATCCAGCACCGGACGAAACTTGTCCTCCTTTTTGGGGACCACAAAAAGGTTGGAATAAAAACCCCTTTCCCTGGTCTTCCGGAGGAACCTGAACCACCACACCCTGCTGTAGGAGAGAGTCGACCTCCTGAAACAGTGCGGCAGCCAGTCTTGGCACGGACGGAATGCCCGTCAGACGAAACCTGTCTGGAGGCAGCGAATGAAACTCTATGAAATTGCCTGCCGACATAACCCGTGTCACCCAGGCGTCTGCTATGTGGGATGCCCAGATCGACCTGAATTGTAGCAGACGACCTCCCACCCGAGAGCCCTCGGGGGGATCCCTGGCGTCAGTCAGCCTTAGCGGACTTTTTATCAACCTCCTGTCTGTCCTGACGGGACCGTTGCTTCCAAGGAGTACAAGATTTCTGGGCGGATCTGCCGGAGGATGAGGGACGACCCAATCTCCAAGAAGGCTGACTGAATCGTCCCCTGGCCCGAAAGGACCGAAGACCTCTGCCGGGCCCTGTCCTGCTGGCTGTGGATGCCACTGCCTTTTTCCCAGGCAGAGTAACATCCTTAGCTTTAGCTTTGGCAATTAGTTCCGAAAGATCTGAACCAAAGAGCTGACCGCCCTTATATGCCAGACTAAGCAATCCCTGTTTGGATACTGCATCCCCGTCCACTGTTTAAGCCACAGAGCTCTTCTAATCGTGACTGCCGAAGCCTGAGCCCTGGACAGAATTGAAGCAGTGTCCAGTACTGCATCTCTGCCATAACACATAGCTTCTTCCATTCACTGAAAAAGCCTTTCCACTTCTGAACGCGAAGTCCCATCCTGCCACGCCGCACGCAGCTGATCCAACCACCGCAGAGAAGCCTCACCGGCCCACATGGCCCCCAAGGCCGCTCGGAAACCATGACCCGCGGCTTCATAGATGGATTTCGCCGCTGACTCCGATCTTCTGTCCAAAGGATCCTGAAGATTGGCTCTCCCTTTAACAGGAAGCAGGGAAGACTTGGTCAGCTGAGACAGAGATATATCCACCTCAGGAGAGGGAACCCAATAAGTAACCATCTCCTTGGCACAGGGATATAGGGCATCAAAAATACGCGTTCCTTGGAAGCGTTTATCCGGACACTGACGCTCCTTCTCCACCACTTCGTTAAGTTCCTCATGCGCAAGTAATGTAGAACGAACACGGCGCGTCTTCTGATACAGACGGCCCGACCTAGACGGTCTTGTCGGCTCTTCAGACAGCTCTAATACTTCCCGCATGTCCTTAATAAGCTCATCTACGCGACCAGAAAGAGAAACAGAGCGATCCTGTTGATCCTCCTCTTCGGACTCAGAAATTTCATCAACCGAATCTGTTGGTGAATCCGAAGCCTCTGATGCGCTCTGCGAGGGAGACAACGCCACCATAGTCTTGCGGCGCTTTTTACCTCGTGGCATTGGGTGTGATCTAGCTGACACTCACTGTCCCAGGAGACTAGAGAGACTATCAATGGAGCGAGTGAGCGCCTCCACCTTAACATCACTGAGCGTTGAACTTGATGTAGTAGAAGGCCTGAGTGTATGAGAGGCGTGCGACTGAACCTGAAACGGATCAGGAGACCGATCCGCACTCCCAGGCCCCTGATCCGACATGCCACCCACACCAGATGCCAGGAAGTACAACAAGGATGGCAAAAAAGTGTGAAAGCTGCACAGCCTGTTTTCAAAACTCACTTTTTTTTTTTTTTTTTTTATATATATGCGACAGGCTCTGAAGGGTTAAAGCTCACCCTTAGAAAAGAGCTACCCCAGAAATGCCGAGCAAAAAATCAATAGGGGGAAACTCCCTTAAACACCATGTGTTTCCCCTAAAGTTCCACTTTTTCAGAAGGGGTTAACATCACAGCAACTATAATACTTCACAGCCTAAAAGGTCAGTGAAGTAAATAGCTTTAGGAGAGAAAGCGGCAGTGCTCCTGAGGACTCCTAATAGGTAGCCTGGAGAGACAGCACTGACAAAGAACCCCTGCCAGAGGCAGAGGGGACTCACCGGTACTGCGGCGACCGCTCCTCCTAAGTGTGTGGACGGACGGGGAGCAGAGAGCAGGAGGCGCCGCTGGACGCCGGAGGGAGAAGCAGGGACCGCCAGAGCACGCTCAACCAAGCGCTTCCTGCCTAAGTAATGACGGCAGGAAGCCAGGAGACGCTAAGCCACGCCCCGCTAGGCCACGCCCCCCGCCTTATTCAAACAACAAAAATGAGGGCAGAAAACTTCCTACCTCTATGAAGTATGAGAGAAAGAATTAGAACCGAGTACTAAGTTGCTAAATATGATTAAATATCCAATATATACATCATACATTTTGCAACCTACTCATGGACATATGTCTCTGACCACTCGTTTAAATCAGTTTTATAGGAAGGATGCCGAAGCAAAAACAACGAGTCTAAGGCCCATTATATGAAAAAAGTAGAAAATATTTTATTAGACATTATTGTTTAAACAGTATCCGGAGTGACGCAAATATGCAACCGATACGTGAGTGAGTTAAAACATACTAAAAACATATATGAGTATTACAGCAGATCACCACAGGTAACCGGTGTATATCTCACTGATATCCCCATTTCACCACTCATTGTCACATAGAAAAAAATACACATAAGGGGAAAAAGGAGAAACCATCCAAATATCACAGATTGTCATATGCAATGACTCCCAAATATACTGTGTTCTCCCTCTCCTCCCTAAAAGCAAATGAAGAGTAGAATCTAGTTACCTTTGTAGCGTGGCACCGGTACTCTGTGTGATTCCCCGACGCGCGTTTCGGCGCTAATGCCTTTCTCATCCCCTTGAGAAAGGCATTAGCGCCGAAACGCGCATCGGGGAATCACACAGAGTACCGGTGCCACGCTACAAAGGTAACTAGATTCTACTCTTCATTTGCTTTTAGGGAGGAGAGGGAGAACACCGTATATTTGGGAGTCATTGCATATGACAATCTGTGATATTTGGATGGTTTCTCCTTTTTCCCCTTATGTGTATTTTTTTCTATGTGACAATGAGTGGTGAAATGGGGATATCAGTGAGATATACACCGGTTACCTGTGGTGATCTGCTGTAATACTCATATATGTTTTTAGTATGTTTTAACTCACTCACGTATCGGTTGCATATTTGCGTCACTCCGGATACTGTTTAAACAATAATGTCTAATAAAATATTTTCTACTTTTTTCATATAATGGGCCTTAGACTCGTTGTTTTTGCTTCGGCATCCTTCCTATACTACCTCTATGAAGGCAGGAAGCAAATCAATAAAAGCAAGAAAACGCGCCAATACAGCGAGCTTCCTGCCTCAATGAAGGCAGGAAGCAAAAATGAAAAAGCATGCGCAAATAAAAAATAAAAATAAAAATTACTGGCCTCTGTCTCTGCTCCCCAGTCAAGGCAGCATCTGAAATAGACAAGAAACACACAGGCAGTACACTTGCCGTAGCCGTCAAAGATACTCTTTAGACCAAAGAGCACTTACCCGGCTGAACGCCACAGGGATCCTCAGGGATGTGTGGCGCCATGGCCCTTTGCTCCCCCCTATGGCGGAGCACGCAGGGACCCTCTCAGATGTGTGGTGTGCGCCTCCGCCAGGGAGCGCCCTGTATCCCCCGGGGCTGGCAGGCATAAGTGGGAACCTCCTCAAGGGGTACACAGAGCTGCCAGGGGAGGGTCAGGGGTCTCAGCAGCGCCGAGACCCCTAGAGACCTCTAGACCACGGGGGGTCCAGGACTCGCTGGATATAAAATAACTCTTCTGAGGAGCTGCCGAAGCAGCGACTATCCTCTGAGACCTCAGATAAAAAGACTGATGAACATGGGAGTAGGAGGAGCCTATATACTGGAGGGGCCGGTCGTCTTTTTCCAATCTGAGGTGACTATCCTATGGGGCTCCGCCTACCCACAAAGTAGAGAATCTGTGTCTCCCTTCCTTCCCTTCTGCTGCTGAAAATAAAGCTGCACTAGTCAACTGGATGACGAGCTCAAATATATCACTTGTGCAAGTCAATGGACAAAGGATATATGGTACCCCCCTCCAGGAGGGTTAGAGAAGCTTCTCCAAATGGCTTAGAGATTTTGATTGTCAATATTCCCCAGATTATATAGCAAGAGAATACTTCTTGATACTGTTCTACTTGGTCCAGTGCAGAATGTGCATCGTATTTCCAAAAATTACTCCTGGGGCTGGGGGCTGTGTCATAGGTGCAGGAAGATTCCATGACAAGGTCCTCTCTTGACAAACATTATCTACGATGGAGTACTGTAGTAGTTGTGGCCCTCAATTCAAGTTTTCAGAGGGCCATCAGTCGGTCATTAACAGTCAGTGTAAATTTCTATTGAATATGTATCCCCTATTTCAGTCACAACCTGTGACAAGGGCCTCCAATGACAAATATTAGTTTGGTAGGACTACTGTACATTCCAGATTTGTCCACTGCATAATGTGCACAGGGTTTGTGAAAATTAGCCCTATGGACTGAGTCATGGTTGACGCAGGAAGCCACCATCCCAAGGGCCTCCAATCACAAATAGTAGTTAGGCTGGAGTAGGAATACTGTCGTGGTTTGTCCACTGCACAATGTGCATAGGATTTGTAAAAATTAGCCCTATGGGCTGTGTCATGGTTGACTCACTATTTTGGCTGTGCCTGTGACAGCTAGCTTGGCTTGTGCCATCAGCATCTGAAAATCTGTCAACAAAACCCAAAATGCCAAAAAAGCCTGTTAAGGAATGTGGACGTGGTGTTGTCAGTGGTGCGCGAGAAGGCACTCAGTCTGTGTCAGGTCAGAAGAAGCTTGATGAATCCACTATGTTCCTGGAAAAAGTTTCCGGTCTGGAACGTAAACGTGTGTGGAAGCCAGAAAAGTGAGAGCAGATTCTGTCTTGGAAGGCAGACGAGGTCTCTACGTATTTGTAAAGCAGCAACAAATCTTCCACGACCACACAGTCTACTATGGATACACAGAAGGCTGGCCCTTCCATTCCTGAAGCTGGTTCTCCTTCCTCCCGCCATTATCAGTCACAGGAGACATATGACCCCAAGCTTGGCCACTCCGAGGATCTGTTTGGTACGTATCCTTTGGTTGGCTCTGGCCTATCACCGTGCTGCATTGAAGAGGGACAAGAGGAGGTGGCATGCGTTGATGCTCAAGTATTTGAGGATCTACGGCCAGCAGAAAGCCATTTGGAGGAACGTCATTTACTGTATCCAGAGGTGGAGTCAGATGATGATGAGACACAGTTGCCATCAGGTCAGCCTACAATGTCAACTGGGAAGGAGGATGAGATAGTAGATGAGGTGGTCGATGATGAGTCCACTGATCTGACCTGGACCGTTGGCACGCATAGCCATGACAGCAACACAGAGGAAGATGGATATGTAGCACCAACACAGGCACCAAGGGGTCGTGGTTTGCCCACAGTGAGAACTGGATCAACTGTTCCCAAGAGCAACCCCGCTGTGCGCCAAGTCAAGGCTAGGGGGCATTTAGCTGCTGTATGCAATTTTTTTTTCTGAAAGTCCTTCAGAGAAAAACATTGTTGTCTGTAGCATCTGCCATACCAAGTTGAGCAGAGGCCAGGGTAAAGGCAACCTGAGCACCACCAGTATGAGAAACCACATGGCAGCCAAGCACCCCAGTAGGTGGGCGGAACATCAGGGTACCAAATCTGCGTCTGCGGGTCAAACCAATAATAATAATACTCTTTATTTATATAGCGCCAACCTATTCCGCAGCGCTTAACAATTCAGAGGTTCATATTCAACAGTCATAAGTAACATAGCTAAATATAATACAATAATTAAAGCAAAAATAATGACGACCCTGCTCGTAAGAGCTTACGATCTGAGGTGGGGGTGACACAAAGGACAGGGGCTTATTTACAATGATGGTCCAGCCATCTTGAGGGGATGAGGGATAGATAAAGGCTGCATGAGCTCATCACCAGTCAGTATCTGTAGTGCTTTTGGGTTCAGTGGTGACTTATGCCATGTCGCCTGGGCTATGTCCTTCAGAATCTGCTGTTCAAGAAGCAGGCGCTCAAACCTCCTGCCAATAAGCTGCGGTTGCTCACACACAACAAATATCAACCACATCCACTTCCTTGTGCCAGCAAAGCGTCCAATTGTTCGTGCCTGAGAGCTTGGAAAGAAAGCGTAAATACTCAGCCACGCACACACAGGCATAAATACTAAACTCGCACATTGCCAAATTGCTAGCTGTGGAGATGTTGCCGTTTAGGCTTGTCGGAGCACAGTCTTCCGTGATCTCTTGGCTGTGGCTGCCCCACGATACAGTGTTCCCAGCCGCCACTATTTTGCCCGGTGTTCCGTCCCTGCGTTACACAAGCACGTGTTAAACAATCTGATCCGTGCTCTCACCAATGCCGTAACCCAGAAGGTCCACCTAACAACAGACACCTGGACAAATTATTGTGTACAGGGACGATACATTTCTGTCATGGCACACTGGGGGAACCTGGTGGAGGGTGGGACAAAGGCGCAAACTGGAACATTACACATCCTACCCACGCTAAGAGTAGCGGGCCCAACTTCTGTCAGGGTTTCCACCTCTTCATATTCCACTTCCTCTCTCCCCTTCTCCTGCTCCTCATCCTCTGCTGAATTACCCTCCCCATCACTGCCAAGCTGGGACCTGTACAGCAGCGCATCGGCAAAGTGGCAAGACGCTCTGCTGAAGATGATCTGTTAAGGTCAGAAAGCATACACAGCAACAGAGCTGTGGCAAGCTTTAAAACAGACCAATCAGTGGCTCTCCCCGCTGCACCTCCAACCCGGTCTGGTCGTCTGCGATAATTGGCGTAACCTGGTGGTGGCTTTAAAGATCGGCAAGCTGGTACACGTGCCATGCATGGCTCATGTGCTGAACCTAGTTGTTTAGAAATTTCTGAATACTTTCCGTGACTTGCCGTACCTACTTGAGAAGGTGAGCTGTATTACCGCCCATTTCCACCATTCCTCTACTGATTTTGCTGCTTTTACAGTGCTGCAAAAGTGCTTGAATTTGCCAAGTCACCGACTCATTTGTGACCTGCCCACGCGGTGGAACTTCACCTATCATATATTGGCGAGGATTAGTGAACAGCAGAGGGCAGTAGCTGAATACCAGCTTCAGCATGCCGGTCAGACTGAGAGTCAGCCACCACACATAACTGTCGAGTGAGTGTGGATCGCTGACATTTGTGAGGTTCTTGAGAACTTTGAGTACTGCACCAACCTTGTGAGCAGTGATCAGGCTATTATCAGCGTAACCATCCCGCTGCGGTGTCTCTTGAAACAATCACTGCATAATCTCAAAGAGGAAGCTTTGAGTGCCCAGCATGTTGTTATGGAGCCAGATTTCCCAATGGGTGATACTACCCAGCCTAGCCAATACTCTGAGGCAACATTGGGTGATGAGGAGAAAGATGAGGAGGGAGAGGACTTGTTTTTCTGTGCTACCGAGGGGACACCCAACCCAAGCTTCATGTCTGTCCAGCCTGGATGGCCTGGAGAGGAGGAGGTGGAGGTGGAGGAGGAGGAGGAGGTGAGTCAGCGTGAGGAGAGGATGGGTACTGTTTCTACTGTTGGGGACACAGAAAATTTGCCTTTTTGCAGCTTGGCCCACATGGCACCTTTCATGTGTAAGTGTCTGTGGCAAGACCCTCGCGTGATACACATTTTATCCAACAGTAATAATAGTTTATATTTATATAGTGCCAACATATTCCGCAGCACTTTACATTAAGTGGAGACATGTACATACAATAAATTCAGTTTAAACAGTTACATTAGGAGTGATGTCCCTGCTCGCAAGCTTACATTCAACAAGGAAATGGGTGGACAGTGGCACAATAGGTGAAAAGTGCTTGCTATTTCAGGTCAGGCAATTATAATAAGTAGGGATTTTCATATAAGACTGCATGATCCTGTCATCAGCCAGTATGTTTAAGTGCAATAATCAAGTATCGAGTGTAGTTATCGTGTGCATGTAGGGTGTGGAGACAGATGAGTAGTAGGGTGCAGATTCAGAATAATATTTAGAAGGAAGGAACAGGGGAAAGTTAGTTTACTGAGTAGTTGAGGTGGTATGCTTGTTTAAAGAGATGGGTTTTTAAAGCGCGCTTGAAGACGTGGTGGCTAGGCATCAGTCTGATTGTCTGGTGTAGAGCATTCCAGAGAACTGGTGCAGCACGAGAGAAGTCTTGGAGACAGAGGTGCAAGGTTCGGATTATGGGGGATGTTAGTCTTAGGTCATTTGTAGAATGGGGGGCACGTGAGAGGAAGTGGTGATGTCCAACTCACTTAATGAGTTCAAGAGAGGCCTGGACGCCTTTCTTGAGAACAATAAAATTACATCTTATGCTTAGTGATAGTTAATTAATCCAGGGATTTAATCTGACTGCCAGATTGGTGTCGGGAAGTGAATTTTTCCTCAATGATGTAAATTGGCCTATACCGCATGGTTTTTTTTTGCCTTCCCCTGGATCAACGCTGCGGAATAGCTGCAGTGCACAAGAAATAGGCTGAACTGGATAGACGCTTGTCTTTTTCGGCCTTATAAACTATGCAACTATGTGTAGGGTGATAGACAGATGAGAGAGGAGATATAAGGCGGTGCAGAACTGTGGAGAGCTTTGTGGGTGAGAGTGATGAGTTTATATTGGACCCTGTAGCAAATGGGCAACCAGTGTAATGACTGGCACAAGATGGAGGTATCGGTGAAGCGACTGGACAGAATTACGACCCTGGCTGCCGCATTCAGGACAGATTGAAGTGAAGAAAGTTTGGTAAGAGGGAGACAGATAAGAAGAGAGTTGCAGTAGTCCAGACGAGAGTGAATAAGACCGACAGTAAGAGTTTTAGCAGTTTCAAAGGTGAGAAAAGGTCAGATTCTGGAGATGTTTTTAAGGTGCAGGTGACAAGAGCGACCTATATTGGTCCATGGTACAATGACAAATTTCCTTCTCTCCTTTTGGAGTCAACAAAGAGTTTTACAATTGAATTGTTCAAGAGGGCCGATGTAGATCAGTTGCTGAAAACATCACCCTCAGACAATGCTGGTGGCAGAGGTACCGGCTCTTTTCAACATCAAGGGATAATGGGGAGAGACAAGAACACCAGCTCCAACAGAGGTGGGGGAAAATGTGCACAAATTGGGCAATTTTCAATAGCCAGCACAACAGTAAAGGCGATCTGTGCCTGTAACAATGCCAAGAAGGGATAAGTAGCAGAACATGGTCAAGGGGTACTTAAGTGACCATACGTGCGTCCTTTCTGACTCTTTAGTTCCCTGTAATTATTGGGTGTCTAAGCTGAACACTTGGCCTGACCTCTCCTTATATGCCTTTGGATGTGCTGCTAGTGTGGTGTCTGAGCGTGTTTTCAGTTCCGCTGGGGCAATCATCACTGATAGGCGCACACGCCTCTCCACGGAAAATGCAGACAGACTTACTCTGATTAAATTTAACAAGGACTGGATATCTTCACAGTTTGTAATTAGTGTTGAGCCACCCCCGTAGTGTTCGAGTTCGGTTCGGTTCGTCGAACACCCATATGTTCGCCGAACACCTTCGAACACCGTTAAAACCAATGGCAGGCAAACTAAAACACATAGAAACACATAGAAAACACTTCAAAGGTGTCCAAAAGCTGACAAACTGCTCAGAAGACACAACTAACACATGGAAAAGTGACAAGTACATATAGTCATGTGAAAAGAAAAGAGGTGGAGGAGTAAAAGGAGGGGGAGACACAGATATAGGCATGTCATGCCCTTCTAAAACCAAAAAAGTGCGAAGCCGACACGGCCAGTCCGTTCCTGCCCGTGCGACCTCCGTGTCGCCGGGTTTGTGCCAGAGCCGCGGTGGACCCTGACGGCAAGCCCCCCTCTCCCATTACTGGTGCCTGTCCGCTGGTGGGTCGAGCGAGCCCCCCTGTGGTGGAGGCAGGTCTAATCTTTTTAATTTAAATTTTCTCTCTAATTTGAATGAGTACAATTTAAATCCTTTTACAAGGATTTATTGAAGGGCAAGTCTCATGCCAGCAGCCACGGTTGCAGGAGGAGGAAGAGGCGGAGCCTGCCGTGTGCTGCTGTGTTTGGTGTGTGGAGAGAGCTCCTGGGAAGGGAGGTTTTGCCTTTTCCATCTGGGACTTTTTGTCTGCCCCCTTCCCAGGAAAGGAGACTTGCTGTGGGATTGGCCTCCAGCCAGCTCCTGCCCCCCGGTCCTGCGGGGGGCAGGAGGAATACCATCGTGGCTGGGATGACCAGGTCCGGAAAAGGCAAGGGGTCCGTCATGAAGACCAGAGGGACCCCCGAGGCCATGGCCGCGGCAGCTCCTCCCCCCGGAGGTAGGCCGAGTACGTGCAGGGGTGCTGCAGCGGTGCCCCCTGATTGGGGCACCAAGGTAGCGAAGGAGTCCACTGTCATCTATGGCTCCCGCATCCATGCGCACCTCTGCGAGTATGAGGACGCCTCTAGGAAGCTAAAATCCCTCTGGGGGGGGAGTTGAGGGTAGCTCAGGAGAGGTCCGACAGGGCCTCTAGCAGCAAGAAGCCTGAGCTATCTGCCGCGGTCAGGAGGATTAAGAAGGCCATCCAGGAGGTGGAGAACCGGCGGTGTACCATCCTGGCCAGCAGCGGGCCATTCAGAGAAAAATTGGAGAACGACGACCGGTTCAGAGCCATGGCCGGTGGATCTCTGGAGGGGTCACGGAGCTCCAGCCAGGTGGTGGCGGTGGAGGGTGAGGAGGAAGAGGACTGTGAGGAGGAGATTGCGCCCTACCCGCCATCTGGTGGCCTGGTAAGTGATCTCCAGGCATCGCATAGCGGGATAGCCCCTCAGCAGATGGCTCTCCCGTCTGACTCTAGCCCTTCAGAGGGCAGCGGGAGCGAAGGGGAGGATGAGGATGGTGGTAGTACTAGTGAGGGGGGCTGCCTCGTCATGAAGCAGATCAGGCAGATTGAGTCCCCGGTACGTTTTAACCAGCTGACGTTCGGGGACGAGATCTGCGAGGACGAGGCAACCGGGAGGGGGATGAAGAGGAAAGCGAAGAGAGCTATGAAAAAGAAAACATCGGTAACACATAAATTTGTGTATGTCTCCCTCTCTGGGGCCCCCCGGTCCCGTTGTGCGGCACCCGCCACTCACCCCGGCTCGGGCCCTGATGTGGGTCTGCAGCGAGGAGGCGGGGAGACTATAGGCCATGGCACGCAGAGCGCCGCCTCTGTTTGCAGTAATGAAGGTGGTGTGTCGGATGTGTCTGACATGGAGCATGGCACGGAGGGCGGCCCGGCAGCGGGCAAAAACCATGGTGGTGAGAGGGGACTGGCCTGGCACCTGGTGTACCTGCTGGCATGCGGGGGGCGGCGAGCGTAACTGCCGCTGCCACCTGCACTGCTGGCGGCACACCGGCAGCCGGGGCCGCATCTCTGGCGGCGTGTGCTGGGAAAGTGTCTGGGTCCCTCACTCACGGATCCGTTAAATCTGGATCACTTTTGGGGACCCAGGCACCTGGTAAGGCATCTGGGGGGCAAAAAGTGCGGGGCCTGCAGCTCCGGCAGAGCCGGTTCGTAAAAGGAAGGTGGTGGGGCCTGCTCCCCCGGCGGGGTCCGTGGCGAAGTCGGGGCCCCCGGCGCAGGGGCCCAGTAAGGGGTCAGCGCTGAGGGCTCTGCCGCCAGTGGACGCCGAGGGGGAGTGGTCTAGCCTGGGGCCGGCCGCCGGAGTTGCTGTGGCCAAGCTCTTTGTGGCTAAGGGAGTGACGGTGGGGGGTGCTGTGCCTCTGGGAATTGGTGCCGCTGGACCAGGGACCCCCGAGAGTAGACCCGGCTCTGGGCCGGTTTTGGGAGTCCCGTCGTGGCCATTTTCGGGGGGCGTGGCCTCCCTGGCGTCCCCCACCCATGTGGGAGTGGCCACAGAGGGCCGCACTGTGCTGACGGGTGCAGGGGGTGTGGCTTCCCAGGCGGGGGCCGCCCATGTAGGAGTGGCCACAGTGAGCAGTACTGTGCTGCCGGGCGCTGGGGGCGTGGCCACGCCCGGGGGCGGAGCTTAGCGCCGACGCCGGTGGCTGCTCCTGGAGCAACAGAGACCACAGCTGCGGCCAGTGCCAGTGTGGGGGCTGCTGCTGTGGCTGATGCGGGTGCCTGTGTGCCGGGGTCCGCTGTGTCTGGGGACTTACCTGGAGCAGGGGCTCCGGCACTGCGGGTATCCAAGAAAGCTGCAGCAGGGCTGGATGGTGCAGTGGGAGGAGCTACAACTGGCTCTCTTCCTGCCAGTAAAGCAGGAAGCTCCAGGTATGCTGGGAGCAGTGGTGCTGCACTGCATAAGTCCTGCAGTGTGGTGCTTGATAGGCCAGCAGCATTAAAAGTGAACCCCCCGGCAGGGAAGACGCCACCAGCAGGCGGCAGTACCGGCAACACAAGTAATATGGACGGTGGTAGTGAAACTGTGCCCAGAAAGTGTACACAAAAAAAAGAAAAACATTGACCCCGGTGCACATGGGAGTGGGAGCGGGGCGAGTGGGGTGATTGTGGACACAAATGGGGATGGTGTGGGTACGAATGTGTCTGTGGCTGGGGATGCAAATGGTGGGGTGTCTGCGGTAGGGTGCGTGAATGGAGTGTCTGTTGGTAGCGGGGAGCACGGGAGGGGGACTGGTCCATCTGCTCCCCCGGCCACGAGCCCCCGTAGTTTTGGGGGGGGTAGTGGCCGGGGCCTCGGGGTCCTTTCGGGGGGGGGTTTCCTCGCCTCTGGACCTCAGGGACGGTGACTTGCGACTCCGTTTTCTGGAGGCCCTCAAGAAGGGAGAACGGACGATCACGGTAGAGGGAAGAGGTGGATCTGGCCTTTTGGCTGGACAGGCATGGCCAGGCTGCCTTCCAAGATAAAAGGGAGGGGGAAACAGTGTGGTCCCTCCCGACAGTCGGGCAGGGGGTGGCCAGGAGGTATGTGGTCCGTCTTCGGTGGAGGGGCAGTGAAGCGTGCCCACCTAGAGCGAGGGTCGTGAAGCTCCTCCTGAAGATGGACTTCAGGGCAATTGACATCTTTGCCCTGATCCATCCTTTTGGTACCTCCATCTTTGACATCAGTTTTGTTCGGCCGGAGGGCTTAGAGCTTTTCTGGTCGAATTTTGAACTGATGAAAGGGGAGCCCAGCTGGCGAGACTTTGCCGTACAGGCGGTGTCTCGCCAAAATGGCGTAAAGAGGGTGACCGTTCTAACAAATAACGAGTCACTCTCAGGGATCGATATTATGACGTGGCTTTCTCGTTATGGGGAAGTCACAGAGGTCCCAAAGAAGAACAGGGACGAGTTTGGCATTTGGTCAGGGGGCTGGACCTTCATGATGAAATTGAAGGTTTCAGGTGGTACTGTCACTCACATCTCCTCCTCGGCATTCCTGGGGAGGGACAGGATCCTGATCTTCTACCAGGGGCAGCCGAAGGTCTGCCACAGGTGCGGTGACCCCCGCCACTTCAGCGCGGGCTGCAAGCTGCAGAAATGTGCCTTGTGTGGCGGGGTAGGTCATCTGGCCGCGGCCTGTGGTGACATTAGGTGTCACCTGTGTGGTGATCTAGGTCACCCGTATAGCCGCTGCCCACATTCCTTTTCCAACACCATCTCTGGTCAGGTGGAGGAGGGCCGCGGGGGGGTCCCCAGTGGTTCATCTTCTGCTGGAACTGGAGGTGGGGGCGGGAGGGGAGTTGAGGGGTCAGGGAGGAAAGGCGAGGCGAATACACCTGCCCACCAGTGGCAACAGGTGAGGCGCCGAAGGGACAGGGGGCAGGATAAGCCCCAGGCAACTGGGGTGATGACTGTCCCCTCCCCGGAGGTTGCAGCCAGAGCCTCTGAGGCCCTGGGGGAAAAGGCGGTGAGCGAGGAGATCAGGCGGACGGAGAGGGAGGAGGCGGCTGCTTCCGATAACTCCTCCCAGTATGAAAGTCTGGATGAGGAGGTTGTGGAGCAGCCAAAAAAATCAGGTGACAAAAGTACCAGTAGTCAGAGGAAAAAGAACAGGAAAAGGGTAAAAAAACCTAAAGCCCCCCCCCCTGACCACTACGGTGCCTACGGAAGGGCTCACCGGCTCCCCTCTGATCCCCCTCTCCAATCGGTTCCAAGCCCTCGATGACTCTGCTGTGTCAGAGGTCGGGGGTAAGGAGCCGGAGACAACATCTGGGGTGCCTTCAGGGGGCGGCGGGGTCTGTCCCCCGGGGGGGACTCTGCTACCCCTGGGGGGAGGACTGCCCCGGGGTCCAGAGGCGAGGAAACCTGTGCTAGGAAGGAGGTGTCCGATGCTGGAGGGGCGGGCATGGACACCTCGGCATCCCTAAAGAGGAGGGGTGACTTGGGCTCCTCCTCAGAAGGCGAGAGGGAAAAGGGGGGTACGGGGAAAAAGAAGGCCATCTAACTCAATCACCCATGATGGCGGAACCTACCCCGTTGACTCTGGCGTCGATTAGTGTCGCCAGTATAAAGTCAGATGCGGCCAGATTTACGGCCTTTGATTTTTTCACCCGAGTTGAGGCTGACATTTTATTTTTGCAGGAGACCAGACTAACGGACATGGGGGCCATTTATAAAGCAAAGAGGGAGTGGAGGTGTGGGCCCTCATACTGGTCTCTTGCGGCCGAGCCGTATAGCGGGGTAGCGGTCCTTTTTAAGGCCGCTTCGGTGGAATGCAGACGGGTGATTGAGGTAGAAATGGGGAGGTGCTTGGTTCTTGGCGTCTTCATGAGGGGACAGGAGCTCCGGCTCATTAATATCTACGGCCCGCAATCTAAGTGGGACCGTAAAGGTCTCTTCCTGAAGGTCAAGCCCTATCTTTTTACAAGCCGGCAGGTGGTCTTCGGTGGGGATTTTAACACTGTAACAAGATCCCGTGATAGGGGAGGCCCTGGAGACCGGCTGGCTTATGATAGCATAGCTCCGAATAGCATAGCAACTGAAGCTCGCCTGGTGGATGTCCACATCCGGCACACCCCAGGTCACGGGGGTTTCACCTTTCATATGGGTAGCAGTAGGTCTAGGATAGATAGGTTTTATTTAAAGGAGGAGGCCGTCTCTTCTGCAGTGTCCGCTGTTGAGGTGGAATTCTCCGATCACTGTTTCATTTTCTTTTCCTTGAATGTTACAGAGACCCCCGGATGGGGAGAGGCCTGTGGAAGCTGAATTCGTCCCTGTTGGAAGAAGCTGATGTAAGACAATCCTTTGAGGAATTTCTTCAGAGCCAGGTACCTCTCTTGGGTCTCTGTAGTACTAAGTCTGAGTGGTGGGAGATCTTCAAAAGAAGGGTTGCAAGGTTCTTCCGTCAGCTCTCGAGCCTCCGGGGCCTGAACAGGCACCGCCTGTATCGGGATCTGGGGAGGAAACTCGAGCAGCTCGTCTCGACTGGAGGGGACCGTGAGGAAATCTCTAGGGTGAAGGCCTTGCTCAAGGGGTGCCAGTATGATAGGCACACATCCTTGGTTTTTGAGAGGGATTTCGGGAGGTACCGCTCGCCCGACCCTTACAGGAACTGCAGGATGTCAGTGAGTTGTAAGGTGGTAACAGGACTGATCGACAGTACGGGGTCCCTGAACAGATCTAAATCAGGGATCCTGGAGGTGGTCAGATCCTTCTACTCGCACCTCTTGGGGGGGAGGGAACCTGATCGGGATGAGATGTCAGCTTTCCTGGCTGAAACCATCCCTGAGCCAGGGGATGACCCCTCTCTTCATGTTTTGGCGGAAGCAATCAGGGAAGAGGAAGTGAGACGGGCGATTGATGGGCTCCGACCCAAAAAGTCGCCTGGTCCGGATGGCTTAACATCCGAGTTTTACAAGACTTTTAGGGACTCCTTGGTCCCCCTCTTGACTGAGGTGTTTAATGAGTGTCTCTCCTCGGACGCTCTGCCCAGTTCAATGAGGAAGTCAGCCCTGATTGTTCTGTCAAAGGGTAAAGACTCGTCCCGTATTGAGAATTGGCGTCCCATAGCACTTCTCAATACGGACCGAAAGGTTCTGGCAAAGGTGCTTTTTAATCGGTTGGTGAAGTTTGCACCCCGGCTCCTTTCGGGGGCCCAGCACTGCTCTGTTCCAGGCCGCAGTACTTTTAGTGCTGTGCTCGGTGTCCGAGAGGCAGTGGAGCAGAGCAGGGCAGGTCACTGGAAGGGGTACTTGCTGTCCTTAGACCAGGCGAAAGCCTTTGACCGGGTTAACCACGAGTACCTCTGGTCCGTCCTTCTGAGGTACGGTCTGCCCGGGAGGTTTGTTGATTGGTTGAGAGTTTTATACAATGGGGCAGAGACTTTTCCACTTGTGAACGGTTGGGTCGGACCCCCTTTTGAGGTGAAGTCTGGTGTCCGCCAGGGCTGTCCTCTGAGCCCACTGTTATACGTGTTTGCGATTGACCCTCTTCTAAGGAGGGTGGAGCGCGGACCGTTGGTGGGAGTCGGGATGGACCAGGTGGAGCCAGATGCCATCTTGAGGGTAGTGGCGTACGCCGACGACGTTTCCCTTTTTGTAACCTCGAGAGGGGAGGCAGATTGGGTCATGTCTGAGGTTGAGCGCTACTCGGTGGCATCCGGGTCCATGATCAACCGGGATAAGTGTGAAAGTCTCTGGCTGGGAGGGGGAGATCCTAGTTTTGATCTCCCGGACACTCTTCCAGGGCCTCAGGCCACAGCAAAAATACTAGGCATCAGTTTCGGCCCGGGGGACTACCCCCAGCAAAACTGGGAGGGCAGACTTAAGATTGCCGCCCAGAAGGTGGATCAGTGGAAGGGCTGGTCCCTGACCCTGAGGGAAAGGGTTAGCCTGGCCAAAGGGTATTTGCTTCCTTTACTAATATACCTGGGCAGTGTCTGCATCTTGCCAGAGCCTCTTTGGACACGGGTCTACAGCCTGTTCTTTCAACTATTATGGGGGAATAGGCTGAACCTAATCAAGAGGGAGGTCACGTACCGCACGAGGAGACTAGGAGGGTTGGGTATGGTCAACCCAGTGGTGTTCCTAGTAAACACCTTTATTAAGGCAAACATCGCCAACCTCTGGTTAGAGAGGGCTCCTCCGTGGGTATTCTCCTGTAGGGGGTGGTTTCAGCCTTTCTTCCAGGAATGGGAGACAGGAGGGCAGGTGAAGGACCTTCGAACGCCTCATGGGCATCTTCCGGCTTATGCTACCCCGGTTCTGAAGGTGATCCGTCGGTGGGGTCTGGGAGTGTGGGAGATCAGGACCTTGTCAAGGAGGTTACTTGACAATAGGGTCCTGTTGACCCACTTTCAGAAGCCCCTGGCGCTCAAGGATTGCCCAAGCCGGGATCTGGAGGTAGGGCTTGGGTTATTGAACTCTAAACGGATCCCCTTGAAGTTTTGGGACTTGGCTTGGCGCTGCTTCCATGGGAGACTGTATGTGAGGGACAACCTGAAGTACAGGAACTCTGATGACCGGGATTGTCCCTGCGAGGAGTGTGGCGGCATGCTTGAGAGCATGGAGCACTTCCTGCTTCGGTGTCCCTTTAATACAGAGGTCTACAGTAGGGTGGGTGCTTCCATTGGCTGACCCAGGCTGGCAGGCCTTTCCTATGCGGAGTGGGCCTATGGGGCATTCAGGTCCCTGGGACGCCGAGATCGGGGCACTGTTTTCTTAGCTAGCTTAGTGACTAGGTTTTACACGTGGAACGCACAGTGCTTAGTGTCCACCCAGCAGAAAGCCCTCCCCCGGGAAGAGGTGATTAGGAACATCCTGGGTGACCTGGCAAAAGTGCGCTCGCTGGAGTATGAGAGGCTGGGTGCAGGGAGGGCTTCCCTTCTATGGAGGGGGTTCTCATTCAATGTGCCCTAGGGAGAGTTAGGTTATGCGTGTCTGTGATAGGGTGAGTTAGTCTCCTTCTATACTTTAGATTTATTTGTAGGGTCAGGTCGTTGTGTAGGGTCAGGGAGGGACAGACAGGGACAGTCATCAGGGATAGGTAGTTTAGTATTAGGTTGGTAGTGAGGGTCAGTGAGGGACAGGTAGGGACAGGTAGGGAAAGATTGGTAGGGCGTTAGGGACAGGTGTTGTTTTTTTTTTTTTTTTTTGTTTTTTATAGGGGGGGACAGGGTGTTGTGTGTTAGATTAGGGTGAGAGCCTCTGTAGTCTCCAGTTTCCTGGTGGTGGGCTGCTCCCCTCACATTGTAGTTTTTTGTTTTGCGGTATCGTAATCGGAATATAGGGCTTGCAAGCACTGAACTTGGGTCTGATTTTTGATTTATGGTTGGTTCTTTGTGGTTTGAAATTATCATGTTACTGCTAAGTGTTAAAACAGACTTTTTATGTTGTGTATTGTATGTATATGTGTATTGCATGTATATATATGTGTATTGCGTGTGGGGGGGGTGTAGTTTTAGGTTGGGTGGGGGGTTTCAGGGGGGGAGGGGAAAGGGGTGTTTTTGTAAAAAAAAAGAAAAATGGACATCCTGCGGGATGCGGGAAAAAGGACCCTTTTTGCGCGTAAATGGCCACAGACTTTCGTGGGACCTTGGGTGTTTAAAAATGGTGGTGGGGGAAAAAAAATAAATAAAATAAAAAATTTTTTGTGTTGTAGAGTGTTAGTTTTGGCCAGGTGGCCCATCTCTTATTTTTGGCGGTGGGCCAGTTATTTAGTTTTCCTTTTTGGGGTTAGGTGTGAATGTGCAGGTATGAATGTTGCGGATGTTAGGGGTCTTGTGCGCTTTAGGGCGTGGCCTGGCTGGTAGGTACGGAAGGTCTTCCCTTGCTGGGAGGTCTTTTGGAAAGAACGAAGACGTTTTGTGTCTTATGTTTCGTGTCAAGTGTCATGGTGTCAAGCTGACAATGAATTAAGGCTTGCAAGAGATGTCAAAAGCAATAAAAAAGGATTTTGGGGGTATGACAAAAGTAAAAGAAAAGTCAAAGATGCTATAGGATTTTTACAGGATGAAAATGGAGAAATGGTAAGAGAGGATGTTGAGAAGGCCGAACTTTTTAATTCCTATTTTGCATCTGTTTTCTCTCAGAAAGAAAATGTAACATCAACTGATCTTCACTGTCCTTTTAAAGGAATAGAAGAATCCAAGTTATCTGTAAACAGAAAGATTGTGAGGGAATATTTAGCTAACATAAATGAGTTCAAGTCTCCAGGTCCAGATGAATTACACCCCAGAGTACTGAAGGAGATCGTAGAAGAAATTTTAGAACCACTCTCCATAATCTTTGAAAATTCTTGGAGTACAGGAGAAGTCCCAGAAGACTGGAGAAGAGCAAATGTTGTTCCTATCTTCAAAAAGGGGAAGAAGGTGGACCCAGGGAACTATAGGCCGGTGAGTCTGACTTCTATACCAGGAAAGATCTTTGAACAAATAATTAAACAACATGTATGTACGTACATGGATAAGAATGAAGTGATTAACCAGAGTCAGCATGGGTTTGTAACTAACAAGTCATGTCAGACTAACTTAATTTCCTTCTATGACAGAATCACTGACTGGGTGGATCATGGAAATGCTGTAGATATAGTATATCTTGACTTCAGCAAAGCATTTGACAAAGTATCTCACACCATCTTTATTGAAAAAATGACCAAGTATGCAATGGACCAGGCAACTGTTAGGTGGATTCATAACTGGCTTAGTGATCGGACTCAAAGGGTGGTTGCAAATGGCTTCACATCCAGCTGGATAAATGTCTCAAGTGGGGTACCACAGGGCTCTGTCCTGGGACCTGTATTGTTCAACATCTTCATCAATGATTTAGATGAAGGAATTGAGGGTAAACTGATTAAATTTGCTGATGACACAAAGCTAGGAGGGATAGCTAATACTAGAGAAGAGAGAGAGAGGATTCAAAAAGACCTAAATAAACTGGAGCAGTGGGCAGCAACCAACAGAATGGTTTTTTCACAGGGAAAAATGCAAAGTACTACATCTGGGCAATAAAAATGAAAAAAGCATATACAGAATGGGAGGAATAGAGCTAAGCAACAGTACATGTGAAAAAGACTTAGGTATACTAATAGATCATAGACTGAACATGAGTCAACAGTGTGATGCAGCAGCAAAAAAGGCAAATACAATTCTGGGATGTATTAACAGAAGCATACAGTCTAGATCACGTGAAGTCATTATCGGTCTTTACTCCTCTTTGGTCAGACCTCATCTGGAATACTGTGTACAGTTTTGGGCACCACATTTTAAAAAAGACATAGACAAACTGGAACAAGTTCAGAGAAGAGCGACCAGAATGGTGACTGGTCTGCAAACCATGTCCTATGAGGAACGGTTGCAGGATTTGGGAATGTTTAGCTTGCGAAAAAGAAGACAGAGGAGACTTAATAGCTGTCTACAAATATGTCAAGGGCTGTCACATTGTAGAAGGATCATCTTTCTTCTCATTTGCACAAGGAAAGACTAGAAGCAATGGGATGAAACTAAATGGGAGGAGACATAGATTAGATATTAGAAAAAAACTTTTTGACAGTTAGGGTGATTAATGAGTGGAACAGGCTGCCACGAGAGGTGGTGAGTTCCCCTTCAATGGACGTCTTCAAACAGAGGCTGGACAGACATCTGTCTGAGATCATTTAGTGAATCCTGCTTTGAGCAGGGGGTTGGACCAGATGACCCAGGAGGTCCCTTCCAACTCTACCATTCTATGATTCTATGATTCTATGTGTTAGTTTGTTGGACTCTATATAATTTTGGATTTGGGCTATGTCTTGCTGGGGTTTTTTGTTTTTCTTGTATAATATTTGTATTTGTGGTTTATATTTGTGTTTTGTTTTTGTGTTTTTGTACTTTTATATAAAATAAAAAAAAAGTTCCAGCTCCAGTAGCGTCCACTAAAGCTGCTGCAGTTAAAAAGCTTTTATAAGGATCGAGCTTGGCGGTCCACCGCAAGACGTCCTACCGCCAGTCCCAGCCCCTGTGCCTTGGGGTGCCTCCCCGATGCTCTTCACTGAGTGTCCCGGGGGCCCGAAGCATTTCCTTTGAAAAAATTCAGTGTCCAAACTACAGGTGGTGTAGCTTGCTTAACAGCTGGGATAATCCGCTGACTAGCAGACACTGCTACTAGGCACAAAGTATTTCCTGGGCTAGATGCAGTTAAAAATTTGTAATTAGATACTCTCGTTGGATGCTGAGAAAGCATTCCATAGAGTCTCCTGGCACGCCATATATTATTCTCTTAAAAAGCTTGGGGTAGGGGTCTAGAGGACCCTTTCATAGCCAAAATCACGGCCCTGTATCGCAATGCGATAAATGGAACCTTTTCATCACCTTTCATAATCACCAATGGGACAAGGCAGGGATGTCCTCTGTCCCCTCTCTTATACATCCTAGTGACGGAGCACCTGATCTCATCAATTCGCCATAACCCCAATATTAGGTGGATTGAGGTGGGAGGCACCGAGTACAAGTGCTTTGCATTTGCTGATGATGTCCTAGTATGTATCACTCAATCACATATATCCATCCCTGCTGTTATGGCTGAAATAGATCACTTTGTTACATGGTCAAATTTTAAAATCAATGCAGCGAAGTCTGAGGCCCTCGATGTCTCCCTCCCCAAATCCATACAGGATTCCATCCAGTCCAACTTTCCCTTTGCCTGGCCCTCACAGGGTATCAAATACTTAGGAATTCCTATTCATAGAGACCTCTCCCATCTATGTTATCTTAATTTTGGGCCCTTTATTGAACAACTTCATACAGACCACGGTTGGCAAGTTAGAACTGTAAGATTCACTACGTGAACCACTGGTGTTTTGTGGAAAAGCACATGTACACTGTGTTCCAAATTATTATGCAAAAAGTGTTTAGGAGTGATAAGGTAAGAATTTTTGTTTGTCAGTTAAACTCATTGATGGTGATGTGTGTCAGGGCTCTTTATATCACTGTAAGCAATTGCAGACACCTGTGCTAATTAGTTTGGCAGGTGTGTCCAATGAAAGGCAAGACTACTTAAGAAGGCTGTCCCACATTATTAAGCAGCCTACATTTTCTGCCAAAATGGGAAAGAAAAAGGATGTGTCGGCTGCTGAGAAGCAACAAATTGTGGAGTGTTTAGGTCAAGGCATGACTACAATCAACATTGCCAAAACACTTCATCCTGATCATCGCACAATCAAGAGTTATGTAGCTGATTCACAGTACACACGTGTGCGTGCTAAGGGAAAAGTGAGGACTCTTTCCTACAGGCAATTACGTCAGGTTAAAAGAGCAGCGGCAAAAAAGCCTTGTCATAGCAGCAGACAAGTTTTTGAAGCTGCTGGTGCCTCCAACAAGATGCAGAGTCCTTCAGAGGTTTGCAGCTGTGCGCAAGCCATCCTGTTGACCTCCTCTATCCACTGTACACAAGCAGAAACGGATACAGTGGGCCAAACAATACATGAAAACTGATTTCAAAACGGTTTTGTTCACCGATGAGTGCCGTGCAACGCTCGATGGTCCAGATGGATGGAGTGGAGGATGGCTGGTTGATGGACACCCCACGCAAACACGGCTACGGCGCCAACAAGGAGGAGGTGGAGTAATGTTTTGGGCTGGAATCATGGGGAGAGAGATTGTCGGCCCCTTTTGGATCCCTGAAGGGGTAAAGATGAACTCCATAATGTATGTGGAGTTTCTCAAACAGCACTTTCTGCCATGGTTCAAGAAGAAAAACAGTGTATTCCGCAGCAAGATCATTTTCATGCATGATAATGCACCGTCTCATGCTGCACATAACACATCTGCATCTCTGGCTGATATGGGCATAAAAGGGGACAAACTTATGGTGTGACCCCCATGCTCCCCTGACCTCAACCCCATTGAGAACCTCTGGAGCATCATCAAAAGGAGTGTCTATGATGGCGGGAGGCAGTTCACATTTAAGCAACAGCTCTGGGAGGGTATTATGTCCTCATGCAAAACAATTGAAGCAGAAACCATCCAAAACCTGACAAATTCAATGGAAGAGACAGTTCAGAAGCTCCTTTCGAAAAAGGGGTCCTATGTGCAAAAGTAACATCACCTAGAATAAAGTTTTGAGTTGAAAACTGTTTGATTTCAGTTTCTAATAACCTGCTAATGCTTATAATTTCAAAAAGGACCATTTTTTTGTTCTTTATTAAAATGAAAAGGTTGATCGAAGAGTGTGGGGGATCTAAGAGTGTGGCAACCCAGTAGTCAGGATTATTTTGAATTCTGACAATCTGAGGGTCATGTTGCAGGTAGTGCAGCAAGAAGGCACTCATGTGTCTTGCGCATCTAGGAGACCCAAAATTATTTTCCGGGCTAGATGCAGCTAAAAATTATTATTAATTTGAAAGCTGGTGGAGCTTAGTATAGATGGCCTAATAGAATCAGTACCACACACTGCTACAAGGCCCAAATTATTTTCCAGCCAAGATACAGATAAACAAGATTAGTAATTTGAAAGCTTAAAACGGTTGGTAGGGTGATTTTAACCAATCATCAAGCTTTTACTCTCCCCAGGATGACACAGGGGTAGAAAAGTCGTTTCGGATCCATGATTTGTTCATCTTTATGAACGTGAGTCTGTCTACATTATCAGTGGAGAGCCGCGTGCGCTTATCTGTCAGCACACCACCAGCAGCGCTGAACACACGTTCAGACAGAACGCTGGCTGCGGGGCATGACAAGATCTCCAAGGCGTAAGTGGCTAGCTCCGGCCATTTATCCAGATTGGAAGCCCAAAAAGAGCAAGGGTCCAGTGACACAGTCATGGCTTCAATGTTTACTTGGAGATACTCCTGTACCATCGTCTCTAGGCGTTGACTATGTGTCAGACTTCTTGTCTCCTGTGGCCTTGCAAAGGATGGGCTAAAAAAGTGGTGAAATGATTCCGCAAAATTGATGTTACCAGCAGATTTCTGTTACGTTTTGAGTGCTAAACACTCGACGGTCCCACAGTTGGCAAGTTGGAACTGTGAGATTCACTACGTGCGCCACTAGTGTTTTGTGGAAAAGCACATGTAAGATTCTGCAACAGTCTCTGCTGATACTCCTGCATGCGTGCATCCCTTTCTATGGCAGGAATAATTTCTGCAAATTTAATTTTGTACCGGGGATCTAACAGTGTGGCAACCCAGTAGTCAGGATTATTTCTAATTCTCACAATTCGAGGGTCATGTTGCAGGTAGTGCAGCAAGAAGGCACTCATGTGTCTTGTGCATCCATGAGCACCAAGTCCCTGTTGTGTTGGTGGCGAGGTAACAATCATGCTTCCTTCCTCTGCCCTCTCCTCCCAACCTCGCACAACAGAAATGTGATCAAGGTCTCCCTCATCTGATGAGTCTTCCATCAGTTCGTCCTCCACTTCTTCCTGGGCTCCTGCACCTTCCTCACTAGTTTGGCTGCTACCATGCGTCCTGGTAAAACCATATCCCCCACCCTCACCTGCCTGCCGCCTTGGTGATGCCGACCGTCTGGACCTTACAGATGTTAGCCCTTCCGCATACAACTTCTCCTCCTCTACTTCCTCCACCTCCTCTTGTGCCACCACCTGACTCCGAATTCTGTTTAACATGTGCTCCAGCATGTAAATCACCGGAATAGTCATGCTGATAATGGCATCGTCAGCACTAAACATCGTCGCCATTTCAAAACTGTGCAGAAGGGTGCATAGGTCCCTGATCTGAAACCACTCCTCCAGCGTGATTTGCCCCACCTCTGGATCTCGTTGGCCCAGGCTATACGTCAGAACGTATTGCACCAGGGCTCGTCGGTGCTGCCACAGTCGCTGCAACATGTGCAGAGTTGAATTCCACCGGGTAGGCACATCGCATTTTAGCCAGTGAACTGGCAGGCCCAACGACTTCTGTAGAGATGTAAGTCGCTGAGCTGCGGGATGCGAACGGCAGAAGTGAGCACACAGCGACCGTGCCCTCTGCAGAAGGCCATCTAGTCCGGAATAGTGGGCTAAAAATTGCTGGACAACCAGGTTCAACACGTGAGCCATACAAGGCACGTGTGTGACATTGCCCCGGCTAAGGGCCGCACCCAGGTTTGCAGCATTGTCGCACACGGCATTCCCTGGTTTCAGGTCCAGTGGAGACAACCATTCATGAAACTGGTTCAAAGAGCTGACCACAACTCCTCAGATGTGTGACTCACATTTCCCAGACATTTCAAAGTAAAAACTGCCTGATTACGTTGATCCCTGCTGCCAGCATAGTAAGGAGGTGTGCAGGATCCCTTCTGCGCAGTTAGAAAGCTTGTGGCATGATCAGACAGGCTTTGAGTGCAGGTGGAGGACCAAGAGGAGGTTGAGGAGGCAGAAGCAGTGGAGGAACTTTGACATAAAGAGGATTGACGCACAACTCGTGGGGACGGCAAGACTTGGAAAGCAGCCCCTTGTCCTGCTGTCACCATAGTTACCCAGTGCCCAGTCAGCGACATGTAACGCCCCTGTCCATGCCTATTTGTCCAAGTGTCTGTGGTGAAATGCACCCTGTCACACACAGAGTTTCTCAAAGAAGCAGTGATGTTGTGTGCGACATGCTGGTGGAGCGCAGGCACACCTTTCTTTGAGAAGTAGTGCCGACTGGGCATCTGGTACTGGGGCACTGCGACGGACATAAGGTCTCGAAAATCCTTTGTGTCCACCAGGCAGAAAGGCAGCAATTCTGTAGCCAAGAGCTTGCAGATGGTGAAATTCAACCTCTTAGCTTTGTCATGGCTAGGAGGAAATGGTCTTTTACTTGTCCACATCTGAGGGACCGAGGGCTGGCTGTTGTGCTTAGACGGGGTTGAGAAGGGTGTCCCCGGCAAACTGCCGGTCTGTGAGGAAGATGCAGGCGGACATGTTAGGTTGCCTTGATCCAAAGGTGGTGCTATCGATGTCGGACAGCGCTGAACACCAGCTGGTGGTTCCACCTCCAAAGGAAATGATGACCTGCCAATCACGCTGGCTGTTGCGGGTAATGAGGTGGCAGGTCTGCGTCCCAAAACAGGTGTGACTGCTGTCCCCCCAGTCACAGATGATGAAGAGGCCGCGGATGCACAAGATGTGGGAGACGGTGGTTGGCCCGGCCGGCTAGGCTGCATTGTAGCACAGTGAGTTTCCCACTGCAACTTATGCTTCATATCTATGTGCCGCTTCATGCATGAAGTACTCAAACTTTGTATTTTTTGGCCTCTACGTAGCTTTTGCTGACAAATGTTACAGATAACACGAGTTGGGTCATCTTTATCGATCTGAAAAAATGCCCAGGCTATGCAAGGCTTAGCACCCATGCGACCTGAAGAGCCACCACGACTTGTGGCCAGAGGCAGAGTTGTGTTTGAGGATGCAGTTGTTGACGTGCTTCCAGTACTACGTCTCTGTCCAGGAAGGCGCAACCTGACCTCGTCGTCACTAGCATCCTCCTCCACCTCCTCTGCTGACCTCGTCGACTGGCTGACTGTGGGTTGACAGTAAGTGGGATCTCCAACCTCGTCATCATCACCCTGTGTGCGATCACACCCGTCGTCCTCAGAGCCAACGTCTTCCTGCCCTGACAAAAAACTAAAGATGTCGCTCCAATCAGGTATTTGAGTCTCATCATAATCTTCCTCATTGTCTCCACCAACAGGAGTTACAGTTTGGGAACTTGGGTCTACATTATGGTCAGAACCTTCGGCGTCTGGTCCTGGATCCGACTCAAAGATTCTGGGCATCAGTGCAGATCATTTCCTCGTCTGGATTAACAGAAGCTCTGGAGCCGACCTCTGATTCCCAGGCTATAGTATGAGTAAACAGCTCTGCAGATTCAACCATCTGTTCTACCCCATACTCAGACGGGCAGCAGGAGACTTGGGAGCTGTGAGGAAGCAAGTGCGATTGGGGTAACACCTCTGAAGACTGGAGTATTTGTGATGTTGAAGTTGAGGTGGAGGAGAGCCCACTTAAAGGAGCACTTGATATCCGTTGAAGCACCTGCTGTTTTTGTGCCTTATCTGGAATTTGTAGCGATTGGCGTGGCCGTAAGAAAGGGATCTTATCACATTGTCCGCTAAAAGTAGACATTTTAGTTTGGCTGGAAGATGGTCTTTCTTCTGCAGATGTTACTGTTGCTTTAACACCTACCCCACGGACACAACCTTTTTTCCCCTTCCCAACACGCCTATTCCCCTTTCCACCAGCAGCAGGCCTTTTTCCACTCATTTTGGTGGTTAACTAATTCACAACTCTGGAGTTGTTTGCACAAAAAAACAATGGATGGGAACCGAGCAGAGCTGAGTGGCCAAACTGTGGTATTAGGCCAAAACTATTGTCTGGGTTAGATGCAGAAAAAAATTATATTGAATTTGCAACCTGGTGGAGGTTAGTATAGATGGACTAATAGAACAAGTCCCACACACTGCTACAAGCCGAAATATTTTTTCAGAGCTAGATGCAGATAAAAATTATTTTGAATTTGCAAACTGGTGGAGGTCAGTATAGATGGACTAATAGAATGACGCTATGCCCAAAAGGTTTTACTTCACTAGGTGCAGTAAAAAAAATTTGTATTCTATACACAGGTGGTGTAGCTGGCAACACAGATAGGCTACTCCACTGACTAACACACACTGCAAGAGGCCAAAAAGGATTTGCTTTGCTAGATTTAGCCAAATGCTGTGAAAAAAACTTGCACAGCACTGGCACAGACCAGCCTGGCAAAAAGTGATAGGAACTAATGTAACCTAGCCCTCCGAAGGACTGCAATTACAATTAGTCTTTACTCCCAACCTATCTATTTAAGAGCACAGACCTGCCTGATAAAAGTCGTAGGAAATGCTGTAACCTAGTCCTTAAAAGGACTGCAATCACAACTATTCCCTACTCCCAAGCTATCTGTAGATTTGTGCGAAAATTGGCTTGAAATTAACAAGGTTATAGCGCACACAGCAACAGCGGTGCCGTCTAACACGTAGCTGCAGCAGTGAGAAAATGGTGGCGACGGGGAAAATGGCTTGGTCTTATAGGGCAAGGACATGTGACATACACTGCCAATGACACATGCCCTTGCTTGTGTGAAAAAAAGCAGTTCGCTCCGTGTGTGCGCTGCTGATAGGCTGACAGATTGCACCTCCCCACTGTAAATGCGGGAAAGAGAAAAAAAAATGGAGATCTTCATTATTTCTGCAGAGATACATCCCCTGCCGCTCCCCCCGCCCCGCTGTACACTCAAACTGCATATTAACATTAATTTTCAGCATTACTGAGAAAAAAATCCAGTTATGATTTTGGTGCACGAACAGTTATCGAACATAACCTCGAACAGCCAAATTTTTTTCAAATTTTTCGTGTTTGCCGAACGGCTCGAACACCGCCCAAAACAGCTCGAATTTGAGATTGGCGAACAGTTCGAGTCGAACACCGCTCATCTCTATTTGTAATCCCTCCAGATGAGAGCAAGCCAACCTAAATTCACCAAAAATGCAGATTCATGCTACTGCTGTTAATGTCACCCCCTTCCCATAAGAACCTGTTTCTTTCCTGTGTCAACCATGACTCAACCTATAGGGCTAATTTTTACAAACCCTGCACAGATTGTGCAGTGGACAAACAAGGACAGTATTGCTACTCCAGCCTAACTATTTGTGATTGGAAGCCCTTGGGATTGTGGCTCCCTGCGTCAACCATGACTCCCCAAAATAGTGTTTAAAATGGCCTGGTGCTTGTTTGTAGCAGGCAGTAGGAAATGTTTGGACTACTGCTTTGTGCAGGGCAATCAAAGATTTTTTACGTACACTAATATGGACCGAAGGCAGGCTCTGACCCCTAACACAGCAGGGAAAATAGACCAGTGCTAAAAAAAAAAAAAAAAAAAGGCAGCACACAATGCTAATTCGGTGTGTGCAGGAAAAATATTGCTTTGCCTCTGACAAGAGCTGTTTTAAGATAGACACTGGAAGAATACTTTATCCTCTCCCTAGCTAATACACAAGCTCTCCCCTGTACTCTGACTTTGTTGTGAGTCTTCAGTAGTGTTGAGCCACCCCGGTATTGTTCGAGTTCGGTTCGGTTCGATTCGTCTAACACCCTTGTGTTCGCCGAACTGTTCGTCAAACACCATCGAACATCGTTAAAACCAATGGCAGGCAAACAAAAACACATAGAAAACACATAGAAAACACATAGAAAACACCTTCAAAGGTGTCCAAAAGCTGACAAACTGCTCAGAAGACACAACTAACACATGGAAAAGTGACAAGTACATATAGTCATGCGAAAAGAAAAGAGGTGGAGGAGTAAAAGGAGGGGGAGACACAGATATAGGCATGTCATGCCCTTCTAAAATCCAAAAAGTGAGAAGCCGACACGGCCAGTCCGTTCCTGCCCGTGCCACAGCCGCGGTGGACCCTGAGAGCCAGCCCCCCTCTCCCAATACTGGTGCCTGTCCGCTGGTGGGTCGAGCGAGCCCCCCTGTGGTGGAGGCAGCTCTAAGCTTTTTAATTTAAATGGTCTCTCTAATTTGAATAAATACACTTTAAATCCTTTTACAAGGATCTATTGAAGGGCAAGTCTCATGCCAGCAGCCGCGTAATTCCAGCTCCAGTAGCGTCCACTAAAGTTGCTGCAGTTAAAAAGCTTTTATAAGGATCGAGCTCGGCTGTCCACCGCAAGGCGTCCTACCGCCAGTCCCAGCCCCTATGCCTTGGGGTGCCTCCTGATGCTCTTCACTGAGTATCCCGTGGTCCCGAAGCATTTCCTTTGAAAAAATTAAGTGTCCAAACTACAGGTGTTGTAGCTTGCTTAACAGCCGGGATAATCCGCTGACTAGCAGACACTGCTACTAGGCACAAAGTATTTCCTGGGCTAGATGCAGTTAAAAATTTGTAATTAGATACTCTCGTTGGATGCTGAGAAAGCATTCCATAGAGTCTCCTGGCACGCCATATATGATTCTCTTAAAAAGCTTGGGGTAGGGGTCTAGGGGACCCTTTTATAGCCAAAATCACGGCCCTGTATCGCAATGCGTCACCTAGGCTGAAGATAAATGGAACTGTAGCACCCCGAGGGCTCGGTTGCTGCAGAGGTATTGCACCTCACCCAGAGGTGTGATATCTCACTCTCCGGTATGGATGGAGTGTGGATCAGGACCTCGACACCTGCATGCATTACACCACATTGCCGTGGGGCAGGGCGACCAATATGCCCCTGAGATGGGCACGACAGTCCCTGTCCATGGCTGGAATGGGCGGAGGGAACACTGAGGAAGGGGAACCCTGTAGTGCAGGAGCAGGCAGGAAGCAGTTCCTGGATGCATTGAGAAGGGAGTATAAAAGGTGGGCACCATCTTAGTTCTGCTCAGACTTCTCTGCACTGAAGTGACAGGGAGCAGGGGCTCTGCATGAGCTCTGCTCCAGAGGCGGACCTAGTAACAGAGGCCCAGGCCTGGAAGAGGGAGAAGGAAGGAAGGAAGGAAGGAAGGAAGGAAGAGGAGCGGAGAAGGCTCCAGGAACGAGGAACGAAGGGATCCCAGGGGTGTGGACGGGCGAGTCGCCACCGCACGCCCGAATCCACCTGCGTGGAGGGGTCAGGCCAAAGGGGCAGACCGGTCCCCGAAACTAGTGGAGGCGGGAAACTACCCTCAGCTAGAAACCGGAGGCAGTGACATTTTATGTGGCGCAGCCCCTCGCTACACCCACTAGGAGGGCAGCACATCGGGTCAGGTAAACTGGCGCCAAGTTTACCAAGAGGAGGCCCGAGGCAGCCGGACAGAAGGGTTGGTAAGAAAGGCGAGACAAAGGACACACAAAGGGGATCCTGTGAAGCGCTCCAAAGTTATCTGGGAGTTGTCTGAGCCCCTCACCTGGTGAGCACAGTACGACGTGGGCAGCCGTTACCTGCAGACGTGGTCTGGATAATAAGAACTGTGAGTAAAGACCCTGGACTGCATCACTGACTCCGTGTCATTACTGCTGCTGCCCTGCACCATCACCCCCATCCTCCGCATACACTGCCCTGAGGCTATACTCCTCCCGTGGGGAGTAATGCTACGCTCTGCTGCACCCACAACACCAGCCTCAGCGGTCTGCCCTGCAGCGGCGGTTCACTCTGACCGCAATCCACGGGTGGCGTAGTCGGACATTTAAACATCAAAACCACATAAATAGTTCCGCCACTGGTTTGACCGCCCTGAGCCACGGAACCGGGTCGCCGCCAAGGAGACTACAACCACCAGCATCCACCAAAAAGGGTCCGGCTCCGGATGTCCCAAGGCCCAGGGGGCGCGTCAGAACATTTTCATCACCTTTCATAATCACCAATGGGACAAGGCAGGGATGTTCTCTGTCCCCTCTCTTCTACATCCTAGTGACGGAGCACCTGCTCTCATCAATTCGCCATAACCCCAATATTAGGTGGATTGAGGTGGGAGGCACCGAGTACAAGTGCTCTGGATTTGCTGATGATGTCAATCACATATATCCATCAGCAGGCTGTTATGGCTGAAATAGATCACTTTGTTACATGGTCAAATTTTAAAATCAATACAGTGAAGTCTGAGGCCCTCGATGTCTCCCTCCCCAAATCCATACAGGATTCCATCCAGTCCAACTTTCCCTTTGCCTGGCCCTCACAGGGTATCAAATTCTTAGGAATTCCTATTCATAGAGACCTCTCCCGTCTATGTTATCTTAATTTTGGGCCCTTTATTGAACAACTCCATACAGACCATGGTTGGCAAGGTAGAACTATAAGATTCACTACGTGAACCACTGGTGTTTTGTGGAAAAGCACATGTACACTGTGTTCCAAATTATTATACAAAAAGTGTTTAGGAGTGATAAGGGAAGAATTTGTTTGTTTGTCAGTTAAACTCATTGATGGTGATGTGTGTCAGGTCTCTTTATATCACTGTAAGCAATTGCAGACACCTGTGCTAATTAGTTTGGCAGGTGTGTCCAATGAAAGGCAAGACTACTTAAGAAGGCGGTCTCACATTATTAAGCAGCCTACATTTCCTGCCAAAATGGGAAAGAAAAAGGATGTGTCGGCTGCTGAGAAGCAACAAATTGTGGAGTGTTTAGGTCAAGGCATGACTACAATCAACATTGTGCGATGATCAGGATGAAGTGTCTTGGCAATCAAGAAGTATGTAGCTGATTCACAGTACACACGTGTGCGTGCTGATAAGGGCAAATTGAGGACTCTTTCCTACAGGCAATTACGTCAGGTTAAAAGAGCAGTGGCAAAAAAGCCTTGTCAAAGCAGCAGACAAGTTTTTGAAGCTGCTGGTGCCTCCAACGTCCCCCGAACAACAAGATGCAGGGTCTTTCAGAGGTTTGCAGCTGTGCGTACGCCATCCTGTTTACCTCCTCTCTACACTGCACACAAGCAGAAACGGCTCCAGCGGGCCAAACATTACATGAAGACTGATTTCAAAACTGTTTTGTTCAAGGATGAGTGCCGTGCAACGCTCGATGGTCCAGATGGATGGAGTGGAGGATGGCTGGTTGATGGACACCCCACGCAAACACGGCTACAGCGCCAACAAAGAGGAGGTGGAGTAATGTTTTGGGCTGGAATCATGGGGAGGGAGATTGTCAGCCCCTTTTGGATCCCTGAAGGGGTAAAGATGAACTCCATAATGTATGTGGAGTTTCTCAAACAGCACTTCCTGCCATAGTTCAAGAAGAAGAACCGTGTATTCCACAGCAAGATCATTTTCATGCATGATAACGCACCGTCTCATGCTGCACATAACACATCTGGATCTCTGGCTGATATGGGCATAAAAGGGGACAAACTTATGGTGTGACCCCCATGCTCCCCTGACCTCTAACCCCATTCAGAACCTTTGGAGCATCATTAAAAGGAGTGTCTATGATGGCGGGAGGCAGTTCACATCTAAGCAACAGCTCTGGGAGGGTATTCTGTCCTCATGCATAACAATTGAAACAGAAACCATCCAAAACCTGACAAATTCAATGCATGAGAGAGTTCAGAAGCTCCTTTCGAAAAAGGGGTCCTATGTGCAAATGTAACATCACCTAGAATAAAGTTTTGAGTTGAAAACTGTTTGATTTCAGTTTCTAATAACCTGCTAATGCTTATAATTTCAAAAATGACCATTTTTTTGTTCTTTATTAAAATGAAAAGGTTGATCGAAGAGTGTGGGGGATCTAAGAGTGTGGCAACCCAGTAGTCAGGATTATTTTGAATTCTGACAATCTGAGGGTCATGTTGCAGGTAGTGCAGCAAGAAGGCACTTATGTGTCTTGCGCATCTCGGAGCCCCAAAATTATTTTCCGGGCTAGATGCAGCTAAAAATTATTATTAATTTTAAATCTGGTGGAGCTTAGTATAGATGGCCTAATAGAATCAGTACTGCACACTGCTATAAAGCCCAAATTATTTTCCAGCCAAGATACAGATAAACATGATTAGTAATTTGAAATCTTAAAACGGTTGGTGAGGTGATTTTAACCAATCATCAAGCTTTTACTCTCCCCAGGATGACACAGGGGTAAAAAAGTCATTTCGGGTCCATGATTTGTTCATCTTTATGAACGTGAGTCTGTCTACATTATCAGTGGAGAGCCGCGTGCGCTTATCTGTCAGCACACCACCAGCAGTGCTTAACACACGTTCAGACAGAACGCTGGCTGCGGGGCATGACAAGATCTCCAAGGCGTAAGTGGCGAGCTCCGGCCATTTATCCAGATTGGAAGCCCAAAAAGAGCAAGGGTCCAGTGACACAGTCATGGCTTCAATGTTTACTTGGAGATACTCCTGTACCATCGTCTCTAGGCGTTGACTATGTGTCAGACTTCTTGTCTCCTGTGGCCTTGCAAAGGATGAGCTAAAGAAAATGGTGAAATGATTCCGCAAAATTGATGTTACCAGCAGATACTGTGTTTCTGTTACGGTTTGAGTGTTGAACACTCGACGGTCCCACGTTTGGTAAGTTGGAACTGTGAGATTCACTACGTGCACCACTGTTGTTTTGTGGAAAAGCACATGTAAGATTCTGCAACAGTCTCTGCTGATACTCCTGCATGCGTGCATGTCTTTCTATGGCAGGAATTATTTCTGCAAATAGTGTGGCAACCCAGTAGTCAGGATTATTTCTAATTCTCACAATTCGAGGGTCATGTTGCAGGTAGTGCAGCAAGAAGGCACTCATGTGTCTTGCGCATCCAGCAGCACCAAGTCCCTGTTGTGTTGGTGGCGAGGTAACAATCATGCTTCCTTCCTCTGTCCTCTCCCCCCAACCTCGCACAACAGAAATGTGATCAAGGTCTCCCTCATCTGATGAGTCTTCCATCAGTTCGTCCTCCACTTCTTCCTGGGCTCCTGCACCTTCCTCACTAGTTTGGCAGCTACCATGCACCCTGGTAAAACCATCTCCCCCACCCTCACATGCCTGCCGCCTTGGTGCTGCCGACCGTCTGGACCTTGCAGATGTTAGCCCTTCTGCATACAACTCCTCCTCCTCTACTTCCTCCACCTCCTCTTGTGCCACCACCTGACTCGGAATTCTGTTTAACATGTGCTCCAGCATGTAAATCACCGGAATAGTCATGCTGATAATGGCATCGTCAGCACTAAACATCTTCGTCGCCATTTCAAAACTGTGCAGAAGGGTGCATAGGTTCCTGATCTGAGACCACTCCTCCAGCGTGATTTGCCCCACCTCTGGATCCCGTTGGCCCAGGCTATACATCAGAACGTTTTGCACCAGGGCATGTCGGTGCTGCCACAGTCGCTGCAACATGTGCAGAGTTGAATTCCACCGGGTAGGCACATAGCATTTTAGCCGGTGAAGTGGCAGGCCCAACGACTTCTGTAGAGATGTAAGTCGCTGAGCTGCCGGATGCGAACGGTGGAAATGAGCACACAGCAACCGTGCCCTCTGCAGAAGGCCATCTAGTCCGGGATAGTGGGCTAAAAATTGCTGGACAACCAGGTTCAACACGTGAGCCATACAAGGCACGTGTGTGACATTGCCCCGGTGAAGGACCGCACCCAGGTTTGCAGCATTGTCGCACACGGCCTTCCCTGGTTTCAGGTCCAGTGGAGACAACCATTCATGAAACTGGTTCTTCAGAGCTGACCACAACTCCTCAGCTGTGTGACTCACATTTCCCAGACATTTCAAAGAAAAACCGCCTGATGACGTTGAGCCCTACTGCCAGCATAGTAAGGAGGTGTGCAGGATCCCTTCTACGCAGTTAGAAAGCTTGTGGCATGACCAGACAGGCTCTGGGTGCAGGTGGAGGACCGAGAGGAGGTTGAGGAGGCAGAAGCAGTGGAGGAACTTCGAGATAAAGAGGATTGACGCACAACTCGTGGGGATGGCAAGACTTGGAAAGCAGCCCCTTGTCCTGCTGTCACCATAGTTACCCAGTGCCCAGTCAGCGACATTTAACGCCCCTGTCCATGCCTACTTGTCCAAGTGTCTGTGGTGAAATGCACCCTGTCACACACAGAGTTTCTCAAAGAAGCGGTGATATTGTGTGCGACATGCTGGTGTAGCGCAGGCACACCTTTCTTTGAGAAGTAGTGCCGACTGGGCATCTGGCACTGGGGCACTGCGACGGACATTAGGTCTCGAAAATCCTCTGTGTCCACCAGGCGGAAAGGCAGCATTTCTGTAGCCAAGAGCTTGCAGATGGTGAAATTCAACCTCTTAGCTTTCTCATGTCTAGGAAGAAATGGTCTTTTACTTGTCCACAACTGAGGGACCGAGGGCTGGCTGTTGTGCTTAGACGGGGTTGAGAAGGGTGTCCCCGGCAAACTGCCGGTCTGTGAGGAAGATGCAGGCAGACATGTTAGGTTGCCTTGATCCAAAGGTGGTGCTATCGATGTCGGACAGCGCTCAACACCAGCTGGTGTTACCACCTCCAAAGAAAATGATGACCTGCCAATCACGCTGGCTGTTGCGGGTAAAGAGGTGGCAGGTCTGCGTCCCAAAACAGGTGTGACTGCTGTCCCCCCAGTCACAGATGATGAAGAGGCTGCGGATGCACAAGATGTGGCAGACGGCGGTTGGCCCGGCCGGCTAGGCCGCATAGTAGCACAGTGAGCTTCCCACTGCAACTTATGCTTCATGTCCATGTGCCGGTTCATGCATGAAGTACTCAAACTATGTATTTTTTGGCCTCTACTTGGCTTTTGCTGACAAAATGTTACAGATAACACGAGTTGGGTCATCTTTATCCATCTGATAAAATGCCCAGGATATGCAAGGCTTAGCACCCATGCGACCTGAAGAGCCACCACGACTTGTGGTCAGAGGCAGAGTTGTGTTTGAGGATGCAGTTGTTGACGTGCTTCCAGTACTACGTCTCTGTCCAGGAAGGCGCAACCTGACCTCGTCGTCACTAGCATCCTCCTCCACCTCCTCTGCTGACCTCATCTCTTGGCTGACTGTGGGTTGACAGTAAGTGGGATCTCCAACCTCATCATCATCACCCTGTGTGTTATCACACCCGTCGTCCTCAGAGCCAACCTGTTGCTGCCCTGACAAAAAACTAAAGTTGTCGCTCCAATCAGGTATTTGAGTCTCATCATAATCTTCCTCATTGTCTCCACCAACAGGAGTTACAGTTTGGGAATGAGGGTCTACATTATGGTCAGAACCTTCTGCGCCTGGTCCTGGATCCGACTCATAAAGATTCTGGGCATCAGTGCAGATCGTTTCCTCGTCTGGATTCACAGAAGCGCTGGAGCCAACCTCTGATTCCCAGGCTATAGTATGAGTAAACAGCTCTGCAGACTCAACCATCTGTTCTACCTCATACTCAGACGGGCAGCTGGAGATTTGGGAGCTATGAGGAAGCAAGTGCGATTGGGGGTGACACCTTTGAGGACTGGAGTATTTGTGATGTTGAAGTTGATGTGGAGGAGAGCCCACTTAAAGGAGCACTTGATATCCGTTGAAGCACCTGCTGTTTTTGTGCCTCATCTGGAATTTGTAGCGATTGGCGTGGCCGTAAGAAAGGGATCTTATCACATTGTCCGCTAAAAGAAGTAGACATTTTAGTTTTGCTGGAAGATGGTCTTTCTTCTGCAGATGTTACTGTTGCTTTAACACCTACTCCACGGACAACCTTTTTTCCCCTTCCCAACACGCCTATTCCCCTTTCCACCAGCAGCAGGCCTTTTTCCACTCATTTTGGTGGTTAACTAATTCACAACTCTGGAGTTGTTTGCACAAAGAAACAATGGATGGGAACCGAGCAGAGCTGAGTGGCCAAACTGTGGTATTAGGCCAAAACTATTGTCTGGGTTAGATGCAGAAAAAAATTATATTCAGTTTGCAACCTGATAGAGGTCAGTATAGATGGACTAATAGAACAAGTCCCACACACTGCTAGAAGGCCAAATATTTTTTCAGAGCTAGATGCATAAAAAAATTATATTCAATTTGCAACGTGATGGAGGTCAGTATAGATGGACTAATAGAATGATGCTATGCCCAAAAGGTTTTACTTCACTAGGTGCAGTAAAAAAATTGGTATTCTATACACAGGTGGTGTAGCTTGCAACACAGATAGGCTACTCCACTGACTAACACACTCTGCAGTAGGCCAAAAAGGATTAGCTTTGCTAGATTTAGCCAAATGCTGTGAAAAAACTTGCACAGCACTGGAACAGACCTTCCTGGAAAAAACTGATAGGAACTGATGTAACTTAGTCCTGAAAAGGACTGCAATTACAATTAGTCTTTACTCCCACAACCTATCTATTTAAGAGCACAGACCTGCCTGATAAAAGTCGTAGGAAATTCTGTAACCTAGTCCTTAAAAGGACTGCAATCACAACTATTCCCTACTCCCAAGCTATCTGTAGATTTGTGCGAAAATTGGCTTGAAATTAACAAGGTATAGCGCACACAGCAACAGCGGTGCAGTCTAACACGCAGCTGCAGCAGTGAGAAAATGGTGGCGACGGGGAAAATGGCAGGGTCTCATAGGGCAAGGACATGTGACATACACTGCCAGTGACACATGCCCTTGCTTGTGTGAAAAAAAGCACTTCGCTCCGTGTGTGCGCTGCTGATAGGCTGACAGATTGCACCTCCCCACTGTAAATGCTGGAAAGAGAAAAAAAAAAAATGGAGATCTTCATTATTCCTGCAGAGATCCATCCCCTGCCCCTCCCCCCGCCCCGCTGTACACTCAAACTGCGTATTAACATTAATTTTCATCATTACTGAGAAAAAATCCAGTTATGATTTTGGTGCACGAACAGTTATCGAACATAACCTCGAACAGCCAAATTTTTTTCAAATCGTTCGTCTTCGCCGAACGGCTCGAACACCGCCCAAAACAGCTCGAATTTGAGATTGGCGAACAGTTCGAGTCGAACAACGCTCATCTCTAGTCTTCAGCTCTGAAAAGAGCTATATTTTGGGGGTATTATGGAGATAGTGCCTCTGCTGGATCGTATTCATGGATCTCTTGCATGTACTCCTTGGTTGTCCAACGAACTGTGACCTCTGCCGTCAGCGTTTTCAGATGCTAATTTTTTTAATAATTCCGAAACAAGGGCCTTCTGGTACTGCCCCATTCTAGTAGACCTGTCCACAGTGGTAATAAGAGATAGAAAATTCTCCTTGTAGGGTGAGTCTAGAATTATCACCAACCAGTAATAACTGTCACCCAAAATTTGGAGAACGCAAGGGTCACGGGAAAGGCAGTGTAACAAACTCAGCCATGTGTGCCAGACTGCTAACAAGCAAGACTTCCTCACTAAGAGGACGACTGACCAGGCTCTCCTCATCCTCCTACTCCTCCCTCTCCTCAGGCCATCCACGCTGAACAGACGGTATGACAGTTGTGGGGGTAGTACCGTCTATAGTGCAGGAAACTAGCTCCGGTTCTTCCTCCTCCACCTGTTCCTCACCGTCACCCAATCCACGTTGGGATGAGATGAGGCTGGGCTGTGTGGAATCACCCTGTATGGTTCCTTGCTCCATCTCATAATGCTCCGCCTGCAATGCCTCCTCTTTAATTGTGAGCAGCGATCGTCAGGAAGACAGAGAAGCAGGATGGTGACGCTAATTATGGCGTCATCGCCGCTCATCATCTTGGTGGAGTCCTCAACGTTTTGGAGGACGGAACAGATGTCTGACATCCATGCCCACTCCTGAGCTCTTATGTGCAGAGGCTGGCCTGAATACCAACGGGCGTTTTGAAGCTGGCACTCACCAACTGCCCTGTGCTGCTCACAAATCCGTTCCAACATCTGCAAGGTTGAATTCCAATGCATGGGGACATCGCACACCAGTCAGTGAGCTGGAAGCTGCAAACACTGCTGAAGCACGGCAAGGGCGGCGGAAGCTGGAGCTGACTTTCTAAAATGGGCACACGCGGCATACTTTGACAAGCAGATCTGGGTAGTTTGAGAAAATGCTGAACCACGAGGTTAAGCACATGGGCCAGGCATGGTACATGTGTGAGGTTGCCTCGCTTCAGAGCTGCCACCAAGTTCCGGCCATTGTCACACACGACCATTCCTGGCTGTAGGTTCAGCAGTGACAGCCACGGATCGGCCTGCTCTTTCAGAGCTGTCCACAACTCTTTAGCGGTGTGCGGTTTGTCCCCTTAGTATATTAGCTTCAGCACATGTTGCCGCTTGACTGAGGCAGTGCTGCAGTGCTTCCAGCTTCTGACTGATGTGGGCATTTCGGAGATAAAGGCTGAAGAGGAGGAGGAAGAAGTGCAGTAGCTGTAGAATATGGGGACAACCCTGATTGACCCAGGGTCCACAATCCTCGGTGTCAGGAGGACGTGTTCCATCCCAAGGTCTGACTGGGTCCCGCCTTCCACTATATTAACCCAATGTGCCGTCAGCGATATGTACCGTCCCTACCGACAAGCACTTGTCCACGTGTCCGTGGTTAGGTGGACCTTCCCAGTAACTGTGTTGAGGGCATGGCTAATGTTCTGCAACACGTCCTTGTGTAATGCAGAGACGGCACACCGGGAGAAATAGTGGCGCATTGGGACCGAGTACCGAGGGATGGTCGCCGCCATCAGGTTGCAGAAAGCTTCAACCTCCATGAGCCTAAAAGGCAACATTTCAAGCGCAAGTATTCTCGAAATGTGTGAATTTAGTAGTGTGGCCTGTGGGGCGTTAGCTGCGTATTTGCGCTTGCATTCCAAGGACTGGGGTAAGGACAACTGAATGCTGCGCTGGGACAAAGACGTGGACGTGGTTGCTGATGGTGCTAGTTGAGAGTGTGCAACGACAGGTGCAGGGCAGGAGGCATCTTCGCATGCGCCATGGACAGGGAATTGGCATGCACGCACAACATCGGAACAAGCGGTGGTGTCACCTGCAACACTATTTCTGGACCCTGGCGTTCAGTCAACTTAGTCAGGTGCTTTGCTGTCAAGTGCCAGATCATGCTGGTGGTTGTCAGACTGCTAGTTTTGCTACCCCTGCTAAAAGGGAGAGGGAGCTAAAAGGGGGAAATGGAGACCTCCTAGTCTGGTCTACCGTTACCCTGTCTCAACTAACGTCCCTATATAGCCTCCTCAGCTATCACCAATCACGTGCCTCGCCCTATTTTCCCTGGTTTAAGGCTACGGCTAGGGATGGAAAGAGATGAGCACTAATCAACCTCCACTTAAACTGTAAAGACAACAAGGATTGACAAAACAGGGTAAAATGGCTTAGCTTTAGATGAACTCCAAATGTGCACACGGCCTCAAGCTCCAGAGAGGACGAGGTACTGCTCCTGCTAAGCTTCACAAATAGAAATGAATATAACCGGTGACACCCTCTCAGACACACCAGGTATATATACACCCAGGCAGAGAGCAAATTAGCAAGAGAGAGGTAGTCGCTCAGTCCTAAAGACAGCCTCCTATCTAAGCAGCTGTCTGCAATGCCAAACGTGGAGATCTCCTGCAACCCATTGCAGGGCGACAGTCTGTCACCTCTGACACACCTGTAACAGTACGGACACTCAGGACCGGGTTTCTCAGGAAAAGAGGTGTGGAATGAGTGAACCAATCTGGGAGCGTTCACCTCTGACGCTGAAACACACATTCTCTGCTCTGAACCATAGCCTTTCCAGTGCACCAAGTATTGTAGAGAATGACGTTGGAGACGAGAATCTACAATCCTCTAAATCTGGAACTCCAGATTACCATCAACCATTACTGGGGGCGGTGGTAGAGGTGAGGGCTCAAGAGGTTCCACATACCTTTTGAGTAAGGACCTGTGGAACATATTGTGGACCTAAAGGGCTTGTTGGAAGTTCAAGACGAAATGCTGCTGGGTTAATGACGGTGGTTATTTTATAGGGACCAATAAACCTAGGTCCCAGCTTCCAAGAAGGAACTTTTAATCTTATATTCCTGGTAGACAACCACAAAAAGTCATTCACATTCAGGTCTGGACCTGGCAAGCGTTTACTGACAGCCATACCTTTTTACCTGTCTCCCATGGTCTTTAAATTACACAGAACACCCTGCCATACCGAGGAGAGCGAAGAAGCAAACCGTTCCTCCTCAGGAACTCCTGAAGCTCCTCTCCCACTGAAGGTACCAAGCTGAACTGTGGATGATAACCGTATGCACCGAAGAAAGGTGACCTGCCAGTGGATTCTTGATGATGATTATTGATAGCAAATTCTGCCAAAGGTAAGTAGGATGCCCAATCCTCCTGATTTTCGGAGACAAAACAATTGAGGTATGTCTCCAAGTTCTGCTTGACAAGCTTGGTCTGAGCATTCGACTGAGGGTGGAAGGAAGAGGGAAAGGACAGCTGCACCCTGAGTTGAGAACAGAATGCCTTCCAGAACTTGGAAACAAACTGGGTCCCCCGATCAGACACCACACCGGAGGGAACCCCTTGAAGCTTCACAATCTCATTTACGAATACCTGAGCAAGTGTCTTGGCATTGGGAAGTGCAGGTAATGCGACGACGTGAACCATTTTATTAAACCTATCTACTATCAACAAAACCACCGTTTTGCCTGCAGAAACCGGTAGGTCAGTAATAAAATCCATGGACAAGTGTGTCCATGGCCTACTAGGGATAGGTAGCGGAAGAAGAGTACCAGACGAACGGGTATGCAAAACCTTAGAACGCGTGCAAATACTACAAGCAGCTACATGTTCAATTACATCCCGATGCAATCCTGGCCACCTTAAAGGATGAGAGAGGAGGTCCGCGGTTGCCTTACCACCTGGATGCCCAGGAAGCACAGAGTTATGATGTTTCTTGATTACTTTGTGGCGCAGATCAGATGGTACAAATAACTTTCCTGAAGGGCAGGAGGCAGGGGCGTCCCCCTGAGCCTCCAACACCTCACCCTCCAGTTCAGGATAAAGAGCCGAAATGACTACCCCTTTCTGTAATATCGGGGCAGGGTTTTCATGGTCACCACCACCAGGGAAGCTCCGGGACAAAGGATCAGCCTTGACATTTTGGACCCCGAGACGAAAAGTGACAACAAAATTGAACCTAGTAAAAAACAGAGACCATCTGGCTTGCCTAGGGTTGAGATGTTTAGCTGACTGGAGATATGACCGGTTCTTATGGTCAGTAATAACAGTAATAGGATGGACCGCCCCCTCCAACCAGTGTCGCCATTCCTCGAACGCCAATTTGACTGCCAAAAGTTCCCTATTACTAGAGATGAGCAGCGTTCGACTCGAACTGTTCGCCAATCTCAAATTCGAGCTGTTTTGGGCGGTGTTCGAGCCGTTCGACGAACCCGAACGATTTGCAAAAAATCCGTCTGTTCGAGGTTATGTTCGATAACTGTTTGTGCACCAAAATCGTAACTGGATTTTTTCACAGTAATACTGTTAATCAATGTTAATAGACAGTTTCAGTGTAGAGTTGGCAGGTGGAGGGGCAGGGGATGGATTTCTGCAGAAATAATGCCGATCTCCATTTTTTTTTTCTTTCCCGCATTTACAGTGGGGAGGTGCAGTCTGTCAGCCTATCAGCAGCGCACACACGCAGCGACGTGCTTTTTTTTTTTCACACAAGCAAGGGCATGTGTCATTGGCAGTGTATGTCACATGTCCTTGCCCTATAAGACCCAGCAATTTTCCCCGTCGCCGCCATTTTCTCACTGCTGCAGCTGAGTGTTAGACGGCACCGCTGCTGCTGTGGGCGCTATACTTTGTAACTGTGTGAATTGCAAGCGAATTTGCTCTTAAATAGACAGATAGGTTGTAATTGCAGCCCTTTTGAGGGCTAGGTTACAGCAGTTCCTAGCACTTTTTGCCAGGCAGGTCTGTGCCAGTGCTGTGCAAGTGTTTTTCACAGCATTCGGCTAAATCTAGCTAGGCCAATACTTTTGGGCCTCTAGCAGTGTGCGTTAGTCAGTGGAGTAGCCTATCTGTGTTGCAAGCTACACCACCTGTGTATCTAATACCAATTTTTTACTGCACCTAGCCAAGTAAAACCTTTTGGGCATAGTAGCAGTATCTGGTAGTCAGTGGAGTAGCCCATCTGTACCAAGCTACACCACCTTTGAATTTAATAACAATTTTTCACTGCATCTAGCCAAGTAAAACCTTTTGGGCATAGTAGCAGTGTCTGGTAGTCAGTGGAGTAGCCCATCTGTACCAAGCTACACCACCTTTGCATTTAATAACAATTTTTTACTGCATCTAGCCCAGCCAATCCTTTTGGGCTAGTACCACAGTTTGGCCACTCAGCTCTGCTCGGTTTCCATCCATTGTTTTTTGTGCAAACAACTACAGAGTTGTGAATTAGTTAACCACCAAAATGAGTGGCAAAAGGCCTGCTGCTGGTGGAAAGGGGAATAAGCGTGTTGGAAAGGGAATAAAAGGTTGTGTCCGTGGGGTAGGTGTTAAAGCAACAGTAACATCTGCAGAAGAAAGACCATCTTCCAGCCAAACTAAGATGTCTACTTCTTTCCGTGGACAATGTGATACGATCCCTTTCTTATGGACACGTCCATCGCTACAAATTCTAGATGAGGCACAAAAACAGCAGGTGCTTCAACGGATATCAAGTGCTCCTTCAAGTGGGCTCTCCTCCACCTCAACTTCAACATCACAAATACTCCAGTCCTCAGAGGTGTCACCCCAATCGCACTTGCTTCCTCACAGCTCCCAAGTCTCCAGCTGCCCATCTGAGTATGGGGTAACACAGATGTTTGAGTCTGCAGATCTGTTTACTCATACTATAGCCTGGGAAACAGAGGTCTGCCCCTGTTAATCCAGACGAGGAAATGATCTGCACTGATGCCCAGAATCTTTATGAGTCGGATCCAGGACCAGAAGAAGAAGGTTCTGAGCATAATGTAGACCCTCGTTCCCAAACTGTAACTCCTGTTGGTGGAGACAATGATGAAGACGATGATGAGACTCAAATACCTGATTGGAGCGACAACTTTAGTTTTTTGTCAGGGCAGGAAGAGGTTAGCTCTGAGGACGACGAGTGTGAGAACACACAGGGTGATGATGACGAGGTTGGAGATCCCACTTACTGTCAACCCACAGTTAGCCAGTCAGTCAATGAGGTCAGCAGAGGAGGTGGAGGAGGATGCTATTGACGACGAGGTTAGGTTGCGCCTTCCTGGACAGAGATGGAGTACTGGAAGCACGTCAACAACATAATCCTCAAACACAACTCTGCCTCTGACCACAAGTCGTGGTGGCTCTTCAGGTCGCATGGGCTCTAAGCCTTGCATAGCCTGGGCATTTTTTCAGATCGATAAGGATGACCCAACTCGTGTTATCTGTAATATTTGTCACCAAAAGCTAAGTAGAGGCCAGAAAATCCATAGTTTGAGTACTTCATGCATGAACCGTCACATGGATATGAAGCATAAGTTGCAGTGGGAAGCTCACTGTGCTACAATGTGACCTAACGGGCCGGGCCAACCACCGTCTGCCCCATCTTGTGCATCCGTGGGCCCTTCATCCTCTGTGACTGGGGGGACAGCAGTCACATGTTTTTGGACGCAGACCTGCCACCTCTTTACCCGCAACAGCCAGTGTGATTGGCAAGTTATCATTTCATTTGGAAGTGGAAACACCAGCTGGTGTTGAACACTCTCCGACATCGAGAGCACCACCTTTGGACCTTTGGATCAAGGAAACCTAACTTTTCCGCCTGCATCTTCCTCATAGACCGGCAGTTTGCCGGGGACATTCTACTCAACCCCATCTAAGCACAACAGCCAGCCCTCGGTCCCTCAGATGTGGACAAGTAAAAGACCATTTCCTCCTAGCCATGACAAAGCTAAGAGGTTGAATTTCACCATCTGCAAGCTCTTGGCTACAGAATTGCTGCCTTTCCACCTGGTGGACACAGAGGATTTTCGAGACCTTATGTCCGTCGCAGTGCCCCAGTACCAGATGCCCAGTCGGCACTACTTCTCAAAGAAAGGTGTGCCTGCGCTACACCAGCATGTCGCACACAACATCACTGCTTCTTTGAGAAACTGTGTGTGACAGGGTGCATTTCACCACAGACACTTGGACGAGTAGGCATGGACAGGGGCGTTACATGTCGCTGACTGGGCACTGGGTAACTATGGTGACAGCAGGACAAGGGGCTGCTTTCCAAGTCTTGCCGTACACACGAGTTGTGCGTCAATCCTCTTTATCTAGAAGTTCCTCCACTGCTTCTGCCTCCTCAACCTCCTCTCGGTCCTCCACCTGCACTCAAAGCCTGTCTGGTAATGCCACCCGCTTTCTAACTGCACAGAAGGAATCCTGCACACCTCCTTACTATGCTGGCAGCAGGGCTCAACGGCATCAGGCGGTGTTTACTTTGAAATGTCTGGGAAATGTGAGTCACACAGCTGAAGAGTTGTGGTCAGCTCTGGAGACGCAGTTTCATGAATGGTTGTCTCCACTGGACCTGCAACCAGGGAAGGCCGTGTGCGACAATGCTGCAAACCTGGGTGCGGCCCTTCGCCGGGGCAATGTCACACACGTGCCTTGTATGGCTCACGTGTTGAACCTGGTTGTCCAGCAATTTTTAGCCCACTATCCCGGACTAGATGGCCTTCTGCAGAGGGCACGGTCGCTGTGTGCTCACTTCCTCCTTTCGCATCCCGCAGCTCAACGACTTACATCTCTACAGAAGTCGCTAGGCCTGCCAGGTCACCGGCTGAAATGCGATGTGCCGGCACGGTGGAATTCAACTCTGCACATGTTGCAGCGACTGTGGCAGCACCGACAAGCCCTGGTGCAATACGTTCTGATGTATAGCCTGGGCCAATGAGATCCAGAGGTGGGGCAAATCATGCTGCAGGAATGGTCTCAGATCAGGGACCTATGCACCCTTCTGCACAGTTTTGAAATGGCGACGAAGATGTTTAGTGCTGACGATGCCATTATCAGCATGACTATTCCGGTGATTTACTTGCTTGAGCACATTAAACAGAATTCGGTGGTCAGGTGGTGGGACAAGAGGAGGTGGAGGAAGTAGAGGAAGAGTCGTATGCGGAAGGGATAACATCTCCAAGGTCCAGACGGTCAGCAGCACCAAGGCGGCAGGCATGGGAGGGTGGGGGAGAGGGATTAACCAGGGCGCATGGCAGCAGCCAAACTGTTGAGAAAGGTGCAGGAGCTGAGGAAGAAGTGGAGGATGAACTGGCGATGGGCATGGAAGACTCATCAGATGAGGGAGACCTTGATCACATTTCTGTTGTGCGAGGTTGGGGGTAGAGGGCAGAGGAAGGAAGCATGATTCTTACCTCGCTACCAACACAACAAGGACTTGGTCCTCCTGGATGCGCAAGACACATGAGTGCCTTCTTGCTGCACTACCTGCAACATGACCCTCGGATTGTCAGAATTCGAAGTAATCCCGACTACTGGGTTGCCACACTGTTAAATCCCCGGTACAAAAGTAAATTTGCCTAAATAATTCCTGCCATAGAAAGGGATTCACGCATGCAGGAGTATCAGCAGAGGCTGTTGCAGAATCTTACATGTGCTTTTCCACAAAACACCAGTGGTGCACGTAGTGAATCTCACAGTTCTAACTTGCCAACCGTGGGACTGTCGAGTCTTCATCTCTCAAACCGTAACAGTAGCACAGTATCTGCTGGTAACAGCAATTTTGTGGAATCGTTTCACCACTTTTTTAGCCCATCCTTTGCAAGGCCACAGGAGACAAGAAGTCTGACACATAGTAAACGCCTAGAGAGGATGGTACAGGAGTATCTCCAAATGAACATCGAAGCCATGACTGTGTTACTGGACCCTTGCTCATTTTGGGCTTCCAATCTGGAAAAATGGCTGGAGCTCGCCACTCACGCCTTGGAAATCTTGTCATGCCCTGCAGCCAGCGTTCTCTCTGAACGTGTGTTCAGCGCTGCTGGTGGTGTGCTGACAGATAAGCGCACGCGTCTGTCCACTGAGAATGTAGACAGACTCACGTTCATAAAGATGAACAAATCATGGATCCGCAAGGACTTTTCTACCCCTATGTCATCCTGGTGAGACTAAAAGCTTGAGGATTTGGTAAAATCACCTCACCAACCGTTTTATGCAACTCTGGGGCAATTGATGCCACTTAAGTGGTGTCTGTGCCACAATTTTTGGAAAAAATGGAGACTCTTTTTTGGAGTCCCCTTGCTGTATTTTACGTGACATTGGCATCGTCAATTTCAGGTGGGTTGGGTTGCCCCTCCCCCCTTTTAACCGTAAGAAACTACATACACTATGGCTTGGGGTAACACTGATGGTTGAGTCTGAAGAGCTGTTTACTCAGAGGTCTGCTCCAAAGCTTCAGTGTCTGCTAGTCAGCGTAGTAGCCCAGCTCTGAAGCAAGCTACACCGCCTGTGTATCTAATAAGAATTTTTAACTGCATCTAGCCTAGGAAGACTGTGGGGACCCCCAACCAAACCCAGATGTTCAGCCCCCCTTTCCTTGACAATACAATAATGTAACTCTTACAACTGGATGGGTGAGGATCGGTCACAGCTTTATTAACTCTTTATACTCATTCCATTAGAAAGGCATTTTATTTCTAAAATAATTCAGCTTGTTGCAGCATGCCCTGTGTCTCCACACCGGCAAGTTGGCCAACAAGTGTAACTCTCCAACATGTCCTTTCTATTTCCAGGCCACGGAGGATCCTGCGTACTCGTATGCAGGACTCTGACCCCCATCCATCACTCTTAACGCTTGTTCCACTCAGTCATGGAGTCCTGACAGGAATATGTCCAGTCCAATATCCATTAAGTGAACACCGTCGGGCCGTATGAGGCCTGCTTTATCTCCTTCCAGTTGTCGGTGTCGTATCACTACACCGCCTCTGTCTCTTCTAAATTTTGCCATCCGAATATTTATTACCCGCCTTGTCCGTTCGATGGCCGTGATGTCTCGCGCACCTTGCCATACCGCTATCGGCACAATCTCTGACCATACTATAGTTAGTTTTGTGAAAAATTCTCTGAAGCGCTCAGTGTCTAGTTTCATTATTGCCATTAGTTATGCGCTCTTGTGATGACCTAGGTAGTTTCCCCCGGCCTGTATAACTAAGATGACCGGACCTCTTGCCTCTCTCCCTACCTTGATTACCTCCATTAGTACCTGTGGCCATTGCAGGCCACTTATACCTCTCCAGTTGAAATATGTGTTATGAAACTCTAATTTCCTCTCGCCTGGGCGGACTTTCGCCCTTTTTTCTGCCCAATATATATACGAGTGGCCTATCACCCACACTGTTGGCTTAGCGTCACCTGTAAAAGAAACAACCACGTTAGGATAACAAGTCCGGTCTTATGCATCTCGCCAAACACGTGGATCGCCATCTCCCTATCCTCTGAACTTCCGTTTCTGACAGTCCTGCTCTTGCTGCTTCCGTGGCCGCGCCTATGCGGAATGAGTGTGTCCCGTAATCTTTGGGGTGGTTCCCTGCCGATGTTAGGCATTTATTAAATATAGCTTGGAACTGGTATCTTGATAATGGTGTTCCATCAATGTGTGATAGGAAGAAATTACTTTGTGATCTGATGGTTATATATGTTTTTACTATTGTTACCCGACTCAGTGTACCGTTTGTGGGTTGTAGAAGTACCCAAGTGCCCCTGCCTGCCGGAACCGTTTTCGATTTGCGCATGTGTAGACATATTGCATTATTGGCTATGACTACGTCCTGGTGTAATATGCCTCCACTGGTGGTAATTTTGGATTGAGGGACTAATTCGCTTATGCATAGCGCCCCGAAGAAGGCAATCGCAAATGCAGTAGACAGTAGTGTTGCTTCAAATTGTGAGTGTCATGTTAATGGTGTTAGGGATATGATGTGAGATATCAGTTTTAGTGACACGGGACGGGACGTCTACACTCCTGACTTGGCTGACCCCTTTTCCACCCTTTTATGGATTGTCTGATGATGAATCTCTTTGTGTCACATCTCCCCAATTCAGAAGTTGGAAGTGAAATGCTACTCCGGTCAGACCCCGCTGCGCTGACGCCCCTGATATGCCCCTCATCATTAGCTGGTGGAGAAATTCTATGGTGACTTGTAATCTGGCTTGTTCACATTGGTCAACCCGTCTGCCTGCTACTAGTCATGTCCACTCTTCCCATGCCTTACCGTATGCTTGCCACGTCGACAGGGCAACTGACGCTCTGATTAATGGCATCAGCTATTCGCCACTAGATCCCCTAGGGAGGGTGGGCAACTGTTTCCCGATGGGTGGGCGTTGGGGAGGAGCTCTGTGAAAATCTGCCAATTGAATTGTGATAAAGCGTTAGCAGCAGCGTTAGATCCCTCAGCATCGTGGCTAGCACGGACCCATACATTGTGTTTTAGGCACAGGAATGCTAGCCGGCGTAGTAGGCCTAGCACTGGGAGAGACAATGATGCCATCTTATTAATGCAGTGCGCTAGGCTGGTGTTTTTTGTTATGAAGCGTATATTTTTGTTAGCAATAGAAATATGGGGCGCGCGCCTGGCTACCACTATTGGGAAGGAGTGTTTGTTTTTTTGTCAGCACTTGTTCTGCCCAATACGGAGGCCATAAGCTTGTGCACCATTGGTTATTTAATATCGCTGCATATCCACCCGATTCTGCCGCCCCGGTGAATAATCGTAGTTCAATGTTGGACTGTTCTGCTGACATAAATAACGTGTGAGTGTTGAATGATTATAAGAAGGTTTTCCACACCTCTAAGTCCGCCCGTAGCTGCCTGCTGATTCTGATTCTATGACTCGGTTTTGATGTCTCTTTAAATGACGAGAAAAAACCCTTCCGACTGGCATCACCCGGCTCGCAAACACGAGGAGACCTAGTAATACTTGCATCTGCTTTAGTGTTACTTTCCATACTGCGCAAAAACCCTCGATCAGGTGTAATGTTTTGGTATTTTTTCCCATGGGAGGCAGAACAACCTTGCTGTGGTGTCGATTTCGATGCCTAAGAACGATAGCTTTGTTGTGGGGCCTATGGTTTTTATTGGGCATAATGAGACTCCAAACCAACGGGAGATGTTTGTGAATTCGTTGAGTAAGGGGCAGCGAAAGGGGATGACCAATCGCCACGGCCCGTGGAGGGGCCACCACAGTCAGTGACTCCTTCCTTATTTATATAGAGTCTACCAATACTTTGGGCGTAGTAGCCCAGCTGTTATGCAAGCTACACCGCCTGTGTATCTAATAAGAATTTTTAACTGCATCTAACCCAGCCAATCATTTGCTAGTATTGCTAGTAGCAGTGTCGCATGGGCTCTAAACCTTGCATAGCCTGGGCATTTTTTGAGATTGCTAAGGATGACCCAACTCATGTTATCTGTAACATTTGTCACCAAAAGCTAAGTAGAGGCCAAAAAAACAATAGTTTGAGTACTTTATGCTTGAACTGTCACATGGATATGAAGCATAAGTTGCAGTGCGAAGCTCACTGTGCTACAATGCAGCCTAGCGGGCCAGGCCAACCACCATCTGCCCAACCTGTGTCATCCTAGGGGAGACTAAAAGCTTGAGGATTTTGGAAAATCACCTCACCAACCATTTTAAGCAACTCTGGGACAATTGATGCCACTTAAGTGAAGTCTGTGCCACAATTTTTGGAAAAAATGGAGACTCTTTCTGGAGTCCCCTTGCTGTGTTTTACATGACGTTGACATCGTTAATTTCAGGTGGGTCGGGTCTCCCCCCCCCCCCCCCCCTTCCTTTTAACCGTAATAAACTACATACACTATGGCTTGGGGTAACACAGATGGTTGAGTCTGAAGAGCTGTTTACTCATACTATAGCCTGGGAATCAGAGGTCTGCTCCAAAGCTTCAGTGTCTGCTAGTCAGCGGAGTAGCCACCGACTATAGATCTAATTACAAATTTTTAACTGCATCTAGCCCAGGCAATACTTTGGGCCTAGTAGCAGTGTCTGCTAGTCAGCGGAGTATCCCAGCTGTTAAGCAAGCTACACCACCTGTGGTTTGGACACTTCATTTTTTCAAAGGAAATGCTTCGGGCCCCCGGGACACTCAGTGAAGAGCATCGGGGAGGCGACCCAAGGCAAAGGGGTTGGGACTGGGGGTAGCAAAGGATGTACAGTATATACTACTGTACTTGGTTCCGCGTCAATGTTGTCGTTTACTGACCTGCCCCTTGGGTATGACAAATGGTGGATTAGTCCAAATGTATTGGGTTCCATTTTAGGCACAACTCACAACGGGGATACCACTACGTCTTGTAAGGAAAGTGTTCTAAATGGAACCGCCATTCTACCTAAAGATATTTCTTTTTTTAATTTTCTTGTCACGACGTCTGGGTGTTGGTAGGCTGATTTTAGATTTTTACTCCTGCCTTTCTTGATTTTAGAAGGGCAGGACATGCCTATATCTGTGTCTCCCCCTCCTTTTACTCCTCCACCTCTTTTCTTTTCGCATGACTATATGTACTTGTCACTTTTCCATGTGGTCACTTTTCCATGTGTTATTTGTGTCTTCAGAGCAGTTTGGCAGCTTTTGGACACCTTTGAAGGTGGTTTCTATGTGTTTTTATTTGCCTGCCATTGGTTTTAACGGTGTTCGACAGTGTTCGACGAACAGTTCGACGAACACACTACGGGGGTGGCTCAACTCTACCTATTACCCACGTCATAATTTCTCTCAGTCGAAGACAATTTTTTAGAAAAGAAGGCGCATGGACGCCATTTACCAGGGGACGAACCCTGAGACAACACAGTCCCAACCTCAACATCCGAAGCATCGACCTCCACAATAAAGGGTTGATAAACATCAGGTTGACTGAGTATGGATGTAGTGGCAAAATGATTCTTTAAGGAAGAAAAATCCTGGAGGGAAGCATCCGACCATTTGGAAAATTCAAACCCATTCTTAGTCATGTCAGTAAGGGGTTTCACAATAACAGTAATTTTGGATGAATTTCCTGTAAGAATTAGTAAAGCCCAGAAAACGTTGTAGGGCCTTCAGGTTCCCAGGAAGTTCCCAGTCAAGGACTGCATGGATCGACTCCGGATCCATCTGAAAACCCGAAGATGACAACAAGTACCCCAAAAACTGCACCTCATGCACATCGAAAACACATTTTTCTAGTTTGGCATAAAGTTGGTTATCCCTTAAAATCCAGAGCAGCTGCTTAACATGCCGCCGATGAGTCTCAAAATCAGGTGAATAAACAAAAATATTGTCCAGATAGACCACCACAAACCTCCCCACCAAATGATGGAAAATATCTTTTGTGAAATGCTGGAATACCACAGGTGCATTGGTCAAGCCAAAAGGCATAACCAGACTCTCGAAATGTCCTTCCGGGGTATTGAATGCAGTCTTCCATTCGTCCCCTTCTCAGATTCTAACCAGATTGTAGGCTCCTCTTAAATCCAACTTGGAAAATACCTTAGCTCCCACAACCTGGCTGAACAAATCAGGAATCAGAGTAAGATGGCATGGATCACGGATGGTAATTTGATTTAATTCCCGGAAATCTAGACAGGGACGTAGACCGCCATCTTTTTTCTTCACCCTGCCACCACGGGCAAAGATAAGGTTCTAATATGTCCCTTCTCCAGACTTTCCGCAATGAAATCCTTCATGGCTTGTCTCTCAGGGCCAGAAAGATTATACAGTCTGGACTTCGGTAGTTTAGCTCTGGGGGTCAGGATAATAGATAAGTCATAAACACGTTGAGAAGGCAAATCCTGACACCCCTTCTCAGAAAAAAACATCCTCAAAACCAGACAGAAAAGAAGGTAATATTTCCGTAGAGAGAGCAGCAATGGAAACATCCAGATAATTCTCATGGCAGTAATTTTAATCTCCCTGGCTTGCCAATCCACCAACGGATTATGCTTAACAAGCCAAGGGATACCCAAAACAATCGGAGTAGGAAGAGTGTCCAGAACATAGCAAGGGATGATTTCACAATGAACTGACCCCACTCTCAGTTTTACATTATGTACAGTCTGAGTAAATGCTTTCTGTGCAAGTGGCGCCAAGTCAATGGCAAAGATGGGAATAGGCTCAGCTAAAGCACAGCAAACAAAACCATGAGTTTTCACAAACTCAGCATCAACCATGCCGACTGTAACATACCTGGCGGCGTCCTTGCATGGTGGTCCATCTCCCACTGTGCAAGAGCGCGCACTTGATCTCCAGTCCAGAATGTCTGTCTGGCTTCCCTCCATGCTGTCTGTTTGTGTCTGTTTCTGCTGCTTAAGGGCGGCGCCCGATCACTTCCTGCTTTTTGTACCTGCTGTGGGTCACACCCCTTGTGCGTCCTCAGCCTATTGCTGTCTGTCACCTGGTATATAGCTCAGCTGCTCCCATCTATTCCTGCCTGAGCATAGTGTTTCATTCAGTGTGTGCTTGCACTCTGAAGGTGCCAGGTCCCGTTCTGTGTTCTCTTGTCTGCCTATCCTGGAGGCTGTATTTCCAGGCCTGTCTGAACACGCTACTAGCCTGTTCCTCCTGCCTTCTAGGGGCTGATTACCTAGACCCGCTCCTGTATCTTGTCTGTCCTGTCTGAACACGCTCCTAGCCTGTTCCTCCCGCCTTCTAGGGGCCGATTACCTAGACCCGCTCCTGTATCTTGTCTGTCCTGCCTCTCTGGGGGCCGTATTCCCAGACCCGCTCCTGTATCCCGCTGCAGTGTCGGTCTCCTCCGTACGCTCAGTTCCAGTCTGAACTCTCTCCTATCCTTTACCTGTTTTGCCTCTATGTCCGTTCCTTTCCTTTTTCTGCAGAGTCTGAACTTGTACCTAACTCCTGTTTGTTGTCTCTGTACTCCCGTTTGTGAGTTTGTGGTCCACTCGTTACTTCACTGCAAGTACCCTGTGGGTATCTGGCTCTGCCTTTCTCTTCCTGTCTGTTCCGTGTGAACAGAGCCCTGTCCCCCCTACTCAGCCTTGCCTGCTCTGACTCCTTTGCTCACTGCTCCGGCGGTTTTAGCCTGCTCTGACTCCTCTGCTCACCGCTCCGGCGGTTCTAGTCTGCTCTGACTCCTCTGCTCACCGCTCCGGCGGTTCTAGTCTGCTCTGACTCCTCTGCTCACCGCTCCGGCGGTTCTAGTCTGCTCTGACTCCTTTGCTCACCGCTCCGGCGGTTCTAGTCTGCTCTGACTCCTTTGCTTACCGCTCCGGCGGTTCTAGCCTGCTCTGACTCCTTTGCTCGCTGCTCCGGCAGCCTTGCTCCGCTCTGACCCTTTTGCTCGCTGCTCCGGCAGTCTCGCTCCACTCTTGCTCACCGCTCCCGGCAGTCCTGTCCTGCCCTGCTTCTGCCCACCGCTCCCGGCAGTCCTGTCCTGCCCTGCTTCTGCCCGCTGCTCCGGCAGTCCTGTCCTGCCCTGCTTCTGCCCGCTGCTCCGGCAGTCCTGTCCTGCCCTGCTTCTGCCCGCTGCTCCGGCAGTCCTGTCCTGCCCTGCTTCTGCCCGCTGCTCCGGCAGTCCTGTCCTGCCCTGCTTCTGCCCGCTGCTCCGGCAGTCCTGTCCTGCCCTGCTTCTGCCCGCTGCTCCGGCAGTCCTGTCCTGCCCTGCTTCTGCCCGCTGCTCCTGCAGCCCCGTCCTGCTCTGTTCTTGCCCACCGCTTCGGGCGTTCCCTCTCTGCTGTGGTTGTCTACCACATCTGCGGTTCTGTGACCCAGTCTGTACTGGGTCTTAACCTTTCTGTGCTCCAGCCCGTCCTTTCGGCCAGTACCTCCCTGCCTGCATACTCGCCGGTATCCACCCATCTGCATACCTGCCGTGTTTGCTTATATCCACCAGTCTGTGCCAGCCTAACCTGCCTGTTCCTGAGTCCCAGTGTGTACTGGGTCCTATCCCGCCTGTGTTCCTACCTGCTAGTGCCTCCCTGTCTGCACTCTAGCTGTGCTTGCCTGTACCCCTCTGCCTGTATTGTTCCTGAGTCCCAGTGTGTACTGGGTCCTATCCCGCCTGTGTTCCTACCTGCTAGTGCCTCCCTGTCTGCACTCTAGCTGTGCTTGCCTGTACCCCCCTGCCTGCATACCCGCCTGCCTGCGTACCAGTCGTGCCTGCCTATACCCACCAGTCTGTGTGCCAGCCTACCAGTCTGTTCCTGTATTCGCCTGTGTGGGTCAACAGCCGTGTCCGGGGTCTGTCCTGGAGTAGCACCTGGTCCCTCTGCTCGGTTCCTCCTTGGTGCACTGGCGTCGTATGCCGTCGTGCGACCCTGGTCGGATCGGGTGAATACCTAGTTACGCCCCTCCAGGCATTCACTCTCCGGCACGGTCCAGTGGAATCACTACAATCACACGCACACGCCGCTCAGCCCGGGCGTGTGCATAACACCGACCCCGGCTCCACTGTCAACAAACACAGAAATTTTTTCGGTTTTGTTAATAGAGTCTACTTTTGTTTAGGAATTGAAGGACAGGTCCCAACAAAGTGTCCCTTTTTCCCACAAAAAAAAAAATACGCCTTTTTTCTTGCGAATCTCCAGGAAGATGTATGATGTAGAGACATCCCCTAACTGCATGGGTTCCTCCCCCTCCCCCAGTACTGGTTCACCCCCAGATCGCTCCCCTGGCAGACGTACATAACCCCGACCAGGAGGCCCCGGAGAAGGTGGTCTCACCAGTCTATCCCGAAGGTGCCTATCCAGACGTAAGGCCAAAGACATGGCAGCCTCAAAGGACTGAGGGGTTTCATATACAGCCAAGGTATCTTTCAACCTTTCAGTAAGCCCCTCACAAAATTGATTTCTAAGGGCTGAGTCATTCCATTTGGAATCCGTTGCCCATCTACGGAAATCCGAACTGTACATTTCCACTGACCGAATCCCCTGCTGAAGGCGACGTAGCCTAGACTAATCAAATCCAAGAGAAACATTCTGGCACCACGCTGTTTTTTCAGAGGATCAATCACCAGGGCATAATTCAGACTGTGTGCTTCAAGACTTAAACGGTGGTACACATCCAAGAAATATTTCAATCACAAGCAAGAATAGAAGGAAAGGCAGCACTCACCCAGTCTTCTTTAAAACGTTCCTTTATTTTTGTGTGCGGAGCATTTCAGCGTGCGGCATTGGACTGAGACCCCAAAGTACTTTGGACCCGTTGAAGCGCCGTAAGGCAGCGAAACGGCCGTTGTCCCTTTTTTACTCTACCCCCGCATACCCTTCGGGGTCTCAGTCCAATGCTGCACGCTGAAATGCTCCGCACACAAAAATAAAGGAACGTTTTAAAGAAGACTGGGTGAGTGCTGCCTTTCCTTCTATTCTTGCTTGTGATTGGTAGCCTAGACTAAGCCAAGCCGACTCGGTCAGGGTCATCATAGATGAGAGTCAGAGCCCCGAAAAACCCCTCCACAGATTGGAGACAAACATAGTTTTGCGGTAACGAAAACCCCCATGACCGAGGATCGCCCTGCAATAGAGAGATCACAATACCAACCCGTTGCTCCTCATTACCGAAGAAGTAGGGACGAAGTTTGAAATATATTTTGCATGCCTCCTTAAATACAAAAAACTGTCCCTACCTCCTGAAAACCTGTCTGGGATGGCAACCTTGGGTTCAGGCTGGACAGGCCTCCCTGCAGAGACCACTACATTGGCGGTCTGTAACCACGGGTACTGCTGCTGAACCTCAAAGCGGAGGTCATTCACCTCCAGAGACAGACAGTGGAACTGCTCTGCGAGCTCTGCAACTGATCCCATACCAGGTGAGAAAGGAAAAAAAGGTGCACGCCCAAAAACACAAAAAGAAAAAAAATCAAATAAAATGTCAGTATTTTTTTTTTTCCCCTAAACGTACTCGGCCGGTTATAATATCACGCCAGGTGTAAGTGCAACGCAGAAGGAAATGGGGGAGGGAGCACAGACACTAGGGAAAGGGGGAAGTGGAGACCTCATAGTCTGTTCTAGCATCACCCTGTCTCAACTAACATCCCTATATAGCCTCCTGAGCTATCGCCGATCGCATGCCTCGCCCTACTTTCTCTGGCATAAGGCTAAGGCTAGGGATGGAAGGAGATGAGCACTAGTCAACCTCTACTAAAACTCTAAAGACAACAAGGGTTGACAAAACAGGAGAAAATGGCTTAGCTTTAGATGAACTCCAAATATGCACACGGCCTCAAGTTCCAGAGAGGACGAGGTACTGTTCCTGCTACGCTTCACAAGTAGAAATGAATATAACCAGCGACGCCCTCTCAGACACACCAGGTATATATACACCCAGGCCAGAGAGCAAATTAGCAAGAGAGAGGTAGTCACTCAGTCCTAAAGACAGCCTCCTATCTAAGCAGCTGTCTGCAATGCAAAACATGGAGATCTCCTGCAACCCACTACAGGATGACTGTATGTTACCTCTGACACACCCGTGACAGTGTGCTGCTGTCCTCGCTCTGCATGTCGAATTCACCTTGCCAGGTTGGTTCAGTGACTTCATCATCCACCACCTCGTCTTCCACTTCTGCACCCTGGTCCTCCTCCTGACTTTCTGGCAATTGTGTCTCATCATCATCATCCACCTCTTGTGACAGTAATTGCACTTTCCCACCATCGCCTTCGTGTGACCGTGTCTGCTCAAATATTTGGGCATCGCTGCACTCGAGAGGCCCGAATCTATAAATGGAAAAGTGAACAGCTGTTAGAAGTGTCCAAGTGTGGGATCAGTTGTCTCCGGGTGCTCGGCATGGTGGACAGAAGGAGGATCAGGGTAAGGAATATGCGGTCCAGACTCATGGCTACTGAGACTTGACCATGTGGAAGACAGGGTGGTGGTGTTGGTTTGAAAGTGACTGAAAGCATTATCTGCTATCCATCAAACAACCTTTTGACACTTCTCTGGGTTCAATGGTGGTGTGCTGCGGTCCCCTAGCAATTGGGACAGGAAGGTCGGGCGACAAGATGTGGGTGTTTGTTGTGGCTCAATTTCAGGTTGCCCATGGCCTCAGCCTCTGCATTCACCATCAGCATCACGTTCACTTCCCCATCCCTTGCCACGCGCTTTGCCCATTTTAAATGGAGGACAATATTTTCCACGGTCGCTGCAAATGGCTGGATTTGTACCGCAGTAATGTGATACATCTGACGGACGCCCACTGTTTTAAATAGAAGGCTTGTAGCTTCCTATTATTCACAGCGACCACATGTGAATAGCTTCACTGACACGCTGCTACAAACTGTAAATGTAAGACAATATTTTCTACGGTCGCTACAAATGGCTGGATTTGTACAGCAGTTATATGTGATATGTCTGACGGACGCCCACAGTTTTAAATAGCGGGCTTGTAGTTTCCTATTATTCACAGCAACCATGCGTGAATAGCTTCACTGACATGCTGCTACAAACTGTAAATGGAAGACAATATTTTCCACGGGCGCTGCAAATGGCTGGATTTGTACCGCAGTAATATGTGATACATCTGACAGACGCCCACTGTTTTAAATAGAAGGCTTGTAGCTTCCTATTATTCACAGCGACCACATGTGAATAGCTTCACTGACACGCTGCTACAAACTGTAAATGTAAGACAATATTTTCCACGGTCGCTACAAATGGCTGGATTTGAACCGCAGTTATATGTGATCACGTCTGATGATGGAAAAGATCTGGCTGTATTCTGCAGTGCTAACAAGCAAATGGAGCATTAAAATGGTGTACTCTGGATTGCTTTTTAAAGGGAATCTGTCACCACTTTGGAGTTATCAGACCTCTACTATGGCAATACAGGGTACAGAAAAGTAAATCTATACATACCTGTATGGCCCATAGTAGAAATTTGATTGCAGTGAAAAACGCTTTAATCAATTCTATTTTGTACAGGCTTGGTGTCTGAGGGATGCCAAGCAATCCCCGCCTATGTGCTTATTATTCCCCCAAATCCCTGCCTATATGCTTAATTATCAAGTTGCCCCCCTCCCCTGCATGTCACAGGGCCCTGTGATGTGCAGTGCTCCCTGACTTCCCGGGCATGCGCAAAGCGCCGCTCACATAGAGCGCGCTTTGCTTCATCCCGGCCCCGTGTGCCTGTGCACTGTGCTGCAGGGTTCTATTGCGCAGGCGCCGGGAAGTGACAGTGACTCCCTGGCGCCTGCACAATAGAACCCTGCCGTGCAGTGCATGGGGAGACGGGGCCGGGATGAAGCAAAGCGTGTTCTATGTGAGCAGCACTTTGCGCATACCCGGGAAGTCAGGGAGAACAGTGCACGTCACAGGGCCCTGTGACGTGCAGGGGAGGGAGACAACATGATAATTAAGCATATTGGCGGTGATTTGGGGGAATAATAAGCACATAGGCAGGGATTGCCTGTACAAAATAGAATTGATTAAAGCTCTTTTCTCTGCAATCAAACCTGCACTATGGGCCATACAGGTATGTATAGATTTAGTTTTCTATACCCTGTATGGCCATAGTAGAGGTCTGATAACTCCAAAGTGGTGACAGATTCCATTTAAGAAAATAATCAGGATTAAGATAAAAAAAAAAAATTAGCCCTGGCCCCTGATGTCTGGGTCTATGTCTACGGATATCTGTAACAGCAGGAGCAGATAGAACGTGCAATGGACCCTCTTGTACTGTATACACTGCCACAAACCCTGCCAGCCTAGCTCCTGCTATCACCACCGAATATATGCAGCTGGATTAGTCCTCAGAAGGACTGTTAGTTCAGATGGATATATATACTCCTGGAGTACCACTACCTACATCTAACTATTACACCACCAATTCTGTCCCTCAAACATTAACACCTCTCCCTACTCTGCCTGTTTCCGGGATAGACTGTGACGAGCATAGCGGCACCAGGTCTTATATAGACCCGATGACGCTATGCGGCCAGCCAATCACTGTAATGTCACAACCAACATGGCTACGGCATTACAGTGCATGGCAAGCAATCCCTGCATGTTCATTGGCTCTCTAAAGAGCGCTAAACATGCAGGGTGGGGACCCGAGCTCCCACCCGAGCAACCCGGTGTAACAGGCCAGATTAACCCTCCACCAAGAATATTCCCGGGGTTAAAGTAGCCTAGGCCAGATTATACCCCGGGTATATTCTGGCCTAGGTCAAACTATACCCCGGGGTATAAATTGGCCAAGGCCAGATTATACCCCTCCGTGTCAGAATATACCCCGGCTGCTGTAGATCAGATTTTTCAGGCTTTTGAGAAGCATTGAGTGATATACTCAATAACGGGGCCCCAGGCAGCACACGGAGGGGCAGATACAGCGCACGGGGCCCTAGACAGCACACAGGGGGCCAGAGACAGCGCGAAGGGCCCCTGTGCGCTTTCTCTGCCTCCCTGTGCGCTGTCTCTGCCCCCCTGTGCAATGTCTGGGGTCCCGTTCTTGAGTATATCACTCAATCCTGTACGATGTCTGGGGCCCCTGTGAGATGTGTGATGTCTGGGGCCCCTGTGTGATTTCTGGGGCCCGTGTGTGCTGTTTGGGACCCCCTGTGTGATGTCTGGGGCCCCTGTGCACTGCTTGGGACCCCTTGTGTGATGTCTGGGGCCCCGTTCTTGAGTATATCACTCAATCCTGTGCGATGTCTGGGGCCCCTGTGTGATTTCTAGGGCCCGTGTGCGCTGTTTGGGACCCCCTGTGCGATGTCTGGGGCCCCGTTCTTGAGTATATCACTCAATCCTGTGCGATGTCTGGGGCCCCCGTGCGATGTGTGATGTCTGGGGCCCCCGTGTGATGTCTGGGGTCCCTGTGCAATGTCTGGGGCCCCTGTGTGCTGCTTGAGACCCCTTGTGCGATGTCTGGGGAGCCATTCTTGAGTATATCACTCAATCCTGTGCGATGTCTGGGGCCCCTGTTCGATGTCTGGGCCCCTGTGAGATGTGTGATGTCTGGGGCCCATGTGCGCTGTTTGGGACCCCCTGTGCGATGTGTGATGTCTGGGGCCCCGTTCTTGAGTATATCACTCAATCCTGTGCAATGTCTGTGGCCCCTGTGTGATTTCTGGGGCTCTGTGCGCTGCTTGGGACCCCCTGTGCAATGTCTGGGGCCCCGTTCTTGAGTATATCACTCAATCCTGTGCGATGTCTGGGGCCCCTGTGTGATGTGCGATGTCTGGGGCCCCTGTGTGATGTGCGATGTCTGGGGCCCCTGTGTGATGTGCGATGTCTGGGGCCCCTGTGTGATGTGCGATGTCTGGGGCCCCGTTCTTGAGTATATCACTCAATCCTGTGCAATGTCTGGGGCCCCTGTGCGATGTGCGATGTCTGGGGCCCCTGTGTGGTGTCTGGGGCCCTGTTCTTGAGTATATTAAAGATCAAATTTTTCACGTTTATGAGCACCATTGAGTGATATACTCAAGAATTACATAATTGTTCAACATTTTATTGTTTAAAACTCTAAACACTGTAAGGCGGTGGTGTTCACACCGTGCAATAACTGAGGCAGTGAGCCAAGCAAGTCCAACATAAACAGTTTTTATTTCAGCAACTCACGGGTTAATAGAAAGTCCTCCAGTTCGCAGCCAGGTTAACAGAAGTCCATACACAATGGTTGCCGGGGACAACGGCCACGCCGGGCCGCTCAGAGCCTTACCAGGTGTGGGTTCAGCTATACACAGTCCTGCCAAGTTTTCCTGCTGTCCTCCTAGCAGGTCCCAACACTGAACAACACTAATCCTTAGTGCAGGGTTTTTAAAGGACCTGTGGCAAGAGCCACTAGAAAACCCGGGTGGGTGGGAGGAGGCCGCCCCACTGCCTTCCTGTAGCCTCCCCCAAGAAATGAAGGCCCTGCCAGGTTTTACTTTATCTGCCTTAGCCAGATAGCCTGACAAGGTCAATGCTCACCTTCATTCCTGCATTGCAGCAGCAGGTGAGTTTGTGACTGCAATGCACTCCAATGGATTTAATAGGTCTCTGTACACATTCTGGGGGATATATAACGTCCCTCGTATACGATCCCAGTCACTGCCTCACAACACACAGACTTTTGTTACTTCAACCAGAAAACAATTTTTCAACATTTTATTGTTTCAAACTCTAAACACATAGACTTTTTTTTACTTCAACCAGAAAACCTTGATGGTTCATAAAAAATTTAACTGTTCAGGATATAATAAAAGTCATATCATTCTGAAACTTCAACTTATAAAGGTACCTTCACATGGGGCAATTATTGGTTCCAGAGAGGCTTTCGGCCGATAATCGTACACATGGCTGGTGACAGGACACTACAATATAAATGTTCAAAGGTAAACACTGATAACAATATTAAAATGATTAGTAGACACTGATAACAACATTAAAATGATCATGCTTGTTTTCAAGATAAAGTGCATGTTCTGTTGTTGACTGCAGATTGAAACTTGCGGTATAGGTCAACCAATCCATGGAGTCACCGACTTTTGTGTGGATGACGATGTCACAACTCAACAGATTTGCTGTGGCCATGATGTCTGCATCAGTTGCCCAGACTCGATCACGAGAGATTCCAGAGGTGTTCATATATTTATTCACATCTTGATTAAAGTAGCCCTGTAGTTTTTTGGACAAGTCAGTTTTCATGTGGTGGATGACTTTAGCTCTGAGAAGGGAGTAGTTGTCCTCTGTTCCTGTCAAGATATAGCTGATGGCCCAAAAGTAGCAGTTCCCATCACCTTTGGCTTTATATGTACACCGTGGTTGTCCAAGATCAAAGTACACAACCCTACTAAACGTAAGGTCAAGAGTGGTGGTAAGATACTTCCTTCCTGAACATGGTAGTGGGTTGAAAGTCTTGCTTTACTTGTGTTTCTGTGTGGCAGAGTCACTGGGACAGTCATCATGGGACTGGGGTGGTAGAGAAGTCTCTTCATCCTGGTAAATCTTAAGTAAGGGTGGCACGGTAGCACAGTGGTTAGCATTGCAGCCTTGCAGCGCTGGGGTCCTGGGTTCAAATCCCACCGAGGACAACATCTGCAAGGGTTCTCCAGTTTCCTCCCACACTCCAAAGACATACTGATAGGGAATCTAGATTGTGAGCCTCGATGGGGACAGTGACGATAATGTATGTAAAGCACTGCGGAATATGTTAGCGCTATATAAAGATTATTATTATTATTTTTAAGGTTGCTGGCATGGTAGGTGTTGCTTAGTATCTTGCCAGTCTTATTGTTCTTAAGCTTTACTCGTCCCTTGGTTAAGGATTCCACAACTAAGTAGGGTCCAACCCAGCATGGTTCCATCTTTGAACCCATGCGATGAATAAGACATTGATTCTTGATATAAACAATGGTGCCAGCAGTGATTTCTTTGTTGCTGTTGTGCCGGCGATCAAAAGCACACTTTTGGTGTTCCTGAGCTGAATGGATGTTGGTACTTACAGTTGAGTGGATCCTGTTATGAATGATTGTGAGTGTATTTAGCACATCAGGGTTGGCATCATCTGAAAGAGACATGACATCCACAGTGTCATTTGCTGATGGATTGAGGTCAATAGGAAGCTTAGCCTTTCGTCCATACATGACCTCAAATGGAGTGCACTTGGTTGAGGCATGCACAGATGTGTGATAGGCAAACAAAACACCAGGGATGTGACGTGCCCCCTGGGCCGCGTGAGGAACCCGGAACCGGGCCTTTTTGTAGATGCTGGGGGTTGTAGTCACCGTGGCGGTGACCCGGTCCCGTGACTCAGGGTGGTAAAACTAAACGGCAGTCTATATACTAATGTCCGACTACGCCACCCGTGGATTGCGGTCAGGGTGAACCGCCGCTGCAGGGCAGACCACTGATGCTGGTGTTGTGGGTGCAGCAGAGTGTAGTACAACTCCCCACGGGAGGAGTATAGCCTCAGGGCAGTAAATGCGGATGTTGGTGGTGATGGTGCGCGGGAGCAGCAGTAATCACACGGAGTCTGTCATGCAATTCAGGGTCTTTACTGTTGGTGGTATTAAGGGACCCGTCCGGAATACAGGTTAACAATGGAGGCCTGGTCAGTCTGAGAGCAACTGGGAAATCCTGCTGGTCAGGGGGAGTTTGTAGGCCTACCGTGCTGACTTCACTCTTTCTTGGCTATCCTGCTGTAGTGTAATGGTAGCCCACGTCTCTGAGTGTACCGTGTTGTTCTCACCCATATGACTGGCGACTCGGGCCTTCCGTGCTTCTCACCCCTCCAGGGCAGTAGTGGTCCCTCTCGTGTGGCTGAGCCTCCAGACTTCCTTGGGCGAGAGGACTTGAAGCCCCCTGCATGGTGGTTTTCTGCTGCTGGGCTTATAACCCTCACAGTCTCGGACTCCAGTGTCCGGCTTTTCAAGTCTCTAGTCAGGATGAGCTCTTCTAGCTCCCCTCCTGGCCTCGTGTTCCTCCTCTGCCTACAGGGACTCCTCAGCCTGCAGCTGACCTGTCCCTGTCTCTGGAACTAGACTGGAACTTGTCTCTGGCTTCACTAGACTGGACTGAACTGGACTCCCTAACCCCGCCCCAGATCCAGTTTATAAAGGGCAGGTTTCTCCCCTCCCTGGACTGAGGCAGGAGGTGCTGCATGCTAATTGTCCCCAACCAGGGAACCTCCCACCTGCTCTCAGACATGCCATTGCTGCCACTGTGGCAACCAGACCTCGGGGTGCCACAGATGAACTGGTCCCAGTTGGTTCCTTGGTCATTGACAAGCTTGCTAAGAGATTCTTTGAGTGTTCAATTGTCACGTTCCCGCTGGCCATTTGTTTGTGGGTTGTAGGCAGATGAAATGCGGTGATCTGTTTGAAAATGATTTGTGATGAGCGAGCATTCTCCCTACTGCTCGGTGCTCGCCCTAGCATCTCACTGCTCGAGATGCTGGGTGCTTGCTCAGTATTTCCGGGGTTGCTCAGCGAGAGCTCGGGTCTCCTCCCTGCATGTTTGGCGCTCTTTACAGAGCCAATGAACATGCAGGGATTGCCTGCCACTCACTGTAATGCCATAGCCATGTTGGTTGTGGCATTACAGTGATTGGCTGGCCGCACAGTGTCATCAGGTCTATATCAGACCTGGCGCCGCCATGCTCGTCACAGTCACTCCGGAATCAGACAGTGTAGGGAGAGGTGCTGCTGAGCTAGGTAGAGATTTGCTTGTTTCTAGTTAGTGTAGGTATACCAGATTATATTAGAGACACATATCCATCTCAACAAACAGTTCTTCTGAGGACTAATCCATCTGCAGAGATATTAGGCAGGCAGTGTATATAGGCAGGCAGGGTATATAGCAGACTGCAGTGCACATAGCACAAGAGGCTCCATTCCAGTTTTGTCTGCTGCTGCTGTTAGATATTTCTAGAAATAGGCCCAGGTCTCAGGGGACAGGAATAATTTTTTTTTGGATCTTAATCCTCATTATTTGCTTAAAAAGCAATCCAGAGAACACCGTTATTCTGCACCATTTGCTAGTTGGCACTGCAGAATACAGCCAGGTCCTTTCCATATTACAGCGCTAAAAATTCAGCTATTTAAAACTGTGGTTTGGTTGTCACATGGGTCACATATAATTGCGTTGAAAATACTGACATTTCTGGCTTCCATTAAAAATTTGTTTCAGTGTGTCAGTGAAGCAATTGACACCAGTTTGCTGTTCAAAATAGTTACCTACAGGCCAGGTATTTAAAACTGTGGTTTCTCCGTCACAGGGATTACATATAAGTTCGCTCCAAATTCAGTTATTTGTAGTGAGCTTAGAAGATATTGTCAAGGGACGGGGAACTGGACCTGATGGTGCATGCAGAGGCTGAGGCCGTGGGCAAGCTGAAATTGTGCCACAGCAAACACCCACATCTTCTCGCCCGACCTTCCTGTCCCAATTCCTAGGGGACCGCAGCACACCACTATTGAACCCAGAGCAGTGTCAAAAGGTTGTTGGTTGGATAGCGGATAATGCTTCCAGTCACTTTGCCACCACCACCACCACCACCCTGTCTTCCACATGGTCAAGTCTCAGTAGCCGTGAGTCTGGACTGCATATTCCTCACCCTGATCCTCCTTCCTCCCACCATGCCGAGTGCTCAGAGACAACTGATCCCACACTTGGACACTCCTAAAAGCTGTTCACTTTTCCATTTATAGATTCGGGCCATTCGCCCGGTCCACTTGAAGCGGGGCAAAAAGAGATAGCATGTAGCGATGCCCAAATATTTGAGCAGCCACGGTCACACGAAGGCGATGGTGGGAAAGTGTCACAAGAGGTGGACGATGATGAGACACAATTGCCAGAAAGTCAGGAGGAGGACCAGGGTGCGGAAGTGGAAGACGAGGTGGTGGATGATATAGTAACTGACCCAACCTGGCAGGAGGATATGCAGAGCGAGGACAGCAGCACACAGGGGGAAGGAGGCAGAGCACCCCAACAGGCAGGAAGAAGCAGTGTGGTGGCCGCAGACAGGAGGCAGGCAACCGTTCCCCGTAACACCAACACGAAGGAAGTTGCCAGTACAACTGTTAGGTCTTCCTGAATCTGGTTGTTTTTTAAAGACTCTGCTCATAACTCCAAAAAGGCCATTTGCACCACATGCCAGGCAGTATCAGCAGGGGTGGCAAAACTAGCAGCCTGACTACCACCAGCATGATCAGGCACATGGCAGCAAAGCACCCGACTTTGTGGGCCGAACCCCAGGGTCCAGGAACAGTGTTTGCGGTTGGCACCACAGCTTCTTCCGCTGTTGTGTATGCAAGCCAATCCCCTGTCCATGGTGCATGCGAAGATGCCTCCTGCACCTGTAGTTGCACACTCTCAAGTAGCAGCATCAGGAAGCATCTCCACATCCTGTCCCAGCGCAGCGTTCAGTTGTCCATACCCCAGTCCTTGGAACGCAAGCGCAAATACGCAGCCAACGCCCCACAGGCCACAGTACTAAATTCCCACATTTCACGACTGCTTGCGCTCGAAATGTTGCCTTTTAGGCTCATGGAGACGGAAGCATTCCGCAACCTGATGGTGGGAGCCATACCTCAGTACTCAGTCCCCAGCCGCCACTATTTCTCCCGGTCTGCCGTCCCCGCATTACACAAGCATGTGTCCCAAAACATTAGTTGTGCCTTCAACAACGCAGTTACTGGGAAAGTCCACGTAACCACGGACACGTGGACAAGTGCTTGAGGGCAGGGACGGTACATCTCGCTGACGGCACACTGGGTTAACATAGTGGAAGCCTGGACCCAGTCGGACCTTGGGACGGAACACGTCCTCCCGCCGCCAAGGACTGTGGGCCCTAGGTCAATCAGGGTTGCCCCCACAGTCTACAGCTCCTGCACCTCATCCTCCTCAGCCTACTCCTCCTCTTCAGCCTCCTTCTCCGAAATGACCACATCAGTCACAAGCTGGAAGCACTGCAGCACTGCCTCGGCCAAGCAGCAACAGGCTGTGCTGAAGCTACTATGCTTAAGTGACAAACCGCACAATGCTGAAGAGTTGTGGACAGCTATGAAAGGGCAGGCAGATCTGTGGCTCACAACGCTGAACCACATGCCTGGCCCATGTGCTTAACCTCGTGGTTCAGCGGTTTCTCAAATCCTACCCGGAGCTGCCGGATCTGCTTGTTAAAGTACGCCGCCTGTGTGCCCATTTTAGAAAGCCACCTTCAGCTTCTGCCACCCTTGCCGTGTTTCAGCAGCGTTTGCAGTTTCCGCTTCACAGACTGGTGTGTGATGTCCCCACACGTTGGAACTCTACACTGCAGATGTTGGGAAGGATTTGTGAGCAGAAGAGGGCAGTTGTTGAGTACCAGCATCAACAAGGCCGTCGCTATTCAGTTCAGACTCCACACATAAGACCTCAGGAGTGGACATGGATGTCAGACATATGTACCATCCTTCAAAACTTTGAGGACTCCACCAAGATGGTAAGTGGCGATGATGCCATAATTAGCATCACCATCCCACTTCTCTGTCTTCTGAAAAGCTCCCTGCTGACAATCAAAGAGGATGCATTGCAGGCAGAGCACGATGAGATGGAGCAAGGAACCATACAGGGTGATTACACACAGCCCAGCCTCATCTCATCCCAACGTGGATTGGGTGACAATGAGGAAGAGGAGTAGGAGGAGGAAGAACAAGAGCTAGTTTCATGCGCTATAGACGGTACTACCTGCACAACTGTCATACCGTCTATTTAGCGTGGATGGCCAGAGGATAGAGAGGAGGAGGAGGAGAGCATGGTCAGTCATCCTCTTGGTGAGGAAACGGAAGTCTCGCCTGATAGCAGTCTGGCACGCATGGCTGAGTTTATGTTACGCTGCCTTTCCCATGACCCTCGCGTTCTCAAAATTTTGGGTGACAGTCATTACTGGTTGGTGACACTTCTAGACCCACGCTACAAGGAGAACTTTATATCTCTTATTCCTGAGGCGGACAGGTCTACAAAAATGGGGCAGTTCCAGAAGGCCCTTGATGCGGAACTATTAAAAAAATTCCCATCTGAAAACGCTGACAGCAGATGTCACAGTTCGTTGGACAACCAAGGAGTACAGGTGAGACAGACACAACTTCAATCCAGCAGAGGCAGGGGAACACTGTCAAAGTTCTGGGAGAATTTTCTCAGCCCCTCCTATTGCACAGGCCCTGAGGCGCGGGGTACTCTCACAATGAGTGCAAAGTTTGGGAAGATGCTGAGGGAGTACCTTGCCGACTGTACCAACATCCTCCGTGATTCCTCTGTGCCTTATAATTATTGGGTATCCAAGCTGGATACGTGGAATGAACTGGCTCTCTACGCCTTGGAGGTCCTGGCCTGCCCTGCCGCCAGCGTTTTATCAGAGCGAGATTTTAGTGCCACTGGTGGAATTATAACTGATAAGCGCATCCGCCTGTCAACTGAAAATGCTGACAGGCTGACTCTTATAAAAATGAACAAGGGCTGGATTGGGCCAGACTTCTCAACACCACCGAATGATAGCAGCGTAACATAGACTCAAATCCAGTGTCTTTTTTGGGAGGTGTATTCCCATGCACCTCTTCACACCCACACATGGGTATACGCTTCCTGATTTTGGCTATTTGCTCTTGTCCTCCTCCTTCTCCTCATCCTCATCCTCCATATTACCAGGGTGACCGTGGTCCGTGATGCAACACCCACATAATTTTTTTAAAGGCTGTTTATGATGCCCGTAAAAAAAAATGTTTATACAGTGCGTTCACAAGTATAGGAGATCCGCTCCTTTCTAATGGGAACATTTTTTTCAGGAGGCCCTTCTCTACGTCTCTTCCAAGGGGCATTGGGGTGCCTCCAAATTTTGGGCAACCCTTGCATTCACTGCATAGGCAAACACAATAGGAGACCTACAGTACTTCCTAATAATGGGAACATTGTTTTCAGGAGGCCCTTCTCTAAGTCTCTTCAAAGGGGTATTGCGGTGCGTCCAAATTTTCAAAGTGGTATTGGGGTGCATCCAAATTTTGGGCAGCCCTGCCACTCACTGCATACGCAATAACAGTATAGGAGACCCACTCTTTAATAATGGGAACAATAAAACATAGCCGGCTGATGGCTCTCTAAGAATATTGAGGGCCGACTGTTGGCCTTTTAAGAATAGTAAAGGCCGCCTCATGGCCCTATAAAAATAGGCTTTGTGACTTTCAGAGTCCCTCCTTCATAAATCAAATATGATGTGTCTGATGATATCTTACACACTACATGGCCAGATAAGGTTGTAAAATGTTAAAATGACATTTCATGGTGAATGCATTTGTCATGGCTGAAAGCAATGCAAAAGTGCAAAAACACATCAAAAACGCTACGTGTGAACATAGCCCAAGGTGTGGAGGAGTATTTTTGTTTTTATTTATTTATTTTGCTTTATATACAAGTCATTACCCTGGAAAGGATGTACCTTAACATATTTCCCAGGAAAATCCATTTTGGTTTCCTTTATGTATGTTTTATTGTGAGTCCGTAAAAGTGGCATAATACCTCTGACAACGTTGTTGACAGAAGTGACCTGGGAGTCAGAAATGCTTCCAGGGGTCTTCCCCATGCTGTTCCACTGTCATTTGAGCACTGTTCCTATCGATTTGGGCAATTTTTAGGCCCTCTGCAGACCGCCGGGGGAAGCTGCCTGAAAAATGCTCAAGTTTCCTATAGACTTACATTGGGCTCGTTGCTCGGGTCGAGCACCTGAGTATTCCAATGTGCTCAACCCGAGCATCGAGCACCCGAGCATTTTAGTGCTCGCCCATCACTAAAAATGATCCATCAGGTTGTCGATGATCGAGTTCACAAACTCTGTTCCCTGGTCACTAATCAAAATGTCAATACAGCCTAAATGGTAAATAATGGTGTTCAAAAATTTTGCTACTGACATGGCACTCTTGTCTGGAACAGCTGTTGCTTCAGTCTACTTGGAGAAATGATCAGTGACAGGAACAATATATTTGTTGCCGTTTGATGTTTCCTGAAGAGGACCGATCATATCAATCCCAACTAATCTCCATAATTTTCCAGGCACTGGTATACTGTTGAGTGGTGGAGCTTCTTTGCTGATTTTGGGACTTGTGACAAAACATTTTTGACAGGCTTTGACATGTTGGTGAACATCGTTCTTCATTCCCTTCTAGAAATAACGGTCAGAAATTTTGGAAAATGTTTTATCTCTGCCAAAATGGCCACCAGAAGTTGGGCTGTCGTGACAGGACTTCAGGATATTTGGCAGTCGGCTTTTAGTGAGAACCTCCTTTTATCCATAGTAAATAATCCCTTTCTCTGCTCGATATGGCTTAGATGTTTGTCTAAACTGGGACTTGGCATTAGAACGTTTCTCTGGAGGTAGTTCGTTGATCCACTGGGGGTACTTTTGTTCTGTTGCAGTGTAGAATCTCAAAAGCTAATCATACAGTTGGTCTTCCATTGTTGTCAAAATTGGAAAACTTTTTTTATTGTTGGAGGTGTTCCAAGTTCACTTTATATACCTTATCAGGATAGAATAGGAGCTCACACCGGAGAACTTAAAGTACATATCATAGAGAGCAGGGAGAAACATACATAACAAGTTACAACACACAACATTAACTATGCACTGATGGAACTGCACCATCTACTGTCAGTTCAATGTAATGCCTCCAACAGATGCTATAAGTCTAGTCCACCCGTTCCCGTGCACTAGACTTGCTGCTGATTTTCCACAGGGAAAAAATCAGCAGCCAATCTGCATCAAAATCCGCATCCCAATGATGTGGATTTTTTGTGCAGAATCACAGCATGTGGAAGAGGGAAATCTGCTGCAGACGGCATCAAAATCTGACAAAAGCTGCATGAAATGGTATATGGTTTGTGTATGTGCATCTATATATACTGTAGCACTACAGCAGCAAAAACACACTAATATTCTGCCCTAGAGGAGTATAGACCATGGATATATTATAGCCTAGGCCAAACTATACCCTGGGGTATAAATTGGCCTAGGCCAGATTATACTCCTCCGGGCCAGAATATACCCCTGCTGCTGTAGATCAGATTTTTCACGATTATGAGAACCATTGAGTGATATACTCAAGAATGGGGCCCCAGACGTTGCACAGGGGTCCCAGACATCGCACAGGATTGAGTGATATACTCAAGAACGGGGCCCCAGACATCGCACAGGGGGTCCCAGACAGTGCACATGGGGTCCCAGATAGCGCACAGGGGGCAGAGACAGCGCACAGGGGGGCAGAGAAAGTTCACAGGGGCCCTGCTCGCTGTCTCTTCCCCCCCTTGCGCGCTGTCTCTGCCCCCCTGTGCACTGCCTGGGGCCCCTATGCTCTACCGGTGGCCCATGTGTGCTGCCTGGGGCCCCGTTATTAAGTATATCACTCAATGGTTCTCAAAAGCGTGAAAATCTGATCTACAGCAGCTGGGGTATATTCTGACCTGGAGGGGTACAATCTGGTCAAGGCCAAGTTATACCCAGGGGTATAGTTTGGCCTAGGCCATAATATACCCAGGGTATATTCTGGCCCAGAGGGGTATAATCTGACCTAGGCCAATTTATACCCCGGGAGGGGTTAATCTGGCCTGTTACACCGGAAATACTTGCCGAGCGCCAAGCATGTCGAACAGGGTGATGCTCGGGCGAGTACCGAGCAGTGGCAAGCACGCTTGTTCATCACTAGTTCTCCAGTTTCCTCTCACACTCCAAAGACATTTTGATAGGAAATCTATATTGTGAGCCCCAATGTAAAGCGATGTGGAGTTAATGGTGCTATATAAGTGAGTAAGATAAATACACAGATCACATACATACAGAGACATGCTGCATACACATATACACATACACACTCACACACACTATAGAAGACTTACCAGTCTCCTCTTTTTCAGTTCTTCTAAACTCCCACACAGTACAGGACCTGTGGTGACATCATGGTCACATGACTGTGATATCACCAAAGGTCCTTAAGCAGTCTCAACATCGGAATTACATTGATATTATCAATGTAAATTCTGCTGTAGATGCTGGGAGCCTTGGGGGAGTGGGGACCCTGGCCAATTGCCTAGTATCTTTTCCCTAATGATGGCACTGGCCACCCTTTAGTAGTGGATCAATAAAGTCCAACAGATCTTCTGTTTGTAGGAGCTCTTTAACTCTGAAAATCATGTCTACACACACTTTAAAAAATTGTATACATGGTCGCGTGGGTCCAAACACACCTGGCGACTGATTCTTTTTGCCCCAAGTGTTTGAGGATCAGCACCACTTTCCTTTCCACTGCTTGACGGTGGCTTGTCTCCAGGAGAACAATGCTATCAGCAGTTTCGAAATTGGACATGCTTGAATGCCATCTTCCCTGACCATCAGTCCGCTGGTGCCCCCATACACATTAAACAGTTGGCCGAACCCATCTATATCAGTGGGTTTGGCCAAAATTAGTCTAATGTGTATGAGGTTCTTTACTCTCTCACTCACCTCTTAACATTATATTTATTTTCTCCTTTTTGATCAGTGGTTTATGTGTCTTTTTCTGTGATATTTAACTCTATGTATCTCACAGGGTTTTGTGCCACATAGCACACAGGTGTGACTGCAAACACAATGTCAAACAGATATTATGATTGATTTTCGCATCTAATTCAGTGATTGAAAAGAGGTTTAGAAATCCCTTTTATTTGTAATAAATATATATGTAAATGTCTAAAGGTTGCATTTAGAATAAATGTACTGTATTGAATAGAGTGGCTACTTTTATGGAAAACGCTAGTATGACCACACATGAAATATTGTCTATGGTTTTGCACAGATATCATGGTAAATAGAACCAACTATGTAATCTGATCTGGAAGTCCTCTTGCTATTACTTCTACTACTCTCAGTATTCTAAGTTCAGTTCTATTTTTTTTGGGTTGGTGGAGAGTGCAATATCTGTCAATATATTACAATTTTTATGACTGATAGAGATGAGCGAATGCTTTGACATCTGAATTCGCCTGCTTGACAATTTTTTCAAAGATATTCAATTCATAGCGAGTCGCAAATCTTGCAAAGCCTCCAGTTGTCATGAAAAGACCTGTAACACTCCGAAGTCCCCTAGAACTGTTTACAATCTCTTTTTGAAGCTTTCTAATGCAAAAAGGTTATGTAAACATGACCTCATTATATAAAGGGATGGTAACTTGTAGAGACTATAGGTGGTGTGAATTGATTCACACCTCCCACTCCATCAGAACACCTGTTGTGATGTCAATGTTGCGGTGTGACATGTGATGTCACGCCAAGTCTGCAAATTAAAAGAGCAGCCACAAATGCCTACAGGTAAGAGGTGGTACTCCTGCTCCGGTGTAGTGACCACAGACCACTATTATGGCCGATGGAATGGGATGAAGGAAAAAAAATTCACCAACTGTAATATTAACCAACAGCCTATTTAATAAGACACTGCACCAACAGGCTTTTCATGCTTTTTTATAATTAAAGACGTTCCAAGAATGATTTATCTTTGATGATCAGACAGACTGTTCTATCGCTGTCCATAAATCAAAGAAAACAACTAAAATTTCCTGCACAGGGGACTACAAAAATTAACCTGATTAGGCTTGTGGTTCAGGCCAAACCTGGTTTTACCAAGCACTTTATAAACAATGCACACAGGGGCTAGTACTGGAGGATAACCATCCATTTTTGTGTCACATCTGTCTTATCATCTTTGTATGTCCTTCCATGGTGTTCAGACATAGGGAAACATAGACTCAGGTTTAGATTCTCCTGGTAGCTCTAGCCTGTGCAGTGGCCCAACCAGGGAAAATCACAGCGGTCAATGCTTCAAAATTCTTTATTGTTGTAAAAAGATGAGGATGATGGTAGTCACATAAGTTATGACTTTTTGTTTGAAAAAAAAGTTCACCTTTTGCATCCAACCCTTCGTAGGACTCAAACCCTCTGCAGGCTCCTTACGGGAAAATTCACTACAGTCAATGCAAACAAAATATTAATTTCTACAAAAACATGATGGTACATAAAAACATGGTAAATAAAATTGTAGTCATGGAAGCCTATGAATTTTTGTTTGAAAATTGTTTTTTCCTTCTGTGCCCAGCCCAGTTCAGCAAAGCGTCATATCAGAGGAATTCATCCTGGTTTATGCCCAAAACCTCATTGTGAATTGAAGAAATTCGCTGCACACTCCTTTTTGAAAGCTACATGGTGACAAAACACTCACTTATAGTTTTGAATAACACAGTAATTCCTGTAGTTAACAAGTGTTTTCTTGACTTGAGAGGGTAACTATGCAGATCATAAATAATGAATGAATATTAAATATAAGGGACTGGTAAGCATGGGCTACCTGCCAATTTTTGGCCTGGGGGGCAAGCTCAAAGCACTGGCCCATTAGTGGCACAGCCCATCTTTAGGCTTGGGTCACATGAAGCACTCAGAAACTAATAATAAATTATTTACTTATTATTAATGGTTGCACAATTTAAGCAAAATTATAAAGCCACTAACAATAATCAAGCAATTTGCATTTCATTTCTAATTCTACAGTGGAAAGATGTTGTGATTTGAGGAACCCCCAATCATAATCACATAGACTCTTGCAGTAATCCTCCCCCTAGTATAATTATTAATCACCCCCCCCCCATTATAATTTCTTTCCCCCTTGCTGTGATAACACGTACATTACTATTACTTTATTTATTTACTGCAGGATATTTGCTCATTTTGTTTTTATTCTAGGTTTTGTCTGTTAAATGGCCACAGTGTGAATGTGCACCTACACATTGCACATATACAAACATGTGCTCCAGCTCATTTCTTCGGTTTTACTTCAGTGATTTGTAGTTTGTACAACAGGGGCGTGACTCCCCTTTATTGGGCTGTGCATCCTGTCTATATAGCTTTCCACGGGCAGTTGTAAAACAGTCAGGTCTGCGTCCTGTTCTGCCCCAGGCTATTTAGAGGTCTGATGACACATAGCGAGGTGAACTACAAGTCATAAGGATCATCCTGATTGGGTACACCTTGTCGCGGTGGGATGGCTTTTGCGCTCTTTAGATGTGTCAACTAAGTACCCTATCTTATTTACATGTACTATTACTATTTATTGACGTACTTACTACAGGGTATTTGCTCATTTTGTTTTTATTGCAGGTTTTGAGTGATAACATATAGTATAATATAATACCGAAATACATCCAGTAATCAGCCACCCTTTCCCTCAGATTATAATCACACTATTGAACAGAGATAACATGCTGATTGCTGGAGGTCCAATCGTTGGGGGTAGTCTGGAACCCCAAGATCAGGGCTTTGAAAAACCCATAATCAATAGAGTAGAGGTTCATATACACATTGTCTATGCGATTACCTAGTACGGTGTGGGGCCATTTCTAGCAGTCCTATAGACAATGAAGCAGATTCCTGTCATGCACATCTCCACTCTATTCTGGATAGGGCTGCAGAGCACCACTTTTTAGGATTGCTGGGGGTACACTGCTCAAACCCCAGAAATTAGCAAGTTATCCCCTATTCAATGAATACTGGATAGTTTTATTTTTAGGGACTAACTATATATTTAAAGGGAATCTGTCAGCAGCTATGTAATTTGAAAACAGCATGAGGTAGGGGTTAAAACACAGATTTCAGCAAATCAAGCTCCAGGTTTTGTTTGCTTACAATGATTGTTTTAGCACCAGTAAATTATCATTGTTGTGACTAGCTGGTGGGGTAAGCCCTGGTCCAACACTCCCCCTCCTGTGATAGGCACCTCACGGTCTATGGACTTTGTATATACAGAGCCTGGTGTGGGTGGGGTTATCTTTCTCAGCTCTGCTTCATTGATAAATCTAAAAGCTCTGATTATGTCAGAACGGCTGCACCCACTAATCTAACATGTTTCTACATCGTTGGATTCTGCTTCTCTTTGCCTACATCAGGCTGCTCTCAGATGAGGTAGCAAAAATCTGCTGACAGATTCCCTTTAATACAATAAAGTAGCACGAAAGCACTCTGAATCTATTGTGATGGGGAAAGGGCAGTAGCGTAGCTACCGTGGGTTGCCCCAGGCCCCGTGCACAGAAGGGCCCTCCTGGAGCTACTACTTCTGTTAACTCTATCAGCGTGCACAGCGCTGATATAGTTAAACCCTGCGGTAGTGCAAGGAGACTCAATCTTCCTGCACTACAGCTCTCTGTTCAGAAACCGCAGGTTACTATAAGCCTGTGGTCCACAGAACAGTTTACAGGGGCTTCGCTAGGCGCTCCTATCACAAGCGTTGTGGCCAGAATGTAGTAGCTACTGCCAGCTGCACAGAAGCACAAACTCAGGGCTTCCCTGGCAGGTGGTATTTGCATACCTCTGTAGCTCCCTGCAGCTCCGCCTCCCTGCCGCCATGCTTCCACTACCATGCCAATCAGCAGAGGGAGAGGAGATCAAGAGTGCAGCACATCTGACTAATCGGCTGCTCCTGCAGTTACTCCCTCCTCCTGTCTCCTGAGACACAGCAGCCAGCTCCTCCCCCTGCTGCTCATTAGACCTGGCTGTATGGCAGCATGGGAGCTGGCAATACAAGCAAGCAAAGATCATCTTGTCTTCTGGTGAGGCAGGGCCCTGGATTTGGATCTTGTCTCCACCTCAAGAGCAGGTAGAAACTCTTAATTGTTATGGAATTTGCCATCCTCTGTAACCTGTCTGTCCCGAATACTGGACTCCCCTCTCCATCCAGTGTCCTCCTGCACTATCTACTATCTAGAAAAAGTAGAGCAGCACTAAGGCCACAAGGTTCAGTAGCAAATCTCTGGATCTGCTACTGGCTTATAGATCAGAGATACAAAAAAAGGAGGCAGGGAGTGCTGCTTTTATCATCTATCTATCTATCATGTCTCTATCATCTATGTATCTAGAGAAAAAAATGAAAGAGCTCAATAAGATTAAAAAGTGGGTGCAAAACCTTCCAAACAATTGTCCCATTGTAAGATCAATACAAAATGAACAGCAGGCAGCACTCCAAATTATGCGAAGAAAAAGTGGCCTTTTATTAGCCCATGTGGAGCGGCTTGAGAAAGGTTATTTGTAATAAAAAAAAAACATCGCCGCTCCACATGGGCTAATAAAAGGCCACTTTTTCTTCGCATAATTTGGAGTGCTGCCTGCTGTTCATTTTGTATCTCATTTATCTATTGAGGAATATATCTGACGCACCCCCTGGGCCATATTCTTTAGGGGAATACCCGGAGCCGGATCAGATGGGGGTTGTAGTCTCCGAGTGGCTGTGACCCGGTCCGTGCCCAGGGTGTCAAGCTCAGAGTATGTGGCAGTCCTACAGATGTTACAAAGTTCTTTATGTCGACTACGCCACCCGTTGAATTGCGGTCACTACGGCCGCCGCTGCAGCAGGGTCCGCTGAGGCTGATGGTGTTGGTGCAGCTTTAGATAGTATAACCCCCAACGGGAGGGGTATGGCCTCAGGGGGTCAGGTGCAGAGGATGGGGGTTGTGGTGGTGCAGCGTAGATGATAAGTAAAGACAGAGTCGGGTTGTGCAGTTCAGGGTGTTTACTTACTGCAGATATTCCGGTCACTCCGGCCTTGAGTGACCACCCGAGCCGTGCTGCGTCCACCAGGTCCTGGATTCAGCCAACCCCCAAGCAAGTCCGGAGCGTGTCCCTGAGCCCTCCTTCTTGTCCTTTCTTCTGGCCGTCCCCACCAGGGATCCACCTAGGTCCAGCTCCCTCGGGCCTTCTGTTGGGAGACCCTTGGCCTTGGGTTCCCTGACCCTACACGTGGTTTGCCTTCAGGGTGGATGTGGTGGGTGGCCGTGACAGATCCTGCCCACGGCCTCCGGTCTCTGGCTGAGGTATGCTTTAGCCCCCACCAGTTTGGGATCCGGTACCCTATTGCCAACTCTTCACCCTGGGGTTGTACTTGGGTTCTCAGAGTTCCATTCTGTCTCCCCCTCTGGGTCTTTCTGGCTCTCTTCTCTCACTCTCGCTCTGGGGCTGCTCTCCTCCTCTGCTCTCTTCCTCTCCTCTCTGCAAAGACTGGCTGACTGACCCTGATCTTAGATGGTGCCCACCTTAAATACTCCCTCTATGTGTGAGCTCAGGTGACCAGCACCCAATGAGCTCCTATCTTTACCCAGGCTGCTCCCCCTATCTGCCCCTACACTACTGGGATGTACCACCCCCCTCCCACTCCAGCCAGGAACAGACTCGGTCGTACCTGCACATTTCTAAGTGGGAGTACCGCTGGTCTGTTCCTCGGAAATGGGATGTGTGTAGTGCATGCAGCTGACTGAGCTCAGTTCCACACTCCATCCTTACCCGGGAGTGGAATATCACACCTCTGGGTTGAGGTGCAATACCCCTGTAGCAGCCGAATCCTCAGGGTGCTTCATTCCCCCCTGGTAAATCACAGCACGTCCTCGGGCTGTAAGATATAAAACAACACCAAAACATACAATTTTGCATAAACAACATAATAAAACATATAAAACAACATATATTAGCAGCATCATAAAACTTTTCATATAAAACATTCTCGTAGTCGTTTCTTGCTTCTAACTCCTCCTCCGGACACTGTGCAACGTGTGCCCGGGAAAAGTGCAACAGTTTCTCTAGAAAAATGGTTTTCCTATAAAACCGGTAGGGGGCGCTTTAGGAAGCGCAACTATATACAAGGGCTATGGCCGCTCTCAGTCCTCGGCCAGGTATTCAGGAAAGGGATGAACGCTCTCAGTCCTCGGTCAGTTGGAATAAGGGAAATACGGGTAACAGTTCACACTTGTCCCAACGGGGACCATATTAGCAACAGTTCACTGTGCCCCGACGGGCAACTATATACAGCTTCTACTCTGCTGTACTCAACGACGACGTCCTCCTGCTCTTTCTTTGTGGACAGTTTCAGTTTCAGACCCGTCCGGGCACGTATGCTGGGCGAACAGGTCCTCACCCAGGTGCGGCACTCTTGGTTTTATGGGCGCGGTGGTAGTGGCGCCCGGGTTGCCCAGGCCTTGCGGCCAGGCCTGGGGCACCTGGAAAGTGAAGGGCACCGTAAGGACGGCGGCGCCCTGGGCTACTTGGCCCTGCGACCAGGCCGGTGGCTCCGCGGAGGTAGGGGGCGCTGTTGGTATTGCGGCGCCCGGGGGTACTGGGCCTTGCGACCAGGCTGGTGGTACTTCCTGCTTGGTCACGCTCGGGGTCGAGGCGTGTGACGTCACAGGGGTCGCGGCTACGGCTTCCGTTTGAGGCCTAGTCTGTGGCGGTGACGTTGCGGTTACGGGCACGGCAGGGGGTACTTCGGGCTCTGCGACGGGGAGCTGGGGCAGGTACGCGGTTTCCCGGTTTGGGGTAGAGACGTCCCCTTTACCTGCCTCCTTTCGTTCGGCTCCCTTCTCGGCGCCGTCTCCGGCCTTGAGTCCTCCTGCGCCATCCTCAGAGGCGGTCTGTCTCCTCGTCTCGGGTGGCGTGCTCCGCTGACGAGTCTCGGTCCGCTGGGCCATCTCTCGGCTCCACTCCGCCAACGTCTCTCGTTGCACCCGGGCCATCCTCCGTGCGAGGCCCTCCAGCGCAGTCTGCGCACACTCCCGATCTCGGGGGAGCTGTGCCAAGACCTCCACTAAGCCTAGTGGGGTCGTTGCTTCTAGCAGGCTCCTGACCAACGGGTCGGTGCTGCTCTGCTCTCCTTCCGTTGTCTCCAGCAGGCTCCTGGCCAGCGGGCCGGTGCTGCTCTGCTCTTCTCCCATCTCCGGGTAAGCTTCTTCTGGACTCAGCTCTAGGCTTCTTGTCTCCGGGTGCGCTCTCTCCAGACTGCTCCAGGCGACACCCATCTTTGCTCTCTTGTTCTCAGTCCTCCCACTTCGAGGGCGGTCCCGGGGCCACTTGGTGATTGTCAGCTCCAGGGGCAGTTCTTTCACGCTGACAGACACCTCTAGCATCACAGTCTCTGTTGGTGGGGGCGGTTTCCACTTTTGGCGCCATTTTCGGTCCTGGCCCACGATGGGAGGTGGCCTCTTGCCACCCTCTGGCACGCCCATAATGGCGTCCGCTCTTCCAAGGCGGGAAACCTTTGGAAATGGCGGGAATCGTCTCCCAGTGGCGGGAAACTCTGCAGATGGCAGGAAAAAGCTGTTAATGGCGGACAACCGGCGGGAATCGATCTGTGATGGGGTCCGATGGCGGGGACCCTCCGGAACCGGCAGGAGACTTCTTTTTGAGGTAAACTTGTTCTTTTCTTCAGGCACGCAGTACCCGGTTGTTGCGGGCACGGAATCCTGCCGACTACGCCAAAGTTGACGCACCCCCTGGGCCATATTCTTTAGGGGAATACCCGGAGCCGGATCAGATGGGGGTTGTAGTCTCCGAGTGGCTGTGACCCGGTCCGTGCCCAGGGTGTCAAGCTCAGAGTATGTGGCAGTCCTACAGATGTTACAAAGTTCTTTATGTCGACTACGCCACCCGTTGAATTGCGGTCACTACGGCCGCCGCTGCAGCAGGGTCCGCTGAGGCTGATGGTGTTGGTGCAGCTTTAGATAGTATAACCCCCAACGGGAGGGGTATGGCCTCAGGGGGTCAGGTGCAGAGGATGGGGGTTGTGGTGGTGCAGCGTAGATGATAAGTAAAGACAGAGTCGGGTTGTGCAGTTCAGGGTGTTTACTTACTGCAGATATTCCGGTCACTCCGGCCTTGAGTGACCACCCGAGCCGTGCTGCGTCCACCAGGTCCTGGATTCAGCCAACCCCCAAGCAAGTCCGGAGCGTGTCCCTGAGCCCTCCTTCTTGTCCTTTCTTCTGGCCGTCCCCACCAGGGATCCACCTAGGTCCAGCTCCCTCGGGCCTTCTGTTGGGAGACCCTTGGCCTTGGGTTCCCTGACCCTACACGTGGTTTGCCTTCAGGGTGGATGTGGTGGGTGGCCGTGACAGATCCTGCCCACGGCCTCCGGTCTCTGGCTGAGGTATGCTTTAGCCCCCACCAGTTTGGGATCCGGTACCCTATTGCCAACTCTTCACCCTGGGGTTGTACTTGGGTTCTCAGAGTTCCTTTCTGTCTCCCCCTCTGGGTCTTTCTGGCTCTCTTCTCTCACTCTCGCTCTGGGGCTGCTCTGCTCCTCTGCTCTCTTCCTCTCCTCTCTGCAAAGACTGGCTGACTGACCCTGATCTTAGATGGTGCCCACCTTAAATACTCCCTCTATGTGTGAGCTCAGGTGACCAGCACCCAATGAGCGCCTATCTTTACCCAGGCTGCTCCCCCTATCTGCCCCTACACTACTGGGATGTACCACCCCTCTCCCACTCCAGCCAGGAACAGACTCGGTCGTACCTGCACATTTCTAAGTGGGAGTACCGCTGGTCTGTTCCTCGGAAATGGGATGTGTGTAGTGCATGCAGCTGACTGAGCTCAGTTCCACACTCCATCCTTACCCGGGAGTGGAATATCACACCTCTGGGTTGAGGTGCAATACCCCTGTAGCAGCCGAATCCTCAGGGTGCTACATATCAACTTTAGTTATTTTAGTATTTATTTTTTTAAACCATTTTCTTTCATGAGGCTTTTTTTGATCACTGGACAACATTTTTAAGAAGTTCCTAAACTTTATTTCTAATATATGACAAGGACTGAAACACCATCCAAAATTTGTGTGATTAAAAGGAACCTGTCACCAGAAAAAACGCAATTAACCTGCAGATATGGGGTTAATCTTCACATTAATAGCGTTATTAACCTGCATGTAGCCAACCGCTGCTGGGAGAAAATGAACTTTATTCTCCCCAGCAGCATTCAGTCACGGGGGGGAGGGGGGGCAGCGCTGGCTCAGTCACCGCTCTGAGTATACAGAGAGGTGGCTGTAAATGCACTCCTGGCACTGACTGACACTGGTGCTGCATAAGGGCTGGCTGTCAGTCAGGGTCGGGGACTCGGGACCTGCATCAGCACTGCCCCCATGACTAAATGCCTAACATAGCTGAGGGGAATAAAGTTAATTTTCTACCGGCAGTATTCAGCTACGTGCGGTCGCCGGGTCGCATAATAACTCTATTAACCTGCACATTAACCACATATCTGCAGGTTAATAGTGTTTTTCTGGTTACAGATTCCCTTTAATGGGAGTTTCAGGACCAAGAAACCCAATGATTGCTCAAAACACCAGAGATATGCTCAGCAAGATGGAGCACTCTGCCCCTGCATAAGGGGCCTTACATAATTGTGTACTGGCTATTGGACTTTCTATTGAGCCCATAAACTGCATATTATTATCTGTCCTCAAAGTTCTCACAGTGCTATCTGTGGTGTTACATAGGACTGCAGGTATCATCTAATATATTCTCAGAGAGTTATGGTGGCAGTTAGAGGAAGTGTTGTCGGCAAATAAATTGTCTTGAGGCTTGAGCTCCTGATCTTTATAGATCTTAACAACACCCCTCTCAGCAGGTGATGCGCTGGCTTAAGCACAGGACCTGTGCGTGGCGATGACAGCGTGTTTGTCTGCCCTCGTTTTATGGGGTGGACTCGTAAGGATCCTGGATTAGGTGAGTATGTAATAGTGGGGGAGGACGTAGCCTTCCTTTGGCACTGAAGTAGTTAAAGAAAATGTTCCGTAGTTAAACCTCTCTGGACTGTCGAAAGGCCGAGCTAATGGGCTAGCTTCAGTGGTCCAGTCAGTAGAGTAGAGGGGGAACTTAGTGCCCTGATCAAACCTTGAGTGTTTATAGAGCTTGTTCCTGGCATAATACCTAGTGGGCTGCAGTACTTCTAACCAGCCACAAGATGCCACTGTCCTGGGTGCAGATGTCAGGTTGAGTCTGCCAGCAGTGTTACAGACAGTGATGGGGTAAATGCTGTGTGATGACAGCCCACAGAGGGTGGGCACATTAGGAAAATCTCTGCTTAGTTTCCAGAAGCAGGAAGTAATGAGGAGTAAGAGTTAGGACAGTGAACCATACGGGCAGCCTGACTATATGGTGGCTGCTAGGGTAGATGGGAGTTCCATACCCTCAGACAGTGGGATCACTAGTGCAAAAGTCTCCCTACGCAAGGGTCCTGTTGGCCGGCCGGAGAAACTCAACGGAGGTATTGTAGACCCGGGGCACTTCTAGTCTGCAGGTAGCAGAGTAAGATAAATAGGACTCCAGCTAAGACGTGGGGGAGATATCGCATCTGGAACACTGTTGTTATTGCAGAAGAGTCTCTTGGGCTAGAGATTAGAGTCACAGAGATGCTTCACTTAAAGAGAGAACCAGGGCTGAAGATGTTGCCAGCGCCTGTGAGGGAGATAATAACCTGTCGGGCCTTATCCATTATATCTGCCTGTAAATATTGTACATATTCCTCTTCCCCAAGTAAAGTCCAAGTTCTGGTTAAGAACTTCATGTCCTCTGAATTTATTGCTGCCCTGGTCCCAGAAGAGAAATGCCTGGAGACAGCCGCAATCGGATGGTTGGAAGTAAGTGGAGCGCACCACATACACAGCCACACATCAGAGGGAGGACACCTATTGTCTGTATGGTGCCAGAGCGAGCAGGGGCTGCAGCTCGCCCATGACTACCTCGCTGAGGCACCTTACATTTGGCGTAGTCGGCAGGATGCGAGCTCCTCACATCAAGAAAACGGGAAAGAGCCGACATAGAGCACTGAGGAGAAAGTGTTGGAAGACATGTGGCCCAAGATGGCAGCCCGAAGCATGGATTCCAAGATGATGACAGTGGCGGTAAAGTCTAGGAGAAGAACCGCCTATCTTGGGAGTGGACAGTGCCGGAGAGCGCGAAAAAATGTCCAGCCCCTAAGAGTTCCGGCCCAAAGAAGGATGGGCCCAGCAGTGAAGATGCGTCCCAGGATGGGACGTCCAGTGAAGAAGAGGGCGCGGAGCAAAGCGAAGTCCGGCCCAGTGAGTACCAGCGCGCCCAGAGAAGGGGCGTGGCTGAAGGCGGAGCTGCCGAGATTGACGTGTGACGCGACGGTCACTTCAGAAGACCAGCCCAGAAAGAGAAGGAGTTGGATGGTCAGGACGTGCGTCATCGGTAAGCGACCAGCGCCATTTTCTGTCCGTTGCACGAGGAGAAGGGGGTGTCGCAGTGGATGCTCCAGAAGGATGGCAGCCGGAGGATCCGACGACGCAATGGAAATGAGCAATAAGGAGGAAATCCTGAAGATTACCACCCCAGGGCCGCAGCCGGAAGCCACTCACTTGCGGGTGCTGCCCGTGAGTCTTTGCCATTACCACCAGTGTCCATCCAGTGGTCTACTAGGCCTGAACCGGAGGTGGGTCTGCTAGTTCACGAGCTACGTGTGTGGTGCTGGAGCCGTATGCCGGAAGATGCTTCCTCCTCGGCGGAGGGCGAAGAACATCCCGGTGGGGCCAAAGCAGCTGCTACAGCATGGCCTGATGAAGGTGAGCGGCCTATACCCTGGTGGCTGGTCCCGCTCGCGGAGACGATAGTGATAACTTCCGGGGCGGCGGCGGAGGCTGCTAGGCCTGAAGAGGTTGTCACAGAGGCGAGGCCTCCCAGGAGAAAGGCCACACAAATAAATTGGTGGCAGATGGCGCTGGAGGCCCTAAACACCCCCTCGGCGAAGCGCTACTCTGAGCTTGGTAGCCTGAGGCTGACTACCCGCAACCCCCCAATGAAGTCACGGGAGCAGCGGCGGTGGACCGATACCTTCCTAAGAGGCTGGCTGGAAGGGTCCAGGGCGGAGGGAGTCAGTGGAGGCTTCCCAGACCCGGGGGAGGGTCATAGAATTCCACATCCGAGAGGGGTACGGATTCCTGGAAGAAGAGTGGACTGGTCACAAGGTGTTCGTTACTCGTGAGGTGATTAAGCGAGACTATCTGCCCGATCGTCTCCATAATTTACGTGTGGGAGACATAGTGCACTTCGTGAAGTGCGAGTGTTCCAGAGGGTGGTACGCGGCTGCGCTCACCCGACCCTATGAGTGGAAGGATGTCCTTGAGAAGGACGAAGAGGTCTTCCGGCGGAAGGCCAGAAGAGAGGCTCTGCAGTGCTGGGCTAGGGAAGCCCCCAAAGGATTCCTACCCCCTCCTAAAGCCGGTGTCCTGCAAGAAGAGGAGCCCAGGAAACGGCAGTGGGGAGAGGTTGAGAGTGAAGAGGAGGAAGGCTTCGCTAGCTGGGGGGAAGCGGATTCTCCTAGTGAGGCGCATGATGTCGACTCACCGGCAAAACACCCAGGAGGGGCTGAAGCAGCTGGTCAAGGAACTGCTGGAGAACCACAAGCTGGTGCCAGCAATATAGTCCACAACTTTACAGTTACCAGCTACGGCCCTACCCAGGTTGGCTGTGGCAGTGCTACATCCTCGGATGAGGACCCTGGGCCCAGCAGGTACCCTGATCAGCATTGGAGGTGGAAGAAGCCACCTTCATCTGCAGCATGGGTCACCTTCATGAAGGAGCGGAGGCCCGGAAGAAGTGAGCTGGTCCGTTAAAAGGTCCATTGACCTTATCATTTCTTCTCGCATAAGGATCCACCAGCTGTGGTTCTGTTTCTGGGACTGTTTCCTAATGGGGGCAGAGTGCCCCATGTTGAGTTCGGTTAGGAAGAGTTGAAAGAAGAGAGAATCGGAGGACTGTTTCCCCTACCTCCCAGACCAAGGAGGCCTCAAGCAGCACTAAGTTGTGTGCCCAAGTGAGCTGCTCTCTTTGTTTCTATTTTTATTTTTATTTTTGTTGCGCTTGTTGCGCCTTTTTCTGCTGGAATTTGTAACACTGAGGCACACTGTGAGGATGACTGTCTTCTAAACCTAAGAGACTTGCGGCCTAGCGGGAAGAACCGGTGACCCCCGCTAGGGCCAAGAAGAAAGAGACTCACGGGGTGTTCCCTGTGACCGTGTGCCTCAGAATGCAGCCTTCAAAGGAGATTGAGGGCTATTGGTGTGTGACCTGTCTTAAAAATATGGACATGGACATGGACATTGTGTTTCCAGGGTCCTTACCAAGAAGGACCGGTATTGTTGAGCAGAGTCAAATGTTATGACGATGGACTGTCCTGAATTGCAGTTCCGGGGCCCTTAACCGAGAAGGGCCGGTCTCCTACCCAAGAAGAAGACTTCAGGACCAGTCTTGTACTAAAATGTTTTAGTGATGTAGTAATGTGATATGATGTCATAAATGCTGATCTGTATTGATTGTTTAGTGTGGTCGGGGATGACCAACATTAAAGTGTGGGGGAATGTAATAGTGGGGAAGGACGTAGCTTTCCTTTGGCACTGTAGTAGTTAAAGAAAATGTTCCATAGTTAAACCTCTCTGGACTGTCGGAAGGCCAAGCTAAGGGGTTAGCTTCAGTGGTCCAGTCAGTAGAGTAGAGGGGGAACTTATTGCCCTGATCAAGCCTTGAGTGTTTATAGAGCTTGTTCCTTGCATAATACCTTGTGGGCTGCAGTACTTGTAACCAGCCACAAGATGCCACTGTCCCGTGTGCAGATGTCAGGTTGAGTCTGCCAGCAGTGTTACAGACAGTGATGGGGTTAAAGCTGTGTGATGACAGCCCACAGAGGGTGGGCACATTAGGAAAATCTCTGCTTAGTTTCCAGAAGCAGGAAGTGATGAGGAATAAGAGTTAGGACAGTGAACCATACGGGCAGCCTGACTATATGGTGGCTGCTAGGGTAGACGGGAGCTCCATACCCTCAGACAGTGGGATCACTAGTGCAAAAGTCTCCCTACGCAAGGGTCCTGTTGGCCGGCCGGTGAAACTCAACGGAGGTATTGTAGACCCGGGGCACTTCTAGTCTGCAGGTAGCAGAGTAAGATAAATAGGACTCCAGCTAAGACGTGGGGGAGATATCGGATCCGGAACACTGTTGTTATTGCAAAAGAGTCTCTTGGGCTAGAGATCACAGAGATGCTTCACTTAAAGAGGGAACCAGGGCTGAAGATGTTGCCAGCGCCTTTGAGGGAGATAATAACCTGTCGGGCCTTATCCATTATATCTGCCTGTAAATATTGTACATATTCCTCTTCCCCAAGTAAAGTTCAAGTTCTGGTTAAGAACCTCGTGTCCTCTGAATTTATTGCTGCCCTGGTCCCAGAAGAGAAATGCCTGGAGACAGCCACGATCGGATGGTTGGAAGTAAGTGGAGCGCACCACATACACAGCCACACATCAGAGGGAGGACACGTATTGTCTGTATGGTGCCAGACCGAGCAGGGGCTGCAGCTTGCCCACGACTACCTCGCAGAGGCACCTTACAAGTACAGGATGTTTTTTATTTAACACATGTGGTATGACTGTTGGGGCATTGTAAAGTATGGGGGACCCTCATACAGTGGAATAGAACAGACATTTAAAGGCCATTTCATAACTTTCCCAAATTCTTATGAAAACATTTACAGCACATCCTGCATTTTACTACTGCATCCAATTTATACATATTTTAGGATTCGGTCCATTTTATACTGCCACCACGTCCAAAAATGGACACCGACTCCATGACTCCGACTCCACAGCCCTGGGAGGCACTCAGAGTATTGTGACCATCAAAGGTGCACAGAGGGCATTATTACTTTTAGGGTCAAAATGTGGACACTGTTTTCTAGGACACTTGCACAGGGAATTAATATTTTCTAGGGGACAATTTTATCATCTAGAGGACACAAAGGAGACATTTTAATATATAAGGGGCAAAGTTGTGGGCATTATTATGTGGGGCAGAAGGAGGAGCATTGTTTTTGTACCACACAGGAGGTGCAGTAATAGGGACAGATATTACAGCAGTGGCTCAGCATTGGGGTATCAGTAGAATGAAGAGTTTGTACAGGTTGGGAATAGATGGGGATGGTGCAGGAAATGTGAGAAAAATGTGTCTTTGGTGTGATCTCTGCAGACGAGTCCTGGCTAGAGAAGTTGTCATGTCTGTCTGGGCCAGATGGTAGAGACAGGAAAAGTGAACAACTCCATCAGGAAAAACATCATCTGTAAGTCATTATCTATAACTGTATTGTAATCTTTTATATGTTCTGCAGGACTGGTATCTACCACTAAATGTCACCATATGGCGGTAATATCAGTTGGGCTTTCTGTAGGGATTTTTTCCAGCAACGGCACGGCCATCTGCTGAGGTTCCTCTATACTCACTGTGAAGACCCCGGGTCTTCCGTGGGCGTAACGCTACTCAGACAACACATGGTGAGGGTAAAACAGCATGGCAATGCTTTATTGAACCACAAAGCGGACAATAAACACACAGAACAGTCCCAGAAAATATTCAAGATGGTACAGCATTACATAGTCTCACCCTTCCTTCTCCGCCGCCTGGGATAGAACAGCTGCGACTTTGGAGACTTCCAGGGCTGACTACCTCAACCAGTGGCCCCCTGCTTCTGACGGGCCCCCACAGAGAGGAGGTAGCTGCAAGCTTAGGAAGCTAGCAGTCCATCGAGGTACAAGGGCTGGAGACCCGAGGGTCCCAACCTGGCTTCTCCGAGAGTTTCCATGGAGCTAGATGACCGGCGGATCCCAATCTGGCTTCTCCGAATGTCTCTGTGGGTTGCAGGCGACCGGTGGTCCCTTCTGGAAATCCCAAACAACATATATCCATGGGGCCAGGTGACTTCTTTGTTCCACCCTGGTCTCCCCAAAATGTATCCATGTCTCTCTGATGGTCAGTAGAGCAGATCAGAATCTTTCCAGTCAGGGCTAGTACCCTTGGGCTAGAATCATGTAGAATACAAATCTGTGTCTCTCTGGATAATACCATGCAATCCATCTGCTGTCCTGAAAGATGTCTCTCATTCTCCTTGTAAAGTCTTTCTGCAATCTCTTTTTCAAGTCTGACTGCTACAGAAGCACATGTCCTTTTTAAGTTCACATCCACAGGTCAAGGGTCATTAGTCACATGTAAGAGGTAAAGGTGCAGGGCTCATCTATCATTGTTTGAGCTAATCTATTTACATGGTTGGTATCACAGGGGCTGTTGTAAATAAACCTCTAGCTGGCTTTTAATACAATTGGTCTTTAGCATAGTAAACATGATTATTTCCAAAGGAATAGAATTCAACATTCAGGGTTATACAATTAGTCTGTTCTTATTGACCAGACACAAATACACAAAGATAATAGGGTATTTTTCTTGGATTAACAAAATGTCTAGATTATTAAGATTTTAGGTTGTATCGTCACACCCACGATTAGGCTGCGCCATCGTAGTTGTAATCAGGGTTACCAGTTAGGGGCCCACTCAGATGTTTTGCCCCCCTGAGCAGAGCCCTTAGCTACGCATCTGGGAAAGGGTGATTGATTTTGGTTAAATGTATACATGTATACAACACAGGTGCACTTTATGATGCAAGCCAGCCATGGGCAATGGCGTCTCCCAGCCCACAAGTCCAGTGCTCTGGCAGGAAACATGCAAAGGAATCCTGTGTGGAAGCATCTTACAGATTGTGATTGTGACTGTATAGTTACTCTTCTCAGCCCCCTCTATGTACAAACCCACCCTCCAGTACATTGCATACCAGCCCCTGTATACTTAGCCTCCATTTGAAGTACATTACTCCTCAGCCCCTGTATGTACAGCTGCAGTATATCACTTCCCAGCCTCTGTATATGTAGCCTCCAGCTTCAGTACATTACTTCTCAGCCCATGTAAACACAGAGTACATCTTCAGTATATCATTCTTTAGCCCCTGAATACACAGCCTCCATTTTCAGTACATCATTCTTCAACTGTATATACAGTCTCCATCTGCAGTACATCAGTCCTTAGCCTTTATATTCACAGCCTTCATCTGCTGTATATCACTGTTCAGCCTCTGTATATACAGTCCCAACAGCAGTGTGTCACTCCTCAGCACCTATAAACACAGCCCCATCTTCAGTAGATTACTCCTCAACCCCTGTATACACAGTCCCATGTGCAGTACATAATTACTGATCTTCTGCACACAGCCTCCATCTGCAGTACATCACTCCTCAACCTCTGTATATACAGTCCCATCTGCAGGATGGGATAGGTCGTCAGCACCTATACACACAGCCCCATCTGCAGTATGTCCCTCCATTGCAACTGCATATGCAGCCTCCATCTGCAGTAAATCATTCTTCAACCCTATTATACACAGTCTGCATCTACAGTACATCACTCCTTAACCCTTGTATACACAGTCATATCTGCAGTATATCATTACTCAGTCCCTGTATATACACCCTGATCTGCAGGACATCACTTCTCTGTTTCTGTATATACAGTTACCATCTGTAGTACATCACTCCTTAATCCTTGTTTACACAGCCCCATCAGTAGCACATTATCCTCAGCCCCTGCATACACAGCCACCATCTACAATACATTATTCCTCAGTCCTTGTATACAAAGCCCCCATCTGCAGTGTATCACATCTCAGCCTCTGTATACAGTCCCATCCTGCAGTACATTTCTCCTCAACCCCTATATATGCGACGCCCTCCCTGGGCTGCTGGGGGTTACTCGGAGCCGGGTCAGTGTAGATGTGGTGGGGGGATGCAGTCGTGGCCTCGACCCATTCCGTGCCCAGGGCTGTCACATAAAAATATTGGGCTTTCAAGGATGAGTGGTTATTCGACTACGCCACCTGCGGTTCCTGGTGATGGCCACCAGCGCTGTGGCAGTCCTCTGAGGCTGGTGTTCTGGCAGCACAGTTGGTACTACTCCCCACAGGCGGAGTAGGCCTCAGGGCAGTGGGTAGGAGGACTATGTGGAAGTATGGTGGGTGCAGTGCCGCGCAGGAATAAACAAACGGAGGCGGTGTATGAAGTCATCCAGGTCTTTACTCACTTTTAGATGAACTTTCAGCCGCAAAGCTTCTTTCTGCTACTCATGGCGTACTGCAGCCACCTGGTAGGGGGTTCAGCACTTTCCAGGTAGATCAGGAGCACCGGTCGAGACCCCGCTGGTGTGTTCCTCTCCTTAGTTTGTTCTCCCACTGAGTGGTGTAAGGCCGGGTCCCACTGGATAAACGCAGTGTGAGAGATACAGGTGGCGACTCCGCTCCGTCCGTATCCCCCTGGGATCTACTAAGCCTCCGGGCTTTTCTGACTGAGACTTGAAGTGACAAAGTCAGATATCGGGGGCCGGTCACCCCTCTTGCAGCAGGAATCCCTCTGGCTAAGCCAAAATGAAGAATACAGGTGGCGACTCCCCTCCGTCCGTATCCCCCTGGGATCCTTTTGCCTGTGGAGCCTATCTCCTCTGCTCCCCTCCAAGGCCTTCTCAGAACAGAACCCTGACTGGGCAGAGACATGGGTTAACTCTGACCCGCTCCTGGTCTCAAGGCCAGAGAACGAGGACCGTGAATCTTCAGCCAGCTACAGACTCTTGCTGGACCCTGACAGAAGACCACAATCAAAGACCTTGAACTTAAGATGGCCGTAGGTTATATAGATTCATAAGTGCTTCCTGTAAGTGTGTCCTCCACCCTCACCCACTACTTGGTTCCCCCTATCTTTGGTTCCCCTCGCATCTCCTCTATCCAGGGCCGGGGCAGCACCCTGGTGCATTTAGGCCCCCTACAGGACAGGAGTGGTGTAGTGTTGAGTGTGAAGTGGGGTCCTGAGTGATGCTCCATCCTTATCTGAAAGAGGAGATACCACACCTCTATCTGAGGTGCAGTACCCCTGTGGAGACTGAACCCTCAGGGGCGCCACATATACACAGGTCCATCTGCAGTGCACAAGATGTTTAGGCCGAACTTCAGCTCCCATTTTAATCGCCCAAATTACCATCCTCCTCTGATAATGACATCACCTCCTCATCATCTCGATCTTGTTCCCAGCTTCTGTCCACCACACAATTATCATTCTAATTATTATCATAATTTATGATTTGCTTGACAGGTGTCTCAGTGTTGCAAATGTCCTGACTTCTTTGCCCCTCGCCTATTTCCCACCTCTAGATTTGCACTTACTCCAAGTGCCACTACCACCTAGGTTGACAATGCCAGTGACCCTATCACAATGGCTGACAGAGCCATAAACTCAATTAGGATTTGAATCATATCCCCTATCTCTTCTGCCCCCTCCTACCCCGAATGCACATTTTGATTATTCATCTCACCCAATAGATCAACTGGAAAAAGCTGTTGTTGTAAAATACTGTATGTAATTTCTAGGGATGAGTGAACATGTTATGTGATACTTGTGTAGCGCCCCTGCTGCGCATGAGTGCCACAGATCCTAGAGGGGTGCATGGACGGATTCCTCCACAAGAGGCCCTCACAGCATACACACACCTCCACCTTCCACCTCATACCACTAGAGGGAGCCCGGATAGGGATATAAAAAGAGAAGGTGGAGCTAGGCAGTCAGTTCCTGCAGAAGATGAGCCTGAGAGAGATCAGCCTGCAGTGGAGCTCAGTCTAGAGAACAGTTTTCTCAGGGGACAGAGGTAGTTCCAGTCCCTCTAGAGAGAGTTCAGACTCAAAAAGCTCAGTCAGTGAGCCTAAGGCATGCCGATGCCATAAGAGCGGTGAAGAGTAGCGAGGCCTACTGCCAGTGTGAAGCCTAGTGAGGGCCCTGAGCGTGGCCGAAGGCAAGTGGAGTAAGCGAGCTACATAGGGGGCAGAGGAGCTTAACCAGCTCACCCCACAAGCATTTACCGGACACCGGGTCTGCGTCTGCAAGGATCTCTAGGACCAGTAGAAACAACCGGAATCCCTGGTGAACTACATGTCCCAGGAACACCAAAAACTGACTGTAATACCAGGGTCAGGAGTCACTGAGGCCCAAGAGAGCAGGGAGTGTGATCTCCAACAGAAGGCCCTACCACCAGGTCAGCCGGTGCAAGACAGAGAACAAGTTAGGCCTAGCTCCAGGCAGGTCATAAACTTAACAGGAAAAGGCAAGAAAGAGGAGGCCCCACACCCGCTCACTGGGGAGAGTCCTGAAATGCACCCTTCACCCTACAGTGCCCTGGATCGTTCCTGAAACACCACCAGTAAAGGTACTGAAGTGAACTGTCGTGTGTGTGTGCCTATTCTTCCTCCAACCCAGCTTGGTCCCCTCTGTCCTGCATCCCTTCTCCTTCGCTGCTCTGAGGCCCCGCTCCACCTGTGAGGAGCCGCACCATCTAAGCTGCCTGATCACCGGCCTCAGAGGACTGTAGCAGCGCTGGTGAGTCTCACCAGACACCACGGGTGGCGTCACAAACTCTTTCCTACCCCATTCCTCCTTTACCCCCTTTTCATCAGTGACCCCAGGGTACGGCCTTGGGAGCCGGCCACCGCGGCATCCCCCAAAACTAACAGCAAGGCCCGGGCGCCGAGTCCCCATCCCTTGGGCGCGTCATCTCTTCCTGGCGTCACGAACAGGATACCGTGCCCGCTGCAACGATGGAGTGTTGTGCCCGTTGCCACCGAGTACTGTGCACCTTTATTCTGAACTGTGTATTGGACTGTGGCAAAGATTGCCGCCATTGTTGGGCCGCCGAGCAGGAAGAAGGGCGTAACCGCAGGAAACTGAGAGGCGTACCCGCTAAAGCGCGCGAAGCCCCGGACACGCCTCACGCCTCGACGTCAAACCAGGAAGCGCCAGGTCCTGGAAGGAGCGCCGTTGAACGCTCTGACGTAGGACGCAAGAGACTCAAGGTCCTGAAGAAGACCGTCAACTGCGGAGCTGCAGCCTTCCGGAAGAAAATAAAAGAAGGTAGGCCACGGTTCTCTAGGGGGGGCGCCAGAATGTCCGTAGAACAACACAATGCCGGAATACCGGTTAACCGCCCTGATTCTCAACCCGCGCCCGACGCCGAGCAGGCCGGAGCAGCCGCTCCACCAGCAGGGCCTGTAACCCCTGTCATACCCATGGGCCTACCGTACATCCCTGGAGCGAAGTGGCTCCCCCAGTACAGCGGCAAACCAGATACCCTGTCTGGATTTAAACGGAAAATATGCGGTATACTGGACATGTACTCTATGACAGGCAAGCAAAGAGCCGCTGTTGTATTGGGACAATTGACTGGTGCTGCGGAGCGAGAAGTAGAAACCTGGTCTGCTGCAGACCAGGAGTCAGTGTCCGCAATCTTTAAAAAGTTACAGACTGTCTTTGAGAATCGTACAGCCCTCCGGATGAGGTTCTACAACTGCTCTCAGCAACCGGAGGACAGTGTTCGGGACTATGCCTGGCGTTTGCAAGGGGCCCTGCGGGCTCTGAACCAGGTTAGTCCAACCAGCATCAATGAAGAAAATAAAATGCTGAAAGAACAGTTTATCCGGGGACTGAGGTCCCAAGAGGAGAGCAGGACTGTGCGTTGGTGGTCCCTGGATCATCCAGATGCCACCTTTGACACCCTTAAGGACATGGCTATAAAAGGACTGCAGCCCTGGAAACAACTGCTATCCAATGTTACCAGGGTGGGGCCACCCCAGTGCCTGCAGCGTCCGCCTTTTCCCCAGTGGCTGCTGAAGTCAAGGTGCAAGCAACGTCCCCTAGTGAGTTGGACAGCCTGCGCTCTGAAGTGCGTCAGCTAAGCAAAACCCTGACCACTGTACTGAGTGCCCTGCAGCTGCGGAGGGAGCCCAAGGAAGAGGGAAGGATCTTGCTAGCCGACAGCCCTGAGGATGTCCCCTGGATGAGAAGGAGGAAGAGGACAATGCCACCCCCTGGGAGGATCCGTGACCAACGCCATCCACCGAGGGACCCTGTCTCCCACCGCTGCCACAAGTCAGGTCACACCATCCAGAGCTGTCCTTTAAACGAGAAAACCCTGGGGTCGAGGGCCAACACCCAGGAGTAGACTCCCCAGGCCCAACATACTGGTGCAGCAGGTTCGTGGGAGGAAGACCTTTCCTGTCCATTGTGCTGGACGGCATCGCGACATCTGCTCTGCTGGACACAGTATCTCAGGTAACCATCATGCCTGACGTCCTCTACAAAAGGTTCTGGTCCATGGATGACCTAAGCCCACCAGCTCCAAACCTTTCCGTTTATGCCTCAAACGGCCTCCCCCTTAACCTAGTCGGGGTTAAGGATGTGGCAGTAAAGGTGGGAAGAGTGGAACTGAAGGACCAGGGACTAATTGTAGTAGAGACTAATCCTGATGATACAAACTTGTATATGGTACTTGGCACTAACACTGTTAGTAACTTTTTGGGAGAAGTTGTGTTCTTGCTCCAACAGATAGCTGACACTGCCACACCAGGGCAGAGAAGGGCGCTGCAGAAAGAGATCCGATCCCTTATGTACCAGCAACAGGTAAAGCTAACAGGTGGTGAATTTGGTAATGTACGGTTGACAGACCCGGTACCCATTGTGATTCCCCCGATGAGTGAATTGCAGATATGGTGTAGAGCAGCAATAGGTCTTAAAGGATGGAGCTACCAGGCGGTAGTAGAGCCCCTTAGCTCGGAACATAGGCCTACACTCTTGACTGCTAGAAGGGTAGTGGATGTACGCAATGGGAGGGTGCCCGTACGCCTCCTAAACTATGGGGAGGACGAGGTTAGATTACCACGCTATGCCACTGTTGCCAAACTGTACACAGTAAATAACAACTCCATACACACGGCGGAGTCCTTAACCTCACCAGACGAAGTGGAGGATAATGACCTGGCAACCCAGGTGGAGGATTGGTGTCAACAGCTCCATGTTGGGACAGACACCACTCCTGCCCATCAGAAGCAGGGTGTATACCAGGTGGTTCAGGAATACGCGCAGGTATTCAGTAAGCACCCACTTGACTTTGGGAGGATTAAGGGGGTTCAACACCATATCCCCACAGCTGACCATCCACCCATCAAAGAACGTTACAGGCCTATACCACCAGCACACTACCAGAAGGCGAAGGAGATGTTGCACGACATTAAGAAGGCAGGGGTAGTAAGGTATAGTTGTAGTCCCTGGGCAGCTCCCCTAGTTCTAGTCAAGAAAAAGGACGGAAGCATGAGAATGTGTGAAGATTACAGACAAGTAAATCGCATTACACATAAAGATGCATACCCTTTACCACGTATAGAGGAATCCCTGGCTGCCTTAAAGTCTGCAAATTACTTCTCCACCCTTGACCTCACTAGTGGGTACTGGCAAGTAGCTGTTGCTGAGGAGGATCGGGAGAAGACGGCCTTCACCACCCCGATGGGACTCTGTGAGTTCAATAGTATGCCGCTTGGAATCTGCAACGCCCCCGGAACGTTCCAGAGATTGATGGAGTGCTGCCTGGGACACCGCAACTTCGAGACTGTACTACTGTACCTGGACGACGTGATAGTGTATTCCAAAATGTATGAGGACCACTTGAAGCACCTGGCAGAGGTATTTGAGTCGCTGTCCCGGTATGGGATTAAGCTGAAGCCCTCAAAGTGCCACCTGCTCAAGAGAAAGGTACAGTACCTGGGGCACATTGTTAGTCCAGAGGGAGTAGCACCAGACCCGGAGAAGGTCACTGCAATCCAGAAATGGCCGGAGCAAAAGAGCCTCAAGGAGGTACGTCAGTTCCTGGGACTAGTAGGATATTACCGGAGGTTTGTGAAGGACTATACTAAGAAAGCAGCGCCTCTGCAAGACCTCCTGGTAGGACAGTCCCCCAGAGGCAGAATTCCCCCATTCCAGTGGGGTAAGGAGCAGGCTGAATCCTTTAAAGTGATGAAGGAGATCCTGACCGGCGAAGAGATCCTTGCCTACCCTGACTACAGCCAACCATTCCTGCTGTACACTGACGCCAGCAATGAAGGATTAGGAGCTGTACTGAGTCAGAAGCAGAATGGCAAAGAGAAGGTGATCGCCTATGCAAGCAGGAAGCTCCGCCCGACCGAGAGGAACCCAGAGAACTATAGCAGCTTCAAGTTGGAGTTCCTGGCCCTTGTCTGGGCCATCACCGAGCAGTTCAAGCACTATCTAGCCTCCAGTAAATTCACTGCCTTCACTGATAACAACCCCTTGACTCATCTAGAAACAGCCAAGCTAGGAGCCATGGAACAACGATGGATGGCTCGGCTGTCAAACTACCAATTCACTATTAAGTACCGGGCGGGCCGCAAGAACGCCAACGCCGATGCCCTGTCCAGGATGCCCCACCAGTCGGACACTGAAGAAGAAGTGGATGACCTGGAGGAGATTGAACTACCTGCCTTTCATCGGAATGAGATGGTCCACGAGCAATGAGCCTCCAGGAGGCCTCGCGGTAAGACGTTAAACCCCCTGCCTCACCACAGCTGGAAGGAGACCCAGGACAGCGACCCGGTTGTCAGCCATATCAAAGAGCTGATAACCCAGGAAGGTTCCTCTCTGGAGAAGGAAGCGTCTCTACAAGCCAAGCAGCTGTGGAATGAGAAGAGCCGGTTGTTCATCTATAGAGAAAAATTGTGCCGGAGGTACGCCAACCCCAAAACCCATGAGATGATATGGCAGATAGTGGTGCCCAAGACAGACATCCAGATGGTGTTGGAAGCCTACCACGATCAGGCGGGGCACTTTGGCTGGAAGAAGCTAGAGACCCTGCTGAAGTGTCTATTCTACTGGGTGGGAATGCGCAGCTCCATTGAGAGGTGGTGCCGAAACTGTGGACCCTGTAGCCTCAGAAGAAAAGACTACAGCAGCCAGAAGGCACCCCTGCAACCCATCAAGACAACTCGAACTTTGGAGATCGTGGCCCTGGATCATGTCAAGTTGTCACCCAGCAGGTCAGGATATTCCTATGCCCTGACCATGGTGGATCACTACTCTCGGTTCCTGGTGGTCGCCCCCGTCAAGGACCTGACGGCAGAAACTGCGGCGAAGACATTTCAGGCATACTTCTGCAGGCCCCATGGATACCCGGAGCAGGGGCTGACGGATCAAGGCCCAGCCTTTGAAGCCGAACTGTTCAAGGAGTTCTGCCATCTGTACGGGTGTAAAAAGATCCGGAAAAGACCATACCGCCACCAAACCAACGGTCTCTGTGAAAAGATGAATAACATCTTCATTGACCTGCTGAAGACGTTACCACTAGAGGAGAGAAATCAGTGGCCAGACCTACTACCAGACCTGGTAGATCTGTACAACCACATACCTGTGAGTTCCACTAATTGTACTCCAGCATATCTCATGCGTGCCAGACCCGGGAAGTTGCCCATGGATCTGGAGCTTGGTGTGGTAGAACCAGAAGCAGATATGTCCACTGAGAACTGGGACACGACCAGACAGGAGCAGTACAGAAGAGTACAGGCCTGTGTCGAAGACAGTCTCACTCGGGTAAGGCAGAAGCAGGAAGCCCACTACAATAAAAGTGCGCCCACAGAACCCTTCACACCAGGAGAAGTGGTGTTAAAAAGAAAAAGGAGAAACCATAAACTTTATGACCAGTGGGAGAGAGAAACCTACACTGTGTTAAATTCAAGATTTGGTAACGGGAAGACCTGTCTAATTACTAAGGATGGAGGAATAACGACTGCAACGGTATCTAGAGACCATCTGAAGTTGTGTCCAGACCTGCTAAAGCCCCCAGAAGAAGTGCGTCTCACTGTACTGGAGGAGCCTGAAGAAGCAGTACTCCATACTGACTTAGTAGATTTCCCGGCAGATTGGTCTCAACTAGGTGGAGCAGTAATAATACCTGTGATCCACTTCTTTCAACAGCCAGAAGACCCTCCACAGCAAGTAGAGCCTGTAAGTGCTTCAGAAGAGCCTGCTCAAGAAGAATCCCCGGAAGAAGGATCCCCGGTTGGAGCAGAGCAAGAAGGCCCAGCCAATGGTATACTTGCCAGTCCTGTAGAGAGGTTAAGGCAACCCTGCAGTTCCCCAACACTTAGAACTGACAGAATGGGAGGTAGTGCAAATACTAGTGCCTCACGCATCCCAGCACCAGGAAGGTCGACACGTAGCACACGAGGTCAGACCCCTGTCAGATACAGAGAGTAAAGAAGGAAACTCTGACAGTGTAAATAGTTGCCCCTGGGGTATTATATTGTATATTCTCATGTATCTATTTATTAACTTTGTGTTTTACTTTATAATGGACAATTTAAGTGATATGGACACTTCCCTTGTTACATAAAGAACTTTGTGGCTGAGGACTATGTGCAGCCCAAAAACTGCTTCTTGTAAATAATTGCACTCCCTGGAGTGCCCCTTTAGGTGACCTCAGAAGAAAAACCTGTCTGGAGTGGTACTAACGGAGGTCCAACTCAGTATCGCCATGCCCTGCAGCCACCCCAGGGCCTACGTGGAGGGTTTGGGACAGGTCCCTCAAGCTACCAAGTACTCTGCCCTGTGAGATGGACATCCTATCGGGGAACCTCACCAAAAGAGAAGTGAATTCTGAGGTTGCTTATTGTATATATGTATATATTTGTTATTTATAATGATTTATTATGTAACGTTCAAGCAAGTGCCTCCCATAAACGGAAGATTGTTATTATTGTTGTTATAAAAAGTACTTCAGTCCGGGAGTACTGAGCTTTGCTAGGGGGGAATGTGGCACCCCTGCTGCACATGAGTGCCACAGATCCTAGAGGGGTGCATGGACGGATTCCTCCACAAGAGGCCCTCACAGCATACACACACCTCCACCTTCCACCTCAGACCACCAGAGGGAGCCCGGATAGGGATATAAAAAGGGAAGGTGGAGCTAGGCAGTCAGTTCCTGCAGAAGATGAGCCTGAGAGAGGTCAGCCTGCAGTGGAGCTCAGTCTAGAGAACAGTTTTCTCAGGGGACAGAGGTAGTTCCAGTCCCTCTAGAGAGAGTTCAGACTCAAAAAGCTCAGTCAGTGAGCCTAAGGCGTGCCGACGCCATAAGTGTGGTGAAGAGTAGCGAGGCCTACTGCCCGTGTGAAGCCTAGTGAGGGCCCCGAGCGCGGCCGAAGGCAAGTGGAGTAAGCGAGCTACATAGGGGGCAGAGGAGCTTAACCAGCTCACCCCACAAGCATTTACCGGACACCGCGTCCGCGTCTGCAAGGATCTCTAGGACCAGTAGAAACAACCGGAATCCCTGGCGAACTACATGTCCCAAGAACACCAAAAGCTGACTGTAATACCAGGGTCAGGAGTCACTGAGGCCCAAGAGAGCAGGGAGTGTGATCTCCAACAGAAGGCCCTACCACCTGGTCAGCCAGTACAAAACAGAGACCAAGTTAGGCCTAGCTCCAGGCAGGTCATAAACTTAACAGGAAAAGGCAAGAAAGAGGAGGCCCCACACCCGCTCACTGGGGAGAGTCCTGAAATGCACCCTTCACCCTATAGTGCCCTGGATCGTGCCTGAAACACCACCAGTAAAGGTACTGAAGTGAACTGTCGTGTGTGTGCCTATTCTTCCTCAGACCCGGCTGGGTCCCCTCTCTCCTGCATTCCTTCTCCTACGCTGCCCTGAGGCCCCGCTCCACCTGTGGGGAGCTGCACCATCTAAGCTGCCTGACCACCGGCCTCAGAGGACTGTAGCAGCGCTGGTGAGTCTCACCAGACACCACGGGTGGCGTCACGAACTCTTTCCTACCCCATTCCTCCTTTACCCCCTTTTTAAGAGTGACCCCAGGGTACGGCCTCGGGAGCTGGCCACCACGGCATCCCCCAAAACTAACAGCAAGGCCCAGGCGCCAAGTCCCCATCCCTTGGGCGCGTCACTTGCATATCAGTCGAGTATCTAGGTGCTCGACACTCGACAAGCATTAGCCGGTACTCGAATCTGAGACTCGAATCCCTGCCTCCCATGTTTAGCACTTGTTACACAGCCAATGAAAATGCAAGGATTGCTTGCCAGTCACTGTAATGCCATAACCATCTAGGTAGGGGCATTACTGTGGTTGGCTGTCCGTATTACACCATCAGGGGTTATAAAAAAAACAGGCGCCACCACGCTCGGCACAATGCACAGCTCAGGGACGGTTCTTATTGGAGGAATGAGTGCTTGTTCAGGCCTGTGTGTGCACAGTTTAATGAATTAGAGTCCTGTAGTGTTGATACTGGTGCTGAAGCTGAACCATTGTAAGGGTCCTTGTAAGGGTTAATCTTGTGCTTTGCTATTTGTATCAGATACATTCTGCATTTAGCCTAGAGAGGGACAGTTGCAGGAGTAGGGAAAGTCACAGAATATAGTGACGCGCCCCCTGGGACATATTCCTTTTTGAGGGGAATACCCGGCACCGGATCAGATGGGGGGGGTTGTAGTCTCCGAGCGGCTGTGACCCGGTCCCGTGCCCAGGGCGTCAAGCTCAGTGTGATGTGGCAGTTCTACAGATGTTACTAAAGTTCTTTTGTGTCGACTACGCCACCCGTTGTGATGCGGTCACTGTGGCCGCCGCTGCAGCAGGATCCGCTGAGGCTGATGGTGGGTGCGCAGCTTGGTGGGATAACCCCCAACGGGAGGGGTATAGCCTCAGAGGGGACAGGCGCAGAGGATGGGGGTTGTGGTGGTGTAGTGCAGACGGCAGTGAAGACAGAGTCGGGTTGTGCAGTTAAGGGTGTTTACTTACTGCAGATGTTGTACTGGTCACTCCAGCTGCTAGTGACCACCCGAGCCGTGCTGCGTCCACCAGGTCCTGGATCCAGCCAACCCCCAAACAAGTCCGGAGCGTGGCCCTGAGCTCTCCCTCTGTCCTTTCTTCAGCCGTCCCCACCAGTGATCCACCTAGGTCCAGCTCCCTCGGGCCTGCTGTTGGGACACCCTTGGCCTTGGGTTCCCTGACCCTTCATGTGGTGTGCCTTCGGGGTGAATGTGGTGGGTGGCCGTGGCAGATGCTGCCCACGGCCTCCGGTCTCTGGCTGGGGATTGTTTTTACCCCCACCAGTTTGGGTTCCGGTACCCTTTTGCTGACTCCTCACCCGGTGCTCTAATTTGGGTTCTTGGGTCCCTTCAGTCTTCCCCCTCTGGGTCTTTCTCTGCTCCACTCTCTCTCTCTCCAGGGCTGCTGTTTCCTTCTCTCTGCTGATTTGTTCTCTGCATCAGACAGGCTCCTCTCCAACTGACTTGTTCTCTACAACTGACTTGTTCTCTGCATCTGACCCTGATTCTAGTTGGTGCCCACCTTATATATCCCTCTATGTGTGAGCTCAGGTGACCAGCACCCAATGAGCTCCTATCACTACCCAGACTGCTCCCCCTATCTGCCCCTACACTACATGGGATGTTCCACCCCCCTCCCACTCCAGCCAGGAACAGACTCGGTCGTACCTGCACATTTCTAAGTGGGAGTACCGTTGGTCTGTTCCTCGGAAATGGGATGTATGTAGTGCATGCAGCCTACCGAGCTCAGATCCACACTCCATCCTTACCCGGGAGTGGAATATCACACCTCTGGGTTGAGGTGCAATACCCCTGTAGCAGCCGAATCCTCAGGGTGCTACATTCCCCCCTGGTAAATCACAGCACGTCCTCGGGCTGTAAGACATAAACACCATAAAACATACAATTTTTTTTTTTTCATAAACAACATAAAACATATAAAACAACATTATATATATATATAAAACATTCTCGTCGCCTCAGGCTCCTCCTCCGGTCACTGTGCAACGTGTGACCGGGTAAAGTGCGACAGTCTCTCTGGAAAACTGGTTTTCCTATAAAACCGGTAGGGGGCGCTTTAGGACGCGCAACTATATACAGGGATTATGGCCGCTCTCAGTCCTCGGCCAGGTAAAGGGAAGGGAATGGCTGCTCACAGTCCTCAGCCTGTAGGATGAAGGGGTTAACGGGTAAACAGTTCACTGGTCCCAACGGGGACTATTTTAGCAGCAACGGTTCACTGTGCCCCGACGGGCAACTATATACAGTCTCTACTCCCGTCCTCAACGACGGCTCCCTCCTGCTTTTTCTTGGTGATATGGTGTTGCTTCAGACCCGTCCGGGTCCTCTGGCTCCTCCTCCCCGTACCGCAACTCCTCCTCCGTCAAGCGGTGTACGTGGAGGGCGTAAGGTCCTTTGGCACACTTGTGCCAGGTGAAAGTGACCTCGTCTCCGACGTAGAGGTCACGGCCTTTGTGACCTTCCGGCAGGTGGGACTCGACGTCTCTGCGGGTCACAAAAACGTCACCGCGGTTGTTACGGTCCCGAATAAAGCCCCACCCATGCTGCGGGTTGAACTTTATCACCGTCCCGATGGTGCGGGGACAGTGCGCTGCACGGGGGTTCCTCCTAGTCCGGCTCTTCTGCTCCGCGCTCCGGATTTGGGCCTGTTGTTCTCTGACCCGCCTCTCCTCCCGTTCTCTCGCAAACTCTGCTAGCTGCTGACGACAACACTCAGTACGCTCAGTGGCGACTGCCCGAGTTTCTCCGGTGAACCCCATTAAATCTTCTCCCGTGGGGTCCCACACGAATTGGGCTTCTTCTAAAGGAGGCGAGACCCGAGTCACGGGCTTCGGAGCCGGGATCAGGGGCTCACACAAGGGCCCTAGTCTTTGTTGCCGCTCCAGCTCACAAAACTCCTCGGGCCAGATAAAGGGCCGCCCGTCCGGCCATGTGAGCTGGCTGAAGAGGTCCTTTCCCAAACTCGGCACCCTTGGTTTTGCGGGTGCGGGCGCAGTGGTGGTGGCGCCCAGGTCGCCCAGGCCTTGCGGCCAGGCCTGGGGCACTTGGAACGTAAAGGGCACCGTTAATACGGCGGCACCCTGGGCTACCTGGCCTTGCGGCCAGGCCGGAGGTTCCGCGGAGGTAGGGGGCGCTGTTGGTGATGCGGGGCCCGGGAGTACCGGGCCTTGCGACCAGGCTGGTGGTATTTCCTGCTTTGTCACGCTCCGGGTCGAGGCGCGTGACGTCACAGGGGTCGCTGCGGCGGCTTCCGGTCGGGGCCTAGTCCATAGCGGTGACATGGCGGCTACGGGCACAGCAGGGGGACTTTCGGGCTCTGCGACGGGGAGCCGGGGCAGGTGGGCGGTTTCTCGGCTTGGGGTATAGGCGTCCCCTTTACCTGCCTCCATGCGTTCGGCTCCCTTCTCGGCGCCGTCTCCGGCCTTTGGTCCTCCCGCGCCATCCTCAGAGGCGGTCTGCTTCCTCTTCCAGGGTAGCGTGCTCCGTTGACTGGTCTCAGCTTGCTGGGTCATCTCCCGGCTCCACTCCGCCAATATCTCGCGCTGTACCCGGGCCATCCTCCTTGCGAGGCCCTCCAAGGCAGTTTGTGCACACTCCCGGTCTCGGGGGAGCTGCGCTAAGATCTCCGCTAGACCTAGCGGGGTTGTGGACTCTAGCAGGCTCCTGACCATCGGGTCGGTGCTGCTCTGCTCTTCTTCCGGCAGGCTCCTGGCCAGCGGGCCGGTGCTGCTCTGCCCTCCTTCCTCGGTCTCTAGCAGACTCCTGGCCAGCGGGCCGGTGCTGTTCTGCTTTCTCTCCATCTCCGGGTGAGCTCCTCCGCTACTCCTCGTTAGACCTCTTGCCTCCGGGTCCGCTCGCTCCAGACTGCTCCAAGCGGCACCCATCTTTTCTCTTCTCTTTCGTCTCCTCCCACCTCGAGGGCGGTCCCGGGGCAACTCGGTGACTGTCAGCTCCAGGGGTAGTTCTTTCACGCTGACAGACACCTCCAACATCACAGTCTCTGTTGGTGGGGGCGGTTTCCACTTTTGGCGCCATTTTCTGTCCCGGCCCACGATGGGAGGTGGCCTCTTGCCCTCCTTTGGCACGCCCATAATGGCGTCCGCTGCTCTTCCAAGGCGGGAAATCTGCGGTTTTGGCGGGAAGCGTCGCCCAGTGGCGGGAAACTCTGCAGATGGCGGGAACAAGTTGGAAATGGCGGACAATCGGCGGGAAACGACTGGTGATGGAGTCCGATGGCGTGGACCCTCCGGAACCGGCGGGAGACTTCTTTCTGAGGTAAACTTGCACTTTTCTTCAGGCACGCAGTACCCGGGTGTTGCGGGCACGTAATCCTGCCGACTACGCCAAAGTTGACGCGCCCCCTGGGACATATTCCTTTTTGAGGGGAATACCCGGCACCGGATCAGATGGGGGGGGTTGTAGTCTCCGAGCGGCTGTGACCCGGTCCCGTGCCCAGGGCGTCAAGCTCAGTGTGATGTGGCAGTTCTACAGATGTTACTAAAGTTCTTTTGTGTCGACTACGCCACCCGTTGTGATGCGGTCACTGTGGCCGCCGCTGCAGCAGGATCCGCTGAGGCTGATGGTGGGTGCGCAGCTTGGTGGGATAACCCCCAACGGGAGGGGTATAGCCTCAGAGGGGACAGGCGCAGAGGATGGGGGTTGTGGTGGTGTAGTGCAGACGGCAGTGAAGACAGAGTCGGGTTGTGCAGTTAAGGGTGTTTACTTACTGCAGATGTTGTACTGGTCACTCCAGCTGCTAGTGACCACCCGAGCCGTGCTGCGTCCACCAGGTCCTGGATCCAGCCAACCCCCAAACAAGTCCGGAGCGTGGCCCTGAGCTCTCCCTCTGTCCTTTCTTCAGCCGTCCCCACCAGTGATCCACCTAGGTCCAGCTCCCTCGGGCCTGCTGTTGGGACACCCTTGGCCTTGGGTTCCCTGACCCTTCATGTGGTGTGCCTTCGGGGTGAATGTGGTGGGTGGCCGTGGCAGATGCTGCCCACGGCCTCCGGTCTCTGGCTGGGGATTGTTTTTACCCCCACCAGTTTGGGTTCCGGTACCCTTTTGCTGACTCCTCACCCGGTGCTCTAATTTGGGTTCTTGGGTCCCTTCAGTCTTCCCCCTCTGGGTCTTTCTCTGCTCCACTCTCTCTCTCTCCAGGGCTGCTGTTTCCTTCTCTCTGCTGATTTGTTCTCTGCATCAGACAGGCTCCTCTCCAACTGACTTGTTCTCTACAACTGACTTGTTCTCTGCATCTGACCCTGATTCTAGTTGGTGCCCACCTTATATATCCCTCTATGTGTGAGCTCAGGTGACCAGCACCCAATGAGCTCCTATCACTACCCAGACTGCTCCCCCTATCTGCCCCTACACTACATGGGATGTTCCACCCCCCTCCCACTCCAGCCAGGAACAGACTCGGTCGTACCTGCACATTTCTAAGTGGGAGTACCGTTGGTCTGTTCCTCGGAAATGGGATGTATGTAGTGCATGCAGCCTACCGAGCTCAGATCCACACTCCATCCTTACCCGGGAGTGGAATATCACACCTCTGGGTTGAGGTGCAATACCCCTGTAGCAGCCGAATCCTCAGGGTGCTACAATAGCCTCTAGACAGGGCTTTGCAGTCTGTTGCTAAATATATATCTGCTGCACGTGGCCACATTCTTTTTATTGGGGGGTTAAAAAATTTACTATATTGTCATCCATAGAATATTTCTTGTTTTCTGTTAAATTTCGGTGGTATATAACACTCCAAAAAAGAGTTAAATTTTTTTTCTGGATTCAATTAGTCATCCATAGAGTATTACATGCTTTGTGGTACATTTCGGTGGTATATAAAACTCCAAAAAAGCGCTGAAAAAAATTTCTGGATTCAGTAAGTTATCCATAGAGTTTTATGTGCTTTGTGGTATATTTCTGTGGAATATAACACTCCAAAAAAGCATTGAAATTTTTTTTCTGCATTCAATTAGTCATCCATAGAGTATTACGTGCTTTCTGTTAAATTTTGGTGGTATATAACACTCCAAAAAAGCAATGGCATCCTGGCGAGGACGTTCATTTAGTTGACGTCAGCTGTTCCTGGATAAGATTGTCTCAGGGGCCTAAGGGCTGCACAACGGAGCCCCAGAGGCCGCATGTTGCCCTCAGGCTGCGTGTTCGAGACCCCTGCTATACACTATATACAGAGCTCCTGTGTATAATGTCACTGGTGATCCCTGTATTACCTGTACACTGACACTATATACAGAGCTCCTGTGTATAATGTCAATGGTGATCACTGTATTACCTGTACACTGACACTATATACAGGGCTCCTGTATATACTGTTACTGGTGATCACTGTATTACCTGTACACTTACACTATACACTGTATACTATATACAGAGCTCTTGTGTATAATGTCACTAGTGGTAATAACTGTTGCTAGTATTGTGATTTGTATTCATGATCAGTATTGTAGTATTTGGTCATATGTGGTGGTAATATGTAATCTGGTCATGGTATGGCGGTATTTGTTCCTTGTATGTGGTGATATTTGGTCACAATGTGGGGGAAATATGAGGTCTGGTCATGGAATAGCGGTATTTTTCCCTATGTGGTAGTATTTGGTCATATGTGGTGGTAATATGTAATCTGGTCATGGTGTGGCAATATTTGTTCCTTGTATGTGGTATTATTCGGTCACTATGTGGTGGTAATATGTGATCTGGTCATGGTGTGGCGGTATTTATTCCTTGTATGTGGTATTATTCAGTCAATATGTGGTGGTAATATGTGGCCTGGTTATGGTGTGGCAGTATTTGTCCCTTCTATGTGGTATTATTTGGTTGCTATATGCTGGTAATATGTGGTCTGGTCATGGTGTGGCAGTATTTGTCTCTTTTGTATATGGTATTATTGGAGTTGGTATAGTGGAATGTGGCCATTTGTTCTCTCTGATATTAATTAGGAGAAGATTCTATATTTCCATTAGAGATTAAATACTTGAAACACAGCGTCAGAGATGTACTTACAGGGGTTCTCCTGTGAAAAAAAGTAATCACCTCTCCAGGGGAAAAATGATAAGTTATTGATTGGTGAGGGTCTGACTGCTGGGACCCAATTGGCAGAATGTGGAGCTTTTATCCCCATTAGACTGTAGCGACTGTGCGACTCGACCACTAATCCATTCATTCCCTAAGTGGCTTTGAACGCTGCTCTTGTTTTTTTCTGGAAGCCACCAAGAGAATGAATGAGGCTGTGGTCAGACATCTCACCTGCTGCTGCATTTTAAAATAAGGATACATTTCCTGTCAAGGATAAAACTCCCCCGTTCTTCTGATCCATGTGGTTTTGGACCTAAACGATCAATAAGTTATCATTTATCCTGTGGAGCCCATGGATCGGTGATAACTTGATTTAACCAAAGAACCCCTTTAATGCAAACTACCGTAATTGTACATCCCAGATTTCGTGTGCGCACAGTAGTGCAGGAGTCGTCTGTGTTTTACAGTCGACGCTCCAGTATAGCAGGGATAACTGCTTACAGATATTTGCATATAGCTGTAAGGAGGGACCCTAGGGTCAATTCCTTCTGTGGGCCCCAGACACCCCAGTCTGACCCTGTAGTCATACATAGAGTATTACGTGTTTTCAGTTAAATTATAGTGGTATACAACACTCAAAAAAAGCGTTTACATTTTATTCTGGATTCAATTAGTCATTCATAGAGTATTATATGCTTTGTGGTACATTTCTGTACCGACAACGCCATAGTCAGTGCAATGATCTCAATTCTGTGCCTACTTAAACAGTCATTGCTCACAATTAGACATGAAGCTATGCATGCAGACCAGGTGGAGATGGAGGAAGACATGAGACACTGAGATACTACACAGCCCTACCTTATCTCATCTGCTAGCGCAAATTGAATAACAGACTGAGGAGGAGGAACAGGAGCTGATTGCTAGTGCAACAGAGGCTAGTACCCACACAACCTTTGTCCCTGTCTCTCCTGTGTGGATCGGCTGAGGAGGGGAATGAGGAGGAAGAGAGGGAGGAGTAGGAGATGGAGAGTTGTCATCATGGTTGAGACAGGGAAGTGTTGACTGTAGTGAACTTGGCACGTATGGCCGACTTTATGTACCGCTGCATTTCCTGTGACCCTCGCGTTATATTTATCTTGCCCAAAAATTACTACTGGTTGTTAACCCTGCTAGACCCACGCTACAAAAAGAACTTTGCATCTCTCCTTCTTGAAGCGGAGAGGGCTTCTAAAATTGTGCTATACCCGAAGGCCATTGTGGAAAATATGTTGAGAAAATTCCCATCGGACAATGCTAGCAGCAGGCGGCAAGCTTCCTTGCCGAACAAAGGAGGAGAGGTGAGGCAGACACACAGCAGAGGCAGGGGTACACTGTCAAAGGTATGGGCCAATTTCATGACACCATCCCAGCGTCTAGTGCCCGATGATCGGGTATTTTTTACAAGGAGGGAATTGTTTTTAAAGCTAGTCAAGCAATACCTGGCTGACCAAACCAGAGCACTCCCTAACTCCTCTGTGACCTTCAACTATTGGGTCTTAAAGCTGGACACTTGGCATGAGCTGTCCCTCTATGCCTTGCTGCCCTGCCGCTTGAGTCTTGTCTGAGCAGGTTTTTAATACCACACGGGCGGGCACTTTCACCTGTCAACAGAGAATGCTGACAAGCCCCACTTTTCCACACCACCAGATGACAGCAGCACATAAAGTGTTTTTAATGTTCAATATTTGAATGAGGACCTCCAGTTGTTGCCTTCAAGGGTGCATGGATTATAATTACTATAATTTCACTATGTGAAAAGCCATTATGAGTATAGGAGTACCACAACTACACTTTGTTAATTTTATTATGAGGCACTCCAGTTTGTGCCTTCAAGGGTGTATGGATGACCCTGCTAATTTTTGACAGGCTGTGCAGAGCTTTTTTGAGTGTAGGAGTACCACAACTACACTTTGTTTGGAAAAATTTGAATGAAGTACTCCAGTTGGTGCCTTCAAGGATGTCAATTGTGATCTATGCTTTGTGGTACTACTTCCTGGACAGCTGGGGTCAGTGGTGGTGCTGTTGCTTGTAGCTCCCACATTCTTATTGCCATATGTTGTGGCATGTTTTTTTCCTTTTGTATTACCCCATCTATTGTCATTGCCACTGTTTTCATCCACAATTCCCACCTTTTCGAAAAGAACTGAACAAGAAATGCTGGGTACTCATCCAAAAAGTCAACAGCGGCAACAGGTCGTTGTATTGGTGTGGCATGTATGGATGTCAAATGTAACTACTAAAATGGGTGTGCAAAATACAGTAGTATGTGCACATCTCCCAACCATCCTGGATTCAGCGGAATTGCACTGTATTTGAGGGCTCAGTGCCACAGCCACATCAGGGCGTTGTCCGAACTTCTAATACCTCTCTGATCTCTTCGTCACCTTGTAGCTCCTCCTTCTCAGGGGCGTCTCTCTGCACCCACATAAATTAAATAAACTGCTCCGATCTTCTCCTGTGATCAAGTCTCCCCAAGACTTGAACTTACAACTTCATGTTCACAGGCCGCAGCTTAACCTATGAGCAGGCCCGGAGTCAGCACTCGGCGCACCCGGGCAAGTGCTGGGGCCCTGAGCAAGCGGCGGGGCCCACTCACCGTCAGGCACCCCACTGCGCTATGGGACCCGTGAGCGGTGTGGTGCCGGTGCCAGCGCCCGGTCACACACCCCACCCCCGCTTGCTCAGGGCCCCGGCACCCAGCGCAATACTTACCTCTCCCCGTGCCTCCGCAGCAGCTCCGGTCTCTTCCGCGGCTGCTGCACTGTGACATCTCAGGTCAGAGGGCACGGTGATGTCTTTACACCGCGCTCTCTCCTGAGCCTTCACAGCGCAGAGCGGAAGATGCCGGCGATGCTGAGGAGTCTGGAGCAGCGGCAGCAGATGAGAAGTGAGGTGAGTATTTGATTTTTTTTTATATATATGTATGGAGGCATGGGGCATTATATAGGGGGGACGACAAGTGACATCCTGCATGGGGAATTATATGGTTGGGGGTGACATCCTGCATGGAGCATTATATGGAGGGGAGAGGTGACATCCTGCATGGGGCATTATATGGGGGGAGGTGAAATCCTGCATGGGGCATTATATGGGGGGGGGGACAAGTGACATCCTGCATGGGGCATTATATGGGGGGAGGCGACATCCTGCATGGGGCATTATATGGGGGGAGGTGACATCCTGCATGTGGCATTATATGGAGGGGAGAGATGACATCCTGCATGGGGCATTATATGGGGGGAGGTGACATCCTGCATGGGGTATTATATGGGGGGTGACATCCTGCATGGGGCATTATATGGGGGGAGGGAGGTGACATCCTGCATGGGGCATTATATGGGGGGAAGGTGACATCCTGCATGGGGCATTATATGGAGGGGGAAGTTACATCCTGCATGGGGCATTATATTGGGGGGAAGTGAAATCCTGCATGGGGCATTATATGGGGGGAAGTGACATCCTGCATGAAGCATTATGTGGGGGCACAGCCTGCATGGGGCATTATGTGGGGGCCAGTATCCTGTATGGAGCGTTATAAGGGGGCCAGTATCCTGTTAGAGCGTTATATGGGGGCCAGTATTCTGTATGGAGCATTATAAGGGGACCAGTATCCTGTTTGGAGCATTATATGGGGACCAGTATCCTGTATGAAGCGTTATATGGGGACCAGTATCCTGCATGGAGCGTTATATGGGGTCCATTCTGTATGGAGCAATATATGGGGCCCATTATACTGTACAGAGGACTATGTGGGGTCATTATTTTGTATGGAGCAATATATGGGGCCCATAATACTGTATCGAGGACTATGTGGTGCCCATAATACTGTATGGAGGACTCTAATGTGTGCTGCGAGGATTCGCCGGTTTCTGAGCTTTTGTGGAACTTACAATAGATATCGCTCATGTAATGTAAGAAGTGAAATCTTTGCATTGTACTATACCTATATTTCTCTGCGACATCTGTGCATCATGAATCGTGGTATGTGTTAAAGGGACCCACTGAGACTCTTTCGCCCAGGGCCCACAAAAACCTGGAGCCGGCCCTGCCTATGAGCCACAGCCCGTACCAACAAACACAGGAGTATTTGGTAATCTTGAGCTGTATTGCAGGCAGTGAACGCAGAAGCAGATGATACAGGTAAATAGAGATACATAGAAATTCAGTGCTAAATACAATGTATCTGTATCCTACAGGTGAAAAAAGTCTGATTTTTTTGTTCCTATAAAACTACTAAAAATATTGAAAAACAATTACAAAAATGACATTTTCTTTTTTTTCTGTGAGATTCTCCGTGACTTGAATCCACAGCTTCTATCATTGCAGGCAAGAGTTAAAGCCATGAGCAACAGGCTCCAGCACTAGCACCAGGCAAATTGTGTATATTTGATCTGTACTACAGCCACTTCCACCACAGGCAAATCATACTGATACATAGAGATACATTCTAGAGGGAGAAAATAAGAGATTTTTTCTTCCTATTGAACTACTAAAAAATAATGAAAAATTACAATAATGTCATTTTTAATGCACTTTTTTAGAAAAATAATAAACATCACAAATCAGCATATAACATGGATGTATTTTGATGTCCCTGTAATCGTAATGAGCTGTACAACACAGTGATCAGATTATTAACAGGGATCGGTAAATGGTGTAAAAAAATGGTGTGATTGTTTTTTTTCTCTAATAAACCCATAAAAAATTTAATAAAAATGCAACACTGAGGCCATGTTCAAACATAGTGTAACTGCTTTGTTTTTTCTACTGCGTTTTTTTTCTGCATGTTTTTCTGCATGTTATTGCACAATGCAATAACAATCTGCTCTGATTATTGCATGTTTGCTGTATTTCGTTTATGCGTTTTACCCCATATTTGATGCGTTTTTGGTGCAGATGTGAAGCAGGATTTTTAATGCTTTATTAATAGCACAGAAAAACTTTGATTCTGCGCTTAAAAATGCAGCGGTGGTTTTTTATCCTTGTGTTTTTTTCAGGTTCCACATTGAAGCCTATTGAGCAAAAAGCACCAAAACCGCACAGTTCAGCAGCATCGTTAGACGCAACGGGGGCAGAGATTTCATGAAATCACATCCACTTTGCTTGGACATTTAGGCCGTGTTCACATGTAGCGTAAATGCTGTGTATTTTCTGCTGTTTTTTTGCACAGAAATTCCACTGTGTTTAACTACCTAAGCAAATCAGATGTGATTTCAGGAAAACTGCACCCGCTGTGTATCTGGAGACACTGCTGAATTATGCGGTTTTGGTGCTTTTTTTCTCTAGCAGCTTCTATATGGCTCCTAAAGATACCTTTGTAAAAACTTGCAGTTACTTTTTTAAGTGCAGAAAAGCTTTGATTTTGCACTTACATAAAGCACATTAAAAATACAGCTTCACATCTGCACCAAAAACGCATCAAATAAGGGGAAAATACAAAAAAATGTTGCAGAAATGCAAAATATTAGAGCAAATTATTGTTGCTGTGTTTGGTGCGGACAGCTGCAGAAAACAAAATACACAGTATTTATGGCCTTACAGATACAAAAAAGCCAGATGTCATTTAGTGAAGCTACATGAGAAAGTTCTGGCTGCTATGACTGTGAACAAAAAATAAATTCACAATCCACTAGAGAGGAGCATGAGGCACAGACGACGTCGCACCAGCCCTGGCTAATCAAAATCTGCGACGGGGACACCAGAAGGTTAGAGATTTGTGGATCTGCCATCCAGCTGCCAGGTACCACTGATCTGGACGCTGGACCAGAGTCCTATGAATCCTTTCGCTCAGCTCTAGTCCCAAACCATCCTGAATAAAGCTGACATTCCCGGATTTCGGTCTACACCCAGCAGTCTCAGGCATCTTCTGAATTTTCCTCATTGCTACCGCCCCTCTGACAACTTCTCCTGTCAAGGTAGAAAGAAAGGGTAAATGGGTCTGGATAGGGGTGTGGCCAGGGGCATGGCCAAAACGTGCTGTTGTGCACGCTGCATAGTTTGTCCCTCTTTTTGTTCTTCAAAATTTGGGAGGTATGATTTGTGAAATGCACACTTTGAAAGGTGCACAGTTGCAGTTAAATGTCTGGACTTATTTTATATGTATATTTTTTTAACATAATAATTTTCCCCTTTCCAAAAAGGAAAGGACAAGAAATGCAAGATACATGTAAAAAAAAGATAGCAGCTGCAATAAACCTCAACCTTTGGGAGGTAAACAGTCTCAGTTATGTCTGGATTCTTGTTAATTTCCTTTTACTCCTAACCTGATTATTCACTCTAAAAAGACAAATTCTAAGCACAAAGAAGGATTGAGCCAGGCCCGGACTGCTAATCTGCCTTATCGGGCAGATGCCCGCTGGGCTGGTCTGTTAGGTCATAAAATGGGCTGCCTGGCTACTGTTGTCAGTGTACCATTGTGTATCTGTGAGTCATGCATTATGTGTGGAGTCCGAAGTTATTTGCTTATCTACTTATCTTTATGGTAGGTAAATCAACAAATGACTGGACAACTCCGAGTTCTAAGACTTTAGGATGGGCAATCCAGACACAGATTTGACTTTGAAAAGCTTGTCTTGTATATTGTGCACTAATTAATAGCTTCTAATACCTAATAGCTGCAGAGTTTGCCCTGAAGAGTGTCATTGTCTGTATATACACACAGTACACAGTAGCACTTCTCCTGCCCTGTACATATACATTGCACAGTACCACTTCTCCTGTCCTGTATATATACACTGCACAGTACCACTCCTCCTGTCCTGTATATATACACTGCACAGTACCACTTCTCCTGTCCTGTACATATACACTGCACAGTACCACTTCTCTTGTCCTGTATATATACACTGCACAGTACCAATCCTCCTGTCCTGTATATATACACTGCACAGTACCACTTCTCTTGTCCTGTATATATACACTGCACAGTACCACTTCTCCTGTCCTGTATATATACACTGCACAGTACCACTCCTCCTGTCCTGTATATATACACTGCACAGTACCACTTCTCCTGTCCTGTACATATACACTGCACAGTACCACTTCTCTTGTCCTGTATATATACACTGCACAGTACCAATCCTCCTGTCCTGTATATATACACTGCACAGTACCACTTCTCTTGTCCTGTATATATACACTGCACAGTACCACTTCTCTTGTCCTGTATATATACGCTGCACAGTACCACTCTTCCTGTCCTGTATATGACTCGCCCCCTGGGCCGTGGGGCACGCGAGACCGGTCAATAGGGGGACGCTGGGAGTAGTAGTGGCGGCCCGGTCCCGTGGCTCAGGGTGGTCAGGCCAATGGTAGTCTGCTACGTGATGTTGATAATGTCCGACTACGCCACCCGTGGATTGCGGTTATTAGGAACCGCCGCTGCAAGGCAGTCCGCTGGGGCTGATGATGAATGCAGCTGGGATGGTGTGACTCCCCATGGGAAGAGTGCGGCCCCAGGGCAGTGTAGTGGATGGTGGGAGTGATGGTGGTGAGAGTCCCAGTACCGGTAGTGCTGGAGGCGCGAAGGAGCACACAGACAACAAGTTACAGTCCAGGGTCTTTACTCACAGTTCATTTGTTCCGGGTCACTTCTGTACAGGTAGTGACCGCCCGAGCCGTGCTGCGTCCACCAGGTGTGGGGCTCGGTCAACTCCCAGGCAGTTCAGGAGCATTGCACAGGACCCCCTTTAATCCTTTCTCTTGCCTGCCTCACCAGTGACCCACTTTTGTCCAGCTGCCGCGGACTTGTGCGGTTAAACGTGGGCCCCGTCCTCCGCTGTCCTATATGGTGCCTTCCTAGCAGGTTTGATGAGGTGTCGCACCAATAGATGATCACGACGACCGGTCTTTGGCTGAGGGTTGTTTCTCCTCCACCAACTTGGGATCCGGTACCCTTAATCTGCCTGACCCTGCACCCTGGATTCTCGTGGGTTCTTAGGGTCCCTTCCACCTTCTTGTTCCTGAGCCCTTCGGTTTCTCTGTCTCTCCTTCTCGTTCTCTGTTCCTTTCTGTTCCGTTCTCTTGGAGCTGAGATGAGCCAAAATCCCAGCTCCCCTTCTCCTCCTCCTCGGCCTCTCACTAGGCCCTCCTGGAGTAGAGCTCCTACAGAGCCTCTACTCCCTGTCTTCTCCTCTGGCTGAACTGACCTAGAACTAAGATGGTGCCCACCTTTTATACCTCCCTCTGACCATGAGCCCAGGTGACCAGCAACCAATGGGCTCCTTCCTACGCTCAGGAACCAACCCCTATCTGCCCCTACAGCACTGGGTGTTCCACCCCCCTCCCCACTCCAGCCAGGGACATAGTCGGTCGTGCCTGCACTTCTGTCTAGTGGGAGCACCGTTGAGCTGTCCCTCGGAAATGGGGTGTGTGTGCTGTATGCAGCTAACTGAGCCCTGGTCCATACTCCATCCTTACCTGGGAGTGGAATATCACACCTCTGGTCTGAGGTGCAATACCCCTGTAGCGGCCGAACCCTCGGGGCGCTACATATATACACTGCACAGTACCACTTCTCCAGTCCTGTTGTCGGAGAGGCGTCAATATTGGTTTAGTATTTTCAATATTACTATGGCCAAATAAAAATAAATATTGGAAAACCTGTTTAAATTGATTATCCCAAGTAATCCCCTCTCCTCTGGATAGGGGATATCTGTCCAATCACTGGAGATCTGACTGTTGGAACCCCCATGATCCCGAGAATCAGAGCTCTGTAGAGCACCATGTAAATGGAGCTGTGGCCGATCATACGCACTGTGGCGCCTTTCACATGCGGCTCTTCAAATAACTTCTTTTAGGAGAATGAGGGGCACGACAAAGTAAAGCAAAATTCACTGATCGGGGATAATGAGTGTTAAGGTATGTGCACATGATCAGTAATTGCTGCAGATTGCACGCAGCGCATAGCGGCCAGATGTTTTAGCATAGTGGATGGTATTTGTAGAAATCCCATGTCCACTATGCATCTCCGTGCACCTGCGGATACGGATATGTGGTGCGTGTTTCCAAACCGCAGCATGTCAATTTCTCTTGCAGAGACGCTTATGTAAGTGCAATTTATAGGATGCAGTGAATCCGCATGGTTCAATGAACACATGTGGATTCACCTGTATGCAGCGCTTTGGATGCAGCATAAAGTATACTGCATTCAAAGCGCTGCCAATACCGACCGTGAGCACATACCCTTATAGTATGTGGACTGGTGGGGTTTGTGTGGCAGGGCTGCTTTTTTGACCCAGTCCGGGCCTGGATTAAGCCAATGGATGACTGTGGAGAGAGAAGTGGAAGATCTGCTGAAAGAAGACTGAGGAACAGAGATACACACAAATGCTTATGATGATGATGTTTCTGGTAAGTGTTTTATCTCACCCCAGTACTTGTTTGATAGCTACATTACTCAATACTGCTGTGTAATATCCTCCATGCTGCTGTTTCTTCTGGGGTGTGATACAGCAGAGATAGTGGAGCACATTCTTCTCTTCTTTGAGCGCAGTGTAAAAGCCCCGTCACACATAACGAGATCGCTAGCGAGATCGTTGATACGTCACGGTTTTCGTGATGCAATAGCGATCTTGCTAGCGATCTCGTTATGTCTGACAGGTAGCAACGATCAGGCCCCTGCTGTGAGATCGCTGATCGTTACAAAGCTTCCTGGACCATTCCTGGGTCGCTGCGCTCCCCTGGGCAGTGTGCATCGCTGTATTTGACACCTTATCAACGACCTCGTTAGCGATTCAGAACTGAGACATGTAAGCGTGCATAAATTGGACTTTTCTGCGCTCCTCGTCCCCGATTGGTGGTCACTACTGCGTCCTTGTTTTTTTCAGATCCCACCAGCGTTCTCCGGCTGTGACTCCACTTTGAAGAAATCAGGCATCTTTAGCGAGGTAGGTATTGTTTGGGGTCTCAAATGAGTTTTCATTTTTAATGGAGACGCAGTAGAGATCCCATCTGACCGGAGACGCAGTGTTAAACCAATTCCACCCAATCTGAATGCAGTAGCGTCCACCAACTGGAGATGAGGGGGGCGCGGAAAAGCAATTTTATGCACGCCTTTCTGACACAGTACAGTCCCTATCAAGGTGTGGATCGTTGAAATAGCTGCTGTGTGAAAGCGTCCCAACGACCACCGAGATCGTTGGTTAGATCGCTGGGGCGGCCGAGATCGTTGGAAAGTTCTGCATGTTTGACATCTCCCCAGCGATCCCAAAACCGTGACGCAATAACGATCTCGCTAGCGATCTCGTTATGTGTGACAGGGCCTTAAGGGATGTTAGAGAAACATAATACAGGTACTCCCCACTCACTAGCTCAGAGAAAACAAACTGATAAGTAGATAAGAAACTACATCATCTAATGGCAAGAAACAGTGCTGCTCCTCATGCACACACACATGACAGCTTATTCTGAAAAGTTACCTAAACAAATACTCTTGATGTAAACACTTGTATAGAGCGTTACATTACAGCATTTGTTTTTCAGGTGTATAGCTATATTTAAGATGGTAGATCAATGGCATATACAGTATGTATTGCATAGCACACAGTTTTGTAATTGGGTCATACTTCAGACAACTATAAATGTGCACTGAGTTTAGATTAATTTATGCATTCCACTCTTTACACCACTTCTTCGCTCTTCTTCATCCATCTAGTGTGCTCTTTCCTTGATCATATCAAATCTATCCCATTTTCTGAAGTGATATTAATAACATGCACTGTAGGTTATAATAAATGATTTTTTGCTAGTGGCACTTGTATCATATGAAAATGTATATCCTATGTTCAAATTGGATGGTCTTAATAGTGTAGCTCTTCACATCCCTAGTTGGTCCCACAGATGGCAATTATCTGAATCCTGATATGTTGGGACCTTGGTGACAATTCTGAATTGTTATATTTTGGTGCTGCAGTCTAGTGAAACCTAAGAGGCCTCAGGCTTAAATGATGAACACCTACCTCAGTCTCCTTTGCCGATAACATTTCTAGACATTAACCCTTTTTGCAAACTTGCAGTCCTAATAGATGATATTGACTTGTTGGAATATTAAGTTTCTTGAATGAATCTCTATTCAAATGAGTAATATAGATTAGTCTGAGTTCAAGATGACCAGACTGGTAAAAATCCTGCACATTTGTATGTTATATTATAAGCTGAATGTTCTCATTGCGCACCTAAGAACAAAAATAAGCCAAAGAATACTGCAGCACTGTGTGCGCTAAGAAATAGGAAAATATTGACAATATAAAATATTTTAAATGGAATTAATGTCTAATAGATTAAACTTATACTAAATGTAGATACTTAGAGTTACAATTGGCAAATTTGTGTGTGCCCACCAATCACACCAAGGTGTACTTCTCTTTAAAGGACACTGTGAAAGAAGTATATAATTGTAAGGTACAACAACTGGCTAAGGCTACATCCATATACAGTTAGGTCCATATATATTTGAATGACATAACGAAGGGATTGCCCACGCCTGTCCCTGAAATAGCCTTGGAGTCAATTGTCCAATTACTTTTGGTCCCTTTAAAAACAGGGTGGCACATGTTTAAGAGCTGAAATTCCTAAACCCTTCATCCAATTTTAATATGGATACCCTCAAATGAAAGCTAAAAGTCTGAACTTCAACTGCATCTGAATTGTTTTGTTTAAAATTCATTGTGGTAATGTCTAGAACCAAAATTAGAAAAATGTTGTCTCTGTCCAAATATATATGGGCCTAACTGTATTGTCTCTATACAAAGGACATAACATTTGCCTGCTCTTATTGCAGGATTTAGGACCACAGGGGGGGTAATCTCCTGGGAGCATGCTAGAGGTGTCAAACATGGCCACTTCACAGATCTAGCAGATGGTTGTAACTAGGAAAAATGTTTCCTATTGATTGTATAGAAAAAAAAGAAGGGGGGAGAGACACAGGGTATTTGAAATGCCACAACTTAGCCCATCATCCATTCACAGACAGCAACGTTTAACCCCTTTACCCCCGAATGGAGTTTGCACATTAATGACCAGGCCAATTTTTACAATTTTGACCACTGTCACTTTATGAGGTAATAACTCTGGAATGCTTCAACGGATTGCACTGATTCTGAGACTGTTTTTTCGTGACATATTGTACTTCATGATAGTGGTAAAATTTCTTTGATATGACTTGCGTTTATTTGTGAAAAAATCGGAAATTTGGTGAAAATTAAGAAAATTTTGCAATTTTCAAAATATGAATTTTCATGCCATTAAATTAGAGAGCTATGGCACATAAAATAATTAATAAAAACATTTCCCATATGTCTACTTTACATCAGCACAATTTTGGAACCAAAATTTTTTTTTGGTTAGGAAGTTATAAGGGTTAAAATTTGACCAGCAATTTTTCCAACAAAATTTACAAAACCCTTTTTTTAGGGACCACATCGCATTTGAAGTGACTTTGAGGGACCTTTATGACAGAAAATACCCCAAAGTGACACCATTCTAAAAACTGCACCCCTCAAGATGCAAAAAACTACATTCAATAAGTTTATTAACCCTTCAGATGCTTCACAGGAATTTTTGGAATGTGGAAGAAAAAAAATTAACATTTTAACCTTTTTAACAAAAATGTTACTTTAGACTCAAATTTTTTTATTTTCGCAGCGGTAACAGGAAAAAATGGACCCCAAAATTTATTGTGCAATTTCTCCTGAGTAAGCCGATACCCCATATGTGGGGGAAACCACTGTTTGGACGCACGGCAGGATTCGGAAGGGAAGGAGCGCCATTTGACTTTTTGAATGTAAAATTTGCTTGAATAATTAGCGGACGCCATGTTGTGTTTGGAGAGCCCCTGATGTTCCTAAACAGTGGAAAAAACCCACAAGTGACACCATTTTGAAACTAGACCCCTCAGGGAACTTATCTAGATGTGTAGTGAGCACCTTGAACCCCAAGGTGCTTCACAGAAGTTTATAATATTCAGTCATAAAAATAAAATGTTCACATTTTTCCCACAAAAATGTTTTTCAGCCCCCAATTTTGCATTTTCATAAGGGTAACAGGAGAAATTGCACCATGAAATTTGTTGTTCAATTTCTCCTGAGTACGCTGATACCCCATATGTGGGGAAAAACCACTGTTTGAGTGCACGGCAGGGTTCAGAAGGGAAGGAGCATTGTGTGACTTTTTGAATGCAAAATTGTCTGGAATCAAGAGCGGTCGCCATGTTGCATTTGGAGAGCCCCTGATGTGCCTAAACAGTGGAAACCCCCCACAAGTGACACCATTTTGGAAACTAGACCCCTCAAGGATTTTATCAAGGGGTATAGTGAACATTTGAATCCAGTATGACTCAGAATTTGATAACATTAGGTCATCATATTGAATAAGTTGTCATTAGTCTTGAGCGCAAGTGCTTGCTACCTGAGTTTGCATCGGGTACTCGGGTGTGCATCAGGTATCGCGGGTGCTCGAGTGACATGCTCGAGTCCCCATCCCACATGTTTCACAGTTGTTAGACACCCAAAAAAAACTATGCAGGCATTGTCTGTGCATGGCAGGCAATCCCCGTGTGTTTTTTTAACTGTTTAACAGCCACGAAACATATGGGGCGAAGACTCGAGCATGTCACTCGAGCACCCGCGATACTCGTTGCATACCAGAGCACCCGATGCAAACTTTTTTTTGCAAAGACTAGTTTTTGCATGGCTACATTTTGAGGGCTATAATTTTTCCATATTTCTGCCGCCAGAGTCAAGTAAGGGCTTGTTTTTTGCGGTAAAAGTTGACGTTTTTCTTGGTACCATTTTCGGGCACGTGACATTTTTTGATCGCTTTCTACTCCAATTTTTGGGAGGCAGAATAAACAAAAACCAACAATTCAGGAATCTTCGGGTCGGTATGTTTATAGCGGTACCACATTTATATAGTTTTTTTATGTATTGGCGCTTTTACACAATAAAAATTATTTTATAGAAAAAATAATTTTTTTGCATCGCTTAATTCTGAAAGCTATAACTTTTTTTATTTTTCGATTGATGGAGCTGTATGGCAGCTTGTTTTTTTGCGGGACAAGATGATTTTTTCAGCGGTAGCATTTTTATTTACATTTGTCTTTTTGATCGCGTTTTTTTTCCATTTTTTGTTTGGCGGTATGATGATAAAGAATCGTTTTTTGCTTCTTTTTTTTACGGTGTTCACGAAAAGAGTTAAGTAGTTTGACAGTTTTATAGGTCAGGTCGTTACGGATGCGGCAATACCACATATGTGTACTTTTATTGTTTTTTGTTCTTTTTTCATTATAATATTTATTTATGGGTACAGTATATGTTTTTTTTTTGGATTATTTTTTCTTTTTTCTTATATTTTTACAATTTCTTTTTCACTTTCTGAGACTTTTTTTTAACTTTTACATTTTGTCCCACTTTGGGACTTTCATTTTGTACAGGCTGATCGCTTGCACAGCATAAGGATGAAGCAGCATCCCCTATACTGTGCAGGCTGCAGCCCCTGCACACACAAGTTATGTAGATTGTGCACTAAGCACAATCTATCTAACATGCTGATGCCTGGTGACCCGGATGTCATCATGACGACATCAAGTCACCATAGCAACTATCCGGACCCAGCATACATAGCGCGGGATGCTAGATAGAAGGTAAGAGATGCTCCTGCACTGGAAACGCTGCGATCGACTGGCTTATAGTACCGAGTGTCAGCTGTGACAATCAGCTGACACCCAGCGGCGATTGCGCCAGTACAGCCTATGTGCGGGCGCGATCACCAGGGCGTAATAATACGTATCTGGTCCAATAGGCCCCGGGCGCAGATACGTATTACGCCCCACGTCAGAAAGGTGTTAAATGAGCCAATCCAGGTCATCCTGGAAATATGAGCCTATGGTCAGGACTATAAAAATCTGAGTGATACTAAGAGAAAGGCTGATGTGATATATACCTAAAAACATGATCACATGCTGCTGTGCATAGGTGAGGTTCCAGGGTAAAATGACACAATGGTCTACAAAGTATACATCACATAATTATAGTAAGGTTTAGGGAACCAGACACCTTACCCATTGCTGAAGTCAACCAAGGTCTGCTACCAGAGAAAGAATGCAATCCCCAATGCATGTTTCGCTATTTTAAGTCATTAGTTTTCTCAAGGGGAGCTAAACTCTGGTACCTCACATATGCTCAGCAGCATGTGATCTAATACTTGGATATATTGAAGTCACCAGTGTTTGTTATTTGTCTGTCTGCAAAAAAGACATACTTGTTTCTATTTCTTAATAAATTTTTGTATTGAATAAAATTTACTCCAAGTAATTGTCCTTTCTATATAAGATGTTGTTTTGGAGTGGTTTATACCATTCATGTAGATTTATCTTTTGACCGCAACTTGTGGCAGTATCCACATTCATTATGCATTTTGGTATATGTTTATATCTAGTTAGCGTAACTAGAGTCTGATGGGTTCTGGAAATGAGACTACAGCTGTCTGTGGGAAGAGAATGGAGAAGCAAAATGATGCTTAAAAATATCAGTTACACAATGATGGCCCTGCTTAAGTTTTTTTTATGGCACCCCAGAACTAGATACTCAGCAACACTGCTCTATTTCTGCTCTATAATGTTCTTCGAGCTACTCCTTCTGTTTCAGAACTTGCTTCATGGAGACAGAAGAGCAGGAATTCCTCATGCAGTGTTGTACCTCAAATGGCGGCAGGTCACGCGACTGCTATGGGGCCCGTGAGCCGGGGGAGCCTCACAGCAGTCGCCTGCACCGTGTACCCCCCGCTCCGCCGGCACTGCAGCTTGACTGCCGGCACTTTAGCTGTGCGTCTGTTTCTGACAGTGCACCTCTAATTGTGCTTATGTGTTGCCCCTGCCACGTCATTACTAGCAGACACAGCCACACAGCGCGTGGCCATGTCTGAAGTGCCGGCAGTAAAACAGCTCTGGAGTCTGAGAGAGGTCCTGTGCAGATGCGGGGGGAGCTGCCCAGTCCCAGACTGCGAGGGGGCCCCCCTGATGGTCCAGGGCCACAACAGCGAGGGGGCCCCTCTGATGGTCAAGGACCATGTCTGTGATGTCCATCAGACACACCGGAGGCCCTGCACAGCTGGACGGGACACAGGCTGGGGGAAGGTGAGTGAGGCTTGTCGCCAATTTCCCCAATACCCATATTAAATATATTTCTAATGTGTATGGCAGTGTATATAGATTTATGTCTTTTATGTGTTTTAAGAATGTGTTCAAATATGTATGTATGCCTGTATGTGCACATATCTGTGCATCTGTTTGTGTATGTGCGTGTCTGCGTAATGTATGTGTGCATATCTGTGTATCATGTGCATGTGCGTGTATTTCTGCTTACCATGTGCGCGTATGTCTGCGTACTGTGTCTGCGCGTACATGTCTGCGTACTGTGTGTGCATATAAGTCTGCTTACCATGTGCGCATGTCTGCGTACTGTGTGCGCGCGAATGTCTGCGTACTGGGTGTACGTGTGCATGTTTGCGTACTGTGTGTGCTCACGCATGTCTGCGTATTGTGTGCGCGCGCATATCTGTATACCATGTGCGTGTATGTCTGCTTACCATGTGTGTGCATGTCTGCGTACTGTGTGTGTGTGCATGTCTGTGTACTGTGTGTGTGTGCATGTCTGCGTACTGTGTGTGTGCATGCCTGCATACTGTGTGTGTGTGCATGTCTGCGTACTGTGTGTGTGCATGACTGCATACTGTGTGTGTGCATGTCTGCATACTGTGTGTATGTGTGCATGTATGCATACTGTGTGTGTGTGCATGTCTGCGTACTGTGTGTGTGTGCATGTCTGCGTGCTGTGTATGTGTGCATGTCTGCGTACTGTGTGTGTGCGTGCATATGTCTGTGTAGTGTGCATGTCTGCATATGTGAAGGATGAGGGGGCAGGCTGGGCCCTGTGTACTATACCTATATTTCTCCACCGTATCTATGCATCATGAATGGTGGTCTGTGTTAGAGGGGCCCACTGAGACTCTTTCGCCCGGGGCCTACGAAAACCTGGAGCCGGGCCTGGTTGAAAGCAATGATGGAGGAGGGAGCGTCATGTGACACTGCCTCTCCCATCATTCATCCTCTGCGTCTGACACAGCGGCATGAAGACGTGCCTCTCTATGTTAGACAGTGGATCTGTCAGCTGCTGAGGTGATGAGAGAGACGCGCTGCAGAGACTGAAGCAGCAGGGAATGAGAAGCGGTAAGTATGTATTTATTTATTTTTTTAAATCAGTGAGTGCTGATAATACTGGAGGACTGGGGCTGCATTTTACCCTATGGGGGGGAGCGAAATTTTACCCTATGGTGGAGGCTGCATTTTATCCAATGGGGGGCTGCACTATACTGTTTGGAGGACCACAGGGAGTGCATTATACTGCATACAGGACCATGGGGTGCATTATACTGTGTTGAGGACCATGGGGAGTGCATTATACTATGTGGAGGACCATGGGGGGCTGCATTATACTGTGTGGAGGACCATGGGGAGTGTCTTATTGTGATATGCAGAAGTAGTGCTGTTGCTTCAAAAGCATCCAGGAGCTATAAGAGTTAACACAGTCACAAGAGACAGGAAGTGTTGTGCTTCAGAAACATCCAGCAGCTAGAGGGGTTAACACAGTCACAGGAGACAGGGAGTGTTCAGCAAAGCCCCAGGGGAATTGTGGGGAACTTGTATATTAGTCTGGCTGGAGCCAAAGAGAAAGGTTGTGTGTGATCTGCATCTCACAGAAGGCAAGTGAACAGAATTCAGGTCAGGAGGGAAGCTAAACACGGGTCAGATGGACTCCCTGAACTAACAGTGCAGAGTATTATCGGGCAGAAAGATAAGAACTGGAAGGAATCGTATCACAGGGATCATCTCCCTCATCAAACCCCCCCCCCTCCATCCCATCTCCATGCAGGATAAAGAATGCTGTTTACTATTGTGTCCTTGTGAAGAAAAAAACTGTGGTGGTTTATGCATAGAAGTGTGCTGCAAAGAGATCTAATCTGTGCTGAATTATGCTACTGAAGAGTCTGACGTTACTGTGCCTGCTTTAATAGACTGTACTGTGCTGAAGCCTGTTGCTTCAAAGAGTTAAATGGTACTGGTCGTACTTGATTAAACTCCACTGTTCAACTGTTTATGAAGATTCTTGTCAGATGTTTCTAGTCAGCAATTGAATCTATTGTGTGCCTGAGAGAAGCTGCAGCCTATGGTCTCCCTGGGTAATGGTTCCCCCAGTATTCCAGCGAATTCATGAAACATGTCTCGCCTTATCTGAACCTAGCGGCATGCGTGTAATATTATACTGTGTGCAGGACCATGGTGAGTGCATCATACTGTGTGGAGGACAATGGGGAGTGTCTTATACTGTGTGGAGGACCATGGGGAGTGCATTATACTGTGTAAAAGACCATGGGGAGTGTCTTATACTATGTGGAGGCCCTTGGGAGTGCATTATACAGTGTGGAGGACCATAGGGAGTTCATTATACTGCATGGAGAACCATAGGGAGTGCATTATACTGCATGGAGGACCATGGGAGTGCATTATACTGCATGGAAGACCATGGGGAGTGCATTATACTGCGTGGAGGATCATGGAGAGTGCATTATACTTTGTGAAGGACCATGGGGAGTGCATTATACTGTGTGAAGGACCATAGGGAGTGCATTATACTATGTGGAGGACCATGGTGAGTGCATTATACTGTGTGGAGGACCATGGCGAGTGCATTATACTGTGTGGAGGACCATGGCGAGTGCATTATACTGTGTGGAGGACCATGGCGAGTGCATTATACTGTGTGGAGGACCATGCCGAGTGTCTTATACTGTGTGGAGGACCATGGCGAGTGCATTATACTCAGTGGAGTGTGGAGAGTTGTGGGGCCATTATACTGTATGTAGGCCCATTATATTGCATGAAGGGCTGTGTGGGGGTCATATTTGGGGGATTATACTTTGTTGGGGTCACCATACTTTGCCTTGGGAGTTGAGGTGGGGTACAGTAGGGTCATCATACTGCGCATGTGGAGGAATTCACAATAGGGGTAACATACTGTGACTAGGGGACAATTTTGTTGGCATCATACTTTATGGGGCAATTAAAGAGGAATCTAGGACTTCAGCAGGAGGGAAATTACTATATAAAGGCTGGAAAGTTGCGAGATCTGCTCTTCTGTGACCCCGACAATTATTTATATTTTTTTGGGGGGACCCAATTAGAACTTCTGCTATGGGGCCCCTTGATTCCTAAGTACGCCATGCCTTCATGCCTTTGTGTGTGTGCTGTGTATGTGAGACATAAAAAAAAACTTTATTCTTAGCTCAGACATGAAAATGTCCTTAATAATTTGTAAGTTACAATGGCCTCACTGTGATATGAGGTAAAAAAAAATTTAATAAAAATGCTGGAGCCGAGGATTATACAAGCTATTTTAGATTCCTTCAGTATTTTAGGTCAAACCACATGCTGACAGTTGAAACTCATCCGTTAATTTCACGTAGCTCTGCGTGGTAGGAAGTCATTTGCCATTTATTACACTTATGTCCACTTTGTGTCAATACTTTTTGTCAATAGGGTCTCCTAATGGTAAGCCAATCACAGGGGGTCTCAGTGCTCAGACCACTAATCAACAAATGTAATCCAAACAAATGGCTTCACAGGAAAAATAAAGCATGAAACAGTGGCTATTGAAATCTATAGACTAGCTTTGAATGCATGGTGGCTTAGTGGTTTGTACTGTTACTTTGTAGCTCTGGGATCCTGCAAATCCCACTAAGGCTATGGCTCCACTATTAGTATTTGGTCAGCATATTTTCTCAGTATTTGTAAGTCAAAACTAGAGATGAGCGAACATTTCAATGTTCGGTTCGAAAAAGTTCGCCGAAGAAATAGAAATTCGCCGAATTTGTTCGTCGAACATTCAACGAACATTCCCGAACACCATAGGAGTCAATGGGGGGGACCAAAAAAATGCATATACAACTCCTACGAACAGGCCCAAAAGCTGCCAAAACACATCAATTTAGGTGTAGACAGCAGGGAAGTGCCATCAATTGACCCAGAGTACAAGTACTATAATTATTATTACTATGACAGCGACATTTATTCCATGACGCTTTACATGTCAAAAGGGATCACCGACTGGTACAAGAGGAGAGAGGACCCTACCTGCGAGGGCGCACAAACAGTCTGCAAGGGATTGGGGAGGATGCAGTAGGTCAGGGTACAGCTAGTCGTGCAGCGGTATGCTGGAGCAAGGGTTACCACAGATTGTACGCTTGTCACAATAAGTGGGTCTTCAGCTTCCTTTTCAAGGTTTCCACGGTAGGCAACAGTTTGATGTGTTGGGGTACAGATTTACACAGTAGCGGAGATGCACTGGTCACAATCGAATACAAAATTTGTCAAGAAGAGATAAGAGGGAAGTAGAGAAGGAGATCTTAGAAAGTTGGCAGGTTGCGTGCAGTTAACTAATACAGGGAGACTAGGTCACACATGTATGGGGGAAACAGGTTTTCGATGGCTAGGTATGCCAAAGGTACGTTTTTCAACTGGAGTGTCTGGGCAACAGGGAGCCCGCACAGGGATTGACAGAGGGGAGAAACTTGGGAATAGCTGGGTGACAGGTGGATTAATCGGCCACCACACTTTAGGACAGATTGGAGGGGTGCGAGAGTGGTAGAAGGGAGGCCACAGAGCAGGAGCTTGTAGTAAAAGAGGCAGGAGATGATGAGGGCATGCATTGGTGTTTTTCTAGATGCATGGTTGAGGAATGTGCGGATCCCCGAGATACTTTGGAGTTGGAGTCAGCATCAAGTGGAAAGGGCTAGCATCTGACATTTGAAGGACAGATCAGAGTCAAGCTTGCGGGACTGGGGAGAGTGGGCAGCCATTCACTTTGATGGATAGGTCATTCGGGGGGAGGATGAATGAGATGGTGGAAAGACGATGCATTCGGTTTTAGCCATGTTAACTTTTACAAATCTAGCAGAGAAGAAAGATGAAATACAGGACACACATTGTGAGATTCTGGTTAGTAAGGAGTTGATATCAGGTCCAGAGAGGTAGATCTGTGTGTCATCAGCATAGAGCTGATACTGAAAGCCGTGAGACCATGAGCTGTCCCAGGCCGAAGGTGTAGATGGAGAAGAGCCTGGGTCCCAGAACATTACCCATGCCCTTACCAGTGCACTTACAGGGAAGGACCGCCTAACCACAAACACGTGGACAAGTGAATGTGGCCAGGGACGGTACGGAGACAGTCCACAGCTTCTCAGTGAGAGTTGTATTTCACCACAGCCATATTCTTTAGCTCGGTGAAAGGACTTGGGAAACCATATCTACTCCAACTGTCATTTCTCCCAGGTAGTCCTCTAATGCAGCTTCTTGCATAAGCAATGGCAGCCCTTCCAACATCAGCTCACACTTCTCGTTGGTGCTTAGCCACAGACAAAGATCTTTATTTATGCCTTGAATTTAATCACTACAGAGTTGGACAATGACCTGATCCGCAATGCGTTTTGATAAACAACGTGCATAAGCAAAGCTATGGTTTAGGCCATTGAAGGTCATTAGGCGAAACTCATACAGCTTTCCCACAGACTGAAAGAGGGGTATCAAGACAGGCAAGACTTCCCTGTCCTCCCCAAGAGGATGACTGTCCATGTTGTCCTCCTCAACCTTCTCCTCCTCATTATCACCCAATCCGCATTGAGATGAGATGAGGCTGGGATGCTCAGTTTCTTGCTCTGCCTGCAATGCCTCCTCTTTAGCTGTGAGCAGCGAGCCTTTCAGTAGACAGAGAAGCGGGATAGTGATGCTAGTTATGGTGTCATCGCCACTCACCATCTTGGTGGAGTCCTCAAAGTTTTGGAGGATGGCACAGATGTCAGACATCCATGCCCACTCATCAGCTCTTATGTGCGGAGGCTGACTTGAATGCCGACTGAATGCCGATGGATGTGTTGAAGCTGGTACTCAATAACTGCCCTCTGCTGCTCACAAATCCTTCCCAACATCTGCAACGTTGATTTACAACATGTGGTGACATCGCACAACAGTCTGTGAGCTGGAAGCTGCAAACGCTGCTGAAGCACTGGCAAGGTGGTGGAAGCTATAACTGACTTTCTCAAATGGGCACACACGCATTGTACTTTCACAAGCAGCTGTGGCAGTTCTGGGTAGGTTTTGAGAAATCACCGAACCACTAAGTTGAGCACATTTAGTGCTCTATCATTACTAATGTGTAACCCTGTATGGGGAACAATATCAGCACTGAAAAATTGAAAGATGAAATATAGCCTGCTTTATATACCACGGTACTAAGAAAACCAATTTCAATTCTACCTTGCCTACCCCTGTGACAAAAATGTCTGCACCAAAGAATTTATTTCACTAGAGTAGAACTAGTATAATCGTGACCGACAACTCTTTCACTACAGCCAAACCCAATGGAGACCCAATCAGGATACTCCACATTTACAAAAATTAGTGTCAGACACCATCAAAGTTGCATAAATTTCACCAGAGTAGAAGTAGTTTAATTGAGACAGAAACCTCTTTCACTACAGCCAAACCCAATAGATGGAGACCCAATCAGGATTCTCCATATTGCCAAAAATTAGTTGCAGACACTAGCAATGTGTAATCAATTTCACTACAGTAGAAATAGTGTAAATAAGACCCGCACCTCTTCCAGTACAGCCAACCCAGGAGATGGAAACTCAACCGGAAGTGTTTACATTTAAACAAAATAGGGCCTAAGATTGGAGATGGTGGAGTTCAACCTCTTAGCTTTGTCATGTGTAGGAGTAAACAATCTTTTACGTGACCACAACTGCGGGACTGAGGGCTGGCTGCAGTGCTGACAGAGGGCAGAGTATGGTGAAACGGACAAACTGATAGACCGTGAGTGAGGTGCAGGCGGAGATGTTACGGTGGATTGAGAAACGTGTGGTGTGCTCAGTAAGGCAAACACAGCAGGCATGTCCGCTTCTGTTACAGCTGACAGGCTCTCACTCAGCCTAAGTGCAGCGGGTATACAGCTGGTTCTGTCAGACACCTGTGTGATAATACTTGGCACGGTAACAGAGGAGGAGGAAGAAGCAGCAGATGCGTTTGATGGGGCGGCTGATGTTTTTTTTTTTGAAAATCAATTTAGAGTTTATCATGTTTGTGTACCCGTTTGGGGAGAACAATATCTGCACCAAATATTCACTTTCACTAGAGTATAACTATACAAATGCATGGAGACCCAAACCTCTTCCACTACAGCCAACCCAATAGATGGAGACTAGTGATGAGCGAGCACTAAAATGCTCGGGTACTCGTTGCTCGGGTCGAGCAAATTGGAATACTTGGGTGCTCGACCTGAGCAACGAGCCCAATGTAAGTCTATGGGAAACTCGAGCATTTTTCAGGGGGCTCCCCCCGGCGGTCTGCAGAGGGCCTAAAAATCACCCAAATCGATGGGAACAGTGCTCAAATGACATGGAAACAGCATGGGGAAGACCCCAGGAAGCATTTCTGACTCCCAGTTCACGGCTGTCAACAACGTTGTCAGAGGTATTATGCCACTTTTATAGACTCACAATAAAACATACAAAAACGAATCCAAAATGGATTTTCCTGGGAAATATGTTAAGGAACATCCTTTCCAGGGTAATGACTTGTATATAAGGCAAAATAAATAACCAAAACCAAAAATACTCCTCCACACTTTGGGCTATGTTCACACGTAGCGTTTTTGATGCGTTTTTGCACTTTTGCATTGCTTTCAACCAAGACAAATGCATTCACTGGGAAATGTAAATTTAACATTTTACAACCTTATCTGGCCATGTGGTGTGTGACACATCATCAGACACATGCATACAGTGCTGAAAAGACATGGGAACAGCATGGGGAAGACCCCTGGAAGCATCTCTGACTCCCAGGTCACTGCCTAAAAGTGTGCCCATCATAAGTGATCATTGGCGCATGCGAAGATGCTTCCCGCCATGCACCTGTCATTGCAGACTTGCAACAATCACCGTCCACGTCCTTGTCCCAGTGCAGCATCCAGTTGTCCCTACCCCATTCCTTGGAATGCAAGCGCAAGTATGCAGCCAGCCACCCACCTACCCACAGGCTGCAATACTATACTGCCAAATTTTTGACAGCTGCTTGCACTTTAAATGTGGCCTTTTAGGGTCGTGGAGGCGGAAGCTGTCCACAATCTTATGGCGGCGGCGACCGGTATCCATACTCGGTCCCCAGCCGCCACTATTTGTCCCGGTGTCGTCTCCACCTTCTACAACCATGGGTCCCACAACATTACCCGTGCCCTCCCCAGTGAACTTACTGGGAAGGACCGCCTACCCACAAACACGTGGTCAAGTGAATGTGGCCAGGGACGGTACGGAGCCAGTCCACAGCTTTTTTTGCTGAGTTGTATTTCACCACAGCCATATTCTTTAGCTTGGTGAAAGGACTTGGGAAACCATATCTACTCCAGCTGTCATTTCTCCCAGGAAGTCCTCTAAAGCTGCTTTCACTTGAAATATGGCCTTATAGGCTCGTGGAGGTGGAAGCTTTTTATAACAAGTGAATGCGGCCAGTTATGGTACGGAGCCAGTCCACAGCTTTTTTTGCTGAGCGTTGTATTTCGCCATAGCCATATTCTTTAGGTCGGTGAAAGGACTGGCTTAGAGGGAAACCTTATCTACTCTGGGTGTCATTTCTCCCAGGAAGTCCTCTAATGCAGCTTGTTGCAGAAGCAATGGCAGCCAATCCAACATCAGCTCGCACTTGTCGGTGCTTTGACACACAAACATCTTTCTTTGCGCATTTAATTTCATGACTACAGAGTTGGGCAATGACATGATCTGCATTGTGGTTTGAGAAATAACATGCATAAGCATGTCCGATCCACATTAAAAAAGCAGTCATAGAGTGTCCGACTCAGCAGTATTGGACGGGCCCACCAGAGAACCGGAGTCTCCTCCGGTGGGCCCTGGCTTCTCCTTCAGGAGGGTTCATAGTGCCAAGGTGAGGCCATGATGATGATAGAGGCCACCATCTACTTAGTTTTTTGTTACTTGGAATACAAGCGCAAGTTTGCAGCCAGCCACCCACAGGCCGCAATAGTAAACTGACAGATTTCTGGACAGCTGCTTGCACTTGAAATGTGGCCTTTTAGGCTCGTGGAGGCGGAAGCTTTTCACAACCTCATGCCGGCGGCGGCCGAGTGTCCATACTTGGTCCCCAGCCGCCACTATTTCTCCCGGTGTTGTCTCCACCTTCCACAAGCATGGGTCCCTCAACATTACCCATGCCCTCCCCAGTGAACTTACTGGGAAGGACCGCCTACTGACAAACACGTGGTCAAGTGAATGTGGCCAGGGACGGTACGGAGCCAGTCCACAGCTTTTTTTTGCTGAGTTGTATTTCACCACAGCCATATTCTTTAGCTTGGTGAAAGGACTTGGGAAACCATATCTACTCCAGCTGTCATTTCTCCCAGGAAGTCCTCTAAAGCTGCTTTCACTTGAAATGTGGCCTTTTAGGCTCGTGGAGGCGGAAGATTTTCACAACCTCATGCCTCGTATCCATACTCGGTCTCCAACCGCCACTATTTTTCCCGGGGTTGTCTCCGCCTTCTACAAGAGCGGGTCCCTGAACATTACTCCTGGTACTTTTCTGTGGGAATCTGCTTGCCTCCTACCAGCCTGGAATATTTCCAGTAAACTATGGTACGACGCCATGGTATTAGCACTGCCCCCAGTACCAGTAGAGAAGCCACCCCCAATTTCTTTCTCAGGAATTTTATTTGGTAGACTGAATGGCTGCCCAAATACATTAGTTTCTCACAAAGGAGCTGAAGATAGAGTGGCAGTAGGTGCAAGTTTCTCCAGCCTGTTAGATGTCAGAGGGTGAACGGCAGCACATTGGATCAGTGGTTAGCACTGAAGCCTTGCAGCGCTGGGATCCTGGGTTCAAATCCCAGCAAGGACAACATCTGCAAGGATTTTGTATGTTCTCCCCATGTTTGCGTGGGTTTGCACCTCAGTAAAAAAGCAGCCATAGAGTGTCCGGGAACCTTCCCACACACTTTTCTTAGCCAGGACTGCTTCTCGGCAGGGTTGGATGGTCCCACCAGAGAATCCTCTGGTGTGCCCTGGTTTCTACATCAGGAGAATTCATGATAGCGCTAACTTTGCAGCTGCTATGGGGCTCTTGAGCGGGGGAGGAAGGTGAGCCCTCAGAATCAAATACTCTGGTGGGCCCAATGTTTTTCAATCTGAAACAGCTGCTCAGTGGGAGTTGTATTTCACCACAGCCATATTCTTTAGCTCGGTGAAAGGACTGGCATAGAGGGAAACCATATCTACTCTTTGCCGCATGATAACTCTTTGTCGCATGATGTTGTAATGAGTGATTCACTACTGAAATTTAAGAAGGGCATGGATGCCTTTCTTGAAAAGTATAATATTACAGGTTATATATAGTGTTGAGCGAACATGCTCGACACTGCTTGGTACTCGCCCGAGCATCACGCTACTCGGGATGTTCGGCGAGCACTGAGCATTTACGGGTTACTCGGGCGGGAGCTCGGGTCTCCGCCCTGCATGTTTGGTGCTCTTTACAGAGCCAATGAACATGCAGGGATTGCCAGCCAGTCACTGTAATGCCGCAGCCATGTTGTTTGTGGGCATTACAGTGATTGGCTGGCCGCACAGCGTCACCTCCCAGACGATCAGCCCGTCATGACTGGTGTGTGTGGGTGTCTGTGCGTGTGTCTGCGAGTGTGTGCGGGTGTGTGCGGTGTCTGTGCGATGTGTGCGGTGTCTGTGGGTGTGTGCGGTGTCTGTGCGATGTCTGCGGTGTCTGTGCGATGTCTGCGAGTGTGTGCGGTGTCTGTGCGATGTCTGCGGGTGTGTGCGTGCAGGCAGACATAGGCCGATGTGACACTACTACTCCCATCGGCCTATGTCTGTCCCCGGTCCACTCGTGCCAGCAGGATCAGCTCGATGGGAGCAGTAGTTCCCATCAGCCTGATCCTGCTATTTAAATTGCCCTACTGTGTCCCCAATAAATTTTAAATGCATGTCATTGGTGGCCAGTGGTTGCCTACAATAAATTAGTTCATACATTACCTGTCCCCGCCGATCGCCACCTAAAATAAAGTAAAAAATAAAAAACTACACCTATACTCACCTAGACACCTAATTCCCCGAAGCCACCGATCACCTGTAATAAAATATAAAATAATAAACCACAAACTTATCCTTACCCCTCCGTAGTAGTCCACGAGTGTCCCACGATGATCTCCAGTTTAGAGCAGCCACATAGAATGTGACCGCTCTGAACCGCCACCGCTAGAATGATGGGGCCGTAAAGCAGCCCCGTCACTGCATAAGCGGGTTCGCCGGAGTTCAGGCAGCGCTGCTCCGGTTAGCTCCTTTACGGCCCTGCTGTATCGTGAGAAATTCCCACGGTACAGCAGTGCCATAAAGGGGGTCTCCGGAGCTGCGCTGCCTGAATGCACTCCGGTGACGTTAGTCAGTGGCTCCTGCTGCCGGGAGCGGACGTGTTCCCGGCAGTGTGAGCTTACAGCAGCCATGCACAGCTGTCACCATCTCCAGATGTGACAGCTGTGCATGGGAGATCAGCACAGGAACGTGGACAGGTAACTATTTTTTTTTAGTAAACTAAGAATTAAATAAAATGGTGTGTTTTATTTCAAATAAATTATTTTTTTCTGGGTGTAGTGTGTGTTTTTCTTTTTAACACTTTGTAGGTTAGTAATGGGGGTGTCTTATAGACGCCCATCATTACTAACCTGGGCTTCATGGCAGCTGGCGCTGACATGAACCCCAACCCTATTACCCCCTGCCACCGCACCAGGGCAGCGTGGAAGAGCGAGGCTAAGTACCTGAAGTGGCGCATCCTATGGATGTGCCATTTCTGGGGCGGCTGACGGCTGGTGTTTCTAGCCTGGGAGGGGGCCAATATTCATGGCACCCTTCCTGGGCTATTAATATCAGCCCCCAGCTGTCTGCCTAGCCTTTGCTAGCTATTAAATAGGGGGTACCCCACGTCATTTTTTTGGGGGGGGTCCCCCATTTTAATAGCTAGTAAAGGCTAGGTATTCAGCTGGGGGCTGATATTAGTAGTCTGGGAAGCTCCGTGGGTATTACCCACTTCCCAGGCTTCAAACATCTGCCCCAGCCGTCTGCTTAACCTCCGCTAGAGCCTAAAATTATGGAGGATCCCACGCCAATTTTTTTTTTTATATAAATCCTTTATTTTAACACTAAATGACATTTGAGGAGTTAATAAAGATGTAGTCCCTAAATTATTATTTATTTTTTAATTAATTTTTCTCAAAAATTTTGACGTGGGCTTTGCCATATTTTTGTATGCCTGCCAGGTACAGCATCCAGGTTCTATGAACGCGCCATTTTCCGGGGTGGCTGCGGACTGCAATTTGCACCGGGGGGGGCAGAAAGCTTGGGCCTCCCTGCGGTGCAGATTCCATCCCCCAGCTGTCTAGTTGTACCTGGCTGGACACACAAATAGGGAGAAGCCCCACGTATTTTTTTTTTAAATTATTTCATGAAATTCATGAAATAATAAAGTAAAAAAGGGCTTCCCTATATTGTTGTGTCCGGCCAGGTACAAATAGGCAGCTGGTGGTTGGGCGCAGCCCGTTCCTGCCTGCTGTACCTGGCTGGACACAAATATAGTGCGAAGCCCCACGTCAATTTTTTTTTAGTTATTTCAGGAAATTCATGAAATAATTAAAAAAAAATTGATGTGGGGCTTCGCCCTATATTTGTGTCCAGCCAGGTACAGCAGGCAGGAACGGGCTGCGCCCAACCACCAGCTGCCTATTTGTACCTGGCCGGACACAACAATATAGGGAAGCCCTTTTTTTTTAAAATTTATTTCATGAAATAATTTTAAAAAAATTGACGTGGGGCTTCGCACTATATTTGTGTCCAGCCAGGTACAGCAGGCAGGAACGGGCTGCCCCCAACCACCAGCTGCCTATTTGTACCTGGCCGGACACAACAATATAGGGAAGCCCTTTTTTTCTTAATTATTTCATGAATTTCATGAAATAATTAAAAAAAAAATACGTGGGGCTTCGCCCTATTTTTGTGTCCAGCCAGGTACAACTAGGCAGCTGGGGGCTGGAATCCGCAGCGCAGGGAGGCCCAAGCTTTCTGCCCCCCCCCCCCCCGCTGCAAATTGCAGTCCGCAGCCACCCCGGAAAATGGCGCGTTCATAGAAGCGCCATCTTCTGGCGCTGTACCCAACTCATCTAGGGCCCTGGTGCGGTGGCTCACTGGGTAATAAAGGGGTTAAGGCCAGCTTAGCATTATCAGCTGGTCCTAAGCCCGAAATTCATGGGGTCACGCCAATATTAGACATGACCACCATGAATTTCTAGTAAAGTATTTAAAAAAAACACAACACCCAGAAAAAAGTCCTTTAATTGAAATAAACACACAATTCTTTATTGTTCTAAATTAAACTATACTTACCATCACGCCCATTCCAGCTGAAGCCAACAATCTCCTGCAATAAAAGAAAAATAATAAAGCAACCTCATCCTTACCTTTCAATGGTTCCCAGGACAGCTTCAGCTCTGCTACATCGAGATGACAGGCTGGACCGCAGCAGAACGCTGCCATCCAGCCTGTCATCCCGCAGACACTGAGAAGCGCAGGCATGCTTGCGCTCCTCAGTGTCTCTCTGTGACGGCATAAAGATGAGCCGAGGTCATGTCCAATGAACTCGGCTCACCTCATGCACGTCACTGACAGCGTGGGAAAATTCTCACGCTGAAGCGCTGAGTGCAGGAGAATTTTCCCACGCTGTCAGTGACGTGCATGAGGTGAGCCCAGTTCATTGGACATGACCTCGGCTCATCTTTATGCCGTCACAGAGAGACACTGAGGAGCGCAAGCAAGCCTGCTCTTCTCAGTGTCTGCGGGATGACAGGCTGGATGGCAGCGTTCTGCTGCGGTCCAGCCTGTCATCTCGATGTAGCAGAGCTGAAGCTAAACCTCTTACTAAACTCTCCCCTCTCCAATCCGTCCTGAACGCAGCAGCCAGGATCATATTCCTCGCCAACCGCTACTCAGATGCCTCTTCCCTGTGCCAGTCATTGCATTGGTTGCCCATCCAATATAGAGTTCGTTTTAAACTTATCACGCTTACCCACAAAGCGCTCCATGCTTCAGTACCCCCCTACATCTCCTCCCTTGTCTCAGTCTACCACCCTACACGTGCCCTCTGTTCTGCAAATGACTTGAAACTAAAATCCTCCATAATCCGAACTTCCCACTCCCGTCTCCAAGATTTCTCGCGTGCTGCGCCAATTCTCTGGAATGCACTACCCAGGACAGTTCGATTAATTCCCAATACCCACAGTTTCAAGCGAACCCTAAAAACACATTTCTTTAGACTGGCGTATCACCTAAACACACTCTGTCCATCCCAGCTTTCCCCCATATTAAAATCTTCTTCAACTTCGGGTTCAAACCAACCATGCACATAAAAGCCTCTGTCAGGACTGCACACATACTGGCTGGCGACCAGTCCATGTATTATTATTTATCTTATTCAGTATATCAAGGCTGCATTATACAATATATGTACTTTTTACCTTTTGTGTCTCCCCCACTTCCTCATAGACTGTAAGCTCGCGAGCAGGGCCCTCACTCCGTTCGATATGAGATATGCTTATTCTGTATTGTCTGTATAAGTCCCCCCTAACATTTGTAAAGTGCTGCGGAATATGTTGGCGCTATAAAAATAAACTATTATTATTATTATTATAAGCTGTCGTGGGAACCATGGAAAGGTAAGGATGAGGTTGCTTTATTATTTTTCTTTTATTGCAGGAGATCGTTGGCTTCAGCTGGAATGGGCGTGATGGTAAGTAGAGTTTAATTTAGAACAATAAAGAATTGTGTGTTTATTTCAATTAAAGGACTTTATTCTGGGTGTTTGTGTTTTTTTTTTTTTTAACTTTGACTATGGGGTTAGTAATGGGGGTGTCTTATAGACGCCTCTCCATTACTAACCTGGGCTTGATGTCAGCTGGCATTATAAGCTGACATCAACCCCAGCCCTATTACCCCACTGCCACCGCTACAGGGCAGTGGGAAGAGCGAGGCTAAGTGCCAGAATTGGCGCATCCTATGGATGCGCCATTTCTGGGGCGGCTGACGGCTGGTGTTTCTAGCCAATATTCATGGCACCCTTCCTGGGCTATTAATATCAGCCCCCAGCCGGTGTATGCCGCTGATGAATTGCCGGCTTTTCGCGTAATACATTCTACATTATTCTTAGTTGTTTTACTTCATGTAGAATTAACCTACAAGGAAAGAAAGGGTTTATTTTCATTCCGATATTTGTGTCCCATTGACTTGCATTGGTTTCCGGTATCGGAATCGGCGATATCCGATACTTTTTGGGTATCGGTCCGATCCAATCCGATACGATATTTCCTGATATCGGAAGGTATCGCTCAACACTATCCTTAACATATTTCACAGGAAAGCACTTTCACTTTCGTTTTTGAACGTTTTATTTTGAGCCTGTAAAAGTGGCTTAATACCTCTGACCACGTTGTTGACAGCAGTGACCTGGGGGTCAGAAATGCTTCCTGGGGCGATCCCCATGCTGTCCCCATGCCATTTGAGCACTGTCACTATCGTTTTGGGCACTTGTTAGGCTTTTAAAAGACTGCCAGGGGAGCCGCCGCAAAAATGCTCGAGTCTCCCATAGACTAACATTGGGCTCGTTGCTCGAGTCGAGCACCCGAGTGTCACGGCGAGCTCGGCCCGAGCTTCGAGCACCTGAGCATTTTAGTGCTCGTTCAACACTAGTTATATATACTAGATTCCTTGATAGGGTGTTGATCCAGGGAACTAGTCTGATTGTCGTATGGAGTCAAGAAAGGAATTTTTTCCCCCAATGTGGAGCTTAGTGTTTGCCACATGGTTTTTTTTTTGCCTTCCTCTGGATCAACATGTTAATCTATGGGTTGAACTAGATGGATTTAGTCTTGCTTCAACCTTATAAACTATGTTACTATGTTACTATGTTACTCTCGCTGTGATTTATCCGTCACCAGGTTCCGCCCATTGTCACACACGACCATGCCTGGCTGTATGTTCAGCGGTGAGAGCTATAGATCAGGCTGCTGTGATACAGCTTTCAACAACTCGGCAGCGCTGGGCGGTTTGTCACCTAAACATTAAGCATGTTATCTTCAGAACAGCCTGTTGCCTCTTGGCCAAGGCAGTGCTGCAGTGCTTTCAGCTTGTGACTGATGTGGTCATTTCGGAGATGGAGGAGGAGGTGCAGGTGCTGGACAATGTGATTACATTGAGGTTACATTGGTGACTCTGTTTTTAATACTAAAGAAAGATCCTACTGTTTTTTTTTACATTATTTTTTTAAGACAAATGCATTCACCGGGAAATGTCATTTTAACATTTTACAACCTTATCTGGCAATGTGGTGTGTGACACATCATCAGACACATCCTGTTTCATTTATGATGGAGGGACTCTGAAAGTCACAAAGCCTATTTTTAAAGGGCCATCAGGCGGCCCTCACTATTATTAGATAGCCATCAGCTGGCTATGCTTTGTTGTTCCCATTATTAACAAGTAACATAGTAACATAGTTTGTAAAGCCGAATAAAGACTTGCGTCCATCAAGTTCGACCTGTTAGTTCTGTAATTGCTAAAGTTGATCCAGAGGAGGGCAAAAACCCCAAATGATTTGGCCAATCTTCACCTGAGGAAAAATTCCCTCCTGACTCTGAAACCAGCAGTCAGAATAAATCCCTGTATCAACTTACTATTTTATTTTATTTTTAAGTATATGCTGAAATCTGCCTGGTATCTAGAAATGCATCCAGTCCCCGCTTGAACTGGTGTAGTGAATCCGACATTACCGTCTCCTCACTCAGTGAATTCCATATTCTCACTGCTCTTACCGTAAAGAACCCCTTCCTATGCTGGTGCTGAAACCTTTTCTCTTCCAGTCTTAGTGAGTGCCCTCTTGTTACCGTAATATCCCTCCTTTTGAACAAATCCCTGGCAAGGTCTCTATACTGTCCCCTAACATATTTGTACACATTTATTATGTCCCCCCTCAACCTTCTCTTTTCCAGGCTGAATAGTTCTAGTTTTGCCAACCTCTCTGGGTATTGCAGTCCCTCCATTCCCTTTATTAATTTTGTTGCCCTCCTTTGTACCTTTTCAAGCTCATTTACATCCTTTCTATATATTGGGGCCCATAACTGAGCACAGTATTCCAAGTGTGGTCTGACCAGTGCTTTGTACAGTGAAAGAACAATGTTCTCATCCTTTGCAGCTATACCTCTTCTGATACATCCCATTACCCTGTTTGCCCTTACAGCAGCGGCCTGACTTTGGGCACTCCAATTTAGTTTGCTATCAATCAAGATGCCCAAGTCCTTCTCCATCTCTGAATTCCCCAATGATTTCCCATTCAGTGAATACTGGTGACTTCCATTTTTCCTTCCCATATGTATGACCTTACATTTCTCCTCATTAAACCTCATTTGCCATTTAATGCTCCACCTACCCAGCTTATCCAAATCCCTCTGTAGGTCTGCACTGTCCTCTTTTGTATTAATTGTTTTACATAACTTTGTGTCATCTGCAAATATTGATATTTTACTATTTATCCCGTTGACTATGTCGTTAATAAAGATATTAAATAACATTGGGCCTAGTACAGACCCCTGTGGTACCCCACTAGTGACGCTTACCCAATCTGAGTATATTCCATTTATAACCACCCTCTGCCTTCTATCCTTTAGCCAGTTAGCTACCCACTTGCAGACATTTTCCCCCAGCCCCATCATTCTCATTTTGTATACCAACCTAATATGTGGCACGCTATCGAACGCTTTTGAGAAGTCGAGATACACGACATCCACTGGTTCCCCCTGATCTACTCAAGAGCTAACCTCCTCGTAGAAGTCAATCAGGTTTGTTTGGCAGGAGCGATTCCTCATGAATCCATGTTGGTTCGGGATTAAAAGATTATTAGCATCAAGATACTCCGTAATTGCCTCTTTAATGAAGCTTTCAAAAATTTTGCCCACAACGGACATCAGACTCACCGGCCGATAGTTTCCGGCGTCACTTTTCGCTCCCTTTTTGAATATTGGCACTACATTCGCCTGTCACCAATCAAGTGGCACAGACCCAGTCTCAACAGAGTCCTTAAATATAAGATATAACGGTCTGTCTATCACATTACTTAGTTCCCTTAGTACCCGTGGGTGTATGCCATCAGGTCCTGGTGATTTGTTTATTTTAATGTTACTGAGGCGTTTCTGTACCCCAGCTTGGGTTAGATTAGTCATACTTAGTGGAGGATTAAGCTTGTCACTTCTCATTTCTCCTGTTAGTTCTATTTCCTTTGTGAAAGTTGTCTAAAAAAAATTATTTAATAGATTAGCTTTATCCTCATCTTTCTCTATGATTTTGCCTTCCTCACTTTTTATCGGTCCAATATTATCCGATTTAATCCTTTTACTATTTATATACGTAAAGAACAGTTTGGGATTTGATCTACTTTCCCTAGCAATATGTCTCTCTGTTTCCTCCTTCGCTATTTTTATTTGTTTTTTACAGGTTCTCGTTTTTTCCTTGTAACACATTAGTGCCTCCTTACTGTTTTCCTGTTTTAATCTCTTGAATGCCTTTTTTTTGCTATTTAACGCCCCTTTACCGTTCTTGTTCAACCATATTGGTTTCCTCTTATTTCTGGCCCTTTTATTCCCATACGGTATATATCTCTCGCACTGAGTATTCAGAATTCTTTTGAAGGTTTCCCATTTACTATTCGTATTTCCTTGATTAAGAACTTTGTCCCAGTCAATAAGTTGAAGGCTTTCTTTCAGCTGATCAAACTTCGCCCTCCTAAAGTTTAATGTTTTTGTTGTTCCCTTATTGATAACCCTACTGAAGGGCATTTTGAAGTCGATAATATTATGGTCGCTATTACCTAGGTGCCCCCCTATCTGTACCTCAGTTATTCTATCAGGCCTATTGTAACATATCTGGCGGCGTCCTTGCATGGTGGTCCATCTCCCACTGTGCAAGAGCGCGCACTTGATCTCCAGTCCAGAATGTCTCTCTGGCTTCCCTCCTTGCTGTCTGTTTGTCTGTTTCTGCTGCTTAAGGGCGGCGCCCGATCACTTCCTGCTTTTTGTACCTGCTGTGGGTCACACCCCTTGTGCGTCCTCAGCCTATTGCTGTCTGTCACCTGGTATATAGCTCAGCTGCTCCCATCTATCCCTGCCTGAGCATAGTGTTTCATTCAGTGTGTGCTTGCACTCTGAAGGTGCCAGGTCCCGTTCTTTGTCTCCTGCCTTGCGGTATCAGTTCCCGTGTCTGAACTGAGTCCTGTCTATGTCTCCTGCCTTGCGGTATCAGTTCCCGTGTCTGAACTGAGTCCTGTCTTTGTCTCCTGCCTTGCGGTATCAGTTCCCGTGTCTGAACTGAGTCCTGTCTATCTCTCCTGCCTTGCGGTATCAGTTCCCGTGTCTGTACTGTGTCCTATCTGTGTACCTTAACCTGCAGTCTGTACTCGTTCCTTGCCTGTTCGTTCCGCCTTCCTGGAGGCTGTATTTCCAGGCCAGTCTGAACACGCTCCTTGCCTGTTCGTCCTGCCTCTCTGGGGGCCGTATTCCCAGACCCGCTCCTGTATCCCGCTGCAGTGTCGGTCTCCTCCGTACACTCAGTTCCTGTCTGAACTCTCTCCTATCCTTTACCTGTTTTGCCTCTATGTCCGTTCCATTCCTTTTTCTGCAGAGTCTGAACTCGTACCTAACTCCTGCTCGTTGTCACTGTACTTCCGTTTGTGAGTTTGTGGTCCACTCGCTACTTCTCTGCAAGTACCCTGTGGGTATCTGGTTCTGCCTTTCCCTTCTAGTCTGTTCCGTGTGAACAGAGCCCTGTTCCCACCGCGTCTGCGGTTTTCGTTTTGCTCAGCTCTGTCCGCCGCGTCTGCGGTTTTCGCTTTGCTCAGCTCTGTCCGCCGCGTCTGCGGTTTTCGCTTTGCTCAGCTCTGTTCGCCGCGTCTGCGGTTTTCGCTTTGCTCAGCTCTGTCCGCCGCGTCTGCGGTTTTCGCTTTGCTCAGCTCTGTCCGCCGCGTCTGCGGTTTTCGCTTTGCTCTGCTCTGTCCGCCGCATCTGCGGTTTTCGCTTTGCTCAGCTCTGTCCGCCCCGTCTGCGGTTTTCGCTTTGCTCTGCTCTGTCCGCCCCGTCTGCGGTTTTCGCTTTGCTCAGCTCTGTCCGCCGCGTCTGCGGTTTTCGCTTTGCTCAGCTCTGTCCGCCGCGTCTGCGGTTTTCGCTTTGCTCAGCTCTGTCCGCCGCGTCTGCGGTTTTCGCTTTGCTCAGCTCTGTCCGCCGCGTCTGCGGTTTTCGCTTTGCTCAGCTCTGTCCGCCGCGTCTGCGGTTTTCGCTTTGCTCAGCTCTGTCCGCCGCGTCTGCGGTTTTCGCTTTGCTCAGCTCTGTCCGCCGCGTCTGCGGTTTTCGCTTTGCTCAGCTCTGTCCGCCGCGTCTGCGGTTTTCGCTTTGCTCAGCTCTGTCTGCCGCGTCTGCGGTTTCGAATTTGTCTCCCAGTCTGTACTGGACCCTACCCAGCCTGTGCTCTAGTCTGCCTGTTCCTGTATTCCCCGGTGTGGGTCAACAGCCGTGTCCGGAGTCTGACCTGGAGTAGACCCTGGTTCCTCTGCTCGGTTCCTCCCTGGTGCACTGGCGTCGTATGCCGTCGTGCGACCTTGGTCGGATCGGGCAGATACTTAGTTACGCCCCTCCAGGCACTCTCCGGTTCATGGCACAGTGGAATCACTACATAAACACGCACACGCCAGTCAGTCCGGGCGTGTGCATAACACCTATTAGTCAATATTAAGTCCAACACGGCCTTCCCTCTCGTTGGTTCCTGCACTAGTTGGGAGAGATAGTTATCCTTAATATTTGTCAAGAACCTTTTTCCTTTCTGAGATCTACAGGTTTCTGTTTCCCAGTCAATATCCGGGTAGTTGAAATCCCCCATTACAATCACTTCATTATGTTTTGCTACTTTGTCTATTTGTCCTAATAGCAGATTCTCATTCTCTTCTGTTATATTGGGTGGCTTATAGCAGACCCCCAGTAATATTTTATTATTATTTTTAGTTCCCTCTATCTCTACCCACATGGACTCGACCCCCTCTTCTCCCTCTCCTATATCTTCCCTTAGTCTGGGTTTTAGACATGACTTTACATATAAGCAGACTCCTCCGCCTTTCCCCTGTTTCCGGTCCCTTCTAAATAAACTATAATCTAATAAATTTACCGCCCAGTCGTAGCTATCGTCTAGCCAAGTCTCTGTTATACCTATGATGTCATACCTCTCCTCCGATATAAGCGCCTGCAGCTCATCCGCCTTATTGGTCAGGCTTCTTGCGTTGGTCAGCATGCAAGATAAAACTTTGAGGTTATTTAGCATCCTATTCTTCTCTAACGATCTAACTGTACTATCCCCACCCCCCTCTCCACCCTCATTATATTCACTTCTCCCCTTCCCCCTTGCTTGCCTCACATCCCACCTATTTCCTTGGTTTCCCCCCCCGTCTCTAGTTTAAAAACTCCTCCAACCTATTAGCCATCTTCTTCCCCAGCACCGCTGCACCCTCCCCATTGAGGTGCAGCCCGTCCCTACGATAGAGCCTGTAGCCGACCGCGAAGTCGGCCCAGGTCTCCTATACTGTTATTGCGTATGCAGTGACTGCAAGGGCTGCCAAAAATTCGGATGCAACCCAATACTCCTTTGAAGAGACAAAGAGGAGGGTCTCAGTATAAAAATGTTCCCATTATAAAGGAGCGGTCTCCTATAGTGGTAATTCCCATGCTGTGACTGCAAGGGCTGCCAAAATTTTGGAAAAACCCCACTAAGAATTTAAAGACACATAGAGCAGGGCCACAGTAACGAGTATGACATGTTCCCATTAGAAAGAAGAGAGTCTGCTATACAGTTATAAGGTATGCAGTGAGTCCAATGGCTGACCAAATTTAGGAAAAACCCCACTAAGAATTTAAAGACACATAGAGCAAGGCCACAGTAACGAGTACGACATGTTCCCATTAGAAAGGAGAGAGTCTATTATACAGTTATAGGGTATGCAGTGAGCCCAACGGCTGACCAAATTTAGGAAAAACCTCACTAAGAATTTAAAGACACATAGAGCAGGGTCACAGTAACGCCTACGACATGTTCCCATTAGAAAGGAGAGAGTCTGCTATACAGTTATAGGGTATGCATTCAGTCCAACAGCTGACCAAACTTAGGAAAAATCCCACAAAGAATTTAAAGAAACATAGAGCAGGGCCACAGTAACGACAAATTCACATTAGAAAGGAGAGGGTCTCAAATAGTGTTGGCCTATGCAGTGAATGCAAGGGCTGACAAAAATTGGGAGGCACTCCAATGCCCAATGAAAGAGACGTACAGGGCCTCATGAAAAAATGTTCCCATTATTAGGAAGTGGGTCTCCCATAGTGTTGGCCTATGCAGTGAATGCAAGGGCTGTCAAAAATAGAGAGGCACTCCAATGCCCCTTGGAAGAGACTTAGACGGCCTCATAAAAAAATGTTACCATTAGAAAGGAGCGGGACTCCTTTACTTGTAATGCCCATGCACTAAGTGTATGGGCTGACAAACATTAACCCCTGGGGGGTATACATGAACATACTGTATAAAACACTTTTTTTACGGGCATCATAAACACCCTTTAAAAAAATTATGTGGGTGTTGCATCACAGACCACAGTCACCCTGGTGATATGGTGGTGGAGGATGAAGATGAGGAGAAGGAGGAGGACAAGAGCAAATAGCCAAAATCAGGAAGCGTATACCCATGCGTGGGTGTGAAAAGGTGCATGGGAATACAACTCCCAAAAAAAGACACTGGATTTGAGTTTATGTTACGCTGCTATCATTCGGTGGTGTTGAGAAGTCTGGCCCAATCCTGCCCTTGTTCATTTTTATAAGAGTCAGCCTGTCAGCATTTTCAGTTGACAGGCGGATGCTCTTATCAGTTATAATTCCACCAGCGGCACTAAAAACCCGCTCTGATAAAACACTGGCAGCAGGGCGGGCCAGGACCTCCAAGGCGAAGAGAGCCAGTTCATTCCACGTATCCACCTTGGATACCCTATAATTATAAGGCACAGAGGAATCACGCAGGATGTTCGTACGGTCGGCAAGGTACTCCCTGAGCATCTTCCCAAACTTGGCACTCCTTGTGAGAGTACCCCGCGCCTCAGGGCTTGTGCGATGGGAGGGGCTGAGAAAATTCTCCCAGAGCTTTGACAGTGTTCCCCTGCCTCTGCTGGATTGGAGTTGTGTCTCTCTCGCCTGTAGTCCTTGGTTGTCCAACAAACTATAACCTCTGCCGCCAGCGTTTTCAGATGGGAATTTTTTTAATAGTTCCGCAACAAGGGCCTTCTGGTACGGCCCCATTTTTGTAGACCTGTCCGCATCAGGAATAAGAGATATAAAGTTCTCCTTGCAGCGTGTGTCTAGAAGTGTCACCAACCAGTAATGACGGTCACCCAAAGTTTTGAGAACGCTAGGGTCATGGGAAAGGCAGCGTAACATAAACTTAGCCATGCTTGCCAGACTGCTAACAGGCAAGACTTCCGTGTCCTCACCAAGAGGACAAGTGATCATGCTTTCCTCCTCCTCTCTGTACTCAGGCCAGCCACGCTGAACAGACGGTATGACAGTTGTGCTGGTATACCGTCTATAGCGCATGAAACTAGCTACTGTTCTTCCTCCTCCTCCTCTTCCTCATTGTCACCCAATCCACGTTGGGATGAGATGAGGCTGGGCTGTGTGTAATCATCCTGTATGGTTCCTTGCTCCATCTCTTCGTGCTCCGCCTGCAATGCATCCTCTTTGATCGTGAGCAGAGAGTGTTTCAGAAGACAGAGAAGCGGGATGGTGATGTTAATTATGGCGTCATCGCTGCTCACCATCTTGGTGGAGTCCTCAAAGTTTTGGAGGACGGTACATATGTCTGACATCCATGTCCACTCCTAAGGTCTTATGTATGGACTCTGAACTGAATACCGACGGCCTTGTTGATGCTGGTAATCAACAACTGCCCTCTTCTGCTCACACATCCTTCCCAACATCTGCAGTGTAGTGTTCAAACTCGTGGGGACATCACACACCAGTCTGTGAGCCGGAAGCTGCAAATGCTGCTGAAGCACGGTAAGAGCGGCGGAAGCTGTAGCTAATTTTTTAAAATGGACACACAGGTGGCATACTTTGATAAGCAGATCTGGCAGCTCTGGGTAGGATTTGAGAAAGCGCTGAACCACGAGGTTAAGCACATGGGCTAGGCATGGTACATGTGTGAGCTCACCTTGCCTCAGAGCCGCCACCAGGTTCCGGCCATTGTCACACACGACCATGCCTGGCTGTAGTTTCAGCAGTGTGAGCCACAGATCTGCCTGCTCTTTCAGAGCTGTCCACAACTCTTCAGCATTGTGCGGTTTGTCACCTAAGCATATTAGCTTCAGCACAGCCTGTTGCCACTTGGCAGCTTGTGACTGATGTGGTCATTTCAGAGATGGAGGCTGAAGAGGAGGAGGAGGCTGAGGAGGATGAGGTGCAGGAGCTGTAGACTGTCGGGGCAACCCTGATTGACCTAGGGTCCGCAATCCTTGGCGTCGGGAGGACTTGTTCCGTCCCAAGGTCCGACTGGGTCCCGGCTTCCATTATGTTTACCCAGTGCGCCATCAGCGAGATGTACCATACCTGCCCACAAGCACATGTCCATGTGTCCGTAGTTTGGTGGACTTTCCCTGTAACTGCGTTGTTGAGGGCACGGCTAATGTTTTGGGACACATGCTTGGGTAATGCGGGGACGGCACACCGGGAGAAATAGTGGCAGCTGGGGACCGAGTACCGAGGGACAGCCGCCGCCATCAGGTTGCGGAATGCTTCCGTCTCCACGAGCCTAAAAGGCAACATTTCGAGCGCAAGCAGTCGTGAAATGTGGGAATTTAGTAGTGTGGCCTGTGGGATGTAGGCTGCATATTTGCGCTTGTGTTCCAAGGACTGGGGTATGGACAACTGAATGCTGTGCTGGGACAAGGACGTGGACGTGCTTCCTGATGCTGCTACTTGAGAGTGTGCAACGACAGATGCAGGTCAGGAGGCATCTTCGCATGCACCATGGACAGGGGATTGGCTTGCATGCACAACAGCGGAAGAAGCAGTGGTGCCACCCGCAGACACTGTTCATGGACCCTGGGGTTCGGCCCACAAAGTCGGGTGCTTTGTTGCCATGTGCCTGATCATGCTGGTGGTGGTCAGGCTGCTAGTTTTGCCACCCCTGCTGATGCTGGCCTGGCAAGTGGTGCAAATGGCCTTTTTGGGGTTATCGGCAGTATTTAAAAAACAACCAGACTCGGGAAGACCTAACAGTTGTACTGGAAACTTCCTTCGTGTTGGTGTTACGGGAAACGGTAGCCTGCCTTCTTTCTGTGGCCAACACACTGCTTCTTCCTGCCTTTTGGGGTGCTCTGCCTCCCTCCCCCTGTGTGCTGCTGTCCTCACTCTGCATGTCCTCCTGCCAGGTTGGGTCAGTTACTATATCATCCACCACCTCGTCTTCCACTTCCGCACTCTGGTCCTCCTCCTGACTTTCTGACAATTGTGTCTCATCATCGTCCACCTCTTGTGACACTTTCCCACCGTTGCCTTCGTTTCACCGTGGCTGCTCAAATATTTGCGATCTCCTCTTGCCCCGCTTCAAGTGGACCAGGCGAGAGGCCCGATTCTAAAAATGGAAAAGTGAACAGCTCTTCGGAGTGTCCAAGTGTGGGATTAGTTGTCTCTGGGCACTCGGCTTGGTGGGAGGAAGGAGGTTCAGGGTGAGTAACTGTGAGGGTCCAGACTCACAGTTGCTGAGACTTGACCGTGTGGAAGACAAGGTGGTGGTGGTGGATAGGTGACTGGAAGTGTTATCTGCTATCCCACCAATAACCTTTTGACACTGCTCTGTGTTTAATAGTAGTGTTCTACAGTCCCCTATTAATTAGGACAGGAAGGTCGAGCGAGAAGATGTGGATTTTTGTTGTGGCACAGTTTCAGCTTGCCCACAGACTCGGCCTCTGCATGCACCATCACCATCACGTCCAGTTCCCTGTCCCTTGCCACGTGCCTTGCCCATTTTAAATGGAGGACAATATCTTCCACGCTCACTACATGTTAAGGGGAGCGGTTGCAGACAACTTTATTTAATGGAACGCAACCGACCCCGGGGTCCGCGATGCAGCCTAGAGGACTGCTGCCGAACACTTCCCGGGTGGAAAGGCAAACGACAACTAAATGATATACCCTTCCGTGTTAACTTCACACCGGACAGGGTATAGCTGTACGCTCTATCTCCATTTACTGCACGGAGGAGAGAGCGACCGGCGACGCACCTAACAATAATCTTATCCCTTCGTGTTAACGCACATGGAAGGGTAAGACGGTACGCACAATCTCCAAGAACCGCAGGGAGACGTGCGTCCGTGGGAACAGCAGTAGCCCTGTCTTTGATACAGGCGCTACGCTATGGGGATTGGCGCTAAAGCGGTTCACACAATCTCCAAGAACCGCAGGGAGACGTGTGACCGGACTATGAGCAGTAGCCCTGTCTTCAGTACAAGCGCTACGCTATAGGAGGCGGCGCTAGCTTGCGGGTGATTCCCGCCGGGTATTCGAGCACTCAGCCGGCGTGCTACCGGACTGAGCAAACCCGCTCTAATAAACTCACAGGCGGCTCGGGGTGTAAGGCGAACCCCCTGGTCAGAGCCAGTCAGCGAAGCAAAGCTAACTGCCTCTATGAAGCTAACCTACCTCTATGGAGCTAAACCTGCCTAGCGGAAACTATGGCTCTTTGAGCCCGGAGTCAGCGTGCACACCACAAACAGCTAGCTCAAAAGATCTGAGCGCACCGCCATGTTTGTGGGCGGGCCTTTTAAAGATTAAGCCCTGCCCCACTGTCACACCATTGGTGACGACACTCGTGACCAATCAGGCGGTGCCAGGTCACCGGGTCAGGTGGGTGCCAAACCACCAATCATGATCCGCCAGGTCACGGACATGCTCAGTGCGGCGAATCCTGGACTTAGACTCCACGAGCCCTGTCTCCCTCTGCAGCCTATGCTTAACACTGCTAGGCACAGATGCCTGGGAGACAATCTGCAGGGCTCGTGGAACAGCTAGGCATTGAGGCTGATAACAATGCTGAGCAGTATCAGCCCCAGCTGGCCTGGAATGGGAAACCACAGAAGGTACTGGACCCATTTCGAATCCTGCCTAACATTACAAATGACTGAATTTGGAGCGAACTTATACAGTGGTGGCCAAAAGTATTGGCACCCCTGCAATTCTGTCAGATAATACTCAGTTTCTTCCTGAAAATGATTGCAATCACAAATTCTTTGGTATTATTATCTTCATTTGATTTGCTTGCAAGGAAAAAACACAAAAGAGAATGAAGCAAAAATCAAATCATTGATCATTTCACACAAAACTCCAAAAATGGGCCAGACAAAAGTATTGGCACCCTCAGTCTAATACTTGGTTGCACAACCTTTAGCCAAAATAACTGCGAACAACCGCTTCTGGTAACCATCAATGAGTTTCTTACAATGCTCTGCTGGAATTGTAGACCATTCTTCTTTGGCAAACAGCTCCAGGTCCCTGATATTTGAAGGGTGCCTTCTCCAAACTGCCATTTTGAGAGCTCTCCACGGGTGTTCTATGGGATTCAGGTCTGGACTCATTGCTGGCCACCTTAGAAGTCTCCAGTGCTTTCTCTCAAACCATTTTATAGTGCTTTTGGAAGTGTGTTTTGGGTCATTGTCCTGCTGGAAGACCCATGACCTCTGAGGGAGACCCAGCTTTCTCACACTGGGCCCTACATTATGCTGCAAAATTTGTTGGTCGTCTTCAGACTTCATAATGCCATGCACACGGTCAAGCAGTCCAGTGCCAGAGGCAGCAAAGCAACCCCAAAACATCAGGAAACCTCTGCCATGTTTGACTGTAGGGACCGTGTTCTTTTCTTTGAATGCCTCTTTTTTTTTTCCTGTACACTCTATGTTGATGCTTTTTCCCAAAAAGCTATACTTTTGTCTCATCTGACCAGAGAACATTCCTCCAAAACGTTTTAGGCTTTCTCAGGTAAGTTTTGGCAAACTCCAGCCTGGCTTTTTTATGTCTCGGGGTAAGAAGTGGGGTCTTCCTGGGTATCCTACCATACAGTCCCTTTTCATTCAGACGCCGACGGATAGTACGGGTTGACACTGTTGTACCCTCAGACTGCAGGGCAGCTTGAACTTGTTTGGATGTTAGTCGAGGTTCTTTATCCACCATCCACACAATCTTGCGTTGAAATCTCTCGTCAATTTTTCTTTTCCGTCCACATCTAGGGAGGTTAGCCACAGTGCCATGGGCTTTAAACTTCTTGATGACACTGCGCACGGAAGACACAGGAACATTCAGGTCTTTGGAGATGGACCTGTAGCCTTGAGATTGCTCATGCTTCCTCACAATTTGGTTTCTCAAGTCCTCAGACAGTTCTTTGGTCTTCTTTCTTTTCTCCATGCTCAATGTGGTACACAAAAGGACACAGGACAGAGGTTGAGTCAACTTTAATCTATGTTAACTGGCTGCAAGTGTGATTTAGTTATTGCCAACACCTGTTAGGTGCCACAGGTAAGTTACAGGTGCTGTTAATTACACGAATTAGAGAAGCATCACATGATTTTTCAAACAGTGCCAATACTTTTGTCCACCCCCTTTTTTTAGGTTTGGTGTGGAATTATATCCAATTTGGCTTTAGGACAATTCTTTTTGTGTTTTTTCATTGAAGACAAATTAAATGAAGATAATAATACCAAAGAATTTGTGATTGCAATCATTTTCAGGAAGAAACTGAGTATTATCTGACAGAATTGCAGGGGTGCCAATACTTTTGGCCACCACTGTATGTATATATATATATATGTATATATATATATATATATATATTTTTTTTTTTACTTGTAGGAGTTTTTCTATTCAGTGCAAATCTTTGTGACAGATGGACAGATATAACAGATGTAACCATGCTTAAAATGACAAGGGTATCACGATGCATAAAGAGATCTCAGCAGAGAAACAGAGAAAGGTACTAACAATACAAATTCAATAGCAATTGTTATGTTAAGTGTAAAGGGTTAATTTTCTGCGCCATGATATATTTCTTGTGTATTAGTTTAACAATGGCTACATCTCTATCTGCTAGGAGAATGGCAGAATGAGCTGCTTTATTTAGTGTCTGGACACAGAGCAATTCATTACGCTACTGTGAAAGAAATGAAAGTATAGTCAAGGAAAATGATCATTTTTGCATAGGACTGTGTCAAGTTTCCATAAATTTCTCATACATCGCATTTTTTAAGTTGTTTTTGTGTTTTTGATGTTGAATAGCCATATTCTAACTACAATAAATTAAAAATAAAATATTTTAGTCATTATTGCTCAATTTCTTAAATTATAATTTGCAAAGTTTAGCCAATTTCATTATAGAGCTATTAAATAATCTAAAATAAAAGTCGACTTTCACGACTTTCATTAAAATATTGCCTATTTTTCATTACAAGAAATAAATTACATACGGCAGAAGATAATTTGACAGTTGTGACTGCAGTTTTAATGCACAAGTTATCATGGTGTTGTCATATGAAATAATCTTTCATAGCCCTGAAAAGCTGTATATTGTAGATGTACTCCATGATCCTCAGGCCTTATTAAAACATATTTCAATAGGATTTCAAAGGAATAAAACCAGCAACAGCAGATTTATTTCTCCCGAATGTGGTGATGTCTACATCATCTGCAATCAAATGTTTATGAAGGAGATAGCAGCGTGACCAGATGTGAATATTTAATCCATGCAGATGAGTGACGATTTCAAAGGGATTTAAATAGTCATTTAATATTTAAAGCCTCTAGAAATTGCTAAAATGTATCCAGTTCATTGCAGGAAAATCTGAAATCCCCAAGGATTGCTGTATTCAGTGCATGCTGTATCACGATCTTTGGAATCTCAAGTAAATCTGCATGATTGTAAGAAAGAATGAAACATCCTTTTCACAATACAGAACAAGAAGGAAGCCCATGCTAACCTCATGACTGCTCAGTGAGCTTAGGGATTTGGGTAACTTCATATGAATACTGGTTAAATAAAGAAGTATTGATTAAGCCATGTTACAGTTCTAAAATTGGATTAAACTGTGTCAGCAAAGTGAGATCAGAAGATATATATTGATTGGTGTCCTTAAATTGTAAGGTTATTATTAGAGATGAGCGGGTCAGGCAAAACTCAAATTCACATATTTGCATGGATTTTCCCTTGAAATTGGATTCGAGGAGAAGTTATTCTTTGCAAATTGAATGTCCCTTATTATTGTTCTGTGGTTTCTTCAGAGCTCAGAGCATAATAAATGTAAGATGTAAAAGATAAAAAATTCTTATACTCTCCAGCCCCTCCGCTCCGCACCATCTCTCATCTTGGACTTCTAGCTCTGATGAGATCAGTGACAGTTTTGCGCAAGTGAATGTAATGTCTCAATGTCTTGAAATCACAATGTTCATCGTGAACTCACAACCTTATCCCGAGTCTCATCAGTGGCAGAAGTCCCTGCCAAGCATGACGAGGCTTTCAGTGCTCACTGCTGTGATAAGAAGATGCTGCAGGGACCGGACAGATGACGGTGAAGAGCGGAGTGGCCGCAGAGGATAACAGTAAGTTGAGTATAAGTATTATTTTTCTATTTTTTTACTTTTTGATCACCCTTTACGGTTCATCAAAATGTCCCATGTTCACCATTTTGCTCTGCACCGAAGCGAATGATAAAAAAAACAGATTTTTATAATATTCTAGTAGAATTCAATTCCACTTGAATATATTTGCTCACCTCTAATTATTATGGTTATATTATATTATTTATTATGAATATAATGCTCCTTCTTTATTTATTAACCAGTCAACATATTATTAACTTATATATCTTTACATTTTCATATCTAAGAAGTTGTTTTGAACAACACAACTCATACTGAGTGTTTCCTATGAAACTGATATTTCCTGCCCCTCTGTTCTTATTTCTGTCTATATTCTTACATTAATCCATTGCTCTCGAGGTCTGGTCTTCTGTGGCTGACATCTTGTTTACCAATGCTTCTCAGGTTTAGGCCTCTCTGCCTCTGATACTGTTTCATGAGTGTTGACTCACAACAACTTAAAGGGAATATGTCATTAGAACAAGATCTACTGTTTATTTATTTTTTTAAAAAATTTATTTTTTAAAAAGTTTTGGAAATGATTTTCTTTTCATATCATGATCTGTTAAAAACAAAATAAAAAATCTTGCACTTTTTATACTGGCTACACAGCTGCACACCTCCACTGATCTGCTTATAACTAAAAGGGAACTCAAATATAATATGCTATATAGATGTCAGAATTCCAATTGTCCTTCTATAGTTTGACTTCTAGTGGCTGCTATTGTTCACCTTAATAATTGTGCTGCAGTCCTACTTCTTACCACTGGAGGCTGCTATTGTGTTCTGTTGTGTATTGTGTTGAATATTGTGTCTACCTGTTAGATTAGTTTCCAGTCTCCAAGCTCCTGAACTTTCTTACCTAGATTGTTCTCCCCTATCTATGGATTGTTTCCTACAACTCCTTTTGCTAACTACAAGAACTTCTACTACGCTTGTTGTTCAGCCTTTGCTCTTTTGGCCACTGGTTTCCAGCAGTACTATGGCAGTATCATAACAATAGGCTTAGATACTCTTTAAAGTACTAAAATGGCTAATGTCTTCACTAGTGACCCAGTCTTTGCTTAGGTGATTAAAAGTTGTATATTTCTACCAACATGATTTTTACTACTGAAGAATGATGTAAAGATCAGTAGTCCAGATCAAGTTGCCCAATATCACTAAGCAAAACTACAGGACTGCTGTAATAAAAGATTAAAGGAAAACTGTCAGGCAATCCAGGCTTTCCAAACACCGGGCGGCATGAATCGCAGCCTGACTGCATGATTGTACCTAGGATATATTATTTTCTTAAATACTCCGGTACATAGCTTGAGACATATCAGTCACCTCTAGCAGTCCTAAGAACACCTGGCTGAGGCAGAGAGGGACTAATTTCGTTTCTCGCTATGGGCAGATCTTCAAAGTATACTTTGTCATGACTCTGTTTATGGATATCCCGAGGACAGGGGCTCCTTCTTTGTACCTAATGCTAGGTGCGCCCTAGCAATCTTGGCTCCTTGGATTACTTCTAATGGTGAAGACGCTCGGGCCACATACCTTGCTGAGCTCCTGAATCAGCCCTTAATCTGTTCCCTCCCCCACTTAGGGAAGTGGGGAGTAGTAGTGTATAAAAATACACAAACCAGACTAACAATAGAAGACATACAGGGATAAATTAAAATATAATTCACACAAATATGCACTTGCAAACAACAGAGTGGAACACCGATGAGTGAAACAAGGAAAAAAACAAATGAGAGGATGAGGATTTGCACACAGCAGAATCACCAAACAATAGTCTTTAGGCAAACACTCCAAATGCCTCCTCAAACAACCTACTCCTCCAGCTCCAGAACCAGGCAGCATGAAACTAACACTGGCAATCCCAGATTGCCAGAGGCGAGAATATAAAGCAGCGGGAAGTGGCCAAAACTGAACAGCTGAGACCATCCAAACAGGAAAGCTCCAGAAGGTCTCAACTGAACAGATTTACCCCAGTACTGCTAGAAGAAACCTGCACTGTTTAATATGATGGTTAAGTGCTTCTAATTAGTGCAGGAGTATGTGAAATCAGACGCTGTAGTCTTCCTACTCCTCTCTGTCGCAGTAAACCCATGATATACTTACTCTGAAATGCTGGAGTATTTCAGAGAATAATACACCTGGCAGTAATCATGCAGCCAGGCTGTGATAAATCCTGACTGAGGTTTGGGCAGTATGAATCGCCTGACAGATCTAACATGTTTTGCTACAGAGCCATGTTCTCAGAAGAGATGGACAAAATATGGATGATGTCTAGGTGCCAGACACGAAACCTCTTTATAGACCGAGACACATCATAATGCGGCGATATCTACTCACCTTTGATTTAGTGATGCCAAACAAAAAAATCTCCTTCCTGTGGAAAGGTCTTATTTTTACTAGACTAGCACAATATCATTGTTGCAGCATGACACACGCATGATGTCACGTCAAGCCAGGTATGGTCGGCTAATCAAAAGAAGAGCCAAGACAAGGAGGAAGCTTCCATCCACAGAATATTGATGTGGCCTCTGGACCAGGGTCCTGCAAATTGATTCGCTCCTCTCTATTTACAACTATATTACTGACTAGAAAAGGTCAGATTAATTAGAACTTTTTAATTCTGTGAAACTACTTGTTTATATTAACTGAATCAATTGCTATATTTTAAGCTACAATTATAGAAGTGATGATTGACTCTTCTTATCACAATAAACCAGTATGAATATGTAAATATAATTATTGTCTAAATATATGATACCTTAATTTATGGTTACGAAATTTGTTAAATTAAAAATCCTTTTGGCTTATCCATAATGGACCCAAAGAAATAGAGGATTTATTTATTTAGGTTGTGGTAGATCCGCTTACTCGGCTGCACATGGAGGTAAACTCTTTAAATTTTCACTTGGTTTATTATGTGGCATAAACCAATGCAAAGTTCATGAAAATAAACATAGCCAATCTGGCATAACGGCAACACAAATTAAGAAAATGTCCAGCAAATGTCCTTGCACCAGCCGGCGTCCTGCCACTCAGGATTAGCAAAAACACACGGTTCAGGTAAGCACAACTAAACATGAGCTCCTCACTCTGGAGCTGATCTCCAGGTACTGAGCACCTCTTGAGTCAAAAGGCTGTTTTTGTATAGCCCCTAAACCACACCCTGGAGAGTTGATAGGGTGGATAGCTTCCCTCCCAGCACTTAGCTATACACCTGTAAAGCATGCCCTTGTAACTCTGGCTATTAACCTTCTCTGCACCTAACGTGCAGGAGAAACCTCCATGTTTTACATGACTGAAGCAAAAAGTCTCAGAGATATGTATATCCCCTTCAGTATTCTGCCAGTGACCTTGTCACATATTCCCCCTTCTGCCCAAAGCCAGGCGTTTGGGCACCTTCATACACCAGACAGGGAATTCTAGAGAGGGCATCAGCATTCCCCGTGTAATTTCCCAGGCTTATGCTCCACGTGGAAATTAAAGTCCTGGAGACCTAAAAACCACCTGATCACCCGGGCATTCTTACCCTTCTTTTCCCTCAACCACCTCAAAGGGGCATGGTCTGACACAAGCTTAAACTTCCGGCCTAATAGGTAATATCTCATTGTATCTACGGCCCATTTTATGGCTAAACACTCTATTTCCATTATCACGTAGCTCTTCTCGCAGGAAGAGAGCTTCCGTCTCAGATAGAGAAAGGGATGTTCTTCCCCATTTATCTCCTGAGAGAGCATGGCTCCTAAGGCCAACTTCTGAAGCGTCTGTGTGGACCATGAACTCTTTCTCAAAGTCTGGTGCGACCAGGACTGGTTGCCTGCACAGTGCCAGCTTCCGTTGTTGGAACGCCGTCTCCGTTTCATCTGTCCATTTCACCATTATTGAACTGGTCTTTGAGGAGGTCCGTAAGTGGATCGGCCATCATGGCAAAATTTGGAATAAACTGTCGGTAATATCCCACCATTCCCAGGAACGCTCACACTTGCTTTTTGGAGAGCGGTTGCTCTGGATTGCTTCCACTTTATTGACTTGTGGCTTTATCTTGCCTCTCCTGACGAGCCAAGTACTTAGCTTCTTCCTTTCCAACTGCGCTTTTTTTGGATTTACTGTTAATCCCGCCTTCCTTAGAGCATCCAGAATCACCTGTACCTTAGGTAGATGACTAGCCCAGTCTGGGCTAAAGATTACAATGTTGTCAAGGTAGGCTGCGGCATACTTCTTATGTGGGGCTAGGATCCGATCCATAGCCCCCTGGAAGGTGGCTGGGGCCCCCTGCAGTCCGAACGGCATCCGAGTGTATTGGAAACACCCATCAGGTGTCGAGAAAGCAGTCTTCTCCTTGGCCATCTGAGACTTGGGGATCTGCCAGTAGCCCTTCGTCAGGTTGAGGGTGGTGATATACTTCGCCGGTCCAAGCCTCTCGATGAGTTTGTCGACGCGGGGCATCGGGTATGCGTCACACTTGGACACCTCATTCAGCCGGCGGTAGTCATTACAAAACCTCCACTCCCCGTTTGGTTTTGGCACGAGGACGACGGGACTCGACCATCAACTCTTTGACTCCTCTATCACCCCGAGGTCTAGCATCCTTTTCACCTCGGTTGAGATCACCTCTCGGCGTGCTTCAGGAATCCTGTAGAGCTTCGAGTTCACTCATATATGCGGCTCTGTTAACATGTCGTGATCTACTACCTGAGTACGCCCCGGCAACTCTGAGAACAAGTCACGATTCCACTGTAACAGTTCTCGACATTGTTGCTTCTGGGCCAGCAACAGAGTCTCTGCTATCGTGACCTCTTCCATCTTGCCTTCGGGAGCGGCTCCCAGGCAAGGAGCTTCCATCAGTTCCCAGTCTCGCCACGGCTTGAGCAAGTTCACATAGTACACTTGATGCGGCTTTCTTCAACCAGGTTGGTGGACTTTACATTAACTTTGCTGATTTCACATATTTTGACAAATATGGAGCCAGAACCTCTCCCCACTGTTCTGGTGGAAGTCTCTTTCGTTTTGCTACCCGTTCAAAAACGGTCAGAAATGCCTTCACATCATCCCCTGGGGTCATCTTTTGCATGGCTCGTCTTACCGTTTTCCGGACGTATGAACCATCACCTGGACTTGGGGGAGGGGCTGCTGGCCTCCCACGAATCGCCTCTGCAAGTAGCTCAATCTGCTGCTGCTGTCGGTATTGGTCTTGCTGATGCTGCTGCTGTTGACAGAGCTGGTCTTGTTGCTGCTGCTGCTGTTGTTGGATCTGTTGCATTAGTAGTTTATTTGTCTCCTGCTGCTGCTCCCATTGCTGTGGCTGTATGTTCTGCTGGCTCTGCAGGTGCTGCTGCATGCTCTGCTGATACTGCTGCATGCTCTACTGGTGCTGCTGCATGCTCTGTTGGTGCTGCGCCTGCTGTGCCTGCAATAAATGCTTAAGCAGGTCCTCCATTTTGTCCGGCGTCACTTGCTGACTTACGGCAGCCTTCACCCAGGACATGCTGTGCCTCTTCCAACAGTCACACGTGTTCTCTGGGAATGTTGCCCGCACTTTTAACGCCAACTGTGGTAGATCCGCTCACTCGGCCGCACATGGAGGTAAATGCGGATTACTGTCTCTTTAAATTTTCACTTGGTTTATTATGTGGCATGAACCAATGCAAAGTTCATGAAAATAAACATAGCCAATCTGACTTAACGGCAAAACAAAGTAAGAAAATGTCCAGCAAAAGTCCTTGCACCGGCCGGCGTCAAGCCATTCAGGATTAGCAAAAACACACGGTTCAGGTAAGCACAACCAAACATGAGCTCCTCACTCTGAAGCTGATCTCCAGGTACTGAGCACCTCTTAAGTCAAAAGGCTGTTTTTTTTATAGCCCCTAAACCACGCCCTGGAGAGGAGATAGGGTGGATAGCTTTCCTCCCAGCACTTAGCTATCCACCTGTAAAGCATGCCCTTGTAACTCTGGCTATTAACCCTCTCTGCACCTAACGTGCAGGAGAAACCTCCATGTTGTACATGACTGAAGCAAAAAGTCTCAGAGACATGTATCTCCCCTCCAGTATTCTAGTATTCTACCAGTGACCTTTTCACAAGGTAGTATTCCTCTCGTCAACTTTTCTTATATCTACTTAGAGGATCTTTATATATATATATGAATATATTAACAGAACAGTAGGAATACAACTAGGTTTTCCATGTTTATATTTTAAAGAATAAATAAATTAATTGCCCATCTTAAGAAATGAATGAAGATGCTGCTCTATACATAACATGATAAAAGTATACTTCGGCACGCAAAAAAAATGAAGAAAAATTAGTTTCTCATGCAAAGAAATGTTTTTTATTCCTTAAAAGATATATCAGCCAACATTTCGACCTCTTTATCAAGGAATTCTGAAAGTATATACAATTATCGACACATAACACGTAAGCAATGTTTAGAAAGACATCCTAGCATGCACAGTCATGGACGAAATTGTTGTCACTCTTTAAATTGTTCCAGAAAATGATGTATTTCTACCAGAATATAATTGCAATTACACGTTTTGTTACACACAAAGGAAATAGGCATTTGTACTGTATATTGGAACAACACAAAAAGAACAGGAAAAAAATGTATTTTGTAAATAGAAGAAGGGAAAACCTTGTTGCATATTTATGTTCTTCTTATACTATATATAGTGTTGAGCGATACCTTCCGATATCGGGAAATATCGGATCGGATTGGATCGGACCGATACCGAAAAAGTATCGGATATCGCCGATTCCGATACCGGAAACCAATGCAAGTCAATGGGACATAAATATCGGAATTAAAATAAACCCTTTCTTTCCTTGTAGGTTATTTCTACATGAAGGAAAACAACTAAGAATAATGTAGAATGTATTGGGGGAGGTGGGGGAGACAATAAAGGCATAGAGGTTTAGCCCAGTCAAATGGAATAGCAGGAATTAATATTTTTTTATTATGTTCTGAGTTACGGAAATATTAACTATGTTAAGTATTTTTATATTTTGTCAGATATTTATGTTTCACTACTTCCATGCTCTTCACCTTCTTTTTTACTTCTCCCACACTTTCTCCTTCATCATCCTCAGCATCTTTTTCATCCACTTCTTCTTCACCTTCTTCTTCTTCACCTTCTTCGTATTATTCTTTTTTTTACATTCTTCATATTCTACTTCTTCATCTTCTTCATATTCTTCTTCTTCATCATATTCTTATTTGTGACAGGCATTCCTGTAGTTGTTATCTATAAAAGGTTGGACATTACACCTTTCGTTCTGCCCGTCACAAAAGATTTACAACAGGATTTGTCCGCGTTCAGTTTGGCCTGCAGCAGCAGGTCTTTTCCAGGGGCACCACGAGGAGGAACGGACTCACCCCCATACACTGCTTAGTCATCTTCTGCTTATAATTTAGATATTATCTTTTGCTCTGATTTTTAGTCTTATGCTTAATGTTCTTCCGCTTTTTGTTCTGCAGCTTCTTGTATTTCTGCTTCTTGGTTTTCTGTCTCTTGTTTTTCTGTATCTTGGTGCTTGTCTTCTCTTCTTTGTCTTCTTGGTCAACTTCTTCAGGGTCATCTTCTTGGTCTTCTTCGGGGTGGTCTTCAGGGTCGTCGTCTTCGGGGGTCCTCGTCTTCGGGGTCCTCGTCTTCTTCGGGTTGGTCTTCTGGGTCCTCGTCTTCGGGGTCCTCGTCTTCTTCGGGGTGGTCTTCAGGGTCCTCGTCTTCTTCGGGGTGGTCTTCAGGGTCCTCGTCTTCAGGGTCATTGTCTTCGGGGTCCTCGTCTTCTTAGGGTTGGTCTTCAGGGTCCTCGTCTTCAGGGTCCTCGTCAGGGAGATCCAGAGTGATTACCAAGAACCATTTCAAAAAGCTTGAACTTGGAAATGTAGCAGAAGGTACAAGAAAGCTGAGGAACTACCGAGGACCAGCTGACGGTACTGGAACCCGGATGGATAGCAGAAGGTACAAGAGCCAATGGAACTACCGAGGACCAGCTGATGTTACTGGAACTCGGTTACTAAGCAGGAGGTACCTGTGCCAGAAAGCACTACCAAGGACCAGCAGACGTTGGTGGAACTTGGATACCGAGAAGGAGGCACCTAATCCAAAGGCACTGCCGAGAACCAGCTGACGGTACTGGAACCCGGATGGGTAGCAGAAGATACAAGAGCAAATGGAACTACCGAGGACCAGCTGACGGTACTGGAACCCGGATGGGTAGCAGAAGGTACAAGAGCCAATGGAACTACCGAGGACCAGCTGATGTTACTGGAACTCGGTTACTAAGCAGGAGGTACCTGTGCCAGAAAGCACTACCAAGGACCAGCAGACGTTGGTGGAACTTGGATACCGAGAAGGAGGCACCTAATCCAAAGGCACTGCCGAGAACCAGCTGACGGTACTGGAACCCGGATGGGTAGCAGAAGATACAAGAGCAAATGGAACTACCGAGGACCAGCTGACGGTACTGGAACCCGGATGGGTAGCAGAAGATACAAGAGCAAATGGAACTACCGAGGACCAGCTGACGGTACTGGAACCCGGATGGGTAGCAGAAGGTACAAGAGCCAATGGAACTACCGAGGACCAGCTGATGTTACTGGAACTCGGTTACTAAGCAGGAGGTACCTGTGCCAGAAAGCACTACCAAGGACCAGCAGACGTTGGTGGAACTTGGATACCGAGAAGGAGGCACCTAATCCAAAGGCACTGCCGAGAACCAGCTGACGGTACTGGAACCTGGATGGGTAGCAGAAGGTACCCATGTAAAAAAAAAGTTCAAGGCCGCGAGCCGGCCGCAGTTACCAAAACCCACAGTCCTACAGAGGGTGCTTGTCCTATTGGCACTATGGAACCAGCCTTCATTGCCAGATCCCGCAGCCCACATAGGAGTCACCTAAACTGCAGGCACCATAGAGTCGGCTAACCCGACCGCAACACGACAGGACAACGCATTGGAGGCAAAGTGACGTTGACACTACCCGGAAACAGCTGGCGTGCTGGAACCAGGCTGGGCAGGAGGGAGTACCCGTGCCAAAGACACTGCCGAGAACCAGCTGACGGTACTGGAACCCGGATGGGTAGCAGAAGATACAAGAGCAAATGGAACTACCGAGGACCAGCTGACGGTACTGGAACCCGGATGGGTAGCAGAAGGTACAAGAGCCAATGGAACTACCGAGGACCAGCTGATGTTACTGGAACTCGGTTACTAAGCAGGAGGTACCTGTGCCAGAAAGCACTACCAAGGACCAGCAGACGTTGGTGGAACTTGGATACCGAGAAGGAGGCACCTAATCCAAAGGCACTGCCGAGAACCAGCTGACGGTACTGGAACCCGGATGGGTAGCAGAAGGTACCCATGTAAAAAAAAAGTTCAAGGCCGCGAGCCGGCCGCAGTTACCAAAACCCACAGTCCTACAGAGGGTGCTTGTCCTATTGGCACTATGGAACCAGCCTTCATTGCCAGATCCCGCAGCCCACATAGGAGTCACCTAAACTGCAGGCACCATAGAGTCGGCTAACCCGACCGCAACACGACAGGACAACGCATTGGAGGCAAAGTGACGTTGACACTACCCGGAAACAGCTGGCGTGCTGGAACCAGGCTGGGCAGGAGGGAGTACCCGTGCCAAAGACACTGCCGAGAACCAGCTGACGGTACTGGAACCCGGATGGGTAGCAGAAGGTACAAGAGCCAATGGAACTGCCGAGAACCAGCTGGCGGTGCTGGAGCCCAGGGTAAATACTAAAAACAGAAGAGCCAGAGGTGTATTTGGAGGAGGTTTTAAATCCGTACTACAGTGGATGTGGACAAAGCAGGAGAATTTGCCGGACACACAGCTGGGGATCATCTGACGTTACTGAATCCCAATAACACTGGAGCAAGCGTTGACTGTGCAGACGGCACTTCTGAGCAGCAACTAGCGGTATTGGAGCCCAGGGTAAATACTAAAAACGGAGGAGCCAGAGGTGTAATTGGAGCAAGTTTTAAATAAGTAGCACAGTGAATATGGACAGAGCAGGAGAAATTGCCGTGAACACAGCAGGGGAACAGCTGACGTTACCGAACCCCAATAACACCGCAGCAAGTGTTGACTGTGCAGACGGCACTTCCGAGCGCCAACTGGCGGTGCTGGAGCCCAGGGATAAGAATGAAAACAGAGGAGCCAGAGGTGTAATTCGAGCAACTTTAAAATGTGTAGTACAGTGGATGTGGACAAAGCAGGAGAAATTGCCGTCCGCACAGCAGGAGAACAGCTGACGTTACTGAACCCCAATAACACGGCAGCAAGTGTTGACTGTGCAGACGGCACTTCCGAGCGCCAACTGGCGGTGCTGGAGCCCAGGGATAAGAATGAAAACAGAGGAGCCAGAGGTGTAATTCGAGCAACTTTAAAATGTGTAGTACAGTGGATTTGGACAAAGCAGGAGAAATTGCCGTCCGCACAGCAGGAGAACAGCTGACGTTACTGAACCCCAATAACACGGCAGCAAGTGTTGACTGTGCAGACGGCACTTCCGTGCGCCAACTGGCGGTGTTGGAGCTCAGGGATAATACTGAAAACAGAGGAGCCAGAGGTGTAATTGGAGCAACTTTAAAATCTGTAGTAGTGAGAATGTGGACAGAGCAGGAGAAATTGCCGTCCGCACAGCAGGGGAACAGCTGACGTTACTGAACCCCAATAACATGGTAGCAAGTGTTGACTGTGCAGACAGCACTTCCGAGCGCCAACTGGCGGTGCTGGAGCCCAGGGATAAGAATGAAAACAGAGGAGCCAGAGGAGTAATTGGAGCAACTTTAAAATGTGTAGTACAGTGGATGTGGACAAATCAGGAGAAATTGCCGTCCGCACAGCAGGAGAACAGCTGACGTTACTGAACCCCAATAACACGGCAGCAAGTGTTGACTGTGCAGACGGCACTTCCGAGCGCCAACTGGCGGTGTTGGAGCTCAGGGATTACAGTTCAGGTGGTAGAAACATGAACAGAACAGGAGACCTGGATACTGTTGCCAACCAATTATTTATTCTGGAAGAGGACTGGCAAATTCATGAGAGATCCAGGCCTTGTTCATTTTGAGAAAAGTAAGCCGGTCAACGTTATCGGAGGATAGTCGCATGCGACGGTCTGTTAGTACACCACCTGCGGCACTAAAGACGCGTTCCGATAATACACTAGCAGCAGGGCAAGCTAGCACCTCCAGTGCATACTGACTAAGCTCTGGCCATGTATCCAGCTTACAGACCCAAAACTTGAAGGGAGAAGAGCCGTCTGGGAGTACACTAAGAGGGCAAGACATGTAGTCTGTCACCATCTGACGGAAACGTTGCCTCCTGCTGACTGGAGCTGTCTGTGATGGTGTAGACATTTGTGGCGGCGGGGACACAAAACTTTGCCACATTTCGGCCATACTGGTCTTGCCTTGTGCTGAGGCGCTGCTTCTGCTCCCTCTTTGTGCAGAGCTTCCTCCACTGCCTCGACGCACTGAGCTGCTTTGTAAAGCACTAGCAGCACTGCTCTCGGTTGGAATGGAGAACATGATGGAATGCACCAGTGCGTCTTGGTACTCCCGCATTTTACGCTCCCGGTTCAATGGTGTTATGAGGCTTTGTAAGTTGTCCCGGTAGCGAGGATCTAGGAGGGTGGACACCCAATAATCAGCCGTGTTGAGAATGTGGGCGATGCGGCGGTCGTTTCTGAGGCACTGCAGCATGAAATCAACCATGTGCTGCAGACTGCCAACTGGCCAAGAAACGCTGTCCCCTGCTTGAGGCGTGATCTCTGCCTGCTCTGCATCACCCCACCCTCGCTCTAGATACTGACTACTAGAGCATTGTGTACCTCCCTCCTCTGGACAGATGTCTTCCTCATCCATTGACTCCTCCTCATCCTCCTCACAAAGTGTCCCCTGCCTAGGCCTTTGTGAGGAACCACGTTGCGCAGACTGTAGAGAAGCAGATGGCATTTGTGACTCCTCATCCTCCACCTCTTCCAAAACCTCGTCCCTTAGTGCTTGCAGTGTTTTTTCAAGCAGGCAGATAAGGGGGATAGTCATGCTGACTAGTGCATCATCTGCACTCGCCATCCGCGTGGAATAATCGAAGGCACGCAAAACGTGGCAAATGTCCTTCATAGAGGCCCACTCAGTGGTGGTGAAGTGTGAACGGCGCGCACTGCGACTTGTTTGCGCCTGCTGCAGCTGGTACTCCATTACTGCTGCCTGCTGCTCACACAACCTCTCCAACATATGTAACGTTGAATTCCACCTGGTGGGTAGGTCACATATGATGCGATGTTCCGGAAGACATAATTGGCGCTGCAGAGCTGCAATGCGTGATCTTGCATTGCTGGAACGCCGCAAGTGAGCGCACTCTATGCGGACCTTGTGAAGCAGTGCATCAAGATCCGGATAGTCCCTCAAAAAACTCTGCACGACCAAGTTGAGCACATGTGCCAGACATGGGATGTGAGTGAGGTTGCCTAGGCCCAGAGCTGCCACCAGATTTCGGCCATTGTCACACACTACCATGCCTGGCTGGAGATTCGCTGGCACAAACCACACGTCACTCTGCTGCTTGATGGCATTCCAGAGCTCCTGCGCTGTGTGGCTTCGATTCCCCAAAGAAATTAATTTTAATACGGCCTGTTGACGTTTGGCCACGGCTGTGCTCATATCGGTCATCATAACAGGTAACCGTTCACGGGTCGATGTGGAGGTAGACCGTGACGGCTCCTGCAGCGCTGATTCAGAGGAACTGGAGTATGAGGAGGAGTCAATGTGTACAGACTGGATTCCTGCAATCCTTGGAGTTGGCAGAACACGTACAGCGCCACTCTCAAGATCTGTACCCGGCTCCACAACATTTACCCAATGGGCAGTGAGGGAAAGGTATCGTCCCTGTCCATGCTTACTGGTCCACGCATCAGTGGTCAGGTGGACCTTGCTACTGACGGCGTTTTGTAGCGCATGTTTAATTTTTCCCTCCACATGATGTTGCAGGGCAGGGACGGCTTGCCTGCTGAAATAAAAGCGGCTGGGCACGTTGTATTGTGGGACTGCCAATGCCATAAAGTTACGGAATGTGTCAGTCTCCACCAGCCTGAATGATAGCATTTCAAGGGCCAGTAGTTTAGCAATGCCAGCATTCAGAGCCTGTGCTCGGGGGTGGTTTGCCGAGTATGGGCGCCTTTTCTCCCATGCCTGTGCTAACGATGGCTGTAGACTGGCCTGGGAGTGTGAGGATGACTGGGAAAGTGGTGCTGTGGGTGGAATTACACTGTGTCTCTGTACAACAGTGCCAGAGATTCTTCCATGGCGATCCTGTGAGGAAGCCGAACCAGCTGTGTGTGAGCTGGAGGAAGAGGCTACAACACGAGCTGAAGAGGTGGTAGGTGGCGCTGTAGGTTGGCCTAGGTCTTCAGTGTGTTTGTGTAACTCCACCACGTGCTTGGTCCGCACATGTTTCCACATATTTGTGGTATTGAGGTTGCTGACACTTTTCCCTCTTTTCACCTTCTGATTACACAGCTTGCATTTGACAAAGCAAATGTCATCTGCAACTGTGTCAAAAAAGGACCAGGCACTGCAAGTCTTGGGAGCGCCCGCTTTGGATTTTGGAAGAGCCATGCTCCTAATGGGTGCCGAAGTGGAGGCTACAGGCAACCAAGTCTGCCCCCTCCCTCTCCCTCCTTTTTGGGCCGTTCGGGGAATCTCTTCCTCAGAGCTGCTCCCACCACCTTCCTGTCCCTCACGCCATGATGGGTCAAGGACCTCATCATCTACACCACCCTCTTCAAACAACTGCTTCTCCTGGGTAGTCTCGACAGCACAGTACGCACCAGAAAGTGGCACCTGAGTCTCATCATCAGATGCGTACTGAGGTGTGCTGCTGACCATAGGCACTGGCCCACCCGCCTCTTCAGATTCAGAGAGACAAAACGGTTGCGCATCACTGCATACTACCTCTTCTTCAAATTCTCGAATTCTGCTTGGCTGGCCCCCTCTTTCCAAGCCAAGAGATTCAGAGAACAGAAGTAGAGATGGCTCCTGTCCAGGGCTCTCTGACTGCCTGGGAAATTTGGCAGGTGGTGAAGAGACAGATGGGTGCTCTTCAGTGCTCAGGACCTGAGAGGATCTGGAACTAATTGAAGTCGATGCGTTAGCTGCCATCCATCCGACAACGGCTTCAATTTGGTCCTCGCGCAGCAGTGGGGTACGGCTAGCTCCTACAAAGCTGCGCATAAAGGACTGTTCCCTGGTAAAACTGGGGGATGCTGAGTCACTGGTGCCCGCAGCAGGCACAGAATCCCCACGTCCTCTCCCTGCAGGCACAGAATCCTCACGTCCTCTCCCTGCAGAAACTCCACGCCCACGCCCACGACCACGACCACATGCCTTACTCCCTGCCTTCTTCATCTTGGTAGACTGATAAAGATAGGCAGAAAAGTACTAAGGGCTTAGTGTGCTTATTCCTGAACAGCTGCTAACAGGTATAAGAAACACTAATTTTATAAAGTGTGGACTAGACTTTAATATGAGCTAATGTGGCCTACACAACTGTAAAGTGGAGTGTTTGGTGAACTTTATTTAGGTTTTTTTTGTCACAAAAAGACACTGGATGTGCCTAAAGATGTAATAACGATAGTATCACAAACTTTTTGTAGCTATTACAATGTAGGAAGGTAACCTACAATGCAATAGATGAGGCTGCAAAAAATAGGCTAATACTAATCTGGCTGGGGCTGCAGGGCCCAATGCTGCAGAAAGGCTCCTCTATCTACTCCTATATAGTGTGTTTGGAATCAATTTAGCTGAATATGGATGGAACCACCACACTAATAGGAGATATCAGGAAAAATTATGAATTGGCAATAAAGGACAATGTATGAGGCAGTGACACACACTGAGTGCACTACAACCAGACGGGGTTGAAGCACACACTACAGGGTGAGCTGCACTCACACACCAGACCTTGCAGACAGCGGTGAACAGTACAGATGCAGAGCACTGTGCACTAGTGCTGCAAGACGGAAAAAAAATTCTCTATCTACTCCTATATAGTGTGTTTGGAACCAATTTAGCTGAATACAGATGGAACCACCACACTAATAGGAGATATCAGGAAAAATTATGAATTGGCAATAAAGGACAATGTATGAGGCAGTGACACACACTGAGTGCACTACAACCAGACGGGGTTGAAGCACACACTACAGGGTGAGCTGCACTCACACACCAGACCTTGCAGACAGCGGTGAACAGTACAGATGCAGAGCACTGTGCACTAGTGCTGCAAGACGGAAAAAAATTTCTCTATCTACTCCTATATAGTGTGTTTGGAACCAATTTAGCTGAATACAGATGGAACCACCACACTAATAGGAGATATCAGGAAAAATTATGAATTGGCAATAAAGGACAATGTATGAGGCAGTGACACACACTGAGTGCACTACAACCAGACGGGGTTGAAGCACACACTACAGGGTGAGCTGCACTCACACACCAGACCTTGCAGACAGCGGTGAACAGTACAGATGCAGAGCACTGTGCACTAGTGCTGCAAGACGGAAAAAAATTTCTCTATCTACTCCTATATAGTGTGTTTGGAACCAATTTAGCTGAATACAGATGGAACCACCACACTAATAGGAGATATCAGGAAAAATTATGAATTGGCAAAAAAGGACAATGTATGAGGCAGTGACACACACTGAGTGCACTACAACCAGACTTGGCTGAAGCACACACTACAGGGTGAGCTGCACTCACACACACAGACCTTGCAGATAGCGGTGAACAGCACAGGGAACTGTGCACTAGCACTGCAAGGCACAGTGATTTAGAAAGTAGCTTGGGTAAAGCAGTATAGAGCAAATAGGTAGCTAAAACTGTCCCTCAGAACAACAGCGTCCTATCCCTAACTGAATTCACAGCAGAGTGAGCTCAAAATGGCGGCGGTGGCTTTTATAGTGCATCATGACATCATTTCAGCAGCCAATCACAGCCATGCCATTAGTTAAGATGCCTACATGCCTAACAGGATGTGCCCACACTTCTTAGGATCCTCATTGGCTGAATAAAATGAAAATGTCTCATTGCATTATGGGAACTTCCGATTCCGGTATACGATATTGCAATAGTATCGGAATTAAGTATCGGAATTCCGATACCGCGAATATCGGCCGATACCCGATATTTCAGTATCGGAATGCTCAACACTAACTATATATAAAAATCTGCTAAATAGATATAAGTATAGTTGATGATAACTATACAAATAAATCCTCTATTTCTTAGCATTCAATATGGATAAATAAGAAATATTTTTGTTTAAACACATTTCATAGCCATAAATGTAAGTATTATCTACAGTGCCTGGAAAAAGTATTCATACCCAGTGAACCTTTGCACATTTTTTCATGTTACACCCACAAACTTAAATATATTTTATTGGGATTTCATGTAATATAATAACACGAAGTAGCAAATATTTATGAAGGAAATTATACATGGTTTTCTAAATATTTTAAAAATATAAATCTGAAAATTGTGACATGCCTTTGTATTCAGCCCCGAGTCAATACTTTTTAGGACCACCTTTCGCTGCAGTTACTGCTGCAAGTCTTTTGGGGTATGTGTCTATCAGCTTTGCACATCTAGAGGCTGACATTTTTGCCCATTCTTTTTTGCAAACTAACTCTAGCTCAGTGAGTTTGGATGGAGAGCATCTGTGAGCAGCAATTTTCAAGTCTTGCCACAGATTCTCAATGGGATTTAGGTCTGGACCATGACTGGGCCATTCACACACATGAATATGCTTTGATCTAAACCATTCCAATGTAGCTTTGGCAGAATGTTTAAGGTCGTTGTTCTGCTAGAAGGTGAACCTACGCCAGGGTCTCAAGTTTTTACAGCCTTTAACACTAGAACTACTGATGGAGTCATTTTGACTCCTTTCATTTTTTATTTCTCTTCTGTGACTACATTTTTCAGAATTCCGGCTTGAAACTCGGTGACTTTTCCTCAAATATGATGTGAAAAAAGATTTTGTGAGAATAAATAATTTTGGTGAAAAATTTGCGCGTTTTTTTCAAAATTTACCAAGAACTACTGAAGGGAGTCATTTTGACTCCCTACTATATTTTGAGGTCCTTTTGTCACTAAATGTTGCTATAAAGTTTTGTGCATAATTTTTTCACTCTGTCTTATTTACCCTGATGTTCATATAGATGTAGTTCAATTTACATGTCAACTTTTCACATTTTCCTTGTGTTTTACCTGCTTGTATTACTGTGTAATGCTGAACAAACGCTATCTGATGAGGAGCTAGATGCATTCATTGCGATATTCTATGCTCATGGAATATCTGGCACGAACCGTCACTCGATTAGCAGTATTTGATGTAATGACAGGGGAATACCGTTTTGCAAAGCGACAATGTCTAGGGACCGCGTTGTTGAAATTATGAGGTTTCTCAGATTTGATGAGAAATCTACTCGATCGGAGAGACTGCAAACGGACAAGTTTGCTCTATTTTCTACTGTGTGGGACAGGTTTATTGAAAATTGTATTGCGTGTTACAAACCTGGCCCATACATAATGGTGGATGAGCAACTTTTCCCAAGCAAAACTAGGTGTCCATTCACGCAGTACATGCCTTCCAAACCAGATAAATATAGCCACAAATATTGGCTAGCTGTTGATAAGAGGAGCAAATATCTGGCAAATGGCTTCCCTTATCTAGGCAAAGATGACACACGCCGTGCTGAGGACCGTTTAGCTGACCATGTGGTAATGAAGTTATTGGACCCGTTTTTGAAAAAAGGTCGCAATGTTACAACCGATAATTATTTTACTTCAGTAAAATTAGCTAAACAGTTAAAAAGCAAAGGAACAACCATCGTGGGAACACTGAACAAGATAAGGCGAGAAGTGCCTAAAGAAATAAAATCCATGAAAGAGGAATTGTACAACACTAAAGTGTTTAGAAATGAAGACAATTTTACACTTACAGTATATCAAGGAAAGCCCAACAAAAATGTTGTCATTTTGAGTTCCGTCCATCCAGATGTTGTTGTTGTGTCTGATTCCGCTAAAAAAACTCCAGAAACGGTAAAGTTTTACAATGAAACAAAATATGGAGTAGATGTAGTAGATCAGATGGCACGAAAATATACCACACGAACATGCACAAGGAGATGGCCTGTTCATGCATTTGAAAATGCCTTAGACTTTGCGGGTATAAATGCATGGATAATATTCAAGGAGATTACCCACCAAAAAATGTCACGCAAGGCATTTTTGCAAACGCTTGTGAGAGAGTTGAGTGGTCCTTATGTCACAGATAGGGAAAAGGGTTCCACGTCCCAAGTTTCTACATGCTCAGAAGTGATGGTTCAAACAAAATTTTGCCAGATCAAAGAAAAGTGCAAGAAAAATAGATCTGTCGGAAATTGTAAGACTTGTGGTAAGTCTTTGTGTGGGCAATGTACTGCCATAAATCAAAGGCAATGCCTAAAATGCGAAACACCAAATGTTTAGAAGGTGAATTCTGCGCCATATTTTCATTTTTATGCTCCTCCACCTACATTTTCTCTGCTTTTTGTTCTTCAGTTGTTTATATGTGTGCACTTGAATAAAAAAAAATGTTTGAAAAACGTCTATTATAATTATTGTTATTTTCTGTAGAAAAATAAGAAAAGCAGAAAAAAAACAATCAAAAGCATTACTGTTGGATCTCACAATAATAATACATTACAAAAAATATAATTATTAATAAATAACCACAAATGAAACTCTAAAAATAAACGAAAACAAGCAAGGAGTCAAAATGACTCCTTTCAGTAGTTCTAGGCGGGGTCACGAGTCCAGTAGTCCTAGTGTTAACAAGCTTTCCTCCAGGATTTCTCTGTATTTAGCTATATCCATCTTCCCATCAACTCTAACCAGCTTACCTGTCCCTACTAAAGAAAAGCATCCCCACGCCATGATGGTGCCACCACCATATTTGATGGTGGGGAAGATATTTTTAGGATGATGTTCAGTATTAGATTTCCACCACACATAGCGTTTTGCATTTAGCCCAAAAAGTTCTCATTTGGTCTCATCTAAACAGAGCACTTTTGTCCACATGCTAGCTTTGTCCCCTACATGGCTTTTTGCAAACTGCAAATGGGAATTCTTATGGTTTGATTTAAAAAATTGCTTTCTTCTTGTCACTCTTCCATTAAGGCCAAATTTGTGGAGTATATGACTAATATTTGCCTGTGGATAGATTCTCCTAGCTGAGCTGACGATCTCTGCAGCTCCTCCAGAGTGACCATGGACCTCTTGGTGGCTTCTTTGATTAATGCTCTCCTTGCATAGGATGTCTGTTTACAGGGATGGCTACGTCTTGGTAGGTTTGCTGTTGTGCCATGCCCCTTCCATTTTTGGATGATGGATTGAACAGTGCTCCATGAGATGTTCACAGTTTGTGCTATGTTTGCTGTTTTTTATAATGCTGTTTGATCCCTAATGTTTGCAAACAAACCTCTGAGTCCTTCACAGAACAGCTGGAGTTATACTGAAAATAAATTACACACAGGTGAACTCAATTTACAAATTTTATTAATTTTGGAGGTAATTCGTCACTCATAATTTTATTTAGAAGTATCAGACTACAGAGATTGAATACAAATGCACGTCACAATTTTCAGATTTTTTTTTTTAATATTTTGAAAATATGTATCTTTTCCTTTACACTTCACAAATACTTGCTATTTTTTGTTGATATATCACATGAAAACCCTATAAAATAGATTTAAATTTGTGAGTGTAACATGGAAAAATGTAGAAAAGTTTACGGGGTATGAATACTTTTTTTAAGGCACTGTTTATAGAACATAATTATATCTTCATTGTCATACTAGTTTATTGTGATAAGAAATGTTAATTATCGCTTCCATAATTCTAGTTTAACATATAGTGTTTGATTCATTTAATAAAATTGAGGTGTTACACAGTATATATACTGTATATATAATATATATAATAATATGATGATAGTTTTGTGTATCTGGTCAAGATCATGGACAGCTCCAATTATGAGTCGGAGTCAGAGTCGGTGTCATGGAAATTGAGGAGTCGGAGGTTTGGTTTACCGACTCCACAGCCCTGGTCATATCACACAAAATAGTTAAAGGGAATCTGTCAGCAGGTTTTTGCTATGTAAACTGACTACAGCATGCAGTAGGGGTTAAAACACAGAATTCAAGGATGTGTCACTTATTCAGCTGTGTGGTGTTGTTTACTTATACTGAAGCTTTAATCATCTTGTGATTAACATTGCTATGATTAGCTGGCTGCATGCTTGCAAGTATGACTCCGCCCCCTTCTGTAATAAGCTTCTCAAGGTCTATAGCTATGTACACAGAGAACCTAGTGTGGTAGCTGTGTTGTATTGCTAAATCTAAAAACTCTGATTGTGTGAGATCGACTGCACCCAGTAAACTAAGTGATACATTGTTGGATTCAGGGTCTCTTTGCCTACATCATGCTGATCTCAGATGTCTACTTTATATTGGCATATTTTTTTATATATACATTTTTTTTGGGGAAGGGCCTTTAAACATTTTAACTGTTCAAGTTTAACTGTAATTTAAATTTAAAACTTTCCGGAACCAATTTTTTTAGAGAATAATTCAGTTTTCAAGTGACTTTGAAAGGGCTATATATTACAGATTTTCACAAATCACCCCATTTTATAGCGCAGACTTTATAGTGTTTACAGGATTCAGGAAGTTTCTTCACCCTTTGTGTTTCACTGGAATTAAAGTAATATGGATGTAAAGTTTAAACATTTCCTTTTTTTCTCACACTTGATTTTTCTTTTTTTTAATTGTGCCTAATCAATTTTTGTTCAGTGTTTATAATCTATCAGGTGGTTTTCATGTATAAAAGAAAAATGATCGAGGTTTTTTAACCACTTTACAGCCTGTGCCATATTTGTACGCAACAGGCTGTAACCCCCGGTTCAGTGAGGGCACCGGCGCAGAACCCGCACTGAACCGGACACACGTCAGCTGATTCTTACAGCTGACATGTGCCTGCAACAGCCATGGGTGGAATCGCGATCCACCCGCGGCTGATAACATGTTAAATGCCACTGTCAATCTCTGACAGCAGCATTTAACATTGCCGCGCCGGAAGCGCGTCACTTACCCCGCCCATCTGTGAACCCATCGCTTGATCGCGGGTCACCGATACATGGGCATGACAACCCTAGGTCTGCAGCAGACTCCAATAGTTGTCATAAGCTGATCACTATGAGCGCCACCTAGTGGTCGGCGCTCATAGCACAGGACCATTTCTGCTACATAGAGGTGATCTGCTGATCACCTCTATGTAGCAGAGGCGAGAAGCTAGAAGTGAAAAAAAAATGTTTTTAAAAATATTAAAAAAATTTCAAAAATATAAAAATTTAAATCACCCCCCTTTCGCCCCATTCAAAATAAAATAATAATAAAAAAACCCCACATACATATATTTGGTATCGCCACGTTCAGAATCTCCCAATCTATGAATATAAAAAAAGAATTAATCCGATCAGTAAACGGCGTAGCTAGAAAAAAATTCTAAACGCCAGAATTATGTTTTTTGGTCGCCGCAACATTGCAATAAAATGCAATAACGGGCAATCAAAACATCGTATCTACCCCAAAATGGTATCAATAAAAACTTCAGCTCGGCGTGCAAAAAATAAGCCCTCACTCGGCCCCAGATCCTGAAAAATGGAGACGCTACGGGTCTTGAAAAATGGCACCATTTTTTTTTTTTTAGCAAACTTTGGAATTTTTTTTCACCACTTAAATACAAAAGAACCTATACATGTTTAGTGTCTACGAACTCGTAATGACCTGGAGAATAATAATGGCAGGTCAGTTTTAGCATTCAGTAAACGTGGTAAAAAAAAATAAAAAAAAACATCTGTGGTATTGCACTTTTTTTTGCAATTTCACCACACTTGGAATTTTTTTCCCATTTTCCCGTACATGATATGGTAAAACTAGTAATGGTGTTGAAAAGTAGAACTCGTCCCGCAAAAAATAAGCCCTCACACGGCCATATTGACCAAAAATAAAAATGCTATGGCTCTGGGAACAAGGGGAGCAAAAAACGAAAATGCAAAAACGGAAAATCCCAGGGTTGCGAAGGGGTTAAAGCTTTTCTTAAAAAAGGAAAGCTTTTATTATCTATTGCTCAATAAAGCACGGACAGCGCTCTGATGACAGACAGATGACATCCAAATGAAATGTTTTTTTACATAGATCTATTCATATAAATTAATGAGTTTCAACTGAAAATAAAATCAAAACTGACATATCTAATGATAGAACTCGTACGAGATTTTAAAAAAAGTCTGATTGAGGCCTAAGGCCTAAAAAACACGTTTGTGGATTTGGGGACGTTTTTATTAGGATTATTTTCATTCACCTTTTCCGTTTGGAGATACATTGAGGTGTCAAAATACCAGAAATATGCCTTAAGTTACCAATTGAAATTCTTTAGAAATTAACACATTTTAGAAACTTTACCCCTCCAGTAATTTTTCTAGGGGCGTATTGAGCATTTTTAAGGCTCATTGAAATTTCATAATTTCTTTTATTTTTACCACTGAGCTGACAATGTGAAAAATTACATTTGTTCCAGTAATATGTAGCTGCAGTTAAAAACTTTTAATTTTCACAACAATGTAACAATAATTTTTTTTTCCATAGCTATGCCAACTCTCCTCATGTTTTGCCTGGTTTGTGCGACTGTGAAAGAGCAATCAACTAATTATTATATTCTATTTCGCTACATGTGATGCAAATATTTTGCCTCAAAACTTAACAGAGCTCATGAGCAACAGAGCCCACTCGTGGACTAATTTGATGATTTAAACAATATTGGTTGACAATTTCAGAGGTTCAAGTTGAAAAAAATTAAAAGAAACCCCTATTTTGAAACCACACCCCGTAAAGCATGCAGGAAGCATTTTGACCCCACAGGTGTCTTCTAGAAATTAGTCTAGAATGTATTTTGAAGAGTGAAAATTCCTATTTTTACATTGTTACACCAAATTTATATATTTTAACACAAAAAAAATCATTATGTCACCATAACTGGAAGCCATAACTTTTTTTTCTTTTCTTGACATCTGTTAGAGTATTCATTTTTTGCAGGATGAGTTGTAGTTTTTATTCGTACAATTTTGAGATATATATGATGTTTTAATCACTTGTTATTGCTATTATTTTTTGTGAGGCAACTTGAACAAGAAGCAGATATGACATCTGCTCTTCCTAGTGTGGGTTTAGTTCTTAATACCAAACCATACACCTGCCGTGGTACAAAGACAGTTCTTTTTTTTGTCTGCACTAATATGGCTGTACATCTTGGGAAGTTAAGTATTATAATCTGTGGAATTTATCACATGACTTGGTCCTTTAAGTACAGTTTATTTTACAGCCATCTATGTGAAGGTGATCATATGTGGGATGTTCATTAAACCTCTGATAATAAAAATACTTTACCCAATTAGAAAATCAATTTTTAAATAATTGTTAGCTATTGCATCAACTCATTAACCCCTTAACAACATCTGACGTACTAATACGCGTCTGTGCCCTGGGACTTAAGAGCCAGACCCGTATTAGTACGTCATGGCGATCGCGCGCGCACACAGGCTGTGCGGGCGCAATCGCCGCCGGGTGTCAGCTGATTGTCACAGCTGACACCCGATACTATGTGCAGGGAGCAGCCCTGCACCGCTCCCAGCACATTAACCCCCGCGATGCTGCGATCGAAGTCGATCGCAGCATTGCGGGGGCAAGGGGAGGTGATCGCAGATACTCACCTCCTCTTCCGGCTTCCAGCGCTGTCTGCAAAGGCTTCCCGGGTGTTGCCATGACGACCCGATGTCGTCATGACAACATCCGGGTCACCAGGCAGCAGGAAGATTGTTTGGACATGCGCAGTGCGTCTCCAAACAATCTTCTCCCCGTCCAGCGCTTACAGCCTGCATGGCACAGGGATGATGCTGCATTCCTGTGCCATGCAGGCGATCAGAGAAAAAAAAATCAAAGTCCCAGAGTGGGACAGAGTGAAAAAGTGTAAAAACACCCAGAAAGTGAAAAAAAAAAAAAAAAATTGCAAAAAAATCAAAACAAATAATCCACCAAAAATAAAAATATAATGTACCCATCAATAAATATTATTATAAAAAAAACAATAAAAGTACACATATTTGGTATTGCCGCGTCCGGAACAACCTGACCTATAAAACTGTCCCACTAGTTAACCCCTTCAGTGAACACAGTAAAAAAAAAAAAAAAAAACGAAGCAAAAAACAATGCTTTATCACCATACTGCCAAACAAAAAATGGAATAACACGCTATCAAAAAGACAAATATAAATAAAAATGGTACCGCTGAAAACGTCATCTCATCCCACAAAAAACAAGCCAACATACAGCTCCATCAGCCGAAAAATAAAAAAGTTATAGCTCTCAGAATAAAGCTATGCTAAAAAATATTTTTTTCTATAAAATTGCTTTTATTATGTAAAAGTGCAAAACATAGAAAACAGATATAAATGTGGTACCGCTGTAAATGTACTGACCCGAAGAATAAAGCTACTTTATCAATTTTACCACACGTGGAACAGAATAAAAAAAAAAAAAAAAAACACAATTCCCGAATTGTTGGTTTTTGTTTATTCTGCCTCCCAAAAATCGGAATAGAAAGCGATCAAAAAATGTCACGTGCCTGAAAATGGCACCAATAACAACGTCAACTCATCCCGCAAAAAACAAGCCGTCACATGACTGTCTGCCAAAATCTGGAAAAATTATAGCTCTCAAAATATGGCGATTCAAAAACTAGATTTTACAAAAAATGCATCTTTTAGTGTGTGACAGCTGTCAGTCATAAAAACCCCATATGATTCTGGTACTGCTGTAATCACATCGACCCGAAGAATAAAGTCGTCTAATCACTTATACCGCACGAGGAACGTTGTCAAAAGTAAACTCTTGGGTGAGGATTGGGCTAGGGTTAGGGCTGGGTTTGGGGTTACGGTTGTGCTAGGGTTAAGGTTGTGCTAGGGTTAGGGTTGTGCTAGGGTTAGGGTTGTGCTAGGGTTAGGGCTGGGGTTGGGGTTAGGGTTGGGGTTAGGGTTGTGATGGGGTTGGGATATTTTTCAAAAGAAAAAAAGATGACGATATGGCGACTAGTGTTGAGCGCAAGTGCTCGCTACTTGAGTTTGCATCGGGTGCTCTGGTATGCATTGAGTATCGTGGGTATTTGAGTGACATGCTCGAGTCTCTGCCCCATAGGCTTCGCGGCCAAAAAAACTTTACAGGGATTGCCTGCCATGCACGAGCGATCCCCGCATGTTTTTTTTTGGGTGTCTAATAACCGTGAAACATGCGGAGCAGGGACTCGAGCATGTCACTTGAGCACACGCTGTACATGGTGCATACCTGAGTACCCGATGCAAACTCAAGTAGTGAGCACTTGCGCTCAAGACTAATGACAACTTATTCAATATGATGACCTAATGTAAACAAATTCTGTGTCGTACCTCTGGGTTCAAAATGTTCACTATACACCTTAATAAAATCCTTGAGGGGTATAGTTTCCAAAATGGGGTTACTTGTGGAGGAGCTCCACTGTTTAGGCACATCACGGGCTCTCCAAACGCAACATGGTGTCCGCTAACAAATTGAATGGAAAATCGGCTCAAATTGTTAGCGGACGCCATGTTGCATTTGAAGAGTCCCTGTGTGCCAAACATTGGAGCTCCCCCACAAGTGACCCCATTTTGGAAACTAGACCCCCCAAGGCACCTATCTAGATGCATAGTGAGCACTTGGAACCCCCAGGTGCTTCACAAATTGATTCATAAAAATGAAAAAGTGTTGTTTTTTTTCACTTTTTCATTTTTACGAATCAATTTGTGAAGCACCTGGGGGTTCCAAGTGCTCACTATGCATCTATATAGGTGCCTTGGGGGGTCTAGTTTCCAAAATGGGGCCACTTTTGGGGGAGCTCCAATGTTTGGGCACACAGGGGCTCTCCAAACACAACATGGCGTCCGCTAATTATTCAAGCAAATTTTACAATCAAAAAGTCAAATGGCGCTCCTTCCCTTCCGAGCCCTGCCGTGCGCCCAAACAGTGTTTTTTCCACACATATTGGGTATCTGCATGCCCAGGGGAAATTGCACAACAAATTTTGGGGTCCATTTTTTCTCGTTACCCCTGTGAAAATAAAAAAAATTGGGTCTAAAGTAACATTTTTGTGAAAAAAGTTAAATGTTAATTTTTTTCTTCCACATTCAAAAAATTCCTGTGAAGCACCTGAAGGGTTAATAAAGTTCTTGAATGTGGTTTTGAGCACCTTGAGGGGTGCAGTTTTTAGAATGGTGTCACTTTTGGGTATTTTCTGTCATAAAGACCTCTCAAAGTGACTTCAAATGTGATGTGGTCCCTAAAAAAATGGTTTTGTAAATTTTGTTGGAAAAATGAGAAATCGCTGGTCAACTTTTAACCCTTATAGCTCCCTAACAAAAAAAAATTTTGGTTCCAAAATTGTGCTGATGTAAAGTAGACATGTGGGAAATGTTATTTATTAACTCTTTTGTGTGACATATCTCTCGGATTTAAAGGCATAAAAATTCAAATTGCAAAATTTTCGCCAAATTTCCGTTTTTTTTCACAAATAAACGCAAGTGATATCAAAGAAATTTTATCACAATCATGAAGTACAATATGTCTCGAAAAAACAATGTCAGAAACATGGGGATCCGTTGAAGCGTTCCAGAGTAATTACCTCATAAAGTGACAGTGGTCAGAGTTGTAAAAATTGGCCTGGTCATTAACGTGCAAACCACCCTCGGGGCTTAAGGGGTTAATTGGTGAACACTCAGCTATTTCCTGCAGTCCCATAGAAAACCAAATTAATGGAGATCAAGCATGTGTACCTCATCTGCTGATTCTTGTTCATAGGTTCCAGAGTCCCATTATTGGTCCCTGTGGATATGGAATAATTGAGCGAATTTAGAATAAACCTTTAAACCAAAACTAAGCAAAATTACTGCAAAACTGTACAACCAGACAGTAAATTCATGTATATCCTGTTATATATTGACATTGATGTATTATAGTAACAGACTATTCAGTCAATAATTATTGACTTTTGACTTACATTGTTCACAATGTGTTCAACATACATTCCTAGGAGAAAAAAAAAGAGTATAATGAATAATATTCAAGGATTAATGCAGAACTGAAGAAACAGCTTAAGGGGTTCTCCATCAATGTGATACAATGTCTCCTATCACATAATTCAAATTGAAGCTCATCCTAATCACATTTCAGGATGGGCTGCAGTCTGAAGAAACACTGCTCTAGACTTGCGGCTCAACTGACAAAAGAGCAGCATTGTATATACACATATCAGGGAGCTACCGCAGCAGGGCTGTCCCATGTGACAGCCCTACTGACTGATTGCACATGGAATACAGAGGCTGGAGATAAAATAATTTGCGCACAGTCATTTTCTCCAGCTTCAGTCCTTCGTGCGCAGTCAATCAGCAAAGAACATATATCTTCTCATGTCACAGCCATTGTATGGCCGCTCACTGGTATGTCTGTTTTCTATTCTGTCATTTTGACAGTTGAGACACAGGTCTAGAGCAATGTTTCTTCAGTCTGCAACCCATCATGACACATTACTAGGGCGGACTGCATTTTGAATTATATAAGTGCCATTTTATCACATTTTTTGAGAACCCCTTAAATTGTTTCTTTAATTCTATACTAATCTTTGGATGGATTATACATGACCAGGATGGGTTGCAGTTTGAATCATGTGATGGGGGCCATTTTTTCACATTCCTTAAAGCAACACATATACTCATTTAGTGTTTTTTAGTACAGCTCAGAGACATTTCTTTCAATAGATTGATACTCCAATACCAGAAACAGAGTATAGACAGGTGTGCTGCTGAAGAGAGCATGCACCACCTATAAGACAGTTAATGACCCCACTTGTTCCAAACGGTTCAAAAACACAGTGTGAGTATGCAATGGAGGTGCTACCTTCAGAAAAAACTAAGAAATTCCATCAATGCAATAGGTAATAAAGCTGCACTCACCTTCTTCATACAATAAAATGTCCTTTATTTCATCATAATGGTAAAAAACAGTGTAAAGCAGGGAGTACGGAGAGGAGGAAATGACGACAGGTGTTTCACGCTTCTATTAGCGTTTCGGCGGGTCCATGTCATGTCAAAAAGATGAAAAATAATGTATAACATAAATACATTATATGAGATATTTGGTTGATATTTTTTTAATTTTTGTCCTTTCTGTGAGTTGTTTTTAATTTTAGTGTAGGGACTCGCAAGCATGGGGAACCTTAGCGTGGATTGCGAGCTTCCGTATTTTGGCCAAAATATCAACCAATACCTCATATAATGTATTTAGTGTTAGAATCTATGTTTTTTTACTATCGGCCATCTTGTTGTGGTTTGCTGGCTTCTAGTCTTTTCCTCTGGTGCTGGGTTTCTTGGTCACGTGATCTCTGCACTCTTTATTACCCAGCACCTGACCCCCATTCCCTGCTGGACATCAGTGTTGTAACGCTCGTGCTCTGGCTAAGTAGCCTGGTTTAGTTCTTCTTGCTTTGGACTATTGTTATCTTGGGACTTCTTGTTGCACCAGTTTTGCTTCCTTTAATTTTCGTTTCTGCAACTAACTTTTCTGTTAGGAGGTCTCCTGCTTTTGCTTTTAGGATCCCCTTACCCCGTCCTACAGGTCTTTGTTTGAGTTCAGTGCAGGAGTTTTGGTGGGGCTATTCATAAGGAATAGGGCACCCACCCCAGTGTAGGGTAAAGCTGAGTCTCAGTGCAGGGACAGCTTTTCCCTCCTATTCCTTAGTTCTAAGTTGCAGAACCTAACATTTAGGCCCTTTAATGTTGGTTGGGGAATTGGGGCATCTGTCATGTGGGGTGCACGTACAGTAAAGACCAAAAGTTTGGACACACCTTCTCATTTAAAGATTTTTCTGTATTTTCATGACTATGAAAATTGTACATTCACACTGAAGGCATCAAAACTATGAATTAACACATGTGGAATTATATACTTAACAAAAAAGTGTGAAACAACTGAAAATATGTCTTATATTCTAGGTTCTTCAAAGTAGCCACCTTTTGCTTTGATGACTGCTTTGCACACTCTTGGCATTCTCTTGATGAGCTTCAAGAGGTAGTCACCAGAAATGGTCTTCACGTCACAGGTGTGCCCTGTCAGGTTTAATAAGTGGGATTTCTTGCCTTATAAATGGGGTTGGGACCATCAGTTGTGTTGTGCAGAAGTCTGGTGGATACACAGCTGATAGTGCTACTGAATAGACTGTTAGAATTTGTATTATGGCAAGAAAAAAGCAGCTAAGTAAAGAAAAACGAGTGGCCATCATTACTTTAAGAAATGAAGGTCAGTCAGTGCGAAAAAATGGGAAAACTTTGAAAGTGTCCCCAAGTGCAGTTGCAAAAACCATCAAGTGCTACAAAGAATGAGAACCGCCCCAGGAAAAGAAGACCAAGAGTCACCTCTGCTTCTGAGGATAAGTTTATCCGAGTCACCAGCTTCAGAAATCGCAGGTTACCAGCAGCTCAGATTAGAGACCAGGTCAATGCCACACAGAGTTCTAGCAGCAGACACATCTCTACAACAACTGTTAAGAGGAGACTTTGTGCAGCAGGCCTTCATGGTAAAATAGCTGCTAGGAAACCACTGCTAAGGACCAGCAACAAGCAGAAGAGACTTGTTTGGGCTAAAGAACACAAGGAATGGACATTAGACCAGTGGAAATCTGTGCTTTGGTCTGATGAGTCCAAATTTGAGATCTTTGGTTCCAACCACCGTGTCTTTGTGCGACGCAGAAAAGGTGAACGGATGGACTCTACATGCCTGGTTCCCACCGTGAAGCATGGAGGAGGAGGTGTGATGGTGTGAGGGTGCTTTGCTGGTAACACTGTTGGGGATTTATTCAAAATTGACGGCATACTGAACCAGCATAGCTACCACAGAATCTTGCAGCGGCATGCTATTCCATCCAGTTTGCGTTTAGTTGGACCATCATTTATTTTTCAACAGGACAATTGTAGCGCCAGCGTCCCTGCCCTCTGCTAGGCAGGGACGCTGTTCCCCTCACCTCCCTACTCCGTGCCCGGCGTCCTCCTCCCGCTCTGCTGGCAGCGCGCGCTCCTTCCCGGCCACTGTGCTTAGGGCGCACGCGCGCGCGCTCCCTCCCTCTTAAAGGGGCCGCGCGCGCCGTCCTAAGGAGTCCCCGGCCAATGGCCGGAGGACTTCACCATATATAAGGCACCTCCTCCAAAATGGAGGTGCCCGAGCAATGTTGTTGCACTGTTCACTACTCTGCTTCAGCCCTCAGGTCCCGTTGCCAGTTACCTGCCAGTTACCTGCCAGTTACCTGCCAGATTCCTGCCTGATTATCTGCTACCTGCCTGCTAGTCTGAGGTCCGACGGTCTGCCTTACTACTCCTGTCAGTCTGTCTAAGGACCAGCCTGCCCGCTCACCTGGGAGCGCACACCAGCCACCTGCCTGCTTGCCTGAGGTCCGACGGTCTGCCTTACAACTCCGGTCAGTCTGTCTATGGACCAGCTTGCCCGCTCACCTGGGAGCACACACCTGCTACCTGCCTGCTAGTCTACCTGGAGGCTCCGCCGTCACATGCTGTGACCACCTGCCTGTCCAGTGACTCCTGCTCGCTCACCTGGGAGCGCTCATCTGCTGCCTGTCTGCTAGCCTACCTGGAGGCTCTGCCGTCACGTGCTGTGACCACCCGCCTGTCCAGAGACTTCTGCCCGCTCACCTGGGAGCGCTCATCTGCCGCCTGTCTGTTGGTCTTCCTGGAGGCTCCGCCGTCACATGCTGTGACCACCCGTTTATCCAGAGACTCTCGCCTGCTCACCTGGGAGCTCAAGTCTACCATCAGCCGCCACAGGTCGTACCAACCCTTAACCCAGAGACTGCCCCGGTCACTTGCCGTGATCATCTGCCCGTTCACCCAGAGACTGCCCCAGTCACTTGCCGTGATCTCCTGCCCGTTCTTCCAGAGACTGTCCCGGTCACTTGCCGTGACCATCTGCCCGTTCACCCAGAGACTGCCCCAGTCACTTGTCGTGATCTCCTGCCCGTTCTTCCAGAGACTGTCCCGGTCACCTGCTGTGACTGCCTGCCTGGTCGCCACCCGCTCCCTTACAAGGACTGCCCCCTTGTATAGTAGCTCAGAGGTTCCGCCTCCCAGACCCGTTACAACAATGACCCCAAACACACCTCCAGGCTGTGTAAGGGCTATTTGACCAAGAAGGAGAGTGATGGGGGGCTACGCCAGATGACCTGGCCTCCAGTCACCAGACCTGAACCCAATCGAGATGGTTTGGGGTGAGCTGGACCGCAGAGCGAAGGCAAAAGGGCCAACAAGTGCTAAGCATCTCTGGGAACTCCTTCAAGATTGTTGGAAGACCATTTCCGGTGACTACCTCTTGAAGCTCATCAAGAGAATGCCAAGAGTGTGCAAAGCAGTCATCAAAGCAAAAGGTGGCTACTTTGAAGAACCTAGAATATAAGACATATTTTCAGGTGTTTCACACTTTTTTGTTAAGTATATAATTCCACATGTGTTAATTCATAGTTTTGATGCCTTCGGTGTGAATGTACAATTTTAATAATGATGACAATACAGAAAAATCTTTAAATGAGAAGGTGTGTCCAAACTTTTGGTCTGTACTGTATATAGTGCCGGGCAGCAAGCTCGATTTAAAATTATGGGCGTCATTAATAGGCTGTAAGCCAGACACTGTGCACCACACTTATCTGTGTGACTGGCGCCCTATACAAACCGCATTTGTGTGCATTTATAACACTACACAGCCACTCCCATATCTGCCAGTTCATGGAGGGTGGGGCTGTCGCATCAGTATTCTGCACCTGTGCTGCCCTATCTTTATCATGGAGGTCTGCTGCATCCTGCTTGTGCTTTGGTAATCTGACCTAGTGTTGGTAAGGCTGGTTTTTATCTGTGATCTTGTTTTTTTAATTTTTGTCCTTTCCGCGAGTTGTTTTTAGGTATAGACTTTTAAAATTATGCTCCCTGATGAAGAAAACTATGTGATTTCTATATTGCAAGAACTTACATATTAGGGGGTTTCATTGTGTTGTGATTTTATAGGATTAAAGCTAATGAAGGACAAGGTACATTCCAGGTCATCATCTAAGTGTTCCTTGCACTGCCTGAATATTGTTTTGAATAAAACTAACTCATTATTATTATCAGACTAATGTGGAAAGAATTGGGCAAGCAGTGTTTTCTTGAATTTTAATGAGAACATATTAGTTAACTATAGCTCAAAAGGTACAATAATTTCCCTTTAGCCTTATTAAAATACTAAATGGACACTGCTCAGAAGCATTCTATTAAATCTTTTCATAGCTAAAACCTTTGTACTCTTTACAAAGCAATTCACAGACTTTGTTGGACACATTAATGATAGATGTTTTATTAGCCATTTAGTCATTGATGTTACTTTATAGTGGACCATATGAAAAGAAGTTCTTTTAAAATGTAAGATGTTCTTGTACTCCATAAGCTTAGTAAAAAAAACTAGAGCACATAGACAGGTTACATTACCAAGGATATGTATTTACTAGTGTTGAGCGAGCACTAAAATGCTCGGGTGCTCGAAGCTCGGGCCGAGCTCGCCGTGATACTCGGGTGCTCGACCCGAGCAATGAGCCCAATGTTAGTCTATGGGAGACCCGAGCATCTTTGCGGCGGCACCCCCGGCAGTCTGTAGAAAGCCTAAAAAGTGCCCAAAACGATAGTGACAGTGCTCAAAAGACATGGGGACAGCATGGACATCGCCCCAGGAAGCATTTCTGACCCCCAGGTCACTGCTGTCAACAACGTCGTCAGAGGTATTAAGCCACTTTTACAGGGTCACAAGAAAACGTTCAAAAATGAAACTGAAAGTGCTTTCCTGTGAAATATGTTAAGGAATTTCCTTTCCAGGGAAAAGACTTGTGTATAAGGTAAAATAAATAACTAAAAACAAAAATACTCCTCCACACCTTGGGCTATGTTCACAAGTAGCATTTTTTTTTTCGTTTTTGCACTTCTGTATTGCTTTCAACCGTGAAAATGCATTCACCGGGAAATGTCATTTTAACATTTTACAACCTTATCTGGCCATGTGCTGTGTGACACATGCATACAGTGCTGAAAAGACATGGGAATAGCGTGGGGAAGACCCCTGGAAGCATCTCTGACACCCAGGTCACTGCCTAAAAGTGTGCCCATCAGAAGTGATCCTTGCCGCATCAGAAGATGCAGACTTGCAACTATCCCCGTGCAAGTCCTTCTCCCAGAGCAGTGTTCAATTGTACCTCCCCCATTCCTTGCAATGCAAGCGCAAGTATGCAGCCTGCCACCCACCCACCCCCAGGCGGCAATAGCATACTGCTAGCTTGCTTAGGCTCTTTCACAGCTGTCCACAACTCACAAGCAGTGTGAGGTTTCTCACCTAAGCTTATGAGTTTCAGCACAGCCAGTTGCCGCTTGGCGGAGGCAGTACTGCAGTGCTTCCAGCTTGTAACTGATGTGGTGATATCAGAGATGGAGGCTGAACATGAGGAGGAGGAGGATGATGCGCAGGAGCTGTACACTGTGGGGGCAAATCTGACTGACATAGGGCCTGCAATCCTCGGTGTGGGGAGGATGTGTTCCATCCCAAGGTCCGACTGGGTACCGGCTTCCACTATGTTTACACAGGGTGCCGTCAGGGAGATGAACTGTCCCTGGCCACAAGCACTTGTCCACGTGTCCGCTGTCAGGTAACTCTCCCAGTAACTGCGTTGTTGAGGGCACGGCAGATGTTTTGGGACACGCGCTTGTGTAGTGCGGGGATGGCACACCGGGCAAAACAGTGTCGGCTGGGGACCGAGTACCGAGGGACGGCCACCGCCATAAGGTTGCGGAAGGATTCCGTCTCTGCCAGACTAAAAGGCAGCATTTCCAACGCAAGCAGTCGTGAAATGTACGAATTTAGGACTGTGGCCTGTGGGGCGTTAGCTGCGAATTTCCGCTTTTGTTCAAAGGTCTGGGATATGGACAATTGAACGCTGCGGTGGGACGTGGACGTGGACGTTGATGCTGTTTCTTGAGAAACTGCCATAACAAGTGAAGACTGAGAGGAGGGGGCATCTTTGCATGCAGTATGGACAGGGGATTGCCTTGCTCACACAACAGGGGGATCTATTGCATGCACAACAGCGGAAGAAGCAGTGGTGACACCCGCTGACACTGGTCATGGACCCTGGGGTTCGCCCCACAAAGTCGGGTGCTTTGCTGCCATGTGCCTGATCATGCTGGTGGTGGTCAGGCTGGTGGTTTTGTCACCCCTGCTGATGCTGGCATGGCAGGTGGTACAAATGGCCTTTATGGTGTTATCAGCAGAGTCTTTAAAAAAATTCCAGACTCTGGAAGACCTACAGGTTTTACTGGCAACGTCCCTTGTGTTGGTGTTACGGGGAACTGTTGCCTGCCTTCTGTGTGTGGCCACCACACTGCTTCTTCCTGCCTCTTGGGGTACTCTGCCTCCCTCACCCTGTGTGCTGCTGGCCTCGCTCTGCATGTCCTCCTGCCACGTTGGGTCAGTTACTAGATCATCCACCACATCCTCCTCTTCCACTTGCGCACCACGATCCTCCTCCTCACTTCCTGGCAATTGTGTCTCATCATCGTCCACCTCTTGTGACAAATTGGCAGCGTCGACTTCCTGTGGCCGTGGCTGTTCAAATATTTGGGCATCGCTACATGGGATCTCCTCTTCCACCACTTCAAGCGGAGCAGGCGAGGGGCACAAATCTGGAAATGGACCAGTGAACAGCTCTTCAGAGTGTCCAAGTGAGGGATCAATTGCTGTCTGACGACACTCGGCATGGTGGGAGGAAGGAGCATCAGGGTGAGGAGGAGTATGCGGTCGAGACTCACGGCTACTAAGATTTGACCGTGTGGAAGACAGACCGGAGGTGGTGGTGCCCAGGTAACTGGAAGTATTATCTGCTATCCAATTAATAACCTGTTCACACTGATCAGTTCGCAATACTGGTGTTGTTCTGTGCTTCCCCAGTAATTCGGTCAAGAAGTGGGAGCGAGAAGATGTGGCTGTTGGTTGTGGCACATTTTCACCTTGGTCACGGCCCCGTCCTCTGCACGCACCATCACCAGAACATCCAGTTCCACGTCCCCTGCCACGCGCCTTGCCCATTGTAAAGGAAGTAAAATAGCTTACACTCGCACTATCAATGGAAAAAGGGTAATAAAAAGCAGATTAGAACCGTGGAAGAGGAAAACCACAGTTCTATATCTCTGGTCTACACCCGACTCTTTTAAACAATCTGAACAATCAGGGAGAAGCTATTTCTGTTTTTCTTTACGGAAAAAATAACAAAAGCTGGAAAATAGAGATTTTTTACTTTGGAACAGCAAAACCACAGTTATAATTTACAGGTGTATACCAGACTTTTTTAAATATATATATTTGCGGCTGAACAGTGAGCGACACACACAAACTGTTTTTTTTTTGGATACAAATGGCCCAAAAGTGGATAATACAGAGGTTTGAACCGTCGAACTGCAAAACCACACTTCTGTTTCTCTGGCCTACACCAGACTATTTTCAACAGATATATTTGTGTCTGAAAAATCAGGGAGACATTATTAGTTTTTTTTTACGGCAAAAAATGCCAAAAGCAGGATAATAGAGATTTTTTACCGTGGAACAGCAAAACCGCAGTAATAATTTACTGGTGTACCAGACTTTTTTAAATATATATATTTGCGGCTGAACAGTGAGCGACACACTCAAACTGTTTTTTTTTTAGATACAAATGGCCCAAAAGTGGATAATACAGAGGTTTGAACCGTGGAACTGCAAAACCACACTTCTGTTTCTCTGGCCTACACCAGACTATTTTCAACAGATATATTTGTGTCTGAAAAATCAGGGAGACACTATTAGCTTTTTTTTTTTACAGCAAAAAATGGGGTTTTAGGCCCCTGTGCAAATAACATGAAATAACTCAAACAAAAATGACAAACAACTATATACCTGAGGAATACCTAGAGTTTCAAAATTCTAACTAAAGTAATCTTGCAGAAAATAGAAAACAATTAACAGGGCGGGCCTGCGAGGCCCCAGGTATGCGTTCTAGGGTTAAATATATATATTTGTGGCTGAACAGTGAGCGACACACTCAAACTGTTTTTTTTAGATACAAATTGCCCAAAAGTGGATAATACAGAGGTTTGAAGCGTGGAACAGAAAACCACACTTCTGTTTCTCTGGCCTACACCAGACTATTTTAAACAGATATATTTGTGTCTGAACTGTCACAGACACACTTTTTTTTTTTTTTTTTTTTGGGGGGGTGGACACCAAAAGGTTAATAAGACAGGTATTTGTACAGTGTGAAGGAGGAAAGAAAAAAAAAGCATTTTTCCTGGCCCCCAAGACCTGGAGCTAAGTCCAGCAATTTCAGCAACAGGAGCACACAGGACTGTAATGCAGCTTTTGCTGGTATAACCACTGCGTCTCCTATACAGCCGGCCTGCCTGATATCTGGGATGGATATTAGTCCTGAGAAGGACTGTTTGTTTGATCTGGCAGCCATTACAGACCCTACACTATCTATTTCGCAGTATATATCTCTCCCTAAATCAACAGCGCTGTCCCTACACTGTCTGATCCCAGCCGTCTGTGTCCAAGATGGTGGCGCCCGGTTTTAAATACTCGAGGTGACGCTGTGCTGCCAGGCAATCAATGTAATGCCCACAAGCAACATGGCTGCGGCATTACAGTGACTGGCTGGCAATCCCTGCATGTTCATTGGCTCTGTAAAGAGAGCCAAACATGCAGGGCGGAGACCCGAGCTCCCGCCCGAGTAACCCGGAAATGCTCGGTGCACGCCGAACATCTCGAGTAGCGTGATGCTCGGGCGAGTACCGAGCAGTGTCGTGCATGTTCGCTCAACACTAGTATTTACTTCTGTGAGAAATGGTTGGAATCCTGATTAAATACAGAAAATCTGTTTTTAACAATCAAAGATTATACCAAGGGTCCTCAACCTTTAATGACTTAAAGGGGTTGTCCAGTTTAAATAGATAAGTCTGCAGTCACTGTGAGTAACTGCAGACTTACGAATCCGCCAAAGCGCATGCACTGTGTGCTGCGGGGATTCGCCAGTTTCTGAGCTGATACCGAAGGGTATGTATTCGTTATACAGTACATACTCCCGGCCAAAGGCCTTCCAGTCATCTACTGAATGTGCTATTTCTGGGGCAACTGAGGGCTGGTCTTATTAGGCTGGGAAGGGGCCAACATCCATCCCTTAATATCAGTCCCCAGCTGTCTGCTTTGCTTTAGCTGGTTATTAAAAAAGGAGAGACCCCATTTTTTTGGGTCCCCTCTTTTTTAATAACCAGCAAAGGTAAAGTAGACAACTGGGGGCTGATATTAATAGGCTGGGAAGGTCTATGGATATTTTCCCTTTCCCAGCATAATAAGACCAGCTCACCGCTGTCTGCTTTCCCTTGGCTGTTTATTAAAAATGGGGGACCCCATGTCATTTTTTCATTTATTTATTTACTAACAAGTACTGCTCCACTCCTCCACTTGGATCTCCGCCTCCTTGTTCAAGATTATTATTTTTTTACATTTTTATTGTATGTTATTTTAAATAATTTTGCTATCCACATTTGTTTGTAGACCAATTGTCCTGCTTTTACCCCCATTTTGCTTCCTTTTGAAGCCTCCTAGCCCTTACTATGACCATTTTACAGCCATTTGACAGCACCAAAGTTCACGTCCCCATTGATTTACATGCAGTTTTTCCTGTACCTGAACTTTGGATTAAAGTTCGGCCGAACCTGAACATCCAAGGGTCCGCTCATCCTTAATAACAAATTCTCCTCTGTTGTGTAGTGCTAACCAATGTGTTAGAACAGTCTTCATTCCTGCATAGTTCTTCTGTTCCATTGCCCAATTCAACACTAAGAGACAGGTTTATTAAAACATTTTAAAACAAAAACCCTGTGTTTGTTGCTTATATCAACCCACCATAGAAATCATTTTACCAGAACAGCTTAAGAAATGAATGTTGAGGTTCGAACTGTTTATGTGGGCAACAAAAACATTTTCTCTTGTAAGAAGTTTTAATAAAGGTGGTTCAATAGTCATCAATAAGACGTTTTCTCTGGTGCATAGATTTAATCTTTGATTCTGTTGCTACTCAAGTCAGCAGCCAAAATTCAGGAATTTTTTTGATAGTTTAATAATGTTATAGTTTTAGTTGTTAAAAAAAGGAAGGTACCAATTATACTTTTACAAATTTTTAAACCATTTTTTGAAACAATTTTTTTACCTTTTTATTTTAGTCCCTCTTAGAAACATTTAAACTCTATGAGCTCGATTTTTCTCATTCATCATTGCAGTATTTCTGTATTGCAGTGTATCATTTCTGTCACGGTAAGACTGATTGGCATTCTGGCATGGCTTATTAATTGTAGTAAGAGAGCGAACCTGGAAGCCATTGTTAGATATGCAACTATACTCTACTATTTCACAAAGGAGAGTTGCTACAGGGTGACAGAGTGAATGTTAGCAAATGACTATGGCGTGAAAGGGAATAATAATTAGAATTTTAGTGATTTACTAATTTAACAAAGATGCTAGAAATGATATGTCAGTGTCTCTCAATTTTAGGAATAATTGTAAGAATTTTGAAAGTTTTGCTCATCTAAAGTGTAGATATTATAAGCGTAAAAGCATGGAACATGTAGCGTCGGCATCTCTGTCTCCTGCCGATCCCCTCACCGCCGCGGTCCCGGTCCGGCATCTTCCGACTCCCCTGCTGTATCCGCCCAGGGTGCGCGCATCACGCACAGTTCCCCGGGAACGGTACTTAGGGCGTTCCCTCCCTCTTAAAGGGGCTGTGTGCGCCGTCCTAAAGAGTCCCCGGCCAATGGCCAGAGGACTGCCCTTATATAAGGCACCTCCTCCAAAATGGAGGTGCCTGTGCAAGGTTGTTGTTTGTGTGCTAACACTCTCTCCAGCCCTCAGGTTCCAGTGCATGCCTGTCTGTCTATCTTCCGTGCCCGCCTGCCTGTCTATCAGCCGTGCCCGCCTGCCTGTCTATCTGCTGTGCCCGCCTGCTTGTCTACCCGCATCACCTGCCTGTCTACCAGCCTTGCTCATCTGCTGTGGCTGTTGGCTTCAACCATCAGTCCCGTGGGAGTCGCCTGCTCCCACACAAGGTCGGTCCCAGAGTGGCACCTGGTTCACCTTCCCGGTCCCTCCTTGGTTCACGGAGTCGACTAAGCCGCCTTGTGGCCAGGGTTGGTCCGGGTAGGCACTTAGTTATGCCCCTCTGGTCCCCCCTCACAGCACAGAGGTTCCACCACCCAGATCTGTAACAGTTTGCACAGGCCATGGAATCCGGTGGCTGCCAGGCTACTTCGCTCTCAGACCTATACCAAGAGGTCTCTCACCAGAGATCCCAACAGGATACTATCCTGTCCTATCTGCGGACAGTCAACTCCCGCTTGGACGTGCTGTCCACCCCGACTGTATCCGCCTCTAACCAAGCGGCACCCACTCTGGCGGCACCTCAACCCAGTGGTGCTGTGGCATCCGGCTTAGGACCCCGGCTATTTGCTCGTCCATGTTTTGGTGGTGACCCTGCCCTATGTCGGGGCTTCATTAATCAGTGCACACTACACTTTGAGCTCCTGGCACACCAGTTCGCCTCCGACTGGGCCAAGGTGGCATTCATCATGTCTTATCTCATCAGAGAGGCGTTGGCGTGGATTAACCCTCTGTGGGAGAGAGGGGATCCTCTGGTGTCCGACCTCCAGTCTTTCCTCGGCAGGTGTTCGATGAGCCAGGGCAAAACTCTTTGACTGCCTCCTCTCTTCTCCAACTCCGCCAAGGGAGTCTCTCTGTGGGACAGTATGCCGTGCGTTTCCACACCCTCATATCTGAACTTGCCTGGAACATTGAGGCTCTTTTGGGAGGGCCTTTCCGGACGGATCAAGGATGAGCTAGCCGGTCGTGACATACCTCCCTCTCTGGACGACCTGGTGTCATTAGCTACACGGATCAACATCCGTTTTCAGGAACGTTCTAAGGAGGCGACCCGTGAGAGAAGATCCCTGCACCTCGCACCAACCTTCCAAAGGCCAGGCTCGCAACCAGCATCCCCTCCGGTGTCTTCTGCAGAGTCTATGCAAATAGACCAAGTTAAGATAGTCAAGTCTCGCCAGGAGGCCCGCCGAGGGGAGTTGCTTCTACTGTGGTAGTATAGAGCATCTAATCTGCTCCTGTCTGGTGAGACCGGGAAACTCCAGTGTCTAGGACCGCTCGGAGAGGTCGTCCTAGGCAAAAGTTCTTCCTCTCCGCCCTTGACTCTGTCTGTTTCGGTTACCAGTGATAAGACCCCCTTCTTCGAGACTGCCTATCTGGATTCCGGAGCCGCTGGGAACCTCATCAACAGGCCGTTGTGGAGCGATATCAGATTCCTACCATACATCTGACTGATCCTTTAGCGATTTCCTCTGTGAATGGAAAGCTTCTCTCTGAGACCATCTTGTTTGTCACTGAGCCTGTAACTCTTCAGGTGAGAATGCTACATTGGGAGAAGATCTCCTTCTAAGTGCTGTCTGGTCTCTTTCATCCCCTCTTGCTTGGCCTGCCTTGGTTACAGAGACATGAGCCCCTCCTGAATTGGAGCTCGGGTGAGGTGCTCCATTGGGGTCAGGAATGTCATAAGTCCTGTTTGGTTCTGGTTCGTCCTGCTCGACTTCCGTCTACTCCAGCTAAGCTACCTGGCCTGCTGGCACCCTACTGGTCATATGTGGACGTCTTTGATAAAAAGGAGGCAGAGACACTACCACCTCATAGGCCGTATGATTGCCCCATCGACCTAATACCTGGTGCTTCACCTTCTCGCGGGCGAATCTACCCCTTGTTACTGGCCGAGACCCGTGCTATGTCTGAGTACATAGAAGAGAATCTTGCTAGGGGTTTTATCCAGAAATCCACCTCTCCGGCTGGAGCAGGATTTTTCTTCGTCAAAAAGAAAGACGGCTCTCTTCATCCATGTATCGACTATAGGAGCCTAAACCAGATTACCATCAAAAATAAGTGCCCCCTGCCTCTCATCTCGGAGATGTTTGACAGCCTAAAAGGCGCGAAGATCTTCACTAAGCTCGATCTTCGTGGGGCGTACAATCTGGTCCGGATTCGCCAGGTAGACGAGTCGAAGACGGCATTCAACACTTGGGATGGTCACTACGAGTACCGCGTGATGCCCTTCGGTCTCTGTAATGCTCCAGCCGTCTCCCAGTAGTTAGTGAACAACATCTTCCAAGATCTCCTGTATTCCTGCATGGTGGTGTACCTGGACGATATCTTGGTGTTCTCCCCTGATCTGCCCTCTCATCAGAGGGATGTTCGTCAGGTACTGCTGAGGCTCCGGAAGAATCGCCTGTATGCAAAGAACGAGAAATGCCTCTTTGAGCAGACCTCCCTACCATTTTTGGGGTATATCATCTCTGAGACTGGACTGCGGATGGATCCCGAGAAGGTGTCTGCCGTCTTAAAGTTGCCCCGACCAGACGGGTTTAAGGCTATTCAGCGGTTTCTGAGATTCGCTAACTATTACCGCCTCTTCATTCCTCATTTCTCCTCCCGGACTGCTCCCACCTCTGCTCTCACCCGTAAAGGGGCAAATCCCAGGGAATGAACTTCTGTGGCGGAAAGTGCCTTTGTCTCTCTTAAGCATGCCTTCTATTCCACTCCAGTGCTACATCGTCCAGATTGCAATAAACAGTTCTTCCAGCAGGTTGATACCTCTTCCTCCGGGGCCGGAGCAGTGCTCACCCACAAATCCTCGTCTGGGCGAATGGTGACTTGCGGCTTCTTCTCCAAACTCTTTTCTCCGTCCGAGCGCAATTACTCCATAGGGGATCGAGAACTGCTGGCCATCAAATTAGCACTAGAGGAGTGGCGCTACTTGCTTGAGGGGGCTCTGCACTCGGTGGTCATCTACACTTACTTGCTGATCGCCCAAAGACTAAATCCGCGTAAGGTCAGATGGTCTTTCTTCTTTGCTCGTTTCAGCTTTACTCTCCATTACCGCCCGGCAGACAAGAATATTAAAGCTGACGCTCTATCCCGCTCTTTCCTGTCTACCGACCAAGAGGACGAGCCCCTACACATCATTGACCCCTCCAGAATAATGTCTATTGCTCCGTTTGACCTGTCTCATCTACCTCCTGGTAAGACCTTTGTAGCGGCTCAGGATCGGAAGAGGGTCTTACTCTGGGGTCATTCGTCCAAACTGGCTGGTCATGCCGGCCAGAGGAAGACGCTTCTGCTCATAGCCCGACATTATTGGTGTCCCACCCTGCGCAAGGATGTTGCGGATTTTGTTGCGGCTTGTTCCTCCTGTGCCCAAAACAAGATACCTAGGCACCTCCCAGCTGTATCCCTTGTATCCCTTCCTCTCCCCGTGCCTTCTGCTCCTTGGCAACACATTGCTATGGACTTCATCACTGATCTTCCGGTATCTGCCGCTTCTACTGTCATATGGGTGGTTGCTGACCGCTTTTCCAAGATGGCTCACTTCATTCCTCTGCCTGGTCTTCCATCCGCACCTGTGCTGGCTAAGGACTTTATCCGTCACATCTTTTGTCTCCATGGCTTACCCCTCCACATTGTCTCGGACAGAGGAGTTCAGTTCACTTCTCGCTTCTGGAGAGCCACGTGCAAGCTGCTGGATGTCACTTTGGACTTTTCTTCGGCCTATCGTCCTCAGTCCAATGGTCAGGAGGAACGTATTAATCAGATCCTTACAAGTTTTCTTCGGCACTTTGTCAACGCTCACCATAGCGTTTGGATAGAACTTCTGCTTTGGGCCGAGTTTTCTTATAACAACCATGTGAGTGAGTCCTCTGCTAAGTCTCCGTTTTTTGTGGTTTAAGGTCAACACCCACGAATTCTGTTTCCCATCTCTTCTTCAGTGGACAATCCTGCCGCGGAGTCTCTCATCAGTGACTTTTCGGTGATTTGCGAAGACACTAGATCTGCACTTCTTCAAGTCTCCAAGCAGATGAAGAAGCATGCTGATAAGAGAAGTCTAGATCCGCCTCTATTTCATCGGGGAGACAAGGTCTGGCTTTCCTCCAGATATGTCCATCTCAAGATACCATCATACAATTTAGGCCCGCCGTTCATCGGTCCTTTCGAGATTCTGAACCAAATAAATCCAGTGGCGCACAAGCTGAAACTCCCTGCCTTCTTACGGATTCCCAATTCCTTTCATGTGTCTCTCCTCAAGCCTCTTGTCCTTAATCCTTTCTCTGACGGTCCAGGTACCACTCCAGCTCCAGTCTCCGCTGAGGACGATTTGAGGTAGAGAACATTTTGGCCATCAAGAGAGTAAGAGGAAAGACTTTCTTGTGGATTGGAAGGGGTTTGGTTCTGAGGAGAGGTCTTGGCAGCCCAGGGACAACATTCATGCTCCTCGTCTTCTAGAAAAATTTCTCATGGGCCTAAAGAAGAGGGGCGTAAAGGGGGGGTACTTTAGCGTCAGCATTTCTGCCTCCTCCCGTGCAGAGACCCCGATCCCCTCGCCGCCGAGGTCCCGGTCCGGTATCCTCTGGCTCCCCTGCTGCATCTGCTCGGGATGCGCGCACCATGCGCAGTTCCCCAGGCATGGTACTTCTTAAAGGGGCCGCGCGCGCTGTCCTAAAGAGTCCCCGGCCAATGGCCGGAGGACTGCCCTTATATAAGGCACCTCCTCCAAAATGGAGGTGCCTGTGCAAGGTTGTTGTTTGTGTGCTAACACTCTCTCCAGCCCTCAGGTTCCGGTGCCCACCTGCCTGTCTATCAGCCGTGTCCGCCTGCTTGTTTATCAGCCGTGCCCGCCTGCCTGTCTATTAGCCATGTCCACCTGTCTGTTTAGCAGCCGTGCCCGCCTGCCTGTCTATCAGCCATGCCCACCTGCCTGTCTATCTGTCGTGCCTGCCTGCTTGTCTACCCGCATCACCTGCCTGCCTACCAGCCGTGCTCATCTGCTGTGCCTGTCGGCTTCAGCCATCAGTCCCGTGGGAGTCGTCTGCTCTCACACAATGTCGGTCCCAGAGTGGCACCTGGTTCACCTTCCCAGTCCCTCCTTGCTTCACGGAGTCGACTAAGCCACCATGTGGCCAGGGTCGGTCCGGGTAGGCACTTAGTTACGCCCCTCTGGTCCCTCCTTGTATCACAGCACAGAGGTTCTACCACCCGGATCCGTAGCCGAACACATCAGAAATTTAGCATTTAATAAAATTATCATACAATTTTGTAATGGGGCACTGTTCATGGTCACTTGGCAGCTCTAGAGATGACTAACACTAACAGGCTTGGCGCTAGCTGCTCTGTTTTCTAGATACCAGGGGTTGCCCTTGCCCTGGCCTTCACACTTTAACCTCTATATACATATCTGGACTTAACAGTGACCCTTAGGTGAGAGCCATGGAGTTAGCAGCTGTTTGGTGGTGCTAACTGGTAACAAGAATGGTCTGGTATTTGGTTCAATACCAGGAATTCAGTGCAGGAACAAAATAGTATTGCAGAAGTGTAGTCAAAAAACAAGCTGAGGTAAAATATCAGGAATGTCAACTGGAAAGCAAAGCAGGATACAAAGATGTTCACAAGAGCTAGTCAAATTATAACTGTCAGTGAACAGCAGGGTTGAAGGAGATTAAATATCTTGCAGTCCCATTCAGGCTAAACAGGAGAAAGCAAACACAAAAGTTATTTTCTGATCTCCCAACATTGGGAACTACAAGTCCAGAGGACATAGAACAAGAGTTGTCGCCTCATGTCGCCTGCAACAAAAGTGCGGCACCACCTGATGACAGAATTAGAGACAGAAAGGGTAGCCACCAATACAGATGTCACAAAATTATGCTTATTTGTTCTGAATACTTAGGACTAGAGATGAGCAGATCTTTTGAAATTCAAATTTACTAGCAACACCAAATTTTCCTGAAAAACATAATTTGTGGCAAATAAATTTAAAAATGCATAATTGAAAAGCCTCTATTTGCCAATTGAACACATTTTGAGCTCTGAAATGCAAACACAGCCTTTTTACTATCCAAGTGAATTCAACCTATCTGGTTAAGGGAAAACAGGTGGCAAATGATGGCAACCAGTAGCCTATTTAACCACACACTGCAGTTTCAGGCTTTGTAGGCTACTCAAAATGAACATATTTCTTGATTTTAAGTGCAGTCAATATAACAAGTACAAAATAGACATTTCGGTCTCAAAAACGACCTTCCTCCGTATACTATAAAATAAAAAACAGTTGATACTTCTCAATCATTATGTGAATTTCACCAATACCGTGTCAAAAATAATGTGTATTTTAAATAATGCAGATGCTCCAGTAATAAATCAGTAGTATGGAGATACAAAACAGGAGTGCTGCTTTCATGTGAAGATGCTATGGATTGTTGTCACCAAGCCTTTTAAAACTGTAGCACTATGTTAGGTGCTGTTTCATGCTTGTGTACCCTTAAGAGAGTATATTTCCCAACATCAGTAATACTGGCTAGCACTGTGAAACACAGCATGTAACCAGGAGATGTGTAGCTTGCATGACTATATAGTGGCAGCATGGTAGACAGATAGGACTGGGCAAGCGAATGAGACGTATATCTGTACTGAAGCAGTAAACCACAATTTCATTACATAGTAACATAGTAACATAGTTTTTAAGGTTGAAGGAAGACTAAGTCCATCTAGTTCAACCCATAGCCTAACATGTTGATCCAGAGGAAGGCAAAAAAAAACATGTGGCAAACACCCAGCTCCACATTGGGGAAAAAAATTCCTTCCTGAGTCCATGCGACAATCAGACTAGTTCCCTGGATCAACGCCCTATTAAGGAATCTAGTATATATAACCTGTAATATTATACTTTTCAAGAAAGGCATCCATGCCCTTCTTAAATTTTAGTAGTGAATCACTCATTACAACATCATTACAAAGAGTTCCATAGTCTCACTGCTCTTACAGTAAAGAATCCGCGTCTGTGATTATGATTAAACCTTCTTTCCTCCAGACGTAGAAGATGCCCCCTTGTCCCCGTCTCAGGCCTCAGAGTAAAAAGATCAGTAGAAAGGTCTTTGTACTGTTCCCTCATATACTTGTACATAGTAATAAGATCACCCCTAAGCCTTCGTTTTTCAAAAGTAAATAACCCCAAGTGAAGTTGACGCGCCCCTGGGCCTGAGTCGCGCAGCGTTGCGCACGCGGGAGCCTACCCGGAGCCGGATCAGGTGGGGGTAGTAGTCTCGTGGCGGTGACCCGGTCCGTGCCCAGGGAGTCAGACTAAGTGGCAGTCTATTAGCAGTAGATGGTGGATGACTACGCCACCCGTTGATTTGCAGCTATGGAGCTGCCGCTGCAGGGCAGACCGCTGAGGCCGGTGTAGAATTGTGCAGCGTGATAGTATAACCCCCAACGGGAGGGGTATGGCCTCAGGGCAGCCGACGTGGAAAATGAGGGTAGCAGGAACCACTCAGAGACGGTGCGGTGTAATTCAGGGTCTTTACTGGTAACAACGATAGACCCTCCCGGAGTACTTGCTAGCGAACGGGGCCTGGTCAGTCCTTGAGCAGATGGGATCTCCCCTGGCCAGGCGGAGTTGTAGGCCTCCCAAACTGGCTGTACTCTTCTGGCTACCTTGCTAGAAGCGGATATAAGTAGCCCACGTCCCTGAGTGTACCGTGTGGTGCTCACCCGTATGGCCGGTGACTCGGGGCCTTCTAATGGCTTCCGCTCCACGATGGCGGTGCTGGTCCCACGCGTGTGACCGTGCCTTCGGGTTTCTGGGCCTGAGGACCTGAAATCCCCTGCCGGTCGGCTTCTGCTGCTGGGTAAGAGTTAGTCCCCACAGCCTCGGATGCCGGGTCCGGTAAGAAAGCTTCTCAGTCAGGGCGCGCTCTGCAGCTGCCAGCCCCTGACTTGTAGTAGTATTGCTCCCACTGAGCTTCTGCTGTTTCTTCCTATGACTGTTTCTTGTCTCTACTCTCCTAGACTCCTAACCCTGCTTCAGCCCCGGGTTTATATAGGGGAAGTTCTTCCCCTCCCAAGACTGGGCAGGAGGTGTGGCATGCACAGGATCCCTGACCAAAGGACCTCCCACCTGCTCTCAGACATAACATTACATTACTGTGGAAACCAGACCCCTGGGGTGCCACATTCCCCCCTAGTGAAATTTAGTACTCCGGGACTAAACACATTTTTGTAAACATAACAGAGTACAACCAAAACATTATAATAAAGAGACACATAACAATGGTCACGGCGTGTCCGCAACCGGGTGCAGTCTTTGAGGGGAAGCAAGGTGTCCATTTCACCAAAACAGGGAGACGTAACCAGGTAGGGGTCTGTCCTACCCCGAGTCCTTAACAGTCTCTAGTCCATCCTGGGTTACGCTCCAACTAATTGTACAAGGATTCCCGGTAGATCCACCAAGGATTCCTAAAAATAACTAGAAACACAAAATTATACACAAGCAACAATACACAGGTAAACATAAATAAAACAATTTATACACTTTAAATCCTCCAGCGTGCGGGTAACTGGCCTCTAGTGGCCCTAGTGGACCTACGGAGCTGACTGCCTAGCCCTGAACTACAGGGTGTAGGAGCTGTCAAGGGTAAACTGGGCAGCTGTCTACCGGATCTTTGACTCACTAGGGATATGGCAGGCCCACTGCAAGCAGAGGGTTGATCCTCCTGGTCTGCGGGTGTGGGGTCTTCGGCCTCCTGGACCGGCTGTTCTTCCAGCTCTACCTGTTGCTCCGTAGGTGCTTGGGATGCTGGTTGGAGGAAGGTGAGTACGGGTACCACAACTGCACCATTGACTTGAGTCCAAGACCGAGGGAAGTCCCCGAGCACAGTACTAACCATATCTTCCCTTTCCTCTACGGGTCGATGGTCTTCTTGTTCCTCTTCAGGGTTCCTCAGTTGTTTGGGACACTTCTTCAGGTGGTCCCGGGATACAATGGCTGTGGTTTCCCCTCCGTCTTTACTGATGGTACAAACCTTCGGGTTTTCGTGGCTTGAGGGCAGTACGGTGTACGGGTCCTTCTCCCACTGGTCGTCCAACTTGTGGAGCCGTCTCTTCCTCTTCAAGACCTGCTCTCCGGGTACCAGGGGAACAGCGGGAGCATACTGGTTGTAAATTTTCTCTTGTCTTTCCCTAGCCTGACAGAAACTTCGCTCCACGCTCTCCTGTACTCTCCGGTACTGCTGCTGCCTCTCTGTGTCCCAGTCTGTTTCTGGTGAAGTGTCCTCGGGTGTCAGGACTCCCATTTCCAGGTCAACAGGTAACTTACCAGGTCTTGCCCTCATTAGGTAAGCCGGGGTACAGTTGGTGGAACCTACCGGGATGTGGTTGTATAGGTCCACCAGATCGGGCAACTTCTCAGGCCACAGACTGCGTTCTTCCAGGGGCAACGTTTTTAGAAGATCCATTACCACCTGGTTCATTTTCTCACAAAGTCCATTAGTTTGCGGATGGTAGGGTGTCATCCTTATCTTCCGGCAGCCATACAGATTGCAGAATTCCTGGAATACCTCCGCTTCAAAGGCAGGTCCCTGGTCCGTCAGCACTTGGTCCGGGTACCCGTGTGGACGGCAAAAGTGCTGCTGGAAGGCTCTAGCTGCTGTTTGAGCCGTTAAGTCCTTGACGGGGACGACAACCAAAAACCGGGAGTAATGATCCACGATGGTTAACGCGTAGACGTAGCCACTTCTGCTTGGGGTCAGTTTTACATGATCCAAGGCTACCAGTTCCAACGGTTGCCGGGTGACGATGGACTGCAGGGGAGTCTTCTGGCTGGCACGGTCCTTCCTTCTCAGGTTGCACGGGCCACAGTCTCTGCACCACTACTCAATGGTTCCCCTCATGCCTACCCAGTGGAATCGCTCGCGCAGCAGGAACTCCAGCTTCTTCCACCCGAAGTGTCCAGCTCCGTCGTGGTATGCCTCCATCACCATGGCTGCGTCTCTTCGTGGCACCACTACTTGCCAGAGTAGTTCATGCGTCCGGGAGTTAACCATTCTGCGGCACAACTTCCCCTTGTAAAGGAACAGTCGACTCTTCTCTGCCCATAGTTGTTTGGCTTCCTCCGGAGCGTCTGGTTCAAGGCAAGCCTCCGGGCGAGTCAGCATCTCCTTCACCAGTCGGACGGCAGGGTCGCTGTCTTGCGTTTCCGCCCAGTTGTAGTGAGGTAAGGGGTTCAACGTAACAGCCTGCTTACTCCTTACCCGGTGGGAATACTGGATAGTCCCATGACGGTGGAACGCAGGGAGTTCAACTTCTTCCAGTCCCTCCGGATCTTCTCCTTCGTCCGGCAGGTTGGGCATCCTGGACAGGGCGTCCGCGTTGGTATTGGAGCGTCCGGCCCGGTATTTGATTGTGAACTCGTAGTTGGACAGACGGGCCATCCACCTCTGCTCCAGGGCACCGAGTCTTGCCGTGTCCAGGTGTGTCAACGGGTTGTTATCCGTGTACACGGTGAACCGGGAAGAAGCGAGGTAATGCTTAAAGCGCTCGGTGACCGCCCATACTACGGCCAGGAACTCTAGCTTAAATGAGCTGTAATTCTCGGGGTTCCTTTCGGTGGGTCGCAGTTTTCGGCTGGCGTAGGCGATTACTCGTTCCTTCCCCTGCTGGATCTGGGACAGTATGGCTCCTAGCCCGATGTTACTGGCGTCGGTGTAGAGGATAAAGGGCTGGCTATAATCCGGGTACGCCAGGATTTCGTCCCCCGTGAGGGCCATCTTCAGCTGGCGGAAGGACTCTTCTTCCAGCTCCTCCCATTTGAAGGGCGGCTTCTGGTTCTTGGCCTTCCGGGACTGGCCTATCAGGAGGTCCTGCATAGGTGCTGCCTTTTTGGTGAAACCGGGAATAAACCTTCGGTAGTAGCCTACCAACCCGAGGAACTGCCGCACTTCTTTTACGATGGAGGGGCTTGGCCATTCCTTAATTGCGGTGATCTTATCAGGGTCGGGAGCCACTCCGTCAGCGCTCACCATGTGTCCCAGGTACTGCACCTTTGGTTTCAGGAGGTGACACTTGGAGGGTTTCACCTTTTAGGCCGTAGCTTGCCAGAGCTTCGAACACTTCCGCCAGGTGTTTCAGGTGGTCCTCATACGTCTTGGAATATACGATGACATCGTCCAGGTACAACAGGACCGTCTCGAAGTTTCTGTGGCCCAGACAACACTCCATTAGTCGTTGGAAGGTTCCTGGTGCGTTGCAGAGTCCGAACGGCATGCAGGTGAACTCGCTAAGTCCCATCGGGGTGGTGAATGCGGTCTTCTCCCGGTCCGCCTCTGCTACAGGAACCTGCCAGTACCCGCTAGTGAGATCCAAGGTAGAGAAGAAGTTAGCAGATCTTAAAGCAGCCAATGACTCCTCTATCCTTGGTAAGGGGTACGCATCCTTGTGTGTGATACGGTTGATTTTCCGGTAATCTACACACATTCTCATGGTGTTGTCTTTTTTTCTGACTAAGACTAGTGGAGCTGCCCAGGGGCTACAGCTATCCCTGATCACCCCAGCCTCCTTCATGTCTCTAAGCATCCCCTTGGCGTGTTGGTAGTGGGCAGGGGGTACGGGTCGATACCTCTCTTTTATAGGAGGATGGTCTCCCGTGGGGATGTGGTGTTCTACCCCCTTGACTCGCCCGAAGTCTAACGGGTGTTTACTGAACACTCTCTCGTACTCTTGAACCACCCGATAGACTCCTTGTTTCTGGTGTGCGGGAGTGGAGTCAGTACCCAGATGTAGTTGCTGACACCAGTCCTCCATGTTTTTTTTAGAGCCGTTACCTTCCTCCGGGTGAGATGGAGGCAAGGGTTCCACAGATTGTATAGAATTTTGGTTAATGGTATATAATTTGGCTAGCGTGGCATACCGGGGCAGGTACACTTCCCTCTCCCCGATATTTATTATGCGAACGGGCACCCTCCCATGGCGTACATCAACCACCCCCCGTGCTGTCAAAATGGTGGGCCTACTGTCCGAGTAAACTGGTTCTACCATTGCCTGGTAATCCCTACCTCTCAGACCAATAGCTGCCCGGCACCAAATCATCATTTCACTTTTTGGGGGCATGGCAATAGGAAAAGGGTCACACATTCTTACGCTACCAATCTCACCGCCGGAGAGTTCCACCTGTTGCCGTCGCATCAGCGCCCGGATCTCTTTCTGGAGCACCCGCTGCTCGCCGGAGCTGGCGTTCTTGGCAACCTGCTGTAAAAGGAAAATCACCTCTGCAAGACAATTTTCAATTACATTAGTTCCTAGAGTTATTTTTGGGTGACTCTCATGTTTGTCAATATCTACAATGATCAGTCCCTGTGCTGCCAGTTCGACTCTACCGATTTTGATGGTCACCTCTTTAAATCCGATCTGTGGCATGGGCTGGCCATTGCTGGCGATGATACTCAAGTCGTCGTCAGGGTAGCGGGTAATATCCGAGTCATTCCAGTACTGCTTAAAGAGCACGTACGGGATAGTGGTGACCTGTGACCCGGTGTCCAGTAGGGCACTCATGGGAATGCCATCCAGTACCACAGGCAAGACTGGACATCCTCCCACATATCTGTCGCGCCAGTTCGATGGGCCTGGTGATCTTTTTCCTGGGGGTTGGCCCTCTACCCCAGGTTGTGCCCGTTTAAAGAACAGTACCTTGCCATATGTCCGGGTTGATTGCAGCGGCGGCAGATGGGTCGTCCGTCCTCGCTGTATCGGTCACTGGGTCTTCCTCTGGCCGGTGGGGTCCTCCTTGGTCGACGCCACGGGATGTCCTCCGGTCCGGATGCCAGCTGGATCTTCCCTGGGGTGGAAGCCTGTAAAGACTGCACAGTTCGGGTTAGCGCAGTAACGCTCTTAGCTAGCTCTTGGACCTGATGGTGTAGGTCTGGAGCCGGGTCATTGTCCAAAGCCTGCGCATCAGCTCCCACAGGCCCTGCCGACAAAGGCGCCGCCTCCTGGTGGTAAGTGATAGCAGGGCGCCTGTGGGTCACAACGCCACCCGGTGCCGGTTCTCGGAGCACCCGGATGGCTCTGTCCTTGAACTGTGCAAAGCCCAGATGGGGATCCTGTAAGGCCATTGCCCGCAACTGGGTTCGGTGGGTATTACAATATAGTCCCTCTATAAACTGTTCGGTCAACAGCCTGTCCTCGTTTCCCACTCCATCAGGGTCGGTCTGCTTAATGGCCCTCAGGGCCTCTTGTAGGTTTAGTGCATAGTCCCTTATACTCTCATGCGCTCGCTGCTTGCACCCGTAGAATCTAAGCTTAATCTCGGCTGAGGTGCGGGTATCAAAGGTGTCCTTCAGCCGGGTTAGTATCCCTGCGACAGTCTTCCTCCCAGGTGGCCAGGATTTTACTTCCCTTTTGGCTGCCCCGGTTAGTTGGGCCACCAGGATGCTCACTTTTTGCTCTTCTGTGAGGGGGTACACCTGGAAGAGGCTATCCAGCTTTTCTCTAAAGTCATGCAGGGTATGTGACTCCCCTGAGTACTGGGGTAGCCAAGCTGCTCCCGGGATATAGGGCATGGTGAAGGGCATAACTGCAGCAGCGGTAGCGCTGGCGGGGGTTGAGGCAGTGAAGCTCTCCTCCGTATCCGACATCTTCCTCCCCCCTAGTGGACCGTGGCCTACCTTGCGATGATCCTCTTCCGTAGGCCACGGCTCCGCAGTGGATGGTTGAGGACCTTCCGTCGCGCTCCTGTGACGTCGGCGTCTGCTGGGCTCCTTCTAGGACCTTACGCAACGTCCGGACGTGAGGCGGGGCTTCAGTTCTCGCGCGCTTTCGGAGTCCACGCCCCTCTTCTTCCCGCGCGGCGTCCTCAAGATGGCGTCCAATGGCGGGAAAACTCCACGGATGGCGGGAAGAAGGCAGAAGATGGCGCCGGATGGCGGGAATCTTCACCACAGGTAAGTTTGAAAAGTCTCTTTTTCAGGCACGCAGTACCCGGTGGTTGCGGGCACGAAATCCTGCCGACTACGCCAAAGTTGACGCGCCCCTGGGCCTGAGTCGCGCAGCGTTGCGCACGCGGGAGCCTACCCGGAGCCGGATCAGGTGGGGGTAGTAGTCTCGTGGCGGTGACCCGGTCCGTGCCCAGGGAGTCAGACTAAGTGGCAGTCTATTAGCAGTAGATGGTGGATGACTACGCCACCCGTTGATTTGCAGCTATGGAGCTGCCGCTGCAGGGCAGACCGCTGAGGCCGGTGTAGAATTGTGCAGCGTGATAGTATAACCCCCAACGGGAGGGGTATGGCCTCAGGGCAGCCGACGTGGAAAATGAGGGTAGCAGGAACCACTCAGAGACGGTGCGGTGTAATTCAGGGTCTTTACTGGTAACAACGATAGACCCTCCCGGAGTACTTGCTAGCGAACGGGGCCTGGTCAGTCCTTGAGCAGATGGGATCTCCCCTGGCCAGGCGGAGTTGTAGGCCTCCCAAACTGGCTGTACTCTTCTGGCTACCTTGCTAGAAGCGGATATAAGTAGCCCACGTCCCTGAGTGTACCGTGTGGTGCTCACCCGTATGGCCGGTGACTCGGGGCCTTCTAATGGCTTCCGCTCCACGATGGCGGTGCTGGTCCCACGCGTGTGACCGTGCCTTCGGGTTTCTGGGCCTGAGGACCTGAAATCCCCTGCCGGTCGGCTTCTGCTGCTGGGTAAGAGTTAGTCCCCACAGCCTCGGACGCCGGGTCCGGTAAGAAAGCTTCTCAGTCAGGGCGAGTTCTGCAGCTGCCAGCCCCTGACTTGTAGTAGTATTGCTCCCACTGAGCTTCTGCTGTTTCTTCCTATGACTGTTTCTTGTCTCTACTCTCCTAGACTCCTAACCCTGCTTCAGCCCCGGGTTTATATAGGGGAAGTTCTTCCCCTCCCAAGACTGGGCAGGAGGTGTGGCATGCACAGGATCCCTGACCAAAGGACCTCCCACCTGCTCTCAGACATAACATTACATTACTGTGGAAACCAGACCCCTGGGGTGCCACATAATAACCTGTCTTGGTATTGCAGACCCCCCAGTCCTCTAATAACCTTGGTCGCTCTTCTCTGCACCCGCTCTAGTTCAGCTATGTCTTTCTTATACACCGGAGACCAGAACTGTACACAATATTCTAAGTGTGGTATTTTATATCCCTATCTTGTATGCTCTGAGCTACTATTCTTAAAATATAGCCATAAAATGGCATGCCTTGGCCATCCCCTACCTTTTATACTAGTTACGGTATGGTAACCCCCCTCATTGTGTAGGCTAGACCATGTGACCTGATTGCTGCGGGCATTAGGGAATCATGCACGGACACACAAGACGCTATTAGCATGTTCCCTGAGTGTTTAACAGTATGTGAAATAGTGCCAGGCATTTTTATTTATGACTATCTTCATATATTGAATCACAGATTGTTCGAATTTGTACTGTAGACTTCAGGAAACTTGACTCAAACTCTGCAGTCTGCAGCATTTTTCTTCATCATATTTAAATAGTCTTATATACAAATCCCTAAATATATTCTACAGTTAATAATCTCCTGTTGGGTTCCATCTTTAGTTGGTTGCTGACTAAAACCCATATGTTTGGTGCTTCTGCCGCCTGGCATCTTTGCAGCCTCTGGTGTTGACTACGAGCAATAATGTCATGATATGCATCATTGACGTCACATGACCTAGTCAGTGCCAGACGGGACTGGCGCTGACTAGGTCATGTGATATGAGCAATCACAAAAATTTGATTTGTATCTGATTTTTTATAAAATTTGAGGTGAATTTTATGTGTTTCAAATTGATTTGCTCATCTATAGTGCAGACGAAAGACGAGTACATCAATTCAACGTAATTTGAATTCTCAAATTTTACAAAAAAAAAAAAAGTGAAAATGCCAGAAGTTGGCTAGCTGCCATTTTCTCTAGTCAATCTTCTTTCAGACATCCTTTTGTCACTCCATCCAGTCCAGCTTAAACTTCTGCCATCTTCAGTGTTTCTATTGCTGACTGTGCATTGTAATATCATGAATTTTTGTGTGGCCTCGCTTGAACACTTGTCAAGCATCTCTCTGTGATATCATGATGCCATAAGACTTTCTCAGTGATGCAGTTGAAGGGGGGTCCCGGGCAGGTTTCAACATGCTGCATTTGCTGTGACTGTGAGCTCTTATGTGAGTTTTCTTTGCCGTGGGACCCATCTTCTAAATACGAGTGAGAGTGGAATGTACTGTGTGGTGGGGTTTGTTCTTTACTCACTGTTACTTCGGGAGTCCTTGTTACCTCTTTGTCCTTAGGACTGGATCCGGCTGCAAACAAGACAGGAGACCTTGGGTCTGGGTGAACAGGTTCGTCTTTACTGTGGAATTCATTTACACATGGCTGCAGCATACAAATTAAGACAGAGTCTTTTTTGGGGTGATGGTGTTCTGTTAGTTTCGTGTCCTAACAGTCTTTATCCCCATCCTGTCCTGAGATCCACTATTCTTCTCTCCCCCTGCGACCCGGCCAACATGTTCCTCTTCTGGGAGACAGAGTCCTGCTTTTCAGGCCCTTTTCTCAGCTTTAAGCCCAAGACTGTCCCAGCATCCAGTCAAAGAGTTAGAAGTGCCCCATTCCTTTCAGAAAATGCGCACCGACAGAACACTTTCTTTTCCTGCTGTATCTGCTTCTAAAAACCTGCTTTCCTGCTTGTTCAGCCTTCCTTTTCCCACTCCACTCTCTTCCACAGGACTTACACATGACCTGTGCTGTGTTAATCATGAACTCAGAACTGTTGTGTGTGTGTCATGAACTCCACACCCTGACTGAATGCAACCCAGAAATTTTTTTCTATAAACTCCTCCCAATCTGTGGACTAATCCCAGTGTTAACTATCTAGTGTCTTATGCCGTGTAATGCAAACTATGTCCCTATCTGCTGTATGGTTCCCCTAGTGGACAGACATCCTGCATTCCCCAGGGATGGCCTTAGGCAAAGCCTGTAAAAGAACCAGCATACAACAACGGCCATAGGTATTAAAACATAATTTGCAACATATTTAACCCCTATGTTGCTATGGCATCTTCTTCAGCCCGCCACCCTCCTTCACAGTACATGCCACAAAAGAAGACCGGACCAGAGGGAACAGCAGGATGCTTGAACTGACAGGTGAGACCCATTGAAAGATAAGTAAAATTTTTATTCACCATATCATTGTTATGTTCTGGTATCTTGGAAAATTAAAATTGAATTTCCCGTCTGAATTACAGCAAAATGTGCCGATTTAGAAATTCAACAGATTTGCTCATCTCTACTGCAGACTTACTGTATATCTGAGGATTATCTACAGTAAATGTGTTACAGGCAACTTTTGTTACAAATTAACAGCAGATTTCATTCTTTCCACTGAAAAAAGTGTAATTTGTAATGAATTCTTCACAAACTGTAAAAAAAGTTCAGCAGCATTTGAAGGATTTGTTGAAATATTAGCAATTTAATAATACTATGGATTCTCCACACACAGATCCATAAAGTAAATTCACATAAAATGTGCAATATGTGAACATACCCTTAAGACTTGTAAAATAAGCCAGACCCTTCAACTGCCCTGGGCCACCAGGGAATCTCTTTAGACTATCAGGGAATGGACACTTACAGCTACATAGTCCTAGATCATTAGGGAATCAACCATAAATCCTTCCATTTTTATGAACCACCAGGGATGCCCTCCAATGCCCTAAATCGGATGGCATTCATGGGCCCTGCTTTTTATGCCTGTACTGTAAGCTAAATCCTTCAGAAAATAATCTTAAAATAAGTGTAATAAACAGCAAAAGTAAGTCTTCCTATCCAGTGATTAAAGAGGTTTTCATGATGAACTATATTCAATTAATTTTTAGAGCCCAGTTCACTCTATTTCTGCCACTAAGTAGAGACCCCCTCAGCCTCTGGCCCCCTCAGCAACAATTTTGTCTGCTTTCTTGAAAGTAATTTTTTTTACAATATGTAGGACATGTTTCTTATAAGCTGCTGGTATTTTGTAAGATTTACCTTAGTATAAAGTTCATTTACCAGAAAATGTTTGTGGAGTTAGAGAATGTGTCCTAGTTTCTTAGTGAGATATCTTTGACCTTCTGATGATACCAAGAAACAGGAAGAGACTTTTAGCTTCAACTTATTTTCATCAGATTCATCCTTCATGTGTTGCAAATGCTGGAAGTAGCTTCTAACCTTCAGATTGCTAATGTACTGTATACTACCTTCATTTTTTTGTCTTTCTCAGAATTTTTAGTACTTTGCAAAGAATCTATTTAGCCAGTGCAAAGTTTTTTAACCCTCCGTCAGGGGCAACTGATCTGACAGGCGCAGCTCACTTAGTTTCATTTCTCTAATTTCAGTGGTTTGTCTGGTTAGTGCTACTTTTCTGGTTAGTAAACATTTTTTTCCCACCTGATTATGTGTATTCTCATTTATTACATTCCTATTAAGGTAACTGATCACTTTTAGAGCATTGAAATTTTAAAAAAAGGAAAATATAGCCAATTTTCTAGCCTGTGCCGGACAGGCGCAATGCCCCTAAACTCGTTATGAAACATATTGCCCCTGACGGAGGGTTAAGGAAACACATGGCATAGAGCTCTATGTGAGATGATGGCTCAAAATAAATTAATAATAAGGGCCAGACGGCCGTATAACACGGACGAGGATTGCATTGCACTCCATCGACTGACCATCGGCTCCCCTGACTCAAGCGTCACAGTTGCATGGAAATACAAGCTGTCATCCTCTGGTAAGGAGAGCTGTCAGCCAGTGCGAGCTTTGCGATGCGATCATTGTTCATGTTATGCTGCCATCTGATTGCGCCCTTATGGTAATAATGGGACACTTTATGGCTTTGTTCTTGCACAAATAGAGGCCACTTCTGGTACTTTATGACACATCATAACAATTGGGTATAGCATAAGAAAACATTAAGCAACATCATAGTGTTGCTTTAAATGTACTCCCTCAATGTTTTTATCTATAAAATGTTACTCACACCAAAGCTATTAGTCAGGATGGAGAACTGCTCCCATCTCAGGAAGACTGTCTGAAACCAAGTATTTTTTTTTTGGTCACTCATTCATTTGAATGGCTGACATTTAGTACATTATACATTTACAGTCTTAGAACAAATGCGGACTGTAGCTGTCTATAGGTTACGAAAGTAATACCAACTGATTGCCCAGGATTACATGACGTACCTGTGGCACCCCTGCGGGTCCAGTAGCCACAGAGGTACTGCATCTCACCCAGAGGTGTGGTACCCCACTCTCAGGTAAGGAGGGAGTACTACCCGGGAGCCACACACCCACATCCAATACACTCCACTTCAGTAGGGAAGGGCGAGATTGCTCCTAAGGGACAGCACAGTCCCTGGTCCCTAGCTGGAGGGTGGAACTAGGTAGAGGAGGTGGGTGGAGGAAGAAGTTCAGTGGAGCACAGACAGAAGGGTATATAAAGAAGGTAGAAAGGTCTAGAACAGGCCAGACTCCTGCTCCAGTGCTTGGATCAGGAGTGCAGAGTGAGTTGGGAGCTGGGAGCTCAGGAGGAGCTCTGCTCAGGAGAGCAAGGAAGGAGAGAGAGAGGAGAGGGGCCCAGTCTGAGAGGCCCAGGAGAAGGAAAGAGAGGAAAGAAGACGGGAGCAGTGAGGAGGGCTCCAGAGAGACAGAGGGGATCCCAGGGGCACAGCGAGTGCGGATGCCACCCATGCACCCGAATTCACGCTGAAGTGGATGGATCAGGCCGCAGTAGGGGACCAGCCCCAGCCTAGTGGAGTACTTTTGGTCTCAGCTAGAAAACCGGAGGCTGGAGCATTTCAGGTGCTGTAGCCACACTCCACACTTAATCGTCAAAAAGGTGGCCATAGAGGACCAAGGGAGAAGGAATTCTTCGGTGTTAGGGAAGCGCTAGAACAACTAGACAGTGGATTAGGTTATAACACACAAACCTTTTATTGTTTAGTACGCTCTCTAACGCCACGACGCGTTTCGATAGCAGACGCTATCTTCCTCAGGTAGATTAGAGAGCAAATGAAAGAGCAACCATTATATAGGGTAGGTGCACCAATCAAAGGACACTAACAATTATGACAACACAGGAAATACAAAACAGGAAGTTAAAAAAAAAAAAAAAAAAGGTAAGTAAAAGAAATGAATATCATATAAATATGAATATAAATACTACATTAGATCAGCAGGTTAAAAGAGAGGATAAAAGATGCCACAGTATACCCAATAATGTCATGATGTACTAAAAGCAGGGACTATGAATAAAATATAAAATTAATAAAAAAAATAAAAAATGAAATAAAAACTAGTAATGCATGAATAAGAACCAAGAGAGAAATAGGGCTAATAAATCGCATTCCCAATTGTTAAATTAAGGCCCTCAGGGGACAGAGTGCCCAATCTAAAAATCCAATAACTCTCACGATTAATTATATGACCCAAGCGGTCAGTCGTGGTTTCAGCAATCTGATCAATAATTTTAAGCCTTAAGTCAGTAGGATCCTTATTATGCGCCACAGAAAAATGTTTAGAAACGCTATGTAGAAGGAAACCACTACGAATATTAGACCTATGCTTATTCATCCGTGCATGCATGGCCTGTATTGTACGGCCCACGTATTGTAGGCCGCACGTACATTCAAGAAGATATACCACGAACATGGAGTGACAGTTTAAAAATTGTCTAATGGTATATGTTTTGCCAGTGGTATTTTTAAACTGTCACTCCTACTGTTTTTGTTTTCCATAGAGGACCAAGGGGACAGACCAGACGTTGCCCGACAAGGCCCGCGGCCACTGGCTTGGGACACTGAGTGTGAGGCGCAGAGCAGGAGGGTGAGAGCCAGCGCAGTGAGATGACCTGGAGAGGTACACAGAACAGGATCCCATACAAGTGCTCCTGAGATACCTGAGAGTTTGCTGGATCACTACTCCGGAAGACACAGGACTGCATCCCACTGTGTCCTTGACTAATTGCTGCATCAACTGCCCTGCACTACACTGCACCAACAACATCTACCTCATAAAATCATCATATACTGCCCTGGAGCTTAGCTCTGCCTGTGGAGAGCTGAACCAACTCTGCTGCGTCACCATCAGCTCCAGTGGATCTGCACTGCAGCGGCGGCTCAATATAGCCGCATACCACAGGTGGCGTCATGAACATTATTGTCCTAAAAACTTTATTCCCCTTTTACTTTCACCTTAATTGACCGCCCTGGGTCACGGACCGGGTCACTGCCACCGTGACATCTCTCAGCACCGACCGGCCCGGTTACCGAGTACCCCACTGCCCAGGAGGAGCGTCTTACCCTTGAGGCAATTAACTGATGCCTGAGCCATCTGCCTTTCAGTGTCTCTGATTTACCCTCCCTTGAGAGGTGTCATTTGTCAGTCTCAGCTTCTGTTGCCAGGTAGCGGCTGGTAGATGCCTAAAAATCACTCCAAAAGGTTACTGAAAGGGTTAAATGGGAACATCAGTATGCAGATTTTTAATATCATGGTGGAAAATGATAAGATTGTTTTATATGGATTAACAAGCAAACAACTTTTCTGATATGTCAGAGAAATATATCATAAAAATCGTGACTGGAGGGAAGATGTATAATCTGCAACTTCAGCTTCCCCAACAGTATATATTATGTGCCCTTTATAATAATGGGGCCTTGATCATACCTCCCAACTTCCATAGAATAGAAAGAGGGAAAAAACGATGTGGGCGCCGATGCAGATTTTAACCATGCCCCTAGCTACACACATTTACCATTTCTTTCTACCCTGGCAGGAGGAGATGTCAGAGTGGGCGGTGATTTTTGCTGCATTTTTTATTCCGTTTCCCCTTATTTAATGCATTTTTGGTGCAGATGTGAAGCAGCCTTTTTAATTTGGTTTTTATAGTACAGAAAATCTTTGATCCTGCACTTAAAAATGCAAAAACATTTTTTACATACTTTTTTTAGGCTCCACATAGAAGTCTCTAGAGAAAAAAAGTACCAGAACTGCACAGTTCAGCAGCGTCTTTAGACGCACAGTCGCACGGTTTTCATGAAATCACATCCACTTTGCTCGGACAATTAAATAGTAGAATTTCTGAGCAAAAAAAAAAAGCAGCAGAAAAAATGCAGCATTTACATTACATGTGAACATGGCCTAAATGTCCAAGTAATGTGGATGTGATATCATTAAATCTCCGCCCTTTGTGCGTCTGAATCTGAAGACTTTGTTGTACTGTTCGGTTTTAGTGCTTTTTTTCTCTATAGGCTTCTTTGTAGAGCATGGGAAAAAAAGCATGCAAAAAAAAATGCTGTTGCATTTTGTAAGTGCAGAATCAAAGTTTTTCTGCACTATATAAACCACATTAAAATGCTGCTTCATATCAGCACCAAATAAGCATCAATAAGGGGAAAAGGCATAAAGAACACAGCAAACATGCAGTAATCAGAGAAGATTGTTGTTGCGTCATGTGGTGCAGACACCTGCAAAAAACAAGCAGTAGAAAAAACACAGTATTTATGCTACGTGTAAACATAGCCTCAGCGTTACATTTTTATTAATTTTTTATGGGTTTAATGGAGAAAAAAAGCAATCATGTCATTTTTTGCACCATTCACCGATTGCAGTGAATAATCTGATCACTGTGTTGTGCGGGTTGTTATGATTACAGGGACACAAATATGTCTATTTTTTGCTGATTTATGATATTATTTTTTTTTTTTTTTAAAGCGCAGTAAAAATGACATTACTGTGATTGTTTTTCATTATTTTTTAGTAATTTTATTGGAAGAAAAAAAATCTTCAGTTTTTTTCAACTCTAGAATACAGGGACATAGAGATACACTGCTATGTTGTGTGATAGGACGTGGTCTCCCATTGACGCCAGTGGAGCCTGAGACTCCAAGCAGCACAGTGGCACAGTGGTTAGCACTGCAGCCTTGCAGCGCTGGGGTCCTGGGTTCAAATACCACCAAGGACAACATGTGCAAGGAGTTTGCATGGGTTTCCTCCAGGCTCTCCAGTTTCCTCCCACACTCCAAAGACATTCACAATCTAGGGAATCTAGATTGTGAATGTATGTAAAGCGCTGCAGAATATGTTAGTGCTATATAAAAATAAAAGATTATTATTATTATTTAGCTATTGCCTATAATAATGTAAATAGAGAGTTCAATTCACGAGAAACTCACTAAATAAGAGAAAACAACATTTTTGAAATTGTTTTTCAATATTTTTTAGTAGCATTATAGGAACAAAAAAATCTGACTTTTATTTCCCCTCTAGAATACAAAGACAGAAATACACTGCTATATTCAGATATATCTCTATGTACCAGTACAATCTGCCTGTGAAATCATTGATTGAGCAATACAGCTCAATATTTCCAAATTTTTATAGGCTGATCAGAGCAGCCTGGGGCTCATAGATTTAGTTGTGGTTTGCAATACTAGAGTTTGTTGGTTCAAGTCCTGGGGAGACCAGTGAAAAAGGAAGATAATTGTTTAATTAATGTAAGTGTGTGCAGAGATACCAGCCCTGCCCCCTGAGGAAGAGGCGCTATGGAGCAAAGAAGAAGAGAGTGATTATTTCTGTTACCAAAATAAAATGCTTTAGAACATTCGGCATCAGATAGTTAAAAAACTGAATACAATACTTTGAGGGATTGTCAGGTTTAGAAAACAATTGTAATTTGTATTAAGAAAAATAATTTTCTGGTTTGGCAGCTCCATATACAGGCATCAACACAGAGCAGCCTCAAATAAAATGTGGGCCAATATATTTTTGTTTGTGACATTCTTTGGGGCTCAAAAGCAATTGTTACAAAATGCAACATTTCATCTGTCTGATGGTATCCAGGGTGTTTAACAAACTTACAATTCCATTTTAACAAGAACTGCAATATGTTGTTAGCTGGATACATTTTTCATATCAAGAATAGGGATGAGCGAACCTGAACTGTAAAGTTCGAGGTTCATACCAGACACCCCGAACACGGACTTCTTACTGTACATCCATGTTACTGTTTGGGTTCGGCAGACCAATAAAACTTGTTGAAAGGCTGCAGCGCAGCCAATCAACAAGCTTTAAAGCTGTGAGCACTTCCGGTTCCATCACAACCATGCCAAGTTGTGGCATGGCTGTGATTGGCCGGCGCACCATGAGACCCGGCCTGACAGTGAAAAAAACAATTATTAAAAAAAAGCATCCTGCTGTCCTCCCAATTTACTAACCCCTGGGCTTGATGCCAGCTGACATTACAAAGTTGACATCAATCCTATAAAGCATTACCCCAATGGCCACTGCCCCAGGGCAATTGGGAAGAGCCGAGGCTAAGTGTCAGAGGTGGCGCATCTAATGGATGGGCCATTTCTGGGGTGGCTGAAAGCTGGACTTATTTGGCTGGGAAGGGGCCAATATTCATGGCTGGGACAGTCCTTGAATATTGGCCCCTTCCCAGCATAATAAGACCAGATCAGAACTGTCTGCTTACCCTAGGCTGGTTATTGAAAATAGGGGGACCCCAAGTTGTTTTTTTCATTTTTTTTAATAACAAGTATAGTAAACTACATATGCATGGCACTGCTCTATCCCTCCATGTGGACCTCTGCCTCCTGGTTCAAGATTATTATTTTTTATTTTTTTATTCTCTGCTATTTTAAGTAATTTTCCTATCCACATTTGTTTGCAGGGTAATTGTCCTGCTGTTACCCCCATTTTACTTACTTTTGTAGCCCCCTAGCTCTTGCTATGGCCATTTTACAGCCATTTTACAGCACCAAAGTTCAGGTCCCCATTGACGTATATGTGGTTCAGGTTCGGGGTCAAGTTCGGGTACCAGAACCAAACTTTGGATTAAAGTTTGGCCAAACCCACCGAACCCAAACTTCTACTCATCACTAATTCAAGAAACATATTATAATATACATATAAAAATATTCCCTCCTGAAAAAATGTGCAAAGTATGTTGTCTTCATTTTGTAAGTCTCATATTCTATCCCAGCAGTGCCAATTTAGCTCTCATAGTTTCATCACTGCCCTTTAGTAGTCATTATTTCAGTAATATCCATACATCCATTACCCCATCAGTATCCTACATTTACAGCTTCTGCAATGTCTATAGCGTTACAGTATCAGCAGTGGTGGCTCAGTGGTTAACACTGTTGCTTTGCAACCCTGGCGTCCTGGACGCAAATCCCCCCAAGGACGACATCTGCAAGGAGTTTGTATGTTCGCCCTCCTTTTTTGTGTGGATTTCTTCCCACACTTCAAAGACATACTGGTAGGGAGTTTAGATTGTTAGCCCCAGTAGAGACCGTGATGATGATTAATGTAAAGTGCTGTGGAATTAATGGGGCTATATATGGTAAGTGAGTAAAATAAATGCTTATAAAGTTACAGATTCAGCCTTATTTGTAGCATCTATGGCTTTATCAATACCCTATTTTTCTATTGAGTTTACATAACACACCTATAATACCAGTCTAGCAGGTTTTCATACATACAGTCATATGCTTGTATAGAACAGCATGACTTGCTTCCCCGCCCCCAAAAAAAAAATATCTTTTAAAAAACATCTTCACTGTTAAAAGGAAATTGTCCCTTTAAAAAAACATATTTTCTTTGAAGAACAAACAGATCCCTCTTTTGCCACATACATGGAAAAAACTATAAAAGGGCATCGGAAGTTCTTGAACACTTCTGCTGGGATTATGAAACTGAAGGCTGTCAATAGCAGTCTAGTTTCAATAGCATTGGGCTGTTCAATGCATCTTATATATAATGCTGGATGCGTCCTTCTGTCCGAAGCCGGGATGTGTGTCGCCTGCGCAGTGCGGTGCCGAAGTCAGCGCATGCGCATTCCGTGATCTCCGGCTCCATTTTATTGAAGACACTGTATATGCGAATTTGTAGACAGTGTCTTCAAAAAATGCCACTGATAGCGCAGTATGCGCACACACTTACTCTGGCGCCGTTTTATTGGTTTAAAGTTTTTGCACAGTAAAAAAAAATTTTTTCAGCTAAAACTTTAATAAAATTAAAAATGTACCAATAAAAATGCTCGCCACTCAGGCGTAGAACGGGTTCAATAGCTACTATAGAGTATATAGAGATGATACTATTTGAAAAATAGTTAATTGTTGCGCAGGATTTGTTGTAATGGTTTTGTGAATATCTACTGTTCATGAGATAGAGGCAGTAAACACCATTTGGTTTTCGCTTCCAGTTTCTTCTGATGTATTAAATATGTATATTTTGTGCCTATGTTACAATAATAATATTAATAATAATAATTTATTGTGATTATTTCTTTTATGGACTTTTACACTCTTGTTTTTGCTAGCTTTCACATACACTATTACTTCCATAGATTTTCTTTACTTTAGTATAAAGCAGAATGCTACTGTCAAGTTTATATAATCTGACAGCCTATTGAGAAACATGTTTTGAAATTTACTGGAGTTTGAGTTCACCAACAGCAGAAAAACAAAAAAAACCATAAAATGCTGCAAATCCTAAAATATTGATAACAAGATATAGTAGAGTGGTTTGGTTTGACTTTTGCCGTAGTTGACTGTCCCAATTGTGCTGTGATTGAGCTCATAAACATTACATCGCTGCTGTTTATCATTGCATTTGGTGCCTTGTGCAGCTACCGAGGCTGCAAGCAGTTGAGCCTTGGTAAAGGAAACAAGTTGTTATTACAGGTTGTAAGAACAAATTATTGCTTTTATATCTCCCTGAAGACTTCTGCTTCAGATAAAATTAACAATATCTCGAGGGACTTTCTATATACCGGTGTTTTTCACTTAATGTGTCAAGTGTCAGAGGACAGCATTCTGTACATTTCAAAGGCAGGAAGAATTTTATTGGGCATTTAATGGAAAACAAGCATGAAGTTATATAAATAGTATTTTTTGCCAAAAAGAAATTCATAGATTAGGAAGCAGAAACCTAGTGACAGATTCCTTTTAAAGGGAACCTGGCACCAAGTTTTCCCAATATAAACTACGGCCACCACCTAATGCCTTTTCCAGTATTCTAGTAAGCTGTATAGTGTATGCACTGTGTGCAGAATTATTAGGCAAGTTGTATTTTAGAGGATTATTTTTATTATTGATCAACAACTATGTTCTCAATCAACCCAAAAGACTCATAAATATCCAAGCTTAATATTTTTGGAAGTTGGAGTGAGGTTTTTTTAGATTTGGCTCGCTTAGGAGGATATCTGTTTGTGCAGGTAACTATTACTGTGCAGAATTATTAGGCAACTTAATAAAAAACAAATATAATCCCATCTCACTTGTTTATTTTCACCAGGTAAACCAATATCAGTGCACAAAATTTAGAAATAAACATTTCTGACATGCAAAAACAAAAACCAAAAAAATTAGTGATCAATATAGCCACCTTTCTTTATGATGACACTCAACAGCCTTCCATCCATAGATTCTGTCAGTTGCTTGATCTGTTTTCGATCAACATTGCGTGCAGCAGCCACCACAGCCTCCCAGACACTGTTCCAAGAGGTGTACTGTTTTCCCTCCCTGTAGATCTCACATTTTATGATGGACCACAGGTTCTCTATGGGGTTCAGATCAGGTGAACAAGGGGGCCATGTCATTATTTTTTCTTCTTTTAGACCTTTACTGGCCAGCCACGCTGTGAAGTAGTTGGATGCATGTGATGGAGCATTGTCCTGCATGAAAATCATGTTTTTCTTGAACGATACCGACTTCTTCCTGTACCACTGCTTGAAGAAGTTGTCTTCCAGAAACTGTCAGTAGGTCTGGGAGTTGAGCTTCACTCCATCCTCAACCCGAAAAGGTCCCACAAGTTCATCTTTGATGATACCAGCCCATACCAGTACCCCGCCTCCACCTTGCTGGTGGAGTGGAGCTCTCTGCCCTTTACTGATCCAGCCTCTGGCCCATCCATCTGGCCCATCAAGAGTCACTCTCATTTCATCAGTCCATAAAACCTTTGAAAAATCAGTCTTAAGATATTTTTTGGCCCATTCTTAACGTTTTATCTTATGTTTCTTGTTCAAAGGTGGTCGTTTTTCAGCCTTCCTTACCTTGGCCATGTCCCTGAGTATCGCACACCTTGTGCTTTTTGAAACTCCAGTAACGTTGCAGCTCTGAAATATGGCAAAACTGGTGGCGAATGACATCTTGGCAGCTTCACGCTTGATTTTCCTCAATTCATGGGCAGTTATTTTGCGCCTTTTTTGGCCAACACGCTTCTTGCGACCCTGTTGGCTATTTGCCATGAAACACTTGATTGTTCGGTGATCACACTTCAAAAGTTTGGAAATTTCAAGACTGCTGCATCCCTCTGCAAGACATCTCACAATTTTGGACTTTTCAGAGCCTGTCAAATCTCTCTTCTGACCCATTTTGCCAAAGGAAAGGAAGTTGCCTAATAATTAAGCACACCTTATATAGAGTGTCGATGTCATTAGTCAACACCCCTCCTCATTACAGAGATTGCACATCACCAGATTTACTTAATTGGTAGTTGGCTCTCAAGCCTATGCAGCTTGGAGTAGGACAACATGTATAAAAAGCATCATGTGATCAAAATACTCATTTGCCTAATAATTCTGCACACATTGTAGTTTTGCTTCAGCCATGAGTCCACATTTCTGAATCTAAATTGTTGGTGCTAATAGTGTGCCACAGAAAGCAGGCCACATTCAGTATATAAATATGTTGGTGCTACTAGTTTTTTTTCAGCCAGTAGTCCACATTTCTGAATCTAAATTCTTTGTGCTAATAGTGTGCTACAGAAATTGGGCCACAGTTCAGCATATAAATATTTGGTGCTACTATTTTTGCTTCAACCAGGAGTCAACATTTCTGAATTTAAATTCTTTGTGCTTATAGTGTGCTACAGAAAGTAGGCCACATTTCTGCATATAAATATTTTGTGCTACTAGTTTTGCTTCAGCCATGAGTCCACATTTCTGAATCTAAATTGTTGGTGCTAATAGAGTGCTACAGAAAGCAGACTACATTTCAGTATATAAATATGTTATGCTACTAGTTTTGCTTCAGCCAGGAGTCCACATTTCATGGCCAGCAGCTAGCCCGCATTAAGAATTTTTGGAGGGCCAGCCGCCGGCTATGCTTTGCGGAGCCGTATATTGCTACTGCAATATAATGTATCCATCTGAGGTGAGCAAATTTTATTTTTCGTATTAAAAGTATTAATACTGTAAAGTTTGAAACTTAGCGGGCCAGCAGGTTGCCCTCACAATTTATAGCGTGCCAGCAGGCGGCCCCCACAATTTTTAGAGGGACAACAGGCATCTTGTGGACAGATGAAACCAAGTGTAACATACCTGGCAGCGTCCTTGCATAGTGGTCCATCTCCCACTGTGCAAGAGCGCGCACTTGATCTCCAGTCCAGACTGCCACTTTGGCTTCTTTCCATGTTGTCTGCTTTGCTTTGCTCTTGCTGTTTAGGGCGACGCCTGACGAACTTCCTGATTCTTGTAGCTGCTGCAGACACACCCCTAATGCATCCTCAGCCTATTGCTGTCTGTCACCTGGTATTTAACCCAGCTCCTCCCTGGAATCCATGCCTGAGCATCTTGTTCTGTCAGTTGGCTTCTGGTCGCTGACATGCCAGGTCCTGTCTATGTTTGCTGCCTTACGGTATCAGTTCCCGTGTCTGAACTGTGTCCTGTCTGTGCACTCTAGCCAGCTGTCTCTCTGCCTTCCTGGAGGCTGTATTTCCAGGCCTGTCTGAACACGCTCTTAGCCTGTTTGTCTCGACCTCTGGGGGCCACATACCCAGACACGCTCCTGTATTTGTTGCAGTACAGTTCCTGTCTGAACTGTCTCCTAGCTTCCTACCTGTTTTGTCTTTATGTCCGTTTGTTCCCTTTTTCTGCAGTGTCTGAACCATCACTTGGCTTTACCTAGGCTCGTTCCTGCATTTTGTTGCAGTAACTGTTCTTGTCTGAACTGTCTCCTAGTTTCTTCCTAGCTTCTTACCTGTTTTGTCTTTATGTCCGTTTGCTCCCTTTTTCTGTAGAGTCTGAACCTGCACCTAACTTCTGCTCGTTGTCATTGTACTTCCGTTTGTGAGTTGGAGTCCTTTCGCTACTTCTTTTCAAGTGCCTTGTGTGTATCTGGTTCTGCCTTTCTTTTCCAGTCTGTTCCGTGTGAACAGAGCTCTGTCCCCTTTGCTTTGTCTTTGTTTACCTCTTCGGCAATTGATCTCAGCCCTGTCCACCACATCTGCGGTTTCGCTCTGCTCAGCCTTGTCCACCGCGTCTGCGGTTTTGCTCTGCTCAGCCTTGTCCACCGCGTCTTCGGTTTCACTCTGCTCAGCCTTGTCCACCGCGTCTGTGGTTTCGCTCTGCTCAGCCTTGTCCACCGCATCTGCGGTTTCGCTCTGCTCAGCCTTGTCCACCGCGTCTGCGGTTTCGCTCTGCTCAGCCTTGTCCACCGCGTCTGCGGTTTCGCTCTGCTCAGCCTTGTCCACCGCGTCTGCGGTTTCGCTCTGCTCAGCCTTGTCCACCGCGTCTGCGGTTTCGCTCTGCTCAGCCTTGTCCACCGCGTCTGCGGTTTCGCTCTGCTCAGCCTTGTCCACCGCGTCTGCGGTTTCGCTCTGCTCAGCCTTGTCCACCGCGTCTGCGGTTTCGCTCTGCTCAGCCTTGTCCACCGCGTCTGCGGTTTCGCTCTGCTCAGCCTTGTCAACCGCGTCTGCGGTTTCGCTCTGCTCATCCTTGTCCACCACGTCTGCGGTTTCGCTCTGCTCAGCCTTGTCCACCGCGTCTGCGGTTTCGTTCTGCTCAGCCTTGTCCACCGCGTCTGCGGTTTTGCTCTGCTCAGCCTTGTCTACCGCGTCTGTGGTTTCGCTTTGCTCTGTTTGTTTGCTGCATCTGCGGCTCTGAACTCATCTCCCAGTCTGTACTGGACCCTACCCAGCCTGCGCTCTAGTCTGCCTGTTCCTGTATTCCCTGGTGTGGGTCAACAGTCGTGTCCGGAGTCTGACCTGGAGTAGACCCTGGTCCCTCTGCTCGGTTCCTCCCTGGTGCACTGGCGTCGTATGCCATCGTGCGACCTTGGTCGGATCGGGCAGATACTTAGTTACGCACCTCCAAGCACTCTCCGGTTCATGGCACAGTGGAACCACTAAACACGCACACGCCAGTCAGTCCTGGCGTGTGCTTTACAGCATGCTCAGGCCATGGTTCCCATTGAGCCCCACGGCCTTCACTCTCTGAGACGTTTTTCAGCGAATACGTGCATCTAGAAGAAATTTATTTATTTATTTATTTTTTTGCTACCAGCTGAGTTCCAGGCGAATTACGCACCCGTCCAGATGGATCTATCAGCACTCGTTCCTGCGGATCCACCATGGTACTATGGGGATCCAAGACTGAGTCATACATTTGTGGAGAAATGCTTGCTACACTTCAAGTTCTGCCCTCTTTATTTTCCCACCGATCGGGTTAAGGCGGGATTCATGATGTATCACCTAACGGGTGATACCTTGAAATGGATCACCCCCCTATGGGACGCACAGGATCCTATCGTCCTGGACCTGCAGGCCTTCCTGGTGGCCTTTCTAATGGTCTTCGATGACCCTAACCTGGAAGCCCCTGCTGAAGCTTCACTTCCCAATATCCTGGAGCAGCCCCGATGGGTAATGTGTGTGGGTAGCGCACTAGTCCCCCAGCCCGAAGAGACTACTGCCACCCAGAATCCACACAGGATGACTACGCTCTCCGGAATACTTCTCCCAACCTCAAGAGGCAGTCCAGACGTGCTAGGCTTAGAGGCAAGCCGTCACGCCAGGGTCTGTCCTCCCAAAGACCTCCTGACCCCAACCTTGAAGTCCCTGTTGAAGCTTCACTTCCCAGTATCCTGGAGCAGCCCCGACGGGTAATGTGCGTGGGTAGCGCACCAGTTCTCCTGCCCGAAGAGACTGCTGCCCACCCAGAATCCACACAGGAGGACTTCCTGCACCCAGTATCTGATACTTCACCCACTTTAACCGGTGAGCCTGTCCAAGGGTAATCCGAAGCAGTGATTACCTCCGAGTCTCTGCACCCCTCCGACCAGGCGGAGGACCTCCAGTTGTCTCCTGAACCCTTCGGGGTGCTACCTGGTAGCAAATGGACAGAGACTTTTCTATACTCTGCACCTGATACCTCGCCCGCTTCGTCCAGTGAGTCCGACCTAGTGTACTCCGAAGCAGAGGTTACCCCCGAGTCTCTACACCCCTCCGGCCAGGCGGAGGACCTCCTGTTGACTCCTGAACCCTTTGGGGTGCTACCTGGTAGCGAATGGACAGAGACTTTCCTATACTCTGCACCTGATACCTCACCCGCTTCGTCCAGTGAGTCCAACCTAGTGTACTCCGAAGCAGAGGTTACCCCCGAGTCTCTATACCCCTCCGACCAGGCGGAGGACCTCCTGTTGTCTCCTGAACCCTTCGGGGTGCTACCTGGTAGCGAATGGACAGAGACTTTCCTATACTCTGCACCTGATACCTCGCCCGCTTCATCCAGTGAGTCCGACCTAGTGTACTCCGAAGCAGAGGTTACCCCCAAGTCTCTACACCCCCCCGACCAGGCGGAGGACCTCCAGTTGTCTCCTGAACCCTTCGGGGTGCTACCTGGTAGCGAATGGACAGAGACTTTCCTATACTCGGTACCTGATGCCTCGCCTGCATCGTCCAGTGAGTCCGACCTAGTGTACTCTGAAGCAGAGGTTACCCCCGAGTCTGTACACCCCTCCGACCTGGCGGAGGACCTCCAGTTGTCTCCTGAACACTTCGGGGTGCTACCTGGTAGCGAATGGACAGAGACTTTCCTATACTCTGCACCTGATACCTCGCCCGCTTCATCCAGTGAGTCTGACCTAGTGTACTCCGAAGCAGAGGTTACCCCCAAGTCTCTACACCCCTCCGACCAGGCGGAGGACCTCCAGTTGTCTCATGAACCCTTCGGGGTGCTACCTGGTAGCGAATGGACAGAGACTTTCCTATACTCGGTACCTGATACCTCGCCCGCTTCGTCCAGTGAGTCCGACCTAGTGTACTCGGAAGCAGAGGTTACCCCCGAGTCGCTGCACTCCTCCAACCTGGCGGAGGACCTCCAGTTGTTTCCTGAATCCTCCGGGGTACCACCAGATAACAAAGGGACAGTGACTTTTCTACACCTTGTACCTGATACCTCGCCTATTTCATCCTGTGAGCTTGACAAGATGTACCTCGAAGCAGAGGTTACTCCCGAGTCTCTGCACCCCTCCAACCCGGCGGAGGACTTCCAGGTGTCTCCTGAACCCTCTGGGGTGCTACTTGATAATGAGTGGAGAGAGACTTCCTTGTGTGCTGTTCCTGGTATTCCATCCATTTCGTCTGGTGCTGAGGATGGCTCGATAGGAGGTAGCATCCTAGCTATCCAGATGAGACCAGTTTTTCCTGTGGACAGTAGAAGTAATCTCCTTGAAGAGAAGGATTGGCCCTCAAATTCCCTGCGGAAGATTCTGGCAGGCCTGAAGAAGAGGGGGCGTAAGGGGGGGGTACTGTAACATACCTGGCGGCATCCTTGCATAGTGGTCCATCTCCCACTGTGCAAGAGCGCGCCCTTGATCTCCAGTCCAGACTGCCACTTTGGCTTCTTTCCATGTTGTCTGCTTTGCTTTGCTCTTGCTGTTTAGAGCGACGCCCGCCGAACTTCCTGATTCTTGTAGCTGCTGCAGACACACCCCTAATGCGTCCTCAGCCTATTGCTGTCTGTCACCTGGTATTTAACCCAGCTCCTCCCTGGAATCCATGCCTGAGCATCTTGTTCTGTCAGTTGGCTTCTGGTCGCTGACATGCCAGGTCCTGTCTATGTTTGCTGCCTTACGGTATCAGTTCCCGTGTCTGAACTGTGTCCTGTCTGTGCACTCTAGCTAGCTGTCTCTCTGCCTTCCTGGAGGCTGTATTTCCAGGCCTGTCTGAACACGCTCTTAGCCTGTTTGTCTCGCCCTCTGGGGGCCGCATACCCAGACACGCTCCTGTATTTGTTGCAGTACAGTTCCTGTCTGAACTGTCTCCTAGCTTCCTACCTGTTTTGTCTTTATGTCCATTTGTTCCCTTTTTCTGCAGTGTCTGAACCAGCGCTTGGCTTTACCTAGGCTCGTTCCTGCATTTTGTTGCAGTAACTGTTCTTGTCTGAACTGTCTCCTAGTTTCTTCCTAGCTTCTTACCTGTTTTGTCTTTATGTCCGTTTGCTCCCTTTTTCTGTAGAGTCTGAACCTGCACCTAACTTCTACTCGTTGTCATTGTACTTCCGTTTGTGAGTTGGAGTCCTTTCGCTACTTCTTTGCAAGTACCTTGTGTGTATCTGGTTCTGCCTTTCTTTTCCAGTCTGTTCCGTGTGAACAGAGCTCTGTCCCCTTTGCTTTGTCTTTGTTTACCTCTTCGGCGATTTATCTCAGCCCTGTCCACCGCGTCTGCGGTTTCGCTCTGTTCAGCCTTGTCCACCGCATCTGCGGTTTCGCTCTGCTCAGCCTTGTCCACTGCATCTGCGGTTTCGCTCTGCTCAGCCTTGTCCACCACGTCAGCGGTTTCGCTCTGCTCAGCCTTGTCCACCGCGTCTGCGGTTTCTCTCTGCTCAGCCTTGTCCACCGCATCTGCGGTTTCGCTCTGCTCAGCCTTGTCCACCACGTCAGCGGTTTCGCTCTGCTCAGCCTTGTCCACCGCGTCTGCGGTTTCGCTCTGCTCAGCCTTGTCCACCGCATCTGCGGTTTCGCTCTGCTCAGCCTTGTCCACCGCGTCTGCGGTTTCGCTCTGCTCAGCCTTGTCCACCGCGTCTGCGGTTTCGCTCTGCTCAGCCTTGTCCACCGCGTCTGCGGTTTCGCTCTGCTCAGCCTTGTCCACCGCGTCTGCGGTTTCGCTCTGCTCAGCTTTGTCCACCGCGTCTGCGGTTTCGCTCTGCTCAGCCTTGTCCACCGAGTCTGCGGTTTCGCTCTGCTCAGCCTTGTCCACCGCGTCTGCGGTTTCGCTCTGCTCAGCCTTGTCCACCGCGTCTGCAGTTTCGCTCTGCTCAGCCTTGTCCACCGCGTCTGCGGTTTCGCTCTGCTCAGCCTTGTCCACCGCGTCTGCGGTTTCGCTCTGCTCAGTCTTGTCCACCGCGTCTGCGGTTTCGCTCTGCTCAGCCTTGTCCACCGCATCTGCGGTTTCGCTCTGCTCAGCCTAGTCCACCGCGTCTGTGGTTCCGCTCTGCTCAGCCTTGTACACCACGTCTGCGGCTTCGCTCTGCTCAGCCCTGTCCACCGCGTCTGCGGTTTCGCTCTGCTCAGCCTTGTCCACCGCGTCTGCGGTTTCGCTCTGCTCAGCCTTGTCCACCACGTCTGCGCTTTCGCTCTGCTCAGCCTTGTCTACCGAGTCTGCGCTTTCGCTTTACTCTGTTTGTTTACCACATCTGCGGCTCTGAACTCATCTCCCAGTCTGTACTGGACCCTACCCAGCCTGCGCTCTAGTCTGCCTGTTCCTGTATTCCCTGGTGTGGGTCAACTGCCGTGTCCGGAGTCTGACCTGGAGGAGACCCTGGTTCCTCTGCTCAGTTCCTCCCTGGTGCACTGGCGTCGTATGCCATCGTGCGACCTTGGTTGGATCGGGCAGATACTTAGCTACTCCCCTCCAGGCACTCTCCGGTTCATGGCACAGTGGATCCACTAAACACGCACACGCCAGTCAGTCCGAGCGTGTGCTTTACACCAAGATAGAGCTTTTTGTTAAAACACATCATTCAACTGTTTACTGTAAATGGAATGAGGCCTGCAAATGAAAGAACACAGTACTTACAGTCAAATATGGTGGTGGTTCAAAGATATTTAGGAGTTGTTTTGCTGCCTCTGGCACTGGGTGCCTTGACTGTGTGCAAGGAATCATGAAATGTGAAGATTCCCAAAGGATTTTGGGTAGCAATGTAGTGACAGTGTCAGAAAGCTGGGTTTGCATTCTTGGACAGCAGGACAATGACCCCAAACATACTTCAAGAAACACCCAGAAATGGATGGAAACAAAGCACTGGAGAATTCTGAAGTGGTAATTCCAGCTCCAGTTGCGTAAAGTCTCCCACCACTATCTCTTACATACAGATGCCACAGAGAAACTGAGAATGGACATATTAAATTAGTTAATTTTGGCTGCTTTGATAAATTTCTGAGCACATATCATCGTAAAAATCATGAATCTGTTATTGAGCGTTTGGATAAAAGCAATCAACTTATGGACAGTGGAAGAGATCTATGTGACCAGAATGAACACTCATTTCCAGCAGATGATACCCAGCACCTATCCCTATGCTAAATGCAGCTAACAGTGGTATTAATAGGGAATAGAATAGACTTTTTTTTTCAGTTGCAGCAGCAAAGACTATAAGGCAATAATCCCTGACTAGATGCCTGTAATACGCTATCCCTAGTGCGACAGATCACCATATACGAATTGCTGATAAGAGCAGTATTATTAGAGAATAGAATTTATTTGAATCGGCCCTGAAAAAAAGCTATTAGTTTAATGTGGCAGCATCCAGGACTGTTATTTCATCAACCCTGCTGGGGAATATAGTGGAGCATTTTGCATCTACTCAGCCTGATATGGAAGAGATCAGGATTTTCTGTACTTACTGTACAAAGTCTCCTGTCCTGGCTGTGAAATCCTGTCTGCAGTGTGAGAATTCCCTATGTGACAACCACCTGACAGCCCACAACAAAGAAGTGGATCATATACTAATAGAACCCACTGACTCTTTTGGTTTCCAAAAATGTTCCCTCAACTAGAAGATGGAGCCTCCGAAAAGCATTTTTTCCCATTAATAAGTAGTGGGTCTCCTAGACTGGTAAAGCGTATGCACTAAGTGCAAGGGATGCCAAAAATTAGAATAAAGCACTCCAATACCCCTTTGAAGAGACGTAGTGGAGGGCCTCAAAAAGCATTTTTTTCTCATTATTAAGGAGTAGGTATCCTAGACTGTTAATGCGCATGCACTAAGTGCATGGGCTGAAAAACATTTACTCCTGGGGGAGGGAGGGTTTACATATATATCAAAGAATGTTAGAGGTAGGCCTCTAAAAATTATTAATGCGGGCATCATAAACACCCTTAAAAAAATTATTGGGGGGTTGCATGATGATCACCCTGTTAATATGGTGCTAGAGAAGGAGGAGGATGATATAAAAAAGATGAAATCCTGAAGCGTATGCCCATGTTTGGGTGGTAAGTGGTGTATGGGAAAAGACCAGAAAAAACATACTCACTGGATTTGAATTTATGTTCCGCTACTGTCATCTGGTGGTGTTGAGAAGTCTGGGCCAATCCAGCCCTTGTTCATTTTGATAATAGTCAGCCTGTCAGCATTTTCAGTTGACAGGTGGATGCGCCTATCAGTTATATTACTCCCCAGTGGCACTAAAAACCTGCTCTGACAAAAGGTTTGCGGCAGGGCAGGCCAGGACCTCCAAGGCGTAAAGAGACAGTTCATGCCACATGTCTAGCTTGGATAACCAATAGTTTGTAAGGCTCAGAAAATTCTGTGAGGACACAAGTGTGGTCGGCAAGGTACTCCTTCAGCATCTTCCAAAACTTTTGCCTCCTTGTCAGAGTACCCCGCACTCGGCCTGGGCAGTGGGAAGGTCTGTGAAAACTGTACCAGACCTTTGAGAGTGTTCCCATGCCTCTGCTGCATCTGGTATGTGTCTCCCTCATGTCTACTCCTTGGTTGTCCAAGGAACTGTAACCTCTGTCACCAGCATTGTCAGATGGGAATTTTTAAATAAATCTTCAACTATGGTCTTCTGGTACTGCAACATATTAGTAGACCTCTCCGCCATGGGAAAGAGAGATGGATAGTTCTCCTTGTAGCATGGGTCTATTATCTTGGGTAAAAATATTCTATAATATGTGTGTATGTCGCTCCTATGCGAATCAAAGGTTGTTATTGTTTTTGCTGCTGCTGCTCCATTGTTACGTACATAGCAAATCCTGTGTGGTTTGTGATCCTACAGTCATGTATTGCATAACTTCCCTCCATCAACACCATTGCTTATTAGTAAGCTACTGGCAGACATTGTAAGTTATCTGAGGTGAGAGCAGGTAGTGTCATTCACACACAGCAAGTGAGATACTCCTGCCATGGCAGTGTGAGAGAGGGAGTGAGAAGGAGACAAAGATACTGTACCTAGGGTAAAACATTTAAGAGAAGAGAGAATAACCCCTACTAAGTTCTCCACAAGCTGACATGTCATGTACTTGCAACGCAGAAATCCCAGACCCTTTTAACAGAAGTCGCCTTTCTTACCTATTTACTACTTGGTTCAACATTTCCTGAGATGACCAGCTTTGGAAAAATGTGATTTTTTTTGCTAGTTTGTCATCATATACCTACACTATATGTGTTATATAGCTTTATATAAGAAAGAAGGATATGAGATAGACAGACAGATAGAAAGAAGATACTGCCATGATGTACAATGAATACAATCACAATCTGCAGAGCTATTGAGTTGAAATAGCTATCAAGCCCTTTTATCCCGATGGTCCTGAAAATGTAGATTTATTTCCACCTTACATGTGAGATCTTTCTATTTTTATTCATCATGATCAGTATAATAGAAGCAGATAGGATAAAGAGACAAGTAGTGTTACATGCACTACTGAGATTTCTCAGTGAGATACCAGTGTTGTCAGTGATTAATGGCAAAGGCAATTTTTATGCTTTAATGGTTTCTGGTTTCTTTGTCTATTATCACTTCTGGGCCTATGCTAATTAGACACCTAGGTGACAATGTACAGAAAGAGGAATATAGAGCAAAATGCAGTGTTAACTCTCATTATGATGTAATTGTAATATATTATAGTGCTATACAGCTATTCAATGCTATTTTTCATGTTCATCTTACCAAAACGTATAGAACGCTGCAGAATATTTTTTTGATGTAATTCTAGTGTTAATGTAAATTATATAAAATCACACTGCAGTTTTTTCTTTGACACATATAAAAACACAAAAACGCACAAACATACACACTCAAACACCCAAACATACACACACAGCCACATACAAAGAGAAACACATAGACATAAACAAAAACACCCACACAGACACACATAGACACAAACACACATAGTAACACATACACACACAAACACCCACACATACGCACACAAACACCCACACATACACACACAAACACCCACACATACGCACACAAACACACACAGACACACAAACACCCACACATACACGTGTGACGCCTCTTCTCGGAAGCCCTTTTGTTTACCCTGGGAGATGGGGGACTCGGAGTCGGGTCCTGTGATGGAGAGATGGGGTGCAGCCGTGGCCTGGACCCGACCCGTGCTCAGGGCCGTCACAGTAAAAAGGATGGTGTGGGCTTTTCCAGGTTGAGTGGCTGATTTACGAATATGCCACCTGTGGCACCTGGTGAAGGCCACCAGCGCCGCCGCAGTCCGCTGAGGCATGGTGTTATGGCGGCCATAGTTATTACTACTCCCCACAGGCGGAGCAAGGCCTCAGGGCAGAGGGACAGGATGGAGGGAGTAGTAGTAGAGGAAGACGGGCGCCGCGTCGTGCGGTGTAGCACAGAATAAACAGTCCGCAGGCCATAGGGGTGAACTTCCAAGGCTTTACTCACTTTAGAGATGGCAATAGGAAGGCGACTCCCTGCTCCCCGTGGAGTCCTGCGGTCACCAGGGACGGGGGTCCGACAACCTCCGAGTAAGTCCAGCATTCAATCGGGACCCCACACCAGAGTGTTCCTGAACTACAGACCGAATCCTTTCCTGTCCGTGTGTGTGTAGATAGGCCGGGTCTCCCTCTGAGCTCCTCTCAGAACAAGGGTACGGGTGGCAGCTCCACTCCTTCCGATACCCGGTGGGATCCTCTGGGCCTACTGGGCTTTCCCGACCAGGACATGGAGTAGCAAGGTCGGGTGTCGGGGGCCGGTACCCCTCTCGCAGCCGGACTCCCTCTGAATATATCAGCATGGCGAGGACAGGTGGCGTACACCGCTCCGTCTGCATCCTGCCTGGGATCCATTTGCTGTGGAGCCACACTCTTAAGCTCCGGGCCTTCTTGGTCGTGGTCCTTGGCCGGGTTGAGACATTCCTTGTCTGCAACCTGCCCCTCGACCCAAGGCTGGGGTACGAGGGCTGTGTCTCCGACCTCTGCAGGCCCACACAGGGTCCACTATCAGGGTGGGAGATCACGACCTCCAAGCAGTCAAAGACGATCAAAAGGGCCAAAACCAAAGATGGCTTTTTATTAAATATGAAATTTAAAGTGTCACTAGTTTGTGAGTCCTCCACCCTCACCCACTAACTGGTTTCCCTCAGTCTTGGTTCCCCAGTCTCACTGTAACCAGGAGGGCAGCACCTAGTGCATACTAGCCGCCTCTGGTGGATAAATGTGGTGTTGGATGCAAAGGTTGGGTCCCGACCATCACACTGTTCTTACCTCAGAGGAGGAACACTACACTCCATTAGAGAAGTGCAGCATCCCTGTGGCGGTCGAACCCTCAGGGGCGCCACACACGCATACACACACAGGGCCACACTGGACAAATTAGCAAGTTCTAGATGGGCCGATCTAGCTGGGAGCCACATCATTTATGACACTGTTAAGAGTACAGGCACCCTCAGGACACCTAAACAGCTCTGGAGGAGCACGGAGCTACTGCATCACATACCTGAAGAGGTGGACGGGACGTCCACGAAACATGTAGTCTTTTATAGCTTTTACAGTCTCCAATAAATGCTGGGAACATTATCCATCTCTGGCATATATATACATTTTTCATGGAGGAGCGCGGTGATTTATGGCACAGGAGGCATTAAAGGTAGTGATGAGCGAGCACTAAAATGTTCAGGTACTTGTTGCCCAAATCGATGGGAACAGTGTTCAGATGACAGGAAATCAGCATGGGGAAGACCCCTGGAATCATCTGTGACTCCCAGGTCCCAATGTCCCTTGCAAGAGATGTAGAGGTCGGAAGTCCTCCTGAAAACAATGTTCCCATTTTTAGGAAGTGGGTCTCCCATTCTGTTTGCCTGTGCAGTGAATGCAACAGTTGCCAAAAATTTGGAGGAACTCTAGTGTCCCTTGCAGGAGACAAAGAGATCGGAGGGCCTCCTGAAAACAATATTCCCATTTTTAGGAAATGGGTCTCCCATACTGTTTGCCTGTGCAATGAATGCAACAGCTGCCAAAAATTTGGAGGAACTCCGATGTATCTTGCAAGAGACATAGACGTCGGAGAGCCTCCTGAAAACAATGTTCCCATTATTGGGAAGTGGGTCTCCCATGCTGGTTGCCTATGCAGTGAAAGCAACATCTGACAAAAATTTTGAGGAATTCCAATGTCCCTGGCAAGAGATGTAAAGGTCGGAGGGCCTCCCGAAAACAGTGTTCCCATTATAGGGAAGTGGGTCTCCCATTCTGTTTGCCTGTGCAGTGAATGCAACAGCTGCCAAAATTTTGGAGAAAATGCAATGTCCTTTGCAAGAGAAGGAAAAAGGTAGGAGTACCTCCTGAAAACAATGTTCCCATTATTAGGAAGTCGATCTACCATACTGTTTGCCTATGCAGTGAATGTAAGAGATGACAAAAATTTGGAGGAACTCCAGATTCCCTTGCAAGAGACGTAGAGGTCGGAGGGCCTCCTGAAAACAATGTTCCCATTATTAGAAAGTGGAACTACCATACTGTTTGCCTATGCAGTGAATGCATCAGCTGCCAAAGATTTGGAGGAACTCCAATGTCCTTTGCAAGAGAACGAAAAAGGTAGGAGGGCCTCCTGAAAACCATGTTCCCATTATTAGAAAGTGGGTCTTCCACAATGTTTGCCTATGCAGTGAATGCAACAGTTTCCAAAAATTGGAGGAACTCCAATGTCCCTTTCAAGTGACATTGAGTTTGGAGGGCCTCCTGTAAACAATGTTCCCATTTTTAGGAAGTGGGTCTCCCATACTGTTTGAATACACAGTGAATGTAACAGCTTCCAAACATTTTGAGGAACTCCAATGTCCATTGCAAGATACGCAAAGGTCGGATGGCCTCCTGAAAACATTGTTACTATTTTTGGGACGTGGGTCTCCCATACTGTTGGCCTATACAGTGGATGCATCAGCTGCCAAAAATTTGGAGGAACTTCAATGTCCCTTGCAAGTGACGTTGAGGTCGGAGGACCTCCTGAAAACAATGTTCCCATTTTTAGGAAGTGGGTCTCCCATACTGTTTGCCTATGCAGTGAATGCAACAGCTGGCAAAAATTTGAAGGATCTCCAATCTCCCTTCCAAGAGATGTAGAAGTTGGAGGGCCTCCTGAAAACAATGTTCCCATTATTGTGAAGTGGGTATCCCATACTGTTTGCCTACGCAGTGATTGCAACAGCTGCCAAAAAATTGGAGGAACTCCAATGTCCTTTAAAACAGAATGAAAAAGGTCGGAGGGGCTCCTGAAAACAATGTTCCCATTATTAGGAAGTGGGTCTACCATACTGTTTGCCTATGCAGTGAATGCAACAGCTGCCAAAAATTTGGAGGCTCTCCACTGTACCTTGCAAGAGAAATAGAGGTCAGAAGGCCTCCTGAAACAAATGTTCCCATTATTAGGGAATGGGTCTCCCATACTATTTGCCTATGCAGTGATTGCAACAGCTGTCAAAAATTTGCAGAAACTCCAATGTACATTGCAAAAGACATAGAGGTCGGAGGGCCTCCTGAAAACAATGTTACTATGTTTAGGAAGTGGGTCTCCCATACTGTTTGCCTATGCAGTGAATGTATCAGCTGCCAAAAATTTGGAGGAACTCCAATGTACCTTGCAAGTGAAAGAAAAGGTAGGAGTGCCTCCTGAAAACAATGTTCCCATTATTAGAAAGTCGGTCTAGTAGCATACTGTTTACTTATGTAATAAATTAAACAGCTGCCAAAAATTTGGAGGAACTCCAATGTATCTTGCAAAAGAATGAAAAAGGTAGGAGGGCCTCCTGAAAACAATGTTACCATTATTAGGAAGTCGGTCTACCATACTGTTTGCTTATGCAGTGAATGCAACAGCTGCCAAAAATTTGAAGGATCTCCAATCTCCCTTCCAAGAGATGTAGAAGTTGGAGGGCCTCCTGAAAACAATGCTCCCTTTTTGGGAACTTGGTCTCCCATACTGTTTGCCTATGCAGTAATTGCAACAGCTACCAAATATTTGGAGGAACACCAATGTCCTTTGAAACAGAATGAAAAATGTCGGAGGGCCTCCTGAAAACAATGTTCCCATTATTAGGAAGTGGGTCTACCATACTGTTTGGGTATGCAGTGAATGCAACAGCTGCCAAAAATTTGGAGGAATACCAGTGTCCCTTGCAAGAGATATAGAGGTCGGAGGGCCTCCTGAAAACCATGCTATTATTTTTAGGAAGTAGGTCTCCCATACTGTTTGCCTGTGCAGTGAAAGCAACAGCTGTCAAAAATTTGGAGGAATCCCACTGTCCCTTGCAAGAGATGTAGAGGTCGGAGGGCCTTCTAAAAATAATGTTCCCATTATTAGAAAGTGGGTCACCCATACTGTTTGCCTATGCAGTGAAAGCAAGAGCTGAAAAAAAATTTGAAGGAACTCCATTGTAACTTGCAAGAAAACGAAAAAGGTAGGAAGGCCTCCTGAAAACAATGTTCCCATTATTAGAAAGTCGGTCTGCCATATTGTTTGCCTATATAGTGAATGCAACAGCTGCCAAATATTTGAATGAACTCCAATGTACCTTGCAAGAGATATAAAGGTCGGAGGGCCTCCTGAAAACAATGTTCCAATTAGTAGGAAGTGGGTCTACCATACTGTTTGCCTATGCAGTGAATGCAACAGCTGCCAAAAATTTGGAGGAACTCCAATGTCCCTTGCAAGAGATGTAGAGGTCGGAGGGCCTCCTGAAAACAATGTTCCAATTATTAGGAAGTGGGTCTCCCATACTGTTTGCCTATGCAGTGAATGCAATGTCTGCCAAAATTTTGGAGGAGCTCCAATGCCCCTTGCAAGATACTCAGATTTGGTGATATGGTAGATATTGTGGTGATATTGTCGTGGAGGATGAGGATGAGGAGAAGGAGGAGGACAAGAGCAAATGGACAAAATCAGGAAGCGTATACCCATATCTGGGTGTGAAGACAGAGGTGCATGCGAATACAGTTAGACCTCCCAAAAAAAAAGACACTGTATATGAGTTTATGTTATGCTGCTATCATTCGGTGGTGTTGAGAAGTCTGGCCCAATCCTGCCCTTGTTCATTTATTATAAGAATCAGCCTGTCAGCATTTTTATCGGTTATAATTCCACTAGCGGTACTAAAAACCCACTCTGACAAAACGCTAGCGTCAGGGCAGGCCAAGACCTCCAAGGCATAGAGAGACAGTTCATGCCACGTGTCCAGTTTGGATATCCAATAATTATATGGGTAAATACTAGTGTTGAGCGAACATGCTCGACACTGCTCGGTACTCGCTCAAGCATCACGCTACTCGGGATGTTCGGCGAGCACCGAGCATTTCCGGGCTACTCGGGCGAGAGCTCGGGTCTCCGCCCTGCATGTTTGGCGCTCTTTACAGAGCCAATGAACATGCAGGGATTGCCAGCCAGTCACTGTAATGCCGTAGCCATGTTGGTTGTGGGCATTACATTGCTTGGCTGGCCGCACAGCGTCACCTCGAGTATTTAAAACCGGGTGCCGCCATCTTGGACACAGACGGCTGGGATCAGACAGTGTAGGGACAGCGCTGCTGATTTAGGGAGAGATATATAGTGCGAAATAGTTACTGTAGGGTCTGTAAAGGCTGCCAGATCAAACAAACAGTCCTTCTCAGGACTAATATCCATCCCAGATATCAGGCAGGCAGGCTGTATAGGAGATGCAGTGGTTATACCAGCAAATGCTGCATTACAGTCCTGTGTGCTCCTGTTGCTGAAATTGCTGGACTTAGCTCCAGGTCTCGGGGGCCAGGAAAAATCCTTTTTTTTTCATCTAAATCCTCTTTTTTTTTCCCTCCTTCACACTGTACAAATACCCGTCTTATTAACCTTTTGGTGTCCCCCCCCAAAAAAAAGTGTGTCTGTGACAGTTCAGACACAAATATATCTGTTGAAAATAGTCTGGTGTAGGCTAGAGAAACAGAAGTGTGGTTTTGCAGTTCCATGGTTCAAACCTCTGTATTATCCACTTTTGGGCCATTTGTATCTAAAAAAAAAACATTTTGAGTGTGTCACTCACTGTTCAGCCGCAAATATATCTATTTAAAAAAGTCTGGTATACACCAGTAAACTATAACTGTGGTTTTGCTGTTCCACGGTAAAAAATCTCTAATATCCTGCTTTTGGCATTTTTTGCCGTAAAAAAAAAAAACTAATAGTGTCTCCCTGATTTTTCAGACACAAATATATCTGTTGAAAATAGTCTGGTGTAGGCCAGAGAAACAGAAGTGTGGTTTTGCTGTTCCACGGTAAAAAATCTCTATTATCCTGCTTTTGGCATTTTTTGGCGTAAAAAAAAAACTAATAGTGTCTCCCTGATTTTTCAGACACAAATATATCTGTTGAAAATAGTCTGGTATAGGCCCGTGAAATAGAAGTGTGGTTTTGCAGTTCCATGGGTCAAATCTCTGTATTAGCCTGCTTTTGGCATTTTTTGCCGTAAAGAAAAACTAATAATGTCTCCCTAATTTTTCAGACACAAATATATCTGTTGAAAATAGTCTGGTGTAGGCCCGAGAAATAGAAGTGTGGTTTTGCAGTTCCACGGGTCAAATCTCTGTATTATCCTGCTTTTAGCATTTTTTGCCGTAAACAAAAACTAGTAGTGTCTCCCTGATTTTTCAGACACAAATATGTCTGGTGTAGGCCCGAGAAATAGAAGTGTGGTTTTGCAGTTCCATGGGTCAAATCTCTGTATTATCCTGCTTTTGGCATTTTTGCCATAAAGAAAAACTAATAGTGGCTCCCTGATTTTTCAGACACAAATATATCTGTTGAAAATAGTCTGGTGTAGGCCCGAGAAATAGAAGTGTGGTTTTGCAGTTCCACGAGTCAAATCTCTGTATTATCCTGCTTTTAGCATTTTTTGCCGTAAAGAAAAACTAGTAGTGTCTCCCTGATTTTTCAGACACAAATATGTCTGGTGTAGGCCCGAGAAATAGAAGTGTGGTTTTGCAGTTCCATGGGTCAAATCTCTGTATTATCCTGCTTTTGGCATTTTTTGCCGTAAAGAAAAACTAATAGTGTCTCCCTGATTTTTGAGACACAAATATATCTGTTGAAAATAGTCTGGTGTACGCCCGAGAAATAGAAGTGTGGTTTTGCAGTTCCACGGGTCAAATCTCTGTATTAGCCTGCTTTTGGCATTTTTTGCCGTAAAGAAAAACTAATTGTGTTTCCCTGATTTTCAGACACAAATATATCTGTTGAAAATAGTCTGGTGTAGGCCCGAGAAATAGAAGTGTGGTTTTGCAGTTCCACGGGTCAAATCTCTGTATTATCCTGCTTTTGGCATTTTTTGCCGTAAAGAAAAGCTAATAGTGTCTCCCTGATTTTTCAGACACAAATATATCTGTTGAAAATAGTCTGGTGTAGGCCCGAGAAATAGAAGTGTGGTTTTGCAGTTCCACGGGTCAAATCTCTGTATTATCCACTTTTGGCATTTTTTGCCGTAAAGAAAAACTAATAATGTCTCCCTGATTTTTCAGACACAAATATATCTGTTGAAAATAGTCTGGTGTAGGCCCGAGAAATAGAAGTGTGGTTTTGCAGTTCCATGGGTCAAATCTCTGTATTAGCCTGCTTTTGGCATTTTTTGCCGTAAGGAAAAACTAATAGTGTCTCCCTGATTTTTGAGACACAAATATATCTGTTGAAAATAGTCTGATGTAGGCCCGAGAAATAGAAGTGTGGTTTTGCAGTTACACTGGTCAAATCTCTGTATTATCCTGTTTTGGGCATTTTTTGCCATAAGGAAAAACAGTAATAGTGTCTCCTGATTGTTCAGACACAAATATATCTGTTGAAAATAGTCTGGTGTAGGCCCGAGAAATAGAAGTGTGGTTTTGCAGTTCCACGGATCAAATCTCTGTATTATCCTGCTTTTGGCATTTTTTGCCGTAAAGAAAAACTAATAGTGTCTCCCTGATTTTTTGAGACACAAATATATCTGTTGAAAATAGTCTGGTGTAGGCCCGAAAAATAGATGTGTGGTTTTGCAGTTCCACGGGTCAAATCTCTGTATTATCCTGCTTTTGGCATTTTTTGCCGTAAAGAAAAACTAATCGTGTCTCCCTGATTTTTGAGACACAAATATATCTGTTGAAAATAGTCTGGTGTAGGCCCGAGAAATAGAAGTGTGGTTTTGCAGTTCCACCTGTCACATCTCTGTATTATCCACTTTTGGGCCATTTGTATCTAAAAAAAATCAGTTTGAGTGTGTTGCTCACTGTTCAGCCGCAAACATATCTGTTTAAACAATAACTGTGGTTTTGCCATTCCACGGTAAAAAATCTCGATTATTCAGCTTTTGGTATTTTTTCCGTAAAGAGAAACAGTAATAGTTTCTCCCTGATTGTTCAGATTGTTTAAAAGAGTCGGGTGTAGGCCAGAGATATAGAACTGTGGTTTTCCTCTCCCACGGTTCTATTCTACTTTTTATTACCCTTTTTCCATTGATAGTGCGAGTGTAAGCTATTTTACTTCCTTTACAATGGGCAAGGCGCGTGGCAAGGGACATGGAACTGGACGTTCTGGTTTTGGTGCGTGCAGAGGACGGGGCCGTGGCCAAGGTGAAAATGTGCCACAACCAACAGCCACATCTTCTCGCTCCCACTTTTTGACCAAATTACTAGGGAAGCACAGAACAACACCAGTATTGCGAACTGATCAGTGTGAACAGGTTATTAATTGGATAGCAGATAATACTTCCAGTTACCTGGGCACCACCACCTCCGGTCTGTCTTCCACACGGTGAACTCTTAGTAACCGTGAGTCTCGACCGCATACTCCTCCTCACCCTGATGCTCCTTCCTCCCACCATGCCGAGTGTCGTCAGACAGCAACTGATCCCACACTTGGACACTCTGAAGAGCTGTTCACTGGTCCATTTCCAGATTTGTGCCCCTCGCCTGCTCCGCTTGAAGTGGTGGAAGAGGAGATCCCATGTAGCGATGCCCAAATATTTGAACAGCCACGGCCACAGGAACTCGACGCTGGCAATTTGTCACAAGAGGTGGGCGATGACGAGACAATTGCCAGGAAGTGAGGATGAGGATCGTGGTGTGCAAGTGGAAGAGGAGGAGGTGGTGGATGATCTAGTAACTGACCCAACATGGCAGAAGGACACGCAGAGCGAGGCCAGCAGCACACAGGGTGAGGGAGGCAGAGTACCCCAACAGGCAGGAAGAAGCATTGTGGTGGCCGCACACAGAAGGCAGGCAACAGTTCCCTGTAACACCAACACGAGGGACGTTGCCAGTACAACCTGTAGGTCTTCCAGAGTCTGGAATTTTTTTAAAGACTCTGCCGATAACCCCAAAAAGGCCATTTGTACCACCTGCCATGCCAGCATCAGCAGGGGTGACAAAACTACCAGCCTGACCACCACCAGCATGATCAGGCACATGGCAGCAAAGCTCCCGACTTCGTGGGATGAACCCCAGGGTCCACGACCAGTGTCAGCGGGTGTCACCACTGCTTCTTCTGCTGTTGTGCATGCAGTAGAACCCCCTGTTGTGTGTGCATGGCAATCCCCTGTCCATACTGCATGCAAAGATGCCCCCTCCTCTCAGTCTTCACTTGTTCTGGCAGTTTCTCAAGAAACAGCATCCACATCCATGTCCAGCGTTCAATTGTCCATATCCCAGACCTTTGAAAGAAAGCGGAAATTTGCAGCCAACGCCCCACAGGCCACAGTCCTAAATTCGCACATTTCACGACTGCTTGCATTGGAAATGCTGCCTTTTAGGCTGGTGGAGACGGAATCCTTCCGCAACCTCATGGCGGTGGCTGTCCCTCGGTTCTCGGTGCCCAGCCGACACTATTTTGCCTGGTGTGCCATCCCCGCACTACACGAGCACGTGTCACAAAACATCTGCCGTGCCCTCAACAACGCAGTTACTGGGAGAGTCCACCTGACAACGGACACGTGGACAAGTGCTTGTGACCAGGGACAGTACATCTCCCTGACGGCACACTGGGTAAACATAGTGGAAGCCGGGACCCAGTCGGACCTTGGGACGGAACACATCCTCCCCACACCGAGGATTGCGGGCCCTATTTCAGTCAGAGTTGCCCCCACAGTATACAGCTCCTGCGCATCATCCTTTTCCTCCTCCTCATGTTCAGCCTCCATCTCAGATATCACCACATCAGTTACAAGCTGGAAGCACTTCAGTACTGCCTCCGCCAAGCGGCAACAGGCTGTGCTGAAACTCATAAGCTTAGGTGATAAACCTCACACTGCTTGTGAGTTGTGGACAGCTGTGAAAGAGCAGGCAGATCTGTGGCTGAGACCGCTGAACCTACATCCAGGCATGGTGGTGTGTGACAATGGCCGTAACCTGGTGGCTGCTCTGAGGCGAGGCGAGATGACACACGTACCATGACTGGCTAATGTGCTTAACCTCGTGGTTCAGCGGTTTCTTAAATCGTACCCCGAGTTGCCAGATCTGCTTGTCAACGTACGCCGCCTGTCAGCTCATTTTCGCAAGTCGGCTATAGCTTCCACCGTCCTTGCTGTGTTGCAGCAGCATTTGCAGCTTCCGTCACACTGACTGGTGTGTGATGTCCCCACACATTGGAGCTCTACCCTCCACATGTTGCAAAGGATTTGTGAGCAGAAGAGAGCAGTTGTGGAGTACCAGCTGCAACAAGGCCGTCGATATTCAGGTCAGACTCCACACATAAGACCTCAGGAGTGGACCTGGATGTCTGACATCTGTACCATCTTGACAAACTTTGAGGAGTCCACCCAGATGGTGAGTGGTGATGACGCCATCTTTAGCGTCAGCATTCCACTTGTCTGTCTTTTGCAACGCTCTCTGCAGAGAATTAAAGAGGTGGCATTGCAGCCAGAGTATGATGAGATGGATCAAGAAGCCGTAGCGGTCAATTACACACAGCCCAGCCTCATCTCATCCCAACATGCATTGGGGAACAAAGAGGGAGAGGAGGAGGAGGAAGAACAGGAGCTTGTATCATGCGCTGTAGACGGTAGTACCTGTAGAACTGTCATACCGTCGGTTCAGCGTGGGTGGCCTGAGTACAGGGGGGGGAGGAGGAGGAGAGCATGGTCAGTCGTCATCTTGGTGAGGACACGGAAGTCTTGCCCGTTACCAGTCTGGCACGCATGGCTGACTTTATGTTATGCTGCCTTAACCGTGACCCTGGCGTTGTCAAAATGTTGGGTGACAGTCATTACTGGTTGGTGACACTTTTAGACCCCCTGCTACAAGGAGACCTTTCACTCTCTTATTCCTGAGGTGGAGAGGTCTACAAAAATGGGGCAGTACCAGAAGGCCCTTGCTGCAGAACTGTTAAAAAAATTCCCATCTGAACACGCTAGCGGCAGAGGTCACAGTTCGTTGCCCAACCAAGGCGTGCATGCGAGAGAGACGCAACTCCAATCCAGCAGAGGCAGGGGAACACTGTCAACGTTCTGGGACAGTTTTCTCAGACCCTCCCTTCGGACAGACCCTGAGGCGCGGGGTACTCTCACAAGGAGTGGAAAGTTTCAAAAGATGGTGAGGGAGTACCTTGCTGACCGTACCGGTGTCCTCCATGACTCCTCTGTGCCTTTTAATTATTGGGTATCCAAGCTGGACACTTGGAATGAACTCGCTCTGTACGCCTTGGAGGTACTGGTCGTGTTATCAGAGCGTGTTTTTAGTGCCGCTGGGGGAATTATAACTGATAAGCGCACTCGCCTGTCAACTGACAATTCTGACAAGCTGGATTGGGCCAGACTTCTCATCACCACCAAATGACAGCAGAGTAACTTAAAGTCAAATCCACTGTGTTATTTCGGGAGGTGTATTCACATGCACCGCTTCACACCCACACATGGGTATATGCTTCCTCACTTCGGCTGTTTTATGTTCTTCTCCTTATCCTCAGCCTCCACCAGGGTAACCATGGTCCGTGTTGCCATTATTGAAAGTTCCTCCGTCCTTATTTTTGGCAGCTTTTGCTTTGAAGGCATAAGCAAAGACTATGGGATACCCACTCCCCAATAATGGGAATAATATTTTTAAGGTGCTGTACTGTATGGCTCTTGTAAGTGGCATTAAAACCGTCTTGTTAAGCTACAGTGTCCTCTACCACTTCTCCAAGGGCCATTAAAACCGTCTTGTTAAGCTACTGTGACCTCCACCACTTTTCCAAGGGGCATTAAAACTGTCTTGTTAAGCTACTGGAACCTCCACATCTCTTCTGAGGGGCATTAAAAGCGTCTTGTTAAGCTACTGCGATCTCCACCACTTTTCCGAGGGGTATTAAAACCGTCTTGTTAAGCTACACTGACCTTCACTACTTTTCCAAGGGGCATTAAAACCGTCTTGTTAAGCTACTGGGACCTCCACGTCTCTTCTGAGGGGCATTAAAAGCGTCTTTTTAAGCTACTTTGACCTCCACCACTTTTCCGAGGGGCATTAAAACCGTCTTGTTAAGCTACTGTGACCTCCTCCACTTTTCCAAGGGGCTTTAAAACTATCTTGTTAAGCTACTGGGACCTCCACGTCTCTTCTGAGGGGCATTAAAAGCATCTTGATAAGCTACTGCGACCTCCACCACTTTTCCGAGGGGCATTAAAACCGTCTTGTTAAGCTACTGGGACCTCCACGTCTCTTCTGAGGGGCATTAAAACGTCTTGTTAAGCTACTGCGACCTCCACCACTTTTCTGAGGGGCATTAAAACCGTCTTGTTAAGCTACTGGGACCTACACGTCTCTTCCAAGGGGCATTCAAACCGTCTTGTTAAGCTACTGAGACCTCCACGTCTCTTCCAAGGGGCATTCAAACCATCTTGTTAAGCTACTGTGACCTCCACCACTTTTCCAAGGGGAATTCAGACCGTATTGTTAAGCTACTGTGACCTCAACCACTTTTCCAAGGGGCATTAAAACCGTCTTGTTAAGCTACTGGGACCTACACGTCTCTTCCGAGAGGCATTAAAACCGTCTTGTTAAGCTACTGTGACCTCCATGTCTCTTCAAAGGGGCATTAAAAGCGTCTTCTTAAGCCACTCTGAACTCCACAGCTCTTCCAAAGGGCATTGAAATGTTGTTTTTAATTACCTCTAACCTCCACGACTCTTCCAGCGGGCATTGCATTTCCTCCTAATTTTAGTCAGCTTTTGCTTTTCAATGCAAAGGCGAAAACTAAGGGAGACCCACTCCCCAATAATGGGTAGAAGGTTTTTAGTATGCTGTAATCCACGTCTGTTTCAAGGGGCATTGCAGTTCCTCATAATTTTTGGAAATCCTACCATTCACTGCTTAGGCCAACAGTGTACAGGAGACCTAGTTGCTATAAATGAAAAAAACAGTTTAGTTAAGGCCCTCTGACCTCCATGTCATTTCCAAGGGGCATTGGAGTGCCTCGAAATTTTTTGTAGGCATTGCACTCACTGTATGCCCTATAACTGTGTAGCCGAACCGCTCCTTTTGTTACAGAAACATATCCTACAAGACATATGTGGTTGACTGGCCTGATATTGATGTGAATGGTCCCTGTTCCTCCTGCTCTTTCTCCTTTGCCATCACCTCATCCATCATTTATCACCTGAAGCTTTGTTTTAACGGGAGTCATAGAACTGGGATTGTAGTAGGAAAACATCCAGCAATCCTCCGAGGAGGTAGGATATGCGCCAAAACGCTGACCACCTCAGGCCTAGCCGCTACTACATACATGCGCTTGCATTCCAAGAAAACAAAGCAGATGCTAACTTCTATCATCATGATCATGCTCCTCACCTTGGCACTCTGAACTCCCCTGATGGAGAAGCCAGGGCCTACCGGAGGAGTCTGGTTCTCTGGTGGGCTCGTCCAATGCTGCCCTAAAGCAGGCCAGGCTAAGAAAAGTGTGTAGGAAGGTGACCGGAGAAATAGGGGCGGCTGGAGACAGTTTATGGACACCCGGCCGCCAGGGGGCGGCTGGGGACCGTGTGTGGACACCCGGCCGTCCCCTGGCGGCTGGGGACCGAGCGTGGACACCCGGCCGCCGGGCGGCTGGGGACAGAGTATGGATACCTCGCTGCCGAAGCAGCCATGAGGTAGTGGCCAGCTTCGGCCTCCTCCAAACTAAAAGGCCCCATTTCAAGTGCAAGCTAGAAGTATGGTATTGCAGCCTGGGGGTGGGTGGGTGGCAGGCTGCACACTTATGCTTGCATTCCAAGAAAACAAAGCAGATGCTAACTTCTATCATCATCATCATGCTCCTCACCTTGGCACTCTCAACTCCCCTGATGTAGAAGCCAGGGCCCACCAGAGGAGTCTGGTTCTCTGGTGGGCTCGTCCAATGCTGCCCTAAAGCAGGCCTGGCTAAGAAAAGTGTGTGGGGGGAAGTTGACAGGAGAAATAGGGCGGCTGGGGACCGTGTGTGGACACCCGTGTGTGGATACCTGGCCGCCAACGCAGCCATGACGTGGTGGCCAGATTCTGCCTCAACATGCCTTAAAGGCCCAATTTTAAGTGCAAGCAAGCATTATGATCTTGCAGCCTGGGGGTGGGTGGGGGGTAGGCTGCATACTTGCTCTTGCATTGCAAGGAATGGGGGAGGTACAATTGAACACTGCTCTGGGACAAGGACTTGCACGGGGATAGTTGCAATTCTGCATCTTCTGATGCGGCAAGGATGACTTCTCAAGGGCACACTTTTAGGCAGTGACCTGGGTGTCAGAGATGCTTCCAGGGGTCTTCCCCATGCTGTTCCCATGTCTTTTCAGCACTGTATGCATGTGTCACACAGCACATGGCCAGATAAGGTTGTAAAATGTTAAAATGACATTTCCTGGTGAATGCATTTGTCACGGTTGAAAGCAATACAAAAGTGCAAAAACGCATAAAAAATGCTACTTGTGAACATAGCCCAAGGTGTGGAGGAGTATTTTTGTTTTTGGTTATTTATTTTACCTTATACACACGTCTTTACCCTGGAAAGGATGTTCCTTAACATATTTCACAGGAAAGCAGTTTCAGTTTCGTTTTTGAACGTTTTATTGTGAGCCCTTAAAAGTGGCTTAATACCTGCATTTTTGCACTTTTGCATGGCTTTCAACCAAGACAAATGCATTCACTGGGAAATGTCATTTTAACATTTTACAACCTTATCTGGCCATGTGGTGTGTGACACATCATCAGACACATGCATACAGTGCTGAAAAAACATGGGAACAGCATGAGGAAGACCCCTGGAAGCATCTCTGACTCCCAGATCACTGACTAAAAGTGTGCCCATCATAAGTGATCCTTGGCGCATGCGAAGATGCCTCCCGCCATGCACCTGTCATTGCAGACTTGCAACAATCACCGTCCATGTCCTTGTCCCAGTGCAGCATTCAGTTGTTCCTACCCCATTCCTTGGAATGCAAGCGCAAGTATGCAGCCAGCCACCCACCCACAGGCTGCAATACTATACTGCCAAAGTTTTGACTGCTGCTTGCACTTGAAATGTGGCCATTTAGGCTCATGGAGGTGGAAGCTGTCCACGACCTTATGGCAGCGGCGACTGGGTATCCATACCAGCTGCCACTATTTGTCCCATTGTCGTCTCCGCCTTCCACAAGCACGGGTCCAACAGCATTACCCATGCCCTCCCCAGTGAACTTACTGGGAAGGACCACCTACCCACAAACACATCGTCAAGTGAATGTGGCCAGGGACGGTACGGAGCCAGTACACAGCTTTTTTTGCTGAGAGTTGTATTTCACCGCAGCCATATTCTTTAGCTTGGTGAAAGGACTTGGGAAACCATATATACTCCAGCTGTGATTTCTCCCAGGAAGTCCTCTAAAGCTGCTTTCACTTGAAATGTAGCCTTTTAGGCTCATGGAGGCAGAAGCTTTTCACAACCTCATGCCAGCGGTGGCCGGGTGTCCATACTCGGTCCCCAGCCGCCACTATTTCTCCAGGTATCGTCTCCGCCTTCCACAAGCATGGGTCCCTCAACATTACCCATGCCCTCCCCAGTGAACTTACTGGGAAGGACCGCCTAAACACAAACACGTGGTCAGGTGAATCTGGCCAGGGATGATACGGAGCCAGTCCACATTAAATATGCAGCCATAGAGTGTCTGGGAACCTTCCCACACACTTATCTTAGTCAGGGCTGCTTTTTGACAGGGTTGGACGGACCCACCAGAGAGCCGGAGACTCCTCCGGTGGGCCCTGGCTTCTCCTTCAGGACAGTTCATAGTGCCGAGGTGAGGCCATGATGATGATAGAGGCCACCATCTCCTTAGTTTTCTGTTACTTGGAATGCAAGCGCAAGTATGCAGCCAGCCACCAACCCACCCACAGGCCACTAAACTGGCAGATTTCTGAGCAACTGCTTGCACTTGAAATGTGGCCTTTTAGGCTCGTGGAGGCGGAAGCTTTTCACAACCTCATGGTGGCGGTGGTGAATGTGGCCAGGGATGGTACGGAGCCAGTCCACATTAAAAATGCAGCCATTGAGTGTTCGGTAATTCATGACTACAGAGTTAGACAATGGCCTGATCTGCAATGGGATTTGAGAAATAACATGCATAAGCACATCCAATCCACATTAATGAAGCAGCCATAGAGTGGGAACCTTCCCACCCACTTTTCTTAGCCAGGGCTGCTTCTCGGCAGGGTTGGACGGGCCCTCCAGAGAACCGGAGACTCCTCCGGTGGGCCTAGCTTCTCCTTCAGGAGAGTTCATAGTGCCGAGGTGAGGCCATGATGATGATAGAGGCCACCATCTGCTTAGTTTTCTGTTACTTGGAATGCAAGTGCAAGTATGCAGCCAGCCACCCACCCACAGGCCGCAAAACTAAACTGCCAGATTTCTGGGCAGCTACTTGCACTTGAAATGTTGCCTTTTAGTCTCTTGGAGATGGAAGCTGTCCACAACCTCATGGCGGCGGCAGCCGGGTGTCCATATTCGGTCCCCAGCCGCCACTATTTCTCCCGGTATTGTCTCTGCCTTCTACAAGCGCAGGTCCCTGAACATTACTGCTGGTACTTTTCTGTGGGAATCTGCTTGCCTCCAACCAGCCTGGAATGTTTCCAGTAAACTATGGTACGAAGCCATGGTATTAGCACTGCCCCCAGTACCAGTAGCAAAGCCATCTCCAATTTCCTTCTCAGGAATTTTTTTTTTTTGGTTGACTGAGTGGCTGCCCAAATACATTAGTTTCTCACAAAGGAGCTGAAGATAGAGTGGCAGTAGGTGCAAGTTTCTCCAGCCTGTTAGATGTCAGAGGGTGAACAGCAGCACATTGGATCAGTGGTTAGCACTGAAGTCTTGCAGCGCTGGGATCCTGGGTTCAAATCCCAGCAAGGACAACATCTGCAAAGATTTTGCATGTTCTCCTCGTGTTTGCGTGGGTTTCCACCTCAGTAAAAAAACAGCCATAGAGTGTCCGGGAACCTTCCCACACACTTTTCGGAAGGGCTGCTTCTCCCGCTGTTATTTCTACGTCATCAGGTTCCGCCCATTGTCACACATGACCATGACTGGCTGTATGTTCAGCGGTGAGAGCCACAGATCAGGCTGCTGTGTTACAGCTTTCAACAACTCTGCAGCGGTGGGCGGTTTATCACCTAAACATTAAGCATGTTATCTTCAGCACAGCCTGTTGCCACTTGGCCAAGGCAGTGCTGCAGTGCCTTTATATTGTTTATAATTTAGCATCTGGCACTAGATCATTGTGAGCATGTTTGTTAGATACACGCCCCCTATTAGCATATTGAATCTAGTAAGCGATTTTTAGATCGCTACTGCGATCGATTTTGAGATCACTATTGCGATTTATTTTGAGATCGCTACTGCGCATGCGTGACTCTAGTGCGTTCCATATGCGTTCCACAGACCGGAAGTTGTCATTTTTTATCGTCCTGTATGATTTGCGCACAGGATATGATGTCATACCCGGAAGTAAACGCTGTTTTCAGCATGCAGCACATGTATAATAGGCACTGCAGCAATGGGTACTACTAACCAGCCACTAAAGCATATCCAGCGAATGGGGGCATGATTATAGGCACTTTACTCCCCTGATGATCAAAGGGAAACGCGTCGGGAACCTGCCTGCATTGAGACTGCATACCCATCAATAATGGAGGATCAGATAAGTTGAAAAATTTCCTCTATGATTATATAATAATGTTTAATGCCACAAAATAGTTTATTCAGTTGTGGATATAACGAATACATTTTTGCTGTTGTTGTTGTTCCATATGGTTGGCTGAGCTGCTTTATACACTTACTAGCATATAACTTTCCCATATGCTGTGTATTGTATCTACATCAATACCTTATCTTATTTGGCTGAATTATGGATGGGAAATAGCTAGAGAGGACACGGTTGTTTGGTGAACTATACCAGTGAGATTATCTTTGTTAGTATTCATCATTTACCTGAGAAATCATTTCCTCAAAGGTCTTGTGTGACCTATTTCTTATATAGGAACACCATCAGGATAAGGATAAGTTTCCTATTGTGTCTTAATATTATTGTACTTTGGTACTTCTTGTACTTATGCATGCACCTTGCACCTTTTTGAACCTTTTTCTAATATAATACTGAATAAAGGTTATGTTTTACCCTCTTGCTATTTATTATTATAACTAACTGGGTACCACTTATTTGCTATTTTTTTCCACAGTAATGACATGTTTCCATTACAAAGGAGCGGTTGTGCTACACAGTTATAGGGTATGCAGTGAGTCCAACGGCTGACAAAATTTGGGAAAAACCCCACTAACAATTTAAAGACACATAGAGCAGGGCCACAGTAATGAAAAATTCACATTAGAAAGGAGAGGGTCTCCCATACTGCTTGCCTATGCAGTGAATCAATGGAAGCAAAATATTTGGAGGAACTCCAATACCCCTTGCAAAAGACGTAGCGTCGGAGAGACTATTAAAAACAATGTTACCATTATTAGAAAGTGTGTCTCCCATACTGTTTGCCAAAAATTGGGAGGCGCTCCAATGTCCCTTGGAAGAAACGTAGAGGGCCTCATGAAAAAATGCTCCCATTATTAGGAAGTGCGTTTCCCATAGTGTTGGCCTATGAAGTGAATGCAAGGGCTGCCAAAAATTGGGAGGCACTCCAATATCCCTTGGAAAAGACGTGGAGGAGGGCCTCATAAAAAAATGTTCCCATTAGAAAGGAGCGGGTCTCCTATACTTGTAATGCCCATGCACTAAATGTATGGGCTGACAAACATTTACCCCTGGTGGGTATACATAAACATACTGTATAAAAATTTTTTTTTACGTACATCATAAAGACCCTTAAAAAAAATTATGTGGGTGTTGCATCACGGACCACGGTCACCCTGGTGATATGGTGGTGGAGGATGAGGATGAGGAGAAGGAGGAGGACAAGAGCAAATAGCCAAAATTAGGAAGGGTATACCCATGTGTAGGTGTGAAAAGGTGCATGGGAATACATCTCCCAAAAAAAGACACTGGATTTGAGTTTGTGTTTACGCTGCTATCATTCGGTGGTTTTGAGAAGTCGGGCCCAATCCAGCTCTTGTTGCTGTAAGAGTCAGCCTGCCAGCATTTTCAGTTCACAGGTGGATGCTCTTATCCGTTATAATTCCACCAGTGGCACTAAAAAACCCGCTCTGATAAAACGCTAGTGGCAGGGCAGGCCAGGACCTCCAAGGCATAGAGAGCCAGTTCATTCCATGTATCCAGCTTGGATACCCAATAATTATAAGGCACAGAGGAATCACGGTGGATGTTGGTACGTTCGGCAAAGTACTCCCTCAACATCTTCCCAAACTTTGCACTCCTTGTGAGAGTACCCCGCGCCTCATGGCCTGTGCGATGGGAGGGGCTGAGAAAATTCTCCCAGAACTTTGACAGTGTTCCGCTGTCTCGGCTGGATTGGAGTTGTGTCTCTCTCGCCTGTAGTCCTTAGTTGTCCTATGAACTATGACCTCTGCCGCCAGCGTTTTCAGATGGGAATATTTTTAATAGTTCCGCAACAAGGGCCTTCTGGTGCTACCCCATTTTTTTAGACCTGTTCAACTCAGGAATAAGAGATATAAAGCTCTCCTTGTAGCGTAGGTCTAGAAGTGTCACCAACAAGTAATGACTGTCACCCAAAATTTTGAGAACGCGAGGGTCATGGGAAAGGCAGCGTAACATAAACTCAGCCATGCGTGCCAGACTGCTAACAGGAAGACTTCCATGTCCTCACCAAGAGGACGAGTGACCATGCTCTCCTCCTCCTCCTCCTCTCTGTCCTCAGGCCATCCAGCCTGAACAGACGGTATGACAGTTTGCAGGTCTATAGCGCATGAAACAAGCTCCTGTTCTTCCTCCTCCTCCTCCTGTTCCTCATTGTCACCCAATCGACATTAGGATGAGATAAGGCTGGGCTGTGTGGAATCACCCTGTATGGTTCCTTGCTCCATCTCATGGTGCTGCGCCTGCAATGCATCCTCTTTGATTGTGAGCAGAGAGCATTTCAGAAGACAGAGAAGCGGGATAGTGACGCTAATTGTAGCGTCATTGCTGCTCACTATCTTGGTGGAGTCCTCAAAGTTTTGGAGGATGGTACATATGTCTGACATTCATGTCCACTCCTGAGGTCTTATGTGTGGAGTCTGAACTGAATACCGATGGTCTTGTTGATGCTAGTACTCAACAACTGCCCTATTCTGCTCTCAAATCCTTCCCAACATCTGCAATGTGGAGTTCCAATGCATGGGGACATCACACACCAGTCTGTGAGCTGGAAGCTGCAACTACTGCTGAAACACTGCAAGGGCGGCAGGGCTGTAGGTGACTTTCTAAAATGGGCACACAGGCGGCGTACTTTAACAAGCAGATCCGGCAGCTCCGGGTAGGATTTGAGAAATCACTGAACCACAAGATTAAGTACATGGGCAAGGCATGGTATGTATGTGTGTGAGCTCGCCTCGCCTCAGAGCCGGCACCAGATTCCGGACATTGTCACACACGACCATGCCTGGCTGTACAGAGCTGCCTGCTCTTTCAAAGCTGTCCACAACTCTTCATCATTGTTAAGTTTATCACCTAAGCATATTAGCTTCAACACAGCCTGTTGCCGCTTGGCCGAAGCAGTGCTGCAGTGCTTCCAGCTTGTGACTGATGTGGTCATTTCAGAGATGGAGGCTGAAGAGGAGGAGGAGGCTGAGGAGGATGAGGTGCAGGAGCTGTAGACTGTGGGGGCAACCCTGATTGACCTAGGGCCTGCAATTCTTGGCATCGGGAGGACGTGTTCCGTCCCAAGGTTTGACTGGTCTCGGCTTCCACTATGTTAACCCAGTGTGCCGTCAGCAAGATGTACCGTCCCTGCCGACAAGCACTTGTCCACGTGTCCATGGTTAGGTGGACTTTCCCAGTAACTGCCTTGTTGAGGGCACGGCTAATGTTTTGGGACACATGCTTGTGTAATGCGGGGACGGCACACCGGGAGAAATAGCGGCGGTTGGGGACCGAGTACCGAGGAGCGGCTGCCGCCATCAGGTTGTGGAATGCTTCCATCTCCACGAGCCTAAAAGGCAACATTTCGAGCGCAAGTAGTCACAAAATGTGGGAATTTAGTTGTGTGACCTGTGGTGCGTTGGCTGCGTATTTGAGCTTGAGTTCCAAGGACTGGTGTATGGACAACTGAACGCTGCACTGGGACAAGGACGTGGACGTGCTTCCTGATGCTGCACCTTGAGAGTGTGCAGTGACAGGTGCAGGTCAGAAGGCCTCTTCGCATGCACCATGGACAGGGGATTGACTTACATGCACAACAGCGGAAGAAGCAGTGGTGCTACCCGCAGACACTGTTCCTTTTTGCCCACAAAGTCAGGTGCTTTGCTGCCATTTGCCTGATCATGCTGGCGGTGGTCAGGCTGGTCATTTTGGCACACCTGCTGATGCAGGCCTGGCAGGTGGTTCAAATGGCCTTTTTGGGGTTATCGGCAGAGTCTTTAAAAAACAACCAGACTCAGGAAGACCTAACAGTTGTACTGGCAACTTCCTTCGTGTTGGTGTTACGAGGAGCAATTGCCTGCCTTCTGTCTGTGGCCACCACACTGCTTCTTTCAGCCTGTTTGGGTGCTCTGCCTCCCTCCCCCTGTGTGCTGCTCTCCTCACTCTGCTTGTCCTCCTGCCAGGTTGGGTCAGTTACTATATCATCCACCAACTCGTCTTCCACTTCTGCACCCTGGTCCTCCTCCTGACTTTCTGGCAATTGTGTCTCATCATCCTCCACCTCTTGTGACACTTTCCCACAGTCATCTTCATGTGGCCATGGCTGCTCAAATATTTGGGCATCGCTACATGCGATCTCCTCTTGCCCCACTTAAAGTGGAACGGGCGAGAGGCCCGAATCTATAAATGGTAAAGTAAACAGCTCTTCGGAGTGTCCAAGTCTGGGATCAGTTGTCTCTGGGCACTCGGCATGGTTGGAGGAAGGAGGTTCAAGGTGAGGAATATGCGGTGCAGACTGACAGCTACTGAGACTTGAACGTGTGGAAGACAAGATGGTGGTGGTGGTGGCTTAGTGACGGGAATCATTATCTGCTATCCAACCAATAACCTTTTCTCACTGCTCTGTGTTTAATAGTGGTATTCTGCGGTCCCCTATTAATTGAGACAGGATGGTCGAGCGAGAAGATGTGGGTGTTTGTTGTGGCACAATTTCAGCTTGCCCACGGCTTGCTCAAATGTTTAATGGAGGCCAGAAATGGCAGTATTTTCTGAAAATGTATATGTGATCCGTGTGACGGAGAAATTACAGTTTTAAATATCTGGCCTGTAGGTAATTATTTTGAACAGCAAACTGGTGTCAATAGCTTGACTGAGACACTGAAACAAATTTTTATTGGAGGCCAGAAATGGCAGTACTTTCTGACAATGTATATGTGATCCGTGTGATGGAGAAAACACAGTTTTAAATACTTGACCTGAAGGTAACTATTTTGAACAGCAAATTGGTGTCAATAGCTTCACTGAGACACTGAATCAAATTTTTAATGAAAGCAGTATTTTCTGAAAACGTATATGTGATCCGTGTGATGGAGAAAACACAGTTTTAAATACCTGGCCTGTAGGTAACTATTTTGAACAGCAAACTGGTGTCAATAGCTTCACTGACACACTGAAACAAATTTTTAATGGAGGACAGAAATGGCAGTATTTTCTGAAAACGTAAATGTGATCCGTCTGACGGAGAAAACACAGTTTAAATACCTGGCCTGTAGGTAACTATTTTGAACAGAAAACTGGTGTCAATAAGTTCACTGACACACTGAAACAAATTTTTTATGGAGGCCAGAAATGGCAGTAATTTATGAAAACGTATTTGTGATCAGTGTGACAGAGAAAACACAGTTTTAAATACCTGGTCTGTAGGTAACTATTTTAAACAGCAAACTGGTGTCAATAGCTTCACTTACACACTGAAACTAATTTTTAATGGAGGCCAGAAATGGCAGTATTTTCTGAAAACGTATGTAGCACCCTGAGGATTCGGCTGCTACAGGGGTATTACACCTCAAGCCAGAGGTGTGATATTCCACTCCCGGGTAAGGATGGAGTGTGGAACTGAGCTCAGTTAGCTGCATGCACTACACACATCCCATTTCCGAGGAACAGACCAATGGTACTCCCACTTAGAAATGTGCAGGTACGACAGTGTCTGTTCCTGGCTGGAGTGGGAGGGGGGTGGAACATCCCAGTAGTGTAGGGGCAGATAGGGGGAGCAGCCTGGGTAAAGCTAGGAGCTCATTGGGTGCTGGTCACCTGAGCTCACACATAGAGGGAGTATATAAGGTGGGAACCATCTTAGATCAGGGTCAGTCAGTCAGTTGTCAGTCAGTCTGTGAGACGTCAGTCTGTCTGAGAGCCTGAGAAGCAGAGCAGAGGAGAAGAGAGAGAGACCCAGAGGCGCAGAGGGGACCCCAAGAGCCCATAAGAGAGCTAATAGGGTGAAGGGTCGGCAACAGGGTACCGGATCCCAAGCTGGCAGAGGCTACAGCACACCTTAGCCAGGAACCGGAGGTCGTGGGCAGGATCTGCCACGATCACCCACTAAATCCACCCGGAAGGCAGACCAAGAATAGGGTCAGGGAGCCCAGAGGAGGCTTGACCAACAAGAGGCCCGAGGGAGCCGGACTTAGGTGGATCCCTGGTGGGAACGGCCAGAAGAAGGGAGAGACAGAAAGGAGCTCAGGACCACACTCCGGAGTTGCCTGGGAGTTGACCGAGTCCAGGACCTGGTGGATGCAGCACGGCTTGGGTAGTCACTGCTGTACACAGTGACCCGAGCAACACCAGTAAGTAAAACCCTGGAACTGCATTTTATGTCTGAGTCTCCTTGCTGCACCTTCACAACCACCATCCTCCACGGCTGACCCCCTGAGGCTATACCCCTCCCGTTGGGGGTTATACTACCTAAGCTGCACTCACATCATCAGCCTCAGTGGACTCTGCTGCAGCGGCGGCCGTATTGACCGCAAATCAACGGGTGGCGTAGTCGACACAAAAGAACATCTAGTAACATCATAAGGACTGCCACACACTGAGCTTGACACCCTGGGCACGGACCGGGTCACAGCCACTCGGAGACTACAACCCCCATCTGATCCGGCTCCGGGTATCCCCCAAACAACACTGGCCCAGGGGGCGCGTCAACTTTGGCGTAGTCGGCAGGATAACGTGCCCGCAACAACCGGGTACTGCGTGCCTGAAGAAAAGTACACCGTTACCTTAAAAAGAAGTCTCCCGCCGGTTCCGGAGGGTCCCCGCCAACGGACCCCATCACAGGTCGTTTGCCGCCGGTTGTCCGCCATTTGCAGCTTTTTCCCGCCATCCATGGAGTTTCCCGCCACTGGGAGACGATTCCCGCCATTTCCAAAGATTTCCCGCCTTGGAAGAGCGGACGCCATTATGGGCGTGCCAGAGGGTGGCAAGAGGCCACCTCCCATCGTGGGCCAGGTCGAAGAATGGCGCCAAAAGCGGAAACCGCGCCCACCAACAGAGACTGTGATGCTGGAAGTGTTCATCAGCGTGAGAGAACTGCCCCTGGAACTGAAGTTGCCCCGGGACCACCCTCAATGTGGGCGGAGACAGAAGAAGAGAACAAAGATGGGTGTCGCCTGGAGCAGTCTGGAGAGAGCGCACCCGGAGACAAGACGTCTGGAAGAGAGTCCAGAGAAAGCACACCCGGAGATGGAGGGAGAGCCAGGCAGCACCGACCCAGTGGTCAGGAGCCTGATGTGGGCCGCCACTCCAGGCAGCACCGACCCAGTGGTCAGGAGCCTGTTGCAGGTCGCCACTCCAGAAGGCCTGCTGGAGATCCTAGCACAGCTCCCCAGAGACCGGGAGTGTGCACAGATCGCGCTGGAGGGCCTCGCACGGAGGATGGCCCGGGTGCAACGAGAGACGTTGGCGGAGTGGAGCCGAGAGATGGCCCAGCAGACCGAGACTCGTCAGCGGAGCACGCCACCCGAGACGAGGAGACAGACCGCCTCTGAGGATGGCGCAGGAGGACTGAAGGCTGGAGACGGCGCCGAGAAGGAAGCCGAACGAATGGAGGCAGGTAAAGGGGACATCACTACCCCGAGCCGGGAAACCGCGTGCCTGCCCCAGCTCCCCGTCGCAGAGCCCGAAGTACCCCCTGCCGTGCCCGTCGCTGCAACGCCACCGCCGCAGACTAGGCCTCAAACGGAAGCCGCGACCCCTGTGACGTCACACGCCTCGACCCCGAGCGTGGCCAAGCAGGAAGTACCATCGGCCTGGTCGCAAGGCCTAGTACCCCCGGGCGCCGCAATACCAACAGCGCCCCCTACCTCCGCGGAGCCCCTGGCCTGGTCTCAGGGCCAAGTAACACAGGGCGCCGCCGTTCTTACGGTGCCCTTTACTTTCAAGGTGCCCCAGGCCTGGTCGCAAGGCCTGGTTAACCCGGGCGCCGCTACCACCACGGCGCCCATAACACCTAAAGTACCGCACCTGGGTGAGGACCTGTTCGCCCAGCATACGTGCCCGGATGGGCAGCCCTTCGTATGGCCCCAGGAGTACATTCAGCTGGAACTCCAGAGAGCAAGGCCCATGTGCGAGCCCCTGATTCCGGCTCCGAAGCCCGTAAAGAGGACCTCGCCCCCGCTGGAGGAGGCACAGTTCGAGTGGGACCCCACTGGAGAAGACCTCATGGGGTTCACTCAGGAGACTCGGGCGGCCGCAGCAGAGCGTGCAGAGTGCTGCCGGCAGCAGCTCGAGGTCTTCGAGAGGGAGCGGAGAGAGAGGCGGGTCCGGGAACAACAAGCCCAAATAAGGAGCGCGGAGCAGAAGAGCCGGACCAGGAGAGACCCCCGTGCAGCGCATGGTCCCCGTACCATCGGGACTGTGATAAAGTTCAATCTGCAGCATGGGTGGGGTTTCATCAGGGATCACCGCACCCCAGGCGACGTCTTCGTGACCAGGAGAGACGTTGAGTCCCACCTACCGGAGGGACACAGAGGTCGTGACCTGTATGTAGGGGACGAGGTCACCTTCACCCGGCACAAGTGTGCCAAAGGACCCTACGCCCTCCATGTGCATCGCCTGACGGAGGAGGAGCTGCGGTGTGAGGAGGAGCAAGAGGACCCGGACGGGTCTGAAACTGAAACCAACCAACAAGAAAGAGCAGGAGGACGCCGTCGTTGAAGTACGGTAGAGAGAGACTGTATAAAGTTACCCGTCAGGGTATAAGAACTGTTCTAGTTAAAATATAGTCCCCGTTGGGACCAGCCAAGAGTGAACTGTTAACCCCGTGTGTCCCTATTCCCACTGACCGAGGACTGAGAGCGGTCAATCCTCCCTAATACCTGGCCGAGGACTGAGAGCGGCCATATCCCCTTGTATATAGTTGCGCTTCCTAAAGCGCCCCCTACCGGTTTTATAGGAAACCGTGTTTATTCCAAGAGAGACTGTCGCACTTTACCCGGTCACAAGTTGCACCGTGACCGGAGGAACCAGAAACAAGAATGTTTATATGAAAAGTTTATTGCTGCTGATGATGTTTTATATGTTTTATATGTTTATGTTATATGAAAAAAAAAAATGTATGTTTGTGGATGTTTATATCTTACAGCCCGAGGACGTGCTGTGATTTACCAGGGGGGAATGTAGCACCCTGAGGATTCGGCTGCTACAGGGGTATTACACCTCAAGCCAGAGGTGTGATATTCCACTCCCGGGTAAGGATGGAGTGTGGAACTGAGCTCAGTTAGCTGCATGCACTACACACATCCCATTTCCGAGGAACAGACCAATGGTACTCCCACTTAGAAATGTGCAGGTACGACAGTGTCTGTTCCTGGCTGGAGTGGGAGGGGGGTGGAACATCCCAGTAGTGTAGGGGCAGATAGGGGGAGCAGCCTGGGTAAAGCTAGGAGCTCATTGGGTGCTGGTCACCTGAGCTCACACATAGAGGGAGTATATAAGGTGGGAACCATCTTAGATCAGGGTCAGTCAGTCAGTCAGTTGTCAGTCAGTCTGTGAGACGTCAGTCTGTCTGAGAGCCTGAGAAGCAGAGCAGAGGAGAAGAGAGAGAGACCCAGAGGCGCAGAGGGGACCCCAAGAGCCCATAAGAGAGCTAATAGGGTGAAGGGTCGGCAACAGGGTACCGGATCCCAAGCTGGCAGAGGCTACAGCACACCTTAGCCAGGAACCGGAGGTCGTGGGCAGGATCTGCCACGATCACCCACTAAATCCACCCGGAAGGCAGACCAAGAATAGGGTCAGGGAGCCCAGAGGAGGCTTGACCAACAAGAGGCCCGAGGGAGCCGGACTTAGGTGGATCCCTGGTGGGAACGGCCAGAAGAAGGGAGAGACAGAAAGGAGCTCAGGACCACACTCCGGAGTTGCCTGGGAGTTGACCGAGTCCAGGACCTGGTGGATGCAGCACGGCTTGGGTAGTCACTGCTGTACACAGTGACCCGAGCAACACCAGTAAGTAAAACCCTGGAACTGCATTTTATGTCTGAGTCTCCTTGCTGCACCTTCACAACCACCATCCTCCACGGCTGACCCCCTGAGGCTATACCCCTCCCGTTGGGGGTTATACTACCTAAGCTGCACTCACATCATCAGCCTCAGTGGACTCTGCTGCAGCGGCGGCCGTATTGACCGCAAATCAACGGGTGGCGTAGTCGACACAAAAGAACATCTAGTAACATCATAAGGACTGCCACACACTGAGCTTGACACCCTGGGCACGGACCGGGTCACAGCCACTCGGAGACTACAACCCCCATCTGATCCGGCTCCGGGTATCCCCCAAACAACACTGGCCCAGGGGGCGCGTCACGTATATATGATCAGTGTGAAGGAAAAAACACAGTTTAAATACCTGGCCTGTATGTAACTATTTTGAACAGCAAACTGGTGTCAATAGCTTTACTGACACACTGAAACAAATGTTTAATGGAGGCCAGAAATGGCAGTATTTTCTGAAAACGTATATGTGATCCGCGTGATGGAAAAAGCACAGTTTTAAATAGCTGGCCTGTAGGTAACTATTTTGAACAGCAAACTGGTGTTAATAGCTTCACTGACACACTGAAACAAATTTTTAATATAGGCCAGAAATGGCAGTATTTTCAGCGCAATTATATGTGATCCGTGTAATGGACAAACCACAGTTTTAAATAGCTGGATTTTTAGCGCTGTAATATGGAAAGGACCTGGCTGTATTCTGCAGTGCCAACAAGCAAATGGCGCAGCAAAATGTGTTCTTTGGATTGCTTTTTCAGCAAATAATGAGAATTAAGATCCAAAAAAAAAAAAATATTCCTGGCCCCTGAGACCTGGGCCTATTTCTAGAAATATCTAACAGCAGCAGCAGACAAAACTGGAATGGAGCCTCTTGTGCGCATATGCACTGCAGCCTGCTATATACCCTGCCTGCCTGATATCTCTGCAGATGGATTAGTCCTCAGAAGGACTGTTTGTTGAGATGGATATGTGTCTCTAATATAGTTTGGTACACCTACAGTAACTAGAAACAAGCAAATCTCTCTCTAGCTCAGCAGCACCTCTCCCTACACTGTCTGATTCCGGAGTGACTGACGAGCATGGCGGCGCCAGGTCTGATATAGACCTGATGACGCTGTACAGCCAGGTAATCACGGTAATGCCACAACCAACATGGTTGCGGCATTACTGTGAGTGGCAGACAATCCATGTTCATTGGCTCTGTAAAGAGCGCCAAACATGCAAGGAGGAGACCCGAGCTCCCACCAAACAACCCCGGAAATACTCAGTGAGCGCCGAGCATCTCAAGCAGTAGCAAGCATGCTCGCTCATCACTATTGGGGACATCGCACACCAGTCGGTGAGCTGAAAGCTGCAAATGCTGCTGAAGCACAGCAAGGGCGGCGGAAGCTGTAGCTGACTTTCTAAAATGGGCACACACGCGGCGTACTTTGACAAGCAGATGCGACACATCTGGGTAGGTTTTAGGAAACCGCTGAACCACGAGGTTAAGCACATGGGCCAGGCATGGTACGTGTGTGAGCTCGCCTCGCTTCAAAGCCGCCACCAGGTTCCGGTCATTGTCACATACGACCATGCCTGGCTGTAGATTCAGCGGTGTCAGCCACAGATCTGCCTGCTCTTTCTGAGCTGTCCACAACTTTTCAGGGATGTGCGGTTTGTCACAGAAGCATATTAGCTTCAGCACAGCCTGTTGCCGCTTGGCCGAGGCAGTGCTGCAGTGCTTCCAGCTTCTGACTGATGTGGTCATTTCGGAGATGGAGGCTGAAGAGAAGGAGGAGGAGTTGCAGAATGTGGGGGCAACCCTGATTGACCCACGGCCCACTGTCTTGCCTTGTCACGGTGAAACTGCTGTATTGAAACTGAAGTTATGTATATTACAAGTTCTTATGTATTGAACTCTGTTTATATTTTTTGGTAACAGCACCATCTGCTGGTAATGTTATATGTGCATTTTAATTTAAGTTTGCAATGCATTCTGGGATTCTTCTCTTGGATCTTGAGCTTATTATGACACTGTCAAAATACCAGCAGTCATTTTCCTGCATTATTCTGAAAGGAAACCACCTCACATGTTGTTCTGTCTGGTTCTTTGCATACAGCCTGTTCTAGCATAGTTGGTGAGTCATGATCTATGTGTTTTAATGCTATGTTGCTGCAAGCATGTTTATGTATTAGTTTGGTAATCATTAGTGTTGAGCGAGCATGCTCGACACTGCTCGGTACTCGCCCGACCATCTCACTACTCGGGATGTTCAGCGAGCACCGAGCATTTTTGGGTTACTCGGGCGGGAGCTCGGGTCTCCGCACTGCATGTTTGGCGCTCTTTACAGAGCCAATGAACATGCAGGGATTGCCAGCCAGTCACTGTAATGCCGCAGCCATGTTGGTTGTGGGCATTACAGTGATTGGCTGGCCCCCCAGCGTCACCTCGAGTATTTAAAACCAGGCACCGCCATTTGGACACAGTCTCTCCGGATCAGAGAGTGTAGGGAGAGTGCTGCTGAGCTAGGGCGAGATTTATACTGCGAAATAGGTAGTGTAGGGTCTCTAAAGCCTGCAAAATCAAACATACAGTCCTTCTGAGGACTAATATCCATCCCAGATATCAGGCAGGCAGGCAGGCTGTATAGGAGACGGAGTGGTTATACCAACAAACACTGCAATACAGTCCTGTGTGCTACCGCTGCTCAAATTGCTAGACTTAACACCAGGTCTCAGGGGCCAGGAAAAATCATTTTTTTTCATCTAAATCCTCTTTTTCTTTTTTTCCTCAGTCAGACTGTACAAATACCCGTCTTATTAACCTTTTGGTATTTTTTCCCAGACAAAAAAAAAATTGAGTGTGTCTGTTTGTGTTCAGACAAATATATCTGTTTATAAGATTCTGGTTGTAGGCCAGAGAAATAGAACTGCGGTTTTCCTCTTCCACGGTTCAAATCTGGGTGTAATCCACCTTTTTGCCTCTTTTACATAAAAAAAACAGTTTCAGTGTCTCGCTGACTGTTCAGACACAAATATATCTGTTTAAAAGATTCTGGTGTAGGCCAGAGAACTAGAACTGTGGTTTTCCTCTTCCTCGGTTCAAATCTTCTTTTTTTAACCCTTTTGACATTGATAGTGCGAGTGTAAGCTATTTTACTTCATTTACAATGGGCAAGGTGCGTGGCAAGGGACGTGGAACTGGACGTTCTGGTGATGGTGCGTGTAGAGGACGGGGCCGTGGCCAAGGTGAAAATGTGCCACAACCAACAGCCACATCTTCTTGCTCCCAGTTCTTGACCGAATTACTAGGGAAGCACACAACAGCACCACTATTGCGAATTGATCAGTGTGAACAGGTTATTAATTGGATAGCAGATAATACTTCCAGTCACCTGGGCACCACCACCTCTGGTCTGTCTTCCACACGGTCAAGTCTTAGTACAGCCACGGCCACAGGAAGGCGACGCTGGCAATTTGTCACAAGAGGTGGACGATGACCAGACACAATTGTCACGAAGTGAGGAGGAGGACCGTGGTGCGGAAGTGGAAGAGGAGGAGGTGGTGGATGATCTAGTAACTGATCCAACGTGGCAGGAGGACACGCAGAGCGAGGCCATCAGCACACAGGGGGAGGGAGGCAGAGTACCCCAACAGGCAGGAAGAAGCAGTGTAGTGGCCGCAGACAGAAGGCGGGCAACTGTTCCCCATAACAGCAACACAAGGGATGTTGCCAGTACAACCGGTAGGTCTTCCAGAGTCTGAAATTTTTTTAAAGACTCTGCTGATAACCCCAAAAAGGCCATTTGTACCACCTGCCAGGCAAGCATCAGCAGGGTTGACAAAACTACCAGCCTGACCACCACCAGCATGATCAGGCACATGTCAGCAAAGCACCCGACCAGTGTCAGCGGGTTTCACCACTGCTTCTTCTGCTGTTGTGCGTGTAAGAGAACCCCCTGTTGTGCATGCAAGGCAATCCCCTGTCCATACTGCATGCAAAGATGCCCCCTCCTCTCAGTCTTCACTTGTTGTGGCAGTTTCTCAAGAAACAGCATCAAGGTCCACGTCCACGTCCCACCGCAGCGTTCAATTGTCCATATCCCAGACCTTTGAATGAAAGCGCAAATTCGCAGCCAACGCCACACAGGCCACAGTCCTAAATTCGCACATTTCATGACTGCTTGCATTGGAAATGCTGCCTTTTAGGCTGGTGGAGACAGAATCCTTCCGCAACCTTATGGCAGCGGCCGCCCCTTGGTACTCGGTCCCCAGCCGACACTATTTTGCCCGGTGTGCCTTCCCTGCACTACACAAGCACGTGTCCCAAAACATCTGCCATGCCCTCAACAACGCAGTTACTGGGAGAGTCCACCTGACAACGGACACGTGGACAAGTGCTTGTGGCCAGGGACGGTTCATCTCCCTGACGGCACACTGGGTAAACATAGTGGAAGCCGGGAGCCAATCGGACCTTGGAACACATCCTCCCCACACCAAGGATTGCGGGCCCTATGTCAGTCAGAGTTGCCCCCACAGTGTTCATCTCCTGCGCATCATCCTCCTCCTCCTCCTCATGTTCAGCCTCCATCTCAGATATCACCACATCAGTTACAAGCTGGAAGAACTGCAGTACTGCCTCAGCCAAGCGGCAACAAGCTGTGCTGAAACTCATAAGCTTAGGTGATAAACCTCACACTGCTTGTGAGTTGTGGACAGCTGTTAAAGAGCAGGCAGATCTGTGGCTGAGACCGCTGAACCTACATCCAGGCTTGGTCGTGTGTGACAAAGGCCGTAACATGGTGGCAGCTCTGAGGCAAGGCGAGATCACACACGTACCATGCCTGGCTCATGTTCTTAACCTCGTGGTTCAGCGGTTTCTTAAATCGTACCCCGAGTTGCCAGATCTGCTTGTCAAAGTATGCCGCCTGTCAGCTCATTTTCGGAAGTTGGATACAGCTTCCGCCGCCCTTGCTGTGTTGCAGCAGCGTTTGTAGCTTCTGGCACACCGACTGGTGTGTGAAGTCCCCACACATTGGAACTCTACCCTCCACATGTTGCAAAGGATTTGTGAGCAGAAGAGAGCAGTTGTGGAGTACCAGCTGCAACAAGGCCGTCGATATTCAGGTCAGACTCCACACATAAGACCTCAGGAGTGAACCTGGATGTCTGACATATGTACCATCCTGACAAACTTTGAGGAGTCCACCAAGATGGTGAGTGGCGATGACGCCATCATTAGCGTCAGCATCCCACTTGTCTCTCTTTTGCAACGCTCTCTGCAGAGAATTAAAGAGGAGGCATTGCAGCCAGAGTATGATGAGATGGATCAAGAAGCCGTAGCGGTCGATTACACACAGCCCAGCCTCATCTCATCCCAATGTGCATTGGGTGACAATGAGTGAGAGGAGGAGGAGGAGGAAAAACAGGAGCTGGTATCATGCGCTGTAGACGGTAGTACCTGTACAACTGTCATACCGTCGGTTCAGCGTGGATGGCCTGAGGACAGGGGGGAGGAGGAGAAAACCATGGTCAGTCGTCAGCTTGGTGAGGACACGGAAGTCTTGCCCATTACCAGTCTGGCACGCATGGCTGACTTTATGTTACGCTGCCTTAACCGTGACCCTCGCGCTGTCAAAATGTTGGGTGACAGTCATTACTGGTTGGTGACACTTTTAGACCCCCGCTACAAGGAGACCTTTCACTCTCTTATTCCTGAGGTGGAGAGGTCTACAAAAATGGGGCAGTACCAGAAGGCCCTTGCTGCAGAACTGTTAAAAAAATTCCCATCTGAACATGCTAGCGGCAGAGGTCACAGTTCGTTGCCCAACCAAGGCGTACAGGCGAGAGAGATGCAACTCCAATCCAGCAGAGGCAGGGGATCACTGTCAACTTTCTGGGACAGTTTTCTGAGACCCACCCAGCTTACAGGCCCTGAGGCGTGGGGTACTCTCACAAGGAGTGGAAAGTTTCAAAAGATGGTGAGGGAGTACCTTGCCGACCGTACCAGCATCCTCCGTGATTCCTCTGTGCCTTTTAATTATTGGGTATCCAAGCTGGACACTTGGAATGAACTCGCTCTGTATGCCTTGGAGGTCCTGGCCTGCCCTGACGCTAGCGTGTTATCGGAGCGTGTTTTTAGTGCCGCTGGGGGAATTATAACTGATAAGCGCACTCTCCTGTCAATGGACAAGGCTGACAAGCTGACCCTTATCAAAATGAAAAAGGGCTGGATTGGGCCAGACTTCTCATCACCACCAAATGACAGCAGAGTAACATAAAGTCAAATCCACTGTGTTATTTTGGGAGGTGTATTCCTATGCACCGCTTCACACTGACACATGGGTATACGCTTCCTCATTTCAGCTGTTTTTTGCTCTTCTTCTTATCCTCAGCCTCCACCACCACTATACCACCAAGGTGACCATGGTCTGTGTTGCCAGCATTGCAAGTTCCTCCGTCCTAATTTTTGGCAGCTTTTGCTTGGAAGGCATAGGCAAAGACTATGGGAGACCCACTCCCCAATAATGGGAATAATGTTTTTAATATGCTGTACTGCATGGCTCTTGTAAGGGGCATTGAAAGTTCCTCCGTCCTAATTTTTGGCAGCTTTTGCTTGGAAGGCATAGGCGAAGACTCTGGGAGACCCACTCCCCAGTAATGGGAATAATGTTTTTAATATTCTGTACTGCAGGGCTCTTGTAAGGGGCATTAAAATCATCTTGTTAAGCTACTGTGACCTCCACGTCTCTTCCAAGGGTCATTGATATTGTCTTTTTATTCCACTGGACCTCCACCACTCTTCCAAGGGGCATTGATATTGTCTTTTTATTCTACTGCGACCTCCACCACTCTTCCAAGGGGCATTGATATTGTCTTTTTATTCCATTGGGACCTCCACCACTCTTCCAAGGGGCATTGATATTGTCTTTTTATTCCACTGGGACCTCCACGTCTCTTCCAAGGGATATTAAAACCATCTTGTTAAACCACTCTGAACTCCACGTCTCTTCCAAGTGGCATTAAAACCGTCTTGTAAAGCTACTGTGACCTCCACGTCTCTTCCAAGGGGCATTAAAACCGTCTTGTTAAACCACTCTGAACTGCACGTCTTACTTCCAAGGGGCATTAAAACCAACTTGTTAAGCTACTGTGACCTCCATGTCTCTTCCAAGGGGCTTTAAAACCGTCTTGTTAAACCACTATGAACTCCACAACTCTTCCAAGGGGCATTGAAATGTTGTTTTCAATTACCACTAACCTCCACGACTCTTCCAACGGGCATTACATTTCCTCCTAATTTTAGTCAACTTTTGCTTTTCAATGCATGGACGAACACTAAGGGAGACCAACTCCCCAATAATGGGTATAAGGTTTTTAGTACACTGTAATCCACGTATGTTTCAAGGGGCATTGCAGTTCCTCATAATTTTTGGAAAGCCTTCCATTCACTGCTTAGGCCAACAGTGTACAGGAGACTCAGTTGCTATAAATGGAAAAAACTGTTTAGTTAAGGCCCTCTGACCTCCATGTCACTTCCAAGGGGCATTGGAGTGCCTCGAAAATTTTGGTAGGCATTGCACTCACTTTATGCCCTATAACTGTGTAGCTGAACCGCTCCTTTTGGTACAGAAACATATCCTACAAGACATGTGTGGTTGACTGGCCTGATATTGATGTGAATGGTCCCTGATCCTCCTGCTCTTTCTCCTTTGCCACCACCTCATCCATCATTCATCACCTGAAGCTTTGTTTTAACGGGAGTCATAGAACTGGGATAGCAGCAGGAAAACATCCAGCAATCCTTGGAGGAGGTAGGATATGCGCCAAAACGCTGACCACCTCAGGCCTAACCGCTACTACATACATGGGCTTGCATTCCAAGGAACAGAAAGCTAAGGAGATGGATGGCCTCATGATCATGAATAATTTACTCGTTGTGTAGGAGGCTGACCACTGCTGCTGTCTACCTTCTGAACTTTGTGTTGAAGCCTGATTGACCCAGGACCCGCAATCCTCTATGTCTGGAGGACGTGTTGCATCCCAGTGTCCAACTGTGTCCCGGCTTCCACAATATTAACCCAGTGTGAAGGCGTCAGTGAGATGGACCATCCCTGGCCACATTCACTTGTCCACGTGTTTGTGGTTAGGCTGTCCTTCCCACTAAATGTGCTGGGGAGGGCACAGGTAATGTTTTGGCATGCGCGCTTGTGTATATGGTGCACCGGGACAAATAGGGGCGGCTGGGGACCGTTTATGGACACTCGGCCGCCCTCTGGCTGCTGGGGACTGAGCGTGGACACCCGGCCGCCGGGCGGCTGGGGACTGAGTATGGATACCAGGCCGCCGACGCAGCCATGACATGGTGGCCGGCATCTGCCTCCACAAGCCTAAAAGGCCTCATTTCAAGTGCAAGCAAGCTAGCAATATGGTATTGCAGCCTGGGGGTGTGTGGGTGGCAGCCTGCACACTTATGCTTGCATTTCAAGAAAATAAAGCAGATGCTAACTTCTATCATCATCAACATGCTCCTCACCTTGACACTCTCAACTCCCCTGATGGAGAAGCCAGGGCCCACCGGAGGAGTCTGGTTGTCTGGTGGGCTCATCCAATGCTGCCCTAAAGCAGGCCAGGCTAAGAAAAGTGTGGGGAAGGTTCCCGGGACAAATAGTGGCGGTTGGGGACTGAGTATGGAGACCTCGCCGCCGACGCAGCCATGAGGTAGTGGCCAGCTTCGGCCTCCTCCAAACTAAAAGGTCCCATTTCAAGTGCAAGCTAGCAGTATGGTATTGCAGCCTGCGGGTGGGTGGTTGGCTTCATATTTGCGCTTGCATTGCATGGAATGGGGGAGGTACAATTGAACACTGCCCTGGGACAAGGACTAGCACGGGGATAGTTGCAAGTCTGCATCTTCTGATGCGGCAAGGATCACTTCTGATGGGCACACTTTTAGGCAGTGACCTGGGTGTCAGAGATGCTTCTAGGGGTCTTCCCCATGCTGTTTCCATGTCTTTTCAGCACTGTATGCATGTGTCACACAGCACATGGCCAGATAAGGTTGTAAAATGTTAAAATTACATTTCCCGGTGAATGCATTTGTCACGGTTGAAAGCAATACAAAAGTGCAAAAACGCATAAAAAATGCTACTTGTGAACATAGCCCAAGGTGTGGAGGAGTATTTTTTTTTTTGGTTATTTATTTTACCTTATACACAAGTCTTTACCCTGGAAAGGATGTTCCTTAACGTATTTCACAGGAAAACAGTTTCAGTTTTGTTTTTGAACGTTTTATTGTGAGCCTGTAAAAGTGGCTTAATACCTCTTACCACGTTGTTGACAGCAGTGACCTGGGGGTCAGAAATGCTTCCTGGGGTGATCCCCATGCTGTCCCCATGTCATTTGAGCCAGGGGCGGACACAGACTGTAGTGGGCCCCTGTGCAAGAAATTTTTTGGGGCCCCCCCTCCCTTCATAAGGCAACAAAGTTATGTAAACATAACCCCCCCATGTGCATCTCTCACCCCCCCATGTGCAGCTCTCATCCCCCCCCTGTGCAGCTCTCATACCCCCCCATGTGCAGCTCTCATACCCCCCCATGTGCAGCTCTCATGCCCCCCCGTGCATCTCTCATGCCCCCATGTGCATCTCTCATCCCCCCATGTGCATCTCTCATCCCCCCATGTGCATCTCTCATCCGCCCATGTGCATCTCTCATCCGCCCATGTGCATCTCTCATCCCCCCCATGTGCATCTCTCATCCCCCCATGTGCATCTCTCATCCCCCCCATGTGCATCTCTCATCCCCCCCATGTGCATCTCTCATCCCCCCCATGTGCATCTCTCATCCCCCCCATGTGCATCCCTCATCCCCCCCTATGTGCATCTCACCCCCCCGTGCATCTCTGATTCCCCCCACTCCTAGTTAATTAATTGTATTTAAAAAAAATAAAACTTGTTATACTTACCCCCATGCGATCCCTGCAGAATCCTGGCGCTCGTCCACGTCGCTGCCACCAGGTTCTCCTGACGTTCGGCCATGTGACGGCGCCACATACATAGCCAGCAGCTTTTGTTTTAGCCAAAAGATTGTTAAAGCCGCCACCACGATAAGGTAGACTCTTCTGGCCGGGCCCTACTCTAACCTATTAAAATTTTCTTAAAATATCCAATACTCTTTTTAGATATATTTTTATTTTGTTTTCTTTAAGGGAATGTGTCATATACATTTTTTTTTAAAATGATCAATAATACCACATACAGGGAATACCGCCACATCATGACCAGACCACATATTACCACAACATAGTGACCGAATAATACCACACAGAAGGGAGAAAAACTGCCACACCATGACCAGACCACATATTACCACCACATTACTAATATTACCACCACATTACTAATATTACCATAAGTGTCATTATACACGGGAGCTCTATACATGGTATGTATAATGTAAGTGTCCAGGTAATCTAGTGATCACCAGTGACATTATACACAGGAGCTCTGTATATAGTGTCAGTGTACAGGTAATACAGTGATCACCAATGACATTATACACAGGAGCTCTGTATATAGTGTACAGGTAATACAGTGATCACCAGTGACATTATACACAGGAGCCCAGTACATAGTATATAGTGTAAGTGTACATGTAATACACTGACTCACTGGTGACGTCTCTAGGTGAAGTCCTTCAGCTACGCTTTTCTCCTTCATCCAGCACAGACCGCCATCACGTCTTCCAGCCAGGACTCGTCTCTGCATAAAATAACACAGTTATCTAGAGCACATTCTCCAACTTCTACATTACGCAGCTGAATACAGACGTGCATCCACCATCAATATATGGTTAGTTATTATGCAACCTACCATTCCAAATATAAATTGTAATCCACCACGGTGCCCCCATTAACTGTAAATAGGCACTTAATATATAATTTAATTAGAACCTCTACTCTTTCCGCCAATTTGTTACCAGTTACACTCCTGCATCCGCAACGCCCCCTACTCTATACTTCCTGCTCCCCGCATTCATTATTTACATGCAACCCCCTGCCCCAATTCATTATATCATGTCCATGCTCTCCCCACCCCATCATCATTTATCATTTACTCTCCCCCACCCCACATTCATTATGTGCAGCTCATTATCCCCCTACTCCCAATTCCCCCATGTGCAGCTCTCACCCCCCCATGTGCAGCTCTCACCCCCCCCATGTGCAGCTCTCAAACCCCCCCATGGCAAGCTCTCAACCCCCCCCCCATGTGCATCTCTCATCTCCCCCCCACATGTGCATCTCTCATCTCCCCCCCACATGTGCATCTCTCATCTCCCCCCCATGTGCATCTCTCATCTCCCCCCCCACATGTGCATCTCTCATCTCCCCCCCCACATGTGCATCTCTCATCTCCCCCCCCACATGTGCATCTCTCATCTCCCATTCCCCCCACTCCAAGTTAATTGTATTTTAAAAAAAAATAAAACTTGTTATACTTACCCCCATGCGATCCCTGCAGAATCCTGGCGCTCGTCCAAATCGCTGACACCAGGTTCTCCTGACTTCCGGCCATGTGACGGCGCCGTCACATGACCGGAAGTCAGGGGAATCATGAAGGCGCTGCCGCAGCAGCGCAGCGCAGCGCTGAGATGTCCCGGACCCGGCGCTTAGCATGGGGCCGGGGGCCCCATGAGGAGAGAGACGCACAAGAGGGGGGTCCCCAACGGGGCTCCGAGGGGGCCCCTACCGGCCGGGCCCCATACTGGAGTCAGGACAGTCATACCCTGATGGCGGCCCTGCTGGAGGCTGGAGGGGCCCCCTCTCCCTCGGGGCCCCCGTTCAATGAACGGGCTGCACGCCCCTGATTTGAGCACTGTCACTATCGTTTTGGGCACTTTTTAGGCTTTCTACAGACTGCCGGTGGTGCCGCCGCAAAAATGCTCGGGTCTCCCATACATTAACATTGGGCTCGTTGATCGGGTCGAGCACCCGAGTATCACGGAGAGCTCGGCCTGAGCTTCGAGCACCCGAGCATTTTAGTGCTTGCTGAACACTCGTAATCATCAGCCTGTATATTACCTCATGTTACACTGTATTACAGATTACCTGTATCTATGTATTGTACGGTATATGTTCTGAATACCCTGTTATTACACCCCTATAGTTTCACCCTTTCCTGTCATACTTTGCAAACAATAAAGGAGTTACAAGTTCACAGCCTCTCTTTCTTAAAGAAGACAGGGGGTTTAGCTACATGTCTCACTGCACATTGTGCTGTCCGGTGAGGACAGTATAGTGAAACAACTGCTAAGAATAAGCTCTGAGATCTGACTATACGAAGCACGCCATTATCCACGTGGAGCCCACAACAGATATCACAGCAGCCTCCTAATGGTCGTGCTGGATTGTCGTACCATACGGAGCCTGCCATTATCCATGCAGAGCCCGCATACTGATATTGCAGTGGTCTTCTAACGGTCGCATCATGTCTGAAGCACAAGCATTCTCCATCAAGACGAGATCACGAGTTGGTTCCTCCAAGGCATCATCCGTCAGCAATGTTGCCACCACAACCTGCGCAAAAGCAGAAGCAGCGAAAGCACGAGCCGCCTTTGCTGAGGAAGAGATCCAACTGAAACTACAGCATGCACCCCTAGAGGCTGAAAAAGCATGCCAACAAGCATCCCTTGATGCAGAAAAGGCACGCTTAGAAGCAACATTAGAGAAGCTTGTTGTTGAAAAAGAAATAGCAGCAGCTATAGCTGAAGCAGACGCGTTAGAGGCTACCATATCTTCTGATGGTGAACTCAGCAGACACGGCAGTGTACTAGGCCTACAGCAAGCTCCTCACGACTCACAGCAGTGCGCTTCAGAGTACGTCCATCAACATTCCAAATCAGACTACTACCCAGACCTACAGCTGGAGAGAGAACATTTTGTTAACAAGTCAAGCCAACCAGATTATTCGGACTACTAGAAAGCCAGCTATCAGTTGCCCTGCCATGAACAAGAGAGTACACATTGGGGTAAGACTGACTACAATAATCTTTCTCCAGAACAGAGGATCCAGAACCAGACCCCACTTAGAGTGACTCCCTTCGCTTCAGAAAGATACTACACCAGTTGGCCTAAACCATAGACATCTGACAGGTATGACCACACACCACACATGTAGTCTGACAACACACCATCAGCTGGTATCAGCCCCAATCAAGCTACAATAGACTTTGCTAAGTTCCTTGCTCGACGTGAGTTGATCACTAAGGGACTTGTAAAGTTCAGTGATCGTGCTGAAAATGATAGAGTTTGGCGAGCCTCCTTCCAAAATGCTATCAGAGACATAAGTTTATCATGTAGTGAAGAAGTCGTTCTCCTGGTAAAATGGCTTGGAAGTGAGTCGCCAAGCAAGCAGAGAGAATCAAAGACATTAATATAAATTGTCCAGATGTCAGTCTCAAAAGAATTTAGAATAGAGTTGATGAATGCTACGGCTCAGTAGAGGTTTTAGAAAGAGCCTTGTTAAGAGAATAGATAACTTTCCTAAAATAGCAAACAAGGACTATTCACAGCTTAGAGAGTTAACTGACTTGTTAATGGAGTTGTCTGTAGCAAATGCAGAAGGGGATCTTGTGGGATTGACATATTTTGACACTGCTAGACGTGTGAACCCCTCAGCTCGAAAGCTCCCATCCAACCTGCAAGACAAGTGGCTTATGCATGGTCACACACATATATCTAGTGTCCGGAGAGCTGCAGGCAAGAGCTCTCCTCCTTTCACCTAAACCGGTTTGGGGTAAACCCGTTCGGGGCAGGTGATCGAAGACTGGGTAGGAGACGCACACAGATATACATATATCTAGTGTCCGGAGAACTGCTGACGAGAGTTCTCCTCCTTTCATCTGGCCGTTCGAGACTCCCCCGAGGGGTGGGGGTGAAATAAAGTCAGTGGAACAGCTGGGAGGTCCGGCCGGACTCTGCTGTGCACAAAAATTAAGGATTTTTTTGTCAGTTGTAGTGATTAATCAATGTTTCCGTGGAGCAGAAAGAATTTGTCTCCCATGCAGGAGGGAGAGGATGTGATGAATATCATGGTCAGTCGAGAGGGGTAAAGATCATTTAAGAATGCACCAAAAGTGTTTAAGGTGGTAAATTTTCCTGTGGGAGGGAGACCTCAGCCTGCCATCCGCCGTCTCGCTCGCAGAGGAGGAGACGAAGCCTGGTTGTTTTAATTATTTTTATGTAAAGAAGGGAGAATTATCTAGCACCGTAACAGCAGTGTCTGGCTGTTTTGTGCTACAAAATGCAGCTGATGTGAAAAAATGCTGCTCTGGGTTTATTGAAAGAAGGGAAAAGTTATGTACAGAAACTTAAACAGTTAACTAAAACATGCAAGCTACCAGATAAGGGCTGGTTAATTATGAAGAAGAAAAAGGTCAAGTTAGAAGATAAAGGATTGTTACAAATAGCTTTGGCTTGGTACGGAACAGCAGAGAATTTAGAAAATGCAGACAATAAGGTAAAGGCGCTATGTTATGTGTATTTCAAAGATACTGCTCTCCGATAATGGCGGCGTAATGAATGGTTGGGAATGTTCTAATTGTGGCCAGCAGAATCCATTGTCAGCAGATTATTGTGTTGCATGTCACGCACCACGTCCAGGAGGCCCACCCCTCACTACTACACAAGCCACTCCTAGTGCCCCATCCTCATCTGTTACACCTATGTTGGCCCAAAGTTCCAACCCTTCCTGCAGTGGCCATGTTGCTACACCCATTGCATCACCTCCAGCCTCTGACCAGATGTCCCTTTGGTGGTGGCCATCTTGGTGCACCCCTCCTGTAGTTTGCTTCCTTCTGGTGGCGGCCATCTTGGCACACCCAGAATACAGGCAGCAATACACACTACACCCGGAATGTGTATGAGGAAGATCATCATGATCAGTGTGTGACAGAGCATTAGACGCCAATACGTATGAGAGTGGGGTTGACTTCTGTCAAGCCCTTAAAATATGGGCTCAGAATAAGTTGGCTGATCAATCCACTACCCTCAACATCACATATTTATGTCCACTTTGACATTAGGGCTAAAATATGGTGATGTAAACTAATTCTCTAGATGGTCATATATCCTTAAGACTCTATAGATGCACATACAGTACAGACCCAAAGTTTGGACACACCTTCTCATTTAAAGATTTTTCTGTATTTTCATGACTATGAAAATTGTACATTCACACTGAAGGCATCAAAACTATGAATTAACACATGTGGAATTATATACTTAACAAAAAAGTGTGAAACAACTGAAAATATGTCTTATATTCTAGGTTCTTCAAAGTAGCCACCTTTTGCTTTGATGACTGCTTTGCACACTCTTGGCAAGTGTGGGGAGATTGAATGGCACACTGAAAAGGCAATTAACCAAAATGATGCAGGAGACTACGGCCCAGTGGCCTGAGCTCCTTCCCATTGCACTATATCACATACGCACCACACCCATAGGGAAACACAAACTGTCACCCACTATTTGGGTCACAACCAGCCATAGCTAGATTTACCCCACAACAATTATCAGAAGAAACAGATTATGTTGTGCAATATGTGATTCAGCTTGCCAAAGCACTAACTAACACCCATGCGTTACTAACATCTTCTATTCCAGATCCAGCTGATGCAGAAGGTTGTCATACCCTCATCCTGAAGAGGCATGTTCGGAAACACGGACTAGAACCATTATATGACGGACCATACCAAGTGCTCCTGACAACCCCAACAGCAGTAAAACATGAATTTTCTGAATATAAGTCTAGTGATGCAACATGTGGCAATCCGGATGTTGGATATTGTAGCCCCCTGGGACAAATGCCTTCATGGTGTATGCTATCAAATAACACAGTTTTTATCGATTTGGTACATAAATTAGTATTACAGCACTCTGCTTTATGGGATCTGCCATCAGCCACATGTTGGGTCTGTGGGAATAATGCATACAAATGGCTCCCAGTCGGAGTAGGGGGGACTTGCACGTTGGCCCGGCTAGCTCCAGCCACTTATCTTATTCCCCATAGTAAAGTAGATATGAGAGCCATCCCTCTTCATACCATCTATAAACGTGCTAAGGACAACACCCCACGCCCATCAGGAAGACCTCATTTACTACAAATGAGTATACCCAATAAGATAGCCAGTACTGTCTTCCTCTACCCTATGGTTACACAAATGTGGGACAAATTAGTGGAAGTCACTGACTACTTAGATGACCAGATTTGGAATATTTTGGAAGTAATTAATAATACTGTTGCAGTGCAGAATCAACTTATTATAGTGGCTAATCAACATACTTTAGTGCTGGACTATTTGACAGCAGCTCAAGGAGGGATGTGTCAAGTTATAGGCCCAGCCTGTTGTCACTATATTGACCCCGACTCTACCATACGGTTAAAGACTAAAATAGAAGACATTAAGAAACTCAGGGAAGAATATAACAAACATAATGAATTGACCAAAGACAGTTGGTGGTCTGATACATTTTCCTTTTTAAATCCTGCTAATTGATTTAAAGGGATTGGTGGATGGATTGCTGGAATATTGCAAGGAGTGTTGCATATTGCTGCTTGCATCTTGTTAATATATGTTTTACTAAAACTAGTTTTTTATTGTATCCCATTTTGCATGAGGAAAACCTGCCAGTCATCAGAGAGCAAGGAGGACGCTGTCAACCGACATCCAGTGCTACTGTACACGGACCTCCCAGATGTAACCAGCATTGAGGACCTGGACAACAAGGGAATGATGACCTTTACCCGCTTGCCCCAACCAACCTCATGTCTGAAGATCTGAGCTTTATAATTATGTCAACAAACAAGGGGGGATGGACATGCCGCGACGACCTCAATTGGTAACAAGGGCACTAATTGGGTGAAGACCAATGTCCCTCAGGCTCAAAACATGACCCTGGGAAAGCACCTCTATTGTTGATAATAACATAATTTTTAGGAGGGAATGTAAAGGACATATTAATATTCATGCTATCCAAGTGTAAAGGACATATTGATACTCATGCTAGAGCAACTCCATTTTGTCTGCTTGCTTTAAAATCATGTTATTATCACTCCTTGCATAACATACATTCTTTCCTTCTTTTCTCATGCAACTATATCACACTGACCTTTTCTCACAAGAACATTCTGCGAGACATCCTGCTCCTGTTATCTAACTACCCTAGGCCAGTATTGACCTTGTAAATTTCCACCATGCACCGAACTAACGATAATATGACCATATGTGTATTTCCGTAATAATTGTACTAACATTGGTTCAAGCCTGTAGTACGGCTGTAGATGATTGGACATTAATAGACTCAAAACAATATAAAATGCTAAGCAAAATAAACGGGATCAGAGATTCTTTGAATCCTCCCATACAGAGCATTGTCTCCGTTTGGTTTTCTGTGGATTGCAATCAACATAATAATTTGACACTCACTTGGTCAACCGTGAAGGGTTATTGCCCTCCCTTAACAGTTCTAGGTATAAACAGACTTACAATGTACCATTTCCTCCATTCAATGTGTTTGTAGATTTTGTATCTGAACAAACAAGAATTAGAAATGATCCTAGCTTTGATTTCACTCTGTCATGTGTCAATATCTCTGTTACTAAACCTCGCTGAGAAACTATAGAGGTCCAAAAAACTAATGTTTCCTCCACCACAGGTTCAGTTCACAAAGAATTCAGCTCCCATCAAGGAGAAGACAAATCCAAGGACCCAAGCAGACAGTGTCTCTTACACAAGAAGCCACATTCCTACTTAAAGAAGTTGTCCACTACTTTATATATACCCCCCAATGTATCCCCCTGAGGCCCAGAAGTGTTTTTGTAAATGTCTTGCGGTACATTTCCGCCTCTGAGTGGCGCTATCGCTGGCCGCTCAGAGGCAACACGTGACCCGTCACTGATGTCACGTCAAGTGAGGCGTGACATCAGTGATGCACTCTCCGCGATGAATGCTGGGCTGTGGGCGAGTTTACCCATGCGTCACACCCGCATCCACAGCGCGCTTTCCCAGTGAATGAGGAGAGGGAGAGCGCGCGTTGGATGCCAGGTGTGACACAAGGGGTAACCCTGCCCACAACCCAGCAGCCACCGGTGGAACGCGGAAGATGGACCCTCTGCTGCAGCCTGGACATGTCGTGATGTCAGCGGATGTCAGAGCCGGCTGCAGCCGGGGGTCACGTGATGCCTGTGAGCGGCCAGTGATAGCGCCACTCACAGGCAGAAAAGGCACCACAAGGTATATAGAGAAACACTTATGAGCCCTGGGGGAATAGATTGGGGGATCATATAAAGTAGTGCACAACCCCTTTAAGTGCAGAGCTTTCAGAGAAAAGTCACTGGAAGAAAGGAAGGCCTTCCTTATGGAGAACCACATCTTCTACAAATGCTGCTCTTCAACATCCCACTTCGCCAGGGACTGTGAGGTTAGTGCAAAGTGTGCAGAATGTGACAGCGTTGATCATAACACAGCTTTACACCCTGGACCACCAACGGGGCCCCAAGTGCAAGAGCATAGCAGGGAGCTAAAAGAAACAAATACTGACGCACCAGCAATTACTTCTAAGTGTATAGAAGTTTGTAGAAAGTCCTGCTCTAAAATTTCCCTAGTGAGAGTCTACCCAGCAAATCAAAAACACAGAGCCATCAAAGTATACACGATTTTAGATGATCAGGGTAACAAATCGTTAGCAAAGTCTGCCTTCTTCGATAGCCTTGATGTCAGAGGACTCAGTTCCCCCTACTCTCTAAGAAATTGTGCCGGTATCATAGAGACAGCTGGTAGGAGAGCAACAGGCTACATAGTCGAGTCTATAGATGGCAAAATGTGTCTACCCTTACTAACCATACTGGAATGTAATTAGATTCCCAACAATAGGTCAGAGATACCTACACTTCAAGTAGCATTGCATCATACTCACCTGAAGCGTATACAACGCCTAATCCCCAACCTTGATTCAGAAGCTCAGATAGTCTTGCTCCTTGGGAAAGATATCCTACAAGTCCACAAGGTTAGACAGCAGATCAATGGCCCTTACAACACTCCATATGCCCAGAGACTCGACCTTGGATGGGTCATTGTAGGAGAAGTCTGTTTAGGAAGTGCACACAAACCAAAAACAGTCAACAGCATGCTTACCACTACGCTTGAGAACGGACTCCCATCTCTCCTTCGACCGTGTGAAAATCACTTCTTCATAAAAGAACTGCCACACAGTACTTCTGTACCAAGTATCTTAGAGAGTCGTGCCTATGATGATTGCATCTAGGTTAGCGACCAAGATCACCTTGAGTGTACAGTCTTCCACAAGACAAAATAAGACAACCGTACAGTAATGTCATTTGAAGATAGGCTGTTCCTAGAAATAATGGAGCAAGGAATGGTGCAGGACAAAACAAAGGGCTGGATTGCATCTCTACCCTTCAAGTCTCAAAGACAACACTTGCCTAACAACAGAAAACAAGTTTAGAAACGCTTTGTCTCCCTCAGGCACAGCATCCGTAATAAACCAGAGATGAGAGACCATTTCTTTACCTTCATGGAGAAGATTTTTAAGAACAATCATGCTGAGTTAGCACCTACACTTCAAGACTCTGAGGAATGCTGGTACCTGCCTCTGTTTGGAGTGTATCACCTGAAGAAGCCAGGTCAGATCATGGTAGTATTTGATTTAAGTGGCAAATATGAAGGCATCTCATTAAATGATGTGTTGCTATCAGGCCCAGATCTAAGCAGCAAGCTCTTAGGAGTGCTTCTCCGCTTTCGTAAAGACTCTATCGCATTCACAGCAGACATCCAACAGATGTTCCATTGTTTCTTCGTTAAAGAAGAACACAGAAATGCCTTGAGGTTCCTGTGGTTGCAAGATAATGATCCTTCCAAAGAGGTCACAGAATATCATATGAAGGTAATTATTTTCGGTAATAGTCCTTCTCCTGCCGTAACCATCTACAGGCTGAGATGCGCGGCCCAAGAGGTTGAAGCAAAGTACGGGACTGATGCCAGACTCTTTGTAGATAAGGATTTCTATGTGGACGACTGTTTGAAATCAATGCGACCGAATTAGTCTACTAAAAAGAGCTCAGGACATGCTCTCTCTATCTAACCTGAGGTTACACAAGATCGCTTCTAACAGCAAAGAGTTGATGGAAGCCTTTCCTCCAGAGGATCACTCAAATGACTTGAAGAATTTAGATCTAGACATAAAATCCCCACCAATGCAGCGGAGCCTCGGTCTACTATGGGACATAAAAGCTGATACCTTCACCTTCCAGGTTAGCAGTGAAGATAAACCCTTCACTCGCAGAGGAGTGCTGTTGACCATAAGCAGTCTATATGACAAACTGGGGTTTGCAGCTCCTGTAATCATCGAAGGCAAGGCCATGTTAAGAGACCTCACCAAAGAGGTGTCAAACTGGGATACTCCTCTTCCCACGAAAGAGAAAACCAAGTGGAAGAAACGATACCTTCCTACTCTGCAACCAAGGAGAAAGTGGCAAACCAACAAGCCTAACCTCCAGCCCGGTGATGTAGTATTAATGAAAGACTGTCAGTCTCGAAGAAACAATTATTTTATGCACTGTGCGATTTATCCATTTACTTTTAGGTAATTGTGTATTTTGCTTTTGTCTTTGTTTGTTTTTTCTGTCTAATGGCCTTATGTGAACATGCATTTACATTTTGCATGCACATCAATTTACGTTTCAGTTCAGACTCCCAGGTTTTTTGTAGTCTAATGTGCTTTAGTGCATATAAGGGTGTGGCAGCCCTTTGTCTGAGCTGAAAAGTTCATTCTGCCTCTCAGGTCCATGCTTCTACTAAGGCTTAAGTCTCTCTGCCCTTATCCATATGTATGTCACTTGGCAAATGGTAAGGTTTTAATATTAGAGTTAGGATTGTCCCATAAGGGTTGCCTTTACATTATTTTGATCAAACTTTATGTTAACGAAATACCTTTTATTAGTTATCATTATTTTATGCATTGTGTGATTTATCCATTTACTTTTAGGTATTTGTGTATTTTGCTTTTGTCTTTGTTTTTTTTGTTTTTTTTTAGTTGAGAGTGTGCAACACATGTAGGGTGGGAGGCATCTTCACATGCACCATGGACAGGGGATTGGCGTGCACGCACGACAGAGGAAGAAGAAGTGGTGTCACCCATAGACACTGTTTCTGGACCCTGAGGATTGGCCACTTAGTAGGGTGCTTTGCTGCCATGCGCCTGATCATGCTGGTGGTGGTCAGGCTGGTAGTTTTGCTACCCCTGCTGATGTTGGCCTGGTAGGTGGTGCAAATGGCCTTTTTGGAGTTATCTGCAGAGTCTTTAAAAAGCAACCAGGCTCGAGAATACCTAACAGCTGTACTGGCAACTTCCGTCATGCTGGTGCTACGGGGAACGCTTTCCCACCTTGTGTCTGCGGCCACCACACTGCTTCTTCCAGCCTGTTGTGGTGCTATGCCTCCTTCTCCTTGTGTGCTGCTGTCCTCGCTCTGCATGTCCCCCTGCCAGGTTGGGTCAGTTACTATATCATCCACCACTTCATCTTCCACTTCCTCTCCCTGGTCCTCCTCGTGACTTTCTGGCAATTGTGATTCATCATCATCATCATCCACCTTTTGCGACAGTAATTGTACTTTCCCACCATTGCCTTCATGTGACCATGGCTGCTCAAATATTTGGCCATCGCTACACGCGTTCTCCTCTTGACTCGCTTGAAGCTGGCCGGGCGAGAGGCCGGAATCTACAAATGGAAAAGTGAACAGCTCTTCTGAGTGTCCAAGTGTGGGATCGGTTGTCTCCCGGCACTCGGTATGGTGGGAGGAAGGAGGATGAGGGTGAGTAATATGCGGTTCAGACTCATGGCTACTGAGACTTAACCGTGTGGAAGACAGGGTGGTAGTGCTGGTAGCAAAATGACTGGAAGCATTATCTGCTATCCAAACAACAACCTTTTGACATTGCTCTGGGTCCAATAGTGGTGTGCTGCAGTCCCCTAGCAATTGGGACAGAAAGGTCAGGCGACAAGATGTGGGTGTTTGTTGTGGCACAATTTCAGCTTACCCACAGCCTCGGCCTCTGCATGCACAATCACCATCACGTCCACTTCTCCGTCCCTTGCCATGCACCTTGCCCATTTTAAATGGAGGACAATATTTTCCACGTTCACTAGAAATGGCTGATTTTGGAATGCAGTTATATGTGATACATCTGACAGAGAACCACAATTTTAAATAGCAGGCCTGTAATTTACTAATACTAATCTTCACAGAGACCAAGTGTGAATAGCTTGACTGACACACTGCAACGAAATGGAAGGCAGAAATGGCTCATTTTGGAATACAGTTATATATGTGATACATCTGACAGAGAACCACGGTTTTAAATAGCAGGCCTGTAATTTACTAATACTATTCTTCACAGAGACCTAGTGTGAATAGCTTGACCGACACACTGCAATGAAATGGAAGGCAGAAATGGCTGCTTTTGGAACACAGTTATATGTGAGATACTGTACGTCTGACAGAGAACCACAGTTTTAAATAGCAGGCCTGTAATTTACTAATGCTGTTCTTCACAGAGACCTAGTGTGAATAGCTTGACGGACACACTGCAACGAAATGGAAGGCAGAAATGGCTGATTTTCGAACCCTATGGACCCTCTTGCACTATATGCACTGGAGTCTGCCACATACACTGCCTGCCTGCCTAACTACTCCTATCACCTTCACCACTGAAAATATGCACTTGGATTAGTTCTCAGAAGGACTGTTAGTTCAGATGGATATATAGATATATGTTGTTGAATACCTATACAAACTCTAAACAAGCAAATCTCTCCCTGACTCAGCAGCAGCTCTCTCTTCTCTACCTGATTCCAGGGTATGATACAAAAAACACTGAATGCAGCAGCACAAATAACTGACCATACATGGACCCGCAGATCACCAGGTCCATAAATAATAGTGTTCTTACTATATGGACCAATTTGGAAAGACAGACCATTCGGTAAAACACATGACAAGAAGAGAACCACCGAATGATAGGTCCAAAGGAGACAAAGTGATTTGCATAAACAACCTTTATTATGAAGTTATGGTTAAGTGGCACTACATGCACAAGCATGATCGCACTGCAGGCCAAACATAAATTACAAAAAATCATTGTTATTACTATTACTCTACAGTCATATGCTTGACTGAATATCAAAGAGAATTGTAAAAAAGAGGAAAAGCAGTTAAGTAACAGGTAAATCGCCAGGATGAATAATCATAAATTGATAATCTAAGAGCCAAAGTATACAATACACATAAATTATAATTGAATAAATTGATTAACCATTCATGTGTACCGTATGCTTGGGTGTTAGTGCTTATGTTAGGTCTATATCATCATATCCTGTAACAAGAAGCGATTCTATACCTGCATCACTGGACCAGCTATGTGAATGACACCGTGCGGCACAGCCCCGACGCACGTTTCGGACACACGTCCTTTGTCAGGTGATATCGTCCATATAAACCAGTGCGTTTAAAAATACTGGTGTGGCCAATAGGACGGTAACGGACCACCTAAACAATCAATACGTGCACTGACCCACAACCCGGAAGGGGCGGGCACCAACAAATGAATAGTGGAAATGATAAAGGCTAGCACTCAAGAAAGTGGAAAGGCACGGTGCTAGTGAAGGGAGCCAGTGGTTCTGTCAGTAATAAACCATAAAAATTACTGCACACGTAGAGAGGTATGGTATGCTTTAGGTCAAACTTTATTTAAAGGGTGATGCTTGAGGCGACTAGTGGACGCTTCGGCCAACGCTGTGGCCTTGATCACAATGTCACAAGTGGATAGACGCATTTGGGAAAAAAAGGAGAAGAATTACCAGTCAAGAAGAAGTGAGGGGCAATTCTTAGATAAGGAAACCAATTCGGTAGGAGGTGTCTGGTATAGACATGGATGGAGTATGCCCATCAGTTAGAAAAGTGCTGGGTTCAGGGTGTCCTGGAGACAAGGACCACGTCTGCTGTGATCAAGGCCACAGTGTTGGCCGAAACGTCCACTAGTCGCCTCAAGCATCACCCTTTAAATAAAGTTTCACCTAAAGCATACCATACCTCTCTACGTGTGCAGTGATTTTTATGGTTTATTGCCAACAAATGAATGACAGCCAATGTGAACAGGCAAGGTTCTGTACCTGCGCAATCGCCTTCAGGAGGGACCGGAAGTCGCGGGCGCCGCGTCATGCATCAGCCGACGTCGGGACCATGTGACCCGAGTCACCTGATGCATTGAGATACGGAGCCAGCAACTCGCCGGAGCACAGACGGTGCATGCGCAAAACACCAGCCAGTAACCATGGGCACCAAATAAACTACATGGTATGTCTCTACTAATAGAGCTTGCAAATAAGTAATGCAAAGATGAGAAGAAAGGAAGAGAAAAGACACTGAAAACTACAACTACAATCATGTATACAAAAATTCATTACATATAATGAGACCCTAACAAGGAATAAAATAATAACACATACAATAGATGAATATGTATGTGTAAAGTGCAATAAAGAAAGTGCAAAATAGTGCAAAAATCATAAATGAATAATAATACCATGGGAAGGTATGTATGTGCAATAAATATGATATAAATGTGTGCAGATTAGTGTTGAGTGAGCACTAAAATGCTCGGGTGCTCGAAGCTCGGTCCGAGCTCGCCGTGATACTCGGGTGCTCGACCCGAGCAACGAGCCCAATGTTAGTCTAAGGGAGACCCGAGCATTTTTGCGGCGGCACCCCGGGCAGTCTTTTAAAAGCCTAACAAGCGCCCAAAACGATAGTGACAGTGCTCAAATGACATGGGGACAGCATGCGGATCGCCCCAGGAAGCATTTCTGACCCCAAGGTCACTGCTGTCAACAACGTGGTCAGAGGTATTAAGCCACTGTTAAGGGCTCACAATAAAACGTTCAAAAACTAAACTGAAAGGGCTTTCCTGTGAAATATGTTAAGGAAGTTCCATTCCAGGGTAAAGACTTGTGTATAAGGTAAAATAAATAAGCAAAAAAAAAATACTCCTCCACACCTTGGGCTATGTTCACAAGTAGAATTTTTTATGCATTTTTGCACTTTTGTATTGCTTTCAACCGTGACAAATGCATTCACCAGGAAATGTCATTTTAACATTTTACAACCTTATCTGGCCATGTGCTGTGTGACACATGCATACAGTGCTGAAAAGACATGGGAACAGCATGGGGAAGACCCCTTGAAGCATCTCTGACACCCAGGTCACTGCCTAAAAGTGTGCCCATCAGAAGTCATCCTGCCGCATCAGAAGATGCAGACTTGCAACTCTCCCAGTGCAAGTTCTTGTCCCAGGGCAGTGTTCAATTGTACCTCCCCCATTCCTTGCAATGCAAGCGCAAATATGCAGCCAACCACCCACCCACCCCCAGGCTGCAATACCATACTGCTTGCTTGCTTGCACTTGAAATTGGGCCTTTTAGGCATGTGGAGGCGGAATCTGGCCACCACGTCATGGCTGCGTTAGCAGCCTGGCATCCATACTCAGTCCCCAGCCGCCCGGCGGCCGGGTGTCCACATTCTGTCCCCAGCCGCCAGGGGGCGGCCGGGTGTCCATACTCGGTCCCCAACCGCCCCGCGGCCGGGTGTCCACACACAGTCCCCAGCCACCTGGCGGCAGCCGGGTGTCCATAAACGGTCCCCAGCTGCCCCTATTTCTTCAATCAACTTCCCCCCACACACTTTTCTTAGCCCGGTCTGCTTTAGGTCAGCATTGGACAAGCCCACCAGAGAACCAGACTCCTCCGGTGGGCCCTGGCTTCTCCATCAGGGGAGTTGAGAGTGCCAAGGCATATCCTACCTCCTCCGAGGATTGCTGGATGTTTTCCTGATACTATCCCAGTTCTATGACTCCTGTTAAAACAAAGCTTCAGGTGATAAATGATGGATGAGGTAGTGGCAATGGAGAAAGAGCAGGAGGAAAAAGGACCATTCACATCAATATCAGGCCAGTCAACCACATATGTCCTGTAGGATATGTTTCTGTAACAAAAGGAGCGGTTCGGCTACACAGTTATAGGGCATACAGTGAGTGCAATGCCTACCAAAAATTTTGAGGCACTCCAATGCCCCTTGGAAATGATATGGAGATCACAGGGCCTTAACTGAACCATTTTTTCCATTTATAGCAACTGGGTCTCCTGTACACTGTTGGCCTAAGCAGTGAATGGAAGGCTTTCCAAAAATGATGAGGAACTGCAATGCCCCTTGAAACAGACGTGGATTACAGCGTACTAAAAACCTTCTACCCATTATTGGGGAGTGGGTCTCCCTTAGTTTTCACCTTTGCATTGAAAAGCAAAAGCTGACTAAAATTAGGAGGAAATGCAATGCCCGTTGGAAGAGTCGTGGAGGTTAGAGGTAATTAAAAACAACATTTCAATGCCCCTTGGAAGAGCTGTGGAGCTCAGAGTGGCTTAAGAAGACCCTTTTAATGCCCCTTTGAAGAGACGTGGAGGTCACAGTAGCTTAACAAGACGGTTTTAATGCCCCTCGGAAAAGACGTGTAGGTCCCAGTAGTTTAACAAGACGGTTTGAATGTCCCTTGGAAGAGACGTGGAGGTCACAGTAGCCTAACAAGACGGTTTTAATGCCCCTCGGAAAAGTGGTGGAGGTCGCAGTAGCTTAACAAGACGGTTTTAATGCCCCTTACAAGAGCCATACAGTACAGCATCTTAAAAACATTATTCCCATTATTGGGGAGTGTGTCTCCCATAGTATTTGCTTATGCCTTCCAAGCAAAAGATGCCAAAAATTAGGACGGAGAAACTTGCAATGCCCCTTACAAGAGCCATACAGTACAGCATCTTAAAAACATTATTCCCATTATTGGGGAGTGTATCTCCCATAGTCTTTGCTTATGCCTTCCAAGCAAAAGCTGCCAAAAATTAGGAGGAAGGAACTTGCAATGCCCCTTACAAGAGCCATGCAGTACAGCATATTACAAACATTATTCCCATTATTGGAGAGTGTGTCTCCCATAGTCTTTGCTTATGCCTTCCAAGCAAAAGCTGCCAAAAATTAGGACGGAGGAACTTGCAATGCCCCTTACAAGAGCCATGCAGTACAGCATATTACAAACATTATGTAGCGTCGGCGTCCCTGCCTCCTGCTAGGCAGGGATGCTGTTCCCCTCACCTCTCCGCTCCGTGCCTGGCGTCTTCCTCCCGCTCTGCTGGCAACGCGCGCTGCTTCCCGGCCACTGTGCTTAGGGCGCGCGCGCTCCCCCTCTCTTAAAGGGGCCGCGCGCGCCGTCCTAAGGAGTCCCCGGCCAATGGCCGGAGGACCTCACCATATTTAAGGCACCTCCTCCAAAATGGAGGTGCCCGAGCAATGTTGTTGCATAGCCTATCACTCTGCTTCAGCCCTCAGGTCCCGTTACCAGATACCTGCCAGTTACCTGCCAGTTACCTGCCAGATTCCTGCTTGATACCTGCCTGATACTTGTCTATCTGCTTAAATTCCTGCGGTCCGACAGTCTGCCTACCAGCCCTGCCAGTCTGTCTATGGATCTGATTGCCCGCTCACCTGGGAGCGCTCATCTGCTACCTGCCTGCTAGCCTACCTGGAGGCTCTGCCGTCACGTGCTGTGACCACCTGCCTGTCCAAAGACTCTTACCCGCTCACCTGGGAGCGTCCGCCTGCTACCTGCCTGCTAGCCTACCTGGAGGCTCTGCCGTCACCTGCTGTGACCACCTGCCTGTCCAGAGACTCTTGCCCGCTCACCTGGGAGCGTCCGCCTGCTACCTGCCTGCTAGCCTACCTGGAGGCTCTGCCGTCACCTGCTGTGACCACCTGGTTGTCCAGAGACTCTTGCCTGCTCACCTGGGAGCGTCCACCTGCTACCTGCCTGCTAGTCTACCTGGAGGCTCAGCCGTCACCTGCTGTGACCACCTGCCTGTCCAGAGACTCTTGCCCGCTCACCTGGGAGTGTCCACCTGCTACCTGCCTGCTAGCCTATCTGGAGGCTTAGCCGTCACTTGCTGTGACCACCTGCCTGTCCAGAGACTCTTGCCCGCTCACCTGGGAGCGTCCGCCTGCTACCCGCCTGCTAGCCTATCTGGAGGCTTAGCCGTCACTTGCCGTGACCACCCGCCTATCAAGAGACTGTCCCCGTCACTTGCCGTGGCCTCCTGCCCTTCTACCCAGAGACTGTCCCCGTCACTTGCCGTGACCTCCTGCCCTTCTACCCAGAGACTGTCCCCGTCACTTGCCGTGACTACCTGCTCGCCTACCCTGGGAGCCACCCGCTTCCTTACAAGGACTGCCCCTTTGTATCGTTGCTCAGAGGTACCACCTCCCAGACCCGTTACAGTTTGCTCGGGCCATGGAACCCGGTGGCACCCAAGCTCCCTCGCTCTCGGACTTGTGTCATGAACTTTCCCGTCAGAGGTCCCAACAGGAGTCCATCCTGAGTCATCTGCGTAGTGTAAACTCCCGCCTGGACACATTGTCTACCTCTTCGGGAGCTGCACACTTACTACCCCGGCACCGCCGCAGCCCATCAGCACCATGGCATCTCTTCCCGGTCCCCGCCTCTCCGCTCCTCCTCGTTTTGGCGGAGATCCCAGCCAGGCACGGGGCTTCATTAACCAGTGCACTCTGCACTTCGAACTGTTGGCACACCAGTTTTCCACCGACCGAGCCAAAGTAGCCTTCATCATGTCCCATCTCACGGGAAAGGCACTGGCTTGGCTTAATCCACTATGGGAGAGAGGAGACCCCCTGGTGTACAACCTGCCAGCCTTTCTCATGGCTTTCCGGAAAGTCTTCGATGAACCAGGACGGAAGACCTCATCCGCATCATCTCTGCTACGCCTCCATCAAGGAAATCTCACCGTGGGCCAATATGCCATACGGTTCCGTACCGTTGCTTCGGAGCTTGCCTGGGATAACGACGCCCTGGTGTCTGTCTTTTGGGAGGGTCTGTCCGGCCGTATTAAAGATGAACTCGCCGGTCAGGACATTCCGACCACTCTCGACGACTTAATAACTCTTGCCACCCGGATTGACATCCGGTTCCAGGAGCGCACCAAAGAGGTCACCCATGAGAGGAGGTTTCCACGTCTAGCCCCTACCTTCCAGAAACCCGTCACTTCTCCCGTTACTCCCCAGGCGCACTCACCCGAGCCTATGCAGGTCGACCAGACCAAGATGGTCAAGACCCGTCAAGAGTTACGCCGAGCCGAGGGGAGCTGCTTCTACTGTGGCAGTAAGGAGCACCGGATCCGTTCCTGCCCGGAGAGGTCGGGAAACGCCTGTGTCTAGGATCCCTCAGAGAGGTCGTCCTAGATAAGAGTAAACCCTCTCCATCTCTGTTGCTGTCAGTCTCTATCATCTGCGGGGAGAACCGTTATTTTGAACTAGCCCAACTTGACTCTGGAGCTGCCGGAAATCTAATTTCTCAGTCCCTGATAGAGAAATACCGCATTCCCACCAAACCTCTAGCTGTACCCTTATCTGTCGCTGCCGTAGATGGGGGCCTCTTACCACATCCCATCCAACTCATCACCGAATCCATAACCCTGCAGGTGGGAATGCTGCACTCAGAGAGCATCTTCTTTCATGTTCTGCCTGGACTCTCTCACACCCTCTTGCTAGGCCTACCTTGGCTTCAGAAACATGCACCCGTGCTTGATTGGCAGACCGGAGAAGTCCTTCGCTGGGGACAGGACTGCCATAAGACTTGTTTAATTCCCGTCCATCCTGTCCGTCCTTCTCCTACCCCAGCCAACCTACCTGGTCTTCCGGTTCCCTATTGGTCTTATGCGGACGTCTTTAATAAAAAGGAGGCAGAGACATTACCCCCTCATAGACCATACGACTGCCCAATCGACCTGATACCTGGCGCTACTCCTCCCCGTGGACGTATTTACCCTTTGTCCGCTGCTGAGACCCGGTCCATGTCTGAATATATTGAGGAGAATCTGGCCCGGGGATTTATCCGGAAATCGACCTCCCCGGCGGGAGCAGGCTTCTTCTTCGTCAAAAAGAAGGACGGCTCACTCCGTCCCTGTATAGACTATAGGGGCCTTAACCAGATCACGGTGAAGAATAAATACCCCCTTCTGCTCATTCCGGAATTATTTGACCGTCTGAGGGGTGCTAGAATCTTCACCAAGCTGGACCTCCGTGGGGCGTATAACCTGGTCCGTATCCGTCAGGGGGATGAATGGAAGACGGCATTCAACACCCGGGACGGCCACTATGAATACCTGGTAATGCCCTTCGGTCTCTGTAACGCTCCCGCCGTCTTTCAAGAGTTGGTCAATGATATCTTCCGGGACCTTCTCTACTCCTGTGTAGTGGTGTACCTGGACGACATCTTGGTCTTCTCTCCGGATCTTCTCACTCACCGGAGGGATGTTCGTCAGGTCCTGCTCAGGCTCAGGCAGAACCACCTCTATGCTAAATATGAGAAGTGCCTCTTTGAGCAGACCTCGCTTCCGTTTTTGGACTACATAATATCTCAGACCGGCCTATGAATGGATCCTGAGAAACTGTCTGCCATCCAGAAGTGGTCCTGACAAGAGGGGTTGAAGACTATTCAGCGGTTCCTGGGCTTCGCCAACTACTACCGCCTCTTCATACCGCACTTCTCTTCCCGGACTGCCCCAATCTCTGCACTCACCCGTAAGGGCACTAATCCCAGAGAATGGCCGCCCGAAGCAGAGGAGGCCTTTCTTTCCTTAAAACAGGCTTTCTCTTCCGCCCCGGTGCTGCATCGTCCGGACGGCAACAATCGATTCTTCCTGGAAGTGGACGCCTCCTCCTCTGGAGCCAGAGCGGTACTTACCCAAAAGTCGTCTTCCGGAAGAATGGTAACTTGCGGCTTCTTCTCCAAACTTTTCTCCCCTTCTGAGCGCAATTATTATATAGGAGACCGAGAGTTATTGGCCATTAAGCTGGCACTGGAGGAGTGGCGTTACCTGCTCGAGGGGGCTCTTCACCCGGTAATTATTTACACGGACCACAAGAACTTGGCTTACCTCCAGAGCGCCCAGAGACTTAACCCGCGCCAAGCCCGGTGGTCCTTGTTTTTTGCCCGCTTTGATTTCGTTCTTCATTTTCGCCCGGCAGACAAAAACATCAAAGCTGACGCCTTGTCCCGATCCTTCCTGGTGTCTGATCTAGAGGAGGAGCTTAAGCACATCATTGATCCCGCCAGAGTAATGCAGGTGGCCCCCGTGAATCTAAATCGTCTCCCTCCCAGTAAGACGTTCGTAACAGTACCTGATCGGAAGAAGGTCCTACACTGGGGTCACTCGTCTAAGCTAGCTGGCCACACCGGTCAGAAAAAGACCCTCCAGCTTATTACCCAGCATTACTGGTGGCCTACCCTGCACAAGGACGTAATAGACTTTGTTTCAGCCTGTGTGTCCTGCGCCCGCAACAAGGTTCCGAGACATCTGCCAGCCGGTCGCCTCCTTCCTCTTCCAGTACCTGCTGCCCCGTGGCAGCATATAGCTATGGACTTTATAACGGATCTCCCTGTCTCTGTCGGTTGTACGGTCATTTGGGTGGTCGCTGACCGCTTTTCCAAGATGGCTCACTTCATTCCCCTGCCGGGCCTCCCATCTGCACCCGAGCTGGCTAAAGACTTTATCCGCCACATCTTCCGTCTCCATGGCCTGCCCCTCCACATCGTGTCGGATCGTGGGGTTCAGTTCACCTCACGCTTCTGGAGAGCCACATGTAAGCTGCTTGGCGTCACCCTGGACTTCTCCTCCGCTTACCACCCACAGTCCAATGGTCAAGTGGAGCGGATCAATCAGATCCTGACCAGTTACCTCCGGCACTTCGTTAATGCCCACCATTCTGACTGGGTGGATCTCCTACCATGGGCCGAGTACTCTTACAATAATCACGAGAGCGAATCTTCCTCCAAATCCCCGTTTTTTGTAGTCTTCGGTCAGCATCCTCGGATCCCATTTCCCGTCTCCACCTCGGTGGACAATCCGGCTGCGGAATCTCTCGTTAGCGAATTCTCCTCCATTTGGGAGAGTACCCGATCCGCACTTCTTCAGTCGTCCGAGCGGATGAAAAAACACGCTGACAAAAAACGCCTGGATCCTCCACAATTCCGTCCTGGAGATAAAGTCTGGCTCTCGTCCAAGTATGTCCGGCTCAAGATTCCTTCCTACAAGTTAGGGCCTCGGTTCATCGGCCCACTGGAAGCCATCAAACAAATCAACCCAGTGGCCTATAAATTGAAACTCCCGGCCAACTTGCGGATCCCTAACTCCTTCCATGTATCTCTCCTTAAACCCGTGGTACTTAACTCTTTTTCCAAGTCTACAGGTACGCCTCCTGCTCCGGTTTCCGCTGAAAACGAGTTTGAGGTAGAGAACATTCTGGCCACCAAAAGGGTAAGAGGAAAGACCTTTTTTCTAGTGGATTGGAAGGGGTTTGGTCCTGAGGAGAAAACGTGGGAGCCCCGGGAGAACATCCATGCCCCTCTCATCCTTGATAAATTTCTGTCTGGCCTAAAAAAGGGGGGGCCTAAAGGGGGGGGTACTGTAGTGTCGGCGTCCCTGCCTCCTGCTAGGCAGGGACGCTGTTCCCCTCACCTCTCCGTGCCCGGCGTCTTCCTCCCGCTCTGCTGGCAGCGCGCGCTGCTTCCCGGCCACTGTGCTTAGGGCGCGCGTGCGCGCGCTCCCACTCTCTTAAAGGGGCCGCGCCCGCCGTCCTAAGGAGTCCCCGGCCAATGGCCGGAGGACCTCACCATATTTAAGGCACCTCCTCCAAAATGGAGGTGCCCGAGCAATGTTTTTGCATAGCCTATCACTCTGCTTCAGCCCTCAGTTCCCGTTACCAAATACCTGCCAGTTACCTGCCTGTTACCTGCCAGATTCCTGCTTGATACCTGCCTGATACTTGTCTATCTGCTTACATTCCTGCGGTCCGACAGTCTGCCTACCAGCCCTGCCTGTCTGTCTATGGATCTGATTGCCCACTCACCTGGGAGCGCTCATCTGCTACCTGTCTGCTAGCCTACCTGGAGGCTCTGCCGTCACGTGCTGTGACCACCTGCCTGTCCAGAGACTCTTACCCGCTCACCTGGGAGCGTCCGCCAGCTACCTGCCTGCTAGCCTACCTGGAGGCTCTGCCGTCACCTGCTGTGACCACCTGCCTGTCCAGAGACTCTTGCCCGCTCACCTGGGAGCGTCCGCCTGCTACCTGCCTGCTAGCCTACCTGGAGGCTCTGTCGTCACCTGCTGTGACCACCTGGCTGTCCAGAGACTCTTGCCCGCTCACCTGGGAGCGTCCACCTGCTACCTGCCTGCTAGTCTACCTGGAGGCTCAGCCGTCACCTGCTGTGACCACCTGCCTGTCCAGAGACTCTTGCCCGCTCACCTGGGAGCGTCCACCTGCTACCTGCCTGCTAGCCTATCTGGAGGCTTAGCCGTCACTTGCTGTGACCACCTGCCTGTCCAGAGACTCTTGCCCGCTCACCTGGGAGCGTCCGCCTGCTACCCGCCTGCTAGCCTATCTGGAGGCTTAGCCGTCACTTGCCGTGACCACCCGCCTATCAAGAGACTATCCCCGTCACTTGCCGTGGCCTCCTGCCCTTCTACCCAGAGACTGTCCCCGTCACTTGCCGTGACCTCCTGCCCTTCTACCCAGACACTGTCCCCGTCACTTGCCGTGACTACCTGCTTGCCTACCCTGGGAGCCACCCGCTTCCTTACAAGGACTGCCCCTTTGTATCGTTGCTCAGAGGTTCCACCTCCCAGACCCGTTACACATTATTCCCATTATTGGGGAGTGTGTCTCCCATAGTCTTAGCTTATGCCTCCAAGTAAAAGCTGCCAAAAATTAGGATGGAGGAACTTGCAATGCCCCTTACAAGAGCCATGCAGTACAGCATATTACAAACATTATTCCCATGATTGGGGAGTGTGTCTCCCATAGTATTTGCTTATGCCTTCCAAGCAAAAGCTGCCAAAAATTAGGACGGAGGAACTTGCAATGCCCCTTACAAGAGCCATGCAGTACAGCATATTACAAACATTATTCCCATGATTGGGGAGTGAGTCTCCCATAGTATTTACTTATGCCTTCCAAGCATAAGCTGCCAAAAATTAGGACGGAGGAACTTGCAATGCTCCTTACAAGAGCCATGCAGTACAGCATATTACAAACATTATTCCCATGATTGGGGAGTGGGTCTCCCATAGTATTTGCTTATGCCTTCCAAGCAAAAGCTGCCAAAAATTAGGACGGAGGAACTTGCAATGCCCCTTACAAGAGCCATGCAGTACAGAATATTACAAACATTATTCCCATTATTGGGGAGTGGGTCTCCCATAGTCTTTGCTTATGCCTTCCAAGCAAAAGCTGCCAAAAATTAGGAGGAAATGCAATGCCCGTTCGAAGAGTCGTGGAAGTTAGAGTTAATTAAAAACAATATTTGAATGCCCCTTGGAAGAGCTGTGGAGTTCAGAGTGGTTTAACAAGACGCTTTTAATGCCCCTCAGAAGAGACATGGAGGTCCCAGTGGCGTAACAAGATGGTTTTAATGCCCCTCGGAAAAGTGGTGGAGGTCCCAGTAGCTTAACAAGACACTTTTAATGCCCCTCAGAAGAGACGTGGAGGTCCCAGTAGCTTAAGACGCTTTTAATGCCCCTCAGAAGAGACGTGGAGGTACCAGTAGCTTAACAAGACGCTTTTAATGCCCCTCGGAAAAGTGGTGGAGGCCGCAGTAGCTTAACAAGACTCTTTTAATGCCCCTCAGAAGAGAGACGTGGAGGTCCCAGTAGCTTAACAAGATGGTTTTAATGCCCCTTACACGAGCCATACAGTACAGCATCTTAAAAATATTATTCCCATTATTGGGGAGTGGGTCTCCCACAGTCTTTGCTTATGCCTTCCAAGCAAAAGCTGACAAAAATAAGGACGGAGGAACTTTCAATAATGGTAACACGGACCACGGTCACCCTGGTAGTATAGTGGTGGTAGAGGCTGAGGATAAGGAGAAGAACATAAAACAGCCAAAATGAGGAAGCGTATACCCATGTGTGGGTGTGAAGCGGTGCATGTGAATACACCTCCCGAAAAAACACAGTGGATTTGACTTTATGTTACTCTGCTGTCATTTGGTGGTGATGAGAAGTCTGGCCCAATTCAGCCCTTGTTCATTTTGATAAGGGTCAGCTTGTCAGCATTGTCAGTTGACAGGCGCGTGCGCTTATCAGTTATAATTCCCCCAGCGGCACTAAAAACACGCTCCTATAACATGCTAGCGGCAGTGCAGGCCAGGACCTCCAAGGCGTACAGAGCGAGTTCATTCCAAGTGTCCAGCTTGGATACCCAATAAGGCACAGAGTACATCCCGAGTAGCGTGATGCTCGGGCGAGTACCGAGCAGTGGCGAGCATGCTCGCTCAACACTAGTGCAGATGTATAATAAATACATACATAAAACCATTGCGAACAATGGGTATGTAGAAATAGGAGTATTATGTACCTACGTATATGCATCTAACCCATGCACACTACCACAGGAATACAATATACACAAAGAAAATAAATACAGATAAATCACAGATACATGAACAAAAATGCATGCATATAATAATAAGTGTACAATAATTCATAATGTGATCATACATATAAAAAAATACACAACGGACAACCGCTGGCAACAAATGCACATGTGTGCACAGGTTGCATGCAATTTCCCATATATATTATATAGAACAGTGTCGATAAACAATAAACCATATATATTCATTAAAATCAGTACACATAATTGAAACAACAACAACAGCAAGGGACCACAAACATATATATATCTAAACAAGTGTAAATGACAAAACTTTGGTGTGAAAATAAAATGATTAAGAGTGACCAAGTCACATGAAGACACACTAAAAATTAATGTAGTGTGAAAGTGCTGCCAGTGTGAAAAAAGGAGGGGGAGGGGAGGGAGGGGGGAAGGATGGACCAAAAAGAAGGAAAGAGGAAAAAAGGGAAAGAAAAAAGGAATAGGAGGGTAAAAAATAACAAAAGTTAGGTTGAAAATAAAATAATATTATGTGTCTCCTATAGGGCTAACGATATGACTCAATCCGATTATCATTCAATAATAATCACATTGTGTGTGCATCATGTAATTACAGTAAAAAAGTACTAAAAATAAAATACAAAAAAGGGAGAAGGGAGGGGGAGGGGATGGGTTATAGGGTTGTGGGGTGGGGGAATGGGAGAGTGGGGGAGGGAGGGGGTTGAAAGAAAATGAAAAAGAAGAAAAACATCCTACATTCTTCAGCTTGGATGTATATGAAGACGGTGGAACCCGAATCCGGTAATTGGGGATAAATAATAAAAGATAAACAAGAGATTAAAAATATTTTAAAACCGTATACGTAAACACCTAAAAAACAATTATAGATTCAAGGACTATATTCACAGAAACGGGACATAACTAATGTTTTCATTGAGCCCTAAAGGACAAACAGTCTTCAGTGTCTAAATCCATCTCGTTTCTAATTGGGCTAGATATTTACTTATCTTGCCACCCCTGATGTTCGGTGGGACAATATCAATACCAATTACTTTTAGTAAAGAAGCATCGCATCCATGTAGTAATTTTAAATGTCTTGGTAGTGTCTTCAAAAGAGATATATCATTGATTTCCTTCGCTGCCGTAATACTCAAGACATGCTCACGTATCCGAACTTTAAGTTGGCAGGTCGTTAGCCCCACATAAATTATTGAACATTGTAAGGCAGCGCTAGTCATCATACTGGGGGATACTCGCTGCACCGGGTCAATTAAAGCGCGCATGAAATGTCTTTCCGGTATTTCACAATGCAGCCGTTTATTATTTATCATAAACCGCTTATCACACATATAATGTCCACGAGCCTTTCCAGTGGCAGCTATGCTCACTTGGCTTCAGTTACTGCCTTCAGCAAAGTAACTATAACAATGTCCATATAACGTACCGCTTTTACATTTTGCCGGGTCTTAACGGTTTCGTTCTTATTCGGCCACCACTGTAGCTTTTAGGCTTCCCAGGTGGGGGTCTCCAGCCCTCGTACCTCCAAGGCCACTGGCATCGCTTACACAGCTAAGGATCCAGCCTCGACCGTTCAGGCTTCACCAGGCTTCAGACTAACGGTGTCCCACACGGGAACAGGCCTCACGCCTTACACACCCTGTCTCAAGACTACCAGGGTTTATATATCCTGTAGTACACACCCACAGGACCTGTGCTGATGTCACAGTCATGTGATCAGACCTTCTGTGCATACAAGACCTGTGCAATGTCACAGTCATGTGACCAGTCACCTGAGGGGGAGGTACATGGTCGGCCAAAACACACCCTAGACCATTACAGTAATGCCAAGCAAGCCGCTGCATTACAACATGGACAGGTGGCATAGTAGACCACTGCTGTTGTAGTACATGTTATGTGATGTTGGATATTGTATACCCTTTGTCCATCTGAACTGTGAAATGTGTGAGACCGACCCATATTGAGGCAGGCCACACACTTACCACAAGGTCTGCAACCTTTAGGCAACCTCGATTTAGATAAAAAGGACGTTAATTAATTTGTGTAGTGGCTTCTCACTAAGTCATCACGTAAATTTCATGACCGGCGAAACGTGATGTTTGGTTTTGGGCTCAGATAGTTCGAAAGCACAGGGTCGGATTGATTCCAGGGTAGACTGTGATGAACATAGCGGTGCCAGGTCTTATATAGACCTGATGACGCTGTGCGGCCAGCCAATCACTATAATGCCCACAACCAACATGGCTACGACATTGCAGTGGGTGGCAAGCAATCCCTGCATGTTCATTGGCTATCTAAAGAGCACCAAACATGCAGGGTGGGGACCCGACCTTTCGCCTGAGCAACCCGGAAATACTCGTCGAGCTTGTCGAGCACCGTGATGCTTGGGCGAGACCCGTGTAGTGGCAAGCACGTTCGCTCATCACTAATATAAGAGTATAAGAAATCACAGAGGGTGTTTGTATTATTATAAGGAGTTTCAGGGTTGTTATTATTATACATGGTCAAGGTGAATTATTATCATAAGGAGGCACAGGGGGACATTATTTCTATAGGATGCTTTATGACTGTACAGAGGCATAGGGAAGCATTATTACTACGAGGATGACCAGAGGGAACATACTGTGTAGGACAACAGATGGGGCACTGTTTATGTGTGGAACACAATAGGAGGGTACTACTACCAGTCAGGGCCGCCATCAGGGCATTGCTGTAGTGCTTGAAACTAACAGTAAAAAATATGGATATATTTAGACACAGCAAGGAATACACACAGTATCAAAAGCATATGGATTACCTTAATAGTAGCTCAAGGGACCCACCACGCCCGACGCGCATTTCGCACTGAAATGCTTCATCCCAATTGTTATGTGCACAATGAATATAATGTAGATATGTGTGTTTTATGGAGGTGTATATTTATCCTCTGAATATGTATGCAGCAAGGATAATACTTAATTTTTAATATTTAGCTTATTGATGATTGTTATTACTGTCCGGTTGTTCCCACCACTGTATTACCAGTGGTTCTCATTTTTTTTATGTGTGTTTTTATTGTGTTGTTTATCAATTTTCCTAATAAAATTTACTAATTTTAAATATGTTGGCCTTTATGTAAAGCTTTTCTTCTTGGTTCATTTATAATTTGTGCTTTACGGCCTCTTGAATATTGGGGTTAAGTTGTTTGGTGAATTTTAATAAAATTAATTAAATGGGTGTGGGGGGAGCAAATGATGATGAATTGAGGGTGACGGACGGGGGACAGTAAATGATGTATTGAGGTCGGGGAGTGCAAATAATGATGAATTGGGTGTGAGGGGGAGCAAATAATGTTGTATTGAAAGTGGTGGTGTGGAGGAGAGCAAATGATGTATTGAGGGTGGGGGAACACAAATAATGATGAATTGGGGTTGGGGAGAGCAAATGATGCTATATTGAAGGTGGAGGGTGGGGGAGAGCAAATGATAAATTGAAGGTGGGGGACGGGGAACAGCAAATGATGAATTGAGGGTGGGGGGGAGCAAATAATGATGAATTGGGGGTGGGGGAGAGTAAATGATTGTAAATTGAGACTGGGAAGTGGGGGTGAGTAAATGATGATTAATTGAGACTGGGGGATGGGGTGCAGCAAATAATGATGAATTGAGACAGGGGGTAGGGGAGAGAAAATAATGATGACATGAGGGTAAGGTGTGAGGGAGATTTTCTGCAGAGACGAGTCCTGGCTGGAAGAAGTGATGGTGGTCTGCCCTGGATGAAGAAAAGCGAATATGAAGGACTTCAACTAGAGATGTCACTAGTAAGTCAATGTGTTGCATGTACACTGACACTATACACTGAATACTATATACAGAACTCCTGTGTATAATGTCACTGGTGATCACTGTATTACTTGTACACTGACTCTATATACAGAGCTCCTTTGTACAATGTCACTGGTGATCCCTGTATTACATGTACACTATACACTAAATACAGATCTCCTGTGTATAATGTCACTGGTGATCACTGTATTACCTGTACACTATATACAGAGCTCCTGTGTATAATGTCAATGGTTATCTCTGTACTACTTGTACACTATGTATATAGCTCCTATGTATAATGTCACTAGTGATCCCTGTATTACCTGTAAACTGACACTATATACAGAGCTCCAATATATGATGTCACCGGTGATCACTTTATTACCCATACCGTGACACTATATATATAGAGCTCCTGAGTATAATGTATCTGGTGATCACTGTATTACCTGTATACTATATACAGATCTCCTGTGTATAATGTCACTGGTGATCACTGTATTACCTGTACACTATATACAGTGCTCCTGTGTATAATGTCAATGGTGATCTCTGTACTACTTGTACACTATGTATATAGCTCCTTTGTATAATATCACCAGTGATCCCTGTATTACCTGTAAACTGACACTATATACAGAACTCCAATATATAATGTCACCGGTGACCAATTTATTACCCGCACCCTGACACTATATACAGAGCTCCTGTGTATAATGTCTCTGGTGATCACTGTACTACCTGTATACTATATGCAGATCTCCTGTGTATAATGTCACTGGTGATCACAGTATTACCTTTACTCTATACACTGTATACTATATACAGAGCTCCTGTGTATAATGGCACTTATGGTAATTTTAGCATTGTGTTTTTTATTATCAGTATTGTAGTATTCAGTCACTATGTGGTAGTAATATGTGGTCTGATATGGTGTGGTGGTATTTGTTCCTTGTATGTGGTATTATTCGGTCACTAAGTGGTGGTAATTAGAGATGAGCGAACATTTCAATGTTCAGTTCGGTTTACGATCCTCAAATTTACAATATTCGATTATTAATTCATCGAACATTCGCCGAACATATCCGAACCCCAATAGATTCAATGGGAGGCAAAACCAAATGCATACACAACACCTTCAAATGGACCCAAAAGTTGCCACAATATATCAGATTAGGGACAGACACCAGGAAAGTGGCCTCAATTGATGCACCACAAAAATTTTTATAATTACACAGCAGCAATCAGCCATGGGCCATGCATGAGGTATCAGGGTATGGGCCAGCATTTACAGATTTGAATTGAACTTCAAATTAAGACGAGGTGGGTGAGGGATCGGTCTAGGTCTGCTGTGCTGGGAGCCCAGATACCACATGCAACAGCTCAACCTCCTTTTAAGCTCATCCACACTTAGATGGCAGAAAAATCTGTTTAATAGATTAGCATTAGTACAAAAATTTAAGGATAGTAACACGGGTAGTTGACTGAAAGTAAGTGGAGGCCTGCCGGTCTGGGAGGCCTAACTCTACAGGCAACACACATGAAGGAGACCCAACCAGGAGTCTCCCCATTTCCCTAAATTAGGGTCAGACACCACCAAAGTGGCATCAATTTCAGTAGAGTAGAACTAGTAAGATGGGGACCAACATTTCTTCCACTACAGCCAACCCAGCAGATGGAGACCCAACCAGGAGTATCAACATTTCCAAAAATTTGTGGCAGACACCACCAAAGTGGCATCAATTTCACTAGAGTAGAAATAGTATAATGCCGAACGACACTTCTTCTACTACAGATGACCCAGCAGGAGACCCAACCAGGAGTGTTCACTAGTGATAAGGGAACGTGCTCGCCACTGGTCGGTACTCGCCCGAGCATCACAGTGTTCGACAAGCTCGGTGCTTGGCGAGTATTTCCGGGTTCCTCGGTCGGGAACTCAGGTCCCCTCCCTGCATGTTTGGCACGCTTTAGAGGGCCAATGAACATTCAGGGATTGCTTGCCACGCACTATAATGCCGTAGCTATGTTGGTTGTGGTCATTACAGTGATTGGCTGGCCGCACAGCATCATCAGGTCTATATAAGACCAGGCACCGCTATGCTTGTCACAGTCTACCCTGGGATCAGGCAGAGTAGGAAGAGCTGCTGCTGAGTCAGGGAGAAATTGGCTTGTTTATAGTTAGTATAGGTATTCCACAACATATATACACTGCTCAAAAAAATAAAGGGAACACTCAAATAACACATCCTAGATCTGAATGAATGAAATATTCTCATTGAATACTTTGTTCTGTACATAGTTGAATGTGCTGACAACAAAATCACACAAAAATCATCAATGGAAATTAAATTTATTTACCAATGGAGGCCTGGATTTGGAGTCACCCCCAAAATTAAAGTGGAAAAACACACTACAGGCTGATCCAACTTTGATGTAATGTCCTTAAAACAAGTCAAAATGAGGCTCAGTATTGTGTGTGGCCTCCACTTGCCTGTATGACCTCCCTACAACGCCTGTGCATGCTCCTGATGAGGTTGCGGATGGTCTCCTGTGGGATCTCCTCCCAGACCTGGACTAAAGCATCCGCCAACTCCAGGACAGTCTGTGGTGCAACATGAAGTTGGTGGATGGAGCGAGACATGATGTCCTAGATGTGCACAATCGGATTCAGGTCTGGGGAACGGGCGGGCCAGTCCATAGCTTCAATGCCTTCATCTTGCAGGAACTGCTGACACACTCCAGCCACATGAGGTCTACATTGTCCTGCATTAAGAGGAACCCAGGGCCAACCGCACCAGCATATGGTCTCACAAGGGGTCTGAGGATCTCATCTCGGTACCTAATGGCAGTCAGGCTACCTCTGGCGAGCATATGGAGGGCTGTGCAGCCCTCCAAAGAAATGCCACCCCACACCATTACTGACCCACTGCCAAACCAGTCATGCTGAAGGATGTTGAAGGCAGCAGATCGCTCTCCACGGCGTCTCCAGACTCTGTCACGTCTGTCACATGTGTTCAGTGTGAACCTGCTTTCATCTGTGTAGAGCAGAGGGTGCCAGTGGCGACTTTGCCAATCCTGGTGTTCTGTGGCAAATGCCAAGCGTCCTGCACGGTGTTGGGCTGTGAGCACAACCCCCATCTGTGGACGTCGGTCTCTCATACCACCCTCATGGAGTCAGTTTCTAACCGTTTGTGCAGACACATGCACATTTGTGGCCTGCTGGAGGTCATTTTGCAGGGCTCTGGCAGTGCTCCTCCTGTTCCTCCTTGCACAAAGGAGGAGGTAACGGTCCTGCTGCTGGGTTGTTGCCCTCCTATGGCTCCCTCCACATTTCCTGGTATCTGCTCCGTGCTCTGGACACTATGCTGACAGACACAGCTACTCTTCTTGCCACAGCTCGCACTGATGTGCCATCCTGGATGAACTGCACTACCTGAGCAACTTCTGTGGGTTGTACTGTAGACACTGCCTCATGCTACTGTACCTCTAGGGGTGAGAGCAATTACAAAATGAAAAAGTGACCAAAACAACAGTGAAGAAGGATCAGAACAGAAAAATGGTCTGTGGTCACCAGCTGCAGTACCACTCCTTTATAGGTGGTATCTTGCTAATTGTCTATCATTTCTACCAGTTGTCTGTTCCATTTGCACAACAGCAGGAGAAATTGATTCACAATCAGTGTTGATTCATAACTGGACAGGTAGATTTCAGAAAAGTGCTATTGACTTGGAGTTACATTGTGTTGTTTAAGTGTTCCCTTTATTTTTTTGAGCAGTGTATATATCCATCTGAACTAGCAGATGGATTAGTCCTTCTGAGGACTAATCCAGCTGCATACAATCAGTTTTTGGCAGGAGTTAAGCAGGCAGGCATTGTATGTGACAGACTTCAGTGCATATAGCGCAAGAGGGTCCATTGAACGTCCTGTCTGCTGCTGTAATAATTACAGATATTTGTAGACATAGCCCCAAATATCAGGGACCAGGGTAATTTTTTTTTATCTTAATCCTGGTTATTTGCTTAAAAGCGATCCAGAGTACACCATTTTTCTGCTCCATTTGCATGTTAGCACTGCAAAATAGAGCCAGATCTGTTAAATATTTCAGCGATAAAAATCCAGGTGTCTGTGAAGAATAATATTAGTAAATTACAGGCCTGTTATTTAAAACCATGGTTCTCTGTCAGACATATCACCTATAAGAGTGTTTTAAAATCAGCCATTTCTTCCTTTTCCATTCTGTTGCAGTGTGTCTGTCAAGCTATTCACACTAGGTGTCTGTGAAGAATAGTATTAGTTAATTACAGGCCTGCTATTTAAAACTGTGGTTCTCTGTCAGACATATCACCTATAAGAGTGTTCCAAAATCAGCCATTCCTTCTATTTTCATTTTGTTGCAGTGTGTCGGTCAAGCTATTCACTCAAGGTCTCTGTGTAGAATAATATTAGTAAATTGCAGGCCTGCTATTTAAAACTGTCATTCTCTGTCAGACATATCACCTATAAGAGTGTTCCAAAATCAGAAATTTTTTCCATTTTCATTTCTTGCAGTGTGTCGGTCAAGCTATTCACACTAGGTGTCTGTGAAGAATAGTATTAGTAAATGACAGGCCTGCTATTTAAAACCGTGGTTCTCTGTCAGACATATCACCTATAAGAGTGTTCCAAAATTAGCCATTTCTTCCGTTTTCATTTTGTTGCAGTGTGACGGTCAAGCTATTCACACTAGGTCTCTGTGTAGAATAATATTAGTAAATTACAGGCCTGCTATTTAAAACCGTGGTTCTCTGTCAGACATATCAGCTATAAAAATGTTCCAAAATCAGCCATTTCTTCCATTTTCATTTTGTTGCAGTGTGTTGGTCAAGCTATTCACACTAGGTCTCTGTGTAGAATAATATTAGTAAATTACAGGCCTGTTATTTTAAACCGTGGTTCTCTGTCAGACATATAAATTATAACAGTGTTCCAAAATCAGCCATTTCTTCCATTTTCATTTCATTGCAGTGTGTCAGTCAAGCTATTCATACTACAGTGGGTATGGAAAGTATTCAGACCCCTTTAAATTTTTCACTCTTTGTTTCATTGCATTTTTTCTCAATAATGTACAGTCTGCACCCTATCTTGACTGAGAAAAAACAGAAATGTAGAAATTTTTGCAAATTTATTAAAAAAGAAAAACTGAAATATCACATGGTTATAAGTGTTCAGACCCTTTTGTTAGTATTGAGTGGAAGCACCGTTTTGAGCTAGTACAGCCATGAGTCTTCTTGGGAATGATGCAACAAGTTTTTAACACCTGGATTTGGGGACCCTCTGCCATCCCTTCCTTGTAAGACCTCTCCAGTTCTGTCAGGTTGGATGGTGAACGATGGTGGACAGCCATTTTCAGGTCTCTCCAGAGATGCTCAATTGGGTTTAGGTCAGGGCTCTGGCTGGGCCAGTCAAGAATGGTCACAGAGTTGTTGTGAAGCCACTCCTTTGTTATTATAGCTGTGTGCTTAGGCTCATTGTCTTGTTGGAAGGTGAACCTTTGGACAAGTCTGAGGTCCAGAGCACTCTGGAAGAGGTTTTCATCCAGGATATCTCTGTACTTGGCCGCATTCATGTTTCCTTCAATTGCGGTCAGTCGTCCTGTCCCTGCAGCTGAAAAACACCCCCATAGCATGATGCTGCCTCCACCATGTTTCACTGTTGGAATTGTATTGGGCAGGTGATGAGCAGTGCCTCTTTTTTTCCACACATACCGCTTAGAATTATCACCAAAAAGTTCTATCTTTGTCTCATCAGACAAGAGAATCTTATTTCTCATAGTCTGGGAGTCCTTCATGTGTTTTTGAGCAAACTCTATGCAGGCTTTCATATGTCTTGCACTGAGGAGAGGCTTCCGTCGGGCCACTCTGCCATAAAGGCCCGACTGTTGGAGGGCTGCAGTGATAGTTGACTTTGTGGAACTTTCTCCCATCTCCCTACTGCATCTCTGTAGCTCAGCCACAGTGATCTTGGGGTTCTTCTTTACCTCTCTCACCAAGGCTCTTCTCCCATGATTGCTCAGTTTGGCTGGACGTCCAGGTCTAGATAGACTTCTGGTGGTCCCAAACTTCTTCCATTTAAGGATTATGGATGCCACTGTGCTCTTAGGAACCTTGAGTACTGCAGAAATTCTTTTGTAACCTTAGCCAGATCTGTGTCTTGCCACAATTCTGTCTCTGAGCTCCTTAGGCAGTTCCTTTGAGCTCATGATTCTCATTTTTTCTGACATGCACTGTGAGCTGTGAGGTCTTATATAGACAGGTGTGTGCATTTCCAAATCAAGTCCTATCAGTTTAATTAAACACAGCTGGACTCTGATGAAGGAGTGGAACCATCTCATGGAGGATCACAAGGAAATGGACAGCATGTGACTTAAATATGTGTGTCTGAGCAAAGGGTCTGAATACTTATGACCATGTGATATTTCAGTTTTTCTTTTTTAATAAAGTTTCAAAAATTTCTACATTTCTGTTTTTTTTCAGTCAAGATTAGAATTTACCAAATGGCTGCAATGAAACAAAAAGTGAAAAATTTAAATGGGTCTGAATACTTTCCGTACCCACTGTAGGTCTCTGTGTAGAATAATATTAGTAAATTACAGGCCTGCTATTTAAAACCGTGGTTCTCTGTCAGACATATCACCTATACGAGTGTTCCAAAATCAGCCATTTCTTCCATTTTCATTTTGTTGTAGTGTGTCGGTTAAGCTATTCACACTAGGTCTCTGTGTAGAATAGTATTAGTAAATAACAGGACTGCTATTTAAAACCGTGGTTCTCTGTCAGATGTATCACATATAACTGCAGTTAAAATCCAGCCATTTGTAGTGAACATGAAAAATATTGTCCTCTATTTATAGATTGGAGCACTGTGTCAGTGTACACCCCTTTACAGCTCCATTTGCTTGTTCACAGGATACAGACAGATTTTTTTAGTTTCATTCATATTACTGTATTGTGGAAGCAGAGGAACTTTTTCCATTGATCAGGCGCACATGATACATATGACTGCCGTAATAATACAGAAATTTTGTGGAGCGTGCCAAATATTCCACTCCTTTTAAAGTCAGCCACCTGTGTTTTGTTGAACCAGTTGACACTTGGTCACTGACAAATACCATACTATAAGGCGACTACCTGAAACCGTGGCCATCAGACGTTATCCCATATGACTGCCCTAATAATCCAGCAATTATTGTGAGCTTGTCAAGTATAACCTATTCTCTGTTGGCCACTGACAAATAGCATATCTGTGAACATTGTTGTCAGAGTATTATGCCACTTTTGCGGACTGACAAAAAAAAACATACAAAAAACAAGCTAAAATTGAAGAAATGTTAAGAAACATTCTTTCCAGGGTAATGCCTTGTATATCAGGCCAAAGAAAAAATTATGGACTGTGGTAAACATTTATATGACCAGAATGAACACTCATGTGTAGCTGGTGATGATACCACCTAGCAGCGGCACCTGTTCCTATTGTAAATTCATCTGACAGCGTTATCGATGGGGAATAGAATAGATTTTAATTTTTTTTGGGCAGCACCAGCAGCACGCAGACTAAGGCAACAATACCTGGCTGGATTGGTGTAATACGCTATCCATACTGCGATACCTCACCCGTAAAAGAATTTCAGATAAGACAGTTAATATTCTAGAATATAGAATCTATTTGAATTGTCCTTCCCATTATTAATGAATGTGTCTCCTATCCTATTATTGCATATGCAACAATTTCAAGGGCTGCCAAAAATTAGGACGCACTCCAATACACATTTGAAGAGATGTAAAAAAATAAATAAAAACACAGTAGGATCTTTCTTTAGTATAAAAACCAGACTCGCCAATGTAATCTCAATGTAATCACATTGTTCAGCTCCTGCAACTCCTCCTCCACTTCGGCCTCCATCTCCAAAATGACCACATCAGTCACAATCTGGAAGCACTGCAGCACTGCCTTGACCAAGCGGCAACAGGCTGTGCTGAAGATAATATGCTTAATGCTTAGGTGACAAATTGCCCACCACTGCATAGTTGTTGAAAGCTGTAACACAGCAGCCTGATCTGTGACTCTCATCGCTGAACATACAGCCAGGCATCGTAGTATGTGACAATGGGCGGAACCGGGGGGCAGAGAAACGACAGCCGGAGGAGATACGGTTTCCCTCTATGCCAGTCCTTTCACCGAGCTAAAGAATATGGCTGTGGTGAAATACAATTCTCACCGAGAAGCAGTGTCAGACTAAAAAACAATGGGCCCACCAGAGGATTTGATTCTGAGGGGCCACCTTTCTCCCCCGCTCAAGAGTCCCATACCAGCTGCAAAGTTTGCGCTATGATGAACTCTCCTGATGGAGAAGCAGTCTAGAAGCAGCCCTGGCTAAGAAAAATGTGTGGGAAGGTTCCTGGACACTCTATGGCTGCTTTTTTACTGAGGGGAAAACCCACGCAACCATGGGGAGAACATACAAAATCCTTGAAGATGTTGACATTGCTGGGATTTGAACCCAGGATCCCAGCACTGCAAGGCTTCAGTGCTAACCACTGAGCCATTTTTCTGCCCTCTCTGTTCTTCCTCTGATATCTAACAGACTGGAGAAAATTGCACCTACTGCCACTCAGTATCTTCAGCTCCTTTGTGAGAAACTAATGTATTTGGGCAGCCACTCAGTCTACCAAATAAAATTCCTGAGAAGGAAATTGTGGATGGCTTCGCTTCTGGTACTGGATGCCAATACCAAACCAACGGGAATATTCCAGGCTGGTTGGAGCCAAGCTTATTCCCACAGAAAAGTACCAGCAGCAAGCTAAGGAGATGGTGGCCTCTATCATCATCACGACCTCACCTCGGCACTATGAAGTCTCCTGATGGAGAAGCCAGGGCCCACCAGAGGAGGCTCCGGTATTCTGGTGTGCCCGTCAAATCCTGCTGAGAAACAGCCCTGGCTAAGAAAACTGTTTGGGAAGGATCCCGGACACTCTATGGCTGTTTTTTTTTTTTTTTTACTGTGGACTGGCTCCGTACCGTCCCTGGCCACATTCCCCTGTCCACGTGTTTTTGGTTAGGCGGTCCATCTCAGTAAGTGCACTGGAGAGGGCACGGGTAATTTTTTGGGACCTTCGCTTGTGGAAAGCGGACACGATACCGGGAGAAATAGTGGCGGCTGGGGACCAAGCATGGACCAAGCACCCAGCCGCAGCGGCTATGAGGTTGTGGAAAGCTTCCGCCTCCACAAGCCTAAAAGGCAACATTTCAAGTGCAAGCAGTCCAGAAATGTGGCAGTTTAGGATTGCAGCCTGTGGGTGGGTTGGTGGCTTGCTGCATATTTTTTCTTGCTTTCCAAGAACTGTGGTAGAGACAACTGAATGCTGCAAAGGGACAAGGACATGGACGGTGATGGTTGCAATTCTGCAATGACAGCTGCAGGGTGGGAGGCATCTTCGCATGTGCCATGGACAGGGGATTGGCACGCACAACAGCAGAAGAGGCAGTGGTGTCACCTGCAGACACTGTTTCTGGACCTTGATGTTCGGCCCAGCTAGTCAGGTGCTTTGATGTCATGTGCCTGAGCATGCTGGTGGTGGTCAGGCTGGTAGTTTTGGTGCTCTTGCTGATGCTGTCCTGGCAGATATTGCAAATGGCCTTTTTGGGGTTATCTAAACAGTCTTTAAAAAAACAACCAAACTCGGGATGACCTAACAGTTGTACTGGCAACTTCCGTCGTGTTGAAGTTCCGGGTAGCATATGCCCCTCTTGTGTCTGTGACCACCACACTACTTGTTCCTGCTTGTTGTGGTGCTACACCTCCATCCCCCTGTGTGCTGCTGTCCTCACTCTATATGTCCCCTTACCAGGTTGGGTTAGTGACTTCATTGTCCACCACTTTGTTTTCCACTTCCGCACCCTGGTCCTTCTCCTGACTTTCTGTTTATTGTGTCTCATCATTTTCCACCTCTTGCGATAGTATTTGCACTTTCCCACTGTCACCTTCGGGTGACCATGGCTCCTCTAATCACTACATGTGATTTTATGTTGCCCTGCTAGAAGCTGGCCGATTGAGAGGCCTAAATTTATCGATGGAAAAGTGAACAGCTCTTGGGGTAACCATGGGCTCTAATCTCTTCTTCAAACCACATATCCAAGCTCTTTCCACTTCAGAGCGAACAGAGCAAGAGGTCAGAATCTTTAAATGGAAAGATGAACAAAACAGCTCTTCGAAGTGTCCAAGTGTGGGGTCAATTGTCTCAGGGCACTCGGAATGGTGGGAGGAAGGAGGATCAGGGTGAGGAAGATGCTGACTCCAAGTAAAAAAAATCTCCTGGATCCGCACATTCCTCAACCACGAATCTACAAAAATAAGAGTGCACATGCTCATCATCTCCCTTCTCATTGACTGCAACCTCCTGCTCTGTGGCTTCCCTTCTAACACTCTCACATTCCTCCAATCTTTCCTAAACTCTATTGCCCGACTAATCCTCCTGTCCCCTCGCTATTCCCTGGCCGCTCCTCTCTGTCAATTCCTTCACTGGCTCCCCATTACCCAGAGACTCCAGTTCAAAGCCCTAACCTTGGATTGCAAAGCTATCCACAACCACTCTCCTCCATATATCTGTGACCTAGTCTCCTGGTACTTACCTGCATGCAACCTCCAATCCTCACAAGATTTCCTTCTCTACTCCCCTCTTATCTCCTCTTCCCACAATTGCATACAAGATTTCTCCCGTGCATCCCCCTTCTCTGGAACTCTCTACCCCACCTTTTCTGACTCTCACCTACTGTTGAAACCTTTAAAAGGAAGCTGAAGACTAGAGATGAGCGTTGTTCGACTCGAACTGTTCGCCAATCTCAAATTCGAGCTGTTTTGGGCGGTGTTCGAGCCGTTCGGCGAACACGAACGATTTGAGAAAAATTCGGCTGTTCGAGGTTATGTTCGATAACTGTTCGTGCACCAAAATATAACTGGATTTTTTCTCAGTAATGATGAAAATTAATGTTAATACGCAGTTTGAGTGTACAGCGGGGTGGGGGGAGGGGCAGGGGATGGATCTCTGCAGGAATAATGAAGATCTCCATTTTTTTTTCTCTTTCCCGCATTTACAGTGGGGAGGTGCAATCTGTCAGCCTATCAGCAGCGCACACACGGAGCGAAGTGCTTTTTTTCACACAAGCAAGGGCATTGGTTATTGGCAGTGTATGTCACATGTCCTTGCCCTATAAGACCAAGCCATTTTCCCCGTCGCCACCATTTTCTCACTGCTGCAGCTGCGTGTTAGATGGCACCGCTGTTGCTGTGTGCGCTATACCTTGTTAATTTCAAGCCAATTTTCGCACAAATCTACAGATAGCTTGGGAGTAGGGAATAGTTGTGATTGCAGTCCTTTTAAGGACTAGGTTACAGCATTTCCTACGACTTTTATCAGGCAGGTCTGTGCTCTTAAATAGATAGATTGTGGGAGTAAAGACTAATTGTAATTGCAGTCCTTTTCAGGACTAAGTTACATCAGTTCCTATCAGTTTTTGCCAGGCAGGTCTGTGCCAGTGCTGTGCAAGTATTTTTCACAGCATTTGGCTGAATCTAGCAAAGCTAATCCCTTTTGGCCTATTGCAGAGTGTGTTAGTCAGTGGAGTAGCCTATCTGTGTTGCAAGAGATACCACCTGTGTATAGAATACCAATCTTTTTACTGCACCTAGTGAAGTAAAATCTTTTGGGCATAGCATCATTCTATTAGTCCATCTATACTGACCTTCATCAGGTTGCAAATTGAATATAATTTTTTTCTGCATCTAGCTCTGAAAAAATATTTGCGCTTCTAGCAGTGTGTGGGACTTGTTCTATTAGTCCATCTATACTGACCTCCATCAGGTTGCAAACTGAATATAATTTTTTTCTGCATCTAGCTCTGAAAAAATATTTGGCCTTCTAGCAGTGTGTGGGACTTGTTCTATTAGTCCATCTATACTGACCTCCATCACGCTGCAAATTCAAAATAATTTTTTGTCTGCATCTAGCTCTGAAAAAATATTTGGCCTTCTAGCAGTGTGTGGGACTTTCTCTATTAGTCCATCTATACTGACCTCCATCAGGTTGCAAATTAAAAATAATTTTTATCTGCATCTACCTCTGAAAAAATATTTGGGCTTCTAGCTGTGTGTGGGACTTGTTCTATTAGTCCATCTATACTGACCTCAATCAGGTTGCAAACTGAATATAATTTTTTTCTGCATCTAGCTCTGAAAAAATATTTGGCCTTCTAGCAGTGTGTGGGACTTTCTCTATTAGTCCATCTATACTGACCTCCATCAGGTTGCAAATTAAAAATAATTTTTTGTCTGCATCTAGCTCTGAAAAAATATTTGGCCTTCTAGCAGTGTGTGGGACTTTCTCTATTAGTCCATCTATACTGACCTCCATCAGGTTGCAAACTGAATATATGTTTATTCTGCATCTACCTCTGAAAAAATATTGGGCTTCTAGCTGTGTGTGGGACTTGTTCTATTAATCCATCTATACAGACCTCCATCAGGTTGCAAACTGAATATAATTTTTTTCTGCATCTACCTCTGAAAAAATATTTGGGCTTCTAGCTGTGTGTGGGACTTGTTCTATTAGTCCATCTATACTGACCTCCATCAGGTTGCAAACTGAATATAATTTTTTTCTGCATCTAGCTCTGAAAAAATATTTGGCCTTCTAGCAGTGTGTGGGACTTTCTCTATTAGTCCATCTATACTGACCTCCATCAGGTTGCAAATTAAAAATAATTTATATCTGCATCTAGCTCTGAAAAAATATTTGGCCTTCTAGCAGTGTGTGGGACTTTCTCTATTAGTCCATCTATACTGACCTCCATCAGGTTGCAAATTCAAAATAATTTTTTGTCTGCATCTAGCTCTGAAAAAATATTTGGCCTTCTAGCAGTGTGTGGGACTTTCTCTATTAGTCCATCTATACTGACCTCCATCAGGTTGCAAACTGAATATATTTTTTTTCTGCATCTACCTCTGAAAAAATATTGGGCTTCTAGCTGTGTGTGGGACTTGTTCTATTAATCCATCTATACAGACCTCCATCAGGTTGCAAACTGAATATAATTTTTTTCTGCATCTACCTCTGAAAAAATATTTGGGCTTCTAGCTGTGTGTGGGACTTGTTCTATTAATCCATCTATACAGACCTCCATCAGGTTGCAAACTGAATATAATTTTTTTCTGCATCTACCTCTGAAAAAATATTTGGGCTTCTAGCTGTGTGTGGGACTTGTTCTATTAGTCCATCTATACTGACCTCCATCAGGTTGCAAACTGAATATAATTTTCTTCTGCATCTAGCTCTGAAAAAATATTTGGCCTTCTAGCAGTGTGTGGGACTTTCTCTATTAGTCCATCTATACTGACCTCCATCAGGTTGCAAACTGAATATATTTTTTTTTCTGCATCTACCTCTGAAAAAATATTGGGCTTCTAGCAGTGTGTGGGACTTTCTCTATTAGTCCATCTATACTGACCTCCATCACGCTGCAAATTCAAAATAATTTTTTGTCTGCATCTAGCTCTGAAAAAATATTTGGCCTTCTAGCAGTGTGTGGGACTTTCTCTATTGGTCCATCTATACTGACCTCCATCAGGTTGCAAATTAAAAATAATTTTTATCTGCATCTACCTCTGAAAAAATATTTGGGCTTCTAGCTGTGTGTGGGACTTGTTCTATTAGTCCATCTATACTGACCTCCATCAGGTTGCAAACTGAATATAATTTTTTTCTGCATCTAGCTCTGAAAAAATATTTGGCCTTCTAGCAGTGTGTGGGACTTTCTCTATTAGTCCATCTATACTGACCTCCATCAGGTTGCAAATTAAAAATAATTTTTATCTGCATCTAGCTCTGAAAAAATATTTGGCCTTCTAGCAGTGTGTGGGACTTTCTCTATTAGTCCATCTATACTGACCTCCATCAGGTTGCAAATTCAAAATAATTTTTTGTCTGCATCTAGCTCTGAAAAAATATTTGGCCTTCTAGCAGTGTGTGGGACTTTCTCTATTAGTCCATCTATACTGACCTCCATCAGGCTGCAAATTAAAAATAATTTTTATCTGCATCTACCTCTGAAAAAATATTTGGCCTTCTAGCTGTGTGTGGGACTTGTTCTATTAGTCCATCTATACTGACCTCCATCAGGTTGCAAACTGAATATAATTTTTTTCTGCATCTAGCTCTGAAAAAATGTTTGGCATTCTAGCAGTGTGTGGGACTTTCTCTATTAGTCCATCTATACTGACCTCCATCAGGTTGCAAATTAAAAATAATTTATATCTGCATCTAGCTCTGAAAAAATATTTGGCCTTCTAGCAGTGTGTGGGACTTTCTCTATTAGTCCATCTATACTGACCTCCATCAGGTTGCAAATTAAAAATAATTTTTTGTCTGCATCTAGCTCTGCAAAAATATTTGGCCTTCTAGCAGTGTGTGGGACTTTCTCTATTAGTCCATCTATACTGACCTCCATCAGGCTGCAAATTAAAAATAATTTTGATCTGCATCTACCTTTGAAAAAATATTTGGCCTTCTAGCTGTGTGTGGGACTTGTTCTATTAGTCCATCTATACTGACCTCTATCAGGTTGCAAACTGAATATAATTTTTTTCTGCATCTAGCTCTGAAAAAATATTTGGCCTTCTAGCAGTGTGTGGGACTTTCTCTATTAGTCCATCTATACTGACCTCCATCAGGTTGCAAATTCAAAATAATTTTTTGTCTGCATCTAGCTCTGAAAAAATATTTGGCCTTCTAGCAGTGTGTGGGACTTTCTCTATTAGTCCATCTATACTGACCTCCATCAGGTTGCAAACTGAATACAATTTTTTTCTGCATCTACCTCTGAAAAAATATTTAGGCTTCTAGCTGTGTGTGGGACTTGTTCTATTAGTCCATCTATACTGACTTCCATCAGGTTGCAAATTGAATATAATTTTTTTCTGCATCTAACCCAGTCAAAAGTTTTGGCCTAATACCACAGTTTGGCCACTCAGCTCTGCTCGGTTCCCATCCATTGTTTTTTTGTGCAAACAACTCCAGAGTTGTGAATTAGTTAACCACCAAAATGAGTGGAAAAAGGCCTGCTGCTGGTGGAAAGGGGAATAGGCGTGTTGGGAAGGGGAAAAAAGGTTGTGTCCGTGGGGTAGGTGTTAAAGCAACAGTAACATCTGCAGAAGAAAGACCATCTTCCAGCCAAACTAAAATGTCTACTTCTTTTAGCGGACAATGTGATAAGATCCCTTTCTTACGGCCACGCCAATCGCTACAAATTCCAGATGAGGCACAAAAACAGCAGGTGCTTCAACGGATATCAAGTGCTCCTTTAAGTGGGCTCTCCTCCACATCAACTTCAACATCACAAATACTCCAGTCCTCAAAGGTGTCACCCCAATCGTACTTGCTTCCTCACAGCTCCCAAATCTCCAGCTGCCCGTCTGAGTATGAGTTAGAACAGATGGTTGAGTCTGCAGAGTTGTTTACTCATACTATAGCCTGGGAATCAGAGGTCGACTCCAGCGCTTCTGTGAATCCAGACGAGGAAATGATCTGCACTGATGCCCAGAATCTTTATGAGTCGGATCCAGGACCAGACGCAGAAGGTTCTGACCACAATGTAGACCCTCATTCCCAAATTGTAACTCCTGTTGGTGGAGACAATGAGGAAGACGATGATGAGACTCAAATACCTGATTGGAGCGACAACTTTAGTTTTTTGTCAGGGCAGGAACAGGTTGGCTCTGAGGACGACGGGTGTGATAACGCACAGGGTGATGATGATGAGGTTGGAGATCCCACTTACTGTCAACCCACAGTCAGCCAAGAGATGAGGTCAGCAGAGGAGGTGGAGGAAGATGCTAGTGACGACGAGGTCAGGTTGCACCTTCCTGGACAGAGACGTAGTACTGGAAGCACGTCAACAACTGCATCCTCAAACACAACTCTGCCTCTCACCACAAGTCGTGGTGGCTCTTCAGGTAGCATGGGTGCTAAGCCTTGCATAGCCTGGGCATTTTTTCAGATCGATAAAGATGACCCAACTCGTGTTATCTGTAACATTTGTCAGCAAAAGCTAAGTAGAGGCCAAAAAATACATAGTTTGAGTACTTCATGCATGAACCGGCACATGGACATGAAGCATAAGTTGCAGTGGGAAGCTCAGTGTGCTACAATGCGGCCTAGCCGGCCGGGTCAACCACCGTCTGCCATATCTTGTGCATCCGCGGCCTCTTCATCCTCTGTGACTGGGGGGACAGCAGTCACACCTGTTTTGGGGCGCAGACCTGCCACCTCTTTACCCGCAACAGCCAGCGTAATTGGCAGGTCATCATTTTCTTTGGAGGTGGTAACACCAGCTGGTGTTGAGCGCTGTCCGACATCGATAGCACCACCTTTGGATCAAGGCAACCTAACATGTCCGCCTGCATCTTCCTCACAGACCGGCAGTTTGCCGGGGACACCCTTATCAACCCCGTCTAAGCACAATAGCCAGCACTCGGTCCCTCAGATGTGGACAAGTAAAAGACCATTTCCTCCTAGCCATGAGAAAGCTAAGAGGTTGAATTTCACCATCTGCAAGCTCTTGGCTACAGAAATGCTGCCTTTCCGCCTGGTGGACACAGAGGATTTTCGAGACCTTATGTCCGTCGCAGTGCCCCAGTACCAGATGCCCAGTCGGCACTACTTCTCAAAGAAAGGTGTGCCTGCGCTCCACCAGCATGTCGCACACAACATCACCGCTTCTTTGAGAAACTCTGTGTGTGACAGGGTGCATTTCACCACAGACACTTGGACGAGTAGGCATGGACAGGGGCGTTACATGCCGCTGACTGGGCACTGGGTAACTATGGTGACAGCAGGACAAGGGGCTGCTGTCCAAGTCTTGCCGTCCCCACGAGTTGTGCGTCAATCCTCTTTATGTCAATGTTCCTCCACTGCTTCTGCCTCCTCAACCTCCTCTCGGTCTTCCACCTGCACCCAAAGCCTGTCTGGTCATGCCACAAGCTTTCTAACTGCGCAGAAGGGATCCTGCACACCTCCTTACTATGCTGGCAGTAGGGCTCAACGTCATCAGGCGGTTTTTACTTTGAAATGTCTGGGAAATGTGAGTCACACAGCTGAGGAGTTGTGGTCAGCTCTGGAGAACCAATTTCATGAATGGTTGTCTCCACTGGACCTGAAACCAGGGAAGGCCGTGTGCGACAATGCTGCAAACCTGGGTGCGGCCCTTCGCCGGGGCAATGTCACACACGTGCCTTGTATGGCTCACGTGTTGAACCTGGTTGTCCAGCAATTTTTAGCCCACTATCCCAGACTAGATGGCCTTCTGCAGAGGGCATGGTGGCTGAGTGCTCACTTCCGCCGTTCGCATCCCGCAGCTCAGCGATTTACATCTCTACAGAAGCCGTTGGTCCTGCCACTTCACCGGCTAAAATGCAATGTGCCTACCCGGTGGAATTCAACTCTGCACATGTTGCAGCGACTGTGGCAGAACCGACAAGCCCTGGTGCAATACGTTCTGACGTATAGCCTGGGCCAACGAGATCCAGAGGTGGGGCAAATCACGCTGGAGGAGTGGTCTCAGATCAGGGATCTATGCACCCTTCTGCACAGTTTTGAAATGGCGACGAAGATGTTTAGTGCTGACGATGCCATTATCAGCATGACTATTCTGGTGATTTACATGCTGGAGCACATGTTAAACAGAATTCGGAGTTAGGTGGTGGCACAAGAGGAGGTGGAGGAAGTAGAGGAGGAGGAGTTGTATGCGGAAGGGCTAACATCTGCAAGGTCCAGACGGTCGGCAGCACCAAGGCGGCAGGCATGTGAGGGTGGGGGAGATGGTTTTACCAGGGCGCATGGTAGCAGCCAAACTAGTGAGGAAGGTGCAGGAGCCCAGGAAGAAGTGGAGGACGAACTGATGGAAGACTCATCAGATGAGGGAGACCTTGATCACATTTCTGTTGTGCGAGGTTGGGGGGAGAGGACAGAGGAAGGAAGCATGATTGTTACCTCGCCACCAACACAACAGAGACTTGATGCTCTTGGATGCGCAACACACATGAGTGCCTTTTTGCTGCACTACCTGCAACATGACCCTCGAATTGTGAGAATTAGAAATAATCCTGACTACTGGGTTGCCACACTGTTAGATCCCCGGTACAAAAGTAAATTTGCAGAAAATATTCCTGCCATAGAAAGGGATGCACGCATGGAGGAGTATCAGCAGAGACTGTTGCAGAATCTTACATGTGCTTTTCCACAAAACATCAGTGGTGCACGTAGTGAATCTCACAGTTCCAACTTGCCAACCGTGGGACCGTCAAGTGTTCAGCACTCAAACCGTAACAGAACCACAGTATCTGCTGGTAACATCAATTTTGCGGAATCATTTCACCACTTTTTTAGCCCATCCTTTGCAAGGCCACGGGAGACAAGAAATCTGACACATAGTCAACGCCTAGAGACAATGGTACAGGAGTATCTCCAAGAAAACATTGAAGCCATGACTGTGTCACTGGACCCTTGCTCTTTTTGGGCTTCCAATCTGGATAAATGGCCGGAGCTAGCCTCTTACGCCTTGGAGATCTTGTCATGCCCCGCAGCCAGCATTCTGTCTGAACGTGTGTTCAGCGCTGCTGGTGGTGTGCTGACAGATAAGCGCACGCGGCTCTCCACTGATAATGTAGACAGACTCACGTTCATAAAGATGAACAAATCATGGATCCGAAACGACTTTTCTACCCCTGTGTCATCCTGGGGAGAGTAAAAGCTTGATGATTGGTTAAAATCACCCTACCAACCGTTTTAAGCTTTCAAATTACTAATCATGTTTATCTGTATCTTGGCTGGAAAATAATTTGGGCTTTGTAGCAGTGTGCAGCACTGATTCTATTAGGCCATCTATAATAAGCTCCACCAGATTTAAAATTACTACTCATGTTTATCTGTATCTTGACTGGAAAATAATTTGGGCTTTGTAGCAGTGTGCAGCACTGATCCTATTAGGCCATCTATACTAAGCTCCACCAGATTTAAAATTAATAATAATTTTTAGCTGCATCTAGCCCGGAAAATAATTTTGGGGCTCCGAGATGCGCAAGACACATAAGTGCCTTCTTGCTGCACTACCTGCAACATGACCCTCATATTGTCAGAATTCGAAGTAATCATGACTACTGGGTTGCCACACTCTTAGATCACCCAAACTTTTCGATCAACCTTTTCATTTTAATAAAGACCAAAAAAATGGTCATTTTTGAAATTATAAGCATTAGCAGGTTATTAGAAACTGAAATCAAACAGTTTTCAACTCAAAACTTTATTCTAGGTGATGTTACATTTTCACATAGGACCCCTTGTTCGAAAGGAGCTTCTGAACTCTCTCGTCCATTGAATTTGTCAGGTTTTGGATGGTTTCTGCTTCAATTGTTTTGCATGAGGACAGAATACCCTCCCAGAGCTGTTGCTTAGATGTGAACTGCCTCCCGCCATCATAGACACTCCTTTTGATGATGCTCCAGATGTTCTGAATGGGGTAGAGGTCAGGGGAGCATGGGGGTCACACCATAAGTTTGTCCCCTTTTATGCCCATATCAGCCAGAGATGCAGATGTTTTATGTGCAGCATGAGATGGTGCATTATCATGCAAAAAAATGATCTTGCTGTGAAATACACGGTTCTTCTTCTTGAACCATGGCAGGAAGTGCTGTTTGAGAAAATCCACATACATTATGGAGTTCATCTTTAGCGCCTTCAGGGATCCTAAAGGGGCCGTCAATCTCTCTCCCCATGATTCCAGCCCAAAATATTACTCCACCTCCTCCTTGTTGGCGCTGTAGCCGTGTTTGCTTGGGGTGTCCATCAACCAGCCATCCTCCACTCCATCCATCTGGACCATCGAGCGCTGCACGGCACTCATCCGTGAACAAAACAGTTTTGAAATCAGTCTTCATGTAATGTTTGGCCCACTGGAGCCGTTTCTGCTTGTGTGAAGTGGATAGAGGAGGTCGACAGGATGGCGTATGCACAGCTGCAAACCTCTGAAGGACCCTGCATCTTGTAGTTCGGGGGACGTTGGAGGCACCAGAAGCTTCAAAAACTTGTCTGCTGCTATGACAAGGCTTTTTTGCCGCTGCTCTTTTAACCTGACGTAATTGCCTGTAGGAAAGAGTCCTCAATTTGCCCTTATCAGCACTAGAGATGAGCGTTGTTCTACTCGTACTGTTCGCCAATCTCAAATTCGAGCTGTTTTGGGCGGTGTTCGAGCCGGTCGGCGAACACGAACAATTTGAGAAAAATTCGGCTGTTCGAGGTTATGTTCGATAACTGTTCGTGCACCAAAATCATAACTGGATTTTTTCTCAGTAATGATGAAAATTAATGTTAATACGCAGTTTGAGTGTACAGCGGGGCGGGGGGAGGGGCAGGGGATGGATCTCTGCAGGAACAATGAAGATCTCCATTTTTTTTTCTCTTTCCCGCATTTGCAGTGGGGAGGTGCAATCTGTCAGCCTATCAGCAGCGCACACACGGAGCGAAGTGCTTTTTTTCACACAAGCAAGGGCATGTGTGATTGGCAGTGTATGTCACATGTCCTTGCCCTATAAGACCAAGCCATTTTCCCCGTCGCCACCATTTTCTCACTGCTGCAGCTGCGTGTTAGACGGCACCACTGTTGCTGTGTGCGCTATACCTTGTTAATTTCAAGCCAATTTTCGCACAAATATACAGATAGCTTGGGAGTAGGGAATAGTTGTGATTGCAGTCCTTTTAAGGACTAGGTTACAGCATTTCCTACGACTTTTATCAGGCAGGTCTGTGCTCTTAAATAGATAGATTGTGGGAGTAAAGACTAATTGTAATTGGAGTCCTTTTCAGGACTAGGTTACATCAGTTCCTATCAGTTTTTGCCAGGCAGGTCTGTGCCAGTGCTGTGCAAGTTTTTTTCACAGCATTTGGCTGAATCTAGCAAAGCTAATCCTTTTTGGCCTATTGCAGAGTGTGTTAGTCAGTGGAGTAGCCCATCTGTGTTGCAAGATATACCACCTGTGTATAGAATACCAATTTTTTTACTGCACCTAGTGAAGTAAAATCTTTTGGGCATAGCATCATTCTATTAGTCCATCTATACTGACCTCCATCAGGTTGCAAACTGAATATAATTTTTTTCTGCATCTAGCTCTGAAAAAATATTTGGGCTTCTTGCGGTGTGTGGGACTTGGTCTATTAGTCCATCTATACTGACCTCCATCAGGTTGCAAATTAAAAATAATTTTTTTCTGCATCTAGCTCTGAAAAAATATTTGGGCTTCTAGCAGTGTGTGGGACTTGGTCTATTAGTCCATCTATACTGACCTCCATCAGGTTGCAAATTAAAAATAATTTTTTTCTTCATTTATCTCTGAAAAAATATTTGGGCTTCTAGCAGCGTGTGGGACTTGTTCTATTAGTCCATCTATACTGACCTCCATCAGGTTGCAAATTAAAAATAATTTTTTTCTGCATCTAGCTCTGAAAAAATATTTGGGCTTCTAGCGGTGTGTGGGACTTGGTCTATTAGTCCATCTATACTGACCTCCATCAGGTTGCAAATTAAAAATAATTTTTTTCTCCATCTAGCTCTGAAAAAATATTTGGGCTTCTAGCAGTGTGTGGGACTTGGTCTATTAGTCCATCTATACTGACCTCCATCAGGTTGCAAATTAAAAATAATTTTTTTCTTCATTTATCTCTGAAAAAATATTTGGGCTTCTAGCAGCGTGTGGGACTTGTTCTATTAGTCAATCTATACTGACCTCCATCAGGTTGCAAATTAAAAATAATTTTTTTCTGCATCTAGCTCTGAAAAAATATTTGGGCTTCTAGCAGTGTGTGGGACTGGGTCTATTAGTCCATCTATACTGACCTCCATCAGGTTGCAAATTAAAAATAATTTTTTTCTGCATCTAGCTCTGAAAAAATATTTGGGCTTCTAGCAGTGTGTGGGACTTGGTCTATTAGTCCATCTATACTGACCTCCATCAGGTTGCAAATTAAAAATAATTTTTTTCTTCATTTATCTCTGAAAAAATATTTGGGCTTCTAGCAGCGTGTGGGACTTGTTCTATTAGTCCATCTATACTGACCTCCATCAGGTTGCAAATTAAAAATAATTTTTTTCTGCATCTAGCTCTGAAAAAATATTTGGGCTTCTAGCAGTGTGTGGGACTTGGTCTATTAGTCCATCTATACTGACCTCCATCAGGTTGCAAATTGAATAAAAAAAATTTCTGCATCTAGCTCTGAAAAAATATTTGGGCTTCTAGCGGTGTGTGGGACTTGGTCTATTAGTCCATCTATACTGACCTCCATCAGGTTGCAAATTAAAAATAATTTTTTTCTGCATCTAGCTCTGAAAAAATATTTGGGCTTCTAGCAGTGTGTGGGACTTGGTCTATTAGTCCATCTATACTGACCTCCATCAGGTTGCAAATTGAATAAAAAAATTTTCTGCATCTAGCTCTGAAAAAATATTTGGGCTTCTAGCGGTGTGTGGGACTTGGTCTATTAGTCCATCTATACTGACCTCCATCAGGTTGCAAATTAAAAATAATTTTTTTCTGCATCTAGCTCTGAAAAAATATTTGGGCTTCTAGCAGTGTGTGGGACTTGGTCTATTAGTCCATCTATACTGACCTCCATCAGGTTGGAAATTGAATAAAAAAATTTTCTGCATCTAGCTCTGAAAAAATATTTGGGCTTCTAGCGGTGTGTGGGACTTGGTCTATTAGTCCATCTATACTGACCTCCATCAGGTTGCAAATTAAAAATAATTTTTTTCTGCATCTAGCTCTGAAAAAATATTTGGGCTTCTAGCAGTGTGTGGGACTTGGTCTATTAGTCCATCTATACTGACCTCCATCAGGTTGCAAATTAAAAATAATTTTTTTCTTCATTTATCTCTGAAAAAATATTTGGGCTTCTAGCAGCGTGTGGGACTTGTTCTATTAGTCCATCTATACTGACCTCCATCAGGTTGCAAACTAAAAATAATTTTTTTCTGCATCTAGCTCTGAAAAAATATTTGGGCTTCTAGCAGTGTGTGGGACTTGGTCTATTAGTCCATCTATACTGACCTCCATCAGGTTGCAAATTGAATAAAAAAATTTTCTGCATCTAGCTCTGAAAAAATATTTGGGCTTCTAGCAGTGTGTGGGACTTGGTCTATTAGTCCATCTATACTGACCTCCATCAGGTTGCAAATTAAAAATAATTTTTTTCTTCATTTATCTCTGAAAAAATATTTGGGCTTCTAGCAGCGTGTGGGACTTGTTCTATTAGTCCATCTATACTGACCTCCATCAGGTTGCAAATTAAAAATAATTTTTTTCTGCATCTAGCTCTGAAAAAATATTTGGGCTTCTAGCAGTGTGTGGGACTTGGTCTATTAGTCCATCTATACTGACCTCCATCAGGTTGCAAATTAAAAATAATTTTTTTCTGCATCTAGCTCTGAAAAAGTATTTGGGCTTCTAGCGGTGTGTGGGACTTTGTCTATTAGTCCATCTATACTGACCTCCATCAGGTTGCAAATTAAAAATAATTTTTTTCTGCATCTAGCTCTGAAAAAATATTTGGGCTTCTAGCAGTGTGTGGGACTTGGTCTATTAGTCCATCTATACTGACCTCCATCAGGTTGCAAATTAAAAATAATTTTTTTCTTCATTTATCTCTGAAAAAATATTTGGGCTTCTAGCAGCGTGTGGGACTTGTTCTATTAGTCCATCTATACTGAACTCCATCAGGTTGCAAATTGAATAAAAAAAATTTCTGCATCTAGCTCTGAAAAAATATTTGGGCTTCTAGCGGTGTGTGGGACTTGGTCTATTAGTCCATCTATACTGACCTCCATCAGGTTGCAAATTAAAAATATTTTTTTTCTGCATCTAACCCAGCCAATAGTTTTGGCCTAATACCACAGTTTGGCCACTCAGCTCTGCTCGGTTACCATCCATTGTTTTTTTGTGCAAACAACTCCAGAGTTGTGAATTAGTTAACCACCAAAATGAGTGGAAAAAGGCCTGCTGCTGGTGGAAAGGGGAATAGGCGTGTTGGGAAGGGGAAAAAAGGTTGTGTCCGTGGGGTAGGTGCAGAAGAAAGACCATCTTCCAGCCAAACTAAAATGTCTACTTCTTTTAGCGGACAATGTGATAAGATCCCTTTCTTACGGCCACGCCAATCGCTACAAATTCCAGATGAGGCACAAAAACAGCAGGTGCTTCAACGGATATCAAGTGCTCCTTTAAGTGGGCTCTCCTCCACATCAACTTCAACATCACAAATACTCCAGTCCTCAAAGGTGTCACCCAAATCGCACTTGCTTCCTCACAGCTCCCAAATCTCCAGCTGCCCGTCTGAGTATGAGGTAGAACAGATGGTTGAGTCTGCAGAGCTGTTTACTCATACTATAGCCTGGGAATCAGAGGTCGACTCCAGCGCTTCTGTGAATCCAGACGAGGAAATGATCTGCACTGATGCCCAGAATCTTTATGAGTCGGATCCAGGACCAGACGCAGAAGGTTCTGACCATAATGTAGACCCTCATTCCCAAACTGTAACTCCTGTTGGTGGAGACAATGAGGAAGACGATGATAAGACTCAAATACCTGATTGGAGCGACAACTTTAGTTTTTTGTCAGGGCAGGAACAGGTTGGCTCTGAGGACGACGGGTGTGATAACGCACAGGGTGATGATGATGAGGTCGGAGATCCCACTTACTGTCAACCCACAGTCAGCCAAGAGATGAGGTCAGCAGAGGAGGTGGAGGAAGATGCTAGTGACGACGAGGTCAGGTTGCGCCTTCCTGGACAGAGACGTAGTACTGGAAGCACGTCAACAACTGCATCCTGAAACACAACTCTGCCTCTCACCACAAGTCGTGGTGGCTCTTCAGGTCGCATGGGTGCTAAGCCTTGCATAGCCTGGGCATTTTTTCAGATCGATAAAGATGACCCAACTCGTGTTATCTGTAACATTTGTCAGCAAAAGCTAAGTAGAGGCCAAAAAATACATAGTTTGAGTACTTCATGCATGAACCGGCACATGGACATGAAGCATAAGTTGCAGTGGGAAGCTCAGTGTGCTACAATGCGGTCTAGCCGGCCGGGTCAACCACCGTCTGCCATATCTTGTGCATCCGCGGCCTCTTCATCCTCTGTGACTGGGGGGACAGCAGTCACACCTGTTTTGGGGCGCAGACCTGCCACCTCTTTACCCGCAACAGCCAGCGTGATTGGCAGGTCATCATTTTCTTTGGAGGTGGTAACACCAGCTGGTCTTGAGCGCTGTCCGACATCGATAGCATCACCTTTGGATCAAGGCAACCTAACATGTCCACCTGCATCTTCCTCACAGACCGGCAGTTTGCCGGGGACACCCTTATCAACCCCGTCTAAGCACAATAGCCAGCCCTCGGTCCCTCAGATGTGGACAAGTAAAAGACCATTTCCTCCTAGCCATGAGAAAGCTAAGAGGTTGAATTTCACCATCTGCAAGCTCTTGGCTACAGAAATGCTGCCTTTCCGCCTGGTGGACACAGAGGATTTTCGAGACCTTATGTCCGTCGCAGTGCCCCAGTACCAGATGCCCAGTCGGCACTACTTCTCAAAGAAAGGTGTGCCTGCGCTCCACCAGCATGTCGCACACAACATCACCGCTTCTTTGAGAAACTCTGTGTGTGACAGGGTGCATTTCACCACAGACACTTGGACGAGTAGGCATGGACAGGGGCGTTACATGTCGCTGACTGGGCACTGGGTAACTATGGTGACAGCAGGACAAGGGGCTGCTGTCCAAGTCTTGCCGTCCCCACGAGTTGTGCGTCAATCCTCTTTATGTCATTTTTCCTCCACTGCTTCTGCCTCCTCAACCTCCTCTCGGTCTTCCACCTGCACCCAAAGCCTGTCTGGTCATGCCACAAGCTTTCTAACTGCGCAGAAGGGATCCTGCACACCTCCTTACTATGCTGGCAGTAGGGCTCAACGTCATCAGGCGGTTTTTACATTGAAATGTCTGGGAAATGTGAGTCACACAGCTGAGGAGTTGTGGTCAGCTCTGGAGAACCAATTTCATGAATGGTTGTCTCCACTGGACCTGAAACCAGGGAAGGCCGTGTGCGACAATGCTGCAAATCTGGGTGCGGCCCTTCGCCGGGGCAATGTCACACACGTGCCTTGTATGGCTCACGTGTTGAACCTGGTTGTCCAGCAATTTTTAGCCCACTATCCCAGACTAGATGGCCTTCTGCAGAGGGCACGGTCGCTGTGTGCTCACTTCCGCCGTTCGCATCCCGCAGCTCAGCGACTTACATCTCTACAGAAGTCGTTGGGCCTGCCACTTCACCGGCTAAAATGCGATGTGCCTACCCGGTGGAATTCAACTCTGCACATGTTGCAGCGACTGTGGCAGCACCGACAAGCCCTGGTGCAATACGTTCTGACGTATAGCCTGGGCCAACGAGATTCAGAGGTGGGGCAAATCACGCTGGAGGAGTGGTCTCAGATCACGGACCTATGCACCCTTCTGCACAGTTTTGAAATGGCGACGAAGATGTTTAGTGCTGACGATGCCATTATCAGCATGACTATTCCGGTGATTTACATGCTGGAGCACATGTTAAACAGAATTCGGAGTCAGGTGGTGACACAAGAGGAGGTGGAGGAAGTAGAGGAGGAGGAGTTGTATGCGGAAGGGCTAACATCTGCAAGGTCCAGACGGTCGGCAGCACCAAGGCGGCAGGCATGTGAGGGTGGGGGAGATGGTTTAACCAGGGCGCATGGTAGCAGCCAAACTAGTGAGGAAGGTGCAGGAGCCCAGGAAGAAGTGGAGGATGAACTGATGGAAGACTCATCAGATGAGGGAGACCTTGATCACATTTCTGTTGTGCGAGGTTGGGGGGAGAGGACAGAGGAAGGAAGCATGATTGTTACCTCGCCACCAACACAACAGGGACTTGGTGCTCCTGGATGCGCAACACACATGAGTGCCTTCTTGCTGCACTACCTGCAACATGACCCTCGAATTGTGAGAATTAGAAATAATCCTGACTACTGGGTTGCCACACTGTTAGATCCCCGGTACAAAAGTAAATTTGCAGAAATTATTCCTGCCATAGAAAGGGATGCACGCATGCAGGAGTATCAGCAGAGACTGTTGCAGAATCTTACATGTGGTTTTCCACAAAATACCAGTGGTGCACCTAGTGAATCTCACAGTTCCAACTTGCCAACCGTGGGACCGTCAAGTGTTCAGCACTCAAACCGTAACAGAACCACAGTATCTGCTGGTAACATCAATTTTGCGGAATCATTTCACCACTTTTTTAGCCCATCCTTTGCAAGGCCACAGGAGACAAGAAGTCTGACACATAGTCAACGCCTAGAGACGATGGTACAGGAGTATCTCCAAGTAAACATTGAAGCCACGACTGTGTCACTGGACCCTTGCTCTTTTTGGGCTTCCAATCTGGATAAATGGCTGGAGCTAGCCACTTACGCCTTGGAGATCTTGTCATGCCCCGCAGCCAGCGTTCTGTCTGAACGTGTGTTCAGCGCTGCTGGTGGTGTGCTGACAGATAAGCGCACGCGGCTCTCCACTGATAATGTAGACAGACTCACGTTCATAAAGATGAACAAATCATGGATCCGAAACGACTTTTCTACCCCTGTGTCATCCTGGGGAGAGTAAAAGCTTGATGATTGGTTAAAATCACCCTACCAACCGTTTTAAGCTTTCAAATTACTAATCATAATTTGGGCTTTGTAGCAGTGTGCAGCACTGATCCTATTAGGCCATCTATAATAGGCTCCACCAGATTTAAAATTAAAAATAATTTTTAGCTGCATCTAGCCCGGAAAATAATTTTGGGGCTCCGAGATGCGCAAGACACATAAGTGCCTTCTTGCTGCACTACCTGCAGCATGACCCTCATATTGTCAGAATTCGAAGTAATCATGACTACTGGGTTGCCACACTCTTAGATCCCCCAAACTTTTCGATCAACCTTTTCATTTTAATAAAGACCAAAAAAATGGTCATTTTTGAAATTATAAGCATTAGCAGGTTGTTAGAAACTGAAATCAAACAGTTTTCAACTCAAAACTTTATTCTAGGTGATGTTACATTTTCACATAGGACCCCTTGTTCGAAAGGAGCTTCTGAACTCTCTCGTCCATTGAATTTGTCAGGTTTTGGATGGTTTCTGCTTCAATTGTTTTGCATGAGGACAGAATACCCTCCCAGAGCTGTTGCTTAGATGTGAACTGCCTCCCGCCATCATAGACACTCCTTTTAATGATGCTCCAAAGGTTCTGAATGGGGTAGAGGTCAGGGGAGCATGGGGGTCACACCATAAGTTTGTCCCCTTTTATGCCCATATCAGCCAGAGATGCAGATGTTTTATGTGCAGCATGAGATGGTGCATTATCATGCAGAAAAATGATCTTGCTGTGAAATACACGGTTCTTCTTCTTGAACCATGGCAGGAAGTGCTGTTTGAGAAAATCCACATACATTATGGAGTTCATCTTTAGCGCCTTCAGGGATCCTAAAGGGGCCGACAATCTCTCTCCCCATGATTCCAGCCCAAAACATTACTCCACCTCCTCCTTGTTGGCGCTGTAGCCGTGTTTGCGTGGGGTGTCCATCAACCAGCCATCCTCCACTCCATTCATCTGGACCATCGAGCGCTGCACGGCACTCATCCGTGAACAAAACAGTTTTGAAATCAGTCTTCATGTAATGTTTGGCCCACTGGAGCCGTTTCTGCTTGTGTGAAGTGGATAGAGGAGGTCGACAGGATGGCGTATGCACAGCTGCAAACCTCTGAAGGACCCTGCATCTTGTTGTTCGGGGGACGTTGGAGGCACAAGCAGCTTCAAAAACTTGTCTGCTGCTATGACAAGGCTTTTTTGCCGCTGCTCTTTCAACCTGACGTAATTGCCTGTAGGAAAGAGTCCTCAATTTGCCCTTATCAGCACGCACACGTGTGTACTGTGAATCAGCTACATACTTCTTGATTGCCAAGACACTTCATCCTGATCATCGCACAATGTTGATTGTAGTCATGCCTTGACCTAAACACTCCACAATTTGTTGCTTCTCAGCAGCCGACACATCCTTTTTCTTTCCCATTTTGGCAGAAAATGTAGGCTGCTTAATAATGTGAGAGAGCCTTCTTAAGTAGTCTTGCCTTTATTGGACACACCTGCCAAACTAATTAGCACAGGTGTCTGCAATTGCTTACAGTGATATAAAGAGCCCTGACACACATCACCATCAATGAGTTTAACTGACAAACAAACAAATTCTTCCCTTATCACTCCTAAACACTTTTTGCATTATAATTTGGAACGCGGTGTACATGTGCTTTTCCACAAAACACCAGTGGTTCACGTAGTGAATCTTACAGTTCTAACTTGCCAACCGTGGTCTGTATGGAATTGTTCAATAAAGGGCCCAAAATTAAGATAACATAGATGGGAGAGGTCTCTATGAATAGGAATTCCTAAGTATTTGATACCCTGTGAGGGCCAGGCAAAGGGAAAGTTGGACTGGATGGAATCCTATATGGATTTAGGGAGGGAGACATCGAGGGCCTCAGACTTCGCTGCATTGATTTTAAAATTTTACCATGTAACAAAGTGATCTATTTCAGCCATAACAGCAGGGATGGATATATGTGATTGAGTGATATATACTAGGACATCATCAGCAAATAGAGAGCACTTGTACTCGGTGCCTCCCACCTCAATCCACCTAATATTGGGGTTATGGCGAATTGATGAGAGCAGGTGCTCCGTCACAAGGATGTATAAGAGAGGGGACAGAGGATATCCCTGCCTTGTCCCATTGGTGATTGTGAAAGGTGATGAAAAAATTCTGACGCACCCCCTGGGCCTTGGGACACCCGGAGCCGGACCCTTTTTGGTGGATGCTGGTGGTTGTAGTCTTCGTGGCGGCGATCCGGTTCCGTGGCTCAGGGCGGTCAAACCAGTGGCGGAACTATTTATGTGGTTTTGATGTTTAAATGTCCGACTATGCCACCCGTGGATTGCGGTCAGAGAGAACCGCCGCTACAGGGCAGACCGCTAAGGCTGGTGTTGTGGGTGCAGCAGAGCGTAGCATAACTCCCCACGGGAGGAGTATAGCCTCAGGGCAGTGTATGCGGAGGATGGGGGTGATGGTGCAGGGCAGCAGCAGTAACGACACGGAGTCAGTGATGCAGTTCAGGGCCTTTACTCACAGTTCTTATTATCCAGACCACGTCTGCAGGTAACGGCTGCCCACGTCGTACTGTGCTCACCAGGTGAGGGGCTCAGACAACTCCCAGATAACTTTGGAGCGCTTCACAGGACCCCCTTTGTGTGTCCTTTGTCTGGCCTTTCTTACCAACACTTCTGTCCGGCTGCCTCGGGCCTCCTCTTAGTAAACTTGGCGCCAGTTTCCCTGACCCTATGTGGTGCCTTCCTAGCGGGTGGAGCAAGGGGCTGCGCCACATAAAATGTCAGAGCCTCCGGTTTCTAGCTGAGGGTCGTTTCCTGCCTCCACTAGTTCGGGGACTGGTCTCCCCCTTTGGCCTGACCCCTCCACGCAGGTGGATTCGGGCGTGTGGTGGCGACTCGCCCGTCCGCACCCCTGGGATCCCTTCATTCCTCGTTCCTGGAGCCTTCTCCGCTCCTCTTCCTTCCTTCTCCCTCTTGCAGGCCTGGGCCTCTGTTACTAGGCCCGCCTCCGGAGCAGAGCTCATGCAGAGCCCCTGCTCCCTGCCACTTCTGCTCAGACTTCTCTGCACTGAACTAAGATGGTGCCCACCTTTTATACTCCCTTCTCAATGCACCCAGGAACTGCTTCCTCCCTGCTCCTGCACTGCAGGGTTCCCCTTCCTCAGTGTTCCCTCCCCCCACTCCAGCCAGGGACAGGGACTGTCGTGCCCATCTCAGGGGCATATTGGTCGCCCTGCCCCACGGCAATGTGGTGTAATGCATGCAGGTGTCGGGTCCTGATCCACACTCCATCCTTATCTGAGAGTGAGATATCACACCTCTGGGTGAGGTGCAATACCTCTGTAGCAACCGAGCCCTCAGGGTGCTACAGTTCCATTTATCTTCAGCCTAGGTGACGTATTGTGATACAGGGCCGTGATTTTGGCTATAAAAGGGTCCCCTAGACCCCTACCCCAAGCTTTTTAAGAGAATCATATATGGCGTGCCAGGAGACTCTATGGAATGCTTTCTCAGCATCCAACGAGAGTATCTAATTACAAATTTTTAACTGCATCTAGCCCAGGAAATACTTTGTGCCTAGTAGCAGTGTCTGCTAGTCAGCGGATTATCCCGGCTGTTAAGCAAGCTACACCACCTGTAGTTTTGACACTTAATTTTTTCAAAGGAAATGCTTCGGGACCACGGGATACTCAGTGAAGAGCATCAGGAGGCACCCCAAGGCATAGGGGCTGGGACTGGCAGTAGGATGCCTTGCGGTGGACAGCCGAGCTCGATCCTTATAAAAGCTTTTTAACTGCAGCAGCTTTAGTGGACGCTACTGGAGCTGGAATTACGCGGCTGCTGGCATGAAACTTGCCCTCCAATAGATCCTTGTAAATGGATTTAAAGTGTATTCATTCAAATTAGAGAGACAATTTAAATTAAAAAGCTTAGAGCTGCCTCCACCACAGGGGGGCCCGCTCGACCCACCAGCGGACAGGCACCAGTATTGGGAGAGGGGGGCTGGCCGTCAGGGTTCACCGCGGCTCTGGCACAAACCCGGCGACACGGAGGTGGCACGGGCAGGAGCGGACTGGCCGTCTCGGCTTCTCACTTTTTGGATTTTAGAAGGGCATGACATGCCTATATCTGTGTCTCCCCCTCCTTTTACTCCTCCACCTCTTTTCTTTTCGCATGACTATATGTACTTGTCACTTTTCCATGTGTTAGTTGTGTCTTCTGAGCAGTTTGTCAGCTTTTGGACACCTTTGAAGGTGTTTTCTATGTGTTTCTATGTGTTTTTGTTTGCCTGCCATTGGTTTTAACGGTGTTCGAAGGTGTTCGACGAACAGTTCGACGAACAGTTCGGCGAACACATGGGTGTTCGACGAACCGAACCGAACTCGAACACTACGGGGGTGGCTCAACACTACTGAAGACCCACCTCTTGCGACATGCGTATAACCTGCAGTAACCCTCGCTCCACCATGCCGCTGCAAGACCAGCTCTATCCTCCCACACCCATGCCTAGTAGACTGAGCCCTCGCAGAAAGGGTCCTCTCCTCTCCTGTACCAGTCATTGTCACATTTTTGTTCAAGATTATGTAATTGTTTTTGCGATGTAGACCCCTTTTTCACATGTAAAGTGGCACAGAAAAAATGGTGATAAAGTAATAATAATAATGTGATCTAGACTCACATCTCCTGAGACTGGACCATGTGGAACACAGGGTCGTGGTGGTGGCAAACTGACTGGAAACATTATCTGCTATCCAACCAACAACCTTTTAACACTGCTCTGGCTTCAGTAGTGGACAGGAAGTTAGTTCGACATGAAGTGGGTGTTTGTTGTACTCCCTCAGGAGGCACAGTTTCATCTTGCCCACGGCCTTTGCGTGCACTATCACTATCACCATAACATCCACTTCCCCGTCCCTTGACACATACCTTACCCATTTTAAACATTTTAAATGGAGTTTAAGATTTGTTGCGTTGCCAAAAATGTCTGTATTATTATCGCAGTAATATAGGATCAGGTCTGATGAGATGACCACAGTTTTAGGCAGTGCCCTGGGAGTCAGAGATGCTTCCAGGGATCTTCCCCATGCTGTTTCCATGTCACATACCACATGGCCAGATAAGGTTGTAAAATGTTAAAATGACATTTCCCGGTGAATGCATTTTTCTTGGTTGAAAGCAATGCAAAAGTGCAAAAACGCATCAAAAACACTACGTGTGAACATAGCCCAAGGTGTGGAGGTGCATTTTTGTTTTTGTATATTTATTTTGCCTTATATACAAGTCATTATCCTGGAAAGGATGTTCCTTAACATATATCCCAGGAAAATCCATTTTGGTTTCGTTTTTGTATGTTTTATTGTGAGTCTGTAAAAGTGGCATAATACCTCTGACAATGTTGTTGATAGAAGTGATCTGGGAGTCATAAATGCTTCCAGGGGTCTTCCCCATGCTGTTCCCATGTCATTTGAGCACTGTTCCCATCGATTTGGGCAATTTTTAGGCCCTCTGCAGACTGCTGGGGGGAGCCGCTGGAAAAATGCTCGACTGTCCCATAGACTTACATTGGGCTCATTACTCGGATCGAGCACTCGAGCATTTCAATTTGCTCGACCCGAGCAATTAGTACCTGATTTTAGTTCTCGCTCATCACTAGTGTTCATATTTCCCTAAATTAGGGCATGATTCCACTTCAGTTGTGAAAAAGCGTGTTTCGATACTCCAGCATGCGCGGGTCCCTTTCCAGGGAGGGAAGCATCTGGCAAAATTTACTCTTACAATGTGACTCTAACAGAGTGGCAACCCAGTAGTTAGCACTATTCTAAATCCTAACTATACGGGAATCATGTTGCAGATAGTGTAGCAAGAAGGCACTCATATGTCGGTCCAAGCCCATGCTGTGTTCCTCCGTCCCCTCCCACCAAACATGAACAACAGAGAGGGGATGATTACCCTCTTTATCAACTGTTGCTCGCCCATCACCTCCTCCATTTGTTCCTTGGCTCCTTCACTAACAGTCTGTCTGGTATCACCAGCCCCCCTCGATCTCTGTAATCCACCCTCCCTTGGCATCCACCTGTGTGATGACAATCTGTAACTTTGAGACATTCTTATCCCTTCCACATCCTACTCTTCATCTGGGACCACCATCTCCTTCCACAAGCCATTCAAAGTCTTCTCCAGCATGTAGATGACCAGAATAGTGATGCTGATGATGACATCATCAGCGCTAACCATCTTAGTATCCATTTCGAAACTGTGCAGAAGGGTGCAGAGGTCCTTAATCTGTGCCCACTCCGTAAATGTTATATGCCCCATGTCCGTACTTCCCAGGCCATACGTCATGACATACTGCATCAGGGCTCATTGCTGCTGCCACAGTCACTGCAACATGTGCAGAGTGGAATTCCACTGTGTCGGCACATCGCATATCAATCAGTTAACTGGCATGGACAAAGACCTCTGTATCGATGCAAGTCCATGACCTGAAGCGTGTGAATGGTGAAAGTGAGCACACAGCTTCCATGCTTTCTGCAGCAGCTCATCCAGGCCAGGATAGTGGTGGAGAAATTGATGCACCACCAGGTTGAGGACGTGAGCTTGTGTGAGCTTGCCTCAGCATAGGGCCGCCACCAGGTTTGCATCGTTATCGCACACGGCCTTCCCTGGATCCAGGTTCAGCAGAGACAGCCATTGCTCAAACTCGGCCTGGAGAAAAGTCCATAACTCTTCAGATGTATATCCAAGGCATCTCCAAGGCATATTCATTTTAACACTGCCTGATTGAGTTGAACCTTCTACGCAGTACAGAAGTGGTGGGGATTCACACTGCACTGTTGGAACACGTGTCTCATTAAAGCAGAGGTTGAGGGTGCAGGTGGAGGCCATAAAGGAGGTGAAGGAAGCAGTGCAGTGGAGGAAGTGTGAAATACAGAGATTTGTCCTGCAAACCTTGGGGATTCCAAGACTTGTTCAGCAGCCTCTTCCCCTGCCCCCACAGCCACCAGAGTCACCCAGCGAGATGTAATACCTTTGGCCATGCTTACTAGTCCAGGTGTCTGTGGTGAAATGCACTCGGGCAGACATAGATTTAGTCAAACAACAGGTGATGTTGTCTGCGAAATGCTGGTGTAGCGCTTTTTTAATGGCATAATTGCGACTAGGCAACTGATACTGGGGGACTGAGACAGCCAGCAGCTTTCAGAAACCGTCTGTATGTACCAGGCGGAAAGGCATCATTTCCGTGGCCAACAGATTGGAAATGGTGGAGTTCAACCGCTTAGCTTTGTCATGTGTAGGATGAAACAATCTTTTATGGGACCACAACTGTGGGACCGAGGGCTGGCTGCAGTGCTGAGAGAGGGTGGAGTACGGTGAACCGGACAAACTGCTGGACTGTGAGTGAGGTGTAGGCAAAGATGTTACGGTGGATTGAGAAAGATGTGGTGTGTTCGTTATCTGAGATCGGTCAAAAACAGCAGGCATGTCCGCTTCCGTTACAGCTGACGGGCTCTCACTCAACCTGACAGGAGCGGGTAAAGAACCGGAGGATCTGTGATGGGAGACCTGCATGACAATACTTGGCACCGTAACAGAGGAGAAGGAAGAAGCAGCAGATGCGGTTGATAGGGCGGCTGATGGTTGTTGAGGTCCGCTGGTCCACATTTTATCACAGTGAGATTGCACGACTAATGCATGTTGTTTGCGCATATGAAGGATCATGCATGTAGTAGTCAAATTATTGCACGTTTTCCCTCTACCAAGTTGTTTTTTGCAAAGTTGGCAGATAGCATGAGTTGACTCATCCTTTGCGGTGTCAAAAAAGAACCTGGCTAGACAATCCTTGCTGACCCTGTGAGCTGCAACCCCATGACCGCTGCTTGCCACAGTCACAGTTGTGTCTAAGGATGCAGTGCTCATTGTGATTGCATCACTCCGTGTCTGTGCCGTAGTGCACACCGTATCCTCCTCATCTTCCTCCTCCTCCACCTCCTCAGATGACCAACTCAGTTGTGTACCTCTGGGTTCACACCAAGTGGGATCTACAACTTCATCATCATCCTCTGTGTTATCCAATTCTCACCCTGAGATTTACCCTCCTCCTCCTCCTGCCCTGACAGCACAGTACAGTCCGCGTGAGCCTCAGGTATCGGAGCCTCATCAGGATCACCTCCCCCCCGGTGGTTAACGTCTGATGACGAGGGTCAGGATGCTGCTCGGACCCTACTTCGTCCTGCCCCAGATCCAACCTAAAAAAAAATTGGGCATCAGTGCAGATGCTTTCCTCCTCTTGACTTTGTGAACCTTTGGAGTAGACTTCTGATGTCCATGGCATAGAATGTGTGAACAGTTCTGCAGACTCACCCATCTGTGGTTCCCTACAGTCAGTTGGGCGGTTGGACAATTGTGACATGGGGGGAGAGCAAGGTTAATTGGGGTGCCACCTCTGTGGACTGTACTGTGTGTGATGTTGAAATGGAGGAAGAGGAGGAGTGGCCACTTGATGCAGTGCTTGCCATCCACTGGAGCACATGCTCTTTCTGGTCCTCATCTAGAAGGCGTACCGCTGTGCAGCTGTCAAAGAACGGGAGTGGAGTAGCCAGTCCAGTAACAGAAGTTGTCAGTTGTCTTTGGATAGGACGTGAGGGTGTTGGTTCACTAGTTCTTTCACTAACATTATGTAACCAGTCCGGGTGGTGGAACATCTGTGCTGAGGTGCAAGGAGGGACCCAGGTGGGCGTGACTAAGTATCAACTCAGACCGACCCTGGACGTACGGCAGCAAACGACACCGTGACCAGGGAGGATCCGAGCTGAGGGACCAGGTGCTACTCTGGGGACGACCTTGTAAGAGAGCGGGTGGCTCCCATGGGTCAGATGGCTGGGACTGACCGTTATGACGGATGGACACTGTTAGCAGGCAGAAGTCTCTGGTAGCTGACAGGTGGTCACGGTACGTGACAGCAGAGCAGGTAGTAGTCTCTAGGTTTACCAGGCAGGTGGTCACAGCAAGTGACGGCAGAGCCTCCAGGCAGGCTGGTAGGAACAGGCGGGCGCTCCCAGGTGAGCAGGCAGACCGACAAGGCAGGTAACAGGCAGGTAACAGGTGGGCGCTTCCAGGTGAGCGGGCTGATGGACACAGCAGGTAACAGGTGGGTGCTCCCAGGTGAGCGGTATGACAGACACAGCAGGTAACAGGTGAGCGCTCCCAGGTGAGCGGGCTGACGGACTCTGCAGGTAACAGACGGATGCTGCCAGGTGAGCGGACAGACAGACAGGGCAGGTAACAGGCGGATGCTCCCAGGTGAGTGGACTGACAGGCTCGGCAGGTAACGGGCAGATAACAGGCTGGCAGGCAGGATGAGGAGTCAGGCTAGCAGCGGGACCTGAGGGCTGAAGCAGAGATCAGAAACTGTGCAACAACTTTTCTCGGGCGCCTCCATTTTGGAGGAGGTGCTTTATATATGGGAGGTCCTCTAGCCATTGGCCGGGGACTCCTTAGGACTGCGCGCGCGGTCCCTTTAACAGAGGGGAAGCGCGCGCGCGCCCTAAGCACAGAGCCCGGGAAGGAGCGCGTGCCGTCAGCAGCGAGGAGGGGAGCGCAGGAGGATGCCACACCAGGAGCGGGAAGGTGAGAGGGACGGCGTCTCTGCCTAGCAGTGGGCAGAGATGCCTATGCTACAGTACCCCCCCTTTAGGCCCCCCCTTTCTTTGGCCAGAGAGAAATTTCTCAAGAAGAAGCAGGGCGTTGATGTTCTCCCTGGGTTCCCATGTTCTCTCCTCAGGACCAAACACCTTCCAATCCACCAGAAAAAAAGTTGTCCCCCTTACCCTTTTGGTGGCCAGAATACTCTCTACCTCAAAGACGTCCTCAGCAGAAACCGGAGCAGGAGGAGTACCTGGATTGTTGGAAAAAGTGTTAAGGATAACGGGTTTGAGGAGAGATACGTGGAAGGAGTTGGGAATGCGTAGGGTGGCCGGGAGTTTTAATTTGTAGGCTACTGGATTAATTTGCCTGAGGACTTCGAAAGGACCGATGAATCGAGGGCCCAACTTGTAGGAGGGTACTTTGAGCCGCACATGTTTGGAGGAGAGCCAGACCTTGTCTCTTGGACGAAATAGGGGTGGATCCAGACGTCTCTTATCAGCATATCTCTTCATCCGCTTGGAAGGCAGAAGAAGAGCGGACCTAGTACTCTCCCAAATGGTAGAAAATTCGCTGACAAGAGACTCCGCAGCAGGGTTGTCCACAGAAGCGGAGACAGGAACCGGAATCCGGGGATGTTGGCCACAAACTATAAAGAACGGGGACTCATGGTTATTATAAGAGAACTCGGCCCAAGGTAGGAGGTCCACCCAATCGGAATGGTGGGCATTAACGAAGTGCCGGAGGTAGCTGGTAAGGATCTGATTGATCCGCTCCACTTGACCATTGGACTGTGGGTGGTAAGCGGAGGAGAAATCCAGGGTGACGTCCAACAGCTTACATGTGGCTCTCCAGAAGCGTGAGGTGAACTGAACCCCTTGATCCGACACAATGTGGAGGGGTAGGCCATGGAGACGGAAAATGTGGCGGATAAAGTCCTTAGCCATCTCGGGTGCAGATGGGAGACCAGGCAGGAGAATGAAGTGGGCCACTTTAGAAAAGTGGTCAGTGACCACCCAAATGACTGTACCCAGCAGAAACAGGAAGGTCGGTGATAAAGTCCATATCAATGTGCTGCCATGGAGCAGCGGGTACGGGAAGGGGCAGAAGATGACCGGCTGGTAGATGTCTGGGAACTTTGTTGCGGGCACAAGACGAACAAGCCGTGACTAAGTCTACAACATCCTTACGCAGGGTAGGCCACCAGTAATGCCGCGTAATGAGCAGGAAGGTCTTCTTATGGCCAGCTAGTGTAGAAGAATGACCCCAGCGAAGAACCTTCTCACGATCTGGTACAGCTACAAACGTCTTACCGGGTGGAAGACGAGTCAGATCCAAGAGGGCCACATTCATCACTTTGGAGGGGTCGATGATGTGCATAGGCTCCTCCTCTTTATCGGAGGACAGGAAGGATCGGGACAAGGCATCAGCTTTGACATTCTTGTCCGCCGGGCGGAAATGTAAGATGAAGTCGAAGCGGGCAAAAAACAAAGACCACCGGGCCTGACGCGGATTAAGTCTCTGGGCATTTTGGAGATATGCCAGATTTTTGCGATCCGTGTAGATGATCACCGGGTATAGAGCCCCTTCAAGCAGGTAGCGCCACTCCTCCAGCGCCAATTTGACGGCTAGCAATTCTCGGTCTCCTATGGAGTAGTTGCGCTCAGACGAGGAGAAGATTTTGGAGAAGAAGCCGCAGGTTACCATTCTCCCGGTAGAAGATTTTTGGGTGAGTACCGCTCCGGCTCCGGAGGAGGAGGCATCAACCTCCAGGTAGAATTGTTTATTAGAGTCCGGACGGTGCAGGACTGGGGCAGAGGTGAAGGCTTTCTTTAAGGAAAGAAAGGCCTCCTTGGCTTCGGGCGACCATACCTTGGGATTAGCCCCTTTACGGGTGAGCGCAGATATGGGAGTAGTCCGGGACGAGAAGTGTGGGATGAAGAGACGATAGTAATTGGCGAAGCCCAGGAATCGCTGTATCGCCTTCAACCCCTCCGGACGGGGCCACCTCAGTACAGCAGAGAGCTTCTCGGGATCCATTCGCAAGCCTGTCTGGGAGATAACATAGCCCAAGAATGGAAGGGAGGTCTGGTCGAAGAGGCACTTCTCGTACTTGGCATAGAGGTGGTTCTGCCTGAGCCTAAGCAGGACCTGACGAACATCCCTCCGGTGTGTGGGGAGATCCGGAGAGAAGACCAAGATATCGTCCAGGTATACCACCACGCAGGAGTAGAGGAGATCGCGGAAGATGTGTTGACCAGTTCTTGAAAGACGGCGGGAGCATTGCAGAGACCGAAGGGCATCACATGGTACTCATAGTGACCGTCCCGGGTATTGAATGCTGTCTTCCACTCGTCTCCTTGACGGATACAGACCAGGTTATATGCTCCCCGAAGATCCAGCTTGGAGAAGATCCTGGCGCCTTTGAGGCGATCAAACAACACGGAGATGAGCGGCAGGGGGTATTTGTTTTTTACCGTGATTTGATTGAGTCCTCTATAGTCAATACAGGGACGTAGCGAGCCGTCTTTCTTTTTGACAAAGAAGAATCCGGCTCCAGCCGGGGAGGTAGATTTTCGAATAAATCCCCTAGCCAGATTCTCTTCAATGTATTCAGACATGGCCCGGGTTTCGGCCGCAGACAATGGGTAGATACGCCCACGGGGCGGAGTGGCGCCAGGTACCAGGTCGATTGGGCAACCATATGGCCTATGGGGTGGCAACGTCTCTGCTTCCTTTTTACCGAAGACGTCCGCATAGGTCCAGTATGGAGCCGGGAGACCGGGTAGATTAGCTGGAGTAGGCGGAGGGCGAGCTGGGCGGACCGGAACCAAGCAGGTCTTATGGCAATCAGGTCCCCACCGGAGTACTTCACGGGATCACCAGTTCAATACAGGTTCATGTATCTTTAGCCAGGGTAGACCAAGCAATAGGGAGTGAGAGAGTCCGGACAGCACATGGAATGAGATTTCCTCAGAGTGCAGCATTCCCACCTGCAGGGTTATGGGTTCAGTGACGAGCAGGATGGTCACCGGGAGAAGTCTTCCATCCACGGAGGCGACTGACAATGGTTCAGCCAGGGGCTTGGTGGGAATACGGTATCTCTCTACCAAAGACTGGGAGATGAGGTTTCCAGCAGCTCCAGAGTCCAGGTAGGCGATTTCAAAGTGGCGATTCTCTCCCCAGGAGATAGAGACAGACAAGGTTAGAGATGGAGAGGGCTTACTTTTGTCAAGGACGACCTCTCCTAGCAGACCTAGACACTGGAGTTTTCTGGCTTCTCCGGGCAGGAACGGATCAGGTGCTTTTTACTGCCACAATAGAAACAACTTCCCTCGGCTCGGCATGACTCTTGGCGAGATTTGACCATCTTGGTCTGGTCGATCTGCATGGGCTCGGGTGAGTGCGCCCGGGAAGTGACAGATGAAGAGACAGGTCTCTGAAAAGTAAGAGCAAGGCGGGGAAACCTCCTCTCATGGGTGGTCTCTTTGTTACGTTCCTGGAACCGGATGTCAATCCGGGTAGCTAGTGTCACCAAGTCATCCAGGGTAGTGTTGAGCCACCGCCGTAGTGTTCGAGTTCGGTTCGGTTCGTCGAACACCCGTGTGTTCGCCGAACTGTTCGTCGAACTGTTCGTCGAACACCTTCGAACACCGTTAAAACCAATGGCAGGCAAACAAAAACACATAGAAACACATAGAAAACACCTTCAAAGGTGTCCAAAAGCTGACAAACTGCTCAGAAGACATAACTAACACATGGAAAAGTGACAAGTACATATAGTCATGCGAAAATAAAAGAGGTGGAGGAGTAAAAGGAGGGGGAGACACAGATATAGGCATGTCATGCCCTTCTAAACTCCAAAAAGTGAGAAGCTGACATGGCCAGTCCGCTCCTGCCCGTGCCACCTCCGTGTCGCCGGGTTTGTGCCAGAGCCGCGGTGAACCCTGACGGCCAGCCCCCCTCTCCCAATACTGGTGCCTGTCCGCTGGTGGGTCGAGCGAGCCCCCCTGTGGTGGAGGCAGCTCTAAGCTTTTTAATTTAAATTGTCTCTCTAATTTGAATGAATACACTTTAAATCCATTTACAAGGATCTATTGGAGGGCAAGTCTCATGCCAGCAGCCGCGGTAATTCCAGCTCCAGTAGCGTCCACTAAAGCTGCTGCAGTTAAAAAGCTTTTATAAGGATCGAGCTCGGCTGTCCACCGCAAGGCATCCTACTGCCAGTCCCAGCCCCTATGCCTTGGGGTGCCTCCTGATGCTCTTCACTAAGTATCCCATGGTCCCGAAGCATTTCCTTTGAAAAAATTAAGTGTCTAAACTACAGGTGGTGTAGCTTGCTTAACAGCCGGGATAATCCGCTGACTAGCAGACACTGCTACTAGGCACAAAGTATTTCCTGGGCTAGATGCAGTTAAAAATTTGTAATTAGATACTCTCGTTGGATGCTGAGAAAGCATTCCATAGAGTCTCCTGGCACGCCATATATGATTCTCTTAAAAAGCTTGGGGTAGGGGTCTAGAGGACCCTTTTATAGCCAAAATCACGGCCCTGTATCGCAATACGTCACCTAGGCTGAAGATGAATGGAACTGTAGCACCCTGAGGGCTCGGTTGCTACAGACGTATTGCACCTCACCCAGAGGTGTGATATCTCACTCTCAGGTAAGGATGGAGTGTGGATCAGGACCCGACACCTGCATGCATTACACCACATTGCCGTGGGGCAGGGCGACCAATATGCCCCTGAGATGGGCACGACAGTCCCTGTCCCTGGCTGGAGTGGGGGGAGGGAACACTGAGGAAGGGGAGCCCTGTAGTGCAGGAGCAGGGAGGAAGCAGTTCCTGGGTGCATTGAGAAGGGAGTATAAAAGGTGGGCACCATCTTAGTTCAGTGCAGAGAAGTCTGAGCAGAAGTGGCAGGGAGCAGGGGCTCTGCATGAGCTCTGCTCCGGAGGCGGGCCTAGTAACAGAGGCCCAGGCCTGGAAGAGGGAGAAGGAAGGAAGAGGAGCGGAGAAGGCTCCAGGAACGAGGAATGAAGGGATCCCAGGGGTGCGGACGGGCGAGTCGCCACCGCACGCCCGAATCCACCTGCATGGAGGGGTCAGGCCAAAGGGGGAGACCGGTCCCCGAACTAGTGGAGGCAGGAAACGACCCTCAGCTAGAAACCGGAGGCTCTGACATTTTATGTGGCGCAGCCCCTCGCTACACCCGCTAGGAAGGCACCACATAGGGTCAGGGAAACTGGCGCCAAGTTTACCAAGAGGAGGCCCGAGGCAGCCAGACAGAAGTGTTGGTAAGAAAGGCCAGACAAAGGACACACAAAGGGGGTCCTGTGAAGTGCTCCAAAGTTATCTGGGAGTTGTCTGAGCCCCTCACCTGGTGAGCACAGTACGACGTGGGCAGCCGTTACCTGCAGACGTGGTCTGGATAATAAGAACTGTGAGTAAAGGCCATGGACTGCATCACTGACTCCGTGTCGTTACTGCTGCTGCCCTGCACCATCACCCCCATCCTCCGCATACACTGCCCTGAGGCTATACTCCTCCCGTGGGGAGTTATGCTACGCTCTGCTGCACCCACAACACCAGCCTCAGTGGTCTGCCCTGTAGCGGCGGTTCACTCTGACCGCAATCCACGGGTGGCGTAGTCGGACATTTAAACATCAAAACCACATAAATTGTTCCGCCACTGGTTTGACCGCCCTGAGCCACGGAACCGGGTCGCCGCCACGAAGACTACAACCACCAGCATCCACCAAAAAGGGTCCGGCTCCGGGTGTCCCAAGGCCCAGGGGGTGCGTCAGAACATTTTCATCACCTTTCACAATCACCAATGGGACAAGGCAGGGATATCCTCTGTCCCTTCTCTTATACATCCTAGTGACGGAGCACCTGCTCTCATCAATTCGCCATAACCCCAATATTAGGTGGATTGAGGTGGGAGGCACCGAGTACAAGTGCTCTCTATTTGCTGATGATGTCCTAGTATATATCACTCAATCACATATATCCATCCCTGCTGTTATGGCTGAAATACATCACTTTGTTACATGGTAAAATTTTAAAATCAATGCAGCGAAGTCTGAGGCCCTCGATGTCTCCCTCCCCAAATCCATATAGGATTCCATCCAGTCCAACTTTCCCTTTGCCTGGCCCTCACAGGGTATCAAATACTTAGGAATTCCTATTCATAGAGACCTCTCCCATCTATGTTATCTTAATTTTGGGCCCTTTATTGAACAATTCCATACAGACCACGGTTGGCAAGTTAGAACTGTAAGATTCACTACGTGAACCACTGGTGTTGTGTGGAAAAGCACATGTACACTGCGTTCCAAATTATTATGCAAAAAGTGTTTAGGAGTGATAAGGGAAGAATTTGTTTGTTTGTCAGTTAAACTCATTGATGGTGATGTGTGTCAGGGCTCTTTATATCACTGTAAGCAATTGCAGACACCTGTGGTAATTAGTTTGGCAGGTGTGTCCAATGAAAGGCAAGACTACTTAAGAAGGCTCTCTCACATTATTAAGCAGCCTACATTTTCTGCCAAAATGGGAAAGAAAAAGGATGTGTCGGCTGCTGAGAAGCAACAAATTGTGGAGTGTTTAGGTCAAGGCATGACTACAATCAACATTGTGCGATGATCAGGATGAAGTGTCTTGGCAATCAAGAAGTATGTAGCTGATTCACAGTACACACGTGTGCGTGCTGATAAGGGCAAATTGAGGACTCTTTCCTACAGGCAATTACGTCAGGTTAAAAGAGCAGCGGCAAGAAAGCCTTGTCATAGCAGCAGACAAGTTTTTGAAGCTGCTGGTGCCTCCAACGTCCCCCGAACAACAAGATGCAGGGTCCTTCAGAGGTTTGCAGCTGTGCATACGCCATCCTGTCGACCTCCTCTATCCACTTCACACAAGCAGAAACGGCTCCAGTGGGCCAAACATTACATGAAGACTGATTTCAAAACTGTTTTGTTCACGGATGAGTGCCGTGCAGCGCTCGATGGTCCAGATGGATGGAGTGGAGGATGGCTGGTTGATGGACACCCCACGCAAACACGGCTACAGCGCCAACAAGGAGGAGGTGGAGTAATGTTTTGGGCTGGAATCATGGGGAGAGAGATTGTCGGCCCCTTTAGGATCCCTGAAGGCGCTAAAGATGAACTCCATAATGTATGTGGATTTTCTCAAACAGCACTTCCTGCCATGGTTCAAGAAGAAGAACCGTGTATTTCACAGCAAGATCATTTTTCTGCATGATAATGCACCATCTCATGCTGCACATAAAACATCTGCATCTCTGGCTGATATGGGCTTAAAAGGGGACAAACTTATGGTGTGACCCCCATGCTCCCCTGACCTCTACCCCATTCAGAACCTTTGGAGCATCATTAAAAGGAGTGTCTATGATGGCGGGAGGCAGTTCACATCTAAGCAACAGCTCTGGGAGGGTATTCTGTCCTCATGCAAAACAATTGAAGCAGAAACCATCCAAAACCTGACAAATTCAATGGACGAGAGAGTTCAGAAGCTCCTTTCGAACAAGGGGTCCTATGTGAAAATGTAACATCACCTACAATAAAGTTTTGAGTTGAAAACTGTTTGATTTCAGTTTCTAACAACCTGCTAATGCTTATAATTTCAAAAATGACCATTTTTTTTGGTCTTTATTAAAATGAAAAGGTTGATCGAAAAGTTTGGGGGATCTAAGAGTGTGGCAACCCAGTAGTCATGATTACTTCGAATTCTGACAATATGAGGGTCATGCTGCAGGTAGTGCAGCAAGAAGGGACTTATGTGTCTTGCGCATCTCGGAGCCCCAAAATTATTTTCCGGGCTAGATGCAGCTAAAAATTATTTTTAATTTTAAATCTGGTGGAGCCTATTATAGATGGCCTAATAGGATCAGTGCTGCACACTGCTACAAAGCCCAAATTATTTTCCAGTCAAGATACAGATAAACATGATTAGTAATTTGAAAGCTTAAAACGGTTGGTAGGGTGATTTTAACCAATCATCAAGCTTTTACTCTCCCCAGGATGACACAGGGGTAGAAAAGTCGTTTCGGATCCATGATTTGTTCATCTTTATGAACGTGAGTCTGTCTACATTATCAGTGGAGAGCCGCGTGCGCTTATCTGTCAGCACACCACCAGCAGCGCTGAACACACGTTCAGACAGAACGCTGGCTGCGGGGCATGACAAGATCTCCAAGGCGTAAGTGGCTAGCTCCGGCCATTTATCCAGATTGGAAGCCCAAAAAGAGCAAGGGTCCAGTGACACAGTCGTGGCTTCAATGTTTACTTGGAGATACTCCTGTACCATCGTCTCTAGGCGTTGACTATGTGTCAGACTTCTTGTCTCCTGTGGCCTTGCAAAGGATGGGCTAAAAAAGTGGTGAAATGATTCCGCAAAATTGATGTTACCAGCAGATACTGTGGTTCTGTTACGGTTTGAGTGCTGAACACTTGACGGTCCCACGGTTGGCAAGTTGGAACTGTGAGATTCACTACGTGCACCACTGGTATTTTGTGGAAAAGCACATGTAAGATTCTGCAACAGTCTCTGCTGATACTCCTGCATGCGTGCATCCCTTTCTATGGCAGGAATAATTTCTGCAAATTTACTTTTGTACCGGGGATCTAACAGTGTGGCAACCCAGTAGTCAGGATTATTTCTAATTCTCACAATTCGAGGGTCATGTTGCAGGTAGTGCAGCAAGAAGGCACTCATGTGTGTTGCGCATCCAGGAGCACCAAGTCCCTGTTGTGTTGGTGGCGAGGTAACAATCATGCTTCCTTCCTCTGTCCTCTCCCCCCAACCTCGCACAACAGAAATGTGATCAAGGTCTCCCTCATCTGATGAGTCTTCCATCAGTTCGTCCTCCACTTCTTCCTGGGCTCCTGCACCTTCCTCACTAGTTTGGCTGCTACCATGCGCCCTGGTAAAACCATCTCCCCCACCCTCACATGCCTGCCGCCTTGGTGCTGCCGACCGTCTGGACCTTGCAGATGTTAGCCCTTCCGCATACAACTCCTCCTCCTCTACTTCCTCCACCTCCTCTTGTGCCACCACCTGACTCCGAATACTGTTTAACATGTGCTCCAGCATGTAAATCACCGGAATAGTCATGCTGATAATGGCATCGTCAGCATTAAACATCTTCATCGCCATTTCAAAACTGTGCAGAAGGGTGCATAGGTCCCTGATCTGAGACCACTCCTCCAGCGTGATTTGCCCCACCTCTGAATCTCGTTGGCCCAGGCTATACGTCAGACCGTATTGCACCAGGGCTTGTCGGTGCTGCCACAGTCGCTGCAACATGTGCAGAGTTGAATTCCACCGGGTAGGCACATCGCATTTTAGCCGGTGAAGTGGCAGGCCCAACAACTTCTGTAGAGATGTAAGTCGCTGAGCTGCGGGATGCGAACGGCGGAAGTGAGCACACAGCGACCGTGCCCTCTGCAGAAGGCCATCTAGTCTGGGATAGTGGGCTAAAAATTGCTGGACAACCAGGTTCAACACGTGAGCCATACAAGGCACGTGTGTGACATTGCCCCGGCGAAGGGCTGCACCCAGGTTTACAGCATTGTCGCACACGGCCTTCCCTGGTTTCAGGTCCAGTGGAGACAACCATTCATGAAATTGGTTCTCCAGAGCTGACCACAACTCCTCAGCTGTGTGACTCACATTTCCCAGACATTTCAAAGTAAAAACCGCCTGATGACGTTGAGCCCTACTGCCAGCATAGTAAGGAGGTGTGCAGGATCCCTTCTGCGCAGTTAGAAAGCTTGTGGCATGACCAGACAGGCTTTGGGTGCAGGTGGAAGACCGAGAGGAGGTTGAGGAGGCAGAAGCAGTGGAGGAACTTTGACATAAAGAGGATTGACGCACAACTCGTGGGGACGGCAAGACTTGGACAGCAGCCCCTTGTCCTGCTGTCACCATAGTTACCCAGTGCCCAGTCAGCGACATGTAACGCCCCTGTCCATGCCTACTCGTCCAAGTGTCTGTGGTGAAATGCACCCTGTCACACACAGAGTTTCTCAAAGAAGCGGTGATGTTGTGTGCGACATGCTGGTGGAGCGCAGGCACACCTTTCTTTGAGAAGTAGTGCCGACTGGGCATCTGGTACTGGGGCACTGCGACGGACATAAGGTCTCGAAAATCCTCTGTGTCCACCAGGCGGAAAGGCAGCATTTCTGTAGCCAAGAGCTTGCAGATGGTGAAATTCAACCTCTTAGCTTTCTCATGGCTAGGAGGAAATGGTCTTTTACTTGTCCACATCTGAGGGACCGAGGGCTGACTATTGTGCTTAGACGGGGTTGATAAGGGTGTCCCCGGCAAACTGCCGGTCTGTGAGGAAGATGCAGGCGGACATGTTAGGTTGCCTTGATCCAAAGGTGGTGCTATCGATGTCGGACAGCGCTCAACACCAGCTGGTGTTACCACCTCCAAAGAAAATGATGACCTGCCAATCACGCTGGCTGTTGCGGGTAAAGAGGTGGCAGGTCTGCGCCCCAAAACAGGTGTGACTGCTGTCCCCCCAGTCACAGAGGATGAAGAGGCCACGGATGCACAAGATATGGCAGACGGTGGTTGGCCCGGCCGGCTAGGCCGCATTGTAGCACACTGAGCTTCCCACTGCAACTTATGCTTCATGTCCATGTGCCGGTTCATGCATGAAGTACTCAAACTATGTATTTTTTGGCCTCTACTTAGCTTTTGCTGACAAATGTTACAGATAACACGAGTTGGGTCATCTTTATCGATCTGAAAAAATGCCCAGGCTATGCAAGGCTTAGCACCCATGCGACCTGAAGAGCCACCACGACTTGTGGTGAGAGGCAGAGTTGTGTTTGAGGATGCAGTTGTTGACGTGCTTCCAGTACTACGTCTCTGTCCAGGAAGGCGCAACCTGACCTCGTCGTCACTAGCATCTTCCTCCACCTCCTCTGCTGACCTCATCTCTTGGCTGACTGTGGGTTGACAGTAAGTGGGATCTCCAACCTCATCATCATCACCCTGTGTGTTATCACACCCGTCGTCCTCAGAGCCAACCTGTTCCTGCCCTGACAAAAAACTAAAGTTGTCGCTCCAATCAGGTATTTGAGTCTTATCATCATCTTCCTCATTGTCTCCACCAACAGGAGTTACAGTTTGGGAATGAGGGTCTACATTATGGTCAGAACCTTCTGCGTCTGGTCCTGGATCCAACTCATAAAGATTCTGGGCATCAGTGCAGATCATTTCCTCGTCTGGATTCACAGAAGCGCTGGAGTCGACCTCTGATTCCCAGGCTATAGTATGAGTAAACAGCTCTGCAGACTCAACCATCTGTTCTACCTCATACTCAGACGGGCAGCTGGAGATTTGGGAGCTGTGAGGAAGCAAGTGCGATTTGGGTGACACCTTTGAGGACTGGAGTATTTGTGATGTTGAAGTTGATGTGGAGGAGAGCCCACTTAAAGGAGCACTTGATATCCGTTGAAGCACCTGCTGTTTTTGTGCCTCATCTGGAATTTGTAGCGATTGGCGTGGCCGTAAGAAAGGGATCTTATCACATTGTCCGCTAAAAGAAGTAGACATTTTAGTTTGGCTGGAAGATGGTCTTTCTTCTGCAGATATTACTGTTGCTTTAACACCTACCCCACGGACACAACCTTTTTTCCCCTTCCCAACACGCCTATTCCCCTTTCCACCAGCAGCAGGCCTTTTTCCACTCATTTTGGTGGTTAACTAATTCACAACTCTGGAGTTGTTTGCACAAAAAAACAATGGATGGTAACCGAGCAGAGCTGAGTGGCCAAACTGTGGTATTAGGCCAAAACTATTGGCTGGGTTAGATGCAGAAAAAAATTATATTCAATTTGCAACCTGATGGAGGTCAGTATAGATGGACTAATACAACAAGTCCCACACACAGCTAGAAGCCCAAATATTTTTTCAGAGGTACTGTAGATGCAGATAAAAATTATTTTGAATTTGCAACCTGATGGAGGTCAGTATAGATGGACTAATAGAGAAAGTCCGACACACTGCTAGAAGGCCAAATATTTTTTCAGAGGTACTGTAGATGCAGATAAAAATTATTTTTAATTTGCAACCTGATGGAGGTCAGTATAGATGGACTAATAGAGAAAGTCCGACACACTACTAGAAGGCCAAATATTTTTTCAGAGCTAGATGCAGAAAAAAATTATATTCAGTTTGCAACCTGATGGAGGTCAGTATAGATGGACTAATACAACAAGTCCCACACACAGCTAGAAGCCCAATATTTTTTCAGAGGTAGATGCAGAAAAAAATATATTCAGTTTGCAACCTGATGGAGGTCAGTATAGATGGACTAATACAACAAGTCCCACACACAGCTAGAAGCCCAATATTTTTTCAGAGGTAGATGCAGAAAAAAATATATTCAGTTTGCAACCTGATGGAGGTCAGTATAGATGGACTAATACAACAAGTCCCACACACAGCTAGAAGCCCAAATATTTTTTCAGAGGTACTGTAGATGCAGATAAAAATTATTTTGAATTTGCAACCTGATGGAGGTCAGTATAGATGGACTAATAGAGAAAGTCCGACACACTGCTAGAAGGCCAAATATTTTTTCAGAGCTAGATGCAGAAAAAAATTATATTCAGTTTGCAACCTGATGGAGGTCTGTATAGATGGATTAATAGAACAAGACCCACACACAGCTAGAAGCCCAATATTTTTTCAGAGGTAGATGCAGAAAAAAATATATTCAGTTTGCAACCTGATGGAGGTCAGTATAGATGGACTAATACAACAAGTCCCACACACAGCTAGAAGCCCAAATATTTTTTCAGAGGTACTGTAGATGCAGATAAAAATTATTTTGAATTTGCAACCTGATGGAGGTCAGTATAGATGGACTAATAGAGAAAGTCCGACACACTGCAAGAAGGCCAAATATTTTTTCAGAGGTACTGTAGATGCAGATAAAAATTATTTTTAATTTGCAACCTGATGGAGGTCAGTATAGATGGACTAATAGAGAAAGTCCGACACACTACTAGAAGGCCAAATATTTTTTCAGAGCTAGATGCAGAAAAAAATTATATTCAGTTTGCAACCTGATGGAGGTCAGTATAGATGGACTAATACAACAAGTCCCACACACAGCTAGAAGCCCAATATTTTTTCAGAGGTAGATGCAGAAAAAAATATATTCAGTTTGCAACCTGATGGAGGTCAGTATAGATGGACTAATATAACAAGTCCCACACACAGCTAGAAGCCCAATATTTTTTCAGAGGTAGATGCAGAAAAAAATATATTCAGTTTGCAACCTGATGGAGGTCAGTATAGATGGACTAATACAACAAGTCCCACACACAGCTAGAAGCCCAAATATTTTTTCAGAGGTACTGTAGATGCAGATAAAAATTATTTTGAATTTGCAACTTGATGGAGGTCAGTATAGATGGACTAATAGAGAAAGTCCGACACACTGCTAGAAGGCCAAATATTTTTTCAGAGGTACTGTAGATGCAGATAAAAATTATTTTGAATTTGCAACCTGATGGAGGTCAGTATAGATGGACTAATAGAGAAAGTCCGACACACTGCTAGAAGGCCAAATATTTTTTCAGAGCTAGATGCAGAAAAAAATTAGATTCAGTTTGCAACCTGATGGAGGTCAGTATAGATGGACTAATAGAATGATGCTATGCCCAAAAGATTTTACTTCACTAGGTGCAGTAAAAAAATTGGTATTCTATACACAGGTGGTATATCTTGCAACACAGATAGGCTACTCCACTGACTAACACACTCTGCAATAGGCCAAAAAGGATTAGCTTTGCTAGATTCAGCCAAATGCTGTGAAAAAAACTTGCACAGCACTGGCACAGACCTGCCTGGCAAAAACTGATAGGAACTGATGTAACCTAGTCCTGAAAAGGACTCCAATTACAATTAGTCTTTACTCCCACAACCTATCTATTTAAGAGCACAGACCTGCCTGATAAAAGTCATAGGAAATGCTGTAACCTAGTCCTTAAAAGGACTGCAATCACAACTATTCCCTACTCCCAAGCTATCTGTATATTTGTGCGAAAATTGGCTTGAAATTAACAAGGTATAGCGCACACAGCAACAGCGGTGCCGTCTAACACGCAGCTGCAGCAGTGAGAAAATGGTGGCGACGGGGAAAATGGCTTGGTCTTATAGGGCAAGGACATGTGACATACACTGCCAATGACACATGCCCTTGCTTGTGTGAAAAAAAGCACTTCGCTCCGTGTGTGCGCTGCTGATAGGCTGACAGATTGCACCTCCCCACTGTAAATGCGGGAAAGAGAAAAAAAAATGGAGATCTTCATTGTTCCTGCAGAGATCCATCCCCTGCCCCTCCCCCCACCCCGCTGTACACTCAAACTGCGTATTAACATTAATTTTCATCATTACTGAGAAAAAATCCAGTTATGATTTTGGTGCACGAACAGTTATCGAACATAACCTCGAACAGCCGAATTTTTCTCAAATTGTTCGTGTTCGCCGAACGGCTCGAACACCGCCCAAAACAGCTCAAATTTGAGATTGGCGAACAGTTCGAGTAGAACAACGCTCATCTCTAATCCAGGGTGGTTGGAATGTCCCGACCAGCAAGTTCGTCCCTCCCAGAAGATGGACACCAGGGCCTCGTGATCCCAGGCAAGCACAGAAGCGAGGGTACGGAACCGTATGGCATATTGGCCCACGGTGAGACTCCCTTGGCGGAGACATAGCAGAGAGGAGGCTGACGAGGTCTTTCGTCCCGGTTCATCGAAGACTTTCCGGAAAGCAGTGAGAAAAACTGACAAGTTGGATACCAGGGGATCCCCTCTCTCCCACAGGGGATTTAGCCAAGCCAGTGCTTCCCCAGTGAGATGGGACATGATGAAGGCCACTTTGGCCCGGTCGGTGGTAAAGTGATGTGCCAAGAGTTTAAAGTGCAGGGTGCACTGGTTAATGAAGCCTCGAGCCAAGGCAGGGTCTCCACCAAAACGAGGCGGTGCAGAGAGCCGGGGACCCGGTCCGTGTACCATGGTATTGATGGGCAGCGGCGCTGCTGGGGCATGAGTCGTACGACTGGAGGCAGGTCCTGGTGGAGCAGTCAGTGTGTCCAGGCGGGAGTTGACATTACGCAGGTGGTTCAGGATGGATTCCTGTTGGGATCTCTGACGGGAGACTTCGTGGAACAGGTCAGAGAGTGAGGGAGCTTGGGTGCCACCGGGTTCCATGGCCCTAGCAAACTGTAATGGGTCCGGGTGGTGGAACCTCTGTGCCGAGGTGCAAGGAGGGACCCAGAGGGGCGTGACTAAGTATCAACTCAGATCGACCCTGGTCGTACAGCAGCAAACGACACCGTGACCAGGGAGGATCCGAGCTGAGGGACCAGGTGCTACTCTGGGGGCGACCTTGTAAGAGAGCAGGTGGCTCCCAGGGGTCAGATGGCTGGGACTGATCGGTTTGACGGATGGACACGCCTAGCAGGCAGAAGTCTCTGGTAGCTGACAGGTGGTCACGGTACGTGACAGCAGAGCAGGTAGAAGTCTCTAGGTTTACCAGGCAGGTGGTCACAGCAAGTGACGGCAGAGCCTCCAGACAGGCTGGCAGGAAACAGGCGGGCGCTCCCAGGTGAGCAGGCAGACCGACAAGGCAGGTAACAAGCAGGTAACAGGTGGGTGCTTCCAGGTGAGCGGGCTGATGGACACAGCAGGTAACAGGCGGGTGCTCCCAGGTGAGCGGTATGACAGACACAGCAGGTAACAGGTGAGCACTCCCAGGTGAGCGGGCTGACAGACTCTGCAGGTCACAGACGGATGCTCCCAGGTGAGCGGACAGACAGACAGGGTAGGTAACAGGCGGATGCTCCCAGGTGAGCGGACTGGCAGTCAGGGCAGGTAACAGGCAGGTAACAGGTGAGCGCTCCAGGTGAGCAGGCTGGCAGGCTCGGCAGGGAACGGGCAGATAACAGGCTGGCAGGCAGGACGAGGAGTCAGGTTAGCAGCGTGACCTGAGGGCTGAAGCAGAGATCAGAAACTGTGCAACAACTTTGCTCGGGCACCTCCATTTTGGAGGAGGTGCTTTATATATGGGAGGTCCTCCGGCCATTGGCCGGGGACTCCTTAGGACTGCGCGCGCGGTCCCTTTAAGAGAGGGGAAGCGCGCGCGCGCCCTAAGCACAGAGCCCGGGAAGGAGCGCGCGCCAGCAGCAGTGAGGAGGGGAGCGCAGGAGGATGCCGCGCCAGGAGCGGGAAGGTGAGAGGGATGGCGTCTCTGCCTAGCAGTGGGCAGAGACGCCGATGCTACACATTACCACCTGCCCCACGAATACCTTGAACACCAAGCCTATTCCCCCTTCCATCATGACCTAGCTTTTTCCCAGTCATGTTGCTCAGTTAGTGTGGTAGGAGCACGTGATGAGCAACAAAAAAATATATATTTTACTCTGCACCAGTTCTGCACACAGCTGAATTTCAGTACCACAAAATGACAAGGTGAGATATGACATGCTGTGTCACGTTAGCAACAGAAAAAAAAAAGTTGTTTTACTCTGCACACAAATGAATTTCAGCACTACAAAATGACAAGGTGAGCTATGGCGTGCTGTATCATGTTAGCAACATAAAAAAATGATTTTTAAAGGTATACTAGTGCATGTAGTACAATAGAAGCAGTGCATAACAGAGTTCTATGAAATGTGCCCAGCTGTCTTTGTCTGGACCTCACTAATGGCAGAAGAAAAAAAAATCTGCTGGAAGGTCAATTTCACAGCCACACAGGACACTAGCTATCTAAACCATCTGACTTAGAAGCAACCACCTAGCTAACTAGCTAAAATCTCTTATGAATCCAGGAGCAGACCAGGAGTATCCTCTTTTATCTCTTATAGTCACAAAATGATGCTAAAAGAACATCTCTGCTCTTTATATAGGGAGGGATATGTGATTTCAGCTGCCAATGGCACAAGCCCTTGTGTCTGGACATTGTGGATAGTTTCTGCACCCTGATTGGCTAGCCGCAATTTTGCACACATAAAGTTAGGAGAAAAAAAACCATTACAAGCACGCTGCTCCTCTGAGCTCTCCCCACCCCCTCCCCTCATAAAACACGTCCCTTCCCACGCTCATCATATACCACCACTATCCTAGCCAAAGTGATAAAAATACTTTAGTGGCAACGCAATCATTTCCCGCACTTAAACCGACTTTTACCGATTTTAAGAAAAAATCCTCGTGTGTCCGATCACGAATCCGAATGTACCATATTCGCGCCAAATTTGAAATTGCCGATCATTTTTCGAACATATTCGCTCATCTCTATTGGTAATATGTGATCTGGTCATGATGTGGTGGTATTTGTCCCTTGTATGTGTTATTATTCAGTCACTATGTAGTGGTAATATGTGGTCTGGTCATGGTGTGGCGGTATTTGTCTCCTGTATGTGGTATTATTCGATCACTATGTGGGGGTAATATGTGGTCCGGCCATGGTCTAATAGTATTTGTCCCTTGTATTTGTATTATTGATCATTTTAAAAAATGTATGTGACATATTCCATTAAAGAACAATAAATAAAAATCTACTTAAAAAGAGTATTAGGTATTATAACAAATTTTTAATAGGTTAGAGTAGAGTAGGGACATGACAAATAAGTCTACCTTGTCGTGATGGCAGGCATAAAAAATCTTTTGGCCAAAACAAAAGCTGATGGCTGCGTAATATGGTGTTCGATGTGAACTTTTAAAACATTCGGATTTGTGATGGGACACCCCCAATGTTTTTACTGAAAATCGACCCAATTTGGCAAAAGTGCAGGAAATTATTGCGTTTCCGCTACTGTATTTATTAAGAGTCTGACTAGGGTAGTGGTGCTGCATGACGAGCGGGGGAGGAACATGTTTGATGAGGGGAGGGGGTGGGAATGTTCAGAGTAGGCTGTTAATCTTTTTTTTTCCGTAACATAATATGTGCAGATTCCTGCAAGCCAATCTGGGTGCAGGAACCATCCATGACGTCCAGACACAAGGGCTTATGTCATTGGCTGCTAAAGTCACATGTCCCTCTCCATATAAAAAGCTGACATGCTTTTTTAGCGCCATTTTTTCAGTATAACAGCACACAGAGGCTGCTCCTGACACTGGTCCTGGATACTGAGAGATTTGAGATAGTTAGCTAGGCGGTTGCTTCTAAGTCAGATAGTTTAGACAGATAGGATCCTGTGTGGCTTTGAAATCGACCTTCCAGCAAATCAATCGTTTTTGATGTTAGTGTGGTCCAGACAAAGACAGCAGGCAACATTTCAGCATCGAACTCTAATGTCCACTGCTGATATTGTGCTGCATGCAGGAGTACACCTTTGAAACTCAATTTTTTTCTGTTACTACCTGCTACATACAGCAGGCTATATCTCAGCTTGTATTTTTTTTTGCGTTGAAGGTCAGCTGAATCCAGAGGTCTTCCACAGTAAAAAAATGAAAAATGTTTCTGTTATTAATGTGATACAGTAGACCACATCTCAGCTTGAATTTTTTTGGTGCATATATTCTGCAGAATACATGCCTCGTCCACAGTAAAAAAAATCTAATTTCTTCTGTTAGTAACGTGATACAGCAGGCAACATCTCAGTTTGAAATTTTTTGACGCATATATTTTGCTGTATACAGGCCTCCTCCACAGTAAAAGATCTAATTTCTTCTGTTACTAACATGATACAGCAGGCCACATCTCTGCTTGTAATTTTCTGGTGGTGAAATTCAGCTGTATCCAGAGCTCTTCCACAGTAAAGAAAATCAAATTTGTTCTGTTACTAACATGATACAGCAGGCCACATTGTTATTTTTTGACGCATATATTCTGCAGTATTCAAGCCTCATCCACAGTAAAAAATCTAATTTCTTCTGTTACTAATGTGAAACAGCAGGCCACATCTCCACATGTAATGTTTTGGTGCTGACATTGTTCTCCATACAAGGGTTCACATGATAAAATCTAACTTTATTGCTTTACTACCGTGCTACATTAAGCAGGCCATATTTTAGCTCTAAATTCTTTGGTACTGATATTGCTCTCTATACAAGGATTTACATGATAAAATCTAACTTTGTTGTCTTAGTACCGTGCTACATAAAGAAGGCCACATTTTAGCTTTAAATTCTTTGGTGCTGATATTGTACTCCATACAGTGATTCATATGATAAAATCTAACTTTGTTGTCTTACTATCATGCTACATACAGCAGGCCACATTTCAGCTTTAAATTCTTTAGTGCTGATATTGTTCTCCATACAGGAGTTTACGTGATAAAATCTAATTTTTTTTGTCTTACTACCGTGCTACAAATAGCAGGCCACATTTCAGTTTTCATTTTTTTTTGGTGCTGATATTGTTCTCCATGCAAGTGAACTTCTGATAAAATCAAAATTTGCTGTCTTACTACCGTGCTACAGAAACCATGCCACATTTCAGCTTCTAATTCTTTGATGCTGATATTCGGCTCCATACAGGGGTTCACATTATAAAATCTAAATTTTTGCTGCTACTACCATGCTACATAAACCAGGCCACATCTGAGCTTGTAATTGCTTCACTCTGATATTCTGCTGTATCCAGGGCTTCACATTAGAAAATCAATTTTTTTCTGTTACTACCGTGGTACATAAACAAGGCCACATCTGAGCTTGTAATTGTTTTGGCCTGAGATCCTGCTGTATCCGGGGCTCCACAGTAGAAAACATTATTTTTTTCTGTTACTTCCGTGCTATATAAACAAGGCCACATCTGAGCTTGTAATTGTTTTGTGCTTAGATTCTGCTCTATCCAGGACTCCATATTAGAAAATCTATTTTTTTTCTAGTGCTACTGTGCTACGGAAACCATGGCACATTTTAGCTTTTAATTATTTTGTGCTACTATTGTGCTCCATCTAGAAGTCCACATTTCACAATCTAAATTTTTGTGCTAATAACATGGTCCAGAAACCAGGCCACATTTCAGCATATAAATATTTTGTGCTTATATTGTGCTCCATCCAGGAGTCCAAATTTCAGAATCTAAATTTGTTGTACTAATAATGTGGTCCTGGTCATGCCACATTTCAGCATTGGACAGAGCTTGGAGCAGCATTTCTAGCTTAAACTTTGATGAGTAACAAGTGGATAAGAGACAGGTGTAGGCCTGGTGCTCTGAGAGCTCTGCCAAATTCAGGCAACACACACAAAGGAGACCCAACTTGGAGACCAAACATTTCCAAGAATTATGGGCAGATACCACTAAAGTGGCATAAATTTTTATTTATTTATTTATTATTTATTTTACTCACTTGTATAGAGCCATTAATTCCACAGCGCTTTACAGACATTAGCAATTTCCCCAGAGTAGAAATAGTATAATGGGGCTCTGACAATCCTTCCACTATAGGCAACCCACCAAATGGAGACCCAACTTGGAGTCTCCACATTTCAAAAATTGTTAGTAACATTAGCAGCAGTAGCAACAGCAGGCACAAAAGCCATGACAAAGGAGTCACACACAGCAATAAGGCAAGATCAATGCAGCACACTAAAAACTACATCATCACCTAGTCTGCTCAGTCTGTGACTGGGGTGCGAAAGTCATTGGAGATCCATGACTTGTTCATCTTGATGAAAGTTAGGCGGTCTGCACTACACTCTGCTGGTGCACGTGCTGGTCTAAAAAATATGTGAAACGACTCACAGAAATTGCTTCTTCCATTTACACTGCTGCTGCTAATGTTTTTGTGTTGAGGACTCGACGTTCCTGGGGTTTGAAGTCTAGAACTGCGATGCATACTGTGTGCCTCACTGCTGTCTTGGGGAGAACCACTCTCAAGATTGACTTCAAGCTTGTTTTGATACTCCAGGGGGGAAGCATCTGGCAAAATTAACTCTCCTACCATGGATCGAACAGAGTGGCAACCCAGTAGTCAGCAGTATTTTTAATCCGAACAATAAGGGCAACAATCATGTTGCAGATAGGGCAACAAGAAGGCACTCATGGGTCAGTCTCTTTAATGAGGTCCAATTCCAAGTGTGTTGGTGGTGGGATAACACTCAACCTTGCTTTCTCTGTCCCCTCCCACTAACCAAGGACAACCAAAAGGGGATCATTATCCTCTTTATCTCCTAACTGTTGCGTGCCCATCACCACTTCCTCATCGCCCTCCTCCATTTGTTCCTCAGCTCCTGCACCTTCACTAATACTTTGTATGATACCATAAGCCCCCCTTGATCACTGTAATCCACCCTCCCATGGCAACCGCCTGTGCTACGACAGTCCGGAACTTAGAGATATTGTTATCCTTCCGTATCTTCCTCTGCTTCCTCCTCTTCCTCCTCTTCCCCTGTGACCACCACCTCCTCCCACTGACTATTCAAAGTGTGCTCCAGCATGTAGATGACCATAATATTGATGCTGATGCAGTCATCATCAGCGCTAACCATCTTAGTAGCCATTTCGGAAATGTGCGGAAGGGTGCAGAGGTCCTTCTTCTGTGTCCACTCTACAAGTGTGATTTGCACCATGCCCGTACTGCGTTGGCCCAGGCTACGCAAAATGACATGCTGCACCAGGGCTCAACGCTGCTGCCACAGTCGTTAAACCATGTGTAGAGTTTAATTTGAAGTTGAACAAAGTCGGCACATCGCATCAACCGGTAAACCGGTATCCTGAAAGATCGCCATAGCAGTGCAAGTTGATGATCCGCAGGTTGACAATGGCGGAAGTGAGCACACAGCAACCGTGGTTTCTGCAGCAGTGCATCCAGGCTGGGATAATGGCTGAGAAATTGGTGTGCCACCAGGTTGAGGATGTGAGTCATGCCACCACCAGGTTCGCACCGTTATCGCATATGACTTTTCCTGGCTCCATGTTCAGTGGAGACAGCCATTACTCAAACTCAGCCTGTATAGCTGTCCACAACTCTTGAGCTGTATGACTGCGATCTCCAAGGCATACTAATTTAAACACTGCCTGATTGCGGTGGCCGCTCAGTACAGAAGGGAGGTAGATTCTCTCTGCACTGTTGGAACGCGTGCCTCAGAGGTTGAGGGCCCAGGTAAAGGTTCTAGAGGAGGTGGTGGAGGAAGTGTTAGATACAAAGGTTTGTCCAGCAAAGCCTAGGGGATTCCAAGACTTGGTGTCTAGTGGTTTAGTTTTCCATCCCTGGTGTGTAGTGGTTTAGTTATCCAACCCTATGTGTTTAGTAGTTTAATTCTCCAACCCCTGTTGTCTATTAGTTTAGTTCTCCATCTTCTGGTGTTTAGTGGTTTAGTTCTCCAACCCTAGCTGTTTAGTAGTTTAGTTCTTCAACTCCTGAGGTCTAGTAGTTTAGTTCTCCATCTTCTGGCTGATAGTGGTTTAGTTCTCCATTCCCAAGCACCCTGCAAGCCTTAGGGATTCCAAGACTTGTGGAGAAGCCCATTCCCCACCTGCCCCCACAGCCACCAGAGTCCATGCTTGCTTGTCCAGGTGTCAGTGGTGAAATGCACCCTGTCAGATATAGATTTTTTCAAAGAACGGGTGATGTCTGCAACATGCTGGTGTAGTGTAGGTCTTCTTCATCTGTCTTAGAGAAGTAATGGCAACTGGGCAACTGGTACTGGGAGACTGCGACGGCCATCAGCTTTCAGAAAACGTCTGTATCCACCAGGCGGAAAGACAGCATTTCCGTGGTCAACAGATTGGAGGTGGTGAAATTCGGCATGTGTAGGAGGAAACAATATTTTACGCCACCACAATTGCAGGACCGAGGGCTGGTTGCTGTGCTGAGAGAACGTGGAGTAGGGTGAACACAACAAACTTCTGGACTGTGAGAGAGGTGCAGGCAGAAATGTTATAGTGGATTGAGAAAGATGTGGTGTGCTTGGTGTCAGCGATCAGTCAAAAACAGCAGGCATGTCCACTTCTGTAACAGCTGATGGGCTCTCACTTATCCATACTGTAGCGGGTAAACAAGTGAAGATTCTGTAGCCAGAGACCTGTGTGAGACTTGGCGGATGAAGATGCAGAAGTTGCGGTTGATGGGGCAGCCGGTGGTTAGCGAGGCCCGCTAGTCTGCTTTTTAGCACAGTAAGATTCCCAGTCTAACGCATGTTGATCATGCATGTGCCAGTTCATGCATGTACTAGTCAAATTATTGCAATTTTTGCCTCTACTCAGTCGTTTTTAACAATGTTGGCAAATAATGTGAGTTGTATCATGCTTTGATGTCTCCAAAAAGACCCAGGCTAGGCAACCCTTGCCGGCCCTGCGAACTGCAGGCCCACAGCACAGTAGTAGCTGTGGATGCAGTGCTTATCGTTTTTGCATCACTCAGTGTCTGTGCAGGAAGCCACAACGTAACCTCTCATCTTCCACCTTCTCCACCTTCTCTGCTGAGCTACTCAGCTGGGTGCCTCTAGGTTCACACCAAGTGGAATTTACAACATCATCATCATCCTATCTGTTCTCCCACTCCTCACCCTGAGAGTCACCCTCCTCCTCTTCCTGCCCTGACAGCACAGTAGAGTCCGCGTGCACATCAGGTATCTGAGTCTCACCAGTATCACTGAATTCATCCTCTTTCCACCATCTCACTCAAGCCCCCCAACTGACCTATCCATCAAAGTTAATGGCGGCCCGCTCTTCCCAGTCCAGCAAGGTTGACTTTGATCTCTCCTTCAACCCTGAAATCCAAGCCCTTTCCACTTCCTGAAGACTCCAAGTTCAAAATATCTCCCGGATTTGCACATTTTTCAACCATGAATCTGTAAAAACACTAGTGCACACCCTTATCATCTTCTGCCTCGACTACTGCAACCTCCTGCTCTGTGGCCTCCCTTCTAACACTCTCGCACCCCTCCAATCCATGCTAAACTCTGCTGGCCGACGAATGCACCTGTCACCCCACTATTCCCTGGCTTCTCCCCTCTGTCAATCCCTGCCCTGGCTCCAGATTGCCCAGAGACTTCAATTGAAAATCCTAACTTTAGCATACAAAGCCATCGAAAATCTGTCTTCTCCATATATCTGTGACTTAGTCTCCTGGTACTTACCTGCGCGCAACCTCCGATCCTCACAAGATCTTGTTCTCTACTTCCCTCTTATATCCTCTTCCCACAATCGCATACAAGATTTGTCCTGTGCATCTCCCCTACTCTGGCACTCTCTACCCCTACACCTCAGACTCTCACCTACCATGGAAACCTTCAAAAGGAACCTGAAGACCCACCTCTTCTGACAAGCATACAACCTGCAGTAATCCTCGCTCCATAATACTGCTGCACACAGGGCTGCCACCAGGAATTTCAAGACCCCATACTGGCAAAATTTTCGAGCTCCCTTGATACTCCACCTCAGCTCCGCCCCCATGACAAGGTAGACTCTTCTGGCTAGGGCCTACTCTAATCAATTAAACATTTCTTAAAATATTCAATACTCTTTTTATGTATATTTTTCTTTATTTTTCTTTAAAGGAATGTGTCACATACATTTTGTAAAACGACCAATAGTACCATATACAAGGAACAAATACTGCCACACCATGACTAGACCACATATTACCACCACATAGTGACCAAATAATACCACATACAAGGAACAAATACCACCACACCATGACTAGACCACATATTACCACCACATAGTGACTGAATAATACCATATACAAGGAACAAATACTGCCACACCATGACTAGACCACATATTACCACCACATAGTGACCAAATAATACCACATACAAGGAACAAATACCACCACACCATGACTAGACCACATATTACCACCACATAGTGACTGAATAATACCATATACAAGGAACAAATACCACCACACCATGACTAGACCACATATTACCTCCACGTTGTGACTGAATAATACCACATATAAGGAACAAATAACGCCACACTATGGCCAGACCACATATTACCACCACATAGTGACTGAATACTACAATACTGATCATTAATAAAAAAACGCAATACTAACATTAACATAAGTTCCATTATACACAGGAGCTCTGCACATAGTAGTATAGTGTACCAGTGACATTATACAAATGAGCTCTGTATATAGTGTCAGTGTACAGGTAATACAGGGATCACCGGTGACATTATACACAGGAGCTTTGTATTGAATGCAATGGGATTCAGATATGTTCGTCAAACTGTTCGACAAATTGTTTGGCGAACCTCGGAGAGTTTGCCGATCTGAAACGAATTGAACCTTGAGAGGTTCGCTCATCTCTAGTGAGGACGTGGTGCAGAAGTTGATTTTCCAAGAGTGGACGATTTGACTGTGAAAGGTTCGAGGGGTGGAGGAGGAGCTGGAGTGGAAGTGGAGCTGGGTTGAAGCATGGGCAGAGTCTCAAGGGGGCCCAAAAATGTTGCCAGTATGGGGTCCTAAAATTCTTGGTGGCTGCCCTGCTACCAGTATACAGGACCCAGACGGGGCATTGGTTCTTAAATTATATGGTTTGTGTATAGGTGGAGATATGTGAGGAATGTCCTGGAAAAGCAGTAACCCAAAGTGGTCTCTGCTACATTTTGCAGGGACGAGTTATGGATATAAAAAGAGGTCGTAGTGGTCTGGGAAAAATGGACAAGAAAAGAGAAAATTAATGTGACTGGTTAATATCTGTATGAGAGTTGTTAGGTAGCGCTATTCATCACTCTGAGGAGCACTCGCTTCACCGGGTCAATCAAAGCACACATGCAACGTTTTCCGGTAATATGAAGACCAGCAGTTTATTACACCTCATAAACTGTTTATAACATAGTCCAACTCAGTGGCTAGCAGGAATGTTACACATGTAATATCCTAGAGCCTTTTCAGTGGCAGCTATGCCTGCTTGGCTTCAGATACAGACTTCAGCAAGGTACAGCATCAATATTCACTTAAAGCGCCGATTTACCTTTGCCGGGTCTCAGCTGCTTCTATCAGCTCTGTTCTGCCACAGCTGTGGCTTTAAGGCTCCCCAGATGTAGTCTCCAGGCCACGTGCCTTCCAAGTCTACTGGTATCTCAGAGACAGGGATCCAGCCTCTTGCCTTTCAGGCTAGTGGAGTCCCAGACACAGGGACCAGGCTTCTTGCCTCACCAGGCCTCTCTCCCTCTGTTTCAAAACCACCAGGATTTATATATCCTTCTGTGCACACAGGACCTGTGATGATGTCACAGTCATGTGATCAGTCACTTGAGGGAGAGGTAAATGGTCAGCCAGAACACACCCCCTGGACATTTTAGCAATGCAGCAATCCGCTGCATTACAGGGTACATACAGGTGCATCTCATTAAATTAGAATATCATCAAAAAGTAAATTTATTTCAGTTCTTCAATACAAAAAGTGAAACTGATATATTATATAGAGTCATTACAAATAGAGTGATCTATTTCAAGTGTTTAGTGTTTATTTCTGTTAATGTTGATGATTATGGCTTACAGCCAATGAAAACACAAAAGTCATTAACTCAGTAAATTAGAATAATTAACAAAAAACACATAAAAAGGCTTCCTAAGCATTTAAAAAGGTTCCTTAGTCTTTTTCAATAGGCTCCACAATTATGGGGAAGACTGCTGACTTGACAGATGTCCAGAAGGCAGGCATTGACACTAAGTAAATGCAAAGTCAATTTTGCATTTCATTTGGAATTCAAGGTCCCATTGCAGAGATTAACCTGCTGCCAACAAAATAAGATATCCTCTGCGGCGTCTTTATTCTAAAACTAAACAAGCCCAACTTCCAACCTCGGCCTTCCATCCCGTGTAATAATCTAGTTGACTGCATCTGAACTGACTCTAACTTTTGAATATCTTTTTTAAAATGTGAACCCAAAACTGTACTCCCTATTCTCGATGTGGCCTTACAAGTGATTTACAGAGGTGTAATAATACATTTAGATCATAGGATTTTATCTATCTTTTTATACACCCTAAAATTTTGTTTGTTTTTGCAGCTGCTGCTTTACATTGAGTACTGCTGCTCAGCTTACTTGTAACCAGAAAACCCAGAGCCTTCTCCTGTTCTGTAGTCCCTAGTATATTTCCATTTAGTGTACATGTATCAATATGATTACTCTGGCCACGATATGTGTTGAGCGATACCTTCCGATATCGGGAAATATCGGATTGGATCGGACCGATAGCCAAAAAATATCGGATATCGCCGATTCCGATACCGGAAATCAATGCAAGTCAATGGGACACAAATATTGGAATGAAAATAAACCCTTTCTTTCCTTGTAGGTTAATTCTACATGAAGGAAAACAACTAAGAATAATGTAGAATGTATTGGGGGAGGTGGGGGAAACAATAAAGGCATAGAGGGTTAGCCCAATCAAATGGAATAGCAGGAATTAATATTTTTTTTAAGATGTTCTGAGTTACGGAAATATTGACTATGTTAAATTTTTTTATATTTTGTCAGATATTTATGTTTCACTACTTCCATGCTCTTCACCTTCTTTTTTACTTCTCCCACACTTTCTCCTTCATCATCCTCAGCATCAGCATCTTTTTCATCAACTTCTTCTTCACCTTCTTCATCTTCTTCTTCTTCACCTTCTTCGTATTATTCTTTTTTTTTACATTCTTCATATTCTTCTTATTCAACTTTTATTCTTCTTCATATTCTACTTCTTCATCTTCTTCATATTCTTCCTCTTCATCATTCTTATTTGTGACAGGTATTCCTGTAGTTGTTATCTATAAAAGTTTGAACATTACACCTTTCGTTCTGCCCGTCACAAAAGATTTACAACAGGATTTGTCCGCGTTCAGTTTGGCCTGCAGCAGCAGGTCTTTTCCAGGGGCACCACGAGGAGGAACGGACTCACCCCCATACACTGCTTAGTCATCTTCTGCTTATAATTTAGATAATATCTTTTGCTCTGATTTTTAGTCTTATGCTTAATGTTCTTCCGCTTTTTGTTCTGCAGCTTCTTGTACTTCTGCTTCTTGGTTTTCTGTCTCTTGTTCTTCTGTATCTTGGTGGTTGTCTTCTTGTTCTTTGTCCTCTTTGTCATCTTCTTCAGGGTCATCTTCTTGGTCTTCTTCGGGGTGGTCTTCAGGGTCGTCGCCTTCAGGGTTGTCATCTTCGGGGTCCTCGTCTTCTTCGGGGTGGTCTTCAGGGTCCTCATCTTCAGGGTCGTCGTCTTCGGGGTCCTCGTCTTCTTCGGGGTGGTCTTCAGGGTCATCGTCTTCAGGGTCGTCGTCTTCGGGGTCGTCATCTTCGGGGTCCTCGTCTTCTTCGGGGTGGTCTTCAGGGTCGTCATCTTCAGGGTCATCATCTTCGGGGTCCTCGTCTTCTTGGGGGTGGTCTTCAGGGTCCTCGTCTTCAGGGTCCTCATCTTCGGGGTCCTAATCTTCGGGGTGGTCTTCAGGGTCGTCGCCTTCACTGTCGACGTCCTCGGGGTCCTCGTCTTCTTCGGGGTGGTCTTCAGGGTCCTCGTCTTCAGGGTCCTCGTCTTCTTCGTGGTGGTCTTCAGGATCCTCGTCTTCAGGGTTCTCGTCAGGGAGATCCAGAGTGATTACCAAGAACCATTTCATAAAGCTTGAACTTGGAAATGTAGCAGAAGGTACAAGAAGGCTGAGGAACTGCCGAGAACCAGCTGATGGTACTGGAACCCGGATTGGTAGCAGAAGGTACAAGAGCCAATGGAACTACCGAGGACCAGCTGACGGTACTGGAACTCGGTTACTAAGCAGGAGGTACCTGTGCCAGAAAGCACTACCAAGGACCAGCAGACGTTGGTGGAACTTGGATACCGAGAAGGAGGCACCTAAGCCAAAGGCACTGCCGAGAACCAACTGACGGTACTGGAACCCGGATGGGTAGCAGAAGGTACAAGAGCAAATGGAACTACCAAGGACCAGCTGACGGTACTGGAACCCGGATGGGTAGCAGAAAGTACAAGAGCCAATGGAACTACCGAGGAACAACTGACGGTACTGGAACTCGGTTACTAAGCAGGAGGTACCTGTGCCAAAAGTACTACCAAGGACCAGCAGACGTTGGTGGAACTTGGATACCAAGAAGGAAGCACCTAAGCTAAAGACACTGCCGAGAACCAGCTGACGGTACTGGAACCCAGATGGGTAGCAGAAGGTACCCATGAAAAAAAAAGTTGCAAGGCCACGAGCCGGCCGCAGTTACCGAAACCCACAGTCCTACAGGGGGTGCTTGTCTTATTGGCACTATGGAACCAGCCTTCATTGCCAGATCCCGCAGCCCACATAGGAGTCACCTAAACTGTAGGCACCATAGAGTCGGCTAACCCGACCGCAACACGACAGGACAACGCATTGGAGGCAAAGTGACGTTGACACTACCCGGAAACAGCTGGCATGCTGGAACCCGGCTGGGCAGGAGGGAGTACCCATGCCAAAGACACTGTCGAGAACCAGCTGACGGTACTGGAACCCGGATGGGTAGCAGAAGGTACAAGAGCCAATGGAACTACCGAGGACCAGCTGACGGTACTGGAACTCGGTTACTAAGCAGGAGGTAACTGTGCCAGAAAGCACTACCAAGGACCAGCAGACATTGGTGGAACTTGGATACAGAGAAGGAGGCACCTAAGCCAAAGGTACTGCCGAGAACCAGCTGACGGTACTGGAACCAGGATGGGTAGCAGAAGGTACCCATGAAAAAAAATGTTGCAAGGCCGCGAGCCGGCCGCAGCTCCAGAAACCCACAGTCCTACAGGGGGTGCTTGTCTTATTGGCACTATGGAACCAGCCTTCATTGCCAGATCCTGCAGCCCACATAGGAGTCACCTAAACTGCAGGCACCATAGAGTCGGCTAACCCGACCACAACACGACAGGACAACGCATTGGAGGCAAAGTGACGTTGACACTACCCGGAAACAGCTGGCGTGCTGGAACCAGGCTGGGCAGGAGGGAGTACCCGTGCCAAAGACACTGCTGGAAAACAGCTGGCGGTGCTGGAACCCAATACTAAAAACAGAGTGCAGCCAGAGGCCTAATTGGAGCAAGTTTAAAATCAGTAGTAGTGTGAATGTGGACAGAGCAGGAGAAATTGCCGTACACACAGCAGGGGAACAGCTGACGTTACTGAACCCCAATAACACGGCAGCAAGTGTTGACTGTGCAGACGGCACTTCTGAGCGCCAACTGGAGGTGTTGGAGCTCAGGGATAATACTGAAAACAGAGGAGCCAGAGGTGTAATTGGAGCAACTTTAAAATCTGTAGTAGTGTGAATGTGGACAGAGCAGGAGAATTTGCCGGACACACAGCAGGGGAGCAGCTGACGGTACTGAACCCCAATAACACGGCAGCAAATGTTGACTGTGCAGACGGCACTTCTGAGCGCCAACTGGCGGTGTTGGAGCTCAGGGATAATACTGAAAACAGAGGAGCCAGAGATGTAATTGGAGCAACTTTAAAATCTGTAGTAGTGTGAATGTGGACAGAGCAGGAGAATTTGCCGGACACACAGCAGGGGATCATCTGACATTACTGAACCCCAATAACACGGCAGCAAGTGTTGACTGTGCAGACGGCACTTCTGAGCGCCAACTGGCGGTGTTGGAGCTCAGGGATAATACTGAAAACAGAGGAGCCAGAGATGTAATTGGAGCAACTTTAAAATCTGTAGTAGTGTGAATGTGGACAGAGCAGGAGAATTTTCCGGACACACAGCTGGGGATCAGCTGACGTTACTGAACCCCAATAACACTGGAGCAAGCGTTGACTGTGCAGATGGCACTTCTGAGCAGCAACTAGCGGTGTTGTAGCCCAGGGTAAATACTAAAAACAGAGGAGCCTGAGGTGTAATTGAAGCAAGTTTTAAGTTAGTAGTTGTCACGGGTGTGTCGCCTCGAAGATCGTCACGATTACACAGCCTGACTTCTCGCAGCTGAGTTTTTGGTGTTTTGTGTTTTTCGGCAGTGAGGGAGTTAACTCTCTTTCTCTGTGCTAGACGAGGTCCAGCCTCGCCCAGCTGCAATCAATGCTGCAGTAGTGGGACTCCTTCAAATGCCTGCCGGTCTGTGAGGGAAGTGTCGGTGAAAGTGTGACACCCCAGGGGTCTGGTTGCCACAGTGATAGAGATATTACGTCTGAGAGCAGGTGGGAGGTCTCTTGGTCAGGGATCCTATGCATGCCACACCTCCTGCCCAGTCCTGGGAGGGAAAGAACTTCCCCTATATAAACCTAGGGCTGAGGCAGGGTTAGTGAGTAGAGAAGAAATAGAGACAGAGAAGCAGATATAGGAAAAGAACATCAGGAGCTCTGTGGGAGCAGTACTACAAGGAGTCAGGGGCTGGCAGCTGCAGAGCTCGCCCTGACTGAAAAGTTATCACCGGACCCGGAGTCCGAGGCTGTGGGGACTAACTCCTATCCAGCAGCAGAAACCGACCGGCAGGGGATTGCAGGTCCTCTGGCCCAGAAACCCGAAGGCACGGTCACACGCGTGGGACCAGCACCGCCGTCGTGGAGCGGAAGCTACTAGAAGGCCCCGAGTCACCGGCCATACGGGTGAGCACCACACGGTACACTCAGGGACGTGGGCTACTTATACCCGCTTCTAGCAAGGTAGCCAGAAGAGTATTGTTAGTTTGGGAGGCCTACAACTCCGCCTGGCCAGGGGAGATCCAATCTGCTCAAGGACTGACCAGGCCCCAATCGCTAGCCAGTACTCCGGGAGGGTCTATCGTTGTCACCAGTAAAGACCCTGAACTACACCGTACCGTCTCCGAGTGGTTCCTGCTACCCCCATCATCCACGTCGGCTGCCCTGAGGCCATACCCCTCCCGTTGGGGGTTATACTATCACGCTGCACAATCCTACCACCGGCCTCAGCGGTCTGCCCTGCAGCAGCAGCTCCTTAGCTGTACTCAACGGGTGGCGTAGTCGTCCAACATCTACCGCTAATACAGCGCCACTTAGTCTGACTCCCTGGGCACGGACCGGATCACCGCCACGAGACTACAACCCTCAAGAGATCCGGCTCCGGGTAAGCTCCCGCGTGCGCAACGCAGCGCGACACAGGCCCAGGGGCGCGTCAACTTTTGGCGTAGTCGGCAGGATTCCGCAACCACCGGGTACTGCGTGCCTGAAAAAAAGAGACTTTTAAACTTACCATCGGTGAAGATTCCCGCCATCCGGCGCCATCTTCAGCCTTCTTCCCGCCATCGGTGAAGATTCCTGCCATCCGGCGCCATTTTCAGCCTTCTTCCCGCCTTCCGTGGAGTTTTCCCGCCGTTGGACGCCATCTTGAAGACGCCGCGCGGGAAGAAGAGGGGCGTGGACTCCGAAAGCGCGCGAGAACTGAAGCCCCGCCTCACGTCCGGACGTTGCGTAAGGTCCTGGAAGGAGCCCAGCAGACGCGACGGAAGGTCCTCAACCCTGACGATCCACTGCGGAGCCGCGGCCTACGGAAGAGGATCATCGCAAGGTAGGCCACGGTCCACTAGGGGGGAGAAGGATGTCGGATACGGAGGAGAGCTTCACCGCTTCAACCCCCGCCAGCGCCACCGCTGTTGCGGTCATGCCTTTCACCATGCCCTATATCCCGGGGGCAGCCTGGCTACCCCAGTACTCAGGGGAGTCACATACCCTGCATGACTTTAGAGAAAAGCTGGATAGCCTCTTCCAGGTGTACCCCATCACAGAGGAGCAAAAAGTGAGCATCCTGGTGGCCCAATTAACCGGGGCAGCCCAAAGGGAGGTAAAGTCCTGGCCACCTGGGGGGAGGACTGTCGCAGGGATACTAACCCGGCTGAGGGACACCTTTGATACCCGCACCTCAGCCGAGATCAAGCTTAGATTCTACGGGTGCAAACAGCGGGCACATGAGAGTATAAGGGACTATGCCCTGAACCTACAAGAGGCCCTGAGAGCCATTAAGCAGACCGACCCTGACGGCGTGGGAGACGAGGACAGGCTGTTGACTGAACAATTTATAGAGGGTTTATATTGCAATGCCCACCGAACCCAGTTGCGGGCAATGGCCTTACAGGACCCTCATCTGGGATTTGCACAGTTCAAGGACAGAGCCATCCGGGTGCTTCGAGAACTGGCACCAGGTGGCGTTGTGACCCCCAGACGCCCCACTGCCACTTACCACCAGGAGGCGGCGCCCTTGTCGGCAGGGCCTGTGGGGGCTGATGCGCAGGCTTTGAACAATGACCCGGCTCCAGACCTGCACCATCAGGTCCAAGAGCTAGCTAAAAGCGTTGCTGCGCTAACCCGAACTGTGCAGTCTTTACAGGTTTCCACTCCAGGGAAGATCCAGCTGGCATCCGGACCGGAGGACATCCCGTGGCGTCGACCAAGGAGGACCCCACCGGCCAGAGGAAGCCCCAGCGACCGATACAACGAGGACGGACGACCCATCTGCCGCCGCTGCAATCAACCCGGACATATGGCAAGGTACTGTCCTTTAAACTGGCACAACCTGGGGTAGAGGGCCAACCCCCAGGAAAAAGATCACCAGGCCCATCGAACTGGCGCGACAAATATGTGGGAGGACGTCCAGTCTTACCCGTGGTACTGGATGGCATTCCTATGAGTGCCCTACTGGACACCGGGTCACAGGTTACCACCATCCCGTACGTGCTCTTCAAGCAGTACTGGAATGATTCGGATATCACCCGCTACCCTGACGATGACTTGAGTATCATCGCCAGCAATGGTCAGCCCGTGCCACAGATTGGATTTAAAGAGGTGACCATTAAAATCGGTAGAGTCGAACTGGCAGCACAGGGACTGATCATTGTAGACATTGACAAACACGAGAGTCACCCAAAGATAACTCTAGGAACTAATGTAATTGAAAATTGTCTTGCAGAGGTGATTTTCCTTTTACAGCAGGTTGCCAAGAACGCCAGCTCCGGCCAGCAGCGAGTGCTCCAGAAAGAGATCCGGGCACTGATGCGACGGCAACAGCTAGAACTCTCCGGTGGTGAGATTGGTAGCGTGCGAATGTGTGACCCTTTCCCTATTGCCATGCCCCCGAAAAGTGAAATGATGATTTGGTGCCGGGCAGCTATTGGTCTGAGAGGTAGAGATTACCAGGCAATGGTAGAACCAGTTTACTCAGACAGTAGGCCCACCATTTTTACAGCACGGGGGGTGGTCAATGTACGCCATGGGAGGGTGCCCGTTCGCATAATAAATATCGGGAAGAGGGAAGTGTACCTGCCCCGGTATGCCACGCTAGCCAAATTGTATACCATCAATCAAGATTCCATACAGTCCGTAGAACCCTTGCCTCCATCTTCCCCGGAGGAAGGTAAAGGCTCTCAGAAAACAATGGAGGACTGGTGTCAGCAACTACATTTGGGTACTGACTCCACTCCCTCACACCAGAAACAGGGAGTCTATCGGGTGGTTCAAGAGTACGAGAGAGTGTTTAGTAAACACCCGTTAGACTTCGGGCGAGTCAAGGGGGTAGAACACCACATCCCCACGGGAGACCATCCTCCCATAAAAGAGAGGTATCGACCCGTACCCCCTGCACACTACCAACACGCCAAGGGGATGCTTAGAGACATGAAGGAGGCTGGGGTGATCAGGGATAGCTGTAGCCCCTGGGCAGCTCCACTAGTCTTAGTCAAAAAGAAAGACAACACCATGAGGATGTGTGTAGATTACCGGAAAATCAACCGTATCACACACAAGGATGCGTACCCCTTACCAAGGATAGAGGAGTCTTTGGCTGCTTTAAGATCTGCTAACTTCTTCTCTACCTTGGATCTCACTAGTGGGTACTGGCAGGTTCCTGTAGCAGAGGCGGACCGGGAGAAGACCGCATTCACCACCCCGATGGGACTTAGCGAGTTTACCTGCATGCCGCCCGGACTCTACAACGCACCAGGAACCTTCCAACGATTAATGGAGTGCTGTCTGGGCCACAGAAACTTCGAGACGGTCCTGCTGTACCTGGACGATGTCATCGTATATTCCAAGACGTATGAGGACCACCTGAAACACCTGGCGGAAGTGTTCGAAGCTCTGGCAAGCTACGGCCTAAAGGTGAAACCCTCCAAGTGTCACCTCCTGAAACCAAAGGTGCAGTACCTGGGACACGTGGTGAGCGCTGATGGAGTGGCTCCCGACCCTGATAAGATCACCGCAATTAAGGAATGGCCAAGTCCCTCCAGTGTAAAGGAAGTGCGGCAGTTCCTCGGGTTGGTAGGCTATTACCGCAGATTCATCCCCGGTTTCACCAAAAAGGCAGCTCCTATGCAGGACCTCCTGATAGGCCAGTCCCGGAAGGCCAAGAACCAGAAGCCGCCCTTCAAATGGGAGAAGTTAGAAGAAGAGTCCTTCCGCCAGCTGAAGATGGCCCTCACGGGGGATGAAATCCTTGCGTACCCTGATTACAGCCAGCCCTTTATCCTCTACACCGACGCAAGTAACATCGGGCTAGGAGCCGTACTGTCCCAGATCCAGCAGGGGAAAGAATGAGTAATCGCTTACGCTAGCCGAAAACTGCGACCCACCGAAAGAAACCCTGAGAATTACAGCTCATTTAAGCTAGAGTTCCTGGCAGTGGTGTGGGCAGTCACCGAACGCTTTAAGCACTACCTCGCTTCTTCCCGGTTCACCGTGTACACGGATAGCAACCCGTTGACACACCTGGACACGGCAAGACTCGGTGCCCTAGAGCAGAGATGGATGGCCCGTCTGTCCAACTACGAGTTCACAATCAAATACCGGGCAGGACGCTCCAATACCAACGCGGACGCCCTGTCCAGGATGCCAAACCTACCGGACGTAGGAGAAGATCCAGAGGGACTGGAAGAAGTCGAACTCCCCGCGTTCCACCGTCATGGGACTATCCAGTATTCCCATCGGGTAAGGAGTAAGCAAGCCGCTACGTTTAACCCCTTGCCTCACTACGACTGGGAGGAAACGCAAGACAGTGACCCTGCCGTCCGGCTGGCAAAAGAGATGCTGACTCGGCCAGAGGCTCGCCTTGACCCAGACGCTCCGGAGGAAGCCAAGCAACTGTGGGCTGAGAAGAGTCGACTGTTCCTTTACAAGGGGAAGTTGTGCCGCAGAATGGTTAACTCCCGGATGCATGAACTAATCTGGCAAGTAGTGGTGCCACGGAGAGACGCAGCCATGGTGATGGAGGCATACCACGACGGGGCTGGACACTTCGGATGGAAGAAGCTGGAGTTCCTGCTGCGTGGGCGGTTCCACTGGGTAGGCATGAGGGGAACCATCGAGAGGTGGTGCAGAGACTGTGGCCCGTGCAACCTAAGAAGGAAGGACCGTGCCAGCCAGAAGACTCCCCTGCAGTCCATCGTCACCCGGCAGCCGTTGGAACTGGTAGCCTTGGATCATGTAAAACTGACCCCAAGCAGAAGTGGCTACGTCTACGCGTTAACCATTGTGGATCATTACTCCCGGTTCTTGGTTGTCGTCCCTGTCAAGGACTTAACGGCTCAAACAGCAGCTAGAGCCTTTCAGCAGCACTTCTGCCGTCCACACGGGTACCCGGACCAAGTGCTGACGGACCAGGGACCTGCCTTTGAAGCGGAGGTCTTCCAGGAATTCTGCAATCTGTATGGCTGCCGGAAGATAAGGACGACACCCTATCATCCGCAAACTAATGGACTTTGTGAGAAAATGAACCAGGTGGTAATGGATCTCCTGAAAATGTTGCCCCTGGAAGAACGCAGTCTGTGGCCTGAGTAGCTGCCCGATCTGGTGGACCTATACAACCACATCCCGGTAGGTTCCACCAACTGTACCCCGGCTTACCTAATGAGGGCAAGACCTGGTAAGTTACCTGTTGACCTGGAAATGGGAGTCCTGACACCCGAGGACACTTCACCAGAAGCAGACTGGGACACAGAGAGGCAGCAGCAGTACCGGAAAGTACAGGAGAGCGTGGAGCGAAGTCTCTGTCAGGCTAGGGAAAGACAAGAGAAAACTTACAACCAGTATGCTCCCGCTGTTCCCCTGGTACCCGGAGAGCAGGTCTTGAAGAGGAAAAGACGGCTCCACAAGTTGGACGACCAGTGGGAGAAGGACCCGTACACCGTACTGCCCTCAAGCCACGAGAACCCGAAAGTCTGTACCATCAGTAAAGACGGAGGGGAGACCATAGCCATTGTATCCCAGGATCACCTGAAGAAGTGTCCTGAACAGCTACGGAACCCTGAAGAGGAACAAGAAGACCATCGACCCGTAGAGGAAAGGGAGGATATGGTTAGTACTGTGCTCGGAGACTTCCCTCGGTCCTGGACTCAAGTCAATGGTGCAGTTGTGGTACCCGTCCTCACGTTCCTCCAACCAGCATCCCAAGTGCCTACGGAGCAACAGGTAGAGCTGGAAGAGCAGCCGGTCCAGGAGGCAGAAGACTCCACACAAGCAGAACAGGAGGATCAACCCTCTGCTTATAGTGAACCTGCCGTACCCCTAGTGAGCCAAAGAGCCGGTAGACAGCTGCCCAGTTTACCCTTGACAGCTCCTACACCCTGTAGTTCAGGGCTAGACAGTCAGCTCCGTAGGTCCACTAGGGCCACTAGAGGCCAGTTATCCGCACGTTGGAGGATTTGAAGTGTATAAATTGTTTTATTTGTGGTTACCTGTTTTTCTTGCTGCTTGTGTATAATTATATGTTTCTAGTTATTTATAGGAGTCCTTGGTGGATTTACCGGGAATCCTTTGTGTATAGTTGGAGCGTAACCCAGGACGGACTAAAGACTGTTAAGGACTCGGGGCAGGACAGACCCCTACTTGGTTACGTCTCCCTGTTTTGGTGAAATGGACACCTTGCTTTTCTTCAAAAACTGCACCCGGTTGCGGACACGCCGTGACCATCTTTATGTGTTTTTCTTATTGTATTATTATTGTTTATACCTTGTTATGTTTTTCTAAAAATATGTTTAGTCCCGGAGTACTAAATTTCACTAGGGGGGAATGTGACACCCCAGGGGTCTGGTTGCCACAGTGATAGAGATATTACGTCTGAGAGCAGGTGGGAGGTCTCTTGGTCAGGGATCCTATGCATGCCACACCTCCTGCCCAGTCCTGGGAGGGGAAGAACTTCCCCTATATAAACCTAGGGCTGAGGCAGGGTTAGTGAGTAGAGAAGAAATAGAGACAGAGAAGCAGATATAGGAAAAGAACTTCAGGAGCTCTGTGGTAGCAGTACTACAAGGAGTCAGGGGCTGGCAGCTGCAGAGCTCGCCCTGACTGAAAAGTTATCACCGGACCCGGAGTCCGAGGCTCTGGGGACTAACTCCTATCCAGCAGCAGAAACCGACCGGCAGGGGATTGCAGGTCCTCTGGCCCAGAAACCCGAAGGCACGGTCACACGCGTGGGACCAGCACCGCCGTCGTGGAGCGGAAGCTACTAGAAGGCCCCGAGTCACCGGCCATACGGGTGAGCACCACACGGTACACTCAGGGACGTGGGCTACTTATACCCGCTTCTAGCAAGGTAGCCAGAAGAGTATCGTTAGTTTGGGAGGCCTACAACTCCGCCTGGCCAGGGGAGATCCCATCTGCTCAAGGACTGACCAGGCCCCAATCGCTAGTCAGTACTCCGGGAGGGTCTATTGTTGTCACCAGTAAAGACCCTGAACTACACCGTACCGTCTCCGAGTGGTTCCTGCTACCCCCATCATCCACGTCGGCTGCCCTGAGGCCATACCCCTCCCGTTGGGGGTTATACTATCACGCTGCACAATCCTACCACCGGCCTCAGCGGTCTGCCCTGCAGCAGCAGCTCCTTAGCTGTACTCAACGGGTGGCGTAGTCGTCCAACATCTACCGCTAATACAGCGCCACTTAGTCTGACTCCCTGGGCACGGACCGGATCACCGCCACGAGACTACAACCCTCAAGAGATCCGGCTCCGGGTAAGCTCCCGCGTGCGCAACGCAGCGCGACACAGGCCCAGGGGCGCGTCAAAAGCATTTCATACAGACAAACAGAGCGGATCGTGGTATTTTGGGAGTTCTGAGCTAAGTGTATTTGGTGTGGTTTTTCCCTTCCTCGCTTTATCATTTATCTCCTTTCCTGTTGGTGTTCCCTCTGTAGTAGTGGTGTAGTTTTTGTATGCAAGGTGGTTTTTGGTTTGACCCTTGTACTGTCTCGTTCGTCTTAGAACTGAGTGTTGGCATATTATTTCCTGTCCCCTATTGTTGTGATCGGGGTCCTTCTCAGGACTAGATTACCGAGGTGCAGGGATCCTCAGGAGGTAGGGGTTACGCTGGCGGCCTGGAACTCTGTACCTTTAACAGTACCTCCAGGAAGAGGGATTAGTCAGGGCCCCAGCTTAGGGTCAGCTTAGGCCCCTGACCTCCTGTACGCATAGTCAGTGTGACAGTAGTACAGTGGATGTGGACAGAGCAGGAGTATTTGCCAGACACACAGCTGGGGATCAGCTGATGTTACTGAACCCCAATAACACTGGAGCAAGCGTTGACTATGCAGACGGCACTTCTGAGCAGTAACTAGCGGTGTTGGAGCCCAGGGTAAATACTAAAAACAGAGGAGCCAGAGGTGTAATTGGAGAAAGTTTTAAATTAGTAGTACAGTGGATGTGGACAGAGCAGGAGAATTTGCCGGACACACAGCTGGGGATCAGCTGACGTTACTGAACCCCAATAACACAGCAGCAAGCGTTGACTGTGCAGACGGCACTTCTGAGCAGCAACTAGCGGTGTTGGAGCCCAGGGTAAATACTAAAAACAGAGGAGCCAGAGGTGTAATTGGAGCACGTTTTAAATTAGTAGTACAGTGGATGTGGACAGAGCAGGAGAATTTGCCGGACACACAGCTGGGGATCAGCTGACGTTACTGAACCCCAATAACACTGGAGCAAGCGTCGACTGTGCAGACGGCACTTCTGAGCAGCAACTAGCGGTGTTGGAGCCCAGGGTAAATACTAAAAACAGAGGAGCCAGAGGTGTAATTGGAGCAAGTTTTAAATTAGTAGTACAGTGGATGTGGACAGAGCAGGAGAATTTGCCAGACACACAGCTGGGGATCAGCTGACGTTACTGAACCCCAATAACACTGGAGCAAGCGTTGACTGTGCAGACGGCACTTCTGAGCAGCAACTAGCGGTTTTGGAGCCCAGGGTAAATACTAAAACCAGAGGAGCCAGAGGTGTAATTGGAGCAAGTTTTAAATTAGTAGTACAGTGGATGTGGACAGAGCAGGAGAATTTGCCGGACACACAGCTGGGGATCAGCTGACGTTACTGAACCCCAATAACACTGGAGCAAGCGTTGACTGTGCAGACGGCACTTCTGAGCAGCAACTACCGGTGTTGGAACCCAGGGTAAATACTAAAAACAGAGGAGCCAGAGGTGTAATTGGAGCAAGTTTTAAATTAGTAGTACAGTGGATGTGGACAGAGCAGGAGAATTTGCCGGACACACAGCTGGGGATCAGCTGACGTTACTGAACCCCAATAACACGGCAGCAAACGTTGACTGTGCAGACAGCACTTCTGAGCAGCAACTAGCGGTGTTGGAGCCCAGGGTAAATACTAAAAACAGAGGAGCCAGAGGTGTAATTGGAGCAAGTTTTAAATTAGTAGTACAGTGGATGTGGACAGAGCAGGAGAATTTGCCGGACACACAGCTGGGGATCAGCTGACGTTACTGAACCCCAATAACACTGGAGCAAGCGTTGATTGTGCAGACGGCACTTCTGAGCAGCAACTGGCGGTGTTGGAGCTCAGGGATTACAGTTCAGGTAGTAGAAACATGAACACAACAGGAGACCTGGATACTGTTGCCAATCAATTATTTATTCTGGAAGAGGACTGGCAAATTCATGCGAGATCCAGGCCTTGTTCATTTTCAGAAAAGTAAGCCGGTCAACGTTATCGGGGGATAGGCGCATGCGACGGTTTGTTAGTACACCACCTGCGGCACTAAAGACGGGTTCCGATAATACACTAGCAGCAGGGCAAGCCAGCACCTCCAATGCATACTGGCTAAGCTCTGGCCATGTATCCAGCTTAGAGACCCAAAACTTGAAGGGGGAAGAGCCGTCTGGGAGTACACTGAGAGGGCAAGACATGTAGTCTGTCACCATCTGACGGAAACATTGCCTCCTGCTGACTGGAGCCGTCTGTGATGGTGTAGATATTTGTGGCAGCGGGGACACAAAACTTTGCCACATTTGGGCCATACTCGTCTTGCCTTGTGCTGAGGCGCTGCTTCTGCTCCCTATTTGTGCAGAGCTTCCTCCACTGCCTCGACGCACTGAGCTGCTTTGTAAAGCACTAGCAGCACTGCTCTCGGTTGGAATGGAGAACATGATGGAATGCACCAGTGCGTCTTGGTACTCCGGCATTTTACGCTCCCAGTTCAACGGTGTTATGAGGCTTTGTAAGTTGTCCCAGTAGCGAGGATCTTGGAGGGTGGACACCCAATAATCAGCCGTGTTGAGAATGTGGGCGATGCGGCGGTCGTTTCTCAGGCACTGCAGCATGAAATCAACCATGTGCTGCAGACTGCCAACTGGCCAAGAAACACTGTCCCCTGCTTGAGGCGTGATCTCTGCCTGCTCTGCATCACCCCACCCTCGCTCTAGATACTGACTACTAGAGCATTGTGTACCTCTCTCCTCTGGACAGATGTCTTCCTCCTCCATTGACTCCTCCTCATCCTCCTCACAAAGTGTCCCCTGTCAAGGCCTTTGAGAGGAACTACGTTGCGCAGACTGTACAGAAGCAGATGGCATTTGTGACTCCTCATCCTCCACCTCTTCCGAAACCTCCTCCCTTAGTGCTTGCAGTGTTTTTTCAAGCAGGCAGATAAGGGGGATAGTCATGCTGACAAGTGCATCATCTGCACTCGCCATCCATGTGGAATAATCGAAGGCACGCAAAACGTGGCAAATGTCCTTCATAGAGGCCCAATCTCTAAGGTGAAGTGTGAACGGCGCGCACTGCGACTTGTTTGCGCCTGCTGCAGCTGGTACTCCATTACTGCTGCCTGCTGCTCACACAACCTCTCCAACATACGTAACGTTGAATTCCACCTGGTGGGTAGATCACATATGATGCGATGTTCCGGAAGAGCTGCTATGCGCGATCTTGCGTTACTGGAACGCCGCAAGTGAGCGCACTCTATGCGGACCTTGTGAAGCAGTGCATCAAGATCCGGATAGTCCCACAAAAACTCTGCATGACCAAGTTGAGCACATGTGCCAGACATGGGATGTGAGTGAGGTTGCCTAGGCCCAGAGCTGCCACCAGATTTCGGCCATTGTCACACACTATCATGCCTGGATGGAGATTCGCTGGCACAAGCCACACGTTGCTCTGCTGCTTGATGGCATTCCAGAGCTCCTGCACTCTGTGGCTTCGATTCCCCAAAGAAATTAATTTTAATACGGCCTGTTGACGTTTGGCCATGGCTGTGCTCAAATCGGTCATCATAACAGGTAACCGTTCACGGGTCGATGTGGAGGTAGACCGTGACGGCTCCTGCAGCGGTGATTCAGAGGAACTGGAGTATGAGGAGGAGTCAATGTGTACAGACTGGATTCCTGCAATCCTTGGAGTTGGCAGAACACGTACAGCGCCACTCTCAAGATCTGTACCTGGCTCCACAACATTTACCCAATGGGCAGTGAGGGAAAGGTATCGTCCGTGTCCATGCTTACTGGTCCACGCATCGGTGGTCAGGTGGACCTTGCTACTGATGGCGTTTTGTCGCGCATGTTTAATTTTTCCCTCCACATGCTGTTGCAGGGCAGGGACGGCTTACCTGCTGAAATAAAAGCGGCTGGGCACATTGTATTGTGGGACTGCCAATGCCATAAAGTTACGGAAGGTGTCAGTCTCCACTAGCCTGAATGATAACATTTCAAGGGCCAGTAGTTTAGCAATGCCAGCATTCAGAGCCTGTGCTCAGGGGTGGTTTGCCGAGTATGGGCGCCCTTTCTCCCATGCCTGTGCTAACGATGGCTGTAGACTGGCCTGGGATTGTGAGGATGACAGGGAAAGTGGTGCTGTGGGTGGAATTACACTGTGTCTCTGTACAACAGTGCCAGAGGTTCTTCCATGGCAATCCTGTGAGGAAGCCGAACCAGCTGTGTGTGAGCTGGAGGAAGAGGCTACAACACGAGCTGAAGAGGTGGTAGGTGGCGCTGTAGGTTGGCCTAGGTCTTCAGTGTGTTTTTGTAACTCCACCACGTGCTTGGTCCGCACATGTTTCCACATATTTGTGATATTGAGGTTGCTGACACTTTTCCCTCTTTTCACCTTCTGATTACACAGCTTGCATTTCACAAAGCAAATGTCATCTGCAACTGTGTCAAAAAAGGACCAGGCACTGCAAGTCTTGGGAGCGCCCGCTTTGGATTTTGGAAGAGCCATGCTCCTAATGGGTGCCGAAGTGGAGGCTACAGGCAACCAAGTCTGCCCCCTCCCTCTCCCACCCTTTTGGGACGTTCGGGGAATCTCTTCCTCAGAGCTGCTCCCACCACCTTCCTGTCCCTCACGCCATGATGGGTCAAGGACCTCATCATCTACACCACCCTCTTCAAACAACTGCTTCTTCTGGGAAGTCTCGACAGCACAGTACGCACCAGAAAGTGGCACCTGAGTCTCATCATCAGATGCGTACTGAGGTGTGCTGCTGACCATAGGCACTGGCCCACCCGCCTCTTCAGATTCAGAGAGACAAAACGGTTGCACATCACTGCATACTACCTCTTCTTCAAATTCTCGAATTCTGCTTGGCTGGCCCCCTCTTTCCAAGCCAAGAGATTCAGAGAACAGAAGTAGAGATGGCTCCTGTCCAGGGCTCTCTGACTGCCTGGGCAATTTGGCAGGTAGTAAAGAGACAGATGGGTGCTCTTCAGTGCTCATGACCTGAGTGGATCTGGAACTAATTGAAGTCGATGCTTTAGCTGCCATCCATCCGACAACGGCTTCAATTTGGTCCTCCCGCAGCAGTGGGGTATGGCTAGCTCCTACAAAGCTGCGCATAAAGAACTGTTCCCTGGTAAAACTGGGGGATGCTGAGTCACTGGTGCCCGCAGCAGGCACAGAATCCCCACATCCTCTCCCTGCAGGCACAGAATCCTCACGTCCTCTCCCTGCAGAAACTCCACGCCCACGACCACGACCACATGCCTTACTTCCTGCCTTCTTCATCTTGGTAGACTGATAAAGATAGGCAGAAAAGTACTAAGGGCTTAGTGTGCTTATTCCTGAACAGCTTCTAACAGGTATAAGAAACACTAATTTTATAAAGTGTGGACTAGACTTTAATATGAGCTAATGTGGCCTACACAACTGTAAAGTGGAGTGTTTGGCGAACTTTATTTAGGGTTTTTTTGTCACAAAAAGACACTGGATGTGCCCAAAAATGTGATACCGATAGTATCACAAACTTTTTGTAGCTATTACAATGCAGGAAGGTAACCTACAATGCAATAGATGAGGCTACAAAAAATAGGCTAATACCAATCTGGCTGGGGCTGCAGGGCACAATGCTGCAGAAAGGTTCCTCTATCTACTCCTATATAGTGTGTTTGGAACCAATGTAGCTGAATACGGATGGAACCACCACACTAATAGGAGAAATCAGGAAAAATGATCAATTAGCAAAAAGGGACAATGTATGAGGCAGTGACGCACGCTGAGCGCACTACAACCAGACGTGGCTGAAGCACACACTACAGCGTGAGCTGCACTCACACACAGAGACCTTGCAGACAGGCGTGAACAGTGCAGATGCAGAGCACTGTGCACTAGCGCTGCAAGACAAAAAAAAAAATTCTCTATCTACTCCTATATAGTGTGTTTGGAACCAATTTAGCTGAATACGGATGGAACCACAACACTAATAGGAGAAATCAGGAAAAATGATCAACAATTAGCAAAAAAGGACAATGTATGAGGCAGTGACGCACGCTGAGCGCACTACAACCAGACGTGGCTGAAGCACACACTACAGCGTGAGCTGCACTCACACACAGAGACCTTGCAGACAGGCATGAACAGTGCAGATCCAGAGCACTGTGCACTAGCGCTGCAAGACAAAAAAAAAATTCTCTATCTACTCCTATATAGTGTGTTTGGAACCAATTTAGCTGAATACGGATGGAACCACCACACTAATAGGAGAAATCAGGAAAAATTATCAATTATCAAAAAAGGACAATGTATGAGGCAGTGACGCACGCTGAGCGCACTACAACCAGACTGACTTGGCTGAAGCACACACGACAGCGTGAGCTGCACTCACACACAGAGACCTTGCAGACAGCGGTGAACAGCACAGAGAACTGTGCACTAGCGCTGCAAGGTACAGGGATTTATAAAGTAGCTTGGGTAAAGCAGAATAGAGCAAATAGGTAGGTAAAGCTGTCACTCAGAACAACAGCGTCCTATCCCTAACTGAATTCACAGCAGAGTGAGCTCAAAATGGCAGCGGCGGCTTTTATAGTGCATCATGACATCATTTCAGCAGCCAATCACAGCCATGCCATTAGTTAACATACCTACATGCCTAACAGGATGTGCCCACACTTCTTAGGATCCTCATTGGCTGAATAAAATGAAACTGGCTCATTGCATTATGGGAACTTCCGATTCCGGTATACGATATTCTAAAAGTATCGGAATTAAGTATCGGAATTCCGATACCGCGAATATCGGCCGATACCCGATATTTCAGTATCGGAGAGCTCAACACTAGCCACGATGCATTTCTTTACATTTATCAACATTAAACCTCATCAGCCATGTGTTTGATCATGCAGACATCTTATCCAGATTGTTTTGTAATATTATACAGTCTTACAGAGTTTTTATTATTCTACATAGCTTTGTGTCATCAGTAGCGATGAGTGAGCACTAAAATGCTCGTGTACTCGTTTCTCGGGTCGAGCAAATTAGAATGCTCGAGTGCTCAGTCCAAGTAACGAGCCCTATGTAAATCTATGGGAAACTCAAGCATTTTTCCGGCAGACCCCCCCCCCACCCCCGGCGGTCTGCAGATGGCTTAAAAATTCCCCAAATCGATCGGAACAGTGCTCAAATGACATGGGAACAGAATGGGGAAGACCCCTGGAATCATCTTTGACTCCCAGGTCACTGCTGTCTACAATGTGTCAGAGTTATTACGCCACTTTTACGGACTAACATACAAACATACAAAAACAAAATCAAAATGGATTCTCCTGGGAAAAATGTTAAGGAACATCCTTTCCATGGTAATGACTTGTATAAAAGGCAAAATAAATAAACAAAAACAAAAATACTTCTCCACACCTTGGGCTATGTTCACACGGAGCATGTTTGATGCGTTTTTGCACTTTTGCATTGCTTTCATCTGTGAAAAATACATTCACCGGTAAGTGTCATTTTAACATTTTACTACCTTATCTTGCCATGTGGTGTGTGAGACATGATCAGACAAATCCTGTTTCATTTATGAAGGAAGGACTCTGAAAGTCAAAAACACTATTTTTATAGGGCCATCAGGCGGCCCTTACTATTCTTAAAGGGTCAGCAGTTGGCTATGCTTTGTTGCTCCCATTATTAAACAGTGTGTCTCCTATACTGTTATTGGGTATGCAGTGACTGCAAGGGCTGCCAAAAATTTGGACGCACCCCAATGCCCCTTTGAAGAGACATAGATGAGTGCCTTAGTAAAAAAAAATGTTCCCATTATAAAGGAGTGGGTCTCCTATAGTGGTAATGCCCATGCAGCGACTGCAAGGGCTGCCAAAATTTGTGAAAAACCCCAATAACAATTTAAAGACACAAAGAGGTGGGCCTCAGTAACGACATGTTCCCATTAGAAAGGAGCGGTCTGCAATCCAGTTATAGGGTATGCAGTCAGTTCAACAACTGACAAAATTTAGGAAAAACCCCAATACCAATTTAAACACACATAGTGCTGGGCCACAGTAAAGACATGTTCCCATTAAAAAGGAGTCACGCTCCCATACTGTTCTTGCTAATGCAATGACTGCAATGGCTGCCAAAAATTTGGAGGAACTCCAGTGCCCCTTGCAAGAGATGTATAGGTCAGAGGGCCTCCTGAAAACAATTTTCCCATTATTCAGAAGTGGGTCTCCCATACTGTTTGCCTATGCAGTGAATGCTACAGCTGACAAAAATTTGGAGGAACTCCTGTGCCCCTTGCAAGAGACGTAGAGGTCGGAGGGCCTCCTGAAAACAATGTTTCCATTAATAGGAAGTGGGTCTCCCATACTGTTTGCCTATGCAGTGAATGCAACGGCTTACAAAAATTTGGAGGAACTCCTATGCCCCTTGTAAGAGACATAAATTTGGTGATATGGTAGATATGGTGGTGATATGTCGGTGGAGGATGAGGATGAGGAGAAGGACGATTATAAGAGCAAATAGACAAAATCAGGAAGCATATACCCATGTCTGGGTGTGAAGACTGAGGTGCATAGGAATAGAGTTAGACCTGCTAAAAAAAAGACACTGTATTAGAGTATATGCTACGCTGCTATCATTTGGTGGTGTTGAGAAGTCTGGCCAAATCCTGCCCTCGTTCATTTTTATAAGAGTTAGCTTGTCAGCATTTTCAGTTGACAGGTGGATGCACCTATCAGTTATAATTCCTCCAGCAGCAGTAAAAAACAGCTCTGACAAAACGCTAGCGGCAGGGCAGGCCAGAACCTCCAAGGCGTAGCCAGTTCATGGCACGTGTCCAGTTTGGATACCCAATAATTACACAGAGGAATCATGCAGGACCTCAGCAAGGTACTCCCTCAGCATCTTCTGAAACGTTTCCCTCTTTGTGAGAGTGCCCCATGCCTCAGGGCCTGTGCGATGGGAGGGTCTAAGAAAACTGTCCTAGAATTTAGACAGTGTTCCCCTGCCTCTGCTGGATTGCATTTGTGTCTCTCTGGCATGTACTCCTTGGTTGTCCAACGAACTGTGACCTCTGCTGCCAGCGTTTTCAGATGAGAATTTTTTTAATAATTCCGCAACAAGGGTATTCTGGTACTGCTATAATTTATTAGATCTGTCCGGCGTGGGAATAAGACAGAAAGTTCTCCTTGTAGCGTGAGTCTAGAAGTGTCAACAACCAGTAATGACTGTCACCCAAAATTTGGACAATGTGAGGGTCATGGGAAAAGCAGCGTAACATAAACTCAGCCATGCGTGCCAGACTGCTAACAAGCAAGCTTCCGTGTCCACACCAAGAGGACGACTAACCATGCTCATCCTCCTCAGGCCATCCATTCTGAACAAACGGTATGACAGTTTTGCAGGTAGTACCATCTATAGTGCAGGAAACTAGTTCCTGTTCTTCCTCCTCCTCCTCTTCCTCATTGTCACCCAATCCATGTTGGGATGAGATGAAGCTGGGCTGTGTGTAATCACTCTGTATGGTTCCTTGCTCCATCTCATCGTGCTCCGCTGCAATGCATCCTCTTTAATTGTGAGCAGAGAGCGTTTCAGAAGACAGAGAAGCGGGATGGTGACACTAATTATTGCGTCATCGCCATTCACCATCTTGGTGGAGTCCTCAAAGTTTTGAGGATGGTACAGATGTCTGACATCCATGTCCACTCCTAATGTGTGGAGTCTTACCTGAATACCGATGGCCTTGTTGATGCAGGTAGTGAACAACTGCCCTCTCCTGCTCTCAAATCCCTCCCAACCTCTGCAATGTAGATTTCCAATGCGTGGGGATATCGCACACCAGTCGGTGATCTGGAAGCTGCAAACGAGGATGAAGCACGGCAAGGGCAGTGAAAACTGTAGCTGACTTTCTAAAATGGGCACACACGTGACGTACTTTGACAAGCAAATCCGGCAGATCCGGGTAGGTTTTTAGAAACCACTGAACCACGAAGTTAAGCACATGGGCCAGGCATGTTATGTGTGTGAGCTTGCCTCGCCTCAGATCCGCCACCAGGTTCCGGCCATTGTCACACATGACCATGCCTGGCTGTAGGGTCAGAGGTGTCAGCCACAGATCTGCCTGCTCTTTCAGAGCTGTCCACAACTCTTCAGCGGTGTGTGGTTTGTCACCAAAGCATATTAGCTTCAGCACAGCCTGTTGCTGCTTGGCCGAGGCAGTGCTACAGTGCTTCCAGCTTGTAGAGATGGAGGCTGAAGAGGGGGAGGAGGAGGTGTTGGAGCTGCAGAATGTTGGGCAACCCTGATTGACCCAGGGTCCGCAATCCTTGGGAGGGAGGATGTGTTCCGTCCCAAGGTCCGACTGGATCTCAGCTTTCACTATATTAACCCGTCAGCGGGAAGTACCGTCCCTGCCCACAATCACTTGTCCATGTGTCCGTGGTTAGGTGGACTTTCCCAGTAACTGCATTGTTGAGGGCAGGTCTAATGTTGTGGGACACGTGCTCGTGTAATGCAGGGACAGCACATCGGGAGAAATAGTAGCAGCTGGGGACCGAGTACCGAGGGACGGCCGCCGCCATCAGGTTGCGAAAAGCTTTTGTCTCCACGAACCTAAAAGGCAATATTTTGAGCACAAGCATTCTCGAAATGTGTGAATTTATTAGTGTGGCCTGTGGAGTGTTGGTTGCATATTTGCACTTGCATTCCAAGAACTCGGGTAGGGACAACTGAACGCTGCGCTGGGACAAGGACGTGGAAGTGCTTGCTGATGGTGCTAGTTGAGAGTGTGCAACGACACGTACAGGGCGGGAGGCATTTTGGCATGCGCCATGGACAGGAGATTGGTGTGCACGCACAACAGAGGAAGAAGCAGTGGTGTCACCCGCAGACACTGTTTCTGGACCCTGGGGTTCAACCCACTTAGTAGGGTGCTTTACTGCCATGTGCCTGATCATGCTGGTGGTGGTAAGGCTACTAGTTTTGTTACCCCTGCTGAAGCTGGCCTGGCAGGTGGTGCAAATGGCCTTTTTGGGGTTCTCTGCAGAGTCTTTAAAAAATAACCAGACTTGGGAAGATCTAACAGTTGTACTGGCAACTTCCGTCGTGCTGGCATTACGGGAAGCGCCTTCCTGCCTTGTGTCTCCAGCCACCACACTGGTTCTTCCTGTCTGTTGTGGTGCTGTCCTCGCTCTGCATGTCCCCTGCCAGGTTGGGTCAGTTACTATATCTTCTACCACCTCGTCTTCCACTTCCACCCCCTGGTCCTCCTCCTGACTTTCTGGCAATTGTATCTCATCATCATCCACCTCTTGTGACACTTTCCCACCGCCGCCTTTGTGTGACCATGGCTGCTCAAATATTTGGGCATCGCTATATGCGATCTCCTCTTGCCCCGCTTGATGCTGGCAGGGCAAGAGGTCCGAATCTACAAATGGAAATGTGAACAGCTCTTCTGAGTGTCCAAGTGTGGGATCAGTTGTCTCCGGGCACTTGGCATGGTGGGAGGAAGGAGGATCAGGGTGAGGAACATGTGGTCCAGACTCACGGCTACTGAGACTTGACCGTGTGGAAGACAGGATAGTGGTGGTGGTAGTGGCAAAGTGACTGGAAGCATTATCTGTTATCCAACCAAGAAACTTTTGACACTGCTCTGTGTTCAGTAGTGGTTTTGTTCGGTCCCAAAGTAATTGGGACAGGAAGGTCGGGCGACAAGATGTGGATGTTTGTTGTGGCACAATTTCAGCTTGCCCCCGGCCATGGCCTTGGCCTCTGCATGCACCATCACTATCACGTACACTTCCCTGTCTCTTGCCACGCACCTTGCCCATTTTAAATGGAGGACAATATTTTCCACGGTCACTAGAAATGGCTGATTTTGGAACGCAGTTATATTTAATACGTCTGACAGAAGACCGCGGTTTTAAATAGCAGGCCTGTAGTTTTGTAATATTATTCTTCACAGAGACCTAGTGTGAATAGATTTACCAACACACTGCAACGAAATAAAAATTGAAGCCAGAAATGGATGATTTTGGAGCACAGTTATATGTGATACATCTGACAGAGAACCACGGTTCTAAATTGCAGGCCTGTAATCTACTAATACTATTCTTCACAGAGACCTAGTGTGAATAACTTGACAGACACACTGCAACAAAATGAAAATGGAAGCCAGAAATGGATGATTTTGGAACGCAGTTATATGTGATAGGTCTGACAGAGAACCACAATTTTAAATAGCAGGCCTGTTGTTTACTAATACTATTCTTCGTAGAGACCTAGTGTGAATAGCTTGACCAACACACTGCACCAAAATGAAAATGGAAGCCAGAAATGGCTGATTTTGGAACACAGTTACATGTGTTACGTCTGACAGAGAACCACGGTTTTAAATAGCAGGCCTGTAATCTACTAATACTATTCTTCACAGAGACCTAGTGTGAATAGCTTGACTGACAAACTGCAACAAAATGAAAATGGAAGCCAGAAATGGCTGATTTTGGAACGCAGTTACAGTATAGACCAAAAGTTTGGACACACCTTCTCATTTAAAGATTTTTCTGTATTTTCATGACTATGAAAATTGTACATTCACACTGAAGGCATCAAAACTATGAATTAACACATGTGAAATTACATACTTAACAAAAAAGTGTGAAACAACTGAAAATATGTCTTATATTCTAGGTTCTTCAAAGTAGCCACCTTTTGCTTTGATGACTGCTCTACACACTCTTGGCATTCTCTTGATGAGCTTCAAGAGGTAGTCACTGGAAATGGTTTTCACTTCACAGGTGTGCCCTGTCAGGTTTAATAAGTGGGATTTCTTGCCTTATAAATGGGGTTGGGACCATCAGTTGTGTTGTGCAGAAGTCAGGTAGATACACAGCTGATAGTCCTACTGAATAGACTGTTAGCTGCTTTTTTCTTGCCATAATACAAATTCTAAGTAAAGATAAACGAGTGGCCATCATTACTTTAAGAAATGAAGGTCAGTCAGTCTGAAAAATTGGGCAAACTTTGAATGTATCCCCAAGTGCAGTTGCAAAAACCATCAAGCGCTACAAAGAAACTGGCTCACATGAGGACCGCCCCAGGAAAAGAAGACCAAGAGTCACCTCTGCTTCTGAGGATAAGTTTAACCGAGTCACCAGCCTCAAAAATCGCAGGTTAACAGCAGCTCAGATTAGAGACCAGGTCAATGCCACACAGAGATCTAGCAGCAGACACATCTCTACAACAACTGTTAAGAGGAGACTTTGTGCAGCAGGCCTTCATGGTAAAATAGCTGCTAGGAAACCACTGCTAAGGACAGGCAACAAGCAGAAGAGACTTGTTTGTGCTATACAACACAAGGAATGGACATTAGACCAGTGGAAATCTGTGCTTTGGTCTGATGAGTCCAAATTTGAGATCTTTGGTTCCAACCACCGTGTCTTTGTGCGACACAGAAAAGGTGAACGTATGAACTCTACATGCCTGGTTCCCACCATGAAGCATGGAGGAGGAGGTGTGATGGTGTGGGGGTGCTTTGCTGGTGACATTGTTGGGGATTTATTCAAAATTGAAGGCATACTGAACCAGCAGGGCTACCACAGCATCTTGCAGCGGCATGCTATTCCATCCGGTTTGCGTTTAGTTGGACCATCATTTATTTTTCAACAGGACAATGACCCCAAACACACCTCCAGGCTGTGCAAGGGCTATTTGACCAAGAAGGAGAGTGATGGGGTGCTACGCCAGATGACCTGGCCTCCACAGTCACCAGACCTGAACCCAATCGATGGTGAGCTGGACCGCAGAGTGAAGGCAAAAGGACCAACAAGTGCTAAGCATCTCTGAATCTTGGAAGGCCATTTTCGGTGACTACCTCTTGAAGCTCATCAAGAGAATGCCAAGAGTGTGCAAAGCAGTCATCAAAGCAAAAGGTGGCTACTTTGAAGAACCTAGAATATAAGACATATTTTCAGTTGTTTCACACTTTTTTGTTAAGTATATAATTCCACATGTGTTAATTCATAGTTTTGATGCCTTCAGTGTGAATGTACAATTTTCAAAGGCATGAAAATACAGAAAAATCTGTAAATGAGAAGGTGTGTCCAAACTTTTGGTCTGTACTGTATATGTGATATGTGTGATAGAGAACCACGGTTTTAAATAGCAGGCCTATAGTTTACTAATAATATTCTTCACAGAGACCTAGTGTGAATAGCTTGACTAACACACTGCAACAAAATGAAAATGGAAGCCAGAAATGGCTGATTTTGGAACGCAGTTAGATGTGATATGTCTGACAGAGAACCACGGTTTTAAATAGCAGGCCTGTAGTTTACTAATAGTATTTTTCACAGAGACCTCATGTAAATACCTTGACCGACACACTGCAACCAAATGAATATGGAGGCCAATATTTTCCACGTTCAGTTCCAATTTCTGGATTTTTATCGCTGTAATATGGAAAAGATCTGTCTATATTCTGCAGTGCTAACAAGCGAATGGAGCAGAAAAATGTGTACTCTGGATTTCTTTTTAAGCAAATAACCAGGATTAAGATAAAAAAAAATTAGCCCTGGCCCCTGATACCTGGGGCTATGTCTACACTTATTTGTCACAGCAGGATCAATCAGAAGTTGAACATGCAATGGACCCTCTTGTGCAGTATCATGCACTGCAGTCTGTCACTTACCCTGCCTGCCTTGGTTTTTAAGCATAAAACCTGGATTAAGATAAAAAAAAATGCCCTGGCCCCTGATACCTGGGGCTATGTCTACAAATATTTGTCACAGCAGGATCAGTCAGAAGTTGAACATGCAATGAACCCTCTTGTGCTGTATCATGCACTGCAGTCTGTCTCATACCCTGCCTGCCTGCCTAACTCCTGCTATCACCTTCACCACTTAAAATATACAGCTGGATTAGTCCTCAGAAGGACTGTTAGCTCAGATGGATAAATATATATATATATATATATGTGTGTGTTGTGGAATATCTATACAAACTATAAACAAGCAAATCTCTCCCTGACTCAGCAGCAGCTCTCCCTACACTGCCTGTTTCCGGAGTAGACTGTGATGAGTATAGTGGCGCCATGTTTTATATAGACCTGATGACGCAATCTGGCCAGCCAATCACTGTAATGCCCACAACCAACATGGCTATGGCATTACAGTGCTTCGCAAGCTCTAAAGTGCGCCAAACATGCGGGGCGCCGAGTTTGTCGAGCACCGTGATGCTCGGGAGAGTACCAAGTAGTTGCGAGCACGTTCGCTCATCACTAGTCATCAGCAAAGACTGACACTACAATCCCATCTACAAGGTCATTGTCATGTCCCACGGCTTGGGAATTATACAGTATTGTATTATGATTGTATTATTGCTGTTATCTGCTATCCAGTTATTCTGCTATGCAATCAGGTTTGCCCTTTTTGAAGTTTGTTCTTTCTCTTTCCCTGTACCTCAGCTCTGATGTAAGTAACCTCTCCCATCTTCCTCAGTTAGTGGTTGTTAGCCGTCTTCATTTCTGCACATCTGTGGTTCAGAATTGTCTTTTTACTTACTGAAGCTGTTGCAGCTACTCCTGTTACTGTTGGGCATAATACAAAAATTCAGCCTGAGAATAAACTTCTTCTGTAATGTTCATACATGCCTCTACAGTTGAGTCGAAGCTACTTGACAAAGTTTTGGTGCGAGTACTGGTTCAATACTGACATCCCTTGAAATGCTGTCTAGATGAGGAGTCAGAATAGTCATTAAAGGGGTTGTCCCCCAATGTATTCCTTCAGGGCCCATAAGTGTTTCTCTAAATACCTTGTGGTGCCTTTTCTGCCTGTGAGCGGCGCTATCACTGGCCGCTCAGAGGCATCACGTGACCCACGGCTGCAGCCGGGTCTGACATCCGCTGACATCACAACAAGTCCAGGCTGCAGCCGAGGAGCCCTCTTCCGCGTTCCACCGGTGGCTGCTGGGTTGTGGGTGGGGTTAACCCGCGCATCACACCCGGCATCCACCGTGTTCTCTCCCTCTCCTCATTCACTAGGAAAATGCGCGGTGGATGCTGGGTGTGGCGCACGGGGTAACCTCGCCCACAGCCCAGCGTCCACCGTGGAGAGTGTGTCACTGATGTCACGCCTTACTTGACATGACATCAGTGAAGGGTCACGTGACGCCTCTGAGCGGCCAGCGATAGCACCGCTCAGAGGCAGAAAAGGTACTGCAAGGTATTTACAAAAACACTTCTGGGCCCCGGGGGGATACACTGGGTTGTTCATAAAAAGTAGTGGACAACTTCTTTAATAAAGAGATTAAAAATAATTGGTCCTAATAGAGATCCTTGTGTTCCTCACTGCTGACTTTCTCCTTTTCAGATTTAGTTTCCTGTCCTTTAACCAGCTTTTGACACGTGCAAATAGTGTCCCCTAGTACCTGCTTCTGGAGCTTCAGTATAAGGGCTCACTCACAGGAGTGTATAACACAGCTGAGTGCTAAACGATGTTTTATCACATAGTATTCGGCCTATTGTCATACTATGGCGCAGTGCTGATCTGCGATTTTTTCTCTCATGCTGATTTGGCATGAGAAAACAATCGCAGCATGTTGCAAGTGCATCCTATAATCAGACACGGGCACCCATACAAGTCTATGGGTGTGTGTGTAAAACATCAGACTGCGCTCGGATGTCATCAGAGTGCAGTCCGATTACCGCAGATACAGAGAATGAAGAAGATGGAGAGAATCAGACCATGCTAAAGTGACACTCAAATCAAATTCTGACAGAGTTTAATCTAAGAGACATTAGCATAATTGGTCCGATTCTCTCGCATGAGAGAATTGACGGCCGTGTGAGCGAGCCCTAAAGCTGTTATGTATCAAATACCTTTACAAAGTCCAAATATATCAAATCAGCCGCATGTCCAGCATCCATATTTGCACTTACCTCCTCATAGAAACCCAACATTTTGGTTAGACACAACATATCTTTTATGAATTCATACTAGCTGTCTCTTATTATATTATCCTCTGCAATACATAATGTATAAAAATGTATGTTCCTTTAAAGAGGTTGTCCACCTTTGCGGAAATTTTTGTTATTTAAATGCATATATTTTTGGCTAAGAATCATTTTTGTCATTGGATTTCATGAACAATTTGCATTATTTGGCTTTTACTGGATCTTTGTTTTTCTGCACATTCAACTTTGATTTGATCTGTGGTCATTATCCAGTTGAGAGGAGCTCAAAAAGACAAATAAAAGTGATAATAGAGTTACAAACTCTCCTTTCAGACTATAAGGCCATGTTCCCACATAGCTTAAATGCTGCTTTTTACTGCTGCAATTTTTGGGCTGAAAATCTGCTGCGCTGAACCCTCCAAGCAAAGTTGATGTAATTTCATGAAAACTTATGCCCACTGTGCTTCTAAAGATATTGATGAACTGTGTATTTTTGGTGCATTTTTTTCTGTACAGGGTTCTATGGGGAGCCTGAAATAAGGCATGTAAAAAATACAATTGCATTTTTAAGTGCCGAATCAAAGCTTTTCTATGCTAAAAATATGCATTAAAATCTCTGCTTAAAATCTGCATAAAAATGCATTAGTAAAAGGAGAAAACACATAAATGAAAAGTAAAAAGAGCAGTAAAAACCCCATAATCAGAACAGATTATTAGTGCATATTATGGTGCAGACACCTGCAGAAAACAAGGGAGTAAAAGCGGCAGAAAAATCACAAATTCTCAGTTAACTCATTGTGCTGCCAGCAATACACAGAGCAATAAAAAGACTATAGAGGCCAACAATGCAAAACATTTTATGAAACCCAAAAATAATTTTAACCCATTCATGACCAGGTCATTTTCCATTTTTTGCGTTTTCGTTTTATGCTCCCCTTCTTCCCAGAGCTATAACTTTTTTTATTTTTCAGTCAATATGGCCATGTGAGGGCGTATTTTTTGCGGAACAAGATGTACTTTTGAATGACACCATTGGTTTTACCATATTGTGTACTGGAAAATGGGAAAAAAAAATCCAAGTGCTGTGAAATTGCAAAAAAAAGTGCAATTCCACAGTTGTTGTTTGTTTTTGTTTTTTTACCATGTTCACTAAATGCAAAAACTGACCTGCCATTATGATTTTCCAAGTCATTACAAGCTCATAGATACCAAACATGTATAGGTTCTTTTTTATTTAAGTGGTGAAAAAAAAATCCAAAGTTTGTTAAAAAGAAAAAATGACGCCATTTTCTGAGACCCGTAGCATCTCCATTTTTCGGGATCTAGGGCCAGGTGAGGGCTTATTTTTTGCGCTGAGCATTTTTATTGATGCTATTTTGGGGTAGATCCGTTGTTTTGATCGCCCGTTATTGCATTTTATTGCAATGTTGTGGCGACCAAAAAAACGTTATTCTGCCGTTTTCAATTTTTTATTCGTTACACCGTATACCGATCGGATTAAATCTTTTTTATGTTGATAGATCGGGCGATTCTGAACGCGACGATATCAAATATGTGTATATTTGATTTTTTTATTGTTTTATTTTGAATGGGGCGAAAGGGGGGTGATTTAAACTTTTATTTTTTCTTATTTTTTTAATATTTTTAAAAACATTTTTTTTTTGCATGCTTCAATAGTCTCCATGGGAGACTAGAAGCAGCACTTATCTGATTGCCTTCACTTCACACAGGCGATGATCAGATCGCCTGTGAGTAGCAGAAATGCTGACTTGCTATGAACGCCGACCGCTGGGTGGCACTCATAGCAATCTGGCAATGACAACCGCAGGAGTCTCCAGCGTCGCCGATGGGCGGAGCCAATTACACGCTTGTGCAGGGCAAGCAGAGAGAACTCCCACACTGTGCTGTAACTTCCCTCAGCACTTTTGACATTGCCTTATCATTGTCCTGTGTTATAATAGCATCTACATAAGTCAGAAAGGTTTAACCCTTTCACTACCTCCCTGCATGAATCATTTTCCCATCAACTGAAAATAGTGAAAAGCATAAAGGAGTTGTCCAGACTGGAAACATTGCCATGGGCATGAATGGAATAAAAATATCAAAATCTGACATGTATCACTTCTATCACCACTGAGGATCCAGAGCACACTGCTCTGCTTTGGTTTGCGCTGGTACTAGAGTAGGGTGTAATGTATAACACCGATTCCTGACATGGCCAATTTCTGTTTTTTCATTTTTATTTTTTCCTCCCCTTCTTACAAGAGCCATACCTTTTTTTATTTTTCTGTCCACATAGCTGTATGAAGGCTTTTTTTGTTATTGTACTTTTCAATGACAACATCTATTTTACCATATAGTGTACTGGAAAACAGTAAAAAAAAAATTCCAAGCGCGGTAAAAATTCTGACATTCTTTTTTGGGAATTGTTTTTATGGCACACATTGTGTGGAAAAAATCACTTGGCAATATGGTTTTCTTCATCAGTACTATTACGGCGATACCAAACTTTCATTTTCCAAGACAAGTAGCGCTTTCATTTTTAGGTTGATAGAGTTGTGTCAAGGCTAAATTTTTGCATGGTGGGATGACTTTTTTATTGATACCATTTTGGGATAGATATAACATTTTGATTGCTTCTTAGAGTATTTTTTTGGTATTGCAGCGACCAAAAAAAAATGCAATTTGTGTGTTTTACATTTTTTTCTGTTTACGGTGTTTACCCATCGGGTTAATTATTTTTCCATTTGATAGATCAGACTTTTATGAATGCGGTGATACCACATATGTGTATTTTTTATCTTTTTTTAATAGGGAAAAAGGGATTGATTTGAACTTTTATGTTTCTTTTATTACTTCTTTTTTTACTGTATTTAATCCCCTTAAGGGACTTGAACCTGTGATTGTCTGATTGCTTGTACTATATACAGCAATACCATAGTATTGCTGTATATAGCAAAAATCACAGTCTACATGGAAGTCCAGCCACTAGTGATGAGCGAGCGTGCTCGTTTAACCCATTCACCGAGAACACTCAGATGCTTTCCGATTATCTTTGGCGTGCTCATATATTATGTTGGAGTCCCTGCGTCTGCATCATTTATGGCTGTTACACAGCCTAAACACATTTTAGGATTCCTTAACAAACAGGCAATCTCTGCATGTGTTGAAGCTGTCTAACAGCCATAAATCATGCAGACGCAGTGACTCAAACATAATCTACGCTCACTCCGAAGATACTCGGAAAGCACCCGAGCATGCTCGGTGAAAGGGTTAAATGAGCACACTCGCTCATCACTACCAGCCACAGGCAGGGTTTCAAGGAAGCTACTTAATAACAGGCACAGAGGTCTGTTTAATGAATAATTAGACTTACCTGTGGTTGAATTCTTGTTAGAATTTTGTAGTCTCAACTTTAGCTTTGCACTTAAAACGTTCATTGGGGTGCACTCATTTTTGCAAAATGGTCTTGCATGAATTCATTATGAAAATTATTTTTTTAGGTGTGCAAAATAACAAATCTTGTTTGCAATCAATGGCCCACATTTGTGGGAGTATTTTGTAGTATGGTATCCCATAGAAAATGTGGATTCTGAAAGTTACTAAAAGTTTTCTGACCAATCTGTTGTGGTGTAGTCATTTATGCTGAGCACTGTACAGCTGTCGGCTTACCTGCAGCGTGGATTCTATACTATTGCTTTGTTTTGGTTTTATTGACTAAAAATATACTTTCTGTCCTTTATTTGTAATTTGGTAGTTCTAGACAATTTCTGATGTCATGTAATTGACTTCTGTATATCATAAGATAATAATAAATACACAACCAACATAATATTATATTCATCTAACTATTTTTACAACTGTCAAATATTTTTCTTAACTACATTGCATGTTGGAAAAGATAAAATATGATATCACTTTTATAAAACAGTCATTTGTTGCAAATGTAGAAGCTGTCATGTGGCAGCCATTCATAAGAAAATAAAATAAAAAATGTTTGGATTATGAATAATTATAAATCCAAATGTTTACTTTTTTGGGATTACAGAACCTATGAGAAAATAAAATATTATCTACAAACATTACTGGACATCGAAGAAAATACTAATGACTTTCTAGAAATACAGAACAATTAAATTTATAACAATTTTGACACCATTTTTGAGTAATAAATGAATGCATATTTTATTTCTTACTTATTTTTCATTACTTCCATAAGATGTAAGGTATTATTATTTCATGCATTAAAAAGTTTGTTAGTATAAAATTACTTTGCTATGTTCTAGCTTTTAACAATACATAACTTTCCCGAGCTTGTACTTTCTCACTGCATTGGAAGTCTATATTTTACTGTCTGTTAAAGTTTGCTGAAAAATGAATTGACCTTGAATTCTAATATCTACTGCCTCATTATGTGAACAAACCCCATATGTACCAAAATTATTCAAGAAGCATTCACTAAAGGTCAGAGAACAAAACCTCCTGAGAGACTGAGCATCAGGAAGTGTCTATTGCATGCGCTGCCCTTGCCGAGAGGTGGCTTGCATAATGCTTTTCCCTCTCATTCTTTCTCGTTGCTGTTAGATAGAGAACTATCACCTATTTCAGTTCCAAATGACTAAAAAGCTGTGGGTGAAAGAAGACCACATTAAGGCGTAAAACGCACCTAAGCCTATGGCTTAGGACAAGGTCAAATAGATCTAAAAACTGTATATGACTGACATCTTTTATGTCAACTCTCACATCACCTGATGATGTCTGCTCTTTTGTAGTGATAATATGTACCCTTATGACAAAACTTAGAAGTCCCCAAATATTTATAATGTCACACCATACCTAGGGTCTATATGATCAATATATGGTTAATAAAGCACATACCTCAATACCAATAAGCAAACTGTAGCAAGATCATGTAGCAATATAATGCATGTAATTCCAAGTGGATGTAACTATCAAATTTTAACTAATCAAGTTTCAAAATGAAAAATGAATCATATGATGAATAGCGAAATCACGAGAAAATATTCGACATGATCACAGTTGCTCAAAATATGGTGTACAATAATATAAATAAGTACTACACAGGGAAGAAATGTTAAAAGTAAAATATACAAATATACTCTTCACGAAGGAAAAGTTGAGGAAATCACAGGATTGCTAGATGTGTTAATGACATGAAATTGCTGAAAGAATAGAAACAACATTTTCAAAACATCACAATTTATTCAGTATCTAGTGTTGAGCATCTCACAACAGTGTATCTCACATGTAATAAAGCTGCCAAACAGTTGCAAATCATGCACACGGGAGCGATTTAACCTTATCACCGAGCAGCTATAAATACTCGGAGCTCGGCCCGAGCATACTCGGACAGAACATACTCGCTCAACACTATCAGTATCGAGTATGAGCGCCACATGCAGAAATACATCAACTTACATGCCTTGACGTTAGTGATGAGCGAGTATGTTCTGTTAACCCTTTTGGCGAGCATGCTCGGGTGCTCGCCGAGTATCTTCAGCGTGCTTGGGTGTTATGTTTCAGTCACTCCGTGCTCATGATGTGCGGCTGTTTGACAGCTTTAATACATGTGAGGAATGCCTAAGAAACAGGCATTCCTCACATGTATTAAAGCTGTCAAACAGTCGCAAATCATGAGCATGGAGTGACTGAAACATAACACCCGAGCACTGTGAAGATACTCGGAAAACACTCGAGCATGCTCATAAATCTCGAGTAATGAGCATGCTCACTCATCACTACTTGGCATGCTATCAGTGAGGCTATTAATGCTTGTCTGAATATGCGGCGCCGACTGAAGATACGGGTGGTGGCAATTAAAGATGCTGGTGGTGGGGACAAAAGCTTCGGTCAAGTCTCCATCACCCTCCTGTTAGAATAGCTTTTTCTCTACTTAGAAATTTAAAAGATTCTATCAGTGCTGGTGAGACCAACAGAAGTGCACAGGCATGTTATTTCCACAGATCTTCACCTCATAGTGGATTGATCCATTGTTATATGGGTTCAGTGAATACATAGATTTCAGAACCTATCTCCAATCTGTTGTCTCTGTACTCCATTCTGCGAGTTGTGTTTCTACGTGTTACTTCATTGTAAGTACCCTGTGTGAATCTGGCTCTGCCTGTCCTGTTACCCTATCTTTGTATTTATCCTCTGTATACTTGCTATTCTCCTATGCTTTCCTTCCCCTGTGTGTTCCATGTGAACAGAGCCTTGTCCTGTCTGACTGTGCTTGCGGTATTCGTGCCTGACTACACTTGCGGTATTCCGGTATTCGTGCCTAACTGTGCTTGCGGTATTCGTGCCTTACCGCACTTGCAGTATTCCTGCCTGACTGCTCTTGCGCTATTCCTGCCTGACTACTCTTGTGGTATTCCTGCCTGTCTGTGCTTGCGGTATTCCTGCCTGACTGCGCTTGCGGTATTCCTGCCTGACCGCGCTTGCGGTATTCCTGCCTGACTGCGCTTGCGGTATTCCTGCCTGACCATGCTTGCGGTATTCCTGCCTGACCGCACTTGCAGTATTCCTGCCTGACCGCGCCTGTGGTATTCCTGCCTGACCGCGCCTGCGGTTCCGCTCCTGTATTCCAGTCTGTACTGGGCCAGTCTGTCTGTATACCAGCCATGCCTGCCAGTACCTGCCTGCATACCCGCTGGATCTACTGCACCTGCCAGTGCTTTTCTGCATACCAGCCGTACCTGCATACCTTGTTGTGGGTCAGCAGCTGTGTGACCGAAGTCTGCCCTGGTGTAGCACGTGATCTACCTCCCTTGTCCCTCCTTGGATCACAAAGTCGTCAAGCCACCGTGCATCCGAGTTTGGATTTGGTGAGGCCCCCATCAGCCCAAGGGTGCTTTTAATTAGTGTTAGTTTCTACCTGCCCACTTAAATTTGTAGGCTTATAGCCCAAGAGAGGCATGTTTGACCATTTACATTGTAGGCTTATAGCCCAAGAGAGGCATGTTTAGGAGGATAGATACCCATCATGCGGAGGCAACTTTGTTGTGGTTGATGGGCATACATGAATTGGCCAATTTATGCGCTAAGAGCCTTCATTTTTTGTAAGCACATTTTATTTAGCAATGATGCGATTTAGCTCTTATGTTCTCAGTATTTGCATATGTCTTGGCCCTTACAGTGTGCTGCTGTGCTTTCTTATTGTTGGTGAGGCCCTTAGTAATGCCCCGCCAGGCACTCCCTGACCCATGGCCCAATGGGAACACAATCCATGCTCACGCCAGACAGTCCAGGCACGATCGTAATACTCAATACATCCTGGTTGGTAAATACTTACCAGGAAAAGCAAATCCCGGCACTCACATGTTGATGATTAAATCGTTCAATGCACAACTCACAAGACGTTTATTTCAGCCTGTGCAAGGCTTTTTGACAATTGAAAAAAGCCTTGGACAGGCTGAAACGTCTTGTGAGTTGTGGAATAAACAAATTAATCATCAACACGTGAGTGCCGGGATTTGCTTTTCCTAGAAACACTGTTTTCCATGTGCACCACCCCAGCTGTACGGAGTGCCGACTAGATTCTTTTGGTAAATACTTACCAACCTTGGACTTTCTGAGTATGACTACGTCATAGTGATTTTGCGCCCAAAGAGACTGTGCACACTCGATTGCTGTCAGGTGTCAGCTGATTCTGACAGCTGACACCCGACTCTCAGTGCGAGGAGCAGTGCCTGCACTGCTCCCAGCACTTTAACATTCTAAATGCTGTGATCGCATTTAGCGAGCAGGCAGAGGGACAGAAGCCCCTCTACTCTTGGATCATAGACCCCGCCCGATCATTGTCATGGTGATCCATCGTTGCAAAGGAGTTAGATGATGTGCAGTCCATGATCTAACTAACTTGTGTCTGCAGGGCTGACAGTTATAAGGCATAGCAGTGCTCCTGCATTTCTATGCCTTATAACTGCGATCAGACTTCAGAAAGTGAAAATCCCATAGTGGGACAAAGTAAAAAATTTAAAAAAAAGTAAAAAGTTGTAAAAATATAAAAAAAAATATCACAAAATAATAATAAAAAATATATTGTACCCATGAATATTATTATGAAACAAAACAATAAAAGTGGAATAAAACGTGATCAAAAAGACGAATCTAAATAAAAATCTTATCGCTGAAAATGTCATCTTGTCCTGCAAAAAACAAGCTCCATTAGCAGAAAAATAAAAAAGTTCTAACCCTCAGAATAAAGCAGTGCAAAGAGAATTATTTTTCTACAATATACATTTTATTGTGTAAAAGCGGCATTTCTGTAGCGATGAGAGCCCGCCTAATTTATGGGTGCGTGTCTCCAGAAGCACAATCTGGCCACAACATTATGGTCTCAGATAAATAGTCACAGAAAAAATGAATGAGAGGGATGCGCTATAGAGCCACTAGTGAACAAAGTAAACGGATCTTACCTGTCCTGACTAAGGTAATGATCCAAATCGGTAGATCTCCGCTAAAACTCTGGGTTGACCAAGAAGGCAAGTGAAGATTTACCAGTGGAAGTGACACTGGACTTCTTAGTGATAAAAACAATCAGACGGTGGCTGATTGCAGTAAATCAGATGGTGTCAAAGATACAATCTTGTCCAGACCTTCAAAGTCTCCAGACAACAGAACCGCGGAGAGATGCGTGATGAAGCAGGAGATGCAGTCACTTCCAAACATCTAAAGCTTCCAATGATCAGAGCCGTGCAGCAGGGCTGAAGAAGCCAGGTAGTTGATATGTTCAGTGGAAGGATCCACACAGTGCCTGATGGGTGTGCCAGCCGGTCACAACTGCAGGACAACTGATAGCTAAGGATGTATGTGCTTGGTGCCTGTGTGACGTCACAACAGCTGGGGGTTCCACTAGCAAGGAATGGATCCAGCGCTAATCCGACGTGTTTCTGAGGCTACAACCTCCTTCGTCAGTGTAACAGAATGAGAAGTCTTAATATTACGAATGGCCATATTAAGTTTAGCGAACCATTTTGTCTAAACGTTAGAGCCCACTGTCTTTGCAGCTAAGGAAAAGCAGTTCTGGGCGCTCCTAGCCAAAATGGAGCCAGAGAATGATGTCAGCGCCATTAGCCGGTATACCTGGTATATACAGTGCATTGTGAAAGTATTTGGCCCCCTTGAACTTTTCTACCTTTTGCCACATTCTGGCTTCAAACATAAAGATATAAAATTCTAATTTTTTTGGGAAGAATCAACAACAAGTGGGACACAATTATGAAGTGGAACGAAATTTATTGGATATTTTAAACTTTTTAAAAAAAATACAAAATGAAAAGTGGGGCGTGCAATATTATTCGGACCCTTTACTTTCAGTGCAGAAGTTCAGTGAGGATCTCTGAATGATCCAATGTTGTCCTAAATGACTGGTAATGATAAATAGAATCCACCTGTGTGTAATAAAGTCTCCGTATAAATGCACCTGCTCTGTAATAGTCTCAGAGTTCTGTTTCAAGTGCAGAGAGCATCATGAAGACCAAGGAACGCCCCAGGAAGGTCCGAGATACTGTTGTGGCAAAGTTTAAAGCCGGATTTGGATAAAAAAGATTTCCCAAGTTTTAAACATCTCAATGAGCACTGTGCAGGCGATCATATTGAAATGGAAGGAGTATAAGACCACTGCAAATCTACCAAGACCCGGCCGTCCCTCTAAACTTTCATCTCGAACAAGGAGAAGACTGATCAGAGATGCAGCCAAAAGGCCCATGATCACTCTGGATGAACTGCAGAGATCTACAGCTGAGGTGGGAGAGTCTGTCCATAGGACAACAATCAGTCGTACACTGCACAAATCTGGCCTTTATGGAAGAGTTGCAAGAAGAAAGCCATTTCTCAAAGATATCCATAAAAAGTCTTGTTTGAAGTTTGCCACAAGCCACCTGGGAGACACACCAAACATGTGGAATAAGGTGCTCTGGTCACATGAAACCAAAATTGAACTTTTTGGCCACAATGCAAAACGATATGTTTGCCGTAAAAGCAACACAGCTCATCACCCTCAAAACACCATTCCCACTGTCAAACATGGTGGTGGCAGCATGATGGTTTGGGCCTGCTTTTCTTCAGCAGGGACAGGGAAGATGGTTAAAATTGATTGGAAGATGGACGGAGCCAAATACAGGACCATTCTGGAAGAAAACCTGTTGGAGTCTGCAAAAGACCTGAGACTGGGATGGAGATTTATTTTCCAACAAGACAATGATCCCAAACATAAAGAAAAATCTACAATGGAATGGTTCAAAAATAAACGTATCCAGGTGTTAGAATGGCCAAGTCCAAGTCCAGACCTGAATCCAATCGAGAATCTGTGGAAAGAGCTGAAAACTGCTGTTCACAAACGCCCTCCATCCAACCTCAATGAGCTCAAGCTGTTTTGCAAGGAAGAATGGGCAAGAATTTCAGCCTCTCGATGTGCAAAACTGATAGAGACATACCCTAAGCGCATTGCAGCTGTAATCGCAGCAAAAGGTGGCGCTACAAAGTATTAACTCAAGGGGGCCGAATAATATTGCATGCCCCACTTTTCATTTTTTAGTTTTTTTAAAAAGTTTAAAATATCCAATAAATTTTGTTTCACTTCACGATTGTGTCCTACTTGTTGTTGATTCTTCCCAAAAAAATTTGAATTTTATATCTTTATGTTTGATGCCAGAAATGTGGCAAAAGGTAGAAAAGTTCAAGGGGGCCAAATACTTTCAAAATACACTGTAGAAAGGTTAAAATGGAGCAAGCCGCAGGTGAAGTTTGGTGAAATAATCATTAATGTTGTTATTTTGTGTCATCATTTTCTTCATTTTAAAATGTATGTACTCATTTGCAGTATGAGGTTATCATGTATACGCCCTTTTGTTCCCATGTGCTTTCTTTGTCTAAATAATGTATGAAAACTCCCTTCACAAAAATTCGGGGCCAGACCATCACCAGATATCCCAATGCTGTGTCGCTGAATCTGATCAACTGCGAGTGCATGTGTAATTTCCCTGCCTGCTTTCTGAACTGTTCTGCAGCGTATCTCTGAATAAACTTCATTCTCTGATTTTAATGAAAAAATCGTCCACACTGTTTTCAGGCTCTTCCAATTCTCAGTAAGAGACTTTCTTACAGTCAGGAATTTATACACACCTAAGGCTTCCTTGTATATATAGGTGGATATCCTTCCAGATAATTAAGAGACAATTAATTAAAAGCAAACAACTCAATCTCGCGGTTTCAGTGAATTCATCATAAAAATCCACCTACTCTCTGCTTTAGACATCAATTTAATATTATCACCACACCTCCAATGCTTTTTCACATGTTCAATCCCCCAAAATTTGGTTCCTCTTAATTTCCCTTTGTGCACCATTTTATAGTGTAAAGACAACGAATGGCCCGTGGAATTGTTTTTTAATATTATTAACATGTTCTTTTAAACTTGTTTTTAATTGTCTTTTTGTCCTACCTATATAATACTTATGACAAGGACACTGTATGCAATAAATTATCCATGTTGATTGACAAGATATATGAGAATGTATGGTAATTATTTCTTCCTCATTGTGAAAAGACAAAACTGGTTCTTTTGCTTTAGTTGATTTACACATACTACACATTTTTACGTAGAAAAAAATCTTTTACCCACTTATCTTTATTTTCTTACATAGTTACATAGTTTATAAGGCCGAAAAAAGACAAAAAGACAAGTGTCCATCCAGTTCAGCCTATTTCTTGTGCACTGCAGCTATTCCGCAGCGTTGATCCAGGGGAAGGCAAAAAAAAAACATGCGGTATAGGCCAATTTACATCATTGAGGAAAAATTCACTTCCCGACACCAATCTGGCAGTCAGATTAAATCCCTGGATTAATTAACTAAGCATAAGATGTAATTTTATTGTTCTCAAGAAAGGCGTCCAGGCCTCTCTTGAAGTCATTAAGTGAGTTGGACATCACCACTTCCTCTCCCAGAGAGTTCCAGAGTCTCACGGCTCTGACCGTAAAGAATCCCCTTCTATGCTGGTGCAGGAACCTCCTTTCCTCCAGACGCATAGTGTGCCCCCTCGTCTTTGTCACCATCCTTGGTATAAACAGGTCATGGGAGAGATCTCTGTACTGCCCCCTGATGTATTTATACATGTTTATGAGGTCTCCCCTAAGCCTTCTCTTTTCCAACGTAAATAGGCCTAATTTTGACAACCTCTCTGGGTATTCTAGTCCCTCCATTCCCTTTATTACCTTAGTCGCCCTACTTTGTACCCTCTCTAGCTCCAATATGTCTTTCCTGAGCACCGGAGCCCAGAACTGTGCACAATATTCTAAGTGCGGCCTTACCAGAGCTTTATACAGAGGAAGAACAATGTTCTCATCATATGCCCCTATTCCTCTTCTGATGCATGCCATGACTCTATTTGCCTTCGCAGCTGCTGCCTGACACTGGGCACTCCAATTTAATTTGCTATTAACCAAGATGCCCAGGTCCTTCTCCATGTCAGATTTCCCCAACGGTTTCCCATTTAATATGTATGAGTGACTGCTGTTTTTCTTTCCCATGTGCATGACCTTACATTTATCGGCATTGAACCCTATTTGCCATTTTTTGGCCCAACTCCCCAATTTATCTAAATCCTCCTGTAGCTGTGCCCTATCCTCATCTGTATTAACTACTTTACAAATTTTAGTATCATCTGCAAATATTGCTATTTTACTATGCAACCCTTCCACTAGATCTTTAATAAATATATTAAATAATATAGGGCCCAAGACAGACCCTTGAGGCACCCCGCTAGTAACCCTGAAACACCCTGAGCTTACTCCATTGATAACCACCCTCTGCTTTCTATCACTCAGCCAGCTATTTACCCACTTGCACACATTACCCCCCAGACCAAGCATTCTCATTTTATATTCCAACCTTTTGTGTGGCACGGTATCAAACGCTTTGGAGAAGTCAAGGTATACAACATCCACTGACTCTCCCCGGTCCAGCTGTGAGCTCACCTCCTCGTAGAAGGCGATCTGGTTTGTTTAGCAGGAGCGATCCCTCATGAATCCATGTTGATATGGAGTTAGACAGTTATTATCATTAAGATATTCTACAATAGCATCTCTAAGAAATCCTTCAAACAATTTACCCACAACAGACGTTAAGCTGACTGGTCTATAGTTCCCAGGGTCACTTTTAGACCCCTTTTTGAATATTGGTACCACATTTGCTTGGCGCCAGTCAAGTGGGACAGTCCCTGTCCATAAAGAGTGCTTGAATATAAGATACAGCGGTCTGTCTATCACATTACTTAATTCTTTTAGTACCCGGGGGTGTATGCCATCTGGGCCTGGTGACTTGTCTATTTTGATATTATTTAGGCGTTTCTGAACTTCCTCCTGGGTTAGGTGGGTGATATTTAGTGGAGGGTTTACTTTATCACTCTGCATTTCCTCCGATAAATTGTTTTCTTTTGTGAAAACAGTGGAGAAAAACTAATGAGTAGGTTTGCTTTACCCTCATCGCCCTCTATGATTTTACCCAGGTTATTTTTCAATGGGCCAACTCCATCAGCTTTAATCCTTTTACTGTTTATATAGTTAAAGAACAGTTTGGGATTCGTTTTACTTTCCTTGGCAATTAGTCTCTCTGTCTCCTTTTTTGCTATTCTTATTTGTTTCTTACAGATTTTGTTTTTTTCCCTATAAGATATTAGCGCTTCCTTGCTGCCTTCTTGTTTAAGTTTACCGAAAGCCCTTTTTTTGTTTTTCATTGCCCTCTTGACTTCCTTATTTAGCCACATTGGCTTCCTCCTATTCCTAGCCCTTTTATTCCCATAAGGTATGTACCTTCTACAGTGACTATGTAGGACTGTTTTGAAAATTTCCCATTTTCTATCTGTGCTCCTATTACTAAAGATACTATCCTAGTCTATAAGGTGAAGGGCATCTCTTAGCTGATCAAACTTTGCCCTCCTGAAGTTCAGAGTTTTTGTGACTCCCTTGATGGGCACCCTACTGAAGCACATGTGGAATTGTATAATGTTGTGGTCACTATTTCCCAGGTGCCCCCCGACCTGCACCTCAGTTATTCTGTCTGGCCTGTTAGTTAATATTAAGTCTAAAAGGGCCGTCCCTCTAGTTGGTTCCTGCACAAGTTGTGAAAATAATTGTCTTTGATAATTGACAGAAACCTGTTTCCTTTCTGAGATCTACAGCTTTCGGTTTCCCAGTCTATATCGGGGTAGTTGAAGTCCCCCATAATAATCACCTCGTTATTTTTTGCTACTTCGTCTATTTGTCTCATTAATAGACTTTCCGTGGCTTCTGCTATATTTGGTGGTTTATAACAGACTCCTATGATAATTTTATTATTGGTTTTTGCCCCATGTATCTCCACCCATAAGGCCTCAACCTCCTCATTTTCCTCCCATACATCCTCCCATATTGTAGGCTTTAGACATGTCTTTACATATAGACAGACTCCACCCCCTTTCCGACTTCTTCGATCCCTTCTAAACAGACTGTAACCCTGTAAGTTAACTGCCCAGTCATAGCTTTCATCTAACCATGTCTCGGTTATTCCCACCATGTCATAGCTATCTGTAGATATTTCTGCTTCCAGTTCATCCATCTTGTTTGTCAGGCTCCTGGCATTTGCTAGCACGCAGTTTACACGATTTTGTTTTGTTCCAATCTTCTCCCTGTGGATTGTATTTGAAATTTTCTTACCTCCCTTCCAAGTATCTTGTCTTGGACCTTCTTTGTCGCACTTCATATCTTTCATTAGTATGTTCTCTGGTTGCATGTTCGTGTCCGGCGTTTTTCTTCCCATCCCCTCTTCTTCTAGTTTAACGCCCTCCTGATGAGTGTTGCGAGTCTCCTGGCGAATGTGTGTTTCCCGGGTTTGTTGAGGTGTAGTCCGTCTCTGGCAAGGAGTCCGTCATAGAGGTAATTCACACCGTGGTCCAGGAATCCAAATCCTTGTTGTCTGCACCATCGTCTCAGCCAATTGTTCGCATCAAGGATCCTGTTCCATCTCCTGACGCCATGCCCGTCTACTGGAAGGATAGAAGAAAAAACTACCTGCGCATCCAGGTCTTTTACTTTCTTCCCCAATGCTTCAAAGTCCTTGCAGATTGTCGGTAGGGCCTTCTTTGCCGTGTCATTGGTGCCAACATGTATCAGAAGAAATGGGTGGACATCCTTGGGACTGATGAGCTTCGGTATCCTATCGGTAACATCCTTGATCTTCGCTAGAGATGAGCGTTGTTCGACTCAAACTGTTCGCCAATCTCAAATTCGAGCTGTTTTGGGCGGTGTTCGAGCCGTTCGGCGAACACGAACGATTTGAGAAAATTCGGTTGTTCGAGGTTATGTTCGATAACTGTTCGTGCACCAAAATCATAACTGGATTTTTTCTCAGTAATGATGAAAATTAATGTTAATACGCAGTTTGAGTGTACAGCGGGGTGGGGGGAGGGGCAGGGGATGGATCTCTGCAGGAATAATGAAGATCTCCATTTTTTTTTCTCTTTCCCGCATTTACAGTGGGGAGGTGCAATCTGTCAGCCTATCAGCAGCGAAGTGCTTTTTTTCACACAAGCAAGGGCATGTGTCATTGGCAGTGTATGTCACATGTCCTTGCCCTATAAGACCAAGCCATTTTCCCCATCGCCACCATTTTCTCACTGCTGCAGCTGCGTGTTAGACGGCACCGCTGTTGCTGTGTGCGCTATACCTTGTTAATTTCAAGCCAATTTTCGCACAAATCTACAGATAGCTTGGGAGTAGGGAATAGTTGTGATTGCAGTCCTTTTAAGGACTAGGTTACAGCATTTCCTATGACTTTTATCAAGCAGGTCTGTGCTCTTAAATAGATAGATTGTGGGAGTAAAGACTAATTGTAATTGCAGTCCTTTTCAGGACTAGGTTACATCAGTTCCTATCAGTTTTTGCCAGGCAGGTCTGTGCCAGTGCTGTGCAAGTTTTTTTCACAGCATTTGGCTGAATCTAGCAAAGCTAATCCTTTTTGGCCTATTGCAGAGTGTGTTAGTCAGTGGAGTAGCCTATCTGTGTTGCAAGATATACCACCTGTGTATAGAATACCAATTTTTTTACTGCACCTAGTGAAGTAAAATCTTTTGGGCATAGCATCATTCTATTAGTGTGGGACTTTCTCTATTAATCCATCTATACAGACCTCCATCAGGTTGCAAACTGAATATATTTTTTTTCTGCATCTACCTCTGAAAAAATATTGGGCTTCTAGCTGTGTGTGGGACTTGTTCTATTAATCCATCTATACAGACCTCCATCAGGTTGCAAACTGAATATAATTTTTTTCTGCATCTACCTCTGAAAAAATATTTGGGCTTCTAGCTGTGTGTGGGACTTGTTCTATTAATCCATCTATACAGACCTCCATCAGGTTGCAAATTAAAAATAATTTTTTGTCTGCATCTAGCTCTGAAAAAATATTTGGCCTTCTAGCAGTGTGTGGGACTTTCTCTATTAGTCCATCTATACTGACCTCCATCAGGTTGCAAATTCAAAATAATTTTTTGTCTGCATCTAGCTCTGAAAAAATATTTGGCCTTCTAGCAGTGTGTGGGACTTTCTCTATTAGTCCATCTATACTGACCTCCATCAGGTTGCAAACTGAATATATTTTTTTTCTGCATCTACCTCTGAAAAAATATTTGGGCTTCTAGCTGTGTGTAGGACTTGTTCTATTAGTCCATCTATACTGACCTCCATCAGGTTGCAAACTGAATACAATTTTTTTCTGCATCTACCTCTGAAAAAATATTTGGGCTTCTAGCTGTGTGTGGGACTTGTTCTATTAGTCCATCTATACTGACCTCCATCAGGTTGCAAATAGAATATAATTTTTTTCTGCATCTAACCCAGCCAATAGTTTTGGCCTAATACCACAGTTTGGCCACTCAGCTCTGCTCTGTTCCCATCCATTGTTTTTTTGTGCAAACAACTCCAGAGTTGTGAATTAGTTAACCACCAAAATGAGTGGAAAAAGGCCTGCTGCTGGTGGAAAGGGGAATAGGCGTGTTGGGAAGGGGAAAAAAGGTTGTGTCCGTGGGGTAGGTGTTAAAGCAACAGTAACATCTGCAGAAGAAAGACCATCTTCCAGCCAAACTAAAATGTCTACTTCTTTTAGCGGACAATGTGATAAGATCCCTTTCTTACGGCCACGCCAATCGCTACAAATTCCAGATGAGGCACAAAAACAGCAGGTGCTTCAACGGATATCAAGTGCTCCTTTAAGTGGGCTCTCCTCCACATCAACTTCAACATCACAAATACTCCAGTCCTCAAAGGTGTCACCCCAATCGCACTTGCTTCCTCACAGCTCCCAAATCTCCAGCTGCCCGTCTGAGTATGAGGTAGAACAGATGGTTGAGTCTGCAGAGCTGTTTACTCATACTATAGCCTGGGAATCAGAGGTCGACTCCAGCGCTTCTGTGAATCCAGACGAGGAAATGATCTGCACTGATGCCCAGAATCTTTATGAGTCGGATCCTGGACCAGACGCAGAAGGTTCTGACCATAATGTAGACCCTCATTCCCAAACTGTAACTCCTGTTGGTGGAGACAATGAGGAAGACAATGATGAGACTCAAATACCTGATTGGAGCGACAACTTTAGTTTTTAGTCAGGGCAGGAACAGGTTGGCTCTGAGGACGACGGGTGTGATAACGCACAGGGTGATGATGATGAGGTTGGAGATCCCACTTACTGTCAACCCACAGTCAGCCAAGAGATGAGGTCAGCAGAGGAGGTGGAGGAAGATGCTAGTGACGACGAGGTCAGGTTGCGCCTTCCTGGACAGAGACGTAGTACTGGAAGCACGTCAACAACTGCATCCTCAAACACAACTCTGCCTCTCACCACAAGTCGTGGTGGCTCTTCAGGTCACATGGGTGCTAAGCCTTGCATAGCCTGGGCATTTTTTCAGATCGATAAAGATGACCCAACTCGTGTTATCTGTAACATTTGTCAGCAAAAGCTAAGTAGAGGCCAAAAAATACATAGTTTGAGTACTTCATGCATGAACCGGCACATGGACATGAAGCATAAGTTGCAGTGGGAAGCTCAGTGTGCTACAATGCGGCCTAGCCGGCCGGGCCAACCACCGTCTGCCATATCTTGTGCATCCGCGGCCTCTTCATCCTCTGTGACTGGGGGGACAGCAGTCACACCTGTTTTGGGGCGCAGACCTGCCACCTCTTTACCCGCAACAGCCAGCGTGATTGGCAGGTCATCATTTTCTTTGGAGGTGGTAACACCAGCTGGTGTTGAGCGCTGTCCGACATCGATAGCAGCACCTTTGGATCAAGGCAACCTAACATGTCCGCCTGCATCTTCCTCACAGACCGGCAGTTTGCCGGGGACACCCTTATCAACCCCGTCTAAGCACAATATCCAGCCCTCGGTCACTCAGATGTGGACAAGTAAAAGACCATTTCCTCCTAGCCATGAGAAAGCTAAGAGGTTGAATTTCACCATCTGCAAGCTCTTGGCTACAGAAATGCTGCCTTTCCGCCTGGTGGACACAGAGGATTTTCGAGACCTTATGTCCATCGCAGTGCCCCAGTACCAGATGCCCAGTCGGCACTACTTCTCAAAGAAAGGTGTGCCTGCGCTCCACCAGCATGTCGCACACAACATCACCGCTTCTTTGAGAAACTCTGTGTGTGACAGGGTGCATTTCACCACAGACACTTGGACGAGTAGGCATGGACAGGGGCGTTACATGTCGCTGACTGGGCACTGGGTAACTATGGTGACAGCAGGACAAGGGGCTGCTGTCCAAGTCTTGCCGTCCCCACGAGTTGTGCGTCAATCCTTTTTATGTCAAAGTTCCTCCACTGCTTCTTCCTCCTCAACCTCCTCTCGGTCTTCCACCTGCACCCAAAGCCTGTCTGGTCATGCCACAAGCTTTCTAACTGCGCAGAAGGGATCCTGCACACCTCCTTACTATGCTGGCAGTAGGGCTCAACGTCATCAGGCGGTTTTTATTTTGAAATGTCTGGGAAATGTGAGTCACACAGCTGAGGAGTTGTGGTCAGCTCTGGAGAACCAATTTCATGAATGGTTGTCTCCACTGGACCTGAAACCAGGGAAGGCCGTGTGCGACAATGCTGCAAACCTGGGTGCGGCCCTTCGCCGGGGCAATGTCACACACGTGCCTTGTATGGCTCACGTGTTGAACCTGGTTGTCCAGCAATTTTTAGCCCACTATCCCAGACTAGATGGCCTTCTGCAGAGGGCACGGTCGCTGTGTGCTCACTTCCGCCGTTCGCATCCTGCAGCTCAGCGACTTACATCTCTACAGAAGTCGTTGGGCCTGCCACTTCACCGGCTAAAATGCGATGTGCCTACCCGGTGGAATTCAACTCTGCACATGTTGCAGCGACTGTGGCAGCACCGACAAGCCCTGGTGCAATACGTTCTGACGTATAGCCTGGGCCATCGAGATCCAGAGGTGGGGCAAATCACGCTGGAGGAGTGGTCTCAGATCAGGGACCTATGCACCCTTCTGCACAGTTTTGAAATGGCGACGAAGATGTTTAGTGCTGACGATGCCATTATCAGCATGACTACTCCGGTGATTTACATGCTGGAGCACATGTTAAACAGAATTCAGAGTCAGGTGGTGGCACAAGAGGAGGTGGAGGAAGTAGAGGAGGAGGAGTTGTATGCGGAAGGGCTAACATCTGCAAGGTCCAGACGGTCGGCAGCACCAAGGCAGCAGGCATGTGAGGGTGGGGGAGATGGTTTTACCAGGGCGCATGGTAGCAGCCAAACTAGTGAGGAAGGTGCAGGAGCCCAGGAAGAAGTGGAGGACGAACTGATGGAAGACTCATCAGATGAGGGAGACCTTGATCACATTTCTGTTGTGCGAGGTTGGGGGGAGTGGACAGAGGAAGGAAGTATGATTGTTACCTCGCCACCAACACAACAGGGACTTGGTGCTCCTGGATGCGCAACACACATGAGTGCCTTCTTGCTGCACTACCTGCAACATGACCCTCGAATTGTGAGAATTAGAAATAATCCTGACTACTGGGTTGCCACACTGTTAGATCCCCGGTACAAAAGTAAATTTGCAGAAATTATTCCTGCCATAGAAAGGGATGCACGCATGCAGGAGTATCAGCAGAGACTGTTGCAGAATCTTACATGTGCTTTTCCACAAAACACCAGTGGTGCACGTAGTGAATCTCACAGTTCCAACTTGCCAACCGTGGGACCGTCAAGTGTTCAGCACTCAAACCGTAACAGAACCACAGTATCTGCTGGTAACATCAATTTTGCGGAATCATTTCACCACTTTTTTAGCCCATCCTTTGCAAGGCCACAGGAGACAAGAAGTCTGACATATAGTCAACGCCTAGAGACGATGGTACAGGAGTATCTCCAAGTAAACATTGAAGCCATGACTGTGTCACTGGACCCTTGCTCTTTTTGGGCTTCCAATCTGGATAAATGGCCGGAGCTAGCCACTTACGCCTTGGAGATCTTGTCATGCCCCGCAGCCAGCGTTCTGTCTGAACGTGTGTTCAGCGCTGCTGGTGGTGTGCTGACAGATAAGCGCACGCGGCTCTCCACTGATAATGTAGACAGACTCACGTTCATAAAGATGAACAAATCATGGATCCGAAACGACTTTTCTACCCCTGTGTCATCCTGGGGAGAGTAAAAGCTTGATGATTGGTTAAAATCACCCTACCAACCGTTTTAAGCTTTCAAATTACTAATCATGTTTATCTGTATCTTGGCTGGAAAATAATTTGGGCTTTGTAGCAGTGTGCAGCACTGATTCTATTAGGCCATCTATAATAAGCTCCACCAGATTTAAAATTACTAATCATGTTTATCTGTATCTTGACTGGAAAATAATTTGGGCTTTGTAGCAGTGTGCAGCACTGATCCTATTAGGCCATCTATACTAAGCTCCACCAGATTTAAAATTAATAATAATTTTTAGCTGCATCTAGCCCGGAAAATAATTTTGGGGCTCCGAGATGCGCAAGACACATAAGTGCCTTCTTGCTGCACTACCTGCAACATGACCCTCATATTGTCAGAATTCGAAGTAATCATGACTACTGGGTTGCCACACTCTTAGATCCCCCAAACTTTTCGATCAACCTTTTCATTTTAATAAAGACCAAAAAAATGGTAATTTTTGAAATTATAAGCATTAGCAGGTTATTAGAAACTGAAATCAAACAGTTTTCAACTCAAAACTTTATTCTAGGTGATGTTACATTTTCACATAGGACCACTTGCTCTAAAGGAGCTTCTGAACTCTCTCGTCCATTGAATTTGTCAGGTTTTGGATGGTTTCTGCTTCAATTGTTTTGCATGAGGGCAGAATACCCTCCCAGAGCTGTTGCTTAGATGTGAACTGCCTCCCGCCATCATAGACACTCCTTTTGATGATGCTCCAGAGGTTCTGAATGGGGTAGAGGTCAGGGGAGCATGGGGGTCACACCATAAGTTTGTCCCCTTTTATGCCCATATCAGCCAGAGATGCAGATGTTTTATGTGCAGCATGAGATGGTGCATTATCATGCAAAAAAATGATCTTGCTGTGAAATACACGGTTCTTCTTCTTGAACCATGGCAGGAAGTGCTGTTTGAGAAAATCCACATACATTATGGAGTTCATCTTTAGCGCCTTCAGGGATCCTAAAGGGGCCGACAATCTCTCTCCCCATGATTCCAGCCCAAAACATTACTCCACCTCCTCCTTGTTGGCGCTGTAGCCGTGTTTGCGTGGGGTGTCCATCAACCAGCCATCCTCCACTCCATCCATCTGGACCATCGAGCACTGCACGGCACTCATCCGTGAACAAAACAGTTTTGAAATCAGTCTTCATGTAATGTTTGGCCCACTGGAGCCGTTTCTGCTTGTGTGAAGTGGATAGAGGAGGTCGACAGGATGGCGTATGCACAGCTGCAAACCTCTGAAGGACCCTGCATCTTGTTGTTCGGGGGACGTTGGAGGCACCAGCAGCTTCAAAAACTTGTCTGCTGCTATGACAAGGCTTTTTTGCCGCTGCTCTTTTAACCTGACGTAATTGCCTGTAGGAAAGAGTCCTCAATTTGCCCTTATCAGCACACACACGTGTGTACTGTGAATCAGCTACATACTTCTTGATTGCCAAGACACTTCATCCTGATCATCGCACAATGTTGATTGTAGTCATGCCTTGACCTAAACACTCCACAATTTGTTGCTTCTCAGCAGCCGACACATCCTTTTTCTTTCCCATTTTGGCAGAAAATGTAGGCTGCTTAATAATGTGAGACAGCCTTCTTAAATAGTCTTGCCTTTCATTGGATACACCTGCCAAACTAATTAGCACAGGTGTCTGCAATTGCTTACAGTGATATAAAGAGCCCTGACACACATCACCATCAATGAGTTTAACTGACAAACAAACAAATTCTTCCCTTATCACTCCTAAACACTTTTTGCATAATAATTTGGAACACAGTGTACATGTGCTTTTCCACAAAACACCAGTGGTTCACGTAGTGAATCTTACAGTACTAACTTGCCAACCGTGGTCTGTATGGAGTTGTTCAATAAAGGGCCCAAAATTAAGATAACATAGATGGGAGAGGTCTCTATGAATAGGAATTCCTAAGTATTTGATACCCTGTGAGGGCCAGGCAAAGGGAAAGTTGGACTGGATGGAATCCTATATGGATTTGGGGAGGGAGACATCGAGGGCCTCAGACTTCGCTGCATTGATTTTAAAATTTGACCATGTAACAAAGTGATCTATTTCAGCCATAACAGCATGGATGGATATATGTGATTGAGTGATATATACTAGGACATCATCAGCAAATAGAGAGCACTTGTACTCGGTGCCTCCCACCTCAATCCACCTAATATTGGGGTTATGGCGAATTGATGAGAGCAGGTGCTCCGTCACTAGGATGTATACGAGAGGGGACAGAGGACATCCCTGCCTTGTCCCATTGGTGATTGTGAAAGGTGATGAAAATGTTCTGATGCACCACCTGGGCCTTGGGACACCCGGAGCCGGACCCTTTTTGGTGGATGCTGGTGGTTGTAGTCTTCGTGGCGGCGACCCGGTTCCGTGGCTCAGGGTGGTCAAACCAGTGGCGGAACTATTTATGTGGTTTTGATGTTTAAATGTCCGACTACGCCACCCGTGGATTGCGGTCAGAGTGAATCGCCGCTGCAGGGCAGACCGCTGAGGCTGGTGTTGTGGGTGCAGCAGAGCGTAGCATAACTCCCCACGGGAGGAGTATAGCCTCAGGGCAGTGTATGAGGATGGGGGTGATGGTGCAGGGCAGCAGCAGTAACGACACGGAGTCAGTGATGCAGTCCAGGGCTTTTACTCACAGTTCTTATTATCCAGACCACGTCTGCAGGTAACGGCTGCCCACGTCGTACTGTGCTCACCAGGTGAGGGGCTCAGACAACTCCCAGATAACTTTGGAGCGCTTCACAGGACCCCCTTTGTGTGTCCTTTGTCTGGCCTTTCTTACCAACCCTTCTGTCCGGCTGCCTCGGGCCTCCTCTTGGTAAACTTGGCGCCAGTTTCCCTGACCCTATGTGGTGCCTTCCTAGCGGGTGTAGCAAGGGGCTGCGCCACATAAAATGTCACAGCCTCCGGTTTCTAGCTGAGGGTCGTTTCCTGCCTCCACTAGTTTCGGGGACCGGTCTCCCCCTTTGGCCTGACCCCTCCACGCAGGTGGATTCGGGCATGCGGTGGCGACTCGCCCGTCCGCACCCCTGGGATCCCTTCATTCCTCGTTCCTGGAGCCTTCTCCGCTCCTCTTCCTTTCTTCTCCCTCTTCCAGGCCTGGGCCTCTGTTACTAGGCCCGCCTCCGGAGCAGAGCTCATGCAGAGCCCCTGCTCCCTGCCACTTCTGCTCAGACTTCTCTGCACTGAACTAAGATGGTGCCCACCTTTTATACTCCCTTCTCAATGCACCCAGGAACTGCTTCCTCCCTGCTCCTGCACTACAGGGTTCCCCTTCCTCAGTGTTCCCTCCCCCCACTCCAGCCAGGGACAGGGACTGTCGTGCCCATCTCAGAGGCATATTGGTCGCCCTGCCCCACGGCAATGTGGTGTAATGCATGCAGGTGTCGGGTCCTGATCCACACTCCATCCTTACCTGAGAGTGAGATATCACACCTCTGGGTGAGGTGCAATACCTCTGTAGCAACCAAGCCCTCAGGGTGCTACAGTTCCATTTATCTTCAGCCTAGGTGACGTATTGTGATACAGGGCCGTGATTTTGGCTATAAAAGGGTCCCCTAGACCCCTACCCCAAGCTTTTTAAGAGAATCATATATGGCGTGCCAGGAGACTCGATGGAATGCTTTCTCAGCATCCAACGAGAGTATCTAATTACAAATTTTTAACTGCATCTAGCCCAGGAAATACTTTGTGCCTAGTAGCAGTGTCTGCTAGTCAGCGGATTATCCCGGCTGTTAAGCAAGCTACACCACCTGTAGTTTGGACACTTAATTTTTTCAAAGGAAATGCTTCGGGTCCACGAGATACTCAGTGAAGAGCATCAGGAGGCACCCCAAGGCATAGGGGCTGGGACTGGCAGTAGGATGCCTTGCGGTGGACAGCCGAGCTCGATCCTTATAAAAGCTTTTTAACTGCAGCAGCTTTAGTGGACGCTACTGGAGCTGGAATTACGCGGCTGCTGGCATGAGACTTGCCCTCCAATAGATCCTTGTAAATGGATTTAAAGTGTATTCATTCAAATTAGAGAGACAATTTAAATTAAAAAGCTTAGAGCTGCCTCCACCACAGGGGGGCTCGCTCGACCCACCAGCGGACAGGCACCAGTATTGGGAGAGGGGGGCTGGCCGTCAGGGTTCACCGCGGCTCTGGCACAAACCCGGCGACACGGAGGTGGCACGGGCAGGAGCGGACTGAACGTGTCGGCTTCTCACTTTTTGGATTTTAGAAGGGCATGACATGCCTATATCTGTGTCTCCCCCTCCTTTTACTCCTCCACCTCTTTTCTTTTCGCATGACTATATGTACTTGTCACTTTTCCATGTGTAAGTTGTGTCTTCTGAGCAGTTTGTCAGCTTTTGGACACCTTTGAAGGTGTTTTCTATGTGTTTCTATGTGTTTTTGTTTGCCTGCCATTGGTTTTAATGGTGTTCGAAGGTGTTCGACGAACAGTTCGGCGAACACACGGGTTGTTCGATGAACCGAACCAAACTCGAACACTACGGGGGTGGCTCAACACTAAACTTCGCCCCTGGGAGGCAGCATACTTCTCTTGCGGTTATGTCCGGTCTGCAGATAGCTGCTTCTGTTCCTCTCAGTAGTGAGTCTCCCACCACCACCACTCTTCTTCCCTTCTTGGCTGTCCTTTTTCTTGTCGCTTGTGGGTGTTTCTGGGTACTCTTTTCTTTTTTGCTTGATGGTACTTCCTCATCCTTAGGTGTGCCATCTTCGTCCTCCACAAGTCCTTGGAATCTGTTTCTCAGTTGTGTGGTTGGTGGTGTCTCCATGGTCTTCTTGCTTCTTTTGGTCACTTGCCTCCACTTGTCTGCCTCTGGAGGTTCTCTGACGTTTCCTTCACTTTCCATGACCAGTAGTGATGCTTCTGTTCTGTCCAGGAAGTCTTCATTTTCCTTGATGAGTTTTAATGTCGCAATTCTTTCTTCCAGTCCCCGCACCTTTTCTTCTAAAAGAGCCAGTAGTCTACACTTCTGGCAGGTGAAGTTGGTTTCTGCTTCTGGTCGATCTGTGAACATGTAGCACATGTTGCAGCTCACCATGTAGGTTGTCACATCTGCCATGCTGCTCCTTGTCCCTGCTGACTTCATGTCTGTCTTCTTTCTTGTGATACCCTAGGATAAACAAATTAAACAAATTGTCCTATTCAAGCTTCAATTCCGGGTTTGGCGATGCTTTCCAAGCAGCTGGTCCCGGCTGTACCCAACAATCTTCTAGCTGAAGGAGACTCTTCGCTTTTCCCAGAAGGCACCTGGAATATGCAAATTGTCCTCTTCAAGCTTCAATCCCGGTTTTGGCGATGCTTTCCAAGCAGCTAGTCCCGGCTGTACCCAATGATCTTCTAGCTGAAGGAGACTCTTCGCTTTTCCCAGAAGGCACCTGGAATATGCAAATTGTCCTCTTCAAGCTTCAATCCCGGGTTTGGCGATGCTTTCCAAGCAGCTGGTCCCAGCTGTACCCAACGATCTTCTAGCTGAAGGAGACTCTTTGCTTTTCCCAGAAGGCACCTGAAATATGCAAATTGTCCTCTTCAAGCTTCAATCCCGGGTTTGGCGATGCTTTTCAAGCAGCTGGTCCCGGCTGTACCCAACGATCTTCTAGCTGAAGGAGACTCTTCGCTTTTCCCAGAAGGCACCTGGAATATGCAAATTGTCCTCTTCAAGCTTCAATCCCGGGTTTGGCGATGCTTTCCAAGCAGCTGGTACCGGCTGTACCCAACGATCTTCTAGCTGAAGGAGACTCTTCGCTTTTCCCAGAAGGCACCTGGAATATGCAAATTGTCCTCTTCAAGCTTCAATCCCGGGTTTGGCGATGCTTTCCAAGCAGCTGGTCCCAGCTGTACCCAACGATCTTCTAGCTGAAGGAGACTCTTCGCTTTTCCCAGAAGGCACCTGGAATATGCAAATTGTCCTCTTCAAGCTTCAATCCCGGGTTTGGCGATGCTTTCCAAGCAGCTGGTCCCGGATGTACCCAACGATCTTCTAGCTGAAGGAGACTCTTCACTTTTCCCAGAAGGCACCTGGAATATGCAAATTGTCCTCTTCAAGCTTCAATCCCGGGTTTTCTTATCTCTATGCACCACCATTGGAGCTATCTGGCTGGCTACATTTTTTGCCCTTCTATAAACAAAACTAGGTTTTGGGGGGATATGTTCCCCAATGATTTTATCCTCCATCAATAACGGCCAATACTTTTTGACAATCCTTCTTAATTTTCCAAATTCCTGATTGTATTGGGTGATTATCGGAGTTTTTATTTTGTATTATTCCCCTCATTTATTTCCCTCATTTTTTGTTTGGTCAATAGCTGATTTCTGGGAATTTCTCCTCCCTGTTTTCTTAGAATGTCTAGATCTGTATAGTTATACCCTTTTTCAATGAATTGACACATCATTTTTTCGGACTCGTTTAAATAGTCTTCATGCTTTGTGAAATTCCTCCTTGTACGCATGAATTGGCCGTTAAAAATATTTTTTAGCCAAATCAGTAAATGACAACTGATCGTATTGATATAACTATTACCATCGTTGGCTTTCTATAACTTTTTGAAGCCAACTTATCATTATCTATATACATTTTGATGTCTAAAAAATTAATCGAAAGTGTGCTGATGCTTGACGTAAAATTTAAGTTAAAATCATTTTTATTAATATCCTTTAAAAAATTATCCAATGTGAAACCACCACCACACCATATAAAAAAGACGTCATCTATAAAATGTTTCCAAAGGACCAGACCTGCATCGAACCTCAGGTGTGGGGGTAATGGCATCTCCTCCCACCTTCCCACATATAGATTAGCGAAGTCCGGATGCGAATCTGGTCCCCATTGCAGTACCCCACTTCTGTATCAAAACTGTTTGTCATATTGAAAATAATTGTTGTAATAAAATTAATAGATTTCGGCAACCGAGAGATGCTACTGTGCATGCATGGGGCGGCAGGGGCCATTTTGGTTTCATGTTTGGCACAAAAATTTTACAGGCAGCATTTAAAATAGTAGGCAGGTTACTGAAAGCACAGTGACCTGTCAGAAAGCAGACATAGAATCTGAAATGGAGACCAGGATCAACGCTATCTTCTGTTGCCACGTTTGAATCAAGGATGGTGTCTTTTTTATTGCTTCAGTGAGCATTGTAGGGTTTTGTACTCACTCAGTCACATTAGAGGTAGGCACAGGACACTGTCTCTTTAAAATGTCCAAAGCAGGTTTATACAGGCTTCATAAACCGCACTTTCAAAGGAAACAAAACACAGCCTTCTCCGGCACAAAGTAACAAAACAGGAAAACAAACAGTCCATATAGTACTGTGGGTTTGCCCGCACACAGTCAGTGTCCTTTAGCACAGACACGCTGGAGGTCTCCACACCTCCAGTCACAAACACTGAATGAGACACTCATACCTAGAAATAACGTGAGGAACATGCGTTCTGGGCGCCGGGAAATGATGTAGGTGATATGCGTTCCGGGTGCCCGGAAATGACGAGGGCAATATGCGTCCCGAGCGCCTGGAAGTGATGCAAGCGGTATGCGTTCCATGCGCCCGAAAATTACGTAAGTAACAGACGTCCTGGGCGCATGAAAATGATGTGGGCAACAGCCTATGATTCACATTAAGAGGCTATAAGCCCCGGACACATAATAGGACAAGAGAAGCCACGTGGGGAACCATGTGACTCTGCTGTGAGGCATATGACGTCATTATGGGATCGTATGAAGTAAATATACTATGTTTAATATAAAAATTTAATGAGCTATCTGACTGAGATATATATTGCCAAGCTTAATTTGGAGGAAATTAAATGTTATACTTTATAATAAGGAGATTGAGAACTATGGCAAGTAATTTGAATTGAAAAATAAGCCCCGCCTCGGAAATGACATAGGATGCTAAGAAATGGAGGGAAAATGAATGTATTTAAACGGAGAAAGTTGATGTGTGATGTGAAAGTTGATGTCACCATTATGACTTTTAAGTCACTTGGCACTTTATAGCACAGAGTCACCTGTTTTGCTCTTTTGTATTGCTAGTGCTCCCCAAAATACCAAATACACTCCCCTGATCAATCCTCCATAAGGAGGAAGAAACGCGTCAGGAGGGACTTTTTTGTGGGTGACGTTGTAAGATATACTTGGGTACTGCCGTTGTTAGGGTGGGAGCTAACACCAGGGGCATGACAGGGTAGATTTCTTCTAAAGAACTAATCGACTGAATGGGATGAAGAACCCCGAATGATGCCCGCATAAAAAAATGAGTGAGATCCACATGTAGCGCCTGTGGGTTTGGCCGCTACAGGGGTATTGCACCTCTGCCAGAGGTGTGATATTCCACTCCCAGGTAAGGATGGAGTGTGGACCAGGGCTCAGTTAGCTGCATGCATCACACACACCCCATTTCCAGGGGACAGCTCAACGGTGCTCCCATTAATATGCAGGCACGACAGACCATGTCCCTGGCTGGAGTGGGGACGGGGGAGGAAAACCTAGTGATGTTGGAGCAGAAGGGGACGGTTTCTGTAGCATAGGTAGGAGCTCATTGGGTGCTGGTCACCTGAGCTCACACTCAGAGGAGGAGGTATAAAAGGTGGGCACCATCTTAGGAGTGTGTTCAGTCAGTGAGAGGAGAAGACAGGGAGCGGAGGCTCTGTAGGAGCTCCGCTCAAAGGCAGGCAGAGGGTGAAGGCCGGAGCCTGAGAGGAAGGAGGAGAAGAAGGAACAGGAAAGGAGGAGAAGTGACAGAGAAGCAAAAGGGCTCAGCAACAAGAAGGGAGAAGGGACCCTAAGAACCCACGAGATATCGGGTGAAGGGTCAGGCAGAAAAGGGTACCGGATCCCAAATTGGTGGAGGTAAATTATCAGCTGGACAGAAGTTTGGTCACTGGTGGGGCACGAGCCAGAGAAAGGATAGAAGGGAGTCCTGTGCCATACTCCTGAATTGCCTGGGGGTTGACCGAGCCCCTCACCTGGTGGACGCAGCACGGCTCGGGCAGTCATTACCGGCGGAAATGACTTGGAGTATACGAACTGTGAGTAAAAGACCCTGGACTGCAACACGTTGTCGTTGTGTTTCTTACCACGCCAGCACTAACGGTACTGGGACGCCCAGCACTACAAACCCCACCATCTACGCTCACTGCCCTGGGGCTACACTCCTCCCGTGGGGAGTTGTACTATTCCCTGCTACTCCCACAACACCAGCCTCAGCGGTCTGCTCTGCAGCGGCGGTTCACTCTGACCGCAATCCACGGGTGGCGTAGTCGGACATTGCAAACCATACGAATAGACTGCCACAGCACTTGGTCTGACCACCTTGAGCCACGGGACCGGGTTGCCACTACTACCCCCATTATTGCCCTGTTGCCCGGCTCCGAGTGCCCCACGGCCCAGGGGGCGAGTCACACACATATCACTAACATTTGATAACACTGTATTTTTTCATTTATTGACCAGGATTTGTTTGAAATTATTGTCCTTTTGGTATTTTGTTATCCAAAAGGTCATATGTTTACATTCTAAAAGGGCTAATTAGACATTATATGTCTTAGATTTATTTGTCTATTTCTGACACCTTTTGCCTCTTGTTTGATGTGTTTTAAGAGGTTATATTTGTCCATCCTGATGTGAATAAGATGTAATTAGTGGCTAGTATCAGATATCGGAGGTATTTATTATACATTTTTTTAGAGATTTATTAAAGGTTATATTTTAAGAGATACCTCTTGGCTGTTATATACTTCTGCTCACTGGGCCCCAGGGTGTAACAAAGTGCTGTGCGCTGGGGTACCGCCTCTGGCCATGCACCCCTCAGCGCTGGGTGCTTTCTCTGAGCTCTACAGCCATCAAACCTGAATGGCTTTGCAGTTCTAGGTCCCTCTGTCTTTTCTGGACTTCTGGTCAGGTGTCGGCAGATACGTGACATCATCACGTATGCGCCTTCATACACGTCCGTCACTGCCCGTTGCCAGGACATTGGAAGCGGAGCTACACCTGCAAGGAATCATAAGTGAAGTAAGTATGAAAAACTTTTTTTTTCTTTATAAAATGAATTAAATGGGTGAGGTGAGGGGGGGACTGCAAATGACGAAGGGGGAGGGAAACTGCAAATGATGGAGTGAGGGGGGACTGCAAATGATGAAGTAAGGGGAGGAGGGGTACTGCAGATGATTAAGGTGAGGTTGACTGCAAATAATGGAGTGAGGGGGACTACAAATGATTGAGTGAGGGGGGACTGCAAATGGTACAGGGGAAGGGGGCCTGCAAATGATGGAGTGAAGGGGGGACTGCAAATTATAGAGGGGGAAGGGGGACGGCAAATGATGGAATGAGGGGGGACTGAAAATGATGAAGTGAGAGGGGGAGGGGGACTGCAAATGATAGAGTGGGAAGGGGACTGTAAATGATGAAGTGAGGGGGAGGGGTACTGCAAATGATAGAGGGGGAATGGGGACTGCAAATGATGAAGTGAGAGGGAGAGGGGGACCGCAAATGATGAAGGGGGAGGGGGACTGCAAAAGATGAAGTGAGGGGGGGACTGAAAATGATGAAGTGAGGGGGGTTGCAAATGATGGAGTGAGGGGGAAAGCGGGTAACCGCAAATGATGAAGTGGGAGGGAAGACTGCAAATGATGGCATGAGGGGGGACTGCAAATGATGGAGTGAAGGGGGGACTGCAAATTATAGAGGGAGAAGAGGGACGGCAAATGATGGAATGAGGGGGGACTGAAAATGATGAAGTGAGAGGGGGAGGGGGACTGCAAATGATAGAGTGGGAAGGGGACGGTAAATGATGAAGTGAGGGGGAGGGGTACTGCAAATGATAGAGGGGGAATGAGGACTGCAAATGATGAAGTGAGAGGGAGAGGGGGACCGCAAATGATGAAGGGGGAGGGGGACTGCAAAAGATGAAGTGAGGGGGGGACTGAAAATGATGAAGTGAGGGGGGTTGCAAATGATGGAGTGAGGGGGAAGGTGGGTAACCGCAAATGATGAAGTGGGAGGGAAGACTGCAAATGATGGCATGAGGGGGAACTGCAAATGATGGAGTGAGGGGGGGGCTGCAAATGATGAAGTGAGGGGGGACTGCAAATGATGGAGTGAGGGGGGACAGGGAACTGAAAATTATGAAGTAAGCGGGGGTTGGGGGACTGCAGATGATTGAGTGAGGGGGGACTGCAAATGATGGAGTGAGGGGAGACTGCAAATGGTGGAGTGAGGGTGGACTGGAAATGATAAAGTGAGCAGGGGGGACAGGGGACTGCAAATGATGAAGTGAGGGGGGACTGCAAATGATGGAGTGAGGGGGGGCAGGGAACTGCAAATGATGAAGTAAGCGGGGTGACTGCAAATGATGGAGTGAGGGGGGGCTGCAAATGATGGAGTGAGGGGGGACTGGAAATGATGAAGTGAGCAGGGGGGACAGGTGACTGTAAATGATGAAGTGAGGGGGGGACAGGAAACTGCAAATGATGAAGTAAGCGGGGGATGGTGGACTGCAAATGATGGAGTGAGTGGGGGACTGCAAATGATGGAGTGAGGGGGAACTGCAAATGATAGAGTGAGGGGGGACATGGAACTGAAAATGATGACGTAAGCGAGGGTTGGGGGACTGCAAATGATTGAGTGAGGGGGGGACTGCAAATGATGGAGTGAGGGGGGACTGGAAATGATGAAGTGAGCAGGGGGGGACAGATAACTGCAAAAGATGGAGTGAGGGGGGTCAGGGAACTGCAAATGATGAAGTAAGCGGGGGATGGTGGACTGTAAATGATGGAGTGAGTGGGGACTGCAAATGATGGAGTGAAGGGGAACTGCAAATGATGGAGTGTGGGTGGACTGGAAATGATAAAGTGAGCAGGGGGGACAGGGGACTGCAAATGATGAAGTGAGGGGGGACTGCAAATGATGGAGTGAGGGGGGGCAGGGAACTGCAAATGATGAAGTAAGCGGGGGGACTGCAAATGATGGAGTGAGGGGGGGCTGCAAATGATGGAGTGAGGGGGGACTGGAAATGATGAAGTGAGAGGGAAGACTGCAAATGATGGCATGAGCATGAGGGGAGACTGCAAATGATGAAGTGAGGAGGGACTGCAAATGATGAAGTGACGGGGGACAGGGGACTGCAATTGATGAAGTGAGGGGGGACGGGGGACTGGAAATGATGAAAAGAGGGAGAGATGGGGGACTGCAAATGATGAAGGGAAGAGGGGATGGGGGACTGCAAATTATGAAGAGAGGGTGAGATGGGGAATTGCAAATGATGAATTGAGGGTGGGGGACAGAGGACAGCAATTGAATTGAAGGCGAGGGGTGGGGAGAGCAAATTAATTGAAGGTGGGGGATGGAAAGAGCAAATTATGACTTGGCGTGGCTGGAGGAGAGCAAACTGGGGGATGGGGGACAGTAAATGATGATGAATTGAGGGTGGGAGGCAACAAATGATGATGAACTGAGGGTGGGGGAGAGCAAATGGTGATTAATCGGTGGTGGGGCAGCAAATAATGATAAATTGAGGGTGGGGTAAAGTAAACGATGTATAGAATGTAGGGGAGAGCAGTCGATAATAAATAAAGGGTTGGGTGGGAGAGAGAGAGGACATGACATAATGAATTGGGGCAAAGGGGGGGCATGTAAATTTAATGAATCTGGAGAGCGGGAGGTGCAGAGTGGGCGCCGTTGAGGATGCAGCGACTGGCATTGAATTGGGGGAAAGAGTACAGGTGCTAATTAATTCATATATTTATTAGGTGGGTAAAGTGGCTATTTATAGCTAGTGGGGGCACAGTGGTGTATTAAAATTTATATTTGAAATGGTGGGTTGCATAATAAATAATTACATATTAATGGTGGGTACACGTCTGTATTCAGCGCTGTGTAGAAGAACGGGAAAAAGTGGGGAATGTGCTCTGGAAGCGGTGCTCTAGATAATTGTGTTATTTTCTGCAGAGACAAGTCCTGGCTGGAAGAAGTGATGTTGATCTGCACTGGATGAAAAAGAAACAGAGCTCCTGTGTATAATATTACTGGTGATCACTGTATTAGCTGTACACTGACACTATATACAGAGCTCCTGTGTATAATGTCACTGGTGATCACTGTATCACCTGTATACTGACACTATATACAGAGTTCCTGTGTATAATGTCACTGGTGATCACTGTATTAGCTGTACACTGACACTATATACAGAGCTCCTGTGTATAATGTCACTGGTGATCACTGTATCACTTGTATACTGACACTATATACAGAGTTCCTGTGTATAATGTCACTGGTGATCAGTGTATTACCTGTACACTATAAACTATATGAAGAGCTCCTGTGTATAATGTTACTGGTGTTCACTGTATTACCTGTACACTGGCACTATATACAGAGCTCCTGTGTATAATGGCACTTAGTATTTTGTTTTTTTTACTGATCAGTATTGTAATATTCGGTCACTATGTGGTGTTTGACAAAATCACTAGCAGAGTGTCGTACGGGAGATATGTTTAACTGAGGCTATTAGCCTCAATTATGTAAAACATGGAAATTGCTCCTGCATATTAGGTGCAGAGAGGGTTAATGAGCCAGGTTTACAAGGGTATATTTTATTGGTGGATGGCTAAGTGCCGGGCAGGAGGCCATCCAGCATATCTCCACTCCAGGGAGTAGTCTGGGCTTTAAATAGCCAGCCTTTAAACTCAGGTGTGTTCAGTGTCTTGAGAAACCTGCTCCAGAGAGGAGCTTGTGACGCGCCCCCTGGGCCTGTGCTGTGTAGGGGATACCCGGAGCCGGATCGCTGGGGGTTGTAGTCCTCCGTGGCTGTGACCCGGTCCGTGCCCAGGGCGGTCAAACCAGTGGCAGTCTTAGTAATGTGACAAATGTCCGACTACGCCACCCGTGGATTGCGGTCAGTGGGGACCGCCGCTGCGCTCCAGACCGCTGAGGCTGATGTTGTATGCGCAGCCAAGTATGGGATGACTCCCCAAGGGAGAAGTATTGCCTCAGGGCAGCTAGTGTGGATGATGGGAGTGATGGTGTGAGCGTCCCAATACTGATGGTGCTGGTGCGGCGATGAAACACAGAGACGTGTGGTGCAGTTCAGGGTCTTTACTGATGGTATAACGCAGACCCTCCCGGGAGTACTGGTTAGCAGTAGGGGCCTGGTCAGTCTGTAAGCAAGTAGGATCTCCCCTGGCCAGGTGGAGTTGTAGGCCTCCCCGACTATCTGCACTCTTTCCTGGCTACCTTGCTCTATGCGGGTAGAAGTAGCCCACATCCCTGAGTCTACCGTGTGGTGCTCACCCGTATGGCCGGTGATTTGGGGCCTTCCGTTAGCCTCTGCTTCACGATGGCGGTGCTGGTCCCTTGCTTGTGACCGTGCCTCGGGGCTTCTATGGCCAGAGGACATGGAATCCCCTGCCGGTTGGATTCTGCTGCTGGACCTGGATGTCCCCACAGCCTCGGACTCCGTGTCCGGGTTTAGTGTCTTCAGCCAAGGCGAGCTATCTAGCTTCCAGCCTCTGGCACTCGCTCCTGCTCCTACAGAGCTCCTGCTGTCAGTCTCCCTCTCCAGGCTCTGACTCTCCTAATCCCACCCCAGACCGAGTTTATAAGGGCAGATTCCTCCCCTCCCAGGTCTGGGCGGGCAGTGTTGCATGCTTAGGGCTCCTGACCAGAGAAACCTCCCACTTGCTCTCAGACATAATATTTCTATTACTTTGGCAACCAGACCCCTGGGGTGCCACATTCCCCCCTAGTAAATTTTAGTACTCCGGGACTAAACACATTTTTAAAGAAACATAAATACAAGGGTATAAACGATAATACAATAACATATTTACAAGAAGCTTTAGTTCTTTAAAGGTCATGGCGTGTCCGCAACCGGGTGTCCATATCACCCAAGGTGAAGTTTGTGAAACAAGAGGGCGTCCATGTCACCCAAGGTGAAGCTTTAAGCGAAGTAGGGGACCTGTCCAAAGCAAACCCCTTGCGTTGGCCTTGGGCGTGGCTGCAAGGCTGAAGCTAGCTACTTTGGGCCGCAAGGAGGCCACGCCAGACAGGTTTTCTTTTCCGCGGCCGTCTTCGCAAGAGGCACAATGTGCAACTATCTACAAGATTGTTCCAGTTATCCAGCGTCCATAACCTGTTAGTCCATATAAATCTGCAGGGTAACTGAGAAACATAATTAATAACAGGCAACAACAAAAACCATAAACATTTTCAAGAAACAGGTAAATTTACAGTGCATTACTTTATATTTTCCAGCGAGCGGGCATCTGACCTCTAGTGACTCTAGTGGACCTACGGAGCTCAATAACTGGTCCTGCACTACTGGGTGTAGGAGGTGTTATGGGTAAGCTGGGCAGCTGTCTGCGCACTCTTTGGCTCACTAGAGGCACGGCAGGCTCACTACTAGCAGAGGGTTGATCCTCCTGCGCTGCTGGTGTGGACTCTTCTGCCTCCTGGGGCGGCTGCTCTTCCAGCTCTACCTGGTCTTCTGTAGGCACTTGAGGGGCTGGCTGGAGAAAGGTGAGGACGGGCACCACGATAGCGTTGTTTACTTGGGTCCAGGACCGGGGAAAGTCTCCGAGTACGGTGCTGATCATTTCCTCCTTTTCCTCTACGGGTTGAGGGTCTTCCTGATCTTCATCCGTGCTTTGCAACTTCTCGGGGCACTTTTTCTGGTGGTCTCTGGAGACAGTGGCTGTGGTCTCTCCTCCATCCTTGCTGATGACGTACACCTTTGGATTATTGTGGCTTGAGGGCAGTACGGTGTACGGGTCCTTTTCCCACTGGTCGTCCAACTTATGGAGCCGCCTTTTTCTTTTCAAGACCTGCTCTCCAGGTACCAGGGGAACAGCGGGAGCATGTTGGTTATAAGTCCTCTCCTGCCTTTCTCTTGATTGGCATAGACTTCGCTCGACGCTCTCCTGTACTTTCCGGTACTGCTGCTGCCGTTCTGTATCCCAGTCTGCCTCTGGCGAGGTGTCCTCGGGTATCAGGACTCCCATATACAGGTCAACAGGCAGCTTACCAGGTCTTGCTCGCATTAGGTAAGCCGGGGTACAGTTGGTGGAACCTACCGGGATGTGGTTATACAGGTCCACCAGATCGGGCAGTTTCTCAGGCCACAGACTGCGTTCTTCCAGGGGCAATGTTTTTAGCAGATCTATCACCTCCTGGTTCATTTTCTCGCAGAGTCCATTGGTTTGGGGGTGATAGGGCGTTGTTCTTATCTTCTTGCAGCCATACAGGTTGCAGAACTCCTGGAAGACCTCCGCTTCGAAGGCTGGTCCTTGGTCCATCAGCACTTGGTCCGGGTACCCGTGTGGGTGGCAGAAGTGCAGCTGGAAGGCTCTGGCTGCTGTCTGAGCTGTCAGGTCTTTGACAGGGACCACCACCAGGAACCGGGAATAGTGATCCACGATGGTTAGGGCGTAGACTTAAACTGGCTTCTTCTGCTTGAAGCCAGTTTAACATGGTCCAGAGCGACCAGTTCCAGCGGCTGCCTGGTGATGATGGGCTACAGGTGAGTCCTCTGGCTGGCACGGTCCCTTCATCTTAGATTGCACGGGCCACAGTCTCTACACCACCTCTCAATGGCTCCTCTCATGCCTATGCAGTAGAACCGTTCACGCAGCAGGAACTCCAGCTTCTTCCATCCGAAGTGCCCTGCCCCATTGTGGTAGGCCTCCAGCACCATAGCTGCGTCCCGTCTCGGTACCACAACCTGCCAGATCCGTTCTTGTGTCCAGGAATTGACCATTCTTCGGCACATCTTCTCCTTGTAGAGAAACAGTCTGCTCTTCTCCGTCCACAGTTGCTTGGTCTCTTCTGGAGCATCTGGGTCCAGGCGGGCGTCAGCCTGGGTCAGCATCTCCTTCACCAGATGGACTGCGGGGTCACTGTCTTGCGTCTCTGCCCAGTTGTAGTGGGGTAAGGGGTTGAACGTAGCGGATCGCTGGCCCCTCACACGGTGGGAATACTGGGTAATCCCATGACGGTGAAACGCAGGGAGTTCGATCTCTTCCAATTCTTCTGGATCCTCCCCTACGTCCGGTAAGTTTGCCATTCTGGACAGGGCGTCCGCATTGGTATTGGAGCGCCCTGCCCGGTATTTGATCGTGAACTCATAATTGGACAGGCGGGCCATCCATCTCTGCTCCAGGGCACCCAGTCTTGCAGTGTCCAGGTGTGTCAACGGGTTGTTGTCCGTGTACACGGTGAACCTGGAAGAGGCAAGGTAATGCTTGAAACGTTCGGTTACTGCCCACACCACTGCCAGGAACTCTAGCTTGAACGAGCTGTAATTCTCAGGGTTTCTTTCCGTGGGTCGCAGTTTTCGGCTGGCGTAAGCAATTACCCGTTCTCTCCCCTGCTGGATCTGGGACAGTACGGCTCCTAGCCCGATGTTGCTTGCGTCCGTGTGGAGGATAAAGGGCTGGCTGTAATCAGGGTACGCCAGGATTTCATCCCCCGTGAGGGCCATCTTCAGCTGGCGGAAGGACTCCTCTTCCAGCTTTTCCCATTTGAAGGGTGGCTTCTGGTTTTTGGCCTTCCTGGACTGGCCTATCAGGAGTTCCTGCATAGGAGCTGCCTTCTTGGTAAAACCGGGAATGAATCTTCGGTAGTAGCCTACCAACCCGAGGAACTGCCGCACTTCCTTTATGCTGGATGGTCTTGGCCAGTCCTTAATCACGGTGATCTTGTCAGGGTCGGGGGCTACTCCGTCAGCACTCACCACGTGTCCCAGGTACTGTACCTTTGGCTTCAGTAGATGACACTTTGAGGGTTTTACCTTTAGGCCATAGTTTGCCAGGGCTTCAAACACTTCTGCCAGGTGTTCCAGATGGTCCTCATAGGTCTTGGAATAGACGATGACATCGTCCAGGTATAATAGGACCGTCTCGAAGTTCCAGTGTCCCAGACAGCATTCCATCAACCGTTGGAAGGTTCCTGGTGCGTTGCAGAGCCCGAACGGCATACAGTTAAATTCGCTGTGTCCCATCGGGGTGGTGAATGCGGTTTTCTCCCGGTCCGCCTCTGCTACAGGAACCTGCCAGTACCCGCTAGTGAGATCCAAAGTAGAGAAGAAGTTAGCAGATTTTAATGCAGCTAAGGACTCTTCTATCCTTGGTAACGGGAACGCATCTTTGTGTGTGATACGGTTGACCTTCCTGTAGTCTACACACATTCTCATGGTGTTGTCTTTCTTTTTCACTAAGACTAGTGGAGCTGCCCAGGGGCTACAGCTGTCCCTAATTACCCCAGCCTCCTTCATGTCTTTTAGCATCCCCTTGGCGTGTTGATAGTGTGCAGGGGGTACGGGTCGGTATCTCTCCTTTATGGGAGGATGGTCTCCCATGGGGATGTGATGTTCTACCCCCTTTACTCGCCCGAAGTCCAGCCGGTGTTTACTAAACACTCTTTCGTACTCCTGAACCACCCGGTAGACTCCCTGTTTTTGGTGTGAGGGAGTGGAGTCAGTACCCAAATGCAGTTGCTGACACCAGTCCTCCATTGGTTTCTTAGAGCCGTTACCTTCCTCTGGTTGAGATGGAGGCAAGGGTTCCACGGCCTGTACAGAGTTCTGGTTGATGGTGAACAATTTGGCTAGCGTGGCATACCGGGGCAGGTATACTTCTCTCTCCCCGATATTGATGATGCGGACGGGCACCCTCCCATGGCGTACATCGACCACCCCCCGTGCTGTCAAAATGATGGGCCTACTGTCTGAGTAGACGGGTTCTACCATTGCTTGGTAGTCTCTACCTCTCAGACCAATAGCTGCCCGGCACCAAATCATCATCTCACTTTTCGAGGGCATGGCAATAGGGAACGGGTCACACATTCTCACGCTACCTATCTCACCACCAGATAGTTCCACCTGTTGCCGTTTCATCAGTGCCCGGATATCTTTTTGGAGGACACGCTGCTGGCTGGAACTGGCGTTCTTGGCAACCTGTTGCAAAATAAGAATCACCTCTGCAAGACAGTTTTCAATTACGTTAGTACCTAGGGTTATTTTTGGGTGACTCTCGCGACGGTCAATGTCCACAATGATCAGTCCTTGTGACGGCAGTTCAACTTTACCGACCTTGATGGTCACCTCTTTAAATCCTATCTGGGGCACGGGCTGACCATTGCTGGCTATAATGCTCAGGTCGTCATCTGGGTAGCGGGTTATGTCCGAGTCATTCCAGTACCGCTTGAAGAGCACGTACGGGATGGTGGTGACCTGTGACCCGGTGTCTAGTAGGGTTCGGTGGGCATTGCACAGTAGACCCTCAATAAATTGTTCGGTCAACAGCTTGTCTTCATTTCCCACGCTGTCAGGGTCTGCCTGCTTAATGGCTCTCAGGGCCTCTTGTAGGTTTAGAGCATAGTCTCTTATTCTTTCATGTACCCGTAAAATCTGAGTTTTATTTCAGCTGAGGTTCGGGTATCAAATGTGTCTTTCAGCCGGGCTAGTATCTCTCTGACAGTCCTCTTCTTCCCAGGTGACCAGGACTTTACCTCCCTTTGGGCTGCCCCGATTAACAGGGCCACCAGGATGCTTACTTTTTGCTCTTCCGTGAGGGGGTATACCTGGAAGAGGCTATCCAATCTTTCCTTTAAGTCACTTAGGGTATGTGACTCCCCTGAGTACTGGGGTAGCCAGGTTGCCCCCGGGATATAGGGCATGGTGAATGGCATGACTGCTGCAGCGGTTGCGCTGGCGGCCGGTGTGGCGGTGGAGCTCCCCTCGGTATCCGACATCCTTCTACCCCCCTAGTGGACCGTGGCCTACCTTGCGATGCTCTTCTTCCGTAGGCCGCGGCTCCGCAGTCAATCGTCGGGGTAGAGGACCTGGCGTCGCTCTCCGATGACGTCAGCGTCGCTCTTCCTCCCTTTCAGGACCTTGCGCAGCGTCAGTGCGTGGGGTGGAGCTTCGGATCTCGCGCGCTTTCGGCGTCCACGCCCCTCTTCTTCCCATGCGGCGTCCCGAAGATGGCGTCCGAAGGCGGGAAGCAGCTGCGGATGGCGGGAAGACGGCAGAAGACGGCGGGAAACGACCCAAGATGGCGTCCGATGGCGGGAAACGGCTCCGGACGGCGGGAAACTTCGCCACAGGTAAGTACAAAAGTCTTTTTCAGGCACGCAGTACCCGGTGGTTGCGGGCGCACGAAATCCTGCCGACTACGCCAAAGTTGACGCGCCCCCTGGGCCTGTGCTGTGTAGGGGATTAGTGTTGAGCCACCCCCGTAGTGTTCGAGTTCGGTTCGGTTCGTCGAACACCCGTGTGTTCGCCGAACTGTTCGTCGAACTGTTCGTCGAACACCTTCGAACACCGTTAAAACCAATGGCAGGCAAACAAAAACACATAGAAACACATAGAAAACACCTTCAAAGGTGTCCAAAAGCTGACAAACTGCTCAGAAGACATAACTAACACATGGAAAAGTGACAAGTACATATAGTCATGCGAAAATAAAAGAGGTGGAGGAGTAAAAGGAGGGGGAGACACAGATATAGGCATGTCATGCCCTTCTAAAATCCAAAAAGTGAGAAGCCGACACGGCCAGTCCGCTCCTGCCCGTGCCACCTCCGTGTCGCCGGGTTTGTGCCAGAGCCGCGGTGAACCCTGACGGCCAGCCCCCCTCTCCCAATACTGGTGCCTGTCCGCTGGTAGGTCGAGCGAGCCCCCCTGTGGTGGAGGCAGCTCTAAGCTTTTTAATTTAAATTGTCTCTCTAATTTGAATGAATACACTTTAAATCCATTTACAAGGATCTATTGAAGGGCAAGTCTTATGCCAGCAGCCGCGGTAATTCCAGCTCCAGTAGCGTCCACTAAAGCTGCTGCAGTTAAAAAGCTTTTATAAGGATTGAGCTCGGCTGTCCACCGAAAGGCATCCTACTGCCAGTCCCAGCCCCTATGCCTTGGGGTGCCTCCTGATGCTCTTCACTAAGTATCCCATGGTCCCGAAGCATTTCCTTTGAAAAAATTAAGTGTCTAAACTACAGGTGGTGCAGCTTGCTTAACAGCCGGGATAATCCGCTCACTAGCAGACACTGCTACTAGGCACAAAGTATTTCCTGGGCTAGATGCAGTTAAAAATTTGTAATTAGATACTCTCGTTGGATGCTGAGAAAGCATTCCATAGAGTCTCCTGGCATGCCATATATGATTCTCTTAAAAATCTTGGGGTAGGGGTCTAGGGGACCCTTTTATAGCCAAAATCACGGCCCTGTATCGCAATACGTCACCTAGGCTGAAGATAAATGGAACTGTAGCACCCTGAGGGCTCGGTTGCTACAGACGTATTGCACCTCACCCAGAGGTGTGATATCTCACTCTCAGGTAAGGATGGAGTGTGGATCAGGACCCGACACCTGCATGCATTACACCACATTGCCGTGGGGCAGGGCGACCAATATGCCCCTGAGATGGGCTGGAGTGGGGGGAGGGAACACTGAGGAAGGGGAACCCTGTAGTGCAGGAGCAGGGAGGAAGCAGTTCCTGGGTGCATTGAGAAGGGAGTATAAAAGGTGGGCACCATCTTAGTTCAGTACAGAGAAGTCTGAGCAGAAGTGGCAGGGAGCAGGGGCTCTGCATGAGCTCTGCTCCGGAGGCGGGCCTAGTAACAGAGGCCCAGGCCTGGAAGAGGGAGAAGGAAGGAAGAGGAGCGGAGAAGGCTCCAGGAATGAGGAATGAAGGGATCCCAGGTGTGCGGACGGGCGAGTCGCCACCGCACGCCAGAATCCACCTGCGTGGAGGGGTCAGGCCAAAGGGGGAGACCGGTCCCCGAACTAGTGGAGGCAGGAAACGACCCTCAGCTAGAAACCGAAGGCTCTGACATTTTATGTGGCGCAGCCCCTCGCTACACCCGCTAGGAAGGCACCACATAGGGTCAGGGAAACTGGCGCCAAGTTTACCAAGAGGAGGCCCGAGGCAGCCGGACAGAAGTGTTGGTAAGAAAGGCCAGACAAAGGACACACAAAGGGGGTCCTGTGAAGTGCTCCAAAGTTATCTGGGAGTTGTCTGAGCCCCTCACCTGGTGAGCACAGTACGACGTGGGCAGCCGTTACCTGCAGACGTGGTCTGGATAATAAGAACTGTGAGTAAAGGCCCTGAACTGCATCACTGACTCCGTGTCGTTACTGCTGCTGCCCTGCACCATCACCCCCATCCTCCGCATACACTGCCCTGAGGCTATACTCCTCCCGTGGGGAGTTATGCTACGCTCTGCTGCACCCACAACACCAGCCTCAGCGGTCTGCCCTGTAGCGGCGGTTCACTCTGACCGCAATCCACGGGTGGCGTAGTCGGACATTTAAACATGAAAACCACATAAATAGTTCCGCCACTGGTTTGACCGCCCTGAGCCACGGAACTGGGTCGCCGCCACGAAGACTACAACCACCAGCATCCACCAAAAAGGGTCCGGCTCCGGGTGTCCCAAGGCCCAGGGGGTGCGTCAGAACATTTTCATCACCTTTCACAATCACCAATGGGACAAGGCAGTGATGTCCTCTGTCCCCTCTCTTATACATCCTAGTGACGGAGCACCTGCTCTCATCAATTCGCCATAACCCCAATATTAGGTGGATTGAGGTGGGAGGCACCGAGTACAAGTGCTCTCTATTTGCTGATGATGTCCTAGTATATATCACTCAATCACATATATCCATCCATGCTGTTATGGCTGAAATAGATCACTTTGTTACATGGTAAAATTTTAAAATCAATGCAGCGAAGTCTGAGGCCCTCGATGTCTCCCTCCCCAAATCCATATAGGATTGCATCCAGTCCAACTTTCCCTTTGCCTGGCCCTCACAGGGTATCAAATACTTAGGAATTCCTATTCATAGAGACCTCTCCCATCTATGTTATCTTAATTTTGGGCCCTTTATTGAACAACTCCATACAGACCACGGTTGGCAAGTTAGAACTGTAAGATTCACTACGTGAACCACTGGTGTTTTGTGGAAAAGCACATGTACACTGCGTTCCAAATTATTATACAAAAAGTGTTTAGGAGTGATAAGGGAAGAATTTGTTTGTTTGTCAGTTAAACTCATTGATGGTGATGTGTGTCAGGGCTCTTTATATCACTGTAAGCAATTGCAGACACCTGTGCTAATTAGTTTGGCAGGTGTGTCCAATGAAAGGCAAGACTACTTAAGAAGGCTCTCTCACATTATTAAGCAGCCTACATTTTCTGCCAAAATGGGAAAGAAAAAGGATGTGTCGGCTGCTGAGAAGCAACAAATTGTGGAGTGTTTAGGTCAAGGCATGACTACAATCAACATTGTGCGATGATCAGGATGAAGTGTCTTGGCAATCAAGAAGTATGTAGCTGATTCACAGTACACACGTGTGCGTGCTGATAAGGGCAAATTGAGGACTCTTTCCTACAGGCAATTACGTCAGGTTGAAAGAGCAGCGGCAAAAAAGCCTTGTCATAGCAGCAGACAAGTTTTTGAAGCTGCTTGTGCCTCCAACGTCCCCCGAACAACAAGATGCAGGGTCCTTCAGAGGTTTGCAGCTGTGCATGCGCCATCCTGTCGACCTCCTCTATCCACTTCACACAAGCAGAAACGGCTCCAGTGGGCCAAACATTACATGAAGACTGATTTCAAAACTGTTTTGTTCACGGATGAGTGCCGTGCAGCGCTCGATGGTCCAGATGGATGGAGTGGAGGATGGCTGGTTGATGGACACCCCACGCAAACACGGCTACAGCGCCAACAAGGAGGAGGTGGAGTAATGTTTTGGGCTGGAATCATGGGGAGAGAGATTGTCGGCCCCTTTAGGATCCCTGAAGGAGCTAAAGATGAACTCCATAATGTATGTGGATTTTCTCAAACAGCACTTCCTGCCATGGTTCAAGAAGAAGAACCGTGTATTTCACAGCAAGATCATTTTTCTGCATGATAATGCACCATCTCATGCTGCACATAAAACATCTGCATCTCTGGCTGATATGGGCATAAAAGGGGACAAACTTATGGTGTGACCCCCATGCTCCCCTGACCTCTACCCCATTCAGAACCTTTGGAGCATCATTAAAAGGAGTGTCTATGATGGCGGGAGGCAGTTCACATCTAAGCAACAGCTCTGGGAGGGTATTCTGTCCTCATGCAAAACAATTGAAGCAGAAACCATCCAAAACCTGACAAATTCAATGGACGAGAGAGTTCAGAAGCTCCTTTTCGAACAAGGGGTCCTATGTGAAAATGTAACATCACCTAGAATAAAGTTTTGAGTTGAAAACTGTTTGATTTCAGTTTCTAACAACCTGCTAATGCTTATAATTTCAAAAATGACCATTTTTTTGGTCTTTATTAAAATGAAAAGGTTGATCGAAAAGTTTGGGGGATCTAAGAGTGTGGCAACCCAGTAGTCATGATTACTTCGAATTCTGACAATATGAGGGTCATGCTGCAGGTAGTGCAGCAAGAAGGCACTTATGTGCCTTGCGCATCTCGGAGCCCCAAAATTATTTTCCGGGCTAGATGCAGCTAAAAATTATTTTTAATTTTAAATCTGGTGAAGCTTTAGTATAGATGGCCTAATAGGATCAGTGCTGCACACTGCTACAAAGCCCAAATTATTTTCCAGTCAAGATACAGATAAACATGATTAGTAATTTGAAAGCTTAAAACGGTTGGTAGGGTGATTTTAACCAATCATCAAGCTTTTACTCTCCCCAGGATGACACAGGGGTAGAAAAGTCGTTTCGGATCCATGATTTGTTCATCTTTATGAACGTGAGTCTGTCTACATTATCAGTGGAGAGCCGCGTGCGCTTATCTGTCAGCACACCACCAGCAGCGCTGAACACACGTTCAGACAGAATGCTGGCTGCGGGGCATGACAAGATCTCCAAGGTGTAAGTGGCTAGCTCGGGCCATTTATCCAGATTGGAAGCCCAAAAAGAGCAAGGGTCCAGTGACACAGTCGTGGCTTCAATGTTTACTTGCAGATACTCCTGTACCATCGTCTCTAGGCGTTGACTATGTGTCAGACTTCTTGTCTCCTGTGGCCTTGCAAAGGATGGGCTAAAAAAGTGGTGAAATGATTCCGCAAAATTGATGTTACCAGCAGATACTGTGGTTCTGTTACGGTTTGAGTGCTGAACACTTGATGGTCCCACGGTTGGCAAGTTGGAACTGTGAGATTCACTACGTGCACCACTGGTATTTTGTGGAAAAGCACATGTAAGATTCTGCAACAGTCTCTGCTGATACTCCTGCATGCGTGCATCCCTTTCTATGGCAGGAATAATTTCTGCAAATTTACTTTTGTACCGGGGATCTAACAGTGTGGCAACCCAGTAGTCAGGATTATTTCTAATTCTCACAATTCGAGGGTCATGTTGCAGGTAGTGCAGCAAGAAGGCACTCATGTGTGTTGCGCATCCAGGAGCACCAAGTCCCTGTTGTGTTGGTGGCGAGGTAACAATCATGCTTCCTTCCTCTCTCCTCTCCCCCCAACCTCGCACAACAGAAATGTGATCAAGGTCTCCCTCATCTGATGAGTCTTCCATCAGTTCGTCCTCCACTTCTTCCTGGGCTCCTGCACCTTCCTCACTAGTTTGGCTGCTACCATGCGCCCTGGTAAAACCATCTCCCCCACCCTCACATGCCTGCCGCCTTGGTGCTGCCGACCGTCTGGACTTTGCAGATGTTAGCCCTTCCGCATACAACTCCTCCTCCTCTACTTCCTCCACCTCCTCTTGTGCCACCACCTGACTCCGAATTCTGTTTAACATGTGCTCCAGCATGTAAATCACCGGAATAGTCATACTGATAATGGCATCGTCAGCACTAAACATCTTCGTCGCCATTTCAAAACTGTGCAGAAGGGTGCATAGGTCCCTGATCTGAGACCACTCCTCCAGCGTGATTTGCCCCACCTCTGAATCTCGTTGGCCCAGGCTATACGTCAGAACGTATAGCACCAGGGCTTGTCGGTGCTGCCACAGTCGCTGCAACATGTGCAGAGTTGAATTCCACCGGGTAGGCACATCGCATTTTAGCCGGTGAAGTGGCAGGCCCAACGACTTCTGTAGAGATGTAAGTCGCTGAGCTGCGGGATGCGAACGGCGGAAGTGAGCACACAGCGACCGTGCCCTCTGCAGAAGGCCATCTAGTCTGGGATAGTGGGCTAAAAATTGCTGGACAACCAGGTTCAACACGTGAGCCATACAAGGCACGTGTGTGACATTGCCCCGGCGAAGGCCCGCACCCAGGTTTGCAGCATTGTCGCACACGGCCTTCCCTGGTTTCAGGTCCAGTGGAGACAACCATTCATGAAATTGGTTCTCCAGAGCTGACCACAACTCCTCAGCTGTGTGACTCACATTTCCCAGACATTTCAATGTAAAAACCGCCTGATGACGTTGAGCCCTACTGCCAGCATAGTAAGGAGGTGTGCAGGATCCCTTCTGCGCAGTTAGAAAGCTTGTGGCATGACCAGACAGGCTTTGGGTGCAGGTGGAAGACCGAGAGGAGGTTGAGGAGGCAGAAGCAGTGGAGGAACTTTGACATAAAGAGGATTGACGCACAACTCGTGGGGACGGCAAGACTTGGACAGCAGCCCCTTGTCCTGCTGTCACCATAGTTACCCAGTGCCCAGTCAGCGACATGTAACGCCCCTGTCCATGCCTACTCGTCCAAGTGTCTGTGGTGAAATGCACCCTGTCACACACAGAGTTTCTCAAAGAAGCGGTGATGTTGTGTGTGACATGCTGGTGGAGCGCAGGCACACCTTTCTTTGAGAAGTAGTGCCGACTGGGCATCTGGTACTGGGGCACTGCGACGGACATAAGGTCTCGAAAATCCTCTGTGTCCACCAGGCGGAAAGGCAGCATTTCTGTAGCCAAGAGCTTGCAGATGGTGAAATTCAACCTCTTAGCTTTCTCATGGCTAGGAGGAAATGGTCTTTTACTTGTCCACATCTGAGGGACCGAGGGCTGGCTATTGTGCTTAGACGGGGTTGATAAGGGTGTCCCCGGCAAACTGCCGGTCTGTGAGGAAGATGCAGGCGGACATGTTAGGTTGCCTTGATCCAAAGGTGGTGCTATCGATGTCGGACAGCGCTCAACACCAGCTGGTGTTACCACCTCCAAAGAAAATGATGACCTGCCAATCACGCTGGCTGTTGCGGGTAAAGAGGTGGCAGGTCTGCGCCCCAAAACAGGTGTGACTGCTGTCCCCCCAGTCACAGAGGATGAAGAGGCCGCGGATGCACAAGATATGGCAGACGGTGACTGGCCGGCCGGCTAGGCCGCATTGTAGCACACTGAGCTTCCCACTGCAACTTATGCTTCATGTCCATGTGCCGGTTCATGAATGAAGTACTCAAACTATGTATTTTTTGGCCTCTACTTAGCTTTTGCTGACAAATGTTACAGATAACACGAGTTGGGTCATCTTTATCGATCTGAAAAAATGCCCAGGCTATGCAAGGCTTAGCACCCATGCGACCTGAAGAGCCACCACGACTTGTGGTGAGAGGCAGAGTTGTGTTTGAGGATGCAGTTGTTGACGTGCTTCCAGTACTACGTCTCTGTCCAGGAAGGCGCAACCTGACCTCGTCGTCACTAGCATCTTCCTCCACCTCCTCTGCTGACCTCATCTCTTGGCTGACTGTGGGTTGACAGTAAGTGGGATCTCCGACCTCATCATCATCACCCTGTGCATTATCACACCCGTCGTCCTCAGAGCCAACCTGTTCCTGCCCTGACAAAAAACTAAAGTTGTCGCTCCAATCAGGTATTTGAGTCTTATCATCGTCTTCCTCATTATCTCCACCAACAGGAGTTACAGTTTGGGAATGAGGGTCTACATTATGGTCAGAACCTTCTGCGTCTGGTCCTGGATCCGACTCATAAAGATTCTGGGCATCAGTGCAGATCATTTCCTCGTCTGGATTCACAGAAGCGCTGGAGTCGACCTCTGATTCCCAGGCTATAGTATGAGTAAACAGCTCTGCAGACTCAACCATCTGTTCTACCTCATACTCAGACGGGCAGCTGGAGATTTGGGAGCTGTGAGGAAGCAAGTGCGATTTGGGTGACACCTTTGAGGACTGGAGTATTTGTGATGTTGAAGTTGATGTGGAGGAGAGCCCACTTAAAGGAGCACTTGATATCCGTTGAAGCACCTGCTGTTTTTGTGCCTCATCTGGAATTTGTAGCGATTGGCGTGGCCGCAAGAAAGGGATCTTATCACATTGTCCGCTAAAAGAAGTAGACATTTTAGTTTGGCTGGAAGATGGTCTTTCTTCTGCAGATGTTACTGTTGCATTAACACCTACCCCACGGACACAACCTTTTTTCCCCTTCCCAACACGCCTATTCCCCTTTCCACCAGCAGCAGGCCTTTTTCCACTCATTTTGGTGGTTAACTAATTCACAACTCTGGAGTTGTTTGCACAAAAAAACAATGGATGGTAACCGAGCAGAGCTGAGTGGCCAAACTGTGGTATTAGGCCAAAACTATTGGCTGGGTTAGATGCAGAAAAAAATTATTTTGAATTTGCAACCTGATGGAGGTCAGTATAGATGGACTAATAGAGAAAGTCCGACACACTACTAGAAGGCCAAATTTTTTTTCAGAGCTAGATGCAGAAAAAAATTATATTCAGTTTGCAACCTGATGGAGGTCAGTATAGATGGATTAATAGAACAAGACCCACAAACAGCTAGAAGCCCAATATTTTTTCAGAGGTAGATGCAGAAAAAAATATATTCAGTTTGCAACCTGATGGAGGTCAGTATAGATGGACTAATAGAACAAGTCCCACACACTGCTAGAAGCCCAAATATTTTTTCAGAGGTACTGTAGATGCAGATAAAAATTAGTTTTAATTTGCAACCTGATGGAGGTCAGTATAGATGGACTAATAGAGAAAGTCCGACATACTACTAGAAGGCCAAATATTTTTTCAGAGCTAGATGCAGAAAAAAATTATATTCAGTTTGCAACCTGATGGAGGTCAGTATAGATGGACTAATAGAGAAAGTCCGACACACTACTAGAAGGCCAAATATTTTTTCAGAGGTAGATGCAGAAAAAAATATATTCAGTTTGCAACCTGATGGAGGTCAGTATAGATGGATTAATAGAACAAGACCCACACACAGCTAGAAGCCCAATATTTTTTCAGAGGTAGATGCAGAAAAAACTATATTCAGTTTGCAACCTGATGGAGGTCAGTATAGATGGACTAATAGAACAAGTCCCACACACTGCTAGAAGCCCAAATATTTTTTCAGAGGTACTGTAGATGCAGATAAAAATTAGTTTTAATTTGCAACCTGATGGAGGTCAGTATAGATGGACTAATAGAGAAAGTCCGACACAATACTAGAAGGCCAAATATTTTTTCAGAGGTAGATGCAGAAAAAAATATATTCAGTTTGCAACCTGATGGAGGTCAGTATAGATGGATTAATAGAACAAGACCCACACACAGCTAGAAGCCCAATATTTTTTCAGAGGTAGATGCAGAAAAAAATATATTCAGTTTGCAACCTGATGGAGGTCAGTATAGATGGACTAATAGAACAAGTCCCACACACTGCTAGAAGCCCAAATATTTTTTCAGAGGTACTGTAGATGCAGATAAAAATTAGTTTTAATTTGCAACCTGATGGAGCTCAGTATAGATGGACTAATAGAGAAAGTCCGACACACTACTAGAAGGCCAAATATTTTTTCAGAGGTAGATGCAGAAAAAAATATATTCAGTTTGCAACCTGATGGAGGTCAGTATAGATGGACTAATACAACAAGTCCCGCACACAGCTAGAAGCCCAAATATTTTTTCAGAGGTACTGTAGATGCAGATAAAAATTAGTTTTAATTTGCAACCTGATGGAGGTCAGTATAGATGGACTAATAGAGAAAGTCCGACACACTACTAGAAGGCCAAATATTTTTTCAGAGGTAGATGCAGAAAAAAATATATTCAGTTTGCAACCTGATGGAGGTCAGTATAGATGGACTAATACAACAAGTCCCACACACAGCTAGAAGCCCAAATATTTTTTCAGAGGTACTGTAGATGCAGATAAAAATTAGTTTTAATTTGCAACCTGATGGAGGTCAGTATAGATGGACTAATAGAGAAAGTCCGACACACTACTAGAAGGCCAAATATTTTTTCAGAGCTAGATGCAGAAAAAAATTATATTCAGTTTGCAACCTGATGGAGGTCAGTATAGATGGACTAATAGAAAAAGTCCGACACACTACTAGAAGGCCAAATATTTTTTCAGAGGTAGATGCAGAAAAAAATATATTCAGTTTGCAACCTGATGGAGGTCAGTATAGATGGACTAATAGAACAAGTCCCACACACTGCTAGAAGCCCAAATATTTTTTCAGAGGTACTGTAGATGCAGATAAAAATTACTTTTAATTTGCAACCTGATGGAGGTCAGTATAGATGGACTAATAGAGAAAGTCCGACACACTACTAGAAGGCCAAATATTTTTTCAGAGCTAGATGCAGAAAAAAATTATATTCAGTTTGCAACCTGATGGAGGTCAGTATAGATGGACTAATAGAGAAAGTCCGACACACTACTAGAAGGCCAAATATTTTTTCAGAGGTAGATGCAGAAAAAAATATATTCAGTTTGCAACCTGATGGAGGTCAGTATAGATGGATTAATAGAACAAGACCCACACACAGCTAGAAGCCCAATATTTTTTCAGAGGTAGATGCAGAAAAAACTATATTCAGTTTGCAACCTGATGGAGGTCAGTATAGATGGACTAATAGAACAAGTCCCACACACTGCTAGAAGCCCAAATATTTTTTCAGAGGTACTGTAGATGCAGATAAAAATTAGTTTTAATTTGCAACCTGATGGAGGTCAGTATAGATGGACTAATAGAGAAAGTCCGACACACTACTAGAAGGCCAAATATTTTTTCAGAGGTAGATGCAGAAAAAAATATATTCAGTTTGCAACCTGATGGAGGTCAGTATAGATGGACTAATAGAACAAGTCCCACACAGTGCTAGAAGCCCAAATATTTTTTCAGAGGTAGATGCAGAAAAAAATATATTCAGTTTGCAACCTGATGGAGGTCAGTATAGATGGACTAATAGAACAAGTCCCACACACTGCTAGAAGCCCAAATATTTTTTCAGAGGTACTGTAGATGCAGATAAAAATTAGTTTTAATTTGCAACCTGATGGAGGTCAGTATAGATGGACTAAAAGAGAAAGTCCGACACACTACTAGAAGGCCAAATATTTTTTCAGAGGTAGATGCAGAAAAAAATATATTCAGTTTGCAACCTGATGGAGGTCAGTATAGATGGATTAATAGAACAAGACCCACACACAGCTAGAAGCCCAATATTTTTTCAGAGGTAGATGCAGAAAAAAATATATTCAGTTTGCAACCTGATGGAGGTCAGTATAGATGGACTAATAGAACAAGTCCCACACACTGCTAGAAGCCCAAATATTTTTTCAGAGGTACTGTAGATGCAGATAAAAATTAGTTTTAATTTGCAACCTGATGGAGGTCAGTATAGATGGACTAATAGAATGATGCTATGCCCAAAAGATTTTACTTCACTAGGTGCAGTAAAAAAATTGGTATTCTATACACAGGTGGTATATCTTGCAACACAGATAGGCTACTCCACTGACTAACACACTCTGCAATAGGCCAAAAAGGATTAGCTTTGCTAGATTCAGCCAAATGCTGTGAAAAAAACTTGCACAGCACTGGCACAGACCTGCCTGGCAAAAACTGATAGGAACTCATGTAACCTAGTCCTGAAAAGGACTGCAATTACAATTAGTCTTTACTCCCACAACCGATCTATTTAAGAGCACAGACCTCCCTGATAAAAGTCATAGGAAATGCTGTAACCTAGTCCTTAAAAGGACTGCAATCACAACTATTCCCTACTCCCAAGCTATCTGTATATTTGTGCGAAAATTGGCTTGAAATTAACAAGGTATAGCGCACACAGCAACAGCGGTGCCGTCTAACACGCAGCTGCAGCAGTGAGAAAATGGTGGCGACGGGGAAAATGGCTTGGTCTTATAGGGCAAGGACATGTGACATACACTGCCAATGACACATGCCCTTGCTTGTGTGAAAAAAAGCACTTCGCTCCGTGTGTGCGCTGCTGATAGGCTGACAGATTGCACCTCCCCACTGTAAATGCGGGAAAGAGAAAAAAAAATGGAGATCTTCATTGTTCCTGCAGAGATCCATCCCCTGCCCCTCCCCCCACCCCGCTGTACACTCAAACTGCGTATTAACATTAATTTTCATCATTACTGAGAAAAAATCCAGTTATGATTTTGGTGCACGAACAGTTATCGAACATAACCTCGAACAGCCGAATTTTTCTCAAATCGTTCGTGTTCGCCGAACGGCTCGAACACCGCCCAAAACAGCTCGAATTTGAGATTGGCGAACAGTTCGAGTAGAACAACGCTCATCTCTAATTGTCACATAAACTTAAATTGTGACATGTAAAAGAAAAAAATGAACTGCTACATTTCAGAAGATTCACCAAGACAAGAAAATAAATTTTTCTTTATCTTTAGATAAATCAAATTAATTTCACTAAGGAGCACCCAGGTTTTAGTGGCAAGTTTCCAACAGTAAGAGCTGAGATGCTTTCACTGTAAAGAAGATAACTTCAAGGTTGACTTCCATTTCACTAAACAATAAAGACAAATGACTATAGTTCTAGATCTGGTACATGGGGAATATTAATAGAAAGGAAACGTAGAAGAAAAGCAAATGTACAATCAACAATAAAGACATTCAGATCACTGAAGTGTATAAGCCTAGATATGTCAAGGCAGCAAATTAATTACATCACACTATTGTTTAGGAACAGGGAAAATATAGCTACAAAAATGGTTTTCCCTTCAGGCTATATATTGCCAATACTAAAGTTAGGATGAGTTTACTAGTAAGGGATCATGAGATTCAAGTTATCTAGAATTCTTTGACTAACTAAAAAGCATAGATCAGAGTTAATCAATGAATGTTTATTACCAAGATTCCTGTCAGGTTTTAAAGCTTTGAACACATTTTGCATTAAATCAATAAAACAAGAAAATACAAGAATACTAGAGAATAGAGAACTACAAGAATACAGAATGCCAAGAGTGTGCAAAGCAGTCATCAAAGCAAAAGGTGGCTACTTTGAAGAACCTAGTATATAAGACATATTATCAGTTGTGTCACACTTTTTTGTATATAATTCCACATGTGTTAATTTATAGTTTTGATGCCTTCAGTGTGAATGTACAATTTTCATAGTCAAGAAAATACAGAAAAATCTTTAAATGAGAAGGTGTGTCCAAACTTTTGGTCTGTACTGTAAATCCATGCAACCAGCATGGATTTATATTGTGTGGCCAACATAATGTTAAAAAAATGAATTAGAACGTAAAAAATAAAAAAATAACCTTATACTCACCTTTCCGGTGGCCTCGGTCTGCTCCCGGCGTTGCTGCTGGCTCCGTGGCGGGTACCAGTTATGTAAAATGACCTTCCATGTCATCAGCGGTCAGATGATGGTTGCGTGACTATCAGCTGACTAAATGACGTCACCGAAGGTCCTTCCAGATCACCGCTGGGAGCCAAGGAGAACGCATCGTCGCCGGGAGGACACCGGGGACGCCGGAGAGGTGAGTATGATTATTTTTTTTATTTTTAACTTTATAATTCTTTTTTAACTGTAGGTATGATGGTACCTGGGTCGGATGAGAGTCTCCTCTTCTCCAGAGCCGGGTACCATCCGCGCATTAAATCGCGTAAGATCCGCATAACTACATGTAGTCATGCGGATCTTATGCGGTCCAATGCAAGTCAATGGCGGCAATTTCGCAGTGGAATCGCTCTAGAATTGGTCTTGCTGCGGTTTTTACCGCAATGCGAATCCGCAGCGGAAATTTCCGCATGATGTGCACAGCACATGCAAATTTGCATGTCAGTACATGGCAGACCTATTACAATCGATTTGAATGCATTTTCACAGCGAAAATCTGCCGCAAAAAAGCATTAAATCCACATTGTGTGCACATAGCCTTAAGACACAATGTTGTTGCTTTCTAGGGTTTATCTCATCCTAATCTTGGATTTCATAGCTACACTGATCAGTACTGTTGTATAATGACTTTCCTGCCACTGTTGTTTTTGAACATGTACTACATAGAAACAGTAGACCAAGAATATCTTCTGAGTCCTGTGTAAGAAAGATATCATAACAGCTAATGCCCACCCACTAGCTCCGAGACAACTGAAAATTAGAGATATTGGCCCCGATTAAACAAGTCTGGCATTGTTTACACTGGTCTTGATGAGGGGGCTTTCTAGAGTTAAAAGCACCAGATTCATAAAGAGTTGAACATGTCTTAATGAAGAAGGTGTGTCTGACAAGTGGTATGCACCCCGACAACATTGTATCTCCAAGACTAGAGTAAGATTTCTGGTGTAAGGCATGCCACAACTCATCATGAATTAGACGAGCTGTGGCGTCATGACCCTGTTCCACACCAATTCCACTTTTGGCAAAGCTGGGTAAAACTGGCGTAAACCACCAAAAGTCAGAATATTTTAGTATATACTTGAATTGTGCAAAAATTTTGAGACTTATTAAAGTGTTTACAGTTATTCTGAGAAGTCACTCAAAATGACAGGTACATTTTAACAATTTGTGTCATACAAATCAAAAATTCCACAATTTACATTATCCTGTAGCTCATTCTACAAACCTGCTTATGTAAAATGAAAATTATAAACATGTTAATAAACATTACAGGATTTAATAAAGTACAGGAGAATAATAACCCCCATAATCACCCATCTTCCAACCAAATTTTAAACATGCTCTATGCCTAATGCAGTATCTATAACAGAGCTCCTCAAAGTTCATATACTGCTAGTAATAGAACTACTACTTTTAAAAGAGGTACTAGTGATCCAGACACCACTTGCCCAGTTAGCCTTTAGTCTCTGCAGCACAAATACTTATGTGCCTAAAGATGAACAGGGACAAATGTTAGTTATTGATACTAATATTGAAATTCTTGTTACTGATACATCGCTTCTTGGTAACTGAGTGCTAGTGGCGAATTTAAAGCAGACAGTGGATTCCTGACTTTTAACTATTAGTTCTGATTTTTTGGATTCTGTCTTTACTCTGTATACTCCTTCATCAAGGTGCATGTGTTTGACCAAGCTTTTTGCGCCATGAAATTATCATATACTATTTAGTCCCTTGAATTAACCTTTGGTCTGGACCTCTGATGCTGCCTCTATTATGCCATTTTGCTGTCATTTATTGACCTCCTGGTTTTGCCCCATGGTTTTCCTCTAACTTCTAGTGATGAGCGAATGTGCTCGCCACTGCTCGGTACTCGCTCGAGAATCTCAATGCTCGAGATGCTCGGTGCTCTGTGAGTATTTCCTAGTTGCTCGGGCAGGAGCTTGAGTCCCCTCCCTGCATGTTTGGCGCTCTTTACAGAGCCAATGAACATGCAGGGATTGCCTGCCACGCACTGTAATGCTGTAGCCATGTTGTTTGTGGCATTACAGTGATTGGCAGGCCAGACAGTGGCATCAGGTCTAAGTAAGACCTGGCGCCGCCATGCTCGTCACAGTCTACCACGGAAACAGGCAATGTTTCTGAGTATCTCTCAGTACTGGAGAGATTTGCTTGTTTATTAGTTAGTGTAGGTATACCACAACATCTATATACAGTTAGGTCCATATATATTTGGACAGAGACAACATTTTTCTAATTTTTCTAATTTTGGTTCTAGATATTACCACAATGAATTTTAAACAAAACAATTCAGATGCAGTTGAAGTTCAGACTTTCAGCTTTCATTTGAGGGTATCCACATTAAAATTGGATGAAGGGTTTAGGAGTTTCAGCTCTGAAGTTTAGTCTGTAACAAGTGAAATGCATGCTCAATTTGGTTGAGATCAGGTGACTGACTTGGCCATTCAAGAATATTCCACTTCTTTGCTTTAATAAACTCCTGGGTTGCTTTGGCTTTATGTTTTGGGTCATTGTCCATCTGTAGTATGAAACTACGACCAATCAGTTTGGCTGCATTTGGCTGGATCTGAGCACACAGTATGGCTCTGAATACATCAGAATTCATTCGGCTGCTTCTGTCCTGTGTCACATCTTCAATAAACACTAGTGACCCAGTGCCACTGGCAGCCATGCATGCCCAAGCCATCACACTGCCTTCGCCGTGTTTTACAGATGATGTGGTATGCTTTGGATCATGAGCTGTACCACGCCTTCACCATACATTTCTCTTTCCATCATTCTGGTAGAGGTTGATCTTGGTTTCATCTGTCCAAAGAATGTTCTTATAGAACTGTGCTGGCTTTTTTAGATGTTTTTTAGCAAAGTCCAGTCTAGCCTTTTAATTCTTGATGTTTATGAGTGGCTTGCACTGTGCAGTGAACCCTCTGTATTTACTTTCATGCAGTCTTCTCTTTATGGTAGATTTGGATATTGATACGCCTACCTCCTGGAGAGTGTTGTTCACTTGATTGGCTGTTGTGAAGGGGTTTCTCTTCACCATGGAGATTATTCTGCGATCTCCATGTTGTCTTCCGTGGGCGCCCAGGTCTTTTTGCATTGATGAGTTCACCAGTGCTTTCTTTCTTTCACAGGATGTACCAAACTGTAGATTTTGCCACTCCTAATATTGTAGCAATTTCTCGGATGTTTTTTTTCTGTTTTTGCAGCTTAAGGATGGCTTGTTTCACCTGCATGGAGAGCTCCTTTGACCGCATGTTTACTTCACAGCAAAACCTTCCTAATGCAAGCACCACACTTCAAATCAACTCCAGGCCTTTTATCTGCTTAATTGAGAATGACATAACAAAGGGATTGCCCACACCTGTCCATGAAATAGCCTTGGAGTCAATTGTCCAATTACTTTTGGTCCCTTTATAAACAGGGTGGCACATGTAAAGGAGCTGAAACTCCTAAACCCTTCATCCAATTTTAATGTGGATATCCTCAAATGAAAGATGAAAGTCTGAACCTCAACTGCATCTGAATTGTTTTGTTTAAAATTCATTGTGGTAATGTCTAGAACCAAAATTATAAAAATGTTGTCTCTGTCCAAATATATATGGACCTAACTGTATATCCATCTGAACTAACAGTTCTTCTGAGAACTAATCCAGCTGCATATTTTCAGTGGTGAAGGTGATAGCTGGAGCTAGGCAGGCAGGCGGTGTACGTGGCAGATTGCAGTGCACATAGCAAGAGGGTCCATTGAACGTCCTGATAGTCTAGGTATTCAACAACATAAATATATATATATTAGAGCTAGGCAGGAAGGCAGTGTATGTGGCAGACTGCAGTGTATAATACAGCGCAAGAGGCTCCATTCCAGTTCTGTCTGCTGCTGCTGTTACAGATACAGCGATAAATATCCAGAAATTTGTAGTGAACGTGGAAAATATTTGCCTACATTTAAATTTTGTTGCAGTGTGTTTGTGAAGTTATTGACACCAGGTTGCTGTGAAAAATAGTAACCTACAGGCCAGCTATTTAAAACTGTGATTTTCCATTACACGTATCACATATAAGTTCGCTCCAAATTCAGCCATTTCTAGCCTCCATGTAAATTTTGTTGCAGTGTGTTAGTTAAGTTATTGACACAAGGTCGCTTTGAAAAATAGTAACCTACAGGCCAGCTATTTAAAACTGTGTTTTTCCGTCACACGTATCACATACAAGTTCGATCCAAATTCAGCCATTTCTAGCCTCCATGTAAATTTTGTTGCAGTGTGTTAGTGAAGTTATTGACACAAGGTCACTTTGCAAAATAGTAACCTACAGGCTAGCTATTTAAAATTGCGATTTTTCGTCACACGTATCACATATCACTGCGGTTCAGATCCAGCCATTTGTAATGAATGTGGAAAATTATTGTCCTCCATTTAAAATGGGCAAGGCGCGTGGCAAGGGACGGGGAAGTGGACGTGATGGTGATGGTGCATGCAGAGGACGAGGCGGAGGCCATGGGCAAGCTGAAATTGTGTCACAACAAACACCCACATCTTCTCGCTTGACCTTCCTGTCCAAATTAATAGGGGAAAGCAGAACACCACTACTGAACACAGTGCAGTGTGAAAAGGTTATTGGTTGGATAGCAGATAATGCTTTCAGTCACTTAGCCACCACCACCACCACCCTGTCTTTCACACGGTTAGGTCTCAGTAGCCGTGAGTCTAGACGGCATATTCCTCACCCTGATCCTCCTTCCTCCCACCATGCTGAGTGCCCGGAGACAACTGATCCCACACTTGGACACTCTGAAGAGCTGTTCACTTTTCCATTTATAGATTCGGGCCTCTCGCCTGGTCCACTTGAAGTGGGGAAAAAGGAGATCACATGTAGTGATTCCATTTGAGCAGCCACGGTCAAACAAAGGCGACGGTGGGAAACTGTCATAAGAGGTGGATGATGATGAGACACAATTGCCAGAAATTCAGGAGGAGGACCAGGGTGTGGAAGTGGAAGATGAGGTAGTGAACAATAAAGTCACTGACCCAATCTAGCAAGGTGACATGCAGAGCGAGGACAGCAGCACACAGGGGGAGGGAGGCATAGCACCACAACAGGCAAGAACAAGCAGTGTGGTGGCCGCAGACAGAAGGCGGGCAACCGTTCCCCGCAACATCAACACGATGGAAGTTGCCAGTACAACTGTTAGGTCTTCTCAAGTCTGGTTGCTTTTTAAAGACTGTGCCGATAACCCCAAAAAGGCCATTTGCATCACCTGCCAGGCCAGCATCAGCAGGGGTAGCAAAACTAGCAGCTTGACCACCACCAGCATAATCAGGCACATGGCAGCAAAGCACCCGACTAAGTGGGCCGAACCCCAGGGTCCAGCAACAGTGTCTGCGGGTGACACCACTGCTTGTTCCGCTGTTGTGCGTGCACGCCAATCCCCTGTCCATGGCGCATGCCAAGATGCCTCCCACCCTGAACCTGTCATTGAACACTCTCAACTAGCACCATCAGCAAGCACGTCCGTGTCCTTGTCCCAGCGCAGTGTTCAGTTGTCCCTACCCCATTCCTTGGAATGCAAGCGCAAATACACAGCTAACGCCCCACAGGACACACTATTAAATTCACACATTTTGTGAATGCTTGCGCTAGAAATGTTGCCTTTTAGGCTCGTAGAGATGGAAGCTTTCCGCAACCTGATGGCGGCGGCCATCCCTTGGTACTCGGTCCCCAGCTGCAACTATTTCTCCCGGTGTGCCGTCCCCGCATAACACAAGCACGTGTCCCACAACATTAGCCGTGCCCTCAACAATGCAATTACTGGGAAAGTCTACCTGACCACGGACACATGGACAAGTGATTGTGGGCAGGGACGGTACTTCTCACTGACGGCACATTGGGTTAATATAGTGAAAGCCGAGATCCAGTCAGACTTTGGGACAGAACACATCCTCCTTCCCGAGGTTTGCGGGCCCTGGGTCAATCAGGGTTGCCCCACATTCTACAGCTCCAACACCTCCTCCTCCCCCTCTTCAGTCTCCATCTCCAAAATGACCACATCAGTCACAAGCTGGAAGCACTGCAGCACTGCCTCGGCCAAGCAGCAACAGGCTGTGCTGAAGCTAATATGCTTAGGTGACAAACCACACACAGCTGAAGAGTTTTGGACAGCTCTGAAAGAGCTCATGTGGGCAGGGACGGTACATCTCGCTGACGGCATACTGGGTTAACATAGTGGAAGCCAGGACCCATTCGGACCTTGGGACGGAACACATCCCCGGACCCCGAAGATTGCGGGCCCTAGGTCAATCAGGGTTGCCCCCACAGTCTAGAGCTCCTTCACCTCCTTCTCCTCCTCTTCCTCTTCAGCATCCATCTCCAAAATGACCACATCTGTCGCAAGCTGGAAGCACTGCAGCAATGCTTCGGCCAAGCGGCAACAAGCTGTGCTGAAGCTAATATGCTTAGGTGACAAACCGCACAATGCTGAAGAGTTGTGGACAGCTCTGGAAGGGCAGGCAGATATGTGGCTGACACCGCTAAACCTACAGCCAGACATGGTTTTGTGTGACAATGGCGGGAACCTGGTGGCAGCTCTGAGGCGAGGCAAGCTCCCACACATACCATGCCTGGCCTATGTGCTTAACCTCGTTTTTCAGTGGTTTCTCAAAACCTACCCGGATCTGTCAGATCTGCTTGTCAAAGTACGCTGCCTATGTGCCCATTTTAGAAAGTTAGCTACAGCTTCCGCCGCTCTTGCTGTGCTTCAGCAGCGTTTGCAGCTTCCACCTCACCGACTGATCTGCGATGTCCCCAGGCATTGGAATTCTACATTGCAGCTATTGGGAAGGATTTGTGAGCAGAAGAGGGCAGTTGTTGGCTACCAGCATCATCAAGGCCATCGGTATTCAGGTAAGACTCCACACATAAAACCTCAGGAGTGGACATGGATGTCAGACATATGTACCATCCTCCAAAACTTTGAGGACTCCCCCAAGATGGTGAGCGACGATGACGCCATAATTAGCATCACCATCCCGTTTCTCTGTCTTCTGAAATGCTCTCTGCTCTCAATTAAAGAGGATGCATTGCAGGCGGAGTACAATGAGCAAGGAACCATACAGGGTGATTAAACACAGCCCAGCCTCATCTCATCCCAACGTGGATTGGGTGACAATGAGGAGGAGGAGGAGGAAGACAGGAGCTAGTTTCCTGCACTATAGATGGTACTACCTGCACAACTGCCATACCGTCTGTTCAGTGTGGATGGCCTCAGGACAGCAAGGAGGAGGAAGAGGAGGAGGAGAACATGGTCAGTCATCCTCCCTGGTGAGGACATGTAAGTCTTGCCTTTTTTCAGTCTGGCACACATGGCTGAGTTTATGTTACGCTGCCTTTCCCGTGATACTCATGTTCTCCAAATTGTGGCTGACAGTCATTACTGGTTGTTGTCGCTTCTAGACCCACGGTACAGGGAGAACTTTATGTCTCTTGTTCCTTTGCAGGACAGGCCTAATAAAATGGTGCAGTACGAGAAGGCCCTTGATGCGGAATTAGTGAAAAAATTCCCATCTGAAAATGCTGGCGGCAGAGGTCACAGTTCGTTGGACAACCAAGGAGTACAGGCGAGAGAGCCACAAATGCAATCCAGCAGAGGCAGGGGAACACTGTCAAAGTTCTGGGACAGTTTTCTCAGACCCTCCCATCGCACAGGTCCTGAGGCATGGGGTACTCTCCCAGGAATTGCAAAGTTTCGTAAGATGGCGAGGGAGTACCTTGCCCACCATATCAATGTCCTTCGTGATTCCTCTGTGCCTTATATTTATTGGGTATCCAAGCTGGACACGTGGCATGAACTGGCTTTCTACGCCGTTGAGGTTCTGGCCTGCCCTGCTGCTAGCATTTTGACAGTGTGGGTTTTTAGTGCTGCCTGTGGAATTATAACTGATAGGCGCATCCGCCTATCAACTGAAAATGCTGACAGGCTGACTCTTACAAAAATGAAAAAGGGCTGGATTGGGCCAGACTTCTCAACAGCACCGAATGATAGCAGCGTAACATAAATTCAAATACAGTGTCTTTTTTCGGGAAGGCCTAACTCTATTCCCATGCACCTCTGTCTTCACACCCAGACATGGGTATACGCTTCCTAATTTTGTCTGTTTGCTCTTGTCCTCCTCCGTTTCCGCATGCTCATACTCCACCACCATATCACCACCATATGTACCATATCAACATATCTACGTCTCTTGCAAGGGGCATTGGAGTTCCTCCAAATTTTTGGCAGCTGTTGCTTCACTGCATAGGCAAACAATATGGGAGACCCACCTCCTAATAATGGGAACATTGTTTTTAGGAGGCTCTCTGACCTCTACGTCTCTTGCAAGGGGCATTGGAGTTCCTCCAAATTTTTGGGAGCCATTGCTTTACTGCATAGGCAAACACTATGGGAGACCCACTTCCTAATAATGGGGACATTGCTTTTAGGAGGCTCTCTGACCTCTACGTCTCTTGCAAGGGGCTTTGGAGTTCCTCCAAATTTTTTGCAGCTGTTGCTTCACTGCATAGGCAAACACTATGGAAGACCCACTTCCTGAAAATGGGAACATTGTTTTTAGGAGGCTCTCTGACCTCTACGTCTCTTGCAAGGGGCATTGGAGTTCCTCCAAATTTTTGGCAGCCGTTGCTTTACTGCATAGGCAAACACTATGGGAGACCCACTTCCTAATAATGGGGACATTGTTTTTAGCAGGCTCTCTGACCTCTACGTCTCTTGCAAGGGGCTTTGGAGTTCCTCCAAATTTTTGGAAGCCGTTGCTTTACTGCATAGGCAAACACTATGGGAGACCCATTTCCTAATAATGGGAACATTGTTTTTAGGAGGCTCTCTGACCTCTACGTTTCTTGCAAGGGGCATTGGAGTTCCTCCAAATTTTTGGCAGCTGTTGCTTCACTACATAGGCAAACAATATGGGAGACCCACTTCCTAATAATGGAAACATTGTTTTTAGGAGGTTCTCTGACCTCTACGTCTTTTGTAAGGGACAGTGGCCAGGGTTTTACTTAACTGGTGCACTTCAGAGCGTAGGTTGTCCAGCTCGCTAGGAGGCACTGTTTGCATCTTTGTTTCCGCCGTTAGTTAAGGAGCAGTGGGTGCTGCGGGCACTGGTGTGGCCCCACCCTGGTAACGCTGGATAGTAGTATCTGTTGTTTCCAGGGGCTGCAGCCCCTTTATAGCCATGTCCTTAAGGGTGTCAAAGGTGGCATCTGGATGGTCTTAGGCCCACCACCGTACAGTTCTGTTCTCCTCCTGGGACCTCAACCCCCGGATGAACTGTTCCGTCAGCATTTTATTTTCACTTTGTATGCTGGCTGGACTAACCTGGTTCAGGGCCCGCAGGGGTTCCTGGAAGCGCCAGGCATAGTCCCGGACACAGTCCTCAGGTTTCTGGACACAGTGGTAAAACCTCATCCGGAGATCTGTCTCAGTGCAGTTTTCAAACACAGTTTGCAGTCTCTTAAAGATGATGGATACTTATTCCTGGTCTGCGGCTGGCCAGGTTTCAACTTCCCGCTCTGCGGCACCAGTCAATTGTCCCAGCACAACAGCGGCTCTCTGTTTATTAGTCAGAGAATACATGTCTAGCACACCGCATATTTTTCTCTTGAATCCGGACAGGGTGTCTGGTTTGCCATTATACTGGGGAAGCCATTTCGCTCCAGGGATATACGGCAGGGCCATGGGTATCAACTGGGTCACGACCCCTGCTGGTGGAGTGGCCACTCCGGCCTGTGCAGAGCCGGACGCAGGTTGGGCATCTGGAGCGTTAACCAGTGCTCCGGCGGCTTGCTGGTCGTCGGCCATGGTTGCGCCCCCCTAGTGAACCGGAGCCTACCTTCTTCACTTTCTTATCAGGTAGGCCGCAGCTCCGCGGGCAATGGTCTTCTTCCAGGACCTTGCGTCGCTCGCGTCTGACGTCAGAGCGTCCTCTGGACTCCTTCCAGGACCTGACGCTTCCTGGTTCGACGTCAGGGGCGGGGCGTGTCCTGGGCTTTGCGCGCTTCCAGCGGTTATGCCTCTCTGATTCCTGCGGTTATGCCCCTCTTCTTCCCGCGCGGTGACAGGAAGATGGCAGACAATGGCGGCAAATCTCGGGAATGGCGGGAAAACTTCACCACAGTGAGTATTGCAGTCTCTTAAGGCGCACAGTACCCGGTGGCAATGGGCACGGAATCCTGTTCATGACACCAAGGCTGACGTGCCCCCTGGGCCGTGGAGTACTCGGCAGCTGGGCCTCTGGTTGCTGGGGGATATCACGGTAGCTTGCCCGGTCTGTGACCCAAGGCGGTCAGTAAAAGGGGGAATAGTTTATAGGGGATTTGGGAAAGTGTTTGTGACGCCACCTGTGGATTGCGCCTAAAGGGTGCCGCCGCTGCGGACCAGTCCTCTGGAGCTGGTGTTATGGCAGCAGGGATGGTGTGGCTCTCCACAGGTAGAGCTAGCTCCAGGGCAGTATAGAGGTGAATGGTGTATGCTGGGGAGAGACGGCAGGATGGTCCCGGAGGAAAGACGGACACTCACACGGGGGTAATCTTCAGTACCTTTACTGGTGATGATGCAGGCACGGTCCAGGACGAAGGGCGCACTTTTGGACTCTCCCCAGTGAGCGGGTATAGGGCCTCCTGATCCGTGGCTTTACTCGCTAAGCTTCTGGCCTGCCTGGAACTAGGCCTAGCTTGGTTACTGTCTCTCTCTCCCTTGCACCTGCTGACCCGGGGGTAGGGCTTTTTCTTGGAGATCACTCTCCCTGGACGATGGGGCCTCCGTGACTCCTAGCCCTGGTACTGTAGTCAGCGTTTGGCAAACCTGGGACCTGTAGTCCTCCAAGGGTTCCGGTGGTCCCTACTGGGTATGAAGGGTCCCTGTAGGCGCGGACCCGGTGTCATATCTCGGGGTGAGCCTGGTATGCTCCTCTGCCCCTTCGCTACTTCTTCCTTCTCCTCTCGCCTTCGACCACGCTCGGGGCCCTCACTAGGCTTCAGTGCGTGCTGTAGGCCTCAACTTGCCTCACACAGCAGCCTGCGTGCTGCTCTCTCACTGAGCACACTAAACTCTAAACTAGAACTCAGCTGCCTGGCTCCACCCTCCCTATATATATCACTAACGGGCTCCCTCTGTTGGTCTGAGGTGGTAGGGTGGAGGTGTGTGAATGTGTGAGGGCCTCTTGTGCAGAAGTCCATTCATGCACCCTTCTGGGTTCTGTGGCACCAATGCGCAGCAGGGCGCCACAAAAGCACTGCAGCACTGCCTTGGCCAAGCGGCAACCGGCTGTGCTGAAGATAACATTCTTAATGCTTAGGTGACAAACTGCCCAGCGCTGCAGAGTTGTGGAAAGCTGTAACACAGCAGCCTGATCTGTGGCTCTCACCGCTGAATATATAGCCAGGCATAGTCGTGTGTGACAATGGGCGGAACCTGGTGACGGAGAAATGACAGTAGATACGGTTTCCCAAAAGTCAGTCCTTTCTCCGAGCTAAAAAATAGGGCTGTGGTGAAATACAACTCATCGACAAGCTGTGGACTGGCCTAAAATGACACATTTCAAGTGCAAGCAGCTTTAGAGGACTTCCTGGGAGAAATGACAACTGGAGTAGATACAGTTTCCCAATTCCTTTCACCAAGCTAAAAAATATGGCTATGGTGAAATACAACTCTCAATAAAAAAATGCTGTGTACTGGCTCCGTACCATCTCTGGCCATTTTCACTTGACCACGTGTTTGTGGTTAGGCTATCCTTCCCAGTAAATGCACTGGGGAGTGCATGGGTAATGTTTTGGGACCCATGCTTGTGGAAGGCAGAGAAACAGTGGCGGCTGGTGACTGAGTATGGACACCCGGCAGCCGCCGGTATGAGGTTATGAAAAGCGTCCGCCTCCACAAGCCTAAAAGGCCACATTTCAAGTGAAAGCAGCTTTCCACTGGGGAGGGCACGGGCAATGTTGTGGTTCCCATGTCATTTGAGCACTGTTCCCGTCGATTTCGGCAATTTTTAGGCCCTCTGCAGACCGCCGGGGATAGCCGTTGGAAAAATGCTTGAGTTTCCCATAGACTTACATTGGGCTTGTTACTCGGAACGAGCACTCGAGAAATCCAATTTGCTCGACCCAAGCAATGAGTACCCGAGCATTTTAGTGCTTGATCATCACTACTAGCTACCCTTCTGTGCATCATCTCAGAGCCAAATGATGACCACTGAAGAACCTACTGAAGTACCTGATTAACTCTTGAGTCTGCACCTCACCTTAGTCAGTGCCCGACCAAATGCTGTGCAAGATTCCACAATTCCAAGGTGCACTCCCAAATAATTCAATTTGAGGCTGATTTGTATTGAGTTTTTATCCCAACTCATATTTTTTGTCTTTATAGAATATTTAACTTTTTTTTATCAACCTGAAATATATTCATAAATAAAAATAAGTGACTTTAAAACCGCTAGTAGGTGGATGAGTGCAATATACAGTAATGTTTCCCTGTATTATTAGTATATCACTTCAGGCTCACTGTTTGTGTGCTCACTGCAAGCTTTGACCAAATGTTCAGTGCCATCCACAACTAATGTTCATTTGAATATTGCTTCACACTTTGCCCATGGGAAATGCAAAGTATTGGTTTCAATCTCAAAGTATTTGTCTCAATAAAATATTTTTACATTCAGATATATTGAGGCAGTCATCTGCATAAGGGCTTGTGCATATGGCCATATTTTCTTTAGTGTGATCGGACAAAACATCGGACCGAGCCAAATAATCGCTGCATGCCCGAGTTTGATCAGCTATTCTGATACACTCAGACATGCAAGTGAATGTGTTTATGGAAACCATCAGACTGCACTCAGGTGACATCTGAGTGCAGTCCAATTTCCACGGACTGACAAAATGGAGTAGAGAATTTTTTTTCTCCATCTCCTCCTCATCCAAGAGAATTGGAGCACACTATGATCACACTATGGTCAAACTCTGATCACAGTTCGATCAGAGTGTAATTTACATAGTCAACCTTTTTCTCTTGGATAAGAGAATATACGGCATCTGCTCCTAGCCTAAAGTATAGGAACTGCTACATGGTCAAGTTCACATCATGCTATACTCCTTCATTTAATATAAAAGTCTGGAAAACCCTCATACATAAGCCTGTTGTTCTTGGGGTCTCATTGTATAAAAAGAATATACTGCTTGATATGTGTTTTTTCCTGTATACCCTTCTATAGAATAGGGCAGTTTACTATATTTCTTTTTTTTTTCAATGAACCAAAATACACCATCATAAGGGAGGCAAAAAGGAACTGTTTTGTCCTCCCTTCAGAGAATTGGTCCCTATGGATACTTTTCAACGGTACTCTGGCAGCTTTTTCCAGCCTAAACTGAGTCCCATAGAAAATGTGAACACAGATTTATGCAAATGTTTTACATAAATCTGTAGCACACTTGAATATACTGTATGAAACTTTGTGATAAATACCAACATTGGCATCTACTGCAAGTTCCAGAAGCCTTTTAGTTCACTTTGCTTATCTGTATGCTCTTGGTAAATCTTCTGAAACCTTCTGAGTGTCCAAACTTACATCAAGAAGCAAAAGAGTAAATAGAAGAAGAGCTAAGAAGATTTTATTGTACTAATAGGAGCTCTTTAAATATTAACACAAAAAAGGTCCGTTGTGGCCTATAACCGCCAGACAAGAAGAGATTCTGACACTATATATAAAATAAGACAATTTTATTCAATAGGAAATTTTAAAACAATACATTAAAATTAGGCAAGGGAAAACCTCCAAAAATCTGGGGAATGGAAACACAATGCTGGTCCACTGCATTAATATAATATGACTGATGGTACTTGTAGGATAATGTACCTCAATATAGTAAAGGGTAGCACCCAAAATAGATGATAAGTATACTAATCAGAGGAATACTGTACTCCAGTATAGCGCCAGTGCGACAAAGAGCATATTCTCCGTATATACACAATCAAAGTAACCCAAAATATCAAAGGCCAAGGCAGCTGTAAGGGCTATGGATCAAATCCCTGATACAGTGTGCGCTAATGTGGGCAAGGCTTATGGGATGGGAATGCTACTACCTGGTATTGAAGGTGGATCCTGAAGCGCAGGAGACCAGAGGTGTCCTCGCCACACCCGACGGACGCCGTTAGGTCAGTTGCTTCTTCCGGGGCGTGTCATACTAGGGGAGGGTCTACAGGGTGTATAAATACCGAGTCTGGCCAATAGAGACCCGGGAAAGCCCAGCTAAACAGCCTATGGGGTCATGCATGGAAGTGCATTGAGGTGAAGGGTACATTGCTGGAAAAGGAAAAAAAAAAAACTCTTTAAATCTCTTAGTTTGCGAGTGTGAACGAGCTGCGTGTGTCCGGAGCGTAAGTGCGAACGAAAGTAAGTGTGTGACTTGTTTTTCAGTGAAGAGGTATTGGGAATCCTGCAGAAAATACCTGTGTGAATTGCGGTGAGTTGCTGCAATGTGACCTGCTGAGTGCTTTTCTACCTGTTTAGATTTATTGGGCTTTTTAAAACCTATTTTCTCACTACAGTTTTAGTTTCTTAGTTTACTACCTGTGTATTTAAGGGTTAACTACATTGCACTAAAATCCTGAGGTGTAGATTTACTCACAAGGGGTTAATTAAGGGGAAGGGGTCATAATTAAGGGTTTATAAGGGGCAGCTGGTTGGGCATCAAGTCCTTTGGAAGTGCATTGAGGTGAAGAATACATTGCTGGAAAAGGAAAAAAAAAAAAAAAACTCTTTAAATCTCTTAGTTTGCGAGTGTTAATGAGCTGCGTGTGTCCGGAGCGCAAGTGCGAACGAAAGTGTGTGACTTGTTTTTCAGTGACTTTGTATTCAGGGAGTTTGGAAGGGCGAACTTTGGACTGAATTGCTGACTGTATTTCATTCTTTCTTTACTTTACTTTTTACTTAATTAATCCACCTGACCTACTTAGCTGATTCCCCCGTCCATACTTGATACTTAATTGATCCCCCGTCCATACTTAACTGATCCCCCGCCGATATCTAATTGATACACTTGCACATCCCTAATTGATCCCCGTCCATACACCTATATATAAATAATTGTGTTTTGTACTTGTATATATATACTGACTGTATCCCCATATTTAGAATGACGTCCATGTTGGCCGGAGCCGTGCAGTGTACATCTTGCGCAATGTATGCATTCCGTGAGCAACCGCTTGAGGATCCATACTGCTGCGAGAGATGTGAGCATATCGTGCACTTGGAAGCCCAAATTCTGGATCTAAGTGCTCAGATAGCGATACTGAGGAGCATCGACAACATGGAACGGAGTTTGCTGCTCACCGAGCAGACACTCAATGGGTCAATACTGGGGGTGGAGCATAGAGGGGAAGTGCAGGCTGAACAGGCAGGGAGCTGGATAACATTTAGGAGGGATAGAGGGAAGAAGTAAAGGAAGGCTGGTTCAGAACCGGCATTATTGGAGCACGACAGATCCTCTGACCGCCGGGGGAGTGTATGCTCCAGTAATGAGGGGGAGGGGGGAAGTGTAGGGCAGGCAAGACAGGTTCTGGTAGTGGGTGACTCTATTATTAGGGGGACAGACAGGGCAATCTGTCACAAAGACCGGGATCGCCGAACGGTGTGCTGCCTCCCTGGCGCTCGAGTCCGGCACATCGCGGATCGGGTTGACAGGTTGCTGGGTGGGGATGGCGAAGACCCAGCGGTCATGGTCCACATCAGCACCAATGACAAAGTGAGTGGTAGATGGAGGGTCCTTAAAAATGATTTCAGGGACCTAGGTAGGAAGCTTAGGGCAAGGACCTCCAAGGTAGTTTTCTCAGAAATACTACCAATCCCGCGAGCCACACAGGAGCGCCAACGGGAAGTTAGGGAGGTGAATAAGTGGCTAAAGAGTTGGTGCAAGGCAGAAGGGTTTGGGTTCATGGAGAACTGGGCGGACTTCGCGGTCGGCTACAGGCTCTACCGTAGGGACGGGCTGCACCTCAATGGGGAGGGTGCAGCGGTGCTTTGGAAGAAGATGGCTAATAGGTTGGAGGAGTTTTTAAACTAGAGACGGGGGGGGAACCAAGGAAATAGGTGGGATGTGAGGCAAGCAAGGGGGAAGGGGAGAAGTGAATATAATGAGGGTGGAGAGGGGGGTGGGGATAGTACAGTTAGATCGTTAGAGAAGAATAGGATGCTAAATAACCCCAAAGTTTTATCTTGCATGCTGACCAACGCAAGAAGCCTGACCAATAAGGCGGATGAGCTGTGGGCACTTATATCGGAGGAGAGGTATGACATCGTAGGTATAACAGAGACTTGGCTAGATGATAGCTACGACTGGGCGGTAAATTTATTAGATTATAGTTTATTTAGAAGGGACCGGAAACAGGGGAAAGGCGGAGGAGTCTGCTTATATGTAAAGTCATGTCTAAAACCCAGACTAAGGGAAGATATAGGAGAGGGAGAAGAGGGGGTCGAGTCCATGTGGGTAGAGATAGAGGGGGCAAAAAATAATAAAATATTACTGGGGGTCTGCTATAAGCCACCAAATATAACAGAGGAGAATGAGAATCTGCTATTAGGACAAATAGACAAAGTAGCAAAACATAATGAAGTGATTGTAATGGGGGATTTCAACTACCCAGATATTGACTGGGAAACAGAAACCTGTAGATCTCAGAAAGGAAAAAGTTTCTTGACAAATATTAAGGATAATTATCTCTCCCAACTAGTGCAGGAACCAACGAGAGGGAAGGCCGTGTTGGACTTAATATTGACTAATAGGCCTGATAGAATAACTGAGGTACAGATAGGGGGGCACCTAGGTAATAGCAATCATAATATTATCGACTTCAAAATGCCCTTCAGTAGGGTTATCAATAAGGGAACAACAAAAACATTAAACTTTAGGAGGGCGAAGTTTGATCAGCTGATAGAAAACCTTCAACTTATTGACTGGGACAAAGTTCTTAATCAAAGGAATACAAATAGTAAATGGGAAACCTTCAAAAGAATTCTGAATACTCAGTGCGAGAGGTATATACCGTATGGGAATAAAAGGGCCAGAAATAAGAGGAAACCAATATGGTTGAACAAGAACGTAAAAGGGGCGTTAAATAGCAAAAAAGAGGCATTCAAGAGATTAAAACAGGAAAACAGTAAAGAGGCACTATTGTGTTACAAGGAAAAAAGGAGAACCTGTAAAAAACAAATAAAAATAGCGAAGGAGGAAACAGAGAAACGTATTGCTAGGGAAAGTAGATCAAATCCCAAACTGTTCTTTACGTATATAAACAGTAAAAGGATTAAATCGGATAATATTGGACCGATAAAAAGTGAGGAAGGCAAAATCATAGAGAAAGATGAGGATAAAGCTAATCTATTAAATATTTTTTTTTCGACAACTTTCACAAAGGAAATAGAACTAACAGGAGAAATGAGAAGTGACAAGCTTAATCCTCCACTAAGTATGACAAATCTAACCCAAGTTGAGGTACAGAAACGCCTCAGTAACATTAAAATAAACAAATCACCAGGACCTGATGGCATACACCCACGGGTACTAAGGGAACTAAGTAATGTGATAGACAGACCGTTATATCTTATATTTAAGGACTCTGTTGAGACTGGGTCTGTACCACTTGATTGGCGACAGGCGAATGTAGTGCCAATATTCAAAAAGGGAGCGAAAAGTGACGCCGGAAACTATCGGCCGGTGAGTCTGACATAGAGATGAGCGTTGTTCTACTCGAACTGTTCGCCAATCTCAAATTCGAGCTGTTTTGGGCGGTGTTCGAGCCGTTCGGCGAACACGAACAATTTGAGAAAAATTCGGCTGTTCGAGGTTATGTTCGATAACTGTTCGTGCACCAAAATCATAACTGGATTTTTTCTCAGTAATGATGAAAATTAATGTTAATACGCAGTTTGAGTGTGCAGCGGGGTGGGGGGAGGGGCAGGGGATGGATCTCTGCAGGAACAATGAAGATCTCCATTTTTTTTTCTCTTTCCCGCATTTAAAGTGGGGAGGTGCAATCTGTCAGCCTATCAGGAGCGCACACACGGAGCGAAGTGCTTTTTTTCACACAAGCAAGGGCATGTGTCATTGGCAGTGTATGTCACATGTCCTTGCCCTATAAGACCAAGCCATTTTCCCCGTCGCCACCATTTTCTCACTGCTGCAGCTGCGTGTTAGACGGCACCGCTGTTGCTGTGTGTGCTATACCTTGTTAATTTCAAGCCAATTTTCGCACAAATCTACAGATAGCTTGGGAGTAGGGAATAGTTGTGGTTGCAGTCCTTTTAAGGACTAGGTTACAGCATTTCCTACGACTTTTATCAGGCAGGTCTGTGCTCTTAAATAGATAGGTTGTGGGAGTAAAGACTAATTGTAATTGGAGTCCTTTTCAGGACTAGGTTACATCAGTTCCTATCAGTTTTTGCCAGGCAGGTCTGTGCCAGTGCTGTGCAAGTTTTTTTCACAGCATTTGGCTGAATCTAGCAAAGCTAATCCTTTTTGGCCTATTGCAGAGTGTGTTAGTCAGTGGAGTAGCCTATCTGTGTTGCAAGATATACCACCTGTGTATAGAATACCAATTTTTTTACTGCACCTAGTGAAGTAAAATCTTTTGGGCATAGCATCATTCTATTAGTCCATCTATACTGACCTCCATCAGGTTGCAAACTGAATCTAATTTTTTTCTGCATCTAGCTCTGAAAAAATATTTGGCCTTCTAGCAGTGTGTCGGACTTTCTCTATTAGTCCATCTATACTGACCTCCATCAGGTTGCAAATTCAAAATAATTTTTATCTGCATCTACAGTACCTCTGAAAAAATATTTGGGCTTCTAGCTGTGTGTGGGACTTGTTGTATTAGTCCATCTATACTGACCTCCATCAGGTTGCAAACTGAATATATTTTTTTCTGCATCTACCTCTGAAAAAATATTGGGCTTCTAGCTGTGTGTGGGACTTGTTGTATTAGTCCATCTATACTGACCTCCATCAGGTTGCAAACTGAATATATTTTTTTCTGCATCTACCTCTGAAAAAATATTGGGCTTCTAGCTGTGTGTGGGACTTGTTGTATTAGTCCATCTATACTGACCTCCATCAGGTTGCAAACTGAATATATTTTTTTCTGCATCTACCTCTGAAAAAAATATTGGGCTTCTAGCTGTGTGTGGGACTTGTTGTATTAGTCCATCTATACTGACCTCCATCAGGTTGCAAACTGAATATAATTTTTTTCTGCATCTAGCTCTGAAAAAATATTTGGGCTTCTAGCAGTGTGTCGGACTTTCTCTATTAGTCCATCTATACTGACCTCCATCAGGTTGCAAATTTAAAATAATTTTTATCTGCATCTACAGTACCTCTGAAAAAATATTTGGGCTTCTAGCTGTGTGTGGGACTTGTTGTATTAGTCCATCTATACTGACCTCCATCAGGTTGCAAATTGAATATAATTTTTTTCTGCATCTAACCCAGCCAATAGTTTTGGCCTAATACCACAGTTTGGCCACTCAGCTCTGCTCGGTTACCATCCATTGTTTTTTTGTGCAAACAACTCCAGATTTGTGAATTAGTTAACCACCAAAATGAGTGGAAAAAGGCCTGCTGCTGGTGGAAAGGGGAATAGGCGTGTTGGGAAGGGGAAAAAAGGTTGTGTCCGTGGGGTAGGTGTTAAAGCAACAGTAACATCTGCAGAAGAAAGACCATCTTCCAGCCAAACTAAAATGTCTACTTCTTTTAGCGGACAATGTGATAAGATCCCTTTCTTACGGCCACGCCAATCGCTACAAATTCCAGATGAGGCACAAAAACAGCAGGTGCTTCAACGGATATCAAGTGCTCCTTTAAGTGGGCTCTCCTCCACATCAACTTCAACATCACAAATACTCCAGTCCTCAAAGGTGTCACCCAAATCGCACTTGCTTCCTCACAGCTCCCAAATCTCCAGCTGCCCGTCTGAGTATGAGGTAGAACAGATGGTTGAGTCTGCAGAGCTGTTTACTCATACTATAGCCTGGGAATCAGAGGTCGACTCCAGCGCTTCTGTGAATCCAGACGAGGAAATGATCTGCACTGATGCCCAGAATCTTTATGAGTCGGATCCAGGACCAGACGCAGAACGTTCTGACCATAATGTAGACCCTCATTCCCAAACTGTAACTCCTGTTGGTGGAGACAATGAGGAAGACGATGATAAGACTCAAATACCTGATTGGAGCGACAACTTTAGTTTTTTGTCAGGGCAGGAACAGGTTGGCTCTGAGGACGACGGGTGTGATAACACACAGGGTGATGATGATGAGGTTGGAGATCCCACTTACTGTCAACCCACAGTCAGCCAAGAGATGAGGTCAGCAGAGGAGGTGGAGGAAGATGCTAGTGACGACGAGGTCAGGTTGCGCCTTCCTGGACAGAGACGTAGTACTGGAAGCACGTCAACAACTGCATCCTCAAACACAACTCTGCCTCTCACCACAAGTCGTGGTGGCTCTTCAGGTCGCATGGGTGCTAAGCCTTGCATAGCCTGGGCATTTTTTCAGATCGATAAAGATGACCCAACTCGTGTTATCTGTAACATTTGTCAGCAAAAGCTAAGTAGAGGCCAAAAAATACATAGTTTGAGTACTTCATGCATGAACCGGCACATGGACATGAAGCATAAGTTGCAGTGGGAAGCTCAGTGTGCTACAATGCGGCCTGGCCGGCCGGGCCAACCACCGTCTGCCATATCTTGTGCATCCGCGGCCTCTTCATCCTCTGTGACTGGGGGGACAGCAGTCACACCTGTTTTGGGGCACAGACCTGCCACCTCTTTACCCGCAACAGCCAGCGTGATTGGCAGGTCATCATTTTCTTTGGAGGTGGTAACACCAGCTGGTGTTGAGCGCTGTCCGACATCGATAGCACCACCTTTGGATCAAGGCAACCTAACATGTCCGCCTGCATCTTCCTCACAGACCGGCAGTTTGCCGGGGACACCCTTATCAACCCCGTCTAAGCACAATAGCCAGCCCTCGGTCCCTCAGATGTGGACAAGTAAAAGACCATTTCCTCCTAGCCATGAGAAAGCTAAGATGTTGAATTTCACCATCTGCAAGCTCTTGGCTACAGAAATGCTGCCTTTCCGCCTGGTGGACACAGAGGATTTTCGAGACCTTATGTCCGTCGCAGTGCCCCATTACCAGATGCCCAGTCGGCACTACTTCTCAAAGAAAGGTGTGCCTGCGCTCCACCAGCATGTCGCACACAACATCACCGCTTCTTTGAGAAACTCTGTGTGTGACAGGGTGCATTTCACCACAGACACTTGGACGAGTAGGCATGGACAGGGGCGTTACATGTCGCTGACTGGGCACTGGGTAACTATGGTGACAGCAGGACAAGGGGCTGCTGTCCAAGTCTTGCCGTCCCCACGAGTTGTGCGTCAATCCTCTTTATGTCAAAGTTCCTCCACTGCTTCTGCCTCCTCAACCTCCTCTCGGTCTTCCACCTGCACCCAAAGCCTGTCTGGTCATGCCACAAGCTTTCTAACTGCGCAGAAGGGATCCTGCACACCTCCTTACTATGCTGGCAGTAGGGCTCAACGTCATCTGGTGGTTTTTACTTTGAAATGTCTGGGAAATGTGAGTCACACAGCTGAGGAGTTGTGGTCAGCTCTGGAGAACCAATTTCATGAATGGTTGTCTCCACTGGACCTGAAACCAGGGAAGGCCGTGTGCGACAATGCTGCAAACCTGGGTGCGGCCCTTCGCCGGGGCAATGTCACACACGTGCCTTGTATGGCTCACGTGTTGAACCTGGTTGTCCAGCAATTTTTAGCCCACTATCCCAGACTAGATGGCCTTCTGCAGAGGGCACGGTCGCTGTGTGCTCACTTCTGCCGTTCATATCCCGCAGCTCAGCGACTTACATCTCTACAGAAGTCGTTGGGCCTGCCACTTCACCGGCTAAAATGCGATGTGCCTACCCGGTGGAATTCAACTCTGCACATGTTGCAGCGACTGTGGCAGCACCGACAAGCCCTGGTGCAATACGTTCTGACGTATAGCCTGGGCCAACGAGATTCAGAGGTGGGGCAAATCACGCTGGAGGAGTGGTCTCAGATCAGGGACCTATGCACCCTTCTGCACAGTTTTGAAATGGCGGTGAAGATGTTTAGTGCTGACGATGCCATTATCAGCATGACTATTCCGGTGATTTACATGCTGGAGCACATGTTAAACAGAATTCGGAGTCAGGTGGTGGCACAAGAGGAGGTGGAGGAAGTAGAGGAGGAGGAGTTGTATGCGGAAGGGCTAACATCTGCAAGGTCCAGACGGTCGGCAGCACCAAGGCGGCAGGCATGTGAGGGTGGGGGAGATGGTTTTACCAGGGCGCATGGTAGCAGCCAAACTAGTGAGGAAGGTGCAGGAGCCCAGGAAGAAGTGGAGGACGAACTGATGGAAGACTCATCAGATGAGGGAGACCTTGATCACATTTCTGTTGTGCGAGGTTGGGGGGAGAGGACAGAGGAAGGAAGCATGATTGTTACCTCACCACCAACACAACAGGGACTTGGTGCTCCTGGATGCGCAACACACATGAGTGCCTTCTTGCTGCACTACCTGCAACATGACCCTCGAATTGTGAGAATTAGAAATAATCCTGACTACTGGGTTGCCACACTGTTAGATCCCCGGTACAAAAGTAAATTTGCAGAAATTATTCCTGCCATAGAAAGGGATTCACGCATGCAGGAGTATCAGCAGAGACTGTTGCAGAATCTTACATGTGCTTTTCCACAAAATACCAGTGGTGCACGTAGTGAATCTCACAGTTCCAACTTGCCAACCGTGGGACTGTCAAGTGTTCAGCACTCAAACCGTAACAGAACCACAGTATCTGCTGGTAACATCAATTTTGCGGAATCATTTCACCACTTTTTTAGCCCATCCTTTGCAAGGCCACAGGAGACAAGAAGTCTGACACATAGTCAACGCCTAGAGACGATGGTACAGGAGTATCTCCAAGTAAACATTGAAGCCACGACTGTGTCACTGGACCCTTGCTCTTTTTGGGCTTCCAATCTGGATAAATGGCCGGAGCTAGCCACTTACGCCTTGGAGATCTTGTCATGCCCCGCAGCCAGCGTTCTGTCTGAACATGTGTTCAGCGCTGCTGGTGGTGTGCTGACAGATAAGCGCACGCGGCTCTCCACTGATAATGTAGACAGACTCACGTTCATAAAGATGAACAAATCATGGATCCGAAACGACTTTTCTACCCCTGTGTCATCCTGGGGAGAGTAAAAGCTTGATGATTGGTTAAAATCACCCTACCAACCGTTTTAAGCTTTCAAATTACTAATCATGTTTATCTGTATCTTGACTGGAAAATAATTTGGGCTTTGTAGCAGTGTGCAGCACTGATCCTATTAGGCCATCTATAATAAGCTCCACCAGATTTAAAATTAAAAATAATTTTTAGCTGCATCTAGCCCGGAAAATAATTTTGGGGCTCCGAGATGCGCAAGACACATAAGTGCCTTCTTGCTGCACTACCTGCAGTATGACCCTCATATTGTCAGAATTCGAAGTAATCATGACTACTGGGTTGCCACACTCTTAGATCCCCCAAACTTTTCGATCAACCTTTTCATTTTAATAAAGACCAAAAAAATGGTCATTTTTGAAATTATAAGCATTAGCAGGTTGTTAGAAACTGAAATCAAACAGTTTTCAACTCAAAACTTTATTGTAGGTGATGTTACATTTTCACATAGGACCCCTTGTTCGAAAGGAGCTTCTGAACTCTCTCGTCCATTGAATTTGTCAGGTTTTGGATGGTTTCTGCTTCAATTGTTTTGCATGAGGACAGAATACCCTCCCAGAGCTGTTGCTTAGATGTGAACTGCCTCCCGCCATCATAGACACTCCTTTTAATGATGCTCCAAAGGTTCTGAATGGGGCAGAGGTCAGGGGAGCATGGGGGTCACACCATAAGTTTGTCCCCTTTTATGCCCATATCAGCCAGAGATGCAGATGTTTTATGTGCAGCATGAGATGGTGCATTATCATGCAGAAAAATGATCTTGCTGTGAAATACACGGTTCTTCTTCTTGAACCATGGCAGGAAGTGCTGTTTGAGAAAATCCACATACATTATGGAGTTCATCTTTAGCGCCTTCAGGGATCCTAAAGGGGCCGACAATCTCTCTCCCCATGATTCCAGCCCAAAATATTACTCCACCTCCTCCTTGTTGGCGCTGTAGCCGTGTTTGCGTGGGGTGTCCATCAACCAGCCATCCTCCACTCCATCCATCTGGACCATCGAACGCTGCACGGCACTCATCCGTGAACAAAACAGTTTTGAAATCAGTCTTCATGTAATGTTTGGCCCACTGGAGCCGTTTCTGCTTGTGTGAAGTGGATAGAGGAGGTCGACAAGATGGCGTATGCACAGCTGCAAACCTCTGAAGGACCCTGCATCTTGTTGTTCGGGGGACGTTAGAGGCACCAGCAGCTTCAAAAACTTGTCTGCTGCTATGACAAGGCTTTCTTGCCGCTGCTCTTTTAACCTGACGTAATTGCCTGTAGGAAAGAGTCCTCAATTTGCCCTTATCAGCACGCACACGTGTGTACTGTGAATCAGCTACATACTTCTTAATTGCCAAGACACTTCATCCTGATCATCGCACAATGTTGATTGTAGTCATGCCTTGACCTAAACACTCCACAATTTGTTGCTTCTCAGCAGCCGACACATCCTTTTTCTTTCCCATTTTGGCAGAAAATGTAGGCTGCTTAATAATGTGAGAGAGCCTTCTTAAGTAGTCTTGCCTTTCATTGGACACACCTGCCAAACTAATTAGCACAGGTGTCTGCAATTGCTTACAGTGATATAAAGAGCCCTGACACACATCACCATCAATGAGTTTAACTGACAAACAAACAAATTCTTCCCTTATCACTCCTAAACACTTTTTGCATAATAATTTGGAACGCAGTGTACATGTGCTTTTCCACAAAACACCAGTGGTTCACGTAGTGAATCTTACAGTTCTAACTTGCCAACCGTGGTCTGTATGGAATTGTTCAATAAAGGGCCCAAAATTAAGATAACATAGATGGGAGAGGTCTCTATGAATAGGAATTCCTAAGTATTTGATACCCTGTGAGGGCCAGGCAAAGGGAAAGTTGGACTGGATGGAATCCTATATGGATTTGGGGAGGGAGACATCGAGGGCCTCAGACTTCGCTTCATTGATTTTAAAATTTTACCATGTAACAAAGTGATCTATTTCAGCCATAACAGCAGGGATGGATATATGTGATTGAGTGATATATACTAGGACATCATCAGCAAATAGAGAGCACTTGTACTCGGTGCCTCCCACCTCAATCCACCTAATATTGGGGTTATGGCGAATTGATGAGAGCAGGTGCTCCGTCACTAGGATGTATAAGAGAGGGGACAGAGGACATCCCTGCCTTGTCCCATTGGTGATTGTGAAAGGTGATGAAAATGTTCTGACGCACCCCCTGGGCCTTGGGACACCCGGAGCCGGACCCTTTTTGGTGGATGCTGGTGGTTGTAGTCTTTGTTGCGGCGACCCGGTTCCGTGGCTCAGGGCGGTCAAATCAGTGGCGGAACTATTTATGTGGTTTTGATGTTTAAATGTCCGACTACGCCACCCGTGGATTGCGGTCAGAGTGAACCGCCGCTACAGGGCAGACCGCTGAGGCTGGTGTTGTGGGTGCAGCAGAGCGTAGCAAAACTCCCCACGGGAGGAGTATAGCCTCAGGGCAGTGTATGCGGAGGATGGGGGTGATGGTGCAGGGCAGCAGCAGTAACGACACGGAGTCAGTGATGCAGTCCAGGGCCTTTACTCACAGTTCTTATTATCCAGACCACGTCTGCAGGTAACGGCTGCCCACGTCGTACTGTGCTCACCAGGTGAGGGGCTCAGACAACTCCCAGATAACTTTGGAGCACTTCACAGGACCCCCTTTGTGTGTCCTTTGTCTGGCCTTTCTTACCAACACTTCTGTCCGGCTGCCTCGGGCCTCCTCTTGGTAAACTTGGCGCCAGTTTCCATGACCCTATGTGGTGCCTTCCTAGCGGGTGTAGCGAGGGGCTGCGCCACATAAAATGTCAGAGCCTCCGGTTTCTAGCTGAGGGTCGTTTCCTGCCTCCACTAGTTCGGGGACCGGTCTCCCCCTTTGGCCTGACCCCTCCACGCAGGTGGATTCGGGTGTGCGGTGGCGACTCGCCCGTCCGCACCCCTGGGATCCCTTCATTCCTCGTTCCTGGAGCCTTCTCCGCTCCTCTTCCTTCCTTCTCCCTCTTCCAGGCCTGGGCCTCTGTTACTAGGCCCGCCTCCGGAGCAGAGCTCATGCAGAGCCCCTGCTCCCTGCCACTTCTGCTCAGACTTCTCTGCACTGAACTAAGATGGTGCCCACCTTTTATACTCCCTTCTCAATGCACCCAGGAACTGCATCCTCCCTGCTCCTGCACTACAGGGTTCCCCTTCCTCAGTGTTCCCTCCCCCCACTCCAGCCAGGGACAGGGACTGTCGTGCCCATCTCAGGGGCATATTGGTCGCCCTGCCCCACGGCAATGTGGTGTAATGCATGCAGGTGTCGGGTCCTGATCCACACTCCATCCTTACCTGAGAGTGAGATATCACACCTCTGGGTGAGGTGCAATACGTCTGTAGCAACCGAGCCCTCAGGGTGCTACAGTTCCATTTATCTTCAGCCTAGGTGACGTATTGCGATACAGGGCCGTGATTTTGGCTATAAAAGGGTCCCCTAGACCCCTACCCCAAGCTTTTTAAGAGAATCATATATGGCGTGCCAGGAGACTCTATGGAATGCTTTCTCAGCATCCAACGAGAGTATCTAATTACAAATTTTTAACTGCATCTAGCCCAGGAAATACTTTGTGCCTAGTAGCAGTGTCTGCTAGTCAGCGGATTATCCCGGTTTTTAAGCAAGCTACACCACCTGTAGTTTAGACACTTAATTTTTTCAAAGGAAATGCTTCGGGACCATGGGATACTTAGTGAAGAGCATCAGGAGGCACCCCAAGGCATAGGGGCTGGGACTGGCAGTAGGATGCCTTGCGGTGGACAGCCGAGCTCGATCCTTATAAAAGCTTTTTAACTGCAGCAGCTTTAGTGGACGCTACTGGAGCTGGAATTACCGCGGCTGCTGGCATGAGACTTGCCCTCCAATAGATCCTTGTAAATGGATTTAAAGTGTATTCATTCAAATTAGAGAGACAATTTAAATTAAAAAGCTTAGAGCTGCCTCCACCACAGGGGGGCTCGCTCGACCCACCAGCGGACAGGCACCAGTATTGGGAGAGGGGGGCTGGCCGTCAGGGTTCACCGCGGCTCTGGCACAAACCCGGCGACACGGAGGTGGCACGGGCAGGAGCGGACTGGCCGTGTCGGCTTCTCACTTTTTGGATTTTAGAAGGGCATGACATGCCTATATCTGTGTCTCCCCCTCCTTTTACTCCTCCACCTCTTTTATTTTCGCATGACTATATGTACTTGTCACTTTTCCATGTGTTAGTTATGTCTTCTGAGCAGTTTGTCAGCTTTTGGACACCTTTGAAGGTGTTTTCTATGTGTTTCTATGTGTTTTTGTTTGCCTGCCATTGGTTTTAACGGTGTTCGAAGGTGTTCGACGAACAGTTCGACGAACAGTTCGGCGAACACACGGGTGTTCGACGAACCGAACCGAACTCGAACACTACGGGGGTGGCTCAACACTAGTCTGACGTCCGTTGTGGGCAAAATTTTTGAAAGCTTCATTAAAGAGGCAATTACGGAGCATCTTGATGCGAATAATCTTTTAATCCCGAACCAACATGGATTCATGAGGAATCGCTCCTGCCAAACAAACCTGATTGACTTCTACGAGGAGGTTAGCTCTCGAGTAGATCAGGGGGAACCAGTGGATGTCGTGTATCTCGACTTCTGAAAAGCGTTCGATAGCGTGCCACATAATAGGTTGGTATACAAAATGAGAATGATGGGGCTGGGGGAAAATGTCTGCAAGTGGGTAGCTAACTGGCTAAAGGATAGAAGGCAGAGGGTGGTTATAAATGGAATATACTCAGATTGGGTAAGCGTCACTAGTGGGGTACCACAGGGGTCTGTACTAGGCCCAATGTTATTTAATATCTTTATTAACGATATAGTCAACGGGATAAATAGTAAAATATCAATATTTGCAGATGACACAAAGTTATGTAAAACAATTAATACAAAAGAGGACAGTGCAGACCTACAGAGGGATTTGGATAAGCTGGGTAGGTGGAGCATTAAATGGCAAATGAGGTTTAACGAGGAGAAATGTAAGGTCATACATATGGGAAGGAAAAATGGAAGTCACCAGTACTCACTGAATGGGAAATCATTGGGGAATTCAGAGATGGAGAAGGACTTGGGCATCTTGATTGATAGCAAACTAAATTGGAGTGCCCAAAGTCAGGCCGCTGCTGTAAGGGCAAACAGGGTAATGGGATGCATCAGAAGCGGTATAGCTGCAAAGGATGAGAACATTGTTCTTCCACTGTACAAAGCACTGGTCAGACCACACTTGGAATACTGTGCTCAGTTATGGGCCCCAATATATAGAAAGGATATAAATGAGCTTGAAAAGGTACAAAGGAGGGCAAAAAAATTAATAAAGGGAATGGAGGGACTGCAATACCCAGAGAGGTTGGCAAAACTAGGACTATTCAGCCTGGAAAAGAGAAGGTTGAGGGGGGACATAATAAATGTGTACAAATATGTTAGGGGACAGTATAGAGATCTTGCCCGGGATTTGTTCAAAAGGAGGGATATTACGGTAACAAGAGGGCACTCACTAAGACTGGAAGAGAAAAGGTTTCAGCACCAGCATAGGAAGGGGTTCTTTACGGTAAGAGCAGTGAGAATATGGAATTCACTGAGTGAGGAGATGGTAATGTCAGATTCACTACACCAGTTCAAGCGGGGACTGGATGCATTTCTAGATACCAGGCAGATTTCAGCATATACTTAAAAATAAAATAAAATAGTAGGTTGATACAGGGATTTATTCTGACTGCTGGTTTCAGAGTCGGGAGGGAATTTTTCCTCAGGTGAAGATTGGCTAAATCATTTGGGGTTTTTGCCCTCCTCTGGATCAACTTTAGCAATTACAGAACTAACAGGTCGAACTTGATGGACGCAAGTCGCGTTGGCCAGCGTCATCAATGACGTCAATGCGGCCGGGTCCTTCCTCCAGACTAAGGGGACTTCCGGAATCGAGCTCCGTGTACTGCATGTGGAACGCACAGTGGTCACATGATTGAGCACTTCCGGAAGTCAGGGAGGATGCGGACCCAGCGCATGTGTACTGACGCTGGCCAGAGGTGAGGACGCGAATAGCGGGGATGAAAGCCAAAAAAAAAAAAAACAGTGAGAAGAAGGATTGACCCACGTATGCTAGGGATATACTGTGCCTATTAAGGCAATATGAGTAATAGCTACATCCTAAAACAAGGTGGTGGCATTAAAATAATAATAAAGAATAATGTATGTGAAAAACCATGAGGAATAATCATGAGTAATTGATGCAAGATTGTGATTCAATAAGAACATAAATTAACACTGGCCTAAAATGTACAGTCATAAAACAATAAAACACATTAGTGTATCCCATTGGAGAACTATTAAAAGCAAACATTGAAAAGTGTAAAATGGGGGAGTGTAAAGCCCGTGAAAATTACTGAAGTGCTAATGTGCCTATAGGAAAATAAAAAGCAGGAGGGAAGTGCAGAGGGAAATATAAAGAAAAAAAAAATAATAATAATAAATAATAAAGAAATAAATAAAATAATTAAAAATGTGAAACCATGTAATCATGAGATGAATAATTGAAAAAAAAAAAAAAAGGGGGGTGAACAATATATACCGTTAATGTGGTGTACCAATTGAAACATGACTACAGTGAGAACTACTAAAGTGCTAAGGTGTCGAGGCCTATAACTGCCAGACAAGAAGAGATTCTGACGCTATATATAAAATAAGACAATTTTATTCAATAGGAAATTTTAAAACAATACATTAAAATTAGGCAAGGGAAAACCTCCAAAAATCCGGGGAATGGAAACACAATGCTGGTCCACTTCATTCATATAATATGACTGATGGTACTTGTAGGATAATGTACCTCAATATAGTAAAGGGTAGCACCCAAAACAGATGATAAGTATACTAATCAGAGGAATACTGTACTCCAGTATAGCGCCAGTGCGACAAAGAGCATATTCTCCGTATATACACAATCAAAGTAACCCAAAATATCAAAGGCCAAGGCAGCTGTAAAGGCTATGGATCAAATCCCTGATACAGTGTGCGCTAATGTGGGCAAGGCCTATGGGATGGGAACGCTGCTACCTGGTATTGGAGGTGGATACTGAAGTGCAGGAGACCAGAGGTGTCCTCCCCACACCCGACGGACGCCGTTTCGCTCAGTCGCTTCTTCCGGGGCGTGTCATACTAGGGGGGGGTCTACAGGGGGTATAAATACCGAGTCTGGCCAAAGACAGCTGAACATCAAACTGACTTATAAATTCGGAAGGGATTTGGATGTTTTGGATCTAAAGATTGGAGTTTCTGAAGATGGTAGGATTACAACAGATATCTATAGGAAACCGACATCTACAAACTCCTTCCTTCATGCAACATCGTCCCACCCTCCATCCACTATCAGGGGAATACCCATAGGCCAATTTCTGAGAGCTAAAAGAATATGCTCAGAGGGCACGGACTTTGAGAACCATGCTGCAGATCTTAGAAATCGCTTTTTGGACAAGGGATACAGTCGACGTTCCATTAATAAAGGTTATAAAAGAGCTCGATGTATCCCCAGAGAAAAATTGATTTACGGTAAGCATGAAGACAAAAAACGGACCAATTCAGCAGGCCAGGGATGCTTCATTTCCACGTATAGCGATCGATGGAATGACTTAAGAGAGGTTTTGTCTAGACACAGGAAAGTCCTTCACACGGACCCTATTCTGCAAAAATTTATTCCCCCCGCTCCATCCATGGTAGCTAGGAGAAGTCAGAATCTTAAAGACCTTCTGGTACATAGTCATTATGCCCCTGTGAAGAATCCTAATAAATATGATCTCAAAATGGGATTCTTTCCGTGCGGCCTATGTAAAGCCTGCTTAAACTTAAATAAATCAGACAGTTTTGAAAATTTCGATGGAACCAGGCACTTTCAGTTTAGAAAACACCAGACTTGCTCTTCCAAGGGGGTCATCTATTATGCCAGATGTCCATGCAATCTGATTTACGTAGGTCTCACCACTCGAGAGCTCAAAGTAATGGTCAGAGAACATGTCAGAGACATTGAAAAGGCTAATAGTATAGACGATTGGAAACTGTTAAAAACATTACCTCGTCATTTCAAAACGTATCATAACTGCAACCCGGCTGGCCTTAAGATCAAATGTATTGATCAAGTCACGATGGGAGTAAGAGGGGGAGATCTAGGCAAAGTCCTAGCCCAATATGAAAGCCAATGGATCTATCGTCTTGGCACCCTTACCCCTCAAGGTCTCAATGAGAACCTTGGTTTTGGGTCCTTCCTGTAGCTACCCCTAGGGGTTTTTAACTATGGTATGTATATACTTTTTTAATATGTTTTGTGAGTTTGATCTTTTATTTCTTTATTTTTAGTACGCATACCGGTGGGTATAAATGAAGCAGATACCGTATACTCGGGAGCCTGACTTACCTTGTCTGGGGGTGCCCTTCCATCTGAATCCTGGAAATGGAAGAAATACTCAGGGTGGAGATACCTACTACTGGATGAATGACCGGCCTCCCACTTTTTTCTAGTGGAAGACTACAGTTGAAAGGATCTGCTTTGGACTACTGCTCCTCTCCCCTCCTTATTCCCTCTGATTTCCATCCGGTTCAGCCTTCTCCCTTTCCCCTCCCCCCCCTTTTTCCTTCCACCATTCCCTTTCCCCCCTTTTTCCATTGTCCCATGGCCTCAACCAGCACAATTGCACTTTTTTTACAATTGTTTCATCAACCGCTCATCATCATGCACTCAGTGTTACAACACCTTCCCACATCCACAGTCCACTTCCTTTTGGATGTTCTTTCCTTCCCTGTTTTTATGTGAACTCTGCAGGATCCTCCTCATTTGATTGTCGGAGGTTCACTGAAGCACTATATTGCTGCACTTGGCACTTTCAATGTTATTTATATTCCCTGAATAAATACTTTTTACCTGCACTTCCTCTTTAGCTTTTTCCTTCCCAGAAGACACCTTAGCACTTTAGTAGTTCTCACTGTAGTCATGTTTCAATTGGTACAACACATTAACGGTATATATTGTTCAACATCGTTCTCCCAGAACCCCCCCACCTGCCCCCCAAAACCCTTTTCTTTTTTTTTTCAATTATTCATCTCATGATTACATGGCTTCACATTTTTAATTATTTTATTTCTTTATTATTTATTATTATTATTTTTTTCTTTATATTTCCCTCTGCACTTCCCTCCTGCTTTTTATTTTCCTATAGGCACATTAGCACTTCAGTAATTTTCACGGGCTTTACACTCCCCCATTTTACACTTTTCAATGTTTGCTTTTAATAGTTCCCCAATGGGATACACTAATGTGTTTTATTGTTTTATGACTGTACATTTTAGGCCAGTGTTAATTTATGTTCTTATTGAATCACTGTCTTGCATCATTTATTCATGATTATTCCTCATGGTTTATCACATACATTATTCTTTATTATTATTTTAATGCCACCACCTTGTTTTAGGATGTAGGTATTACTCATATTGCTTTAATAGGCACAGTATATCCCTAGCATACGTGGGTCAATCCTTCTTCTCACTGTTTTTTTTTTTTTTTTGGCTTTCATCCCCTCTATTCGCGTCCTCACCTCTGGCCAGCGTCAGTACACATGCGCTGGGTCCGCATCCTCCCTGACTTCCGGAAGTGCTCAATCACGTGACCGTTGTGCGTTCCACATGCGGTTCACGGAGCGCGATTCCGGAAGTCCCCTTAGTCTGGAGGAGGGACCTGGCCGCATTGACGTAATTGAAGACGCTGGCCAACGCGATCTCGTTCCCGCCCCTCGAATGACCCCATAGGCTGTTTAGCTGGGCTTTCCCGGGTCTCTATTGGCCAGACTCGGTATTTATACCCCCTTTAGACCCTCCCCTAGTATGACACGCCCCGGAAGAAGAGACTGAGCGAAACAGCGTCCGTTGGGTGTGGGGAGGACCCCTCTGGTCTCCTGCGCTTCAGGATCCACCTCAAATACCAGGTAGTAGCGTTCCCATCCCATAGGCCTTGCCCACATTAGCGCACACTGTATCAGGGATTTGACCCATAGCCTTTACAGCTGCCTTGGCCTTTGATATTTTGGGTTACTTTGATTGTGTATATACGGAGAATATGCTCTTTGTCGCACTGGCGCTATACTGGAGTACAGTATTCCTCTGATTAGTATACTTATCATCTGTTTTGGGTGCTACCCTTTACTATATTGAGGTACATTATCCTACAAGTACCATCAGTCATATTATATGAATGAAGTGGACCAGCATTGTGTTTCCATTCCCCGGATTTTTGGAGGTTTTCCCTTGCCTAATTTTAATGTATTGTTTTAAAATTTCCTATTGAATAAAATTGTCTTATTTTATATATAGCGTCAGAATCTCTTCTTGTCTGGCGGTTATAGGCCGCGACGGACCTTTTTTGTGTTACTAGAGTTTGGAAGTTGTCTGACCTCAGCTTAATGTTTTAATGTTAAGGTGAGTCCGATTTACTCTGGCTCTGCCATTACCAACACAGCTTCTACTGATTAGAGATGATCAGTGTTCAAATCGAACTGTTCGCCAATCTCAAATTCTAGCTGTTTTGGGCGGTGTTCGAGTCGTTCGACGAACGCGAACGATTTTCAAAAAATTCGGCTGTTCGAGGTTATGTTCCATAACTGTTCGTGCACCAAAAGCGTAACTGGATTTTTTTCACATCATGCAGGGATTGTCTGCCACTCACTGTAATTCCACAGCCACGGTGGCTGTGGCATTACAATGGTTGCCCAAATCGATGGGAACAGTGCTCACAGTGAAACATGAAAAGCCAGCAATTCAGCAGCGGCATACATCGGTACCAGACAATATACAACAGAAAGAATAGAGCATCACACATAGATTAGATAGATAGAAACATGTCAGTCACATATATAAGAAGTACATTGACAGTGTTGGTTACTGTACTTGTCATTTAGTGTTAAAGGATTTATTAAAAAAAATAATAGTGTTTTCATGCACCTGTCTCTTTAAAAAAGCCGGCCGGCAATTCAGCATCAGTACCCGACAATTTAGAACAGAAAGAATAGAGCATCACACATAGATTAGATAGTTAGAAACATGTCAGTCACATATATAATAAGTACAGTAACAATGTTGATTACTGTACTTGTCATTTAGTGTTAAAATAAAGGATTTATTAAAAAACAAATTGGCGTGCTGTTCCCCGTAATTTTAGTCTCTAGCTGAGGTTAAGCAGACGGCTGGGGCAGATGTTTGAAGCCTGGGAAGGGGATAATACCCACGGAGCTTCCCAGGCTACTAATATCAGCCCCCAGCTGAATACCTAGCCTAGAGACTAAAATTACGGGGAACTCCACGCCAATTTTTTTTTTAATAAATCCTTTATTTTAACACTAAATGACAAGTACGCACAGTAATCAACACTATCACTGTACTTATTATATATGTGACTGACATGTTTCTATCTAATCTATGTGTGATGCTCTATTCTTTCTGTTCTAAATTGTCGGGTACCGATGCTGAATTGCCGGCCGACTTTTTTGAAGAGACAGGTGCATGAAAACACTATTTTTTTTTTAATAAATCCTTTAACAGTAAATGACAAGTACAGTAACCAACACTGTCACTGTACTGCTTATATATGTGACTGACATGTTTCTATCTATTTAATCTATGTGTGATGCTCTATTCTTTCTGTTATAAATTGTCGGGTACCGCTGCTGAAATGCTGGCCTGCTTTTTTAAAGAGAGTGTCTTCTGAGCAGTTTGTCAGCTTTTGGACACCTTTGAAGGTGTTTTCTATGTGTTTTTATTTGCCTGCCATTGGTTTTAGCGGTGTTCGACAGTGTTCTAAGGTGTTCGACGAGCAGTTCCACGAACATCCCGGTGTTCGACGGACCGAACCCGAACACTATGGGGGTGGCTCAACACTACTACTTATCTGTTCTTTTCTGATTACCATATATACTCGAGTATAATCTGACTTTTTCAGCATATTTTTTGTGCTTATACTCGGGTATATACTCGAGTATATACATTCCGGTGGTGGATAGTGGTAGGGGAAGGGTTGCGGCGGCAGAACAGGGCACATGAAGTAGCTGGCTGCTGCAGCTGCTAAAGATAAATGAATATACACTCTTCTCCACGCCCATGGGAGTGGAGAGGAGTGAATATTCATTTCTTAATAGCGGGCACACACTGTCAGCAGCGCTGTAGAGACTCAGCGATATTTTTTTTAATGTGTGCAGTGATGGGGGAGCCATGTATACCATGATAGGGGGGGCCATACATACCAGGATTGAGGATGAGGGGGCCATGCATACAAGGATGGGGGCCATTCTTACCAGGATGGGGAGCATACATACCAGGATTGGGGATGAGGGGGGCCATGCATACCAGGATTGGGGATGAGGGGTGCCATACATACCAGGATTGGGGATGAGGGGGCTATGCATACAAGGATGGGGGCCATTCTTACCAGGATGGGGAGCATGCATACCAGGATTGGGGATGAGGGGGCCATGCATACCAGGATTGGGGATGCGGGGGCCATGCATACCAGAATTGAGTATGAGGGGTGTCATGTATACCAGGATTGGGGATGAGGGGGGCCATGCATACCAGGATTGAGAATGAGGGGGACCATGCAAACCAGGATTGGGGATGAGGGGGCCCATGCATACCAGGATTGGGGATGAGGGGTGCCATGCATACCAGGATTGGGGATGAGGAGTGCAATGCATACCAGGATTTGGGATGAGGGGGCTATGCACTCCAGGATTGAGGATGAGGGGGCCATACATACCTGGATTTGGGATGAGGGGCCATGCATACCAGGATTGGGGATGAGTGGACAAAGCGTACCAGGATGGGGAAATTTACCAGGAGCTGCTGCATTTCCCACCCTAGGCTTATACTCGAGTCAATAAGTTTTCCCAGTTTTTTGTGGTAAAATTAGGTGCTTCGGCTTATACTTGAGTCTGCTTATACTCAAGTATATACGGTAACTCAAAACTTAATACTACAACACAGAATTAACCTGCTTATGAAATTCGCATTTAAATGCGGGGAATCTATAAATGTAATTAGTTTTTTTTTAAATTGGAAGTGGTTCCAGAAATATTATGTTTTATTAAGGGATTTCCATCGTACAATAATGCATGTGCTAGAAATCCAAGCGGCCAAATTAATTCTTTAGCATAAAACACATATACAATTTTTTTTCACTCGCGTGTGTCCAGGGTGCTTTGTACACTGCTCAAAATAATAAAGGGAACACTCAAATAACACATCCTAGATCTGAATGAATGAAATATTCTCACTGAATACTTTGTTCTGTACAAAGTTGAATGTGCTGACAGCAAAATCACACAAAAATCATCAATGGAAATCAAATTTATTAACCAATGGAAGCCTGTATTTGGAGTCACCCCCAAAATTAAAGTGGAAAAATACACTACAGGCTGATCCAACTTTGATGCAATGTCCTTAAAACAAGTCAAAATGAAGCTCAGTATTGTGTGTGGCCTCCACATGCTTGTATGACCTCCCTACAAAGCCTGGGCATGCTCCTGATGAGGTTGCAGATGGTCTCCTGTGGGATCTCCACCCAGACCTGGACTAAAGCATCCGCCAACTCCTGGACAGTCTGTGGTGCAACGTGACGTTGGTGGATGGAGCGAGACATGATGTCCCAGATGTGCTCAATCGGATTCAGATATGGGGAATGGGCGGGCCAGTCCATAGCTTCAATGCCTTCATCTTGCAGGAACTGCTGACACACTCCAGCCACGTGAGGTCTGGCATTGTCCTGCATTAGGAGGAACCCAGGGCCAACCGCACCAGCATATGGTCTCACAAGGGGTCTGAGGATCTCATCTCGGTACCTAATGGCAGTCAGGCTACCTCTGGCGAGCACATGGAGGGCTGTGCGGCCCTCCAAAGAAATGCCCCCCCACACCATTACTGACCCACTGCCAAACCGGTCATGCTGAAGGATATTGCAGGCAGCAGATCGCTCTCGACGGCGTCTCCAGACTCTGTCACGTCTTTCACATGTGCTCAGTGTGAAACTGCTTTCATCTGTGAAGAGCACCAGGCGCCAGTGGCGACTTTACCAATCCTGGTGTTCTGTGGCAAATGCCAAGCATCCTGCACGGTGTTGGGCTGTGAGCACAACCCCCATCTGTGGACGTTGGGCCCTCATACCACCCTCATGGAGTCAGTTTCTAAACGTCTGTGCAGACACATGCACATTTGTGGCCTGCTGGAGGTCATTTTGCAGGGCTCTGGCAGTGCTCCTCCTGTTCCTCCTTGCACTAAGGAGGAGGTAACGGTCCTGCTGCTGGGTTGTTGCCCTCTTATGGCTCCCTCCACATCTCCTGGTATCTGCTCCATGCTCTGGACTCTGTGCTGACAGACACAGCTACCCTTCTTGCCACAACTCGCACTGTTGTACCATCCTGGATGAACTGCACTACCTGAGCAACTTCTGTGGGTTGTACTGTAGACATCGCCTCATGCTACTGTACCTCTAGGGGTGAGAGCAATGGCAAAATGAAAAAGTGACCAAAACAACAGCCAAACAGGATGAGAACAGAGAAATGGTCTGTGGTCACAACCTGTAGAATCACTCCTTTATAGGGGGTATCTTGATAATTGCCTATCATTTCTACCAGTTGTCTGTTCCATTTGCATAACAGCAGGAGAAATTGATTCACAATCAGTGTTGCTTCATAACTGGACAGGTAGATTTCACAGAAGTGTTATTGACTTGGAGTTACATTGTGTTGTTTAAGTGTTCCTGTTATTTTTTTGAGCAGTGTATATTATACACTGCACCTATTTGCCATTGCTTTTATTAAAGCCAGAGCAAATAAACACTTACGTAATGCCTTTTACTAATTTATTAATTATGACAACTTTGTTGTTTATCATGTAAAAAGGCTGAAAGTAAATAGACATGGGTAATTTGAGTTTGTTTTTGTTATGTAGAGCACACTTTTCTAGCTTCCGAAACTCATTTGTTTCGGAACTCAGGCTGCTAGTATAGAATACATAACACAAATTGTAGTAAATTATTATGTCTAGTTAAGTAGTTTGATTTTGCAAAAAAAATAAAAAAAATCACAATTTTCTTGCTCCTTTTCCTAGAAAGACACCAAAAGTGTTCAAAAAGTATAATACATTTGGTAGACACCATGTAGTCAGATTTTTGAAGCATTGCCACTTTTGTTCTTTGCTTTTGTATTTTCACATCACACAGGCCCGCTACGTTTTCGTTAGTCACTTTCGCAGACAGAAATTATTTTTCTCCTCACCGATGTAACACAAAATAAACTCAATTGCAGAATATTATTTGATTCATATAAATTCAGAATCTCTTCATTATGCTTCTTATAAGGTGACATTGCTTTTGATCACAAAAATAACTGAGAATGGAAACGCAGACAAATATATATTCTTCAAATACATGCACACCTAATAGTGTTACATTCTGCTAATACGATGCTTATCAAACCTCATAGAAAAAACATGATGTTGGTTTGCATGTATTCAGTTCAGTGACTCTTTTGTATCTAGCAGCCATTGTGGCTTCGTCTTTATTGTAGCAATACGAATACATACAATATAAGCTTACATAAGCAGAATTGACATCAGCAATTCATACAAGGATTATTAGTTGGCTGAATGCATCAATCTGAAGGTTGGAATTCCTTCATATGGTTCCTTCCATGTAAAATAAAGAAGAAAATAAATATTATAAGAATAAACCGTATTAAATCATTTCTAAAATGTATAAAAGCAAACTTTTTGCAGCGTGAACAGGTGGTTTTGGTCAAAATGAGGGAATCTACAAGAACTAGTAACTAAGAAAAAACATGAGTTAACTAAATCGAGAAATTTCAGAATACCTTGCTGTAGAGAGGTTGTTTTTTAAAGTAGGCCTAACTAAAATAATACATGTGTTATGATGATTTATGATAACTGAAAGTTACAAGTCTAAAGCCTATCTACTATCAAGTAACACATATTTGTGTACAATAATAAAAAATATATATTTTTTTAAATTGTATAATATAAGAAAAGTAATTTAAAACATTTTATATTTTCAAGCTTTAAACACTAGGGGGCACAGCTTCTGAAATTTGCCATGAAAATCTAGTGCACTGCTAGCTGGCATTATGACTGTATTAAGTGTGGATGAGATCTGCTCTCATGTGCCTGATGTTACTCCTCCTGTCACGACTCTGTTGTCATATTATCCACGGTCAGGGGCTCCTTCCCTGTCCCTAACGCTAGGGGCGCCCTAGCTATCCCTGTTCCCTGGATTACTTTTAATGGTGAAGACGCCGGGGCCACATACCTTGCTGAGCTCCTGAACTCGCCCTCAGTCTGTTCCCTCCTCCCACCCAGGGAAGAGGGGGGTAGCAGTGTATGGCAATACACCAACTAGACTAACAAGGTAATACAAACAGGGATAAAGGAAAGTAACAATCATACAAATATGCACTCACAAACAGAGTGAAACACCATGGAGTGAAGAATGGGGAAAAAAACAATGTAGTAGAAGGAGAGGATTTGCACACAATGAAAGCCAAGCAACAATCTTAGCCAAATCCACCAGATGCCTCCTCAAGCAACAACACTGGACAAACTCCTGAAACCATTCAGCATTAAGCTAACTTTGGCACTTCCTTATTGCCAGAGGCCAGTATAAATAGGAGAGGGGAGTGGCCAACATTGAACAGCTGAGAGCATCAGCACAAGTGAGCTTCCTGGAGCTCTCAACTGAAACAGATTAACCCCTGCACTGCTAGAAGAAACCTGCACTGTTTAATATCAAGGCGCTTCCAGACAAGTAGCGCCGAGGACTGACGCTCTCCTCCGGCGCTGCTCATCCAAATACCCTCCGCTCTGCCATATATACCAATATCCCCAACCTATCAGCACCTGTCGCAGGAGGAAGACAAACATTCTTCCCCTGCGACGTTCACTGACAGGCTGGCTACCTCCACCAGTCCCTTACCCCGATGGGAAAAGCACGGCAGGAAGCTATTCCCGCCATGTTAACCCCTTCAGGACAGGAAGGAATGCATAATAATACCATGCATTCCCCTCCTTAGGGTCCGGGTCATAACATGGCATTATACTGCATATTATACCTTCCAATTAAATAAATATATACTAAACAATAACATACAGACATGTTTGTTTGGTTGGAATATTAATTTGGCCACGGCCTTTATTAAAATTAGTTCAATACAACAAGAAATACTGTAATAAAATACTAACCAACACCGCGGCTTAGCCATAAGCTCAAGCCCGTTGACCTTATAATACCTTTCTGTCCATTCAGTTTCCAGAATGACTAACCCCTAACGGCCATCACGCCTAAATCATTAGACACTCAGGGCTAACTCCACCATTGCCTGAAAAAACAAGTTGAATATATAATTCCCAATATCAGAGTTATGGACACAATCCTCTCTAAAAAGGCCTGGCACACCACCTTCCAAATCCATGTGTCTAAATGAAAAACCGCCAATTGACTGCATGAACTTACTCAAAGATGTATTCAAACGCTTCCTTATTTTCTCGCAGAACTTCAGATCCGACGACCTCACGCACAACAGCCTCTACACAATTTCCGAGAATAAAATTTTAAGATTATAAAACATCTTCTTCAGCTCCACTAAACTCCTCTTCATCTGGAATAACAGGTCAACAGTACCCAACTTCCCAATGTCGTTCCCTCCAAGGTGCACGATAATGATGTCCAGGGATGGAGCTTGATCAAACATCAGTGTCACTTGATCCAGTAGGCCATCCCATCTTTGTCCTCTGATTCCTAGCCAAAAAACTCTTACTTTTTCAGAAGACAATGACAGATTTGTCCCATAGCAGCATTGCTTTGCACTCCATTCAGCCCAGTGGATAAATGAATGGCCCAAGATCCACGCCATGACACATCGAAAAACTATAATAGAAACAGCAGCATTAATTATCTCCTAATGTACAATTTATAACATTTAGAATCCCATCTCCCCAACCTTTTAGTTACTTCTTCACTTAATCCCAGTCTGGCTGCCTCTGTCGCAGCACCAATCCTAAATGAATGGGTAGAAAAATACTTATCCCCCAAATCCATCTTAGACAAACATTTCCTCAAAATATTCCTAAACTGGAACTGCGTCAGAGGCTCACCAGACAAATGAAGCAGGAATTTTTCTCCCATTGCCGAGCGTACATTCAGATAACTCCTCACCTTGCCGACCGGACAAATACCTGCATCAGAAAAACATTGCAAGTTAACCCAACAACCTTTCGCAGCTTGATCAGTTTTAGACTTGTCTATGTAAAGCATCAGTGATCTCTGTCCCAACCTTACTTCCTGAAAGGCCAAACCTTCGATACCAGACTTACTTCTTAGCAAGAGCTCCCCGATACGCAGGGCCCCAAAAAACATTAGTACAGCTGCTGTAGAAAACAAAATGACTTTAAATTCATTATAGCTAGTGATGGGCGAGCACTAAAATGCTCGGGTGCTCGATGCTCGGGTCGAGCACATTGGAATACTTAGGTGTTCGACCCGAGCAACGAGCCCAATTTAAGTCTATGGGGAACTCAAGCATTTTTCAGGCGGCTTCCCCGGCGGTCTGCAGAGGGCCTAAAAATTGCCTAAATCGATGGGAACAGTGCTCAAATGACATGGGAACAGCATGGGGAAGACCCCTGGAAGCATCTCTGACTCCCAGGTCACTGATGTTAACAATGTTGTCAGAGGTATTACGTCACTTTTACGGACTCACTATAAAACATACAAATACAAAACCAAATGGATTTTCCTGAAAAATATGTTAAGGAACATCCTTTCCAGGTTAATGACTTGTATATAAAGCAAAATAAATAACGAAAAACAAAGATAGTCCTTAACACCTTGGGCTATGTTCACACTTAGCGTTTTTGATGCGTTTTTGCACTTTTGCATTGCTTTCACCCGTGACAAATGCATTCACCAGGAAATGTCATTTTAACATTTTACAACCTTATCTGGCCATGTGGTGTCCAGCAGTCGGCCCTCACTGTTCTTAGAAAGCCATCAGCCGGCTATGTTTTATTGTTCCTATTACTAAAGAGTGGGTCTCCTATATTGTAAGTGCGTATGCAGTGAGTGGCAGGGCTGCCCAAAATTTGGACGCACCCCAATACCACTTTGAAAATTTGGACGCATCCTAATTCCCCTTTGAAGAGACTTAGAGGAGGGCCTCCTGAAAACAATGTTCCCATTATTAGGAAGTAGATTTCCCATTGGTTGCCTATGCAGTGAATGCAAGGGTTGCAAACAATTTGGAGGCACGCCAATGCCCCTTGGAAGAGACGTGGAGGTCAGAGGGCCTCCTGAAAACAATGTTCCCATTATTAGGAAGTGGGTCTCCCATTGTGTTTGGCTATGCAGTGAATGCAAGGGTTGCAAAAAATTTGGAGGAACTCCAATGTCCCTTGGAAGAGAAGTAGAGGATGGCCTCCTGTAAAAAAATGTTCCCATTATTAGAAAGTGGGTCTCCCATTGTGTTTGCCTATGCAGTGAATGCAAGGGCTGCCAAAAATTGGGAGGCACTCCAATGCCCCTTGGTAGAGACGTGGAGGAGGGCCTCATAAAAAATATTCCCATTAGAAAGGAGCGGGTCTCCTATACTGCTGACAAGCATTTACCCCTAGGGGGTATGCATGAACATACTGTATAAAAACATTTTTTACGGACATCATAAACACTCTTAAAAAAATTATGTGGGTATTGCATCACGGACCACGGTCACCCTGGTGATATGGTGGTGGAGGATGAGGATGAGGAGAAGGAGGAGGCAAGAGCCAAAATCAGGAAGCGTATACCCATGTGTGGGTATGAAGAGGTGCATGAGAATACACCTCCCAAAAAAAGACACTGGATTTGAGTTTATGTTACTCTACTATCATTCGGTGGTGTTGAGAAGTCTGGCCCAATCCAGCCCCAGTTCATTTTTATAACAGTCAGCCTGTCAGCATTTTCAGTTGACAGGCGGATGCGCTTATCAGTTATAATTCCACCAGCGGCACTAAAAACCCTGCTCTGATAAAATGCTGGCAGCAGGGCAGGCCAGGACCTCCAAGGCGTAGAGAGCCAGTTCATTCCACATATCCAGCTCGAATACCCAATAATTATACGGCACAGAGGAATCACAGAGGATGTTGGTACGGTTGGCAAGGTACTCCCTCAGCATCTTCCCAAACTTTGCATTCCTTGTGAGAGTACCCCACGCCTCAGAGAAAAAAGGGGCTGAGAAAATTCTCCCAGAACTTTGACAGTGTTCCCCTGCCTCTGCTGGATTGAAGATGTTTCTCTCTCGCCTGTACTCCTTAGTTGTCCAACGAACTGTGACCTCTGCTGCCAGCATTTTTAGATAGGAATTTTTTTAATAGTTACACAACAATGGCCCTCTGGTACTGCCCCATTTTTATAGACCTGTCCGCCTCAAGAATAAGAGATATAAAGTTCTCCTTGTAGTGTGGGTTTAAAAGAGTCACCAACCAGTAATGACAGTCACCCAAAATTATGAGAATACGAGGGTCATGGGAAAGGCAGTGTAACATAAACTCAGCCATGCATGCCAGACTGTTAACAAGCAAGACTTCCGTGTCCTCACCAAGAGGATGACTGACCATGCTCTCCTCTTACTCCTCCTTCTCTCTGTCCTCTAGCCATCCACGCTGAACAGACAGTATGACAGTTGTGCAGGTAGTATCGTCTATAGTGCATGAAACTGTTCTTCCTCTTCCTCATTGTTAGCCAATCCACGTTGGGATGAGATGAGGCTGGGCTGTGTGTAATCACCCTGTATGGTTCCTTGCTCTATCTCATCGTGCTCCGCCTGCAATGCATTCTCTTTGATTGTGAGCAGAGAGCATTTCAGATGGTAACGCTAATTATGGCGTCATCGCCGCTCACCATCTTTGTGGAGTCCTCAAAGTTTTGGAGGATGGTACATATGTCTGACATCCATGTCCACTCCTGAGGTCTTATGTGTGGAGTCTGAACTACCGACAGCCTTGTTGATGCTGGTACTCAACAACTGCCCTCTCCTGCTGACAAATCCTTCCCAACATCTGCAGTGTAGAGTTGCAATGTGTGGGGACATCACACACCAATTGGTGAGCCGGAAGCTTCAAACGCTGCTGAAACACGGTAAGGGGGGTGGAAGCTGTAGGTGACTTTCTAAAATGGGCACACAGGTGGCCTACTTTAACAAGCAGATCCGACAGCTCTGGGTAGGATTTGAGAAACCGCTAAACTACAAGGTTAAGCACATGGGCCAGCCATGGTACGTGTGTGAGCTCGCCTCGCCTCAGAGCCGCCACCAAGTTTCGGCCATTGTCACACACGACCATGCCTGGCTGTAGGTTCAGCGGTGTGAGCCACATATCAGCCTGCTCTTCAGAGCTGTCCACAACTCTTCAGCATTGTGCGGTTTGTCACCTAAGCATATTAGTTTCAGCACAGCTTGTTGCCGATTGGCCGAGGCAGTGCTGCAGTGCTTCCAGCTTGTGACTGATGTGGTCGTTTCGGAGATGGAGGTTGAAAAGGAAGAGGAGGCTGAGAAGGATGAGGTGCAGGAGCAGTAGACTGTGGGGGCAACCCTGATTGACCTAGGGCCCGCAATCCTTGGCGTTGGGAGGACGTGTTCCGTCCCAAGGTCCGACTGGGTCCCAGCTTCCACTATGTTAACCCAGCGTGCCGTCAGCAAGATGTATCATCCCTGCCCACAAGCACTTGTCCACGTGTCCGTGGTTAGGTGGACTTTCCCAGTACCAGGAGAAATAGTGGCGGCTGGGGACCGAGTACCGAGGGACGGCTGCCACCATCAGGTTGCGGAATGCTTCCATCTCCACGAGCCTAAAAGGCAACATTTCGAGTGCAAGCAGTCGTGAAAAGTGGGAATTTAGTAGTGTGGCCTGTGGGGTGTTGGCTGCGTATTTGCACTTACATTCCAAGGACTGGGGTATGGACAACTGAACGCTGCGCTGGGACAAGGACGTGAAAGTGCTTCCTGATGCTGCTACTTGAGAGTGTGCAATGACAGGTGCAGAGCAGGAGGCATCTTCGCATGCACCATGGACAGGGTATTGGCTTACATGCACAACAGCGGAAGAAGCAGTGGTGCTACCCACAGATACTGTGCCTGGACCCTGCGGTTCGACCCACAAAGTCGGTTGCTTTGCTGCCATGTGCCTGATCATGCTGGTGGTGGTCACATTGCTTCTTCCTGCCTGTCGGGAAATTCTGCCTCCCTCCCCCTGTGTGCTTCTGTCCTCGCTCTGCATGTCCTCCTGCCATGTTGGGTCAGTTACTATATCATCCAGCACCTCGTCTTCCACTTCCGCAGCCTCGTCCTCCATCTGACTTTCTGGCAAATGTGTCTCATCATCGTCCACCTCTTGTGACACTTTCCCACCCTCGCCTTCGTGTGTCCTTGGCTGCTCAAATATTTGGGCATCGCTACATGCGATCTCCTTTTGCCCAGCATAAAGTGGACCGGGCGAGAGACCCGAATCTATAAATGGAAAAGTGAACAGCTCTTCAGAGTGTCCAAGTTTGGGATCAGTTGTCTCCGGGTACTCGGCATGGTGGGAGGAAGGAGGATCAGGGTGAGGAATATGCAGTCCAGACTCACGGCTACTGAGACTTGACCATGTGGAAGACAGGGTGGTGGTGGAAAAGTGACTGGAAGCATTATCCGCTATCCAACCAACAACCTTTTGACAACCTTTTGCTCTGGGTTCAATAGTGGTGTGCTGCGGTACCCTAGGAATTGGGACAGGAATGTCGGGCGAGAAGTTGCGGGTGTTTGTTGTGCCACAATTTCAGCTTGCCCACGGCCTCGGCCTCTGCATGCACCATCGCCATCGCCATCATGTCCAGCTCCCTGTCCCTTGCCACGCGCCTTGCGCATTTTTAATGGACGACAATATCTTCCACGCTCACTACAAATGGCTGAATTTGGAGTGAAGTTATATGTAATCTGTGTGATGGAGAAACCACAGTTTTAAATTCCTGGCCTGTAGGTAACTATTTTGAACAGCAAACTGGTGTCAACTGCGTCACTGGCACACTGAAACAAATTTTAATGGAGGCCAGAAATGGCAGTATTTTCTGAAAACCTATATGTGATCCGTGTGACGGAGAAACCACAGTTTTAAATACCTGGCCTGTAGGTAACTATTTTGAACAACAAACTGGTGTCAATTGCTTCACTGACACACCGAAACAAATTTTGATGGAGGCCAGAAATGGCAGTATTTTCTGAAAACGTATATGTGATCCGTGTGACAGAGAAAACACAGTTTTAAATAGCTGGCCTGTAGGTAACTATTTTGAACAGCAAACTGGTGTGAATTGCTTCACTGACACACTGAAACAAATTTTTAATGGAGGCCAGAAATGACAGTATTTTCTGAAAACGTATATGTGATCCGTGTGACCGACAAACCACAGTTTTAAATACCTTGCCTGTAGTTAACTATTTTGAACAGCAAACTGGTGTCAATTGCTTCACTGACACACTGAAGCAAATTTTTAATGGATGCCAGAAATGGCAGTATTTTCAGCGCAAATATGTGATCCATGTGACGGACAAACCACAGTTTTTAATAGCTGGATTTTTAGCGCTGTAACACGGAAAGGACCTGGCTGTATTCTGCAGTGCCAACTAGCAAATGGCACAGAACAACAGTGTTCTCTGGATTGCTTTTTAAGCAAATAATGAGGATTAAGATCCAAAAAAAAATTATTCCTGGCCCCTGAGACCTGGGCCTATTTCTAGAAATATCTAACAGCAGCAGCAGCAGACAAAACTGGAATGGAGCCTCTTGTGCTATGTGCACTGCAGTCTGCTATATACCCTGCCTGCCTATATACACTGCCTGCCTGATATCTCTGCAGATGGATTAGTCCTCAGAAGGACTGTTTGTTGAAATGGATATGTGTCTCTAATATAGTTTGGTACACCTACACTAATTAGAAACAAGCAAATCTCTCCCTCGCTCAGCAGCACTTCTCCCTACACTGTCTGATTCTGGAGTGACTGTGACGAGCATGGCGGTGCCAGGTCTGATATAGACCTGATGACGCTGTGCAGCCAGCCAATCACTGTAATGCCACAACCAACATGGCTATGGCATTACAGTGAGTGGCAGACAATCCCTGCATGTTCATCGGCTCTGTAAAGAGTGCCAAACATGCAGGGAGGAGGCCCGAGCTCCCGCACAGCAACCCCGGAAATACTCGGCGAGCGCCGAGCATCTCAAGCAGTGAGATGCTCGGACGAGCCCCGAGCAGTAGCGAGCATGCTCGCTCATCACTAATTATAACAACATGTAAATGCAACAGCACATACATTTTTTAACAGTTCCGGAGACATAGGGCATCTACCATCTTGAGCTCCTTCTTATACCCTTTCAACACCTGCTTAATTACAAAGTAATTATTAATTGGGCGATGCCCCAATATTTTTAAAAAGAAAGAAACACCTGCCAAGCTTTTTGCTATTGTTGAATAAGCAAGCACTTTTTCTATATAGGATAAAACAAGCATCAAAGCAGCCTGCTCAGAACTCTTACTTGCACTTAAATTCCTAGCCGCACAAAATTTTACCCATAACTCCTAAGCCGCCAGGTAACCCTTCCAGGTTGAACCCGCCACAGACTCTTGCCACAGGTTCAATATCAGGACCAAATTATGTCCCATAAATAACCTGGACAATCCTCTACTATCCGTTGAGCGCAGGGAGCGCTCAAGCCTGAAGAAATTCTGGAACTGCAAATGAGAAAGTGATTCAGCCACTGCACTATAATCCTTCTTGATCTCTACCGCTTTCACCCAAATGTTCCATTTTAAACACATCAAAACCAAATGCCTCAGCAGTTTAATTACCAATTTACATTTACTTGTCAAGCAATTTAAAGCCATAACCGCCCCTTTACCACTGGAGCGAATAACAATGCTCCTATTTGACTACAGACTACCCCACAAAACTACCGCCACTACTAAAAGAAAAAGCTCCAGCAAAAGCCAAGCTGTATGCCACTTACTCGCACACCACTTACTATCCCAGTAAACGCCAAAACCTATGGAAGGAGTTACCCTCATAAATAAATTAAACTCTACCTCTGAAATAAAAGCAGACCGCCATATCGCCCGACCATTAAAACACTGCAGAAACTCTAGCCAAACCTTCAAGTCTTCGTTCACATCCCTGGTTATGCGTACATGAAAACAGGGATTCCTGATCCCTGCAATGTGAAACGCCAACAGCCTACAAAACACCCTGCCCATTGGCATGATCCTAGAGGCAATTGCTAACAAACCCAACAATGACTCAATCTCCTTAACCGTCGCTTTCTTTTTCGTAACTAATTCCAGCAAAGCATTCCTACATTTGTCTACCTTAACCAGCGGTAGGCGAAACTCACCTTTAACAGTGTCTATTATAATACCCAAGTATTTAATACAACTATCAGGATAAACGGTTTTCCCTTTTGCCAACGGAATACCAAAATAATTACAAACTAACTGAAAAATAGATAAAAGCTCAAAACAAACATCAGAATCAACTGGGCCTACAAAAAGGAAATCATCTAGGCAGTGAGCAATCCCACCTTTCATAAACTTTACTGCCATCACCCACTCAATAAAGGATGCAAAGGCCTCAAAATAAAAGCATGAAACTGAACAACCCATGGGTAAGCATTTATCAAAATAGAAAAACCCATTAAACTGAAAACCAAGAGAATTAAATCCACTAGGTTGTATCGGTATCAGCCTAAAGGCTGATTCTACATCGGCCTTAGCCATTAATGCCCCAGGCCCAAACCCTTTAACAATCTCTGCTGCTGAATCAAAGGACGTGTAACTAACTGCAATAAGGTTATTGTCTATACTATAATTTAAAGAATGACCATACAGAAATGATAGATGGCGAATTAGACTAAAAGAATTTGGTTCCTTCTTTGGAACAACACCTTTAGGAGACAGGCGAAAATTAATAAACGGCGGCTCCCTAAACGGGCCTGCCACTCTACCTTCACTTATCTCCTTATCCAATTTTTTCTATACCACCTCTGGGTGCAATTCCAGAGATTTCAAATTATTAACCCAGGTGCAACCTTCCCCTAGAAATTGAGGAATAAAGAACCTGGCTGAAAAACCGCTAGTTAATAGCTTGGCCATCTTGTGGCTTGAGGACATTTCTAGCCATGGGAGCATTTTCTCCTGCTTTACCGGAGTCAATGTCCTTGCTAAAGTACTCCTTTGTGGAGGGCTGTCCCGCCAGGTTTGCTTTTTTAAAACACATGGCCATGGGGTGTGACCCTCCACAAAAGTAGTACTCATGTTTATATTTACATGTATTTGGCCACTTAAACTGCGCCTCATTGAAAGCAAAAGCATGTACTCTTACGTAAATTGTTTTGAGCTGGCATTTGACGCTGCAAAGTAGTAGGTTTGGCAGGCAACATTAAATTGAGCCACAAACCTACGTCTTTTACCCCCATCTAAGGAATGGGTATACCGAGAGTTTTTGCCTAAAATTTTCATCGTAAAAATACCAGCTCTAATTTCCAAAGTTCTTATACGCTTCTAAAACTATCTCTACATGCTGGAAAAGCCCAGAACATTTGCTGGGGAAAAGCTCACCCATAACACTGACGTATATACAAAATGCATGTAGACAATTATTAAAGGACCTTGGGATAGGTCTGCGTCTATCCTCGTCCTTCTCCAGCCTAGACAAAAACTCTTTTGAGGCTGGTAGCAAAGACAGGATTAGTGTTGAGCCACCCCCATAGTGTTCGAGTTCGGTTCGGTTCGTCGAACACCCGTGTGTTCGCCGAACTGTTCGTCGAACTGTTCGTCGAACACCTTCGAACACCGTTAAAACCAATGGCAGGCAAACAAAAACACATAGAAACACATAGAAAACACCTTCAAAGGTGTCCAAAAGCTGACAAACTGCTCAGAAGACACAACTAACACATGGAAAAGTGACAAGTACATATAGTCATGCGAAAAGAAAAGAGGTAAAAGGAGGGGGAGACACAGATATAGGCATGTCATGCCCTTCTAAAATCCAAAAAGTGAGAAGCCGACACGTTCAATCCGCTCCTGCCCGTGCCACCTCCGTGTCGCCGGGTTTGTGCCAGAGCCGCGGTGAACCCTGACGGCCAGCCCCCCTCTCCCAATACTGGTGCCTGTCCGCTGGTGGGTCGAGCGAGCCCCCCTGTGGTGGAGGCAGCTCTAAGCTTTTTAATTTAAATTGTCTCTCTAATTTGAATAAATACACTTTAAATCCATTTACAAGGATATATTGGAGGGCAAGTCTCATGCCAGCAGCCGCGTAATTCCAGCTCCAGTAGCGTCCACTAAAGCTGCTGCAGTTAAAAAGCTTTTATAAGGATCGAGCTCGGCTGTCCACCGCAAGGCATCCTACTGCCAGTCCGAGCCCCTATGCTTTGGGGTGCCTCCTGATGCTCTTCACTGAGTTTCCCGTGGTCCCGAAGCATTTCCTTTGAAAAAATGAAGTGTCCAAACTACAGGTGGTGTAGCTTGCTTAACAGCCGGGATAATCCGCTGACTAGCAGACACTGCTACTAGGCACAAAGTATTTCCTGGGCTAGATGCAGTTAAAAATTTGTAATTAGATACTCTCGTTGGATGCTGAGAAAGCATTCCATAGAGTCTCCTGGCACGCCATATATGATTCTCTTAAAAAGCTTGGGGTAGGGGTCTAGGGGACCCTTTTATAGCCAAAATCACGGCCCTGTATCGCAATACGTCACCTAGGCTGAAGATAAATGGAACTGTAGCACCCTGAGGGCTCGGTTGCTACAGAGGTATTGCACCTCACCCAGAGGTGTGATATCTCACTCTCAGGTAAGGATGTAGTGTGGATCAGGACCCGACACCTGCATGCATTACACCACATTGCCGTGGGGCAGGGCGACCAATATGCCCCTGAGATGGGCACGACAGTCCCTGTCCCTGGCTGGAGTGGGGGGAGGGAACACTGAGGAAGGGGAACCCTGTAGTGCAGGAGCAGGGAGGAAGCAGTTCCTGGGTGCATTGAGAAGGGAGTATAAAAGGTGGGCACCATCTTAGTTCAGTGCAGAGAAGTCTGAGCAGAAGTGGCAGGGAGCAGGGGCTCTGCATGAGCTCTGCTCCGGAGGCGGGCCTAGTAATAGAGGCCCAGGCCTGGAAGAGGGAGAAGGAAGGAAGAGGAGCGGAGAAGGCTCCAGGAACGAGGAACGAAGGGATCTCAGGGGTGCGGACGGGCGAGTCGCCACCGCACGCCCGAATCCACCTGCGTGGAGGGGTCAGGCCAAAGGGGGAGACCGGTCCCCGAAACTAGTGGAGGCAGGAAACGACCCTCAGCTAGAAACAGGAGGCTGTGACATTTTATGTGGCGCAGCCCCTCGCTACACCCGCTAGGAAGGCACCACATAGGGTCAGGGAAACTGGCGCCAAGTTTACCAAGAGGAGGCCCGAGGCAGCCGGACAGAAGGGTTGGTAAGAAAGGCCAGACAAAGGACACACAAAGGGGGTCCTGTGAAGCACTCCAAAGTTATCTGGGAGTTGTCTGAGCCCCTCACCTGGTGAGCACAGTACGACGTGGGCAGCCGTTACCTGCAGACGTGGTCTGGATAATAAGAACTGTGAGTAAAGGCCCTGGACTGCATCACTGACTCCGTGTCATTACTGCTGCTGCCCTGCACCATCACCCCCATCCTCCGCATACACTGCCCTGAGGCTATACTCCTCCCGTGGGGAGTTATGCTACGCTCTGCTGCACCCACAACACCAGCCTCAGCGGTCTGCCCTGGAGCGGCGGTTCACTCTGACCGCAATCCACGGGTGGCGTAGTCGGACATTTAAACATCAAAACCACATAAATAGTTCCGCCACTGGTTTGACCGCCCTGAGCCACGGAACCGGGTCGCCGCCACGGAGACTACAACCACCAGCATCCACCAAAAAGGGTCCGGCTCCGGGTGTCCCAAGGCCCAGGGGGCGCGTCAGAACATTTTCATCACCTTTTACAATCACCAATGGGACAAGGCAGGGATGTTCTCTGTCCCCTCTCTTATACATCCTAGTGACGGAGCACCTGCTCTCATCAATTCGCCATAACCCCAATATTAGGTGGATTGAGGTGGGAGGCACCGAGTACAAGTGCTCTCTATTTGCTGATGATGTCCTAGTATATATCACTCAATCACATATATCCATCCATGCTGTTATGGCTGAAATAGATCACTTTGTTACATGGTCAAATTTTAAAATCAATGCAGCGAAGTCTGAGGCCCTCGATGTCTCCCTCCCCAAATCCATATAGGATTCCATCCAGTCCAACTTTCCCTTTGCCTGGCCCTCACAGGGTATCAAATACTTAGGAATTCCTATTCATAGAGACCTCTCCCATCTATGTTATCTTAATTTTGGGCCCTTTATTGAACAACTCCATACAGACCACGGTTGGCAAGTTAGAACTGTAAGATTCACTACGTGAACCACTGGTGTTTTGTGGAAAAGCACATGTACACTGTGTTCCAAATTATTATGCAAAAAGTGTTTAGGAGTGATAAGGGAAGAATTTGTTTGTTTGTCAGTTAAACTCATTGATGGTGATGTGTGTCAGGGCTCTTTATATCACTGTAAGCAATTGCAGACACCTGTGCTAATTAGTTTAAAGAGGTTGTCTCACATTATTAAGCAGCCTACATTTTCTGCCAAAATGGGAAAGAAAAAGGATGTGTCGGCTGCTGAGAAGCAACAAATTGTGGAGTGTTTAGGTCAAGGCATGACTACAATCAACATTGTGCGATGATCAGGATGAAGTGTCTTGGCAATCAAGAAGTATGTAGCTGATTCACAGTACACACGTGTGCGTGCTGATAAGGGCAAATTGAGGACTCTTTCCTACAGGCAATTACGTCAGGTTAAAAGAGCAGCGGCAAGAAAGCCTTGTCATAGCAGCAGACAAGTTTTTGAAGCTGCTGGTGCCTCTAACGTCCCCCGAACAACAAGATGCAGGGTCCTTCAGAGGTTTGCAGCTGTGCATACGCCATCCTGTCGACCTCCTCTATCCACTTCACACAAGCAGAAACGGCTCCAGTGGGCCAAACATTACATGAAGACTGATTTCAAAACTGTTTTGTTCACGGATGAATGCCGTGCAGCGCTCGATGGTCCAGATGGATGGAGTGGAGGATGGCTGGTTGATGGACACCCCACGCAAACACGGCTACAGCGCCAACAAGGAGGAGGTGGAGTAATGTTTTGGGCTGGAATCATGGGGAGAGAGATTGTCGGCCCCTTTAGGATCCCTGAAGGCGCTAAAGATGAACTCCATAATGTATGTGGATTTTCTCAAACAGCACTTCCTGCCATGGTTCAAGAAGAAGAACCGTGTATTTCACAGCAAGATCATTTTTCTGCATGATAATGCACCATCTCATGCTGCACATAAAACATCTGCATCTCTGGCTGATATGGGCATAAAAGGGGACAAACTTATGGTGTGACCCCCATGCTCCCCTGACCTCTACCCCATTCAGAACCTTTGGAGCATCATTAAAAGGAGTGTCTATGATGGCGGAAGGCAGTTCACATCTAAGCAACAGCTCTGGGAGGGTATTCTGTCCTCATGCAAAACAATTGAAGCAGAAACCATCCAAAACCTGACAAATTCAATGGACGAGAGAGTTCAGAAGCTCCTTTCGAACAAGGGGTCCTATGTGAAAATGTAACATCACCTAGAATAAAGTTTTGAGTTGAAAACTGTTTGATTTCAGTTTCTAACAACCTGCTAATGCTTATAATTTCAAAAATGACCATTTTTTTGGTCTTTATTAAAATGAAAAGGTTGATCGAAAAGTTTGGGGGATCTAAGAGTGTGGCAACCCAGTAGTCATGATTACTTCGAATTCTGACAATATGAGGGTCATGCTGCAGGTAGTGCAGCAAGAAGGCACTTATGTGTCTTGCGCATCTCGGAGCCCCAAAATTATTTTCCGGGCTAGATGCAGCTAAAAATTATTATTAATTTTAAATCTGGTGAAGCTTTAGTATAGATGGCCTAATAGGATCAGTGCTGCACACTGCTACAAAGCCCAAATTATTTTCCAGTCAAGATACAGATAAACATGATTAGTAATTTTAAATCTGGTGGATGGAGCTTATTATAGATGGCCTAATAGAATCAGTGCTGCACACTGCTACAAAGCCCAAATTATTTTCCAGCCAAGATACAGATAAACATGATTAGTAATTTGAAAGCTTAAAACGGTTGGTAGGGTGATTTTAACCAATCATCAAGCTTTTACTCTCCCCAGGATGACACAGGGGTAGAAAAGTCGTTTCGGATCCATGATTTGTTCATCTTTATGAACGTGAGTCTGTCTACATTATCAGTGGAGAGCCGCGTGCGCTTATCTGTCAGCACACCACCAGCAGCGCTGAACACACGTTCAGACAGAACGCTGGCTGCGGGGCATGACAAGATCTCCAAGGCGTAAGTGGCTAGCTCCGGCCATTTATCCAGATTGGAAGCCCAAAAAGAGCAAGGGTCCAGTGACACAGTCATGGCTTCAATGTTTACTTGGAGATACTCCTGTACCATCGTCTCTAGGCGTTGACTATGTGTCAGACTTCTTGTCTCCTGTGGCCTTGCAAAGGATGGGCTAAAAAAGTGGTGAAATGATTCCGCAAAATTGATGTTACCAGCAGATACTGTGGTTCTGTTACGGTTTGAGTGCTGAACACTTGACGGTCCCACGGTTGGCAAGTTGGAACTGTGAGATTCACTACGTGCACCACTGGTATTTTGTGGAAAAGCACATGTAAGATTCTGCAACAGTCTCTGCTGATACTCCTGCATGCGTGCATCCCTTTCTATGGCAGGAATAATTTCTGCAAATTTACTTTTGTACCGGGGATCTAACAGTGTGGCAACCCAGTAGTCAGGATTATTTCTAAATCTCACAATTCGAGGGTCATGTTGCAGGTAGTGCAGCAAGAAGGCACTCATGTGTGTTGCGCATCCAGGAGCACCAAGTCCCTGTTGTGTTGGTGGCGAGATAACAATCATGCTTCCTTCCTCTGTCCTCTCCCCCCAACCTCGCACAACAGAAATGTGATCAAGGTCTCCCTCATCTGATGAGTCTTCCATCAGTTCGTCCTCCACTTCTTCCTGGGCTCCTGCACCTTCCTCACTAGTTTGGCTGCTACCATGCGCCCTGGTAAAACCATCTCCCCCACCCTCACATGCCTGCCGCCTTGGTGCTGCCGACCGTCTGGACCTTGCAGATGTTAGCACTTCCGCATACAACTCCTCCTCCTCTACTTCCTCCACCTCCTCTTGTGCCACCACCTGACTCCGAATTCTGTTTAACATGTGCTCCAGCATGTAAATCACCGGAATAGTCATGCTGATAATGGCATCGTCAGCACTAAACATCTTCGTCACCATTTCAAAACTGTGCAGAAGGGTGCATAGGTCCCTGATCTGAGACCACTCCTCCAGCGTGATTTGCCCCACCTCTGGATCCCGTTGGCCCAGGCTATACGTCAGAACGTATTGCACCAGGGCTTGTCGGTGCTGCCACAGTCGCTGCAACATGTGCAGAGTTGAATTCCACCGGGTAGGCACATCGCATTTTAGCCGGTGAAGTGGCAGGCCCAACGACTTCTGTAGAGATGTAAGTCGCTGAGCTGCGGGATGCGAACGGCGAAAGTGAGCACACAGCGACCGTGCACTCTGCAGAAGGCCATCTAGTCCGGGATAGTGGGCTAAAAATTGCTGGACAACCAGGTTCAACACGTGAGCCATACAAGGCACGTGTGTGACATTGCCCCGGCGAAGGGCCGCACCCAGGTTTGAAGCATTGTCGCACACGGCCTTCCCTGGTTTCAGGTCCAGTGGAGACAACCATTCATGAAATTGGTTCTCCAGAGCTGACCACAACTCCTCAGCTGTGTGACTCACATTTCCCAGACATTTCAATGTAAAAACCGCCTGATGACGTTGAGCCCTACTGCCAGCATAGTAAGGAGGTGTGCAGGATCCCTTCTGCGCAGTTAGAAAGCTTGTGGCATGACCAGACAGGCTTTGGGTGCAGGTGGAAGACCGAGAGGAGGTTGAGGAGGCAGAAGCAGTGGAGGAACTTTGACATAAAGAGGATTGACGCACAACTCGTGGGGACGGCAAGACTTGGACAGCAGCCCCTTGTCCTGCTGTCACCATAGTTACCCAGTGCCCAGTCAGCGACATGTAACGCCCCTGTCCATGCCTACTCGTCCAAGTGTCTGTGGTGAAATGCACCCTGTCACACACAGAGTTTCTCAAAGAAGCGGTGATGTTGTGTGCGACATGCTGGTAGAGCGCAGGCACACCTTTCTTTGAGAAGTAGTGCCGACTGGGCATCTGGTACTGGGGCACTGCGACGGACATAAGGTCTCAAAAATCCTCTGTGTCCACCAGGCGGAAAGGCAGCATTTCTGTAGCCAAGAACTTGCAGATGGTGAAATTCAACCTCTTAGCTTTCTCATGGCTAGGAGGAAATGGTCTTTTACTTGTCCACATCTGAGGGACCGAGGGCTGGCTATTGTGCTTAGACGGGGTTGATAAGGGTGTCCCCGGCAAACTGCCGGTCTGTGAGGAAGATGCAGGCGGACATGTTAGGTTGCCTTGATCCAAAGGTGGTGCTATCGATGTCGGACAGCGCTCAACACCAGCTGGTGTTACCACCTCCAAAGAAAATGATGACGTGCCAATCACGCTGGCTGTTGCGGATAAAGAGGTGGCAGGTCTGCGCCCCAAAACAGGTGTGACTGCTGTCCCCCCAGTCACAGAGGATGAAGAGGCCGCGGATGCACAAGATATGGCAGACGGTGGTTGGCCCGGCCAGCTAGGCCACATTGTAGCACACTGAGCTTCCCACTGCAACTTATGCTTCATGTCCATGTGCCAGTTCATGCATGAAGTACTCAAACTATGTATTTTTTGGCCTCTACTTAGCTTTTGCTGACAAATGTTACAGATAACACGAGTTGGGTCATCTTTATCGATCTGAGAAAATACCCAGGCTATGCAAGGCTTAGCACCCATGCGACCTGAAGAGCCACCACGACTTGTGGTGAGAGGCAGAGTTGTGTTTGAGGATGCAGTTGTTGACGTGCTTCCAGTACTACGTCTCTGTCCAGGAAGGCGCAACCTGACCTCGTCGTCACTAGCATCTTCCTCCACCTCCTCTGCTGACCTCATCTCTTGGCTGACTGTGGGTTGACAGTAAGTGGGATCTCCAACCTCATCATCATCACCCTGTGCGTTATCACACCCGTCGTCCTCAGAGCCAACCTGTTCCTGCCCTGACAAAAAACTAAAGTTGTCGCTCCAATCAGGTATTTGAGTCTTGTCATCGTCTTCCTCATTGTCTCCACCAACAGGAGTTACAGTTTGGGAATGAGGGTCTACATTATGGTCAGAACCTTCTGCGTCTGGTCCTGGATCCGACTCATAAAGATTCTGGGCATCAGTGCAGATCATTTCCTCATCTGGATTCACAGAAGCGCTGAAGTCGACCTCTGATTCCCAGGCTATAGTATGAGTAAACAGCTCTGCAGACTCAACCATCTGTTCTACCTCATACTCAGACGGGCAGCTGGAGATTTGGGAGCTGTGAGGAAGCAAGTGCGATTGGGGTGACACCTTTGAGGACTGGAGTATTTGTGATGTTGAAGTTGATGTGGAGGAGAGCCCACTTAAAGGAGCACTTGATATCCGTTGAAGCACCTGCTGTTTTTGTGCCTCATTTGGAATTTGTAGCGATTGGCGTGGCCGTAAGAAAGGGATCTTATCACATTGTCCGTTAAAAGAAGTAGACATTTTAGTTTGGCTGGAAGATGGTCTTTCTTCTGCAGATGTTACTGTTGCTTTAACACCTACCCCACGGACACAACCTTTTTTCCCCTTCCCAACACGCCTATTCCCCTTTCCACCAGCAGCAGGCCTTTTTCCACTCATTTTGGTGGTTAACTAATTAACAGCTCTGGAGTTGTTTGCACAAAAAAACAATGGATGGGAACCGAGCAGAGCTGAGTGGCCAAACTGTGGTATTAGGCCAAAACTATTGGCTGGGTTAGATGCAGAAAAAAATTATATTCAATTTGCAACCTGATGGAGGTCAGTATAGATGGACTAATACAACAAGTCCCACACACAGCTAGAAGCCCAATATTTTTTCAGAGGTAGATGCAGAAAAAAATATATTCAGTTTGCAACCTGATGGAGGTCTGTATAGATGGATTAATAGAACAAGTCCCACACACAGCTAGAAGCCCAATATTTTTTCAGAGGTAGATGCAGAAAAAAATATATTCAGTTTGCAACCTGATGGAGGTCAGTATAGATGGACTAATACAACAAGTCCCACACACAGCTAGAAGCCCAATATTTTTTCAGAGGTAGATGCAGAAAAAAATATATTCAGTTTGCATCCTGATGGAGGTCAGTATAGATGGACTAATGCAACAAGTCCCACACACAGCTAGAAGCCCAATATTTTTTCAGAGGTAGATGCAGAAAAAAATATATTCAGATTGCAACCTGATGGAGGTCTGTATAGATGGACTAATACAACAAGTCCCACACACAGCTAGAAGCCCAATATTTTTTCAGAGGTAGATGCAGAAAAAAATATATTCAGTTTGCAACCTGATGGAGGTCAGTATAGATGGACTAATACAACAAGTCCCACACACAGCTAGAAGCCCAATATTTTTTCAGAGGTAGATGCAGAAAAAAAAATATTCAGTTTGCAACCTGATGGAGGTCTGTATAGATGGATTAATAGAACAAGTCCCACACACAGCTAGAAGCCCAATATTTTTTCAGAGGTAGATGCAGAAAAAAATATATTCAGTTTGCAACCTGATGGAGGTCAGTATAGATGGACTAATACAACAAGTCCCACACACAGCTAGAAGCCCAATATTTTTTCAGAGGTAGATGCAGAAAAAAATATATTCAGTTTGCAACCTGATGGAGGTCTGTATAGATGGATTAATAGAACAAGTCCCACACACAGCTAGAAGCCCAATATTTTTTCAGAGGTAGATGCAGAAAAAAATATATTCAGTTTGCAACCTGATGGAGGTCAGTATAGATGGACTAATACAACAAGTCCCACACACAGCTAGAAGCCCAATATTTTTTCAGAGGTAGATGCAGAAAAAAATATATTCAGTTTGCAACCTGATGGAGGTCTGTATAGATGGATTAATAGAACAAGTCCCACACACAGCTAGAAGCCCAATATTTTTTCAGAGGTAGATGCAGAAAAAAATATATTCAGTTTGCAACCTGATGGAGGTCTGTATAGATGGATTAATAGAACAAGTCCCACACACAGCTAGAAACCCAATATTTTTTCAGAGCTAGATGCAGAAAAAAATTATATTCAATTTGCAACCTGATGGAGGTCAGTATAGATGGACTAATAGAATGATGCTATGCCCAAAAGATTTTACTTCACTAGGTGCAGTAAAAAAATTGGTATTCTATACACAGGTGGTATATCTTGCAACACAGATAGGCTACTCCACTGACTAACACACTCTGCAATAGGGCAAAAAGGATTAGCTTTGCTAGATTCAGCCAAATGCTGTGAAAAAAACTTGCACAGCACTGGCACAGACCTGCCTGGCAAAAACTGATAGGAACTGATGTAACCTAGTCCTGAAAAGGACTCCAATTACAATTAGTCTTTACTCCCACAATCTATCTATTTAAGAGCACAGACCTGCCTGATAAAAGTCGTAGGAAATGCTGTAACCTAGTCCTTAAAAGGACTGCAATCACAACTATTCCCTACTCCCAAGCTATCTGTAGATTTGTGCGAAAATTGGCTTGAAATTAACAAGGTATAGCGCACACAGCAACAGCGGTGCCGTCTAACACGCAGCTGCAGCAGTGAGAAAATGGTGGCGACGGGGAAAATGGCTTGGTCTTATAGGGCAAGGACATGTGACATACACTGCCAATGACACATGCCCTTGCTTGTGTGAAAAAAAGCACTTCGCTCCGTGTGTGCACTGCTGATAGGCTGACAGATTGCACCTCCCCACTGTAAATGCGGGAAAGAGGAAAAAAAATGGAGATCTTCATTGTTCCTGCAGAGATCCATCCCCTGCCCCTCCCCCCACCCCGCTGTACACTCAAACTGCGTATTAACATTAATTTTCATCATTACTGAGAAAAAATCCAGTTATGATTTTGGTGCACGAACAGTTATCGAACATAACCTCGAACAGCCGAATTTTTCTCAAATTGTTCGTGTTCGCCGAACGGCTCGAACACCGCCCAAAACAGCTCGAATTTGAGATTGGCGAACAGTTCGAGTAGAACAACGCTCATCTCTAGACAGGATATCCAAATATTCACTATGCCAGATTTTCTCTTGTACTGTTATGGGTAAGTGGTAACCCAGGGGTGAGACATTACACACCAATGCTTCCTTATAGCAATCCTCCCCCACCCCTTTAACCCCAGAAGCTACGGGGGTTATCATAGACTCATGCCCCTCCCCTCCGCTCCCCAGGCCATGATCTAAGTGTTTCCATACCTCAACTACATCTTGGGCCCTGGTGAACTGACTAGCTGGCCTAGAAGGCACAGCATGGGGCTGGAATATGTCCCTCAAAGAGGACAATACATGTGATAACTGCTGTAATGTGTACTGCGTGTCTGGAGGGCTATACTCACCGCCCTCAGGCGACTCATCCTGGCTGTCATCCCGCCTGAAGACTCATTCCCATCGGGCTCTCCAGCTAGAGGACTGGCAGCCTCAGGACCAGCAACGGCTTCCTCCAGCCGGTGGTCAACTGCAGCCAGCCTGGACCTTGTGTGAGGGACGATCTCCGGGGCTCCCCTGCGTCCCCGTCTTCTCCCAGAAGCTCCTGGAACCCGGACTGGCGATGGAGAGTACACCACTCTCCTCTTCTTACTTCTGGATTCGGTGCGCATGACAGAGCTGCCGGATGACGTCATCGGGACCTCTGTCTCGCCGGCAGTGACGCGCTCACTCAGCAGTTCCGGTTCCCCGATCATCTTGCTGGCTGCGCTCGGTCCTGGAACTTCGTTCTGCTTACCATCCAGGCATCGACGGAGCAGCATCATGGTATCCTCGTCCCCCATCTTCTGCCGGAGCTCTTCCATCAGGGTGTCCATCTTATACAGTTACAGCGGCATCGCTTCCAGACAAGCAGCGCCGAGGACTCCGGCGCTACCCATTCAAATATCCCCCGCTCTGCCATATTTATCAATATCCCCAAACTATCAGCACCTGTTACAGGAGGAAGAAAAACATCCTTCCCCTGCGACATTCACTGACAGGCTGGCTACCTCCACCAATCCCTAAACCCGGCGGGAAAAACACTGCGGGAAGCAGGAATGCATAATAATGCCATGCATTCCCCTCCTGACAGTCCGGGTCATAACATTACCTTTAAGTTCCCTGTAGATTGATCCTGAAATTCCCACTGATTGCACAAAAGACTGCTCAAAAAAGTGTGGTGGACCACTGGGGAGGGCCAGCTGGGGTATGTAGTCCTACTGGCAGCAGATAATTATGTCACAGTAGCTGAAGTGGGTCGCTGGACCCCTTAACACTTCCCTTGTGTCCACAACAATTTCAAAGGTTGGAGGTGGCACTTGTGGATGGTGTAGGAACCCCACCCCCAGGGACACTCCTGTAGTGTCTGGGTGCAGGTTTTGGAGTGCCCATGATGTTTGTGCAAGCTCAAGCAGCCAGACATGCAGGTGAACTTGTAAACATATCAATTTTACTGAAGGAGGTAACGGGGTACAGTCTCTCTTAAAGGCAAAATTCACAGTATATTGTGCATATGAAAGTAATGGTTCTCTCCTTATGAGACAAGCAAAGTTATGGTCTCTCAGGGCGGCTGGAGCAGAGTTCTCTTCACTTGATAGTAGAGGAAATGCTATGCGTAGTCCAAGAAATATTACACTGATGGAGGGACCTTCACAGATTGGCTCTCTGTGGAAGCACACTAAAGTGTGGATGTACTCACAGTTTATGGCCCACCATTCCCTCTTGCAGGGGGTAGGTTTAAACAAAGTCAGTGAAGTGGCAGCCACATGGATCTGGTCCAGGCTAGAAGCAAAACAAGATAACCAGTGTGCAGGAGAGCCCATGTGCAGCGTTATCTCTCCTGACTGGAAGAGGCTTCACTCTTTTTGTTAAGGAGATTATGTGAGGAAAAATGTCTCCCCAGGGTGGACTGGCATTGAAAAACTCCTCTCGGAGAGAATAGTGTCTCTCATATCTTCGTTAGGCAGCTTGAACTGCCCCCAACTGGTTTGTACCAGTGCCCAGTCAGTGTGTGCCCTGAGCTGGGAGGCTCCTCCCAGCCGTTTTTATGGCAGCTTGTTGTGAGGAGAATAATCACTTAACTTTCATATACACACATTTCCCAGTAGATGGCAGGAAAGTACAATTTACAATGCAATGTATTATATCTAGTGTTGAGCGAGCATGCTCGATACTGCTCGGTACTCGCCCGAGCATCTCGCTACTCGGGATGTTCGGCGAGCACCGAGCATTTCTGGGTTACTCGGGTGGGAGCTCGAGTCTCCGCCCTGCACGTTTGTCGCTCTTTACAGAGCCAATGAACATGCAGGGATTGCCAGCCAGTCACTGTAATGCCGCAGCCATGTTGTTTGTGGGCATTACGGTGATTGGCTGGCCGCACAGTGTCACCTCGAGTATTTAAAACTGGGCGCCGCCATCTTGGACACAGTTGCCCGGGATAAGACAGTGTAGGGAGAGTGCTGCTGAGTTAGGGAGAGATATATAGTGCGAAATAGTTAGTGTAGGGTCTCTAAAGCCTGCCAAATCAAACAAACAGTCCTTCTCAGAACTAATATTCATCACAGATATCAGGCAGGCAGGAAGGCTGTATAGGAGACGCAGTGGTTATACCAACAAACACTGCATTACAATCCTGTGTGCTCCTGCTGGTCAAATTGCTAGACTTATCCCCCGGTCTCAGGGGCCAGGAAAAATCTTTTTTTTTTTTATCTAAATCCTGTATTTTTTTTCCATCAGTCTTATTAACCTTTTGGTATTCCCCCCCCCCCCCCAAAAAAAAAAAAAATTGAGTGTGTCTGTGACTGTTCAGACACCAATATATCTGTTTAAAATATTCTGGTGTAGGCCAGATAACTAGAAGTTTGGTTTTGCAGTTCCACGGTTCAAATCTCAGTATTATCCAGCTTTTGGCTATTTTTCCATAAAAAAAAACAGTAATAGTATCTCCCTGACTGTTCAGACACAAATATATATGTTTAAAATATTCTGGTGTAGGCCAGATAACTAGAAGTTTGGTTTTGCAGTTCCACGGTTCAAATCTCTGTATTATCCAGCTTTTGTCCTTTTTTACATAAAAAAAAACAGTTTGAGTGTCTCTCTCAGTGTTCAGACACAAATATATCTGTTTAAAAGATTCTGGTGTAGGCCAGAGAAATAGAACTGTGGTTTTCCTCTTCCACGGTTATAATCTCCTTTTTATTACCCTTTTTCCATTGATAGTGCGAGTGTAAGCTATTTTACTTCATTTACAATGGGCATGGCGCGTGGCAAGGGACGTGGGACTGGACGTTCTGGTGATGGTGCGTGTAGAGGACGGGGCCGTGGCCAAGGTGAAAATGTGCCACAACCAACAGCCGCATCTTCTCGCTCCCACTTCTTGACCGAATTACTAGGGAAGCACACTACAACACCAGTATTGCGAACTGATCAGTGTGAACAGGTAATTAATTGGATAGCAGATAATACTTCCAGTTACCTGGGCACCACCACCTCCGGTCTGTCTTCCACACGGTCAAGTTTTAGTAGCCGTGAGTCTCGACCGCATACTCCTCCTCACCCTGATGCTCCTTCCTCCCACCATGCCGAATGTCGTCAGACAGCAACTGATCCCACAGTTGGACACTCTGAAGAGCTGTTCACTGGTCCATTTCCATATTTGTGCCCCTCGCCTGCTCCGCTTGAAGTGGTGGGAGAGGAGATCCCATGTAGCGATGCCCAAATATTTGAACAGCCTCGGCCAGAGGAAGTCGACGCTGGCAATTTGTCACAAGAGGTGGACAATGACGAGACACAATTGCCTGGAAGTGAGGAGGAGGATCGTGGTGTGCAAGTGGAAGAGGAGGAGGTGGTGGATGATCTAGTAACTGACCCAACATGGCAGGAGGACACGCAGAGCGAAGCCAGTATCACACAGGGGGAGTGAGGCAGAGTACCCCAGCAGGCAGGAAGAAGCAGTGTGGTGGCCGCACACAGAAGGCAGGCAACAGTTCCCCGTATCACCAACACGAGGGACGTTACCAGTACAACCAGTAGGTCTTCCAGAGTCTGGAACTTTTTTAAAGACTCTGCTGATAACCCCAAAAAGGCCATTTGTACCACCTGCCATGCCAGCATCAGCAGGGGTGACAAAACTACCAGCCTGACCACCACCAGCATGATCAGGCACATGTTAGCAAAGCATCCGACTTTGTGAGGCTAACCCCAGGGTCCACGGCCAGTGTCAGCGGGTGTCACCACTGCTTCTTCCGCTGTTGTGCGTGTAAGAGAACCCCCTGTTGTGCGTGCAAGGCAATCCCCTGTCCATACTGCATGCAAAGATGCCCCCTCCTTTCAGTCTTCACTTATGGCAGTTTCTCAAGAAAGAGCATCAACGTCCACGTTCACGTCCCACTGCAGCGTTCATTTGTCCATATCCCAGACCTTTGAATGAAAGCGCAAATTCGCAGCCAACGCCCCACAGGCCACAGTCCTAAATTCGCACATTTCACGACTGCTAGCATTGGAAATGCTGCCTTTTAGGCTGGTGGAGACGGAGTCCTTCCGCAGCCTTATGGCGGTGGCCGTCCCATGGTACTCGTCCTCATCCGACACTATTTTGCACATTGTGCCATTCCCGCACTACACAAGCACGTGTCCCAAAACATCTGCCATGCCCTCAACAATGCAGTTACTGGGAGAGTCCACCTTACAACGGACACGTGGACAAATGCTTGTGGCCAGGGACGGTACATCTCCCTGACCGCACACTGCGTAAACATAGTGGAAGCCGGGACCCAGTCGGACCTTGGGATGGAACACATCCTCCCCACACTGAGGATTGCGGGCCCTATGTCAGTCAGAGTAGCCCCCACAATGTACAGCTCCTGCGCATCATCCTCCTCCTCCTCCTCATGTTCAGCCTCCATCTCAGATATCACCACATCAGTTACAAGCTGGAAGCACTGCAGTACTGCCTCAGCCAAGCGGCAACAGGCTGTGCTGAAACTCATAAGCTTAGGTGATAAACCTCACACTGCTTGTGAGTTGTGGACAGCTGGGAAAGATGGGCAGATCTGTGGCTGAGACCGCTGAACCTACATCCAGGCATGGTCGTGTTTGACAATGGCCATAACCTGGTGGCGGCTCTGAGGCAAGATCACACACGTACCATGCCTGGCTCATGTGCTTAACCTTGTGGTTCAGCGGTTTCTTAAATCGTACCCCGAGTTGCCAGATTTGCTCGTCAAAGTACGCCGCATGTCAGCTCATTTTCAGAAGTCGGCTACAGCTTCCTCCATCATTGCTGTGTTGCAGCAGCATTAGCAGCTTCCGGCACACCGACTGGTATGTGATGTCCCCACACATTGTAACTCTACCCTCCACATGTTGCAAAGGATTTGTGAGCAGAAGAGAGCAGTTGTGGAGTACCAGCTGCAACAAGGCCGTCGATATTCAGGCCAGACTTCACACATAAGACCTCAGGAGTGGACCTGGATGTCTGACATATGTTCCATCCTGACAAACTTTGAGGAGTCCACCAAGATGGTGAGTGGCGATGACGCCATCATTAGCGTCAGCATCCCACTTGTCTGTCTTTTGCAACGCTCTCTGCAGAGAATTAAAGAGGAGGCATTGCAGCCAGAGTATGATGAGATCGATCAAGAAGCCGTAACGGGCGATTACACACAGCCCAGCCTCATCTCATCCCAACGTGCATTGGGGGACAATGAGGGAGAGGAGGAGGAGGAGGAAGAACAGGAGCTGGTATCATGCGCTGCAGACGGTAGTACCTGTACAACTGTCATACAGTCGGTTCAGCGTGGGTGGCCTGAGGACAGAGGGGGGAGGAGGAGGAGGAGGAGAGCATGGTCAGTCGTCATCTTGGTGAGGACACGGAAGTCTTGCCCATTACCAGTCTGGCACTCATGGCTGACTTTATGTTACGCTGCCTTACCCGTGACCCTCGCATTGTCAAAATGTTGGGTGACAGTCATTACTGGTTGGTGACACTTTTAGACCCCCGCTACAAGGAGAACTTTCACTCTCTTATTCCTGAGGTGGAGAGGTCTACAAAAATGGGACAGTACCAGAAGGCCCTTGCTACAGAACTGTTAAAAAAATTCCCATCTGAATACTCTAGTGGCAGAGGTCACAGTTTGTTGCCCAACCAAGGCGTTCAGGCGAGAGAAACGCAACTCCAATCCAGCAGAGGCAGGGAAACACTGACAACGTTCTGAGACAGTTTTCTGAGACCTGCCCAGCTTACAGGCCATGAGGCGCGGGGTACTCTCACAAGGAGTGGAAAGTTTCAAAAGATGGTGAGGGAGTACCTTGCCGACCGTACCAGCGTCCTCCGTGATTCCTCTGTGCCTTTTAATTATTGGGTATCAAAGCTGTACACTTGGAATGAACTCGCTCTGTACGCCTTGGAGGTCCTGGCCTGCCCTGACGCTAGCGTGTAATTGGAGTGTGTTTTTAGCGCCGCTGGGGGAATTATAACTGATAAGCGCACTCGCCTGTCAACTGACAATGCTGACAAGCTGACCCTTATCAAAATGAACAAGGGCTGGATTGGGCCTGACTTCTCATCACCACCAAATGAGAGAAGAGTAACATAAAGTCAAATCCACTGTGTTATTTCGTGAGGTGTATTCCCATGCACCGCTTCACACCCACACATGGGTATATGCATTTCGGCTCTTTTTTGCTCTTCTCCTTATCCTCAGCCTCCACCACCACTATACCACCAGGGTGACCGTGATCCGTATTGCCAGCATTGCAAGTTCCTCCATCCTAATTTTTGGCAGCATTTGCTTGGAAGGCACAGGCAAAGACTATGGGAGATCCACTCCCCAATAATGGGAATAATGTTTTGAATATGCTGTACTGCATGGCTCTTGTAAGGGGCATTGCAAGTTGCTCCGTCCTAATTTTTGGCAGCTTTTGCTTGGAAGGCATAGGCAAAGACTACGGGAGACCCACTCCCCAATAATGGGAATAATGTTTTTAATATGCTGTACTGAATGGCTCTTGTAAGGGGCATGAAAACCATCTTGTTAAACCACCCTGAACTTCACAGCTCTTCCAAAGGGCATTAAAACCGTCTTGTTAAGCTACTGTGACCTCCATGTCTCTTCCAAGGGGCATTGATATTGTCTTTTTATTCCTCTGCGACCTCCACCACTCTTCCAAGGGGCATAAAAAACATATTGTTAAGCTACTGCGACCTCCACCACTCTTGCAGGGGGCATTAAAACCATCTTGTTAAACCACTCTGAATGCCACAGCTCTTCCAAGGGGCATTAAAACCATCTTGTTAAGCTACGGTGACCTCCACTTCTCTTCCAAGGGGCATTAAAATCATCTTGCTAAGCTACTGTGGCCTCCACGTCTCTTCCAAAGGGCATTAAAACCGTCTTGCTAAACCACTCTGAACTCCACAGCTCTTCCAAGGGCCATTAAAACCGTCTTGTTAAGCTACTGTGACCTCCACGTCTCTTCCAAGGGGCATTAAAACCGTCTTGTTAAGCTACTGTGACCTCCACGTCTCTTCCATGGGGCATTGAAATTGTCTTTTTCTTCCACTGGGACCTCCACGTCTCTTCCAAGGGGCATTAAAACCATCTTGTTAAATCACTCTGAACTCCACGTCTCTTTCAAGGGGCATTAAAATCGTCTTGTTAAGCTACTGTGACCTCCACGTCTCTTCCAAGGGGCATTAAAACCATCTTGCTAAACCACTCTGAACTCCACAGCTCTTCCAAGGGGCATTAAAACCGCCTTGTTAAGCTACTGTGACCTCCACGTCTCTTCCAAGGGGCATTAAAACCGTCTTGTTAAACCACTCTGAACTCCAAAGCTCTTCCAAGGGGCATTAAAACTGTCTTGTTAAGCTACTGTGACCTCCACGTCTCTTCCAAGGGGCATTAAAACCGTCTTGTTAAACCACTCTGAACTCCACGTCTCTTCCAACGGGCATTAAAACCGTCTTGTTAAGTTACTGTGACCTCCACGTCTCTTCCAAAGGGCATTGATATTGTCTTTTTATTCCACTGCGACCTCCACCACTCTTCCAAGGGGCATTAAAACCGTCTTGTTAAGCTAATGTGACCTCCACGTCTCTTCCAAGGGGCACTAAAACCATCTTGTTAAACGACTCTGAACTCCACAGCTCTTCCAAGGGGCATTAAAACCGTCTTGTTAAGCTACTGTGACCTCCACGTCTCTTCCAAGGGGCATTAAAACCGTCTTGTTAAGCTACTGTGACCTCCACGTCTTGTCCAAGGGGCATTAAAACCGTCTTGTTAAATCACTCTGAACTCCACCACTCTTCCAAGTGGCATTAAAATTGTCTTGTTAAGCTACTGTGACCTCCACGTCTCTTCCAAGGGGCATTAAAACCGTCTTGTTAAACCACTCTGAACTCCAAAGCTCTTCCAAGGGGCATTAAAACTGTCTCGTTAAGCTACTGTGACCTCCACGTCTCTTCCAAGGGGCATTAAAACTGTCTTGTTAAACCACTCAGAACTCCACAGCTCTTCCATGGGGCATTAAAACCGTCTTGTTAAGCTACTGTGACCTCCACGTCTCTTCCAAGGGGCATTGATATTGTCTTTTTATGCTACTGCGACCTCCACCACTCTTCCATGGGGCTCTAAAACTGTCTTGTTAAGCTAATGTGACCTCCACGTCTCTTCCAAGGGGCATTAAAACCGTCTTGTTAAACCACTCTGAACTCCACAGCTCTTCCAAGGGGCATTAAAACCGTCTTGTTAAGCTACTGCGACCTCCGCCACTCTTCCAAGGGGCATTAAAACCGTCTTGTTAAACCACTCTGAACTCCACAGTTCTTCCAAGGGGCATTAAAACTGTCTTGTTAAGCTTCTGTGACCTCCACGTCTCTTCCATGGGGCATTAAAACCGTCTTTTTATACCACTCTGAACTTCACAGCTCTTCCAAGGGGCATTAAAACCGTCTTGTTAAGCTAATGTGACCTCCACGTCTCTTCCAAGGGGCACTAAAACCATCTTGTTAAACGACTCTGAACTCCACAGCTCTTCCAAGGGGCATTAAAACCGTCTTGTTAAGCTACTGTGACCTCCACGTCTCTTCCAAGGGGCATTAAAACCGTCTTGTTAAGCTACTGTGACCTCCACGTCTTGTCCAAGGGGCATTAAAACCGTCTTGTTAAATCACTCTGAACTCCACCACTCTTCCAAGTGGCATTAAAATTGTCTTGTTAAGCTACTGTGACCTCCACGTCTCTTCCAAGGGGCATTAAAACCGTCTTGTTAAACCACTCTGAACTCCAAAGCTCTTCCAAGGGGCATTAAAACTGTCTCGTTAAGCTACTGTGACCTCCACGTCTCTTCCAAGGGGCATTAAAACTGTCTTGTTAAACCACTCAGAACTCCACAGCTCTTCCATGGGGCATTAAAACCGTCTTGTTAAGCTACTGTGACCTCCACGTCTCTTCCAAGGGGCATTGATATTGTCTTTTTATGCTACTGCGACCTCCACCACTCTTCCATGGGGCTCTAAAACTGTCTTGTTAAGCTAATGTGACCTCCACGTCTCTTCCAAGGGGCATTAAAACCGTCTTGTTAAACCACTCTGAACTCCACAGCTCTTCCAAGGGGCATTAAAACCGTCTTGTTAAGCTACTGCGACCTCCGCCACTCTTCCAAGGGGCATTAAAACCGTCTTGTTAAACCACTCTGAACTCCACAGTTCTTCCAAGGGGCATTAAAACTGTCTTGTTAAGCTTCTGTGACCTCCACGTCTCTTCCATGGGGCATTAAAACCGTCTTTTTATACCACTCTGAACTTCACAGCTCTTCCAAGGGGCATTAAAACCGTCTTGTTAAGCTACTGTGAACTCCACAGCTCTTCCAAGGGGCATTGAAATGTTGTTTTTAATTAACTCTAACCTCCACAACTCTTCCAACGTACAATGCATTTCCTCCTAATTTTAGTCAGCTTTTGCTTTTCAATGCATAGGCGAACATTAAGGGAGACCCAATCCCAAATAATGGGTAAAATGTTTTTAGTACGCTGTAATCCACATCTGTTTCAAGAAGCATTGCAGTTCCTCATAATTTTTGGAAAGCCTTCCATTCAATTCTTAGGCCAACAGTGTACAGGAGACCCAGTTGCTATAAATGGACAAAACTGTTTCGTTAAGGCCCTTTGACCTCCAGGCCTGATATTGATGTGAATGGTCCCTGTTCCTCCTGCTCTTTCTCCTTTGCCACCACCTCATCCATTATTCATCACCTGAAGCTTTGTTTTAACGGGAGTCATAGAACTGGGATAGTAGCAGAAAAACATCCAGAAATCCTCGTAGGAGGTAGGATATGCGCCAAAACGCTGACCACCTCAGGCCTAGCCGCTACTACATACATGCACTTGCATTCCAAGGAACAGAAAGCTAAGGAGATGGATGGCCTCATGATCATGAATAATTTACTCGTTGTGTAGGAGGCCGACCACTGCTGCTGTCTATGACTCGCCCCCAGGGCCGTGGGGTACTCGGCAAACGGGCCTCTGGATGCCGACGGGGGCGATATCATGGTGGCTGGCCCGGTCCATGGCCCAGGGCGGTCAACAAAAAGGGGTTTTATTTATATGGGATTTTTGGGATAGTGTTCGTGACGCCACCTGTGGAATGCGGCTAAAGGGAGCCGCCACTGCAGAGCAGTCCTCTGGAGCTGGTGTTACGGCAGCAGGGATGGTGTGGCTCTCCACAGGTAGAGCTAGCTCCAGGGCAGTGTAGGAAGTGTAAGTTGCGCTGGGCGTTGTAGTGCCGGGAGGCAGGAGGGCGCAGATGAAAGAATGGACGGAGGCAGTACGGTGCAGTCATCCGAGTTTTTACTCACAGTTCTTTATGACAGTTCCACTGGTGCACTGTATGGGTGCCAGCCTCCCACGTCGCGCTGCGTTCACCAGGCAGGGGTTCAGCTCTTCCTCAGGCAGATTAGGAGCACCTGACAGAACCCCACTTTCTTGTGTTCCTAGCTAGACCGTCTTCACGCTGGGTCTTTCTCCCTCCTGCCCTGCGCTTCCCCACTCTCAATCCCGCTCGGGTGCTCTGAAGTCCCTCCGGTCTTGTCGGAGTTCCAAGACCTGCTTGACCCTCACGGAGATTAGAATGAGGCTTCGGCAACTGTCTATATAAGCCAGAAGCCTCCGGTTTTCCCAGCCGAGACTTGGAGTAACACGGCTGGCCCAGGGGCCGATCCCCTTTCTTGCGGCCTATGATCCCTCCGTCTTCTGGCAGATTCAGGGCATAAGGGTGCCGTCCTGCACTCTCCGTACACCCTGGGATCCCTTCAACAGAATGGAGCCTACTCCTCTGCTCCCCACCTGGGCCTCTATCAATTGGCCCCACTTGTGGAGCAGAGCTCCTAAAGAGACTCTGCTCCCTGACTGACTGTCCTCACTCACTTACTGAATTGATCTGCAACCCTAAGATGGCTTCCCTTTATATATCCCACTCTATAGTGCTCCCCTAAACTGCTTACTCCACCCACACCCACTACTGGTTCCCCCTACCTTTGGGTTCCCCCCACTTCAGCCAGGGACAGGGCTCAGCAGCTGCGCACATGCATGTTGCCCTTCCAGCAGGCCTGGAGCAGTGTAGTGTTGGATGCAGGTGTTGGGGTTCCAGGCAGCACTCCCTCCTTACCTGAGAGAAGGAGACACCACACCTCTGGGTGAGGTGCAGTACCTCTGTGGCGACTGAACCCTCAAGGGCGCCACATCTACCTTCTGAACTTTGTGTTGAAGCCTGATTGACCCAGGACCCGCAATCCTCTATGTCTGGAGGACGTGTTGCATCCCAGTGTCCAACTGTGTCCTGGCTTCCACAATATTAACCCAGTGTGAACGCTTCAGTGATATGGACCATCCCTGGCCACATTCACTTGTTCATGTGTTTGTGGTTAGGCTGTCCTTCAAATAGGGGCGGCTGGGGACCGTTTATGGACACCCGGCCGCCCACAGGCGGCTGGGGACCGTTTGTGGGCACCTGGCCGCGGGGGACCGAGTATGGACACCCGGCCGCCCCCTGGCAGCTGGGGACCAAGCGTTGACACCCAGCCGCCGGGCGGCTGGGGACTGAGTATGGATACCAGGTCGCTGACGCAGCCATGACGTGGTGGCCAGATTCCGCCTTCACATGCCTAAAAGGCCCAATTTCAAGTGCAAGCAAGCAAGCAGTATGGTATTGCAGCCTGGGGGTGGGTGGGTGGCAGGCTGCATACTTGCGCTTGCATTGCAAGGAATGGGGGAGGTACAATTGAACACTGCACTGGGACAAGGACTTGCACGGTGATAGTTGCAAGTCTGCATCTTCTGATGCGGCAAGGATCACTTCTGATGGGCACACTTTTAGGCTATGACCTGCTGGGTGTCAGAGATGCTTCCAGGGGTCTTCCACATGCTGTTCCCATGTCTTTTCAGCACTGTATGCATGTTTCACACAGCACATGGCCAGATAAGGTTGTAAAATGTTAAAATGACATTTCCCGGTGAATGCATTTGTCATGGTTGAAAGCAATACAAAAGTGCAAAAACGCATGAAAAATGCTACTTGTGAACATAGCCCAAGGTGTGGAGGAGTATTTTTCTTTTGGTTATTTATTTTACCTTATACACAAGTCTTTACCCTGGAAAGGATGTTCCTTAATATATTTCACAGGAAAACACTTTCAGTTTCGTTTTTGAATGTTTTCTTGTGAGCCCGTAAAAGTGGCTTAATACCTCTGACCACGTTGTTGACAGCAGTGACCTGGGGGTCAGAAATGCTTCCTGGGGCGGTCCCTATGCTGTCCCCATGTCATTTGAACACTGTCACTATAGTTTTGGGCACTTTTTAGGCTTTCTACAGACTGCCGGGGGTGCCGCCGCAAAAATGCTCAGGTCTCCCATAGACTAACATTGGGCTTGTTGCTCGGGTCGAGCACCCGAGTACCACAGTGAGCTCGGCCCGAGCTTCGAGCACCCGAGCATTTTAGTGCTCGTTCAACACTAATTATATCCCATTATTCAGTATCCACAATGGAACAAATCTTCTGCCACACAACAACCGTCTCATTTAGCAGCAGTAGAACAGGTACCGGGATGCAACAAAATCATAGCTCAAATGGCAAAAGCATTCACGTCCTGCCCAAGCATATGCATAGAGCAGAGTGCAGACCCAAAGACTCTACTGAGTCCGTACACCACCCTGTGTGCATTCAGGTAGGAGCAGGGTGCTCTTGCTTCATGAGCAGCACCTGTGAGACAAGTGTTTTGAGCAGAGATGAGCAGATTGGTTCGCAGCGGATCAAGGTTGAAATTTGATTTAAGGCTAACAAAAAGAAAAAATTGCCCGGAACCATTTTTCACACTGGTGAAGAATCAGAGAGCGGGCTAATGTCTTTCTGCATGGCTGTGAGGATCTCACCATAATGCCCTACAGCTATGATATCTAGTGGATTATCACACTTTGTACAGTGGTGGTCAGTACCTGAGCCATCACAGATCAGCAGTTCCCAGTGAAGCACAGTTTGTATATGGGAGTAGTTTGCAATCTCCAGAGTCACATGTCAAGTGCTATCTGTTACTTTATCGGATAGCACACGACCCAATATTATACTTTGGAGCAGTGCAGACTACCGTTTTTTCTTCATGCCGATTCGTCATGAGAAAATCATTGCAGCATGCTGCATCTGATAATCGGACCACTTGCACTCATACAAGTCTATGGATGCGTGTAAAACATTCAACTGCACTCAGCCATCCAATAGACATGGTCATAGTCAATGGAGAAGATGGAGAAATTAAGTTCTCCATCTTTTCCACACATGTGCTGTGATTCTCTCATGTGAGAGAATCGGATCACAGTATGAGGACACTCAAATAAAACTCCAACAGAGTTTGAGCCGAGTGTTAACAGCATAATCGGCCCGATTTTCTCACATGAGAGAACATACGGCCGTCTAACTGCACCCAAAGTCTCTCTCTTCTGTAGAGTGTAAGCTCTAATGGTTAGCAGAGTCTTCTCTCTTCCTATCTCTTCTCCCCCATGTGTATTTACTGAGCAATTATAAACTTTGCAGTATTGAGAGTCTGGAAAATGTATTCACTCCACATCATCTTCCTTGGAAAAATTAGGCAAAGTGGGTGTATTCAAATTTTAAATGATCTGCTCAAGTCTAGTTTTGAGGGATAAATTGTCAGATCCCTAACAATCTACAAAGTTAATAACAAAGTTAAGTAGAAAAGTAGGCTCTATAAATATCAGGCAGGCTGCTTCCTATGTTAAATAATACATTTTTTTAAGTGTTGTAAAAATACAGCCTGAAACTATTTGTCTGACACAAATTATTTATTTTATCATAAAAATTGAAGCATCTTTAACTTTCACCTTATGTGAATATGAAGCCTGGGGCTCAGAAGCATGAAAATACACTAGGGAACATTTAGAAAAGTATGGATTTTTGTGAATATTATACAGATAATGTATTTGAACTTTGGAAACTGGCACTCTCCCTGGTAATGTGGTGATTCTGATAGGTTCACACCTATTTGTGAAACAAAAGATGCTGCACTAGTTTTTCAAAACTAAAGAAGTTTATGCAGACTTTTCCAGGACTAGCTGCAGTTACAGATAATGAACTAAAAAGGCTTCTACCTAGTTAATCCCTTCCCGACATATGACATACCAATACATCATATTTAGCTGTGACTTGCTGACATATGAAGTACCTGGTACGTCATGGCGATCGTGGGGACACAAAAGCAGTGTCAACACGATCGCCGTTGGGAGCTCAACTTAAGTGAGCCCCAGCTGTCACAGCAAGGAGCGCTGCCCATGCTGCCCCTGGCTGTTTAACCTTCTAAATGCCATGATCAATAGTAATCAAAACCTTTAGAAGGCAAGGAGGGTGAGGGGGCTCCCTCTGCCTTCCGATCGGCACTCCTGTGACGTGATCAAAGGGGCCCGATGGTTGCTATGACAACAGGAATCAAATAATGAGCTCTTGGGTCATCAGCTACAGTGGCCTGTTAAAAAATGGCAAGAGCATGGTCTAAAATGTGCTTTGTCAGCGTAAGGCCCCCTTAATAGGTCCTGACGGTACAGGTACTGGAAAAAACAGTACCGGTGTTATCAGTGTTGTATTTCCATGTGAAATACTTGTGTGCATGTGCGTCATCCATGTGACACCCATTTGCTGTTCGTGTGACAATTACCGAAATAAAATGCTTTGCACAAAATATGCAAATTGCTGCTTCAGAGAAAAAGAGGACTTGAACTCTATAGTGTCACCTATTGGAAGCAGCAATCCTATAAGTCACAATCGACCCTTTAACGAGTCTTACAATATGACTTAGGATAATAGCCAAATCAGAATCTCAATTTGCAGACATGGTGTTTCAGGCTATTGGCACTCATCAGTGAAAAGTACGAAAACTTATTTGGCTAGATGAGAGGCTCTGAACTGAGGTCTAAGGAGTAAGGTTTCTCTTTGTGGAGAGTGACACATCGGCTCTGGAATGACAAGGTAAGGAGGCTTATTCGCCGTGCAATGCTCCTCTGAGAAATTTAATATGCAAATTGACTCTTCAGAGACAAAGAGGACCTGAACTCTATAGCGTCACCTATTGGAAGCAGCAATCCTATAAGTCACAATCGACCCTTTAACGAGTCTTGCAATATGACTTAGGATAATAGCCAAATCAGAATCTCTATTTGCAAACAGAGTATTTTGGGCTGCTAGCCCTCGTCAGTGTAAAGTACGAGAACTGATTTGGCTACATGAGAGGCTCTGAACTGAGGTCTAAGGGGTAAGGTTTCTCCTTGTGCCTCTGAAGAGGCAATTTGCATATTAAATTTCCAAGAGGAGCTTTGCATGGCAAATAAACCCCTTACCTTGGCATGTCAGAGCAGGTGTGTCACTCTTCACAAGGAGAAACCTTACCCCTTAGACCTCAGTCCAGAGCCTCTCACCTAGCCAAATCAGTTCTCATACTTTGCACTGACGAGGGCCAGCAGCCCAAAATATTGTGTCTGCAAATTGAGATTCTGATTTGGCTATTATCCTAAGTCATATTGCAAGACTTGTTAAAGGGTTTATAGTGACTTATAGGATTGATGCTTCCAATAGATGGCGCTATAGAGTTCAAGTCCTCTTTGTCTCTGAAGAGGCAATTTACATATTAAATTTCCCAGAGGAGCATTGCACAGTGGATAAGTCTCCCTACCTTGTCATGCCAGAGCCAGTGTGTCACTCTCCACAAGGAGAAATGTTACCCCTTTAGATCTCAGTCCAGATCCTCTCATGTAGCCAAATCAGTTCTCATACTTTGCACTGACGAGGGCCAAAAGCCCGAAACACCGCACCAGCAAATTGAGATTCTGATTTGGCTGTTATCCTAAGTCATATTGCAAGACTCGTTAAAGGATCGGTTGTGACTTATAGGATTGCAGCTTCCAATAGGTGGCGCTATAGAGTTTAAGTCCTCTTTTTCTCTGTAGAGGCAATTTTCATATTAAATTTACCAAAGGAGCATTGTATGGCAAATAAGCCTCCTTATATTGGCATGCCAGAGCCAGTGTGTCACTCTCCACAAGGAAATTGCCTCTTCAGAGAGGAAGAGGACTAGAACTCTAGTGCCACCTATAGGAAGTAGCAATCCTAAAAGTCAATAGTTTTAATAGCTTTATCACATGACTTAGGATAAAAGCCAATACCAGAAACTCAATTTGCAGACAATGTGTTTCGGGGTACTGCCCCTCGTCAGTGCAAAGAGTGAGTTCTGGTTTGGCTGGATGAAAGAAGGAGAACATTACCCTTTGCACAAAATAATGATTTTTATGTGGTAAAGGTTTGCAAACTTTGCAAAGACTCTTAATAGATAGATAGAGGGATAGATAGATAGACAGACGTTTAGTTTGGCAACACTAAGACACATATAAGAAATGGCACCCTTTATTCCCTTTTATGTTAACCTAATATTACAGCTTTTAAACTAAAAAATAAATAAATGAAAAAAAATCATGTAGGGTCCCCCCCATTTTTTTATAACTAGCAAAGGTAAAGCAGACAGCAGAGATGTGATATTATCAGGCTGGAAAGGTCCATGGTTATTGGGACCTTCTCAGTCTAAAAATACCAGCCAACAGCCACCCCAGAAGTGGCGCATCACATTAAATGTACCAATTCTGGCTCTTTGCCTCAGCTGTTCCGGATATCTTGGCAATCGGGTAATGGTAGTTGGGTTTGATATACCCTGTGAATTGTCCAAAACCACAGCTGATATCAATCCCTGGTGTTAGTAATAGAGAGGTGTCTATCAGACACACCCATTTCTAACCTAGTACTAAAAAGAAAAAAACACACACAAAAATACTTTATTAAAAAAATACTCCCGACTCTTTCCCTTGTACACCAGTCATTCAAAGACCCCTATACAAGTTGCATAACAAACAAAATCTTTATTTGGATAACAACAAAAGGAATTACTTTAAAAATATAAAAACCAACATACTGGGATGGTGAAAGACACGGAAAAGACAAAAAGACACAATGATATATCACACTGCATAGGTAAGGTCAAATTATATACTCATGATCATAAAAGGAGAAATAGTAACAGACAGTAATAATATCATGAATAATAACTCCCAATGGGGCTGCCTGATAATGAAAATTCTCCTGTAAATTTGACTCCCATAAATGACAGGAAAATATTACATATTTATCATATTATCACAGTAAATATGTCACAATTGCGCATATGTGTCATATTGGGAAGTCATTCTGCCAAAAGAAAAAATATGGACATCATCTATGGTGGTGGAGCCCATGTAAATACATAAGGTGCCTGGTCCATGTAGATATTCAATTCATGTAAATGCAATTGCAGCACAGAAATAATACTTGACTTTTAATCATTGGAAAAATAAAGTGATTAGTGCGATGTTAACCCTATACTTTAGTCACTCAAGACTAGAGATGAGCGAATCTTTAAAGGTTCGATTAGTTTCAGATCCCCGAACTTCCTGTTGCTCGCCGAACAGTTTGCCGGAAAGTGACAGTGACCCACCGGCGCCTGCGCAATAGAAACCTGCGGCGCACAGCACAGGTAGATGGGGCCGGGATGAAGCAATGCGTACTCTATGTGAGCGGCGCTTTGTGCATCCCCGGAAGTCAGGGAGCACAGTGCACGTCACAGGGCCTGTCACAGGGCACTGTAAATTGCAGGGAGGGGGAGGATATGCTAATTAAGAGGCGGGGATTTAGGGGAATAATAAGCACATAGGCGGGGATTGCTTGGCGTCCCCCGGACGCTAAGCCTGTGGGAAGAAAAAATTATTAAAGGGGTTGTGCGGTACTTTAGATTACCCCCCCCATGTATCTGTGGCGCCCAGTGGATGGGGACTACTCGGCGCCCGGGCCTTAATGCCTGGTCTTGGAGGATGTCGCGGTGGTCGGCTCCCGGGCCCGTACCCTGGGGTCTCTCTTAAAAAAGGGGAAAATAAAATGTCAAAGTTCGTGACGCCACCTGTGGTGTCTGGTGAGGATCACCAGCGCTGCGGCAGTCCACTGAGGCCGGTGTTACGGCAGCTTTGATGGTGTAGCTCCCCACAGATGGAGCTAGGCCTCAGGGGCAGCGATGTTTGATAAGGTGCACGATATGGCGGTGACCCAGCCGGGTCCAAGGAAGAACAGGGGACACACACACACACACACGGTTTGCTTATGTACCTTTTACTGGTGGAAATGCAGGTACCGTCCGGAGCACTGTAGGGTGAGGGGTGCACTGCAGGACTCTCCCCAGTGAGCAGGTGTAGGGCCTCCTGTTTCTTCGCCGCTTAGTGTTAGTCTCTGGCCTGCCTGGAGCTAGGCCTAACTTAGTCTCTGTTCTGCACCGGCTGATCCTGTGGTAGGGCCTTCTGTTGGAGTACACACTCCCTGGTATATGGGGCCTCTGTAACTCCTGACCCTGGTATAACAGTCAGCGTTTGGTATTCCTGGGACCTGTAGTTCGCCAGGGGTTCTGGTTGTCTTCTGTTGGGTATAAAGAATCCCTGCAGACTCGGACACAGTGTCCGGGATATGGTTTCTGGGGTGAGCTGGTAAGGCTCCTCTGCCCCCAATGCTACTCACTCCTCTAGCCTTCGGCTTACTAGGGCCCTCACTAGGCTATACACACTGGCAGTTAGTTGGCTGCCTCTTCTGCTGCTCTCTGAGCGTCAGCAACGCTCCTAGCTCACTTAACTCGAGCTGCTTGAGTCTGACTGAGCTCTACTGCAGACTGACCTTTTTCTCTGTGTCTCACTCTGCAGGAACTGTCTGTGAACTCCAACTGTTTGGTCTCCACTAACTTCCTGAGGAGAACTTACTCACAGACTCTCTCCTTTTGTGTCTGAGCAGAAACTGCTGAATCACTGTCTGGGCTGCCTAACTCCACCATCCCTATCCAGGCTCCCTCTGGTGGTCTGAGGTGGAAGGTGGAGGTGTGTGTATGCTCTGAGGGCCTCTTGTGGAGAAAACCTGCACCCCTCCAGGATCTGTGACTCCATGCACAGCAGGGCGTCACATTCCCCCCTAGTTGAACTCAGCACTCCCGGGCTGAAGCACATTTTGTAACAAAAGCAATAACAAGCTTCCCTTTATGGGAGGTTAGGACACTTGAACATTGCATAACCAGAACATGGATAAATATACATATATAGTTCAGTAAACAGTAGGCAATGAGCAAACAGAAAGTCCAAGTCTCTTCCGGAGAGATTGCTCTAAGGGGCACTCCAGGGAGTGCAAATATGTACAAATAAAGTCTTTTGGGCTGCACATAGTCCTCAGCCACAGAATTCTTAGATACCCATAGGGTAATGGGAAGCGAATAAGTAAAGTGTCCATTTCACTTGGATTGTCCATTAGAGGGGCAAAATATTAGTTAAAGGCATGTAAAGGCAATAAATACATAGCGATAAATACGCAGGATTATACAATACAATACAATACCCCAGGGGTAACTATCTACATCTGTCGAGGTTTAACTATTTTACTTAGTGTACCTGACAGGGAGTTGACCTTTCGTGCTACGTGTAGATCTGCGTAGTGCGGTGGTCTGTGTAGTGTCAGTGTTTCTCTCAGCTACCCTGTTAGTTTTACTAGCGATGGTATTGAAAAACTGCCTTAACCTCGCTACTGGGCTGGCAAGTTCACCATTGGCTGGGCCTTCTTGCTCTGCATCTGCCGGGGATCCTTCTTCCGGGGATTCTTCCTGAGCAGGCTCTTCTGCGGCACTAGGCTCTTCTGCAGCACTTACAGGTTCAACTTGCTCTGGAGGGTCTTCTGGATGTTGGAAGAATTGGAGTACTGGAATTATGACTGCTCCTCCGATTTGAGGCCAATCTGCTGGGAAGTCTCCTAAATCAGTATGTATTACTGCTTCATCAGGTTCCTCCGGGAAAATGAGAGACACTTCTTCTTAGGGTTTTAGCAGATCTGGACACAACTTCAGGTGGTCCCTAGATATTGTCGCAGTTGTTCTTCCTCCATCTTTGCTGATCAGACACGTCTGGTCATCAAGCTTGTGGTTCCTCCGCTTCCTTTTCAATACCACTTCTCCTGGTGTGAAGGGTTCTGCTGGTGCACTTCTGTTGTATTGTGCTTCTTGTTTATACCTCACCCGAGCGAGACTGTCTTCGACACAGGCTTGCACTCTTCTGTACTGCTCCTGTCTGGTCGTGTCCCAGTCCTCAGTGGTCACATCAGCTTCAGGTTCTACAACACCAAGCTCCAGGTCCATGGGCAACTTCCCAGGTCTTGCCCGCATTAGATATGCCAGAGTGCAATTGGTGGAACTTACTGGTATGTGATTATACAGATCCACTAGGTCAGGTAGTAGGTCTGGCCACTGGTTTCTCTCTTCTAGTGGTATGGTCTTCAGTAGATCGATGATGATGTTATTCATCTTTTCACAGAGACCGTTAGTTTGGGGGTGGTACGGTGTAGTCCTCATCTTTTTACACCCATACAGGTGGCAGAACTCTTTGAACAATTCAGCCTCAAAGGCCGGGCCTTGGTCAGTCAGTACCTGCTCAGGGTATCCATGGGGTCTGCAGAAGTACGCTTGAAACGTCTTGGCTGCTGTCTCTGCTGTCAGGTCTTTGACAGGGGCGACCACCAGGAACCTCGAGTAGTGATCCACCATGGTCAGGGCATAGGTATAACCTGACCGGCTGGGTGACAACTTGACATGGTCCAGGGCCACAATCTCCAGGGGACGAGTCATCTTGATGAGTTGCAGGGGTGCCTTCTGGCTGCTGTAGTCTTTTCTTCTGAGGCTACAGGGTTCACAGTCTCTGCACCACCTCTCAATGGAGCTGCGCATTCGTACCCAGTAGAATCGACACTTCAACAGGGTTTCTAGCTTTTTCCAGCCAAAGTGCCCCGCCTGATCGTGGTAGGCCTCCAACACCATCTGGATGTCCGTCTTAGGGACCACTATCTGCCACACCATCTCATGGGTTTTCGGATTGACATACCTCCGGCACAGCTTCTCACGGTAGATAAACAGCCGGCTTCTCTCATTCCACAGCTGCTTTGCTTGGAGAGACGCATCCTTCTCCAGGGAGGAACCTTCTTGGGTTATCAGCTCCTTGATACGGCTGACAACCGGGTCGCTATCCTGGGTCTCCTTCCAGCTGTGGTGAGGCAGGGGGTTTAACGTCTTACCGCATTGACTCCTGGAGGCTCGTAGCTCGTGGATCATCCCATTCCGGTGGAAGGCAGGTAGCTCAATCTCCTCCAGGTCATCCACTACTTCTTCTGTGTCTGACTGGTGAGGCATCCTGGACAGGGCATCGGCGTTGGCGTTCTTGCGGCCCGCCCGGTACTTAATTGTGAACTGGTAGTTTGACAGCCGAGCCATCCATCTTTGTTCCATGGCTCCCAGCTTGGCTGTTTCAAGATGAGTTAAGGGGTTATTGTCAGTGTAGGCAGTGAACTTGCTGGAGGCTAAGTAGTGCTTGAACCTTTCTGTGATGGCCCAGACCAAGGCCAGGAACTCTAACTTGAAGCTGCTGTAGTTCTCTTGGTTCCTCTCGGTCGGGCGGAGCTTCCTGCTTGCATACACGATGACTTTCTCCTGGCCATTCTGCTTCTGACTTAGGACAGCTCCCAATCCTTCATTGCTGGCATCAGTATACAGCAGGAACGGTTGGCTGTAGTCAGGGTAGGCTAGGATCTCATCACCTGTCAGGATCGCCTTCATTTCTTGAAATGATTCAGCCTGTTATTTACCCCAGTGGAATGGGGGATTTCTGCCCTTGGGGGACTGTCCTACCAGGAGGTCTTGCAGAGGCGCTGCTTTCTTCGTGTAATCTTTTACAAACCTCCGGTAGTATCCTACTAGTCCCAGGAACTGACGCACCTTCTTGAGGTTCTACGGCTCCGGCCATTTCTGGATGGCAGTGACCTTCTCTGGGTCTGGTGCTACTCCCTCGGGACTAACAATGTGCCCCAGGTACTGTACCTTTTTCTTGAGTAGGTGGCACTTTGAGGGCTTCAACTTCATCCCATACCGGGACAGAGACTCAAATACCTCCGCCAGGTGCTTCAAGTGGTCCTCATACATTTTGGAGTACAAAATCACGTCATCCAGGTATAGTAACACAGTCTCGAAGTTGCGGTGTCCCAGGCAGCACTCCATCAATCTCTGGAACGTTCCGGGGGCATTCCAGAGTCCAAACGGCATACTGTTGAACTCGCACAGTCCCATCGGGGTGGTGAAGGCCGTCTTCTCCCGATCCTCCTCAGCCACAGCTACTTGCCAGTACCCACTAGTGAGATCAAGGGTGGAAAAGTAATTTGCAGACTTTAAGGCAGCCAGGGATTCCTCAATACGGGGTAAAGGGTATGCATCTTTATGTGTAATGCGATTTACTTGTCGGTAATCTACACACATTCTCATGCTTTCATCCTTTTTCCTGACTAGAACTAGGGGAGCTGCCCAGGGACTACAACTATCCCTTACTACCCCTGCCTTCTTCATGTCATTCAACATCTCCTTGGCTTTCTGGTAGTGTGCTGGAGGTATAGGCCTGTACCGTTCCTTGATGGGGGGATGGTTGCCTGTGGGGATGTGATGTTATACCCCCTTAATCCTCCCAAAGTCAAGTGGGTGTTTGCTGAATACCTGTGCGTATTCCTGAACCACCCGGTGTACTCCCTGTTTCTGGTGGGCAGGAGTGGTGTCTGTCCCAACGTGGAGCTGTTGACACCAATCCTCCTCCTGTGTTGTAGGGTCATTATCCTCCACTTGGTCTGGGGAGGTTAAGGACTCCGCCGTGTGAATAGAGTTATTATTTACAGTGTAAAGTTTGGCAATAGTGGCATAACGTGGTAATCTGACCTCGTCTTCCCCATAGTTGAGAAGACGGACGGGCATCCTCCCGTTGCGTACATCTACTACCCCCCTGGCAGTTAAGAGTGTAGGTCTGTGCTCTGAGCTAAGGGGTTCTACTACCACCTGGTAGCTCTGTCCTTTAAGACCTATTGCTGCTCTACACCAGATAAGTATTTCACTCATTGGGGGAATCACAATGGGTATCGGGTCTGTTACCCGCAAGCTACCAATCTCACCACCGGTCAGCTTCACTTGCTGCTGGTACATCAGGGCTCGGATCTCCTTCTGGATCGCTCTCTTCTGCCCTGGTCTGGCAACGTCAGCGAGCTGTTGGAGTAAAAACAAAACCTCCTCCAAACAGTTACCAACAATGCTAGTGCCTAGTACCACATTCAGTCCATTTTCCTCATTGACAGTCTTCACTACAATGAGTCCCTGGTCCTTTAACTCTACTCTCCCCACTTTTACTGCTACATTCTTAACCCCAAGTAGGTCAAGAGGGAGGCCATTATAGGCATATGCTGAAAAGTCTGGGTTTGGGGGTTGGAGACTGTCCATGGACCAGTATTTGCTATAGAGGATATCAGGTATGATTGTTACCTGGGATCCGGTGTCCAGCAGGGCAAGTATCGCAATGCCGTCCAGTATGATGGATAGGAAAGGTCTTCCTCCCACGAACCTGCGGTGCCAGTCTGAGAGGCCTGCTGAGTCTATTCCTGTGTGCTGGCCCTCGGACCCAGGGTTTGCTTGTTTAAAGGACACTGGTGCACTGTGTGACCTGCCTTCTGGCAGCGGTGGCAGACGAACTCTTGGTGAGGGTGGCACTGGTTGTTGGTCCTTCCTGGGGGTGACGTTGTCCTCCTCCGAGGTGGCGATGTCCTCCTTCGGGGTGGCGATGTCCTCCTTCTCCTCCGGTTCATCCAGGGGACATCCTCAGGGCAGTCGGCTAGCAGGATCTTTCCCTCCGTCTCTGGCTCCGTCCGTAGCTGCAGGGCACTCATCACAGTGGCCAGGTTTTTGGTCAGCTGGCGCACTTCTGAGTGCAGACAGTCCAGCTCAGTAGGGGGCGCTGCATACACTTTGGATTCAGCAGCCAGCGGGGAAAAGGTGGGTGCTGCTGGCATTAGAGTGGCCCCACCCTGGTAACGCTGGATAGACGTATCTGTTGTCTCCAGGGGTTGCAGTCCCTTGATAACCATGTCCTTAAGGGTGTCAAAGGTAGCATCTGGATGATCCAAGGACCACCAACGCACAGTCCTGCTCTCCGCTTGAGACTAGAGATGAGCGTTGTTCTACTCGAACTGTTCGCCAATCTCAAATTCGAGCTGTTTTGGTCGGCGAACACGAACAATTTGAGAAAAATTCGGCTGTTCGAGGTTATGTTCGATAACTGTTCGTGCACCAAAATCATAACTGGATTTTTTCTCAGTAATGATGAAAATTAATGTTAATACGCAGTTTGAGTGTACAGCGGGGCGGGGGGAGGGGCAGGGGATGGATCTCTGCAGGAACAATGAAGATCTCCATTTTTTTTTCTCTTTCCCGCATTTGCAGTGGGGAGGTGCAATCTGTCAGCCTATCAGCAGCGCACACACGGAGCGAAGTGCTTTTTTTCACACAAGCAAGGGCATGTGTGATTGGCAGTGTATGTCACATGTCCTTGCCCTATAAGACCAAGCCATTTTCCCCGTCGCCACCATTTTCTCACTGCTGCAGCTGCGTGTTAGACGGCACCGCTGTTGCTGTGTGCGCTATACCTTGTTAATTTCAAGCCAATTTTCGCACAAATATACAGATAGCTTGGGAGTAGGGAATAGTTGTGATTGCAGTCCTTTTAAGGACTAGGTTACAGCATTTCCTACGACTTTTATCAGGCAGGTCTGTGCTCTTAAATAGATAGATTGTGGGAGTAAAGACTAATTGTAATTGGAGTCCTTTTCAGGACTAGGTTACATCAGTTCCTATCAGTTTTTGCCAGGCAGGTCTGTGCCAGTGCTGTGCAAGTTTTTTTCACAGCATTTGGCTGAATCTAGCAAAGCTAATCCTTTATGGCCTATTGCAGAGTGTGTTAGTCAGTGGAGTAGCCTATCTGTGTTGCAAGATATACCACCTGTGTATAGAATACCAATTTTTTTACTGCACCTAGTGAAGTAAAATCTTTTGGGCATAGCATCATTCTATTAGTCCATCTATACTGACCTCCATCAGGTTGCAAACTGAATATAATTTTTTTCTGCATCTAGCTCTGAAAAAATATTTGGGCTTCTAGCAGTGTGTGGGACTTGGTCTATTAGTCCATCTATACTGACCTCCATCAGGTTGCAAATTAAAAATAATTTTTTTCTTCATTTAGCTCTGAAAAAATATTTGGGCTTCTAGCAGTGTGTGGGACTTGTTCTATTAGTCCTTCTATACTGACCTCCAGCAGGTTGCAAATTGAATATAATTTTTTTCTGCATCTAGCTCTGAAAAAATATTTGGGCTTCTAGCGGTGTGTGGGACTTGGTCTATTAGTCCATCTATACTGACCTCCATCAGGTTGCAAATTAAAAATATTTTTTTTCTGCATCTAGCTCTGAAAAAATATTTGGGCTTCTAGCAGTGTGTGGGACTTGGTCTATTAGTCCATCTATACTGACCTCCATCAGGTTGCAAATTAAAAATAATTTTTTTCTTCATTTATCTCTGAAAAAATATTTGGGCTTCTAGCAGCGTGTGGGACTTGTTCTATTAGTCCATCTATACTGACCTCCATCAGGTTGCAAATTAAAAATAATTTTTTTCTGCATCTAGCTCTGAAAAAATATTTGGGCTTCTAGCAGTGTGTGGGACTTGGTCTATTAGTCCATCTATACTGACCTCCATCAGGTTGCAAATTAAAAATAATTTTTTTCTGCATCTAGCTCTGAAAAAATATTTGGGCTTCTAGCAGTGTGTGGGACTTGGTCTATTAGTCCATCTATACTGACCTCCATCAGGTTGCAAATTGAATAAAAAAATTTTCTGCATCTAGCTCTGAAAAAATATTTGGGCTTCTAGCGGTGTGTGGGACTTGGTCTATTAGTCCATCTATACTGACCTCCATCAGGTTGCAAATTAAAAATAATTTTTTTCTGCATCTAACCCAGCCAATAGTTTTGGCCTAATACCACAGTTTGGCCACTCAGCTCTGCTCGGTTACCATCCATTGTTTTTTTGCGCAAACAACTCCAGAGTTGTGAATTAGTTAACCACCAAAATGAGTGGAAAAAGGCCTGCTGCTGGTGGAAAGGGGAATAGGCGTGTTGGGAAGGGGAAAAAAGGTTGTGTCCGTGGGGTAGGTGCAGAAGAAAGACCATCTTCCAGCCAAACTAAAATGTCTACTTCTTTTAGCGGACAATGTGATAAGATCCCTTTCTTACGGCCACGCCAATCGCTACAAATTCCAGATGAGGCACAAAAACAGCAGGTGCTTCAACGGATATCAAGTGCTCCTTTAAGTGGGCTCTCCTCCACATCAACTTCAACATCACAAATACTCCAGTCCTCAAAGGTGTCACCCAAATCGCATTTGCTTCCTCACAGCTCCCAAATCTCCAGCTGCCCGTCTGAGTATGAGGTAGAACAGATGGTTGAGTCTGCAGAGCTGTTTACTCATACTATAGCCTGGGAATCAGAGGTCGACTCCAGCGCTTCTGTGAATCCAGATGAGGAAATGATCTGCACTGATGCCCAGAATCTTTATGAGTCGGATCCAGGACCAGACGCAGAAGGTTCTGACCATAATGTAGACCCTCATTCCCAAACTGTAACTCCTGTTGGTGGAGACAATGAGGAAGACGATGATAAGACTCAAATACCTGATTGGAGCGACAACTTTAGTTTTTTGTCAGGGCAGGAACAGGTTGGCTCTGAGGACGACGGGTGTGATAACGCACAGGGTGATGATGATGAGGTCGGAGATCCCACTTACTGTCAACCCACAGTCAGCCAAGAGATGAGGTCAGCAGAGGAGGTGGAGGAAGATGCTAGTGACGACGAGGTCAGGTTGCGCCTTCCTGGACAGAGACGTAGTACTGGAAGCACGTCAACAACTGCATCCTCAAACACAACTCTGCCTCTCACCACAAGTCGTGGTGGCTCTTCAGGTCGCATGGGTGCTAAGCCTTGCATAGCCTGGGCATTTTTTCAGATCGATAAAGATGACCCAACTCGTGTTATCTGTAACATTTGTCAGCAAAAGCTAAGTAGAGGCCAAAAAATACATAGTTTGAGTACTTCATGCATGAACCGGCACATGGACATGAAGCATAAGTTGCAGTGGGAAGCTCAGTGTGCTACAATGCGGTCTAGCCGGCCGGGCCAACCACCGTCTGCCATATCTTGTGCATCCGCGGCCTCTTCATCCTCTGTGACTGGGGGGACAGCAGTCACACCTGTTTTGGGGCACAGACCTGCCACCTCTTTACCCGCAACAGCCAGCGTGATTGGCAGGTCATCATTTTCTTTGGAGGTGGTAACACCAGCTGGTCTTGAGCGCTGTCCGACATCGATAGCACCACCTTTGGATCAAGGCAACCTAACATGTCCGCCTGCATCTTCCTCACAGACCGGCAGTTTGCCGGGGACACCCTTATCAACCCCGTCTAAGCACAATAGCCAGCCCTCGGTCCCTCAGATGTGGACAAGTAAAAGACCATTTCCTCCTAGCCATGAGAAAGCTAAGAGGTTGAATTTCACCATCTGCAAGCTCTTGGCTACAGAAATGCTGCCTTTCCGCCTGGTGGACACAGAGGATTTTTGAGACCTTATGTCCGTCGCAGTGCCCCAGTACCAGATGCCCAGTCGGCACTACTTCTCAAAGAAAGGTGTGCCTGCGCTCTACCAGCATGTCGCACACAACATCACCGCTTCTTTGAGAAACTCTGTGTGTGACAGGGTGCATTTCACCACAGACACTTGGACGAGTAGGCATGGACAGGGGCGTTACATGTCGCTGACTGGGCACTGGGTAACTATGGTGACAGCAGGACAAGGGGCTGCTGTCCAAGTCTTGCCGTCCCCACGAGTTGTGCGTCAATCCTCTTTATGTCAAAGTTCCTCCACTGCTTCTGCCTCCTCAACCTCCTCTCGGTCTTCCACCTGCACCCAAAGCCTGTCTGGTCATGCCACAAGCTTTCTAACTGCGCAGAAGGGATCCTGCACACCTCCTTACTATGCTGGCAGTAGGGCTCAACGTCATCAGGCGGTTTTTACATTGAAATGTCTGGGAAATGTGAGTCACACAGCTGAGGAGTTGTGGTCAGCTCTGGAGAACCAATTTCATGAATGGTTGTCTCCACTGGACCTGAAACCAGGGAAGGCCGTGTGCGACAATGCTGCAAACCTGGGTGCGGCCCTTCGCCGGGGCAATGTCACACACGTGCCTTGTATGGCTCACGTGTTGAACCTGGTTGTCCAGCAATTTTTAGCCCACTATCCCAGACTAGATGGCCTTCTGCAGAGGGCACGGTCGCTGTGTGCTCACTTCCGCCGTTCGCATCCCGCAGCTCAGCGACTTACATCTCTACAGAAGTCGTTGGGCCTGCCACTTCACCGGCTAAAATGCGTTGTGCCTACCCGGTGGAATTCAACTCTGCACATGTTGCAGCGACTGTGGCAGCACCGACAAGCCCTGGTGCAATACGTTCTGACGTATAGCCTGGGCCAACGAGATTCAGAGGTGGGGCAAATCACGCTGGAGGAGTGGTCTCAGATCAGGGACCTATGCACCCTTCTGCACAGTTTTGAAATGGCGACGAAGATGTTTAGTGCTGACGATGCCATTATCAGCATGACTATTCCGGTGATTTACATGCTGGAGCACATGTTAAACAGAATTCGGAGTCAGGTGGTGGCACAAGAGGAGGTGGAGGAAGTAGAGGAGGAGGAGTTGTATGCGGAAGGGCTAACATCTGCAAGGTCCAGACGGTCGGCAGCACCAGGGCGGCAGGCATGTGAGGGTGGGGGAGATGATTTTACCAGGGCGCATGGTAGCAGCCAAACTAGTGAGGAAGGTGCAGGAGCCCAGGAAGAAGTGGAGGACGAACTGATGGAAGACTCATCAGATGAGGGAGACCTTGATCACATTTCTGTTGTGCGAGGTTGGGGGGAGAGGACAGAGGAAGGAAGCATGATTGTTACCTCGCCACCAACACAACAGGGACTTGGTGCTCCTGGATGCGCAACACACATGAGTGCCTTCTTGCTGCACTACCTGCAACATGACCCTCGAATTGTGAGAATTAGAAATAATCCTGACTACTGGGTTGCCACACTGTTAGATCCCCGGTACAAAAGTAAATTTGCAGAAATTATTCCTGCCATAGAAAGGGATGCACGCATGCAGGAGTATCAGCAGAGACTGTTGCAGAATCTTACATGTGCTTTTCCACAAAATACCAGTGGTGCACGTAGTGAATCTCACAGTTCCAACTTGCCAACCGTGGTCTGTATGGAATTGTTCAATAAAGGGCCCAAAATTAAGATAACATAGATGGGAGAGGTCTCTATGAATAGGAATTCCTAAGTATTTGATACCCTGTGAGGGCCAGGCAAAGGGAAAGTTGGACTGGATGGAATCCTATATGGATTTAGGGAGGGAGACATCGAGGGCCTCAGACTTCGCTGCATTGATTTTAAAATTTTACCATGTAACAAAGTGATCTATTTCAGCCATAACAGCAGGGATGGATATATGTGATTGAGTGATATATACTAGGACATCATCAGCAAATAGAGAGCACTTGTACTCGGTGCCTCCCACCTCAATCCACCTAATATTGGGGTTATGGCGAATTGATGAGAGCAGGTGCTCCGTCACTAGGATGTATAAGAGAGGGGACAGAGGACATCCCTGCCTTGTCCCATTGGTGATTGTGAAAGGTGATGAAAATGTTCTGACGCACCCCCTGGGCCTTGGGACACCCGGAGCCGGACCCTTTTTGGTGGATGCTGGTGGTTGTAGTCTTCGTGGCGGCGATCCGGTTCCGTGGCTCAGGGCGGTCAAACCAGTGGCGGAACTATTTATGTGGTTTTGATGTTTAAATGTCCAACTACGCCACCCGTGGATTGCGGTCAGAGTGAACCGCCGCTACAGGGCAGACCGCTAAGGCTGGTGTTGTGGGTGCAGCAGAGCGTAGCATAACTCCCCACGGGAGGAGTATAGCCTCAGGGCAGTGTATGCGGAGGATGGGGGTGATGGTGCAGGGCAGCAGCAGTAACGACACGGAGTCAGTGATGCAGTTCAGGGCCTTTACTCACAGTTCTTATTATCCAGACCACGTCTGCAGGTAACGGCTGCCCACGTCGTACTGTGCTCACCAGGTGAGGGGCTCAGACAACTCCCAGATAACTTTGGAGCGCTTCACAGGACCCCCTTTGTGTGTCCTTTGTCTGGCCTTTCTTACCAACACTTCTGTCCGGCTGCCTCGGGCCTCCTCTTGGTAAACTTGGCGCCAGTTTCCCTGACCCTATGTGGTGCCTTCCTAGCGGGTGTAGCGAGGGGCTGCGCCACATAAAATGTCAGAGCCTCCGGTTTCTAGCTGAGGGTCGTTTCCTGCCTCCACTAGTTCGGGGACCGGTCTCCCCCTTTGGCCTGACCCCTCCACGCAGGTGGATTCGGGCGTGCGGTGGCGACTCGCCCGTCCGCACCCCTGGGATCCCTTCATTCCTCGTTCCTGGAGCCTTCTCCGCTCCTCTTCCTTCCTTCTCCCTCTTGCAGGCCTGGGCCTCTGTTACTAGGCCCGCCTCCGGAGCAGAGCTCATGCAGAGCCCCTGCTCCCTGCCACTTCTGCTCAGACTTCTCTGCACTGAACTAAGATGGTGCCCACCTTTTATACTCCCTTCTCAATGCACCCAGGAACTGCTTCCTCCCTGCTCCTGCACTGCAGGGTTCCCCTTCCTCAGTGTTCCCTCCCCCCACTCCAGCCAGGGACAGGGACTGTCGTGCCCATCTCAGGGGCATATTGGTCACCCTGCCCCACGGCAATGTGGTGTAATGCATGCAGGTGTCGGGTCCTGATCCACACTCCATCCTTATCTGAGAGTGAGATATCACACCTCTGGGTGAGGTGCAATACGTCTGTAGCAACCGAGCCCTCGGTGCTACAGTTCCATTTATCTTCAGCCTAGGTGACGTATTGTGATACAGGGCCGTGATTTTGGCTATAAAAGGGTCCCCTAGACCCCTACCCCAAGCTTTTTAAGAGAATCATATATGGCGTGCCAGGAGACTCTATGGAATGCTTTCTCAGCATCCAACGAGAGTATCTACTTACAAATTTTTAACTGCATCTAGCCCAGGAAATACTTTGTGCCTAGTAGCAGTGTCTGCTAGTCAGCGGATTATCCCGGCTGTTAAGCAAGCTACACCACCTGTAGTTTGGACACTTAATTTTTTCAAAGGAAATGCTTCGGGACCACGGGATACTTAGTGAAGAGCATCAGGAGGCACCCCAAGGCATAGGGGCTGGGACTGGCACTAGGATGCCTTGCGGTGGACAGCCGAGCTCGATCCTTATAAAAGCTTTTTAACTGCAGCAGCTTTAGTGGACGCTACTGGAGCTGGAATTACGCGGCTGCTGGCATGAGACTTGCCCTCCAATAGATCCTTGTAAATGGATTTAAAGTGTATTCATTCAAATTAGAGGGACAATTTAAATTAAAAAGCTTAGAGCTGCCTCCACCACAGGGGGGCTCTCTCGACCCACCAGCGGACAGGCACCAGTATTGGGAGAGGGGGGCTGGCCGTCAGGGTTCACCGCGGCTCTGGCACAAACCCGGCGACACGGAGGTGGCACGGGCAGGAGCGGACTGGCCGTCTCGGCTTCTCACTTTTTGGATTTTAGAAGGGCATGACATGCCTATATCTGTGTCTCCCCCTCCTTTTACTCCTCCACCTCTTTTCTTTTCGCATGACTATATGTACTTGTCATTTTTCCATGTGTTAGTTGTGTCTTCTGAGCAGTTTGTCAGCTTTTGGACACCTTTGAAGGTGTTTTCTATGTGTTTCTATGTGTTTTTGTTTGCCTGCCATTGGTTTTAACGGTGTTCGAAGGTGTTCGACGAACAGTTCGACGAACAGTTCGGCGAACACACGGGTGTTCGATGAACCGAACCGAACTCGAACACTACGGGGGTGGCTCAACACTACTTGAGACCTCAGCCCCCGGACAAATTGTTCTTTTAGGATTTTACTCTCATTAGTTATGCTAATTGGACTAACCTGTTTTAGAGCTCGCAGGGCCCCTTGTAAACGGCAGGCATAGTCCCGAACGCTGTCCTCCGGTTTCTGAGAGCATTGGTAGAACCTCATCTGGAGGTCTGCTTCAGTACGGTCCTCAAAGGCAGTCTGTAACTTTTTGAAAATTGCGGACACTGATTCCTGGTCTGCGGCCGACCAAGTCTCTACTTCTCTCTCCGCAGCACCAGTCAATTGTCCCACAACAACTGCAGCTCTTTGTTTGCCGGTCATAGAATACATGTCCAGGATGCTGCATATTTTGCGCTTGAATCCAGACAGGGTGTCTGGCTTGCCGTTGTACTGGGGAATCCACTTTGCTCCGGGCATGTAAGGTAAAGTCAATGGTACGATAGGGGTTGGTGATGGAGCGGCTGTTCCGTCCTGTGCGGCGGCGGCTGCGGGTGCATCATCGGGGCTGCCAGCCTGGGGCGCGGCGTCGGGTTGTTGCTGCAACATCTTGACACCCCCCTAGTGAACCGTGGCCTACCTTCCTTCTGTAGGCCGCAGCTCCGCAGGTGACGGTCTTCTGGTAGGACCTTGCGTCGCTTACGTTCCATGTCAGAGCGTTCGCTGGGGCATCCTGCCAGGACCTGTCGCTGCGTCAGTGCGAGGGCGTGTCCTCGACTTCGCGCGCTTCCAGCAGTTACACCCCTTTTCTTCCCACGGGACGACCGGAAAGATGGCGGCCAGTGGCGGGAAACTCCAGAAAATGGCGGGAAAAGTTTCACCACTGAGTTTTACAGTCTTTTAAGGCGCACAGTACCCGGTGGCAAAGGGCAAAACTCCTTCCGTTGCCGCGGGCACGTAATCCTGTTCGTGACGCCAGTTAGAGAGATGTGGCGCCCAGGGTATGGGGACTACTCGGCGCCCGGGCCTTAATGCCCGGTCTTGGGGGATGTCGCGGTGGTCGGCTCCCAGGCCCGTACCCTGTGGTCTCTCTTAAAAAAGGGGAAAATAAAATGTCAAAGTTCGTGACGCCACCTGTGGTGTCTGGTGAGGATCACCAGCGCTGCGGCAGTCCACTGAGGCCGGTGTTACGGCAGCTTTGATGGTGTAGCTCCCCACAGGTGGAGCTGGGCCTCAGGGCAGCGATGTTTGATAAGGTGCACGATATGGCGGTGACCCAGCCGGGTCCAAGGAAGAACAGGGGACACACACACACATGGTTTGCTTATGTACCTTTTACTGGTGGAAATGCAGGTACCGTCCGGAGCACTGTAGGGTGAGGGGTGCACTGCAGGACTCTCCCCAGTGAGCAGGTATAGGGCCTCCTGTTTCTTCACCTCTTAGTGTTAGTCTCTGGCCTGCCTGGAGCTAGGCCTAACTTAGTCTGTGTTCTGCACCGGCTGATCCTGTGGTAGGGCCTTCTGTTGGAGTACACACTCCCTGGTATATGGGGCCTCTGTAACTCCTGACCCTGGTATAACAGTCAGCGTTTGGTATTCCTGGGACCTGTAGTTCGCCAGGGGTTCTGGTTGTCTTCTGCTGGGTATAAAGAATCCCTGAAGACTCGGACACAGTGTCCGGGATATGGTTTCTGGGGTGAGCTGGTAAGGCTCCTCTGCCCCCAATGCTACTCACTCCTCTAGCCTTCGGCCTACTAGGGCCCTCACTAGGCTATACACACTGGCAGTTAGTTGGCTGCCTCTTCTGCTGCTCTCTGAGCGTCAGCAATGCTCCTAGCTCACTTAACTCGAGCTTCTTGAGTCTGACTGAGCTCCACTGCAGACTGACCTGTTTCTCTGTGTCTCACTCTGCAGGAACTGGCTGTGGACTCCAGACTGTTTGGTCTCCACTAACTTCCTGAGGAGAACTTACTCACAGACTCTCTCCTTTTGTGTCTGAGCAGAAACTGCTGAATCACTGTCTGGGCTGCCTAACTCCACCATCCCTATCCAGGCTCCCTCTGGTGGTCTGAGGTGGAAGGTGGAGGTGTGTGTATGCTCTGAGGGCCTCTTGTGGAGAAAACCTGAAATGCACCCCTCCAGGATCTGTGACTCCATGCACAGCAGGGCGTCACATATCTTCCCCCAGGTCCCTAAGACTTTTTTTAAATACCTTCTGCTGTTGATAATGCCTGTGAGCGACGCTATCACTGGCTGCAGCTGGCTCTGACATCTGCTGATGTCACGACAAGTGCTGGCAGCAGCCGGGGGTCACGATCTTCCTTGTTCCAGGTGGATGCCAGGATGTGGGCGGGGTTACTCCCCTGCATCACACCAGGCATCCACCGCGCGCTCTGCCTCTCCCCATTCATTGGGAAAGAGCGCAGTGGATGCCAAGTGTGACGCGGGGGATAACCCCGCCCACAACCCAGCAGCCACCACGGGGACCCCAGTGCTGAGTCACCCCTCACTTGTCATGACATCGTCGCTGGGGTCACGTGATGCCTGTGAGCGGCCACCGATAGCGCCGCTCACAGGCATTATCAACAGCAGAAGGTATTTACAAAAAGTCTTAGGGACCTGGGGGGTGATACATGGGGGGGTAATCTAAAGTACCGCACAACCCCTTCAAAGTGCTTTTCTCTGCCATCAGACCTCTACTATGGGCCATACAAGTATGTATAGATTTACTTTTCTATACCCTGTATGGCCATAGTAGAGGTCTGATATTGCCCAGGGGGGGTGACAGATTCCCTTTAACTTTTAGCAATCTAGCAGAGAAGAAAGATGAAATAGCGGACAGTTGACGCGCCCCCTGGGTCTTGGGGTACTCGGTGCCGGGCCGGTCGTTGCTTGGGGAGATGTCACAGTGGCGGTGACCTGGTCCGTGACCCAGGGTGGTCAGTAAAAAGGGGGATTTTATAGTTTTTATGTATGCAATTCGTGACGCCACCTGTGGTATGCGGCTATTGGTAGCCGCCGCTGCAGCGCAGGTCCTCTGAAGCTGGTGTTTAATGCAGCAGAGTTGGTTTGGCTCTCCACAGGTAGAGCTTAGCTCCAGGGCAGTGTAGATGTTGTAGTGAAGTAGATGATGCTGGGCGGTATAGTGCAGGGGTGATGACGCAGATAATAATTAGTCCACAACTCAATGGCGGTTTCCTCTTATGTTTACTTGCAGTGATTAGGCAGACCGGGACATGGGTGCTGGCTAGAAGTGGAAGTCCGGGCACCCTGGAAGCAAGTAAGGAGTCCATGTCGCCAGGTGGAGTTGTAGGCCTTCCCTTTTGCACTAATCTCTCTGGCCCTGCTGCTTGTAGCTGTGCTGTGACCCTCGTCCCTGAGTACAACGTCCTTGTGCTCACTCGTATGGCAGGCAGCTTGGGCCCTGCTGATGCATCGCTCCCACGTGGCGGTGCTGGGCCCTGCGGTGCTGCTGAGCCTCTGGGGGTCTGGTGGGGCCTGGAGACCTGCAGTCTCCTGCCCTCTGGTTTCTGCCGCTGGGCCTTCGGTGCCCCACAACCTCGGACTCCGGTGTCCGGTTCTTCCGTGCTCCTAACCTCAGGAGTGAACTGTCGCACAGCTCCACTCCCTAGGTCTTTCTTCTTCAATGTCCTAACTTCAACTCCTCTCACTAACTCTTACTAACCCCGCCTCCAGATCCCAGTTGCAAAGGGGAGGAGCTCACCTTGCTGGTCTGGAGCCAGGAACATGTTGCATGTTAGTATACCTGACTAGGGGACCCCTGCTTGCTTCTAGGCATGGCATCACCTCTTGCGAGGGAGGCAATGCCACTCTGGCAACCGGACTCCTAGGGTTCCACATTCCCCCCTAGTTAACTTCAGTACTCCCGGACTGAGGATACCTTTTAAAATTAACAGTCAACAATTCACATTACAAACAGTATAACAAGTCAAAAATTACAAAAACCAAACTAGAATTGAAAACAGTCATTGCAGTGCTTAGTCTTTACACCACAACCCGGGTAACCGAAATTTGGCTGGTGGGAACCGCATCAACCCACTTTGTGTATCGTCCCTGGGCGTGGCTTCAGGGCACTCTTTCGGTGGGCCTGGTCTTCAGCCACGCCTGAGGTTTATTTTCTAGGCCAATTAGCAACTATACCCAACATTGTCCTGACCACACCTAGTCCTGTGGACCAATTGTCCATAAATGTAACAAATATATATATATCCAGGATTATTTAATGGTTACAGCTATATAGCATACACTTTAGTTCCTCCAGCGGGCTGGGAGCTGACCTTTAGTACTCCGGGTCGATCTACGTAGTACATTTGTTGTCACTGACCTACCCTGGTCCCTAGTGTCTACCCCTGGTGTGGTGGGTTCAGTGTGAACTACACTACAGGTAGTCTGAGGTAACACTGGTAGGCTGGGTAATCTCCTACAAATTCTTTGGCTCACCCTGGGTACGATAGGTTCACTGCTAGCAGAGGGTAGATTCTCCTGATCTGCTGCTGATGAAGCATCTGTCTCTGAGGTCAATGGTCTTCCGGATGTTCTGGAGCCTCTGCAGCTTCCGGTGAGGCCGCTTGGAGAAAGGTTAGGACAGGCACCGCAATGGCTTTGGTCACCTGCGTCCAAGACCGGGGAAATTCTCCGAGGACTGTCTGGACCGTTTCCTCCACTTTTTCTGTGGGTCGAGGCTGCATTGATCTTCTTCTGTGTGTTTCAACTGTTCAGGACATATCTTCAAGTGATCTCTTGAGACTACTGCTGAAGTTTCCCCTCCATCTTTGCTGATGAGGCACACCTTGGTCTTATCGTAATTTGAGGGTAGGACGGTGTATGGCTCAACCTCCCACTGGTCATCTAACTTGTGTACTCATCTTTTCCTCTTAAGTACCAGTTCTCCAGGTGATAAGGGAACGGCAGGTGTGTGCTGATTATAAGTTTTCTCTTGCTTCTGTCTCGCCTGGGACAAACTCAACACATTCTTGCACCTTGCGGTATTGTTGCTGCCACTCTGTATCGCAATCTGCATCTGGTGATGTCGTCTCTGATGTTAAAACTCACATGTCTAAGTCAATGGGTAGCTTACCAGGTATTGCTCTCATCAGGTAAGCGGCGGGTGTACAGTTGGTGGAGTTCACCGGGATGTGGTTATATAGGTCCATCAAATCTGGTAACTTCTCTGGCTATAGGCTACGTTCTTCAAGGGGCAAGGTCTTCAACAGGTCGATTACCACCTGGTTCATCTTCTCACACAACCCATTGGTCTGGGGATGATACGGCGTCGTCCTTATTTTCTTGCAGCCGTACAAGTTACAAAATTCCTAGAACACCTCTACTTCAAAGGCTGGACCTTGTTCGGTAAGCACCCATTCAGGGTAACCGTGCGGGCGACAAAAGTGCTGTTGGAATGCTTTGGCTGCCGTCTGAGCCGTCTGGTCCTTCACTGGCACTACTACCAAGAACCGGGAGTAGTGGTCTGCTATGGTGAGAGTGTAGACATAGCCTGACCGGCTTGGGGCTAGCTTCACGTGGTCCAAGGCTACCAGTTCAAGTGGTTGTTTAGTGATTATGGCCTGCAGGGGAGTCCTCTGGCTGTCACGGTCTTTCCGTCTCAGGTTGAATGGACCACATTCTTGACACCATCTCTCGATTGCTTTCCTCATGCCAACCCAGTAGAATTGCTCACGTAGCAGGACATCCAACTTGTTCCACCCGAAGTGTCCTGCTCCATCATGGTACGCTTCTAAGACCATTGGCGCATCCTGCCTCGGGACTACCACCTGCCCGACCAGTGCATGTGTCCGGGAGTAGAGATGAGCGGTGTTCGACTCGAACTGTTCGCCAATCTCAAATTCGAGCTGTTTTGGGCGGTGTTCGAGCCGTTCGACGAACACGAACGATTTGAAAAAAATCCGGCTGTTCGAGGTTATGTTCGATAACTGTTTGTGCACCAAAATCGTAACTGGATTTTTTCAAAGTAATGCTGTTAATCTATGTTAATACACAGTTTGAGTGTACAGTGGGTGGGGGGAGGGGCAGGGGATGGATCTCTACAGAAATAATGAAGATCTCCATTTTTTTTTTCTTTCCCGCATTTACAGTGGGGAGGTGCAGTCTGTCAGCCTATCAGCAGCGCACACACGCAGCGAAGTGCTTTTTTTCACACAAGCAAGGGCATGTGTCATTGGCTGTGTATGTCACATGTCCTTGCCCTATAAGACCCAGCCATTTTCCACGTCGCCACCATTTTCTCACTGCTGCAGCTGAGAGTTAGACTGCACCGCTGCTGCTGTGGGTGCTATACTTTCTAACTGTGGAATTGCAAGCGAATTTGCTCTTAAATAGACAGATAGGTTGGGAGTAGGGACTAGTTGTAATTGCAGCGCTTTTGAGGGCTAGGTTACAGCATTTCCTAGGACTTTTTGCCAGGCAGGTCTGTTTTAGTGCTATGCAAGTGTTTTTCACAGCATTTGGCTAAATCTAGCTAAGCGAATCCTTTTGGGCCTCTTGCAGTGTGTGTTAGTCAGTGGAATAGCCTATCTGTGTTGCAAGCTACACCACCTGTGTATGTAATACAAATTTTTTACTGCACCTAGCCAAGTGAAACCTTTTGGGCATAGTAGCAGTGTGTGGTACTCAATCTATTAGGCCATCTATACTAAGCTCCACCATCTTTGAAATTAATAATAATTTTTAGCTGCATCTAGCCTGAAAAATAATTTTGGGCATAGTAGCAGTGTGTGGTACTCATTGAATTAGGCCATCTATACCAAGCTCCACCAGCTTTGAAACTAATAATAATTTTTAGCTGCATCCAGAGCGGAAAATAATTTTGGGCATAGTAGCAGTGTGTGGTACTCATTGTATTAGGCCATCTATACCAAGCTCCACCAGCTTTGAAATTAATAATAATTTTTAGCTGCATCTAGCCCGGAAAATAATTTTGGGCATACTAGCAGTGTGTGGTACTCATTGTATTAGGCCATCTATACCAAGCTCCACCAGCTTTGAAATTAATAATAATTTTTAGCTGCATCTAGCCCGGAAAGTAATTTTGGGCATAGTAGCAGTGTGTGGTACTCATTGTATTAGGCCATCTATACCAAGCTCCACCAGCTTTGAAATTAATAATAATTTTTAGCTGCATCTAGCCCGGAAAATAATTTTGGGCATAGTAGCAGTGTGTGGTACTCATTGTATTAGGCCATCTATACCAAGCTCCACCAGCTTTGAAATTAATAATAATTTTTAGCTGCATCTAGCCCGGAAAATAATTTTGGGCATAGTAGCAGTGTGTGGTACTCATTGTATTAGGCCATCTATACCAAGCTCCACCAGCTTTGAAATTAATAATAATTTTTAGCTGCATCTAGCCCAGAAAATAATTTTGGGCATAGTAGCAGTGTGTGGTACTCATTGTATTAGGCCATCTATACCAAGCTCCACCAGCTTTGAAATTAATAATAATTTTTAGCTGCATCTAGCCCAGAAAATAATTTTGGGCATAGTAGCAGTGTGTGGTACTCATTGTATTAGGCCATCTATACCAAGCTCCACCAGCTTTGAAATTAATAATAATTTTTAGCTGCATCTAGCCTGGAAAATAATTTTGGGCATAGTAGCAGTGTGTGGTACTCATTGTATTAGGCAATCTATACCAAGCTCTACCAGCTTTGAAATTAATAATAATTTTTAGCTGCATCTAGCCCGGAAAATAATTTTTCTTCCCAATAGTGGTAGCAATAGAAATATGGGGCGCGTGCCAGGCTAACAAAAATATACACTTCATAACAAAAAACACCAGCCTAGCGCACTGCATTAATAAGATGGCATTATCGTCTCTCCCAGTGCTAGGCCTACTACGCCGGCTATCATTCCTGTGCCTAAAACACAATATATGGGTCTGCGCTAGCCACGATGCTGAGGGGTCTAACGCTGCTGCTAACGCTTTATCACAATTCAATTGGCAGATTTTCACAGAGCTCCTCCCCAACGCCCACGCATCGGGCAACAATTGCCCACCCTCCCTATGGGATCTAGTGGCGAATAGTTGATGCCATTAATCAGAGAGTCAGTTGCCCCGTCGACGTGGCAAGCATACGGTAAGGCATGGGTTGACCAATGTGAACAAGCCAGATTACAAGTCACCATAGAATTTCTCCACCAGCTAATGATGAGGGGCATATCAGGGGCGTCAGCGCAGCGGTGTCTGACCGGAGTAGCATTTCACTTCCAACTACTGAATTGGGGAGATGTGACAAAGAGATTCATAATCAGACAATCCATAAAAGGGTGGAAAAGGGCTCAGCCAACTCAGGAGTGTAGATGTCCCGTCCCGTGTCACTAAAGCTGATTTCTCACATCATATCCCTAACACCATTAACATGACACTCACAATTTGAAGCAACACTACTGTCTACTGCATTTGCGATCGCCTTCTTCGGGGCGCTATGCATAAGCGAATTAGTCCCTCAATCCAAAACTACCACCAGTGGAGGCTTATTGCACCAGGACGTAGTCATAGCCAATAATGCAATACGTCTACGCATAAAATTGAAAACGGTTCCAGCGGGCAGGGGCACTTGGGTACTTATACAACCCACAAACGGTACACTGAGTCGGGTAAAAATAGTAAAAACATATATAACCATCAGATCACAAAGTAATTTCTTCCTATCACACATTGATGAAACGCCATTATCAAGATACCAGTTCCAAGCTATATTTAATAAATGCCTAACATCGGCAGGGAACCACCCCAAAGATTACAGGACACACTCATTCCGCATAGGCGCGGCCATGGAAGCAGCAAGAGCAGGACTGTCAGAAACGGAAGTTCAGAGGATAGGGAGATGGCGATCCACGTGTTGGGCGAGATACATAAGACCGGACTTGTTATCCTAACGTGGTTTGTTTCTTTTACAGGTGATGCTAAGCCAACAGTGTGGGTGATAGGCCACTCGTATATATATTGGGCAGAAAAAAGGGCGAAAGTCCGCCCAGGCGGGAGGAAATTAGAGTTTCATAACACATATTTCAACTGGAGATGTATTAGAGGCCTGCAATGGCCACAGGTACTAATGGAGGTAATCAAGGTAGGGAGAGAGGCAAGAGGTCCAGTCATCTTATTCATACAGGCCAGGGGAAACGACCTAGTTCATCGCAAGAGCACATAACTAATGGGAATAATGAAACTAGACACTGAGCGCTTCAGAGAATTTTTCACAAAACTATGGTCTAAAACTAAGTATGGTCAGAGATTGTGCCGATAGCGGTATGGCAAGGTGCGCGAGACATCACGGCCATCGAATGGACAAGGCGGGTAATAAATATTCGGATGGCAAAATTTAGAAGAGACAGAGGCGGAGTAGTGATACGACACCGACAACTGGAAGGAGATAAAGCAGGCCTCATACGGCCCGACGTTGTTCACTTAATGGATATTGGACTAGACATATTCCTGTCAGGACTCCAGGACGGAGTGGAACAAGCGTTAAGAGTGATGGATGGGGGTCAGAGTCCTGCATACGAGTACACAGGATCCTCCGTGGCCTGGAAATAGAAAGGACATGTTGGAGAGTTACACTTGTTGGCCAACTTGCCGGTGTGGAGACACAGGGCATGCTGCAACAAGCTGAATTATTTTAGAAATAAAATGCCTTTCTAATGGAATGAGTATAAAGAGTTAATAAAGCTGTGACCGATCCTCACCCATCCAGTTGTAAGAGTTACATTCTTGTATTGTCAAGGAAAGGGGGGCGGTAGGGGGGCTGAGCGTCTGGGTTTGGTTGGGGGTCCCCAGAGTCTGCCTAGGCTAGATGCAGTTAAAAATTCTTATTAGATACACAGGCGGTGTAGCTTGCTTCAGAGCTTGGCTACTACGCTGACTAACAGACACTGAAGCTTTGGAGCAGACCTCTGAGTAAACAGCTCTTCAGACTCAACCATCTGTGTTACCCCAAGCCATAGTGTATGTAGTTTCTTACGGTTAAAAGGGGGGGGGGCGACCCAACCCACCTGGAATTGACAATGCCAACGTCACGTAAAACACAGCAAGGGAACTCCAAAAAGAGTCTCCATTTTTTCCAAAAATTGTGGCACAGACCCCACTTAAGTGGCATCAATTGCCCCAGAGTTGCATAAAAAGGTTGGTGAGGTGATTTTACCAAATCCTCAAGCTTTTAGTCTCCCCAGGATGACACAGGGGTAGAAAAGTCCTTGCGGATCCATGATTTGTTCATCTTTATGAACGTGAGTCTGTCTACATTCTCAGTGGACAGCTGAGTACGCTTATCTGTCAGCACACCACCATAAGCGCTGAACACACGTTCAGAGAGAATGCTGGCTGCAGGACATGACAAGATCTCCAAGGCGTGAGTGGTGAGCTCCGGACATTTTTCCAGATTAGAAGCCCAAAATGAGCAAGGGTCCAGTGACACAGTCATGGCTTCGATGTTCACTTGGAGATTCTCCTGTACCATCCTCTCCAAGCGTTGACTATGTGTCAGACTTCTTGTCTCCTGTGGCCTTGCAAAGGATGGTCTAAAAAGTGGTGAAACGGTTCCATAAAATTGCTGTTACCAGCAGATACTGTGTTACTGTTACGGTTTGAGTGATAAAGACTCGACCGTCCCACGGTTGGCACATTAGAACTGTGAGATTCACTACGTGCACCACTGGTGTTTTGAGGAAAAGCACATGTAAGATTCTGCAACAGCCTCTGCTGATACTCCTGCATGCGTGAATCCCTTTCTATGGCAGGAATTATTTCGGCAAATTTACTTTTGTACCGGGGATCTAAGAGTGTGGCAACCCAGTAGTCGGGATTACTTCGAATTCTGACAATCCGAGGGTCATGCTGCAGGTAGTGCAGCAAGAAGGCACTCATGTGTCTTGCGCATCCAGGAGGACAAAGTCCTAGTTGTGTTGGTAGCGAGGTAAGAATCATGCTTCCTTCCTGTGCCCTCTCCCCCCAACCTCCCACAACAGAAATGTGATCAAGGTCTCCCTCATCTGATGAGTCTTCCATGCCCATCGCCAGTTCATCCTCCACTTCTTCCTCGGCTCCTGCACCTTCCTCAACAGTTTGACTGCTACCATGCGCCCTGGTTAATCCCTCTCCCCCAGCCTCCCATGCCTGCCGCCTTGGTGCTGCCGACCGTCTGGACCTTGGAGATGTTATCCCTTCGGCATATGACTCCTCCTCTACTTCCTCCACCTCCTCTTGTCCCACCACCTGACTCCAAATTCTGTTTAACGTGTGCTCCAGCATGTAAATCACGGGAATAGTCATGCTGATAATGGCATCGTCAGCACTAAACATCTTCGTCGCCATTTCAAAACTGTGCAGAAGGGTGCATAGGTCCCTGATCTGAGACCACTCCTGCAGCATGATTTGCCCCACGTCTGGATCTCGTTGGCCCAGGCTATACGTCAGAACGTATTGCACCAGGGCTTGTCGGTGCTGCCACAGTCGCTGCAACATGTGCAGAGTTGAATTCCACCGTGTCGGCACATCGCATTTCAGCCGGTGAACTGGCAGGCCCAACGACTTCTGTAGAGATGTAAGTCGTTAAGCTGCGGGATGCGAATGGCGGAAGGGAGCACACTGCCCTCTGCAGAAAGCCATCTAGTCCGGGATAGTGGGCTAAAAATTGCTGGACAACCAGGTTCAACACGTGAGCCATACAAGGCACGTGTGTGACATTGCCCCGGCGAAGGGCCGCACCCAGGTTTGCAGCATTGTCGCACACGGCCTTCCCTGGTTGCAGGTCCAGTGGAGACAACCATTCATGAAACCGGGTCTCTAGGGCTGACCACAACTCCCCAGCTGTGTGACTCACATTTCCCAGACATTTCAAAGTAAACACCGCCTGATGCCGTTGAGCCCTGCTGCCAGCATAGTAAGGAGGTGTGCAGGATTCCTTCTGCGCAGTTAGAAAGCGGGTGGCATTACCAGACAGGCTTTGGGTGCAGGTGGAAGACCGAGAGGAGGTTGAGGAGGCAGAAGCAGTGGGGGAACTTCTAGATAAAGAGGATTGACGCACAACTCGTGGGGATGGCAAGACTTGGACAGCAGCCCCTTGTCCTGCTGTCACCATAGTTACCCAGTGCCGAGTCAGCGACATGTAACGCCCCTGTCCATGCCTACTCGTCCAAGTGTCTGTGGTGAAATGCACCCTGTCACACACAGAGTTTCTCAAAGAAGCGGTGATGTTGTGTGCGACATGCTGGTGTAGCGCAGGCACACCTTTCTTTGAGAAGTAGTGCCGACTGGGCATCTGGTACTAGGGCACTGTGATGGACATAAGGTCTCGAAAATCCTCTGTGTCCACCAGGCGGAAAGGCAGCATTTCTGTAGCCAACAGCTTGCAGATGGTGAAATTCAACCTCTTAGCTTTGTCATGGCTAGGAGGAAATGATCTTTTACTTGTCCACATCTGAGGGACCGAGGGCTGGCTGTTGTGCTTAGACGGGGTTGAGTAGAGTGTCCCCGGCAAACTGCCAGTCTGTGAGGAAGATGCAGGCGGAAAAGTTAGGTTGCCTTGATCCAAAGGTGGTGCTTCCGATGTCGGAGAGCGCTCAACAACAGCTGGTGTTTCCACTTCCAAATGAAATGATGACCTGCCAATCACACTGGCTGTTGCGGGTAAAGAGGTGGCAGGTCTGCGTCCAAAAACGTGTGACTGCTGTCCCCCCAGTCACAGAGGATGAAGAGGCCCCAGATGCACAAGATGGGGCAGACGGTGGTTGGCCCGCACCGCTAGGCCGCATTGTAGCACAGTGAGCTTCCTAATGCAACTTATGCTTCATATACATGTGACGGTTCATGCATGAAATACTCAAACTATGGATTTTTTGGCCTCTACTTAGCTTTTGGTGACAAATATTACAGATAACACGAGTTGGGTCATCCTTATCGATCTGAAAAAATGCCCAGGCTATGCAAGGCTTAGAGCCCATGCGACCTGAAGAGCCACCACGACTTGTGGTCAGAGGCAGAGTTGTGGTTGAGGATGCAGTTGTTGACGTGCTTCCAGTACTCCGTCTCTGTCCAGGAAGGCGCAACCTAACCTCGTCGTCAATAGCATCCTCCTCCACCTCCTCTGCTGACATCATCGACTGGCTGACTGTGGGTTGACAGTAAGTGGGATCTCCAACCTCGTCATCATCACCCTGTGTGTTCTCACACTCGTCGTCCTCAGAGCCAACCTCTTCCTGCCCTGACCGAAAAGTCAAGTTGTCGCTCCAATCAGGTGTTTGAGTCTCATCATCGTCTTCATCATGGTCTCCACCAACAGGAGTTACAGTTTGGGAACGAGGGTCTACATTATGCTCAGAACCTTCTTCATCTGGTCCTGCATCCGACTCATAAAGATTCTGGGCATCAGTGCAGATCATTTCCTCGTCTGGATTAACAGAAGCTCTGGAGCAGACCTCCGTTTCCCAGGCTATAGTATGAGTAAACAGCTGTGCAGACTCAACCATCTGTGTTACCCCATACTCAGACGGGCAGCTGGAGACTTGGGAGCTGTGAAGAAGCAAGTGCGATTGGGGTGACACCTCTGAGGACTGGAGTATTTGTGATGTTGAAGTTGAGGTGGAGGAGAGCCCACTTGAAGGAGCACTTGATATCCGTTGAAGCACCTGCTGTTTTTGTGCCTCATCTGGAATTTGTAGCGATGGGCGTGTCTATAAGAAAGGGATCGTATCACATTGTCCACTAAAAGAAGTAGACATCTTAGTTTGGCTGGAAGATGGTCTTTCTTCTGCAGATGTTACTCCCCCCCCACCGTGGGGGAGCTCGACCCACCAGCGGACAGGCACCAGTATTGGGTGAGGGGGGCTGGCCATCAGGGTCCACCGCGGCTCTGGCACAAACCCGGCGACACGGAGGTCGCACGGGCAGGAACGGACTGGCCGTGTCGGCTTCGCACTACAGCGTAGTCCCTCTGCCCGCTCGCGCCCGTAACCTCAAAGGGATGCGCAAGCGGCTTTTCTTCCCAGGGCTGTTCCCCGCGCAGAAGGAAAGTGGGGGAGCTCAGGTCGGCCTTCCACTGTACTCCCTTACCTCCCTCGCCCTCTTTCCTTCTTTCCTTCTCCATCTAACCCCTCGGCTCTGTGGTGTCCGCTGTCCCTCCAGCTCTCTCCTTCTCACAGGTGGACTACCACGTGTATTCACACTGTGGCGAATCTTTTGGGCCCAGGCATAAGAAGTTGTCGAGGTAATGGATAATATGTGCCCCCTTAGAAACGTCCGTTACAACCCATTCGAGGAAGCAACTAAACGCCTCAAATAGTGAGCAGGATCTGGACCACCCCATGGGCAAACAGCGATCTATATAGTATGCTCCTTCCCAGAAGCAGCCCAATAGGTGGACACTATTCGGAGGCACAGGTAGTAAGTAACCGGAACGCCGCATCAATGTCTGTTTTGGCCATTAGGGTGACCCTTCCCAACTTCTTGATCCGCCTGATTGCCTTGTCAAAGGATGTACAGTATATACTACTGTACTTGGTTCCGCGTCGATGTTGTCGTTTACTGACCTGCCCCTTTGATATGCCAAATGGTGGATTAGTCCGAATCTATTGGGTTCCGTTTTTGGCACAACTCACAACGGGGATACCACTATGTCTTGTAAGGAAAGTGTTCTGAATGGAACCGCCATTCTACCTAAAGTTATTTCTTTTTTTAATTTTCTTGTCACGACGTCTGGGTGTTGGTAGGCTGATTTTAGATTTTTACTCCAGCCTTTCTTGATTTTAGAAGGGCATGACATGCCTATATCTGTGTCTCCCCCTCCTTTTACTCCTCCACCTCTTTTCTTTTCGCATTACTATATGTACTTGTCACTTTTCCATGTGTTAGTTGTGTCTTCTGAGCAGTTTGTCAGCTTTTGGACACCTTTGAAGTTGTTTTCTATGTGTTTCTATGTGTTTTTGTTTGCCTGCCATTGGTTTTAACGGTGTTTGACAGTGTTCGACGAACAGTTCGACGAACAGTTCGGCGAACATACCGGTGTTTGACGAACCGAACCGAACCCGAACACTACGGGGGTGGCTCAACACTATCCGGGAGTTGATGCTTCTTCGACACAGCTTTCCCTCGTAGATGAACAGTTTGCTCTTCTTCCACAACTGTTGGTTCTCCTGTGGAGAATATGGATCAGGGTGCAAATCAGCTTATGTCAGCAACTCCTTTACCAGGCGGACAGCTGGTCGCTATCCTGCATTTCTGCCCATCCGTGGTGGGGCAATGGGTTGAACGTGTCCTCTCTGTTGGCGGAGCACTTGTCCCTCACAGAGTGGGAGCACTGGGTTATCCCGTGATGAGGGAAAGCGGGTAGCTCTATCTCCTCCAGCTCTTTCGGGTCTTCCTCCCCATCTGGCAAGTTAGGAATCCTGGACAACGCATCAGCATTTGTGTTTTCATGCCCCGCCCAATACTTGGTGGTAAACTCGTAGTTAGACAGTCGGGCCATCCATCGTTGCTCGAGAGCACCAAGCTTCGCAGTCTCCAGGTGCATCAGCGGGTTGTTGTCTGTGAAGACTGTAAATCTGGAGGAGGCGAGGTAGTGTTTGAAGCCCTCTGTTACAGCCCAGACTATGGTTAAAAACTCCAACTTGAAGGAACTATAGTTGTCAGGGTTCCTTTCCGTAGGATGGAGCTTCCTGCTGGCATAGGCAATCACTCTCTCTCTGCCCTGCTGTACCTGGGACAGCACTGCTCCCAATTCCACGTTGCTGGCATCCGTATGGAGTACAAATGGTTGGCCATAGTCGGGGTAGGCCAGGACTTCGTCTCCAGTAAGAGCCATTTTCAGTCGAGTGAAAGATTCGTCTTCTGGTTTACCCCATTTGAATGGAGGTTTCGGGTTCTTGGCCTTCTTGGACTGGCCCACTAAGAGGTCCTGCATGGGTGCCGCTATATTGGTGAAACCCTTGATGAATCTCCTGTAGTAGCCTACCAGCCCGAGGAACTGCCGCACTTCCTTGATAATGGAGGGTCTTGGTCAATCCTTGATCACAGTGACTTTTTCAGGATCTGGTGCTACACCTTCGGCGCTTACCACATGACCTAGGTACTGCACCTTGGGCTTTAACAGGTGGCACTTGGACGGCTTTACCTTCAGGCCATAACCAGATAGGGCTTCGAACACCTCGGGCAGGTGCTTCCGGTGGTCTTCATATGTCTTCGAGTAGACGATTACGTCGTCTAGGTACAGCTGGACGGTTTCGAAGTTTTTGCGTCCTAGGCAACACTCCATTAACCGCTGGAAGGTTTCTGGGGCGTTACAGAGCCCAAATGGCATGCAGTTGAACTCACTGAGGCCCATTGGTGTTGTAAACGCGGTCTTTTCTCTGTCCGACTCAGCCACAGGAACCTGCCAGTACCCACTGGTGAGATCCAAAGTGGAGAAATAGTTAGCTGATCTCAATGCTGCTAATGATTCCTCAATTCTGGGTAATGGGTAGGCGTCCTTATGTGTAATGCGGTTAATCTGCCTGTAATCAACACACATCCTCATTGTACCATCTTTCTTTCTAACGAGAACTAATGGAGCTGCCCAGGGGCTACAACTATCTCTGATAGAGATGAGCGGTGTTCAACTCGAACTGTTCGCCAATCTCAAATTCGAGCTGTTTTGGGCGGTGTTCGAGCCGTTCGATGAACCCGAACGATTTGCAAAAAATCCGGCTGTTCGAGGTTATGTTCGATAACTGTTCGTGCACCAAAATCGTAACTGGATTTTTTCACAGTAATACTGTTAATCAATGTTAATAGACAGTTTCAGTGTAGAGTGGGCGGGGGAAGGGGCAGGGGATGGATCTCTGCAGAAATAATGCCGATCTCCATTTTTTTTTCTTTCCCGCATTTACAGTGGGGAGGTGCAATCTGTCAGCCTATCAGCAGCGCACACACGCAGCGAAGTGCTTTTTTTTCACACAAGCAAGGGCATGTGTCATTGGCTGTGTATGTCACATGTCCTTGCCCTATAAGACCCAGCCATTTTCCCCGTCGCCACCATTTTCTCACTGCTGCAGCTGAGTGTTAGATGGCACCGCTGCTGCTGTGGGCGATATACTTTGTAACTGTGTGAATTGCAAGCGAATTTGCTCTTAAATAGACAGATAGGTTGTAATTGCAGCCCTTTTGAGGGCTAGGTTACAGCAGTTCCTAGCACTTTTTGCCAGGCAGGTCTGTGCCAGTGCTGTGCAAATGTTTTTCACAGCATTTGGCTAAATCTAGCTAAGCCAATCCTTTTGGGCCTCTTGCAGTGTGTGTTAGTCAGTGGAGTAGCCTATCTGTGTTGCAAGCTACACCACCTGTGTATCTAATACCAATTTTTACTGCACCTAGCCCAGTAAAACCTTTTGGGCATAGTAGCAGTGTCTGTTACTCATTGGATTAGCCCATCTGTACCACGCTACACCACCTTTGTATTTAAAAACAATTTTTTACTGCATCTAGCCCAGTAAATACTTTTGGGCCTGTAGCAGTGTCTGTTACTCATTGTAGTAGCCCATCTGTACCAAGCTACACCACCTTTGTATTTAATAACAATTTTTTACTGCATCTAGCCAAGTAAAACCTTTTGGGCATAGTAGCAGTGTCTGTTACTCATTGGTGTTGCCCATCTGTACCAAGCTACACCACCTTTGTATTTAATAACAATGTTTTACTGCATCTAGCCCAGTAAATACTTTTGGGCCTGTAGCAGTGTCTGTTACTCATTGGAGTAGCCCATCTGTTCCAAGCTACACCACCTTTGTATTTAATAACAATTTTTTACTGCATCTAGCCAGCAAATACTTTTGGGCCTGTAGCAGTGTCTGTTACTCATTGTAGTAGCCCATCTGTACCAAGCTACACCACCTTTGTATTTAATAACAAATTTTTACTGCATCTAGCCCAGTAAATACTTTTCGGCCTGTAGCAGTGTCTGTTACTCATTGTAGTAGCCCATCTGTACCAAGCTACACCACCTTTGCATTTAATAACATTTTTTTTACTGCATCTAGCCAAGTAAAACTTTTTGGGCCTGTAGCAGTGTCTGTTACTCATTGGAGTAGCCCATCTGTACCAAGCTACACCACCTTTGTATTTAATAACAATTTTTTACTGCATCTAGCCCAGTAAATACTTTTGGGCATAGTAGCAGTGTCTGTTACTCATTGTAGTAGCCCATCTGTACCAAGCTACACCACCTTTGTATTTAATAACAATTTTTTACTGTATCTAGCCAAGTAAAACCTTTTGTGCCTGTATCAGTGTCTGTTACTCTTTGGAGTAGCCCATCTGTACCATGCTACACCACCTTTGAATTTAATAACAATTTTTTACTGAATCTAGCCCAGTAAATACTTTTGGGCCTGTAGCAGTGTCTGTTACTCATTGTAGTTGCCCATCTGTACCAAGCTACACCACCTTTGTATTTAATAACAATTTTTTACTGTATCTAGCCAAGTAAAACCTTTTGGGCATAGTAGCAGTGTCTGTTACTCATTGTAGTAGCCCATCTGTACCATGCTACACCATCTTTGTATTTAATAAAAAATTTTTACTGCATCTAGCCAAATAAAACCTTTTGGGCATAATAGCAGTGTCTGTTACTCATTGGAGTAGCCCATCTGTACCAAGCTACACCACCTTTGTATTTAATAACAATTTTTTACTGCATCTAGCCAAGTAAAACCTTTTGGGCCTGTAGCAGTGTCTGTTACGCATTGGAGTAGCCCATCAGTACCAAGCTACACCACCTTTGTATTTAATAACAATTTTTTACTGCATCTAGCCCAGTAAATACTTTTGGGAATAGTAGCAGTGTCTGTTACTCATTGTAGTAGCCCATCTGAACCAAGCTACACCACCTTTGTATTTAATAACAATTTTTACTGCATCTAGCCAAGTAAAACCTTTTGGGCCTGTATCAGTGTCAGTTTCTCATTGGAGTAGCCCATCTGTACCAAGCTACACCACCTTTGTATATAATAACAATTTTTTACTGCATCTAGCCGAGTAAAACTTTTTGAGCATTGTAGCAATGTCTGTTACTCATTCTAGTAGCCCATCTGTACCAAGCTACACCACAATTGTATTTAATAACATTTTTTTACTGCAACTAGCCCAGTAAATACTTTTTCACCTGTAGCAGTGTCTGTTACTCATTGTAGTAGCCCATCTGCAGCAGGCTACACCACCTTTGTATTTAATAACAATTTTTTACTGCATCTAGCCAAGTAAAACGTTTTGGGCCTGTAGCAGTGTCTGTTACTCATTGTAGTAGCCCATCTGTACCATGCTACACCATCTTTGTATTTAATAACAATTTTTTACTGCATATAGCCAAGTAAAACCTTTTGGGCATAATAGCAGTGTCTGTTACTCATTGGAGTAGCCCATCTGTACCAAGCTACACCACCTTTGTATTTAATAACAATTTTTTACTGCATCTAGCCAAGTAAAACCTTTTGGGCCTGTAGCAGTGTCTGTTACGCATTGGAGTAGCCCATCAGTACCAAGCTACACCACCTTTGTATTTAATAACAATTTTTTACTGCATCTAGCCCAGTAAATACTTTTGGGAATAGTAGCAGTGTCTGTTACTCATTGTAGTAGCCCATCTGAACCAAGCTACACCACCTTTGTATTTAATAACAATTTTTACTGCATCTAGCCAAGTAAAACCTTTTGGGCCTGTATAAGTGTCAGTTTCTCATTGGAATAGCCCATCTGTACCAAGCTACACCAGCTTTGTATATAATAACAATTTTTTACTGCATCTAGCCGAGTAAAACTTTTTGAGCATTGTAGCAATGTCTGTTACTCATTATAGTAGCCCATCTGTACCAAGCTACACCACATTTGTATTTAATAACAATTTTTTACTGCAACTAGCCCAGTAAATACTTTTTCACCTGTAGCAGTGTCTGTTACTCATTGTAGTAGCCCATCTGCAGCAGGCTACACCACCTTTGTATTTAATAACAATATTTTACTGCATCTAGCCAAGTAAAACCTTTTGGGCCTGTAGCAGTGTCTGTTACTCATTGTAGTAGCCCATCTGTACCATGCTACACCATCTTTGTATTTAATAACAATTTTTTACTGCATATAGCCAAGTAAAACCTTTTGGGCATAATAGCAGTGTCTGTTACTCATTGGAGTAGCCCATCTGTACCAAGCTACACCACCTTTGTATTTAATAACAATTTTTTACTGCATCTAGCCAAGTAAAACCTTTTGGGCCTGTAGCAGTGTCTGTTACGCATTGGAGTAGCCCATCAGTACCAAGCTACACCACCTTTGTATTTAATAACAATTTTTTACTGCATCTAGCCCAGTAAATACTTTTGGGAATAGTAGCAGTGTCTGTTACTCATTGTAGTAGCCCATCTGTACCAAGCTACACCACCTTTGTATTTAATAACAATTTTTTACTGCATCTAGCCAAGTAAAACCTTTTGGGCCTGTATCAGTGTCAGTTTCTCATTGGAGTAGCCCATCTGTACGAAGCTACACCACCTTTGTATATAATAACAATTTTTTACTGCATCTAGCCGAGTAAAACTTTTTGGGCATTGTAGCAATGTCTGTTACTCATTATAGTAGCCCATCTGTACCAAGCTACACCACATTTGTATTTAATAACAATTTTTTACTGCAACTAGCCCAGTAAATACTTTTTCACCTGTAGCAGTGTCCGTTACTCATTGTAGCAGCCCATCTGTAGCGGGCTACACCACCTTTGTATTTAATAACAATTTTTTACTGCATCTAGCCAAGTAAAACCTTTTGGGCCTGTAGCAGTGTCTGTTACTCATTGTAGTAGCCCATCTGTACCAAGCTACACCACCTTTGTATTTAATAACAATTTTTTACTGCATCTAGCCAAGTAAAACCTTTTGGGCCTGTAGCAGTGTCTGTTACTCATTGGAGTAGCCCATCTGTACCAAGCTGCACCACCTTTGTATTTAATAACAATTTTTTACTGTATCTAGCCAAGTAAAACCTTTTGGGCCTGTAGCAGTGTCTGTTACTCATTGGAGTAGCCCATCTGTACGGATAAGCAGCGATACTAAATAACCAATGGTGCACAAGCTTATTGCCTCCATATTGGGCCGAACAAGTGCTGACAAAAAAACAGACACTTCTGGAACTCTTCCCAATAGTGGTAGCAATAGAAATATGGGGCGCGCGCCTGGCTAACAAAAATATACGCTTCATAACAAAAAACACCAGCCTAGCGCACTGCATTAATAAGATGGCATCATCGTCTCTCCCAATGCTAGGCCTACTACGCCGGCTAGCATTCCTGTGCCTAAAACACAATGTATGGGTGTAACGGGTCTGGGAGGCGGAATCTCTGAGCTACTATACAAGGGGGCGGTCCTTGTAAGGGAGCGGGTAGCGACCAGGGAAGACGGGCAGGAAGTCACAGCAGGTGACCGGGACAGTCTCAGAGTGAACGGGCTGGAGGTCACGGCAAGTGACCGGGGCAGTCTCTGGATGAACGGGCAGATGGTCGCGGCAAGTGACCGGGGCAGTCTCTGGATGAACGGGCAGATGGTCACGGCAAGTGACCGGGGCAGTCTCTGAATGAACGGGCAGATGGTCACGGCAAGTGACCGGGGCAGTCTCTGGATGAACGGGCAGATGGTCACGGCAAGTGACCGGGGCAGTCTCTGGGTAAAGGGTTGGTACGACCTGTGGCGGCTGATGATAGACGTGAGCTCCCAGGTGAGCAGGCGAGAGTCTCTGGATGAACGGGTGGTCACAGCATGTGACGGCGGAGCCTCCAGGAAGACTAACAGACAGGCGGCAGATGAGCGCTCCCAGGTGAGCGGGCAGAAGTCACTGGACAGGCAGGTGGTCACAGCACGTGACGGCGGAGCCTCCAGGTAGGCTAGCAGGCAGGTAGCAGATGTGTGCTCCCAGGTGAGCAGGCAAGCTGGTCCATAGACAGACTGACAGGAGTTGGAAGGCAGACCGTCGGACCTCAGGCAAGCAGGCAGGTGGCTGAAGTGCGCTCCCAGGTGAGCGGACAGGCTGGTCCTTAGACAGACTGACAGGAGTAGTAAGGCAGACCGTCGGACCTCAGACTAGCAGGCAGGTAGCAGATAATCAGGCAGGAAAAGACAGCAAGCTGGCAGGAATCTGGCAGGTATCTGGCAGGTAACTGGCAACGGGACCTGAGGGCTGAAGCAGAGTAGTGAACAGTGCAACAACATTGCTCGGGCACCTCCATTTTGGAGGAGGTGCCTTATATATGGTGAAGTCCTCCGGCCATTGGCCGGGGACTCCTTAGGATGGCGCGCGCGGCCCCTTTAAGAGGGAGGGAGAGCGCGCGTGCGCGCCCTAAGCACAGTGGCCGGGAAGGAGCGCGCGCTGCCAGCAGAGCGGGAGGAGGACGCCGGGCACGGAGCAGAGAGGTGAGGGGAACAGCGTCCCTGCCTAGCAGAGGGCAGGGACGCCGGCGCTACAGTACCCCCCCCTTTAGGCCCCCCCTTTTTTAGGCCAGACAGAAATTTAGCTAGGATAAGAGGGGCATGGATGTTCTCCCGGGGCTCCCACGTTCTCTCCTCAGGACCAAACCCCTTCCAATCTACTAGAAAAAAGGTCTTTCCTCTTACCCTTTTGGTGGCAAGAATGTTCTCTACCTCAAACTCGTCCTCAGCAGAAACCGGAGCAGGAGGCGTACCTGTAGACTTGGAAAAAGAGTTAAGTACCACAGGTTTGAGGAGAGATACATGGAAGGAGTTAGGGATCCGTAAGTTGGCCGGGAGTTTCAATTTATAGGCCACCGGGTTGATCTGACTGATGACCTCCAGAGGACCGATGAACCGAGGCCCTAACTTGTAAGAAGGTATCTTGAGTCGGACATATTTAGATGAGAGCCAGACTTTATCTCCAGGACGAAATTGTGGAGGATCCAGGCGTTTTTTGTCAGCGTGTCTTTTCATCCGTTCGGACGACTGAAGGAGTGCGGATCGGGTACTCTCCCAAATGGAGGAAAATTTGCTAACGAGAGATTCCGCAGCCGGGTTGTCCACAGAGGTGGAGACAGGAAAAGGAATCCGAGGATGCTGACCGAAGACTACAAAAAACGGGGATTTGGAGGAGGATTCGCTCTCGTGATTGTTATAAGAGAACTCGGCCCATGGTAGGAGATCCACCCAGTCTGAATGATGGGCATTAACGAAGTGCCGGAGGTAATTGGTCAGGTTCTGATTGATCCGCTCCACTTGACCATTGGACTGTGGGTGGTAAGCGGAAGAGAAGTCCAGGGTGACGTCTAGCAGTTTACAAGTGGCTCTCCAGAAACGTGAGGTGAACTGTACCCCACGATCCGACACGATGTGGAGGGGCAGGCCATGAAGACGGAAGATGTGGTGGATAAAGTCTTTAGCCAGCTCGGGTGCAGACGGGAGGGCTGGCAGGGGAATAAAGTGAGCCATCTTGGAAAAGCGATCAGCGACCACCCAAATGACCGTACAACCGGCGGAGACGGGGAGATCAGTTATGAAGTCCATAGCAATATGCTGCCAGGGGGCAGCAGGCACAGGAAGCGGAAGGAGGCGACCGGCTGGCAGGTGTCTCGGGACTTTGTTGCGGGCGCAGGACACACAGGCAGAAACAAAGTCTATTACGTCCTTGTGCAGGGTAGGCCACCAGTAGTGCCGGGCAATAAGCTGGAGGGTCTTTTTCTGACCGGCGTGGCCAGCTAGTTTAGACGAATGGCCCCAGTGTAGGATCTTCTTCCGATCAGGTACTGAAACAAACGTCTTACCGGGAGGGAGACGATTTAAACTCACGGGAGCCACCTGCATTACTCTGGCGGGATCGATGATATGTTTAGGTTCTTCCTCGAGATCGGACACCAGAAAGGATCGGGACAAGGCGTCTGCTTTGACGTTTTTGTCAGCCAGGCGAAAATGAAGAACAAAATCAAAGCGAGCAAAAAACAAGGACCACCGGGCTTGGCGCGGGTTAAGTCTCTGGACATGCTGGAGGTAAGCCAAGTTCTTGTGGTCAGTGTAAATTATTACCGGGTGAAGAGCCCCCTCGAGTAGGTAACGCCACTCCTCCAACGCCAGCTTGATGGCCAATAACTCTCGGTCTCCTATGGAATAGTTGCGCTCAGAAGAGGAGAAGAGTTTGGAGAAGAAGCCACAAGTTACCATTCTCCCGGAAGATGATTTTTGAGTAAGTACCGCTCCGGCTCCAGAGGAGGAGGCGTCAACTTCCAGGAAGAACTGCTTGTTGCCGTCCGGGCGATGCAGCACCGGGGCGGAAGAGAAGGCCTGTTTTAAGGAAAGAAAGGCCTCCTCTGCTTCGGGCGGCCACTCTTTGGGATTAGTACCCTTACGGGTGAGCGCGGAAATTGGGGCGGTCCGGGAAGAGAAGTGTGGTATGAAGAGGCGGTAGTAGTTAGCGAAGCCCAGGAATCGCTGAATGGCCTTCAACCCCTCCAGTCGAGGCCATTTCTCGATGGCAGACAGTTTCTCTGGATCCATTCGTAGGCCGGTCTGAGAAATAATGTAGCCCAAAAACGGAAGCGAGGTCTGCTCAAAGAGGCACTTCTCGTATTTAGCGAAGAGGTGATTCTGCCTGAGCCTGAGCAGGACCTGACGAACGTCCCTCCGGTGAGTCTGGAGATCCGGAGAGAAGACCAAGATGTCGTCCAGGTACACCACTACGCAGGAGTAGAGAAGGTCCCGGAAGATGTCATTGACCAACTCTTGAAAGACGGCAGGAGCGTTACAGAGACCAAAGGGCATTACCAGATATTCATAGTGGCCGTCCCGGGTGTTGAATGCCGTCTTCCATTCATCCCCCTGACGGATACGAACCAGGTTGTACGCCCCACGGAGGTCCAGTTTGGTGAAGATTCTAGCCCCCCTCAGACGATCAAATAACTCCGGAATCAGCGGAAGGGGGTACTTATTCTTCACCGTGATCTGGTTAAGGCCTCTATAGTCTATACAGGGACGGAGAGAGCCGTCCTTCTTTTTGACGAAAAAGAAGCCTGCTCCCGCCGGGGAGGTAGATTTCCGGATGAATCCCCTGGCCAGATTCTCCTCAATATATTCGGACATCGACCGGGTCTCAGCAGCGGATAATGGATAAATACGTCCACGGGGAGGAGTAGTACCAGGTAACAGGTCGATAGGGCAGTCGTATGGTCTATGAGGGGGTAGTGTCTCTGCTTCCTTTTTATTAAAGACATCAGCATAAGACCAATAAGGAATCGGAAGTCCAGGTAGATTAGCTGGGGTAGGAGAAGGACGGACGGGATGGACGGGAACCAGACAGGTCTTATGGCAGTCCTGTCCCCAGCGAAGGACTTCTCCGGTCTGCCAGTCAAGCACGGGTGCATGTCTCTGGAGCCAAGGTAGGCCTAGCAAGAGGGCGTGGGAGAGTCCCGGCAGAACATGAAAGGAGATACTCTCAGAATGCAGCATTCCCACCTGCAGAGTAATGGATTCGGTGATGAGTTGGATGGGGCGTGGTAAGAGACCCCCATCCACGGCAGCAACAGACAAGGGTACAGCCAGAGGTTTGGTGGGGATGCGGTATTTCTCTACCAGGGACTGTGAAATAAGATTCCCGGCTGCTCCAGAGTCAAGTTGGGCTAGTTCGAAATAACGGTTCTCCCCGCAGACGATTGAGACTGACAATAGCAGAGATGGAGAGGATTTATTCTTGTCTAGGTCGACTTCTCTGAGCGAACCTAGACACAGGCGTTTCCCGACCTCTCCGGGCAGGTACGGATCCGGTGCTCCTTACTGCCACAGTAGAAGCAGCTCCCCTCGGCACGGCGTAAGTCCTGACGGGTTTTGACCATCTTGGTCTGGTCGACCTGCATAGGCTCAGGAGAGTGTACCTGGGTAGAGACGGAGGGAGTGACGGGTCTCTGAAAAGTAGGAGCTAGACGTGGTAACCTCCTCTCACGGGTGACCTCTTTGGCACGCTCCTGGAACCGTAGGTCAATCCGGGTGGCAAGAGTTATTAGGTCATCGAGAGTGGTAGGGATGTCCCGACCGGCAAGTTCATCTTTAATACGGCCGGACAGACCCTCCCAGAAGACGGATACCAGAGTGTCGTTATCCCCGGCCAGCTCCGAGGCAAGGGTACGGAACCGTATGGCATATTGGCCCACGGTGAGACTTCCCTGACGGAGGCGTAGCAGTGATGATGCGGATGAGGTCTTCCGTCCGGGTTCGTCGAAGACTTTCCGGAAAGCCGTGAGAAAAGCAGGCAAGTTGGACACCAGGGGGTCTCCTCTCTCCCATAGAGGATTTAGCCAGGCCAGGGCCTCCCCGGTGAGATGGGACATGATGAATGCAATTTTGGCTCGGTCGGAGTTAAACTGGTGGGACAATAGTTCAAAGTGCAGGGTGCACTGATTTATGAAGCCCCGAGCCTGGGCGGAGTCGCCTCCGAAGCGAGGAGGTGCAGAAAGCCGGGGTCCGGGGTAGGATACCATGGTATTAGTGGGCAGCGAGCTGCCGGATTGCAAGATATGGCACTGGCGGAGGTTGCTGGTGGAGCAGTCAGAGTGTTCAGGCGAGTATTGACATTCCGCAGGTGACCCAGGATGGACTCCTGTTGGGACCTTTGACGGGACAGTTCATGACACAGGTCCGAGAGCGAGGGAGCTTGGGTGCCACCGGGTTCCATGGCCCGAGCAAACTGTAACGGGTCTGGGAGGCGGAACCTCTGAGCTACTATACAAGGGGGCGGTCCTTGTAAGGGAGCGGGTGGCGACCAGGGAAGACGGGCAGGAAGTCACAGCAGGTGACCGGGACAGTCTCAGAGTGAACGGGCTGGAGGTCACGGCAAGTGACCGGGGCAGTCTCTGGATGAACGGGCAGATGGTCGCGGCAAGTGACCGGGGCAGTCTCTGGATGAACGGGCAGATGGTCACGGCAAGTGACCGGGGCAGTCTCTGAATGAACGGGCAGATGGTCACGGCAAGTGACCGGGGCAGTCTCTGGATGAACGGGCAGATGGTCACGGCAAGTGACCGGGGCAGTCTCTGGGTAAAGGGTTGGTACGACCTGTGGCGGCTGATGATAGACGTGAGCTCCCAGGTGAGCAGGCGAGAGTCTCTGGATGAACGGGTGGTCACAGCATGTGACGGCGGAGCCTCCAGGAAGACCAACAGACAGGCGGCAGATGAGCGCTCCCAGGTGAGCGGGCAGAAGTCACTGGACAGGCAGGTGGTCACAGCACGTGACGGCGGAGCCTCCAGGTAGGCTAGCAGGCAGGTAGCAGATGTGTGCTCCCAGGTGAGCAGGCAAGCTGGTCCATAGACAGACTGACAGGAGTTGGAAGGCAGACCGTCGGACCTCAGGCAAGCAGGCAGGTGGCTGAAGTGCGCTCCCAGGTGAGCGGACAGGCTGGTCCTTAGACAGACTGACAGGAGTAGTAAGGCAGACCGTCGGACCTCAGACTAGCAGGCAGGTAGCAGATAATCAGGCAGGAAAAGACAGCAAGCTGGCAGGAATCTGGCAGGTATCTGGCAGGTAACTGGCAACGGGACCTGAGGGCTGAAGCAGAGTAGTGAACAGTGCAACAACATTGCTCGGGCACCTCCATTTTGGAGGAGGTGCCTTATATATGGTGAAGTCCTCCGGCCATTGGCTGGGGACTCCTTAGGACGGCTCGCGCGGCCCCTTTAAGAGGGAGGGAGAGCGCGTGCGCCCTAAGCACAGTGGCCGGGAAGGAGCGCGCGCTGCCAGCAGAGCGGGAGGAGGACGCCGGGCACGGAGCAGAGAGGTGAGGGGAACAGCGTCCCTGCCTAGCAGAGGGCAGGGACGCCGGCGCTACAATGGGTCCGCGCTAGCCACAATGCTGAGGGGTCTAACGCTGCTGCTAACGCTTTATCACAATTCAATTGGCAGATTTTCAAAGAGCTCCTCCCCAACGCACACCCATCGGGCAACAGTTGCCCACCCTCCCTATGGGATCTAGTGGCGAATAGTTGATGCCATTAATCAGAGCGTCAGTTACCCCGTCGACATGGCAAGCATACGGTAAGGCATGGGAAGAGTGGACATGACTAGTAGCAGGCAGATGGGTTGACCAATGTGAACAAGCCAGATTACAAGTCACCATAGAATTTCTCCACCAGCTAATGATGAGGGGCATATCAGGGTCATCAGCGCAGCGGTGTCTGACCGGAGTAGCATTTCACTTCCAACTACTGAATTGGGGAGATGTGACAAAGAGATTCATCATCAGACAATCCATAAAAGGGTGGAAAAGGGCTCAGCCAAGTCAGGAGTGTAGACGTCCCGTCCTGTGTCACTAAAACTGATTTCTCACATCATATCCCTAACACCATTAACATGACACTCACAATTTGAAGCAACACTACTGTCTACTGCATTTGCGATCGCCTTCTTTGGGGCGCTATGCATAACCGAATTAGTCCCTCAATCCAAAATTACTACCTGTGGAGGCTTATTACACCAGGACGTATTCATAGCCAATAATGCAATACGTCTACGCATATGCAAATCGAAAACGGTTCCAGCGGGCAGGGGCACTTGGGTACTTCTACAACCCACAAACAGTACACTGAGTCGGGTAACAATAGTAAAAACATATATAACCATCAGATCACAAAGTAATTTCTTCCTATCACACATTGATGGAACACCATTATCAAGATACCAGTTCCAAGCTATATTTAATAAATGCCTAACATCGGCAGGGAGCCACCCCAAAGATTACGGGACACACTCATTCCGCATAGGAACGGCCACGGAAGCAGCAAGAGCAGGACTGTCAGAAACGGAAGTTCAGAGGATAGGGAGATGGCGATCCACGTGTTTGGCGAGATACATAAGACCGGACTTGTTATCCTAACGTGGTTTGTTTCTTTTACAGGTGACGCTAAGCCAACAGTATGGGTGATAGGCCACTCGTATATATATTGGGCAGAAAAAAGGGCGAAAGTCCGCCAAGGTGGGAGGAAATTAGAGTTTCATAACACATATTTCAACTGGAGAGGTATTAGAGGCCTGCAATGGCCACAGTTAATAATGGAGGTAATCAAGGTAGGGAGAGAGGCAAGAGGTCCGGTCATCTTAGTTATACAGGCCGGGGGAAACGACCTAGGTCATCACAAGAGCGCATAGCTAATGGCAATAATGAAACTAGACACTGAGCGCTTCAGAGAATTTTTCACAAAACTAACTATAGTATGGTCAGAGATTGTGCCGATAGTGGTATGGCAAGGTGCGCGAGACATCACGGCCATCGAACGGACAAGGCGGGTAATAAATATTCGGATGGCAAAATTTAGAAGAGACAGAGGCGGTGTAGTGATACCACACCGACAACTGGAAGGAGATAAAGCAGGCCTCATACGGCCCAACGGTGTTCACTTAATGGATATTGGACTGGACATATTCCTGTCAGGACTCCAGGACGGAGTTGAACAAGCGTTAAGAGTGATGGATGGGGGTCAGAGTCCTGCATACGAGTACGCAGGATCCTCCGTGGCCTGGAAATAGAAAGGACATGTTGGAGAGTTACACTTGTTGGCCAACTTGTCGGTGTGGAGACACAGGGCATGCTGCAACAAGCTGAATTATTTTAGAAATAATATGCCTTTCTAATGGAATGAGTATAAAGAGTTAATAAAGCTGTGACCGATCCTCACCCATCCAGTTGTAAGAGTTACATTCTTGTATTGACAAGGAAAGGGGGGCGGTAGGGGGGCTGAGCGTCTGGGTTTGGTTGGGGGTCCCCAGAGTCTGCCTAGGCTAGATGCAGTTAAAAATTCTTATTAGATACACAGGCGGTGCAGCTTGCTTCGCAGCTGGGCTTCTACGCTCAAAGTATTGCCTGGGCTAAATGCAGTTAAAAAATATTATTAGATACACAGGCGGTGTAGCTTGCTTCACAGCTTGGCTACTACGCCCAAAGTATTGCCTAGGCTAGATGCAGTTAAAAATTCTTATTAGATACACAGGCGGTGTAGCTTGCTTCAGAGCTGGGCTACTACGCTGACTAGCAGACACTGAAGCTTTGGCACAGACCTCTGAGTAAACAGCTCTTCAGACTCAACCATCTGTGTTACCCCAAGCCATAGTGTATGTAGTTTCTTACGGTTAAAAGGGGGGGGGAGCGACCCAACCCACCTGGAATTGACAATGCCAATGCCAAAACAAAGCAAGAGGACTCCAAAGAGAGTCTCCATTTTTTCCAAAAATTGTGGCACAGACACCACTTAAGTGGCATCAATTGCCCCACAGTTGCTTAAAACGGTTGATGAGGTGATTTTAACAAATCCTCAAGCTTTTAGTCTCCCCAGGATGACAGAGGGGTAGAAAAGTCCTTGCGGATACATGATTTGTTCATCTTTATGAACGTGAGTCTGTCTACATTCTCAGTGGTTAGCTGCGCTTATCTGTCAGCACACCACGGCAGCGCTGAACACACGTTCAGAGAGAACACTGGCTGCAGGGCATGACAAGATCTCCAAGGCGTGAGTGGCGAGCTCAGGCCATTTTTCCAGATTGGAAGCCCAAAATGAGCAAGTGTCCAGTGACACAGTCATGGCTTCGATGTTCACTTGGAGATTCTCCTGTACCATCCTCTCCAAGCGTTAACTATGTGTCAGACTTCTTGTCTCCTGTGGCCTTGCAAAGGATGGTCTAAAAAAGTGGTGAAACAATTCCACAAAATTGCTGTTACCAGCAGATACTGTGTTACTGTTACGGTTTGAGTGATGAAGTCTCGACAGTCCCACGGTTGGCAAGTTAGAACTTTGAGATTCACTACGTGCACCACTGGTGTTTTGTGGAAAAGCACATGTAAGATTCTGCAACAGCCTCTGCTGATACTCCTGCATGCGTGAATCCCTTTCTATGGCAGGAATTATTTTGGCAAATTTACTTTTGTACCCAAAGAGTGTGACAACCCAGTAGTAGGGATTACTTCGAATTCTGACAGTACGAGGGTCATGTTGCAGGTAGCGCATCAAGAAGGCACTCATGTGTCTTGCGCATCCAGGAGGACCAAGTCCTTGTTGTGTTGTTAGCGAGGTAAGAATCATGCTTCCTTCCTCTGCCCTCTCCCCCCAACCTCGCACAACAGAAATGTGATCAAGGTCTCCCTCATCTGATGAGTCTTCCATGCCTATCGCCAGTTCGTCCTCCACTTCTTCCTCGGCTCCTGCACCTTCCTCAACAGTTTGGCTGCTACCATGCGCCCTGGTTAATCCCTCTCCCCCACCTCCTCTTGTCCCACCACCTGACTCCGAATTCTGTTTAACGTGTGCTCCAGCATGTAAATCACCGGAATAGTCATGCTGATAATGGCATCGTCAGCACTAAACATCTTCATCGCCATTTCAAAACTGTGCAGAAGTGTGCATAGGTCCCTGATCTGAGACCACTCCTGCAGCGTGATTTGCCCCACCTCTGGTTCTCGTTGGCCCAGGCTATACATCAGAACGTATTGCACCAGGGCTTGTCGGTGCTGCCACAGTCGCTGCAACATGTGCAGAGTTGAATTCCACCGTGTCGGCACATCGCATTTCAGCCGGTGAACTGGCAGGCCCAACGACTTCTGTAGAGATGTAAGTCGTTGAGCTGCGGGATGCGAACGGCAGAAGTGAGCACACAGCGACCGTGCCCTCTGCAGAAGGCCATCTAGTCCGGGATAGTGGGCTAAAAATTGCTGGACAACGATGTTCAACACGTGAGCCATACAAGGCACGTGTGTGACATTGCCCCGGAGAAGGGCCGCACCCAGGTTTGCAGCATTGTCGCACACGGCCTTCCCTGGTTGCAGGTCCAGTGGAGACAACCATTCATGAAACTGGGTCTCCAGAGCTGACCACAACTCCTCAGCTGTGTGACTCCCATTTCCCAGACATTTCAAAGTAAACACCGCCTGATGCCGTGGAGCCCTGCTGCCAGCATAGTAAGGAGGTGTGCAGAATTCCTTCTGCGCAGTTAGAAAGCAGGTGGCATTACCAGACAGGCTTTGGGTGCAGGTGGAGGACCGAGAGGAGGTTGAGGAGGCAGAAGCAGTGGAGGAACTTCTAGATAAAGAGGATTGACGCACAACTCGTGGGGACGGCAAGACTTGGACAGCAGCCCCTTGTCCTGCTGTCACCATAGTTACCCGGTGCCCAGTCAGTGACATGTAATGCCCCTGTCCATGCCTACTCATCCAAGTGTCTGTGGTGAAATGCACCCTGTCACACACAGAGTTTCTCAAAGAAGCGGTGATGTTGTGTGCGACATGCTGGTGTAGCTCAGGCACACCTTTCTTTATGAAGTAGTGCCGACTGGTCATCTGGTACTGGGGCACTGCGACGGACATAAGGTCTCGAAAATCCTCTGTGTCCACCAGGCAGAAAGCAGAATTTCTGTAGCCAACAGCTTGCAGATGGTGAAATTCAACCTCTTATCTTTTGTCATGGCAAGGAGGAAATGGTCTTTTACTTGTCCACATCTGAGGGACTGAGGGCTGGCTGTTGTGCTTAGACGAGGTTGAGTAGGGTGTCCCTGGCAAACTTCCTGCCTGTGATGCAGGCGGAAAAGTTAGGTTGCCTTGATCCAAAGGTGGTGCTCTCGATGTCGGAGAGCGCTCAACAACAGCTGGTGTTTCCACTTCCAAATGAAATGATGACCTGCCAATCACACTGGCTGTTGCGGGTAAAGAGATGGCAGGTCCGCGTACAAAAACATGTGTGACTGCTGTCCCCCCAGTCACAGAGGATGAAGAGGCCGCGGATGCACAAGATGGGGCAGACGGTGGTTGGCCCGGCCCGCTAGGCCGCATTGTAGCACAGTGAGCTTCCCACTGCAACTTATGCTTCATATCCATGTGATGGTTCATGCATGAAGTACTCAAACTAAGGACTTTTTGGCCTCTACTTAGCTTTTGGTGAGAAATATTACAGATAACATGAGTTGGGTCATCCTTATCGATCTGAAAAAATGCTCAGGCTATGCAAGGCTTAGAGCCCATGCGACCTGAAGAGCCACCACGACTTGTGGTCAGAGGCAGAGTTGTGGTTGAGGATGCAGTTGTTGACGTGCTTCCAGTACTCCATCTCTGTCCAGGAAGGCGCAACCTAACCTCATCGTCAATAGCATCCTCCTCCACCTCCTCTGCTGACCTCATCAACTGGCTGACTGTGAGTTGACAGTAAGTGGGATCTCCAACCTCGTCATCATTACCCTGTGTGTTCTCACACCCGTCGTCCTCAGAGCCAACCTCTTCCTGCCCTCACCGAAAAGTCAAGTTGTCGCTCCAATCAGGTATTTGAGTCTCATCATCGTATTCATCATTGTCTCCACCAACAGGAGTTACAGTTTGGGAACGAGGGTCTACATTATGCTCAGAACCTTCTTCATCTGGTCGTGGATCCGACTCATAAAGATTCTGGGCATCAGTGCAGACCATTTCCTCGTCTGGATTAACAGAAGCTCTGCCATGCAGCTTGCCATGCCGCAGAGACACTGAGAGGCCTTGCGCTCCTCAGTGAAGCTCCTCAGTGTCTGGCTGTGACGGCATCCAGATGAGCCGAGTTCATGTCCAATGAACTCAGCTCACCTCATGCACGTCACTGACAGCGTGGGAGAATTCTTCTGCGCATGCCTGCGCTCCTCAGTGTCTCTGAAGGATGGCATGCTGGATGGCAGCGTTCTGCTACCATCCAGCCTGCCATCTCAATGCCGTCCCAGCGTGGGAGAATTCTCCTGCTCAAGCGGTGACGTCATTTGCCGGCACCGCATGCGCAGGAGAATCTGGATGCCGTCACAGCCAGACACTGAGGAGCTTCACTAAGGAGTTTCTCAGTGTCTGTGGCATGGCAAGCGGGATGGCAGCGTTCTGCTGCGATCCAGCCTGTCATGTCAATGTAGCAGAGCTGATTTATTTTACTTTTATTGCAGGAGATCGTTGGCTTCAGCTGGAATGGGTGTGACGGTAAGTAGAGTTTAATTTTGAACATTAAAGAATTGTGTCTTTATTTCAATTAAAGGACTTTATTCTGGGTGTTGTTTTCTTTTAACTTTTACTATGGGGTTAGTAATGGGGGTGTCTTATAGATGCCTCTCCATTACTAACCTGGGCTTGATGTCAGCTGGCATTATAAGCTGACATCAACCCCAGCCCTATTACCCCACTGCCACCGCTACAGGGCAGTGGGAAGAGCGAGGCTAAGTGCCAGAATTGGCCCATCCTATGGATGCGCCATTTCTGGGGCAGCTGATGGCTGGTGTTTCTAGCCTGGGAGGGGGCCAATATTCATGGCACCCTTCCTGGCCTATTAATATCAGCCCCCAGCTGTCTGCTTAGCCTATGCTAGCTATTAAAGTAGGGGGGATCCCATGTCATTTTTTTTGGGGTCCCCTATTTTAATAGCTAGTAAAGGCTAGGTATTCAGCTGGGGGTTGATATTAGTAGCCTGGGAAGCTCCGTGGGTATTACCCCCTTCCCAGGCTTCAAACATCTGCCCCAGCCGTCTGCTTAACCTCCACTAGAGACTAAAATTACGGGGAACCCCATGCCAATTTTTTTTTTAATAAATCCTTTATTTTAACACTAAATGACAAGTACAATAACCAACACTGTCACTTAACTTATTATATATGTGACTGACATGTTTCTATCTATCTAATCTATGTGTGATGCATTATTGTTTCTGTTCTTAATTGTCGGGTACCGATGTATGCCGCTGATGAATTGCCGGCCGGCTTTTTTAAAGAGACAAAAACACTATAATTTTTTTTTAAATAAATCCTTTATTTTAACACTAAATAACAAGTACAGTAACCAACACTGTCACTGTACTTATTATATATGTGACTGACATGTTTCTATCTAATCTATGTGTGATGCGTTATTCTTTCTGTTCTAAATTGTCGGGTACCGGTGTATTCCGCTGTTGAGTTGCCGGCCGGCTTTTTTAAAGAGATGGGTGCATGAAAATCGGAGGGCCCTAGTGTGTTCCAAGTGCCCTGCTATGTTTTTCATGCACCCTCCTATATACCTTGCCTGTCTGCCTATATATTCTGCCTGCCTGACATTTAATTGAGCACTGTTCCCATCGATTTGGGCAATTTTTGACCTTCTGCTGACCGCCGGGGGGGACCGCCAGAAAAATGCTCGAGTTTCCCATAGACTTACATTGGGCTCATTGCTCGGGTCGAGCACCCGAGTATTCCAATGTGCTCGACCCGAGCTTCGAGCATCCGAGCATTTTAGTACTCGCTCATCACTATTTACAAGTTTTCCTGGGCTCTTCTTTTACCATTCGTATTATCTGTCTCTTTGATTTATGATCAATTTTCCTCCTGCGGCCACGTCCAGGGAGGTTGGCTACAGTCCCATGGATCTTAAATTTCTGAATAATATGTGCAACTGTAGTCACAGGAACATCCAGCAGCTTGGAGATGGTCTCATAACCTTTAACTTTAAAATGCTTGTCTATAATTTTCTTTCTAATCTCCTGAGACAGCTCTTTCTTTTGCTTCCTCTGGTCCATGTTGAGTGTGGTACACATCATGTCACCAAACAGCACAGTGAGTATCTGTAGCCCTATATACATGACCACTGACTGATTACAAGATTGTAGACACCTGTGATATTAATTAGTGGATACAACTTGAGTTAACATGTCCCTTTTGTCACATTCTTTTCAGGGGTACCATCATTTCTGTCCAGGCCTATTTCATGAGTTTAATTTTTTTAAATTCTGTGGAAGCAGGCTTGAAAAACAATGTCTGACTTTCATTTGTTCATTTTCAAAGATTTTTAACTTATTATTACTTTTGCCAGATTCAAGTTATTTCTGTGACCATTGTGGGTTTTTCTTTCATTAAATGAGGGGTACCAACAGTTTTGACCACGTTTGTATATATATGCAACCGATGTTCTAAACAAGGGAATGGTAACAGGGATAATTTGGTAGTTTGAAGTAATAATGCAAAGTCTCTCAAGGTAGTGTGATGCAACCAATTGTGTGGGTCACCACGTTAGTTCTTTAACTCTGTATATGGTCCTAGCGGGGGTCACCGGTTATTTCCGCTAGGCCATAAGTCTTTTCCGGACAAAGTCAATCAAATCAAGTTTAGTTTGTCCCGCCCCAACCGGTCCCCTCCTAACCTGAAATCCTAAACCCAGCTGCCCCTGGTATCGTAGGTGAACAGTGGAAGTGACGGCCCTGTTCACTTGTGCAGCTCCTCTGCCTCCGCTGGGGTGACTCTCTTGGCGCAGCCTTCTCCCAGCTCCTCTCTGCTTGGACGTTGGAGGCAGTCTCTCAAGCCTTAGGTAGGGGAGTCCAGACCTCATCTGTTGGTGGGCAACATCAGGTCCTGCGAACTCACTCAGCATAGCAAACAGGTCCCAACTCTCCTCAGCAGGTGAGGCACTCGAGGCTCCTCTGTGGGGAATCGACAGTTCATCCACCGGCGTCCGGCTGTTATGTGTAGCAGGCCTCTGGCTCAGGCCCACCACGCTGGGCTTCTCAGCACGTCGAGAGGGCGTCTGCTCCTCTCTGCAGCTTGGCGCCAATCCTCCATCAGGCTTGGTGCACTGAAGTTTTATATGCAGGAAATCCTTCCTGGAAGTCATCTGACCGGGTCTAGCGTCTAAATCTGCTCCCCCTTCAACTTTTCTAACACATCTTGGTTCCGTTTGATTGTGCCTGACCAGCAGATGGCAATCTCTCCTCATCTTTGACACATCCTGCAAGAATTCTCCTAAAGGCTTTTTTTCTTGTACTACATCAGGACAGGAAGAGGAGGAGGGTGACTCTTAGAGCAAGGACTGGGAGAACAGTTAGGATGAAGATGAGGTGTAGATCCTACTTTGTGCCCAGAGGCACGCAGCTGAGTAACTAAGCAGAGGAGGTGAAGGAGGAAGACGAGGAGGTTACTTTGCGGCTTCCTGCACAGACACTGAGTAATGCAATCACGACAATTGTGGCCAGCAACGGTTGCAGATCTGCAGCTCGCAGTTGCGGCAGGGTTTATCTAGCGAGTGTCTTTTTGGAGACAACAAAGGATGACACAACTCACGTTATCTGCCAACTTTACTAAAAATGTCTGAGTAGAGACAACAATTGCAATAATTTGACTACTACATGCATGAACTGGCACATGCACGATCAACATTCGTTAGACTGGGAATCTCACTGCGCTAAAATGCAGACTAACGGGCATCCCCAACCACTGGCCGCCCCATCAACCTCTCTCACAGTCCAGCAGTTTGTCGTGTTCATTCTACTCCACCCTCTCTCAGCACAGTCAGCCCTAAGTCCCGCAGTTGTGGTCACGTAAAAGATTGTTTCCTCCTACACATGCCAAAGCAAAGAACTTTAACTTCACCATCCTCATTCTGTTGGCCACAGAAATGCTGTGTTTCTGCCTAGTGGATACAGACATTTTCCGAAAGCTGATGACCATCGCAGTCCCCTAGTACCAGTTGCCCAGTCACCATTACATTTCTAAGCAAGATGTGTCTGTGCTACACAAGCATGTTTCAGACAACATCATCCGTTCCTTGAAAAAAATCTATGTCTGACAGGGTGCAATTCACCACTAACACCAGGACAAGCAAGCATGGCCAGTGGGGTTGCATCTTGCTGACTGGGCACTGGGTGACTCTGGTAGTTGTGGTGGCAGACAGAGAATGGGCTGATCCACAAGTCTTTGAATCCCCAAGGTTTGCATTTTTAGTGCTAGGCAATCACCCCCTCCATGAAGTGAGAGGTTGAGAGTGGTTGTTCATCAGCATTCTGTACCTGTGTTACCTCCTTCTAACAAAAGGGGGCTTGATGCATCCTGTTGTGCATTTTCCTTGAACCTCTTGACGGGTAACTAGTAGTGATCATCGAGCATGCTCGTTGCTCGAGATTTGCGAGCATGCTCAGGCGAGCACTTATTATCTTCAGCGTGCTCGGAGGTTAAGTTTTCGTCGCTCCGTGAACATGATTTGCGACTGTTTGACAGCTTTAATACATGTGAGGAATGCCTGTTTTTCCAGTATTCTTCACATGTATTAAAGCTGTGGCATCCCGCCTAATTGAATAGTAAGGGCGTGTAACAGGTTGCTGGCTAGGCTCAGTGCTACATGAGTTTGAATTGTGCCCTATTGAAAGTGATGCGCCACCTGGGGCCATGGGGTACTCAGTAGCCGGGCCGGTCGGTTCTATTGGGGTAGTCACGGTGGCAGTGACCCGGTCCGTGGCACCGGGCGGTCAAATAATTAAAGAAAAAGGGAATAAAGTTTATGGGGATAATGTTCGTGACGCCATCCGTGGTATGCGGCTATATGGGGCCGCCGCTGCGGTGCAGATCAACTGGTGCTGGTGGTGACGCAGCAGAGTTGATTCAGCTCTCCACGGTCAGAGCTAAGCTCCAGGGCAGTGTAGATGATTTTTAGAGGTAGATGTTATTGGTGCAGTGTAGTGCAGGGCTGGTGATGCAGTAATGAGTCAAGGACACAGTGGGGTGCAGTCTTCAGGCTTTACTCACAGTTCTTACTCAGTTCCAGGTTACCGCTGCAGCCGGTTATAACCGCGCACGTCGTTCTGTGTCCTCCGGGGAAGTGATCCAGCAAACTCTCAGGTATCTCAGGAGCACTTGAACGGGACCCCCTTCTTGTGTACCTCTCCAGGTCGTCTCACTGCGCTGGCTCTCACCCTCTTGCCCTGCGTCTCACACCCAGTGTCCCAAGCCAGTGGCCGCGGGCCTTGCTGTGCGATGTCCTCATGGTCCTATATGCCACGTTTTCGGCGATTGAGTGTGGAGTGTGGCTACAGCACCTGAAATGCTGCAACCTCCGGTTTGCTAGCTGAGACCTAAAGTACTCCACTAGGCTGGGGCCGGTCCCCTACTGCTGACTGATCCCTCCACTTCAGCGTGAATTTGGGCGCACGGGTGGAATCCTGCACTCGCTGTGCCCTTGGGATCCCTTCTTTCTCTCCGGAGCCTTTCCCACTCCTGCTGTCTTCTCTCCTCACTTTCCTCCTCCTGGGCCTCTCTGACTGGGCCCTGACTGAACTCCCCTCCTGCTCCAAGCACTGGAACAGGAGACTCTCCACTGAACTACAACTCTCAACTCCCCACTCCAACTCTTTCTACAACTTTCTACCTCTCTTTTTATACTCATAGTCTCTGTGCTCCACTGAACTACTTCCTCCACCTACACCCACTACAAGGTTCCCTCTCTTTTGGTTCCCCCCCTTCCAGCCAGGGACAGGGCTCAGCAGTGACCAAGTGCATCTTGCCCCGCCTGCTGGTCTGGAGTGGTGCAGTGTTGGATGTCGGTGTGTGGGTCCCGGGTAGTACTCCCTCCTTATCTGAGAGTGGGGTACCACACCTCTGGCTGAGATTCAGTACCTCTGTGGCAACTGGACCTGCAGGGGCACCACACAAGCTTCATCTGTGTGCAGTTTTAGTGCTAGGCAATCATCCCCTCCACGGAATGAGAGTTTGAGAGTGGTTGTTCAACAGCATTCTGTACCTGTGTTACCTCTTTCTAACAAAAGGGGGCTTGCTGCAATCTGTTGTGCATTTTCCTTGAACATCTTGGCTGGTAACTACTAGTAATGAGTGAGCACTAAAATGCTCGGGTACTCGTTGTTCGAGTCAAGCAAATTGGAATGCTCGAGTGCTCGGTCCGAGTAACGAGCCCAATGTAAGTCTATGGGAAACTCGAGCATTTTTCTGGTGGCCCCCCTTGCCCAAATCAATGCTCAAATAACATGGGAACAGCATGGGGAAGACCCCTGGAAGCATTTCTGACTCCCAGGTCACTGCTGTCAACAACGTTGTCAGAGGTATTATGCCACTTTTATGGACTCACAAGAAAACATACGGTATGGAGTCAGTCCACAGCTTTTTATGAGAGTTGTATTTCACCACAGCTATATTTTTTAGCTCGGTGAAAGGACTGACTTGGGAAACCGTATCTACTCCAGCTGTCATTTCTCCCAGGAAGTCCTCTAATGCAGCTTGGTGCATAAGCAATGGCAGCCCGCCCAACATCAGCTCGCACTTGTCGGTGGTGCTTCAACACACAAACATCTTTCTTTACCCTTTAATTTCATGACTACAGAGTTGGGCAATGGCCTGATCTGCAATGCGGTTTCAGAAATAACATGCAATTAAGCGCATACAATCCACATTAAAAAAAAAGCAGCCATAGAGTGTCCGGGAACCTTCCCACACATTTTTCTTAGCCAGGACTGCTTCTCAGCAGGGTTGGACGGTTCCACCAGAGAATCCTCGGGTGGGCCTTGGCTTCTCCATCTGTACAGTTCATGATAGCGCAAACTTTGCAGAAGCTTTAGGGCTCTTGAGCGAGGGAGAAAGGTGAGCCCTCAGAATCAAATCCTCTGGTGGGCCCAATGTTTTTCAGTTTGAAACTGCTTCTCAGTGGGAGTTGTATTTCACCACAGCCATATTCTTTAGCTCGGTGGATGGACTGGCATAGAGGGAAACCGTATCTAATCCTGCTGTCATTTCTCCGTTGCCAGGTTCCGCCCATTGTCACACACGACCATGCCTGGCTGTATGTTCAGCGGTGAGAGCCATGGATTAGGCTGCTGTGTTAAAGCTTTCAACAACTCTGCAGCACTGGGCGGTTTGTCACCTAAGCATTAAGCATGTTATCTTCAGCAGAGCCTGTTGCCGCTTGGCTTGGGCAGTGCTGCAGTGCTTCCATCTTGTGACTGATATGGTCATTTTGGTGATGGAGGTCAAACTGGAGGAGGAGGTGCAGGAGCTGAACAATGTGATTATATTGAGGTTACATTGGCGAGTCTGGTTTTTATACTAAACAAATATCCTATTGTGTTTTTATTTTTTTTATTTTTTTTTTACGTTATTTTTTAAGACAAATGCATTCACCGGGAAATGTCATTTTAACATTTTACAACCTTATCTGGCCATGTGGGTGTGACACATCATCAGACACATCCTGTCTAATTTATGATGGAGGGACTCTGAAAGTCACAAAACCTTTTTTATAAGGCCATCAGGCGGCCCTTACTGTTTTTAATGGGCCAGCAGTCCGCCATCGCTATTGTTAGAGAGCCATCAGCCGGCTATGCTTTGTTTTTCCCATTATTAACAAGTGGGTCTCCTATACTGTTATTGCGTATCCAGTGGCTGCAAGGGCTACCAAAAATTTGGACGCAACCCAATACCCCTTTGAAGAGACACAGAGGAGGGTCTCAGTAAAAAAAATGTTCCCATTATAAAGGAGCGGGTCTCCTATAGTGGTAATGCCCATGCTGTGACGATAAGGGCTGCCACAATTTGGGAAAAACCCCACTAACAATTTAAAGACACATAGAGCAGGTCCACAGTAATGACATGTTTCCATTACAAAGGAGTGGGTGTGCTATACAGTTATAGGGTATGCAGTGAGTCCAACGGCTGCCAAAATTTAGGAAAAACCAAACTAACAATTTAAAGACACATAGAGCAGTGCCACAGTAATGACATATTCCCATTAGAAAGGAGCGGGTCTCCCATACTGTTTGCCTATGGAGTGACTGCAATGGTTGTCAAAAACTTGGAGGCACTCCAATGCCCCTTGCAAGAGAGGTAGAGGTCAGAGGGCCTCCTGAAAAAAATGCTCCCATTATTAGTAAGTGGGTCTACCATACTGTTTGCCTATGCAGTGAATGCAACGGCAATCAAAAAATTTGGAGGAACTCCAATGGTCCTTGCAAGAGATGTAGAGGTTGGAGGGCCTCCTGAAAACCATGTTCCCATTATTAGGAAGTGGGTCTCCCATACTGTTTACCTATGCACTGAAGCAACAGTTGCCAAAAATTTGGAGGAACTCCAATGCCCCTTGCAAGAGACGTAGATATGTTGATATGGTACATATGGTGGTGATATGGTGGTGGAGGATGAGGATGTGAAGAAGGAGGAGAACAAAAGCAAATAGACAAAATCAGGAAGCGTATACCCATGTCTGGGTGTGAAGACAGAGGTGTACAGGAATAGAGTTAGACCTCCCCAAAAAAGACACTGTATTTAAGTTTATGTTATGCTGCTATCATTCGGTGTTGTTGAGAAGTCTGGCTCAATCCAGCCCTTGTTCATTTTTATAAGAGTCAGCCTGTCAGCATTTTCAGTTGACAGGCGAATGCGCCTATCGGTTATAATTCCACTGGCGGCACTAAAAACCCGCTCTGACAAAACGCTAGCGGCAGGGCAGGCCAGGACCTCCAAGGCGTAGAGAGCCAGTTCATGCCACGTGTCTAGCTTGGATACCAAGTAATTATAAGGAAGAGAGGAATCACAGAGGACGTTGGTACGGTCAGCAAGGTACTCCCTCAGCATCTTCCAAAACTTTGCACTCCTTGTGAGAGTACCCCACGCCTCAGGGCCTGTGCGATGGGAGGGTCTGAGAAAACTGTCCCAGAACTTTGACAGTGATCCCTTGCCTCTGCTGGATTGCTTTTGTGGCTCTCTCGCCTGTACTCCTTGGTTGTCCAATGAACTGTGACCTCTGCCGCCAGCGTTTTCAAATGGGAATTTTTTTAATAATTCCGCAACAAGGGACTTCTCGCACTGCACCATTTTATTAGGCCTGTCCCGCAAGAGAATAAGAGACATAAAGTTTTCCCTGTAGTGTGGATCTAGAAGCGTCACCAACCAGTAATGACTGTCACCCAAAATTTGGAGAATGCGAGGGTCAAAGGAAAGGCAGCGTAACATAATTTCAGCCTTGTGGCCAGACTGCAAAGAGGCAAGACTTCTGTGTCCTCTCCAAGAGGATGACTTACCATGCTCTCCTCCTCATCCTCCTCCTCCTCCCTGCCCTCAGGCCATCCACGCTGAACAGACGGTATGACAGTTGTGCAGATAGTACCATCAATATAGTGCAGGAAACTAGCTCCTTCCTGTTCTTCCTCCTCCTCTTCCTTTTCCTTATTGTCACCCAATCCACATTGGGATGAGATGAGGGTGGGCTGTGTGTAATCACCCCTGTATGGTTCCTTGCTCCATCTCATCGTGCTCCGCCTGCAATGCATCCACTTTAATTGAGAGCAGAGAGCGTTTCAGAAGACAGAGAAGCGGGATGGTGATGCTAACTATGGCGTCATCGCCGCTCACCATCTTGGTGGAGTCCTCAAAGTTTTGGAGGATGGTACAGATGTCTAACATCCATGTCCACTCCTGAGGTCTTATGTGTGGAGTCTGACCTGAATACCGACGGCCTTGTTGATGCTGATAGTCAACAGCTGCCCTCTTCTGCTCACAAATCCTTCCCAACATCTGCAATGTAGAGTTCCAATGCATGGGGACATCACACACCAATTGGTGAGCCGGAAGCTGCAAATGCTGAAGCACGGCAAGGGCGGCGGAAACTGTTGCTGACTTTCTAAAATGGGCGTACTTTGACAAGCAGATCTGGCAGATCCAGGTAGGTTTTGAGAAACCCCTGAACCATGAGGTTAAGCACATGGGCCAGGTATAGTACGTGTGTGAGCTTGCCTCGCCTCAGAGCTGCCACCAGGTTCCGGCCATTGTCACACACGACCATGCCTGACTGTAGATTCAACGGTGTCAGCCACAGATCTGCCGGCTCTTTCAGAGCTGTCCACAACTCTTCAGCATTGTGTGGTTTGTTACCTAAGCATATTAGCTTCAGCACAGCCTGTTGCCGCTTGGCTGAGGCAGTACTGCACTGCTTCCAACTTGTGACCGATGTGGTCATTTCGGAGATGGAGGCCGAAGTGGAGGAGGAGGTGCAGTTGCTGAACAATGTGATTATATTGAGGTTACATTGGCAACTCTGGATTTTATACTAAAGAAAGATCCTACTGTGTTTTGTTATTTTTTACATTATTTTTTAAGACAAGTAGATTGTGGGGGTAACCCTGATTGACCTAGGGCCCACAATCCTTGGTGTCGGGAGGACGTGTTCCCTCCCAAGGTCTGACTGGGTCCTGGCTTCCACTATGTTAACCCAGTGTTCCGTCAGTGAGATGTACCGTCCCTGCCCACAAGCATTTGTCCACGTCTCCGTGGTTAGGTTTCCCAGTAACTGCATTGTTGAGGGCACGGATAATGTTGTGGGACACATGATTGTGTAATGTGGGGACGTCACACTGGGAGAAATAGTGGCGGCTGGGGACCAAGTACCGAGGGGTGGCCGCCACCATGAGATTGTGGAAAGCTTCCATCTCCACGAACCTAAAAGGCAACATTTTGAGCGCAAGCATTCACGAAATGTGTGAATTTAGTACTGTGGCCTGTGGGGCGTTAGCTGCGTATTTGCGCTTGCATTCCAAGGACTGCGGTAGGGACAACTGAACGCTGCACTGGGACAAGGACGTGGATGTGCTTGCTGATGGTGTTGAGAGTGTTCAACGACAGGTGCATGGCGGGAATCATCTTGGCTTGCGCCATGGACAGGGGATTGGCGTGCATGCACAACAGCGGAGCATGCAGTGGTGTCACCCGCAGACACTGTTGCTGGACCCTGGGGTTTGGCCCACTTAGTCAGGTGCTTTGCTGCATGTGCCTGATCATGCTGGTGGTGGTCAGGGAGCTAGTTTTGCTACCCGGCTGATGCTGGTCTGGCAGGTGGTGCAAATGGCCTTTTTGGGGTTTTCGGCAGAGTCTTTAAAAAACAACCAGGCTCGGGAAGACCTAACAGTTGTACTGGCAACTTCCATCATGTTGATGTTGCGGGAAATGGTTGCCCACCTTCTGTCTGAGGCCACCACACTGCTTGTTCTTGCCTGTTGTGGTGCTACGCCTCCCTTCCCCTGTGTGCTGCTGTCCTCTCTCTGCATGTCACCTTGCCATGTTGGGTCAGTGACTTCATCGTCCACCACCTCATCTTCCACTTCCGTACCCTGGTCCTGCTCCTGACTTTCTGGCAATTGTGTCTCATCATCATCCACCTCTTGTGACAGTTTCCCACCTTCGCCTTCATGTTACCGTGGCTGCTGAAATATTTGGGCATCGCTACATGCGATCTCCTCTTGCCACGCTTCAAGTGGACCGGGCGAGAGGCCTGAATCTATCAATAGAAAAGTGAACAGCTCTTCGGAGTGTCCAAGTGTGGGTTCAGTTGTCTCAGGGCACTCGGAATGGTGGGAGGAAGGAGGATCAGGGTGAGGAATATGCAGTCCAGATTCACAGCTACTGAGACTTGACTGTGTGGAAGACAGGGTGGCGGAAGCATTATCTGCTATCCTACCAATAACCTTTTCACACTGCTCTGTTTTCAATAGTGGTGTTCTGCGGTCCCCTATTAATTGGGACAAAAAGGTCGAGCGACAAGATGTGGGTGTTTGTTATGGCACAATTATTGCTTGCCCACGGCCTCGGCCTCTGCATTCACCATCACCATTACGTCCACTTCCCCGTCCCTTGCCATGCATCTTGCCCATTTTAAATGGAGGACAATATTTTCCACGTTCACTGCAAATGGCTGAATTTGAAGCACACTTATATGTGATACGTGTGACGGAAAACCAAAGTTTTAAATATCTGGCCTGTAGGTTACTATTTTTCACAGCAACCTGGTGTCAATAACCTCACTGACACACTGCAACAAAATTTAAATGGAAGCCAGAAATGGCTGAATTTGGAGCACACTTATATGTGTTACGTGTGACGGAAAACCAGAGTTTTAAATAGCTGGCCTGTAGGTTACTATTTTTCACAGCGACCTCGTGTCAATAACTTCACTGACACGCTGAAACAAAATTTAAATGGAGGCCAGAAATAGCTGAATTTGGGGCACACATATATGTGCTACGTGTGACGGAAAACCAGAGTTTTAAATAGCTGGCCTGTAGGTTATTATTTTTTACAGCAACCTCATTTCAATAACTTCACTGACACACTGCAACAAAATTTAAATGGAGGCCAATATTTTCCACGTTCACTACAAATTTCTGGGTTTTTGTAATATGGAAAGGATTTGGCTGTATTCTGCAGTGCCAACAAGCAAATGGAGCAGAAAAATGGTGTACTCTGGATTGCTTTTTAAGCAAATAACCAGGATTAAGATAAAATAAAAATTTCCCTGGCCCCTGATATGTGGGGCTATGTCTACAAATATTTCTAACAGCAGCAGGAATATTCCATGGACCCTCTTGCACGATAAGCACTGCAGTCTGCCACATACACTGTCTGCCTGCCTATCACTGATTATATGCAGCTGGATTAGTCCTCAGAAGGACTGTTAGTTCAGATGGATATAGATTTATGTTGTGGAATACCTATACTAACGGGACATTCAATGGACTCTTCTGTGCTGTATCATGCACTGCAGTCTGCAACACACACTACCTGCCAGACTAGCACATATTATATGCATTAATCCAAAAGGGGTCCAAAAGACATGAGGTCAGACAACTTCAAAAATGGATACCATACAAAGGGTCTATTGCGGCCAGTAACCGCTAGACAGGAAGAGATTCTGACAAAATGAATAAATAAAATGACAATTTTTTATTGTTATAAATATAAAAACAAGAAATTTTAAAATTAGGCAAGGGAAAAACCTCCAAAAATCAGGGAATGGACACACCATTAGTGTTGAGCCACCCCCGTAGTGTTCGAGTTCGGTTCGGTTCGTCGAACACCCGTGTGTTCGCCGAACTGTTCGTCGAACTGTTCGTCGAACACCTTCGAACACCGTTAAAACCAATGGCAGGCAAACAAAAACACATAGAAACACATAGAAAACACCTTCAAAGGTGTCCAAAAGCTGACAAACTGCTCAGAAGACATAACTAACACATGGAAAAGTGACAAGTACATATAGTCATGCGAAAATAAAAGAGGTGGAGGAGTAAAAGGAGGGGGAGACACAGATATAGGCATGTCATGCCCTTCTAAAATCCAAAAAGTGAGAAGCCGACACGGCCAGTCCGCTCCTGCCCGTGCCACCTCCGTGTCGCCGGGTTTGTGCCAGAGCCGCGGTGAACCCTGACGGCCAGCCCCCCTCTCCCAATACTGGTGCCTGTCCGCTGGTGGGTCGAGCGAGCCCCCCTGTGGTGGAGGCAGCTCTAAGCTTTTTAATTTAAATTGTCTCTCTAATTTGAATGAATACACTTTAAATCCATTTACAAGGATCTATTGGAGGGCAAGTCTCATGCCAGCAGCCGCGGTAATTCCAGCTCCAGTAGCGTCCACTAAAGCTGCTGCAGTTAAAAAGCTTTTATAAGGATCGAGCTCGGCTGTCCACCGCAAGGCATCCTACTGCCAGTCCCAGCCCCTATGCCTTGGGGTGCCTCCTGATGCTCTTCACTAAGTATCCCATGGTCCCGAAGCATTTCCTTTGAAAAAATTAAGTGTCTAAACTACAGGTGGTGCAGCTTGCTTAACAGCCGGGATAATCCGCTTACTAGCAGACACTGCTACTAGGCACAAAGTATTTCCTGGGCTAGATGCAGTTAAAAATTTGTAATTAGATACTCTCGTTGGATGCTGAGAAAGCATTCCATAGAGTCTCCTGGCACGCCATATATGATTCTCTTAAAAAGCTTGGGGTAGGGGTCTAGGGGACCCTTTTATAGCCAAAATCACGGCCCTGTATCGCAATACGTCACCTAGGCTGAAGATAAATGGAACTGTAGCACCCTGAGGGCTCGGTTGCTAAAGACATATTGCACCTCACCCAGAGGTGTGATATCTCACTCTCAGGTAAGGATGGAGTGTGGATCAGGACCCGACACCTGCATGCATTACACCACATTGCCGTGGGGCAGGGCGACCAATATGCCCCTGAGATGGGCACGACAGTCCCTGTCCCTGGCTGGAGTGGGGGGAGGGAACACTGAGGAAGGGGAACCCTGTAGTGCAGGAGCAGGGAGGAAGCAGTTCCTGGGTGCATTGAGAAGGGAGTATAAAAGGTGGGCACCATCTTAGTTCAGTGCAGAGAAGTCTGAGCAGAAGTGGCAGGGAGCAGGGGCTCTGCATGAGCTCTGCTCCGGAGGCGGGCCTAGTAACAGAGGCCCAGGCCTGGAAGAGGGAGAAGGAAGGAAGAGGAGCGGAGAAGGCTCCATAAACGAGGAATGAAGGGATCCCAGGGGTGCGGACGGGCGAGTCGCCACCGCACGCCCGAATCCACCTGCGTGGAGGGGTCAGGCCAAAGGGGGAGACCGGTCCCCGAACTAGTGGAGGCAGGAAACGACCCTCAGCTAGAAACCGGAGGCTCTGACATTTTATGTGGCGCAGCCCCTCGCTACACCCGCTAGGAAGGCACCACATAGGGTCAGGGAAACTGGCGCCAAGTTTACCAAGAGGAGGCCCGAGGCAGCCGGACAGAAGTGTTGGTAAGAAAGGCCAGACAAAGGACACACAAAGGGGGTCCTGTGAAGTGCTCCAAAGTTATCTGGGAGTTGTCTGAGCCCCTCACCTGGTGAGCACAGTACGACGTGGGCAGCCGTTACCTGCAGACGTGGTCTGGATAATAAGAACTGTGAGTAAAGTCCCTGAACTGCATCACTGACTCCGTGTCGTTACTGCTGCTGCCCTGCACCATCAACCCCATCCTCCGCATACACTGCCCTGAGGCTATACTCCTCCCGTGGGGAGTTATGCTACGCTCTGCTGCACCCACAACACCAGCCTCAGTGGTCTGCCCTGTAGCGGCGGTTCACTCTGACCGCAATCCACGGGTGGCGTAGTCGGACATTTAAACATGAAAACCACATAAATAGTTCCGCCACTGGTTTGACCGCCCTGAGCCACGGAACTGGGTCGCCGCCACGAAGACTAAAACCACCAGCATCCACCAAAAAGGGTCCGGCTCCGGGTGTCCCAAGGCCCAGGGGGTGCGTCAGAACATTTTCATCACCTTTCACAATCACCAATGGGACAAGGCAGTGATGTCCTCTGTCCCCTCTCTTATACATCCTAGTGACGGAGCACCTGCTCTCATCAATTCGCCATAACCCCAATATTAGGTGGATTGAGGTGGGAGGCACCGAGTACAAGTGCTCTCTATTTGCTGATGATGTCCTAGTATATATCACTCAATCACATATATCCATCCATGCTGTTAGGCTGAAATAGATCACTTTGTTACATGGTAAAATTTTAAAATCAATGCAGCGAAGTCTGAGGCCCTCGATGTCTCCCTCCCCAAATCCATATAGGATTCCATCCAGTCCAACTTTCCCTTTGCCTGGCCCTCACAGGGTATCAAATACTTAGGAATTCCTATTCATAGAGACCTCTCCCATCTATGTTATCTTAATTTTGGGCCCTTTATTGAACAACTCCATACAGACCACGGTTGGCAAGTTAGAACTGTAAGATTCACTACGTGAACCACTGGTGTTTTGTGGAAAAGCACATGTACACTGCGTTCCAAATTATTATACAAAAAGTGTTTAGGAGTGATAAGGGAAGAATTTGTTTGTTTGTCAGTTAAACTCATTGATGGTGATGTGTGTCAGGGCTCTTTATATCACTGTAAGCAATTGCAGACACCTGTGCTAATTAGTTTGGCAGGTGTGTCCAATGAAAGGCAAGACTACTTAAGAAGGCTCTCTCACATTATTAAGCAGCCTACATTTTCTGCCAAAATGGGAAAGAAAAAGGATGTGTCGGCTGCTGAGAAGCAACAAATTGTGGAGTGTTTAGGTCAAGGCATGACTACAATCAACATTGTGCGATGATCAGGATGAAGTGTCTTGGCAATCAAGAAGTATGTAGCTGATTCACAGTACACACGTGTGCATGCTGATAAGGGCAAATTGAGGACTCTTTCCTACAGGCAATTACGTCAGGTTGAAAGAGCAGCGGCAAAAAAGCCTTGTCATAGCAGCAGACAAGTTTTTGAAGCTGCTTGTGCCTCCAACGTCCCCCGAACAACAAGATGCAGGGTCCTTCAGAGGTTTGCAGCTGTGCATGCGCCATCCTGTCGACCTCCTCTATCCACTTCACACAAGCAGAAACGGCTCCAGTGGGCCAAACATTACATGAAGACTGATTTCAAAACTGTTTTGTTCACGGATGAGTGCCGTGCAGCGCTCGATGGTCCAGATGGATGGAGTGGAGGATGGCTGGTTGATGGACACCCCACGCAAACACGGCTACAGCGCCAACAAGGAGGAGGTGGAGTAATGTTTTGGGCTGGAATCATGGGGAGAGAGATTGTCGGCCCCTTTAGGATCCCTGAAGGCGCTAAAGATGAACTCCATAATGTATGTGGATTTTCTCAAACAGCACTTCCTGCCATGGTTCAAGAAGAAGAACCGTGTATTTCACAGCAAGATCATTTTTCTGCATGATAATGCACCATCTCATGCTGCACATAAAACATCTGCATCTCTGGCTGATATGGGCATAAAAGGGGACAAACTTATGGTGTGACCCCCATGCTCCCCTGACCTCTACCCCATTCAGAACCTTTGGAGCATCATTAAAAGGAGTGTCTATGATGGCGGGAGGCAGTTCACATCTAAGCAACAGCTCTGGGAGGGTATTCTGTCCTCATGCAAAACAATTGAAGCAGAAACCATCCAAAACCTGACAAATTCAATGGACGAGAGAGTTCAGAAGCTCCTTTCGAACAAGGGGTCCTATGTGAAAATGTAACATCACCTAGAATAAAGTTTTGAGTTGAAAACTGTTTGATTTCAGTTTCTAACAACCTGCTAATGCTTATAATTTCAAAAATGACCATTTTTTTGGTCTTTATTAAAATGAAAAGGTTGATCGAAAAGTTTGGGGGATCTAAGAGTGTGGCAACCCAGTAGTCATGATTACTTCGAATTCTGACAATATGAGGGTCATGCTGCAGGTAGTGCAGCAAGAAGGCACTTATGTGCCTTGCGCATCTCGGAGCCCCAAAATTATTTTCCGGGCTAGATGCAGCTAAAAATTATTTTTAATTTTAAATCTGGTGAAGCTTTAGTATAGATGGCCTAATACGATCAGTGCTGCACACTGCTACAAAGCCCAAATTATTTTCCAGTCAAGATACAGATAAACATGATTAGTAATTTGAAAGCTTAAAACGGTTGGTAGGGTGATTTTAACCAATCATCAAGCTTTTACTCTCCCCAGGATGACACAGGGGTAGAAAAGTCGTTTCGGATCCATGATTTGTTCATCTTTATGAACGTGAGACTGTCTACATTATCAGTGGAGAGCCACGTGCGCTTATCTGTCAGCACACCACCAGCAGCGCTGAACACACGTTCAGACAGAACGCTGGCTGCGGGGCATGACAAGATCTCCAAGGCGTAAGTGGCTAGCTCCGGCCATTTATCCAGATTGGAAGCCCAAAAAGAGCAAGGGTCCAGTGACACAGTCGTGGCTTCAATGTTTACTTGGAGATACTCCTGTACCATCGTCTCTAGGCGTTGACTATGTGTCAGACTTCTTGTCTCCTGTGGCCTTGCAAAGGATGGGCTAAAAAAGTGGTGAAATGATTCCGCAAAATTGATGTTACCAGCAGATACTGTGGTTCTGTCACGGTTTGAGTGCTGAACACTTGACGGTCCCACGGTTGGCAAGTTGGAACTGTGAGATTCACTACGTGCACCACTGGTATTTTGTGGAAAAGCACATGTAAGATTCTGCAACAGTCTCTGCTGATACTCCTGCATGCGTGCATCCCTTTCTATGGCAGGAATAATTTCTGCAAATTTACTTTTGTACCGGGGATCTAACAGTGTGGCAACCCAGTAGTCAGGATTATTTCTAATTCTCACAATTCGAGGGTCATGTTGCAGGTAGTGCAGCAAGAAGGCACGCATGTGTGTTGCGCATCCAGGAGCACCAAGTCCCTGTTGTGTTGGTGGCGAGGTAACAATCATGCTTCCTTCCTCTGTCCTCTCCCCCCAACCTCGCACAACAGAAATGTGATCAAGGTCTCCCTCATCTGATGAGTCTTCCATCAGTTCGTCCTCCACTTCTTCCTGGGCTCCTGCACCTTCCTCACTAGTTTGGCTGCTACCATGCGCCCTGGTAAAACCATCTCCCCCACCCTCACATGCCTGCCGCCTTGGTGCTGCCGACCGTCTGGACCTTGCAGATGTTAGCCCTTCCGCATACAACTCCTCCTCCTCTACTTCCTCCACCTCCTCTTGTGCCACCACCTGACTCCGAATTCTGTTTAACATGTGCTCCAGCATGTAAATCACCGGAATAGTCATGCTGATAATGGCATCGTCAGCACTAAACATCTTCGTCGCCATTTCAAAACTGTGCAGAAGGGTGCATAGGTCCCTGATCTGAGACCACTCCTCCAGCGTGATTTGCCCCACCTCTGAATCTCGTTGGCCCAGGCTATACATCAGAACGTATTGCACCAGGGCTTGTCGGTGCTGCCACAGTCGCTGCAACATGTGCAGAGTTGAATTCCACTGGGTAGGCACATCGCATTTTAGCCGGTGAAGTGGCAGGCCCAACGACTTCTGTAGAGATGTAAGTCGCTGAGCTGCGGGATGCGAACAGCGGAAGTGAGCACACAGCGACCGTGCCCTCTGCAGAAGGCCATCTAGTCTGGGATAGTGGGCTAAAAATTGCTGGACAACCAGGTTCAACACGTGAGCCATACAAGGCACGTGTGTGACATTGCCCCGGCGAAGGGCCGCACCCAGGTTTGCAGCATTGTCGCACACGGCCTTCCCTGGTTTCAGGTCCAGTGGAGACAACCATTCATGAAATTGGTTCTCCAGAGCTGACCACAACTCCTCAGCTGTGTGACTCACATTTCCCAGACATTTCAATGTAAAAACCGCCTGATGACGTTGAGCCCTACTGCCAGCATAGTAAGGAGGTGTGCAGGATCCCTTCTGCGCAGTTAGAAAGCTTGTGGCATGACCAGACAGGCTTTGGGTGCAGGTGGAAGACCGAGAGGAGGTTGTGGAGGCAGAAGCAGTGGTGGAACTTTGACATAAAGAGGATTGACGCACAACTCGTGGGGACGGCAAGACTTGGACAGCAGCCCCTTGTCCTGCTGTCACCATAGTTACCCAGTGCCCAGTCAGCGACATGTAACGCCCCTGTCCATGCCTACTCGTCCAAGTGTCTGTGGTGAAATGCACCCTGTCACACACAGAGTTTCTCAAAGAAGCGGTGATGTTGTGTGCGACATGCTGGTGGAGCGCAGGCACACCTTTCTTTGAGAAGTAGTGCCGACTGGGCATCTGGTACTGGGGCACTGCGACGGACATAAGGTCTCGAAAATCCTCTGTGTCCACCAGGCGGAAAGGCAGCATTTCTGTAGCCAAGAGCTTGCAGATGGTGAAATTCAACCTCTTAGCTTTCTCATGGCTAGGAGGAAATGGTCTTTTACTTGTCCACATCTGAGGGACCGAGGGCTGGCTATTGTGCTTAGACGGGGTTGATAAGGGTGTCCCCGGCAAACTGCCGGTCTGTGAGGAAGATGCAGGCGGACATGTTAGGTTGCCTTGATCCAAAGGTGGTGCTATCGATGTCGGACAGCGCTCAAGACCAGCTGGTGTTACCACCTCCAAAGAAAATGATGACCTGCCAATCACGCTGGCTGTTGCGGGTAAAGAGGTGGCAGGTCTGCGCCCCAAAACAGGTGTGACTGCTGTCCCCCCAGTCACAGAGGATGAAGAGGCCGCGGATGCACAAGATATGGCAGACGGTGGTTGGCCCGGCCGGCTAGACCGCATTGTAGCACACTGAGCTTCCCACTGCAACTTATGCTTCATGTCCATGTGCCGGTTCATGCATGAAGTACTCAAACTATGTATTTTTTGGCCTCTACTTAGCTTTTGCTGACAAATGTTACAGATAACACGAGTTGGGTCATCTTTATCGATCTGAAAAAATGCCCAGGCTATGCAAGGCCTAGCACCCATGCGACCTGAAGAGCCACCACGACTTGTGGTGAGAGGCAGAGTTGTGTTTGAGGATGCAGTTGTTGACGTGCTTCCAGTACTACGTCTCTGTCCAGGAAGGCGCAACCTGACCTCGTCGTCACTAGCATCTTCCTCCACCTCCTCTGCTGACCTCATCTCTTGGCTGACTGTGGGTTGACAGTAAGTGGGATCTCCGACCTCATCATCATCACCCTGTGCGTTATCACACCCGTCGTCCTCAGAGCCAACCTGTTCCTGCCCTGACAAAAAACTAAAGTTGTCGCTCCAATCAGGTATTTGAGTCTTATCATCGTCTTCCTCATTGTCTCCACCAACTAGAGTTACAGTTTGGGAATGAGGGTCTACATTATGGTCAGAACCTTCTGCGTCTGGTCCTGGATCCGACTCATAAAGATTCTGGGCATCAGTGCAGATCATTTCCTCGTCTGGATTCACAGAAGCGCTGGAGTCGACCTCTGATTCCCAGGCTATAGTATGAGTAAACAGCTCTGCAGACTCAACCATCTGTTCTACCTCATACTCAGACGGGCAGCTGGAGATTTGGGAGCTGTGAGGAAGCAAGTGCGATTTGGGTGACACCTTTGAGGACTGGAGTATTTGTGATGTTGAAGTTGATGTGGAGGAGAGCCCACTTAAAGGAGCACTTGATATCCGTTGAAGCACCTGCTGTTTTTGTGCCTCATCTGGAATTTGTAGCGATTGGCGTGGCCGTAAGAAAGGGATCTTATCACATTGTCCGCTAAAAGAAGTAGACATTTTAGTTTGGCTGGAAGATGGTCTTTCTTCTGCACCTACCCCACGGACACAACCTTTTTTCCCCTTCCCAACACGCCTATTCCCCTTTCCACCAGCAGCAGGCCTTTTTCCACTCATTTTGGTGGTTAACTAATTCACAACTCTGGAGTTGTTTGCACAAAAAAACAATGGATGGTAACCGAGCAGAGCTGAGTGGCCAAACTGTGGTATTAGGCCAAAACTATTGGCTGGGTTAGATGCAGAAAAAAATTATTTTTAATTTGCAACCTGATGGAGGTCAGTATAGATGGACTAATAGACCAAGTCCCACACACCGCTAGAAGCCCAAATATTTTTTCAGAGCTAGATGCAGAAAATTTTTTTATTCAATTTGCAACCTGATGGAGGTCAGTATAGATGGACTAATAGACCAAGTCCCACACACTGCTAGAAGCCCAAATATTTTTTCAGAGCTAGATGCAGAAAAAAATTATTTTTAATTTGCAACCTGATGGAGGTCAGTATAGATGGACTAATAGACCAAGTCCCACACACTGCTAGAAGCCCAAATATTTTTTCAGAGCTAGATGCAGAAAAAAATTATTTTTAATTTGCAACCTGATGGAGGTCAGTATAGATGGACTAATAGAACAAGTCCCACACGCTGCTAGAAGCCCAAATATTTTTTCAGAGATAAATGAAGAAAAAAATTATTTTTAATTTGCAACCTGATGGAGGTCAGTATAGATGGACTAATAGACCAAGTCCCACACACTGCTAGAAGCCCAAATATTTTTTCAGAGCTAGATGCAGAAAAAAATTATTTTTAATTTGCAACCTGATGGAGGTCAGTATAGATGGACTAATAGACCAAGTCCCACACACCGCTAGAAGCCCAAATATTTTTTCAGAGCTAGATGCAGAAAAAAATTATATTCAATTTGCAACCTGCTGGAGGTCAGTATAGAAGGACTAATAGAACAAGTCCCACACACTGCTAGAAGCCCAAATATTTTTTCAGAGCTAAATGAAGAAAAAAATTATTTTTAATTTGCAACCTGATGGAGGTCAGTATAGATGGACTAATAGACCAAGTCCCACACACTGCTAGAAGCCCAAATATTTTTTCAGAGCTAGATGCAGAAAAACATTATATTCAGTTTGCAACCTGATGGAGGTCAGTATAGATGGACTAATAGAATGATGCTATGCCCAAAAGATTTTACTTCACTAGGTGCAGTAAAAAAATTGGTATTCTATACACAGGTGGTATATCTTGCAACACAGATAGGCTACTCCACTGACTAACACACTCTGCAATAGGCCAAAAAGGATTAGCTTTGCTAGATTCAGCCAAATGCTGTGAAAAAAACTTGCACAGCACTGGCACAGACCTGCCTGGCAAAAACTGATAGGAACTGATGTAACCTAGTCCTGAAAAGGACTCCAATTACAATTAGTCTTTACTCCCACAATCTATCTATTTAAGAGCACAGACCTGCCTGATAAAAGTCGTAGGAAATGCTGTAACCTAGTCCTTAAAAGGACTGCAATCACAACTATTCCCTACTCCCAAGCTATCTGTATATTTGTGCGAAAATTGGCTTGAAATTAACAAGGTATAGCGCACACAGCAACAGTGGTGCCGTCTAACACGCAGCTGCAGCAGTGAGAAAATGGTGGCGACGGGGAAAATGGCTTGGTCTTATAGGGCAAGGACATGTGACATACACTGCCAATCACACATGCCCTTGCTTGTGTGAAAAAAAGCACTTCGCTCTGTGTGTGCGCTGCTGATAGGCTGACAGATTGCACCTCCCCACTGCAAATGCGGGAAAGAGAAAAAAAAATGGAGATCTTCATTGTTCCTGCAGAGATCCATCCCCTGCCCCTCCCCCCGCCCCGCTGTACACTCAAACTGCGTATTAACATTAATTTTCATCATTACTGAGAAAAAATCCAGTTATGATTTTGGTGCACGAACAGTTATCGAACATAACCTCGAACAGCCGAATTTTTCTCAAATTGTTCGTGTTCGCCGACCGGCTCGAACACCGCCCAAAACAGCTCGAATTTGAGATTGGCGAACAGTTAGAGTAGAACAACGCTCATCTCTACACACCATAGGTCCGCTGCGTATACAGTATGTAGTTGGTAGTACTAACAGGATTGTATACCTCAGGGTAGCGCTCAAATGCAAAATGACAGGTATATTTATTCAAAGAACATAATACTCTAATACAGCGCAAGTGCAACATACGGAGCTAATTCATAGCATATACAAAGTCAAAATGACCCAAAATATCAAAAAAACATCAGAAAACTAGCAGCAACAGGAGGCTACTGCAACCACTGTTAGTAGCTGGTATTTATAGGTTCATATGCATAAAGAAATTAGAAATAGCTTGTTAATGATGAAATGCTGGATATTAATGTGGCAAGAATACCACAAAATGGGCATGTGTATAATGAATACTATGTAAGGGGATCCTAAAGAGATTTAATACGACAGTGGTAACCAGTGAGCAATGGAAGAAAAGCCTAGGTGAGGTGTATGCTGTGGAGGAAGAAATGAGGGGGCAGAGAACGCTACTACCTGGTGTGTGAAGGAGTCCTGGAACACAGGAGACCGGAGGTGTCCTCCCCACACCCGACGGACGCTGTTTCGCAGAGTCGCTTCTTCCGGGGCGTATCATACCAAGGGAGGGTCAAGGGGTAAAAGTATGAGGTTGTACTAATAAAGGGCCAGGGGAAGTCCTGCAGACAAACCTGTGAAATGATAGGGGCGGGAACGTAATCACATTGGCCAGCGTCGTCCGTGACGTCATGCGGCCGGATCCCGCCTCCTAACTAATGGGTCTTCTTGGAGTAGCGCCCCGTGAACCGCAAGTGGAACGCATAGCGGTCACATGATGGGGCACCTCCGGAAGTCAAGGGAGGCTTAGGATCCAGCGCATGCGTGCTGGCACCGGGCAAGGAAAACGGGGAAGTGATGGTGTTAATAGCAGAGACTGCAAACAATATGGACATAATGTGTATGCTAGTATGCAAAAGCACGTAAATAAAACCACAAGTGAGGGGAATTAACGTGGAATCAGTCAAGATGTCTATAGGTTTTAGAACTAATGGGATAAGACAACACAGGAATACATACGTTGTATCCCTACAGAGAAACATTTTTAAAATATGAAAAAAATAAAAAAGGAATTAAATAATAAATAATAAATATAAATATATAAAAAAAAAAAAAAAGAAGAAGAAAAAGGGGGCTAGAGTGCAAGAGTGCAAAGTGTATCCTAAAAGGAAGATACTGGAGAACAGTGCAGGTGTCATATATTTATTAGGGAAATAACTAACAATTAAAGTACAGCATGCATCAATACAGTACTTCAATATGCCTCCAAAAAATAGGAGAGGATACTGCTAAATTCACATCAAAGAGCAAAAAAATGGAGGCAGTGGGTGAAGGGTGTAAAGTAGATATTGTTCTACCGGGTGCGAAAAAACGCAGTCACAGGGTAAAAAGGTGAAAAGGTAAAAAAGTTTAAGCTAAGAGGAAAGATGCATGTAATGCTAAAAATGGATAAAAAACAGGGGGAGGGGGAAAAAAGGGGAAGGGAACAAATGTCCTTGGTTAATCCTTCCAAAAATCCGTTATATTCAGTTGGATTAGTCCCCAGAAGGACTGTTAGTTCAGATGGATATTATAGATATATGTTACGGAATACCTATACTAACTCTAAACAAGCAAATCTCTCCCTCACGCAGCAGCACCTTTGCCTACTCTGCCTGATTCCGGGGTAGACTGTAACGGGCATGGCAGCACCCGGTCTTATATACACCTGATGATGCTATGCGGCCAGCCAATCACTGTAATGCCCACAACCAACATGGCTACGGCATTACAGTGCATGCTCTCTAAAGAGCGACAATCATGCAGGGAAGAGACCCGAGCTCCTGCCCAAGCAACCCGGAAATACTCGTCAAGCGCCGAGTATCTCGAGCAGTGAGATGCTCGGGCGGTTACCGAGCAGTGGCGAGCACGTTCTCTCATCACTAGTAACTACCATTGCCTTTTAGCTATTTTCTAATTGAATTTTTTTTTTTTTTTTAAAGATTCCGTTTATTGCTTTGGTTGTGCTGTTTATTTTTAATTATAGAGTAGGAACTCGCAAAACAATGAGGACCCTTGACGCGGGTTGCAAGCTTGCTTTTTTTGGCCAAAATATTAACCGCTTGGGGATGGATAAATAAACCACTACCCACCAGAAGATGGGGAACTAAACTACTAGACAATAGGGGTTGGAGTACTAAACTACTAAACACCTAGTTTTGGAGAACAAAACAAATACACACCACAACATGGAGGACTAAACTAATAGACAACAGGGATTTGAGAACTAAACTGCTAAACACCTAGGGTTGGAGAATGAAACAAATACACATGAGAACATGGAGAACTAAACTCACAGACAACAGGGGTTGACGAACTAAACTACTAAACAGCTAGGGTTGGAGAACTAAACCACTAAACACCAGGGGATGGAGAACTAAACCACTAGACATGAAGTCTTGGAATCCCCAAGATTTGCAAGACAAACTTCTGTATCTAACATTTCCTCCACTGCTTCTGCTTCTTCCAACTCCTCTAGGGCCACCATCTGCACCCTCAACCTCTGCCTGAAGGAGACACATGTTGCTGCGGTGAAGAGAGAATCCCCCCCACCTCTGTACAACAAAGGCTCACAGCAATCATCAAGTGTTTAAATTTAAAGCACTGTAGAATTAATGGCGCTATATGAGTAAAGTAAATAAAAAAAAAAATTTGGACAGTCGTTTCACTCCGTTTTTAAACAGACCATGCACCTGCAGAACAGAATACAAGTCAAAAAGATGATGCAGGAGTATCTCAACCTCAATATCAATGCCACCAGGGGGGGTTTTGACCCTTTTGAATTTTGGCCTAAATAAATTGGCCTGAGTGGCCTGAGCTCGCCTGTCACTCCTTAGAAATTTTGTCATGGCCGGCAGCCAGCGTTCTCTCAGAACGTGTCGTCGGTGCTGCTGGTGTCTTCATGGATAAGTGCATCAGGCAGTCCCCTGAAAGTGTAGACCGCCTAACTTTCATCAAGATGAACAATTCATGGATCTACAATGACTTTTGCAGTCACAGACCGGAAAAACTAGGTAATGGTGTCGTTTTTATTGTGCTGAATTGATCTAACGTTATTGCAGTCTGTGACACCTTTGTCGTGGCTTCTGTGCCTGCTGTTAGTAATGCTGCTGATGTTACTTCCAATTTTAAAAAATGTGGAGACTCCAAGTTGGGTCTCCATCTGGTGGGTGGCCTGTAGTGGAAGGGGTGTCAGTTCTCCATTATACTATTTCTACATGGGGTAATTGATAATGTCTGTAAAGCACTGTCAAATTATTTGCGCTATATAAGGGAGTAAAATAAATAGAAATTGATACCACTTTAGTGGTATCTGCCCATAATTATTGGAAATGTTTGATTTCCAAGTTGGATTTCCTTCATGTGTGTTGCTTGAGTTTGACAGAGCTCTCAAAACACCAGGCTTACACCTGTCACTCATCCACCAGTTACTGATCAAAGTTTAAGCTAGAAATGCTGTTCAAGACCTGTCTAATGCTTAAATGTGGCATGGTTTCAGGACCACGCTATTAACACAACCAATTTAGATTCTGAAATTTAGACTCCTGGCTGGAGCACAATACTAGCACAAAATAATTAAAAGCTGAAATGTGGCCTAGTTTCTGTTGTATGATAGTAATACAAGAAATTTAGATTTTATAATGTGAACCCCTGTATGGAGAAAAATATCAGCACCAAAAATTAAAAGCTGAAATATAGGCCTGCTTTATGTAGCACAATAGTAAGACAAATTAAGATTCTGTCATGTGAACCCCTTTATGTAGAACAATATCAGCACTAAAGAATTAAATGCTGAAATATGGCCTTCTTTATATAGCACATTTGTAAGGCAACAAATTTAGATCTTATCATGTGAACCCCTGTATACAGAACAATATCAGCACCAAATAAATTAAAGCTAAAATGTGGACTGTTTTATATAGCACAATAGTAAGACAACAAATTTAGATTTTTTTATGTGAATGCCTGTATGGAGAACAATATCAGCTCCAAAGAATTACAAGCTGAAATGTGGCCTGCTGTATGTATCATGGTAGTAACTAGAGATGAGCGTTGTTCGACTCGAACTGTTCGCCAATCTCAAATTCGAGCTGTTTTGGGCGGTGTTCGAGCCGTTCGGTGAACACGAACGATTTGAGAAAAATTCGGCTGTTCGAGGTTATGTTGGATAACTGTTCGTGCACCAAAACCATAACTGGATTTTTTTCTCAGTAATGATGAAAATTAATGTTAATACGCAGTTTAAGTGTACAGCGGGGCGGGGGGAGGGGCAGGGGATGGATCTCTGCAGGAATAATGAAGATCTCCATTTTTTTTTTCTCTTTCCCGCATTTACAGTGGAGAGGTGCAATCTGTCAGCCTATCAGCAGCGCACACACAGAGCAAAGTGCTTTTTTTCACACAAGCAAGGGCATGTGTCATTGGCAGTGTATGTCACACATCCTTGCCCTAAAAGACCCAGCCATTTTCCCTGTCACCACCATTTTCTCACTGCTGCAGCTGCATGTTAGATGGCACCGCTGTGGCTGTGTGCGCTATACCTTGTTAATTTCAAGCCAATTTTCGCACAAATCTACAGATAGCTTGGGAGTAGGGAATAGTTGTGATTGCAGTCCTTTAAAGGACTAGGTTACAGCATTTCCTACGACTTTTATCAGGCAGGTTTGTGCTCTTAAATAGATAGGTTGTGGGAGTAAAGACTAATTGTAATTGCAGTCCTTTTCAGGACTAAGTTACATCAGTTCCTATCAGCTTTTGCCAGGCAGGTCTGTGCCAGTGCTGTGAAAGTTTTTTTCACAGCATTTGGCTAAATCTAGCAAAGCTAATCCTTTTTGGCCTACTGCAGAGTGTGTTAGTCAGGGGAGTAGACTATCTGTGTTGCAAGTAACATCACCTGTGTATAGAATACCAATTTTTTTACTGCACCTAGTGACGTAAAACCTTTTGGGCATAGCATCATTCTATTAGTCCATCTATACGGACCTGTATAAGGTTGCAAATCGAATATAAGTTTTTTCTGCATCTAGCTCTGAAAAAATATTTGGCCTTCTAGCTGTGTGTGGGACTTGTTCTATTAGTCCATCTATACTGACCTCCATCAGGTTGCAAACTGAATATAATTTTTTCTGCATCTACCTCTGAAAAAATATTTGGGCTTCTAGCTGTGTGTGCGACTTGTTCTATTAGTCCATCTATAGTGACCTCCATCAGGTTGCAAATTGAATAGAATTTTTTTCCGCATCTAGCTCTGAAAAAATATTTGGCCTTCTAGCAGTGTGTGGACTTGTTCTATTAGTCCATCTATACTGACCTCCATCAGGTTGCAAATAAAAAATTATTTTTGTCTGCATCTAGCTATGAAAAAAAATTTGGCCTTCTAGCAGTGTGTGGGACTTGCTCTATTAGTCCATCTATACTGACCTCCATCAGGTTGCAAAGTAAAAATAATTTTTATCTGCATCTAGCTCTGAAAAAATATTTGGCCTTCTAGCAGTGTGTGAGACTTGTTCTATTAGTCCATCTATACTGACTTCCATCAGGTTGCAAATTAAAAATAATTTTTATCTGCATCTAGCACTGAAAAAATATTTGGCCTTCTAGCTGTGTGTGGGACTTGTTCTATTAGTCCATCTATACTGACCTCCATCAGGTTGCAAATTGAATATAATTTTTTTCTGCATCTAGCTCTGAAAAAATATTTGGCCTTCTAGCAGTGTGTGGGACTTGTTCTATTAGTCAATCTATACTGACCTCCATCAGGTTGCAAATTAAAAATATTTTTTTGTCTGCATCTAGCTCTGAAAAAATATTTGGCCTTTTAGCAGTGTGTGGGACTTGTTATATTAGTCCATCTATACTGACCTCCATCAGGTTGCAAATTAAAAATAATTTTTATCTGCATCTAGCTCTGAAAAAATATTTGGCCTTCTAGCAGTGTGTGGGACTTGTTCCATTAGTCCATCTATACTGACCTCCATCAGGTTGCAAATTAAAAATAATTTTTATCTGCATCTAGCACTGAAAAAATATTTGGCCTTCTAGCAGTGTGTGGGACTTGTTCTATTAGTCCATCTATACTGACCTCCATCAGGTTGCAAACTGAATATAATTTTTTTCTGCATCTACCTCTGAAAAAATATTTGGCCTTCTGGCTGTGTGTGGGACTTGTTCTATTAGTCCATCTATACTGACCTCCATCAGGTTGCAAATTCAAAATAGTTTTATCTGCATCTAGCTCTGAAAAAATATTTGGCCTTCTAGCAGTGTGTGGGACTTGTTCTATTAGTCCATCTATACTGACCTCCATCAGGTTGCAAACTGAATATAATTTTTTCCACATCTACCTCTAAAAAAATATTTGGCCTTCTAGCAGTGTGTGGGACTTGTTCTATTAGTCCATCTATACTGACCTCCATCAGGTTGCAAATTAAAAATAATTTTTATCTGCATCTAGCTCTGAAAAAATATTTGGGCTTCTAGCAGTGTGTGGGACTTGTTCTATTAGTCCATCTATACTGACCTCCATCAGGTTGCAAAATGAATATAATTTTTTTCTGCATCTACCTCTGAAAAAATATTTGGGCTTCTAGCTGTGTGTGGGACTTGTTCTATTAGTCCATCTATACTGACCTCCATCAGGTTGCAAATTGAATATAATTTTTTTCTGCATCTACCTCTGAAAAAATATTTGGGCTTCTAGCTGTGAGTGGGACTTGTTCTATTAGTCCATCTATATTGACCTCCATCAGGTTGCAAATTAAAAATAATTTTTATCTGCATCTAGCTCTGAAAAACTATTTGGCCTTCTAGCAGTGTGTGGGACATGTTCTATTAGTCCATCTATACTGACCTCCATCAGGTTGCAAAATGAATATAATTTTTTTCTGCATCTACCTCTGAAAAAATATTTGGGTTTCTAGCTGTGTGTGGGACTTGTTCTATTAGTCCATTTATACTGACCTCCATCAAGTTGCAAACTGAATATAATTTTTTTCTGCATCTAGCTCTAAAAAATATTTGGCCTTCTAGCAGTGTGTGGGACTTGTTCTATTAGTCCATCTATACTGACCTCCATCAGGTTGCAAACTGAAAATAATTTTTTTCTGCATCTACCACTGAAAAAATATTTGGGCTTCTAGCTGTGTGTGGGACTTGTTCTATTAGTCCATCTATACTGACCTCCATCAGGTTGCAAATTGAGTATAATATTTTTCTGCATCTAGCTCTGAAAAAATATTTGGCCTTCTAGCAGTGTGTGGGACTTGTTCTATTAGTCCATCTATACTAACCTCCATCTGGTTGCAAATTGAATATAATATTTTTCTGCATCTAGCTCTGAAGAAATATTTGGGCTTCTAGCTGTGTGTGGGACTTGTTCTATTAGTCCATCTATACTGACCTCCATCAGGTTGCAAATTGAATATAATTTTTATCTGCATCTAGCTCTGAAAAAATATTTGGCCTTCTAGCAGTGTGTGGGACTTGTTCTTTTAGTCCATCTATACTGACCTCCATCAGGTTGCAAATTCAAAATAATTTTTTGTCTGCATCTAGCTCTGAAAAAATATTTGGCCTTCTAGCAGTGTGTGGGACTTGTTCTATTAGTCCATCTATACTGACCTCCATCAGGTTGCAAATTAAAAATAATTTTTATCTGCATCTAGCTCTGAAAAAATATTTGGCCTTCTAGCAGTGTGTGGGACTTGTTCTATTAGTCCATCTATACTGACCTCCATCAGGTTGCAAATTAAAAATAATTTTTATCTGCATCTAGCTCTGAAAAAATATTTGGGCTTCTAGCAGTGTGTGGGACTTGTTCTATTAGTCCATCTATACTGACCTCCATCAGGTTGCAAAATGAATATAATTTTTTTCTGCATCTACCTCTGAAAAAATATTTGGGCTTCTAGCTGTGTGTGGGACTTGTTCTATTAGTCCATCTATACTGACCTCCATCAGGTTGCAAATTGAATATAATTTTTTTCTGCATCTACCTCTGAAAAAATATTTGGGCTTCTAGCTGTGTGTGGGACTTGTTCTATTAGTCCATCTATACTGACCTCCATCAGGTTGCAAACTGAATATAATTTTTTTCTGCATCTACCTCTGAAAAAATATTTGGGCTTCTAGCTGTGTGTGGGACTTGTTATATTAGTCCATCTATACTGACCTCCATCAGGTTGCAAATTAAAAATAATTTTTATCTGCATCTAGCTCTGAAAAAATATTTGGCCTTCTAGCAGTGTGTGGGACTTGTTCTATTAGTCCATCTATACTGACCTCCATCAGGTTGCAAACTGAAAATAATTTTTTTCTGCATCTACCACTGAAAAAATATTTGGGCTTCTAGCTGTGTGTGGGACTTCTTCTATTAGTCCATCTATACTGACCTCCATCAGGTTGCAAATTGAATATAATATTTTTCTGCATCTAGCTCTGAAAAAATATTTGGCCTTCTAGCATTGTGTGGGACTTGTTCTATTAGTCCATCTATACTAACCTCCATCTAGTTGCAAATTGAATATAATTTTTTTCTGCATCTAGCTCTGAAAAAATATTTGGGCTTCTAGCTGTGAGTGGGACTTGTTCTATTAGTCCATCTATATTGACCTCCATCAGGTTGCAAATTAAAAATAATTTTTATCTGCATCTAGCTCTGAAAAACTATTTGGCCTTCTAGCAGTGTGTGGGACATGTTCTATTAGTCCATCTATACTGACCTCCATCAGGTTGCAAAATGAATATAATTTTTTTCTGCATCTAACTCTGAAAAAATATTTGGGCTTCTAGCTGTGTGTGGGACTTGTTCTATTAGTCCATTTATACTGACCTCCATCAAGTTGCAAACTGAATATAATTTTTTTCTGCATCTAGCTCTGAAAAAATATTTGGCCTTCTAGCAGTGTGTGGGACTTGTTCTATTAGTCCATCTATACTGACCTCCATCAGGTTGCAAACTGAAAATAATTTTTTTCTGCATCTACCACTGAAAAAATAATTGGGCTTCTAGCTGTGTGTGGGACTTGTTCTATTAGTCCATCTATACTGACCTCCATCAGGTTGCAAATTGAATATAATATTTTTCTGCATCTAGCTCTGAAAAAATATTTGGCCTTCTAGCAGTGTGTGGGACTTGTTCTATTAGTCCATCTATACTAACCTCCATCTGGTTGCAAATTGAATATAATATTTTTCTGCATCTAGCTCTGAAAAAATATTTGGGCTTCTAGCTGTGTGTGGGACTTGTTCTATTAGTCCATCTATACTGACCTCCATCAGGTTGCAAATTGAATATAATTTTTTTCTGCATCTAGCTCTGAAAAAATATTTGGCCTTCTAGCAGTGTGTGGGACTTGTTCTTTTAGTCCATCTATACTGACCTCCATCAGGTTGCAAATTCAAAATAATTTTTTGTCTGCATCTAGCTCTGAAAAAATATTTGGCCTTCTAGCAGTGTGTGGGACTTGTTCTATTAGTCCATCTATACTGACCTCCATCAGGTTGCAAATTAAAAATAGTTTTTATCTGCATCTAGCTCTGAAAAAATATTTGGCCTTCTAGCAGTGTGTGGGACTTGTTCTATTAGTCCATCTTTACTGACCTCCATCAGGTTGCAAATTAAAAATAATTTTTATCTGCATCTAGCTCTGAAAAAATATTTGGGCTTCTAGCAGTGTGTGGGACTTGTTATATTAGTCCATCTATACTGACCTCCATCAGGTTGCAAAATGAATATAATTTTTTTCTGCATCTACCTCTGAAAAAATATTTGGGCTTCTAGCTGTGTGTGGGACTTGTTCTATTAGTCCATCTATACTGACCTCCATCAGGTTGCAAATTGAATATAATTTTTTTCTGCATCTACCTCTGAAAAAATATTTGGGCTTCTAGCTGTGTGTGGGACTTGTTCTATTAGTCCATCTATACTGACCTCCATCAGCTTGCAAATTGAATATAATATTTTTCTGCATCTAGCTCTGAAAAAATATTTGGCCTTCTAGCAGTGTGTGGGACTTGTTCTATTAGTCCATCTATACTGACCTCCATCAGGTTGCAAAATGAATATAATTTTTTTCTGCATCTACCTCTGAAAAAATATTTGGGCTTCTAGCTGTGTGTGGGACTTGTTCTATTAGTCCATCTATACTGACCTCCATCAGGTTGCAAACTGAATATAATTTTTTTCTGCATCTACCTCTGAAAAAATATTTGGGCTTCTAGCTGTGTGTGGGACTTGTTCTATTAGTCCATCTATACTGACCTCCATCAGGTTGCAAATTAAAAATAATTTTTATCTGCATCTAGCTCTGAAAAAATATTTGGCCTTCTAGCAGTGTGTGGGACTTGTTCTATTAGTCCATCTATACTGACCTCCATCAGGTTGCAAACTGAAAATAAATTTTTTCTGCATCTACCACTGAAAAAATATTTGGGCTTCTAGCTGTGTGTGGGACTTCTTCTATTAGTCCATCTATACTGACCTCCATCAGGTTGCAAATTGAATATAATATTTTTCTGCATCTAGCTCTGAAAAAATATTTGGCCTTCTAGCATTGTGTGGGACTTGTTCTATTAGTCCATCTATACTAACGTCCATCTAGTTGCAAATTGAATATAATTTTTTTCTGCATCTAGCTCTGAAAAAATATTTGGCCTTCTAGCAGTGTGTGGGACTTGTTCTTTTAGTCCATCTATACTGACCTCCATCAGGTTGCAAATTCAAAATAATTTTTTGTCTGCATCTAGCTCTGAAAAAATATTTGGCCTTCTAGCAGTGTGTGGGACTTGTTCTATTAGTCCATCTATACTGACCTCCATCAGGTTGCAAATTAAAAATAATTTTTATCTGCATCTAGCTCTGAAAAAATATTTGGCCTTCTAGCAGTGTGTGGGACTTGTTCTATTAGTCCATCTATACTGACCTCCATCAGGTTGCAAATTAAAAATAATTTTATCTGAATCTAGCTCTGAAAAAATATTTGGCCTTCTAGCAGTGTGTGGGACTTGTTCTATTAGTCCATCTATACTGACCTCCATCAGGTTGCAAATTCAAAATAATTTTTTGTCTGCATCTAGCTCTGAAAAAATATTTGTCCTTCTAGCAGTGTGTGTGACTTGTTCTATTAGTCCATCTATACTGACATCCATCAGGTTGCAAATTAAAAATAATTTTTATCTGAATCTAGCTCTGAAAAAATATTTGGCCTTCTAGCAGTGTGTGGGACTTGTTCTATAAGTCCATCTATACTGACCTCCATCAGGTTGCAAAATGAATATAATTTTTTTCTGCATCTACCTCTGAAAAAATATTTGGGCTTCTAGCTGTGTGTGGGACTTGTTCTATTAGTCCATCTATACTGACCTCCATCAGGTTGCAAATTGAATATAATTTTTTTCTGCATCTACCTCTGAAAAAATATTTGGGCTTCTAGCTGTGTGTGGGACTTGTTCTATTAGTCCATCTATACTGACCTCCATCAGGTTGCAAATTGAATATAATATTTTTCTGCATCTAGCTCTGAAAAAATATTTGGCCTTCTAGCAGTGTGTGGGACTTGTTCTATTAGTCCATCTATACTGACCTCCATCAGGTTGCAAATTAAAAATAATTTTATCTGAATCTAGCTCTGAAAAAATATTTGGCCTTCTAGCAGTGTGTGGGACTTGTTCTATTAGTCCATCTATACTGACCTCCATCAGGTTGCAAATTCAAAATAATTTTTTGTCTGCATCTAGCTCTGAAAAAATATTTGTCCTTCTAGCAGTGTGTGTGACTTGTTCTATTAGTCCATCTATACTGACATCCATCAGGTTGCAAATTAAAAATAATTTTTATCTGAATCTAGCTCTGGAAAAATATTTGGCCTTCTAGCAGTGTGTGGGACTTGTTCTATAAGTCCATCTATACTGACCTCCATCAGGTTGCAAAATGAATATAATTTTTTTCTGCATCTACCTCTGAAAAAATATTTGGGCTTCTAGCTGTGTGTGGGACTTGTTCTATTAGTCCATCTATACTGACCTCCATCAGGTTGCAAATTGAATATAATTTTTTTCTGCATCTACCTCTGAAAAAATATTTGGGCTTCTAGCTGTGTGTGGGACTTGTTCTATTAGTCCATCTATACTGACCTCCATCAGGTTGCAAATTGAATATAATATTTTTCTGCATCTAGCTCTGAAAAAATATTTGGCCTTCTAGCAGTGTGTGGGACTTGTTCTATTAGTCCATCTATACTGACCTCCATCAGGTTGCAAACTGAATATAATTTTTTTCTGCATCTACCTCTGACAAAATATTTGGGCTTCTAGCTGTGTGTGGGAATTGTTTTATTAGTCCATCTATACTGACCTCCATCAGGTTGCAAAATGAATATAATTTTTTTCTGCATCTACCTCTGAAAAAATATTTGGGCTTCTAGCTGTGTGTGGGACTTGTTCTATTAGTCCATCTATACTGACCTCCATCAGGTTGCAAACTGAATATAATTTTTTTCTGCATCTACTTCTGAAAAAATATTTGGGCTTCTAGCTGTGTGTGGGACTTGTTATATTAGTCCATCTATACTGACCTGCATCAGGTTGCAAATTAAAAATAATTTTTATCTGCATCTAGCTCTGAAAAAATATTTGGCCTTCTAGCAGTGTGTGGGACTTGTTCTATTAGTCCATCTATACTGACCTCCATCAGGTTGCAAACTGAAAATAATTTTTTTCTGCATCTACCACTGAAAAAATATTTGGGCTTCTAGCTGTGTGTGGGACTTCTTCTATTAGTCCATCTATACTGACCTCCATCAGGTTGCAAATTGAATATAATATTTTTCTGCATCTAGCTCTGAAAAAATATTTGGCCTTCTAGCATTGTGTGGGACTTGTACTATTAGTCCATCTATACTAACCTCCATCTAGTTGCAAATTGAATATAATTTTTTTCTGCATCTAGCTCTGAAAAAATATTTGGCCTTCTAGCAGTGTGTGGGACTTGTTCTTTTAGTCCATCTATACTGACCTCCATCAGGTTGCAAATTCAAAATAATTTTTTGTCTGCATCTAGCTCTGAAAAAATATTTGGCCTTCTAGCAGTGTGTGGGACTTGTTCTATTAGTCCATCTATACTGACCTCCATCAGGTTGCAAATTAAAAATAATTTTTATCTGCATCTAGCTCTGAAAAAATATTTGGCCTTCTAGCAGTGTGTGGGACTTGTTCTATTAGTCCATCTATACTGACCTCCATCAGGTTGCAAATTAAAAATAATTTTATCTGAATCTAGCTCTGAAAAAATATTTGGCCTTCTAGCAGTGTGTGGGACTTGTTCTATTAGTCCATCTATACTGACCTCCATCAGGTTGCAAATTCAAAATAATTTTTTGTCTGCATCTAGCTCTGAAAAAATATTTGTCCTTCTAGCAGTGTGTGGGACTTGTTCTATTAGTCCATCTATACTGACATCCATCAGGTTGCAAATTAAAAATAATTTTTATCTGAATCTAGCTCTGAAAAAATATTTGGCCTTCTAGCAGTGTGTGGGACTTGTTCTATAAGTCCATCTATACTGACCTCCATCAGGTTGCAAAATGAATATAATTTTTTTCTGCATCTACCTCTGAAAAAATATTTGGGCTTCTAGCTGTGTGTGGGACTTGTTCTATTAGTCCATCTATACTGACCTCCATCAGGTTGCAAATTGAATATAATTTTTTTCTGCATCTACCTCTGAAAAAATATTTGGGCTTCTAGCTGTGTGTGGGACTTGTTCTATTAGTCCATCTATACTGACCTCCATCAGGTTGCAAATTGAATATAATATTTTACTGCATCTAGCTCTGAAAAAATATTTGGCCTTCTAGCAGTGTGTGGGACTTGTTCTATTAGTCCATCTATACTGACCTCCATCAGGTTGCAAATTAAAAATAATTTTATCTGAATCTAGCTCTGAAAAAATATTTGGCCTTCTAGCAGTGTGTGGGACTTGTTCTATTAGTCCATCTATACTGACCTCCATCAGGTTGCAAATTCAAAATAATTTTTTGTCTGCATCTAGCTCTGAAAAAATATTTGTCCTTCTAGCAGTGTGTGGGACTTGTTCTATTAGTCCATCTATACTGACATCCATCAGGTTGCAAATTAAAAATAATTTTTATCTGAATCTAGCTCTGAAAAAATATTTGGCCTTCTAGCAGTGTGTGGGACTTGTTCTATAAGTCCATCTATACTGACCTCCATCAGGTTGCAAAATGAATATAATTTTTTTCTGCATCTACCTCTGAAAAAATATTTGGGCTTCTAGCTGTGTGTGGGACTTGTTCTATTAGTCCATCTATACTGACCTCCATCAGGTTGCAAATTGAATATAATTTTTTTCTGCATCTACCTCTGAAAAAATATTTGGGCTTCTAGCTGTGTGTGGGACTTGTTCTATTAGTCCATCTATACTGACCTCCATCAGGTTGCAAATTGAATATAATATTTTACTGCATCTAGCTCTGAAAAAATATTTGGCCTTCTAGCAGTGTGTGGGACTTGTTCTATTAGTCCTTCTATACTGACCTCCATCAGGTTGCAAACTGAATATAATTTTTTTCTGCATCTACCTCTGAAAAAATATTTGGGCTTCTAGCTGTGTGTGGGACTTGTTCTATTAGTCCATCTATACTGACCTCCATCAGGTTGCAAATTAAAAATAATTTTATCTGCATCTAGCTCTGAAAAAATATTTGGCCTTCTAGCAGTGTGTGGGACTTGTTCTATTAGTCAATCTAAACAGACCTCCATCAGGTTGCAAACTGAATATAATTTTTTTCTGCATCTACCTCTGAAAAAACATTTGGGCTTCTAGCAGTGTGTGGGACTTGTTCTATTAGTCCATCTATACTGACCTCCATCAGGTTGCAAATTAAAAATAATTTTTATCTGCATCTAGCTCTGAAAAAATATTTGGCCTTCTAGCAGTGTGTGGGACTTGTTCTATTAGTCCATCTATACTGACCTCCATCAGGTTGCAAACTGAAAATAATTTTTTTCTGCATTTACCACTGAAAAAATATTTGGGCTTCTAGCTGTGTGTGGGACTTGTTCTATTAGTCCATCTATACTGACCTCCATCAGGTTGCAAATTGAATATAATATTTTTCTGCATCTAGCTCTGAAAAAATATTTGGCCTTCTAGCAGTGTGTGGGACTTGTTCTATAAGTCCATCTATACTAACCTCCATCTGGTTGCAAATTGAATATAACATTTTTCTGCATCTAGCTCTGAAAAAATATTTGGGCTTCTAGCTGTGTGTGGGACTTGTTCTTTTAGTCCATCTATACTGACCTCCATCAGGTTGCAAATTCAAAATAATATTTTGTCTGCATCTAGCTCTGAAAAAATATTTGGCCTTCTAGCATTGTGTGGGACTTGTTCTATTAGTCCATCTATACTGACCTCCATCAGGTTGCAAATGAAAAATAATTTTTATCTGCATCTAGCTCTGAAAAAATATTTGGCCTTCTAGCAGTGTGTGGGACTTGTTCTATTAGTCCATCTATACTGACCTCCATCAGGTTGCAAATTAAAAATAATTTTATCTGCATCTAGCTCTGAAAAAATATTTGCCTTCTAGCAGTGTGTGGGACTTGTTCTATTAGTCCATCTATACTGACCTCCATCAGGTTGCAAATTCAAAATAATTTTTTGTCTGCATCTAGCTCTGAAAAAATATTTGTCCTTCTAGCAGTGTGTGGGACTTGTTCTATAAGTCCATCTATACTGACCTCCATCAGGTTGCAAATTAAAAATAATTTTTATCTGCATCTAGCTCTGAAAAAATATTTGTCCTTCTAGCAGTGTGTGGGACTTGTTCTATTAGTCCATCTATACTGACCTCCATCAGGTTGCAAAATGAATATAATTTTTTTCTGCATCTACCTCTGAAAAAATATTTGGGCTTCTAGCTGTGTGTGGGACTTGTTCTATTAGTCCATCTATACTGACCTCCATCAGGTTGCAAACTGAATATAATTTTTTTCTGCATCTACCTCTGAAAAAATATTTGGGCTTCTAGCTGTGTGTGGGACTTGTTATATTAGTCCATCTATACTGACCTCCATCAGGTTGCAAATTAAAAATAATTTTTATCTGCATCTAGCTCTGAAAAAATATTTGGCCTTCTAGCAGTGTGTGGGACTTGTTCTATTAGTCCATCTGTACTGACCTCCATCAGGTTGCAAACTGAAAATAATTTTTTTCTGCATCTACCACTGAAAAAATATTTGGGCTTCTAGCTGTGTGTGGGACTTGTTCTATTAGTCCATCTATACTGACCTCCATCAGGATGCAAATTGAATATAATATTTTTCTGCATCTAGCTCTGAAAAAATATTTGGCCTTCTAGCAGTGTGTGGGACTTGTTCTATTAGTCCATCTATACTGACCTCCATCAGGTTGCAAATTAAAAATAATTTTTATCTGCATCTAGCTCTGAAAAAATATTTGGCCTTCTAGCAGTGTGTGGGACTTGTTCTATTAGTCCATCTATACTGACCTCCATCAGGTTGCAAATTAAAAATAATTTTATCTGAATCTAGCTCTGAAAAAATATTTGGCCTTCTAGCAGTGTGTGGGACTTGTTCTATTAGTCCATCTATACTGACCTCCATCAGGTTGCAAATTCAAAATAATTTTTTGTCTGCATCTAGCTCTGAAAAAATATTTGTCCTTCTAGCAGTGTGTTGGACTTGTTCTATTAGTCCATCTATACTGACATCCATCAGGTTGCAAATTAAAAATAATTTTTATCTGAATCTAGCTCTGAAAAAATATTTGGCCTTCTAGCAGTGTGTGGGACTTTTTCTATAAGTCCATCTATACTGACCTCCATCAGGTTGCAAAATGAATATAATTTTTTTCTGCATCTACCTCTGAAAAAATATTTGGGCTTCTAGCTGTGTGTGGGACTTGTTCTATTAGTCCATCTATACTGACCTCCATCAGGTTGCAAATTGAATATAATTTTTTTCTGCATCTACCTCTGAAAAAATATTTGGGCTTCTAGCTGTGTGTGGGACTTGTTCTATTAGTCCATCTATACTGACCTCCATCAGGTTGCAAATTGAATATAATATTTTACTGCATCTAGCTCTGAAAAAATATTTGGCCTTCTAGCAGTGTGTGGGACTTGTTCTATTAGTCCATCTATACTGACCTCCATCAGGTTGCAAACTGAATATAATTTTTTTCTGCATCTACCTCTGACAAAATATTTGGGCTTCTAGCTGTGTGTTGGACTTGTTTTATTAGTCCATCTATACTGACCTCCATCAGGTTGCAAATTAAAAATAATTTTTATCTGCATCTAGCTCTGAAAAACTATTTGGCCTTCTAGCAGTGTGTGGGACTTGTTCTATTAGTCCTTCTATACTGACCTCCATCAGGTTGCAAACTGAATATAATTTTTTTCTGCATCTACCTCTGAAAAAATATATGGGCTTCTAGCTGTGTGTGGGACTTGTTCTATTAGTCCATCTATACTGACCTCCATCAGGTTGCAAATTAAAAATAATTTTATCTGCATCTAGCTCTGAAAAAATATTTGGCCTTCTAGCAGTGTGTGGGACTTGTTCTATTAGTCAATCTAAACAGACCTCCATCAGGTTGCAAACTGAATATAATTTTTTTCTGCATCTACCTCTGAAAAAACATTTGGGCTTCTAGCAGTGTGTGGGACTTGTTCTATTAGTCCATCTATACTGACCTCCATCAGGTTGCAAATTAAAAATAATTTTTATCTGCATCTAGCTCTGAAAAAATATTTGGCCTTCTAGCAGTGTGTGGGACTTGTTCTATTAGTCCATCTATACTGACCTCCATCAGGTTGCAAACTGAAAATAATTTTTTTCTGCATTTACCACTGAAAAAATATTTGGGCTTCTATCTGTGCGTGGGACTTGTTCTATTAGTCCATCTATACTGACCTCCATCAGGTTGCAAATTGAATATATTATTTTTCTGCATCTAGCTCTGAAAAAATATTTGGCCTTCTAGCAGTGTGTGGGACTTGTTCTATACGTCCATCTATACTAACCTCCATCTGGTTGCAAATGGAATATAACATTTTTCTGCATCTAGCTCTGAAAAAATATTTGGGCTTCTAGCTGTGTGTGGGACTTGTTCTTTTAGTCCATCTATACTGACCTCCATCAGGTTGCAAATTCAAAATAATATTTTGTCTGCATCTAGCTCTGAAAAAATATTTGGCCTTCTAGCATTGTGTGGGACTTGTTCTATTAGTCCATCTATACTGACCTCCATCAGGTTGCAAACTGAAAATAATTTTTTTCTGCATTTACCACTGAAAAAATATTTGGGCTTCTATCTGTGCGTGGGACTTGTTCTATTAGTCCATCTATACTGACCTCCATCAGGTTGCAAATTGAATATATTATTTTTCTGCATCTAGCTCTGAAAAAATATTTGGCCTTCTAGCAGTGTGTGGGACTTGTTCTATACGTCCATCTATACTAACCTCCATCTGGTTGCAAATGGAATATAACATTTTTCTGCATCTAGCTCTGAAAAAATATTTGGGCTTCTAGCTGTGTGTGGGACTTGTTCTTTTAGTCCATCTATACTGACCTCCATCAGGTTGCAAATTCAAAATAATATTTTGTCTGCATCTAGCTCTGAAAAAATATTTGGCCTTCTAGCATTGTGTGGGACTTGTTCTATTAGTCCATCTATACTGACCTCCATCAGGTTGCAAATGAAAAATAATTTTTATCTGCATCTAGCTCTGAAAAAATATTTGGCCTTCTAGCAGTGTGTGGGACTTGTTCTATTAGTCCATCTATACTGACCTCCATCAGGTTGCAAATTAAAAATAATTTTATCTGCATCTAGCTCTGAAAAAATATTTGCTTTCTAGCAGTGTGTGGGACTTGTTCTATTAGTCCATCTATACTGACCTCCATCAGGTTGCAAATTAAAAATAATTTTTTGTCTGTATCTAGCTCTGAAAAAATATTTGTCCTTCTAGCAGTGTGTGGGACTTGTTCTATAAGTCCATCTATACTGACCTCCATCAGGTTGCAAATTAAAAATAATTTTTATCTGCATCTAGCTCTGAAAAAATATTTGTCCTTCTAGCAGTGTGTGGGACTTGTTCTATTAGTCCATCTATACTGACCTCCATCAGGTTGCAAAATGAATATAATTTTTTTCTGCATCTACCTCTGAAAAAATATTTGGGCTTCTAGCTGTGTGTGGGACTTGTTCTATTAGTCCATCTATACTGACCTCCATCAGGTTGCAAATTGAATATAATTTTTTTCTGCATCTACCTCTGAAAAAATATTTGGGCTTCTAGCTGTGTGTGGGACTTGTTCTATTAGTCCATCTATACTGACCTCCATCAGCTTGCAAATTGAATATAATATTTTTCTGCATCTAGCTCTGAAAAAATATTTGGCCTTCTAGCAGTGTGTGGGACTTGTTCTATTAGTCCATCTATACTGACCTCCATCAGGTTGCAAAATGAATATAATTTTTTTCTGCATCTACCTCTGAAAAAATATTTGGGCTTCTAGCTGTGTGTGGGACTTGTTCTATTAGTCCATCTATACTGACCTCCATCAGGTTGCAAACTGAATATAATTTTTTTCTGCAACTACATCTGAAAAAATATTTGGGCTTCTAGCTGTGTGTGGGACTTGTTATATTAGTCCATCTATACTGACCTCCATCAGGTTGCAAATTAAAAATAATTTTTATCTGCATCTAGCTCTGAAAAAATATTTGGCCTTCTAGCAGTGTGTGGGACTTGTTCTATTAGTCCATCTGTACTGACCTCCATCAGGTTGCAAACTGAAAATAATTTTTTTCTGCATCTACCACTGAAAAAATATTTGGGCTTCTAGCTGTGTGTGGGACTTGTTCTATTAGTCCATCTATACTGACCTCCATCAGGATGCAAATTGAATATAATATTTTTCTGCATCTAGCTCTGAAAAAATATTTGGCCTTCTAGCATTGTGTGGGACTTGTTCTATTAGTCCATCTATACTAACGTCCATCTAGTTGCAAATTGAATATAATTTTTTTCTTCATCTAGCTCTGAAAAAATATTTTGCCTTCTAGCAGTGTGTGGGACTTGTTCTTTTAGTCCATCTATACTGACCTCCATCAGGTTGCAAATTCAAAATAATTTTTTGTCTGCATTTAGCTCTGAAAAAATATTTGGCCTTCTAGCAGTGTGTGGGACTTGTTCTATTAGTCCATCTATACTGACCTCCATCAGGTTGCAAATTAAAAATAATTTTTATCTGCATCGAGCTCTGAAAAAATATTTGGCCTTCTAGCAGTGTGTGGGACTTGTTCTATTAGTCCATCTATACTGACCTCCATCAGGTTGCAAATTAAAAATTATTTTATCTGAATCTAGCTCTGAAAAAATATTTGGCCTTCTAGCAGTGTGTGGGACTTGTTCTATTAGTCCATCTATACTGACCTCCATCAGGTTGCAAATTCAAAATAATTTTTTGTCTGCATCTAGCTCTGAAAAAATATTTGTCCTTCTAGCAGTGTGTGGGACTTGTTCTATTAGTCGATCTATACTGACATCCATCAGGTTGCAAATTAAAAATAATTTTTATCTGAATCTAGCTCTGAAAAAATATTTGGCCTTCTAGCAGTGTGTGGGACTTGTTCTATAAGTCCATCTATACTGACCTCCATCAGGTTGCAAATTCAAAATAATTTTTTGTCTGCATTTAGCTCTGAAAAAATATTTGGCCTTCTAGCAGTGTGTGGGACTTGTTCTATTAGTCCATCTATACTGACCTCCATCAGGTTGCAAATTAAAAATAATTTTTATCTGCATCGAGCTCTGAAAAAATATTTGGCCTTCTAGCAGTGTGTGGGACTTGTTCTATTAGTCCATCTATACTGACCTCCATCAGGTTGCAAATTAAAAATAATTTTATCTGAATCTAGCTCTGAAAAAATATTTGGCCTTCTAGCAGTGTGTGGGACTTGTTCTATTAGTCCATCTATACTGACCTCCATCAGGTTGCAAATTCAAAATAATTTTTTGTCTGCATCTAGCTCTGAAAAAATATTTGTCCTTCTAACAGTGTGTGGGACTCGTTCTATTAGTCCATCTATACTGACATCCATCAGGTTGCAAATTAAAAATAATTTTTATCTGAATCTAGCTCTGAAAAAATATTTGGCCTTCTAGCAGTGTGTGGGACTTGTTCTATAAGTCCATCTATACTGACCTCCATCAGGTTGCAAAATGAATATAATTTTTTTCTGCATCTACCTCTGAAAAAATATTTGGGCTTCTAGCTGTGTGTGGGACTTGTTCTATTAGTCCATCTATACTGACCTCCATCAGGTTGCAAATTGAATATAATATTTTTCTGCATCTAGCTCTGAAAAAATATTTGGCCTTCTAGCAGTGTGTGGGACTTGTTCTATAAGTCCATCTATACTAACCTCCATCTGGTTGCAAATTGAATATAACATTTTTCTGCATCTAGCTCTGAAAAAATATTTGGGCTTCTAGCTGTGTGTGGGACTTGTTCTTTTAATCCATCTATACTGACCTCCATCAGGTTGCAAATTCAAAATAATATTTTGTCTGCATCTAGCTCTGAAAAAATATTTGGCCTTCTAGCATTGTGCGGGACTTGTTCTATTAGTCCATCTATACTGACCTCCATCAGGTTGCAAATGAAAAATAATTTTTATCTGCATCTAGCTCTGAAAAAATATTTGGCCTTCTAGCAGTGTGTGGGACTTGTTCTATTAGTCCATCTATACTGACCTCCATCAGGTTGCAAATTAAAAATAATTTTATCTGCATCTAGCTCTGAAAAAATATTTGCCTTCTAGCAGTGTGTGGGACTTGTTCTATTAGTCCATCTATACTGACCTCCATCAGGTTGCAAATTCAAAATAATTTTTTGTCTGCATCTAGCTCTGAAAAAATATTTGTCCTTCTAGCAGTGTGTGGGACTTGTTCTATAAGTCCATCTATACTGACCTCCATCAGGTTGCAAATTAAAAATAATTTTTATCTGCATCTAGCTCTGAAAAAATATTTGTCCTTCTAGCAGTGTGTGGGACTTGTTCTATTAGTCCATCTATACTGACCTCCATCAGGTTGCAAAATGAATATAATTTTTTTCTGCATCTAACTCTGAAAAAATATTTGGGCTTCTAGCTGTGTGTGGGACTTGTTCTCTTAGTCCATCTATACTGACCTCCATCAGGTTGCAAATTGAATATAATTTTTTTCTGCATCTACCTCTGAAAAAATATTTGGGCTTCTAGCTGTGTGTGGGACTTGTTCTATTAGTCCATCTATACTGACCTCCATCAGCTTGCAAATTGAATATAATATTTTTCTGCATCTAGCTCTGAAAAAATATTTGGCCTTCTAGCAGTGTGTGGGACTTGTTCTATTAGTCCATCTATACTGACCTCCATCAGGTTGCAAAATGAATATAATTTTTTTCTGCATCTACCTCTGAAAAAATATTTGGGCTTCTAGCTGTGTGTGGGACTTGTTCTATTAGTCCATCTATACTGACCTCCATCAGGTTGCAAACTGAATATAATTTTTTTCTGCATCTACCTCTGAAAAAATATTTGGGCTTCTAGCTGTGTGTGGGACTTGTTATATTAGTCCATCTATACTGACCTCCATCAGGTTGCAAATTAAAAATAATTTTTATCTGCATCTAGCTCTGAAAAAATATTTGGCCTTCTAGCAGTGTGTGGGACTTGTTCTATTAGTCCATCTGTACTGACCTCCATCAGGTTGCAAACTGAAAATAATTTTTTTCTGCATCTACCACTGAAAAAATATTTGGGCTTCTAGCTGTGTGTGGGACTTGTTCTATTAGTCCATCTATACTGACCTCCATCAGGATGCAAATTGAATATAATATTTTTCTGCATCTAGCTCTGAAAAAATATTTGGCCTTCTAGCATTGTGTGGGACTTGTTCTATTAGTCCATCTATACTAACGTCCATCTAGTTGCAAATTGAATATAATTTTTTTCTTCATCTAGCTCTGAAAAAATATTTTGCCTTCTAGCAGTGTGTGGGACTTGTTCTTTTAGTCCATCTATACTGACCTCCATCAGGTTGCAAATTCAAAATAATTTTTTGTCTGCATTTAGCTCTGAAAAAATATTTGGCCTTCTAGCAGTGTGTGGGACTTGTTCTATTAGTCCATCTATACTGACCTCCATCAGGTTGCAAATTAAAAATAATTTTTATCTGCATCGAGCTCTGAAAAAATATTTGGCCTTCTAGCAGTGTGTGGGACTTGTTCTATTAGTCCATCTATACTGACCTCCATCAGGTTGCAAATTAAAAATTATTTTATCTGAATCTAGCTCTGAAAAAATATTTGGCCTTCTAGCAGTGTGTGGGACTTGTTCTATTAGTCCATCTATACTGACCTCCATCAGGTTGCAAATTCAAAATAATTTTTTGTCTGCATCTAGCTCTGAAAAAATATTTGTCCTTCTAGCAGTGTGTGGGACTTGTTCTATTAGTCCATCTATACTGACATCCATCAGGTTGCAAATTAAAAATAATTTTTATCTGAATCTAGCTCTGAAAAAATATTTGGCCTTCTAGCAGTGTGTGGGACTTGTTCTATAAGTCCATCTATACTGACCTCCATCAGGTTGCAAATTCAAAATAATTTTTTGTCTGCATTTAGCTCTGAAAAAATATTTGGCCTTCTAGCAGTGTGTGGGACTTGTTCTATTAGTCCATCTATACTGACCTCCATCAGGTTTCAAATTAAAAATAATTTTTATCTGCATCGAGCTCTGAAAAAATATTTGGCCTTCTAGCAGTGTGTGGGACTTGTTCTATTAGTCCATCTATACTGACCTCCATCAGGTTGCAAATTAAAAATAATTTTATCTGAATCTAGCTCTGAAAAAATATTTGGCCTTCTAGCAGTGTGTGGGACTTGTTCTATTAGTCCATCTATACTGACCTCCATCAGGTTGCAAATTCAAAATAATTTTTTGTCTGCATCTAGCTCTGAAAAAATATTTGTCCTTCTAGCAGTGTGTGGGACTTGTTCTATTAGTCCATCTATACTGACATCCATCAGGTTGCAAATTAAAAATAATTTTTATCTGAATCTAGCTCTGAAAAAATATTTGGCCTTCTAGCAGTGTGTGGGACTTGTTCTATAACTCCATCTATACTGACCTCCATCAGGTTGCAAAATGAATATAATTTTTTTCTGCATCTACCTCTGAAAAAATATTTGGGCTTCTAGCTGTGTGTGGGACTTGTTCTATTAGTCCATCTATACTGACCTCCATCAGGTTGCAAATTGAATATAATTTTTTTTTGCATCTACCTCTGAAAAAATATTTGGGCTTCTAGCTGTTTGTGGGACTTGTTCTATTAGTCCATCTATACTGACCTCCATCAGGTTGCAAATTGAATATAATATTTTACTGCATCTAGCTCTGAAAAAATATTTGGCCTTCTAGCAGTGTGTGGGACTTGTTCTATTAGTCCATCTATACTGACCTCCATCAGGTTGCAAACTGAATATAATTTTTTTCTGCATCTACCTCTGACAAAATATTTGGGCTTCTAGCTGTGTGTTGGACTTGTTTTATTAGTCCATCTATACTGACCTCCATCAGGTTGCAAATTAAAAATAATTTTTATCTGCATCTAGCTCTGAAAAACTATTTGGCCTTCTAGCAGTGTGTGGGACTTGTTCTATTAGTCCTTCTATACTGACCTCCATCAGGTTGCAAACTGAATATAATTTTTTTCTGCATCTACCTCTGAAAAAACATTTGGGCTTCTAGCAGTGTGTGGGACTTGTTCTATTAGTCCATCTATACTGACCTCCATCAGGTTGCAAATTAAAAATAATTTTTATCTGCATCTAGCTCTGAAAAAATATTTGGCCTTCTAGCAGTGTGTGGGACTTGTTCTATTAGTCCATCTATACTGACCTCCATCAGGTTGCAAACTGAAAATAATTTTTTTCTGCATTTACCACTGAAAAAATATTTGGGCTTCTAGCTGTGTGTGGGACTTGTTCTATTAGTCCATCTATACTGACCTCCATCAGGTTGCAAATTGAATATAATATTTTTCTGCATCTAGCTCTGAAAAAATATTTGGCCTTCTAGCAGTGTGTGGGACTTGTTCTATAAGTCCATCTATACTAACCTCCATCTGGTTGCAAATTGAATATAATATTTTTCTGCATCTAGCTCTGAAAAAATATTTGGGCTTCTAGCTGTGTGTGGGACTTGTTCTTTTAGTCCATCTATACTGACCTCCATCAGGTTGCAAATTCAAAATAATATTTTGTCTGCATCTAGCTCTGAAAAAATATTTGGCCTTCTAGCATTGTGTGGGACTTGTTCTATTAGTCCATCTATACTGACCTCCATCAGGTTGCAAATGAAAAATAATTTTTATCTGCATCTAGCTCTGAAAAAATATTTGGCCTTCTAGCAGTGTGTGGGACTTGTTCTATTAGTCCATCTATACTGACCTCCATCAGGTTGCAAATTAAAAATAATTTTATCTGCATCTAGCTCTGAAAAAATATTTGCCTTCTAGCAGTGTGTGGGACTTGTTCTATTAGTCTATCTATACTGACCTCCATCAGGTTGCAAAATTCAAAATAATTTTTTGTCTGCATCTAGCTCTGAAAAAATATTTGTCCTTCTAGCAGTGTGTGGGACTTGTTCTATAAGTCCATCTATACTGACCTCCATCAGGTTGCAAATTAAAAATAATTTTTATCTGCATCTAGCTCTGAAAAAATATTTGTCCTTCTAGCAGTGTGTGGGACTTGTTCTATTAGTCCATCTATACTGACCTCCATCAGGTTGCAAAATGAATATAATTTTTTTCTGCATCTACCTCTGAAAAAATATTTGGGCTTCTAGCTGTGTGTGGGACTTGTTCTATTAGTCCATCTATACTGACCTCCATCAGGTTGCAAATTGAATATAATTTTTTTCTGCATCTACCTCTGAAAAAATATTTGGGCTTCTAGCTGTGTGTGGGACTTGTTCTATTAGTCCATCTATACTGACCTCCATCAGCTTGCAAATTGAATATAATTTTTTTCTACATCTACCTCTGAAAAAATATTTGGGCTTCTAGCTGTGTGTGGGACTTGTTCTATTAGTCCATCTATACTGACCTCCATCAGGTTGCAAACTGAATATAATTTTTTTCTGCATCTACCTCTGAAAAAATATTTGGGCTTCTAGCTGTGTGTGGGACTTGTTATATTAGTCCATCTATACTGACCTCCATCAGGTTGCAAATTAAAAATAATTTTTATCTGCATCTAGCTCTGAAAAAATATTTGGCCTTCTAGCAGTGTGTGGGACTTGTTCTATTAGTCCATCTATACAGACCTCCATCAGGTTGCAAACTGAATATAATTTTTTTCTGCATCTACCTCTGAAAAAACATTTGGGCTTCTAGCTGTGTGTGGGACTTGTTCTATTAGTCCATCTATACTGACCTCCATCAGGTTGAAAATTAAAAATAATTTTTATCTGCATCTAGCTCTGAAAAAATATTTGGCCTTCTAGCAGTGTGTGGGACTTGTTCTATTAGTCCATCTATACTGACCTCCATCAGGTTGCAAACTGAAAATAATTTTTTTCTGCATCTACCACTGGAAAAATATTTGGGCTTCTAGCTGTGTGTGGGACTTGTTCTATTAGTCCATCTATACTGACCTCCATCAGGTTGCAAATTGAATATAATATTTTTCTGCATCTAGCTCTGAAAAAATATTTGGCCTTCTAGCAGTGTGTGGGACTTGTTCTATAAGTCCATCTATACTAACCTCCATCTGGTTGCAAATTGAATATAATATTTTTCTGCATCTAGCTCTGAAAAAATATTTGGGCTTCTAGCTGTGTGTGGGACTTGTTCTTTTAGTCCATCTATACTGACCTCCATCAGGTTGCAAATTCAAAATAATATTTTGTCTGCATCTAGCTCTGAAAAAATATTTGGCCTTCTAGCATTGTGCGGGACTTGTTCTATTAGTCCATCTATACTGACCTCCATCAGGTTGCAAATGAAGAATAATTTTTATCTGCATCTAGCTCTGAAAAAATATTTGACCTTCTAGCAGTGTGTGGGACTTGTTCTATTAGTCCATCTATACTGACCTCCATCAGGTTGCAAATTAAAAATAATTTTATCTGCATCTAGCTCTGAAAAAATATTTGCCTTCTAGCAGTATGTGGGACTTGTTCTATTAGTCCATCTATACTGACCTCCATCAGGTTGCAAATTCAAAATCATTTTTTGTCTGCATCTAGCTCTGAAAAAATATTTGTCCTTCTAGCAGTGTGTGGGACTTGTTCTATAAGTCCATCTATACTGATCTCCATCAGGTTGCAAAATAAAAATAATTTTTATCTGCATCTAGCTCTGAAAAAATATTTGTCCTTCTAGCAGTGTGTGGGACTTGTTCTATTAGTCCATCTATACTGACCTCCATCAGGTTGCAAAATGAATATAATTTTTTTCTGCATCTACCTCTGAAAAAATATTTGGGCTTCTAGCTGTGTGTGGGACTTGTTCTATTAGTCCATCTATACTGACCTCCATCAGGTTGCAAATTGAATTTAATTTTTTTCTGCGTCTACCTCAGAAAAAATATTTGGGCTTCTAGCTGTGTGTGGGACTTGTTCTATTAGTCCATCTATACTGACCTCCATCAGGTTGCAAATTGAATATAATATTTTTCTGCATCTAGCTCTGAAAAAATATTTGGCCTTCTAGCAGTGTGTGAGACTTGTTCTATTAGTCCATCTATACTGACCTCCATCAGGTTGCAAACTGAATATAATTTTTTTCTGCATCTACCTCTGAAAAAATATTTCGGCTTCTAGCTGTGTGTGGGACTTGTTCTATTAGTCCATCTATACTGACCTCCATCAGGTTGCAAATGAAAAATAATTTTTATCTGCATCTAGCTCTGAAAAAATATTTGGCCTTCTAGCAGTGTGGGGGACTTGTTCTATTAGTCCATCTATACTGACCTCCATCAGGTTGCAAATTAAAAATAATTTTATCTGCATCTAGCTCTGAAAAAATATTTGCCTTCTAGCAGTGTGTGGGACTTGTTCTATCAGTCCATCTATACTGACCTCCATCAGGTTGCAAATTCAAAATAATTTTTTGTCTGCATCTAGCTCTGAAAAAATATTTGTCCTTCTAGCAGTGTGTGGGACTTGTTCTATAAGTCCATCTATACTGACCTCCATCAGGTTGCAAATTAAAAATAATTTTTATGTGCATCTAGCTCTGAAAAAATATTTGTCCTTCTAGCAGTGTGTGGGACTTGTTCTATTAGTCCATCTATACTGACCTCCATCAGGTTGCAAAATGAATATAATTTTTTTCTGCATCTACCTCTGAAAAAATATTTGGGCTTCTAGCTGTGTGTGGGACTTGTTCTATTAGTCCATCTATACTGACCTCCATCAGGTTGCAAATTGAATATAATTTTTTTCTGCATCTACCTCTGAAAAAATATTTGGGCTTCTAGCTGTGTGTGGGACTTGTTCTATTAGTCCATCTATACTGACCTCCATCAGGTTGCAAATTAAAAATAATTGTATCTGCATCTAGCTCTGAAAAAATATTTGGCCTTCTAGCAGTGTGTGGGACTTGTTCTATTAGTCCATCTATACAGACCTCCATCAGGTTGCAAACTGAATATAATTTTTTTCTGCATCTACCTCTGAAAAAACATTTGGGCTTCTAGCTGTGTGTGGGACTTGTTCTATTAGTCCATCTATACTGACCTCCATCAGGTTGAAAATTAAAAATAATTTTTATCTGCATCTAGCTCTGAAAAAATATTTGGCCTGCTAGCAGTGTGTGGGACTTGTTCTATTAGTCCATCTATACTGACCTCCATCAGGTTGCAAACTGAAAATAATTTTTTTCTGCATCTACCACTGAAAAAATATTTGGGCTTCTAGCTGTGTGTGGGACTTGTTCTATTAGTCCATCTATACTGACCTCCATCAGGTTGCAAATTGAATATAATATTTTTCTGCATCTAGCTCTGAAAAAATATTTGGCCTTCTAGCAGTGTGAGGGACTTGTTCTATAAGTCCATCTATACTAACCTCCATCTGGTTGCAAATTGAATATAATATTTTTCTGCATCTAGCTCTGAAAAAATATTTGGGCTTCTAGCTGTGTGTGGGACTTGTTCTTTTAGTCCATCTATACTGACCTCCATCAGGTTGCAAATTCAAAATAATATTTTGTCTGCATCTAGCTCTGAAAAAATATTTGGCCTTCTAGCATTGTGTGGGACTTGTTCTATTAGTCCATCTATACTGACCTCCATCAGGTTGCAAATGAAGAATAATTTTTATCTGCATCTAGCTCTGAAAAAATATTTGCCTTCTAGCAGTATGTGGGACTTGTTCTATTAGTCCATCTATACTGACCTCCATCAGGTTGCAAATTCAAAATAATTTTTTGTCTGCATCTAGCTCTGAAAAAATATTTGTCCTTCTAGCAGTGTGTGGGACTTGTTCTATAAGTCCATCTATACTGACCTCCATCAGGTTGCAAATTAAAAATAATTTTTATCTGCATCTAGCTCTGAAAAAATATTTGTCCTTCTAGCAGTGTGTGGGACTTGTTCTATTAGTCCATCTATACTGACCTCCATCAGGTTGCAAAATGAATATAATTTTTTTCTGCATCTACCTCTGAAAAAATATTTGGGCTTCTAGCTGTGTGTGGGACTTGTTCTATTAGTCCATCTATACTGACCTCCATCAGGTTGCAAATTGAATTTAATTTTTTTCTGCGTCTACCTCAGAAAAAATATTTGGGCTTCTAGCTGTGTGTGGGACTTGTTCTATTAGTCCATCTATACTGACCTCCATCAGGTTGCAAATTGAATATAATATTTTTCTGCATCTAGCTCTGAAAAAATATTTGGCCTTCTAGCAGTGTGTGAGACTTGTTCTATTAGTCCATCTATACTGACCTCCATCAGGTTGCAAACTGAATATAATTTTTTTCTGCATCTACCTCTGAAAAAATATTTGGGCTTCTAGCTGTGTGTGGGACTTGTTCTATTAGTCCATCTATACTGACCTCCATCAGGTTGCAAATTGAATTTAATTTTTTTCTGCGTCTACCTCAGAAAAAATATTTGGGCTTCTAGCTGTGTGTGGGACTTGTTCTATTAGTCCATCTATACTGACCTCCATCAGGTTGCAAATTAAAAATAATTTTATCTGCATCTAGCTCTGAAAAAATATTTGCCTTCTAGCAGTGTGTGGGACTTGTTCTATTAGTCCATCTATACTGACCTCCATCAGGTTGCAAATTCAAAATAATTTTTTGGCTGCATCTAGCTCTGAAAAAATATTTGTCCTTCTAGCAGTGTGTGGGACTTGTTCTATAAGTCCATCTATACTGACCTCCATCAGGTTGCAAATTAAAAATAATTTTTATCTGCATCTAGCTCTGAAAAAATATTTGTCCTTCTAGCAGTGTGTGGGACTTGTTCTATTAGTCCATCTATACTGACCTCCATCAGGTTGCAAAATGAATATAATTTTTTTCTGCATCTACCTCTGAAAAAATATTTGGGCTTCTAGCTGTGTGTGGGACTTGTTCTATTAGTCCATCTATACTGACCTCCATCAGGTTGCAAATTGAATATAATTTTTTTCTGCATCTACCTCTGAAAAAATATTTGGGCTTCTAGCTGTGTCTGGGACTTGTTCTATTAGTCCATCAATACTGACCTCCATCAGGTTGCAAATTGAATATAATATTTTTCTGCATCTAGCTCTGAAAAAATAATTGGCCTTCTAGCAGTGTGTGAGACTTGTTCTATTAGTCCATCTATACTGACCTCCATCAGGATGCAAACTGAATATAATTTTTTTCTGCATCTACCTCTGAAAAAATATTTCGGCTTCTAGCTGTGTGTGGGACTTGTTCTATTAGTCCATCTATACTGACCTCCATCAGTTTACAAATTAAAAATAATTTTTATCTGCATCTAGCTCTGAAAAACTATTTGGCCTTCTAGCAGTGTGTGGGACTTGTTCTATTAGTCCATCTATACTGACCTCCATCAGGTTGCAAACTGAATATAATTTTTTTCTGCATCTACCTCTGAAAAAATATTTGGGCTTCTAGCTGTGTGTGGGACTTGTTCTATTAGTCCATCTATACTGACCTCCATCAGGTTGCAAACTGAATATAATTTTTTTCTGCATCTACCTCTGAAAAAATATTTGGGCTTCTAGCTGTGTGTGGGACTTGTTCTATTAGTCCATCTATACTGACCTCCATCAGGTTGCAAATTAAAAATAATTTTATCTGAATCTAGCTCTGAAAAAATATTTGGCCTTCTAGCAGTGTGTGGGACTTGTTCTATTAGTCCATCTATACTGACCTCCATCAGGTTGCAAATTCAAAATAATTTTTTGTCTGCATCTAGCTCTGAAAAAATATTTGTCCTTCTAGCAGTGTGTGGGACTTGTTCTATTAGTCCATCTATACTGACCTCCATCAGGTTGCAAATAAAAAATAATTTTTATCTGAATCTAGCTCTGAAAAAATATTTGGCCTTCTAGCAGTGTGTGGGACTTGTTCTATTAGTCCATCTATACTGACCTCCATCAGGTTGCAAAATGAATATAATTTTTTTCTGCATCTACCTCTGAAAAAATATTTGGGCTTCTAGCTGTGTGTGGGACTTATTCTATTAGTCCATCTATACTGACCTCCATCAGGTTGCAAATTGAATATAATTTTTTTCTGCATCTACCTCTGAAAAAATATTTGGGCTTCTAGCTGTGTGTGGGACTTGTTCTATTAGTCCATCTATACTGACCTCCATCAGGTTGCAAATTGAATATAATATTTTTCTGCATCTAGCTCTGAAAAAATATTTGGCCTTCTAGCAGTGTGTGGGACTTGTTCTATTAGTCCATCTATACTGACCTCCATCAGGTTGCAAACTGAATATCATTTTTTTCTGCATCTACCTCTGACAAAATATTTGGGCTTCTAGCTGTGTGTGGGACTTGTTCTATTAGTCCATCTATACTGACCTCCATCAGGTTGCAAATTAAAAATAATTTTTTTCTGCATCTAGCTCTGAAAAACTATTTGGCCTTCTAGCAGTGTGTGGGACTTGTTCTATTAGTCCTTCTATACTGACCTCCATCAGGTTGCAAACTGAATATAATTTTTTTCTGCATCTACCTCTGAAAAAATATTTGGGCTTCTAGCTGTGTGTGGGACTTGTTCTATTAGTCCATCTATACTGACCTCCATCAGGTTGCAAATTAAAAATAATTTTATCTGCATCTAGCTCTGAAAAAATATTTGGCCTTCTAGCAGTGTGTGGGACTTGTTCTATTAGTCCATCTATACTGACCTCCATCAGGTTGCAAATTGAATATAATATTTTTCTGCATCTAGCTCTGAAAAAATACTTGGCCTTCTAGCAGTGTGTGAGACTTGTTCTATTAGTCCATCTATACTGACCTCCATCAGGTTGCAAACTGAATATAATTTTTTTCTGCATCTACCTCTGAAAAAATATTTCGGCTTCTAGCTGTGTGTGGGACTTGTTCTATTAGTCCATCTATACTGACCTCCATCAGTTTACAAATTAAAAATAATTTTTATCTGCATCTAGCTCTGAAAAACTATTTGGCCTTCTAGCAGTGTGTGGGACTTGTTCTATTAGTCCATCTATACTGACCTCCATCAGGTTGCAAACTGAATATAATTTTTTTCTGCATCTACCTCTGAAAAAATATTTGGGCTTCTAGCTGTGTGTGGGACTTGTTCTATTAGTCCATCTATACTGACCTCCATCAGGTTGCAAACTGAATATAATTTTTTTCTGCATCTACCTCTGAAAAAATATTTGGGCTTCTAGCTGTGTGTGGGACTTGTTCTATTAGTCCATCTATACTGACCTCCATCAGGTTGCAAATTAAAAATAATTTTATCTGAATCTAGCTCTGAAAAAATATTTGGCCTTCTAGCAGTGTGTGGGACTTGTTCTATTAGTCCATCTATACTGACCTCCATCAGGTTGCAAATTCAAAATAATTTTTTGTCTGCATCTAGCTCTGAAAAAATATTTGTCCTTCTAGCAGTGTGTGGGACTTGTTCTATTAGTCCATCTATACTGACCTCCATCAGGTTGCAAATTAAAAATAATTTTTATCTGAATCTAGCTCTGAAAAAATATTTGGCCTTCTAGCAGTGTGTGGGACTTGTTCTATTAGTCCATCTATACTGACCTCCATCAGGTTGCAAAATGAATATAATTTTTTTCTGCATCTAGCTCTGAAAAAATATTTGGGCTTCTAGCTGTGTATGGGACTTGTTCTATTAGTCCATCTATACTGACCTCCATCAGGTTGCAAATTGAATATAATATTTTTCTGCATCTAGCTCTGAAAAATTATTTGGCCTTCTAGCAGTGTGTGAGACTTGTTCTATTAGTCCATCTATACTGACCTCCATCAGGTTGCAAACTGAATATAATTTTTTTCTGCATCTACCTCTGAAAAAATATTTCGGCTTCTAGCTGTGTGTGGGACTTGTTCTATTAGTCCATCTATACTGACCTCCATCAGTTTACAAATTAAAAACAATTTTTATCTGCATCTAGCTCTGAAAAACTATTTGGCCTTCTAGCAGTGTGTGGGACTTGTTCTATTAGTCCATCTATACTGACCTCCATCAGGTTGCAAACTGAATATAATTTTTTTCTGCATCTACCTCTGAAAAAATATTTGGGCTTCTAGCTGTGTGTGGGACTTGTTCTATTAGTCCATCTATACTGACCTCCATCAGGTTGCAAACTGAATATAATTTTTTTCTGCATCTACCTCTGAAAAAATATTTGGGCTCCTAGCTGTGTGTGGGACTTGTTCTATTAGTCCATCTATACTGACCTCCATCAGGTTGCAAATTAAAAATAATTTTATCTGAATCTAGCTCTGAAAAAATATTTGGCCTTCTAGCAGTGTGTGGGACTTGTTCTATTAGTCCATCTATACTGACCTCCATCAGGTTGCAAATTCAAAATAATTTTTTGTCTGCATCTAGCTCTGAAAAAATATTTGTCCTTCTAGCAGTGTGTGGGACTTGTTCTATTAGTCCATCTATTCTGACCTCCATCAGGTTGCAAATTAAAAATAATTTTTATCTGAATCTAGCTCTGAAAAAATATTTGGCCTTCTAGCAGTGTGTGGGACTTGTTCTATTAGTCCATCTATACTGACCTCCATCAGGTTGCAAAATGAATATAATTTTTTTCTGCATCTACCTCTGAAAAAATATTTGGGCTTCTAGCTGTGTGTGGGACTTGTTCTATTAGTCCATCTATACTGACCTCCATCAGGTTGCAAATTGAATATAATTTTTTTCTGCATCTACCTCTGAAAAAATATTTGGGCATCTAGCTGTGTGTGGGACTTGTTCTATTAGTCCATCTATACTGACCTCCATCAGGTTGCAAATTGAATATAATATTTTTCTGCATCTAGCTCTGAAAAAATATTTGGCCTTCTAGCAGTGTGTGGGACTTGTTCTATTAGTCCATCTATAGTGACCTCCATCAGGTTGCAAACTGAATATAATTTTTTTCTGCATCTACCTCTGACAAAATATTTGGGCTTCTAGCTGTGTGTGGGACTTGTTCTATTAGTCCATCTATACTGACCTCCATCAGGTTGCAAATTAAAAATAATTTTTATCTGCATCTAGCTCTGAAAAACTATTTGGCCTTCTAGCAGTGTGTGGGACTTGTTCTATTAGTCCTTCTATACTGACCTCCATCAGGTTGCAAACTGAATATAATTTTTTTCTGCATCTACCTCTGAAAAAATATTTGGGCTTCTAGCTGTGTGTGGGACTTGTTCTATTAGTCCATCTATACTGACCTCCATCAGGTTGCAAATTAAAAATAATTTTATCTGCATCTAGCTCTGAAAAAATATTCGGCCTTCTAGCAGTGTGTGGGACTTGTTCTATTAGTCCATCTATACTGACCTCCATCAGGTTGCAAACTGAATATAATTTTTTTCTGCATCTACCTCTGACAAAATATTTGGGCTTCTAGCTGTGTGTGGGACTTGTTCTATTAGTCCATCTATACTGACCTCCATCAGGTTGCAAATTAAAAATAATTTTTATCTGCATCTAGCTCTGAAAAACTATTTGGCCTTCTAGCAGTGTGTGGGACTTGTTCTATTAGTCCTTCTATACTGACCTCCATCAGGTTGCAAACTGAATATAATTTTTTTCTGCATCTACCTCTGAAAAAATATTTGGGCTTCTAGCTGTGTGTGGGACTTGTTCTATTAGTTCATCTATACTGACCTCCATCAGGTTGGAAATTAAAAATAATTTTATCTGCAACTAGCTCTGAAAAAATATTTGGCCTTCTAGCAGTGTGTGGGACTTGTTCTATTAGTCCATCTATACAGACCTCCATCAGGTTGCAAACTGAATATAATTTTTTTCTGCATCTACCTCTGAAAAAACATTTGGGCTTCTAGCAGTGTGTGGGACTTGTTCTATTAGTCCATCTATACTGACCTCCATCAGGTTGCAAATTAAAAATAATTTTTATCTGCATCTAGCTCTGAAAAAATATTTGGCCTTCTAGCAGTGTGTGGGACTTGTTCTATTAGTCCATCTATACTGACCTCCATCAGGTTGCAAACTGAAAATAATTTTTTTCTGCATCTACCACTGAAAAAATATTTGGGCTTCTAGCTGTGTGTGGGACTTGTTCTATTAGTCCATCTATACTGACCTCCATCAGGTTGCAAATTGAATATAATATTTTTCTGCATCTAGCTCTGAAAAAATATTTGGCCTTCTACCAGTGTGTGGGACTTGTTCTATAAGTTCATCTATACTAACCTCCATCTGGTTGCAAATTCAATATAATATTTTTCTGCATCTAGCTCTGAAAGAATATTTGGGCTTCTAGCTGTGTGTGGGACTTGTTCTTTTAGTCAATCTATACTGACCTCCATCAGGTTGCAAATGCAAAATAATATTTTGTCTGCATCTAGCTCTGAAAAAATATTTGGCCTTCTAGCATTGTGTGGGACTTGTTCTATTAGTCCATCTATACTGACCTCCATCAGGTTGCAAATTAAAAATAATTTTATCTGCATCTAGCTCTGAAAAAATATTTGCCTTCTAGCAGTGTGTGGGACTTGTTCTATTAGTCCATCTATACTGACCTCCATCAGGTTGCAAATTCAAAATAATTTTTTGTCTGCATCTAGCTCTGAAAAAATATTTGTCCTTCTAGCAGTGTGTGGGACTTGTTCTATTAGTCCATCTATACTGACCTCCATCAGGTTGCAAAATGAATATAATTTTTTTCTGCATCTACCTCTGAAAAAATATTTGGGCTTCTAGCTGTGTGTGGGACTTGTTCTATTAGTCCATCTATACTGACCTCCATCAGGTTGCAAATTGAATATAATTTTTTTCTGCATCTACCTCTGAAAAAATATTTGGGCTTCTAGCTGTGTGTGGGACTTGTTCTATTAGTCCATCTATACTGACCTCCATCAGGTTGCAAATTGAATATAATATTTTTCTGCATCTAGCTCTGAAAAAATATTTGGCCTTCTAGCAGTGTGTGAGACTTGTTCTATTAGTCCATCTATACTGACCTCCATCAGGTTGCAAACTGAATATAATTTTTTTCTGCATCTACCTCTGAAAAAATATTTTGGCTTCTAGCTGTGTGTGGGACTTGTTCTATTAGTCCATCTATACTGACCTCCATCAGTTTACAAATTAAAAATAATTTTTATCTGCATCTAGCTCTGAAAAACTATTTGGCCTTCTAGCAGTGTGTGGGACTTGTTCTATTAGTCCATCTATACTGACCTCCATCAGGTTGCAAACTGAATATAATTTTTTTCTGCATCTACCTCTGAAAAAATATTTGGGCTTCTAGCTGTGTGTGGGACTTGTTCTATTAGTCCATCTATACTGACCTCCATCAGGTTGCAAACTGAATATAATTTTTTTCTGCATCTAACACTGAAAAAATATTTGGGCTTCTAGCTGTGTGTGGGACTTGTTCTATTAGTCCATCTATACTGACCTCCATCAGGTTGCAAATTAAAAATAATTTTTATCTGCATCTAGCTCTGAAAAAATATTTGGCCTTCTAGCAGTGTGTGGGACTTGTTCTATTAGTCCATCTATACTGACCTCCATCAGGTTGCAAATTCAAAATAATTTTTTGTCTGCATCTAGCTCTGAAAAAATATTTGTCCTTCTAGCAGTGTGTGGGACTTGTTCTATTAGTCCATCTATTCTGACCTCCATCAGGTTGCAAATTAAAAATAATTTTTATCTGAATCTAGCTCTGAAAAAATATTTGGCCTTCTAGCAGTGTGTGGGACTTGTTCTATTAGTCCATCTATACTGACCTCCATCAGGTTGCAAAATGAATATAATTTTTTTCTGCATCTACCTCTGAAAAAATATTTGGGCTTCTAGCTGTGTGTGGGACTTGTTCTATTAGTCCATCTATACTGACCTCCATCAGGTTGCAAATTGAATATAATTTTTTTCTGCATCTACCTCTGAAAAAATATTTGGGCTTCTAGCTGTGTGTGGGACTTGTTCTATTAGTCCATCTATACTGACCTCCATCAGGTTGCAAATTAAAAATAATTTTTATCTGCATCTAGCTCTGAAAAACTATTTGGCCTTCTAGCAGTGTGTGGGACTTGTTCTATTAGTCCTTCTATACTGACCTCCATCAGGTTGCAAACTGAATATAATTTTTTTCTGCATCTACCTCTGAAAAAATATTTGGGCTTCTAGCAGTGTGTGGGACTTGTTCTATTAGTCCATCTATACTGACCTCCATCAGGTTGCAAATTAAAAATAATTTTATCTGCATCTAGCTCTGAAAAAATATTTGGCCTTCTAGCAGTGTGTGGGACTTGTTCTATTAGTCCATCTATACAGACCTCCATCAGGTTGCAAACTGAATATAATTTTTTTCTGCATCTACCTCTGAAAAAACATTTGGGCTTCTAGCAGTGTGTGGGACTTGTTCTATTAGTCCATCTATACTGACCTCCATCAGGTTGCAAATTAAAAATAATTTTATCTGCATCTAGCTCTGAAAAAATATTTGCCTTCTAGCAGTGTGTGGGACTTGTTCTATAAGTCCATCCATACTGACCTCCATCAGGTTGCAAATTAAGAATAATTTTTATCTGCATCTAGCTCTGAAAAAATATTTGGCCTTCTAGCAGTGTGTGGGACTTGTTCTATTAGTCCATCTATACTGACCTCCATCAGGTTGCAAAATGAATATAATTTTTTTCTGCATCTACCTCTGAAAAAATATTTGGGCTTCTAGCTGTGTGTGGGACTTGTTCTATTAGTCCATCTATACTGACCTCCATCAGGTTGCAAATTGAATATAATTATTTTCTGCATCTACCTCTGAAAAAATATTTGGGCTTCTAGCTGTGTGTGGGACTTGTTCTATTAGTCCATCTATACTGACCTCCATCAGGTTGCAAATTGAATATAATATTTTTCTGCATCTAGCTCTGAAAAAATATTTGGCCTTCTAGCAGTGTGTGAGACTTGTTCTATTAGTCCATCTATACTGACCTCCATCAGGTTGCAAACTGAATATAATTTTTTTCTGCATCTACCTCTGAAAAAATATTTCGGCTTCTAGCTGTGTGTGGGACTTGTTCTATTAGTCCATCTATACTGACCTCCATCAGTTTACAAATTAAAAATAATTTTTATCTGCATCTAGCTCTGAAAAACTATTTGGCCTTCTAGCAGTGTGTGGGACTTGTTCTATTAGTCCATCTATACTGACCTCCATCAGGTTGGAAACTGAATATAATTTTTTTCTGCATCTACCTCTGAAAAAATATTTGGGCTTCTAGCTGTGTGTGGGACTTGTTCTATTAGTCCATCTATACTGACCTCCATCAGGTTGCAAACTGAATATAATTTTTTTCTGCATCTACCTCTGAAAAAATATTTGGGCTTCTAGCTGTGTGTGGGACTTGTTCTATTAGTCCATCTATACTGACCTCCATCAGGTTGCAAATTAAAAATAATTTTTATCTGCATCTAGCTCTGAAAAAATATTTGGCCTTCTAGCAGTGTGTGGGACTTGTTCTATTAGTCCATCTATACTGACCACCATCAGGTTGAAAACTGAAAATAATTTTTTTCTGCATCTACCACTGAAAAAATATTTGGGCTTCTAGCTGTGTGTGGGACTTGTTCTATTAGTCCATCTATACTGACCTCCATCAGGTTGCAAATTGAATATAATATTTTTCTGCATCTAGCTCTGAAAAAATATTTGGCCTTCTAGCAGTGTGTGGGACTTGTTCTATTAGACCATCTATACTAACCTCCATCTGGTTGCAAATTGAATATAATATTTTTCTGCATCTAGCTCTGAAGAAATATTTGGGCTTCTAGCTGTGTGTGGGACTTTTTCTATTAGTCCATCTATACTGACCTCCATCAGGTTGTAAATTGAATATCATTTTTTTCTGCATCTACCTCTGAAAAAATATTTGGCCTTCTAGCAGTGTGTTGGACTTGTTCTTTTAGTCCATCTATACTGACCTCCATCAGGTTGCAAATTCAAAATAATTTTTTGTCTGCATCTAGCTCTGAAAAAATATTTGGCCTTCTAGCAGTGTGTGGGACTTGTTCTATTAGTCCACCTATACTGACCTCCATCAGGTTGCAAATTAAAAATAATTTTTATCTGCATCTAGCTCTGAAAAAATATTTGGCCTTCTAGCAGTGTGTGGGACTTGTTCTATTAGTCCATCTATACTGATCTCCATCAGGTTGCAAATTAAAAATAATTTTATCTGCATCTAGCTCTGAAAAAATATTTGGCCTTCTAGCAGTGTGTGGGACTTGTTCTATTAGTCCATCTATACTGACCTCCATCAGGTTGCAAAATGAATATAATTTTTTTCTGCATCTACCTCTGAAAAAATATTTGGGCTTCTAGCTGTGTGTGGGACTTGTTCTATTAGTCCATCTATACTGACCTCCATCAGGTTGCAAATTGAATATAATTTTTTTCTGCATCTACCTCTGAAAAAATATTTGGGCTTCTAGCTGTGTGTGGGACTTGTTCTATTAGTCCATCTATACTGACCTCCATCAGGTTGCAAATTGAATATAATATTTTTCTGCATCTAGCTCTGAAAAAATATTTGGCCTTCTAGCAGTGTGTGAGACTTGTTCTATTAGTCCATCTATACTGACCTCCATCAGGTTGCAAACTGAATATAATTTTTTTCTGCATCTACCTCTGAAAAAATATTTCGGCTTCTAGCTGTGTGTGGGACTTGTTCTATTAGTCCATCTATACTGACCTCCATCAGTTTACAAATTAAAAATAATTTTTATCTGCATCTAGCTCTGAAAAACTATTTGGCCTTCTAGCAGTGTGTGGGACTTGTTCTATTAGTCCATCTATACTGACCTCCATCAGGTTGCAAACTGAATATAATTTTTTTCTGCATCTACCTCTGAAAAAATATTTGGGCTTCTAGCTGTGTGTGGGACTTGTTCTATTAGTCCATCTATACTGACCTCCATCAGGTTGCAAACTGAATATAATTTTTTTCTGCATCTACCTCTGAAAAAATATTTGGGCTTCTAGCTGTGTGTGGGACTTGTTCTATTAGTCCATCTATACTGACCTCCATCAGGTTGCAAATTAAAAATAATTTTTATCTGCATCTAGCTCTGAAAAAATATTTGGCCTTCTAGCAGTGTGTGGGACTTGTTCTATTAGTCCATCTATACTGACCACCATCAGGTTGAAAACTGAAAATAATTTTTTTCTGCATCTACCACTGAAAAAATATTTGGGCTTCTAGCTGTGTGTGGGACTTGTTCTATTAGTCCATCTATACTGACCTCCATCAGGTTGCAAATTGAATATAATATTTTTCTGCATCTAGCTCTGAAAAAATATTTGGCCTTCTAGCAGTGTGTGGGACTTGTTCTATTAGTCCATCTATACTAACCTCCATCTGGTTGCAAATTGAATATAATATTTTTCTGCATCTAGCTCTGAAGAAATATTTGGGCTTCTAGCTGTGTGTGGGACTTTTTCTATTAGTCCATCTATACTGACCTCCATCAGGTTGCAAATTGAATATAATTTTTTTCTGCATCTAGCTCTGAAAAAATATTTGGCCTTCTAGCAGTGTGTTGGACTTGTTCTTTTAGTCCATCTATACTGACCTCCATCAGGTTGCAAATTCAAAATAATTTTTTGTCTGCATCTAGCTCTGAAAAAATATTTGGCCTTCTAGCAGTGTGTGGGACTTGTTCTATTAGTCCATCTATACTGACCTCCATCAGGTTGCAAATTAAAAATAATTTTTATCTGCATCTAGCTCTGAAAAAATATTTGGCCTTCTAGCAGTGTGTGGGACTTGTTCTATTAGTCCATCTATACTGATCTCCATCAGGTTGCAAATTAAAAATAATTTTATCTGCATCTAGCTCTGAAAAAATATTTGGCCTTCTAGCAGTGTGTGGGACTTGTTCTATTAGTCCATCTATACTGACCTCCATCAGGTTGCAAATTAAAAATAATTTTTATCTGCATCTAGCTCTGAAAAAATATTTGGCCTTCTAGCAGTGTGTGGGACTTGTTCTATTAGTCCATCTATACTGACCTCCATCAGGTTGCAAATTCAAAATAATTTTTTGTCTGCATCTAGCTCTGAAAAAATATTTGTTCTTCTAGCAGTGTGTGGGACTTGTTCTATTAGTCCATCTATACTGACCTCCATCAGGTAGCAAATTAAAAATAATTTTTATCTGCATCTAGCTCTGAAAAAATATTTGGCCTTCTAGCAGTGTGTGGGACTTATTCTATTAGTCCATCTATACTGACCTCCATCAGGTTGCAAATTAAAAATAATTTTTATTTGCATATAGCTCTGAAAAAATATTTGGCCTTCTAGCAGTGTGTGGGACTTGTTCTATTAGTCCATCTATACTGACCTCCATCAGGTTGCAAACTGAATATAATTTTTTTCTGCATCTACCTCTGAAAAAATATTTGGGCTTCTAGCTGTGTGTGGGACTTGTTCTATTGGTCCATCTATACTGACTTCCATCAGGTTGCAAATTAAAAATAATTTTTATCGGCATCTAGCTCTGAAAAAATATTTGGCCTTCTAGCAGTGTGTGGGACTTGTTCTATTAGTCCATCTATACTGACCTCCATCAGGTTGCAAATTAAAAATAATTTTTATCTGCATCTAGCTCTGAAAAAATATTTGGCCTTCTAGCAGTGTGTTGGACTTGTTCTATTTGTCCATCTATACTGACCTCCATCAGGTTGCAAATTGAATATAATATTTTTGTGCATCTAGCTCTGAAAAAATATTTGGGCTTCTAGCTGTGTGTGGGACTTGTTCTATTAGTCCATCTATACTGACCTCCATCAGGTTGCAAATTGAATATAATTTTTTTCTGCATCTAGTTCTGAAAAAATATTTGGCCTTCTAGCAGTGTGTGGGACTTGTTCTATTAGTCCATCTATACTGACCTCCATCAGGTTGCAAATTAAAAATATTTTTTTGTCTGCATCTAGCTCTGAAAAAATATTTGGCCTTCTAGCAGTGTGTGGGACTTGTTCTATTAGTCCATCTATACTGACCTCCATCAGGTTGCAAATAAAAAATAATTTTTATCTGCATCTAGCTCTGAAAAAATATTTGGCCTTCTAGCAGTGTGTGGGACTTGTTCTATTAGTCCATCTATACTGACCTCCATCAGGTTGCAAATTAAAAATAATTTTATCTGCATCTAGCTCTGAAAAAATATTTGGCCTTCTAGCAGTGTGTGGGACTTGTTCTATTAGTCCATCTATACTGACCTCCATCAGGTTGCAAATTAAAAATAATTTTTATCTGAATCTAGCTCTGAAAAAATATTTGGTCTTCTAGCTGTGTGTGGGACTTGTTCTATTAGTCCATCTATACTGACCTCCATCAGGTTGCAAATTCAAAATAATTTTTTGTCTGCATCTAGCTCTGAAAAAATATTTGACCTTCTAGCAGTGTGTGGGACTTGTTCTATTAGTCCATCTATACTGACCTCCATCAGGTTGCAAATTAAAATAATTTTCATCTGCATCTAGCTCTGAAAAAATATTTGGCCTTGTAGCAGTTTGTGGGACTTGTTCTATTAGTCCATCTATACTGACTTCCATCAGGTTGCAAATTAAAAATAATTTTTTTCTGCATCTAGCTCTGAAAAAATATTTGGCCTTCTAGCAGTGTGTGGGACTTGTTCTATTAGTCCATCTATACTGACCTCCATCAGGTTGCAAATTAAAAATGATTTTTATCTGCATCTAGCTCTGAAAAAATATTTGGCCTTCTAGCAGTGTGTGGGACTTGTTCTATTAGTCCATCTATACTGACCTCCATCAGGTTGCAAACTGAATATAATTTTTTTTCTGCATCTACCTCTTTAAAAATATTTGGGCTTCTAGCTGTGTGTGGGACTTGTTCTATTAGTCCATCTATACTGACCTCCATCAGGTTGCAAATTAAAAATAATTTTTATCTGCATCTAGCTCTGAAAAAATATTTGGCCTTCTAGCAGTGTGTGGGATTTGTTCTATTAGTCCATCTATACTGACCTCCATCAGGTTGCAAACTGAATATAATTTTTTTCTGCATCTACCTCTGAAAAAATATTTGGGCTTCTAGCTGTGTGTGGGACTTGTTCTATTAGTCCATCTATACTGACCTCCATCGGGTTGCAAATTGAATATAATATTTTTCTGCATCTAGCTCTGAAAAAAAATTTTGCCTTCTAGCAGTGTGTGGGACTTGTTCTATTAGTCCATCTATACTGACCTCCATCAGGTTGCAAATTAAAAATAATTTTTATCTGCATCTAGCTCTGAAAAAATATTTGGCCTTCTAGCAGTGTGTGGGACTTGTTCTATTAGTCCATCAATACTGACCTCCATCAGGTTGCAAATTAAAAATAATTTTTATCTGCATCTAGCTCTGAAAAAAATATTTGGCCTTCTAGCAGTGTGTGGGACTTGTTCTATTATTCCATCTATACTGACCTCCATCAGGTTGCAAACTGAATATAATTTTTTTCTGCATCTACCTCTGAAAAAATATTTGGGCTTCTAGCTGTGTGTGGGACTTGTTCTATTAGTCCATCTATACTGACCTCCATCAGGTTGCAAACTGAATATAATATTTTTCTGCATCTAGCTCTGAAAAAATATTTGGCCTTCTAGCAGTGTGTGGGACTTGTTCTATTAGTCCATCTATACTGACCTCCATCAGGTTGCAAACTGAATATATTTTTTTCTGCATCTACCTCTGAAAAAATGTTTGGGCTTCTAGCTGTGTGTGGGACTTGTTCTATTAGTCCATCTATACTGACCTCCATCAGGTTGCAAATTGAATATAATTTTTTTCTGCATCTAGCTCGGAAAAAATATTTGGCATTCTAGCAGTGTGAGGGACTTGTTCTATTAGTCCATCTATACTGACCTCCATCAGGTTGCAAATTGAATATCATATTTTTCTGCATCTAGCTCTGAAAAAATATTTGGGCTTCTAGCTGTGTGTGGGACTTGTTCTATTAGTCCATCTATACTGACCTCCATCAGGTTGCAAATTGAATATAATTTTTTTCTGCATCTAGCTCTGAAAAAATATTTGGCCTTCTAGCAGTGTGTGGGACTTGTTCTATTAGTTCATCTATACTGACCTCCATCAGGTTGCAAATTCAAAATAATTTTTTGTCTGCATCTAGCTCTGAAAAAATATTTGGCCTTCTAGAAGTGTGTGGGACTTGTTCTATTAGTCCATCTATACTGACCTCCATCAGGTTGCAAACTGAATATAATTTTGTTCTGCATCTACCTCGGAAAAAAATATTTGGCCTTCTAGCAGTGTGTGGGACTCATTGTATTAGGCCATCTATACCAAGCTCCACCAGCTTTTAAATTAATAATAATTTTTAGCTGCATCTAGCCCTTCAAATAATTTTTCTTCCCAATAGTGGTAGCAATAGAAATATGGGGCGCGCTCCTAGCTTACATAAATATACGCTTCATAACAAAAAACACCAGCCTAAAACACAATGCATGGGTCCGCGCTAGCCACTATGCTGAGGGGTCTAAAGCTGCTGCTAACGCTTTATAACAATTCAATTGGCAGATTTTCACAGAGCTCTACCACAACGCCCACCCATCGGGCAACAGTTGCCCACCTTCCCTATGGAATCAAGTGGCGAATAGTTGATGCCATTAATCAGAGCGTCAGTTGCCCCGTCGATGTGGCAAGCATACGGTAAGGCATGGGAAGAGTGGACACGACTAGTAGCAGGCAGACGGGTTGACCAATGTGAACAAGCCAGATCACAAGTCACCATAGAATTTGTCCACCAGCTAATGATGAGGGGCATATCAGGGGCGTCAGCGCAGCGGTGTCTGACCGGAGTAGCATTTCACTTCCAACTACTGAATTGGGGAGATGTGACAATGATTCATCATCAGACAATCCATAAAAGGGTGGAAAATGGGTCAGCCAAGTCAGGAGTGTAGACGCCCCGTCCCGTGTCACTAAAACTGATTTCTCACATCATATCCCTAACACCATTAACATGACACTCACAATTTGAAGCAACACTACTGTCTACTGCATTTGTGATCGCCTTCTTCGGGGCGCTATGCATAAGCGAATTAGTCCCTCAATCCAAAATTGCCACCAGTGGAGGCTTATTACACCAGGACGTAGTCATAGCCAATAATGCAATACGTCTACGCATACACAAATCGAAAACGGTTCCAGCGGGCAGGGGCACTTGGGTACTTCTACAACCCACAAACGGTACACTGAGTCGGGTAACAATAGTAAAAACATATCTAACTATCAGATCACAAAGTAATTTCTTCCTATCACACATTGATGGAACGCCATTATCAAGATACCAGTTCCAAGCTATATTTAATAAATGCATAACATCGGCAGGGAACCACCCCAAAGATTACGGGACACACTCATTCCGCATAGGCGCGGCCACGGAAGCAGCAAGAGCAGGACTGTCAGAAACGGAAGTTCAGAGGATAGGGAGATGGCGATCCACGTGTTTGGCAAGATACATAAGACCGGACTTGTTATCCTAACGTGGTTTGTTTCTTTTACAGGTGACGCTAAGCCAACAGTGTGGGTGATAGGCAACTCGTATATATATTGGGCAGAAAAAAGGGCGAAAGTCCGCCCAGGCGGGAGGAAATTAGAGTTTCATAACACATATTTCAACTGGAGAGGTATTAGAGGCCTGCTATGGCCACAGGTACTAATGGAGGTAATCAAAGTAGGGAGAGAGGCAAGATGTCCGGTCATCTTAGTTATACAGGCCGGGGGAAACAACCTAGGTCATCACAAGAGCGCATAACTAATGGCAATAATGAAACTAGACACTGAGCGCTTCAGAGAATTTTACACAAAACTAGCTATAGTATGGTCAGAGATTGTGCCGATAGCGGTATGGCAAGGTGCGCGAGACATCACGGCCTTCGAACGGACAAGGCGGGTAATAAATATTCGGATGGCAAAATTTAGAAGAGACAGAGGCGGTGTAGTGGTACGACACCGACAACTGGAAGGAGATAAAGCAGGCCTCATATGGCCCGACGGTGTTCACTTAATGGATATTGGACTGGACATATTCCTGTCAGGACTCCAGGCCGGAGTGGAACAAGCGTTAAGAATGATGGGTGGGGGTCAGAGTCCTGCATACGAGTACGCAGGATCCTCCGTGGCCTGAAAATAGAAAGGACATGTTGGAGAGTTACACTTGTTGACCAAGTTGCCAGAGTGGAGACCCAGGGCATGCTGCAACAAGCTGAATTATTTTAGAAATAAAATGCCTTTCTAATGGAATGAGTATAAAGAGTTAATAAAGCTGTGACCGATCCTCAGCCATCCAGTTGTAAGAGTTACATTATTGTATTGTCAAGGAAAGGGGGGCGGTAGGGGGGCTGAGCGTCTGGGTTTGGTTGGGGGTCCCCACAGTCTGCCTAGGCTAGATGCATTTAAAAATTCTTAGTAGATACACAGGCGGTGCAGCTTGCTTCGCAGCTGGGCTACTACGCCCAACGTATTGCCTAGGCTAGATGCAGTTAAAAATTCTATGCTGACTAGCAGACACTGAAGATTTGGAGCAGACCTCTGAGTAAACAGCTCTTCAGACTCAACCATCTGTGTTACCCCAAGCCATAGTGTATGTAGTTTCTTACAGTTAAAAGGGGGGGGGGCGACCCAACCCACCTGGAATTGACGATGCCAACGTCACGTAAGACACAGCAAGGGGACTCCAAAAAGAGTCTCCATTTTTTCCCAAAATTGTGGCACAGACACCACTTAACCCTAGAACGCATACCTGGGGCCTCGCAGTCCCGCCCTGTTAATTGTTTTCTATTTTCTGCAAGATTACTTTAGTTAGAATTTTGAAACTCTAGGTATTCTTCATGTATATAGTTGTTTGTCATATGAGTTTGAGTTATTCCATGTTATTTGCACACGGGCCTAAAAGGCCCCAGGTATATGAAAGTGTAGATTTTTATGGTCATGCGTTCTAGGGTTAAGTGGCATCAATTGCCCCACAGTTGCTTAAAACGGTTGGTGAGGTGATATTACCAAATCCTCAAGCTTTTAGTCTCCCAAGGATAACACAGGGTTAGAAAAGTCCTTGCGAATCCATGATTTGTTCATCTTTATGAACGTGAGTCTGTCTGCATTCTCAGTGGACAGCCGCGTGCGCTTATCTGTCAGCACACCATCAGCAGCGCTGAACACACGTTAAGAGAGAACACTGGCTGCAGGGCATGACAAGATCTCCAAGGCGTGAGTGGCGAGCTCCGGCCATTTTTCCAGATTGGAAAACCAAAATGAGCAAGGGTCCAGTGACACAGTCATGGCTTCGATGTTCACTTGGAGATACTCCTGCACCATCCTCTCTAGGCATTGACTATGTGTCAGACTTCTTGTCTCCTGTGGCCTTGCAAAGGATGGTCTAAAAAAGTGGTGAAACGATTCCACAAAATTGCTGTTACCAGCAGATACTGTGTTACTGTTACGGTTTGAGTGATGAAGACTCGACAGTCCCACGGTTGGCAAGTTAGAACTGTGAGATTCACTACGTGCACCACTGGTGTTTTGTGGAAAAGCACATGTAAGATTCTGCAACAGCGTCTGCAGATACTCCTGCATGCGTCAATCCCTTTTTATGGCAGGAATTATTTCGGCAAATTTACTTTTGTACCGGGGATCTAGAGTGTAGCAACCCAGTAGTCGGGATTACTTCGAATTCTGCAATCTGATGGTCATGTTGCAGGTAGTGCAGCAAGAAGGCACTCATGTGTCTTGCGCATCAAGGAGGACCAAGTCCTTGTTGTGTTGGTAGCGAGGTAAGAATCATGCTTCCTTCCTCTGCCCTCTCTCCCCAACCTCGCACAACAGAAATGTGATCAAGGTCTCCCTCATCTGATGTGTCTTTCATGCCCATCGCCAGTTCATCCTCCACTTCTTCCTCGGCTCCTGCACCTTCCTCAACAGTTTGGCTGCTACCATGCGCCCTGGTTAATCCCTCTCCCCCACCCTCCCATGCCTGCCGCCTTGGTGCTGCCAACCGCCTGGACCTTGGAGATGTTATCCCTTCCGCATACGACTCCTCCTCTACTTCCTCCACCTCCTCTTGTCCCACCACCTGACTCTGAATTCTGTTTAATGTGTGCTCCAGCATGTAAATCACCGGAATAGTCATGCTGATAATGGCATCGTCGTCAGCACTAAACATCTTCGTCGCCATTTCAAAACTGTGCAGAAGGGTGTTTGGCGCCACTGAGGGTTCAGTCACCACAGAGTTACTGCATCTCACCCAGAGGTGTGGTATCTAACCCTCAGGTAAGGAAGGCGTATGGCTAGGGACCCTAACACCTGCATCCAACACATACCCGCAGTGGGGGTAGGGCGAGATTGCTCCTAAGGGAGAGCACTGTCCCAGGTCCCTAGCTGGTGGGAGGATCCTATGTAGTGGGTGGTTAGGGGAGCAGCTTAGGGGAGCACATGACAGGGAGAGTATAAATAGGAAGCCATCTTAGAAAGAGCAAGCCAGTCAGAGGAGGAAAAGTGACAGGAGCAGAGGCTTGGCATGAGCTCTGCTCCGGAGGCGGGCCTAGCCTGGGAGGCCCAGGACTGAAGGAGAGAAGAGAGGAGTGGGAGCAGGAAGGCTCCAGGAACCGAAGGGACCCTAGGGCTACGGGCCGAGCAGAAGGCCACCCGTACTCCAGCTGCTACCAGGAGGTAGAGGGGTCAGGCCAGAAAGGAGGAAGTGGTCCCTCAACTAGAGGAGAAACAGGAAGGCTCAACTAGAAACCAGAGGCTGCAGCATTTCATGTACTGCAGGCAAAAGTCCACACCAGTCTCACTGAGAAGGTAGCCACATAGGACCCAGGGGACGGAACACAAGTCGCCCGCCAAGGCCGGAGGATACCGGATAGAAGTGTCACTGGGTGTGAGGTGCAGGGAGAAGGCCAAAGAAAGGACACACAGAAGGGGGTCCTGCTAAGTACTCCGGAGCTATCTGGGGGTGGACTGAGCCCCTCACTGAGTACGCACAGCACGACGGGTGAGATTGCTCTGGTACCTGTAATCTGGACAGCAACAACTGTGAGTAAAGATCTTGGGACTGCATCACACGGACTCTGTGTTCATTACTGACTCCCTGCACTACAACCACCATCATCCACCAACACTGCCCTGAAGCTACACTCTTCCTGTGGTGAGTAATAATACCTTTGCTGCAAAACCACCAGCTTCAGAGGACTGTTCCGCAGCGGCGGCCCCTTTGGCCGCACTCCACAGGTGGCGTAGTCGGACATTATAAAATCCATATATACAAATTACCGTTGGATTGACCGCCCTGGGTCACGGACCGGGTCACCGCCACAGTGACTACAACTCCCAGTGTAGTCACTCAGGGTACCCCACGGCCCAGGGGGCGCGTCAACTTCATAGGTCCCTGATCTGAGACCACTCCTGCAGCGTAATTTGCCCCACCTCTGGATCTCGTTGGCCCTGGCTATACGTCAGAACGTATTGCACCAGGGCTTGTCGGTGCTGTCACAGTCGCTGCAACATGTGCAGAGTTGAATTCCACCGTGTCGGCACATCGCATTTCAGCCGGTGAACTGGCAGGCCCAACGACTTCTGTAGAGATGTAAGTCGTTGAGCTGCGGGATGCGAACGGCGGAAGTGAGCACACAGCGACTGTGCCCTCTGCAGAAGGCCATCTAGTCCGGGATAGTGGGCTAAAAATTTATGGACAACCAGGTTCAACATGTGAGCCATACAAGGCACGTGTGTGACATTGCCCCGGCGAAGGGCCGCACCCAGGTTTGCAGCATTGTCGCGCACGGCCTTCCCTGCTTGCAGGTCCAGTGGAGACAACCATTCATGAAACTGGGTCTCCTGAGCTGACCACAACTCCTCAGCTGTGTGACTCACATTTCCCAGACATTTCAAAGTAAACACTGATGCCGTTGAGCCCTGCTGCCAGCATAGTAAGGAGGTGTGCAGGATTCCTTCTGCGCAGTTAGAAAGCAGGTGGCATTATCAGACAGGCTTTGGGTGCAGGTGGAGGACCGAGAGGAGGTTGAGGAGGCAGAAGCAGTGGAGGAACTTCGAGATAAAGAGGATTGATGCAAAACTCGTGGGGACAGTAAGACTTGGACAGCAGCCCCTTGTCCTGCTGTCACCATAGTTACCCAGTGCCCAGTCAGCGACATGTAACGCCCCTGTCCATGCCTACTCGTCCAAGTGTCTGGGGTGAAATGCACCCGGTCACACACAGTTTCTCAAAGAAGCGGTGATGTTGTGTGCGACATGCTGGTGGAGCGCAGGCACACCTTTCTTTGAGAAGTAGTGCCGACTGGGCATCTGGTACTGGGGCACTGCGACGGACATAAGGTCTCGAAAATCCACTGTGTCCTCCAGGCGGAAAGGCAGCATTTCTGTAGCCAACAGCTTGCAGATGGTGAAATTCAACCTCTTAGCTTTCTCATGGCTAGGAGGAAATGGTCTTTTACTTTTCCACATCTGAGGGACCGAGGGCTGGCTGTTGTGCTTTGACGAGGTTGAGTAGGGTGTCCCCGGCAAACTGCTGGTCTGTGAGGAAGATGCAGGCGGACATGTTAGGTTGTCTTGATCCAAAGGTGGTGCTCTCGATGTCAGAGAGCGCTCAACACCAGCAGGTGTTTCCACTTCCCAATGAACTGACGACCTGCCAATTACACTGGCTGTTGCAGGTAAAGAGGTAGCAGGTCTGCGTCCAAAAACATGTGTGACTGCTGTCCCCCCAGTCACAGAGGATGAAGAGGCCACGGATGCACAAGATGGGGCAGACGGTGGTTGGCCCAGCCTGCTAGGCCACATTGTAGCACAGTGAGCTACCCACTGCAACTTATGCTTCATATCCATGTGACGGTACATGCATGAAGTACTCAAACTATTGATTTTTTTTGCCTCTACTTAGCTTTTGTTGACAAATATTACAGATAACACGAGTAGGGTCATCCTTATCGATCTGAATAAATGCCCAGGCTATGCAAGGCTTAGAGCCCATGCGACCTGAAGAGCCACTACGACTTGTGGTCAGAGGCAAAGTTGTGGTTGAGGATGCAGTTGTTGATGTGCTTCCAGTACTCCGTCTCTGTCCAGGAAGGCGCATCCTAACCTCGTCGTCAATAGCATCTGTGACGCCCCGCTGCGCTTGGTATCACAGATCCTAGAAGAGTGTATTGATGGAATCCTCCACAAGAGGCCCCCATAAACATTCACACATCTCCACCTTCCACCTTAGACCAGCAGAGGGAGCCCGTTAGGGATATAAATAGGGAAGGTGGAGCTAGGCAGTTCAGTTCCTCTGAAGAGTTCCTGCAGTAGAGAAGCCTAAGAAAGGTCAGTCTGCAGTGGAGCTCAGTCTAGTCTAGAGAGCTCAGTTAATAGTTCAGCAGTGGAGCACAAGGCTCCTGCTAGCTAGATTCAGGGAGCCCAGATAGAGCTTAAGGTGTGCCGGCGCCATAAGATCGGTGAAGCGCGGCAAGCTGCCGTTAGTGTGTATAGCCTAGTGAGGGCCCGAGTAGGCCGAAGGCGAGTGGCGAGTTAGTACATAAGGGGCAGAGGAGCTTAACCAGCTCACCCCGAAGCATTTACCGGACACTGGATCCGAGCTTACCGGGATCTCTATGACCCAGTAAGGCATAACCGGAATCCCCGGAGAACTACAAGACCCAGGATAGCTAAGGTGCTGATACGTAAGAGAGCCAGGAGATGCTTAGGCCCCTCATACTGGGAGCGTGAACTCCAAGAGAAGGCCCTACCACAAGGTCAGCCAGCGCAGGACAGAGACAAAGTTAGGCCTAGCTCCAGGCAGGTCAGAAACTTACTACACAGAGGCAAGAAACAGGAGGCCCTACACCCGCTCATTGGGGAGGATCCTGATATGCACCCTTCACCCTACAGTGCTCCGGGAAGTGCCTGAATTTCCTCCAGTAAAAGGTACTGAAGTGACTACCGTGTCCGTTCCAGTTCTTGTTCTGACCCAGCTGGGTCTCGCCTGTCCTGCATTCCCCCTGCATACGCTGCCCTGAGACCTAGCTCCACCTGTGGGGAGCTATACCATCGAGCTGCCTTATCACGGGCCTCAGTGGACTGCTGCAGCGCTGGTGCTTCTCACCAGATACCACAGGTGGCGTCACGAACTCTTATAAAATTAACAATTATCCCCCCTTTTAAAGAGTGACCCCAGGGTACGGGCCAGGGAGCCGACCACCACGACATCCCCAAGACCAGGCAAAGGCCCGGGTGACCTCATCGACTGGCTGACTGTGGGTTGACAGTAAGTGGGATCTCCAACCTTGTCATCATCACCCTGTGTGTTATCACACCCGTCGTCCTCAAAGCCAACCTCTTCCTGCCCTGACCGAAAAGTCAAGTTGTCGCTCCAATCAGGTATTTGAGTCTCATCATCGTCTTCATCATTGTCTCCACCAACAGGAGTTACAGTTTGGGAACGAGGGTCTACATTATGCTCAGAACCTTCTTCATCTGGTCCTGGATCCGACTTATAAAGATTCTGGGCATCAGTGCAGATCATTTCCTCATCTGGATTAACAGAAGCTCTGGAGCAGACCTCCGTTTCCCAGGCTATAGTATGAGTAAACAGCTCTGCAGACTCAACCATCTGTGCTACCCCATACTCAGACGGGCAGCTGGAGACTTAGGAGCTGAGAGGAAGCAAGTGCGATTGGGGTGACACCTCTGAGGACTGGAGTATTTGTGATGTTGAAATTGAGATGGAGGAGAGCCCACTTGAAGGAGCACTTGATATCCGCTGAAGCACCTGCTGTTTTTGTGCCTCATCTGGAATTTGTAGCGATGGGCATGTCCGTAACAAAGGGATCGTATCACATTGTCCACGAAAAGAAGTCGACATGTTAGTTTGGCTGGAAGATGGTCTTTCTTCTGCAGATGTTACTCCCCCCCACCGAGGGGGGGCTCGACCCACCAGCGGACAGGCACCAGTATTGGGAGAGGGGGGCTGGCCGTCAGGGTCCACCGCGGCTCTGGCACAAACCCGGCGACACGGAGGTGGCACGGGCAGGAACGGACTGGCCGTGTCGGCTTCTCACTTTTTGGATTTTAGAAGGGCATGACATGCCTATATCTGTGTCTCCCCCTCCTTTTACTCCTCCACCTCTTTTCTTTTCGCATGACTATATGTACTTGTCACTTTTCCATGTGTTAGTTATGTCTTCTGAGCAGTTTGTCAGCTTTTTGACACCTTTGAAGGTGTTTTCTATGTGTGCCATTGGTTTTAACGGTGTTCGAAGGTGTTCGACGAACAGTTCGACGAACAGTTCGGCGAACACAAGGGTGTTTGACGAACCGAACCGAACTCGAACACTACGGGGGTGGCTCAACACTAGTAGTAACAGAAGAAATTCGAATTTTTTACTGTGGATGAGCCCTGTACGCAGCTGAATCTCACCGCAAAAAAAAATACAAGCTGAGATGTGGCCTGCTGTATGTATCACGGTAGTAACAGAAGAAATTTGAATTTTTTACTGTGGATGAGCCCTGTATGCAGCTGAATCTCACCGCAAAAAATTACAAGTTGAGATGTGGCCTGCTGTATGTATCACGGTAATAACAGAAGACATTATATATTTTTACTGTGTGTACGAGCCCTGTATACAGATGAATCTCACCGCAAAAAATTACAAGCTGAGATGTGGCCCACTGTATGTATCACGGTAGTAACAGAAGAAATTTTTTTTTTTTTCACTGTGGACGAGCCCTGTATACAGCTGAAGCAAAGCGCAAAAAAATTACAAGCTGAGATGTTGCCTCCAATTTTGCACTCCAAAAGTCGAATGCTGCTCCTTCTCTTCTGAGCCGTGCTCTGCCTCTAAACAGTAATTTTCTGCCACATATGGTGTTTCTGTGTACTCAGGAGAAATTGTGTAACAAATTTGGGGCTAAGGCAATATTTTTGTGAGAAAAATGTAAATTTTTATTTTTTCCTTCCACATTGCTTTAATTCCTGTGAAGCACTTAAGACGTTAATAAACTTCTTAAATGTAGTTTTGAGCACTTTGAATGGTGCAGTTTTTAAACTTGCATCACTTTTGGGTCACTTCAAATGGGATGTAGTCCCTAAAAAACTTGGTTTTGTAAATTTTGTTGAAAAAATGAGAATTGATAATAAAGTTTTAACCCCTTTAACGTCCTAACAAAAAAAATGTTTCAAAAATAATGCTGATGTAAAGTAGACATAGACATGTGGTAAATCTTATTTATTATCTATTTTTTTGTGGTATAACTACCGTATTTTTCAGACTATAAGATGCACTTTTCCCCCCAAATTTGGGAGGGAAATGAGGGTGCATCTTATAGTTCGAAAAATACAGTATCTGGTTTAATGATATTAATTAAAGATGAAAATGTGAAAATTGCAAAATTTTCATATTTTTTTGTCAAATTTTCAAGATTTTCATAAATAAATGCAAATCGTATCAACCAAAATTTACCACTACCATGAAGGACAGCATGTTACAGAAAAACAGTCTCAGAATTAATGGAATATGTTAAAGAATTCTAGAGTTATTACCACATAAAATGACACCAGTCAGAATTGAAAAAATTGGCTTTGTCAGGAAGGTGAAAACAGGCTTGGGGATGAAGCGGTTATGAAGTGATCAAAGGCTCATCTCAGGCCCCTTTCACACATCCTGATTATTCTAGTATTGGAAAAAAACAGTAACGGTGAGGTCCATGTCCATGTGCCCAGCGTGTGTTAGTGTGACGCCATCTATGTGGCATAAGTATGTATGTGTGTCCATGTACGTGCGTTTATTCTTATTTTTACACAGGGACACTGCGGGAGCAGAATACTACTACCCTCATCATTGTCCCTGCTGGTGCTGATCACAGCACTAGCAGAGACTATGATGAGGGCAGTATTCAGCACCGGCGCTTGGGAACAGCGCTATCTGTACCGCTGATTTCCAGGCGCCGGTACATGTCACACTGATGACACACGAATGGCATCCGTGTGTGTTCAGCGTGAGACACTTTTGCCGACCGTGCATCCATAAAAAGACATGTCAGCATGTGGAGCACACGGACACACGGTCCGCGGAAACACACTGACTTGTGCGAAGACCCATAGATTTGAATGGGTCTGCGTGTGTCAGTGTCTCCAATACATGTAGAAACTGTCACCACACGTATTGGAAACATGGACGTGTGAAAGAGCCCCTACAGTTCATCAGTTTTTCATCAGTTTGAAACTATGTTTTTTTTTGCTTCTTTTGCTGCTTACTAGATCCATTTCAAACGACCATGTTAATGTTCAATGACAGCCGCCATTTTCCTGAAAGGGCTTCATCTGTGAATACACGGCAAGTACGCTAGCATCTTAATAATGTTCTGTACACATAGACTATGTGTTGCTGGGAATCATCTAGAGAAGGAATTATCCTCCTGGTATTCCAGGCAACATCAGGGAGGATAGTTTAAAGTTTTCTTTCCTTATATTCTTTATAAAAAAATTTCCCACAAGTACAACATGATGACACATTAATTATTTTATTTCGTCAGTCAGCTTTGCAAAAACCAGAGCATATATCATGAACATTTTTCTAAAATCTTTCACAATTTCATTATTTTGGTGACTTTCACAAAACATAATGAACCAACAAGTTAATTTATATGCAAAATACTTAGGCAAATCACACATATGTATTTCTTCAGATTAAATATCAGATTCTTAATGAAAAAATATGCATCTTAAAGAGACAAGTTTCCTTTAACATTTATTACAAATATTCTGGAACACTGTTAGTGGTTTCCTGTTTTAGCAAATGAGTTTATTATTTGATTGGAAATTGGTCCTTTTTTTAACATGGTTATTTTCTCATTCTCAATATGTGAGAAATATCTATTCTTCTCATAAAAATAAGTATGGTCAAGATGGCAGCTGGGTATAATTGCCATTATTAAAAAAAATAATAATAATAACAAATTTAATAACCTCTTCGCGACCTTTGACGTTCATGTGCGTCAAAAGTCATATTCCTGGCTTTGATGCAGGCTCTCACACTGAGACTGTATCTTTCCTGGCATCATGTGCCTCTAATACAGGGGTGAAGAACCTTAGGCCTGGGGTCGTTTACTGCCCTTGCTGAACTTTTATCCAGCCCCAGGGCAGATTCCTGGGGACCGCAGTGCTTGGGCCGACAGCTACCGACCATTAATTTTTTCTTGCTCTGTGAGCACGCACATGCAGTGTTCACTACAGAATGCAGAGGCACGTGCAATGAAAGATTACGTCCTGACACTAGTGCCAGAGTCAGGACATACAGTACAGACCAAAAGTTTGGACACACCTTCTCATTTAAAGATTTTTCTGTATTTTCATGACTTTGAAAATTGTACATTCACACTGAAGGCATCAAAACTATGAATTAACACATGTGGAATTATATACTTAACAAAAAAGTGTGAAACAACTGAAAATATGTCTTATATTCTAGGTTCTTCAAAGTAGCCACCTTTTGCTTTGATGACTGCTTTGCACACTCTTGGCATTCTCTTGATGAGCTTCAAGAGGTAGTCACCGGAAATGGTTTTCACTTCACAGGTGTGCCCTGTCAGGTTTAATAAGTGGGATTTCTTGCCTTATAAATGGGGTTGGGACCATCAGTTGTGTTGTGCAGAAGTCAGGTGGATACACAGCTGATAGTCCTACTGAATAGACTGTTAGAATTTGTATTATGGCAACAAAAAAGCAGCTAAGTAAAGAAAAACAAGTGCCCATCATTACTTTAAGAAATGAAGGTCAGTCAGTCTGAAAAATTTGGCAAACTTTGAAAGTGTCCCCAAGTGCAGTTGCAAAAACCATCAAGCGCTACAAAGAAACTGGCTCACATTAGGACCGACCCAGGAAAAGAAGACCAAGAGTCACCTCTGCTTCTGAGGATAAGTTTATCCAAGTCACCAACCTCAGAAATCGCAGGTTAACAGCAGCTCAGATTAGAGACTAGGTCAATGCCACACAGTGTTCTAGCAGCAGACACATCTCTACAACAACTGTTAAGAGGAGACTTTGTGCAGCAGGCCTTCATGATAAAATAGCTGCTAGGAAACCACTGCTAAGGACAGGCAGCAAGCAGAAGAGACTTGTTTGGGCTAAAGAACACAAGGAATGGACATTAGACTAGCGGAAATCTGTGCTTTGGTCTGATGAGTCCAAATTTGAGATCTTTGGTTCCAACCACCGTGTCTTTGTGCAACGCAGAAAAGGCGAACGGATGGACTCTACATGCCTGGTTCCCACCGTGAAGCATGAAGGAGGAGGTGTGATGGGGTGGGGGTGCTTTGCAGGTGACACTGTTGGGGATTTATTCAAAATTGAAGGCATACTGAACCAGCATGGCTACCACAGCATCTTGAAGCGGCATGCTATTCCATCCGGTTTGCGTTTAGTTGGACCATCATTTATTTTTCAACAGGACAATGACCCCAAGCACACCTCCAGGCTGTGTAAGAGCTATTTGACCAAGAAGAAGAGTGATGGGGTGCTATGCCAGATGACCTGGCCTCCACAGTCACCAGACCTGAACCCAATCGAGATGGTTTGGGGTGAGCTGGACCACAGAGTGAAGGCAAAAGGGCCAACAAGTGCTAAGCATCTCTGGGAACTCCTTCAAGATTGTTGGAAGACCATTTCCGGTGACTACCTCGTGAAGCTCATCAAGAGAATGCCAAGAGTGCAAAGCAGTCATCAAAGCAAAAGGTGGCTACTTTGAAGAACCTAGAATATAAGACATATTTTCAGTTGTCTCACACTTTTTTGTTAAGTATATAATTCCACATGTGTTAATTCATAGTTTTGATGCCTTAAGTGTGAATTACAATTTTCAAAGTCATGAAAATACAGAAAAATCTTTAAATGAGAAGGTGTGTCCAAACTTTTGGTCTGTACTGTACTTTGTGGGCGAAGATGGTGCGCAATTTATACGGCCCCCAAAGAATGGTATAAATATCCTAATGGCCCACAGAAGAAAAAAGATTTACCACCCCTGCTCTAAGGCCATGTTAACACGTTGAGCATTTGGTGAGCTTTTCACCTCAGTATTTATATGCCAAAACAAGGAGTTGAACAATTAGAGGAAAAGTATAATAGAAACACATGTACCACTTCTGCATTTTTTGCCCATTCCTGGTTACAAATACTGAGGTTAAAAAACACATCAAGTACTCACCGTGGCTAAAAGTGGATTAGAGCTTTGCCCGTGGCTGTTAACATGTTAAATGCCCTTGTCAATCACTGGCAGCACGATTTAATACATGCCAGCAGATGGGAGCATCATTCCACCGGCCCACCAGCACGTCAATGGGTTGCCATGACAGACAGGGATCTGCTGAAGATCCCTGTGACTGTCATTATAATCCTGTAAAAGTCAGCCCATGGCTTGGGTTCATAGGAGGTCATAATTTTCACTATACAAAGCAGTGCTTATGCAATGCTATGTATAGCACAACCAAACGGATGAGACTAAGGAGACTAACAAATATAGTAAAAAGTGACATTTTAAAAAAATATATATATATGAAAAAAAACACAAAACTTCAAATCACCCCTTTTGCTCCATTAAAACTAAAACAATTTAAAAATATATAAATACCCATATTTGGTATTGCTACATTTGTTAAAGCCCAATCTATAAAAATATAAAGTAAATTAATCCGACCGGTAAATGGCATAACAAAAACAAAAAAAAAATAGTCAAAATGCCTGAATTCTGTTTTTTTGGCCTCTGCAATGTTGCAATAAAATGCAGTAAGAGGAGATCAAAACATCATATCTACCGCAAAATTTAATCTGTAAAAATGTCAGCTTAGGGCACAAAAAATAAGCCCTCACGCAGCCCCATGTCCTGAAAAGTGAAAACATTACGGGTCTCGGAAAATGATGTCACAAGCAAAAATTTTTGTTCACAAATTTTCGAAATCACTTACTTTTCATCACTTAAATAAAAAAAAACTATACATGTTTGGTATCAGCATACGTGTATGAACTGTGGAATTATATTTTATCAGTGGTCAGTTTTACTATATAGTGAATATGATAAATAAAGACAATTGTGGAATTGAACTTTTTTTTGCAATTTCATCGCACTTGTACAACTCGTCTCGCAATAAACAAGCCCTCATACGGCTATGTGGATAGAAAAAGACAAAAATGGAAAATCGCCCAGGATTAACCATTAATATTTTATATTTTATTTATACTGTTTGCTGGGGGGAGTAGACGAGCAGTAGAGATTACTCACTTAGGCAGCACAGCCCAGACAGTAGGTATCCTGCTCTTCATTCACTTTTTAGCTCACTGAGACAAGTTGAAGCAACATGGAGTACATTATACAGCAGAGCTTAGCAGTATTGATCCCAAACAACCTCTGATGTGAGATAAAACACTTGTTACAGAGCTCTGCACAATGTTTTTCGCTCTGCCTATGTCCATCCCCTTCCATGCTGCTCACTCCTCCTCCTCCATAAAGAATAATGGGCTGTGTCACATGAAACTTGCAGTCCATCTCCTCTGAGCAAGTCAGACTTGAGCTGTTTTTTCACAGTGGATTGTGAGTGCAGGACGCTGGGAGTGGAGGGGTGGCAAAAAGTGTCTGATAAGTGGGGAGGGAGGCTGATTTCTCTGATAAGATACATTATGAAGCTGCTTATAATCTCCTGTATTATTGATTTTTGCAAAGTTTGCTGAAAGTACAGTTCTGTTTTAAGTATGTGTTACAATTATATCAATGGGAATTTAACAAGGTACTACACAAATAAAATATTGCAAAACCAATTATCCTCAATAATCCAAGAGGATGAAGATTTATAGTGCCCAACAAGGTCCATTTGCTCAGCAAGACAATCTATAGAGCCTTACATCATTTCATTTAGACAGTGGCACTCCCCTGATGTGAATAATGCACAGCAGCTGTTATATGAACTACAAGTACTTGAAGGATGCATGTGAGCCATACCCTAGTTTTATGTCGCTATAGGTAGTCATAGGTAGTTAAAAGAAAGGCAGCAACACAGGTAATTTGAAAGAGGGGGTGCACGCCTCCAAGGACTTGATCCAATAGTCACCAATAGTCAAAATATATGGAGCGTTAGGCAGCACATCCACTGACATAAACCATTTATTCACCCTTGTGACATTTCAGCTTCATTGAGCTTGAGAAAAGCTCAGTAGAGCTAATATGATGCTTGGATGAATAAAAGGTTCATTTCACTGGATGTGCTGCCTCTTCATATTGTGTGACATCAAATTTTCAACTTTAAATACATTTTTAAATTGGAAAATATTGGATAAAACAATGGTATTACAGTCCTGCTCATCATCATTGCCACCCATAAAGTTTAAGTACTGTAAGGCAGCACTAGTCATGATAATGGGGGATACTCGCTGCACCGGGTAAATTAAGCACACGTGCAATGTCCTTCCGGTATTTCTCAATTCAGCAGTTTATTATTGCACTTCATAAACCGCAGTTCACACATATAAAGTCCACGAGCCTTTCCAGTGGCAGCTATGCCCACTTGGCTCCAGGTAAATGACGCGCCCCCTGGGCCAGTGTTGTTTGGGGGATACCCGGAGCCGGATCAGATGGGGGTTGTAGTCTCCGAGTGGCGGTGACCCGGTCCGTGCCCAGGGTGTCAAGCTCAGTGTGTGGCAGTCCTTATAGATGTTACTAGATGTTCTTTTATGTCGACTACGCCACCCGTTGAATTGCGGTCAATACGGCCGCCGCTGCAGCAGGGTCCGCTGAGGCTGGTGATGTGTGTGCAGCTCAGGTAGTATAACCCCCAACGGGAGGGGTATAGCCTCAGGGGGTCAGGTGTAGAGGATGGTGGTTGTGGAGGTGCAGTGAGGATGGTAATGAGACTCAGAGTCGGGCTGTGCAGTTCAGGGTCTTTACTTACTGCTGTTATGCTGGTCACTCCGGCCTTGAGTGACCGCCCGAGCCGTGCTGCGTCCACCAGGTCCTGGACTCGGCCAACTCCCAAGTAATTCTGGAGCGTGATCCTGAGCTCCCTTTCTGACGTTCCTTCTCTCTGGCCTTCCCCACCAGGGATCCACCTAAGTCCGGCTCCCTCGGGCCTCTTGTTGGTAAACCCTTGTCTCTGGGTTCCCTGACCCTATTCTTGGTTTGCCTTCCGGGTGGATTTAGTGGGTGGTCGTGGCAGATCCTGCCCACGACCTCCGGTCTCTGGCTAAGGATTAATGCCCTCCACCAGCTTGGGATCCGGTACCCTTGTGCCAACTCTTCACCCGCTGATCTAATCTTGGGTTCTTGGAGTTCTCTCTTCTCCCCCTCTGGGTCCTTCTTTCTCCTCTCTCTCTCTCTCTTGGCCTTGGAGCTGCTCTTCTCCTCTGCTCTCTTCCTCTGACTCTGCACAAAGACCCTGATCTAAGATGGTTCCCACCTTATATACTCCCTCTATGTGTGAGCTCAGGTGACCAGCACCCAATGAGCTCCTAGCATTACCCAGACTGCTCCCCCTATCTGCCCCTACACTACTGGGATGTTCCACCCCCCCTCCCACTCCAGCCAGGGACAGACACTGTCGTACCTGCACATTTCTCTAGTGGGAGTACCATTGGTCTGTCCCCCGGAAATGGGATGTGTGTAGTGCATGCAGCCTACTGAGCTCAGTTCCACACTCCATCCTTACCCGGGAGTGGAATACCACACCTCTGGCTTGAGGTGTAATACCCCTGTAGCAGCCGAATCCTCAGGGTGCTACATAAACTATAACACTTGGCTTCAGCAAACGATAACAATGTCCATATATCACAATGTCCATATAATGTACCACTTTTACCTTTTGCAGGGTCTTAACGGTTCCAGGTTTAGTTTGCCACCACTTTCACTTTTAGGCTTCCCAGGTGGGGGTCTCCAGCCCTCGTACCTTCGAAGGCTACTGGTATGTTTTCACTCATATCCAGTCTGCGCCTTTCAGGACTCTTGTATGCCAAGCCGGCTCTCCCTCCAAAGGTCACTGGCATCCACGCACAGGATCCAGGCTCGACCTTTCAGGCTGCCAGGCTTCACTCTCGGCCTCACTAGGCCTCACACGAACGGTGTCCCACACACATGGGGAACAGGCCTCATGCCTCTCACAGAACACACCTGTCTCCCATCAAGCAGGGTTTATATATGCATCCCGTGCACACACACACACATACTGACAGGACCTTGCTGATGTCACAGTCATGTGATCAGACAGACATTCTGTGCGTGCAGGACCTGTGCTATGTCACAGTCATGTGATCAGTCACCTGAGGGGGAAGGTACATGGTCAGGAAAAACACATCTTGGACCATTACCGTAATGCCAGCAAGTTGCTGCATTACATATCCCCCCCCCTCTGTTCAAACTTGTGGGGTTGAACACATAATATACACAATGACATTATAACCCCCAGTTCACATAGAGACCATGTACTTTACAATTGTGCTACTCAGCCCCTGGAACATTAGTCAACGACTTTAGCCCATTCATTAGGGACCTACCATTTGTCACGGTCACTGACTTCGTCAGGTCACCTTTTCGGGTCGTAATCTTGTCAGAGCTCCCCCGCTCCCAGCGGTCAGTTGTAACCTTGTCAGGTCTCCCCTGCTCCCAGCGGTCAGTCATAATCTTGTCAGACCTCCCCCGCTCCCAGCGGTCAGTCGTAACCTTGTCAGGTCTCCTCCGCTCCCAGCGGTCAGTCATACAGCGGTGTGACTCACATGCCCTGGTATCTAAGGTCCGGTTCAACTCCGCAATGTCCCCTCTATTGGGTCGTTTGTATGGGCTGCTCAAACCTGAGTTACTGGAGGTTTCACTACCTCTAAACCCACGCCCACTACTCTCAGGACATCTTGAAAGGTCCCTAACTCCAGCTATAGCTGTTTTGTTATTTAGGGGGCCCTTTCTCTGTCTGGTCTCATAATTTCTAGACGGCTGCCATCTTCTGTTACTCAGATGATGCTGTCTATCCACTCGAAGTCTAGTGAGATTCAACTGTTCTACCTCTCGCAGGTAGGTCATTCAGTACTCCAACAGCATGCGCATATATTCCAGGCTTTCTTCTGTTCCTACAGCGGAGAATGATACCATGCTGTCTTCGTCGGGTATCCAGTCCTGACGATCCCGTGGACTGCTTACTTTCACCACCCCAGACTTCTTGACCATCATCTGCATGACTCGACCATTTCTCCCAATGAGCTTCCTCACCAGAACATGAGGCACCCGGATGACCTCTTCACGCATACTGTGAGCTTTCCTCATCAACTCCAGTTGTCTAACGGCTTGTTCCGTCTTCAACCGGAGAAACCGCTTTGTGCGAATACATCGCCAGTGCATGTCACTTAATATAGCCGACCTCTTCACTGTGACTTCGGTCATGGACAGTACCACCAGCTGTTTAGCTTCTGAGTAGTGTTGAGCCACCCCCGTAGTGTTCGGGTTCGGTTCGGTTCGTCGAACACCGGGATGTTCGAGGAACTGTTCGAACTGTTCATCGAACACCTTAGAACACCGTCGAACACCGTTAAAACCAATGGCAGGCAAACAAAACACATAGAAACACATAGAAAACACCTTCAAATGTGTCCAAAAGCTGACAAACTGCTCAGAAGACGCTCTCTTTAAAAAAGCCGGCCGGCAATTCAGCAGTGGCATACACCAGTACCCGACAATTTAGACAAGAAGGAATAGAGCATCACACATAGATTAGATCGATAGAAACATGTCAGTCACATATATAAGAAGTACAGTGACAGTGTTGGTTACTGTACTTGTCATTTAGTGTAAAGGATTTATTAAAAAAATAATAGTGTTTTTGTGCACCGTCTCTTTAAAAAAGCCGGCCGGCAATTCAGCAGCGGTACCCGACAATTTAGAACAGAAAGAATAGAGCTTCACACATAGATAGATAGATATAAACATGTCAGTCACATATATAATAAGTACAGTGACAGTGTTGATTACTGTACTTGTCATTTAGTGTTAAAATAAAGGATTTATAAAAAAAAAAATTGGCATGGGGTTCCCCGTAATTTTAGTCTCTAGCGGAGGTTAAGCAGACGGCTGGGGCAGATGTTTGAAGCCTGGGAAGGGGGTAATACCCACGGAGCTTCCCAGGCTACTAATATCAGCCCCCAGCTGAATACCTAGCCTTTACTAGCTATTAAAATGGGGGACCCCCCCCAAAAAATGACGTGGGGTCCCCCCTATTTTATTAGCTAGCAAAGGCTAGGCAGACAGCCGGGGGTTGATATTAATAGCCCAGGAAGGGTGCCATGAATATTGGCCCCCTCCCAGGCTAGAAACACCAGCCATCAGCCGCCCCAGAAATGGCACATCCATAGGATGCGCCAATTCTGGCACTTAGCCTCGCTCTTCCCACTGCCCTGTAGCGGTGGCTGTGGGGTAATAGGGCTGGGGTTGATGTCAGCTTATAATGCCAGCTGACATCAAGCCCAGGTTAGTAATGGAGAGGCGTCTATAAGACACCCCCATTACTAACCCCATAGTCAAAGTTAAAAGAAAACACAAACACCCAGAATAAAGTCCTTTAATTGAAATAAACACACAATTCTTTATTGTTCTAAATTAAACCATACTTACCATCATGCCCAAGAAAAATAATAAAGCAACCTCATCCTTACCTTTCCATGGTTCCCACGACAGCTTCAGCTCTGCTACATCGAGATGACAGGCTGGACCGCAGCCATCCAGCCTGTCATCCCGCAGACACTGAGAAGCACAGGCATGCTTGTGCTCCTCAGTGTCTCGCTGTGACGGCATAAAGATGAGCCGAGGTCATGTCCAATGAACTCAGCTCACCTCATGCACGTCACTGACAGCGTGGGAAAATTCTCCTGCACTCAGCGCTTCAGCGTGAGAATTTTCCCACGCTGTCAGTGACGTGCATGAGTAGCACAGTAGTGTTTAACTTTGGCGGCAAGATCAGTGATTGGTCGCGGGTCAATCACCATGGTGTTACAAAGGTCCGGACATTTGTGTTAAAAATCGCTGATTGGCCGCTGGCGCTGCCCGCGACCAATCACCGATTTGGGCGCCAAATTTAAATATTGGCCGCGACCAATCACCCATCTTGGCTCCACATTTAAACACCGCTGTACTGATTGGTCGTGGACGCTATTTAAATGTGGCGCCAAAATCGGTGATTGGTCGCGCCCAGCGTCGGCGACCAATCAGCACAGCGGTGTTTAAATGTGGAGCCAAAGATCGGTGATTGGTCGCGGCCAATATTTAAATTCGGCGCACAAATCGGTGATTGGTCGCGGGCTGCGCCAGCGACCAATCAGCGATTTTTAACACAAATGTCCGGATCTTTGTAACACCATGCGGATACTGTGGGGACATCAGTGGCTAGGGTGTCAAGGGAGGACCGGGGAGCGGCGCTGCGGGTCGGGATACTTCTGCTGTGAGCAGTCGCTCATCTCCCGGCTTCTCGCAGCGGAAGTAGCCGCACAGGCAGCGGCGCTCCCCGGTCCTCACCAATACGATTCGCTGATTTGTCGCGCTCTCCGCACGCGACCAATCAGTGATCTTGGCGCTAAAGTTAACCGCCGCTCTGCTGATTGGTCGCGGACGCTGCCCGCGACCAATCACCGATTTGGGCGCCACATTTAAATAGCAGCCGCGACCAATCAGCGAGCTTGGCGCCAAATTTAAACAACGCTCTGCTGATTGGTCGCGGACTCCAGCCGCGACCAATCAGCGATATTGGCGCCAAATTTAAACCCCGCTCTGCTAATTGGTCGCGGATGCCGGCCGCAACTAATCAGCATTATTGGCGCCAAATTTAAACACCGCTCTGCTGATTGATCGCGGTCGCTGGCCGAGATCAATCAACAATATTGTCGCAAAATTGAAACACCGCTCTGCTGATTAGTCGCGGTCGCCGTCCGCGACCAATGAGCAGTATTGGCGCCAAATTTAAACCCTGCTCGGCTGATTGGTCGCGGTTGCCGGCCGCGACCAATCAGCAGTATTGGCGCCAAATTTAAACCCCCTCTGCTGATTGGTCACGGTTGCCGGCCGCGACCAATTTGAGATTTTGGCGCCAAATTTAAGCACCGCTCTGCTGATTGGTCACGGCCGGCGACTGCGACCAATCAGCATTATTGGCGCCAAATTTAAACCCCACTCTGCTGATTGGTCGCGACCGCCGGCCGCGACTAATCAACATTATTGCCGCCAAATCTAAACACCGCTCTGCTGAATGGTCGCGGTCGTGACCAATCACCATTATTGGCGCCAAATTTAAACACCGCTTTGCTGATTGGTCGCGACCGCAACCAATCAGCAATATTGGCGCAAAATTTAAACCCCGCTCTGCGGATTGGTCACGTTCGCTGGCCGCGACCAATCAGCATTATTGGCGCAAAATTTAAACCCCGCTCAGCTGATTAGTCGCAACCGCCGGCCGTGACCAATCAGCGATATAATCGCCAAATTTCAACACCGCTTTGCTGATTGGTCGCGGTTGCTGGCCGCGACCAGTCAGCGATTTTGGCGCCAAATTTAAACACCACTCTGCTGATTGCGCCGGGTCTGCCGCATACATATTCTAGAATACCCGATGCGTTAGAATCGGGCCACCATCTAGTTTCATGAAATAATTTTAAAAAAAATTGACGTGGGGCTTCGCACTATATTTGTGTCCAGCCAAGTACAGCAGGCAGGAACGGGCTGCCCCCAACCACCAGCTGCCTCTTTGTACCTGGCCGGACACAACAATATAGGGAAGCCCTTTTTTTCTTAATTATTTCATGAATTTCATGAAATAATTAAAAAAAAAATACGTGGGGCTTCACCCTATTTTTGTGTCCAGCCAGGTACAACTAGGCAGCTGCGTGCTGGAATCCCCAGCGCAGGGAGGCCCAAGCTTTCTGCCCCCCCCCCCCCCACTGCAAATTGCAGTCCGCAGCCACCCCGGAAAATGGTGCGTTCATAGAAGCGCCATCTTCTGGCGCTGTACCCAACTCATCCAGGGCCCTGGTGCGGTGGCTCACTGGGTAATAAAGGGGGTAGGGCCAGCTTGGCATTATCAGCTGGCCCTACAGCCCAAAATTCATGGGGTCACGCCAATATTAGACATGACCACCATGAATTTCTAGTAAAGTATTTAAAAAAAACACAACACCCAGAATAAAGTCCTTTAATTGAAATAAACACACAATTCTTTATTGTTCTAAATTAAACCATACTTACCATCACGCCCATTCCAGCTGAAGCCAATGATCTCCTGCAATAAAAGAAAAATAATAAAGTGTTTGTGTTTTCTTTTAACTTTGACTATGGGGTTAGTAATGGGGGTGTCTTATAGACGCCTCTCCATTACTAACCTGGGCTTGATGTCAGCTGGCATTATAAGCTGACATCAACCCCAGCCCTATTACCCCACAGCCACCGCTACAGGGCAGTGGGAAGAGCGAGGCTAAGTGCCAGAATTGACGCATCCTATGGATGCGCCATTTCTGGGGAGGCTGACGGCTGGTGTTTCTAGCCTGAGAGGGGGACAATATTCATGGTACCCTCCCTGGGCTATTTATATCAGTCCCCAGCTGTCTGCCTAGCCTTTGCTAGCTATAAAAAAAGGGGGGACCCCATGTCATTTTTTGGGGGGGATCCCCCATTTTAATAGCTAGTAAAGGCTAGGTATTCAGCTGGGGGCTGATATTAGTAGCCTGGGAAGCTCCGTGGGTGTTACCCCCTTCCCAGGCTTCAAACATCTGCCCCAGCCGTCTGCTTAACCTCCGCTAGAGACTAAAATTAAGGGGAACCCCACGCCAATTTTTTTTTAAATAAATCCTTTATTTTAACACTAAATGACAAGTACAGTAATCAACACTGTCACGGTACTTCATATATATGTGACTGACATGTTTCTATCTATCTAATCTATGTGTGAAGCTCTATTCCTTCTATTCTAAATTGTCTGGTACAGATGCTGAATTGCCGGCTGGCTTTTTTAAAGAGACAGTGCATGAAAACACTATTATTTTTTTTTAATAAATCCTTTACACTAAATGACAAGTACAGTAAGCAACACTGTCACTGTACTTCATATATATGTGACTGACATGTTTCTATCTATCTAATCTATGTGTGATTCTCTATTTCTTCTATTCTAAATTGTCGGGTACCGCTGCTGAATTGCCGGCCGGCTTTTTTAAAGAGACAGTGCATGAAAACACTATTATTTCTTTTAATAAATCCTTTACACTAAATGACAAGTACAGTAACCAACACTATCACTGTACTTCTTATATATGTGACTGACATGTTTCTATCTATCTAATCTATGTGTGATTCTCTATTCTTTCTGTTCTAAATTGTCGGGTACCGGTGTATGCCGCTGCTGAATTGCCGGCTTTTCATGTTTCACTGTGGGCACTGTTCCCATCGATTTGGGCAATCACTGTAATGCCACAACCACCATGGCTGTGGCATTACAGTGAGTGGCAGACAATCCCTGCATGATTGGTGCTCTAAATAGCGCCAGACATGCAGGACATGCTTTTGGTGCACGAACAGTTATCGAACATAACCTCGAACAGCCGAATTTTTTGCAAATCGTTCGGGTTCGTCGAACAACTCGAACACCGCCCGAAACAGCTCGAATTTGAGATTGGCGAACAGTTCTAGTCAAACACCGCTCATCTCTACTTCTGAGGTCAAGTACACCTTACAGGCTCCCACGGCCTTCTTAAACTCCTCATGCACGGACTCACTGGTGCATTCTTCCCTCAAATCCTCGGGCACATCTACGAGGCACTTGTACCAAGATGTTTCGGTCTCACCAGTGGTTTCCATACGATCAACCAGCTCAGGGTTCAGGGACAACTGACTTTCAGCTTCTTCCCCCTTTACGCTTCCCCTGAGCTGACTCACAGCTACAAATTCACCACTTCCATCTCATATTTATCTGTGGTTAACACTCTCTTAGCTCTCCTCAGGTCCACCTTCTCATGGTATAAGGGAGTGAGTGCAACGTGTTCGCCCTTTTCCTTCTCCAAGAAGGCCTCGTTCACTGAGTGATACTTTGTCAGGCAACTTTTTAGCCCGGAAACTTCTTCCTCTAGCTCCGCCACTCGCTTCTCAGCGGCCCGTCTCTGAAGCTCTTCCTGCTTCAACTACTCTTCCAGCAGCAGAGTTCTCTCAGACCTCTCCGTCTCCAATGCGCCCACTCGGCTCTCAATAGCCAGTCTCTCACGCTTCTCTTGCGTCCACTGGGTTTGTAGCAACTCCTTGAGCAGCTTGATCTCGGCTCTGACATCCACCGAACCCTCCGAGCCCACATCACTCGAGGAGGTATCTGCTTCATACCTCCCATCACCAGCGGTCAACTCCTGGCCCTGGTCTGTGGCTTTTCCGATGGACTCCTCCATCCTCTCTCGCTCAGCTTCCATCTTGCTGACTGTTTCCTTAAGGTACATCTCCGCCTTCTGGAGGGTATCACAGGACATCTGTAGCTCCTTCACCTGAGCTTCCAGATCTAGGGTCTTTCCCCGGAGATCATCATTCTCCTCACGGGTGTCTTGCAGAGTGGTCTCAACCACTTGGCGCACTTGCTCTGCACCCGCCTTATTCTCCTCTAGTTTTTCCTTCACCTTGAGGAGATCCTCATAATCTCTCTTACTCTGTTGCAGTTCCCTACTGCGTTCACCACACTCCTTCTTGGAGTCACACAGCTCCTGGTTGAGCTGTTTGCACAGTCGTTCTAGGATTTGTTCGAGTCCAGAAACACCATCCTGCCGCCCCTCCTTCTCAAGCTTCAACTGCAAAACCTCTTCCTTGATTTTGCGGCAGTCCTCCTTAATTGCGTAGAACATTTCCTTCCACTGGTTAATTTCCTCGTGGCTTTGCTCCACGTCTCTCTGTCAGTTCCTCATAAGCTGGTGTATTTTCTGCTGTTCAGACTCCAGGATCAACTGGTCTGAGGACACATTCCCCAGGTTTTCACATAATTGCTGCACGTCACTCTGACCCTGCTGGCCGATAGGCTCCAGCTCTTGGTCAGGACTGGCCGCCTCCTCTTTCAGGGCTGTCAGATCCTTCTGACTCGGTACCGTACCGGAGGTTGCTACTGGCAACGTCACCTCCTCTTCTACCTCTAATGGAGGATCCACACTTAAAGCAAAGGCACACAGTACTACATTCATTTTATTTTCATTTTCAGCCAAGTCTACAGGAGCAACCTTTTTGTGGCCCTTGGTCCTGACTGACCTCTCCTTCTACTTTCGTAGTGTCACCGTCAGCTACGCGGTCTGTGTCACTCACCATGGTGTTGTGGACTAACAGGTCACCTCCCACTTTGACGTCACCCCCTTCTACTGGAGCTACCCCGTTATCAACGGTCACATTGTCATTTTTAGGAGGTACCAACCCACCACCAGTAATTTTTTTTTATTTTCTATCCTCCACGCTGTTTTGAACAACCGCCCCTTTTTTAGACTCCGCCCCCATTTTAACAACCACACTGGCAGGGAAATTTTTACAAGAAAAATCAATAATAGTCTTAGGACTCAGTTCACAACAGCTCTTACCACCTCCCCGGGCACTCTGGGACAACACTGGCACCCCCGGAGAGTTCATATAATGGTCCACTGTCGCCATTCCATATGGTGCCCACAGCTCCTGTGGTTCCTGCACCATGTCCAGTTTCATGTTCAGTAGACGTTTCTCAAATACCTGCTCCGGTTTTAACAGGCACTTTAATCGCTCTAATCGCTCAATAGCTTCAGACTCAGTAGCTGCTCCTTTCACAGCCATTTTTATCTGCTCCTGCATTTCCTCAGGACACTATTCACACACCGCTCTCACCAGAAAAATCTTCGTGGCCCCGCCGAGCCACAGCAAAACCGGATTTAAGTGCGATGACAACCTTCGCAACCCTGCCGAGTTGCAGCCAGATGCTTTAAACTTCGGGAGCCCCGCCGAGCCACAGCAAACCAGGTTTGAGTGCGACGACAATCTTCGCATCCCCACCGAGCTGCAGCCAGATGCTTTAATCAACACTCGTCGTCCTGTGCCGTTGACCCTAGCAACCGGGCTGCAGATGCCCCTAGCAACCGGGCTGCAGTTGCCCGCATTCTCGAACCATATGTAAGGCAGCACTAGTCATGATAATGGGGGATACTCGCTGCACCGGGTAAATTAAGCACACGTGCAATGTCCTTCCGATATTTCTCAATTCAGCAGTTTATTATTGCACTTCATAAACTATAACACTTGGCTTCAGCAAACGATAACAATGTCCATATATCACAATGTCCATATAACATACCGCTTTTACCTTTTGCAGGGTCTTAACGGTTCCAGGTTTAGTTTGCCACCACTTTCACTTTTAGGCTTCCCAGGTGGGGGTCTCCAGCCCTCGCACCTTCGAAGGCTACTGGTATGTTTTCACTCACATCCAGTCTGCGCCTTTCAGGACTCTTGTATGCCAAGCCGGCTCTCCCTCAAAAGGTCACTGGCATCCACGCACAGGATCCAGGCTCGACCTTTCAGGATGTCAGGCTTCACTCTCGGCCTCGCACAAACGGTGTCCCACACACATGGGGAACAGGCCTCATGCCTCTCACAGAACACACCTGTCTCCCATCAAGCAGGGTTTATATATGCATCCCGTGCACACACACACACATACTGACAGGACCTTGCTGATGTCACAGTCATGTGATCAGACAGACATTCTGTGCGTGCAGGACCTGTGCTATGTCACAGTCATGTGACCAGTCACCTGAGGGGGAAGGTACATGGTCAGGAAAAACACATCCTGGACCATTACCGTAATGCCAGCAAGTCGCTGCATTACAGTACATATTGTGGAATATCTCCTGAAAAATTAATCAAGTTAAACATTTTTTTGTATAGAGCACTCGTGTTAAATACAAAAGAGAAAATGATAAGCAATAATTTAAAACAGAAAACAATGGGAGGGAAAATACAAAACCTAAAGCTTGCTGTGACACTGGTATTGGCACCCTTTACATTAATTTAGTATGGAAATATATTTTGACTCGCCAGTGGTAAATCAAAAAAGAGATTCACCTGTTATTAATTGTTGGTAACCATGGTGACATGAATTAGCCAATGAATGATGACTCAGGGTTTTTAAAAGCCACATGGTAGACCCTGTTCATTTGTCACAATGGTTTAGACAAAGGAGCTGTTTGAGGACATCAGAACTGTTATTATTAGCAAACACAAAACTTCCAAAGGGTATAAGGCCATCTCCAAAGACCTTGGTATCCCAGTCTCATCAGTGCACAATGTTATTAAGAAGTTTGCCAAGCATGGAACTGTGAAGAACCATCATGGACATGGGGGATAGACGAAAATTTACAAGAGATGTCTTCGAAGGTTGGTGCGAATGATGGAAAAAACACCACGTAAAACATTCAAAGACCTGAAGGGCAACCTGGGACAGTTAGGGGTAATGGTTTCAACAAGTACTATACGCCGCGCACTAAACTAAGCAAAACTTTATGGGCGAAGGCCAAGGAAGAAACAATTGCTGAAGAGGAGACATAAAAAGAACGACTGATCTTTGCAAAAGAGTAGCTCAACAAATCACAAAAAATTCAGTGGACAGATGAAACAAAAATATAGCTTTTTGACAATGCAAAGCAACAGTTTGTTACAGAAGGCGAATGAAGCTTATAAGGAAAAGAACACCTTACCAACTGTTAAGCATGGTGGAGGATCCATAATGCTGTGGGGTTGCTTTGCTGCATCTGGTACTGGAGGACTTGACCGTATCACAGGAATCAAGAAATCAGAGAATAATCAAGAGATTTTAGAGTGAAATGTCCGACCCAGTGTCAAAAAACTTGGTTTGAGTTGAAAATCATGGGTCCTCCAGCAAGACAATGACCAAAAACACATATCCAAAAGTACACAGGAATGGTTGAAAAAGAAAAAATTGACTGTTTTAAAATGTCCAGCAATGAGTTCTGACCTCAATCCCATTGAAAATCTTTGGGGTGAGCTGAAATCTGCCATTGGGAAAAAGAATCAATTCAAAAGCTTGAACAAACTGGCTTTTCCGGTGACTACCTCTTGAAGCTCATCAAGAGAATGCCAAGAGTGTCCAAAGCAGTCATCAAAGCAAAAGGTGGCTACTTTGAAGAACCTAGAATATAAGACATATTTTCAGTTTCACACTTTTTTGTTAAGTATATAATTCCACATGTGTTAATTCATAGTTTTGATGCCTTCAGTGTGAATGTACAATTTCCATAGTCAAGAAAATACAGATAAATCTTTAAATGAGAAACTTTTGGTCTGTACTGTACCTAAAATGGAAATTTTCATCATTTTGCAATGAACGTACAATGCAAATACAGTACAGAGCAAACGCAGTGTGAACATATTACAAAGACTGTTTAGTATTAGAGATGGGTAGATCGATCTGTGGAGGATCAAGTTCGAGTAGAATTTCCTGAAATTTGGGGATCCATTCAAATTCGAACACTTTGATATTTGATTTGCAAAAAAAAGCTGCCCTGAGCCATTCTTTCACACTGGTAAGGCATCAGAGAGAAGGCTTGTTTGGTCGAGTGGGCTTCCCCATAGTGCCCATCATATCTCTCTTTCTCTCTCCAAAAATATAAGTTGTTTTTCTTTTTTTCAAAGAAGGTCACCTTTGGCATTAGGGAATAAAGCAGACACCATTTAGTGCTTAAAACAGGCCTTCATTGTAACTGTATACTATATATCTCTACATAGTTTAATGTGCGCAGAGGTCATGTTCATTTTCCATAAATTCTGCTATTGTCTTAGAGTCTTCTCCGATTACATGCACAATTTCTATTTCAGAAACTCTATACATAGTATATATTACAAGAGTAGCAACACATTAAAAGAATAACAATTTCTATTTTATTAGCAATGTTCATTGAAAATACAGTATGAACATTGTCAGAAACAATAGGTTGAAGTCTATACATTATATATTTTAACATGTCCATTTTAAATTCAGCTGCTTATATAGTTTAAAGTTTTCTGGGGAACCTGTATTTAACGGACAATGATGGTTTAGAATCGATTGTAAGGCCATAATTCCTGTCTCTTTGAATTATGGATTGGTGATTAAAGGTCTGAAAAGGAAAGTACAAGCAAAATGAATTATGCATAAAGACTAATTCAGACACCTCGAAATTCTATTTATTGAATGTATCAAGTTTTATAACGTTGCTTGTCTTTTATATAAACAAAATCTAGGTCATTGTACAGTGGTTTGTGAATGTGATTCCAACAAAAAAATATAATTATCTGTCTCAAAAATTTATTTTTCCAGTAGATGTAATGGAATAAGTAAACTCTAGAGTACAACCAGGAAAGATTATTGCTCATATTGCTCAGTATAATACAGCTAGTGCTACTTTTGGCTTTAAAGATGAATTTGTTTTTCAACATATTTCTAAATATCAACTAAAAATGTGCATATTGTTTTACATTTTTTTTAATCCTAGATCATTTTTTATTTTGTTTTATCACTTTTTTAATTGATGTACTATATTATGTCCATTCTAATTACATTGTCATTAGTGATGAGTGAGCACTAAAATGCTCGGGTTGTTCGAGTCGAGCAAATTGGAGTACTCGAGTGCTCGGTCCGAGTAATGAACCCAATGTAAGTCTATGGGAAACTCAAACATTTTTCTGGCGCCCCCCTCCGGTGGTCTGCAAAGGGCCTAAAAATTGCCCAAATCGATAGGAACAGTGCTCAAATGACATGGGAACAGCATGGGGAAGACCCCTGGAAGCGTTTCTGACTCCCAAGTATCTGCTGTCAACAACGTTGTCAGAGGTATTATGCCACTTTTATGGACTCACAATAAAACATACAAAAACGGAACCAAAATGGATTTTCCTGGGAAATATGCTAAGGAACATCCTTTCCAGGATAATGACTTGTATATAAGGCAAAATAAATATACAAAAACAAAAATGCTCCTCTACACCTTGGGCTATGTTCACACGTAGCGTTTTTGCACTTTTGCATTGCTTTTAACCAAGACAAATGCATTCACCGAGAAATGTAATTTTAACATTTTACAACCTTATCTGGCCATGTGGTATGTGACATGGGAACAGCATGGGGAATACTCCTGGGGCTGGAAGCATCTCTGACTCCCAGGGCGCTGCCTAAAACTGTGGTCACCTCATCAGACGTGATCCTATATTACTGAGGTAATAATACAAACATTTTTGACAACGTGACAAATCTTAAACTCCATTTAAAATGGGTAAGGTGTGTGTCAAGGGACGGGGAAGTGGGCGTTATGGTGATGGTGATAGTGCACGCAGAGGCCGTGAGCAAGATGAAACTGTGCTTGCTGAGGGAGCACAACAAACACCCATGTCATGTTGAACTACCTTCCTGTCCAAATTTCTAGGGGGCCGCGGAACACCACTATTGAAGCCAGAGCAGTGTGAAAAGGTTGTTGGTTGGATAGCAGATAATGCTTCCAGTCAGTTTGCCACCACCACTACACTGTGTTCCACATGGTCCAGTCTCAGTAGATGTGAATCTGGATCACATTATTATTATTACTTTATCGCCATTTATTCCATGGCACTTTACATGTGAAAAAGGGGTACACATCGCAAAAACAATTACAATAATCTTGAACAAAAATGTGATAGCGATTGGTACAGGAGAGGAGAGGACCCTGACCGTGAGGGCTTAATCTACAAGGCATTGGTGAGGATACAGTAGGTGAGGATAGAGCTGGTCTTGCAGCGTTATGGTGGAGCGAGGGTTACTGGAGATTGTATGCATGTCGCAAGAGGTGGGTCTTCAGTTTCCTTATAAAGGTTTTAACAGTAGGCGAGAGTCAGAAATGGTGGGGTAGAGAGTTCCAGAGAAGGGGGTATGCACGGGAGAAATCTTGTATGTGATTGTGGGAAGAGGAGATAAGAGGGGAGTGGAAAAGGAGATCTTGTGAGGATCGGAGGTTGTGTGCAGGTAAGTACCCGGAAACTAGGTCACAGATGTATGGCGGAGACAGGTTGTGGATAGCTTTGCATTCCAAGGTTAGGGTTTTCAACTGGAGTCTCTGGGTAACAGGGAGCCAGAGAAGGGATTGACAGAGAGGAGTGGCCAGGGAATAACGAGGGGACAGGTGGATTAGACGGGCAACAGAGTTTAGGATAGATTAGAGGAATGCGAGAGTTTTAGAATGGAGGCCACAGAGCAGGAGGTTGCAGTCATCGAGAAGGGAGATGATGAGCGCATACACTAGTGTTTTTGTAGACTTGTGGTTGAGGAATGTGCATGGAGTTGCATCTTCCTCACCCTGATCCTCCTTCCTCTCATCATTCCAAGTGCCCTGAGACAACTGGTCCAACACTTGGACACTTCGAAGAGCTGTTTTGTTCATCTTTCCATTTATAGATTTTGGCCTCTCACTCGGTCCGCTTGGAAGTGGAAAGAGCTTGGATATGTGGTTTGAAGGAGAGATTAGAGTCCAGGTTTACCCCAAGAGCTGTTCACTTTTCCATCGATAAATTAGGGCCTCTCGACCGGCCAGCTTTGAGAAGGGCAACAGAAAATCACATGTAGCGATTTGAGGAGCCATGGTCACCCAAAGGTGACGGTGGGAAAGTGAAAATACTGTCTCAAGAGGTGGATAATGATGAGACACAAAGGACAGAAAGTCAGCCACAAGGTGGGCAACTTCTCCCCGGAATACCAACACAACGGAAGTTGCTAGTACAACTGTTAGGTCTTCCCGAGTCTGGTTCTTTTTTAAAGCCTGTTTAGATAACCCCAAAATGGCCATGTGCAACATCTGCCAGGCCAGCATCAGCAAGAGCACCAAAACTACCAGCCTGACCACCACCAGCATGCTCGAGCACATGACAGCAAAGTACCTGACAAGCTGAGCCAAACACCAAAGTCCAGAAACAGTGTCTGTGGGTGACACCACTACCTCTTCCGCTGTTGTGCATGCACGCCAATCCCCTGTCCATGGCACATGCGAAGATACCTTCCGCTCTGCTTCTGTCATTGCAGACTTGCAACCATCACTGTCCACGTCCTTGTCCCTTTGCAGCATTCTGTTGTCCCTACCACAGTTCTTGGAATGCAAGTGCAAGTAAGCAGTCAGCCACCCACCCACCCACAGGACACAATACTAAATATGCACATTTCTGGACTGCTTGCACTTGAAATGTTGCCTTTTAGACTCATGGAGGCGGAAACTTTCCAAAACCTCATGGTGGCGGCGGGCAGTGTTCATACTCGGTCCCCAGCTGCCACTATTTCTCCCTGTATTGTCTCCGCCTTCCACAAGCGTGGGTCCCAGAAAATTACCCGTGCCCTCCCCAGTTCACTTACTGGGAAGGACCGCCTAACCACAAACACGTGGACAGGTGAATGTGGCCAGGGACGGTACGGAGCCCATCCACAGTAAAAAAAAAAACAGCCATAGAGTGTCCGAGAACCTTCCCACACACTTTTCTTAGCCAAGGCTGCTTCTCGGCAGGGTTGGACAGGCAAACCAGAGAACGGGAGACTTCTCCGGTGGGCCCTGGCTTCTTCAGGAGAGTTCATAGTGCCAAGGTGAGGTCGGGATGATGATAGAGGCCACTATCTGCTTAGTTTTCTGTGACTTGGAATGCAAGCACAAGTATGCAGCCAGCCACCCACCCACCCACAGGCCATAATACTAAACTGCCACATTTCTGGACTGCTTGCACTTGAAATGTTGCCTTTTAGGCTCGTGGAGGCGGAAGCTTTCCAAAACCTCATGGCGGCTGGGTGTCCATACTTGGTCCCCAGCCGCCACTATTTCTCCCGGTATCATCTCCGCCTTCCACAAACACGAGTCCCCGAACATTACCCTTGCCCTCCCCAGTGCACTTAAGTGGGAAGGACCGCCTAACCACAACCACGTGGACAAGTGAATGTGGCCAGGGAAGGTTCATGTCACTGACGCATTCCACTGGGTTAATATTGTGGAAGCCGGGACCCAGTGGGACACTGGAATGGAACATGTCCTCCTGACGCAGAGGATTGCAGGCCCAGGGTCAATCAGGGTTATCCCTACATTCTACAGCTCCTGCACCAGATCCTCCTCTTCAGCCTCCATCTTCTTCACTTGATTCATTTTTTCATATTCCAGATTATTTACTTATTTACTTATTTGTGGCAATAACAATAAGCAGGACTGTATGCTTAGGCGACAAACTGCACACCATTGCAGAGTTGTTGAAAGCTGTATCAAAAAACCTGGTGTTAGCTCTGAAGCTAGGCAAGCTTGCACAGGCCTGGTCCATGTGCTCAACTTAGTGGTTCTGCAGTTCTCAAAATCTACACGGATCTTCCAGAGCTGCTTGTGAAAGTACGCCGCGTGTGTGTCCATTTCATAAAGTCAGCTACAGCTTCCGCTGCCCTGGCAGGGCTTCAGCAGCATTTGCAGCTTCCAGCTCACTGACTAGTGTGCGATGTGACTACGCGTTGGAAATCAACATTGCAGATGTTTGGAATGATTTTGAGCAGCAGAGAGCAGTTGTTGAATACCAGCTTCAACACGTCCATCGGCTTTCAGGTCAGCCTCTGCATATAAGAGCTGATGAGTGGGCATGGATGTCTGACATCTGTGCCCTCCTCCAAAACTTTGAGGACTCCACCAAGATGGTGAGCGGTGATGACGCCATAATTAGCATCACCATCCCGTTTCTCTGTCTACTGAAATGCTTGCTGCTCACAATTAAAGAGGAGGCATTGCAGGCGGAGCAAGGAACAGTACAGGGTGATGCTACCCAGCCCAGCCTCATCTCAGCGTGGATTGGGTGATAATGAGGAGGAGGAAGAGAACATAGACAGTAATACTCTTGGTGAGAACAGGGAAGTCTTGGCTGTTGGCAGTCTGGCACAAAAGGTCGACTTTATGTTCCCCTGCCTTTACCGTGACCATTGTGTTGTACGCATTTTGGGCATTACAGAAAACTAGCACGGCACAAGAGAATTCTTGGAGACGGAGGTGTGAGGTCCTGATTAAGGAGGATGTCTGTCTTAGATCAGTTGCAGAATGGAGGGCACAGGAGGGGTGATACACAGAACTGAGGGAAGAGATATAGGCCGGTGGAGAGGTGTAGACAGCTTGGTGGGTGAGAGAGATGAGTTTGTATTGTATTCTGTAGTGATTGTTTAACCTAACCCGTGCAATGACTGGCACAGGGTAGAGGCATCGGTGAATCGGCTTGATAGAAATACGACTCTGGCTGCTGTATTCAGAAGGGATTGGAGAGGAGACAGTTTGTTTAGAGGGAGACCGATTAGAAGAGAGTTGCACTAGTGAATAAGAGTGACAGTAAGAGTTTTTGCAATATCAAAGGTGAGAAAAGGTCGACTTATGGAGAAGTTTTTAAGGTGCAGGTGATATGAGCGAGGGAGTGATTTTTGAAGTTGAGTGAAGGAAAGTTGTGTCAAATATGACTCCAAGATAGCAGGCGTGCGGAGTGAGAGTTATGGTGGCAGAACCTAAAGGAAATTGCAATGTCAGGTATAGGTAGGTTAGTAGAGGGAGGAAACCAAAGGGTTCATTTTGGGAGATATTAAAATTCCCATCTGACAACGCTGGCAGCAGAGGACACAAACCAAAAGCGGCAGAGGCAGGAGAATGCTGTCAAAGGTCTGGGACAGTTTTCTCAGACCCTCCCAGTGCCCTGATAGGCGCATCTTCATGTCAACTGAAAATGCTGACAGGCTGACTCTTATAAAAATGAACAAGGGCTGAATTGGGCCAGACTTCTCAACACCACCAGATGATAGCATCAAACATAAACTCAAATCCAGTGGTTATTTTTTTGGGGGTCTATTCCCATGCACCACTTCACACCCAGACATGGGTATACCCTTCAGGCATTGTTCTATTTTATGTCGCCCTCCTCCTTCTCCTTATCCTCCACCACCATATCACCAGGGAGACCGTGATGCAACACCCACATAATTTTTATAAGGGTGTTTCTGATTAGAGACGAGCAAATATTTCAATATTAGTTTCGGATTACAATCGCCGTTTTTGCAATATTCGCCAATGTAATTGTCGAATATTCACCAAACATTGCCAAATGCCATTGGATTCAATGGGTGCCAAAACCAAATGTATGCACAACACCTTCAAATGGGACCAAAAGCGGCCCAAACACATCAATTTAGGGGCAGTCACCATGAAAGTGCCATCAATTGACCCAGAGTACAAGTAGTATAATTATTATTATTCATTATTATAGCGCCATTTATTCCATTGAGCTTTACAAGTGAAAAGAAGTCACTGACTGTTACAAGAGCAGAGAGGGCCCTGCCCTTTAGGGCGCACAAACAGTCTATAAGGGATGGGTGAGGATACAGTAGTTGAGGGTACAGCTGGTTGTGGAGCGAGGGTTACTGCAGGTTGTAGGCTTTTCAGAAGAGGTGGGTCTTCAGCTTCCTTTTAAAGGTTTCAACAGTAGGAGAGAGTCTGATACGTTGGGGTAGACAGTTCAAGAGTAGAAGGGATGCACAGAAAAAATCTTGTATGAGATTGTGGGAAGAGGAGAGAAGACAGGACGAGACAAGGAGATCTTGTGAGGATCGGAGGTTGCATGCTGGTATGTACAGTACCAGGAGACTAGGTCACAGATATATGGAGCAGACAGGTTGTGGATAGCTTTGCATGTCATGTTTTGAACTGAAGTCTCTGGCCAATGAGGAGCCAGTAAAGGGATCATAGATTGCAATCTTATAGATTGCTGGAGACATTCCACAGTAAAAAAGCAGCCATAGAGTGTCCAGGAAACTTACCACACTTTTCTTAGCAAGGGGGCTGCTTCTCAACAGGGTTTTACGGGCTCACCAGAGAATCCCCGGGTGGGCCCTGGCTTCTCCATCAGGAGAGAACATGATAGCGCAAAGTTTGAGGCTGTTATGGGGCTCTTGAGCGGGGCAGAAAGGTGGCCCTCAAAATCAAATCCTCTGGTGGGCCCAATGTTTTTCACCAACACAGCTTCTCGGTGAGAGTTGTATTTCACCAGAGCCATATTCATTAGCTCAGTGAAAGGACTGGCATAGAGGGAAACCGTATCTACTCCGGCTGTCATTTCTTCGCCACCAGGTTCCTCCCATTGTCACACACTACCATGCCTGGCTGTATGTTCAGTGGTGAGAGCCACAGATTAGGCTGCTGTGTTACAGCTTTCAACAACTCTGCAGCGGTGGGCGGTTTGTCACCTAAGAATTAAGCATATTATCTTCAGCACAGCCTTTTGCCGCTTGGCCAAGGCAATGCTGCAGTGCTTCCAGCTTGTGACTGATGTGGTCATTTTAAAGATGGAGGCCGAACTGGAGGAGGAGGTGCAGGAGCTGAACAATGTGATTACATTGAGGTTATATTGGCGAGTCTGGTTTTTATACTAAAGAAAGATCCTACTGTGTTTTTATTTTTTTTTACTTCTTTTCAAATGTGTATTGGAGTGTATCATAATTTTTGGCAGCCCTTGAAATTATTGCATATGCAATAACAGTATAGGAGACACACTCCTTAATAATGGGAAGGACAATTCAAATAGATTCTATGTTCTTGAATATTATCTGTCTTATCTGAAATTCTTTTACGGGTGAGGTATCGCAGTATTGATAGCATATTAAACTGATCCAGCCAGGTATTATTGCCTTATACTGCGTGCTGCTGGTGCTGCCCAAAAAAAATTAAAATCTATTCTATTTGTAAGGTGCCCCAGCGAGGTAGTCATGGGCGAGCTGTAGCCCCTCTCGCTCTGGCACCCTACAGACAATTCGTGTCCTCCCTCTGATGTGTGGCTGTGTATGTGGTGCTCTCCACTTACTTCAAACCATCCGATCGCAGCTGTCTCCAGGCATTTCTCTTCTGGGACCAGGGCAGCAATAATTTCAGAGGACACGAGGTTCTTAACCATAACTTGGACTTTACTTGGGGAAGAGGAATATATACAGTATTTACAGGCAGATATAATGGATAAGGCCCGACAGGTTATTATCTCTCTCACACGTGCTGGCAACATCTTCAGCCGTGGTTCCCTCTTTAAGTGAAGCATCTCTGTGACTCTAATCTCTAGCCCAAGAGACTCTTCTGCAATATCAACAGTGTCCCGGGTCTGATAACTCCCCCACGTCTTAGCCTGGAGTCCTATTTATCTTCCTCTGCTTCTTGCAGACTAGAAGTGCCCCGGGTCCTCAACACCTCTTTTGAGTTTCTCCGGCCAGCTAACAGGACTCTTGCTCTTGCGTAGGGAGACTTTTACACTGGTGATCCCACTCTCTGAGGGTATGGAGCTCCCGTCTACCCTAGCAGCCACCATACAGTCAGGCTGCCCGTACAGTTCTCTGTCCTATCTCTTAATGAGCATCACTTCCTGCTTCTGGAAGCTAAGCAGGGGTTTGCCTAAAGTGCCCACCCTCTGTGGACTGTCATAACACAACATTAACCCCATCACTGTCTGTAACACTGCGAGCAGACTCAACCTGACATCTGCGCCCAGGACAGTGGCATCTTGTGGCTGATTACAGGTACTGCAGCCCACAAGGAATTATGCCAGGAACAAGCTCTACAACACTCAAGGCTTGATCAGGGCACTAAGTTCCCCCTCTACTCTACTGGACCACTGAAGCTAACCCCTTAGCTTGGCCTACCAACAGTTCAGAGAGGTCTAACTACAGGAAAACTTCTTTTAACTACCTCAGTGCCAAGGGAAGGCTACGTCCTTCCCTACTATTACATTTCCCCACGCTTTAATGTTGGTCGTCCCCGACCACACTAAACAATCAATACTTATCAGCAGCTATGACATCATATCACATTACTACATTTACTAAAACATTTTAGTACACGACTGGTCCTGAAGTCATCTTCTTGAGTAGGAGACCGGCCCTCCTCGGTTAAGGGCCCCGGAACTGCAATTCAGGACAGTCCATTGCCAACTTTCAAACTTCTCAAAAGTACCGGTCCTTCTTGGTAAGGACCCTGGGAACACAATGTCCATGTCCATATTTTTAAGACAGGTCACACACCAATAGCCCTCAATCTCCTTTGAAGGCTGCATTCTGAGGCACACGGTCACAGGGAACACCCCGTGAGTCACTTTTTTCTTGGCCCTAGCGGGGGTCACCGGTTCTTCCCGCTAGACCGCAAGTCTCTTAGATTTAAAGGACAGTCATCCTCACAGTGTGCCTCAGAGTTTCGAATTCCAGCAGAAAGAGGCGCAATAAGAGCAACAAAAATAAAAATAGAAGTAAAAACAAAAAGAGTCGCTCCCTTGGGCACACAACTTTAGTGCTGCTTAAGGCCTTCGTGGCCTGGGAGGTAGGGGAACAGTCCTCCAATCTTTCTTTTTCCTTAACTTAATTCAACATGGGGCACTCCACCCCCATTTGGAAACAGTCCCAGAAACAGGGCCACCACTGGTGGGTCCTGATAAAGGAAGAGGTGAAAGGTCAACGGACCTTTTAGCCAGCTAGCTCACTTCTTCCGGGCCTCCCCCCGTTCCTTCATAAAGGCGGCCCATGCTGCAGACGAAGGTGGCTTCTTCCACTTCCAAGGCTGATCAGGGTATCTGCTAGGCCCGGGGTCCTCCTCCGAGGATGTAGCGCTGCCACAGCCGACCTGGATAGGGCCGTAGCTGGTCACGGTAAAGTTGTGGACTTCATGACTGACACCAGCCTGAGTCCTTCTGGCAGTTCCTTGATTAACTGCTTCAGCCCCTCCTGGGTGTTTGGCTGCTGAGTCAACATCAGGCGCCTCACTGGGAAAGTCGGCTCCGCTGCAGCTCGGGAAGACTTCCTCCCCTTCACTCTCGATTTCTCCCCACTGCCGCTTCCCGAGTTCCTCCTCTTGTGGGACACTGGCCTTGGGAGGGGGTAGGAATCCTTTCGGGGCTTCCCTAGCCCAGCGGCACAGAGCCTCTCTCTTGGCCCTTCATTGGAAGACCTCCTTGTCCTTCTCAAGGACATCCTCCCATTTATACGGTCGGGTGAGCACAGCCGCGTACCACCCCCTGGAACACTCACATTTCACAAAGTGGACTATGTCCCCCACACGCAGGTTGTGGAGACAGTCGGGCAGGTAGTCGTGCTTGATGACTTCACGGGTGACGAATACCTCATGTCCGGTCCACTCTTCCTCTAAGAACCCATACCCCTCACGGATATGGAACTCGAGGACTCGCCCCCGAGTCTGGGACGCCTCCACCGACTCCCTCTGCGCCGAGTTGGACCCCTCCAGCCAGCCTCTCAGGAAGGTATCGGTCCATCGCCGCTGTTCTCGTGGCATCATCGGGGGGTTGCAGGTAGTCCACTTCAGACTACCGAGCTCGGCGTAACGCTTTGCCGAGGGGGCATTGATGGCCTCCAATGCCAGCTGCCAAAAACTCTCCCGTGTAGCCTTCCTTCTAGGGGGCCTCGCCTCCGCACCACCCCCTTCAGGCCTAGGGGCCCCTGTCGCCGTGGAAACTATCGCGGCAGGCGCCGTAGGCGAAACCAGCCGCTGGGGTATAGACCGCTCACCTCCATCAAGCTCCGCTGCAGTTATTGCTCTGGCCCCACAGGGATGTTCTCCACCCTCGGCCGAGGGGGACGTGTCTTACGGCATCCAGCTCCAGCACCACATACGAAACTCGTGGACGAGCAGGCCCAACTCCGGATCGGGCCTAGCGGACCACTGGACAGCCACTGGGGGCAAAGACTCACGGGCGGCGTCCGCGGGTGAGTGACTCCCGATTGCGGCCCATGGGGTAATCAGCTCTAGAATTTCCTCCTCACCGCTCATCTCGGACAGATTATCCGATCCTTCGGCCGCCATCTTCCTGAAGCGTCCACTACAGCACCTCCTTCCTCTCACACGCTGAGCAGAAAATGGCGCTGGTCGTGTACCGGTGACGTGCGTCCTGCGCGTCCAACTCCTCATCTTCCTGGGCCGGCCTTCTGATGCGACCACCATGTCACTCGTCGCTCTCGGCAGCTCCGCCTTCAGCCGCGCCCCTACTCTGTGCGCGCTGATACTCACGGGGCCGGACTTCACCTTGCGCCGCGCCCTCTTCCTCACTGGACGTCCCATCCTGGGACGCATCTTCACTGCTGGTCCCATCCTCCTTTGGGCCGGAACACGTAGGGGCTGGACATCTTTTCGCGCTCTCCGGCGCCGTCCACTCCCACGATAGGCGGTTCTTCTCCAAGACTTTACCGCCACTGTCACTATCTTGGAATCCATGCTTCGGGCCGCCATCTTGGGCCGCATGCCTTCCAACACTTTCTCCTCAGTGTTCTGCGTCGGCTCTTCCCCGCTTTCTTCATGCGAGGAGCTCGCATCCTGCCGACTACGCCAAATGTAAGGTGCCCCAGCAAGGTAGTCGTGGGTGAGCTGTAGCCCCCTCTCGCTCTGGCACCCTCCCTCTGATGTGTGGCTGTGTATGTGGTGCTCTCCACTTACTTCAAACCATCCGATCGCAGCTGTCTCCAGGCATTTCTCTTAACCATAACTTGGACTTTACTTGGGGAAGAGGACTATATACAGTATTTACAGGCAGATATAATGGATAAGGCCCGACAGGTTATTATCTCTCTCACAGGTGCTGGCAACATCTTCAGCCCTGGTTCCCTCTTTAAGTGAAGCATTTCTGTGACTCTAATCTCTAGCCCAAGAGACTCTTCTGCAATATCAACAGTGTCCCGGATCTGATATTTCCCCCACGTCTTAGCATGGAGTCCTATTTATCTTCCTCTGCTTCCTGCAGACGAGAAGTGCCACGGGTCCTCAACACCTCTTTTGAGTTTCTCCGGCCGGCTAACAGAACTCTTGCTCTTGCGTAGGGAGACTTTTACAATGGTGATCCCACTCTCTCAGGGTATGGAGCTCCCGTCTACCCTAGCAGCCACCATATAGTCTGGCTGCCCGTACAGTTCTCTGTCCTATCTCTTAATGAGCATCACTTCCTGCTTCTGGAAACTAAGTAGAGATTTGCCTAAAGTGCCCACCCTCTGTGGACTGTCATAACACAACATTAACCCCATCACTGTCTGTAACACTGCTAGCAGACTCAACCTGACATCTGCGCCCAGGACAGTGGCATCTTGTGGTTGATTACAGGTACTGCAGCCCACAAGGAATTATGCCAGGAACAAGCTCTACAACACTCAAGGCTTGATCAGGGCACTAAGTTCCCCCTCTACTCTACTGACTGGACCACTGAAGCTAACCCCTTAGCTTGGCCTACCAACAGTTCAGAGAGGTCTAACTACAAGAACACTTCTTTTAACTACCTCAGTGCCAAGGGAAGGCTACGTCCTTCCCTACTATTACATATTCACAATCGATAATGCTGTCAGATGCATTTACAATAGGAACAGGGGCTGCTGCTAGGTGGTATCATCACCAGCTACACATCAGTGTTCATTCTGGTCGCATAAATGTCTTCCACAGTCCATAACTTTGTTTTTTTTTTCATTTCTTTGGCCTTATTCTTTCCAGGATAATGTCTTGTATATGTTTCAATTTTAGCTTGTTTTTTGTCTGTTTGTTTTTGGCAGTCCGCAAAAGTCTCGTAATACTCTAACAACATTGTTCACAGATATGCTATTTGTCAGCGGCTAACTGAGAATAGGTTTGAGCCCTCAACGTCAATACTTTAAATGAAGTGTTATATTTGACATGCTCACAATAATTGCTGAATTTTTAGTAGGCATTAGCAAAATTTTCAATGTTCGGTTCAGAAAAGTTCGCCGAACAAATTGATATTCGCCGAAATTATTCGCCGAATGTTCATTGAACATTTTCGAATCCCATAGGAGTCAATGGGGGGACCAAAAAATGCATATACAACATCTAGAAACGGGACTTAAAGCTGCCAAAACACATCAAATTAGGTGTAGACCCCAGGGAAGTGCCATCAATTGACCCAGAGTACAAGTACTATAATTATTATTACTGCGACAGCGACATTTATTCAGTTACACTTTACATGTCAAAAGGGGTCACCGACTGGTACAACAGTAGAGAGGACCCTACCTGCGAGGGCGCACTGTTACAGACGTGGTTTGGGGAACCACTGTGCCACTGTTCATTAGAGCCTCTGATGGTGAGGTTAGACTTGGCTTCCGATGAACGCCAGGTGCCACTCCAGGATAGACCAATGGACGCGCAGCAGCTGGACCCAGTAGGACAGGCTAGATGGTGCAGCAGGCAGAGTCTGTATCAGAATGCAGCAGGCAGAGTCTGTATCAGAGTGCAGCAGGCAGAATCTGTATCAGAGTTCAGCAAGCAGAGTATGTATCAGAGTGCAGCAGAGAGAGTCTGTATCAGAGTACAGCAGGCAGAATCTGCATCAGAGTGCAGCAGGCAGAGTCTGTATCAGAGTGCAGCAGGCAGAGTCTGTATCAGGAGTGCAGCAGGCAGAGTCTGTATCAGAGTGCAGCAGGCAGAGTCTGTATCAGAGTGCAGCAGGCAGAGTCTGTAGCAGAGTGCAGCAGGCAGAGTCTGTATCAGAGTGCAGCAGGCAGAGTCTGTATCAGAGTGCAGCAGGCAGAGTCTGTATCAGGAGTGCAGCAGGCAGAGTCTGTATCAGAGTGCAGCAGGCAGAGTCTGTATCAGAGTGCAGCAGGCAGAATCTGTATCAGAGTTCAGCAAGCAGAGTATGTATCAGAGTGCAGCAGAGAGAGTCTGTATCAGAGTACAGCAGGCAGAATCTGCATCAGAGTGCAGCAGGCAGAGTCTGTATCAGAGTGCAGCAGGCAGAGTCTGTAGCAGAGTGCAGCAGGCAGAGTCTGTATCAGGAGTGCAGCAGGAAGAGTCTGTATCAGAGTGCAGCAGGCAGAGTCTGCATCAGGAGTGCAGCAGGCAGAGTCTGTATCAGGAGTGCAGCAGGCAGAGTCTGTATCAGGAGTGCAGCAAGGACTGGTACGCAACCTTACACAACTTAGACTGCAGAACAGGAAGGTTCCACTACAGCCAACCCAGTAGATGGAGACACAATCAGGATTCCTCACATTTAAAAAAATTAGTGGCAGACGCAAGCATAGTGGCATCAATTTTACTTCTGTACAAACAGTGAAAATAAGACCCACACCTCTTCCAGTACAGCCAACCCAGGAGATGGAGACCTAACCAGGAGTGTTCTCATTGGCCTAAATGAGGGTTTAACACCACCAAAGTGGCATCAATGTCATCAGACTACAAGTAGTTTAATGCAGACCCAAACCTGTCCCACTACAGCCAACCCATCGGATGGAGACACAATCAGAATTCTCCACATTTCCAAAAATTAGGGCCTTAAGCCTGCAGCAGCAGCAGCGAGAGTAGGCACAGAAGCCATATCACAGACTGCAATTTCAAGAGATCAAGGCAGCACACTCAAAGCGACAACATTGCCTACTCTGTACAGTCTGCAATTAGGGTGCAAAAGTCCTTGGAGATCCATGACTTGTTCATCTTGATGAAAGTTAGGCGGTCTACACTTTCAGGGGACAACCGGGTGCACTTACCGGTCAAGACACTACCTGTAGCACTGAAGACACGTTCAGAGAGAACGCTGGCTGCCGTGCATGATGAAACATCCAAGGCATGAGAGACAAGCTCATGCCATTCATCCATTTTTGAAGACCAAAATGTAAAAGGGTCCAAACCCTCCCTGTTGGTATTGATATTGAACTCTAGATACTCCTGCACCATCCTCTCCAGTCGATTACCACGTGTCAGACTTGTTCTCTGTTGTGCTGGTGCACGATCTGGTGCAAAAAATGTGTGAAAGGACTCCCAGAAATTGCTTCTGCTACTTACTCTGCTGCTGCTGCTAATGTTTTGGCGTTAACGAACTGACGTGGTGGAGGTTGAAAGACTACAGCTGTGATGCACACTGTGTGCCTCTCTGTTATGTTGGGGAAAACCTCTATTAAGGTTGTTTAAAAGCTTGTTGCGATACTCAAACATAAGATGGTCCCTTTCTAGGGTGGGAAGCATCTGGCAAAATTGACTCTTATAACGTGGATCACAGAGTGGCAACCCAGTAGTCAGCATTATTTTGAATTCTAACTATACGGGGATCATGTTGCAGACATGCAACAGTGCAACAAGGAGGCACTCATATGTTGGGCTCTTCCAGGAGGTCCAAAGCCAGGCTGTATTGTGGGCTGTGGAACACTGATGGTTGTTTCCTCCGTCCCCTCCTGCCAACCACGTTCAAACGAGAGGGGATGATTATCCTCTTCATCATCTGACAGCTGCTCGCCCATCACCTCTTCCTCCTCCATTAGTTCCTCGGCTCTTGCACCTTCACTAACAGTTTGCCTGGTATCACCAAACCCCCTCGATCGCTGTAATCCACCGTCACTTGGCATCTGCCTGTGTGACGACAGTCTGGAAATTTGAGACATTGGTATCCCTTCCGCATCCTCCTCTTCTTCTGGGGCCTCCACCTCCTACCGCCAGTTACTCAAAGTTTGCTCCAGGATGTATATGACCGGAATAGAGTTGCTGATGACGGCATCGTCAGCGCTAATCAGTTTAGTAGCCATTTCAAAACTGTGCAGAAGGATGCAGAGGTACTTAATCTGTTCCCACTCCAAAAACATGATATGCCCCAAATCCGTACTGCGTTGCCCCGAGCTATACGTCATGACATACTACGTCAGAGCTCGTTGCTGCTGGCACAGTCGCTGCAACATGTGCAGAGTGGAATTCCACCGCGTCGGCGCATCGCAGATCAACCTGTTAATTGGCACGGACAAAGACCTCTGTATTGATGCAAGTCGATGACATGAGGGGTGTAAATGGCGGAAGTGAGCACACAGCTTCCATACTTTGTGAAGCAGCTCATCCAGCCAGGATAGTGGTGGAGAAATTGCTGTACCACCAGGTTGAGGATGTGAGCCATGCAATACACGTGTGCGAGCTTGCCTTGGCCTAGGGCCGCTAACAGGATCGCACCGTTATCGCACACGGCCTTCCCTGGCTCTAGGTTCAGCGGAGACAGTCATTGCTCAAACTGAGCCTGGAGAGCTGCCCACAACTCTTCACCTGTTTGACTGCGATCTCCAAGGCATACTAATTTGAAGACTGCCTGATTACGGTGAACCCTGACTGCGCAGTACGGAGGTGGTGTGTATTCGCTCTGCACCCTTGGCACCCGTGTCTCGTTAAAGCAAAGGTTGAGTGCGCAGGAGGAGGCCATAGAGGAGGTGGAGGACGCAGAAGCAGCAGAGGAAGTGGGAAATACAGAGGTTTCTTCTGCAAGCCTTGGGGATTCCAAGATTTGTGGAGCAGCCCCTTCCCCGCCTGCCCCCACAGCCACCAGAGTCACCCAGTGCCCAGTCAGCAAGATGTAACATCCTTGGCCATGCTTACTAGTCCATGTGTCTGTGGTGAAATGCACCCTGGCACACATAGATTTAGACAAGGAATGGGTGATATTGTCTGTGACATGCTGGTGTAGTGCAGGCATAGCTTTCTTAGAGAAGTAATGGCGACTAGACAACTGGTACTGGGGGACTGCGACGGCCATCAGTTTTTGGAAACCGTCTGTATCTACCAGGCGGAAAGGCAGTATTTCCGTGGCCAACAGATTGGAGATGGTGGAGTTCAACCTCTTAGCTTTGTGATGCATAGGATGAAACAATCTTTTAAGTGACCACAACTGCGGGACCGAGGCTGGCTAAGGTGCTGAGAGAGGGCGGAGTATATTGAACCGAAAAAACTGGTGAAGCGTGAGTGAGGTGCAGATGTTATGATGAATTGAGAAACATGCGGTGTGCTCTGTGAAACAAACACAGTGGGCGTGTCCACTTTCATTACAGCTGACGGGCTGTCACTCAGCCTGACTGGAGCGGGTAAAGAACCGGAGTTTCTGCGATGGGAGACCTGCGTGACAATACTTGGCACGGTAACAGAGGAGGAGGAAGAAGCAGCGGATGCGTTTGATGGGGCAGCTGATGGTTGTTGAGGTGCGCTGGTAAGCATTTCAGAGCGGTAAGATTCACAGCATAAAGAATGTTGTTTGAGCATGTGAACGTTCATGCATGCAGTAGTCAAATTATTGCAGTTTTTCCCTCTACTGAGTTTTTTATCGCAAAGTTTTCAGATAACGTGAGTTGGCTTATCTTTTGCAGAGACAAAAAAGGCCCATGCTAGGCAAGCTCCTGCGAGCTGTAGACCCGTGACCGCTGCTGGTCACAGCCACGGTTGTGGCTAAGGATTCAGTGCTCCTTGTGCTTGTATCACTCCGTGTCTGTGCTGTAGGGAAAAATGTAGCCTACTCGTCTTCCTCCTCCACCTCCTCAGATGAGCTACTCGGCTGCGTGACTCTGGGTTCACACCAAGTAGGATCTTCAACCTCATCATCATCCAATGTGTTATTCCATTCCTCGCCCTCAGAATGACCGCTCTCCTCTTGTTGCCCTGACAGCACAGTGCAGTCCGCATGAGCCTCAGGTATCTGAGTCTCATTGGGATCACCTCCCTACCCTGCGGGTAACGTCTGGTGACGAGGGTCAGGAACCTGCTCGAACCCTACTTCGTCCTGCCCCGAATCCAAGCTAAAAAAATTTTGGGCATCGATGCAGATGCTTTCCTCCCTTTGATTCTGTGACTGTTTGGAGTACACTTCTGATGCCCATGGTTTAGAATGGGTGAAGAGTTCTACAGACTCGCCCATCTGTGATTCGCTACAGTCAGTTGGGCAGTTGTGGTCATGGGTAATTGGGGTGCCACCTCTGTGGACTGTACTGCGTGTGATGTTGAGGTGGAGGAAGAAGAGGAGAGGGCACTGAAAGCAGAGCTTGCTATCCACTGGAGCACCTGCTCTTTCTGGGCCTTATCAGCAAAGCGTATCGCTGTGCGGTTGCCAAAGGAAGGGAATGCAGTAGCCCGTCCACTAACATAAGTTGTCAGTTGTCTTTGGAATGGACCTGTTTATGTTGGTTCACTAGTGCTTTCACTAACATTACCACGTACCTCACGTACACCTTGAACACCAAGCCTATTCCCCCTTCCACCACGCCCTCTCTTTTTCCCACATGTTGGTCAGATACAGTGGTAGGAACACGCAATTAACTAAAGAAAAATATGTTTTTTTCCTGTGTAATAAATAAGCACACAACGGAATTTCAGCGACACTAAATGACAAGGTAACATATGGCCTGCAGTATAAAGTTACTAACAGACAAAAGAAATTTGTTAGAGTGCATGAGGCCAATAAAACCTACGAGATATTCCCCAAACAATTTCAAACTGAGATGTCCCCTGTATATTACTTTAGGAACAGAAGAATTTTTTTTTTGAAAGTGGGTGAGGCCAGTATGACATAGAATATATGCTCCAAAATATTTCAAACTCAGATCTAGCCTTCTGTATCACTTTACTCAGAGCAAAAAATATTTTTGGGTTACTCTGCATAAGCTCTGCGTCCAGCTGACTACTTTGACTGCCACAAACATAGTAGCTGGCTTATAGCACTGTATGACTTTTGGCACAGGAAAATATATTTTTTGGACTGGGCGTAGCAAGAGAAAAAAAAATATTTTTTTACTCTGAAACCACCTGAAGTTCAACTCCACTAAAATAGTATCTGACACTAAAAAAAAACTTTACTGCACACAGCTTTCAATATCACAATAGCAACAGAAAAAAAAAACAGATTTTAGGTTCTGCAATAAGCTCTGCAGACTGTGCAGAGCACAATTTCAACCCCACTAAATGAAAAGGTGCACTGCGCTTGCTTGATCACATTAGCAAGTGCAAAAAAAGATTCAAGATAAACTGAGCTCTATACCAGCGGTGCACAGCACTATTGCATGACATGGGCCCTCTGTTTCTGTCAGAATCTCAGTACTTGCACAAGAACACCAAAAATGTGCTGCACCAGCGGTTGCAGAGGTAAACAGGCCAGGAATTATCTACACTATCTGACTACCACACAAGCACCCATCTATCTAGTTAATATCACTCATTACACAGGAGAACACTGAGCGGCTTCTGTCTCCAGCAGTGACATAGATATAATGATGCTGAGGAAACATGGCCGCTTTTTATATTGAGAGGGCATGTGATTTTTGCAGCCAATTGCCGAAGCCCTTATGTCTGGACAGTGTAGATGCTTCCTGCGCTATGATTGGCTGGCCGCGCTTTCCTCAGTTAAAGTTACCGCCCACAGAAAAAAAAACAGTGTGCCGCTGATCTGATCGGTTTTAAGCTCTCCAAAGCCCCCACACTCACCTGCCACATGTCACCACTCATCATACACTTGCACTATGCTAACAAAACTGTTCAAAATGCTGTGGTTGCCCTGTATTTGTGGTCCTGCGAAAATTCATCAAACTTTTCCGCTTTTAAGAAAATTTGCTCGCCTTTGCGATCATGAATCCGAATGTTACATATTCGTGCCGAATTTGAAACTTTCAAACATTCGCCAAACAAATTCGCTCAACACAAATTATTAGGGCAGTCATATGAGATAACGTCTGATGGCTACTGTTTCAGGCCGTTGCCTAATAGTATGGTATTTGTCAGTGGCCAAGTGTCAATTGGTTCAACAAAACACAGATGGCTGACTTTAAAAGGAGTGGAATATTTGGTACGCTCCACAAAATTTCTGCATTATTACAGCAGTTATATGGATCACGGGCTTCTGATCATTGAAAAAAAATCCTCTGCTTTCACAATACAGTAATATGAATAAAACGAAAAAAATCTAGCTGTATTCTGCGAACAAGCTAATGGAGCAGTAAAATGGTGTACACTGGCACACTGCTACAATCTCTAAATGGAGAACAATATTTTTCACGTTCACTACAAATGGCTGGATTTGAACCGCAGTTACATGTGGTACATCTGACAGAGAACAACGGTTTTAAATAGCAGGCCTGTAATTTACTAATAGTATTCTACACAGAGACCTAGTGTGAATAACTTGACTGGCACACTGGAACGAAATAAAAATGGAAGAAATGGCTTATTTTGGAACACTGTTATAGGTGATATGTCTGCCAGAGAACCACGGTTTTAAATAGCAGGCCTGTAATTTACTAATACTATTCGTCACAGATATGTAGTGTGAATAGCTTGACCGACACACTGCAACAGAATGAAAATGGAAGAAATGTCTGATTTTGGAACAGTCTGATAGGTGATATGTCTGACAGAGAACCACAGTTTTAAATAGCATGCCTGTAATTTATTAATATTATTCTACACAGAGACCTAATGTGAATAGCTTGACCGACACTCGGCAAAGGAATGAAAATGGAAGAAATGTCTGATTTTGAACAGTATTATAGGTGATATTTCTGACAGAGAACCATGGTTTTAAATAGCATGCCTGTAATTTACTAATATTATTCTACACAGAGACCTAGTGTGAATAGCTTGACCGACACACTGCAACGGAATGAAAATGGAAAAAATGTCTGATTTTGGAACAGTCTTATAGGTGATATTTCTGACAGAGAACCATGGTTTTAAATAGCATGCCTTTAATTTACTAATAGTATTCTACACAGAGACCTAGTGTGAATAGCTTGACTGACACACTGCAACGGAATGAAAATGGAAGAAATGTCTGATTTTGGAAAAGTCTTATAGGTGATATGTCTGACAGAGAACCACAGATTTAAATAGCAGGTCTGTAATTTACTAATACTATTATTCACAGAGACCTAGTGTGAATAGCTTGACTGACACACTGGAACAGAATGGAAAAAGAGGCTATTATTATCCACGTTCAGTTCAAATTTCTGGATTTTTATCGCTGAAATATGGAACAGATCTGGCTTTATTCTGCTGTGAGAACAAGCAAATGGAGCAGAAAATGGTATACTCTGGATTGCTTTTTAAGCAAATTACCAGGATTAAGATAAAAAAAATATTTGCCCTGGCCCTTGATATCTGGGGCTATGTCTACAAATATCTGTAATTATTACAGCAGCAGCAGACAGAATGTTCAATGGACCCTCTTGTGCTGTATCATACACTGCGATCTGCTGCCACATACAATGCCTGCCTAGCACTAATTATATGCAGCTGGATTAATCCTCAGAAGGACTGTTAGTTCAGATGGATATATATATATATATATATATATATATATATATATATATATATATATGTTGTGGAATACCTATACTAACAGGACGTTCAATTGACCCTCTTGTGCTGTATCATGCACTGCAGTCTGCCAAATACCCTGCCTGCCTAGCTGCTGCTATCACCACTGAATATATGCAGCTCGATTAGTCCTCAGAAGGACTGTTAATTCAGTTTGATATATATATATACAGTACAGACCAAATATTTGGACACACCTTCTCATTTAAAGATTTTTCTGTATTTTCATGACTATGAAAATTGTACATTCACACTGAAGGCATCAAAACTATGAATTAACACATGTGGAATTATATACTTAACAAAAAAGTGTGAAACAACTGAAAATATGTCTTATATTCTAGGTTCTTCAAAGTAGCCACCTTTTTCTTTGATGACTGCTTTGCACACTCTTGGCATTCTCTTGATGAGCTTCAAGAGGTAGTCACCGGAAATGGTCTTCCAACAATCTTGAAGGAGTTCCCAGAGATGCTTAGCACTTGTTGGCCCTTTTGCCTTCACTCTGCGGTCCAGCTCACCCCAAACCATCTCGATTGGGTTCAGGTCTGGTGACTGTGGAGGCCAGGTCATCTGGCGTAGCACCACATCACTCTCCTTCTTGGTCAAATAGCCCTTACACAGCCTGGAGGTGTGTTTGGGGTCATTGTCCTGTTGAAAAATAAATGATGGTCCAACTAAACGCAAACCGGATGGAATAGCATGCTGCTGCAAGATGCTATGGTAGCCATGCTGGTTCAGTATGCCTTCAATTTTGAATAAATCCCCAACAGCGTCACCAGCAAAGCACCCCCACACCATCGCACCTCCTCCTCCATGCTTCATGGTGGGAACCAGGCATTTAGAGTCCATCCGTTCACCTTTTCTGCATCGCAAAAAGACACGGTGGTTGGAACCAAAGATCTCAAATTTGGACTCATCAGACCAAAGCACAGATTTCCACTGGTCTAATGTCCATTCCTTGTGTTCTTTAGCCCAAACAAGTCTCTTCTGCTTGTTGCCTGTCCTTAGCAGTGGTTTCCTAGCAGCTATTTTACCATGAAGGCCTGCTGCACAAAGTCTCCTCTTAACAGTTGTTGAAGAGATGTGTCTGCTGCTAGAACTCTGTGTGGCATTGACCTGGTCTCTAATCTGAGCTGCTGTTAACCTGCGATTTCTGAGTCTGGTGACTCGGATAAACTTATCCTCAGAAGCAGAGGTGACCCTTGGTCTTCCTTTTCTGGGCGGTCCTCATGTGAGCCAGTTTCTTTGCAGCGCTTGATGGTTTTTGCAGCTGCACTTGGTGACACTTTCAAAGTTTGCCCAATTTTTCGGACTGACTGACCTTCATTTCTTAAAGTAATGATGGCCACTCATTTTTCTTTACTTACCTGCTTTTTTCTTGCCATAATACAAATTCTAACAGTCTATTCAGTAGGACTATCAGCTGTGTATCCACCTGACTTCTGCACAATACAACTGATGGTCCCAACCCCATTTATAAGGCAAGAAATCCCACTTATTAAACCTGACAGGGCAGACCTGTGAAGTGGAAATCATTTCCGGTGACTACCTCTTGAAGCTCATCAAGAGAATGCCAAGAGTGTGCAAAGCAGTCATCAAAGCAAAAGGTGGCTACTTTGAAGAACCTAGAATATAAGACATATTTTCAGTTGTTTCAAACTTTTTTTGTTAAGTATATAATTCCACATGTGTTAATTCATAGTTTTGATGCCTTAAATGTGAATGTACAATTTTCATAGTCATGAAAATACAGAAAAATCTTTAAATGAGAAGGTGTGTCCAAACTTTTGGTCTGTACTGTATATATATATTTATCTACAATATAACGGGGGATTCGTGTCTCTGTCTGAAGCCTTTGTAGACAGCACATGCGCGACACGCAGTCTGGCTCCAGACAGAAGCACGTATCCAGCCGTTACAGGTAAGAGGAGTGTATGGTGCCGGAGCTCACGGTATGCGGAGACACTGATCGCATACCGTGATCTCCGGCTCCATACTTACATACTTACCTGACCAGGAGGAGCGTTGCCGCGCCGCCTCTCTTCACCGGAGACCGGGGCAGGAGTGAGGCGTCGGATTGGCGCATGTGCATAGCGCTATCCAGCGCCATTTTACTGAAGACACATTTGCAGTGTGTCCTCAGCAAAATGGTGCCGGACAGCACGGTATGGGCACGCGTGTACTCCGGCACCACACTCCTCCCCCCGGCCTCCAGCAGAACAGGACACAGCAGCGCTGGAGCACAGGGAAGAAAGGAGAGTATAAGTGCTTATATTTGTGTATGTGTGTAAAGGAAGAAAGGGATGAGGGGTGCCATACATACCAGGATTGGGTGGTAAGGGGGCCACATATACCAGGATTGGGGGATGAGGGGTGCCATGCATACCAGGATTGGGGGATAAGGGAGCCACACATACCAGGATTTGGGGGATGAGGGGTACCAAGCATACTAGGATTGTGGGGTGAGGGGACCATACATACCAGGATTGGGGGATGAGGAAACCATGCATACCAGGATGGAGGGGTACCACACATACCAGGATTGTGGAGTGAAGGGACCATGCATACCAGGATTGGGGGGTGAGGGGACCATGAATACCAGGATTGTAGGGTTAGGGGATCATGCATACCAGGATGAGGGGTACCACACATAGCAGGATTGGGGGTGAGGGTACCATGCATAGCAGGATTTCGGGGTGAGGGGACCTTGCATACCAGGATTGGGGGGTGAGGGGTACCACACATACCAGGATTGGGGGATGAGGGGTCCACACATACCAGGATTTGGGGGTGAGGGGTCCACACATACCAGGATTTGGGGGATGAGGGGTACCAAGCATGCCATGATTGTGGGGTGAGGGGACCATACATACCAGGATTGGGGGGTGAGGGGACCATGCTTACCAGGATGGAGGGGTACCACACATGCCAGAATTGTGGTGTGAGGGGACCATGCATACCAGGATTGGGGGTGAGGGGACCATGCATACCAGGATTGTGGGGTGAGGGGATCATGCATACCAGGTTGAGGGGTACCACACATACCAGGATTGGGGGGTGAGGGGACCATGAATACCAGGATTGGGGGTGGGGGGACCATGCATACCAGGATTGCGGGGTGAGGGGACCATGCATACCAGGATTGGGGGGGTGAGGGGTACCACACATGCCAAGATTGGGGGGTGAGGGGTCCACACATACCAGGATTTGGGGATGAAGGGTCCACACCTACCAGGATTTGGGGGATGAGGGGTACCAATCATACTAGGATTGTGGGGTGAGTGGACCATACATACCAGGATTGGAGGGTGAGGGGACCATGCATACCAGGATGGAGGAGTACCACACATACCAGGATTGTGGGGAGAGGGGACAACACATACCAGGATTGTGGGGTGAGGGGACCATGCATACCAGGATTGGGGGGTGAGGGGACCATGCATTTCAGGATTGTGTGGTGAGGGGATCATGCATACCAGGATGAGGGATACCACACATACCAGGATTGGGGGTGAGGGGATCATGCATACCAGTATTGCAGGGTGAGGGACCATGCATACCAGGATTGGGTGGTGAGGGGTCCATGCATACTAGGATTGGGGGGTGAAGGGACCATGCATACCAGGATTGGGGGGTGAGGGGTACCACACATACCAGGATTGGGGGGTGAGGGGACCATGCATGCCAGGATGAGGGGTACCCCACATACCATTATTGTAGGGTGAGGGGACCATGCATACCAGGATTGGGGGGTCAGGGGACCATGCATGCCAGGATTGGGAGGTGAGGAGACAATGCATACCAGGATTGGGGGGTGAGGGGACCATGCATACCAGGATTGGGAGGTGAGGGGTGCCATGCATATCAGGATGAGGGGTACCATACATACCAGAATAGGGATGAGAGGTACCATACATACCAGGATGAGGGATGGGGTGCCATGCATACCATGATAAGGGGTACCATAAATACCAAGATAGTGATGAGGGGTACCATGTATACCAGGATTGGGGATGAGGGGCCCATGCATACCAAGATTGGGCATGAGGGGTGCCATGCATACCAGGATTGGGGAAGAGGGAGCCATGCATACCAGGATTGGGGGTAAGGGGTGCCATGCATACCAGGATTGGGGGTGAGGGGTGCCATGCATACCAGGATTGAGGATGAGAGAGCCATGCGTAGCAGGATTGGGGATGAGGGAGCCATGCATACCAGGATTGGGGATGAGGGGTGCCATGCATACCAGGATTGGGGGTGAGGGGTGCCATGCATACCAGGATTTGAGGTGAGGGGTGTCATGCATACCAGATTTGGGGGTGAGGGGTGCCATACATATCAGGATAGGGATGAGGAAGCCATGCATAGCAGGATTGGGGATGAGGGAGCCATGCATACCAGGATTGGGGATGAGGGAGCCATGCATACCAGGATTGGGGAGGAGGGAGCCATGAATACCAGGATTGGGGATGAGGGGTGCCATACATACCAGGATTGGGGATGAGGGAGCCATGCATATCAGGATTGGGGATGAGGGAGCCATGCATACCAGGATTGGGGATGAAGGGTGCTATGCATACCAGGATTGGTGATGAAGGGTGCCATGCATACCAGGGTTGGGGATGAGGGGTGCCATGCATACCAGGATTGGGGATGAGGGGTGCCATGCATACCAGGATTGGGGATGCGGGGTGCCATGCATACCAGGATTGGGGATGCGGGGTGCCATGCATACCAGGATTGGGGATGAGGGGTGCCATGCATACCAGGATTCGGATGAGGGGCCATGCATACCAGAATAGGGATGAGCAGTGCCATGCTTAACAGGATTGGGGGTAAGGGGTGCCATGCATAACAGGATGTGGGTGAGGGGTGCCATGCATACCAGGATGAGGGATACTATACATACCAGAATAGGAATGAGGGATGAGGTACCATGCATACCAGGATAGGGATGAGGAGTACCACACATACCAGGATTGGGGATGAAGGTTGCTGCGCATACCAGGATTGGGGGTGAGGGGTGCCATGCAAACCAAGATTGGGGAAGAGGTGTGCCATGCCTTCTAGGATTGGGATTGAGGGGTGCCATGCATACCAGGATTGGGGGGTGAGGGATGCCATACATACCAGGATTGGGGTGAAGGGTGCATGCATACCAGGATAGGGATGATGGGTGCCATGCATACCAGGATAGGATGGTGGGGACAGGATGGGGGCAGCACACATACCAGGAAGGGGGCAGCACATACCAGCATGGGAGACCATATACCAATAAAAATGCTCGCCACCCGGGTTCAATAGCTAGTATATACTGTATATGTTGCGGAATACCTATACTAATTATAAAAAAGCAAATCTCTCCCTGAAACAGCAGCACCTCTCCCTACTCTGCCTGATTCCCGGGTAGACTGTGACGAGCATAGCGGTGCCAGGTCTTATATAGACCTGATGATGCTGTGCCGCCAGCTAATCACTGTAATACCCACAACCAACATGGCTACGTCATTACAGTGCATTGCATTCAATTCCTGCATGTTCATTGGCTCTCTAAAGAGCGTCAAACATGCAGGGAGGGGACCGAGTTCCCACCAGAGCAATCTGGAAATACTCACCGAGCTTGTCAAGCACAGTGATGGTCGGGCGAGTACCGAGCAGTGGCGAGCACATTCGCTCATCACTAATTGTCATGCTTGGTATAGCAGTCACATTGATAGTAAAAAATATATAAAGACAAAGACAGCACTCACCAGGTTTTTGCCACTCGATCTGAGAGTAGCATAACAGAGCAGTAGGGACAGAGATTCTGATTCCAGGGATGTGTTACTTATTGACCTGCTTGTTACATTTTGTTAAATAAAATTCTTGTTTTATCTGCTGCAACTCTAGCAGTTCTCTGAATGTTGAGCTCTGTATAGCTCCGCCCACACAATGTAATGTGTACACTGTGCATAGGCAGAAAGCTTCCAATCAGTGACTGGTGCAGGGTTATGCAGAGCTCTTGAATATGGAAGCTTATATGGCAGCAGTGTTACTAGTTATCTAGTAATAATCTGTGATATGCAGAAGTAGTGCTGTTGCTTCAAAAAAATCCAGCAACTGTTACAAATAACACAAGCACAGTAGACAGGAAGTGTTGTGCTTCAGAAGAATCCAGCAGCTAGAGGGGTTAACACAGTCACAAGAGACAGGGAGTGTTTTAGCAGAGCCCCAGGGGGATTGAGGGGAACTTTTATTATAGTCTGGCTGAAGCCAAAGAGAAAGGTGGTGTGTTATCTGGATCTGAAGGAATTGTGTCACAGGGATCATCTTCCTCATCAAACCTCCCCCCCTCCATCTCCATGCAAGATAAAGAATGCTGTGAACTATTGTGTCCTTGTAAAGGAAAAGCCTGTGGTTGTGTATGCATAGAAGTGTGCTGCTAAGATATTTAATCTTTTCTTAATTATGCTACTAAAGAGACTGTAATACTGTGCCTTGTGAAGAAACTACTGTATTGTTACTGGAGCCGGTTGCTCAAGAAACTCAGACTGTACTGTAATGAAGCTTGTTGCTGTAATATCCCTGAATTGTTCTGGCCGTGGTTCAGATTAAATTCCACTGTTAAACTGTTGAAAAAGACTCTGGTCAGATGTGTCTGGTCAGCAATTGAATCTATCATGTGCCTGAGAGTAGCTGCAGCCTATGGTCGCCGTGAGTAACTTTTCCCCGAGGATTCCAAAGAATTCACATAACCCGTCTCGCCCTATCTGAACCTAGTGGCGTGAGTGTAACATTGGTGGCCTGTACAGGGAATCCTGAGCAGGAATTACCATGGAGGGCGAGAAGAGGAAAAGTGTCTGGAAAAACACAACAGCACAGCACCACAATTCAACTCTGCTACACCAGTTAAAGGGGACCAGCCCTAAAAAAAACTCACTCAACAATGGATGTGGAAATATAAATGAACAGAATTAGTGAGCTGATTCTTCAGTTAACCTGTGAAGAATTGAGAACAGTAGTAGAACATATAAAGATGTCAGAAGTACAGATTTCTAAAGCACACAACCGCAGGCAACTGTTAGCTGCCATTAATGCAAAAATGGATGAGCTGGGGGAGAAAGAAGTTGAAGACGTCATGGGGACGTTCCTCCAGTAGCTAACACAGTTTCTAACCAGGTTGAACTTGGAGGATGGAAGGGCAGCACCAATTACCAAAAGTGGGAATCTCCGTTCTCAGACAGAACTACAGGAATTGAAAGAACAATTCAAAGCCCTAACAACAGCCCTGCAGGAATCGACCAAAACCTATGAACAGGTGACAGACTCAGACAGAACCTTTACCCTGCTCGGGTTAGATAAATAAGGGAGACAGTCCTCTCTAACACCACAAATCACCATAAGGAAATAATTCAAGATCCTGGGACAGATTGGAGAGTGTGAACAGAAAGAGAAACTGTCTTATATAAACTTGTTGCACCAGATCGATGCAGGCTTACAGAAACGCTACCAGCCAAATAAGATCGTTGAGGGGGTGGTGAAAGCGATCAGCCCAGGACTGAACTTCTGTATTATGCTAGAAATGAAGAGTCAATTGACATTGCAACAGCGGAAGATGATTTTAAAAGGGCACTATAAAGAAGAGAGTACTTCAGAATTGTTCCACTGACTCATTAACCTCTCACAGAAAAATAATGTATCACCCCAAAGTTTCTTGTTCAGAGCAATTGAACTGAAGGATAGACTGTTGTTTGCATCCAGAGATGTAGAATCAAAGGAGAAGTTTAATGCTGGATTAGTCCAGAAGAAGTTCTTGAGATAATTGGGAACAGGGTTAGTCAGTAAAGACATCAAGTTGCAGCTGAAACAGTACATAGAAGACCCTGGCATTCTGGATGAAGTCCTAATTGAAAAAATGAATGATGCAGCTAGTTTAGAGTCAGAGAGTGAACAGAAGTTAAAGAAAGGCTCTGCTCCTAAAATCACCAAAATTAGCCAGCTGAAGTTGGAGATCTTCGGTGACCAGTCCGAAGATCATCATGGAGACGCCCCAGTGGCACCTCCGAGAGGTAACCTTAGATCACCAACAAAAGAGAGGGCCGCCAGGCCAGAACCTGTATCCCTCAGACCCAGGATTCAGTACTGTCCCCAAGTGTTTTCCCATCTACAACAGCTGCAAGAGAGACAGGGGCATCAGTTACTTAATGCCCAGTGCAGAGGTCAAATGATGTACTCCTGGGAGGAGGATTGCTCCGTCAGTAAAGATAGCCTCATCAGCCTAATCGGTGAAAGGTGCTTTATACAGTGCCAGCTAGATGGACTCCTGGTAAAAGCACTGTGGGACACTGGAGCCCAAGCGAGCCTTTTAAATGAAGAATGGAGAAGGCGCTACCTGCCACATACCTGCCTTCGGTCACTAAAAGAACTCTTAGGACCAGTGGAACTCCACAGCAAAGCTGTCAACCAGAACAAAATCCTTTTCATAGGCTGGTGGAAGTGACTTTCGAACTGAGGGCCATGAAGAACAACAACACCATTGAGCTTTTATTACCTTTTCTCGTGACCAGTGATCAGAATGTGGCAGAGGATCCTATCCTGGATTATAATGTAATCTGTGAGGTCATCAAGAAACACAAGTCAGGGATGCTGTTGGTGGATGCAACTGTCACATCACTTGCCATACCCAACGCTGTGGTGGAAAACTCATAGAGTAAAGAAAGCACAGAATAAAATGGACCTAAAAGAAGTCAAGGTAGGCTGGCGCCCAACCATCATCACTGCAAACCAAATGGTGGGGGTGAGGTGTGAAGTCCGGGTAGAACCAGGAAGAAAAGTCCAGAAAAGACTGTTTGTGCCAAAAGACTCCTCAAAACTTCCGGAAGGCCTAGTTCAAGGTGAGACTGTGCTTACGATTCCTACTGGTGGATTTGCTCGAGTGACAGTACCGGTGATGAATACTACAAAACACGAAATTAGACTGGATCCAAAGACTGTGTTAGGTCACATTGAAACCGTTAAAACAGTATATCCAGCCAGTGTGAGACCTGCCCAGGGGTCTACGGTGAATTCAATCTCCCCACCAAGGAATAGGAGTTGCCCAGGGGAGGAAATTGCACGACCAACCTCAGGGTCCTGAGCTCCCCCAGTATTCCTGGAACACTTGTGTGCTGAAGATCGAGAGGTAGCAAAACAGATGATGAGAGAAGAGTGTCATGCATTCTCTAAAGATGACCCTGATATAGGCTGTATCCCGTGGTTGCAATTGAAAATCAATTTTAAAGACACAACCCCAGTAACCAGAAGTTACATGTCGGGGCCGAAACCATTACACCCTGAAGTGAAAGAGTATTTACAAGATCTAATCAACAGAGGTTGGGTCCAAAAGTTGAAGTCGTCTTATTCCTCTCTTATTGTTTGTGTTAGGAAGAAGGACGGTATGTTGAGACTCTGCTGTGATTACCGGGAACTAAACCAAAAGTCAGTACCTCATCGGCAGCCAATACCAAAGATTCAAGATATGCTGGACAGCCTATCAGGAAGTACCTGGTTCTCTGTCCTTGATCAGGGTAAAGCATACCATCAAGGGTTTGTTGAAGAGTCCAGTAGACCCTTGACAGCATTCATCACACCGTGGAGGTTATATGAGTGGATCCACATACAGTTTGGGCTCAGTTCAGCTCCAACAGAATTTCCGAGGAGCATGGAGACCTGTTTGGAAGGATTGAGGGACGATGTCTGCCAGCTGTACTTGGATGACAATGTGGTATACAGCAAAACCTTCCGGGAGCATGTTGAACATGTGAGGACCATATTACAGTGGTATCAACAACACGGAGTTAAGTTGACCACAAAGAAGTGTGAATTACTCAAAAGACGAGTCCGATTTCTAGGGAAAATTGTGACCGGAGAAGGATATACCATGGACCCAGCAGAAATCACTCCGGTACAGGCCTTAAAAGACAAGCGGCCCTCTACTGTCGGGGAGTTGAGGCAGATCTTGGGATTCCTCTCCTAATATCATACTCATGTTCGGAACTTCTCCAGGATGGCCGCCCCACTTTACCTCCTCTTGGGGGGGGCGACAGAGTCAACAACACCCACGGAGAAAAAGAAGAACGCGGGTAGGACAGGGCTAGAAAGAAACAACGCCATTTCATCCCAAGAGCCCAGTCTCTGGACAGCTGACCACCACCACTTACCTCAGCTGTCCACTACCTGGTAAAACCACCCATCGTAGGATATCCTGATTTCAACTCGCCATTTGTTCTTCATTGTGACGCTTCTCAAGTTGGACTGGGAGCTGCCGTGTATCAGCATCAGATGGAAAATTGAGAGTCATCGGTTACTGTTCTAGAATGTTGACAGACGCTGAGAAGAATTACCATCTGCATTCCTCAAAATTGGAGTTCCTGGCATTGAAATGGGCTATCTGTGAACAATTTAGAGATTATCTCTAGTACAGCAAAGAGTTTAAGGTATACACTGACAACAACCCTTTGACCTATGTCCTCACTACAGCCAAATTGAATGCAATGGGTCAGAGTTGGGTCGCTGAACTAGCTGACTTCAATTTCAGCATCAAGTACAGACCAGGAAAATACAATGCGGATACTGATGGATTGTCGAGAATGCCACTAGAGCCTGAGGAGTTCATGCAAGACTGCTCAGAGGAAGTCAGTTTGGAAGCAATTAAGCGCACTACCCAAGCAGTGCAAGCTTATCAAGAGGAAGACACACCATTGTGGTGTCCATTGACAGTGGAAACCACCATAAAAGCGAGCGAACAAGATCACCCCCTGTCCATTCAACAACTACCAAAAGGAAAAATCCGTACAGCAGAACGGGAAGATCAGATAATTGGTAGAATACTACTTTATGTGGACCAAAATCAGTTTCCTAGTAAACGGGAGAGAGATAATGAGTCACCAGCAGTATCTGTTTTAGTTAAAGAATGGACGAAGCTCTGCCTCAGTGAAGACGGAATCCTGTATCGTAAAGGAGGACAAAACCGGCAGTTGGTACTGCGTATCCATTTGAGATGGTCTCAATAAACTTTTTATATCTCGAAACATGCAAGGGTGGTTACGAATACATATTGGTGGTGATGGACCATTTTACTCGATTTGACATAGCATATGCCACCACCAATAAAGCTGGTCGAACAGCGGCAGAGAAGATCTTCAATGATTTTGCTTTGAGGTTTGTGTTCCCTACGAGGTTACACCACGACCAAGGAAGAGAATTTGAGAACCAGCTCTTTACCAAGCTAGGAAAGTACTGTAGAATTCAGAGATCCCACACAACGCTCTATAATCCAGAGGGTAAAGGACAAGTGGAACGTTTTAACCGGACGTTATTGTCGATGTTGCGCACTTTAACAGCTGATAAGAAGAAAGACTAGAAGAGTTCTCTGTCAAAAGTGGTACATACCTATAACTGTACAAAGAGCGATGCAACGAGTTACTCACCCTTCTTCCTATTGGATGAACGATCGCCAAGGCTGCCAATCAAAATCATGTTCAATACTCCGGTGTCAGAGACTTACAGAACGTATCCAGAGTAAGTTCAGAAATGGAAGGAATAGATGGCAGAGGCATATAACATAGTGTCCAAAGTGGTTACGCAAGGACAGAGCAAGAGTAAGGAGTACTATGAACTAAAATGTTATGGAGTAGAATTGGCACCTGGAAGCCGGGTGCTAGTCAAGAATGTACGTGAGAAAGGCGGTCCAGGAAAACTTTGTTCTTACTGGGAAAACAAGGTGTATGTGGTCCTAAAGAGGAAAGCCGATGACAGTCCAGTGTATGAAATCCGGTTAAAAAGAGGGTACAAGAAAACCAGAATAATCCATCGGAATTTATTACTACCCTGTGATTATCTCCCACCACAACAAGACTTCCCAGAAGCAGACCGACATTGGCCGAGATCTACTAAGAGACCACCACAGATTGAAGCTCCGTAGGTGGATAGTCACCTTGAAAGTTCCGATGAAGAAGAGCACACTGTTGTATTTCTCGGACCAGCAAGGAGAGGGATGTACCATCCTCAGTAGAGTGAATTAAGTCCCGAGGCTCCAGAGTTTGTACCCAGGAGTAGAGATGAAGTCCAATTCAGATCTGATGATCGAAAACCAGTCACTGAAGAGACCGATCGACACTCATGAGAAGCGGAATTGCCAGACCATGTGGAACCAGGTGATTCCGGAGAAGTACAGGAACTTACAGAGGCAGTTCCAGGAGCATCTGAGGAAACACGGGAAATGAGTGTGGCGGAAGAAACTCCTGTGACCAAAGAACCCGTGGTTTCTGAGGAACAACCTACCAGGAGGATGTCGACTCGAGAAGTGAGGAGGCCCGTGATGCTGACGTATGAGACACTTGGTGAACCGAGTCAAGTGCCAAGAACTGTCTACTGGAAGCAAGTATTTCTGCCTACAGACCAGGTAAACCCACTGGAGTGGTATTCACCACCGAGAGGCAGTATGGAAGATGTTGCCTGGTGGAAAGACTTGTTTTTGTGCTTTGATTTTCCTTAAAAGACTTTGTAGAAACAAAGAACTGTTAAGGCCTAGTGAGAGAGAGAGCTGGTTGAAGATGTAAGAAAAGCTCCAGCTGAAGAGACGCTGATTGTGTTAATTATGTTAATCGTTTATTTCTTACAGGAGTACTACAAGAAAATGGTCGTAGAATAGGTTGTTATAAATGTTTATAAATGTTATGCCAATTTGTATATAAAGTTACTCAACTTTCACCACTGTCTCAGAATTGGTCAGATTGACCAATAAAGACGAATGTCGAGGACGATATTCAAAAAGGAGAGAAGAGTGTGACATGCAGAAGTAGTGCTGTTGCTTCAAAGCATACAGCAACTGTTACAAATAACACAAGCACAGGAGACAGGAAGTGTTTTGCTTCAGAAGAATCCAGCAACTAGAGGGGTTAACACAGTCACAGGACTGGTTTATTTCTATTGTCCCTCCATTTCCCATTGCTCTCTGTCCATAGAATCTTGTACCCCTGTGTTTTTCTTATTACTTTTTTCTTTTTCCTGTTTCCTTTTTCTTCTTTTCTTTTCTTTTTTTCCTTTTTTCTCTTTTTTCCTCTTGCGTTTTCTTCTCCTTATTATTTTTTTCCCTTTCCCACTCCTCTTTTTTCCTCTCTCCCTTTCATCTGGCCTGCATGAGGAGCTTTTGAATTGATGTCAATCCATGCGTTTTTATTACTAATATTACATTTATGTCTGTATACAGAGTTACACACCTGATCTGCTCACAGAATGGATTCTATGTGGAGCTGATGGCCTCTATTATGTCACCATTATCACCTTTATTGTTGCATATTATGTTCACTTTTATTTTATTTGTGTTGGTGTTTGTTCCATGCCATGGACACACAGAATTGTATAAAAAACTTTATTATTTATGAGCATTTTTGCTTGTAACTTCTATGATGACCCTATCTGTCGATTTATTATACACAGATAAACCTTGAGAAAGGCTCTGAGAGCCGAAATGTTGATGTTGGTTGAAAATCTGTCCTGCGTTGTTGGCAATAAACATTTATTGAAATATTCAATTGTCGTCACGAACTTTATAGTGAGCCTTGGTGCTAATTTTTTTCAAATAGTGGTTTTGCATCATATAGGCACCACCTAAAGGGAGTAGCGCATATCCTTTTACGTGCTATATGTTTGTGGTCATTGTCTTGCTGCAGAATAAATATGGAGCCAATCAGGTGCCTCTCTGATGGTATAGCACAATGGGTAACAAACTGTATTTCTTAGCATTGAGCAAACCATTAATTGCGACCAATTCTCAAACTTCATTTGCTAAACTATAGCCCCAAACTTGCAATGAACCTCCACCATACTTCACTGCTGGCTACAATCACACATTATTTTTCTGCACCCCTTCTTTTTCTATGTTTTCATGCATTGTTGACTTACTTGGTATTGTTTCCATGTTGAAGGTATGGTTTCGGCAGTAATTCTTCCATAAAAACTATTTTTGACCAGACTTCTCCGAACAATAGCTGAGTGTAGCTGGGTCCCACTGTTTGCTTCCAGTTTTGAGCTGATGGAACTGCTGGACATCATCTGATTTTGAAGGGAAGCGAGCATGATGTGTCTTTAATCTACAGCAGTAAATTTTCTTGGCCAACCACTGCAGCAGCAGTCTTCAACATTGCCATATCTAGGTTTCCTGAATGCTGAGTAATGCAGACAGATACTTATCCATCATTCAATACTATTAGGAAAGCATCTGGTAAAATGTATTTTGCTGCAGGTCGACCCTACCATAAAGTTAATGTCATTAAGAACTGTTGTAGTGTCGGCGTCCCTGCCTCCTGCTAGGCAGGGACGCTGTTCCCCTCACCTCTCCGCTCCGTGCCCGGCGTCTTCCTCCCGCTCTGCTGGCAGCGTGCGCTGCTTCCCGGCCACGGTGCTTAGGGCGCGCGCTCCCCCTCTCTTAAAGGGGCCGCGCGCGCCGCCCTAAGGAGTCCCCGGCCAATGGCCGGAGGACTTCACCATATATAAGGCACCTCCTCCAAAATGGAGGTGCCCGAGCAATGTTGTAGCACAGTTTATCACTCTGCTTCAGCCCTCAGGTTCCCTTTCCAGTTACCTGCCAGTTACCTGCCAGTTACCTGCCAGTTTCCTGTCTGATACCTGCCTGCCTCGTGTCTATCTGCTGCTATTCCTGCGGTCCGACAGTCTGCCTACCAGTCCTGCCAGTCTGTCTATGGATCCGTCTGCCCGCTCACCTGGGAGCGCTCATCTGCTACCTGCCTGCTAGCCTACCTGGAGGCTCCGCCGTCACGTGCTGTGACCACCTGCCTGTCCAGAGACTCTTGCACGCTCACCTGGGAACGCTCACCTGCTACCTGTCTGCTAGCCTACCTGGAGGCTCCGCCGTCACGTGCTGTGACCACCTGCCTGTCCAGAGACTCTTGCCCGCTCACCTGGGAGCGCTCACCTGCTACCTGTCTGCTAGCCTACCTGGAGGCTCCGCCGTCATGTGCTGTGACCACCTGCCTGTCCAGAGACTCATGCCCGCTCACCTGGGAGAGCTCACCTGCTACTTGCCTGCTAGCCTACCTGGAGGCTCTGCCATCACTTGCCGTGACCACCTGCCCGTTTACCCAGAGACTGTCCCGGTCACTTGCCGTGACCACCTGCCCGTTTACCCAGAGACTGTCCCGGTCACTTGCCGTGACCACCTGCCCATTTACCCAGAGACTGTCCCTGTCACTTGCTGTGACTACCTGCCCGTCTTCCCTGGGCGCCACCCGCTTCCTTACAAGGACCGCCCCCTTGCATAGTTGCTCAGAGGTTCCGCCTCCCAGACCCGTTACAGTTTGCTCGGGCCATGGAACCCGGTGGCACCCAAGCTCCCTCGCTCTCGGACCTATGTCATGAACTGTCCCGTCAGAGGTCCCAACAGGAGTCCATCCTGGGTCACCTGCGGAATGTCAACTCTCGCCTGGACACTCTGACTGCTCCACCAGCAACCACTCGCAACCCGGCAGCGCCGCTGCCTACCAATACCATGGTATCCTGCCCCGGACCCCGGCTTTCTGCACCTCCTCGCTTCGGAGGCGACCCCGCTCAAGCTCGGGGCTTCATAAACCAGTGCACCCTGCACTTTGAACTCCTGTCCCACCAGTTTATCTCCGACCGGGCCAAAGTTGCCTTCATCATGTCCCATCTCACGGGGGAGGCACTGGCTTGGCTAAATCCTCTATGGGAGAGAGGAGACCCCCTGGTGTCCGACCTGCCAGCCTTTCTCACGGCTTTCCGGAAAGTCTTCGACGAACCCGGATGGAAGACCTCATCCGCATCGTCTCTGCTACGCCTCCGTCGAGGAGATCTCACCGTGGGCCAATATGCCATACGGTTCCGTACTCTTGCTTCAGAGCTCCCCTGGGATAACGACGCTCTGGTGTCTGTCTTCTGGGAGGGTCTGTCCGGCCGTATTAAAGATGAACTCGCCGGTCGGGACATTCCTACCACTCTCGACGACTTAATAACACTTGCCACCCGGATTGACATCCGGTTCCAGGAGCGCGCCAAAGAGGTCACCCGTGAGAGGAGGTTTCCACATCTAGCCCCCACCTTCCAGAAACCCGTCATTCCCTCCGCTACTCCCCAGGCACACTCACCTGAGCCTATGCAGGTCGACCAGACCAAGATGGTCAAAACCCGTCAAGACTCACGCCGTGCCGAGGGGAGCTGCTTCTACTGTGTTCCTGCCCTGAGAGATCGGGAAACGCCTGTGTATAGGGTCGCTCAGAGAGGTCGCCCTAGACAAAAGTAAAACCTTCTCCATCCCTGATGCTGTCAGTCTCTATCACCTGCGGAGAGAACCGCTATTTCGAACTGGCTCAACTTGACTCAGGAGCTGCTGGTAATCTCATCTCTCAATTCCTGGTAGAGAAGTACCGCATTCCCACCAAACCTCTGGCCGTACCTTTATCTGTCGCCGCCGTGGATGGGGGCCTCTTACCACATCCCATCCAACTCATCACCGAATCCATAACTCTGCAGGTGGGAATGCTGCATTCTGAGAGCATCTCCTTTCATGTTCTGCCTGGACTCTCTCACGCACTCTTGCTGGGCCTACCTTGGCTCCAGAAACATGCACCCGTGCTTGACTGGCAGACCGGAGAAGTCCTTCGCTGGGGACAGGACTGCCATAAGACTTGTCTAGTTCCCGTTCATCCTGCTCGTCCTTCTCCTACCCCAGTCAATCTACCCGGTCTACCGGTTCCCTATTTGTCTTATGCGGATGTCTTCAATAAGAAAGAAGCAGAGACATTACCCCCTCATAGACCATATGACTGTCCAATCGACCTGATACCCGGCTCTACTCCTCCCCGTGGGCGTATCTACCCTTTGTCCGCAGCAGAGACCTGGTCCATGTCTGAATATATTGAGGAGAATCTTGCCCGGGGATTTATCCGGAAATCTACCTCCCCGGCGGGAGCAGGCTTCTTCTTCGTCAAAAAGAAGGACGGCTCACTCCGTCCATGTATAGATTATAGAGGCCTTAACCAGATTACAGTGAAGAATAAATACCCCCTCCCGCTCATTCCTGAATTATTTGACCGCCTGAGGGGGGCTAGAATCTTCACCAAACTGGATCTCCGTGGGGCGTATAACCTGGTCCGTATCCGTCAGGGGGATGAGTGGAAGACGGCATTCAACACCCGGGACGGCCACTGTGAGTACCTTGTAATGCCCTTCGGTCTCTGTAACGCTCCTGCCATCTTTCAAGAGTTGGTCAATGACATCTTCCGTGACCTTCTTTACTCCTGCGTGGTGGTGTACCTGGACGACATCTTGGTCTTCTCTCCGGACCTTCCTACTCACCGGAGGGATGTTCGTCGGGTCCTGCTCAGGCTCCGGCAGAACCACCTCTACGCTAAATATGAGAAGTGCATCTTTGAGCAGACCTCTCTTCCATTTCTGGGCTACATAATCTCTCAGACCGGAATACAAATGGATCCTGAGAAACTGTCTGCCATCCAGAAGTGGCCCCGACCAGAGGGGTTGAAGGCTATTCAGCGGTTCCTGGGCTTCGCCAACTATTACCGCCTCTTCATACCGCACTTCTCTTCCCGGACTGCCCCTATCTCTGCGCTCACCCATAAGGGTACTAATCCCAGAAGATGGCCGCCCGAAGCTGAGGAGGCCTTTCTTTCCTTAAAACAGGCCTTCACCTCCGCCCCGGTGCTGCATCGTCCGGACGGTAACAAACAATTCTTCCTAGAGGTTGACGCTTCCTCCTCCGGAGCCGGGGCGGTACTTACCCAAAAGTCATCTTCCGGAAGAATGGTAACCTGCGGTTTTTTCTCCAAACTCTTCTCCTCTTCTGAGCGCAATTATTCTATTGGAGACCGAGAATTGTTAGCCATTTAGCTGGCACTGGAGGAGTGGCGTTACCTGCTCGAGGGGGCTCTTCACCCGGTAATAATTTACACGGACCACAAGAACTTGGCTTACCTTCAGAGCGCCCAGAGACTTAACCCGCGCCAAGCCCGGTGGTCCTTGTTTTTTGCCCGCTTTGATTTTGTTCTTCATTTTCGCCCGGCAGACAAAAACATCAAAGCTGACGCCTTGTCCCGATCCTTTCTGGTATCTGATCTAGAGGAGGAACCTAAGCACATCATTGATCCCGCCAGAGTAATGCAAGTGGCTCCCGTGAATCTAAATCGTCTCCCTCCTGGGAAGACGTTCGTAACAGTACCCGATCGGAAGAAGGTCCTACACTGGGGTCACTCGTCTAAGCTAGCTGGCCACGCCGGTCAGAAAAAGACCCTCCAGCTCATTACCCGGCATTACTGGTGGCCTACCCTGCACAAGGATGTAATAGACTTTGTTTCTGCCTGTGTGGTCTTCCGCGCCCATTTATGGGGTTTTGTGTGAAATTATGTCCAATTTGCCTTTTGCTGTTTGTGTTGTTCAAATACACAAAGGTATTAAACATGGGTATAACAAAACATGTGTATTTGTAATAATTTTCGGGGAGAAATACTTCATTTTCTGGAACAATTTCAAGGGTGACAACACTTTTGGACATGTCTGTGTAGCATCGGCGTCTCTGCCTCCTGCCAGGCAGAGATGCCGTCCCTCTCACCTTCCCGCTCCCCGCGCGGTGTCCTCCTGCGCTCCTCTTCCTGCTGCTGCCTGCGTGCGCAGCTTCCTGGGCACTGTGCTTAGGGCACGCGCGTGCGCTCCCTCTCTCTTAAAGGGGCCGCGCGCGCCGTCCTAAGGAGTCCCCGGCCAATAGCCGAGGGTCCAACCATATATAAGGCACCTCCTCCAAAATGGAGGTGCCCGAGAAAAAGTTGATGCACAGCATACTTACCTCTGCTTCAGCCCTCAGGTCCAGTTGCTAGCCTGACTACTGTTCCAGTCCGCCAGTCTGACTACTCTCCAGCCCGACAGTCTGCCTTCCATTCACCCACCAGTCTGTCTATGAGCAAGTCCGCCTGCTTACCAGGAAGCACCTGCCTGTTACCTGCCAGCTACCTGCCGTGCCTGCTAGCCCGCTCACCTGGGAGCACTCGCCTGTTACCTGCCTGTTACCTGCTAGCCTACCTGGAGGCTCTGCCGTCACTTGCCGTGACTACCCACCTGCTAACCTAGAGACTTCAGCCTGCTTGGTCCTCACTTGCCGTAGCCTACCTGGAGGCTCCTGCTGTCACTTGCCGTGACTACCTGTCTGTTAACCTAGAGACTTCAACCTGCTCTGCCGTCACGTGCCGGGACCACCTGTCAACTATCCAGAGACTTCTGCCTGCTTGTTGTGTCCATCCGCTATACCGGTCAGTTCCAGTCTGCTGACCCGTGGGAGCCACCTGCTCTCTTACAAGGTCGTCCCCAGAGTAGCACCTGGTCCCTCTGCTCGGTCCCTCCCTGGTCACGGAGTCATTAGCCGCCGTACGACCAGGGTCAGTCTGAGTTGATACTTAGTTACGCCCCTCTGGGTCCCTCCTTGCACCTCGGCACAGAGGTTCCACCACCCGGATCCGTAACAGTCTGTATGTGTGTATATATATGTATTTATATATATTTAAATATATATATATATATATATATATATATATATATATATATATATATATATATACAGTACAGACCAAAAGTTTGGACACACCTCATTTAAAGATTTTCCTGTATTTTCTTGACTATGACAATTGTACATTCACACTGAAGGCATCAAAACTATGAATTAACACATGTGGAATTATATACTTATCAAAAAAGTGTGAAACAACTGAAAATATGTCTTATATTCTAGATTCTTCAAAGTAGCCACCTTTTGCTTTGATGACTGCTTTGCACACTCTTGGCATTCTCTTGATGAGCTTCAAGAGGTAGTCATCGGAAATGGTTTTCACTTCACAGGTCTGCCCTGTCAGGGTTAATAAGTGAGATTTCTTGCCTCATAAATGGGGTTGGGACCATCAGTTGTGTTGTGCAGAAGTCTGATGGATACACAGCTGATAGTCCTACTGAATAGACTGTTAGAATTTGTATTATGGCAAGAAAAAAGCAGCTAAGTAAAGAAAAACGAGTGGCCATCATTGCTTGAAGAAATGAAGGTCAGTCAGTGCGAAAAATTGGGAAAACTTTGAAAATGTCCCCAAGTGCAGTTGCAAAAACCATCAAGCGCTACAAAGAAACTGGCTCACATGAGGACCGCCCCAGGAAAGGAAGACCAAGAGTCACCTCTGCTTCTGAAGATAAGTTTATCCGAGTCACCAGCCTCAGAAATCGCAGGTTAACAGCAGCTCAGATTAGAGACCAGGTCAATGCCACACAGAGTTCTAGCAGCAGACACATCTCTTCAACAACTGTTAAGAGGAGACTTTGTGCAGCAGGCCTTCATGGTAAAATAGCTGCTAGGAAACCACTGCTAAGGACAGTCAACAAGCAGAAGAGACAAGTTTGGGCTAAAGAATGCAAGGAATAGACATTAGACCAGTGGAAATCTGTGCTTTCGTCTGATGAGTCCAAATTTGAGATCTTTGGTCCAACCACCGTGTCTTTGTGCAACGCAGAAAAGGTGAACGGATGGACTCTACATGCCTGGTTCCCACCGTGAAGCATGGAGGAGGTGTGATGGTGTGGGGGTGCTTTGCTAGTGACACTGTTGGGGATTTATTCAAAATTGAAGGCATACTGAACCAGCATGGCTACCACAGCATCTTGCAGCGGCATGCTATTCCATCCGGTTTGCGTTTAGTTGGACCATCATTTATTTTTCAACAGGACAATGACCCCAAACACACCTCCAGGCTGTGTAAGGGCTATTTGACCAAGAAGGAGAGTGATGGGGTGCTATGCCAGATGACCTGGCCTCCACAGTCACCAGACCTGAACCCATTTGAGATGGTTTGGGGTGAGCTGGACCGCAGAGTGAAGGCAAAAAGGCCAACAAGTGCTAAGCATCTCTGGGAACTTTTTCAAGATTGTTGGAAGACCATTTCCGGTGACTACTACCTCTTGAAGCTCGTCAAGAGAATGCCAAGAGTGTGCAAAGCAGTCATCAAAGCAAAAGGTGGCTACTTTGAAGAACCTAGAATATAAGACATATTTTCAGTTGTTTCACACTTTTTTGTTAAGTATATAATTCCACATGTGTTAATTCATAGTTTTGATGCCTTCAGTGTGAATGTACAATTTTCATAGTCAAGAAAATACAGAAAAATCTTTAAATGAGAAGGTGTGTCCAAACTATTGGTCTGTACTGTATATATACACAGCTTAAAAAATAAAGGGAACACTCAAATAGCACATCCTAGATCTGAATGAATGAATGAATGAAATATTCTCATTGAATACTTTGTTCTGTACAAAGTTGAATGTGCTGACAACAAAATCACACAAAAATCATCAATGGAAATCAAATTTATTAACCAACGGAGGCCCGGATTTGGAGTCACCACCAATATTAAAGTGGAAAAACACACTACAGGCTGATTCAACTTTGATGTAATGACTTAAAACAAGTCAAAATGCGGCTCAGTATTGTGTGTGGCCTCCACGTGCCTGTATGACCTCACTACAATGCCTGGGCATGCTCCTGATGAGGTTGCAGATGGTCTCTTGTGGGATCTCCTCCCAGACCTGGACTAAAGCATCCGCCAACTCCTGGACAGTCTGTGGTGCAGCGTGACGTTGTTGGTTGGACCGAGACATGATGTCCCAGATGTGCTCAATCGGATTCAGGTCTGAGGAACGGGTGAGCCAGTCCATACCTTCAATGCCTTCATCTTGCAGGAACTGCTGACACACTCCAGCCACATGAGGTCTGGCTTTGTCCTGCATTAGGCGGAACCCAGGGCCAACTGCACCATCATATGGTCTCACAAGGGGTCTGAGGATCTCATCTTGGTACCTAATGGCAGTCAGGCTACCTCTCGCGAGCACATGAAGGCTGTGCGGCCCTCCAAAGAAATGCTACCCCACACCACTATTGACCCACGGCCAAACTGGTCATGCTGAAGAATGTTGCAGGCAGCAGATCGCTCTCCACGGCATCTCCAGACTCTGTCACATCTGTCACATGTGCTCAGTTTGAACCTGCTTTCATCTGTGAAGAGCACAGGGCGCCAGTGGTGACTTTGCCAATCCTGGTGTTCTGTGGCAAATGCCAAGCGTCCTGCATGGTGTTGGGCTGTGAGCACAACCCCCATCTGTGGATGTTGGGCCCTCATTCCACCCTCATGGAATCGGTTTCTAACCGTTTGTGCAGACACATGCACATTTGTGGCCTGCTGGAGGTCATTTTGCAGGGCTCTGGCAGTGCTCCTCCTGTTCCTCCTTGCACAAAGGCGGAGGTAGCGGTCCTGCTGCTGGGTTGTTGCCCTCCTACGGCCCCCACCACGTCTCCTGGTGTACTGACCTGTCTCCTGGTAGCGCCTCCAGCCTCTGGACACTACGCTGACAGACACAGCAAACCTTCTTACCACAGCTTGTATTGATGTGCCATCCTGGATGAGCTGCACTACCTGAGCAACTTCTGTGGGTTGTACAGTCACGAGTGTGAAAGCACAACCAACATTCAAAAGTGACCAAAACATCAACCAGAAAGCATTGGTACTGAGATGTGGTCTGTGGTCCTCACCTAAAGAACCACTCCTTTATTGAGTGTGTCTTGATAATTGCCAATAATTTCCATCTATTGTCTATTCCATTTGCACAACAGCATGTGAAATTGATTGTCAATCAGTGTTGCTTCCTAAGTGGACAGTTTGATTTCACAGAAGTTTGATTTACTTGGAGTTATATTCTGTTGTTTAAGTGTTCCCTTTATTTTTTTGAGCAGTGTATTTATCCCTGGTCATCTGGTTTCTCAGAAGGCCTGTCTGTTTGTTAGAAGAGAGCCTGCACTGTGAACAAGAGGTAAAAATGTGAATAATGTAACTAAAGCATTTTAAATGGAGTGATAGATTTGCAGAACTCAAAGAGTGTGGTTGAATGTAAGCAACTGGTATTGGTGCCGACTCAAGCAAGTATTCTTTAGAACAGCAAATGAAGGGAGTGTTAAATACTCTAATAATACATGAAGAATAGTGATGAGCGAGAGTGCTCGCCACTGGTCAACACTTGATCGAGCAACGGGTACTCTTGCACGCTCATTACTTGATCGAGGGTGCTTGAGCGCCATGCTAAAGTCCCTGCCCCGCATATTTTGTGCCTGTTAGACTGCCAATGAACATGTTGGGATAGCCCACCATACACATTAATGCCATAGGCATATTGCATACTGGCATTACTGTGATTGGCCAGCCGCATCACTTCATGGAGTCTTATATAAGACTCAGAGACTCGATGCTCGGCACACTGTTCAAGGAGAGTTGTTATAGGATGGAGTACATATTTTAGACAAGGGATATAGTGATATAGTCAGGGTTTAATATTGCTATTGCAGTACTTGTATACTGCTGCTGCAACATTAAAACAACAGTCCATCTCAGGGCTAAATATTTTCCTTTTTGTAGTAAAGCCATTGTTACCTGCATTAAGTGGAGGGAAAGTTTAGAATTTGAGGCATCTAGTGAGGGTTTAATATTAACATTGCAGTACTTGTATACTGCTGCTGCAACATTAAAACAACAGTCCTTTTCAAAGCTAAATATTTTCCTTTCTTTCTTTAGTTAAACCTCTGTTACCTGCATTCTATGGAGGGAAAGTTTAGGATTAGAGGCATCTAGGCAGGGTTTAATATTGCTATTGCAGTACTTGTATACCACTGCTGCACCATTAAAACAACATTACTTGTCAGGGCTAAATACAGTGGTGTGATAAAGTGTTTACCCCTTCCTGATTTCTTCTTCTTTTGCCTGTTTGTCACACTTAAATGTTTCAGATCACAAAACAAATTTAAATATTAGACAAAGATAACACAAGTAAAGACAAAATGCAGTTTTTAAATAAAGGTCTTTATTATTAAGGGAAAAAGAAATCCAAACCTACAGGGTACTGTGTGAAAAAGTGATCCCCCCATTAAAACATATAAAACATGAATTAACTTTGGTTTATCACACCTTTGGAAAGCTGAGTTCAATTTCCCTAGCCAGACAAAGGCCTGATTACTGCCACACCTGTTTTCAAAAAAGAAATCACTTAAATAGAACCTGCCTGACAAAGTGAGGTTGACCAAAAGATCCTCAAAATCTAGACATCATGCTGCGATCCTAAGAAATTCAAGAAAAAATGAGAAACAAAGTAACTGAGATCTATTAGTCTGGAAAGGTTTATAAAGCCATTTCTAAAGTGAGAGCCATTATCCACAAATGCCAAAAACATGGAACAGTGGTGAACCTTCCCATGAGTGGCCGGCCCACTAAAATTACCCCAAGAGCGTAGCGACAACTCATCCAAGAGGTCACAACAGATCCCACAACAACATCCAAACAACTGCAGGCCTCACTTGCCTCAGTTAAGGTCAGTGTTCTTGACTCCATCATAAGAAAGAGACTAGGCAAAAATGGCATGCATAGCAGAGGTCCAAGACGAAAACCACTTCTGAGCAAAAAGAGCTTAAAAGCTCGTCTCAGTTTTGCCAGAAAATATCTTGATGATCGCCAAGACGTTTGGGAGAATACTCTGTGGAATAACGAGACAAGAGTTGAACTTTTTGGAAGGTGTATGTCCCATTACATCTGGCATAGAAGTAAGTTAACACAGTATTTCAGAAAGGAACATCATACTAATACAGTAAAATGCAGTACATACATACAGTAAAATATGGTGGTGATAGTGTAATGATCTGGGACTGTTTTGCTGCTTCAGGACCTGGAAGACTTGCTGTGATAAATGGAACCATGAATTTTGCTCTCTACCAAAATATCCTGAAGGAGAATGTCCGGCCATCTGTTTATGACCTCAAGCTGAAGCGCACTTGGTTATGCAGGACAATGATCCAAAACACACCAACAAGTCCATCTTTGAATGGCTTAAGATAAACAAAATTAAGACTTTGGAGTGGCCTAGTCAAATTTCTGACCTTAAAATGGCGGTTCATGCTAGGAAACCCTCCAATGTGGCAGAATTTTCCAAAGATGAGTGGGCCAAAAGTGGGTCAAAGATGAGTGGGCCAAAGATTTTCCAAAGATGAGTGGGCCAAAATTCCTCCAGAGAGTTGTAAATGACTCATTGCCAGTTATCGCAAATGCTTGATTGCAGTTGTTGCTGTTAAGGGTGGCCTAACCCGTTATTAGGTTTAGGGGGCAATCACTTTTTCACACAGTGTCCTGTAGGTTTGGATTTCTTTTTCCCTTAATAATAAAGACCTTCATGTTAAAACTGAATTTTGTGTTTACTTGTGTTACCTTTGTCTTATATTTAAATTGTTTTGTGATCTGAAAAATTTAAGTGTGAGAAACATGCAAAAGAATAAGAAATGCACTCACAGCTGATCTCCAGTGTTTCTTAAAGCCCTAAAGTTGCCTCCCTGGGAAGGGAGGAGAGCCAGGCGGAGGTGACCGAGCGGACCGGGAGGACCAGTAGGAGGCGACCGGAGGGACGAGCGCAAGAGAGCGCTGTGGCAGCGTGCAGTGCCGGCCAGCGGAGGGTGCCAGGTGGTGGTGACCAGGAGGTGATCAGGAGGACCGGTAAGAGGCGACCGGAGGGACAAGCGCGCTGTGATAGCGTGCAGCGTCCCTAGAGGAGGTGAGTGAGGGGCAGGAGGCCGCGATAAGCGGCCCTACTGAACCCAAGTGTGTACTGTACTGTATTGTATTTGTATCTGTATTGTAATTGTATTGTATTCCCTAGTCCATATTTAATTGATTACCCCCCCGTCCATATTTAATTGATCACCCCCGTCCATATTTAAATTGATTCCCCTGAACACCCCCGTCCATATTTAACTGATCCCTCTGACCACATTAAATTGACCCCCCCGTCCTCATTTAATTGATCCCCGACCACCCCCGTCCATATTAAAGTGATCCCCCTGACCACATTTAAATGATTGACCCCCCCAGCCCATAATTGATTGATCCCCCTTGTCCTATTTAATAGATTCCCCTTGTCCACTTTTACTCATCCCCAGTCCCTATCTATTTGCCTTATCCCCCACCATATTTAATTAACCCCTGTCCATAATTAATTGATTGATTCCCCAGACCACAATTAATTATTTCCCCAGTCCATATTTATTGATATTATTGATACTTATTGATCCCCAGTCCTTAGTTAATTGACCCACCGTCCATACCTATTTATTTGCTTTACCCCCCATCCTATTTAATTAAACCCCCTGTCCATAATTAATTGATTGATTCCCTAGTCCACAATTAATTATTTCCCCAGTCCATACTTATTGATCCCTGTCCATAGTTAATTGACACACCGTCCATACTTAATTAATCCACCTGACCCACTCAGCTGATCCCCCGTCCATACTTAATTGATACTTAATTGATCCCCCGTCCATACTTAACTGATCCCGCGCCGATATCTAATCGATACACTTGCACATCCCTAATTGATCCCCGTCCATACACCTATATATAAATAATTGTGTTTTGTACTTGTACATATATACTGACTGTATCCCCATATTTAGAATGACGTCCATGTTGGCCGGAGCCGTGCAGTGTACATCTTGCGCAATGTATGCATTCCCTGAGCTACCGCTCAGGGATCCATACTGCTGCGAGAGATGTGAGCATATCGTGCACTTGGAAGCCCAAATCCTGGATCTAAGTGCTCAGATAGCGGTACTGAGGAGCATCGACAACATGGAACGGAGTTTGCTGCTCACCGAGCAGACACTCAATGGGTCAACACTGGGGGTGGAGCTTAATGGGGAAGCGCAGGCTGAACAGGCAGGGAGCTGGGTAACAGTTAGAAGGGATAGAGGGAAGAAGTATAGGAAGGCTGGTTCAGAACCGGCATTATTGGAGCACGACAGATCCTCTGACCGCCGGGGGAGTGTATGCTCCAGTAATGAGGGGGAGGGGGGAAGTGTAGGGCAGGCTAGACAGGTCCTGGTAGTGGGTGACTCTATTATTAGGGGGACAGACAAGGCAATCTGTCTCAAAGACCGGGATCGCCGAACGGTGTGCTGCCTCCCTGGCGCTCGAGTCTGGCACATCGCGGATCGGGTTGACAGGTTGCTGGGTGGGGCTGGCGAAGACCCAGCGGTCATGGTCCACATTGGCACCAATGACAAAGTGAGTGGTAGATGGAGGGTCCTTAAAAATGATTTCAGGGATCTAGGTAGGAAGCTTAGGGCAAGGACCTCCAAGGTAGTTTTCTCAGAAATACTACCAATCCCGCGAGCCACACAGGAGCGCCAACGGGAGGTTAGGGAGGTGAATAAGTGGCTAAAGAGTTGGTGCAAGGCAGAAGGGTTTGGGTTCATGGAGAACTGGGCCGACTTCGCTGTCGGCTACAGGCTCTACCGTAGGGATGGGCTGCACCTCAATGGGGAGGGTGCAGCGGTGCTGGGGAAGAAGATGGCTAATAGGTTGGAGGAGTTTTTAAACTAGAGACGGGGGGGGGGAAACCAAGGAAATAGGTGGGATGTGAGGCAAGCAAGGGGGAAGGGGAGAAGTGAATATAATGAGGGTGGAGAGGGGGGTGGGGATAGTACAGTTAGATCGTTAGAGAAGAATAGGATGCTAAATAACCCCAAAGTTTTATCTTGCATGCTGACCAACGCAAGAAGCCTGACCAATAAGGCGGATGAGCTGCGGGCGCTTATATCGGAGGAGAGGTATGACATCGTAGGTATAACAGAGACTTGGCTAGACGATAGCTACGACTGGGCGGTAAATTGAACAGATTATAGTTTATTTAGAAGGGACCGGAAACAGGGGAAGGGCGGAGGAGTCTGCTTATATGTAAAGTCACATCTAAAGCCCAGACTAAGGGAAGATATAGGAGAGGGAGAAGAGGGGGTCGAGTCCATGTGGGTAGAGATAGAGGGGGCAAAAAATAATAATAAAATATTACTGGGGGTCTGCTATAAGCCACCCAATATAACAGAGGAGAATGAGAAACTGCTATTAGGACAAATAGACAAAGTAGCAAAACATAATGAGGTGATTGTAATGGGGGACTTCAACTACCCGGATATTGACTGGGAAACAGAAACCTGTAGATCGCAGAAAGGAAAAAGGTTCTTGACAAATATCAAGGATAATTATCTCTCCCAACTAGTGCAGGAACCAACGAGAGGGAAGGCAGTGTTGGACTTAATATTGACTAATAGGCCTGATAGAATAACTGAGGTACAGATAGGGGGGCACCTAGGTAATAGCGATCATAATATTATCAATTTCAAAATGCCCTTCAGTAGGGTTATCAATAAGGGAACAACTAAAACATTAAACTTTAGGAGGGCGAAGTTTGATCAGCTGAAAGAAAACCTTCAACTTATAGACTGGGACAAAGTTCTTAATCAAGGAAATACGAATAGTAAATGGGAAACCTTCAAAAGAATTCTGAATACTCAGTGCGAGAGGTATATACCGTATGGGAATAAAAGGGCCAGAAATAAGAGGAAACCAATATGGTTGAATAAGAACGTAAAAGGGGCGTTAAATAGCAAAAAAGAGGCATTCAAGAGATTAAAACAGGAAAACAGCAAGGAGGCACTAATGTGTTACAAGGAAAAAACGAGAACCTGTAAAAAACAAATAAAAATAGCGAAGGAGGAAACAGAGAGACGTATTGCTAGGGAAAGTAGATCAAATCCCAAACTGTTCTTTACGTATATAAATAGTAAAAGGATTAAATTGAATAATATTGGACCGATAAAAAGTGATGAAGGCAAAATCATAGAGAAAGATGAGGATAAAGCTAATCTATTAAATAAATTTTTTTCGTCAACTTTCACAAAGGAAAAAGAACTAACAGGCGAAATGAGAAGTGACAAGCTTAATCCTCCACTAAGTATGACAAATCTAACCCAAGCTGGGGTACAGAAACGCCTCAGTAACATTAAAATAAACAAATCACCAGGACCTGATGGCATACACCCACGGATACTAAGGGAACTAAGTAATGTGATAGACAGACCGTTATATCTTATATTTAAGGACTCTGTTGAGACTGGGTCTGTACCACTTGATTGGCGACAGGCGAATGTAGTGCCAATATTCAAAAAGGGAGCAAAAAGTAACACCGGAAACTATCGGCCGGTGAGTCTGACGTCCGTTGTGGGCAAAATTTTTGAAGGCTTTATTAATGAGGCAATCATGGAGCATCTTGACGCTAATAATCTATTAACCCCGAACCAACATGGATTCATGAGGAATCGCTCCTGCCAAACAAACCTGATTGACTTCTACGAGGAGGTTAGCTCTCGAGTAGATCAGGGGGAACCAGTGGATGTCGTGTATCTCGACTTCTCAAAAGCGTTCGATAGCGTGCCACATAATAGGTTGGTATACAAAATGAGAATGATGGGGCTGGGGGAAAATGTCTGCAAGTGGGTAGCTAACTGGCTAAAGGATAGAAGGCAGAGGGTGGTTATAAATGGAATATACTCAGATTGGGTAAGCGTCACTAGTGGGGTACCACAGGGGTCTGTACTAGGCCCAATGTTATTTAATATCTTTATTAACGACATAGTCAACGGGATAAATAGTAAAATATCAATATTTGCAGATGACACAAAGTTATGTAAAACAATTAATACAAAAGAGGACAGTGCAGACCTACAGAGGGATTTGGATAAGCTAGGTAGGTGGAGCATTAAATGGCAAATGAGGTTTAACGAGGAGAAATGTAAGGTCATACATATGGGAAGGAAAAATGGAAGTCACCAGTACTCACTGAATGGGAAATCATTGGGGAATTCAGAGATGGAGAAGGACTTGGGCATCTTGATTGATAGCAAACTAAATTGGAGTGCCCAAAGTCAGGCCGCTGCTGTAAGGGCAAACAGGGTAATGGGATGTATCAGAAGAGGTATAGCTGCAAAGGATGAGAACATTGTTCTTCCACTGTACAAAGCACTGGTCAGACCACACTTGGAATACTGTGCTCAGTTATGGGCCCCAATATATAGAAAGGATATAAATGAGCTTGAAAAGTTACAAAGGAGGGCAACAAAATTAATAAGGGGAATGGAGGGACTGCAATACCCAGAGAGGTTGGCAAAACTAGGACTATTCAGCCTGGAAAAGAGAAGGTTGAGGGGGGACATAATAAATGTGTACAAATATGTTAGGGGACAGTATAGAGACCTTGCCCGGGATTTGTTCAAAAGGAGGGATATTACGGTAACAAGAGGGCATTCACTAAGACTGGAAGAGAAAAGGTTTCAGCACCAGTATAGGAAGGGGTTCTTTACGGTAAGAGCAGTGAGAATATGGAATTCACTGAGTGAGGAGACGGTAATGTCGGATTCACTAAACCAGTTCAAGCGGGGACTGGATGCATTTCTAGATACCAGGCAGATTTCTGCATATACTTAAAAATAGAATAAAATAGTAGGTTGATACAGGGATTTATTCTGACTGCTGGTTTCAGAGTCGGGAGGGAATTTTTCCTCAGGTGAAGATTGGCTAAATCATTTGGGGTTTTTGCCCTCCTCTGGATCAACTTTAGCAATTACAGAACTAACAGGTCGAACTTGATGGACGCAAGTCTTTATTCGGCTTTACTTACTAACTATGTAAATCAGGAAAGGGCAAACATTTTTTCACACCACTGTACATTCCTTTCTATAGTAAATCCGCTTTTACCTGCATTCAGTGGAGTATAGTTTTGGATGAGAGGCATCTAAGCAGTGTTTAATATTGCTATTGCAGTACTTGTACACTGCTGCTGCTCCATTAGAACAAAAGTCCTTTCAGGGCTAAGCATTTTCTTTTCCCTATTAATACCACTCAGTTGTTTGGCATACACTGGCTTGCAAACCTATTCACCCCCCCACTACCACCAAAACACTCCACCCCTTGCCATTTTTTGTGTTTTGCTACTTCAAAACTTGGAATGTCACTGGTTTTTTTGAGGGTTTGCATCAGTTCATGTAAAAAAAACTGTCTTCAACTGTGAATATTTTGTTTTCGCTTTATTGTGAAGCAAAACAACAGATAGGACAAAATAACTGAAAACTTCAGTGTGTGTAAGTATTCACGCCCCCTAAAGTCAGTACTTGGTAAAGCCTCCTTTTGCAGCAATTACTGCTGCAAGTCACTTTGGACAAGTCTCTACGAGCTTTCCACATCTTGCCACTGGGATCTTTGCCCATTCCTCAAGGATAAACTGCTCCAACTCATTTAAGTTAGATGGCTTCCTCTGGTGAACAGCAATCTTCAAGTCTGACCAGATTTTCTCATTTGGATTAAGGTCTGGACTTTGACTAGGCAACTCCAAAACATTTACATGTTTCCCCTTAAACCACGAGAATGTTGCTTTAGCAGTATTCTGTGGGTCATTCTATTGTTGGAAGGTGAACCTCTGTCCCAGTCTCAAATCACTGATAGACTGAAACAGGTTTTGCTCAAGAATATCCCTGTATTTTACACCATCCATCTTTTGCTTGACTAGGACCATTTTTCTTGTTCCCACTTCTGCCAAAAAACATCCCCACAGCATGATGCTACCACCAACATGTTTCACTGTGGGAATGATGTTCCTGGGGTGATGAGCTGTGTTGGTGGCCAAAAAGTTAAATTTTGGTCTCATCTGAGCACAGCACCTTCCTCCATACATTTGGAAAGTGTCCCACATGTCTTTTGGCAAACTCAAAATGAGCCTTACAATTTTTGTGCACAGGTAAAGGCTTTTTTCTGCCCACTCTTCCACAAAGGCTACTTCTATGGAGTGTATGACTTATCGTGGGGTATGGACAGATATTCCAGTCTCTGCTTGGGAACTCTGCAGCTCCTTTGGCCTCTGTGCTGCCTCTCTAATTAATGTCCCCCTTGCCCTGACTGAGAGTTTTGGTGGGCGCCCTCTCTTGGCAGGTTTGTTGTGGTACCATATTCTTTCCATATGCTAATAATGAACTTGATGGTGCTCCGGGGGCTCATCAGCGATTGGGATATTTTTTTATAACACAATCCTGACTTGTACTTCTCAACAACTTTGTCCCCGACTTGTTTGCAGATCTCCTTGGTCTTCATGGTGTTGTTTGGTTAGTGATGCTTCTTGCTTAATGGTGTTGCAGCCTCTGTGGCCTTTCAGAAAAGGTGTGTACATACTGACAGACCATGTGACACTTAGATTGCACAAGGTGAACTTCCTTTCACTATGTGACTTGTGAAGATAATTGTTTGCACCAGAAAGATTTAGGGGCTTTATAGCAAAAGGGGTGAATACATATGCACATGCTAGTTTTTAGTTATTTGATCCCATAAATTTAATCTATGCCTAAATTTTTCTCACTTCACTTCACCAACTTAGATTATTTAGTGATGATGCATCACAGACAGATTGGATTACAAAAATATTTAAACACAGGTTGTATTGTAATGAAAAAAGGGTAAAAAGGCAAGGTGGGTGAATATTTTCGCTAACCACTGTATATATGTAATTTAAAATACGGAAGGTGTGCGGTTAGGGATGGGGAAGTGGAGATGCTGCTGATGGTGCACATAGAGGCTGAGGCCGTGGGCCATGTGAAACTCTGCCTGCTGCTGAAGCACAGCTAACACGCTCGTCCATGAGACCTAGCTTCCTATCCCACTTTGCAGGGGGACGCGGGACCCCACTCTTGAAGCCAGAACAGTGCAAACAGGTGGTCAGTTGGATGATAGATAATGCTTTCAGTATGTTTCCCAGCACTACCCTTTTCCACTTCCACACCGTCCAGCCTTACTAGCAAAAAGTGTGGACTGCACAATTCTCTCTGTGATCCACCTTCCTCCCACCATGGCTACTCTCAGGAGACAAGTGATCCCACACATGGACACTCCAAGAAGCTCTTTACATTTCCATTTATTGATTCTGGTCTGTTAACCTGCACAAAAATCACTGACTTAAACACTAAATAAGGATTCTAATCTTAAAACATCACTTATTTTTAGAATAATTCAATATATTTTACTATCAACAATATCAGCTGTAATCAAATGGCCAAATGTTATTGCAAATCATGTATGGTAGGTTTGAAACGATAGATAAGTCCCTATTATAACTATAATCTTACCCTACCTTACCACAGAGGTTGGCACCCTGAACCTGTGCAATGGCACCACTGCTCGCATGTCGACTCTCCCTGGCTGAACCTATATGGCCCTACAGAGAGAAGAAAGGTAGGACAAAACCAACAATGGCTTTTAATCTAAAAAACCATTGTCTAAAAGACTAAATGTGAGATAACCCACTGCATACATATACTGGTATAGTCCCTTAATCAGATTGATCTAATATTTATTATCATAGTAACATAGTAATATAGATTTTAAGGTTGAAGGAAGACTAAGTCCATCTAGTTCAACCCATAGCCTAACATGTTGATCCAGAGGAAGGCAAAAAAAAAACATGTGGCAAACACCAAGCTCCACATTGGGGAAAAAAATTCCTTCCTGACTCCATACAGCAATCAGACTAGTTCCCTGGATCAACGCTCTATCAAGGAATCTAGTATATATAACCTGTAATATTATACTTTTCAAGAAAGGCATCCCCTCTTAAATTTTAGTAGTGAATCACTCATTACAACATCATACGGCAAAGAGTTCCATAGTCTCACTGCTCTTACAGTAAAGAATCCGCGTCTGTGATTATGATTAAACCTTCTTTCCTCCAGACGTAGAAGATGCCCCCTTGTCTCAGGCCTCAGAGTAAAAAGATCAGTAGAAAGGTCTTTGTACTGTCCCCTCATATACTTGTACATAGTAATAAGATCACCCCTAAGCCTTTGTTTTTCCAAAGTAAATAACACCAAGTGTAATAACCTGTCTTGGTATTGCAGACCCCCCAGTCCTCTAATAACTGTGGTCACTCTTCTCTGCACCCGCTCTAGTTCAGCTATGTCTTTCTTATACACTGGAGACCAGAACTGTAAACAGTATTCTAAGTGTGGTCGCACTAGTGACTTGTATAGAGGTAAAATTATGTTCTCCTCATGAGCATCTATGCCTCTTTTAATGCATTCCATTATTTTATTTGCCTTTGCAGCAGTTGCCTGACACTGGCCACCAAACATAAACTTGTCGTCCACCAATATACCCAGGTCTTTTTCAGTGACAGTTTTGCCCAGTGTTTTACAATTAAGCATATAATTATACATTTTATTTCCTCTACCCAAGTGCATTACCTTACATTTATTCCCATTAAAGCTCATTTTCCATTTATTAGCACAAGCTTCTAGTTTACACAGATCCTCCTGTAATATAAAATTGTCCTCCTCTGTATTGATTACCCTGCAGAGTTTAGTGTCATCTGCAAATATTGAAATATTACTCTGTATGCCCCCTACTAGGTCATTAATAAATATGTTAAAAAGAAGTGGGCACAATACTGACCCCTGTGGTACCCCACTGTTAACTGAGACCCAGTCTGAGTGTGTTCCATTAATAACCACCCTTTGTTTCCTATCTCTGAGCCAGTTCTTAACCCACATACATATATTTTCCCCTATCCCCATTGTTCTCATTTTATGTATCAATCTTTTGTGTGGAACCGTATCAAAAGCTTTTGAAAAGTCCATATACTCAACATCCACTGCATTTCCTTGGTCTAGTCCGGAACTTGCCTCCTCATAAAAGCAAATCAGATTAGTTTGACAGGAACGGTCCCTCGTAAACCCATGTTGATATTGGGTCATGAAGTTATTCTTCTTCAGATACTCTAGTATAGCATCTCTTAGGAAACCCTCCATGATTTTACCCACAGTAGAGGTAAAGCTTACTGGCCTATAATTTCCAAGTTCGGTTTTTGTCCCCTTTTTGAATATTGGTACCACATTTGCTATATGCCAGTCCTGTGGTACAGACCCTGTTATTATGGAATCTTTAAAGATTAAAAATAATGGTCTCTCTATGATGTTACTTAATTCCAGCAGTACTCGCGGGTGTATTCCATCCGGGCCCGGGGATTTGTCAACTTTAGTGATTTTTAGACGCCGCCGTACTTCCTGCTGGGTTAAGCAAGTGACATTTAATGAAGAATTTTTGTCATCACTAATCATGTTTTCTGTCATGCCATTTTCTTGTGTAAATACTGTTGAGAAAAAATCATTTAGCATACTGGCTTTTTCCTCATCCTCATCCCAGACTATTTTTAAGGGGGCCAATACTATAATTTTTTAGATTTTTACTATTTATGTAGTTAAAGAATATTTTGGGATTATTTTTACTTTCTCTGGCACTGAGTCTCTCTGTCTCAATCTTTGCTGCCTTGATTTGTTTTTTACAGAATTTATTTAATTTTCTGTATTTATTTAATGCCTCATCACTACCTACTTGCTTTAGTTCTCTAAATGCTTTTTTTGTCACTTATGACCCCCTTACAGCTTTATTTAGCCATAGTGGTTTCCTCCTATTTCTAGCATGTTTATTCCCATAGGGTATATATTGTGCACAGGTCCTATTCAGGATGCTAATAAATGTCTCCCATTTGCTTTGTCTAGTTTTATGTCTCAGGATATCGTCCCAGTTTATTGCACTAAGATCATCTCTCAACCGTTGGAAATTTGCCTTCCTGAAGTTTAGTGTCCTTGTAACCCCTCTACTACCCATCTTATTAAAGGATGAATGAAAACTTATTGTTTTGTGATCACTATTACCCAAGTGACCCCCAACTCGTATATTTGATATGCGGTCTGGCCTGTTGGTTAATATTAGATCTAGCAGTGTCCCCCTTCTTGTTGGGTCCTGAACCAGTTGTGAAAGGTAATTGTCTCTCAAAGTTGTCAAATACCTATTACCTTTGCTTGAACTACAGGTTTCTGTTCCCCAATGTATTTCAGGGTAGTTGAAGTCCCCCCATAATAATGACTTCTCCTTGAGTCGCTGCTTCATCTATTTGCTTTATGAGGATATTCTCCGCTGCTTCCATTATTTTTGGAGACTTATAACAAACCCCTATCAGTAATTTCTCAGTGTCTCTGTATACCATCTTGATTTGTATCATAGGGAGACAAGAAATTACATGTATCTATCAGACAAATAAAGGATCGTAATACGTACAGTACAGACCAAAAGTTTGGACACACCATTTAAAGCTTTTTCTGTATGTTCATGACTTTGAAAATTGAACATTCACACTAAAGGCATCAAAACTATGAATTAACACATGTGGAATTATATACTTAGCAAAAAAAGTGTGAAACAACTTAAAATATGTCTTATATTCTAGGTTCTTCAAAGTAGCCACCTTTTGCTTTAATGACTGCTTTGCCCACTCTTGGCATTCTCTTGATGAGCTTCAAGAGGTAGTCACCGGAAATGGTTTTCACTTCACAGGTGTGGCCTGTCAGGTTTAATAAGTGGGATTTCTTGCCTTATAAATGGGGTTGGGACCATCAGTTGTGTTGTGCAGAAGTCTGGTGGACACACTGCTGATAGTCCTATTGAATAGACTGTTAGAATTTGTATTATGGCAAGAAAAAAGCAGCTAAGTAAAGAAAAATTAGTGGCCATCATTACTTTAAGAAATGAAGGTCAGTCAGTCCGAAAAATTGGGCAAACTTTGAAAGTATCCCCAAGTGCAGTTGCAAAAAACATCTAGCGCTACAAAGAAACTGGCTCACATGAGGACCGCCCCAGGAAAGGAAGACCAAGAGTCACCTTTGCTTCTGAGGATAAGTTTATCCGAGTCACCAGCCTCAGAAATCGCAGTTCAGATTAGAAACCTGGTCAATGCCACACAGAGTTCTAGCAGCAGGCACATCTCTTCAACAACTTTTAAGAGGAGACTTTGTGCAGCAGGCTTTCATGGTAAAATAGCTGCTAGGAAACCACTGCTAAGGGCTAAAGAACACAAGGAATGGACATTAGACCAGTGGAAATCTGTGCTTTGGTCTGATGAGTCCAATTTTGCAATCTTTGGTTCCAACCACCGTGTCTTTGTACGACGCAGAAAAGGTGAACGGATGGACTCTACATGCCTGGTTCTCATGTAAAACAATTGAAGCAGAAACCATCCAAAACCTGACAAATTCAATGGACGAGAGAGTTCAGAAGCTCCTTTCGAACAAGGGGTCCTATGTGCAAATGTAACATCACCTAGAATAAAGTTTTGAGTTGAAAACTGTTTGATTTCAGTTTGTAATAACCTGCTAATGCTTATAATTTCAAAAATGACCATTTTTTTGTTCTTTATTAAAATGAAAAGGTTGAAAACTCCGCTGTGCATAATAATTTGGAACATGCATTTTAAGTGCCGTTTGAGTTTTTTATTTTTGTCAAAATATACTGTTATCATAGGCAGTTTGTACAAAAACCTTTCAATTGCTCTCTAATAGTTATTTGACTGGAAAATTACAATGACTGCAATTCATATAGGTAATTTGGGAAAATCTGAGAAAATATTATTTGCATAATAATTTGGAACACAGTGTATTTTCAGTTGTTTCACACTTTTTTGTTAAGTATATAATTCCACATGTGTTAATTCATAGTTTTGATGCCTTCAGTGTGAATGTTCCATTTTTATAGTCATGAAAATACAGAAAAATCTTTAAATTAGAAGGTGTGTCCAAACTTTTGGTCTGTACTGTATAATGGTCGTAAATAAAACCCACCTTGCTGCGGAGGTTGGCATCCTAAACCTGCGCAGTGGCAGGTTTATACACATTTTGTTATACACATTTTGGCCAACACTGATTACTGATTGTTCACCCTTCTCGACCCATGCTACAAGGAGAACTTTCCATTTTTCCTTACTACGTCGGAGAGGGCTAGTAAAATGGTGCAATACCAGAAGGCCCTAGTTGAACATTTAGTAAAAAAAAATCCCATTTAATGACGCTAATGGCAGAGGTCATAGATCCTTGGGCAACCAAGGAGGAGAGATGAGGGAGACACATACCAGGTCCAACAGAGGCAGGGGAAGACTATCAAATGTCTGGGACAGTTTCATTAGGCTCTTCCAGCGCCTAGGCTGTGATGTGCGGGGTAGCCTGACAAGGAGGGAAAAGTTTTTGAAGATGGTGAAGGAGTACCTAGCCAACTGTACCACCATCCTCCGTGATTCCACTGTGGTGTAAAACTATTGGGTATCCAAGCTGGACACGTGGCATGAACTGTCCCTCTATGCCTTGGAGTTTCTGGTTTGCCCTGCCGCTAGCGTTTTGTCAGAGCGGGTTTTTAGTGCCACGGGAGGCATAATAACTGATAGACAAATCCACCTGATTCAACTGAAAATGCTGACCGGCAGACTCTTATCAAAGTGAACAAAGCCTGGATTGTCCCAACTTTCACAACCCCACTGAATGACAGCAGTGGAACATAAAGCTAATTCAAATGAAGTGTCATCAGGTGGCCCTGACTCAAAATATTTATAGAGTCGTCAGGCGCCCCTCACTCAAAATCTTTATAGGGTCATGAGGCAGCCCTCATTCAAAATCTTTAAAGCGTCATCAGGCGACCCTCACTCTTAATTTTTACAAGGTTTGTGTGAGGCATACCTCTACAATTCTTTAACATACTGTTTTTCAGCTCTTGCACTTAGTGCATTTCCTTTACCAGTCTAGGAGTCCCACTCCTTAAAATGTGAAAAAATGTTTTCTGAAGTCCTCCTCTACATGTCTTCCAGGATGTATTGCAGGCCCTCCTTCTAATTTTTGGCAGCCCTTGCACTTAGTGCAAAGGCCTTACCAGTCTAGGAGTCCCACTACCTAACAAGTTTAACAGACTGTGTGTCAGACCTTCCTTTATGTCTAATACAGGGTGTATCGGAGTCCCTCTTCCTTCTAATTTTTGGCAGTTCTTGCATTGTTCTCATAGGCTTTATGAGTTTCAGAGTCCTTCCTTCATAAATTAAACAGGATGTGTCTGACCATGTCACACATACCACATTCCCAGAAAAGGTAGTAAAATATTAAAATTACATTTACCGGTGACTACCGGTGGGTGTTATTTTATTTTCCCCTCTACTATGTCATCTACTGTAGTCATAGGTGATGGGGAAATATGGTGAGAGATGGCCTGACTATTAAGAGGTGGAGGAGGCGTATTTTTTTGTTGTTTGTTTTTTTACTCTTTTTAATTTTGCCTTATATACAAGTCATTATGCAGCAAAGAATGTTTCCTAACATTTTTTCCTATAAAATCAATTTTAGCTTCAGTTTTGTATGTTTTATTGTCATTCCATAAAATTGATGTAATACTCTGACAACATTGTTCCTGGGAGTCAGAGATTCATCCAGGTGTCTTCTCCACGCTGTTCCCATTCCATTTGAGCACTGTTTACATCCATTTTAGCTATTTTCTTGCCCCTCAAGCCCTTTTGTTAGGGTCTTGCAGAAAAATGCTCGAGTTTCCCATTGACTTCCAATATACTCGTTACTCGAGTACCTGTCTGAGCGTCAACCTGCACGATTTGTGTACCGAGCACTCGAGCATTTTAGTGCTCGATTATCACTACACAATAGTTTGTAACTGGGCTCTGGCAGTTGAGGCACTATGATTTTCTATTACATCATGGTGACCACATGGCCACAGTGGCAGTGTGAGAGGATGACTAAAGCAGTGACAAGCACTATTGATGTGACATCACCACTGCAGCCAAAACACAGAGACTAGAGCAGCAGCTGGTAGCCGGTGCTGGACCCAGTAAGTTTATTAATTTAGGCATTTTTCTTTTCACAGTTTGGGTCCCTCTTTCATGAAAGTAAATAACCCCTTTAAGTTTGCTTGTGTATATTTCTAATATACTGACATACTGTGTAATTACTAAAAGTCTCTTTATGGAATTAAAAAAACCTATAAACTAATATAAACTAAAATAAAATTGAAGAATTGCACAAATACTTCTAAAACTAATTACATGTCATTAATTGAATTTTATTTCATGAAGGTTACATTTTAATATATTTTATTATTTTATTATGCGGTGATTAAACTTTATTATCAAAATGAGGGACATAATGTTACAAAATGTAATAATGTTTCTAAAGATTACCGTAATCAAGACGGTTTATGTCTTTTATAGGCCTGAGCCATGTTCTGCCATTGTTGGAAAGCAGGAAGGCAGAATGAGGTCTTTGTGAGTGCTTTAAAAGGCATAGGGTCTTTGAAATTATTATGCTAAAATTAGTATTTGAATTTGCCTTATTTCAAATTTTACCTCAGAATCAAAATAGTAAAGAAACAATGAAAAGATGAAAAACGGATTTGTCTTACTGAGGTAATATGGGTCTGACACAGAATGAAGCTCACAAAGCTGCTGTGCTATTCATGTTTCTTTTCTCAAATGTCTAGGTTTACTTGAGAGCCCTATAAAAGCCACTTCTTGCAATGTGTGCAAACTGACTTTTTTGTCATTGGTCTTTGTAGTTTGTTCCTTTACATAATTTCCCACTCTTAGTCCTCTTTCACATGTAGTAGTGGTGAAAGAGGTAGCTTTCCCCCTGGCGCAGAAAAGGGGTTAACAGCATGTTCCCAAAAGTTAGAACTCTCTTGGCTGCAGTTCGATCCAGCTAAGGGCTTAACTGGGATAGCCAGCCCAGTAGAGGGAGGGGGAACCCAGTGCTAATGTTGAGTACAAGAAGTGAGTAGCTCAGTTGTTGGCAGTATTTCAGAGAAAACTGACAGGCTCCATATACTGGCTGTTAGGTTAGACGTGGGCCTAGTATCCCAGATAGTGGTTCATCAAACAGAAGAAACTCTTCATAAGAGTCCCCATACTTGGCCTGGGAACCTCGAGAGAGTCGTTGGGGACCTAGGGGCGCATTCTATCTGCTGGCTTGCAGAAGAAGTTAGGACTCAAGGCTAGGATGTAGAGAGAACTTAGATCCGGATATACTGTCTTTGGTGAGAAAGATTCTCTAGGGCTAGAGAAAAAAGCAACATAGATGCTTCACCTAAATTGGGAACCAGGGCTGAAGTTGTATAAAGTACGTGTGGGAAAGATGACAACCCGTTGGGCCTTATCCTTTATACCTGCTTGTAAATATTGTAAATTCTACCAGTTACCAAGTAAAGTTCCAGTTATTGTTATGAATTTTGTGTCCTCTGAATTCATTGCTGTCCTGTTTCCAGAAGAGAAATTCCTGGAGTCAGAAGAGACTGGCTGGTCAGAAGTAAGTGGAAAACATCACATACGCTGCAGCATACCAGAGGGAGGACACACTCTCTTTGGAGGGTGTCAAAGCGAACATGGGCTACAGCTTGCCCACGTCTTCCTCACTGGGGCACCTAACACACACATCTGGATATTTCCGGTACTGGAAAAACCAGTACAGAAAATATCTGAGTCTGTGTGTACGTGTGTGCCGCCCATGTGCCGCATCAGTATTACACATACCGATACCTGGGAGTCAGCTGTACAGTTAGCGCTGTTCCCAAGTGCCAGGGTGCTGCAGGCATCTGCCTTTATTGTCCCCTGCTGGCGCTGCAATCAGCACCAGCAGGGGACAATGTTGAGAGTAGTATTCTGCTTCCGCTGTGTCCAAAACCTGTAAAAATAAGAATAAAATTAAAAAAATCCATATACTCACCTGTCCTAAGTGTCACCTGCTGTAATCTGTCTGACTGCTCATGCTGAGGAGCCAGGGTGAATGACTCGCTAGTGTCCTGTCACTCAGTGAGCTCACCACAGAGCAGGGGCCCGCTCGCTGCAGCAAGTCATTCACTCGAGCACCTCGGCGTCAGCAGTTAGATGGATTACAGCGGGAGACACCTTTGGACAGGTGAGTATAAGGATCTTTATTTTTACAGGTTTTGGATACAGCAGGAGCCGAATACTACTCTCAACATTATCCCTTGCTAGCGCTGATCGCAGCTCAGGCAGGGAATGATGAGGGTAGGGTTCAGCAACCGGTGCTTGGGAATATCACTAACTATACCGCTGATTCCCAAGCGCCGGTATGTGTGACACTGATGCGGCACATGGGCAACACACGGTTGCCACATGTATGCCACACATATCATACGCACGGACACATGTACACACGGACACGGATATCTCCGGTACTGTTTTTTCCAGTACCCGAAATATCCAGACTCGTGAAAGAGGCCTTAAAGTGATATTAAAGCGAACTTGTCAACAGGTTTTTAACATATGAGGTAAGACCACCACCTTTCAGCCCTGATATACGGCATTCTATAATGCTGTATGCATGCCCCCAACCCGGCCTGCAAGACAAAAAGGAGACGTTTTATTATACTCACCTGTGGGGCGGTCCGATCCGAGGGGCAATGCTCTTCTTAGTCCGGTGCCTCCAGACAGTGAGCATGCGCCGGAAAAGAGACCGGCACATGCGCACTGCATTACTTTATTCGGTTCTGGTCAGGGCAGAAAAGTACACCTGCGCAGGAATACGATGCCAGGGAGACTGTGTGGATGATGTGTGGGATGCGTCATTCACATGAAGCACAGGAGAAAGGTATCACAAGAAGAAGGGAGGCGCTGGACCAAGATGAGCGACGTACCAGACTGCCCCGCATGTGAGTATAATAAAACGTCTTTTTCTTGTCTTGCAGGCCGGGTTGAGGGCATGTATACAGCATTATAGATTGCTGTATATCAGGGCTGAAAGGTGATGGTCTTACCTCATATGGTAAAAACCAGGTGACAAGTTCCCTTTAAAGGTGATGAGTGCATTTCTAGTCTATAAACTGTACACTAATGAGGACCTTCATATTGGATGCTGACCACTTCCACCATGAATCTAGGTGAATCCACACTATATCTGGAATGAAACTATAACACAATGTAACATCTATGCTGTTACCTATTGACGCGCCCCTGGGCCTTCGTCGTGCAGCATCGCACGCACGGGGGAGGGCTTACCCGGAGCCGGATCCGATGGGAGTAGTAGTCTCGTGGCAGTGACCCGGTCCGTGCCCAGGGTGTCAAACTGAGTGGCGATATATAGCAGTAGATGTTAGAAATGTTCGACTACGCCACCCGTTGAATGCGGTCATGAGACCGCCGCTGCAGGGCAGACCGCTGAGGCCGGTGATATGGTTGTGCAGCGTAGATGGTATAACCCCCAACGGGAGGGGTATGGCCCCAGGGCAGCAGATGTGGATGATAGTGGTAGTGATGGTGCAGCAAGGAAGCTCAGAGACGTGTGGTGCAGTTTCAAGGCTTTTACTCACAGGTGTTGCTCCGGTCACTTCGGCCAAGAGTGACCACCCGAGCTGTGCTGCGTCCACCAGGTGCGGGACTCGGCCAACTCCCGGGCAGTTCCAGAGCGTGGTCCTGAGCTCCCCTCTCTTCCTTCCTACTGGCCGTCCTCACCAGGGACCCACCTATGTCCGGCTCCCTCGGGCCTTTTGGTGGCGAAACCTTTCCCGGCTTCCCTGACCCTATTCGTGGTCTGCCTTCCTGGTGGATATGGTGAGGGTCGTGCCAAAGCTTGACCACGACCTCCGGTTCCTGGCTGAGGATCATTAGCCTCCACCAGTTTGGGTTCCGGTACCCGTTTCCGCCAACCCTTCACCCTTTTCGTTCTCCTGTGGGATCTCAGGGTTCCCTCTCTCCTTGTGTCTCTGGGCCTCTCTTCTTCCTTCTCTCTGCTTCAGGCCTGGCCCTGGAGCTGGGCCCAGCCGGAGCCACAGCTCCCTGTCAGCCCTCTCTGGCTGAACTCTCTCTCAGCTTCTCCTCTGACTCAACCTAACCTGTCTCAAGATGGTGCCCACCTTTATACTCCCTCTATGTGTGAGCCCAGGTGACTAGCACCCAATGGGCTCCTACCTCTATGCCCAGAGTCCCTCCCTTATCTGCCCCTACACTACTGGGATGTTCCTCCCCCCCTCCCACTCCAGCCAGGGACAGACGCTGTCGTACCTGCACATCTAACTGGTGGGAGTACCGTAGTTCTGTCCCCCGGAAATGGGATGAGTGTAGTGCATGCAGCAATCTGAGCTCAGTCCCACACTCCATCTTTACCCGGGAGTGGAATACCACACCTCTGGTTCGAGGTGCAATACCCCTGTAGCAGCCGAGTCCTCGGGGTGCTACATTCCCCCCTGGTAAACCACAGCACGTCCTCGGGCTGGAAAAGAGTAAAACATACCAAAACATACAAACTTTTTAAAACATACACTAACAGGTAAAACATCATAAACATTATCAGCAAATATAACATGACAGGTAACTTCTTATATATTATTCTAGCAGTATAAACTTTTGATATAAAACTTTTTCATATATAATGTTCTTGATCTTCTGGCCACGGTGCAACTTGTGACCAGGTAAAGTGCCACAGTCACTGGAAGAAAAACAGCAGTTCTCCTATAAAACCGGTAGGGGGCGCCTTAGGAAGCGCAACTATTTACAGGGTATGGCCGCTCTCAGTCCTCAGCCAGTGGGGATAAGGGATGGCTGCTCACAGTCCTCAGCCTGATTAGGGATAGGGACACACAGATAAACAGTTCACACTAGTCCCAATGGGGACCACACTTAAATTGGCAGCATGATAAGTACCCCTACGGGTAACTATATACAGTTTCAGTTTATGCTACTTCCCTTCAGCAGCGGTGTCCTCTCCTTGTCTCCTCCTGAGGGTAATCTTCAGACCCCTCCGGGTCCTCTTGTTCCTCCTCATACCGCAGCTCTTCCTCCGTCAGCCGGTGCACATGAAGGGCGTATGGTCCTTTTGCACACTGATGCCGGGTGAAGGTGACCTCGTCACCCAGGTAAAGGTCACGTCCACGGTGTCCCTCTGGCAGATGGGACTCGACATCCCTGCGGGTAACAAAGACGTCGCCGGGGGTTCTGTGATCCCTGATAAAGCCCCAACCGTGCTCCAGTTGGAACTTGATTACAGTCCCGGTGGCGCGGGGACCGTGGGCTGCACGGGGGTTTCGCTGGGTCCGGCTTTTCTGCTCCGCACTTTGGACCTGCAGCCGCTCCTCGCGGACCCGCCTCTCTCGCCGTTCTTTGTTGAAGACCTCTAGTTGTTGTCGGCAGCACTCCGCACGCTGGGCTGCGGCCGCCCGGGTCTCTTGGGTGAACCCCATGAGGTTTTCACCGGTGGGGTCCCATGCGAACTGCGCCTCCTCCAACGGGAGTGGGGTGATCTTGGCGGGCGCCGGAGCCGGGATCAGGGGCTCACACAGGGGCCTTTCCTTCCGGAGTCGGGGACTGAGGTACTCCGGTGACCATTCAAAGGGCTGCCCATCCGGGCAAGTATGCTGTGCGAACAGGTCTTCACCTAAGGGCAGCACTGTGGAGGTCGAGGGCGCGGTGGTGGTAGCGGCGCCCGGATTCACCAGGCCTTGCGACCAGGCCGGTGGCACTCTGAAGGTGAAGGGCACTGTGGATACGGCGGCGCCCGGGGGTACTCGGGCTTGCGACCAGGACGGTGGCGTTTCCTGCTTGGCCGCGCTCTGGATTAAGGCGCGTGACGTCACAAGGGGCGTGGCCGCGGCTCCTGCCGCTTGAGGCCTAGTTTGGAGCGGTGGCGGTGCAGCAACGGGCACGGTAAGGGGGATTTTGGGCTCTGCGACGGGGAGCTGGGGCAGGCTCACGGCTACTAGGCCTGGGGTGGTGACGTCCCCTTTACCTGCTTCCATCTCTTCAGCTCCTTCCACGGCGTCGTCTCCGGCCTTCGTCCCTCCTGCACCATCCTCAGAGGCAGACAGACTCCTCGTCCCGGGTGGCGTCCTTTGCTGGCGGGTTCCAGCCTGCAGGGCCATTTCTCTGCTCCACTCGGCCAGCACTTCTTGCTGCACTCGGGCCATCTTCCGAGCCAAGCCCTCCAGCGCGGTCTGTGTATGCTCCCGATCTTTGGGGAGCTGTGCCAGGATCTCCACCAGGCCTTCTGGGGTGGCGGCCTGCAACAGGCTCCTGACCAGAGGGTCGGTGCTGCCTGACTCTCCCTCCATCTCCGGGTGCGATCTTTCCAGACTCCTCCAGGCTGCACCCATCCTCTCTCTTTTGTTCTTGATCCGCCCATACTGAGGGTGGTCCCGGGGCCACTTGGTGATTGTCAGTTCCAGGGGCAGACCCCTCGCTCTGATGGACATCTCTATCATTGCAGTCTCTGCTGGTGGGGGCGGTCTCCGCTTTTGGCGCTCTTCTGGGACCAGGCCCACGATGGGAGGTGGTCTCTTGCCACCCTCTGGCACGCCCATAATGACGTCCGCTCTGCCAGGGCGGGAAATCGTCTCAGATGGCGGGAATCGTCTCCTAATGGCGGGAAACTCCGTGGATGGCGGGAAAAGGCTGCAGATGGCGGGCAAGCGGCGGGAAACGACCCGAGATGGCGTCCGATGGCGGGGACCCTCTGGAATTGGCGGGAGACTTCTTCTTACGGTACATATAAGCTTTTCTTCAGGCACGCAGTACCCGGTAGTTGCGGGCACAAAATCCTGCCGACTACGCCAAAGTTGACGCGCCCCTGGGCCTTCGTCGTGCAGCATCGCACGCACGGGGGAGGGCTTACCCGGAGCCGGATCCGATGGGAGTAGTAGTCTCGTGGCGGTGACCCGGTCCGTGCCCAGGGTGTCAAACTGAGTGGCGATATATAGCAGTAGATGTTAGAAATGTTCGACTACGCCACCCGTTGAATGCGGTCATGAGACCGCCGCTGCAGGGCAGACCGCTGAGGCTGGTGATATGGTTGTGCAGCGTAGATGGTATAACCCCCAACGGGAGGGGTATGGCCCCAGGGCAGCAGATGTGGATGATAGTGGTAGTGATGGTGCAGCAAGGAAGCTCAGAGACGTGTGGTGCAGTTTCAAGGCTTTTACTCACAGGTGTTGCTCCGGTCACTTCGGCCAAGAGTGACCACCCGAGCCGTGCTGCGTCCACCAGGTGCGGGACTCGGCCAACTCCCGGGCAGTTCCAGAGCGTGGTCCTGAGCTACCCTCTCTTCCTTCCTACTGGCCGTCCTCACCAGGGACCCACCTATGTCCGGCTCCCTCGGGCCTTTTGGTGGCGAAACCTTTCCCGGCTTCCCTGACCCTATTCGTGGTCTGCCTTCCTGGTGGATATGGTGAGGGTCGTGCCAAAGCTTGACCACGACCTCCGGTTCCTGGCTGAGGATCATTAGCCTCCACCAGTTTGGGTTCCGGTACCTGTTTCCGCCAACCCTTCACCCTTTTCGTTCTCCTGTGGGATCTCAGGGTTCCCTCTCTCCTTGTGTCTCTGGGCCTCTCTTCTTCCTTCTCTCTGCTTCAGGCCTGGCCCTGGAGCTGGGCCCAGCCGGAGCCACAGCTCCCTGTCAACCCTCTCTGGCTGAACTCTCTCTCAGCTTCTCCTCTGACTCAACCTAACCTGTCTCAAGATGGTGCCCACCTTTATACTCCCTCTATGTGTGAGCCCAGGTGACTAGCACCCAATGGGCTCCTACCTCTATGCCCAGCGTCCCTCCCCTATCTGCCCCTACACTACTGGGATGTTCCTCCCCCCCTCCCACTCCAGCCAGGGACAGACGCTGTCGTACCTGCACATCTAACTGGTGGGAGTACCGTAGTTCTGTCCCCCGGAAATGGGATGAGTGTAGTGCATGCAGCAATCTGAGCTCAGTCCCACACTCCATCCTTACCCGGGAGTGGAATACCACACCTCTGGTTCGAGGTGCAATACCCCTGTAGCAGCCGAGTCCTCGGGGTGCTACACTATCACCGCTGTTTCTACTTAATTCGCTTGTCGCTGTTGCACCTTTGTTGCTGGACTATTGATGATGCTCAGCCAGAGAAGCCAAGGGATTAATTTCTGATTTATTTATATTACTCCTTTCTATAAGTCCTTTTCCTCTTCACAAATAATTCCAGAGTGTTGCATATGGATTTGATTGCAGATTTTCCCATGTATTTTTACTGTATTTCACTGTATGCAAAAGGTAAATTCCACACTGAAAATCTATAGCAACTCCTCACCAAAATGAACATGCTTATATTTCAGCAAAACATTTTTCACTATATGCAGATGGGTTCATTTATATTGTACTGTAAATTGCCACAAATTTGCTAGGTGGAATCTGCATCATAAGTAAATAACACCATAACCATACCGTTATTCTTAAATAACTTAAATTAACATTACATGTCAGGCGCTGGTGTATCGAGAGTGCTCAGGAACTGAGCCTGCTCCAAATGTAGTGGATTGCAGCTGTGTTATACAGCTGATACCTGTCTCCAACAGCAGTGATTTTAGCATTATTTAACCACTAAAATTCCAGACTGCTGAGACCCAACAACAATATTTCCCAAAAACGTCCCATATAATAACGACAACACAGATTTTAAACCAAAAAACTCCTTTTATTGGGTGGAGGTCGGTCACAGCCAAAAAGACGTGCTCAGCACGTAACTGGTATAAAACTCTATTAAGGCACTATTTGCCAACTGAAACAGGTAGGAATCCATATGCCACAGCCCGACTCCCGGCGCAAGTCAGACTTCGTACCAGAGAAAAACATACAGATAGGGCAAATGACCGATGCTGTGACTTAATAACAAAACAACCAATACTACCAATTAAAACACACTGTACATAGCAAAAGGGGAGGGAGGGTGGGAAACTCAGCCTCCGGGTCCCACGCTTGTGAGGAGAGAGGCAAGAAGAAGCAGGGTCTAGATTTATAAAGGGGAGAAGAGGGAGGAAGAATAAAGGGTATTGGGTGACAGCCAGGAGGGGAGGAGAGAGAACATGGGACACATCATTTTAACCCCTTAAGCGTGGCACAGCAGTCAGGGGCATTCAATTGAAGATTGACGTGCCCTGCAGACTGCGGAGACCCAACAACAATTTTTCCCAAAAACGTCCCATGTAATAACGACAACACACAGATTTTAAACCAAAAAACTCCTTTTATTGGGTGGAGGTCGGTCACAGCCAAAAAGATGTGTTCTATTGGCCAACTGAAACAGGTACGAATCCAGGTGCCACAGCCGGACTCCCGGTGCAAGTCAGACTTCGAACCAGAGAAAAACATACAGTTAGGGCAAAGGACTGCCAAGAAGGAGCAAAATACTGCGCTCCGACCCCCACCCGTTTGGAACAAGGCCTGCTCTATTCCATCCTGGAGACTGGAGAGAAAAATAACCAGCCCAATCTCCGTCAGGTGGACACCATCGGGTAGCATATAACCAGCCCAATCTCCGTCAGGTGGACACCATCGGGTAGCATAAGGCTGGAATTGTCTTCCTCAATTTGGCGATGCCTGATGACCACTCTGGCCTTAAAACGAATAAAGCGGGACAAGCGGGCATTAAGTGTGCGTCGCGAACGCTCAACTGCCACCGCATCTCTCACGCCCTGCCATGCAACGCGTGGAATTACCTCTGATCAAACCAGAGTAAGCATTGGAAAAAAGCTGTGGAATTTCTCCATGTTGGAATGCATAATTGTGAGGAGTTCCGCAAGTCGAAAGGAGCAGAGATCATTCCCGCCCGCATGCAGGACGAGAATTACGGGAGAGGAAGCGGTCTGAGCTATCTGCACAACCTCAGGAAGAACCTGAGGCCAGGTCAAGCCTCTTATTCCTCTACAAAAAACATTGATGCCGTGGAACCCAAGACCTCTTCCACCTGGCCGACGTTCTGCTCTCTGGGATGTCCAGAAGATATAAGAGTGGCCGAGTATCCACATTGTGGGTTTTACACCACCTATAAAGATATAATAAAGTTAGTGAAGCAATAAATTCAGTCTGATGTATCTTGCAAAACAGGAGGAACGTCATCTACCAATGCGCTGGATCTCTGAGTTGGGCAATCCCGCATGGGCTGCTTCTGTAGCAACTCCTATCCTAAAGGAGTGCATACCAAATTCCTTGGCAGGAAGGCCTAAGAAAGCTAAGCATTTCTGAAAAAGGAAATTGAAATTGAAAAACCGTAAGAGGAGAACCATCCTCATGTGAGAAAAAGGAGTCCCCAGATCGCCGGAACGATAAATAATTATTGACAAGGGTTACAGGACAAATCGGACCGGGGATGGCAAGAAGGGGAACCCATGAACCAATACCAGACGGGTCAGTTTTTGATTTCCGAATGCGGATGCGGAGACCTAGATCACAGGGGGTGACATCATCATGCTGAAGTCCTCCTGAAGTGCGCTTAGATGAGGACACCAAGTCAATAATGGGCAAGCACCAAAAACCGCGAGACCAAAAGCAGCTGAGAGGAGAGCAGTCTCGAAAGGAGAAGAGCAGACGGAGGGGGTGGAATTGATTAGGCGTGTAAGTAAACTGAAAGAAATGGGCCGTCTGCTCTCGTGACGAATGTGCTCCCTCCTCCAACCCCTAATAGCCTGGTGGATGATGAAAACCTTAGTAACATCATTCCAACCTAAGAGGCGAAAATAAAAACCGACACCAGATAGGCAGTTCTGTGCAACAGCTCCTGAAACACCCACGCTGCGCAATTAAAGTAAATATTCGACAGTGACCTCCAGACGGGCAGCGCTGGATGCCGCTACTGATCTATCCCCAACTAGATTATGCCACTCATTCCATGCCTCATCGTAAGAGGGCCACGTAGACGGGGCCACTGAAGATCCCACCAACTCCATCAATTCTTCTCTACCACCTCCCACTTGTGGGATGGGCATGGATTTCCCTCCACTTTGGCCGCGGGGAAAACTTCCCAGAATTTCTTCTAATCGAAACGAGAAAGGGAATCAGCAATGACGTTATTTGTACCCGGAACATGGCGTGCTCTAAACCAGATGTTAAAACTTAAGCATTTTAATACCAGGAATCTGAGTAATTTGATAAACAGGGAAGACGAGGATGACAGGTGATTTATGGCATGTACGACACTCATATTGTCAGACCAAAAACAAATTTGTTTATCCCTGAGGGACGGGCCCCATAAAGAAATGGCTGTGACGATAGGAAATAACTCTAACAGAGTAAAGTTTTTGACCCAGCCCTCAGTGCGCCAAGATTCCGGCCAAGGTTCAGCACACCATTGGTCGCCAAGGATGATACCGAAGCCAGTGGATCCGGCGGCATCGGAAAAAACAGAGAGATCCTCATTAGTCAATTCCGATGACTGATAGCATGTATGTCCATTATAGGATTTTTGTGGTTTAATGTCCGACTACGCCACTCGTGGATTGCGGTCAGGGTGTACCGCCGCTGCGAGGCAGTCCGCTGAGGCTGGTGTGGTGTGCACAACTAAAGATGGGATAACTCCCCACGGGAAGAGTATGGCCTCAGGGCAGGGAATGTGGATGATGGGAGTGATGGTGCGCGGGCGTCCCAGTACTAGTAGTGCTGTATGCGGTGAGAAAGCAGGAACGACTCAGTGTCTTTGCAGTGCAGTTCAGGGTCTTTACTGATGATATTAAGGCAGACCCTCCCGGTAGTACTGGCTAGCATACGGGGCCTGGTCAGTCTGTGAGCAAGCAGAAGTTCCCCTGGCCAGGTGGAGTTGTAGGCCTCCCCGTCTATCTGCACTCTCCCTGGCTTCCTTGCTGTAAGCGAGTGGAAGTAGCCCACGTCCCTGAGTATACCGTGTGGTGCTCACCCATATGGCTGGTGACTTGGGGCCTTCTGATAGCCTCCGCTCCTCGATGGTGGTGCTGGTCCCTTCCTTGTGACTGAGCCTCCGGGCTTCTATGGCCAGAGGACCTGGAATCCCCTGCCGGCTGGTTTCTGCTGCTGGACTTAGAGGGTCCCACAGCCTCGGACTCCGTTGTCCGGTCGTAGTCTCTTCAGCCAGGAAGAGCAATATCTGCTTCCAGTCCCTGGCACTGAGCTCCTCCTCCTACAGAGCTTCTAGCTGTTTCTTGCCCTGTGTCTGGAACTTCACTCCAGGCTCTGTCTAACTAACCCCGCCCCAGATCCAGTTTATATAGGGCAGATTCCTCCCCTATCTGGCCTGGGACAGGAGGTGTTGCATGTTTAAGGGCTCCTGACTAGGAAACCTCCCACCTGCTCTCAGACGTAATATTTCTATTACTGTGGTAACCAGACCCCTGGGGTGCCACATTCCCCCCTAGTAAATTTTAGTACTCCGGGACTAATCACATTTTTAAGAAAACACAAATACAGGGTATAACAGTAGCATAACATATGTACAAGAAGTTTTAGTCTTTAGAGGTCACAGCGTATCCGTAACTGGGTGTCCATGTCACCCAACAAGGTGAAGTCTTGGAACAGAGTAGGGGACCTGTCCAAAGCAAACCCTAAACGTTGTCCCTGGGTGTGGCTGCAAGGCTGAGGCTAGCTACTTTGGGCCACAAGGAGGCCACGCCAGACAGCTTTTTCTCTTCCGCGGCCATCTTCGCAAGAGGCACCAAGGTGCAACTATCTACAATGTAGTTCCGGTTACTCAGCGTCCATAATCTGTCAGTCCAAATAAACCAGCAGGGTAACTAGAGAAACATAATCAATGAACAGGCAACAAAAACATAAACCTTTTTCAGCATTTACGTATGTACAGGTAAATATATACTTGGCATTAGACTCTCCAGCGAGCGGGCATCTGTCCTCTAGTGCTCCTGGTGGACCTACGTAACCCACTATCTGGTTCTGCACTACAGGGTGTAGAAGGTGTTGCGGGTAGGCCTGGCAGCTTTCTGCGTACTCTTTGGGTTACTAGGGGCACGGCAGGCTCACTACTAGCAGAGGGTTGATTCTCCTGGGCTTCTGGTATGGATTCTTCTGCCTCCTTGGCCGGCTGCTTTTCTGACACTACCTGTTCTTCTGCAGGCCCTTGAGGGGCTGGCTGGAAAAAGGTGAGGACGGTTTCCACGACTGCGTTGTTGATTTGAGTCCAGGACCGGGGAAAGTCTCCGAGTACGGTACTGATCATTTCTTCCCTTTCCTCTACGGGTTGAGGGTTCTCTTGATCTTCGTCAGGGCTTTGCAGCTGCTCGGGACACTTTTTCAGGTGGTCTCTGGAGACAATGGCTGTGGTTTCTCCTCCATCCTTACTGATTACACAGACTTTTGGGTTATCATGACTTGAAGGCAGTACTGTGTAGGGGTCCTTTTCCCACTGGTCGTCCAACTTGTGGAGCCGCCTTTTTCTCTTCAAGACCTGCTCTCCAGGTACCAGGGGAACAGCGGAAGCATGCTGGTCATAAGTCTTCTCTTGCCTTTCTCTTGCTTGAGACAGACTTCGCTCGACGCTCTCCTGTACTTTCCGATACTGCTGCTGCCATTCTGTATCCCAGTCTGCCTCGGGTGAGGTGTCCTCAGGTGTCAGGACTCCCATATCCAGGTCAATAGGCAGCTTACCAGGTCTTGCTCTCATTAGGTAAGCCGGGGTACAGTTGGTGGAACCTACGGGGATGTGATTATACAAGTCCACCAGATCAGGCAGTTTTTCAGGCCACAGACTGCGTTCTTCCAGGGGCAACGTTTTTAGCAAGTCTATCACCACCTGGTTCAATTTCTAACATAGCCAGCTGGTCTGAGGGTGATAGGGCGTTGTTCTTATCTTCCTGCAGCCATACAGATTGCAGAACTCTTGGAAGACCTCCGCTTCGAAGGCTGGCCCTTGATCAGTCAACACTTGCTCCGGATACCCGTGTGGACGGCAGAAGTGCTGCTGGAAGGCTCTAGCTGCTGTTTGAGCCGTTAAGTCCTTGACAGGTACCACCACCAGGAACTGGGAGTAGTGATCTACGATGGTGAGGGCGTAGACGTACCCAGATTTGCTTGGAGCCAGTTTCACATGGTCCAGGGCTACCAGTTCCAGTGGCTGTCTGGTGATGATGGGCTGCAGGGGAGTCTTCTGGCTGGCGCGGTCCTTCCTTCTTAGGTTGCACGGGCCACAGTCTCTACACTACCTCTCGATGGCTCCTCTCATTCCTACCCAGTAGAACCATCCACGCAACAGGAACTCCAGCTTCTTCCATCCGAAGTGTCCTGCTCCATCATGGTATGCCTCCAAAACCATAGCCGCGTCTCGTCTTGGGACCACTACCTGCCAGGTCAGCTCATGTGTTCTTGAGTTCACCATTCTCCGGCACAGCTTCTCCTTGTAAAGAAACAGTCTACTTTTCTCCTTCCACAGTTGCTTGGTCTCCTCCGGAGCGTCTGGGTCAAGATGGGCATCAGCCTGTGTCAGCATTTCCTTCACCAGACAGACTGCGGGATCACTGTCTTGTGTCTCCGCCCAGCTGTAGTGGGGTAAGGGATTGAACGTGGCAGAGCGCCTGTCCCTTACACGGTGGGAATACAGGGTAATCCCATGACGGTGGAACGCAGGGAGTTCGACCTCTTCCAGTTCTTCTGGATCTTCCCCTACGTCCGGTAAGTTTGGCATTCTGGACAGGGCATCCACGTTGGCATTTGAGCGTCCCGCCCGGTATTTGATGGTGAATTCATAGTTGGACAGGCGGGCCATCCATCTCTGCTCCAGGGCACCAAGTCTTGCAGTGTCCAGGTGTGTCAACGGGTTGTTATCCGTGTACACGGTGAACTTGGAAGAGGCAAGGTAATGCTTGAAACGTTCGGTCACTGCCCACACCACTGCCAGGAACTCTAGCTTGAATGAGCTATAATTCTCAGGGTTCCTCTCTGTGGGCCATAGTTTTCGGCTGGCGTAAGCGATTACTCGTTCTTTCCCCTGCTGGATCTGGGACAGTACGGCTCCTAGCCCGATGTTGCTCGCGTCCGTGTGGAGGATAAAGGGCTGGCTGTAGTCAGGGTACGCCAGGATTTCATCCCCTGTGAGGGCCATCTTCAGCTGGCGGAAGGACTCTTCTTCCAGCTTTTCCCACCTGAAGGGCGGCTTCTGGTTTTTGGCCTTCCTGGATTGACCTATCAGGAGGTCCTGCATAGGAGCTGCCATTTTGGTGAAACCGAGAATGAATCTTCGGTAGTAGCCTACCAACCCGAGAAACTGCCGCACTTCCTTTATGCTGGAGGGTCTTGGCCAGTCTTTAATCATGGTGATCTTATCGGGGTCGGGAGCCACTCCGTCAGCACTCACCACGTGTCCCAGGTACTGCACCTTTGGTTTCAACAGGTGACACTTGGAGGGTTTCACCTTTAGGCCGTAGCTTGCCAGGGCGTCAAACACTTCTGCCAGGTGTTTCAAATGGTCCTCATAGGTTTTGGAATAAATGATGACATCGTCCAGGTATAACAGGGCCATCTCGAAATTCCGGTGTCCCAGACAGCATTCCATCAACCGCTGGAAGGTTCCTGGTGCGTTGCAGAGCCCGAACGGCATACAGTTGAATTCGCTCAGACCCATCGGGGTGGTGAATGCAGTCTTCTCCTTGTCTGCCTCTGCTGCAGGAACCTGCCAGTACCCGCTAGTAAGATCAAAAGTGGAGAAGAAGTTAGCAGATTTTAATGCAGCTAAAGATTCTTCTATTGTAGGTAACGGGTACGCATCTTTGTGTGTGATACGGTTGACCTTTCTGTAGTCTACACACATTCTCATTGTGTTGTCCTTATTTTTCACTAGAACTAGTGGAGCTGCCCAGGGGCTACAGCTGTCCCTGATTACCCCAGCCTCCTTCATGTCCCGCAACATCCCCTTTGCATGCTGATAGTGTGCAGGGGGTACAGGTTGGTATCTTTCCTTTATGGGCGGATGGTCTCCTGTGGGGATGTGATGTTCTACCCCCTTTACTCGCCCGAAGTCTAGCGGGTGTTTACTAAAGACTCTTTCATACTCCTGAACCACCCGGTAGACTCCCTGTTTTTGGTGTGAGGGAGTGGAGTCAGTACCCAAATGCAGTTGCTGACACCAGTCCTCCATTTGTTTCTTAGAGCCGTTACCTTCCTCTGGTTGAGATGGAGGCAAGGGTTCTATGGCCTTTACAGAATTTTGGTTTATGGTGAACAATTTGGCTAGCGTGGCATACCGGGGCAGGTGTACTTCTCTCTCCCCGATATTTACGATGCGGACAGGTACCCTCCCATGGCGTACATCGACCTCTCCCCGTGCTGTCAAAATGGTGGGCCTACTGTCTGAGTAGACGGGCTCTACCATTGCTTGGTAGTCTCTACCTCTTAGACCAATAGCTGCCCGGCACCATATCATCATCTCACTTTTCGGGGGCATGGCAATAGGGAACGGGTCACACATTCTCACGCTATCAATCTCACCACCAGATAATTCCACCTGTTGCCGTTTCATCAGTGCCCAGATTTCTTTTTGGAGGACACACTGCTGGCTGGAACTGGCATTCTTGGCAACCTGCTGTAAAATGAGAATCACCTCTGCAAGACAATTTTCAATCACGTTAGTTCCCAAGGTTATTCTAGGGTGACTCTCATGACGGTCAATGTCCACAATAATCAGTCCTTGTGCCGCCAGTTTGACCTTACCGGCACGGGCTGACCATTGCTGGCGATGATACTCAGGTCGTCATCTGGGTAGCGGGTTATGTCCGAGTCATTCCAGTACCGCTTAAAGAGCACGTACGGGATGGTAGTCACCTGTGACCCAGTGTCTAGTAGGGCACTCATAGGAATGCCATCCAGTACCACAGGCAAGACCGGACGTCCCCCAACGTATTTATCATGCCAGTTCGATGGGCCTGATGATCTTATGCCTGGGGGTTGGCCCTCTGCCCCAGGTTGTGCCCGTTTAAATTACAGTACCTTGCCATATGTCCGGGTTGATTGCAGCGGCGGCAGATGGGTTGTCCGTCCTCGTTGTATCTGTCGCTGGGTCTTCCTCTGGACGATGGGATCCTCCTCTGTCGGTGCCACGGGACGTCCTCCGGACTGGTGGCCAGCTTGATCCTTCCTAGAGGAGAGACCTGTAAAGACTGCACAGTTCGGGTTAGCGTGGCTACGCTTTTAGTTAGCTCTTGGACCTGATGGTGCAGGTCTGTAGCCGGGTTGTCGTCCAAAGCCTGCGCACCAGCTCCTACAGGCTCGGCAGACAAGGGCGTCGCCTCTTGATGATAGATAATAGCAGGGCGCCAGTGGGTTACAGCGCTACCCGGTACCGGTTCTCGGAGCACCCGGATGGCCCTGTCCTTGAACTTTGCAAAGTCTAAACCAGGGTTCTGCAAGGCCATTGCACGCAACTGGGTTCGGTGGGCGTTTGACAGCAGACCCTCAATGAATTGCTCAGTTAACAGTTCATCTGCATTCCGCACACTGTCAGGGTCTGTCTGTTTAATGGCTCCCAGGGCCTCTTGCAAACTCAAAGCATAGTCTCTTATACTATCTTGGGCCCGCTGCTTGCACCCATAAAATCTCATTTTGATCTCGGCTGAGGTGCGGGTATCAAAAGTGTCCTTCAGATGGGCCAAGATCTCCTTTACGGTCTCCTTGTCCCGGACTGACCAGGACTTTACTTCACGCTGGGCTGCGCCGGTTAGCTGGCCTATCAATATGCTCACTTTCTGGCCCTCCGTCAGGGGGTATACCTTAAATAGGCTGTACAGTCTCTCTTTAAAGTCGCTTAGGGTATGCGACTCCCCTGAGTATTGGGGCAGCCAGGCCGCTCCGGGGATGTAAGGCATTGTAAATGGCATTACTGCGGCAGTGGCCGCGCTGGTGGTAGAGGGTTCCTCCGTGTCCGTCATCTTCCTCCCCCCTAGTTAAGTGTGGCCTACCTTCCGACGATCCTCTTCTCTAGGCCGCGGCTCCGCTGGTGCTGCTCCGGACGAGGACCTTGCGTCGCGTCCTGGTGACGTCAGCGTCGCTCTCTCTCCCTTCCAGGACCTTGCGCAGCGTCGGTGCATGGGGCGGAGCTTCGGGTCTCGCACGCTTTCAGCATCCACGCCCCTCTTCTTCCCGCGCGGCGTCCCGAAGATGGCGTCCGATGGCGGGAAAACGACTGAAGATGGCGGGAAACGGCCCCGGATGGCGGGAACCTTCACCACGGCAGGTATGACAGTCTTTTGAAGTACTCGGTGGTTGTGGGCACGAAATCCTGCCGACTACGCCAAAGTTGATGCGCCCCCTGGGCCGAGTGTACAAGCGTGTGGGTTACCCGGAGCCGGGTCTCTGGTGGTTGTAGTTTCCGTGGCGGTGACCCGGTCCCGTGGCTCAGGGTGGTCAAACCAGTGGCAGTCTTTATAGGGTTTTTGTGGTTTAATGTCCGACTACGCCACCCGTGGATTGCGGTCAGGGTGTACCGCCGCTGCGAGGCAGTCCGCTGAGGCTGGTGTGGTGTGCGCAGCTAAAGATGGGATAACTCCCTGCAGGAAGAGTATGGCCTCAGGGCAGGGAATGTGGATGATGGGAGTGATGGTGCGCGGGCGTCCCAGTACTAGTAGTGCTATATGCAGTGAGAAAGCAGGAACAACTCAGAGTCTTTGCAGTGAAGTTCAGGGTCTTTACTGATGATATTAAGGCAGACCCTCCCGGGAGTACTGGCTAGCATAAGGGGCCTGGTCAGTCTGTGAGCAAGCAGGAGTTCCCCTGGCCAGGTGGAGTTGTAGGCCTCCCCGTCTATCTGCACTCTTCCTGGCTACCTTGCTGTAAGCGAGTGGAAGTAGCCCACGTCCCTGAGTATACCGTGTGGTGCTCACCCGTATGGCTGGTGACTTGGGGCCTTCTGATAGCCTCCTCTTCTCGATGGCGGTGCTGGTCCCTTCCTTGTGACTGAGCCTCCGGGCTTCTATGGCCAGAGGACCTGGAATCCCCTGCCGGCTGGTTTCTGCTGCTGGACTTAGAGGTTCCCACAGCCTCGGACTCCGTTGTCCGGTCGTAGTCTCTTCAGCCAGGACGATCAATATCTGCTTCCAGTCCCTGGCACTCAGCTCCTGCTCCTACAGAGCTCCTAGCTGTTTCTCGCCCTGTGTCTGGAACTTCACTCCAGGCTCTGTCTAACTAACCCCGCCCCAGATCCAGTTTATATAGGGCAGATTCCTCCCCTATCTGGCCTGGGACAGGAGGTGTTGCATGTTTAAGGGCTCCTGACCAGGAAACCTCCCACCAGCTCTCAGACGTAATGTTTCTATTACTGTGGTAACCAGACCCCTGGGGTGCCACACATGCAGAAACACACAAGAATTGGTCATGTCCGTATTTTTTCTGCGAGTAAAATCTGCGCAGAAAAAATCCTGACCATGTGCACAGAACTTGCAGAATGTCATAGGAAGTCATGGAATAAGGTATGCAATGCGTTTCTGGAGCATTTACGCGCTGCAAATACACACCAAAAAACGCACCAAAAACGCATCGTGGGCACACAGCCTAAATGTCTATCTATCTATTGTAATAATCAAATTGCTTTTCTAATACACTTTAATTAAAAAGTCCCTACTATTTGCCCATCACTCCTTCCATGAGATAATACTCGCTGTGGGTTATTGATGATTGTTAATTTTGTAAACTGTGGAATGGGCTGCGGACCCCAGGATACAGCAAAGCCGTGGACAAGGAAAGCAGTAAACACTAAACTTGTCAAATGAGCTTTTACTGTTAAACTTAGACTGAGTGCGCTTCCACCAACCAACAAAATATAACAGGTTAATTCACACACACCCAGTCAGAACTGACCAGGATCAGTGTGCTGCGTCGCTCAGTAGGCACGAGAATGATGACTACGTTTACTACAATTTACCTAGTTGTGCACCCGCCTAGTGTGGCTACCAAGCATTTACCTGGAAAATGGGAACAATCAAATAAATGCCAGGGGTGGCCTAGGTGATGCAGCACAGCAGCTTACAAACTTAACAAAATTACTCTAAACCCACTAGGTAGAACCCAGTTATTGAATTGTACACCGTCATGTTCACTTTAAGGACTATGTGAGTGCAATGGGCCACTTCTCGGGACACCTCTGTATACTTTGATAGATTCCCCATTAATGCTTTAGTCTCTGTAAGTCACTAGTGGTTCAGCAAGTTGAGTCTGATGGGCACTGATGCATTCAAGTGCCTGTATCTGCCTGTCTGAGTTTGCCGCCAAACTAACTGTGCGTGCATTGACATTCCCACAGTAATCCTCGTGGTAGGCCTGTGCTTGGGAGTTACCGACCTGTGTATGGTCGCTGTGTTGAGATGAGCTCGCCTGGAAGGCAACTGTTTGACCAAGGCATGCCAAGTCTCTAACCAGTGCGTGGTACCACAGGTGACTTGCTGGAGGGCTCTCCAGGTGTGCCAGGGATGTCAGATCCTGTGGATTTCAGCTCCACTACTTTCTGTATACGTCGTGACTCCAAACTTTTTTCCCTGCTGGTGAAACTATAACAGGACGGTATCCTCTGGTACCGGGTGCAATCTTTCTCCCCCCTGGAATACCTGGCTCCGTGGATGGCTCTCAACGGAGGTGTCACACATCCTCCTTTCAGCTCTTACCTCACTCTCCCAAGATGGCCACTGAACTGACCTCTTCCTGTCAGGCACTTCCTCCCAATTGCTTGCACTGCCCCCTGGCCTGGGGTTCCATCTGGTTCTGTCCAAATTGCAGTTCAATCCCGCAGAACAGAGTCCATTTAACATAACACAGGTCTCTGCCAACAGAATAGCTGTTTCTATATCTCCTTACAGAACTGGGTAACTGTCTCTAAATGAAAATCCTGCATAAACCCGTTTAAGCCAGAGTCATACAGAAATTACAGAGGAAACAGTGGCCTACTGTAGCCAGTGATTAGTACTGCATGCAAGAATATTCGCAATGTCCATGTACATTACTAATAAAATAGAACAGGAGCTGCCAATTACATGTAAACGGTTAATGGTAAGTGACGGTCAGCAGCATATTCCCCATCACTTCACAATTTCACCATACTGCAATACTAAAGCATAAGTATTGTAAGGTGGCTAATGGTCGCATAGTTGATGGGAGGTATGTATCACAGAGATGGCAGGTCTCTGTGATGTAACTCGGAGTACATACACTAAGAGGTCTAATTGTTGCACCTGGGAGACGGGTTATGGGGTGCTAGGAGAGATGGGCGGGTCCAGCAACCCACATACCTCACCTCTGGGTGTGGTTAAGCAGCCTATATAATGGAGGCTGTTGTTTGGCACATGGGCTGTGTGTCTGGAGGGAAAAGACCTCCTATGTGTGGTTGCCTCCAGACTGGGCCATGTACTGGATGCCTGCCAGCCTGTGTGACCACAGTGCTGGCTAACCAGAGTTTTGCTAAATGGACTGTTTTCTTTGTTTTTTTTTGCCTTCACTAAAGGCTGTTTGTTTGCACTTTTGCTTCTGCATGGTTTATGAAGCAAATAAACCGTTATGGACACTTAAAGGAATATGCCTCCTGTTTTCCTCCCATCGCACCCAAGTAAGTACGATCTCTACAATTGGTATTAGACGTGCGGGCAGCATTCCCAGCAGACACGTGTGACTGCTGTAAGGAGACCCGCATGTCCTGGGTGAAGTCTGCCATAAGCCAGAAAGTGACACCGGACAAGATGGAGGACCTGCTCAAGCATCTGTTGCAGGTGTAGCAAACGCAGCATCAACAGCAGATGGCGCAACAGGAGACCACCAAATTGCTTATGCAGCAGATCCAGCTCCAGCAGCAGGCCCAACAGGACCAGTGCCGACAACAACAGCAGCAGATCGATTTGCTAACAGAGGTGATCCGTGGCTCGGCAACAGCTCTGATGACAAGGTCAGTGGGCGATTTTTTCCATCCGGAAGGCTGTAAGGGGAGCCCTGCAGAAAATGACCCCAGGGAATGATATAGAGGCCTTTCTGATGGTGTTTGAAAGGGTCGCTGAGAGAGACTTCCACCAAAGCAGTGGGCAGAGGTGCTGGCGCCATACCTGACGGGGGAGCCCCAGAAAGCATACTATGACCTAGCTTTGCAAGACGCTAAGGAGTATGGCAAGCTGAAGACCAAGATTCTGGCGTGCTTAGGGGTGACAATGATTGTCAGGGCACAGCGGGTCCATCGCTGGGCGTATCACCGGGACAAACCTCCTCGCTCCCAAATGTTTGACCTTTTGCACCTGGTCCAAAAATGGCTGCAGCTGGAATCCTCTACACCTGCGCAGATGGTAGAGCGAGTGGTAATGGACCAATTTGTGAATTCCCTGCCAAGGCCAATACAGACTCGGGTTGCCCAAGGTGATCCCCGGAATGCAGATGAACTGATTGGACTGGTCGAGAGATATCAGGGGATTGAGGGTTCCTTGGGAAGGCAGCCCACTCTATACTGGGGGTCCCAACAGGGGGCGGAGGGTCAAAAGGGGGTGGGGCGTCCATGGTCCAAAGGGGCGGGGTAGGTGGTGCCCAAGATCCCTACGGGTGATATTATTTTCTGGAGATGCTACGGCCCAGGTCATATTGCTGCCTGTTGTCCACTGACCCCTGAGCAGATGGACTGTAGCATAAGAAGCCGCTGCTTGTATTATGCGTATCTGGCCTGCAGTGTGAACAGTCCACCCAGCGAGGGGCCACAAGCGTGTCCCGTGAAAGTGAATGGGCTGCAGGTAACGGCGCTGCTAGACTCCGTGAGTCTGGTAACCCTTGTGAGGGCCACTCTTCCTCTCCGACTGATCCCAGGGAAAAATGTCGGCATACAGTGCATTCATGGCGATGCTAAGGACTATCCCATGGCTAGAGTGGACATTGAAACAGCCCACGGCACTGAGTCCCATGAGGTCGGCATCATTCAGGACTTGCTGCACCCCGTCATTATAGGCCATGACTTTTGTTTGTTTTGGGATCTGTGGGGAAAGGTTTCCGGGTTCCCTGACTTAGATAAGAAACCAGTTAACCCTGATGAGGTATCACCACACCCAGAGTGAGACGGGTTTCCTTTTTGTGTGCTTGTGGGGGATGAGGAGGTAGTGCCCCCTGAGTCTGACATTCCGGAGTTAGGGGTGACCAGAGAGAATTTTGGGTCTGCCCAACATAGGGACCTAACTCTGAAGGAAGCTTTCAATAATGTCAAGGTCATAAATGGGGTGGCACAGGAGCCAGGGGCTGACACAAGGATTCCCTATTTTATGATAAGTGGGGAGTTGTTGTACCGTGCCACGAAAGTGAGGGAAGAGCTGGTGGAACAGTTAATAGTGCCAGGTCCCTATGGACGGAAGGTGTTGGACATGGCACATTTGCATATCTTGGGGGGACATCTAGGGGTGGAAAAAATGCAGGTACGGATTATGCAGAGATTTTATTGGCCCGGGTGTCACCGGGAAATATTAAAGTATTGCAGGTCCTGCCCTACATGCCAGTTAACCGCCCTCACCTCTCACTTTCGAAGTCACCTCGTGCCATTGCCCATTATTGAAGTGCCGTTTGAGAGAATTGCCATGGACTTGGTCGGTCGCCTGGTTAAATCTGCTCGTGGGCATCAATATATCTTGGTCATCCTAGACTATGCCACATGCTATCCTGAGGCAATTCCCCTGAGAAACTCCTCTGCAAAGAGTATAGTCCACATATTTTCCCGGACAGGTTTAGCAAAGGACATCCTGACAGACCAGGGAACACCTTTTATGAGTAAGGTGATGAGGGAGTTATGCAAGGTCTTGTAAATCTCCCAACTGAGGACTTCAGTGTACTATCCTAAGACAGATGGCCTTGTGGAAAGGTTCAATAAAATGCTAAAGAGTATGCTGAGGAAGGCCATAGAAAAGGATAGTAGAGAATGGGACTGTCTCCTCCTGTATTTGTTGTTCTCCATCCGAGAGGTTCCCCAGGCCTCTACGGGGTTCTCACCATTTGAACCTCCGTATGGCCGACATCCGCGAGGTCTCCTGGATATTAACAAGGAAACCTGGGAAGCTGAAGTCACGCCCCACATGAGCATCATTGAGCGTCATCGAGGAGATGCCCATCGTAAAAGGACATCTCCTCTAAGCGCAAGAAGCTCAGGCCAGGGTCTACAACCGGTCAGCCAGAGTGAGGCAGTTCAATCTGGGAGACCGAGTCCTTGTGTTAATCCCTACTGTGGAGAGCAAGTTCTTGGCCAAATGGTAAGGGCCATATGAGGTGGTGGAGAAGCTTGTTGAGGTGAACTATAAGATTCATCAACCAGAAAGACGGAAACCATACCAGATATACCACATTAACCTCATCAAGCTGTGGCAAGACAGGGATCCTGTGGAAGCTCCATGCTTGCTGGGCAAGCCAGAAGGTGACGGTGGAGTCGCAATAGCAGAAACGCTAATGAAGGCCCAGAAACAGCAGTGGCGGGAGTTACTGCAGAAGAACTGGGATCTGTTCTCAGAATTGTGGGGCTGCACAAGCGTCATAGAACACGAGGTTCTGATGGAGCCACATGTGCGAGTGAACTTGAAGCCCTATTGATTACCTGAGGCCCTACGAGAGTTGATCTCTAAAGAGGTGGCTCGTATGCTGAAGCTCGGGGTCATTGAGGAATCCAAGAGTGGGTGGTCGAGCCCGATTGTCCTGGTCCCAAAGCCCGATGGGAAATGGAGGTTCTGCAACGACTATCGGAAGTTGAATGAGGTCTCCAAGTTCGATGCCTATCCGAAGCCACGTGTTGATGAGCTGATCGAGCGACTTAGGCCAGAAAGGTACATAACCACCTTGGATTTGATGAAGGGATATTGGCAGATCACTATGGCACAGGAAGCCAAAGAGAAGACTGCGTTTTCTACACCGGACAGATGTTTCCAGTATGTCCAGATGCCGTTTGGACTGCAGGGGGCCCCTGCAACCTTCCAGAGAGCTATGGATCAAATCCTTGCACCCAAAAGCCAATACGCCGCAGCATACCTGGACTATATTGTTATCTTCAGCCCGGACTGGGAGAGTCATATGGAAAAGGTCCAGGTGGTGTTTGATGCACTAAGGAAGGCGGGTTTTCAATAAACCCGAAGAAATGTGCCATGGGAAAGGAAGAAGCCAAATACCTGGGTTATGTAGTTGTTAAAATCCTCCTGTTTGTTTTTTCCATCTTGTGTTTTGCGGTCACGTGACCATCTGCCTTTATATTCTAGCTCCACCATTTTGGCTGTGCTGGACTTCAGTGTTTGAATGTTTCTCTAGCCAGGTGCTTCTGTGCCTTTCTCTGTCAGTTCGCTTGGTCTTTCTGGGACATCTAGTACCTCTTTGTCAGTTTGTCTTTTTGTGTTCTGCAACAACTTATCTGTTTAGGAGGTGTCCCATTTTTGTCCCAGTCCTTAGTTCATTTAGGGACCCCTCCCCTTATGCTATAGGTCTTCGTTCAGACTAGCTGAGGACTAAGGCGGGTCTGTTCGCTAGGAACAGGCAGCCCGCTACATCGTAGGGATTCAGCTTAGTTTTACTGTAGGGACAGTTTTCCCTTATCTTTCCTTAGTTCATGTTGCAGATCATAACAGTAGTAGGGAGAGGTGAGATCAAACCCCAAATCAGTAAAGTGGAGGAAATCCAAACCTGGCCGAGACCGCTGTCAAAGAAACAGGTTAGAGTCTTCCTGGAGATCATGGGATACTACAGGAGGTTCATCCCAAACTTCGCAATGATGGCCGCACCCCTGACTGACCTCCTTAAGGGGATGAAATTGGCTATCGCCAAGTGGACTGTAGAGGCGGAGTCGGCCTTTCAAGAGATGAAGGTGGCACTGTGTAATCAACCGGTCCTTGTGGCCCCCGACTTTAGGAAAGAGTTTATACAGCAGAAAACTCAGATGTCGGTTTGGGAGCAGTCCTTTCCCATGAGATACACGAGGAGGAGCACCCTGTTCTCTACCTGAGTAGGAAGCTGTCCTCATGTGAGAGGAATTATGCAGTTATAGAGAAGGTGTGCTTGGCCATTAAGTGGGCGGTGGACCCATTATGGTACTATCTGATAGGACATAAGTTTAGATTGGTAGCCGACCATGCCCCACCCAGATGGAAACAAAGGGTAAAAATGCTAGGGTCACCCGCTGGCTTTTAGCCATACAGAATTTTAACTTCCATGTGGAACATAGAGGTGGGAAGCTACATGGTAATGCTGATGCCATATCGAGAATCCTCTATCTGTTAGTAGAAAGTGCCAAACCCCATGGCTTTAGGCAGAGGGGGGAGATATGTAAGGTGGCTAATGGTCCCTTAGTCGGTGGGAGGTATGTATCACAGAGATGGCTGATCTCTATGATGTAACCCAGAGTATTTCTCTAGTGCACGCATGCACTAAGAGGTCTAATTGGTGCATCTGGGAGACGGGTTACGGGTTGCTAGGAGAGATGGGCGGGACAACTACCCACACACCTCACCTCTGGGTGTGGTTAAACAGCTTATATAATGGAGGCTGTTGTTTGGCACATGGGCTGTGTGTCTGGAGGGAGAAGGCCTCTTGTGTGTGGTTGTCTCCAGACTGGACCATGTACTGGATGCCTGCCAGCCTGTGTGACCACAGTGCTGGCTAACCAGAGTTTTGCTAAATGGACTGTTTTCTTTGTTTTTTTGCCTTTACTAAAGGCTGTTTGTTTGCACTTTTGCTTCTGCATGGTTTATGAAGCAAATAAACCGTTATGGACACTTGAAGGATCATGCCTCCTGTTTTCTTCCCATCGCACCCAATTGAGTACGATCCCTACAATACATAAAGCATAAGTTGAAGACTTCTATGTGGATTAACTGAAAATCAATTAGAAGAAAATTAAGAAATTTAAGAAAAAAACTTTAAATCATCCCCTTTAGTCATTCCAAAAATAAAGCAAAAATGATAAGCATATTTGTTATTCCTTTTTGAAAAACTTTATGAAAACATAAAATAATGTAACCCATACATTAAACACTGTAAAGATAAAAATTCAAAATATCAAAATTGCCATTTTTGATCACTGCACCTCCTGAAAAAATGCAATAAAAATCAATCAAAACATTGTGTATACTCAAAAATGTTACCAGTAAAATCTACTTGTTGCCATAAAACAATCAAGCCTGCATACAACTACATTGATGGAAAAAAGTCATGGGTCTAATAAAAAGGTAAAATGGGAACACAAACCAATTCTTTTTTACAAAACCTTTCTTTGAAACTAGTACAAACTAAAAAAAAAGCAATATAAGTTTGTTCTCATCGAACCGACAGAAAGAGCCATGTCGCTTTTGTCTTACTATGAATGGTGTGCAAACTAAACCCAGATAACCTTAGCAGAATTGTGTGGGGGGGTTTTCACCGTTTTACCCACTTACGATTTTTTTCCCATTTTGTGTACAGGTAAAGTGAATCAAAACTTAAACTTGTTTCTGAAAATACAAGCTCTTATATAGCTTTGTCAATGGAAAAGTTAAAAAAATCATAGCTCTTGGAAGATGATTAAGTGAGGTGTTGCACCTCGGTCAAATTCAACACTGTGTTGGAAAAAAAAATCAAGATTTGTTACAATAGCCCACTGAATGACTTGTAGTGTTATTGTAGGAGTGGCAGAGGTGATGGTCTGCTGCCTGAAACTCTAAAGGGGTTTAGTGTGTGTCTGAAGGTAGAACCCTCTGAGACAGCAGTTTAGCCTAGGTAGGGTTAAATGTAATGGCCAGCCCAGTTGAGGGAGGGGGGGAACCAAGAGTTAGTGTTAAGTCCAGGAAGTGACAGTCAGTCAGCAGTGAGAGGTGACAAGCAGTGAGTGGCAGGTTGGGGGCTGCTAGGGACAACATGGGCCTAGTACCTCCGTGCAGTAGATTGTCAGAGAACCCCTCCGCACTAGTCCCCTTGCCTGCCTGGGAACCTCAAGACAGACATTGGGGCAGGGAGGCACACTCTACCTGCGAAGCTGCCGGAGATACTGGACTCAAGCTCTCAGAGGCGGAATGACATGGAATCCAAATATACTGCTGGTGGTGGAGAAGAATCCCTAGGGCTAGAGAACTTAGTAAGAGGGATGCTCTACCTATACCGAGAACCAGGGATGAAGTTGTGTCCGGTACCTGTGGGAAAGACAACAACCCTTTGGGGCTTATCCTTTATGCATGCCTGTAAATACTGCCAATTACCCAGTAAAAGTTTGATTGTTTTTATGAATCTTGTGTCCCCTGGATTGATTGCTGCCCTGGTTCCAGAAGAGGAATTCCTGGAGTCAAAGGAGGCCTGTGGGCCAGAAGTAAGTGGAAAGCACCACATGCACAGAAGCTCACCGGGACAGGAACACACATTGTCTGTAGGGTGCCAGAGCGAGGAGGAGCAGCAGCTCGCCTATGACTACTTCGCTCAAACACCTTACATTTGGCGTAGTCAGCAGGATGTGAGCTCCTCGCATGAAGGAAGCAGAGAAGAGCCAACCCATAGCACAGATGGAAGATTGCTGGAAGACATGCCACCCAAGATGGTATCCAGAAGCATGGACTCCAAAATGGCAATGGCGGCGGTGAAGAGAAGGAGAAGAACCGCCTGTGGGCCAGAAGTAAGTTGGAAGCACCACATACACAGCAGCACACCGGGAAAGGGACGCACTTTGCCTATAGAGTGCCAGAGCGAGCAGAGGCAGCAGCTCGCCCACGACTACCTCGCTCAGTCACCTTACATTATAATATCCATTGTAAGTGAAAAAGGTTTGCCATGGCTAATAAAATCGGCCTATATTTTTTCTGTGAACAGCACAGCCCTTATCTGGTATTGCATATTGTCTTTTTTCAAAGACCAGTTGTTCCCATTATCAAGAGTCGAATCGATTCTTTTTAATTAATCTGCTCTTTTTCAAAGATGGTTCAAATTTTTGGGTCAAGAAATTACTTCACTATGTAGACACATCCCTAGATATAGAATATTCTGCAGTTAGTTTTCACAATAGGCAAGCACTTTATATACAGTAGCTTGTTAATAAGATCATCAATTTTCTTGGTCACTGACAATATATTACCATAACAACAAAAAAAATTGTTGAGCTGTTTAATAGGAATAGAGATGTCATGAATATGTTCTGTCTCTCAATTTTCTCATTTTGTTTAAAAGTGCAATTCTGCACCAAAACCTTAATTGGCTGTCAGCAATCATCCCACACCGCCCTGACGTAAATGTCTGATAAATTTTGCAATGGTTGCACGGTTTCTCATAAATGCTCCCACTCTTCTCTTGTCTTTTAAAGAGGTCTTGTAACTTAAGTACAGTCAGTAAGAACATGTGCAGTGACTTTAGCTAAAAGAGAAATGCAGTAGAGATGAGCGTATCGATTCTTTACAAATTGAATTCATGATGAATTTTAGGAATTAGCTGAACCCAGGGAATTAGAACAATATGCAATTTGATTGTCATGAATTACGTAAAATGGGAACCACTATTTTATACATTGCATCAGCCAGAGAAGGCTCACATGACATCCGGTGCAGTCGGGGCAGCCTTCCCCATAATGCTGTGCAGTTATCACATCACATAGTGTAGCACAGCCAATCAGGAGAGACTTTTTTAGCCTGTATAAAAGCCATTCACCGAAAAGGATATCAAGTCCAAAAAAGCTTAAAAAATAGGCCATTGCTTCCATAATTACTTATTTATCATCTTTATTATTTCTATGATTTTGACTGGTGTGTATCCTCTCAATCGGGCCATTGTGCAGGACTCGTCATGGAAGGCTAAAAATGTTTTTTTTAAAAATCCATGACTTACATGGTTATTTTTAATGTACCATCATTCTTATTTTTGGTAAAAAATTATGACTTTTTTGGACTTTGAGTGGTGTGAATTTCCCTATTAAGCGCCTACGCAATATTGAACGCAAATGGCTGAAAAATATATATATACATTTAAAAAAGTTTTATTTACTATTATCTTTTTTTAAAAAAGAAAAAAAAAATTATGTTTTACACATTAATTGGTGTGAATTCCAATTAGTAGGTCCCTTCAAAGGTTTGAGCCCTTGCACAGCATTTCATCACTACTTCACCAGGCCTGAGAAGGTGGCCAAACCAGTGATCGAAACCCTGGTTCTATGTCAGCCGTAATGTGGTCAACCGAAGCACATGAAGCAACATATAAAGTTGAGAGCGCAGACTTTGATACCATAGGGCCAAGGCCCGTGCATTCACCATTTAGAAAATGTGTGGACCACAGGTTGAAGCAGATGAATTCTGCTGATAGGATCCTGTGCAGGAAATTTCAGGCAACTACATGACAATCTGTGTAATCACAAAACAAAGGTAATTTTTTGACATTTTTTTATTTAAATAGTTTAAAAAGTCTGTCAGAGCAGCGTATTATTAAAGAAGCACTCCTCCTCAATGTTTATCCTCCTAAAATATTGCAGTCATCATATTGTATATCTGAGATGCAGAAGTAGTGCTGTTGCAGAGTGTGACATGCAGAAGTAGTGCTGTTGCTTTAAAAGCATTCAGCAACTATTAGCAGTAATACAAGCACATGAGACAGGAAGTGTTGTGCTCTAGAAGCATCCAGCAACAAGAGGGGTTAACACAGTCACAGGAGAAGGGGAGTGTTTTAGCAAAGCCCCAGGGGGATTGTGGGGAAATTGTCTACTGTCTGGCTGGAGCCAAAGAGAAAGTGGTGTGTGTGTTCTGCATCTGACAGAAGCGCTCACTGCCTGAGGACCAATAACTCAAAATATATTATAACCACCAACATACACAAAAAAATCACTGACTGAGGTGGAATAGCAATAATTAAAAAATGATACTTTATTATAAATATTAAAATATGATGAACAAAACCACCGTACTAAATGCAGTCTATCCTGTATGTCCCCTCTTTTATCACACGGGTCATACTCAGAATATTAATATTCCCTAAAACCAATCACCCAATGTGTAATAACTGATGTCTAGACTGCTCTCAATATATCTCTATCCTAAATTGCCAACCCTTAGACGAATATAAGTTATTTCCACAGGCGGAACATGGGATTATTATTGCACTCTGCCCTCTGCAGAATATCAGACTATAGACCCCTTCTTATCATGTATATAGTCAGGGTTATATGAAAAAGGAGAGGTTTAAATTATTTCCACAGGGGGAGCATAGAATTATTATTGCACTTTGCCCTCTGCAAAATATCAGACTATAGACCCCTTCTCATCCTATATATAGTCGGGGTTTTATGAAAAAGGAGAGGTTTAAATTATTTCCACAGGGGGAGCATAGAATTATTATTGCACTTTGCCCTCTGCAAAATATTAGACTCTTGACCCCTTCTCATCCTATATATAGTCGGGGTTATATGAGACAGGAGAAATATTAATTATTTCCATAGGGGGAGCATATGATTATTATTGCACTTTGCCCTCTGCAGAAAATATAGACCCCTTCTTATCTTGTGTATTGTCGTAGTTATATGAAAAAGGACGGATTTTTTTTTCTTTTTTTTTTCCCCCTCCCCCCTCTAATCTTTTTTTATATAAACTACAATCCACTAATAGAGGATCCAGATAACACGATTCTATCTATATTGTGCTCTTGTCTAAAAGCAATTGGTATGCGATATCAGTTTACTGCCTGTAAATTTCTATTGAATCACAGATGACTCAATGACAGCTCTACATCTACATAGGACACAGCTCTTTTTGTTTCACTTACAGACCTAATGAATCGTCTGTCATTACGCTGTCCCTTTAAGACTTGCTGCCCCTTTATTTATAACTCAGGGTATCACAGCAGCCTCATAGCATGTACGTCCCTATATCCACATACATGCCCCAAAACATACAAGTACGCCTCTAAGCGTTTCACCCATCTAATATTTTTATGGGCACATCAGGAGGCTCAGGCACTATGTTGCTTGCTAATACATTTGCAGGAGTCTCTGCTCCCGGCTGTTATGAGAGCCACATGCGGCAGCACGGACGCCGAACTCTTATAGATAATACTCCTCCCCCCTCCCAGTGATGCGACCAAGCATGGGCCACTCACAGACCCCCTCCCTTGGGGCCAATAAGGAGCTGCCACATCACATGCAAGGATTCACGTGTCAGGGGGGGGCGGAGTCATCATAGATACCACAGCACAGATAGGCAGACTGCATCCTGACGGCAGCTGGTAACGTAAACAAACTTTTTACCCATTATTGACGTGGATGCTTACATCAGAAAGCCAGAAAATCCAATAGAAACAGTAAAGCATCTTTTTAATTAAAATTCACCAGGATTGAGGAGACTAAAGGATGTCAGTTTTAATAAGTATGGCTAGTCAATCGACAAGTATAGAGGTACTCATGCTGTATACCCAAATACTCATTGCTATTAAATATCATTACCAACCATAAACTCCCAAACTTCCACAGTTATTATATGAATGCAGTAGGGGACATCTCAAAGGGGGGGGGGATCATGACAACAAAATTCAAAGGAAAGAAACCCAGTGCATTCACAGATTAAAAACTGTTGCTCCAATGGGTTTAAATTAATGTATGTCTTTTACTGCATTCATATAATTACAGTGGAAGTTTGGGAGTTTATGGTTGGTAATGATATTTAATAGTAATGAGCATTTGGGTATACAGCATGAGTACCTCTATACTTGTCGATTGACTAACCATAAATTTACAGGCAGTAAACCGATATCGCATACCAATTGCTTTTAGACAAGAGCACAATATAGATAGAATTGTGTTAACAGTATCCTCTATTAGTGGATTGTAGTTTATATAAAAAAGATTAGAGGGGGAGGGGAAAAAAAATTCATCCTTTTTCATATAACTACGACAATACACAAGATGAGAAGGGGTCTATATTTTCTGCAGAGGGCAAAGTGCAATAATAATCATATGCTCCCCCTATGGAAATAATTAATATTTCTCCTGTCTCATATAACCCCGACTATATATAGGATGAGAAGGGGTCTTGAGTCTGATATTTTGCAGAGGGCAAAGTGCAATAATAATTCTATGCTCCCCCTGTGGAAATAATTTAAACCTCTCCTTTTTCATATAACCCCGACTATATACAGGATAAGAAGGGATCTATAGTCTGATATTCTGCAGAGGGCAGAGTGCAGTAATAATCCCATGTTCCCCCTGTGGAAATAACTTATATTCGTCTAAGGGTTGGCAATTTAGGATAGAGATATATTGAGAGTAGTCTAGACATCAGTTATTACACATTGGGTGATTGGTTTTAGGGAATATTAATTTCCTGAGTATGACCCGTGTGATAAAAGAGGGGACATACAGGATAGACTGCATTTAGTACGGTGGTTTTGTTCATCATATTCTGACAGAAGCGCCCCTGCAAGTGAAAAAGATTCAAGTCAGGAGTGAAGCTAAGCACAGGTTAAAGTTCCTGAACTAGCAGTGCAGAGTATTATCAAGCAGAAAGATAAGGACTGGAAGAAATGGTGTCACAGGGAACATCTCCCTCAGCAAACCCTCCCCCCCTCTCCATCTCACTGTGCTGTAAAGAATGCTGTGTTCATTAATGTGCCTTTGCATTAGAACTATGCTGTCCTGTACTACTGAGAAGACTGTGAACTGCTGTGCTGCTAAGTAAACTGTACTGTTTGTCACTGGAGCCTGTTGCTCATAAGACTTAACTTGCACTGACTGTGTAGCTTCTTATTAAATGCTACTGTTTTACCATTTATGAGGACTCTTGTCAAGTATGTCTGGTCAGCAAGTGAAACAACTTACGTGTCTGTACCTGAGGGTCGATACCCCTGTGTGCCTGAGCGAAGCTGCAGCACATGGTCCATGGTCGCCCTGAGTAACGGTTCCCCTAGGATTCCAAAGAATTTCTCGCCTCTATCTGAACCTAGCGGCGTGCGTGTAACATTGGTGGCCCATACAGGGAGTCCTGAGCGGGAATTAGCGTGTAGAGGAAGAAGAGGAAAAGTGTCTGGAAAACACAGCAGCACAGCACCTCAACTCAACTCTGCTACACCAGTTAAAGGGGACTAGCCCTAAATAAAAACTCACTCGCAGCAATGGATGTGGAAATACAAATGGACAGAATTAGTGAGCTCCTTTTTCAGTTAACTTGTGAAGAATTGAGAACAGTAGAAGAACATATAAAGATGTCAGAATTCAGATTTCTAAAGCACACAATCGCAGGCAACTGTTAGCTGCCATTAATGCAAAAATGGATGAACTGGGGGAGAAAGAAGCTGAAGACGTCATGGGTACTTTCCTCCAGGAAATAACACAGTTTCTAACCAGGTTGAAGTTGGAGGATGGAGGGGCGGCACCAATTACCAAAAGTGGGAATCTTCGTCCACAGATCGAACTACAGGAATTGAATGAACAATACAAAGCCCTAACAGCCCTGCAGGAATCGACCAAAACCTCTGAAAGGGTGACAGACTCAGACAGGACCTTTAACCTGCTTGGGTTAGATAAATCAGGGAGACAGTCCTCTCTAACACCACAAATCATGATAAGGAAAGAATTCAAGATCCTGTGACAGATTAGAGAGTGTGAACAGAAAGAGAGACTGTCTTATATGAACTTGTTGCACCGGATCGATACACGCTTACAGAAAGGTTACCAGCCAGATGAGATTATTTAGGAGGTGGTGAAAGCGATCAGCCCAGGACTAAACATCCATAGTATGCTAGAAATGAAGAGTCAATTGACCTTGCACCAGCTGAAGATGAATTTAAAAGTGCAGTATAAAGAAGAGAGTACTTCAGAATTGTTCCACCTACTCATTAACCTCTCACAGAAAAATAATGAATCACCCAAAAGTTTCTTGTTCAGAGCAATTGAACTGAAGGATAGACTGTTGTTTGCATCCAGAGATGTAGAAGCAGAAGAGAAGTTTGATGCTGGACTAGTCCAGAAGAAGTTCTTGAGATCATTGGGAATGGGGTTAATCAGCAAAGACTTTAAGTTGCAGCTGAAACAGTACCTAGAAGATCCTGGCATTCTGGACGAAGTCCTAATTGAAAAAATTAATGAGGCAGCTAGTTTGGAGTCAGAGAGCGAACAGAAGTTAAAGAAAAGCTCTGCTCCTAAAATCACCAAAATGAGTCAGCTGAAGTTGGAGACCCCCAGTGACCAGTTCGAAAATCATCATGGAGACCCTCCAGTGCCGTCTCCGAGAGGGAACCTTAAATCACCAACAAAAGAGAGAACCGCCAGGGCACACTGGGAGGAAGTAATAGGGTAACTGCAAGCCGAGTTGATTGAGGTGAAAAAGTTGATTCGCTCCAGGCCAGAACTTGTATCCCTCAGACCCAGGAGTGGTTTCCAAAACAGAAGATACCCGGCTTGTGAAGCGTGCCGTTCATCAAATCAGAGTACAGTGTGTGTCCACTGTCTAAGATGTGGTGAGAAAGGACATTATGCCAAGGAATGCCAATGATCACGGTTATTTGGGTTAAAAGACAGAGGTTGCCAGTGCCAGGCGACTGGTAGCCCCGACATGGAGGAGGCCCCAGAAGCAAATCCAAATCTCACCAAACCCCAGAACGGCGCATGAGGTAAAATGGCTGCATCAGTACTGTCCCCAAGTGTGTTCCCATCTACAACAGCTGCAAGAGAGACAGGGGCATCAGTTACTTAATGCCCAGTGCGGAGGTCAAACGATGTACTCCTGAGAGAAGGATTCCTCGGTCAGTAAAGATAGCCTCATCAGCCTAATCGGTGAAAGGTGCTTTATACAGTGCCAGCTAGATGGCCTCTTGGTAAAAGCACTGAGGGATACAGGAGCCCAAGCGAGCCTTTTAAATGAAGAATGAAGAAGGTGCTACCTGCCACACACTTGCCTTCGGTCACTAAAAGAACTCTTGGGACCAGCGGAACTCAACGGCAAAGCCGTCAACCAGACCGAAATCCCTTTCATAGGCTGGGTGGAAGTGACTTTCCAACTGAGGGCCATGGAAAACAGCAACACCATTGAGCTTTTGGTACCTTTTCTCGTGACAAGTGATCAGAACGTGGCAGAGGATCCTATCCTGGGTTATAATGTAATCAGTGAGGTTGTCACGAAACACAAGTCAGGGACGCTGGTGGTGGATGCAATTGCCACATCACTTGCCATACCCTACACCGTGGCGGAAAATGTGATTCATAGAGTAAAGAAAGCACAGAATACAATGGTATTGCAGACCCCCCCAGTCCTCTAATAACCTTGGTCGCTCTTCTGTGCACCTGCTCTAGTACAGCTATGTCTTTCTTATACACCGGAGACCAGAACTGTTCACAGTATTCTAAGTGTGGTCGCACTAGTGACTTGTATAGAGGTAAAATTATGTTCTCCTCATGAGCATCTATGCCTCTTTTAATGCATCCCATTATTCTATTTGCCTTTGCCGCTGCTGCCTGGCAACCAAACGTGAGCTTGTCGTCCACCATTACCTCCAGGTCTTTTTCAGTGACAGTTTTGCCCAGTGTTTTACAATTAAGCATATAATTATACATTTTATTTCCTCTGCCCAAGTGCATTACCTTACATTTATCCCCATTAAAGCTCAGTTGCCATTTATCCGCCCAAGCTTCTAGTTTACAAAAATCCTCCTGTAATATAAAATTGCACACCTCTGTAATGATTACCCTGCAGAGTTTAGTGTCATCTGCAAATATTGAAATACTACTCTGTATGCCCCCTACAAGGTCATTAATAAATATGTTAAAAAGAAGTGGGCCCAATGCTGACACTTCTGGAACCCCATTGTTAACTGTGACCCAGTCTGAGTGTGTTCCATTAATAACCACTCTTTGTTTCCTATCACTTAGCCAGTTCTTAACCCACATACATATATTTTCCCCTATCCCCATTGTTCTCATTTTATGTATCAACCTTTTGTGTGGAACCGTATCAAAAGCTTTTGAAAAGTCCATATACACAACATCCACTGCATTTCCTTGGTCCAGTCCAGAACTTGCCTCCTCATAAAAACTGATCAGATTAGTTTGACAAGAATGGTCCCTCGTAAACCCATGTTGATATTGGGTCATGAAGTTATTCTTCTTCAGATACTCTAGTATAGCATCTCTAAGAAAACCCTCCAGGATTTTACCCACAGTAGAGGTTAAGCTTACTAGCCTATAATTTCCAAGTTCAGTTTTTGTCCCCTTTTTGAATATTGGCACCACATTTGGAACACGCCAGTCCTGTGGTACAGACCCTGTTATTATGGAATCTTTAAAGATTAAAAATAATGGTTTATCTATGACTTTACTTAATTCTGCAGTACTCGCGGGTGTATCCCATCCGGGCCCGGGGATTTGTCAACTTTAGTGATTTTTAGACGCCGCCGTACTTCCTGCTGAAATCACAGTAAGACTCAAATTACTTGGTACCAACAATAGACAAGAGAGCTCACAGATTTGGTATCCTATACATGCACATAAAATTTAACCTTTAATATACAGTACAGACCAAAAGTTTGGACAGACCTTCTCATTTGAAGATTTTTCTGTATTTTCATGACTATGAAAATTGTACATTCACACTGTAGGCATCAAAACTATGAATTAACACATGTGGAATTATATACTTAACAAAAAAGTGTGAAATAACTGAAAATATGTCTTATATTCTAGGTTCTTCAAAGTAGCCATCTTTTGCTTTGATGACTGCTTTGCACACTCTTGGCATTCTCTTGATGAGCATCAAGATGTAGTCACCGGAAATGGTTTTCACTTCACAGGTGTGCCCCGTCAGGTTTAATAAGTGAGATTTCTTGCCTTATAAATGGGGTTGGGACCATCAGTTGTGTTGTGCAGAAGTCTGGTGGATACACAGCTGATAGTCCTACTGAATAGACTGTTAGAATTTGTATTATGGCAAGAAAAAAGCAGCTAAGTAAAGAAAAAGGAGTGGCCATCATTACTTTAAGAAATGAAGGCCAGTCAGTCCGAAAAATTGGGAAAACTTTGAAAGTGTCCCCAAGTGCAGTTTCAAAAACCATCAAGCGCAACAAAGAAACTGGCTCACCTGAGGACCGCCCCAGGAAAGGAAGACCAAGAGTCACCTCTGCTTCTGAGGATAAGTTTATTCGAGTCACCAGCCTCAGAAATCGCAGGTTAACAGCTGCTCAGATTAGAGACCAGGTCAATGCCACACAGAGTTCTAGCAGCAGACACATCTCTTCAACAACTGTTAAGAGGAGACTTCGTGCAGCAGGCCTTCATGGTAAAATAGCTGCTCAGAAACCACTGCTAAGGACAGGCAACAAGCAGAAGAGACTTGTTTGGGCTAAAGAACACAAGGAATAGACATTAGCCCAGTGCAAATCTGTGCTTTGAGATTTGAGATCTTTGGTTCCAACCACCGTGTCTTTGTGCGACTCAGAAAAGGTGAACGGATGGACTCTACATGCCTGGTTCCCACCGTGAAGCATGGATGAGGAGGTGTGATGGTGTGGGGGTGCTTTGCTGGTGACACTGTTGGGGATTTATTCAAAATTGAAGGCATACTGAACCAGCATGGCTACCACAGCATCTTGCAGCGGCATGCTATTCCATCCGGTTTGCGTTTAGTTAGACCACCATTAATTTTTCAACAGGACAATGACCCCAAACTCACCTCCAGGCTGTGTAAGGGCTTTTTGACCAAGAAAGAGAGTGATGGGGTGCTATGCCAGATGACCTGGCCTCCACAGTCACCAGACCTGAACCCAATCGAGATGGTTTGGGGTGAGCTGGACCACAGAGTGAAGGCAAAAGGGACAAGTGCTAAGCATCTTTGGGAACTCCTTCAAGATTGTTGGAAGATCATTTCCGGTCACTACCTGTTGAAGCCCAGCAAGAGAATGCCAAGAGTGTGCAAAGCAGTCATCAAAGCAAAAGGTGGCTACTGTGAAGAACCTAGAATATAAGGCATATTTTCAGTTGTTTCACACTTTTTTGTTAAATATATAATTCCACATGTGTTAATTCATAGTTTTGATGCCTTCAGTGTGAATGTACAATTTTCATAATCTTGAAAATACAGAAAAATCTTTAAATGAGAAGGTGTGTCCAAACTTTTGGTCTGTACTGTATATCTTAAAATTAGACACCATTAGATACCATAAAAACAACAAATCACATTATCTGTGCAAATGAAGAAAAGAAGGGGAGTGCCTTTCCCTATTATGGCACTATCTTACCCTACCTTGCTGCGGCGGTTGTCACCCTATATCCTGCGCAATGGCGCCCCCGCTCACCGACGGCTCACCCTGCTTTCCCTATGTCACCCTATAGTGACCAAAAGTTAAAGTGCAAGGTGCAAACAATATAATTATTTCCGAACCATTAGCAAATGGTAGGGTAAAAAAATATACATAAGCTGCTCTGATCAGTCCAATTTAGCAACAGAAAAAAGGAGACTGAAGATATCTATGCTGGGAATGCTTTGTATCCCCAGTATATAACCAATGACAATTTCTTTTTATAGTGTTAAGTACAGATTCCCAGAAGAATGATATAAGAAATATGATCATCTAGACCCATAGACAAATGCATTACAGAAATTTAAATGCCAACATATTCCTTGTTAGAATGTTAAATATCAACTCTCCATAGAAAAATTCAATACTTCTTAGGGTAATGATAATCTTTACAGTGTCATAACAGATTTGGCTAATCAAAACATGATTGCCTCTCTGGCGTGGCACATGGTACAGGCAGTATTTCAGAGAATACTACCTTGGAGGTCCTTGCTTTAAGCTTACAGCCTAATTCCCTGAAATCATCTTTAAGGACCTTCTACCTACCTCTAACTTTGTAGTTTGTGCCAATGTGTACAATGAGCTCTGGCTCCTCACCAGCCCCTCCCAGTAATCTGTCAACCCAATCAGTGATGTGCCGGACTTGAGTGCCAGGTAGGCAGCACACTGTTCGACGATCCCTGTCTTTGTGACAGATTGCCCTATCTGTTCCCCTAATAATTGAGTCCCCCACTACCATCACCTGCCTGGCCTGCCCTCCTCTCCTATTTCCCCCCTTACGGGAGCTGACACTCCTTCGGCTTTCAGAGGCCATGCCTTGCTGCAGTAGTGCTACCCCTGTACTGACAACCCCCTCATCTGCCAACTTTGCAAACTTTTGCGGTGTGCCAGATCAGGACTAGCCTCCCTGGCACTCTTCCCTCTACCCCCCCTTCTAACTGTCACCCAGCTAGCTACCTCACTGTCCTGCATCTCAATACTACCATCCTCCCCCACATCTACCCCAGTGAGCAGCTGCTCAGTGAGCAGCAGACTCCTTTCCATATTGTCTATGGATCTCAGTGTTGCCAGCTGCTCATTTAGAACCAGTACCTGGGCTTCCAAATGCACAATGTGCTCACATCTCACACAGCAGTATGCACCCACGACCGGCTGTTCAAAGATTGTATACATGTGGCAAGATGTACAGTACGCCGGATAGCATTGTCAATAATGGAGCTCATTTCTTAATGGGGATTACACTAGATAAAAATGTTAAGTAAAAAGAAATGTAAAGAATTAATACAATACAGACAGCAATTCAGTCCAAATTCCTCCCTTCCAAACTCCCTGAATCCAAAGTCACTGATTCACAAGTCACACACTTACTTCCGTTCGCACGCACGCTCCGGTCACACTCAGCTCCTTCACACTCGCAAAGGAAGAAGATTTAAAGAGGGTTTTTTTTTCCCCTTTAGCAGAAATCCAACCTACAGCTCAATGCATGACCAAATGACTGGAAGCCCCAACCAGCTGCCACTTATAAACCTTTAATTATGACCCCTCACCCTTAATTAACCCCTTGTGAGTATAGCTACACCTCAGGATTTAAGTGCAATGTAGTTAACCCTTAAACACACAGGTAGTAAAATAAGAGAGAAAATAAGTTTTAAAAAGCCCAATAAAATTAAACAGGTAGAAAAGCACTCAACAGTTCACAATTCAGCAACTCACAGCAATTAACACAGGTACTGTATTTGCTGCAGGAATCCCAAATACCTCTTCACTGAATCACAAGTCATACACTTACTTCCATTCACACTTACGCTCCGGTCACACTCAGCTACTTCACACTCGATAAGGAAGAAGATTTAAAGATGTTTGTTTTTTTTCCCTTTAGCAGCAATCCAACCTACAGCTCAATTCACTACCAAAGGACAAAGTGAAAGAGTATTTATAAGACCTAATCAACAGAGTTGGGTCCAAAAGTCGAAGTTGTCTTATTCCTCTCCTATTGTTTGTGTTAGGAAGAAGGACGGTACATTGAGACTCTGCTGTGATTTCAGAAACCGAAAGTCAGTACCGGATCGGCACCCAATATCAAAGAACCAAGGTATGCTAGATAGCCTATCAAGAAGTACCTGGTTCTCTGTCCTCAATCAGGGTAAGGCATACCACCAAGGGTTTGTTGAAGAGTCCAGTAGACCCTTGACAGCTTTCATCACACCGTGAGGATTATATGAGTGCATCCGCATACCGTTTGGGCTCAGTTCAGCTCCACCAGAATTCCAGAGGAGCATGGAGACATGTATGGAAGGATTAAGGGACGATATCTGACAGCCATAATTGGATGACAATGTGGTACACAGCAAAACCTTCCGGGAGCATGTTGAACACTTGAGGACCGTATTACACCGGTATCAACAGCACGGAGTTAAGTTGACCCCAAAGAAGTGTGAACTGTTCAAAAGGCAAGTCCGATTTCTAGGAAAAATAGTGTCCGGAGAAGGATATACCATGGACCCAGCAGAATTCGATCCGGTACTGGCCTTAAAAGACAAGCGGCCCTGTACCGTCGGGGAATTGAGGCAGATATTAGGATTCCTCTCCTACTATCATACTTACATTCGAAACTTCTCCTGGATTGCCGCCCCACTATACCTCCTTTTAAGGGGGGTGACAGAGATGACAACACCCACGGAGAAAAAGAAGAATGAGGGTAGGACCGGGCTTAAAAGAAACAACGCCGTTTCGTCCCAACTAGAGATGAGCGTTGTTCTACTCGAACTGTTCGCCAATCTCAAATTCGAGCTGTTTTCGGCGGTGTTCGAGCCGTTCGGCGAACACGAACGATTTGAGAAAAATTCGGCTGTTCGAGGTTATGTTCGATAACTGTTCGTGCACCAAAATCATAACTGGATTTTTTCTCAGTAATGATGAAAATTAATGTTAATACGCAGTTTGAGTGTACAGCGGGGTGGGGGGAGGGGCAGGGGATGGATCTCTGCAGGAATAATGAAGATCTCCATTTTTTTTTCTCTTTCCCGCATTTGCAGTGGGGAGGTGCAGTCTGTCAGCCTATCAGCAGCGCACACACGGAGCGAACTGCTGTTTTTCACACAAGCAAGGGCATGTGTCATTGGCAGTGTATGTCACATGTCCTTGCCCTATAAGACCAAGCTATTTTCCCCGTCGCCACCATTTTCTCACTGCTGCAGCTGCGTGTTAGACGGCACCGCTGTTGCTGTGTGCACTATACCTTGTTAATTTCAAGCCAATTTTCGCACAAATCTACAGATAGCTTGGGAGTAGGGAATAGTTGTGATAGCAGTCCTTTTAAGGACTAGGTTACAGCATTTCCTACGACTTTTATCAGGCAGGTCTGTGCTCTTAAATAGATAGATTGTGGGAGTAAAGACTAATTGTAATTGCAGTCCTTTTCAGGACTAGGTTACATCAGTTCCTATCAGTTTTTGCCAGGCAGGTCTGTGCCAGTGCTGTGCAAGTTTTTTTCACTGCATTTGGCTGAATCTAGCAAAGCTAATCCTTTTTGGCCTATTGCAGAGTGTGTTAGTCAGTGGAGTAGCCTATCTGTGTTGCAAGATATACCACCTGTGTATAGAATACCAATTTTTTTACTGCACCTAGTGAAGTAAAATCTTTTGGGCATAGCATCATTCTATTAGTCCATCTATACTGACCTCCATCAGGTTGCAAATTGAATATAATTTTTTTCTGCATCTAGCTCTGAAAAAATATTTGGGCTTCTAGCAGTGTGTGTGACTTGTTCTATTAGTCCATCTATACTGACCTCCATCAGGTTGCAAACTGAATATAATTTTTTTCTGCATCTAGCTCTGAAAAAATATTTGGCCTTCTAGCAGTGTGTGGGACTTTCTCTATTAGTTCATCTATACTGACCTCCATCAGGTTGCAAATTAAAAATAATTTTTATCTGCATCTAGCTCTGAAAAAATATTTGGCCTTCTAGCAATGTGTGGGACTTTCTCTATTAGTCCATCTATACTGACCTCCATCAGGTTGCAAATTGAAAATAATTTTTATCTGCATCTACCTCTGAAAAAATATTTGGGCTTCTAGCTGTGTGTGGGACTTGTTCTATTAGTCCATCTATACTGACCTCCATCAGGTTGCAAACTGAATATAATTTTTTTCTGCATCTAGCTCTGAAAAAATATTTGGCCTTCTAGTAGTGTGTGGGACTTTCTCTATTAGTCCATCTATACTGACCTCCATCAGGTTGCAAATTAAAAATAATTTTTATCTGCCTCTACCTCTGAAAAAATATTTGGGCTTCTAGCTGTGTGTGGGACTTTTTCTATTAGTCCATCTATACTGACCTCCATCAGGTTGCAAACTGAATATAATTTTTTTCTGCATCTATCTCTGAAAAAATATTTGGCCTTCTAGCAGTGTGTGGGACTTTCTCTATTAGTCCATCTATACTGACCTCCATCAGGTTGCAAATTAAAAATAATTTTTTTTCTGCATCTACCTCTGAAAAAATATTGGGCTTCTAGCTTTGTGTGGGACTTGTTCTATTAATCCATCTATACAGACCTCCATCAGGTTGCAAACTGAATATAATTTTTTTCTGCATCTACCTCTGAAAAAATATTTGGGCTTCTAGCTGTGTGTGGGACTTGTTCTATTAGTCCATCTATACTGACCTCCATCAGGTTGCAAACTGAATATAATTTTTTTCTGCATCTAGCTCTGAAAAAATATTTGGCCTTCTAGTAGTGTGTGGGACTTTCCCTATTAGTCCATCTATACTGACCTCCATCAGGTTGCAAATTAAAAATAATTTTTATCTGCATCTACCTCTGAAAAAATATTTGGGCTTCTAGCTGTGTGTGGGACTTTTTCTATTAGTCCATCTATACTGACCTCCATCAGGATGCAAACTGAATATAATTTTTTTCTGCATCTATCTCTGAAAAAATATTTGGCCTTCTAGCAGTGTGTGGGACTTTCTCTATTAGTCCATCTATACTGACCTCCATCAGGTTGCAAATTAAAAATAATTTTTTTTTCTGCATCTACCTCTGAAAAAATATTGGGCTTCTAGCTGTGTGTGGGACTTGTTCTATTAATCCATCTATACTGACCTCCATCAGGTTGCAAATTAAAAATATTTTATTTTCTGCATCTACCTCTGAAAAAATATTGGGCTTCTAGCTGTGTGTGGGACTTGTTCTATTAATCCATCTATACAGACCTCCATCAGGTTGCAAACTGAATATAATTTTTTTCTGCATCTACCTCTGAAAAAATATTTGGGCTTCTAGCTGTGTGTGGGACTTGTTCTATTAGTCCATCTATACTGACCTCCATCAGGTTGCAAACTGAATATAATTTTTTTCTGCATCTAGCTCTGAAAAAATATTTGGCCTTCTAGCAGAGTGTGGGACTTGTTCTATTAGTCCACCTATACTAACCTCCATCAGGTTGCAAATTCAAAATAATTTTTTGTCTGCATCTAGCTCTGAAAAAATATTTGGCCTTCTAGCAGTGTGTGGGACTTTCTCTATTAGTCCATCTATACTGACCTCCATCAGGTTGCAAACTGAATATATTTTTTTTCTGCATCTACCTCTGAAAAAATATTTGGGCTTCTAGCTGTGTGTGGGACTTGTTCTATTAGTCCATCTATACTGACCTCCATCAGGTTGCAAATCGAATATAATTTTTTTCTCCATCTAACCCAGCCAATAGTTTTGGCCTAATACCACAGTTTGGCCACTCAGCTCTGCTCGGTTCCCATCCATTGTTTTTTTGTGCAAACAACTCCAGAGTTGTGAATTAGTTAACCACCAAAATGAGTGGAAAAAGGCCTGCTGCTGGTGGAAAGGGGAATAGGCGTGTTGGGAAGGGGAAAAAAGGTTGTGTCCGTGGGGTAGGTGTTAAAGCAACAGTAACATCTGCAGAAGAAAGACCATCTTCCAGCCAAACTAAAATGTCTACTTCTTTTAGCGGACAATGTGATAAGATCCCTTTCTTACGGCCACGCCAATCGCTACAAATTCCAGATGAGGCACAAAAACAGCAGGTACTTCAACGGATATCAAGTGCTCCTTTAAGTGGGCTCTCCTCCACATCAACTTCAACATCACAAATACTCCAGTCCTCAAAGGTGTCACCCCAATCGCACTTGCTGCCTCACAGCTCCCAAATCTCCAGCTGCCCGTCTGAGTATGAGGTAGAACAGATGGTTGAGTCTGCAGAGCTGTTTACTCATACTATAGCCTGGGAATCAGAGGTCGACTCCAGCGCTTCTGTGAATCCAGACGAGGAAATGATCTGCACTGATGCCCAGAATCTTTATGAGTCGGATCCAGGACCAGACGCAGAAGGTTCTGACCATAATGTAGACCCTCATTCCCAAACTGTAACTCCTGTTGGGGGAGACAATGAGGAAGACAATGATGAGACTCAAATACCTGATTGGAGCGACAACTTTAGTTTTTTGTCAGGGCAGGAACAGGTTGGCTCTGAGGACGACGGGTGTGATAATGCACAGGGTGATGATGATGAGGTTGGAGATCCCACTTACTGTCAACCCACAGTCAGCCAAGAGATGAGGTCAGCAGAGGAGGTGGAGGAAGATGCTAGTGACGACGAGGTCAGGTTGCGCCTTCCTGGACAGAGACGTAGTACTGGAAGCACGTCAACAACTGCATCCTCAAACACAACTCTGCCTCTCACCACAAGTCGTGGTGGCTCTTCAGGTCACATGGGTGCTAAGCCTTGCATAGCCTGGCTTTTTTTCAGATCGATAAAGATGACCCAACTCGTGTTATCTGTAGCATTTGTCAGCAAAAGCTAAGTAGAGGCCAAAGAATACATAGTTTGAGTACTTCATGCATGAACCGGCACATGGACATGAAGCATAAGTTGCAGTGGGAAGCTCAGTGTGCTACAATGCGGCCTAGCCGGCCGGGCCAACCACCGTCTGCCATATCTTGTGCATCCGCGGCCTCTTCATCCTCTGTGACTGGGGGGACAGCAGTCACACCTGTTTTGGGGCGCAGACCTGCCACCTCTTTACCCGCAACAGCCAGCGTGATTGGCAGGTCATTATTTTCTTTGGAGGTGGTAACACCAGCTGGTGTTGAGCGCTGTCCGACATCGATAGCACCACCTTTGGATCAAGGCAACCTAACATGTCCGCCTGCATCTTCCTCACAGACCGGCAGTTTGCCGGGGACACCCTTATCAACCCCGTCTAAGCACAATAGCCAGCCCTCGGTCCCTCAGATGTGGACAAGTAAAAGACCATTTCCTCCTAGCCATGAGAAAGCTAAGAGGTTGAATTTCACCATCTGCAAGCTCTTGGCTACAGAAATGCTGCCTTTCCGCCTGGTGGACACAGAGGATTTTCGAGACCTTATGTCCGTCGCAGTGCCCCAGTACCAGATGCCCAGTCGGCACTACTTCTCAAAGAAAGGTGTGCCTGCGCTCCACCAGCATGTCGCACACAACATCACCGCTTCTTTGAGAAACTCTGTGTGTGACAGGGTGCATTTCACCACAGACACTTGGACGAGTAGGCATGGACAGGGGCGTTACATGTCGCTGACTGGGCACTGGGTAACTATGGTAACAGCAGGACAAGGGGCTGCTGTCCAAGTCTTGCCGTCCCCACGAGTTGTGCGTCAATCCTCTTTATGTCAAAGTTCCTCCACTGCTTCTGCCTCCTTAACCTCCTCTCGGTCTTCCACCTGCACGCAAAGCCTGTCTGGTTATGCCACAAGCTTTCTAACTGCGCAGAAGAGATCCTGCACACCTCCTTACTATGCTGGCAGTAGAGCTCAACGTCATCAGGCGGTTTTTACTTTGAAATGTCTGGGAAATGTGAGTCACACAGCTGAGGAGTTGTGGTCAGCTCTGGAGAACCAATTTCATGAATGGTTGTCTCCACTGGACCTGAAACCAGGGAAGGCCGTGTGTGACAATGCTGCAAACCTGGGTGCGGCCCTTCGCCGGGGCAATGTCACACACGTGCCTTGTATGGCTCACGTGTTGAACCTGGTTGTCCAGCAATTTTTAGCCCACTATCCCAGACTACATGGCCTTCTGCAGAGGGCACGGTCGCTGTGTGCTCACTTCCGCCGTTCGCATCCCGCAGCTCAGCGACTTACATCTCTACAGAAGTCGTTGGGCCTGCCACTTCACCGGCTAAAATGCGATGTGCCTACCCGGTGGAATTCAACTCTGCACATGTTGCAGCGACTGTGGCAGCACCGACAAGCCCTGGTGCAATACGTTCTGATGTTTAGCCTGGGCCAACGAGATCCAGAGGTGGGGCAAATCACGCTGGAGGAGTGGTCTCAGATCAGGGACCTATGCACCCTTCTGCACAGTTTTGAAATGGCGACGAAGATGTTTAGTGCTGACGATGCCATTATCAGCATGACTATTCCGGTGATTTACATGCTGGAGCACATGTTAAACAGAATTCGGAGTCAGGTGGTGGCACAAGAGGAGGTGGAGGAAGTAGAGGAGGAGGAGTTGTATGCGGAAGGGCTAACATCTGCAAGGTCCAGACGTTCGGCAGCACCAAGGCGGCAGGCATGTGAGGGTGGGGGAGATGGTTTTACCAGGGCAGATGGTTTTACCAGGGCGCATGGTAGCAGCCAAACTAGTGAGGAAGGTGCAGGAGCCCAGGAAGAAGTGGAGGACGAACTGATGGAAGACTCATCGGATGAGGGAGACCTTGATCACATTTCTGTTGTGCGAGGTTGGGGGGAGAGGACAGAGGAAGGAAGCATGATTGTTACCTCGCCACTAACACAACAGGGACTTGGTGCTCCTGGATGCGCAACACACATGAGTGCCTTCTTGCTGCACTACCTGCAACATGACCCTCGAATTGTGAGAATTAGAAATAATCCTGACTACTGGGTTGCCACACTGTTAGATCCCCGGTACAAAAGTAAATTTGCCGAAATTATTCCTGCCATAGAAAGGGATGCACGCATGCAGGAGTATCAGCAGAGACTGTTGCAGAATCTTACATGTGCTTTTCCACAAAACACCAGTGGTGCACGTAGTGAATCTCACAGTTCCAACTTGCCAACCGTGGGACCGTCAAGTGTTCAGCACTCAAACCGTAACAGAACCACAGTATCTGCTGGTAACATCAATTTTGCGGAATCATTTCACCACTTTTTTAGCCCATCCTTTGCAAGGCCACAGGAGACAAGTCTGACACATAGTCAATGCCTAGAGACGATGGTACAGGAGTATCTCCAAGTAAACATTGAAGCCATGACTGTGTCACTGGACCCTTGCTCTTTTTGGGCTTCCAATCTGGATAAATGGCCGGAGCTAGCCACTTACGCCTTGGAGATCTTGTCATGCCCCGCAGCCAGCGTTCTGTCTGAACGTGTGTTCAGCGCTGCTGGTGGTGTGCTGACAGATAAGCGCACGCGGCTCTCCACTGATAATGTAGACAGACTCACGTTCATAAAGATGAACAAATCATGGATCCGAAACGACTTTTCTACCCCTGTGTCATCCTGGGGAGAGTAAAAGCTTGATGATTGGTTAAAATCACCCTACCAACCGTTTTAAGCTTTCAAATTACCAATCATGTTTATCTGTATCTTGGCTGGAAAATAATTTGGGCTTTGTAGCAGTGTGCAGCACTGATTCTATTAGGCCATCTATAATAAGCTCCACCAGATTTAAAATTACTAATCATGTTTATCTGTATCTTGGCTGGAAAATAATTTGGGCTTTGTAGCAGTGTGCAGCACTGATCCTATTAGGCCATCTATACTAAGCTCCACCAGATTTAAAATTAATAATAATTTTTAGCTGCATCTAGCCCGGAAAATAATTTTGAGGCTCCGAGATGCGCAAGACACATAAGTGCCTTCTTGCTGCACTACCTGCAACATGACCCTCATATTGTCAGAATTCGAAGTAATCATGACTACTGGGTTGCCACACTCTTAGATCCCCCAAACTTTTCGATCAACCTTTTCATTTTAATAAAGACCAAAAAAATGGTCATTTTTGAAATTATAAGCATTAGCAGGTTATTAGAAACTGAAATCAGTTTTCAACTCAAAACTTTATTCTAGGTGATGTTACATTTTCACATAGGACCCCTTGTTCGAAAGGAGCTTCTGAACTCTCTCGTCCATTGAATTTGTCAGGTTTTGGATGGTTTCTGCTTCAATTGTTTTGCATGAGGACAGAATACCCTTCCAGAGGTGTTGCTTAGATGTGAACTGCCTCCCGCCATCATAGACACTCCTTTTGATGATGCTCCAGAGGTTCTGAATGGGGTAGAGGTCAGGGGAGCATGGGGGTCACACCATAAGTTTGTCCCCTTTTATGCCCATATCAGCCAGAGATGCAGATGTTTTATGTGCAGCATGAGATGGTGCATTATCATGCAAAAAAATGATCTTGCTGTGAAATACACGGTTCTTCTTCTTGAACCATGGCAGTGCTGTTTGAGAAAATCCACATACATTATGGAGTTCATCTTTAGCGCCTTCAGGGATCCTAAAGGGGCCGACAATCTCTCTCCCCATGATTCCAGCCCAAAACATTACTCCACCTCCTCCTTGTTGGCGCTGTAGCCGTGTTTGCGTGGGGTGTCCATCAACCAGCCATCCTCCACTCCATCCATCTGGACCATCGAGCGCTGCACGGCACTCATCCGTGAACAAAACAGTTTTGAAATCAGTCTTCATGTAATGTTTAGCCCACTGGAGCCGTTTCTGCTTGTGTGAAGTGGATAGAGGAGGTCGACAGGATGGCATATGCACAGCTGCAAACCTCTGAAGGACCCTGCATCTTGTTGTTCGGGGGACGTTGGAGGCACCAGCAGCTTCAAAAACTTGTCTGCTGCTATGACAAGGCTTTTTTGCCGCTGCTCTTTTAACCTGACGTAATTGCCTGTAGGAAAGAGTCCTCAATTTGCCCTTATCAGCACGCACACGTGTGTACTGTGAATCAGCTACATACTTCTTGATTGCCAAGACACTTCATCCTGATCATCGCACAATGTTGATTGTAGTCATGCCTTGACCTAAACACTCCACAATTTGTTGCTTCTCAGCAGCCGACACATCCTTTTTCTTTCCCATTTTGGCAGAAAATGTAGGCTGCTTAATAATGTGAGACAGCCTTCTTAAGTAGTATTGCCTTTCATTGGACACACCTGCCAAACTAATTAGCACAGGTGTCTGCAATTGCTTACAGTGATATAAAGAGCCCTGACACACATCACCATCAATGAGTTTAACTGACAAACAAACAAATTCTTCCCTTATCACTCCTAAACACTTTTTGCATAATAATTTGGAACACAGTGTACATGTGCTTTTCCACAAAACACCAGTGGTTCACGTAGTGAATCTTACAGTTCTAACTTGCCAACCGTGGTCTGTATGGAGTTGTTCAATAAAGGGTCCAAAATTAAGATAACATAGATGGGAGAGGTCTCTATGAATAGGAATTCCTAAGTATTTGATACCCTGTGAGGGCCAGGCAAAGGGAAAGTTGGACTGGATGGAATCCTATATGGATTTGGGGAGGGAGACATCGAGGGCCTCAGACTTCGCTGCATTGATTTTAAAATTTGACCATGTAACAAAGTGATCTATTTCAGCCATAACAGCATGGATGGATATATGTGATTGAGTGATATATACTAGGACATCATCAGCAAATAGAGAGCACTTGTACTCGGTGCCTCCCACCTCAATCCACCTAATATTGGGGTTATGGCGAATTGATGAGAGCAGGTGCTCCGTCACTAGGATGTATAAGAGAGGGGACAGAGGACATCACTGCCTTGTCCCATTGGTGATTGTGAAAGGTGATGAAAATGTTCTGATGCACCCCCTGGGCCTTGGGACACCCGGAGCCGGACCCTTTTTGGTGGATGCTGGTGGTTGTAGTCTTCGTGGCGGCGACCCTGTTCCGTGGCTCAGGGTGGTCAAACCAGTGGCGGAACTATTTATGTGGTTTTGATGTTTAAATGTCCGACTACGCCACCCGTGGATTGCGGTCAGAGTGAACCGCCGCTGCAGGGCAGACCGCTGAGGCTGGTGTTGTGGGTGCGGCAGAGCGTAGCATAACTTCCCACGGGAGGAGTATAGCCTCAGGGCAGTGTATGCGGAGGATGGGGGTGATGGTGCAGGGCAGCAGCAGTAACGACACGGAGTCAGTGATGCAGTCCAGGGCCTTTACTCACAGTTCTTATTATCCAGACCACGTCTGCAGGTAACAGCTGCCCACGTCGTACTGTGCTCACCAGGTGAGGGGCTCAGACAACTCCCAGATAACTTTGGAGCGCTTCACAGGACCCCCTTTGTGTGTCCTTTGTCTGGCCTTTCTTACCAACCCTTCTGTCCGGCTGCCTCGGGCCTCCTCTTGGTAAACTTGGCGCCAGTTTCCCTGACCCTATGTGGTGCCTTCCTAGCGGGTGTAGCGAGGGGCTGCGCCACATAAAATGTCAGAGCCTCCGGTTTCTAGCTGAGGGTCGTTTCCTGCCTCCACTAGTTTCGGGGACCGGTCTCCCCCTTTGGCCTGACCCCTCCACGCAGGTGGATTCGGGCGTGCGGTGGCGACTCGCCCGTCCGCACCCCTGGGATCCCTTCATTCCTCGTTCCTGGAGCCTTCTCCGCTCCTCTTCCTTCCTTCTCCCTCTTCCAGGCCTGGGCCTCTGTTACTAGGCCCGCCTCCGGAGCAGAGCTCTTGCAGAGCCCCTGCTCCCTGCCACTTCTGCTCAGACTTCTCTGCACTGAACTAAGATGGTGCCCACCTTTTATACTCCCTTCTCAATGCACCCAGGAACTGCTTCCTCCCTGCTCCTGCACTACAGGGTTCCCCTTCCTCAGTGTTCCCTCCCCCCACTCCAGCCAGGGACAGGGACTGTCGTGCCCATCTCAGAGGCATATTGGTCGCCCTGCCCCATGGCAATGTGGTGTAATGCATGCAGGTGTCGGGTCCTGATCCACACTCCATCCTTACCTGAGAGTGAGATATCACACCTCTGGGTGAGGTGCAATACCTCTGTAGCAACCGAGCCCTCAGGGTGCTACAGTTCCATTTATCTTCAGCCTAGGTGACGTATTGTGATACAGGGCCGTGATTTTGGCTATAAAAGGGTCCCCTAGACCCCTACCCCAAGCTTTTTAAGAGAATCATATATGGCGTGCCAGGAGACTCTATGGAATGCTTTCTCAGCATCCAACGAGAGTATCTAATTACAAATTTTTAACTGCATCTAGCCCAGGAAATACTTTGTGCCTAGTAGCAGTGTCTGCTAGTAAGCGGATTATCCCGGCTGTTAAGCAAGCTACACCACCTGTAGTTTGGACACTTAATTTTTTCAAAGGAAATGCTTCGGGACCACGGGATACTCAGTGAAGAGCATCAGGAGGCACCCCAAGGCATAGGGGCTGGGACTGGCAGTAGGATGCCTTGCGGTGGACAGCCGAGCTCGATCCTTATAAAAGCTTTTTAACTGCAGCAGCTTTAGTGGACGCTACTGGAGCTGGAATTACGCGGCTGCTGGCATGAGACTTGCCCTCCAATAGATCCTTGTAAATGGATTTAAAGTGTATTCATTCAAATTAGAGAGACAATTTAAATTAAAAAGCTTAGAGCTGCCTCCACCACAGGGGGGCTCGCTCGACCCACCAGCGGACAGGCACCAGTATTGGGAGAGGGGGGCTGGCCGTCAGGGTTCACCGCGGCTCTGGCACAAACCCGGCGACACGGAGGTGGCACGGGCAGGAGCGGACTGAACGTGTCGGCTTCTCACTTTTTGGATTTTAGAAGGGCATGACATGCCTATATTTGTGTCTCCCCCTCCTTTTACTCCTCCACCTCTTTTCTTTTTGCATGACTATATGTACTTGTCACTTTTCCATGTGTTAGTTGTGTCTTCTGAGCAGTTTGTCAGCTTTTGGACACCTTTGAAGGTGTTTTCTATGTGTTTCTATGTGTTTTTGTTTGCCTGCCATTGGTTTTAACGGTGTTCGAAGGTGTTCGACGAACAGTTCAACGAACAGTTCGGCGAACACACGGGTGTTCGACGAACCGAACCGAACTCGAACACTACGGGGGTGGCTGAACACTAGTCCCAACAACCCATTCTCTGGACAGCAGACCACCAGGAGGTACTGGAAGAACTAGTAGACTACCTAGTTAAACCACCCATCTTGGGATATCCTGATTTCAATTTATCATTTGTTCTTCATTGGGACGCTTCTCAAGTTGGACTGGGAGCTGCCCTGTATCAGCATCAAGATGGAAAATGAGAGTCATCGGTTACGGTTCAAGAACATTGACAGATGCCGAGAAGAATTACCATCTACATTCCTTAAAATTGGAGTTCCTGGCACTGAAATGGGCTATCTGTGAATGATTTAGAGATTATCTCTACTACAGCAAAGAGTTTGAGGTTTACACTGACAACAACCCTTTGACCTATGTCCTTGCTACAGTGAAACTGAATGCAATGGGTCAGAGATGGGTCGCTGAACTAGCTGACTTCAATTTCAGCATCAAGTACAGACCAGGAAAATGCAATGCGGATGCTGATGGATTGTCAAGAATGCCACTAGAGCCTGAGGAGTTCATGCAAGAATGCTCGAAGGAAGTCAGTCTGGAAGCAGTTGAGAGCACTACCCAAGCAGTACAAGCTTATCAAGAGGAAGACACACTATTGTGGTGTCCGTTGACGGTGGAAACCACCATAAAAGCGAGAGAACAAGATAACCCCTGGTCTATTCTACAACTACCAAAAGGGAAAATCCGTAGAGCAGAGCGGGAAAATCAGATAATTGGTAGAATACTACTTTATGTGTACCAAAATCGGTTTCCAAGTAAACGAGAGAGACAATGAGTCACCAGCAGTATCTGTTTTAATTAAAGAATGGACAAAGCTCTACTTCAGTGAAGACGGTATCCTGTATTGTAAAGGAGGACAAAACCGACAGTTGGTACTATCCAGAGTATTCCGTAGGTTGATCTTCAAAGAACTCCATGAAAACATGGGACATCTCGGAGTGGAAAGGACAACCAACTTGATCTGTGAACGTTTCTTGTGGCCGTACATTCAGAGAGATATTAAGAGGTACGTGACCAGGGAGTGTGGGTGTCTGAAAGATAAACGTCCCAACACATCAATCCAGGCACCTATGGGCAACATCCAAACTACATGTCCATTTGAGATGGTCTCAATAGACTTTCTACATCTCGAGATGTGCAAGGGTGGTTACGAATACATCTTGGTGGTGATGGACCATTTCACTCGATTTGCTCAAGCATTTGCCACTACTAATAAATTAGGTCGAACAGTGGCAGAGAAGATCTTCAATGATTTTGCTTTGCACAACTCCCTATCTCCCAGAGGGTAATGGACAAGTGGAACATTTTAACTGGACATTATTGTCGATGTTGTGCACTTTAACAGCTGATGAGAAGAAAGACTGGAAGAGTTCTCTGTCAAAAGTGGTACATGCCTATAACTGTACAAAGAGTGATGTAACAGGTTACTCACCCTTTTTCCTATTGTATGGACGATTGTCAAGACTGCCAATCGACATCATGTTCGATACTCTGGTGTCAGAGACTTACAGAACATATCCGGAGTACGTTCAGAAATGGAAGGAATGGATGGCAAAGGAATACAACATAGCGTCCAAAGTGGTTACACAAGGACAGAGCAAGAATAAGGAGTACTATGATCAAACATGTTATGGAGCAGAATATAAACCGGAAAGCCGGATGCTAGTCAAGAACTATGGGAGAAAGGCGGTCCAGGAAAACTTTGTTTGTACTGGGAATACAAGGTGTATGTGGTCATAAGGAGGAAAGCTGATGACAGCCCAGTGTATGAAATCCGATTAGAAATGGGAGACAAGAATAGTCCATCAGAATTTACTACTACCCTGTGATTATATCCCACCACAACAAGACTTCCCAGAAGTAGACCGACATTGTCCGAGATCGACTAAGGGACCACCACAGACTGAAGCTCTGGAGGTGGATAGTGACCTTGAAAGTTTCGATGGAGAAGAACACAACGTTATATTTCTTGGACTGGCAAGGAGAGGGATGTACCATCCTCAGGAGAGTGAACTAAGTCCTGAGTAGTGTTGAGCCACCCCCGTAGTCTTGGAGTTCGGTTCGGTTCGTCGAACACCCATGTGTTCGCCGAACTGTTCGTCGAACTGTTCATCGAACACCTTCGAACACCGCTAAAACCAATGGCAGGCAAACGAAAACACATAGAAACACATAGAAAACACCTTCAAAGGTGTCCAAAAGCTGACAAACTGCTCAGAAGACACAACTAACACATGGAAAAGTGACAAGTACATATAGTCATGCAAAAAGAAAAGAGGTGGAGGAGTAAAAGGAGGGGGAGACACAGATATAGGCATGCCATGCCCTTCTAAAAGCAAAGAAGTGCGAAGCCGACACGGCCTGTCCGTTCCTGCCCGTGCCACCTCCGTGTCGCCGGGTTTGTGCCAGAGCACATGTGGACCCTGACGACCAGCCCCCCTCTCCCAATACTGGTGCCTGTCCGCTGGTGGGTCGAGCGAGCCCCCCTGTGGTGGAGGCAGCTCTAAGCTTTTTAGTTTAAATTGTCACTCTAATTTGAATGAATACACTTTAAATCCTTTTACAAGGATCTATTAGAGGGCAAGTCTCATGCCAGCAGCCGCGTAATTCCAGCTCCAGTAGCGTCCACTAAAGCTGCTGCAGTTAAAAAGCTTTTATAAGGATCGAGCTCAGCGGTCCACCGCAAGGCGTCCTACCGCCAGTCCCAGCCCCTATGCCTTGGGGTGCCTCCCGATGCTCTTCACCGAGTATCCTGGGGTCCCGAAGCATTTCCTTTGAAAAAATTAAGTGTCCAAACTACAGGTGGTGTAGCTTGCTTAACAGCTGGGATAATCCGCTGACTAGCAGACACTGCTACTAGGCACAAAGAATTTCCTGGGCTAGATGCAGTTAAAAATTTATAATTAGATATTCTCGTTGGATGCTGAGAAAGCATTCCATAGAGTCTCCTGGCACGCCATATATTATTCTCTTAAAAAGCTTGGGGTAGGGGTCTAGGGGACCCTTTTAAAGCCAAAATCATGGCCCTGTATCGCAATACGTCACCTAGGCTGAAGATGAATGGAACTATAGCACCCCGAGGGCTCAGTTGCTACAGAGGTATTGCACCTGTGATATCTCACTCTCAGGTAAGGATGGAGTGTGGATCAGGACCCCGACACCTGCATGCATTACACCACATTGCCGTGGGGCAGGGCGACCAATATGCCCCTGAGATGGGCACGACAGTCCCTGTCCCTGGCTGGAGTGGGGGGAGGGAACACCGAGGAAGGGGAACCCTGTAGTGCAGGAGCAGGGAGGAAGCAGTTCCTGGGTGCATTGAGAAGGGAGTATAAAAGGTGGGCACCATCTTAGTTCAGTGCAGAGAAGTCTGAGCAGAAGTGACAGGGAGCAGGGGCTCTGTATGAGCTCTGCTCCGGAGGCGGGCCTAGTAACAGAGGCCCAGGCCTGGAAGAGGGAGAAGGAAGGAAGAGGAGCGGAGAAGGCTCCAGGAACGAGGAACGAAGGGATCCCAGGGGTGCGGACGGGCGAGTCGCCACCGCACGCCCGAATCCACCTGTGTGGAGGGGTCAGGCCAAAGGGGGAGACCGGTCCCCGAAACTAGTGGAGGCGGGAAATGACCCTCAGCTAGAAACCGGAGGCTGTGACATTTTATGTGGCGCAGCCCCTCGCTACACCCGCTAGGAAGGCACCACATAGGGTCAGGGAAACTGGTGCTAAGTTTACCAAGAGGAGGCCCGAGGCAGCCGGACAGAAGCGTTGGTAAGAAAGGCCAGACAAAGGACACACAAAGGGGGTCCTGTGAAGCGCTCCAATGTTATCTGGGAGTTGTCTGAGCCCCTCACCTAGTGAGCACAGTACGACGTGGGCAGCCGTTACCTGCAGAAGTGGTCTGGATAATAAGAACTGTGAGTAAAGGCCCTGGACTGCATCACTGACTCCGTGTCGTTACTGCTGCTGCCCTGCACCATCACCCCCATCCTCCGCATACACTTCCCTGAGGCTATACTCCTCCCGTGGGGAGTTATACTACACTCTGCCGCACCCACAACACCAGCCTCAGCGGTCTGCCCTGCAGCGGCAGTTCACTCTGACCGCAATCCACGGGTGGCGTAGTCGGACATTTAAACATCAAAACCACATAAATAGTTCCGCCACTGGTTTGACCGCCCTGAGCCACGGAACCGGGTCGCCGCCACGGAGACTACAACCACCAGCATCCACCAAAATGGGTCCGGCTCCGGGTGTTCCAAGGCCCAGGGGGTGCGTCAGAACATTTTCATCACCTTTCATAATCACCAATGGGACAAGGCAGGGATGTCCTCTGTCCCCTCTCTTATACATCCTAGTGACGGAGCACCTGCTCTCATCAATTCGCCATAACCCCAATATTAGGTGGATTGAGGTGGGAGGCACCGAGTACAAGTGCTCTCTATTTGCTGATGATGTCCTAGTATATATCACTCAATCACATATATCCATCCCTGCTGTTATGGCTGAAATAGATCACTTTGTTACATGGTCAAATTTTAAAATCAATGCAGTGAAGTCTGAGGCCCTCGATGTCTCCCTCCTCAAATCCATACAGGATTCCATCCAGTCCAACTTTCCCTTTGCCTGGCCCTCACAGGGTATCAAATACTTAGGAATTCCTATTCATAGAGACCTCTCCTATCTATGTTATCTTAATTTTGGGCCCTTTATTGAACAACTCCATACAGACCACGGTTGGCAAGTTAGAACTGTAAGATTCACTACGTGAACCACTGGTGTTTTGTGGAAAAGCACATGTACACTGTGTTCCAAATTATTATGCAAAAAGTGTTTAGGAGTGATAAGGGAAGAATTTGTTTGTTTGTCAGTTAAACTCATTGATGGTGATGTGTGTCAGGGCTCTTTATATCACTGTAAGCAATTGCAGACACCTGTGCTAATTAGTTTGGCAGGTGTGTCCAATGAAAGACAAGACTACTTAAGAAGTCTGTCCCACATTATTAAGCAGCCTACATTTTCTGCCAAAATGAGAAAGAAAAAGATGTGTCGGCTGCTGAGAAGCAATAAATTGTGGAGTGTTTAGGTCAAGGCATGACTACAATCAACATTGCCAAGACACTTCATCCTGATCATCGCACAATCAAGAAGTATGTAGCTGATTCACAGTACACACGTGTGCGTGCTGATAAGGGCAAATTGAGGACTCTTTCCTACAGGCAATTACGTCAGGTTAAAAGAGCAGCGGCAAAGAAGCCTTGTCATAGCAGCAGACAAGTTTTTGAAGCTGCTGGTGCCTCCAACGTCCCCCGAACAACAAGATGCAGGGTCCTTCAGAGGTTTGCAGCTGTGCGTAAGCCATCCTGTTGACCTCCTCTATCCACTGCACACAAGCAGAAACGGCTCCAGTGGGCCAAACAATACATGAAGACTGACTGCAAAACTGTATTGTTCACGGATGAGTGCCGTGCAACGCTCGATGGTCCAGATGGATGGAGTGGAGGATGGCTGGTTGATGGACACCCCACGAAAACACGGCTACAGCGCCAACAAGGAGGAGGTGGAGTAATGTTTTGGGCTGGAATCTTGGGGAGAGAGATTGTCGGCCCCTTTAGGATCCCTGAAGGGGTAAAGATGAACGCCATAATGTATGTGGAGTTTCTCAAACAGCACTTCCTGCCATGGTTTAACAAGAAGAACCGTGTATTCCACAGCAAGATCATTTTCATGCATGATAATGCACCGTCTCATGCTGCACATAACACATCTGCATCTCTGGCTGATACGGGCATAAAAGAGGACAAACTTATGGTGTGACCCCCATGCTCCCCTGACCTCTACCCCATTCAGAACCACTAGAGCATCATCAAAAGGAGTGTCTATGATGGCGGGAGGCAGTTCACATCTAAGCAACAGCTCTGGGAGGGTATTCTGTCCTCATGCAAAACAATTGAAGCAGAAACCATCCAAAACCTGACAAATTCAATGGACAAGAGAGTTCAGAAGCTCCTTTCGAACAAGGGGTCCTATGTGCAAATGTAACATCACCTAGAATAAAGTTTTGAGTTGAAAACTGTTTGATTTCAGTTTCTACTAACCTGCTAATGCTTATAATTTCAAAAATGACCATTTTTTTGTTCTTTATTAAAATGAAAAGGTTGATCGAAGAGTGTGGGGGATCAAAGAGTGTGGCAACCCAGTAGTCAGGATTACTTCGAATTCTGACAATCTGAGGGTCATGTTGCAGGTAGTGCAGCAAGAAGGCATTCATGTGTCTTGCGCATCTAGGAGCCCCAAAATAATTTTCCGGGCTAGATGCAGCTAAAAATTATTATTAATTTTAAATCTGGTGGAGCTTAGTATAGATGGCCTAATAGAATCAGTACTGCACACTGCTACAAAGCCCAAATTATTTTCCAGCCAAGATACAGATAAACATGATTATTAATTTTAAATCTGGTGGAGCTTAGTAAAGATGGCCTAATAGAATCAGTACTGCACACTGCTACAAAGCCCAAATTATTTTCCAGCCAAGATACAGATAAACATGATTATTAATTTTAAATCTGGTGGAGCTTAGTATAGATGGCCTAATAGAATCAGTACTGCACACTGCTACAAAGCCCAAATTATTTTCCAGCCAAGATACGGATAAACATGATTAGTAATTTTAAATCTGGTGGAGCTTAGTATAGATGGCCTAATAGAATCATTACTGCGCATTGCTACAAAGCCCAAATTATTTTCCAGCCAAGATACAGATAAACATGATTAGTAATTTGAAAGCTTAAAACGGTTGGTGAGGTGATTTTAACCAATCATCTAGCTTTTACTCTCCCCAGGATGACACAGGGGTAGAAAAGTCGTTTCGGATCCATGATTTGTTCATCTTTATGAACGCGAGTCTGTCTACATTATCAGTGGAGAGCCGCGTGCGCTTATCTGTCAGCACTAGTGTTGAGCGATACCTTCCGATATCGGGAAATATCGGATCGGATTGGATCGGACCAATACCCAAAAAGTATCGGATATCGCCGATTCCGATACCGGAAACCAATGCAAGTCAATGGGACAGAAATATCGGAATGAAAATAAACGTATTAGGGGAGGTGGGGGAGACAATAAAGGCATAGAGGTTTAGCCCAATCAAATGGAATAGCAGGAATTAATATTTTTTTTAAGACGTTCTGAGTTACGGAAATATTGACTATGTTAAGTATTTTTATATTTTGTCAGATATTTATGTTTCACTACTTCCATGCTCTTCACCTTCTTTTTTACTTCTCCCATACTTTCTCCTTCATCATCCTCAGCATCAGCATCTTTTTCATCAACTTCTTCTTCACCTTCTTCATCTTCTTCTTCTTCACCTTCTTTGTATTATTCTTTTTTTTTACATTCTTCATATTCTTCTTATTCAACTATTATTCTTCTTCATATTCTACTTCTTCATCTTCTTCATATTCTTCTTCTTCATCATATTCTTATTTGTGACAGGCATTCCTGTAGTTGCTATCTATAAAAGTTTGAACATTACACCTTTCGTTCTGCCCGTCACAAAAGATTTACAACAGGATTTGTCCGCGTTCAGTTTGGCCTGCAGCAGCAGGTCTTTTCCAGGGGCACCACGAGGAGGAACGGACTCACCCCCATACACTGCTTAGTCATCTTCTGCTTATAATTTAGATATTTGTAACGGGTCTGGGAGGTGGAACCTCTGAGCAACGATACAAAGGGGCAGTCCTTGTAAGGAAGCGGGTGGTTCCCAGGGTAGGCGGGCAGGTAGTCACGGCAAGTGACGGGGACAGTCTCTGGGTAGAAGGGCAGGAGGTCACGGCAAGTGACGGGGACAGTCTCTGGGTAGAAGGGCAGGAGGTCACGGCAAGTGACGGAAACAGTCTCTTGACAGGCGGGTGGTCACGGCAAGTGACGGCTAAGCCTTCAGATAGGCTAGCAGGCGGGTAGCAGGTGGACGCTCCCAGGTGAGCGGGCAAGAGTCTCTGGACAGGCAGGTGGTCACAGCAAGTGATGGCTAAGACTCCAGGTAGACTAGCAGGCAGGTAGCAGGCGGACGCTCCCAGGTGAGTGGGTAAGAGTCTCTGGACAGGCAGGTGGTCACAGCACGTGACAGCAGAGCCTCCAGGTAGGCTAGCAGGCAGGTAGCAGGCGGACGCTCCCAGGTGAGCGGGTAAGAGTCTCTGGACAGGCAGGTAGTCACAGCACGTAACGGCAGAGCCTCCAGGTAGGCTAGCAGGCAGGTAGCAGATGAGCGCTCCCAGGTGAGCGGGTAAGAGTCTCTGGACAGGCAGGTGGTCACAGCACGTGACGGCAGAGCCTCCAGGTAGGCTAGCAGGCAGGTAGCAGATGAGCGCTCCCAGGTGAGCGGGCAATCAGATCCATAGACAGACTGGCAGGGCTGGTAGGCAGACTGTCGGACCGCAGGAATGCAAGTAGATAGACAAGTATCAGGCAGGTATCAAGCAGGAATCTGGCAGGTAACTGGCAGGTATCTGGTAACGGGACCTGAGGGCTGAAGCAGAGTGATAGGCTATGCAACAACATTGCTCGGGCACCTTCATTTTGGAGGAGGTGCCTTATATATGGTGAGGTCCTCTGGCCATTGGCCAGGGACTCCTTAGGACGGCGCGCGCGGCCCCTTTAAGAGAGGGGAGCGCGCGCGCCTTAAGCACAGTGGCCGGGAAGCAGCGCGCGCTGCCAGCAGAGCGGGAGGAAGACGCCGGGCACGGAGCGGAGAGGTGAGCGGAACAGCGTCCCTGAATAGCAGGAGGCAGGGACGCCGACGCTACAGTACCCCCCCTTTAGGCCCCCCCTTTTTTAGGCCAGACAAAAATTTATCAAGGATGAGAGGGGCATGGATGTTCTCCCGGGGCTCCCACGTTCTCTCCTCAGGACCAAACCCCTTCCAATCCACTAGAAAAAAGGTCTTTCCTCTTACCCTTTTGGTAGCCAGAATGTTCTCTACCTCAAACTCGTTTTCAGCGGAAACCGGAGCAGGAGGCGTACCTGTAGACTTGGAAAAAGAGTTAAGTACCACGGGTTTGAGGAGAGATACATGGAAGGAGTTAGGGATCCGCAAGTTGGCCGGGAGTTTCAATTTATAGGCCACTGGGTTGATTTGTTTGATAACTTCCAGTGGGCCGATGAACCGAGGCCCTAACTTGTAGGAAGGAATCTTGAGCCGGACATATTTAGACGAGAGCCAGACTTTATCTCCAGGACGGAATTGTGGAGGATCCAGGCGTTTTTTGTCAGCGTGTTTTTTCATCCGCTCGGACGACTGAAGGAGTGCGGATCGGGTACTCTCCCAAATGGAGGAAAATTCACTAACGAGAGATTCCGCAGCCGGATTGTCCTCCGAGGTGGAGACGGGAAATGGGATCCGAGGATGCTGACCGAAGACTACAAAAAACAGGGATTTGGAGGAAGATTCGCTCTCGTGGTTATTGTAAGAGAATTCGGCCCATGGTAGGAAATCCACCCAGTCTGAATGGTGGGCATTAACGAAGTGCCGGAGGTAACTGGTCAGGATCTGATTGATCTGCTCCACTTGACCATTGGACTGTGGGTGGTAAGCGGATGAGAAGTCCAGGGTGACGTCTAGCAGCTTACATGTGGCTCTCCAGAAGCGTGAGGTGAACTGAACCCCACGATCTGACACGATGTGGAGGGGCAGGCCATGGAGACGGAAGATGTGGCGGATAAAGTCTTTAGCCAGCTCGGGTGCAGACGGGAGGCCCGGCAGGGGAATGAAGTGAGCCATCTTGGAAAAGCGGTCAGCGACCACCCAAATGACCGTACAACCTGCAGAGACAGGGAGATCTGTTATAAAGTCCATATCTATTTGCTGCCAGAGGGCAGCAGGTACTGGAAGAGGAAGGAGGTGACCGGCTGGCAGGTGTCTCGGAACCTTGTTGCGGGCGCAGGACACACAGGCTGAAACAAAGTCTATTATGTCCTTGTGCAGGGTAGGCCACCAGTAGTGCCAGGTAATAAGCTGGAGGGTCTTTTTCTGACCGGCGTGGCCAGCTAGCCTAGACGATTGACCCCAGTGTAGGACCTTCTCCCGATCAGGTACAGTTACGAACGTCTTACCGGGAGGGAGACGATTTAGATTCACGGGGGCCACCTGCATTACTCTGGCGGGATCAATGATGTGCTTAGGTTCCTCCTCTAGATCAGACACCAGGAAGGATCGGGACAAGGCGTCAACTTTGATGTTTTTGTCTGCCGGGCGAAAATGAAGAACGAAATCAAAGCAAGCAAAAAACAAGGACCACCGGGCTTGGCGCGGGTTAAGTCTCTGGGCACTCTGGAGGTAAGCCAAGTTCTTGTGGTCCATGTAAATTATTACCGGGTGAAGAGCCCCCTCGAGCAGGTAACGCCACTCCTCCAGTGCCAGCTTAATGGCCAATAACTCTCGGTCTCCTATAGAATAGTTGCGCTCAGAAGAGGAGAAGAGTTTGGAGAAGAAGCCGCAAGTTACCATTCTTCCGGAAGGCGACTTTTGGGTAAGTACCGCTCCGGCTCCAGAGGAGGAGGCGTCAACTTCCAGGAAGAATTGTTTGTTGCCGTCCGGACGATGCAGCACCGGGGCGGAAGAGAAAGCCTGTTTTAAGGAAAGAAAGGCTTCCTCTGCTTCGGGCGGCCATTCTCTGGGATTAGTACCCTTACGGGTGAGCGCAGAGATTGGGGCAGTCCGGGAAGAGAAGTGCAGTATGAAGAGGCGGTAGTAGTTGGCGAAGCCCAGGAACCGCTGAATAGCCTTCAACCCCTCTGGTCGAGGCCACTTCTGGATGGCAGACAGTTTCTCAGGATCCATTCGTAGGCCGGTCTGAGAGATTATGTTGCCCAAAAACGGAAGCGAGGTCTGCTCAAAGAGGCACTTCTCATATTTAGCGTAGAGGTGGTTCTGCCTGAGCCTGAGCAGAACCTGACGAACATCCCTCCGGTGAGTGAGAAGATCCGGAGAGAAGACCAAGATGTCGTCCAGGTACACCACTAAGCAGGAGTAGAGAAGGTCCCGGAAGATGTCATTGACCAACTCTTGAAAGACGGCGGGAGCGTTACAGAGACCGAAGGGCATTACCAGGTATTCATAGTGGCCGTCCCGGGTGTTGAATGCCGTCTTCCATTCATCCCCCTGACGGATACGGACCAGGTTATAGGCCCCACGGAGGTCCAGCTTGGTAAAGATCCTAGCCCCCCTGAGACGGTCAAATAATTCTGGAATGAGCGGAAGGGGGTATTTATTCTTCACCGTGATCTGGTTAAGGCCTCTATAGTCTATACAGGGACGGAGTGAGCCGTCCTTCTTTTTAACGAAGAAGAAGACTGCTCCCGCCGGGGAGGTAGATTTCCGGATAAATCCCCGGGCCAGATTCTCCTCAATATATTCAGACATGGACCGGGTCTCAGCAGTGGATAAAGGGTAAATACGCCTACGGGGAGGAGTAGCACCGGGTATCAGGTCGATTGGGCAGTCGTATGGTCTATGAGGGGGTAATGTCTCTGCCTCCTTTTTATTAAAGACGTCCGCATAAGACCAATAGGGAACCGGAAGACCAGGTAGATTGGCTGGGGTAGGAGAAGGACGGACAGGATGGACGGGAACTAAACAAGTCTTATGGCAGTCCTGTCCCCAGCGAAGGACTTCGCCGGTCTGCCAATCAAGCACGGGTGCATGTTTCTGAAGCCAAGGTAGGCCTAGCAAGAGGGCGTGAGAGAGTCCAGGCAGAACATGAAAGAAGATGCTCTCAGAGTGCAGCATTCCCACCTGCAGAGTTATGGATTCGGTGATGAGTTGGATGGGACGTGGTAAAAGGCCCTCATCCACGGCAGCGACAGATAAGGGTACAGCCAGAGGTTTGGTGGGAATGCGGTATTTCTCTACCAGGGACTGAGAAATGAGATTTCCAGCAGCTCCAGAGTCCAGTTGGGCTAGTTCAAAATAACGGTTCTCCCCGCAGATGATAGAGACCGACAGCAACAGAGATGGAGAGGGTTTACTCTTATCTAGAACGACCTCTCTGAGCGATCCTAGACACAGGCATTTCCCGACTTCTCCGGGCAGGAACGGATCCGGTTCTCCTTACTGCCACAGTAGAAGCAGCTCCCCTTGGCTCGGCGTAACTCTTGACGGGTCTTGACCATCTTGGTCTGGTCGATCTGCATAGGCTCGGGTGAGTGCGCCTGGGGAGTAGCGGGAGAAGTGACGGGTTTCTGAAAGGTAGGGGCTAGACATGGAAACCTCCTCTCACGAGTGTCCTCTTTGGCACGTTCCTGGAACCGGATGTCAATCCGGGTGGCAAGAGTTATTAAGTCGTCGAGAGTGGTAGGAATGTCCCGACCGGCGAGTTCATCTTTAATACGGCCGGACAGACCCTCCCAAAAGACAGACACCAGGGCATCGTTATCCCAGGCCAGCTCCGAAGCAAGGGTACGGAACCGTATGGCATATTGGCCCACGGTGAGATTTCCTTGATGGAGGCGTAGCAGAGATGATGCGGATGAGGTCTTCCGACCGGGTTCGTCGAAGACTTTCCGGAAAGCCATGAGAAAGGCTGGCAGGTTGGACACCAGGGGGTCTCCTCTCTCCCATAGAGGATTTAGCCAAGCCAGTGCCTCCCCCGTGAGATGGGACATGATGAAGGCTACTTTGGCCCGGTCGGAGATAAACTGGTGGGACAGGAGTTCAAAGTGCAGGATGCACTGGTTTATGAAGCCCCGAGCTTGAGCGGGGTCGCCTCCGAAGCAAGGAGGTGCAGAAAGCCGGGGTCCGGGGCAGGATGCCATGGTATTGGTGGGCAGCGGCGCTGCCGGGCTGCGAGTCATGACACTAGCGGTGGTTGCTGGTGGAGCAGTCAGAGTGTCCAGGCGAGAGTTGACATTCCACAGATGACTCAGGATGGACTCCTGTTGGGACCTCTGACGGGACAGTTCATGACATAGGTCCGAGACCGAGGGAGCTTGGGTGCCACCGGGTTCCATTGCCCGAGCAAACTGTAAAGGGTCTGGGAGGCGGAACCTCTGAGCAACGATACAAAGGGGCAGTCCTTGTAAGGAAGCGGGTGGCTCCCAGGGTAGGCGGGAAGGTAGTCACGGCAAGTGACGGGGACAGTCTCTGGGTAGAAGGGCAGGAGGTCACGGCAAGTGACGGGGACAGTCTCTGGGTAGAAGGGCAGGAGGTCACGGCAAGTGACGGGAACAGTCTCTTGACAGGCGGGTGGTCACGGCAAGTGACGGCTAAGCCTCCAGATAGGCTAGCAGGCGGGTAGCAGGTGGATGCTCCCAGGTGAGCGGGCAAGAGTCTCTGGACAGGCAGGTGGTCACAGCAAGTGATGGCTAAGCCTCCAGGTAGACTAGCAGGCAGGTAGCAGGTGGACGCTCCCAGGTGAGCGGACAAGAGTCTCTGGACAGGCAGGTGGTCACAGCAGGTGACGGCAGAGCCTCCAGATAGGCTAGCAGGCAGGTAGCAGGCGGCGCTCCCAGGTGAGCGGGTAAGAGTCTCTGGACAGGCAGGTGGTCCCAGCACGTGACGGCAGAGCCTCCAGGTAGGCTAGCAGGCAGGTAGCAGGCGGACGCTCCCAGGTGAGCGGGTAAGAGTCTCTGGACAGGCAGGTGGTCACAGCACGTGACGGCAGAGCCTTCAGGTAGGCTAGCAGGCAGGTAGCAGATGAGTGCTCCCAGGTGAGCGGGTAAGATTCTCTGGACAGGCAGGTGGTCACAGCACGTGACGGCAGAGCCTCCAGGTAGGCTAGCAGGCAGGTAGCAGATGAGCACTCCCATATCCATAGACAGACTGGCAGGGCTGGTAGGCAGACTGTCAGACCGCAGGAATTCAAGTAGATAGACAAGTATCAGGCAGGTATCAAGCAGGAATCTGGCAGGTAACTGGCAGGTATCTGGTAACGGGACCTGAGGGCTGAAGCAGAGTGATAGGCTATGCAACAACATTGCTCGGGCACCTCCATTTTGGAGGAGGTGCCTTATATATGGTGAGGTCCTCCGGCCATTGGCCGGGGACTCCTTAGGACGGCGCACGCGGCCCCTTTAAGAGAGGGGAGCGCGCGTGCGCGCCCTAAGCACAGTGGCCGGGAAGCAGCGCGCACTGCCAGCAGAGCGGGAGGAAGACACCGGGCACGGAGCGGAGAGGTGAGGGGAACAGCGTCCCTGCCTAGCAGGAGGCAGGGACGCTGACGCTACAATATTATCTTTTGCTCTGATTTTTAGTCTTATGCTTAATGTTCTTCCGCTTTTTGTTCTGCAGCTTCTTGTACTTCTGCTTCTTGGTTTTCTGTCTCTTGTTCTTCTGTATCTTGGTGGTTGTCTTCTCTTCTTTGTCCTCTTGGTCAACTTCTTCAGGTCTTGGTCTTCTTCGGGGTGGTCTTCAGGGTCGTCGTCTTCGGAGTCCTCATCTTCAGGGTCGTCGTCTTCGGGGTCCTCGTCTTCGGGGTCCTCGTCTTCTTCGGGGTGGTCTTCAGGGTCCTCGTCTTCAGGGTCATCATCTTCGGGGTCCTCGTCTTCTTCGGGTTGGTCTTCAGGATCCTCGTCTTCAGGGTCCTCGTCAGGGAGATCCAGAGTGATTACCAAGAACCATTTCAAAAAGCTTGAACTTGGAAATGTAGCAGAAGGTACAAGAAGGCTGAGGAACTACCGAGGACCAGCTGACGGTACTGGAACCCGGATGGGTAGCAGAAGGTACAAGAGCCAATGGAAATACCGAAGACCAGCTGACGGTATTGGAACTCGGTTACTAAGCAGGAGGTACCTGTGCCAGAAAGCACTACCAAGGACCAGCAGACGTTGGTGGAACTTGGATACCGAGAAGGAGGCACCTAATCCAAAGGCACTGCCGAGAACCAGCTGATGGTACTGGAACCCGGATGGGTAGCAGAAGGTACCCATGTAAAAAAAAGTTTCAAGGCCGCGAGCCGGCCACAGTTACCAAAACCCACAGTCCTACAGGGGGTGCTTGTCCTATTGGCACTATGGAACCAGCCTTCATTGCCAGATCCCGCAGCCCACATAGGAGTCACCTAAACTGCAGGCACCATAGAGTTGGCTAACCCGACCGCAACACGACAGGACAACGCATTGGAGGCAAAGTGACGTTGACACTACCTGGAAACAGCTGGCATCCTGGAACCAGGCTGGGCAGGAGGGAGTACTCGTGCCAAAGACACTGCTGGTAAACAGCTGGCGGTGCTGGAACCCAGGGTAAATACTAAAAGCAGAGTGGAGCCAGAGGCGTAATTGGAGCAACTTTAAAATCTGTAGTAGTGTGAATGTGGACAAAGCAGGAGAATTTGCCGGACACACAGCTGGGGAACAGCTGATGTTACTGAACCCCAATAACACTGGAGAAAGCGTTGACTGTGCAGACGGCACTTCTGAGCAGCAACTAGCAGTATTGGAGCCCAGGGTAAATACTAAAAACAGAGGAGCCAGAGGTGTAATAGGAGCAAGTTTTAAATCAGTAGTACAGTGGATGTGGACAAAGCAGGGGAATTTGCCGGACACACAGCTGGGGAACAGCTGACGTTACTGAACCCCAATAACACTGGAGCAAGCGTTGACTGTGCAGACGGCACTACTGAGCAGCAACTAGCGGTATTGGAGCCCAGGGTAAATACTAAAAACAGAGGAGCCAGAGGTGTAATTGGAGCAAGTTTTAAATCAGTAGTACAGTGTATGTGGACAAAGCAGGAGAATTTGCCGGACACACAGCTGGGGAACAACTGACGTTACTGAACCCCAAAACCCCAATAACACGGCAGCAAGTGTTGACTGTGCAGACGGCACTTCCGAGCGCCAACTGGCAGTGTTGGAGCTCAGGGATAATACTGAAAACAGAGGAGCCAGAGGTGTAATTGGAGCAACTTTAAAATCTGTAGTAGTGAGAATGTGGACAGAGCAGGAGAAATTGCCGTCCGCACAGCAGGGGAACAGCTGACGTTACTGAACCCCAATAACACGGCAGCAAGTGTTGACTGTGCAAACGGCACTTCCGAGCGCCAACTGGCGGTGTTGGAGCTCAGGGATAATACTGAAAACAGAGGAGCCAGAGGTGTAATTGGAGCAACTTTAAAATCTGTAGTAGTGAGAATGTGGACAGAGCAGGAGAAATTGCCGTCCGCACAGCAGGGAAACAGCTGACGTTACTGAACCCCAATAACACGGCAGCAAGTGTTGACTGTGCAGACGGCACTTCCGAGCGCCAACTGGCGGTGTTGGAGCTCAGGGATAATACTGAAAACAGAGGAGCCAGAGGTGTAATTGGAGCAACTTTAAAATCTGTAGTAGTGAGAATGTGGACAGAGCAGGAGAAATTGCCGTCCGCACAGCAGGGGAACAGCTGACGTTACTGAACCCCAATAAGACGGCAGCAAGTGTTGACTGTGCAGACGGCACTTCCGAGCGCCAACTGGCGGTGTTGGAGCTCAGGGATTACAGTTCAGGTGGTAGAAACATGAACACAACAGGAGACCTGGATACTGTTGCCAACCAATTATTTATTCTGGAAGAGGACTGGCAAATTCATGAGAGATCCAGGCCTTGTTCATTTTGAGAAAAGTAAGCCGGTCAACGTTATCGGAGGATAGTCGCATGCGACGGTCTGTTAGTACACCACCTGCGGCACTAAAGACGCGTTCCGATAATACACTAGCAGCAGGGCAAGATAGCACCTCTAATGCATACTGACTAAGCTCTGGCCATGTATCCAGCTTACAGACCCAAAACTTGAAGGGAGAAGAGCCGTCTGGGAGTACACTAAGAGGGCAAGACATGTAGTCTGTCACCATCTGACGGAAACGTTGCCTCCTGCTGACTGGAGCCGTCTGTGATGGTGTAGACATTTGTGGCGGCGGGGACACAAAACTTTGCCACATTTCGGCCATACTGGTCTTGCCTTGTGCTGAGGCGCTGCTTCTGCTCCCTCTTTGTGCAGAGCTTCCTCCACTGCCTCGACGCACTGAGCTGCTTTGTAAAGCACTAGCAGCACTGCTCTCGGTTGGAATGGAGAACATGATGGAATGCACCAGTGCGTCTTGGTACTCCCGCATTTTACGCTCCCGGTTCAACGGTGTTATGAGGCTTTGTAAGTTGTCCCGGTAGCGAGGATCTAGGAGGGTGGACACCCAATAATCAGCCGTGTTGAGAATGTGGGCGATGCGGCGGTCGTTTCTCAGGCACTGCAGCATGAAATCAACCATGTGCTGCAGACTGCCAACTGGCCAAGAAACGCTGTTCCCTGCTTGAGGCGTGATCTCTGCCTGCTCTGCATCACCCCACCCTCGCTCTAGATACTGACTACTAGAGCATTGTGTACCTCCCTCCTCTGGACAGATGTCTTCCTCATCCATTGACTCCTCCTCATCCTCCTCACAAAGTGACCCCTGCCCAGGCCTTTGTGAGGAACCACGTTGCGCAGACTGTAGAGAAGCAGATGGCATTTGTGACTCCTCATCCTCCACCTCTTCCAAAACCTCGTCCCTTAGTGCTTGCAGTGTTTTTTCAAGCAGGCAGATAAGGGGGATAGTCATGCTGACTAGTGCATCATCTGCACTGGCCATCCGCGTGGAATAATCGAAGGCATGCAAAACGTGGCAAATGTCCTTCATAGAGGCCCACTCAGTGGTGGTGAAGTGTGAACGGCGCGCACTGCGACTTGTTTGTGCCTGCTGCAGCTGGTACTCCATTACTGCTGCCTGCTGCTCACACAACCTCTCCAACATATGCAACGTTGAATTCCACCTGGTGGGTAGGTCACATATGATGCGATGTTCCGGAAGACGTAATCAGCGCTGCAGAGCTGCAATGTGTGATCTTGCGTTGCTGGAACGCCGCAAGTGAGCGGACTCTATGCGGACCTTGTGAAGCAGTGCATCAAGATCCGGATAGTCCCTCAAAAAACTCTGCATGACCAAGTTGAGCACATGTGCCAGACATGGGATGTGAGTGAGGTTGCCTAGGCCCAGAGCTGCCACCAGATTTCGGCCATTGTCACACACTACCATGCCTGGCTGGAGATTCGCTGGCACAAACCACACGTCGCTCTGCTGCTTGATGGCATTCCAGAGCTCCTGCGCTGTGTGGCTTCGATTCCCCTAAGAAATTAATTTTAATATGGCCTGTTGACGTTTGGCCACGGCTGTGCTCATATCGGTCATCATAACAGGTAACCGTTCACGGGTCGATGTGGAGGTAGACCGTGACGGCTCCTGCAGCGCTGATTCAGAGGAACTGGAGTATGAGGAGGAGTCAATGTGTACAGACTGGATTCCTGCAATCCTTGGAGTTGGCAGAACACGTACAGCGCCACTCTCAAGATCTGTACCCGGCTCCACAACATTTACCCAATGGGCAGTGAGGGAAAGGTATCGTCCCTGTCCATGCTTACTGGTCCACGCATCAGTGGTCAGGTGGACCTTTCTACTGATGGCGTTTTGTAGTGCATGTTTAATTTTTCCCTCCACATGATGTTGCAGGGCAGGGACGGCTTGCCTGCTGAAATAAAAGCGGCTGGGTACGTTGTATTGTGGAACTGCCAATGCCATAATGTTACGGAAGGTGTCAGTCTCCACCAGCCTGAATGATAGCATTTCAAGGGCCAGTAGTTTAGCAATGCCAGCATTCAGAGCCTGTGCTCGGGGGTGGTTTGCCGAGTATGGGCGCCTTTTCTCCCATGCCTGTGCTAACGATGGCTGTAGACTGGCCTGGGAGTGTGAGGATGACTGGGAAAGTGGTGCTGTGGGTGGAATTACACTGTGTCTCTGTACAACAGTGCCAGAGATTCTTCCATGGCGATCCTGTGAGGAAGCCGAACCAGCTGTGTGTGAGCTGGAGGAAGAGGCTACAACACGAGCTGAAGAGGTGGTAGGTGGCGCTGTAGGTTGGCCAAGGTCTTCAGTGTGTTTTTGTAACTCCACCACGTGCTTGGTCCGCACATGTTTCCACATATTTGTGGTATTGAGGTTGCTGACACTTTTCCCTCTTTTCACCTTCTGATTACACAGCTTACATTTCACAAAGCAAATGTCATCTGCAACTGTGTCAAAAAAGGACCAGGCACTGCAAGTCTTGGGAGCGCCCGCTTTGAAGTTTGGAAGAGCCATGCTCCTAATGTGTGCCGAAGTGGAGGCTACAGGCAACCAAGTCTGCCCCCTCCCTCTCCCTCCTTTTTGGGCTGTTCGGGGAATCTCTTCCTCAGAGCTGCTCCCACCACCTTCCTGTCCCTCACGCCATGATGGGTCAAGGACCTCATCATCTACACCACCCTCTTCAAACAACTGCTTCTCCTGGGTAGTCTCGACAGCACAGTATGCACCAGAAAGTGGCACCTGAGTCTCATCATCAGATGCGTACTGAGGTGTGCTGCTGACCATAGGCACTGGCCCACCCGCCTCTTCAGATTCAGAGAGACAAAACGGTTGCGCATCACTGCATACTACCTCTTCTTCAAATTCTCGAATTCTGCTTGGCTGGCCCCCTCTTTCCAAGCCAAGAGATTCAGAGAACAGAAGTAGAGATGGCTCCTGTCCAGGGCTCTCTGATTGCCTGGGCAATTTGGCAGGTGGTGAAAAGACAGATGGGTGCTCTTCAGTGCTCAGGACCTGAGAGAATCTGGAACTAATTGAAGTCGATGCGTTAGCTGCCATCCATCCGACAACGGCTTCAATTTGGTCCTCCCGCAGCAGTGGGGTACGGCTAGCTCCTACAAAGCTGCGCATAAAGGACTGTTCCCTGGTAAAACTGGGGGATGCTGAGTCACTGGTGCCCGCAGCAGGCACAGAATCCCCACGTCCTCTCCCTGCAAGCACAGAATCCTCATGTCCTCTCCCTGCAGAAACTCCATGCCCACGCCCACGACCACGACCACATGCCTTACTCCCTGCCTTCTTCATCTTGGTAGACTGATAAAGATAGGCAGAAAAGTACTAAGGGCTTAGTGTGCTTATTCCTGAACAGCTGCTAACAGGTATAAGAAACACTAATTTTATAAAGTGTGGACTAGACTTTAATATGAGCTAATGTGGCCTACACAACTGTAAAGTGGAGTGTTTGGTGAACTTTATTTATGTTTTTTTTGTCACAAAAAGACACTGGATGTGCCCAAAGATGTAATACCGATAGTATCACAAACTTTTTGTAGCTATTACAATGTAGGAAGGTAACCTACAATGCAATAGATGAGGCTACAAAAAATAGGCTAATACTAATCTGGCTGGGGCTGCAGGGCACAATGCTGCAGAAAGGCTCCTCTAACTACTCCTATATAGTGTGTTTGGAACCAATTTAGCTGAATACGGATGGAACCACCACACTAATAGGAGAAATCAGGAAAAATTATGAATTGGCAAAAAAGGACAATGTATGAGGCAGTGACACACACTGAGTGCACTACAACCAGACGTGGCTGAAGCACACACTACAGGGTGAGCTGCACTCACACACACAGACCTTGCAGACAGCAGTGAACAGTGCAGATGCAGAGCACTGTGCACTAGCGCTGCAAGACAAAAAAATTTCTCTATCTACTCCTATATAGTGTGTTTGGAACCAATTTAGCTGAATACGGATGGAACCACCACACTAATAGGAGATATCAGGAAAAATTATGAATTGGCAAAAAAAGACAATGTATGAGGCAGTGACACACACTGAATGCACTACAACAAGACGTGGATGAAGTACACACTACAGGGTGAGCTGCACTCACACACACAGACCTTGCAGACAGCGGTGAACAGTACAGATGCAGAGCACTGTGCACTAGCGCTGCAAGACAACAAAAAATTCTCTATCTACTCCTATATAGTGTGTTTGGAACCAATTTAGCTGAATACGGATGGAACCACCACACTAATAGGAGATATCAGGAAAAATTATGAATTGGCAAAAAAGGACAATGTATGAGGCAGTGACACACATTGAGTGCACTACAACCAGACGTGGCTGAAGCACACACTACAGGGTGAGCTGCACTCACACAAACAGACCTTGCAGACAGCGGTGAACAGCACAGAGAACTGTGCACTAGCGCTGCAAGGCACAGTGATTTATAAAGTAGCTTGGGTAAAGCAGAATAGACCAAATAGGTAGCTAAAACAGTCCCTCAGAACAACAGCGTCCTATCCCTAACTGAATTCACAGCAGAGTGAGCTCAAAGTGGCGGCGGCGGCTTTTATAGTGCATCATGACATCATTTCAGCAGCCAATCACAGCCATGCCATTAGTTAAGATGCCTACATGCCTAACAGGATGTGCCCACACGTCTTAGGATCCTCACTGGCTGAATAAAATGAAACTGGCTCATTGTATTATGGGAACTTCCGATTCCAGTATACGATATTGCAAAAGTATCGGAATTAAGTATCAGGATTCCGAGACCGCGAATATCGGCCGATATCCGATATTTCAGTATCGGAATGCTCAACACTAGTCAGCACACCACCAGCAGTGCTGAACACACATTCAGATAGAACGCTGGCTGCGGGGCATGACAAGAGCTCCAAGGCGTAAGTGGCGAGCTCCGGCCATTTATCCAGATTGGAAGCCCAAAAAGAGCAAGGGTCCAGTGACACAGTCATGGCTTCAATGTTTACTTGGAGATACTCCTGTACCATCGTCTCTAGGCGTTGACTATGTGTCAGACTTCTTGTCTCCTGTGGCCTTGCAAAGGATGGGCTAAAAAAGTGGTGAAATGATTCCGCAAAATTGATGTTACCAGCAGATACTGTGTTTCTGTTACGGTTTGAGTGCTGAACACTCGACGGTCCCACGGTTGCCAAGTTGGAACTGTGAGATTCACTACGTGCACCACTGGTGTTTTGTGGAAAAGCACATGTAAGATTCTGCAACAGTCTCTGCTGATACTCCTGCATGCGTGCATCCCTTTCTATGGCAGGAATAATTTCTGCAAATTTACTTTTGTACCGGGGATCTAACAGTGTGGCAACCCAGTAGTCAGCATTATTTCTAATTCTCACAATTCGAGGGTCATGTTGCAGGCAGTGCAGCAAGAAGGCACTCATGTGTCTTGCGCATCCAGGAGCACCAAGTCCCTGTTGTGTTGGTGGCGAGGTAACAATCATGCTTCCTTCCTCTGTCCTCTCCCCCCAACCTCGCACAACAGAAATGTGATCAAGGTCTCCCTCATCTGATGAGTCTTCCATCAGTTTGTCCTCCACTTCTTCCTGGGCTCCTGCACCTTCCTCACTAGTTTGGCTGCTACCATGCGCCCTGGTAAAACCATCTCCCCCACCCTCACATGCCTGTCGCCTTGGTGCTGCCGACCGTCTGGACCTTGCAGATGTTAGCCCTTCCGCATACAACTCCTCCTCCTCTACTTCCTCCACCTCCTCTTGTGCCACCACCTGACTCCGAATTCTGTTTAACATGTGCTCCAGCATGTAAATCACCGGAATAGTCATGCTGATAATGGCATCGTCAGCACTAAACATCTTCGTCGCCATTTCAAAACTGTGCAGAAGGGTGCATAGGTCCCTGATCTGAGACCACTCCTCCAGCGTGATTTGCCCCACCTCTGGATCTCGTTGGCCCAGGCTATACGTCAGAACGTATTGCACCAGGGCTTGTCGGTGCTGCCACAGTCGCTGCAACATGTGCAGAGTTGAATTCCACCGGGTAGGCACATCGCATTTTAGCCGGTGAAGTGGCAGGCCCAACGACTTCTGTAGAGATGTAAGTCGCTGAGCTGCGGGATGCGAACGGCGGAAGTGAGCACACAGCGACCGTGCCCTCTGCAAAAGGCCATCAAGTCCGGGATAGTGGGCTAAAAATTGCTGGACAACCAGGTTCAATACGTGAGCCATACAAGGCACGTGTGTGACATTGCCCCGGCGAAGGGCCGCACCCAGGTTTTCAGCATTGTCGCACACGGCCTTCCCTGGTTTCAGGTCCAGTGGAGACAACCATTCATGAAATTGGTTCTCCAGTGCTGACCACAACTCCTCAGCTGTGTGACTCACATTTCCCAGACATTTCAAAGTAAAAACCGCCTGAAGACGTTGAGCCCTACTGCCAGCATAGTAAGGAGGTGTGCAGGATACCTTCTGCGCAGTTAGAAAGCTTGTGGCATGACCAGACAGGCTTTGGGTGCAGGTGGAGGACCGAGAGGAGGTTGAGGAGGCAGAAGCAGTGGAGGAACTTTGAGATAAAGAGGATTGGCGCACAACTCGTGGGGACGGCAAGACTTGGACAGCAGCCCCTTGTCCTGCTGTCACCATAGTTACCCAGTGCCCAGTGAGCGACATGTAACGCCCCTGTCCATGCCTACTCGTCTAAGTGTCTGTGGTGAAATGCACCCTGTCACACACAGAGTTTCTCAAAGAAGCGGTGATGTTGTGTGCGACATGCTGGTGGAGCGCAGGCACACCTTTCTTTGAGAAGTAGTGCCGACTGGGCATCTGGTACTGGGGCACTGCGACGGACATAAGGTCTCGAAAATCCTCTGTGTCCACCAGGTGGAAAGCAGCATTTCTGTAGCCAAGAGCTTGCAGGTGGTGAAATTCAACCTCTTAGCTTTCTCATGGCTAGGAGGAAATGGTCTTTTACTTGTCCACATCTGAGGGACCGAGGGCTGGCTGTTGTGCTTAGACGGGGTTGATAAGGGTGTCCCCGGCAAACTGCCGGTCTGTGAGGAAGATGCAGGCAGACATGTTAGGTTGCCTTGATCCAAAGGTGGTGCTATCGATGTCGGACAGCACTCAACACCAGCTGGTGTTACCACCTCCAAAGAAAATGATGACCTGCCAATCACGCTGGCTGTTGCGGGTAAAGAGGTGGCAGGTCTGCGTCCCAAAACAGGTGTGACTGCTGTCCCCCCAGTCACAGAGTATTAAGAGGCCGCGGATGCACAAGATGTGGCAGACGGTGGTTGGCCCGGCCGGCTAGGCCGCATTGTAGCACAGTGAGCTTCCCACAGCAACTTATGCTTCATGTCCATGTGCCGGTTCATGCATGAAGTACTCAAACTATGTATTTTTTTGGCCTCTACTTAGCTTTTGCTGACAAATGTTACAGATAACACGAGTTGGGTCATCTTTATCGATCTGAAAAAATGCCCAGGCTATGCAAGGCTTAGCACCCATGCGACCTGAAGAGCCACCACGACTTGTGGTCAGAGGCAGAGTTGTATTTGAGGATGCAGTTGTTGACGTGCTTCCAGTACTACGTCTCTGTCCAGGAAGGCGCAACCTGACCTCGTCGTCACTAGCATCCTCCTCCACCTCCTCTGCTGACCTCATCTCTTGGCTGACTGTGGGTTGACAGTAAGTGGGATCTCCAACCTCATCATCATCACCCTGTGTGTTATCACACCTGTCGTCCTCAGAGCCAACGTGTTCCTGCCCTGACAAAAAACTAAAGTTGTTGCTCCAATCAGGTATTTGAGTCTCATCATCGTCTTCCTCATTGTCTCAACTAACAGGAGTTACAGTTTGGGAATGAAGGTCTACATTATGGTCAGAACCTTCTGCGTCTGGTCCTGGATCCGACTCATAAAGATTCTGGGCATCAGTGCAGATCATTTCCTCGTCTGGATTCACAGAAGCTCTGGAGCCGACCTCTGATTCCCAGGCTATAGTATGAGCAAACAGCTCTGCAGACTCAACCATCTGTTCTACCCCATATTCAGATGGGCAGCTGGAGATTTGGGAGCTGTGAGGAAGCAAGTGCGATTGGGGTGACACCTCTGAGGACTGGAGTATTTGTGATGTTGAAGTTGAGGTGGAGGAGAGCCCACTTAAAGGAGCACTTAATATCCGTTGAAGCACCTGCTGTTTTTGTGCCTCATCTGGAATTTGTAGCGATTGGAGTGGCCATAAGAAAGGGATCTTATCGCATTGTCTGCTAAAAGAAGTAGACATTTTAGTTTGGCTGGAAGATTGTCTTTATTCTGCAGATGTTACTGTTGCTTTAACACCTACCACACGGACACAATCTTTTTTCCCCTTCCCAACACGCCTATTCCCCTTTCCACCAGCAGCAGGCCTTTTTCCACTCATTTTGGTGGTTAACTAATTCACAACTCTGGAGTTGTTTGCACAAAAAAACAATGGATGGGAACCGAGCAGAGCTGAGTGGCCAAACTGTGGTATTAGGCCAAAAGTATTGGCTGGGTTAGATGCAGATAAAAATGATATTGAATTTGCAACCTGATGGAGGTCAGTATAGATGGACTAATAGAACAAGTCCCACACACTGCTAGAAGCCCAAATATTTTTTCAGAGCTAGATGCAGAAAAAAAATATTTTTAATTTGCAACCTGATGGAGGTCAGTAGAGATGGACTAATAGACCAAGTCCCACACACTGCTAGAAGCCCAAATTTTTTTTCAGAGCTAGATGCAGAAAAAAATTATTTTTAATTTGCAACCTGATGGAGGTCAGTATAGATGGACTAATAGACCAAGTCCCACACACTGCTAGAAGCCCAAATTTTTTTTCAGAGCTAGATGCAGAAAAAAATTATATTCAATTTGCAACCTGATGGAGGTCAGTATAGATGGACTAATAGAACAAGTCCCACACACTGCTAGAAGCCCAATTTTTTTTTCAGAGCTAGATGCAGAAAAAAATTATATTCAATTTGCAACCTGATGGAGGTCAGTATAGATGGACTAATAGAACAAGTCCCACACACTGCTAGAAGCCCAAATATTTTTTCAGAGCTAGATGCAGAAAAAAATTATTTTTAATTTGCAACCTGATGGAGGTCAGTATAGATGGACTAATAGACCAAGTCCCACACACTGCTAGAAGCCCAAATTTTTTTTCAGAGCTAGATGCAGAAAAAAATTATATTCAATTTGCAACCTGATGGAGGTCAGTATAGATGGACTAATAGAACAACTCCCACACACTGCTAGAAGCCCAAATATTTTTTCAGAGCTAGATGCAGAAATAAAATATTTTTAATTTGCAACCTGATGGAGGTCAGTATAGATGGACTAATAGACCAAGTCCCACACACTGCTAGAAGTCCAAATTTTTTTTCAGAGCTAGATGCAGAAAAAAATTATATTCAATTTGCAACCTGATGGAGGTCAGTATAGATGGACTAATAGAACAAGTCCCACACACTGCTAGAAGCCCAAATTTTTTTTCAGAGCTAGATGCAGAAAAAAATTATATTCAATTTGCAACCTGATGGAGGTCAGTATAGATGGACTAATAGAACAAGTCCCACACACTGCTAGAAGCCCAAATATTTTTTCAGAGCTAGATGCAGAAAAAAAATATTTTTAATTTGCAACCTGTTGGAGGTCAGTATAGATGGACTAATAGACCAAGTCCCACACACTGCTAGAAGCCCAAATTATTTTTCAGAGCTAGATGCAGAAATAAACTATATTCAATTTGCAACCTGATGGAGGTCAGTATAGATGGACTAATAGAACAAGTCCCACACACTGCTAGAAGCCCAAATATTTTTTCAGAGCTAAATGCAGAAAAATTTTTTTTTTTAATTTGCAACATGATGGAGGTCAGTAAAGATGGACTAATAGACCAACTCCCACACACTGCTAAAAGCCCAAATTTTTTTTCAGAGCTAGATGTGACGCGCCCCCTGGGCCTGTGCTGTGCAGGGGATGCCCGGAGCCGGATCGCTGGGGGTTGTAGTCTCAGTGTGGCGGTGACCCGGTCCGTGCCCAGGGTGGTCAAACCAGTGGCAGTCTTAGGTAATAACAATGTCCGACTACGCCACCCGTGGATTGCGGTCAGTGGGGACCGCCGCTGCACTGTAGACCGCTGAGGCTGATGTAATTTGCGCAGCCGAGTATGGGATAACTCCCCACGGGAGAAGTATTGCCTCAGGGCAGCTAATGTGGATGATGGGAGTGATGGTGTGAGCGTCCCAGTAGTAATGGTGCTGGTGCGGCGATGAAACACAGAGACGTGTGGTGCAGTTCAGGGTCTTTACTGATGGTATAAAGCAGACCCTCCTGGGAGTACTGGTTAGCAGTAGGGGCCTGGTCAGTCTGTGAGCAAGCAGGATCTCCCCTGGCCAGGTGGAGTTGTAGGCCTCCCCGACTATCTGCACTCTTTCCTGGCTACCTTGCTCTATGCGGGTAGAAGTAGCCCACGTCCCTGAGTATACCGTGTGCTGCTCACCCGTATGGCCGGTGACTTGGGGCCTTCCGTTAGCCTCCGCTTCACGATGGCGGTGCTGGTCCCTTGCTTGTGACCGTGCCTTCGGGTTTCTAAGGCCAGAGGACATGGAATCCCCTGCCGGTTGGATTCTGCTGCTGGACCTGGATGTCCCCACAGCCTCGGACTCCGTGCCCGGGTTCAGTGTCTTCAGCCAAGGCGAGCTATCTAGCTTCCAGCCTCTGGCACTCGCTCCTGCTCCTACAGAGCTCCTGTTGTCACTTTCCCTGTGTCTGGAACTACACTCCCTAATCCCGCCCCAGACCCAGTTTATAAGGGCAGATTCCTCCCCTCCCAGGTCTGGGTGGGCCGTGTTGCATGCTTAGGGCTCCTGACCAAAGAAACCTCCCACTTGCTCTCAGACATAATATCTCTATTACTGTGGTAACCAGACCCCTGGGGTGCCACATTCCCCCCTAGTAAATTTTCGTACTCCGGGACTAAACACATTTTTTTTAAAGAAACATAAATACAGGGTATAACAATAATACAGTAACATATTTACAAGAAGCTTTAGTTCTTTAAAAGTCACGGCGTGTCCGCAACCGGGTGTCCATATCACCCAAGGTGAAGTTTTTGAAACAAGAGGACGTCCATGTCACCCAAGGTGAAGCTTTAAGCGAAGTAGGGGACCTGTCCAAAGCAAACCCCTTGCGTTGGCCTTGGGTGTGGCTGCAAGGCTGGAGCTAGCTACTTTGGGCCGCAAGTAGGCCACGCCAGACAGGTTTTCTCTTCCGCGACCGTCTTCGCAAGAGGCACCAAGGTGCAACTATCTACAAGATTGTTCCGGTTATCCAGTGTCCATAACCTGTTAGTCCAAATAAATCTGCAGGGTAACTGAGAAACATAATTAATAACAGGCAACAAACATAAACCATAAACATTTTCAAGAAACAGGTAAATTTACAGTGCATTAGTTTAGATTTTCCAGGGAGCGGGCATCTGACCTCTAGTGACTCTAGTGGACCTACGGAGCTCACTAACTGGTCCTGCACTACAGGGTGCAGGAGGTGTTATGGGTATGCTGGGCAGCTGTCTGCGCACTCTTTGGCTCACTAGGGGCACGGCAGGCTCACTACTAGCAGAGGGTTGATTCTCCTGTGCTGCTGGTGTGGATTCTTCTGCCTCCTTGGCCGGCTGCTCTTCCAGCTCTACCTGGTCTTCTGTAGGCACTTGAGGGGCTGGCTGGAGAAAGGTGAGGATGGGCACCACGATAGCATTGTTTACTTGTGTCCAGGACCGGGGAAAGTCTCCGAGTACGGTGCTGATTATTTCCTCCTTTTCCTCTACGGGTTGAGGGTCTTCCTGATCTTCATCCGTGCTTTGCAACTTCTCGGGGCACTTTTTCAGGTGGTCTCTGGAGACAGTGGCTGTGGTCTCTCCTCCATCCTTGCTGATGACGTGCACCTTTGGATTATTGTGGCTTGAGGGCAGTACGGTGTACGGGTCCTTTTCCCACTGGTCGTCCAACTTATGGAGCCGCCTTTTTCTTTTCAAGACCTGCTCTCCAGGTACCAGGGGAACAGCGGGAGCATGTTGGTTATAAGTCCTCTCCTGCCTTTCTCTTGATTGACAGAGACTTCACTCGACGCTCTCCTGTACTTTCCGGTACTGTTGTTGCCGTTCTGTATCCCAGTCTGCCTCTGGCGAGGTGTCCTCGGGTATCAGGACTCCCATATCCAGGTCAACAGGCAGCTTACCAGGTCTTGCTCGCATTAGGTAAGCCGGGGTACAGTTGGTGGAACCTACCGGGATGTGGTTATAGAGGTCCACCAGATCGGGCAGTTTCTCAGGCCACAGACTGCGTTCTTCCAGGGGCAATGTTTTTAGCAGATCTATCACCACCTGGTTCATCTTCTCGCAGAGTCCATTGGTTTGGGGGTGATAGGGCGTTGTTCTTATCTTCTTGCAGCCATACAGGTTGCAGAACTCCTGGAAGACCTCTGCTTCGAAGGCTGGTCCTTGGTCCGTCAGCACTTGGTCCGGGTACCCGTGTGGGCGGCAGAAGTGCAGCTGAGAGGCTCTGGCCGCTGTCTGAGCCGTCAGGTCTTTGACAGGGACCACCACCAGGAACCGGGAGTAGTGATCCACGATGGTTAGGGCGTAGACATACCCGCTTCTGCTTGGAGCCAGTTTAACATGGTCCAGAGCGACCAGTTCCAGCGGCTGCCTGGTGATGATGGGCTGCAGGGGAGTCCTCTGGCTGGCACGGTCCCTTCTTCTTAGATTGCACGGGCCACAGTCTCTACACCACCTCTCAATGGCTCCTCTCATGCCTATGCAGTAGAACCGTTCACGCAGCAGGAACTCCAGCTTCTTCCATCCGAAGTGCCCTGCCCCATTGTGGTAGGCCTCCAGCACCATAGCTGCATCCCGTCTCGGTACCACCACCTGCCAGATCAGTTCATGTGTCCGGGAATTGACCATTCTGCGGCACAACTTCTCTTTGTAGAGAAACAGTCTGCTTTTCTCCGTCCACAGTTGCTTGGTCTCTTCCGGAGCATCTGGGTCCAGGCGGGCGTCAGCCTGGGTCAGCATCTCCTTCACCAGACGGACTGCGGGGTCACTGTCTTGCGTCTCCGCCCAGTTGTAGTGGGGTAAGGGGTTGAACATAGCGGATCGCTGGCCCCTCACACGGTGGGAATACTGGGTAATCCCATGACGGTGAAACGCTGGGAGTTCGATCTCTTCCAATTCTTCTGGATCCTCCCCTTCGTCCGGTAGGTTTGGCATCCTGGACAGGGCGTCCTCATTGGTATTGGAGCGTCCTGCCCGGTATTTGATCGTGAACTCAAAATTGGACAGGCGGGCCATCCATCTCTGCTCAAGGGCACCCAGTCTTGCTGTGTCCAGGTGTGTCAACGGGTTGTTGTCCGTGTACACGGTGAACCTGGAAGAGGCAAGATAATGCTTAAAACGTTCGGTTACTGCCCACACCACTGCCAGGAACTCTAGCTTGAACGAGCTGTAATTCTCAGGGTTTCTTTCCGTGGGTCGCAGTTTTCGGCTGGCGTAAGCAATTTCACGTTCTCTTCCCTGCTGGATCTGGGACAGTACGGTTCCTAACTCGATGTTGCTTGCGTCCGTGTAGAGGATAAAGGGCTGGCTGTAATCAGGGTACGCCAGGATTTCATCCCCCGTGAGGGCCATCTGCAGCTGGCGGAAGGACTCCTCTTCCAACTTTTCCCATTTGAAGGGTGGCTTCTGGTTTTTGGCCTTCTTGGACTGGCCTATCAGGAGGTCCTGCATAGGAGCTGCCTTCTTTGTAAAACCGGGAATGAATCTTCGGTAGTAGCCTACCAACCCGAGGAACTGCCGCACTTCCTTTATGCTGGATGGTCTTGGCCAGTCCTTAATCACGGTTATCTTGTCAGGGTCGGGGGCTACTCCGTCAGCACTCACCACGTGTCCCAGGTAATGTACCTTTGGCTTCAGTAGATGACACTTTGAGGGTTTTACCTTTAGGCCATAGTTTGCCAGGGCTTCAAACACTTCTGCCAGGTGTTCCAGATGGTCCTCATAGGTCTTGGAATAGACGATGACGTCATCCAGGTATAGTAGGACCGTCTCGAAGTTCCGGTGTCCCAGACAGCATTCCATCAACTGTTGGAAGGTTCCTGGTGCGTTGCAGAGCCCGAACGGCATACAGTGAAATTCACTGAGTCCCATCGGGGTGGTGAATGCGGTTTTCTCCAGGTCCGCCTCTGCTACAGGAACCTGCCAGTACCCGCTAGTGAGATCCAAAGTAGAGAAGAAGTTAGCAGATTTTAATGCAGCTAAGGACTCTTCTATCCTTGGTAACGGGTACGCATCTTTGTGTGTGATACGGTTGACCTTCCTGTAGTCTACACACATTCTCATGGTGTTGTCTTTCTTTTTCACTAAGACTAGTGGAGCTGCCCAGGGGCTACAGCTGTCCCTAATTACCCCAGCCTCCTTCATGTCTTTTAGCATCCCCTTGGCGTGTTGATAGTGTGCAGGGGGTACGGGTCGGTATCTCTCCTTTATAGGAGGGTGGTCTCCCGTGGGGATGTGATGTTCTACCCCCTTTACTCGCCCGAAGTCTAGCGGATGTTTGCTAAACACTCTCTCGTACTCTTGAACCACCCGGTAGACTCCCTGTTTTTGGTGTGAGGGAGTGGAGTCAGTACCCAAATGCAGTTGCTGACACCAGTCCTCCATTGGTTTCTTAGAGCCGTTACCTTCCTCTAGTTGAGATGGAGGCAAGGGATTTCTGGTTTATGGTGAACAATTCGGCTAGCGTGGCATACCGGGGCAGGTATACTTCTCTCTCCCCGATATTGATGATGCGGACGGGCACCCTCCCATGGCGTACATCGACGACCCCCCGTGCTGTCAAAATGGTGGGCCTACTGTCTGAGTAGACGGGTTCTACCATTGCTTGGTAGTCTCTACCTCTTAGACCAATAGCTGCCGGGCACCAAATCATCATCTCACTTTTCGGGGGCATGGCAATAGGGAACGGGTCACACATTCTCACGCTACCTATCTCACCACCAGATAGTTCCACCTGTTGCCGTTTCATCAGTGCCCGGATCTCTTTTTGGAGGACACGCTGCTGGCTGGAACTGGCGTTCTTGGCAACCTGTTGCAAAATAAGAATCACCTCTGCAAGACAGTTTTCAATTACGTTAGTACCTAAGGTTATTTTTGGGTGACTCTCGCGACGGTCAATGTCCACAATGATCTGTCCTTGCGCCGGCAGTTCAACTTTACCGACCTTGATGGTCACTTCCTTAAATCCTATCTGTGGCACGGGCTGACCATTGCTGGCGATAATGCTCAGGTCGTCATCTGGGTAGCGGGTTATGTCCGAGTCATTCCAGTACCGCTTGAAGAGCACGTACGGGATGGTGGTGACCTGTGACCCGGTGTCTAGTAGGGCACTCATAGGAATGCCATCCAGTACCACAGGCAAGAACGGACGTCCCCCTACGTATTTGTCATGCCAGTTTGATGGGCCTGATGATCTTATGCCTGAGGGGTGGCCCTCTACCCCAGGTTGTGCCCGTTTAAATGACAGTACCTTGCCATATGTCCGGGTTGATTGCAGCGGCGGCAGATGGGTCGTCCGTCCTCGTTGTATCTGTCGCTGGGTCTTCCTCTGGCCGGTGGGGTCCTCCTCAGTCGGCGCCATGGGACGTCCTCCGGTCCGGATGCCAGCTGGATCTTTCCTGGAGAAGAGACCTGTAAAGACTGCACAGTTCTGGTTAGCGCGGCAACACTCTTAGTCAGCTCTTGGACCTGATGGTGCAGGTCTGTTGCCGGGTTATTGTTCAAAGCCTGCGCATCAGCTCCCACAGGCCCCGCAGACAAGGGCGCCGCGTCCTGGTGATAAGTGATAGCAGGGCGCCTGTGGGTCACAGCGCCACCTGGTGCCGGTTCTCGGAGCACCCGGATGGCTCTGTCCTTGAACTGTGCAAAGTCCAGGTCAGGGTCCTGTAAGGCCATTGCCCGCAACTGGGTTCGGTGGGCATTGCACAGTAGACCCTCAATAAATTGTTCAGTCAACAGCTTGTCTTCATTTCCCACGCTGTCAGGGTCTGCCTGCTTAATGGCTCTCAGGGCCTCTTGTAAGTTTAGAGCATAGTCCCTTATACTTTCATGTGCCCGTTGTTTGCACCCGTAAAATCTTAGTTTTATCTCGGCTGAGGTTCGGGTATCAAATGTGTCTTTCAGCCGGGCTAGTAGCTCTCTGACAGTCCTCTTCTTCCCAGGTGACCAGGACTTTACCTCCCTTTGGGCTGCCCCGATTAGCTGGGCCACCAGGATGCTCACTTTTTGCTCTTCCGTGAGGGGGTATACCTGGAAGAGGCTATCAAGTCTTTCCCTAAAGTCACTCAGGGTATGTGACTCCCCTGAGTACTGGGGTAGCCAGGTTGCCCCCGGGATATAGGGCATGGTGAAGGGCATGACCGCAGCAGCGGTTGCGCTGGCGGCCGGTGTGGCGGTCAAGCTCCCCTCAGTGTCCGACATCCTTCTTCCCCCCTAGTGGACCGTGGCCTACCTTGCGATGCTCTTCTTCCGTAGGCCGCGGCTCCGCAGTCGATCATCGGGGTTGAGGACCTGGCGTCGCGCTCCGATGACGTCAGCGTCGCTCTTCCTCCCTTCCAGGACCTTGCGCAGCGTCAGTGCGTGGGGCGGAGCTTCGGATCTCGCGCGCTTTCGGCGTCCACGCCCCTCTTCTTCCCGTGCGGCGTCCCGAAGATGGCGTCCGAAGGCGGGAAGCAGCTGCGGATGGCTTGAAGATGGCAGAAGATGGCGGGAAACGGTCCAAGATGGCGTCCGATGGCGGGAAATGACTCCGGACGGCGGGAAACTTCACCACAGGTAAGTACAAAAGTCTTTTTTCAGGCACCCAGTGCCCGGTGGTTGCGGGCACGAAATCCTGCCGACTACGCCAAAGTTGACGCGCCCCCTGGGCCTGTGCTGTGCATGGGATACCCGGAGCCGGATCGCTGGGGGTTGTAGTCTCAGTGTGGCGGTGACCCAGTCCGTGCCCAGGGCGGTCAAACCAGTGGCAGTCTTAGGTAATAACAATGTCCGACTACGACACCCGTGGATTACGGTCAGTGGGGACCGCCGCTGCGCTGCAGACCGCTGAGGCTGATGTAATTTGCGCAGCCGAGTATGGGATAACTCCCCACGGGAGAAGTATTGCCTCAGGGCAGCTAATGTGGATGATGGGAGTGATGGTGTGAGCGTCCCAGTAGTAATGGTGCTGGTGCGGCGATGAAACACAGAGACGTGTGGTGCAGTTCAGGGTCTTTACTGATGGTATAAAGCAGACCCTCCCGGGAGTACTGGTTAGCAGTAGGGGCCTGGTCAGTCTGTGAGCAAGCAGGATCTCCCCTGGCCATGTGGAGTTGTAGGCCTCCCCGACTATCTGCACTCTTTCCTGGCTACCTTGCTCTATGCGGGTAGAAGTAGCCCACGTCCCTGAGTATACTGTGTGGTGCTCACCCGTATGGCCGGTGACTTGGGGCCTTCCGTTAGCCTCCGCTTCACGATGGCGGTGCTGGTCCCTTGCTTGTGACCGTGCCTTCGGGTTTCTAAGGCCAGAGGACATGGAATCCCCTGCCGGTTGGATTCTGCTGCTGGACCTGGATGTCCCCACAGCCTCGGACTCCGTGTCCGGGTTCAGTGTCTTCAGCCAAGGCGAGCTATCTAGCTTCCAGCCTCTGGCACTCGCTCCTGCTCCTACAGAGCTCCTGTTGTCACTTTCCCTGTGTCTGGAACTACACTCCCTAATCCCGCCCCAGACCCAGTTTATAAGGGCAGATTCCTCCCCTCCCAGGTCTGGGTGGGCCGTGTTGCATGCTTTCTCCTGACCAGAGAAACCTCCCACTTGCTCTCAGACATAATATCTCTATTACTGTGGTAACCAGACCCCTGGGGTGCTACAGATGCAGAAAAAAATTATATTCAATTTGCAACCTGATGGAGGTCAGTATAGATGGACTAATAGAACAAGTCCCACACACTGCTAGAAGCCCAAATATTTTTTCAGAGCTAGATGCAGAAAAAAAATATTTTTAATTTGCAACCTGATGGAGGTCAGTAGAGATGGACTAATAGACCAAGTCCCACACACTGCTAGAAGCCCAGTTTTTTTTTCAGAGCTAGATGCAGAAAAAAATTATTTTTAATTTGCAACCTGATGGAGGTCAGTATAGATGGACTAATAGACCAAGTCCCACACACTGCTAGAAGCCCAATTTTTTTTTCAGAGCTAGATGCAGAAAAAAATTATATTCAATTTGCAACCTGATGGAGGTCAGTATAGATGGACTAATAGAACAAGTCCCACACACTGCTAGAAGCCCAAATATTTTTTCAGAGCTAGATGCAGAAAAAAATTATTTTTAATTTGCAACCTGATGGAGGTCAGTATAGATGGAATAATAGACCAAGTCCCACACACTGCTAGTAGCCCAAATTTTTTTTCAGAGCTAGATGCAGAAAAAAATTATATTCAATTTGCAACCTGATGGAGGTCAGTATAGATGGACTAATAGAACAAGTCCCACACACTGCTAGAAGCCCAAATATTTTTTCAGAGCTAGATGCAGAAAAAAATTATTTTTAATTTGCAACCTGATGGAGGTCAGTATAGATGGACTAATAGAACAAGTCCCACACACTGATAGAAGCCCAAATATTTTTTCAGAGCTATATGCAGGAAAAAATTATTTTTAATTTGCAACCTGATGGAGGTCAGTATAGATGGACTAATAGACGAAGTCCCACACACTGCTAGAAGCCCAAATTTTTTTTCAGTGCTAGATGCAGAAAAAAATTATATTCAATTTGCAACCTGATGGAGGTCAGTATAGATGGACTAATAGAACAAGTCCCACACACTGCTAGAAGCCCAAATATTTTTTCAGAGCTAGATGCAGAAAAAAATTATTTTTAATTTGCAACCTGATGGAGGTCAGTATAGATGGACTAATAGAACAAGTCCCACACACTGCTAGAAGCCCAAATTTTTTTTCAGAGCTAGATGCAGAAAAAAATTATATTCAATTTGCAACCTGATGGAGGTCAGTATAGATGGACTTATAGACCAAGCCCCACACCCTGCTGGAAGCCCAATTTTTTTTTCAAAGCTAGATGCAGAAAAAAATTATATTCAATTTGCAACCTGATGGAGGTCAGTATAGATGGACTAATAGAACAAGTCCCACACACTGCTAGAAGCCCAAATATTTTTTCAGAGCTAGATGCAGAAAAAAATTATTTTTAATTTGCAACCTGATGGAGGTCAGTATAGATGGACTAATAGACCAAGCCCCACACACTGCTAGAAGCCCAATTTTTGTTTCAGAGCTAGATGCAGAAAAAAATTATATTCAATTTGCAACCTGATGGAGGTCAGTATAGATGGACTAATAGAACAAGTCCCACACACTGTTAGAAGCCCAAATATTTTTTCAGAGCTAGATGCAGAAAAAAATTATTTTTAATTTGCAACCTGATGGAGGTCAGTATAGATGGACTAATAGAACAAGTCCCACACACTGCTAGAAGCCCAAATTTTTTTTCAGAGCTAGATGCAGAAAAAAATTATATTCAATTTGCAATCTGATGGAGGTCAGTATTGATGGACTAATAGAACAAGTCCCACACACTGCTAGTAGCCCAAATTTTTTTTCAGAGCTAGATGCAGAAAAAAATTATATTGAATTTGCAACCTGATGGAGGTCAGTATAGATAGACTAATAGAACAAGTCCCACACACTGCTAGAAGCCCAAACTTTTTTTCAGAGCTAGATGCAGAAAAAAATTATATTCAATTTGCAACCTGATGGAGGTCAGTATAGATGGACTAATAGAACAAGTCCCACACACTGCTAGAAGCCCAATTTTTTTTTCATAGCTAGATGCAGAAAAAAAATATATTCAATTTGCAACCTGATGGAGGTCAGTATAGATGGACTAATAGAATGATGCTATGCCCAAAAGGTTTTACTTCACTAGGTGCAGTAAAAAAATTGGTATTCTATACACAGGTGGTTTAGCTTGCAACTCAGATAGGCTACTCCACTGACTAACACACTCTGCAATAGGCCAAAAAGAATTAGCTTTGCTAGATTTAGCCAAATGCTGTGAAAAAAACTTGCACAGCACTGGCACAGACCTGCCTGGTAAAAACTGATAGGAACTGATGTAACTTAGTCCTGAAAAGGACTGCAATTACAATTAGTCTTTACTCCCAACCTATCTATTTAAGAGCACAGACCTGCCTGATAAAAGTCGTAGGAAATGCTGTAACCTAGTCCTTAAAAGGACTGCAATCACAACTCTTCCCTACTCCCAAGCTGTCTGTAGATTTGTGCGAAAATTGGCTTGAAATTAACAAGGTATAGCGCACACAGCAACAGCGGTGCCGTCTAACACGCAGCTGCAGCAGTGAGAAAATGGTGGCGATGGGGAAAATGGCTGGGTCTTATAGGGCAAGGACATGTGACATACACTGCCGATGACACATGCCCTTGCTTGTGTGTAAAAAAACACTTCGCTCCGTGTGTGCGCTGCTGATATGCTGACAGATTGCACCTCCCCACTGTAAATGCGGGAAAGAAAAAAAAGAATGGAGATCTTCATTATTCCTGCAGAGATCCATCCCCTGCCCCTCCCCCCGCCCCACTGTACACTCAAACTGCGTATTAACATTAATTTTCATCATTACTGAGAAAAAATCCAGTTATGATTTTGGTGCACGAACAGTTATCGAACATAACCTCGAACAGCCGAATTTTTTTCAAATCGTTAGTGTTCGCCGAACGGCACGAACACCACCCAAAACAGCTCAAATTTGAGATTGGCGAACAGTTCGAGTCCAACAACGCTCATCTCTTGTCCTGAGGCTCCAGAGTTCGTACCAAGGGGTACAGATGAAGTCCAATTCAGATCTGATGATCGAACACCGGTTCTTGAAGAGACCAATCAACACTCAGGAGGAGCAGAATTACCAGACCGTGCAGAAGCAGGTGACTCAGGAGAAGTACATGAACTTACAGAGGCTGCTCCAAGAGCATCTGAGGAAGCACAGGAAATGAGTGCGGCGGAAGAAACTCCTGTGACCGAAGAACCCGTGGTATCTGAGGAACAACCCACCAGGAGGATGTTGACTCGAGAAGTGAGGAGGCCCGTGATGCTGACGTATGAGACACTTGGTGAACCGAGTCAAGTGCCAAGGACTATCGACTGGAAAAAAGGTATCTCTGCCTGCGGACCAGGTAAGCCCACTTGAGTGGTATTCACCACCGAGAGGCAGTATGGAAGATGTTGGCTACTGGAAAGACTTGTTTTCATGCTTTGATTTTTCTTAAAAGACTTTGTAGAAACAAAGAACTGTTAAAGCATAGATAGAGAGAGCTGGTTGAAGACGTACAAAAAGCTCCAGCTGAAGAGGTGCTGATTGTTTTAATTATCTTAATTGTTTATTTCTTACAGGCGTCCTACAAGAAAAAGGTCGTAAGAGTAGGTTGTTATCAATGTTTATGAATGTTATACCAATTTGTCAATGCCAATTTGTTTATAAAGCTATCCAACTTTCACCATTGTCTTAGAATTGGTCAGATTGACAAATGTCAAGGACGACATTCAAAAAGATGGAAGAGTGTGACATGCAGAAGTAGTGCTGTTGCAGAGTGTAACATGCAGAAGTAGTGCTGTTGCTTTAAAAGCATTCAGCAACTATTAGCAGTAACACAAGCACATGAGACAGGAAGTTTTGTGCTCCAGAAGCATCCAGCAACTAGAGGGGTTAATGTAGCACCCCGAGGGTTAGGTGGCTACAGGGGTATTGCACCTCTGCCAGAGGTGTGATATTCCACTCCCGAGTAAGGATGGAGTATGGACCAGGGCTCAGTTAGCTGCATACAGCACACACACCCCATTTCCGAGGGACAGCTCCCACTAGACAGAAGTGCAGGCACGACCGACTATGTCCCTGGCTGGAGTGGGGAGGGGGGTGGAACACCCAGTGCTGTAGGAGCAGATAGGGGTTGGTTCCTGAGCGTAGGAAGGAGCCCATTGGTTGCTGGTCACCTGGGCTCATGGTCAGAGGGAGGTATAAAAGGTGGGCACCATCTTAGTTCTGGAATAGAATAAGAGAAGTCCAGTCAGAGAAGACAGGGAGCAGAGGCTCTGTAGGAGCTCTGCACAGAGGCAGGCCTAGAGAAAAGGCCGGAGCCTGAGAGGAGAAGGAGAAGTGGGCCTGGAGAAGAGGCCAAGGGAAGGAGGAGAAGACAGAACAGAAAAGGAGAAGAAGAGACAGAGGAACAGCAGGGCTCAGGAACAAGAAGGTGGAAGGGACCCTAAGAACCCACGAGAATCCAGGGTGCAAGGTCAGGCAGATTAAGGGTACCGGATCCCAAGTTGGTGGAGGAGAAACAACCCTCAGCCAAAGACCAGAGGCTGTGACCATTTATTGGTGCAGCACCTCATCAAACCTGCTAGGAAGGCACCATTTAGTACAGCGGAGAACAGGGCCCACGTTTACTCGCACAAGTCCGCGGCAGCTGGACAAAAGTGGGTCACTGGTGAGGCAGGCCAGAGAAAGGATTGAAGGGGGTCCTGTGCCATGCTCCTGAACTGCCTGGGGGTTGACCGAGCCCCTCACCTGGTGGACACTGCACGGCTTGGGTGGTCACTGCTTGCGCAGAAGTGACCCGGAGCACCTGATCTGTGAGTAAAAGACATTGGACTGCAGTACGTTGTCTGTGTGCTCTTTCGCTCCTCCAGCTGGGACTCCCGGCACCATCACCCCCACCATCCACTACACTGCCCTGGGGCCGCACTCTTCCCGTGGGGAGTCACACCATCCCAGCTGCATACATCATCGGCCGCAGCGGTCTGCCCTGCAGCGGCGGTTCCTAATAACCGCAATCCACGGGTGGCGTAGTCGGACACCACTTAAAACATCTAAAAGACCGCCACTGGTCTGACCACCCTGAGCCACGGGACCGGGTCGCCACTACTACCCCCATCGTCTCCCTATCGCCCGGCTCCGAGTGCCCCACGGCCCAGTGGGCGAGTCATTAACACAGTCACGGGAGAGCGGGAGTGTTTTAGCAGCACCCCAGGGGGATTGTGGGGAAATTGTTTACTGTCTGGCTGTAGCCGAAGAGAAAGGTGGTCTGTGTGTTCTCCATCTGACAGAAGCGCCCCTGCAAGTGAAAAGGATTCAAGTCAGGAGTGAGGCTAAGCACAGTTCAGGTAGAGTTCCTGAACTAGCAGTGCAGAGTATTGTCAAGCAGAAAGATAATGACTGCAAGAAATGGTGTTACAGGGATCATCTCCCTCAGCAAACCCTCCCCCCTCCTCCATCTCACTGTGCTGTAAAGAATGCTGTGTTCATTAATGTGCCTTTGCATTAGAACTGTGCTGTCCTGTACTACTGGGAAGACTGTGAACTGCTGTGCTGCTAAGGAAACTGTACAGTTTGTCACTGGAGCCTGTTGCTCATAAGACTTAACTTGCACTGGCTGTGTGGCTTCTTATCAAATGCTACTCTTCTACCATTTATGGGAACTCTTGTCAAGTGTGTCTGGTCAGCAAGTGAAACAACCTATGTGTCTGTGCCTGAGGGTCAATACCCCTATGTGCCTGAGAGAAGCTGCAGCACATCTTCTATGGTCGCCCTGAGTAACAGCTCCCCCAGGATTCCAAAGAATTCATGTAACCTGTCTTGCCCCTATCTGAACCTAGCAGCGTGTATGTAACATATAGCACTGTGTACTTAAAATTGCCCAAGGCAAAATGAGCAATTGTAAGTACTCAGTGCTATATGATATGATGACAGCAATATATTAAGAGGATAAAATCTTTGATGGGAGTGCTTCTTTAAACGGGCTATTTGTTATAATTGGTGACCTGGTCACCTGCAAGCATGTATGTTAAGGACACTTACTTTGACATCACTAAGGTTGTGTTTACGTTAAAGAGCATGATAGGGATAAGACACAGTCTTAGAAGACCTTATAGTGTCATACTCGTCTTTTGGGGAAATTGGAGGCTTTGGAGAGCTTTTGATTCACTGTGAATCTATTAACTGATTTAAAAATGTACTCGTCTGTAAAATCCAGGTAAAATAATTTCTAGAATGTTATAGAGAAAACTCTATTGGTGAAATCTGTGACTTTCAACAGCCCCTGTCTTAAATGAAATGACTCTATAGACGCCTGGAAGAGGTTTTCCCACTTTATATATTTACTGGAAAACTACCTATTAGAAAAACAGGAGTTTGCTGCCCATGAAGAGGCAGAGCAGAAGAGGCAGAGCATAAATCTAAGGGCTCTATATGTACAAATCAAATCAAATGGAAGATATGGAGACTTGCTTCTCTAACTCCTATAATGTTGTTAAAGTACTTTTCCTTTTGCACTGAGTATCTTCAGCGTGCTCGGTGTTATGTTTGACGTGTGCATGATTTGTGACTGTCTGACAGCTTTAATACATGTGAGGAATGCTTAAGAAATAGGCATTCCTCACATGTATTAAAGCTGTCAAACAGTCGCAAATCATGCACACAGGAGTGATTCAAACATATCATCGAGCACGCTGAAGATACTCGGTGCTCGCCCGAGCATGCTCGCCGAAAAGGTTAACAGAACATTCTCGCTCATCACTAAAAAATATTCAACTTGACCAGTAAAGATTTTGAAAATCGGGTCAAGTTGTCACAATTTCAGGTGAAACTGTTCTAATTGGTGGTGGTGCCAGGCAGTGGCATAACTTAAAGCTTATGGGCCCCAATGCAGAAGTTCCATTGGGGCCCCCAACTAACACAGGGAAAAGTAGTAATATTCTTTTCATATGAAGCAAAGGGACTGTAACATACCTGGCGGCGTCCTTGCATAGTGGTCCATCTCCCACTGTGCAAGAGCGCGCACTTGATCTCCAGTCCAGTTTGCTAGCCTGGCTTCCCTCCATGCTGTCTGCTTGCCTCTGTTTCTGCTGCTTAAGGGCGGCGCCCGATCACTTCCTGTTTCTTGTACCTGCTGCAGACACACCCCTTGTGCGTCCTCAGCCTATTGCTGTCTGTCACCTGGTATTTAACCCAGCTCCTCCCAAGAAACCCTGCCTGAGCATTGTGTTTCCTGTATCTTGTCTGTCCTGTCTGAACACGCTCCTCCCGCCTTCTAGGGGCTGCATACCTAGACCCGCTCCTGTATCTTGCTACTGTGTCTGTTCTTGTCTGCATACTCTTCTAGCCTGTTTCCTGCGTTTCTCTATGTCCGTACCTTTCCTTTTTCTGCAGAGTCTGAACTCGTACCTAACTCCTGCTCGTTGTCACTGTACTTCCGTTTGTGAGTTAGTGGTTCACTCGCTACTTCACTGTAAGTACCCTGTGGGTATCTGGTTCTGCCTTTCCCTTCCTGCCTGTTCCGTGTGTACAGAGCCCTGTCCCACCTGCTCTGCCTTGCTCACCGCTCCGGCGGTTCTAGCCTGCTCTGCCTTGCTCACCACTCCAGCGGTTCTAGCCTGCTCTGCCTTGCTCACCGCTCTGGCGGTTCTAGCCTGCTTTGCCTTTGCTCACCGCTCCGGCAGTTTTGGCCTGCTCTGACCCTTTGCTCACTGCTCTGGCAGTCTTGCTCCGCTCTGACCCTTTGCTCACTGCTACGGCAGTCTCGCTCCTCTCTGACCCTTTGCTCACTGCTCCGGCAGTCTCGCTCCGCTCTGGCACTTTGCTCACTGCTCCGGCAGTCTCGCTCTGCTCTGACCCTTTGCTCACTGCACTGGCAGTCTCGCTCTGCTCTGACTACTCTTGCTCACTGCTCCAGGCGGCCTCGTCCTGCTCTACTCTCGCTCACCGCTCCAGGCGGTCTCGTCCTGCTCTACTCTCGCTCACCGCTCTAGGCGGTCTCGTCTTGCCCAGCTCTCGCTCACCACTCTGGGCGGCCTTACTCTGCTGTGTTTGTCCGCCACATCTGTGGTTCTGTTCCTGAGTCCTATCCCGCCTGTGTTCCTACCTGCTAGTGCCTCCCTGTCTGCATTCTAGCCGTGCTTGCCTGTACCCCCCTGCCTGCATACCCGCCTGCCTGCATACCAGTCGTGCCTGCCTATACCCACCAGTCTGCGTGCCAGCCTAACCTGTCTGTTCCTGTATTCCCCTGTGTGGGTCAACAGCCGTGTCCGGGGTCTGTCCTGGAGTAGCACCTGGTCCCTCTGCTCGGTTCCTCCTTGGTGCACTGGCGTCGTATGCCGTCGTGCGACCCTGGTCGGATTGGATGAATACCTAGTTACGCCCCTCCAGGCATTCACTCTCCGGCACGGTCCAGTGGAATCACAAGGACACGCCGCTCAGCCCGGGGCGTGTGCATTACAGGGACCTTTAGGGGCCCCCTAGAATCCAGGTCCTGTGTTGCAATTGTAACCCTGGCACTTACTACAGTTACACCCCTGGCGCTGGTTGTCGGGCCCACACTGATCTGTTATTGATGACCAAGTCATCAATCTTAAAGTCCTGGTAATCCCCTTTGTTTCGATATAATAGTTCACATCTGCTCATCTGCTACATGTAGTATTTATGGTAAAACCAGTGGGATTTATTGTGCATTTACTATATATTACTCAGTACTGTGTGCTGATATAGGATGCTAAGTACATAGAGTTATTGATTATATATTTGGTGTCTAGTATAAGTTAGAAATCATTGAATCTATCTAAACAGTAAGAGAAAAAAAAACTTGAACTTGAACCTTAAATGTTTAGCTAAATGCATTTACTATTTGGAACATGGGAGAATAAACTTGCAATTTTTTTATTTTTTTTATTAACCATATCGAAAAAGTTGAAGCAAAGAAAATAGGTCCAATAAATTAAAATCCATGTATTCACATGTCTTGTCACTTCTACTTGAGTGAACACGTTTGTGAGTGTGCCATTTTAAATGAACTAAGCCAAACTTGTCACCAGTTGAAGTGTAATTGACTATGTCAGCTTCTTTTCTATTGGGAAGATCCAGAAAATGAACCTGAGCCAAATAGTATATGATAGAAATTCCCATTCGATATATGACCAAACCATGAGATAATTGATTAGATATCACTCACAACATAAATAGGAATAAAATAGGATTTCTAAATGGCTGACAACAACCAACTATTTAGGAGACAAATAGATTTATGTCCATTGATGGATGATGTATTAGATGTTAATTTCTGAGCCCATCAGCACCCAATTCTTATCCGAATTCTACATTTTCATACACTTAGGGCACTTTATAATAATTTTGACAGACAGCTTTAGGATGGATGCACAGCAGAAAGTGATGAATACATGAGAGCCAGGTTAGTTAGGCTCTGGTTCTTACATTTAGCTGATGACCATAACTGTAGGGGATTTGACATCAAATACAATACAAAATATCCTAAATTTATAAAAAATAAATAAATATATATAAAAGAATATATGGCACTCATGAAGCCATGAATAAAATCTGTGCAATTTTCCATGGGAGAACATGACAAGGTGTAAAAGAGGGCAATGTCACATTTTTTATTCAATAGTGTTCTGTGCTGAGCGCTAATTTATTTTCTATGGATTTATTTATTAATTTATAAACTGTATGAAAATTTTGTATAAGTCAGGCAAGACATAGAAATGCTAACTGTTTTATACGTGTGCTCTCCCTGGCTTTATTTATAAGCTGTAAGCACTAGTGATGAGCGAGTACCATAATATTCGTAATTGCTATACTCGTAACGAGTACTTTGTAATAATCGCGTATTCGTTCCGAATAGCGAGTACAATGTAAGTCAATGGTAAATGCGAGTAATTTTCTGCTGGACCCTACCAAGGGGTCTGGGGGCCTGAGGAAAAGGCTGAAATGGATGGGAAAGTGATGAAACAGAATGGAAAGAGTATGGAGAATATGCCTGCATGCATTTCTGACTCACATATGGTTTCTGGGAATAAGTTTGTCGCAGTGTTACGCCACTTTTACAGACACACAAGAAGAGCTACCAAACCTAACCTAAATTGCATTTAACAGGCCAAAAAGGTTAAGAAACAGTATTTCCAGTTTTTCCTGCATAATCACTTGTTTATAAGGCTAAATAAACCATAGAAACCAAAAAATATCCCTTTTAGCATTTGTTCACAAATACTGTTGTGGCTTTTTTTTCGCCTTTTACAATTGGGAGGGCCCTGACTTATACATTTTGTAGGTCCCTCTGTCATACATCATTTTTAGTTCGCTATTCCCCAGCACTTTACAAGCACAGCTAGAACGTACTAGTAGGTATGTTGATCTTTGACCTGAGAGGCCTCAGGTGGCTCTGTAACATACATTTTTGAGGGACAGCTGTTACTTAGACATTTGGGCGATCCCTTTATCATTGACACTCAGATAGTGGAATACATATTCCATAGCAGTTTACAATGTGCCCATTGTAGCATTGGGCTTGACCCCCTCCTCCTCCTCCTCCACCACCATGTGGTACTACGGCCCTAAATTCAAATGTTCAGAGGGCCTGCAGTAGGCAGGAAAGCTGAGTTTTGTGAGAGCCCTCGTGTGGCCTTGTAACATACATTTTGAAGTGCCCTCCTCTAGAAATTTTGGAGGTGCCTCTTGTGTACATTTGAGAGTGCCCTCACTTATTCATATTGTAGGGCCCTCACTATAATTTCACTAATTTAAGGGCAGAGACTACAGAGAAAATGGCCAAGAGACATGGAGTACTAGAAGGTAGCAGTGAGTGCGGCCTACGATCCTCAGGTATGGCTGAACTCTATGAACCGGAAAAATAAAGCTGCACTAGTCAACTAGATGACGAGCTCAAATATATCATTTGTAGAAGTCAATGGAAAAAGGATATATGGTACTCCCCTCCAGAAGCTTCTCCAAATGGCTTAGAGATTTGTCAATATTCCCCAGATTATATAGCAAGAGAAGACTTCTTGATACTGTACTACTTGGTCCAGTGCAGAATGTGCATCGTATTTCCAAAAATTACTCCTGAGGCTGGGGGCTGTGTCATAGGTGCAGGTTGCTTCCATGACAGGGGCCTCCCTTGACAAACATTATCTACGATGGAGTACTATAGAAGTTGTGGCCCTCAATTCAAGTTTTCAGAGGGCCATTAGTCGGTCATCAACAGTCAGTGTAAATTTCTATTGAATATGTATCCCCTGTCTCAGTCACAATGTGGCACAACCTGTGACAAGAGCCTCCAATGACAAATATTAGTTTGGTAGGATTACTGTACATTCCAGATTTGTCCACTGCACAATGTGCATAGGGTTTGTGAAAATTAGCCCTATGGACTGAGTCATGGTTGATACAGGAAGCCCCCATCCCAAGGGCCTCCAATCACAAATAGTAGTTAGGCTGGAGTAGGAATACTGTTTTGGTTTGTCCACTGCACAATTTGCATAGGATTTGTAAAAATTAGCCCTATGGGCTGTGTCATGGTTGACTCACTATTTTGGCTGTGCCTGTGACAGCTAGCTTGGCTTGTGCCATCAACATCTGAAAATCTGTCAACAAAACTCAAAATGCCACAAAAGCCTGTTGTTAAGGGACGTGGACGTGGTGTTGTCAGTTCTGCGCGAGAAGGCACTCAGTCTGTGTCAGGTCAGAAGAAGCTTGAAGCATCCACTATGTTCCTGGGAAAAGTTCCCGGTCTGAAACGTAAACGTGTGTGGAAGCCAGAAGAGCGAGAGCAGATTCTGTCTTGGATAGCAGACAAGGCCTCTACGCATTTGTCAAGCAGCAACAAATCTTCCATGACCACACAGTCTACTGTGGATACACAAAAGGCTGTCCCTTTCAATCCTGAAGCTGGTTCTCCTTCCTCCTGCCATTATCAGTCACAGGAGACATATGACACTAAGCTTGGCCACTCCGAGGATCTGTTTGGTATGTATCCTTTGGTATGCTTTCTGTGCAGCATTGAAGAGGGACAAGAGGAGGTGGCGTGCGTTGATGCTCAAGTATTGAGGACCTGCGGCCAGAAGAAAGCCACTTGGAGGAACGTCATTTACTGTCTCCAGAGGTGGAGGCTGATGATGATGAGACACAGTTGCCGTTGGCGTAACCTGGTGGCGGCTTTAAACATCGGCAAGTTGGTACAAGTGCCATGCATGGCTCACGAGCTGAACCTACTGTAGTTGTTCAGAAATTTCTGAAAACTTACCGTGACTTGCCGTACCTACTTGAGAAGTTGCGCTGTATTAGCGCCCATTTCCACCATTCCTCTACTGTTTTTGCTGCTTTTACAGGGCTGCAAAAGCGCTTGAATTTGCCAAGTCACCGACTCATTTGCGACCTGCCCGAGCAGTGGAACTCCACCTATCATATGTTGGCGAGGATTAGTGAACAGTAGAGGGCAGTAGCTGAATACCAGCTTCAGCATACCGGTCAGATTGAAAGTCAGTCACCATGCATAACAACTGTCGAGTGGGTGTGGATCACTGACATTTGTGAGGTTCTTGAGAACTTTGAGTACTGCACCAACCTTGTGAGCGATGATCAGGCTATTATCAGCGTAGCCATCCCGCTGCTGTGTCTCTTGAAACAATCACTGCATAATCTCAAAAAGGAAGCTTTGAGTGCCCAGCATGTTGGTATGGAGCCAGATTTCCCAATGGGTGATACTACCCAGCCCAGCCAATATTCTGAGGCAACATTGGGTGATGAGGAGGAAGATGAGAAGGGAGAGGACTTGTTTTTCTGTGCCACCGAGGGGTCTCGTAATGCTACAGAGGGGACACCCAACCCAAGCTTCATGTCTGTCCAGCCTGGATGGCCTGGAGAGGAGGAGGTGGAGGAGGAGGAGGAGGCGAGTCAGCGGGAGGAGAGGATGGGTACTGTTTCTACTGTTGGGGACATAGAACATTTGTCTTTTTGCAGCTTGGCCCACATGGCACCGTTCATGTATAAGTGTCTGTGGCAAGACCCTCGCGTGATACACATTTTATCCAACAGTAATAATAATTTTTATTTATATAGTGCCAACTTATTCCGCAGCACTTTACAATTAAGCGGAGACATGTACATACAATAAATTCAATACAAGGCAAGACAGTTTAAACAGTTACATTAGGAGTGAGGTCCCTGCTTGCAAGCTTACATTCAACAAGGAAATGGGTGGACACAATAGGTGAAAAGTGCTTGTTATTTCAGGTCTGGCAATTATAATAAGTATGGATTTTCATATAAGACTGTATGATTCGGTCATCAGCCAGTATGTTTAAGTGCAATAATCAAGTATCGAGTGTAGTTATCGTGTTCATGGAGGGTGTGGAGACAGATGAATAGTAGGGTGAAGATTCAGAATAATATTTAGAAGGATGGAACAGGGGAAAGTTAGTTTACTGAGTAGTTGAGGTGGTTGGCTTGTTTAGAGAGATGGGTTATTAAAGCACGCTTGAAGACGTGGTGGCTAGGCATCAGTTGGATCATCTGGGGTAGAGCATTCCAGAGAACTGGTGCAGCACGACAGAAGTCTTGGAGACGGAGGTACGAGGTTCAGAATATGGGGGATGTTAGTCTTAGGTCATTTGTAGAACGGAGGGCAAGTGTAGGGTGATAGACAGACATGAGAGAAGAGATATAAGGCGGTGCAGAACTGTGGAGAGCTTGGTGGGTGAGAGTGATGAGTTTATAATGGACCCTGTAGTAAATGGGCAACCAGTGTAATGACTGGCACAAGATGGAGACATCGGTGAAGTGGATGGACAGAAATACGACCCTGGCTGCCGCATTCAGGACTGATTGAAGTGAAGAAAGTTTGGTAAGAGGGAGACCGATCAGAAGAGAGTTGCAGTAGTCCAGACGAGAATGAATAAGACTGACAGTAAGAGTTTTAGCAGTTTCAAAGGTGAGAAAAGGTCAGATTCTGGAGATGTTTTTAAGACAAGAGTGACCTATACTGGTTGGCCACCTTTCTCGATCCACGGTAGAAGGAGAAATTTCCTTCTCTCTTTTTGGACTCAACAAAGAGTTTTACAATTGAATTGTTCAAGAGGGCCATTGTAGATCAGTTGCTGAAAACATCACCCTCAGACAATACTGGTGGCAGAGGTACCGGCTCTTTTCAACACCAAGGGATAATGGGGAGAGACAAGAACACTAACTGCAACACAGGTGGGGGGAAAATGTGCACAAATTGGGCAATTTTCAATAAACCAGCACAACAGTAAAGGCTATCTGTGCCTGTAACAATGCCAAGGAGGGATAAATTGCATAACATGGTCAAGGGGTACTTAAATGACCATACGTGCGTCCTTTCTGACGCTTCAGTTCCCTTTAATTATTGGGTGTCTAAGCTGAACACTTGGCCCGACCTCTCCTTATATGCCTTGGCCTGCCCAGCTGCTAGTGTGGTATCAGAGCGTGTTTTCAGTTCCGATGGGGCAATCATCACTGATAGGCGCACACGCCTCTCCACGGAAAATGCAGACAGACTTACTCTGATTAAATTAAATTTTTATCGCAAAGTTTGCAGATAAAGTGAGTTGGCTCATCCTTTGCAGTGACAAAAAAGGCCCATGCTAGGCAACCCTTGTTGCCCCTGCGAGCTGCAGACCTGTGACCGCTGCTGGCCACAGCCACGGTTGTGGCTAAGGATGCAGTGCTCCTCGTGCTTGCATCACTCTGTGTCTGCACCGTAGGGCGAAATGTAACCTCCTCGTGTTCCTCCTCCACCTCCTCAGATGAGCTACTTGGCTGCGTGACTCTGGGTTCACACCAAGTATGATCTTAAACTTCGTCATCATCCAATGTGTTATCCCATTCCTCGCCCTCAGAGTGACCCCTCTCCTCTTGTTGCCCTGACAGCACAGTACAGTCCGCATGAGTCTCAGGTATCTATTTACAGGCAGATATAATGGATAAGGCCCGACAGGCTATCATCTCTCTCACAGGCGCTGGCAACATCTTCAACCCTGGTTCCCTCTTTAAGTGAAGCATCTCTGTGACTCTATCTCTAGCCCAAGAGACTCTTCTGTAATACTGACAGTGATCTGGATCCAATCTCTCCCCCACGTCTTAGCCTGGAGTCCTATTTATCTTCCTCTGCTTCCTGCAGACTAGAAGTGCTCCTGGTCCTCATTACCTTTGATGAGTTTCTCCGGCCGGCTAACAAGACTCGTGCTCTTGCGTAGGGAGACTTGCACACTGGTGATCCCACTGTCTGAGGGTATGGAGCTCCCGTCTACCCTAGCAGCCAATATACTCAGGCTGCCTGTAGGATTCTCTGTCCTATCTCTTACTCAGTGACTCCTCCTGCTTTCTCGAAACTTAAGCAGGAATAAGGACTGGATATCTCCACAGAGTGTAATCCCTCCTGATGACAGCAAGCCAACCTAAATTCACCAAAAATGCAGATTCATGCTACTGCTGTTAACGTCACCCCCTTCTCATAAGAACCCGTTTCCATCCTTCGTCAACCATGACTCAGCCCAGAGGACTAATTTTTACAAACCCTATTCAGATTGTGCAGTGGACAAACCTGGGCAGTATTCATGCTCCAGCCTAACTACTATTTGTGATTGGCAGCCCTTGGGATGGTGGCTTGTAAAATAGTGGTTAAAATGGCCTGGTGCGTGCTTTGTAGCAGGCAGTAGGAAATGTGTGGACTACTGCTTTGTGCAGGGCACTCAATGATTTTTTAAGTGAACTAATGTGGACAGAAGGCAGGCTAACACCCCAAAATAGTGGTTAAAATGGCCTGGTGCGTGCTTTGTAGCAGGCAGTAGGAAATGTTTGGACTACTGCTTTGTGCAGGGCACTCAATGATTTTTTAAGTGGACTAATATGGACAGAAGGCAGGCTAACACCCCAAAATAGTGGTTAAAATGAGCTGGTGCATGATTTGTAGCAGGAAGTCGGAAATGTTTGGACTACTGCTTTGTGAAGGGCACTCAATGATTTTAAAAGTGGACTAATATGAACAGAATCCAGGCTGACACCCCAAAATAGTGGTTAAAATGGGCTGGTGCGTGCTTTGTAGCAGGTAGTAGGAAATGTTTGGACTACTGCTTTGTGTAGGGCACAAAACTTTTTTTTAAGTGCACTAATATGGACAGAAGGCAGACTGACACCCCAAAATAGTGGTTAAAATGGCCTGGTGCGTACTTGGTAGCAGGCAGTAGGAAATTTTTGGACTACTGTTTTGTGTAGGGCACCAAACGCCTTTTTAAGTGGTCTAATGTGGACAGCAGAAGCCAGGCTCTGACCCCTAAGACAGCAGGGAAAATAGACCGGTGCTAAAAAAAGGGCAGCGCAAAATTCTACTTCTGTGTGTGCTGGAAAAATATTGCTTTGCCTCTGACAAGAGCTGTTTTAAGATGGACACTGGAAGAACACTTTAACCTCTCCCTACCTAATACACAATCTCTCCCTCCCTGTACTCTGACTTTGCTGTGTGCCCTCAACTCTGAAAAGAGCTATTTTTGGTGGTATTATGGAGCTAGTGAGCGGCTCCTTTAAACACAGAACTAGCATATGACTCGCCCCCTGGGCCGTGGGGCACTCGGATCCGGGCAATAGGGAACGATGGGGGTAGTAGTGGCAACCCGGTTCTGTGGCTCAGGGTGGTCAGGCCAGTGGTAGTCCGTTATGTGCTATTGATTATGTCCGACTACGCCACCCGTGGATTTGCGGTCATTAGGAACCGCCGCTGCAGGGCAGACCGCTGGGGCTGATGATATATGCAGCTGGGATGGTGTGACTCCCCACGGGAAGAGTGCGGCCCCAGGGCAGTGTGGTGGATGGTGAGAGTGATGGTAGTGAGAGTCCCGGTGCCGATAGTGCTGGAGGAGCAAGGAGCACACAGACAACAAGTTGCAGTCCAGGGTCTTTACTGAAACAGGTAAACTGACCCATAAACAGTCCCAGCTAGGAGGGGACCTGGATGTCTGAGAGCAACGGGGAAATTGGCCCTGGTCAGGGTGAGGGTGTAGGCCTACCGTGCTTTCTGCGCTCCTTCTGGCTATCTCCTCGTTATAGGGTAACCGCCCACGTTTCCAAGCTTTCCGTGTATTCTCGCCTGTATGGCCTGCGACGTGGGTTCCTTTCTGCTCCCAGCCTTGTACGGCTTTACTGGTCCCTTCAGTTGTGGCAGGGCCTCCAGGCTTCTTAGGCCAAGGAATATACAGTCCCTTGCGGACTGGTTATCTGCTGGAGGATGTAGAATCCTCTCAGCCTCAGACACCAAAGTCTGGTAAAGTCAGTCTCTTATCTGCCAAGACAGGCTTGCTTCGCCTCTTGTCTCTGGCTTGTGGCTCTCCTCCTGCCACACTTCCTCTTAGGTGCAGTGCAACTGTCTGTCCCTGCTCTGCTCTGGGACAAGTCTCAGTGCTGAGTCAGGCCATCAAGTTCTCCCTAACCCTGCCCCCAGCACCAGCTTTTATAGGGGCAGCCTGCTCCCCCTACTGGCCTGAGACAGGAGGCATTGCATGCTAATGTTCCCCTGACTAGAGAACCTCCCCCTTGCTCTCAGACACAGCTTTAATACATTTTGTGGCATCCAGGCCAGGGTGACACATTCCCCCCTAGTGAAATTTAGTACTCCGGGACTAAACAATAAACAAAGACAATATGCATACCATAAAACATTAGTATACAAGTGACGCACAGATTGAGTTCTTAAGGTCACAGTGTGGTCTGTGACCGGGTGTCCATATCACCAATACAACGGGGAGCCTTAACCAGGTGGGGGTCTGTCCTACCCCAAGTCCTTCACAGTCTTAGTTCATTCCTTGGTCAGGCTCCGAACGCAGTCCATACAAGGTCCCGGTTATATAAAGTCCATAACCTGTGAGTCCTTACGGTAGCTGCAAGAAACTGAAACACAGAATTACCAAACATGCATGTAACTTTACAAACATTTCAACATTTGGCAACAGGGTTATTTACAATTTTAGTGCGCTCTATATTCTCCAGCGAGCGGGTATCTGTCCCTTTGTGCTCCTGGTTGACCTACATAGCCCACTGTCTGGTGGTGGACCAACCTGGCTTTCCCCACTAGCGTTAGGGGTACAGCTACCAGCTGGGTGTACAGGTAGGGCAGGCAGCTGTCTGCGGGTCCTTTGGCTTACCGCAGGCATGGCAGGCTCACTGTCAGCAGAGGGTTGATTCTCCTGGGCTGCTGGTACAGGCTCTTCTGTCTCTGGAACCGCTTGCTCCTCTTCACCTTCCGGCTCTGGTGTTGGTTGTTGCTGTGCCGGTTGCAGGAAATGCAGGACAGGTACCACTATGGCATCATTTATGCGAGCCCAGGACTGAGGGAACTCTCCGAGAACGGTGCTGATCATTTCTTCCTTGTCCTCTGCGGGTTCAAGGTCACTCTGAACCTCTTCTGCACTACGGAGTTGCTCGGGGCATCTTTTGAGGTGGTCTCTGGAGACGACACTAGTGGTTTCTCCTCCGTCCTTGGTGATTACGCACACCTTTGGGTTGTCATGGTCAGACTGCAGTACGGTGTAGGGTTCCCTTTCCCACTGGTCGTCCAACTTATGTAGCCTTCTCTTCAGGACTTGCTCACCAGGTTCTAGGGGACCAGCAGGGGCGTGTTGATTGAAGAGTTTTTCTTGCCTCTCTCTCACCTGGGCCAGGCTCTTCTCCACACTCTCCTGTACCTTCTGGTACTGCAGTTGCCTTTCCGTATCCCAGTCCGCATCCGGGGAGGTGTCCTCAGGTATTAGGACTCCCATTTCCAGGTCTACGGGCAGCTTACCTGGTCTAGCTCGCATCAGGTAAGCCGGGGTGCAGTTTGTAGCATTCACCAGGATATTGTTGTATAGGTCGATCAGGTCCGGCAGTTTTTCTGGCCACAGGCTGCGTTCCTCCAGGGGCAACGTCTTCAGGAGATTGATAACTATATTGTTCATCTTCTCACACATCCCGTTGGTTTGTGGATGGTAAGGCGTTGTCCGAATCTTCTTACAGCCATAGAGGTTGCAGAACTCCTGGAAGATTTCAGCCTCGAACGCTGGACCCTGGTCTGTCAGGACCTGTTCCGGATACCCGTGTGGACGGCAGAAGTATTGCTGGAAGGCTCTGGCCGCTGTTTGGGCTGTCAAGTCCTTTACCGGGACCACCACTAGAAAACGGGAATAGTGGTCCACGATTGTCAGGGCATAGATGTATCCAGACCGGCTTGGAGCCAATTTGACGTCCAGAGCTACCAGATCAAGAGGCTGCTTGGTGACGATGGGCCTCAAGGGTGTCTTCTGGCTGGTGCGGTCCTTCCTCCTCAGGTGACAAGGGCCACAGTCTCTGCACCACTTTTCTACAGCTCCTCTCATGCCGACCCAAAAGAACCTTCCTCTTAGCAGGAACTCCAGTTTCTTCCAACCGAAGTGTCCCACTCTGTCATGGTAAGCCCCCAAGACCATAGCTGCATCTCGCCTTGGGACCACGACTTGCCAGGTCAGCTCGTGCGTCCGGTGGTTGACAATCCTTCTGCACAACTTGCCTTTGTAGAGGAACAGCTTGCTCTTCTCTTTCCATAGCTGCTTGGCTTCCTCTGGAGCATCCGGATCTATGCTGGCATCTTCCTGGGTCAGCAGATCTTTCACCAGGCGGACAGCAGGGTCACTATCTTGGGTCTCGACCCAGCTGTGGTGAGGTAGGGGGTTGATCATCACAGTTGTTAGATCCTCCTCCTTCACGCGGTGAGAGTATTGAGCGGCTCCATACCGGTGAAACGCGGGGAGTTCTACCTCCTCCAGCTCTTCTGGGTCTTTGTCACCTTCAGGTAAGTGAGGCATCCTCGATAGGGTGTCCGCATTGGCATTGGTTTTGCCTGCCCGGTACTTGATCACGAAGTCATAGTTGGAGAGACGGGCCATCCACCGCTGTTCCAGGGCACCCAGTCTTGCATTGTCCAGGTGTGTCAACGGGTTGTTGTCCATGTACACGGTGAACTTTGCGGAGGCCAGGTAATGCTTGAAGCGTTCTGTCACGGCCCACACCACCGCCAAGAATTCTAGCTTGAAGGAGCTGTAATTCTCCGGGTTCCTCTCGGTGGGCCTCAGTTTCCGGCTGGCGTATGCGATCACCCGTTCTCTGCCCTGTTGGTTTTGGGACAGTACGGCTCCCAGTCCCACATTACTGGCGTCTGTGTGGAGAATAAAAGGCTGGCCATAATCAGGGTAGGCCAGGATCTCATCCCCCGTGAGGGCCATCTTCAACTGGCGGAAGGACTCCTCTTCCGGTTTATCCCACTTGAAGGGCGGCTTTTGGCTCCTGGACTTAGACTGTCCTATCAGGAGGTCCTGCATAGGAGCTGCCATCTTAGTGAACCCGGGGATGAACCTTCGGTAGTAGCCTACCAACCCGAGTAACTGTCTCACCTCTTTGATGTTCGAGGGGCTTGGCCAGCTCTTGATTGCCGTGACCTTGTCAGGGTCGGGGGCCACTCCTTCCGCGCTTACCACGTGCCCTAGGTACTGGACCTTTGGTTTCAGCAGGTGACACTTCGATGGTTTCACCTTCAGGCCGTAGCCTGCCAGGGCTTCGAACACCTCGGCCAGGTGCTTTAGATGGTCCTCGTAGGTTTTCGAATAGACGATCAAGTCGTCCAGGTAAAGGAGGACCGTCTCGAAATTTCGGTGCCCTAGACAGCATTCCATCAGCTGGTGCGTTGCATGGTCCCTGGTGCGTTGCAGAGCCCGAAAGGCATACAGTTGAACTCACTCAGTCCCATCGGGGTGGTGAAGGCGGTCTTCTCCTTGTCAGCCTCTGCCACAGGAACCTGCCAGTACCCGCTAGTAAGGTCCAAAGTAGAAAAGAAGTTAGCTGATTTTAGTGCGGCTAAAGACTCCTCTATTCTAGGCAGCGGATATGCGTCTTTGTGAGTGATACGGTTGATTTGTCTATAGTCGACGCACATTCTCATGGTGCCGTCTTTCTTTTTGACCAGAACCAAGGGGGCTGCCCAGGGGCTACAGCTGTCTCTAATGACCCCAGCTTCTTTCATCTCTCTTAGCATGCCCTTTGCGTTCTGATAATGTGCAGGGGGTACAGGCCTGTGTCTCTCTTTTATTGGTGGGTGGCTCCCTGTAGGGATGTGGTGTTCTATCCCCTTTACTCTGCCGAAGTCTAGCGGGTGCTTACTAAAGACTCTCTCGTACTCCTGTACCACCCGGTAGACTCCTTGTTTTTGGTGCAGGGGAGTGGAGTCAGCACCCACATGGAGTTTCTGGCACCAGTCCTCCTTTTGTTTCTGGGAGCCATTACCCTCCGCCTGTGGAGATGGAGGCAAGGGTTCCACGGCCCTGATAGCTTTGTGTTCGACAACAAACAGTTTGGCGAGTGTAGCGTACCTGGGTAAGTGTACTTCCCTCTCCCCAATGTTGAGGATGCGGACGGGCACCCTCCCATGACGGACATCAACCACCCCCCAGGCTGTCAAAATGGTGGGCCTGCTGTCCGAGTACACGGGTTCTACCATGGCTTGGTAGTCTCTACCTCTCAACCCGATTGCAGTCCGACACCAGATCATCATTTCACTTTTGGGAGGCATGGAAATGGGGAATGGGTCACTCAGTCTTACGCTACCGATCTCACCACCAGACAGTTCTACCTGCTGCCGTCTCATCAGGGCTTTTATCTCCTTGTTGATGACTCTCTGTTGGCTGGAACTAGCATTCACTGCCACCTGTTGTAGAATTACAATTACCTCTGAAAGACAATTTTCAATTACGTTAGTACCCACAGTTATTTTAGGGTGACTTTCACGACGGTCAATGTCCACAATAATCACTCCCTGTGCCGGTAGTTCAACTTTACCAATTTTAATGGTCATCTCCTTGAACCCCATCTGCGGCACGGGTAAGCCATTACTGGCGATGATGCTCAAGTTACTGTCTGGATACCGTGTGATATCAGCATCAGTCCAATACTGCTTAAAAAGTACATAAGGGATAGTGGTTACTTGTGACCCAGTATCCAGCAAGGCGCTCATGGGGATACCGTCCAGCACCACGGGTAAAACCGGGCGCCCCCCAACGTACTTATTACGCCAATTGTAAGGGCCTGGTGATCTTATGCCTGGGGGTTGGCCCTCTGCCCCAGGTTGGACCCGTTTAAATTACAGTACCTGGAAATGTGTCCGGGCTGGTTGCATCGACGGCAAATGGGCTGTCCATCCTCTGCGTAGCGGTCTGTGGGCCTCCCTCGGAACGACGGGATCCTCCTCTGTCGACACCACGGGACATCCTCCGGACTTGAAGCCAGCTCGATGGGTCTTGACGGGTCCACTTGCAACGCCTGGACGGTCCTGGTCAATGCCGCGACGCTCCTGGTCAGCTCCTGGACTTAGTGGTGCAGGTCTTTCGACGGGGCTTGGTTCAGGGCCTGTGCATCAGCCCCCACGGGGTCCATAGAGGAGGGCACCGCCTCCTGGTGGTAGGTGAGAGCAGGGCGCCTGGGGTTTATAGCGCCACTGGTTGCAGATTCACGGAGCACCCTTATGGCCCTGTCCTTAAATTGGGCAAAGGTCAGGTCGGGGTTCTGAAAGAACATGAGGCGCAGTTGGGCCCTGTGGGCACTAGACAGCAGACCTTCTATAAATTGTTATGTTAGCAGCTTATCCGTTTCCTGCACACTGCCAGGGTCAGTTTGTTGAATAGCCCTCAAGGCTTCCTGCAGATTTAGGGCATAGTCTCTGATGCTGTCCTGTGCCCGCTGCTTACATCCATAGAACCTCATTTTAATCTCAGCGGAGGTACGTGTGTCAAAGGTACCCCGCAGCCGGGCCAGAATACCCTTCACGGTCCTTTTCTCCTCAGTGGGCCATGATTTTACCTCCCTTTGGGCTGCGCCACTTAACTGCCCTGTCAATATGCTGACCTTCTGTTCCTTTGTCAGGGGGTAAACGTGGAACAAACGGTATAGCCTTTCCTTGAAGTTAGTTAGGGCATGGGGCTCCCCTGAGTATTTGGGCAGCCAGGCCGCTCCAGGAATGTAGGGCAGGGAAAAGGGCATCACCGCTGCTGCAGCTGCGTTGGTGGCAGTGGGGGCCTCTGTGTCCGACATCTTCGTCCCCCCTAGTCAAGCGTGGCCTACCTTCCGACGATCCTCTTCTGTAGGCCGCGGCTCCGCTGCTGCTGCTATGGACGAGGACATGGCGTCGCGTCCTGATGACGTCAGCGTCGCTCTCTCTCCCTTCCAGGACCTTGCGCAGCGTCGGTGCGTGGGGCGGAGCTTCGGATCTCGCGCGGTTTTGATGTCCACGCCCCTCTTCTTCCCGCGCGGCGTCCTGAAGATGGCGTCCAATGGCGGGAAGCAGCTGCGGATGGCGGGAAGACGGCAGAAGACGGCGGGAAACGGTCCAAGATGGCGTCTGATGGCGGGAATCGGCTCCGGATGGCGGGAACCTTCACCACGGCAGGTATGACAGTCTTTTGAAGGCACGCAGTACCCGGTGGTTGCGGGCACGAAATCCTGCCGACTACGCCAAAGCTGACTCGCCCCCTGGGCCGTGGGGCACTCGGATCCGGGCAATAGGGAACGATGGGGGTAGTAGTGGCAACCCGGTTCTGTGGCTCAGGGTGGTCAGGCCAGTGGTAGTCCGTTATGTGCTATTGATTATGTCCGACTACGCCACCCGTGGATTTGCGGTCATTAGGAACCGCCGCTGCAGGGCAGACCGCTGGGGCTGATGATATATGCAGCTGGGATGGTGTGACTCCCCACGGAAAGAGTGCAGCCCCAGGGCATTGTGGTGGATGGTGGGAGTGATGGTAGTGAGAGTCCCGGTGCCGATAGTGCTGGAGGAGCAAGGAGCACACAGACAACAAGTTGCAGTCCAGGGTCTTTACTGAAACAGGTAAACTGACCCATAAACAGTCCCAGCTAGGAGGGGACCTGGATGTCTGAGAGCAACGGGGAAATTGGCCCTGGTCAGGGTGAGGGTGTAGGCCTACCATGCTTTCTGCGCTCCTGCTGGCTATCTCCTCGTTATAGGGTAACAGCCCACGTTTCCGAGCTTTCCGTGTATTCTCGCCTGTATGGCCTGCGACGTGGGTTCCTTTCTGCTCCCAGCCTTGTACAGCTTTACTGGTCCCTTCGGTTGTGGCAGGGCCTCCAGGCTTCTTAGGCCAAGGAATATACAGTCCCTTGCGGACTGGTTATCTGCTGGAGGATGTAGAATCCTCTCAGCCTCAGACACCAAAGTCTGGTAAAGTCAGTCTCTTATCTGCCAAGACAGGCTTGCTTCGCCTCTTGTCTCTGGCTTGTGGCTCTCCTCCTGCCACACTTCCTCTTAGGTGCAGTGCAACTGTCTGTCCCTGCTCTGCTCTGGGACAAGTCTCACTGCTGAGTCAGGCCATCAAGTTCTCCCTAACCCTGCCCCCAGCACCAGCTTTTATAGGGGCAGCCTGCTCCCCCTACTGGCCTGAGACAGGAGGCATTGCATGCTAATGTTCCCCTGACTAGAGAACCTCCCCCTTGCTCTCAGACACAGCTTTAATACATTTTGTGGCATCCAGGCCATGGTGACACATATACACTGCAGGTAGCCCTTAAAAGGGCTTTTGTCTGCGGCATTACTGTGATTGGTTAAGAAGCCCAGCATGTTTAGTGGCTGCAAAGAAGGTGCCAAAACTGCAGGGCGGGACATCTGAATATAGCTAGGCGAATACACAAATACTTGCAGAATAACGAGTAACCCGAATACCGTACTATCCGTGCGAATAGTAATGAATACACTCGCTCATCACTAGTAAGAACGGATTAATTCATATCAATTCATAAGTTAAAACATTATTATCTCCTGTTAATTTTCATGAATATCATTCATAATTTAATTGATTGCCTCAGTCACTATTCAACCTTTAGGGGCCTCTATACGAGGTTCTGTCTCCAATCCAGGTATTTTTGATGACAGTAATAATAAATGCAATGTTTTCTTGATGTCAAAAACACGAGGATCTCAATGGAAGGATTTTAGACCTTTGTTACGGGGCCGGGAGGTGGAACCTCTGTGCCTAGGAACAAGGAGGGACCCCGAGGGGCAGGTGTTATTCTGGGGACGACCTTGTAATAGAGCAGGTGGCTCCCATGGGTCAGGTAGCTGGGACTGACCGGAGTAGCGGGTGGACACAACAGGTAGGTAGCAGTCTCTGGGTGAGCAGGCGGGTGGTCACGGGAAGTGACGGAAGAGCAGGTAAGAGTCTCTTGGCTGGCAGGCAGGTGGTCACGGCAAGTGACGGCAGAGCAGGTAAGAGTCTCTTGGCTGGCAGGCAGGTGGTCACAGCAAGTGACGGCTGAGCGGGTAAGTGTCTCTTGGCTGGCAGGCAGGTGGTCACGGCAAGTGACGGCTGAGCGGGTAAGAGTCTCTTGGCTGGCAGGCAGATGGTCACGGCAAGTGACGGCAGAGCAGGTAAGAGTCTCTCGGCTGGCAGGCAGGTGGTCACGGCAAGTGATGGCTGAGCGGGTAAGAGTCTCTTGGCTGGCAGGCAGGTGGCAACGGCAAGTGACAGTGGAGGCTCCAGGTAGGCTAGCAGGCGGGTAGCAGATGAGCGCTCCCAGGTGAGCGGGCTAGCAGGTACGGCAGGTAGCAGGCAGGTAACTGGCAGGTGCTTCCTGGTCCGCAGGTGGACTTGCCCATAGACAGACTGGCGGATGCAGGAGACAGACTGTCGGGCTGAAGGGAAGACAACCAGGCAGACAGGACTGGTAGTAAGGCTGGCAACGGGACCTGAGGGCTGAAGCAGAGGTGAGTATGCTTTGCAACAACTTTGCTCGGGCACCTCCATTTTGGAGGAGGTGCTTTATATATGGGAAGTCCTCCGGCTATTGGCCGGGGACTCCTTAGGACGGCGCCCGCGGTCCCTATTAGAGAGGTGGAGCGCGCGCGTGCGCGCCCTAAGCGCAGTGCCCTGGGAGGAGTGCGCGCCGGCAGCAGCGAGGGAAGGAGCGCTGGAGGACGCCGTGCGCTGAACAGGAAGGTGAGAGGGACGGCGTCTCTGCCTAGCAGGAGGCAGAGACGCTGATGCTACAGTACCCCCCCCTTTAGGCCCCCCCCTTTTTTAGGCCAGAGAGAAATTTCTCATGGGGAAGCAGAGCGTTGATGCTCTCCCTGGGTTCCCAAGTTCTTTCCTCAGGACCAAACCCCTTCCAATCCACCAGAAAAAAGGTTCTCCCTCTTACCTTCTTGGTGGCCAGGATACTCTCCACTTCAAAGACGTCCTCAGCAGAAACCGGAGTAGGAGGAGTACCTGGATTGTCGGAAAAAGTGTTAAGGACAACGGGTTTGAGGAGGGATACGTGGAAGGAGTTGGGAATGCGTAGGGTGGCCGGGAGTTTTAATTTGTAGGCCACTGGGTTAATCTGCCTGAGGACTTCGAAGGGTCCGATGAATCGAGGACCCAACTTGTAGGAGGGTACTTTGAGCCGCACATGTTTGGAAGAGAGCCAAACCTTGTCTCCTGGACGGAATTGAGGCGGATCCAGACGTCTCTTATCAGCATATATCTTCATCTGCTCGGAGGACAGAAGAAGAGCGGACCTGGTACTCTCCCAAATAGTAGAAAATTCGCTGACAAGAGACTCTGCGGCAGGGTTGTCCACAGAAGCGGAGACAGGAACTGGAATCCGGGGATGTTGGCCACCGACTATAAAGAACGGGGACTTGGAAGAGGATTCGCTCTCATGGTTATTATAAGAGAATTCGGCCCAAGGTAGGAGATCCACCCAATCCGAATGGTGGGCATCAACGAAGTGCCGGAGGTAGCTGGTAAGGATCTGATTGATCCGCTCCACTTGACCATTGGACTGTGGTGACGTCTAGCAGCTTACATGTGGCTCTCCAGAAGCGTGAGGTGAACTGAACCCCACGATCCGACACGATGTGGAGGGGTAGGCCATGGAGGCAGAAGATGTGGCGGATAAAGTCTTTAGCCAGCTCGGGTGCAGATGGGAGACCAGGCAGGGGAATGAAGTGGGCCATTTTAGAAAAGCGGTCAGCGACCACCCAAATGATTGTACAACCGGCAGAAACAGGAAGAGCGGTGATAAAGTCCATAGCAATGTGCTACCATGTAGCAGCAGGTACGGGAAGGGGAAGAAGATGACAAGCTGGTAAATGTCTGGGAACTTTGTTGCGGGCACAAGATGAACAGGCAGAGGCGAAGTCTACCACATCCTTACGCAGGGTAGGCCACCAGTAATGCTGGGTAATGAGCAGGAAGGTCTTCTTTTGGCCAGCATGGCCAGCTAGTTTAGAAGAATGACCCCAACGAAGAACCTTCTCACTGTCTGGAACTGCTACAAACGTCTTGCCGGGTGGAAGACGAGTCAAATCCAAGGGGGCTACATTCATCACCTTGGAGGGGTCGATGATGTGCATAGGCTCCTCCTCTTGATCAGAGGACAGGAAGGATCGGGACAAGGCTTCAGCTTTGACATTCTTGTCCGCCGGGCGGAAATGTAGGATGAAGTCGAAGCGGGCAAAAAACAAAGACCACCGGGCCTGACGCGGATTAAGTCTCTGGGCATTTTGGAAATATGCCAGATTTTTGTGATCAGTGTAGATGATCACCGGGTATAAAACCCCTTCAAGTAGGTAGCGCCACTCCTCCAGCGCCAATTTGATGGCTAGCAATTCTCGGTCTCCTATGGAGTAGTTGCGCTCAGAAGAGGAGAAGATTTTGGAGAAGAAACCGCAGGTTACCATTCTGCCGGAAGAAGATTTTTGGGTAAGTACTGCTCCGGCTCCGGAAGAGGAGGCATCAACCTCCAGGTAGAATTATTTATTGCAGTCAGGATGGTGCAGAACTGGGGCAGAGGAGAAGGCTATCTTTAAGGAAAGGAAGGCTTCCTTGACTTCGGGCGACCAAACCTTGGGATTTGCCCCCTTACGGGAGAGAGCAGATATGGGAGCAGTCCGGGACGAGAAGTGTGGAATGAAGAGACGATAGTAATTGGTGAAGCCCAGGAATCGCTGTATCGCCTTCAACCCCTCCGGATGGGGCCACTTTAGGACAGCAGAGAGCTTCTCGGGATCCATTCGCAAGCCTGTCTGGGAGATAACATAGCCCAGGAATGGAAGAGAGGTCTGCTCGAAAAGGCACTTCTCGTATTTAGCATAGAGGTGGTTCTGCCTGAGCCTAAGCAGGACCTGACGAACATCCCTCCGGTGTGTGGGAAGATCCGGAGAGAAGACCAAGATATCGTCCAGGTATACCACCACGCAGGAGTAAAGAAGGTCACGAAAGATGTCGTTGACCAGTTCTTGGAAGACGGCGGGAGCATTGCAGAGGCCGAAGGGCATCACACGGTACTCATAGTGTCCGTCCCGGGTATTAAATGCCGTTTTCCACTCGTCTCCTGGACGGATACGGACCAGGTTAAGATCCTTGTGCCTTTAAGGCGATCAAACAACTCGGAGATGAGCTGCAGGGGGTATTTATTTTTAACGGTGATCTGATTGAGTCCTCTATAGTCAATACAGGGGGGTAGCGAGCCATCCTTTTTTTTGACAAAGAAGAATCCGGCTCCAGCCGGGGAGGTAGACTTCCGGATGAATCCCCTAGCCAGATTCTCCTCTATGTACTCAGACATGGCCCGGGTTTCAGCCGCAGACAACGGATAAATACGCCCACGGGGTGGAGTGGCGCCAGGTACCAAGTCGATCGGGCAATCATATAGCCTTTGAGGTGGTAATGTCTCTGCTTCCTTTTTACCGAAGACGTCTGCATAGGGCCAGTAAGGAGCCGGAAGACCAGGTAAATTAGCTGGAGTGGGTAGTGGACGAACCGGACGAACCGGAACCAGGCAGGTCCAATGGCAGTCTGGACCCCACAGGAGTACTTCACCGGATCGCCAGTTCAACACGGGTTCATGTGTCTGGAGCCAGGGCAGACCTAGCAATAGGGAGTCAGAGAGTCCGGGGAGCACATGGAAGGAGATCTTTTCAGAGTGCTGCATTCCCACCTGCAGGTTTATGGGTTCAGTGACGAGCTGGATGGTCACCGGAAGGAGTCTTCCATCCACGGAGGCGACTGACAGAGGTTCAGCCAGAGATTTGGTGGGAATACGGTATTTTTCCACCAGGGACTGGGAAATGAGGTTTCCAGCAGCTCCAGAATCCAGGTGGGCGAGTTCAAAGTGACGGTTCTCTCCCCAAGAGATAGAGACAGACAAAGTCAGGGACGGAGAGGGTTTACTTTTGTCTAGGATGACCTCTCCGAGCGGTCCTAGACACTGGCATTTCCCGGCTTCTCCGAACAAGAACGGATGAAGTGCTCCTTACTGCCACAATAGAAACAGCTTCCCTCGGCTCGGCATGAGTCTTGACGAGATTTGACCATCTTGGTTAGGTCGATCCACATAGGTTCAGGCGAGTGCGCCCGGGGAGTGACTGGTTGAGAGGCCGGTCTCTGGTAATAAGGAGCAAGGCATGAAGACTCTCTCTCCCGGGTAGTCTCTTTGGTACGTTCCTGGAACCGGATGTCAATCCGGGTAGCTAGTGACACCAGGTCATCCAGGGTGGTAGGAATGTCCCGACCGGCTAACTCGTCCTTAATCCGACCGGAAAGACCCTCCCAGAAGACGGACGCCAGAGCCTCATTTCCCCAGGCAAGCTCAGAAGCGAGGGTACGGAACCGTATGGCATATTGGCCCACGGTGAGACTCTCTTGTCGGAGACATAGCAGAGAGGAGGCAGAAGAGGTTCTCCATCCAGGTTCATCGAAGACTTTCCGGAAAGCAGCGAGTAAAGACGACAGGTCGGACACCAGGGGGTCCCCTCTCTCCCACAGGGGATTTAGCCATGCCAGTGCCTCCCCAGTGAGATGGGACATGATGAAGGCCACCTTGGCCCGGTCAGAGGTGAACTGGTATGACAAGAGCTCAAAGTGCAGGGTGCACTGTTTTATGAAACCCCGAGCTAAAGCGGGGTCGCCGGCAAAGCGTGGAGGTGCCAGGAGCCGAGGTCCATAGCCGGGTGCCACAATGGGACTGGATTGCGGTGCCGCAAGAACAGGCACGGCTGGGCCAGAGATAGACATAGACGAGTCAAACAATGCGCCTAGACGAGAGTTAACGGACCGTAGATAGGACAGCACCACTTCCTGTTGAGTTCTCTGACGTAAGACTTCCTGGTGCAGATCGGAGATCAGGGGGCCACCGGGTTCCATGGCCCGAGCAAACTGTTACGGGGCCGGGAGGTGGAACCTCTGTGCCTAGGAACAAGGAGGGGCCCCGAGGGGCAGGTGTTATTCTGGGGACGACCTTGTAATAGAGCAGGTGGCTCCCACGGGTCAGGTAGCTGGGACTGACCGGAGTAGCAGGTGGACACAACAGGTAGGTAGCAGTCTGTGGGCGAGTAGGCGGGTGGTCACGGGAAGTGACGGAAGAGCAGGTAAGAGTCTCTTGGCTGGCAGGCAGGTGGTCACGGCAAGTGACGGCAGAGCAGGTAAGAGTCTCTCGGCTGGCAGGCAGGTGGTCACGGCAAGTGACGGCTGAGCGGGTAAGAGTCTCTTGGCTGGCAGGCCGGTGGTCACGGCAAGTGACGGCAGAGCAGGTAAGAGTCTCTTGGCTGGCAGGCAGGTGGTCACGGCAAGTGACGGCAGAGCAGGTAAGAGTCTCTCGGCTGGCAGGCAGGTGGTCACGGCAAGTGACGGCTGAGCGGATAAGAGTCTCTTGGCTGGCAGGCAGGTGGTCACGGCAAGTGACGGCAGAGCAGGTAAGAGTCTCTCAGCTGGCAGGCAGGTGATCACGGCAAGTGACGGCTGAGCGGGTAAGAGTCTCTTGGCTGGCAGGCAGGTGGTCACGGCAAGTGGCGGCGGAGGCTCCAGGTAGGCTAGCAGGCGGGTAGCAGGTGAGTGCTCCCAGGTGAGCGGGCTAGCAGGTACGGCAGGTAGCAGGCAGGTAACTGGCAGGTGCTTCCTGGTCCGCAGGTGGACTTGCCCATAGACAGACTGGCGGATGCAGGAGACAGACTGTCGGGCTGAAGGGAAGACAACCAGGCAGACAGGACTGGTAGTCAGGCTGGCAACGGGACCTGAGGGCTGAAGCAGAGGTGAGTATGCTTTACAGCAACTTTGCTCGGGCACCTCCATTTTGGAGGAGGTGCCTTATATATGGGAAGTCCTCCGGCTATTGGCCGGGGACTCCTTAGGACGGCGCGCGCGGTCCCTATAAGAGAGGGGGAGCGTGCGCGCGCCCTAAGCACAGTGCCCGGGAAGGAGCGCGCGCCGGCAGCAGCGAGGGAAGGAGCGCTGGAGGACGCCGTGCGCTGAACAGGAATGTGAGAGGGACGGCGTCTCTGCCTAGCAGGAGGCAGAGACGCCGATGCTACAACCTTATTAATGTCAATAGGGTTTATCAGTGTCCATTTGGATCTGTATATATGAATCTTTCAGAGCACTACAGCTTCTTCCTTTAACCCCTTCATGCTGAAGCTGGTTTTGGCACTCCTAACCAGGCCAAATTTTTTAAATCTGACATGTCTCACTATATATGGTAATAACTTTTAAATGCTGCTAGATATTCCAGTAATTTTAAGGATGTGTTCCATGACACATTGTGCTTAATGTTATTGGTAAATTTAGACAAATGTGTTTTGCATTTATTGATAAAAAAATATCTGAAGTTTGAAGAAATGTTTGAAATTCTCTAAGTTTGAATTTCTGTTATTAAGTGAGACTCTTCATTCTACAGAAAATAGTTAAAACATTTACCTCAGGTTTCCTTCAGTAGAAGTAGAGATGGTCACTGGCTGCGTCCTCTCACCCCGATGTATGTTTCGCCGCCAGATTTTTCCAGGGGCATCTTTGCCATTTCCAGGCATCCATACATACTATTTTCTCATGCATCATATCTTCTTTTCATATGTACACTGTTCCCTCTTACCATAGTATGATCCACAGTAGGTTTACATGCATTTGATTTATATACTATTCTTTATTAGTCTGTATATCATACGCATTTTGCTATATTCATGGGAAGAGTTTCTTTGTACCCTGTTGGTCACTTTGATCACTAGCCTGGTATAGATCACCTTGCACCATAGCTTTACCTTTTTTATTTTGTGCTTTCCAGTCTATTTTGTTTGGTCACTACTGCGTCCACTGGTGGACATTCTGCTTTTTTATTGTTATTTATTTTATTTTTTAATTGTTGAACTAAAATCTATTTTTAATTATGGATCTCTTTGTTTCTTCGACTCTATTCAGTCTGAGCTTGTGTATCTAATGTAGAAGTGCCATATTCCTATTATTTGATATATAATTTTTCTACTGTCCACTCTGACATTTTACAGGAAAACAGTGTCCCAGTTCCAGTGTGCTGTCAGATGTGGGGTGTTTCACACTAATTTGTAGACCACAAGCCTCCGCTGTCTCCAGGCCTCCATCCTCAGGAGCCACCTAACACAATTTAGGGGACACAAAATTCATTGCAACAACCAAATGTTTACTGGTCAGTTCAAGTTCATCAGGGTGTAACAAATGGGATAGGGCTCAGGACTTCACGTTTCTTACTTCCTTAGTACAACGCATCTTCAGCTGTACCACTCGTTCGTCCTGGACTATTTCTAAGCCCACTGACTCCATCAGCCTCAAAAATCTCCTCTCCACTTCAACGGTGCACCCGGGATCCACCACCTTCTCCACCCGTGTCTACACGGGTCCCAGTCCATCTTCCACTGTACGCCAGAGGACACGATGTGCCCGGCATACCCCTATGCCAGATCTTGGGCTCCGGACGTGACAGGGGCGTCTGCTCAGGATTCCAGTAGGGCTTGCCACAGCTTTAAACGACTGGTACATGCTGGCCCTAGCAGCCTGCCACACCTAAACTTGACCTTGTCACAGTACTTCCCTTTCTGACCACTATAACGAAGTTCCCCCTTTTATCAACACTAGTCCCCACTCACTGGGCTAGTTCTATCCATTACCTATATCCTATTCTGTAGACTAAACTTATTGTCCTTATGTTATATCCTGTACTGTTGCTAAGCCACTTAACTATATAAATAATACTCATACTACCACAGGTCTAACCCTGTGCTTATTTTTGGAACCTAAAAAGAAGAGAAGAAAGCCCCTTGCCAATATCAAAATCGTGGGGTAGTAACATTGGGCCTCTCAAAGAAAGAACCAGGGGAGAAGGAGTTTGATAATAATATTTACTGTATTTATTGGACAATAATTAAAAAGTATCACAATACCAAATATACCAACAAATGGTGCAAAAACACGTGGCTAGGATGAGAAGAGTAGCTAGGAGCAACGGGAGATGAAAAAACACGGAAAAAGGGACGTGATCCTACACTGCAGTCCTCCACAGTAACCACACACATAAATGAAACTGTAGCGTCGGCCTCTTTGCCTCCTGGCGGGCAGAGACGCCGATCCCCTCACCGCCGTGGTCCCGGTCTGGCGTCCTCCAGCTTTCCTACTGCATCTGCCCGGGGTGCGCGCACCACACTCAGTTCCCCGGGCACTGTACTTAGGGCGCACGCGCGTGCGCTCCCTCCCTCTTAAAGGGGCCGCGCGCGCCATCCTAAAGAGTCCCCACTCCTATATGAAGCACCTCCTCCAAAATGGAGTTGCCTGTGCAAGGTTGTTGTTTGTGTGCTAACACTCTCCTCAGCCCTCAGGTTCCAGTGCTCGCCAGCCTGTCTATCAGCCATGCCCGCCTGCCTGTCTATCAGCCGAGCCCACCTGCCTGTCCATCAGCCGTGCCCACCTGCCAGTCTATCAGCCGTGCCCGCCTGCCTGCCTACTTGCCGTGCCCGCCTGCTTGCCTAACCGCATCACCTGCCTGTCTACCAGCCGTGCTCATCTGCTGTGCCTGTCGGCTTTAGCCATCAGTCTCGTGGGAGTCGCCTGCTCACCTGGTACAGCTTCCCGGTCCCTCCTTGGTTCACGGAGTCGACTAAGCCGCCGTGAAGCCAGGATCGGTCCGGGTAGGCACTTAGTTACGCCCCTCTGGTCCCTCCTTGCATCGCAGCACAGAGGTTTCACCACCCTGATCCTTAACAGAAACAATGAACCCCTTAAGGTTAGCATTTAAGCAGTAGTCATAGTAATAATAAAACAGGAAAAAGAGTTAGACTATGTATATGGTTCAAAAGGATATATCCTGCAAGTGTCTGACTAAGCACTCCTTGGTCTGAAGTGCCTGATTAATTAGTCCAGCAGTCCAGCACATGGGGGATGTCAGAGTTCTAAACCACAAGGGACTGGCATTCACCATGCATTCCTGTTAATCGCTGCTTGGGAACATAGGAAATACAAGGTAAGTCAGTAAAGTACCATGATATTAATAATCCAATAATTATCTTGAGATATATTGTTTGTGTTGTGAAGGGCACAGAGGAGGAAAGTGGAAGCACCCCTCAACGCGCTTTTCGCTTATGTGACTTTTTCAAGAGGCGTGCTTACCCTGCACTATGCACTACTCAGATTATACATTAACACTCTGCATCCTTATACGCTGTATATTACCCAGTGCTCCTCTTTATCTAAAACCGGCCCTGTGTACACCAGCTACATTTTACACATTGAACTACAGTTAATTAGTGTCAGAATTTAGTATTTCTACTCCATATAATTCACCAAATCTTAGTTATATTCATGGCATCACTGCTTTATGTAAATGACAGGAGTGAGAAATATATACTGTGCAAGTGAAGAGATGCCTTTGCATTGCTGAATAACATATACAGTATGAGCCCCACATAGCCCCCTATGTACAATGAGAACCCAATATAGCCCCACATAGCCACTTATATACAGCATGAGCCCCACATAGCCTCCTTATATACATCATGAGCCCCATATAGCCTCTTATATACAGCATGAGCCCCCCTATATACAGTATGAGTCCCACACAGCCCCTATATACATACAAATATCTCATACAAATGAAAAAAAACAACAGCACATGGTCACCTTGCTCCCATTTCCCCAGTGCTCTGCCTTTGCTTTCTGATGCACTGGCTCTAAGCAGTGCACAGCTAACGTGACGTGATGAAATTACATCATCATGACGGCTGGCTCACACGCCGATTGGTGGATGATGAAGCCAGCGATGCCGTCCTCCACTAATGTATTCATCGTTGTCTGCATCAAAAGGCTGTGGAGAGTGGTGACAGCGATCGGTGGTGGTAGATGGATAGTGGGTGGGGAAGGGGACGGTGCTGCCTATAGGCCACCGGGTCAGCCCTTCCAATGTCTCGGTCTGTGGGCTGGACTGGAACAGCCAGAGGGTCGGATGTGGCCCGCAGGCCGCACTGTATCCAGTTCTGCCCCATGATGATAAATAAAGAGGAGAAGAGAGTAGTAGTAGAAGTTAAAACAGGAACTCACTTTACTGCTGACTCCTGATATTGGTACACAAGGTTACCAGTTTCACATTTGCAGTATGCAAAGGCACAAATGTTATATATCAATTGGCAGCAGTGGAAGGCATTTGTGAATAATGTTTTTCAGTGTAGCGCTCCTTCCTAGGGCAAACCTTAAGCTGTAACATTATGTTCCAGGATTTTGGCCTACTAGCTTCCTATTTTCCACTCCCTAAGGGGCAATGAATCCCTAGTAGGACTTACCGCAGTGTAGTATTACTCCCATCATTTTATTCATCATCCTCATGCACAATTTGATAGGGCTTCATATGCAACTTACACCACCTGTTGGATTCTATTTCTTCTTCATTTGCTTCTCGATTTTATATAATAATGGTATTGATTTTGGAATTACTTGTAGTTGTGCAATTTATATTTAGGTTGTCTTGATTTGGTGGTTGCACAGCCAATTTTTGATTTTCTGATTTTTTGCTAATTTATACAGCTGGGTATAGCTGGGAATCAGAGCAAATAAGGGTAAGGAGGCTACTATGGACCACTCTTCCTCAGATTTCTTTGTGGCCTCAGCCATCTGCTTTGCTCCAAGCTGCTCTACCATTCTGAATTGACTGCTCAGTCTTCTTACTCTAACATTATGTAAACTTTACTACTCCACCATCTGGATCTTTCTACATAAATAATTATCGAGTTAATCATTCATATTCTCGATTATGTAAAGTGTCAAATCACACTCTGTAAAGTAACATACACAAAATGCAATACATGACAAATATTATAGCACAAAAAATAAAGCTTTTGCATAAAACAATGCAGCAGCGTAAGGAACAAGACTGTATTTTTTATGTTGACTATATTGTGGCCATCTACATTAGCATTTAATTTCCATGGATTCCATTAAGCAAACCTCTCACAAGAATCATGGTGCCTTGAACCATGGGCAGCATTAATCTATAACCAGCTCACTTATTACAAGCAAGTATCTTTTACTCTGAAAAGATGGGGACTTTCAGAGAAAAAAAAAGCTGAAAATGAGGTTGGGAATAATAATAATAATAATAATAATTTTTATTTTTATAGCGCCAACGTATTCTGCAGCACTTTACAATTTTAGAGGGGACTTAAACAGACAATACAGACGTTACAGAATAAGCATAACTCATATCAAAAGGAGTGAGGGCCCTGCTCGCAAGCTTACAGTTTATGAGGAAATAGGGGAATGAGGTGGCTAGTCACAGAGATATGTCACCACCTTTTCAGCTAGACAAAGAGGTCTCTTCCTATGAATATATAGGGAGAGGCCTGTCAATCTAACTGAAAAAGTTGGCTGGGACATAATGACCCCATTCTTTGCTCCATTTTCAACCATGTTTTTTTCTGAAATGAATAATGTTTTAATCTGATTCCTGCTGCCAGAACCACAAGCCAGGTAATAGGATCCCTTTAATGTAAATTAAAAAAAGAATCTCTGTTTAGTTTTACTATGATTTTTTTGGTAACATAACTATTTTTTCTATTAGCTATTAAAGGAACTTGTCAGAAATGTTTACCCTACATACAAATCTTTATTATGATGTTGTATCCCTTTAAAATATGAGACAATCTATCCCTTTTTGACCCCAAATCACTGGTCCAGCAGCTAGAAATCATGTTTTGAAATTCTGTCTGGAAGTCATTGAGACGTGATTATGCACTTACAGCTTCTCAGCCTCATGTTGTTTTCCCTGTCTAGTGCCACTCTCCTTTGGCTGATGGACAGGTCATTTGCTCTGGTACACAGCCTCTGATGTATCAATCAACCAGGGAAGGATACTGCTAGGTAGGGTGTTACAACATGAGGTTGAGCAGCTGGAAGTGCATCATCATGCCTCAATGTCGACGGAATTAACAGTGCGTCAACCTGGGGGCGCATCATTTTATGCACCCATCGAAAACTTTGTGACATGATTGAGGGGTGCTGATATGTTGCTATGAAAGTCGGAGATCTTTTGTAAACTCCCATGCCTTACATCATGGAGCTCTGTTGAAACCAAGCTATCCAGACATTTGTTGGGAATCTCTCTCAAGTAAAACTAACAGGTCAAGCAAATTCTTATCCTCTCTTGCTGACAACTTTATCTTCCAAAAGGTAGGGGAGAAAACAAGGGGATCTGCTACTTTGGATCTAATCCTTATAAACAGGGAGGAAATGGTTGAGGAGGTAAAGGTGGCTGGGACCCTAGGAGGCAGCGATCATGCTATTATAGAATTTTGGATAACTAGAGGAGGAAGACATGTGAAGACTCAAACTTCAAGGTTAGATTTTAGAAAGGCAGATTTTAAGAGACTCAGAAAGAGAATAGGAGGGATCCAATGGCTGGATGTCCTTAAGGACAAAAATGTCCAGGAAGGATGGGAAATTTTTAAAAATGAGATTCTCAAAGCACAATCGTTAACAATCCCGAAAAGTAGGAAGAATGGGAAGCATTTAAGGAAACCAGGATGGATGAACACAGAACTTAAACACATGCTAAAAAGAAAGAAAGAAATGTTTATTAAATGGAAAGAGGGAGGCATATCTAAAGAAGATTATAATGCAGTCTGCAGATCCTGCAGGGCACGTATCAGGTTAGCTAAAGCTGACAATGAATTAAGGCTTGCAAGAGATGTCAAAAGCAATAAAAAAGGATTTTGGGGGTATGTCAAAAGTAAAAGAAAAGTCAAAGATGCTATAGGATTTTTACAGGATGAAAATGGAGAAATGGTAAGAGAGGATGTTGAGAAGGCCGAACTTTTTAATTCCTATTTTGCATCTGTTTTCTCTCAGAAAGAAAATGTAACATCAACTGATCTTCACTGTCCTTTTAAAGGAATAGAGGAATCCAAGTTATCTGTAAACAGAAAGATTGTGAGGGAATATTTAGCTAACATAAATGAGTTCAAGTCTCCAGGTCCAGATGAATTACACCCCAGAGTACTGAAGGAGATCGTAGAAGAAATTTTAGAACCACTCTCCATAATCTTTGAAAATTCTTGGAGAATAGGAGAAGTCCCATTAGACTGGAGAAGAGCAAATGTTGTTCCTATCTTCAAAAAGGGGAAGAAGGTGGACCCAGGCAACTATAGGCAGGTGAGTCTGACTTCTATACCAGGAAAGATCTTTGAACAAATTATTAAACAACATGTATGTAAGTACATGGATAAGAATGAAGTGATTAACCAGAGTCAGCATGGGTTTGTAACTAACAAGTCATGTCAGACTAACTTAATTTCCTTCTATGACAGAATCACTGACTGGGTGGATCAGGGAAATGCTGTAGATATAGTATATCTTGACTTCAGCAAAGCATTTGACAAAGTATCTCACACCATCCTTATTGAAAAAATGACCAAGTATGCAATGGACCAGGCAACTGTTAGGTGGATTCATAACTGGCTTAGTGATCGGACTCAAAGGGTGGTTGTAAATGGCTTCACATCCAGCTGGATGAATGTCTCAAGTGGGGTACCACAGGGCTCCGTCCTGGGACCTGTATTGTTCAACATCTTTATCAATGATTTAGATGAAGGAATTGAGGGTAAACTGATTAAATTTGCTGATGATACAAAGCTAAGAGGGATAGCTAATACTAGAGAAGAGAGAGAGAGGATTCAAAAAGACCTAAATAAACTGGAGCAGTGGGCAGCAACCAACAGAATGGTTTTTAACAGGGAAAAATGCAAAGTACTACATCTGGGCAATAAAAATGAAAAAAGCATATACAGAATGGGAGGAATAGAGCTAAGCAACAGTACATGTGAAAAAGACTTAGGTATACTAATAGATCATAGACTGAACATGAGTCAACAGTGTGATGCAGCAGCAAAAAAGGCAAATACAATTCTGGGATGTATTAACAGAAGCATACAGTCTAGATCACGTGAAGTCATTATCGGTCTTTACTTCTCTTTGGTCAGACCTCATCTGGAATACTGTGTACAGTTTTGGGCACCACATTTTAAAAAAGACATAGACAAACTGGAGCAAGTTCAGAGAAGAGCGACCAGAATGGTGACTGGTCTGCAAACCATGTCCTATGAGGAACGGTTGCAGGATTTGGGAATGTTTAGCTTGCAAAAAAGAAGACTGAGAGGAGACTTAATAGCTGTCTACAAATATGTCAAGGGCTGTCACATTGTAGAAGGATCATCTTTATTCTCATTTGCACAAGGAAAGACTAGAAGCAATGGGATGAAACTAAATGGGAGGAGACACAGATTAGATATTAGAAAAAACTTTTTGACAGTTAGGGTGATTAATGAGTGGAACAGGCTGCCACGAGAGGTGGTGAGTTCCCCTTCAATGGACGTCTTCAAACAGAGGCTGGACAGACATCTGTCTGAGATGATCTAGTGAATCCTGCTTTGAGCAGGGGGTTGGACCAGATGACCCAGGAGGTCCCTTCCAACTCTACCATTCTATGATTCTATGATTCTATGATTCAAGCCAGTCAAGACCGTGATTTTTACTATTTACAGCAATATTGAAGTATTGTAAAAGTGATCGAACGATCAGAGGTTCAAGTCCCATATGGGGACTAACAAATACAATAAAAGTTTTAAAAAATATATATATTTTTGTTAAAAAGCATAAAATTGTGAAAACACCCATTAAAATCATAAACTCAGTCTATAAAATAACTCCTTCACACAAAATGAAAATGTTACGGGTCTCTGAAAATGGCAACATAATCAAAAAACATTTTTATTTCCATATTTTTTAACCACTAAAATAATAAAAATCTGAACAAGTTTGGTATCGTTGTAACAATATTGACCTGGAAAATCATGATGCCAGGTAATTTTTGCCATATGATGTATGCCATAAAAGCAACTCTCCAAAATAATGTCAGAATTGCTTTATTTTTTGCAATTTTACTACAATTGTTCTTTTTCCCATTTTCCAGAACACTATGTGATAAAATATATGGCGTCATTCAAAAGTATGTCACACATGTTAAACTCTGGCCCGTGGGCTAAATCGGGCCCACGGGCCCACAGGGTAATTATATTTGGTCAGTGATTGCACCATCCACCTTCCTTTACCCCCCATGCCTGGCATTGCAATTTTAACTGTATAAGCATCCTGGATGATGATACAATAGAAAGCAATGATGGAGGAGGGAAGCTGTCAGCTCCTTACTCCATCATTCTCCCTCTGTGTCTGACGTTTCAGTGCAGAGATGTAAGCATTTTTTTTTTTAATATGGGGTCCATTATTCTGTATGGAGGATTATGTGGAGCCATTATACAGTATGAAGGACTATGTGGGGCCCATGATACTATATGGAGGACTATGTGGGGCCCATTATTTTATATGGAGGACTATGTGGGGCCCATTATTCTGTATGGAGGACTATGTCAGGCCCATTATACTTTTAGCCCACTATGTGGGGTCCATTATACTGTATGGAGGACTATGTTGGTCCATTATACTGTGTGGAGGGCTGATTGTGGTTGTTTTATTCTAAGATCTATTACTTAAAATGTACTTTCTTCATGGAACAATCCCTTTAAGTTTGTTAACATTAGAGATGAGCGTTGTTCGACTCGAACTGTTCGCCAATCTCAAATTCGAGCTGTTTTGGGCGGTGTTCGAGCCGTTCGGCGAACACGAACGATTTGAAAAAAATTCGGCTGTTCGAGGTTATGTTCGATAACTGTTCGTGCACCAAAATCATAACTGGATTTTTTCTCAGTAATGATGAAAATTTATGTTAATACGCAGTTTGAGTGTACAGCGGGGTGGGGGGAGGGGCAGGGGATGGATCTCTGCAGGAATAATGAAGATCTCCATTATTTTTTCTCTTTCCCGCATTTACAGTGGGGAGGTGCAATCTGTCAGCCTATCAGCAGCGCACACACGGAGCGAAGTGCTTTTTTTCACACAAGCAAGGGCATGTGTCATTGGCAGTGTATGTCACATGTCCTTGCCCTATAAGACCAAGCCATTTTCCCCGTCGCCACCATTTTCTCACTGCTGCAGCTGCGTGTTAGACGGCACCGCTGTTGCTGTGTGCGCTATACCTTGTTAATTTCAAGCCAATTTTCGCACAAATCTACAGATAGCTTGGGAGTAGGGAATAGTTGTGATTGCAGTCCTTTTAAGGACTAGGTTACATCTTTTCCTGCGACTTTTATCAGGCAGGTCTGTGCTCTTAAATAGATAGATTGTGGGAGTAAAGACTAATTGTAATTGCAGTCCTTTTCAGGACTAGGTTACATCAGTTCCTATCAGTTTTTGCCAGGCGGGTCTGTGCCAGTGTTGTGCAAGTTTTATTCACAGCATTTGGCTGAATCTAGCAAAGCTAATCCTTTTTGGCCTATTGCAGAGTGTGTTAGTCAGTGGAGTAGCCTATCTGTGTTGCAAGATATACCACCTGTGTATAGAATACCAATTTCTTTACTGCACCTAGTGAAGTAAAATCTTTTGGGCATAGCATCATTCTATTAGTCCATCTATACTGACCTCCATCAGGTTGCAAATTGAATATAATTTTTTTCTGCATCTAGCTCTGAAAAAATATTTGGGCTTCTAGCAGTGTGTGGGACTTGTTCTATTAGTCCATCTATACTGACCTCCATCAGGTTGCAAACTGAATATAATTTTTTTCTGCATCTAGCTCTGAAAAAATATTTGGCATTCTAGCAGTGTGTGGGACTTGTTCTATTAGTCCATCTATACTGACCTCCATCAGGTTGCAAATTCAAAATAATTTTTTGTCTGCATCTAGCTCTGAAAAAATATTTGGCCTTCTAGCAGTGTATGGGACTTTCTATATTAGTCCATCTATACTGACCTCCATCAGGTTGCAAATTAAAAATAATTTTTATCTGCATCTGTGACACCCCAGGGGTCTGGTTGCCACAGTGATAGAGATATTACGTCTGAGAGCAGGTGGGAGGTCTCTTGGTCAGGAATCCTATGCATGCCACACCTCCTGCACAGTCCTGGGAGGGGAAGAACTTCCCCTATATAAAACTGGGGCTGAGGCAGGGTTAGTGAGTAGAGAAGAAGTAGAGACAGAGAAAAGAAGCAAATATAGGAACAGAACATCAGGAGCTCTGTGGGAGCAGTGTTACAAGGAGTCAGGGGCTGGCAGCTGCAGAGCTCGCCCTGACTGAGAAGATTTCTTACCGGACCCGAAGTCCGAGGCTGTGGGGACTAACTCCTACCCAGCAGCAGAAACCGACCGGCAGGGGATTGCAGGTCCCCTGGCCCAGAAACCCGAAGGCACGGTCACACGTGTGGGACCAGCACCGCCGTCGTGGAGCGGAAGCTCCTAGAAGGCCCCGAGTCACCGGCCATACGGGTGAGCACCACACGGCACACTCAGGGACGTGGGCTACTTTTACCCGCCTCTAGCAAGGTAGCCAGAAGAGTACAGTTAATTTGGGAGGCCTACAACTCCGCCTGGCCAGGGGAGATCCCATCTGCTCAAGGACTGACCAGGCCCCAATCGCTAGCCAGTACTCCGGGAGGGTCTATCTTTGTAACTAGTAAAGACCCTGAACTACACCGTACCGTCTCCGAGTGGTTTCTGCTACCCCCATCATCCACGTCGGCTGCCCTGAGGCCATCCCCTCCCGTTGGGGGTTATACTACCACGCTGCACAATCCTACCACTGGCCTCAGCGGTCTGCCCTGCAGCAGCAGCCCTAAAGCTGCATTCAACGGGTGGCGTAGTCATCTAACATCACTGCTATTGCAGCGCCACTTAGTCTGACTCCCTGGGCACGGACCGGGTCACCGCCACGAGACTACAACCCTCAACAGATCCGGCTCCGGGTAAGCCCCCGCGTGCGCAACGCAGCGTGATACAGGCCCAGGGGCGCGTCACATCTACCTCTGAAAAAATATTTGGGCTTCTAGCTGTGTGTGGGACTTGTTCTATTAGTCCATCTATACTGACCTCCATCAGGTTGCAAACTGAATATAATTTTTTTCTGCATCTAGCTCTGAAAAAATATTTGGCCTTCTAGCAGTGTGTGGGACTTTCTCTATTAGTCCATCTATACTGACCTCCATCAGGTTGCAAATTAAAAATAATTTTTATCTGCATCTAGCTCTGAAAAAATATTTGGCCTTCTAGCAGTGTGTGGGACTTTCTCTATTAGTCCATCTATACTGACCTCCATCAGGTTGCAAATTCAAAATAATTTTTTGTCTGCATCTAGCTCTGAAAAAATATTTGGCCTTCTAGCAGTGTGTGGGACTTTCTCTATTAGTCCATCTATACTGACCTCCATCAGGCTGCAAATTAAAAATAATTTTTATCTGCATCTACCTCTGAAAAAATATTTGGCCTTCTAGCTGTGTGTGGGACGTGTTCTATTAGTCCATCTATACTGACCTCCATCAGGTTGCAAACTGAATATAATTTTTTTCTGCATCTAGCTCTGAAAAAATATTTGGCCTTCTAGCAGTGTGTGGGACTTTCTCTATTAGTCCATCTATACTGACCTCCATCAGGTTGCAAATTAAAAATAATTTATATCTGCATCTAGCTCTGAAAAAATATTTGGCCTTCTAGCAGTGTGTGGGACTTTCTCTATTAGTCCATCTATACTGACCTCCATCAGGTTGCAAATTAAAAATAATTTTTTGTCTGCATCTAACTCTGAAAAAATATTTGGCCTTCTAGCAGTGTGTGGGACTTTCTCTATTAGTCCATGTATACTGACCTCCATCAGGTTGCAAACTGAATATATTTTTTTTCTGCATCTACCTCTGAAAAAATATTGGGCTTCTAGCTGTGTGTGGGACTTGTTCTATTAATCCATCTATACAGACCTCCATCAGGTTGCAAACTGAATATAATTTTTTTCTGCATCTACCTCTGAAAAAATATTTGGGCTTCTAGATGTGTGTGGGACTTGTTCTATTAGTCCATCTATACTGACCTCCATCAGGTTGCAAACTGAATATAATTTTTTTCTGCATCTAGCTCTGAAAAAATATTTGGCCTTCTAGCAGTGTGTGGGACATTCTCTATTAGTCCATCTATACTGACCTCCATCAGGTTGCAAATTAAAAATAATTTTTATCTGCATCTAGCTCTGAAAAAATATTTGGCCTTCTAGCAGTGTGTGGGACTTTCTCTATTAGTCCATCTATACTGACCTCCATCAGGTTGCAAATTCAAAATAATTTTTTGTCTGCATCTAGCTCTGAAAAAATATTTGGCCTTCTAGCAGTGTGTGGGACTTTCTCTATTAGTCCATCTATACTGACCTCCATCAGGCTGCAAATTAAAAATAATTTTTATCTGCATCTACCTCTGAAAAAATATTTGGCCTTCTAGCTGTGTGTGGGACGTGTTCTATTAGTCCATCTATACTGACCTCCATCAGGTTGCAAACTGAATATAATTTTTTTCTGCATCTAGCTCTGAAAAAATATTTGGCCTTCTAGCAGTGTGTGGGACTTTCTCTATTAGTCCATCTATACTGACCTCCATCAGGTTGCAAATTAAAAATAATTTATATCTGCATCTAGCTCTGAAAAAATATTTGGCCTTCTAACAGTGTGTGGGACTTTCTCTATTAGTCCATCTATACTGACCTCCATCAGGTTGCAAATTAAAAATAATTTTTTGTCTGCATCTAACTCTGAAAAAATATTTGGCCTTCTAGCAGTGTGTGGGACTTTCTCTATTAGTCCATGTATACTGACCTCCATCAGGTTGCAAACTGAATATATTTTTTTTCTGCATCTACCTCTGAAAAAATATTGGGCTTCTAGCTGTGTGTGGGACTTGTTCTATTAATCCATCTATACAGACCTCCATCAGGTTGCAAACTGAATATAATTTTTTTCTGCATCTACCTCTGAAAAAATATTTGGGCTTCTAGATGTGTGTGGGACTTGTTCTATTAGTCCATCTATACTGACCTCCATCAGGTTGCAAACTGAATATAATTTTTTTCTGCATCTAGCTCTGAAAAAATATTTGGCCTTCTAGCAGTGTGTGGGACATTCTCTATTAGTCCATCTATACTGACCTCCATCAGGTTGCAAATTAAAAATAATTTATATCTGCATCTAGCTCTGAAAAAATATTTGGCCTTCTAGCAGTGTGTGGGACTTTCTCTATTAGTCCATCTATACTGACATCCATCAGGTTGCAAATTCAAAATAATTTTTTGTTTGCATCTAGCTCTGAAAAAATATTTGGCCTTCTAGCAGTGTGTGGGACTTTCTCTATTAGTTCATCTATACTGACCTCCATCAGGCTGCAAATTAAAAATAATTTTTATCTGCATCTACCTCTGAAAAAATATTTGGCCTTCTAGCTGTGTGTGGGACTTGTTCTATTAGTCCATCTATACTGACCTCCATCAGGTTGCAAACTGAATATAATTTTTTTCTGCATCTAGCTCTGAAAAAATATTTGGCCTTCTAGCAGTGTGTGGGACTTTCTCTATTAGTCCATCTATAGTGACCTCCATCAGGTTGCAAATTAAAAATAATTTATATCTGCATCTAGCTCTGAAAAAATATTTGGCCTTCTAGCAGTGTGTGGGACTTTCTCTATTAGTCCATCTATACTGACCTCCATCAGGTTGCAAATTAAAAATAATTTTTTGTCTGCATCTAGCTCTGAAAAAATATTTGGCCTTCTAGCAGTGTGTGGGACTTTCTCTATTAGTCCAGCTATACTGACCTCCATCAGGTTGCAAACTAAATATATTTTTTTTCTGCATCTACCTCTGAAAAAAATATTGGGCTTCTAGCTGTGTGTGGGACTTGTTCTATTAATCCATCTATACAGACCTCCATCAGGTTGCAAACTGAATATAATTTTTTCTGCATCTACCTCTGAAAAAATATTTGGGCTTCTAGCTGTGTGTGGGACTTGTTCTATTAGTCCATCTATACTGACCTCCATCATGTTGCAAACTGAATATAATTTTTTTCTGCATCTAGCTCTGAAAAAATATTTGGCCTTCTAGCAGTGTGTGGGACTTTCTCTATTAGTCCATCTATACTGACCTCCATCAGTTTGCAAATTAAAAATATTTTTTATCTGCATCTAGCTCTGAAAAAATATTTGGCCTTCTAGCAGTATGTGGGACTTTCTCTATTAGTCCATCTATACTGACCTCCATCAGGTTGCAAATTAAAAATAATTTTTTGTCTGCATCTAGCTCTGAAAAAATATTTGGCCTTCTAGCAGTGTGTGGGACTTTCTCTATTAGTCCATCTATACTGACCTCGATCAGGTTGCAAATTCAAAATAATTTTTTGTCTACATCTAGCTCTGAAAAAATATTTGGCCTTCTAGCAGTGTGTGGGACTTTCTCTATTAGTCCATCTATACTGACCTCCATCAGGTTGCAAATTCAAAATAATTTTTTGTCTGCATCTAGCTCTGAAAAAATATTTGGCCTTCTAGCAGTGTGTGGGACTTTCTCTATTAGTCCATCTATACTGACCTCCATCAGACTGCAAATTAAAAATAATTTTTATCTGCATCTATGTCTGAAAAAATATTTGGCCTTCTAGCTGTGTGTGGGACTTGTTCTATTAGTCCATCCATACTGACCTCCATCAGGTTGCAAACTGAATATAATTTTTTTCTGCATCTAGCTCTGAAAAAATATTTGGCCTTCTAGCAGTGTGTGGGACTTTCTCTATTAGTCCATCTATACTGACCTCCATCAGGTTGCAAATTAAAAATATTTTTTATCTGCATCTAGCTCTGAAAAAATATTTGGCCTTCTAGCAGTGTGTGGGACTTTCTCTATTAGTCCATCTATACTGACCTCCATCAGGTTGCAAATTAAAAATAATTTTTTGTCTGCATCTAGCTCTGAAAAAATATTTGGCCTTCTAGCAGTGTGTGGGACTTTCTCTATTAGTCCATCTATACTGACCTCCATCAGGTTGCAAATTCAAAATAATTTTTTGTCTGCATCTAGCTCTGAAAAAATATTTGGCCTTCTAGCAGTGTGTGGGACTTGTTCTATTAGTCCATCTATACTGACCTCCATCAGGTTGCAAACTGAATATAATTTTTTTCTGCATCTAGCTCTGAAAAAATATTTGGCCTTCTAGCAGTGTGTGGGACTTTCTCTATTAGTCCATCTATACTGACCTCCATCAGGTTGCAAATTAAAAATATTTTTTATCTGCATCTAGCTCTGAAAAAATATTTGGCCTTCTAGCAGTGTGTGGGACTTTCTCTATTAGTCCATCTATACTGACCTCCATCAGGTTGCAAATTAAAAATAATTTTTTGTCTGCATCTAGCTCTGAAAAAATATTTGGCCTTCTAGCAGTGTGTGGGACTTTCTCTATTAGTCCATCTATACTGACCTCCATCAGGTTGCAAATTCAAAATAATTTTTTGTCTGCATCTAGCTCTGAAAAAATATTTGGCCTTCTAGCAGTGTGTGGGACTTTCTCTATTATTCCATCTATACTGACCTCCATCAGGTTGCAAATTCAAAATAATTTTTTGTCTGCATCTAGCTCTGAAAAAATATTTGGCCTTCTAGCAGTGTGTGGGACTTTCTCTATTAGTCCATCTATACTGACCTCCATCAGGCTGCAAATTAAAAATAATTTTTATCTGCATCTACGTCTGAAAAAATATTTGACCTTCTAGCTGTGTGTGGGACTTGTTCTATTAGTCCATCTATACTGACCTCCATCAGGTTGCAAACTGAATATAATTTTTTTCTGCATCTAGCTCTGAACAAATATTTGGCCTTCTAGCAGTGTGTGGGATTTCTCTTTTAGTCCATCTATACTGACCTCCATCAGGTTGCAAATTAAAAATAATTTATATCTGCATCTAGCTCTGAAAAAATATTTGGCCTTCTAGCAGTGTGTGGGACTTTCTCTATTAGTCCATCTATACTGACCTCCATCAGGTTGCAAACTGAATATATTTTTTTTCTGCATCTACCTCTGAAAAAATATTGGGCTTCTAGCTGTGTGTGGGACTTGTTCTATTAATCCATCTATACAGACCTCCATCAGGTTGCAAACTGAATATAATTTTTTTCTGCATCTACCTCTGAAAAAATATTTGGGCTTCTAGATGTGTGTGGGACTTGTTCTATTAGTCCATCTATACTGACCTCCATCAGGTTGCAAACTGAATATAATTTTTTTCTGCATCTAGCTCTGAAAAAATATTTGGCCTTCTAGCAGTGTGTGGGACATTCTCTATTAGTGCATCTATACTGACCTCCATCAGGTTGCAAATTAAAAATAATTTATATCTGCATCTAGCTCTGAAAAAATATTTGGCCTTCTAGCAGTGTGTGGGACTTTCTCTATTAGTCCATCTATTCTGACCTCCATCAGGTTGCAAATTCAAAATAATTTTTTGTCTGCATCTAGCTCTGAAAAAATATTTGGCCTTCTAGCAGTGTGTGGGACTTTCTCTATTAGTCCATCTACACTGACCTCCATCAGGTTGCAAATTAAAAATAATTTTTTGTCTGCATCTAGCTCTGAAAATATATTTGGCCTTCTAGCAGTGTGTGGGACTTTCTCTATTAGTCCATCTATACTGACCTCCATCAGGTTGCAAATTCAAAATAATTTTTTGTCTGCATCTAGCTCTGAAAAAATATTTGGCCTTCTAGCAGGGTGTGGGACTTTCTCTATTAGTCCACCTATACTGACCTCCATCAGGTTGCAAATTCAAAATAATTTTTTGTCTGTATCTAGCTCTGAAAAAATATTTGGCCTTCTAGCAGTGTGTGGGACTTTCTCTATTAGTCCATCTATACTGACCTCCATCAGGTTGCAAATTCAAAATAATTTTTTGTCTGTATCTAGCTCTGAAAAAATATTTGGCCTTCTAGCAGTGTGTGGGACTTTCTCTATTAGTCCATCTATACTGACCTCCATCAGGCTGCAAATTAAAAATAATTTTTATCTGCATCTACGTCTGAAAAAATATTTGGCCTTCTAGCTGTGTGTGGGACTTGTTCTATTAATCCATCTATACAGACCTCCATCAGGTTGCAAACTGAATATAATTTTTTCTGCATCTACCTCTGAAAAAATATTTGGGCTTCTAGCTGTGTGTGGGACTTGTTCTATTAGTCCATCTATACTGACCTCCATCATGTTGCAAACTGAATATAATTTTTTTCTGCATCTAGCTCTGAAAAAATATTTGGCCTTCTAGCAGTGTGTGGGACTTTCTCTATTAGTCCATCTATACTGACCTCCATCAGGTTGCAAATTAAAAATATTTTTTATCTGCATCTAGCTCTGAAAAAATATTTGGCCTTCTAGCAGTATGTGGGACTTTCTCTATTAGTCCATCTATACTGACCTCCATCAGGTTGCAAATTAAAAATAATTTTTTGTCTGCATCTAGCTCTGAAAAAATATTTGGCCTTCTAGCAGTGTGTGGGACTTTCTCTATTAGTCCATCTATACTAACCTCCATCAGGTTGCAAATTCAAAATAATTTTTTGTCTACATCTAGCTCTGAAAAAATATTTGGCCTTCTAGCAGTGTGTGGGACTTTCTCTATTAGTCCATCTATACTGACCTCCATCAGGTTGCAAATTCAAAATAATTTTTTGTCTGCATCTAGCTCTGAAAAAATATTTGGCCTTCTAGCAGTGTGTGGGACTTTCTCTATTAGTCCATCTATACTGACCTCCATCAGGCTGCAAATTAAAAATAATTTTTATCTGCATCTATGTCTGAAAAAATATTTGACCTTCTAGCTGTGTGTGGGACTTGTTCTATTAGTCCATCTATACTGACCTCCATCAGGTTGCAAACTGAATATAATTTTTTTCTGCATCTAGCTCTGAACAAATATTTGGCCTTCTAGCAGTGTGTGGGATTTCTCTTTTAGTCCATCTATACTGACCTCCATCAGGTTGCAAATTAAAAATAATTTATATCTGCATCTAGCTCTGAAAAAATATTTGGCCTTCTAGCAGTGTGTGGGACTTTCTCTATTAGTCCATCTATACTGACCTCCATCAGGTTGCAAACTGAATATATTTTTTTTCTGCATCTACCTCTGAAAAAATATTGGGCTTCTAGCTGTGTGTGGGACTTGTTCTATTAATCCATCTATACAGACCTCCATCAGGTTGCAAACTGAATATAATTTTTTTCTGCATCTACCTCTGAAAAAATATTTGGGCTTCTAGATGTGTGTGGGACTTGTTCTATTAGTCCATCTATACTGACCTCCATCAGGTTGCAAACTGAATAGAATTTTTTTCTGCATCTAGCTCTGAAAAAATATTTGGCCTTCTAGCAGTGTGTGGGACATTCTCTATTAGTCCATCTATACTGACCTCCATCAGGTTGCAAATTAAAAATAATTTATATCTGCATCTAGCTCTGAAAAAATATTTGGCCTTCTAGCAGTGTGTGGGACTTTCTCTATTAGTCCATTTATTCTGACCTCCATCAGGTTGCAAATTCAAAATAATTTTTTGTCTGCATCTAGCTCTGAAAAAATATTTGGCCTTCTAGCAGTGTGTGGGACTTTCTCTATTAGTCCATCTACACTGACCTCCATCAGGTTGCAAATTAAAAATAATTTTTTGTCTGCATCTAGCTCTGAAAAAATATTTGGCCTTCTAGCAGTGTGTGGGACTTTCTCTATTAGTCCATCTATACTGACCTCCATCAGGTTGCAAATTCAAAATAATTTTTTGTCTGCATCTAGCTCTGAAAAAATATTTGGCCTTCTAGCAGGGTGTGGGACTTTCTCTATTAGTCCACCTATACTGACCTCCATCAGGTTGCAAATTCAAAATAATTTTTTGTCTGTATCTAGCTCTGAAAAAATATTTGGCCTTCTAGCAGTGTGTGGGACTTTCTCTATTAGTCCATCTATACTGACCTCCATCAGGCTGCAAATTAAAAATAATTTTTATCTGCATCTACGTCTGAAAAAATATTTGGCCTTCTAGCTGTGTGTGGGACTTGTTCTATTAGTCCATCTATACTGACCTCCATCAGGTTGCAAACTGAATATAATTTTTTTCTGCATCTAGCTCTGAAAAAATATTTGGCCTTCTAGCAGTGTGTGGGACTTTCTCTATTAGTCCATCTATACTGACCTCCATCAGGTTGCAAATTAAAAATAATTTATATCTACATCTAGCTCTGAAAAAATATTTGGCATTCTAGCAGTGTGTGGGACTTTCTCTATTAGTCCATCTATACTGACCTCCATCAGGTTGCAAATTAAAAATAATTTTTTGTCTGCATCTAGCTCTGAAAAAGTATTTGGCCTTCTAGCAGTGTGTGGGACTTTCTCTATTAGTCCATCTATACTGACCTCCATCAGGTTGCAAACTGAATATATATTTTTTCTGCATCTACCTCTGAAAAAATATTGGGCTTCTAGCTGTGTGTGGGACTTGTTCTATTAGTCCATCTATACTGACCTCCATCAGGTTGCAAACTGAATATAATTTTTTTCTGCATCTAGCTCTGAAAAAATATTTGGCCTTCTAGCAGTGTGTGGGACTTTCTCTATTAGTCCATCTATACTGACCTCCATCAGGTTGCAAATTAAAAATATTTTTTATCTGCATCTAGCTCTGAAAAAATATTTGGCCTTCTAGCAGTGTGTGGGACTTTCTCTATTAGTCCATCTATACTGACCTCCATCAGGTTGCAAATTAAAAATAATTTTTTGTCTGCATCTAGCTCTGAAAAATATTTGGCCTTCTAGCAGTGTGTGGGACTTTCTCTATTAGTCCATCTATACTGACCTCCATCAGGTTGCAAATTCAAAATAATTTTTTGTCTGCATCTAGCTCTGAAAAAATATTTGGCCTTCTAGCAGTGTGTAGGACTTTCTCTATTAGTCCATCTATACTGACCTCCATCAGGTTGCGAATTCAAAATAATTTTTTGTCTGCATCTAGCTCTGAAAAAATATTTGGCCTTCTAGCTGTGTGTGGGACTTGTTCTATTAGTCCATCTATACTGACCTCCATCAGGTTGCAAACTGAATATAATTTTTTTCTGCATCTAGCTCTGAAAAAATATTTGGCCTTCTAGCAGTGTGTGGGACTTTCTCTATTAGTCCACCTATACTGACCTCCATCAGGTTGCAAATTAAAAATAATTTATATCTGCATCTAGCTCTGAAAAAATATTTGGCCTTCTAGCAGTGTGTGGGACTTTCTCTATTAGTCCATCTATACTGACCTCCATCAGGTTGCAAATTCAAAATAATTTTTTGTCTGCATTTAGCTCTGAAAAAATATTTGGCCTTCTAGCAGTGTGTGGGACTTTCTCTATTAGTCCATCTATACTGACCTCCATCAGGTTGCAAACTGAATATAATTTTTTTCTGCATCTAACCCAGCCAATAGTTTTGGCCTAATATCACAGTTTGGCCACTTTGCTCTGCTCAGTTCCCATCCATTGTTTTTTTGTGCAAACAACTCCAGAGTTGTGAATTAGTTAACCACCAAAATGAGTGGAAAAAGGCCTGCTGCTGGTGGAAAGGGGAATAGGCGTGTTGGGAAGGGGAAAAAAGGTTGTGTCCGTGGGGTAGGTGTTAAAGCAACAGTAACATCTGCAGAAGAAAGACCATCTTCCATCCAAACTAAAATGTCTACTTCTTTTAGCGGACAATGTGATAAGATCCCTTTCTTAAGGCCACGCCAATCGCTACAAATTCCAGATGAGGCACAAAAACAGCAGGTGCTTCAACGGATATCAAGTGCTCCTTTAAGTGGGCTCTCCTCCACATCAACTTCAACATCACAAATACTCCAGTCCTCAAAGGTGTCACCCCAATCGCACTTGCTTCCTCACAGCTCCCAAATCTCCAGCTGCCCGTCTGAGTATGAGGTAGAACAGATGGTTGAGTCTGCAGAGCTGTTTACTCATACTATAGCCTGGGAATCAGAGGTCGACTCCAGCGCTTCTGTGAATCCAGACGAGGAAATGATCTGCACTGATGCCCAGAATCTTTATGAGTGGGATCCAGGACCAGACGCAGAAGGTTCTGACCATAATGTAGACCCTCATTCCCAAACTGTAACTCCTGTTGGTGGAGACAATGAGGAAGACAATGATGAGACTCAAATACCTGATTGGAGCGACAACTTTAGTTTTTTGTCAGGGCAGGAACAGGTTGGCTCTGAGGACGACGGGTGTGATAACGCACAGGGTGATGATGATGAGGTTGGAGATCCCACTTACTGTCAACCCACAGTCAGCCAAGAGATGAGGTCAGCAGAGGAGGTGGAGGAAGATGCTAGTGACGACGAGGTCAGGTTGCGCCTTCCTGGACAGAGACGTAGTACTGGCAGCACGTCAACAACTGCATCCTCAAACACAACTCTGCCTCTCACCACAAGTCGCGGTGGCACTTCAGGTCGCATGGGTGCTAAGCCTTGCATAGCCTGGGCATTTTTTCAGATCGATAAAGATGACCCAACTCGTGTTATCTGTAACATTTGTCAGCAAAAGCTAAGTAGAGGCCAAAAAATACATAGTTTGAGTACTTCATGCATGAACCGGCACATGGACATGAAGCATAAGTTGCAGTGGGAAGCTCAGTGTGCTACAATGCGGCCTAGCCGGCCGGGCCAGCCACCGTCTGCCATATCTTGTGCATCCGCGGCCTCTTCATCCTCTGTGACTGGGGGGACAGCAGTCACACCTGTTTTGGGGAGCAGACCTGCCACCTCTTTACCCGCAACAGCCAGCGTGATTGGCAGGTCATCATTTTCTTTGGAGGTGGTAACACCAGCTGGTGTTCAGCGCTGTCCGACATCGATAGCACCACCTTTGGATCAAGGCAACCTAACATGTCCGCCTGCATCTTCCTCACAGACCGGCAGTTTGCCGGGGACACCCTTATCAACCCCGTCTAAGCACAATAGCCAGCCCTCGGTCCCTCAGATGTGGACAAGTAAAAGACCATTTCCTCCTAGCCATGAGAAAGCTAAGAGGTTGAATTTCACCATCTGCAAGCTTTTGGCTACAGAAATGCTGCCTTTCCGCCTGGTGGACACAGAGGATTTTCGAGACCTTATGTCCGTCGCAGTGCCCCAGTACCAGATGCCCAGTCGGCACTACTTCTCAAAGAAAGGTGTGCCTGCGCTCCACCAGCATGTCGCACACAATATCACCGCTTCTTTGAGAAACTCTGTGTGTGACAGGGTGCATTTCACCACAGACACTTGGACGAGTAGGCATGGACAGGGGCGTTACATGTCGCTGACTGGGCACTGGGTAACTATGGTGACAGCAGGACAAGGGGCTGCTGTCCAAGTCTTGCCGTCCCCACGAGTTGTGCGTCAATCCTCTTTATGTCAAAGTTCCTCCACTGCTTCTGCCTCCTCAACCTCCTCTCGGTCTTCCACCTGCACCCAAAGCCTGTCTGGTCATGCCACAAGCTTTCTAACTGCGCAGAAGGGATCCTGCACACCTCCTTACTATGCTGGCAGTAGGGCTCAACGTCATCAGGCGGTTTTTACTTTGAAATGTCTGGGAAATGTGAGTCACACAGCTGAGGAGTTGTGGTCAGCTCTGGAGAACCAATTTCATGAATGGTTGTCTCCACTGGACCTGAAACCAGGGAAGGCCGTGTGCGACAATGCTGAAAACCTGGGTGCGGCCCTTCGCCGGGGCAATGTCACACACGTGCCTTGTATGGCTCACGTGTTGAACCTGGTTGTCCAGCAATTTTTAGCCCACTATCCCAGACTAGATGGCCTTCTGCAGAGGGCACGGAGGCTGTGTGCTCACTTCCGCCGTTCGCATCCCGCAGCTCAGCGACTTACAACTCTACAGAAGTCGTTGGGCCTGCCACTTCACCGGCTAAAATGCGATGTGCCTACCCGGTGGAATTCAACTCTGCACATGTTGCAGCGACTGTGGCAGCACCGACAAGCCCTGGTGCAATACGTTCTGACGTATAGCCTGGGCCAACGAGATCCAGAGGTGGGGCAAATCACGCTGGAGGAGTGGTCTCAGATCAGGGACCTATGCACCCTTCTGCACAGTTTTGAAGTGGTGACGAAGATGTTTAGTGCTGACGATGCCATTATCAGCATGACTATTCCAGTGATTTACATGCTGGAGCACATGTTAAACAGAATTCGGAGTCAGGTGGTGGCACAAGAGGAGGTGGAGGAAGTAGAGGAGGAGGAGTTGTATGCGGAAGGGCTAACATCTGCAAGGTACAGACGGTCGGCAGCACCAAGGCGGCAGGCATGTGAGGGTGGGGGAGATGGTTTTACCAGGGCACATGGTAGCAGCCAAACTAGTGAGGAAGGTGCAGGAGCCCAGGAAGAAGTGGAGGACGAACTGATGGAAGACTCATCAGATGAGGGAGACCTTGATCACATTTCTGTTGTGCGAGGTTGGGGGGAGAGGACAGAGGAAGGAAGCATGATTGTTACCTCGCCACCAACACAACAGGGACTTGGTGCTCCTGGATGCGCAACACACATGAGTGCCTTCTTGCTGCACTACCTGCAACATGACCCTCGAATTGTGAGAATTAGAAATAATCCTGACTACTGGGTTGCCACACTGTTAGATCCCCGGTACAAAAGTAAATTTGCAGAAATTATTCCTGCCATGGAAAGGGATGCACGCATGCAGGAGTACCAGCAGAGACTGTTGCAGAATCTTACATGTGCTTTTCCACAAAACACCAGTGGTGCACGTAGTGAATCTCACAGTTCCAACTTGCCAACCGTGGGACCGTCAATTGTTCAGCACTCAAACCGTAACAGAACCACAGTATCTGCTGGTAACATCAATTTTGCGGAATCATTTCACCACTTTTTTAGCCCATCCTTTGCAAGGCCACAGGAGACAAGAAGTCTGACACATAGTCAACGCCTAGAGACGATGGTACAGGAGTATCTCCAAGTAAACATTGAAGCCATGACTGTGTCACTGGACCCTTGCTCTTTTTGGGCTTCCAATCTGGATAAATGGCCGGAGCTAGCCACTTACGCCTTGGAGATCTTGTCATGCCCCGCAGCCAGCGTTCTGTCTGAACGTGTGTTCAGCGCTGCTGGTGGTGTGCTGACAGATAAGCGCACGCGGCTCTCCACTGATAATGTAGACAGACTCACGTTCATAAAGATGAACAAATCATGGATCCGAAACGACTTTTCTACCCCTGTGTCATCCTGGGGAGAGTAAAAGCTTGATGATTGGTTAAAATCACCCTACCAACCGTTTTAAGCTTTCAAATTACTAATCATGTTTATCTGTATCTTGGCTGGAAAATAATTTGGGCTTTGTAGCAGTGTGCAGCACTGATTCTATTAGGCCATCTATAATAAGCTCCACCAGATTTAAAATTACTAATCATGTTTATCTGTATCTTGACTGGAAAATAATTTGGGCTTTGTAGCAGTGTGCAGCACTGATCCTATTAGGCCATCTATACTAAGCTCCACCAGATTTAAAATTAATAATAATTTTTAGCTGCATCTAGCCCGGAAAATAATTTTGGGGCTCCGAGATGCGCAAGACACATAAGTGCCTTCTTGCTGCACTACCTGCAACATGACCCTCATATTGTCAGAATTCGAAGTAATCATGACTACTGGGTTGCCACACTCTTAGATTCCCCAAACTTTTCGATCAACCTTTTCATTTTAATAAAGACCAAAAAAATGGTCATTTTTGAAATTATAAGCATTAGCAGGTTATTAGAAACTGAAATCAAACAGTTTTCAACTCAAAACTTTATTCTAGGTGATGTTACATTTTCACATAGGACCCCTTGTTCGAAAGGAGCTTCTGAACTCTCTCGTCCATTGAATTTGTCAGGTTTTTGATGGTTTCTGCTTCAATTGTTTTGCATGAGGACAGAATACCCTCCCAGAGCTGTTGCTTAGATGTGAACTGCCTCCCGCCATCATAGACACTCCTTTTGATGATGCTCCAGAGGTTCTGAATGGGGTAGAGGTCAGGGGAGCATGGGGGTCACACCATAAGTTTGTCCCCTTTTATGCCCATATCAGCCAGAGATGCAGATGTTTTATGTGCAGCATGAGATGGTGCATTATCATGCAAAAAAATGATCTTGCTGTGAAATACACGGTTCTTCTTCTTGAACCATGGCAGGAAGTGCTGTTTGAGAAAATCCACATACATTATGGAGTTCATCTTTAGCACCTTCAGGGATCCTAAAGGGGCCGACAATCTCTCTCCCCATGATTCCAGCCCAAAACATTACTCCACCTCCTCCTTGTTGGCGCTGTAGCCGTGTTTGCGTGGGGTGTCCATCAACCAGCCATCCTCCACTCCATCCATCTGGACCATCGAGCGCTGCACGGCACTCATCCGTGAACAAAACAGTTTTGAAATCAGTCTTCATGTAATGTTTGGCCCACTGGAGCCGTTTCTGCTTGTGTGAAGTGGATAGAGGAGGTCGACAGGATGGCGTATGCACAGCTGCAAACCTCTGAAGGACCCTGCATCTTGTTGTTCGGGGGACGTTGGAGGCACCAGCAGCTTCAAAAACTTGTCTGCTGCTATGACAAGGCTTTTTTGCTGCTGCTCTTTTAACCTGACGTAATTGCCTGTAGGAAAGAGTCCTCAATTTGCCCTTATCAGCACGCACACGTGTGTACTGTGAATCAGCTACATACTTCTTGATTGCCAAGACACTTCATCCTGATCATCGCACAATGTTGATTGTAGTCATGCCTTGACCTAAACACTCCACAATTTGTTGCTTCTCAGCAGCCGACACATCCTTTTTCTTTCCCATTTTGGCAGAAAATGTAGGCTGCTTAATAATGTGAGACAGCCTTCTTAAGTAGTATTGCCTTTCATTGGACACACCTGCCAAACTAATTAGAACAGGTGTCTGCAATTGCTTACAGTGATATAAAGAGCCCTGACACACATCACCATCAATGAGTTTAACTGACAAACAAACAAATTCTTCCCTTATCACTCCTAAACACTTTTTGCATAATAATTTGGAACACAGTGTACATGTGCTTTTCCACAAAACACCAGTGGTTCACGTAGTGAATCTTACAGTTCTAACTTGCCAACCGTGGTCTGTATGGAGTTGTTCAATAAAGGGCCCAAAATTAAGATAACATAGATGGGAGAGGTCTCTATGAATAGGAATTCCTAAGTATTTGATACCCTGTGAGGGCCAGGCAAAGGGAAAGTTGGACTGGATGGAATCCTATATGGATTTGGGGAGGGAGACATCGAGGGCCTCAGACTTCGCTGCATTGATTTTAAAATTTGACCATGTAACAAAGTGATCTATTTCAGCCTTAACAGCATGGATGGATATATGTGATTGAGTGATATATACTAGGACATCATCAGCAAATAGAGAGCTCTTGTACTCGGTGCCTCCCACCTCAATCCACCTAATATTGGGGTTATGGTGAATTGATGAGAGCAGGTGCTCCGTCACTAGGATGTATAAGAGAGGGGACAGAGGACATCCCTGCCTTGTCCCATTGGTGATTGTGAAAGGTGATGAAAATGTTCTGATGCACCCCCTGGGCCTTGGGACACCCGGAGCTGGACCCTTTTTGGTGGATGCTGGTGGTTGTAGTCTTCGTGGCGGCGACCCGGTTCCGTGGCTCAGGGTGGTCAAACCAGTGGTGGAACTATTTATGTGGTTTTGATGTTTAAATGTCCGACTACGCCACCCGTGGATTGCGGTCAGAGTGTACCGCCGCTGCAGGGCAGACCGCTGAGGCTGGTGTTGTGGGTGCAGCAGAGCGTAGCATAACTCCCCACGGGAGGAGTATAGCCTCAGGGCAGTGTATGCGGAGGATGGGGGTGATGGTGCAGTGCAGCAGCAGTAACGACACGGAGTCAGTGATGCAGTTCAGGGCCTTTACTCACAGTTCTTATTATCCAGACCATGTCTGCAGGTAACGGCTGCCCACGTCGTACTGTGCTCACCAGGTGAGGGGCTCAGACAACTCCCAGATAACTTTGGAGCGCTTCACAGGACCCCCTTTGTGTGTCCTTTGTCTGGCCTTTCTTACCAACCCTTCTGTCCGGCTGCCTCGGGCCTCCTCTTGGTAAACTTGGCGCCAGTTTCCCTGACCCTATGTGGTGCCTTCCTAGCGGGTGTAGCGAGGGGCTGCGCCACATAAAATGTCACAGCCTCTGTTTTCTAGCTGATGGTCGTTTCCTGCCTCCACTAGTTTCGGGGACCGGTCTCCCCCTTTGGCCTGACCCCTCCACGCAGGTGGATTCGGGCGTGCGGTGGCGACTCGCCCGTCCGCACCCCTGGGATCCCTTCATTCCTCGTTCCTGGAGCCTTCTCCGCTCCTCTTCCTTCCTTCTCCCTCTTCTAGGCCTGGGCCTCTGTTACTAGGCCCGCCTCCGGAGCAGAGCTCATGCAGAGCCCCTGCTCCCTGCCACTTCTGCTCAGACTTCTCTGCACTGAACTAAGATGGTACCCACCTTTTATACTCCCTTCTCAATGCACCCAGGAACTGCTTCCTCCCTGCTCCTGCACTACAGGGTTCCCCTTCCTCAGTGTTCCCTCCCCCCACTCCAGCCAGGGACAGGGACTGTCGTGCCCATCTCAGATTCATATTGGTCGCCCTGCCCCACGGCAATGTGGTGTAATGCATGCAGGTGTCGGGTCCTGATCCACACTCCATCCTTACCTGAGAGTGAGATATCACACCTCTGGGTGAGGTGCAATACCTCTGTAGCAACCGAGCCCTCAGGGTGCTACAGTTCCATTTATCTTCAGCCTAGGTGACGTATTGTGATACAGGGCCGTGATTTTGGCTATAAAAGGGTCCCCTAGACCCCTACACCAAGCTTTTTAAGAGAATCATATATGGCGTGCCAGGAGACTCTATGGAATGCTTTCTCAGCATCCAACGAGAGTATCTAATTACAAATTTTTAACTGCATCTAGCCCAGGAAATACTTTGTGCCTAGTAGCAGTGTCTGCTAGTCAGCGGATTATCCTGGCTGTTAAGCAAGCTACACCACCTGTAGTTTGGACACTTAATTTTTTCAAAGGAAATGCTTCGGGACCACGGGATACTCAGTGAAGAGCATCAGGAGGCACCCCAAGGCATAGGGGCTGGGACTGGCAGTAGGATGCCTTGCGGTGGACAGCCGAGCTCGATCCTTATAAAAGCTTTTTAACTGCAGCAGCTTTAGTGGACGCTACTGGAGCTGGAATTACGCGGCAGCTGGCATGAGACTTGCCCTCCAATAGATCCTTGTAAATGGATTTAAAGTGTATTCATTCAAATTAGAGAGACAATTTAAATTAAAAAGCTTAGAGCTGCCTCCACCACAGGGGGGCTCGCTCGACCCACCAGCGGACAGGCACCAGTATTGGGAGAGGGGGGCTGGCCGTCAGGGTTCACCGCGGCTCTGGCACAAACCCGGCGACACGGAGGTGGCACGGGCAGGAGCGGACTGAACGTGTCGGCTTCTCACTTTTTGGATTTTAGAAGGGCATGACATGCCTATATCTGTGTCTCCCCCTCCTTTTACTCCTCCACCTCTTTTCTTTTCGCATGACTATATGTACTTGTCACTTTTCCATGTGTTAGTTGTGTCTTCTGAGCAGTTTGTCAGCTTTTGGACACCTTTGAAGGTGTTTTCTATGTGTTTCTATGTGTTTTTGTTTGCCTGCCATTGGTTTTAACGGTGTTCGACGAACAGTTCGACGAACAGTTCGGCGAACACACGGGTGTTCGACGAACCGAACCGAACTCGAACACTACGGGGGTGGCTCAACACTAGTTAACATATAATAAGATTCATCGTTATATTTAATGATAACGAAAAACTTCCTCAATTGTAGACATTTTTTGCAATAAATATGAAGGTTGGCCTGCGACTTTGTCCAAATTTTTAATTTTGGCCCTCTATGATTTGAGTTTGACATCCTGAATCTATGTCAACGGGGAAAAAAAACAAAGTTATGGCTCTTGGAAGAATGGGAGTAAAAAACAAAATGCAAAAATAGAAATGTGCTGTTGGGGTTAACAAAGCAAAATTAGCTATGTATACTTAAAAGAAAACAGTAAATGATTCAAAACTTTCCAATAGATTTCAGCGAAGAATATTGTGTTAAAATTGCAAGATCAGTTGAAAAGTATCTAATGACCTTTCATTTATTTTAAGGTCCTAGATTTTTGCACATGACTAATTTCACACAAGCCCATTAATGCAGTGAGTTCTTTAAACGCATACAGTGGGTAAAATACTGTAAGTATTTGACACACTGCCAATTTTGCAAGTTTTACCAACTTAAGATTAGAGATGAGCGTTGTTCGACTCGAACTGTTCACCAATCTCAAATTCAAGTTGTTTTGGGCGGTGTTCGAGCCGTTCGGCGAACACGAACGATTTGAAAAAAATTCGGCTGTTCGAGGTTATGTTCGATAACTGTTCGTGCACCAAAATCATAACTGGATTTTTTCTCAGTAATGATGAAAATTAATGTTAATACGCAGTTTGAGTGTACAGCGGGGCGGGGGGAAGGGCAGGGCAGCGCACACACGGAGCGAAGTGCTTTTTTTCACACAAGCAAGGGCATGTGTCATTGGCAGTGTATGTCACATGTCCTTGCCCCATAAGACCCAGCCATTTTCCCCGTCACCACCATTTTCTCACTGCTGCAGCTGCATGTTAGACGGCACCGCTGTTGCTGTGTGCGCTATACCTTCTTAATTTCAAGCCAATTTTCGCACAAATCTACAGATAGCTTGGGAGTAGGGAAGAGTTGTGATTGCAGTCCTTTTAAGGACTAGGTTACAGCATTTCCTGCGACTTTTATCAGGCAGGTCTGTGCTCTTAAATAGATAGGTTGTGGGAGTAAAGACTAATTGTAATGGCAGTCCTTTTCAGGACTAAGTTACATCAGTTCCTATCAGTTTTTGCCAGGCAGGTCTGTGCCAGTGCTGTGCAAGTTTTTTTCACAGCATTTGGCTAAATCTTTTTGGCCTATTGCAGAGTGTGTTAGTCAGTGGAGTAGCCTATCTGTGTTGCAAGCTACACCACCTGTGTATAGAATACCAATTTTTTTACTGCACTTAGTGAAGTAAAACCTTTTGGGCATAGCATCATTCTATTAGTCCATCTATACTGACCTCCATCAGGTTGCAAATTGAATATAATATTTTTCTGCATCTAGCTCTGAAAAAATATTTGGCCTTCTAGCAGTGTGTGGGACTTGTTCTATTAGTCCATCTATACTGACCTCCATCAGGTTGCAAATTGAATATAATTTTTTTCTACATCTAGCTCTGAAAAAATATTTGGCCTTCTAGCAGTGTGTGGGACTTGTTCTGTTAGTCCATCTATACTGACCTCCATCAGGTTGCAAATTGAATATAATTTTTTTCTGCATCTAGCTCTGAAAAAATATTTGGCCTTCTAGCAGTGTGTGGGACTTGTTCTATTAGTCAATCTATACTGACCTCCATCAGTTGCAAATTGAATATAATTTTTTTCTGCATCTAGCTCTGAAAAAATATTTGGCCTTCTAGCAGTGTGTGGGACTTGTTCTATTAGTCCATCTATACTGACCTCCATCAGGTTGCAAACTGAATATAATTTTTTTCTACATCTACCTCTGAAAAAATATTTGGGCTTCTAGCTGTGTGTGGCACTTGTTCTATTAGTCCATCTATACTGACCTCCATCAGGTTGCAAATTGAATATAATATCTTTCTGCATCTAGCTCTGGAAAAATGTATGGGCTTCTAGCTGTGTGTGGGACTTGTTCTATTAGTCCATCTATACTGACCTCCATCAGGTTGCAAATTGAATATAATATTTTTCTGCATCTAGCTCTGAAAAAATATTTGGGCTTCTAGCAGTGTGTGGGACTTGTTCTATTAGTCCATCTCTACTGACCTACATCAGGTTGCAAATTGAATATAATTTTTTTCTGCATCTAGCTCTGAAAAAATATTTGGCCTTCTAGCAGTGTGTGGGACTTGTTCTATTAGTCCATCTATATTGACCTCCATCAGGTTGCAAATTGAATATAATTTTTTTCTGCATCTAGCTCTGAAGAAACATTTGGCCTTCTAGCAGTGTGTGGGACTTGTTCTATTAGTCCATCTATACTGACCTCCATCATGTTGCAAATTGAATATAATTTTTTTCTGCATCTAGCTCTGAAAAAATATTTGGGCTTCTAGCTGTGTGTGGGACTTGTTCTATTAGTCCATCTATACTGACCTCCATCAGGTTGCAAATTGAATATAATTTTTTTCTGCATCTTGCTCTGAAAAAATATTTGTCCTTCTAGCAGTGTGTGGGACTTGTTCTATTAGTCCATCTATACTGACCTCCATCAGGTTGCAAATTGAATATAATATCTTTCTGCATCTAGCTCTGGAAAAATATATGGGCTTCTAGCTGTGTGTGGGACTTGTTCTATTAGTCCATCTATACTGACCTCCATCAGGTTGCAAATTGAATATAATATTTTTCTGCATCTAGCTCTGAAAAAATATTTGGGCTTCTAGCAGTGTGTGGGACTTGTTCTATTAGTCCATCTCTACTGACCTACATCAGGTTGCAAATTGAATATAATTTTTTTCTGCATCTAGCTCTGAAAAAATATTTGGCCTTCTAGCAGTGTGTGGGACTTGTTCTATTAATCCATCTATATTGACCTCCATCAGGTTGCAAATTGAATATAATTTTTTTCTGCATCTAGCTCTGAAAAAACATTTGGCCTTCTAGCAGTGTGTGGGACTTGTTCTATTAGTCCATCTATACTGACCTCCATCAGGTTGCAAATTGAATATAATTTTTTTCTGCATCTAGCTCTGAAAAAATATTTGGGCTTCTAGCTGTGTGTGGGACTTGTTCTATTAGTCCATCTATACTGACCTCCATCAGGTTGCAAATTGAATATAATTTTTTTCTGCATCTAGCTCTGAAAAAATATTTGTCCTTCTAGCAGTGTGTGGGACTTGTTCTATTAGTCCATCTATACTGACCTCCATTAGGTTGCAAACTGAATATAATTTTTTTCTGCATCTACCTCTGAAAAAAAATTTGGGCTTCTAGCTGTGTGTGGGACTTGTTCTATTAGTCCATCTATACTGACCTCCATCAGGTTGCAAATTGAATATAATATTTTTCTGCATCTAGCTCTGAAAAAATATTTGGGCTTCTAGCTGTGTGTGGGACTTGTTCTATTAGTCCATCTATACTGACCTCCATCAGGTTGCAAATTGAATATAATTTTTTTCTGCATCTAGCTCTGAAAAAATATTTGGCCTTCTAGCCGTGTGTTGGACTTGTTCTATTAGTCCATCTATACTGACCTCCATCAGGTTGCAAATTGAATATAATTTTTTTCTGCATCTAGCTCTGAAAAAATATTTGGCCTTCTAGCAGTGTGTGGGACTTGTTCTATTAGTCCATCTATACTGACCTACATCAGGTTGCAAATTGAATATAATTTTTTTCTGCATCTAGCTCTGAAAACATATTTGGCCTTCTAGCAGTGTGTGGGACTTGTTCTATTAGTTCATCTATACTGACCTCCATCAGGTTGCAAACTGAATATAATTTTTTTCTGCATCTACCTCTGAAAAAATATTTGGGCTTTTAGCAGTGTGTGGGACTTGTTCTATTAGTCCATCTATACTGACCTCCATCAGGTTGCAAATTGAATATAATATTTTTCTGAATCTAGCTCTGAAAAAATATTTGGGCTTCTAGCAGTGTGTGGGACTTGTTCTATTAGTCCATCTATACTGACTTACATCAGGTTGCAAATTGAATATAATATTTTTCTGCATCTAGCTCTGAAAAAATATTTGGGCTTCTAGCTGTGTGTGGGACTTGTTCTATTAGTCCATCTATACTGACCTCCATCAGGTTGCAAATTGAATATAATTTTATTCTGCATCTAGCTCTGAAAAAATATTTGGGCTTCTAGCAGTGTGTTGGACTTGTTCTATTAGTCCATCTATACTGACCACCATCAGGTTGCAAATTGAATATAATTTTTTTCTGCATCTAGCTCTGAAAAAATATTTTGCCTTCTAGCAGTGTGTGGGACTTGTTCTATTAGTCCATCTATACTGACCTCCATCAGGTTGCAAATTGAATATAATTTTTTTCAGCATCTAGCTCTGAAAAAATATTTGGCCTTCTAGCAGTGTGTGGGACTTGTTCTATTAGTCCATCTATACTGACCTCCAAAAGGTTGCAAACTGAATATAATTATTTTCTGCATCTACCTCTGAAAAAATATTTGGGCTTCTAGCAGTGTGTGGGACTTGTTCTATTAGTCCATCTATACTGACCTCCATCAGGTTGCAAACTGAATATAATTTTTTTCTACACCTAGCTCTGAAAAAATATTTTGCCTTCTAGCAGTGTGTGGGACTTGTTCTATTAGTCCATCTATACTGACCTCCATCAGGTTGCAAATTGAATATAATTTTTTTCAGCATCTAGCTCTGAAAAAAGATTTGGCCTTCTAGCAGTGTGTGGGACTTGTTCTATTAGTCCATCTATACTGACCTCCAAAAGGTTGCAAACTGAATATAATTATTTTCTGCATCTACCTCTGAAAAAATATTTGGGCTTCTAGCAGTGTGTGGGACTTGTTCTATTAGTCCATCTATACTGACCTCCATCAGGTTGCAAATTGAATATAATTTTTTTCTACACCTAGCTCTGAAAAAATATTTTGCCTTCTAGCAGTGTGTGGGACTTGTTCTATTAGTCCATCTATACTGACCTCCATCAGGTTGCAAATTGAATATAATATTTTTCTGCATCTAGCTCTGAAAAAATATTTGGGCTTCTAGCTGTGTGTGGGACTTGTTCTATTAGTTCATCTATACTGACCTCCATCAGGTTTCAAATTGAATATAATATTTTTCTGCATCTAGCTCTGAAAAAATATTTGGGCTTCTAGTAGTATGTGGGACTTGTTCTATTAGTCCATCTATACTGACCTCCATCAGGTTGCAAATTGAATATAATTTTTTTCTGCATCTAGCTCTGAAAAAATATTTGGCCTTCTAGCAGTGTGTGGGACTTGTTCTATTAGTCCATCTATACTGACCTCCATCAGGTTGCAAATTGAATATAATTTTTTTCTGCATCTAGCTCTGAAAAAATATTTGGCCTTCTAGCAGTGTGTGGGACTTGTTCTATTAGTCCATCTATACTGACCTCCATCAGGTCGCAAATTGAATATAATTTTTTTCTGCACCTAGCTCTGAAAAAATATTTGGATTTCTAGCAGTGTGTGGGACTTGTTCTATTAGTCCATCTATACTGACCTCCATCAGGTTGCAAACTGAATATAATTTTTTTCTGCAACTACCTCTGAAAAAACATTTGGGCTTCTAGCAGTGTGTGGGACTTGTTCTATTAGTCCATCTATACTGACCTCCATCAGGTTGCAAATTGAATATAATATTTTTCTGCATCTAGCTCTGAAAAAATATTTGGGCTTCTAGCTGTGTGTGGGACTTGTTCTATTAGTCCATCTATACTGACCTCCATCAGGTTGCAAATTGAATATAATTTTTTTCTGCATCTAGCTCTGAAAAAATATTTGTCCTTCTAGCATTGTGTGGGCCTTGTTCTATTAGTCCATCTATACTGACCTCCATTAGGTTGCAAATTGAATATAATTTTTTTCTGCCTCTACCTCTGAAAAAAAATTTGGGCTTCTAGCAGTGTGTGGGACTTGTTCTATTAGTCCATCTATACTGACCTCCATCAGGTTGCAAATTGAATATAATTTTTTTCTGCATCTAGCTCTGAAAAATATTAGGCCTTCTAGCAGTGTGTGGGACTTGTTCTATTAGTCCATCTATACTGACCTCCATCAGGTTGCAAATTGAATATAATATTTTTCTGCATCTAGCTCTGAAAAAATATTTGGGCTTCTAGCTGTGTGTGGGACTTGTTCTATTAGTCCATCTATACTGACCTCCATCAGGTTGCAAATTGAATATAATTTTTTTCTGCATCTAGCTCTGAAAAAATATTTGGCCTTCTAGCCATGTGTTGGACTTGTTCTATAAGTCCATCTATACTGACCTCCATCAGGTTGCAAATTGAATATAATTTTTTTCTGCATCTAGCTCTGAAAAAATATTTGGCCTTCTAGCAGTGTGTGGGACTTGTTCTATTAGTCCATCTATACTGACCTACATCAGGTTGCAAATTGAATATAATTTTTTTCTGCATCTAGCTCTGAAAACATATTTGGCCTTCTAGCAGTGTGTGGGACTTGTTCTATTAGTCCATCTATACTGACCTCCATCAGGTTGCAAACTGAATATAATTTTTTTCTGCATCTACCTCTGAAAAAATATTTGGGCTTCTAGCAGTGTGTGGGACTTGTTCTATTAGTCCATCTATACTGACCTCCATCAGGTTGCAAATTGAATAGAATATTTTTCTGCATCTAGCTCTGAAAAAATATTTGGGCTTCTAGCAATGTGTGGGACTTGTTCTATTAGTCCATCTATACTGACCTCCAAAAGGTTGCAAACTGAATATAATTTTTTTCTGCATCTACCTCTGAAAAAATATTTGGGCTTCTAGTAGTGTGTGGGACTTGTTCTATTAGTCCATCTATACTGACCTCCATCAGGTTGCAAATTGAATATAATTTTTTTCTGCACCTAGCCCTGAAAAAATATTTTGTCTTCTAGCAGTGTGTGGGACTTGTTCTATTAGTCCATCTATACTGACCTCCATCAGGTTGCAAATTGAATATAATATTTTTCAGAATCTAGCTCTGAAAAAATATTTGGGCTTCTAGCTGTGTGTGGGACTTGTTCTATTAGTCCATCTATACTGACCTCCATCAGGTTTCAAATTGAATATAATATTTTTCTGCATCTAGCTCTGAAAAAATATTTAGGCTTCTAGTAGTGTGTGGGACTTGTTCTATTAGTCCATCTATACTGACCTCCATCAGGTTGCAAATTGAATATAATTTTTTTCTGCATCTAGCTCTGAAAAAATATTTGGCCTTCTAGCAGTGTGTGGGACTTGTTCTATTAGTCCATCTATACTGACCTCCATCAGGTCGCAAATTGAATATAATTTTTTTCTGCACCTAGCTCTGAAAAAATATTTGGATTTCTAGCAGTGTGTGGGACTTGTTCTATTAGTCCATCTATACTGACCTCCATCAGGTTGCAAACTGAATATAATTTTTTTCTGCAACTACCTCTGAAAAAATATTTGGGCTTCTAGCAGTGTGTGGGACTTGTTCTATCAGTCAATCTATACTGACCTCCATCAGGTTGCAAATTAAATATAATTTTTTTCTGCATCTAGCTCTGAAAAAATATTTGGCCTTCTAGCAGTGTGTGGGACATGTTCTATTAGTCCATCTATACTGACCTCCATCAGGTTGCAAATTGAATATAATATCTTTCTGCATCTAGCTCTGAAAAAATATATGGGCTTCTAGCAGTGTGTGGGACTTGTTCTATTAGTCCATCTATACTGACCTCCATCAGGTTGCAAATTGAGTATAATATTTTTCTGCATCTAGATCTGAAAAAATATTTGGGCTTCTAGCAGTGTGTGGGACTTGTTCTATTAGTCCATCTATACTGACCTCCATCAGGTTGCAAATTGAATATAATTTTTTTCTGCATCTAGCTCTGAAAAAATATTTGACCTTCTAGCAGTGTGTGGGACTTGTTCTATTAGTCCATCTATACTGACCTCCATCAGGTTGCAAATTGAATATAATTTTTTTCTGCATCCAACTCTGAAAAAACATTTGGCCTTCTAGCAGTGTGTGGGACTTGTTCTATTAGTCCATTTATACTGACCTCCATCAGGTTGCAAATTGAATATAATATTTTTCTGCATCTAGCTCTGAAAAAATATTTGGGCTTCTAGCTGTGTGTGGGACTTGTTCTATTCGTCCATCTATACTGACCTCCATCGGGTTGCAAAATGAATATAATTTTTTTCTGCATCTAGCTCTGAAAAAATATTTGGCCTTCTAGCAGTGTGTGGGACTTGTTCTATTAGTCCATTTATATTGACCTCCATCAGGTTGCAAATTGAATATAATTTTTTTCTGCATCTAGCTCTGAAAAAACATTTGGCCTTCTAGCAGTGTGTGGGACTTGTTCTATTAGTCCATCTATACTGACCTCCATCAGGTTGCAAATTGAATATAATATTTTTCTGCATCTAGCTCTGAAAAAATATTTGGGCTTCTAGCTGTGTGTGGGACTTGTTCTATTAGTCCATCTATACTGACCTCCATCAGGTTGCAAATTGGATATAATTTTTTTCTGCATCTAGCTCTGAAAAAATATTTGTCCTTCTAGCAGTGTGTGGGACTTGTTCTATTAGTTCATCTATACTGACCTCCATTAGGTTGCAAACTGAATATAATTTTTTTCTGCATCTACCTCTGAAAAAAAATTTGGGCTTCTAGCAGTGTGTGGGACTTGTTCTATTAGTCCATCTATACTGACCTCCATCAGGTTGCAAATTGAATATATTTTTTTTCTGCATCTAGCTCTGAAAAATATTAGGCCTTCTAGCAGTGTGTGGGACTTGTTCTATTAGTCCATCTATACTGACCTCCATCAGGTTGCAAATTGAATATAATATTTTTCTGCATCTAGCTCTGAAAAAATATTTGGGCTTCTAGCTGTGTGTGGGACTTGTTCTATTAGTCCATCTATACTGACCTCCATCAGGTTGCAAATTGAATATAATTTTTTTCTGCATCTAGCTCTGAAAAAATATTTGGCCTTCTAGCCGTGTGTTGGACTTGTTCTATTAGTCCATCTATACTGACCTCCATCAGGTTGCAAATTGAATATAATTTTTTTCTGCATCTAGCTCTGAAAAAATATTTGGCCTTCTAGCAGTGTGTGGGACTTGTTCTATTAGTCCATTTATACTGACCTACATCAGGTTGCAAATTGAATATAATTTTTTTCTGCATCTAGCTCTGAAAACATATTTGGCCTTCTAGCAGTGTGTGGGACTTGTTCTATTAGTCCATCTATACTGACCTCCATCAGGTTGCAAACTGAATATAATTTTTTTCTGCATCTACCTCTGAAAAAATATTTGGGCTTCTAGCAGTGTGTGGGACTTGTTCTATTAGTCCATCTATACTGACCTCCATCAGGTTGCAAATTGAATATAATATTTTTCTGCATCTAGCTCTGAAAAAATATTTGGGCTTCTAGCTGTGTGTGGGACTTGTTCTATTAGTCCATCTATACTGACCTCCATCAGGTTACAAATTGAATATAATTTTTTTCAGCATCTAGCTCTGAAAAAATATTTGGCCTTCTAGCAGTGTGTGGGACTTGTTCTATTAATCCATCTATACTGACCTCCAAAAGGTTGCAAACTGAATATAATTTTTTTCTGCATCTACCTCTGAAAAAATATTTGGGCTTCTAGCAGTGTGTGGGACTTGTTCTATTAGTCCATCTCTACTGACCTCCATCAGGTTTCAAATTGAATATAATTTTTTTCTGCACCTAGCTCTGAAAAAATATTTTGCCTTCTAGCAGTGTGTGGGACTTGTTCTATTAGTCCATCTATACTGACCTCCATCAGGTTGCAAATTGAATATAATATTTTTCTGCATCTAGCTCTGAAAAAATATTTGGGCTTCTAGCTGTGTGTGGGACTTGTTCTATTATTTCATCTATACTGACCTCCATCAGGTTTCAAATTGAATATAATATTTTTCTGCATCTAGCTCTGAAAAAATATTTGGGCTTCTAGTAGTGTGTGGGACTTGCTCTGTTAGTCCATCTATACTGACCTCCATCAGGTTCCAAATTGAATATAATTTTTTTCTGCATCTAGCTCTGAAAAAATATTTGGCCTTCTAGCAGTGTGTGGGACTTGTTCTATTAGTCCATCTATACTGACCTCCATCAGGTTGCAAATTGAATTTAATTTTTTTCTGCATCTAGCTCTGAAAAAATATTTGGCCTTCTAGCAGTGTGTGGGACTTGTTCTATTAGTCCATCCATACTGACCTCCATCAGGTTGCAAATTGAATATAATATTTTTCTGCATCTAGCTCTGAAAAAATATTTGGGCTTCTAGCTGTGTGTGGGACTTGTTCTATTAGTCCATCTATACTGACCTCCATCAGGTTGCAAATTGAATATAATATTTTTCTGCATCTAGCTCTGAAAAAATATTTGGGCTTCTAGCAGTGTGTGGGACTTGTTCTATTAGTCCATCTATACTGACCTCCATCAGGTTGCAAATTGAATATAATTTTTTTCTGCATCTAGCTCTGAAAAAATATTTGGCCTTCCAGCAGTGTGTGGGACTTGTTCTATTAGTCCATCTATACTGACCTCCATCAGGTTGCAAATTGAATATAATTTTTTTCTGCATCTAGCTCTGAAAAAATATTTCGCCTTCAAGCAGTGTGTGGGACTTGTTCTATTAGTCCATCTATACTGACCTCCATCAGGTTGCAAATTGAATATAATTTTTTTCTGCATCTAGCTCTGAAAAAATATTTGGCCTTCTAGCAGTGTGTAGGACTTGTTCTATTAGTCCATCTATACTGACCTCCATCAGGTTGCAAGCTGAATATAATTTTTTTCTGCATCTACCTCTGAAAAAATATTTGGGCTTCTAGCAGTGTGTGGGACTTGTTCTATTAGTCCATCTATACTGACCTCCATCAGGTTGCAAATTGAATATCATTTTTTTCTGCTCCTAGCTCTGAAAAAATATTTCGGCTTCTAGCTGTGTGTGGGACTTGTTCTATTAGTCCATCTATACTGACCTCCATCAGGTTGCAAATTGAATATAATTTTTTTCTGCATCTAGCTCTGAAAAAATATTTGGCCTTCTAGCAGTGTGTGGGACTTGTTCTATTAGTCCATCTATACTTACCTCCATCAGGTTGCAAATTGAATATAATTTTTTTCTGCATCTAGCTCTGAAAAAATATTTGGCCTTCTAGCAGTGTGTGGGACTTGTTCTATTAGTCCATCTATACTGACCTCCATCAGGTTGCAAATTGAATATAATTTTTTTCTGCACCTAGCTCTGAAAAAATATTTGGCTTTCTAGCAGTGTGTGGGACGTGTTATATTAGTCCATCTATACTGACATCCATCAGGTTACAAATTGAATATAATTTTTTTCTGCATCTAGCTCTGAAAAAATAATTGGCCTATTAGCAGTGTGTGGGACTTGTTCTATTAGTCCATCTATACTGACCTCCATCAGGTTGCAAATTGAATATAATTTTATTCTGCATCTACCTCTGAAAAAATATTTGGGCTTCTAGCAGTGTGTTGGACTTGTTCTATTAGTCCATCTATACTGACCACCATCAGGTTGCAAATTGAATATAATTTTTTTCTGCATCTAGCTCTGAAAAAATATTTGGCCTTCTAGCAGTGTGTGGGACTTGTTCTATTAGTCCATCTATACTGACCTCCATCAGGTTGCAAATTGAATATAATTTTTTTCAGCATCTAGCTCTGAAAAAATATTTGGCCTTCTAGCAGTGTGTGGGACTTGTTCTATTAGTCCATCTATACTGACCTCCAAAAGGTTGCAAACTGAATATAATTTTTTTCTGCATCTACCTCTGAAAAAATATTTGGGCTTCTAGCAGTGTGTGGGACTTGTTCTATTAGTCCATCTATACTGACCTCCATCAGGTTGCAAATTGAATATAATTTTTTTCTGCACCTAGCTCTGAAAAAATATTTTGCCTTCTAGCAGTGTGTGGGACTTGTTCTATTAGTCCATCTATACTGACCTCCATCAGGTTGCAAATTGAATATAATATTTTTCTGCATCGAGCTCTGAAAAAATATTTGGGCTTCTAGCTGTGTGTGAGACTTGTTCTATTATTTCATCTATACTGACCTCCATCAGGTTTCAAATTGAATATAATATTTTTCTGCATCTAGCTCTGAAAAAATATTTGGGCTTCTAGTAGTGTGTGGGACTTGTTCTATTAGTCCATCTATACTGACCTCCATCAGGTTGCAAATTGAATATAATTTTTTTCTGCATCTAGCTCTGAAAAAATATTTGGCCTTCTAGCAGTGTGTGGGACTTGTTCTATTAGTCCATCTATATTGACCTCCATCAGGTTGCAAATTGAATATAATATTTTTCTGCATCTAGCTCTTAAAAAATATTTGGGCTTCTAGCTGTGTGTGGGACTTGTTCTATTAGTCCATCTATACTGACCTCCATCAGGTTGCAAATTGAATATAATTTTTTTCAGCATCTAGCTCTGAAAAAATATTTGGCCTTCTAGCAGTGTGTGGGACTTGTTCTATTAATCCATCTATACTGACCTCCAAAAGGTTGCAAACTGAATATAATTTTTTTCTGCATCTACCTCTGAAAAAATATTTGGGCTTCTAGCAGTGTGTGGGACTTGTTCTATTAGTCCATCTATACTGACCTCCATCAGGTTGCAAATTGAACATAATATTTTTCTGCATCTAGCTCTGAAAAAATATTTGGGCTTCTAGCTGTGTGTGGGACTTGTTCTATTAGTCCATCCATACTGACCTACATCAGGTTTCAAATTGAATATAATTTTTTTCTGCACCTAGCTCTGAAAAAATATTTTGCCTTCTAGCAGTGTGTGGGACTTGTTCTATTAGTCCATCTATACTGACCTACATCAGGTTTCAAATTGAATATAATTTTTTTCTGCACCTAGCTCTGAAAAAATATTTTGCCTTCTAGCAGTGTGTGGGACTTGTTCTATTAGTCCATCTATACTGACCTCCATCAGGTTGCAAATTGAATATAATATTTTTCTGCATCTAGCTCTGAAAAAATATTTGGGCTTCTAGCTGTGTGTGGGACTTGTTCTATTAGTCCATCCATACTGACCTCCATCAGGTTGCAAATTGAATATAATATTTTTCTGCATCTAGCTCTGAAAAAATATTTGGGCTTCTAGCTGTGTGTGGGACTTGTTCTATTAGTCCATCTATACTGACCTCCATCAGGTTGCAAATTGAATATAATATTTTTCTGCATCTAGCTCTGAAAAAATATTTGGGCTTCTAGCAGTGTGTGGGACTTGTTCTATTAGTCCATCTATACTGACCTCCATCAGGTTGCAAATTGAATATAATTTTTTTCTGCATCTAGCTCTGAAAAAATATTTGGCCTTCCAGCAGTGTGTGGGACTTGTTCTATTAGTCCATCTATACTGACCTCCATCAGGTTGCAAATTGAATATAATTTTTTTCTGCATCTAGCTCTGAAAAAATATTTGGCCTTCTAGCAGTGTGTAGGACTTGTTCTATTAGTCCATCTATACTGACCTCCATCAGGTTGCAAGCTGAATATAATTTTTTTCTGCATCTACCTCTGAAAAAATATTTGGGCTTCTAGCAGTGTGTGGGACTTGTTCTATTAGTCCATCTATACTAACCTCCATCAGGTTGCAAATTGAATATAATTTTTTTCTGCTCCTAGCTCTGAAAAAATATTTGGCCTTCTAGCAGTGTGTGGGACTTGTTCTATTAGTCCATCTATACTGACCTCCATCAGGTTGCAAATTGAATATAATATTTTTCTGCATCTAGCTCTGAAAAAATATTTCGGCATCTAGCTGTGTGTGGGACTTGTTCTATTAGTCCATCTATACTGACCTCCATCAGGTTGCAAATTGAATATAATTTTTTTCTGCATCTAGCTCTGAAAAAATATTTGGCCTTCTAGCAGTGTGTGGGACTTGTTCTATTAGTCCATCTATACTTACCTCCATCAGGTTGCAAATTGAATATAATTTTTTTCTGCATCTAGCTCTGAAAAAATATTTGGCCTTCTAGCAGTGTGTGGGACTTGTTCTATTAGTCCATCTATACTGACCTCCATCAGGTTGCAAATTGAATATAATTTTTTTCTGCACCTAGCTCTGAAAAAATATTTGGCTTTCTAGCAGTGTGTGGGACGTGTTATATTAGTCCATCTATACTGACATCCATCAGGTTACAAATTGAATATAATTTTTTTCTGCATCTAGCTCTGAAAAAATAATTGGCCTATTAGCAGTGTGTGGGACTTGTTCTATTAGTCCATCTATACTGACCTCCATCAGGTTGCAAATTGAATATAATTTTATTCTGCATCTACCTCTGAAAAAATATTTGGGCTTCTAGCAGTGTGTTGGACTTGTTCTATTAGTCCATCTATACTGACCACCATCAGGTTGCAAATTGAATATAATTTTTTTCTGCATCTAGCTCTGAAAAAATATTTGGCCTTCTAGCAGTGTGTGGGACTTGTTCTATTAGTCCATCTATACTGACCTCCATCAGGTTGCAAATTGAATATAATTTTTTTCAGCATCTAGCTCTGAAAAAATATTTGGCCTTCTAGCAGTGTGTGGGACTTGTTCTATTAGTCCATCTATACTGACCTCCAAAAGGTTGCAAACTGAATATAATTTTTTTCTGCATCTACCTCTGAAAAAATATTTGGGCTTCTAGCAGTGTGTGGGACTTGTTCTATTAGTCCATCTATACTGACCTCCATCAGGTTGCAAATTGAATATAATTTTTTTCTGCACCTAGCTCTGAAAAAATATTTTGCCTTCTAGCAGTGTGTGGGACTTGTTCTATTAGTCCATCTATACTGACCTCCATCAGGTTGCAAATTGAATATAATATTTTTCTGCATCGAGCTCTGAAAAAATATTTGGGCTTCTAGCTGTGTGTGAGACTTGTTCTATTATTTCATCTATACTGACCTCCATCAGGTTTCAAATTGAATATAATATTTTTCTGCATCTAGCTCTGAAAAAATATTTGGGCTTCTAGTAGTGTGTGGGACTTGTTCTATTAGTCCATCTATACTGACCTCCATCAGGTTGCAAATTGAATATAATTTTTTTCTGCATCTAGCTCTGAAAAAATATTTGGCCTTCTAGCAGTGTGTGGGACTTGTTCTATTAGTCCATCTATATTGACCTCCATCAGGTTGCAAATTGAATATAATATTTTTCTGCATCTAGCTCTTAAAAAATATTTGGGCTTCTAGCTGTGTGTGGGACTTGTTCTATTAGTCCATCTATACTGACCTCCATCAGGTTGCAAATTGAATATAATTTTTTTCAGCATCTAGCTCTGAAAAAATATTTGGCCTTCTAGCAGTGTGTGGGACTTGTTCTATTAATCCATCTATACTGACCTCCAAAAGGTTGCAAACTGAATATAATTTTTTTCTGCATCTACCTCTGAAAAAATATTTGGGCTTCTAGCAGTGTGTGGGACTTGTTCTATTAGTCCATCTATACTGACCTCCATCAGGTTGCAAATTGAATATAATATTTTTCTGCATCTAGCTCTGAAAAAATATTTGGGCTTCTAGCTGTGTGTGGGACTTGTTCTATTAGTCCATCCATACTGACCTACATCAGGTTTCAAATTGAATATAATTTTTTTCTGCACCTAGCTCTGAAAAAATATTTTGCCTTCTAGCAGTGTGTGGGACTTGTTCTATTAGTCCATCTATACTGACCTACATCAGGTTTCAAATTGAATATAATTTTTTTCTGCACCTAGCTCTGAAAAAATATTTTGCCTTCTAGCAGTGTGTGGGACTTGTTCTATTAGTCCATCTATACTGACCTCCATCAGGTTGCAAATTGAATATAATATTTTTCTGCATCTAGCTCTGAAAAAATATTTGGGCTTCTAGCTGTGTGTGGGACTTGTTCTATTAGTCCATCCATACTGACCTCCATCAGGTTGCAAATTGAATATAATATTTTTCTGCATCTAGCTCTGAAAAAATATTTGGGCTTCTAGCTGTGTGTGGGACTTGTTCTATTAGTCCATCTATACTGACCTCCATCAGGTTGCAAATTGAATATAATATTTTTCTGCATCTAGCTCTGAAAAAATATTTGGGCTTCTAGCAGTGTGTGGGACTTGTTCTATTAGTCCATCTATACTGACCTCCATCAGGTTGCAAATTGAATATAATTTTTTTCTGCATCTAGCTCTGAAAAAATATTTGGCCTTCCAGCAGTGTGTGGGACTTGTTCTATTAGTCCATCTATACTGACCTCCATCAGGTTGCAAATTGAATATAATTTTTTTCTGCATCTAGCTCTGAAAAAATATTTGGCCTTCTAGCAGTGTGTAGGACTTGTTCTATTAGTCCATCTATACTGACCTCCATCAGGTTGCAAGCTGAATATAATTTTTTTCTGCATCTACCTCTGAAAAAATATTTGGGCTTCTAGCAGTGTGTGGGACTTGTTCTATTAGTCCATCTATACTAACCTCCATCAGGTTGCAAATTGAATATAATTTTTTTCTGCTCCTAGCTCTGAAAAAATATTTGGCCTTCTAGCAGTGTGTGGGACTTGTTCTATTAGTCCATCTATACTGACCTCCATCAGGTTGCAAATTGAATATAATATTTTTCTGCATCTAGCTCTGAAAAAATATTTCGGCATCTAGCTGTGTGTGGGACTTGTTCTATTAGTCCATCTATACTGACCTCCATCAGGTTGCAAATTGAATATAATTTTTTTCTGCATCTAGCTCTGAAAAAATATTTGGCCTTCTAGCAGTGTGTGGGACTTGTTCTATTAGTCCATCTATACTTACCTCCATCAGGTTGCAAATTGAATATAATTTTTTTCTGCATCTAGCTCTGAAAAAATATTTGGCCTTCTAGCAGTGTGTGGGACTTGTTCTATTAGTCCATCTATACTGACCTCCATCAGGTTGCAAATTGAATATAATTTTTTTCTGCACCTAGCTCTGAAAAAATATTTGGCTTTCTAGCAGTGTGTGGGACGTGTTATATTAGTCCATCTATACTGACATCCATCAGGTTACAAATTGAATATAATTTTTTTCTGCATCTAGCTCTGAAAAAATAATTGGCCTATTAGCAGTGTGTGGGACTTGTTCTATTAGTCCATCTATACTGACCTCCATCAGGTTGCAAATTGAATATAATTTTATTCTGCATCTAGCTCTGAAAAAATATTTGGGCTTCTAGCAGTGTGTTGGACTTGTTCTATTGGTCCATCTATACTGACCACCATCAGGTTGCAAATTGAATATAATTTTTTTCTGCATCTAGCTCTGAAAAAATATTTGGCCTTCTAGCAGTGTGTGGGACTTGTTCTATTAGTCCATCTATACTGACCTCCATCAGGTTGCAAATTGAATATAATTTTTTTCAGCATCTAGCTCTGAAAAAATATTTGGCCTTCTAGCAGTGTGTGGGACTTGTTCTATTAGTCCATCTATACTGACCTCCAAAAGGTTGCAAACTGAATATAATTTTTTTCTGCATCTACCTCTGAAAAAATATTTGGGCTTCTAGCAGTGTGTGGGACTTGTTCTATTAGTCCATCTATACTGACCTCCATCAGGTTGCAAATTGAATATAATTTTTTTCTGCACCTAGCTCTGAAAAAATATTTTGCCTTCTAGCAGTGTGTGGGACTTGTTCTATTAGTCCATCTATACTGACCTCCATCAGGTTGCAAATTGAATATAATATTTTTCTGCATCGAGCTCTGAAAAAATATTTGGGCTTCTAGCTGTGTGTGAGACTTGTTCTATTATTTCATCTATACTGACCTCCATCAGGTTTCAAATTGAATATAATATTTTTCTGCATCTAGCTCTGAAAAAATATTTGGGCTTCTAGTAGTGTGTGGGACTTGTTCTATTAGTCCATCTATACTGACCTCCATCAGGTTGCAAATTGAATATAATTTTTTTCTGCATCTAGCTCTGAAAAAATATTTGGCCTTCTAGCAGTGTGTGGGACTTGTTCTATTAGTCCATCTATACTGACCTCCATCAGGTTGCAAATTGAAAATTATTTTTTTCTGCATCTAGCTCTGAAAAAATATTTGGCCTTCTAGCAGTGTGTGGGACTTGTTCTATTAGTCCATCCACACTGACCTCCATCAGGTTGCAAATTGAATATAATATTTTTCTGCATCTAGCTCTGAAAAAATATTTGGGCTTCTAGCTGTGTGTGGGAATTGTTCTATTAGTCCATCTATACTGACCTCCATCAGGTTGCAAATTGAATATAATATTTTTCTGCATCTAGCTCTGAAAAAATATTTGGCCTTCTAGCAGTGTGTGGGACTTGTTCTATTAGTCCATCTATACTGACCTCCATCAGGTTGCAAATTGAATATAATTTTTTTCAGCATCTAGCTCTGAAAAAATATTTGGCCTTCTAGCAGTGTGTGGGACTTGTTCTATTAGTCCATCTATACTGACCTCCAAAAGGTTGCAAACTGAATATAATTTTTTTCTGCATCTACCTCTGAAAAAATATTTGGGCTTCTAGCAGTGTGTGGGACTTGTTCTATTAGTCCATCTATACTGACCTCCATCAGGTTGCAAATTGAATATAATATTTTTCTGCATCTAGCTCTGAAAAAATATTTGGGCTTCTAGCTGTGTGTGGGACTTGTTCTATTAGTCCATCCATACTGACCTACATCAGGTTTCAAATTGAATATAATTTTTTTCTGCACCTAGCTCTGAAAAAATATTTTGCCTTCTAGCAGTGTGTGGGACTTGTTCTATTAGTCCATCTATACTGACCTACATCAGGTTTCAAATTGAATATAATTTTTTTCTGCACCTAGCTCTGAAAAAATATTTTGCCTTCTAGCAGTGTGTGGGACTTGTTCTATTAGTCCATCTATACTGACCTCCATCAGGTTGCAAATTGAATATAATATTTTTCTGCATCTAGCTCTGAAAAAATATTTGGGCTTCTAGCTGTGTGTGGGACTTGTTCTATTAGTCCATCCATACTGACCTCCATCAGGTTGCAAATTGAATATAATATTTTTCTGCATCTAGCTCTGAAAAAATATTTGGGCTTCTAGCTGTGTGTGGGACTTGTTCTATTAGTCCATCTATACTGACCTCCATCAGGTTGCAAATTGAATATAATATTTTTCTGCATCTAGCTCTGAAAAAATATTTGGGCTTCTAGCAGTGTGTGGGACTTGTTCTATTAGTCCATCTATACTGACCTCCATCAGGTTGCAAATTGAATATAATTTTTTTCTGCATCTAGCTCTGAAAAAATATTTGGCCTTCCAGCAGTGTGTGGGACTTGTTCTATTAGTCCATCTATACTGACCTCCATCAGGTTGCAAATTGAATATAATTTTTTTCTGCATCTAGCTCTGAAAAAATATTTGGCCTTCTAGCAGTGTGTAGGACTTGTTCTATTAGTCCATCTATACTGACCTCCATCAGGTTGCAAGCTGAATATAATTTTTTTCTGCATCTACCTCTGAAAAAATATTTGGGCTTCTAGCAGTGTGTGGGACTTGTTCTATTAGTCCATCTATACTAACCTCCATCAGGTTGCAAATTGAATATAATTTTTTTCTGCTCCTAGCTCTGAAAAAATATTTGGCCTTCTAGCAGTGTGTGGGACTTGTTCTATTAGTCCATCTATACTGACCTCCATCAGGTTGCAAATTGAATATAATATTTTTCTGCATCTAGCTCTGAAAAAATATTTCGGCATCTAGCTGTGTGTGGGACTTGTTCTATTAGTCCATCTATACTGACCTCCATCAGGTTGCAAATTGAATATAATTTTTTTCTGCATCTAGCTCTGAAAAAATATTTGGCCTTCTAGCAGTGTGTGGGACTTGTTCTATTAGTCCATCTATACTTACCTCCATCAGGTTGCAAATTGAATATAATTTTTTTCTGCATCTAGCTCTGAAAAAATATTTGGCCTTCTAGCAGTGTGTGGGACTTGTTCTATTAGTCCATCTATACTGACCTCCATCAGGTTGCAAATTGAATATAATTTTTTTCTGCACCTAGCTCTGAAAAAATATTTGGCTTTCTAGCAGTGTGTGGGACGTGTTATATTAGTCCATCTATACTGACATCCATCAGGTTACAAATTGAATATAATTTTTTTCTGCATCTAGCTCTGAAAAAATAATTGGCCTATTAGCAGTGTGTGGGACTTGTTCTATTAGTCCATCTATACTGACCTCCATCAGGTTGCAAATTGAATATAATTTTATTCTGCATCTACCTCTGAAAAAATATTTGGGCTTCTAGCAGTGTGTTGGACTTGTTCTATTAGTCCATCTATACTGACCACCATCAGGTTGCAAATTGAATATAATTTTTTTCTGCATCTAGCTCTGAAAAAATATTTGGCCTTCTAGCAGTGTGTGGGACTTGTTCTATTAGTCCATCTATACTGACCTCCATCAGGTTGCAAATTGAATATAATTTTTTTCAGCATCTAGCTCTGAAAAAATATTTGGCCTTCTAGCAGTGTGTGGGACTTGTTCTATTAGTCCATCTATACTGACCTCCAAAAGGTTGCAAACTGAATATAATTTTTTTCTGCATCTACCTCTGAAAAAATATTTGGGCTTCTAGCAGTGTGTGGGACTTGTTCTATTAGTCCATCTATACTGACCTCCATCAGGTTGCAAATTGAATATAATTTTTTTCTGCACCTAGCTCTGAAAAAATATTTTGCCTTCTAGCAGTGTGTGGGACTTGTTCTATTAGTCCATCTATACTGACCTCCATCAGGTTGCAAATTGAATATAATATTTTTCTGCATCGAGCTCTGAAAAAATATTTGGGCTTCTAGCTGTGTGTGAGACTTGTTCTATTATTTCATCTATACTGACCTCCATCAGGTTTCAAATTGAATATAATATTTTTCTGCATCTAGCTCTGAAAAAATATTTGGGCTTCTAGTAGTGTGTGGGACTTGTTCTATTAGTCCATCTATACTGACCTCCATCAGGTTGCAAATTGAATATAATTTTTTTCTGCATCTAGCTCTGAAAAAATATTTGGCCTTCTAGCAGTGTGTGGGACTTGTTCTATTAGTCCATCTATATTGACCTCCATCAGGTTGCAAATTGAATATAATATTTTTCTGCATCTAGCTCTTAAAAAATATTTGGGCTTCTAGCTGTGTGTGGGACTTGTTCTATTAGTCCATCTATACTGACCTCCATCAGGTTGCAAATTGAATATAATTTTTTTCAGCATCTAGCTCTGAAAAAATATTTGGCCTTCTAGCAGTGTGTGGGACTTGTTCTATTAATCCATCTATACTGACCTCCAAAAGGTTGCAAACTGAATATAATTTTTTTCTGCATCTACCTCTGAAAAAATATTTGGGCTTCTAGCAGTGTGTGGGACTTGTTCTATTAGTCCATCTATACTGACCTCCATCAGGTTGCAAATTGAATATAATATTTTTCTGCATCTAGCTCTGAAAAAATATTTGGGCTTCTAGCTGTGTGTGGGACTTGTTCTATTAGTCCATCCATACTGACCTACATCAGGTTTCAAATTGAATATAATTTTTTTCTGCACCTAGCTCTGAAAAAATATTTTGCCTTCTAGCAGTGTGTGGGACTTGTTCTATTAGTCCATCTATACTGACCTACATCAGGTTTCAAATTGAATATAATTTTTTTCTGCACCTAGCTCTGAAAAAATATTTTGCCTTCTAGCAGTGTGTGGGACTTGTTCTATTAGTCCATCTATACTGACCTCCATCAGGTTGCAAATTGAATATAATATTTTTCTGCATCTAGCTCTGAAAAAATATTTGGGCTTCTAGCTGTGTGTGGGACTTGTTCTATTAGTCCATCCATACTGACCTCCATCAGGTTGCAAATTGAATATAATATTTTTCTGCATCTAGCTCTGAAAAAATATTTGGGCTTCTAGCTGTGTGTGGGACTTGTTCTATTAGTCCATCTATACTGACCTCCATCAGGTTGCAAATTGAATATAATATTTTTCTGCATCTAGCTCTGAAAAAATATTTGGGCTTCTAGCAGTGTGTGGGACTTGTTCTATTAGTCCATCTATACTGACCTCCATCAGGTTGCAAATTGAATATAATTTTTTTCTGCATCTAGCTCTGAAAAAATATTTGGCCTTCCAGCAGTGTGTGGGACTTGTTCTATTAGTCCATCTATACTGACCTCCATCAGGTTGCAAATTGAATATAATTTTTTTCTGCATCTAGCTCTGAAAAAATATTTGGCCTTCTAGCAGTGTGTAGGACTTGTTCTATTAGTCCATCTATACTGACCTCCATCAGGTTGCAAGCTGAATATAATTTTTTTCTGCATCTACCTCTGAAAAAATATTTGGGCTTCTAGCAGTGTGTGGGACTTGTTCTATTAGTCCATCTATACTAACCTCCATCAGGTTGCAAATTGAATATAATTTTTTTCTGCTCCTAGCTCTGAAAAAATATTTGGCCTTCTAGCAGTGTGTGGGACTTGTTCTATTAGTCCATCTATACTGACCTCCATCAGGTTGCAAATTGAATATAATATTTTTCTGCATCTAGCTCTGAAAAAATATTTCGGCATCTAGCTGTGTGTGGGACTTGTTCTATTAGTCCATCTATACTGACCTCCATCAGGTTGCAAATTGAATATAATTTTTTTCTGCATCTAGCTCTGAAAAAATATTTGGCCTTCTAGCAGTGTGTGGGACTTGTTCTATTAGTCCATCTATACTTACCTCCATCAGGTTGCAAATTGAATATAATTTTTTTCTGCATCTAGCTCTGAAAAAATATTTGGCCTTCTAGCAGTGTGTGGGACTTGTTCTATTAGTCCATCTATACTGACCTCCATCAGGTTGCAAATTGAATATAATTTTTTTCTGCACCTAGCTCTGAAAAAATATTTGGCTTTCTAGCAGTGTGTGGGACGTGTTATATTAGTCCATCTATACTGACATCCATGAGGTTACAAATTGAATATAATTTTTTTCTGCATCTAGCTCTGAAAAAATAATTGGCCTATTAGCAGTGTGTGGGACTTGTTCTATTAGTCCATCTATACTGACCTCCATCAGGTTGCAAATTGAATATAATTTTATTCTGCATCTAGCTCTGAAAAAATATTTGGGCTTCTAGCAGTGTGTTGGACTTGTTCTATTGGTCCATCTATACTGACCACCATCAGGTTGCAAATTGAATATAATTTTTTTCTGCATCTAGCTCTGAAAAAATATTTGGCCTTCTAGCAGTGTGTGGGACTTGTTCTATTAGTCCATCTATACTGACCTCCATCAGGTTGCAAATTGAATATAATTTTTTTCAGCATCTAGCTCTGAAAAAATATTTGGCCTTCTAGCAGTGTGTGGGACTTGTTCTATTAGTCCATCTATACTGACCTCCAAAAGGTTGCAAACTGAATATAATTTTTTTCTGCATCTACCTCTGAAAAAATATTTGGGCTTCTAGCAGTGTGTGGGACTTGTTCTATTAGTCCATCTATACTGACCTCCATCAGGTTGCAAATTGAATATAATTTTTTTCTGCACCTAGCTCTGAAAAAATATTTTGCCTTCTAGCAGTGTGTGGGACTTGTTCTATTAGTCCATCTATACTGACCTCCATCAGGTTGCAAATTGAATATAATATTTTTCTGCATCGAGCTCTGAAAAAATATTTGGGCTTCTAGCTGTGTGTGAGACTTGTTCTATTATTTCATCTATACTGACCTCCATCAGGTTTCAAATTGAATATAATATTTTTCTGCATCTAGCTCTGAAAAAATATTTGGGCTTCTAGTAGTGTGTGGGACTTGTTCTATTAGTCCATCTATACTGACCTCCATCAGGTTGCAAATTGAATATAATTTTTTTCTGCATCTAGCTCTGAAAAAATATTTGGCCTTCTAGCAGTGTGTGGGACTTGGTCTATTAGTCCATCTATACTGACCTCCATCAGGTTGCAAATTGAAAATTATTTTTTTCTGCATCTAGCTCTGAAAAAATATTTGGCCTTCTAGCAGTGTGTGGGACTTGTTCTATTAGTCCATCCACACTGACCTCCATCAGGTTGCAAATTGAATATAATATTTTTCTGCATCTAGCTCTGAAAAAATATTTGGGCTTCTAGCTGTGTGTGGGAATTGTTCTATTAGTCCATCTATACTGACCTCCATCAGGTTGCAAATTGAATATAATATTTTTCTGCATCTAGCTCTGAAAAAATATTTGGCCTTCTAGCAGTGTGTGGGACTTGTTCTATTAGTCCATCTATACTGACCTCCATCAGGTTGCAAATTGAATATAATTTTTTTCAGCATCTAGCTCTGAAAAAATATTTGGCCTTCTAGCAGTGTGTGGGACTTGTTCTATTAGTCCATCTATACTGACCTCCAAAAGGTTGCAAACTGAATATAATTTTTTTCTGCATCTACCTCTGAAAAAATATTTGGGCTTCTAGCAGTGTGTGGGACTTGTTCTATTAGTCCATCTATACTGACCTCCATCAGGTTGCAAATTGAATATAATTTTTTTCTGCACCTAGCTCTGAAAAAATATTTTGCCTTCTAGCAGTGTGTGGGACTTGTTATATTAGTCCATCTATACTGACCTCCATCAGGTTGCAAATTGAATATAATATTTTTCTGCATCGAGCTCTGAAAAAATATTTGGGCTTCTAGTAGTGTGTGGGACTTGTTCTATTAGTCCATCTATACTGACCTCCATCAGGTTGCAAATTGAATATAATTTTCTTCTGCATCTAGCTCTGAAAAAATATTTGGCCTTCTAGCAGTGTGTTGGACTTGTTCTATTAGTCCATCTATACTGACCTCCATCAGGTTGCAAATTGAATATAATATTTTTCTGCATCTAGCTCTGAAAAAATATTTGGGCTTCTAGTAGTGTGTGGGACTTGTTCTATTAGTCCATCTATACTGACCTCCATCAGGTTGCAAATTGAATATAATATTTTTCTGCATCTAGCTCTGAAAAAATATTTGGGCTTCTAGTAGTGTGTGGGACTTGTTCTATTAGTCCATCTATACTGACCTCCATCAGGTTGCAAATTGAATATAATTTTTTTCTGCATCTAGCTCTGAAAAAATATTTGGGCTTCTAGTAGTGTGTGGGACTTGTTCTATTAGTCCATCTATACTGACCTCCAACAGGTTGCAAACTGAATATAATTTTTTTCTGCATCTACCTCTCAAAAAATATTTGGGCTTCTAGCAGTGTGTGGGACTTGTTCTATTAGTCCATCTATACTGACCTCCATCAGGTTGCAAATTGAATATAATATTTTTCTGCATCTAGCTCTGAAAAAATATTTGGGCTTCTAGCTGTGTGTGGGACTTGTTCTATTAGTCCATCTATACTGACCTCCATCAGGTTGCAAATTGAATATAATTTTTTTCTGCATCTAGCTCTGAAAAAATATTTGGCCTTCTAGCAGTGTGTAGGACTTGTTCTATTAGTCCATCTATACTGACCTCCATCAGGTTGCAAGCTGAATATAATTTTTTTCTGCATCTACCTCTGAAAAAATATTTGGGCTTCTAGCAGTGTGTGGGACTTGTTCTATTAGTCCATCTATACTGACCTCCATCAGGTTGCAAATTGAATATAATTTTTTATTGCTCCTAGCTCTGAAAAAATATTTGGCCTTCTAGCAGTGTGTGGGACTTGTTCTATTAGTCCATCTATACTGACCTCCATCAGGTTGCAAATTGAATATAATATTTTTCTGCATCTAGCTCTGAAAAAATATTTCGGCTTCTAGCTGTGTGTGGGACTTGTTCTATTAGTCCATCTATACTGACCTCCATCAGGTTGCAAATTGAATATAATTTTTTTCTGCATCTAGCTCTGAAAAAATATTTGGCCTTCTAGCAGTGTGTGGGACTTGTTCTATTAGTCCATCTATACTTACCTCCATCAGGTTGCAAATTGAATATAATTTTTTTCTGCATCTAGCTCTGAAAAAATATTTGGCCTTCTAGCAGTGTGTGGGACTTGTTCTATTAGTCCATCTATACTGACCTCCATCAGGTTGCAAATTGAATATAATTTTTTTCTGCACCTAGCTCTGAAAAAATATTTGGCTTTCTAGCAGTGTGTGGGACGTGTTATATTAGTCCATCTATACTGACATCCATCAGGTTACAAATTGAATATAATTTTTTTCTGCATCTAGCTCTGAAAAAATAATTGGCCTATTAGCAGTGTGTGGGACTTGTTCTATTAGTCCATCTATACTGACCTCCATCATGTTGCAAATTGAATATAATTTTATTCTGCATCTAGCTCTGAAAAAATATTTGGGCTTCTAGCAGTGTGTTGGACTTGTTCTATTAGTCCATCTATACTGACCACCATCAGGTTGCAAATTGAATATAATTTTTTTCTGCATCTAGCTCTGAAAAAATATTTGGCCTTCTAGCAGTGTGTGGGACTTGTTCTATTAGTCCATCTATACTGACCTCCATCAGGTTGCAAATTGAATATAATTTTTTTCAGCATCTAGCTCTGAAAAAATATTTGGCCTTCTAGCAGTGTGTGGGACTTGTTCTATTAGTCCATCTATACTGACCTCCAAAAGGTTGCAAACTGAATATAATTTTTTTCTGCATCTACCTCTGAAAAAATATTTGGGCTTCTAGCAGTGTGTGGGACTTGTTCTATTAGTCCATCTATACTGACCTCCATCAGGTTGCAAATTGAATATAATTTTTTTCTGCACCTAGCTCTGAAAAAATATTTTGCCTTCTAGCAGTGTGTGGGACTTGTTCTATTAGTCCATCTATACTGACCTCCATCAGGTTGCAAATTGAATATAATATTTTTCTGCATCGAGCTCTGAAAAAATATTTGGGCTTCTAGCTGTGTGTGGGACTTGTTCTATTATTTCATCTATACTGACCTCCATCAGGTTTCAAATTGAATATAATATTTTTCTGCATCTAGCTCTGAAAAAATATTTGGGCTTCTAGTAGTGTGTGGGACTTGTTCTATTAGTCCATCTATACTGACCTCCATCAGGTTGCAAATTGAATATAATTTTTTTCTGCATCTAGCTCTGAAAAAATATTTGGCCTTCTAGCAGTGTGTGGGACTTGTTCTATTAGTCCATCTATACTGACCTCCATCAGGTTGCAAATTGAATATAATATTTTTCTGCATCTAGCTCTGAAAAAATATTTGGGCTTCTAGTAGTGTGTGGGACTTGTTCTATTAGTCCATCTATACTGACCTCCATCAGGTTGCAAATTGAATATAATTTTTTTCTGCATCTAGCTCTGAAAAAATATTTGGCCTTCTAGCAGTGTGTGGGACTTGTTCTATTAGTCCATCTATACTGACCTCCATCAGGTTGCAAATTGAATATAATTTTTTTCTGCATCTAGCTCTGAAAAAATATTTGGCCTTCTAGCAGTGTGTGGGACTTGTTCTATTAGTCCATCTATACTGACCTCCATCAGGTTGCAAATTGAATATAATTTTTTTCTGCATCTAGCTCTGAAAAAATATTTGGCCTTCTAGCAGTGTGTGGGACTTGTTCTATTAGTCCATCTATACTGACATCCATCAGGTTGCAAATTGAATATAATTTTTTTCTGCATCTAACTCTGAAAAAATATTTGGCCTTCTAGCAGTGTGTAGGACTTGTTCTATTAGTCCATCTATACTGACCTCCAACAGGTTGCAAACTGAATATAATTTTTTTCTGCATCTACCTCTGAAAAAATATTTGGGCTTCTAGCAGTGTGTGGGACTTGTTCTATTAGTCCATCTATACTGACCTCCATCAGGTTGCAAATTGAATATAATATTTTTCTGCATCTAGCTCTGAAAAAATATTTCGGCTTCTAGTTGTGTGTGGGACTTGTTCTATTAGTCCATCTATACTGACCTCCATCAGGTTGCAAATTGAATATAATTTTTTTCTGCATCTAGCTCTGAAAAAATATTTGGCCTTCTAGCAGGGTGTGGGACTTGTTCTATTAGTCCATCTATACTTACCTCCATCAGGTTGCAAATTGAATATAATTTTTTTCTGCATCTAGCTCTGAAAAAATATTTGGCCTTCTAGCAGTGTGTGGGACTTGTTCTATTAGTCCATCTATACTGACCTCCATCAGGTTGCAAATTGAATATAATTTTTTTCTGCACCTAGCTCTGAAAAAATATTTGGCTTTCTAGCAGTGTGTGGGACTTGTTATATTAGTCCATCTATACTGACATCCATCAGGTTGCAAATTGAATATAATTTTTTTCTGCATCTAGCTCTGAAAAAATAATTGGCCTATTAGCAGTGTGTGGGACTTGTTCTATTAGTCCATCTATACTGACCTCCATCAGGTTGCAAATTGAATATAATATTTTTCTGCATCTAGCCCTGAAAAAATATTTCGGCTTCTAGCTGTGTGTGGGACTTGTTCTATTAGTCCATCTATACTGACCTCCATCAGGTTGCAAATTGAATATAATTTTTTTCTGCATCTAGCTCTGAAAAAATATTTGGCCTTCTAGCAGTGTGTGGGACTTGTTCTATTATTCCATCTATACTGACCTCCATCAGGTTGCAAATTGAATATAATTTTTTTCTGCATCTAGCTCTGAAAAAATTTTTGGCCTTCTAGCAGTGTGTAGGACTTGTTCTATTAGTCCATCTATACTGACCTCCATCAGGTTGCAAACTGAATATAATTTTTTTCTGCATCTAGCTCTGAAAAAATATTTGGGCTTCTAGCTGTGTGTGGGAATTGTTCTATTAGTCCATCTATACTGACCTCCATCAGGTTGCAAATTGAATATAATATTTTTCTGCATCTAGCTCTGAAAAAATATTTGGGCTTCTAGCAGTGTGTGGGACTTGTTCTATTAGTCCATCTATACTGACCTCCATCAGGTTGCAAATTGAATATAATTTTTTTCTGCATCTAGCTCTGAAAAAATATTTGGCCTTCCAGCAGTGCGTGGGACTTGTTCTATTAGTCCATCTATACTGACCTCCATCAGGTTGCAAATTGAATATAATTTTTTTCTGCATCTAGCTCTGAAAAAATATTTGGCCTTCTAGCAGTGTGTGGGACTTGTTCTATTAGTCCATCTATACTGACCTCCATCAGGTTGCAAATTGAATATAATTTTTTTCTGCATCTAGCTCTGAAAAAATATTTGGCCTTCTAGCAGTGTGTGGGACTTGTTCTATTAGTCCATCTATACTGACCTCCATCAGGTTGCAAATTGAATATAATTTTATTCTGCATCTAGCTCTGAAAAAATATTTGGGCTTCTAGCAGTGTGTTGGACTTGTTCTATTAGTCCATCTATACTGACCACCATCAGGTTGCAAATTGAATATAATTTTTTTCTGCATCTAGCTCTGAAAAAATATTTGGCCTTCTAGCAGTGTGTGGGACTTGTTCTATTAGTCCATCTATACTGACCTCCATCAGGTTGCAAATTGAATATAATTTTTTTCAGCATCTAGCTCTGAAAAAATATTTGGCCTTCTAGCAGTGTGTGGGACTTGTTCTATTAGTCCATCTATACTGACCTCCAAAAGGTTGCAAACTGAATATAATTTTTTTCTGCATCTACCTCTGAAAAAATATTTGGGCTTCTAGCAGTGTGTGGGACTTGTTCTATTAGTCCATCTATACTGACCTCCATCAGGTTGCAAATTGAATATAATTTTTTTCTGCACCTAGCTCTGAAAAAATATTTTGCCTTCTAGCAGTGTGTGGGACTTGTTCTATTAGTCCATCTATACTGACCTCCATCAGGTTGCAAATTGAATATAATATTTTTCTGCATCGAGCTCTGAAAAAATATTTGGGCTTCTAGCTGTGTGTGGGACTTGTTCTATTATTTCATCTATACTGACCTCCATCAGGTTTCAAATTGAATATAATATTTTTCTGCATCTAGCTCTGAAAAAATATTTGGGCTTCTAGTAGTGTGTGGGACTTGTTCTATTAGTCCATCTATACTGACCTCCATCAGGTTGCAAATTGAATATAATTTTTTTCTGCATCTAGCTCTGAAAAAATATTTGGCCTTCTAGCAGTGTGTGGGACTTGTTCTATTAGTCCATCTATACTGACCTCCATCAGGTTGCAAATTGAATATAATATTTTTCTGCATCTAGCTCTGAAAAAATATTTGGGCTTCTAGTAGTGTGTGGGACTTGTTCTATTAGTCCATCTATACTGACCTCCATCAGGTTGCAAATTGAATATAATTTTTTTCTGCATCTAGCTCTGAAAAAATATTTGGCCTTCTAGCAGTGTGTGGGACTTGTTCTATTAGTCCATCTATACTGACCTCCATCAGGTTGCAAATTGAATATAATTTTTTTCTGCATCTAGCTCTGAAAAAATATTTGGCCTTCTAGCAGTGTGTGGGACTTGTTCTATTAGTCCATCTATACTGACCTCCATCAGGTTGCAAATTGAATATAATTTTTTTCTGCATCTAGCTCTGAAAAAATATTTGGCCTTCTAGCAGTGTGTGGGACTTGTTCTATTAGTCCATCTATACTGACATCCATCAGGTTGCAAATTGAATATAATTTTTTTCTGCATCTAACTCTGAAAAAATATTTGGCCTTCTAGCAGTGTGTAGGACTTGTTCTATTAGTCCATCTATACTGACCTCCAACAGGTTGCAAACTGAATATAATTTTTTTCTGCATCTACCTCTGAAAAAATATTTGGGCTTCTAGCAGTGTGTGGGACTTGTTCTATTAGTCCATCTATACTGACCTCCATCAGGTTGCAAATTGAATATAATATTTTTCTGCATCTAGCTCTGAAAAAATATTTCGGCTTCTAGTTGTGTGTGGGACTTGTTCTATTAGTCCATCTATACTGACCTCCATCAGGTTGCAAATTGAATATAATTTTTTTCTGCATCTAGCTCTGAAAAAATATTTGGCCTTCTAGCAGGGTGTGGGACTTGTTCTATTAGTCCATCTATACTTACCTCCATCAGGTTGCAAATTGAATATAATTTTTTTCTGCATCTAGCTCTGAAAAAATATTTGGCCTTCTAGCAGTGTGTGGGACTTGTTCTATTAGTCCATCTATACTGACCTCCATCAGGTTGCAAATTGAATATAATTTTTTTCTGCACCTAGCTCTGAAAAAATATTTGGCTTTCTAGCAGTGTGTGGGACTTGTTATATTAGTCCATCTATACTGACATCCATCAGGTTGCAAATTGAATATAATTTTTTTCTGCATCTAGCTCTGAAAAAATAATTGGTCTATTAGCAGTGTGTGGGACTTGTTCTATTAGTCCATCTATACTGACCTCCATCAGGTTGCAAATTGAATATAATATTTTTCTGCATCTAGCCCTGAAAAAATATTTCGGCTTCTAGCTGTGTGTGGGACTTGTTCTATTAGTCCATCTATACTGACCTCCATCAGGTTGCAAATTGAATATAATTTTTTTCTGCATCTAGCTCTGAAAAAATATTTGGCCTTCTAGCAGTGTGTGGGACTTGTTCTATTATTCCATCTATACTGACCTCCATCAGGTTGCAAATTGAATATAATTTTTTTCTGCATCTAGCTCTGAAAAAATTTTTGGCCTTCTAGCAGTGTGTAGGACTTGTTCTATTAGTCCATCTATACTGACCTCCATCAGGTTGCAAACTGAATATAATTTTTTTCTGCATCTACCTCTGAAAAAATATTTGGGCTTCTAGCAGTGTGTGGGACTTGTTCTATTAGTCCATCTATACTGACCTCCATCAGGTTGCAAACTGAATATAATTTTTTTCTGCATCTAGCTCTGAAAAAATATTTGGCCTTCTAGCAGTGTGTGGGACTTGTTCTATTAGTCCATCTATACTGACCTCTATCAGGTTGCAAGCTGAATATAATTTTTTTCTGCATCTAAATATGAAAAAATATTTGGGCTTCTGGCAGTGTGTGGGACTTGTTCTATTAGTCCATCTATACTGACCTCCATCAGGTTGCAAATTGAATATAATTTTTTTCTGCATCTAGCTCTGAAAAAATATTTGGCCTTCTAGCAGTGTGTGGGACTTGTTCTATTAGTCCATCTATACTGACCTCCATCAGGTTGCAAATTGAATATAATTTTTTTCTGCATCTAGCTCTGAAAAAATATTTGGCCTTCTAGCAGTGTGTAGGACTTGTTCTATTAGTCCATCTATACTGACCTCCATCAGGTTGCAAACTGAATATAATTTTTTTCTGCATCTACCTCTGAAAAAATATTTGGGCTTCTAGCAGTGTGTGGGACTTGTTCTATTAGTCCATCTATACTGACCTCCATCAGGTTGCAAATTGAATATAATTTTTTTCTGCACCTAGCTCTGAAAAAATATTTGGCTTTCTAGCAGTGTGTGGGACTTGTTCTATTAGTCCATCTATACTGACCTTCATCAGGTTGCAAACTGAATATAATTTTTTTCTGCATCTACCTCTGAAAAAATATTTGGGCTTCTAGCAGTGTGTGGGACTTGTTATATTAGTCCATCTATACTGACATCCATCAGGTTGCAAATTGAATATAATATTTTTCTGCATCTAGCTCTGAAAAAATAATTTTCCTATTAGCAGTGTGTGGGACTTGTTCTATTAGTCCATCTATACTGACCTCCATCAGGTTGCAAATTGAATATAATATTTTTCTGCATCTAGCTCTCAAAAAATATTTCGGCTTCTAGCTGTGTGTGGGACTTGTTCTATTAGTCCATCTATACTGACCTCCATCAGGTTGCAAATTGAATATAATTTTTTTCTGCATCTAGCTCTGAAAAAATATTTGGCCTTCTAGCAGTATGTGGGACTTGTTCTATTAGTCCATCTATACTGACCTCCATCAGGTTGCAAGCTGAATATAATTTTTTTCTGCATCTACCTATGAAAAAATATTTGGGCTTCTGGCAGTGTGTGGGACTTGTTCTATTAGTCCATCTATACTGACCTCCATCAGGTTGCAAATTGAATATAATTTTTTCTGCATCTAGCTCTGAAAAAATATTTGGCCTTCTAGCAGTGTGTGGGACTTGTTCTATTAGTCCATCTATACTGACCTCCATCAGGTTGCAAATTGAATATAATATTTTTCTGCATCGAGCTCTGAAAAAATATTTGGGCTTCTAGCTGTGTGTGGGACTTGATCTATTATTTCATCTATACTGACCTCCATCAGGTTTCAAATTGAATATAATATTTTTCTGCATCTAGCTCTGAAAAAATATTTGGGCTTCTAGTAGTGTGTGGGACTTGTTCTATTAGTCCATCTATACTGACCTCCATCAGGTTGCAAATTGAATATAATTTTTTTCTGCATCTAGCTCTGAAAAAATATTTGGCCTTCTAGCAGTGTGTGGGACTTGTTCTATTAGTCCATCTATACTGACCTCCATCAGGTTGCAAATTGAATATAATTTTTTTCTGCATCTAGCTCTGAAAAAATATTTGGCCTTCTAGCAGTGTGTGGGACTTGTTCTATTATTCCATCCATACTGACCTCCATCAGGTTTCAAATTGAATATAATATTTTTGCTGCATCTAGCTATGAAATAATATTTGGGCTTCTAGCTGTGTGTGGGACTTGTTCTATTAGTCCATCTATACTGACCTCCATCAGGTTGCAAATTGAATATAATATTTTTCTGCATCTAGCTCTGAAAAAATATTTGGGCTTCTAGCAGTGTGTGGGACTTGTTCTATTAGTCCATCTATACTGACCTCCATCAGGTTGCAAATTGAATATAATTTTTTTCTGCATCTAGCTCTGAAAAAATATTTGGCCTTCCAGCAGTGCGTGGGACTTGTTCTATTAGTCCATCTATACTGACCTCCATCAGGTTGCAAATTGAATATAATTTTTTTCTGCATCTAGCTCTGAAAAAATATTTGGCCTTCTAGCAGTGTGTGGGACTTGTTCTATTAGTCCATCTATACTGACCTCCATCAGGTTGCAAATTGAATATAATTTTTTTCTGCATCTAACTCTGAAAAAATATTTGGCCTTCTAGCAGTGTGTAGGACTTGTTCTATTAGTCCATCTATACTGACCTCCATCAGGTTGCAAACTGAATATAATTTTTTTCTGCATCTACCTCTGAAAAAATATTTGGGCTTCTAGCAGTGTGTGGGACTTGTTCTATTAGTCCATCTATACTGACCTCCATCAGGTTGCAAATTGAATATAATATTTTTCTGCATCTAGCTCTGAAAAAAGATTTCGGCTTCTAGTTGTGTGTGGGACTTGTTCTATTAGTCCATCTATACTGACCTCCATCAGGTTGCAAATTGAATATAATTTTTTTCTGCATCTAGCTCTGAAAAAATATTTGGCCTTCTAGCAGTGTGTGGGACTTGTTCTATTAGTCCATCTATACTTACCTCCATCAGGTTGCAAATTGAATATAATTTTTTTTCTGCATCTAGCTCTGAAAAAATATTTGGCCTTCTAGCAGTGTGTGGGACTTGTTCTATTAGTCCATCTATACTGACCTCCATCAGGTTGCAAATTGAATATAATTTTTTTCTGCACCTAGCTCTGAAAAAATATTTGGCTTTCTAGCAGTGTGTGGGACTTGTTATATTAGTCCATCTATACTGACATCCATCAGGTTGCAAATTGAATATAATTTTTTTCTGCATCCAGCTCTGAAAAAATAATTGGCCTATTAGCAGTGTGTGGGACTTGTTCTATTAGTCCATCTATACTGACCTCCATCAGGTTGCAAATTGAATATAATATTTTTCTGCATCTAGCCCTGAAAAAATATTTCGGCTTCTAGCTGTGTGTGGGACTTGTTCTATTAGTCCATCTATACTGACCTCCATCAGGTTGCAAATTGAATATAATTTTTTTCTGCATCTAGCTCTGAAAAAATATTTGGCCTTCTAGCAGTGTGTGGGACTTGTTCTATTATTCCATCTATACTGACCTCCATCAGGTTGCAAATTGAACATAATTTTTTTCTGCATCTAGCTCTGAAGAAATTTTTGGCCTTCTAGCAGTGTGTAGGACTTGTTCTATTAGTCCATCTATACTGACCTCCATCAGGTTGCAAACTGAATATAATTTTTTTCTGCATCTACCTCTGAAAAAATATTTGGGCTTCTAGCAGTGTGTGGGACTTGTTCTATTAGTCCATCTATACTGACCCCCATCAGGTTGCAAATTAAATATAATTTTTTTCTGCACCTAGCTCTGAAAAAATATTTGGCTTTCTAACAGTGTGTGGGACTTGTTCTATTAGTCCATCTATACTGACCTCCATCAGGTTGCAAATTGAATATAATATTTTTCTGCATCTAGCTCTCAAAAAATATTTCGGCTTCTAGCTGTGTGTGGGACTTGTTCTATTAGTCCATCTATACTGACCTCCATCAGGTTGCAAATTGAATATAATTTTTTTCTGCATCTAGCTCTGAAAAAATATTTGGCCTTCTAGCAGTGTGTGGGACTTGTTCTATTAGTCCATCTATACTGACCTCCATCAGGTTGCAAGCTGAATATAATTTTTTTCTCCATCTACCTATGAAAAAATATTTGGCCTTCTAGCAGTGTGTGGGACTTGTTCTATTAGTCCATCTATACTGACGTCCATCAGGTTGCAAATTGAATATAATTTTTTTCTGCATCTAGCTCTGAAAAAATATTTGACCTTCTAGCAGTGTGTAGGACTTGTTCTATTAGTCCATCTATACTGACCTCCATCAGGTTGCAAACTGAATATAATTTTTTTCTGCATCTACCTCTGAAAAAATATTTGGGCTTCTAGCAGTGTGTGGGACTTGTTCTATTAGTCCATCTATACTGACCTCCATCAGGTTGCAAATTGAATATAATTTTTTTCTGCACCTAGCTCTGAAAAAATATTTGGCTTTCTAGCAGTGTGTGGGACTTGTTCTATTAGTCCATCTATACTGACCTCCATCAGGTTGCAAACTGAATATAATTTTTTTCTGCATCTACCTCTGAAAAAATATTTGGGCTTCTAGCAGTGTGTGGGACTTGTTATATTAGTCCATCTATACTGACATCCATCAGGTTGCAAATTGAATATAATTTTTTTCTGCATCTAGCTCTGAAAAAATAATTGGCCTATTAGCAGTGTGTGGGACTTGTTCTATTAGTCCATCTATACTGACCTCCATCAGGTTGCAAATTGAATATAATATTTTTCTGCATCTAGCTCTCAAAAAATATTTCGGCTTCTAGCTGTGTGTGGGACTTGTTCTATTAGTCCATCTATACTGACCTCCATCAGGTTGCAAATTGAATATAATTTTTTTCTGCATCTAGCTCTGAAAAAATATTTGGCCTTCTAGCAGTATGTGGGACTTGTTCTATTAGTCCATCTATACTGACCTCCATCAGGTTGCAAGCTGAATATAATTTTTTTCTGCATCTACCTATGAAAAAATATTTGGGCTTCTGGCAGTGTGTGGGACTTGTTCTATTAGTCCATCTATACTGACCTCCATCAGGTTGCAAATTGAATATAATTTTTTCTGCATCTAGCTCTGAAAAAATATTTGGCCTTCTAGCAGTGTGTGGGACTTGTTCTATTAGTCCATCTATACTGACCTCCATCAGGTTACAAATAGAATATAATATCTTTCTGCATCTAGCTCTGAAAAAATATTTGGGCTTCTAGCTGTGTGTGGGACTTGTTCTATTTGTTCATCTATACTGACCTCCATCAGGTTTCAAATTGAATATAATATTTTTCTGCATCTAGCTCTGAAAAAATATTTTTGCTTCTAGTAGTGTGTGGGACTTGTTCTATTAGTCCATCTATACTGACCTCCATCAGGTTGCAAATTGAATATAATTTTTTTCTGCATCTAGCTCTGAAAAAATATTTGGCCTTCTAGCAGTGTGTGCGACATGTTCTATTAGTCCATCTATACTGACCTCCATCAGGTTGCAAATTGAATATAATTTTTTTCTGCATCTAGCTCTGAAAAAATATTTGGCCTTCTAGCAGTGTGTGGGACTTGTTCTATTAGTCCATCTATACTGACCTCTATCAGGTTGCAAATTGAATATAATTTTTTTCTGCACCTAGCTCTGAAAAAATATTTGGATTTCTAGCAGTGTGTGGGACTTGTTCTATTAGTCCATCTATACTGACCTCCATCAGGTTGCAAACTGAATATAATTTTTTTCTGCAACTACCTCTGAAAAAATATTTGGGCTTCTAGCAGTGTGTGGGACTTGTTCTATCAGTCCATCTATACTGACCTCCATCAGGTTGCAAATTGAATATAATTTTTTTCTGCATCTAGCTCTGAAAAAATATTTGGCCTTCTAGCAGTGTGTGGGACTTGTTCTATTAGTCCATCTATACTGACCTCCATCAGGTTGCAAATTGAATATAATATCTTTCTGCATCTAGCTCTGAAAAAATATATGGGCTTCTAGCTGTGTGTGGGACTTGTTCTATTAGTCCATCTATACTGACCTCCATCAGGTTGCAAATTGAATATAATATTTTTCTGCATCTAGATCTGAAAAAATATTTGGGCTTCTAGCAGTGTGTGGGACTTGTTCTATTAGTCCATCTATACTGACCTACATCAGGTTGCAAATTGAATATAATTTTTTTCTGCATCTAGCTCTGAAAAAATATTTGGCCTTCTAGCAGTGTGTGGGACTTGTTCTATTATTCCATCTATACTGACCTCCATCAGGTTGCAAATTGAATATAATTTTTTTCTGCATCTAGCTCTGAAAAAACATTTGGCCTTCTAGCAGTGTGTGGGACTTGTTCTATTAGTCCATCTATACTGACCTCCATCAGGTTGCAAATTGAATATAATATTTTTCTGCATCTAGCTCTGAAAAAATATTTGGGCTTCTAGCTGTGTGTGGGACTTGTTCTATTAGTCCATCTATACTGACCTCCATCAGGTTGCAAATTGAATATAATTTTTTTCTGCATCTAGCTCTGAAAAAATATTTGGCCTTCTAGCAGTGTTTGGGACTTGTTCTATTAGTCCATCTATACTGACCTCCATCAGGTTGCAAACTGAATATAATTTTTTTCTGCATCTACCTCTGAAAAAATATTTGGGCTTCTAGCAGTGTGTGGGACTTGTTCTATTAGTCCATCTATACTGACCTCCATCAGGTTGCAAATTGAATATAATTTTTTTCTGCATCTAGCTCTGAAAAACTATTTGGCCTTCTAGCAGTGTGTGGGACTTGTTCTATTAGTCCATCCATACTGACCTCCATCAGGTTGCAAATTGAATATAATATTTTTCTGCATCTAGCTCTGAAAAAATATTTGGGCTTCTAGCTGTGTGTGGGACTTGTTCTATTAGTCCATCTATACTGACCTCCATCAGGTTGCAAATTGAATATAAAATTTTTCTGCATCTAGCTCTGAAAAAATATTTGGGCTTCTAGCAGTGTGTGGGACTTGTTCTATTACTCCATCTATACTGACCTCCATCAGGTTACAAATTGAATATAATTTTTTTCTGCATCTAGCTCTGAAAAAATATTTGGCCTTCTAGCAGTGTGTTGGACTTGTTCTATTAGTCCATCTCTACTGACCTCCATCAGGTTGCAAATTGAATATAATTTTTTTCTGCATCTAGCTCTGAAAAAATATTTGGCCTTCTAGCAGTGTGTGGGACTTGTTCTATTAGTCCATCTATACTGACCTCCATCAGGTTGCAAATTGAATATAATTTTTTTCGACATCTAGCTCTGAAAAAATATTTGGCCTTCTAGCAGTGTGTAGGACTTGTTCTATTAGTCCATCTATACTGACCTCCATCAGGTTGCAAACTGAATATAATTTTTTTCTGCATCTACCTCTGAAAAAATATTTGGGCTTCTAGCAGTGTGTGTGACTTGTTCTATTAGTCCATCTATACTGACCTCCATCAGGTTGCAAATTGAATATAATATTTTTCTGCATCTAGCTCTGAAAAAATATTTGGGCTTCTAGCTGTGCGTGGGACTTGTTCTATTAGTCCATCTATACTGACCTCCATCAGGTTGCAAATTGAATATAATATTTTTCTTCATCTAGCTCTGAAAAAATATTTGGCCTTCTAGCACTGTGTGGGACTTGTTCTATTAGTCCATCTATACTTACCTCCATCAGGTTGCAAATTGAATATAATTTTTTTCTGCATATAGCTCTGAAAAAATATTTGGGCTTCTAGCATTGTGTGGGACTTGTTCTATTATTCCATCTATACTGACCTCCATCAGGTTGCAAATTGAATATAATATTTTTCTGCATCTAGCTCTGAAAAAATATTTGGGCTTCTAGCTGTGTGTGGGACTTGTTCTATTAGTCCATCTATACTGACCTCCATCAGGTTGCAAATTGAATATAATTTTTTTCGGCATCTAGCTCTGAAAAAATATTTGGCCTTCTAGCAGTGTGTGGGACTTGTTCTATTAGTCCATCTATACTGACCTCCATCAGGTTGCAAACTGAATATAATTTTTTTCTGCATCTACCTCTGAAAAAATATTTGGGCTTCTAGCAGTGTGTGGGACTTGTTCTATTAGTCCATCTATACTGACATCCATCAGGTTGCAAATTGAATATAATTTTTTTCTGCATCTAGCTCTGAAAAAATAATTGGCCTATTAGCAGTGTGTGGGACTTGTTCTATTAGTCCATCTATACTGACCTCCATCAGGTTGCAAATTGAATATAATATTTTTCTGCATCTAGCTCTCAAAAAATATTTCGGCTTCTAGCTTTGTGTGGGACTTGTTCTATTAGTCCATCTATACTGACCTCCATCAGGTTGCAAATTGAATATAATTTTTTTCTGCATCTAGCTCTGAAAAAATATTTGGCCTTCTAGCAGTGTGTGGGACTTGTTCTATTAGTCCATCTATACTGACATCCATCAGGTTGCAAATTGAATATAATTTTTTTCTGCATCTAGCTCTGAAAAAATAATTGGCCTATTAGCAGTGTGTGGGACTTGTTCTATTAGTCCATCTATACTGACCTCCATCAGGTTGCAAATTGAATATAATATTTTTCTGCATCTAGCTCTCAAAAAATATTTCGGCTTCTAGCTTTGTGTGGGACTTGTTCTATTAGTCCATCTATACTGCCCTCCATCAGGTTGCAAATTGAATATAATTTTTTTCTGCATCTAGCTCTGAAAAAATATTTGGCCTTCTAGCAGTATGTGGGACTTGTTCTATTAGTCCATCTATACTGACCTCCATCAGGTTGCAAGCTGAATATAATTTTTTTCTGCATCTACCTATGAAAAAATATTTGGGCTTCTGGCAGTGTGTGGGACTTGTTCTATTAGTCCATCTATACTGACCTCCATCAGGTTGCAAATTGAATATAATTTTTTCTGCATCTAGCTCTGAAAAAATATTTGGCCTTCTAGCAGTGTGTGGGACTTGTTCTATTAGTCCATCTATACTGACCTCCATCAGGTTACAAATAGAATATAATATCTTTCTGCATCTAGCTCTGAAAAAATATTTGGGCTTCTAGCTGTGTGTGGGACTTGTTCTATTTGTTCATCTATACTGACCTCCATCAGGTTTCAAATTGAATATAATATTTTTCTGCATCTAGCTCTGAAAAAATATTTTTGCTTCTAGTAGTGTGTGGGACTTGTTCTATTAGTCCATCTATACTGACCTCCATCAGGTTGCAAATTGAATATAATTTTTTTCTGCATCTAGCTCTGAAAAAATATTTGGCCTTCTAGCAGTGTGTGGGACTTGTTCTATTAGTCCATCTATACTGACCTCCATCAGGTTGCAAATTGAATATAATTTTTTTCTGCATCTAGCTCTGAAAAAATATTTGGCCTTCTAGCAGTGTGTGGGACTTGTTCTATTAGTCCATCTATACTGACCTCTATCAGGTTGCAAATTGAATATAATTTTTTTCTGCACCTAGCTCTGAAAAAATATTTGGATTTCTAGCAGTGTGTGGGACTTGTTCTATTAGTCCATCTATACTGACCTCCATCAGGTTGCAAACTGAATATATATTTTTTTTGCAACTACCTCTGAAAAAATATTTGGGCTTCTAGCAGTGTGTGGGACTTGTTCTATCAGTCCATCTATACTGACCTCCATCAGGTTGCAAATTGAATATAATTTTTTTCTGCATCTAGCTCTGAAAAAATATTTGGCCTTCTAGCAGTGTGTGGGACTTGTTCTATTAGTCCATCTATACTGACCTCCATCAGGTTGCAAATTGAATATAATATCTTTCTGCATCTAGCTCTGAAAAAATATATGGGCTTCTAGCTGTGTGTGGGACTTGTTCTATTAGTCCATCTATACTGACCTCCATCAGGTTGCAAATTGAATATAATATTTTTCTGCATCTAGATCTGAAAAAATATTTGGGCTTCTAGCAGAGTGTGGGACTTGTTCTATTAGTCCATCTATACTGACCTACATCAGGTTGCAAATTGAATATAATTTTTTTCTGCATCTAGCTCTGAAAAAATATTTGGCCTTCTAGCAGTGTGTGGGACTTGTTCTATTAGTCCATCTATTCTGACCTCCATCAGGTTGCAAATTGAATATAATTTTTTTCTGCATCTAGCTCTGAAAAAACATTTGGCCTTCTAGCAGTGTGTGGGACTTGTTCTATTAGTCCATCTATACTGACCTCCATCAGGTTGCAAATTGAACATAATATTTTTCTGCATCTAGCTCTGAAAAAATATTTGGGCTTCTAGCTGTGTGTGGGACTTGTTCTATTAGTCCATCTATACTGACCTCCATCAGGTTGCAAATTGAATATAATTTTTTTCTGCATCTAGCTCTGAAAAAATATTTGGCCTTCTAGCAGTGTTTGGGACTTGTTCTATTAGTCCATCTATACTGACCTCCATCAGGTTGCAAACTGAATATAATTTTTTTCTGCATCTACCTCTGAAAAAATATTTGGGCTTCTAGCAGTGTGTGGGACTTGTTCTATTAGTCCATCTATACTGACCTCCATCAGGTTGCAAATTGAATATAATTTTTTTCTGCATCTAGCTCTGAAAAACTATTTGGCCTTCTAGCAGTGTGTGGGACTTGTTCTATTAGTCCATCCATACTGACCTCCATCAGGTTGCAAATTGAATATAATATTTTTCTGCATCTAGCTCTGAAAAAATATTTGGGCTTCTAGCTGTGTGTGGGACTCGTTCTATTAGTCCATCTATACTGACCTCCATCAGGTTGCAAATTGAATATAATATTTTTCTGCATCTAGCTCTGAAAAAATATTTGGGCTTCTAGCATTGTGTGGGACTTGTTCTATTACTCCATCTATACTGACCTCCATCAGGTTACAAATTGAATATAATTTTTTTCTACATCTAGCTCTGAAAAAATATTTGGCCTTCTAGCAGTGTGTTGGACTTGTTCTATTAGTCCATCTATACCGACCTCCATCAGGTTGCAAATTGAATATAATTTTTTTCTGCATCTAGCTCTGAAAATATATTTGGCCTTCTAGCAGTGTGTGGGACTTGTTCTATTAGTCCATCTATACTGACCTCCATCAGGTTGCAAATTGAATATAATTTTTTTCGGCATCTAGCTCTGAAAAAATATTTGGCCTTCTAGCAGTGTGTAGGACTTGTTCTATTAGTCCATCTATACTGACCTCCATCAGGTTGCAAACTGAATATAATTTTTTTCTGCATCTACCTCTGAAAAAATATTTGGGCTTCTAGCAATGTGTGTGACTTGTTCTATTAGTCCATCTATACTGACCTCCATCAGGTTGCAAATTGAATATAATATTTTTCTGCATCTAGCTCTGAAAAAATATTTGGGCTTCTAGCTGTGCGTGGGACTTGTTCTATTAATCCATCTATACTGACCTCCATCAGGTTGCAAATTGAATATAATATTTTTCTTCATCTAGCTCTGAAAAAATATTTGGCCTAGCACTGTGTGGGACTTGTTCTATTAGTCCATCTATACTTACCTCCATCAGGTTGCAAATTGAATATAATTTTTTTCTGCATATAGCTCTGAAAAAATATTTGGGCTTCTAGCAGTGTGTGGGAGTTGTTCTATTATTCCATCTATACTGACCTCCATCAGGTTGCAAATTGAATATAATATTTTTCTGCATCTAGCTCTGAAAAAATATTAGGGCTTCTAGCTGTGTGTGGGACTTGTTCTATTAGTCCATCTATACTGACCTCCATCAGGTTGCAAATTGAATATAATTTTTTTCGGCATCTAGCTCTGAAAAAATATTTGGCCTTCTAGCAGTGTGTGGGACTTGTTCTATTAGTCCATCTATACTGACCTCCATCAGGTTGCAAACTGAATATAATTTTTTTCTGCATCTACCTCTGAAAAAATATTTGGGCTTCTAGCAGTGTGTGGGACTTGTTCTATTAGTCCATCTATACTGACCTCCATCAGGTTGCAAATTGAATATAATATTTTTCTGCATCTAGCTCTGAAAAAATATTTGGGCTTCTAGCTGTGTGTGGGACTTGTTCTATTAGTCCATCTATACTGACCTCCATCAGGTTGCAAATTGAATATAATTTTTTTCTGCATCTAGCTCTGAAAAAATATTTGGGCTTCTAGCAGTGTGTGGGACTTGTTCTATTAGTCCATCTATACTTACCTCCATCAGGTTGCAAATTGAATATAATTTTTTTCTGCATCTAGCTCTGAAAAAATATTTGGCCTTCTAGCAGTGTGTGGGACTTGTTCTATTAGTCCATCTATACTGACCTCCATCAGGTTGCAAATTGAATGTAATTTTTTTCTGCACCTAGCTCTGAAAAAATATTTGGCTTTCTAGCAGTGTGTGGGACTTGTTCTATTAGTCCATCTATACTGACCTCCATCAGGTTGCAAACTGAATATAATTTTTTTCTGCATCTACCTCTGGAAAAATATTTGGGCTTCTAGCAGTGTGTGGGACTTGTTCTATTAGTCCATCTATACTGACCTCCATCAGGTTGCAAATTCAATATAATATTTTTCTGCATCTAGCTCTGAAAAAATATTTGGGCTTCTAGCAGTGTGTGGGACTTGTTCTATTAGTCCATCTATACTGACCTCCATCAGATTGCAATTTGAATATAATATTTTTCTGCATCTAGCTCTGAAAAAATATTTGGGCTTCTAGCTGTGTGTGGGACTTGTTCTATTAGTCCATCTATACTGACCTCCATCAGGTTGCAAATTGAATATAATTTTTTTCTGCATCTAGCTCTGAAAAAATATTTGGCCTTCTAGCAGTGTGTGGGACTTGTTCTATTAGTCGATCTATACTGACCTCCATCAGGTTGCAAACTGAATATAATTTTTTTCTGCATCTACCTCTGAAAAAATATTTGGGCTTCTAGCAGTGTGTGGGACTTGTTCTATTAGTCCATCTATACTGACCTCCATCAGGTTGCAGATTGAATATAATATTTTTCTGCATCTAGCTCTGAAAAAATATTTGGGCTTCTAGCTGTGTGTGGGACTTGTTCTATTAGTCCATCTATACTGACCTCCATCAGGTTGCAAATTGAATATAATATTTTTCTGCATCTAGCTCTGAAAAAATATTTGGGCTTCTAGCAGTGTGTGGGACTTGTTCTATTAGTCCATCTATACTTACCTCCATCAGGTTGCAAATTGAATATAATTTTTTTCTGCATCTAGCTCTGAAAAAATATTTGGCCTTCTAGCAGTGTGTGGGACTTGTTCTATTAGTCCATCTATACTGACCTCCATCAGGTTGCAAATTGAATGTAATTTTTTTCTGCACCTAGCTCTGAAAAAATATTTGGCTTTCTAGCAGTGTGTGGGACTTGTTCTATTAGTCCATCTATACTGACCTCCATCAGGTTGCAAACTGAATATAATTTTTTTCTGCATCTACCTCTGGAAAAATATTTGGGCTTCTAGCTGTGTGTGGCACTTGTTCTATTAGTCCATCTATACTGACCTCCATCAGGTTGCAAATTGAATATAATATTTTTCTGCATCTAGCTCTGAAAAAATATTTGGGCTTCTAGCAGTGTGTGGGACTTGTTCTATTCGTCCATCTATACTGACCTCCATCAGATTGCAATTTGAATATAATTTTTTTCTGCATTTAGCTCTGAAAAAATATTTGGCCTTTTAGCAGTGTGTGGGACTTGTTCTATTAGTCCATCTATACTTACCTCAATCAGGTTGCAAATTGAATATAATTTTTTTCTGCATCTAGCTCTGAAAAAAAATTTGGCCTTTTAGCAGTGTGTGGGACTTGTTCTATTAGTCCATCTATACTGACCTCCATCAGGTTGCAAATTGAATGTAATTTTTTTCTGCACCTAGCTCTGAAAAAATATTTGGCTTTCTAGCAGTGTGTGGGACTTGATCTATTAGTCCATCTATACTGACCTCCATCAGGTTGCAAACTGAATATAATTTTTTTCTACATCTACCTCTGAAAAAATATTTGGGCTTCTAGCAGTGTGTGGGACTTGTTCTATTAGTCCATCTATAATGACATCCATCAGGTTGCAAATTGAATATAATTTTTTTCTGCATCTAGCTCTGAAAAAATATTTGGCCTTCTAGCAGTGTGTGGGACTTGTTCTATTAGTCCATCTATACTGACCTCCATCAGGTTGCAAATTGAATATAATTTTTTTCTGCATCTAGCTCTGAAAAAATATTTAGGCTTCTAGCTGTGTGTGGGACTTGTTCTATTAGTCCATCTATACTGACCTCCATCAGGTTGCAAATTGAATATAATTTTTTTCTGCATCTAGCTCTGAAAAAATATTTGGGCTTCTAGCAGTGTGTGGGACTTGTTCTATTAGTCCATCTATACTGACCTCCATCAGGTTGCAAACTGAATATAATTTTTTTCTGCATCTACCTCTGAAAACATATTTGGGCTTCTAGCAGTGTGTGGGACTTGTTCTTTTAGTCCATCTATACTGACCTCCATCAGGTTGCAAATTGAATATCATTTTTTTCTGCATCTAGCTCTGAAAAAATATTTGGCCTTCTAGCAGTGTGTGGGACTTTTTCTATTAGTCCATCTATACTGACCTCCATCAGGTTGCAAATTGAATATAATATTTTTCTGCATCTAGCTCTGAAAAAATATTTCGGCTTCTAGCTGTGTGTGGGACTTGTTCTATTAGTCCATCTATACTGACCTCCATCAGGTTGCAGATTGAATATAATTTTTTTCTACATCTAGCTCTGAAAAAATATTTGGCCTTCTAGTTGTGTGTGGGACTTGTTCTATTAGTCCATCTATACTGACCTCCATCAGGTTGCAAATTGAATATAATATTTTTCTGCATCTAGCTCTGAAAAAATATTTCGGCTTCTAGTTGTGTGTGGGACTTGTTCTATTAGTCCATCTATACTGACCTCCATCAGGTTGCAAATTGAATATAATTTTTTTCTGCATCTAGCTCTGAAAAAATATTTGGCCTTCTAGCAGGGTGTGGGACTTGTTCTATTAGTCCATCTATACTTACCTCCATCAGGTTGCAAATTGAATATAATTTTTTTCTGCATCTAGCTCTGAAAAAATATTTGGCCTTCTAGCAGTGTGTGGGACTTGTTCTATTAGTCCATCTATACTGACCTCCATCAGGTTGCAAATTGAATATAATTTTTTTCTGCACCTAGCTCTGAAAAAATATTTGGCTTTCTAGCAGTGTGTGGGACTTGTTATATTAGTCCATCTATACTGACATCCATCAGGTTGCAAATTGAATATAATTTTTTTCTGCATCTAGCTCTGAAAAAATAATTGGCCTATTAGCAGTGTGTGGGACTTGTTCTATTAGTCCATCTATACTGACCTCCATCAGGTTGCAAATTGAATATAATATTTTCCTGCATCTAGCCCTGAAAAAATATTTCGGCTTCTAGCTGTGTGTGGGACTTGTTCTATTAGTCCATCTATACTGACCTCCATCAGGTTGCAAATTGAATATAATTTTTTTCTGCATCTAGCTCTGAAAAAATATTTGGCCTTCTAGCAGTGTGTGGGACTTGTTCTATTATTCCATCTATACTGACCTCCATCAGGTTGCAAATTGAATATAATTTTTTTCTGCATCTAGCTCTGAAAAAATTTTTGGCCTTCTAGCAATGTGTAGGACTTGTTCTATTAGTCCATCTATACTGACCTCCATCAGGTTGCAAACTGAATATAATTTTTTTCTGCATCTACCTCTGAAAAAATATTTGGGCTTCTAGCAGTGTGTGGGACTTGTTCTATTAGTCCATCTATACTGACCTCCATCAGGTTGCAAATTGAATATAATTTTTTTCTGCACCTAGCTCTGAAAAAATATTTGGCTTTCTAGCAGTGTGTGGGACTTGTTCTATTAGTCCATCTATACTGACCTCCATCAGGTTGCAAACTGAATATAATTTTTTTCTGCATCTACCTCTGAAAAAATATTTGGGCTTCTAGCAGTGTGTGGGATTTGTTATATTAGTCCATCTATACTGACATCCATCAGGTTGCAAATTGAATATAATTTTTTTCTGCATCTATCTCTGAAAAAATAATTGGCCTATTAGCAGTGTGTGGGACTTGTTCTATTAGTCCATCTATACTGACCTCCATCAGGTTGCAAATTGAATATAATATTTTTCTGCATCTAGCTCTCAAAAAATATTTCGGCTTCTAGCTGTGTGTGGGACTTGTTCTATTAGTCCATCTATACTGACCTCCATCAGGTTGCAAATTGAATATAATTTTTTTCTGCATCTAGCTCTGAAAAAATATTTGGCCTTTTAGCAGTGTGTGGGACTTGTTCTATTAGTCCATCTATACTGACCTCCATCAGGTTGCAAGCTGAATATAATTTTTTTCTGCATCTACCTATGAAAAAATATTTGGGCTTCTGGCAGTGTGTGGGACTTGTTCTATTAGTCCATCTATACTGACCTCCATCAGGTTGCAAATTGAATATAATTTTTTTCTGCATCTAGCTCTGAAAAAATATTTGGCCTTCTAGCAGTGTGTGGGACTTGTTCTATTAGTCCATCTATACTGACCTCCATCAGGTTGCAAATTGAATATAATTTTTTTCTGCATCTAGCTCTGAAAAAATATTTGGCCTTCTAGCAGTGTGTAGGACTTGTTCTATTAGTCCATCTATACTGACCTCCATCAGGTTGCAAACTGAATATAATTTTTTTCTGCATCTACCTCTGAAAAAATATTTGGGCTTCTAGCAGTGTGTGGGACTTGTTCTATTAGTCCATCTATACTGACCTCCATCAGGTTGCAAATTGAATATAATTTTTTTCTGCACCTAGCTCTGAAAAAATATTTGGCTTTCTAGCAGTGTGTGGGACTTGTTCTATTAGTCCATCTATACTGACCTCCATCAGGTTGCAAACTGAATATAATTTTTTTCTGCATCTACCTCTGAAAAAATATTTGGGCTTCTAGCAGTGTGTGGGACTTGTTATATTAGTCCATCTATACTGACATCCATCAGGTTGCAAATTGAATATAATTTTTTTCTGCATCTAGCTCTGAAAAAATAATTGACCTATTAGCAGTGTGTGGGACTTGTTCTATTAGTCCATCTATACTGACCTCCATCAGGTTGCAAATTGAATATAATATTTTTCTGCATCTAGCTCTCAAAAAATATTTCGGCTTCTAGCTGTGTGTGGGACTTGTTCTATTAGTCCATCTATACTGACCTCCATCAGGTTGCAAATTGAATATAATTTTTTTCTGCATCTAGCTCTGAAAAAATATTTGGCCTTCTAGCAGTATGTGGGACTTGTTCTATTAGTCCATCTATACTGACCTCCATCAGGTTGCAAGCTGAATATAATTTTTTTCTGCATCTACCTATGAAAAAATATTTGGGCTTCTGGCAGTGTGTGGGACTTGTTCTATTAGTCCATCTCTACTGACCTCCATCAGGTTGCAAATTGAATATAATTTTTTCTGCATCTAGCTCTGAAAAAATATTTGGCCTTCTAGCAGTGTGTGGGACTTGTTCTATTAGTCCATCTATACTGACCTCCATCAGGTTGCAAATTGAATATAATATTTTTCTGCATCGAGCTCTGAAAAAATATTTGGGCTTCTAGCTGTGTGTGGGACTTGTTCTATTATTTCATCTATACTGACCTCCATCAGGTTTCAAATTGAATATAATATTTTTCTGCATCTAGCTCTGAAAAAATATTTGGGCTTCTAGTAGTGTGTGGGACTTGTTCTATTAGTCCATCTATACTGACCTCCATCAGGTTGCAAATTGAATATAATTTTTTTCTGCATCTAGCTCTGAAAAAATATTTGGAATTCTAGCAGTGTGTGGGACTTGTTCTATTAGTCCATCTATACTGACCTCCATCAGGTTGCAAATTGAATATAATTTTTTTCTGCATCTAGCTCTGAAAAAATATTTGGCCTTCTAGCAGTGTGTGGGACTTGTTCTATTAGTCCATCCATACTGACCTCCATCAGGTTTCAAATTGAATATAATATTTTTGCTGCATCTAGCTATGAAATAATATTTGGGCTTCTAGCTGTGTGTGGGACTTGTTCTATTAGTCCATCTATACTGACCTCCATCAGGTTGCAAATTGAATATAATATTTTTCTGCATCTAGCTCTGAAAAAATATTTGGGCTTCTAGCAGTGTGTGGGACTTGTTCTATTAGTCCATCTATACTGACCTCCATCAGGTTGCAAATTGAATATAATTTTTTTCTGCATCTAGCTCTGAAAAAATATTTGGCCTTCCAGCAGTGCGTGGGACTTGTTCTATTAGTCCATCTATACTGACCTCCATCAGGTTGCAAATTGAATATAATTTTTTTCTGCATCTAGCTCTGAAAAAATATTTGGCCTTCTAGCAGTGTGTGGGACTTGTTCTATTAGTCCATCTATACTGACCTCCATCAGGTTGCAAATTGAATATAATTTTTTTCTGCATCTAACTCTGAAAAAATATTTGGCCTTCTAGCAGTGTGTAGGACTTGTTCTATTAGTCCATCTATACTGACCTCCATCAGGTTGCAAACTGAATATAATTTTTTTCTGCATCTACCTCTGAAAAAATATTTGGGCTTCTAGCAGTGTGTGGGACTTGTTCTATTAGTCCATCTATACTGACCTCCATCAGGTTGCAAATTGAATATAATATTTTTCTGCATCTAGCTCTGAAAAAAGATTTCGGCTTCTAGATGTGTGTGGGACTTGTTCTATTAGTCCATCTATACTGACCTCCATCAGGTTGCAAATTGAATATAATTTTTTTCTGCATCTAGCTCTGAAAAAATATTTGGCCTTCTAGCAGTGTGTGGGACTTGTTCTATTAGTCCATCTATACTGACCTCCATCAGGTTGCAAATTGAATATAATTTTTTTCTGCATCTAGCTCTGAAAAAATATTTGGCCTTCTAGCAGTGTGTGGGACTTGTTCTATTAGTCCATCCATACTGACCTCCATCAGGTTTCAAATTGAATATAATATTTTTGCTGCATGTAGCTATGAAATAATATTTGGGCTTCTAGCTGTGTGTGGGACTTGTTCTATTAGTCCATCTATACTGACCTCCATCAGGTTGCAAATTGAATATAATATTTTTCTGCATCTAGCTCTGAAAAAATATTTGGGCTTCTAGCAGTGTGTGGGACTTGTTCTATTAGTCCATCTATACTGACCTCCATCAGGTTGCAAATTGAATATAATTTTTTTCTGCATCTAGCTCTGAAAAAATATTTGGCCTTCCAGCAGTGCGTGGGACTTGTTCTATTAGTCCATCTATACTGACCTCCATCAGGTTGCAAATTGAATATAATTTTTTTCTGCATCTAGCTCTGAAAAAATATTTGGCCTTCTAGCAGTGTGTGGGACTTGTTCTATTAGTCCATCTATACTGACCTCCATCAGGTTGCAAATTGAATATAATTTTTTTCTGCATCTAACTCTGAAAAAATATTTGGCCTTCTAGCAGTGTGTAGGACTTGTTCTATTAGTCCATCTATACTGACCTCCATCAGGTTGCAAACTGAATATAATTTTTTTCTGCATCTACCTCTGAAAAAATATTTGGGCTTCTAGCAGTGTGTGGGACTTGTTCTATTAGTCCATCTATACTGACCTCCATCAGGTTGCAAATTGAATATAATATTTTTCTGCATCTAGCTCTGAAAAAAGATTTCGGCTTCTAGATGTGTGTGGGACTTGTTCTATTAGTCCATCTATACTGACCTCCATCAGGTTGCAAATTGAATATAATTTTTTTCTGCATCTAGCTCTGAAAAAATATTTGGCCTTCTAGCAGTGTGTGGGACTTGTTCTATTAGTCCATCTATACTTACCTCCATCAGGTTGCAAATTGAATATAATTTTTTTTCTGCATCTAGCTCTGAAAAAATATTTGGCCTTCTAGCAGTGTGTGGGACTTGTTCTATTAGTCCATCTATACTGACCTCCATCAGGTTGCAAATTGAATATAATTTTTTTCTGCACCTAGCTCTGAAAAAATATTTGGCTTTCTAGCAGTGTGTGGGACTTGTTATATTAGTCCATCTATACTGACATCCATCAGGTTGCAAATTGAATATAATTTTTTTCTGCATCCAGCTCTGAAAAAATAATTGGCCTATTAGCAGTGTGTGGGACTTGTTCTATTAGTCCATCTATACTGACCTCCATCAGGTTGCAAATTGAATATAATATTTTTCTGCATCTAGCCCTGAAAAATATTTCGGCTTCTAGCTGTGTGTGGGACTTGTTCTATTAGTCCATCTATACTGACCTCCATCAGGTTGCAAATTGAATATAATTTTTTTCTGCATCTAGCTCTGAAAAAATATTTGGCCTTCTAGCAGTGTGTGGGACTTGTTCTATTATTCCATCTATACTGACCTCCATCAGGTTGCAAATTGAACATAATTTTTTTCTGCATCTAGCTCTGAAGAAATTTTTGGCCTTCTAGCAGTGTGTAGGACTTGTTCTATTAGTCCATCTATACTGACCTCCATCAGGTTGCAAACTGAATATAATTTTTTTCTGCATCTACCTCTGAAAAAATATTTGGGCTTCTAGCAGTGTATGGGACTTGTTCTATTAGTCCATCTATACTGACCCCCATCAGGTTGCAAATTAAATATAATTTTTTTCTGCACCTAGCTCTGAAAAAATATTTGGCTTTCTAGCAGTGTGTGGGACTTGTTCTATTAGTCCATCTATACTGACCTCCATCAGGTTGCAAATTGAATATAATATTTTTCTGCATCTAGCTCTCAAAAATATTTCGGCTTCTAGCTGTGTGTGGGACTTGTTCTATTAGTCCATCTATACTGACCTCCATCAGGTTGCAAATTGAATATAATTTTTTTCTGCATCTAGCTCTGAAAAAATATTTGGCCTTCTAGCAGTGTGTGGGACTTGTTCTATTAGTCCATCTATACTGACCTCCATCAGGTTGCAAGCTGAATATAATTTTTTTCTCCATCTACCTATGAAAAAATATTTGGCCTTCTAGCAGTGTGTGGGACTTGTTCTATTAGTCCATCTATACTGACGTCCATCAGGTTGCAAATTGAATATAATTTTTTTCTGCATCTAGCTCTGAAAAAATATTTGGCCTTCTAGCAGTGTGTAGGACTTGTTCTATTAGTCCATCTATACTGACCTCCATCAGGTTGCAAACTGAATATAATTTTTTTCTGCATCTACCTCTGAAAAAATATTTGGGCTTCTAGCAGTGTGTGGGACTTGTTCTATTAGTCCATCTATACTGACCTCCATCAGGTTGCAAATTGAATATAATTTTTTTCTGCACCTAGCTCTGAAAAAATATTTGGCTTTCTAGCAGTGTGTGGGACTTGTTCTATTAGTCCATCTATACTGACCTCCATCAGGTTGCAAACTGAATATAATTTTTTTCTGCATCTACCTCTGAAAAAATATTTGGGCTTCTAGCAGTGTGTGGGACTTGTTATATTAGTCCATCTATACTGACATCCATCAGGTTGCAAATTGAATATAATTTTTTTCTGCATCTAGCTCTGAAAAAATAATTGGCCTATTAGCAGTGTGTGGGACTTGTTCTATTAGTCCATCTATACTGACCTCCATCAGGTTGCAAATTGAATATAATATTTTTCTGCATCTAGCTCTCAAAAAATATTTAGGCTTCTAGCTGTGTGTGGGACTTGTTCTATTAGTCCATCTATACTGACCTCCATCAGGTTGCAAATTGAATATAATTTTTTTCTGCATCTAGCTCTGAAAAAATATTTGGCCTTCTAGCAGTATGTGGGACTTGTTCTATTAGTCCATCTATACTGACCTCCATCAGGTTGCAAGCTGAATATAATTTTTTTCTCCATCTACCTATGAAAAAATATTTGGGCTTCTGGCAGTGTGTGGGACTTGTTCTATTAGTCCATCTGTACTGACCTCCATCAGGTTGCAAATTGAATATAATTTTTTCTGCATCTAGCTCTGAAAAAATATTTGGCCTTCTAGCAGTGTGTGGGACTTGTTCTATTAGTCCATCTATACTGACCTCCATCAGGTTACAAATAGAATATAATATCTTTCTGCATCTAGCTCTGAAAAAATATTTGGGCTTCTAGCTGTGTGTGGGACTTGTTCTATTTGTTCATCTATACTGACCTCCATCAGGTTTCAAATTGAATATAATATTTTTCTGCATCTAGCTCTGAAAAAATATTTTTGCTTCTAGTAGTGTGTGGGACTTGTTCTATTAGTCCATCTATACTGACCTCCATCAGGTTGCAAATTGAATATAATTTTTTTCTGCATCTAGCTCTGAAAAAATATTTGGCCTTCTAGCAGTGTGTGCGACATGTTCTATTAGTCCATCTATACTGACCTCCATCAGGTTGCAAATTGAATATAATTTTTTTCTGCATCTAGCTCTGAAAAAATATTTGGCCTTCTAGCAGTGTGTGGGACTTGTTCTATTAGTCCATCTATACTGACCTCTATCAGGTTGCAAATTGAATATAATTTTTTTCTGCACCTAGCTCTGAAAAAATATTTGGATTTCTAGCAGTGTGTGGGACTTGTTCTATTAGTCCATCTATACTGACCTCCATCAGGTTGCAAACTGAATATAATTTTTTTCTGCAACCACCTCTGAAAAAATATTTGGGCTTCTAGCAGTGTGTGGGACTTGTTCTATTAGTCCATCTATACTGACCTCCATCAGGTTGCAAATTGAATATAATTTTTTTCTGCATCTAGCTCTGAAAAAATATTTGGCCTTCTAGCAGTGTGTGGGACTTGTTCTATTAGTCCATCTATACTGACCTCCATCAGGTTGCAAATTGAATATAATATCTTTCTGCATCTAGCTCTGAAAAAATATATGGGCTTCTAGCTGTGTGTGGGACTTGTTCTATTAGTCCATCTATACTGACCTCCATCAGGTTGCAAATTGAATATAATATTTTTCTGCATCTAGATCTGAAAAAATATTTGGGCTTCTAGCAGTGTGTGGGACTTGTTCTATTAGTCCATCTATACTGACCTACATCAGGTTGCAAATTGAATATAATTTTTTTCTGCATCTAGCTCTGAAAAAATATTTGGCCTTCTAGCAGTGTGTGGGACTTGTTCTATTAGTCCATCTATACTGACCTCCATCAGGTTGCAAATTGAATATAATTGTTTTCTGCATCTAGCTCTGAAAAAACATTTGGCCTTCTAGCAGTGTGTGGGACTTGTTCTATTAGTCCATCTATACTGACCTCCATCAGGTTGCAAATTGAATATAATATTTTTCTGCATCTAGCTCTGAAAAAATATTTGGGCTTCTAGCTGTGTGTGGGACTTGTTCTATTAGTCCATCTATACTGACCTCCATCAGGTTGCAAATTGAATATAATTTTTTTCTGCATCTAGCTCTGAAAAAATATTTGGCCTTCTAGCAGTGTTTGGGACTTGTTCTATTAGTCCATCTATACTGACCTCCATCAGGTTGCAAACTGAATATAATTTTTTTCTGCATCTACCTCTGAAAAAATATTTGGGCTTCTAGCAGTGTGTGGGACTTGTTCTATTAGTCCATCTATACTGACCTCCATCAGGTTGCAAATTGAATATAATTTTTTTCTGCATCTAGCTCTGAAAAACTATTTGGCCTTCTAGCAGTGTGTGGGACTTGTTCTATTAGTCCATCCATACTGACCTCCATCAGGTTGCAAATTGAATATAATATTTTTCTGCATCTAGCTCTGAAAAAATATTTGGGCTTCTAGCTGTGTGTGGGACTTGTTCTATTAGTCCATCTATACTGACCTCCATCAGGTTGCAAGCTGAATATAATTTTTTTCTGCATCTACCTATGAAAAAATATTTGGGCTTCTGGCAGTGTGTGGGACTTGTTCTATTAGTCCATCTATACTGACCTCCATCAGGTTGCAAATTGAATATAATTTTTTCTGCATCTAGCTCTGAAAAAATATTTGGCCTTCTAGCAGTGTGTGGGACTTGTTCTATTAGTCCATCTATACTGACCTCCATCAGGTTGCAAATTGAATATAATATTTTTCTGCATCGAGCTCTGAAAAAATATTTGGGCTTCTAGCTGTGTGTGGGACTTGTTCTATTATTTCATCTATACTGACCTCCATCAGGTTTCAAATTGAATATAATATTTTTCTGCATCTAGCTCTGAAAAAATATTTGGGCTTCTAGTAGTGTGTGGGACTTGTTCTATTAGTCCATCTATACTGACCTCCATCAGGTTGCAAATTGAATATAATTTTTTTCTGCATCTAGCTCTGAAAAAATATTTGGAATTCTAGCAGTGTGTGGGACTTGTTCTATTAGTCCATCTATACTGACCTCCATCAGGTTGCAAATTGAATATAATTTTTTTCTGCATCTAGCTCTGAAAAAATATTTGGCCTTCTAGCAGTGTGTGGGACTTGTTCTATTAGTCCATCCATACTGACCTCCATCAGGTTTCAAATTGAATATAATATTTTTGCTGCATCTAGCTATGAAATAATATTTGGGCTTCTAGCTGTGTGTGGGACTTGTTCTATTAGTCCATCTATACTGACCTCCATCAGGTTGCAAATTGAATATAATATTTTTCTGCATCTAGCTCTGAAAAAATATTTGGGCTTCTAGCAGTGTGTGGGACTTGTTCTATTAGTCCATCTATACTGACCTCCATCAGGTTGCAAATTGAATATAATTTTTTTCTGCATCTAGCTCTGAAAAAATATTTGGCCTTCCAGCAGTGCGTGGGACTTGTTCTATTAGTCCATCTATACTGACCTCCATCAGGTTGCAAATTGAATATAATTTTTTTCTGCATCTAGCTCTGAAAAAATATTTGGCCTTCTAGCAGTGTGTGGGACTTGTTCTATTAGTCCATCTATACTGACCTCCATCAGGTTGCAAATTGAATATAATTTTTTTCTGCATCTAACTCTGAAAAAATATTTGGCCTTCTAGCAGTGTGTAGGACTTGTTCTATTAGTCCATCTATACTGACCTCCATCAGGTTGCAAACTGAATATAATTTTTTTCTGCATCTACCTCTGAAAAAATATTTGGGCTTCTAGCAGTGTGTGGGACTTGTTCTATTAGTCCATCTATACTGACCTCCATCAGGTTGCAAATTGAATATAATATTTTTCTGCATCTAGCTCTGAAAAAAGATTTCGGCTTCTAGATGTGTGTGGGACTTGTTCTATTAGTCCATCTATACTGACCTCCATCAGGTTGCAAATTGAATATAATTTTTTTCTGCATCTAGCTCTGAAAAAATATTTGGCCTTCTAGCAGTGTGTGGGACTTGTTCTATTAGTCCATCTATACTGACCTCCATCAGGTTGCAAATTGAATATAATTTTTTTCTGCATCTAGCTCTGAAAAAATATTTGGAATTCTAGCAGTGTGTGGGACTTGTTCTATTAGTCCATCTATACTGACCTCCATCAGGTTGCAAATTGAATATAATTTTTTTCTGCATCTAGCTCTGAAAAAATATTTGGCCTTCTAGCAGTGTGTGGGACTTGTTCTATTAGTCCATCCATACTGACCTCCATCAGGTTTCAAATTGAATATAATATTTTTGCTGCATCTAGCTATGAAATAATATTTGGGCTTCTAGCTGTGTGTGGGACTTGTTCTATTAGTCCATCTATACTGACCTCCATCAGGTTGCAAATTGAATATAATATTTTTCTGCATCTAGCTCTGAAAAAATATTTGGGCTTCTAGCAGTGTGTGGGACTTGTTCTATTAGTCCATCTATACTGACCTCCATCAGGTTGCAAATTGAATATAATTTTTTTCTGCATCTAGCTCTGAAAAAATATTTGGCCTTCCAGCAGTGCGTGGGACTTGTTCTATTAGTCCATCTATACTGACCTCCATCAGGTTGCAAATTGAATATAATTTTTTTCTGCATCTAGCTCTGAAAAAATATTTGGCCTTCTAGCAGTGTGTGGGACTTGTTCTATTAGTCCATCTATACTGACCTCCATCAGGTTGCAAATTGAATATAATTTTTTTCTGCATCTAACTCTGAAAAAATATTTGGCCTTCTAGCAGTGTGTAGGACTTGTTCTATTAGTCCATCTATACTGACCTCCATCAGGTTGCAAACTGAATATAATTTTTTTCTGCATCTACCTCTGAAAAAATATTTGGGCTTCTAGCAGTGTGTGGGACTTGTTCTATTAGTCCATCTATACTGACCTCCATCAGGTTGCAAATTGAATATAATATTTTTCTGCATCTAGCTCTGAAAAAAGATTTCGGCTTCTAGATGTGTGTGGGACTTGTTCTATTAGTCCATCTATACTGACCTCCATCAGGTTGCAAATTGAATATAATTTTTTTCTGCATCTAGCTCTGAAAAAATATTTGGCCTTCTAGCAGTGTGTGGGACTTGTTCTATTAGTCCATCTATACTGACCTCCATCAGGTTGCAAATTGAATATAATTTTTTTCTGCATCTAGCTCTGAAAAAATATTTGGCCTTCTAGCAGTGTGTGGGACTTGTTCTATTAGTCCATCCATACTGACCTCCATCAGGTTTCAAATTGAATATAATATTTTTGCTGCATGTAGCTATGAAATAATATTTGGGCTTCTAGCTGTGTGTGGGACTTGTTCTATTAGTCCATCTATACTGACCTCCATCAGGTTGCAAATTGAATATAATATTTTTCTGCATCTAGCTCTGAAAAAATATTTGGGCTTTAGCAGTGTGTGGGACTTGTTCTATTAGTCCATCTATACTGACCTCCATCAGGTTGCAAATTGAATATAATTTTTTTCTGCATCTAGCTCTGAAAAAATATTTGGCCTTCCAGCAGTGCGTGGGACTTGTTCTATTAGTCCATCTATACTGACCTCCATCAGGTTGCAAATTGAATATAATTTTTTTCTGCATCTAGCTCTGAAAAAATATTTGGCCTTCTAGCAGTGTGTGGGACTTGTTCTATTAGTCCATCTATACTGACCTCCATCAGGTTGCAAATTGAATATAATTTTTTTCTGCATCTAACTCTGAAAAAATATTTGGCCTTCTAGCAGTGTGTAGGACTTGTTCTATTAGTCCATCTATACTGACCTCCATCAGGTTGCAAACTGAATATAATTTTTTTCTGCATCTACCTCTGAAAAAATATTTGGGCTTCTAGCAGTGTGTGGGACTTGTTCTATTAGTCCATCTATACTGACCTCCATCAGGTTGCAAATTGAATATAATATTTTTCTGCATCTAGCTCTGAAAAAAGATTTCGGCTTCTAGATGTGTGTGGGACTTGTTCTATTAGTCCATCTATACTGACCTCCATCAGGTTGCAAATTGAATATAATTTTTTTCTGCATCTAGCTCTGAAAAAATATTTGGCCTTCTAGCAGTGTGTGGGACTTGTTCTATTAGTCCATCTATACTTACCTCCATCAGGTTGCAAATTGAATATAATTTTTTTTCTGCATCTAGCTCTGAAAAAATATTTGGCCTTCTAGCAGTGTGTGGGACTTGTTCTATTAGTCCATCTATACTGACCTCCATCAGGTTGCAAATTGAATATAATTTTTTTCTGCACCTAGCTCTGAAAAAATATTTGGCTTTCTAGCAGTGTGTGGGACTTGTTATATTAGTCCATCTATACTGACATCCATCAGGTTGCAAATTGAATATAATTTTTTTCTGCATCCAGCTCTGAAAAAATAATTGGCCTATTAGCAGTGTGTGGGACTTGTTCTATTAGTCCATCTATACTGACCTCCATCAGGTTGCAAATTGAATATAATATTTTTCTGCATCTAGCCCTGAAAAATATTTCGGCTTCTAGCTGTGTGTGGGACTTGTTCTATTAGTCCATCTATACTGACCTCCATCAGGTTGCAAATTGAATATAATTTTTTTCTGCATCTAGCTCTGAAAAAATATTTGGCCTTCTAGCAGTGTGTGGGACTTGTTCTATTATTCCATCTATACTGACCTCCATCAGGTTGCAAATTGAACATAATTTTTTTCTGCATCTAGCTCTGAAGAAATTTTTGGCCTTCTAGCAGTGTGTAGGACTTGTTCTATTAGTCCATCTATACTGACCTCCATCAGGTTGCAAACTGAATATAATTTTTTTCTGCATCTACCTCTGAAAAAATATTTGGGCTTCTAGCAGTGTATGGGACTTGTTCTATTAGTCCATCTATACTGACCCCCATCAGGTTGCAAATTAAATATAATTTTTTTCTGCACCTAGCTCTGAAAAAATATTTGGCTTTCTAGCAGTGTGTGGGACTTGTTCTATTAGTCCATCTATACTGACCTCCATCAGGTTGCAAATTGAATATAATATTTTTCTGCATCTAGCTCTCAAAAATATTTCGGCTTCTAGCTGTGTGTGGGACTTGTTCTATTAGTCCATCTATACTGACCTCCATCAGGTTGCAAATTGAATATAATTTTTTTCTGCATCTAGCTCTGAAAAAATATTTGGCCTTCTAGCAGTGTGTGGGACTTGTTCTATTAGTCCATCTATACTGACCTCCATCAGGTTGCAAGCTGAATATAATTTTTTTCTCCATCTACCTATGAAAAAATATTTGGCCTTCTAGCAGTGTGTGGGACTTGTTCTATTAGTCCATCTATACTGACGTCCATCAGGTTGCAAATTGAATATAATTTTTTTCTGCATCTAGCTCTGAAAAAATATTTGGCCTTCTAGCAGTGTGTAGGACTTGTTCTATTAGTCCATCTATACTGACCTCCATCAGGTTGCAAACTGAATATAATTTTTTTCTGCATCTACCTCTGAAAAAATATTTGGGCTTCTAGCAGTGTGTGGGACTTGTTCTATTAGTCCATCTATACTGACCTCCATCAGGTTGCAAATTGAATATAATTTTTTTCTGCACCTAGCTCTGAAAAAATATTTGGCTTTCTAGCAGTGTGTGGGACTTGTTCTATTAGTCCATCTATACTGACCTCCATCAGGTTGCAAACTGAATATAATTTTTTTCTGCATCTACCTCTGAAAAAATATTTGGGCTTCTAGCAGTGTGTGGGACTTGTTATATTAGTCCATCTATACTGACATCCATCAGGTTGCAAATTGAATATAATTTTTTTCTGCATCTAGCTCTGAAAAAATAATTGGCCTATTAGCAGTGTGTGGGACTTGTTCTATTAGTCCATCTATACTGACCTCCATCAGGTTGCAAATTGAATATAATATTTTTCTGCATCTAGCTCTCAAAAAATATTTAGGCTTCTAGCTGTGTGTGGGACTTGTTCTATTAGTCCATCTATACTGACCTCCATCAGGTTGCAAATTGAATATAATTTTTTTCTGCATCTAGCTCTGAAAAAATATTTGGCCTTCTAGCAGTATGTGGGACTTGTTCTATTAGTCCATCTATACTGACCTCCATCAGGTTGCAAGCTGAATATAATTTTTTTCTGCATCTACCTATGAAAAAATATTTGGGCTTCTGGCAGTGTGTGGGACTTGTTCTATTAGTCCATCTGTACTGACCTCCATCAGGTTGCAAATTGAATATAATTTTTTCTGCATCTAGCTCTGAAAAAATATTTGGCCTTCTAGCAGTGTGTGGGACTTGTTCTATTAGTCCATCTATACTGACCTCCATCAGGTTACAAATAGAATATAATATCTTTCTGCATCTAGCTCTGAAAAAATATTTGGGCTTCTAGCTGTGTGTGGGACTTGTTCTATTTGTTCATCTATACTGACCTCCATCAGGTTTCAAATTGAATATAATATTTTTCTGCATCTAGCTCTGAAAAAATATTTTTGCTTCTAGTAGTGTGTGGGACTTGTTCTATTAGTCCATCTATACTGACCTCCATCAGGTTGCAAATTGAATATAATTTTTTTCTGCATCTAGCTCTGAAAAAATATTTGGCCTTCTAGCAGTGTGTGCGACATGTTCTATTAGTCCATCTATACTGACCTCCATCAGGTTGCAAATTGAATATAATTTTTTTCTGCATCTAGCTCTGAAAAAATATTTGGCCTTCTAGCAGTGTGTGGGACTTGTTCTATTAGTCCATCTATACTGACCTCTATCAGGTTGCAAATTGAATATAATTTTTTTCTGCACCTAGCTCTGAAAAAATATTTGGATTTCTAGCAGTGTGTGGGACTTGTTCTATTAGTCCATCTATACTGACCTCCATCAGGTTGCAAACTGAATATAATTTTTTTCTGCAACTACCTCTGAAAAAATATTTGGGCTTCTAGCAGTGTGTGGGACTTGTTCTATTAGTCCATCTATACTGACCTCCATCAGGTTGCAAATTGAATATAATTTTTTTCTGCATCTAGCTCTGAAAAAATATTTGGCCTTCTAGCAGTGTGTGGGACTTGTTCTATTAGTCCATCTATACTGACCTCCATCAGGTTGCAAATTGAATATAATATCTTTCTGCATCTAGCTCTGAAAAAATATATGGGCTTCTAGCTGTGTGTGGGACTTGTTCTATTAGTCCATCTATACTGACCTCCATCAGGTTGCAAATTGAATATAATATTTTTCTGCATCTAGATCTGAAAAAATATTTGGGCTTCTAGCAGTGTGTGGGACTTGTTCTATTAGTCCATCTATACTGACCTACATCAGGTTGCAAATTGAATATAATTTTTTTCTGCATCTAGCTCTGAAAAAATATTTGGCCTTCTAGCAGTGTGTGGGACTTGTTCTATTAGTCCATCTATACTGACCTCCATCAGGTTGCAAATTGAATATAATTGTTTTCTGCATCTAGCTCTGAAAAAACATTTGGCCTTCTAGCAGTGTGTGGGACTTGTTCTATTAGTCCATCTATACTGACCTCCATCAGGTTGCAAATTGAATATAATATTTTTCTGCATCTAGCTCTGAAAAAATATTTGGGCTTCTAGCTGTGTGTGGGACTTGTTCTATTAGTCCATCTATACTGACCTCCATCAGGTTGCAAATTGAATATAATTTTTTTCTGCATCTAGCTCTGAAAAAATATTTGGCCTTCTAGCAGTGTTTGGGACTTGTTCTATTAGTCCATCTATACTGACCTCCATCAGGTTGCAAACTGAATATAATTTTTTTCTGCATCTACCTCTGAAAAAATATTTGGGCTTCTAGCAGTGTGTGGGACTTGTTCTATTAGTCCATCTATACTGACCTCCATCAGGTTGCAAATTGAATATAATTTTTTTCTGCATCTAGCTCTGAAAAACTATTTGGCCTTCTAGCAGTGTGTGGGACTTGTTCTATTAGTCCATCCATACTGACCTCCATCAGGTTGCAAATTGAATATAATATTTTTCTGCATCTAGCTCTGAAAAAATATTTGGGCTTCTAGCTGTGTGTGGGACTTGTTCTATTAGTCCATCTATACTGACCTCCATCAGGTTGCAAATTGAATATAAAATTTTTCTGCATCTAGCTCTGAAAAAATATTTGGGCTTCTAGCAGTGTGTGGGACTTGTTCTATTACTCCATCTATACTGTCCTCCATCAGGTTACAAATTGAATATAATTTTTTTCTGCATCTAGCTCTGAAAAAATATTTGGCCTTCTAGCAGTGTGTTGGACTTGTTCTATTAGTCCATCTCTACTGACCTCCATCAGGTTGCAAATTGAATATAATTTTTTTCTGCATCTAGCTCTGAAAAAATATTTGGCCTTTTAGCAGTGTGTGGGACTTGTTCTATTAGTCCATCTATACTGACCTCCATCAGGTTGCAAATTGAATATAATTTTTTTCGACATCTAGCTCTGAAAAAATATTTGGCCTTCTAGCAGTGTGTAGGACTTGTTCTATTAGTCCATCTATACTGACCTCCATCAGGTTGCAAACTGAATATAATTTTTTTCTGCATCTACCTCTGAAAAAATATTTGGGCTTCTAGCAGTGTGTGTGACTTGTTCTATTAGTCCATCTATACTGACCTCCATCAGGTTGCAAATTGAATATAATATTTTTCTGCATCTAGCTCTGAAAAAATATTTGGGCTTCTAGCTGTGCGTGGGACTTGTTCTATTAGTCCATCTATACTGACCTCCATCAGGTTGCAAATTGAATATAATATTTTTCTTCATCTAGCTCTGAAAAAATATTTGGCCTTCTAGCACTGTGTGGGACTTGTTCTATTAGTCCATCTATACTTACCTCCATCAGGTTGCAAATTGAATATAATTTTTTTCTGCATATAGCTCTGAAAAAATATTTGGGCTTCTAGCATTGTGTGGGACTTGTTCTATTATTCCATCTATACTGACCTCCATCAGGTTGCAAATTGAATATAATATTTTTCTGCATCTAGCTCTGAAAAAATATTTGGGCTTCTAGCTGTGTGTGGGACTTGTTCTATTAGTCCATCTATACTGACCTCCATCAGGTTGCAAATTGAATATAATTTTTTTCGGCATCTAGCTCTGAAAGAATATTTGGCCTTCTAGCAGTGTGTGGGACTTGTTCTATTAGTCCATCTATACTGACCTCCATCAGGTTGCAAACTGAATATAATTTTTTTCTGCATCTACCTCTGAAAAAATATTTGGGCTTCTAGCAGTGTGTGGGACTTGTTCTATTAGTCCATCTATACTGACATCCATCAGGTTGCAAATTGAATATAATTTTTTTCTGCATCTAGCTCTGAAAAAATAATTGGCCTATTAGCAGTGTGTGGGACTTGTTCTATTAGTCCATCTATACTGACCTCCATCAGGTTGCAAATTGAATATAATATTTTTCTGCATCTAGCTCTCAAAAAATATTTCGGCTTCTAGCTTTGTGTGGGACTTGTTCTATTAGTCCATCTATACTGACCTCCATCAGGTTGCAAATTGAATATAATTTTTTTCTGCATCTAGCTCTGAAAAAATATTTGGCCTTCTAGCAGTATGTGGGACTTGTTCTATTAGTCCATCTATACTGACCTCCATCAGGTTGCAAGCTGAATATAATTTTTTTCTGCATCTACCTATGAAAAAATATTTGGGCTTCTGGCAGTGTGTGGGACTTGTTCTATTAGTCCATCTATACTGACCTCCATCAGGTTGCAAATTGAATATAATTTTTTCTGCATCTAGCTCTGAAAAAATATTTGGCCTTCTAGCAGTGTGTGGGACTTGTTCTATTAGTCCATCTATACTGACCTCCATCAGGTTACAAATAGAATATAATATCTTTCTGCATCTAGCTCTGAAAAAATATTTGGGCTTCTAGCTGTGTGTGGGACTTGTTCTATTTGTTCATCTATATTGACCTCCATCAGGTTTCAAATTGAATATAATATTTTTCTGCATCTAGCTCTGAAAAAATATTTTTGCTTCTAGTAGTGTGTGGGACTTGTTCTATTAGTCCATCTATACTGACCTCCATCAGGTTGCAAATTGAATATAATTTTTTTCTGCATCTAGCTCTGAAAAAATATTTGGCCTTCTAGCAGTGTGTGGGACTTGTTCTATTAGTCCATCTATACTGACCTCCATCAGGTTGCAAATTGAATATAATTTTTTTCTGCATCTAGCTCTGAAAAAATATTTGGCCTTCTAGCAGTGTGTGGGACTTGTTCTATTAGTCCATCTATACTGACCTCTATCAGGTTGCAAATTGAATATAATTTTTTTCTGCACCTAGCTCTGAAAAAATATTTGGATTTCCAGCAGTGTGTGGGACTTGTTCTATTAGTCCATCTATACTGACCTCCATCAGGTTGCAAACTGAATATATTTTTTTTTTGCAACTACCTCTGAAAAAATATTTGGGCTTCTAGCAGTGTGTGGGACTTGTTCTATCAGTCCATCTATACTGACCTCCATCAGGTTGCAAATTGAATATAATTTTTTTCTGCATCTAGCTCTGAAAAAATATTTGGCCTTCTAGCAGTGTGTGGGACTTGTTCTATTAGTCCATCTATACTGACCTCCATCAGGTTGCAAATTGAATATAATATCTTTCTGCATCTAGCTCTGAAAAAATATATGGGCTTCTAGCTGTGTGTGGGACTTGTTCTATTAGTCCATCTATACTGACCTCCATCAGGATGCAAATTGAATATAATATTTTTCTGCATCTAGATCTGAAAAAATATTTGGGCTTCTAGCAGAGTGTGGGACTTGTTCTATTAGTCCATCTATACTGACCTACATCAGGTTGCAAATTGAATATAATTTTTTTCTGCATCTAGCTCTGAAAAAATATTTGGCCTTCTAGCAGTGTGTGGGACTTGTTCTATTAGTCCATCTATTCTGACCTCCATCAGGTTGCAAATTGAATATAATTTTTTTCTGCATCTAGCTCTGAAAAAACATTTGGCCTTCTAGCAGTGTGTGGGACTTGTTCTATTAGTCCATCTATACTGACCTCCATCAGGTTGCAAATTGAATATAATATTTTTCTGCATCTAGCTCTGAAAAAATATTTGGGCTTCTAGCTGTGTGTGGGACTTGTTCTATTAGTCCATCTATACTGACCTCCATCAGGTTGCAAATTGAATATAATTTTTTTCTGCATCTAGCTCTGAAAAAATATTTGGCCTTCTAGCAGTGTGTAGGACTTGTTCTATTAGTCCATCTATACTGACCTCCATCAGGTTGCAAACTGAATATAATTTTTTTCTGCATCTACCTCTGAAAAAATATTTGGGCTTCTAGCAGTGTGTGGGACTTGTTCTATTAGTCCATCTATACTGACCTCCATCAGGTTGCAAATTGAATATAATTTTTTTCTGCACCTAGCTCTGAAAAAATATTTGGCTTTCTAGCAGTGTGTGGGACTTGTTCTATTAGTCCATCTATACTGACCTCCATCAGGTTGCAAACTGAATATAATTTTTTTCTGCATCTACCTCTGAAAAAATATTTGGGCTTCTAGCAGTGTGTGGGACTTGTTATATTAGTCCATCTATACTGACATCCATCAGGTTGCAAATTGAATATAATTTTTTTCTGCATCTAGCTCTGAAAAAATAATTGGCCTATTAGCAGTGTGTGGGACTTGTTCTATTAGTCCATCTATACTGACCTCCATCAGGTTGCAAATTGAATATAATATTTTTCTGCATCTAGCTCTCAAAAAATATTTAGGCTTCTAGCTGTGTGTGGGACTTGTTCTATTAGTCCATCTATACTGACCTCCATCAGGTTGCAAGCTGAATATAATTTTTTTCTGCATCTACCTATGAAAAAATATTTGGGCTTCTGGCAGTGTGTGGGACTTGTTCTATTAGTCCATCTATACTGACCTCCATCAGGTTGCAAATTGAATATAATTTTTTCTGCATCTAGCTCTGAAAAAATATTTGGCCTTCTAGCAGTGTGTGGGACTTGTTCTATTAGTCCATCTATACTGACCTCCATCAGGTTACAAATAGAATATAATATCTTTCTGCATCTAGCTCTGAAAAAATATTTGGGCTTCTAGCTGTGTGTGGGACTTGTTCTATTTGTTCATCTATACTGACCTCCATCAGGTTTCAAATTGAATATAATATTTTTCTGCATCTAGCTCTGAAAAAATATTTTTGCTTCTAGTAGTGTGTGGGACTTGTTCTATTAGTCCATCTATACTGACCTCCATCAGGTTGCAAATTGAATATAATTTTTTTCTGCATCTAGCTCTGAAAAAATATTTGGCCTTCTAGCAGTGTGTGCGACATGTTCTATTAGTCCATCTATACTGACCTCCATCAGGTTGCAAATTGAATATAATTTTTTTCTGCATCTAGCTCTGAAAAAATATTTGGCCTTCTAGCAGTGTGTGGGACTTGTTCTATTAGTCCATCTATACTGACCTCTATCAGGTTGCAAATTGAATATAATTTTTTTCTGCACCTAGCTCTGAAAAAATATTTGGATTTCTAGCAGTGTGTGGGACTTGTTCTATTAGTCCATCTATACTGACCTCCATCAGGTTGCAAACTGAATATAATTTTTTTCTGCAACTACCTCTGAAAAAATATTTGGGCTTCTAGCAGTGTGTGGGACTTGTTCTATCAGTCCATCTATACTGACCTCCATCAGGTTGCAAATTGAATATAATTTTTTTCTGCATCTAGCTCTGAAAAAATATTTGGCCTTCTAGCAGTGTGTGGGACTTGTTCTATTAGTCCATCTATACTGACCTCCATCAGGTTGCAAATTGAATATAATATCTTTCTGCATCTAGCTCTGAAAAAATATATGGGCTTCTAGCTGTGTGTGGGACTTGTTCTATTAGTCCATCTATACTGACCTCCATCAGGTTGCAAATTGAATATAATATTTTTCTGCATCTAGATCTGAAAAAATATTTGGGCTTCTAGCAGTGTGTGGGACTTGTTCTATTAGTCCATCTATACTGACCTACATCAGGTTGCAAATTGAATATAATTTTTTTCTGCATCTAGCTCTGAAAAAATATTTGGCCTTCTAGCAGTGTGTGGGACTTGTTCTATTAGTCCATCTATACTGACCTCCATCAGGTTGCAAATTGAATATAATTTTTTTCTGCATCTAGCTCTGAAAAAACATTTGGCCTTCTAGCAGTGTGTGGGACTTGTTCTATTAGTCCATCTATACTGACCTCCATCAGGTTGCAAATTGAATATAATATTTTTCTGCATCTAGCTCTGAAAAAATATTTGGGCTTCTAGCTGTGTGTGGGACTTGTTCTATTAGTCCATCTATACTGACCTCCATCAGGTTGCAAATTGAATATAATTTTTTTCTGCATCTAGCTCTGAAAAAATATTTGGCCTTCTAGCAGTGTTTGGGACTTGTTCTATTAGTCCATCTATACTGACCTCCATCAGGTTGCAAACTGAATATAATTTTTTTCTGCATCTACCTCTGAAAAAATATTTGGGCTTCTAGCAGTGTGTGGGACTTGTTCTATTAGTCCATCTATACTGACCTCCATCAGGTTGCAAATTGAATATAATTTTTTTCTGCATCTAGCTCTGAAAAACTATTTGGCCTTCTAGCAGTGTGTGGGACTTGTTCTATTAGTCCATCCATACTGACCTCCATCAGGTTGCAAATTGAATATAATATTTTTCTGCATCTAGCTCTGAAAAAATATTTGGGCTTCTAGCTGTGTGTGGGACTTGTTCTATTAGTCCATCTATACTGACCTCCATCAGGTTGCAAATTGAATATAAAATTTTTCTGCATCTAGCTCTGAAAAAATATTTGGGCTTCTAGCAGTGTGTGGGACTTGTTCTATTACTCCATCTATACTGACCTCCATCAGGTTACAAATTGAATATAATTTTTTTCTGCATCTAGCTCTGAAAAAATATTTGGCCTTCTAGCAGTGTGTTGGACTTGTTCTATTAGTCCATCTCTACTGACCTCCATCAGGTTGCAAATTGAATATAATTTTTTTCTGCATCTAGCTCTGAAAAAATATTTGGCCTTTTAGCAGTGTGTGGGACTTGTTCTATTAGTCCATCTATACTGACCTCCATCAGGTTGCAAATTGAATATAATTTTTTTCGACATCTAGCTCTGAAAAAATATTTGGCCTTCTAGCAGTGTGTAGGACTTGTTCTATTAGTCCATCTATACTGACCTCCATCAGGTTGCAAACTGAATATAATTTTTTTCTGCATCTACCTCTGAAAAAATATTTGGGCTTCTAGCAGTGTGTGTGACTTGTTCTATTAGTCCATCTATACTGACCTCCATCAGGTTGCAAATTGAATATAATATTTTTCTGCATCTAGCTCTGAAAAAATATTTGGGCTTCTAGCTGTGCGTGGGACTTGTTCTATTAGTCCATCTATACTGACCTCCATCAGGTTGCAAATTGAATATAATATTTTTCTTCATCTAGCTCTGAAAAAATATTTGGCCTTCTAGCACTGTGTGGGACTTGTTCTATTAGTCCATCTATACTTACCTCCATCAGGTTGCAAATTGAATATAATTTTTTTCTGCATATAGCTCTGAAAAAATATTTGGGCTTCTAGCATTGTGTGGGACTTGTTCTATTATTCCATCTATACTGACCTCCATCAGGTTGCAAATTGAATATAATATTTTTCTGCATCTAGCTCTGAAAAAATATTTGGGCTTCTAGCTGTGTGTGGGACTTGTTCTATTAGTCCATCTATACTGACCTCCATCAGGTTGCAAATTGAATATAATTTTTTTCGGCATCTAGCTCTGAAAAAATATTTGGCCTTCTAGCAGTGTTTGGGACTTGTTCTATTAGTCCATCTATACTGACCTCCATCAGGTTGCAAACTGAATATAATTTTTTTCTGCATCTACCTCTGAAAAAATATTTGGGCTTCTAGCAGTGTGTGGGACTTGTTCTATTAATCCATCAATACTGACATCCATCAGGTTGCAAATTGAATATAATTTTTTTCTGCATCTAGCTCTGAAAAAATAATTGGCCTATTAGCAGTGTGTGGGACTTGTTCTATTAGTCCATCAATACTGACATCCATCAGGTTGCAAATTGAATATAATATTTTTCTGCATCTAGCTCTCAAAAAATATTTCGGCTTCTAGCTTTGTGTGGGACTTGTTCTATTAGTCCATCTATACTGACCTCCATCAGGTTGCAAATTGAATATAATTTTTTTCTGCATCTAGCTCTGAAAAAATATTTGGCCTTCTAGCAGTATGTGGGACTTGTTCTATTAGTCCATCTATACTGACCTCCATCAGGTTGCAAGCTGAATATAATTTTTTTCTGCATCTACCTATGAAAAAATATTTGGGCTTCTGGCAGTGTGTGGGACTTGTTCTATTAGTCCATCTATACTGACCTCCATCAGGTTGCAAATTGAATATAATTTTTTCTGCATCTAGCTCTGAAAAAATATTTGGCCTTCTAGCAGTGAGTGGGACTTGTTCTATTAGTCCATCTATACTGACCTCCATCAGGTTACAAATAGAATATAATATCTTTCTGCATCTAGCTCTGAAAAAATATTTGGGCTTCTAGCTGTGTGTGGGACTTGTTCTATTTGTTCATCTATACTGACCTCCATCAGGTTTCAAATTGAATATAATATTTTTCTGCATCTAGCTCTGAAAAAATATTTTTGCTTCTAGTAGTGTGTGGGACTTGTTCTATTAGTCCATCTATACTGACCTCCATCAGGTTGCAAATTGAATATAATTTTTTTCTGCATCTAGCTCTGAAAAAATATTTGGCCTTCTAGCAGTGTGTGGGACTTGTTCTATTAGTCCATCTATACTGACCTCCATCAGGTTGCAAATTGAATATAATTTTTTTCTGCATCTAGCTCTGAAAAAATATTTGGCCTTCTAGCAGTGTGTGGGACTTGTTCTATTAGTCCATCTATACTGACCTCTATCAGGTTGCAAATTGAATATAATTTTTTTCTGCACCTAGCTCTGAAAAAATATTTGGATTTCTAGCAGTGTGTGGGACTTGTTCTATTAGTCCATCTATACTGACCTCCATCAGGTTGCAAACTGAATATATTTTTTTTTTGCAACTACCTCTGAAAAAATATTTGGGCTTCTAGCAGTGTGTGGGACTTGTTCTATCAGTCCATCTATACTGACCTCCATCAGGTTGCAAATTGAATATAATTTTTTTCTGCATCTAGCTCTGAAAAAATATTTGGCCTTCTAGCAGTGTGTGGGACTTGTTCTATTAGTCCATCTATACTGACCTCCATCAGGTTGCAAATTGAATATAATATCTTTCTGCATCTAGCTCTGAAAAAATATATGGGCTTCTAGCTGTGTGTGGGACTTGTTCTATTAGTCCATCTATACTGACCTCCATCAGGTTGCAAATTGAATATAATATTTTTCTGCATCTAGATCTGAAAAAATATTTGGGCTTCTAGCAGAGTGTGGGACTTGTTCTATTAGTCCATCTATACTGACCTACATCAGGTTGCAAATTGAATATAATTTTTTTCTGCATCTAGCTCTGAAAAAATATTTGGCCTTCTAGCAGTGTGTGGGACTTGTTCTATTAGTCCATCTATTCTGACCTCCATCAGGTTGCAAATTGAATATAATTTTTTTCTGTATCTAGCTCTGAAAAAACATTTGGCCTTCTAGCAGTGTGTGGGACTTGTTCTATTAGTCCATCTATACTGACCTCCATCAGGTTGCAAATTGAATATAATATTTTTCTGCATCTAGCTCTGAAAAAATATTTGGGCTTCTAGCTGTGTGTGGGACTTGTTCTATTAGTCCATCTATACTGACCTCCATCAGGTTGCAAATTGAATATAATTTTTTTCTGCATCTAGCTCTGAAAAAATATTTGGCCTTCTAGCAGTGTTTGGGACTTGTTCTATTAGTCCATCTATACTGACCTCCATCAGATTGCAAACTGAATATAATTTTTTTCTGCATCTACCTCTGAAAAAATATTTGGGCTTCTAGCAGTGTGTGGGACTTGTTCTATTAGTCCATCTATACTGACCTCCATCAGGTTGCAAATTGAATATAATTTTTTTCTGCATCTAGCTCTGAAAAACTATTTGGCCTTCTAGCAGTGTGTGGGACTTGTTCTATTAGTCCATCCATACTGACCTCCATCAGGTTGCAAATTGAATATAATATTTTTCTGCATCTAGCTCTGAAAAAATATTTGGGCTTCTAGCTGTGTGTGGGACTCGTTCTATTAGTCCATCTATACTGACCTCCATCAGGTTGCAAATTGAATATAATATTTTTCTGCATCTAGCTCTGAAAAAATATTTGGGCTTCTTGCAGTGTGTGGGACTTGTTCTATTACTCCATCTATACTGACCTCCATCAGGTTACAAATTGAATATAATTTTTTTCTACATCTAGCTCTGAAAAAATATTTGGCCTTCTAGCAGTGTGTTGGACTTGTTCTATTAGTCCATCTATACTGACCTCCATCAGGTTGCAAATTGAATATAATTTTTTTCTGCATCTAGCTCTGAAAAAATATTTGGCCTTCTAGCAGTGTGTGGGACTTGTTCTATTAGTCCATCTATACTGACCTCCATCAGGTTGCAAATTAAATATAATTTTTTTCGGCATCTAGCTCTGAAAAAATATTTGGCCTTCTAGCAGTGTGTAGGACTTGTTCTATTAGTCCATCTATACTGACCTCCATCAGGTTGCAAACTGAATATAATTTTTTTCTGCATCTACCTCTGAAAAAATATTTGGGCTTCTAGCAATGTGTGTGACTTGTTCTATTAGTCCATCTATACTGACCTCCATCAGGTTGCAAATTGAATATAATATTTTTCTGCATCTATCTCTGAAAAAATATTTGGGCTTCTAGCTGTGCGTGGGACTTGTTCTATTAATCCATCTATACTGACCTCCATCAGGTTGCAAATTGAATATAATATTTTTCTTCATCTAGCTCTGAAAAAATATTTGGCCTTCTAGCACTGTGTGGGACTTGTTCTATTAGTCCATCTATACTTACCTCCATCAGGTTGCAAATTGAATATAATTTTTTTCTGCATATAGCTCTGAAAAAATATTTGGGCTTCTAGCAGTGTGTGGGACTTGTTCTATTATTCCATCTATACTGACCTCCATCAGGTTGCAAATTGAATATAATATTTTTCTGCATCTAGCTCTGAAAAAATATTAGGGCTTCTAGCTGTGTGTGGGACTTGTTCTATTAGTCCATCTATACTGACCTCCATCAGGTTGCAAATTGAATATAATTTTTTTCGGCATCTAGCTCTGAAAAAATATTTGGCCTTCTAGCAGTGTGTGGGACTTGTTCTATTAGTCCATCTATACTGACCTCCATCAGGTTGCAAACTGAATATAATTTTTTTCTGCATCTACCTCTGAAAAAATATTTGGGCTTCTAGCTGTGTGTGGGACTTGTTCTATTAGTCCATCTATACTGACCTCCATCAGGTTGCAAATTGAATATAATTTTTTTCTGCATCTAGCTCTGAAAAAATATTTGGCCTTCTAGCAGTGTGTGGGACTTGTTCTATTAGTCCATCTATACTTACCTCCATCAGGTTGCAAATTGAATATAATTTTTTTCTGCATCTAGCTCTGAAAAAATATTTGGCCTTCTAGCAGTGTGTGGGACTTGTTCTATTAGTCCATCTATACTGACCTCCATCAGGTTGCAAATTGAATGTAATTTTTTTCTTCACCTAGCTCTGAAAAAATATTTGGCTTTCTAGCAGTGTGTGGGACTTGTTCTATTAGTCCATCTATACTGACCTCCATCAGGTTGCAAACTGAATATAATTTTTTTCTGCATCTACCTCTGGAAAAATATTTGGGCTTCTAGCAGTGTGTGGGACTTGTTCTATTAGTCCATCTATACTGACCTCCATCAGGTTGCAAATTGAATATAATATTTTTCTGCATCTAGCTCTGAAAAAATATTTGGGCTTCTAGCAGTGTGTGGGACTTGTTCTATTAGTCCATCTATACTGACCTCCATCAGATTGCAATTTGAATATAATATTTTTCTGCATCTAGCTCTGAAAAAATATTTGGGCTTCTAGCTGTGTGTGGGACTTGTTCTATTAGTCCATCTATATTGACCTCCATCAGGTTGCAAATTGAATATAATTTTTTTCTGCATCTAGCTCTGAAAAAATATTTGGCCTTCTAGCAGTGTGTGGGACTTGTTCTATTAGTCCATCTTTACTGACCTCCATCAGGTTGCAAACTGAATATAATTTTTTTCTGCATCTACCTCTGAAAAAATATTTGGGCTTCTAGCAGTGTGTGGGACTTGTTCTATTAGTCCATCTATACTGACCTCCATCAGGTTGCAGATTGAATATAATATTTTTCTGCATCTAGCTCTGAAAAAATATTTGGGCTTCTAGCTGTGTGTGGGACTTGTTCTATTAGTCCATCTATACTGACCTCCATCAGGTTGCAAATTGAATATAATATTTTTCTGCATCTAGCTCTGAAAAAATATTTGGGCTTCTAGCAGTGTGTGGGACTTGTTCTATTAGTCCATCTATACTTACCTCCATCAGGTTGCAAATTGAATATAATTTTTTTCTGCATCTAGCTCTGAAAAAATATTTGGCCTTCTAGCAGTGTGTGGGACTTGTTCTATTAGTCCATCTATACTGACCTCCATCAGGTTGCAAATTGAATGTAATTTTTTTCTGCACCTAGCTCTGAAAAAATATTTGGCTTTCTAGCAGTGTGTGGGACTTGTTCTATTAGTCCATCTATACTGACCTCCATCAGGTTGCAAACTGAATATAATTTTTTTCTGCATCTACCTCTGGAAAAATATTTGGGCTTCTAGCTGTGTGTGGGACTTGTTCTATTAGTCCATCTATACTGACCTCCATCAGGTTGCAAATTGAATATAATATTTTTCTGCATCTAGCTCTGAAAAAATATTTGGGCTTCTAGCAGTGTGTGGGACTTGTTCTATTCGTCCATCTATACTGACCTCCATCAGATTGCAATTTGAATATAATTTTTTTCTGCATTTAGCTCTGAAAAAATATTTGGCCTTTTAGCAGTGTGTGGGACTTGTTCTATTAGTCCATCTATACTTACCTCCATCAGGTTGCAAATTGAATATAATTTTTTTCTGCATCTAGCTCTGAAAAAAAATTTGGCCTTTTAGCAGTGTGTGGGACTTGTTCTATTAGTCCATCTATACTGACCTCCATCAGGTTGCAAATTGAATGTAATTTTTTTCTGCACCTAGCTCTGAAAAAATATTTGGCTTTCTAGCAGTGTGTGGGACTTGTTCTATTAGTCCATCTATACTGACCTCCATCAGGTTGCAAACTGAATATAATTTTTTTCTACATCTACCTCTGAAAAAATATTTGGGCTTCTAGCAGTGTGTGGGACTTGTTCTATTAGTCCATCTATACTGACATCCATCAGGTTGCAAATTGAATATAATTTTTTTCTGCATCTAGCTCTGAAAAAATATTTGGCCTTCTAGCAGTGTGTGGGACTTGTTCTATTAGTCCATCTATACTGACCTCCATCAGGTTGCAAATTGAATATAATTTTTTTCTGCATCTAGCTCTGAAAAAATATTTAGGCTTCTAGCTGTGTGTGGGACTTGTTCTATTAGTCCATCTATACTGACCTCCATCAGGTTGCAAATTGAATATAATTTTTTTCTGCATCTAGCTCTGAAAAAATATTTGGGCTTCTAGCAGTGTGTGGGACTTGTTCTATTAGTCCATCTATACTGACCTCCATCAGGTTGCAAACTGAATATAATTTTTTTCTGCATCTACCTCTGAAAACATATTTGGGCTTCTAGCAGTGTGTGGGACTTGTTCTTTTAGTCCATCTATACTGACCTCCATCAGGTTGCAAATTGAATATCATTTTTTTCTGCATCTAGCTCTGAAAAATTATTTGGCCTTCTAGCAGTGTGTGGGACTTTTTCTATTAGTCCATCTATACTGACCTCCATCAGGTTGCAAATTGAATATAATATTTTTCTGCATCTAGCTCTGAAAAAATATTTCGGCTTCTAGCTGTGTGTGGGACTTGTTCTATTAGTCCATCTATACTGACCTCCATCAGGTTGCAGATTGAATATAATTTTTTTCTACATCTAGCTCTGAAAAAATATTTGGCCTTCTAGCAGTGTGTGGGACTTGTTCTATTAGTCCATCTATACTGACTAGAGATGCGCGGTGTTCGACTAGAACTGTTCGCCAATCTCAAATTCGAGCTGTTTTGGGCGATGTTCGAGTTGTTCGACGAACCCGAACGATTTGCAAAATATTCCGCTGTTCGAGGTTATGTTCGATAACTGTTCGTGCACCAAAAGCGTGTCCTGCATGTCTGGCGCTATTTAGAGCACCAATCATGCAGGGATTGTCTGCCACTCACTGTAATGCCACAGCCATGGTCGTTGTGGCATTACAGTGATTGCCCAAATAGATGGGAACAGTGCCAACAGTGAAATATGAAAAGCCGGCAATTCATCAGCGGCATACACCGGTACCCGACAATTTAGAACCGAAAGAATAGAGCATCGCACATAGATTAGATAGATAGAAACATGTCAGTCACACATATAAGAAGCACAGTGACAGTGTTGCTTACTGTACTTGTCATTTAGTGTAAAGGATTTATCAAAAAAAATAATAGTGTTTTCATGCACCGTCTCTTTAAAAAAGCCGGCCGGCAAATCAGCAGCAGTACCCGACAATTTAGAATAGAAAGAATAAAGAATCACACATAGATTAGATAGATAGAAACATGTCAGTCACATATATATGAAGTACAGTGACAGTGTTGATTACTGTACTTGTCATTTAGTGTAAAGGATTTATTAAAAAAAATAATAGTGTTTTCATGCACCGTCTCTTTAAAAAAGCCGGCCGGCAATTCAGCATCTGTACCCAACAATTTAGAATAGAAGGAATAGAGAATCACACATAGATTAGATAGATAGAAACATGTCAGTCACATATATATGAAGTACAGTGACAGTGTTGCTTACTGTACTTGTCATTTAGTGTAAAGGATTTATTAAAAAAAAATAATAGTGTTTTTTTTAATGCACCGTCTCTTTAAAAAAGCCGGCCGGCAATTCAGCATCTGTACCCGACAATTTATAACAGAAAGAATAGAGAATCACACATAGATTAGATAGATAGAAACATGTCAGTCACATATATATGAAGTACAGTGACAGTGTTGATTACTGTACTTGTCATTTAGTGTTAAAATAAAGGATTTATTTAAAAAAAAATTGGCGTGGGGGTCCCCATAATTTTAGGCTCTAGCGGAGGTTAACCAGACGGCTGGGGCAGATGTTTGAAGCCTGGGAAGGGGGTAATACCCACGGAGCTTCCCAGGCTACTAATATCAGCCCCCAGCGGAATACCTAGCCTTTACTAGCTATTAAAATGGGGGACCCCCCAAAAAAATGACGTGGGGTCCCCCCTATTTTAATAGCTAGCAAAGGCTAGGCAGACAGCTGGGGGCTGATATTAATAGCCCAGGAAGGGTTCCATGAATATTGGCCCCCTCCCAGGCTAGAAACACCAGCCGTCAGCCGCCCCAGAAATGGCGCATCCTTAGGATGCGCCAATTCTTGCACTTAGCCTCGCTCTTCCCACTGCCCTGTAGCGGTGGCAGTGGGGTAATAGGGTTGGGGTTGATGTCAGCTTATAATGCCAGCTGACATCAAGCCCAGGTTAGTAATGGAGAGGCGTCTATAAGACACCCCCATTACTAACCCATAGTCAAAGTTAAAAGAAAACACAAACACCCAGAATAAAGTCCTTTAATTGAAATAAAGACACATTCCTTTATTGTTCTAAATTAAACCATACTTACCGTCACGCCCATTCCAGCTGAAGCCAACGATCTCCTGCAATAAAAGAAAAATAATAAAGCAACCTCATCCTTAGCTTTCCATGGTTCCCACGACAGCTTCAGCTCTGCTACATCGAGATAACAGGCTGGACCGCAGCAGAACGCTGCCATCCAGCCTGTCATCCCGCAGACACTGAGAAGCGCAGGCATGCTTGCGCTCTGCAGTGTCTGGCTGTGACGGCATCCAGATGAGCCGAGGTCATGTCCAATGAACTCGGCGCACCTCATGCACGTCACTGACAGCGTGGGAGAATTCTCCTGCACTCAGCACTTCAGCGTGAGAATTCTCCCACGCTGTCAGTGACGTACATGAGGTCAGCTGAGTTCATTGGACATGAATGAGCTCACCTCATGCACGTCACTGACAGCGTGGGAGAATTCTCACGCTGTAGCGCTGAGTGCAGGAGAATTTTCCCACGCTGTCAGTGACGTGCATAAGGTGAGCTCATTCATGTCCAATGAACTCAGCTGACCTCATGTACGTCACTGACAGCGTGGGAGAATTTTCACGCTGAAGTGCTGAGTGCAGGAGAATTCTCCCACGCTGTCAGTGACGTGCATGAGGTGCGCCGAGTTCATTGGACATGAACTTGTCTCATCTTTATGCCGTCACAGCGGGACACTGAGGAGCGCAAGCATGCCTGCGCTTCTCAGTGTCCGCGGGATGACAGGCTGGATGGCAGCTTTCTGCTGCGGTCCAGCCTGTCATCTCGATGTAGCAGAGCTGAAGCTGTCGTGGGAACCATGGAAAGGTAAGGATGAGGTTGCTTAATTATTTTACTTTTATTGCAGAAGACATTGGCTTCAGCTGGAATGGGCGTGACGGTAAGTATGGTTTAATTTAGAACAATAAAGAATTGTGTGTTTATTTCAATTAAAGGACTTTATTCTGGGTGTTGTGTTTTTTTAAATACTTTACTAGAAATTCATGGTGGTCATGTCTAATATTGGCGTGACCCCATGAATTTCGGGTTTAGGGCCAGCTGATAATGCCAAGCTGGCCTTAACCCCTTTATTACCCAGTGAGCCACGCACCAGGGCCCTGGATGAGTTGGGTACAGCGCCAGAAGATGGCGCTTCTATGAACGCGTGATTTTCTGGGGCGGCTGCGGACTGCAATTTGCAGCGGGTGGGGCCCAGAAAGCTTGGGCCTCCCTGCGCTGCGGATTCCAGCTCCCAGCTGCCTAGTTGTACCTGGTTGGGCACAAAAATAGTGCGAAGCCCCACGCATTTTTTTTTTTTAATTATTTCATGAAATTCATGGAATAATTAAGAAAAAAAGGGCTTCCCTATATTGTTGTGTCCAACCAGGTACAAATAGGCAGCTGGTGGTTGGGGGCAGCCCGTCCCTGCCTGCTGTACCTGGCTGGACACAAATATAGTGCAAAGCCCCACGTCAATTTTTTTTTAATTATTTCATGAAATAATTTTTTTAAAAAAGGGCTTCCCAATATTGTTGTGTCTGGCCAGGTACAAATAGGCAGCTGGTGGTTGGGGGCAGCCCGTTCCTGCCTGCTGTACCTGGCTGGACACAAATATAGGGCGAAGCCCCACGTCAATTTTTTTTTAATTATTTCATGAAATAATTTTTTTAAAAAAGGGCTTCCCTATATTGTTGTGTCTGGCCAGGTACAAATAGGCAGCTGGTGGTTGGGGGCAGCCCGTTCCTGCCTGCTGTACCTGACTGGACACAAATATAGGGCGAAGCCATACGTCAATTTTTTTTAAATTATTTCAGGAAATTCATGAAATAATGAAAAAAAAATTTATGTGGGGCTTCGCCCTATATTTGTGTCCAGTCAGGTACAGCAGGCAGGAACGGGCTGCTCCCAACCACCAGCTGCCTATTTGTACCTAGTCGGACACAACAATATAGGGAAGCCCTTTTTTTCTTAATTATTCCATGAATTTCATGAATTTAAAAAAAAAATACGTGGAGCTTCGCCCTATTTTTGTGTCCAGCCAGGTACAACTAGGCAGCTGGGGGCTGGAATCTGCAGCGCAGGGAGGCCCAAGCTTTCTGGGCCCCACCCGCTGCAAATTGCAGTCCGCAGCCGCCCCGGAAAATGGCGCGTTCATAGAAGCGCCATCTTCTGGCGCTGTACCCAACTCATCCAGGGCCCTGGTGCGGTGGCTCACTGGGTAATAAAGGGGTTAAGGCCAGCTTGGTATTATCAGCTGGCCCTAAGCCCGAAATTCATGGGGTCACGCCAATATTAGACATGACCACCATGAATTTCTAGTAAAGTATTTAAAAAAAACACAACACCCAGAAAAAAGTCCTTTAATTGAAATAAACACACAATTCTTTATTGTTCTAAATTAAACCATACTTACCATCACGCCCATTCCAGCTGAAGCCAATGATCTCCTGCAATAAAAGTAAAATAATAAAGCAACATCATCCTTACACGACAGCTTCAGCTCTGCTACATCGAGATGACAGGCTGGACCGCAGCAGAACGCTGCCATCCAGCCTGTCCTCCCGCAGACATTGAGAAGCGCAGGCATGCTTGCGCTCCTCAGTGTCTGGCTGTGACGGCATCCAGATGAGCCGAGGTCATGTCCAATGAACTCGGCGCACCTCATGCACGTCACTGACAGCGTGGGAAAATTCTCACGCTGAAGCGCTGAGTGCAGGAGAATTTTCCCACGCTGTCAGTGACGTACATGAGGTGAGCCGAGTTCATTGTCGGCTCATCTGGATGCCGTCACAGTCAGACACTGAGGAGCGCAAGCATGCCTGCGCTTCTCAGTGTCTGCGGGATGACAGGCTGGATGGCAGCGTTCTGCTGCGGTCCAGCCTGTCATCTCGATGTAGCAGAGCTGAAGCTGTCCTGGGAACCATGGAAAGGTAAGAATGATGTTGCTTTATTATTTTTCTTTTATTGCAGGAGATCGTTGGCTTCAGCTGGAATGGGCGTGATGGTAAGTATGGTTTAATTTAGAACAATAAAGAATTGTGTCTTTATTTCAATTAAAGGACTTTATTCTGGGCGTTTGTGTTTTTTTTTTAACTTTGACTATGGGGTTAGTAATGGGGGTGTCTTATAGACGCCTCTCCATTACTAACCTGGGCTTGATGTCAGCTGGCATTATAAGCTGACATCAACCCCAACCCTATTACCCCCTGCCACCGCACCAGGGCAGCGTGGAAGAGCGAGGCTAAGTGCCAGAATTGGCACATCCTATGGATGCGCCATTTCTGGGGCGGCTGACGGCTGGTGTTTCTAGCCTGGGAGGGGGCCAATATTCATGGCTCCCTTCCTGGGCTATTAATATCAGCCCCCAGCTGTCTGCCTAGCCTTTGCTAGCTATTAAATTAGGGGGGACCCCACGTCATTTTTTTGGGGGGGGTCCTCCATTTTAATAGCTAGTAAAGGCTAGGTATTCAGCTGGGGGCTGATATTAGTAGCCTGGGAAGCTCCGTGGGTATTACCCCCTTCCCAGGCTTCAAACATCTGCCCCAGCTGTCTGCTTAACCTCCGCTAGAGACTAAAATTGCGGGGAACCCCACGCCAATTTTTTTTAATAATAAATCCTTTATTTTAATGCTAAATGACAAGTACAGTAACCAACACTATCACTGTACTTATTATATATGTGACTGACATGTTTCTATCTATCTAATCTATGTGTGAAGCTCTATTCTGTCTGTTATAAATTGTCGGGTACAGATGCTGAATTGCCGGCCGGCTTTTTTAAAGAGACGGTGCATGAAAACACTATTATTTTTTTTGATAAATCCTTTACACTAAATGACAATTACAGTAAGCAACACTGTCACTGTACTTCATATATATGTGGCTGACATGTTTCTATCTATCTAATCTATGTGTGATTCTCTATTCCTTCTATTCTAAATTGTCAGGTACAGATGCTGAATTGCCGGCAGGCTTTTTTAAAGAGACGGTGCATGAAAACACTATTATTTTTTTTAATAAATCCTTTGCAGTAAATGACAAGTACAGTAAGCAACACTGTCACTGTACTTCATAGATATGTGACTGACATGTTTCTATCTATCTAATCTATGTGTGTAGCTCTATTCTGTCTGTTATAAATTGTTGGGTACCGCTGCTGAATTGCCGGCCGGCTTTTTTAAAGAGACGGTGCACGAAAACACTATTATATTTTTTAATAAATCCTATACACTAAATGACAAGTACAGTAAGCAACACTGTCACTGTACTTCATATATATGTGACTGACATGTTTCTATCTATCTAATCTATGTGTGATGCTCTATTCCTTCATGTCTAAATTGTTGGGTACCTGTGTATGCCGCTGCTGAATTGCCGGCCGGCTTTTTTAAAGAAAGCGTCTTCTGAGCAGTTTGTGAGCTTTTGGACACCTTTGAAGGTGTTTTCTATGTGTTCCTATGTGTTTTTGTTTGCCTGCCATTGGTTTTAACGGTGTTCGACGGTGTTCTAAGGTGTTCGACGAACAGTTCGACGAACAGTTCCTCGAACATCCCGGTGTTCGACGAACCGAACCGAACCCGAACACTACAGGGGTGGCTCAACACTAATACTGACCTCCATCAGGTTGCAAATTGAATATAATTTTTTTCTGCATCTAGCTCTGAAAAAATATTTGACCTTCTAGCAGTGTGTGGGACTTGTTCTATTAGTCCATCTATACTGACCTCCATCAGGTTGCAAATAGAATATAATATCTTTCTGCATCTAGCTCTGAAAAAATATATGGGCTTCTAGCTGTGTGTGGGACTTGTTCTATTAGTCCATCTATACTGACCTCCATCAGGTTGCAAATTGAATATAATATTTTTCTGCATCTAGATCTGAAAAAATATTTGGCCTTCTAGCAGTGTGTGGGACTTGTTCTATTAGTCCATCTATACTGACCTCCATCAGGTTTCAAATTGAATATAATATTTTTCTGCATCTAGCTTTGAAAAAATATTTGGGCTTCTAGCTGTGTGTGGGACTTGTTCTATTAGTCCATCTATTCTGACCTCCATCAGGTTGCAAATTGAATATAATTTTTTTCTGCATCTAGCTCTGAAAAAATATTTGGGCTTCTAGCAGTGTGTGGGACTTGTTCTATTAGTCCATCTATACTGACCTCCATCAGGTTGCAAATTGAATATAATTTTTTTCTGCATCTAGCTCTGAAAAAATATTTGGCCTTCTAGCAGTGTGTTGGACTTTTTCTATTAGTCCATCTATACTGACCTCCATCAGGTTGCAAATTGAATATAATTTTTTTCTGCATCTAGATCTGAAAAAATATTTGGCCTTCTAGCAGTGTGTGGGACTTGTTCTATTAGTCCATCTATACTGACCTCCATCAGGTTGCAAATAGAATATAATTTTTTTCGGCATCTAGCTCTGAAAAAATATTTGGCCTTCTAGCAGTGTGTAGGACTTGTTGTATTAGTCCATCTATACTGAACTCCATCAGGTTGCAAACTGAATATAATTTTTTTCTGCATCTACCTCTGAAAAAATATTTGGGCTTCTAGCAGTGTGTGGGACTTGTTCTATTAGTCCATCTATACTGACCTCCATCATTTTGCAAATTGAATATAATTTTTTTCTGCACCTAGCTCTGAAAAAATATTTGGCCTTCTAGCAGTGTGTGGGACTTGTTCTATTAGTCCATCTATACTGACCTCCATCAGGTTGCAAATTGAATATAATTTTTTTCTGCATCTAGCTCTGAAAAAATATTTGGCCTTCTAGCAGTGTGTTGGACTTGTTCTATTAGTCCATCTATACTGACCTCCATCAGGTTGCAAATTGAATATAATTTTTTTCTGCATCTAGCTCTGAAAAAATATTTGGCCTTCTAGCAGTGTGTGGGACTTGTTCTATTAGTCCATCTATACTGACCACCATCAGGTTGCAAATTGAATATAATTTTTTTCGGCATCTAGCTCTGAAAAAATATTTGGCCTTCTAGCAGTGTGTAGGACTTGTTCTATTAGTCCATCTATACTGACCTCCATCAGGTTGCAAACTGAATATAATTTTTTTCTGCATCTACCTCTGAAAAAATATTTGGGCTTCTAGCAGTGTGTGGGACTTGTTCTATTAGTCAATCTATACTGACCTCCATCAGGTTGCAAATTGAATATAATTTTTTTCTGCAACTAGCTCTGAAAAAATATTTGGCCTTCTAGCAGTGTGTGGGACTTGTTCTATTAGTCCATCTATACTGACCTCCATCAGGTTGCAAATTGAATATAATATTTTTCTGCATCTAGCTTTGAAAAAATATTTGGGCTTCTAGCTGTGTGTGGGACTTGTTCTATTAGTCCATCTATACTGACCTCCATCAGGTTGCAAATTGAATATAATTTTTTGCTGCATCTAGCTCTGAAAAAATATTTGGCCTTCTAGCAGTGTGTGGGACTTGTTCTATTAGTCCATCTATACTTACCTCCATCAGGTTGCAAATTGAATATAATTTTTTTCTGCATCTAGCTCTGAAAAAATATTTGGCCTTCTAGCAGTGTGTGGGACTTGTTCTATTAGTCCATCTATACTGACCTCCATCAGGTTGCAAATTGAATGTAATTTTTTTCTGCACCTAGCTCTGAAAAAATATTTGGCTTTCTAGCAGTGTGTGGGACTTGTTCTATTAGTCCATCTATACTGACCTCCATCAGGTTGCAAACTGAGTATAATTTTTTTCTGCATCTACCTCTGAAAAAATATTTGGGCTTCTAGCAGTGTGTGGGACTTGTTCTATTAGTCCATCTATACTGACATCCATCAGGTTGCAAATTGAATATAATTTTTTTCTACATCTAGCTCTGAAAAAATATTTGGCCTTCTAGCAGTGTGTGGGACTTGTTCTATTAGTCCATCTATACTGACCTCCATCAGGTTGCAAATTGAATATAATTTTTTTCTGCATCTAGCTCTGAAAAATTATTTGGGCTTCTAGCAGTGTGTGGGACTTGTTCTATTAGTCCATCTATACTGACCTCCATCAGGTTGCAAACTGAATATCATTTTTTTCTGCATCTACCTCTGAAAAAATATTTGGGCTTCTAGCAGTGTGTGGGACTTGTTCTATTAGTCCATCTATACTGACCTCCATCAGGTTGCAAATTGAATATCATTTTTTTCTGCATCTAGCTCTGAAAAAATATTTGGCCTTCTAGCAGTGTGTGGGACTTGTTCTATTAGTCCATCTATACTGACCTCCATCAGGTTGCAAATTGAATATAATATTTTTCTGCATCTAGCTCTGAAAAAATATTTCGGCTTCTAGCTGTGTGTGGGACTTGTTCTATTAGTCCATCTATACTGACCTCCATCAGGATGCAAATTGAATATAATTTTTTTCTGCATCTAGCTCTAAAAAAATATTTGGCCTTCTAGCAGTGTGTGGGACTTGTTCTATTAGTCCATCTATACTGACCTCCATCAGGTTGCAAGCTGAATATAATTTTTTTCTGCATCTACCTATGAAAAAATATTTGGGCTTCTGGCAGTGTGTGGGACTTGTTCTATTAGTCCATCTATACTGACCTCCATCAGGTTGCAAATTGAATATAATTTTTTTCTGCATCTAGCTCTGGAAAAATATTTGGCCTTCTAACAGTGTGTGGGACTTGTTCTATTAGTCCATCTATACTGACCTCCATCAGGTTTCAAATAGAATATAATATCTTTCTGCATCTAGCTCTGAAAAAATATATGAGCTTCTAGCTGTGTGTGGGACTTGTTCTATTAGTCCATCTATACTGACCTCCATCAGGTTGCAAATTGAATATAATTTTTTTCTGCATCTAGCTCTGAAAAAATATTTGGCCTTCTAGCAGTGTGTGGGACTTGTTCTATTAGTCCATCTATACTTACCTCCATCAGGTTGCAAATTGAATATAATTTTTTTCTGCATCTAGCTCTGAAAAAATATTTGGCCTTCTAGCAGTGTGTGGGACTTGTTCTATTAGTCCATCTATACTGACCTCCATCAGGTTGCAAATTGAATGTAATTTTTTTCTGCACCTAGCTCTGAAAAAATATTTGGCTTTCTAGCAGTGTGTGGGACTTGTTCTATTAGTCCATCTACACTGACCTCCATCAGGTTGCAAACTGAATATAATTTTTTTCTGCATCTACCTCTGAAAAAATATTTGGGCTTCTAGCAGTGTGTGGGACTTGTTCTATTAGTCCATCTATACTGACATCCATCAGGTTGCAAATTGAATATAATTTTTTTCTGCATCTAGCTCTGAAAAAATATTTGGCCTTCTAGCAGTGTGTGGGACTTGTTCTATTAGTCCATCTATACTGACCTCCATCAGGTTGTAAATTGAATATAATATTTTTCTGCATCTGGCTCTGAAAAAATATTTGGGCTTCTAGCTGTGTGTGGGACTTGTTCTATTAGTCCATCTATACTGACCTCCATCAGGTTGCAAACTGAATATAATTTTTTTCTGCATCTAACCCTGCCAATAGTTTTGGCCTAATACCACAGTTTTGCCAGTCAGCTCTGCTCGGTTCCCTTCCATTGCTTTTTTGTGCAAACAACTCCAGAGTTGTGAATTAGTTAACCACCAAAATGAGTGGAAAAAGGTCTGCTGCTGGTGTAAAGGGGAATAGGCGTGTTGGGAAGGGGAAAAAAGGTTGTGTCCGTGGAGTAGGTGTTAAAGCAACAGTAACATCTGCAGAAGAAAGACCATCTTCCAGCAAAACTAAAATGTCTACTTCTTTTGTGACGCCCTGCTGTGCATGGAGTCACAGACCAAAGGGGGGTGCATTTCAAGTTTTCTCCACAAGAGGCCCTCAGAGCATACACACACCTCCACCCTACCTCAGAACCACCAGAGGGAGCCCTTTAGGGAATATATATAGGAGGGTGGAGGCAAGAAGAGGGGGAGTTCAGTCAGTTGTCTAAGGAGTGAGTCCAGTCAGGAGTCTCTGCTGAGACACAGAAGGTTAGTGACTCAGCAGGTTTCTGCTGAGAGGAGTTGTTTGGAGTCTGCTGCAAGCAGCTCAGAGAGAGACAGCTAGGAGCGTTGCCGACGCTCTAAAGAGCGGCAGAAGAGGCAGCCAGCTTACTGCCAGTGTGTATAGCCTAGTGAGGGCCCAGAGTAGGCCGAAGGCTAGTGGAACAGTTGCATCGGGGACCGAGGAGCTTCATAAGCTCACCCCAGAAATATACCAGACACCGACTCTGAGTCTGCAGAGCAGTATACCCTCTGTGGAAAACAACCGGATCTTTCCTGGAAGACTTCAGGTCTCAGGATAGCCCAGGAGCTGACACGTAACAGGACCAGGAGGCACGGAGGCTCTGCCATACCAGGAGCGTGCTCTTCAGCAAAAGGCCCTAACACCAGGTCAGCCGGCGCAACACAAGGACTAAGTTAGGCCTAGTTTCAGACAGGCCATAAACTACAAAAGCGGCAAGGATACAGGAGGCCCTATACCTGCTCACTTGGGAGAGACCTGCAGTGCACCCCTCACCCTACAGTGCTCCGGGCGGTACGGCAACTCCACCAGTAAAAAGGTACTGAAGTCAAACGTGAGTGTGTCTCCCATTTTTCCTTGGACCCGGCTGGGTCACCGCCATATAGTGCACCTTACTGAACACCGCTGCCCTGAGGCCTAGTTCCACCTGTGGGGAGCTACCCCATCATAGCTGCCGTAACACCGGCCTCAGTGGACTGCCGCAGCGCTGGTGGTCCTCACCAGACACCACAGGTGGCGTCACGAACTTTCATTTTCCATTTAACCCCTTTTTTTTAAGAGAGACCCCAGGGTACGGGCCCGGGAGCCGACCACCGCGACATCCCCCAAGGCCAGGCATTAAGGCCCAGGCGCCAAGTAGTCCCCATCCCCTGGGTGCCACATCTCTCTAACTGGCGTCACAAACAGGATTGCGTTCCCGCGGCAACAGAAGAAGTTGTGCCCGTTGCCACCGGGTACTGTGCGCCTTAAGAAACTGTAAAAAACTTACAGTGGTGAAGCTTTTCCCGACATTTTCTGGAGTTTCCCGCCATTGGCCGCCATCTTTCCGGTCGCCATGCGAGAAGAAGGGCATAACCGCGGGAAAATTAGAGGGCGTAACCGCTGAAAGCGCGCGAAGTCGAGGACACGCCCCACGCACTGACGCAGCATCAGGTCCTGGCAGGAAGCCCAAGCGAACGCTCTGACGTGGAACGTAAGCGACGCAAGGTCCTATCAGAAGACCTCCGCCTGCGGAGCTGCAGCCTACAGAAGGAAGGTAGGCCACGGTTCACTAGGGGGGCGCCAAGATGTTGCAGCAACAGCCCGACGTCGCTGACCAGGCTGACTGCCCCGATGATGCGCCCGCAGCCGCCGCCGCGCAAGACGGAGCAGCCGCCCCATTACCAGGGCCTGTAGCCCTTATTGTACCATTGACTTTACCGTACATGCCTGGAGCAAAGTGGCTCCCCCAGTACAACGGCAAGCCGGACACCCTGTCCGGATTCAAGCGCAAAATATGCAGCATCCTGGACATGTATTCTATGACCGGCAAACAAAGAGCTGCAGTAGTTGTGGGACAATTGACTGGTGCTGCGGAGAGAGAAGTAGAGACTTGGTCGGCCGCAGACCAGGAATCAGTGTCCACAATTTTCAAAAAGTTACAGACTGCCTTTGAGGACCGCACTGAGGCAGACCTCCGGATGAGGTTCTACCAATGCTTTCAGAAGCCGGAGGACAGCGTTCGTGACTATGCCTGCCGTTTACAGGTGGCCCTGCGAGCTCTAAAACAGGTTAGTCCAATTAGCATAACCAATGAGAGTAAAATGCTAAAAGAACAATTTGTCCGGGGGCTGAGGTCCCAAGCGGAGAGCAGGACTGTGCGCTGGTGGTCCTTGGACCATCCAGATGCTACATTCGACACCCTTAAGGACATGGCTATCAAGGGACTGCAACCCATGGACACAGCAGATATGTCTATCCAGCGTTACCAGGGTGGGGCCACTCCAACGCCAGCAGCACCCACCTTTTCCCCGCTGGCTGCTGAAGCCAAAGTGCAGGCAGCGCCCCCTACTGAGCTGGACTGTCTGCGCTCAGAAGTGCGCCAGTTGACCAAAAACCTGGCCACTGTGAGGAGTGCCCTGCAACTACGGACTGAGCCAGAGACGGAAGGAAAGATCCTGGTAGCCGACTGCCCTGAGGATGTCCCCTGGATGAACCGGAGGAGAAGGAGGACGTCGCCACCCCGGAGGAGGACAACGCCACCCCCAGGAAGGACCAACAACCAGCGCCATCCTCACCAAGAGTTCGTTTGCCACCGCTGCCAGAAGGCAGGTTACACAGTGCACCAGTGTCCTTTAAACGAGCAAACCCTGGGTCCGTGGGCCAGCACCCAGGAATAGACTCAGCAGGCCCCTCAGACTGGCATCGCAGGTTCGTGGGAGGAAGACCTTTCCTATCCATCATACTTGACGGCATTGCGATACCTGCCCTGCTGGACACCGGATCCCAGGTAACAATCATACCTGATATCCTCTATAGCAAATACTAGTCCATGGACAGTCTCCAACCCCCAAACTCAGACTTTTCAGTATATGCCTCTAACGGCCTCCCTCTTGACCTACTCGGGGTTAAGAATGTAGCAGTAAAAGTGGGGAGAGTGGAGTTAAAGGACCAGGGACTCATTGTAGTGAAGACTGTCAATGAGAAAAATGGACTGAATATGGTACTAGGCACTAACATTGTTGGTAACTGTTTGGAGGAGGTTGTGTTTTTACTCCAACAGCTCGCTGACGTTGCCAGACCAGGGCAGAGGAGAGCGATCCAGAAGGAGATCCGAGCCCTGACGTACCAGCAGCAAGCGCAGCTGACCGGCGGTGAGATTGGTAACGTGCGGGTAACTGACCCGATACCCATTGTAATTCCCCCAATGAGTGAAATGCTTATCTGGTGTAGAGCAGCAATAGGTCTTAAAGGACAGAGCTACCAGGCGGTAGTAGAACCCCTTAGCTCAGAGCACAGACCTACACTGTTAACCGCCAGGGGGGTAGTAGATGTACGCAATGGGAGGGTGCCCGTCCGTCTTCTTAACTATGGGGAAGACGAGGTTAAATTACCACGTTATGCCACTATTGCCAAACTTTACACTGTAAATAATAACTCTATTCACACGGCAGAGTCCTTAACCTCCCCAGACCAAGTGGAGGATAATGACCCTACAACACAGGAGGGGGATTGGTGTCAACAGCTCCACGTTGGGACAGACACCACTCCTGCCCACCAGAAACAGGGAGTACACCGGGTGGTTCAGGAATATGAGCAGGTATTCAGCAAACACCCGCTTGACTTTGGGAGGATTAAGGGGGTACAACATCACATCCCCACAGGCAACCATCCCCCCATCAAGGAACGGTACAGGCCTATACCTCCAGCATACTACCAGAAAGCCAAGGAGATGTTGCATGACATGAAGAAGGCAGGGGTAGTAAGGGATAGTTGTAGTCCCTGGGCAGCTCCCCTAGTTCTAGTCAGCAAGAAGGATGGAAGCATGAGAATGTGCGTAGATTACCGTCAAGTAAATTGCATTACACATAAAGATGCATACCCTTTACCACGTATTGAGGAATCCCTGGCTGCCTTAAAGTCTGCAAATTACTTTTCCACCCTTGACCTCACTAGTGGTTACTGGCAAGTAGCTGTGGCTGAGGAGGATCGGGAGAAGACGGCCTTCACCACCCCGATGGGACTCTGCGAGTTCAACAGTATGCCGTTTGGACTCTGCAATGCCCCCGGAACGTTCCAGAGATTGATGGAGTGCTGCCTGGGACACCGCAACTTCGAGACTGTGTTATTATACCTGGATGACGTGATTGTGTACTCCAAGACGTATGAGGACCACTTGAAGCACCTGGCGGAGGTATTTGAGTCACTGTCACAGTATGGGATGAAGTTGAAGCCCTCCAAGTGCCACCTGTTCAAGAAGAAGGTACAGTACCTGGGACACATTGTCAGTCCAGAAGGGGTAGCACCAGACCCGGAGAAGGTCACTGCCATCCAGAAATGGCCGGAGCCGAAGAACCTCAAGGAGGTGCGTCTGTTCCTGGGACTGATAGGATACTACCGGAGGTTTGTAAAAGATTACACCAAGAGAGAGCAGCACCTCTGCAAGACCTCCTGGTAGGACAGTCCCCCAAGGGCAGAAATCCCCCGTTCCACTGGGGTAAAGAACAGGCTGAATCATTTCAAGAAATGAAGGAGATCCTGACAGGTGATGAGATCCTAACCTACCCTGACTACAGCCAACCGTTCCTGCTGTATACTGATGCCAGCAATGAAGGATTAGCAGCTTCAAGTTGGAGTTTCTGGCCTTGGTCTGGGCCATTACAGAAAGGTTCAAGCACTACCTAGCCTCCAGCAAGTTCACTGCCTACACTGACAATAACCCCTTAACTCATCTTGAAACAGCCAAGCTGGGAGCCATGGAACAACGATGGATGGCTCGGCTGTTAAACTACCAATTCACCATAAAGTATCGGGCGGGCCGCAAGAACGCCAACGCCGATGCCCTGTCCAGGATGCCTCACAAGTCAGACACAGAAGAAGAAGTGGATGACCTGGAAGAGGTTGAACTACCTGCCTTCCACCGGAATGGGATGACCCACGAGCTACGAGCCTTCAGGAGGCAACGCGGTAAGACGTTAAACCCCTTGCCTCACCACAGCTGGAAAGAGACCGAGGACAGTGACCCGGTTGTCAGCCGTATCAAGGAACTGATAACCCAAGAAGGTTCCTCCCTGGAGAAGGATGCGTCTCTCCAAGCAAAGCAGCTGTGGAATGAGAGAAGCCGGCTGTTTATCTACCGTGAGAAGTTGTGCCGGAGGTACGTCAATCCCAAAACCCACGAGATGGTGTGGCAGATAGTGGTCCCCAAGACGGACATCCAGATGGTGTTGGAGGCCTACCACGATAAAGCGGGGCACTTTGGCTGGAAAAAGCTAGAGACCCTATTGAAGTGCCGATTCTACTGGGTGGGGATGCGCAGCTCCATTGAGAGGTGGTGCAGAGACTGTGGACCCTGTGGCCTCAGAAGAAGAGACTACAGCAGCCAGAAGGCACCTCTGCAACCCATCAAGACGACTCGCCCTTTGGAGATCGTGGCCCTGGATCATGTCAAGTTGTCACCTAGTCGGTCAGGATACTCCTATGCCCTGACCATGGTGGATCACTACTCCAGGCTCCTGGTGGTCGCCCCTGTCAAAGACCTGACAGCAGAGACAGCAGCCAAGATGTTTCAAGCGTACTTCTGCAGACCCCATGGATACCCTGAGCAGGTACTGACTGACCAAGGCCCGGCCTTTGAGGCTGAATTGTTCAAAGAGTTCTGCCATCTGTACGGGTGTAAAAAGATCAGGACTACACCGTACCACCCCCAAACTAACGGTCTCTGTGAAAAGATTAACAACATCATCATCGATCTACTGAAGGCCATACCACTAGAAGAGAGAAACCAGTGGCCAGACCTACTACCTGACTTAGTGGATCTGTATAATCACATACTAGTAAGCTCCACCAAGTGCACTCCGGCATATCTAATGTGGGCAAGACCTGGGAAGTTGCCCATGGACCTGGAGCTTGGTGTGGTAGAACCTGAAGCTGATGCGACCACTGAGGACTGGGACACAGCCAGACAGGAGCAGTACAGAAGAGTACAAGCCTGTGTCGAAGACAGTCTCACTCGGGTGAGATATAAACAAGAGGCGCAATACAACAGAAGTGCACCAGCAGAACCCTTCACACCAGGAGAAGTGGTATTGAAAAGGAAGCGGAGGAACCACAAGCTTGATGACCAGTGGGAGAGAGAACCGTACACTGTGTTGAATTCAAGGTTTGACAACAGGAAGACGTGTTTGATCAGCAAAGATGGAGGGAGAACCACTGCAACAGTATCTCGGGACCATCTAAAGTTGTGCCCGGATCTGCTAAAAACCCCAAGAAGAAGTGCCCCTCATCATCCAGGAGGACCCTGAAGAAGCAGTAATCCATACTGACTTAGGTGACTTCCCAGCAGATTGGCCTCAAATAGGAGGAGCGGTGATCGTCCCAGTACTCCACTTCTTCCAGCAACCAGAAAACTCTCTACAGCAAGTTGGACCTGTAAGTGCTGGAGAAGAACCAGCTCAAGAAGTATCCCCGGATGAAGGATCCCCGGCAGGAGCAGAGCAAGAGGGCACAGCCAATGGTACACTTGCCAGTCCCATAGAGAGGTTAAGGCAATTTTACAACTTACCCACACGAAGGGCAGACAGGGTAACTGATGATACAGACATTGATACCCCACAGACCACTGCATTATGCAGATCAGTACGCAGCACGAGAGGTAAACCCCCTGCTAGGTACATTGAATAAAATAGTACAATTTCTGAGAATGTAGATAGTTACCCCTGAGGTATTATGTATTATACTACGTGTTGTATTAATGTGTGTAACTTATATTTCTTCCCTTTGAATGGACAATTCAAGTGATATGGACACTTTAACCCTAACCTGTTTATTCCTTATATATGAACTCTGAGGCTGAGGGCTTTGTGCAGCCCAAAGATTTTCTTTGTAAATATTTGCGCTCCCTGGAGTGCCCCTTTGAGCAACCTCTCCGGAAGAGACTTGGACTTTCTGGTTGCTCACTGCCTACTACTTTTGCAATGTATATATATATTTTTATTCATGTTTTGTTATGCAACGTTCAAGTGTTCTAACCTCCCATAAAGGGAAGCTTGTTATTTCTATTGTTTACAAAATGTGCTTCAGCCCGGGAGTGCTGACTTTAACTAGGGGGGAATGTGACGCCCTGCTGTGCATGGAGTCACAGACCAAAGGGGGGTGCATTTCAGGTTTTCTCCACAAGAGGCCCTCAGAGCATACACACACCTCCACCCTACCTCAGAACCACCAGAGGGAGCCCTTTAGGGAATATATAAAGGAGGGTGGAGGCAGGAAGAGGGGGAGTTCAGTCAGTTGTCTAAGGAGTGAGTCCAGTCAGGAGTCTCTGCTGAGACACAGAAGGATAGTGACTCAGCAGGTTTCTGCTGAGAGGAGTTGTTTGGAGTCTGCTGCAAGCAGCTCAGAGAGAGACAGCTAGGAGCGTTGCCGACGCTCTAAAGAGCGGCAGAAGAGGCAGCCAGCTTACTGCCAGTGTGTATAGCCTAGTGAGTGCCCAGAGTAGGCCGAAGGCTAGTGGAACAGTAGCATCGGGGACCGAGGAGCTTCATAAGCTCACCCCAGAAGTATACCGGACACCGACTCCGAGTCTGCAGAGCAGTATACCCTCTGTGGAAAACAACCGGATCTTTCCTGGAAGACTTCAGGTCTCAGGATAGCCCAGGAGCTGACACGTAACAGGACCAGGAGGCATGGAGGCTCCGCCATACCAGGAGCGTGCTCTTCAGAAAAGGCCCTAACACCAGGTCAGCCAGCGCAACACAAGGACTAAGTTAGGCCTAGTTTCAGACAGGCCATAAACTACACAAGCGGCAAGGATACAGGAGGCCCTATACCTGCTCACTGGGGAGAGACCTGCAGTGCACCCCTCACCCTACAGTGGTCCGGGCGGTACCGCAACTCCACCAGTAAAAAGGTACTGAAGCCAAACGTGAGTGTGTCTCCCATTTTTCCTTGGAACCGGCTGGGTCACCGCCATATAGTGCACCTTACCGAACACCGCTGCCCTGAGGCCTAGCTCCACCTGTGGGGAGCTACCCCATCATAGCTGCCGTAACACCGGCCTCAGTGGACTGCCGCAGCGCTGGTGGTCCTCACCAGACACCACAGGTGGCGTCACGAACTTTCATTTTCCATTTAACCCCTTTTTTTTAAGAGAGACCCCAGGGTACGGGCCCGGGAGCCGACCACTGCGACATCCCCCAAGGCCAGGCATTAAGGCCCGGGCGCCGAGTAGTCCCCATCCCCTGGGTGCCACACTTTTAGCGGACAATGTGATAAGATCCCTTTCTTACGGCCACGCCAATCACTACAAATTCCAGATGAAGAACAAAAACAGCAGGTGCTTGAACAGATATCAAGTGCTCCTTTAAGTGGGCTCTCCTCCACATCAACTTCAACATCACAAATACTCCAGTCCTCAGAGGTGTCACACCAATCGCACTTGCTTCCTCACAGCTCCCAAATCTCCAGCTGCCCATCTGAGTATGAGGTAGAACAGATGGTTGAGTCTGCAGAGCCTGGGAATCAGAGGTCGGCTCCAGCGCTTCTGTGAATCCAGATGAGGAAATGATCTGCACTGATGCCCAGAATCTTTATGAGTCAGATCCAGGACCAGACGCAGAAGGTTCTGACCATAATGTAGACCCTCATTCCCAAATTGTAACTCCTGTTGGTGGAGACAATGAAGAAGACGATGATGAGACTCTAATACCTGATTGGAGCGACAACTTTAGTTTTTTGTCAGGGCAGGAACAGGTTGGCTCTGAGGGCGACGGGTGTGATAACACACAGGGTGATGATGATGAGGTTGGAGATCCCACTTACTGTCAACCCACAGTCAGCCAAGAGATGAGGTCAGGAGAGGAGGTGGAGGAGGATGCTAGTGACGACGAGGTCAGGTTGCGCCTTCCTGGACAGAGACGTAGTACTGGAAGCACGTCAACAACTGCATCCTCAAACACAACTCTGCCTCTGACCACAAGTCGTGGTGGCTCTTCAGGTTGCATGGGTGCTAAGCCTTGCATAGCCTGGGCATTTTTTCAGATCGATAAAGATGACCCAACTCGTGTTATCTGTAACATTTGTCAACAAAAGCTAAGTAGAGGCCAAAAGATACATAGTTTGAGTACTTCATGCATGAACCGGCACATGGACATGAAGCATAAGTTGCAGTGGGAAGCTCACTGTGCTACAATGCGGCCTAGCCGGCCGGGCCAACCACCGTCTGCCCCATCTTGTGCATCTGCGGCCTCTTCATCCTCTGTGACTGGGGGGACAGCAGTCACACCTGTTTTGGGACGCAGACCTGCCACCTCTTTACCCGCAACAGCCAGCGTGATTGGCAGGTCATCATTTTCTTTGGAGGTGGTAACACCAGCTGGTGTTGAGCGCTGTCCGACATCGATAGCACCACCTTTGGATCAAGGCAACCTAACATGTCCGCCTGCATCTTCCTCACAGACCGGCAGTTTGCCGGGGACACCCTTATCAACCCCGTCTAAGCACAACAGCCAGCCCTCAGTCCCTCAGATGTGGACAAGTAAAAGACCATTTCCTCCTAGCCATGAGAAAGCTAAGAGGTTGAATTTCACCATCTGCAAGCTCTTGGCTACAGAAATGCTGCCTTTCCGCCTGGTGGACACAGGATTTTCGAGACCTTATGTCCGTCGCAGTGCCCCAGTACCAGATGCCCAGTCGGCACTACTTCTCAAAGAAAGGTGTGCCTGCGCTCCACCAGCATGTCGCACACAACATCACCGCTTCTTTGAGAAACTCTGTGTGTGACAGGGTGCATTTCACCACAAACACTTGGACGAGTAGGCATGGACAGGGGCGTTACATGTCGCTGACTGGGCACTGGGTAACTATGGAGACAGCAGGACAAGGGGCTGCTGTCCAAGTCTTGCCGCCCCCATGAGTTGTGCGTCAATCCTCTTTATGTCAAAGTTCGTCCACTGCTTCTGCCTCCTCAACCTCCTCTCGGTCCTCCACCTGCACCCAAAGCCTGTCTGGTCATGCCACAAGCTTTCTAACTGCGCAGAAGGGATCCTGCACACCTCCTTACTATGCTGGCAGTAGGGCTCAACCTCATCAGGCGGTTTTTACTTTGAAATGTCTGGGAAATGTGAGTCACACAGCTGAGGAGTTGTGGTCAGCTCTGGAGAACCAATTTCATGAATGGTTGTCTCCACTGGACCTGAAACCAGGGAAGGCCGTGTGCGACAATGCTGCAAACCTGGGTGCGGCACTTCACCGGGGCAATGTCACACACGTGCCTTGTATGGCTCACGTGTTGAACCTGGTTGTCCAGCAATTTTTAGCCCACTATCCCGGACTAGATGGCCTTCTGCAGAGGGCACGGTCGCTGTGTGCTCACTTCCGCCGTTCGCATCCCGCAGCTCAGCGACTTACATCTCTACAGAAGTCGTTGGGCCTGCCACTTCACCGGCTAAAATGCGATGTGCCTACCCGGTGGAATTCAACTCTGCACATGTTGCAGCGACTGTGGCAGCACCGACAAGCCCTGGTGCAATACGTTCTGACGTATAGCCTGGGCCAACGGGATCCAGAGGTGGGGCAAATCACGCTGGAGGAGTGGTCTCAGATCAGGGACCTATGCACCCTTCTGCACAGTTTTGAAATGGCGACGAAGATGTTTAGTGCTGACGATGCCATTATCAGCATGACTATTCTGGTGATTTACATGCTGGAGCACATGTTGAACAGAATTCGGAGTCAGGTGGTGGCACAAGAGGAGGTGGAGAAAGTAGAGGAGGAGGAGTTGTATGCGGAAGGGCTAACATCTGCAAGGTCCAGACGGTCGGCAGCACCAAGGCGGCAGGCATGTGAGGGTGGGGGAGATGGTTTTACCAGGGCGCATGGTAGCAGCCAAACTAGTGAGGAAGGTGCAGGAGCCCAGGAAGAAGTGGAGGACGAACTGATGGAAGACTCATCAGATGAGGGAGACCTTGATCACATTTCTGTTGTGCGAGGTTGGGGGGAGAGGACAAAGGAAGGAAGCATGATTGTTACCTCGCCACCAACACAACAGGGACTTGGTGCTCCTGGATGCGCAAGACACATGAGTGCCTTCTTGCTGCACTACCTGCAACATGACCCTCGAATTGGGAGAATTAGAAATAATCCTGACTACTGGGTTGCCACACTGTTAGATCCCCGGTACAAAAGTAAATTTGCAGAAATAATTCCTGCCATAGAAAGGGATGCACGCATGCAGGAGTATCAGCAGAGACTGTTGCAGAATCTTACATGTACTTTTCCACAAAACACCAGTGGTGCACGTAGTGAATCTCACAGTTCCAACTTGCCAACCAGGGGACCGTCGAGTGTTCAGCACTCAAACAGAAACACAGTTTCTGCTGGTAACATCAATTTTGCGGAATCATTTCACCACTTTTTTAGCTCATCCTTTGCAAGGCCACAGGAGACAAGAAGTCTGACACATAGTCAACGCCTAGAGACGATGGTACAGGAGTATCTCCATGTAAACATTGAAGCCATGACTGTGTCACTGGACCCTTGCTCTTTTTGGGCTTCCAATCTGGATAAATGGCCGGAGCTCGCCACTTACGCCTTGGAGATCTTGTCATGCCCCGCAGCCAGCGTCCTGTCTGAACGTGTGTTCAGCGCTGCTGGTGGTGTGCTGACAGATAGGCGCACGCGGCTCTCCACTGATAATGTAGACAGACTCACGTTCATAAAGATGAACAAATCATGGATCCGAAACGACTTTTCTACCCCTGTGTCATCCTGGGGAGAGTAAAAGCTTGATGATTGGTTAAAATCACCTCACCAACCGTTTTAAGCTTTCAAATTACTAATCATGTTTATCTGTATCTTGGCTGGAAAATTATTTGGGCTTTGTAGCAGTGTGCAGTGCTGATTCTATTAGGCCATCTATACTAAGCTCCACCAGATTTAAAATTACTAATCATTTTTAGCTGCATCTAGCCCGGAAAATAATTTTGGGGCTCCGAGATGCGCAAGACACATAAGTGCCTTCTTGCTGCACTACCTGCAACATGACCCTCAGATTGTCAGAATTAGAAGTAATCCTGACTACTGGGTTGCCACACTCTTAGATCCCCCACACTCTTCGATCAACCTTTTCATTTTAATAAAGACCAAAAAAATGGTCATTTTTGAAATTATAAGCATTAGCAGGTTATTAGAAACTGAAATCAAACAGTTTTCAACTCAAAACTTTATTCTAGGTGATGTTACATTTGCACATAGGACCCCTTGTTCGAAAGGAGCTTCTGAACTCTCTCGTCCATTGAATTTGTCAGGTTTTGGATGGTTTCTGCTTGAATTGTTTTGCCTGAGGACAGAATACCCTCCCAGAGTTGTTGCTTAGATGTGAACTGCCTCCCGCCATCATAGACACTCCTTTTGATGATGCTCCAGAGGTTCTGAATGGGGTAGAGGTCAGGGGAGCATGGGGGTCACACCATAAGTTTGTACCCTTTTATGCCCATATCAGCCAGAGATGCAGATGTGTTATGTGCAGCATGAGACGGTGCATTATCATGCATGAAAATGATCTTGCTGTGGAATACACGGTTCTTCTTCTTGAACCATGGCAGGAAGTGCTGTTTGAGAAACTCCACATACATTATGGAGTTCATCTTTACCCCTTCAGGGATCCTAAAAGGGCCGACAATCTCTCTCCCCATGATTCCAGCCCAAAACATTACTCCACCTCCTCCTTGTTGGAGCTGTAGCCGTGTTTGCGTGGGGTGTCCATCAACCAGCCATCCTCCACTCCATCCATCTGGACCATCGAGCGTTGCACGGCACTCATCGGTGAACAAAACAGTTTTGAAGTCAGTCTTCATGTATTGTTTGGTCCACTGGAGCCGTTTCTGCTTGTGTGCAGTGGATAGAGGAGGTCGACAGGATGGCTTACGCACAGCTGCAAACCTCTGAAGGACTCTGCATCTTGTTGTTTGGGGGACGTTGGAGGCACCAGCAGCTTCAAAAACTTGTCTGCTGCTATGACAAGGCTTTTTTGCCGCTGCTCTTTTAACCTGACGTAATTGCCTGTAGGAAAGAGTCCTCAATTTTACCTTATCAGCACGCACACGTGTGTACTGTGAATCAGATACATACTTCTTCATTGTGCGATGATCAGGATGAAGTGTCTTGGCAATGTTGATTGTAGTCATGCCTTGACCTAAACACTCCACAATATGTTGCTTCTCAGCAGCCGACACATCCTTTTTCTTTCCCAGTTTGGCAGAAAATGTAGGCTGCTTAATAATGTGGGACAGCCTTCTTAAGTAGTCTTGCCTTTCATTGGACACACCTGCCAAACTAATTAGCACAGGTGTCTGCAATTGCTTACAGTGATATAAAGAGCCCTGACACACATCACCATCAATGAGTTTAACTGACAAACAAACAGATTCTTCCCTTATCACTCCTAAACACTTTTTGCATAATAATTTGGAACACAGTGTACATGTGCTTTTCCACAAAACACCAGTGGTTCACGTAGTGAATCTTACAGTTCTAACTTGCCAACCGTGGTCTGTATGGAGTTGTTCAATAAAGGGCCCAAAATTAAGATAACATAGACGGGAGAGGTCTCTATGAATAGGAATTCCTAAGAATTTGATACCCTGTGATGGCCAGGCAAAGGGAAAGTTGGACTGGATGGAATCCTGTATGGATTTGGGGAGGGAGACATCGAGGGCCTCAGACTTCGCTGTATTGATTTTAAAATTTGACCATGTAACAAAGTGATCTATTTCAGCCATAACAGCCTGCTGATGGATATATGTGATTGACATCATCAGCAAATGCAGAGCACTTGTACTCGGTGCCTCCCACCTCAATCCACCTAATATTGGGGTTATGGCGAATTGATGAGAGCAGGTGCTCCATCACTAGGATGTATAAGAGAGGGGACAGAGGACATCCCTGCCTTGTCCCATTGGTGATTATGAAAGGTGATGAAAATGTTCTGACGTGCCCCCTGGGCCTTGGGACATCCGGAGCCGGACCCTTTTTGGTGGATGCTGGTGGTTGTAGTCTCCGTGGTGGCGACCCGGTTCCGTGCCTCAGGGCGGTCAAAGCAGTGGTGGAACTATTTATGTGGTTTTGATGTTTAAATGTCCGACTACGCCACCCGTGGATTGTGGTCAGAGTGAACCGCCGCTGCAGAGCAGACCGCTGAGGCTGGTGTTGTGGGTGCAGCAGAGCGTAGCATAACTCCCCACGGGAGGAGTATAGCCTCAGGGCAGTGTATGCGGAGGATGGGGGTGATGGTGCAGGGCAGCAGCAGTAACGACACAGAGTCAGTCATGCAGTCCAGGGCTTTTACTCACAGTTCTTATTATCCAGACCACTTCTGCAGGTAACGGCTGCCCACGTCGTACTGTGCTCACCAGGTGAGTGGCTCAGACAACTTCCAGATAACTTTGGAGTGCTTCACAGGACCCCCTTTGTGTGTCCTTTGTCTGGCCTTTCTTACCAACCCTTCTGTCCGGCTGCCTCGGGCCTCCTCTTGGTAAACTTGGCGCCAGTTTCCCTGACCCTATGTGCTGCCCTCCTAGCCGGTGTAGCGAGCGGTTGCGCCACATAAAATGTCACAGCCTCCGGTTTCTAGCTGAGGGTCGTTTCCCGCCTCCACTAGTTTCGGGGACCGGTCTCCCCCTTTGGCCTGACCCCTCCACGCAGGTGGATTCGGGCGTGCGGTGGCGACTCGCCCGTCCACACCCCTGGGATCCCTTCGTTCCTCGTTCCTGGAGCCTTCTCTGCTCCTCTTCCTTCCTTCTCCCTCTTCCAGGCCTGGGCCTCTGTTACTAGGCCCGCCTCTGAAGCAGAGCTCATGCAGAGCCCCTGCTCCCTGTCACTTCTGCTCAGACTTCTCTGCACTGAACTAAGATGGTGCCCACCTTTTATACTCCCTTCTCAATGCACCCAGGAACTGCTTCCTCCCTGCTCCTGCACTACAGGGTTCCCCTTCCTCAGTGTTCCCTCCCCCCACTCCAGCCAGGGACAGAGACTGTCGTGCCCATCTCAGGGGCATATTGGTCGCCCTGCCCCACGGCAATGTGGTGTAATGCACACTTTAATTGTGAGAGACAGAATCTTAAAAAAAAATCCAGAAAATCACATTGTATGATTGTTACATAATTAATTTGCATTTTATTGCATGAAATAACTATTTGATCACCTACCAACCAGCAAGAATTCTGTCTCTCACAGACCTGTTAGTTTTTCATTAAGAAGCCCTCCTACTCTGCACTCATTACCTATATTAAGTGCACCTTTTTGAATTCAATATCTGTATAAAAGACATATGTGCACACACTCAATCAATCACACTCCAACCTCTCCACCATGGCCAAGACCAAAGAGCTGTCTAAGGACACCAAGGACAACATTTTAGACCTGCACAAGGCTGGGATGGCTACAGGGTAATGGGCAAGCAGCTTAGTGAGAAGGCAACAACTGTCACATTTACAGTGTCCATTTTAGGACATGATCAGATATCAAAATCAAACATCAGAATGATGTCAGTTTGAGGCTAAATAGCCAGTCTGAGAACCGATTTTGACAAATGATTTTGACAAGTGACTTTGACAAGTGACTTTGATAAGTGACTTTGATATGTGACTTTGAGAAGTGACTTTGTTAAGTGACTTTGATATCAGACTTTGATATGTGACTTTGATAAGGTAGTTTGATAAGTGACTTTGATATCTGAATTTGATATCTGACTTTGATATCTGACTTTGATAAGTGACTTTGATAAGGGAGTTTGATAGGGACTTTGATAAGGGACTTTGATAAGGGCTTTTACAACTGTAAAATTTACTTTGGCTATGTGATTTACCAAATAGACAGCGTGTCTGAAACTCTTTACACGTCAGGATAACAATCAGAATGTCAGATATTAAAAGTAAAACACCCCTGTAGTTTGTGTGCTAACTAAGCAAAATAAAAATTCAATGTCTGTTGGGATTTGAACCCATCTACTGTAGCTTCAGAGGCTGATGCTTTACCATTGAGCCATTCAGCAAAGTGATAGGGACTGGTAGCTTTTCTTGTCTTATGAGATCAACCATGAAAATACTCAGGGTGACTGATTCTAATGTTTGAAGAAAGTCACACATCAGACTCACACATTAAAATCACACATCATTTGAATTTGGCTTTGAGGAGGTATTTGTTAAAGTCCCAATGAGTTTCAGACAGGTTTGAACTGAAAATCCCACAACCAAATAGAATGGCTAGATTTCTTCAACTGAGTTTATAGCTCAATGGTTAGTGCACCGGCTTCTAGATGTAGAGTTTTGGGTTCAAGTCCCATCAGCGAAAAGTGACTATATTTTTATTATTACAGTTGTAAAAGTCCCATATCAAAGTCACTTATCAAAGTCACTTGTCAAAATCAGTTCTCAGACAGGGTATTTAGCCTCAGACAGGGTATTTAGCCTCAAACTGACATTCTGATGTTTGATTTTGATAACTGATCATGTGCTAAAATGGACACTGTACACATTTTGTACCGTCACCTTATGATTCTAAGCCCCTGGGGCCCCATCATGTACCAGGAGTAAACTTCTACAACACTATGTTAAAACTTGGATGAAAAGGTAATAGGAAGCACATAACTAGATTAGAGTGACACTATTTTCATTGACACCAGCAGAGTTAATTCCATAATACAAAGACAATTTTGCAGTTTAGCTTCTTTTACTTTACAGTAAACTGATTAAACGATGTACTCAGGTTTTGCTATTTTTTCTTCTAATCATTTGTCATGGATACTTTTTCTTTGGGCTTTAGCCAGTATTTCCAACAAAACTAACATTCATTCCGTTTCATTCCATTTTCCAGAAAACAATTATTACTAATTGGGGTGAAAAGTCAATATCATTACTACAACTGCTCAATTTTTGCTGAAAACCATCAAGTTTATCTCAAATAATTAAAAATTAATTATCCAACTGGCTAACATTTGACCTTATGCTGTCAATAAGTGCATTGTTTGGGCATCTCCGCTAACTTTTGCTCTGACTTTGTCATAACCGAAAAGATATATCTTCCACAGATGAAATGATGCTTAAATGGAACCTGTCATGTCCTAGTTGCTATGTACACTGCCCCCATTGCTTTTTTAGTGATGCAATGTGCATCACTGACAAGCTTTTTTCATTAAAATTGGTGGTAGTATAATGATTTTATAACTTTATATACACTTTGTCCTACCTGCTCATATTCAGTCATAGGGGTGTGATTCTCTCATTCAGTCATGGGCTGAACTGCATTCAGTCACTGCTGGCGCCGCCCATGTATTTGACTACTGCTCCCAGCAAGGTTGCGTCTAGATTGCAGTTGATTTTTTGAGGCCCTCACTCCAGCAATTACGATCTAGTCTCCCCAGCGTTGAGGCATCTAGATAGGAGGTGATTTTTTGTGCTCCTCACTTTAGTCACTCTGATCTAGACACTTCACTGCTGAGGACACTAGATCGGAGTTGCTGGAGTGAGGGCCTCAAAATTCCCCTCCGATGTAGACAGTTCAGCACTGACACCACTAGATCGGAGTAGATACCAGGATTCTCATACTCACTGCTGTCTTGTCACCTCTACTGGCTTTTTAATTTTTTCTTATGCTTTTTTATGCAATTGCTCATGTTTTTAATGGAGCAAACATCACAAGTCAAAAATGATTTTTTTACATATATATTTTATGGATTTGGTCAAAATTCTTTTTTTTTCCTGATTAATGAAACTTACATTTTTATTGTTGCTTTTTGTAATATAAAACATTCCCCTTATCGCTGATGTTCAGTTTTGCCAGAATGTGACTATTCCCATTGGTGCACAGTCCTGTCTGCGGCACTGACATTGTGAAGAGTGGGTGGAGCTCTGCGGGGAGAGGCGTAAAACAGCGCCCCCGACAGTCACCATAATGTACAACACAGAAGTGACAAATTATTACAGGGATGTCTAAGGTCACTGGAGAACACTGCTGTTATAATTTACGCCACTTTTGTGTTGTCAGTTATGATGATTCTGTCGGCTTCGCTCCATCACTGGCTGAGACTTGTGGACATACAGAAAAATTTTAATTCTACCAAAACTGAACAATCAGAGCTATGTGTATTTTTTTAGATTACAGAAAGTGATAATAAAAAAACTCACTTGATTAATTAAAAAAAAAATTCACAAAGTGGCCGAGCTTTCTCCCTCTCACCCTTCATTAAAGGGGATATCTGGGACTTTATGAAAAACAAAAAATGTACCTAAGCACTAACAGGCACATAATTGCTACTTACCTGCCTGTTGTGCCCCGCGGCGTTCTTCCCCTACACAGAGCAGTCACAGACCGTTACTGTCGGGGATTCAGCTGCCTCTGCTGACGGGGCAGAGAGTGATGTCTGACTCATTCTGATTGACAGCCTTCTCCCCCAATTAGACAGTGGGAATCCAGCTGTCAATCAGAATGACGTCGTCAGACTCGCCCTGTCAACACAGCGGAGCGGAAAAGATACCTTTGCTCTGTCGACGTGACGTCAGCAAAGGCAGCTGAAAGACAGGAACGGATATCCTCTTTAATGAAGGGTGAGAGGGAGAAAGCTCGGCCACTTTTTACATTTTTTTTAATTAATAAAGTGAGTTTTTTTATTGTCGCTTTCTGTAATATAAAAAATTACACATAGTTCTGATTGTTCAGTTTTGGTAGAATTCAAATTCTCCTATATGTCCACAAGTCTCAGCCAGTGATGGAGCGCAGCCAACAGAATCATCAGAATGTACAGCACAAAATTGGCATAAATTATAACAGTTCTCCAGTGATAATTTATAATATATATATACAGTAAATACATATAGACACTGTATATGTGTATATATATAATGTTTATATATATATATATATATATATATATATATATATACACTACCGTTCAAAAGTTTGGGGTCACCCACACTATTTTGTGTTTTCCATGAAAACTCATACTTTTATTTATTAAATGAGTTGCAAAATGATTAGAAAATATAGTCCAGACATTGACAAGGTTAGAAATAATGACTTTTATTAGAAAGAATAATTTTCTCCTTCAAACTTTGCTTTCGTCAAAGAATGCTCCCTTTGCAGAAATTCCAGCATTGCAGACCTTTGGCATTCTAGCTGTTAATTTGCTGAGTTAATCTTGAGAAATTTCACCCCATGCTTCCTGAAAGCCCCTCCCACAAGTTGGATTGGCTTGATGGGCACTTTTTGCGTACCATACGGTCAAGCTGCTCCCACAACAGCTCAATGGGGTTGAGATCTGGTGACTGCGCTGGCCACTCCATTATAGACAGAATACCAGCTGCCTGCTTCTTCCCTAAATAGTTGATGCATAATTTGGAGGTGTGCTTTGGGTCATTGTCCTGTTGTAGGATGAAATTGTCTCCAATCAAGCGCTGTCCACAGGGTATGGCATGGCGCTGCAAAATAGAGTGATAGCCTTCCTTATTCAAAATCCCATTTACCTTGTACAAATCTCCGACTTTACCAGCACCAAAGCAACCCCAGACCATCACATTACCTCCACCATGCTTGACAGATGGAGTCAGGCACTCTTCCAGCATCTTTTCAGGTATTTTGCGTCTCACAAATGTTCTTCTGTGTGATCCAAACACCTCAAACGTTGATTCGTCTGTCTATAAAACCTTTTTACAATCTTCCACTGTCCAATGTCTGTGTTCTTTTGCCCATATTAATCTTTTCCTTTTATTAGCCAGTCTCAGATATGGCTTTTTCTTTGCCACTTTGCCTTGAAGGCCAGCATCCTGGGGTCGCCTCTTCACTGTAGACGTTGACACTGGCGTTTTGTGTGTACTATTTAATGAAGCTGGCAGTTGAGGAGCTGTGAGTCATCGATTTCTCAAACTAGAGACTCTAATGTACTTGTCTTGTTGCTCCTTTGTGCAGCGGGGCCTTCCTCTTCTCTTTCTACTCTGGAAAGAGCCTGTTTGTGCTCTCCTCTGAAGGGAGTAGTACAAACCGTTGTAGGAAATCTTCAGTTTCTTGGCAATTTCTCGCATGGAATAGCCTTCATTTCTAAGAACAGAATAGACTGTCGAGTTTCACATGAAAGTTCTCTTTTTCTGGACATTTTGAGAGTCTCATAGAACAAACAAATGTAATGCTCCAGATTCTCAACTAGCTCAAAGGAAGGTCAATTTTATAGCTTCTCAAATCAGCCAAATCGTTTCCAGCTGGGCTAACATACTTGTGCAAGGATTTTCTAGGGTTTTCTAAACATCCATTAGCCTTCTTACACAGTTCGCAAACACAATGTACCATTAAAACACTGGAGTGGTGGTTGTTGGAAATGGACTTCTATACAGCTATATAGATATTGCAATAAAAACAAGACGTTTGCAGCTAGAATAGTCATTTACCACATTAACAATGTATAGAGTGTATTTCTGATTCATTTAATGCTAGCTTCTTTGGAAAAAAAAGTGCTTTTCTTTCAAAAATAATGAAATTTTGAAATGGCCCCAAACTTTTGAACCGTAGTGTATATATATATATATATATATATATATATATATATATATATATATATATATATTGTGAGGTAGCACTGTTCATCACGCTGGGGGCACTCACTTCACCGGGTCAATTAAAGCACACATGCAACGTTTTCCGGTAATTCACAGTCCAGCAGTTTATTATGTCTCATAAACCGCTCATAACATAGTCCATCTCAGTGGCTCACCGACATGTTACACATATTATCCCAGAGCCTTTCTAGTGACAGATATGCCCACTTGGCTCCAGATACAGCCTTCAGCAAGGTATCAATATCAATGTCCACATCAAGCACCGTTTTTACCTTTGCCGGGTCGTAGCTGCTTCAGTCAGCTCGGTTCTGCCACAGCTGTGGCTTTAAGGCTTCCCAGATGGGGCCTCCGGGCCACGTACCTTCCAAGGCTACTGGTATCTCAAACACAGGGGATCCAGCCTCTGCCTCTCCAGGCCTTTCTCTCCAGGCCTCACCAGGCCTCTCTCTCTAAGCCTCACCAGGCCACTTTTTCTCTAGGCCTCACCAGGCCACTCTTTCTCTGTTTCAAAACTACCATGGTTTATATATCCTTTTGTGCACACAGGACCTGTGATGATGATCAGTCACCTGAGGGGGAGGTAAATGGTCAGCTAGAGCACACACCCTGGACATTCTAGCAATGCAGCAAGCCACTGCATTACAATATATATGTAATTACTATTCAATAAAACAAACCACCTGTAATCTCATTTATTCTGGGGCCTCGTTACATCCACGCACTGCAGTAACTGCATTCTAGCCACTTCTATAAGGAGCCGTCTAGATTGGAAATGATTTGAGGATTTTTTACCCTCCACTTTAGGCGACTCACTAGTGAGCTGAGTAGAGCGGAGGTAATTTTTTCAGGACCTGACCATAGCCTCCACTCTAGATGGTTCAGTACCAAGGTGACTAGAATGGAGTTGCTGGAGTGAGGTCCTCAAAAAATCAACTTCAAACTTCAAGATTGGGTGGAGAGTTGCGGGGAGGGTGGTGACAGTAACGGAGCAGCCGACAGAATCATCGTAATTGACATAACAAAAGTGGCATAAATTATAACAGCAGTGTTCTCCAGTAACCTTAGACATTCCTGTAATAATTTGTCACTTCTGTGTTGTACATTATGGTAACTGTCTGGGGCGCGCAATTTCTCCTCTCTCCGTGGAGCTCCACCCACTCTTCACAATGTCGGTGCTGCGGACAGGACTGTGGACAAATGGGAAGAGTCACATTCTGGCAAAACTGAACAATCAGTAATAAAGGGCATTTTTTATATTACATAAAGCGACAATAAAAATGTAAGCTTCATTAATCAAGAAAAAAAATAATTTTGCCTAAATCCATAAAATATATAACAGTGTAAAAATACATAAATTATATAACAGTGTAAAAAAATCATTTTTGACTTGTGATGTTTGCTCCATTAAAAACATGAGCAATTGAATAAAAAAGCATAAGAAAAATATTAAAAAGCCAGTAGAGGCGACAAGACAGCAGTGAGTATGAGGATCCTGGAATCTACTCCGATCTAGTGGTTTCAGTGCTAAACTGTCTACATTGGAGGGGATTTTTTGAGGACCTCACTCCAGCAACTCCGATCTAGTCTCTTCAGCAGTGAAGCGTCGAGATCGGAGTGACTAAAGTGAGGAGCACAAAAGATCACCTCCGATCTAGATGCTTCAACTCTGAGGAGACTAGATTGTAATTGATGGAGTGAGGGCCTCAAAAAATCAACTCCGATCTAGACGCAACCTTGCCGGGAGCAGTAGTCAAATACATGGGCAGCGCCAGCAGTGACTGAATGCAGTGCTGCCCATGACTGAATAGCAGGATCACACCCCTATGACTGAATACAAGCAGGTAGGACAAAGTGTATATAAACTTATAAAATCATTATCCTACCACCAATTTTAATGAAAAAAGTTTGTTAGTGATGCACATTGCATCACTAACAAAGCAATGGGGGCAGTGTACATAGCAAATAGGACGTGACAGGTTCCCTTTAATAATAAAGAATCACATCTTGGTGCTGTACGAAGTGGAAAATACCTAAAAGGGGTTTCGATACTTAAAAAAAATGGCAGCTTTGCTCCAGAAATGTCACCCTACCTTTCCATGGATTGCATGTGAAATTGCAGATCAACTCTTTTCAAGTGAATTTTGAGTTGAAATACCATGCACAATCTGTGAACAGGTGTGGTGTTGTTTTTGGAAATAAGAATTCATGCTTTACTAATCCTGGACAGCGTAAATAATAAAAGAAGATACAAAGGCACAATCTAAACAAGTTTTTAACAAATTTTAACCTACTAGTTATAATTGGGTTATTACTATGAAGTTTTAATAAACTATATACAGAGTGTAAGTAATACTCAAAACTTAGCCAATGATGTCAATATTTTATGGCCATGATGATGATTGACAGCAGCATAGAAATGTCATAGCTGTAGGTCCATACTGTGAAAGTGTATCAATATATTAAGAGCAGTATTATTTCTACATAGAAATTAACTGGACCTAAGAAGTTGTAAATATTCAGAACAGTAGTTACGATTTCCTTAGGAATTTCAAATGTGAAAATGATCTTTGTCCCAAACATTTTTATTAAACTATAATTTGCATACAATAGGTACCTGTACATTAAAAGGCAAAAAAATTTTGCATTATTATTTCTATAATAAGCATCAAATAAATTCCTCTCATTTTAAGTGCATTAACTCTTTCCTGATCTGCAATGTACCTTTTACCAATGGTGGCTTGTACTTAACACGGAGCATGGTAAATGTACAAAATTGACAAATTTGAAATAGTATTAGTACTGTAGCTCATAGCTGTATAATCAGTTCTAAGTATCAGTGGACACACAGCTGACAACCTGCTCCAGTGTCTAGATTCCCTCCACGGGTGGGATTCAGACGATTCTTCCCAGTTGCCACTGCAAATATTTTGGCATTAACGAATTGACGTGCCGGAGGTTGGAAGTGTAGAGCTGCGATGCACACTGTGTGCCTCACTGCTGTCTTGGGGAAAACCTATCTTAAGGTTGTATAAAAGCGTCTTTCGATACCCCAGCATTCGCGGGTGCCTTTCCAGAGCGGGAAGCATCTGGCAAAATTTACTCTTATAACGTGGATCTAACAGGGTGGCAACCCAGTAGTCAGCATGATTTTGAATCATAACTATAAGGGGATCATGTTGCAGATAGTGCGGCAAGAAGGCACTCATAAGTCAAGCTCTTTCATGAGGTTCATGCCCATGCTGTGTTGGTGGCTCCATCCTCTCCTGCCAAACACTAACAGAGAGGGGATGTTTACAATCTTCGTCTTCTGACTGTTGCTCGCCCATCACCTCTTCCTCCTCCATTTGTTCCTTGCCTCTTACACCTTCATTAACAGTTTGTCTGGCATCACCAACCCCCCCTTGATTGCAGTGATCCACCCTCCCTTGGCACCTTGAGATGTCCGTTAGTGTATGACACTAGTAACAGAAGAAGGTATTTCTTTAGTGTGGATGACGCCTGTATAACATAGCAGATATGCTCCAAACTATTTCAAACTGAGATTTCTTCTGCTGTATAATGTTAGGAACAGAACAAAGTAATTTTTTAGTGTGGATGATATAATATATATATATATATATATATATATATATATATATATTTATATTTAATATAATGGGTCCTACATAGCCTTCCATATAATATAATGGGCCCCACATAGCCTTCCATATAAAATAATGGCCCCCACATAGTCTTCCATATAATATAATGGCCCCAGGATTTTCATCATAGGTAAAGTGAAGATATTCCTGAAAAACGGTTCAAAGCAACCCTTTTGAGCACAGACACTAAAGCAAGAAGAGAAATATGATTTGTTTATGCTGAAAAATTCAGTTGAATTCACAAGGGCAGAGAATTTTCAACATGAAGTTCTGATTTTCCTGAAAAAATGGCTCAAAGCATACAACATTAATAATATTAAAAGATGACCATTATTTTGCCTTTACTGTTGCTTCAGAGATTTTGGGGCTAATGACCTTGCAAACTTTGTTTATCTTGGGGTGTATTTTTTTCTCCTGCCTCCACTTACTGGTAATTCAGTAATAAAGATCCTGAATGTAACATACAGGATAGAGGACTCAGTGGGTTGCTATTGGATTTGTCTTTGGACTAAACTGGGTTGAGGATTATAATGTAATTCTTGTCTTCTTACTTAATTGCCTACAGAGTCATGCACTCTCCTGGATGGTCCTGGAGTGGTGAATAGAAGAAAGTCACATAATGCTGAAAACCGTATTGTTCAGGCAACAGTGCATGAGCCGAGTTAGGCTACACAGCAAAAAGTAAATGTGATTTCACCATCAGAAGACATGACATTCATTGTGCTTGTCCTATAAATCTAAGAGTAGTCTTGCACACATGATTGCCTTGGCAAGCAAGCGGCAACATGCAGGAACAGTTGGATCTACATAGAGAAAGTATGACTGTAAGGCTCTACTTGAGATGATTGATAGATAATCCAGTAGATTGAATGCACCCTGCACATTTTACTAGTGCTAAAATCCTTCAGGAACTTTTAAGCTTTGTTCAGATCTTTGGAAATTTCTCAATTGCTGCAGAAGGATGTAGCATGACAAAAGAGAGAAACAAGATAATGTAAAAGCTCCAGGGGCGGACCTACCGCCCGTGCAGCCCGTTCATTGAATGGGGGCCCCGAGGGAGAGGGGGTCCCTGCAGCCTCCAGCAGGGCCGCCATCAGGGCATGACTGTCCTGACTCCAGTATGGGGCCTGGCCGGTCGGGGCCCCCCTCTTGTGCGTCTCCTCATGGGGCCCCCGCAGGGCCGACGTCAGCACCTGGGCAAATGCCAGGGCCCTGAGCAGGAGGGGGGGGGCTCACCGTAGGGCACCCTGCGCGCTATGGGACCTGTGAGCGGAGGAGAGCGGTGTCAGCGCCCGCTCCCCCTCGCTTGCTCAGGGCCCCGGCACCCGACACAATACTTATCCCTCCCCGTGCCTCCGCAGCAGCTCCTGCATCCTCCGCGGCTGCTGCACTGTGACGTCTCAGGTCAGAGGGCGCGGTGACATTTTACACAGCGCTCTCTCCTGAGCAGTCACAGCACAGAGCGGGATGAGGCCGACGACACTGAGGAGTCCGGAGCAGCGGCAGCAGGTTGAGACGTGAGGTGAGTATTGGATTTTTTTTTTATTGTATGGAGGCCTGTGGCAGTATAAGGGAGGGGGGTGAGGTGGGGGGGTGTGACATCCTGCATGGGGCATTATAAGGGAGGGGTGACATCCTGCATGGGGCATTATAAGGGGGGGTGACATCCTGCATGAGTAATTATAAGGGGGGAGTGACATCCTGCATGGGGCATTATAAGGGGTGGGGGGTGTGACATCCTGCATGGGGCATTATAAGGGGGGGTGACATCCTGCATGGGCATTATAAGGGGGGGGTGACATTCTGCATGAGTAATTATAAGGGGGGAGTGACATCCTGCATGGGGCATTATAAGGGAGGGGGGGTGTGACATCCTGCATGGGGCATTATAAGGGGGTGTGTGTGACATCCTGCATAGGGCATTATAAGGGAGGGGGGTGTGACATCCTGCATGGGACATTATAAGGGAGGGGGGTGTGTGTGACATCCTGCATGGGGCATTATAAGGGAGGGGGGGTGTGACATCCTGCATGGGGCATTATAAGGGTGGGGGTGTGACATCCTGCATGGGGCATTATAAGGAAGGGGGGGGTGTCATCCTGCATGGGGCATTATAAGGGGGGGGTGACATCCTATATGGGGTGAACAGCCTGCATGGGGCATTATGTGGGGGGAACAGCCTGCGTGGGGAATTATGTGGGGGAACAGCCTGCGTGAGGCATTATGTGTGGGGAACAGCCTGCATGGAGCGTTATATGGGGGCCAGTATCCTGCATGGAGCATTATATGGGGGCCAGTATCCTGCATGGAGCGTTATATGGGGGCCAGTATTCCATATGGAGCGTTATATGGGGGCCAGTATTCTGTATGAAGCGTTATATGGGGGCCAGTATCATGTATGGAGTGTTATATGGGGGCCAGTATTCCGTATGGAGTGTTATATGGGGGCCAGTATGCTGAATGGAGCATTTTATAGGGGCCAGTATTCTGTATGGAGCATTTTATGGGGTTCCAGTATTCTGTATGGAGCATTATATGGGGGCCAGTATTCTGTATGGAGCATTACATGGGGGCCAGTATTCTGTATGGAGCGTTATATGGGGGCCAGTATTCTGTATGGAGAATTATATGGGGGCTGGTATCCTGTATGGAGCGTTATATGGGGATCAGTATCCTGTATGGAGCATTTTATGGGGGCCAGTCTCCTGTATGGAGCATTTTATGGGGGCTAGTATACTGTGTGGAGCGACTCGCTGTTTTCTGAGCTATTGTGAAATTTACAATAGATATCACTATGTAAGAAGTGAAATCTTTGCATCGTGGTAGTGGTGACTCTCTCAGGAGCTCTTCCTTGAGACACAGTTTTAGGCGGTTTCTGTGTACCATCTGGGGTTTCCAACCAATTTTGAATATCTCGTACACATCAGACGATGGAAAGGGTATAGCAGTTATTGTGTATGGTTCAACTTCCCAAAGTGCATCCAATTTTCCAGTCTGATGGTTGTTTCGGAGCCAGACTCGGTCGCAAATTTGTAGGGGTTTGACATGGGCATGTTGATTATAGTCTTCTTGTCGTTTTCTTCGTGCTTCTTCCATGCTAGAATTGACAATTTCCTTGGCTTCCGCCATGCGTCTGCGGTGTTCAATTACCCAGTCTGTTTGTGGAAAATGATTTTTGGTGTCAGGTACTTGTACACCTAGGGCCAAGTCTGAAGGCAACTGGCCTTGTCGGCAGAACATTAGATAAAATGGAGTATTACCAGTTGAGCAATGAGTGGTGTTATTGAAGATGCGGACAAGATCTTTCAGAATCTCAGGCCACTCAGTTCCCTTGATGGCAGAAGCAGTGCGCAGCATACCGATGATGACTTGGTTCACTCTTTCACCTAGTCCATTACCTTGATCATGATAGGCTTCAAGGATGACCCTTGCATATCTCCGGGGAATTAGTATTTGGTGAAGTCTGTCGCCTGAGACAGGTTCCAAAGTGTTTCTCATTATGAGCCCTTTCTGGACAGATAGGAGTTTTCTCTATCTCCAGAGGCGGGTAAGATCCACATCAGGATGAGCTGGTTGTAGCTGGGTTGGAACTCTTTCAGTAGTAAGGAAGTCATGGAGTTCTCCCAGGACTCTGCTATCTTCTTGTAATTTCTTCCACAGGGAAGGTTCTTGAAGAGATTCAGCAGGTGGCTTGGAATGAGATACTCCCTTTTCAGCAGAGGCAGTGATGGCACTCTGCTGAGCAAACCTTGAGTAGAAAGGAGGCATTTCTACCTCTTCCCAGATGTCATCTCGGGGTGGTTCTTCTCCAACAGGCAGCCGTAACAATGAATCCTGCATTGACATTTGATTTGCCACTGCAGTATTTGACTGTGAATTTGTAGTTCGCTAGGCGTGAAGCCCACTGTTGTTCCATGGCTCCCAACCGGGCAGTATCCAGGTGCGCTAGTGGATTATTGTCTGTGTAGACAGTAAAGGGCGTGGCAGCCAGGTAATCCTTGAATTTTTCTGTAGCAGCCCAGTCAAGTGCAAGCAGTTCAAGCTTGAACGAACTGTAGTTGATGTCATTCTTCTCAGTTCCTCTGAGGCTGGGCTGGCATAAGCAATCACACTCTCCTTATTGTCCTGAACAGCACCTAGCCCTTGGAGGTTAGCATCTCTATACAAAAGGAATGCCTCAGTGTAATCAGGATAGGCCAGGATAGTTGGCTGGGTAAGAAGGTCTTTCAGTGTTTGGAATGCTTGTTCTTGACAATTTGTCCAGTCTACTGGAATCCTTTGGTTGTAGTTTTCCTTGGGACATCCCCGTAGCAACTCAGTAAGTGGTTCAGACACTTGAGCAAAGTGAGGAATAAAGTGGCGATAGTAGCCTGCAAATCCCAAAAAGCTTCGGACTGCTTTGATGGTAGCGGGCGTTCTCCATTTTTGAACTGCAGCAATTTTGTCAGGGTCAGGTTGTACCCCTTCCACGCTTACCACATGTCCAAGATAGTTTACTCGTGGTTTTAGCAAGTGGCGTTTAGAGGGCTTGATTTTGAGGTCATGTTTGCTTAGTACTTTGAAGACAGATGGTGAATGTGGTCTTTATATGTCCGGAAAAAGACAATGACATCATCAAGGTAAAGGAGGATACTCTGGAAATTTTTGTGGCCAAGACATCTCTCCATTAGCCGTTGGAGCGTAGCAGGGGCATTGCAAAGCCCGAAAGGCATAAAGTTAAATTTAAAAAGCCCCATTGGTGTGGTAAAGGCAGTCTTTTCTCTGTCTTCTGGCACCATGGGAACTTGCCAGTATCCACAGGTTAAGTCAAGAGTAGAGAAGTAGGCGGCAGATCCGAGAGTAGTCAGGGACTCTACAATTTGTGGCAAGGGATAGGCTTCCTTGTGTGTGATGTTGTTCAATTTGCGGTAATCCACGTAGAGACGTATGGAGCCATCTTTTTTTTCACAAGGACCAGCGGTGCGGCCCAAGGGCTTTGACTTTCACGTATTACATCAGCCTCTTTCATGTCTTTAAGCATTTTCTTAACAAGCTGGTACTTCGCAGGTGGTATGGGACGATGTAGCTCTTTGATGGGAGGATTATCATCTCTGAGGATTCGATGCTAAATCAGAGTAGTCTTACCGAAATCCAATGGGTGCTTACTGAATGCTTGATGATAACGTTTGGCAATGTTCAGAACACCATTGACTCTCTCTACTGGAGTAGTGGCATCTCCCACATTTAGCTCAGTTCACCAGGGGTCTGAAGTAACCTTCTTACTGTCTTGGGCAGCTTGGGTAGAATGTTGGTTAGCTGTTACTTCACTTGAGATGATGTCTTCTGGTGAGAGTTGAGACAACTGCGCTACTGGATGAAATTTGTGAAGGTTAACAGGTGTGTCACTCAAGTTAATCAGTCAAACTGGCACTCTTCCGTTGGAGACAGTTACAATGCTGCGAGCAGCTTTCACTAATGGTTGTCCTTTTAGCAGGATTGGTTTGAGGAGAGCCTGATAATCTTGATTTTTAATACCTGGTCGGGCACGCCACCAAACCATGATTTCTGAATTAGGCTGCAGAATCACTGGTCGGATGTGTCTCGGATGCGGACATGACGAATTTTACCCTTCCTATTTGCAAACTTCTGCTGGGCGACAAGCAAGCGGATGGCATGCTGAATGGTCCGCTGATCAGAAGATGTAGCTGTAGGGAGAGAGGCATGCAAGGCTGACAACACTTCTGGAAAACAATTTCTAAGAACATTCATGCCTAGAACCATTACAGCAAAACCCTCATCCTCTACATCAGTTACAATGACACCCTGTTTTTGGAGCCTAATGTCCCCAATCCCAATAGCGGGCTCCCTGTAACCCTGGTGAGGTATGGGTTGACCATTACTAGCTATAATGTTCATCCAGACATCTGGAGGGTTATTTAAGTCACTGAAGTCCCAATGTTAAAGAAATGCCCACTTCTGCAAAGTAGTTACCTGTGAGCCGGTGTCGACGAAAACTTCCAGAGGGACACCGTTTACCAAGACAGTTATGTGTGGGCAGGGCGAGATGAAGTTAGGCACTCAAATGGATTGCCAGCAGATGGCAGGAAAGTACAATTTACAATGCAAGGAAGTACAATTTACAATGCAATGTATTATATCCCCTAACTCCGTACACACAATAGAACAAATCTAATACAACACTACAACTGTCTCATTTAGAAGTAGTAGAACGGGTACCGGGATGCCACATACTACCCCTCTTAAGAAAAGCTATCCTCGGCGAGCAGAGGGTGAAGCCTTACACAAATGACAAAGTTAGGGATATAGAGGAAAAAGTGCTATACACAAGTGCATGGCAAAATGGAATAATTACTAATGAATCAAACGTACGATGTGAACATAAGGAATATTCAGAAACATTGTTGGTATAGAGTCTATAGGCATTTGATGAAAATGTCCCTACCTAGGAAAAATGCAATAGTAGATAAACATGAGCATAAACAACATTCTTTGTAATAACTATAATACTGTTACATAAAAATCGGGTTAATGAAGTTTAAGATTTATTGGCTTTGTGAGCCAGGCACAGTCCTTGAACTGTTATATTAACTAGAAAAAACACACACATTAATCTGGTAAATCTGAGTATATGAATGTCAAAAGGGCATATCATTCAAGAAGGATATATGGTGAAGTTACTAGTCCCTGTACCTCGCATGTAGGATACCTTTGGTACTCCGCTCAGAGCGCCTCAAAGGTACTGTCCATTGGCTGGAGATTAGTTCAGGTTCTGTGGTTTCTTCAGGTGGAAGAAAAGTATTCTCTGTTGAGGTAGAAATGAACTGACAATAGCCAGGAAACGCAAATTGTGGAGCGAAGATAAGTTTAGCAAGGCTCGGCAGTCTTTCTGATGAATCTGGAGGATTCTGTGTTCCAATCAAAGTTGACTTGGGTAGTGGTGACTCTCTCAGGAGTTCTTCCTTGAGACACAGTTTTAGACGGTTTCTGTGTACCGTCTGGGGTTTCCAACCAATTTTGAATATCTCGTACACATCAAACGATGGAAAGGGTATAGCAGTTATTGTGTACGGTTCAACTTCCCAAAGTGCATCCAATTTTCCAGTCCGATGGTTGTTTTGGAGCCAGACTCGGTCGCAAATTTGTAGGGGTTTGACATGGGCATGTTGATTATAGTCTTCTTGTTGTTTTCTTCGTGCTTCTTCCATGCGAGAATCAGCAATCTTAGATCTTATTACTATTTAAAACTATGGTTTGTCCGTCACACGGATCACATATAATTGTGCTAAATATATTGCCATTTCTGGCCTCTATTGAAATTTTGTTGCAGTGTGTCAGCGAACTTATTGACACGAGGTTGGCGCTGTTAAAAATAGTTACCTACAGGCCAGCTATTTAAAACTGTGGTTCGTCCGTCACACGGATCACATATAAGTTCGCTCCAAATACAGCCATTTGTAGTGAGCGTGGAAGATATTGTCCTCCATTTAAAATGGGCAAGGCATGTGGCAAGGAACGAGGAACTGGACGTGATGGTGATGATGGTGCATGCAGAGGCCAAGGCAGTGGGCAAGTTGAAATTGTGCCACAAAAAACACCCACATCTTCTCGCTCGACCTTCCTGTCCCAATTAATAGGGGACTGCAGAACACCACTATTGAACACAGAGCAGTGTGAAATGGTTATTGGTTGGATAACAGATAATGCTTTCAGTCACTTAGCCACCACCACCACCCTGTCTTCCACACAGTCAAGTCTCAGCAGCCGTGATTCTGGACCGCATATTCCTCACCCTGATCCTCCTTCCTCCCACCATGCCCCACTTGGACACTCTGAAGAGCTGTTCACTTTACCATTTATAGATTCGGGCCTCTCGCCTGGTCCACTTGAAGCGGGGCAGGAGGAGATCTCTTGTAGCGACGCCCAAATGTTTGAGCAGCCACGGACTTACGAAGGTGACAGTGGGAAAGTGTCACAAGAGGTGGACGATGATGAGACACAATTGCCAGAAGTCAGGAGGAGGACCAGGGTGCGGAAGTGGTAGTCAAGGTGGTGGATGATATAGTAACAGATCCAACCTGGCAGGAGGACATGCAGAGCGAGGACAGCAACACACAGGGGGAGGGAGGCAGAACACCCCAACAGGCAGGAAGAAGCAGTGTGGTGGCTGCAGACAGAAGGTGGGCAACCGTTCCCCGTAACATCAACACAACGGAAGTTGCCAGTACAACTGTTAGGTCTTCCCGAGTCTGGTTGTTTTTTAAAGACACTGCCGATAACCCCAAAAAGGCCATTTGCACCACCTGCCAGGCCAGCATCAGCAGGGGTAGCAAAACTACCAGCCTGACCACCAACAGCATGATCAGCACATGGCAGCAAAGCACCCGACTTTGTGAGCTGAGCCCAGGGTCCAGGAACAGTGTCTGCGGGTGCCACCACTGCTCTTTCCGCTGTTGTGCGTGAAAGCCAATCCCCTGTCCCTGGTGCATGCAAAGATGCCTCCTGCCTTGCACCTGTCATTGTACACTCTCAACTAACACCGTCAGCAACCACGTCTTTGTCCCAGCGCAGCGTTCAGTTGTCCATACCCCAGTCCTTGGAACGCAAATACGCAGCCAATGCCCCACAGTCCACACTACTAAATTCCCACATTTCACCACTGCTTGCACTCGAAATGTTGCCTTTTAGGCTCGTGGAGACAGAAGCTTTCCACAACCTGATGGCGGCGGCCATCCCTCGGTACCACAAGCACGTGTCCCACAACATTAGCTGTGCCCTCAACAATGCAGTTACTGGGAAAGTCCACCTAACCACGGACAAGTGGACAAGTGCTTGTGGGCAGGGACAGTACATCTCGCTGACAGCACACTGGGTTAACATAGTTGAAGCCGGGACCCAGTCAGACCTTGGGACATAACACATCCTTCCGACGCCTAGGAATGCGGGCCCTAGGTCAATCAGGGTTGCCCCCACAGTCTACAGCTCCTGCACCTCCTCCTCTTCAGCCTCCATCTCCAAAATGACCACATCAGTCACAAGCTGGAAGCACTGCAGCACTGCCTCAGCCAAGCGGCAACAGGCTGTGCTGAAGCTAATATGCTTAGGTGACAAACTGCACAATGCTGAAGAGTTGTGGACAGCTCTGAAAGAGCAGGCAGATCTGTTCTCACACCCCTGAACCTACAGCCAGGCATGGTCGTATGTGACAATGGCCGGAACCTGGTGGCGGCTCTGAGGCGAGGCGAGCTCACACATCTACCATGTCTGGCCCATGTGCTTAATCTCGTGGTTCAGCGGTTTCTCAAAAGCTACCCGGAGCTGCCGGATCTGCTTGTCAAAGTACGCCGCCTGTGTGCCCATTTTCGAAAGTCAGCTACAGCTTCCACCAGCCGTGCCGTGCTTCAGCAGTGTTTGCAGCTTTTGGCTCACCGACTGGTGTGTGATGTCCCCACATGTTGGAACTCTACACTGCAGATGTTGGAAAGAATTTGTGAGCAGAAGAGGGCAGTTGTTGACTACCAGCATCAGCAAGGCATTCGGTATTCAGTTCAGACTCCACACATAAGACCTCAGGAGTGGACATGGATGTCAGACATATGTACAATCCTCCAAAACTTTGAGGACTCCACCAAGACGGTGAGCGGTGATGATGCCATAATTAGCGTCACCATCCCACTTCTCTGTCTTCTGAAACGCTCTCTGCTCCCAATCAAAGAGGATGCATTGCAGGCGGAGCATGATGAGATGGAGCAAGGAACCATACAGGGTGATTACACACAGCCCAGCCTCATCTCATCCCAATGTGGATTGGGTGACAATGAGGAAGAGGAGGAGGAGGAGGAAGAATAAGAGCTAGTTTCATGCGCTATAGACGGTACTAAGTGCACAACTGTCATACCATCTGTTCAGCGTGGATGGCCTGAGGACAGGGAGGAGGAGGAGGTTCAGGAAGAGAACATGGTCAGTTGTCCTCTTGGTGATTACACCGAAGTCTTGCCTGCTAGCAGTCTGGCACACATAGCTGAGTTTATGTTACGCTGCCTTTCCCGTGTACCTCGCGTGTTCAAAATTTTGGGTGACAGTCATTGCTGGTTGGCGACATTTCTAGACCCATGCTACAAGGAGAACTTTATATCTCTTATTCCTGAGGCGGACAGGTCTACAAATATGGGGCAGTACCAGAAGGCCCTTGTTGCGTAACTATTAAAAAAAATTCCCATCTGAAAACGCTGGCGGCAGAGTGCACACTTCGTTGGACAACCAAGGAGTACAGACGAGAGAGACACAACTCTAATGCAGCAGAGGCAGGGGAACACTGTCAAAGCTCTGGGAGAGTTTTCTCAGCCCCTCCCATCGCACAGGCCCTGAGGTGCGGGGTACTCTCACAAGGAGTGCAAAGTTTGGGAAGATGCTGAGGGAGTACCTTGCTGACTGTACCAATGGCCTCCGTGATTCCTCTGTGCCTTATAATTATTGGGTATCCAAGTTGGACACGTGAAAGGGGGTGCTGGAAAGCAAAAAGAAAACGATGAAATGGTCCATCATAGTGAAAAAGATGAAAAACTTTATTTTAAATACTGCACACGGTGTATGGGGAGAAGGGGAGAAAAATACATACATGTACATAAAAAAATATTTTAAAAGCAGATACACAATGTGTCAAATGCAGGTATAGTACCCCTCAATGTTCATACTAAGCCATAGCTATAGATAGAATGGGATATAGTGGTGCTGGAACATAGAGGAGGGAGACACATTACATGATAAATAGCGTACTAGTGTACATATACATCAATGTCCCTCACAACATATATGGCCACCATAGGCCGTAATTACCTTAGTAGGAATGAAAAAACACCACATCAACCTGCATCAGCACGTGTTTACCAGACGCGCGATTCAGCGCTTGTGCCTTTCTCAAGGGGACTACTCCCCTTGTCCCCTTGAGAAAGGCACAAGCGCCGAAACGCACGTCGGGGAAACACGTGTTGATGCAGGTTGATATGGTATTTTTTCATTCCTACTAAGGTAATACGCATACGCATTAACAGTATAGGAGACCCAATCTTTAGTAATGGGAACAACAACACATAGCCAGCTGATGATTCTCTAAGAATAGCGAGGGCCGACTGCTGGTCCTTTAAGAATAGTAAAGGCCGCCTGATGGCCCTATAAATTAGGCTTTGTGACTTTCAGAGTCCCTCCTTCATGAATGAAACAGGATGTGTCTGATCATGTGTCACACAACACATGGCCAGATAAGGTTGTAAAATGTTAAAATGACATTTCCCAGTGAATGCATTTGTCACGATTGAAAGCAAAGCAAGAGTGCAAAAAAGCATCAAAAACACTATTGTGACACCCCAGGGGTCTGGTTGCCACAGTGATAGAGATATTACGTCTGAGAGCAGGTGGGAGGTCTCTTGGTCAGGGATCCTATGCATGCTACACCTCCTGCCCAGTCCTGGGAGGGGAAGAACTTCCCCTGTATAAACCTAGGGCTGAGGCAGGGTTAGTGAGTAGAGAAGAAGTAGAGAAGAAGTAGAGACAGAGAAAAGAAGCAAATATAGGAACAGAACATCAGGAGCTCTGTGGGAGCAGTGTTACAAGGAGTCAGGGGCTGGCAGCTGCAGAGCTCGCCCTGACTGAGAAGTTATCACCGGACCCGGAGTCCGAGGCTGTGGGAACTAACTCCTATCCAGCAGCAGAAACCGACCGGCAGGGGATTGCAGGTCCTCTGGCCCAGAAACCCGAAGGCCCCGAGTCACCGGCCATACGGGTGAGCACCACACGGTACACTCAGGGACGTGGGCTACTTATACCCGCCTCTAGCAAGGTAGCCAGAAGAGTACAGTTAGTTTGGGAGGCCTACAACTCCGCCTGGCCAGGGGAGATCCCATCTGCTCAAGGACTGACCAGGCCCCAATCGCTAGCCAGTACTCCGGGAGGGTCTATCTTTGTCACCAGTAAAGACCCTGAACTACACAGTACCGTCTCCGAGTGGTTCCTGCTACCCCCATCATCCACGTCGGCTGCCCTGAGGCCATACCCCTCCCGTTGGGGGTTATACCACCACGCTGCACAATCTCACCACCGGCCTCAGCGGTCTGCCCTGCAGCGGCGGCTCCAAAGCTGCATTCAACGGGTGGCGTAGTCGTCCTACATCTACTGCTAAATACAGCGCCACTTAGTTTGACTCCCTGGGCACGGACCGGATCACCGCCACGAGACTACAACCCTCAACAGATCCGGCTCCGGGTAAGCTCCCGCGTGCGCAACGCAGCGCGACACAGGCCCAGGGGCGCGTCACTATGTGTCAACATAGCCCAAGGTGTGGAGAAGTATTTTTGTTTTTACTTATTTATTTTGCCTTATATACAAGTCATTACCCTGGAAAGGATGTTTCTTAACTAGTGTTGAGCGAGCACTAAAATGCTCAGGTGCTCGAAGCTCGGGCCGAGCTCGCCGTGATACTCGGGTGCTCGACCCGAGCAATGAGCCCAATGTTACTCTATGGGAGACCTGAGCATTTTTGCGGCGGCACCCCTGGCAGTCTGTAGAAAGCCTTAAAAGTGCCCCAAACTATAGTGACAGTGCTCAAATGACATGGGGACAGCATGGGGATTGCCCCAGGAAGCATTTCTGACCCCCAGGTCACTGCTGTCAACAACGTGGTCAGAAGTATTAAGCCACTTTTACGGGCTCACAATAAAACGTTCATAAACGAAACTGAAACTGCTTTCCTGTGAAATATGTTAAGGAACATCCTTTCCAGAGTAAAGACTTGTGAATAAGGTAAAATAAATAACCAAAAACCAAAATACTCCTCCACACCTTGGGCTATGTTCACAAGTAGCATTTTTTATGCGTTTTTGCACTTTTGTATTGCTTTCAACCGTGACAAATGCATTCACTGGGAAATGTCATTTTAACATTTTACAAACTTATCTGGCCATGTGCTGTGTGACACATGCATACTGTGCTGAAAAGACATGGGAACAGCATGGGGAAGACCCCTGGAAGCATCTCTGACACCCAGGTCACTGCCTAAAAGTGTGCCCATCAGAAGTGATCCTTGCCGCATCAGAAGATGCAGACTTGCAAGTATCCCCGTGCAAGTCCTTGTCCCAGGGCAGTGTTCAATTGTACCTCCCCCATTCCTTGCAATGCAAGAGAAAGTATGCAGCCTGCCACCCACCCACCCCCAGGCTGCAATACCATACTGCTTGCTTGCTTGCACTTGAAATTGGGCCTTTTAGGCATGTGGATGCGGAATCTGGCCACCGCGTCATGGCTGCGTCGGCGGCCTGGTATCCATACTCAGTCTCTAGCCGCACGGCGGCCGGGTGTCCACGCTTGGTCCCCAGCCACCAGGGGGTGGCCGGGTGCCCACATACGGTCCCAAGCCGCCTGGGGGTGGCCGGGTGTCCATAAACGGTCCCCAGCCACCCCTATTTGAAGGACAGCCTAACCACAAACACGTGGACAAGTCAATGTGGCCAAGGATGGTCCATCTCACTGATGCCTTCACACTGGGTTAATATTGTGGAAGCCGGGACACAGTTGGACACTGGGATGCAACACGTCTTCCAGACATAGAGGATTGCGGGTCCTGGATCAATCAGGCTTCAACACAAAGTTCAGAAGGTAGACAGCAGCAGTGGTCGGCCTCCTACACAACGAGTAAATTATTCATGATCATGAGGCCATCCATCTCCTCAGCTTTCTGTTCCTTGGAATGAAAGGGCATGTATGTAGTAGCGGCTAGGCCTTAGGTGGTCAGCGTTTTGGCGCATATCCTACCTCCTCCGATTATTGCTGGACGTTTTCCTGCTACTATCCCAGTTCTATGACTCCCATTAAAACAAAGCTTCAGGTGATGAATGATGGATGAGGTGGTGGCAAAGGAGAAAGAGCAGGAGGAACAGGGACCATTCACATCAATATCAGGCCAGGCAACCACACATGTCTTGTAGGATATGTTTCTGTACCAAAAGGAGCGGTTCGGCTACACAGTTATAGGGCATACAGTGAGTGCAATGCCTACCAAAAATTTCGAGGCACTCCAACGCCCCTTGGAAGTGACATGGAGGTCAGAGGGCCTTAACTAAACCGTTTTTTCCATTTATAGCAACTGGGTCTCCTGTACACTGTTGGCCTAAGCAGTGAATGGAAGGCTTTCCAAAAATTATGAGGAACTGCAATGCCCCTTGAAACAGACGTGGTTCACAGCATACTAAAAACCTTCTATCCATTATTGGGGAGTGGGTCTCCCTTAGTGTTCGCCTATGCATTGAAAAGCAAAAGCTGACTAAAATTAGGAGGAAATGCAATGCCCGTTGGAAGAGTTGTGGAGGTTAGAGGTAATTAAAAACAACATTTCAATGCCCCTTGGAAGAGCTGTGGAGTTCAGAGTGGTTTAACAAGACGGTTTTAATGCCCTTTGGAAGAGACGTGGAGGTCATAGTAGCTTAACAAGACTGTTTTAATGCCCCTTGGAAGAGACGTGGAGGTCACAGTAGCTTAACAAGATGGTTTTAATGCCCCTTGGAAAAGACATGGACGTCACAGTGGAATAAAAAGACAACATCAATGCCCCTTGGAAGAGTGGTGGAGGTCGCAGTAGCTTAACAAGACGGTTTTAATGCCCCTTGGAAGAAACGTGGAGGTCACAGTGGAATAAAAAGACAATATCAATGCCCCTTGGAAGAGTGGTGGAGGTCGCAGTAGCTTATCAAGACGGTTTTAATGCCCCTTGGAAGAGTGGTGGAGGTCGCAGTAGCTTAACAAGGCGGTTTTAATGCCCCTTGTAAGAGTGGTGGAGGTTGCAGTAGCTTAACAAGATGGTTATAATGCCCCTTGGAAGAGACGTGGAGGTCACAGTGGAATAAAAAGACAATATCAATGCCCCTTGGAAGAGTGGTGGAGGTCGCAGTAGCTTAACAAGACTGTTTTAATGCCCCTTGGAAGAGACGTGGAGGTCGCAGTAGCTTAACAAGACGGTTTTAATGCCCCTTGTAAGAGTGGTGGAGGTTGCAGTAGCTTAACAAGATGGTTATAATGCCCTTTGGAAAAGACGTGGAGGTCACAGTGGAATAAAAAGACAATATCAATGCTCCTTGGAAGAGTGGTGGAGGTCGCAGTAGCTTAACAAGATGCTTTTAATGCCCCTTGGAAGAGACGTGGAGGTCGCAGTAGCTTAACAAGACGGTTTTAATGCCCCTTGGAAGAGTGGTGGAGGTCGCAGTAGCTTAACAAGACGGTTTTAATGCCCCTTGGAAGAGACGTGGAGGTCACAGTGGAATAAAAAGACAATATCAATGCCCCTTTGAAGAGTGGTGGAGGTCACATTAGCTTAACAAGACGGTTTTAATGCTCCTTGGAAGAGTGGTGGAGGCCGCAGTAGCTTAACAAGATGGTTTTAATGCTCCTTGGAAGAGTGGTGGAGGTCGCAGTAGCTTAACAAGACGGTTTTAATGCCCCTTGGAAGAGACGTGGAGGTCACAGTGGAATAAAAAGACAATATCAATGCCCCTTGGAAGAGTGGTGGAGGTCGCAGTAGCTTATCAAGACGGTTTTAATGCCCCTTGGAAGAGTTGTGGAGGTCGCAGTAGCTTAACAAGACGGTTTTAATGCCCCTTGTAAGAGTGGTGGAGGTTGCAGTAGCTTAACAAGATGGTTATAATGCCCCTTGGAAGAGACGTGGAGGTCACAGTGGAATAAAAAGACAATATCAATGCCCCTTGGAAGAGTGGTGGAGGTCGCAGTAGCTTAACAAGACTGTTCTAATGCCCCTTGGAAGAGACGTGGAGGTCGCAGTAGCTTAACAAGACGGTTTTAATGCCCCTTGTAAGAGTGGTGGAGGTTGCAGTAGCTTAACAAGACGGTTATAATGCCCTTTAGAAGAGACGTGGAGGTCACAGTGGAATAAAAAGACAATTTCAATGCTCCTTGGAAGAGTGGTGGAGGTCGCAGTAGCTTAACAAGATGCTTTTAATGCCCCTTGGAAGAGACGGGGAGGTTGCAGTAGCTTAACAAGATGGTTTTAATGCCCCTTGGAAGAGTGGTGGAGGTCGCAGTAGCTTAACAAGACGGTTTTAATGCCCCTTGGAAGAGTGGTGGAGGTCGCAGTAGCCTAACAAGGCGGTTTTTATGCCCCTTGGAAGAGACATGGAGGTCACAGTGGAATAAAAAGACAATATCAATGCCCCTTGGAAGAGTGGTGGAGGTCGCAGTAGCTTAACAAGACGGTTTTAATGCCCCTTGGAAGAGTGGTGGAGGTCGCAGTAGCTTAACAAGACGGTTTTAATGCCCCTTGGAAGAGTGGTGGAGGTCGCAGGAGCTTAACAAGACGGTTTTAATGCCCCTTGGAAGAGACGTGGAGGTCACAGTGTAATAAAAAGACAATATCAATGCTCCTTGGAAGAGTGGTGGAGGTCGCAGTAGCTTAACAAGACTATTTTAATGCCCCTTACAAGAGCCATGCTGTACAGCATATTCAAAATATTATTCCCATTATTGGGGAGTAGGTCTCCCATAGTCTTTGCCTATGCCTTCCAAGCAAAAGCTGCCAAAAATTAGGACAGAGGAACTTGCAATGCTGGCAAACAAGAGCCATACAGTACAGCATATTCAAAACATTATTCCCATTATTGGGGAGTGGGTCTTCCATAGTCTTTGCCTATGCCTTCCAAGCAAAAGCTGCCAAAAATTAGGATGTAGGAACTTGCAATGCTGGCAAACAAGAGCCATGCAGTACAGCATATTCAAAACATTATTCCCATTATTGGGGAGTGGGTCTCTGTAATGCAACGGCTTGCGGCATTACTGTAATGGTCCAGAGTGTGTTTTGGCTGACCATGTTCCTCCCCCTAAGGTGACTGATCACATGACTGTGACATCAGCACAGGTCCTGTGCACACAGAAGGTCTGATCAATTGACTGTGGCATCAGCAGAGGTCCTGTGTGCACTGGAAGATATATAAACCCTGGTAATTTTGAAACAGGTGTGTGAAAGGCCTGAGGCCTGTTCCCCGTGTGTGGGACACAGTTAGAGAGTGAGGCCTAGTGAGGCCTGGTGAAGCCGGGTGAAACCTGAAAGGCAGTGGCTGGATCCTTGTGTGTAAGAGATGCCAGTAGCCTTGGAGGGCAAGAGGCTTGGAATACAAGAGTTCTGAAAGGCAGAGGCTGGATCCTTGTGTGTGTAAGAGATGCCAGTAGCCTTGGAAGGCACGAGGGCTGGAGACCCCCATCTGGGAAGCCGTAAAGCCACAGCTGTGGCAGAACAAATCTGACGTAAACCGCTAGACTCGGCAAAAGGTAAAGGCGGTGCGTTATATGGACATTGACATAGTTACTTTGCTGAAGGCTGTAACTGGAGCCAAGTGGGCCTGTCTGCCACTTGAAAGGCTCTTGGATGTTTTGTGTGTAAACATGCCGGTGAGCCACTGAGATGGACTATGTTATAAGCAGTTATGAAGCGCAATAAACTGCTGGATTTCATGTTACTGGAAAACGTTGCATGTGTGCTTTAAATGACCCGGTGAAGTGAGTGTCCCCCAGCATGATGACTAGCGCTGCTTTACAGTCTCCCATAGTCTTTGCCTATGCCTTCCAAGCAAAAGCTGCCAAAAATTAGGATGGAGGAACGTGCAATGCTAGCAAACAAGAGCCATGCAGTACAGCATATTCAAAACCTTATTCCCATTATTGGGGAGTGGGTCTTCCATAGTCTTTGCCTATGCCTTCCAAGCAAAAGCTGCCAAAAATTAGGACGGAGGAACTTGCATTGCTGGCAACACGGACCACGGTCACCCTGGTGGTATAGTGGTGGTGGAGGCTGAGGATAAGAAGAAGAGCAAAATGCAGCCGAAATGAGGAAGCGTATACCCATGTGTGGGTATGAAGCGGTGCATGGGAATACACCTCCCGAAATAACACAGTGTATTTGACTTTATGTTACTCTGCTGTCATTTGGTGGTGATAAGAAGTCTGGCCCAATCCAGCCCTTGTTCATTTTGATAAGGGTCAGCTTGTCAGCATTGTCAGTTGACAGGCGAGTGCACTTATCAGTTATAATTCCCCCAGCGGCACTAAAAACACGCTCCGATAACACGCTAGCGGCAGGGCAGGCCAGGACCTCCAAGGCACACAGAGCAAGTACATTCCAAGTGTCCAGCTTGGATACCCAATAATTAAAAGGTACAGAGGAATCACGGAAGACGCTGGTACGGTCAGCAAGGTACTCCCTCACCATCTTTTGAAACTTTCCACTCCTTGTGAGAGTACCCCGCGCCTCAGGGCCTGTAACCTGGGCGGGTCTCAGAAAACTGTCCCAGAATGTTGACAGTGTTCCCCTGCCTCTGCTGGATTGGAGTTGCGTCTCTCTCGCATGTACGCCTTGATTGGTCAACGAACTGTGACCTCTGCCGCTAGCGTGTTCAGATGGGAATTTTTTTAACAGTTCTACAGCAAGGGCCTTCTGGTACTGCCACATTTTTGTAGACCTCTCCACCTCAGGAATAAGCGAGTGAAAGTTCTCCTTGTAGCCGGGGTCTAAAAGTGTCACCAACCAGTAATGACTGTCACTGAACATTTTGACAACGCGAGGGTCACGGTTAAGGCAGCGTAACATAAAGTCAGCCATGCGTGCCAGACTGGTAACGGGCAAGACTTCCGTGTCCTCACCAAGATGACGACTGACCATCCTCTCCTCCTCCTCCTCCTCCTCCCCCCTGTCCTCAGGCCATCCACGCTGAACCGACGGTGTGACAGTTGTACAGGTACTACCGTCTACAGTGCATGATACCAGCTCCTGTTCTTCCTCATCCTCCTCCTCCTCCTCCTCTCCCTCATTGTCCCCCAATGCACGTTTGGATGAGATGAGGCTGGGCTGTGTGTAATCGCCCGTTACGGCTTCTTGATCCATCTCATCATACTCTGGCTGCAATGCCTCCACTTTAGTTCTCTGCAGAGAGCATTGCAAAAGACAGACAAGTGGGATGCTGACGCTAATGATGGCGTCATCGCCACTCACCATCTTGGTGGACTCCTCAAAGTTTGTCAGGATGGTACATATGTCAAACATCCAGGTCCACTCCTGAGGTCTTATGTGTGGAGTCTGACCTGAATATCGACGGCCTTGTTGCAGCTGGTACTCCACAACTGCTCTCTTCTGCTCACAAATCCTTTGCAACATGCGGAGGGTAGAGTTCCAACGTGTGGGGACATCACACACCAGTCGGTGTGCCAGAAGCTGCAAACGCTGCTGCAACACAGCAAGGGTGGCGGAAGCTGTAGCCGACTTCTGAAAATGAGCTGACAGTCGGCAGTACTTTCACGAGCAGATCTGGCGACTCGGCGTACGATTTAAGAAACCTCTGAACCACGAGGTTAAGCACATGAGCCAGGCATGGTACGTGTGTGATCTCGCCTCGCCTCAGAGCCGCCACCAGGTTACGGCCATTGTCACACATAACCATGCCTGGATGTAGGTTCAGCGGTCTCAGCCACAGATCTGCCAGCTCTTTCATAGCTGTCCACAACTCACAAGCAGTGTGAGGTTTATCACCTAAGCTTATGAGTTTCAGCACAGCCTGTTGCCGCTTGGCTGAGGCAGTACTGCAGTGCTTCCAGCTTGTAACTAATGTGGTGATATCTGAGTTGGAGGCTGAACATGAGGAGGAGGAGAATGATGCGCAGGAGCTGTACACTGTGGGAGCAACTCTGACTGACATAGGGCCCGCAATCCTTGGTGTGGGGAGGATGTGTTCTGTCCCAAGGTCCGACTGGATCTCGGCTTCCACTATTTTTACCCAGTGTGCCATCAGGGAGATGCACCGTCCCTGGCCACAAGCACTTGTCCACATGTCCGTTGTCAGGTGGACTCTCCCAGTAACTGCGTTGTTGAGTGCAGATGTTTTGGTACACGTGCTTGTGTAGTGCGGGGATAGCACACCGGGCAAAATAGTGTCGGCTGGGGACCGAGTACCGAGGGACGGCCACCGCCATAAGGTTGCAGAAGGATTCCGTCTCCACAAGCCTAAAAGGCAGCATTTCCAATGCAAGCAGTCGTGAAATGTGCGAATTTAGGACTGTGGCCTGTGGGGAGTTGGCTGCAAATTTGCGCTTTCATTCAAAGGGGGCATCTTTGCATGCAGTATGGACAGGGGATTGCCTTGCACACACAACTTGGGGTTCTATTGCACGCACAACAGTGGAAGAAGAAATGGTGACACCCGCTGACACTGGTCGTGGACTCTGGGTTCTGCCTCCCTCCCCCTGTGTGCTGCTGGCCTCACTCTGCATGTCCTCCTGCCACGTTGGGTCAGTTACTAGATCATCCATCACCTCCTCCTCTTCCAATTGCGCACCTCGATCCTCCTCCTCACTTCGTGGCAATTGTGTCTCGTCATCGTCTACCTCTTGTGGCTAATTGCCAGCGTCTACTTCCTCTCACCGTGGCTGTTCAAATATTTGGGTATCGCTACAAGGGATCTCCTCTTCCACCACTTCAAGCAGAGCAGGCGAGGGGCACAAATATGGAAATGGACCAGTGAACAGCTCTTCAGAGTGTCCAACTGTGGGATCAGTTGCTGTCTGACGACACTCGGCATGGTGGGAGGAAGGCGCATCAGGGTGAGGAGGAGTATGCGGTCGAGACTCACGGCCAGGGCCGGCGTCAGCACCCGGCGCACCCGGGCAAATGCCGGGGCCCTGAGCAGGCAGAGGGGCCCACTGGCGGTCGGGCACACCGCTGGGCTATGGGCGGAGGAGAGCGGTGTCAGCGCCCGCCCTTCTCCGCCACTTGCTCAGGGCCCCGGCAGTTGGATACTTACCTCTCCCCGTGCCTCCGCAGATCAGCTGTCTTCCTGCTCTGCGCTCCCTGTGACGTCTCAGATCAGAGGGCGCGGTGACATCTTTACACCGCGCCCTCCCCTGAGCCGTCACAGGGAGCGCTGAGCGGAAAGACGCCGACAACGCTGGAGTTCGGACCCGAGCAGCGGGCAGCAGGTAGCAGGTAGCAGGTGAGGAGAAGGGAGGTGAGTATTTGATTTTTTTTTTTAATGTATGGAGGCATGGGGCAGTATAAAGAGAAGGGGGGGTGGCATCCTCCATGGAGCATTATAAAGAGAGGGGGGGACATCCTGCATGGGGCATTATAAAGAGAGGGGGGGCATCCTGCATGGGGCATTATAAAGAGGGGGGGTGACATCCTGCATGGGGCATTATAAGGTGGGGAACAGCCTGCATGGGGCATTATAAAGGGGGGGCAGCCTGCATAGTGCATTATGTGGGGGGGAACAGCCTGCATGGAGCATTATAAGGGGGGGCAGCCTGTATGGGGCATTATGTGGGGGGTAACAGCCTGCATGGAGCATTAAAAGGGGGGGGGCCTGTATGGGGCATTATGTGGGGGGTAACAGCCTGCATGGAGCATTATAAGGGGGGGACAGCCTGTATGGGGCATTATGTGGGGGGTAACAGCCTGCATGCAGCATTATATGGGGGCCAGTATCCTGTATGGAGCGTTATAAGGGGACCGGTATCCTGTATGGAGCGTTATATGGGGGCCAGTATCCTGTATGGAGTTTTATAAGGGCACCAGTATCCTGTATGGAGCGTTATATGGGGGCCAGTATCCTGTATGGAGCTTTATAAGGGGACCAGTATCCTGTATGGAGCCTTATATGGGGGCCAGTATTCCGTATGGAGCCTTATATGGGGGCCAGTATTCCATATGGAGCCTTATATGGGGGCCAGTATTCCGTATGGAGCCTTATATGGGGGCCAGTATTCCGTATGGAGCCTTATATGGGGGCCAGTATTCCGTATGGAGCCTTATATGGGGGCCAGTATTCCGTATGGAGCCTTATATGGGGGCCAGTATTCCGTATGGAGCCTTATATGGGGGCCAGTATTCTGTATGGAGCCTTATATGGGGGCCAGTATTCCGTATGGAGCCTTATATGGGGGTCAGTATTCCGCATGGAGCCTTATATGGGGGCCAGTATTCCGTATGGGGCCTTATATGGGGGCCAGTATTCCTTATGGGGCCTTATATGGGGGCCAGTATTCCGTATGGGGCCTTATATGCGGGCCAGTATTCCGTATGAAGCGTTATATGGGGGCCAGTATTCCGTATGGAGCCTTATATGGGGGCCAGTATTCTGTGTGGAGCGATTCACCGGTTTCTGAGCTATTGTGGAATTTACAATAGATATCACTCATATAATGTAAGAAGTGAAATCTTTGCATTGTACTATATATATATATATATATATATATATATATATTTCTCCGCCGTATCTCTGCATCATGAATCGTGGTATGTGTTAAAGGGGCCCACTGAGACTCTTTCGCCCGGGGCCCAGAAAAACCTGGAGCCGGCCCTGCTCACGGCTACTAAAACTTGACCATGTAAAAACAGACCGGAGGTGGTGGTGCCCAGGTAACTGGAAGTATTATCTGCTATCCAATTAATAACCTGTTCACACTGATCAGTTAGCAATACTGGTGTAGTAGTGTGCTTCACTAGTAATTCGGTCAAGAAGTGGGAGCGAGAATATGTGGCTGTTGGTTGTGGCACCTTCGCCACGGCCCCGTCCTCTACACGCACCATCACCAGAACATCCAGTTCCACGTCCCTTGCCACGCGCTTTGCCCATTGTAAATTAAGTAAAATAGCTTACACTCACACTATCAATGGAAAAGGGGTAATAAAAAGGAGATTAGAACCATGGAAGAGGAAAACCACAGTTCTATTTCTCTGGCCTACACCAGAATATTTTAAACAGATATATTTGTGTCTGAACAGTCAGGGAGACACTATTACTGTTTTTTTTTATGTAAAAAAGGCCAAAAGCAGGATAATACAGAGATTTGAACCGTGGAACTGCAAAACCAAACTTCTAGTTATCTGGCCTACACCAGAATATTTTAAACAGTTATATTTGTGTCTGAACAGTCAGCGAGACACTATTACTGTTTTTTTTTTACGTAAAAAAGGCCAAAAGCTGGATAATACTGAGATTTGAACCGTGGAACTGCAAAACCACAGTTATAGTTATGTGGCCTACACCAGAATATTTAAACAGATATATTGGTGTCTGAACAGTCACAGACACACTCAATATTTTTTTTGGTGGGGGGGAAATACCAAAAGGTTAATAAGACGCGTATTTGTACATGCTGACTGAGGGAAAAAAAATACAGGATTTAGATGAAAAAAAAGGATTTTTCCTGGCCCCTGAGACCGGGAGATAAGTTTAGCAATTTGACCAGCAGGAGCACACAGGACTGTAATGCACTGTTTGTTGGTATAACCACTGCGTCTCCTATGCAGCCTGCCTGCCTGCCTGATATCTGGGATGGATATTAGTCCTGAGAAGGACTGTTTGTTTGATTTTGCAGCACTATATATCTCTCCCTAACTCAGCAGCACTCTCCCTATACTGTCTGATCCCGGACGACTGTGTCCAAGATGGCGGCGCCTGGTTTTAAATACTCGAGGTATTTAAATGCCCACAAACAACATGGCTGCGGCATTACAGAGACTGGCTGGAAAACCCTGCATGTTCACTGGCTCTGTAAAGAGCGCCAAGCGTGCAGGGCGGAGACCCGAGCTCCCACCCGAGTAACCCGGAAATGCTTGGTGCTCGCCGAATATCCTGAGTAGCGAGATGCTCGGGCGAGTACTGAGCAGTGTCGAGCATGCTCGCTCAACACTATTCTTAACATATTTCCCAGGAAAATCCATTTTGGTTTCATTTTTGTATGTTTTATTGTGAGTCCGTAAAAGTGGGGTAATACCTCTGAAAACGTTGTTGACATCATTGACCTGGGAGTCAGAAATGCTTCCAGGGGTCTTCCCCATGCTGTTCCCATGTCATTTGAGCACTGTTCCCATCTATTTGGGCAATTTTTAGGCCCCCTGCAGACCTCCGGGGGGAGCCGCCTGAAAAATGCTCAAGTTTCCATGGACTTACATTGGGCTCGTTACTCGGGTCAAGCACCCGAGCATTCCAATTTGCTCGATCCGAGCATCGAGCACCTGAGCAATTTAGTGCTCGCCCATCACTAATGGTTAATCAATGATCATCCCTTCGTACCTGTTTGAGAGAGACTGTTAAATATTATTTTTCTCTAAAATGACTTTACGTGGTTAATTCTGTACCACTGTTTGGATCCTAGTTTTTGATCCTAATCATATATGTATGTCTGTATAGGGGTCAGTGAGGGTCAATAAGGGAAAGCTGACGTGGAGCGGGGACACCAAACCGTATCGCTAGGGTGCTAAACATCTGCTGGTAGGTAGGCTCTCAGTACAATAGGGAAACCTAGGGCCAGTCTTAGTGCAATGTAATATTTCCCTAAAAACCCTCACCCTAATACATTGACACCTATTTTTAATTGTTTTTTGTCCTTTAACATATTGATGAATACTTTTAAGCATAACTATTAAAAGTTATATTTTAAAGGGGGTTATTTTCTGTTTTGGTTGTTTTCCAGTACTATCATTGAGCATGGTTCTGTGACTGTGCTGCTATAATATTGGCTTGCTTTCAGTGACATCTGCTGTCTGATGGGATATTGCCCACCTTGGTTTTCATACTGGATTCCTAAATTTCTGATTGCTGGATGAGTGATGTCTACAATACTAGATGAATACAATTGATGAGGCCAATGCAAATCAATACATACCGTAGTTTACTGGTTCGCATACAGCTACCCATGTGGCATTGTATATTCAGACGTATACTCTGTCACAGCTGTATCAATATTTAATATCATGGTGTACGGCATGTATAGGTACATCCTGATCCATTATCATCTTGGATACATAACCTATATTCATAACTAGTGTTGAGCCACCCCCGTAGTGTTCGAGTTCGGTTCGGTTCGTCGAACACCCGTGTGTTCGCCGAACTGTTCGTCGAACTGTTCGTCGAACACCTTCGAACACCGTTAAAACCAATGGCAGGCAAACAAAAACACATAGAAACACATAGAAAACACCTTCAAAGGTGTCCAAAAGCTGACAAACTGCTCAGAAGACACAACTAACACATGGAAAAGTGACAAGTACATATAGTCATGCGAAAAGAAAAGAGGTGGAGGAGTAAAAGGAGGGGGAGACACAGATATAGGCATGTCATGCCCTTCTAAAATCCAAAAAGTGAGAAGCCGAGACGGCCAGTCCGCTCCTGCCCGTGCCACCTCCGTGTCGCCGGGTTTGTGCCAGAGCCGCGGTGAACCCTGACGGCCAGCCCCCCTCTCCCAATACTGGTGTCTGTCCGCTGGTGGGTCGAGAGAGCCCCCCTGTGGTGGAGGCAGCTCTAAGCTTTTTAATTTAAATTGTCCCTCTAATTTGAATGAATACACTTTAAATCCATTTACAAGGATCTATTGGAGGGCAAGTCTCATGCCAGCAGCCGCGTAATTCTAGCTCCAGTAGCGTCCACTAAAGCTGCTGCAGTTAAAAAGCTTTTATAAGGATCGAGCTCGGCTGTCCACCGCAAGGCATCCTAGTGCCAGTCCCAGCCCCTATGCCTTGGGGTGCCTCCTGATGCTCTTCACTGAGTATCCCGTGGTCCCGAAGCATTTCCTTTGAAAAAATTAAGTGTCCAAACTACAGGTGGTGTAGCTTGCTTAACAGCCGGGATAATCCGCTGACTAGCAGACACTGCTACTAGGCACAAAGTATTTCCTGGGCTAGATGCAGTTAAAAATTTGTAAGTAGATACTCTCGTTGGATGCTGAGAAAGCATTCCATAGAGTCTCCTGGCACGCCATATATGATTCTCTTAAAAAGCTTGGGGTAGGGGTCTAGGGGACCCTTTTATAGCCAAAATCACGGCCCTGTATCACAATACGTCACCTAGGCTGAAGATAAATGGAACTGTAGCACCGAGGGCTCGGTTGCTACAGACGTATTGCACCTCACCCAGAGGTGTGATATCTCACTCTCAGATAAGGATGGAGTGTGGATCAGGACCCGACACCTGCATGCATTACACCACATTGCCGTGGGGCAGGGCGACCAATATGCCCCTGAGATGGGCACGACAGTCCCTGTCCCTGGCTGGAGTGGGGGGAGGGAACACTGAGGAAGGGGAACCCTGCAGTGCAGGAGCAGGGAGGAAGCAGTTCCTGGGTGCATTGAGAAGGGAGTATAAAAGGTGGGCACCATCTTAGTTCAGTGCAGAGAAGTCTGAGCAGAAGTGGCAGGGAGCAGGGGCTCTGCATGAGCTCTGCTCCGGAGGCGGGCCTAGTAACAGAGGCCCAGGCCTGCAAGAGGGAGAAGGAAGGAAGAGGAGCGGAGAAGGCTCCAGGAACGAGGAATGAAGGGATCCCAGGGGTGCGGACGGGCGAGTCGCCACCGCACGCCCGAATCCACCTGCGTGGAGGGGTCAGGCCAAAGGGGGAGACCGGTCCCCGAACTAGTGGAGGCAGGAAACGACCCTCAGCTAGAAACCGGAGGCTCTGACATTTTATGTGGCGCAGCCCCTTGCTCCACCCGCTAGGAAGGCACCACATAGGGTCAGGGAAACTGGCGCCAAGTTTACCAAGAGGAGGCCCGAGGCAGCCGGACAGAAGTGTTGGTAAGAAAGGCCAGACAAAGGACACACAAAGGGGGTCCTGTGAAGCGCTCCAAAGTTATCTGGGAGTTGTCTGAGCCCCTCACCTGGTGAGCACAGTACGACGTGGGCAGCCGTTACCTGCAGACGTGGTCTGGATAATAAGAACTGTGAGTAAAGGCCCTGAACTGCATCACTGACTCCGTGTCGTTACTGCTGCTGCCCTGCACCATCACCCCCATCCTCCGCATACACTGCCCTGAGGCTATACTCCTCCCGTGGGGAGTTATGCTACGCTCTGCTGCACCCACAACACCAGCCTTAGCGGTCTGCCCTGTAGCGGCGGTTCACTCTGACCGCAATCCACGGGTGGCGTAGTCGGACATTTAAACATCAAAACCACATAAATAGTTCCGCCACTGGTTTGACCGCCCTGAGCCACGGAACCGGATCGCCGCCACGAAGACTACAACCACCAGCATCCACCAAAAAGGGTCCGGCTCCGGGTGTCCCAAGGCCCAGGGGGTGCGTCAGAACATTTTCATCACCTTTCACAATCACCAATGGGACAAGGCAGGGATGTCCTCTGTCCCCTCTCTTATACATCCTAGTGACGGAGCACCTGCTCTCATCAATTCGCCATAACCCCAATATTAGGTGGATTGAGGTGGGAGGCACCGAGTACAAGTGCTCTCTATTTGCTGATGATGTCCTAGTATATATCACTCAATCACATATATCCATCCCTGCTGTTATGGCTGAAATAGATCACTTTGTTACATGGTAAAATTTTAAAATCAATGCAGCGAAGTCTGAGGCCTTCGATGTCTCCCTCTCTAAATCCATATAGGATTCCATCCAGTCCAACTTTCCCTTTGCCTGGCCCTCACAGGGTATCAAATACTTAGGAATTCCTATTCATAGAGACCTCTCCCATCTATGTTATCTTAATTTTGGGCCCTTTATTGAACAATTCCATACAGACCACGGTTGGCAAGTTAGAACTGTAAGATTCACTACGTGAACCACTGGTGTTTTGTGGAAAAGCACATGTACACCGCGTTCCAAATTATTATGCAAAAAGTGTTTAGGAGTGATAAGGGAAGAATTTGTTTGTTTGTCAGTTAAACTCATTGATGGTGATGTGTGTCAGGGCTCTTTATATCACTGTAAGCAATTGCAGACACCTGTGCTAATTAGTTTGGCAGGTGTGTCCAATGAAAGGCAAGACTACTTAAGAAGGCTCTCTCACATTATTAAGCAGCCTACATTTTCTGCCAAAATGGGAAAGAAAAAGGATGTGTCGGCTGCTGAGAAGCAACAAATTGTGGAGTGTTTAGGTCAAGGCATGACTACAATCAACATTGTGCGATGATCAGGATGAAGTGTCTTGGCAATCAAGAAGTATGTAGCTGATTCACAGTACACACGTGTGCGTGCTGATAAGGGCAAATTGAGGACTCTTTCCTACAGGCAATTACGTCAGGTTGAAAGAGCAGCGGCAAAAAAGCCTTGTCATAGCAGCAGACAAGTTTTTGAAGCTGCTTGTGCCTCCAACGTCCCCCGAACAACAAGATGCAGGGTCCTTCAGAGGTTTGCAGCTGTGCATACGCCATCCTGTCGACCTCCTCTATCCACTTCACACAAGCAGAAACGGCTCCAGTGGGCCAAACATTACATGAAGACTGATTTCAAAACTGTTTTGTTCACGGATGAGTGCCGTGCAGCGCTCGATGGTCCAGATGAATGGAGTGGAGGATGGCTGGTTGATGGACACCCCACGCAAACACGGCTACAGCGCCAACAAGGAGGAGGTGGAGTAATGTTTTGGGCTGGAATCATGGGGAGAGAGATTGTCGGCCCCTTTAGGATCCCTGAAGGCGCTAAAGATGAACTCCATAATGTATGTGGATTTTCTCAAACAGCACTTCCTGCCATGGTTCAAGAAGAAGAACCGTGTATTTCACAGCAAGATCATTTTTCTGCATGATAATGCACCATCTCATGCTGCACATAAAACATCTGCATCTCTGGCTGATATGGGCATAAAAGGGGACAAACTTATGGTGTGACCCCCATGCTCCCCTGACCTCTACCCCATTCAGAACCTTTGGAGCATCATTAAAAGGAGTGTCTATGATGGCGGGAGGCAGTTCACATCTAAGCAACAGCTCTGGGAGGGTATTCTGTCCTCATGCAAAACAATTGAAGCAGAAACCATCCAAAACCTGACAAATTCAATGGACGAGAGAGTTCAGAAGCTCCTTTCGAACAAGGGGTCCTATGTGAAAATGTAACATCACCTAGAATAAAGTTTTGAGTTGAAAACTGTTTGATTTCAGTTTCTAACAACCTGCTAATGCTTATAATTTCAAAAATGACCATTTTTTTGGTCTTTATTAAAATGAAAAGGTTGATCGAAAAGTTTGGGGGATCTAAGAGTGTGGCAACCCAGTAGTCATGATTACTTCGAATTCTGACAATATGAGGGTCATGCTGCAGGTAGTGCAGCAAGAAGGCACTTATGTGTCTTGCGCATCTCGGAGCCCCAAAATTATTTTCCGGGCTAGATGCAGCTAAAAATTATTTTTAATTTTAAATCTGGTGAAGCTTATTATAGATGGCCTAATAGGATCAGTGCTGCACACTGCTACAAAGCCCAAATTATTTTCCAGTCAAGATACAGATAAACATGATTAGTAATTTGAAAGCTTAAAACGGTTGGTAGGGTGATTTTAACCAATCATCAAGCTTTTACTCTCCCCAGGATGACACAGGGGTAGAAAAGTCGTTTCGGATCCATGATTTGTTCATCTTTATGAACGTGAGTCTGTCTACATTATCAGTGGAGAGCCGCGTGCGCTTATCTGTCAGCACACCACCAGCAGCGCTGAACACACGTTCAGACAGAACGCTGGCTGCGGGGCATGACAAGATCTCCAAGGCGTAAGTGGCTAGCTCCGGCCATTTATCCAGATTGGAAGCCCAAAAAGAGCAAGGGTCCAGTGACACAGTCGTGGCTTCAATGTTTACTTGGAGATACTCCTGTACCATCGTCTCTAGGCGTTGACTATGTGTCAGACTTCTTGTCTCCTGTGGCCTTGCAAAGGATGGGCTAAAAAAGTGGTGAAATGATTCCGCAAAATTGATGTTACCAGCAGATACTGTGGTTCTGTTACGGTTTGAGTGCTGAACACTTGACGGTCCCACGGTTGGCAAGTTGGAACTGTGAGATTCACTACGTGCACCACTGGTATTTTGTGGAAAAGCACATGTAAGATTCTGCAACAGTCTCTGCTGATACTCCTGCATGCGTGCATCCCTTTCTATGGCAGGAATAATTTCTGCAAATTTACTTTTGTACCGGGGATCTAACAGTGTGGCAACCCAGTAGTCAGGATTATTTCTAATTCTCACAATTCGAGGGTCATGTTGCAGGTAGTGCAGCAAGAAGGCACTCATGTGTGTTGCGCATCCAGGAGCACCAAGTCCCTGTTGTGTTGGTGGCGAGGTAACAATCATGCTTCCTTCCTCTGTCCTCTCCCCCCAACCTCGCACAACAGAAATGTGATCAAGGTCTCCCTCATCTGATGAGTCTTCCATCAGTTCGTCCTCCACTTCTTCCTGGGCTCCTGCACCTTCCTCACTAGTTTGGCTGCTACCATGCGCCCTGGTAAAATCATCTCCCCCACCCTCACATGCCTGCCGCCTTGGTGCTGCCGACCGTCTGGACCTTGCAGATGTTAGCCCTTCCGCATACAACTCCTCCTCCTCTACTTCCTCCACCTCCTCTTGTGCCACCACCTGACTCCGAATTCTGTTTAACATGTGCTCCAGCATGTAAATCACCGGAATAGTCATGCTGATAATGGCATCGTCAGCACTAAACATCTTCGTCGCCATTTCAAAACTGTGCAGAAGGGTGCATAGGTCCCTGATCTGAGACCACTCCTCCAGCGTGATTTGCCCCACCTCTGAATCTCGTTGGCCCAGGCTATACGTCAGAACGTATTGCACCAGGGCTTGTCGGTGCTGCCACAGTCGCTGCAACATGTGCAGAGTTGAATTCCACCGGGTAGGCACATCGCATTTTAGCCGGTGAAGTGGCAGGCCCAACGACTTCTGTAGAGATGTAAGTCGCTGAGCTGCGGGATGCGAACGGCGGAAGTGAGCACACAGCGACCGTGCCCTCTGCAGAAGGCCATCTAGTCTGGGATAGTGGGCTAAAAATTGCTGGACAACCAGGTTCAACACGTGAGCCATACAAGGCACGTGTGTGACATTGCCCCGGCGAAGGGCCGCACCCAGGTTTGCAGCATTGTCGCACACGGTCTTCCCTGGTTTCAGGTCCAGTGGAGACAACCATTCATGAAATTGGTTCTCCAGAGCTGACCACAACTCCTCAGCTGTGTGACTCACATTTCCCAGACATTTCAATGTAAAAACCGCCTGATGATGTTGAGCCCTACTGCCAGCATAGTAAGGAGGTGTGCAGGATCCCTTCTGCGCAGTTAGAAAGCTTGTGGCATGACCAGACAGGCTTTGGGTGCAGGTGGAAGACCGAGAGGAGGTTGAGGAGGCAGAAGCAGTGGAGGAACTTTGACATAAAGAGGATTGACGCACAACTCGTGGGGACGGCAAGACTTGGACAGCAGCCCCTTGTCCTGCTGTCACCATAGTTACCCAGTGCCCAGTCAGCGACATGTAACGCCCCTGTCCATGCCTACTCGTCCAAGTGTCTGTGGTGAAATGCACCCTGTCACACACAGAGTTTCTCAAAGAAGCGGTGATGTTGTGTGCGACATGCTGGTGGAGCGCAGGCACACCTTTCTTTGAGAAGTAGTGCCGACTGGGCATCTGGTACTGGGGCACTGCGACGGACATAAGGTCTCGAAAATCCTCTGTGTCCACCAGGCGGAAAGGCAGCATTTCTGTAGCCAAGAGCTTGCAGATGGTGAAATTCAACCTCTTAGCTTTCTCATGGCTAGGAGGAAATGGTCTTTTACTTGTCCACATCTGAGGGACCGAGGGCTGGCTATTGTGCTTAGACGGGGTTGATAAGGGTGTCCCCGGCAAACTGCCGGTCTGTGAGGAAGATGCAGGCGGACATGTTAGGTTGCCTTGATCCAAAGGTGGTGCTATCGATGTCGGACAGCGCTCAAGACCAGCTGGTGTTACCACCTCCAAAGAAAATGATGACCTGCCAATCACGCTGGCTGTTGCGGGTAAAGAGGTGGCAGGTCTGCGCCCCAAAACAGGTGTGACTGCTGTCCCCCCAGTCACAGAGGATGAAGAGGCCGCGGATGCACAAGATATGGCAGACGGTGGTTGGCCCGGCCGGCTAGGCCGCATTGTAGCACACTGAGCTTCCCACAGCAACTTATGCTTCATGTCCATGTGCCGGTTCATGCATGAAGTACTCAAACTATGTATTTTTTGGCCTCTACTTAGCTTTTGCTGACAAATGTTACAGATAACACGAGTTGGGTCATCTTTATCGATCTGAAAAAATGCCCAGGCTATGCAAGGCTTAGCACCCATGCGACCTGAAGAGCCACCACGACTTGTGGTGAGAGGCAGAGTTGTGTTTGAGGATGCAGTTGTTGACGTGCTTCCAGTACTACGTCTCTGTCCAGGAAGGCGCAACCTGACCTCGTCGTCACTAGCATCTTCCTCCACCTCCTCTGCTGACCTCATCTCTTGGCTGACTGTGGGTTGACAGTAAGTGGGATCTCCGACCTCATCATCATCACCCTGTGCGTTATCACACCCGTCGTCCTCAGAGCCAACCTGTTCCTGCCCTGACAAAAAACTAAAGTTGTCGCTCCAATCAGGTATTTGAGTCTCATCATCGTCTTCCTCATTGTCTCCACCAACAGGAGTTACAGTTTGGGAATGAGGGTCTACATTATGGTCAGAACCTTCTGCGTCTGGTCCTGGATCCGACTCATAAAGATTCTGGGCATCAGTGCAGATCATTTCCTCGTCTGGATTCACAGAAGCGCTGGAGTCGACCTCTGATTCCCAGGGTATAGTATGAGTAAACAGCTCTGCAGACTCAACCATCTGTTCTACCTCATACTCAGACGGGCAGCTGGAGATTTGGGAGCTGTGAGGAAGCAAGTGCGATTTGGGTGACACCTTTGAGGACTGGAGTATTTGTGATGTTGAAGTTGATGTGGAGGAGAGCCCACTTAAAGGAGCACTTGATATCCGTTGAAGCACCTGCTGTTTTTGTGCCTCATCTGGAATTTGTAGCGATTGGCGTGGCCGTAAGAAAGGGATCTTATCACATTGTCCGCTAAAAGAAGTAGACATTTTAGTTTGGCTGGAAGATGGTCTTTCTTCTGCACCTACCCCACGGACACAACCTTTTTTCCCCTTCCCAACACGCCTATTCCCCTTTCCACCAGCAGCAGGCCTTTTTCCACTCATTTTGGTGGTTAACTAACTCACAACTCTGGAGTTGTTTGCACAAAAAAACAATGGATGGTAACCGAGCAGAGCTGAGTGGCCAAACTGTGGTATTAGGCCAAAACTATTGGCTGGGTTAGATGCAGAAAAAAATTATTTTTAATTTGCAACCTGATGGAGGTCAGTATAGATGGACTAATAGACCAAGTCCCACACACCGCTAGAAGCCCAAATATTTTTTCAGAGCTAGATGCAGAAAAAAATTATATTCAATTTGCAACCTGCTGGAGGTCAGTATAGAAGGACTAATAGAACAAGTCCCACACACTGCTAGAAGCCCAAATATTTTTTCAGAGCTAAATGAAGAAAAAAATTATTTTTAATTTGCAACCTGATGGAGGTCAGTATAGATGGACTAATAGACCAAGTCCCACACACTGCTAGAAGCCCAAATATTTTTTCAGAGCTAGATGCAGAAAAAAATTATTTTTAATTTGCAACCTGATGGAGGTCAGTATAGATGGACTAATAGAACAAGTCCCACACGCTGCTAGAAGCCCAAATATTTTTTCAGAGCTAGATACAGAAAAAAATTATATTCAATTTGCAACCTGCTGGAGGTCAGTATAGAAGGACTAATAGAACAAGTCCCACACACTGCTAGAAGCCCAAATATTTTTTCAGAGCTAAATGAAGAAAAAAATTATTTTTAATTTGCAACCTGATGGAGGTCAGTATAGATGGACTAATAGACCAAGTCCCACACACTGCTAGAAGCCCAAATATTTTTTCAGAGCTAGATGCAGAAAAAAATTATTTTTAATTTGCAACCTGATGGAGGTCAGTATAGATGGACTAATAGAACAAGTCCCACACGCTGCTAGAAGCCCAAATATTTTTTCAGAGATAAATGAAGAAAAAAATTATTTTTAATTTGCAACCTGATGGAGGTCAGTATAGATGGACTAATAGACCAAGTCCCACACACTGCTAGAAGCCCAAATATTTTTTCAGAGCTAGATGCAGAAAAAAATTATTTTTAATTTGCAACCTGATGGAGGTCAGTATAGATGGACTAATAGAACAAGTCCCACACGCTGCTAGAAGCCCAAATATTTTTTCAGAGCTAGATGCAGAAAAAAATTATTTTTAATTTGCAACCTGATGGAGGTCAGTATAGATGGACTAATAGAATGATGCTATGCCCAAAAGATTTTACTTCACTAGGTGCAGTAAAAAAATTGGTATTCTATACACAGGTGGTATATCTTGCAACACAGATAGGCTACTCCACTGACTAACACACTCTGCAATAGGCCAAAAAGGATTAGCTTTGCTAGATTCAGCCAAATGCTGTGAAAAAAACTTGCACAGCACTGGCACAGACCTGCCTGGCAAAAACTGATAGGAACTGATGTAACCTAGTCCTGAAAAGGACTCCAATTACAATTAGTCTTTACTCCCACAATCTATCTATTTAAGAGCACAGACCTGCTTGATAAAAGTCGTAGGAAATGCTGTAACCTAGTCCTTAAAAGGACTGCAATCACAACTATTCCCTACTCCCAAGCTATCTGTAGATTTGTGCGAAAATTGGCTTGAAATTAACAAGGTATAGCGCACACAGCAACAGCGGTGCCGTCTAACACGCAGCTGCAGCAGTGAGAAAATGGTGGCGACGGGGAAAATGGCTTGGTCTTATAGGGCAAGGACATGTGACATACACTGCCAATCACACATGCCCTTGCTTGTGTGAAAAAAAGCACTTTGCTCCGTGTGTGCGCTGCTGATAGGCTGACAGATTGCACCTCCCCACTGCAAATGCGGGAAAGAGAAAAAAAAATGGAGATCTTCATTGTTCCTGCAGAGATCCATCCCCTGCCCCTCCCCCCGCCCCGCTGTACACTCAAACTGCGTATTAACATTAATTTTCATCATTACTGAGAAAAAATCCAGTTATGATTTTGGTGCACGAACAGTTATCGAACATAACCTCGAACAGCCGAATTTTTCTCAAATTGTTCGTGTTCGCCGACCGGCTCGAACACCGCCCAAAACAGCTCGAATTTGAGATTGGCGAACAGTTCGAGTAGAACAACGCTCATCTCTATTCATAACGACAGACTCATCTCTGAGATGAACAAATGAACGAAGCTACATTCAATGTATAATGTAAAGGCTGATTTTCTGCTGAGAGAAGGAGACCACTCTGTTGAATTCGTAGTGGGCATCAGCATTATTTGTACTTTATGGTGTACTGAACACGTCTCAGGACTAGTGTTGAGCCACCCCCGTAGTGTTCGAGTTCGGTTCGGTTCGTCGAACACCCGTGTGTTCGCCGAACTGTTCGTCGAACTGTTCGTCGAACACCTTCGAACACCGTTAAAACCAATGGCAGGCAAACAAAAACACATAGAAACACATAGAAAACACCTTCAAAGGTGTCCAAAAGCTGACAAACTGCTCAGAAGACATAACTAACACATGGAAAAGTGACAAGTACATATAGTCATGCGAAAATAAAAGAGGTGGAGGAGTAAAAGGAGGGGGAGACACAGATATAGGCATGTCATGCCCTTCTAAAATCCAAAAAGTGAGAAGCCGACACGGCCAGTCCGCTCCTGCCCGTGCCACCTCCGTGTCGCCGGGTTTGTGCCAGAGCCGCGGTGAACCCTGACGGCCAGCCCCCCTCTCCCAATACTGGTGCCTGTCCGCTGGTGGGTCGAGCGAGCCCCCCTGTGGTGGAGGCAGCTCTAAGCTTTTTAATTTAAATTGTCTCTCTAATTTGAATGAATACACTTTAAATCCATTTACAAGGATCTATTGGAGGGCAAGTCTCATGCCAGCAGCCGCGGTAATTCCAGCTCCAGTAGCGTCCACTAAAGCTGCTGCAGTTAAAAAGCTTTTATAAGGATCGAGCTCGGCTGTCCACCTCAAGGCATCCTAGTGCCAGTCCCAGCCCCTATGCCTTGGGGTGCCTCCTGATGCTCTTCACTAAGTATCCCATGGTCCCGAAGCATTTCCTTTGAAAAAATTAAGTGTCTAAACTACAGGTGGTGCAGCTTGCTTAACAGCCAGGATAATCCGCTCACTAGCAGACACTGCTACTAGGCACAAAGTATTTCCTGGGCTAGATGCAGTTAAAAATTTGTAATTAGATACTCTCGTTGGATGCTGAGAAAGCATTCCATAGAGTCTCCTGGCACGCCATATATGATTCTCTTAAAAAGCTTGGGGTAGGGGTCTAGGGGACCCTTTTATAGCCAAAATCACGGCCCTGTATCGCAATACGTCACCTAGGCTGAAGATAAATGGAACTGGAGCACCCTGAGGGCTCGGTTGCTACAGACGTATTGCACCTCACCCAGAGGTGTGATATCTCACTCTCAGGTAAGGATGGAGTGTGGATCAGGACCCGACACCTGCATGGATTACACCACATTGCCGTGGGGCAGGGCGACCAATATGCCCCTGAGATGGGCACGACAGTCCCTGTCCCTGGCTGGAGTGGGAGGAGGGAACACTGAGGAAGGGGAACCCTGTAGTGCAGGAGCAGGGAGGAAGCAGTTCCTGGGTGCATTGAGAAGGGAGTATAAAAGGTGGGCACCATCTTAGTTCAGTGCAGAGAAGTCTGAGCAGAAGTGGCAGGGAGCAGGGGCTCTGCATGAGCTCTGCTCCGGAGGCGGGCCTAGTAACAGAGGCCCAGGCCTGGAAGAGGGAGAAGGAAGGAAGAGGAGCGGAGAAGGCTCCAGGAACGAGGAATGAAGGGATCCCAGGGGTGCGGACGGGCGAGTCGCCACCGCACGCCCGAATCCACCTGCGTGGAGGGGTCAGGCCAAAGGGGGAGACCGGTCCCCGAACTAGTGGAGGCAGGAAACGACCCTCAGCTAGAAACCGGAGGCTCTGACATTTTATGTGGCGCAGCCCCTCGCTACACCCGCTAGGAAGGCACCACATAGGGTCAGGGAAACTGGCGCCAAGTTTACCAAGAGGAGGCCCGAGGCAGCCGGACAGAAGTGTTGGTAAGAAAGGCCAGACAAAGGACACACAAAGGGGGTTCTGTGAAGTGCTCCAAAGTTATCTGGGAGTTGTCTGAGCCCCTCACCTGGTGAGCACAGTACGACGTGGGCAGCCGTTACCTGCAGACGTGGTCTGGATAATAAGAACTGTGAGTAAAGGCCCTGAACTGCATCACTGACTCCGTGTCGTTACTGCTGCTGCCCTGCACCATCACCCCCATCCTCCGCATACACTGCCCTGAGGCTATACTCCTCCCGTGGGGAGTTATGCTACGCTCTGCTGCACCCACAACACCAGCCTCAGTGGTCTGACCTGTAGCGGCGGTTCACTCTGACCGCAATCCACTGGTGGCGTAGTCGGACATTTAAACATCAAAACCACATAAATAGTTCCGCCACTGGTTTGACCGCCCTGAGCCACGGAACCGGATCGCCGCCACGAAGACTACAACCACCAGCATCCACCAAAAAGGGTCCGGCTCCGGGTGTCCCAAGGCCCAGGGGGTGCGTCAGAACATTTTCATCACCTTTCACAATCACCAATGGGACAAGGCAGTGATGTCCTCTGTCCCCTCTCTTATACATCCTAGTGACGGAGCACCTGCTCTCATCAATTCGCCATAACCCCAATATTAGGTGGATTGAGGTGGGAGGCACCGAGTACAAGTGCTCTCTATTTGCTGATGATGTCCTAGTATATATCACTCAATCACATATATCCATCCATGCTGTTATGGCTGAAATAGATCACTTTGTTACATGGTAAAATTTTAAAATCAATGCAGCGAAGTCTGAGGCCCTCGATGTCTCCCTCCCCAAATCCATATAGGATTCCATCCAGTCCAACTTTCCCTTTGCCTGGCCCTCACAGGGTATCAAATACTTAGGAATTCCTATTCATAGAGACCTCTCCCATCTATGTTATCTTAATTTTGGGCCCTTTATTGAACAACTCCATACAGACCACGGTTGGCAAGTTAGAACTGTAAGATTCACTACGTGAACCACTGGTGTTTTGTGGAAAAGCACATGTAAACTGCGTTCCAAATTATTATACAAAAAGTGTTTAGGAGTGATAAGGGAAGAATTTGTTTGTTTGTCAGTTAAACTCATTGATGGTGATGTGTGTCAGGGCTCTTTATATCACTGTAAGCAATTGCAGACACCTGTGCTAATTAGTTTGGCAGGTGTGTCCAATGAAAGGCAAGACTACTTAAGAAGGCTCTCTCACATTATTAAGCAGCCTACATTTTCTGCCAAAATGGGAAAGAAAAAGGATGTGTCGGCTGCTGAGAAGCAACAAATTGTGGAGTGTTTAGGTCAAGGCATGACTACAATCAACATTGTGCGATGATCAGGATGAAGTGTCTTGGCAATCAAGAAGTATGTAGCTGATTCACAGTACACACGTGTGCATGCTGATAAGGGCAAATTGAGGACTCTTTCCTACAGGCAATTACGTCAGGTTGAAAGAACAGCGGCAAAAAAGCCTTGTCATAGCAGCAGACAAGTTTTTGAAGCTGCTTGTGCCTCCAACGTCCCCCGAACAACAAGATGCAGGGTCCTTCAGAGGTTTGCAGCTGTGCATGCGCCATCCTGTCGACCTCCTCTATCCACTTCACACAAGCAGAAACGGCTCCAGTGGGCCAAACATTACATGAAGACTGATTTCAAAACTGTTTTGTTCACGGATGAGTGCCGTGCAGCGCTCGATGGTCCAGATGGATGGAGTGGAGGATGGCTGGTTGATGGACACCCCACGCAAACACGGCTACAGCGCCAACAAGGAGGAGGTGGAGTAATGTTTTGGGCTGGAATCATGGGGAGAGAGATTGTCGGCCCCTTTAGGATCCCTGAAGGCGCTAAAGATGAACTCCATAATGTATGTGGATTTTCTCAAACAGCACTTCCTGCCATGGTTCAAGAAGAAGAACCGTGTATTTCACAGCAAGATCATTTTTCTGCATGATAATGCACCATCTCATGCTGCACATAAAACATCTGCATCTCTGGCTGATATGGGCATAAAAGGGGACAAACTTATGGTGTGACCCCCATGCTCCCCTGACCTCTACCCCATTCAGAACCTTTGGTGCATCATTAAGTGTCTATGATGGCGGGAGGCAGTTCACATCTAAGCAACAGCTCTGGGAGGGTATTCTGTCCTCATGCAAAACAATTGAAGCAGAAACCATCCAAAACCTGACAAATTCAATGGACAAGAGAGTTCAGAAGCTCCTTTCGAACAAGGGGTCCTATGTGAAAATGTAACATCACCTAGAATAAAGTTTTGAGTTGAAAACTGTTTGATTTCAGTTTCTAACAACCTGCTAATGCTTATAATTTCAAAAATGACCATTTTTTTGGTCTTTATTAAAATGAAAAGGTTGATCGAAAAGTTTGGGGGATCTAAGAGTGTGGCAACCCAGTAGTCATGATTACTTCGAATTCTGACAATATGAGGGTCATGCTGCAGGTAGTGCAGCAAGAAGGCACTTATGTGCCTTGCGCATCTCGGAGCCCCAAAATTATTTTCCGGGCTAGATGCAGCTAAAAATTATTTTTAATTTTAAATCTGGTGAAGCTTTAGTATAGATGGCCTAATAGGATCAGTGCTGCACACTGCTACAAAGCCCAAATTATTTTCCAGTCAAGATACAGATAAACATGATTAGTAATTTGAAAGCTTAAAACGGTTGGTAGGGTGATTTTAACCAATCATCAAGCTTTTACTCTCCCCAGGATGACACAGGGGTAGAAAAGTCGTTTCGGATCCATGATTTGTTCATCTTTATGAACGTGAGTCTGTCTACATTATCAGTGGAGAGCCGCGTGCGCTTATCTGTCAGCACACCACCAGCAGCGCTGAACACACGTTCAGACAGAACACTGGCTGCGGGGCATGACAAGATCTCCAAGGCGTAAGTGGCTAGCTCCGGCCATTTATCCAGATTGGAAGCCCAAAAAGAGCAAGGGTCCAGTGACACAGTCGTGGCTTCAATGTTTACTTGGAGATACTCCTGTACCATCGTCTCTAGGCGTTGACTATGTGTCAGACTTCTTGTCTCCTGTGGCCTTGCAAAGGATGGGCTAAAAAAGTGGTGAAATGATTCCGCAAAATTGATGTTACCAGCAGATACTGTGGTTCTGTTACGGTTTGAGTGCTGAACACTTGACGGTCCCACGGTTGGCAAGTTGGAACTGTGAGATTCACTACGTGCACCACTGGTATTTTGTGGAAAAGCACTTGTAAGATTCTGCAACAGTCTCTGCTGATACTCCTGCATGCGTGCATCCCTTTCTATGGCAGGAATAATTTCTGCAAATTTACTTTTGTACCGGGGATCTAACAGTGTGGCAACCCAGTAGTCAGGATTATTTCTAATTCTCACAATTCGAGGGTCATGTTGCAGGTAGTGCAGCAAGAAGGCACTCATGTGTGTTGCGCATCCAGGAGCACCAAGTCCCTGTTGTGTTGGTGGCGAGGTAACAATCATGCTTCCTTCCTCTGTCCTCTCCCCCCAACCTCGCACAACAGAAATGTGATCAAGGTCTCCCTCATCTGATGAGTCTTCCATCAGTTCGTCCTCCACTTCTTCCTGGGCTCCTGCACCTTCCTCACTAGTTTGGCTGCTACCATGCGCCCTGGTAAAACCATCTCCCCCACGCTCCCATGCCTGCCGCCTTGGTGCTGCCGACCGTCTGGACCTTGCAGATGTTAGCCCTTCCGCATACAACTCCTCCTCCTCTACTTCCTCCACCTCCTCTTGTGCCACCACCTGACTCCGAATTCTGTTTAACATGTGCTCCAGCATGTAAATCACTGGAATAGTCATGCTGATAATGGCATCGTCAGCACTAAACATCTTCGTCGCCATTTCAAAACTGTGCAGAAGGGTGCATAGGTCCCTGATCTGAGACCACTCCTCCAGCGTGATTTGCCCCACCTCTGAATCTCGTTGGCCCAGGCTATACGTCAGAACGTATTGCACCAGGGCTTGTCGGTGCTGCCACAGTCGCTGCAACATGTGCAGAGTTGAATTCCACCGGGTAGGCACATCGCATTTTAGCCGGTGAAGTGGCAGGCCCAACGACTTCTGTAGAGATGTAAGTCGCTGAGCTGCGGGATGCGAACGGCGGAAGTGAGCACACAGCGACCGTGCCCTCTGCAGAAGGCCATCTAGTCTGGGATAGTGGGCTAAAAATTGCTGGACAACCAGGTTCAACACGTGAGCCATACAAGGCACGTGTGTGACATTGCCCCGGCGAAGGGCCGCACCCAGGTTTGCAGCATTGTCGCACACGGCCTTCCCTGGTTTCAGGTCCAGTGGAGACAACCATTCATGAAATTGGTTCTCCAGAGCTGACCACAACTCCTCAGCTGTGTGACTCACATTTCCCAGACATTTCAATGTAAAAACCGCCTGATGACGTTGAGCCCTACTGCCAGCATAGTAAGGAGGTGTGCAGGATCCCTTCTGCGCAGTTAGAAAGCTTGTGGCATGACCAGACAGGCTTTGGGTGCAGGTGGAAGACCGAGAGGAGGTTGAGGAGGCAGAAGCAGTGGAGGAACTTTGACATAAAGAGGATTGACGCACAACTCGTGGGGACGGCAAGACTTGGACAGCAGCCCCTTGTCCTGCTGTCACCATAGTTACCCAGTGCCCAGTCAGCGACATGTAACTAGAGATGAGCGTTGTTCTACTCGAACTGTTCGCCAATCTCAAATTCGAGCTGTTTTGGGCGGTGTTCGAGCCGGTCGGCGAACACGAACAATTTGAGAAAAATTCGGCTGTTCGAGGTTATGTTCGATAACTGTTCGTGCACCAAAATCATAACTGGATTTTTTCTCAGTAATGATGAAAATTAATGTTAATACGCAGTTTGAGTGTACAGCAGGGCGGGGGGAGGGTCAGGGGATGGATCTCTGCAGGAACAATGAAGATCTCCATCTTTTTTTCTCTTTCCCGCATTTGCAGTGGGGAGGTGCAATCTGTCAGCCTATCAGCAGCGCACACACGGAGCGAAGTGCTTTTTTTCACACAAGCAAGGGCATGTGTGATTGGCAGTGTATGTCACATGTCCTTGCCCTATAAGACCAAGCCATTTTCCCCGTCGCCACCATTTTCTCACTGCTGCAGCTGCGTGTTAGACGGCACCGCTGTTGCTGTGTGCGCTATACCTTGTTAATTTCAAGCCAATTTTCGCACAAATATACAGATAGCTTGGGAGTAGGGAATAGTTGTGATTGCAGTCCTTTTAAGGACTAGGTTACAGCATTTCCTACGACTTTTATCAGGCAGGTCTGTGCTCTTAAATAGATAGATTGTGGGAGTAAAGACTAATTGTAATTGGAGTCCTTTTCAGGACTAGGTTACATCAGTTCCTATCAGTTTTTGCCAGGCAGGTCTGTGCCAGTGCTGTGCAAGTTTTTTTCACAGCATTTGGCTGAATCTAGCAAAGCTAATCCTTTTTGGCCTATTGCAGAGTGTGTTAGTCAGTGGAGTAGCCTATCTGTGTTGCAAGATATACCACCTGTGTATAGAATACCAATTTTTTTACTGCACCTAGTGAAGTAAAATCTTTTGGGCATAGCATCATTCTATTAGTCCATCTATACTGACCTCCATCAGGTTGCAAACTGAATATAATTTTTTTCTGCATCTAGCTCTGAAAAAATATTTGGGCTTCTAGCAGTGTGTGGGACTTGGTCTATTAGTCCATCTATACTGACCTCCATCAGGTTGCAAATTAAAAATAATTTTTTTCTTCATTTAGCTCTGAAAAAATATTTGGGCTTCTAGCAGTGTGTGGGACTTGTTCTATTAGTCCTTCTATACTGACCTCCAGCAGGTTGCAAATTGAATATAATTTTTTTCTGCATCTAGCTCTGAAAAAATATTTGGGCTTCTAGCGGTGTGTGGGACTTGGTCTATTAGTCCATCTATACTGACCTCCATCAGGTTGCAAATTAAAAATAATTTTTTTCTGCATCTAGCTCTGAAAAAATATTTGGGCTTCTAGCAGTGTGTGGGACTTGGTCTATTAGTCCATCTATACTGACCTCCATCAGGTTGCAAATTAAAAATAATTTTTTTCTTCATTTATCTCTCAAAAAATATTTGGGCTTCTAGCAGCGTGTGGGACTTGTTCTATTAGTCCATCTATACTGACCTCCATCAGGTTGCAAATTAAAAATAATTTTTTTCTGCATCTAGCTCTGAAAAAATATTTGGGCTTCTAGCAGTGTGTGGGACTTGGTCTATTAGTCCATCTATACTGACCTCCATCAGGTTGCAAATTAAAAATAATTTTTTTCTGCATCTAGCTCTGAAAAAATATTTGGGCTTCTAGCAGTGTGTGGGACTTGGTCTATTAGTCCATCTATACTGACCTCCATCAGGTTGCAAATTGAATAAAAAAAATTTCTGCATCTAGCTCTGAAAAAATATTTGGGCTTCTAGCGGTGTGTGGGACTTGGTCTATTAGTACATCTATACTGACCTCCATCAGGTTGCAAATTAAAAATAATTTTTTTCTGCATCTAGCTCTGAAAAAATATTTGGGCTTCTAGCAGTGTGTGGGACTTGGTCTATTAGTCCATCTATACTGACCTCCATCAGGTTGCAAATTAAAAATAATTTTTTTCTTCATTTAGCTCTGAAAAAATATTTGGGCTTCTAGCAGTGTGTGGGACTTGTTCTATTAGTCCTTCTATACTGACCTCCAGCAGGTTGCAAATTGAATATAATTTTTTTCTGCATCTAGCTCTGAAAAAATATTTGGGCTTCTAGCGGTGTGTGGGACTTGGTCTATTAGTCCATCTATACTGACCTCCATCAGGTTGCAAATTAAAAATATTTTTTTTCTGCATCTAGCTCTGAAAAAATATTTGGGCTTCTAGCGGTGTGTGGGACTTGGTCTATTAGTCCATCTATACTGACCTCCATCAGGTTGCAAATTAAAAATAATTTTTTTCTGCATCTAGCTCTGAAAAAATATTTGGGCTTCTAGCAGTGTGTGGGACTTGGTCTATTAGTCCATATATACTGACCTCCATCAGGTTGCAAATTGAATAAAAAAATTTTCTGCATCTAGCTCTGAAAAAATATTTGGGCTTCTAGCGGTGTGTGGGACTTGGTCTATTAGTCCATCTATACTGACCTCCATCAGGTTGCAAATTAAAAATAATTTTTTTCTGCATCTAACCCAGCCAATAGTTTTGGCCTAATACCACAGTTTGGCCACTCAGCTCTGCTCGGTTACCATCCATTGTTTTTTTGTGCAAACAACTCCAGAGTTGTGAATTAGTTAACCACCAAAATGAGTGGAAAAAGGCCTGCTGCTGGTGGAAAGGGGAATAGGCGTGTTGGGAAGGGGAAAAAAGGTTGTGTCCGTGGGGTAGGTGCAGAAGAAAGACCATTTTCCAGCCAAACTAAAATGTCTACTTCTTTTAGCGGACAATGTGATAAGATCCCTTTCTTACGGCCACGCCAATCGCTACAAATTCCAGATGAGGCACAAAAACAGCAGGTGCTTCAACGGATATCAAGTGCTCCTTTAAGTGGGCTCTCCTCCACATCAACTTCAACATCACAAATACTCCAGTCCTCAAAGGTGTCACCCAAATCGCACTTGCTTACTCACAGCTCCCAAATCTCCAGCTGCCCGTCTGAGTATGAGGTAGAACAGATGGTTGAGTCTGCAGAGCTGTTTACTCATACTATAGCCTGGGAATCAGAGGTCGACTCCAGCGCTACTGTGAATCCAGACGAGGAAATGATCTGCACTGATGCCCAGAATCTTTATGAGTCGGATCCAGGACCAGACGCAGAAGGTTCTGACCATAATGTAGACCCTCATTCCCAAACTGTAACTCCTGTTGGTGGAGACAATGAGGAAGACGATGAAAAGACTCATATACCTGATTGGAGCGACAACTTTAGTTTTTTGTCAGGGCAGGAACAGGTTGGCTCTGAGGACGACGGGTGTGATAACGCACAGGGTGATGATGATGAGGTCGGAGATCCCACTTACTGTCAACCCACAGTCAGCCAAGAGATGAGGTCAGCAGAGGAGGTGGAGGAAGATGCTAGTGACGACGAGGTCAGGTTGCGCCTTCCTGGACAGAGACGTAGTACTGGAAGCACGTCAACAACTGCATCCTCAAACACAACTCTGCCTCTCACCACAAGTCGTGGTGGCTCTTCAGGTCGCATGGGTGCTAAGCCTTGCATAGCCTGGGCATTTTTTCAGATCGATAAAGATGACCCAACTCGTGTTATCTGTAACATTTGTCAGCAAAAGCTAAGTAGAGGCCAAAAAATACATAGTTTGAGTACTTCATGCATGAACCGGCACATGGACATGAAGCATAAGTTGCAGTGGGAAGCTCAGTGTGCTACAATGCGGTCTAGCCGGCCGGGCCAACCACCGTCTGCCATATCTTGTGCATCCGCGGCCTCTTCATCCTCTGTGACTGGGGGGACAGCAGTCACACCTGTTTTGGGGCGCAGACCTGCCACCTCTTTACCCGCAACAGCCAGCGTGATTGGCAGGTCATCATTTTCTTTGGAGGTGGTAACACCAGCTGGTCTTGAGCGCTGTCCGACATCGATAGCACCACCTTTGGATCAAGGCAACCTAACATGTCCGCCTGCATCTTCCTCACAGACCGGCAGTTTGCCGGGGACACCCTTATCAACCCCGTCTAAGCACAATAGCCAGCCCTCGGTCCCTCAGATGTGGACAAGTAAAAGACCATTTCCTCCTAGCCATGAGAAAGCTAAGAGGTTGAATTTCACCATCTGCAAGCTCTTGACTACAGAAATGCTGCCTTTCCGCCTGGTGGACACAGAGGATTTTCGAGACCTTATGTCCATCGCAGTGCCCCAGTACCAGATGCCCAGTCGGCACTACTTCTCAAAGAAAGGTGTGCCTGCGCTCCACCAGCATGTCGCACACAACATCACCGCTTCTTTGAGAAACTCTGTGTGTGACAGGGTGCATTTCACCACAGACACTTGGCCGAGTAGGCATGGACAGGGGCGTTACATGTCGCTGACTGGGCACTGGGTAACTATGGTGACAGCAGGACAAGGGGCTGCTGTCCAAGTCTTGCCGTCCCCACGAGTTGTGCGTCAATCCTCTTTATGTCATTTTTCCTCCACTGCTTCTGCCTCCTCATCCTCCTCTCGGTCTTCCACCTGCACCCAAAGCCTGTCTGGTCATGCCACAAGCTTTCTAACTGCGCAGAAGGGATCCTGCACACCTCCTTACTATGCTGGCAGTAGGGCTCAACGTCATCAGGCGGTTTTTACATTGAAATGTCTGGGAAATGTGAGTCACACAGCTGAGGAGTTGTGGTCAGCTCTGGAGAACCAATTTCATGAATGGTTGTCTCCACTGGACCTGAAACCAGGGAAGGCCGTGTGTGACAATGCTGCAAACCTGGGTGCGGCCCTTCGCCGGGGCAATGTCACACACGTGCCTTGTATGGCTCACGTGTTGAAACTGGTTGTCCAGCAATTTTTAGCCCACTATCCCAGACTAGATGGCCTTCTGCAGAGGGCACGGTCGCTGTGTGCTCACTTCCGCCGTTCGCATCCCGCAGCTCAGCGACTTACATCTCTACAGAAGTCGTTGGGCCTGCCACTTCACCGGCTAAAATGCGATGTGCCTACCCGGTGGAATTCAACTCTGCACATGTTGCAGCGACTGTGGCAGCACCGACAAGCCCTGGTGCAATAAGTTCTGACGTATAGCCTGGGCCAACGAGATTCAGAGGTGGGGCAAATCACGCTGGAGGAGTGGTCTCAGATCAGGGACCTATGCACCCTTCTGCACAGTTTTGAAATGGCGACGAAGATGTTTAGTGCTGACGATGCCATTATCAGCATGACTATTCCGGTGATTTACATGCTGGAGCACATGTTAAACAGAATTCGGAGTCAGGTGGTGGCACAAGAGGAGGTGGAGGAAGTAGAGGTGGAGGAGTTGTATGCGGAAGGGCTAACATCTGCAAGGTCCAGACGGTCGGCAGCACCAGGGCGGCAGGCATGTGAGGGTGGGGGAGATGATTTTACCAGGGCGCATGGTAGCAGCCAAACTAGTGAGGAAGGTGCAGGAGCCCAGGAAGAAGTGGAGGACGAACTGATGGAAGACTCATCAGATGAGGGAGACCTTGATCACATTTCTGTTGTGCGAGGTTGGGGGGAGAGGACAGAGGAAGGAAGCATGATTGTTACCTCGCCACCAACACAACAGGGACTTGGTGCTCCTGGATGCGCAACACACATGAGTGCCTTCTTGCTGCACTACCTGCAACATGACCCTCGAATTGTGAGAATTAGAAATAATCCTGACTACTGGGTTGCCACACTGTTAGATCCCCGGTACAAAAGTAAATTTGCAGAAATTATTCCTGCCATAGAAAGGGATGCACGCATGCAGGAGTATCAGCAGAGACTGTTGCAGAATCTTACATGTGCTTTTCCACAAAATACCAGTCGTGCACGTAGTGAATCTCACAGTTCCAACTTGCCAACCGTGGTCTGTATGGAATTGTTCAATAAAGGGCCCAAAATTAAGATAACATAGATGGGAGAGGTCTCTATGAATAGGAATTCCTAAGTATTTGATACCCTGTGAGGGCCAGGCAAAGGGAAAGTTGGACTGGATGGAATCCTATATGGATTTAGGGAGGGAGACATCGAGGGCCTCAGACTTCGCTGCATTGATTTTAAAATTTTACCATGTAACAAAGTGATCTATTTCAGCCATAACAGCAGGGATGGATATATGTGATTGAGTGATATATACTAGGACATCATCAGCAAATAGAGAGCACTTGTACTCGGTGCCTCCCACCTCAATCCACCTAATATTGGGGTTATGGCGAATTGATGAGAGCAGGTGCTCCGTCACTAGGATGTATAAGAGAGGGGACAGAGGACATCCTTGCCTTGTCCCATTGGTGATTGTGAAAGGTGATGAAAATGTTCTGACGCACCCCCTGGGCCTTGGGACACCCGGAGCCGGACCAACTATTTTTTCAGAGCTAGATGCAGAAAAAAATTATATTCAATTTGCAACCTGCTGGAGGTCAGTATAGAAGGACTAATAGAACAAGTCCCACACACTGCTAGAAGCCCAAATATTTTTTCAGAGCTAAATGAAGAAAAAAATTATTTTTAATTTGCAACCTGATGGAGGTCAGTATAGATGGACTAATAGACCAAGTCCCACACACTGCTAGAAGCCCAAATATTTTTTCAGAGCTAGATGCAGAAAAAAATTATTTTTAATTTGCAACCTGATGGAGGTCAGTATAGATGGACTAATAGACCAAGTCCCACACACCGCTAGAAGCCCAAATATTTTTTCAGAGCTAGATGCAGAAAAAAATTATTTTTAATTTGCAACCTGATGGAGGTCAGTATAGATGGACTAATAGACCAAGTCCCACACACTGCTAGAAGCCCAAATATTTTTTCAGAGCTAGATGCAGAAAAAAATTATTTTTAATTTGCAACCTGATGGAGGTCAGTATAGATGGACTAATAGACCAAGTCCCACACACCGCTAGAAGCCCAACTATTTTTTCAGAGCTAGATGCAGAAAAAAATTATATTCAATTTGCAACCTGCTGGAGGTCAGTATAGAAGGACTAATAGAACAAGTCCCACACACTGCTAGAAGCCCAAATATTTTTTCAGAGCTAAATGAAGAAAAAAATTATTTTTAATTTGCAACCTGATGGAGGTCAGTATAGATGGACTAATAGACCAAGTCCCACACACTGCTAGAAGCCCAAATATTTTTTCAGAGCTAGATGCAGAAAAAAATTATTTTTAATTTGCAACCTGATGGAGGTCAGTATAGATGGACTAATAGACCAAGTCCCACACACCGCTAGAAGCCCAAATATTTTTTCAGAGCTAGATGCAGAAAAAAATTATTTTTAATTTGCAACCTGATGGAGGTCAGTATAGATGGACTAATAGACCAAGTCCCACACACTGCTAGAAGCCCAAATATTTTTTCAGAGCTGGATGCATAAAAAAATTATTTTTAATTTGCAACCTGATGGAGGTCAGTATAGATGGACTAATAGACCAAGTCCCACACACCGCTAGAAGCCCAAATATTTTTTCAGAGCTAGATGCAGAAAAAAATTATTTTTAATTTGCAACCTGATGGAGGTCAGTATAGATGGACTAATAGACCAAGTCCCACACACTGCTAGAAGCCCAAATATTTTTTCAGAGCTAGATGCAGAAAAAAATTATTTTTAATTTGCAACCTGATGGAGGTCAGTATAGATGGACTAATAGACCAAGTCCCACACACCGCTAGAAGCCCAACTATTTTTTCAGAGCTAGATGCAGAAAAAAATTATATTCAATTTGCAACCTGCTGGAGGTCAGTATAGAAGGACTAATAGAACAAGTCCCACACACTGCTAGAAGCCCAAATATTTTTTCAGAGCTAAATGAAGAAAAAAATTATTTTTAATTTGCAACCTGATGGAGGTCAGTATAGATGGACTAATAGAACAAGTCCCACACACTGCTAGAAGCCCAAATATTTTTTCAGAGCTAGATGCAGAAAAAAATTATTTTTAATTTGCAACCTGATGGAGGTCAGTATAGATGGACTAATAGACCAAGTCCCACACACTGCTAGAAGCCCAAATATTTTTTCAGAGCTAGATGCAGAAAAAAATTATTTTTAATTTGCAACCTGATGGAGGTCAGTATAGATGGACTAATAGACCAAGTCCCACACACTGCTAGAAGCCCAAATATTTTTTCAGAGCTAGATGCAGAAAAAAATTATTTTTAATTTGCAACCTGATGGAGGTCAGTATAGATGGACTAATAGACCAAGTCCCACACACCGCTAGAAGCCCAACTATTTTTTCAGAGCTAGATGCAGAAAAAAATTATATTCAATTTGCAACCTGCTGGAGGTCAGTATAGAAGGACTAATAGAACAAGTCCCACACACTGCTAGAAGCCCAAATATTTTTTCAGAGCTAAATGAAGAAAAAAATTATTTTTAATTTGCAACCTGATGGAGGTCAGTATAGATGGACTAATAGACCAAGTCCCACACACTGCTAGAAGCCCAAATATTTTTTCAGAGCTAGATGCAGAAAAAAATTATATTCAGTTTGCAACCTGATGGAGGTCAGTATAGATGGACTAATAGAATGATGCTATGCCCAAAAGATTTTACTTCACTAGGTGCAGTAAAAAAATTGGTATTCTATACACAGGTGTTATATCTTGCAACACAGATAGGCTACTCCACTGACTAACACACTCTGCAATAGGCCAAAAAGGATTAGCTTTGCTAGATTCAGCCAAATGCTGTGAAAAAAACTTGCACAGCACTGGCACAGACCTGCCTGGCAAAAACTGATAGGAACTCATGTAACCTAGTCCTGAAAAGGACTCCAATTAGTCTTTACTCCCACAACCTATCTATTTAAGAGCACAGACCTCCCTGATAAAAGTCGTAGGAAATGCTGTAACCTAGTCCTTAAAAGGACTGCAATCACAACTATTCCCTACTCCCAAGCTATCTGTATATTTGTGCGAAAATTGGCTTGAAATTAACAAGGTATAGCGCACACAGCAACAGCGGTGCCGTCTAACACGCAGCTGCAGCAGTGAGAAAATGGTGGCGACTGGGAAAATGGCTTGGTCTTATAGGGCAAGGACATGTGACATACACTGCCAATGACACATGCCCTTGCTTGTGTGAAAAAAAGCACTTCGCTCCGTGTGTGCGCTGCTGATAGGCTGACAGATTGCACCTCCCCACTGCAAATGCGGGAAAGAGAAAAAAAAATGGAGATCTTCATTGTTCCTGCAGAGATCCATCCCCTGCCCCTCCCCCCACCCCGCTGTAAACTCAAACTGCGTATTAACATTAATTTTCATCATTACTGAGAAAAAATCCAGTTATGATTTTGGTGCACGAACAGTTATCGAACATAACCTCGAACAGCCGAATTTTTCTCAAATTGTTCGTGTTCGCCGAACGGCTCGAACACCGCCCAAAACAGCTCGAATTTGAGATTGGCGAACAGTTCGAGTAGAACAACGCTCATCTCTACTCAGGACCAAGCAGCTGATGCTCACCCTAGGAACATTGGCAAGAATGTTCTAACGGTGGTTAGCTCAGATGATGAACCCCAGTGACCTCCGGCAGCCTGTATACTGACAGGGGGTGATTTTACACCCCTGTCAGTATACAGTGCTGTATTCTACAGCTGTGACATCAATGATTTCTGATGTCACAGCTGTAGAAGTGACCCGGATCGTTGTGGGACACTAGGCGGTGATCGTGGACTGCGTCGTTGACGGCGGACAGGTGAGGGATATGGTTGTTTGTTATTTCACGCTTTTTTCAGTAGATCAAGGGCTTCACGGAGGCATGCAATAAATTTTTTTTTAAAAAAACGTGTGTTTTTTACTTCATTAAAATACTTTATTCTGGCCATGTTTTTATTGAAAAAGCGCTGACCACTTTACTACATGGTTAGTAATGGGGGCGTCTTATAGACGCCCTCCATTACTAACCTGGGATTCATGTCAGCAGCCAATACAAGGCTGACGTGAGCCCCAATTCCATTACCCCACTGCCACCGCTACAGGTCAGTGGGAAGAGCGAGGCTAAGCGCCAGATTTGGCGCACCTTATGGATTCGCCATTTCTGGGACTGCTGAGGGGTGATATTAATAGCTGTGGAGGGGGCTAGTATCTATGGCCCCTTCCCTGGCTATTAATATCAGTCCGCAGCTGTCTAGTTTAGTCTTTGCTGGTTAGATTTTATAGGGGGGCCCCACATCAATTTTTTTCTGGGGTCCCCCAGTAATCTAGTTAGTACAGGATAAATAAACAGCTGTGGGCTGATATTAATAGCCAGGGAACATGGTTGGCTAATGGCCCCTTCCGCGGCTACTAATATCAGCCCCCCGCGATTGGCTTTCCCTCTGCTGGCTATAAAAATTATGCGGGAGCCCACACCATTTTTTTTTTTTTAATTTTAGGCTCTGTGTCCATAATTCAGAAGTAGCACCACTTTGGACGCAAATTTTTGCTGCGTCTAAAACATTGCATTCTATTGAATGCAAGTAAATCCACATGTGTTCACTGAACCATGCGGATTTACCGCATTCAATATATTCTAGTGGTCAAATTTTTGTTTTGGCGACTAGCGACTCCGCAAGAGATTTTGACATCCTCTGATGCACGCATAGTGGACGTGGGATTTCTAGAGATCCCATCCACTATGCTGTAACATTTGGACACTGCAGGGTTGACGCTGTATAAACACACAGCGGCTCCTGTTCGTGACCTTGTATCCAAACTCACACACAGCGTATCAATTTCTGCAGCGGACACGCTAGTCTCTGCTGAAAATTTTGACCGATTGAAGTGTCATTATATGCGGTGGATTCACATGTACCAATAACAAAAGTGCGGCATTACAACACCGCATATTGGACGCAACATAAATACGTTGTGTCCAAAGCACTGCTGAGTGATGATTGGGGGATGTAGTGGCTAACGAACCAGCTGTGAGATGTTATTTAATGGCCTGGGACCATGTTTTCTTAATAGCACCTTCCCCGGCTAAAATTAACAGCTCACAGCAGTCACATAAATTACTTGAATAGAAATGCTAATGAAGATTGGGTGAATGGGACTAGCTGACACCTAGCTCTTTTGTTTGGTTATATCAAGGTGTCAATCAGACCTTTTCATAACCAAACTTTAAATAAAGTAAAGAAACACACAAACAGTGTAAACACTTTATTTGAAATACAACTGACCCAGTTCTTATGGTAAACCAAGGGCTTAAGCAATGTTCCACCAAATAACTTTAATTAGCTCCAAAAATAATTCATTGATGTACAAAAAGGCTTAAAAAAACGCACGTAAAACGCATCAAAAACGCGTCAAAAACGCATGTATATCCGCATGCGTTTTTTTCTGTCAGGTAGAGGCAAAAACGCTCAGGAAATTTATCCTTCAAATCTTGAACGTGTGCACATACCCTATTTGTTATTAGTCTGGGCACACTGATATTTATTATAGCAGCAGAGATACCACTTTTGGTGCATTAGAAAAAGGAGGTTAATTAAAGATCTATGGGAGAATTGACTGCTATTGAATCATAAAAAGTAAAACTTTTATTATTAAATTTAAAATAGATTTACAGTTATATGAAAAAGTTTGGGCACCCCTATTAATCTTAAGCTTAATGTTTTATAAAAATTGGTGTTTTTGCAACAGCTATTTCAGTTTGATATATGTAATAACTGTTGGACACAGTAATGTTTCTGCCTTGAAATGAGGTTTATTGTACTAACACAAAATGTGCAATCTGCATTCAAACAAAATTTGACAGGTGCATAAGTATGGGCACCTCACCAGAAAAGTGACTTTAATATTTAGTAGATCCTCCTTTTGCAAAAATAACAGCCTCTAGTAGCTTCCTGTAGCTTTTAATGATTTCCTGGATCCTGGATGAAGGTATTTTTGACCATTCCTCTTTACAAAACAATTCCAGTTCAGTTAAGTTTGATGGTCGCCGAGCATGAACAGCCCTCTTCAAATGATCCCACAGATGTTCAATGATATTCAGGTCTGGGGACTGGGATGGCCATTCCAGAACATTGTAATTATTCCCCTGCATGAATGCCTGAGTAGATTTGGAGCGGTGTTTTGGATCATTGTCTTGCTGAAAGATCCATCCCCTCCGTCACTTCAACTTTGTCACTGATTCTTGAACATTATTGTCAAGAATCTGTTGATACTGAGTGGAATCCATGTGTCCCTCAATTTTAACAAGATTCCAGGTGCCGGCATTTGCCACACAGCCCCAAAGCATGATGGAACCTCCACCAAATTTTACTGAGGGTAGCAAGTGTTTTTCTTGGAATGCTGTGTTTTTTGCCGCCATGCATAACGCCTTTTTGTATGACCAAACAACTCAATCTTGGTTTCATCAGTCCACAGGACCTTCTTCCAAAAAGAAATTGGCTTCTCCAAATGTGCTTTTGCATACCTCAGCCGACTCTGTTTGTGGCGTGCTTGCAGAAACAGCTTGTTTCGCATCAATCTCCCATACAGCTTCTCCTTGTGCAAAGTGCATTGTATAGTTGACCGATGCACAGTGACACCATCTGCAGCAAGTTGATACTGCAGCTCTCTGGAAGTGGTCTGAGGATTGTCCTTAACTGATCTCACCATTCTTCTTCTCTGCCTTTCTGATGTTTTTCTTGGCTTGCCACTTCTGGCCTTAACAAGAACTGTCCCTGTGTTCTTCCATTTCCTTACTATGTTCCTCACAGTGGAAACTGACAGGTTAAATCTCTGAGACAGCTTTTTGTATCCTTCCCCTGAACAACTATGTTGAATAATCTTTGTTTTCAAATCATTTGACAGTTGTTTTGAGGAGCCCATGATGCCACTCTTCAGAGGAGATTCAAACAGGAGAACAACTTGCAAGTGGCCACTTTAAGTAGCTTTTCTCATGATTGCATACACCTGGCTATGAAGTTCAAAGCTCAATGAGGTTACAAAACCCAAAAAAGTGCTTTAGTAAGTAGTACAGATGAGCGTTGTTCTACTCGAACTGTTCGCCAATCTCAAATTCGAGCTGTTTTGGGCGGTGTTCGAGCCGTTCGGCGAACGCGAACGATTTGAAAAAAATTTGTCTGTTCAAGGTTATGTTCGATAACAGTTCATGCACCAAAATCATAACTGGATTTTTTCTCAGTAATGATGAAAATTAATGTTAATACGCACTTTGAGTGTAAAGCGGGGCGGGGGGAGGGGCAGGGGATGGATCTCTGTAGGAATAATGAAGATCTCCATTTTTTTTTCTCTTTCCCGCATTTACAGTGGGGAGGTGCAGTCTGTCAGCCTAGCAGCAGCTCACACACGGAGCAAACTGCTTTTTTTCACACAAGCAAGGGCATGTGTCATTGGCAGTGTATGTCACATGTCCTTGCCCTATAAGACCCAGCCATTTTCCCCATCGCCACCATTTTCTCACTGCTGCAGCTACGTGTTAGATGCACAGCTGTTGCTGTGTGCGCTAAACGTTGATAATTTCAAGCCAATTTTAGCACAAATCTACAGATAGCTTGGGAGTAGGGAAGAGTTGTGATTGCAGTCCTTTTAAGGACTAGGTTACATCATTTCATGCGACTTTTATCAGGCAGGTCTGTGCTCTTAAATAGATAGGTTAGGAGTAAAGACTAATTGTAATTGCAGTCCTTTTCAGGGCTAGGTTACATCAGTTCCTATCACTTTTTGCCAGGCAGGTCTGTGCCAGTGCTGTGCAAGTTTTTTTCACAGCATTTGGCTAAATCTAGCAAAGCAAATCCTTTTTGGCCTATTGCAGAGTGTGTTAGTCAGTGGAGTAGCCTATCTGTGTTGCAAGCTACACCACCTGTGTATAGAATACTAATTTTTTTACTGCACCTAGTGAAGTAAAACCTTTTGGGCATAGCATCATTCTATTAGTCCATCTATACTAACCTCCACCAGGTTGCAAATTCAATAAAAAAAAATTCTACATCGAGCTCTGAAAAAATATTTAGGCTTCTAGCAGTGTGTGGGACTTGTTCTATTAGTCCATCTATACTAACCTCCATCAGGTTGCAAATTCAATATAATTTTTTTCTGCATCTAGCTCTGAAAAAATATTTCGGCTTCTAGCAGTGTGTGGGACTTGTTCTATTAGTCCATCTATACTAACCTCCATCAGGTTGCAAATTCAATATAATTTTTTTCTGCATCTAGCTCTGAAAAAATATTTATGCTTGTAGCAGTGTGTGGGACTTGTTCTATTAGTCCATCTATACTGACCTCCATCAGGTTGCAAACTGAATATAATTTTTTTCTGCATCGAGCTTTGAAAAAATATTTAGGCTTCTAGCAGTGTGTGGGACTTGTTCTATTAGTCCATCTATACTAACCTCCATCAGGTTGCAAATTCAATATAATTTTCTTCTGCATCTAGCTCTGAAAAAATATTTCAGGTTGTAGCAGTGTGTGGGACTTGTTCTATTAGTCCATCTATACTGACCTCCATCAGGTTGCAAATTCAATATAATTTTTTTCTGCATCTAGCTCTGAAAAAATATTTCAGCTTCCAGCACTGTGTGGGACTTGTTCTATTAATCCATCTATACTAACCTCCATCAGGTTGCACATTCAATATAATTTATTTCTGCATCTAGCTCTGAAAAAATATTTCAGCTTGCAGCAGTGTGTGGGACTTGTTCTATTAGTCCATCTATACTGACCTCCATCAGGTTGCAAATTCAATATAATTTTTTTCTGCATCTAGCTCTGAAAAAATATTTCGGCTTCTAGCAGTGTGTGGGACTTGTTCTATTAGTCCATCTATACTAACCTCCATCAGGTTGCAAATTCAATATAATTTTTTTCTGCATCTAGCTCTGAAAAAATATTTCAGCTTGCAGCAGTGTGTGGGACTTGTTCTATTAGTCCATCTATACTGACCTCCATCAGGTTACAAATTCAATATAATTTTTTTCTGCATCTAACCCAGCCAATACTTTTGGCCTAATACCACAGTTTGGCCACTCAGCTCTGCTCGGTTCCCATCCATTGTTTTTTTGTGCAAACAACTCCAGAGTTGTGAATTAGTTAACCACCAAAATGAGTGGAAAAAGGCCTGCTGCTGGTGGTAAGGGGAATAGGCGTGTTGGGAAGGGGAAAAAAGGTTGTGTCCGTGGGGTAGGTGTTAAAGCAACAGTAACATCTGCAGAAGAAAGACCATTTTTCAGCCAAACTAAAATGTCTACTTCTTTTAGCGGACAATGTGATAAGATCCCTTTCTTACGGCCACGCCAATCGCTACAAATTCCAGATGAGGCACAAAAACAGCAGGTGCTTCAACGGATATCAAGCGCTCCTTTAAGTGGGCTCTCCTCCACCTCAACTTCAACATCACAAATTCTCCAGTCCTCAGAGGTGTCACCCCAATCGCACTTGCTTCCTCACAGCTCCCAAGTCTCCAGCTGCCCGTCTGAGTATGGGGTAGAACAGATGGTTGAGTCTGCAGAGCTGTTTACTCATACTATAGCCTGGGAATCAGAGGTCGGCTCCAGAGCTTCTGTGAATCCAGACGAGGAAATGCCCAGAATCATTATGAGTCGGATCCAGGACCAGACGCAGAAGGTTCTGACCATAATGTAGACCCTCATTCCCAAACTGTAACTCCTGTTGGTGGAGACAATGAGGAAGACGATGATGAGACTCAAATACCTGATTGGAGCGACAACTTTAGTTTTTTGTCAGGGCAGGAACAGGTTGGCTCTGAGGACGACGGGTGTGATAACTCACAGGGTGATGATGATGAGGTTGGAGATCCCACTTACTGTCAACCCACAGTCAGCCAAGAGACGAGGTCAGCAGAGGAGGTGGAGGAGGATGCTAGTGACAACGAGGTCAGGTTGCGCCTTCCTGGACAGAGACGTAGTACTGGAAGCACGTCAACAACTGCATCCTCAAACACAACTCTGCCTCTCACCACAAGTCGTGGTGGCTCTTCAGGTCGCATGGGTGCTAAGCCTTGCATAGCCTGGGCATTTATTCAGATCGATAAAGATGACCCAACTCGTGTTATCTGTAATATTTGTCAGCAAAAGCTAAGTAGAGGCCAAAAAATACATAGTTTGAGTACTTCATGCATGAACCGGCACATGGACATGAAGCATAAGTTGCAGTGGGAAGCTCACTGTGCTACAATGCGGCCTAGCCGGCCGGGCCAACCACCGTCTGCCACATCTTGTGCATCCGCGGCCTCTTCATCCTCTGTGACTGGGGGGAAAGCAGTCACACCTGTTTTGGGACGCAGACCTGCCACCTCTTTACCCGAAACAGCCAGCGTGATTGGCAGGTCATCATTTTCTTTGGAGGTGGTAACACCAGCTGGTGTTGAGCGCTGTCCGACATCGATAGCACCACCTTTGGATCAAGGCAACCAAACATGGTCGCCTGCATCTTCCTCACAGACGGGCAGTTTGCCGGGGACACCCTTCTCAACCCCGTCTAAGCACAACAGCCAGCCCTCGGTTCCTCAGATGTGGACAAGTAAAAGACCATTTCCTCCTAGCCATGAGAAAGCTAAGAGGTTGAAATTCACCATCTGCAAGCTCTTGGCTACAGAAATGCTGACTTTCCGCCTGGTGAACACAGAGAATTTTCGAGACCTTATGTCCATCGCCATGTCCCAGTACCAGATGCCCAGTCGGCACTACTTCTCAAAGAAAGGTGTGCCTGCGCTCCACCAGCATGTCGCACACAACATCACCGCTTCTTTGAGAAACTCTGTGTGTGACAGGGTGCATTTCACCACAGACACTTGGACGAGTAGGCATGGACAGGGGCGTTACATGTCGCTGACTGGGCACTGGGTAACTATGGTGACAGCAGGACAAGGGGCTGCTGTCCAAGTCTTGCCGTCCCCACGAGTTGTGCGTCAATCCTCTTTATCTCAAAGTTCCTCCACTGCTTCTGCCTCCTCAACCTCCTCTCGATCCTCCACCTGCACCCAAAGCCTGTCTGGTCATGCCACAAGCTTTCTAACTGCGCAGAAGGGATCCTGCACACCTCCTTACTATGCTGGCAGCAGGGCTCAACGTCATCAGGAGGTTTTTACTTTGAAATGTCTGGGAAATGTGAGTCACACAGCTGAGGAGTTGTGGTCAGCTCTGGAGAACCAGTTTCATGAATGGTTGTCTCCACTGGACCTGAAACCAGGGAAGGCCGTGTGCGACAATGCTGTAAACCTGGGTGCGGCCCTTCGCCGGGGCAATGTCACACACGTGCTTTGTATGGCTCACGTGTTGAACCTGGTTGTCCAGCAATTTTTAGCCCACTATCCCGGACTAGATGGCCTTCTGCAGAGGGCACGGTCGCTGTCTGCTCACTTCCGCCGTTCGCATCCCGAGCTCAGCGACTTACATCTCTACAGAAGTCGTTGGGCCTGCCACTTCACCGGCTAAAATGCGATGTGCCTACCCGGTGGAATTCAACTCTGCACATGTTGCAGCGACTGTGGCAGCACCGACAAGCCCTGGTGCAATACGTTCTGACGTATAGCCTGGGCCAACGAGATCCAGAGGTGGGGCAAATCACGCTGGAGGAGTGGTCTCAAATCAGGGACCTATGCGCCCTTCTGCACAGTTTTGAAATGGCGACGAAGATGTTTAGTGCTGACGATGCCATTATCAGCATGACTATTCCAGTGATTTACATACTGGAGCACATGTTAAACAGAATTCGGAGTCAGGTGGTGGCACAAGAGGAGGTGGAGGAAGTAGAGGAGGAGGAGTTGTATGCGGAAGGGCTAACATCTGCAAGGTCCAGACGGTTGGCAGCACCAAGGCGGCAGGCATAGGAGGGTAGGAGAGATGGTTTTACCAGGGCGCATGGTAGCAGTCAAACTAGTGAGGAAGGTGCAGGAGCCCAGGAAGAAGTGGAGGATGAACTGATGGAAGACTCATCAGATGAGGGAGACCTTGATCACATTTCTGTTGTGCGAGGTTGGGGGGAGAGGACAGAGGAAGGAAGCATGATTGTTACCTCGCCACCAACACAACAGGGACTTGGTGCTCCTGGATGCGCAAGACACATGAGTGCCTTCTTGCTGCACTACCTGCAACATGACCCTCGAATTGTGAGAATTAGAAATAATCCTGACTACTGGGTTGCCACACTGTTAGATCCCCGGTACAAAAGTAAATTTGCAGAAATTATTCCTGCCATAGAAAGGGATGCACGCATGCAGGAGTATCTGCAGAGACTGTTGCAGAATCTTACATGTGCTTTTCCACAAAACACCAGTGGTGCACGTAGTGAATCTCACAGCTCCAACTTGCCAACCGTGGGACCGTCGAGTGTTCAGCACTCAAACCGTAACAGAAACACAGTATCTGCTGGTAACATCAATTTTGCGAATCATTTCACCACTTTTTAAGCCCATCCTTTGCAAGGCCACAGGAGACAAGAAGTCTGACACATAGTCAACGCCTAGAGACGATGGTACAGGAGTATCTCCAAGTAAACATTGAAGCCATGACTGTGTCACTAGACCCTTGCTCTTTTTGGGCTTCCAATCTGGATAAATGGCCGGAGCTCGCCACTTACGCCTTGGAGATCTTGTCATGCCCCGCAGCGAGCGTCCTGTCTGAACGTGTGTTCAGCGCTGCTGGTGGTGTGCTGACAGAAAAGCGCACGCGGCTCTCCATTGATAATGTAGACAGACTCACGTTCATAAAGATGAACAAATCATGGATCCGAAACGACTTTTCTACCCCTGTGTCATCCTGGGGAGAGTAAAAGCTTGATGATTTGTTAAAATCACCTCACCAACCGTTTTAAGCTTTAAAATTACTAATCATGTTTATCTGTATCTTGGCTGGAAAATAATTTGGGCTTTGTAGCAGTGTGCAGTACTGATTCTATTAGGCCATCTATACTAAGCTCCACCAGCTTTCAAATTACTAATAATTTTTAGCTGCATCTAGCCCGGAAAATAATTTTGGGTCTCCTAGATGTGCAAGATACATGAGTGCCTTCTTGCTGCACTACCTGCAACATGACCCTCAGATTGTCAGAATTAGAAGTAATCCTGACTACTGGGTTGCCACACTCTTAGATCCCCCACACTCTTCGATCAACCTTTTCATATTAATAAAGAACAAAAAAATGGTCATTTTTGAAATTATAAGCATTAGCAGGTTTTTAGAAACTGAAATCAAACAGTTTTCCACTCAAAACTTTATTCTAGGTGATGTTACATTTGCACATAGGACCCCTTGTTCGAAAGGAGCTTCTGAACTCTCTCGTCCATTGAATTTGTCAGGTTTTGGATGGTTTCTGCTTCAATTGTTTTGCATGAGGACAGAATACCCTCCCAGAGCTGTTGCTTAGATGTGAACTGCCTCCCGCCATCATAGACACTCCTTTTGATGATGCTCCAGAGGTTCTCAATGGGGTTGAAGTCAGGGGAGCATAGGGGTCACACCATAAGTTTGTCCCCTTTTATGCCCATATCAGCCAGAGATGCAGATGTGTTATGTGCAGCATGAGACGGTGCATTATCATGCATGAAAATGATCTTGCTGTGGAATACACGGTTCATCTTCTTGAACCGTGGCAGGAAGTGCTGTTTGAGAAACTCCACATACATTATGGAGTTCATCTTTACCCCTTCAGGGATCCTAAAAGGGCCGACAATCTCTCTCCCCATGATTCCAGCCCAAAACATTACTCCACCTCCTCCTTGTTGGAGCTGTAGCCGTGTTTGCGTGGGGTGTCCATCAACCAGCCATCCTCCACTCCATCCATCTGGACCATCGAGCGTTGCACGGCACTCATCGGTGAACAAAACAGTTTTGAAGTCAGTCTTCATGTATTGTTTGGCCCACTGGAGCCGTTTCTGCTTGTGTGCAGTGGATAGAGGAGGTCGACAGGATGGCTTACGCACAGCTGCAAACCTCTGAAGGACTCTGCATCTTGTTGTTCGGGGGACGTTGGAGGCACCAGCAGCTTCAAAAACTTGTCTGCTGCTATGACAAGGCTTTTTTGCCGCTGCTCTTTTAACCTGACGTAATTGCCTGTAGGAAAGAGTCCTCAATTTTACCTTATCAGCACGCACACATGTGTACTGTGAATCAGATACATACTTCTTCATTGTGCGATGATCAGGATGAAGTGTCTTGGCAATGTTGATTGTAGTCATGCCTTGACCTAAACACTCCACAATATGTTGCTTCTCAGCAGCCGACACATCCTTTTTCTTTCCCATTTTGGCAGAAAATGTAGGCTGCTTAATAATGTGGGACAGCCTTCTTAAGTAGTCTTGCCTTTCATTGGACACACCTGCCAAACTAATTAGCACAGGTGTCTGCAATTGCTTACAGTGATATAAAGAGCCCTGACACACATCACCATCAATGAGTTTAACTGACAAACAAACAAATTCTTCCCTTATCACTCCTAAACACTTTTTGCATAATAATTTGGAACACAGTGTACATGTGCTTTTCCACAAAACACCAGTGGTTCACGTAGTGAATCTTACAGTTCTAACTTGCTAACCATGGTCTGTATGGAGTTGCTCAATAAAGGGCCCAAAATTAAGATAACATAGACGGGAGAGGTCTCTATGAATAGGAATTCCTAAGTATTTGATACCCTGTGAGGGCCAGGCAAAGGGAAAGTTGGACTGGATGGAATCCTGTATGGATTTGGGGAGGGAGACATCGAGGGCCTCAGACTTCGCTGTATTGATTTTAAAATTTGACCATGTAACAAAGTGATCTATTTCAGCCATAACAGCCTGCTGATGGATATATGTGATTGACATCATCAGCAAATGCAGAGCACTTGTACTCGGTGCCTCCCACCTCAATCCACCTAATACTGAGGTTATGGCGAATTGATGAGAGCAGGTGCTCCATCACTAGGATGTATAAGAGAGGGGACAGAGGACATCCCTGCCTTGTCCCATTGGTGATTATGAAAGGTGATGAAAATGTTCTGACGCGCCCCCTGGGCCTTGGGACACCCGGAGCCGGACCCTTTTTGGTGGATGCTGGTGGTTGTAGTCTCTGTGGCGGCGACCTGGTTCCGTGGCTCAGGGCGGACAAACCAGTGGCGGAACTATTTATGTGGTTTTGATGTTTAAATGTCCGACTACGCCACCCGTGGATTGCGGTCAGAGTGAACCGCCGCTGCAGGGCAGACCGCTGAGGCTGGTGTTGTGGGTGCAGCAGAGCGTAGTATAACTCCCCACGGGAGGAGAATAGCCTCAGGGCAGTGTATGCAGAGGATGGGGGTGATGGTGCAGGGCAGCAGCAGTAACGATACGGAGTCAGTGATGCAGTCCAGCGCCTTTACTCACAGTTCTTATTATCCCGACCACTTCTGCAGGTAATGGCTGCCCACGTCGTACTGTGCTCACCAGGTGAGGGGCTCAAACAACGCCCAGATAATTTTGGAGCGCTTCACAGGACCCCCTTTGTGTGTCCTTTGTCTGGCCTTTCTTACCAACGCTTCTGTCCGGCTGCCTCGGGCCTCCTCTTGGTAAACTTGGCGCCAGTTTCCCTGACCCTATGTGGTGCCTTCCTAGCGGGTGTAGCGAGGGGCTGCGCCACATAAAATGTCACAGCCTCCAGTTTCTAGCTGAGGGTCTTTTCCCGCCTCCTCTAGTTTCGGGGACCGGTCTCCCCCTTTGGCCTGACCCCTCCACGCAGGTGGATTCGGGCGTGCGGTAGCGACTCGCCCGTCCGCACCCCTGGGATCCCTTCGTTCCTCGTTCCTGGAGCCTTCTCCGCTCCTCTTTCTTCCTTCTCCCTCTTCCAGGCCTGCGCCTCTGTTACTAGGCCCGCCTCCGGAGCAGAGCTCATGCAGAGCCCCTGCTCCCTGTCACTTCTGCTCAGACTTCTCTGCACTAAACTAAGATGGTGCCCACCTTTTATACTCCCTTCTCAATGCACCCAGGAACTGCTTCCTCCCTGCTCCTGCACTACAGGGTTCCCCTTCCTCGGTGTTCCCTCCCCCCACTCCAGCCAGGGACAGGGACTGTCGTGCCCATCTCAGGGGCATATTGGTCGCCCTGCCCCACAGCAATGTGGTGTAATGCATGCAGGTGTCGGGGTCCTGATCCACACTCCATCCTTACCTGAGCGTGAGATATCACACCTCTGGGTGAGGTGCAATACCTCTGTAGCAACCGAGCCCTCGGGGTGCTACAGTTCCATTCATCTTCAGCCTAGGTGACGTATTGCGATACAGGGCCGTGATTTTGGCTCTAAAAGCGTCCCCTAGACTCCTACCCGAAGCTTTTTAAGAGAATAATATATGGCGTGCCAGGAGACTCTATGGAATGCTTTCTCAGCATCCAACGAGAGTATCTAATTACAAATTTTTAACTGCATCTAGCCCAGGAAATACTTTGTGCCTAGTAGCAGTGTCTGCTAGTCAGCGGATTATCCCAGCTGTTAAGCAAGCTACACCACCTGTAGTTTGGACACTTAATTTTTTCAAAGGAAATGCTTCGGGACCCCGGGATACTCAGTGAAGAGCATCAGGAGGCACCCCAAGGCATAGGGGCTGGGACTGGCGGTAGGACGCCTTGCGGTGGACCGCCGAGCTCGATCCTTATAAAAGCTTTTTAACTGCAGCAGCTTTAGTGGACGCTACTGGAGCTGGAATTACGCGGCTGCTGGCATGAGACTTGCCCTCCAATAGATCCTTGTAAAAGGATTTAAAGTGTATTCATTCAAATTAGAGAGACAATTTAAATTAAAAAGCTTAGACCTGCCTCCACCACAGGGGGGCTCGCTTAACCCACCAGCGGACAGGCACCAGTATTGGGAGAGGGGGGCTGGCCGTCAGGGTCCACCGCAGCTCTGGCACAAACCCGGCGACACGGAGGTCGCACGGGCAGGAACGGACTGGCCGTGTCGGCTTCGCACTTTTTTGGTTTTAGAAGGGCATGACATGCCTATATCTGTGTCTCCCCCTCCTTTTACTCCTCCACCTCTTTTCTTTTCGCATGACTATATGTACTTGTCACTTTTCCATGTGTTATTTGTGTCTTCTGAGCAGTTTGTCAGCTTTTGGACACCTTTCTATGTGTTTCTATGTGTTTTTGTTTGCCTGCCATTGGTTTTAACTGTGTTCAAAGGTGTTCGACGAACAGTTCGACAAACAGTTCGGCGAACATATGGGTGTTCGACGAACCGAACCGAACTCAACACTACGGGTGTGGCTCAACACTATTAGTAAGTCAGTAAAAAGTAGGTAGGAGTATTTAAAACAAGAAAATGATAAGGGTGCCCATACTTATGCACCTGTCAAATTTTGTTTGAATGCAGATTGCACATTTTGTGTTAGTACAATAAACCTCATTTCAAGGCAGAAGCATTACTGTGTCCAACAGTTATTACATATATCAAACTGAAATAGCTGTTGCAAAAACACCAATTTTTATAAAACATTAAGCTTAAAATTAATAGGGGTGCCCAAACTTTTTCATATAACTGTATAAGGCACCACAAGGCCAAATCCAGCTACAGTATACAGATAGTAATTTATCTCCTATGCTCCATTTTGCTTTTGACAAGATATAATTAAATCAATTAAAAATTGTCAGCCATCCCTACCACAAACAAATATTGAAACTAGAGAGATGACTCGTTATTCTCATTAAATAAATGAGTGGTGTAGGGACCTCTATATTAGGGAGGAACCAGCTCAACCATCTTTTCTACTAATTCCTCTTTTGTTGTTTAATCGAGGCATATTAGAAATCCTACTTCACAGGGTGACATTGGACTATTGATTCCGCAAAATATACTTTTATCTTTGGATTGATATCAAACTGTCTCATCAGGAAACATGCAGTAGTGTATTAAGGGGTGTTGGTGTATAATATCTAGTGTTGAGCGAGCATGCTCGACACTGCTCGGTACTCGCCCGAGCATCACGCTACTCGGGATGTTCGGCGAGCACCGAGCATTTCCGGGTTACTCGGGCGGGAGCTTGGGTCTCCGCCCTGCATGCTTGGCGCTCTTTACAGAGCCAATGAACATGCAGGGATTGCCAGGCAGTCACTGTAATGCTGCAGCCATGTTGTTTGTGAGCATTACAGTGATTGGCTGGCCGCACAGCATCAACTCGAGTATTTAAAACCGGGCGCCGCCATCTTGGACACAGTCGCTCTGGATTAGACAGTGTAGGGACAGCGCTGCTGAGCTAGAGAGAGATTTATACTGCAAAATAGTTTGTGTAGGGTCTGTAAAGGCTGCCAGATCAAACAAACAGTCCTTCTCAGGACTAATATCCATTCCAGATATCAGGCAGGCAGGCAGGCAGGCTGTATAGGAGACGCAGTGGTTATACCAGCAAACGCTGCATTACAGTCCTGTGTGCTCCTGTTTCTGAAATTGCTGGACTTAGCTCCAGGTCTCGGGGGCCAGTATAAGTCCTTTTTTTTCATCTAAAGCCTCTTTTTTTTCCCCTCCTTCACACTGTACAAATACCCGTCTTATTAACCTATTGGTGTCCCCCCCCCAAAAAAAAAAGTGTGTCTCTGATTTTTCAGACACAAATATATCTGTTGAAAATAGTGTGGTATAGGCCACAGAAACAGAAGTGTGGTTTTGCAGTTCTACAGGTGAAATCTCTGTATTATCCAGTTTTGGGCCTTTTGTATCTAAAAAAAAACAGTTTGAGTGTGTCGCTCACTGTTCAGCCGTAAATATATATATATTTAAAAAAGTCTGGTATACACCAGTAAATTATAACTGTGGTTTTGCTGTTCCACGGTAAAAAATCTCTATTATCCTGCTTTTGGCATTTTTTGCCGTAAAAAATAAATAATAGTGTCTCCTGATTGTTCAGACACAAATATATCTGTTGAAAATAGTCTGGTGTAGGCCCGAGAAATACAAGTGTGGTTTTGCAGTTCCACGGGTCAAATCTTTGTATTATCCTACTTTTCGCAATTTTTGGCCATAAAAAATAAATAATAGTGTCTCCTGATTGTTCAGACACAAATATATCTGTTGAAAATAGTCTGGTGTAGGCCTGAGAAATACAAGTGTGGTGTTGCAGTTCCACAGTTCAAACCTCTGTATTATCCACTTTTGGGCCATTTGTATCGAAAAAAAACAGTTTGAGTGTGTCGCTTACTGTTCAGCCGCAAATATATATATATTTTAAAAAATCTGGTATACACCAGTAAATTATAACTGTGGTTTTACTTTTCCACGGTAAAAAATCTCTATTATCCTGCTTTTGGCATTTTTTGCCATAAAAAAAAAAAATAATAGTGTCTCCTGATTGTTCAGACACAAATATATCTGTTGAAAATAGTCTGATATACACCAGTAAATTATAACTGTGGTTTTGCTGTTCCACGGTAAAAATTCTCTATTATCCTGCTTTTGGCATTTTTTGCCATAAAAAATAAATAGTGTCTCCTGATTGTTCAGACACAAATATATCTGTTGAAACTAGTCTGGTGTAGGCCCGAGAAATACAAGTGTCGTTTTGCAGTTCCACGGTTCAAACCTCTGTATTATCCACTTTTGGGCCATTTGTATCTAAAAAAAACAGTTTGAGTGTGTCGCTCACTGTTCAGCCGCAAATATATATATGTTTTAAAAAGTCTGGTATACACCAGTAAATTATAACTGTGGTTTTGCTGTTCCCCGGTAAAATATCTCTATTATCCTGCTTTTGGCATTTTTTGCCATAAAAAATAAATAGTGTCTCCTTATTGTTCAGACACAAATATATCTATTGAAAATAGTCTGGTGTAGGCCCAAGAAATACAAGTGTGGTGTTGCAGTTCCACGGGTCAAGCCTCTGTATTATCCAGTTTTTGGCCATATGTATAAAAAAAAAAAACAGTTTGAGTGTGTCGCTCACTGTTCAGCCGCATATATATATATATATTTAAAAAAGCCTGGTATACACCAGTAAATTATAACTGTGGTTTTGCTGTTCCACGGTAAAATATCTCTATTATCCTGCTTTTGGCATTTTTTGCCATAAAAAATAAATAGTGTCTCCTTATTGTTCAGACACAAATATATCTATTGAAAATAGTCTGGTGTAGGCCCGAGAAATACAAGTGTGGTGTTGCAGTTCCACGGGTCAAACCTCTGTATTATCCAGTTTTGGGCCATTTGTATAAAAAAAAAAAACAGTTTGAGTGTGTCGCTCACTGTTCAGCCACAAATATATATATATTTTAAAAAGTCTGGTATACACCAGTAAATTATAACTGTGGTTTTGCTGTTCCACGGTAAAATATCTCTATTATCCTACTTTTGGCATTTTTTGCCATAAAAAATAAATAGTGTCTCCTGATTGTTCATACACAAATATATCTGTTGAAAATAGTCTGGTGTAGGCCTGAGAAATACAAGTGTGGTTTTGCAGTTCCACGGGTCAAATCTCTGTATTATCCTGCTTTTTGCAATTTTTGGTTGTAAAAAATAAATAATAGTGTCTCCTGATTGTTCAGACACAAATATATCTGTTGAAAATAGTGTGGTGTAGGCCCGAGAAACACAAGTGTGGTTTTGCAGTTCCACGGTTCAAACCTCTGTATTATCCACTTTTGGGCCATTTGTATCTAAATAAACAGTTTGAGTGTGTCGCTCACTGTTCAGCCGCAAATATATATATATTTAAAAAAGTCTGGTATACATACACCAGTAAATTATAACTGTGGTTTTGCTGTTCCATGGTAAGAAATCTCTATTATTCAGCTTTTGGTATTTTTTCCATAAAGAAAAACAGTAATATTTTCTCCCTGATTGTTTAGATTGTTTAAAAGAGTCGGGTGTAGGCCAGAGAAATAGAACTGTGGTTTTCCTCTTCCACGGTTCTAATCTACTTTTTAATACCCTTTTTCCATTGGTAGTGCGAGTGTAAGCTATTTTACTTACCTTACAATGGACCAGACAATGTGAACTGAGGTCTAAGATGGCAGACATACAAGAAACAGAGGCATGTTCACACTAGCAAAAAAGAAGCAAGACAAAAATATATCTCATACCCTACCATAATTATATATAAATGTAAAGCAAAGTTGCATAATAAATATAGGGTACTTAGTGAACTATTTTTGATCAAAAAAAGTATACAAGCCGTCCCACCAGCGGCAAGGTGACCCTAAATTGGGACGGTACCTATACTGCCTATATTAAAAACCTTACTGTATATCAAAGTTGAAGTAATGCATATAAAAGGGTAGACAAATAGGACCGGGTCGCAACTCCAGACCACTTAGGCCCGTGGTAAGCTACATATATACCAATCAGCTCAACAAAGGGCATGCCACACCCTTAAATTGCACAGAATGCAAACAAGTCAAAAAACCAGACAATGTGAACTGAGGTCTAAGATGGCAGACATACAAGAAACAGAGGCATGTTCACACTAGCAAAAAAGAAGCAAGACAAAAATATATCTCATACCCTACCATAATTATATATAAATGTAAAGCAAAGTTGCATAATAAATATAGGGTACTTAGTGAACTATTTTTGATCAAAAAAAGTATACAAGCCGTCCCACCAGCGGCAAGGTGACCCTAAATTGGGACGGTACCTATACTGCCTATATTAAAAACCTTACTGTATATCAAAGTTGAAGTAATGCATATAAAAGGGTAGACAAATAGGACCGGGTCCCAACTCCAGACCACCTAGGCCCGTGGTAAGCTACATATATACCAATCAGCTCAACAAAGGGCATGCCACACCCTTAAATTGCACAGAATGCAAACAAGTCAAAAAACCAGACAATGTGAACTGAGGTCTAAGATGGCAGACATACAAGAAACAGAGGCATGTTCACACTAGCAAAAAAGAAGCAAGACAAAAATATATCTCATACCCTACCATAATTATATATAAATGTAAAGCAAAGTTGCATAATAAATATAGGGTACTTAGTGAACTATTTTTGATCAAAAAAAGTATACAAGCCGTCCCACCAGCGGCAAGGTGACCCTAAATTGGGACGGTACCTATACTGCCTATATTAAAAACCTTACTGTATATCAAAGTTGAAGTAATGCATATAAAAGGGTAGACAAATAGGACCGGGTCCCAACTCCAGACCACCTAGGCCCGTGGTAAGCTACATATATACCAATCAGCTCAACAAAGGGCATGCCACACCCTTAAATTGCACAGAATGCAAACAAGTCAAAAAACCAGACAATGTGAACTGAGGTCTAAGATGGCAGACATACAAGAAACAGAGGCATGTTCACACTAGCAAAAAAGAAGCAAGACAAAAATATATCTCATACCCTACCATAATTATATATAAATGTAAAGCAAAGTTGCATAATAAATATAGGGTACTTAGTGAACTATTTTTGATCAAAAAAAGTATACAAGCCGTCCCACCAGCGGCAAGGTGACCCTAAATTGGGACGGTACCTATACTGCCTATATTAAAAACCTTACTGTATATCAAAGTTGAAGTAATGCATATAAAAGGGTAGACAAATAGGACCGGGTCCCAACTCCAGACCACCTAGGCCCGTGGTAAGCTACATATATACCAATCAGCTCAACAAAGGGCATGCCACACCCTTAAATTGCACAGAATGCAAACAAGTCAAAAAACCAGACAATGTGAACTGAGGTCTAAGATGGCAGACATACAAGAAACAGAGGCATGTTCACACTAGCAAAAAAGAAGCAAGACAAAAATATATCTCATACCCTACCATAATTATATATAAATGTAAAGCAAAGTTGCATAATAAATATAGGGTACTTAGTGAACTATTTTTGATCAAAAAAAGTATACAAGCCGTCCCACCAGCGGCAAGGTGACCCTAAATTGGGACGGTACCTATACTGCCTATATTAAAAACCTTACTGTATATCAAAGTTGAAGTAATGCATATAAAAGGGTAGACAAATAGGACCGGGTCCCAACTCCAGACCACCTAGGCCCGTGGTAAGCTACATATATACCAATCAGCTCAACAAAGGGCATGCCACACCCTTAAATTGCACAGAATGCAAACAAGTCAAAAAACCAGACAATGTGAACTGAGGTCTAAGATGGCAGACATACAAGAAGCAGAGGCATGTTCACACTAGCAAAAAAGAAGCAAGACAAAAATATATCTCATACCCTACCATAATTATATATAAATGTAAAGCAAAGTTGCATAATAAATATAGGGTACTTAGTGAACTATTTTTGATCAAAAAAAGTATACAAGCCGTCCCACCAGCGGCAAGGTGACCCTAAATTGGGACGGTACCTATACTGCCTATATTAAAAACCTTTCTTTTTTGCTAGTGTGAACATGCCTCTGTTTCTTGTATGTCTGCCATCTTAGACCTCAGTTCACATTGTCTGGTTTTTTGACTTGTTTGCATTCTGTGCAATTTAAGGGTGTGGCATGCCCTTTGTTGAGCTGATTGGTATATATGTAGCTTACCACGGGCCTAGGTGGTCTGGAGTTGGGACCCGGTCCTATTTGTCTACCCTTTTATATGCATTACTTCAACTTTGATATACAGTAAGGTTTTTAATATAGGCAGTATAGGTACCGTCCCAATTTAGGGTCACCTTGCCGCTGGTGGGACGGCTTGTATACTTTTTTTGATCAAAAATAGTTCACTAAGTACCCTATATTTATTATGCAACTTTGCTTTACATTTATATATAATTATGGTAGGGTATGAGATATATTTTTGTCTTGCTTCTTTTTTGCTAGTGTGAACATGCCTCTGTTTCTTGTATGTCTGCCATCTTAGACCTCAGTTCACATTGTCTGGTTTTTTGACTTGTTTGCATTCTGTGCAATTTAAGGGTGTGGCATGCCCTTTGTTGAGCTGATTGGTATATATGTAGCTTACCACGGGCCTAGGTGGTCTGGAGTTGGGACCCGGTCCTATTTGTCTACCCTTTTATATGCATTACTTCAACTTTGATATACAGTAAGGTTTTTAATATAGGCAGTATAGGTACCGTCCCAATTTAGGGTCACCTTGCCGCTGGTGGGACGGCTTGTATACTTTTTTTGATCAAAAATAGTTCACTAAGTACCCTATATTTATTATGCAACTTTGCTTTACATTTATATATAATTATGGTAGGGTATGAGATATATTTTTGTCTTGCTTCTTTTTTGCTAGTGTGAACATGCCTCTGTTTCTTGTATGTCTGCCATCTTAGACATCAGTTCACATTGTCTGGTTTTTTGACTTGTTTGCATTCTGTGCAATTTAAGGGTGTGGCATGCCCTTTGTTGAGCTGATTGGTATATATGTAGCTTACCACGGGCCTAGGTGGTCTGGAGTTGGGACCCGGTCCTATTTGTCTACCCTTTTATATGCATTACTTCAACTTTGATATACAGTAAGGTTTTTAATATAGGCAGTATAGGTACCGTCCCAATTTAGGGTCACCTTGCCGCTGGTGGGACGGCTTGTATACTTTTTTTGATCAAAAATAGTTCACTAAGTACCCTATATTTATTATGCAACTTTGCTTTACATTTATATATAATTATGGTAGGGTATGAGATATATTTTTGTCTTGCTTCTTTTTTGCTAGTGTGAACATGCCTCTGTTTCTTGTATGTCTGCCATCTTAGACCTCAGTTCACATTGTCTGGTTTTTTGACTTGTTTGCATTCTGTGCAATTTAAGGGTGTGGCATGCCCTTTGTTGAGCTGATTGGTATATATGTAGCTTACCACGGGCCTAGGTGGTCTGGAGTTGGGACCCGGTCCTATTTGTCTACCCTTTTATATGCATTACTTCAACTTTGATATACAGTAAGGTTTTTAATATAGGCAGTATAGGTACCGTCCCAATTTAGGGTCACCTTGCCGCTGGTGGGACGGCTTGTATACTTTTTTTGATCAAAAATAGTTCACTAAGTACCCTATATTTATTATGCAACTTTGCTTTACATTTATATATAATTATGGTAGGGTATGAGATATATTTTTGTCTTGCTTCTTTTTTGTTACCTTACAATGGGCAAGGCTCGTGGCAAGGGACTTGGAAGTGGTGCATGCAGAGGACGGGGCCATGGCCAAGGTGAAAATGTGCCACAACCAACAGCCACATCTTCTCGCTCCCACTTCTTGACCGAATTACTAGGGAAGCACAGAACAACACCAGTATTGCAAACTGATCAGTGTGAACAGGTTATTAATTGGATAGCAGATAATACTTCCAGTTACCTGGGCACCACCACCTCCGGCCTGTCTTCCACACGGTGGACTCTTAGTAGCCGTGAGTCTCGACCGCATACTCCTCCTCACCCTGATGCTCCTTCCTCCCACCATGCCGAGTGTCGTCAGACAGCAACTGATCCCACACTTGGACACTCTGAAGAGCTGTTCACTGGTCCATTTCCAGATTTGTGCCCCTCGCCTGCTCCGCTTGAAGTGGTGGAAGAGGAGATCCCATGTAGCGATGCACAAATATTTGAACAGCCACGGCCACAGGAAGTCGACGCTGGCAATTTGTCACAAGAGGTGGACGATGACGAGACACAATTGCCAGGAAGTGAGGAGGAGGATCGTGGTGCGCAAGTGGAAGAGGAGGAGGTGGTGGATGATCTAGTAACTGACCCAACATGGCAGGAGGACATGCAGAGTGAGGCCAGCAGCACACAGGGGGAGGGAGGCAGAGCCCAGGGTCCACGACCAGTGTCAGCGGGTGTCACCACTGCTTCTTCCACTGTTGTGCGTGCAATAGAACCCCCTGTTGTGTGTGCAAGGCAATCCCCTGTCCATACTGCATGCAAAGATGCCCCCTCCTCTCAGTCTTCACTTGTTATGGCAGTTTCTCAAGAAACAGCATCAACGTCCACATCCACGTCCCACCACAGCGTTCAATTGTCCATATCCCAGACCTTTGAACGAAAGCGGAAATTCGCAGCTAACGCCCCACAGGCTACAGTCCTAAATTCACACATTTCACGACTGCTTACGTTGAAAATGCTGCCTTTTATGCTGGTGGAGACGGAATCCTTCCGCAACCTTATGGCGGTGGCCGTCCCTCAGTACTCGGTCCCCAGCTGACACTATTTTGCCCGGTGTGCCATCCCCGCACTACACAAGCACGTGTCCCAAAACATCTGCCGCGCCCTCAACAACGCAGTTACCGGGAGAGTCCACCTGACAACAGACACGTGGACAAGTGTTTGTGGCCAGGAACGGTGCATCTCCCTGACGGCACACTGGGTAAACATAGTGGAAGCCGGGATCCAGTCGGACCTTGGAACGGAACACATCCTCCCCACACCGAGGATTGCGGGCCCTATGTCAGTCAGAGTTGCCCCCACAGTGTACAGCTCCTGCGCATCATCCTCCTCCTCCTCCTCATGTTCAGCCTCCATCTCAGATATCACCACATCAGTTACAAGCTGGAAGCACTGCAGTATTGCCTCCGCCAAGCGGCAACTGGCTGTGCTGAAACTCATAAGCTTAGGTTACAAACCTCACACTGTTTGTGAGTTGTGGACAGCTGTGAAAGAGCAGGCAGATCTGTGGCTGAAACCGCTGAACCTACATCCAGGCATGGTCGTGTGTGACAATGGCCGTAACCTGGTAGTGGCTCTGCGGCGAGGCGAGATCACACACGTACCATGCCTGGCTCATGTGCTTAACCTCGTGGTTCAGCGGTTTCTTAAATCATACCCCGAGTTGCCAGATCCGCTCGTGAAAGTTCGCCGCCTGTCAGCTCATTTTCGCAAGTCGGCTACAGCTTCTGCCGCCCTTGCTGTGTTGCAGCAGCGTTTGCAGCTTCCAGCACACCGACTGGTGTGGGATGTCCCCACATGTTGGAACTCTACCCTCCACATGTTGCTAAGGATTTGTGAGCAGAAGAGAGCAGTTGTGGAGTACCAGCTGCAACAAGGCCGTCGATATTCAGGTCAGACTCCACACATAAGACCTCAGGAGTGGACCTGGATGTTTGACATATGTACCATCCTGACAAACTTTGAGGAGGCCACCAAGATGGTGAGTGGTGATGACGCCATCATTATTGTCAGCATCCCACTTGTCTGTCTATTGTAACGCTCTCTGCAGAGAATTAAAGACGAGGCATTGCAGCCAGAGTATGATGAGATGGATCAAGACGCCGTAGCAGGCGATTACACACAGCCCAGCCTCATTTCATCCCAACGTGCATTGGGGGACAATGAGGGAGAGGAGGAGGACGAGGAGGTGGAGGAAGAACAGGAGCTGGTATCATGCGCTGTAGACGGTAGTAACCTGTACAACTGTCATACCGTCGGTTCAGCGTGGGTGGCCTGAGGACAGGGGGGAGGAGGAGGAGGAGGAGAGCATGGTCAGTCGTCATCATGGTGAGGACAGGGGATCACTGTCAATGTTCTGGGACAGTTTTCTCAGACCCTGCCTTTGAACAGACCCTGAGGCACGGGGTACTCTCACAAGGAGTGGAAAGTTTCAAAAGATGGTGAGGGAGTACCTTCCCGACCGTACCAGGGTCCTCCGTGATTCCTCTGTGCCTTTTAATTATTGGGTATCCAAGCTGGACACTTGGAATGAACTCGCTCTGTATGCCTTGGAGGTCCTGGCCTGCATATTATCGGATCGTGTTTTTAGTGCCGCTGGGGGAATTATAACTGACAAGCGCACTCGCCTGTCAACTCACAATGCTGACAAGTTGACCCTTATCAAAATGAACAAGGGCTGGATTGGGCCAGTCTTCTCATCACCACCAAATGACAGCAGAGTAACATAAAGTCAAATCCACTGTGTTATTTCGGGAGGTATATTCACATGCACCGCTTCACACCCCCACATGGGTATACGCTTCCTCATTTCGACTGTTTTATGTTCTTCTCCTTATCCTCAGCCTCCACCACCACTATACCACCAGGGTGACCGTGGTCTATGTTGCCATTATTGAAAGTTCCTCCATCCTGATTTTTGTCAGCTTTTGCTTGGAAGGCATAAGCAAAGACTGTGGGAGACCAATTCCCCAATAATGGGAATAATATTTTTAAGATGCTGTACTGTATGGCTCTTGTAAGGGGCATTAAAAGCGTCTTGTTAAGCTACTGCGACCTCCACGTCTCTTCTGAGGGGCATTAAAACCGTGTTGTTATACCACTCTGACCTCCACGTCTCTTCTGAGCGGCATTAAAAGCGTGTTGTTAGGCTACTGGGACCTCCACGTCACTTCTGAGGGGCATTAAAACCGTGTTGTTATACCACTCTGACCTCCACGTCTCTTCTGGGCGGCATTAAAAGCGTGTTGTTAGGCTACTGGGACCTCCACGTCACTTCTGAGGGGCATTAAAACCATGTTGTTATACCACTTTGACCTCCACATCTCTTCCAAGGGGCATTAAAACCGTCTTGTTATACCACTCTGACCTCCACGTCTCTTCTGAGGGGCATTAAAAGCGTCTTGTTATACCACTCTGACCTCCACGTCTCTTCCAAGGGGCATTAAAACCATCTTATTATACCACCCTGACATCCACGTCTCTTCTGAGGGGCATTAAAAGCGTGTTGTTATACCACTCTGACCTCCACGTCTCTTCCAAGGGGCATTAAAACCGTCTTGTTATACCACGTTGACCTCCACGTCTCTTCTTTATACCACTCTGACCTCCACATCTCTTCTGAGGGGCATTGAAAGCTTTTTGTTAAGCTACTGGGACCTCCACATCTCTTCTGAGGAGCATTAAAACCGTCTTGTTATACCACTCTAACCTCCACGTCTCTTCTGAGGGGCATTAAAAGTGTCTTGTTAAGCTACTGGGAACTCCACGTCTTTTCTGAGGGGCATTAAAAGCATCCTGTTAAGCTACTGGGACCTCCACATCTCTTCTTAGGGGCATTAAAAGCGTCTTGTTAAGCTGCTGGGACCTCCACGTCTCTTCCGAGGGGCATTAAAACTGCCTTGTTAAACTACTGCAACCTCCACGTCTCTTCTGAGGGGCATTAAAAGCATCTTGTTAAGCTACTGGGACCTCCACGTCTCTTCTGAGGGGCATTAAAAGCGTCTTGTTAAGTTATTGGGACCTCTACCACTTTCCCAACGGGCATTAAAACCATCTTCTTAAGCTACTGCGACCTCCACCACTTTTCCAAGAGGCATTAAAACCATCTTGTTATGCTACTGCGACCTCCACGTCTCTTCCGAGAAGCATTAAAACCGTCTTGTTAAGCTGCTGCAACCTCCATGTCTCTTCCGAGGGGCATTAAAAACGTCTTGTTGAACTGCTGCGGCCTCCATGTCTCTTCCGAGGGGCATTAAAACCGTCTTGTTAAACTACTGCGACCTCCATGTCTCTTCCGAGGGGCATTAAAAGCATCTTGTTAAGCTACTGGGACCTCCAAGTCTCTTCTGAGGGGCATTAAAAGTGCCTTGTTAAGCTACTGGGACCTCCACGTCTCTTCTGAGGGGATTTAAAAGCGTCTTGTTAAGCTACTGGGACCTCTACCACTTTTCCAAGGGGCATTAAAACCGTCTTGTTAAGCTACTGCGACCTCCACCACTTTTCCATGGGGCATTAAAACCGTCTTGTTATGCTACTGCGACCTCCACGTCTCTTCCGAGGGGCATTAATACCATCTTGCTAAGCTGCTGCAACCTCCATGTGTCTTCCGAGGGGCATTAAAACCGCCTTGTTAAACTACTGCGACCTCCATGTCTCTTCCGAGGGGCATTAAAAGCGTCTTGTTAAGCTACTGGGACCTTCTCGTCTCATCTCAGGGGCATTAAAACCGCCTTGTTATACCACTCTGACCTCCACATCTCTTCTGAGGGGCATTAAAAGCATCTTGTTAAGCTACTGGGACCTCCACGTCTCTTCTGAGGGGCATTAAAAGTGCCTTTTTAAGCTACTGGGACCTCCACGTCTCTTCTGAGGGGCTTTAAAAGCGTCGTGTTAAGCTGCTGGGACCTCTACCACTTTTCCAAGGGGCATTAAAACCGTCTTGTTAAGCTACTGCGACCTCCACCACTTTTCCAAGGGGCATTAAAACCGTCTTCTTATGCTACTGTGACCTCCACGTCTCTTCCGAGGGGCATTAAATCCATTTTGTTAAGCTACTGCAACCTCCATGTCTCTTCCGAGGGCCATAAAAACCGTCTTGTTAAACTACTGCGACCTCCACCACTTTTCCAAGGGGCATTAATACCGTCTTGTTAAGCTACTGCGACCTCCGCGTCTCTTCCAAAGGGCATTAAAACCGTCTTGTTAAGCTACTGTGACCTCCACGTCTCTTCCGAGGGGCATTAAAAGCGTCTTGTTAAGCTATTGCGACCTCTACCGCTTTTCCAAGGGGAAGTAAAACTGTCTTGTTAAGCTACTGTGACATCCACCACTTTTCCAAGGGGCATTAAAACCATCTTGTTATGCTACTGCGACCTCCACGTCTCTTCCAAGGGGCATTAAAACCGTCTTGTTAAGCTATTGCAACCTCCATGTCTCTTCCGAGGGGCATTAAAACAGTCTTGTTAAGCTACTGCGACCTCCACATCTGTTTCGAGGGGCATTAAAACCGTTTTGTTAAGCTACTGCGACCTTCACCACTTTTCCAAGGGGCATTAAAACCGTCTTTTTAAGCTACTGTGACCTCCACGTCTCTTCCGAGGGGCATTAAAACCGTCTTGTTAAGTTACTGCGACCTCCATGTCTCTTCCAAGGGACATTAAAAGCATCTTGTTAAGCTACTGGGACCTCCACGTCTCTTCCGAGGGGCATTAAAACCATCTTGTTAAACTTCTGCGACCTCCATGTCTCTTCCGAGGGGCATTAAAACCGTCTTGTTAAGCTACTGCGACTTCCATGTCTCTTCCTAGGGACATTAAAAGCATCTTGTTAAGCTACTGGAACCTCCACGTCTCTTCTGAGGGGCATTAAAACCGTCTTGTTATACCACTCTGACCTCCACGTCTCTTCTGAGGGGAATTGAAAGCGTCTTGTTAAGCTACTGGGACCTCCACGTCTTTTCCGAGGGGCATTAAAAGCGTCTTGTTAAGCTACTGGGACCTCTACCACTTTTCCAGGGGGCTTTAAAACCATCTTGTTAAGCTACTGTGACCTCCACTACTATTCCAAGGGGCATTAAAACCGTCTTGTTATGCTACTGTGACCTCCACGTCTCTTCCGAGGGGCATTAAAACCGTCTTGTTAAGCTACTGCAATCTCCACCACTTTTCCAAGGGGCATTAAAATCGTCTTGTTAAGCTACTGCGACCTCCGCGTCTCTTCCAATGGGCATTAAAACCGTCTTGTTAAGCTACTGTGACCTCCACGTCTCTTCCGGGGGGCATTAAAAGCGTCTTGTTAAGCTACTGCGACCTCCACCACTTTTCCAAGGTGCATTAAAATCGTCTTGTTAAGCCACTGTGACCTCCATGTCTCTACCGAGGAGCATTAAAACCGTCTTGTTAAGCTATTGCGACCTCCATGTCTCTTCCGAGGGGCATTAAAATCGTCTTGTTAAACTACTGCGAGCTCCTCCACTTTTCCAAGGGGCATTAAAACCATCTTGTTAAGCTACTGCGACCTCCACGTCTCTTCCAATGGGCATTAAAACCGTCTTGTTAAGCTTCTGTGACCTCCACGTCTCTTCCAATGGGCATTAAAACCGTCTTGTTAAGCTATTGTGACCTCCACGTCTTTTCCGAGGGGCATTAAAACCATCTTGTTAAGCTACTGCAACCTCCATGTCTCTTCCGAGGGGCATTAAAACCGTCTTGTTAAGCTACTGCGACCTCCACGTCTCTTCCAATGGGCATTAAAACCATCTTGTTAAACTTCTGCGACCTCCACGTCTCTTCCGAGGGGCATTAAAACCGTCTTGTTAAATTACTGCGACCTCCACCACTTTTCCAAGGGGCATTAAAACCGTCTTGTTAAGCTACTGCAACCTCCACGTCTCTTCCAATGGGCATTAAAACCGTCTTGTTAAGCTACTGCGACCTCTACCACTTTTTCAAAGGGCATTAAAACCGTCTTGTTAAGCTACTGCGACTTCCACCACTTTTTCAAAGGGCATTAAAACCGTCTTGTAAAGCTACTGTGACCTCCACGTCTCTTCCAAGGGGCATTAAAACCGTCTTGTTAAGCTACTGTGACCTCCACGTCTCTTCCGAGGGGCATTGAAATGTTGTTTTTAATTACCTCTAACCTTCACGACTTTTCCAACGGGCATTGCATTTCCTCCTAATATTAGTCAGCTTTTGCTTTTCAATGCTAAGGCGAAAACTAACGGAGACCCACTCCCCAATAATGGCTAGAAGGCTTTTAGTACTCTGTAATCCACGTCTGTTTCAAGGGGCATTGCAGTTCCTCATAATTTTTGGAAAGCCTTCCATTCACTGCTTAGGCCAACAGTGTACAGGAGACCCAGTTGCTATAAATGGAAAAAACGGTTTAGTTAAGGCCCTCTGACCTCCATGTCACTTCCAAGGGGCATTGGAGTGCCTCAAAATGTTTGGTAGGCATTACACTCACTGTATGCCCTATAACTGTGTAGCAGAACCGTTCCTTTTGTTACAGAAACATATCCTACAAGACATGTGTGGTTGACTGGCCTGATATTGATGTGAATGCTCCCTGTTCCTCCTGCTCTTTCTAATTTGCCACCACCTCATCCATCATTTATCACCTGAAGCTTTGTTTTAATGGGAGTCATAGAACTGGGATAGTAGCAGGAAAACATCCAGCAATCCTCGGAGGAGGTAGGATATGCTCCAAAACGCTGACCACCTAAGGCCTAGCCACTACTACATACATGCGCTTGTATTCCAAGAAAACAAAGCAGATGCTAACTTCTATCATCATCATGCTCCTCACCTTGGCACTCTCAACTCCCCTGATGGAGAAGCCAGGGCCCACTGGAGGAGTCTGGTTCTCTGGTGGGCTCGTCCAATGCTGCCCTAAAGCAGGCCAGTCTAAGAAAAGTGTGTGGGTCGGTAACAGGAGAAATAGGGGCGGCTGGGGACCGTTTATGGACACCCGGCCGCCCCCATGCTGCTGGGGAACGTGTGGGAACACCCGGCCGTGGGGTGGCTGGGGACCGAGTGTGGACACCCGGCCGCCCCCTGGCGGCTGGGTTCCGAGCGTGGTCACCCGGGCGCCTGGGGACTGACTATGGATACCTCGCTGCCGAAGCAGCCATGAGGTCATGGCCAGCTTCAGCCTCCTCAAAATTAAAAGGCCCCATTTCAAGTGCAAGCTAGCAGTATGGTATTGCAGCCTGCGGGTGGGTGGGTGGTTGGCTGCATATTTGCACTTGCATTGCAAGGAATCGGGGAGGTACAATTGAACAATGCCCTGGGACAAGGACTTGCACGGGGATAGTTGCAAGTCTGCATCTTCTGATGCGGCAAGAATCACTTCTGATGGGCACACTTTTAGTCAGTGACCTGGGAGTCAGAGATGCTTCCAGGGGTCTTCCCCATGCTGTCCCCATGTCTTTTCAGCACTGTATGCATGTGTCACACAGCACATGGCCAGATAAGGTTGTAAAATGTTAAAATGACATTTCCCGGTGAATGCATTTGTCACAGTTGAAAGCAATACAGAAGTGCAAAAACGCATAAAAAATGCTACTTGTGAACATAGCCCAAGGTGTGGAGGAGTATTTTTGTTTTTGGTTATTTATTTTATCTTATACACAAGTCTTTACCCTGGAAAAGAAATTATTTAACATATTTCACAGGAAAAAAAGTTTCACTTTCGTTTTTGAACGTTTTATTATGAGCCTGTAAAAGTGGCTTAATACCTCTGAACACGTTGATGACAACAGTGAGCTGGGGGTCAGAAATGCTTCCTGGGGCAATCCCCATGCTGTCCCCATGTCATTTGAGCACTGTCACTCTCATTTTGGACACTTTTAAGGTTTTCTACAGACTGCCGGGGGTGCCGCAGCAAAAATGCTCGGGTCTCCCATAGACTAACATTGGGCTCGTTGCTCGGGTCGAGCACCCGAGTATCACGGCGAGCTCGGCCCGAGCTTCGAGCACCCGAGCATTTTTGTGCTCGCTCAACACTAATAATATCCCATTACAAATTAGACTACATTTGGCAACTAATAGTCTTACCCTGCCACCTTCATGTATTATCTAATTGCGCTGAATTGGCATGCACTCTGTGCTGCCAGCCATCACATGCAACATTGACTAGACTGTCTCCAGTACCGATCTACCACTCTCAATCTCTTACATCGCTGTTTTGTCTAGCCATGTTAAAACACTGTAATACATGAGAGCAGAACCACTACTGTAGAGATACCGCAATGCGACATATAAATAAGTCTGTCAGTAGTCAGAGGGAGGGGCAGAAAATGTGGGTCCACCCTCCATGTTTCTGGACTCTGGGGACCATCACAAAGGGAGGTGATTGATTGACGGTTTACCTGACTGAGACTTGGAAGGCAGAATGGGGATTGATTGACCTGAGAGGTTGGAGGGCAGAAAGGGGATTGATTGACCTGACTGAGATTGGAGTGCAGAATGGGGATTTATTGACCTCACTGAGAGGTTGGAGGGAAAAATGGGGATTGATTGATTGACTTGACTGAGAGGTTGGATGGCAGATTGAGAATTGAGTGATCTGACTGAAAGGTTGCAGCAAAAAATGGGGATGATTGACCTGACTGAGAGGTTGGAGAGAAGAATGGGGATTGATTGACCTTACTGAGAAGTGGGAGGGCAGAATGGGGATTGATTGACCTGACTGAGATTGTAGGGCAATATAGGGATTGATTGACCTCACTGAAAGGTTGGAGGGCAAAATGGGGATTGATTGACTTGACTGAGAGGTTGGATGGCAGATTGAGGATTGAGTGATCTGACTGAAAGGGGATTGATTGACCTCACTGAGAGGTTGGAGGGCAGAATGGGGATTTATTGACCTCACTGAGAGGTTGGAGGGAAGAATGGGGATTAATTGACCTCACTGAGAGGTTGGAGGGCAGAATAGAAATTGATTGACCTCACTGAGAGGTTGGAGGGCAGAATGGAGATTGATTGACCTCACTGAGAGGTCGGAGGACAGAATGGGAGATTATTTTTTAGGAGGTGCCAAATCTTTGTCCCAAATGTCTGAGATTCCATTATATTTCTCTTTTTAAGCTATTTCTAACTCTTTTAAATCAGCATATAGGGCAATGATAGCAAGCAACAAACTCCGGTGTAGGGGAAATCACTTTGTTTCCTTCACCAGACCAGAAAAGAAAACTTTTAAATAGGGACAAACTAACACCTACAGCTTTTCAAGTGCCTAGAACTTTTTGTTACTTACAGAGGTTGGTGCAGGTTTATATTTGTTTGTTCTGGACACTGCCAGTTGATTATTTGTCATCAATAAAAAAAAACGTATGTTTTATCAAACGTACTATGTATCTGAGTTCAGTTCAATTATTTCATGATATTTTAGGGTAGATGAAAGGAAAGTGATGCAAGAAAATTGAATGAACACATATAGCAGTCATAGTATTGAAACTTAGACAAAAACTGGTTAAAGAAGCAATATAATATATTTCTCATTTAATTAATTAAAGAAAGTTTTAACAAATCTGTCTGATTTTAAATGGAACTTAGCAGCAAATACAGAAAAAAAAACATTATTTTCTTGCAGCCAAAGTGGTAATCTGCAGATAAATACAATTTAAAACATTGTTGCGTAAATTGCAGAATTGAATGCAAGGGCAGTGCGAGTTCAGCACTATAAGTGCATTTACTTTCCCTAAAAGAGTAAAAGAGTTACAGCAGAACAGGAATACAAAGTTACTATTTCTCACCTGTATAAGTCAGATAGGTACAGACAGCGCAGCCTGGCAGTAGAAGGATATGGCGCAGCAGAGAATCACCTGCACCATAGTCTGGTAGCAAGTAGGGGGGTGGGGGTGGGGGTAACAATTGCTATAGAAAAAGTGCTACACATGGGCTTTAGATAATGCCATGAAGAAATATGCAAGAGAATTTAGCTTTACATCATCCCAGATCATCTTCATGAAAGTACCACCTTTACTGATATAGTGGCAATCCTTGCATTCACTAGGGGGATACAGACAGGCTTACTACAATGAGTGAAGAATGCATCGCTAAAAAAGAAGATGACATCCAGCCACCTACAAGGTACAAGTGAAATTACCACAACACAGGGAGTATATATACTGAGCCGGTGTGTAAGGAAAATTGTTATCATAGAGACACCGAACAGACTCATGCCTGAATGTGAGCGGCTGATATGTGGCACCCCAGGGGTCTGGTTTTCCACAGTAATGTAATGTTATGTCTGAGAGCAGGTGGGAGGTCCTTTGGTCAGGGATCCTGTGCATGCCACACCTCCTGCCCAGTCTTGGGAGGGGAAGAACTTCCCCTGTATAAACCCTGGGCTGAGGCAGGGTCAGTCAGTCAAGGAGAGTAGAGACAAGAAACAGCAGAAGCAATACTACTACGAGTCAGGGGCTGGCAGCTGCAGAGCTCGCCCTGACTGAGAAGCTTTCTTACCGGACCCGGCGTCCGAGGCTGTGGGGACTAACTCTTACCCAGCAGCAGAAGCCGACCGGCAGGGGATTTCAGGTCCTCTGGCCCAGAAACCCGAAGGCACGGTCACACGCGTGGGACCAGCACCGCCATCGTGGAGCGGAAGCCATTAGAAGGCCCCGAGTCACCGGCCATACGGGTGAGCACCACACGGTACACTCAGGGACGTGGGCTACTTATATCCGCTTCTAGCAAGGTAGCCAGAAGAGTACAGTCAGTTTGGGAGGCCTACAGCTCCGCCTGGCCAGGGGAGATCCCATCTGCTCAAGGACTGACCAGGCCCCGTTCACTAGCAAGTACTCCGGGAGGGTCTATCGTTGTTACCAGTAAAGACCCTGAATTACACCGCACCGTCTCTGAGTGGTTCCTGCTACCCCCATCATCCACATCTGCTGCCCTGAGGCCATACCCCTCCCGTTGGGGGTTATACCATCTACGCTGCACCATCCATCCACCGGCCTCAGCGGACTGTCTTGCAGCGGCAGCTCCATAGCTGCATTCAACGGGTGGCGTAGTCGTCCTACATCTACCGCTGTTACATCGCCGCTCAGTTTGACTCCCTGGGCACGGACCGGGTCACCGCCACGAGACTACAACCCTCAAGAGATCCGGCTCCGGGTAAGCTCCCGCGTGCGCAACGCAGCGCGACACAGGCCCAGGGGCGCGTCAACTTTGGCGTAGTCGGCAGGATTTCGTGCCCGCAACCACCGGGTACTGCGTGCCTGAAAAAGAGACTTTTCAAACTTACCTGTGGTGAAGATTCCCGCCATCCGGCGCCATCTTCAGCCTTCTTCCCGCCATCGGTGAAGTTTCCCGCCATCCGGCGCCATCTTCTGCCTTCTTCCCGCCATCCGTGGAGTTTTCCCGCCATTGGACGCCATCTTGAGGACGCCGCGCGGGAAGAAGAGGGGCGTGGACTCCGAAAGCGCGCGAGAACTGAAGCCCCGCCTCACGTCCGGACGTTGCGTAAGGTCCTGGAAGGAGCCCAGCAGACGCCGACGTCACAGGAGCGCGACGGAAGGTCCTCAACCCTGACGATCCACTGCGGAGCCGCGGCCTACGGAACAGGATCATCGCAAGGTAGGCCACGGTCCACTAGGGGGGAGGAAGATGTCGGATACGGAGGAGAGCTTCACTGCCTCAACCCCCGCCAGCGCTACCGCTGCTGCAGTTATGCCCTTCACCATGCCCTATATCCCGGGAGCAGCTTGGCTACCCCAGTACTCAGGGGAGTCACATACCCTGCATGACTTTAGAGAAAAGCTGGATAGCCTCTTCCAGGTGTACCCCCTCACAGAAGAGCAAAAAGTGAGCATCCTGGTGGCCCAACTAACCGGGGCAGCCAAAAGGGAAGTAAAATCCTGGCCACCTGGGAGGAAGACTGTCGCAGGGATACTAACCCGGCTGAAGGACACCTTTGATACCCGCACCTCAGCCGAGATTAAGCTTAGATTCTACGGGTGCAAGCAGCAAGCGCATGAGAGTATAAGGGACTATGCACTAAACCTACAAGAGGCCCTGAGGGCCATTAAGCAGACCGACCCTGATGGAGTGGGAAACGAGGACAGGCTGTTGACCGAACAGTTTATAGAGGGACTGTATTGTAATACCCACCGAACCCAGTTGCGGGCAATGGCCTTACAGGATCCCCATCTGGGCTTTGCACAGTTCAAGGACAGAGCCATCCGGGTGCTCCGAGAACCGGCACCTTGTGGCGTTGTAACCCACAAGCGCCCTGCTATCACTTACCACCAGGAGGCGGCGCCCTTGTCGGCAGGGCCTGTGGGAGCTGATGCGCAGGCTTTGGACAATGACCCGGCTCCAGACCTACACCATCAGGTCCAAGAGCTAGCTAAGAGCGTTGCTGCGCTAACCCGAACTGTGCAGTCTTTACAGGCTTCCACCCCAGGGAAGATCCAGCTGGCATCCGGACCGGAGGACTTCCCGTGGCGTCGACCAAGGAGGACCCCACCGGCCAGAGGAAGACCCAGTGACTGATACAGCGAGGACGGACGACCCATCTGCCGCCGCTGCAATCAACCTGGACATATGGCAAGGTACTGTTCTTTAAACGGGCACAACCTGGGGTAGAGGGCCAACCCCCAGGAAAAAGATCACCAGGCCCATCGAACTGGCGCGACAGATATGTGGGAGGACGTCCAGTCTTGCCTGTGGTACTGGATGGCATTCCCATGAGTGCCCTACTGGACACCGGGTCACAGGTCACCACCATCCCGTACGTGCTCTTTAAGCAGTACTGGAATGACTCGGATATTACCCGCTACCCTGACGACGACTTGAGTATCATCGCCAGCAATGGCCAGCCCGTGCCACAGATCGGATTTAAAGAGGTGACCATCAAAATCGGTAGAGTCGAACTGGCAGCACAGGGACTGATCATTGTAGATATTGACAAACATGAGAGTCACCCAAAAATAACTCTAGGAACTAATGTAATTGAAAATTGTCTTGCAGAGGTGATTTTCCTTTTACAGCAGGTTGCCAAGAACGCCAGCTCCGGCGAGCAGCGGGTGCTCCAGAAAGAGATCCGGGCACTGATGCGACGGCAACAGGTGGAACTCTCCGGCGGTGAGATTGGTAGCGTAAGAATGTGTGACCCTTTTCCTATTGCCATGCCCCCAAAAAGTGAAATGATGATTTGGTGCCGGGCAGCTATTGGTCTGAGAGGTAGAGATTACCAGGCAATGGTAGAACCAGTTTACTCGGACAGTAGGCCCACCATTTTGACAGCACGGGGGGTGGTTGATGTACGCCATGGGAGGGTGCCCGTTCGCATAATAAATATCGGGGAGAGGGAAGTGTACCTGCCCCGGTATGCCACGCTAGCCAAATTATATACCATTAACCAAAATTCTATACAATCTGTGGAACCCTTGCCTCCATCTCACCCGGAGGAAGGTAACGGCTCTAAGAAAAACATGGAGGACTGGTGTCAGCAACTACATCTGGGTACTGACTCCACTCCCGCACACCAGAAACAAGGAGTCTATCGGGTGGTTCAGGAGTACGAGAGAGTGTTCAGTAAACACCCGTTAGACTTCGGGCGAGTCAAGGGGGTAGAACACCACATCCCCACGGGAGACCATCCTCCTATAAAAGAGAGGTATCGACCCGTACCCCCTGCCCACTACCAACACGCCAAGGGGATGCTTAGAGACATGAAGGAGGCTGGGGTGATCAGGGATAGCTGTAGCCCCTGGGCAGCTCCACTAGTCTTAGTCCGAAAGAAAGACAACACCATGAGGATGTGTGTAGATTACCGGAAAATCAATCGTATCACACACAAGGATGCGTACCCCTTACCAAGGATAGAGGAGTCATTGGCTGCTTTAAGATCTGCTAACTTCTTCTCTACCTTGGATCTCACTAGCGGGTACTGGCAGGTTCCTGTAGCAGAGGCGGACCGGGAGAAGACCGCATTCACCACCCCGATGGGACTTAGCGAGTTCACCTGCATGCCGTTCGGACTCTGCAACGCACCGGGAACCTTCCAACGACTAATGGAGTGTTGTCTGGGCCACAGAAACTTCGAGACGGTCCTGTTGTACCTGGACGATGTCATCGTATATTCCAAGACGTATGAGGACCACCTGAAACACCTGGCGGAAGTGTTCGAAGCTCTGGCAAGTTACGGCCTAAAGGTGAAACCCTCCAAGTGTCACCTCCTGAAACCAAAGGTGCAGTACCTGGGACACGTGGTGAGCGCTGACGGAGTGGCTCCCGACCCTGATAAGATCACCGCAATTAAGGAATGGCCAAGCCCCTCCAGCGTAAAAGAAGTGCGGCAGTTCCTCGGGTTGGTAGGCTACTACCGAAGGTTTATTGCCGGTTTCACCAAAAAGGCAGCACCTATGCAGGACCTCCTGATAGGCCAGTCCCGGAAGGCCAAGAACCAGAAGCCGCCCTTCAAATGGGAGGAGCGGGAAGAAGAGTCCTTCCGCCAGCTGAAGATGGCCCTCACGGGGGACGAAATCCTGGCGTACCCGGATTATAGCCAGCCCTTTATCCTCTACACCGACGCCAGTAACATCGGGCTAGGAGCCGTACTGTCCCAGATCCAGCAGGGGAAGGAACGAGTAATTGCCTACGCCAGCCGAAAACTGCGACCCACCGAAAGGAACCCCGAGAATTACAGCTCATTTAAGTTAGAGTTCCTGGCCGTAGTATGGGCAGTCACCGAGCGCTTTAAGCATTACCTCGCTTCTTCCCGGTTCACCGTGTACACGGATAACAACCCGTTGACACACCTGGACACGGCAAGACTCGGTGCCCTGGAGCAGAGGTGGATGGCCCGTCTGTCCAACTATGAGTTCACAATCAAATACCGGGCAGGACGCTCCAATACCAACGCGGACGCCCTGTCCAGGATGCCCAACCTGCCGGACGGAGGAGAAGATCCGGAGGGACTGGAAGAAGTTGAACTCCCTGCATTCCACCGTCATGGGACTATCCAGTATTCCCACCGGGTAAGGAGTAAGCAGGTTGCTACGTTGAACCCCTTACCCCACTACAACTGGGCGGAAACGCAAGACAGCGACCCTGCCGTCCGACTGGTGAAGGAGATGCTGACTCGGCCGGAGGCTCGCCTTGAACCAGAAGCTCCGGAGGAAGCCAAACAACTATGGGCAGAGAAGAGTCGACTGTTCCTTTACAAAGGGAAGTTGTGCCGCAGAATGGTTAACTCCCGGACGCATGAATTACTCTGGCAAGTAGTGGTGCCACGAAGAGACGCAGCCATGGTGATGGAGGCATACCACGACGGAGCTGGACACTTCGGGTGGAAGAAGCTGGAGTTCCTGCTGCGCGAGCGGTTCCACTGGGTAGGCATGAGGGGAACCATCGAGAAGTGGTGCAGAGACTGTGGTCCGTGCAACCTGAGAAGGAAGGACCGTGCCAGCCAGAAGACTCCCCTGCAGTCCATCGTCACCCGGCAACCGTTGGAACTGGTAGCCTTGGATCATGTAAAACTGACCCCAAGCAGAAGTGGCTACGTCTACGCGTTAACCATCGTGGATCATTACTCCCGGTTTCTGGTTGTCGTCCCCGTCAAGGACTTAACGGCTCAAACAGCAGCTAGAGCCTTCCAGCAGCACTTTTGCCGTCCACACGGGTACCCGGACCAAGTGCTGACGGACCAGGGACCTGCCTTTGAAGCGGAGGTCTTCCAGGAATTCTGCAATCTGTATGGCTGCCGGAAGATAAGGACGACACCCTACCATCCGCAAACTAATGGACTTTGTGAGAAAATGAACCAGGTGGTAATGGATCTTCTAAAAACGTTGCCCCTGGAAGAACGCAGTCTGTGGCCTGAGAAGTTGCCCGATCTGGTGGACCTATACAACCACATCCCGGTAGGTTCCACCAACTGTACCCCGGCTTACCTAATGAGGGCAAGACCTGGTAAGTTACCTGTTGACCTGGAAATGGGAGTCCTGACACCCGAGGACACTTCACCAGAAACAGACTGGGACACAGAGAGGCAGCAGCAGTACCGGAGAGTACAGGAGAGCGTGGAGCGAAGTCTCTGTCAGGCTAGGGAAAGACAAGAGAAAACTTACAACCAGTATGCTCCCGCTGTTCCCCTGGTACCCGGAGAGCAGGTCTTGAAGAGGAAGAGACGGCTCCACAAGTTGGATGACCAGTGGGAGAAGGACCCGTACACCGTACTGCCCTCAAGCCACGAGAACCCGAAGGTTTGTACCATCAGTAAAGACGGAGGGGAAACCACAGCCATTGTATCCCGGGACCACCTGAAGAAGTGTCCCGAACAACTGAGGAACCCTGAAGAGGAACAAGAAGACCATCGACCCGTAGAGGAAAGGGAAGATATGGTTAGTACTGTGCTCGGGGACTTCCCTCGGTCTTGGACTCAAGTCAATGGTGCAATTGTGGTACCCATACTCACCTTCCTCCAACCAGCATCCCAAGCACCTACGGAGCAACAGGTAGAGCTGGAAGAACAGTCGGTCCAGGAGGCAGAAGACTCCACACAAGCAGAACAGGAGGATTAACCCTCTGCTTGTAGTGAGCCTGCCGTACCCCTAGTGAGACAAAGAGCCGGTAGACAGCTGCCCAGTTTACCCTTGACAGCTCCTACACCCTGTAGTTCAGGGCCAGACAGTCAGCTCCGTAGGTCCACTAGGGCCACTAGAGGCCAGTTACCCGCACGCTGGAGGATTTGAAGTGTATAAATTGTTTTATTTATGTTTATCTGTGTATTGTTGCTTGTGTATAATTTTGTGTTTCCAGTTATTTTTAGGAATCCTTGGTGGATTTACCGGGAATCCTTGTACATAGTTGGAGCGTAACCCAGGATGGACTAGAGACTGTTAAGGACTCGGGGTAGGACAGACCCCTACCTGGTTACGTCTCCCTGTTTTGGTGAAATGGACACCTTGCTTTCTTCAAAGACTACACCCGGTTACGGACATGCCGTGACCACCTTTATGTGTTTCTTCTTATTGTACTATTATTGTTGTTATATCTTGTTATGTTTTTTCTAAAATATGTTTAGTCCCGGAGTACTAAATTTCACTAGGGGGGAATGTGGCACCCCAGGGGTCTGGTTTTCCACAGTAATGTAATGTTATGTCTGAGAGCAGGTGGGAGGTCCTTTGGTCAGGGATCCTGTGCATGCCACACCTCCTGCCCAGTCTTGGGAGGGGAAGAACTTCCCCTGTATAAACCCTGGGCTGAGGCAGGGTCAGTCAGTCAAGGAGAGTAGAGACAAGAAACAGCAGAAGCAATACTACTACGAGTCAGGGGCTGGCAGCTGCAGAGCTCGCCCTGACTGAGAAGCTTTCTTACCGGACCCGGCGTCCGAGGCTGTGGGGACTAACTCTTACCCAGCAGCAGAAGCCGACCGGCAGGGGATTTCAGGTCCTCTGGCCCAGAAACCCGAAGGCACGGTCACACGCGTGGGACCAGCACCGCCATCGTGGAGCGGAAGCCATTAGAAGGCCCCGAGTCATCGGCCATACGGGTGAGCACCACACGGTACACTCAGGGACGTGGGCTACTTATATCCGCTTCTAGCAAGGTAGCCAGAAGAGTACAGTCAGTTTGGGAGGCCTACAGCTCCGCCTGGCCAGGGGAGATCCCATCTGCTCAAGGACTGACCAGGCCCCGTTCACTAGCAAGTACTCCGGGAGGGTCTATCGTTGTTACCAGTAAAGACCCTGAATTACACCGCACCGTCTCTGAGTGGTTCCTGCTACCCCCATCATCCACATCTGCTGCCCTGAGGCCATACCCCTCCCGTTGGGGGTTATACCATCTACGCTGCACCATCCATCCACCGGCCTCAGCGGACTGTCTTGCAGCGGCAGCTCCATAGCTGCATTCAACGGGTGGCGTAGTCGTCCTACATCTACCGCTGTTACATCGCCGCTCAGTTTGACTCCCTGGGCACGGACCGGGTCACCGCCACGAGACTACAACCCTCAAGAGATCCGGCTCCGGGTAAGCTCCCGCGTGCGCAACGCAGCGCGACACAGGCCCAGGGGCGCGTCAGATATGCATTAACAGACATGCAGTAGTCCACATGAGTGCACAAAATGGTCAAACAAGATGGAGCAGTGCATTGCTGCCAGACAGAGATATCACATTGTGGGGCTATAACAAATACTGAGAGAATATATTGTGCTGCATTCAGAGAGCCACAGGGAGAGCACCAGAGCAAACACAGAGCTTCAGAAGAAAATGTCAGCAAGCTGTCTACAGGGTTGCAGATACAAGGCAACTGCTGTTGACTTGAAATTCCAAGCTGGAACCATCAAGCGTGTTGCCCCTTTGTGAGTAACATTTTTGAACATTGATCGTCTGTCTACACCTGCATTCTTTGAGTTAGAAACTCTCTACCACCAAAGGCCCACTATGTTTTCTAATTACATATTATACATCTATTTTCTATTCATCATTTAAGGTACACACACATATAAAAATCACCCTAATCAAGAGTAGAGACTTAGGCTATGTGCCCACGATGCAGAAATGAAGCAGAAAATTTCTGCAGCATTTCTGCATCTCCCTGGCAGAAAAAACCATGCAGATTGTGCATGCGTTTTTCCTGCATAATACATGCGGAATACATGCGGATTCACATGCGTATCCACATGCGTTAACGCATGTGTTTCCGCATGCGGACTGACAAGCACTTTCCAGGTGATAGCATCACTTGGAAAGTGCTTGACAACTAGGTCACACTGTATAAATCCATGCAAACAGCATGGATTTATACAGTGTGACCGTAAAAATAAAAAAAATAAAGCTATACTCACCCCCGATGCCCCGGCATGTGCTGCAGCACTCGTCCTGGCTTCTTCCGGGTTGCCGGGCTATCGCTAGACAGCCTTCGGTCACATGACCGCGACATCATCTCAGGTCCTGGAAGGAGAAGCACTGCCGGCATGCAGAGAGAAGCCGCCGGACAGGTGAATATAACTTTATTTTTTATTTTATTCTATTTTTTACAGGTACAATGGTACCCAGGTCTGGATGAGAGTCTCCTCTCCTCCAGAACTGGGTACTATCCGCACATAGAGACGCATGATAACCGTTTATACAAATGTACAGATGCGGATATTATGCGTCTCAATGCAAGTCAATGGCAGCGCTTCCGCTGCGCTCCCGCAAAATTAATGAACATGCTGCGGATTTATGAGCGCTGCAGAAACGCTGCGGAAAAATCCACAGCATGTGCATTGACATTGCGGAATGCCATTGGGGACCATGGGGTGCGGATTACCATGCGTTTTTGATGCGTTTCCGCTGCGGAAATTCCGCAGCGGAAACGCATGAAAAACGCATCGTGTGCACGCAGCCTCAATGGAGAATTCACAAAAACTAAAAGCCTGCTGGAATAAGATAAACTTAGTATTTTCTCTCTTAGATCACTGTATGAATTCATAGGGGTCTGAGGAAGTGTTACCTTCACACAGACCTGTAGATGGCATTTGTTTGACACCAGTTCTAAGACCATGTCACTGTTAAGCAAGGACTCACTGTCATGTCCCACAACTTGGGAATCATACAGACATGTATTTGTAACGCAAGCCAATGCCAACGTGCCATTATGGTCCCTCTCCATCCTCCCGATACAGATGCCGACACACCCATCTCCCCTTCGACTCAGCAGTGTTCCTGTTCCCTACTGTGGCTTCCCGCTTTTCTAGGCCTGATTATGCCGAACCTGTTTCACGGTGGCATGCTTCCCGAAGAGGTGCCTGAGCAACCCCTGTAGTTTCTCTATTTAGTGTGTGTGCAACTAGTATGTTACCACGTCCCTGTCCTTGAGTTTCATGTTGTCTGAACCAGAAACTGTCCTTGAAACCCATGCTGTCTGAACTAGCATCAGTGTTCATCCTGGCTAGCGTTCCAGAATACCGTCTATACCGGCTCCAATATCTGTTATACCAGTATCCCAATCCTGTCCTCCCCATGACTCTGAGTCCATGTCCGTGACTGCGATCCTGACTCTTGGGATCAGCTGCTGCAGTATCGGAGACTGCCCAGGAGTGGTAACTGGTGACTACCTGCAGCACAAGCCTAACTCCATCATCAGAAGCTCTATGTCACAGGTGTGTCAGAGGTGACAGACAGTCTCCCTGCAGTGGGTTACAGGAGATCTCTATGTTTGGCATTGCATACAGCTTCTTAGATAAGAGGCAGTCTTTAGGACCGAGCAGCTACCTCTCTCTTGCTAATTAGCTCTCTGGCCTGGGTGTATATATACCTGGTGTGTCTGAGAGGTAGTCGCTGGCTATATCCATTTCTACTTGTTAAGCTTAGCAGGAGCAGTACTTCGTCCTCTCTGGAGCTTGAGGTTGTGTACTTATTTGGAGGTCATCTAAAGCTAAGCCATTGTTCCTGTTTTGTCCAGAGTTTAGTGGTGGTTGACTAGTGCTCATGTCCTTCCATCCCTAGCCGTCGCCATACGCCAAGGAGAGTAAGGCAAGGCACACGTGCGGCGATTGGTGAAGAGGCAATATAGGGACGGTAGTTGAGACAGGGTGATGCTAGACCAGACTAGGAGGTCTCCACTTCCCCTCTTTCCCTAGTGTCTGGGCTCTGTGTTGTACTAAGTATTTCCCACACCTGGCGTGGAACTGACATTTTTTTTTTCCTTTGTGTGTTTTTGGGCATGCACCCTTTTTTTTTTTTTCCTTTCTCCCTTTGGTATGGGTTGAGTTACAGAGCTTGCAGAGCAGCTGCACAGGCTGTCTCTGGAGGTGAATGACTTCTGTGGTGAGGTACTGCAGCAGCATCAGCGGTTACAGGTCGCCAATATGGGGATCTCTACAGGTAGGCCTGTCCAGCCTGAACCCAAGGTTGCCCTTCCGGACAGGTTTTCAGGAGGTAGGGACAAGTTTTTTGTATTTAAGGAGGCATGAAAATTGTATTTTAAACTTCGTCCCTACTCCTCCAGTAATGAGGAGCAACGGGTTGGTATTGTGATCTCTCTCTCTATTGCAGGGCGATCCTCAGTCATGGGCGTTTTCGTTACCGCAGGACTCTGTTTGTCTCCAGTCTGTGCAGGGGTTTTTCGGAGCTCTGACCCTCATCTATGATGACCTTGACTGAGTCGCCTTGGCTGAGTCTAGGCTATGTAGCCTTCAGCAGGGGATTCGGTCAGTGGAAACATACAGTTCGGAATTCCGTAGATGGACAACGGATTCCAAATGGAATGACTCAGCCCTTAAAAGTCAATTTTGTGAGAGGCTTACTGAAAGGTTGAAAGATGCCTTGGCTGTTTATGAAACCCCTCAGTCCTTGGAGACTGCCATGTCTTTGGCCATACGTCTTGATAGACGCCTTCGGGATAGACGGGTGTGACCACCTTCTCCAGGGCCTTTTTGTCGGGGTTGTGTACCTCTGCCAGGGGAGCGGTCTGGGGGTGAACCAGTACTGGAGGAGGTGGCAGAACCCATGCAGTTAGGGGCTGTCTCTACATCATACATCTCCCCGGAGATTCGCAAGAAAAAAGGCGTTTGTTTTTTTTGTGGGAAAAAGGGACACTTTGTTGGGACCTGTCCTTCAATTCCTAAACAAAAGGAGACTCGATTAATTCTCGGTAGTCTGGAGTTGGATAAACAAGGGGTGCATTTGTGGCCAAACTGCAGTTCCCGCTTTGTCCTGACAGGAGAGGTGGTGCTCGAGAGCAAAACCAAAAAAATTTCTGTATTTGTTGACAGTGGAGCCGGAGTCAGCATGCTTGATACCGAGTTTGTGAAAACTCATGGTCTTGCTTGCTGTGCTTTAGTTTAACCTATTCCCATCTTTGCCATTGACTCGGCGCCACTTGCACAGAAAGCATTTACTTAGATTGTACATAATATACAACTGAGGGAGGGTCAGTTCATTGTGAAATCATCCCTTGCTATGTTCTGGACAATCTTCCTACTCCGATTGTCTTGGGTATACTATGGATTGTTAAACATAATCCGTTGGTGGATTGGCAAACCGGGGAGATTATTGAATGGGGAGATTACTGCCATGAGAACTGTCTAGATATTTCCATTGCTACTGTCTCTACCGGAATATTACCTACTTTTCTGTCTGGTTTTGAGGACGCTTTTTCTGAGAAGGGGTGTCAGGATTTGCCTCCTCATCGTACTTATGAATGTCCTATTAACATGACCCCCGGAGCTAAACTACTGAAGTCCAGACTGTATAATCTTTCTGGCCCTGAGAGATGAGCCATGAAGGATTTCATTGTGGAAAGTCTGGAGAAGGGACATATCAGACCCTCATCTTCGCCCGTGGCGGCAGGGTTCTTCTTTGTGAAGAAAAAAGATGGCGGTCTACGTCCTTGTTTAGATTTCCGGGAATTAAATCAAATTACCATCCGTGATCCATACCCTCTTCCCCTGATTCCTGATTTGTTCAGCCAGGTTGTGGGAGCTAAGGTATTCTCCAAGTTGGATTTAAGGGGAGCCTGCAATCTGGTTAGAATCAGAGAAGGGGACGAATGGAAGACAGCGTTCAATACCCCGGAAGGACATTTCAAGAGTCTGGTTATGCCTTTTGGTTTGACAAATGCACCTGCGGTATTCCAGAAATTCATAAATCATATTTTCTATCATTTGGTGGGGAGGTTTGTGGTGGTCTATCTGGACGATATTTTGGTTTATTCACCTGATTTTGAGACTCATCGGGGACATGTTAAGCAGGTGCTCCAGATATTAAGGGATAACAAACTTTATGCCAAACTAGAAAAATGTGTTTTCGCTGTTCAGGAGGTGCAGTTTTTGGGGTACTTGTCATCTTCAGGTTTTCGGATGGTACCGGAGAAGATCCGCGCATCTTGACTGGGAACGTCCCGAGAATCTGAAGGCTCTACAACATTTTCCGGGCTTTACTAATTTTTACAGGAAATTCATCCAAAATTACTCTGTTATAGTGAAACCCCTTACTGATATGGCTAAGAAGGGGTCTGATTTTTCCAAATGGTCGGATGCTTCCCTCCAGGCTTTTTCTTCCTTAAAGAATCATTTTACCACTGCACCTATACTCAGTCAACCGGATGTTTCTCAACCCTTTATTGTGAAGGTCGATGCTTCGAATGTCGGGGCTGCGCCTTCTTTTCTAAAAAAATTGTCTTCAGCTGAGAGAAATTATGACGTGGGTAATAGGGAACTTTTGGCGATCAAATTGGCATTCGAGGAATGGCGACATTGGTTGGAGGGGGCTGTCCATCCTATTCCTGCTATTACTGACCTTAAGAACCTGTCATCTCCAGTCAGCTAAACGTCTCAACCCTAGGCAAGCCAGATGGTCCCTGTTTTTTACTACGTTCAATTTTGTTGTCACTTTTCGTCCAGGGGTCAAAAATGTCAAGGCTGATGCTTTGTCCTGGAGCTTCCCTGGTGGTGATGACCATGAGAACCCTGCCCTGATATTACAGAAAGGGGCAGTCATTTCGGCTCTTTATCCTGAACTAGAGGGTGAGGTGTTGGAGGCTCAGGGTGATGCCCCTGCCTCCTGCCCTGCAGGAAAGTTATTTGTACCATATGATCTGTGCAGCAAAGTAATCAAGTAACATCATAACATCATAACTCTGTGCTTTCTGGGCATGGAGGTGGTAAGGCAACCGCAGACCTCCTCTCTCGTCGTTTTTGGTGGCCAGGGTTGCATCAAAATGTAATTGAACACGTAGCTGCTTGTAGCATTTGCACGCGTTCTAAGATTTCGCATACCCGTCCGTCTGGTACTCTTCTTCCGCTACCTATCCCTAGTAGGCCATGGACACACTTGTCCATGGATTTTATTACTGACCTACCGGTTTCTGCAGGCAAAATGGTGGTTTTTGGTCTTAGTAGATAGGTTCAGTAAAATGGTTCACTCCGTCGCATTACCTGCACTTCTCAATGCCAAGACACTTGCTCAGGTGTTCATAAATGAGATTGTGAAGCTTCATGGGGTTTCCTCCGATGTGGTGTCTGATTGAGGGACCCAGTTTGTTTCCAAGTTCTGGAAGGCATTCTGTTCTCGACTGGGGGTGCAGCTGCCTTTTTCCTCTGCCTTCCACCCTCAGTCGAATGGTCAGACTGAGCGTGTCAATCAGAACTTGGAGACATACCTCAGGTGTTTCATCTCTGAAAATCAGGAGGATTGGGCATCCTACCGCTGGCAGTATTTTCCATCAATAATCATTGTCAAGAATACACTGGCAGGTCAACCTTCTTCAGGGTATGCGATTATCATCCACAGTTTGGTACCTTCAGTGGAGGAAGAGCTTCAGGAGTTCCTGAGGAGGAACGGTTTGCTTCGTTTCTCTCCTCAGTATGGCAGGGTGTTCTGTGCAATTTAAAGACCATGGGAGACAGGTATAAACGTATGGCTGACAGAAAACACTTGCCAGGTCCAGACCTGAATGTGAATGACTTTGTGTGGTTGTCTACCAGGAATAAAAGATTGAAAGTTCCTTCTTGGAAGCTGGGACCTAGATTTATTGGTCGCTATAAAATAACCGCCGTCATTAACCCAGTAGCATTTTGTCTTGAACTTCCTCAGGCCCTTAAGGTCCACAATGTGTTCCACAGGTCCTTACTCAAAAGGTATGTGGAACCTCTTGAGCCCTCACCTCTACCACCGCCCCCAGTAATGGTTGATGGTAATCTGGAGTTCCAGATTTCGAGGATTGTAGATTCTCATCTCCAATGTCGTTCTCTACAATACTTGGTGCACTGGAAAGGCTATGGTTCAGAGGAGAGTATGTGGGTTTCAGCGTCAGAGGTGAATGCTCCCTGATTGGGTTGCTCATACCACACCTCTTTTCCTGAGAAACACGGTCCTGAGTGTCCGGAGGCCACTCATAGAGTGGGGTTACTGTCACGGGTGTGTCAGACGTGACAAACAGTCGCCCTGCAGTGGGTTGCAGGAGATCTCTATGTTTTGGCATTGCAGGCAGCTTCTTAGATAAGAGGCAGTCTTTAGGACCGAGTGGCTTCCTCTCTCTTGCTAATTAGTTCTCTGGCCTGGGTGTATATATACCTGGTGTGTCTGAGAGGGAGTCGCCGGCTATATCCATTTCTGCGTGTGAAGCTTAGCAGGAGCAGTACTTCGTCCTCTCTGGAGCTTGAGACCGTGTGCTTATTTGGAGGTCATCTAAAGCTAAGCCATTTCCCCTGTTTTGTCCACCCTTGTTGTCTATAGAGTTTAGTGGAGGTTGAATAGTGCTCATCTCCTTTCATCCCTAGCCATAGCCATATGCCAGGGAGAGTAGGGCAGGGCACGTGTGCGACGATTGCTGAAGAGGCAATATAGGGATAGTAGTTGAGACAGGGTGACACTAGCAAGACTAGGAGGTCTGCACTTCCCCCCTTTCTCTAGCGTCTGGGCTCCCTTTCCCTTTTCCCTATGTTTTGCACTTTTTCCCACACCTTGCGTGACACTCTAGTGAAGACCATGTAGCTGCTTATTCATGCCTCTCCTGGGTAAGCCCGGCCCATGGCACAGTGGGTCCACAATCCACATGTGTGTCGGTGTTGTTGCTGTTACACTGCTATGTAATTCACTTTTAGAAGTTTGTCCTCCCTCTCTATCTGTCTCCCCAGCTCTGATGTAAACTCTGATGTTAGTAATACCTCCCTTCTTCCTTCTTCCCCAGTCAGTTTTTGTCATCCATCTTGTTTGCATCAGATCTGTACAGTTCTGCTTTATAATAGTATTTTTTCCTACTGCTATAGCTGCTGCTGCAACTGTTGTAGCTACTGCCTCCTGTGTATGATACAAGAATTCAGCTTGAAAATAAACCTTCTTCTGGAATCTTCATACATTCCTCTGCAGTTAAGTTAAGCTATATTGGGGGAAATTAGTATCTGATACACTGCCGATTCTGCAAGCTTTCCCACCTACAAAGAATTGGGAGGTCTGTAATTTTTATCGTAGGTATACCTCAATTATGAGAGACATAGTCTTAAAAAAAAAGTTCAGGAAATCATATTGTATTGTTTTTACATAATTAATTGGCATTTTATAGCATGAAATATGTATGTGATACAATAGAAAAACAGAACTTTAATATTTGGTACAGAAACCTTTATTTGCAATTACTGAGGTCAGACGTTTCCTGTAGTTCTTGACCAAGTTGGCACACACTGCAGCAGGGATTTTGGCCCACTGCTCCGTACAGATCTTTTCCAGATCTTTCAGGTTTCGGGCTGTCACTGGACAGTTGCAGCTCCCTCCAAAGATTTTCTATTGGGTTCAGGTCTGGAGACTGACTAGGCCCCTCCAGGACCTTGAAATGCTTCTTATGGAGCCACTCCTTAATTGTCCTCAGACTCATCCTTACCCCACGAGGTGAGATATTGAATGGAGCCACAGATTGTGGTAGAAGATTAGCAGTTATCTTGTTTTCTTCCATTTTCTAATAAGTGTGCAAACACTTGTTGCCTTCTCTCTAGTGATGAGTAAGCATGCTCGCTACTGCTCGGTGCTCACCCGAGCATCTCACTGCTCGAGATGCTCGGCGCTCGCCGAGTATTTCCGAGGTTGCTCAGCTGGAGCTCAGGTCCCCTCCCTGCATGTTTGGCACTCTTTAGAGCGACAATCAACATACAAGGATTGTCTGCCACACACTGTAATGCCGCAGACATGTTGGTTGTGGCATTATAGTGATTGGCTGGCCGCACAGCGTCATCAGGTCTATATCAGACCTGGTGCCGCCATGCTCGTCACAGTCACTCCGGAATTGGACAGTGTAGGGAGAGCTGCTGCTGAGCTAGGGAGAGATTTGCTTGTTTCTAGTTAGTGTAAGAATACCAGACTATATTAGAGACAAATATCCATCTCAACTAACAGTCCTTCTGAGGACTAATCTAGCTGCAGAGATATCCGTGCTAAGCAGACAGGCAGGGTATATAGCAGACTGCAGTGCACATAGCTAGAGGGTTCATTCCAGTTCTGTCTGCTGGTGCTTTTACAGATATTTCTAGAAATAGCCCCAGGTATCAGGGGCCAGAAATATTTTTTCTTTATCTTAATCCTGATTATTTGCTTAAAAAGCAATCCAGAGAACACCGTTTTTCTGCACTATTTGCTTGTTGGCACTGCAGAATACAGCCAGGTCATTTTCATATTACAGCGCTAAAAATCCAGCTATTTAAAATTGTGGTTTGTCCGTCACATGGATCACATATAATTGCGCTGAAAATATTGCCATTTCTGACCACCATTGAAATTTTGTTGCAGTGTGACAGTGAACTTATTGACACCAGTTTGCTGTTAAAAATAGTTACCTACAGGCCAGCTATTTAAAACTGTGGTTTGTCCGTCACACGGATCACATATAAGTTCGCTCCAAATTCAGCCATTTGTAGTATGCGTGGAAAATATTGTCCTCCATTTAAAATGGGAAAGGCACGTGGCAAAGGATGGGGAACTGGACGTGATGGTGATGGTGCATGCAGAGGCCGAGGCCATGAGCAAGCTGAAATTGTGCCACAACTAACAACCAGATCTTATCGCTCGACCTTCTTGTCCCAGTTAATAGGGGACCTCAGAACACCACTATTGAACACAGAGCAGTGTGAAAAGGTTATTGGTTGGATAGCAGATAATGCTTCCAGTCACTTAGCCACCACCACCACCACCACCCTGTCTTTCACATGGTCAAGTCTCAGTAGCCGTGAGTCTGGACCGCATATTCCGCACTCTGAACCTCCTTCCTCCCACCATGCCGAGTTTCTAGAGACAACTGATCCCACGCTTGGACACTCCGAAAGAGCGGTTTACTTTTCCACTTATAGATTCTGGCCTCTCGCCTGGTCCACTTGAAGTAAGGCCAGAGGAGATCGCATGTAGCGATGCCAAAATATTTGGGCAGCCATGGTCATATGAAGGTGATGGTGGGAAAGTGTCACAAGAGGTGGACGATGATGAGACACAATTGCCAGAAAGTCAGGAGGAGGACCAAGGTGCGAAAGTCGAAGACGAGGTGGATGATATAGTAACTGATCCAACCTGGCAGGAGGACATGCAGAGCGAGGACAGCCGCACACAGGGGCAGGGAGGCAGAGCACCCCAACAGACAGGAAGAAGCAGTGTGGTGGCCACAGACAGAAGGCAGGCAACCGTTCCCCGTAACACCAACACGAAGGAAGTTGCCAGTACACCTGTTAGGTCTTCCCGAGTCTGGTTGTTTTTTAAAGACTGTGCCGATAACCCCAAAAAGGCCATTTTCACTACCTGCCAGGCCAGCATCAGCAGGGGTAGCAAAACTACCAGCCTGACCACCACCAGCATGATCAGGCAAATGGCAGCAAAGGACCCGACTTTATGGACCGAACTGCTTCTTCCGCTGTTGTGCGTGCATGCTAATCCCCTGTCCATAGTGCATGTGAAGATGACTCCTGCCCTGAACCTGTCGTTGCACACTCTCAACTAGCACCATCAGCAAGCACATCCTTGTCCCAGTGCAGCGTTCAGTTATCCATACCCCAGTCCATAGAACGCAAGCGCAAATACGCAGCCAACGCCCCACAGGCCACACTACTAAATTCTCACATTTTGCGACTGCTTGCGCTCCAATTTCACCTAACCACGGACATGTGGACAAGTGCTTGTGAGCAGGGACAGTACATCTCGCTGACGGCACACTGGGTTAACATTTAGGCTCGTGGAGACAAAAGCTTTCCGCCACCGGCTCCCTGCACTGCAATAGGGGCCGCCAGGCAATCCAATCACAGGCAGGCAGCTGACATCCTCGTGCACATCGGTGAGAAACTTTTTTTTTTTTTTTTTACTTTTTTTTGTACTGAAAGCCGCAATATGGGGACAGGATGGAGATACATGGGGCAGGATAGGAGACACATGGGTCAGTATGGGAGACACATGGGGGCAGGATGGGAGACACATGGGGCAGGATGGAGACACATGGGGTCAGGATGGGAGATCATATGGGGCAGGATATAGACACATGGGAAAGGATGGGATATCACATGGGGCAGGATGTAGACACATGGGGCAGGATGGAGACACATGGGGGCAGGATGGGAGAATGTATGGGGCCAGTAATGAGACACAAGGAGGCCAGCATGTGGGGCATTATTACTGTAGGAGCTAAGAAATATTATTACTGGTGTGATGCATTTTATTTTTGAGGATACTGTTTTCAGTGTGGGGGGAAGTCTTTTACTGTGAAGGTCGCTTTTTTTTCTTAATCTGGTGTAGTGTATAAGTTGGGGGAAAATTGGAGAATGTGCTCTGGAAGCGGTTCTCTAGATAAGTGTGTGTTATTTTCTGCAGAGACAAGTCCTGGCTGGAAGAAGTGATTGCAGTCTGCGCTGGATGAAAAAGAAAACTGGAGATGAAGGACTTCAACTAGAGATGTCACCAGTGAGTCGGTGTGTTACCTGTACACTGACACTATACACTGCATACTATGTACAGAGCTCCTGTGTATAATGTCACTGGTGATTAGAGATGAGCGGTGTTCGACTAGAACTGTTCGCCAATCTCAAATTCGAGCTGTTTTGGGCGGTGTTCGAGTTGTTCGACGAACCCGAACGATTTGCAAAAAATTCGGCTGTTCGAGGTTATGTTCGATAACTGTTCATGCACCAAAAGCGTGTCCTGCATGTCTGGCGCTATTTAGAGCACCAATCATACAGGCATTGTCTGCCACTCACTGTAATGCCACAGCCATGGTGGTTGTGGCATTACAGTGATTGCCCAAATCGATGGGAACAGTGCCAACAGTGAAACATGAAAAGCCGGCAATTCAGCAGCGGTATACACTGGTACCCGACAATTTAGAACCGAAAGAATAGAGCTTCACACATAGATTAGATAGATAGAAACTTGTCAGTCACATATATATGAAGTACAGTGACAGTGTTGCTTACTGTACTTGTCATTTAGCGTAAAGGATTTATCAAAAAAAATAATAGTGTTTTCATGCACCGTCTCTTTAAAAAAGCCGGCCGGCAATTCAGCATCTGTACCCGACAATTTAGAATAGAAGGAATAGAGAATCACACATAGATTAGATAGATAGAAACATGTCAGTCACATATATATGAAGTACATTGATAGTGTTGGTTACTGTACTTGTCATTTAGTATTAAAATAAAGGATTTATTATTAAAAAAATTGGCGTGGGGTTCCCCTTAATTTTAGGCTCTAGCGGAGGTTAAGCAGATGGCTGGGGCAGATGTTTGAAGCCTGGGAAGGGGGTAATACCCACGGAGCTTCCCAGGCTACTAATATCAGCCCCCAGCTGAATACATAGCCTTTACTAGCTATTAAAATGGGGGACCCCCCCAAAAAAATGACGTGGGGTCCCCCCTAATTTAATAGCTAGCAAAGGCTAGGCAGACAGCTGGGGGCTGATATTAATAGCCCAGGAAGGGAGCCATGAATATTGGCCCCCTCCCAGGCTAGAAACACCAGCCGTCAGCCGCCCCAGAAATGGCGCATTCATAGGATGCGCCAATTCTGGCACTTAGCCTCGCTCTTCCACGCTGCCCTGGTGCGGTGGCAGGGGGTAATAGGGCTGGGGTTCATGTCAGCTTATAATGCCAGCTGACATCAAGCCCAGGTTAGTAATGGAGAGGCGTCTATAAGACACCCCCATTACTAACCCCATAGTCAAAGTTAAAAAAAACACAAACACCCAGAATAAAGTCCTTTAATTGAAATAAAGACACAATTCTTTATTGTTCTAAATTAAACCATACTTACCATCACACCCATTCCAGCTGAAGCCAACGATCTCCTGCAATAAAAGAAAAATAATAAAGCAACATCATCCTTACCTTTCCATGGTTCCCACGACAGCTTCAGCTCTGCTACATCGAGATGACAGGCTGGACCGCAGCAGAACGCCGCCATCCAGCCTGTCATCCCGCAGATACTGAGAAGAGCAGGCATGCTTGCGCTCCACATTGTCTCTCTGTGACGGCATAAAGATGAGCCGAGGTCATGTCCAATGAACTCGGCTCACCTCATGCACGTCACTTACAGCGTGGGAGAATTCTCCTGCACTCAGCACTTCAGCGTGAGAATTTTCCCACGCTGTCAGTGACGTGCATGAGGTGAGCCGAGTTCATTGGACATGACCTCGGCTCATCTTTATGCCGTCACAGAGAGACAATGTGGAGCGCAAGCATGCCTGCTCTTCTCAGTGTCTGCGGGATGACAGGCTGGATGGCGTCGTTCTGCTGCGGTCCAGCCTGTCATCTCGATGTAGCAGAGCTGAAGCTGTCCTGGGAACCATGGAAAGGTAAGGATGATGTTGCTTTATTATTTTTCTTTTATTGCAGGAGATCGTTGGCTTCAGCTGGAATGGGTGTGATGGTAAGTATGGTTTAATTTAGAACAATAAAGAATTGTGTGTTTATTTCAATTAAAGGACTTTATTCTGGGTGTTGTGTTTTTTTTAAATACTTTACTAGAAATTCATGGCGGTCATGTCTAATACTGGCGTGACCCCATGAATTTTGGGCTTGGGGCCAGCTCATAATACCAAGCTGGCCCTAACCCCTTTATTACCCAGTGAGCCACCGCACCAGGGCCCTGGATGAGTTGGGTACAGCGCCAGAAGATGGCGCTTCTATGAACGCGCCATTTTCCGGGGTGGCTGCGGACTGCAATTTGCAGCGGGGGGGGCCCAGAAAGCTTGGGCCTCCCTGCGCTGCAGATTCCAGCCCCCAGCTGCCTAGTTGTACCTGGCTGGACACAAAAATAGGGCGAAGCCCCACGTATTTTTTTTTTAATTATTTCATGAAATTCATGAAATAATTAAGAAAAAAAGGCCTTCCCTATATTGTTGTGTCCGGCCAGGTACAAATAGTCAGCTGGTGGTTTGGGGCAGCCCGTTCCTGCCTGCTGTACCTGGCTGGACACAAATATAGTGCGAAGCCCCACTTCAATTTTTTTTAATTATTTCATGAAATTCATGAAATAATTAAGAAAAAAAGGCCTTCCCTATATTGTTGTGTCCGGCCAGGTACAAATAGTCAGCTGGTGGTTTGGGGCAGCCCGTTCCTGCCTGCTGTACCTGGCTGGACACAAATATAGTGCGAAGCCCCACTTCAATTTTTTTTAATTATTTCATGAAATTCATGAAATAATTAAGAAAAAAAGGCCTTCCCTATATTGTTGTGTCCGGCCAGGTACAAATAGGCAGCTGGTGGTTGGGGGCAGCCCATTCCTGCCTGCTGTACCTGGCTGGACACAAATATAGTGCGAAGCCCCACTTCAATTTTTTTAAATTATTTCAGGAAATTCATGAAATAATTAAAAAAAATTGACGTGGGGCTTCGCACTATATTTGTGTCCAGTCAGGTGCAGCAGGCAGGAACGGGCTGCCCCCAACCACCAGCAGCCTATTTGTACCTGGCCGGACACAACAATATAGGGAAGCCCTTTTTTTCTTAATTATTTCATGAAATAATTTAAAGAAAATTGACGTGGGGCTTCGCCCTGTTTTTGTGTCCAGCCAGGTACAACTAGGCAGCTGGGGGCTGGAATCCGCAGCGCAGGGAGGCCCAAGCTTTCTGGGCCACCCCCGCTGCAAATTGCAGTCCGCAGCCACCCCGGAAAATGGCGCATTCATAGAAGCGCCATCTTCTGGCGCTGTACCCAACTCATCCAGGGCCCTGATGCGGTGGCTCACTGGGTAATAAAGGGGTTAGGGCCAGCTTGGCCTCATCAGCTGGCCCTAAGCCCAAAATTCATGGGGTCACGCCAATATTAGACATGACCGCCATGAATTTCTAGTAAAGTATTTAAAAAAACACAACACCCAGAAAAAAGTCCTTTAATTGAAATAAACACACAATTCTTTATTGTTCTAAATTAAACCATACTTACCGTCACGCCCATTCCAGCTGAAGCCAACGATCTCCTGAAATAAAAGAAAAATAATAAAGCAACTACATCCTTACCTTTCCATGGTTCCCATGACAGCTTCAGCTCTGCTACATCGAGATGACAGGCTGGACCGCAGCAGAACGCCGCCATCCAGCCTGTCATCCCGCAGACACTGAGAAGCGTAGGCTTGCTTGCGCTCCACGGTGTCTCTCTGTGAGGGCATCCAGATGAGCCGAGTTAATGTCCAATGAACTCGGCTCACCTCATGCACGTCACTGACAGCGTGGGAAAATTCTCCTGCACTCAGCGCTTCAGCGTGGGAGAATTCTCACACTGAAGCGCTGAGTGCAGGAGAATTCTCCCACGCTGTCAGTGACGTGCAGGAGGTGAGCTGAGTTCATTGGACATGAGCTCACCTTATGCAAGTCATTGACAGCGTGGGAAAATTCTCCTGCACTCAGCGCTTCAGCGTGGGAGAATTCTCACGCTGAAGCGCTGAGTGCAGGAGAATTCTCCCACGCTGTCAGTGACGTGCAGGAGGTGAGCTGAGTTCATTGGACATGAACTCGTCTCATCTTTATGCCGTCACAGCCAGACACTGCAGAGCGCAAGCATGCCTGCTCTTCTCAGTGTCTGCGGGATGACAGGCTGGATGGCAGCGTTCTGCTGCAGTCCAGCCTGTCATCTCGATGTAGCAGAGCTGAAGCTGTCGTGGGAACCATGGAAAGGTAAGGATGATGTTGCTTTATTATTTTTCTTTTATTGCAGGAGATCGTTGGCTTCAGCTGGAATGGGCGTGATGGTAAGTATGGTTTAATTTAGAACAATAAAGGATTGTGTCTTTATTTTGTAACATACCTGGCGGCGTCCTTGCATAGTGGTCCATCTCCCACTGTGCAAGAGCGCGCACTTGATCTCCTGTCCAGAATGTCTCTCTGGCTTCCCTCCATGCTGTCTGTTTGTGTCTATTTCTGCTGCTTAAGGGCGGCGCCCGATCACTTCCTGCTTTTTGTACCTGCTGTGGGTCACACCTCTTGTGCGTCCTCAGCCTATTGCTGTCTGTCACCTGGTATATAGCTCAGCTGCGCCCATCTATCCCTGCCTGAGCATAGTGTTTCTTTCAGTGTGTGCTTGCACTCTGAAGGTGCCAGGTCCCGTTCTGTGTTCTCTTGTCTGCCTTTCCTGGAGGCTGTATTTCCAGGCCTGTCTGAACACGCTCCTAGCCTGTTCCTCCTGCCTTCTAGGGGCCGATTACCTAGACCTGTTCCTGTATCTTGTCTGACCTGTCTGAACACGCTCCTAGCCTGTTCCTCCTGCCTTCTAGGGGCCGATTACCTAGACCTGTTCCTGTATCTTGTCTGACCTGTCTGAACACGCTCCTAGCCTGTTCCTCCTGCCTTCTAGGGGCCGATTACCTAGACCTGTTCCTGTATCTTGTCTGACCTGTCTGAACACGCTCCTAGCCTGTTCCTCTCGCCTTCTAGGGGCTGATTACCTAGACCCGCTCCTGTATCTTGTCTGTCCTGTCTGAACACGCTCCTTGCCTGTTCGTCCTGCCTCTCTGGGGGCCGTATTCCCAGACCCGCTCCTGTATCCCGCTGCAGTGTCGGTCTCCTCCGTACACTCAGTTCCAGTCTGAACTCTCTCCTATCCTTTACCTGTTTTGCCTCTATGTCCGTTCCCTTCCTTTTTCTGCAGAGTCTGAACTCGTACCTAACTCCTGCTTGTTGTCTCTGTACTCCCGTTTGTGAGTTTGTGGTCCACTCGCTACTTCACTGCAAGTACCCTGTGGGTGTCTGGCTCTGCCTTTCCCTTCCTGTCTGTTCCGTGTGAACAGAGCCCTGTCCCCCCTACTCAGCCTAGCCTGCTCTGACTCCTTTGCTCACCGCTCCGGCGGTTCTAGCCTGCTCTGACTCCTTTGCTCCCCGCTCCGGCAGTTCTAGCCTGCTCTGACTCCTTTGCTCACCGCTCCGGCGGTTCTAGCCTGCTCTGTCTCCTTGCTCACTGCTCCGGCAGTCCTGTCCTGCCCTGCTTCTGCCCGCTGCTCCGGCAGTCCTGTCCTGCCCTGCTTCTGCCCGCTGCTCCGGCAGTCCTGTCCTGCCCTGCTTCTGCCCGCTGCTCCGGCAGTCCTGTCCTGCCCTGCTTCTGCCCGCTGCTCCGGCAGTCCTGTCCTGCCCTGCTTCTGCCCGCTGCTCCGGCAGTCCTGTCCTGCCCTGCTTCTGCCCGCTGCTCCGGCAGTCCTGTCCTGTCCTGCCCTGCTTCTGCCCGCTGCTCCGGCAGTCCTGTCCTGTCCTGCCCTGCTTCTGCCCGCTGCTCCGGCAGTCCTGTCCTGCCCTGCTTGTGCTCGCTGCTCCTGCAGCCCTGTCCTGCTCTGTTCTTGCCCACCGCTTCGGGCGTTCCCTCTCTGCTGTGGTTGTCTACCGCATCTGCGGTTCTGTGACCCAGTCTGTACTGGGTCTTAACCTTTCTGTGCTCCAGCCCGTCCTTTCGGCCAGTACCTCCCTGCCTGCATACTCGCCTGTATCCACCCATCTGCATACCTGCCGTGTTTGCTTATATCCACCAGTCTGTGCCAGCCTAACCTGCCTGTTCCTGAGTCCCAGTGTGTACTGGGTCCTATCCCGCCTGTGTTCCTACCTGCTAGTGCCTCCCTGTCTGCACTCTAGCTGTGCTTGCCTGTACCCCTCTACCTGTATTGTTCCTGAGTCCCAGTGTGTACTGGGTCCTATCCCGCCTGTGTTCCTGCCTGCTAGTGCCTCCCTGTCTGCACTCTAGCTGCGCTTGCCTTTACCCGCCTGCCTGCATACCAGTCGTGCCTGCCTATACCCTCCAGTCTGTGCGCCAGCCTAACCAGCCTGATCCAGTAATCCCTGTGTGGGTCAACCCCCGTGTCCGGAGTTTGACCTGGAGTAGCACCTGGTCCCTCTGCCCGGTTTCTCCCTGGTGCACTGGCGTCGTATGCCGTCGTGCCATCTTGGTCGGATCGGCCAGATACTTAGTCACGCCCCTCCAGGCACTCTCCGGTTCATGGTCCAGTGGAATCACTACAATCACACGCACACGCCGCTCAGCCCGGGCGTGTGCATAACAGCATGCTCAGGCCATGGTTCCCGTTGAGCCCCACGGCCTTCGCTCTCTGAGAAGTTTTCCAGCGAATACATGCATTAAAATAAATAAATAAATATTTTTTTTTTTCCTTTAGCTGAGTTCCAGGCGAATTACGCACCCGTCCAGATGGATCTATCTGCTCTCGTTCCCGCGGATCCGCTACGTTATTATGGGGATCCTAGACAAAGTCGTGCATTTGTGGAGCAATGCATGCTACACTTCAAGTTCTACCCTCTATGTTTTCCCACCGATCGGGTTAAGGTGGCATTCATTATGTCTTACCTGGCGGGTGATGCCTTGGAATGGATCAACCCCCTATATGAAACACAGGATCCGATCCTCCTGGACCTAATGGCCTTCCTGGTGGCCTTTCTAATGGTCTTCGATGATCCTAACCCGGAGGCTCCTGCTGAAGCTTCACTTCCCAATATCCCGGAGCAGCCCCAATGGGTAATGTGTGTGGGTAGCGCAATAGTCCTCCAGCCCAATGAGACCACTGCCCACCCAGAATCCTCACAGGGTGACTACGCTTTCCGGAATACTTCTCCCAACCTCAAGAGGCAGTCCAGACGTGCTAGACGTAGAGGCAAGCCGTCACGCCAGGGTATGTCCTCCCTGAGACCTCCTGACCCCAACCTTGAAGTCCCTACTGAAGCTTCATCTCCCTGTATCCCGGAGAAGCCCCAACGGGTAATGTGCGTGGGTAGTGCACCAGTTCTCCTGCCCGAAGAGACTTCTGCCCATCCAGACTCCACACAGGAGATCTTCCTGCACCCGGCATCAGATGCTTCACCCACTTTAACCGGTGTGCATGTCCAAGGATGCTCCAAAGCTGTGGTTACCTCAGAGTCTGTGCACCTCTACTACCTGGCGGAGGACCCCCTGTTGCCTCCTGAATCCTCCGGGATACCACTCGATGACAAATGGAGAGAGAATTCTCTACACCCGGTACTCGATACTTTGTCCGCTTCGTCCTGTGAGCCTGACAATGGGTACCCCAAAGTGGTAGTTACCCCCGAGTCTCTACACCCCTCCGACCAGGTGGAGGACCTCCAGTTGTCTCCTGAACCCTTCGGGGTGCTACCTGGTAGCGAAAGGACAGAGACTCTCCTATACTCTGTACCTGATACCTCGCTCGCTTCGTCCAGTGAGTCCAACCTAGTGTACTCCGAAGCAGAGGTTACTCCCGAGTCTCTACACCCCTCCGACCAGGCGGAGGACCTCCAGTTGTCTCCTGAACCCTTCGGGGTGCTACCTGGTAGCGAAAGGACAGAGACTCTCCTATACTCTGTACCTGATACCTCGCTCGCTTCGTCCAGTGAGTCCAACCTAGTGTACTCTGAAGCAGTGGTTACTCCCGAGTCTCTACTCTCCTCTGACCAGGCGGAGGACCTCCAGTTGTCTCCAGAACCCTTCGGGGTGCCACCTGGTGGTAAATGGACAGAGACTTTCCTATATCCTGGATCTGATACCTCGCTTGCTTCGTCCAGTGAGTCCGACCTAGTGTACTCTGAAGCAGAGGTTACCCGTGAGTCTCTACACCCCTCTGACCAGGCGGAGGACCGCCAGTTGTCTCCAGAACCCTTCGGGGTGCCACCTGGTGGAGAATGGACAGAGACTTTCCTATACTCGGTACCCGATACCTCGCCTGCTTCGTCCAGTGAGTCCGACCTAGTGTACTCTGAAGCAGATGTTTTCTCTGAGCCTCTGCACTCTTCTGACCCGGCGGAGGACCTCCAGTTGTTTCCTGAATCCTCCGGGGTACCACCAGAAAACAAAGAGACAGTGACTTTTCCTCATTATGTACCTGATAACCCGTCTATTTCTTCCTGTGAGCTTTACAAGATGTACCTCGAAGCAGAGATTACCCCCAAGTCTCTGTCCCCCTCCAACCCGGTGGAGGACTTCCAGTTGTCTCCTGTACCCTCTGGGGTGCCACCTGAAAATATGTGGAGAGAGACTTCCTTGTGTGCTGTTCCTGGTACTCCACCCGTTTCGTCTGTTGCTAAGGGTGGCTGGATGGGAGGTAGCATCCTAGCTACCCAGAGGAGACCAGTTTTTCCGGTGGACAGTGGAAGTGATCTCTTCGAAGTGAAGAATTGGCCCTCGAATTCCCTGCGGAAGATTCTGGCAGGCCTGAAGAAGAGGGGGCGTAAGGGGAGGGGGGTACTGTAACATACCTGGCGGTGTCCTTGCATAGTGGTCCATCTCCCACTGTGCAAGAGCGCGCACTTGATCTCCTGTCCAGAATGTCTCTCTGGCTTCCCTCCATGCTGTCTGTTTGTGTCTGTTTCTGCTGCTTAAGGGCGGCGCCCGATCACTTCCTGCTTTTTGTACCTGCTGTGGGTCACACCTCTTGTGCGTCCTCAGCCTATTGCTGTCTGTCACCTGGTATATAGCTCAGCTGCGCCCATCTATCCCTGCCTGAGCATAGTGTTTCTTTCAGTGTGTGCTTGCACTCTGAAGGTGCCAGGTCCCGTTCTGTGTTCTCTTGTCTGCCTTTCCTGGAGGCTGTATTTCCAGGCCTGTCTGAACACGCTCCTAGCCTGTTCCTCCTGCCTTCTAGGGGCCGATTACCTAGACCTGTTCCTGTATCTTGTCTGACCTGTCTGAACACGCTCCTAGCCTGTTCCTCCTGCCTTCTAGGGGCCGATTACCTAGACCTGTTCCTGTATCTTGTCTGACCTGTCTGAACACGCTCCTAGCCTGTTCCTCCTGCCTTCTAGGGGCCGATTACCTAGACCTGTTCCTGTATCTTGTCTGACCTGTCTGAACACGCTCCTAGCCTGTTCCTCTCGCCTTCTAGGGGCTGATTACCTAGACCCGCTCCTGTATCTTGTCTGTCCTGTCTGAACACGCTCCTTGCCTGTTCGTCCTGCCTCTCTGGGGGCCGTATTCCCAGACCCGCTCCTGTATCCCGCTGCAGTGTCGGTCTCCTCCGTACACTCAGTTCCAGTCTGAACTCTCTCCTATCCTTTACCTGTTTTGCCTCTATGTCCGTTCCCTTCCTTTTTCTGCAGAGTCTGAACTCGTACCTAACTCCTGCTTGTTGTCTCTGTACTCCCGTTTGTGAGTTTGTGGTCCACTCGCTACTTCACTGCAAGTACCCTGTGGGTGTCTGGCTCTGCCTTTCCCTTCCTGTCTGTTCCGTGTGAACAGAGCCCTGTCCCCCCTACTCAGCCTAGCCTGCTCTGACTCCTTTGCTCACCGCTCCGGCGGTTCTAGCCTGCTCTGACTCCTTTGCTCACCGCTCCGGCGGTTCTAGCCTGCTCTGACTCCTTTGCTCACCGCTCCGGCGGTTCTAGCCTGCTCTGTCTCCTTGCTCACTGCTCCGGCAGTCCTGTCCTGCCCTGCTTCTGCCCGCTGCTCCGGCAGTCCTGTCCTGCCCTGCTTCTGCCCGCTGCTCCGGCAGTCCTGTCCTGCCCTGCTTCTGCCCGCTGCTCCGGCAGTCCTGTCCTGCCCTGCTTCTGCCCGCTGCTCCGGCAGTCCTGTCCTGCCCTGCTTCTGCCCGCTGCTCCGGCAGTCCTGTCCTGCCCTGCTTCTGCCCGCTGCTCCGGCAGTCCTGTCCTGTCCTGCCCTGCTTCTGCCCGCTGCTCCGGCAGTCCTGTCCTGTCCTGCCCTGCTTCTGCCCGCTGCTCCAGCAGTCCTGTCCTGCCCTGCTTGTGCTCGCTGCTCCTGCAGCCCTGTCCTGCTCTGTTCTTGCCCACCGCTTCGGGCGTTCCCTCTCTGCTGTGGTTGTCTACCGCATCTGCGGTTCTGTGACCCAGTCTGTACTGGGTCTTAACCTTTCTGTGCTCCAGCCCGTCCTTTCGGCCAGTACCTCCCTGCCTGCATACTCGCCTGTATCCACCCATCTGCATACCTGCCGTGTTTGCTTATATCCACCAGTCTGTGCCAGCCTAACCTGCCTGTTCCTGAGTCCCAGTGTGTACTGGGTCCTATCCCGCCTGTGTTCCTACCTGCTAGTGCCTCCCTGTCTGCACTCTAGCTGTGCTTGCCTGTACCCCTCTACCTGTATTGTTCCTGAGTCCCAGTGTGTACTGGGTCCTATCCCGCCTGTGTTCCTGCCTGCTAGTGCCTCCCTGTCTGCACTCTAGCTGCGCTTGCCTTTACCCGCCTGCCTGCATACCAGTCGTGCCTGCCTATACCCTCCAGTCTGTGCGCCAGCCTAACCAGCCTGATCCAGTAATCCCTGTGTGGGTCAACCCCCGTGTCCGGAGTTTGACCTGGAGTAGCACCTGGTCCCTCTGCCCGGTTTCTCCCTGGTGCACTGGCGTCGTATGCCGTCGTGCCATCTTGGTCGGATCGGCCAGATACTTAGTCACGCCCCTCCAGGCACTCTCCGGTTCATGGTCCAGTGGAATCACTACAATCACACGCACACGCCGCTCAGCCCGGGCGTGTGCATAACATATTTCAATTAAAGGACTTTATTCTGGGTGTTTGTGTTTTCTTTTAACTTTGACTATGGGGTTAGTAATGGGGGTGTCTTATAGACGCCTCTCCATTACTAACCTGGGCTTGATGTCAGCTGGCATTATAAGCTGACATCAACCCCAGCCCTATTACCCCCTGCCACCGCTACAGGGCAGCGTGGAAGAGCGAGGCTAAGTGCCAGAATTGGCGCATCCTATGAATGCGCCATTTCTGGGGCGGCTGACGGCTGGTGTTTCTAGCCTGGGAGGGGGCCAATATTCATGGCTCCCTTCCTGGGCTATTAATATCAGCCCCCAGCTGTCTGCCTAGCCTTTGCTAGCTATTAAACTGGGGGGACCCCACGTCATTTTTTTGGGGGGGTCCCCCATTTTAATAGCTAGTAAAGGCTATGTATTCAGCTGGGGGCTCATATTAGTAGCCTGGGAAGCTCCGTGGGTATTACCCCCTTCCCAGGCTTCAAACATCTGCCCCAGCTGTCTGCTTAACCTCCGCTAGAGACTAAAATTAAGGGGAACCCCACGCCAATTTTTTTTAATAATAAATCCTTTATTTTAATACTAAATGACAAGTACAGTAACCAACACTATCACTGTACTTCATATATATGTGACTGACATGTTTCTATCTATCTAATCTATGTGTGAAGCTCTATTCTGTCTGTTATAAATTGTCGGGTACAGATGCTGAATTGCCGGCCGGCTTTTTTAATGAGACAGTGCATGAAAACACTATTATATTTTTTAATAAATCCTTTACACTAAATGACAAGTACAGTAAGCAACACTGTCACTGTACTTCATATATATGTGACTGACATGTTTCTATCTATCTAATCTATGTGTGAGGCTCTATTCCTTCTTGTCTAAATTGTCGGGTACCGGTGTATGCCGCTGCTGAATTGCCGGCCGGCTTTTTTAAAGAAAGCGTCTTCTGAGCAGTTTGTCAGCTTTTGGACACCTTTGAAGGTGTTTTCTATGTGTTTCTATGTGTTTTTGTTTGCCTGCCATTGGTTTTAACGGTGTTCGACGGTGTTCTAAGGTGTTCGACGAACAGTTCCTCGAACATCCCGGTGTTCGACGAACCGAACCGAACCCGAACACTACGGGGGTGGCTCAACACTACTGGTGATCACTGTATTAGCTTTACACTGTATACAGAGCTCCTGTGTATAATTTCACTGGTGATCAATGTATTACCTATACACTATACACTGTATACAAAGCTTCTGTGTATAATGTCACTGGGGATCCCTGTAATACCTGTACATTGACACTATATACAGGGCTCCTGTGTGTAATGTCTCTGGTGATCCTTGTATTACCCAAAACCTATATACAGAGATCTTGTGTATAATGTTACTGGTGATCCATGTATTACCTGTACACTATACACTATATACAGAGCTCCTGTATATAATGTCACTGATTATCACTGTATTACCTGTACGCTGACACTATATACAGAGCTCCTGTGTATAATGTCAATGGTGATTACAGCATTACCTTTTCACTATATACAGAGCTCTTGTGTATAATTTAACTGGTGATCACTGTATTACCTGTACACTGACACTATACAGTGTATACTATGTACAGAGCTCCTGTGTGTAATGACACTTATGGTATTATTAGTATTGTTTTTTTTATTAATGATTAGTATTGTAGTAATCAGTCACTATTTGGTGGTAATAGGTAATATGTGATCTGGTCATGGTGTGGCCGTATTTCTCTCTTGTATGTGGTATTATTGGGTCACTATGTGGTGATAATATGTGGTCTGGTCATGGTGTTGCGGTATTTTTTCCTTGTATGTGGCATTATTCGGTCACTATATGTGGTAATATGTGATCTGGTCATGGTGTGGTGGTATTTCTCTCTCGCATGTGGTATTATTCGGTCACTATGTGGTGGTAATATGTGGTTTGGTCATGGTGTAGCCATATTTGTTCCTGTATGTGGTATTATTCAGTCACTATATGATGGTAATATGTGGTTTGGTCATGGTGTGGCAGTATTTGTTCCTTGTATGTTGTATTATTCGGTCACTAAGTGGTGGTAATATGTTGTCCATCCATGGTGTTGTGGTATTTGTCCCTTGTATGTAGTATTATTGGTCTTTTAAAAAAATGTGTGTGACACATTCCCTTAAAGAAATATAAATCAAAATATACCTAAAAAGAGTATTGGATATTTTAAGAAATGTTTAATAGGTTAGAGTACAGTAGGGCTCTACCTTGTCAAGGTGGCTTAAAAAAATCTTGTGGCCAAAACAAAAGCTGTTGGCTATGTATGTGATATGGTGTTTGATGGGAAGTGTTAATGTGTGATTGGTGAGGACGTGATGCTGAAGTGGAGTTTTTCCAAGAGTGAACGGTGGAACTGTGGAAGGTTTGAGGGTTGGAGGCAGAGCTGGGGTGGAGGCGGAGCAAGTGTGGAGCCTGGGCAGAGTCTCAAGGGTGCCCAAAAATGTTGCCAGTATGGGGCCCTGAAATTCCTGGTGGCAGCCCTGGTGAGGTTGGAGAGGGAGGTTATGAATAGCATAGAACAGAGTCAGAGAGTGTGTGTGTGTCTAGATGTGCGAAGTTTCTAGGGGTGCATTAGTTGCTGGACATGGGTGGCAGGTGAGGAGGACAGGGATGAGAATGTGAGTAGATGGTGGTCATATAGGGGGAGAGGGGAGGTTGTGAGGTTAGATAGGGAGCAGAGTCGGTTTAAGATAAGGTCCAATGTATGTCTGTCTTTGTGGGTGGCTGAGGTGGACTAATGAGTAAGTCAAAAAGATGAGGAAACTGACAGGAGTTTGGAGGCTGCTGACTGGTGAGTGTCATTGGGGATGTTGAAGTCACCGATGATGATGGTGGGAATGTCAGCAGAGAGAAAGTGGAGAAGCCAGGTGGTAAATTGGTCATTAAAGGCAGTGACCGGGCCAGGAGGTTGGTATATGACAGCCACTTGTAGGTTGTAGAGAGAGCAGATGCGGACAGAGTGGACTTCAAAAGAAGGGAGGATAAGGGAGGGTAGAGGTGGGATTGGGTTAAAGATGCAGTTGGTAGAAAGGAGAAGACCCACTCCTCCACCAAGTCTGTTACCACGGGTGAGGAGTGTGGGTAAAGTGGAGCTCACTTAACCCACATAACACAGCGTAGCAGGAAAGGCAGTGTCGGAAGGTGTCAGCCATGTTTCGGTGAGGTCCAGGAAGGATAGATTACGAGAGGTAAAGAGGTCATGAGTCACATGGAGTTTATTGCAGACAGAGCAGTGGAGTTTATTGCAGACATATCCCTCTTACTGTCCACATCCTGGTATATATATGCTCTCCATCCTGGTATATACCATATTTTTCGGACCATAAAACGCACTTTTTTCGCCTCAAATTTGGGAAGAAAGTGGGGGGGTGCTTCTTATGATCCGAATGTACCAGGGGCTTGCGGTGGTGGTGGAGTGGGATGGTAGGAAGCAAGGCCCTCTGTTCCCTCCCCTAGGATCCCGGTGGCGGCGGCAGCAGAAGAAGTGAGATCCTGCGGGGCCGGTGTTTGACTGTAGACGGTGAGGCAGGGCGGCGGCCATCTTACTGAAACTGTGATCTACAGGAAAATGGCCGCCCAAGCCGGCACATGTGCAGATTGGGGGCACGGCAGCCACTTCTCTGAGGCCCACGGCTTCAGAAAGAGAGCCGCGGCCACCGGAAAAGCAGCACACACCACTCTTTCTCACTGCCTACAGCCAGACACCAGTCCCGCAGCATCTCACCTCTTTTGCTGCCACCACTGGGTTCCTAAGGGAGGAAATGGAGGGCCCTGCTTCCTACGATCCTGCTCTACCACCACCGCAACTCCCCACTGCTGGAGCACCCCGGGTCAACAGCATTCCTCCACTTCCGCCGGCTTCCTGAGGGACCCTGCCTCCTGTGACCCCAGCTCCACCGCCCCCAGGTAAGATATCTATTCAGACTATAAGACAGACCCCCATCTTATAAAAAATATTTTTTTTACCTATTTTCCACCTCAAAATTTGGGGTGCGTCTTATGGTCCAGTGCGTCTTATAGTCTGAAAAATATGGTATGTCCATCATCCTGGTATATATATATATATATATATATATATATATATATATATATATATATATATGCCCTCCATCCTGGTATTTATGTCCCTCATCCTGGCCCTATCCTGGTATATATATCTCCCATTCTGGTATATATGTCCCTTATTCTGGGCCCCATCCTGATACATACATACATACATACATACATACATACAAACATATACATATTGTGGTAGATCGCTCACTCATCTGCACACGGAGGTAGACACAGGAATGCTGTTGCTTTAAATTTCTCAATGGTTTATTAAGGCACAGCATAAACCACTGTCAAGTCCATCAAAACAAACAGGCCTTTCTTGGCATAAAGGGGTAAACAAAAGAAAAATAGATAGCACAATACAGAGGCCTGTGGGGATCCACCCGCACAGGGTTAGCACATCAGACATGGTTCAGGAAAAAAATACAAGCTCCTCTCTCTGGAGCCAGCTTCTCCAGACACTGAACTCTGAATACCTCAGCAGGCCATCTATTTAGACCCCAGATCCCAAACTTGGGTGGAGATATAGTGAGCGACCTCCCACCTGCTCTATGGTCATTCACAAAAATCCAGCAGTTAAAATGGCTGATTTACCCCTAGACACCTCATGTGCTGGAGCAAAACATCTGGGTTTCAAATCACTGAAGCTAATAGCCTCAGTGAAACATACCTCCGCCCCAGCACTTTGACAGTGATTTTGTTACATATCTACCCCCCTCTGCCCAAAGCCAGGGGTTTTGGCACCTTCACTCACTAAACAGGGAAATCTGAACAGGGCATCTGTGTTACCATGTAGCTTTCCTGGACTATGCTCCACATTATTATTATTTATTATTATAACACCATTTATTCCATGGCCCTTTACATGTGAAAAAGGGGGTATACATAGCAAAAGCAATTACAATAATCTTGAACAAAAATGCGGTGGTGACTAGTACTGGAGGAGAGAGGACCCTGCCGCGAGGGCTCACAATCTACAAGGGATGGGTGAGGATACAGTAGGTGAGGATAGAGATGGTCGTGCAGCGGTATGGTGGAGTGAGGGTTACTGCATGTTGTATGCTTGTTGGAAAAGGTGGGTCTTCAAGTTCCTTTTGAAGGTTTCTACGGTAGGCAAGAGTCTGATATGTTGGGGTAGAGAGTTCTAGAGTAGGGGGGATGCACGGGAGAAATCTTGTGTTATGGATCTGGGTGGTGGAACCTCTGTGCTGTGATGCAAGGAGGGACCAGAGGGGTGTAACTAAGTGCCTACCCGGACCGACCCTGGCCACACGGCGGCTTAGTCGACTCCATGAACCAAGGAGGGACCGGCAAGGTGAACCAGGTGCCACTCTGGGACCGACCTTGTGTGAGAGTAGGTGACTCCCATGGGACTGATGGCTAAAGTTGACAGGCACAGAAGATAAGCACGGCTGGTAGAGAGGCAGGTGATGTGGGTAGGCAAGGAGGTGGGCATGGCAGGTAGACAGGCTGGCCGGCACGGCTGATAGACAGGCTGGCCGGCACGGTGGATAGACAGGCTGGTCGGCACGGCTGATAGACAGGCTGGCGGGCACTGAAACCTGATTGCTGAGGAGAGTGTTAGCACACAAACAACAACCTTGCACAGGCACCCCCATTTTGGAGGAGGTGCTTTATATAGGAGCAGTCCTCCGGCCATTGGCCGGGGACTCTTTAGGACGGCGCCCGTGGCCCCTTTAAGAGGGAGGGAGCACACGCACGCGTGCCCTAAGTACAGTGCCTGGGGAACTGTGCGTGGTGCGTGCACCCCAGGCAGATGCAGCAGGGGAGCTGGAGGATGCCGGACCGGGACCGCAGCGGTGGGGGATCGGCGACTCTGCCCAGCAGGAGGCAGAGACGCCGACGCTACATCTTGTATGCGATTGTGGGAAGAGGAGATAAGAGGGGAGTAGAGAAGGAGATCTTGTGAGGATGGGAGGTTGCGTGCAGGTAAGTACTGGGAGACTAGGTCACAGATATATGGAGGAGACAGGTTGTGGATGGCTTTGTATGCCATGGTTAAGGTTTTGAATTGGAGTCTCTGGGCAATGGGAAGCCAGTGAAGGAATTGACAGAGAAGAAAGGCCAGGTAATTTCAAAGGGACAGGTGGATTAGTCGGCCAGCAGAGTTTAGGATAGATTGAACGTGTGCGACAGTGTTAGAAGGGAGGCTACAGAGCAGGAGGTTGCATTAGCCAAGGCGGGAGATGATAAAGGCATGCCCTAGTGTTTTTGCAAATTTGTGGTTGAGGAATGTGCAGATCCGAGAGATATTTTTGAGCTGGAGTCAACAGGAATTGGAAAGGGCTTGGCTATGTGGTTTGAAGGAAAGGTTAAGAGTTCAGGGTTACCCTGAGGCATCGAGCTTACGGGACTGGGGAGAGTGGACAGCCATTGACTTTGATAGATAGGTCAAATCGGGGGTTGAGTGAGATGGTGGAAAGATGATGAATTCTGTTTTATACATGTTAAGTTTTAGAAATCTAGCAGAGAAGAAAGATGAAATAGCAGACAGACATTGTGGGATTCTGGTTAGTAAGGATGTGATATCAGGTCCAGAGAGGTAGATCTGTGTTTCATCAGCATAGAGGTGATACGGAAAGCCGTGAGACTCTATGAGCTGTCCTAGGCCGCAGATGTAAATGGAGAAGAGCAGAGGTCCTAGAACTGAACTTTGGGGGACACCAACAGATAGAGGGCGAGATGAGGCGGTGCTGTGTGAGTGGGAGACACTGAATGTCATGTCTGTTAGGTATGAGGAGATACAGTATAGGGCCAAGTCTGTGATGCTGAGAGATGAGAGAGTCTATAGTAAGAGGGAATGTTCCCAGTTGAGTACCGCCAATGGCGGCAGGCTACACCACTGCTATGGGGCCCGTGAACCAGAAGGGCCCCAAGCAGCGTGGGAACCAGGAGGATTGGTGAGTATTGGGGGGGAGGGAGGGTGCGGTGGAGGAGCGGGTTGCGGAGGTGGAGGAGCGGGCACATGTGGTAGCCGCTGCTGCAGCTATAGTGTGTGCCCGCTGCTAAAGGGACATGAATATTCCCTCTTCTCCACTCCCATGGGTGTGGAGAAGAGGGAATATTAATTCTGTTTAGCAGTGGGCACCGAGCAGCGCTGAGCCGCGGCTCCTGCTGACAGTGCCCTCTACTAAAGAGAATGCATATTCAGTCTATTCCACGCCCATAGTCCCGGCGTGGAGAGGAGTGAATATGCTGGCAGCAGCAGCAGCTCATCCAGGCGTCTGCTCAGATGCCGACATGAGCTGCAGGAGACAGGACACAGCAGCGCTGGAGCAGAGGTGAGGAAAGAAGGTGAGTATAAGTGTTTATTATTTTATGTGTGCAGTGATTGGGGCCATACATACTAGGATTGAGGGATGAGGAGGCCACACCTACTGGGATTGGGGGATGAGGAAGCCACACATGTTAGGATTGGGGGATGAGGAGGCCACACATGCTAGGATTGGGGGATGAGGAGGCCACACATGCTAGGATTGGGGGATGAGGAGGCCACACATGCTAGGATTGGGGGATGAGGAGGCCACACATACCAGGATTGGGGGGATGAGGAGGCCACACATACCGGGATTGGGGGGATGAGGAGGCCACACTTACCAGGATTGGGGGATGAGGAGGCCACACATACCAGGATTGGGGAATTGAGGAGGCCACGAATACCAGGATTGGGGAATTGAGGAGGCCACACATATCAGGATTGGGGAACTGAAGAGGCCACACATACCAGGATTTGGGAAATGGGGAGGCCACACATACCAGCATTGAGGGATTGGGGAGGGCACACATACCAGGATTGGGCGATTGGGGAGGCCACATATACCAGGATTGGGCAATTGGGGGGGGCTACACATACCAGGATTGGGCAATTGGGGAGGCCACACATACCAGGATTGGGCGATTGGGAAGGCCACACATACCAGGATTGGGCGATTGGGAAGGCCACACATACCAGGATTGGGCGATTGGGGGGGCCACACATACCAGGATTGGGCAATCGGGGAGGCCACACATACCAGGATTGGGCGATTGGGGAGGCCACACATACCAGGATTGGGCGATTGGGGTGGCCACACAAAGCTGGATTGGGGGATTGGGGAGGCCACACATACCAGGATTGGGGAGGCCACACATACCAGGATTGGGCGATTGGGGAGGCCACACATACTAGAATTGCGCGATTGGGGAGGCCACACATACCAGGATTGGGGGATTAGGGAGGCCGCACATACCATGATTGGGGAGGCCACACATACCAGGATTGGGGGATTAGGGAGGCCACATATACCATGATTGGGGAGGCCACATATACCAGGATTGGGGGATTGGGGAGGCCACACATACCAGGATTTGGGGATTGGGGAGGCCACACATACCAGGATTGGGGGATTGGGGAGGCCACACATACCGGGATTGGGGGATGAGGGGTGCCATACATACCAGGATGGGGAAATTTGCCAGTAGTTGCTGCATTTCCCACCCTAGGCTTATACTCGAGTCAATACTTTTTCCCAGTTTTTAGTGGTAAAATTAGGGGCCTCGGCTTGTACTCGGGTCTGCTTATTTAAAATATATACGGTATTTTAAAATCAGTGAGTACGTGGTGCCCATAAATACTGCAGGACTGTGGGGTGCATTATACTATATGGGGGCTCATTTTACCCTATGGGGTTTGTAATATACTGTATGGAGGACTATGGGGAGTGCATTATATTCTATGGAGGACCATGGGAATTTCATACTATATGAAGGATTATGGGGGGCGCATTATACTATATGGAGGATTATGGGGGGTGCATTATACTATGTGGAGGATTATCGGTGGTGTATTATACTATTTGGAAGGCTTTGAGGAGCCATTACAATATTTTGAGGGTTATGTGGGGGGGGGCATTATACTGTATGAAAGCTATTATACAGTGTGAAGGGTTATGTGGGGCTTTTATACTGTTTTGAGGGCTAGTGCGGGCCATTATACTGTATGTAGACACATTATAGTGTATGGAGGGCTGTGTGGGGGTCACAGTTGGGGGATCATACTGTGTTGGGGTCACCATACTTTGCCTTGGGAGTTGAAGTGGGGTACAATAGGGTCATTATACTGTGCATGTGGAGGCTAATGTGGAGTAATGCACCATGGGGGTATCATACTGTGTTTGGGGGGTACTTTTGTTGAAATCACACTTTATGGGGCATTGAAAGAGGAATCTAGGACTTCAGCAGGAGGAAAATTACTGAGAAAAGGATGGAAAGTTGTGAGATCTGCTCTTCTGTGACTCAGGCAAATATGTATTTATTTTTTGTGGGGGGGGGGGCAATTAGAGCTTCTGCTATGGGGCCCCATGATTTCTATGTACGCCCCTGAATGGTCCACTGTGTTGAAGGCAGATGACTGGTCCAGGAGGAGGAGGATAGAGTAGTGCCGCTTGGATTTGGCGGTTAGTAAGTCAGTCGGAAGCCTGATTGTAAGTGGTCAAAGAGAGAGCTGGAGGAAAAGTGGGAGGACAGTTCAAAATGGAAGTGTTGTTCCAGCAGTTTTGACGCATAGGGGAGAAGTGATGTGGGGCGATAGCTAGTCAGAGAGGAAGGGTCAAGGGAGGGTTTTTTGAGGATAGGTGTGATCGAGGCATGTTTGAAGCATGAGTGGAAGACACCAGTTGTTAGTGACAGGTTGAAGAGGTGGGTTAGGGTTGGAATGAAGACTGTGGTAAGATTAGGGATGAGGTGGGACAAGAGTGGGTCAAGTTCACAGGTGGTGAGGTGTGATTTGGAGAGTAAAGAGGATAGTTGACCATCCGTAATGGTGGAGAAGCTGGTTTTTGAGGAGTAGGGTTGAGTAGATATGAGGAGGGGCTGTGGGGACTTTACGCAAAAGCTTTGTCTGATGGTGTCAATTTTCTGTTTGATGAATGAGGCAAAGACTTCGGCTGAGATGAGAGGAGAGGACGGAGGCGTTGGGACTGCTTGAATGCGATGAAGTGTTCATTGGAGTGGGACCTTTTCTATCTCCGCTCAGCAACTCTAGAAGCCTGCCTCAGTTCTTTAGTCAGGTTGGTGTGCCAGGGTTGCCTTTTGATTGTGTGAGCTTTGGTGTGTGTGAGGGGGGGCAACCAAATTAAGAGCGGCAGCTGTTGTGGTGTTATATTAAGTGGCAGCAACATCTGCATCGTGTAAGGAACTAATGTCTGAAAGAGGGAGAAGGGATGAAGAGAGTGAGTGTAGGTTAAGGTGTTTAATATTTCTGTGAGGGTGTGCAAGTTTGTTGAGTGGGGATTGTGGACCTGTAGTGCAGAGGGTAGAGAATGTAAGTAGGTTGTGGTCAGAAAGAGGCAGAGGAAATGTGAGAGAGGTTAGATAGGGACCATAGGTGTCTGAAGATGAGGTCCAGTATGTGGCTATTTTTGTGAGTGGCTGTCTGTGTTTGGAGACTCAGGCTTGAATATTGAGGAACAGTTCTGAGGAGGAGGTGAGATGGATGGGGAGATGAAGAGTTCATTACAAGGTGTAGAGATTAGGGGGGTTAGTAGGAAGTGGAGGATTATAGGGGAGAGAGTGAAAACAAACAGAAACATTGTTTACTTTGCCTGGGTAATGAGTTTCCTTCAGTTCCCTTCAGGTTCAATTCATGTCTAATTCAGTTCAACACACTTGTCTGATACACACTTGGTGAAAATTAAAGTCCTGGAGCGCTAGAAACCACTTAGTCACCCGGGCATTCTTCCCCTCCCTTTCCCTCATTCATTGCAGAAGTGCATGATCTGATACTAGTCTGAACTTTTGGCCTAACAGATAATAACTTAGTGTGTCAATTGCCCATTTGATGGACAATCACTTTTTCTCTACAATGGTTTCACAGGAGGAGAGGTTCTCAGGAATAGGACTGGATGTTCATCCCCACTTATTTCTTGGGACAACACAGCAACCAAACCGACCTCGGAGTTGTCCGTCTGAACCACAAACTCCTTAGTGAAGTAAGGCGCGACCAAGACTGGCTGTTTACATAGAGCGAGCTTCAACTCCTGGAATGCCATCTCCGCTTCAGAGGACCATTTGACCATTGATGTCTTCGTGCCCTTAAGAAGATCAGTTAAGGGGGCAGCTATCATGGCAAAATTCAGGATAAATCACTGATAGTATCCCACAATTTCCCGAAACGCCCAAACTCGCTTCTTGGAGTTTGGTTGCTGCCAATTTTAGATAGCTTCCACCTTATTTACTTGCGGCTTTATTTCGCCCCTTCCGATGAGGTAGTCCAAGTATTTTGCCTCTTTTTTCCCCATGGTGCACTTCTTTGGGTTTATAGTAATCCCTGCCTTCCTTAGCGCATCAAGTACTGCCTGGACCTTCTGTAAATGACTTCCCCAATCTTGGCTGAATATCACAATGTCATCCAGGTAAGCTGCAGCATACTTTTTGTGAGAGGCTAGGATCCAGTCCATGGCCCTCTGGAAGGCAGCTAGGGCACCCTGCAGACTGAATGGCATCCTGGTTTACTGAAAGCACCCGTCAGGAGTAGGTAAGGCCAATTTCTCCTTGGCACTTGGGGACAGGAGAATTTGCCAGTACCCTTTCATTAAGTCCAGGGTGGTGATATATCTGACTGACCCAGCCTCTCAATGAGCTCATCGACCCGGGGCATCCGATATGCTTCAAACTTTGACACCTCATTCAGCTTCCTGTAGTCTTCACAGAAATGCCATTCTCCATCCAGGTTCGGCACAAGGACAATGGGGCTCGACCAGCCGCTTTTTGAATCCTTGATGACACCGAGACTCAACATTTTCCTCACCTCCTTAGAGATCACCTTGCGGTGGCCTTTGGAAATCCAATATGGCTTTTGGTTCACCCCCACATGCGAATCCGTCAATATTTCATGCTTGACCACCTGCGTACAACCTTGCTAGGTCCAAAAACAGGTCCCAGTTCCGCTGAAGCAGCTTTTGGCACTGTTGCTTCTGGGCTGATGACAGTGTCTCTGTCACTGTGACATCCTCGACTCGGGCTTCAGGATGGGCCCCCAGGCATATAGTTTACATTGGTTCTTTGTCTCACTAAGGTTTGAGCAGGTTAATGTGGTATACCTGATGTCGCTTTCTTCTCCCTGGTTGGTGGACCTTGTAGTTGATGTCACTCAACTTTTTTGACAACCTAATATGGCCCTTGCTACTTAGCCAGGAATTTACTCTCCACCGTTGGGGTCAACACTAGAGATGAGCGTTGTTCGACTCGAACTGTTCGCCAATCTCAAATTCGAGCTGTTTTGGGCGGTGTTCGAGCCGTTCGGCGAACACGAACGATTTGAAAAAAATTCGGCTGTTCGAGGTTATGTTCGATAACTGTTCGTGCACCAAAATCATAACTGGATTTTTTCTCAGTAATGATGAAAATTAATGTTAATACGCAGTTTGAGTGTACAGCGGGGCGGGGGGAGGGGCAGGGGATGGATCTCTGCAGGAATAATGAAGATCTCCATTTTTTTTTTCTCTTTATCGCATTTACAGTGGGGAGGTGCAATCTGTCAGCCTATCAGCAGCACACACACGGAGCGAAGTGCTTTTTTTTCACACAAGCAAGGGCATGTGTCATTGGCAGTGTATGTCACATGTCCTTGCCCTATAAGACCCAGCCATTTTCCCCGTCGCCACCATTTTCTCACTGCTGCAGCTGCATGTTAGACGGCACCGCTGTTGCTGTGTACGCTATTCCTTGTTAATTTCAAGCCAATTTTCGCACAAATCTACAGATAGCTTGGGAGTAGGGAATAGTTGTGATTGCAGTCCTTTAAGGACTAGGTTACAGCATTTCCTACGACTTTTATCAGGCAGGTCTGTGCTCTTAAAGAGATAGGCTGTGGGAGTAAAGACTAATTGTAATTGCAGTCCTTTTCAGGACTAAGTTACATCAGTTCCTATCAGTTTTTGCCAGGCAGGTCTGTGCCAGTGCTGTGCAAGTTTTTTTCACAGCATTTGGCTAAGTCTAGCAAAGCTAATCCTTTTTGGCCTATTGCAGAGTGTGTTAGTCAGTGGAGTAGCCTATCTGTGTTGCAAGCTACACCACCTGTGTATAGAATACCAATTTTTTTACTGCACCTAGTGAAGTAAAACCTTTTGGGCATAGCATCATTCTATTAGTCCATCTATACTGACCTCCATAAGGTTGCAAATTGAATATAATTTTTTTCTGCATCTAGCTCTGAAAAAATATTTGGCCTTCTAGCTGTGTGTGGGACTTGTTCTATTAGTCCATCTATACTGACCTCCATCAGGTTGCAAACTGAATATAATTTTTTTCTGCATCTACCTCTGAAAAAATATTTGGGCTTCTAGATGTGTGTGGGACTTGTTCTATTAGTCCATCTATACTGACCTCCATCAGGTTGCAAATTGAATATAATTTTTTTCTGCATCTAGCTCTGAAAAAATATTTGACCGTCTAGCAGTGTGTGGGACTTGTTCTATTAGTCCATCTATACTGACCTCCATCAGGTTGCAAATTCAAAATAATTTTTTGTCTGCATCTAGCTCTGAAAAAATATTTGGCCTTCTAGCAATGTGTAGGACTTGTTCTATTAGTCCATCTATACTGACCTCCATCAGGTTGCAAATTCAAAATAATTTTTATCTGCATCTAGCTCTGAAAAAATATTTGGCCTTCTAGCAGTGTGTGGGACTTGTTCTATTAGTCCATCTATACTGACCTCCATCAGGTTGCAAATTCAAAATAATTTTTTGTCTGCATCTAGCTCTGAAAAAATATTTGGCCTTCTAGCAGTGTGTGGGACTTGTTCTATTAGTCCATCTATACTGACCTCCATCAGGTTGCAAACTGAATATAATTTTTTTCTGCATCTACCTCTGAAAAAATATTTGGCCTTCTAGCTGTGTGTGGGACTTGTTCTATTAGTCCATCTATACTGACCTCCATCAGGTTGCAAACTGAATATAATTTTTTTCTGCATCTACCTCTGAAAAAATATTTGGGCTTCTAGCTGTGTGTGGGACTTGTTCTATTAGTCCATCTATACTGACCTCCATCACATTGCAAATTAAAAATAATTTTTATCTGCATCTAGCTCTGAAAAAATATTTGGCCTTCTAGCTGTGTGTGGGACTTGTTCTATTAGTCCATCTATACTGACCTCCATCAGGTTGCAAACTAAATATAATTTTTTTCTGCATCTACCTCTGAAAAAATATTTGGGCTTCTAGCTGTGTGTGGGACTTGTTCTATTAGTCCATCTATACTGACCTCCATCAGGTTGCAAATTGAATATAATATTTTTCTGCATCTAGCTCTGAAAAAATATTTGGCCTTCTAGCAGTGTGTGGGACTTGTTCTATTAGTCCATCTATACTGACCTCCATCAGGTTGCAAACTGAATATAATTTTTTTCTGCATCTACCTCTGAAAAAATATTTGGGCTTCTAGCTGTGTGTGGCACTTGTTCTATTAGTCCATCTATACTGACCTCCATCAGGTTGCAAGTTAAAAATAATTTTTATCTGCATCTAGCTCTGAAAAAATATTTGGCCTTCTAGCAGTGTGTGGGACTTGTTCTATTAGTCCATCTATACTGACCTCCATCAGGTTGCAAACTGAATATAATTTTTTTCTGCATCTACCTCTGAAAAAATATTTGGGCTTCTAGCTGTGTGTGGGACTTGTTCTATTAGTCCATCTATACTGACCTCCATCAGGTTGCAAATTGAATATAATATTTTTCTGCATCTAGCTCTGAAAAAATATTTGGCCTTCTAGCAGTGTGTGGGACTTGTTCTATTAGTCCATCTATACTGACCTCCATCAGGTTGCAAACTGAATATAATTTTTTTCTGCATCTACCTCTGAAAAAATATTTGGGCTTCTAGCTGTGTGTGGGACTTGTTCTATTAGTCCATCTATACTGACCTCCATCAGGTTGCAAATTGAATATAATATTTTTTTGCATCTAGCTCTGAAAAAATATTTGGCCTTCTAGCAGTGTGTGGGACTTGTTCTATTAGTCCATCTATACTGACCTCCATCAGGTTGCAAACTGAATATAATTTTTTTCTGCATCTACCTCTGAAAAAATATTTGGGCTTCTAGCTGTGTGTGGGACTTGTTCTATTAGTCCATCTATACTGACCTCCATCAGGTTGCAAATTGAATATAATTTTTTTCTGCATCTAGCTCTGAAAAAATATTTGGTCTTCTAGCAGTGTGTGGGACTTGTTCTATTAGTCCATCTATACTGACCTCCATAAGGTTGCAAATTAAAAATAATTTTTATCTGCATCTAGCTCTGAAAAAATATTTGGCCTTCTAGCAGTGTGTGGGACTTGTTCTATTAGTCCATCTATACTGACCTCCATCAGGTTGCAAATTAAAAATAATTTTTATCTGCATCTACCTCTGAAAAAATATTTGGGCTTCTAGCTGTGTGTGGGACTTGTTCTATTAGTCCATCTATACTGACCTCCATCAGGTTGCAAATTAAAAATAATTTTTATCTGCATGTAGCTCTGAAAATATATTTGGCCTTCTAGCAGTGTGTGGGACTTGTTCTATTAGTCCATCTATACTGACCTCCATCAGGTTGCAAACTGAATATAATTTTTTTCTGCATCTACCTCTGAAAAAATATTTGGCCTTCTAGCAGTGTGTGGGACTCATTGTATTAGGGCATCTATACCAAGCTTCACCAGCTTTTAAATTAATAATCATTTTTAGCTGCATCTAGCCCTGAAAATAATTTTTCTTCCCAATAGTGGTAGCAATAAAAATATGGGGCGCGCTCCTGGCTTACAAAAATATACGCTTCATAACAAAAAACACCAGCCTAGCGCACTGCATTAATAAGATGGCATCATCGTCTCTCCCAGTGCTAGGCCTACTACACAGGCTAGCATTCCTGTGCCTAAAACACAATATATGGGTCCGCGCTAGCCACTATGCTGAGGGGTCTAAAGCTGCTGCTAACGCTTTATAACAATTCAATTGGCAGATTTTCACAGAGCTCTTCCACAACGCCCACCCATCGGGCAACAGTTGCCCACCTTCCCTATGGGATCTAGTGGCGAATAATTGATGCCATTAATCAGATCGTCAGTTGCCCCGTCGACGTGGCAAGCATACGGTAAGGCATGGGAAGAGTGGACACGACTAGTAGCAGGCAGACGGGTTGACCATTGTGAACAAGCCAGATCACAAGTCACCATAGAATTTCTCCACCAGCTAACGATGAGGGGCATATCAGGGGCATCAGCGCAGCGGTGTCTGACCGGAGTAGCATTTCACTTCCAACTACTGAATTGGGGAGACGTGACAAAGATTCATCATCAGACAATCCATAAAAGGGTGGAAAAGGGGTCAGCCAAGTCAGGAGTGTAGACGTCCCGTCCCGTGTCACTAAAACTGATTTCTCACATCATATCCCTAACACCATTAACATGACACTCACAATTTGAAGCAACACTACTGTCTACTGCATTTGTGATCGCCTTCTTCGGGGCGCTATGCATAAGCGAATTAGTCCCTCAATCCAAAATTACCACCAGTGGAGGCTTATTACACCAGGACGTAGTCATAGCCAATAATGCAATACGTCTACGCATACACAAATCGAAAACGGTTCCAGCGGACAGGGGCACTTGGGTACTTCTGCAACCCACAAACGGTACACTGAGTCGAGTAACAATAGTAAAAACATATCTAACCATCAGATCACAAAGTAATTTCTTCCTATCACACATTGATGGAACGCCATTATCAAGATACCAGTTCCAAGCTATATTTAATAAATGCATAACATCGGCAGGGAACCACCCCAAAGATTACGGGACACACTCATTCTGCATAGGCGCGGCCACGGAAGCAGCAAGAGCAGGACTGTCAGAAACGGAAGTTCAGAGGATAGGGAGATGGCGATCCACGTGTTTGGCAAGATACATAAGACCGGACTTGTTATCCTAACGTGGTTTGTTTCTTATACAGGTGACGCTAAGCCAACAGTGTGGGTGATAGGCCACTCGTATATATATTGGGCAGAAAAAAGGGCGAAAGTCCACCCAGGCGGGAGGAAATTAGAGTTTCATAACACATATTTCAACTGGAGAGGTATTAGAGGCCTGCCATGGCCACAGGTACTAATGGAGGTAATCAAGGTAGGGAGAGAGGCAAGATGTCCGGTCATCTTAGTTATACAGGCCGGGGGAAACAACCTAGGTCATCACAAGAGCGCATAACTAATGGCAATAATGAAACTAGACACTGAGCGCTTCAGAGAATTTTTCACAAAACTAGCTATAGTATGGTCAGAGATTGTGCCGATAGCGGTATGGCAAGGTGCGCGAGACATCACGGCCATCGAACGGACAAGGCGGGTAATAAATATTCGGATGGCAAAATTTAGAAGAGACAGAGGCGGTGTAGTGGTACGACACCGACAACTGGAAGGAGATAAAGCAGGCCTCATACGGCCTGACGGTTTTCACTTAATGGATATTGGACTGGACATATTCCTGTCAGGACTCCAGGACGGAGTGGAACAAGCGTTAAGAGTGATGGGTGGGGATCAGAGTCCTGCATACGAGTACGCAGGATCCTCCGTGGCCTGGAAATAGAAAGGACATGTTGGAGAGTTACACTTGTTGACCAAGTTGCCGGAGTGGAGACCCAGGGCATGCTGCAACAAGCTGAATTATTTTAGAAATAAAATGCCTTTCTAATGGAATGAGTATAAAGAGTTAATAAAGCTGTGACCGATCCTCACCCATCCAGTTGTAAGAGTTACATTATTGTATTGTCAAGGAAAGGGGGGCGGTAGGGGGGCTGAGCGTCTGGGTTTGGTTGGGGGTCCCCACAGTCTGCCTATGCTAGATGCATTTAAAAATTCTTATTAGATACACAGGCGGTGCAGCTTGCTTCGCAGCTGGGCTACTGCGCCCAAAGTATTGCCTAGGCTAGATGCAGTTAAAAATTCTACGCTGACTAGCAGACACTGAAGTTTTGGAGCAGACCTCTGAGTAAACAACTCTTCAGACTCAACCATCTGTGTTACCCCAAGCCATAGTGTATGTAGTTTCTTACAGTTAAAAGGGGGGGGGAGCGACCAAACCCACCTGGAATTGACGATGCCAACGTCACGTAAGACACAGCAAGGGGACTCCAAAAAGAGTCTCCATTTTTTCCCAAAATTGTGGCACAGACTCCACTTAACCCTAGAACGCATACCTGGGGCCTCGCAGTCCCGCCCTGTTAATTGTTTTCTATTTTCTGCAAGATTACTTTAGTTAGAATTTTGAAACTCTAGGTATTCTTCATGTATATAGTTGTTTGTCATTTGAGTTTGAGTTATTCCATGTTATTTGCACACGGGCCTAAAAGGCCCCAGGTATATGAAAGTGTAGATTTTTGTGGTCATGCGTTCTAGGGTTAAGTGGCATCAATTGCCCCACAGTTGCTTAAAACGGTTGGTGAGGTGATATTACCAAATCCTCAAGCTTTTAGTCTCCCAAGGATAACACAGGGTTAGAAAAGTCCTTGCGAATCCATGATTTGTTCATCTTTATGAACGTGAGTCTGTCTACATTCTCAGTGGACAGCCGCGTGCGCTTATCTGTCAGCACACCATCAGCAGCGCTGAACACACGTTCAGAGAGAACACTGGCTGCAGGGCATGACAAGATCTCCAAGGCGTGAGTGGCGAGCTCCGGCCATTTTTCCAGATTGGAATACCAAAATGAGCAAGGGTCCAGTGACACAGTCATGGCTTCGATCTTCACTTGGAGATACTCCTGCACCATCCTCTCTAGGCACTGACTATGTGTCAGACTTCTTGTCTCCTGTGGCCTTGCAAAGGATGGTCTAAAAATATGGTGAAACGATTCCACAAAATTGCTGTTACCAGCAGATACTGTGTTACTGTTACGGTTTGAGTGATGAAGACTCGACAGTCCCACGGTTGGCAAGTTAGAACTGTGAGATTCACTTCGTGCACCACTGGTGTTTTGTGGAAAAGCACATGTAAGATTCTGCAACAGCGTCTGCAGATACTCCTGCATGCGTCAATCCCTTTTTATGGCAGGAATTATTTCGGCAAATTTACTTTTGTACCGGGGATCTAAGAGTGTGGCAACCCAGTAGTCGGGATTACTTCGAATTCTGCAATCTGAGGGTCATGTTGCAGGTAGTGCAGCAAGAAGGCACTCATGTGTCTTGCGCATCCAGGAGGACCAAGTCCTTGTTGTGTTGGTAGCGAGGTAAGAATCATGCTTCCTTCCTCTGCTCTCTCCCCCCAACCTCGCACAACAGAAATGTGATCAAGGTCTCCCTCATCTGATGAGTCTTCCATGCCCATCGCCAGTTCATCCTCCACTTCTTCCTCGGCTCCTGCACCTTCCTCAACAGTTTGGCTGCTACCATGCACCCTGGTTAATCCCTCTCCCCCACCCTCCCATGCCTGCCTCCTTGGTGCTGCCAACCGTCTGGACCTTGGAGATGTTATCCCTTCCGCATTCGACTCCTCCTCTACTTCCTCCACCTCCTCTTGTCCCACCACCTGACTCTGAATTCTGTTTAATGTGTGCTCCAGCATGTAAATCACCGGAATAGTCATGCGGATAATGGCATCGTCGTCAGCACTAAACATCTTCGTCGCCATTTCAAAACTGTGCAGAAGGGTGTGTGGCGCCCCTGAGGGTTCAGTCGCCACAGAGTTACTGCATCTCACCCAGAGGTGTGGTATCTCACCCTCAGGTAAGGAAGGCGTATGGCTCGGGACCCTAACACCTGCATCCAACACATACCCGCAGTGGGGGTAGGGCGAGATTGCTCCTAAGGGAGAGCACAGTCCCAGGTCCCTAGCTGGTGGGAGGGTCCTATGTAGTGGGTGCTTAGGGGAGCAGCTTAGGGGAGCACATGACAGGGAGAGTATAAATAGGAAGCCATCTTAGAAAGAGCAAGCCAGTCAGAGTAGGGAAAGTGACAGGAGCAGAGGCTCGGCATGAGCTCTGCTCCGGAGGCGGGCCTAGCCTGGGAGGCCCAGGACTGAAGGAGAGAAGAGAGGAGTGGGAGCAGGAAGGCTCCAGGAACCGAAGGGACCCTAGGGCTACAGGCCGTGCAGAAGGCCACCCGTACTCCCGCTGCTACCAGGAGGTAGAGGGGTCAGGCCAGATAAGGGGAAGTGGTCCCTCAACTAGAGGAGAAACAGCAAGGCTCAACTAGAAACCGGAGGCTGCAGCATTTCATGTACTGCAGGCAAAAGTCCACACCAGTCTCACTAAGAAGGTAGCCACATAGGACCCAGGGGACGGAACACAAGTCACCCGCCAAGGCCCGAGGATACCGGATAGAAGTGTCACTGGGTATGAGGTGCAGTGAGAAGGCCAGAGAAAGGACACACAGAAGGGGGTCCTGCTAAGTACTCTGGAGCTATCTGGGGGTGGACTGAGCCCCTCACTGAGTACGCACAGCACAGCACGACGGGTGAGATTGCTCTGGTACCTGTAATCTGGACTGCAACAACTGTGAGTAAAGATCTTGGGACTGCATCACACGGACTCTGTGTTCATTACTGACTCCCTGCACTACAACCACCATCATCCACCCACACTGCCCTGAAGCTACACTCTTCCTGTGGTGAGTAATAATACCATTGCTGCAAAACCACCAGCTTAAGAGGACTGTTCCGCAGCGGCGGCCCCTTTGGCCGCACTCCACAGGTGGCGTAGTCGGACATTATAAAATAAATATATACAAATTACCGTTGGATTGACCGCCCTGGGTCACGGACCGGGTCACCGCCTCAGTGACTACAACCCCCAGCGTCTACCGGCCCGGCTCAGGGTACCCAACGGCCCAGGGGGCGCGTCAACTTCATAGGTCCCTGATCTGAGACCACTCCTGCAGCGTGATTTGCCCCACCTCTGGATCTCGTTGGCCCAGGCTATACGTCAGAACGTATTGCACCAGGGCTTGTCGGTGCTGCCACAGTCGCTGCAACATGTGCAGAGTTGAATTCCACCGTGTCGGCACATCGCATTTCAGCCGGTGAACTGGCAGGCCCAACGACTTCTGTAGAGATGTAAGTTGTTGAGCTGCGGGATGCGAACGGCGGAAGTGAGCACACAGCGACCGTGCCCTCTGCAGAAGGCCATCTAGTCCGGGATAGTGGGCTAAAAATTTATGGACAACCAGGTTCAACACGTGAGCCATACAAGGCACGTGTGTGACATTGCCCCGGCGAAGGGCCGCACCCAGGTTTGCAGCATTGTCGCACACGGCCTTCCCTGGTTGCAGGTCCAGTGGAGACAACCATTCATGAAACTGGGTCTCCAGAGCTGACCACAAGTCCTCAGCTGTGTGACTCACATTTCCCAGACATTTCAAAGTAAACACTGATGCCGTTGAGCTCTGCTGCCAGCATAGTAAGGAGGTGTGCAGGATTCCTTCTGCGCAGTTAGAAAGCAGGTGGCATTACCAGACAGGCTTTGGGTGCAGGTGGAGGACCGAGAGGAGGTTGAGGAGGCAGAAGCAGTGGAGGAACTTCGAGATAAAGAGGATTGACGCAAAACTCGTGGGGACGGTAAGACTTGGACAGCAGCCCCTTGTCCTGCTGTCACCATAGTTACCCAGTGCCCAGTCAGCGACATGTAACGCCCCTGTCCATGCCTACTCGTCCAAGTGTCTGTGGTGAAATGCACCCTGTCACACACAGAGTTTCTAAAAGAAGCGGTGATGTTGTGTGCGACATGCTGGTGGAGCGCAGGCACACCTTTCTTTGAGAAGTAGTGCCGACTGGGCATCTGGTACTGGGGCACTGCGACGGACATAAGGTCTCGAAAATCCACTGTGTCCTCCAGGCGGAAAGGCAGCATTTCTGTAGCCAACAGCTTGCAGATGGTGAAATTCAACCTCTTAGCTTTCTCATGGCTAGGAGGAAATGGTCTTTTACTTTTCCACATCTGAGGGACTGAGGGCTGGCTGTTGTGCTTTGACGGGGTTGAGTAGGGTGTCCCCGGCAAACTGCCGGTCTGTGAGGAGGATGCAGGCGGACATGTTAGGTTGCCTTGATCCAAAGGTGGTGCTCTCGATGTCAGAGAGCGCTCAACACCAGCAGGTGTTTCCACTTCCCAATGAACTGACGACCTGCCAATCACACTGGCTGTTGCAGGTAAAGAGGTGGCAGGTCTGCGTCCAAAAACATGTGTGACTGCTGTCCCCCCAGTTACAGAGGATGAAGAGGCCGCGGATGCACAAGATGGGGCAGACGGTGGTTGGCCCAGCCTGCTAGGCCGCATTGTAGCACAGTGAGCTTCCCACTGCAACTTATGCTTCATATCCATGTGACGGTACATGCATGAAGTACTCAAACTATGGATTTTTTTGCCTCTACTTAGCTTTTGGTGACAAATATTACAGATAACATGAGTTGGGTCATCCTTATCGATTTGAATAAATACCCAGGCTATGCAAGGCTTAGAGCCCATGCGACCTGAAGAGCCACTACGACTTGTGGTCAGAGGCAGAGTTGTGGTTGAGGATCCAGTTGTTGACGTACTTCCAGTACTCCGTCTCTGTCCAGGAAGGCGCAACCTAACCTCGTCGTCAATAGCATCTGTGACGCCCCGCTGCGTTTGGTATCACAGATCCTAGAAGAGTGTATTGATGGAATCCTCCACAAGAGGCCCCCATAAACATTCACACATCTCCACCTTCCACCTCAGACCAGCAGAGGGAGCCCGTTAGGGATATAAATAGGGAAGGTGGAGCTAGGCAGTTCAGTTCCTCTGAAGAGTTCCTGCAGTAGAGAAGCCTAAGAGAGGTCAGTCTGCAGTGGAGCTCAGTCTAGTCTAGAGAACTCAGTTAATAGTTCTGCAGTGGAGCACAAGGCTCCTGCTAGCTAGATTCAGGGAGCCCAGATGGAGCTTAAGGTGTGCCGGCGCCATAAGATCGGTGAAGCGCGGCAAGCTGCCGTTAGTGTGTATAGCCTAGTGAGGGCCCAAGTAGGCCGAAGGCGAGTGGCGAGTTAGTACATAAGGGGCAGAGGAGCTTAACCAGCTCACCCCGAAGCATTTACCGGACACCGGATCCGAGCTTACCGGGATCTCTATGACCCAGTAAGGCATAACCGGAATCCCTGGAGAACTACAAGTCCCAGGATCGCTAAGGTGCTGATACGTAACAGAGCCAGGAGACGCTTAGGCCCCTCATACTGGGAGCGTGAACTCCAAGAGAAGGCCCTACCACAAGGTCAGCCAGCGCAGGACAGAGACAAAGTTAGGCCTAGCTCCAGGCAGGTCAGAAACTTACTACGCAGAGGCAAGAAACAGGAGGCCCTACACCCGCTCATTGGGGAGGATCCTGATATGCACCCTTCACCCTACAGTGCTCCGGGATGTGCCTGAATTTCCTCCAGTGAAAGGTACTGAAGTGACTACCGTGTCCGTTCCCGTTCTTGCTCTGACCCAGCTGGGTCTCGCCTGTCCTACATTCCCCCTGCATACGCTGCCCTGAGACCTAGCTCCACCTGTGGGGAGCTATACCATCGAGCTGCCTTATCACGGGCCTCAGTGGACTATTGCAGCGCTGGTGCTTCTCACCAGATACCACAGGTGGCGTCACGAACTCTTATAAAATTAACAATTATCCCCCCTTTTAAAGAGTGACCCCAGGGTACGGGCCAGGGAGCCGACCACCGCGACATCCTCAAGGCCAGGCAAAGGCCCGGGTGACCTCATCGACTGGCTGACTGTGGGTTGACAGTAAGTGGGATCTCCAACCTTGTCATCATCACCCTGTGTGTTATCACACCCGTCGTCCTCAAAGCCAACCTCTTCCTGCCCTGACCGAAAAGGCAAGTTGTTGCTCCAATCAGGTATTTGAGTCTCATCATCTTCTACATCATAGTTTGGGAACGAGAGTCTACATTATGCTCAGAACCTTCTTCATATGGTCCTGGATCTGACTTATAAAGATTCTCGGCATCAGTGCAGATCATTTCCTCATCTGGATTAACAGAAGCTCTGGAGCAGACCTCCGTTTCCCAGGCTATAGTATGAGTAAACAGCTCTGCAGACTCAACCATCTGTGTTACCCCATACTCAGACGGGCAGCTGGAGACTTGGGAGCTGTGAGGAAGCAAGTGCGATTGGGGTGACACCTCTGAGGACTGGAGCATTTGTGATGTTGAAATTGAGGTGGAGGAGAGCCCACTTGAAGGAGCACTTGATATCCGCTGAAGCACCTGCTGTTTTTGTGCCTCATCTGGAATTTGTAGCGATGGGCATGTCCGTAACAAAGGGATCGTATCACATTGTCCACGAAAAGAAGTCGACATGTTAGTTTGGCTGGAAGATGGTCTTTCTTCTGCAGATGTTACTCCCCTCCCACCGCGGGGGGGCTCGACCCACCAGCGGACAGGCACCAGTATTGGGAGAGGGGGGCTGGCCGTCAGGGTCCACCGCCGCTCTGGCACAAACCCGGCGACACGGAGCAGGCACGGGCAGGAACGGACTGGCCGTGTCAGCTTCTCACTTTTTGGATTTTAGAAGGCCATGACATGCCTATATCTGTGTTTCCCCCTCCTTTTACTCCTCCACCTCTTTTCTTTTCGCATGACTATATGTACTTGTCACTTTTCCATGTGTTAGTTATATCTTCTGAGCAGTTTGTCAGCTTTTGGACACCTTTGAAGGTGTTTTCTATGTGTTTCTATGTGTTTTTGTTTGCCTGCCATTGGTTTTAACGGTGTTCGAAGGTGTTCGACGAACAGTTCGACGAACAGTTCGGCGAACACAAGGGTGCTCGACGAACCGAACCGAACTCGAACACTACGGGGGTGGCTCAACTCTAGTCAACACCAACACCGGTCTCCAGGGCTAAACTATCTCAGTCTCGCCAACCGATTGTAGACCCTTGCCTGGGCCTCTTGTGCTTGAAAGAGGCTTTCCCTTACAATCGACATCACCCTCGCGATCCGGTTTTGCATCTGGGCCACATGCTCGATGACGCTGCGGTCGGGTGTTACCTCGGCTTCTAGAAGGGTGAGAACCCCGTAGAGGCCTTGGGAACTTTCCTGATGGAGAACAGCAACGACATAATCAAGTAATGACATTTCCTATAGAGCTACCACTACTTGCGTTGTCATATGACTGCATGCTTTTACTGACAGCTCTGAACTCTTCTTCACCACTGCATTATACAGGTCTACAATGCAGCTGCTGCTGTGAGGGGTGATGTCAAAGGAAGAGAAGGAGCTTCCTGCATTACAGTGCAGAGCTATTACAATGAAACAGAAGCAATGTTGGTGTATTCAGGTAAGAGGAGCTATGTTTTGCAGGATGGAGCTGTGTATAGGGGTTTGAGTGGAGCAATGTACTGTAGGAAGGGGCAGTATATAGAAGGTCTGAAAGAAGTGATATACTTCAGGATGAAGCAGTGTATTGAAATGCTGAGAGGAGCAATGTACTGCAGGATGGGGCTGTATATAGAGATATTGTGGAAAGATATACTGTTGGACATGGCTGAATAAAGAGGGGATGAGAGGAGTTATGCACTGCAGGATGGGACTGTGTATAGAAACATTGAGAGGAATGATATACTGCAGGAATGGACTGTATATAGAGGGGCTGATGTACTGCAAAATGGGGCTGAATATAGAGAAGTGATTTACTGCAGTATGTGGATGTTGTGACAAAGTCACTGGTAGTGTGTCAGAAGGGAGATATGTTTCACTGAGGCTGTTAGCCTCAGTGATGTGAAACATGGAAGTTTCACCTGCACAATTAGGTGCAGAGAGGGTTAAAGGCCCAGGTTTACAAGGCCCATGTTTCAGTGGATGGCGAAGTGCAGGGCAGGACGCCATCCACCATATCTCCAATCCAGGGAGTGGTCTGGGCTTAAATAGCCAGCCTTAAGGTGTTGGTCAGTGCCTGGAGGAAACCTGCTCCAGAGAGGAGCTTGCATGTGCTGTAATGACCTGTGTGTGCCAAATGCTGAGTGTCTGGACCCGGGTAGATTTCCAGTCTATTCTCCAATTTTACATTTTATTTTGCCTTTATGCCAAATGGGCAGTGTTTTCTTTATGGACTCCAGGTTAGTTCATAACGCTTAATAAACTAACCCGAAATTTAAAGAGACAGTGTTACTTGTCTACCTCTGCACACAGCCGACCTTGTTGCTTTACAATGTATACAGTTGTGCTCAAAAGTTTACATACCCCGGCAGAAATTTTGCTTTCTTGGCCTTGTTTCAGAGAATATGAATGATAACAAAAAAACTTTTTCTCCACTCATGGTTATTGGTTGGGTGAAGCCATTTATTGTCAAACTACTGTGTTTTCTCTTTTTAAATCTTAATGACAACCAAAAACATCCAAATGACCCTGATAAAAAGTTCACATACCCGGGTGATTTTGGCCTGACAATATGCACAGAATTTGACACAAATGGGTTTGAATGGCTACTAAAGGTAACATCGTCACCTGTGACCTGTTTACTTGTAATCAGTGTGTGTGCATAAAAGCTGAGTGAGTTTCTGGGATCCAGACAGACTCTTGCATCTTTCATCCAGCCACTGACATTTCTGGATTGTGAGTCATGGGGAAAGCAAAAGAATTGTCAATGGATCTACTGGAAAAGGTAGTTGAACAGGAAAGGGATGCAAAAAGATATCCAAGGAACTGATTATGCCAGTCAGCAGCGTTCAAGCTGTGATTAACAGATGGAAAATCACGGGCTCTGTAAAAACCAAACCATGGTCAGGTAGACCAACAAAAATTTTGGCCGCAACTACCAGGAAAATTGTTCAGGATGCAAAGAAAAAAACACAAATAACATCAGCTTAAATTCAGGACTCTCTGAAAGCTAGCAGTGTGGCTGTTTCAAGATGCACAATAAGGAGGCACTTGAAGAAAAATGGGCTGCATGGTCGAGTTGCCAGAAGAAAGCCATTACTGCGCAAATGCCACAAAGTATCTCGGCTACAAAATGCCAAACAGCACAGAGACAAGCCTCAAAACTTCCGGAAAAGGTAACGTTGGAGTGATGAGACCAAAATTGAACTTCTTGGCCACAACCATAAATGTTACATTTGGAGAGAGGTCAACAAGGCCTATGACGAAAGGAACACCATTCCTACTATAAAGCATGGAGGTGGATCGCTGATGTTTTGGGGATGTGTGAGCTACAAAGGCACAGGAAACTTGGTAGAAGTTAAAGGAATGATGAATGCAGCACATTATCAGCAAATACTGGAGGCAAATTTGCACTCATCAGCCCAGAAGCTGCGCATGGGACGTACTTGGACGTTCCAACATGACAATGATCCAAAACACAAGGCCAAGTTGACCTGTCATTGGCTACAGCAAAACAAAGTGAAGATTCTATATTGGCCATCTCAGTTTCCTGACCTGAATATCATTGAGCCACTCTGGGGAGATCTCAAGCCCACAGTTCATGCTAAACAACCCAGGAATTTACAGGAACTGGAGGCTTTTTGCCTAGAAGAATGGGCAGCTTTACCATCTGAGAAAATAAAGAACCTCATCCACAACTACCTCAAAAGACTTCTAGCTGTCATTGATGATACAGGGGCAATACACGGTATTAAGAACTGCGGTATGTGAACTTTTGGTTGTTATTAAGATTTAAAAAGAGAAAACACAGTAGTTTGACAATAATTGGCTTCACCCAACCAATAACCATGATTGGAGAAAATCATTTTTTGTTACCATTCATATTCTCTGAAACAAGGCCAAAAAAGCAAAAATTCTGCCGGGGCATGAAAAATATTTAGATTTGAGAGTCCTCAGTGGTTAATACCTTTCAATGGCTAACTGAGAAAATGGTAACAAATTGCAAGCTTTCGAGACTACTCAGATCTATTCATCAGGGTAGCATAACCCAAAATCTGAAGAGTCACGTATTTATACACAATAAGTATGTAAACTTTTAGCACAACTGTATAAATGAGAGTAATGATGCAGAGTTTCAGTTCCCCTTTACAGGATTCTATTGTGTAGAAAGGTGCAGGCCAGTGATGCTAATCAGCTCTTTGCACTGATGTAATGCATCTTCACAAGTGTTACGGAGACCCTCTTTGTTTTAAGGAGAACTTTGGAATAGACAGCAAAGGGTCTTCACATTGCCAGTGAGATTCAAATTAAGATACTTCATCGATGAAGGAAGAGAGACAGAATACATGTGACATGCATTGTCAGCAGGTAGAGTCTTCTGGTGTGGCAACAAAGACTCACCATATTTATTAGCTAGACAGAACAGAACTTCATTGTTACATACAACTGAACAGAAAACCGAAATAGACTTATCAGTAACAAACACATTTCCATTGGCCCAGCGTAAACCTTCCTGTCAAGGACTTCACAGGAAACAAGTATCTTAGTCAGACATTCCACAATGTAAAATCAGAAAACACTCAAGCAGACTTCAGACATAGCAAAAATATTAAAAAAAAAATTTCTAAATAAATAATGTTATCTAGATATTAAAAAATTAACCATAACAACTGCTCCCTTTTTATTATTTTACAAAACAATTTATTCATCAGCTACTTCCCCATGCTATAAAAGCCTGAAGGGGACGAATCCCGTTCACCGACAAATATCTTGCTTGTAAATCTCATCATATATGTTTATGGGAGAAGTCGAATTATATTTTGCAGGCCTGTGATGCTTAATCAGTTTGTTATTCCAGTTCTCTTTAAGTACTTCATGGAGAGTTAGGGCAAAAGGTAGGGTTGCTATCACCATAGTCCAAACAAACAGGGTCATCATCTTTGCTGCTGCTGGGGTTCAAAATCTTTTTACAATGGCTGGCGTGGATCCAAGTGTCCTTGCCTTGAAGCTTGACCGAAGTGGCAGTGGTTAACAGCACTTGGAATGGCTCACTGTATCTGGGCTCCAGTGGTGTCCACATATGTCTCTTTACCATGACCCAGTCTCCTGGTACCAAAGTGTGAGTGCCGCTGAGGCAATTGGGGTCTGGGATAGAGGAAAGAACACGATTATGAGTAACAGTCAAATGTTTATGCAACTCCAGAACATATTCAGTGAGAGAACCATAGGAGGCCTGCACCTGCTGTGGGAAATACAACCTGCCTTAGGGACACTACCAAACAGTATTTCATATGGGGACAGCTTCTCCCTCCCCCTTGGGGTGGTCCTCACTGAATACAATGCTATGGGCAAACAATCTACCCAAGACAAGTGTGTTTCTCCCATGCACTTTTGAATTTTTAGTTTCAAGGTACCATTAAGACGTTCCAACTTCCCACTACTTTGTGGATGATAGGGAACATGGAAAGCCTGTTCTATCCCAAGAGTGACCATGATTTGTTTCATTAGTTCCCCAGTAAAGTGGGTTCCTCTGTCACTTTCTATAGTTTCGGGCACCCCATATCTACAAACCACTTCACTGATCAATTTTTTAGCAGTAGTTTTTGTGTTTGCTTTAGTCACTGCCCAAGCTTCTGGCCACCCAGAGAAAAGGTCAATGCATGCCAGGGCGTATTCATAATTACCCACCTTAGGTAGCTGTATGTAGTCCACCTGCAGTCTCTGAAATGGGAAATCTGGTTTTGGTGTGCATTTTCGTGGGACTCAAATAGGCCTACCAGGGTTATGTTTTGCACAAACTAGACATTCTTGAACATACTTTGCAGCCGTATTCGGGAACCCTGGGGCACACCAGTTTTGTAGCACCACTGCACACATAACACCCTTTGAGTTATGCACCGGAGAATGTGCAAGGGCAGCCATCATGGGGAACAGGCAGCGTGGAAGGCAAATACGTTTGTTTACCTGCCATCTCTGTCAGAGGTAATTGTGTTGCTTCCTTAGCCGCCTGGTCGGCCAAAGCATTCCCTACTGCAAGGGGAGTTTGTTACCGAGTGTGTGCTGACACTTTGACTATGGCTGCCCTTCGGGGAAGGGTGAGTGCTGTGAGTAGCTGCTCTACCGCTTGCGCATTCCTTATAGGTTTGTCAGCTGAGGTCAAGAAATTACGGCTTCGCCAAATGGCGCCAAAGTCATGTGCAACACCATAAGCATATTGCGAGTCAGAAAATACATTAATTTTTTTACCTTTTCCCAGATTACATGGTGCAGCGAGTGCTTTAAGCTCTGCCTCTTTGCGCAGAGCAGCTGGAGGGGAGTGGTTCTTGTATCACTGCCTTACCATTGTGGACTACTGCATACCCGGTGATGAATCGTCCTTGTTCACTGTCTCAAGCTCTGGAACCATCTACAAAATACTCAGAAGAGGGGTTAGTGAGTGGTACATCAGTAATATTTGCCAAGCCCTTTATTTCAGCTTCCATCAATGCCTGACAATCATGTTCATGTGCCATATCAAACTGAGCTTCCTCATCTGCTAATTTGAAAAACAGGGGCAAATCTTGGCTCATGGTCTTTCCCTCTTCCCCATCCTGATACTTTCCTCCCTTTTCTAAATCCACTGGTAGTAGTGTAGCTGGATTTAGAAGATTACAGCGTTTGATAGTTATATGGGGAGGTGTAAGGAGTGAGACTTCATATTTTGTCAACCTTGATGCTGAGAGGTGACGGGTCTGAGCCTGTTGAAGTATTTCAGATACAGCATGAGGAACTTGAAGTGTGAGGGGGTTTCCTAACACTATGTGACGCACCCCTGGGCCTTCGTCGCGCGGCATCGCGCGCACGGGAGCTTACCCGGAGCCGGATCTGTTGAGGGTTGTAGTCTCGTGGTGGTGACCCGGTCCGTGCCCAGGGAGTCAAACTGAGCGGCGATGTATTAGCGGTAGATGTTGGACGACTACGCCACCCGTTGAATGCAGCGAAGGAGCTGCCGCTGCAGGGCAGACCGCTGAGGCCGGTGGTAGGATTGTGCAGCGTGATAGTATCACCCCCAACGGGAGGGGTATGGCCTCAGGGCAGCCGACGTGGATGATGGGGGTAGCAGGAATCACTCAGAGACGATGCGGTGTAATTCAGGGTCTTTACTGGTGATAAAGATAGACCCTCCCGGAGTACTGGCTAGCGATCGGGGCATGGTCAGTCCTTGAGCAGATGGGATCTCCCCTGGCCAGGCGGAGTTGTAGGCCTCCCAAACTGACTGTACTCTTCTGGCTACCTTGCTAGAGGCGGGTATAAGTAGCCCACGTCCCTGAGTGTACCGTGTGGTGCTCACCCGTATGGCCGGTGACTCGGGGCCTTCTAGTGGCGTCCGCTCCACGACGGCGGTGCTGGTCCCACGCGTGTGACCGTGCCTTCGGGTTTCTTGGCCAGAGGACCTGAAATCCCCTGCCGGGCGGTTTCTGCTGCTGGGTAAAGATTAGTCCTCACAGCCTCGGACTCCGGGTCCGGTGATAGCTTCTCAGTCAGGGCGAGCTCTGCAGCTGCCAGCCCTGACTCCTTATAGCACTGCTCCCACAGAGCTCCTGATGTTCTTTTCCTAGATCTGCTTCTCTTCTCTGTCTCTACTTCTTCTCTACTCACTAACCCTGCCTCAGCCCTAGGTTTATATAGGGGAAGTTCTTCCCCTCCCAGGACTGGGCAGGAGGTGTGGCATGCACAGGATCCCTGACCAAGAGACCTCCCACCTGCTCTCAGACATAACATTGCTGTTACTGTGGAAACCAGACCCCTGGGGTGCCACATTCCCCCCTAGTGAAATTTAGTACTCCGGGACTAAACATATTTTTAGAAAAACATAACAAGGTATAAACAATAATAATACAATAAGAAAAACACATAAAGATGGTTACGGCGTGTCCGCAACCGGGTGCAGTCTTTGAAGAAAACAAAGGTGTCCATTTCACCAAAACAGGGAGACGTAACCAGGTAGGGGTCTGTCCTGCCCCGAGTCCTTAACAGTCTTTTAGTCCATTCCTGGGTTACGCTCCAACCAATTGTACAAGGATTCCCGGTAAATCCACCAAGGACTCCTAAAAATAACTAGAAACACATAATTATTTACAAGTAACAGACAGGTGACCACAAATAAAACAATTTAAACACTTCAAATCCTCCAACGTGCGGGTAACTGGCCTCTAGTGGCCCTAGTGGACCTACGGAGTTGACTGTCTGGCCCTGAACTACAGGGTGTAGGAGCTGTCAAGGGTAAACTGGGCAGCTGTCTACGGGCTCTTTGGCTCACTAGGGGTACGGCAGGCTCACTATGAGCAGAGGGTTGATCCTCCTGTTCTGCTTGTGTGGAGTCTGCTGCCTCCTGGACCGGCTGCTCTTCCAGCTCTACCTGTTGCTCCGTAGGCACTTGGGATGCTGGTTGGAGGAACGTGAGGATGGGTACCACAACTGCACCATTGACTTGAGTCCAGGATCGAGGGAAGTCTCCGAGCACAGTACTAACCATATCTTCCCTTTCCTCTATGGGTCGAGGGTCTTCTTGCTCTCCTTCTGGGTTCCGTAGCTGTTCGGGACACTTCTTCAGGTGATCCCGGGATACAATGGCTGTGGTTTCCCCTCCGTCTTTACTGATGGTACAAACCTTTGGGTTGTCGTGGCTTGAGGGCAGTACGGTGTACGGGTCCTTCTTCCACTGGTCGTCCAACTTGTGGAGCCGTCTCTTCCTCTTCAAGACCTGCTCTCCGGGTACCAGGGGAACAGCGGGAGCATACTGGTTGTAATTTTTCTCTTGTCTTTCCCTAGCGAGACAGAGACTTCGCTCCACGCTCTCCTGTACTTTCCGGTACTGCTGCTGCCTCTCTGTGTCCCAGTCTGCTTCCGGTGAAGTGTCCTCGGGTGTCAGGACTCCCATCTCCAGGTCAACAGGTAGCTTACCAGGCCTTGCCCTCATTAGGTAAGCCGGGGTACAGTTGGTGGAACCTACAGGGATGTAGTTATATAGGTCCACCAAGTCGGGCAGCTTCTCAGGCCACAGACTGCGTTCTTCCAGGGGCAACGTTTTCAGAAGATCCATTACCACCTGGTTCATTTTCTCACAAAGTCCATTAGTTTGCGGATGATAGGGTGTCGTCCTTATCTTCCGGCAGCCATACAGATTGCAGAATTCCTGGAAGACCTCCGCTTCAAAGGCAGGTCCCTGGTCCGTCAGCACTTGGTCCGGGTACCCGTGTGGAGGGCAGAAGTGCTGCTGGAAGGCTCTAGCTGCTGTTTGAGCTGTTAAGTCCTTAACAGGGACGACAACCAAGAACCGGGAGTAATGATCCACAATGGTTAACGCGTAGACGTAGCCACTTCTGCTTGGGGTCAGTTTTACATGATCCAAGGCTACCAGTTCCAACGGCTGCTTGGTGACAATGGACTGAAGGGGGGTCTTCTGGCTGGCACGGTCCTTCCTTCTTAGGTTGCACGGGCCACAGTCTCTGCACCACCTCTCGATGGTTCCCCTCATGCCTACCCAGTGGAACCGCCCGCGCAGCAGGAACTCCAGCTTCTTCCATCCGAAGTGTCCAGCCCCGTCGTGGTATGCCTCCATCACCATGGCTGCGTCTCTTCGTGGCACCACTACTTGCCAGATTAGTTCATGCGTCTGGGAGTTAACCATTCTGCGGCACAACTTCCCCTTGTAAAGGAACAGTCGACTCTTCTCAGCCCACAGTTGTTTGGCTTCCTCCGGAGCGTCTGGGTCAAGGCGGGCATCTGGCTGAGTGAGCATCTCCTTCACCAGTCGGACGGCAGGGTCACTGTCTTGCGTTTCCTCCCAGTTGTAGTGAGGCAAGGGGTTAAACGTAGCGGCTTGCTTACTCCTTACCCGATGGGAATACTGGATAGTCCCATGACGGTGGAACGCGGGGAGTTCGACTTCTTCCAATCCCTCTGAATCTTCTCCTACGTCCGGTAGGTTTGGCATCCTGGACAGGGCGTCCGCGTTGGTATTGGAGCGCCCTGCCCGGTATTTGATTGTGAACTCGTAGTTGGACAGACGGGCCATCCATCTCTGCTCTAGGGCACCGAGTCTTGCCGTGTCCAGGTGTGTCAACGGGTTGTTATCCGTGTACACGGTGAACCGGGAAGAAGCGAGGTAGTGCTTAAAGCGTTCGGTGACTGCCCACACCACTGGCAGGAACTCTAGCTTAAATGAGCTGTAATTCTCAGGGTTTCTTTCGGTGGGTCGCAGTTTTCGACTGGCGTAAGCGATTACTCGTTCTTTCCCCTGCTGGATCTGGGACAGTACGGCTCCTAGCCCGATGTTACTTGCGTCGGTGTAGAGGATAAAGGGCTGGCTGTAATCAGGGTACGCCAGGATTTCATCCCCCGTGAGGGCCATCTTCAGCTGGCGGAAGGACTCTTCTTCTAACTTCTCCCATTTGAAGGGCGGCTTCTGGTTCTTGGCCTTCCGGGACTGGCCTATCAGGAGGTCCTGCATAGGAGCTGCCTTTTTGGTGAAACCGGGGATGAATCTGTGGTAATAGCCTACCAACCCGAGGAACTGCCGCACTTCCTTTACACTGGAGGGACTTGGCCATTCCTTAATTGCGGTGATCTTATCAGGGTCGGGAGCCACTCCGTCAGCGCTCACCACGTGTCCCAGGTACTGCACCTTTGGTTTTAGGAGGTGACACTTGGAGGGTTTTACCTTTAGGCCGTAGTTTGCCAGAGCTTCGAACACTTCCGCCAGGTGTTTCAGGTGGTCCTCATAAGTCTTGGAATATACGATGACATCGTCCAGGTACAACAGGACGGTCTCGAAGTTTCTGTGGCCCAGACAGCACTCCATTAATCGTTGAAAGGTTCCTAGTGCGTTACAGAGTCCGAACGGCATGCAGGTAAACTCGCTAAGTCCCATCGGGGTGGTGAATGCGGTCTTCTCCCGGTCCGCCTCTGCTACAGGAACCTGCCAGTACCCACTAGTGAGATCCAAGGTAGAGAAGAAGTTAGCAGATCTTAAAGCAGCCAAAGACTCCTCTATCCTTGGTAAGGGGTACGCATCCTTGTGTGTGATACGGTTGATTTTCCGGTAATCTACACACATCCTCATGGTGTTGTCTTTCTTTTTGACTAAGACTAGTGGAGCTGCCCAGGGGCTACAGCTATCCCTGATCACCCCAGCCTCCTTCATGTCCCTAAGCATCCCCTTGGCGTGTTGGTAGTGTGCAGGGGGTACGGGTCGATACCTCTCTTTTATGGGAAGATGGTCTCCCGTGGGGATGTGGTGTTCTACCCCCTTGACTCGCCCGAAGTCTAACGGTTGTTTGCTAAACACTCTCTCGTACTCTTGAACCACCCGATAGACTCCCTGTCTCTGGTGTGAGGGAGTGGAGTCAGTACCCAAATGTAGTTGCTGACACCAGTCCTCCATTGTTTCCTTAGAGCCGTTACTTTCCTCCGGGGAAGATGGAGGCAAGGGTTCTACGGACTGTATGGAATTTTGATTGATGGTATACAATTTGGCTAGCGTGGCATACCGGGGCAGGTACACTTCCCTCTTCCCGATATTTATTATGCGAACGGGCACCCTCCCATGGCGTACATTGACCACCCCCCGTGCTGTCAAAATGGTGGGCCTACTGTCTGAGTAAACTGGTTCTACCATTGCCTGGTAATCTCTACCTCTCAGACCAATAGCTGCCCGGCACCAAATCATCATTTCACTTTTTGGGGGCATGGCAATAGGAAAAGGGTCACACATTCTTACGCTACCAATCTCACCACCGGAGAGTTCTATCTGTTGCCGTCGCATCAGTGCCCGGATCTCTTTCTGGAGCACTCGCTGCTGGCCGGAGCTGGCGTTCTTGGCAACCTGCTGTAAAAGGAAAATCACCTCTGCAAGACAATTTTCAATTACATTAGTTCCTAGAGTTATCTTTGGGTGACTCTCGCGCTTGTCAATGTCTACAATGATCAGTCCCTGTGCCGCCAATTCGACTCTACCGATTTTAATGGTCACCTCTTTAAATCCAATCTGTGGCACGGGCTGACCATTGCTGGCGATGATACTCAAGTCGTCGTCAGGGTAGCGGGTGATATCCGAGTCATTCCAGTACTGCTTGAAGAGCACGTACGGGATAGTGGTAACCTGTGACCCGGTGTCCAGTAGGGCACTCATGGGGATGCCATCCAGTACCACGGGCAAGACTGGACGTCCTCCCACATATTTGTCGCGCCAGTTCGATGGGCCTGATGATCTTTTTCCTGGGGTTTGGCCCTCTACCCCAGGTTGTGCCAGTTTAAAGGACAGTACCTTGCCATATGTCCGGGTTGATTGCAGCGGCGGCAGATGGGTTGTCCGTCCTCGTTGTATCGGTCGCTGGGTCTTCCTCTGGCCGGTGGGGTCCTCCTTGGTCGACGCCACGGGATGTCCTCCGGTCCGGATGCCAGCTGGATCTTCCCTGGAGTGGAAACCTGTAAAGACTGCACAGTTCGGGTTAGCGCGGCAACGCTTTTAGCTAGCTCTTGGACCTGATGGTGCAGGTCTGGAGCCGGGTCATTGTTCAAAGCCTGCGCATCAGCTCCCACAGGCCCTGCCGACAAGGGTGCCGCCTCCTGGTGGTAAGTGGTAGTGGGGCGTCTGTGGGTCACAACGCCACCTGGTGCCGGTTCTCGGAGCACCCGGATGGCTCTGTCCTTGAACTGTGCAAATCCCAGATGAGGGTCCTATAAGGCCATTGCCCGCAACTGGGTTCGGTGGGCATTGCAATATAAACCCTCTATAAATTGTTCAGTCGACAGCCTGTCCTCGTCTCCCACGCCGTCAGGGTCGGTCTTCTTAATGGCTCTCAGGGCCTCTTGTAGGTTCAGGGCATAGTCCCTTACACTCTCGTGTGCTCGCTGCTTGCACCCGTAGAATCTAAGCTTGATCTCGGCTGAGGTGCGGGTATCAAAGGTGTCCCTCAGCCGGGTTAGTATCCCTGCAACAGTCCTTCCCCCAGGTGGCCAGGAACTTTACCTCCCTTTGGGCTGCCCCGGTTAATTGGGCCACCAGGATGCTCACTTTTTGCTCTTCTGTGAGGGGATACACCTGGAAGAGGCTATCCAGCTTTTCTCTAAAGTCATGCAGGGTATGTGACTCCCCTGAGTACTGGGGTAGCCAGGCCGCTCCCGGGATATAGGGCATGGTGAAAGGCATGACTGCAGCAGCGGTGGCGCTGGCGGGGGTTGAGGCAGTGAAGCTCTCCTCCGTATCCGACATCTTCCTCCCCCCTAGTGGACCGTGGCCTACCTTGCGATGATCCTGTTCCGTAGGCCGCGGCTCCGCAGTGGATCGTCAGGGTTGAGGACCTTCCGTCGCGCTCCTGTGACGTCGGCGTCTGCTGGGCTCCTTCCAGGACCTTACGCAACGTCCGGACGTGAGGCGGGGCTTCAGTTCTCGCGCGCTTTCGGAGTCCACACCCCTCTTCTTCCCGCGCGGCGTCTTCAAGATGGCGTCCAACGGCGGGAAAACTCCACGGATGGCGGGAAGAAGGCAGAAGATGGCGCCGGATGGCGGGAAAACTTCGCGGATGGCGGGAAGAAGACAGAAGATGGCGCCGGATGGCGGGAATCTTCACCACTGGTAAGTTTGAACAGTCTTTTTCAGGCACGCAGTACCCGGTGGTTGCGGGCACGAGATCCTGCCGACTACGCCAAAAGTTGACGCACCCCTGGGCCTTCGTCGCGCGGCATCGCGCGCACGGGAGCTTACCCGGAGCCGGATCTGTTGAGGGTTGTAGTCTCGTGGCAGTGACCCGGTCCGTGCCCAGGGAGTCAAACTGAGCGGCGATGTATTAGCGGTAGATGTTGGACGACTACGCCACCCGTTGAATGCAGCGAAGGAGCTGCCGCTGCAGGGCAGACCGCTGAGGCCGGTGGTAGGATTGTGCAGCGTGATAGTATCACCCCCAACGGGAGGGGTATGGCCTCAGGGCAGCCGACGTGGATGATGGGGGTAGCAGGAATCACTCAGAGACGATGCGGTGTAATTCAGGGTCTTTACTGGTGATAAAGATAGACCCTCCCGGAGTACTGGCTAGCGATCGGGGCCTGGTCAGTCCTTGAGCAGATGGGATCTCCCCTGGCCAGGCGGAGTTGTAGGCCTCCCAAACTGACTGTACTCTTCTGGCTACCTTGTTAGAGGCGGGTATAAATAGCCCACGTCCCTGAGTGTACCGTGTGGTGCTCACCCGTATGGCCGGTGACTCGGGGCCTTCTAGTGGCGTCCGCTCCACGACGGCGGTGCTGGTCCCACGCGTGTGACCGTGCCTTCGGGTTTCTTGGCCAGAGGACCTGAAATCCCCTGCCGGGCGGTTTCTGCTGCTGGGTAAAGATTAGTCCCCACAGCCTCGGACTCCGGGTCCGGTGATAGCTTCTCAGTCAGGGCGAGCTCTGCAGCTGCCAGCCCTGACTCCTTATAGCACTGCTCCCACAGAGCTCCTGATGTTCTTTTCCTAGATCTGCTTCTCTTCTCTGTCTCTACTTCTTCTCTACTCACTAACCCTGCCTCAGCCCTAGGTTTATATAGGGGAAGTTCTTCCCCTCCCAGGACTGGGCAGGAGGTGTGGCATGCACAGGATCCCTGACCAAGAGACCTCCCACCTGCTCTCAGACATAACATTGCTGTTACTGTGGAAACCAGACCCCTGGGGTGCCATATATGTCCTCTGTCTTTTTAACAAGTTCTGAAGCAGCTGCCACAGCTCTAACACAAGTAGGAGAACCCATAAAGACTGGATCAAGGGTTACAGAGTAATACCCTAGAGGGTGCTGCCTACCACCATGTTCTTGGGTAAGGACACCAGACGCATGTCCAGACTGTTCATGGCAGTACAAAGTAAAAAACTGGTCATAATTCAGTATACCTAAAGCTGGTGAGGTAGAAAGAGTGAGCTTGAGGGTGTGAAATGCATCAATAGCCTCAGAATTAATGGTGAAAGGCTCAGTTTGAGGCATTGAAACAATGGGGCCATAATACTAGAGGCATTTCGTATCCAGAGACGGCAGTACTGGACTAGGCCCAAGAATGCCCAAAGGGACTTGGTAGATCTTGGAAGGGGTATTTTTAGTATAGCCTCAATCCTCCCTGGGCTGAGATGATTAATGCCTGGAGACAGGCAATGCCCAAGGAAAGTGACTGTGGACTTGCACAATTGGAGTTTATCTTTTGAAGCTTTTCACCCATTTTCTGCTAAGAATATCAGCAGAGATTGAGATTCATTGTGGCATATCTGGTCAGTGGTGCAGCAAAGGAGAAGGTCATCCACATATTGTAAGAGTATGGTGGATGAATCAAAGGGGCACCAGTTATCGAGTACAGTCTTTAGGGATGTGGAAAACAAGGAAGGGGAGTTAGCAGCTCCCTGAGGAAGGACTGCCCATGCATACTGGGCACCTCTGTGGGTGAAGGCAAAATAAGAGGTACACTCCGTGGACAAGAAGACAGAGAAAAAAGCATTGGCCAGATCAATCACTGTGAAACAGGTGGCTGTGGAGGGGACCTGATTCAGGAGAGTATGGGGGTTGGGTACAAGTGGAGTATCCACTATAGTTACTGCATTAACTGCCCTAAGATCATGTACCATACGATAGGCTACTGGCTGTCCAGGTGGGGTTTTCTTTTTGACTGGGTACAGGGGAGTGTTAAATGGGGAGGTTATAGGAATAACTAGACCTCTTAACAAAAGCTCGTGGACATTCTCATGTATTGCTGCATCCTGAGCAGCACTTAAAGGATACTGCTTTATACTGGGGGGTTGGGCACCTGGTTTAAGTTTTACAGTCACCGGAGGGATGGGAAGTTTTATTATTCATTAATTCCCAGAGAGATCCTTGTTGACGGGTCCAGATGAGGTCCGGTTATGACAATCCCAGGTTTCAGGCACCAAGTACTGTTACGGAGACCCTCTTTGTTTTAAGGAGAATTTTGGAATAGACAGCAAAGGGTCTTCACATTGCCAGTGAGATTCAAATTAAGATACTTCATCGATGAAGGAAGAGAGACAGAATACATGTGACATGCATTGTCAGCAGGTAGAGTCTTCTGGTGTGGCAACAAAGACTCACCATATTTATTAGTGTAACATACCTGGCGGCGCCCTTGCATGGTGGTCCATCTCCCACTGTGCAAGAGTGCGCACTTGATCTCCAGTCCAGAATGTCTCTCTGGCTTCCCTCCATACTGTCTGTTTGTGTCTGTTTCTGCTGCTTAAGGGCGGCGCCCGATCACTTCCTGCTTTTTGTACCTGCTGTGGGTCACACCCCTGTGCGTCCTCAGCCTATTGCTGTCTGTCACCTGGTATATAACCCAGCTGCTCCAATCAATCCCTGCCTGAGCATAGTGCTTCATTCAGTGTGTGCTTGCACTCTGAAGGTGCCAGGTCCCGTTCTGTGTTTCTCTTGTCTGCCTATCCTGGAGGCTGTATTTCCAGGCCTGTCTGAACACGCTCCTAGCCTGTTCCTCCCGCCTTCTAGGGGCCGATTACCTAGACCCGCTCCTGTATCTTGTCTGTCCTGTCTGAACACGCTCCTAGCCTGTTCCCCTCGCCTTCTAGGGGCCGATTACCTAGACCCGCTCCTGTATCTTGGCTGTCCTGTCTGAACACGCTCCTAGCCTGTTCCTCCCGCCTTCTAGGGGCCGATTACCTAGACCCGCTCCTGTATCTTGTCTGTCCTGTCTGAACACGCTCCTTGCCTGTTCGTCCCGCCTCTCTGGGGGCCGTATTCCCAGACCCGCTCCTGTATCCCGCTGCAGTGTCGGTCTCTTCCATACACTCAGTTCCAGTCTGAACTCTCTCCTATCCTTTACCTGTTTTGCCTCTATGTCCATTCCTTTCCTTTTTCTGCAGAGTCTGAACTCGTACCTAACTCCTGCTTGTTGTCTCTGTACTCCCGTTTGTGAGTTTGTGGTCCACTCGCTACTTCACTGCAAGTACCCTGTGGGTATCTGGCTCTGCCTTTCCCTTCCTGTCTGTTCCGTGTGAACAGAGCCCTGTCTCGTCCTGCTCTGCTCTTGCTCACCGCTCCAGGCGGCCTCTTCCTGCTCTGCTCTTGCTCACCGCTCCAGGCGGTCTCGTCCTGCTCTGTTCTTGCTCACCGCTCCAGGCGGTCTCGTCCTGCTCTGCTCTTGCTCACCGCTCCAGGCGGTCTCGTCCTGCTCTGCTCTTGCTCACCGCTCCAGGCGGTCTCGTCCTGCTCTGCTCTTGCTCACCGCTCCAGGTGGTCTCGTCCTGCTCTGCTCTTGCTCACCGCTCCAGGCGGTCTCGTCCTGCTCTGCTCTTGCTCACCGCCTCTGGCGGTCTCGTCCTGCTCTGCTCTTGCTCACCGCTCCAGGCGGTCTCGTCCTGCTCTGCTCTTGCTCACCGCTCCAGGCGGTCTCGTCCTGCTCTGCTCTTGCTCACCGCTCCAGGCGGTCTCGTCCTGCTCTGCTCTTGCTCACCGCACCAGGCGGTCTCGTCCTGCTCTGCTCTTGCTCACCGCTCCAGGCGGTCTCGTCCTGCTCTCCCCTTGCTCACCGCTCCAGGCGGCCTCGTCCTGCTCTGCTCTTGCTCACCGCTCCAGGCGGTCTCGTCCTGCCCTGCTCTCGCTCACCTCTCTGGGCGGCCTCACTCTGCTGTGTTTGTCCGCCACATCTGTGGTTCTGTTCCTGAGTCCCAGTGTGTACTGGGTCCTATCCCGCCTGTGTTCCTACCTGCTAGTGCCTTCCTGTCTGCACTCTAGCCGTGCTTGCCTGTACCCCCCTGCCTGCATACCCACCTGCGTATTCCCACCAGTCTGTGTGCCAGCCTAACCAGTCTGTTCCTGTATTCCCCTGTGTGGGTCAACAGCCGTGTCTGGGGTCTGTCCTGGAGTAGCACCTGGTCCATCTGCTCGGTTCCTCCTTGGTGCACTGACGTCGTATGCCGTCGTGCGACCCTGGTCGAATCGGGTGAATACCTAGTTACGCCCCTCCAGGCATTCACTCTCCGGCACAGTCCAGTGGAATCACACGCACACGCCGCTCAGCCCGGGCGTGTGCATTACAGCATGCTCAGGCCATGGTTCCCGTTGAGCCCCATGGCCTTCGCTCTCTGAGACGTTTTCCAGCGAATACATGCATTAAAAATAAATAAATACAATTTTTTTTTCTCTAGCTGAGTTCCTGGCTAATTACGCACCCGCCCAGATGGATCTATCTGCTCTCGTTCCTGCGGATCCGCCACGTTACTATGGGGATCCAAGACAAAGTCGTGCATTTGTGGAGCAATGCATGCTACACTTCAAGTTCTACCCTCTATGTTTTCCCACCGATCGGGTTAAGGTGGCATTCATTATGTCTAACCTAGCGGGTGATGCCTTGGAATGGATCAACCCCCTATGGGAAACACAGGATCCTATCGTCCTGGACATAATGGCCATCCTGGTGGCCTTTCTAATGGTCTTCGATGATCCTAACCCGGAGGCTCCGGCTGAAGCTTCACTTCCCAATATCCCGGAGCAGCCCCGATGGGTAATGTGTGTGGGTAGCGCAATAGTCCTCCAGCCCAATGAGACTACTGCCAACCCAGAATCCTCACAGGGTGACTACGCTCTCCGGAATACTTCTCCCAACCTCAAGAGGCAGTCCAGACGTGCTAGACGTAGAGGCAAGCAGTCACGCCAGGGTCTGTCCTCCCTGAGACCTCCTGACCCCAACTTTGAAGTCCCTACTGAAGCTTCATCTCCCTGTATCCCGGAGAAGCCCCAACGGGTAATATGCGTGGGTAGTGCACCAGTTCGCCTGCCCGAAGAGACTACTGCCCATCCAGACTCCACACAGGAGAACTTCCTGCACCCGGCATCAGATGCTTCACCCACTTTAACCGGTGTGCATGTCCAAGGATGCTCCGAAGCTGTGATTACCTCAGAGTCTGTGCACCTCTACTACCTGGCGGAGGACCCCCAGTTGCCTCCTGAATCCTCCGGGATACCACTCGATGACAAATGGAGAGAGACTTCTCTACACCTGGTACTCAATACTTTGTCCGCTCCGTCCTGTGAGCCTGACAATGGGTACCCCAAAGTGGTAGTTACCCCTGAGTCTCTACACCCCTCCGACCAGGCGGAGGACCTCCGGTTGTCTCCTGAACCCTTCGTGGTGCTACCTGGTAGCGAAAGGACAGAGACTCTCCTATACTCTGTACCTGATACCTCGCTCGCTTCATCCAGTGAGTCCAACCTAGTGTACTCTGAAGCAGAGGTTACCCATGAGTCTCTACACCCCTCCGACCAGGCGGAGGACCTCCAGTTGTCTCCAGAACCCTTCGGGGTGCTACCTGGTAGCGAAAGGACAGAGACTCTCCTATACTCTGTACCTGATACCTCGCTCGCTTCGTCCAGTAAGTCCAACCTAGTGTACTCCGAAGCAGAGGTTACTCCCGAGTCTCTACACCCCTCCGACCGGGCGGAGGACCTCCAGTTGTCTCCAGAACCCTTCGGGGTGCCACCTGGTGGTGAATGGACAGAGACTTTCCTATACTCGGTACCCGATACCTCGCCTGCTTCGTCCAGTGAGTCCGACCTAGTGTACTCTGAAGCAGATGTTTTCTCCGAGCCTCTGCACTCTTCTGACCCGGCGGAGGACCTCCAGTTGTCTCCAGAACCCTTCGGGGTGCCACCTGGTGGTGAATGGACAGAGACTTTCCTATACTCGGTACCCGATACCTCGCCTGCTTCGTCCAGTGAGTCCGACCTAGTGTACTCTGAAGCAGATGTTTTCTCCGAGCCTCTGCACTCTTCTGACCCTGCGGAGGACCTCCAGTTGTTTCCTGAATCCTCCGGGGTACCACCAGATAACAAAGAGACAGTGATTTTTCCTCATCCTGTACCTGATAACCCGTCTATTTCTTCCTGTGAGCTTGACAAGATGTACCTCGAAGCAGAGTTTACCCCCAAGTCTCTGCTCCCCTCCAACCCGGTGGAGGACTTCCAGTTGTCTCCTGTACCCTCTGGGGTGCCACCTGAAAATATGTGGAGAGAGACTTCCTTGTGTGCTGTTCCTGGTACTCCACCCGTTTCGTCTGTTGCTGAGGATGGCTGGATAGGAGGTAGCATCCTAACTAACCAGATGAGACCAGTTTTTCCTGTGGACAGTGGGAGTGATCTCCTTGAAGTGAAGGATTGGCCCTCGAATTCCCTGCGGAAGATTCTTGCAGGCCTGAAGAAGAGGGGGCGTAAGGGAGGGGGTACTGTAACATACCTGGCGGCGCCCTTGCATGGTGGTCCATCTCCCGCTGTGCAAGAGCGCGCACTTGATCTCCAGTCCAGAATGTTTCTCTGACTTCCCTCCATACTGTCTGTTTGTGTCTGTTTCTGCTGCTTTAGGGCGGCGCCCGATCACTTCCTGCTTTTTGTACCTGCTGTGGGTCACACCCCTTGTGAGTCCTCAGCCTATTGCTGTCTGTCACCTGGTATATAACCCAGCTGCTCCAATCAATCCCTGCCTGAGCATTGTGCTTCATTCAGTGTGTGCTTGCACTCTGAAGGTGCCAGGTCCCGTTCTGTGTTTCTCTTGTCTGCCTATCCTGGAGGCTGTATTTCCAGGCCTGTCTGAACACGCTTCTAGCCTGTTCCTCCCGCCTTCTAGGGGCCGATTACCTAGACCTGCTCCTGTATCTTGTCTGTCCTGTCTGAACACACTCCTAGCCTGTTCCTCCCGCCTTCTAGGGGCCGATTACCTAGACCCGCTCCTGTATCTTGTCTGTCCTGTCTGAACACGCTCCTTGCCTGTTCGTCCCGCCTCTCTGGGGGCCGTATTCCCAGACCCGCTCCTGTATCCCACTGCAGTGTCGGTCTCTTCCGTACACTCAGTTCCAGTCTGAACTCTCTCCTATCCTTTACCTGTTTTGCTTCTATGTCCGTTCCTTTCCTTTTTCTGCAGAGTCTGAACTCGTACCTAACTCCTGCTTGTTGTCTCTGTACTCCCGTTTGTGAGTTTGTGGTCCACTCGCTACTTCACTGCAAGTACCCTGTGGGTTTCTGGCTCTGCCTTTCCCTTCCTGTTTGTTCCGTGTGAACAGAGCCCTGTCTCGTCCTGCTCTGCTCTTGCTCACCGCTCCAGGCGGCCTCGTCCTGCTCTGCTCTTGCTCACCGCTCCAGGCGGTCTCGTCCTGCTCTGTTCTTGCTCACCGCTCCAGGCGGTCTCGTCCTGCTCTGCTCTTGCTCACCGCTCCAGGCGGTCTCGTCCTGCTCTGCTCTTGCTCACCGCTCCAGGCGGTCTCGTCCTGCTCTGCTCTTGCTCACCGCTCCAGGCGGTCTCGTCCTGCTCTGCTCTTGCTCACCGCTCCAGGCGGTCTCGTCCTGCTCTGCTCTTGCTCACCGCTCCAGGCGGTCTCGTCCTGCTCTGCTCTTGCTCACCGCTCCTGGCGGTCTCGTCCTGCTCTGCTCTTGCTCACCGCTCCAGGCGGTCTCGTCCTGCTCTGCTCTTGCTCACCGCTCCAGGCGGTCTCGTCCTGCTCTGCTCTTGCTCACCGCTCCAGGCGGTCTCGTCCTGCTCTGCTCTTGCTCACCGCTCCAGGCGGTCTCGTCCTGCTCTGCTCTTGCTCACCGCACCAGGCGGTCTCGTCCTGTTCTGCTCTTGCTCACCGCTCCAGGCGGTCTCGTCCTGCTCTGCCCTTGCTCACCGCTCCAGGCTGCCTCGTCCTGCTCTGCTCTTGCTCACCGCTCCAGGCGGTCTCGTCCTGCCCTGCTCTCGCTCACCTCTCTGGGCGGCCTCACTCTGCTGTGTTTGTCCGCCACATCTGTGGTTCTGTTCCTGAGTCCCAGTGTGTACTGGGTCCTATCCCGCCTGTGTTCCTACCTGCTAGTGCCTTCCTGTCTGCACTCTAGCCGTGCTTGCCTGTACCCCCCTGCCTGCATACCCACCTGCCTATTCCCACCAGTCTGTGTGCCAGCCTAACCAGTCTGTTCCTGTATTCCCCTGTGTGGGTCAACAGCCGTGTCCGGGGTCTGTCCTGGAGTAGCACCTGGTCCCTCTGCTCGGTTCTTCCTTGGTGCACTGGCGTCGTATGCCGTCGTGCGACCCTGGTCGGATCGGGTGAATACCTAGTTACGCCCCTCCAGGCATTCACTCTCCGGCACGGTCCAGTGGAATCACACGCACACGCCGCTCAGCCCGGGCGTGTGCATTACAATTAGCTAGACAGAACAGAACTTCATTGTTACATACAAGTGAACAGAAAACCGAAATAGACTTATTAGTAACAAACACATTTCCCTTGGCCCAGCGTAAACCTTTTTGTCAAGGACTTCACAGGAAACAAGTATCTTAGTCAGACATTCCTCAATGTAAAATCAGAAAACACTCAAGCTGACTTCAGACATAACATAAATATAAATTGGTTTTTTTCTAAATTAATAAAGATATCTAGATATTAAAAAATTAACCATAACACAAGTGATGCATTGGAATGATGAGGTAATGTCACCATGCTGCTGGAATCGTGCTGCAGGAGCCTGGTGTGTAATGGCAGCAAAGTAGACACCAAAGCTAAATGTTCCTTATTGGAACAGAGGATAGTGCCATTTGTATTACTATTTAGTTTTCCATATGGTGAGAAGGCAAATTAGATGAGGCAGCACTGGAGTAGCAGTCTTAAGGGGGGACAGTGAAGAGAGGGGACAAAATGGAGGATGGTGACTGCATAGGGTACTGCATGGGGTGCAGAGCGGAGGCAAGGTTGCGTGGGAAGGTCAATGAGCAGTGTGGACACTTTGGATTCCAAATTCATTAAAGGGGACATAGTTGATAAGGTAGGACAGTGTGGTAGTCACAGTTCAAAAGTAAGGATTGCGCAGAGGCATAATTTTATTGGAGAGGATAGTGTAGACACCTAGCATCATAGCAGTGCAGAGTGGGGGTCAAATTTTATAAAAAAAAAAAATACAATGAGGTGCAATTAGTTACAGTATTTAGTTGCACAGCATGTGGGATCTTTTTATTTACAGGCATTAAACTGACACTTTTATTTTTAAGAGCATCTGCTGAAGATGGCCAGAGAATAAGAAAGTCTGCAGAGACGAGCTGTAGATGTTAAACGTCATCATGGCGTCTGGACCAGATAGAGAAGTCACCTGTAAAGTACCTAGATATAAATGCTTATTTGTGATACTGGCTGCCTCTAATCAGTACTATGGTTTTTGCATGGTCTGCAATCTGATGATAACAACTCGAAGCATCTTCTTATCATTGTTAAGAACATACTGGGAGTTGTAGGTTCATGTGATACAAATGTTTATGGCAGAGGCTAATGTGACATTACAATTGATTGCTATACTAAGCGTTCATGTACTGATGGTCTTGGTGATGTATTAATGTACTGATAATGCTTCTGGTGAGTTATTTATTTGCTGATTGTGATTCTGTTGCTGTGATGTATTTATTCATGATGGTGGTTCTGGTGCTGTACTCATTTACTGATGAAGGTTCTGGTGACTTATTCTTGTATGGATGACGGTTCTGGTGATGTGTTTGTGCACAGATAGTCGTTCTGGTGATGTATTTGTGCACTGATAGTGGTTCTGGTGATGTATTCATGTAGTGATGAATTAAAGATGAGCGAACCTTTCAAGGTTCTTCGGTTCTGTTCAGCGAACTTCCCAATGTTCACCGAACAATTCATTGAAGAGTTCGTCAAACATATCCAAACCGATTGAATTCATTGGGAGGCAAAACCAAACTGATAGACTACACCTTGAAAGGGGCCCAAAAGCTGCCAAAACAACTCAAATTAGGGGCAGACACCAGGAGATATGGCATCAATTGACCCACAGTCAAAATTTTATAATGGCACAGCAGCAGTCAGCCATAGGTTATGCATGAGGTATCTGAGTTTGGGCCAGCGTTTACAGCTTTGAATTTAAATTCAAATTAAGATGAGGTGAGTAAGGGACCAGTGTAGGCCTGCTGTGCTGGGAGCCATGATACCACATGCAAAAGCTGAAGCAGCTTTTCTGCTGAGTCACACTCAGGTGGCACAAATATCAGTTTTGTAGACTACTATTGCTAGAAAACGTTAAGGATAGTAACAGGTAGTTGACTGAAAGTAAGTGTAGGCCTACCGGTCTGGAAGCCCTACTGCTACAGGCAACACACATGAAGGAGACCCAACTTGAAGTGCAAACATTTCCAAAAATAAGGAATATACATCACTAAAGTGGCATCAATTTTACAAGAGTAGAACTAGTTTAATGGGGCACTGACACCCCTTCCACTACAGGCAACCCACCAGATGGAGACCCAACTAGGATTCTCCACATTTCAGAAAATTATTGATAACATCAGCAGCAGCAGCAACAGCAGGCACAGAAGCCAAGGCAAAGATGTCACACACTACAATAACGCAAGATCAATGCAGCACACTAAAAACTACACCATTGCCTAGTTTGCACAGTCTGTGATTGGGGTGCAAAAGTCCTTAGAGATCCATGACTTGTTCATCTTGATGAAAGTTGGGCGGTCTACAGCCAGATAGGCTTATCCGTCAGGACACCACCATCAGCACTGAAGACATATTCTGAGAGAACAGTGGCTGCTGGGCATGACCAAACCTCCAAGGCGTGACAAGCAAGCTCAGGCCACTCTTCCATTTTTTGAAGACCAAAATGCAAGAGGGTCCAAACCCCCCATGATGGCATTGATATTGACCTCGAATTAATACTGCACCATCCTCTCCAGTTGTTCACTACATGTCAGACTTGTACTCTGTTCTGCTGATTGCAACAGAGTCACTGGTGATGTATGTGAGGGGAGACATGTTTCGCAGCGGCTACTAGCCTCAATTAACTGAACCTACAAGTTTCTTCAGCATGTTAGGTGCTGAAGAGGTTGAGCATCCATCTTGAAATGGGTCCTTTGTGAGTAGGTGTGAGATGGGTGGGACTCCTACTCACCAGATCTCCACCTCAAGAGTGTGGCTGGAGGAGTTAAATCTCTATCATTGAGTTTTTTTTCTGTTGTGTGAGTTTGGAGAAGGAAGTCTCCATACTGTGGAACTTCTGCTCAGGAGGAGCTAAAGTCTGCTGCAATTTAAGTGGGTAAATCCTGTATACACATACACACTGTGCTATCGTTTATCCTTTGTTTTACCGTTATGCCAGCAAGGCTGTGTTTATTTTGTGGAACCTGCAGTGCTTTATGCCAATTTAAATAAACCTGCAGACAAACATTCCTGTGTCTACTTCTGGAAGCAGCCGAGTGAGTTGTCTTACCACAGTTGGTGCAAGAGTTCGTGCAAGATTCCAGGAACACGTGTACCTGCCATAGAAAATGGTGGATGTCTTGGATAAAGGCCGCCAGCCAGCCAGAGATGTCTGCCAGCATGGAAGAGCTCATCAAGCACCTGGTCCAAAGCCAACAGCAGCAGCACCTGCAGATCCAGTAGCACATGCAGCAGCAGCACCGGGAGCAGCAGCAGGTAAAGCAGGAGATAAATAAACTCCTGATGCAGCAGATCCATCAGCAGCAATGGCAGATGGAACTCCTAGCAGGGGAGGTCTGCAGCAGAGAAACCACCTCTCCGCCAAGTCCAGGTGATGTCTCATACGTCCGGAAGGCGGTAAATCGAGCTATGCCAAAGATGACCCCAGGTGGTGATGTTGAGGTATTTTTGACTGTGTTTGAAAGGGTGGCAGAGCGGGAAAAGCTACCGCCGGAGCAGTAGGTGGAAGTGCTGGCCCCCTATTTAGTGGGTGAACCCCAAAAGGGCTACTATGACCTGGTCCTACTATTATATTGGCACGCTCAGGAGTGACTATGTCTGTCAGAGCACAAAGGATCCACCACTTGACATAATCCAGTGACAAACTCCCTCGCACGCACATGTTTGACTTGTTACATCTAGTCCAAAAATGGTTGCAGCCAGAGCCTTCCACTCCTGCCCAGATGGTCGGGCGTGTGGTGCTGGACAGATTCATCTATTCCCTTTTCAGGGCGACCCTCAGAATGTGGATGACCTTGTGGGTCTAGTAGAGAGGTCGAGAAATGCCTTGGGAAACCGTACATAGTCACTTCCCTGTACTGGAGTACCCAAAGGGGGGAGCTCACCACGTAATGGGTCTAGAGTTACAAATGGGGGTCATTCCAATTTTGCTGAGGGCCCTGCAAAGACTGTTGTTAAGGATGTGGTCTGTTGACGTTGTCATAATCCTGGACACATAGCCAACCGGTGCCATATGTCCCCTCAACCAAAGGACTGCAGCCTAGGCCAGCGTTGCTCCTATCACACCTATCCGGCCTGTAGTGTGGACGGTCAAACTGCTGAGGGGCCGCAGGTGTGTGCCGGGTCCATTAATGGGATGATGGTGCTTGAACTCTTGGTCTCTGGGAGTCTGGTGACCCTATTCAGTTCTACCCTTTCCCACCAGCTCATCCCTGCCAAAACTGTGGGCATTCGCAGCATACATGGGGACGCCAAGGACTTTTTTGTGGTGCCCCTGAGGGTTCGGTCGCCACAGAGGTGCTGCATCTCACCCAGAGGTGTGGTATCTCACTCTCAGGTAAGGAAGGAGTACAGCTCGGGACCCTAACACCTGCATCCAACACATACCCGCAGTGGGGGTAGGGCGAGATTGCTCCTAAGGGAGAGCACAGTCCCGGGCCCCTAGCTGAGGGGAGGGGCTATGTAGTGGGTGTGGGTGGAGGAAGTAGCTTAGGGGAGCACATGAGAGGAGAGTATAAATAGAGAAGCCATCTTGTTTGAGTAGTAGTAGGAGTGAGAAGAGAGTTCAGTCTGAGGAGGAGTTCTGCTCAGGAGGGGGCCTGAGGAGAGGCCCAGGAATGAAGCAGGAAGGGCTCCCGGAACGATGAAGGGACCCCAGGGGTACGGGCAGTGCTGGAGGCATGACGAGGGAAGTTACATTGGTACCTGTAACTTGGACTGCAATAACCGTGAGTAAAGACCCTGAGGACTGCACTCCACCGTCTCTGTGATTACTATCTATGCCATAACCCCAGCACTACAATGCCCAGCATCACCTATAACATCTACACTGCCCTGGAGCTAAGCTCTACATGTGGAGGGCCACACCAGCTTTGCTGCACTAACATCAGCTCCAGAGGGCCTGCTCCGCAGCGGCGGCTCCCTTTAGCCGCGTACCACAGGTGGCGTCACGAACTTTGTACATAAATCCCCTGTAAATAATTCTCCTTTTGAATGACCGCCCTGGGTCACGGACCGGGTCACTGCCACTGTAACATCTCCCTTAACAACGAAAGGCCCGGCACCGAGTACCCCACGACCCAGGGGGCACGTCATCTTTGGCGTCACGAACAGGATATGAACCCCCCCGTTATCACCGGGTATTGTGCGCCTAGAAACTGTGTTTTATACTGAATGTGGCACCTGCCCCAGAAGAACGGGAGCCATTATGTGCGAACCAAAAGACAACAAGAAACCGCCTCCCATCGTGGGCCGAGTTCCAGAATGGCGCCAAAAGCGAGGCCCGCCCCGAGCAACAGTGACTATGTATGTGGATGTGTCCATCAAGCTGGGGGGGTCGCCCCAAGGTGTGTCTGACAGCAAGTGGCCATGGAACCGCCCAGGAAAGGGGAGAGGAGAGAAGAAACCTGGGAGACAGGGCGGAGTCTCCAGGAGTCTAGACAGACCGCACCCGGAGGGCAAGATGGAGAGTCAGGAGCCAGCTCCCATCCGTGGTCTGCAACAAGCGGCAAGACCTCTTACCTTGGAGGAGGCCATGGCAGACCTATCCCTGGAGGATACCGAATTTCTCCAGGCGGAAATCCAGGAGCTGGGCCGGAGAATGGAGAGGGCCCAGCAGGACGCCATTTCCAGCTGGAAAAAGGAGCTGTTGGAGAAGCTGATGATCCGGCAGCAACCAGCGCTGCACTCCACCAGCAGCGCCCCAGCCCCGGAGGAACCTGAACGGAGCCAGGAGGCAGAGGACGGCACAAGCGCAGCCGCGGGAGCAGGTAAGGAGAGACTCCCTGTCCCGGGCACTGAGAGTGCTAGCCTGCTCCTGGGCTCCCTGGCAGAACCTCCGATCCCGGTCGCCTGCTCCACCGACCTACTCCAGGGCTCCCTGGCGGAACCTCCAACCCCGGGCGCCTGCTCTGCCAATCTGCTCCCCGGTCTCCAGGCGGAATCTCCTGTCCCAGGCACCTACTTCACTGACTGGCTCCCTGACCCCCAGGCGGAAACCCCGATCCCGGGCGCTTGTTCCACCGACATGCTCCTGGGCCCCCTACCGGAGCCACCTGCCCCCGCACCCGAGTGGGTCTACGGAAACACCGCCTATGACTGGTCCGCCTGATATGAGGACCAGCAAGGACCCTCTTTAATGCCTGCACCTGCACCCCCGGTTGCCTGCCCAGGAGGAGAGGAGTTCCGATGGGACAACCGGGAAGGGGACCTCATGGAGTTCCCGTGGGAGATGCAGGCCCAGGCCCACCGGAGGGAAGAGCACTGCAGGAGGGAGATCCTGCAGTTAGAGAAGGAGCTTCACGACCGGCAGGTGCAGTGGGAAAAGATGGAGGCCCGGAAGATGGCGGCCAACACCCGGGCCCGCCAAGCAAAAGCTGCCACCCCTAGTCCCCGTCTGGAGGAGATAGTCATCAAGTTTGATCTAGACACCGGGTGGGGCTTTGTGAGGGAGCCGCATACTGATAGGGACGTGTTTGTCAACCAGCGGGATGTAGAACCCCACCTCCAACAGGGGCATCTTGGCCGAGACCTTTACCCAGGCGACTATGTCACATTTACCCGCTACAAGGGCGAGCGTGGCTGGTATGCCCTCCAGGTATATCGAGTGGCGAAAAGGAGAGACATGCCCCTGCAGCGTGAGGTTGAAGACTCGGCTGGGTCAGCCTGCAGGAATCAGGAGTTCCCCCGGAGGGAGCACCCCTGTTAAACTGTCTGAGTTAAAGAAACTGTCTATAGTTACCTGGAAGGGTACAACCCTGACAGTTTAAAAAGTTAAAGTGTGTGCATTTTAGGTTTTGTTGTTACCCGTTTAAAAAGACTACCAGGTTATGGACGGTGAATAACCAAAGAACTTTCCATTGTGCATAATTGCACTTCTTAAAGTGCCCCTTATTGGTTTTATGTAACAACAAATGACCTCAGAACAAAAACCCGTATGACGTGGCCGAAGACGTGGTCCAACACCTGGATCACCTATGCCCTGCAGCCACGCCCAGGGCCTACGTTGAGGGTTTTTGAACGGGTCCCTCATGCTCATGTTTGCTAGTTTGCACCTTGTTAAAGACAATGGACATCCGGTTGCAGATCGTGCTGTGACCTGTTGAAAGATGTTTTATATGAAAAATGTTTTATGTGAGAAATGTTTTATAAGTATAAAGAAAGATGTTCTTTGAAAAGTCTCATAATGTTTTGATAAAAACGTAACCAGTAACGTTCAAGAAAAAGTGCCTCCCATAAAGGGAAGAAATGTTATGTTTATGATCTTATATGTGATGCATCTAAAAATTTGCATGTCTGTAAAATACCCTGTTTTTACTCTGTTCCAGCCCGTGGACTTGCTGTGTTTTACCAGGGGGGTATGTGGCGCCCCTGAGGGTTCGGTTGCCACAGAGGTACTGCATCTCACCCAGAGGTGGGGTATTGTGGCGCCCCTGAGGTTTCAGTCGCCACAGAGGTACTGCACCTCACCCAGAGGTGTGGCATCTCCTTCTCTCAGGTAAGGATGGAGTACTGCCTGGGACCCCAACACCCGCATTCAACACTACACTAATCCAAGCCGGCTGGAAGGGCATTATGCACTTCTTCTGCTGCCCTGTCCCTGGCTGGAGTGGGGGGAACCAAAGAGAGGGGGAACCAGTAGTGGGTGTGGGTGGAGGACGTAGAACAGGGGAGCACTTAGAGAATAGATTTAAAACGGGAAGCCATCTTAGTTAGTGAGTTCAGTCAGTAAGTAGTAAGGAGAGGAGAGGAGGGGAGCAGAGTCTCTTCAGGAGCTCTGCTCCATAGTGGGGCCTAGTGAGAGAGGCCCAGGAGAGGAGTGGGAGCAAGGGAGGAACAGAAGGGATCCCAGGGGGTACGGTGAGTGCAGAACGGCACCCGTACGCCCGAATCTGCCAAGAGTCAGAGGGATCAGGCCACAAGAAGGGAACCAGTCCCTGGACCAGCCATGTTACTCCAGGTCTCGGCTGGAAAAACCGGAGGCTTCTGCACTTCCATGGTGCAGTTGCCACAACCTCACCCTAGCCACCGTGAAGGGCACCAAGTAGGTCCGGGAACTCCAGGTTGCCCGGAGGGATCAGAGTACCCGAACGGGACTGTGTGTGGGGAGCGCAGGGCAGGAGGGAGAAGACCCAAGTGCGGGAAGTTGGCCAAGGAAGGAACATAAAGAAAGGGGGTCCCGTTAAGTGCTTCTAATATACCTGAAGGGGTGCTGAACCCCTGCCTGGCAAACACAGTGCGACGCGGGAGTCTGACACCTGGACAGTGTACCCGAGGAACCTAAAAAGAACTGAGTAAATTCGGATGACTGCACTCCACTATCTTTGTCAGTTATTTCCACCACGCTACCGCGCCTGCACTACAACACCCAGCATTACCATCAGCATCCCTTCCATCATCTCTGCCCCGGGGGCCCGCTCCGCCTGTGGGGAGCAGAAACATCCCAGCTGCCATCCCATCACCCCCGGAGGTCTGCAGCAGCGCTGGTACCTATTACCAGAAACCACAGGTGGCGTCACGAGACAAAAACTGTTAACTAACCCCTTTTAAAGAGTGACCCCAGAGTACGGGCCCGGGAGCTGACTGCCGTGACATCCCAAGGAGGTAAAGACCCGGGTACCGAGTTCCCCCCCATATCAACCCTGAGCGAGTCAGTATCTCACTCTCAGGTAAGGAAGGAGTACAGCTCGGGACCCTAACACCTGCATCCAACACATACCCGCAGTGGGGGTAGGGCGAGATTGCTCCTAAGGGAGAGCACAGTCCCGGGTCCCTAGCTGAGGAGAGGGGCTATGTAGTGGGTGTGGGTGGAGGAAGTAGCTTAGGGGAGCACATGAGAGGAGAGTATAAATAGAGAAGCCATCTTGTTTGAGTAGTAGTAGGAGTGAGAAGAGAGTTCAGTCTGAGGAGGAGTTGGGAGCAGGAGCTCTGCAGGAGCTCTGCTCAGGAGGGGGCCTGAGGAGAGGCTCAGGAATGAAGCAGAAGGAGAGGAGCAGGAAGGGCTCCAGGAACGAGGAAGGGACCCCAGTGGTACGGGCAGTGCTGGAGGCCACCCGTACGCCCGAATCTACCGGGAGGTGGAGGGGTCAGGCCACACAAAGGGGACCGGTCCCTCAACTAGCAGAGTACTCTATGTCTCAACTAGAAACCGGAGGCTGCAGTATTTCAAGTCCTGCAGCCAACAGTCCATATCAGTCTCACCAAGAATGTAGCTATAGAGGCCCCAGGGGACGGAACAGATGTCGCCCGACAAGGCCTGCAGGTACTGGATTGGGACACTTGGTATGAGGTGCAGGGGGTGGACTGAACCCCTCCCTGAGTAAGAGCAGCACGACGAGGAATGTTACTTTGGTACCTGTAACTTGGACTGCAATAACCATGAGTAAAGACCCTGAGGACTACACTCCACCATCTCTGTGATTACTATCTGCGCCATAACCCCTGCACTACAATGCCCAGCATCACCTATAGCATCTACACTGCCCTGGAGCTAAGCTCTACCTGTGGAGGGCCACACCAGCTTTGCTGCACTAACATCAGCTCCAGAGGATCTGCTCCGCAGCGGCGGCTCCCTTTAGCCGCATACCACAGGTGGCATCACAAACTTTGTACATAAATCCCCTGTAAATAATTCCCCTTCTGAATGACCGCCCTGGGTCACGGACCAGGTCACCGCCACTGTGACATCTCCCTTAGCAACGACCGGCCCGGCACCGAGTACCCCACGGCCCAGGGGGCGCGTCACTGCCCTGTGGCCAGAGTAATGGTGGGAACAGACTGCGGTTCCCAGTCCCTCATGGTCGGGGTGATCAAGGACCTGATACATCCTGTCATATTTGGGCGGGACTTTACTTTATTTTGGGACTTGTGGAAAAGGGGGTTCGCATCCAGTTGCTCGGGCAAAAAACAGATCCCTTGGGAAGAAACCCTGTTGAAGTCAAAGGTGGATGAATTCCCCCGGTGTCTCTTTGCTGGGGAAGAGGATGACACTGGGACCGAGGAGGCTGACCTCCCTGAGTTAGAGGTGTCCGGAGAGAACTTTGGGTCTGCTCAAGTTCGGGACTTGACCTTAAAGGGGGGCATGGAACAATGTTACTGTCTTTAATGGGATTGTTCAAGAGTCGGGGGCAGACACCAGGTTCCCACACTTTGCAGTTCAGAGGGAATTAGTTTATCGGGTGACCAAACTAAAGAGTGGTGAGACAGTGGAACAGCTGTTAGTTCCTGGACCATACCGACTGAGGGTATTGGATACAGCCCATTCACATGTTCTGGGGGGACTCCTGGGGGTCAAGAAAACTCAGGAGAGGATAATGAGGCTGTTCTATTGGCCAGGGTGTTACTGGGAAACCCTAGACTATTGTAGGTCCTGCCCCACCTGCCAGATAACCGTGCCCTCCTTCCACTTCCATAGTCCCCTGGTGAGTCACCTGTGATAGAGGTCCCCTTTGAAAGGATTGCTATGGACCTCGTGGTTCCATTAGTTAAATCGGCCCGGGGCCATCAATACATCCTGGTGGTCATGGACTATGCGACTCAGTATCCTGAAGCGGTACCAGTAAGGAATATGTCAATTAAAAGTACAGCCCGGAAACTGGTCCATATTTTTGCCAGGAAAGTCTGCCAAAGGAGATTTTGACAGACCAGGGAACCCCCTTCATGAGGAAAGTGATGAAGGAGCTGTGTAAGGCCATTCTGATTGCCCAGCTATGGACCTCAGTTTACCATTTGCAGACGGACGGCCTAGTGGAGCGCTTTATCAAGGCCTTAAAAGTGATGCTCAGGAAGGTCGTTGAGAAGGACGGGCAAGACTGGGACTACCTGCTTTCATTTCGGCTCTTCTCTGTTAGAGAAGTTCCTCAAGCCTCCACTGGTTTCTCTCCGTTCGAGTGCCTTTATGGTCGGCATCCAAGAGGACTCCTAGACATCGCCAAGGAAACCTGGGAGGCCGAGGTCACACCCCTGCGGAGCATCATCGAGCACGTTGCCCAGTTGCAGGAGAAAATGGTGAAAGTGATGCCCATCATGAAAGAACATCTCCTCCAGGCGCAGGAAGCACCGGCAAGGGTGTGTAACTGATCAGCGAGGCTGAGGCAGTTCAAGCCTGGAGATTGCATTCTGGTGCTTATTCCCACCATCGAGAGCAAGTTCCTGGCCAAGTGGCAAGGCCTGTATGAGGTGGTGGAGAAACTCAGTGAAGTGAACTACAAAGTCCAACAGCCTGGCCGAAGAAAGCCGCACCAAGTAGCTCATGAAAACTTGCTAAAACCATGGCGATATCAGGAAACGCTGGAACCTCCTTGTTTGGAAGCCAGTCCCAAAGCCAGAGTGGAGGTCACGATAGCACAGACTCTATCACCTGCCCAAGGGCAACAGTGTAAAGATCTGCTGCAACAGAACAGTTCTCGGAGTTGCCGGGGCGTACGCAGGTGGTTGAGCATGACGTGCTGACAGAAGTGCATGTTAGGGTAAACCTTAAGCCCTATAGGATTCCTGAAGCCCGCCATGAGGTGATCTCAACTGAGGTGAAGAGGATGCTGGACCTCAGTGTGATAAAGGAATCAAAGAGCGGATGGTCGAGTCCATCGTTCTCTTGCCAAAGCCCGACGGATGGTGGAGATTTTGTAATGACTACCCCAGGCTGATTGAAGTATACAAGTGTGATGCGTATCCGATGCCCCACGTCGATGAACTCATTGAGGGGCTTGGACCTGCGAGGTACATTACCACCCTTGACCTGATGAAGGGCTACTTACAGATCCCCATGTTCCAGAGGGCCAAGGAGAAGATGGCTTTATCGACACCTTATGGGTGTTTCCAATACACTTGAATGCCTTTCAGACTGCAGGGGGTCCTAGCCAGAGAATCATGGATCGGATCCTAGCCCCACATAAGAAGTATGCCTACCTTAATGACATTGTGGTCTTTAGCCCAGACTGGGCTAGTCATCTACCAAAGTTAAAGGCAATTCTGGATGCTCTGAGGAAGGCAGGGTTTACTATAAATCCAGAAAAAATGTGCCATTGGGAAGGAAGAGGCCAAGTACTTAGGCTATGTCATCGGGAGAGGAAAAATCAAGCCACAAGTCAATAAGGTCGAGGCAATCCAGAACTGGCCACAACCGCTCTCCAAGAAGCAGGTGAGAGCATTTCTTGGAATCGTGGGATATTACTGGCAGTTTATCCAAAATTGTGCCATGATATCCACACCACTTACGGATCTTCTCAAAGGCACCAAATCAACGATGGTGAAATGGACGGTTGAAACGGAGACGGCGTTTCAACAGTTGAAGCTGGCTCTGTGCAAGCAGCCGGTCCTGGTCGCACCAGACTTTAATAAAGAATTCGTGGTCCAGACAGACATTTCAGAAGCTGGCCTAGGAGCCATGCTGTCCCAAGAGATAAATGGTGAAGAGCATCCCATCCTGTATCTGAGCAAGAAGCTCTCTTCCTGCGAGAAACACTATGCTTTAGTAGAGAAAGAAGGCTTAGCCATAAAATGGGCCATAGATACGCTAAGATATTACCCACTAGGCTGAAAGTTTAAGCTAATATAAGGCCATGCCCCTTTGAGATGGTTGAGAGAAAAGAAGGGTAAGAATGCCTGGGTGACTATGTGGTTCTTAGGTCTCCAGGACTTTACTTTTCACGTCGAGCATAGACCCAAGAAGTTACACAGTAACGCTGATTCCCTCTCCAGAATTCCCTGTTTGGTGTCTGAAGGTGCCCAAACCCCCAGCTTTGGGCAGAAGGGGGAATATGTGACAGTCACTGGTGATATATGTGAGAGGAGATACAGTGGTGGCCAAAAGTATTGGCACCCCTGCAATTCTGTCAGATAATACTCAGTTTCTTCCTGAAAATGATTGCAATCACAAATTCTTTGGTATTATTATCTTCATGTAATTTGTCTTTAATGAAAAAACACAAAAAGTGGTCCTAAAGCCAAATTGGATACAATTCCACACCAAACCTAAAAAAGGGGGTGGACAAAAGTATTGGCACTGTTTGAAAAATCATGTGATGCTTCTCTAATTCGTGTAATTAACAGCACCTGTAACTTACCTGTGGCACCTAACAGGTGTTGGCAATAACTAAATGACACTTGCAGCCAGTTAACATGCATTAAAGTTGACTCAACCTCTGTCCTGTGTCCTTGTGTGTACCACATTGAGCATGGAGAAAAGAAAGAAGACCAAAGAACTGTCTGAGGACTTGAGAAACCAAATTGTGAGGAAGCATGAGCAATCTCAAGGCTACAAGTCCTTCTCCAAAGACCTGAATGTTCCTGTGTCTTCCGTGCGCAGTGTCATCAAGAAGTTTAAAGCCCATGGCACTGTGGATAACCTCCCTAGATGTGGACGGAAAAGAAAAATTGACGAGAGATTTCAACGCAAGATTGTGCAGATGGTGGCTAAAGAACCTCGACTAACATCCAAACAAGTTCAAGCTGCCCTGCAGTCCGAGGGTACAACAGTGTCAACCCGTACTATCCGTCGGCGTCTGAATGAAAAGAGACTATATGGTAGGATACCCAGGAAGACCCCACTTCTTACCCCGAGACATAAAAAAGCCAGGCTGGAGTTTGCCAAAACTTACCTGAGAAAGCCTAAAACGTTTTGGAAGAATGTTCTCTGGTCAGATGAGACAAAAGTACAGCTTTTTGGCAAAAAGCATCAACATAGAGTGTACAGGAAAAAAAAGAGGCATTCAAAGAAAATAACACGGTCCCTACAGTCAAACATGGCGGAGGTTCCCTGATGTTTTGGGGTTGCTTTGCTGCCTCTGGCACTGGACTGCTTGACCGTGTGCATGGCATTATGAAGTCTGAAGACTATCAACAAATTTTGCAGCATAATGTAGGGCCCAGTGTGAGAAAGCTGGGTCTCCATCAGAGGTCATGGGTCTTCCAGCAGGACAATGACCCAAAACCCACTTCCAAAAGCACTATAAAATGGTTTGAGAGAAAGCACTGGAGACTTCTAAGGTGGCCAGCAATGAGTCCAGACCTGGTTTAGAGATCTCAAAATGGCAGTTTGGAGAAGGCACCCTTCAAATATCAGGGACCTGGAGCAGTTTGCCAAAGAAGAATGGTCTACAATTCCAGCAGAGCATTGTAAGAAACTCATTGATGGTTACCGGAAGAGGTTGTTCACAGTTATTTTGGCTAAAGGTTGTGCAACCAAGTATTAGCCTGAGGGTGCGAATACTTTTGTCTGGCCCATTTTTGGAGTTTTGTGTGAAATGATCAATGATTTGATTTTTGCTTCATTCTCTTTTGTGTTTTTTCCTTGCAAGCAAATTAAATGAAGATAATAATACCAAAGAATTTGTGATTGCAATCAGTTTCAGGAAGAAACTGAGTATTATCTGACAGAATTGCAGGGGTGCCAATACTTTTGGCCACCACTGTATGTTTCACTACTACACTACAGCCTCAGTGAGCTGAACCTACAAGTTTCTTCAGCATGTTTTGTTTTACCGTTATGCCAGCAAGGCTGTGTTTTTGTGGAACCTGCAGTGCTTAATGCCAATTTAAATAAACCTGCAGATGAAAACATTCCTGTGTCAACTTCTGGAAGCAGCCAAGTGAGTTGTCTTACCACATTGTGCACAGGCTAGTCTAAAAAATGTGTGAAACAACTCACAAAAATTGCCAGGGTTTGGAAGTCCACAACTGCGATGCACATTGCGTGCCTGACAGCTGTCTTGGGGAAAACCATTCTTAAGGTTGTCTACAAGCGTGTTTCAATTCTCCAGCATGCGTGCATCCCTTTCCAAGGTGGGAAGCATGTGGCAAAATTTACTCTTGTAGCGTGAATCTAACAGATTGGCAACCCAGTAGTAAGCACAATTTCTACTCCTAACAATATGGGCAACAAGAAGGCGCTAATGTGTTGGACTCTTCCATGAGTTCCAAGTCCATGGTGTGTTGGTGGCGGGGTAACACTGAAGCTTGTTTCCTCCATCCCTTCCCGCCAACCACGAACAACAGAGAGAGGATCATTATCCTCTTCATCTCTTCACTGTTGCATGACCATCACCTCTTTCTCCTCATCCTCCTCCATTTGTTCCTCGGCTCCTTCACCTGCACTAACAGTCTGTCTAGTACTAAGAGCCCCCCTGGATCACCATAATCCACCCTTCCTTGGCACCCGCCTGTGCGATGACAGTCTGTAACTTAGAGATATTGTTATTCCTTCCGCATCCTCCTCTGCTTCCTCCTCTTCCTCTGGGACCACCACCTCCTCCTCCAGACTATTTAAAGTGTGCTCCAGCAGTGAGATGACCGGAATAGTGATGCTGATAATGGCATCGTCAGCGCTAGCCATCTTAGTAGCCATGTCGAAACAGTGTTGAAGGGTGCAGAAGTCCTTAATCTGTACCCACTCTGCAAATGTGATTTGCACCGTGTCCGTACTGCGCTGGCCCAGGCTATGCAAAATGAGATACTGCGCCAGGGCTCATCGCTGCTGCCACAGTCATTGCAACATCTGCAGATTGGAATTCCACCATGTCGGCACATTGCATATCAACTGGTTAACCGGTAGGGCCAAAGACCTCTGTAGCAATGAAAGTCAATGACCTATTGGGGTGCAAACGGTGCAAGTGAGCACACAGCAACCGGGCTTTCTGCAGCAGCGCATCCAGGCCAGAATAATGGCGGAGAAATAGCTGTACCACCAGATTCAGGACATGATCCATGCAAGGCATTTGTGTGAGGTTGCCCCAGTGTTGGGTCGCCACCAGGTAATCACACATGGCCTTCCCTGGCTTCAGGTTCAGTGGAAATAGCCATTGCTCAAACTCGGCCTGGATAGCTATCCACAACTCTTGAGCTGTGTGACTGCAATCTCCAAGCCATATTAATTTTACCACTGTGTGATTGGAGTAAGTCCTGGCTGTGCAGTATGGATGTAGGGGGGCTTCTACCTCCAGAGGTTGAGGGTGCAGGTGGCGGCCATGGAGGACGTGGGGGAGTCAGAAGCAGTGGAGTGTTAGATACAGAGGTTTGTCCCGCAAGCCTTAGATATTCCAAGACTTCTGGAGCAGCCACTTCCCCCGCCTGACCCCACAGCCACCAGAATCACCCAGTGCCCAGTCAGTGAGATGTAACACTCCTGGCCATGTTTGCTCATTCAGGTGTCTGTGGTGAAATGCACCCTGGCAGACATAGATTTTTTCAAGGAACAGATGATGTTGTCTGTGACATGGTGGTGTAGCGCAGGCACAGCTTTCTTAGAGAAGGAATGGAGACTGGGCAACTGGTACTGGGGGACTACAATGGCCATCAGCTTTTGGAAACTGTCTTTTTCCACCAGGCGAAAAGGCAGCATTTCTGTGGCCAACAGATTTGAGATGGTGGTGTTCAAGCTCTTAGCTTTGGCATGTGTAGGAGGAAACAATATTTTACGTGACCATACTGCGGGACCAAGGGCTGGCTACTGTGCTGAGAGAGGGTGAACACGACAAACTGCTGGACTGTGAGTGAGGTGCAGATGGAGATGTTATGGTGGATTGAGAAAGATGTGGTGTGCTTCATAAAGCAAAAAAAACAGGCATATCAACTTCCGCAACAGCTGACGGGCTCTCGCTCTCCCCAGACCTGTCAGTCACATGTCACTAAATTATGAATCAATATTTATTTGCTGAGATAGTGTGTCTGTAGCATGCTAGTAGCACAAAGAATTTAAATTTTCAAATGTGGAGTCCTGGCTGCAGCAAAAATATGAGCACAAAATATTTATATACTGAAATGTGGCCTTGTTTCAGGACCATACTATCAGCAGAAAGAATGTAGATTTTTAAATATGGACTCCTGCCTGGCCAAAAATTTTACCAGCACAAAATATTTCTATGCACAAATGTCGCCTTGTTTGAGGACCATGCTATTAGTAGAAATAGTTTAGATTTTCAAATGTGGACTCCTGCCTGGCCAAAAATATTACTAGCACAAAATATTTATATACTGAAATGTGGCCTTGTTTCAGGACCATGCTATTAGCAGTGAACTGCTGGACTATGAGTGAGGTGCAGGCAAAGATGTTATGGTGGATTGAGAAAGATGTGGTGTGCTTCATAAAACAAAAACAATAGGCATGTCCACTTCCCCAACAGCTGATGGGCTCTCACTCACCCTGACTGTAGCGGGTAAACAAGTGGAAGTTCTGTGGCCAGAGATTTGTGTGCATAGGCGGATTATAATGAGGGCAATCCGAGCTACCGCCCGGGGCCCCGAGCCTGCAGGGGGCCCGCGGCTCCGGGCGGGGTGTCTAATGCCGGATTGCCCTCATTATATGTGCGGGCCGCCGCGGCACATACCGGTAGCAGTGGCTACTTCTTCATCGGCCGGGCAAGCACTGCAGCAGTTAACTTCCCTGTGCTGGCCCGGCTGCGTCACTGCTAGGAGACACGGCCCTGTGCGCGGCCGTGTCTCCTAGCTGTGACGTCACGCAGTGCGCGCCCGGCCGCGTCACTGCTGCAACGGAGAAGTCAGAGCAGGCAGGAGGAATGGAGCCGGGGGATGGTGAGTGAGTGTATATGTGTATGTATGTATGTGTGTGTGTGTATGTGTATGTGTGTGTATGTGTGTATATGTATGTGTGTATATGTGTGTGTGTGTATGTGTGTGTGTATATGTGTGTATATATGTGTGTGTGTGTGTCTGTGTGTGTCTGTGTGTGTATGTGTGTGTGTGTATATATGTGTATGTATGTATGTTTGTGTATGTATGTGTGTATGTGTATGTGTGTGTGTGTGCAGGCAGATATCATTGTGTGATGTCTGTTTATATGTATTTTTGTGTTTCAAATGTGTTTATGTGTGTATGTATATGTCTGTATATGTTTGTGTGTGTGCGTGACTGCATGCGTGACTGCGTGCGGCCTCCTGCTGAGTATAGTTGGCGCCGTGCGGCCTCCTGCTGTCTCTGGGGGGGCGCCGTGCGGCCTCCCACTATGTATAGATGGTGCTGTGCGGCCCCCTGCTGTGTATAGATGGCGCCGTGCGGCCCTCTGCTGTGTATAGATGGCGCCGTGCGGCCTCCTGCTGTGTATAGATGGCGCCGTGCGGCCTCCTGCTGTGTATAGATGGCGCCGTGCGGCCTCCTGCTGTGTATAGATGGCGCCGTGCGGCCTCCTGCTGTGTATAGATGGCGCCATGCGGCCTACTGCTGTGTATAGATGGCGCCGTGCGGCCTCCTGCTGTGTATAGATGGTGTCGTGCGGCCTCCTGCTGTGTATAGATGGTGCCGTGCGGCCTCCTGCTGTGTATAGATGGTGCCGTGCGGCCTCCTGCTGTGTATAGATCGCGCCGTGCGGCCTCCTGCTGTCTCTGGGGGGGGTGCCGTGCGGCCTCCCGCTGTGTATAGATGGTGCCGTGCGGCCTCCTGCTGTGCATAGATGGCTACGTGCGGCCTCCTGCTGAGTATAGATGGCGCTGTGCGGCCTCCTGCTGTCTCTGGGGGGGCGCCGTATGGCCTCCCGCTGTGTATAGATGGCGCCGTGCGGCCTCCTGCTGTATATAGATGGCTACGTGCGGCCTCCTGCTGAGTATAGATGGCACCGTGCGGCCTCCTGCTGACTCTGGGGGGTGCCCTGCGGCCTCCCACTGTGTATAGATGGCGCCGTGCGGCCTCCTGCTGTGTATAGATGGCGCCGTGCGGCCTCCCGCTGTGTATAGAGGGCTACGTGCGGCCTCCCGTTGTATATAGAGGGCTACGTGCGGCCTCCCGCTGTGTATAGATGGCTACGTGCAGCCTCCCGCTGTGTAGAGATGGCACCGTGCAGCCTCCCGCTGTGTATAGATGGCTACGTGTGCTCAATATTGAGTCATACAATTAATACAATACAATTAATTGAGTCATAAGGCTATGCGCCCACGATACAGAAATGTTCCGGATTTTTTTTGAGCATTTCTGCATCTCCCTGGCAGAAAAAACGCATGTGGATTTTACATGCGGATTGTACATGCGGATTTTACATGCGTTTTCCTGCCAGGGACATGCGGATGTGATGCGTTCTTCACTTGCATTTCCGCATGCGGGTTGACAAGCGATTTTAGCATCACTTGGAAAGTGCTTGACAACTTGGTTACACTATATAAATCCATGCAACCGGCATGGATTTATATAGTGTGACCGTAAAAGAATGGTAAAAAATAAAAAATATATACTTACCTTCTGATGGCCTGCCGACGTCACATGACTAAATGACGTCACGGCAGGTCTTTTTCAGACCATCGCGAGCTGCCGGCAAGCCAGGACGCATTGGATAAAGAAACCGGGGGCCATCAGAAGGCAAGTATAATGTATATTTTTTATTTTATTCTTTTTTTACAGGTTCTATGGTACCCGGGTCTGGAGGAGAGTCTCCTCTTCTCCAAACCCGGGCACCATCCGCACATTGAAACGCATGGATTCCGCATCTACAGATGCAGGGATGCGGATTCCATGCGTTCTAATGCAAGTCAATAGCGGCGAAAACGCTGCGCTTCCGCAAAATAATTGGTAATGGTGCGGATTTTTCCGCAGCGGAAATTTCCGCAGCATGTACACAGCACATGCGGATTATCATTGGGGAACATGGCAGACCTTCTACCAAGCGTTTTTTAAGCATTTCTGCAGCGGAATTGCTGCTGCGGAAAAGCTTAAAAAACGCATAGTGGGCACACAGCCTAAAAAAAAAATATTATAATTAATATTGTGCCAAATTAATTTCACGTGAACTATCACATGATCTATCACAGGGGATCATGTGACATGTCACGTGATACATCAGGTGTGTGTGTGTGTGTAAGGGGGGGGGCCCGCGCCTTCTAAACTGCCCGGGGCCCTTGCTACTCTTAATCCACCCCTGCTTGTGTGAGAACACTTGCCATGGTGATGGAGGAGGAGGAAGCAGCAGATGCGGTTGATGCGGAGGCTTGTGGTTGGTGAGGCCCGCTAGTTCGCATTTTAGCGCAGTGAGATTCCCAGACTAATGCATGCTGATCGCACATGTGCCAGTTCATGCATGTAGTAGTCAAATTATTGCAATTTTTGCCTCTACTGAGTATTTTTTGGATAGGATAAGACGGTGCTTGTTCTTTGGAGCTTTCACTAACATTATCACCTACCCCACATACACCTTGAACATGAAGCCTATTTCCCCTTCCACCACAATCTTGCTTTTTTCCACTCATGTTGGATGTACCCTTCCCCTCTTTTAACCAGCTGTTTCACAACCCTGGGCCCAGACCTGTCAGTCACATGTCACTAAATTACCAATCAGTAATTATTTGCTGAGATAGTGTGTCTGTAGCATGCTAGTAGCACAAAGAATTTAGATTTTCAAATGTGGACTCCTGTCTGGCCAAAAATATTACCGGCACGAAATATTTCTATGTACAAATGTGGCCTTGTTTCAGGACCATGCTAATAGCAGAAATTTAGATTTTCAAATGTGGACTCCTGTCTAGCCAAAAATATTACCGGCACGAAATATTTCTATGCACAAATGTGGCCTTGTTTCAGGACCACGCTAATAGCAGAAAGAATGTAGATTTTCAAATGTGCAAATTTAACAAAAAAGGTCCATATATACAGTGGTGGCCAAAAGTATTGGCACCCCTGCAATTCTGTCAGATAATACTCAGTTTCTTCCTGAAAATGATTGCAATCACAAATTCTTTGGTATTATTATCTTCATTTAATTTGTCTTCAATGAAAAAACACAAAAAGAATTGTCCTAAAGCCAAATTGGATATATTTCCACACCAAACCTAAAAAAGGGGGTGGACAAAGGTATTGTACGAATATTAAAAAAAGTTCTGGCTCACGGATCACATATACGTTTTTCAGAAAATACTGCCATTTCTGGCCTCCATTAAAATATTTTTTCAGTGTGTCAGTGAAGCTATTGACACCAGTTTGCTGTTCAAAATAGTTACCTACAGGCCAGCTACTGTGGTTTGTTCGTCACACAGATCACATATAAGTTCGCTCCAAATTTAGCCATTTGTAGTGAGCGTGGAAGATATTGTCCTCCATTTAAAATGGGCAAGGGACGGGGAACTGGACGTGATGGTGATGGTGCATGCAGAGGCCAAGGCCGTGGGCAAGCTGAAACTGTGCCACAAAAAACACCCACATCGTCTCGCTCGACATTCCTGTCCCAATTAAAAGGGGACCACAGAACACCACTATTGAACACAGAGCAGTGTGAAAAGGTTATTGGTTGGATAGCAGATAATGCTAACAGTCACTTAGCCGCCGCCACCACCACCCTGTCTTCCACACGGTCAAGTCTCAGTAGCCGTGAGTCTGGACCACATATTCCTCACCCTCAACCTCCTTCCTCCCACCATGCCGAGTGCCCAGAGACAACTGATCCCACACTTGGACACTCCAAAGAGCTGTTCACTTTTCCATTTAAAGATTCGGGCCTCTCGCCCGGTCCACTTGAAGCGGGGCAAGAGGAGATCGGGAGAGTGGGAAAGGTGGGAAAGTGTCACAAGAGGTGGACGATGATGAGACACAATTGCCAGAAAGTCAGGAGGAGGACCAGGGTGCGGAAGTGGAAGACGAGGTCGTGGATGATATAGTAACTGACCCAACCTGACAGGAGGACATGCAGAGCGAGGAGAGCAGCACACAGGGGGAAGGAGGCAGAGCACCCCAACAGACAGGAAGAAGCAGTGTGGTGGCCGCAGACAGAAGGTAGGCAACCGATCCCCGTAACACCAACACTACAGAAGCTGCCAGTACAACTGTTAGGTCTTCCCGAGTCTGGTTGTTTTTTAAAGACTCTGCCGATAACCCCATAAAGGCCATTTTAACCACCTGCCAGGCCAGCATCAGCAGGGGTAGCAAAACTACCATCCTGACCGCCAGCAACATGATCAGGCACATGGCAGCAAAGCACCCGACTTTGTGGGCTGAACCCCAGGGTCCAGGAACAGTGTCTGCGGGTAGCACCACTGCTTCTTCCACTGTTGTGCATGCAAGCCAATCCCCTGTCCATGGTGCATGCGAAGATGCCTCCTGCCTTGCACCTGTCATTTCACACTCTCAGGTAGCAGCATCAGGAAGCACGTCTACGTCCTTGTCGCAGCGCAGCGTTCAGTTGTCCATACCCCAGTCCTTGGTACACAAGCGCAAATACTCAGCCAATGCCCCACAGGTCATACTACTAAATTCCCACATTTCGCGACTGCTTGCGCTCGAAATGTTGCTTTTTATGCTCGTGGAGATGGAAGCATTCTGCAACCTTATGGCAGCGGTCGTCCCTCGGTACTCTTTCCCCAGCAGCCACTATTTCTCCCGGTGTGACGTCCCCGCATTGCAAAAGCACGTGTCCCAAAACATTAGCCGCTCCCTCAACAACACAGTTACCGGGAAAGTTCACCTAACCATGGACATGTGGACAAGTGCTTGCGGGCAGGGAAAGTACATCTCACTGATGGCACACTGGGTTAACATAGTGGAAACCGGGACCCAGTCGGACCTTGGGACGGAATACGTCCTCCCGACGCCAAGGATTGCGGGCCCTAAGTCAATCAGGGTTGCCCCCACAGTCTACAGCTCCTGCACCTCATCCTCCTCAGCCTTCTCCTCCTCTTCAGCCTCCATCTCCAAAATTACAACATCAGTCACAAGCTGGAAGCACTGCAGCACTGCCTCGGCCAAGTGGCAACAGGCTGTGCTGAAGCTAATATGCTTAGGTGACAAACCGCACAATGCTAAAGAGTTGTGGACAGCTCTGAAAGAGCAGGCAGATCTGTGGCTCACACCGCTGAACCTAAAGCCAGGCATGGTCGTGTATGGCAATGACTGGAACCTGGTGGCGGCTCTGAGACGAGCTCATACACGTACCATACCTGGCCCATGTGCTTAACCCTGTAGTTCAGCGGTTTCTCAAATTCTACCCGGAGCTGCCGGATCTGCTTGCTAAAGTACGCCGTCTGTATGCCCATTTTAGAAAATCACCTACAGCTTCCGCCGCCCTTGCCGTGTTTCAGCAGTGTTTGCAGCTTCCGGCTCACAGACTGGTGTGTGATGTCCCCACACGTTGGAACTCTACACTGCAGATGTTGGGAAGCTTTAGACGGTACTACCTGCACAACTGTTATACCGTCTGTTCAGCGTGGATGGCCTGAGGACAGAGAGGAGGAGGAGGAGAGCATGGTCACTCGTCCTCTTGGTGAGGACACAGAAGTCTTGCCTGTTAGCAGTCTGGCACGCATGGCTGAGTTTATGTTACGCTGGCTTTCCCATGACCCTCGCGTTCTCAAAATTTTGGGTGACGGTCATTATTGGTTGGTCACACTTCTAGACCCACGCTACAAGGAGAACTTTATATCTCTTATTCCTGAGGTGGACAGGTCTACAAAAATGGGGCAGTATCAGAAGGCAGTTGTTGCGGAACTATTTAAAAAATTCCCATCTGAAAACGCTGACGGCAGAGGTCACAGTTCGTTGGAGAACCAAGGAATACAGGCGAGAGAGACACAACTCCAGTCCAGCAGAGGCAGGGGAACACTGTCAAAGTTCTGGAAGAATTTTCTCAGCCCCTCCCATCGCACAGGCCCTGAGGCGCCGGGTACTCTCGCAAGGAGTGCAAAGTTTGGGAAAATGCTGAGGGAGTACCTTGCCGTACCAACGTCCTCCGTGATTCTTCTGTGCCTTATAATTATTGGGTATCCAAGCTGGAGACGTGGAATGAACTGGCTATCTACACCTTGGAGGTCCTGGCCTGCCCCACAGCTAGCGTTTTATCAGAGCAGGATTTTAGTGCCGCTGGTGGAATTATAACTGATAAGCGCATCCACCTGTCAACTGAAAATGCTGACAAGCTGACTCTTATAAAAATGAACAAGGGCTGGATTGGGCCAGACTTCTCAACACCACCGAATGATAGCAGCGTAACATAAATTCAAATCTAGTGCCTTTTTTTGTGAGTTGTATTCCCATGCACCTTTTTACACCCACACATGGGTGCACGCTTCCTGATTTTGGCTATTTGCTCTTGTCCTCCTCCTTCTCCTCATCCTCATCCTCCACCACCATATCACCAGGGTGACCGTGGTCCATGATGCAACACCCACATAATTTTTTTAAAGGGTCTTTATGATGCCTGTAAAAAAAATTTTTTATACAGTATGTTCAAGTATACCCCCCAGGGGTAAATGTTTTTCAGCCCATACACTTAGTGCATGGGCATTAAAAGTATAGGAGACCCGCTCCTTTCTAATGGGAATATTTTTTTATGAGGCCCTCCTCCACGTCTCTTCCAAGGATCATTGGAGTGCCTCACAATTTTTCTTCAGCCCTTGCATTCACTGCATAGGTAAACACAATGGGAGACCCACTTCCTAATAATGGGAACATTGTTTTCAGGAGGCCTTCTGACCTCCATGTCTCTTCCAAGGGGCATTGGAGTGCCTCCAATTTTTTGGCAAACCTTGCATTCACTGCATTGGCAAACACAATGGGAGACCGAGTTCCTAATAATGGGAACATTTTTTTTCAGGAGGCCTTCCTCTACGTCTCTTCCAAGGGGCATTGGAGTAGGTCCAAATTTTTGGCAGCCCTTGCATTCACTGCATAGGCAAGCAGTATTGGAGATCCACTTCCTAATAATGGGAACATTGTTTTCAGGAGACCCTCCTTTAAGTCTCTTCAAAGTGGTATTGGGGTGTGTCCAAATCTTCAAAGGGGTATTGGGGTGCGTCCAAATTTTGGGCAAACCTGCCACTCACTGCATACGCAATAACAGTATAGGAGACCCAATCTTTAGTAATGGGAACAACAAAGCATAGCCGGCTGATGGCTCTCTAAGAATAGCGAGGGACGACTGCTGGCCCTTTAAGAATAGTAAAGGTCTCCTGAAGGCCATATAAAAATAGGCTTTGTGACTTTCAGAGTCCCTCCTTCATAAATGAAACAGGATGTGTCTGATCATGTCTCACACATCACCATGGCCAGATAAGGTTGTAAAATGCTAAAATGACATTTCCTAGTGAATTCATTTGTCACGGTTGAAAGCAATGCAAAAGTGCAAAAATGCATCAAAAACACTACGTGTTAACATAGCCCAAGCTGTGGAGGAGTAATTTTTTTTGGGGTTATTTATTTTGCCTTATGTACAAGTCATTATCCTGGAAAGGATGTTCCTTAACATATTTCCCAGGAAAATTCATTTTGGTTTCGGTTTTGTATGTTTTATTGTGAGTCCGTAAAAGTGGCATAATACCTCTGACAACATTGTTGACAGCAGTGACCTGGGAGTCAGAAATGCTTCCAGGGGTCTTCCCCATGCAGTTCCCGTGTCATTTGAGCACTGTTTCCATCGATTTGAGCAATTTTAAGGCTCTCTGTAGACCGCCGGAGGGAGCCGCCTGAAAAATGCTTGAGTTTCCCATAGACTTACATTGGGCTCCTTGCTCGCGTCAAGCACCCGAATATTCCAATGTGCTCAACCCGAGCAATGAGCACCCGATCATTTTAGTTCTCGCCCATCACTAATTACCAGCACAAAATATTTCTTTGCACAAATGTGGCCTTGTTTCAGGACCATGCTGTTAGCAGAAATAATTTATATTTTCAAATGTGGACTCCTGCCTGGCCAAAACTATTACCATCACAAAATATTTATATACTGAAATGTGGCCTTGTTTCAGGACCACGCTACCAGCAGAAAATAATTTAGATTTTGAAATGTGGACTCCTGCCTTGCCAAAAATATTACCAGCACAAAATATTTCTATGCACAAATGTGGCCTTGTTTCAGGACCATGGTATTAGCAGAAATTATTTAGATTTTCAATCCCACCCCCCCATTTCCATATAGATTGTAGGCTTGAGAGCCTCTTGTAAATGTTGAAATGTAATACATTATATTGTTTATATTGTCTGTATATGTCCCTACTTAATTGTAAAGTGCTGCGGAATATGTTGCCGCTAGATAAATAAACATTATTATAAAAATTATTATTAATTGTGGACTCTTGCCCGACCAAAAATATTACCAGCACAAAATATTTATATCCTGAAATGTGGCCTTGTTTCAGGAGCATGCTAATAGCAGAAAAGAATTTAGAGACTTTCAAATGTGGACTCCTGCCTGGCCAAAAATATTACCAGCACAAAATATTTCTATGCACTAGTGCGGCTTTGTTTCAGGACCACGCTAGTAGCACAAAGAATTTAAAATTTCAAAAGTGGACTCCTGCATGGAGCACAATATTAGCAGCACAACAGAGTTATATGCTGAAATGTGGCCTGGTGTCTCTGGACCACACAATTAGCAAAAATGATTCATCTGCTGTAAGGTTGATTGCACAGCCACACAGGAACCTATCTATCTATCTAAACTAGCTGACTGACAATCTGCCACCAAGCTAACTATTTCCCTATCCAGTAGCAGCAGCAGGAGCAGCCTGTCTGCGTTGTTACACTGACAAAATGGCGCCAAAACAATATGTCCGCTCTTCATATGGAGAGGGACATGTGACTTTGGCAGCCAATGACACAAGCCCTTTGTCTGGATGTTGTGGATGGTTTATGCGCCCTGATTGGCTGATGGAATTTCCACCCATTAAGTTAAAAAAAAAAAAATTAAGAATAACAGTCCGCCGCTCCTCTGACAACTCCACACCCCCTCCCCTCATCAAGCACGCCCCCCCCGCTCATCATATGACGCGCCCCCTGGGGCGGTGGGGTACTCGGAAGCTGGGCGGTCAGTTCTATCGGGGTAGTCACGATGGCGTGACCGGGCCCAGTTGGGGAAATAAAGAAAAGGGGAATAAAGTTTTGGGGATAATGTTTCGTGACACCACCAGTGGTATGTGGCTATAGGTGGCTGCTGCTGCTGTTCAGATCCAGTGGGGCTGTTGGTGATACAGCAAAGATGATTCAGCTTTCCACGGGTAGAGCTAGGCCTCAGGCAGTTAAATGGGAGATCTAGGATGTTGGTGTTGTGGTGCAAGGCAGGTGACGCAGCAATTAAGTCTAGGACACAGCGGGTTGCAGTCTTCAAGTTTTTACTCACAGTTATTAAGATGCTCCAGGTTACAACTGCCAGATTATAACCGCCCGCCGAGTCCTGTGTCCTCCGGGGAAGTGATCCAGTCAATTCTCAGATAACTTAGGTGCACTTGATCGGGACCCCCTTCTTATGTACCTTCCCAGGTCATCTCTCTGCGCTGAATCTCGCCCTCCTGCCCTGCGCCTCACACACAGTGTCCCGAGCCAGTGGCCGTGGGCCTTGTTGGGTGACGTCTTTTTCTTTTCTGTCCCCTTTGTCCTATATGGCCACCTTTTCAGTGAATGTGTGTGGTGTTCGGCTACGGCACGTGAAGATACTGCAACCTCCGGTTTGCTAGCTGAGTCTTGCAGTCCTCCACTAGTCTGGGGCCGGTCCCCTACTGAGGCCTGATCCCTTCACGGTCAGTGTGAACTCTGGCGCACGGGTGGACTCCGCACTTCCCGTGCCCCTAGGATCCTCTCTCTCTCTGGAGCCCTCCTCACTGCTCCGGTCTTCTCTCCTCACTCTCCTACTCACTGAACTCCTGCTCCAAGGACTGGAACCAGGAATGGCTCCGAACTCCTTCTAGATGTTTCTACTCTTCCTTTTATACTCTTCTTTCAGTGCTCCCCTAAACTACTTCCTCCACCCACCTCCTCTACTTAGTTCCACCTTCCAAACAGGGACCGAGTCTGTGCTCTCCCTCAGGAGCTATCTGGACCCTCCCTCAGGAGTGGTGTAGTGTTGGATGTGAGTGTTTGGGTCCCGGGTAGTACTCCCTCCTTACCTGAGAGTGGGGTACCAGACCTCTGGCTGAGATGCAGTATTTCTGTGGCAACTGGACCCGCAGGAGCGCCACACATACATTACCACTATCCTAGCCAAAGTCCTGAAAAAAATATTAGTGAAAACGCAATCATTTACCGCATTTTTTAGAATTTCAATAAAAACGCCCGGGAGTCCAAACACGAATCCGAATGTGCAATGTTCGTACCGACTTTGAGATTGGCGAACAAGTTTGCTCATCTCTAGTGATGTATAGATGTATTGATGATGGTTCTGGTGATCTATTCATGTACTCTTGGTGTTTCTGCTAATTTATTCATGTCCTGATGATGACTTATGTGTAGTATTCCAGTATTGAGGATGGCTCTTGGACTATGTTCATGCACTGATGCTGGCTCTGGTTCTGTATTCAAGTACTGATGGTGATTATGATTGACTCGCCCACTGGGCCGTGGGGCACCCGGAACCGGGCTTCAGTGCGATGCTGGGAGTAGTAGTGGCAACCCGATCCCGTGGCTCAGGGTGGTCAGACCAAATGCTGTGCCAGTCTATTTTTAGAGCTATGAATGTCCGACTACGCCACCCGTGGATTGCGGTCAAGGATGACCGCCGCTGCAAGGCAGACGGCTGAGGCTGGTGTTAGTGTGCAGCACAGGGATAGGATAACTACCCACGGGAAGAGTATAGCCTCAGGGCAGTGTAAGAGGATGCTGGGGGTGGTGGTGCAGGTGCAGCATAAATAACACAGAGTCCAATGGTGCAGTTCAGGCCTTTTACTCACAGTTGGTATCCAAGTCACTTCTGTCAGCAATGACTGCCCAAGCCGTGCTGCGTCCACCAGGTGAGGGGCTCGGTCAACCTCCAGGCAGTTGAGGAGTATGGCACAGGACTCCCTTCTATCCTTTCTCTGGGTTCTCGTGCCCCACCAGTGACCATGCTTCTGTCCAGCTGCCTCAGGCCTTCTCTTGGTGAAACTTGGCGCCAGTTTCCCTGACCCTATGTGGTGCCTTCCTAGTGGGTGTAGCAGGGGGTCGCACCAATAGATGATCACGACCTCCGGTTTTTGGCTGAGGGATAATTTACCTCCACCAACTTGGGAATCCGGTACCCTTCCACGGCCTGACCCTTCACCCGATATTACGCGGGTTTGCAACGGTTGCTGTCCATTCTGCTCTCTTAGGGTCCTTTCTGCCTTCTTGTTTCTGGAGCCTTTCTACTCCTCTGTCTTTCCTCTTTCCTTCCTTCTCCTTCTCCTCTCTGGCCCCGGCCTTTTCTCTAGGCCTGCCTTCTGAGCAGAGCTCCTACAGAGCCCCTGCTCCCTGTCACTTCTCCACTGTACAGACCTCTGAACTAAGATGGCTCCCACCTTTTATCTGCTTCTGTGTGTCTGAGCCCAGGTGACCTGCACCCAATGAGCTCCTTCCTATGCTCCAGAAACCGTCCCCTACTGCTCCTACATCACTGGGTTCTCTCCCCCCTCCCCACTCCAGCCAGGGACATGGTCAGTTGTGCCTGCAATTATATGGGAGCACCGTCGAGCTGTCCCCCGGAAATGGGGTGTGTGTAAGTGTATGTATGCAGCTAACTGAGCCCTGGTCCACACTCCATCCTTACCTGCGAGTGGAATATCACACCTCTGGTTGAGGTGCAATACCCCTGTAGCAACCGAACCCTCGGGGCGCTACATTATCATCTATTGATGTACTAACGATGGTTGTGATTTATTCAATACTGATTGTTGTTCTGGTGATATACTCACGTATTGATAAAGGTTCTTGTTTTGTATTCATGAACTGATGGTGCTGCTGGTGCTGTTTTCATGAACTTATGATGGTTTAGTTAATGCATTCATGAACTGATTGTGGTTCTGCTGTTGTATTCATGTACTAATGGTGCACATTACTTTTATTTTATGAGTGATGCAGGGGCATGTGTGTCACCCTGGCCTGGATGCCACAAATGTTTAATAAAGCTGTGTCTGAGAGCAAGGGGGAGGTTCCCTGGTTAGGTACCATTAGCTTGCAGCACCTCCTGTCCCAGGCCAGTAGGGGGAGCAGGCTGCCCCTATAAAAGCTGGAACTGGGGGCAGGGTTAGGGAGAACTGGACGACCTGTCTCTGAAGTGAGAGGCATCCCAGAGAAGGGAGAGTCAGTTCAGCTGTAGCTGAGGAGGTCGTGTGGCAGTAGAGGAGCCACGAGCCAGGGACGGAAGGCGAGGTGAGCCTGTCCTGGCTGAGAGAGAAACTGATCTACCGGACTTTGGTGTCCGAGGCTGTTAGGATTCCAAGTCCTACAGCAAATAACCAGCCCGCAGGGGATTGTATGTCCCTTGGCCTAAGAAGCCCGGAGGTTCTGCCACAGCAGAAGGGACCAGCAAAGCTGCACCTGGCCAAGAGTAGAAAGGGACCCAAGTTGCAAGCCATACGGGCGAGAAGACACGGTGAGCTCAGGAACGTGGGCTGTTATACCACAAGTAGGGAAATAGCCAGAAAGAGCGCAGAGAGCAAGGTAGGCCTTCACCCTCACCCTGACCAGGAGGGCTTCCCACTTGTTCTCAGACATCCAGGCCCCTTCCTAGCTGGGACGTTTTTGGGTCGTCTCACCTGTTCCAATAAAGACCCTGAACTGTTCAAGAGGCCTCCGTTTCCTAGCTCTTGAAATCGGAATCATCCCCTCCATCATCCACTTACACTGCCCTGGGGCTACACTCCTCCCGTGGGGAGTTATACTACTCAGTGCTGCACACTTACATCTGCCCCAGCGGTCTGCACTGCAGCGGCAGTTATCCCTGACCGCAATCCACGGGTGGCGTAGTCGGAACTTCCCATACATATATCAAAAGACGGTTCCCCTTTAAGCCTGACACCCTGAGCACGGGACCGGGTCGCCACTACTACGCCCCATCCGGAGGCCCGGCCCTGAGTACCCCACGGCAAAGGGGGCGAGTCACATGTACCTAGGTGTGGTCTGCAAGGGCGTGTTTTCCCTCCAACAAACAGCCAATAGAAAAAACTTTCTATAGTAGCACAAGCATGGTAGACCTTCAGGAGGCACCCATCTGCCCTAACCATTGTCTTATGAGTAATATTCCACAGTTGCTGCTGACCACGATAACTGAGGTGCTTTATCTTCCTCTTGCAGACCTAGCTTTCACTGAGTCAGTTAGGAGTGGATGTCAGCTGTATAATACAAGTTGCACATCCTTTGCATTGGGTGGCCTAAGCTCTTGAGCTTGCTCCATACATGTGCACCTTACATGTGCCTTATATATATATGGCAAATTATTGGAAGATGTTAAGATAATACTATTTTTAATGAGTTATATATCACTAAGAATAATATCAGATTTTTATCTTTTATAGTTGTATAGAATTATGTTCCCATTTGCTTATTAAGAAAGAAATATTTAACATTTACATATTTAAAAAGCAGTTTGAAAACAAGTCTTTAAGCTAATGTAATGTACTGTAATGGTTACATTTAAGAGGCACATAACGTGTACAATGAAGCAACTTAAAATTATAATCATTAATATGCAATGGGATGTGTGTAAAAATCCAGAAGTAGTGATAAACCATATATTTCATGTACGGTAATATATATATAGTTTAGCTACTCACATCTATTTCACTTTTAGGCTGTGTGCCCACTATGCGTTTTTTAAGTGTTTCTGCAGCGGCAATTCTGCTGCAGAAACGCTTAAAAAATGCTTGGTAGAAGATCTGCAATGTTCCCCAATGATAATCCGCATGTCCTGTGCACATGCTGCTGAAATGGTAGTGCTGCGGAAAAATCCGCAGCACTACCTATTATTTTGCGTAATCGCAGCGTTTTCGCCGCCATTGACTAGCATTGAATCTCTTAATATCCGCATGACTACATGTGCACATGCGGATATTAAGCGATTCAATGTGCAGATGGTACCCGGGTCTGGAGAAGAGGAGACTCTCCTCCAGACCCGGGTACCATAGTACCTATAAAAAAAAAAGAATTAAAATAAAAAATATACATTATACTCACCTTCCAATGGCCCACGGTCTCCATAGCAATGCTTCCTGGCTCCCCAGCAGCTCGCGATGGTCTAAAAGGACCTGCCATGACGTCATTTAGTCATGTGACGGGTCACACGACAGCTGACGTTGGCGGTCGCATGACCTGTCACATGACTAAATGACGTCATGGAAGGTCCTTTAACATAACCACGAGACACCAGGAAGACCGAACGCACCAGAGAAGGAGTCCGGGGGCCATCGGAAGGTGAGTATATGTTTTTTTGGGGTTTTTTTTTACCATTTTTTTATTTTTTTTGCATGGATTTATATAGTGTGACCAAGTTGTCAAGCACTTTCCAAGTGATGCTAAAATCGCTTGGAAAGCGCTTGACAATCTGATCAAAACGCTTCACTTATGCTTGTCCCTGGCAGGAAAAACACATGTAAAATCCACATGCGTTTTTTCTGCCAGGGAGATGCAGAAACGCTCAGGAAAAATCCGTAGCATTTCTGCATCGTGGGCACTTAGCCTTATAGTAGTCGACATAAAGAATCTTTCATTCTTTGAAACTTAATGAAATCCTCCCATGTCAAAAGGTAACAGTATTTGAACAATTTAAACTTCATTTTCCAGACTACTGTACAGTGGGGAAAATAAGTATTTGATCCCTTGCTGTTTTTGTAAGTTTGCCCACTGACAAAGACATGAACAGTCTATATTTTTAAGGATAGGTTAATTTTAACAATGAGAGATAGAATATCCCCCCAAAAAAATCAAGAAAATCAAGTTGTATAAATTAGATACATTTTTTTGCATTTTGCAGTGAGAAATAAGTACCATATTTTTCGGACTATAAGACGCACCCCAAATTTTGAGGTGGAATATAGAAAAAATACATATTTTTATAAGATGGGGGTCCATCTTATAGTCTTAATAGGTACAGTATCTTACCTGGGGGGTGGTGGAGCAAGGGTCACAGGAGGCAGGGTCCTTCAGGAATCCGGTGCTCCAGCAGAGGGGAGTTGTGGTGGAGCAGGATTGCAGGGCCCTCCGTTCCCTTCCTCAAGAACCTGGTGGCTGCAGCAGAAGAGATGGGGGGGGGCCGGTGCCTGGCTGGGTGTCGGGTCCTGGCTGAGGCCCAGTGCATGGCTGGGGGCCGGCTGAGGCCCGGTGCATGGCTGGGGGCCGGGCCCTGGGCCTGTCTGAGGGCCGGGGCCAGTGTTTGGCAATAGGGGCCTGCCTGCCTGAGGGCTGGGACCAGGGTCTGGCTGCGTGCCGCCATGGCCTGCCTGGGGACTGGGACTGCTCGTGGTGGTGGCGGTGGCAGCAGCAAAGGAGGAGGAGGTGAGATGCTGTGGGTGTCTGGCTGGGTGCTACGGGTGTCTGGCTGGGAGCCGCGGGTGTCTGACTGGGGGCCGCGTGTGTTTGGCTGGGTTGGACTGGATGCAGGCAGTGTCTTGCTGCAGGCCGGGGCAGTGAGCAGCGCAGGTTTCTGGTGTGCGGGGCCATCTTCCTGAAGTTGTGTTCTACAGGAAAATGGCCACCCGAGCTACAAGTCAGCGCATGCGCCGGCTCGGGTGGCCATTTTCCTGTGGATCACAGCTTCAGGAAGTGGAAGCGCACACCGGAAACCTGCGCCGCTCACCGCCCTGGCCCGCAGCCAGACACTGCCCGCATCAAGTCCAACCCACGCTGGCCCCCAGCCAGACACCCGCAGACCCCAGCCAGACACCCGCAGCATCTCAGCTCCTCCTCCTTTGCTGCCGCCGCCGCCACCACCACCACCTTGAAGGAGGGAGATCCCGCTCCACCACCACCACAGGTACGCAACGTTCGGACCATAAGACTCACTCCCCATTTTACTCCCAAATTTGGGGGAAAAAAAGTGCGTCTTATGGTCTGAAAAATACAGTATTTGATCCCTTTGGCAAACAACACATAATTGGTGGCAAAACCCTTGTTGACAAGCACAGCAGTCAGACATTTTTTGGACTTGATGATGAGGTTTGCGCACATGTCAGGAGGAATTTTGGTCCACTACTCTTTGCAGATCATCTCTAAATCATTAAGATTTTGAGGCTGTTGCTTGACAACTCGGAGCTTCAACTCCCTCCATAAGTTTTCTATGGGATTAAGGTCTGGAGACTGGCTTGGCCACGCCATGACCTTATTGTGCTTCTTTTTGAGCCACTCCTTTGTTGCCTTGGCAGTATGTTTTGGGTCATTGTGTTGCTGGAAGACCCAGCCACGACCCATCTTCAATGCTCTTAATGAGGGAAGGAAGTTGTTGGCCAAAATCTCGCAATATATGACCCCATCCATCTTCCCTTCAGTATGGTGCTGTAGTCATGTCCCCTTTGCAGAAAAGCACCCCCAAAGTATAATGTTCCTCCCACCATGCTTCACGGTTGGAACAATGTTCTTAGTGTTGTACTCATCCTTCTTCTTCCTCCAAACACAGCAAGTTGAGTTAATGCCAAAGAGCTCAATTTTTGTCTCATCTGACCACAGCACCTTCTCCCAATAACTCACAGAATCATCCAGGTGTTCATTGGAAAACTTCAGACGGGCCTGCACATGTGCCTTCTTGAGAAGGGGGACCTTGCGGGCATTGCAGGCTTTTAAACCTTTAAGGCGTAATGTGTTACCAATGGTTTTCTTGGAGACTGTGGTCCCAGCTGCCCATTCCAGCTTTGTGCAGGTCTATGATCTTGTCCCTGACTAGGGATCAGCGAACATTTCAATGTTCCATTCGAAAAAGTTTGCCAAACATATTGATATTTGCCGAATTTATTTGCCGAATGTTCATCGAACATTTCCGAATCCCATAGGAGTCAATGGGGGGACCAAAAAAATGCATATACAACACCTAGAAACGGGACCAAAAGCTGCCAAAATGGGGCGGCTGATGGTTATTGAAAATCAATTTAGAGTTTATCATGTTTGTGTACCCGATTGGGGAGAATAACATCTGCACCAAATGCTCAATTTCACTACAGTATAACTATAGAAATGCATGGAGACCAAAACCTCTTCCACTACAGTCAACCCAAAGGATGGAGACCCATTCAGGATTCCCCACATTTCCAAAAATTAGCACCAGATGCCAGCAAAGTGTAATCAATTTCACTACAGTAGCAATAGTGTAAATGAGACTCACATCTCTTCCAGTACATACAACCCAGGAGATGGAGACCTAATCAGGAGTGTTCACATTGCCCTAAATGAGGGCCTAAAAAACACCACCGAAGTGGCATCAATTTCACTAGAGTATAAGTATTGCAAAGGAGGCCAAAACCAGTTCCTCTATAGCCAACCCAATAGATGGAGACCCAATCATGATTCTCCACATTTCAAAAAAATAGTGGCAGACACTAACAATGTCTAATCAATTTCACTACAGTAGAAATAGTGTAAATAACACCCACACCTGTTCCAGTACAGCCAACCCAGGAGATGGAGACCTAATCAGGAGTGTACATATTGACCTAAATGAGGGCCTAACACCACCTAAGTGGCATCAATTTCACTAGAGTATAAGTATTGCAAAGTAGGCCTAAACCAGTTCCACTACAGCCAACCCAATAGATGGAGACCCAATCAGGATTCCCACATTTAAAAAAATTAGTGGCAGACGCCAGCAAAGTGGCATCAATTTCACTACTGTATAAATAGTCTAAATAAGACCCATACCTCTTCCAGTACAGCCAACCCAGGAGATGGAGACCTAACCAGGAGTGTTCACATTGCCCTAAATGAGGGCCTAACACCACCGAAGTGGCATCAATGTCATCAGACTACAAGTAGTTTAACGCAGACCCAAACCTGTCCCACTACAGCCAACCCAATGGATGGAGAGACAATCAGAATTCTCCACATTTCCCAAAATTAGGGCCTAAAACAGCAGCAGCGAGAGCAGGCACAGAAGCCATATTGACACGCCCCCAGAGCCGTGGGGTACTCGGCAGCCGGGCCTATGGATGCAGTTATGGGGGGATAACACGGTGGCTGGCCCGGTCCGTGGCCCAGGGCGGTCAACAAAAAGGGGAATTATTTATAGGGGATTTGTAAAGTGTTCGTGACGCCACCTGTGGAATGCGGCTAAAGGGAGCCGCCGCTGCGGAGCAGTCCTCTGAGGCAGATGTTAGGGCAGCTTATGATGGAACGACTCCCCACAGGTGGAGCAGGCCTCAGGGCAGTGTAGGGGTTGTGGATGGTGGTACAGTTAAGAGACGGCCAGGACAGGTCAGGGAGAAATGACGGACATTCACACGGGGGTTCGCTTCGGTACCTTTACTGGTGGAGATGCAGGTATGGTCCAGGGTACTCGGTAGGAAGGGTTCACTTCTGGACTCTCCCCAGTGAGCGGGTATAGGCCTCCTGATCCGTTGCTTTCACTTGCTAAGCTTCTGACCTGCCTGGAGCTAGGCCTGGCTTAATTACTGTCTCTCTCTCTCTTGCACCTGCTGACCTGGTGGTAGAGCCTTCTCTTGGAGATCACTCTCCCTGGACGCTGGGGCCTCCGTGACTCCTAGTCCTTGGTCGACCTGGGACTTGTAGTCCTCCAGGTATTCGGTGATCCTTACTGGGTATAAAGGAACCCTGTAGGCGCGGACCCGGTGTCCGGTGTATAGTTCGGGGTGAGCCTGGTACGCTCCTCTGCCCCTCAACTCCTCTCTCCTTTCCTCTTTGCCGTCGGCCACACTCGGGGCCCTCACTACTCAGCTCGTGCTGTAGGCCTTGGCTCGCCTAAGCACAGCAGCCAGCGTGCTGGGTCTTCACTGGTCTAAGTGCCAGCACATGCTAAAACTCACTAACTGCCTGGCTCCACCCTCCATATATATATATCTCCCTAACGAGCTCCCTCTGGTGGTCTGAGGTGGAAGGGTGGAGGTGTGTTAATGTGTGAGGGCCTCTTGTGGAGAAGTCCATCCATGCACGCTACTGGGTTCTGTGGCACCTATGCGTAGCAGGGCGCCACAATATCACAGACTGCAATTTCAAGAGATCAATGCAGCTCAGTCAAAACGACAACAACGCCTACTCTGTGCAGTCTGCAATTGGAGTGCAAAAGTCCTTGGAGATCCATGACTTGTTCATCTTGATGAAAGTTAGGCAGTCTACACTTTCAGGGGATAGCCGGGTGCTCTTATCCGTCAAGACACTACCAGCAGCGCTGAAGACACGTTCAGAGAGAACGCTGGCTGCCGGGCATGATAAAACCTCAAAGGCGTGAGAGGCGAGCTCAGGTCATTCATCCATTTTTGAAGACCAAAATGTAAAAGAGTCTAAACCCTCCCTGATGGTATTGATATTGAACTCTAGATACTCCTGGACCATCCTCTCCAGTCATTCACCACATGTCAGACTCATACTCTGTTGTGCTGGTGCACGAGCTGGTGCAAAAAATGTGTGAAAGGACTCCCTGAAATTGCTTCTGCCACTTACTCTGCTGCTGCATCTTATGTTTTGGCGTCGATGAACTGACGTGCCGGAGATTGAAAGACTACAGTCGCGATGCACACTGTGTGCCTCACTGTTATCTTGGGGAAAACCTCTATTAAGGTTGCTTAAAAGCTTGTTTCGATACTCCAACATAAGTGGGTCCCTTTCCAGGGCGGGAAGCATCTGGAAAAAAATTACTCTTATAACGTGGATCTAACAGAGTGGCAACCCAGCAGTCAGCATTATTTCGAATTCTAACTATACGGGGATCATGTTGCAGATAGTGCATCAAGAAGGCACTCATATGTCGGGCTCTTCAAGGAGGTCCAAAGCCAGGCTGTATTGTAGGCTGCGTAACACTGATGCTTGTTTCCTCCATCCCCTCCTGCCAACCACGTTCAAACGAGAGGAGATGATTATCCTCTTCATCCTCTGACAGTTGCTCGCCCATCACCTCTTTTTTCTCCATTAGGTCCTCGGCTCTTGCACCTTCACTAACAGTTTGCCTGGTATCGCCAAACCCCCTCGATTGCTGTAATCCACCATCACTTGGCATCCGCCTGTGTGACGACAGTCTGGAAATTTGAGACATTGATATCCCTTTCACATCCTCCTCATCTTCTGGGGCCACCACCTCCTGCCGCAGGTTATTCAAACTTTGCCCCAGCATGTATAAGAACGGAATAGTGATGCTGATGACGTCATCGTCAGCGCTAACCAGTTTAGTAACCATTTCAAAACTTTCTGAAGGATGCAGAGGTCCTTAATCTTTTCCCACTCCGCGAACGTGATATACCCCAAGTCCATACTGCGTTGCCCCAAGGTATACATAATGACATACTGTGTCAGAACTCGTTGCTGCTGGTAGAGTCGCTGCAACATGTGCAGAGTGGAATTCCACCATGTCGGCACATCGCAGATTCGCAGATCAACCTGTTAACTGGCACGGACAAAGACCTCTGTATCGATGCAAGTCGATGATATGAGGGGTGCTACTGGAGGAAGTGAGCACACAGCTTCTGTATTTTATAAAGCAGCTCACCCAGGCCAGGATAGTGGCGGAGAAATCGCTGTACCACCAGGTTGAGGACGTGAGCCATGCAAGGCACGTGTGCAAGCTTGCCTAGGGCTGCTAACAGGTTCACACCGTTATCGCACATGGCCTTCCCTGGCTCTAGGTTCAGCAGAGAGAGCCATTGCTCAAACTGAGCCTAAAGAGCTGCCCACAACACTTCACCTGTATGACTGCGATCTACAAGGCATACTAATTTGAAGACTGCCTGATTACGGTGAGCCCTGACTGCGCAGTACGGAGGTGGTGTGTATTCGCTCCGCACCCTTGAAACGCGTGTCTCGTTAAGACAGAGTTGGAGTGCGCATGTGAAGGCCCTAAAGGAGATGGAGGACGCAGAATCAGTGGAGGAAGTGGGAAAAACAGATGTTTCTTTTGCAAGTAAAGCGCCCCCTGGGCCGTGGGGTGCTCGGCGGCCGGGCCTATGGATGCCGGTATAGGGGAGATCATGGTGGCTGGCCCGGTCTGTGACCCAGGGCGGTCAGTAAAAAAAGTAATATTTAGGGGATTTGGACAGTTAGTGACGCCACCTGTGGAATGCGGCTAAGGGGTGCCGCCGCTGTGGAGCAGTCCTCTGGAGCTGGTGTTACGGCAGCAGGGATGGTGTGGCTCTCAACAGGTAGATCTAGCTCCAGGGCAGCGTGGGGTGTAATGGATGGTGGTGCAGGGGAGAGACGGCAGGACGGTCCCGGAGGAAAGACGGACACTCACACGGGGGTAAGCTTCAGTACCTTTACTGGTGGTGTTGCAGGCACGGTCCAGGGTACTCCAGGCGAAGGGCACACTTTTGGACTCTCCCCAGTGAGCGGGTATAGGGCCTCCTGATCCGTTGCTTTATTCTCTAAGCTTCTGACCTGCCTGGAGCTAGGCCTAGCTTGGTTACTGTCTCTCTCTGCACCAGCTGACCTGGAGATCACTCTCCCAGGGCCTCCGTGACTCCTAGCACTGGTACTGTAATCAGCATTTGGTGAACCTGGGACCTGTAGTCCTCCAGGGGTTCCGGTGGTTCCTACTGGGTGTAAAGACTCCCTGTAGGCGTGGACCCGGTGTCCGGTATATATATTGGGGTGAGCCTGGTATGCTCCTCTGCCCCCTCACTACTTCTTCCTTCTGCTCTTGCCTTCGGCCCACTCAGGGCCCTCACTAGGCCTTCACACGTGCTGTAGACCTTGGCTCGCCTAAGCACAGCAGCCAGCGTGCTGCTCTCTGAGCGTCAGCACGCTCTCTGCTCAACTCTGAGCTCTGTCCCTGAACTCACTCACAGACTAAACACTAATCTGAGCTGCCTGGCTCCACCCTCCCTTTATATATCCCTAACGGGCTCCCTCTGCTGGTCTGAGGTGGTAGGGTGGAGGTGTGTGAATGTGTGAGGGCCTCTTGTGGAGAAGTACATCCATGCACCCTTCTGGGATCAGTGGCACCAATGCGCAGCAGGGCGCCACACAAGCCTTGAGGATGCCAAGATTTGTGGAGCAGCTCCTTCCCCGCCTGCCCCCACAGCAACCAGAGTCACCCAGTGACCTGTTAGCGAGATGTAACGCCCTTGGCCAAGTTTACTCGTCCAGTTGTCTGTGGTGAAATGCACCCTGGCACACGTAGGAACGGGTGATGTTGTTTGCGACATGCTGGTGTAGCGCAGGCACAGCTTTCTTAGAGAAGAATCTAGATCGGAGTGGCTAAAGTGAGGAGCACTAGACGCATTCTTTCCGGGAGCAGTATTCAAATACATGGTCGGTGCCAGCAATGACTGAATGCGGTGCTGCCCATGATTGAATGAGAGAATCACATCCCTATGACTGAATACGAGCAGGTAGGACAAAGTGTGTATAAAGTTATAAAATCATTATACTACCATCGATTTTAATGAAAAAAGCTTATTAGTGATGCACATTGCATCACTAACAAAGCAATGGGGGCAGTGTACTTAGCAACTAGGATGTGACAGGTTCCCTTTAATGCAGGTAACGAGTTGATTAGGAGCGTCTAACTGGTCTGTAGGAGCCAGAACTCATAATGGTTTGTAGGAGATCAAATACTTATTTCTCACTGCAAAATGCAAAAAAAATATCTAATTTATACAAAGTGATTTTCTGGATTTTTTGGTGGGATATTCTATCTCTCAATGTTAAAATTAGCCAACCCTTAAAATTATAGACTGTTCATGTCTTTGTCAGTGGGCAAACTTACAAAGACAGCAAGGGATCAAATACATATTTCCCCCACTGTATATTTAAATACATTTTACGGTATTAATGTAGAAAATGTCAACTTGGATTGACAACACAGGTCATACATATGCAGCACTAAAATTAATAAACCCCTTTGAAAAATAAGTTTTTAATCAATATCTCAAGGAACACAAAAAGAATTTCCACATTTTTGAAAAGATGGAGTTTCTTGTTTTTTTAACAAATAATATGAAAGTAAGGTTAATAATATAACTTGCATTACAAATTCTTCAGTTTTACTCAAATTAGTTGGTGCAAAAATGAATACATCCTACACCAAAAACAACTACATCTAGTATTTTGTATGACCTCCATGATTTTTATAGACAGCACAAAGTCTTGTAGACTTGGAATGAACAGGTTGGTGACATATTGCAACATCTATCGTTTTCCATTTTTCAAGAACGACCTCTTTTTGAGCCTGTATTCTGGATGCTCACCTTGTCTCTTCAGAATTCTCCATCGGTGTTCGATTGGATTCAGATCAGGAGACACAATTGGATACTGAACCACTTTCATCCTGTTCTACTTCAGAAATGCAACAGATATTTGGTTTGGATCACTGTCATTTTGGAAAAGTGCACGTCTACCAAGCACACACAATGTAACTCCGTGATACCAGGAGCACTCATGCAGCCCCACTTAGGAACACTGTCATCACCATGTTTCACTGCAGGCACCATGCATTTAGAAAAATGAATTTAGAAAAATGCTTGATGCCAATTGTGGCACATGGAGATGGCAGTGTCCTTATGTAAGGCTGCATGAGTACTGCTGTTGTCAGCTACATTTCATTGATGGTATAATGAATTTACAGATGTACTGCTGTATATGAAAGAGAAGATGGCACCATCACTCTGAGCCCTTGTTAAAGGTGCATTTTTTCTAAAAAAAAGGTGCTGTCCTTAAAAATCAAAAAGGTAATAAAAAATACTAGATGTAGTAGCTTTTAATGTGGAGTGCATTTATGAGTAAAGGTGCTACGGGCACCAGGTACTCCTTAAATGGAAATCATTTAGATTTATAGCATGTATTTACAAAATGGGGAGAACCCCAAAAGAGACTCCTCTCTAACAAGCCATAAAACTTAGCTTTTATTTTATATTGCATTACAAACGCATAGGGATATATAAGAAACTTTGTCCCTAATCTGCATTTAGTATTTTATAGTGGTTTTCGTATTTCTACACACATTTAGCGGCACCAGGGTGCCTTCATTCAAACGGCAGAATAGGACAAACTGTACTCATAGCACAAGTCCCCCCAACATGTTTCACCGCATGTGCGGCATCATCAGGGGATGGGACACTGGCAAAGATGGCTGCCAGTACTAAAATGCCTCATATATATAGCCTTTGTATGTAATGCTCAACCAATATTAGCAATCAATGCAAATAAAGGGAGTAACCAATAGTGTTGAGCCACCCCCATAGTGTTCGAGTTCGGTTCGGTTCGTCGAACACCCTTGTGTTCACCGAACTGTTCGTCGAACTGTTCGTCGAACACCTTCGAACACCGTTAAAACCAATGGCAGGCAAACAAAAACACATAGAAACACATAGAAAACACCTTCCAAAAGTTGACAAACTGCTCAGAAGACATAACTAACACATGGAAAAGTGACAAGTACATATAGTCATGCGAAAAGAAAAGAGGTGGAGGAGTAAAAGGAGGGGGAGACACAGATATAGGCATGTCATGCCCTGCTAAAATCCAAAAAGTGAGAAGCCGACACGGCCAGTCCGTTCCTGCCCGTGCCACCTCCGTGTCGCCGGGTTTGTGCCAGAGCCGCGGTGGACCCTGACGGCCAGCCCCCCTCTCCCAATACTGGTGCCTGTCCGCTGGTGGGTCGAGCCCCCCCGCGGTGGGGGGGGGAGTAACATTTGCAGAAGAAAGACCATCTTCCAGCCAAACTAACATGTCGACTTCTTTTCGTGGACAATGTGATACGATCCCTTTGTTACGGACACGCCCATCGCTACAAATTCCAGATGAGGCACAAAAACAGCAGGTGCTTCAGCGGATATCAAGTGCTCCTTCAAGTGGGCTCTCCTCCACCTCAATTTCAACATCACAAATACTCCAGTCCTCAGAGGTGTCACCCCAATCGCACTTGCTTCCTCACAGCTCCCAAGTCTCCAGCTGCCCGTCTGAGTATGGGGTAACACAGACGGTTGAGTCTGCAGAGCTGTTTACTCATACTATAGCCTGGGAAACGGAGGTCTGCTCCAGAGCTTCTGTTAATCCAGATGAGGAAATGATCTGCACTGATGCCCAGAATCTTTATAAGTCGGATCCAGGACCAGATGAAGAAGGTTCTGAGCATAATGTAGACCCTCGTTCCCAAACTGTAACTCCTGTTGGTGGAGACAATGATGAAGACGATGATGAGACTCAAATACCTGATTGGAGCGACAACTTGACTTTTCGGTCAGGGCAGGAAGAGGTTGGCTTTGAGGACGACGGGTATGATAACACACAGGGTGATGATGACAAGGTTGGAGATCCCACTTACTGTCAACCCACAGTCAGCCAGTCGATGAGGTCACCCGGGCCTTTGCCTGGCCTTGGGGATGTCACGGTGGTCGGTTCCCTGGCCCGTACCCTGGGGTCACTCTTTAAAAGGGGGGATAATTGTTAATTTTATAAGAGTTCGTAACGCCACCTGTGGTATCTGGTGAGAAGCACCAGCGCTGCAGCAGTCCACTGAGGCCCGTGATAAGGCAGCTCGATGGTATAGCTCCCCACAGGTGGAGCTAGGTCTCAGGGCAGCGTATGCAGGGGGAATGCAGGACAGGCGAGACCCAGCTGGGTCAGAGCAAGAACAGGAACGGACACGGTAGTCACTTCAGTACCTTTTACTGGAGGAAATTCAGGCACATCCCGGTGCACTGTAGGGTGAAGGGTGCATATCAGGATCCTCCCCAATGAGCGGGTGTAGGGCCTCCTGTTTATTGCCTCTGCATAGTAAGTTTCTGACCTGCCTGGAGCTAGGCCTAACTTTGTCTCTGTCCTGTGCTGGCTGACCTTGTGGTAGGGCCTTCTCTTGGAGTTCACGCTCCCAGTATGCGGGGCCTAAGCGTCTCCTGGCTCTGTTACGTATCAGCAACTTAGTGATCCTGGGACTTGTAGTTCTCCAGGGATTCCGGTTATGCCTTACTGGGTCATGAGAGAGAGAATTAGAACAGAGTACTAAGTTGCTAAATATAGTTAGATATCTAATATATACAGCATACATATTGCAACCTACTCATGGATATATATCTCTGACCACTCGTTTAAATCAATATTGTTACAAGGGATGCCGAAGCAAAAACAACGAGTCTAAGGCCCATTATATGAAAGAGTAGAAAATATTTTATTAGACATTATTGTTTAAACAGTATCCGGAGTGACACAAATGTGCAACCAATATGTGAATAGATTAAAACATACTAAAAAAAATATATAACAGCAGATCACCACAGGTAACCGGTGTATACCACACTGATATCCCCATTACACCACTCATTATCACAAAGAGAAAATACATATAAGGGGAAAAGGAGAAATTATCCCAATATCAAAGCTTGTCATGTCCAATGACTACTATGCATCATGATCTCCCCCTCCTCCCTACAGGCAAATGAAGAGTGGAATCTGATTACCTTTGTAACGTGGCACCGGTACACTGTGTGATTCCCCGACGCGCGTTTCGGCGCTATTGCCTTTCTCAAGGGGATGGGTCATAGAGATCCCGGTAATTTCGGATCCGGTGTCCGGTAAATGCTTCGGGGTGAGCTGGTTAAGCTCCTCTGCCCCTTATGTACTAACTCGCCACTCGCCTTCGGCCTACTCAGGCCCTCACTAGGCTATACACACTAACGGCAGCGTGCCACGCTTCACCGATCTTATGGCGCCGGCACACCTTAAGCTCTATCTGGGCTCCCTGAATCTAGCTAGCAGGAGCCTTGTGCTCCACTGCTGAACTATTAACTGCGTTCTCTAGACTAGACTGAGCTCCACTGCAGACTGACCTCTCTTAGGCTTCTCTACTGCAGGAACTCTTCAGAGGAACTGAACTGCCTAGCTCCACCTTCCCTATTTGTATCCCTAACGGGCTCCCTCTGCTGGTCTAAGGTGGAAGGTGGAGATGTGTGAATGTTTATGGGGGCCTCTTGTGGAGGATTCCATCAATACACTCTTCTAGGATCTGTGATACCAAGCGCAGCGGGGCGTCACAGATGCTATTGACGACGAGGTTAGGTTGCGCCTTCCTGGACAGAGACGGAGTACTAGAAGCACGTCAACAACTGCATCCTCAACCACAACTCTGCCTCTGACCACAAGTCGTAATGGCTCTTCAGGTCGCATGGGCTCTAAGCCTTGCATAGCCTGGGCATTTATTCAGATCGATATGGATGACCCAATTCGTGTTATCTGTAATATTTGTCACCAAAAGCTAAGTAGAGGCAAAAAAATCCATAGTTTGAGTACTTCATGCATGTACCGTCACATGGATATGAAGCATAAGTTGCAGTGGGAAGCTCACTGTGCTGCAATGCGGCCTAGCAGGCTGGGCCAAAAACCGTCTGCCCCATCTTGTGCATCCGCGGCCTCTTCATCCTCTGTGAATGGGGGACAGCAGTCACACATGTTTTTGGACGCAGACCTGCCACCTCTTTACCTGCAACAGCCAGTGTGATTGGCAGGTCGTCAGTTCATTGGGAAGTGGAAACACCTGCTGGTGTTGAGCGCTCTCTGACATCGAGAGCACCACCTTTGGATCAAGGCAACCTAACATGTCCGCCTGCATCTTCCTCACAGACCGGCAGTTTGCCGGGGACACCCTACTCAACCCTGTCAAAGCACAACAGCCAGCCCTCGGTCCCTCAGATGTGGAAAAGTAAAAGACCATTTCCTCCTAGCCATGAGAAAGCTAAGAGGTTGAATTTCACCATCTGCAAGCTGTTGTCTACAGAAATGCTGCCTTTCCGCCTGGAGGACACTGTGGATTTTCGAGACCTTATGTCCGTCGCAGTGCCCCAGTACCAGATGCCCAGTCGGCACTACTTCTCAAAGAAAGGTGTGCCTGCGCTCCAGCAGCATGTCGCACACAACATCACCGCTTCTTTGAGAAACTCTGTGTGTGACAGGGTGCATTTCACCACAGACACTTGGATGAGTAGGCATGGACAGGGGTGTTACATGTCGCTGACTGGGCACTGGGTAACTATGGTGACAGCAGGACAAGGGGCTGCTGTCCAAATCTTACCGTCCCCACGAGTTTTGCGTCAATCCTCTTTATCTCGAAGTTCCTCCACTGCTTCTGCCTCCTCAACCTCCTCTCGGTCCTCCACCTGCACCCAAAGCCTGTCTGGTAATGCCACCCGCTTTCTAACTGCGCAGAAGGAATCCTGCACACCTCCTTACTATGCTGGCAGCAGGGCTCATCGGCATCAGTGTTTACTTTGAAATGTCTGGGAAATGTGAGTCACACAGCTGAGGACTTGTGGTCAGCTCTGGAGACCCAGTTTCATAAATGGTTGTCTCCACTGGACCTGCAACCAGGGAAGGCCGTGTGCGACAATGCTGCAAACCTGGGTGCGGCCCTTCACCGGGGCAATGTCACACACGTGCCTTGTATGGCTCACGTGTTGAACCTGGTTGTCCATAAATTTTTAGCCCACTATCCTGGACTAGATGGCCTTCTGCAGAGGGCACGGACGCTGTGTGCTCACTTCCGCCGTTCGCATCCCGCAGCTCAACGACTTACATCTCTACAGAAGTCGTTGGGCCTGCCAGTTCACCGGCTGAAATGCGATGTGCCGACATGATGGAATTCAACTCTGCACATGTTGCAGCGACTGTGGCAGCACCGACAAGCCCTGGTGCAATACGTTCTGACGTATAGCCTGGGCCAACGAGATCCAGAGGTAGGGCAAATCACGCTGCAGGAGTGGTCTCAGATCAGGGACCTATGAAGTTGACGCGCCCCCTGGGCCGTGGGGTACCCTGAGCCGGGCCGGTAGACGCTGGGGGTTGTAGTCACTGTGGCGGTGACCCGGTCCGTGACCCAGGGCGGTCAATCCAACGGTAATTTGTATATATGGATTTTATAATGTCCGACTACGCCACCTGTGGAGTGCGGCCAAAGGGGCCGCCGCTGCGGAACAGTCCTCTGAAGCTGGTGGTTTTGCAGCAATGGTATTATTACTCACCACAGGAAGAGTGTAGCTTCAGGGCAGTGTGGGTGGATGATGGTGGTTGTAGTGCAGGGAGTCAGTAATGAACACACAGTCCGTGTGATGCAGTCCCAAGATCTTTACTCACAGTTGTTGCAGCCCAGATTACAGGTACCAGAGCAATCTCACCCGTCGTGCTGTGCGTACTCAGTGAGGGGCTCAGTCCACCCCCAGATAGCTCCGGAGTACTTAGCAGGACCCCCTTCTGAGTGTCCTTTCTCTGGCCTTCTCCCTGCACCTCACACACAGTGACACTTCTATCCGGTATCCTCGGGCCTTGGCGGGTGACTTGTGTTCCGTCCCCTGGGTCCTATGTGGCTACCTTCTTAGTGAGACTGGTGTGGACTTTTGCCTGCAGTACATGAAATGCTGCCGCCTCCGGTTTCTAGTTGAGCCTTGCTGTTTCACCTCTAGTTGAGGGACCACTTCCCCTTATCTGGCCTGACCCCTCTACCTCCTGGTAGCAGCGGGAGTACGGGTGGCCTTCTGCATGGCCCGTAGCCCTAGGGTCCCTTCGGTTCCTGGAGCCTTCCTGCTCCCACTCCTCTCTTCTCTGCTTCAGTCCTGGGCCTCCCAGGCTAGGCCCGCCTCCGGAGCAGAGCTCATGCCGAGCCTCTGCTCCTGTCACTTTACCTCCTCTGACTGGCTTGCTCTTTCTAAGATGGCTTCCTATTTATACTCTCCCTGTCATGTGCTCCCCTAAGCTGCTCCCCTAAGCACCCACTACATAGGACCCTCCCACCAGCTAGGGACCTGGGACTGTGCTCTCCCTTAGGAGCAATCTCGCCCTACCCCCACTGCGGGTATGTGTTGGATGCAGGTGTTAGGGTCCCAAGCCATACGCCTTCCTTACCTGAGGGTGAGATACCACACCTCTGGGTGAGATGCAATAACTCTGTGGCGACTAGTGTTGAGCCACCCCCGTAGTGTTCGAGTTCGGTTCGGTTCGTCGAACACCCGTGTGTTCGCCGAACTGTTCGTCGAACTGTTCGTCGAACACCTTCGAACACCGTTAAAACCAATGGCAGGCAAACAAAAACACATAGAAACACATAGAAAACACCTTCAAAGGTGTCCAAAAGCTGACAAACTGCTCAGAAGACATAACTAACACATGGAAAAGTGACAAGTACATATAGTCATGCGAAAATAAAAGAGGTGGAGGAGTAAAAGGAGGGGGAGACACAGATATAGGCATGTCATGCCCTTCTAAAATCCAAAAAGTGAGAAGCCGACACGGCCAGTCCGCTCCTGCCCGTGCCACCTCCGTGTCGCCGGGTTTGTGCCAGAGCCGCGGTGAACCCTGACGGCCAGCCCCCCTCTCCCAATACTGGTGCCTGTCCGCTGGTGGGTCGAGCGAGCCCCCCTGTGGTGGAGGCAGCTCTAAGCTTTTTAATTTAAATTGTCTCTCTAATTTGAATGAATACACTTTAAATCCATTTACAAGGATCTATTGGAGGGCAAGTCTCATGCCAGCAGCCGCGGTAATTCCAGCTCCAGTAGCGTCCACTAAAGCTGCTGCAGTTAAAAAGCTTTTATAAGGATCGAGCTCGGCTGTCCACCGCAAGGCATCCTACTGCCAGTCCCAGCCCCTATGCCTTGGGGTGCCTCCTGATGCTCTTCACTAAGTATCCCATGGTCCCGAAGCATTTCCTTTGAAAAAATTAAGTGTCTAAACTACAGGTGGTGCAGCTTGCTTAACAGCCGGGATAATCCGCTTACTAGCAGACACTGCTACTAGGCACAAAGTATTTCCTGGGCTAGATGCAGTTAAAAATTTGTAATTAGATACTCTCGTTGGATGCTGAGAAAGCATTCCATAGAGTCTCCTGGCACGCCATATATGATTCTCTTAAAAAGCTTGGGGTAGGGGTCTAGGGGACCCTTTTATAGCCAAAATCACGGCCCTGTATCGCAATACGTCACCTAGGCTGAAGATAAATGGAACTGTAGCACCCTGAGGGCTCGGTTGCTAAAGACATATTGCACCTCACCCAGAGGTGTGATATCTCACTCTCAGGTAAGGATGGAGTGTGGATCAGGACCCGACACCTGCATGCATTACACCACATTGCCGTGGGGCAGGGCGACCAATATGCCCCTGAGATGGGCACGACAGTCCCTGTCCCTGGCTGGAGTGGGGGGAGGGAACACTGAGGAAGGGGAACCCTGTAGTGCAGGAGCAGGGAGGAAGCAGTTCCTGGGTGCATTGAGAAGGGAGTATAAAAGGTGGGCACCATCTTAGTTCAGTGCAGAGAAGTCTGAGCAGAAGTGGCAGGGAGCAGGGGCTCTGCATGAGCTCTGCTCCGGAGGCGGGCCTAGTAACAGAGGCCCAGGCCTGGAAGAGGGAGAAGGAAGGAAGAGGAGCGGAGAAGGCTCCAGGAACGAGGAATGAAGGGATCCCAGGGGTGTGGACGGGCGAGTCGCCACCGCATGCCCGAATCCACCTGCGTGGAGGGGTCAGGCCAAAGGGGGAGACCGGTCCCCGAACTAGTGGAGGCAGGAAACGACCCTCAGCTAGAAACCGGAGGCTCTGACATTTTATGTGGCGCAGCCCCTCGCTACACCCGCTAGGAAGGCACCACATAGGGTCAGGAAAACTGGCGCCAAGTTTACCAAGAGGAGGCCCGAGGCAGCCGGACAGAAGTGTTGGTAAGAAAGGCCAGACAAAGGACACACAAAGGGGGTCCTGTGAAGTGCTCCAAAGTTATCTGGGAGTTGTCTGAGCCCCTCACCTGGTGAGCACAGTACGACGTGGGCAGCCGTTACCTGCAGACGTGGTCTGGATAATAAGAACTGTGAGTAAAGGCCCTGAACTGCATCACTGACTCCGTGTCGTTACTGCTGCTGCCCTGCACCATCACCCCCATCCTCCGCATACACTGCCCTGAGGCTATACTCCTCCCGTGGGGAGTTATGCTACGCTCTGCTGCACCCACAACACCAGCCTCAGTGGTCTGCCCTGTAGCGGCGGTTCACTCTGACCGCAATCCACGGGTGGCGTAGTCGGACATTTAAACATGAAAACCACATAAATAGTTCCGCCACTGGTTTGACCGCCCTGAGCCACGGAACTGGGTCGCCGCCACGAAGACTACAACCACCAGCATCCACCAAAAAGGGTCCGGCTCCGGGTGTCCCAAGGCCCAGGGGGTGCGTCAGAACATTTTCATCACCTTTCACAATCACCAATGGGACAAGGCAGTGATGTCCTCTGTCCCCTCTCTTATACATCCTAGTGACGGAGCACCTGCTCTCATCAATTCGCCATAACCCCAATATTAGGTGGATTGAGGTGGGAGGCACCGAGTACAAGTGCTCTCTATTTGCTGATGATGTCCTAGTATATATCACTCAATCACATATATCCATCCATGCTGTTATGGCTGAAATAGATCACTTTGTTACATGGTAAAATTTTAAAATCAATGCAGCGAAGTCTGAGGCCCTCGATGTCTCCCTCCCCAAATCCATATAGGATTCCATCCAGTCCAACTTTCCCTTTGCCTGGCCCTCACAGGGTATCAAATACTTAGGAATTCCTATTCATAGAGACCTCTCCCATCTATGTTATCTTAATTTTGGGCCCTTTATTGAACAACTCCATACAGACCACGGTTGGCAAGTTAGAACTGTAAGATTCACTACGTGAACCACTGGTGTTTTGTGGAAAAGCACATGTACACTGCGTTCCAAATTATTATACAAAAAGTGTTTAGGAGTGATAAGGGAAGAATTTGTTTGTTTGTCAGTTAAACTCATTGATGGTGATGTGTGTCAGGGCTCTTTAGATCACTGTAAGCAATTGCAGACACCTGTGCTAATTAGTTTGGCAGGTGTGTCCAATGAAAGGCAAGACTACTTAAGAAGGCTCTCTCACATTATTAAGCAGCCTACCTTTTCTGCCAAAATGGGAAAGAAAAAGGATGTGTCGGCTGCTGAGAAGCAACAAATTGTGGAGTGTTTAGGTCAAGGCATGACTACAATCAACATTGTGCGATGATCAGGATGAAGTGTCCTGGCAATCAAGAAGTATGTAGCTGATTCACAGTACACACGTGTGCGTGCTGATAAGGGCAAATTGAGGACTCTTTCCTACAGGCAATTACGTCAGGTTGAAAGAGCAGCGGCAAAAAAGCCTTGTCATAGCAGCAGACAAGTTTTTGAAGCTGCTTGTGCCTCCAACGTCCCCCGAACAACAAGATGCAGGGTCCTTCAGAGGTTTGCAGCTGTGCATGCGCCATCCTGTCGACCTCCTCTATCCACTTCACACAAGCAGAAACGGCTCCAGTGGGCCAAACATTACATGAAGACTGATTTCAAAACTGTTTTGTTCACGGATGAGTGCCGTGCAGCGCTCGATGGTCCAGATGGATGGAGTGGAGGATGGCTGGTTGATGGACACCCCACGCAAACACGGCTACAGCGCCAACAAGGAGGAGGTGGAGTAATGTTTTGGGCTGGAATCATGGGGAGAGAGATTGTCGGCCCCTTTAGGATCCCTGAAGGCGCTAAAGATGAACTCCATAATGTATGTGGATTTTCTCAAACAGCACTTGCTGCCATGGTTCAAGAAGAAGAACCGTGTATTTCACAGCAAGATCATTTTTCTGCATGATAATGCACCATCTCATGCTGCACATAAAACATCTGCATCTCTGGCTGATATGGGCATAAAAGGGGACAAACTTATGGTGTGACCCCCATGCTCCCCTGACCTCTACCCCATTCAGAACCTTTGGAGCATCATTAAAAGGAGTGTCTATGATGGCGGGAGGCAGTTCACATCTAAGCAACAGCTCTGGGAGGGTATTCTGTCCTCATGCAAAACAATTGAAGCAGAAACCATCCAAAACCTGACAAATTCAATGGACGAGAGAGTTCAGAAGCTCCTTTCGTACAAGGGGTCCTATGTGAAAATGTAACATCACCTAGAATAAAGTTTTGAGTTGAAAACTGTTTGATTTCAGTTTCTAACAACCTGCTAATGCTTATAATTTCAAAAATGACCATTTTTTTGGTCTTTATTAAAATGAAAAGGTTGATCGAAAAGTTTGGGGGATCTAAGAGTGTGGCAACCCAGTAGTCATGATTACTTCGAATTCTGACAATATGAGGGTCATGCTGCAGGTAGTGCAGCAAGAAGGCACTTATGTGCCTTGCGCATCTCGGAGCCCCAAAATTATTTTCCGGGCTAGATGCAGCTAAAAATTATTTTTAATTTTAAATCTGGTGAAGCTTTAGTATAGATGGCCTAATAGGATCAGTGCTGCACACTGCTACAAAGCCCAAATTATTTTCCAGTCAAGATACAGATAAACATGATTAGTAATTTGAAAGCTTAAAACGGTTGGTAGGGTGATTTTAACCAATCATCAAGCTTTTACTCTCCCCAGGATGACACAGGGGTAGAAAAGTCGTTTCGGATCCATGATTTGTTCATCTTTATGAACGTGAGTCTGTCTACATTATCAGTGGAGAGCCGCGTGCGCTTATCTGTCAGCACACCACCAGCAGCGCTGAACACACGTTCAGACAGAACGCTGGCTGCGGGGCATGACAAGATCTCCAAGGCGTAAGTGGCTAGCTCCGGCCATTTATCCAGATTGGAAGCCCAAAAAGAGCAAGGGTCCAGTGACACAGTCGTGGCTTCAATGTTTACTTGGAGATACTCCTGTACCATCGTCTCTAGGCGTTGACTATGTGTCAGACTTCTTGTCTCCTGTGGCCTTGCAAAGGATGGGCTAAAAAAGTGGTGAAATGATTCCGCAAAATTGATGTTACCAGCAGATACTGTGGTTCTGTTACGGTTTGAGTGCTGAACACTTGACGGTCCCACGGTTGGCAAGTTGGAACTGTGAGATTCACTTCGTGCACCACTGGTATTTTGTGGAAAAGCACATGTAAGATTCTGCAACAGTCTCTGCTGATACTCCTGCATGCGTGCATCCCTTTCTATGGCAGGAATAATTTCTGCAAATTTACTTTTGTACCGGGGATCTAACAGTGTGGCAACCCAGTAGTCAGGATTATTTCTAATTCTCACAATTCGAGGGTCATGTTGCAGGTAGTGCAGCAAGAAGGCACTCATGTGTGTTGCGCATCCAGGAGCACCAAGTCCCTGTTGTGTTGGTGGCGAGGTAACAATCATGCTTCCTTCCTCTGTCCTCTCCCCCCAACCTCGCACAACAGAAATGTGATCAAGGTCTCCCTCATCTGATGAGTCTTCCATCAGTTCGTCCTCCACTTCTTCCTGGGCTCCTGAACCTTCCTCACTAGTTTGGCTGCTACCATGCGCCCTGGTAAAACCATCTCCCCCACCCTCACATGCCTGCCGCCTTGGTGCTGCCGACCGTCTGGACCTTGCAGATGTTAGCCCTTCCGCATACAACTCCTCCTCCTCTACTTCCTCCACCTCCTCTTGTGCCACCACCTGACTCCGAATTCTGTTTAACATGTGCTCCAGCATGTAAATCATCGGAATAGTCATGCTGATAATGGCATCGTCAGCACTAAACATCTTCGTCGCCATTTCAAAACTGTGCAGAAGGGTGCATAGGTCCCTGATCTGAGACCACTCCTCCAGCGTGATTTGCCCCACCTCTGAATCTCGTTGGCCCAGGCTATACGTCAGAACGTATTGCACCAGGGCTTGTCGGTGCTGCCACAGTCGCTGCAACATGTGCAGAGTTGAATTCCACCGGGTAGGCACATCGCATTTTAGCCGGTGAAGTGGCAGGCCCAACGACTTCTGTAGAGATGTAAGTCGCTGAGCTGCGGGATGCGAACGGCGGAAGTGAGCACACAGCGACCGTGCCCTCTGCAGAAGGCCATCTAGTCTGGGATAGTGGGCTAAAAATTGCTGGACAACCAGGTTCAACACGTGAGCCATACAAGGCACGTGTGTGACATTGCCCCGGCGAAGGGCCGCACCCAGGTTTGCAGCATTGTCGCACACGGCCTTCCCTGGTTTCAGGTCCAGTGGAGACAACCATTCATGAAATTGGTTCTCCAGAGCTGACCACAACTCCTCAGCTGTGTGACTCACATTTCCCAGACATTTCAATGTAAAAACCGCCTGATGACGTTGAGCCCTACTGCCAGCATAGTAAGGAGGTGTGCAGGATCCCTTCTGCGCAGTTAGAAAGCTTGTGGCATGACCAGACAGGCTTTGGGTGCAGGTGGAAGACCGAGAGGAGGTTGAGGAGGCAGAAGCAGTGGAGGAACTTTGACATAAAGAGGATTGACGCACAACTCGTGGGGACGGCAAGACTTGGACAGCAGCCCCTTGTCCTGCTGTCACCATAGTTACCCAGTGCCCAGTCAGCGACATGTAACGCCCCTGTCCATGCCTACTCGTCCAAGTGTCTGTGGTGAAATGCACCCTGTCACACACAGAGTTTCTCAAAGAAGCGGTGATGTTGTGTGCGACATGCTGGTGGAGCGCAGGCACACCTTTCTTTGAGAAGTAGTGCCGACTGGGCATCTGGTACTGGGGCACTGCGACGGACATAAGGTCTCGAAAATCCTCTGTGTCCACCAGGCGGAAAGGCAGCATTTCTGTAGCCAAGAGCTTGCAGATGGTGAAATTCAACCTCTTAGCTTTCTCATGGCTAGGAGGAAATGGTCTTTTACTTGTCCACATCTGAGGGACCGAGGGCTGGCTATTGTGCTTAGACGGGGTTGATAAGGGTGTCCCCGGCAAACTGCCGGTCTGTGAGGAAGATGCAGGCGGACATGTTAGGTTGCCTTGATCCAAAGGTGGTGCTATCGATGTCGGACAGCGCTCAACACCAGCTGGTGTTACCACCTCCAAAGAAAATGATAACCTGCCAATCACGCTGGCTGTTGCGGGTAAAGAGGTGGCAGGTCTGCGCCCCAAAACAGGTGTGACTGCTGTCCCCCCAGTCACAGAGGATGAAGAGGCCGCGGATGCACAAGATATGGCAGACGGTGATTGGCCCGGCCGGCTAGGCCGCATTGTAGCACACTGAGCTTCCCACTGCAACTTATGCTTCATGTCCATGTGCCGGTTCATGCATGAAGTACTCAAACTATGTATTTTTTGGCCTCTACTTAGCTTTTGCTGACAAATGTTACAGATAACACGAGTTGGGTCATCTTTATCAATCTGAAAAAATGCCCAGGCTATGCAAGGCTTAGCACCCATGCGACCTGAAGAGCCACCACGACTTGTGGTGAGAGGCAGAGTTGTGTTTGAGGATGCAGTTGTTGACGTGCTTCCAGTACTACGTCTCTGTCCAGGAAGGCGCAACCTGACCTCGTCGTCACTAGCATCTTCCTCCACCTCCTCTGCTGACCTCATCTCTTGGCTGACTGTGGGTTGACAGTAAGTGGGATCTCCGACCTCATCATCATCACCCTGTGCGTTATCACACCCGTCGTCCTCAGAGCCAACCTGTTCCTGCCCTGACAAAAAACTAAAGTTGTCGCTCCAATCAGGTATTTGAGTCTTATCATCGTCTTCCTCATTGTCTCCACCAACAGGAGTTACAGTTTGGGAATGAGGGTCTACATTATGGTCAGAACCTTCTGCGTCTGGTCCTGGATCCGACTCATAAAGATTCTGGGCATCAGTGCAGATCATTTCCTCGTCTGGATTCACAGAAGCGCTGGAGTCGACCTCTGATTCCCAGGCTATAGTATGAGTAAACAGCTCTGCAGACTCAACCATCTGTTCTACCTCACACTCAGACGGGCAGCTGGAGATTTGGGAGCTGTGAGGAAGCAAGTGCGATTTGGGTGACACCTTTGAGGACTGGAGTATTTGTGATGTTGAAGTTGATGTGGAGGAGAGCCCACTTAAAGGAGCACTTGATATCCGTTGAAGCACCTGCTGTTTTTGTGCCTCATCTGGAATTTGTAGCGATTGGCGTGGCCGTAAGAAAGGGATCTTATCACATTGTCCGCTAAAAGAAGTAGACATTTTAGTTTGGCTGGAAGATGGTCTTTCTTCTGCACCTACCCCACGGACACAACCTTTTTTCCCCTTCCCAACACGCCTATTCCCCTTTCCACCAGCAGCAGGCCTTTTTCCACTCATTTTGGTGGTTAACTAATTCACAACTCTGGAGTTGTTTGCACAAAAAAACAATGGATGGTAACCGAGCAGAGCTGAGTGGCCAAACTGTGGTATTAGGCCAAAACTATTGGCTGGGTTAGATGCAGAAAAAAATTATTTTTAATTTGCAACCTGATGTAGGTCAGTATAGATGGACTAATAGACCAAGTCCCACACACTGCTAGAAGCCCAAATATTTTTTCAGAGCTAGATGCAGAAAAAAATTATTTTTAATTTGCAACCTGATGGAGGTCAGTATAGATGGACTAATAGACCAAGTCCCACACACTGCTAGAAGCCCAAATATTTTTTCAGAGCTAGATGCAGAAAAAAATTATTTTTAATTTGCAACCTGATGGAGGTCAGTATAGATGGACTAATAGACCAAGTCCCACACACTGCTAGAAGCCCAAATATTTTTTCAGAGCTAGATGCAGAAAAAAATTATTTTTAATTTGCAACCTGATGGAGGTCAGTATAGATGGACTAATAGACCAAGTCCCACACACCGCTAGAAGCCCAAATATTTTTTCAGAGCTAGATGCAGAAAAAAATTATTTTTAATTTGCAACCTGATGTAGGTCAGTATAGATGGACTAATAGACCAAGTCCCACACACTGCTAGAAGCCCAAATATTTTTTCAGAGCTAGATGCAGAAAAAAATTATTTTTAATTTGCAACCTGATGGAGGTCAGTATAGATGGACTAATAGACCAAGTCCCACACACCGCTAGAAGCCCAAATATTTTTTCAGAGCTAGATGCAGAAAAAAATTATTTTTAATTTGCAACCTGATGTAGGTCAGTATAGATGGACTAATAGACCAAGTCCCACACACTGCTAGAAGCCCAAATATTTTTTCAGAGCTAGATGCAGAAAAAAATTATTTTTAATTTGCAACCTGATGGAGGTCAGTATAGATGGACTAATAGACCAAGTCCCACACACTGCTAGAAGCCCAAATATTTTTTCAGAGCTAGATGCAGAAAAAAATTATTTTTAATTTGCAACCTGATGGAGGTCAGTATAGATGGACTAATAGACCAAGTCCCACACACTGCTAGAAGCCCAAATATTTTTTCAGAGCTAGATGCAGAAAAAAATTATTTTTAATTTGCAACCTGATGGAGGTCAGTATAGATGGACTAATAGACCAAGTCCCACACAACGCTAGAAGCCCAAATATTTTTTCAGAGCTAGATGCAGAAAAAAATTATTTTTAATTTGCAACCTGATGGAGGTCAGTATAGATGGACTAATAGACCAAGTCCCACACACCGCTAGAAGCCCAAATATTTTTTCAGAGCTAGATGCAGAAAAAAATTATTTTTAATTTGCAACCTGATGTAGGTCAGTATAGATGGACTAATAGACCAAGTCCCAAACACTGCTAGAAGCCCAAATATTTTTTCAGAGGTAGATGCAGAAAAAAATTATTTTTAATTTGCAACCTGATGGAGGTCAGTATAGATGGACTAATAGACCAAGTCCCACACACCGCTAGAAGCCCAAATATTTTTTCAGAGCTAGATGCAGAAAAAAATTATATTCAGTTTGCAACCTGATGGAGGTCAGTATAGATGGACTAATAGAATGATGCTATGCCCAAAAGATTTTACTTCACTAGGTGCAGTAAAAAAATTGGTATTCTATACACAGGTGTTATATCTTGCAACACAGATAGGCTACTCCACTGACTAACACACTCTGCAATAGGCCAAAAAGGATTAGCTTTGCTAGATTCAGCCAAATGCTGTGAAAAAAACTTGCACAGCACTGGCACAGACCTGCCTGGCAAAAACTGATAGGAACTCATGTAACCTAGTCCTGAAAAGGACTCCAATTACAATTAGTCTTTACTCCCACAACCTATCTATTTAAGAGCACAGACCTCCCTGATAAAAGTCGTAGGAAATGCTGTAACCTAGTCCTTAAAAGGACTGCAATCACAACTATTCCCTACTCCCAAGCTATCTGTATATTTGTGCGAAAATTGGCTTGAAATTAACAAGGTATAGCACACACAGCAACAGCGGTGCCGTCTAGCACGCAGCTGCAGCAGTGAGAAAATGGTGGCGACGGGGAAAATGGCTTGGTCTTATAGGGCAAGGACATGTGACATACACTGCCAATCACACATGCCCTTGCTTGTGTGAAAAAAAGCACTTCGCTCCGTGTGTGCGCTGCTGATAGGCTGACAGATTGCACCTCCCCACTGCAAATGCGGGAAAGAGAAAAAAAAATGGAGATCTTCATTGTTCCTGCAGAGATCCATCCCCTGCCCCTCCCCCCGCCCCGCTGTACACTCAAACTGCGTATTAACATTAATTTTCATCATTACTGAGAAAAAATCCAGTTATGATTTTGGTGCACGAACAGTTATCGAACATAACCTCGAACAGCCGAATTTTTCTCAAATTGTTCGTGTTCGCCGACCGGCTCGAACACTGCCCAAAACAGCTCGAATTTGAGATTGGCGAACAGTTCGAGTAGAACAACGCTCATCTCTAGTGGCGACTGAACCCTCAGGGGCGCCACACACCCTTCTGCACAGTTTTGAAATGGCGACGAAGATGTTTAGCGCTGACGACGATGCTATTATCAGCATGACTATTCCGGTGATTTACATGCTGGAGCACACATTAAACAGAATTCAGAGTCAGGTGGTGGGACAAGAGGAGGTGGAGGAAGTAGAGGAGGAGTCGTATGCGGAAGGGATAACATCTCCAAGGTCCAGACGGTTGGCAGCACCAAGGCGGCAGGCATGGGAGGCTGGGGGAGAGGGATTAACCAGGGCGCATGGTAGCAGCCAAACTGTTGAGGAAGGTGCAGGAGCCGAGGAATAAGTGGAGGATGAACTGGCGATGGGCATGGAAGACTCATCAGATGAGGGAGACCTTGATCACATTTCTGTTGTGCGAGGTTGGGGGGAGAGGGCAGAGGAAGGAAGCATGATTCTTACCTCGCTACCAACACAACAAGGACTTGGTACTCCTGGATGCACAAGACACATGAGTGCCTTCTTGCTGCACTAACTGCAACATGACCCTCAGATTGCAGAATTCGAAGTAATCCCGACTACTGGGTTGCCACACTCTTAGATCCCCGGTACAAAAGTAAATTTGCCAAAATAATTCCTGCCATAAAAAGGGATTGACGCATGCAGGAGTATCTGCAGACGCTGTTGCAGAATCTTACATGTGCTTCTCCACAAAACAGCAGTGGTGCACGAAGTGAATCTCACAGTTCTAACTTGCCAACCGTGGGACTGTCGAGTCTTCATCACTCAAACCGTAACAGTAACACAGTATCTGCTGGTAACAGCAATTTTGTGGAATTGTTTCACCACTTTTTTAGACCATCCTTTGCAAGGCCACAGGAGACAAGAAGTCTGACACATAGTCAATGCCTAGAGAGGATGGTGCAGGAGTATCTCCAAGTGAACATCGAAGCCATGACTGTGTCACTGGACCCTTGCTCATTTTGGTATTCCAATCTGGAAAAATGGCCGGAGCTCGCCACTCACGCCTTGGAGATCTTGTCATGCCCTGCAGCCAGTGTTCTCTCTGAACGTGTGTTCAGCGCTGCTGATGGTGTGCTGACAGATAAGCGCACGCGGCTGTCCACTGAGAATGTAGACAGACTCACGTTCATAAAGATGAACAAATCATGGATTCGCAAGGACTTTTCTAACCCTGTGTTATCCTTGGGAGACTAAAAGCTTGAGGATTTGGTAATATCACCTCACCAACCGTTTTAAGCAATTGTGGGGCAATTGATGCCACTTAACCCTAGAACGCATGACCATAAAAATCTACACTTTCATATACCTGGGGCCTTTTAGGCCCGTGTGCAAATAACATGGAATAACTCAAACTCAAATGACAAACAGCTATATACATGAAGAATACCTAGAGTTTCAAAATTCTAACTAAAGTAATCTTGCAGAAAATAGAAAACAATTAACAGGGAGGGACTGCGAGGCCCCAGGTATGCGTTCTAGGGTTAAGTGGTGTCTGTGCCACAATTTTGGGAAAAAATGGAGACTCTTTTTGGAGTCCCCTTGCTGTGTCTTACGTGACGTTGGCATCGTCAATTCCAGGTGGGTTGGGTCACTCCCCCCCCATTTTAACTGTAAGAAACTACATACACTATGGCTTGGGGTAACACAGATGGTTGAGTCTGAAGAGCTATTTACTCAGAGGTCTGCTCCAAATCTTCAGTGTCTGCTAGTTAGCGTAGAATTTTTAACTGCATCTAGCCTAGGCAATACTTTGGGCGTAGTAGCCAAGCTGCGAAGCAAGCTGCACCGCCTGTGTATCTAATAAGAATTTTTAAATGCATCTAGCCTAGGCAGACTGTGGGGACCCCCAACCAAACCCAGACGCTCAGCCCCCCTACCGCCCCCCTTTCCTTGACAATACAATAATGTAACTCTTACAACTGGATGGGTGAGGATCGGTCACAGCTTTATTAACTCTTTATACTCATTCCATTAGAAAGGCATTTTATTTCTAAAATACTTCAGCTTGTTGCAGCATGCCCTGGATCTCCACTCCGGCAACTTGGTCAACAAGTGTAACTCTCCAACATGTCCTTTCTATTTCCAGGCCATGGAGGATCCTGCGTACTCGTATGCAGGACTCTGACCCCCACCCATCACTCTTATCGCTTGTTCCACTCCGTCCTGGAGTCCTGACAGGAATATGTCCGTCCAATATCCATTAAGTGAACACCGTCGGGCCGTATGAGGCCTGCTTTATCTCCTTCCAGTTGTCGGTGTTGTACCACTACACCGCCTCTGTCTCTTCTAAATTTTGCCATCCGAATATTTATTACCCGCCTTGTCCGTTCGATGGCCGTGATGTCTCGCGCACCTTGCCATACCGCTATCGGCACAATCTCTGACCATACTATAGCTAGTTTTGTGTAAAATTCTCTGAAGCGCTCAGTGTCTAGTTTCATTATTGCCATTAGTTATGCGCTCTTGTGATGACCTAGGTTGTTTCCCCCGGCCTGTATAACTAAGATCACCAGACATCTTGCCTCTCTCCCTACCTTGATTACCTCCATTAGTACCTGTGGCCATAGCAGGCCTCTAATACCTCTAATATCCTCCCGCCTGGGCAGACTTTCGCCCTTTTTTCTGCCCAATATATATACGAGTGGCCTATCACCCACACTGTTGGCTTAGCGTCACCTGTAAAAGAAACAAACCACGTTAGGATAACAAGTCCGGTCTTATGTATCTTGCCAAACACGAGGATTGCCATCTCCCTATCCTCTGAACTTCCGTTTCTGACAGTCCTGCTCTTGCTGCTTCCGTGGCCGCGCCTATGCGGAATGAGTGTGTCCCGTAATCTTTGGGGGTGGTTCCCTGCCGATGTTATGCATTTATTAAATATAGCTTGGAACTGGTATCTTGATAATGGCGTTCCATCAATGTGTGATAGGAAGAAATTACTTTGTGATCTGATGATTAGATATGTTTTTACTATTGTTACCCGACTCAGTGTACCGTTTGTGGGTTGTAGAAGTACCCAAGTGCCTGTGCCCGCTGGAACCGTTTTCGATTTGTGTATGCGTAGACGTATTGCATTATTGGCTATGACTACGTCCTGGTGTAATAGGCCTCCACTGGTGGTAATTTTGGATTGAGGGACTAATTCGCTTATGCATAGCGCCCCGAAGAAGGCGATCACAAATGCAGTAGACAGTAGTGTTGCTTCAAATTGTGACTGTCATGATAATGGTGTTAGGGATATGATGTGAGAAATCAGTTTTAGTGACACGGGACGGGACGTCTACACTCCTGACTTGGCTGACCCCTTTTCTACCCTTTTATGGATTGTCTGATGATGAATCTTTGTCACATCTCCCCAATTCAGTAGTTGGAAGTAAAATGCTATTCCGGTCAGACACCGCTGCGCTGATGCCCCTGATATGCCCCTCATCATTAGCTGGTGGAGAAATTCTATGGTGACTTGTGATCTGGCTTGTTCACATTGGTCAACCCGTCTGCCTGCTACTAGTCGTGTCCACTCTTCCCATGCCTTACCGTATGCTTGCCACGTCGACGGGGCAACTGACGCTCTGATTAATGGCATCAACTATTCGCCACTAGATCCCATAGGGAAGGTAGGCAACTGTTGCCCGATGGGTGGGCGTTGTGGAAGAGCTCTGTGAAAATCTGCCAATTTAATTGTTATAAAGCGTTAGCAGCAGCTTTAGACCCCTCAGCATAGTGGCTAGCGCAGACCCATACATTGTGTTTTAGGCACAGGAATGCTAGCCTGTGTAGAAGGCCTAGCACTGGGAGAGACGATGATGCCATCTTATTAATGCAGTGCGCTAGGCTGGTGTTTTTTGTTATGAAGCGTATATTTTTGTAAGCCAGGAGCGCGCCCCATATTTCTATTGCTACCACTATTGGGAAGAAAAATTATTTTCAGGGCTAGATGCAGCTAAAAATTATTATTAATTTAAAAGCTGGTGGAGCTTGGTATAGATGGCCTAATACAATGAGTCCCACACACTGCTAGAAGGCCAAATATTTTTTCAGAGCTAGATGCAGAAAAAAATTATATTCAATTTGCAACCTGATGGAGGTCAGTATAGATGGACTAATAGAACAAGTCCCACACACAGCTAGAAGCCCAAATATTTTTTCAGAGGTAGATGCAGAAAAAAATGATATTCAGTTTGCAACCTGATGGAGGTCAGTATAGATGGACTAATAGAACAAGTCCCACACACTGCTAGAAGGTCAAATATTTTTTCAGAGCTAGATGCAGATAAAAATTATTTTTAATTTGCAACCTGATGGAGGTCAGTATAGATGGACTAATAGAACAAGTCCCACACACAGCTAGAAGCCCAAATATTTTTTCAGAGGTAGATGCAGAAAAAAATTATATTCAGTTTGCAACCTGATGGAGGTCAGTGTAGATGGACTAATAGAACAAGTCCCACACACTGCTAGAAGGCCAAATATTTTTTCAGAGCTAGATGCAGATAAAAATTATTTTTAATTTGCAACCTGATGGAGGTCAGTATAGATGGACTAATAGAACAAGTCCCACACACTGCTAGAAGGCCAAATATTTTTTCAGAGCTAGATGCAGATAAAAATTATTTTGAATTTGCAACCTGATGGAGGTCAGTATAGATGGACTAATAGAACAAGTCCCACACACAGCTAGAAGGCCAAATATTTTTTCAGAGGTAGATGCAGAAAAAAATTATATTCAGTTTACAACCTGATGGAGGTCAGTATAGATGGACTAATAGAACAAGTCCCACACGCAGCTAGAAGGCCAAATATTTTTTCAGAGCTAGATGCAGACCAAAAATTATTTTGAATTTGCAACCTGATGGAGGTCAGTATAGATGGACTAATAGAACAAGTCCCACACACTGCTAGAAGGCCAAATATTTTTTCAGAGCTAGATGCAGATAAAAATTATTTTTCATTTGCAACCTGATGGAGGTCAGTATAGATGGACTAATAGAACAAGTCCCACACACTGCTAGAAGCCCAAATATTTTTTCAGAGGTAGATGCAGAAAAAAATTATATTCAGTTTGCAACCTGATGGAGGTCAGTATAGGTGGACTACTAGAACAAGTCCCACACACTGCTAGAAGGCCAAATATTTTTTCAGAGCTAGATGCAGATAAAAATTATTTTTAATTTGCAACCTGATGGAGGTCAGTATAGATGGACTAATAGAACAAGTCCCACACACTGCTAGAAGGCCAAATATTTTTTCAGAGCTAGATGCAGATAAAAATTATTTTTAATTTGCAACCTGATGGAGGTCAGTATAGATGGACTAATAGAACAAGTCCCACACACTGCTAGAAGGCCAAATATTTTTTCAGAGCTAGATGCAGACAAAAAATTATTTTGAATTTGCAACCTGATGGAGGTCAGTATAGATGGACTAATAGAACAAGTCCCACACACTGCTAGACGGCCAAATATTTTTTCAGAGCTAGATGCAGAAAAAAATTATATTCAATTTGCAACCTGATGGAGGTCAGTATAGATGGACTAATAGAACAAGTCCCACACACAGCTAGAAGGCCAAATATTTTTTCAGAGCTAGAGGCAGAAAAAAATTATATTCAATTTGCAACCTTATGGAGGTCAGTATAGATGGACTAATAGAATGATGCTATGCCCAAAAGGTTTTACTTCACTAGGTGCAGTAAAAAAATTGGTATGCTATACACAGGTGGTGTAGCTTGCAACACAGATAGGCTACTCCACTGACTAACACACTCTGCAATAGGCCAAAAAGGATTAGCTTTGCTAGATTTAGCCAAATGCTGTGAAAAAAACTTGCACAGCACTGGCACAGACCTGCCTGGCAAAAACTGATAGGAACTGATGTAACTTAGTCCTGAAAAGGACTGCAATTACAATTAGTCTTTACTCCCACAACCTATCTATTTAAGAGCACAGACCTGCCTGATAAAAGTCGTAGCAAATGCTGTAACCTAGTCCTTAAAAGGACTGCAATCACAACTATTCCCTACTCCCAAGCTATCTGTAGATTTGTGCAAAAATTGGCTTGAAATTAACAAGGTATAGCGCACACAGCAACAGCGGTGCCGTCTAACACGCAGCTGCAGCAGTGAGAAAATGGTGGCGATGGGGAAAATGGATGGGTCTTATAGGGCAAGGACATGTGACATACACTGCCAATGACACATGCCCTTGCTTGTGTGAAAAAAAGCACTTCGCTCCGTGTGTTCGCTGCTGATAGGCTGACAAATTGCACCTCCCCACTGTAAATGCGGGAAAGAGAAAAAAAAAATGGAGATCTTCATTATTCCTGCAGAGATCCATCCCCTGCCCCTCCCCGCGCCCCGCTGTACACTCAAACTTCGTATTAACATTAATTTTCATCATTACTGAGAAAAAATCCAGTTATGATTTTGGTGCATGAACAGTTATCGAACATAACCTCGAACAGCCGAATTTTTTTCAAATCGTTCGTGTTCGCCGAACTGATCGAACACCGCCCAAAACAGCTCGAATTTGAGATTGGCGAACAGTTTGAGTCGAACAACGCTCATCTCTAGTAACCAAGATGTATGTGTCACCAATCAATTGCATCAAAGCAATGAGCCAATCACCTCACTTCATACCTGGATAAAAGATGTTTCCTGATACGTCAGTAATAAGAAGCATCTTGCTTAGTTGTTGCCATTAGTGATGAGCGAGCACTAAAATGCTCGGGTGCTCGTTGCTCGGGTAGAGCAAATTGGAATACTCGGGTGCTCGACCTGAGCAAAGAGCCCAATGTAAGTCTATGGGAAACTCGAGCATTTTTCAGGCGGCTTCCCCCGACGGTCTGCAGAAGGACTAAAAATTGCCCAAATCGATGGGAACAGTGCTCAAATGACATGGGGACAGCATGGGGAAGACCCCTGGAAGCATTTCTGACTCCCAGGTCACTGCTGGCAACAACGTTGTCAGAGGTATTACGCCACTTTTACGGACTCACAATAAAACATACCAAAATAACACCAAAATGGATTTTCCGAGGAAATATGTTAAGGAATATCCTTTCCATGTCATGTACAATGTATATAAAGCAAAATAAATAACCAAAAACAAAAATACTCCTCCACACCTTGGGCTATATTCACACGTAGCGTTTTTGATGCGTTTTTGCACTTTTGCATTGCTTTCAACAAAGACAAATGCATTCACTGGGAAATGTCATTTTAACATTTTACAACCTTATCTGGCCATGTGGTGTGCGACACATCATCAGACACATGCATACAGTGCTGAAAAGATATGGGAACAGCATGGGGAAGACCTCTGGAAGCATTTCTGACTCCAAGTCACTGCCTAAAAGTGTGCCCATCATAAGTGATCCTTGGCGCATGCGAAGATGCCTCCCGCCATGCACCTGTCGTTGCAGACTTGCAACAATCACCGTCCATGTACTTGTCCCAGTGCAGCGTTCAGTTGTCCCTACCCCATTCCTTGGAATGCAAGCGCAAGTATGCAGCCAGCCACCCACCCACTCACAGGCTGCGATGCTATACTGCCAAATCTCTGACAGCTGCTTGCACTTGAAATGTGGCCTTTTAGGCTCGTGGAGGCGGAAGCTTTTCATAACCTCATGCCGGCGGCGGCCGGGTGTCCATACTCGGTCCCCAGCCGCCACTGTTTCTCCCGGTGTCGCCTCCACCTTCCACAAGCACGGGTCCCACAATATTACCCGTGCCTCCTCAGTGCACCTACTGGGAAGGACCGCCTAACCACAAACACGTGGACAGGTGAATGTGGCCAGGGACGGTACGGAGCCAGTCCACAACTTTTTTTGCTGAGAGTTGTATTTAGCTCGGTGAAAAGACTGGCATAGAGGGAAACCGTATCTACCCTGGGTGTCATTTCTCCCAGGAAGTCCTCTAATGCAGCTTGTTGCAGAAGCAATGGCAGCCCATCCAACATCAACTCGCACTTGTCGGTGGTGCTTTGACACACACACATCTTTCTTTGCGCATTTAATTTCTTGAATACAGAGTTGGACAATGGCCTGATCTGTAATGCGGTTTAAGAAATAACATGCATAAGCATGGCCGATCCACATTAAAAAAGCAGCCATAGAGTGTCCGGGAACCTTCCGCCACACTTTTCTTAGCCAGGGCTGCTTCTCGGCAGGGTTGGACGGGCCCACCAGAGAACCGACGGGCCCTGGTTTCTCCTTCAGGAGAGTTCAAAGTGTTGAGGTGACGCCATGATGATGATAGAGGCCATCATCTGCTTAGTTTTCTGTTACTTGGAATGCAAGTGCAAGTATGCAGCCAGCCACCCACCCACCCACAGGCCACAACACTAAACTGCCAGATTTCTGGGCAGCTGCTTGCACTTGAAATATGGCCTTTTACGCTCGTGGAGGCGGAAGCGTTTAACAACCTCATGCCGACGGCGGCCGGGTGTCCATACTCGGTCGCCAGCCGCCACCATTTCTCCCAGTATCGTCTCCGTCTTCCACAAGCACGGGTCCCACAACATTACCCGTGCCCTCCCCAGTGCACTTAATGGGAAGGACCGCCTAGCCACAAACACGTGGACAGGTGAATGTGGCCTGGGACGGTACGGAGCCAGTCCACAACTTTTTTTACTGAGAGTTGCATTTAGCTCGGTGAAAGGACTGGCATAGAGGGAAACCGTATCTACTCCGGCTGTCATTTCTCCGTCAACATGTTCTGCCCATTGTCACACACGACCATGCCAGGCTGTATGTTCAACGGTGAGAGCCACAGATCAGGCTGCTGTGTTACAGCTTTCAACAACTCTGCAGCGCTGGGCAGTTTGTCAATTAAGCATTAAGCATGTTATCTTCAGCACAGTCTGTTGCCACTTGGCCAAGGCAGTGCTGCAGTGCTGTCAGCTTGTGACTGATGTGGTTATTTCGGAGATGGAGGAGGAGGAGCATGAGCTGAACAATGTGATTACACTCCCTGACAGAAGTTATGTCGCTTATCCATGTTATGTAAATAAAAGCTTATAACCTGACGTTAAATTCATCCATTGGTTTTATAAATTACTCTTTTGAAAGATGAAACCCTCCTAAATTTGGTTTAGGTTAAGAATATAAAAATTGGCATCAATGCTGAAATATTGATCATTTAATGAACACAGAATGGTCAGATTTTGGCAAGACAAAAGTTTTGTCGCCTGATGATATAATGCACCCAATTCCTAGTTTACATCCTCACCAGTGCTCAGTAAATGATCGGTTAATTAGTGGGTGTGTATATAAAGAAACCCAGCACCCCAGACCTTCACTTTAACTGCAACTTGAGCTCTGACTACATGCCAAAAATACACCCTGCGACCAAAGCTTTGATTATCAAGAGGCTGAAGACCAGATCCACTGCAGAGGTGGCTGGCACCTTTAATGTGTCTTAGCTTCAAGTACAAAGAATTAAAAAAAGATTTGAAGAGACTAGAGATGTGTTTGACAAGCTCAGGTCCAGCAGACCCGGCAAGACAACTGCTCAGGAGGAATGTTTGTTGGTTAGAAAATCCAAAGCAAGCCCCTCTTCCACTGCAGCAGAGCTCCAACAGGCCTGGTCACCTCAAGTCCCTGTGTCAACTAGAACAGTTTGTAGGATTCTGTCTCGAAATGGCCTCCATGGTCGAATCAGTGCCCAGAAGCCAACACTAAACAAAAGGCAAATAAAAAGCATTTGCAAAGTCCCACAGCCTGCTAAACAGATGGACGCTGGAAAAGTGGCAGAATTACATCACAGCCACTGCAAATACTGCAGGAGACCTACTGGAGCCTGTATGGATCCAAAATACACCCAGAAAACAGTTACATTTGGTGGTGGAAAGATCATGGTCTGGGGTTATGTAACATACCTGGTGGCGGGCTTGCATGGTGCACCATCTCTCACTATGCAAGATCGCAAACTTGATCTTCAGTCCAGTCTGCTAGCCTGGCTTCTATTCATGCTGTCTGTTTGTCTCTGTTCTGACTGCTTAGGGCGGCGGCCCGGTTACTTCCTGCTTCTTGTAGCTGCTGTGGGCACACCCCTAATGCGTCCTCAGCCTATTGCTGTCTGTCACTTGATATTTAAACCAGCTCCACCTGGAAGCTGGGGCCTGAGCAACTCTAACATTCAGTGTGCTCCTTAACTCTGAATGTGCCACGTCCTGTTCTGTTCTTGCCTGTCCGCCAACCTGGGGGCTGTATTCCCAGGCCTGTCTGAACTATCTCCTAGCCTGTTGTCTGTCCGCCTTCCAGGAGGCTGTATTTTCAGGCCAGTCTGGACACGCTCCTAGCCTGTTCATCCCGCCTTCTGGGGGCCGCATACCCAGACCCGCTCCTGTATCTCGCTGCAGTGTCAGTTCCTGTCTGAACACTCAGTTCCTGTCTGAACACTCTCCTAGTCTGTTACCTGTTTTTCTCTATGTCCGTACCTTCCCTTTTTCTGCAGAGTCTGAACCTGCACCTAACTCCTACTCATTGTCGCTGTACGTCCGTTTGTGAGTTTAGAGTCCACTCGCTACTTCATTGCAAGTATCTTGTGTGTATCTGGTTCTGCCTTTCCCTTCCAGTCTGTTCCGTGTGAACAGAGCCCTGTCCCCTCTGCTCTGCCTTTGCTCACCGCTCCTGCGGTTCCTGCCTGCTCTGCCTTGCTCACCACTCCGGCGGTTTCTCTCTGCTCTGCCTTGCTCACCGCTCCGGTGGTTCCTGCCTGCTCTGCCTTTGCTCACCGCTCCGGCAGTTTCTCTCTGCTCTGCCTTGCTCACCGCTCCGGTGGTATTTCTCTGCTCTGCTTTACTCACCACTCCGGCGGTTCCTCCTGCTCAGCCTTGCTCACCGCTCCGGCGGTTCCTGCCTGCTCTGCTAGTCTACCACATCTGCGGTTCTGTTCCTGAATCCCAGTCTGTACTGGAGCCTATCCAGTCTGTGCTCCAACCTGCTAGTACTTTCCTGTCTGCATACCAGCCGTGCCTGCCAGTATCCTCCTGTCTGCACTGCAGCCGTGCCTGCCACTGCCCACCAGTCTGCATGCCAGCTGTGCCTGCCAATACCCACCTGTCTGTGTGCCAGCCTAACCTGCCTGTTCCTGTATTCCCTGGTGTGGGTCAACAGCCGTGTCCGGGGTCTGGCCTGGAGTAGCACCTGGTCCCTCTGCTCGGTTCCTCCCTGGTGCACGGCGTCGTTAGCCGTCATGCGACCTTGGTCGGATCGGGTTGATACTTAGTTACGCCCCTCCAGGTACTCTCCGGTTCATGACACAGTGGAATCACTAAATCACGCACACGCCAGTCAGCCCGGGAGTGTTCACAACAGTTTGCTCAGGCCATGGTTCCCGTTGAGCCCCACGGCCCTTCGCTCTTAGAGACATTTTGAATCCGTGTCCAGCGAATACGTGCATTAAAAATAAAAATAATTTTTTTTTTCGCAAGCTGATGTCCAGGCGATGTACGCACCAGCCCATATGGAGCTTTCTGCACCCGTTTCTGCGGATCCGCCACGGTACTATGGGGATCCTAAACAAAGCCGTGCGTTTGTGGAGCAATGCATACTGCATTTCAAGTTCTACCCTCTCTATTTTCCTACCGATTGGGCTAAAGTGGCATTTATGATATCCTACCTAGCGGGTGATGCCTTGAAATGGATCACCCCCTATGGGAATCATGGGATCCTATCATCCTTGACCTGCAGGCCTTCCTGGTGGCCTTTCTAATGGTCTTCGATGACCCCAATCCTGAAGCCTCTGCTAAAGCGTCCCTTCCCAATATCCCGGAGCAGCCCCGATGGGTAATGTGTGTGGGTAACTCACCAGTTCTCCAGCCTGAAGAGACTGCTGCCCACCCAGAATCCTCACAGGATGACTATACTCCACAAAATACTTCTCTTCCCAACCTCAAGAGACAGTCCAGACGTGCTAGGCATAGAGGCAAGCCATCACGCCAGGTTCTGTCCTCCCAAAGACCTCCTGTTCCCCAGCCTGTAGAAGCAGCTACCCGCACGGAATCCATGAAGGTTGACTATGTTCGGAAGGCAAAGCAGAGGCCGGAACTCAGTCACGAAATCGGATTGCAGTCCTGCTGCGGTTGTTTGGGACCCCCTGACGGTCTTTGTCCAGTGAAGGTTGGTGAATCCCAAGACATTAGGCCTGTAGGAGAGGCTGCCCTGGGCGTTAGTGTTTCCTCTCCACAGATGACCATGACTGTCTCCGTGGCAAGTAAAAGTCTTGGATTAATCGGAGGTTTCGGGCTTAAAGCTTTGAAAAGTCAGTGTCTGATTCCCGTCCGAAAACTCCAGAAGCCGGTTTGGGCATTGTCAGCAGAAGGACGAGCCCTACTCAGAAACAGTCAAAATATGTCTGTACAAATTAAGCTCCAGATTGGAGCATTACAATTGAAGAAGCTTTCCTTTCAGGTGCTGACTGGTTTACCCACAAGTCGTCCAGAGCCAAGAGATCTGGTGCCCGCTCAGGTCTGGAGACCTTGCATGGTGTATCCTGGGGGACTGTTAAGGTACAAGGGGTGTCCAGTCCCCATATCTTCAGGACAGTCAGCAATGTCTTCTTCTTCTTCACCAGATCTGCTAGTCGCTGACTCGCTGTGAGCTGAAGTCCCCAAAGGAGGAGAAGCGGAGGCTATGTCCCCACACAGTCTCGACGATTGTACCAATGATCTGGCTTCAGGTACAGTCCCACCTCACAGACATGTCATCTCTGAAACCAGTTTGAGGATGGTCCCAAAGCATGGACTCTCCATCTCTAATAAATCTGGCCTTGCATCCATCGAGGCGGTGGATACCCCCAAGTCTCTGCACCCCTCCAACCAGGTGGAGGACCTCCAGTTGCCTCCTGAATCCTCCGGGGTGCTACCTGATAACAAATGGAGAGAGACTTTCCTTCACCCTGTACCTGATACCTCGCTCACTTCGTCCAGTGAGCTTGACCAAGTGTATCCCGAAGCAGTGGTTATCCCCGAGTCTCTGCACCCCTCCAACCAGGCGGAGGACCTCCAGTTGTCTCCTGAACCCTCCGGGGTGCTACCTGATAACAAATGGACTGAGACTTTCTTACACCCTGTACCTGGTACTTCACCCACTTCATCCGTTGCTGAGGATGGCTTGATGGGAGGAAGCATCCTAGTTACCAAGATGATGACACCAGTTTTGTTTCCTCTAGTGGACAGAAGAAGTAATCCTCCTGAAGAGAAGGATTGGCCTCCCAATTCTCTGTGGAACACTCTTGCAGGCTTGAAGAAGAGGGGGCGTAAGGGGGGGTACTGTAACATACTTGGTGGCGGGCTTGCATGGTGCACCATCTCTCACTATGCAAGATTGCAAACTTGATCTTCAGTCCAGTCTGCTAGCCTGGCTTGTATTCATGCTGTCTGTTTGTCTTTGTGCTGACTGCTTAGGGCGGTGGCCCGGTTACTTCCTGTTTCTTGTAGCTGCTGTGGGCACACCCCTAATGCGTCCTCAGCCTATTGCTGTCTGTCACTGGATATTTAAACCAGCTCCACCTGGAAGCTGGGGCCTGAGCAACTCTAACATTCAGTGTGCTCCTTGACTCTGAATGTGCCAGGTCCTGTTCTGTTCTTGCCTGTCCGCCAACCTGCGGGCTGTATTCCCAGGCCTGTCTGAACTATCTCCTAGCCTGTTGTCTGTCCGCCTTCCTGGAGGCTATATTTTCAGGCCAGTCTGGACACGCTCCTAGCCTGTTCGTCCCGCCTTCTGGGGGCCGCATACCCAGACCCGCTCCTGTATCTCGCTGCAGTGTCAGTTCCTGTCTGAACACTCAGTTCCTGTCTGAACACTCTCCTAGTCTGTTACCTGTTTTTCTCTATGTCCGTACCTTCCCTTTTTCTGCAGAGTCTGAACCTGCACCTAACTCCTACTCATTGTCGCTGTACGTCCGTTTGTGAGTTTAGAGTCCACTCGCTACTTCATTGCAAGTATCTTGTGTGTATCTGGTTCTGCCATTCCCTTCCAGTCTGTTCCGTGTGAACAGAGCCCTGTCCCCTCTGCTCAGCCTTTGCTCACCGCTCCGGTGGTTCCTGCCTGCTCTGCCTTGCTCACCGCTCCGGGGGCTTCTCTCTGCTCTGCCTTGCTCACCGCTCCGGCAGTTCCTGCCTGCTCTGCCTTTGCTCACCGCTCCGGCGGTTTCTCTCTGCTCTGCCTTGCTCACCGCTCCGGCGGTATTTCTCTGCTCTGCTTTACTCACCGCTCCGGCGGATCCTACTGCTCTGCCTTGCTCACCGCTCCGGCGGTCCCTGCCTGCTCTGCCTTGCTCACCACTCCGGCGGTCCCTGCCTGCTCTGCCTTGCTCACCGCTCCGGCGGTTTCTGCTTGCTCTTCTTGCTCACCGCTCTGGCGGTACCTCTCTGCTCCGCCATGCCCACCGCTTCAGTGGTTCCTCTCTGCTCAGCTAGTCTACCGCATCTGCGGTTCTGTTCCTAAATCCCAGTCTGTACTGGACCCTATCCAGTCTGTGCTCCAACCTGCTAGTACCTTCCTGTCTGCATACCAGCCATGCCTGCCAGTATCCTCCTGTCTGCACTCCAGCCGTGCCTGTCACTGCCCACCAGTTTGCATGCCAGCCGTGCTTCCAATACCCACCAGTCTGTGTGCCAGCCTAACCTGCCTGTTCCTGTATTCCCCGGTGTGAGTCAACAGCCGTGTCTGGGGTCTGGCTTGGAGTAGCACCTGGTCCCTCTGCTCGGTTCCTCTCTGGTGCATGGCGTCGTTAGCCATCGTGCGACCTTGGTCGGATCGGGTTGATACTTAGTTACGCCCCTCCAGGTACTCTCCGCTTCATGGCACAGTGGAATCACTAAATCACGCACACGCCAGTCAGCCCGGGCGTGTGCATAACAGGTTACATTCAGTATGGGGGTGTGCAAAAATTTGCAAGGTGGAAGGCAATATCAATAGCCTAAAATATCAAGAAGTATTAGCTACCTCTTACATTCCAAATCATAAAAGGGGTCAAATTCTGTAGCAGGATGGTGCTCCATCTCATACATCCATCTCTACAACAAAGTTCCCCCAGGCAAAAAAGATAAAGGTGCTCAAGGACTGGCCAGCCCAGTCACCAGACATGAACATCATTCAGCATGCTTGGGGTAGGATGAAAGAGGAAGCTTGGAAAACAAAACCAAATAATCTAGATGAACTCTGGGAGGCATGTAAGACGGCATTCTCTGCTATTCCTGATGACTTCATTAATAGTGTTGAGCATTCCGATACGGAAATATCGGGTATCGACCGATATTCGCGGTGTCGGAGTTCCGATACTGAGTTCCGATACTTTTAGAATATCGAATACCGGAATCGGAAGTTCCCATAATGCCTGCGCTCTGCAGTGTCTCTGAAGGATGATAAGCTGGATGGCAGCGCTCAGCTTACTGTACTTGTCATTTAGTGTTAAAGGATTTATTTAAAAAAATAATAGTGTTTTCATGCACCGTCTCTTTAAAAAAGCCGGCCGGCAATTCAGCAGCGGCATACTCCGGTACCCGACAATTTACAACAGAAAGAATAGAGCATCACACATAGATTAGATAGATAGAAACATGTCAGTCACATATATAAGAAGTACAGTGACAGTGTTGCTTACTGGACTTGTCATTTAGTGTTAAAGGATTTATTAAAAAAAATAATAGTGTTTTCATGCACCGTCTCTTTAAAAAAGCCATCCGGCAATTCAGCAACGGTACCCGACAATTTAGAATAGAAAGAATAGAGGATCACACGTAGATTAGATAGAAAGAAACATGTCAGTCACATATAATAAGTACAGTGATAGTGTTGATTACTGTACTTGTCATTTAGTGTTAAAATAAAGGATTTATTAAAAAAAAAATTGGCGTGGGGTTCCCCATAATTTTAGTCTCTAGCGGAGGTGAAGCAGATGGCTGGGGCAGATGTTTGAAGCCTGGGAAGGGGGTAATACCCACGGAGCTTCCCAGGCTACTAATATCAGCCCCCAGCTGAATACCTAGCCTTTACTAGCTATTAAAATGGGGGACCCCGAAAAAAAAATGACGTGGGGTCCCCCCTATTTTAATAGCTAGCAAAGGCTAGGCAGACAGCTGGGGGCTGATATTAATAGCCCAGGAAGGGTGCCATGAATATTGGCCCCCTCCCAGGCTAGAAACACCAGCCGTCAGCCGCCCCAGAAATGGCGCATCCATAGGATGCGTCAATTCTGGCACTTAGCCTCGCTCTTCCACGCTGCCCTGGTGCGGTGGCAGGGGGTAATAGGGTTGGGGTTGATGTCAGCTTATAATGCCAGCTGACATCAAGCCCAGGTTAGTAATGGAGAGGCGTCTATAAGACACCCCCATTACTAACCCCATAGTCAAAGTTAAAAAAAAAACACAAACGCCCAGAATAAAGTCCTTTAATTGAAATAAAGACACAATTCTTTATTGTTCTAAATTAAACCATACTTACCATCACGCCCATTCCAGCTGAAGCCAACGATCTCCTGCAATAAAAGTAAAATAATAAAGCAACATCATCCTTACCTTTCCATGGTTCCCACGACAGCTTCAGCTCTGCTACATTCACATGACAGGCTGGATCACAACAGAACGCTGCCATCCAGCTTGCCATGCCGCACACACTGAGAAGCGCAGGCATGCTTGCGCTCCTCAGTGTCTCGCTGTGATGGCATAAAGATGAGCCGAGGTCATGTCCAATGAACTCAGCTCACCTCATTTTTCGTCACTGACAGCGTGTGAGAATTCTCCTGCTCAAGCGCTGAGCGCAGGAGAATTCTCCCACGCTGTCAGTGACGTGCATGAGGTGAGCTGAGTTCATTCGACATGAGCTCACCTCATGCACGTCACTGACAGCGTGGGAAAATTCTCCTGCGCTGAGCGCTTCAGCAGGAGAATTCTCTCACGCTCACCGCATGCGCAGGAGAATTTTCCCACACTGTCACTGTACTTCTGTAAATCTACACTATCACTGTTCTTCTTATTTGTGTGTCTGACATGTTTCTATGTATCTAATCTATGTGTGATTCTCTATTCTTTCTATTCTAAATTGTCGGGTACCGCTGCTGAATTGCCGGCCTGCTTTTTTAAAGAGACGGTGCATGAAAACACTGTTATTTTTTTTAATAAATCCTTTACACTAAATGACAAGTACAGTAAGCAACACTGTCACTGTACTTCATATATATGTGACTGACATGTTTCTATCTATCTAATCTATGTGTGATGCTCTATTCTTTCTGTTCCAAATTGTCGGGTACCGGTGTATGCCGCTGCTGAAATGCCAGCTTTTCATGCAATACATTCTACATTATTCTTAGTTGTTTTCCTTCATGTAGAATTAACCTACAAGGAAAGAAAGGGTTTATTTTTATTCCGATATTTATGTCCCATTGACTTGCATTGGTTTCCGGTATCGGAATCGGCGATATCCGATATTTTTTGGGTATCGGTCCGATCCAATCCGATCCGATATTTCCCGATATCGGAAGGTATCGCTCAACACTATTCATTAATAAATTGTATGAATCATTGTTGAACTGCATGGATGCAGTCCTTCAAGCTCATGGAAGTCACACAAAATATTAAATATGACTCTAATAACAGCACAACTTCATTCACCAATGTTATGCAACATATATTTGTATTTTAAGATAATTATTTGTTTGAATATCACATTACTTTCTGTGGGCGACAAAACTTTTGTCTTGCCAAAATCTGACCATTCTGTGTTCATGAAATGATCAATATTTCATCATTGATGCCAAATTATTTTCTTAACCCAAACCAAATTTGGGAGGGTTTCAGCTTTCAAAAGAGTAATTTATAAAACCAATGGATAAATTTAACGTCAGGTTATAAGTAGTGTTGAGCATTCCGATACTGAAATATCGGGTATCGGCCGATATTCACTGTATCGGAATTCCGATACTTAATTCCGATACTTTTATAATATCGAATACCGGAATCGGAAGTTCCCATAATGCCTGCGCTCTGCAGTGTCTGTGAAGGATGACAAGCTGGATGGCAGCGCTCAGCTGCGATCCAGCTTGTCATCAGAATGCCATCCCAGCGTGGGAGAATTCTCCTGATTGTTTAAAAGCCGGCGCGCGGTAAAAAGCCGCCGGCTTTTAAACAATCACGCAGCCCCATACTGCTTCCCCGCAGCCTCCCACCCCGATCCTCCGCTCCCCTCGCCACTTCCCATCCCGATCGTAAGTTAGGACCGGGCGGGGAGCGCAGCACCAAGGAGCGAAGGACCCGGGCGGGGAAGCCGGCAGTGAAAAGACTTCACCGCCGGCTTTCCCGTTCTGTGCTGCGCTTTCCCGCCGGTTATTTCAAATGAACAGCTGAGGTATCAGGTGATGCCGATCAGCTGTTCATTTGAAGTAGCCGCGGTGCCCTCAGAGGGTTCATGTGAGTTCATGCTTGACTGCATGAACTCACATGAACTTTCCCACGGCCGCACAGGTCAGCCTCACCTCCCAGACCCGTCATGATTAGTGTGTGCGGGGTGTGTGCGTGTGCGGGTGTGTGTGCGGGGTGTGTGTGTGCGGGGTGTGTGTGTGCGGGGTGTGTGTGCGGGGTGTCTGTGCGATGTGTGCGGGTGTGTGCGGTGTGTGTGCGGGTGTGTGCGTGCAGGCAGACATAGGCCGATGTGACACTACTACTCCCATCGGCCTATGTCTGTCCCCCGTCCACTCGTGCCAGCAGGATCAGCTCGATGGGAGCAGTAGTTCCCATCAGCCTGATCCTGCTATTTAAATTGCCCTACTGTGTCCCCAATAAATTTTAAATACATGTCATTGGTGGCCAGTGGTTACCTAAAAGAAATTAGTTCATACATTACCTGTCCCCGCCGATCGCCACCTAAAATAAAGTAAAAAATAAAAAACTACACCTATACTCACCTAGACACCTAATTCCCCGAAGCCATCGATCTCCTGTAATAAAATATAAAATAATAAACCACAACCTTATCCTTACCCCTCCGTAGTAGTCCACGAGTGTCCCACGAAGATCTCCAGTTCAGAGCAGCCACATAGAATGTGACCGCTCTGAACCGCTGCCGCCGCTAGAATGACGGGGCCGTAAGGGTTCACCGGAGTTCAGGCAGCGCTGCTCCGGTTAGCTCCTTTACGGCACTGCTGTATCGTGAGAAATTCCCACGGTACAGCACTGCCGTAAAGGAGGTCTCCGGAGCTGCGCTGCCTGAATGCACTCCGGTGACCTCAGTCAGTGGCTCCCGCTGCCGTGAGCGGACGTGTTCCCGGCAGCGTGAGCTTACAGCAGCCATGCACAGCTGTCACCATCTCCAGATGTGACAGCTGTGCATGGGAGATCAGCGCAGGAACGTGGACAGGTAACTATTTTTTTTTTAGTAAACTAAGAATTAAATAAAATGGTGTTTTATTTCAAATAAATTATTTTTTTCTGGGTGTAGTGTGTTTTTTCTTTTTAACACTTTGTAGGTTAGTAATGGGGGTGTCATATAGACGGCCATCATTACTAACCTGGGCTTCATGGCAGCTGGCGCTGACATGAACCCCACCACTATTACCCCCTGCCACCGCACCAGGGCAGCGTGGAAGAGCGAGGCTAAGTGCCAGAATTGGTGCATCCTATGGATGCGCCATTTCTGGGGCGGCTGACGGCTGGTGTTTCTAGCCTGGGAGGGGGCCAATATTCATGGCACCCTTCCTGAGCTATTAATATCAGCCCCCAGCTGTCTGCCTAGCCTTTGCTAGCTATTAAAATAGGGGGGACCCCACGTCATTTTTTTGGGGGGGGTCCCCCATTTTAATAGCTAGTAAAGGCTAGGTATTCAGCTGGGGGCTGATATTAGTAGCCTGGGAAGCTCCGTGGGTTTTACCCCCTTCCCAGGCTTCAAACATCTGCCCCAGCCGTCTGCTTAACCTCCGCTAGAGACTAAAATTATGGGGGATCCCACGCCATTTTTTTTTTTAAATAAATCCTTTATTTTAACACTAAATGACATTTGAGGACTTCATAAAGATGCAGTCCCTAAATTATTATTTATTTTTTAATAAATTTTTCCCAAAACTTTTGACGTGGGCTTCGCCATATTTTTGTATGCCAGCCAGGTACAGCATCCAGCTTCTATGAACGCGCCATTTTCCGGGGCGGCCGCGGACTGCAATTTTCAGCGGGGGGGGCAGAAAACTTGGGCCTCCCTGCGCTGCAGATTCCATCCCCCAGCTGCCTAGTTGTACCTGGCTGGACACAAAAATAGGGAGAAGCTCCACGTTTTTTTTTTTTTAATTATTTCATGAAATTCATGGAATAATTAAGAAAAAAAGGGCTTCGCTATATTGTTGTGTCCGGCTAGGTACAAATAGGCAGCTGGTGGTTGAGGGCAGCCCGTTCCTGCCTGCTGTACCTGGCTGGACACAAATATAGTGTGAAGCCCCACGTCAATTTTTTTTTAATTATTTCAGGAAATTCATGAAATAATTAAAAAAAAATTATGTGGGGCTTCGCCCTATATTTGTGTCCAGCCAGGTACAGCAGGCAGGAACGGGCTGCCCCCAACCACCAGCTGCCTATTTGTACCTAGCCGGACACAACAATATAGGGAAGCCCTTTTTTTCTTAATTATTCCATGAATTTCATGAAATAATTAAAAAAAAAAAAGTGTGACGCTTCGCCCTATTTTTGTGTCCAGCCAGGTACAACTAGGCAGCTGGGGGCTGGAATCTGCAGCGCAGGGAGACCCAAGCTTTCTGGGCCCCACCCGCTGCAAATTGCAGTCCGCAGCCGCCCCGGAAAATGGCGCGTTCATAGAAGCGCCATCTTCTGGCGCTGTACCCAACTCATCCAGGGCCCTGGTGCGGTGGCTCACTGGGTAATAAAGGGGTTAAGGCCAGCTTGGCATTATCAGCTGGCCCTAAGCCCGAAATTCATGGGGTCACGCCAATATTAGACATGACTGCCATGAATTTCTAGTAAAGTATTTAAAAAAAACACAAACACCCAGAAAAAAGTCCTTTAATTGAAATAAAGACACAATTCTTTATTGTTCTAAATTAAACCATACTTACCGCCACGCCCATTCCAGCTGAAGCCAACGATCTCCTGCAATAAAAGTAAAATAATAAAGCAACCTCATCCTTACCTTTCCATGGTTCCCAGGACAGCTTCAGCTCTGCTACATCGAGATGACAGGCTGGACCGCAGCAGAACGCTGCCATCCAGCCTGTCATCCCGCGGACACTGAGAAGCGCAGGCATGCTTGCGCTCCTCAGTGTCTCTCTGTGACGTCATCCAGATGAGCCGAGGTCATGTCCAATGAACTCAGCTCACCTCATGCACGTCACTGACAGCGTGGGAAAATTCTCCTGCACTCAGCGCTTCAGCGTGAGAATTCTCCCACGCTGTCAGTGACGTGCATGAGGTGCGCCGAGTTCATTGCACATGACCTCACCTCATGCACGTCACTGACAGCGTGGGAAAATTCTCACGCTGAAGCGCTGAGTGCAGGAGAATTCTCCCACGCTGTCAGTGACGTACATGAGGTGAGCCGAGTTCATTGTCGGCTCATCTGGATGCCGTCACAGCCAGACACTGAGGAGTGGAAGTATGCCTGCGCTTCTCAGTGTCTGCGGGATGACAGGCTGGATGGCAGCGTTCTGCTACGGTCCAGCCTGTCATCTCGATGTAGCAGAGCTGGAGCCGTCGTGGGAGCCATGGAAAGGTAAGGATGAGGTTGCTTTATTATTTTTCTTTTATTGCAGGAGATCGTTGGCTTCAGCTGGAATGGGCGTGATGGTAAGTATGGTTTAATTTAGAACAATAAAGAATTGTGTGTTTATTTCAATTAAAGGACTTTTTTCTGGGTGTTTGTGTTTTTTTTAAATACTTTACTAGAAATTCATGGTGGTCATGTCTAATATTGGCGTGACCCCATGAATTTCGGGCTTAGGGCCAGCTGATAATGCCAAGCTGGCCTTAACCCCTTTATTACCCAGTGAGCCACCGCACCAGGGCCCTGGATGAGTTGGGTACAGCGCCAGAAGATGGCGCTTCTATGAACGTGCCATTTTCCGGGGCGGCTGCAGACTGCAATTTGCAGCGGGTGGGGCCCAGAAAGCTTGGGCCTCCCTGCGCTGCAGATTCCAGCCCCCAGCTGCCTAGTTGTACCTGGCTGGACACAAAAATAGGGCGAAGCTCCACGTTTTTTTTTTTTAAATTCATGAAATTCATGGAATAATTAAGAAAAAAAGGGCTTCCCTATATTGTTGTGTCCGGCTAGGTACAAATAGGCAGCTGGTGGTTGGGGGCAGCCCGTTCCTGCCTGCTGTACCTGACTGGACACAAATATAGGGCGAAGCCCCACATCAATTTTTTTAAATTATTTCATGAATTTCCTGAAATGATTTAAAAAAAATTGACGTGGGGCTTCGCACTATATTTGTGTCCAGCCAGGTACAGCAGGCAGGAACGGGCTGCCCCCAACCACCAGCTGCCTATTTGTACCTGGTTGGACACAACAATATAGGGAAGCCCTTTTTTTCTTAATTATTTCATGAATTTCATGAAATAATTAAAAAAAAAAAATACGTGAAGCTTCTCCCTATTTTTGTGTCCAGCCAGGTACAACTAGGCAGCTGGGGGATGGAATCTGCAGCGCAGGGAGGCCCAAGCTTTCTGCCCCCCCCCCCCCGCTGAAAATTGCAGTCCGCAGCCACCCCGGAAAATGGCGCGTTCATAGAAGCTGGATGCTGTACCTGGCTGGCATACAAAAATATGGCGAAGCCCACGTCAAAAGTTTTGGGAAAAATTAATTAAAAAATAAATAATAATTTAGGGACTGCATCTTTATTAACTCCTCAAATGTCATTTAGTGTTAAAATAAAGGATTTATTTTAAAAAAAATTGACGTGGGGCTTCGCCCTATATTTGTGTCCAGCCAGGTACAGCAGGCAGGAACAGGCTGCCCCCAACCACCAGCTGCCTATTTGTACCTGGCCGGACACAACAATATAGGGAAGCCCTTTTTTAAAAAAATTATTTCATGAAATAATTTAAAAAAAATTGACGTGGGGCTTCGCACTATATTTGTGTCCAGCCAGGTACAGCAGGCAGGAATGGGCTGCCCCCAACCACCAGCTGCCTATTTGTACCTGGTTGGACACAACAATATAGGGAAGCCCTTTTTTTCTTAATTATTCCATGAATTTCATGAAATAATTAAAAAAAAAAATGCGTGGGGCTTCGCCCTATTTTTGTGCCCAGCCAGATACAACTAGGCAGCTGGGGGCTGGAATCCGCAGCGCAGGGAGACCCAAGCTTTCTGGGCCACGCCCGCTGCAAATTGCAGTCCGCAGCCGCCCCAGAAAATGGCGCGTTCATAGAAGCGCCATCTTCTGGCGCTGTACCCAACTCATCCAGGGCCCTGGTGCGGTGGCTCACTGGGTAATAAAGGGGTTAAGGCCAGCTTGGCATTATCAGCTGGCCCTAAGCCCAAAATTCATGGGGTCACGCCAATATTAGACATGACCACCATGAATTTCTAGTAAAGTATTTAAAAAAACACAACACCCAGAAAAAAGTCCTTTAATTGAAATAAACACACAATTCTTTATTGTTCTAAATTAAACCATACTTACCACCACGCCCATTCCAGCTGAAGCCAACGATCTCCTGCAATAAAAGTAAAATAATAAAGCAACATCATCCTTACCTTTCCATGGCTCCCACGACAGCTTCAGCTCTGCTACATCGAGATGACAGGCTGGACCGCAGCAGAACGCTGCCATCCATCCTGTCATCCCGCAGACACTGAGAAGCGCAGGCATACTTCCACTCCTCAGTGTCTGGCTGTGACGGCATCCAGATGAGCCGAGGTCATGTCCAATGAACTCAGCTCACCTCATGTACGTCACTGACAGCGTGGGAAAATTCTCCTGCACTCAGCACTTCAGCGTGAGAATTTTCCCACGCTGTCAGTGACGTGCATGAGGTGAGCTGAGTTCATTGGACATGACCTCACCTCATGTATGTCACTGACAGCGTGGGAGAATTCTCACGCTGAAGCGCTGAGTGCAGGAGAATTTTCCCACGCTGTCAGTGACGTGCATGAGGTGAGCTGAGTTCATTGGACATGAACTCGGCTCATCTGGATGACGTCACAGAGAGACACTGAGGAGCGCAAGCATGCCTGCGCTTCTCAGTGTCTGCGGGATGACAGGCTGGATGGCAGCTTTCTGCTGCGGTCCAGCCTGTCATCTCGATGTAGCAGAGCTGGAGCTGTCCTGGGAACCATCGAAAGGTAAGGATGAGGTTGCTTTATTATTTTTCTTTTATTGCAGGAGATCGTTGGCTTCAGCTGGAATGGGCGTGATGGTAAGTATGGTTTAATTTAGAACAATAAAGAATTGTGTCTTTATTTCAATTAAAGGACTTTACTCTGGGTGTTTGTGTTTTCTTTTAACTTTGACTATGGGGTTAGTAATGGGGGTGTCTTATAGACGCCTCTCCATTACTAACCTGGGCTTGATGTCAGCTGGCATTATAAGCTGACATCAACCCCAACCCTATTACCCCCTGCCACCGCACCAGGGCAGCGTGGAAGAGCGAGGCTAAGTGCCAGAATTGGCGCATCCTATGGATGCGCCATTTCTGGGGCGGCTGACGGCTGGTGTTTCTAGCCTGGGAGGGGGCCAATATTCATGGCACCCTTCCTGGGCTATTAATATCAGCCCCCAGCTGTCTGCCTAGCCTGTGCTAGCTATTAAATTAGGGGGGACCCCACGTTATTTTTTTGGGGGGGTTCCCCCATTTTAATAGCTAGTAAAGGCTAGGTATTCAGCTGGGGGCTGATATTAGTAGCCTGGGAAGCTCCGTGGGTATTACCCCCTTCCCAGGCTTCAAACATTTGCCCCAGCTGTCTGCTTAACCTCCGCTAGAGCCTAAAATTAAGGGGAACCCCACGCCAATTTTTTTTTAAATAAATCCTTTATTTTAACACTAAATGACAAGTACAGTAATCAACACTGTCACTGTACTTCATATATATGTGACTGACATGTTTCTATCTATCTAATCTATGTGTGATTCTCTATTCCTTCTATTCTAAATTGTCGGGTACAGATGCTGAATTGCCGGCCGGCTTTCTTAAAGAGACGGTGCATGAAAACACTATTATTTTTTTAAATAAATCCTTTACACTAAATGACAAGTACAGTAAGCAACACTGTCACTGTACTTCATATATATGTGACTGACATGTTTCTATCTATCTAATCTATGTGTGAAGCTCTATTCTTTCTGTTATAAATTGTCGGGTACCGCTGCTGAATTGCCGGCCGGCTTTTTTAAAGAGACGGTGCATGAAAACACTAATATTTTTTTTAATAAATCCTTTACACTAAATGACAAGTACAGTAAGCAACACTGTCACTGTACTTCATATATATGTGACTGACATGTTTCTATCTATCTAATCTATGTGTGATTCTCTATTCTGTCTGTTATAAATTGTCGGGTACAGATGCTGAATTGCCGGCCGGCTTTTTTAAAGAGACGGTGCACGAAAACACTAATATTTTTTTTAATAAATCCTTTACACTAAATGACAAGTTCTGTAAGCAACACTGTCACTGTACTTCTTATATATGTGACTGACATGTTTCTATCTATCTAATCTATGTGTGAAGCTCTATTCTGTCTGTTATAAATTGTCGGGTACAGATGCTGAATTGCCGGCCGGCTTTTTTAAAGAGACGGTGCACGAAAACACTAATATTTTTTTTAATAAATCCTTTACACTAAATGACAAGTACAGTAAGCAACACTGTCACTGTACTTCATATATATGTGACTGACATGTTTCTATCTACCTAATCTATGTGTGAAGCTCTATTCTTTCTGTTGTAAATTGTCGGGTACCGGTGTATGCCGCTGATGAATTGCCGGCTTTTCATGTCATTCTACATTATTCTTAGTTGTTTTACTTCATGTAGAATTAACCTACAAGGAAAGAAAGGGTTTATTTTCATTCCGATATTTGTGTCCCATTGACTTGCATTGGTTTCCGGTATCGGAATCGGCGATATCCGATACTTTTTGGGTATCGCCCGATCCAATCCGATACGATATTTCCTGATATCGGAAGGTATCGCTCAACAGTAGTTATAAGCTTTTATTTACATAACATGGATAAGTGACATAACTTCAGTCAGGGAGTGTACATTGAGGTTAAATTGGTGAGGCTGTTTTTTATACTAAAGAAAGATCCTATTGTTTTGTTTTTTTTACGTTACTTTTTAAGACAAATGCATTCTCCGGGAAATGTCATTTTAAAATTTTACAACCTTATCTGGCAATGTGGTGTGTGACACATCCTCAGACACATCCTGTTTTATTTATGATGGAGGGACTCTGAAAGTGATAAAGCCTATTTTTATAGGGCCATCAGACGGCCCTTACTATTCTTAAAAAGCCAGCAGTAGGCCCTCGCTATTGTTAGAGAGCCATCAGCCGGCTATGCTTTGTTGTGCCCATTATTAACAAGTGGGTCTCCTATACTGTTATTGCATATCCAGTGACTGCAAGGGCTGCCAAAAATTTGGACACAACTCAATACCCCTTTGAAGAGACATAGAGGAGGGTTTCAGTAAAGAAAATGTTCCCATTATAAAGGAGCGGGTCTCCTATAGTGGTAATGCCCATGCTTTGACTGCAAGAGCTGCCAAAATTTGGGAAAAACCCCACTAAGAATTTAAAGACACACAGAGCAGGGCCACAGTAACAAGTACGACATGTTCCCATTAGAAAGGAGAGGGTGTGCTATACAGTTATATGGTATGCAGTGAGTCCAACGGCTGACCAATTTTAGGAAAAACCCCACTAAGAATTTAAAGACACACAGAGCAGGACCACAGTAACGACAGATTCCCATTAGAAAGGAGAGAGTCTCCCATAGTGTTGGCCTATGCAGTGAATGCAAGGGCTGCCAAAAATTTGGAGGCACTTCAATGCCCCTTGGAAGAGACGTGGAGGAGGGCCTCATAAAAAAATGTTCCCATTAGAAAGGAGCGGGCCTCCTATACTTGTAATGCCCATGCACTAAGTGTATGGGCTGAAAACATTTACCCCTAGGGGGTTTACATGAACATACTGTATAAAAAAATTTTCACGGGCATCATAAACACCCTTTAAAAAATTATGTGGGTGTTGCATCACGGACCACGGTCACCCTGCTGATATGGTGGTGGAGGATGAGGAGAAGGAGAAGGACAAGAGCAAATAGCCAAAATCAGGAAGCGTATACCCATGTGTGGGTGTGAAAAGGTGCATGGGAATACACCTCCCAAGAAAAGACACTGGATTTGAGTTTATGTTACGCTGCTATCATTCGGTGGTGTTGAGAAGTCTGGCCCAATCCAGCCCTTGTTCATTATTATAAGAGTCAGCCTGTCAGCATTTTCATGCGCTTATCAGTTATAATTCCACCAGCAGCACTAAAAACCCGCTCTGATAAAACGCTGGCAGCAGGGCAGGCCAGGACCTCCAAGGCATAGAGAGCCAGTTCAGTCCACATATCCAGCTTGGATACCCAATAATTATAAGGTACAGCGGAATCACGGGGGACGTTGGTACAGTCGGCAAGGTACTCCCTCAGCGTCTTCCCAAACTTTGCACTCCTTGTGAGAGTACCCCGCGCCTCAGGGCCTGTGCGATGGGAAGGTCTGAAAAAACTCTCCCAGAACTTTGACAGTGTTCCCCTGCCTCTGCTGGATTGAAGTTGTGTCTCTCTCGCCTGTACTCCTTGGTTGTCCAACAAAGTGTGCAATCTGCTGCCAGCGTTTTCAGATGGGAATTTTTTTAATAGTTCTGCAACAAGGGCCTTCTGGTACAGCCCCATTTTTGTAGACCTGTCCGCCTCAGGAATAAGAGATATAAAGTTCTCCTTGTATCGTGCGTCTAGAAGTGTCACCAACCAGTAATGACTGTCACCCAAAATTTTGAGAACGCGAAGGTCATGGAAAAGGCAGTGTAACATAAACTCAGCCATGCGTGCCAGACTACTAACAGGCACGACTTCCGTGTCCTCACCAAGAGGATGACTGACCATGCTCTCCTCCTCCTCTCTGTCCTCTGGCCATCCATGCTGAACAGACGGTATGACAGCTGTGCAGGTAGTACTGTCTATAGTGCATGAAACTAGCTCCTGTCCTTCCTCCTCCTCCTCTTCCTCATTGTCACCCAATCCACGTTGGGATGAGATGAGGCTTGGCTGTGTGTAATCACCCTGTATGGTTCCTTGCTCCATCTCATCGTGCTCCTCCTGCAATGCATCCTCTTTGATTGTGAGCAGAGAACATTTCAGAAGACAGAGAAGTGGGATGGTGACACTAATTATGGCGTCATTGCCGCTCACCATCTTGGTGGAGTCCTCAAAGTTTTGGAGGATGGTACATATGTCTGACATCCATGTCCACTCCTGAGGTCTTATGTGTGGAGTCTGAACTGAATACCGACAGCCTTGTTGATGCTGGTACTCAACAACTACACTCTTCTGCTCACAAATCCTTCCCAACATCTGCAGTGTAGAGTTCCAACATGCAGGGACATCACACACCAGTCTGTGAGCCGGAATCTGCAAACGCTGCTGAAACACTCCAAGGGTGGCGGAAGCTGTAGCTGACTTTCTAAAATGGGCACACAGGTGGCGTACTTTAACAAGCAGATCCGGCAGCTCTGGGTAGGATTTGAGAAACTGCTGAACCACGAGGTTAAGCACATGGGCCACGCATGGTACGTGTCTGAGCTCGCCTCGCCTCAGAGCCGCCACCAGGTTCCGGCCATTGTCACACGCGACCATGCCTGGCTGTAGGTTCAGCGGTGTGAGCCACAGATCTGCCTGCTCTTTCAGAGCTGTCCACAACTCTTCAGCATTGTGCGGTTTGTCACCTAAGCATATTAGCTTCAGCACAACCTGTTGCCACTTGGCCGAGGCAGTGCTTCCAGTTTGTGACTGATGTGGTCATTTCGGAGATGGAGGCTGAAGAGGAGGAGGTGGCTGAGGAGGATGAAGTGAAGGAGCTGTAGACCGTTGGGGCAACCCTGATTGACCTAGGGCCCGCAATCCTTGTCGTCGGGAGGACGTGTTCTGTCCCAAAGTCCAACTGGGTCCCAGCTTCCACTATGTTAACCCAGTGTGCCATCAGCGAGATGTACCGTCCCTGCCCACAAGCATTTGTCCACGTTAGGTGGACTTTACCGGTAACTGCGTTGTTGAGGGCACGGCTAATGTTTTGGGACACGTGCTTGTGTAATGCGGGGACGGCACACCGGGAGAAATAGTGGTGGCTGGGGACCGAGTACCGAGGGACGGCCGCTGCCAACAGGTTGTGGAATGCTTCCGTCTCCACGAGCCTAAAAGGCAACATTTCGAGCGCAAGCAGTCGTGAAATGTGAGAATTTAGTAGTGTGGCCTGTGAGGCGTTGGCTGCATATTTGCGCTTGAGTTCCAAGGACTGAGGTATGGACAACTGAACGTTGCGCTGGGACAAGGACAAGGACATGCTTCCTGATGCTGCTGCTTGAGAGTGTGCAACAACAGGTGCAGGGCAGGAGGCATCTTTGCATGCACCATGGACAGGGGATTGGCTTGCATGCACAACAGCGGAAGAAGCAATGGTGCCAACTGCAGACACTGTTCCTGGACCCTGGGGTTCGGCCCACAAAGTCGGGTGCTTTGCTGCCATGTGCCTGATCATGCTGGTGGTGGTCAGGCTGGTCGTTTTGCCACCCCTGCTGATGCTGGCATGGCAGGTGGTGCAAATGGCCTTTTTGGGGTTATCGGCAGAGTCTTTAAAAAACAACCAGACTCGGGAAGACCTAACAGTTGTACTGGCAACTTCCTTCGTGTTGGTGTTACGGGGAACGGTTGCCTGCCTTCTGTCTGCGGCCACTACACTGCTTCTTCCTGCCTGTTGGGGTGCTCTGCCTCTCTCCCCCTTTGTGCTGCTGTCCTTGTTCTGCATGTCCTCCTGCCAGGTTGGGTCAGTTACTATATCATCCACCACCTCATCTTCCACTTCCGCACCTTGGTCCTCCTCCTGACTTTCTGGCAATTGTGTCTCATCATCGTCCACCTCTTGTGAAACTTTCCCACCGTTGCCTTCGTGTGACCGTGACTGCTCAAATATTTGGGCATCACTACACGCGATCTCCTCTTGCCCCGCTTCAAGCGGACCGGGCGAGAGGCTCGAATCTATAAATGGAAAAGTGAACAGCTCTTCAGAGTGTCCAAGTGTGGGATCAGTTGTCTCTGGGTACTCGGCATGGTGGGAGGAAGGAGGATCAGGGTGAGGAATATGCAGTCCAAACTCACGGCTACTGAAACTTGACCGTGTGGAAGACAGGATGGTGGTGGTGGCTAAGTGACTGGAAGTATTATCTGCTATCCAACCAACAACCTTTTGACACTGCTCTGGGTTCAATAGTGGTGTGCTGCAGTCCACTAGAAATTGGGATAGGATGGTCAGGCGAGAAGATATGGGTGTTTGTTGTGGCACAATTTTGGCTTGCCCACGGCCTTGTCCTCAGCCTCTGCATGCACCATTACCATCACGTCCAGTTCCCCGTCCCTTGCCACGTGCCTTGCCCATTTTAAATGGAGGATAGTATCTTCCACGCTCACTTCAAATCACTGAGTTTGGAGCGAACTTATATGTGATCCGTGTGATGGAGTAAACAGAGTTTTAATTACCTGGCCTGTAGTTAAGTAGTTTGAACAGCAAACTGCTGTGAATTGCTTCACTGACACACTGAAAGAAGTTTTTAATGGAGGCCAGAAATGGCAGTATTTTCTGACAACATATATGTGATCCGTGTGATGGAGAAAACACAGTTTTAAATAGCTGGATTTCTAGCGCTGTAATATGGAAAGGACCTGGCTGTATTCTGCTATGCCAACAAGCAAATGACGCAGAAAAACGGCGTTCTCTGGATTGCTTTTTAGGCAAATAATGAGGATTAAGATCCAAAGAAAAGTATTCCTGGCCCCTGAGACCTGGGCCTTTGTATAGAAATATCTAACAGCAGCAGAAAGTAGAATTGGAATGGAGCCTCTTGTGCTATATGCATTGCAGTCTGCTATCTACCCTGCCTGCCTGCCTATGTACACTGCCTGCCTGATATCTCTGCAGATGGATTAGTTAGTCTTCAAAAGGACTGTTTGTTAAGATGGATATGTGTAATGTACGTTTTTTCTCCCTACACTACCTAATGCACAAGCAAATCTCTCCCTGAGGCAGCAGCACCTCTCCCTACACAAGCAAATGGCGCAGAAAAACGGTGCTCTCTGAATTGCTTTTTAAGCAAATAATGAGGACTTAAATCCAAAGAAAAGTATTCCTGGCTCCTGAGACCTGGGCCTTTGTATAGAAATATCTAACAGCAGCAGAAGGCAGAATTGGAATGGAGCCTCTTGTGCTATATGCACTGCAGTCTGCTATATACCCTGCCTGCCTGCCTATATACACTGCCTGCCTGATATCTGCAGATGGATTAGTTCTCAGAAGGACTGTTTGTTAAGATGGATATGTGTAATGTACGGTTTTACTCCACCACTACCTAATACACAAGTACCTCTCCCTACACTGTCTGATCCGGAGTGACTGTGATGAGCACCACCTTTGGATCAAGGCAACCTAGCATGTCCGCCTGCATCTTCCTCACAGACCGGCAATTTGCCGGGGACACCCTACTCAACCCTGTCAAAGCACAACAGCCAGCCCTCGGTCCCTCAGATGTGGAAAAGTAAAAGACCATTTCCTCCTAGCCATGAGAAAGCTAAGAGGTTGAATTTCACCATCTGCAAGCTGTTGGCTACAGAAATGCTGCCTTTCCGCCTGGAGGACACTGTGGATTTTCGAGACCTTATGTCCGTCGTAGTGCCCCAGTACCAGATGCCCAGTCAGCACTACTTCTCAAAGAAAGGTGTGCCTGCTCTCCACCAGCATGTCGCACACAACATCACCGCTTCTTTGAGAAACTCTGTGTGTGACAGGGTGCATTTCACCACAGACACTTGGATGAGTAGGCATGGACAGGGGTGTTACATGTCGCTGACTGGGCACTGGGTAACTATGGTGACAGCAGGACAAGGGGCTGCTGTCCAAATCTTACCGTCCCCACGAGTTTTGCGTCAATCCTCTTTATCTCGAAGTTCCTCCACTGCTTCTGCCTCCTCAACCTCCTCTCGGTCCTCCACCTGCACCCAAAGCCTGTCTGGTAATGCCACCCGCTTTCTAACTGCGCAGAAGGAATCCTGCACACCTCCTTACTATGCTGGCAGCAGGGCTCATCGGCATCAGTGTTTACTTTGAAATGTCTGGGAAATGTGAGTCACACAGCTGAGGACTTGTGGTCAGCTCTGGAGACCCAGTTTCATGAATGGTTGTCTCCACTGGACCTGCAACCAGGGAAGGCCGTGTGCGACAATGCTGCAAACCTGGGTGCGGCCCTTCACCGGGGCAATGTCACACACGTGCCTTGTATGGCTCACGTGTTGAACCTGGTTGTCCATAAATTTTTAGCCCACTATCCTGGACTAGATGGCCTTCTTCAGAGGGCACGGACGCTGTGTGCTCACTTCCGCCGTTCGCATCCCGCAGCTCAACGACTTACATCTCTACAGAAGTCGTTGGGCCTGCCAGTTCACCGGCTGAAATGCGATGTGCCGACATGATGGAATTCAACTCTGCACATGTTGCAGCGACTGTGGCAGCACCGACAAGCCCTGGTGAAATACGTTCTGACGTATAGCCTGGGCCAACGAGATCCAGAGGTAGGGCAAATCACGCTGCAGGAGTGGTCTCAGATCAGGGACCTATGAAGTTGACGCGCCCCCTGGGCCGTGGGGTACCCTGAGCCGGGCCGGTAGACGCTGGGGGTTGTAGTCACTGTGGCGGTGACCCGGTCCGTGACCCAGGGCGGTCAATCCAACGGTAATTTGTATATATGGATTTTATAATGTCCGACTACGCCACCTGTGGAGTGCGGCCAAAGGGGCCGCCGCTGCGGAACAGTCCTCTGAAGCTGGTGGTTTTGCAGCAATGGTATTATTACTCACCACAGGAAGAGTGTAGCTTCAGGGCAGTGTGGGTGGATGATGGTGGTTGTAGTGCAGGGAGTCAGTAATGAACACACAGTCCGTGTGATGCAGTCCCAAGATCTTTACTCACAGTTGTTGCAGCCCAGATTACAGGTACCAGAGCAATCTTACCCGTCGTGCTGTGCGTACTCAGTGAGGGGCTCAGTCCACCCCCAGATAGCTCCGGAGTACTTAGCAGGACCCCCTTCTGTGTGTCCTTTCTCTGGCCTTCTCCCTGCACCTCACACCCAGTGACACTTCTATCCGGTATCCTCGGGCCTTGGCGGGTGACTTGTGTTCTGTCCCCTGGGTCCTATGTGGCTACCTTCTTAGTGAGACTGGTGTGGACTTTTGCCTGCAGTACATGAAATGCTGCCGCCTCCGGTTTCTAGTTGAGCCTTGCTGTTTCTCCTCTAGTTGAGGGACCACTTCCCCTTATCTGGCCTGACCCCTCTACCTCCTGGTAGCAGCGGGAGTACGGGTGGCCTTCTGCATGGCCCGTAGCCCTAGGGTCCCTTCGGTTCCTGGAGCCTTCCTGCTCCCACTCCTCTCTTCTCTCCTTCAGTCCTGGGCCTCCCAGGCTAGGCCCGCCTCCGGAGCAGAGCTCATGCCGAGCCTCTGCTCCTGTCACTTTACCTCCTCTGACTGGCTTGCTCTTTCTAAGATGTCTTCCTATTTATACTCTCCCTGTCATGTGCTCCCCTAAGCTGCTCCCCTAAGCACCCACTACATAGGACCCTCCCACCAGCTAGGGACCTGGGACTGTGCTCTCCCTTAGGAGCAATCTCGCCCTACCCCCACTGCTGGTATGTGTTGGATGCAGGTGTTAGGGTCCCAAGCCATATGCCTTCCTTACCTGAGGGTGAGATACCACACCTCTGGGTGAGATGCAGTAACTCTGTGGCGACTGAACCCTCAGGGGCGCCACACACCCTTCTGTACAGTTTTGAAATGGCGACGAAGATGTTTAGCGCTGACGACGATGCTATTATCAGCATGACTATTCCGGTGATTTACATGCTGGAGCACACATTAAACAGAATTCAGAGTCAGGTGGTGGGACAAGAGGAGGTGGAGGAAGTAGAGGAGGAGTCGTATGCGGAAGGGATAACATCTCCAAGGTCCAGACGGTTGGCAGCACCAAGGCGGCAGGCATGGGAGGCTGGGGGAGAGGGATTAACCAGGGCGCATGGTAGCAGCCAAACTGTTGAGGAAGGTGCAGGAGCCAAGGAATAAGTGGAGGATGAACTGGCGATGGGCATGGAAGACTCATCAGATGAGGGAGACCTTGATCACATTTCTGTTGTGCGAGGGGGGAGAGGGCAGAGGAAGGAAGCATGATTCTTACCTCGCTACCAACACAACAAGGACTTGGTACTCCTGGATGCGCAAGACACATGAGTGCCTTCTTGCTGCACTAACTGCAACATGACCCTCAGATTGCAGAATTCAAAGTAATCCCGACTACTGGGTTGCCACACTCTTAGATCCCCGGTACAAAAGTAAATTTGCCGAAATAATTCCTGCCATAAAAAGGGATTGACGCATGCAGGAGTATCTGCAGACGCTGTTGCAGAATCTTACATGTGCTTCTCCACAAAACACCAGTGGTGCACGAAGTGAATCTCAAAGTTCTAACTTGCCAACCGTGGGACTGTCGAGTCTTCATCACTCAAACCGTAACAGTAACACAGTATCTGCTGGTAACAGCAATTTTGTGGAATTGTTTCACCACTTTTTTAGACCATCCTTTGCAAGGCCACAGGAGACAAGAAGTCTGACACATAGTCAATGCCTAGAGAGGATGGTGCAGGAGTATCTCCAAGTGAACATCGAAGCCATGACTGTGTCACTGGACCCTTGCTCATTTTGGTATTCCAATCTGGAAAAATGGCCGGAGCTCGCCACTCACGCCTTGGAGATCTTGTCATGCCCTGCAGCCAGTGTTCTCTCTGAACGTGTGTTCAGCGCTGCTGATGGTGTGCTGACAGATAAGCGCACGCGGCTGTCCACTGAGAATGTAGACAGACTCATGTTCATAAAGATGAACAAATCATGGATTCGCAAGGACTTTTCTAACCCTGTGTTATCCTTGGGAGACTAAAAGCTTGAGGATTTGGTAATATCACCTCACCAACCGTTTTAAGCAATTGTGGGGCAATTGATGCCACTTAACCCTAGAACGCATGACCATAAAAATCTACACTTTCATATACCTGGGGCCTTTTAGGCCCGTGTGCAAATAACATGGAATAACTCAAACTCAAATGACAAACAACTATATACATGAAGAATACCTAGAGTTTCAAAATTCTAACTAAAGTAATCTTGCAGAAAATAGAAAACAATTAACAGGGAGGGACTGCGAGGCCCCAGGTATGCGTTCTAGGGTTAAGTGGTGTCTGTGCCACAATTTTGGGAAAAAATGGAGACTCTTTTTGGAGTCCCCTTGCTGTGTCTTACGTGACGTTGGCATCGTCAATTCCAGGTGGGTTGGGTCACTCCCCCCCATTTTAACTGTAAGAAACTACATACACTATGGCTTGGGGTAACACAGATGGTTGAGTCTGAAGAGCTGTTTACTCAGAGGTCTGCTCCAAATCTTCAGTGTCTGCTAGTCAGCGTAGAATTTTTAACTGCATCTAGCCTAGGCAATACTTTGGGCGTAGTAGCCCAGCTGCGAAGCAAGCTGCACCGCCTGTGTATCTAATAAGAATTTTTAAATGCATCTAGCCTAGGCAGACTGTGGGGACCCCCAACCAAACCCAGACGCTCAGCCCCCCTACCGCCCCCCTTTCCTTGACAATACAATAATGTAACTCTTACAACTGGATGGGTGAGGATCGGTCACAGCTTTATTAACTCTTTATACTCATTCCATTAGAAAGGCATTTTATTTCTAAAATAATTCAGCTTGTTGCAGCATGCCCTGGGTCTCCACTCCTGCAACTTGGTCAACAAGTGTAACTCTCAAACATGTCCTTTCTATTTCCAGGCCACGGAGGATCCTGCGTACTCGTATGCAGGACTCTGACCCCCACCCATCACTCTTATCGCTTGTTCCACTCCGTCCTGGAGTCCTGACAGGAATATGTCCGTCCAATATCCATTGAGTGAACACCGTCGGGCCGTATGAGGCCTGCTTTATCTCCTTCCAGTTGTCGGTGTTGTACCACTACACCGCCTCTGTCTCTTCTAAATTTTGCCATCCGAATATTTATTACCCGCCTTGTCCGTTCGATGGCCGCGATGTCTCGCGCACCTTGCCATACTGCTATCGGCACAATCTCTGACCATACTATAGCTAGTTTTGTGTAAAATTCTCTGAAGCGCTCAGTGTCTAGTTTCATTATTGCCATTAGTTATGCGCTCTTGTGATGACCTAGGTTGTTTCCCCCGGCCTGTATAACTAAGATCACCGGACATCTTGCCTCTCTCCCTACCTTGATTACCTCCATTAGTACCTGTGGCCATAGCAGGCCTCTAATACCTCTAATATCCTCCCGCCTGGGCAGACTTTCGCCCTTTTTTCTGCCCAATATATATACGAGTGGCCTATCACCCACACTGTTGGCTTAGCGTCACCTGTAAAAGAAACAAACCACGTTAGGATAACAAGTCCGGTCTTATGTATCTTGCCAAACACGTGGATCGCCATCTCCCTATCCTCTGAACTTCCGTTTCTGACAGTCCTGCTCTTGCTGCTTCCGTGGCCGCGCCTATGCGGAATGAGTGTGTCCCGTAATCTTTGGGGGTGGTTCCCTGTCGATGTTATGCATTTATTAAATATAGCTTGGAACTGGTATCTTGATAATGGCGTTCCATCAATGTGTGATAGGAAGAAATTACTTTGTGATCTGATGGTTAGATATGTTTTTACTATTGTTACCCGACTCAGTGTACCGTTTGTGGGTTGTAGAAGTACCCAAGTGCCCCTGCCCGCTGGAACCGTTTTCGATTTGTGTATGCGTAGACGTATTGCATTATTGGCTATGACTACGTCCTGGTGTAATAAGCCTCCACTGGTGGTAATTTTGGATTGAGGGACTAATTCGCTTATGCATAGCGCCCCGAAGAAGGCGATCACAAATGCAGTAGACAGTAGTGTTGCTTCAAATTGTGACTGTCATGATAATGGTGTTAGGGATATGATGTGAGAAATCAGTTTTAGTGACACGGGACGGGACGTCTACACTCCTGACTTGGCTGACCCCTTTTCTACCATTTTATGGATTGTCTGATGATGAATCTTTGTCACATCTCCCCAATTCAGTAGTTGGAAGTAAAATGCTACTCCGGTCAGACACCGCTGCGCTGACGCCCCTGATATGCCCCTCATCATTAGCTGGTGGAGAAATTCTATGGTGACTTGTGATCTGGCTTGTTCAAATTGGTCAACCCGTCTGCCTGCTACTAGTCGTGTCCACTCTTCCCATGCCTTACCGTATGCTTGCCACGTCGACGGGGCAACTGACGCTCTGATTAATGGCATCAACTATTCGCCACTAGATCCCATAGGGAAGGTAGGCAACTGTTGCCCGATGGGTGGGCGTTGTGGAAGAGCTCTGTGAAAATCTGCCAATTTAATTGTTATAAAGCGTTAGCAGCAGCTTTAGACCCCTCAGCATAGTGGCTAGCGCGGACCCATACATTGTGTTTTAGGCACAGGAATGCTAGCCTGTGTAGAAGGCCTAGCACTGGAAGAGACGATGATGCCATCTTATTAATGCAGTGCGCTAGGCTGGTGTTTTTTGTTATGAAGCGTATATTTTTGTAAGCCAGGAGCGCGCCCCATATTTCTATTGCTACCACTATTGGGAAGAAAAATTATTTTCAGGGCTAGATGCAGCTAAAAATTATTATTAATTTAAAAGCTGGTGGAGCTTGGTATAGATGGCCTAATAGAATGAGTCCCACACACTGCTAGAAGGCCAAATATTTTTTCAGAGCTAGATGCAGAAAAATATTATATTCAATTTGCAACCTGATGGAGGTCAGTATAGATGGACTAATAGAACAAGTCCCACACACAGCTAGAAGCCCAAATATTTTTTCAGAGGTAGATGCAGATAAAAATTATATTCAGTTTGCAACCTGATGGAGGTCAGTATAGATGGACTAATAGAACAAGTCCCACACACTGCTAGAAGGCCAAATATTTTTTCAGAGCTAGATGCAGATAAAAATAATTTTTAATTTGCACCCTGATGGAGGTCAGTATAGATGGACTAATAGAACAAGTTCCACAAACAGCTAGAAGCCCAAATATTTTTTCAGAGGTAGATGCAGAACAAAATTATATTCAGTTTGCAACCTGATGGAGGTCAGTATAGATGGACTAATAGAAAAAGTCCCACACACTGCTAGAAGGCCAAATATTTTTTCAGAGCTAGATGCAGATAAAAATTATTTTTAATTTGCAACCTGATGGAGGTCAGTATAGATGGACTAATAGAACAAGTCCCACACACTGCTAGAAGGCCAAATATTTTTTCAGAGCTAGATGCAGATAAAAATTATTTTGAATTTGCAACCTGATGGAGGTCAGTATAGATGGACTAATAGAACAAGTCCCACACACAGCTAGAAGGCCAAATATTTTTTCAGAGGTAGATGCAGAAAAAAATTATATTCAGTTTACAACCTGATGGAGGTCAGTATAGATGGACTAATAGAACAAGTCCCACACACAGCTAGAAGGCCAAATATTTTTTCAGAGCTAGATGCAGACCAAAAATTACTTTGAATTTGCAACCTGATGGAGGTCAGTATAGATGGACTAATAGAACAAGTCCCACACACTGCTAGAAGGCCAAATATTTTTTCAGAGCTAGATGCAGATAAAAATTATTTTTAATTTGCAACCTGATGGAGGTCAGTATAGATGGACTAATAGAACAAGTCCCACACACTGCTAGAAGCCCAAATATTTTTTCAGAGGTAGATGCAGAAAAAAATTATATTCAGTTTGCAACCTGATGAAGGTCAGTGTAGATGGACTACTAGAACAAGTCCCACACACTGCTAGAAGGCCAAATATTTTTTCAGAGCTAGATGCAGATAAAAATTATTTTTAATTTGCAACCTGATGGAGGTCAGTATAGATGGACTAATAGAACAAGTCCCACACACTGCTAGAAGGCCAAATATTTTTTCAGAGCTAGATGCAGATAAAAATTATTTTGAATTTGCAACCTGATGGAGGTCAGTATAGATGGACTAATAGAACAAGTCCCACACACAGCTAGAAGGCCAAATATTTTTTCAGAGGTAGATGCAGAAAAAAATTATATTCAGTTTACAACCTGATGGAGGTCAGTATAGATGGACTAATAGAACAAGTCCCACACACAGCTAGAAGGCCAAATATTTTTTCAGAGCTAGATGCAGACCAAAAATTATTTTGAATTTGCAACCTGATGGAGGTCAGTATAGATGGACTAATAGAACAAGTCCCACACACTGCTAGAAGGCCAAATATTTTTTCAGAGCTAGATGCAGATAAAAATTATTTTTAATTTGCAACCTGATGGAGGTCAGTATAGATGGACTAATAGAACAAGTCCCACACACTGCTAGAAGGCCAAATATTTTTTCAGAGCTAGATGCAGACAAAAAATTATTTTGAATTTGCAACCTGATGGAGCTCAGTATAGATGGACTAATAGAACAAGTCCCACACACTGCTAGACGTCCAAATATTTTTTCAGAGCTAGATGCAGAAAAAAATTATACTCAATTTGCAACCTGATGGAGGTCAGTATAGATGGACTAATAGAACAAGTCCCACACACAGCTAGAAGCCCAAATATTTTTTCAGAGCTAGATGCAGAAAAAAATTATATTCAATTTGCAACCTTATGGAGGTCAGTATAGATGGACTAATAGAATGATGCTATGCCCAAAAGGTTTTACTTCACTAGGTGCAGTAAAAAAATTGGTATGCTATACACAGGTGGTGTAGCTTGCAACACAGATAGGCTACTCCACTGACTAACACACTCTGCAATAGGCCAAAAAGGATTAGCTTTGCTAGATTTAGCCAAATGCTGTGAAAAAAACTTGCACAGCACTGGCACAGACCTGCCTGGCAAAAACTGATAGGAACTCATGTAACTTAGTCCTGAAAAGGACTGCAATTGCAATTAGTCTTTACTCCCACAACCTATCTATTTAAGAGCACAGACCTGCCTGATAAAAGTCGTAGCTGTAACCTAGTCCTTAAAAGGACTGCAATCACAACTATTCCCTACTCCCAAGCTATCTGTAGATTTGTGCAAAAATTGGCTTGAAATTAACAAGGTATCGCGCACACAGCAACAGCGGTGCCGTCTAACACGCAGCTGCAGCAGTGAGAAAATGGTGGCGACGGGGAAAATGGATGGGTCTTATAGGGCAAGGACATGTGACATACACTGCCAATGACACATGCCCTTGCTTGTGTGAAAAAAAGCACTTCGCTCCGTGTGTGCGCTGCTGATAGGCTGACAAATTGCACCTCCCTACTGTAAATGTGGGAAAGAGAAAAAAAAAATGGAGATCTTCATTATTCCTGCAGAGATCCATCCCCTGCCCCTCCCCCCGCCCCGCTGTACACTCAAACTTCGTATTAACATTAATTTTCATCATTACTGAGAAAAAATCCAGTTATGATTTTGGTGCATGAACAGTTATCGAACATAACCTCGAACAGCCGAATTTTTTTCAAATCGTTCGTGTTCGCCGAACTGATCGAACACCGCCCAAAACAGCTCGAATTTGAGATTGGCGAACAGTTTGAGTCGAACAACGCTCATCTCTAGTAACCAAGATGTATGTGTCACCAATCAATTGCATCAAAGCAATGAGCCAATCACCTCACTTCAAACCTGGATAAAAGATGTTTCCTGATACGTCAGTAATAAGAAGCATCTTGCTTAGTTGTTGCCATTAGTGATGAGCGAGCACTAAAATGCTCGGGTGCTCGTTGCTCGGGTAGAGCAAATTGGAATACTCGGGTGCTCGACCCGAGCAAAGAGCCCAATGTAAGTCTATGGGAAACTCGAGCATTTTTCAGGCGGCTTCCCCCGACGGTCTGCAGAAGGACTAAAAATTGCCCAAATCGATGGGAACAGTGCTCAAATGACATGGGGACAGCATGGGGAAGACCCCTGGAAGCATTTCTGACTCCCACGTCACTGCTGGCAACAACGTTGCCAGAGGTATTACGCCACTTTTACGGACTCACAATAAAACATACCAAAATAACACCAAAATGGATTTTCCGAGGAAATATGTTAAGGAATATCCTTTCCATGTCATGTACAATGTATATAAAGCAAAATAAATAACCAAAAACAAAAATACTCCTCCACACCTTGGGCTATATTCACACGTAGCGTTTTTGATGCGTTTTTGCACTTTTGCATTGCTTTCAACAAAGACAAATGAATTCACTGGGAAATGTCATTTTAACATTTTACAACCTTATCTGGCCATGTGGTGTGCGACACATCATCAGACACATGCATACAGTGCTGAAAAGATATGGGAACAGCATGGGGAAGACCTCTGGAAGCATTTCTGACTCCCAGGTCACTGCCTAAAAGTGTGCCCATCATAAGTGATCCTTGGCGCATGCGAAGATGCCTCCCGCCATGCACCTGTCGTTGCAGACTTGCAACAATCACCGTCCATGTACTTGTCGCAGTGCAGCGTTCAGTTGTCCCTACCCCATTCCTTGGAATGCAAGCGCAAGTATGCAGCCAGCCACCCACCCACCCACAGGCTGCAATGCTATACTGCCAAATCTCTGACAGCTGCTTGCACTTGAAATGTGGCCTTTTAGGCTCGTGGAGGCGGAAGCTTTTCATAACTTCATGCCGGCGGCGGCCGGGTGTCCATACTCGGTCCCCAGCCGCCACTGTTTCTCCCGGTGTCGCCTCCACCTTCCACAAGCACGGGTCCCACAATATTACCCGTGCCTCCCCAGTGCACCTACTGGGAAGGACCGCCTAACCACAAACACGTGGACAGGTGAATGTGGCCAGGGACGGTACGGAGCCAGTCCACAACTTTTTTTGCTGAGAGTTGTATTTAGCTCGGTGAAAAGACTGGCATAGAGGGAAACCGTATCTACCCTGGGTGTCATTTCTCCCAGGAAGTCCTCTAATGCAGCTTGTTGCAGAAGCAATGGCAGCCCATCCAACATCAACTCGCACTTGTCGGTGGTGCTTTGACACACACACATCTTTCTTTGCGCATTTAATTTCTTGAATACAGAGTTGGACAATGGCCTGATCTGTAATGCGGTTTAAGAAATAACATGCATAAGCATGGCCGATCCACATTAAAAAAGCAGCCATAGAGTGTCCGGGAACCTTCCGCCACACTTTTCTTAGCCAGGGCTGCTTCTCGGCAGGGTTGGACGGGCCCACCAGAGAACCGGCGGGCCCTGGTTTCTCCTTCAGGAGAGTTCAAAGTGTTGAGGTGATGCCATGATGATGATAGAGGCCATCATCTGCTTAGTTTTCTGTTACTTGGAATGCAAGTGCAAGTATGCAGCCAGCCACCCACCCACCCACAGGCCGCAACACTAAACTGCCAGATTTCTGGGCAGCTGCTTGCACTTGAAATATGGCCTTTTATGCTCGTGGAGGCGGAAGCGTTTAACAACCTCATGCCGACGGCGGCCGGGTGTCCATACTCGGTCGCCAGCCGCCACCATTTCTCCCGGTATCGTCTCCGTCTTCCACAAGCACGGGTCCCACAACATTACCCGTGCCCTCCCCAGTGCACTTAATGGGAAGGACCGCCTAGCCACAAACACGTGGACAGGTGAATGTGGCCTGGGACGGTACGGAGCCAGTCCACAACTTTTTTTACTGAGAGTTGCATTTAGCTCGGTGAAAGGACTGGCATAGAGGGAAACCGTATCTACTCCGGCTGTCATTTCTCCGTCATCATGTTCCGCCCATTGTCACACACGACCATGCCAGGCTGTATGTTCAACGGTGAGAGCCACAGATCAGGCTGCTGTGTTACAGCTTTCAACAACTCTGCAGCGCTGGGCAGTTTGTCAATTAAGCATTAAGCATGTTATCTTCAGCACAGTCTGTTGCCACTTGGCCAAGGCAGTGCTGCAGTGCTGTCAGCTTGTGACTGATGTGGTCATTTCGGAGATGGAGGAGGAGGAGCATGAGCTGAACAATGTGATTACACTCCCTGACAGAAGTTATGTCACTTATCCATGTTATGTAAATAAAAGCTTATAACCTGACGTTAAATTCATCCATTGGTTTTATAAATTACTCTTTTGAAAGATGAAACCCTCCTAAATTTGGTTTAGGTTAAGAATATAAAAATTGGCATCAATGCTGAAATATTGATCATTTAATGAACACAGAATGGTCAGATTTTGGCAAGACAAAAGTTTTGTCGCCTGATGATATAATGCACCCAATTCCTAGTTTACATCCTCACCAGTGCTCAGTAAATGATCGGTTAATTAGTGGGTGTGTATAAAAAGAAACCCAGCACCCCAGACCTTCACTTTAACTGCAACTTGAGCTCTGACTACATGCCAAAAATACACCCTGCGACCAAAGCTTTGATTATCAAGAGGCTGAAGACCAGATCCACTGCAGAGGTGGCTGGCACCTTTAATGTGTCTTAGCTTCAAGTACAAAGAATTAAAAAAAGATTTGAAGAGACTAGAGATGTGTTTGACAAGCTCAGGTCCAGCAGACCCGGCAAGACAACTGCTCAGGAGGAATGTTTGTTGGTTAGAAAATCCAAAGCAAGCCCCTCTTCCACTGCAGCAGAGCTCCAACAGGCCTGGTCACCTCAAGTCCCTGTGTCAACTAGAACAGTTTGTAGGATTCTGTCTCGAAATGGCCTCCATGGTCGAATCAGTGCCCAGAAGCCAACACTAAACAAAAGGCAAATAAAAAGCATTTGCAAAGTCCCACAGCCTGCTAAACAGATGGACGCTGGAAAAGTGGCAGAATTACATCACAGCCACTGCAAATACTGCAGGAGACCTACTGGAGCCTGTATGGATCCAAAATACACCCAGAAAACAGTTACATTTGGTGGTGGAAAGATCATGGTCTGGGGTTATGTAACATACCTGGTGGCGGGCTTGCATGGTGCACCATCTCTCACTATGCAAGATCGCAAACTTGATCTTCAGTCCAGTCTGCTAGCCTGGCTTCTATTCATGCTGTCTGTTTGTCTCTGTTCTGACTGCTTAGGGCGGCGGCCCGGTTACTTCCTGCTTCTTGTAGCTGCTGTGGGCACACCCCTAATGCGTCCTCAGCCTATTGCTGTCTGTCACTTGATATTTAAACCAGCTCCACCTGGAAGCTGGGGCCTGAGCAACTCTAACATTCAGTGTGCTCCTTGACTCTGAATGTGCCACGTCCTGTTCTGTTCTTGCCTGTCCGCCAACCTGCGGGCTGTATTCCCAGGCCTGTCTGAACTATCTCCTAGCCTGTTGTCTGTCCGTCTTCCTGGAGGCTGTATTTTCAGGCCAGTCTGGACACGCTCCTAGCCTGTTCGTCCCGCCTTCTGGGGGCCGCATACCCAGACCCGCTCCTGTATCTCGCTGCAGTGTCAGTTCCTGTCTGAACACTCAGTTCCTGTCTGAACACTCTCCTAGTCTGTTACCTGTTTTTCTCTATGTCCGTACCTTCCCTTTTTCTGCAGAGTCTGAACCTGCACCTAACTCCTACTCATTGTCGCTGTACGTCCGTTTGTGAGTTTAGAGTCCACTCGCTACTTCATTGCAAGTATCTTGCGTGTATCTGGTTCTGCCTTTCCCTTCCAGTCGGTTCCGTGTGAACAGAGCCCTGTCCCCTCTGCTCTGCCTTTGCTCACCGCTCCTGCGGTTCCTGCCTGCTCTGCCTTGCTCACCACTCCGGCGGTTCCTCCTGCTCAGCCTTGCTCACCGCTCCGGCGGTTCCTGCCTGCTCTGCTAGTCTACCACATCTGCGGTTCTGTTCCTGAATCCCAGTCTGTACTGGAGCCTATCCAGTCTGTGCTCCAACCTGCTAGTACTTTCCTGTCTGCATACCAGCCGTGCCTGCCAGTATCCTCCTGTCTGCACTGCAGCCGTGCCTGCCACTGCCCACCAGTCTGCATGCCAGCTGTGCCTGCCAATACCCACCTGTCTGTGTGCCAGCCTAACCTGCCTGTTCCTGTATTCCCTGGTGTGGGTCAACAGCCGTGTCCGGGGTCTGGCCTGGAGTAGCACCTGGTCCCTCTGCTCGGTTCCTTCCTGGTGCACGGCGTCATTAGCCGTCATGCGACCTTGGTCGGATTGGGTTGATACTTAGTTACGCCCCTCCAGGTACTCTCCGGTTCATGACACAGTGGAATCACTAAATCACGCACACGCCAGTCAGCCCGGGAGTGTTCACAACAGTTTGCTCAGGCCATGGTTCCCGTTGAGCCCCACGGCCCTTCGCTCTTAGAGACATTTTGAATCCGTGTCCAGCGAATACGTGCATTAAAAATAAAAATAATTTTTTTTTCGCAAGCTGATGTCCAGGCGATGTACGCACCAGCCCATATGGAGCTTTCTGCACCCGTTCCTGCGGATCCGCCACGGTACTATGGGGATCCTAAACAAAGCCGTGCATTTGTGGAGCAATGCATACTGCATTTCAAGTTCTACCCTCTCTATTTTCCTACCGATTGGGCTAAAGTGGCATTTATGATATCCTACCTAGCGGGTGATGCCTTGAAATGGATCACCCCCTATGGGAAGCATGGGATCCTATCGTCCTTGACCTGCAGGCCTTCCTGGTGGCCTTTCCAATGGTCTTCGATGACCCCAATCCTGAAGCCTCTGCTAAAGCGTCCCTTCCCAATATCCCGGAGCAGCCCCGATGGGTAATGTGTGTGGGTAACTCACCAGTTCTCCAGCCTGAAGAGACTGCTGCCCACCCAGAATCCTCACAGGATGACTATGCTCCACAAAATACTTCTCTTCCCAACCTCAAGAGACAGTCCAGACGTGCTAGGCATAGAGGCAAGCCATCACGCCAGGTTCTGTCCTCCCAAAGACCTCCTGTTCCCCAGCCTGTAGAAGCAGCTACCCGCACGGAATCCATGAAGGTTGACTATGTTCGGAAGGCAAAGCAGAGGCCGGAACTCAGTCACGAAATCGGATTGCAGTCCTGCTGCGGTTGTTTGGGACCCCCTGACGGTCTTTGTCCAGTGAAGGTTGGAGAATCCCAAGACATTAGGCCTGTAGGAGAGGCTGCCCTGGGCGTTAGTGTTTCCTCTCCACAGATGACCATGACTGTCTCCGTGGCAAGTAAAAGTCTTGGATTAATCGGAGGTTTCAGACTTAAAGCTTTGAAAAGTCAGTGTCTGATTCCCGTCTGAAAACTCCAGAAGCCGGTTTGGGCATTGTCAGCAGAAGGACGAGCCCTACTCAGAAACAGTCAAAATATGTCTGTACAAATTAAGCTCCAGATTGGAGCATTACACTTGAAGAAGCTTTCCTTTCAGGTGCTGACTGGTTTACCCACAAGTCGTCCAGAGCCAAGAGATCTGGTGCCCGCTCAGGTCTAGAGACCTTGCATGGTGTATCCTGGGGGACTGTTAAGGTACAAGGGGTGTCCAGTCCCCATATCTTCAGGACAGTCAGCAATGTCTTCTTCTTCTTCACCAGATCTGCTAGTCGCTGACTCGCTGTGAGCTGAAGTCTCCGAAGGAGGAGAAGCGGAGGCTATGTCCCCACACAGTCTCGACGATTGTACCAATGATCTGGCTTCAGGTACAGTCCCACCTCACAGACATGTCATCTCTGAAACCAGTTTGAGGATGGTCCCAAAGCATGGACTCTCCATCTCTAATAAATCTGGCCTTGCGTCCATCGAGGCGGTTGATACCCCCAAGTCTCTGCACCCCTCCAACCAGGTGGAGGACCTCCAGTTGCCTCCTGAATCCTCCGGGGTGCTACCTGATAACAAATGGAGAGAGACTTTCCTTCACCCTGTACCTGATACCTCGCTCACTTCGTCCAGTGAGCTTGACCAAGTGTATCCTGAAGCAGTGGTTATCCCTGAGTCTCTGCACCCCTCCAACCAGGCGGAGGACCTCCAGTTGTCTCCTGAACCCTCCGGGGTGCTACCTGATAACAAATGGACTGAGACTTTCTTACACCCTGTACCTGGTACTTCACCCACTTCATCCGTTGCTGAGGATGGCTTGATGGGAGGAAGCATCCTAGTTACCAAGATGATGACACCAGTTTCGTTTCCTCTAGTGGACAGAAGAAGTAATCCTCTTGAAGAGAAGGATTGGCCTCCAATTCTCTGTGGAACACTCTTGCAGGCTTGAAGAAGAGGGGGCGTAAGGGGGGGTACTGTAACATACTTGGTGGCGGGCTTGCATAGTGCACCATCTCTCACTATGCAAGATCGCACACTTGATCTTCAGTCCAGTCTGCTAGCCTGGCTTGTATTCATGCTGTCTGTTTGTCTTTGTTCTGACTGCTTAGGGCGGTGGCCCGGTTACTTCCTGTTTCTTGTAGCTGCTGTGGGCACACCCCTAATGCGTCCTCAGCCTATTGCTGTCTGTCACTGGATATTTAAACCAGCTCCACCTGGAAGCTGGGGCCTGAGCAACTCTAACATTCAGTGTGCTCCTTGACTCTGAATGTGCCAGGTCCTGTTCTGTTCTTGCCTGTCTGCCAACCTGGGGGCTGTATTCCCAGGCCTGTCTGAACTATCTCCTAGCCTGTTGTCTGTCCGCCTTCCTGGAGGCTGTATTTTCAGGCCAGTCTGGACACGCTCCTAGCCTGTTCGTCCCGCCTTCTGGGGGCCGCATACCCAGACCCGCTCCTGTATCTCGCTGCAGTGTCAGTTCCTGTCTGAACACTCAGTTCCTGTCTGAACACTCTCCTAGTCTGTTACCTGTTTTTCTCTATGTCCGTACCTTCCCTTTTTCTGCAGAGTCTGAACCTGCACCTAACTCCTACTCATTGTCGCTGTACGTCCGTTTGTGAGTTTAGAGTCCACTCGCTACTTCATTGCAAGTATCTTGTGTGTATCTGGTTCTGCCTTTCCCTTCCAGTCTGTTCCGTGTGAACAGAGCCCTGTCCCCTCTGCTCAGCCTTTGCTCACCGCTCCGGTGGTTCCTGCCTGCTCTGCCTTGCTCACCGCTCCGGGGGCTTCTCTCTGCTCTGCCTTGCTCACCGCTCCGGCAGTTCCTGCCTGCTCTGCCTTTGCTCACCACTCCGGCGGTTTCTCTCTGCTCTGCCTTGCTCACCGCTCCGGCGGTATTTCTCTGCTCTGCTTTACTCACCGCTCCGGCGGATCCTACTGCTCTGCCTTGCTCACCGCTCCGGCGGTCCCTGCCTGCTCTGCCTTGCTCACCACTCTGTCGGTCCCTGCCTGCTCTGCCTTGCTCACCGCTCCGGCGGTTTCTGCTTGCTCTTCTTGCTCACCGCTGGATGGCAGCGCTCAGCTTACTGTACTTGTCATTTAGTGTTAAAGGATTTATTTAAAAAATTAATAGTGTTTTCATGCACCGTCTCTTTAAAAAAGCCGGCCGGCAATTCAGCAGCGGCATACTCCGGTACCCGACAATTTACAACAGAAAGAATAGAGCATCACACATAGATTAGATAGATAGAAACATGTCAGTCACATATATAAGAAGTACAGTGACAGTGTTGCTTACTGTACTTGTCATTTAGTGTTAAAGGATTTATTAAAAAAAATAATAGTGTTTTCATGCACCGTCTCTTTAAAAAAGCCGTCCGGCAATTCAGCAGCGGTACCCGACAATTTAGAATAGAAAGAATAGAGCATCACACGTAGATTAGATAGAAAGAAACATGTCAGTCACATATAATAAGTACAGTGATAGTGTTGATTACTGTACTTGTCATTTAGTGTTAAAATAAAGGATTTATTAAAAAAAAAATTGGCGTGGGGTTCCCCATAATTTTAGTCTCTAGCGGAGGTGAAGCAGATGGCTGGGGCAGATGTTTGAAGCCTGGGAAGGGGGTAATACCCACGGAGCTTCCCAGGCTTCTAATATCAGCCCCCAGCTGAATACCTAGCCTTTACTAGCTATTAAAATGGGGGACCCCGAAAAAAAAATGACGTGGGGTCCCCCCTATTTTAATAGCTAGCAAAGGCTAGGCAGACAGCTGGGGGCTGATATTAATAGCCCAGGAAGGGTGCCATGAATATTGGCCCCCTCCCAGGCTAGAAACACCAGCCGTCAGCCGCCCCAGAAATGGCGCATCCATAGGATGCGTCAATTCTGGCACTTAGCCTCGCTCTTCCCACTGCCCTGTAGCGGTGGCAGTGGGGTAATAGGGCTGGGGTTGATGTCAGCTTATAATGCCAGGTGACATCAAGCCCAAGTTAGTAATGGAGAGGCGTCTATAAGACACCCCCATTACTAACCCCATAGTCAAAGTTAAAAAAAAACACAAACACCCAGAATAAAGTCCTTTAATTGAAATAAACACACAATTTTTTAATGTTCTAAATTAAACCATACTTACCATCACGCCCATTCCAGCTGAAGCCAACGATCTCCTGCAATAAAAGTAAAATAATAAAGCAACATCATCCTTACCTTTCCATGGTTCCCACGACAGCTTCAGCTCTGCTACATTCACATGACAGGCTGGATCACAACAGAACGCTGCCATCCAGCTTGCCATGCCGCACACACTGAGAAGCGCAGGCATGCTTGCGCTCCTCAGTGTCTCGCTGTGATGGCATAAAGATGAGCCGAGGTCATGTCCAATGAACTCAGCTCACCTCATTTTTCGTCACTGACAGCGTGTGAGAATTCTCCTGCTCAAGCGCTGAGCGCAGGAGAATTCTCCCACGCTGTCAGTGACGTGCATGAGGTGAGCTGAGTTCATTCGACATGAGCTCACCTCATGCACGTCACTGACAGCGTGGGAAAATTCTCCTGCGCTGAGCGCTTCAGCAGGAGAATTTTCCCACACTGTCACTGTACTTCTGTAAATCTACAGTATCACTGTTCTTCTTATTTGTGTGTCTGACATGTTTCTATGTATCTAATCTATGTGTGATTCTCTATTCTTTCTATTCTAAATTGTCGGGTACCGCTGCTGAATTGCCGGCCGGCTTTTTTAAAGAGACGGTGCATGAAAACACTGTTATTTTTTTTAATAAATCCTTTACACTAAATGACAAGTACAGTAAGCAACACTGTCACTGTACTTCATATATATGTGACTGACATGTTTCTATCTATCTAATCTATGTGTGATGCTCTATTCTTTCTGTTCCAAATTGTCGGGTACCGGTGTATGCCGCTGCTGAAATGCCAGCTTTTCATGCAATACATTCTACATTATTCTTAGTTGTTTTCCTTCATGTAGAATTAACCTACAAGGAAAGAAAGGGTTTATTTTTATTCCGATATTTATGTCCCATTGACTTGCATTGGTTTCCGGTATCGGAATCGGCGATATCCGATATTTTTTGGGTATCGGTCCGATCCAATCCGATCCGATATTTCCCGATATCGGAAGGTATCGCTCAACACTATTCATTAATAAATTGTATGAATCATTGTTGAACTGCATGGATGCAGTCCTTCAAGCTCATGGAAGTCACACAAAATATTAAATATGACTCTAATAACAGCACAACTTCATTCACCAATGTTATGCAACATATATTTGTATTTTAAGATAATTATTTGTTTGAATATCACATTACTTTCTGTGGGCGACAAAACTTTTGTCTTGCCAAAATCTGACCATTCTGTGTTCATGAAATGATCAATATTTCATCATTGATGCCAAATTATTTTCTTAACCCAAACCAAATTTGGGAGGGTTTCAGCTTTCAAAAGAGTAATTTATAAAACCAATGGATAAATTTAACGTCAGGTTATAAGCTTTTATTTACATAACATGGATAAGCGACATAACTTCAGTCAGGGAGTGTACATTGAGATTAAATTGGTGAGGCTGTTTTTTATACTAAAGAAAGATCCTATTGTTTTGTTTTTTTTACGTTATTTTTTAAGACAAATGCATTCTCCGGGAAATGTCATTTTAAAATTTTACAACCTTATCTGGCAATGTGGTGTGTGACACATCATCAGACACATCCTGTTTTATTTATGATGGAGGGACTCTGAAAGTGATAAAGCCTATTTTTATAGGGCCATCAGACAGCCCTTACTATTCTTAAAAAGCCAGCAGTAGGCCCTCGCTATTGTTAGAGAGCCATCAGCCGGCTATGCTTTGTTGTGCCCATTATTAACAAGTGGGTCTCCTATACTGTTATTGCATATCCAGTGACTGCAAGGGCTGCCAAAAATTTGTACACAACTCAATACCCCTTTGAAGAGACATAGAGGAGGGTTTCAGTAAAAAAAATGTTCCCATTATAAAGGAGCGGGTCTCCTATAGTGGTAATGCCCATGCTTTGACTGCAAGAGCTGCCAAAATTTGGGAAAAACCCCACTAAGAATTTAAAGACACACAGAGCAGGGCCACAGTAACAAGTACGACATGTTCCCATTAGAAAGGAGAGGGTGTGCTATACAGTTATATGGTATGCAGTGAGTCCAACGGCTGACCAATTTTAGGAAAAACCCCACTAAGAATTTAAAGACACACAGAGCAGGACCACAGTAACGACAGATTCCCATTAGAAAGGAGAGAGTCTCCCATAGTGTTGGCCTATGCAGTGAATGCAAGGGCTGCCAAAAATTTGGAGGCACTTCAATGCCCCTTGGAAGAGACGTGGAGGAGGGCCTCATAAAAAAATGTTCCCATTAGAAAGGAGCGGGCCTCCTATACTTGTAATGCCCATGCACTAAGTGTATGGGCTGAAAACATTTACCCCTAGGGGGTTTACATGAACATACTGTATAAAAAAATTTTTCACGGGCATCATAAACACCCTTTAAAAAATTATGTGGGTGTTGCATCACGGACCACGGTCACCCTGCTGATATGGTGGTGGAGGATGAGGAGAAGGAGAAGGACAAGAGCAAATAGCCAAAATCAGGAAGCGTATACCCATGTGTGGGTGTGAAAAGGTGCATGGGAATACACCTCCCAAGAAAAGACACTGGATTTGAGTTTATGTTACGCTGCTATGATTCGGTGGTGTTGAGAAGTCTGGCCCAATCCAGCCCTTGTTCATTATTATAAGAGTCAGCCTGTCAGCATTTTCATGCGCTTAGCAGTTATAATTCCACCAGCAGCACTAAAAACCCGCTCTGATAAAACGCTGGCAGCAGGGCAGGCCAGGACCTCCAAGGCATAGAGAGCCAGTTCAGTCCACATATCCAGCTTGGATACCCAATAATTATAAGGTACAGCGGAATCACGGGGGACGTTGGTACAGTCAGCAAGGTACTCCCTCAGCGTCTTCCCAAACTTTGCACTCCTTGTGAGAGTACCCCGCGCCTCAGGGCCTGTGCGATGGGAAGGTCTGAAAAAACTCTCCCAGAACTTTGACAGTGTTCCCCTGGTTCTGCTGGATTGAAGTTGTGTCTCTCTCGCCTGTACTCCTTGGCTGTCCAACAAAGTGTGCCCTCTGCTGCCAGCGTTTTCAGATGGGAATTTTTTTAATAGTTCCGCAACAAGGGCCTTCTGGTACAGCCCCATTTTTGTAGACCTGTCCGCCTCAGGAATAAGAGATATAAAGTTCTCCTTGTATCGTGGGTCTAGAAGCGTCACCAACCAGTAATGACTGTCACCCAAAATTTTGAGAACGCGAAGGTCATGGAAAAGGCAGCGTAACATAAACTCAGCCATGCGTGCCAGACTACTAACAGGCACGACTTCCGTGTCTTCACCAAGAGGATGACTGACCATGCTCTCCTCCTCCTCTCTGTCCTCTGGCCATCCATGCTGAACAGACGGTATGACAGCTGTGCAGGTAGTACTGTCTATAGTGCATGAAACTAGCTCCTGTCCTTCCTCCTCCTCCTCTTCCTCATTGTCACCCAATCCACGTTGGGATGAGATGAGGCTTGGCTGTGTGTAATCACCCTGTATGGTTCCTTGCTCCATCTCATCGTGCTCCTCCTGCAATGCATCCTCTTTGACTGTGAGCAGAGAGCATTTCAGAAGACAGAGAAGTGGGATGGTGACACTAATTATGGCGTCATTGCCGCTCACCATCTTGGTGGAGTCCTCAAAGTTTTGGAGGATGGTACATATGTCTGACATCCATGTCCACTCCTGAGGTCTTATGTGTGGAGTCTGAACTGAATACCGACAGCCTTGTTGATGCTGGTACTCAACAACTACACTCTTCTGCTCACAAATCCTTCCCAACATCTGCAGTGTAGAGTTCCAACATGCAGGGACATCACACACCAGTCTGTGAGCCGGAAGCTGCAAACGCTGCTGAAACACTCCAAGGCTGGCGGAAGCTGTAGCTGACTTTCTAAAATGGGCACACAGGTGGCGTACTTTAACAAGCAGATCCGGCAGCTCTGGGTAGGATTTGAGAAACTGCTGAACCACGAGGTTAAGCACATGGGCCACGCATGGTACGTGTCTGAGCTCGCCTCGCCTCAGAGCCGCCACCAGGTTCCGGCCATTGTCACACGTGACCATGCCTGGCTGTAGGTTCAGCGGTGTGAGCCACAGATCTGCCTGCTCTTTCAGAGCTGTCCACAGCTCTTCAGCATTGTGCGGTTTGTCACCTAAGCATATTAGCTTCAGCACAACCTGTTGCCACTTGGCCGAGGCAGTGCTTCCAGTTTGTGACTGATGTGGTCATTTCGGAGATGGAGGCTGAAGAGGAGGAGGAGGCTGAGGAGAATGAAGTGAAGGAGCTGTAGACCGTTGGGGCAACCCTGATTGACCTAGGGCCCGCAATCCTTGTCGTCGGGAGGACGTGTTCTGTCCCAAAGTCCAACTGGGTCCCAGCTTCCACTATGTTAACCCAGTGTGCCGTCAGCGAGATGTACCGTCCCTGCCCACAAGCATTTGTCCACGTTAGGTGGACTTTACCGGTAACTGCGTTGTTGAGGGCACGGCTAATGTTTTGGGACACGTGCTTGTGTAATGCGGGGACGGCACACCGGGAGAAATAGTGGTGGCTGGGGACCGAGTACCGAGGGACGGCCGCTGCCAACAGGTTGTGGAATGCTTCCGTCTCCACGAGCCTAAAAGGCAACATTTCGAGCTCAAGCAGTCGTGAAATGTGAGAATTTAGTAGTGTGGCCTGTGAGGCGTTGGCTGCATATTTGCGCTTGAGTTCCAAGGACTGAGGTATGGACAACTGAACGTTGCGCTGGGACAAGGACAAGGACGTGCTTCCTGATGCTGCTGCTTGAGAGTGTGCAACAACAGGTGCAGGGTAGGAGGCATCTTTGCATGCACCATGGACAGGGGATTGGCTTGCATGCACAACAGCGGAAGAAGCAATGGTGCCACCTGCAGACACTGTTCCTGGACCCTGGGGTTCGGCCCACAAAGTCGGGTGCTTTGCTGCCATGTGCCTGATCATGCTGGTGGTGGTCAGGCTGGTCGTTTTGCCACCCCTGCTGATGCTGGCATGGCAGGTGGTGCAAATGGCCTTTTTGGGGTTATCGGCAGAGTCTTTAAAAAACAACCAGACTCGGGAAGACCTAACAGTTGTACTGGCAACTTCCTTCGTGTTGGTGTTACGGGGAACGGTTGCCTGCCTTCTGTCTGCGGCCACTACACTGCTTCTTCCTGCCTGTTGGGGTGCTCTGCCTCCCTCCCCCTTTGTGCTGCTGTCCTTGTTCTGCATGTCCTCCTGCCAGGTTGGGTCAGTTACTATATCATCCACCACCTCATCTTCCACTTCCGCACCTTGGTCCTCCTCCTAACTTTCTGGCAATTGTGTCTCATCATCGTCCACCTATTGTGAAACTTTCCCACCATTGCCTTCGTGTGACCGTGACTGCTCAAATATTTGGGCATCGCTACACGCGATCTCCTCTTGCCCCGCTTCAAGTGGACCGGGCGAGAGGCTCGAATCTATAAATGGAAAAGTGAACAGATCTTCAGAGTGTCCAAGTGTGTGATCAGTTGTCTCTGGGTACTCGGCATGGTGGGAGGAAGGAGGATCAGGGTGAGGAATATGCAGTCCAAACTCACGGCTACTGAAACTTGACCGTGTGGAAGACAGGATGGTGGTGGTGGCTAAGTGACTGGAAGTATTATCTGCTATCCAACCAACAACCTTTTGACACCGCTCTGGGTTCAATAGTGGTGTGCTGCAGTCCACTAGAAATTGGGATAGGATGGTCAGGCGAGAAGATATGGGTGTTTGTTGTGGCACAATTTTGGCTTGCCCACGGCCTTGTCCTCAGCCTCTGCATGCACCATTACCATCACGTCCAGTTCCCCGTCCCTTGCCACGTGCCTTGCCCATTTTAAATGGAGGATAGTATCTTCCACGCTCACTTCAAATCACTGAGTTTGGAGCGAACTTATATGTGATCCGTGTGATGGAGTAAACAGAGTTTTAATTACCTGGCCTGTAGTTAAGTAGTTTGAACAGCAAACTGCTGAGAATTGCTTCACTGACACACTGAAAGAAGTTTTTAATGGAGGCCAGAAATGGCAGTATTTTCTGACAACATATATGTGATCCGTGTGATGGAGAAAACACAGTTTTAAATAGCTGGATTTCTAGCGCTGTAATATGGAAAGGACCTGGCTGTATTCTGCTATGCCAGCAAGCAAATGACGCAGAAAAACGGCGTTCTCTGGATTGCTTTTTAGGCAAATAATGAGGATTAAGATCCAAAGAAAAGTATTCCTGGCCCCTGAGACCTGGGCCTTTGTATAGAAATATCTAACAGCAGCAGAAAGTAGAATTGGAATGGAGCCTCTTGTGCTATATGCACTGCAGTCTGCTATCTACCCTGCCTGCCTGCCTATGTACACTGCCTGCCTGATATCTCTGCAGATGGATTAGTTAGTCTTCAAAAGGACTGTTTGTTTAGATGGATATGTGTAATGTACGTTTTTTCTCCCTACACTACCTAATGCACAAGCAAATCTCTCCCTGACGCAGCAGCACCTCTCCCTACACAAGCAAATGGCGCAGAAAAACGGTGCTCTCTGAATTGCTTTTTAAGCAAATAATGAGGACTAAGATCCAAAGAAAAGTACTCCTGGCTCCTGAGACCTGGGCCTTTGTATAGAAATATCTAACAGCAGCAGAAGGCAGAATTGGAAAGGAGCCTCTTGTGCTATATGCACTGCAGTCTGCTATATACCCTGCCTGCCTGCCTATATACACTGCCTGCCTGATATCTGCAGATGGATTAGTCCTCAGAAGGACTGTTTGTTAAGATGGATATGTGTAATGTACGGTTTTTCTCCACCACTACCTAATACACAAGTACCTCTCCCTACACTGTCTGATCCGTAGTGACTGTGAAGAGCATGGCGGCGCCTGGTCTGATATAGACCTGATGACGCTGTGCGGCCAGCCAATCACTGTAATGCCCACAACCAACATGGCTACGGCATTACAGTGCATGGCAGTCAATCCCTTCATGTTCATTGGCTCTCTAAAGAGCGCCAAACATGCAGGGAGGGGACCCGAGTTCCCGCCCGAGCAACCCGGAAATACTCGGCGAGCGGAGACCATCTCGAACAGTGAGATGCTCAGGCGAGCACCGAGCAGTAGCGAGCACGTTCGCTCATCACTAGTTGCCATGCAGATATTCAACCAGTGGGAGAACCCATTCATTCTGGGGTCAAATCATTGGGGAATTTGTCATTGGTGATGTCATAATGACATGGCGCTTGCTGAGTGGCCACATTGCGATCATCTGAACAAAATAGGAAAACCCATTCATTCTGGGCTCCAGATTTATAGCATGATTTTTGAATGAACAGATAAAATTTATCGTTTGAACTCTTTGAAGCTGGATCTACCTCCTCTCCTTATGTATTCATATGTGTATCAACTAATTTGACCAAGACCAACGATACCCATCGGACAGGGCCTCATCATAGGTGAGTATAAAAAAATATGTTTTTCTTTTCTTGTAGGCTGGATTGGGGGCATATATACAGCATATTAGTATGCTGAATATCAGGGCTGAAAGGTACTGGTCTTATCTCATATGGGACAAAACTATTGACATGTTCCCTTTAAGAGGTAAGTCATTCTTTTTGTTTATTGGGTAATGTCTTTAGAAGAATATATAATTTTGGTTTTAACAATCGTTAACTATCTTCTTCCCCTGTAAAAAAAGATTTAATTCTTTGAAGTAAAATAGCTCTGAAAATGAACTCTCTATATGTCACTTTGTTTGAGCTGAAAATAGTACTGTTGCTGTGAAGATTTCAGCAGAAATTAGGTTCATCAAAGCTTAGCTCAAGGGAATGAATGCAGCAAGCCTGTGGGCACATGTGACATTTAGGAAATTACCTCAGTGACAGTAGATGGATTCTCTTTATTGTAAATTCCTCACTTTTTTATCAACTAAAAATTGGAGCTAACATTTTCCATATCCCCAGAGCATTGAACGGCGTGTGAATTGTTTGTGATATGTCATTGTTGCTTTTTCATGGTTTTCTGCAGTAATAAAGAATATATCGCTCGTCATCTGAGAAATTAGATATGAACATATCAAGGTTTTCAACAGTATTTGTACAAGGTGGTAAGGTTTTTTATCTGTTGCATATAACCCTATGCAATGAATAGGATGGAAAATTCAGCAGATATATAGGCTGTGGATATTGGAATAGTTAATCCTAGAAAATTCCAGGGACTTTTCAATTGATTCTTGAAAAAATAGATTATCCTGAACTCAAAGGTAACTTGACAGGCAAACAACGTGTACAGTACCTTCCTTTAGTGCATCATATTTAACCTCCTTTTGTACACTAACATGAACCTTTGAAACCTATTAACATTTAAAGATATGAAATGTCGCCAACATGAAGATATAATGTTATCAAATATCCTACGGGAAAAATATATCTTTGTACCATGTTAGCCAGTTCATACCTTTTAATAGCTAATGTCTTTTTACACCACTTAAGGAATGTGCCCCTGTGGCACCCTGCTGTTCACAAGTACCACAGGACCTAAAAGGGTGCATGGATGGACTTCTCCACAAGAGGCCCTCGTTACAAACAAACACCTCCACCCTTCCACCTCATACCACCAGAGTGAGCCCGTTAGGGACATATATATATGGAGGGTGGAGCCAGGCAGTCAGAGTCTGAGAGAGAGTGTGCTGCCACGGAGAGCAGTGAAGACGCAGCACTTCTGCTGCTGTATTGAGGGCGCCGAGTGTGGCCGGAGGCAAAGAGGAGAGGAGAGAGGAGTTGAGGGGGCAGAGGAGCATCATAGGCTCACCCCAAAACACAAACCGGACACCGGGTCCGCGCCTACAGTGTCCTTTATACCCAGTAGGGATCACCGGCATACCAGGAGGACTACAAGTCCCTGGTCAACATGAAGCTAAACCCTTGACAGGACTAAGAACCATGAAGGCCCCGGCGTCCAGGAATAGTGGTTGTCAGAAAAAGGTCGTACTACCAAGCGACAGGTGAAGGAACAGCACGACACAGAAGCTAGGCCCAGTTGCAGGCTGGCCAGGAGCTTAGAGAGAGGAAGACACGGACCAGGAGGCCTTATACCCGCTCACTGGGGAGAAGTCCTGAAGTGCACCCTTCCTACTGAGTACCCTGGACCATACCTGACAATCGCACCAGTAAAGGTACTGAAGTGAATCCCCTGTCTCTGTCAGTTACTCCTGCTGTGCCATCTCTCCTGCACTGCAAGCCCCAGCATCACCACCATTTGCACCTACACTGCCCCGGGGGCCCGCTCCACCTGTGGGGAGCAGAAACATCCCAGCTGCCATCCCATCACCCCCCGGAGGTCTGCAGCAGCACCGGTAACCATTACCGGAAACCACAGGTGGCGTCACAAGACAAACTGTACACTAAAACCCCTTTTTAAAGAGAGAACCAGAGTACGGGCCCGGGAGCCGACTGCCGTGACATCCTAAACAAGGTAAAAGGCCTGGGCATCGAGTCCCCTATATTCCCCCTGGGTGACACAGCTCTCTTTCCTGGCGTCACGAACAGGATTTCGTGCCCTTTGCCACCGGGTACTGTGTGCCGTAATTGAACTGTGTTTGTACTGTGGTGAACATCGCCACCATTACCGTGTCGCCGCGCGGGAAGAAGAGGGGCGTAACCGCTGGAATTGGAGAGGCGTGACTGCTGGAAGCGTGCGAAGCTCAAACCCCGCCTCGCGCTCTGACGCAGCACCAGGAAGCGTCAGGTCCTGGAAGGAGACCATCGCCTGCGGAGCTGCGGCCTACCCGATCAAAAGTAAAGGAGGTAGGCTACGGTTCACTAGGGGGGCGCAACCATGGCCGACGACCAGCAAAACGCCGGAGCCCCGGTTAACGCTCCTGATGCTCAACTTGCACCCGGCGCTGCTCAGGCCGGAGCGGCCGTCCCACCAGCAGGGGTCGTGACTCCGTTAATACCCATGGCCCTGCCGTATATCCCTGGAGCTAAATGGCTTCCCCAGTATGACGGCAAACCAGACACCCTGTCGGGATTCAAAAGGAAAATATGCGGTGTACTGGATATGTGCTCAATGACTGGTAAACAGAGAGCCGCTGTTGTGCTGGGACAATTGACTGGTGCCGCAGAGCGGGAAGTTGAAACGTGGCCGGCCGCAGACCAGGAATCAGTATCCATTATGTTTAAGAGACTGCAAACTGTGTTTGAAAACCGCACTGAGACAGATCTCCGGATGAGGTTCTACCACTGTACCCAGAAACCTGAGGACAGTATCTGAGACTATGCCTGGCGCTTACAGGAAGCCCTGCGGGCCCTGAAACAGGTTAGTCCAGCCAGCATATATGGTGAGAACAAAATGCTGACAGAACAGTTCATCCAGGGGTTGAGGTCCCAGGAGGAGAGCAGAACCATACAGTGGTGGGCCTAAGATCATCCAAATGCCACCTTTGATGCCCTGAAGGACATGGCTATTAAGGGTCTGCAGCCCCTGGAACCATCAGATACTGCTATCCAGCGTTACCAGGGTGAGGCCACCCCAGTGCCCGCAGCACCCACTGCTCCTTTATTAACGGCTGAAACAAAGATGCAAACAGTGCCCCCTAGCGAGCTGGACAGCCTGCGCTCTGAAGTGCGTAAAACCCTGACCACTGTCCTGAGCACCCTGCAGCTACAGACGGAGCCTGAGCTGGAAGGAAGGATCCTACTTGCCGACAGTCCTGAGGATGTCCCCTGGATGAGGAGAAGAAGGAGGACAACGCCACCCCGTGGGAGGACCAACGACCAACGTCGCTCTCCAGGAGAATTCATCTGCTACCGTTGCCACAAGGCAGGCCACACCACGCGGAACTGTCCTTTAAACGGGCAAACCCTGGGGCCAAGGGCCGACATCCAGGAGTAGATGAACCAGGCCCATCAAGCTGGTACGACCGGTTTGTAGGAGGAAGGCCTTTCCTGTCCATCGTGCTGGACGGCATAGCAACACCTGCATTACTGGACACCGGCTCACAGGTAACCATCATACCTGATGTCTTCTACAAAAGGTACTGGTCCATAGATGAACTCCACCCGCCAGCCCCGAACCTCTCGGTGTATGCCTCTAACGGCCTTCCTCTTAACCTAGTAGGGGATAAGGACGTGACAGTGAAGGTGGGGAGAGTGGAACTAAAGGACCAAGGACTAATTGTCATAGAATCTAACCCTGGTGATACCAATCCGTATATGATACTTGGTACAAATATTGTTGGTAACTGTTTGGGAGAAGTGTTGTTTTTACTCCAACAGATTGCTGACACTGCCAAACCAGGGCAGAGAAAGGTGCTCCATAAAGAAATTTGAGCCCTCCTGTACCAGCAACAGGTAAAACTAATAGGTGGTGAGATTGGTAATGTATGGGTGGCAGACCCGATACCCATTGTGATTCCCCCAATGAGTGAAATGCTGATTTGGTGTAGGGCAGCAATAGGTCTCAAGGCACAGAACTACCAGGCGATAGTGGAGCCCATTAGCTCAGAGCACAGACCTACACTCCTAACTGCTAGAGGGGTAGTTGATGTACGCAATGGGAGGGTACCCATACGTCTCCTAAATTGTGGGGAGGAGGAAGTCAAATTGCCAAGATACACCACTGTTGCCAGATTGTATACTGTGAATAATGATGCCATACACACAGTGGAATCCTTGACCCCACCAGATACAGTGGAGGACAATGACTCCGAAGCTCAGCTGGAGGATTGGTGTCAACAGCTCAATGTTGGAACTGACGCCACTCCTGTCCATCAAAAACACGGTGTCTACAGAGTGGTTCAGGAATATGAACAAGTGTTTAGTAAACACCCACTTGATTTTGGAAGGGTTAAAGGGGTACAACACCACATGCAAACCCGTAACCATCCACCCATTAAAGAGTGTTACAGACCCATACCACCAGCACATTACCAAAAAGCCAAGGAAATGTTGCATGACATGAAAAAGGCAGGGGTAATAAGGGATAGCTGTAGCCCCTGGGCAGCTCCCTTGGTCCTGGTCAGGAAAAAGGACGATAGCATGAGGATGTGTGTAGATTATAGACAAATTAATCGAATAACACATAAAGATGCATACCCTTTGCCCAGTATAGAGGAATCCCTGGCTGCACTAAAATCTGCCAATTACTTCTCTACATTGGATCTCACTAGCGGGTACTGGCAAGTCTCTGTTGCTGAGGAAGACCGGGAGAAGACAGCCTTCACCACCCCAATGGGACTCTGCGAGTTCAACAGTATGCCGTTTGGGCTCTGCAACGCCCCCGGGACGTTCCAGAGGCTGATGGAGTGTTGCTTAGGACACCGGTACTTTGAGACAGTGCTGCTGTACCCGGATGACGTTATTGTGTACTCAAGGACGTATGAAGACCATCTGAAGCACCTGGCGGAGGTATTTGAAGCATTGTCCCGGTATGGGATGAAACTAAAACCTTCCAAGTGCCACCTGCTCAAACAGATGGTTCAGTACCTGGGACACGTAGTCAGCTCAGAGGGAGTAGCACCAGACCCGGAAAAGGTCACTGCCATCCAGAAGTGTCCTGAACCGAGAAGCATCAAAGAAGTACAGCAATTCCTGGGACTGGTCGGGTACTACAGGAGGTTCATAAAGGGCTATACCAAAAAGGTAGCACCTCTACAAGATCTCCTGGTATGACAGTCCAAAAGAGGAAAAAGTCCCCCATTCCAGTGGGGCAAAGAGCAGACTGAGTCCTTTGCATCAATGAAGGAAGTACTAACTGGTAAAGAAATCCTGGTTTACCCTGACTACAGCCAGCCTTTCCTGTTGTACACCGACGCCAGCAACGAGGGACCGGAAGCTGTGCTGTCCCAGAAGCAAAACGGCAGAGAGAAGGTAATTGCGTATGCCAGTAGGAAGCTTCGCCCTACTGAGAGGAACCCGGAGAATTACAGTTCCTTCAAGCTGGAGTTCCTGGCCTTGGTCTGGACTATCACCGAAAGATTCAAGCATTACCTAGCCTCAACTAAATTCACAGCCTTTACCGACAAAAATCCCTTGACACACCTGGAGACAGCCAGGTTGGGAGCCTTGGAACAGCCTTGGGTGGCCAGGCTGTCGAATTATCAGTTCACAATCAAGTACCGGGCAGGTCACAAGAACACCAATGCCGATGCACTGTCAAGGATGCCCCACCAGTCAGACACCGAGGATGAAGTGGATGACCTAGAAGAAGTTGAATTACCTGCCTTCCACAGAAGCGGAGTGGCCCACGAGCAACACGCCTCCTGAAGATGTCATGGTAGAACGCCAAATCCTCTACCTCATCACAGCTGGAAGAGACTCAGAACAGTGACCCGGTTGTCAGCCTCATCAAAAGACTGATAACCCAAGAAGGTTCTCTCCTGGAGAAGGATGCTCCCCCACAAGCCAAAAACCTGTGGAATGAGAGAAGCCGGCTGTTCATCTACAGAGAGAAGCTGTGCAGAAGGTATGTCAACCCCAAGACCCATGAAATGGTGTGGCAGATTGTTGTACCCAGAACAGATATCCAGATGGTGTTAGAGGCCTACCACGATCAAGCAGGTCACTTTGGCTGACAGAAGCTGGAAACCCTGCTGAAGGACCGGTTCTATTGGGCTGGAATGCGGAGTTCCATAGAAAGGTGGTGCCGGAATTGTGGACCTTGTAGCCTCAGAAGGAAAGACTACGGCAGCCAGAAAGCACCCTTGCAGTCCATCAAAACAACCCAAACCCTGGAGATTGTTGCTCTGGATCACGTCAAACTGTCACCCAGCAGATCAGGCTACTCCTATGACCTGACCATGGTGGATCACTATTCCCGGTTCCTGGTGGTAGCCCTTGTCAAGGACTTGACAGCAGAAACTGCAGCAAGAACGTTCCAAGCCTACTTCTGCAGACCCCATAGATATCCGGAAAAGGTGCTCACAGCTCAAGGCCCTGCTTTCGAAGCTGAGCTATTCAAGGACTTCTGCCACCTGTATGGATGCAAGAAGATCCGGACTACGCCATATCATCCGCAAACCAACAGTATGTGTGAGAAAATGAGCAACATCGTTATAGACCTGTTGAAAACCCTACCTTTGGAAGAAAGGAACCAGTGGGCAGAAAAGCTACCTGACCTAGTGGACCTGTATAACCACATACCCGTGAGTTCTACTAATTGTACCCCAGTGTACCTCATGAGAGCAAGACCTGGAAAATTGCCCATGGACCTGGAACTCGGAGTGGTAGAACCTGCTGCAGATTCGTCCACTGAAGACTGGGACACAAGTCGGAAAGAGCAGTACAGGAAGGTACTGGCCTGTGTCGAAGACAGTCTAAACAAGGTGAGGGAAAGACAGGAAGAGCAGTATAACAAACATGCACCAGCAGAACCCTTGGCACCTGGAGAGATAGTGCTAAAGCGGAAAAGAAGAGGTCACAAGCTCGATGACCAGTGGGAAAGAGAGCCCTACACTGTGCTAAATTCCAGATTTGACAACAGTAAAACCTGCCTGATTAGTAAAGATGGAGGCAAGACAACCGCAGCAGTCTCAAGAGACCACTTGAAAGTGTGCCCTGGTCTACTGAAGACAACGGAGGAAGAAGTACCTCCTATAGCACCGGAAGAACCCAAGGAAGATGTGCTTCACACAGTTCTAGGAGATTTCCCTGCGGACTGGCCTCAACTTGATGGAGCAGTTATTATACCAGTAATACACTTCTATCAACCAAAAGAAGAACCTGTGAGCGCCCTAGAGGAACCTGCTCAGGAACAGGAAGAGTCCCCAGTAAGAGGAGGATCACCCGTTGAAGCAGAGCCTGAAGGCCCAGTAATCAGTGAACTTGCCAGTCCCATAGAGAGATTGAGGCAGTTTTATAATATACCAGCATGTACACCTGATAGGTTAGCAAAGAGTGCATGCACAAACATCAGTATCACCCCAGTGCTACGAAGGTCCACACGCAGCACACAAGGACAAATCCCTGCCAGGTTTAGGGAATAAGCACAAAGTGCCTACATTATAAATAGTTACCCAGTTGGGTATTGCCTATTGTTTATTGTGTAAACTGAAATTAATGTGTGCATTTAGTTACCCGTAAGGGTACAAAGACTTGTAGGCTGAGGACTGTGAGCAGCCAAAAACTGTCCTTGTAAATAGTTGCACTCATCAAAAGTGTCCCCCTTATTTGACCACTGAACAAAAACCCGTTTGGCGTGGCCGAAGACGGGGTCCAACACCTGGATCACTTATGCCCTGTAGCCATGCCCAGGGCCTACGTTGAGGGTTTTCAGGCGGGTCCCTCATGTTACTCATTTTTACTCTTTCTTCGGTGAAATGGACACCGGGTTACGGAACTTACTGTAACTTTATTATTATTATTGTTATTGTTATTATTATTATTGTTATTGTTGTAACCTGTTACAAAATGCTTCAGTCCAGGAGTACTGAATTGTACTAGGGGGGAATGTGGCACCCTGCTGTTCACAGGTACCACAGGACCCAAAAGGGTGCATGGATGGGCTTCTCCACAAGAGGTCCTCGTTACAAACAAACACCTCCACCCTTCCACCTCATACCACCAGAGGGAGCCCGTTAGGGACATATATATATGGAGGGTGGAGCCAGGCAGTCAGAGTCTGAGAGAGAATGTGCTGCCACGGAGAGCAGTGAAGACGCAGCACATCTGCTGCTGTATTGAGGGCCCTGAGTGTGGCCGGAGGCAAAGAGGAGAGGAGAGAGGAGTTGAGGGGGCAGAGGAGCATCATAGGCTCATCATGGACACCCGACCGCTGCTACCATGAGGTTGTGGACAGCTTCTGCCTCCACGAGCCTAAAATGCCACATTTCAAGTGCAAGCAGCTTTAGAGGACTTCCTGGGAGAAATGACAGCTGGAATAGATAGGGTTTCCCAAGGCCTTTCACCAAGCTAAAGAATATGGCTATTGTGACATACAACTCTCAGAAAAAAATCTGTGGACTGGCTCCGTACCATCCCTGGCTACATTCACTTGACCGCGTGTTTGTGGTTAGGCAGTCCTTCCCAGTTAGTGCACTGGGGAGGGCACAGGTAATGTTGTGGGATCCGTGCTTGTGGATGGCGGAGACAACACTGGAAGAAATAGTGGTGGCTGGGGACCGAGTATGGACACCCAGCCGTCACCATGAGGTTGTGGACAGCTTCCGCCTCCACGAGCCTAAAAGGGCACATTTCAAGTGCAAGCAGCTGTCAAAAATTTGGCAGTATAGTATTTCAGCCTGTGGGTGGGTGGGTGGCTGGCAGCATACTTGTGCTTGCATTCCAAGGAATGGGGTAGGGACAACTGAATGCTGCACTGGGACAAGGACGTGGACGGTGATTGTTGCAAGTCTACAATGACAGGTGCATGGCGGGAGGCATCTTCGAATGCGCCAAGGACCACTTATGGTGGGCACACTTTTAGGCAGTGACCTGTGAGTCAGAGATGCTTCCATGGGTCTTCCCCATGCTGTTCCCATGTCTTTTCAGCACTGTATGCATGTGTCTGATAAAGTGTCACACACCACATGGCAAGATAAGGTTGTAAAATGTTAAAATGACATTTCCCTGTGAATGCATTTGTCTTGGTTAAAGGCAATGCAAAAGTGCAAAAACGCATCAAAAACACTACGTGTGAACATAGCCCAAGGTGTGGAGGAGCATTTTTGTTTTTGGTTATTTATTTTGCCTTATATATAAGTCATTACCCTGGAAAGGATGCTCTTTAACATATTTCCCATGAAAATCCATTTTGGTTTTGTTTTTGCATGTTTTATTGTGAGTCCGTAAAAGTGGTGCAATACCTCTGACAACGTTGTTGACAGCAGTGACCTGGGAGTCAGAAATGCTTCCAGGGGTCTTCTCCATGCTGTTCCCATGTCATTTGAGCCCTATTCCCGTCGATTTGGGCAATTTTTAGGCCTTCTGCAGACCGCCAGGGGAAGCCGCCGGAAAAATGCTCGAGTTTCCCATAGACTTATATTGGTCTCGTTACTCGGACGCTCATCACTACAAATAAGTCAAAGCAAGAAAAAGGCAAGAAAGCAAAAGGAAACAGCTGGAAGTAAAGATCCTTATTAGAGATGAGCGGATCTGACAAAATATGAATTCTCAAAATTATGCAGAATTTACCGGGAAATTCAATTCACTGCAAAGTTATTCTTTGCTAATTGAATGTTCCTTATTATCCACTTGGGTCTCTCCAGAGAGATGTAAAAAGCTGAATAAACAGAATAAAAACTAATACCTCACTGCTCACTTGTCCAGGCACCAATGCTGCCCACCATCTGGTCCTTCACTCCTCTTCTTTCGCTAACAAGGTCTACATCTCTGGCGTCTTCACTCTAGAACAGGACTTCCAACAATGTACTGTACGTTACATCCTTACGATGCACAGTGACCTCTGAGGCCTATTTGCAGTCATAAGTTCTGCTCTAAAATGAAGAGGCCAGACATGCAGAGTGCAACGATGGAAACAAGTGGTGCGCTATTGCGTTGGGAGAGTAACCATCCCACTCCTCTAAAAAGAGGCATTCCCAGAGGGCAATACTTGCGAATACGCAGGAATTGCTCAGACAACAACATTTTCAAAAAACAAGCGGATGATTTGGGGAGGAGATTTTTAGAGAGGGGATACCCAATAAAGATTCTATATAGTGCATATAACATTAGAAAATCCAGAAATAGAACAAATCTCCTGACCCCAGAGGCACAAACAAACAATGAAAATGTGGTGAGGTTTATCACAACATTTAGTAACGGAGCAATGGAAGTAAAAAGAATCTTCCAAAAGTATTGGCCCATTCTGGAAATGGATGGAGATAAATTTCCTTATTTGGGTGGATATCCTCACATCACTTATAGGAGAGGCTGTTTGTTACATGACAGGTTGGTACAAAGTCATTTTACAGTGCCATGGAATGAATCGTGGTTAAAATCTGACATCAGAGACAGTTTTAAATGTGGTAACTGTGTAGTCTGCCCTTCTATCGGAAATGATAAAACCTTCAGAGTCACTAATGTTGACATATAATTCGCCATCATGGACTTCATTAACTGCCGAACGCAAGCATCATTTTCAAGGGTACTTGCCACTGTGGCCTTGAATACATTGGCAAAACCAAACGTGAACTGAGGCGTAGAATTGGCGAGCACCTTGGTGACATAGGGGTGTCCCTGTTGTGTTCTATCTTGAGGCATGTTAATGGACTCCATGGTGGCTATAAAAATGTGATAAAATTCATGGGCATTGAAAAGGTGACCAAACCTCGGAGAGGGGGAAACTGGGATTGTATATTACAGCAAAAAGAGACAAGATCGATCTTTCTATTGAAAACTGTATTTCTGCGTGACCTGAATGAGCAGCTGACATACAGTTGCTTCTTCCAAAAAATACTGGTAGTGATTTCACTCACTTTTAATACCAATCTTTGATTCATATCCTAGTAATAGATAATAAGTGAACTATAATAATCAGTTAATCGCTGTTTAAAATAATTCTCATCAATAGCTATTTCATCCCCTATGTATTTTGAAAATAAGAGTGAGTTTATGAGTATTTTTTCTTGTGTTAGTTAATATGGGAACATTTTTCCCTTATTGCTCTCAATAAGACTGTTGTATCACCATACAGCAACTCACGTACAGTTTTGTCAATATGAGATTTATGCATGATCCAGTCTATAGTCACTGAAGTTATCCATGACCCATTATCTAATTTACGGTGTATTGAATTAAGTGGGCGTGTTGTTACTGCCTGGATGCGGAAGGCAATATGCACCAGAGAAGCCTCTAAATATTGATGCCGCTAGCCGTATAGTTGTGCAATGCATTCTGCTTTCCAGTGCACAGGAGGTGACGCTGCTTTGGTGGCGCAGCTGTTGGAATGCATTTTACGTTCCGGCAAGCTGGAAGTGACGCGTTGCTGGATGCACATTCTGGCGCACCGGAAGTGACGCACTGCTGGACACAAGGGGCTGCCTGGCATGGCGGAAAAGATGAGTGCCATAGCATCGGTGGTGTTGGAATACATGTTGCGTTCCAACTTACCGCCTCTGGGTTATAATGGAGTTGTAAGGACACATCTGTATAGGAGAGGTCTGGAACACTACCGGCACCTTTGTGATTGGTTATGTTGAGGACCCTCCTGATTCCTTCACTTTCCCTAATATGCATTCCAGTGCTCTGGAATGCACCAATTACGACATTCCTGCACAACAAGAGGGGAGTGATGGACCTTGCATCAGGTGTTTCCACTTCCTGATTAGGCATGTTTTATTTTAAATTGATGATATTCCTTTGGTGTTTGCCACTACCCATGTTACATCCTAAGTAAAGGGTGCCAAGCCCTGTGTTCCTGATTTTGAGACGTATGTGTCATTCCCCTGATAACTCAAAGTATTGAAGAAACGCATCGGGAGGCACACAGGGTCAGTCCAGGGTAAACTAGCTATGCTAGGGCCAGCTGTGGACCGCCCTTGTAAAGACGAGAGTCTTGGGTTCTCAGGGTCAGTTCCACTTAATAGGGACTGACAGGGATAGCCAACTACCAGGACTCTATTGGAAGAGGCATTTGGAGGACCTTTCCTTTTCTTTTTGCCTTGCTATATGAAGGCTTTGCAGTATCAAGCATGCTTTATATATGAGCTAGGACATTAATTGATATCACTGCCCTATCTTCTGACCATTGTCAGTCTTGATCCTATACAGGGACACTGACAAATTTTGTAGTTATATGTGTTTTTAAAAATATGTTATGTCTGTTTGTCAATGTATGTCACATAGAGGATTGCCAATTTTTAATCTTTTGAACATTAAAAGTTAAGTTTTAGGTCCACTCTATATGCTGTTTTTCTTTTTGACTTGTGGATTTGGCAAGGTGGGGATTGCAATTTTTTCCACCTTTTTTCATCTGCTTTATTTGACCTCTACAGTTTAGCATAATGGCGGCTACAGCTGGAAACCATTTTGCTGAAATTGCACACAGCGAATTACAAAAAAATATGTATTCTGGAGAATATGGATTTTTGTATTATTAAAGTAGAATTAAATTCCATTATAAAAAATGTACACCTCTCTAATCCTTAAGTCCTTATGTAAAAGGTTTTTATGAATCTTAAAAAAGTAAAAAGAAAATTGTTTGGTAATTTTCTATGACTCAACTACTTGTTTGCAAAACTGTACCATGATGTGTGCTGCCCAGCATGGTGACATGTTTTCCTACTGACATCACTTTAGTGGAGTGATCTCCATAATATTATACACAGTATGTTAGAAAATTATTTTTATATCTTGAAAAATCCTCTGTTTTATTTTATTCTATTTGTGCTTGTGTTCTTATATGCCACTTAAATATCAAGTAGAAAATTACCCAATATAATACCTACTCTTAGTAAGACAAAAAGATTTTAATTGAACACATTATATTTTAAATTTGTACAGATTATATATGGTAAAAAAAATATTCATTAATAGAAACTCTTTAACCCCTTCCTGACATGCACATATATGTATGACGCTGCGGGAACTGCGTTCCCACAAACCGCCGTACATACACTGCTTCATGATCGCACGGGATCACACTGAGTGCCGTCACGATCCTATATGAGAGCTGACACCCTGCAGCAGCGGCCAAAATGGGTGCTAGCGATGATAGCAGGCTTTTAACCCACAGATGCCGCTGTCAATAATGGCAGCAACATCGAGGACCATCGCAGAGGGAGTGAGCTCCCTGTCTGCTCCCATCGGTCTTGCAGGGTCCCTCAAGGTAGGTGTAGGGGGTCTGTAAGCTCCTGTTCAGAGCACGAGATGACATGCCTCTTCCCTGCCTGTCAGATGATGCTCTGATGCCCTGCAGTGCAGAAGCATTGTAGAGTATCAGATCAGTGCTCAGGGCAGGGAAAGATGATGTCCCAAAAAGGGACAATGTAAAAAAGTTGAAAAAAAAGTTCTAAAAAATTGTAAAAAATACCAAAATAAAAAACAAAAAAAAAGTAAAAATATTAATCCAATAAATACATTTATCTATGTAAAAAAAAAAATTAACAAAACAGTACACATATTTGGTATCACCACATCCGGAACAACCCGACCTATAAAACTGTCCCACTGGTTAATCTCTTCAGTGAACATCGTATAAAAAATAAATTAAAATTTAGGCAAAGAACAATGCTTTATCATCATACCGACAAACAAATAGTGCACTAAAACACGATCAAAAAGACAAATGTAAATAAAAATGTATTGCTGAAAAAGTCATCTTGTCCAGAAAAAAAACAAGCCACCATACAGCTCCTTCAGCAGAAAAATAAAAGTTATAGCTCTCAGAATAAAGTGATGCAAAAATAATATTTTTTTCTATAAATAATAATAGTGTAAAAGCGACAAAACATAAAAAAACTATATAAATGTGGTATCGCTGTAATCATACTGACCCAAAGTATAAAGCTGCCTTATCAATTTTACCACACGCGGAACTGCATTTAAAAAAAAAAAAAAACAATTCCCGAATTCCTGGTTTTTGTTCATTCTGCCTCCCAAAAATCGGAATAGAGAGCGATCAAAAAATGCTTGAAAATGGTACCAATAATAATGTCAACTCGTCCCACAAAAATAAGCCCTCACATGACTGTCGGCTGAAAAATTATAGCTGTCTAAATATTGGGATGCATTTTTGTAATAAAAAGCACCTTTTAGTGTGTGATAGCAGCCAAACATAACTATGTAAATCTGGTATCGCTGTAAACGCACTGACCCGAAGAGTAAGTCACCAAGTCACTTATACCGCACGAGGAATGGCATAAAAAATTAATAAAACCCAATTCTTCACCTGCTGTTGATTTGTTCATTCTGCCTTCCAAAGAATGCAGTAAGGCTCCGCTCACATTTATCCTGCACTCTACCATGAGCGCTTACACTGGGGTTTCCATGTAAATCTCTGAAATATGTGATTTAGACTGAACTCCAAGCGGAACATTCCCTATAATGAGGCAGACAGAGGCACTGTGGATGCCATCTGACATGTGATCCGGTGGTGTCTTTTTAGGCGTGCATAAAAGCACAGTCTGCCACAGTTTTGTGCATTTCTGAACAGAAGGTCACCACTGAACAGAGGACAGACAGAGTCCAGAGTAACTCTGCTGCCTCATTGTAGTGAATGGATCCATCGGGGTTTTCATCTGTCACATCACTCGGAGATTTAGATGGAAACCCTGATGTAAGTGCTCAGTATAGATCGCCGGATAAATGTGATCCCAAAAATTTTGTAAAATAGTCCCAATAAAAGCTTCAAATTAATCCACAGAAAAAGCTAGCCCCCACTCAGGTCCATCATCTGTTAATGGAAATATAGGGGGCTTCCACATTACTGGTAGTACAAAGCAATGAAACTTTCTTAATAAATAAAAAAATATCTCTAATTATCTCATGAACTGCTATAATCAATGTGCATATGTTATTATGCCAGACAAAGCTCCAATACCAAATGTCCCACAACTATCAATAGGATATGCCATGAATTTCTGATAGCTGGATATCCAACCTCTGGCCCCTACCAGTGAGAGAAATAAAAATCAAATTCTGCCATATGAGGGGTCTGCCACATCCAATAAAGTAATGAGTGGAGAAGTGGCTGTGCTTGTCAGTTTTTTTTCTATTTAAATTGGTTATGCCACGAACAAAAGTATATTTTAATCAACAGATCTTGGAATAAAAATAAACTCCACAATTGGATGTGTTTAAAAAATTTTTTCCTGTGCTGAGATAATCGTATAAATGTGCCCCTGTATAATGGCTGTGTCCGACAGTGTAGGAACATGGTCTGATCATACCACATCTCCTGGGCAGGGGAAGAAGCAAGAGACCATACAGACATTATAGCAGGGGATCAAAGCCAATTTTTTTCTTTGACGTAAAATTTGTTTAAAAAACGCAGTGAAATGTTTTACTCACAAACAGAATCATTTGTGATCCCATGCTGTAATGCCTGTGTACTCTTTTGCTCCCTCCTCCCTGCCCAGGAGATGATCAGACCATGTTTCTGTATGAGACACAGCCATTACACAGTACACAGCAGGGGCACATTTATAATCTTATCTCAGGACAGGAACATTTTTTTAAACACATCCAATTATGGAGTTTATTTTTATTCCAAGATCTGTTGATTAAAATATACTTTTTCATGGCACAACCCCTTTAAGTCTCTGGAAGATACAAAAGCAGCTGAGCAGAGCACTATCATTTAGTTGAATGGGGATTGAACTATAATACCGGACATAGCCCATGGGCAGTCATGGTGCTGAGTCTAGAAAAAAAAATCAGACACTATTTTTAAGTCTTGATAACCCTTTTAACCGGTTCCCGACCGCCCACTGTACATAAACGTCGGCGCTTGCTGGGCTCTGTGCAGCGCCGACGTTTAAAAACGGTGGGTGGTCCCGCAGCGCTCAGGACCCCCAGGGTCCTGCAAGAGCTGCGGTACCAGTTCAGAGCGATAGCTCTGACATGTGGCATCATGGGGACCTGATTGGATCAGGTCCCCATGATGTTAACCTGTTCCTATCTTCTAGATGCCGCGATCCATAGCGATCGCGGCATTTAAAAGATAGTGACAGCCGGTGGTCGGCGATCGGGACCCCCCACATACCTTACCAGCGGCGGGGATCCCGGTGCTGTGACCTCTGACATCATCGAGACCTGATTGGCTCAGGTCTTGATGATGTCAGCGTCACACCAGCCAATCAGAGAGATCACCAGGGAAGTTTGTTTTAGCAACAAACTTTCCCAGGCAATCTGCCTGATAAATACATTGTTTCTCCTTCGATCTCAGTGAGAGAGCAGAGGAGAAACAGTGTGACAAGAGCTGTCAGCCTTGCCACTGTGAAAGTGAAAAAAAAAAATCAAAAAATAAAGTAAGGTTAGGGTTAGTCAGTCCTGTCAGATCAGTCAGTCCAGTCAGTCAGTCCTGTCAGATCAGTCAGTCCTGTCAGTCAGTCAGTCCTGTCAGATCAGTCAGTCCTGTCCGGTCAGTCAGTCCTGTCCGGTCAGTCAGTCCTGTCAGTCAGCCAGTCCTGTCAGATCAGTCAGTCCTGTCAGTCAGTCAGTCCTGACAGATCAGTCAGTCCTGTCAGTCAGTCAGTCCTGTCAGATCAGTCAGTCCTGTCAGTCAGTCAGTCCTGTCAGATCAGTCAGTCCTGTCAGTCAGTCAGTCCTGTCAGATCAGTCAGTCTGGTCAGTCAGTCAGTCCGGTCAGTCAGTCAGTCCTGTCAGATCAGTCAGTCCGGTCAGTCCAGTCCGGTCAGTCCAGTCCGGTCCCGTCCTTTCAGTCCGGTCCGTTCAGTCCGGTCCGTTCAGTCCAGTCAAAAAATATAAAAATAAAATGGCCCGTCAGACTTATACCGCAGAGGAGGTGTATTGCCCTGCTATGTTCTGACACTGATGACAGTGCAATCTCAGATGGAGATGTGGATTTTGAGGGCTTTAGTAGCGGCGACACTGAGAGCTCAGAAATGAGCAGTGATTCTGGTCCTCAAGCCCAAGGACCAGTACAGCAATAGGGGCAAATAGCGCTACTGGAGAAACGTCTCCAAATCAGGGAACACTGCCCAGTACAAGCGCTGTCCCTGCTACTAGTGAATTGGCGCACGCCAGTGTACAAGGGGCTTTGCCACATGATCTAGCATGGGAGGCTTCGGATTCGGCTGCTCCATTCAGCCCTGATTTCAACGCCACTCCTGGTATAAATGTGGAGGTGGAAGATTTTGGACCAATTCATTTTTTTAATTTGTTTTTTACAGACAGCTTGCTAGAGCATATTGTTGTGCAAACAAATGTATACGCATCTCAATTCATAAGCCAGAATCCCCGATGTTACTATGCTAGGGCAAATTTATGGACACCAACTAATGTCCCGGAAATAAAAAAATTTTTAGGACTTACATTTGCCATGGGGCTTGTTAAAAAACCGAGCATTCGATCCTACTGGTCCAACCACCCTGTTCAAGCCACCCCTATGTTTTCAGTCGTTCTGCCTAGGACCCGTTATGAAATGCTCATGCAGTTTTGGCATTTTAACGACAATAGTCAATGCCTGCCCAGAAATGCCCCAGAACATGACAGGTTATATAAAATTAGACCCATCATTGAAAATTTGTCAGAAAAATTCTTAAGGCTCTACACCCCAACACAAAATATTTCTATAGATGAGTCCCTTGTAAAATTCAAAGGAAGACTGCACCTCAAGTAATTTATCCCATCTAAAAGGGTAAGGTTTGGAATAAAGCTCTATAAAATGTGCGAAAGTTCAACCGGATACACATCCGCTTTTCGCATATATGAGGGGAAAGATAGCCAACTAAACCCATCAGGATGCCCTACTTATCTGGGGACATCTGGAAAAATTGTTTGGGAGCTGATAAGTCCATTTTTTTAAAAAGGCTACAATCTATATGTGGACAATTATTACACCAGTATACCCCTATTTAAAAGTCTGGTTGAACACAACATCGGGGCTTGTGGGACCATCCGTAAAAACCGTCAGGGGTTTCCACAACCATTGGTCAACCAAAAGTTTCAAAAGGGGCAGTCAGGGGCTGTACGCAACGGAGAGCTGCTTGCCCTGAAATATAGGGATAAGAGGGATATTTTTGTCCTCAGCTCGATCCACACAGATGCCACAAGGGCCACTGTAGAACTAGGATCCACCACTCCGAAGCAAAAACCTGTGTCAGTCATTGACTACAACAAACACATGGGGGGTGTGGACCTTGCAGACCAGGTTCTACAGCCATACCAGGTATCAAGAAAGTCCTATACCTGGTATAAAAAGTTGGTTATTTATTTGTTTCAGGTGGCCACATACAATTCTTTTGTGTTGAACAAAAAAGCAGGAAATTCAGATCCTTTTCTTGATTATCAAGAAAAGGTAATTGAAAATCTTGTCTTTCAAAGTGTTAGCCCCGCTCATCCATTAGATGTGAAAAGACTCACTGAGCGACATTTTATTGCACTTATTCCAGCAACGGAAACAAGAAGGAACCCCCAGAAAAGATGTCATGTATGTACTAAGAGAGGAATGAGGCGTGATACCCGCTACTATTGCCCACAATGCCCATCATTGCCAGCCTTATGCGTCACTGACTGCTTTAAAATCTTCCACACAGAACCACGTTTTTAAACTGTAAAAATGTATCCCAATTTGTCATTCAAACATTTGGTTCATTTAGTGAATGACACATTCGAGTAGAGCTCACTTAATTTCCAGGGGGGGGTTCTCCAGAATCTAAACCTTCCATTGCGTGCTTGTTTCTGGAAATCATCCATTGAGTTAAAATGGTCACTAAACCCATAGATGAATTCCCAGAGGGGTGTCATTTCCAAAATGGGGTCACTTCAGGGGGGATTCTTTAGTTCTGGTACTTAGCGCCTCTCAAAAGTGCCAGAACAGCAGAATCCCCCCTGAAGTGACCCCATTTGGGAAATGACACCTGTCTGGGAATTCATCTATAGGTTTAGTGACCATTTACCTATCTACTTATTTTCCCACCACTAGATTAATTTATACAGAGGAGTAGATTGTAAAATTCGGTCACTTGTTGGGGGTTTCCTCTGTTTAGGCACCTCAGGGGCTCTCCAAATGCAACAGGCGTCCTCTATCCTTTCCAGTCAAATTTCCATTCCAAAAGTCAAATGGCGCTCCTTACCTTCCGAGCCATGCCGTGCGCCCAAACAGTGGCTTTGCACCACATATGGGGTATCAGCGTGCTCAGGAGAAATTGCTCAACACATTTTGGGGTCCATTTTTTCTGGCTGCCCTTGTGAAAATTAAAAATTTGAGGCTAAAGTAGCAGTTTTGTGTTAAAAATGTGTTTTTTTATTTTCACACTTCAACATTATAAAATTTTGTGAAGCCCCTGTGGGTTCAAGGTGCTCAACACACATCTAGATAAGTTCCTTGAGGGGTCTAGTTTCCAAAATGGGGTCACTTGTTGGGGGTTTCCTCTGTTTAGGCACCTCAGGGGCTCTCCAAATGCAACATGGCGTCCGCTATCGATTCCAGCCAAATTTCCATTCCAAAAGTCAAATGGCGTTCCTTACCTTCCAAGCCATGCCGTGCGCCCAAACAGTGGTTTTGCCCCACATATGGGGTATCAGCGTGCTCAGGAGAAATTGCACAACACATTTTGGGGTCCATTTTTTCTGGCTGCCCTTGTGAAAATTAAAAATTTGAGGCTAAAGTAGCAGTTTTGTGTTAAAAATGTGTTTTTTTATTTTCACACTTCAACATTATAAAATTCTGTGAAGCCCCTGGGGTTCAAGGTGCTCACCACACATCTAGATAAGTTCCTTGAGGGGTCTAGTTTCCAAAACAGGGTCACTTGTTGGGGGTTTCCTCTGTTTAGGCACCTCAGGGGCTCTCCAAATTCAACATGGCGTCCGCTATCGATTCCAGTCAAATTTCCATTACAAAAGTCAAATGGCGCTCCTTACCTTCCAAGCCATGCCGTGCGCCCAAACAGTGGCTTTGCACCACATATGGGGTATCAGCGTGCTCAGGAGAAATTGCACAACACATTTTGGGGTCCATTTTTTCTGGCTGCCCTTGAGAAAATTAAAAATTTGAGGTTAAAGTAGCAGTTTTGTGAAAAAAAGTTAAATGTTCATTGTTTTCTTCCACATTCCAAAAATTCCTGTGAAGCACCTGAAGGGTTAATAAACTTCTTGAATGTGGTTTTGAGCACCTTGAAGGGTGCAGTTTTTAGAATGGTATCACTTTTGGGTATTTTCTGTCATAAAGGCCCCTCGAAGTCACTTCAAATAAGATGTGGTCCCTAAAAATATGTTTTTGTAAATTTTGTTGTAAAAATGAGAAATCGCTGGTCAACTTTTAACCCTTATAGCTTCCTAACAAAAAAAAATTTTGGTTCCAAAATTGTGCTGATGTGAAGTAGACATGTGGAAAATGTTATTTATTAACTATTTTGTGTGACATATCTCTCTGATTTAAGGGCATGAAAATTCAAAGTTTGAAAATTGCAAAATTTTCAAAATTTTCGCCAAATTTCCGATTTTTTCACAAATAAACGCAAGTGATATCAAAGAAATTTTACCACAATCATGAAGTACAATATGTCCCGAAAAAACATTCTCAGAATCAGGGGAATACGTTGGAGCGTTCCAGAGTAATTACTTCATAAATTGACAGTGGTCAGAATTGAAAAAATTGGCCTGGTCACGAAGGCAAAAACAGGCTCTGGTGCGAAGTGGTTAAAGAGAAATACAATGGCCTTGATTCATCAAGATTTGTATTGTTCACACAAGTCTTGATGAGGGGTTGTCTTGGAGTCAGAGGCTCCTAATTCATTAAAGGAAATCTGCCACCCCATTTGAGTGTTTTGAGCTACTAATATGGGCATACAAGTTGTATAAAGCTGAAACTAGTTATACCTGTATGCCTCCTGGATGATGCCTTGTTCAGTAAAAATCATCTTTTATCGCTTAATGTTAATTTGATCTTCCAGGCTATGGCTCATACACTGCCCGGAAGATAAGACTGCCTCCTCTCTTCCTTATACCAGATTTCTCCTCCCCTCTCTTCACAGTGTGCCTTTGGAGTCAGATGCGCGCCCGGAAATCCTGCGCCTTTGCATTATGCCTGCCGTAGCTCCTCTGCACTGTTCCTCCTTCTCTGGACACTGACTTCAATTTAATTTTGCGCAAGCGCTGCAGTGTCACTGTAACTTCCGGTCTCAGTGCTCTTCGGCGCACAGAAAACATGCACACCCAACTTCCTTCCTCCCGTCCTGCATAGAAAGCGTGTCATTTTTGATGCCCCAGTATAATAAAGTCGTGCCAGGCAACTCTCACAATAAAGAGAGCTCAAATGAGGTGACTGATTCCCTTTAAGAAGCCCAAGGCTTGTAATGATTCAGGTGCATCTTAAAAGCGGCTGGCACCTCATCACAAATCTTACTTCAGTCAGGAACTGGAATAAGATATGTGGCATAAGATATGCTACAATTCCTCATGAATTACAAAAGCAAGCCTTACCATGCTTCATCCCGCCGCACGTCCCACCCCAGCTTCATCTATTATGGTGGAGTGAGACAAAACTGGTGTAAAAAACGCCAAAAGTGGGGTTGCACAAAAATGTTGTTTATTAAATGTTTTATGAAATCTGGCATGAACATTTTGATGAATGAGGGTTTTTGACACTGGCTTCCATTACAGAATTCGGACTTGATTTTACCTGGCTGTTAATCCATTATTAATCCGGACTTATTCTGACTATGACGCGCCCCCTGGGCCATGTTCAGGGGATACCCGGAGCCGGATCTGGATAGGGGTAGTAGTCCTTGTGGCGGTGACCCGGTCCGTGCCCAGGGTGTCAAACTAAGTGGCAGTCTATGGCAGTAGATGTTAACTTGATCGACTACGCCACCCGTTGAGTGCGGCTTTGAAGCCGCCGCTGCAGAACAGTCCACTGAGACCAGGTGTATAAGGATGTGCAGCGTGGTGGTATAACCCCCAACGGGAGGGGTATGGCCTCAGGGCAGCAGGAGAAGATGAGGGGGGTTGTGACGGTGCAGTAAGAAGAGTCAGAGTCAGGAGATGCAGTTTCAGGGGTTTTACTCACAAGTGTTCTCTCAGTCACTCTGGCCTTGAGTGACCACCCGAGCCGTGCTGCGTCCACCAGGTCCTGGACTCGGCTAACCCCCAGGCAGTTCTGGAGCGTGGTCCTGAGCTACCTTCTCCCTCTCTGTCTCTGGCCATTCCCACCAGGGATCCACCTTTGGCCGGCTCCCTCGGGTCTCTTAGTGGTCAAACCTCCTCTGGGTTCCCTGACCCTATGCTTGGTGTGCCTTTCTGGTGGATTTGGTGAGGGTCGTGGCAAATCTTGACCACGACCTCCGGTTCCTGGCTGAGGATAAGTGGCCTCCACCAGTTCGGGTTCCGGTACCCGTGTCCGCCAACCCTTCACCCTTTTTGGTCTGATTCTGGGTTCTTAGGGTTCCCTCTGGTCTTCCACTCTGGGCCTTTCTTTCTCCTCTCTCCTCTGCAGGCTTGGCTCTGGAGCTGGGCCCAGCCGGAGCCACAGCTCCCTGTCAGCCCTCCTGGCTGAGCTCCTCTGCTCTGCTCCTCCTCAGGCTGAACTCGACCCTCTTCTAAGATGGTGCCCACCTTATATACTCCCTCTATGTGTGAGCCCAGGTGACTAGCACCCAATGAGCTCCTAGCTTTACCCAGAGTACTCCCCCTATCTGCCCCTACACTACTGGGATGTTCCACCCCCCTCCCACTCCAGCCAGGGACAGACGCTGTCGTACCTGCACATTTACTTGGTGGGAGTACCGTAGTTCTGTCCCCCGGAAATGGGATGTATGTAGTGCATGCAGCCTACTGAGCTCAGTCCCACACTCCATCCTTACCCGGGAGTGGAATACCACACCTCTGGGTCGAGGTGCAATACCCCTGTAGCAGCCGAGTCCTCAGGGTGCTACATTCCCCCCTGGTAAATCACAGCACGTCCTCGGGCTGTAAAAGAATAAAATATCCAAAAACATACAATTTTTTTTCAAAACATACAAGAACATATCAAACATTAAACATTATCAGATTTAAACAAGATAAACTTTTTCTTTCATATAAAACTCTTTCATAATAATGTTCTTTGAGTTACTGGCCACTGTGCGCTTGTGACCAGGTAAAAGTGCAACAGTCAGTTTAAGAAAAAACAGTTTTCCTATAAAACCAATAGGGGGCGCCTTAGAAAGCGCAACTATATACAAGGGGAGGTGGCCGCTCTCAATCCTCGGCCAGTGGGGATAAGGGATGGCTGCTCACAGTCCTCAGCCTGGTAAGGGATAGGGACACACGGGTAACAGTTCGCTGGTCCCAACGGGGACTATATTTTAACTAGCAGCAGTACTTATAACAGTTCTCATACCCCGACGGGTAACTATATACAGTTCTTTTTTACCGTACTCTAATAACGGCGTCCTCCTGATGCTTCCTCCCTGTATTCTTCAGACCCGTCCGGGTCCTCTTGCTCCTCCTGACACCTCAGCTCTTCCTCTGTCAACCGGTGTACATGAAGGGCATAGGGTCCTTTGGCACATTGGTGCCGGGTAAAGGTGACCTCGTCACCCAGGTATAGGTCACGACCTCTGTGTCCCTCCGGCAGGTGGGACTCGACATCTCTGCGGGTCACGAAGACGTCGCCTGGCGTGTGGTGATCCCGGATGAAGCCCCAACTGTGCTGCAGTTGGAATTTGATTACAGTCCCGGTGGCACGGGGACCGTGAGCTGCACGGGGGTTCCGTCGGGTCCGGCTCTTCTGCTCTGCACTCTTCACTTGCAGCCGCTCCTCGCGGACCCGCCTCTCTCGCCGTTCCCGGTCGAAAACCTCTAACTGCTGCCGGCAGCACTCTGCACGCTCCGCTGCAGCCGCCCGGGTCTCTTGAGTGAACCCGATGAGGTCTCCTCCAGTGGGGTCCCACGCAAACTGCGCTTCCTCCAGCGAGAGTGGGGTGATCTTGGCGGGCGCCGGAGCCGGGATCAGGGGCTCATCCAGGGGCTTTTCCTTCCGGAGTCGGGGATGGTAGTACTCCGGTGGCCACTCAAAAGGCTGCCCATCCGGGCAAATATGCTGGGTTACCAAGTCTTCACCCAGGTGCGGCACTGTGGAGGTTGAGGGCGTGGTGGTGGCAGCGGCACCCGGGATCACTAGGCCTTGTGACCAGGCTTGGGGTACCCTGAAGGTAAAGGGCACCGTGAAGACGGCGGCGCCCGGGGGTACTTGACTTTGCGACCAGGCCGGTGGCTCAGTAGAGGGCGCTGTTGGTACTGCGGCGCCCGGGGGCACTCGGCCCTGCGACCAGGCCGGTGGCGTCTCCTGCTTGGCCGCGCTCAGGGTTGAGGCGCGTGACGTCACAAGGGGCGTGGTCGCGGCTCCTGCTTGGGGCCTAGTCTGGAGCGGTAGCGGTGCGGCAACGGGCACGATCGGTGGGATTTCGGGCTCTGCGACGGGGAGCGGGGGTAGGCTTACGGTGGCTGGGCTTGGGGTAGTGACGTCCCCTTTACTTGCCTCCGTCTCTTCAGCTCCCTCTGCGGCGTCATCTCCGGCCTCCGTCCCTTCTGCATCCTCTTCAGGGGCAGGCGTGCTCCTCGTTGCGGGTGGTGTGCTCCGCTGGCGGGTTCCAGCCTGCTGGGCCATCTCCCTGCTCCATTCCGTCAGCGTTTCTCGCTGCACCTGGGCCATCCTCCGTGCGAGGCCCTCCAGCGCGGTCTGTGCACACTCCCGGTCTCGGGGGAGCTGTGCCAGGATCTCCACCAGGTCTTGTGGAGTGGTAGCTTGCATCAGGCTCCTGACCACAGGGTCGGTGCTGCCTGCCTCTCCCTCCATCTCCGGGTACGGCTCCTCCAGACTCCTCCAGGCTGCACCCATCTTCTCTGTTTTGTTCTGTATCCGCCCCCATTGAGGGCGGTCCTGGGGCAACTTGGTGATTGTCAGTTCCAGGGGCAGACCCCCCATGCTGATGGACATCTCAATCATTGCAGTCTCTGCTGGTGGGGGCGGTCTTCGTTTTTGGCGCCATTCTTGGTCCTGGCCCACGATGGGAGGTGGCCTCTTGCAACCCTCTGGCATGCCCATAATGGCGTCCGCTCTGCCAGGGCGGGAAATCTTCCCAGATGGCGGGAATCGTCTCCCAGTGGCGGGAAACTCTGTGGATGGCGGGAAAAAGCTGCAGATGGCGGGCAAACGGCGGGAAACGATCCGAGATGGCGTCCGATGGCGGGGACCCTCCGGAATTGGCGGGAGACTCCTTTTTACTGTAAATGTGAACTTTTCTTCAGGCACGCAGTACCCGTCGGTTGCGGGCACGTAATCCTGCCGACTACGCCAAAGTTGACGCGCCCCCTGGGCCATGTTCAGGGGAAACCCGGAGACGGATCTGGGTAGGGGTAGTAGTCCTTGTGGCGGTGACCCGGTCCGTGCCCAGGGTGTCAAACTAAGTGGCAGTCTATGGCAGTAGATGTTAACTTGATCGACTACGCCACCCGTTGAGTGCGGCTTTGAAGCCGCCGCTGCAGAACAGTCCACTGAGGCCAGGTGTATAAGGATGTGCAGCGTGGTGGTATAACCCCCAACGGGAGGGGTATGGCCTCAGGGCAGCAGGAGAAGATGAGGGGGGTTGTGACGGTGCAGTAAGAAGAGTCAGAGTCAGGAGATGCAGTTTCAGGGGGTTTACTCACAAGTGTTCTCTCAGTCACTCTGGCCTTGAGTGACCACCCGAGCCGTGCTGCGTCCACCAGGTCCTGGACTCGGCTAACCCCCAGGCAGTTCTGGAGCGTGGTCCTGAGCTCCCTTCTCCCTCTCTGTCTCTGGCCATTCCCACCAGGGATCCACCTTTGGCCGGCTCCCTCGGGTCTCTTAGTGGTCAAACCTCCTCTGGGTTCCCTGACCCTATGCTTGGTGTGCCTTTCTGGTGGATTTGGTGAGGGTCGTGGCAAATCTTGACCACGACCTCCGGTTCCTGGCTGAGGATAAGTGGCCTCCACCAGTTCGGGTTCCGGTACCCGTGTCCGCCAACCCTTCACCCTTTTTGGTCTGATTCTGGGTTCTTAGGGTTCCCTCTGGTCTTCCACTCTGGGCCTTTCTTTCTCCTCTCTCCTTTGCAGTCTTGGCTCTGGAGCTGGGCCCAGCCGGAGCCACAGCTCCCTGTCAGCCCTCCTGGCTGAGCTCCTCTGCTCTGCTCCTCCTCAGGCTGAACTCGACCCTCTTCTAAGATGGTGCCCACCTTATATACTCCCTCTATGTGTGAGCCCAGGTGACTAGCACCCAATGAGCTCCTAGCTTTACCCAGAGTACTCCCCCTATCTGCCCCTACACTACTGGGATGTTCCACCCCCCTCCCACTCCAGCCAGGGACAGACGCTGTCGTACCTGCACATTTACTTGGTGGGAGTACCGTAGTTCTGTCCCCCGGAAATGGGATGTATGTAGTGCATGCAGCCTACTGAGCTCAGTCCCACACTCCATCCTTACCCGGGAGTGGAATACCACACCTCTGGGTCGAGGTGCAATACCCCTGTAGCAGCCGAGTCCTCAGGGTGCTACAACTACATCACTAACCCAGCTCATTAGCAGCTGCTCAGCCATTGATTTCTGACTTTCCTAGGAATGGTGACCTAGATATCAGGCTTGTAAAGTCCAAACCTCCTTTTTAGAGGTGAAGAATAAAGATATCTGAGGCTGTGCATCTCAGGTTAGCCTGTGTCAAACTTATAACCATCTTCTGAAATTGAGTTGTTCCTATAAAGCTTATTCCAGTACTATCATTTCTGATATGGTTATGGCCGTTATGCTTCTTACTACACAATGATGTATTCCTGTCAGAAATGTATGTGGCCTGTATACTTTACTTGCTGTCATCAGGTCAGGAACCACCATTTAATTGTGCTCCTATACGTGAATCTATAAAAAGTGATGCTACTGCTGGTAGACAGCTATTTATTTTTTTAAATGGGTTATCACATAAATCCTTTTCATACCCGTGGTCCAAATATATGAGTAATAAGTACACATGGGGCAGAAAACCTGCATATTTTACCTGTGGATATGCTTAAGTAAAAGCAGTGAAATACAGTAGCAGTCATATGGAAAAGATGCATTTTTTTCTGTAGATTCATTGTGGATTTGTGCCAATATCCAAAGGCTTTAATAAATATTCACAGTTGCTTCAATACATTTTGAATAAATCAATAGTAAAAAGAAAATGTAATAAATGTTTTAATATATGTTACAAGGGAAATGTGCCTCTTTCACATGTGGAAAAGATACAGATTTTGCTGCAGGTTCATTGAGGATTTGTGCAGAAATCTGGAGGCTTTGATAAATATTAACACTTGTTTCAATAAACTTTGAATAAATCAATAGTGAAAGAAAATCTAATAAACTTTATACGCTATGTGTTTTATTTATTTGTTATATTTATATGTAATATATAAGGTAGATATGCCTCTTTCTCCACTTATGAGCTACTTCTTTTCCTCCCTCCACCTCCACTTATGAGCTATTTCTTTCCACTCTGAAACAATTGTAGAAATTGTCTTGGCCAAAACAAATGTATCAGATTAAAACTTCCTATTGACGTCTATGGAGGGGTAAGGGATGAGAGAAGTAGAATTTAAAACAGAGTGAGAAACAGAGACACAGAAAGATGATGCTGCTAGTAAATTTTTATCTCACCCAAGAGCTGGATTCAAAGCCATACTGTCCAGTACTGAAGTATAAGATCCTAAATAGTTATGAGCGAGCGAGCATGCTCGCCACTGCTCGGTACTCATCCGAGCATCATACTGCTCGACATGCTCGGCGAGTATTTCCGGGTTGCTCAGGCAGGAGCTCGGGTCCCCGCCCTGCATGTTTGACGCTCTTTAGAAAGCCAATGAACATGCAGGGATTGCTTGCCACGCACTGTAATGCCGTAGCCATGTTGGTTGTGGCATTATAGTGTTTGGCTAGCCACATAGCGTCATCGGGTCTATATAAGACCAGGTGACGCTAGGCTCGTCACAGTCTATCCCAGAATCAGGCAGAGTAGGGAGAGGTGCTGCTGTGTGAGGGACAGAATTGGCGGTGTAATAGTTAGATATAGGTAGTGGTACTCCAGGAGTATACAGTGTCGGACTGGGGTGTCTGGGGCCCACAGGAGGAATTGAGCCTTAGGGCCCACCCTACAGCTATATGCAAATACCTGTTAGCCGTTATCCCTGTTATAGTGGAGCGTCGACTGTAAATCACAGGCAGCTTCTGCACATCTACTGTGCACACTATAACTGGGATGTACAATTACGGTAGTTTGCATTAAAGGGGTTCTTTGCTTAAAACAAGTTATCACCGATACATGGGCTCCACAGTATAGGTGATCACTTATTGATCGTTTTGGTCCAAACATTGGAAAACGCACCAATCGGAAGAATGGGGGAGTTTTATCCCTGTCAGGACACTTATCCCCATTTTAAAATCCAGCGGCAGGTGGGACGTCTGACCGCAGACTCATTTAGTCTCTTTGAGGCTTCCAGAAAAAAACAAGAACAGCCACTAAGGGTTATGAATAGATCAGTGGTCAAGTCGCACATGAGCTCCAGTTTAATGAGGATAAAACACCCACATTCTACCAATCGGTACAGGTCCCAGCATTCAGACCCCCACTAATCACTAATTTATCACTTATCCTGTGGAGAGGTGAATACTTGTTTTCCCTGGAGAACCCCTGTAAGTGCATCTTGTTCCAAGTGTTTAATCACTAATGGAAATCTTCTCCTAATTAATATCAGAGAGAACAAATGACCGCCATACACAACACAATCCACTACACCAACCCAACACCAATAATATCACATACCGATACTTACCTACACGCAACCTCCAATCCTCACAAGATCTCCTTCTCTACTCCCCTCTTATCTCCTCTTCCCACAATCGTATACAAGATTTCTCCCGTGCATCCCCCCTACTCTGGAACTCTCTACCCCAACACATCAGACTCTCGCCTACTGTGGAAACCTTAAAAAGGAACCTGAAGACCCACCACGCCGACAAGCCTACAATCTGCAGTAATCCTCGCTCCACCATACCGCTGCACAACCAGCTCTACCCTCACCTACTGTATCCTCACCCATCCCCTGTAGATTGTGAGCCCTCGGGGGCAGGGTCCTCTCTCCATCTGTACTAGTCACTGCCTTGTATTGTTAAAAATTTACTGTAATTGTATGTGCTATGTATATCCCTTTCACATGTAAAGTGCCATGTAATAAATGGCGCTATAATAATAAATAATAATAATAATACAAGAGAGAAATACTGCCACACCATGACCAGACCACATATTACCACCACATAGTGACTGAATAATACCATATACAAGGGGGAAATACCACCACAACATGACCAGACCACATATTACCACCACATAGTGACCGAATAATACCACATACAAGGGAGAAATACCACCACACCATGACCAGACCACATAATACCACCACAGTGACCGAATAATACCACATACAAGGGAGAATTTCCACCACACCGTGACCAGACCAGATGTGCACAGCATATAGCATCCAAATAATTCCCCATTATTGCTCTCCCACTTTCTCCATCATTGCTCTCCCCCTCCTTCTCCACCATTGTCAAATCTGCCCCACTTCCTCTGTCATTTTCATATCTCCTCCATTACTGCCATATCTCCCCATACCTCCTCCATCATAATTGCCATATCTCCCCCACCTCCTCTATCATTGTCATATCTCCCCCCACCTCCTCCATCATCATTTCCATATCTACCCCCACCTCCTCTATCATCATTTCCATATTTCTCCCCACCTCCATCATCATTTCCATATCTCTCCCCACCTCCTCCATCATTGCCATATCTCCCCCACCTCCTCCATCATCATTGCCATATCTCCCCCACCTCCTCCATCATCATTGCCATGCCATATCTTCCCCCACCTCCCTCATCACCATTGCCATGCCATATCTCCCCCACCTCCTCCATTATCGCCATCCCATATCTCCCCCCACCTCCTCCATCACCTTTGCCTTTGCCATATCTCCCCCCACCTCCTCCATCTCCATTCCTCTCCCTCATTTCCCCCACCTCCTCCATCACTATTGCCATGCCATATCTCCCCCCCACCTCCACCATTGCCATGCCATGTCTCCCCCCACCTCCTGCATCACTATTGCTATGCCATATCTTCCCCACCTCCTTTATCACTATTGCCATGCCATAACTCCCCCCACCTCCACCATTGCCATGCTATATCTCCCCCCACCTCCACCATTGCCATGCCATACCTCCCCCACCTCCTCCATCACCATTGCTCTCCCTCATCACCCCCACCTCCATCACTATTGCTCTCCCTCATCACCCCCACCTCCTCCATCACCATTGCTCTCCCTCATCTCCCCCACCCACTTCATCACCATTGCTCTCCCTCATCTCCCCCACCTCCTCCATCACCATTGCTCTCCCTCATCTCCCCCAACTCCTACATCATCATTGCTCTCCCTTATCTCCACCCACCTCCTCCATCACCATTTCTCTCCCTCATCTCCCTCCACCTCCTCCATCACCATTGCTCTCCCTCATTTCCCCCCATGCCCTCCATCACCATTGCTCTGTCTCATCTCCCCCACCTCCTCCATCACCATTGCTCCCATTGCTCTCCCTCATCTCCCCCCATCTCCTCCATCACCATTGCTCTCCCTCATCTCCCCCCACCTCCTCCTTTACCATTGCTCTCCCTCATCTCCCCCCACCTCCTCCATCACCATTGCTCTCCCTCATCTCCCCCACCTCCTCCATCACCATTGCTCTCTGTCATCACCCCCACCTCCTGCATCACCATTTCTCTCCCTCATCTCCCCCCACCTCCTCCATCACAATTGCTCTCCCTCATCTCCCTCCACCTCCTCCATCACCATTGCTCTCCCTCATCTCCCCCCACCTCCTCCATCAGCATTTTATAAGTTAAAAAATAAAAAACAACAACACTTAACCTCTCTGCTCGTTCCCCCGCAGCATCATCCTCTGCTTCCTGCCCGGCATCTTTCTTCCTGAAACAGGCGCGCGCTGCATGATGACGTCATCAAGCAGCACGAGCCTGTGTCAGAGAGGGTGCGCCGGGCAGGAAGCAGAGGACGGATCCCTCCGCTCTGCTGCCATTTTCCTGTCAGACACTATGAGATTGCCCTCATCAAGTGCACTGCAAGGGCCCCCCCTCCACCTTCGGGCCTCGGTGCAGGTGCACAGGCGGCCATGTTAACCAGCGGCCCCCCCGTGCGTCCTGCTCGGGGGCCAGCCGAGGACCCGGGCCCACCGGAGAATTGTGTGTCCGATGCCCCAGTCTGACCCTGAGAAATATATATATATATATATATATATCCATCTGAACTAACAGTCCTTCTGAGGACTTATCCATCTGCATATATTCAGTGGTGATAGCAGGAGTTAGGCAGGCAGGGTTTGTGGCAGTGTATACAGCACAAGAGGGTCCATTGCACATTCTGTCTGCTCCTGCTGTTTCAGATATCAGTAGACACAGCCCAGATTTCAGGGGCCAGGGCTATTTTTTTTTTTAATCTTAATCATGATTATTTTATAAAAAAAGTAATAGTGTCCAACATTTTACTGCTCCATTTGCTTGTTAGCACTGCAGAGTACAGCCAAATCTTTTCCATCATCAGACATGATCTGATATTAGAGCGATAAAAATCCTGAAATTTGTAGTGAACTTGGAAAATATTATCCTTCATTTACAGTTTGGCAGCAGTGTGTCAATGAAGCTATTCACTAGTGGTCACTGTGAATAATAGGAAACTACAAGCCCGCTATTTAAAACCGTGGGCGTCCGTCACACATATCACATATAACTGCAGTACAAATTCAGCCATTTGTAGCGACAGTGGAAAATATTGTCTACCATTTACAGTTTGTAGTAGTGTGTCAGTGAAGCTATTCACACATGGTCACTGTGAATAATAGGAAACTACAAGCCCGCTATTTAAAACCGTGGGCGTCCGTCAAATCCAGCCATTTGTAGCGACAGTGGAAAATTGTTATGATCTGCTACAAGCACTAAGGAAAGACAGGAGATCTGTCCCTACAATAGAACTAAACTGGATCCCTACGATGTAATGGGGAACCTCATCCTGCGATCAGACCCGCTAAAGTCCTCAGCTAGTCTGTACGAAGACCTATAGATGCAAGGGAGGGATCCCTACAAGATCTAGGGACTGGGATAAAGTTGGACACCTCCTAGCAGAAATTGTAGCAGTAAAAGACAAACACACAACATAGAACATAGAGGTCAGAAGACCTAGCAAAACTAACAGAGAAAGGTAACAGAGCACCAAGCTAGCTCAAGAGTAGTAATACAATGAAGTCGAGCAAGGCCAGGAGGGCGGAGCCGGATTAAATAGGCAAAAAAGGTCATGTGACCAGCAAACTAGAAAAAAAACAACAGGAGAGTTCTAACAGTACCCCCTCTTCTAAGAGGATCCTCCGGATCCCCTAGGCCTGGGCTTATCAGGAAACCTCCTGTGAAACGCTCTGACAAGTCTGGAAGCAGAAACATCATCCGCCCTCACCCATGAGTTATCCTCGGGTCCGAAACCCTTCCAAGGGACGAGATACTGCAAACTCCCTCTATACCGTCTAGAATTTAGGATGCGGGAAATTTCATATTCCCCGTCCTTCACCACCGAAGGAACAGTGGCAGAGGCGTCACCAACCGACACATCAGCTCTTTTCAACAGCGGAAACATGAAACACCAGATTAATCTTCCAGGAGGTAGGAACCTCCAACCTAACAGCAGATTGGTTAACTATCTGAAGCACCTTAAAGGGCCCTATAAACTTGGACCCAATTTTTTAGAAGGAATCCTCAATCGCAGATTCTTAGAGGACAACCAAACCATGTCACCAATAGCAAACGAAACCTCTTGCCGTTTCCTATCAAAGTACCTCTTAGATTTTTTGTTAGCCTCCTGAAGATTATCACGCACATCCGTCCAAACTCTCTCCAAATCACCGGAAAAACTCTCCTCCTCAGGCACAGCCGATACCAATTTGGAGAATGACCCGAAAGACGGATGTCTCCCAGAACTACAAAAAAAAGGCGAACACCCAGCAGAAGAGGATGTATGGTTGTTAAGAGCAAATTCAGCAAGTGGCAGAAACTCAGACCACCCCTCTTGATTGTCTGCCACAAAGCAATGCAAGAACTGCTCAACATCCTGGTTCTTTCTTTCTGTCTGGCCATTAGACTCAGGATGATATCCGGATGAAAACGACAAATGAACTACCAACCTGTCACAAAAGGCACGCCAAAAACGAGCCACGAACTGAGGTCCCCTATCAGAAACAATGTCAGTAGGAACACCATGTAGTCTGACAATTTCCTTGACAAAGGCCTTAGCGAGTGTCTTAGCGCAAGGCAGTTTGATGAAGGGAACCAAGTGACACATCTTGCTAAAACGGTCCACGACCACCCAGATGACCGTGAAACCTTCAGAGGGGGGAAGGTCAGTAATAAAGTCCATAGCCAGATGTGTCCAAGGTGCACTAGGAACCTCCAGAGGGCAAAGCAACCCCACAGCAGGAGCATGCGAAGACTTAGATCTAGCACACACAGTACATTGACGCACCCACTTAATGACTTCCTTCTGCCATCCAGGCCACCAAAAACTGCGACCCACAAGTCTCTTGGTCTCAGAAATTCCTGGATGACCTGCCAACCGAGACTCATGACACTCAACAAACAAATCTCTCCTAAAAGTCCTAGGCACAAACAACCTCCCATGGGGAGTGTTAGGTGGGGCATTCTCCTGAGCTTTAAGAATCTCATCCTCCAAAACGGAGTCCAAAGCAGCAATCACAACACCTTCTTGTAAAATGCTCTCCTCCTCCTCCACAGCACCAACCATGGGAGAAAAGCTGCGAGACAAAGCATCCGCTTTAACATTCTTGGTACCCGGGATGTAAGTAACGGAAAAATTAAACCGCGAGAAAAAAAGTGCCCACCTAGCCTGACGGGCATTCAAGCGCTTGGCCGCATCAAGATAGATCAGATTTTTATGATCAGTGAAAACCTGAATGGGAAATTCAGCACCTTCCAAGAGATGACGCCAGTGTTCGAATGCGAGTTTAATAGCCAGCAATTCCCGATTACCAATATCGTAATTAAGTTCAGTCTCAGAAAATTTTTTTGAAAAAAAGGCACAGGGATGTACTCCATCCTTGCTTTCCTGAGACAACACCGCACCGACCCCCACAGAAGAAGCATCAACCTCAACCAAAAACGGCTTAGTCACATCAGGCTGCATAAGGATGGGAGCAGAGGTGAACCTCTCCTTTAGAAACACAAAAGCTTCAATGGCCTCAGAAGTCCACTGAACCGCATTAGCACTTTTCCTGGTGAGATCGGTCAGCAGTTTGACAATAATAGAAACATTTTTTATGAATTTTCTGTAATAATTGGCGAAACCCATAAACCTCTGTATCGATTTCAAACCAATAGGCCTAGGCCATTCCTGCACAGCTTGAACTTTAACCGGGTCCATCTCAAAACCTTCACTGGAGATAATGTAACCCAAAAAACTAATTCTCTGTACAGCGAACTCACTTTTCTCTAGCTTAGCAAAAAGCGAATTGTCCATTAATAACTGTAAAACCTCACGTACGCTCCGCCAATGAGACTCCAGATCAGGCGAATAAATCAGAATGTCATCCAAATACACAACCACATTTTTGCCGATCAAAGGTCTAAGGATGTCATTAATAAGATTCTGAAAAAATGCTGGAGCATTGGTAAGACCAAAAGGCATAACCAGATTCTCAAAATGACCCACAGGAGTGTTAAAAGCAGTCTTCCATTCATCACCCTCCTTCATGCGCAACAAATTGTACGCCCCCCGGAGATCAATTTTAGAGAACCACTTGGCCCCCACTAGCTGGTTAAACAAATCAGGAATTAATGGCAGTGGGTAAGGATTGCGTACAGTAATTTTATTAATCTCACGAAAGTCCAGACAAGGACGTAAACCGCCATCTTTTTTTTTTACAAAAAAAAATCCAACAGCCACAGGAGACTTGGAAGGCCTAATGTGACCGGCGGCCAAGCTTGTCTGTATGTATTCCTCCATAGCCTTTCTCTCAGGAATAGTAAGATTAAATAAACGACTTTTAGGAAGAGTCGCTCCAGGGACAAATTCAATGGTACAATCATAGTCTCTATGGGGAGGCAAAATTTGTGACTCCTCCTCAGAAAAAACTCTCCAAAAATCTTGAATAGGTACAGGTAATTCCCCTTTTTCCACCGCAGCAATACGTCCGTTACAACACTTGTTATAACATTTAGGGCTCCAGGACTTAATTTCATTGGTAGACCAATCCAGTACAGAATTGTGCAATTTTAACCAGGGCAACCCCAAAATTACTGGAGAAGGCAAATTATTTAATACTACCAAATCCAAATTCTCTTGATGAATACCATTAATAGTGAGGGGAAATTCACAGACCTTGTGAGTAACACTCTTCAAGGGAGAGCCATCAACAGAAACCACAGCAATAGGGGATGACAAAGGTTTAGGTTTTAATTTAAGTTTTTCCAAGAATCCCCCATCAATCACATTTAGAGTAGAACCACAATCCACAAGTACCCGAAATTCAATTAATTCTTCCTGAGCAGCGGTAGTAGCATATAGGAATACTCCCTTAAAATTTAAACAGGCTATACGTGCATGACTGACCTTTTTTTTTTCTTTGTTCATACGAAGCACACAGTTCTTAATGAAATGACCAGAATTTCCGCAATAGAAGCACAAACCTCCGGAAAGCCTGCGGTCTTTTTCCTGAGAGCGGGGTGCCATCGCCCCAATCTCCATCGGCTCTCCTTTGTCAGCACAGACCCGCTCAAGACTCGGAGCTGACATGGCGGAGGATTTACTCTCATTAACCCTTGCACGCAGTCTCCTGTCCACCCGTATAGCTAATTGCATTGCCTCCTGCAAGTTTCCAGGTGTGGGATAAGCAATCAGCAAATCCTTAACCCTTTCACCTTTTCAAACTTTTCAAAGCTGAATCATTCCACCCCACCTGGGCAGACCACCGACGGAAGTGAGAACAATATTTTTCCACATTATCTGATCCCTGCCTCAGATGTCTCAATTCAGACTCAGCAGATGAGACACGATCAGGATCATCGTACAACAAACCCAAAGCAGAAAAAAAACTATCCACTGATCTAAAGCACGGATCACTAGGTTGGAGAGAAAAGCCCATCCCTGAGGATCTTTGCGCAAAAGTGACATTATGAACCCTATGCGCTGTGATTCATCACCAGAGGATCTGGGTCTTAAACGAAAATACAATAAAGAAGCATTTTTAAAAGAAAAAAAATCTTGTTGTTCACCAAAAAATATATCAGGCAGACGTACCTTTGGCTCCACAAAATGTGCTCCAGAACAGCTACTCGTGTGTTGTTGGAGCTCGGCCACCTCCAGAGAGAGTCCCTGCAAGCGTTGAGCCAAATCTTGAACCGAGACCATGATGGAAACTGGAGGTCTTTCCTTAGAGAAATTTTTTTTTTAGGCTGGACTTACTGTTATGATCTGCTACAAGCACTAAGGAAAGACAGGAGATCTGTCCCTACAATAGAACTAAACTGGATCCCTGCGATGTAACGGGGAACCTGATCCTGCGATCAGACCCGCTAAAGTCCTCAGCTAGTCTGTACGAAGACCTATAGATGCAAGGGAGGGATCCCTACAAGATCTAGGGACTGGGATAAAGTTGGACACCTCCTAGCAGAAATTGTAGCAGTAAAAGACAAACACACAACGAACATAGAGGTCAGAAGACCTAGCAAAACTAACAGAGAAAGGTAACAGAGCACCAAGCTAGCTCAAGAGTAGTAATACAATGAAGTCCAGCAAGGCCAGGAGGGCGGAGCCGGATTAAATAGGCAAAAAAGGTCATGTGACCAGCAAACTAGAAAAAAAACAACAGGAGAGTTCTAACAAAGATATTGTCTACCATTTACAGTTTGTAGCAGTGTGTCATTGAAGCTATTCACACATAGTCACTGTGAATAATAGGAAACTGTGGTACAAATCCAGCTATTTGTAGCAACTGTGGAAAATATTGTCCTCCTGTCAAGCGTATACTCCTTGATGCTATGGAGACCGATGACATGGGTCAGAGTGAAAACAAACACAGTATATCACGTCTCAATAAGTATATTGTAGCAATCAGAATTTAGTAATAAATGATAAGCAAATACAATCTCTAGAAACAGATCTGAAGTCTTGTACAAACCGATAAGTATTCAAGGTCCAGAAATGCAAAGTCCAAAGATCCGGAGCCCGGACTGGGCTCCTTGCGGAGAGCAAGCCACAATGGAGATAGATGCAGGGCAGATCTGAACGAGCCAAATCTTCAGACGAACAGTAGATAAGTAGCAGACGGGAAACCCCGATGATGCGAAGAGGTAAGTACAATACAAGTCCTCCAGGCTTGGCAACAGGTGAAGCACGAGATACCCAAGCAAAGGTATAGTGGACGGAGTCCCTTTATATATCCAGCAAACAAGAAGCAGGAAATGTCAGACAGGAAACAAGATGGCCCCAGTGAAGCTGTCAACTCCATCATCTTCTATAAGGGCGAGACCAGGCAGAGCAGGTATATGGTTCAGATCCTTACATTACTCCCCCCTTAAAAGATGTCCTCCGGACGACCTCAGAGCCGGTTGATTGGGGTATTTGCTGTAGAACTGTTCGATCAGGCGGGTAGCGTGAATATTCTCCTGAGGTTCCCAGGAATTCTCCTCCGATGGGTACCCTTGCCATTTTACCAAATATTGAAGCCGTCTCCTATGGATCCGAGAATCGATGATCCCCTCCACGACAAATTTTTCTTGTCCGTCAATAAGAACCGGATCAGGTGGAACAGGTGTACGTCCGGGAAAGGGATTTGGTACTACCGGTTTAAACAGGGAGGCATGAAAAGCAGGGTGTATTTTCAGACATCTCGGCAACTTGAGTCGGCAGGCTACATAACTTACTACGCTGCTGATTTTGTATGGCCCGACATACTTCTGCCCCAGTTTAGACGTTGGAACCCTTAGTTTTAATTTTTTTGTTGAAAACCAAACTATGTCTCCTACCTTGTATGTCGGTGCTGGCTTACGGAACCTGTCTGCCGCCCTCTTGTATCTCTATTGAGCTGTAGCCAGCGTTTGTTTCAAAACCTCCAAATTCTGTTGAAGAAGCATAATCCTGGTGGCTACTGTGGGTACGGACATGTCTATCGGGAATCAAGGGAGAATGCTGGGATGGTACCCCTTGTTAGCAAAGAATGGAGACTGTTTGGTGGGCGCACTCTGTAAATTATTATACATGAATTCGGCCATCGGGAGTAAGTTCACTGAATCATCCTGTAAGTGGCATACGTAACAACGCAGGTACTGCTCCAAGGTCTGATTCGTCCGTTCTGTTTGGCCGTTAGACTGCAGATGGAAAGCAGATGACAAATTTACCTTGATGTCCAGAGCAGCACACTACTACTAGACTACTACTAGAATACTGTTCTTTCCTTTTGATGTAGGCAACTCTACCATAAAATCCATTGAAATAGACCCCAAGGGATGAGATGGAATAGAAAGGCGTTGTAACAGTCGAGTAGTTGACGAGAGGGGAACTTTTGATCTTGCACATACCTCACATGATGAAACGTAATGCTGAGCGTCTTTCCGATAGGTCGGCCACGAAAAATAGCGAGACATGAATTCCTGAGTCTTCTGGACACCTCTATGGCCAGCAATCTTAGAGTCATGCATTAATTTTAGCACACTTAATCTAACCGTTTCCGGGATATACAGGCGCTGTCCCTGGAACCAAAGTCTATTTTTCAAGGTTATATTTACCTGTCAGAAATGGATCTGCAGTGTATGCCTCCTTAATATTTGTTAGTAGATCTTGATTGTGTAACACGCCTATAAAGTTACTTTCCGCGAGTATGGTTCTCAGAGGTGAAGCCGGAGGTACGTCAACTGAGTGAATTCTAAACAATGCATCGGCTTTCCCATTGTGAGAGCCCGGCCTATAGGAAATAATAAAATTAAACTGATGGAGAAAGAGATTCCACCAGGCCTGTCTGGGTTTTACACACCTTGCCGACCTCATGAATTCAAGATTACGGTGGTCTGTAAGTATGACAATCTGTAGGGACACTCCCTGTAGCAGGTGTCTCGATTCTTTGAATGCAGTTATAATGGCCAACAGCTCTTTGTTTCCAACGTCATAATTCCTTTCCGCAGGTGATAATTTCTGCAAAAGAAAAGCACAAGGATGTAAAAGCTCTTTCTCACCTGTTCTTTGCGAGAGTCTGGCCCTACAGCACAGTCTGAGGCATCCATTTCCAATATGAAGGCCCGATCCGGGTTCGGGTGTATGAGAATAGGAGCTGACGTAAATTTATTTCAACCTGGAAAATGCTGTCTGCGCTTGTGGCGACCAGACAAATGGCATGTTCTTCCGAGTCAGTTGAGTAATGGGTGCGACGATCTCCGAAAAAATTTTAATGAACCGTCTGTAAAAATTGGCGAATCCAATAAATCGTTGCACCTCCTTCACTGTCTTGGGAATTAGCCACTCCTGAATAGCTTGAATCTTGCTTGCATCCATGCTGAGAACATGGGGAGAGATAACATGCCCCAAAAATTGGATTTCCGTCTTGTGGAACTCGAATTTCTCCAACTTGATGTACAACTGATTTTGCCGTAAATGATCCAAGACTGTCCTCACATGCTGCTGATGATCCTCGATGATGCTGGAAAAAAATTAAAATGTCATCCAAATAAAACACAACAAAAATATCGAGTATGTTTCTGAAAATATTGTTCACCAAGTGTTGAAACGTAGCCGGTGCGTTACGAAGACCGAAAGGCATATCGAGATACTCAAAATGTCCGTAACGTGATCGGAAGGCTGTCTTCCATTTGTCACCAGGGCAAATCCGTACTAGATTATATGCTCCAAGGAGGTCTAACTTAGTGAAAATCTTAGCGTGTTGTACCCTCTCAAGTAATTCGAGAATTAGTGGAAGCGGATAAGAGTTTCTAATCGTAATTTTGTTGCGCTCTCGGTAATCAATACATGGTCGGAGTGAACCGTCCTTCTTCTTCACAAAGAAGATTGGGGCACCTGCTGGAGAGGAAGATGGTCGTATAAATCCTTTGGCTAAGTTCTCATCGATATACTCCTTGAGGGCTTTTAATTCTGGTCTGGCCAAAGGATAAATGTTACCGAACGGAATCGCGGCGCCAGGTAGCAGTTCCATGGGACAGTCGTACGGCCGATGTGGTGGCAGCTTGTCCGCATTCTTCTTGCTACATACATCTACGAAATTTTGGTATTCTACTGGTAGATTTAAGTCAACTGTGCGTGCTGACATGATTAAAGCTAGTTCTCTGGGTGGTATCTGTCTTCCTGGAAACTGTAATTCTTTTGTCTCCCAGTTGATAGTAGGGTTTTGCAGTTGTAGCTACGGTAACCCTAAGATTATGGGAAAGTGAGGATAAGAAATCAACAAAAGGACAGTCTTTCTGAATGGTCCGCCCCCATACGGACCTTCAATGATGTTGTTTCAAGATCAACCGGCCCGAATGCTAACGGGGACCCATCCACGGTCTCCATTAATACCGGTGAGATTCTCTTCTGTGAACATATACCGTATTTTTTAGCGAATGTAATGTCCATGAAATTACCGCTGGCTCCAGAGTCAACCATAGTGGAACTAGTAACCCAGCAGGATTGAATCCATATCTTGATGGGGATATAACAATGTGAATCCTTCTTTGACCCATCCGAGGCCGAAGTAGTGGAACTTACTGAAAAAACGGCTGCATTCACAGTCGAGGATGCTTCTGAAGTACAGTCAGAGAAGTTGTGATTCGTGTCGGTTACTTTATTCCTGGGAGAAATTGGGTGAGAAATTACTGAAGATACATCTGAAAAGTCGCATTCGATTACCGCAGCTGTAGTCCTGTGATTCTTACTGGGACAATTTGAAATATAGTGACCCAATTTTCCGCAGTAGAAACATAGATTTTCTCTGAAACGATGTTCCTTGCGTGCGTCTGGGGGAGTTCTCCGAATTGCATCAACCTGCATAGGTTCCAACTCTGTCTGGAGAAAGGACTTATTTTGAACTTCCCTGGAGGGAGAAGGAAGGAATAACAAGTTGTTACGGTTAGAATCTGCCCATCTCTCTTGTCGACTTTCTGCGAGACGGATATCTATCTGGATACAATGATTTATGAAGTCACCCAGGGCAACAGGTGATTCTCCTCGAGCCAGTTCGTCCTTAATTGCAGTGGATAAACACCTCCTAAACACTGTTTACCTTGCCGAGTCGCACCATGTAGTGTCCATCACCCACCTCCGAAATTCCATTGCGTATTCCACGACAGGACTTTTTCCCTGCTGGAGTGCCAGTAATGCAGTTTCTGCCGTGACATTTCGATTGGGATCATCGAACATCTGACCCATTGCAACAATAAAGTCTTTTAGAGAATTTAAACATGCATCATTGGTTTCAATCAAGGGGTTTGCCAAGGCAAGAGCCTTGTTGGTTAACAGCATTATCATAGTTAATACCTTGTCTCGTTCTGTTAAAAACTGAGCTGCATGCGCTGTAAAATACAGCTGACACTGATTTAGGAACCCTTGAAATTTTTCTCGTTCACCACCAAACTTAAATGGTGGGAGCTTAGGGAAAGCCAGAACCGGAGCTGGAACCGACACTGGAACCGGGACCGGGGCTACAGTCTCTAGGTTTGAGAGGCGAGTAGCTAACGCCTGAATGAATGTATTGGCCACATTAGCATTATGGTTAAGTTGCGACTCTAATGTCACCACTTTTGTTTTAGTAGCCTGAAGCTCCCCATGAAGTCCTGTGACGTATGTGTGACACGCCTCCTGGGCCGTGGGGTACCCGGTGCCGGGCCGGTAGATGCTGGGGGGATGTCACAGTGGCGGTGACCTGGTCCGTGACCCAGGGCGGTCAATAAAAGGAGTGGGATATAGGGGATTTATAGAGTTTTTATAGAGTTCGTGACGCCACCTGTGGAATGCGGCTAAAGGGTGCCGCCGCTGCGGAGCAGTCCTCTGAAGCTGATGTTACTGCAGCAGGGATGGTGTGGCTCTCCACAGGAAGAGCTAGCTCCAGGGCAGTGTAGATGTTGTTGCAGGTTGTGCTGGGCGTTGTAGTGCAGGGGTTGATGGCGCAGCAAGAAACACAGAGACAAGGAAGTGCAGTCCCAGGGTGTTTGCTCACAGTTGTTGCAGTCCAGATTACAGGGATCCATGTAACTTCCCTCGTCATTCTGTGTTTACTCAGGGAGGGGTTCGGTCTACCCCCAGGTAACTCCGGAGTACTTAGCAGGACCCCCTTCTCTGTACTCTCTCTGGCCTTTTCCCTGCACCTCACACCTAGTGTCTCCAATCCGGTACCCGCGGGCCTTGGCGGGCGACGTCTGTTCCGTCCCCTGGGTCCTATGTGGCTACCTTCTCGGTGAGACTGGCGTGGACTTGTGGCTACAGGACATAAAGTTCTGCAGCCTTCGGTTTCTAGTTGGGCATAAAGTGATCCGCTAGTTGAGGGACCGGTTCCCCTTTAGATGGCCTGACCCCTCCAATGCCTGGCAGATGCGGGCGTACGGGTGGCCTTCTGCATGGCCCGTACCCCTAGGGTCCTTTCTTGGTTCCTGGAGCCTTTCTCCTGCTCCCTCTCCTCTCTTCTCTCCTTCTCTTTAGACTTGGGCCTCACTGTTTAGGCCTGCTTCTGGAGCAGAGCTCCTGCAGAGCCTCTGCTCCTGTCACTTTCCTCCTCTGACTAAACTGTCTTTCTAAGATGGCTTCCCTACTTATATCTTCCTTATATGTGCTCCCCTTAACTACTTCCTCCTCCCACACCCACTATCTGGCTCCCCTTACCAGCTAGGTTCCACCTATTCCAGCCAGGAAAGGGGCTCAGCAAGTATGTGGGAGGCATCTTGCCCCTCCTGTTGGCCTGGAATGGTGTGTGTTGGATGCTGGTGTTAGGGTCCTGAGCTGTACTCCTTCCTTACCTGAGAGTGAGATGCCACATCTCTGGCCGAGATGCAACACCTATGTGGCGACCGAACCCTCATGGGCGCCACATGTGCATATAAACGCACCTCCACAGAATCTGACCCAGCGAACTCCATTCTTTTAAAGGCTTGTGTATCCTGTCAAGCGTATACTCCTTGATGCTATGAAGACCGATGGCATGGGTCAGAGTGAAAACAAACACAGTATATCACGTCTCAATAAGTATATTGTAGCAATCAGGATTTAGTAATAAATGATAAGCAAATACAGTCTCTAGAAACAGATCTGATGTCTTGTACAAACCAATATGTATTCAAGGTCCAGAAATGCAAAGTCCAAAGATCTGAAGACCAGACTGGGAGATGGAGATAATGGAGATAGATGCAGGGCAGATCTGAATGAGTCGAATCTTCAGACGAACGGTAGATAAGTAGCAGATGGGGAACCCCGATGATGAGAAGAGGCAAGTACAATACAAGTCCTCCAGGCTTGGCAACAGGTGAAGCACGATATACACAAGCAAAGGTATAGTGGACGGAGTCCCTTTATATATCCAGCAAACAGGAAGCAGGAAATGTCAGACAGGAAACAAGATGGCCCCAGTGAAGCTGTCAACTCCATCTTGGATAAGGGCAAGACCAGGCAGAACAGGTATATGGTTAAGATCCTTACACCTCCATTTAAAATGAGCAAGGCACTTGACAAGGGATGGGGAAGTGGACGTGATGCTGATGATGCATGCAGAGGCCAAGGCCGTGGGCAAGCTGAAATTGTGCCACAACAAACACCCACATCTTGTAGCCCGACCTTCCTGTCCCAATTGCTAGGGGACCGCAGAACACCACTATTGAACACAGAGCACTGTCAAAAGGTTGTTGGTTGGATATCAGAAAATGCTTCCAGTCACTTTGCCACCACCAGCACCTCCCTGTCTTCCACACGATTAAGTCTCAGTAGCCGTGAGCCTGGACCCCATATTCCTCACCGTGATCCTCCTTTCTCCCACCATGCTGAGTGCCCAGAGACAACTGATCCCACACTTGGACACTAAGAAGAGCTGTTCACTTTTCCATTTATAGATTTGGGCCTCTCACCTGGCCAGCTTTAACCGGGGCAAGAGGATAACGCGTGTAGCCATGCCCAATATTTGAGCAGACATGGTCACATGAAGGCGATGGTGGGAATATGCAATTACTGTCGCAACAGGTGGATGATGATGATGATGATGATGAGACACAATTGCCAGAAAGTCAGGAGAAGGACAAGGGTGCGGAAGTGGAAGACGAGGTGGTGGACGATGAAGTCACTGACCCAACCTGGCAAGGTGACATCAACATGCAGAGCAAGGACAGAGCACAGAGGGGGAGGGAGGCAAAGCACCACAACAGGTAGGAACAAGCAGTGTGGTAGCCATAGACACAAGGTGGGTAACCGCCCTCTGGAACACCAACACGATGGATGGTTCCAGTACAACTTTTAGGTCTTCCCGAGTCTGGTTCTTTTTTAAAGACTCTGAAGATAACCCCAAAAAGGCCATTTGAACCATATGCCAGGCTAGCATCAGCAGGGGTAGCAAAACTAGCAGTCTGACCACCACCAGCATGATCAAGCACATGACAGCAAAGCACCCGACTAAGTGGGCCGAACGCCAGGGTCCAGAAGCAGTGTCTACGGGTGACGCCACTGCTTGTTCTGCTGTTGTGCGTGCAAGCCAATCCCCTTCCATGGCGCATGCAAAGATGCCTCCTGCCCAGCACCTGTCGTTGCACGCTCTCAACTAGCACCTGTTCTGTTCTGCAACTTAGATCTAAGGAATAGGAGGGAAAAACTGTCCCTGCACTGAGACTCAGCTTAACCCTATGCTGGGGTGGGTTCCCTATTCCTTGTGGATAGCCCCACTGACACTCCTGCACTGAACTCAAACGAAGACATGAAGGAAGGGGAAAGGGTGTCCCTAAAAGATCTAAGGACTGGGAGCAAAAACAGGAGACCTCCTAAAAGAAAAGTAAGTTGCAGAAACGAAGATAAAAGGAAGCAAAACTGGTGGAATAAGAAGTCCCAGGATATCAATTGTCCTAAGCACAAAGAGCTATCAAGACAACTTAGCCAGAGCACAAGCGAAACAACACTGATGTCCAGTGGGGAATGGGAGACAGGTGCTGAGTAATAAAGAGAGAAAAGATCATGTGACCAAGACACCCAACACCAGAGGAAAAGACTAGAAGCCAGCAAACCAAAACAAGATGGCCGATAGTAAAACAACATAGATTGTAACAGTACCTCCCCTTTTATGAGGATCCTCCGGATCCTTTAGGCCGAGCCTTACCAGGAAATCTCCTGTGAAAAGCTTTAATTAGCCTTGAGGCCGAGACGTCTTCACCCTTCACCCAGGAATTATCCTCAGGGCCGAAACCTCTCCAGGACACAAGATACTGTAATCTCCCTCTATGCTACCTGGAATCCAAAATGCGGGACATCTCAAATTCACCGTCCTCATCAACAGGAGGAACAGTAGGCTTCACCTGCTTATCAGGCGTGTTCGCCTTAAGTAATGACACATGAAACACAGAATTAATCCTCCAGTATGAGGGAATGCCCAACCTCACCGCTGCTGAGTTGACAGTATGAAGCACTTTGAAAGGACCCACAAATTTAGGCGCCAGTCTTTTAGAAGGAATTTTCAAACGAAGATTCCTAGAGGACAACCAAACTATGTCCCCAACAGCAAACAAGGACTCTTTTCTTCTTTTGTCAAAATACCTTTTTGTATCCTATTAGCCTCTTTAAGATTCAGGCGTACACTGGTCCAAACCCTCTCCAAATCACCAGAAAAATTGTCCTCCTCCGGTAGAGCAGCCCCAACTTTGGAAAATGGACCAAAATATGGATGACTGCCAGTACAAAAAAAAAGGAGAACACCCAGCTGAGGAAGAGGTATGATTATTAAGTGCAAACTCCGCAAGTGGTAGAAATTCTGACCACATTTCCTGATTGTCTGCCACAAAACATCTCAAAAACTGCTCGACATCCTGGTTCTGCCTTTCAGTCTGCCCATTGGACTCTGGATGATACCCCAATGAGAATGACAAATGAATTTTCAATCTGTCAAAAAAAGCACGCCAAAAGCGAGCCACAAACTGTGGTCCTCTATTAGAAACAATGTCCGTGGGAACACCATGGAGCCTGACCATCTCCTTCACAAAAGCCTTAGAAAGAGTCTTGGCGCAAGGTAACTTGTTGAACGGAACCAGATGACACATTTTATTAAACCGGTCCACAACAACCCAGATGACAGAAAAACCCTCCGATAAAGGCAGATCAGTGATAAAATCCATGGCAAGGTGCGTCCATGGTGAACTAGGAACTTCCAAGGGGCACAGCAACCCCGCAGCCGGAGCATGAGAGGTCTTCGACCTAAAGCACACAGACCACTGATGCACCCACTTGATGACTTCCCTTTGCCACCCTGGCCACCAGAAACTCCGACCGATAGACTTCCTAGTTTCCGAAATCCCTGGGTGACCCGCCAACCGAGACTCATGACATTCAGCAAACAACGCTCTCCTCAAGGCTCTAGGAACAAACAATTTACCACATGGAGTGTTAGTTGGTGCCGCACTCTGAGCTCCTAGGATGCTATTCTCCACTCAGAATCCAATGCGGCCACCACCACCCCTCTCTGCAAATACACTCCTCCCTCTCAGCATTCACCGCTGGAGAGAAACTACGAGAAAAAGCGTCAGCCTTAAAATTCCTTGTCCCCGGGACAAAGGTTGCAGAAAAATTGAACCGGGCAAAAAACAATGCCCACCTAGCCTGACGTTTAGCTGCATCCAGATAAATCAAATTGTTATGATCAGTGAAAACCTGTGTAGGATGTCGAGCCCCCTCCAAAAAATGTTGCCAATGCTCGAACGCAAGTTTAATAGCCAACAACTCACGATTTACAACATCATAGTTGAGCTCTGTCTCAGGACATTTTTTTTGAAAAGAAAGCACAGGGATGCACCCCATCCTCTCCCTCCTGGGACAGAACAGCCCCTACGCCTATTGATGAGGCATCCACCTCAACCAGAAATGTCTTGGTCTGATCCGTCTGGATAACAACAGGAGCAGAGCTGAACCTCTCCTTGAGATACTCAAAAGCTTCAATAGTCTCAGTGGACCATTGGACTGTATTAGCACCCTTCTTGGTGAGATCAGTAATGGGTTTAGCGATGACAGAGAAATTCTTTATGAATTTCCTGTAATAATTGGCAAACCCCAAAAACCTCTGTACGGACTTCAAAGCCTCAGGCCTCGGCCACTCCAGCACAGCCTGAAATTTCACTGGGTCCATCTCAAAACCATCACAAGAGACAAAGTACCTCAAAAAACTAATTTTCTGGACAGCAAACTGACACTTCTCCAATTTAGCAAAGAGTTTGTTAGCTCTCAGTATCTGAAGAACTTCGCGGACTCTCTGCCAATGAGACTCAAGATTCGATGAATAAATCAAAATGTCATCCAGATAAACAATAACACTCCTACCGATCAAGGGTCTCAGAATGTCATTGATGAAATTTTGAAAAAATGCAGGCGCGTTAGTAAGCCCAAAAGACATCACCAAACACTCAAAATGACCTTCTGGGGTGTTAAAAGCTGTCTTCCATTCAGCTCCGTCCTTCACCCGCAGCAAATTATATGCCCAACGAAGGTCAATCTTAGAAAACCATTTAGTTCCGGTCAATTGGTTAAACAAATCCGGAATAAGTGGTAAAGGGTAAAGATTGCGCACAGTGATCTTATTAATCTCCTGAAAATCCAGACAAGGCCTAAGACCCCCATCCTTCTTTTTGACAAAAAAGAACCCAACCGCCACAGGAGACTTAGACGGTCTTATGTGACCTGCAGCTAAACTAGTCTGAAGGTATTCTTTCAAAGCCTCCCTTTCGGGAATTGTCAGATTAAACAACCGACTCTTAGGGAGCTTAGCATCAGGGACGAAGTCAATAGCGCAATTGTAATCTCTATCAGGTGGTAAAGCTTTCGACTCCTCCTCCGAAAAAACCCTCCAAAAATCCTGAATGGGTTCAGGTAACTCCCCCTTCACAACAGCCGCAATGTGAACATTACAACACTTACCATAACACCCCTGACCCCAGGATCTTATGGAACCAGACGACCAGTCCAGCAAAGGATTATGCACTTTTAACCAGGGCAACCCCAGGACGACCGGGAAGGCAACTTAGGAAGTACAAATAAGTCATTCTGCTCCTGATGTTCCATATTCATAGTAAGCGGAAACACAGTTACCTTTTGAAGAATGTTCCCATCCTCCAGGGGAGTATTATCAATCGCCACCACAGGAAAAGGAGACGACAAAGGTTCATGACCGAACTTATACTTTTCAAGAAATTGTTGATGAATCAAATTAAATGCAGAACCGCAATCCACCATTACCTGAAACTCAATCGAACAACCCTGACAGGTGGTATTACCAGGAAAAAACACCCCAGCAGACCGTAAAAACGCAATGCGAACGGGAGTGTTCTTTCTACTGATATTTTTTTTTCTTTCCTTAAGTGAAGCTCGCATTGCTTTAAAAAATGATCAGCCTTACCGCAATACAAGCAAAGTCCCCCAGAGAACCACCTGTCCCTCTCCTTGGAACGGGATGACATAGCCCCCACCTGCATAGGTTCCCCAGTGTCGGCAGGAATATCGTGAGAAACAGAATCCAACAATGTAGGAAACTTCTCATTCTGTCTGGCCCTCAACCTTCTATCCACACGGATAGCTAACTGCATGGCAACTTGCAAAGTATCAGGTGCAGGGAATGCAATGAGCAAATCTTTAACCCTTTCACTCATCCTGCCAGAAACTGAAACTTGAGTGCAGGGTCGTTCCACCTGACCTCTGCAGACCATCGTCTGAACAGGGTGCAATAACTCTCAGCATCAAGAGAACCCTGTTTGAGACGATTGAGCTCTGCCTCAGCTGATGTAACCCGATCAGGATCCTCATACAGCAAACCCATGGCATCAAAAAATGCCACCACAGACCTGAAACAATGATCATCAGGAGACAAGGAAAACGCCCAGATTTGAGGTTCTTTACGAAATAGAGACATAATTATCCCTACACGCTGTAATTCACTCCCAGAATATCTAGGTCTGAGCCGAAAATACAACAAACAAACATTTTTAAATGAAAAAAAAAATCCTGTTGTTTCCCCAAGAAACACTCAGGTAATCCTATCTTAGGTTCTTCATAGCATTCTGCAGGGTATTTACTCACGTACTGCTGAAGACCGGCAACCTCCAGAGTCAACCCTTGCAAGCGTTGAGCAAGCTCCTGGATGGTACTCATACTGAAGAAAACCCAGGAAGAGGAGAGGAGAAAAAAATAGAGAAAAAAAAAACCTTTTTTTTTTTTTAAACGGGGCTGGACATACTGCTATGTTCTGCAACTTAGAACTAAGGAATAGGAGGGAAAAACTGTCCTTGCACTGAGACTCAGCTTAACCCTAAGCTGGGGTGGGTGCCCTATTCCTTGTGAATAGCCCCACCGACACTCCTGCACTGAACTCAAACGAAGACCTGAAGGAAGGGGAAAGGGTGTCCCTAAAAGATCTAAGGACTGGGAGCAAAAACAGAAGACCTCCTAAAAGAAAAGTAAGTTGCAGAAACTAAGATAAAAGGAAACAAAACTGGTGGAACAAGAAGTCCCAGGATATCAATTGTCCTAAGCACAAAGAACTAACAAGGCAACTTAGCCAGAGCACAAGCGAAGCAACACTGATGTCCAGGGGGGAATGGGAGACAGGTGCTGAGTAATAAAGAGTGAAGAGATCACGTGACCAAGACACACAGCACCAGAGGAAAAGACTAGAAGCCAGCAAACCACAACAAGATGGCCTATAGTAAAACAACATAGATGCTAACAGTACCATCAGCAACCACGTCCACGTCCTTGTCCCAGCACAAAGTTCAGTTGTCCCTACCCCAGTCCTTGGAACGCAAGCACAAATACGCAGCCAATGCCCCACAGGCCACACCACTAAATTCACATTTTTCGCGAATGCTTGCACTCGAAATGTTGCCTTTTAGGCTCGTGGAGATGAAAGCTTTCCGCAACCTGATGGCGACGGCCATCCCTTGGTACTCAGTCCCCAGCTGCCACTATTTCTCCCGGTGTGCAATCCCCGCATTACGCAAGCATGTGTCCCAGAACATTAGCTGTGCCCTCAACAATGCAGTTACTGGGAAGGTCCACCTAACCACGGACACATGGACAAGTGCTTGTGGACAGGGACGGTACATCTCACTGACGGCACACTGGTTTAATATAGTGGAAGCCAAGACCCAGTCACACCTTGGGATGGAACACGTCCTCCCAACGCCAAGGATTGCGGGCCCTGGGTCAATCAGGGTTGCCCCCACATTCTACAGCTCCTGCATCTCCTCATCCTCCTCCTCATTAGCATCCATCTCCGAAATGACCACATCAGTCAGAAGCTGGAAGCACTGCAGCACTGCCTTGGCCAAGAGGCAGCAGGCTGTGCTGAAGCTAATATGCTTAGGCGACAAACCGCACACCATTGAAGAGTTGTGGACAGCTCTGAAAGAGCAGGCAGATCTGTGGCTGTCACCGTTGAACCTACAGCCAGGCATGGCCGTGTGTGACAATGACCGGAACCTGGTGGCGGCTCTGAAGTGAGGCAAACTCACACACATACCATGCCTGGCCCATGTGCTTACCATCATGGTTCAGCGGTTTCTCAAAACCTACCCATATCTGCCGAATCTGCATGTCAAAGAATGCCGCATGTGTGCCCATTTTAGAAAGTCAGCTCCAGCGTTTGCAGCTTCCTGATCACTGACTGGTGTGCGATGTCCCCATGTGTTGGAACTCAACTTTGCATATGTTGCAAAGGTTTTGTGAGCAGCATAGGGCAATTGTTGAGTACCAGCTTCAAACCGTCTGTTGGTATTTAGGTCATCCTCCGCACATAAGAGCAGATGAGTGGGCATGAATGTCAGACATCTGTGACATCCTCCAAAACTTTGAGGACTCCACTAGATGGTGAGCGGTGATGACGCCATAATTAGCATCACCATCCCGCTTCTCTGTCTTCTGAAACAATCGCTGCTCACAATTAAAGAGGAAGCATTGCAGGCGGAGCATGATGAGAGGAAGCAAGGAACCATACAGAGTGATTCCACACAGCCGAGTCTCATCTCATCCCAATGTGGATTGGGTGACAATGAGGAGGAGGAGTAAGAACAGGAGCCAATTTCCTGCGCAATAGAGGGTACTACCCACACAACTGTCATAACGTCTGTTCAACTTGGATGGCCTGAGGAGAGGGAGGAGGATGAGGAGGAGAGCACGGTCATTCGTCCTCTTGGTGAGGACACGGAAATCTTGCCTGTTAGCAATTTGGCACACATGGTTGACTTTATGTTACGCTGCCTTTCCTGTGACCCTCACATTCTCCAAATTTTGGGTGACAGTCATTACTGGTTGGTGACACTTCTAGACCCTTGCTACAAGGAGAACTTTCTAACTCTTATTCCCGCGGCGGACAGGTCTACTAAAATGGTGCAGTACCAGAAGGCCCTTGATGCGGAATTATTAAAAAAATTTGCATCTGAAAACGCTGGTGGCAGAGGTCACAGTTCGTTGGACAACCAAGCAGTACAAGTGAGAGAGACACGAATACGATCCAGCAGAGACAGGGGAACACTGTCAAAGGTCTGGGAAAGTTTTCTCAGACCATCTAATCGCACAGGCCCTGATGCACGGGGTACTCTCACATGGAAGGATAATTTTATGAAGATGCTGAAGGAGTACCTTTCCAACCATACCAATATCCTCAGGGATTCCTCTGTGCCTTATAATTATTGTGTATCCAAACTGGACACGTGGCATGAACTGGCTCTCTACGCCTTGGAGGTCCTGGCCTGCCCAATCGCTAGCATTTTGTCAGAGCGGGTTTTTAGTGCTGCTGGGGAAATTATAACTGATAGGCACATCGGCCTGTCAACTGAAAATGCTGATAGGCAGACTGTTATAAAAATGAACAAGGACTGGATTGCACCAGACTTCTCAACACCACCGAATGATAGCAGCGTAACATAAACTCAAATCCAGTGTCTTTTTTTTTAAAGGTCTATTCCCATGCACCTCTTCACACCCAGACATGGGTATACGCTTCCTGATTTTGTCTATTTTCTGTTGTCTTCCTTCTTCTCCTCATCCTCATCCTCCACCACCATATCACCAGGGTGACTGTGATGCAACACCCACATAATTTTTTTAAGGGTGTTTATGATGCCCATAGGAAATGTTTGTTATACAGTATGTTCATGTATACCCCCCAGTGGTAAATGTTTTTCAGCCCATTTTATTAGTGCATGGGCATTACAAGTATAGGAGACCCGCTCCTCTCTAATGGGAACATTTTTTTTAATGAGGCCCTCCTCTACGTCTCTTCCAAGGGGCATTGGAGTGCCTCCAATTTTTTGGCAGCCATTGCAGTCACTGCATACGCAATAGCAGTATAGGAGACCCGCTCCTTTATAATGGGAACATGTTGCTACATGTTGCTACACCTCTATCTGTCTTTAAATTGGTATTAGGGTATTTCCCATATTTAGGCAGCCGTTGTAGTCACTGCATACGCAATAGCTGTATATGTAAAAAGCCATTTTTTGCTCAGTCTCTCTTGCAACATTCTGTAACCTTGAGTGCAGACTCGTACACAGATCGGATATAATGTTCTTAAAAGATTGGGACTTGGAGGAAACTGGTACCGATGTTCTTACCTGCTGGCCACCCTCCTCTGCTAGCTGTCTGGCTGAAGTTCTATCTACTGCAGCGTTACCCAAACCAACACTACTCAACTTTAAGTGATTCGATTGTACACACTCATTGAGGATGACAGAGATGTCAGAATTTCATTTGTCCGATGGCGTTTCATTTCATACTTAAATCGACTGAAGTGAAAGGGAGAATATCTTCGAGTTCTAACTTTTTTTATAGTCCTTGAATAGGTAACCTGTTCATTCCATAATTCATCCTCATAGTAGGGTAAAGTATTGTATGTGCTTGAGTGTCTGCTGTCAGGTCTTCTAAAGTCTGTCCTGCGGTATGAGCAACGCACAGTGATAAGCAGAGGGTTTCACATTGTAGAATGTGAACAGCTAGGAATCTTCCTGGAGTCAAACATAGTCTGAGAACGAGGTCCACATATGTACTTTTATTTTGACGATTTTTGTAAAATCTCCTTTAAATTACAAGTAAACCTTACATTTTCCATGTCAAGAGTGTTCTGAGATCATCTGACACTGTTCTATTACCAGAGAAGACTTGGTCCAAATCAGACCTAGAAATCTCTTTGCAGATTGTTCTTGTAACACATTCAGGGTCTTTAATATTTCTAGTTACAGTAACATTACAATGATTTGTCTTGCTGTTGTGTAACACAGTTGCCGGAATGCAACGCACAGAGACACAAGGCAAGAACAGTCAGGGATTGATAAAACCACTTTATATGTATAACAATTATTATGCAAGGGGGTTAGTAACAGAGATAACAAACAGCAACTTGGAATAACAATAAGAAATAGTTTCAGTGAATAACTGTAAAGTTCTTTGAAAACGTGTGATGTAAACAGTCGTGAGTCACCACGTGAGTTCTCTATGTATGACCCTAGCGGGGGTCACCGGTTCTTCCTGCTAGGCCACAAGTCTCTTCTGGATAAAGTCTATCAGATCCAGTTTCGCCTCCCACGCACCAACAATCGTCCCCCACCCAACCTGAAATCCTAATCCCAACTGTCCCCAGTACCGTAGGTAAGAGTTGGAAGTGACAACCCTGTTCAATTGCACTGTTTCTCCGCTGTTGCTGGTGTGTCTCACCTGTCGCAGTCCTCTCTCAGCAATTCTTGGCTTGACTGTCGATAGTAGTCTCTTACACTTGGGGTAAGGGGATCCAGACCTCAGATCTTGACAGGTGGCGTCGGTGTCCTGGGAACTTACTCAGTGTGTGGCGCAGGTCCTGACTCTGACCAACATGTGCAGGGCTCAGGGCGCTTCTGTGAGGAGCCCAGAGCCTCTCAGGCGGTGTCTGACTCTGGTGCAGCGCAGACCTCCGGCTGAGGCCTGTCGCGCTGGGCTCTATGGTCCCTCTGGTGCACGTCTGCTCCACTCTGCAGCCTGGCACCAAATCTGCCTGTGTCTTGGCATGCTGGACTTTTATATCCAGGAAATCTTTCCTGGGGTCACCTCATCAGGTCCGGCATCTGAATTTGCTCCCCCTTCAACTCTTCTAGCACAACTTGGTTCCGCTTGATTTTGCCTGGCCCGCAGATGGCAATCTTTCCTCATCTCTGGCACATCCTGCAAGAATTCTCCTGATGGTTCATTGCCCTCTACTACAGTTGTTTTCACGATCCTTTAGATGCCGTAACATATTTTCATCAGCTTCATATAGACCACTATTTGAACCAGAGTGCTTTCTAATGTACTTTTTTGCTTTATTTGCAGGAGTCAGTTCCTGAAGATGTTTCATTTCCTCTGGTAATAATCTGGGAGGCTCAGGAATATCTTCCTGAAAATCTTTTTGATGGTATATATTCAATATCGTCATCAGAAGTTTCAGACCAGCGATCATACTGTTCTTTTTACTTATACTTCCTGTATTTACTATAAAGCAAATAACAGGAAGTTTTGGAGATGCATTCTGCTCAATGCTGTCAGATACATCTTCAAAAAATGGAGATATTAAGCAGTTATCTTGAGGAGGCATCACTTTTTCAAGGATCTCTGGTTCAACAATGCTTTCATTTATCAATTCTTCTTCTGATGATGATGAACTATCTATTATAGGTTCTTCTCTTCTGATATTACATCGCAATTCTCCATTATAATTTCTTCTGCTACTACAGCACAATTCTCCATTGTAAATTGTTCAGGGTCAACATTGCAATTGTCCATTGTAGATTCTTCAGCCTCAACATTGTAGTTCTCGACTGCCGGTTATCCGCTTCAATAATGCAATTATCCATTGGAGGTTCTTCTCCTTCAACAATGCAATTCTCCACTGCAGGTTCTTCAGCAATGCAGTTATCCACTGCAGGTTCTTCAGCAATGCAATACTCCACTGCAGGTTCTTAAGCAATTAGCTGCAATACTGGTTTTCCAAACAAGTGCCAGTTGGAAGGCAATGGGACTGATACTCTGATATGGGAAAAGGTTTGGCCTTGTTGCGATGGGCTCTAAAAAGATTTTCTGGCAAGATATTTAATCCTAGCACCCCTTGTACCATACGCCTCACCTCTAGATGGGCTTGACACTCTTTAACCGCCAACTGCCAACTCCCCCGGTCACCATAGTGACCAGACTATAGAGGATGTTGATCAAACATCCTCCAATACAGTCCTTTGCTGACCCTTATACCACCACCTGCTGGTCTCCAGTGGTATTACAGAGCAACAATTTACATTTAATCAGAGTGAGACCAGGTAATACATCAAAAAATAAATGATTCCACAGACTCCTATGAATGCTGAAATGTTTGTAATGGCCTCTTTTGGGTCATTACAGAACCACTCCTTTCTAAAGGGAACATGTTGTTATGGAGGCCCTCCTGTATGTGCCTTTAAATTGGTATCGGGGTGCATGCTAAATTTAGGCAGCCATTGTAGTCACTGCATACGCAATAATTGTATAGTAGAACCGCTCCTTTCTAATGGGAACATGTCGTTACTGAGGCCCACCTCTTTGTGTCTTCAAATTGGTATTGGGGTATTTCCCAAATTTAGGCAGCCCTTACAGTCACAGCATGGGCATTACCATTATATGAGACCCACTCCTTTATAATGGGAACATTTTTTTTACTGAGGCCCTCCTCTATGTATCTTCAAAGGGGTATTGAGGTGCGTCCAAATTTTTGGCAGCCCTTGCAGTCACTGCATATGCAGTAGCAAGTATAGGAGATCCACTCTTTAATAATGGGAACAACAAAGCATAGCTGGCTGATGGCCCTCTAACAATAGTGGGGGCCGATTGCTGGTCCTTTAAGAATAGTAAGGGCCGCCTGATCGCCCTATAAAAATATGGGTTTTATGACTTTCAGAGTCCCTCCTTCATAAATGAAACAGGATGTGTCTGATCATGTCTTGCACACCACATGGGAAGATAAGGTAGTAAAATGTTAAAATTACATTTACTGGTAAAAGTATTTTTCACCATTGAAAGCAATGCAAAAGTGCAAAAACACATCAAAAACGCTACGTGTGAACATAGCTCAAGGTGTGGAGGATCATTTTTGTTTTTGTTTATTTATTTTGCATCCATACAAGTCATTACCCTGGAAAGGATGTGCCTTAACATTTTACCCAGGAAAATCCATTTTGGTTTAGTTTTTGTACCTTTTATTGTGAGTCCATAAAAGTGGCATAATACTCTGACAACATTGTTAACATCAGTGACCTGGGAGTCAGAGATGCTTCCAGGGGTCTTCCCCATGCTGTTCCCATGTCATTTGAGCACTGTTCCCATCGATTTGGGCAATTTTTAGGCCCCCTGCAGACCTCCGGGGAGGGTGGGGGCTCCGGAAAAATGCTTGAGTTTGCCATAAACTTACATTTAGCTCGTTGCTTGGGTCGAGCACTCGAGCATTCCAATTTTCTCTACTCGAGCAACGAGCACACGAGCATTTTAGTGCTCACCCATCACTAGTCCTAAATGCTGCTGCACATAAGAGCCTAGGGGCTATTCACACTGTATTTTGGCTCTTCCATCTGGTGTTCTGATTGAATGCTCAAAAAACAAGATTTAGATGGAACCGCCAATGGAGTCATGGAGTGCATGAGACCAAAGGATTTCAAATCAGCTTTGCGCTTTTTTCAGCCATGTCATTTTTTCATACAAAGGATAGGTCATCAATATAGAAAGACTGGAAAACCTCTTCAAAATAACAATAATTTTCAGAGTCACAATACCCAAAACACTACTGGATATCGATAGATGCAAGTTAGAGGAATCCATACACCTCACACATCACAAGCTACAGGCTACATTACAAAATTTAAGTCAAATACATTGGAGAATGGTTTATATTTTATTTAATGAGTTATTTAATGTCATACTACAATAAAAGGAATTCTACTAAATTTAAGAGCTAAGCCAATTACAGCAGCCTGATGACTAAGAGTAAATCACTTAAACTTCGTATTCCATCTTCAGGGAACAGTAATTACATTAATCTATTTTGCCTTCAAGGAATTTAAACAATATCAAAAGTAATTACAATTCATTGTTTTCAAAACAGATTAAAAGGTGAAAACAGGAAAGGTTTCTGACAGCAGATCACTAAAAATGATCCATAACTTTTATTGCTCCATATTTTCAAGTGACATATTTGTAACCAGGGTAACATAGAGAGGACACATTAATAATTCCTGTGGATAGTACAGAAAGGCAAGGATGCAATAGTGAGTAAATACCAATCCATCGTTTCCATCCATTAAAATTTAATACAAGGGCTTTGGTTTTGAAAGGAATCTAGAGCTCATTTTCTTCATTATATTAACACAGAAATATCTCCAATTAATGTCAAAAATTGGAAAAAGTTTTTTTTATTGTATAATAATTCCATTATTATAATTACAGAATAGAGATGGATACAGAACCCTTGCAATAGTGGCAGATCAAACTGTGCGAATGATAACATTAGTTATAACTTAATCACTGAATATTTAAAAGATGTAAAATGTAACTCAGGTTATTAAAAATGTTGTTTCAATGTATTAATGAATGTCCCATTTCTGATTAACACATGCTGCAATATGCAATGTTAATGGCAATGTTGTAATGAATATCTGGTGCTCTGACAGATAGTATGTCACCTAGTGATCATACTTTCATGTATTAAATATAATCAAGAAAAAATGAGTCTACTAGGAGTCTATCACAAATAATTTTGATACAGAGGAAAAAAAAATATATATATATATTTTTATTTTTTTTTTGTACCGTGTTAGCCAGTAGATAGAAAAATATTTAGATTTGAGAGTCCTCAGTGGTTGATACCTTTTAATGGCTAACAGAAAAGATGGTAACAGGTTGCAAGCTTTCGAGACTACTCAGGCCTCTTCATCAGGCTAGTATAACCCAAAATCTAAAGAGTCACATATTTATACACAATAGGGCACATAAAAAATGCAATAGATGAGACAGGTGATGAAAAGCAGAGCTATTACTATGGGAGAGATAAACATTTCTGGCTGTAAATATTTTAGCAGTTCATAGATAAGGACTGTGAAAGTTTTATTGTTGGTGCAGTGTTGTGATGACCTCACAAGTCTGATGGGCACATTCCTTAGTTGACGTAGAATGACATAAATCCATGTGACACATTCATTCCTGCTCTGAAGGTGTCAAAGGTCACTATTAGTTTATATTCCGAGACTCTCCTTTCTCTCTGAGATTTGAAGTTACCTTTTAATATCAGTAATTTCATGTCTTTGATGCTGTGATCAGGGGAACAAAAATGCTGGGCTACAGGTAGATCTATTCTTTTTTCTTTTATTGTGTGGCGATGATGATTCATCCTTGTCCTAAATTTTTGCCCCATCTCCCCTACATACAGACACCCAGCTGGACACTTGGTACATATAATTAAGTACACTACATTAGATGTGATGCAGCTGAAAGTACCTGGGATCTTGTAGTCCTGATGTGAGTTGAGTATCTTCATCTTGTCTGTGGTCATTATAAACGGACAGGTTTTACATTTTTTCTGGTTGCAATAAAAGGTACCTGTAGCTGCTGGAGATGACAGGGAGCTTCTGACAATGATGATACATTCAGGACATGACAGACCTACTCAATAAATTAGCAGCAATAGGTCCTCTACCAGAAGGAACCATCCTGGCCACCATGGATGTGGAATCGTTGCACTCTAATATCCCACACCAGGATGGATTCAATGCCTGCAAAATCTTCATGGAAAATACAGGAATTGATGCTGATTCCGTGGCGAAACTTACAAAATTCATCCTCACCCACAATTACTTTGAATTTGATAACAACATATTTCTACAGGAGACTGGTATAGCGATGGGAAGTAAAATGGCTCTACAGTACGCAAATCTTTTCATGGCTAAGTTTGAAAATGACTTTTTGTCCGCATATCCCATCAGGCCCCTGGCTTACTATCATTTCATTGACGATATTTTAATCAACTGGACGGAGTCTGAGCAACAGCTGAAGACGTTCCATAAACACTTTAATACATTTCATCCCACCATCAACCTAACACTCAACTACTCATGTACTGAAATTAACTTTTTGGACACCATTATCAAGCTACAGAACAATGAAATAGAGACATCCTTGTACGAGAAGCCAATCGACCGTCCAACATATCTTAAATGGGACCGTTTCCATCCGAAACATATAAAAAACTCTATTGTCTACAGCCAAGCCATCAGATACAATCGGATATGTTCCAACCCTATGAATAGAGACAAACACATTGATGGCCTCAGAAAGACCTTTTTGAATCAGGGCTACCATCCAAGAACAATTGAGAACCAGATTACAAGAGCCACCAGAATATCAAGGAGTCATCTCCTACATTACAAAACCAAACAAGAAAGCAGCCGGGTGCCTCTAGTATTCACCTACAATCCATATCTGGAGGCGCTAAGGAGAGCTGGAAGGAAACTACAACCTTTACTACAAAAAGATGCCAGATTACAATCCATATTTCCAGAACCCCCACTTCTGTGTTTCAGACAGCCCCCAAAGCTAAGAAGCATCGTTGTCAGAAGCTACCTGTAATTTCCACCAGCTATAGGTACCTTTCCTTGCAACCAGAAAAAATGTAAAACCTGTCTGTTTATATTGACCACAGACAAGATGAAGATACCCAACTCACATCAGGACTACAAGATCCCAGGTACTTTCAGCTGTATCACATCTAATGTAGTGTACTTAATTATATGTACCAAATGTCCATCTGGGTGTCTGTATGTAGGGGAGATGGGGCAAAAACTTAGGACAAGGATGAATCATCATCGCCACACAATAAAAAAAAAAAAGAATAGAGCTACCTTTAGCCAAGCATTTTTGTTCCCCTGATCAAAGACATGAAATTACAGGTATAAAAGGTAACTTCAAATCTCAGAGAGAAAGGAGAGTCTCGGAATATAATCAAATGGTGACCTTTGACACCTTCAGAGCAGGAATGAATGGATTTATGTCATTCTACGTCAACTAAGGAATGTGTCCATCAGACTTGTGGGGTCATCACAACACTGCACCAAACAATAAAACTTTCACAGTCCTTATCTATGAACTGCTAAAATATTTTGGGTTATACTATCCTGATGAAGAGGCCTGAGTAGTCTCGAAAGCTTGCAACATTTTACCTTTTATCTTTTCAGTTAGCCATTAAAAGGTATCAACCACTGAGGACTCTCAAATCTAAATATTTTACAAATAATTTTGACACGTTAAAAGATTTACCTTATTTAATTATTGTCTTGCAGCATCATGCTCCTTTAAAAATAAGCTTATTTACCAGTTTAATTAATAAAAAAATCAGACTTGTTTTTCTGTTGTGTCTCCCAACGTTCATGTCCATTTCAGCCAGTACTTTGTATAGCGAGTTCTATTCAGTTGTCAATCTTTTGAAATCCCATAGAAAGTGAATGGAGCATTAATGCACATGCTCAATCATCTCTACATATCTTCGTTCATACATGGGATTTGGGAACTCGGCTCTGTCCAGTGGTTTGACCCCAGCCAATCCAACAATTATCACCTATCCAGTGGCTAGGTTAAAATTGCTGATAACTTTTTACAACTGTAATACCCCTTTAAATTTTCTTCTGATAGATTACAAGTGATTACAACAACCAAAAAAACCTCCTTATTAAATTAGAACATACAAAGGTTATTTAATGCACCATAAACTTCTTTTAGTGCTAGAGCTGTAAAATATAGCTGTTTACATGAGGCCTTATAGCTCGGGCTTTTTTCAAGTACATGGACCACAATATAGAGAATTAGCCAAAATTTTCATAAAATACTGTTACACACCTGTCCCAGGTATCCCAGGCCTGCTTCCTTCACCCTTGTCCGATGTACTCGGTTGTGCTCCACATCGGGTTTTGCAGGTTGCCCGGCATGGATCAGTGACGTCATCTCTTTAATTCTATTTAAGGCCCATTAGGAGACACATCTGTGTCTCAAGACTTTAGTTTGGTATACTCCAACTTCTGTGCACAATATGCTTAAACTTGCTTCCATCCTTGCTGGTTTTCATTACATCCATCCTGCTGCTCCCAAGATTCCTTAGTGTGTCAAGTCCTCACTTCCCACGTGCCTTCCATATTGCAGCACCAACGCCCGGAGTCCGTGTGTTCACCCAGACCTGTGCTTTGAGGATTCCCCTCACCAGTTGAGCCTAAACAGATACACTGGTAATCAATCTTATTCAGACAACTCTTTTAATTAAACACACCCAATATAAAAGATAGATAGATAGATAGATAGATAGATAGATAGGTAGATAGATAGAAAGATAGATAGATAGATAGATAGATAGATAGATAGATAGATAGATAGATAGATAGATAGATTATCATATAACTAAATAGCATATATAAGTTTCCAAGAAAACAGACATGGACACTATTCACATAATCTTTGCAGTCTCTTTATGACACCGATCAAATCTTGAGCTTTATAAAATGAATAATTTCTAGGGGGAAGTGATCATATTTTTCCCAATTTGTTCTACTGTCAGCAAACTCTGATCAGTAAATGAAATCACAGGTATGCGAAATTTGGGTTTATGAAAATTGTTTCAAAACCAATGACTAATTCTCATGTTTTCTTATACCCTGATTTCAAAAAACACTTCTATTTTTAACCATCACATATGGATTTTGCACAAAACGCGCATGACATTGCGGAAAAGCGAGATGAACAATAATAATTTTCATTGGTGCCAAAAATGTTCACAATATTATATATTAAAATTAGTGATGAGCGAGCACTAAAATGCTCGGGTACTCGTTGCTCGGGTCGAGCAAATTGGAATGCTCGAGTTCTCGATTCGAGCAATGTAAGTCTATGGGAAACTCAAGCATTTTTCCGGCGCCCCCACCCACCGGCGGTCTGCAGAGGGCCTAAAAATTGCCCAATTCAATGGGAACAGTGCTCACATGACATGGGAACAGAATGGGGAAGACCCCTGGAAGCATACCTGACTCCCAGGTTACTGCTGTTAACAATGTTGTCAGAGTATTAGGCCACTTTTACGGACTCACAATAATATATACAAAAACAAAACCAAAATGGATTTTCCTGAGAAAAATGTTAAGGAACATCCTTTCCAGGGTAACGACTTGTATATAAGGCAAAATAAATAACCAAAAACAAAAATGCTCCTCCACACCTTGGGCTATGTTCACACGCAGCGTTTTTGATGCGTTTTTACACTTTTGCATTGCTTTCAACGGTGAAAAATACATTCACCAGTAAATATAATTTTAACATTTTACTACCTTATCTAGCCATGTAGTGTGCGAAACATGATCAGACACATCTTGTTTCATTTATGAAGGAGGAACTCTGAAAGTCACAAAGCCTACTTTTATAGGGCCCTTACTATTCTTAAAGGGCCAGCAGTTGGCCCTCACTATTGTTAGAGGGCCATCAGCCCGCTATGCTTTGTTGTTCCCATTATTAAAGAGTGGATCTCCTATACTGTTATTGCGTATGCAGAGACTGCAATGGCTGCCAAAAATTTGGACGCACCCCAATACACCTTTGAAGAGACAAAGAGGAAGGCCTCAGTAAAAAAAATGTTCCCATTATAAAGGAGTGGGTCTCCTATAGTGGTAATGCCCATGCGGTGACTTGCAAGGGCTGACAACATTTGTGAAAAAACCCAATAACAATTTAAAGACACATAGAGGTGGTTCACAGTAACGACATGATAATATTAGAAAGGAGCGGTTCTGCTATCCAGTTATAGTGTATGCAGTGAGTACAACAGCTGCCAAAATTTGGGAAAAACCCCAATAACAATTTAAAGACACATAGAGGTGGGCCTCAGTAACGACATATTCCCATTAGAAAGGAGCGGTTCTGCTACCAGTTGTAGGGTATACCGTGAGTACAACGGCTGACCAAATTTAGGAAAAACCCCAATAACAATTTAAAGACACATAGAGGTGGGCCACTGTAACAACATGTTCCCATTAGAAAGGAGCGGGTCTGCTATCCAGTTATAGGGTATGCAGTTAGTACAACGGCTGCCAAAATTTAGGAGTAACCCCAATAACAATTTAACGACACCTAGAGGTGGGCCATAGTAACAACATGTTCCTATTAGAAAGGTGCGGGTCTGCTATCCAGTTATAGGGTATGCAGTGAGTACAATGGCTCCCAAAATTTAGGAAAAACCCCACTAACAATTTAAAGACACATAGAGGTGAGCCACAGTAATGACATGTTCCCATTAGAAAAGAGTGGGTCTCCCATACTGTTCTTGCATATGCAGTGACTGCAACGGCTGCCAAAAATTTGGAGGGCCTCCTGAAAAAAATGTTCCCATTATTAGGAAGTGGGTCTCCCATACTGTTTGCCTTTGCAGTGAATGCAATGGCTGCCATAAAATTGGAAGTACTCCAATGCCCCTTACAAGAGATGTAGAGGAGGGCCTCCTGAAAAAAATGTTCCCATTATTAGGAAGTGGGTCTCCCATACTGTTTGCCTTTGCAGTGAATGCAATGGCTGCTATAAAATTGGAAGCACTCCAATGCCCCTTGCAAGAGATGTAGAGGAGGGCCTCCTGAAAAAAATGTTCCCATTATTAGGAAGTGGGTCTTCCATACAGTTTGCCTTTGCAGTGAATGCAATGGCTGCCATAAAATTGGAAGCACTCCAATGCCCCTTGCAAGAGACACAGAGATCGGGGGGCCTCCTAACATTTTTTTTCCCATTATTAGGAAGTGGGTCTCCCATACTGTTTGTCTGTGCAGTGAATGCAATGGCTGCCAAAAATTTGGAGGCACTCCAATGCCCCTTGCAAGAGACGTAGTTATGGTGATATGGTAGATATGGTGGTGGAGGATGAGGAGAAGGAGGAGGACAAGGGCAAATAGACAAAATGCCTGTCCCAGAACTTTGACAGTGTTCCCTTGCCTCTGCTGGATTGGATTTGTGTCTCTCTTGCCTGTACTCCTTGGTTGTCCAACGAACTGTGACCTCAGCCACCAGTGTTTTCTGATGGAAATTTTTTTAATAATTCCACAACAATGGCCTTCTGGTACTGCCCCACTTTATTAGGCCTGTCCGGCGTGGGAATAAGAGAAATAAATTTCTCCCTGTAGCGTGGGTCTAGAAGTGTCACCAACCAGTAATGACTGTCACCCAAAATTTGGACAACGCGAGGGTCGCGGGAAAGGCAGCGTAACATAAACTCAGCCATGTGCGCCAGACTGCTAACAGGCAAGACTTCCGTGTCCTCACCAAGAGGATGACTGACCATGCTCTCCTCCTCCCTGTCCTCAGGCCATCCACGCTGAACAGACGGTATGACAGTTCTGCAGGTAGTACCGTCTGTTGCACAGGAAACTAGCTCCTGTTCCTCCTCTTCCTCATTGTCATGCAATCCACGTTGGGGTGAGATGAGGCTGGGCTGTGTGGAATCACCCTGTATGGTTCCTTGCTCCCTCTCAGCGTGCTCCACCTGCAATGCACACTCTTTAATTGTGAGCAGAGAGCGTTTCAGAAGACAGAGAAGCGGGATGGTGATGCTAATTATGGTGTCATCACCGCTTGAGTAGAGTCCTCAAAGTTTTGGAGGATGGTACAGATATCTGACATCCATGTCCACTCCTGAGGTCTTATGTGTGGAGTCTGACATGAATACCGACGGCCTTGTTGATGCTGGTAGTCAACAACTGCTCCCTTCTGCTCACAAATCTTTCTGAACATCTGCAATGTGAGTTCGAACGAGTGGGGGCATCACACACCAGTCAGTGAGCTGGAAGTTGCAAATGCTGCTAAAGCACGGCAAGGGCAGTGAAAGCTATAGCTGACTTTCTAAAATGGGCACACACACGGCGTACTTTGACAAGCAGATCCGGCAGATCTGGGTAGGTTTTGAGAAACCGCTGAACCACAAGGTTAAGCACATGGGCCAGGCATGGTAGGTGTGTGAGCTCGGCTCACCTCAGAGCCGCCACCAGGTTCTGGCCATTGTCACATACGACCATGCCTGGCTGTAGGGTCAGCGGTGTCAGCCACAGATCTGCCTGCTCTTTCAGAGCTGTCCACAACTCTTTAGCGGTGTGCGGTTTGTTACCTAGGCATATTAGCTTCAGTACAGCCTGTTGCCGCTTGGCCGAGTCAGTGCTGCAGTGCTTCCAGCTTCTGACTGATGTGGTCATTTTGGAGATGGAGGCTGAAGAGGAGGAGGTGCACGAGCTGTAGAATGTGGGGGCATCCCTGATTGACCCAGGTCCCGCAATCCTTGGCGTCGGGAGGACGTGTTCCGTCCCAAGGTCCGACTGGGTCCTGGCTTCCACTGTATTAGCCCAGTGTGACTCAGTGAGATGTACCGTCCCTGCCCACAAGCATTTGTCCACGGTTAGGTGGACTTTCCCATTAACTGGGTTGTTGAGGACACGGCTAATGTTGTGGGACATGTGCTCGCGTAATGCGGGGGACGGCACACCAGGAGAAATAGTGGCGACTGGGGACCGAGAAATGAGGGACGGCTGCCTCCATCAGGTTGCAGAAAACTTCCGTCTCCATGAGCCTAAATGGCTACATTTCGAACACAAGCATTCGCGAAATGTGTGAATTTAGTACTGTGGCCTGTGGGGCGTTGGCTGCATATTTGCGCTTGCATTCCAAGGACTGGGATAGGGACAACTGAGCGCAGCACTGGGATAATGACGTGGACATGCTTGCTGATGGTGCTAGTTGAGAGTGTTCAACGACAGGTGCTGGGCGGGAGGCATCTTGGCATGCGCCATGGACAGGGGATTGGCGTGCACGCATAACAGTGGAACAAGCAATGGTGTCACTCGTAGACACTGTTGCTGGACCCTGGGGTTCGGCCCACTTAGTCGGGTGCTTTGCTGCCATGTGCCTGATCATGCTGGAGGTGGTCAGGCTGCTAGTTTTGCTACCCCTGCTGATGCTGGACTGGCAGGTGGTGCAAATGGCCTTTTGGGGTTATCGGCAGAGTCTTTAAAAAAGAACCAGACTCAGGAAGACCTAACAGTTGTACTGGCAACTTCCGTCGTGTTGGTGTTACGGGGAATGCTTTCCCACATTGTGTCTGCGGCCACACCATACTGCTTCTTCCTGCCTGTTGTGGCGCTATGCCTCCCTTTCCCTGTGTGCTGCTGTCCTCACTCAGCATGTCCCCCTGCCAGGTTGGGTCAGTTACTATATCATCCACCACCTCGTCTTCCACTTCCGTACCCTGGTCCTCCTCCTGACTTTCTGGCAATTGTGTCTCATCATCATCCACCTCTTGCGACAGTAATTGAACTTTCCCACCATTGCCTTCGTGTGACCGTGGCCGCTCAAATATTTGGGCATCGCTACACACATTCTCCTCTTCACCCCCTTGAAGCTGGCAAGGCGAGAGGCCGAATCTATAAATGGAAAAGTGAACAGCTCTTCTCAGTGTCCAAGTGTGGAATCACTTGTCTCCAGGCACTCGGCATTGTGGGAGGAAGGAGGATCAGGGTGAGGAATATGCGGTCCAGACTCACAGCTACTGAGACTTGACCGTGTGGAAGACAGGGTGGTGGTGGTGGTGGCAAAATGATTGGAAGCATTATCTGTTATCCAACCAACAACCTTTTGAGACTGCTCTGAGTTTAATAGTGGTGTTGATGCGGCTCCCCTAGTAATTGGGACTGGAAGGTCGAGTGACAAGATGTGGGTGTTTGTTTTGGCACAATTTCAGCTTGCCCACGGCCTCGGCCTCTGCATGCACCATCACGTCCACTTCCCCGTCACTTGCCACGCACCTTGCCCATTTTAAATGGCGGACAATATTTTTCACGTTCACTACAAATGACTGGATTTGAACCACAGTTATATGTGATATGTCTGACGGAGAACCACGGTTTTAAATAGCGGGCCAGTAGGCTACTATTCTTCACAGCGACCTTGTGTGAATAGCTTCACTGACACACTGCAACAAAATGGAAATGGAAGCCAGAAATGGCTGATTTTGGAAAGCAGCTATATGTGATACGTCTGACGGAGAACCACTGTTTTAAAAAGCGAGCTTGTAGTTTACTAATATTATTCTTACATCGACCTCGTGTGAATAGCTTCACCAAGACACTGCAACAAAATGGAAATGGAGGCCAGAAATGGCTGTATTTGGAATGAAATTATATGTGATATGTCTGACGGAGAACCACGGTTTTAAAAAGCGGGCCTGTAGTTTACTAATACTATTCTTCACAGCGACGTCGTGTGAATAGCTTCACCGACACACTGCAACAAAATGGAAATGGAGGCTAATATTTTCCACGTTCAGTTCAAATTTCTGGATTTTTATCGCTGTAATATGGAAAAGATCTGGCTGTATTCTGCACTGCTAACAAGTAAATGGAGCACAAAAATTGTGTACTCTGCATTGCTTTTTAAGCAAATAATCAGGATTAAGATAAAAAAAAAATAGCCCTGGTCCCTGATATCTGGGACTATGTCTACAAATATCTTTAATAGCAGGATCTGTCACAACATGCAATGGACCCTCTTGTGCAGTATGCACTGCAGTTTGCCACATATACTGCCTGCCTTGCTTTTTAAGCAAATAACCAGGATTAAGGCTATGTGCCCACGATGCAGAAATGTTCAGGATTTTTTCCTGAGCGTTTCTGCATCTCCCTGGCAGAAAAAAATGCATGCGGATTGTACATGCGTTTTCCTGCCAGGGACATGCGGAAGTGAAGCGTTCTTCACTTGCATTTCAGCATGCGGGTTGACAAGCGCTTTCCAAGTTATTTTAGCATCACTTGGAAAGTGCTTGACAACTTGGTCACACTATATAAATCCATGCAAACAGCATGGATTTATATAGTGTGACCCGAGAGAATGTCAAAAAATAAAAAAATAAATATATACTTACCCTCCGATGGCCCGCGCTGTCTTGCTTCGCTCGGTCCCGGCTGCCGGCAGCGGTACACTGAAGGACCTGCCGACATCAGCATCGCGTGACCCGTCACATGACTCTGACGTCAGCGCAGGTCCTTCATTCCATCGCGAAATGCCGGGAGGCAAGGAGGAGCGCAGCGCGGGCCGCCAGAAGGTAAGTATACATTTATTTTTTATTTTATTCTTTTTTTACAGCTTTTTTAATGGTACCTGGGTGTGGATGAGACTCTCCTCTCCTCTACACCCGGGTACCATCCGCACATTAGAACGCGCCAATTACGCAAGTACATATGCAGTCTTGCGGAACTGGCGTGTTCTAATGCAAGTCAATGGCAGCGAAAACGCAGCACTCCAGAAAATAATTGGTAGTGCTGCGTTTTTTTCCGCAATGATAATCCGCAGCGGAAATTTCCGCACCATGTGCACAGCACATGCGGATTATCATTGGGGGACATGGCAGGCCTTCTACCAAGCATTTTTTAAGCATTTCTGCAGCGTTTTTGCTGCTGCGGAAATGCTTAAAAAACGCATCGTGGGCACACAGCCTAAGATAAAAAAAATTAGCCCCAGATATCTGGGGCTATGTCTACAAATATATGCAACAACAGTAGCAGCAGTAGACAGAACGTGCAATGGACCCCCTTGTGCTATATGCACTGCAGTCTGCCACAAACCCTGGCTGCCTGCCTAACTCCTGCTATCACCATTCACCACTGAATATATGCAGCTGAATTAGTCCTCAGAAGAACTGTTAGTTCAGATGGATATATAGATATGCTGTGGAATACCTATACTAACTATAAACAAGCTAATCTCTCCCTGACTCAGCAGCAGCTGTCCCTACTTTGCCTGTTTCTGGGGTAGACTGTGAAGAGCATAGAGGCACCAGGTCTTATATAGACCCATTGATGCAATGCGGCCAGCCAATCACTGTAATGACCACAACCAACATGGCTACGGAATTACAGTGCATGGCAAGCAATCCCTGCATGTTCATTGGCTCTCTAAAGAGCACCAAACATGCAGGGCGGGGACCCAAGCTCCCTCCCGAGCAACCCGGAAATATTCGCCGAGCTTGTCGAGCACCGTGATGCTCAGGCAAGTACCGAGTAGTGGCGAGCACGTTCGCTCGTCACTAATAAAAATGTATTGAATATTCATTCTGCAACTTTATTGGAAATGAATTCTTGAGCCTTTTCCTTTTCTTTTCAAAGCTTCACTTGATACATTTTCTTTTTTAGAAGTTTAGAAGACCTGCGAAATCTTCTCTATGAAGCATCCAGCAGTAGTCACCCATCATGATCATGTTCCATCTACCTTGGTATCGTCATTTCATATCCTTGATATCTTGATGAAATCGTTCTCCTTGTTCTTCACTAACAGTACCAAGGTTTTCAAGAAAGTAGTCCAAATCGGAATGTAAAAAATGTAACTTCAAATTTATCAGACAACCCAAGGCTCTGAAAAATTTCAGCATGTTCTCCACGTAGGACTTAAATTTTGGATCTTTGATGTCACCTAGAAATTTCTTCAAGACTTGTTTAAAAGAATCCCAAGCCCTTTTCTCAACAGCTTTCATTTTTGTTTCAAACACGTCGTCCTTCATGAGTTTCTGAATATCTGAACCCACAAAAATGCCTTCCTTCAGTTTTGCTTCGGACAGTCCCTGAAACTTCGTAAACAGGTATTTAAAAGTCTCACCTTCTTTTGGTAGAGCTTTCACAAACTGCTTCTTCAGTCCAATCTTAATGGGAAGTGGTGGCAGGAGAACTTTAATAGGATCAACTAAACTTTCCGCAACTATGTTCTTGAGTCCAGATTGCAAAGATATTCTTGTTAGCTAACATTTTTAGCTCCAGTGTTTAGTCCTATCCCGGCTGTCTCACTCACACAAATAACATGAGTACTTCGTGTATCCTTCTTGCTGCCCAAGAAGCAAAGAGAGAGCTTTCAGATCACCACAAAGTGACCATCATTGATCCTCATAGTTAAGTTTCTTGAGTCTAAATTCTCAAAGCTTTTCTTCAAGTGCACAGAATGCCCTACAGGCTTTGAAGCATGCGTATTGCCATTATGCAATAGCACAGCTTTCAGATTTTTTTGGGATAGATCAATAAAAAGTCTCCACTCACTCAAGTTTCTCTGAAGGTGAAGGGACAGGTATTCCTGGACAGTGAGGCACAGGTCAAATTGTTTACAGGAGGTCCGGGTATATAATTTACTTCTTATTTTTAAGGTTAAATCCCTCCATGTTGCATGTACAAACGTAGCAGTCATCTCTATGATTTTGCAGTTCCCTTCAGATCATAGTCACGCCAGAGTGAAAGCTCTCTTTCTTCCCTTTAGACCACAGTCATAGACAGTACTTCTACACAAACAGAACACACTACATGTGGAGCCCACGACTTGTCCTGATCACCTACTGTAGTTTTACACTAAAGGGCGCATAATACACTTTTCTAACGAAGTCCATAATGTTCCTTTGTTGTTTCTTCACTAAAAAACAACTGCAAATGTACCAAAAGTTGCTGGGTGAATTATGGCACCCCTTTGTAGCCATTTTTCTCACGTTGTTGAATTGTGGTAAGCACACCCCCACACTCTTATGAATTCTATCTAAAATAAAATGTGCATTTGCTCCCCATAGCAACCAATCACAGTGCAGCTTTCAGTTTCTATACTGCTGAGATAAAATGAAAGATATGATATGATTGGATGCTATGGACACCATCACACTCTTTGGAAGCTGGGTTAAGAAAATCTAAGATAAAATTAAATCTGTGCTCTGATTGGTTGCTATATACACCACCACACTATTATGAACTGTTACTAAAAAAAATCTGTCTTTACTGCCCATAGCCACCAATCACAGCGCAGCTTTCATTTATTATACTGCTGAGATAAAATGAAAGATATGATATGATTGGATGCTACAGACACCATCACACTCTTTGGAAGCTGGGTTAAGAAAATCTTTTTTGCCCACAGCAGCCAATCTCTGCACAGCATCCATTAATTTCTAACCAATCTAATGACACCAAAATCATCCACCAAAGGTCACGCAAAGGGGTCAAGGTATGGTGCAAGACAAAAAAGCCTATGGAGTCAGTGTTTGTAAAAAAACTGTACGTGGTAGAATTTTTTCGATATTTTTACTGAGTTAAGCAATTGAAAGTACACTGCTCAAAAAAGTAAATGGAACACGTCCTAGATCTGAATGAATGATATATTCTCATTGAATACTTTGTTCTGTACAAAGTTGAATGTGCTAACAACAAAATCACACAAAAAATCATCAATGGAAATCAAATTTATTAACCAATGGAGGCCTGGATTTGGAGTCACCCCCCAAATTAAAGTGGAAAAACACACTACAGGCTGACCTAACTTTGATGTAATGTCCTTAAAACAAGTCAAAATGAGGCTCAGTATTTTGTGTGGCCTCCATGTGCCTGCATGACCTCCCTACAATGCCTGGGCATGCTCCTGATGAGGTTATGGATGGTCTCCTGTGGGATCTCCTCCCAGACCTGGTCTAAAGCATCCACCAACTCCTGGACAGTCTGTGGTGCAACGTGACGTTGGTGGATAGAGCGAGACATGATGTCCCAGATGTGCTCAATCGGATTCAGGTCTGGGGAACGGGCGGGCCAGTCCATTGCTTCACTGCCTTCATCTTGCAGGAACTGCTGACACACTCCAGCCACATGAGCTCTGGCATTGTCCTGCATTAGGAGGAACCCAGGGCCAACCGCACCAGCATATGGTCTCACAAGGGGTCTGAGGATCTCATCTCTGTACCTAATGGCAGTCAGGCTACCTCTGGCGAGCACATGGAGGGCTGTGCGGCCCTCCAAAGAAATGCCACCCCACACCATTACTTACTCACTGCCAAACCGGTCATGCTGAAGGATGTTGCAGGCAGCAGATCGCTCTCCACAGCGTCTCCAGACTCTGTCACGTCTGTCACATGTGCTCAGTGTGAACCTGCTTTCATCTGTGAAGAGCACAGGGTGCCAGTGGCGACTTTTCCAATACTGGTGTTCTGTGACAAATGCCAAGAGTCCTGCATGGTGTTGGGCTGTGAGCACAACCCCCATCTGTGGACGTTGAACCCTCATACCACCCTCATGGAGTCAGTTTCTAACCATTTGTGCAGACACATGCACATTTGTGGCCTGCTGGAGGTCATTTTGCAGGGCTCTGGCAGTGCTCCTCCTGTTCCTCCTTGCACAAAGGTGGGGGTACCTGTCCTGCTGATGGGTTGTTGACCTCCTACGACCCCATCCACGTCTCCTGGTGTACTGGCCTGTCTCCTGGTAGCGCCTCCAGCCTCTGGACACTACGCTGATAGACACAGCAAACCTTCTTGCCACAGCTCGCATTGATGTGCCATCCTGGATGAGCTGCACTACCTGAGTAACTTCTGTGGGTTGTAGAGTCCGTCTCATGCTACCACGAGTGTGAAAGCACAACCACCATTCAAAAGTGACCAAAACATCAGCCAGAAAGCATTGGTACTGAGATGTGGTCTGCGGTCCCCACCTTCTGAACCACTCCTTTACTGAGTGTATCTTGATAATTGCCAATAATTTCCATCAATTGTCTATTCCATTTGCACAACAGCATGTGAAATTGATTGTCAATCAGTGTTGCTTCCTAAGTGGACAGTTTGATTTCAAAGAAGTTTGATTTACTTGGAGTTATATTCTGTTGTTTAAGTGTTCCTTTTATTTTTTTTTGAGCAGGGTATATAGAAATCATCTCTTACTTTTCAAACAGCTTTACCTTTGCAGACCTGTATTTCAGAGGAGCAAATAATGAGGACAATATATGTTATTGGCTTCACCTTCTGACTTTTACTCACAATATTCCTTAAAGGGGTATTTTCATCTCCAAGATCCTATCCCAATATGTTGTAGGCGTAATAATAATATTAGCAAACATACCCATGGATACCTAAGGTCCTGCACATGAAGAAAGAGACATAGTGAATCTGAAAAACTAGTACATTTCTAATTGGAGGTATTTGCTAATATTATTATTACACCTACTACATATTGAGATAGGATCTTGGAGTTGGGAATACCCCTTTAAGCTAATGGAGATTGGGGATTTCTTGTACACAGGCTCGGACTGGCCTGCCGGGGAATAGGGGAATCCCCTGGGGGGCCCTGCACTGTAAGAATAGGAAGGCTCCTCCCCCTCCAACCCTAGCACAGCTATGCTCTGCTGGGCTAATCCCCATCCATAGAGGCATATTCCCTTGTTCCCCTGCTGTGCTCAAGTGTCAGAGTCTGACTGACATCAGTGCAGGAGAGGTGCCACTGACAGTAACACCTCTCCTACAACAGGTGTCAGCCTGACTCCAACACCAAGCACAAGCACAGCATGGGAAGGAGGGAGTGTGCCACTATGGATATGGATTTGCCCAGCAGTCAGTGTGTAAGAGGGTGACCGGGACGGTCATGCACCTCTTCCCTCTTAATGCACATAATGCTGTGTTCTATGTTTTTATATGAGCATTAGTGATGAGCGAGCATGCTCGCTACTGCTCGGTGCTCGCCCATGCATCTCACTGCTCGAGATGCTCGGCGCTCGCCGAGTATTTCCGGGTTGCTCGGGCGGGAACTCGGGTCCACTCTCTGCATGTTTGGCGCTCTTTAGAGAGCCAATGAACATGCAGGGATTGCCTGCCATGCACTGTAATGCCGTAGCTATGTTGGTTGTGGGCATTACAGTGATTGGCTGGCCGCACAGCGTCATCAGGTCTATATCAGACCAGGCGCCGCCATGCTCTTCACAGTCACTACGGATCAGACAGTGTAGGGAGAGCTGCTGCTGCGTCAGGGAGAGATTTGATTGTGTATTAGGTAGTGGTGGAGAAAAACCGTACATTACACATATCCATCTTAACAAACAGTCCTTCTGGCGACTAATCCATCTGCAGAGATATCAGGCAGGCAGAGTGTATAGGCAGGCAGTGTATATAGCAGACTGCAGTGCATATAGCACAAGACGCCCCATTCCAATTCTGCTTTCTGCTGCTGTTAGATATTTCTATACAAAGGCCCAGATCTCAGGGGCCAGGAATACTTTTCTTTGGATCTTAATCCTCATTATTTGCTTAAAAAGCAATGCATAGAACACCATTTTTTCTGCGCTATTTGCTTGTTGGCACTGCAGAACACAGCCAGGTCCTTTCCATATTAGAGCGCTAGAAATCCAGCTATTTAAAATTGTGTTTTCTCTGTCAAACGGATCACATATACGTTGTCAGAAAATACTGCCATTTCTGGCCTCCATTAAAAATTTCCTTTAGTGTGTCAGTGAAGCAATTCACCGCAGTTTGCTGTTCAAACTACTTACCTACAGGCCAGGTATTTAAAACTCTGTTTTCTCCGTCACACGGATCACATATATGTTGTCAAAAAATACTGCCATTTCTGACCTCCATTAAAAATTTCCTTTAGTGTGTCAGTGAAGCAATTCACCACAGTTTGCTGTTCAAACTACTTACCAACAGGTCAGGTAGTGAAAACACTGTTTTCTCCGTCACACGGATCATATATACATTGTCAGAAAATACTGCCATTTCTGGCCTCCATTAAAAATTTCCTTTAGTGTGTCAGTGAAGCAATTCACCGCAGTTTGCTGTTCAAACTACTTACCTACAGGCCAGGTAGTGAAAACTCTGTTTTCTCCGTCACATGGATCACATATACGTTGGCAGAAAATACTGCCATTTCTGACCTCCATTAAAAATTTCCTTTAGTGTGTCAGTGAAGCAATTCATCGCAGTTTGCTGTTCAAACTACTTACCTACAGGCCAGGTATTTAAAACTCTGTTTTCTCCGTCACATGGATCACATATACGTTGTCAGAAAATACTGCCATTTCTGGCCTCCATTAAAAATTTCCTTTAGTGTGTCAGTGAAGCAATTCACCGCAGTTTGCTGTTCAAACTACTTACCTACAGGCCAGGTAGTGAAAACTCTGTTTTCTCCGTCACATGGATCACATATACGTTGTCAGAAAATACTGCCATTTCTGACCTCTATTAAAAATTTCTTTCAGTGTGTCAGTGAAGCAATTCACCAAAGTTTGCTGTTCAAACTACTTACCTACAGGCCAGGTATTTAAAACTCTGTTTTCTCCATCACATGGATCACATATACGTTGTCAGAAAATACTGCCATTTCTGGCCTCCATTAAAAATTTCCTTTAGTGTGTCAGTGAAGCAATTCACCGCAGTTTGCTGTTTAAACTACTTACCTACAGGCCAGCTGGTGAAAACTCTGTTTTCTCTGTCACACGGATTACATATGCGTTGTCAGAAAATACTGCCATTTCTGGCCTCCATTAAAAATTTCCTTTAGTGTGTCAGTGAAGCAATTCACCACATTTTGCTGTTCAAACTACTTACCTACAGGCCAGGTAGTGAAAACTCTGTTTTCTCCGTCACACGGATCACATATACGTTGTCAGAAAATAATGCCATTTGTGACCTCCATTAAAAATTTCCTTTAGTGTGTCAGTGAAGCAATTCACCGCAGTTTGTTGTACAAACTACTTACCTACAGGCCAGGTAGTGAAAACTCTGTTTTCTAGGTCACATGGATCACATATACGTTGTCAGAAAATACTGCCATTTCTGACCTCCATTAAAAATTTCTTTCAGTTTGTCAGTGAAGCAATTCACTGCAGTTTGCTGTTCAAACTACTTACCTACAGGCCAGGTATTTAAAACTCTGTTTTCTCCGTCACACGGATCACATATACGTTGTCAGAAAATACTGCCATTTCTGGCCTCCATTAAAAATTTCCTTTAGTGTGTCAGTGAAGCAATTCACCGCAGTTTGCTGTTCAAACTACTTACCTACAGGCCAGGTAGTGAAAACTCTATTTTCTCCGTCACACGGATCACATATGCGTTGTCAGAAAATACTGCCTTTACTGGCCTCCATTAAAAATTTCCTTTAGTGTGTCAGTGAAGCAATTCACCGCAGTTTGCTGTTCAAACTACTTACCTACAGGCCAGGTATTTAAAACTCTGTTTTCTCCGTTACACGGATCACATATGCGTTGTCAGAAAATACTGCCATTTCTGGCCACCATTAAAAATTTCCTTTAGTGTGTCAGTGAAGCAATTCACCGCAGTTTGCTGTTCAAACTACTTACCTACAGGCCAGGTAGTGAAAACTCTGTTTTCTCCGTCACACGGATCACATATACGTTGTCAGAAAATACTGCCATTTCTGACCTCCATTAAAAATTTCCTTTAGTGGGTCAGTGAAGCAATTCACCGCAGTTTGCTGTTCAAACTACTTACCTACAGGCCAGGTAGTGAAAACTCTGTTTTCTCCGTCACACGGATCACATATACGTTGTCAGAAAATACTGCCATTTCTGACCTCCATTAAAAATTTCCTTTAGTGTGTCAGTGAAGCAATTCACCGCAGTTTGCTGTTCAAACTACTTACCTACAGGCCAGGTAGTGAAAACTCTGTTTTCTCCGTCACACGGATCACATATACGTTGTCAGAAAATACTGCCATTTCTGGCCACCATTAAAAATTTCCTTTAGTGTGTCAGTGAAGCAATTCACCGCAGTTTGCTGTTCAAACTACTTACCTACAGGTCAGGTAGTGAAAACTCTGTTTTTTCCGTCACACGGATCACATATACGTTGTCTGAAAATACTGCCATTTCTGACCTCCATTAAAAATTTCTTTCAGTTTGTCAGTGAAGCAATTCACCCCGGTTTGCTGTTCAAACTACTTACCTACAGGCCAGGTATTTAAAACTCTGTTTTCTCCGTCACACGGATCACATATACGTTGTCAGAAAATACTGCCATTTCTGGCCTCCATTAAAAATTTCCTTTAGTGTGTCAGTGAAGCAATTCACCGCAGTTTGCTGTTCAAACTACTTACCTACAGGCCAGGTAGTGAAAACTCTATTTTCTCCGTCACACGGATCACATATGCGTTGTCAGAAAATACTGCCTTTACTGGCCTCTATTAAAAATTTCCTTTAGTGTGTCAGTGAAGCAATTCACCGCAGTTTGCTGTTCAAACTACTTACCTACAGGCCAGGTATTTAAAACTCTGTTTTCTCCGTCACACGGATCACATATGCGTTGTCAGAAAATACTGCCATTTCTGACCTCCATTAAAAATTTCCTTTAGTGTGTCAGTGAAGCAATTCACCACAGTTTGCTGTTCAAACTACTTACCAACAGGTCAGGTAGTGAAAACACTGTTTTCTCCGTCACACGGATCATATATACATTGTCAGAAAATACTGCCATTTCTGGCCTCCATTAAAAATTTCCTTTAGTGTGTCAGTGAAGCAATTCACCGCAGTTTGCTGTTCAAACTACTTACCTACAGGCCAGGTAGTGAAAACTCTGTTTTCTCCGTCACATGGATCACATATACGTTGGCAGAAAATACTGCCATTTCTGACCTCCATTAAAAATTTCCTTTAGTGTGTCAGTGAAGCAATTCATCGCAGTTTGCTGTTCAAACTACTTACCTACAGGCCAGGTATTTAAAACTCTGTTTTCTCCGTCACATGGATCACATATACGTTGTCAGAAAATACTGCCATTTCTGGCCTCCATTAAAAATTTCCTTTAGTGTGTCAGTGAAGCAATTCACCGCAGTTTGCTGTTCAAACTACTTACCTACAGGCCAGGTATTTAAAACTCTGTTTTCTCCATCACACAGATCACATATACGTTGTCAGAAAATACTGCCATTTCTGGCCTCCATAAAAAATTTCCTTTAGTGTGTCAGTGAAGCAATTCACCGCAGTTTGCTGTTCAAACTACTTACCTACAGGCCAGGTAGTGAAAACTCTATTTTCTCTGTCACACGGATCACATATACGTTGTCAGAATATACTGCCTTTACTGGCCTCCATTAAAAATTTCCTTTAGTGTGTCAGTGAAGCAATTCACCGCAGTTTGCTGTTCAAACTACTTACCTACAGGCCAGGTATTTAAAACTCTGTTTTCTCCGTCACACGGATCACATATGCGTTGTCAGAAAATACTGCCATTTCTAGCCTCAATTAAAAATTTCCCTTAGTGTGTCAGTGAAGCAATTCACCGCAGTTTGCTGTTCAAACTACTTACCTACAGGCCAGGTAGTGAAAACTCAGTTTTCTCCGTCACACGGATCACATATGCGTTGTCAGAAAATACTGCCATTTCTGGCCTCCATTAAAAATTTCCTTTAGTGTGTCAGTGAAGCAATTCACCGCAGTTTGCTGTTCAAACTACTTACCTACAGGTCAGGTAGTGAAAACTCTGTTTTATCCGTCACACGGATCACATATACGTTGTCTGAAAATACTGCCATTTCTGACCTCCATTAAAAATTTATTTCAGTTTGTCAGTGAAGCAATTCACCGCGGTTTGCTGTTCAAACTACTTACCTACAGGCCAGGTATTTAAAACTCTGTTTTCTCCGTCACACGGATCACATATACGTTGTCAGAAAATACTGCCATTTCTAGCCTCCATTAAAAATTTCCTTTAGTGTGTCAGTGAAGCAATTCACCGCAGTTTGCTGTTCAAACTACTTACCTACAGGCCAGGTAGTGAAAACTCTATTTTCTCCGTCACACGGATCACATATGCGTTGTCAGAAAATACTGCCTTTACTGGCCTCTATTAAAAATATCCTTTAGTGTGTCAGTGAAGCAATTCACCGCAGTTTGCTGTTCAAACTACTTACCTACAGGCCAGGTATTTAAAACTCTGTTTTCTCCGTCACACGGATCACATATGCGTTGTCAGAAAATACTGCCATTTCTAGCCTCAATTAAAAATTTCCTTTAGTGTGTCAGTGAAGCAATTCACCGCAGTTTGCTGTTCAAACTACTTACCTACAGGCCAGGTAGTGAAAACTCAGTTTTCTCCGTCACACGGATCACATATGCGTTGTCAGAAAATACTGCCATTTCTGGCCTCCATTAAAAATTTCCTTTAGTGTGTCAGTGAAGCAATTCACCGCAGTTTGCTGTTCAAACTACTTACCTACAGGTCAGGTAGTGAAAACTCTGTTTTATCCGTCACACGGATCACATATACGTTGTCTGAAAATACTGCCATTTCTGACCTCCATTAAAAATTTATTTCAGTTTGTCAGTGAAGCAATTCACCGCGGTTTGCTGTTCAAACTACTTACCTACAGGCCAGGTATTTAAAACTCTGTTTTCTCCGTCACACGGATCACATATACGTTGTCAGAAAATACTGCCATTTCTGGCCTCCATTAAAAATTTCCTTTAGTGTGTCAGTGAAGCAATTCACCGCAGTTTGCTGTTCAAACTACTTACCTACAGGCCAGGTAGTGAAAACTCTATTTTCTCCGTCACACGGATCACATATGCGTTGTCAGAAAATACTGCCTTTACTGGCCTCTATTAAAAATATCCTTTAGTGTGTCAGTGAAGCAATTCACCGCAGTTTGCTATTCAAACTACTTACCTACAGGCCAGGTATTTAAAACTCTGTTTTCTCCGTCACACGGATCACATATGCGTTGTCAGAAAATACTGCCATTTCTAGCCTCCATTAAAAATTTCCTTTAGTGTGTCAGTGAAGCAATTCACCGCAGTTTGCTGTTCGAACTACTTACCTACAGGCCAGGTAGTGAAAACTCAGTTTTCTCCGTCACACGGACCACATATGCGTTGTCAGAAAATACTGCCATTTCTGGCCTCCAATAAAAATTTCCTTTAGTGTGTCAGTGAAGCAATTCACCGCAATTTGCTGTTCAAACTACTTACCTACAGGCCAGGGAGTGAAAACTCTCTTTTCTCCGTCACACGGATCACATATACGTTGTCAGAAAATACTGCCATTTCTGACCTCCATTAAAAATTTCCTTTAGTGTGTCAGTGAAGCAATTCACCGCAGTTTGCTGACCAAACTACTTACCTACAGGCCAGGTAGTGAAAACTCTGTTTTCTCCATCACACGGATCACATATACGTTGTCAGAAAATACTGCCATTTCTGGCCTCCATTAAAAATTTCCTTTAGTGTGTCAGTGAAGTAATTCATCGCAGTTTGCTGTTCAAACTACTTACCTACAGGCCAGGTAGTGAAAACTCAGTTTTCTCCGTCACACGGATCACATATACGTTGTCTGAAAATACTGCCATTTCTGACCTCCATTAAAAATTTCTTTCAGTTTGTCAGTGAAGCAATTCACCGCAGTTTGCTGTTCAAACTACTTACCTACAGGCCAGGTAGTGAAAACTCTGTTTTCTCCATCACACGGATCACATATACGTTGTCAGAAAATACTGCCATTTCTGGCCTCCATTAAAAATTTCCTTTAGTGTGTCAGTGAAGCAATTCACCGCAGTTTGCTGTTCAAACTACTTACCTACAGGCCAGGTAGTGAAAACTCTGTTTTCTCCATCACACGGATCACATATACGTTGTCAGAAAATACTGCCATTTCTGGCCTCCATTAAAAATTTCCTTTAGTGTGTCAGTGAAGCAATTCACCGCAGTTTGCTGTTCAAACTACTTACCTACAGGTCAGGTAGTGAAAACTCTGTTTTCTCCGTCACATGGATCACATATACGTTGTCTGAAAATACTGCCATTTCTGACCTCCATTAAAAATTTCTTTCAGTTTGTCAGTGTAGTAATTCACCGCACTTTGCTGTTCAAACTACTTACCTACAGGCCAGGTATTTAAAACTCTGTTTTCTCCATCACACGGATCACATATACGTTGTCAGAAAATACTGCCATTTCTGGCCTCCATTAAAAATTTCCTTTAGTGTGTCAGTGAAGCAATTCACCGCACTTTGCTGTTAAAACTACTTACCTACAGGCCAGGTATTTAAAACTCTGTTTTCTCCGTCACACGGATCACATATGGGTTGTCAGAAAATACTGCCATTTCTAGCCTCCATTAAAAATTTCCTTTAGTGTGTCAGTGAAGCAATTCACCGCAGTTTGCTGTTCAAACTACTTACCTACAGGCCAGGTAGTGAAAACTCTATTTTCTCTGTCACACGTATCACATATGCGTTGTCAGAATATACTGCCTTTACTGGCCTCCATTAAAAATTTCCTTTAGTGTGTCAGTGAAGCAATTCACCGCAGTTTGCTGTTCAAACTACTTACCTACAGGCCAGGTATTTAAAACTCTGTTTTCTCCGTCACACGGATCACATATGCGTTGTCAGAAAATACTGCCATTTCTAGCCTCAATTAAAAATTTCCTTTAGTGTGTCAGTGAAGCAATTCACCGCAGTTTGCTGTTCAAACTACTTACCTACAGGCCAGGTAGTGAAAACTCAGTTTTCTCCGTCACACGGATCACATATGCGTTGTCAGAAAATACTGCCATTTCTGGCCTCCATTAAAAATTTCCTTTAGTGTGTCAGTGAAGCAATTCACCGCAGTTTGCTGTTCAAACTACTTACCTACAGGCCAAGGAGTGAAAACTCTGTTTTCTCCGTCACACGGATCACATATACGTTGTCAGAAAATACTGCCATTTCTGACCTCCATTAAAAATTTCCTTTAGTGTGTCAGTGAAGCAATTCACCGCAGTTTGCTGTTCAAACTACTTACCTACAGGCCAGGTAGTGAAAACTCTGTTTTCTCCATCACACGGATCACATATACGTTGTCAGAAAATACTGCCATTTCTGGCCTCCATTAAAAATTTCCTTTAGTGTGTCAGTGAAGCAAATCACCGCAGTTTGCTGTTCAAACTACTTACCTACAGGCCAGGTAGTGAAAACTCTGTTTTCTCCATCACACGGATCACATATACGTTGTCAGAAAATACTGCCATTTCTGGCCTCCATTAAAAATTTCCTTTAGTGTGTCAGTGAAGCAATTCACCGCAGTTTGCTGTTCAAACTACTTACCTACAGGTCAGGTAGTGAAAACTCTGTTTTCTCCGTCACATGGATCACATATACGTTGTCTGAAAATACTGCCATTTCTGACCTCCATTAAAAATTTCTTTCAGTTTGTCAGTGTAGTAATTCACCGCACTTTGATGTTCAAACTACTTACCTACAGGCCAGGTATTTAAAACTCTGTTTTCTCCATCACACGGATCACATATACGTTGTCAGAAAATACTGCCATTTCTGGCCTCCATTAAAAATTTCCTTTAGTGTGTCAGTGAAGCAATTCACCGCACTTTGCTGTTAAAACTACTTACCTACAGGCCAGGTATTTAAAACTCTGTTTTCTCCGTCACACGGATCACATATGCGTTGTCAGAAAATACTGCCATTTCTAGCCTCCATTAAAAATTTCCTTTAGTGTGTCAGTGAAGCAATTCACCGCAGTTTGCTGTTCAAACTACTTACCTACAGGCCAGGTAGTGAAAACTCAGTTTTCTCCGTCACACGGATCACATATGCGTTGTCAGAAAATACTGCCATTTCTGGCCTTCATTAAAAATTTCCTTTAGTGTGTCAGTGAAGCAATTCACCGCAGTTTGCTGTTCAAACTACTTACCTACAGGCCAGGTATTTAAAACTCTGTTTTCTCCGTCACACGGATCACATATACGTTGTCAGAAAATACTGCCATTTCTGGCCTCCATTAAAAATTTCCTTTAGTGTGTCAGTGAAGCAATTCACCGCAGTTTGCTGTTCAAACTACTTACCTACAGGTCAGGTAGTGAAAACACTATTTTCTCCATCACACGGATCACATATGCGTTGTCAGAAAATACTGCCTTTACTGGCCTCCATTAAAAATTTCCTTTAGTGTGTCAGTGAAGCAATTCACCGCAGTTTGCTGTTCAAACTACTTACCTACAGGCCAGGTAGTGAAAACTCAGTTTTCTCCGTCACACGGATCACATATGCGTTGTCAGAAAATACTGCCATTTCTGGCCTCCATTAAAAATTTCCTTTAGTGTGTCAGTGAAGCAATTCACCGCAGTTTGCTGTTCAAACTACTTACCTACAGGCCAGGTAGTGAAAACTCTGTTTTCTCCGTCACACGGATCACACATACATTGTCAGAAAATACTGCCATTTCTGACCTCCATTAAAAATTTCCTTTAGTGTGTCAGTGAAGCAATTCACAGCAGTTTGCTGTTCAAACTACTTACCTACAGGCCAGGTAGTGAAAACTCTGTTTTCTCCGTCACACGGATCACATATGCGTTGTCAGAAAATACTGCCATTTCTGGCCTCCATTAAAAATTTCCTTTAGTGTGTCAGTGAAGCAATTCACCGCAGTTTGCTGTTCAAACTACTTACCTACAGGCCAGGTATTTAAAACTCTGTTTTCTCCGTCACACGGATCACATATGCGTTGTCAGAAAATACTGCCATTTCTAGCCTCAATTAAAAATTTCCTTTAGTGTGTCAGTGAAGCAATTCACCGCAGTTTGCTGTTCAAACTACTTACCTACAGGCCAGGTAGTGAAAACTCAGTTTTCTCCGTCACACGGATCACATATGCGTTGTCAGAAAATACTGCCATTTCTGACCTCCTTTAAAAATTTCCTTTAGTGTGTCAGTGAAGCAATTCACCGCAGTTTGCTGTTCAAACTACTTACCTACAGGCCAAGGAGTGAAAACTCTGTTTTCTCCGTCACACGGATCACATATACGTTATCAGAAATTACTGCCATTTCTGACCTCCATTAAAAATTTCCTTTAGTGTGTCAGTGAAGCAATTCACCGCAGTTTGCTGTTCAAACTACTTACCTACAGGCCAGGTAGTGAAAACTCAGTTTTCTCCGTCACACGGATCACATATGCGTTGTCAGAAAATACTGCCATTTCTGGCCTCCATTAAAAATTTCCTTTAGTGTGTCAGTGAAGCAATTCACCGCAATTTGCTGTTCAAACTACTTACCTACAGGCCAGGGAGTGAAAACTCTCTTTTCTCCGTCACACGGATCACATATACGTTGTCAGAAAATACTGCCATTTCTGACCTCCATTAAAAATTTCCTTTAGTGTGTCAGTGAAGCAATTCACCGCAGTTTGCTGTTCAAACTACTTACCTACAGGCCAGGTAGTGAAAACTCTGTTTTCTCCATCACACGGATCACATATACGTTGTCAGAAAATACTGCCATTTCTGGCCTCCATTAAAAATTTCCTTTAGTGTGTCAGTGAAGCAATTCATCGCAGTTTGCTGTTCAAACTACTTACCTACAGGCCAGGTAGTGAAAACTCAGTTTTCTCCGTCACACGGATCACATATACGTTGTCTGAAAATACTGCCATTTCTGACCTCCATTAAAAATTTCTTTCAGTTTGTCAGTGAAGCAATTCACCACAGTTTGCTGTACAAACTACTTACCTACAGGCCAGGTATTTAAAACTCTGTTTTCTCCATCACACAGATCACATATACGTTGTCAGAAAATACTGCCATTTCTGGCCTCCATTAAAAATTTCCTTTAGTGTGTCAGTGAAGCAATTCACCACAGTTTGCTGTTCAAACTACTTACCTACAGGCCAGGTAGTGAAAACTCTGTTTTCTCAATCACATGGATCACATACACGTTGTCAGAAAATACTGCCATTTCTGACCTCCATTAAAAATTTCTTTCAGTTTGTCAGTGAAGCAATTCACTGCAGTTTGCTGTTCAAACTACTTACCTACAGGCCAGGTAGTGAAAACTCTATTTTCTCTGTCACACGGATCACATATGCGTTGTCAGAATATACTGCCTTTACTGGCCTCCATTAAAAATTTCCTTTAGTGTGTCAGTGAAGCAATTCACCGCAGTTTGCTGTTCAAACTACTTACCTACAGGCCAGGTATTTAAAACTCTGTTTTCTCCGTCACACGGATCACATATGCGTTGTCAGAAAATACTGCCATTTCTAGCCTCAATTAAAAATTTCCTTTAGTGTGTCAGTGAAGCAATTCACCGCAGTTTGCTGTTCAAACTACTTACCTACAGGCCAGGTAGTGAAAACTCAGTTTTCTCCGTCACACGGATCACATATGCGTTGTCAGAAAATACTGCCATTTCTGGCCTCCATTAAAAATTTCCTTTAGTGTGTCAGTGAAGCAATTCACCGCAGTTTGCTGTTCAAACTACTTACCTACAGGCCAAGGAGTGAAAACTCTGTTTTCTCCGTCACACGGATCACATATACGTTGTCAGAAAATACTGCCATTTCTGACCTCCATTAAAAATTTCCTTTAGTGTGTCAGTGAAGCAATTCACCGCAGTTTGCTGTTCAAACTACTTACCTACAGGCCAGGTAGTGAAAACTCTGTTTTCTCCATCACACGGATCACATATACGTTGTCAGAAAATACTGCCATTTCTGGCCTCCATTAAAAATTTCCTTTAGTGTGTCAGTGAAGCAAATCACCGCAGTTTGCTGTTCAAACTACTTACCTACAGGCCAGGTAGTGAAAACTCTGTTTTCTCCATCACACGGATCACATATACGTTGTCAGAAAATACTGCCATTTCTGGCCTCCACTAAAAATTTCCTTTAGTGTGTCAGTGAAGCAATTCACCGCAGTTTGCTGTTCAAACTACTTACCTACAGGTCAGGTAGTGAAAACTCTGTTTTCTCCGTCACATGGATCACATATACGTTGTCTGAAAATACTGCCATTTCTGACCTCCATTAAAAATTTCTTTCAGTTTGTCAGTGTAGTAATTCACTGCATTTTGCTGTTCAAACTACTTACCTACAGGCCAGGTATTTAAAACTCTGTTTTCTCCATCACACGGATCACATATACGTTGTCAGAAAATACTGCCATTTCTGGCCTCCATTAAAAATTTCCTTTAGTGTGTCAGTGAAGCAATTCACCGCACTTTGCTGTTAAAACTACTTACCTACAGGCCAGGTATTTAAAACTCTGTTTTCTCCGTCACACGGATCACATATGCGTTGTCAGAAAATACTGCCATTTCTAGCCTCCATTAAAAATTTCCTTTAGTGTGTCAGTGAAGCAATTCACCGCAGTTTGCTGTTCAAACTACTTACCTACAGGCCAGGTAGTGAAAACTCAGTTTTCTCCGTCACACGGATCACATATGCGTTGTCAGAAAATACTGCCATTTCTGGCCTTCATTAAAAATTTCCTTTAGTGTGTCAGTGAAGCAATTCACCGCAGTTTGCTGTTCAAACTACTTACCTACAGGCCAGGTATTTAAAACTCTGTTTTCTCCGTCACACGGATCACATATACGTTGTCAGAAAATACTGCCATTTCTGGCCTCCATTAAAAATTTCCTTTAGTGTGTCAGTGAAGCAATTCACCGCAGTTTGCTGTTCAAACTACTTACCTACACGTCAGGTAGTGAAAACACTATTTTCTCCATCACACGGATCACATATGCGTTGTCAGAAAATACTGCCTTTACTGGCTTCCATTAAAAATTTCCTTTAGTGTGTCAGTGAAGCAATTCACCGCAGTTTGCTGTTCAAACTACTTACCTACAGGCCAGGTAGTGAAAACTCAGTTTTCTCCGTCACACGGATCACATATGCGTTGTCAGAAAATACTGCCATTTCTGGCCTCCATTAAAAATTTCCTTTAGTGTGTCAGTGAAGCAATTCACCGCAGTTTGCTGTTCAAACTACTTACCTACAGGCCAGGTAGTGAAAACTCTGTTTTCTCCGTCACACGGATCACACATACATTGTCAGAAAATACTGCCAATTCTGACCTCCATTAAAAATTTCCTTTAGTGTGTCAGTGAAGCAATTCACCGCAGTTTGCTGTTCAAACTACTTACCTACAGGCCAGGTAGTGAAAACTCAGTTTTCTCCGTCACACGGATCACATATGCGTTGTCAGAAAATACTGCCATTTCTGACCTCCTTTAAAAATTTCCTTTAGTGTGTCAGTGAAGCAATTCACCGCAGTTTGCTGTTCAAACTACTTACCTACAGGCCAAGGAGTGAAAACTCTGTTTTCTCCGTCACACGGATCACATATACGTTATCAGAAATTACTGCCATTTCTGACCTCCATTAAAAATTTCCTTTAGTGTGTCAGTGAAGCAATTCACCGCAGTTTGCTGTTCAAACTACTTACCTACAGGCCAGGTAGTGAAAACTCTGTTTTCTCCGTCACACGGATCACATATACGTTGTCAGAAAATACTGCCATTTCTGGCCTCCATTAAAAATTTCCTTTAGTGTGTCAGTGAAGCAATTCACCGCAGTTTGCTGATCAAACTACTTACCTACAGGTCAGGTAGTGAAAACTCTGTTTTCTCCGTCACATGGATCACATACACGTTGTCTGAAAATACTGCCATTTCTGACCTCCATTAAAAATTTCTTTCAGTTTGTCAGTGAAGCAATTCACCGCAGTTTGCTGTTCAAACTACTTACCTACAGGCCAGGTATTTAAAACTCTGTTTTCTCCATCACACGGATCACATATACGTTGTCAGAAAATACTGCCATTTCTGGCCTCCATTAAAAATTTCCTTTAGTGTGTCAGTGAAGCAATTCACCGCAGTTTGCTGTTCAAACTACTTACCTACAGGTCAGGTAGTGAAAACTCTGTTTTCTCCGTCACATGGATCACATATACGTTGTCTGAAAATACTGCCATTTCTGACCTCCATTAAAAATTTCTTTCAGTTTGTCAGTGTAGTAATTCACCGCACTTTGCTGTTCAAACTACTTACCTACAGGCCAGGTATTTAAAACTCTGTTTTCTCCATCACACGGATCACATATACGTTGTCAGAAAATACTGCCATTTCTGGCCTCCATTAAAAATTTCCTTTAGTGTGTCAGTGAAGCAATTCACCGCAGTTTGCTGTTAAAACTACTTACCTACAAGCCAGGTATTTAAAACTCTGTTTTCTCCGTCACACGGATCACATATGCGTTGTCAGAAAATACTGCCATTTCTAGCCTCCATTAAAAATTTCCTTTAGTGTGTCAGTGAAGCAATTCACCGCAGTTTGCTGTTCAAACTACTTACCTACAGGCCAGGTAGTGAAAACTCAGTTTTCTCCGTCACACGGATCACATATGCGTTGTCAGAAAATACTGCCATTTCTGGCCTTCATTAAAAATTTCCTTTAGTGTGTCAGTGAAGCAATTCACCGCAGTTTGCTGTTCAAACTACTTACCTACAGGCCAGGTATTTAAAACTCTGTTTTCTTCGTCACACGGATCACATATACGTTGTCAGAAAATACTGCCATTTCTGGCCTCCATTAAAAATTTCCTTTAGTGTGTCAGTGAAGCAATTCACCGCAGTTTGCTGTTCAAACTACTTATCTACAGGTCAGGTAGTGAAAACACTATTTTCTCCATCACACGGATCACATATGCGTTGTCAGAAAATACTGCCTTTACTGGCCTCCATTAAAAATTTCCTTTAGTGTGTCAGTGAAGCAATTCACCGCAGTTTGCTGTTCAAACTACTTACCTACAGGCCAGGTAGTGAAAACTCAGTTTTCTCCGTCACACGGATCACATATGCGTTGTCAGAAAATACTGCCATTTCTGACCTCCATTAAAAATTTCTTTCAGTTTGTCAGTGAAGCAATTCACTGCAGTTTGCTGTTCAAACTATTTACCTACAGGCCAGGTAGTGAAAACTCTATTTTCTCTGTCACACGGATCACATATGCGTTGTCAGAATATACTGCCTTTACTGGCCTCCATTAAAAATTTCCTTTAGTGTGTCAGTGAAGCAATTCACCGCAGTTTGCTGTTCAAACTACTTACCTACAGGCCAGGTATTTAAAACTCTGTTTTCTCCGTCACACGGATCACATATGCGTTGTCAGAAAATACTGCCATTTCTAGCCTCAATTAAAAATTTCCTTTAGTGTGTCAGTGAAGCAATTCACCGCAGTTTGCTGTTCAAACTACTTACCTACAGGCCAGGTAGTGAAAACTCAGTTTTCTCCGTCACACGGATCACATATGCGTTGTCAGAAAATACTGCCATTTCTGGCCTCCATTAAAAATTTCCTTTAGTGTGTCAGTGAAGCAATTCACCGCAGTTTGCTGTTCAAACTACTTACCTACAGGCCAAGGAGTGAAAACTCTGTTTTCTCCGTCACACGGATCACATATACGTTGTCAGAAAATACTGCCATTTCTGACCTCCATTAAAAATTTCCTTTAGTGTGTCAGTGAAGCAATTCACCGCAGTTTGCTGTTCAAACTACTTACCTACAGGCCAGGTAGTGAAAACTCTGTTTTCTCCATCACACGGATCACATATACGTTGTCAGAAAATACTGCCATTTCTGGCCTCCATTAAAAATTTCCTTTAGTGTGTCAGTGAAGCAAATCACCGCAGTTTGCTGTTCAAACTACTTACCTACAGGCCAGGTAGTGAAAACTCTGTTTTCTCCATCACACGGATCACATATACGTTGTCAGAAAATACTGCCATTTCTGGCCTCCATTAAAAATTTCCTTTAGTGTGTCAGTGAAGCAATTCACCGCAGTTTGCTGTTCAAACTACTTACCTACAGGTCAGGTAGTGAAAACTCTGTTTTCTCCGTCACATGGATCACATATACGTTGTCTGAAAATACTGCCATTTCTGACCTCCATTAAAAATTTCTTTCAGTTTGTCAGTGTAGTAATTCACTGCACTTTGCTGTTCAAACTACTTACCTACAGGCCAGGTATTTAAAACTCTGTTTTCTCCATCACACGGATCACATATACGTTGTCAGAAAATACTGCCATTTCTGGCCTCCATTAAAAATTTCCTTTAGTGTGTCAGTGAAGCAATTCACCGTACTTTGCTGTTAAAACTACTTACCTACAGGCCAGGTATTTAAAACTCTGTTTTCTCCGTCACACGGATCACATATGCGTTGTCAGAAAATACTGCCATTTCTAGCCTCCATTAAAAATTTCCTTTAGTGTGTCAGTGAAGCAATTCACCGCAGTTTGCTGTTCAAACTACTTACCTACAGGCCAGGTAGTGAAAACTCAGTTTTCTCCGTCACACGGATCACATATGCGTTGTCAGAAAATACTGCCATTTCTGGCCTTCATTAAAAATTTCCTTTAGTGTGTCAGTGAAGCAATTCACCGCAGTTTGCTGTTCAAACTACTTACCTACAGGCCAGGTATTTAAAACTCTGTTTTCTCCGTCACACGGATCACATATACGTTGTCAGAAAATACTGCCATTTCTGGCCTCCATTAAAAATTTCCTTTAGTGTGTCAGTGAAGCAATTCACCGCAGTTTGCTGTTCAAACTACTTACCTACACGTCAGGTAGTGAAAACACTATTTTCTCCATCACACGGATCACATATGCGTTGTCAGAAAATACTGCCTTTACTGGCCTCCATTAAAAATTTCCTTTAGTGTGTCAGTGAAGCAATTCACCGCAGTTTGCTGTTCAAACTACTTACCTACAGGCCAGGTAGTGAAAACTCAGTTTTCTCCGTCACACGGATCACATATGCGTTGTCAGAAAATACTGCCATTTCTGGCCTCCATTAAAAATTTCCTTTAGTGTGTCAGTGAAGCAATTCACCGCAGTTTGCTGTTCAAACTACTTACCTACAGGCCAGGTAGTGAAAACTCTGTTTTCTCCGTCACACGGATCACACATACATTGTCAGAAAATACTGCCAATTCTGACCTCCATTAAAAATTTCCTTTAGTGTGTCAGTGAAGCAATTCACCGCAGTTTGCTGTTCAAACTACTTACCTACAGGCCAGGTAGTGAAAACTCAGTTTTCTCCGTCACACGGATCACATATGCGTTGTCAGAAAATACTGCCATTTCTGACCTCCTTTAAAAATTTCCTTTAGTGTGTCAGTGAAGCAATTCACCGCAGTTTGCTGTTCAAACTACTTACCTACAGGCCAAGGAGTGAAAACTCTGTTTTCTCCGTCACACGGATCACATATACGTTATCAGAAATTACTGCCATTTCTGACCTCCATTAAAAATTTCCTTTAGTGTGTCAGTGAAGCAATTCACCGCAGTTTGCTGTTCAAACTACTTACCTACAGGCCAGGTAGTGAAAACTCTGTTTTCTCCGTCACACGGATCACATATACGTTGTCAGAAAATACTGCCATTTCTGGCCTCCATTAAAAATTTCCTTTAGTGTGTCAGTGAAGCAATTCACCGCAGTTTGCTGATCAAACTACTTACCTACAGGTCAGGTAGTGAAAACTCTGTTTTCTCCGTCACATGGATCACATACACGTTGTCTGAAAATACTGCCATTTCTGACCTCCATTAAAAATTTCTTTCAGTTTGTCAGTGAAGCAATTCACCGCAGTTTGCTGTTCAAACTACTTACCTACCGGCCAGGTATTTAAAACTCTGTTTTCTCCATCACACGGATCACATATACGTTGTCAGAAAATACTGCCATTTCTGGCCTCCATTAAAAATTTCCTTTAGTGTGTCAGTGAAGCAATTCACCGCAGTTTGCTGTTCAAACTACTTACCTACAGGTCAGGTAGTGAAAACTCTGTTTTCTCCGTCACATGGATCACATATACGTTGTCTGAAAATACTGCCATTTCTGACCTCCATTAAAAATTTCTTTCAGTTTGTCAGTGTAGTAATTCACCGCACTTTGCTGTTCAAACTACTTACCTACAGGCCAGGTATTTAAAACTCTGTTTTCTCCATCACACGGATCACATATACGTTGTCAGAAAATACTGCCATTTCTGGCCTCCATTAAAAATTTCCTTTAGTGTGTCAGTGAAGCAATTCACCGCAGTTTGCTGTTAAAACTACTTACCTACAGGCCAGGTATTTAAAACTCTGTTTTCTCCGTCACACGGATCACATATGCGTTGTCAGAAAATACTGCCATTTCTAGCCTCCATTAAAAATTTCCTTTAGTGTGTCAGTGAAGCAATTCACCGCAGTTTGCTGTTCAAACTACTTACCTACAGGCCAGGTAGTGAAAACTCAGTTTTCTCCGTCACACGGATCACATATGCGTTGTCAGAAAATACTGCCATTTCTGGCCTTCATTAAAAATTTCCTTTAGTGTGTCAGTGAAGCAATTCACCGCAGTTTGCTGTTCAAACTACTTACCTACAGGCCAGGTATTTAAAACTCTGTTTTCTTCGTCACACGGATCACATATACGTTGTCAGAAAATACTGCCATTTCTGGCCTCCATTAAAAATTTCCTTTAGTGTGTCAGTGAAGCAATTCACCGCAGTTTGCTGTTCAAACTACTTATCTACAGGTCAGGTAGTGAAAACACTATTTTCTCCATCACACGGATCACATATGCGTTGTCAGAAAATACTGCCTTTACTGGCCTCCATTAAAAATTTCCTTTAGTGTGTCAGTGAAGCAATTCACCGCAGTTTGCTGTTCAAACTACTTACCTACAGGCCAGGTAGTGAAAACTCAGTTTTCTCCGTCACACGGATCACATATGCGTTGTCAGAAAATACTGCCATTTCTGACCTCCATTAAAAATTTCCTTTAGTGTGTCAGTGAAGCAATTCACCGCAGTTTGCTGTTCAAACTACTTACCTACAGGCCAGGTAGTGAAAACTCTGTTTTCTCCGTCACACGGATCACATATACGTTGTCAGAAAATACTGCCATTTCTGGCCTCCATTAAAAATTTCCTTTAGTGTGTCAGTGAAGCAATTCACCGCAGTTTGCTGATCAAACTACTTACCTACAGGTCAGGTAGTGAAAACTCTGTTTTCTCCGTCACATGGATCACATACACGTTGTCTGAAAATACTGCCATTTCTGACCTCCATTAAAAATTTCTTTCAGTTTGTCAGTGAAGCAATTCACCGCAGTTTGCTGTTCAAACTACTTACCTACAGGCCAGGTATTTAAAACTCTGTTTTCTTCGTCACACGGATCACATATACGTTGTCAGAAAATACTGCCATTTCTGGCCTCCATTAAAAATTTCCTTTAGTGTGTCAGTGAAGCAATTCACCGCACTTTGCTGTTCAAACTACTTATCTACAGGTCAGGTAGTGAAAACACTATTTTCTCCATCACACGGATCACATATGCGTTGTCAGAAAATACTGCCTTTACTGGCCTCCATTAAAAATTTCCTTTAGTGTGTCAGTGAAGCAATTCACCGCAATTTGCTGTTCAAACTACTTACCTACAGGCCAGGTAGTGAAAACTCTGTTTTCTCCGTCACACGGATCACATATGCGTTGTCAGAAAATACTGCCATTTCTGGCCTCCATTAAAAATTTCCTTTAGTGTGTCAGTGAAGCAATTCACCGCAGTTTGCTGTTCAAACTACTTACCTACAGGCCAGGTAGTTAAAACTCTGTTTTCTCCGTCACACGGATCACATATGCGTTGTCAGAAAATACTGCCATTTCTAGCCTCAATTAAAAATTTCCTTTAGTGTGTCAGTGAAGCAATTCACCGCAGTTTGCTGTTCAAACTACTTACCTACAGGCCAGGTAGTGAAAACTCAGTTTTCTCCGTCACACGGATCACATATGCGTTGTCAGAAAATACTGCCATTTCTGGCCTCCATTAAAAATTTCCTTTAGTGTGTCAGTGAAGCAATTCACCGCAGTTTGCTGTTCAAACTACTTACCTACAGGCCAAGGAGTGAAAACTCTGTTTTCTCCGTCACACGGATCACATATACGTTGTCAGAAATTACTGCCATTTCTGACCTCCATTAAAAATTTCCTTTAGTGTGTCAGTGAAGCAATTCACCGCAGTTTGCTGTTCAAACTACTTACCTACAGGCCAGGTAGTGAAAACTCTGTTTTCTCCGTCACACGGATCACATATAAGTTGTCAGAAAATACTGCCATTTCTGGCCTCCATTAAAAATTTCCTTTAGTGTGTCAGTGAAGCAATTCACCGCAGTTTGCTGATCAAACTACTTACCTACAGGTCAGGTAGTGAAAACTCTGTTTTCTCCGTCACATGGATCACATATACGTTGTCTGAAAATACTGCCATTTCTGACCTCCATTAAAAATTTCTTTCAGTTTGTCAGTGAAGCAATTCACCGCAGTTTGCTGTTCAAACTACTTACCTACAGGCCAGGTATTTAAAACTCTGTTTTCTCCATCACACGGATCACATATACGTTGTCAGAAAATACTGCCATTTCTGGCCTCCATTAAAAATTTCCTTTAGTGTGTCAGTGAAGCAATTCACCGCAGTTTGCTGTTCAAACTACTTACTTACAGGCCAGGTATTTAAAACTCTGTTTTCTCCGTCACACGGATCACATATGCGTTGTCAGAAAATACTGCCATTTCTAGCCTCCATTAAAAATTTCCTTTAGTGTGTCAGTGAAGCAATTCACCGCAGTTTGCTGTTCAAACTACTTACCTACAGGCCAGGTAGTGAAAACTCAGTTTTCTCCGTCACACGGATCACATATGCGTTGTCAGAAAATACTGCCATTTCTGGCCTCCATTAAAAATTTCCTTTAGTGTGTCAGTGAAGCAATTCACCGCAGTTTGCTGTTCAAACTACTTACCTACAGGCCAGGTATTTAAAACTCTGTTTTCTCCGTCACACGGATCACATATACGTTGTCAGAAAATACTGCCATTTCTGGCCTCAATTAAAAATTTCCTTTAGTGTGTCAGTGAAGCAATTCACCGCAGTTTGCTGTTCAAACTACTTACCTACAGGTCAGGTAGTGAAAACTCTATTTTCTCCATCACACGGATCACATATGCGTTGTCAGAAAATACTGCCTTTACTGGCCTCCATTAAAAATTTCCTTTAGTGTGTCAGTGAAGCAATTCACCGCAGTTTGCTGTTCAAACTACTTACCTACAGGCCAGGTAGTGAAAACTCAGTTTTCTCCGTCACACGGATCACATATGCGTTGTCTGAAAATACTGCCATTTCTGGCCTCCATTAAAAATTTCCTTTAGTGTGTCAGTGAAGCAATTCACCGCAGTTTGCTGTTCAAACTACTTACCTACAGGCCAGGTAGTGAAAACTCTGTTTTCTCCGTCACACGGATCACACATACATTGTCAGAAAATACTGCCATTTCTGACCTCCATTAAAAATTTCCTTTAGTGTGTCAGTGAAGCAATTCACCGCAGTTTGCTGTTCAAACTACTTACCTACAGGCCAGGTAGTGAAAACTCTGTTTTCTCCGTCACACGGATCACATATGCGTTGTCAGAAAATACTGCCATTTCTGGCCTCCATTAAAAATTTCCTTTAGTGTGTCAGTGAAGCAATTCACCGCAGTTTGCTGTTCAAACTACTTACCTACAGGCCAGGGAGTGAAAACTCTGTTTTCTCCGTCACACGGATCACATATACGTTGTCAGAAAATACTGCCATTTCTGACCTCCATTAAAAATTTCCTTTAGTGTGTCAGTGAAGCAATTCACCGCAGTTTGCTGTTCAAACTACTTACCTACAGGCCAGGTAGTGAAAACTCAGTTTTCTCCGTCACACGGATCACATATGCGTTGTCAGAAAATACTGCCATTTCTGGCCTCCATTAAAAATTTCCTTTAGTGTGTCAGTGAAGCAATTCACCGCAGTTTGCTGTTCAAACTACTTACCTACAGGCCAGGTATTTAAAACTCTGTTTTCTCCGTCACACGGATCACATATACGTTGTCAGAAAATACTGCCATTTCTGGCCTCAATTAAAAATTTCCTTTAGTGTGTCAGTGAAGCAATTCACCGCAGTTTGCTGTTCAAACTACTTACCTACAGGCCAGGTATTTAAAACTCTGTTTTCTCCGTCACACGGATCACATATACGTTGTCAGAAAATACTGCCATTTCTGGCCTCAATTAAAAATTTCCTTTAGTGTGTCAGTGAAGCAATTCACCGCAGTTTGCTGTTCAAACTACTTACCTACAGGTCAGGTAGTGAAAACTCTATTTTCTCCATCACACGGATCACATATGCGTTGTCAGAAAATACTGCCTTTACTGGCCTCCATTAAAAATTTCCTTTAGTGTGTCAGTGAAGCAATTCACCGCAGTTTGCTGTTCAAACTACTTACCTACAGGCCAGGTAGTGAAAACTCAGTTTTCTCCGTCACACGGATCACATATGCGTTGTCTGAAAATACTGCCATTTCTGGCCTCCATTAAAAATTTCCTTTAGTGTGTCAGTGAAGCAATTCACCGCAGTTTGCTGTTCAAACTACTTACCTACAGGCCAGGTAGTGAAAACTCTGTTTTCTCCGTCACACGGATCACACATACGTTGTCAGAAAATACTGCCATTTCTGACCTCCATTAAAAATTTCCTTTAGTGTGTCAGTGAAGCAATTCACCGCAGTTTGCTGTTCAAACTACTTACCTACAGGCCAGGTAGTGAAAACTCTGTTTTCTCCGTCACACGGATCACATATGCGTTGTCAGAAAATACTGCCATTTCTGGCCTCCATTAAAAATTTCCTTTAGTGTGTCAGTGAAGCAATTCACCGCAGTTTGCTGTTCAAACTACTTACCTACAGGCCAGGGAGTGAAAACTCTGTTTTCTCCGTCACACGGATCACATATACGTTGTCAGAAAATACTGCCATTTCTGACCTCCATTAAAAATTTCCTTTAGTGTGTCAGTGAAGCAATTCACCGCAGTTTGCTGTTCAAACTACTTACCTACAGGCCAGGTAGTGAAAACTCAGTTTTCTCCGTCACACGGATCACATATGCGTTGTCAGAAAATACTGCCATTTCTGGCCTCCATTAAAAATTTCCTTTAGTGTGTCAGTGAAGCAATTCACCGCAGTTTGCTGTTCAAACTACTTATCTACAGGCCAGGTATTTAAAACTCTGTTTTCTCCGTCACACGGATCACATATACGTTGTCAGAAAATACTGCCATTTCTGGCCTCCATTAAAAATTTCCTTTAGTGTGTCAGTGAAGCAATTCACCGCAGTTTGCTGTTCAAACTACTTACCTACAGGTCAGGTAGTGAAAACTCTATTTTCTCCATCACACGGATCACATATGCGTTGTCAGAAAATACTGCCTTTACTGGCCTCCATTAAAAATTTCCTTTAGTGTGTCAGTGAAGCAATTCACCGCAGTTTGCTGTTCAAACTACTTACCTACAGGCCAGGTAGTGAAAACTCTGTTTTCTCCGTCACACGGATCACACATACATTGTCAGAAAATACTGCCATTTCTGACCTCCATTACAAATTTCCTTTAGTGTGTCAGTGAAGCAATTCACCGCAGTTTGCTGTTCAAACTACTTACCTACAGGCCAGGTAGTGAAAACTCAGTTTTCTCCGTCACACGGATCACATATGCGTTGTCAGAAAATACTGCCATTTCTGGCCTCCATTAAAAATTTCCTTTAGTGTGTCAGTGAAGCAATTCACCGCAGTTTGCTGTTCAAACTACTTACCTACAGGCCAGGTATTTAAAACTCTGTTTTCTCCGTCACACGGATCACATATACGTTGTCAGAAAATACTGCCATTTCTGGCCTCAATTAAAAATTTCCTTTAGTGTGTCAGTGAAGCAATTCACCGCAGTTTGCTGTTCAAACTACTTACCTACAGGTCAGGTAGTGAAAACTCTATTTTCTCCATCACACGGATCACATATGCGTTGTCAGAAAATACTGCCTTTACTGGCCTCCATTAAAAATTTCCTTTAGTGTGTCAGTGAAGCAATTCACCGCAGTTTGCTGTTCAAACTACTTACCTACAGGCCAGGTAGTGAAAACTCAGTTTTCTCCGTCACACGGATCACATATGCGTTGTCTGAAAATACTGCCATTTCTGGCCTCCATTAAAAATTTCCTTTAGTGTGTCAGTGAAGCAATTCACCGCAGTTTGCTGTTCAAACTACTTACCTACAGGCCAGGTAGTGAAAACTCTGTTTTCTCCGTCACACGGATCACACATACGTTGTCAGAAAATACTGCCATTTCTGACCTCCATTAAAAATTTCCTTTAGTGTGTCAGTGAAGCAATTCACCGCAGTTTGCTGTTCAAACTACTTACCTACAGGCCAGGTAGTGAAAACTCTGTTTTCTCCGTCACACGGATCACATATGCGTTGTCAGAAAATACTGCCATTTCTGGCCTCCATTAAAAATTTCCTTTAGTGTGTCAGTGAAGCAATTCACCGCAGTTTGCTGTTCAAACTACTTACCTACAGGCCAGGGAGTGAAAACTCTGTTTTCTCCGTCACACGGATCACATATACGTTGTCAGAAAATACTGCCATTTCTGACCTCCATTAAAAATTTCCTTTAGTGTGTCAGTGAAGCAATTCACCGCAGTTTGCTGTTCAAACTACTTACCTACAGGCCAGGTAGTGAAAACTCAGTTTTCTCCGTCACACGGATCACATATGCGTTGTCAGAAAATACTGCCATTTCTGGCCTCCATTAAAAATTTCCTTTAGTGTGTCAGTGAAGCAATTCACCGCAGTTTGCTGTTCAAACTACTTATCTACAGGCCAGGTATTTAAAACTCTGTTTTCTCCGTCACACGGATCACATATACGTTGTCAGAAAATACTGCCATTTCTGGCCTCCATTAAAAATTTCCTTTAGTGTGTCAGTGAAGCAATTCACCGCAGTTTGCTGTTCAAACTACTTACCTACAGGTCAGGTAGTGAAAACTCTATTTTCTCCATCACACGGATCACATATGCGTTGTCAGAAAATACTGCCTTTACTGGCCTCCATTAAAAATTTCCTTTAGTGTGTCAGTGAAGCAATTCACCGCAGTTTGCTGTTCAAACTACTTACCTACAGGCCAGGTAGTGAAAACTCTGTTTTCTCCGTCACACGGATCACACATACATTGTCAGAAAATACTGCCATTTCTGACCTCCATTACAAATTTCCTTTAGTGTGTCAGTGAAGCAATTCACCGCAGTTTGCTGTTCAAACTACTTACCTACAGGCCAGGTAGTGAAAACTCAGTTTTCTCCGTCACACGGATCACATATGCGTTGTCAGAAAATACTGCCATTTCTGGCCTCCATTAAAAATTTCCTTTAGTGTGTCAGTGAAGCAATTCACCGCAGTTTGCTGTTCAAACTACTTACCTACAGGCCAGGTATTTAAAACTCTGTTTTCTCCGTCACACGGATCACATATACGTTGTCAGAAAATACTGCCATTTCTGGCCTCCATTAAAAATTTCCTTTAGTGTGTCAGTGAAGCAATTCACCGCAGTTTGCTGTTCAAACTACTTACCTACAGGTCAGGTAGTGAAAACTCTATTTTCTCCATCACACGGATCACATATGCGTTGTCAGAAAATACTGCCTTTACTGGCCTCCATTAAAAATTTCCTTTAGTGTGTCAGTGAAGCAATTCACCGCAGTTTGCTGTTCAAACTACTTACCTACAGGCCAGGTAGTGAAAACTCAGTTTTCTCCGTCACACGGATCACATATGCGTTGTCAGAAAATACTGCCATTTCTGGCCTCCATTAAAAATTTCCTTTACTGTGTCAGTGAAGCAATTCACCGCAGTTTGCTGTTCAAACTACTTACCTACAGGCCAGGTAGTGAAAACTCTGTTTTCTCCGTCACACGGATCACACATACATTGTCAGAAAATACTGCCATTTCTGACCTCCATTAAAAATTTCCTTTAGTGTGTCAGTGAAGCAATTCACCGCAGTTTGCTGTTCAAACTACTTACCTACAGGCCAGGTAGTGAAAACTCTGTTTTCTCCGTCACACGGATCACATATACGTTGTCAGAAAATATTGCCATTTCTGACCTCCATTAAAAATTTCTTTCAGTTTGTCAGTGATGCAATTCACCGCAGTTTGCTGTTCAAACTACTTACCTACAGGCCAGGTATTTAAAACTCTGTTTTCTCCATCACACGGATCACATATACATTGTCAGAAAATACTGCCATTTCTGGCCTCCATTAAAAATTTCCTTTAGTGTGTCAGTGAAGCAATTCACCGCAGTTTGCTGTTCAAACTACTTACCTACAGGCCAGGTATTTAAAACTCTGTTTTATCCGTCACACGGATCACATATGCGTTGTCAGAAAATACTGCCATTTCTAGCCTCCATTAAAAATTTCCTTTAGTGTGTCAGTGAAGCAATTCACCGCAGTTTGCTGTTCAAACTACTTACCTACAGGCCAGGTAGTGAAAACTCAGTTTTCTCCATCACACGGATCACATATGCGTTGTCAGAAAATACTGCCATTTCTGGCCTCCATTAAAAATTTCCTTTAGTGTGTCAGTGAAGCAATTCACCGCAGTTTGCTTTTCAAACTACTTACCTACAGGCCAGGTATTTAAAACTCTGTTTTCTCCGTCACACGGATCACATATACGTTGTCAGAAAATACTGCTATTTCTGGCCTCCATTAAAAATTTCCTTTAGTGTGTCAGTGAAGCAATTCACCGCAGTTTGCTCTTCAAACTACATACCTACAGGTCAGGTAGTGAAAACTCTATTTTCTCCATCACACGGATCACATATGCGTTGTCAGAAAATACTTCCTTTACTGGCCTCCATTAAAAATTTCCTTTAGTGTGTCAGTGAAGCAATTCACCGCAGTTTGCTGTTCAAACTACTTACCTACAGGCCAGGTAGTGAAAACTCAGTTTTCTCCGTCACACGGATCACATATGCGTTGTCAGAAAATACTGCCATTTCTGGCCTCCATTAAAAATTTCCTTTAGTGTGTCAGTGAAGCAATTCACCGCAGTTTGCTGTTCAAACTACTTACCTACAGGCCAGGTAGTGAAAACTCTGTTTTCTCCGTCACACGGATCACACATACATTGTCAGAAAATACTGCCATTTCTGACCTCCATTAAAAATTTCCTTTAGTGTGTCAGTGAAGCAATTCACCGCAGTTTGCTGTTCAAACTACTTACCTACAGGCCAGGTAGTGAAAACTCAGTTTTCTCCGTCACACGGATCACATATGCGTTGTCAGAAAATACTGCCTTTACTGGCCTCCATTAAAAATTTCCTTTAGTGTGTCAGTGAAGCAATTCACCGCAGTTTGCTCTTCAAACTACTTACCTACAGGCCAGGTAGTGAAAACTCAGTTTTCTCCGTCACACGGATCACATATGCGTTGTCAGAAAATACTGCCATTTCTGGCCTCCATTAAAAATTTCCTTTACTGTGTCAGTGAAGCAATTCACCGCAGTTTGCTGTTCAAACTACTTACCTACAGGCCAGGTAGTGAAAACTCTGTTTTCTCCGTCACACGGATCACACATACATTGTCAGAAAATACTGCCATTTCTGACCTCCATTAAAAATTTCCTTTAGTGTGTCAGTGAAGCAATTCACCGCAGTTTGCTGTTCAAACTACTTACCTACAGGCCAGGTAGTGAAAACTCTGTTTTCTCCGTCACACGGATCACATATACGTTGTCAGAAAATATTGCCATTTCTGACCTCCATTAAAAATTTCTTTCAGTTTGTCAGTGAAGCAATTCACCGCAGTTTGCTGTTCAAACTACTTACCTACAGGCCAGGTATTTAAAACTCTGTTTTCTCCATCACACGGATCACATATACATTGTCAGAAAATACTGCCATTTCTGGCCTCCATTAAAAATTTCCTTTAGTGTGTCAGTGAAGCAATTCACCGCAGTTTGCTGTTCAAACTACTTACCTACAGGCCAGGTATTTAAAACTCTGTTTTCTCCGTCACACGGATCACATATACGTTGTCAGAAAATACTGCTATTTCTGGCCTCCATTAAAAATTTCCTTTAGTGTGTCAGTGAAGCAATTCACCGCAGTTTGCTCTTCAAACTACATACCTACAGGTCAGGTAGTGAAAACTCTATTTTCTCCATCACACGGATCACATATGCGTTGTCAGAAAATACTTCCTTTACTGGCCTCCATTAAAAATTTCCTTTAGTGTGTCAGTGAAGCAATTCACCGCAGTTTGCTGTTCAAACTACTTACCTACAGGCCAGGTAGTGAAAACTCAGTTTTCTCCGTCACACGGATCACATATGCGTTGTCAGAAAATACTGCCATTTCTGGCCTCCATTAAAAATTTCCTTTAGTGTGTCAGTGAAGCAATTCACCGCAGTTTGCTGTTCAAACTACTTACCTACAGGCCAGGTAGTGAAAACTCTGTTTTCTCCGTCACACGGATCACACATACATTGTCAGAAAATACTGCCATTTCTGACCTCCATTAAAAATTTCCTTTAGTGTGTCAGTGAAGCAATTCACCGCAGTTTGCTGTTCAAACTACTTACCTACAGGCCAGGTAGTGAAAACTCAGTTTTCTCCGTCACACGGATCACATATGCGTTGTCAGAAAATACTGCCTTTACTGGCCTCCATTAAAAATTTCCTTTAGTGTGTCAGTGAAGCAATTCACCGCAGTTTGCTGTTCAAACTACTTACCTACAGGCCAGGTAGTGAAAACTCAGTTTTCTCCGTCACACGGATCACATATGCGTTGTCAGAAAATACTGCCATTTCTGGCCTCCATTAAAAATTTCCTTTACTGTGTCAGTGAAGCAATTCACCGCAGTTTGCTGTTCAAACTACTTACCTACAGGCCAGGTAGTGAAAACTCTGTTTTCTCCGTCACACGGATCACACATACATTGTCAGAAAATACTGCCATTTCTGACCTCCATTAAAAATTTCCTTTAGTGTGTCAGTGAAGCAATTCACCGCAGTTTGCTGTTCAAACTACTTACCTACAGGCCAGGTAGTGAAAACTCTGTTTTCTCCGTCACACGGATCACATATACGTTGTCAGAAAATATTGCCATTTCTGACCTCCATTAAAAATTTCTTTCAGTTTGTCAGTGAAGCAATTCACCGCAGTTTGCTGTTCAAACTACTTACCTACAGGCCAGGTATTTAAAACTCTGTTTTCTCCATCACACGGATCACATATACATTGTCAGAAAATACTGCCATTTCTGGCCTCCATTAAAAATTTCCTTTAGTGTGTCAGTGAAGCAATTCACCGCAGTTTGCTGTTCAAACTACTTACCTACAGGCCAGGTATTTAAAACTCTGTTTTATCCGTCACACGGATCACATATGCGTTGTCAGAAAATACTGCCATTTCTAGCCTCCATTAAAAATTTCCTTTAGTGTGTCAGTGAAGCAATTCACCGCAGTTTGCTGTTCAAACTACTTACCTACAGGCCAGGTAGTGAAAACTCAGTTTTCTCCATCACACGGATCACATATGCGTTGTCAGAAAATACTGCCATTTCTGGCCTCCATTAAAAATTTCCTTTAGTGTGTCAGTGAAGCAATTCACCGCAGTTTGCTGTTCAAACTACTTACCTACAGGCCAGGTATTTAAAACTCTGTTTTCTCCGTCACACGGATCACATATACGTTGTCAGAAAATACTGCTATTTCTGGCCTCCATTAAAAATTTCCTTTAGTGTGTCAGTGAAGCAATTCACCGCAGTTTGCTCTTCAAACTACATACCTACAGGTCAGGTAGTGAAAACTCTATTTTCTCCATCACACGGATCACATATGCGTTGTCAGAAAATACTTCCTTTACTGGCCTCCATTAAAAATTTCCTTTAGTGTGTCAGTGAAGCAATTCACCGCAGTTTGCTGTTCAAACTACTTACCTACAGGCCAGGTAGTGAAAACTCAGTTTTCTCCGTCACACGGATCACATATGCGTTGTCAGAAAATACTGCCATTTCTGGCCTCCATTAAAAATTTCCTTTAGTGTGTCAGTGAAGCAATTCACCGCAGTTTGCTGTTCAAACTACTTACCTACAGGCCAGGTAGTGAAAACTCTGTTTTCTCCGTCACACGGATCACACATACATTGTCAGAAAATACTGCCATTTCTGACCTCCATTAAAAATTTCCTTTAGTGTGTCAGTGAAGCAATTCACCGCAGTTTGCTGTTCAAACTACTTACCTACAGGCCAGGTAGTGAAAACTCAGTTTTCTCCGTCACACGGATCACATATGCGTTGTCAGAAAATACTGCCATTTCTGGCCTCCATTAAAAATTTCCTTTAGTGTGTCAGTGAAGCAATTCACCGCAGTTTGCTGTTCAAACTACTTACCTACAGGCCAGGTATTTAAAACTCTGTTTTCTCCGTCACACGGATCACATATACGTTGTCAGAAAATACTGCCATTTCTGGCCTCCATTAAAAATTTCCTTTAGTGTGTCAGTGAAGCAATTCACCGCAGTTTGCTGTTCAAACTACTTACCTACAGGTCAGGTAGTGAAAACTCTATTTTCTCCATCACACGGATCACATATGCGTTGTCAGAAAATACTGCCTTTACTGGCCTCCATTAAAAATTTCCTTTAGTGTGTCAGTGAAGCAATTCACCGCAGTTTGCTGTTCAAACTACTTACCTACAGGCCAGGTAGTGAAAACTCAGTTTTCTCCGTCACACGGATCACATATGCGTTGTCAGAAAATACTGCCATTTCTGGCCTCCATTAAAAATTTCCTTTACTGTGTCAGTGAAGCAATTCACCGCAGTTTGCTGTTCAAACTACTTACCTACAGGCCAGGTAGTGAAAACTCTGTTTTCTCCGTCACACGGATCACACATACATTGTCAGAAAATACTGCCATTTCTGACCTCCATTAAAAATTTCCTTTAGTGTGTCAGTGAAGCAATTCACCGCAGTTTGCTGTTCAAACTACTTACCTACAGGCCAGGTAGTGAAAACTCTGTTTTCTCCGTCACACGGATCACATATACGTTGTCAGAAAATATTGCCATTTCTGACCTCCATTAAAAATTTCTTTCAGTTTGTCAGTGAAGCAATTCACCGCAGTTTGCTGTTCAAACTACTTACCTACAGGCCAGGTATTTAAAACTCTGTTTTCTCCATCACACGGATCACATATACATTGTCAGAAAATACTGCCATTTCTGGCCTCCATTAAAAATTTCCTTTAGTGTGTCAGTGAAGCAATTCACCGCAGTTTGCTGTTCAAACTACTTACCTACAAGCCAGGTATTTAAAACTCTGTTTTCTCCGTCACACGGATCACATATGCGTTGTCAGAAAATACTGCCATTTCTAGCCTCCATTAAAAATTTCCTTTAGTGTGTCAGTGAAGCAATTCACCGCAGTTTCCTGTTCAAACTACTTACCTACAGGCCAGGTAGTGAAAACTCAGTTTTCTCCATCACACGGATCACATATGCGTTGTCAGAAAATACTGCCATTTCTGGCCTCCATTAAAAATTTCCTTTAGTGTGTCAGTGAAGCAATTCACCGCAGTTTGCTGTTCAAACTACTTACCTACAGGCCAGGTATTTAAAACTCTGTTTTCTCCGTCACACGGATCACATATACGTTGTCAGAAAATACTGCCATTTCTGGCCTCCATTAAAAATTTCCTTTAGTGTGTCAGTGAAGCAATTCACCGCAGTTTGCTCTTCAAACTACATACCTACAGGTCAGGTAGTGAAAACTCTATTTTCTCCATCACACGGATCACATATGCGTTGTCAGAAAATACTTCCTTTACTGGCCTCCATTAAAAATTTCCTTTAGTGTGTCAGTGAAGCAATTCACCGCAGTTTGCTGTTCAAACTACTTACCTACAGGCCAGGTAGTGAAAACTCAGTTTTCTCCGTCACACGGATCACATATGCGTTGTCAGAAAATACTGCCATTTCTGGCCTCCATTAAAAATTTCCTTTAGTGTGTCAGTGAAGCAATTCACCGCAGTTTGCTGTTCAAACTACTTACCTACAGGCCAGGTAGTGAAAACTCTGTTTTCTCCGTCACACGGATCACACATACATTGTCAGAAAATACTGCCATTTCTGACCTCCATTAAAAATTTCCTTTAGTGTGTCAGTGAAGCAATTCACCGCAGTTTGCTGTTCAATCTACTTACCTACAGGCCAGGTAGTGAAAACTCTGTTTTCTCCGTCACACGGATCACATATACGTTGTCAGAAAATACTGCCATTTCTGGCCACCATTAAAAATTTCCTTTAATGTGTCAGTGAAGCAATTCACCGCAGTTTGCTGTTCAAACTACTTACCTACAGGCCAGGTATTTAAAACTCTGTTTTCTCCATCACACGGATCACATATACGTTGTCAGAAAATACTGCCATTTCTAGCCTCCATTAAAAATTTCCTTTAGTGTGTCAGTGAAGCAATTCACCGCAGTTTGCTGTTCAAACTACTTACCTACAGGCCAGGTATTTAAAACTGTGTTTTCTCCATCACACGGATCACATATACGTTGTCAGAAAATACTGCCATTTCTGGCCTCCATTAAAAATATTCTTTAGTGTGTCAGTTAAGCAATTCTCCTCAGTTTGTTATTCAAACTGCTTGCCTACAGGCCATTTATTTAAAACTATGTTTTCTCCATTACACGGATCACATATACATTGTCAGAAAATACTGCCATTTCTGACCTCCATTAAAAATTTCTTTCAGTGTGTCAGTGAAGCAATTCACAGCAGTTTGCTGTTCAAATTACTTACCTATAGGCCAGGTATTTAAAACTCTGTTTTCTCCATCACACGGATCACATATAATTTAGCTCCAAACTCAGTCATTTGTAGTGAGCGTGGAAGATACTGTCCTCCATTTAAAATGGTTAAGGCACGTGGCAAGGGACGGGGAACTGGACGTGATGGTAATGGTGCATGCAGAGGCCGAGGACAAGGCCGTGGGCAAGCCGAAATTGTGCCACAATAAACACCCACATCTTCTCGCCTGACCTTCCTGTCCCACTTTCTAGGGGACAGCAGCACACCACTATTGAACACAGAGCAGTGTCAAAAGGTTGTTGGTTGGATAGCGGATAATGCTTCTAGTTACTTAGCCACGACCACCACCACCCTGTCTTCCACACAGTCAAGTCTCAGTAGCCGTGAGTCTGGACCGCATTTCCTCACCCTGATCCTCCTTCCTCCCACCATGCCGAGTACCCAGAGATAACTGATCCCACACTTGGACCCTCTGAAGAGCTGTTCACTTTTCCATTTACAGATTCGGGCCACTCGCCCGGTCCACTTGAAGCGGGGCAAGAGAAGATCGCGTGTAGCGATGCCCAAATATTTGAGCAGCCACGGTCACACAAAGGCGACGATGGGAAAGTGTCACAAGAGGTGGACGATGATGATACACAATTGCCAGAAAATCAGGAGGAGGACCAGGGTGTGGAAGTGGAAGACGAGGTGGTGGATGATATAGTAACTGACCCAACCTGGCAGGAGGACATGCAGAGCGAGGATAGCAGCACACAGGGGGAGGGAGGCAGAGCACCCCAAAAGGCAGGAAGAAGCAGTGTGGTAGCCGCAGAGAGAAGGCAGGCAACCGTTCCCCGTAACAACAACACGAAAGAAGTTGTCAGTACAACTGTTAGGTCTTCCCGAGTCTGGTTGTTTTTTAAAGACTCTGCCAATAACCCCAAAAAGACCATTTGCACCACCTGCCAGGCCAGTGTCAGCAGAAGTGGCAAAACGACCAGCCTGACCACCACCAGCATGATCAGGCACATGGCAGCAAATCACCCGACTTTGTGGGCTGAACCCCATGGTCCAGGAACAGTGTCGGCGAGTGGCACCATTGCTTCTTCCGCTGTTGTGCATGCAAGCCAATCCCCTGTCCATGGTGCATGCGAAGACGCCTCCTGCCCTGCACCTGTCGTTGTACACTCTCAAGTAGCAGCATCAGGAAGCACGTCCATGTCCTTGTCCCAGCGCAACGTTCAGTTGTCCATACACCAGTCCTTGGAACGCAAGCGCAAATATGCAGCCAATGCCCCACATGCCACACTACTAAATTCTCACATTTCACGACTGCTTGCGCTCGAAATGTTGCCTTTTAGGCTCATAGAGACAGAAGCATTCCGCAACTTGATGGTGGCGGCCATCCCTCGGTACTCGGTCCCCAGCCGCCGCTATTTTCCATTAAACAACCACGTGTCCCAAAACATTAGCCGTGCTCTCAATAATGCAGTTACCGGTAAAGTCCACCTAACCAAGGACACATGGACAAGTGCTTGTGGGCAGGGACGGTACATCTCGCTGACGTCACACTGGGTTAACATTGTGGAAGCAGGGACCCAGTCAGACCTTGGGACGGAACACATCCTCCCGATGCCAAGGATTGCGGGCCCTAGGTCAATCAGGGTTGCCCCCACGGTCTACAGCTCCTGCACCTCATCCTCCTCAGCCTCCTCCTCCTCTTCAGCCTCCATCTCCAAAATGACCACATCAGTCACAAGCTGGAAGCACTGCAGCACTGCCTCGGCCAAGCGGCAACAGGCTGTGCTGAAGCTAATATGCTTACGTGAAAAAACGCACAATGCTGAAGAGTTGTGGTCAGCTCTGAAAGAGTAGGCAGATCTGTGGCTCACACCGCTGAACCTACAGCCAGGCATGGTCATGTGTGACAATGGCCGGAACCTGGTGGCGGCTCTGAGGCGAGGCGACCTCACACATGTACCATATCTGGCCCATGTGCTTAACCTCATGGTTCAGCGGTTTCTCAAATCCTACCCGGAGCTGCCGGATCTGCTTGTTAAAGTACGCCACCTGTGTGCCCATTTTAGAAAGTCAGCTACAGCTTCCGCCGCCCTTGCAGTGTTTCAGCAGTGTTTGCAGCTTCCGGATCACAGACTGGTGTGTGATGTCCCCACGCATTGGAACTCTACACTGCAGATGTTGGGAAGGATTTGTGAGCAGAAGAGTGCAGTTGTTGAGTACCAGCATCAACAAGGCCATCGGTATTCAGTTCAGACTCCACACATAAGACCTCAGGAGTGGACATGGATGTCAGACATATGTACTGTGGCGCCCCTGAGGGTTCGACCGCCACAGGAATGCTGCACTTCTTTAATGGAGTGTAGTGTTCCTCCTCTGAGGTAAGCCCACTGTGATGGTTGTGACCTAACCTTTTGCATCCAACACCACACTTCTCCACCAGAGGGAGCTAGTATGCACTAGGTGCTGCTCCCCTGGTTACAGGGAGACTGGGGAACACAAAGTGGTAGGAACCAGTTAGTGGGTGAGGGTGGATAACTTACAAGTTAGTTGCACTTTAGAATTCTTATTTAATTAAAAAGCCATCTTGGTCCTTGGTTCTTCTGGTCCTTTGTCTAGCCCTGGCTAGTCTTCTGGCAGTCTGTCTGTCAAGTGGTCCTTCTGCTAATTAGTTAATTAGTTGGTCGCACGGTGCGGTCAAAATACTGTGTGTAATGTGACCTCCCTCCGGGAGCGCAGATCCTGTGTGGGCCTGCGCCGGCAAGGGACACAGCCCTCGTACCCTGGCCTTAGGACGAGAGGTAGGTTGCAGACAAAGAATGTCTCAACCCGGCCGAGGACCAGGATCAAGAAGGCCCGGGAGCTTTTAGAGTTTGGCTCCCCAGCAAATGGGTCCCGGGGAGGATGCAGATGGAGCGGAGTACGCCACCTGTCCTCGCCTACCTGATCTATTCAGAGGGATTCCGACTGCAAGAGGGGTACCGGCCCCCGACACCCGACCTTGTACTCTATGTCCTGGATGGGAAAGCCCGGTTAGGCCCTGAGGATCCCACCGGGCATCGGATGGAGAGGAATTACCACCCGTGCCCTAGTCCTGAGAGGAGCTCAGAGGGAGACCTGGCCTATCTGCACACGCACAGATGGGAAAGGGTGAAGTCTGTAGCGCAGGAACACTCTGGTGTAGGGTCGCTACCGAACACTGGACTTTCTCGGAGGTAGTCAGACCCCCGTCACTGGTGGCCGCAGGACTCCACGGGGAGCAGGGAGTCACCTTCCCGCTGTCATCTCTAAGTGAGTAAAGCCTTGGAAGTACACCCCTATGGCCTCCGGACTGTTCATTATGCGCCATACCATGCGACACGGTACCCGTACTCCCGGCACTACTACTCCCCCTCCATCCTGTTTGCCTGCCCTGAGGCCTTGCTCCGCCTGTGGGGAGCAGTGAGAACTTTGGCCGTCACGACACCAGGCCTCGGCGGACTGTAGCGGTGCTGGTGGCCCTTCACCAGGCACCACAGGTGGCGTAGTCGTTAAAATAAGCCACTCAACCCGGACGAGCCCACAACATCTTCCTTTTCATGTGACGGCCCTGAGCACGGGTCGGGTCCGGGCCACGGCTACATCCCATCTCTTCGTCACAGGGCCCGACTGTTATGATCTGCTACAGGGACTAAGGAAAAACAGGAGAACTGTCCCTACAATAGAACTAAACTAGATCCCTACGATGTAACGGGGAACCTGATCCTGCGATCAGACCCGCTAAAGTCCTCGTCTAGTCTGTATGAAGACCTATAGATGTGAGGGAGGGATCCCTACAAGAACTAGGGACTGGGATAAGTTGGACACCTCCTAGCAGAAATAGTAGCAGTCAAAGACAAACACACAACAAAAAGCATAGAGGTCAGAAGACCTAGCAAAACTAACAGAGAACGGCAACAGAGCACCAAGCTAGTTCAAGAGTAGTAAATACAATGAAGTCCAGCAAGACCAGGAGGGCGGAGCCGGATTAAATAGGCAAAAATGGTCATGTGACCAGCAAACTAAAAAAAACCTAACAGGAGAGTTCTAACAGTACCCCCTCTTCTAAAAGGATCCTCCGGAGCCCCTAGGCCCAGGCTTACCAGGAAACCTCCTGTGAAACGCTCTGACATGTCTGGAAGCAGAAACATCATCCGCCCTCACCCTTGAGTTATCCTCAGGTCCGAAACCCTTCCAAGCGACGAGATACTGCAAACTCCCTCTATACCGTCTAGAATTTAGGATGCGGGAAATTTCATATTCCCCGTCCTCCACCACCGGAGGAACAGTGGCAGAGGCATCACCATCCGACACATCAGCTTTTTTCAACAGAGAAACATGAAACACCGGGTTAATCTTCCAGGACGTAGGAACCTCCAACCTAACAGCAGATTGGTTAACTATCTGAAGCACCTTAAAGGGCCCTACGAACTTGGGACCCAATTTTTTAGAAGGAATCCTCAATCGCAGATTCTTAGAGGACAACCAAACCATGTCACCAACAGCAAACAAAACCTCTTGCCGTTTCCTATCAAAGTACCTCTTAGATTTTTTGTTAGCCTCCTGAAGATTACCACGCACATCCGTCCAAACTCTCTCCAAATCACCGGAAAAACTCTCCTCCTCAGGCACAGCCGAAACCACTTTGGAGAATGACCCAAAAGACGGATGTCTCCCAGAACAACAAAAAAAAGGCAAACACCCAGCAGAAGAGGATGTATGGTTGTTAAGAGCAAATTCAGCAAGTGGCAGAAACTCAGACCACCCCTCTTGATTGTCTGCCACAAAACAACGCAAGAACTGCTCAACATCCTGGTTCTTCCTTTCTGTCTGGCCATTAGACTCAGGATGATATCCAGATGAAAACGACAAATGAACTCCCAACCTGTCACAAAAGGCACGCCAAAAACGAGCCACGAACTGAGGTCCCCTATCAGAAACAATGTCAGTAGGAACACCATGTAGTCTGACAATTTCCTTGACAAAGGCCTTAGCGAGTGTCTTAGCGCAAGGCAGTTTGATGAAGGGAACCAAGTGACACATCTTGCTAAAACGGTCCACGACCACCCAGATGACCGTGAAACCTTCAGAGGGGGGAAGGTCAGTAATAAAGTCCATAGCCAGATGTGTCCAAGGTGCACTGGGAACCTCCAGAGGGCAAAGCAACCCCGCAGCAGGAGCATGCGAAGACTTGGATCTAGCACACACAGTACATTGGCGCACCCACTTAATGACTTCCTTCTGCCATCCAGGCCACCAAAAACTGCGACCCACAAGTCTCTTGGTCTCAGAAATTCCTGGATGACCTGCCAACCGAGACTCATGACACTCAACAAACAAGTCTCTCCTAAAGGTCCTAGGCACAAACAACCTCCCATGGGGAGTGTTAGATGGGGCATTCTCCTGAGCTTTAAGAATCTCATCCTCCAAAACGGAGTCCAAAGCAGCAATCACAACACCTTCTTGTAAAATGCTCTCCTCTTCCTCCACAACACCGACCATGGGAGAAAAGCTGCGAGACAAAGCATCCGCTTTAACATTCTTGGTACCCGGGATGTAAGTAACGGAAAAATTAAACCGCGAGAAAAAAAAGTGCCCACCTAGCCTGACGGGCATTCAAGCGCTTGGCAGCATCAAGATAGATCAGATTTTTATGATCAGTGAAAACCTGAATGGGAAATTCAGCACCTTCCAAGAGGTGACGCCAGTGTTCAAATGCGAGTTTAATCGCCAGCAATTCCCGATTACCAATATCATAATTAAGTTCAGTCTCAGAAATTTTTTTTGAAAAAAAGGCACAGGGATGTACTCCATCCTTGTTTTCCTGAGACAACACCGCACCGACCCCCACCGAAGAAGCATCAACCTCAACCAAAAACGGCTTAGTCACATCCGGCTGCATAAGGATGGGAGCAGAGGTGAACCTCTCCTTTAGAAACACAAAAGCTTCAATGGCCTCAGAAGTCCACTGAACAGCATTAGCACCTTTCCTGGTGAGATCGGTCAGCGGTTTGACAATAATAGAAAATTTTTTTATGAATTTTCTGTAATAATTGGCGAAACCCAAAAACCTCTGTATCGATTTCAAACCAATAGGCCTAGGCCATTCCTGCACAGCTTGAACTTTAACCGGGTCCATCTCAAAACCTTCACTGGAGATAATGTAGCCCAAAAAACTAATTCTCTGTACAGCGAACTCACATTTCTCCAGCTTAGCAAAAAGCGAATTGTCCATTAATAACTGTAATACCTCACGTACGCTCCGCCAATGAGACTCCAGATCAGGCGAATAAATCAAAATGTCATCCAAATACACAACCACATTTTTGCCGATTAAAGGTCTAAGGATGTCATTAATAAGATTCTGAAAAAATGCTGGAGCATTGGCAAGACCAAAAGGCATAACCAGATTCTCAAAACGACCCACAGGAGTGTTAAAAGCAGCCTTCCATTCATCACCCTCCTTCATGCGCAACAAATTGTATGCCCCCTGGAGATCAATTTTAGAGAACCACTTGGCCCCCACTAACTGGTTAAATAAATCAGGAATCAATGGCAGTGGGTAAGGATTGCGTACAGTAATTTTATTAATCTCACGAAAGTCCAGACAAGGACGTAAACCGCCATCTTTTTTTTTTACAAAAAAAAATCCAACAGCCACAGGAGACTTGGAAGGCCTAATGTGACCGGCGGCCAAGCTTGTCTGTATGTATTCCTCCAAAGCCTTTCTCTCAGGAATAGTAAGATTAAATAAATGACTTTTAGGAAGAGTCGCTCCAGGGACAAATTCAATGGTACAATCATAGTCTCTATGGGGAGGCAAAATTTGAGACTCTTCCTCAGAAAAAACTCTCCAAAAATCCTGAATAGGTACAGGCAATTCCCCTTTATCCACAGCAGCAATACGTCCGTTACAACACTTGTCATAACACTTAGGGCTCCAGGACTTAATTTCATTGGTAGACCAATCCAGTACAGGATTGTGCAATTTTAACCAGGGTAACCCCAATATTACTGGAGAAGGCAAATTATCCAATACCACCAAATCCAAATTTTCTTGGTGAATACCATTAATAGTGAGGGGAAATTCACAGACCTTATGAGTAACACTCTTCAAGGGAGAGCCATCAACAGAAACCACAGCAATAGGGGATGACAAAGTTTTAGGTTCTAATCTAAGTTTTTCCAAGAATCCCCCATCAATCACATTCAGAGTAGAACAACAATCCACAAATACCCGAAATTCAATTAATTCATCCTGAGCAGCAGTAGTGGCAGATAGGAATACTCCCTTAGAATTTAAACAGGCAATACGGGCATAACTGACCATTTTTTTTCTTTCTTCATACGAAGCACACAGTTCTTAATAAAATGACCAGAATTTCCGCAATAGAAGCACAAGCCTTCAGAAAGCCTGCGGTCTTTTTCCTGAGAGCGGGGTGTCATCGCCTCAATCTCCATCGGCTCTCCATTGTCAGCACAGACCCTCTCAGGACTCGGAGCTGACATAGCAGAGAATTTGCTCTCATTAACCCTTGCACGCAGTCTCCTGTCCACCCGTATAGCTAATTGCATTGCCTCCTGCAAGTTTCCAGGTGTGGGATAAGCAATCAGTAAATCCTTAACCCTTTCACCTAGCCCTGCAAGAAACAAGCTTTTCAAAGCTGAATCGTTCCACCCCACCTGGGCAGACCACCGACGGAAGTGAGAACAATATTTTTCCACATTACCTGATCCCTGCCTCAAACGTCTCAATTCAGACTCAGCAGATGAGACACGATCAGGATCATCATACAACTAACCCAAAGCAGAAAAAAAACTATCCACTGATCTAAAGCACGGATCACTAGGTTGGAGAGAGAAGGCCCATCCCTGAGGATCTTTGCGCAAAAGTGACATTATGAACCCTATGCGCTGTGATTCATCACCAGAGGATCCGGGTCTCAAACGAAAATACAATAAACAAGCATTTTTAAAAGAAAAAAAATCTTGTTGTTCGCCAAAAAATAGATCAGGCAGACCTACCTTTGGTTCCACAAAATGCGCTCCAGAACAGCTACTCACGTGTTGTTGGAGCTCGGCCACCTCCAGAGAGAGTCCCTGCAAGCATTGAGCCAAATCTTGAATCGAGACCATGATGGAAAACTGGAGGTCTTTCCTTAGAGAAATTTTTTTTTTTCTTTTAGGGCTGGACTTACTGTTATGATCTGCTACAGGGACTAAGGAAAGACAGGAGAACTGTCCCTACAATAGAACTAAACTAGATCCCTACGATGTAACGGGGAACCTAATCCTTCGATCAGACCCGCTAAAGTCCTCGGCTAGTATGTACGAAGACCTATAGATGTGAGGGAGGGATCCCTACAAGAACTAGGGACTGGGATAAGTTGGACACCTCCTAGCAGAAATAGTAGCAGTCAAAGACAAACACACAACAAAAAGCATAGAGGTCAGAAGACCTAGCAAAACTAACAGAGAACGGCAACAGAGCACCAAGCTAGCTCAAGAGTAGTAAATACAATGAAGTCCAGCAAGACCAGGAGGGCGGAGCCGGATTAAATAGGCAAAAATGGTCATGTGACCAGCAAACTAAAAAAAAACTAACAGGAGAGTTCTAACACCGACACCGAGTCCCCCCATCACCCAGGGTAAACTCAAGACCAAAAAGGGCTCCTTCGAGAATTGAGGCGTCACAACCTGGCGTAGTCGGCAGGATCGTGTGCCCGCAGCAAAGGAACAAGTGCCCATTGCTATCAGGTACTGTGTGCCTTACACATTGAACTGTTGTTTTACACTTAAAATGGCGCCCGCCCAAGAAGAACAGGCGCCATAATGCTGTAAAAAGACTGCCTTTAAACACCTCCCATCGTGGGCTGGGCTCCCGCTTGGCGCCAAAAATGTGGACTGCCCCTTCCATCAGAGACTGTCCGCGGGGTAATGCCCGTCAAACTGGATGGTGTGAAAGAAGGCGGGCCTGTCAGCATTCCGCCCAGGAACCGCCCCAAAAGAGGAGGAAGAAGAAAAGTAACAAGGTGCGGCCATTGCAGTCAGAGCTTGGCAGTCAATAGAGACTGACATGGATGCCTCTGGGGAGCAAGTCCACGCATCTACTGAACCCGGTTCAGGCCCTTCACCCGGCAGAGAGCAAGGCGGCAGCGTGTTGACCCCGGGAGATATTGCATTTCTCCAGCAGGAAGCTCCGGAACTCCTAAAAAGGCAGAGAGAGGCCCAGGAGGCGGCGACGGCTGCGTGGCGGGAGGAGATGCTGCTGCGTATCTGGGACCGCCGCCAAGGAGTAGAGGTCCCAGGACAAGTCGACTCGGTGACAGAGGTCGAGAGTGAGCCAGCGGCGGGTGAGTGTGCAACCCCTGCCCCGGCTGCAAAGCCTACCATGACTATCCTGGACCTCATGACGGAGTACCTGATTCCCCACGCGGTCACCTGGGAGCAAGCGTTGGCTCCAGAGCTGCAATCGGCAGCTGTGGGTGGGGACCTGCGATGCCGCCCAAACCCTGATACGGAGGTGCCTGAAGCTGCGGAGGAAACTACCGGCTCCAACCCAGACTGGTCCGCCTCTACAGAGGACTCGCAGCAACCCGTTCTAACCCCGCTACCCGCACCAGCAATAACCTGGCCCAAGGCTGAAGAGTGGGCCTGGGAAAACCAGGGGGGCGACCTAATGGGCATCCCCCAGGAGACCCGGGCTGAAGCGCGGAGGAGGAGCCAGTGGTGCAGCGACCAGATATTCCAGCTTGCATGGGAGCTGCGTCAGGACCAAAGCTGCTAAAACTCGGGCGCATCAGGAGGAGGCCACCTGTCCCAGTCCCCAGTATGAAGGCCAAGTCGTCCATTTTCATCATGAGGCGGGGTGGGGGTTCATCCGGTGTTCCCAATTCCAGGACGACGTGTTCGTCAGCCGGCGGGACGTCGAGCCGCGCCTCAAGAAGGGACACCCCTGTCAGAACCTCTTCCTGGGAGACACAGTGACTTTCTCTCGCCACCAGGGGGAGCGTGGGTGGTACGCCCTGGACGTACACAAGGTGTCTGGGAGCGACGCCACCCCGCGCTCAGCCTCAGGGGACCGGCTAGCCTCCGTCGGGAGGAATGAGCCCTTTCCAAGAAGACAGCCCGAGGTTTAAAGCAGCCCCCGGCTGTTACCGTTTGTTTGCAAGTTTGAAAAGTTGACTTTCTTCTATTATTGTTTGATTTCTACCTGGTTTCTAGAGACACGTGTCCCTGCAGACTAGCAGACAGACTCTTTCCCCTTGTATATAGTTTGCATCTCTTTAGGTGCTCCATTTTATACGAAACCACGGATAATCTCTACCTCAAAACCTCAGAAGAAAAACCTGTCAGGGTGGCTCTCCGGGAGGTCCACTTCGGGATCTTCATGCCCTGCAGCCACTCTAGGGCCAACGTTGGGGGTGTAGGACAGGTCCCTCGCACTTCTGAACTGACTCTGCGTCTTTGCACCTTAACCTGTCTGTTTGCCTGCAATAACGTCTCTGGAAAATGCTAGCACTTTTATAATTTTATAATTTTATACTTTTGTATTTTTATACCTGTTATGCAACGTTTAAGAAATGTGCCTCCCATAAAGGGAAGATAGTTGTGTTATTATAAAAAGAAAAATTTCCTGGGTGTTACTTCTTTTGCAGCCCGCGGACGTGCTGTGTTTTACCAGGGGGAAATGTGGCGCCCCTGAGGGTTCGACCGCCACAGGAATGCTGCACTTCTTTAATGGAGTGTAGTGTTCCTCCTCTGAGGTAAGCCCAGTGTGATGGTTGTGACCTAACCTTTTGCATCCAACACCACACTTCTCCACCAGAGGGAGCTAGTATGCACTAGGTGCTGCTCCCCTGGTTACAGGGAGACTGGGGAACACAAAGTGGTAGGAACCAGTTAGTGGGTGAGGGTGGAGAATTTACAAGTTAGTTGCACTTTAGAATTCATATTTAATTAAAAAGCCATCTTGGTCCTTGGTTCTTCTGGTCCTTTGTCTAGCCCTGGTTAGTCTTCTGGCAGTCTGTCTGTCAAGTGGTCCTTCTGCTAATTAGTTAATTAGTTGGTCGTACTGTGCGGTCAAAATACTGTGTGTAATGTGACCTCCCTCCGGGAGCGCAGATCCTGTGTGGGCCTGCGCCGGCAAGGGACACAGCCCTCGTACCCTGGCCTTGGGACGAGAGGTAGGTTGCAGACAAGGAATGTCTCAACCCGGCCGAAGACCAGGATCAAGAAGGCCCGGGAGCTTTTAGAGTTTGGCTCCCCAGCAAATGGGTCCCGGGGAGGATGCAGACGGAGCGGAGTACGCCACCTGTCCTCGCCTACCTGATCTATTCAGAGGGATTCCGGCTGCAAGAGGGGTACCGGCCCCCAACACCCGACCTTGTACTCTATGTCCTGGATGGGAAAGCCCAGTTAGGCCCTGAGGATCCCACCGGGCATTGAATGGAGAGGAATTGCCACCCGTGCCCTAGTCCTGAGAGGAGCTCAGAGGGAGACCTGGCCTATCTACACACGCACAGACGGGAAAGGGTGAAGTCTGTAGTGCAGGAACACTCTGGTGTAGGGTCGCTACCGAACACTGGACTTTCTCGGAGGTAGTCGGACCCCCGTCCCTGGTGGCTGCAGGACTCCACGGGGAGCAGGGAGTCGCCTTCTCGCTGTCTTCTCTAAGTGAGTAAAGCCTTGGAAGTACACCCCTATGGCCTCCGGACTGTTCATTATGCGCCATACCATGCGACACGGTGCCCGTACTCCCCGCACTACTACTCCCCCCTCCATCCTGTTTGCCTGCCCTGAGGCCTTGCTCCGCCTGTGGGGAGCAGTGAAAACTTTGGCCGCCACGACACCAGGCCTCGGCGGACTGTAGCGGCGCTGGTGGCCTTTCACCAGGCACCACAGGTGGCGTAGTTATTAAAATAAGCCACTCAACCCGGACGAGCCCACAACATCTTCCTTTTCATGTGACGGCCCTGAGCACGGGTCGGGTCCGGGCCACGGCTTCATCCCATCTCTTCGTCACAGGGCCCGACACCAAGTCCCCCCATCATCCAGCGTAAACTCAAGACCAAAAAGGGCTCCTTCGAGAATTGAGGCGTCAAATGTACCATCCTCCAAAACTTTGAGGACTCCACCAAGATGGTGAGCGGCAATGATGCCTTAATTAGTGTCACCATCCCGCTTCTCTGTCTTCTGAAACGCTCTCTGCTCACAATCAAAGAGGATGCATTGCAGGCGGAGCACGACGAGATGGAGCAAGGAACCATACAGGGTGATTACACACAGCCAAGCCTCATCTCATCTCAACGTGGATTGGGTGACAATGAGGAAGGGGAGGAGGAGGAAGGACAGGAGCTAGTTTCATGCACTATAGACGGTACTACCTGCACAGCTGTCATACCGTCTGTTCAGCGTGGATGGCCAGAGGACAGAGAAGAGGAGGAGGAGGAGGGGAGCATGGTCAGTCATCCTCTTGGTGAGGACACGGAAGTCTCACCTGTTAGCAGTCTGGCACACATGGCTGAGTTTATGTTACGCCACCTTTCCCATGACCCTCGCGTTCTCAAAATTTTGGGTGACAGTCATTACTGGTTGGTGACACTTCTAGACCCACGCTACAAGGAGAACTTTATATCTCTTATTCCTGAAGCGGACAGGTCTACAAAAATGGGGCTGTACCAGAAGGCCCTTGTTGCGAAACTATTAAAAAAATTCCCATATGAAAACGGTGGCAGAAGAGGGCACACTTCGTTGGACAACCAAGGAGTACAGGCGAGAGAGACACAACTTCAATCCAGCAGAGGCAGGGGAACACTGTCAAAGTTCTGGGAGAGTTTTCTCAGACCCTCCCATCGCACAGGCCCTGAGGCGCAGGGTAATCTCACAAGAAGTGCAAAGTTTGGCAAGATGCTGAGGGAGTACCTTGCCGACCATACCAAAATCCTCCGTGATTCCTCTGTGCCTTATAATTATTGGGTATTGTCGTCACTGCATTCTGGGTCTTCTATCCTTTGGATTACGATATCGGAGAGAATGAGACACAGGACAAGGATGTATGTGTCTAAACATGCTCTAAACTTTATTACAAAACACAGGGTTAATATACACCCTGAAGGCAGGAAATGGATTTACCATATATGGTTCGATTATACAGTTTAGCTGAACAAGCGAAAAAGCTAGTTTCTGTATGCTTTAAAATATTTAATTAGACGTATCTGGCTAGCAAGGCCACATTATCTTCTTGCAAGAACACATTATTGCTACAAGAAGAAACATCTGGCCAGGGAGGACACGTTATCTTCTTAGCAAGGACACTCTATTGATACAAGAAGGAACATTTCAGCTTGCTGTTGTTTTCACCTAAAATAACTGTCAGACTTATATAGCATAGATGGGGTCTTTAAACTTAAAGGACTCCATCTTCTGCTATAACATTCCATCCTTTTGTTCCTTCATTTATCAATACGAATCTCTATGTTTTCTTTTAGTACAACGCTGAATACACATTAGAAAAAGCTTAAAAAAACAAATAAACCGCAAGGCACATTAGCAAAACCTGAAAAATAGCTTGTACTATACCAGCCAACCACCCAACGATACCTTTAGACCAATTAGCGGGATTTAGAAAGGAACATCTCTGTGTGGAATTATTGGCCAAAGTATCTGAGCAGTTCACCCAAAAGTTTATCTCTTCCCATGAGACTGGGACAGCGAGAAAGGGTATGCTAGTGGACGTCACAGGGGCATGTGTACGTATCCAACAGTTAGCAATGGTCTGGTTTTGCTCCTTTAGTCCATCGATTAGAGCAAGATGGTGTTTAATGAATCTATTGTCGTCTCCATCTGTGGTGCTCAACCTAGTCCATGCACCTGTGGTTGTAAGCATGCAGGTAAGTATAAACAATGTCATCATTCTTTGTCCGCTGGTTCTCCTAGTATCTTTTTGCAATGGGATGAGTGGATCGAGGTCTCTTTTCCCTCTAGCTTAACGGCTGTGCTTGTGGTCAGCAGAACTTGAAAGGGTCCGTCAAACCGTGGATCTAGGCTTTTCCTCACGTGTCTTTTATAACCACCCAGTCTCCAGGTTGCAGTGTATGGCTGCTAGAGTCTTGATCTGGAAGAGAACTGAAGACATTATCATGTACTTGCTTAATCTTTTGTGTAAAGCTCTCACGTAGGAACTTAGCACATGGTTGTTCATTTCTAATGCTTGCGGATAGAAACACCCTAGGCTGGGTACGTTGCCAAACAATATCTCATATGGAGAGAATCCAGTCTTTTTATTAGGCGTGTATCTTACTGAAAACAGAGCAAGCGGTAAACAGTCCGGCCATGGTTTTCCTGTCTCAGCCATGGCTTTCTGAATTTTTAATTTCAATGTCCCATTCAGTCTTTCCACTTTACCACTACTTTGCGGGTGATATGGGGTGTGGAATGCTTGTTGAATTCCTAGAGCTGACATGACTTCATTCATTATTTCACCTGTGAAGTGTGTACCTCTGTCACTCTCAATTACCTCTGGTACCCCATACCTGCAGACCACCTCCGAAAGCAGTTTCTTTGCGGTTGCCGCAGCCGTGGCTTTGGCAATCGGGAAAGCCTCTGGCTAACAAAGTTGCTGGATTCAGGGTAGTACACCTCTGTAAAGAAACATTGGGAGGCATTAACAGTGCACATTATAACCTGAGATGACGTGCTGCTGAGAGGTGAGCGGGTTGCACTTGATTCAATATAGTGTAGACATCATGAGGTGTTAGAACGGTGAGCGGGTGGTCAAGAACAATGTCTGCGGATTTGTGGAGTAATAGTCCAACAGCATGCAGAGCACGTACGCAGGATGGTGCACCTCTGGCTACCGCATCCAATCTGCCACTAAAATAGGCAACAGGTCTCTGATTATCACCGTGTGTTTGAGTTAAAACTCCTGCTGCATGTCCAGCTTGTTCATGAAGGTACAGAGTAAATGGGAGCTCATAGTTAGGAGTACCCAAAGCTGGAGCGGCCAAAATACGGTTTTTGAGTGAATAAAAACAGTCTATTGCCTCTGGTTTTAGTACAAAAGGTGTTGGAGTAAGACAGTCATAGAGGGGCTGCATCAAAATAGAGACGGCATGAATCCACTGTCTGCAATAGGAGACCTGTCCAAGAAAAGTTCTGAGGGCTGCAACATTAATGGGGACGGTGAATGCCTGTACTGCTTGTTTGCGTGCATTTGTTAAATGACGGGCTCCTGGTGTAATGCAATGTCCCAAAAAGGTGACTGAAGATTTACAAAACTGAAGCTTATCCTTCGACGCCTTGCAGCCAGCGCGATAAAGAAACAACATAAGCGATATAGTTGCACTATGACATTGTTTCCTGGAGGGGGCACAAATGAGCAGGTCATCGACAAATTGCAAAACAACGATATGTGGTTCAGACCATCCCTCCAGTATTTCCTGCAGACTTGCAGTGTACATTGTGGGTGAATTCTGGGCACCCTGTGGCAACACTGTCCATGTATATTGACTACCCTGGAATGTGAAAGCAAACAAGTACTGGCAGTCAGGATGTAATGGTACACTGAAAAATGCATTTGCCAAATCGACCACTGAAAAGCAAAGAGAGTTAGAAGGTATCTGTGACAGAAGAGTATGCGGGTTGGGCACAACTGGTGTTAGAAGTTCTGTGGCTTTGTTAACCAACCGGAGGTCATGGACCATTCTATATGCGGCTGGTTGTCCTGGCACGCTCTTTTTCTTTACTGGGAACAGGGGAGTATTGCAAGGGGACTGGGTTTTGACTAGGACTCCTCTGTGTAGTAATTTTTGGGCTTGCTGGGCTATGGCATTCTCCTGAGCCGAGCTAAGGGGATACTGCTTCTGTTGAGGCAAGATTGCTCCTGGTTTTAATTTTACCATTACTGGTTGAACTCTTAACCTACCAACATCTGTTTTGTCTGAGGCCCAAAAATCATGTGGCACAGCCTGCTCTAATATCGGGGGAAACTCATTTGTCTCTTCTATGCTGGCAATATCTAGTGACATAATTTTGCAAAGGGTACTTGGTTTTAAACCTTGGGTCATGGTGACAGTGCCATCGGGATGATACTCAATATGTGCTTGTAATTGGGACAACACATCATTTCCCAATAGATTACATTGGCCTCGGGGCGATACCATGAGCTGGCTATGTACAGTAGCTCCTTGAATTTGCAGGGGAATTCTCTTAGTGACAGGGAGCAGGATAGACGGGGAATTGAAGGGGGTGGCAATGACATGATGTGAAAAATCAGTGTCAGTGTATGGCCAATCACCTTGTGTAATTACTGAATTGTCGGCCCCCGTATCTACTTGTAAATCGATTTCATGTCCCCCTGGTAGGTTCACCTGCACTATGCAACTGGGAGTTGGGGGTAAGGAGATGAGGGGGTTCATGTGCAAGCTACCCTCATCCTATGGGGGCGTTGTTTGGTCAGCTGGAGGACCCGTACTCTGAGCATTTGGATACGGGTTGGTCCTACAGTCCTTTCTAAAATGTCCTGGCTTTTTACATCCGTAACACAGTTTCTGTCCCCCTCCTGCAGTCCGTCCTTTGTCTCTGTTGTTTCTAGGTGTAGTCTCTACTATGTGTACTCTGGCAGCTCTCTTTGCCTGCGCTATGTCATGCTGTGCCCCCTGGGCTATTCTAGCCAAATCCTCTGCCTTCACTGATCTCCAGTCTGGTCTACTTGCTTTTACCTTCTCTGCAATCACTTTCTTTAGTCCATTCATGAAAGCACTTGCTAATACCCTCTCACTAGTCTTATTTTCAGGAATAAATCCCATTTCTGACCAAGTTCTCTTTAGTGCCCAAAAGAAATCTTTGGGGTCTTCTTCCTGACCTTGAACCCGGTCTTCTAGTGTAACCTGCCTCTCTGCCTGTCTGTCTTGACATGCTTTTACCAACGCTGCTGCGAATAGGACTCCAGCTGCTGCATCATTAGATTCTGCATCTACGGGTCCGGTCCTATTGGCATACTGTTTTTTTGTCTCATCTATCAATCTATCATAGCGGGCTTCATCTGCCAATTTTCCCTTAATTACCCCTTGCAGATCTATTCTAGTGGCATGGTACGTATCCTGTATGGTGGTGATCATTCTGGCAAAACCCATAGGGGACTGGGACGGATCTGGCAGCTGGGAGATCAACGCCAACTGCTCTGAGGGACTCCATGGTCTATACATTAACATTGTACGAGCTTCCTGACCTGGAATCACTGCATCCCCCCCTGCTGCTGCTGCTGCTACTGCTCCCGGTGCTCCTGGCAGAACTACCGTCCTCATTGGGAATAGACTAGCTGGGTGGGGTCTCGGTCCTCCACATGCCACACAGATGTCTACTGTCAAGGGATTCTGCTGTCCACATCTGGGGCAAACCCAGCAATTGGGTTCCTGGGAATTCTGATACTGGGGTGGGGGTGACGTCGGGAGTGGACAGGGAGGAAAATCTGTCATTCCGGTTTTTGTCAGTCTGTAACATCCGTCTCCTAGTTCTTCAATTCTTTCCTTCAAAATAAGCACATGCATTCATCCATGCATCCACTGTCTTCAACAGACCCTTATCTTTCAGCCATCCATGATAGGAGTTAAAGAAGGATTTCCATTTCTCTCCGTTCATCTCTCCATTCTCATTCATTCCCGCTTTACACAATATTTTGTCAATTCCAATCAGTGCCTGTTTCCCTTCTCTGCGTACTACTAAGTCTTTGGCTATAATGCCTTCCTTGGCATTTTGGTTCCCCATTTTTTTGGTTCTCCTCACCTAGAAGAGACTCCTCAGTCACTTAGACAATGGTCACTTAGACAATGGGCCACAAAGTTTTCTGAACCATTCCACTACTAGCCTTCCAGGACTTATACGCCAGCCAGAAAAACAGACCAAAAACACCAATTCCGATACACACCCAGGAACACAATCATTGGATCCATACTTTCATTCTTAAGTTTTCCAAAGGATAGAAGGCAGGACTGTCAATTTATCTGAGGGATTCTACTGGTTCAAAGGGACCTGAGCCAGACAACAATCTGTGAATTACCTGGGGAGCCGACCGCTCGGGGTGAGGGAGTCTCTTCTATGTAGTGATATAATTAGGTAGAATATAAGAGTGTTATGTTCTGCTACCAAAGCTAAGGAAAGAGAGGAGATCTGTCCCTACTATAAGACTCAGCTGAATCCCTACGATGTAACAGGGAACCTGATCCTGCGATCAGACCTGCTAAAGTCCTAATCTAGTCTGTACGGAGACCTATAGATGTGAGGAGGGAATCCCTACAAGTACTAAGGACTGGGAGGAATATGGGACACCTCCTAACAGAAATAGTAGCAGACAGACGAACAAACAAAATAGATAGAACATAGAGGTCCGTAGACCAAGCAAACTAACAGAGTTAGATACAGAGCACAGGCTAGCTAGAAAGTAGATATACAATGAAGTCCAGCAAAGCCAGAAGGGCGGAGCAGGATTAAATAGGCCAACAAGGTCATGTGACCAGCAAAGGAAAAAAAACCTAACAGCAAGGTTCTAACAGTACCCCCCCTTCTAAGAGGATCCTCCGGATCCCCTAGGACCAGGCTTATCAGGAAATCTCCTGTGAAACGCTCTGATAAGTCTGGACGCGGAAACATCATCTGACCTCACCCAAGAGTTATCCTCGGGTCCGAAACCTTTCCAGGCCACAAGATACTGCAAACTACCTCTATACCGTCTAGAGTCAAGGATGCGAGAAATTTCATATTCCCCGTCCTCCACCACCGGAGGAACAGAGGCAGAGGCGTCACCATCCGACACAACAGCTTTTTTTAACAGAGAGACATGAAAGACCGGATTAATTCTCCAGGAGGTAGGAACCTCCAACCTAACAGCAGATTGGTTGACAACCTGAAGCACCTTAAAGGGCCCTACAAACTTGGGACCCAATTTCTTAGAAGGAATCCTCAACCGCAGATTCCTAGAGGACAACCAAACCATGTCACCAACAGCGAACAAAACCTCCTGTCGTTTCCTATCAAAGTAGTCTTTAGATTTTCTGTTGGCCTCCTGAAGATTACCACGCACATCCGTCCAAACTCTCCAAATCACCGGAAAAATTCTCCTCCTCAGGCACGGCAGATCCCAACTTGGAGAACGACCCAAACGACGGATGTCTCCCAGAACAACAAAAAAAAGGCGAACAACCAGCAGAAGAAGATGTATGATTGTTCAGAGCAAATTCGGCAAGTGGCAGAAACTCAGACCACCCCTCTTGATTGTCTGCCACAAAACAACGCAAGAACTGCTCAACATCCTGGTTTTTCCTTTCTGTCTGGCCATTAGATTCAGGATGATATCCGGACGAAAACGACAAATGAATTCCCAACCTGTCACAAAAGGCACGCCAAAAACGAGCCACGAACTGAGGACCCCTATCAGAAACAATGTCAGTAGGAACGCCATGAAGTCTGACAATTTCCTTGACAAAGGCCTTAGCGAGAGTTTTAGCGCAGGGCAGTTTGACGAAGGGAACCAAGTGACACATCTTGCTAAAACGGTCCACGACCACCCAGATGACAGTAAAACCCTCAGAGGAGGGAAGGTCAGTTATAAAGTCCATAGCCAAATGTGTCCAAGGAGCACTAGGGACCTCCAAAGGACAAAGCAACCCCGCAGCAGGAGTATGTGAGGACTTAGATCTAGCACATATAGTACATTGGCGCACCCACTTAATGACTTCCTTCTGCCATCCAGGCCACCAAAAACTGCGACCCACCAGTCTCTTGGTCTCAGAGATTCCGGGATAACCTGCCAACCGAGATTCGTGACACTCAACAAACAAATCTCTCCTAAAGGTCCCAGGCACAAACAACCTCCCATGAGTAGTGTTAGATGGGGCATTCTCCTGAGCTTTAAGAATCTCATCTTCCAAAACGGAGTCTAAAGCAGCTATCACAACACCTTCTTGTAAAATGTTTTCCTCTTTCTCAGCACCGACTATGGGAGAAAAACTGCGAGACAAGGCATCCGCCTTAACATTCTTAGTACCAGGGATGTAAGTAACGGAGAAATTAAACCGCGAGAAAAACAGTGCCCACCTAGCCTGACGGGCATTCAGGCGCTTGGCAGCATCAAGATATATCAGATTTTTATGATCCGTAAGAACCTGAACGGGAAATTCCGCACCTTCCAAGAAGTGGCGCCAGTGTTCAAATGCGAGTTTAATAGCCAATAATTCCCGATTACCAATATCGTAATTCAGTTCAGTCTCCGAAAATTTTTTTGAAAAAAAGGCACAGGGATGTAATCCATCCCCGTTATCCTGAGACAATACTGCGCCAACCCCCACAGAGGAAGCATCAACCTCAACCAAAAACGGCCTAGTAACATCAGGCTGCATAAGGATGGGAGCAGAGGTGAACCTCTCCTTGAGATACACAAAAGCTTCAATGGCCTCAGAAGACCACTGAACCGCATCAGCACCTTTCCTGGTGAGATCAGTCAGAGGTTTGACAATACTAGAAAATTTTTTTATGAATTTTCTGTAGTAAATGGCGAAACCCAAAAACCTCTGTATCGATTTCAAACCAATAGGCCTAGGCCATTCCTGCACAGCCTGAACCTTAACCGGATCCATCTCAAAACCTTTGCTGGAGATAATGTAGCCCAAAAAACTGATTCTCTGTACAGCGAACTCACATTTCTCCAGCTTAGCAAAAAGCGAATTGTCCATTAATAACTGTAATACCTCACGCACGCTCCGCCAATGAGACTCCAGATCTGGCGAATAAATCAAAATGTCATCCAAATACACAACCACATTTTTACCGATCAAAGGTCTAAGGATGTCATTAATCAGATTCTGAAAAAATGCAGGAGCATTAGTAAGACCAAAAGGCATAACCAGATTCTCAAAATGACCCACAGGAGTGTTAAAAGCAGTCTTCCATTCATCACCCTCCTTCATGCGCAACAGATTGTATGCCCCCTTAAGGTCAATTTTAGAGAACCACTTGGCCCCCAATAACTGGTTAAACAGATCAGGAATCAATGGCAGTGGGTAAGGATTGCGTACCGTAATTTTGTTAATCTCACGAAAATCCAGACAAGGACGTAAACCGCCGTCCTTTTTTTTTACAAAAAAAAATCCAACCGCCACAGGAGACTTAGAGGGCCTAATGTGACCGGCGGCCAAACTTGTCTGTATGTATTCCTCCAAAGCCTTCCTCTCAGGAATGGTAAGGTTAAATAAACGACTTTTAGGAAGAGTCGCTCCAGGGACAAATTCAATAGAACAATCATAGTCTCTATGGGGAGGCAAAACCTGCGATTCCTTCTCAGAAAAAACTCTCCAAAAATCCTGAATAGGAACAGGCAATTCTCCCCTATCCAAAGCTGCAATACGCCCGTTACAACACTTGTCATAACATTTATGGCTCCAGGATTTAATTTCACTGGTAGACCAATCCAGTACAGGATTGTGAAATTTTAACCAGGGCAAACCCAATATTACTGGAGAAGGCAAGTTATTCAACACTACCAAATCCAATTTCTCATGGTGAACACCATTAATAGTGAGAGGAAATTCACTGACCTTGAGAGTAATATTCTTCAAAGGGGAGCCATCCACAGAAACCACAGCAATGGGGGATGATAAAGGTTCAGGTTTTAAATTGAGTTTTTCCACGAATCCCCCATCAATTACATTCAGTGTAGACCCGCAATCAACAAACACCCGAAATTCCATTAATTTTTCCTGAGCAATCGTGGAAGCAGCTAAAAATATACCCTTGGAATTTAAACAGGCAATACGGGCGTGACTGACCATTTTTTTTTCTTTCTTCATATGAAGCTCACAGCCTTTAATCAAATGACCAGATTTTCCGCAATAGAAACACAAGCCTTCTGAAAAACGACGGTCTTTTTCTTGAGAGCGAGGTGCCACCGATCCAATCTCCATCGGTTCACCACTGTTAGTACACACATTATCATAACCAGAAACTGACATAGCAGAGGATTTGCTCTCATTAACCCTAGCACGCAGTCTTCTATCCACCCGTATAGCTAATTGCATAGCCTGTTGCAAATCCTCAGGTGTAGGATAAGCAATTAGCAGGTCTTTAACCCTTTCACTGAGCCCAGCAAGAAATAGACTTTTCAGAGCAGAATCGTTCCACCCTGTTTGAGTGGACCAACGACGAAAATGAGTACAATATTTTTCGACATTACCTGATCCTTGTTTTAAACGTCTCAACTCAGTCTCAGCTGATGCCACACGGTCAGGATCATCATATAATAGTCCTAAAGCAGAAAAAAAACTATCCACTGATCTGAAGCATGTATCACTAGGTTGCAAAGAAAAGGCCCACTCCTGAGGCTCTTTGCGCAAAAGTGACATTATGAACCCTACGCGCTGGGATTCATCCCCAGAGGACTTGGGTCTCAAACGAAAATACAATAAGCAAGCATTTTTAAATGAAAAAAATTCTCGATGTTCACCAAAAAATAAATCCGGCAAACATACCTTAGGCTCCAAGAAATATGCTCCAGGACAGTTACTCACGTGCTGACGGAGCTCGGCCACTTCCAGAGAGAGTCCCTGCAGGTGTTTAGCCAAATCCTGAACCGACACCATGATGGAACAAAAAAAAAAAAAAAAATCTTTCCTTAGAGAATTTGCGAGCTGGACTTACTGTTATGTTCTGCTACCAAAGCTAAGGAAAGAGAGGAGATCTGTCCCTACTATAAGACTCAGCTGAATCCCTACGATGTAACAGGGAACCTGATCCTGCGATCAGACCTGCTAAAGTCCTAATCTAGTCTGTACGGAGACCTATAGATGTGAGGAGGGAATCCCTACAAGTACTAAGGACTGGGAGGAATATGGGACACCTCCTAACAGAAATAGTAGCAGACAGACGAACAAACAAAATAGATAGAACATAGAGGTCCGTAGACCAAGCAAACTAACAGAGTTAGATACAGAGCACAGGCTAGCTAGAAAGTAGATATACAATGAAGTCCAGCAAAGCCAGAAGGGCGGAGCAGGATTAAATAGGCCAACAAGGTCATGTGACCAGCAAAGGAAAAAAAACCTAACAGCAAGGTTCTAACAAAGAGTTATTCTTACCTCAGCACTGTATATATCACCAACAGAGAGCTTCACTCGTCCCACGTCTCGGACCGGTCGAGCACCCCTGGGTAGATTAACTCAAGGTCCCTGTTCGAGGCGCCAGCTGTCGTCACTGCATTCTGGGTCTTCTATCCTTTGGATTATGATATCGGAGAGAATGAGACACAGGACAAGGATGTATGTGTCTAAACATGCTCTAAACTTTATTACAAAACACAATGTTAATATACACCCTGAAGGCAGGAAACGGATTTACCATATATGGTTTGATTATACAGTTTAGCTGAACAAGCGAAAAAGCTAGTTTCTGTATGCTTTAAAATATTTAATTAGACATATCTGGCTAGCAAGGCCACATTATCTTCTTGCAAGAACACATTATTGCTACAAGAAGAAAAATCTGGCCAGGGAGGACACGTTATCTTCTTAGCAAGGACACTCTATAGATACAAGAAGGAACATTTCAGCTTGCTGTTGTTTTCACCTAAAATAACTGTCAGACTTATATAGCATAGATGGGGTCTTTAAACTTAAGGGACTCCATCTTCTGCTATAACAGTATCCAAACTGGATACGTGGAATGAACTGGCTCTCTATGCCTTGGAGGTCCTAGCCTGCCCTGCCACCAGCGTTTTATCAGAGCGGGTTTTTAGTGCCGCTGGTGGAATTATAACTGATAAGCGCATCCACCTGTCAACTGAAAATGCTGACAGGCTGACTCTTATAAAAATGAACAAGGGCTGGATTGGGCCAGACTTCTCAACACCACCGAATGATAGCAGCGTAACATAAACTCAAATCCAGTGTCTTTTCTTGGGAGGTGTATTCTCATGCACCTTTTCACACCCAGACATGGGTATATGCTTCCTGATTTTGGCTATTTGCTCTTGTCCTCCTTCTCCTCATCCTCCACCAGCATATCACCACGGTGACCGTGGTCCGTGATGCAACACCCACATAATTTTTTTAAAGGGTGTTTATGATTCCTGTAAAAAAAAAATTTTATACAGTATGTTCATGTATACCCACCAGGGGTAAATGTTTGTCAGCCTATACACTTGCGCATGGGCATTACAAGTGTAGGAGGCAAGCTCCTTTCTAATGGGAACATTTTTTTATGAGGCCCTCCTCCACGTCTCTTCCAAGGGTCATTGAAGTGCCTCCAAATTTTTGGCAGCCCTTGCATCCACTGCATAGGCCAACACTATGGGAGACTCTATCCTTTCTAATGGGAATTTGTCGTTACTGTAGCCCTTCTCTATGTGTCTTTAAATTCTTAGTGGGGTTTTTCCTAAAATTGGTCAGATGTTGGATTCACTGCATACCATATAACTGTATAGCAGACTCTCTCCTTTCTAATGGCAATTTGTCGTTACTGTGGCCCTGCTCCATGTGTCTTTAAATTCTTAGTGGGGTTTTTCCTAAAATTGGTCAGCCTTTGGATTCACTGCATACCCTATAACTGTATAGCAGACTCTCTCCTTTTTAATGGCAATTTGTCATTATTGTGGCCCTGCTCTATGTGTCTTTAATTTCTTAGTGGGGTTTTTCCTAAATTTGGTCAGCGGTTGGACTCACTGCATACCCTATAACCGTATAGCAGACCCTCTCCTTTCTAATGGGAACATGTCGTACTTTGTTACTGTGGCCCTGCTCTATGTGTCTTTAAAGTCTTAGTGGGGGTTTTCCTAAAATTCGTCAGCCACTGGACTCATTGCATACCCTATAACTGTATAGCAGACCCTCTCCTTTCTAATGGGAATTTGTTGTTAGTGTGGCCCTGCTCTATGTGTCTTTAAATTCTTAGTGGGGTTTTTCCTAAAATTCGTCAACCGTTGGACTCACTGCATACGCTATAACTGTATAGCAGACTCTCTGCTTTCTAATGGGAATTTGTCATTACTGTGGCCCTGCTCTATGTGTCTTTATATTCTTAGTGGGGTTTTTCCTAAATTTGGTCAGCCGTTGGACTCATTGCATACCCTATAACTGTATAGCGGACAACGTTCTCCTTTCTAAAGGGAACATGTCGTACATGTTACCGTGGCCCTGCTCTGTGTGTCTTTAAATTCTTAGTGGGGTTTTTCCTAAAACTGGCCAGCCGTTGGAATCACTGCATACCCTAAAACTGTATAGCAGACCCTCTCCTTTCTAATGGGAACATGTCGTACTTGTAACTGTGGCCCTGCTCTATGTGTCTTTAAATTCTTAGTGGGGTTTTTCCTAAAATTCATCAGCCGCTGGACTCACTGCATACCCTATAACTGTATAGCAGACTCTCTCCTTTCTAATGGGAATTTGTCGTTACTGTGGTCCTGCTCTATGTGTCTTTAAATTCTTAGTGGGGTTTTTCCTAAAATTGGTCAGCCGTTGGATTCACTGCATACCCTATAACTGTATAGCAGACTCTCTCCTTTCTAATGGGAATTTGTCGTTACTGTGGTCCTGCTCTATGTGTCTTTAAATTCTTAGTGGGGTTTTTCCTAAATTTGGTCAGCAGTTGAACTCACTGCATACCCTATAACTGTATAGCAGAGCACGTTTTCCTTTCTAAAGGGAACATGTCGTACTTGTTACTGTGGCCCTGCTCTGTGTGTCTTTAAATTCTTAGTGGGGTTTTTCCTAAAATTCGTCAGCCGTTGGACTCACTGCATACCCTATAACTGTATAGCAGACCCTCTCCTTTCTAATGGGAACATGTCGTACCTTGTTACTGTGGCCCTGCTCTATGTGTCTTTAAATTATTAGTGGGGTTTTTCCTAAAATTCGTCAGCCGTTGGACTCACTGCGTACCCTATAACTGTATAGCAGACACTCTCCTTTCTAATAGGAACATGTCGTACCGTGTTACCGTGGCCCTGCTCTATGTGTCTTTAAATTCTTAGTGGGGTCTTTCCTAAAATTCATCAGCCGTTGGATTCACTGCATACCCTATAACTGTATAGCAGACTCTCTCCTTTCTAATGGGAATTTGTTGTTACTATGGCCCTGCTCTATGTGTCTTTAATTTCTTAGTGGGGTTTTTCATAAATTTGGTCAGCCGTTGGACTCACTGCATACCCTATAACTGTGTAGCAGACCCTCTCCTTTCTAATGGGAACATGTCGTACCTTGTTACTGTGGCCCTGCTCTGTGTGTCTTTAAATTCTTAGCGGGGTTTTTCCTAAAATTCGTCAGCCGTTGGACTCACTGCATACCCTATAACTGTATAGCAGAGCGTCTCCTTTCTAATGGGAACATGTCGTACTTGCTACTGTGGCCCTGCTCTGTGTGTCTTTAAATTCTTAGTGGAGTTTTTCCTAAAATTGGTCAGCCGTTGGACTCACTGCATACCCTATAACTGTATAGCAGACCCTCTCCTTTCTAATGGGAACATGTCGTACCTTGTTACTGTGGCCCTGCTCTATGTGTCTTTAAATTCTTAGTGGGGTCTTTCCTAAAATTCATCAGCCGTTGGATTCACTGCATACCCTACAACTGTATAGCAGACTCTCTCCTTTCTAATGGGAATTTGTTGTTACTGTGGCCTTGCTCTATGTGTCTTTAATTTCTTAGTGGGGTTTTTCATAAGTTTGGTCAGCCGTTGGACTCACTGCATACCCTATAACTGTATAGCAGACCCTCTCCTTTCTAATGGGAACATGTCGTACCTTGTTACTGTGGCCCTGCTCTGTGTGTCTTTAAATTCTTAATGGGGTTTTTCCTAAAATTTGTCAGCCGTTGGACTCACTGCATCTATATATATAATCGTCTTATCCCGTCTGTCTGTCTGTCTGTCTGTGTGTCTGTGTGTCTGTCTGTACAGGAAATCCCGCATCGCTCATTGGTTCGGCAGCGGTCAATTAGCGCCGGGGGATTTCTAAAAAAAGATGGCGGCCGTTAGCGGCTCATCTGCGGGACGGAGCTGAGCGGCGATGCAGCCGGGAGATAACCGGCGCGAGGCGCTCATCTCCCGGCCGGCAACAGCAGAAGGAACCCGACCGCCGGACCCATCTGCGGGATGGAGATGCAGCCGGGAGATGAGCGGCGTGAGGCGCTCATTTCCCGGCCGGTAGCAGCGGAAGGACCGCCGGCGCCGCTGACCTCCATGAGGAAGGGAGGACCGGGGAGCGGCGCTGCATGTCGGGATACTTCTGCTGCGAGCGCCCGCTATGTCCCGGGTTCTCGCAGCGGAAGTATCCTCACAGGCAGCGGCGCTCCCCGGTCCTCACCAAGACGATTCGATGATTGGTCGCGGTCTTCGGACCCGACCAATCACTGATCTTAGCGCAAAACTTAAACACTATTGTGCTGATTGGTCGCCGATGCTGCCCGCGACCAATCACCCATTTGGGCGCCAAATTTAAATATCGGCCGCGACCAATCACCACAGTGGTGTTTAAATGTGGAGCCAAGATCGGTGATTGGTCGCGGCCGATATTTAAATTTGGCGCCCAAATCGGTGATTGGTCACGGTCAGCGTCCGCGACCAATCAGCACAATAGTGTTTAACTTTGGCGCCAAGATCAGTCATTGGTCGCGGGCCAAGACAGCGACCAATCACCGATTTGTGCGGCAATTTTAAATAGCGTCCGCGACCAATTGGATGTCAGCGCCGCTGCCTGTCCGGATACTTCCGCTGCAAGAACCAGGGACATGAGCGGGCGCTCGCAGCAGAAGTATCCCGACCCGCAGCGCCGCTCCCCTGTCCTCCATTCACACCCTAGCCGCTGATGTCCCCACAGTATCCGCATGGTGTTACAAAGGTCCGGAAATTTGTGTTAAAAATCGCTGATTGGTCACTGGCGCTGCCCGCGACCAATCACCTATTTTGGCGCCAAATTTAAATATCGGCCGCGACCAATCAGCACAGCGGTGTTTAAATGTGGAGCCAAGATCGGTGATTGGTCGCGGCCGATATTTAAATTTTGCGCCAAAATCGGTGATTGGTCTCGGGCAGCGTCCGCGACCAATCAGCACAGTAGTGTTTAACTTTGGCCGCAAGATCAGTGATTGGTCGCGGGCCAAGTCCGCTGCCTGTGCGGATACTTCCGCTCCGAGAACCCGGGACATGAGCGGGTGCTCGGAGCAGAAGTATACAGACCCGCAGCGCCGCTCCCCGGTCCTCCCTTCACACCATAGCCGCTGATGTCCCCACAGTATCCGCATAGTGTTACAAAGGTCAGGACATTTGTGTGAAAAATCGCTGATTGGTCGCTGGCGCTGCCCGCGACCAATCACCGATTTCGGCGCCAAATTTAAATATCGGCCGCGACCAATCACCGATCTTGACTCCACATTTAAACACCGCTGTACTGATTGGTCGCGGCCGATATTTGAATTTGGCGCCCAAATCGGTGATTGGTCGCGGGCAGCGCCAGTGACCAATCAGCACAGCGGTGTTTAACTTTAGCGCCAAGATCACTGATTGGTCGCATGCGGAGAGCGCGACCAATCAGCGAATCATATTGGTGAGCGGGGAGCGGAATCGTATTAGTGAGGACCGGGGGTCTTTAAATTCTTAGTGGGGTTTTTCCTAAATTTGGTCAGCCGTTGGTCTCACTGCATACCCTATAACTGTATAGCAGACTCCCTCCTTTCTAATGGGAACATGTCGTACTTGTTACTGTGGCCCTGCTCTATGTGTCTTTAAATTCTTAGTGGGGTTTTTCCTAAAATTGGTCAGCCATTGGACTCACTGCATACCCTATAACTGTATAGCAGACCGTCTCCTTTCTAATGAGAACATGTCGTACTTGTTACTGTGGCCCTGCTCTGGGTGTCTTTAAATTCTTAGTGGGGTTTTTCCTAAAATTGGTCAGCCATTGGACTCACTGCATACTAGAGATGAGCGGTGTTGAACTCGAACTGTTCGCCAATCTCAAATTCGAGCTGTTTTGGGCGGTGTTCGAGCCGTTCGGCGAACACGAACAATTTGAAAAAAATTCGGCTGTTCGAGGTTATGTTTGATAACTGTTCGTGCACCAAAATCATAACTGGATTTTTTCTCAGTAATGCTGAAAATTAATGTTAATACGCAGTTTGAGTGTACAGCGGGGCGGGGGGAGGGGCAGGGGATGGATCTCTGCAGAAATAATGAAGATCTCCATTTTTTTTTCTCTTTCCCGCATTTACAGTGGGGAGGTGCAATCTGTCAGCATATCAGCAGCGCACACACGGAGCGAACTGCTTTTTTCACACAAGTAAGGGCATGTGTCATTGGCAGTGTATGTCACATGTCCTTGCCCTATAAGACCCAGCCATTTTCCCTGTCGCCACCATTTTCTCACTGCTGCAGCTGCATGTTAGACTGCACCGCTGTTGCTGTGTGCGCTATACTTTCAGTGTTAATTTCAAGCCAATTTTCGCACAAATCTACAGATAGCTTGGGAGTAGGGAATAGTTGTGATTGCAGTCCTTTTGAGGACTAGGTTACATCATTTCCACCGACTTTTAGCAGGCAGGTCTGTGCTCTTAAATAGATAGTTTGGGAGTAAAGACTAATTGTAATTGCAGTCCTTTTGAGGGCTAGGTTACATCAGTTCCTATCACTTTTATCAGGCAGGTCTGTGCTCTTAAATAGATAGGTTGGGAGTAAAGACTAATTGTAATTGCAGTCCTTTTGAGGGCTAGGTTGCATCAGTTCCTATCACTTTTTGCCAGGCTGGTCTGTGCCAGTGCTGTGCAAGTTTTTTTCACAGCATTTGGCTAAATCTAGCAAAGCAAATCCTTTTTGGCCTCTTGCAGTGTGTGTTAGTCAGTGGAGTAGCCTATTTGTGTTGCAAGCTACACCACCTGTGTATAGAATACAATTTTTTTTACCGCACCTAGTGAAGTAAAACCTTTTGGGCATAGCATCATTCTATTAGTCCATCTATACTAACCTCCACCAGGTTGCAAATTCAAAATAATTTTTATCTGCATCTAGCTCTGAAAAAATATTTGGGCTTCGGCTTGTAGCAGTGTGTGGGACTTTTTCTATTAGTCCATCTATACTAACCTCCACCAGGTTGCAAATTCAAAATAATTTTTATCTGCATCTAGCTCTGAAAAAATATTTGGGCTTCGGCTTGTAGCAGTGTGTGGGACTTGTTCTATTAGTCCATCTATACTAACCTCCACCAGGTTGCAAATTCAAAATAATTTTTATCTGCATCTAGCTCTGGAAAAATATTTGGGCTTCGGCTTGTAGCAGTGTGTGGGACTTGTTCTATTAGTCCTTCTATACTAACCGCCACCAGGTTGCAAATTCAAAATAATTTTTAGCTGCATCTAGCTCTAAAAAAATATTTGGGCTTGGGCTTGTAGCAGTGTGTGGGACTTGTTCTATTAGTCCATCTATACTAACCTCCACCAGGTTGCAAATTCAAAATAATTTTTATCTGCATCTAGCTCTGAAAAAACATTTGGGCTTCGGCTTGTAGCACTGTGTGGGACTTGTTCTATTAGTCCATCTATACTAACCTCCACCAGGTTGCAAATTCAAAATAATTTTTATCAGCATCTAGCTCTGAAAAAATATTTGGAATTGGGCTTGTAGCAGTGTGTGGGACTTGTTCTATTAGTCCATCTATACTAACCTCCACCAGGTTGCAAATTCAAAATAATTTTTATCTGTATCTAGCTCTGAAAAAATATTTGGGCTTCGGCTTGTAGCAGTGTGTGGGACTTGTTCTGTTAGTCCATCTATACTACCCTCCACCAGGTTGCAAATTGAAAATAATTTTTATCTGCATCTAGCTCTGAATAAATATTTGGGCTTCACCTTGTAGCAGTGTGTGGGACTTGTTCTATTAGTCCATCTATACTAACCTCCACCAGGTTGCAAATTAATAATAATTTTTAGCTGCATCTTGCCTGTAAACTAATTTTGGGCATATTAGCAGTGTGTGGCACTCATTCTATTAGGCCATCTATACTAAGCTCCAGCAGCTTTCAAATTACTAATAATTTTTAGCTGCATCTTGCCTGGAAAATAATTTTGGGCATATTAGCAGTTTGTGGTACTCATTCTATTAGGCCATCTATACCAAGCTCCACCAGCTTAGAAATTAATAATAATTTTTAGCTGCATCTAGCCCGGAAAAAAATTTTTCTTCCCAATAGTCATAGCAATAGAAATATGGGGGGCGCTCCTGGCTAACAAAAATATACGCTTCATAACAAAAAACACCAGCCTAGCGTACTGCATTAATGAGATGGCATCATCATCTCTCCCGTCTACGCCGGCTAGCATTCCTGTGCCTAAAACACAATGCATGGGTCCGCGCTAGCCACGATGCTGAGGGGTCTAAAGCTGCTGCTAACGCTTTATCACAATTCATTTGGCAGATTTTCCCAGAGCTCCTCCCCAATGCCCACTCATTGGGCAACAGTCGCCCACCCTCCCTATGGGATCTAGTGGCGAATAGTTGATGCCATTAATCAGAGCGTCAGTTGCCCCGTCGACGTGGCAAGCATACGGTAAGGCATGGGAAGAGTGGACACGACTAGTAGCAGGCAGACGGGTTGACCAATGTGAACAAGCCAGATTACAAGTCACCATAGAATTTCTCCACCAGCTAACGATGAGGGGTATATCAGGGGCGTCAGCGCAGCGGTGTCTGACCGGAGTAACATTTCACTTCCAACTACTGAATTGGGGAGATGTGACAAAGAGATTCATCATCAGACAATCCATAAAAGGGTGGAAAAGGGGTCAGCCAAGTCAGGAGTGTAGACGTCCCGTCCCGTGTCACTAAAACTGATTTCTCACATCATATCCCTAACACCATTAACATGACACTCACAATTTGAAGCAACACTAGTGTCTACTGCATTTGCGATCGCCTTCTTCTTTGGGGCCGTTATGCATAAGCGAATTAGTCCCTCAATCCAAAATTACCACCAGTGGAGGCTTATTACACCAGGACGTAGTCATAGCCAATAATGCAATACGTCTATGCATATGGCAATCGAAAACGGTTCCAGCGGGCAGGGGCACTTGGGTACTTCTACAACCCACAAACGGTACACTGAGTTGGGTAACAATAGTAAAAACATATATAACCATCAGATCACAAAGTAATTTCTTCCTATCACACATTGATGGAACGCCATTATCAAGATACCAGTTCCAAGCTATACTTAATAAATGCATAACATCGGCAGTGAACCACCCCAAAGATTACGGGACACACTCATTCCGCATAGGCGCGGCCACGGAAGCAGCAAGAGCAGGACTGTCAGAAACGGAAGTTCAGAGGATAGGGAGATGGCGATCCACGTGTTTGGCGAGATACATAAAACCGGACTTGTTATCCTAACGTGGTTTGTTTCTTTTAAAGGTGACGCTAAGCCAACAGTGTGGGTGATAGGCCACTCGTATATATATTGGGCAGAAAAAAGGCGAAAGTCCGCCCAGGCGGGAGGAAATTAGAGTTTCATAACACATATTTCAACTGGAGAGGTATTAGAGGCCTGCTATGGCCACAGGTACTAATGGAGGTAATCAAGGTAGGGAGAGAGGCAAGAGGTCTGGTCATCTTAGTTATACAGGCCCGGGGAAATGACCTAGGTCATCACAAGAGCGCATAACTAATGGCAATAATGAAACTAGACACTGAGCGCTTCAGAGAATTTTTCACAAAACTAACTATAGTATGGTCAGAGATTGTGCCGATAGCGGTATGGCAAGGTGCGCGAGACATCACGGCCATCGAACGGACAAGGCGGGTAATAAATATTTGGATGGCAAAATTTAGAAGAGACAGAGGCGGTGTAGTGATACAACACCGACAACTGGAAGGAGATAAAGCAGGCCTCATACGGCCCGACGGTGTTCACTTAATGGATATTGGACTGGACATATTCCTGTCAGGACTCCAGGACGGAGTGGAACAAGCGTTAAGAGTGATGGATGGGGGTCAGAGTCCTGCATACGAGTACGCAGGATCCTCCGTGGCCTGGAAATAGAAAGGACATGTTGGAGAGTTACACTTGTTGGCCAACTTGCCGGTGTGGAGACCCAGGGCATGCTGCAACAGGCTGAATTATTTTAGAAATACAATGCCTTTCTAATGGAATGAGTATAAAGAGTTAATAAAGCTGTGACCGATCCTCACCCATCCAGTTGTAAGAGTTACATTATTGTATTGTCAAGGAAAGGGGGGCGGTAGGGGGGCTGAGCGTCTGGGTTTGGTTGGGGGTCCCCACAGTCTGCCTAGGCTAGATGCATTTAAAATTCTTATTATATACACAGGCGGTGCAGCTTGCTTCGCAGCTGGGCTACTACGCCCAAAGTATTGCCTAGGCTAGATGCAGTTAAAAATTCTACGCTGACTAGCAGACACTGAAGCTTTGGAGCAGACCTCTGAGTAAACAGCTCTTCAGACTCAACCATCTGTGTTACCCCAAGCCATAGTGTATGTAGTTCTCACAGTTAAAAGGGGGCGGGGGCGACCCAACCCAAATGGAATTGACAATGCCAACGTCACGTAAAACACAGCAAGGGGACTCCAAAAAGAGTCTCCATTTTTTCCAAATATTGTGGCACAGACACCACTTAAGTGGCATCAATTGTCCCAGAGTTGCTTAAAACGGTTGGTGAGGTGATTTTACCAAATCCTCAAGCTTTTAGTCTCCCCAAGATGACACAGGGGTAGAAAAGTCCTTGCGGATCCATGATTTGTTTATCTTTATGAATGTGAGTCTGTCTACATTCTCAGTGGACAGCCGCGTGCGCTTATCTGTCAGCACACCACCAGCAGCGCTGAACACACATTCAGAGAGAACGCTGACTGCAGGGCATGACAAGATCTCCAAGGCGTGAGTGGCGAACTCCGGACATTTTTCCAGATTGGAATCCCAAAATGAGCAAGGGTCCAGTGACACAGTCATGGCTTCGATGTTCACTTGGAGATACTCCTGTACCATCCTCTCTAGGCGTTGACTATGTGTCAGACTTCTTGTCTCCTGTGGCCTTGCAAAGGATGGTCTAAAAAAGTGGTGAAACGATTCCACAAAATTGCTGTTACCAGCAGATACTGTGTTACTGTTACGGTTTGAGTGATGAAGACTCGACAGTCCCACGGTTTGCAAGTTAGAACTGTGAGATTCACTACGTGCACCACTGGTGTTTTGTGGAAAAGCACATGTAAGATTCTGCAACAGCCTCTGCTGATACTTCTGCATGCGTGAATCCCTTTCTATGGCAGGAATTATTTGAGCAAATTTACTTTTGTACCCGGGATCTAAGAGTGTGGCACTGGCAACCCAGTAGTCGGGATTACTTCGAATTCTGACAATCCAAGGGTCATGTTGCAGGTAGTGCAGCAAGAAGGCACTCATGTGTCTTGCGCATCCAGGAGGACCAAGTCCTTGTTGTGTTGGTAGCGAGGTAAGAATCATGCTTCCTTCCTCTGCCCTCTCCCCCCAACCTCACACAACAGAAATGTTGTCAATGTCTCCCTCATCTGATGAGTCTTCCATGCCCATCGCCAGTTCGTCCTCCACTTCTTCCTCAGCTCCTGCACCTTCCTCAACAGTTTGGCTGCTACCATGCTCCCTGGTTAATCCCTCTCCCCGACCCTCCCTTGCCTGCCGCCTTGGTGCTGCCGACCGTCTGGACCTTGGAGATGTTATTCCTTCCGCATACGACTCCTCCTCTACTTCCACCACCTCCTCTTGTCCCACCACCTGACTCTAAATTCTGTTTAACGTGTGCTCCAGCATGTAAATCACCGGAATAGTCATGCTGATAATGGCATCGTCAGCACTAAACAAACATCTTCGTCGCAATTTCAAAACTGTGCAGAAGGGTGTGTGGCGCCCCTGAGAGTTCAGTCGCCACAGAGGTACTGCATCTCACCCAGAGGTGTGGTATCTCACCCTCAGGTAAGGAAGGAGTATGGCTCAGGACCCTAACACCTGCTTCCAACACATACCCACAGTGGGGGTAGGGCGAGATTGCTCCTAAGGGAGAGCACAGTCCCAGGTCCCTAGCTGGCGGAAGGGTCCTATGTTGTGGGTGTGGGTGGAGAAAGCAGCTTAGGGGAGCACATGACAGGGAGAGTATAAATAGGAAGCCATCTTAGAAAGAGCAAGCCAGTCAGAGGAGGAGAAGTGACAGGAGCAGAGGCTCTGCATGAGCTCTGCTGCGGAGGCGGGCCTAGCCTGGGAGGCCCAGGACTGAAGGAGAGAAGAGAGGAGTAGGAGCAGGAAGGCTCCAGGAACCGAAGGGACCCTAGGGGTATGGGCCATGCAGAAGGCCACCCGTACGCCCGCTGCTACCAGGAGGTAAAGGGGTCAAGCCAGATAAGGGGAACCGGTCCCTCAACTAGCGGAGAAACACCAAGGCTCAACTAGAAACCGGAGGCTGCAGAATTTCATGTACTGCAGGCCAAAGTCCACACCAGTCTCACTAAGAAGGTAGCCACTAGTGTTGAGCCACCCCCGTAGTGTTCGGGTTCGGTTCGGTTCGTCGAACACCGGGATGTTCGAGGAACTGTTCGTCGAACTGTTCGTCGAACACCTTAGAACACCGTCGAACACCGTTAAAACCAATGGCAGGCAAACAAAAACACATAGAAACACATAGAAAACACCTGCAAAGGTGTCCAAAAGCTGACAAACTGCTCAGAAGACACTCTCTTTAAAAAAGCCGGCCGGCAAATTCAGCAGCGGCATACACCGGTACCCGACAATTTAGACAAGAAGGAATAGAGCATCACACATAGATTAGATAGATAGAAACATGTCAGTCACACATATAAGAAGCACAGTGACAGTGTTGGTTACTGCACTTGTCATTTAGTGTAAAGGATTTATTAAAAAAAATATTAGTGTTTTCATGCACTGTCTCTTTAAAAAAGCCGGCCGGCAATTCAGCATCTGTACCCGACAATTTAGAACAGAAAGAATAGAGCTTCACACATAGATTAGATAGATAGAAACATGTCAGTCACATATATAATAAGTACAGTGATAGTGTTGCTTACTGTACTTGTCATTTAGTGTAAAGGATTTATTTAAAAAAATAATAGTGTTTTCATGCACTGTCTCTTTAAAAAAGCCGGCCGGCAATTCAGCAGCGGTACCCGACAATTTAGAACAGAAAGATACAGCATCACACATAGATTAGATAGATAGAAACATGTCAGTCACATATATATGAAGTACAGTGATAGTGTTGGTTACTGTACTTGTCATTTAGTATTAAAATAAAGGATTTATTATTAAAAAAATTGGCGTGGGGTTCCCCTTAATTTTAGGCTCTAGCGGAGGTTAAGCAGACGGCTGGGGCAGATGTTTGAAGCCTGGGAAGGGGGTAATACCCACGGAGCTTCCCAGGCTACTAATATCAGCCCCCAGCTGAATACATAGCCTTTACTAGCTATTAAAATGGGGGACCCCCCAAAAAAAATGACGTGGGGTCCCCCCTAATTTAATAGCTAGCAAAGGCTAGGCAGACAGCTGGGGGCTGATATTAATAGCCCAGGAAGGGAGCCATGAATATTGGCCCCCTCCCAGGCTAGAAACACCAGCCGTCAGCCGCCCCAGAAATGGCGCATTCATAGGATGCGCCAATTCTGGCACTTAGCCTCGCTCTTCCACGCTGCCCTGGTGCGGTGGCAGGGGGTAATAGGGTTGGGGTTGATGTCAGCTTATAATGCCAGCTGACATCAAGCCCAGGTTAGTAATGGAGAGGCGTCTATAAGACACCCCCATTACTAACCCCATAGTCAAAGTTAAAAAAAAACACAAACACCCAGAATAAAGTCCTTTAATTGAAATAAAGACACAATCCTTTATTGTTCTAAATTAAACCATACTTACCATCACGCCCATTCCAGCTGAAGCCAACGATCTCCTGCAATAAAAGAAAAATAATAAAGCAACCTCATCCTTACCTTTCCATGGTTCCCACGACAGCTTCAGCTCTGCTACATCGAGATGACAGGCTGGACCGCAGCAGAACGCTGCCATCCAGCCTGTCATCCCGCAGACACTGAGAAGCGCAGGCTTGCTTGCGCTGCTCAGCGTCTCTCGGTGACGACATCCAGATGAGCCGAGTTCATGTCCAATGAACTCGGCTCACCTCATGCACGTCACTGACAGCGTGGGAAAATTCTCACGCTGAAGCGCTGATTGCAGGAGAATTTTCCCACGCTGTCAGTGACGTGCAGGAGGTGAGCTGAGTTCATTGGACATGAGCTCACCTCATGCACATCACTGACAGCGTGGGAGAATTCTCCTGCACTCAGCACTTCAGCGTGAGAATTTTCCCACGCTGTCAGTGACGTGCATGAGGTGAGCCGAGTTCATTGGACATGACCTCGGCTCATCTGGATGCCGTCACAGCGAGACAGTGAGGAGCGCAAGCATGCCTGCGCTTCTCAGTGTCTGCGGGATGACAGACTGGATGGCAGCGTTCTGCTGCGGTCCAGCCAGTCATCTCGATGTAGCAGAGCTGAAGCTGTCGTGGGAACCATGGAAAGGTAAGGATGAGGTTGGTTTATTATTTTTCTTTTATTGCAGGAGATCGTTGGCTTCAGCTGGAATGGGTGTGATGGTAAGTATGGTTTAATTTAGAACAATAAAGAATTGTGTCTTTATTTCAATTAAAGGACTTTATTCTGGGTGTTGTGTTTTTTTTAAATACTTTACTAGAAATTCATGGCGGTCATGTCTAATACTGGCGTGACCCCATGAATTTTGGGCTTGGGGCCAGCTGATAATACCAAGCTGGCCCTAACCCCTTTATTACCCAGTGAGCCACCGCACCAGGGCCCTGGATGAGTTGGGTACAGCGCCAGAAGATGGCGCTTCTATGAACGCGCCATTTTCCGGGGTGGCTGCGGACTGCAATTTGCAGCGGGGGGGGCCCAGAAAGCTTGGGCCTCCCTGCGCTGCAGATTCCAGCCCCCAGCTGCCTAGTTGTACCTGGCTGGACACAAAAATAGGGCGAAGCCCCACGTACTTTTTTTTTAATTATTTCATGAAATTCATGAAATAATTAAGAAAAAAAGGGCTTCCCTATATTGTTGTGTCCGGCCAGGTACAAATAGGCAGCTGGTGGATGGGGGCAGCCCGTTTCTGCCTGCTGTACCTGGCTGGACACAAATATAGTGCGAAGCCCCACTTCAATTTTTTTAAATTATTTCAGGAAATTCATGAAATAATTTAAAAAAAATTGACGTGGGGCTTCGCACTATATTTGTGTCCAGCCAGGTACAGCAGGCAGGAACGGGCTGCCCCCAACCACCAGCTGCCTATTTGTACCTGGCCGGACACAACAATATAGGGAAGCCCTTTTTTTCTTAATTATTTCATGAAATAATTTAAAGAAAATTGACGTGGGGCTTCGCCCTGTTTTTGTGTCTAGCCAGGTACAACTAGGCAGCTGGGGGCTGGAATCCGCAGCGCAGGGAGGCCCAAGCTTTCTGGGCCACCCCCGCTGCAAATTGCAGTCCGCAGCCACCCCGGAAAATGGCGCGTTCATAGAAGCGCCATCTTCTGGCGCTGTACCCAACTCATCCAGGGCCCTGATGCGGTGGCTCACTGGGTAATAAAGGGGTTAGGGCCAGCTTGGCATTATCAGCTGGCCCTAAGCCCGAAATTCATGGGGTCACGCCAATATTAGACATGACCACCATGAATTTCTAGTAAAGTATTTAAAAAAAACACAACACCCAGAAAAAAGTCCTTTAATTGAAATAAACACACAATTCTTTATTGTTCTAAATTAAACCATACTTACCATCACGCCCATTCCAGCTGAAGCCAACGATCTCCTGAAATAAAAGAAAAATAATAAAGCAACATCATCCTTACCTTTCCATGGTTCCCAGGACCGGTCCAGCTCTGCTACATCGAGATGACAGGCTGGACCGCAGCAGAACGCTGCCATCCAGCCTCTCATCCCGCAGACACTGAGAAGCGCAGGCTTGCTTGCGCTCCACAGTGTCTCTCTGTGAGGGCATCCAGATGAGCCGAGTTCATGTCCAATGAACTCGGCTCACCTCATGCACGTCACTGACAGCGTGGGAAAATTCTCCTGCACTCAGCGCTTCAGCGTGGGAGAATTCTCACACTGAAGCGCTGAGTGCAGGAGAATTCTCCCACGCTGTCAGTGACGTGCAGGAGGTGAGCTGAGTTCATTGGACATGAGCTCACCTTATGCACGTCACTGACAGCGTGGGAGAATTCTCCTGCACTCACCGCTTCAGCGTGAGAATTTTCCCACGCTGTCAGTGACGTGCATGAGGTGAGCCGAGTTCATTGGACATGAACTCGGCTCATCTGGATGTCGTCACAGAGAGACGCTGAGCAGCGCAAGCAAGCCTGCGCTTCTCAGTGTCTGCGGGATGAGAGGCTGGATGGCGGCAGCGTTCTGCTGCGGTCCAGCCTGTCATCTCGATGTAGCAGAGCTGAAGCTGTCGTGGGAACCATGGAAAGGTAAGGATGAGGTTGCTTTATTATTTTTCTTTTATTGCAGGAGATCGTTGGCTTCAGCTGGAATGGGCGTGACGGTAAGTATGGTTTAATTTAGAACAATAAAGGATTGTGTCTTTATTTCAATTAAAGGACTTTATTCTGGGTGTTTGTGTTTTTTTTAACTTTGACTATGGGGTTAGTAATGGGGGTGTCTTATAGACGCCTCTCCATTACTAACCTGGGCTTGATGTCAGCTGGCATTATAAGCTGACATCAACCCCAACCCTATTACCCCCTGCCACCGCACCAGGGCAGCGTGGAAGAGCGAGGCTAAGTGCCAGAATTGGCGCATCCTATGAATGCGCCATTTCTGGGGCGGCTGACGGCTGGTGTTTCTAGCCTGGGAGGGGGCCAATATTCATGGCTCCCTTCCTGGGCTATTAATATCAGCCCCCAGCTGTCTGCCTAGCCTTTGCTAGCTATTAAATTAGGGGGGACCCCACGTCATTTTTTTTGGGGTGTCCCCCATTTTAATAGCTAGTAAAGGCTATGTATTCAGCTGGGGGCTGATATTAGTAGCCTGGAAAGCTCCGTGGGTATTACCCCCTTCCCAGGCTTCAAACATCAGCCCCAGCCGTCTGCTTAACCTCCGCTAGAGCCTAAAATTAAGGGGAACCCCACGCCAATTTTTTTAATAATAAATCCTTTATTTTAATACTAAATGACAAGTACAGTAACCAACACTATCACTGTACTTCATATATATGTGACTGACATGTTTCTATCTATCTAATCTATGTGTGAAGCTCTATTCTGTCTGTTATAAATTGTCGGGTACCGCTGCTGAATTGCCGGCCGGCTTTTTTAAAGAGACGGTGCATGAAAACACTATTATTTTTTTTGATAAATCCTTTACGCTAAATGACAAGTACAGTAAGCAACACTGTCACTGTACTTCGTATATATGTGGCTGACATGTTTCTATCTATCTAATCTATGTGTGAAGCTCTATTCTTTCGATTCTAAATTGTCGGGTACAGGTGTATGCCGCTGCTGAATTGCCGGCTTTTCATGTTTCACTGTTGGCACTGTTCCCATCGATTTGGGCAATCACTGTAATGCCACAACCACCATGGCTGTGACATTACAGTGAGTGGCAGACAATCCCTGCATGATTGGTGCTCTAAATAGCGCCAGACATGCAGGACACGCTTTTGGTGCACGAACAGTTATCGAACATAACCTCGAACAGCCGAATTTTTTGCAAATCGTTCGGGTTCGTCGAACAACTCGAACACCGCCCAAAACAGCTCGAATTTGAGATTGGCGAACAGTTCTAGTCGAACACCGCTCATCTCTAGTAGCCACATAGGACCCAGGGGACGGAACACACGTTGAAGGCCAAGGCCCGAGGATACCGGATAGAAGTGTCACTGGGTGTGAGGTGCAGGGAGAAGGCCAGAGAAAGGACACACAGAAGGGGGTCCTGTTAACTACTCCGGAGCTATCTGGGGGTGGACTGAGCCCCTCACTGAGTACACACAGCATGACGGGGGAGATTGCTCTGGCACCTGTAATCTGGACTGCAACAACTGTGAGTAAAGATCTTGGGACTGCATCACACGGACTCTGTGTTCATTACTGACTCCCTGCACTACAACCACCATCATCCACCCACACTGCCCTGAAGCTACACTCTTCCTGTGGGGAGTAATAATACCATTGCTGCAAAACCACCAGCTTCAGAGGACTGTTCCGCAGCGGTGGCCCCTTTGGCCGCACTCCACAGGTGGCGTAGTCGGACATTATAAAACCCATATATACAAATTACCCTTGGATTGACCGCCCTGGGTCACGAACCTGGTCACCGCCACAGTGACTACAACCCCCAGCTTCTACCGGCCCGGCTCCGGGTACCCCACGGCCCAGGGGGCGCGTCAACTTCATAGGTCCCTGATCTAAGACCACTGCTGCAGCGTGATTTGTCCCACCTCTGGATCTCGTTGGCCCAGGCTATACGTCAGAACGTATTGCACCAGGGCTTGTCGGTGCTGCCACAGTCGCTGCAACATGTGCAGAGTTGAATTCCACCGGGTAGGCACATCGCATTTCAGCCGGTGAACTGGCAGGCCAAAAGACTTCTGTAGAGATGTAAGTCGTTGAGCTGCGGGATGCGAAGGGCGGAAGTGAGCACACAGCGACCGTGCCCTCTGCAGAAGGCCATCTAGTCCGGGATAGTGGGCTAAAAATTGCTGGACAACCAGGTTCAACACGTGAGCCATACAAGGCACTTTTGTGACATTGCCCCGGCGAAGGGCCGCACCCAGGTTTGCAGCATTGTCGCACACGGCCTTCCCTGGTTGCAGGTCCAGTGGAGACAACCATTCATGAAACTGGTTCTCCAGAGCTGACCCCAACTCCTCAGCTGTGTGACTCACATTTCCCAGACATTTCAAATTAAACACCTCCTGATGCCATTGAGCCCTGCTGGCAGCATAGTAAGGAGGTGTGCAGGATTCCTTCTGCGCAGTTAGAAAGCGGGTGGCATTACCAGACAGGCTTTGGGTGCAGGTGGAGGACCGAGAGGAGGTTGAGAAGTCAGAAGCAGTAGAGGAACTTCTAGATAAAGAGGATTGACGCATAACTCGTGGGGATGGCAAGACTTGGACAGCAGCCCCTTGTCCTGCTGTCACCATAGTTACCCAGTGCCCAGTCAGCGACATGTAATGCCCCTGTCCATGCCTACTCGTCCAAGTGTCTGTGGTGAAATGCACCCTGTCACACACAGAGTTTCTCAAAGAAGCGGTCATGTTGTGTGCGACATGCTGGTGGAGCGCAGGCACACCTTTCTTTGAGAAGTAGTGCCGACTGGGCATCTGGTACTGGGGCACTGCGACGGACATAAGGTCTCGAAAATCCTCTGTGTCCACCAGGCGGAAAGGCAGCATTTCTGTAGCCAACAGCTTGCAGATGGTGAAATTCAACCTCTTAGCTTTGTCATGGCTAGGAGGAAATGGTCTTTTACTTGTCCACATCTGAGGGAACGAGGGCTGGCTGTTGTGCTTAGACGGGGTTGAGTAGGGTGTCCCCGGCAAACTGCCGGTCTGTGAGGAAGATGCAGGTGGAAAAGTTAGGTTGCCTTGATCCAAAGGTGGTGCTCTCGATGTCGGAGAGCGCTCAACACCAGTTGGTGTTTCCACTTCCAAATGAAATGATGACCTGCCAATCACACAGGCTGTTGCGGGTAAAGAGGTGGCAGGTCTGCGTCCAAAAACATGTGTGACTGCTGTCCCCCCATTCACAGAGGATGAAGAGGCCGCGGATGCACAAGATGGGGCAGATGGTGGTTGGCCTGGCCCACTAGGCCGCATTGTAGCACAGTGAGCTTCCCACTGCAACTTATGCTTCATATCCATGTGACGCTTCATGCACGAAGTACTCAAACTATGGATTTTTTGGCCTCTACTTAGCTTTTGGTGACAAATATTACAGTTAACACGAGTTGGGTCATCCTTATCGATCTGAAAAAATGCCCAGGCTATGCAAGGCTTAGAGCCCATGCGACCTGAAGAGCCACCACGACTTGTGGTCAGAGGCAGAGTTGTGGTTGAGGATGCAGTTGTTGACGTGCTTCCAGTACTCCATCTCTGTCCAGGAAGGCGCAACCTAACCTCGTCGTCAATAGCATCTGTGACGCCCAGCTGCGCTTGGTATCACAGATCCTAGAAGAGTGCATTGATGGAATCCTCCTCAAGAGGCCCCCATAAACATTCACACATCTCCACCTTCCACCTCAGACCAGCAGAGGGAGCCCGTTAGGGATATAAATAGGGATGGTGGAGCTAGGCAGTTCAGTTCCTCTGAAGAGTTCCTGCAGTAGAAAAGCCTAAGAGAAGTCAGTCTGCAGTGAAGCTCAGTCTAGTCTAGAGAACTCAGTTAATAGTTCAGCAGTGGAGCACGAGGATCCTGCTAGCTAGATTCAGGGAGCCCAGTTAGAGCTTAAGGTGTGTCGGCGCCATAAGATCGGTGAAGCTCGGCAAGCTGCCATTAGTGTGTATAGCCTAGTGAGGGCCCGAGTAGGCCAAAGGCGAGTGAAGAGTTAGTACATAGGGGGCAGAGGAGCTTAACCAGCTCACCCCGAAGCATTTACCGGACACCGGATCCGAGCTTACCGGGATCTCTATGACCCAGTAAGTCATAACCGGAATCCCTGGAGAACTACAAGTCCCAGGATCGCTAAGGTGCTGATACGTAACAGAGCCAGGAGAAGCTTAGGCCCCGCATACTGGGAGCGTGAACTCCAAGACCAGGCCCTACCACAAGGTCAGCCAGCGCAGGACAAAGACAAAGTTAGGCCTAGCTCCAGGCAGGTCAGAAACTTACTAGGCAGAGGCAAGAAACAGGAGGCCCTACACCCGCTCATTAGGGAGGATCCTGATATGCACCCTTCACCCTACAGTGCTCCGGGATGTGCCTGAATTTCCACCAGTAAAAGGTACTGAAGTGACTACCGTGTCCGTTCCCGTTCTTGCTCTGACCCAGCTGGGTCTCACCTGTCCTGCATTCCCCCTGCATACGCTTTTCTGAGGCCTAGCTCCTCCTGTGGGGAGCTATACCATCGAGCTGCCTTATCACCGGCCTCAGTGGACTGCTGCAGCGCTGGTGCTTCTCACCAGATACCACAGGTGGCGTCACAAACTTATAAAATTAACAATTTTCCACCCTTTTAAAGAGTGACCTCTGGGTATGGGTCCGGGAGCCGACCACCGCGACATCCCAAAGGCCAGGCAAAGGCCCGGGTACCGAGTCATCCCCATCCCCTGGGCTAGTCACATCCTCCTCCACCTCCTCTGCTGACCTCATCGACTGGCTGACAGTGGGTTGACAGTAAGTGAGATCTCCAACCTCGTCATCATCACCCTGTGTGTTCTCACACCCGTCGTCCTCAGAGCCAACCTCTTCCTGCCCTGACCGAAAAGTCAAGTTGTCGCTCCAATCAGGTATTTGAGTCTCATCATCGTCTTCATCATTGTCTCCACCAACAGGAGTTACAGTTTGGGAATGAGGGTCTACATTATGCTCAGAATCTTCTTCATCTGGTCCTGGATCCGACTCCTAGAGATTCTGGGCATCAGTGCAGATCATTTCCTCGTCTGGATTAACAGAAGCTCTGGAGCAGACCTCCGTTTCCCAGGCTATAGTATGAGTAAACAGCTGTGCAGACTCAACCATCTGTGTTACCCTATACTCAGACGGGCAGCTGGAGACTTGGGAGCTGTGACGAAGCAAGTGCGATTGGGGTGACACCTCTGAGGACTGGAGTATTTGTGATGTTGAAGTTGAAGTGGAGGAGAGCCCACTTGAAGGAGCACTTGATATCCGTTGAAGCACCTGCTGTTTTTGTGCCTCATCTGGAATTTGTAGCGATGGGCATGTCCGTAAGAAAGGGATCATATCACATTGTCCACGAAAGGAAGTAGACATCTTAGTTTGGCTGGAAGATGGTCTTTCTTCTGCAGATGTTACCCCCCCCCCCCACTGTGGGGGGGCTCGACCCACCAGCGGACAGGCACCAGTATTGGGAGAGGGGGGCTGGCCGTCAGGGTTCACCGTGGCTCTGGCACAAACCCGGCGACACGGAGTTCGCACGGGCAGGAACGGACTGGCCGTGTCGGCTTCGCACTCCAGCGTAGTCCCTCTGCCCGCTCGCGCCCGTATCCTCAAAGGGATGCGCAAGTGGCTTTTCTTCCCAGGGCTGTTCCCCGCCCAGCAGGAACGTGGGGGAGCTCAGGTCGGTCTTCCACTGTACTCCCTTACCTCCCTTGCCCTCTTTCCTTCTTCCGTTCTCCATCTAACCCCTCGGCTCTGTGGTGTCCGCTCACCCTCCAGCTCTCTCCTTCTCACAGGTGTATTCACACTGTGGCAAATCTTTTGGGCCCAGGCATAAGAAATTGTCGAGGTAATGGATAATATTTGCCCCCTTAGAAACGTCCATTACAACCCATTCGAGGAAGCAACTAAACGCCTCAAATAGTGAGCAGGATCTGGAGCACCCCATGGGTAAACAGCGATCTATATAGTATGCTCCTTCCCAGAAGCAGCCCAATAGGTGGACACTATTCGGAGGCACAGGTAGTAAGTAACCGGAACGCCGTATCAATGTCTGTTTTGGCCATTAGGGTGACCCTTCCCAACTTCTTGATCCGCCTGATTGCCTTGTTAAAGGATGTACAGTATATACTACTGTACTTGGTTCCGCGTCGATGTTGTTGTTTATGGACCTGCCCCTTGGATATGACAAATGGTGGATTAGTCCGAATGTATTGGGTTCCGTTTTTGGCACAACTCACAACGTGGATACCACTACGTCTTGTAAGGAAAGTGCTCTGAATGGAACCACCATTCTACCTAAAGATATTTCTTTTTTTAATTTTCTTGTCACGACGTCTGGGTGTTGGTAGGCTGATTTTAGATTTTTACTCCAGCCTTTCTTGATTTTAGAAGGGCATGACATGCCTATATCTGTGTCTCCCCCTCCTTTTACTACTCCACCTCTTTTCTTTTCGCATGACTATATGTACTTGTCACTTTTCGATGTGTTAGTTGTGTCTTCTGAGCAGTTTGTCAGCTTTTGGACACATTTGAAGTGTTTTCTATGTGTTTTCTATGTGTTTCTATGTGTTTTTGTTTGCCTGCCATTGGTTTTAACGGTGTTCGACGGTGTTCGACGAACTGTTCGACGAACAGTTCGACGAACATACGGGTGTTCGATGAACCGAACCGAACTCGAACACTACTGGGGTGGCTCAACTCTAGTGCTGAGTGCGCTGAGCAGCAGACTGGTGTGTTAAAACCCGCTATAATTATGTAATCAGTCGTTACTCAGGTTAGGAGCCCACTCAGTGGTGTAGCTAGGGCTTCAGCCCAGGGGAGTGGTGAAACACCTCCGTACTGTGGATAAAGTGTGACGTTCAGTACAGCTCTTCCTATTCTCAGAACCAGAATCTATAAAACATATAAAGAGGAATATTTTCCTGGGTTTCTGTGGCTCATTAGATTAAAAAAAAATTGAAGGGAATGCACCAATGGGGCAGGATTCCTTACATAACATCATACAGCAACCTGGGAACTCTATATGTAGGCTCTTCGTTTTCAGCTTTCCACTTTTTTAAAACAGAACCTGTCACCAGGTTTTTCCCAGAAAGAGAGAAGTAGGTTTGCACAGGAGCGTGATAAAGGACACTGTGTGGATGACATAGGACACGTCATCCACACGAAGCAAGAAAGAGGACGGCGATCGCAAGAAGAGAGGAGGTGCCAGATCAAGAGCAGTGATGTCCTTCGAACCGGGCCACGCCATAGGTGAGTATAAGAGTTTAATAAAAGCTATTTTTTTGTGTTGGGGACATATATACAGCATACTTGATTTCTGTATATGAGGGCTTACGGGTGCTGCCTATATTTTATATGGGCAAAACCTGGTGACAGGTTCCCTTTAAGCTGCAGGAGCAACCTGGTAAAATACATGTATGAAAGTGGGACCTAAAATTATTTATGGTTCAATGCACATTTCCTCTTAGGCAGCTGTAGATGCATGCTAGAATGGTACTGCCAGAAATATGTCTATCTTAAATATTTCACTTTTATTCACTTGTCTTCTGGTCTATGTATATGTATATTTTCTCTCTCTATTCCTGATAAGTGAAGGGCTTGTTGGTGCGAAGTAAGAGCTATGCTGTGGGCTCAAATACTTCTCCCCTGCTGCTCCCCCTCCCATTGCAGGGCTGCAGTCATGAAGAAGAAATCTACTGCAGCTACATCCACCTCCCCCATGACTGCTATTTACTGCATTCTTAAACAAACTGCGGCCAACATTATATAGAGCGCCAGTTAGGGGTCTGGTTGAGAGAACTCATCCCACGCCCCCACATGGACATGCCTACTCAAAACAATATACCAACTAGAGAACACATGAGTATAATGGCATAAAAAAACTTTATTAGTAGAAAAATCATTAAAATTAGTACATCACATCAAATATACACAATATTATAGAACTGAGACATGTGGAATTGCGAGCCACATTCAATGGCTTAACCCTGAACAGGGCTCAAAGATCTCAACAAGCAGTAATAGCGGAGCAAAGAGGAGATCAAGTGATCATAAGACACAAATACCAATATAGTACAGTTCATTAATCAACTATGTCTTAGCGGTATTAGCACATTGCTCACTAAGTAAGGAAGGGCCTAATCCAGAGTGGGACAGCACAAAGACGGAACAGTGGCCAGAAAGAGCCTCGACGCGCGTTTTGCCAGTGGAATACCTTGGCTTTCTCAAGAGGCATTCTGTTCACATTAGTGTCATGGATTCAGATTCAGTTGTAACAGAGCATTGACTGCTTAAATAGATCCACATGTCGAGAAAAGAACAACAACTATGAATTTGTTACCTTTAAAAAATGTAAACCTTGCCTTTAAAATAAACAGAAACCCAACAAAACATGAAGTACAATTTATGTGAACCAAGCCCTATCGAGGTTGTCCCCTTTTGGAAAATATTATACCATATGCAGCGATGGTTATAAGCAATTTAACTGGTTGCTATTTATCCTCCCCAGATCCAACATCAGCTCTTAGCCCCAGCTCCAGTCTCTGCTGCTTCGCTGTAAGAGTGACATCATGCCGAAAATGCTAGAACAAATCACTGAGTGCTCTCTCTATATATGGCACAAGTCATTGAGCTCACTGATTGGCTGCAGTGCTGTCAACATGATGTCACAGCTTCAGCCTAACAACAGAGTCCAGGGCAGAGGAGAGCCAGCACTGGACCCAGGGAGGATAAGTAGCACTCCGTTTGTTTTCTTTTATAACCATATGGCAAAAAGTTTTCTAAAAGAAGGAACCCCTTTAACCTATACTGGTATTTTATAGGGTTTAGGTAGATTTTTGAACATTTAGGGTAGGATCAATCCGAGAAAAATGGTTTGATTATTCTGATCAGACAATGAGTATAGTTTGATCAGAGTTTGAACAGAGTAGCATAAGTTTTTCTCAGAAGTGGAGAGTAAAAAAAAGTTTCTCTGCCTTCTACGTTCTGTCATTTCAAAATCGGACCATACTCAGATGTCATCCAAGTGCAGTTTGATGTTTTTCACTAACCCATAGACTTGCATTGCCAATTTTGATCTGACACTTGGATCTAAAACTGACATGTCTCTGATTTTTTCCTCTGTCCAAGGAAAAAATTGGACATATGCACAGCCCCATAGAATAACATGGGTACAAGTGCTATCTGTGAAAACCACGGAGATAATTGGTCATGTGCACAAGCCCTTACAGAGAGCCAGCAGATAGACAAATGGAATTTATAGGCTGCTGGAAAGTAAGAAGTGTGTCATTTTTATCTAATATGATATATTATAGTGTTACACGCACGCCGCTAGGTTCAGAGAGGGCGAGACGGGTTTCATGAATTTTTGGAATCCTGGGGGAACCGTTACTCGGGGTGACCATAGGCTGCAGCTTCTCTCAGGCACACAGGGGTATTGACTCTCAGGCACAGACACGTAGGTTGTTTCACTTGATGACCAGACACACTTGATAAGAGTGCTCATAAATGGTAGAACAGTAGCATTAAATAAGCCAGTGCAAGTTAAATCTTATGAGCAACAGGCTCCAGTGACAAACAGTACAGTTTCCTTAGCAGCACAGCAGTTCACAGTCTTCCCAGTAGTACAGGACAGCACAGTTCTAATGCAAAGGCCCATTAATGAACACAGCATTCTTTACAGCACAGTGAGATTGAGGAGGGGGAAGGGTTTGCTGAGGGAGATGCTCCCTGTGACACCATTTCTTCTTATCTTTCTGCCTAACAATACTCTGCACTGCTAGTTCAGGAACTCTACCTGACCTGTGCTTAGCTTTACTCCTGACTTGAATCGTTTTCACTTGCAGGGGCGCTTCTGTGAGAATACAGAACACACACACTACCTTTCTCTTTGGCACTAGCTAGACAGCAAACAATTTCCCCACAATCCCACAATCCCACAATCCCCCTGAGGCTCTGCTAAAACCCTCCCTGTCTCCTGTGACTGTGTTAACCCCTCTAGTTGCTGGATGCTTTAGAAGCAACAGCGCTTCTTCTGCATGTCACACTGTTCCCTCCTTTTTGAATGTCGTCCTTGACATTCACTTTAATTCGTCAATCTGACCAATTGTGAGACAGTGGTGAAAATTGAGTAACTTTATATACAAATGGACATTGTCAAATTGGCATAAAATTTATAAACATTGATAACCTATTCTTACAACCTATTCTTTTTCTTGTAGGGTGCCTGTAAGAAATAAATAATTAACACAATTAAATCAGCATCTCTTCAGCTGGAGGTTTTCGTACTTTGTCAACCAGCTCTCTCTCTCTAGGCTTTAACAGTTCTTTGTTTCTACAAAGTCTTTTAAGGAAAATCAAAGCATGAAAACAAGTCTTTTCACCAGGCAAAATCTTCCATACTGCCTTTCGGTGGTGAATACCACTCAAGTGGGCTTACCTGGTCCGCTTGAGATACCTGTTTCCAGTTGATAGTCCTTGGCACTTGACTTGGTTCACTAAGTGTCTCATACGTCAGCATCTTGGGCCTCCTCACTTCTTGAGTTGACATCCTCCTGGTGGGTTATTCCTCAGAGACCACAAGTTCTTTTGTCACAGAAGTTTCTTCCGCCGTACTCATTTCCCGTGCTTCCTCAGATGCTCTTGGAGCTGCCTCTGTAAATTTCTGTACGTCTCCTGAGGCGCTTGTTTCCTCACAGTCTGGTAATTCCGCTCCTCCTGAGTGTCGATCGGTCTCATCAGTGGCCAGTGTTCGATCATTAGATCTGAATTGGACTTCATCTGTACTCCTTGGTATGAACTCTGGAGCCTCAGAACTTAGTTCACTCTCCTGAGGATGGCACATCCCTCTCCTTGCCGGTCCGAGAAATACAACGGTGTGTTTTTCTCCATCGGAACTTTCAAGGCCACTATCCATCTCCAGAGCTTCAGTCTGTGGTGCTCCCTTAGTCAATCTTGGACGATGTCGGTCTACTTCTGGGAAGTCTTGCTGTGGTGGGTGATAATCACAGGGTAGTAGTAAATTCCGATGGACTATTCTGGTTTTCTTGTCTCCCATTTCCAATCGGATTTCATACACTGGGCAGTCATTAGCTTTCCTTCTTACGTCCACATACACCTTGTCTTCCCAGTACGAACATAGTTTTTCTGGACCGCCTTTCTCACATACGTTCTTGTCTAGCACCCGGCTTCCCAGTGCCAATTCTGCTCCATAACATTTTCGATCATAGTACTCCTTACTATTGCTCTGTCCTTCCGTAACCACTTTGGACGCAATGTTGTATGCCTCTGCCATCCGTTCTGGATGCGTTCTGTAAGTCTCCGACACCAGAGTATCGAACATGATGTCAATTGGAAGTCTTGTTGATCGTCCATACAATAGGAAAAAGGGTGAGTAACTCTTTGCAACACTCTTTGTACAGTTATAGGCATGTAACACCTTTGACAGGGAACTCTTCCAGTCTTTCTTCTTATCAGCTGTTAAAGTGCGCAACATCGACAATAATGTCGGGTTAAAACATTCCACTTGTCCATTACCCTCTGGGTGATAGGGCGTTGTGTGGGATCTCTGAATTCTACAGTACTTTCCTAGCTTGACAAAGAGCTGATACTCAAATTCTCTTCCTTGGTCATGGTGTAACCTCGTAGGGAACCCAAACCTTAAAGCAAAATCATTGAAGATCTTCTCTACCACAGTTCGACCTGATTTATTGGTGGTGGCATATGCTTGAGCAAATTGAGTGAAATGGTCCATCACCACCAAGATGTATTCGTAACCACCCTCACACGTCTCGAGATGTAGAAAGTCTATTGAGACCATCTAAAACGGATACGTAGTTTGGATGTTGCCCATAGGTGCCCGGGTTGATGTGTTGAGACGTTTATCTTTCAGTCACCCACACTCCCTGGTTGTCCTTTCTACTACCAGGTGTCCCATGTTTTCATGGAATTCTTTGAAGACCAACCTACGGAATACTCTGGGTAGTAGGTTTTGTCCTCCTTTACGATACAGGATACCGTCTTCACTGAGGTAGAGCTTCGTCCATTCTTTAATTAAAACAGATACTGCTGGTGACTCATTGTCTCTCTCTTGTTTACTTGGAAACTGATTTTGGTCCACATAAAGTAGTATTCTACCAATTATCTGATCTTCCAGTTGTGCTCTATGGATTTTCCCTTTTGGTAGTTGCTGAATAGACAGGGGGTGATCTTGTTATCTCACTTTAATTGTGGTTTCCACCGTCAACGGACACCACAATGGTGTGTCTCCCTCTTGATAAGCTTGTGCTGCTTGGGTAGTGCTCTAAATTGCTTCCAGACTGATTTCCTCCAAGCATTCTTGCATGAACTTCTCAGGCTCTAGTGGAATTCTTGACAATCCATCAGCATCCGCATTGTATTTTCCTGGCCTGTACTTGATGTTGAAATTGAAGTCAGCAAGCTCAGCCACCCATGTCTGATCCATTGAATTCAGTTTTGCTGTAGTAGAGATAATCTCTAAATCGTTCATATATAGCCCATTGCAATGTCAGGAACTCCAATTTTCCAGAATTTAAATGGCAATTCTTCTCGGCGTCTGTCAATATTTTAGAACCGTAACCGATGACCCTCAATTTTCCATCTTGATGCTGATACAGGGCAGCTCCCAGTCCAACTTGAGAAGCGTCACAATGAAGAACAAATGGTAAATTGAAATCAGGATATCCCAAGATGGGTGGTTTTACCAGGTAGTCTACTAGTTCTTCCAATACCTCCTGGTGGTCTGCTGTTCAGAGAATGGGCTGCTGGGAAGAAACAGCGTTGTTTCTTTTAAGCCCCATCCTACCTGCGTGCTTCTTTTTCTCCGTGGGTGCTGTTGCCTCTGTCACCCCCCCCAAGAGGAGGTATAGTGGGGCGACAATCCTGGAGATGTTCCGAATGTAAGTACGATAGTAGGAGAGGAATCCTAATATCTGCCTCAACTCTCCGACGGTAGGGGGCCGCTTGTCTTATAAGACCAGTATCGGAGCGATTTCTACTGGGTCCATGGTATATCCTTCTCCACACACAATTTTCCCTAGAAATCGCACTTGTCTTTTGAACAGTTCACACTTCTTTGGGGTCAACTTAACTCCGTGTTGTTGAAACCGTTGAAATACGGTCCTCACGTGTTCAACAGCTGGCAGATATTGTCCCTCTGTCCTTCTAAACATGTCTCCATGCGCCTCTGGAACTCTGCTGGAGCTGAACTGAGCCCAAACAGTATGCGGATCCACTCATATAATCCCCATGGTGTGATGAATGCTGTCAAAGGTCTACTGGAGTCTTCAACAAATACTTGATGGTATGCTTTACCCTGATCGAGGACAGAGAACCAGGTACTTCCTGATAGTCTATCCAGCATATCTTGGATCTTTGGTATCAGGTGTCGTTCAGGTACTGACTTTCGGTTCAGCAATCACAGCAGAGTCTCAATGTACCGTCCGTCTTCCTAACACATACAATAGGAGAGGAATAAGACGACTTCGAATTTTGGACCCAACCTCTGTTGATTAGGTCTTGTAAATACTCTTTCACTTCATGGTGTAGTGGTTTCAGCACAGACATGTAACTTCTGGTTACTGGGGTCGTGTCTTTCAAATTGATTTTCAACTGCAACGATGGGATACAGCATATATCAGAGTCATCTTTGGAAAATGCATGACACTCTTCTCTCAGCATCTGTTTTGCTACCTCTCGATGTTCAGCACACAAGTGTTCCAGGAGTACTGGGAGATCCTAGAACTCTGAAGTGGGTCATGCAATTTCTTCCCCTGGGCAACTCCTGTTCCTTGGTGGGGAGACTGAATTCACTGTAGACCCCTGGGCGGGTCTCACACTGGCTGGATATTCCATTTTAACGGTTTCGATGTGACCTAACACAGTCTTTGGATCCAGTCTAATTTGTGTGTCGTAGTATTCATCACCAGTACTGTCACTCGAGCAAACCCACCAGTAGGAATCATAAGCACAGTCTCACCTTAAACTAGGCCTTACGGAAGTTTTGAGGAGTCTTTTGGCACAAACTGTCTTTTCTGGACTTTTCTTCCCGATTCTACCCAGACTCCACACCTCACCCCCACCATTTAGTTTGCAGAAATGATGGTTGGGCGCCAGTCTACCTTAACTTCTTTTAGGTCCATTGTATTCTGTGCTTTCTTTACTCTATGAATCACGTTTTCCACCACGGTTGTAACGGGTCTGGGAGGTGGAACCTCTGAGCTACGATACAAAGGGGCAGTCCTTGTAAGGAAGCGGGTGGCTCCCAGGGTAGGTGGGCAGGTAGTCACGGCAAGTGACTGGGACAGTCTCTGGGTAGAAGGGCAGGAGGTCACGGCAAGTGACGGGGACAGTCTCTGGGTAGGGGGGCAGGAGGTCACGGCAAGTGACGGGAACAGTCTCTTGACAGGCGGGTGGTCACGGCAAGTGACGGCAAAGCCTCCAGATAGGCTAGCAGGCGGGTAGCAGGTGGACGCTCCCAGGTGAGCGGGCAAGAGTCTCTGGACAGGCTGGTGGTCACAGCACGTGACGGCAGAGCCTCCAGGTAGGCTAGCAGGCAGGTAGCAGGCGGACGCTCCCAGGTGAGCGGGTAAGAGTCTCTGGGCAGGCAGGTGGTCACAGCACGTGACGTCAGAGCCTCCAAGTAGGCTAGCAGGCAGGTAGCAGGCGGACGCTCCCAGGTGAGCGGGTAAGAGTCTCCGGGCAGGCAGGTGGTCACAGCACGTGACGGCAGAGCCTCCAGTTATGCTAGCAGGCAGGTAGCAGGCGGACGCTCCCAGGTGAGCGGGTAAGAGTCTCCGGGCAGGCAGGTGGTCACAGCACGTGACGGCAGAGCCTCCAGGTAGGCTAGCAGGCAGGTAGCAGATGAGCGCTCCCAGGTGAGCGGGCAACCAGATCCATAGACAGACTGGCAGGGCTGGTAGGCAGACTGTCGGACCGCAGGAATGCAAGTAGATAGACAAGTATCAGGCAGGTATCAAGCAGGAATCTGGCAGGTAACTGGCAGGTAACTGGCAGGTATCTGGTAACGGGACCTGAGGGCTGAAGCAGAGTGATAGGCTATGCAACAACATTGCTCGGGCACCTCCATTTTGGAGGAGGTGCCTTATATATGGTGAGGTCCTCCGGCCATTGGCCGGGGACTCCTTAGGACGGCGCACGCGGCCCCTTTAAGAGAGGGGGAGCGCGCGCGCGCCCTAAGCACAGTGGCCGGGAAGCAGCGCGCGCTGCCAGCAGAGCGGGAGGAGGACGCCGGGCATGGAGCGGAGAGGTGAGGGGAACAGCGTCCCTGCCTAGCAGGAGGCAGGGACGCCGACGCTACAACGGTGTTGGCAAGCGATGTGGCGATTGCATCCACCACCAGCGCCCCTGCCTTGTGTTTCGTGATGACCTCACTGATTATATTATAACCCAGGATAGGATCCTCTGCCACGTTCTGATCACTGGTCACGAGAAAAGGTACCTAAAGCTTGATGGTGTTGCTGTTCTACGTGGCCCTGAGTTGGAAAGTCACTTCCACCCAGCCTATGAAAGGGATTTCGATGTGGTTGACGGCTTTGCCATGGAGTTCCACTGGTCCCACGAGTTCTTTTAGTGACCAAAGGAAAGTGTGTGGCAGATAGCGACTTCTCCATTCTTCAATTAAAAGTCTCGCTTGGGCTCCTGTGTCCCACAGTGCTTTTACTAGGAGTCCATCTAGCTGGCACTGTATAAAGCACCTTTCACCGATTAGGCTGATGAGGCTATGTTTACTGACCGAGGAATCCACTACCCAGGAGTACATCGTTTGACCTCCGCACTGGGCATTAAGTAATTGATGCCCCTGTCTCCCTTGCAGCTGTTGTAGATGGGAACACACTTGGGGATAGTACTGACGCAGCTGTTTTACCTCATGTGCCGTTCTGAGGTTTGGTGAGATTTGGATTTGCTTCTGGGGCCTCCTTCGTGTTGCAGTTACCGGTCACCCCTCACTGGTAACCTCCTGCCTTTTAACCCAAACAACCGTGACCTTTGGCATTCCTTGGCATAATGTCCTCTCACTACATCTTAGACAGTGGACACACATCGTACTCTGATTTGATGAATGGCACGCTTCACAAGCCGGGTATCTTCTATTTTGGAACTGACTCCTAAGTCTGAGTGATACCGGTTCTGGCCTGGAATGAATCAACTTTTTCACCTCAATCAACTCAGCTCACAGTTCTCCTATTACTTCCTCCATGACACCAATATACTAAAAGCAACAATCAACTACATGGTCTGAGTTAAAAATTGCCAAGACTTTATTGAAGACATGTACAAGACAAAAATGCACAGAATAAAACAAGGCACACCACAGATGACAAAAAGGTGGAGAATCTGGACCTAAATAATGTATGAAGTAACCACTATATTAGTCGTATGGCTCCCATAGGTAGATATACAACATCAAATATATGGAATAATAGAACTTAACTCCTTGGTAAATACATCTATTATTATTTTTTACTACTTCCATGGTTATACTGGGCAGTTTATATAGGTTTTTTCTTACACATATATGCAGCTCCGCTTGGATATTGTGCACAGAATGGTTATGTATTCATACTTACCTATATATATGTTTATGTTTTGATGCAACCACGCTGTGCATTTATGTACTTATATTCATTATCTCCTTATATGTGTTTAGCCATTTGTGCATTTAATGCTGCTCAAACATGTTAAGTTCTATTATTCCATATATTTGATGTTGTATATCTACCTATGGGAGCCATACGACTAATATAGTGGTTACTTCATACATTATTTAGGTCAAGGTTCTCCACCTTTTTGTCTTCTGTGGTGTGCCTTGTTTTTATTCTGTGCATTTTTGTCTTGTACATGTTTTCAATAAAGTCTTGGCAATTTTTAACTCAGGCCATGTAGTTGATTGTTGCTTTTAGTATATTGGTGTCATTGAATTCTAACTGGGCCCAAATGGTTTATTGGTGTTTATTACTTCCCCCAGTCAGAGCTGGTGGTCCTCTCTTTTGTTGGTTATTTAAGGCTCCCTTTCGGAGGTGGCACTGGAGGGTCTCTATGATGATCTTCGGACTGGCCACTGGGGGTCTCCAACTTCAGCTGACTCATTTTGGTGATTTTAAGAGCAGAGCCTTTCTTTAACTTCTGTTCGCTCTCTGACTCCAAACTAGCTGCCTCATTCATTTTTTCAATTAGGACTTCGTCCAGAATGCCAGGATCTTCTAGGTACTGTTTCAGCTGCAACTTGATGTCTTTGCTGATTAAACCCGTTCCCAATGATCTCAAAAACTTTTTCTGGACTAGTCCAGCCTCAAACTTCTCTTCCGCTTCAACATCTCTAGATGCAAACAACAGTCTATCCTTCAGTTCAATTGCTCTGAACAAGAAACTTTGGGGTGATTCATTATTTTTCTGTGAGAGGTTATTGAGTCAGTGGAACAATTCTGAAGTACTCTCTTCTTTACAGTGCCCTTATAAAATCATCTTCAGCTGTTGCAAGGTCAATTGACTCTTCATTTCTAGCATGCTACGGTGGTTTAGTCCTGGGCTGATCGCTTTCACCACCCCCTCAACGATCTCATCTGGCTGGTAGCCTTTCTGTAAGCCTGCATCGATCTAGTGCAACAAGTTCCTATAAGACAGTCTCTCTTTCTGTTCACACTCTCCAATCTATCCCAGGATCTTGAATTCTTTCCTTATGGTGATTTGTGGTGTTAGAGAAGACTGTCTCCCTGGTTTATCTAACCCGAGCAGGTTAAAGGTCCTGTCTGAGTCTATTACCCGTTCAGAGGTTTTGGTCGATTCCTGCAGGGCTGTTGTTAGGGTTTTGAATTGTTCTTTCAATTCCTGTAGTTCAGTCTGTGGACGGAAATTCCCGCTTTTGATAATTGGTGCCGCCCCTCCAACTTCAACCTGGTTAGAAACTGTGTCAGTTCCTGGAGGAATGTTCCCATGATGTCTTCAGCTTCTTTCTCCCCCAGCTCATCCATTTTTGCCTTAATGGCAGCTAACAGTTGCCTGTGGTTGTGTGCTTTAGAAATCTGTTCTTCTGACATCTTTATATGTTCTGTTACTTTTCTCAATTCTTCACAGGTTAACTGAAGAAGCAGCCCACTAATTCTGTCCATTTGTATTTCCAAATCCATTGCTGCTAGTGAGTTTTCTTTAGGGCTGGTCCCCTTTAACTGGTGTAGCAGAGTTGAGTTCAGGTGCTGTGCTGCAGTGTTTTTCCAGACACTTTTCCTCTTCTCCCTCTACACACTAATTCCCACTCCCCATATGGGCCACCAATGTTACACACACGCCGCTAGGTTCAGATAGGGCGAGACGGGTTTCATGAATTCTTTGGAATTCTGGGGGAACCATTACTCATGGCGACCATAAACCATGTGCTGCAGCTTCTCTCAGGCACACAGGGATATTGACTCTCAGACACAGACACTTAGGTTGTTTCACTTGCTGACCAGACACACTTGACAAGAGTCCTCATAAACGGTAGAACAGTAGCATTTAATAAGAAGCCGCACAGCCAGTGCAAGTTAAATCTTATGAGCAACAGGCTCCAGTGACAAACAGTACAGTTTACTTAGCAGCACAGCAGTTCACAGTCTTCCCAGTAGTACAGAACAGCACAGTTCTAATACAAAGGCACATTAATGAACACAGCATTCTTTACAGCGCAGTGAGATGGAGGAGGGGGGGAGGGTTTGCTGAGGGAGATGATCCCTTTGACATCATTTTTTCCAGTCCTTATCTTTCTGCCACACAATACTCTGCACTGCTAGTTCAGGAACTCTACCTGACCTGTGCTTAGCTTCACTCCTGACTTGAATCGTTTTCACTTCCAGGGGCGCTTCTGTGAGACACAGAATGTGGCGACCCTGCGGGTTCAGTCACCACAGAGGTACTGCATCTCACCCAGAGGTGTGGTATCCCACTCTCAGGTAAGGAGGGAGTGCTACCCAGGACCCACCCACCTATATACAACACTACACCATTCCAGACTAGCAGGAGGGGCAAGATGCACTTATCCACTGCTTAGCCCTGTCCCTTTTTGGAAGGGGGGGAACCAAGAAAGGGGGAACCATGTAGTGGGTGTGGGTGGAGGAAGCAGAGGCGGGGAGCACAGAGGGAAGCAGTATAATAGAGGGAGTGGAAGGTTCTAGAGTGAGACAGTACAGAGGAGAAACAGTGGGGAGTGGGAGCTCAGAAGGAGCTCCGCTCAGGAGAGAGAGGAGAGTGGGCCTAGTCAGAGAGGTCCAGGAGAGTGAGAGAGGACAGGAGCAGAGGAAAGGCTCCAGAGACAGAGCGGATCCCAGGGGCACGGTGAGTGCAGGAAGCCACCCGTGCGCCCGAATCTACACGGAAGTGGAGGGATCAGGCTGCAGAGGGAACCTTCCCCTAAACTAGTGGAGAATAATCAGGCTCAGTTAGATAATCGGAGGCTGCTGTTCTTGCAAGGTGCAGCTGCTAATCACAATTACATCGCCGAAAAGGTGGCCGCATAGGGTCCAGGGGATTGCAAGTCACCCGAGAAGACCCGAGGCTCCTGGCTTGGGACACTGATTGTGAGGCAAAGGGCAGGAGGGTGAGAGCCAGTGCAGGGAAGATGACCGAGAAAGGAACATAGAACGGGGTCCCGTTTAAGTACTCCTGAGAGGCGTGAGATTTGCTGAACCCCTTCCCTGGTGAACACAGGACGACGTGGGAGGTTACACACTGGCCCTGGTAGCCTGGAGTCTTGAACAACTGTGAGTAAACCTTGAGGACTGCACCCAACTGCATCCTGGAATTATTGCTGCGCCATAACCAACCCTGCACTACACAGCACCAACAACATCTACCTCATAAAACCCCTATATCCTGCCCTGGAGCTAAGCTCTGCCTGTGGAGAGCTGAACCAACTCTGCTGCGTCAACATCAGCTCCAGAGGATCTGCACTGAAGCGGCGGCCCCATATAGCCACATACCACAGGTGTGGTCACGAACATTATTATCCTAAAAACTTTATTCCCTTTTACTTTCCCTTTAATTGACCGCCTTGGGTCACGGACCGGGTCACTGCCACCATCACATCCCCAAGCATCGACTGGCCTGGCTACCGAGTACCCCACGGCCCAGGGGCGCGTCACAGAACACACACACCACCTTTCTCTTCAGCTCCAGCCAGACAGCAAACAGCTTCCACACAATCCCCCTGGGGCTCTGCTAAAACCCTCCCTGTCTCCTGTGACTGTGTTAATCCCTCTAGTTGCTGGATGCTTTTAAAGCAACAGCGCTACTTCTGCATGTGACAATAGCTCTATGTATTAACATGTACTGCTAATTAGCACAATTTATATGCAGTAAATTAAAAAACGTAATAACAAAAGCATTTTATTACTTTACTGTGAATTCATCCCTGGGGGAAATGTGAACAAGTAACTGAAAATGAGGTTCAAACTTCTACTACAAATTGTTATTTATGTATGGCATGTTTGTAATGTCAGCTTTTTATATAATGATGCCTTGTAAAGTGGTCTGAGTAGTAATAATATACAGTACCTTCACTCAGCACAATGAAAATGGCATAATAGCATACACTTAAGCTTTGTAGAGAAGTAGCAGAGGCAGACACTACAAACATTACAGCTAATAGGTCAATTTATTTATTGATCCCAGTCAATGATCCGGAACAGACTCTCACAATTACGTTTCAGTAGTGAGAAATTTCAGGACTGTTTAAGTATAAATGCAGTTTAGAATTCTTCCTAAAGTATGAAGAGTGTAGAGAAAAAAAATCATGCATTCAGCAGCACTTGTTTAAAAAAAATCTAGAATATTTTTATATTAGCACTGTATACTGGGACTGTTCATGACTAAAATAAGAACATTGTGTTTTGTGTTAAACCCTATTTTTTATTTGCGTCCCCCAAAAAACAGACCATTTTTCATCAGTGTGATGGTTCATTTTTCATTTCTTTCCATTTCGTTTCTTTCAGTTTTACCAACCATGTACTATCGTTTTTTCTCCTATTCAAAATATATATATATTCAGATAGCTGCATTGCCAGAATGTCAAATTTACAACTGAGCTGCCAACTATCACGGATTTTTAATAGTGTTGGTCTTTAAACACGGTGCAAAGAAACTTTTGCCTCCACCCTACTTCATCCCTTTGGGGATCAGGGCCCAGGTGCGACTCCCACCCCCGGCACTAGATGGAAGTTTCCCAAATTTCTCCTGCCAACCAATTAGTGAAAAATGGACACCACAGGGATGCCAATTAGGTGTTAACTGTTTTTCGAATTTGATCTACTCACTTGAAAGGGTAATTTCTGTTTACAAAACATGTCCACCTTTATTTTATCCCTTAGAATATGATGTGTCTGGGAGTTTTGAGTTCAAAAGAAATAGAAAATAGAAAGCACACAAGACATCTAAATACGGCCTGCTCTTCCAATCCAGTCACCAATAACTTGGGGATCACAGACAGGAAAACGTTTATGCGTGTGTTTTCTACAGGGAGTCAAATATGTAGGTCTCATGAGCACAGACTCAATTTTAATACAGAGGCATGCAAGAGTTTCCAGATCCATGAGAAAAAAAGTTGTATTATACAGCTATAAACACCTAAAGACATTATTGAATTTTGTGAATATGATGCCTCACTTAAAGGGCTCGCATGTAACACGGACGAGTATTATCTGATGGTCGACTAGCGCTTTTTTTCTCATGCCGAAAAAGATCGCAACATCTGCAAAGCGGACTACATGCACCTATACAAGTCTGTTGGTGTGTGTAAAACATCGGACTGCACTATGATGTGATCCGAGTGCAGTCCAACATCCAAAGACTCAGATAATAGAGAAGATGGAGAAATTAAGTTCTCCGTCTTCTCCGTGTGTGACACTCACAGCCCTCCCTGGGAAATGGGTTCTCGGAACCGGGTCAGATGTTGGGGGAGCAGTCGTGGCCTGGACACGGTCCGTGCCCAGGGCCGTCACACTTTAAAAAAAGAAGGTGGTACAGGCTTACGGGTTGAGTGGTTCTATGGACTACGCCACCTGTGGTACCAGGTGAAGGCCACCAACGCTGCTGCAGTCCTCTGAGGCGGGATGTTGTGGCAGCTGTCGTTGATACTACTCCCCACAGGCGGAGCAGGGCCTCAGGGCAGAGACAAGGATGGAGGGAGTTGTAGTGTAGGAGGTCTGGTGCTACGTGGTGTGGTGCGGTGCAGAAATAAAGAGTCCGGAGGCCATAGGGGTTGACTTCCAGGGTTTTTTTACTCACGGTGGAGAGTACAGCTGCAAGGCTTCTCCCTGCTCCTCACGGAGTTCTGCGGTCACCAGGGACGGGGGTCCGACAACCTCCGAGTAATTCCAGTGTTTAATCAGGACCCCACACCAGAGTGTTCCTAGACTTCAGACCGAGTCCTTTCCTGTCTGTGTGTGTAGATAGGCCGGGTCTCCCTCTGGACTACGCTCAGAAAAAGGGTACGGATGGTGGTTCCGCTCCTTCCGTTATCCAGTGGGATCCTCAGGGCCTGCCGGGCTTCCCTGACTAGGACGTAGAGTAGCAGAGTCAGGTGTCGGGGGCCGGTACCCCTCTTGCAGCCGGAATCCCTCTGACTAGGCCAGAATAGTGAGGACTGGTGACGTATACTGCTCCGTCTGCATCCCCCTGGGATCCTTTTGCGGTGGAGCTACACTCCTAAGCTCCAGGCCTTCTTAGTCATGGTCCTTGACCAGGTTTGAGACATTCATTTACTCCAACCTGCCCCTCGACTCAAGGCCAGGGTACGAGGGCCGTGTCTCCATCCGCTGCAGGTTCTCCCAGAAGCCACGTTCAGGGGTGGAGATCACAATCAAAGAACATGAGCCCAAGATAGCTGTTTATTAAATATGAAATACTAAGTGTAAACTAGATGTGCGTCCTCCACCCTCACCCACTAAATGGTTCCCCCTATCTTTTGGTTCCCCAATCTCCCTTTTTCCAGTAGCGGGAGCACTGTAGTGCCTAATAGCCCCCTCTGGTGGGAGAAGTGTGGTGTTGGATGTGAAGGTGGGGTCCTGACCATTGCACCGTTCTTACTTCAAAGGAGGAACACCACACCCCATTAAAGAGGTGCAGCATCCCTGTGGCGGTCGAACCCTCAGGGGCGCCACATCTGCACCTGTGCTGTGTCATGCAAGAGAATCAGATCACAGTAAGACGACCCTCGGCTCAAACTCTGACAAAGTGTCATTAGCATAATCAGCCCAATTCTCTCGCATGAGAGAACATATGGCCATCTGACCGCAGCCAAAAACTGAATGGATTAGAGACTTCTCCCTTTGTTTCAAGGTTTCCTGTCTGGAAAATATACACTGCTCAAAAAAATAAAGGGAACACTTTCTTTGGAGGGTCGCACAGCCCTCCATGTGCTCACCAGAGGTAGCCTGACTGCCATTAGGTACCGAGATGAGATCCTCAGACCCCTTGTGAGACCATATGCTGGTGGCCCTGGGTTCCTCCTAATGCAGGACAATGCCAGACCTCATGTGGCTGGAGTGTGTCAGCAGTTCCTGCAAGATGAAGGCATTGAAGCTATGGATTGGCCCGCCCGTTCCCCAGACCTGAATCCAATTGAGCACATCTGGGACATCCTGTCTCTCTCCATCCACCAACGTCACGTTGCACCACAGACTGTCCAGGAGTTGGCGGATGCTTTAGTCCAGGTCTGAGAGGAGATCCCACAGGAGATCATCCACAACCTCATCAGGAGCATGCCCAGGGGTTGTAGGGAGGTCATACAGGCACGTGGAGGCCACAAACAATACTGTGCCTCATTTTGACTTGTTTTAAGGACATTACATCAAAGTTGGATCAGCCTGTAGTGTGTTTTTCCACTTTAATTTTGGGGGTGACTCCAAATCCAGGCCTCCATTGGTTAATAAATTTGATTTCCATTGATGATTTTTGTGTGATTTTGTTGTCAGCACATTCAACTTTGTACAGAACAAAGTATTCAATGAGAATATTTCATTCATTCAGATCTAGGATGTGTTATTTGAGTGTTCCCTTTATTTTTTTGAGCAGACTAGAGACTAGTGTCCTTAAGACCATGTAGTAATCCTTCTAGCTCACATACATGTAAACCTAAAAGTGTAAAATTAGTTATTCTGATGTTGCTGTCACAAGTGACTAATGACATGAAAGGGGCAACAACAGCAGAAAACCCATGTGCAAGATTAGGAAATGGGATTATTGATTCCAACTGCTAGTCTGACAATAAAAACAATATGGTAAAAATCAATTATGAAGTCACAGTTGCTTAAAGGGAATGTGTCATCAGAAAATAAAGTTTTGTTTAAATCAGGTAATGCATCCATTATCATTTAAAGGGAACTTGTCACTTCAGAAAATGCTATTTGCCTACAGATATGGGGTTAATCTGCAGGTAAATAACATTACAATGCTACCTGTCCACCTTTCTGAAAGTGCAGCTACTGTGAGAAAATTAACTTACACTGTGTGCATAATTATTAGGCAAGTTGTATTTTAGAGGATTATTTTTATTATTGATCAACAACTATGTTCTCAATCAACCCAAAAGACTCATAAATATCCAAGCTTAATATTTTTGGAAGTTGGAGTGGGCTTTTTTTCAATTTGGCTATCTTAGGAGGATATCTGTTTTTGTAGGTAACTATTACTGTGCAGAATTATTAGGCAACTTAATAAAAACCAAATATAATCCCATCTCACTTGTTTATTTTCACCAGATAAACCAATATCAGTGCACAATATTTAGAAATAAACATTTCTGACATGCAAAAACAAAAACCAAAAAAATTAGCGATCAGTATAGCCCCCTTTCTTTATGATGACACTCAACAGCCTTCCATCCATAGATTCTGGCAGTTGCTTGATCTGTTTTTGATCAACATTGCGTGCAGCAGCCACCACAGCCTTCCAGACACTGTTCCGAGAGGTGTACTGTTTTCCCTCCCTGTAGATCTCACATTTTATGATGGACCACAGGTTCTCTATGGGGTTTAGATCAGGTGAACAAGGGGGCCATGTCATTATTTTTTCTTCTTTTAGACCTTTACTGGCCAGCCACGCTGTGGAGTAGTTGGATGCATGTGATGGAGCATTGTCCGGCATGAAAATCATGTTTTTCTTGAACGATACCGACTTCTTCCTGTACCACTGCTTGAAGAAGTTGTCTTCCAGAAACTGGCAGTAGGTCTGGGAGTTGAGCTTCACTCCATCCTCAACCCGAAAAGGTCCTGCAAGTTCATCTTTGATGATACCAGCCCATACCAGTACCCCACCTCCACCTTGCTGGCGTCTGAGTCGAAGTGGAGCTCTCTGCCCTTTACAGATCCAGCCTCTGGCCCATCCATCTGGCCCATCAAGAGTCACTCTCATTTCATCAATCCATAAAACCTTTGAAAAATCAGTCTTAAGATATTTCTTGTCCCATTCTTGACGTTTTATCTTATGTTTCTTGTTCAAAGGTTGTCGTTTTTTAGCCTTCCTTACCTTGGCCATGTCCCTGAATATCGCATACCTTGTGCTTTTTGATACTCCAGTAACGTTGCAGCTCTGAAATATGGCAAAACTGGTGGCGAATGGCATCTTGGCAGCTTCACGCTTGATTTTTCTCAATTCATGGGCAGTTATTTTGCGCCTTTTTTTGGCCAACACGCTTCTTGCGACCCTGTTGGCTATTTGCCATGAAACGCTTGATTGTTCGGTGATCACGCTTCAAAAGTTTGGAAATTTCAAGACTGCTGCATCCCTCTGCAAGGCATCTCACAATTTTGGACTTTTCAGAGCCCGTCAAATCTCTCTTCTGACCCATTTTGCCAAAGGAAAGGAAGTTGCCTAATAATTAAGCACACCTTATATAGGGCGTTGATGTCATTAGTCAACACCCCTCCTCATTACAGAGATGCACATCACCAGATTTACTTAATTGGTAGTTGGCTCTCAAGCCTATGCAGCTTGGAGTAGTACAATATGTATAAAAAGTATCAAAGTGATCAAAATACGCATTTGCCTAATAATTTGGCACGCGGTGTATTTCTCCCCGGGAGCTGCCAGCTTTCACTCATGGGGGCCTGCACGTAGTGGTAGATTAACCCTATATATGCAGGTAAATAGCATTTTACAGAGTGACAGGTTCACTTTAACAAAATCAGAAATCTTAAAATGTTCACACTGAGCACTAAGCCTCACATAAGACTCTTATTTTCTATTCTGTTCAGATCACTTCTCAGCAGCCACATGCACATAGACAATGATAGACTGGCTCTGACGCAGCGACTTTTACATAATAGCTTTCTAGACATGCTCTGAGCTGGGCAATGATTGTTGTAAAGGGACAAGCAGGAGGTGAGCGCCAGTGAGCATCACATATTGTAAGTGGTGGCTTGTGTGTTGTCTACCACATACAGAGCTAAATAATAAACATAAACAAGGGTCAGCAAAAAATTGGATTCCTGATGGTGGTTAATTATATATAAAGAGACTCATATAGTCATAGTGTGTAAATAAATATCTATTCCCTCATCAGAAATCTGGACCAGTATGACCCAAGGACAGTCGGTAAAATGAAGAAAGAAAAAGGAAGAACAGTCCGACCATAAAGTCCCAACACATCATATACGGTGAAGAACAAGGTAAGTTTATTTATTACAGGTGACAAAAATTGATGACAGAACAATGCCAAGAAAGATAAAACAAATTAAAAACATCTAAAAACCGGGGCGCATGTCCAGGGAATGAGTGAAAATCATGGAGGGACCGCTAGTCTCACAAATTCCAACACAAAATTAACATCACATATGTTAAATGGAATGTATAATATATTGTACCAGAATCATGCCTATAGAATAAATAGAAAGTAGAGGTGATACAAATGTATATTAGATGGTAAAATAGAAAACACTGCTGTAAATGCATTTATACACATAAATGGATAAGAAAATGTTACTATTAATACGGATGCAAATCCAGTCTCCTACAGGGTAATTGCTGTAAAGAAGTATGTAAAGTGTTAGTGCATGTATATGACTCGCCCTCTGGGCCGTGGGGCACTCGGATCCGGGCAATAGGGAAACGCTGGGAGTAGTAGTGGCAACCCGGTTCCGTGGCTCAGGGTGGTCAGGCCAGTGGTAGTCCGTTATGTGCTGATGATTATGTCCGACTACGCCACCCGTGGATTTGCGGTCATTAGGAACCGCCGCTGCAAGGCAGACCGCTGGGGCTGATGATGTATGCAGCTGAGGTGGTGTGACTCCCCACGGGAAGAGTGCAGCCCCAGGGCAGTGTAGTGGATGGTGGCAGTGATGGTGGTGAGAGTCCCAGTGCTGATAGTGCTGGAGAAGCAAGGAGCCCACAGACAACAGGTTGCAGTCCAGGGCCTTTACTAAAACAAGTAAACTGACCAATAAACAGTCCCGGCTAGGAGGGGACCTGGATGTCTGAGAGCAATGGGGAAATTGGCCCTGGTCAGGGTGAGGGTGTAGGCCTACCGTGCTTTCTGTGCTCCTTCTGGCTATCTTCTCCTTATAGGGTAACAGCCCACGTTTCCGAGCTTTCCGTGTACTCTCGCCTGTATGGCCTGCGACGTGGGTTCCTTTCTGCTCTCGGCCTGGTACGGCTTTACTGGTCCCTTCTGTTGTGGCAGAGCCTCCAGGTTTCTTAGGCCAAGGAACATACAGTCCCCTGCGGACTGGTTATCTGCTGTGGGATGTGGAATCCTCCCAGCCTCAGACACCAAAGTCTGGTAAATTAAGTCCTTTATCTGCCAAGACAGGCTCACTTCGCCTCTTGTCTCTGGCTTGTGGCTCTCCTCCTGCCACACTTCCTCTTAGGTGCAATACAACTTTCTGTCCCTGCTCTGCTCCGGGACAAGTCTCAGTACTGAGACAGGTCATCCAGTTCTCTCTAACCCTGCCCCCAGTTCCAGCTTTTATAGGGGCAGCCTGCTCCCCCTACTGGCCTGAGACAGGAGGTACTGCATGCTAATGTTCCCCTGACTAGAGAACCTCCCCCCTGCTCTCAGACACAGCTTTATTACATTTTGTGGCATCCAGGCCAGGGTGACACATTCCCCCCTAGTAAAATTTAGTACTCCGGGACTAAACAAAAAACAAAGACAATATGCACGACCATAAAACATTATCAGGAAAGTGACGCACAGATTGAGTTCTTAAGGTCACAGTGTGGTCTGTGACCGGGTGTCCATATCACCAATACAACGGGGAGCCTTAACCAGGTGGGGGTCTATCCTACCCCAAGTCCTTCACAGTCTTAGTTCATTCCTTGGTTAGGCTCCGAACGCAGTCCATACAAGGTCCCGGTTATAAAAAGTCCATAACCTGTGAGTCCTTACGGTAGCTGCAAGAAACTGAAACACAGAATTACCAAACATGCATGTAACTTGGCAAACAATTCAACATTTAGCAACAGGGTTATTTACAATCTTAGTGTATCCTATATTTTCCAGCGAGCGGGTATCTGCCCCTTTGTGCTCCTGGTTGACCTCCTTAACCCACTGTCTGGTGGTGGACTGACCTGGCTTTACCCACTAGCGTTAGGGGTACAGCTACCAGCTGGACTTACAGGTAGGGCAGGCAGCTGTCTGCGGGTCCTTTGGCTTACCGCAGGCATGGCAGGCTCACTGTCAGCAGAGGGTTGATTCTCCTGGGCTGCTGGTTCAGGCTCTTCTGCCTCTGGAACTGCTTGCTCCTCTTCACCTTCCGGCTCTGGTGCAGGTTGTTGCGCAGTCGGTTGCAGGAAATGCAGGACAGGTACCACTATGGCATCATTTATGCGAGTCCAGGACTGAGGGAACTCTCTGAGAACGGTGCTGATCATTTCTTCCTTGTCCTCTGCGGGTTCAAGGTCACTCTGATCCTCTTCTGCACTACGGAGTTGCTCGGGGCACCTTTTGAGGTGGTCTCTGGAGACGGTACTAGTGGTTTCTCCTCCTTCCTTGGTGATCACGCACACCTTCGGGTTGTCGTGATCAGACTGCAGTACAGTGTAGGGTTCCCTTTCCCACTGGTCGTCCAACTTGTGAAGCCTTCTCTTTCGCTTCAGGACCTGCTCACCAGGTTCTAGGGGACCAGCAGGGGCGTGTTGGTTGAAGAGTTTTTCTTGCCTCTCTCTCACCTGGGCCAGGCTCTTCTCCACACTCTCCTGTACCTTCTTGTACTGCAGTTGCCTTTCCGTATCCCAGTCCGCATCCGGGGAGGTGTCCTCAGGTGTTAGGACTCCCATCTCCAGGTCTACGGGCAGCTTACCTGGTCTAGCTCGCATCAGGTAAGCCGGGGTGCAGTTTGTAGCATTCACCGGGATATGATTGTATAAGTCTATTAGATCCGACAGTTTTTCTGGCCACAGGCTGCGTTCCTCCAGGGGCAACGTCTTCAGGAGATCAATGACTATATTGTTCATTTTCTCACACATCCCGTTGGTTTGTGGGTGGTAAGGCGTTGTCCGAATCTTCTTACAGCCATAGAGGTTGCAGAACTCTTGGAAGATTTCAGCCTCGAACGCTGGACCCTGGTCTGTCAGGACCTGTTCCGGATACCCGTGTGGACGGCAGAAGTATTGCTGGAAGGCTCTGGCCGCCATTTGGGCTGTCAAGTCTTTCACCGGGACCACCACTAGAAAACGGGAATAGTGGTCCACGATTGTCAGGGCGTAGATGTATCCTGACCGGCTTGGAGCCAATTTGACGTGGTCCAGAGCTACCAGCTCAAGAGGCTGCATGGTGACGATGGGCCTCAAGGGTGTTTTCTGGCTGGCACGGTCCTTCCTCCTTAGGTGACAAGGGCCACAGTCTCTGCACCACTTCTCTACAGCCCCTCTCATGCCGACCCAAAAGAACCGTCCTTTTAGCAGGAACTCCAGTTTCTTCCAACCGAAGTGCCCCGCTCTGTCATGGTAAGCCCCCAGGACCATAGCAGCATCCCGCCTTGCCAGGTCAGCTCGTGCGTCCGGTGGTTGACAATCCTTCTGCACAGCTTGCCTTCGTAGAGGAACAGCTTGCTCTTCTCTTTCCATAGCTGCTTGGCTTCCTCTGGAGCATCCGGATCTATGCGGGCATCTTCCTGGGTCAGCAGATCTTTCACCAGGCGGATGGCAGGGTCACTATCTTGGGTCTCAGCCCAGCTGTGATGAGGTAGGGGATTGATCATCACGGTTGTTAGATCCGGTGGTTGACAATCCTTCTGCACAGCATGCCTTCGTAGAGGAACAGCTTGCTCTTCTCTTTCCATAGCTGCTTGGCTTCCTCTGGAGCATCCGGATCTATGCGGGCATCTTCCTGGGTCAGCAGATCCTTCACCAGGCGGATGGCAGGGTCACTATCTTGGGTCTCGGCCCAGCTGTGATGAGGTAGGGGATTGATCATCACGGTTGTTAGATCCTCCTCCTTCACGCGGTGGGAGTATTGAGCGGCTCCATACCGGTGAAACGCAGGGAGTTCTACCTCCTCCAGCTCTTCTGGGTCTTCGTCACCTTCAGGTAAGTGAGGCATTCTCGATAGGGCGTCAGCGTTGGCATTGGTTTTGCCGGCCTGGTACTTGATCACGAAGTCATAGTTGGAGAGACGGGCCATCCACCGCTGTTCTAGGGCACCCAATCTTGCATTGTCCAGGTGTGTCAACGGGTTGTTGTCCGTGTACACGGTGAACTTTGCGGAGGCCAGGTAATGCTTGAAGCGTTCTGTCACGGCCCACACCACCGCCAAGAATTCTAGCTTGAAGGAGCTGTAATTCTCCGGGTTCCTCTCGGTGGGCCTCAGCTTCCAGCTGGCGTACGCGATCACCCTTTCTCTGCCCTGTTGGTTTTGGGACAGTACTGCTCCCAGTCCCATATTACTGGCGTCCGTGTGGAGAATAAAATGCTGATCATAATCAGGGTAGGCCAGGATCTCATCCCCCGTGAGGGCCATCTTCAACTGGTGGAAGGACTCCTCTTCCGGTTTATCCCACTTGAAGGGCGGCTTTTGGCCCCTGGACTTAGACTGTCTGATTAGGAGGTCCTGCATAGGAGCTGCCATCCTAGTGAACCCGGGGATGAACCTTCGGTAGTAGCCTACCAATCCGAGAAACTGTCTCACCTCTTTGATGTTCGAGGGGCTTGGCCAGCTCTTGATTGCCATGACCTTGTCAGGGTCGGGGGCCACTCCTTCCGCGCTTACCACGTGCCCTAGGTACTGGACCTTTGGTTTCAGCAGGTGACACTTCGATGGTTTCACCTTCAGGCCATAGCCTGCCAGGGCTTCGAACACCTCGGCCAGGTGCTTTAGATGGTCCTCGTAAGTCTTCGAATAGACGATCACGTCGTCCAGGTAAAGGAGGACCGTCTCGAAGTTTCGGTGCCCTAGACAGCATTCCATCAGCCGCTGGAAGGTCCCTGGTGCGTTGCGGAGCCCGAAAGGCATACAGTTGAACTCGCTCAGTCCCATCGGGGTGGTGAAGGCGGTCTTCTCCTTGTCAGCCTCTGCCACAGGAACCTGCCAGTACCCGCTAGTAAGGTCCAAAGTAGAAAAGAAGTTAGCTGATTTTAGTGCGGCTAAAGACTCCTTTATTCTAGGCAGCGGGTATGCGTCTTTATGGGTGATACGGTTGATTTGTCTATAGTCTACGCACATTCTCATGGTGCAGTCCTTCTTTTTCACCAGTACCAAGGGGGCTGCCCAGGGGCTACAGCTATCTCTAATGACCCCAGCTTCTTTCATTTCTTTTAGCATGCCCTTTGCGTTCTGATAATGTGCAGGTGGTACAGGTCTGTGTCTTTCTTTTATTGGTGGGTGGCTCCCTGTGGGGATGTGGTGTTCTATCCCCTTTACTCTGCCGAAGTCCAGCGGGTGCTTACTAAAGACTCTCTCGTACTTCTGTACCACCCGGTAGACTCCTTGTTTTTGGTGCAGGGGAGTGGAGTCAGCACCCACATGGAGTTTCTGGCACCAGTCCTCCTTTTGTTTCTGGGAGCCATTACCCTCCGCCTGTGGAGATGGGGGCAAGGGTTCCACGGCCCTGATAGCTTTGTGTTCGTCAACAAACAGTTTGGCGAGTGTAGCGTACCTTAGTAAGTGTACTTCCCTCTCCCCAATGTTGAGGATGCGGACGGGCACCCTCCCATGACTTACATCAACCACCCCCCGGGCTGTCAAAATGGTGGGCCTGCTGTCTGAGTACACGGGTTCTACCATGGCTTGGTAGTCTCTACCTCTCAACCCGATTGCAGTCCGACACCAGATCATCATTTCACTTTTGGGAGGCATGGAAATGGGGAATGGGTCACTCAGTCTTACGCTACCGATCTCACCACCAGACAGTTCTACCTGCTGCCGTCTCATCAGGGCTTTTATCTCCTTGTTGAGGACTCTCTGTTGGCTGGAACTAGCATTCACCGCCACCTGTTGTAGAATTACAATTACCTCTGAAAGACAATTTTCAATCACGTTAGTACCCACAGTTATTTTAGGGTGACTTTCACGACGGTCAGTGTCCACAACAATTACTCCCTGTGCCGGTAGTTCAACTTTACCAATTTTAATGGTCATCTCCTTGAACCCCATCTGCGGCAAGGGCAAGCCATTACTGGCGATGATGCTCAAGTTACTGTCTGGATACCGTGTGATATCAGCATCAGTCCAATACTGCTTAAAAAGTACATAAGGGATAGTGGTTACTTGCGACCCAGTATCCAGCAAGGCACTCATGAGGATACCGTCCAGCACCACGGGTAAAACCGGACGCCCCCCAATGTACTTATTACGCCAATTGTAAGGGCCTGGTGATCTTATGCCTGGGGGTTGGCCCTCTGCCCCAGGTTGGACCCGTTTAAATTACAGTACCTGGAAATGTGTCCGGGCTGGTTGCATCGACTGCAAATGGGCTGTCCATCCCTTGCGTAGCGGTCTGTGGGCCTCCCTCGGAACGACGGGATCCTCCTCTGTCGACGCCACGGGACATCCTCCGGACTTGAAGCCAGCTCGATGGGTCTTGACGGGTCCACTTGTAACGCCTGGACGGTCCTGGTCAACGCCGCGATGCTCCTGGTCTGCTCCTGGACTTGGTGGTGCAGATCTTTCAACGGGGCTTGGTTCAGGGCCTGTGCATCAGCCCCCACAGAGTCCATAGAGGAGGGCGCCGCCTCCTGGTGGTAGGTGAGAGCAGGGCGCCGGGGGTTCATAGCGCCACTGGTTGCAGGTTCACGGAGCACCCTTATGGCCCTGTCCTTAAATTGGGCAAAGGTCAGATCAGGGTTCTGAAAGAACATGAGGCGCAGTTGGGCCCTGTGGGCACTAGACAGCAGACCTTCTATGAATTGTTCTGTTAGTAGCTTATCTGTTTCCTGCACACTGCCAGGGTCAGTTTGTTGGATAGCCCTCAAGGCTTCCTGCAGATTTAGGGCATAGTCTCTGATGCTGTCCTGTGCCCGCTGCTTGCATCCATAGAACCTCATTTTAATTTCAGCGGAGGTACGTGTGTCAAAGGTACCCCGCAGCCGGGCCAGAATACCCTTCACGGTCCTTTTCTCCTCAGTGGGCCATGATTTTACCTCCCTTTGGGCTGCGCCAGTTAACTGCCCTGTTAATATGCTGACCTTCTGTTCCTCTGTCAGGGGGTAGACTTGGAACAAACTGTACAGCCTTTCCTTAAAGTCAGTTAGGGCATGGGGCTCCCCTGAGTACTTGGGCAGCCAGGCCGCTCCAGGGATGTAAGGCAGGGAAAATGGCATCACCGCTGCTGTAGCTGCGTTGGTGGTAGTGGGCGCCTCTGTATCCGACATATTCCTCCCCCCTAGTTAAGCGTGGCCTACCTTCAGACGATCCTCTTTTGTAGGCCGCGGCTCCGCTGCTGCTGCTCTGGACGAGGACCTTGCGTCGCGTCCTGGTGACGTCAGCGTCGCTCTCTCTCCCTTCCAGGACCATGCGCAGCGTCGGTGCGTGGGGCGGAGCTTCGGGTCTCGCGCGGTTTGGACGTCCACGCCCCTCTTCTTCCCGCGCGGCGTCCTGAAGATGGCGTCCGATGGCGGGAAAACGGCTGAAGATGGCGGGAACCGATGGAAGATGGCGGGAGACGGCTGGAAATGGCGGGAAACGGCTCTGGACGGCGGGAAACCTCTTTTCAGGTAAGTACAAAGTCTTTTTCAGGCACGCAATACCCGTTTGTGGCGGGTTGGTTGCAATCCTGCCGACTACGCCAAAGCTGACTCGCCCCCTGAGCCGTTGGGCACTCTGATCCGGGCAATAGGGAAACGGTGGGAGTAGTAGTGGCAACCCGGTTCCGTGGCTCAGGGTGGTCAGGCCAGTGGTAGTCCGTTATGTGCTGATGATTATGTCCGACTACGCCACCCGTGGATTTGCGGTCATTAGGAACCGCCGCTGCAAGGCAGACCGCTGGGGCTGATGATGTATGCAGCTGAGGTGGTGTGACTCCCCACGGGAAGAGTGCAGCCCCAGGGCAGTGTAGTGGATGGTGGGAGTGATGGTGGTGAGAGTCCCAGTGCTGATAGTGCTGGAGAAGCAAGGAGCACACAGACAACAGGTTGCAGTCCAGGGCCTTTACTAAAACAGGTAAACTGACCCATAAACAGTCCCGGCTAGGAGGGGACCTGGATGTCTGAGAGCAATGGGGAAATTGGCCCTGGTCAGGGTGAGGGTGTAGGCCTACCGTGCTTTCTGTGCTCCTTCTGGCTATCTCCTCCTTATAGGGTAACAGCCCACGTTTCCGAGCTTTCCGTGTACTCTCGCCTGTATGGCCTGTGACGTGGGTTCCTTTCTGCTCCCGGCCTGGTATGGCTTTACTGGTCCCTTCTGTTGTGGCAGAGCCTCCAGGTTTCTTAGGCCAAGGAACATACAGTCCCCTGCGGACTGGTTATCTGCTGTGGGATGTGGAATCCTCCCAGCCTCAGACACCAAAGTCTGGTAAATTAAGTCCTTTATCTGCCAAGACAGGCTCACTTCGCCTCTTGTCTCTGGCTTGTGGCTCTCCTCCTGCCACATTTCCTCTTAGGTGCAATACAACTTTCTGTCCCTGCTCTGCTCCGGGACAAGTCTCAGTACTGAGACAGGTCATCCAGTTCTCTCTAACCCTGCCCCCAGTTCCAGCTTTTATAGGGGCAGCCTGCTCCCCCTACTGGCCTGAGACAGGAGGTACTGCATGCTAATGTTCCCCTGACTAGAGAACCTCCCACCTGCTCTCAGACACAGCTTTATTACATTTTGTGGCATCCAGGCCAGGGTGACACATATACTTCTCGAATTGTGCAAAAATACACCAAAAACGCAGCAGCAGCAATAGTCAAATCATCATAGTAGCAGATTCAGAGAGGATAGGCTTGAACGGTACTCATTTCATGCTAGCACACTTCATTGACGTATTACATAGATACTTGTATAAAGGAGACTTACCCCGACGCGTGTTTTGGCAAGCGCCTTCGTCAGGGGACTATTATGGGGGAGATGGATGGGGCAATAGAAGGGATCATCCTGTCACTAACAACTCAGATTCCACAGTTATGCTTGGTCACAGCATCTAAAAGCCTAAACTGCAGAAAACTAAGCTAGTTCAGATCGCTGGAGTAAGAGGAAGGTACTAACTGTATAACATAGCCAGCACTCATTGTTTATGGACCATATAGGAGTGCCGTGGTACTACTTTACTTTATGTACACATACTACTGTCCTGGCATTTGCCTAATAGGATTATAATTTACAGATACATAAATTAAAAAAAACTAAATGAACACAGCCTATAATAGTTCATATCTAAATGGAAGATATTCCTCATCTATGGAAGAGCCAAAGTTCAGAATTTTAATGTATTTATTTTTCCAACAAAATTTACAAAACCATTTTTTTAGGGACCACATCACATTTGAAGTCACTTGGAGAGGTCTTTTTGACAGCAAATACCCAAAAGTGACACCATTCTAAAAACTGCACCCCTCAAGGTGCTCAAAACCACATTCAAGAACTTTATTAACCCTTCAGGTGCTTCACAGGAATTTTTTGAATGTGGAAGAAAAAATTGAACATTTAACTTTTTTCACAAAAATGTTACTTTAGACCCAATTTTTTTTATTTTCACAGGGGTAACAAGAAAAAATGGACCCCAAAATTTGTTGTGCAATTTCCCCTGGGCACGCAGATACCCAATATTTGGGGAAAAAACACTGTTTGGGCGCACGGCAGGGCTCGGAAGGGAAGGAGCGCCATTTGACTTTTTGATTGTAAAATTTGCTTGAATAATTAGCGGACGCCATGTTGTGTTTGGAGAGCCCCTGTGTGCCCAAACTTTGGAGCTCCCCCACAAGTGACCCCATTTTGGAAACTAGACCCCCCAAGGCACCTTTATAGATGCATAGTGAGCACTTGGAACCCCCAGGTGCTTCACAAATTGATTCGTAAAAATGAAAAAGTGAAAAAAAAAACACTTTTTCATTTTTACGAATCAATTTGTGAAGCACCTAGGGGCTCCAAGTGCTCACTATGCATCTAGATAGGTGCCTTGGGGGGTCTAGTTTCCAAAATGGGGTCACTTGTGGGGGAGCTCCAATGTTTGGACACACAGGGACTCTCTAAATACAACATGGTATCCGCTAACAAATTGAATGGAAAATCGGCTCAAATTGTTAGCGGACACCACATTGCGTTTGGAGAGCCCCTCTGTGCCCAAACTTTGGAGCTCCCCCACAAGTGACCCCATTTTGGAAACTAGACCCCCCAAGGCACCTTTCTAGATGCATAGTGAGCACTTGGAACCCCCAGGTGCTTCACAAATTGATTCGTAAAAATGAAAAAGTGAAAAAAAAACCACTTTTTCATTTTTATGAATCAATTTGTGAAACACCTGGGGTTCCAAGTGCTCACTATGCATCTAGATAGGTGCCTTGGGGGGTCTAGTTTCCAAAATGGGGTCACTTGTGGGGGAGCTCCAATGTTTGGGCACACAGGGACTCTCCAAATGCAACATGATATCCGCTAACAAATTGAGCCGACAATTTGTTAGCGGACACCATGTCGCGTTTGGAGAGCCCGTGATGTGCCTAAACAGTGGAGCTCCCCCACAAGTGTCCCCATTTTGGAAACTATACCCCTCAAGGATTTTATTCAGGTGTATAGTGAACATTTTGAACCCAGAGGTACGGCACAGAATTTGTTTACATTAGGTCATCATATTGAATAAGTTGTCATTATTCTTGAGCGCAAGTGCTCGCTACTTGAGTTTGCATCGGGTACTCAGGTATGCACCATGTACAGCGTGTGCTCGAGTGACATGCTCGAGTCCCTGCTCCGCATGTTTCACGGTTATTAGACACCCAAAAAAAAACATGCGGGGATCGCTCGTGCATGGCAGGCAATCCCCGTTTTTGGCCGCGAAGCATATGGGGCAGAGACTCGAGCATGTCACTCAAATACCCACGATACTCAATGCATACCAGAGCACCCGATGCAAACTCAAGTAGCGAGCACTTGCTCTCAACACTAGTCGCCATATCGTCATCTTTTTTTCTTACTTTTGAAAAAAATCCCTACCCCAGCCCTAGCCCTAGCACAACCCTAGCCCTAGCACAACCCTAGCCCTAGCACAACCCTAGCCCCAGCACAACCCTAGCCCCAGCACAACCCTAGCCCCAGCACAACCCTAGCCCCAAACCCAGCCCTAACCCTAGCCCAATCCTAACCCAAGAGTTTATTTTTGACGCCGTTCCTTGTGCGGTATAAGTGATTAGACGACTTTATTCTTCGGGTCGGTGTGATTACAGTGAGTATCGCCGATCACCTCCCCTTGCCCCCGCAATGCCGCGATCGACTTCGATCGCAGCATCGCGGGGGTTAATGTGCTGGGAGCGGTGCAGAACCGCTCCCTGCACATAGTACCGGGTGTCAGCTGTGACAATCAGCTGACACCCGGCGGCGATCGCGCCCGCACAGCCTGTGTGCATGGCCGATCGCCATGACGTACTAATACGGGTCTGGCTCTTAAGTCCCAGGGCACAGACGCGTATTAGTACGTCAGATGTTATTAAGGGGTTAATGAGGAAAAAAATGAACTTTTTAGAATTTACCAAATGTCTGCAATGAAACAAAGAGTGAAAAATTTAAAGGGGTCTGAATACTTTCCGTACCCACTGTATAGTACTGTCATTTGTTACATAGTGTACACTCTGAAGTATAGCGTCATCCCTTATTACAAAGCATCCTCTCTTGTTATGTAAAGAAACTTCCATGAGGATATATTGTTGTGTCTTATGTATAGCTCCATTTCTAATTATATAGCCTCCTCTCTTTTTATGTATAGCGCCATATGTTAGTATGTAGAACCCTCTATTTGCAATGCTTAGCAACATCCATTATTTTATAGTGTTCTCTCTAATTATGTATAAAGCCACCCATTTTCAAATAGTGTCCTCTCTTATGTAAAATGCTGTCCCTTATTATATAGGTGTCCTCATTTGTTATGCATAGTGCTGTTCCTTACTACATACTGTCCTCAGTTATTAAGTATAACACAGTCCCTTATACATAGTTTTTGAGCTTGTTATGTATAGCCCTGTCTCTTATTACATAATGCCCACTATTATGTATAGCACCATCCTTTATTACATAGTATCCTAACTTATTATGTATAGTGCTATCCCTTATTACATAGTGTCTGCTTTAATTATGTACAATCCCATTCCTAATTGCATAGCTTCTTTTCTTATTAGGTATAGCCCCATCCCTTATTACATAGGTGCCTGTGGAGCAGGACTCCTGCAAGCTATCTGTGGCCGCTGTGAAATCACTTTGGTCACTGCTATGACTTCTGATTGGCTGAAAATCCTTTGACTATCTTCCTCTTCATATCTGGGAACTACAAGTACAAACATTTACTGGCATACAGTGGGTACGGAAAGTATTCAGACCCCTTTACATTTTTCACTCTTTGTTTCATTGCAGCCATTTGGTAAATTCAAAAAAGTTCATTTTTTTTCTCATTAAAGTACACTCTGCACCCCATCTTGACTGAAAAAAAACAGAAATGTAGAATTTTTTGCAAATGTATTAAAAAAGAAAAACTGAAATATCACATGGTCATAAGTATACAGACCCTTTGCTCAGACACTCATATTTAAGTCACATGCTGTCCATTTCCTTGTGATCCTCCTTGAGATGGTTCTACTCATTCTTTGGAGTCCAGCTGTGTTTAATTAAACTGATAGGACTTGATTTGGAAAGGCACACACCTGTCTATATAAGACCTCACAGCTCACAGTGCATGTCAGACCAAATGAGAATCATGAGCTCAAAGGAACTGCCCAAGGAGCTCAGAGACAGAATTGTGGCAAGGCACAGATCTGGCCAAGGTTACAAAAGAATTTCTGCATTACTCAAGGTTCCTAAGAGAACAGTGGTCTCCATAATCCTTAAATGGTAGAAGATTGGAACCACCAGAAGTCTTCTGAGACCTGGCCGTCCAGCCAAACTGAGCAATCGTGGAAGAAGAGCCTTGGTGAGAGAGGTAAAGAAGAACCCCAAGATCACTGTGGCTGAGCTCCAGAGATGCAGTAGGGAGATGGGAGAAAGTTCCACAAAGTCAACTGCAGCCCTCCACCAGTCAGGCCTGTAACGGGTCAGGGAGGTGGAACCTCTGAGCAACTATACAAGGGGGCAGTCCTTGTAAGGAAGCGGGTGGCTCCCAGGGAAGGTGGGCAGGTAGTCACGGCTAGTGACGGGGATAGTCTCTGAGTAGAAGGGCAGGAGGACATGGCAGGTGACGGGGACAGTCTCTGGGTAGAAGGGCAGGAGGTCACGGCAAGTGACGGGGACAGTCTCTGGGTAGAAGGGCAGGAGGTCACGGCAAGTGACGGGGACAGTCTCTTGACAGGCGGGTGGTCACGGCAAGTGACGGCAGAGCCTCCAGGTAGGCTAGCAGGCAGGTAGCAGGTGGACGCTCCCAGGTGAGCGGGCAAGAGTCTCTGGACAGGCCGGTGGTCACAGCAAGTGACGGCTCCAGGTAGGCTAGCAGGCAGGTAGCAGAGGAGCGCTCCCAGGTGAGCGGGCAAGAGTCTCTGGACAGGCAGGTGGTCACGGCACGTGACAGCAGAGCCTCCAGGTAGGCTAGCAGGCAGGTAGCAGGTGAGCACTCCCAGGTGAGCGGGCAAGAGTCTCTGAACAGGCAGGTGGTCACGGCAAGTGACGGCAGAGCCTCCAGGTAGGCTAACAGGCAGGTAGCAGGTGAGCGCTCCCAGGTGAGCTGGCAAGAGTCTCTGGACAGGCAGGTGGTCACAGCAAGTAACAGGCAGGTAGTAGGTGAGCGCTCCCAGGTGAGCGGGCAGACTGATCCATAGACAGACTGGCAGGGCTGGTAGGCAGACTGTCGGACTGCAGATAGATAAGTAACAGGCAGGAATCTGGCAGGTGACTGGCAGGTGACTGGCAGGTAACTGGCAGGTAACTGGTAACGGGACCTGAGGGCTGAAGCAGAGTTGAAAGGCTTTGCAACAACATTGCTCGGGCACCTCCATTTTGGAGGAGGTGCCTTATATATGGTAAGGTCCTCCGGCCATTGACCAGGGACTCCTTAGGACGGCGCGCGTGGCCCCTTTAAGAGAGGGGGAGCGCGCGCGCGTGCGCCCTAAGCACAGAGGCCTGGAAGCAGCGCGCGCTGCCAGCAGAGCGGGAGGAAGCCGCCAGGCACAGAGCGGAGAAGTGAGGGGAACGGCGTCCCTGCCTAGCAGGAGGCAGGGACGCCAACGCTACAGTACCCCCCCCCTTTAGGCCCCCCCTTTTTTAGGCCAGAGAGAAATTTAGCAAGGATGAGAGGGGCATGGATGTTCTCCCGGGGCTCCCATGTTCTCTCCTCAGGACCAAACCCCTTCCAATCTACAAAAAAAAAGGTCTTTCCTCTTACCCTCTTAGTGGCCAGAATACTCTCTACCTCAAAGACGTCTTCAGCGGAAACCGGAGCAGGAGGAGTACCTGGATTGTTGGAAAAAGAGTTAAAGACAACGGGTTTGAGGAGAGATACGTGGAAGGAGTTGGGAATCCGTAAGGTGGCTGGGAGTTTTAATTTGTAGGCCACTGGATTAATTTGCCTGAGGATTTCGAAAGGACCGATGAAGCGAGGACCTAACTTGTAGGAGGGTATCTTGAGCCGTACATGTTTGGAAGAGAGCCAAACCTTGTCTCCCGGACGGAATTGAGGCGGATCCAGATGTCTCTTATCAGCATATCGCTTCATCCGCTCGGAGGACAGAAGAAGTGCAGACCTAGTACTCTCCCAAATAGTAGAAAACTCGCTGACAAGAGACTGCGCGGCAGAGTTGTCCTCAGAGGCAGAGGCGGAGACGGGAAACGGAATCCGGCGGTGCTGGCCATAGACAATAAAGAACGGGGACTTGGAAGAGAATTCGCTCTCGTGGTTATTATAAGAGAACTCGGCCCAAGGAAGGAGGTCCACCCAATCAGAATGGTGGGCATTAACAAAGTGCCGGAGATAGCTGGTAAGGATCTGATTGATCAGCTCCACTTGACCATTGGACTGAGGGTGGTAAGCGGAGGAGAAGTCCAGGGTGACGTCCAGCAGTTTACATGTGGCTCTCCAGAAGCGTGAGGTAAACTAAACCCCTCGATCCGACACGATGTGGAGGGGTAGGCCATGGAGACGAAAGATATGGCGGATAAAGTCCTTAGCCAGCTCAGGTGCAGACGGAAGACTAGGCAGGGGAATGAAGTGGGCCATTTTAGAGAAGCGGTCCGCGATCACCCAAATGACAGTACACCCGGCAGAGACAGGAAGATCGGTAATGAAGTCCATAGCGATGTGTTGCCACGGGGCAACAGGTATGGGAAGCGGCAGGAGATGACCAGCTGGTAAGTGTTCGGGAACTTTGTTGCGGCCACAAGATGAACAGGCAGAGACGAAGTCTACCACATCCTTACGCAGGGTAGACCACCAGTAATGCCGGGAAATGAGTAGGAAGGTCTTTTTCTGGCCGGCATGGCCAGCTAGTTTAGAAGAATGACCCCAGCGAAGAACCCTCTCACGGTCTGGAGGCGCCACGAACATCTTGCCGGGTGGAAGACGAGTCAAATCCAAGGGGGCCCCATTCATCACCTTGGAGGGGTCGATAATGTGCATAGGCTCCTCCTCTTGGTCGGAGGACAGGAAGGATCGGGACAAGGCATCAGCTTTGACATTTTTTTCTGCCGGGTGGAAATGAAGGATGAAATCGAAGCGGGCAAAAAACAAAGACCACCGGGCCTGACGTGGATTAAGTCTCTGGGCATTTTGGAGATATGAAATACCAGAAAAATATCCAACAACTGTTGGAGAAACAGGGTAAATAAACTAACTAACAAACCAAAGAGCAAAAAATACCCATTAAAAAGTAACTTTTAATTTTACATTTAAAAAATATGTACCAAATAGTACAGTTAGGACAAACTACTAGAGATGAGCGTTGTTCTACTCGAACTGTTCGCCAATCTCAAATTAGAGCTGTTTTGGGCGGTGTTCGAGCCATTCGGCGAACACGAACAATTTGAGAAAAATTCGGCTGTTCGAGGTTATGTTCGATAACTGTTCGTGCACCAAAATCATAACTGGATTTTTTCTCAGTAATGATGAAAATTAATGTTAATACGCAGTTTGAGTGTACAGCGGGGTGGGGGGAGGGGCAGGGGATGGATCTCTGCAGGAACAATGAAGATCTCCATTTTTTTTCCTCTTTCCCGCATTTACAGTGGGGAGGTGCAATCTGTCAGCCTATCAGCAACGCACACACGGAGCGAAGTGCTTTTTTTCACACAAGCAAGGGCATGTGTCATTGGCAGTGTATGTCACATGTCCTTGCCCTATAAGACCAAGCCATTTTCCCCGTCGCCACCATTTTCTCACTGCTGCAGCTGCGTGTTAGACGGCACCGCTGTTGCTGTGTGCGCTATACCTTGTTAATTTCAAGCCAATTTTCGCACAAATCTACAGATAGCTTGGGAGTAGGGAATAGTTGTGATTGCAGTGCTTTTAAGGACTAGGTTACAGCATTTCCTACGTCTTTTATCAGGCAGGTCTGTGCTCTTAAATAGATAGATTGTGGGAGTAAAGACTAATTGTAATTGGAGTCCTTTTCAGGACTAGGTTACATCAGTTCCTATCAGTTTTTGCCAGGCAGGTCTGTGCCAGTGCTGTGCAAGTTTTTTTCACAGCATTTGGCTGAATCTAGCAAAGCTAATCCTTTTTGGCCTATTGCAGAGTGTGTTAGTCAGTGGAGTAGCCTATCTGTGTTGCAAGATATACCACCTGTGTATAGAATACCAATTTTTTTACTGCACCTAGTGAAGTAAAATCTTTTGGGCATAGCATCATTCTATTAGTCCATCTATACTGACCTCCATCAGGTTGCAAATTGAATATAATTTTTTTCTGCATCTAGCTCTGAAAAAATATTGGGCTTCTAGCTGTGTGTGGGACTTGTTCTATTAATCCATCTATACAGACCTCCATCAGGTTGCAAACTGAATATATTTTTTTCTGCATCTACCTCTGAAAAAATATTGGGCTTCTAGCTGTGTGTGGGACTTGTTCTATTAATCCATCTATACAGACCTCCATCAGGTTGCAAACTGAATATATTTTTTTCTGCTTCTACCTCTGAAAAAATATTGGGCTTCTAGCTGTGTGTGGGACTTGTTGTATTAGTCCATCTATACTGACCTCCATCAGGTTGCAAACTGAATATATTTTTTTCTGCATCTACCTCTGAAAAAATATTGGGCTTCTAGCTGTGTGTGGGACTTGTTCTATTAATCCATCTATACAGACCTCCATCAGGTTGCAAACTGAATATATTTTTTTCTGCATCTACCTCTGAAAAAATAATGGGCTTCTAGCTGTGTGTGGGACTTGTTGTATTAGTCCATCTATACTGACCTCCATCAGGTTGCAAACTGAATATATTTTTTTCTGCATCTACCTCTGAAAAAATATTGGGCTTCTAGCTGTGTGTGGGACTTGTTGTATTAGTCCATCTATACAGACCTCCATCAGGTTGCAAACTGAATATATTTTTTTCTGCATCTACCTCTGAAAAAATATTGGGCTTCTAGCTGTGTGTGGGACTTGTTGTATTAGTCCATCTATACTGACCTCCATCAGGTTGCAAACTGAATATATTTTTTTCTGCATCTACCTCTGAAAAAATATTGGGCTTCTAGCTGTGTGTGGGACTTGTTCTATTAATCCATCTATACAGACCTCCATCAGGTTGCAAACTGAATATATTTTTTTCTGCATCTACCTCTGAAAAAATATTGGGCTTCTAGCTGTGTGTGGGACTTGTTCTATTAATCCATCTATACAGACCTCCATCAGGTTGCAAACTGAATATATTTTTTTCTGCATCTACCTCTGAAAAAATAGTGGGCTTCTAGCTGTGTGTGGGACTTGTTCTATTAATCCATCTATACAGACCTCCATCAGGTTGCAAACTGAATATATTTTTTTCTGCATCTACCTCTGAAAAAATATTGGGCTTCTAGCTGTGTGTGGGACTTGTTGTATTAGTCCATCTATACTGACCTCCATCAGGTTGCAAACTGAATATATTTTTTTCTGCATCTACCTCTGAAAAAATATTGGGCTTCTAGCTGTGTGTGGGACTTGTTCTATTAATCCATCTATACAGACCTCCATCAGGTTGCAAACTGAATATATTTTTTTCTGCATCTACCTCTGAAAAAATATTGGGCTTCTAGCTGTGTGTGGGACTTGTTGTATTAGTCCATCTATACTGACCTCCATCAGGTTGCAAACTAAATATATTTTTTTCTGCTTCTACCTCTGAAAAAATATTGGGCTTCTAGCTGTGTGTGGGACTTGTTGTATTAGTCCATCTATACAGACCTCCATCAGGTTGCAAACTGAATATATTTTTTTCTGCATCTACCTCTGAAAAAATATTGGGCTTCTAGCTGTGTGTGGGACTTGTTGTATTAGTCCATCTATACTGACCTCCATCAGGTTGCAAACTGAATATATTTTTTTCTGCATCTACCTCTGAAAAAATATTGGGCTTCTATCTGTGTGTGGGACTTGTTCTATTAATCCATCTATACAGACCTCCATCAGGTTGCAAACTGAATATATTTTTTTCTGCATCTACCTCTGAAAAAATATTGGGCTTCTAGCTGTGTGTGGGACTTGTTGTATTAGTCCATCTATACTGACCTCCATCAGGTTGCAAACTGAATATATTTTTTTCTGCATCTACCTCTGAAAAAATATTGGGCTTCTAGCTGTGTGTGGGACTTGTTCTATTAATCCATCTATACAGACCTCCATCAGGTTGCAAACTGAATATATTTTTTTCTGCATCTAGCTCTGAAAAAATATTTGGCCTTCTAGCAGTGTGTGGGACTTTCTCTATTAGTCCATCTATACTGACCTCCATCAGGTTGCAAATTGAATATAATTTTTTTCTGCATTTAACCCAGCCAATAGTTTTGGCCTAATACCACAGTTTGGCCACTCAGCTCTGCTCGGTTCCCATCCATTGTTTTTTTGTGCAAACAACTCCAGAGTTGTTAATTAGTTAACCACCAAAATGAGTGGAAAAAGGCCTGCTGCTGGTGGAAAGGGGAATAGGCGTGTTGGGAAGGGGAAAAAAGGTTGTGTCCGTGGGGTAGGTGTTAAAGCAACAGTAACATCTGCAGAAGAAAGACCATCTTCCAGCCAAACTAAAATGTCTACTTCTTTTAGCGGACAATGTGATAAGATCCCTTTCTTACGGCCACGCCAATCGCTACAAATTCCAGATGAGGCACAAAAACAGCAGGTGCTTCAACGGATATCAAGTGCTCCTTTAAGTGGGCTCTCCTCCACATCAACTTCAACATCACAAATACTCCAGTCCTCAAAGGTGTCACCCCAATCGCACTTGCTTCCTCACAGCTCCCAAATCTCCAGCTGCCCGTCTGAGTATGAGGTAGAACAGATGGTTGAGTCTACAGAACTGTTTGCTCATACTATAGCCTGGGAATCAGAGGTCGACTCCAGCGCTTCTGTGAATCCAGACGAGGAAATGATCTGCACTGATGCCCAGAATCTTTATGAGTCGGATCCAGGACCAGACGCAGAAGGTTCTGACCATAATGTAGACCCTCATTCCCAAACTGTAACTCCTGGTGGTGGAGACAATGAGGTGTTAGAACCTTGCTCTTAGGTTTTTTCCTTTGCTGGTCACATGACCTCGTTGGCCTATTTAATCCTGCTCCGCCCTTCTGGCTTTGCTGGACTTCATTGTATAACTACTTTCTAGCTAGCCTGTGCTCTGTATCTAACTCTGTTAGTTTGCTTGGTCTACGGACCTCTTTGTTCTTTATATTTTGCTTGTTTTTCTGTCTGCTACTGTTTCTGTTAGGAGGTGTCCCATTTTCCTCCCAGTCCTTAGTACTTGTAGGGATTCCTTCCCCACATCTATAGGTCTCCGTACAGACTAGCTTAGGACTTTAGCAGGTCTGATCGCAGGATCAGGTTCCCTGTTACATCGTAGGGATTCAGCTGAGTTCTATCGTAGGGACAGATCTCCTCTCTTTCCTTAGCTCTGGTAGCAGAACATAACATGAGGAAGACGATGATAAGACTCAAATACCTGATTGGAGCGACAACTTTAGTTTTTTGTCAGGGCAGGAACAGTTTGGCTCTGAGGACGACGGGTGTGATAACGCACAGGGTGATGATGATGAGGTCGGAGATCCCACTTACTGTCAACCCACAGTCAGCCAAGAGATGAGGTCAGCAGAGGAGGTGGAGGAAGATGCTAGTGACGACGAGGTCAGGTTGCGCCTTCCTGGACAGAGACGTAGTACTGGAAGCACGTCAACAACTGCATCCTCAAACACAACTCTGCCTCTCACCACAAGTCGTGGTGGCTCTTCAGGTCGCATGGGTGCTAAGCCTTGCATAGCCTGGGCATTTTTTCAGATCGATAAAGATGACCCAACTCGTGTTATCTGTAACATTTGTCAGCAAAAGCTAAGTAGAGGCCAAAAAATACATAGTTTGAGTACTTCATGCATGAACCGGCACATGGACATGAAGCATAAGTTGCAGTGGGAAGCTCAGTGTGCTACAATGCGGCCTAGCCGGCCGGGCCAACTTCCGTCTGCCATATCTTGTGCATCCGCGGCCTCTTCATCCTCTGTGACTGGGGGGACAGCAGTCACACCTGTTTTGGGGCGCAGACCTGCCACCTCTTTACCCGCAACAGCCAGCGTGATTGGCAGGTCATCATTTTCTTTGGAGGTGGTAACACCAGCTGGTGTTGAGCGCTGTCCGACATCGATAGCACCACCTTTGGATCAAGGCAACCTAACATGTCCGCCTGCATCTTCCTCACAGACCGGCAGTTTGCCGGGGACACCCTTATCAACCCCGTCTAAGCACAATAGCCAGCCCTCGGTCCCTCAGATGTGGACAAGTAAAAGACCATTTCCTCCTAGCCATGAGAAAGCTAAGAGGTTGAATTTCACCATCTGCAAGTTCTTGGCTACAGAAATGCTGCCTTTCCGCCTGGTGGACACAGAGGATTTTCGAGACCTTATGTCCGTCGCAGTGCCCCAGTACCAGATGCCCAGTCGGCACTACTTCTCAAAGAAAGTTGTGCCTGCGCTCCACCAGCATGTCGCACACAACATCACCGCTTCTTTGAGAAACTCTGTGTGTGACAGGGTGCATTTCACCACAGACACTTGGATGAGTAGGCATGGACAGGGGCGTTACATGTCGCTGACTGGGCACTGGGTAACTATGGTGACAGCAGGACAAGGGGCTGCTGTCCAAGTCTTGCCGTCCCCACGAGTTGTGCATCAATCCTCTTTATGTCAAAGTTCCTCCACTGCTTCTGCCTCCTCAACCTCCTCTCGGTCTTCCACCTGCACCCAAAGCCTGTCTGGTCATGCCACAAGCTTTCTAACTGCGCAGAAGGGATCCTGCACACCTCCTTACTATGCTGGCAGTAGGGCTCAACGTCATCAGGCGGTTTTTACATTGAAATGTCTGGGAAATGTGAGTCACACAGCTGAGGAGTTGTGGTCAGCTCTGGAGAACCAATTTCATGAATGGTTGTCTCCACTGGACCTGAAACCAGGGAAGGCCGTGTGCGACAATGGTGCAAACCTGGGTGCGGCCCTTCGCCGGGGCAATGTCACACACGTGCCTTGTATGGCTCACGTGTTGAACCTGGTTGTCCAGCAATTTTTAGCCCACTATCCCAGACTAGATGGCCTTCTGCAGAGGGCACGGTCGCTGTGTGCTCACTTTCGCCGTTCGCATCCCGCAGCTCAGCGACTTACATCTCTACAGAAGTCGTTGGGCCTGCCACTTCACCGGCTAAAATGCGATGTGCCTACCCGGTGGAATTCAACTCTGCACATGTTGCAGCGACTGTGGCAGCACTGACAAGCCCTGGTGCAATACGTTCTGACGTATAGCCTGGGCCAACGAGATCCAGAGGTGGGGCAAATCACGCTGGAGGAGTGGTCTCAGATCAGGGACCTATGCACCCTTCTGCACAGTTTTGAAATGGCGACGAAGATGTTTAGTGCTGACGATGCCATTATCAGCATGACTATTCCGGTGATTTACATGCTGGAGCACATGTTAAACAGAATTCGGAGTCAGGTGGTGGCACAAGAGGAGGTGGAGGAAGTAGAGGAGGAGGAGTTGTATGCGGAAGGGCTAACATCTACAAGGTCCAGACGGTCGGCAGCACCAAGGCGGCAGGCATGTGAGGGTGGGGGAGATGGTTTTACCAGGGCGCATGGTAGCAGGCAAACTAGTGAGGAAGGTGCAGGAGCCCAGGAAGAAGTGGAGGACGAACTGATGGAAGACTCATCAGATGAGAGAGACCTTGATCACATTTCTGTTGTGCGAGGTTGGGGGGAGAGGACAGAGGAAGGAAGCATGATTGTTACCTCGCCACCAACACAACAGGGACTTGGTGCTCCTGGATGCGCAACACACATGAGTGCCTTCTTGCTGCACTACCTGCAACATGACCCTCGAATTGTGAGAATTAGAAATAATCCTGACTACTGGGTTGCCACACTGTTAGATCCCCGGTACAAAAGTAAATTTGCAGAAATTATTCCTGCCATAGAAAGGGATGCACGCATGCAGGAGTATCAGCAGAGACTGTTGCAGAATCTTACATGTGCTTTTCCACAAAATACCAGTGGTGCACGTAGTGAATCTCACAGTTCCAACTTGCCAACCGTGGGACCGTCAAGTGTTCAGCACTCAAACCGTAACAGAACCACAGTATCTGCTGGTAACATCAATTTTGCGGAATCATTTCACCACTTTTTTAGCCCATCCTTTGCAAGGCCACAGGAGACAAGAAGTCTGACACATAGTCAACGCCTAGAGACGATGGTACAGGAGTATCTCCAAGTAAACATTGAAGCCACGACTGTGTCACTGGACCCTTGCTCTTTTTGGGCTTCCAATCTGGATAAATGGCCGGAGCTAGCCACTTACGCCTTGGAGATCTTGTCATGCCCCGCAGCCAGCGTTCTGTCTGAACGTGTGTTCAGCGCTGCTGGTGGTGTGCTGACAGATAAGCGCACGCGGCTCTCCACTGATAATGTAGACAGACTCACGTTCATAAAGATGAACAAATCATGGATCCGAAACGACTTTTCTACCCCTGTGTCATCCTGGGGACAGTAAAAGCTTGATGATTGGTTAAAATCACCCTACCAACCATTTTAAGCTTTCAAATTACTAATCATGTTTATCTGTATCTTGGCTGGAAAATAATTTGGGCTTTGTAGCAGTGTGCAGCACTGATTCTATTAGGCCATCTATAATAAGCTCCACCAGATTTAAAATTACTAATCATGTTTATCTGTATCTTGACTGGAAAATAATTTGGGCTTTGTAGCAGTGTGCAGCACTGATCCTATTAGGCCATCTATACTAAAGCTTCACCAGATTTAAAATTAATAATAATTTTTAGCTGCATCTAGCCCGGAAAATAATTTTGGGGCTCCGAGATGCGCAAGACACATAAGTGCCTTCTTGCTGCACTACCTGCAGCATGACCCTCATATTGTCAGAATTCGAAGTAATCATGACTACTGTGTTGCCACACTCTTAGATCCCCCAAACTTTTCGATCAACCTTTTCATTTTAATAAAGACCAAAAAAATGGTCATTTATGAAATTATAAGCATTAGCAGGTTGTTAGAAACTGAAATCAAACAGTTTTCAACTCAAAACTTTATTCTAGGTGATGTTACATTTTCACATAGGACCCCTTGTTCGAAAGGAGCTTCTGAACTCTCTCGTCCATTGAATTTGTCAGGTTTTGGATGGTTTCTGCTTCAATTGTTTTGCATGAGGACAGAATACCCTCCCAGAGCTGTTGCTTAGATGTGAACTGCCTCCCGCCATCATAGACACTCCTTTTAATGATGCTCCAAAGGTTCTGAATGGGGTACAGGTCAGGGGAGCATGGGGGTCACACCATAAGTTTGTCCCCTTTTATGCCCATATCAGCCAGAGATGCAGATGTTTTATGTGCAGCATGAGATGGTGCATTATCATGCAGAAAAATGATCTTGCTGTGAAATACACGGTTCTTCTTCTTGAACCATGGCAGGAAGTGCTGTTTGAGAAAATCCACATACATTATGGAGTTCATCTTTAGCGCCTTCAGGGATCCTAAAGTGGCCGACAATCTCTCTCCCCATGATTCCAGCCCAAAACATTACTCCACCTCCTCCTTGTTGGCGCTGTAGCCGTGTTTGCGTGGGGTGTCCATCAACCAGCCATCCTCCACTCCATCCATCTGGACCATCGAGCGCTGCACGGCACTCATCCGTGAACAAAACAGTTTTGAAATCAGTCTTCATGTAATGTTTGGCCCACTGGAGCCGTTTCTGCTTGTGTGAAGTGGATAGAGGAGGTCGACAGGATGGCGTATGCACAGCTGCAAACCTCTGAAGGACCCTGCATCTTGTTGTTCGGGGGACGTTGGAGGCACAAGCAGCTTCAAAAACTTGTCTGCTGCTATGACAAGGCTTTTTTGCCGCTGCTCTTTCAACCTGACGTAATTGCCTGTAGGAAAGAGTCCTCAATTTGCCCTTATCAGCACGCACACGTGTGTACTGTGAATCAGCTACATACTTCTTGATTGCCAAGACACTTCATCCTGATCATCGCACAATGTTGATTGTAGTCATGCCTTGACCTAAACACTCCACAATTTGTTGCTTCTCAGCAGCCGACACATCCTTTTTCTTTCCCATTTTGGCAGAAAATGTAGGCTGCTTAATAATGTGAGACAGCCTTCTTAAGTAGTCTTGCCTTTCATTGGACACACCTGCCAAACTAATTAGCACAGGTGTCTGCAATTGCTTACAGTGATATAAAGAGCCCTGACACACATCACCATCAATGAGTTTAACTGACAAACAAACAAATTCTTCCCTTATCACTCCTAAACACTTTTTGCATAATAATTTGGAACACAGTGTACATGTGCTTTTCCACAAAACACCAGTGGTTCACGTAGTGAATCTTACAGTTCTAACTTGCCAACCGTGGTCTGTATGGAGTTGTTCAATAAAGGGCCCAAAATTAAGATAACATAGATGGGAGAGGTCTCTATTAGAGATGAGCGTTGTTCTACTCGAACTGTTCGCCAATCTGAAATTCGAGCTGTTTTGGGCGGTGTTCGAGCCGTTCGGCGAACACGAACATTTTGAGAAAAATTCGGCTGTTCGAGGTTATGTTCGATAACTGTTCGTGCACCAAAATCATAACTGGATTTTTTCTCAGTAATGATGAAAATTAATGTTAATATGCAGTTTGAGTGTACAGCGGGGTGGGGGGAGGGGCAGGGGATGGATCTCTGCAGGAACAATGAAGATCTCCATTTTTTTTTCTCTTTCCCGCATTTGCAGTGGGGAGGTACAATCTGTCAGCCTATCAGCAGCGCACACACGGAGCGAAGTGCTTTTTTTCACACAAGCAAGGGCATGTGTCATTGGCAGTGTATGTCACATGTCCTTGCCCTATAAGACCAAGCCATTTTCCCCGTCGCCACCATTTTCTCACTGCTGCAGCTGCGTGTTAGACGGCACCGCTGTTGCTGTGTGCGCTATACCTTGTTAATTTCAAGCCAATTTTCGCACAAATCTACAGATAGCTTGGGAGTAGGGAATAGTTGTGATTGCAGTCCTTTTAAGGACTAGATTACAGCATTTCCCATGACTTTTATCAGGCAGGTCTGTGCTCTTAAATAGATAGATTGTGGGAGTAAAGACTAATTGTAATTGCAGTCCTTTTCAGGACTAGGTTACATCAGTTCCTATCAGTTTTTGCCAGGCAGGTCTGTGCCAGTGCTGTGCAAGTTTTTTTCACAGCAATTGGCTGAATCTAGCAAAGCTAATCCTTTTTGGCCTATTGCAGAGTGTGTTAGTCAGTGGAGTAGCCTATCTGTGTTGCAAGACATACCACCTGTGTATAGAATACCAATTTTTTTACTGCACCTAGTGAAGTAAAATCTTTTGGGCATAGCATCATTCTATTAGTCCATCTATACTGACCTCCATCAGGTTGCAAATTGAATATAATTTTTTTCTGCATCTAGCTCTGAAAAAATATTGGGCTTCTAGCTGTGTGTGGGACTTGTTCTATTAATCCATCTATACAGACCTCCATCAGGTTGCAAACTGAATATATTTTTTTCTGCATCTACCTCTGAAAAAATATTGGGCTTTTAGCTGTGTGTGGGACTTGTTCTATTAATCCATCTATACAGACCTCCATCAGGTTGCAAACTGAATATATTTTTTTCTGCATCTACCTCTGAAAAAATATTGGGCTTCTAGCTGTTTGTGGGACTTGTTGTATTAGTCCATCTATACTGACCTCCATCAGGTTGCAAACTGAATATATTTTTTTCTGCATCTACCTCTGAAAAAATATTGGGCTTCTAGCTGTGTGTGGGACTTGTTCTATTAATCCATCTATACAGACCTCCATCAGGTTGCAAATTGAATATAATTTTTTTCTGCATCTAACCCAGCCAATAGTTTTGGCCTAATACCACAGTTTGGCCACTCAGCTATGCTCGGTTCCCATCCATTGTTTTTTTGTGCAAACAACTCCAGAGTTGTGAATTAGTTAACCACCAAAATGAGTGGAAAAAGGCCTGCTGCTGGTGGAAAGGGGAATAGGCGTGTTGGGAAGGGGAAAAAAGGTTGTGTCCGTGGGGTAGGTGTTAAAGCAACAGTAACATCTGCAGAAGAAAGACCATCTTCCAGCCAAACTAAAATGTCTACTTCTTTTAGCGGACAATGTGATAAGATCCCTTTCTTACGGCCACGCCAATCGCTACAAATTCCAGATGAGGCACAAAAACAGCAGGTGCTTCAACGGATATCAAGTGCTCCTTTAAGTGGGCTCTCCTCCACATCAACTTCAACATCACAAATACTCCAGTCCTCAAAGGTGTCACCCCAATCGCACTTGCTTCCTCACAGCTCCCAAATCTCCAGCTGCCCGTCTGAGTATGAGGTAGAACAGATGGTTGAGTCTGCAGAGCTGTTTACTCATACTATAGCCTGGGAATCAGAGGTCGACTCCAGCGCTTCTGTGAATCCAGACGAGGAAATGATCTGCACTGATGCCCAGAATCTTTATGAGTCGGATCCAGGACCAGACGCAGAAGGTTCTGACCATAATGTAGACCCTCATTCCCAAACTGTAACTCCTGTTGGTGGAGACAATGAGGAAGACGATGATAAGACTCAAATACCTGATTGGAGCGACAACTTTAGTTTTTTGTCAGGGCAGGAACAGGTTGGCTCTGAGGACGACGGGTGTGATAACGCACAGGGTGATGATGATGAGGTTGGAGATCCCACTTACTGTCAACCCACAGTCAGCCAAGAGATGAGGTCAGCAGAGGAGGTGGAGGAAGATGCTAGTGACGACGAGGTCAGGTTGCGCCTTCCTGGACAGAGACGTAGTACTGGAAGCACGTCAACAACTGCATCCTCAAACACAACTCTGCCTCTCACCACAAGTCGTGGTGGCTCTTCAGGTCGCATGGGTGCTAAGCCTTGCATAGCCTGGGCATTTTTTCAGATCGATAAAGATGACCCAACTCGTGTTATCTGTAACATTTGTCAGCAAAAGCTAAGTAGAGGCCAAAAAATACATAGTTTGAGTACTTCATGCATGAACCGGCACATGGACATGAAGCATAAGTTGCAGTGGGAAGCTCAGTGTGCTACAATGCGGCCTAGCCGGCCGGGCCAACAACCGTCTGCCATATCTTGTGCATCCGCGGCCTCTTCATCCTCTGTGACTGGGGGGACAGCAGTCACACCTGTTTTGGGGCGCAGACCTGCCACCTCTTTACCCGCAACAGCCAGCGTGATTGGCAGGTCATCATTTTCTTTGGAGGTGGTAACACCAGCTGGTGTTGAGCGCTGTCCGACATCGATAGCACCACCTTTGGATCAAGGCAACCTAACATGTCCGCCTGCATCTTCCTCACAGACCGGCAGTTTGCCGGGGACACCCTTATCAACCCCGTCTAAGCTCAATAGCCAGCCCTCGGTCCCTCAGATGTGGACAAGTAAAAGACCATTTCCTCCTAGCCATGAGAAAGCTAAGAGGTTGAATTTCACCATCTGCAAGCTCTTGGCTACAGAAATGCTGCCTTTCCGCCTGGTGGACACAGAGGATTTTCGAAACCTTATGTCCATCGCAGTGCCCCAGTACCAGATGCCCAGTCGGCACTACTTCTCAAAGAAAGGTGTGCCTGCGCTCCACCAGCATGTCGCACACAACATCACCGCTTCTTTGAGAAACTCTGTGTGTGACAGGGTGCATTTCACCACAGACACTTGGACGAGTAGGCATGGACAGGGGCGTTACATGTCGCTGACTGGGCACTGGGTAACTATGGTGACAGCAGGACAAGGTGCTGCTGTCCAAGTCTTGCCGTCCCCACGAGTTGTGCGTCAATCCTCTTTATGTCAAAATTCCTCCACTGCTTCTGCCTCCTCAACCTCCTCTCGGTCTTCCACCTGCACCCAAAGCCTGTCTGGTCATGCCACAAGCTTTCTAACTGCGCAGAAGGGATCCTGCACACCTCCTTACTATGCTGGCAGTAGGGCTCAACGTCATCAGGTGGTTTTTACATTGAAATGTCTGGGAAATGTGAGTCACACAGCTGAGGAGTTGTGGTCAGCTCTGGAGAACCAATTTCATGAATGGTTGTCTCCACTGGACCTGAAACCAGGGAAGGCCGTGTGCGACAATGCTGCAAACCTGGGTGCGGCCCTTCGCCGGGGCAATGTCACACACGTGCCTTGTATGGCTCACGTGTTGAACCTGGTTGTCCAGCAATTTTTAGCCCACTATCCCAGACTAGATGGCCTTCTGCAGAGGGCACGGTCGCTGTGTGCTCACTTCTGCCGTTCGCATCCCGCAGCTCAGCGACTTACATCTCTACAGAAGTCGTTGGGCCTGCCACTTCACCGGTTAAAATGCGATGTGCCTACCCGGTGGAATTCAACTCTGCACATGTTGCAGTGACTGTGGCAGCACCAACAAGCCCTGGTGCAATACGTTCTGACGTATAGCCTGGGCCAACGAGATTCAGAGGTGGGGCAAATCACGCTGGAGGAGTGGTCTCAGATCAGGGACCTATGCACCCTTCTGCACAGTTTTGAAATGGCGACGAAGATGTTTAGTGCTGACGATGCCATTATCAGCATGACTATTCCGGTGATTTACATGCTGGAGCACATGTTAAACAGAATTCGGAGTCAGGTGGTGGCACAAGAGGAGGTGGAGGAAGTAGAGGAGGAGGAGTTGTATGCGGAAGGGCTAACATCTGCAAGGTCCAGACGGTCGGCAGCACCAAGGCGGCAGGCATGTGAGGGTGGGGGAGATGGTTTTACCAGGGCGCATGGTAGCAGCCAAACTAGTGAGGAAGGTGCAGGAGCCCAGGAAGAAGTGGAGGACGAACTGATGGAAGACTCATCAGATGAGGGAGACCTTGATCACATTTCTGTTGTGCGAGGTTTGGGGGAGAGGACAGAGGAAGGAAGCATGATTGTTACCTCGCCACCAACACAACAGGGACTTGGTGCTCCTGGATGCGCAACACACATGAGTGCCTTCTTGCTGTACTACCTGCAACATGACCCTCGAATTGTGAGAATTAGAAATAATCCTGACTACTGGGTTGCCACACTGTTAGATCCCCGGTACAAAAGTAAATTTGCAGAAATTATTCCTGCCATAGAAAGGGATGCACGCATGCAGGAGTATCAGCAGAGACTGTTGCAGAATCTTACATGTGCTTTTCCACAAAATACCAGTGGTGCACGTAGTGAATCTCACAGTTCCAACTTGCCAACCGTGGGACCGTCAAGTGTTCAGCACTCAAACCGTAACAGAACCACAGTATCTGCTGGTAACATCAATTTTGCGGAATCATTTCACCACTTTTTTAGCCCATCCTTTGCAAGGCCACAGGAGACAAGAAGTCTGACACATAGTCGACGCCTAGAGACGATGGTACAGGAGTATCTAAAAGTAAACATTGAAGCCACGACTCTGTCACTGGACCCTTGCTCTTTTTGGGCTTCCAATCTGGATAAATGGCCGGAGCTAGCCACTTACGCCTTGGAGATCTTGTCATGCCCCGCAGCCAGCGTTCTGTCTGAACGTGTGTTCAGCGCTGCTGGTGGTGTGCTGACAGATAAGCGCACGCGGCTCTCCACTGATAATGTAGACAGACTCACGTTCATAAAGATGAACAAATCATGGATCCGAAACGACTTTTCTACCCCTGTGTCATCCTGGGGAGAGTAAAAGCTTGATGATTGGTTAAAATCACCCTACCAACCATTTTAAGCTTTCAAATTACTAATCATGTTTATCTGTATCTTGGCTGGAAAATAATATGGGCTTTGTAGCAGTGTGCAGCACTGATCCTATTAGGCCATCTATACTAAAGCTTCACCAGATTTAAAATGAATAATAATTTTTAGCTGCATCTAGCCCGGAAAATAATTTTGGGGCTCCGAGATGCGCAAGACACATAAGTGCCTTCTTGCTGCACTACCTGCAGCATGACCCTCATATTGTCAGAATTCGAAGTAATCATGACTACTGGGTTGCCACACTCTTAGATCCCCCAAACTTTTCGATCAACCTTTTCATTTTAATAAAGACCAAAAAAATGGTCATTTTTGAAATTATAAGCATTAGCAGGTTGTTAGAAACTGAAATCAAACAGTTTTCAACTCAAAACTTTATTCTAGGTGATGTTACATTTTCACATAGGACCCCTTGTTCGAAAGGAGCTTCTGAACTCTCTCGTCCATTGAATTTGTCAGGTTTTGGATGGTTTCTGCTTCAATTGTTTTGCATGAGGACAGAATACCCTCCCAGAGCTGTTGCTTAGATGTGAACTGCCTCCCGCCATCATAGACACTCCTTTTAATGATGCTCCAAAGGTTCTGAATGGGGTACAGGTCAGGGGAGCATGGGGGTCACAGCATAAGTTTGTCCCCTTTTATGCCCATATCAGCCAGAGATGCAGATGTTTTATGTGCAGCATGAGATGGTGCATTATCATGCAGAAAAATGATCTTGCTGTGAAATACACGGTTCTTCTTCTTGAACCATGGCAGGAAGTGCTGTTTGAGAAAATCCACATACATTATGGAGTTCATCTTTAGCGCCTTCAGGGATTCTAAAGGGGCCGACAATCTCTCTCCCCATGATTCCAGCCCAAAACATTACTCCACCTCCTCCTTGTTGGCGCTGTAGCCGTGTTTGCGTGGGGTGTCCATCAACCAGCCATCCTCCACTCCATCCATCTGGACCATCGAGCGCTACACGGCACTCATCCGTGAACAAAACAGTTTTGAAATCAGTCTTCATTTAATGTTTGGCCCACTGGAGCCGTTTCTGCTTGTGTGAAGTGGATAGAGGAGGTCGACAGGATGGCGTATGCACAGCTGCAAACCTCTGAAGGACCCTGCATCTTGTTGTTCGGGGGACGTTGGAGGCACAAGCAGCTTCAAAAACTTGTCTGCTGCTATGACAAGGCTTTTTTGCCGCTGCTCTTTCAACCTGACGTAATTGCCTGTAGGAAAGAGTCCTCAATTTGCCCTTATCAGCACGCACACGTGTGTACTGTGAATCAGCTACATACTTCTTGATTGCCAAGACACTTCATCCTGATCATCGCACAATGTTGATTGTAGTCATGCCTTGACCTAAACACTCCACAATTTGTTGCTTCTCAGCAGCCGACACATCCTTTTTCTTTCCCATTTTGGCAGAAAATGTAGGCTGCTTAATAATGTGAGACAGCCTTCTTAAGTAGTCTTGCCTTTCATTGGACACACCTGCCAAACTAATTAGCACAGGTGTCTGCAATTGCTTACAGTGATATAAAGAGCCCTGACACACATCACCATCAATGAGTTTAACTGACAAACAAACAAATTCTTCCCTTATCACTCCTAAACACTTTTTGCATAATAATTTGGAACGCAGTGTACATGTGCTTTTCCACAAAACACCAGTGGTTCACGTAGTGAATCTTACAGTTCTAACTTGCCAACCGTGGTCTGTATGGAGTTGTTCAATAAAGGGCCCAAAATTAAGATAACATAGATGGGAGAGGTCTCTATGAATAGGAATTCCTAAGTATTTGATACCCTGTGAGGGCCAGGCAAAGGGAAAGTTGGACTGGATGGAATCCTATATGGATTTGGGGAGGGAGACATCGAGGGCCTCAGACTTCGCTGCATTGATTTTAAAATTTGACCATGTAACAAAGTGATCTATTTCAGCCATAACAGCATGGATGGATATATGTGATTGAGTGATATATACTAGGACATCATCAGCAAATAGAGAGCTCTTGTACTCGGTGCCTCCCACCTCAATCCACCTAATATTGGGGTTATGGCGAATTGATGAGAGCAGGTGCTCCGTCACTAGGATGTATAAGAGAGGGGACAGAGGACATCCCTGCCTTGTCCCATTGGTGATTGTGAAAGGTGATGAAAATGTTCTGATGCACCCCCTGGGCCTTGGGACACCCGGAGCCGGACCCTTTTTGGTGGATGCTGGTGGTTGTAGTCTTCGTGGCGGCGATCCGGTTCCGTGGCTCAGGGCGGTCAAACCAGTGGCGGAACTATTTATGTGGTTTTGATGTTTAAATGTCCGACTACGCCACCCGTGGATTGCGGTCAGAGTGAACTGCCGCTACAGGGCAGACCGCTAAGGCTGGTGTTGTGGGTGCAGCAGAGCGTAGCATAACTCCCCACGGGAGGAGTATAGCCTCAGGGCAGTGTATGCGGAGGATGGGGGTGATGGTGCAGGGCAGCAGCAGTAACGACACGGAGTCAGTGATGCAGTCCAGGGCCTTTACTCACAGTTCTTATTATCCAGACCACGTCTGCAGGTAACGGCTGCCCACGTCGTACTGTGCTCACCAGGTGAGGGGCTCAGACAACTCCCAGATAACTTTGGAGCGCTTCACAGGACACCCTTTGTGTGTCCTTTGTCTGGCCTTTCTTACCAACCCTTCTGTCCGGCTGCCTCGGGCCTCCTCTTGGTAAACTTGGCGCCAGTTTCCCTGACCCTATGTGGTGCCTTCCTAGCGGGTGTATCGAGGGGCTGCGCCACATAAAATGTCACAGCCTTCGGTTTCTAGCTGAGGGTCGTTTCCTGCCTCCACTAGTTTCGGGGACCGGTCTCCCCCTTTGGCCTGACCCCTCCACGCAGGTGGATTCGGGCGTGCGGTGGCGACTCGCCCGTCCGCACCCCTGGGATCCCTTCATTCCTCGTTCCTGGAGCCTTCTCCGCTCCTCTTCCTTCCTTCTCCCTCTTCCAGGCCTGGGCCTCTGTTACTAGGCCCGCCTCCGGAGCAGAGCTCATGCAGAGCCCCTGCTCCCTGCCACTTCTGCTCAGACTTCTCTGCACTGAACTAAGATGGTGCCCACCTTTTATACTCCCTTCTCAATGCACCCAGGAACTGCTTCCTCCCTGCTCCTGCACTACAGGGTTCCCCTTCCTCAGTGTTCCCTCCCCCCACTCCAGCCAGGGACAGGGACTGTCGTGCCCATCTCAGACGCATATTGGTCGCCCTGCCCCACGGCAATGTGGTGTAATGCATGCAGGTGTCGGGTCCTGATCCACACTCCATCCTTACCTGAGAGTGAGATATCACACCTCTGGGTGAGGTGCAATACCTCTGTAGCAACCGAGCCCTCAGGGTGCTACAGTTCCATTTATCTTCAGCCTAGGTGACGTATTGTGATACAGGGCCGTGATTTTGGCTATAAAAGGGTCCCCTAGACCCCTACCCCAAGCTTTTTAAGAGAATCATATATGGCGTGCCAGGAGACTCTATGGAATGCTTTCTCAGCATCCAACGAGAGTATCTAATTACAAATTTTTAACTGCATCTAGCCCAGGAAATTCTTTGTGCCTAGTAGCAGTGTCTGCTAGTCAGCGGATTATCCCGGCTGTTAAGCAAGCTACACCACCTGTAGTTTGGACACTTAATTTTTTCAAAGGAAATGCTTCGGGACCACGGGATACTCAGTGAAGAGCATCAGGAGGCACCCCAAGGCATATAGGGGCTGGGACTGGCAGTAGGATGCCTTGCGGTGGACAGCCGAGCTCGATCCTTATAAAAGCTTTTTAACTGCAGCAGCTTTAGTGGACGCTACTGGAGCTGGAATTACGCGGCTGCTGGCATGAGACTTGCCCTCCAATAGATCCTTGTAAATGGATTTAAAGTGTATTCATTCAAATTAGAGAGACAATTTAAATTAAAAAGCTTAGAGCTGCCTCCACCACAGGGGGGCTCGCTCGACCCACCAGCGGACAGGCACCAGTATTGGGAGAGGGGGGCTGGCCATCAGGGTTCACCGCGGCTCTGGCACAAACCCGGCGACACGGAGGTGGCACGGGCAGGAGCGGACTGAACGTGTCGGCTTCTCACTTTTTGGATTTTAGAAGGGCATGACATGCCTATATCTGTGTCTCCCCCTCCTTTTACTCCTCCACCTCTTTTCTTTTCGCATGACTATTTGTACTTGTCACTTTTCCATGTGTTAGTTGTGTCTTCTGAGCAGTTTGTCAGCTTTTGGACACCTTTGAAGGTGTTTTCTATGTGTTTCTATGTGTTTTTGTTTGCCTGCCATTGGTTTTAACGGTGTTCGAAGGTGTTCGACGAACAGTTCGACGAACCGAACCGAACTCGAACACTACGGGGGTGGCTCAACACTACAAACTACACATATTGAGATAAGATGAGATACTTAATAATAAGGGAGTGGTGGGGAAAGTCATTTCACAATGAAAATAAATAATAAACCCTGACTGACCCTGGTAGAGGAGCTCTCCCTACCTAGCAGCGGAGTGTTTTCACCCTAAGAGTAAAATGGTGCCCCCGCTCCACGACGGCTGTCCCTCGCCTGACCCTAAATATCCCTACTCAAACACACACACAAGAATGACCAGTAACTGCCTAATTGCTGAACTAGAAATGTATCAAGCACCCAATAATTATGTCAATAGGGATAGTAAACAGACACATAAAAAATAAAATGAAAAGGATCGCCTAAAAAATTAGGGCAATCCTAAAGAGACAATAGCCAATTGCAACATATACTGGTCAAAAATTATATGATTTCTAAAATATATAGCAATGGACATTAGTCTTATTCAAGTCTTTCTGAGGTTCCAACTGGTATTGAGGCAAATATCCCCTTCAGACCCAAAGAATATGTGGCTGTGTGAACCAGGTCCAAGAAGTACTCCCAGCAAAACACCTTCACTTCAAAAATACATCAGATGCCCTTAATAGCGGTCCCTTAGGCAGATATAAAATCACCAGCAGGTAACATGTCTCTTAGATATAATCCCAAAATCATCAGAGGATCAAAAAAAAAAGTCCCGAATAGTCTCAAAAAATTCAAAAGTTATATAGCAATGGACTTATCTTATTCAGATCCTTCTGAGGTTCCGGCTGGTGTTCAGGCAGATATCCCCTTCAGACCCAACGAATGTGTGGCTGTATGAACCCGGTCCAGGAGGTAGTCCCAGCAGAACATATAAGCAGATTGCTTCAGAAGCACACCAGGCACCCTTAGTAGTGGTCCCTCAGACAAATATGGAGTCTTCAGCAGGTAACATATATCTTACATACAGTCCCAAAATCGTCAACGGATCAAAAAGTCCCTTCAGAATAGTCTCATAGTCCCTACGCGTTTCACCCCCCCTCCTCAATACGGGGCTCATCAGGGGACAGGTTTATATTAGAGGAGAACGGTGCACTAATAATAAGTGCTACCAAGCTAAAGTCCAGTCACACGTAAACTAAGCAGGACCCTGTCTTTATACCTCCCTCCACGTGCAATACGCCGTAGACTTAGACCCACCTGTGATTACTTACACAGTCGCCATGATTTTGGAACGCAAGCTGCGTACCACGATCCCCCCATCATCTCGTGTGATCAGTTCCGGTAGTAGTGTTCGACGTCATTTCCGCTTGCGTAAGTACCGATCTTAACTAGGGAAGTTACGCAAACTGCGTACTGATTACCTTTATAGACACTACGTGGACCTATCACACGGGGGGAGCAACCATCCTAAAGTGTATAATGAAGGTATAGTAAGAATCCCCACAGAGGGCCAAATATAAGTAAATATAGGCTTATAAATAAATACAGAAATATATTATATCCCTATATCATAATAGTGGATTATAGAATACACTAGAAAAAATTTTCATATATGTAAGCAACAATGTTGTGACACAATAATAGAAGGAGCAAAAAGACGAAATAATATAAAATATGCTGAATGCTCTGTCATAGACAGGCAGAAATCCAAGCTACCCATAAAAAACATTAGCAATCAGTCAAGGTTGTCCCAAAATAAACCAGTATATATTTTTACCAATACTGGAACCTAATGATGTATATATAAATCCTTAATCGGAAAAGAGGGGCTGATATTGATTTTTGGATAAAGGCTAATACAAATATTAAATAAATAAATAGAGGAGGCTAGACAAAACTAGAAAAATTCAGCTGTTCGTTTATACCACCAGGGTTCAAGGACTCCAGCCAAAAAATGCATCTGGATTCCCGCTGTAGAATTTTCCTGTCCCAATCACCCTGGCGATAATGGGGGTTAACAACCTCTATTGAGCGAAAAGTAATGGAGTTTAGATCACCTCCATGATGTATATTCACATGTTTCGCCAGAGGTGTATCTCTCTTGTTTCGAATATCCCCCAGATGTTCACCAATTCGGACCTTCAATTGTCTTTTTGTTTTTCCCACGTAGTCTTTGGGACATGTACACGTGCAAATGTAGATGACACCCATAGTCTTACAGTTAGCAAAATGTTTATTTTTGTAGATGCATCCAGTTGCCGAGCTGGTAAAGGTATCCGAAATTGAAACATATCTACAGAAAGTACATTGTCCACACCTAAAGGTGCCTACAGACCTTCTATCCAACCAAGTCCCTTCTCTCTTAGGGGGCACAAAATGACTATGCACCAAATGATCTTTCACAGATTTGCCTCTCCTAAAAGTAACGGATGGATAGTCAGTAATCCACTTGGAGATATCAGGATCAGTTCTTAAAATGCCCCAGTACTTCCTCAAAATTGTCATGATTTTTGGATGCTGATCATCAAATGTTCCAATAAGTCTGGTCAAGGGGGTCTGTTCAGACCTGTCTCGAGGTACAAGTAATTTAGACCTATCCTGTTGCAGGGCAAAGTTAAACGCTTTGTTAACCACCCTAGTTGGATAACCACGATCCTTGAATCGATCCTTTAGGTCCTTAGCCTTCCCAAAAAAGTCAGAAGTAGAGGAGCAATTTCTCCGCAATCTCAAAAACTGACCTTTAGGGATCCCTTGTTTCAAGGGGATAGGATGATGACTCCCCCATTTTAAAAGACTATTAGCCGCCGTAGGTTTTCTAAAAATGGATGACCTCAAAGTACCCGATTCATCAATGGATATCTCAACATCCAAGAAAGCGATTTTTTTGCCTCCTATCTCATAGGTGAACTTAAGGCCCAGGTCGTTAGTATTTAGACGTTGAATAAATCCAATAAAGGATGCCTCATCTCCCGTCCAGAGGACGAGGATATCATCGATATAACGGCCCCAAAACTGAATGTATGGGCCCCCGACGACATCCCCGTCCCCAAAGACTATCGTGTCTGCCCACCAGCCCAGGAGCAGGTTAGCATACGTGGGGGCACAAGGGCTCCCCATTGCTGTGCCCCTGAGCTGGTGGTAAAAATTCCCATGGAACAAAAAGAAATTATGCGTCAAGACATAATGAAGTAATTGGAGAATAAAGTCATTATGTGGAATCAAATGGTTTCCTCTTGATTTTAGGAAAAATTCTACTGCCGATATGCCCGCTGCATGATGTATACTAGAATAAAGGGCTTCAACATCAATTGATGCTAAAATAGTCCCTGGATCAACTGTAACATCATCCAGTTTTGTTAGTAGATCAGTTGTATCCCTCAAATAAGGCGGGAGGGCTGTAACAAAGGGCCTAAGTATCTGATCAAGATATGTACTCAAATTTTGGCTCAGCGCATCTACACCGGAAACAATTGGTCTCCCTTTCAGTGGAGGGTAACCCTTATGGACCTTCGGGAGGGCATAGAAGGTCGCAATTACAGGGAACTTAGGGAGAAGAAAATTAAATTCATTTAGTGATATCAAACCATCTTGTTTGGCTTGTTGCAAGATATTCGATAACGCCCTCATATATATAGTAGTGGGACCCCCTTGCAAGACCTTATAGGTCACGGTATCAGAAAGAATATCCATACACATAGATACATATTGATCACAGTCGAGGAGTACTATGTTTCCACCCTTGTCAGATGGTTTCATGACAAGGGAGGTATCATTACTTAAATTCTGTAATGCTCTCCTTTCCTCAAAGGTGAGATTTGGATTAACTCTATGTAATCTCGGGTTAATTTTCTTAATCTCATCAGTGACCAACGTTAAAAAAATGTCTATGCTACTTATGTCTCCTATAGGTGGCATTTTGACACTCTTGGGTCTCAGATTGGAAAAGGGGCCCTCCCCTAAATCACGATCGCCCTCCTCTGCTAATTCAGACAGAAGATGAATGTCATGAAACTCCTCCATGGAGATGCCCAATTGTTGGCATTTATTTTTATCATTAAGGGCAAAAAACTTTTTCCAGCTCAATTTCCTCAAGAATAAATGGATATCTTTGACCCATAGAAAGGGGTCAAAACGGGTTGTTGGTACAAAAGATAGTCCTGTACCCAAGACCTTTCTTTCAATCTCAGTAAGTATATGTGAAGATAAATTAAGAACATTCCTATCATGATCAGTATTAGGCCCAGATGTTAGTTTATTAATAACTAACGGGTGTAATTTGCTGTTCTTTCCCGTAAGTGGTACCGCATATCCTTGTTCTCTAAAAAAGAGGAGGTAGAGGGAAATCCCATTGAGGGCGATGATGAGAGGGGTGGTCCCTGACCAGAAGGACCTCACGGTCTGGAGGCGCCACGAACGTCTTGCCGGGTGGAAGACGAGTCAAATCCAAGGGGGCCACATTCATCACCTTGGAGGGGTCGATAATGTGCATAGGCTCCTCCTCTTGGTCGGAGGACAGGAAGGATCGGGACAAGGCATCAGCTTTGACATTTTTGTCCGCCGGGCGGAAATGAAGGATGAAATCGAAGCGGGCAAAAAACAAAGACCACCGGGCCTGACGTGGATTAAGTCTCTGGGCATTTTGGAGATATGCCAGGTTCTTGTGATCCGTGTAGATGATCACCGGGTATAGAGCCCCTTCAAGCAGGTAACGCCACTCCTCCATCGCCAATTTAACGGCTAGCAGTTCTCGGTCTCCTATGGAGTAATTGCGCTCAGAGGAGGAGAAGATTTTAGAGAAAAAGCCGCAGGTTACCATTCTCCCGGAGGAAGACTTTTGGGTGAGCACTGCTCCGGCTCCAGAGGAGGAGGCATCAACCTCCAGGTAGAACTGTTTGTTGCAGTCCGGACGGTGCAGCACAGGGGCGGAGGAGAAGGCTTGTTTCAGGGAAAGGAAGGCCTCCTCAGCTTCGGATGACCATACCTTGGGATTTTCTCCCTTACGGGTGAGTGCAGATATGGGCGCAGTTCGTGACGAGAAGTGAGGAATGAAGAGACGATAGTAATTAGCGAAGCCCAGGAATCGCTGTATCGCCTTCAAGCCCTCCAGACGGGGCCACTTTAGGACAGCAGAGAGCTTCTCAGGATCCATTCGCAAGCCTGTCTGGGAGATAACATAGCCCAGAAAAGGAAGAGAGGTCTGCTCAAAAAGGCACTTCTCGTATTTAGCATAGAGGTGGTTCTGCCTGAGCCTAAGCAGGACCTGACGAACATCCCTCCGGTGTGTGGGAAGATCCGGAGAGAAGACCAAGATGTCGTCCAGGTATACCACCGCGCAGGAGTAAAGAAGGTCACGGAAGATGTCGTTGACCAGTTCTTGGAAGACGGCGGGAGCATTGCAGAGACCGAAGGGCATCACACGGTACTCATAGTGTCCGTCCCGGGTATTAAATGCTGTTTTCCACTCGTCTCCCTGACGGATACGGACCAGGTTATATGCTCCACGTAGATCCAGCTTGGAAAAGATCCTGGCGCCTTTAAGGCGGTCAAATAACTCAGAGATGAGTGGAAGGGGGTATTTATTTTTAACCGTGATCTGATTGAGTCCTCTATAGTCAATACAGGGGCGAAGGGAGCCATCTTTTTTTTTGACAAAGAAGAATCCGGCTCCAGCCGGGGAAGTAGACTTCCGGATGAATCCCCTGGCCAGATTCTCCTCTATGTACTCAGACATGGCCCGGGTTTCTGCCACAGACAACGGATAAATACGCCCATGGGGTGGAGTGGCGCCGGGTACCAGGTCGATCGGGCAATCATATGGCCTATGAGGTGGCAATGTCTCTGCTTCTTTCTTACCGAAGACGTCAGCATAGGGCCAGTAAGGAGCCGGAAGACCGGGTAAATTAGCTGGGATAGGTGGAGGACGAACCGGACGAACCGGAACCAGGCAGGTCTTATGGCAGGCCGGCCCCCACCGGAGTACTTCACCGGAATGCCAGTTCAACACGGGTTCATGTGTCTGGAGCCAAGGTAGACCTAGCAATAGGGAGTGGGAGAGTCCGGACAACACATGGAAGGAGATTACCTCAGAGTGCAGCATTCCCACCTGCAGGGTTATGGGTTCCGTGACGAGCAGGATGGTCACCGGAAGGAGTCTTCCATCCACGGATGCGACTGACAAAGGTTCAGCCAGAGACTTGGTGGGAATACGGTATTTCTCAACCAGGGACTGAGAGATGAGGTTTCCAGCGGATCCAGAGTCCAGGTGGGCGAGTTCAAAGTGACGGTTCTCTCCCCAGGAGATAGATACAGAAAAAGTCAGGGTTGGAGAGGACTTATTTTTGTCTAGGGCGACCTCTCCGAGTGGTCCTAGACATTGGAGTTTCCCGGCCTCTCCGGGCAGGAACGAATCAGGTGCTCCTTACTGCCACAATAGAAGCAACTCCCCTCGGCTCGGCGTGACTCTTGGCGAGATTTGACCAACTTGGTCTGGTCGATCTGCATGGACTCGGGTGAGTGCGCCCGGGGAGTGACAGAAGAGGAGACAGGTTTCTGGAAAGTAGGAGCTAGGCGGGGAAACCTTCTCTCACGGGTGGTCTCTTTGGTACGTTCTTGAAACCAGATGTCAATCCGGGTAGCCAGAGACACCAGGTCATCCAGGGTGGTAGGAATGTCCCGACCGGCGAGCTCATCTTTAATTCGACCGGAAAGGCCCTCCCAGAAGACGGACACCAGGGCCTCATTATCCCAGGCAAGCTCAGAAGTGAGGGTGCGGAATCGTATGGCATATTGGCCCACGGTGAGACTCCCTTGGCGGAGACGTAGCAAAGAGGAGGCAGATGAGGTCTTTCGTCCCGGTTCATCGAAGACCCTTTGGAAAGCAGTGAGGAAAGACGACAGGTCGGACACCAGGGGATCCCCTCTCTCCCACAGAGGGTTAAGCCATGCCAGTGCCTCCCCAGTGAGATGGGACATGATGAATGCCACTCTGGCTCGGTCGGAGATAAAATGGTGGTCCAGGAGTTCAACGTGCAGGGTGCACTGGTTTATGAAGCCCCGAGCTTGAGCGGGGTCGCCTCCGAAGCGAGGAGGTGCAGTAAGCCGGGGACCGGGGCAGGATGCCATGGTATTGGTGGGCAGCGGCGCTGCCGGGTTGCGAGTCAAGACACTAGCAGTGGTTGCTGGTGGAGCAGTCAGAGTGTCCAGGCGAGAGTTGACGTTCCGCAGGTGGCTCAGGATGGACTCCTGTTGGGACCTCTGATGGGACAGTTCATGGCATAGGTCCGAGAGCGAGGGAGTTTGGGTGCCACCGGGTTCCATGGCCCGAGCAAACTGTAACGGGTCTGGGAGGTGGAACCTCTGAGCAACTATACAAGGGGGCAGTCCTTGTAAGGAAGCGGGTGGCTCCCAGGGAAGGTGGGCAGGTAGTCACGGCTAGTGACGGGGACTGTCTTTGGGTAGAAGGGCAGGAGGACACGGCAGGTGACGGGGACAGTCTCTGGGTAGAAGGGCAGGAGGTCACGGCAAGTGACGGGGACAGTCTCTGGGTAGAAGGGCGGGAGGTCACGGCAAGTGACGGGGACAGTCTCTTGACAGGCGGGTGGTCACGGCAAGTGACGGCAGAGCCTCCAGGTAGGCTAGCAGGCAGGTAGCAGGTGGACGCTCCCAGGTGAGCGGGCAAGAGTCTCTGGACAGGCCGGTGGTCACAGCAAGTGACGGCTCCAGGTAGGCTAGCAGGCAGGTAGCAGAGGAGCGCTCCCAGGTGAGCGGGCAAGAGTCTCTGGACAGGCAGGTGGTCACGGCATGTGACGGCAGAGCCTCCAGGTAGGCTAACAGGCAGGTAGCAGGTGAGCGCTCCCACGTGAGCTGGCAAGAGTCTCTGGACAGGCAGGTGGTCACAGCAGGTGACGGCGGAGCCTCCAGGTAGGCTAGCAGACAGGTAGTAGGTGAGCGCTCCCAGGTGAGCGGGCAGACTGATCCATAGACAGACTGGCAGGGCTGGTAGGCAGACTGTCGGACCGCAGATAGATAAGTAACAGGCAGGAATCTGGCAGGTGACTGGCAGGTGACTGGCAGGTAACTGGTAACGGGACCTGAGGACTGAAGCAGAGTTGAAAGGCTTTGCAACAACATTGCTCGGGCACCTCCATTTTGGAGGAGGTGCCTTATATATGGTGAGGTCCTCCGGCCATTGGCCGGGGACTCCTTAGGATGGCGCGCGCGGCCCCTTTAAGAGAGGGGGAGCGCGCGCGTGCGCGCCCTAAGCACAGAGGCCGGGAAGCAGCGCGCGCTGCCAGCAGAGCGGGAGGAAGCCGCCGGGCACGGAGCGGAGAGGTGAGGGGAACGGCGTCCCTGCCTAGCAGGAGGCAGGGACGCCGACGCTACAAGGCCTTTATGGCAGAGTAGCCCGACAGGAGCCTCTCCTCAGTGCAAGACATATGAAAGCCCGCATAGAGTTTGCTCAAAAACACATGAAGGACTCACAGACTATGAGAAATAAGATTCTCTGGTCTGATGAGACAAAGATATAACTTTTTGGTGATAATTCTAAGCGGTATGTGTAGAGAAAACCAGGCACTGCTCATCACCTGCCCAATACAATCCCAACAGTGAAACATGGAGGTGGCATGGTGATGGTGGCAGCATCATGCTATATGGGTGTTTTTCAGCTGTAGGGACAGGACAACTGGTTGCAATTGAAGGAAACATGAATGCGACCAAGTACAAAGATATCCTGGATGAAAACCTCTTCCAGAGTGCTCTGGACCTCAGACTTGGCTGAAGGTTCACCTTCCAACAAGATAATTACCCTAAGCACACAGCTAAAATAACAAAGGAGTTGCTGCAGAACAACTGTGTGACCATTCTTGACTGGCCCAGCCAGAGCCCTGACCTAAACCCAATTGAGCATCTCTGGAAAGACCTGAAAATGGCTGTCCACCAATGTTCACCATCCAACTTAACGGAACTGGAGAGGATCTGCAAGGAAGAATGGCAGAGGATCCCCAAATCCAGGTGTGAAAAACTTGTTGCAACATTCCCAAGAAGACTCATGGCTGTACTAGCTCAAAAGGATGCTTCTACTCAATACTGAGCAAAGGGTCTGAATTAGTGTTGATCGAGCACTAAAATGCTTGGGTGCTCGAAGCTCGGGCCGAGCTCACCGTGATACTCGGGTGCTCGACCCGAGCAACGAGCCCAATGTTAGTCTATGGGAGACCCGAGCATTTTTGCGGTGGCACCCCCGGCAGTCTTTTAAAAGCCTAACAAGTGCCCAATACAATAGTGACAGTGCTCAAATGACATGGGGACAGCATGGAGATCGCCCCAGGAAGCATTTCTGACCCCCAGGTCACTGCTGCCAACAACGTGGTCAGAGGTATTAAGTAGTGTTGAGCCACCCCCGTAGTGTTCGAGTTCGGTTCGGTTCGTCGAACACCCGTGTGTTCGCTGAACTGTTCGTCGAACTGTTCGTCGAACACCTTCGAACACCGTTAAAACCAATGGCAGGCAGACAAAAACACATAGAAAAACATAGAAAACACCTTCAAAGGTGTCCAAAAGCTGACAAACTGCTCAGAAGACACAACTAACACATGGAAAAGTGACAAGTACATATAGTCATGCGAAAAGAAAAGAGGTGGAGGAGTAAAAGGAGGGGGAGACACAGATATAGGCATGTCATGCCCTTCTAAAATCCAAAAAGTGAGAAGCCGAGACGGCCAGTCCGCTCCTGCCCGTGCCACCTCCGTGTCGCCGGGTTTGTGCCAGAGCCGCGGTGAACCCTGACGGCCAGCCCCCCTCTCCCAATACTGGTGCCTGTCCGCTGGTGGGTCGAGAGAGCCCCCCTGTGGTGGAGGCAGCTCTAAGCTTTTTAATTTAAATTGTCCCTCTAATTTGAATGAATACACTTTAAATCCATTTACAAGGATCTATTGGAGGGCAAGTCTCATGCCAGCAGCCGCGTAATTCCAGCTCCAGTAGCGTCCACTAAAGCTGCTGCAGTTAAAAAGCTTTTATAAGGATCGAGCTCGGCTGTCCACCGCAAGGCATCCTAGTGCCAGTCCCAGCCCCTATGCCTTGGGGTGCCTCCTGATGCTCTTCACTGAGTATCCCGTGGTCCCGAAGCATTTCCTTTGAAAAAATTAAGTGTCCAAACTACAGGTGGTGTAGCTTGCTTAACAGCCGGGATAATCCGCTGACTAGCAGACACTGCTACTAGGCACAAAGTATTTCCTGGGCTAGATGCAGTTAAAAATTTGTAAGTAGATACTCTCGTTGGATGCTGAGAAAGCATTCCATAGAGTCTCCTGGCACGCCATATATGATTCTCTTAAAAAGCTTGGGGTAGGGGTCTAGGGGACCCTTTTATAGCCAAAATCACGGCCCTGTATCACAATACGTCACCTAGGCTGAAGATAAATGGAACTGTAGCACCGAGGGCTCGGTTGCTACAGACGTATTGCACCTCACCCAGAGGTGTGATATCTCACTCTCAGATAAGGATGAAGTGTGGATCAGGACCCGACACCTGCATGCATTACACCACATTGCCGTGGGGCAGGGCGACCAATATGCCCCTGAGATGGGCACGACAGTCCCTGTCCCTGGCTGGAGTGGGGGGAGGGAACACTGAGGAAGGGGAACCCTGCAGTGCAGGAGCAGGGAGGAAGCAGTTCCTGGGTGCATTGAGAAGGGAGTATAAAAGGTGGGCACCATCTTAGTTCAGTGCAGAGAAGTCTGAGCAGAAGTGGCAGGGAGCAGGGGCTCTGCATGAGCTCTGCTCCGGAGGCGGGCCTAGTAACAGAGGCCCAGGCCTGCAAGAGGGAGAAGGAAGGAAGAGGAGCGGAGAAGGCTCCAGGAACGAGGAATGAAGGGATCCCAGGGGTGCGGACGGGCGAGTCGCCACCGCACGCCCGAATCCACCTGCGTGGAGGGGTCAGGCCAAAGGGGGAGACCGGTCCCCGAACTAGTGGAGGCAGGAAACGACCCTCAGCTAGAAACCGGAGGCTCTGACATTTTATGTGGCGCAGCCCCTTGCTCCACCCGCTAGGAAGGCACCACATAGGGTCAGGGAAACTGGCGCCAAGTTTACCAAGAGGAGGCCCGAGGCAGCCGGACAGAAGTGTTGGTAAGAAAGGCCAGACAAAGGACACACAAAGGGGGTCCTGTGAAGCGCTCCAAAGTTATCTGGGAGTTGTCTGAGCCCCTCACCTGGTGAGCACAGTACGACGTGGGCAGCCGTTACCTGCAGACGTGGTCTGGATAATAAGAACTGTGAGTAAAGGCCCTGAACTGCATCACTGACTCCGTGTCGTTACTGCTGCTGCCCTGCACCATCACCCCCATCCTCCGCATACACTGCCCTGAGGCTATACTCCTCCCGTGGGGAGTTATGCTACGCTCTGCTGCACCCACAACACCAGCCTTAGCGGTCTGCCCTGTAGCGGCGGTTCAGTCTGACCGCAATCCACGGGTGGCGTAGTCGGACATTTAAACATCAAAACCACATAAATAGTTCCGCCACTGGTTTGACCGCCCTGAGCCACGGAACCGGATCGCCGCCACGAAGACTACAACCACCAGCATCCACCAAAAAGGGTCCGGCTCCGGGTGTCCCAAGGCCCAGGGGGTGCGTCAGAACATTTTCATCACCTTTCACAATCACCAATGGGACAAGGCAGGGATGTCCTCTGTCCCCTCTCTTATACATCCTAGTGACGGAGCACCTGCTCTCATCAATTCGCCATAACCCCAATATTAGGTGGATTGAGGTGGGAGGCACCGAGTACAAGTGCTCTCTATTTGCTGATGATGTCCTAGTATATATCACTCAATCACATATATCCATCCCTGCTGTTATGGCTGAAATAGATCACTTTGTTACATGGTAAAATTTTAAAATCAATGCAGCGAAGTCTGAGGCCCTCGATGTCTCCCTCCCTAAATCCATATAGGATTCCATCCAGTCCAACTTTCCCTTTGCCTGGCCCTCACAGGGTATCAAATACTTAGGAATTCCTATTCATAGAGACCTCTCCCATCTATGTTATCTTAATTTTGGGCCCTTTATTGAACAATTCCATACAGACCACGGTTGGCAAGTTAGAACTGTAAGATTCACTACGTGAACCACTGGTGTTTTGTGGAAAAGCACATGTACACCGCGTTCCAAATTATTATGCAAAAAGTGTTTAGGAGTGATAAGGGAAGAATTTGTTTGTTTGTCAGTTAAACTCATTGATGGTGATGTGTGTCAGGGCTCTTTATATCACTGTAAGCAATTGCAGACACCTGTGCTAATTAGTTTGGCAGGTGTGTCCAATGAAAGGCAAGACTACTTAAGAAGGCTCTCTCACATTATTAAGCAGCCTACATTTTCTGCCAAAATGGGAAAGAAAAAGGATGTGTCGGCTGCTGAGAAGCAACAAATTGTGGAGTGTTTAGGTCAAGGCATGACTACAATCAACATTGTGCGATGATCAGGATGAAGTGTCTTGGCAATCAAGAAGTATGTAGCTGATTCACAGTACACACGTGTGCGTGCTGATAAGGGCAAATTGAGGACTCTTTCCTACAGGCAATTACGTCAGGTTGAAAGAGCAGCGGCAAAAAAGCCTTGTCATAGCAGCAGACAAGTTTTTGAAGCTGCTTGTGCCTCCAACGTCCCCCGAACAACAAGATGCAGGGTCCTTCAGAGGTTTGCAGCTGTGCATACGCCATCCTGTCGACCTCCTCTATCCACTTCACACAAGCAGAAACGGCTCCAGTGGGCCAAACATTACATGAAGACTGATTTCAAAACTGTTTTGTTCACGGATGAGTGCCGTGCAGCGCTCGATGGTCCAGATGAATGGAGTGGAGGATGGCTGGTTGATGGACACCCCACGCAAACACGGCTACAGTGCCAACAAGGAGGAGGTGGAGTAATGTTTTGGGCTGGAATCATGGGGAGAGAGATTGTCGGCCCCTTTAGGATCCCTGAAGGCGCTAAAGATGAACTCCATAATGTATGTGGATTTTCTCAAACAGCACTTCCTGCCATGGTTCAAGAAGAAGAACCGTGTATTTCACAGCAAGATCATTTTTCTGCATGATAATGCACCATCTCATGCTGCACATAAAACATCTGCATCTCTGGCTGATATGGGCATAAAAGGGGACAAACTTATGGTGTGACCCCCATGCTCCCCTGACCTCTACCCCATTCAGAACCTTTGGAGCATCATTAAAAGGAGTGTCTATGATGGCGGGAGGCAGTTCACATCTAAGCAACAGCTCTGGGAGGGTATTCTGTCCTCATGCAAAACAATTGAAGCAGAAACCATCCAAAACCTGACAAATTCAATGGACGAGAGAGTTCAGAAGCTCCTTTCGAACAAGGGGTCCTATGTGAAAATGTAACATCACCTAGAATAAAGTTTTGAGTTGAAAACTGTTTGATTTCAGTTTCTAACAACCTGCTAATGCTTATAATTTCAAAAATGACCATTTTTTTGGTCTTTATTAAAATGAAAAGGTTGATCGAAAATTTTGGGGGATCTAAGAGTGTGGCAACCCAGTAGTCATGATTACTTCGAATTCTGACAATATGAGGGTCATGCTGCAGTTAGAGCAGCAAGAAGGCACTTATGTGTCTTGCGCATCTCGGAGCCCCAAAATTATTTTCCGGGCTAGATGCAGCTAAAAATTATTTTTAATTTTAAATCTGGTGAAGCTTATTATAGATGGCCTAATAGGATCAGTGCTGCACACTGCTACAAAGCCCAAATTATTTTCCAGTCAAGATACAGATAAACATGATTAGTAATTTGAAAGCTTAAAACGGTTGGTAGGGTGATTTTAACCAATCATCAAGCTTTTACTCTCCCCAGGATGACACAGGGGTAGAAAAGTCGTTTTGGATCCATGATTTGTTCATCTTTATGAACGTGAGTCTGTCTACATTATCAGTGGAGAGCCGCGTGCGCTTATCTGTCAGCACACCACCAGCAGCGCTGAACACACGTTCAGACAGAACGCTGGCTGCGGGGCATGACAAGATCTCCAAGGCGTAAGTGGCTAGCTCCGGCCATTTATCCAGATTGGAAGCCCAAAAAGAGCAAGGGTCCAGTGACACAGTCGTGGCTTCAATGTTTACTTGGAGATACTCCTGTACCATCGTCTCTAGGCGTTGACTATGTGTCAGACTTCTTGTCTCCTGTGGCCTTGCAAAGGATGGGCTAAAAAAGTGGTGAAATGATTCCGCAAAATTGATGTTACCAGCAGATACTGTGGTTCTGTTACGGTTTGAGTGCTGAACACTTGACGGTCCCACGGTTGGCAAGTTGGAACTGTGAGATTCACTACGTGCACCACTGGTATTTTGTGGAAAAGCACATGTAAGATTCTGCAACAGTCTCTGCTGATACTCCTGCATGCGTGCATCCCTTTCTATGGCAGGAATAATTTCTGCAAATTTACTTTTGTACCGGGGATCTAACAGTGTGGCAACCCAGTAGTCAGGATTATTTCTAATTCTCACAATTCGAGGGTCATGTTGCAGGTAGTGCAGCAAGAAGGCACTCATGTGTGTTGCGCATCCAGGAGCACCAAGTCCCTGTTGTGTTGGTGGCGAGGTAACAATCATGCTTCCTTCCTCTGTCCTCTCCCCCCAACCTCGCACAACAGAAATGTGATCAAGGTCTCCCTCATCTGATGAGTCTTCCATCAGTTCGTCCTCCACTTCTTCCTGGGCTCCTGCACCTTCCTCACTAGTTTGGCTGCTACCATGCGCCCTGGTAAAATCATCTCCCCCACCCTCACATGCCTGCCGCCTTGGTGCTGCCGACCGTCTGGACCTTGCAGATGTTAGCCCTTCCGCATACAACTCCTCCTCCTCTACTTCCTCCACCTCCTCTTGTGCCACCACCTGACTCCGAATTCTGTTTAACATGTGCTCCAGCATGTAAATCACCGGAATAGTCATGCTGATAATGGCATCGTCAGCACTAAACATCTTCGTCGCCATTTCAAAACTGTGCAGAAGGGTGCATAGGTCCCTGATCTGAGACCACTCCTCCAGCGTGATTTGCCCCACCTCTGAATCTCGTTGGCCCAGGCTATACGTCAGAACGTATTGCACCAGGGCTTGTCGGTGCTGCCACAGTCGCTGCAACATGTGCAGAGTTGAATTCCACCGGGTAGGCACATCGCATTTTAGCCGGTGAAGTGGCAGGCCCAACGACTTCTGTAGAGATGTAAGTCGCTGAGCTGCGGGATGCGAACGGCGGAAGTGAGCACACAGCGACCGTGCCCTCTGCAGAAGGCCATCTAGTCTGGGATAGTGGGCTAAAAATTGCTGGACAACCAGGTTCAACACGTGAGCCATACAAGGCACGTGTGTGACATTGCCCCGGCGAAGGGCCGCACCCAGGTTTGCAGCATTGTCGCACACGGCCTTCCCTGGTTTCAGGTCCAGTGGAGACAACCATTCATGAAATTGGTTCTCCAGAGCTGACCACAACTCCTCAGCTGTGTGACTCACATTTCCCAGACATTTCAATGTAAAAACCGCCTGATGACGTTGAGCCCTACTGCCAGCATAGTAAGGAGGTGTGCAGGATCCCTTCTGCGCAGTTAGAAAGCTTGTGGCATGACCAGACAGGCTATGGGTGCAGGTGGAAGACCGAGAGGAGGTTGAGGAGGCAGAAGCAGTGGAGGAACTTTGACATAAAGAGGATTGACGCACAACTCGTGGGGACGGCAAGACTTGGACAGCAGCCCCTTGTCCTGCTGTCACCATAGTTACCCAGTGCCCAGTCAGCGACATGTAACGCCCCTGTCCATGCCTACTCGTCCAAGTGTCTGTGGTGAAATGCACCCTGTCACACACAGAGTTTCTCAAAGAAGCGGTGATGTTGTGTGTGACATGCTGGTGGAGCGCAGGCACACCTTTCTTTGAGAAGTAGTGCCGACTGGGCATCTGGTACTGGGGCACTGCGACGGACATAAGGTCTCGAAAATCCTCTGTGTCCACCAGGCGGAAAGGCAGCATTTCTGTAGCCAAGAGCTTGCAGATGGTGAAATTCAACCTCTTAGCTTTCTCATGGCTAGGAGGAAATGGTCTTTTACTTGTCCACATCTGAGGGACCGAGGGCTGGCTATTGTGCTTAGACGGGGTTGATAAGGGTGTCCCCGGCAAACTGCCGGTCTGTGAGGAAGATGCAGGCGGACATGTTAGGTTGCCTTGATCCAAAGGTGGTGCTATCGATGTCGGACAGCGCTCAAGACCAGCTGGTGTTACCACCTCCAAAGAAAATGATGACCTGCCAATCACGCTGGCTGTTGTGGGTAAAGAGGTGGCAGGTCTGCACCCCAAAACAGGTGTGACTGCTGTCCCCCCAGTCACAGAGGATGAAGAGGCCGCGGATGCACAAGATATGGCAGACGGTGGTTGGCCCGGCCGGCTAGGCCGCATTGTAGCACACTGAGCTTCCCACTGCAACTTATGCTTCATGTCCATGTGCCGGTTCATGCATGAAGTACTCAAACTATGTATTTTTTGGCCTCTACTTAGCTTTTGCTGACAAATGTTACAGATAACACGAGTTGGGTCATCTTTATCGATCTGAAAAAATGCCCAGGCTATGCAAGGCTTAGCACCCATGCGACCTGAAGAGCCACCACGACTTGTGGGGAGAGGCAGAGTTGTGGTTGAGGATGCAGTTGTTGACGTGCTTCCAGTACTACGTCTCTGTCCAGGAAGGCGCAACCTGACCTCGTCGTCACTAGCATCTTCCTCCACCTCCTCTGCTGACCTCATCTCTTGGCTGACTGTGGGTTGACAGTAAGTGGGATCTCCGACCTCATCATCATCACCCTGTGCGTTATCACACCCGTCGTCCTCAGAGCCAACCTGTTCCTGCCCTGACAAAAAACTAAAGTTGTCGCTCCAATCAGGTATTTGAGTCTTATCATCGTCTTCATCATTGTCTCCACCAACAGGAGTTACAGTTTGGGAATGAGGGTCTACATTATGGTCAGAACCTTCTGCGTCTGGTCCTGGATCCGACTCATAAAGATTCTGGGCATCAGTGCAGATCATTTCCTCGTCTGGATTCACAGAAGCGCTGGAGTCGACCTCTGATTCCCAGGCTATAGTATGAGTAAACAGCCCTGCAGACTCAACCATCTGTTCTACCTCATACTCAGACGGGCAGCTGGAGAATTGGGAGCTGTGAGGAAGCAAGTGCGATTTGGGTGACACCTTTGAGGACTGGAGTATTTGTGATGTTGAAGTTGATGTGGAGGAGAGCCCACTTAAAGGAGCACTTGATATCCGTTGAAGCACCTGCTGTTTTTGTGCCTCATCTGGAATTTGTAGCGATTGGCGTGGCCGTAAGAAAGGGATCTTATCACATTGTCCGCTAAAAGAAGTAGACATTTTAGTTTGGCTGGAAGATGGTCTTTCTTCTGCACCTACCCCACGGACACAACCTTTTTTCCCCTTCCCAACACGCCTATTCCCCTTTCCACCAGCAGCAGGCCTTTTTCCACTCATTTTGGTGGTTAACTAATTCACAACTCTGGAGTTGTTTGCACAAAAAAACAATGGATGGTAACCGAGCAGAGCTGAGTGGCCAAACTGTGGTATTAGGCCAAAACTATTGGCTGGGTTAGATGCAGAAAAAAATTATTTTTAATTTGCAACCTGATGGAGGTCAGTATAGATGGACTAATAGACCAAGTCCCACACACCGCTAGAAGCCCAAATATTTTTTCAGAGCTAGATGCAGAAAATTTTTTTATTCAATTTGCAACCTGATGGAGGTCAGTATAGATGGACTAATAGACCAAGTCCCACACACTGCTAGAAGCCCAAATATTTTTTCAGAGCTAGATGCAGAAAAAAATTATTTTTAATTTGCAACCTGACGGAGGTCAGTATAGATGAACTAATAGACCAAGTCCCACACACCGCTAGAAGCCCAAATATTTTTTCAGAGCTAGATGCAGAAAAAAATTATTTTTAATTTGCAACCTGATGGAGGTCAGTATAGATGGACTAATAGACCAAGTCCCACACACCGCTAGAAGCCCAAATATTTTTTCAGAGCTAGATGCAGAAAATTTTTTTATTCAATTTGCAACCTGATGGAGGTCAGTATAGATGGACTAATAGACCAAGTCCCACACACTGCTAGAAGCCCAAATATTTTTTCAGAGCTAGATGCAGAAAAAAATTATTTTTAATTTGCAACCTGATGGAGGTCAGTATAGATGGACTAATAGACCAAGTCCCACACACCGCTAGAAGCCCAAATATTTTTTCAGAGCTAGATGCAGAAAAAAATTATTTTTAATTTGCAACCTGATGGAGGTCAGTATAGATGGACTAATAGACCAAGTCCCACACACCGCTAGAAGCCCAAATATTTTTTCAGAGCTAGATGCAGAAAAAAATTATATTCAATTTGCAACCTGCTGGAGGTCAGTATAGATGGACTAATAGACCAACTCCCACACACTGCTAGAAGCCCAAATATTTTTTCAGAGCTAGATGCAGAAAAAAATTATTTTTAATTTGCAACCTGATGGAGGTCAGTATAGATGGACTAATAGACCAAGTCCCACACACCGCTAGAAGCCCAAATATTTTTTCAGAGCTAGATGCAGAAAAAAATTATATTCAATTTGCAACCTGCTGGAGGTCAGTATAGAAGGACTAATAGAACAAGTCCCACACACTGCTAGAAGCCCAAATATTTTTTCAGAGCTAAATGAAGAAAAAAATTATTTTTAATTTGCAACCTGATGGAGGTCAGTATAGATAGACTAATAGACCAAGTCCCACACACTGCTAGAAGCCCAAATATTTTTTCAGAGCTAGATGCAGAAAAAAATTATTTTTAATTTGCAACCTGATGGAGGTCAGTATAGATGGACTAATAGACCAAGTCCCACACACTGCTAGAAGCCCAAATATTTTTTCAGAGCTAGATGCAGAAAAAAATTATTTTTAATTTGCAACCTGATGGAGGTCAGTATAGATGGACTAATAGACCAAGTCCCACACACCGCTAGAAGCCCAAATATTTTTTCAGAGCTAGATGCAGAAAAAAATTATATTCAATTTGCAACCTGCTGGACGTCAGTATAGAAGGACTAATAGAACAAGTCCCACACACTGCTAGAAGCCCAAATATTTTTTCAGAGCTAAATGAAGAAAAAAATTATTTTTAATTTGCAACCTGATGGAGGTCAGTATAGATGGACTAATAGACCAAGTCCCACACACTGCTAGAAGCCCAAATATTTTTTCAGAGCTAGATGCAGAAAAAAATTATTTTTAATTTGCAACCTGATGGAGGTCAGTATAGATGGAATAATAGACCAAGTCCCACACACTGCTAGAAGCCCAAATATTTTTTCAGAGCTAGATGCAGAAAAAAATTATTTTTAATTTGCAACCTGATGGAGGTCAGTATAGATGGACTAATAGACCAAGTCCCACACACCGCTAGAAGCCCAAATATTTTTTCAGAGCTAGATGCAGAAAAAAATTATATTCAATTTGCAACCTGCTGGACGTCAGTATAGAAGGACTAATAGAACAAGTCCCACACACTGCTAGAAGCCCAAATATTTTTTCAGAGCTAAATGAAGAAAAAAATTATTTTTAATTTGCAACCTGATGGAGGTCAGTATAGATGGACTAATAGACCAAGTCCCACACACTGCTAGAAGCCCAAATATTTTTTCAGAGCTAGATGCAGAAAAAAATTATTTTTAATTTGCAACCTGATGGAGGTCAGTATAGATGGACTAATAGACCAAGTCCCACACACCGCTAGAAGCCCAAATATTTTTTCAGAGCTAGATGCAGAAAAATTTTTTATTCAATTTGCAACCTGATGGAGGTCAGTATAGATGGACTAATAGACCAAGTCCCACACACTGCTAGAAGCCCAAATATTTTTTCAGAGCTAGATGCAGAAAAAAATTATTTTTAATTTGCAACCTGACGGAGGTCAGTATAGATGAACTAATAGACCAAGTCCCACACACCGCTAGAAGCCCAAATATTTTTTCAGAGCTAGATGCAGAAAAAAATTATTTTTAATTTGCAACCTGATGGAGGTCAGTATAGATGGACTAATAGACCAAGTCCCACACACCGCTAGAAGCCCAAATATTTTTTCAGAGCTAGATGCAGAAAATTTTTTTATTCAATTTGCAACCTGATGGAGGTCAGTATAGATGGACTAATAGACCAAGTCCCACACACTGCTAGAAGCCCAAATATTTTTTCAGAGCTAGATGCAGAAAAAAATTATTTTTAATTTGCAACCTGATGGAGGTCAGTATAGATGGACTAATAGACCAAGTCCCACACACCGCTAGAAGCCCAAATATTTTTTCAGAGCTAGATGCAGAAAAAAATTATTTTTAATTTGCAACCTGATGGAGGTCAGTATAGATGGACTAATAGACCAAGTCCCACACACCGCTAGAAGCCCAAATATTTTTTCAGAGCTAGATGCAGAAAAAAATTATATTCAATTTGCAACCTGCTGGAGGTCAGTATAGATGGACTAATAGACCAAGTCCCACACACTGCTAGAAGCCCAAATATTTTTTCAGAGCTAGATGCAGAAAAAAATTATTTTTAATTTGCAACCTGATGGAGGTCAGTATAGATGGACTAATAGACCAAGTCCCACACACCGCTAGAAGCCCAAATATTTTTTCAGAGCTAGATGCAGAAAAAAATTATATTCAATTTGCAACCTGCTGGAGGTCAGTATAGAAGGACTAATAGAACAAGTCCCACACACTGCTAGAAGCCCAAATATTTTTTCAGAGCTAAATGAAGAAAAAAATTATTTTTAATTTGCAACCTGATGGAGGTCAGTATAGATAGACTAATAGACCAAGTCCCACACACTGCTAGAAGCCCAAATATTTTTTCAGAGCTAGATGCAGAAAAAAATTATTTTTAATTTGCAACCTGATGGAGGTCAGTATAGATGGACTAATAGACCAAGTCCCACACACTGCTAGAAGCCCAAATATTTTTTCAGAGCTAGATGCAGAAAAAAATTATTTTTAATTTGCAACCTGATGGAGGTCAGTATAGATGGACTAATAGACCAAGTCCCACACACCGCTAGAAGCCCAAATATTTTTTCAGAGCTAGATGCAGAAAAAAATTATATTCAATTTGCAACCTGCTGGACGTCAGTATAGAAGGACTAATAGAACAAGTCCCACACACTGCTAGAAGCCCAAATATTTTTTCAGAGCTAAATGAAGAAAAAAATTATTTTTAATTTGCAACCTGATGGAGGTCAGTATAGATGGACTAATAGACCAAGTCCCACACACTGCTAGAAGCCCAAATATTTTTTCAGAGCTAGATGCAGAAAAAAATTATTTTTAATTTGCAACCTGATGGAGGTCAGTATAGATGGAATAATAGACCAAGTCCCACACACTGCTAGAAGCCCAAATATTTTTTCAGAGCTAGATGCAGAAAAAAATTATTTTTAATTTGCAACCTGATGGAGGTCAGTATAGATGGACTAATAGACCAAGTCCCACACACCGCTAGAAGCCCAAATATTTTTTCAGAGCTAGATGCAGAAAAAAATTATATTCAATTTGCAACCTGCTGGACGTCAGTATAGAAGGACTAATAGAACAAGTCCCACACACTGCTAGAAGCCCAAATATTTTTTCAGAGCTAAATGAAGAAAAAAATTATTTTTAATTTGCAACCTGATGGAGGTCAGTATAGATGGACTAATAGACCAAGTCCCACACACTGCTAGAAGCCCAAATATTTTTTCAGAGCTAGATGCAGAAAAAAATTATTTTTAATTTGCAACCTGATGGAGGTCAGTATAGATGGACTAATAGACCAAGTACCACACACCGCTAGAAGCCCAAATATTTTTTCAGAGCTAGATGCAGAAAAATTTTTTATTCAATTTGCAACCTGATGGAGGTCAGTATAGATGGACTAATAGACCAAGTCCCACACACTGCTAGAAGCCCAAATATTTTTTCAGAGCTAGATGCAGAAAAAAAATATTTTTAATTTGCAACCTGATGGAGGTCAGTATTAGTGTTGAGCCACCCCCGTAGTGTTCGAGTTCGGTTCGGTTCGTCGAACACCCGTTCGTCGAACACCCGTGTGTTCGCCGAACGCTACTAGGCACAAAGTATTTCCTGGGCTAGATGCAGTTAAAAATTTGTAAGTAGATACTCTCGTTGGATGCTGAGAAAGCATTCCATAGAGTCTCCTGGCACGCCATATATGATTCTCTTAAAAAGCTTGGGGTAGGGGTCTAGGGGACCCTTTTATAGCCAAAATCACGGCCCTGTATCACAATACGTCACCTAGGCTGAAGATAAATGGAACTGTAGCACCGAGGGCTCGGTTGCTACAGACGTATTGCACCTCACCCAGAGGTGTGATATCTCACTCTCAGATAAGGATGGAGTGTGGATCAGGACCCGACACCTGCATGCATTACACCACATTGCCGTGGGGCAGGGCGACCAATATGCCCCTGAGATGGGCACGACAGTCCCTGTCCCTGGCTGGAGTGGGGGGAGGGAACACTGAGGAAGGGGAACCCTGCAGTGCAGGAGCAGGGAGGAAGCAGTTCCTGGGTGCATTGAGAAGGGAGTATAAAAGGTGGGCACCATCTTAGTTCAGTGCAGAGAAGTCTGAGCAGAAGTGGCAGGGAGCAGGGGCTCTGCATGAGCTCTGCTCCGGAGGCGGGCCTAGTAACAGAGGCCCAGGCCTGCAAGAGGGAGAAGGAAGGAAGAGGAGCGGAGAAGGCTCCAGGAACGAGGAATGAAGGGATCCCAGGGGTGCGGACGGGCGAGTCGCCACCGCACGCCCGAATCCACCTGCGTGGAGGGGTCAGGCCAAAGGGGGAGACCGGTCCCCGAACTAGTGGAGGCAGGAAACGACCCTCAGCTAGAAACCGGAGGCTCTGACATTTTATGTGGCGCAGCCCCTTGCTCCACCCGCTAGGAAGGCACCACATAGGGTCAGGGAAACTGGCGCCAAGTTTACCAAGAGGAGGCCCGAGGCAGCCGGACAGAAGTGTTGGTAAGAAAGGCCAGACAAAGGACACACAAAGGGGGTCCTGTGAAGCGCTCCAAAGTTATCTGGGAGTTGTCTGAGCCCCTCACCTGGTGAGCACAGTACGACGTGGGCAGCCGTTACCTGCAGACGTGGTCTGGATAATAAGAACTGTGAGTAAAGGCCCTGAACTGCATCACTGACTCCGTGTCGTTACTGCTGCTGCCCTGCACCATCACCCCCATCCTCCGCATACTCTGCCCTGAGGCTATACTCCTCCCGTGGGGAGTTATGCTACGCTCTGCTGCACCCACAACACAAGCCTTAGCGGTCTGCCCTGTAGCGGCGGTTCACTCTGACCGCAATCCACGGGTGGCGTAGTCGGACATTTAAACATCAAAACCACATAAATAGTTCCGCCACTGGTTTGACCGCCCTGAGCCACGGAACCGGATCGCCGCCACGAAGACTACAACCACCAGCATCCACCAAAAAGGGTCCGGCTCCGGGTGTCCCAAGGCCCAGGGGGTGCGTCAGAACATTTTCATCACCTTTCACAATCACCAATGGGACAAGGCAGGGATGTCCTCTGTCCCCTCTCTTATACATCCTAGTGACGGAGCACCTGCTCTCATCAATTCGCCATAACCCCAATATTAGGTGGATTGAGGTGGGAGGCACCGAGTACAAGTGCTCTCTATTTGCTGATGATGTCCTAGTATATATCACTCAATCACATATATCCATCCCTGCTGTTATGGCTGAAATAGATCACTTTGTTACATGGTAAAATTTTAAAATCAATGCAGCGAAGTCTGAGGCCCTCGATGTCTCCCTCCCTAAATCCATATAGGATTCCATCCAGTCCAACTTTCCCTTTGCCTGGCCCTCACAGGGTATCAAATACTTAGGAATTCCTATTCATAGAGACCTCTCCCATCTATGTTATCTTAATTTTGGGCCCTCTATTGAACAATTCCATACAGACCACGGTTGGCAAGTTAGAACTGTAAGATTCACTACGTGAACCACTGGTGTTTTGTGGAAAAGCACATGTACACCGCGTTCCAAATTATTATGCAAAAAGTGTTTAGGAGTGATAAGGGAAGAATTTGTTTGTTTGTCAGTTAAACTCATTGATGGTGATGTGTGTCAGGGCTCTTTATATCACTGTAAGCAATTGCAGACACCTGTGCTAATTAGTTTGGCAGGTGTGTCCAATGAAAGGCAAGACTACTTAAGAAGGCTCTCTCACATTATTAAGCAGCCTACATTTTCTGCCAAAATGGGAAAGAAAAAGGATGTGTCGGCTGCTGAGAAGCAACAAATTGTGGAGTGTTTAGGTCAAGGCATGACTACAATCAACATTGTGCGATGATCAGGATGAAGTGTCTTGGCAATCAAGAAGTATGTAGCTGATTCACAGTACACACGTGTGCGTGCTGATAAGGGCAAATTGAGGACTCTTTCCTACAGGCAATTACGTCAGGTTGAAACAGCAGCGGCAAAAAAGCCTTGTCATAGCAGCAGACAAGTTTTTGAAGCTGCTTGTGCCTCCAACGTCCCCCGAACAACAAGATGCAGGGTCCTTCAGAGGTTTGCAGCTGTGCATATGCCATCCTGTCGACCTCCTCTATCCACTTCACACAAGCAGAAACGGCTCCAGTGGGCCAAACATTACATGAAGACTGATTTCAAAACTGTTTTGTTCACGGATGAGTGCCGTGCAGCGCTCGATGGTCCAGATGAATGGAGTGGAGGATGGCTGGTTGATGGACACCCCACGCAAACACGGCTACAGCGCCAACAAGGAGGAGGTGGAGTAATGTTTTGGGCTGGAATCATGGGGAGAGAGATTGTCGGCCCCTTTAGGATCCCTGAAGGCGCTAAAGATGAACTCCATAATGTATGTGGATTTTCTCAAACAGCACTTCCTGCCATGGTTCAAGAAGAAGAACCGTGTATTTCACAGCAAGATCATTTTTCTGCATGATAATGCACCATCTCATGCTGCACATAAAACATCTGCATCTCTGGCTGATATGGGCATAAAAGGGGACAAACTTATGGTGTGACCCCCATGCTCCCCTGACCTCTACCCCATTCAGAACCTTTGGAGCATCATTAAAAGGAGTGTCTATGATGGCGGGAGGCAGTTCACATCTAAGCAACAGCTCTGGGAGGGTATTCTGTCCTCATGCAAAACAATTGAAGCAGAAACCATCCAAAACCTGACAAATTCAATGGACGAGAGAGTTCAGAAGCTCCTTTCGAACAAGGGGTCCTATGTGAAAATGTAACATCACCTAGAATAAAGTTTTGAGTTGAAAACTGTTTGATTTCAGTTTCTAACAACCTGCTAATGCTTATAATTTCAAAAATGACCATTTTTTTGGTCTTTATTAAAATGAAAAGGTTGATCGAAAAGTTTGGGGGATCTAAGAGTGTGGCAACCCAGTAGTCATGATTACTTCGAATTCTGACAATATGAGGGTCATGCTGCAGGTAGTGCAGCAAGAAGGCACTTATGTGTCTTGCGCATCTCGGAGCCCCAAAATTATTTTCCGGGCTAGATGCAGCTAAAAATTATTTTTAATTTTAAATCTGGTGAAGCTTATTATAGATGGCCTAATAGGATCAGTGCTGCACACTGCTACAAAGCCCAAATTATTTTCCAGTCAAGATACAGATAAACATGATTAGTAATTTGAAAGCTTAAAACGGTTGGTAGGGTGATTTTAACCAATCATCAAGCTTTTACTCTCCCCAGGATGACACAGGGGTAGAAAAGTCGTTTCGGATCCATGATTTGTTCATCTTTATGAACGTGAGTCTGTCTACATTATCAGTGGAGAGCCGCGTGCGCTTATCTGTCAGCACACCACCAGCAGCGCTGAACACACGTTCAGACAGAACGCTGGCTGCGGGGCATGACAAGATCTCCAAGGCGTAAGTGGCTAGCTCCGGCCATTTATCCAGATTGGAAGCCCAAAAAGAGCAAGGGTCCAGTGACACAGTCGTGGCTTCAATGTTTACTTGGAGATACTCCTGTACCATCGTCTCTAGGCGTTGACTATGTGTCAGACTTCTTGTCTCCTGTGGCCTTGCAAAGGATGGGCTAAAAAAGTGGTGAAATGATTCCGCAAAATTGATGTTACCAGCAGATACTGTGGTTCTGTTACGGTTTGAGTGCTGAACACTTGACGGTCCCACGGTTGGCAAGTTGGAACTGTGAGATTCACTACGTGCACCACTGGTATTTTGTGGAAAAGCACATGTAAGATTCTGCAACAGTCTCTGCTGATACTCCTGCATGCGTGCATCCCTTTCTATGGCAGGAATAATTTCTGCAAATTTACTTTTGTACCGGGGATCTAACAGTGTGGCAACCCAGTAGTCAGGATTATTTCTAATTCTCACAATTCGAGGGTCATGTTGCAGGTAGTGCAGCAAGAAGGCACTCATGTGTGTTGCGCATCCAGGAGCACCAAGTCCCTGTTGTGTTGGTGGCGAGGTAACAATCATGCTTCCTTCCTCTGTCCTCTCCCCCCAACCTCGCACAACAGAAATGTGATCAAGGTCTCCCTCATCTGATGAGTCTTCCATCAGTTCGTCCTCCACTTCTTCCTGGGCTCCTGCACCTTCCTCACTAGTTTGGCTGCTACCATGCGCCCTGGTAAAACCATCTCCCCCACCCTCACATGCCTGCCGCCTTGGTGCTGCCGACCGTCTGGACCTTGCAGATGTTAGCCCTTCCGCATACAACTCCTCCTCCTCTACTTCCTCCACCTCCTCTTGTGCCACCACCTGACTCCGAATTCTGTTTAACATGTGCTCCAGCATGTAAATCACCGGAATAGTCATGCTGATAATGGCATCGTCAGCACTAAACATCTTCGTCGCCATTTCAAAACTGTGCAGAAGGGTGCATAGGTTCCTGATCTGAGACCACTCCTCCAGCGTGATTTGCCCCACCTCTGAATCTCGTTGGCCCAGGCTATACGTCAGAACGTATTGCACCAGGGCTTGTCGGTGCTGCCACAGTCGCTGCAACATGTGCAGAGTTGAATTCCACCGGGTAGGCACATTGCATTTTAGCCGGTGAAGTGGCAGGCCCAACGACTTCTGTAGAGATGTAAGTCGCTGAGCTGCGGGATGCGAACAGCGGAAGTGAGCACACAGCGACCGTGCCCTCTGCAGAAGGCCATCTAGTCTGGGATAGTGGGCTAAAAATTGCTGGACAACCAGGTTCAACACGTGAGCCATACAAGGCACGTGTGTGACATTGCCCCGGCGAAGGGCCGCACCCAGGTTTGCAGCATTGTCGCACACGGCCTTCCCTGGTTTCAGGTCCAGTGGAGACAACCATTCATGAAATTGGTTCTCCAGAGCTGACCACAACTCCTCAGCTGTGTGACTCACATTTCCCAGACATTTCAATGTAAAAACCGCCTGATGACGTTGAGCCCTACTGCCAGCATAGTAAGGAGGTGTGCAGGATCCCTTCTGCGCAGTTAGAAAGCTTGTGGCATGACCAGACAGGCTATGGGTGCAGGTGGAAGACCGAGAGGAGGTTGAGGAGGCAGAAGCAGTGGAGGAACTTTGACATAAAGAGGATTGACGCACAACTCGTGGGGACGGCAAGACTTGGACAGCAGCCCCTTGTCCTGCTGTCACCATAGTTACCCAGTGCCCAGTCAGCGACATGTAACGCCCCTGTCCATGCCTACTCGTCCAAGTGTCTGTGGTGAAATGCACCCTGTCACACACAGAGTTTCTCAAAGAAGCGGTGATGTTGTGTGTGACATGCTGGTGGAGCGCAGGCACACCTTTCTTTGAGAAGTAGTGCCGACTGGGCATCTGGTACTGGGGCACTGCGACGGACATAAGGTCTCGAAAATCCTCTGTGTCCACCAGGCGGAAAGGCAGCATTTCTGTAGCCAAGAGCTTGCAGATGGTGAAATTCAACCTCTTAGCTTTCTCATGGCTAGGAGGAAATGGTCTTTTACTTGTCCACATCTGAGGGACCGAGGGCTGGCTATTGTGCTTAGACGGGGTTGATAAGGGTGTCCCCGGCAAACTGCCGGTCTGTGAGGAAGATGCAGGCGGACATGTTAGGTTGCCTTGATCCAAAGGTGGTGCTATCGATGTCGGACAGCGCTCAACACCAGCTGGTGTTACCACCTCCAAAGAAAATGATGACCTGCCAATCACGCTGGCTGTTGCGGGTAAAGAGGTGGCAGGTCTGCGCCCCAAAACAGGTGTGACTGCTGTCCCCCCAGTCACAGAGGATGAAGAGGCCGCGGATGCACAAGATATGGCAGACGGTGATTGGCTCGGCCGGCTAGGCCGCATTGTAGCACACTGAGCTTCCCACTGCAACTTATGCTTCATGTCCATGTGCCGGTTCATGCATGAAGTACTCAAACTATGTATTTTTTGGCCTCTACTTAGCTTTTGCTGACAAATGTTACAGATAACACGAGTTGGGTCATCTTTATCGATCTGAAAAAATGCCCAGGCTATGCAAGGCTTAGCACCCATGCGACCTGAAGAGCCACCACGACTTGTGGTGAGAGGCAGAGTTGTGTTTGAGGATGCAGTTGTTGACGTGCTTCCAGTACTACGTCTCTGTCCAGGAAGGCGCAACCTGACCTCGTCGTCACTAGCATCTTCCTCCACCTCCTCTGCTGACCTCATCTCTTGGCTGACTGTGGGTTGACAGTAAGTGGGATCTCCGACCTCATCATCATCACCCTGTGCGTTATCACACCCGTCGTCCTCAGAGCCAACCTGTTCCTGCCCTGACAAAAAACTAAAGTTGTCGCTCCAATCAGGTATTTGAGTCTTATCATCGTCTTCCTCATTGTCTCCACCAACAGGAGTTACAGTTTGGGAATGAGGGTCTACATTATGGTCAGAACCTTCTGCGTCTGGTCCTGGATCCGACTCATAAAGATTCTGGGCATCAGTGCAGATCATTTCCTCGTCTGGATTCACAGAAGCGCTAGAGTCGACCTCTGATTCCCAGGCTATAGTATGAGTAAACAGCTCTGCAGACTCAACCATCTGTTCTACCTCATACTCAGACGGGCAGCTGGAGATTTGGGAGCTGTGAGGAAGCAAGTGCGATTTGGGTGACACCTTTGAGGACTGGAGTATTTGTGATGTTGAAGTTGATGTGGAGGAGAGCCCACTTAAAGGAGCACTTGATATCCGTTGAAGCACCTGCTGTTTTTGTGCCTCATCTGGAATTTGTAGCGATTAGCGTGGCCGTAAGAAAGGGATCTTATCACATTGTCCGCTAAAAGAAGTAGACATTTTAGTTTGGCTGGAAGATGGTCTTTCTTCTGCACCTACCCCACGGACACAACCTTTTTTCCCCTTCCCAACACGCCTATTCCCCTTTCCACCAGCAGCAGGCCTTTTTCCACTCATTTTGGTGGTTAACTAATTCACAACTCTGGAGTTGTTTGCACAAAAAAACAATGGATGGTAACCGAGCAGAGCTGAGTGGCCAAACTATGGTATTAGGCCAAAACTATTGGCTGGGCTAGATGCAGAAAAAAATTATTTTTAATTTGCAACCTGATGGAGGTCAGTATAGATGGACTAATAGAACAAGTCCCACACGCTGCTAGAAGCCCAAATATTTTTTCAGAGATAAATGAAGAAAAAAATTATTTTTAATTTGCAACCTGATGGAGGTCAGTATAGATGGACTAATAGACCAAGTCCCACACACTGCTAGAAGCCCAAATATTTTTTCAGAGCTAGATGCAGAAAAAAATTATTTTTAATTTGCAACCTGATGGAGGTCAGTATAGATGGACTAATAGACCAAGTCCCACACACTGCTAGAAGCCCAAATATTTTTTCAGAGCTAGATGCAGAAAAAAATTATTTTTAATTTGCAACCTGATGGAGGTCAGTATAGATGGACTAATAGACCAAGTCCCACACACCGCTAGAAGCCCAAATATTTTTTCAGAGCTAGATGCAGAAAAAAATTATTTTTAATTTGCAACCTGATGGAGGTCAGTATAGATGGACTAATAGACCAAGTCCCACACACTGCTAGAAGCCCAAATATTTTTTCAGAGCTAGATGCAGAAAAAAATTATTTTTCATTTGCAACCTGATGGAGGTCAGTATAGATGGACTAATAGAACAAGTCCCACACGCTGCTAGAAGCCCAAATATTTTTTCAGAGATAAATGAAGAAAAAAATTATTTTTAATTTGCAACCTGATGGAGGTCAGTATAGATGGACTAATAGACCAAGTCCCACACACTGCTAGAAGCCCAAATATTTTTTCAGAGCTAGATGCAGAAAAAAATTATTTTTAATTTGCAACCTGATGGAGGTCAGTATAGATGGACTAATAGACCAAGTCCCACACACTGCTAGAAGCCCAAATATTTTTTCAGAGCTACATGCAGAAAAAAATTATTTTTAATTTGCAACCTGATGGAGGTCAGTATAGATGGACTAATAGAACAAGTCCCACACGCTGCTAGAAGCCCAAATATTTTTTCAGAGATAAATGAAGAAAAAAATTATTTTTAATTTGCAACCTGATGGAGGTCAGTATAGATGGACTAATAGACCAAGTCCCACACACTGCTAGAAGCCCAAATATTTTTTCAGAGCTAGATGCAGAAAAAAATTATTTTTAATTTGCAACCTGATGGAGGTCAGTATAGATGGACTAATAGACCAAGTCCCACACACTGCTAGAAGCCCAAATATTTTTTCAGAGCTAGATGCAGAAAAAAATTATTTTTAATTTGCAACCTGATGGAGGTCAGTATAGATGGACTAATAGAACAAGTCCCACACGCTGCTAGAAGCCCAAATATTTTTTCAGAGATAAATGAAGAAAAAAATTATTTTTAATTTGCAACCTGATGGAGGTCAGTATAGATGGACTAATAGACCAAGTCCCACACACTGCTAGAAGCCCAAATATTTTTTCAGAGCTAGATGCAGAAAAAAATTATTTTTAATTTGCAACCTGATGGAGGTCAGTATAGATGGACTAATAGACCAAGTCCCACACACTGCTAGAAGCCCAAATATTTTTTCAGAGCTAGATGCAGAAAAAAATTATTTTTAATTTGCAACCTGATGGAGGTCAGTATAGATGGACTAATAGACCAAGTCCCACACACCGCTAGAAGCCCAAATATTTTTTCAGAGCTAGATGCAGAAAAAAATTATATTCAGTTTGCAACCTGATGGAGGTCAGTATAGATGGACTAATAGAATGATGCTATGCCCAAAAGATTTTACTTCACTAGGTGCAGTAAAAAAATTGGTATTCTATACACAGGTGGTATATCTTGCAACACAGATAGGCTACTCCACTGACTAACACACTCTGCAATAGGCCAAAAAGGATTAGCTTTGCTAGATTCAGCCAAATGCTGTGAAAAAAACTTGCACAGCACTGGCACAGACCTGCCTGGCAAAAACTGATAGGAACTGATGTAACCTAGTCCTGAAAAGGACTCCAATTACAATTAGTCTTTACTCCCACAATCTATCTATTTAAGAGCACAGACCTGCCTGATAAAAGTCGTAGGAAATGCTGTAACCTAGTCCTTAAAAGGACTGCAATCACAGCTATTCCCTACTCCCAAGCTATCTGTATATTTGTGCGAAAATTGGCTTGAAATTAACAAGGTATAGCGCACACAGCAACAGCGGTGCCGTCTAACACGCAGCTGCAGCAGTGAGAAAATGGTGGCGACGGGGAAAATGGCTTGGTCTTATAGGGCAAGGACATGTGACATACACTGCCAATCACACATGCCCTTGCTTGTGTGAAAAAAAGCACTTCGCTCCGTGTGTGCGCTGCTGATAGGCTGACAGATTGCACCTCCCCACTGCAAATGCGGGAAAGAGAAAAAAAAATGGAGATCTTCATTGTTCCTGCAGAGATCCATCCCCTGCCCCTCCCCCCGCCCCGCTGTACACTCAAACTGCGTATTAACATTAATTTTCATCATTACTGAGAAAAAATCCAGTTATGATTTTGGTGCACGAACAGTTATCGAACATAACCTCGAACAGCCGAATTTTTCTCAAATTGTTCGTGTTCGCCGACCGGCTCGAACACCGCCCAAAACAGCTCGAATTTGAGATTGGCGAACAGTTCGAGTAGAACAACGCTCATCTCTAGTCAGTATAGATGGACTAATAGACCAAGTCCCACACACTGCTAGAAGCCCAAATATTTTTTCAGAGCTAGATGCAGAAAAAAATTATTTTTAATTTGCAACCTGATGGAGGTCAGTATAGATGGACTAATAGAACAAGTCCCACACGCTGCTAGAAGCCCAAATATTTTTTCAGCGATAAATGAAGAAAAAAATTATTTTTAATTTGCAACCTGATGGAGGTCAGTATAGATGGACTAATAGACCAAGTCCCACACACTGCTAGAAGCCAAAATATTTTTTCAGAGCTAGATGCAGAAAAAAATTATATTCAGTTTGCAACCTGATGGAGGTCAGTATAGATGGACTAATAGAATGATGCTATGCCCAAAAGATTTTACTTCACTAGGTGCAGTAAAAAAATTGGTATTCTATACACAGGTGGTATATCTTGCAACACAGATAGGCTACTCCACTGACTAACACACTCTGCAATAGGCCAAAAAGGATTAGCTTTGCTAGATTCAGCCAAATGCTGTGAAAAAAACTTGCACAGCACTGGCACAGACCTGCCTGGCAAAAACTGATAGGAACTGATGTAACCTAGTCCTGAAAAGGACTCCAATTACAATTAGTCTTTACTCCCACAATCTATCTATTTAAGAGCACAGACCTGCCTGATAAAAGTCGTAGGAAATGCTGTAACCTAGTCCTTAAAAGGACTGCAATCACAACTATTCCCTACTCCCAAGCTATCTGTATATTTGTGCGAAAATTGGCTTGAAATTAACAAGGTATAGCGCACACAGCAACAGCGGTGCCGTCTAACACGCAGCTGCAGCAGTGAGAAAATGGTGGCGACGGGGAAAATGGCTTGGTCTTATAGGGCAAGGACATGTGACATACACTGCCAATCACACATGCCCTTGCTTGTGTGAAAAAAAGCACTTCGCTCCGTGTGTGCGCTGCTGATAGGCTGACAAATTGCACCTCCCCACTGCAAATGCCGGAAAGAGAAAAAAAAATGGAGATCTTCATTGTTCCTGCAGAGATCCATCCCCTGCCCCTCCCCCCGCCCCGCTGTACACTCAAACTGCGTATTAACATTAATTTTCATCATTACTGAGAAAAAATCCAGTTATGATTTTGGTGCACGAACAGTTATCGAACATAACCTCGAACAGCCAAATTTTTCTCAAATTGTTCGTGTTCGCCGACCGGCTCGAACACCGCCCAAAACAGCTCGAATTTGAGATTGGCGAACAGTTCGAGTAGAACAACGCTCATCTCTAGTTACGAATGCATATTGGTGGTGAAGGACCATTTTACTCGATTTTCCCAAGCATATGCCACCACCAATAAAGCGGGTCAAACAGCGGCAGAGAAGAACTCCAATGATTTTGCTTTGAGGTTTGGGTACCCTATGAGGTTACATCACAACCAAGGAAGAGAATTTGAGTACCAGCTCTTTGCCCAGCTATGAAAGTACTGTAAAATTTAAATATCCCACACAACGCCCTATATCCCAGAGGGTAATGGACAAGTGGATTGTTTTAACCGGACATTATTGTCGATATTGCGCACTTTAACAGCTGACGAGAAGAAAGACTGGAAGAGTTGTCTGTCAAAAGTGGTACATGCCTATAACTGTACAAAGAGCAATGCAATGGGTTACTCACCTTTCTTCCTTTTGTATGGACGATCGTCAAGACTGCCAATCAACATCATGTTCGATACTCCAGTGTCAGAGACTTACAGAACGTATCCGGAGTACGTTTGGAAATGGAAGGAATGGATGGCAGAGGCATACAATATAGCGTCCAAAGTAGTTACGCAAGCACAGAGCAAGAGTAAGGAGTACTATGATCGAAAATGTTATGGAGCAGAATTGGCACCAGGAAGCCGGGTGCTATTCAAGAACGTACGTGAGAAAGGTGGTCCAGGAAAACTTTGTTCATACTGGGAAGACAAGGTGTATGTGGTCGTAAAGAGGAAAGCCGATGACAGTCCAGTGTATGAAATCCGAATGGAAAGATGGGACAAGAAAACCAGAATAGTCCATCGGAATTTATTACTACCCTGTGATTATCTCCCACCACAGCAAGACTTCCCAGAAGGAGACCGACATCGACCGAGATTGACTAAGGGATAGTGTTGAGCGAGCATGCTTGACACTGCTCGGTATTCGCCACAGCATCTCACTACTCGGGATGTACGGCGAGCACCGAGCATTTCTGGGTTACTCGGGAGGGAGCTCGGGTCTCCGCCCTGCACGTTTGGCGCTCTTTACAGAGCCAATGAACATGCAGGGATTGCCAGCCAGTCACTGTAATGCCGCAGCCATGTTGGTTGTGGGCATTACAGTGATTGGCTGACCGCACAGCGTAATTAAAACCGGGTGCCGCCATCTTGGACACAGTCGCCCGGGATCAGACAGTGTAGGGTCAGTGCTGCTGAGTTAGGGAGAGATATATAGTGCGAAATAGGTAGTGTAGGGTCTCTAATAGAGATGAGCGTTGTTCTACTCGAACTGTTCGCCAATCTCAAATTCGAGCTGTTTTGGGCGGTGTTCGAGCCGTTCGGCGAACACGAACAATTTCAGAAAAATTCGGCTGTTCGAGGTTATGTTCGATAACTGTTCGTGCACCAAAATCATAACTGGATTTTTTCTCAGTAATGATGAAAATTAATGTTAATACGCAGTTTGAGTGTACAGCGGGGTGGGGGGAGGGGCAGGGGATGGATCTCTGCAGGAACAATGAAGATCTCCATTTTTTTTTCTCTTTCCCGCATTTACAGTGGGGAGGTGCAATCTGTCAGCCTATCAGCAGCGCACACACGGAGCGAAGTGCTTTTTTTCACACAAGCAAGGGCATGTGTCATTGGCAGTGTATGTCACATGTCCTTGCCCTATAAGACCAAGCCATTTTCCCCGTCGCCACCATTTTCTCACTGCTGCAGCTGCGTGTTAGACGGCACCGCTGTTGCTGTGTGCGCTATACCTTGTTAATTTCAAGCCAATTTTCGCACAAATATACAGATAGCTTGGGAGTAGGGAATAGTTGTGATTGCAGTCCTTTTAAGGACTAGGTTACAGCATTTCCTACGACTTTTATCAGGCAGGTCTGTGCTCTTAAATAGATAGGTTGTGGGAGTAAAGACTAATTGTAATTGGAGTCCTTTTCAGGACTAGGTTACATCAGTTCCTATCAGTTTTTGCCAGGCAGGTCTGTGCCAGTGCTGTGCAAGTTTTTTTCACAGCATTTGGCTGAATCTAGCAAAGCTAATCCTTTTTGGCCTATTGCAGAGTGTGTTAGTCAGTGGAGTAGCCTATCTGTGTTGCAAGATATACCACCTGTGTATAGAATACCAATTTTTTTACTGCACCTAGTGAAGTAAAATCTTTTGGGCATAGCATCATTCTATTAGTCCATCTATACTGACCTCCATCAGGTTGCAAACTGAATCTAATTTTTTTCTGCATCTAGCTCTGAAAAAATATTGGGCTTCTAGCTGTGTGTGGGTCTTGTTCTATTAATCCATCTATACTGACCTCCATCAGGTTGCAAACTGAATATAATTTTTTTCTGCATCTAGCTCTGAAAAAATATTTGGCCTTCTAGCAGTGTGTGGGACTTGTTCTATTAGTCCACCTATACTGACCTCCATCAGGTTGCAAACTGAATATATTTTTTTCTGCATCTACCTCTGAAAAAATATTGGGCTTCTAGCTGTGTGTGGGTCTTGTTCTATTAATCCATCTATACTGACCTCCATCAGGTTGCAAACTGAATATAATTTTTTTCTGCATCTAGCTCTGAAAAAATATTGGGCTTCTAGCTGTGTGTGGGTCTTGTTCTATTAATCCATCTATACTGACCTCCATCAGGTTGCAAACTGAATATAATTTTTTTCTGCATCTAGCTCTGAAAAAATATTGGGCTTCTAGCTGTGTGTGGGTCTTGTTCTATTAATCCATCTATACTGACCTCCATCAGGTTGCAAACTGAATATAATTTTTTTCTGCATCTAGCTCTGAAAAAATATTGGGCTTCTAGCTGTGTGTGGGTCTTGTTCTATTAATCCATCTATACTGACCTCCATCAGGTTGCAAACTGAATATAATTTTTTTCTGCATCTAGCTCTGAAAAAATATTGGGCTTCTAGCTGTGTGTGGGTCTTGTTCTATTAATCCATCTATACTGACCTCCATCAGGTTGCAAACTGAATATAATTTTTTTCTGCATCTAGCTCTGAAAAAATATTGGGCTTCTAGCTGTGTGTGGGTCTTGTTCTATTAATCCATCTATACTGACCTCCATCAGGTTGCAAACTGAATATAATTTTTTTCTGCATCTAGCTCTGAAAAAATATTGGGCTTCTAGCTGTGTGTGGGTCTTGTTCTATTAATCCATCTATACTGACCTCCATCAGGTTGCAAACTGAATATAATTTTTTTCTGCATCTAGCTCTGAAAAAATATTGGGCTTCTAGCTGTGTGTGGGTCTTGTTCTATTAATCCATCTATACTGACCTCCATCAGGTTGCAAACTGAATATAATTTTTTTCTGCATCTAGCTCTGAAAAAATATTGGGCTTCTAGCTGTGTGTGGGTCTTGTTCTATTAATCCATCTATACTGACCTCCATCAGGTTGCAAACTGAATATAATTTTTTTCTGCATCTAGCTCTGAAAAAATATTTGGCCTTCTAGCAGTGTGTGGGACTTGTTCTATTAGTCCACCTATACTGACCTCCATCAGGTTGCAAACTGAATATATTTTTTTCTTCATCTACCTCTGAAAAAATATTGGGCTTCTAGCTGTGTGTGGGACTTGTTGTATTAGTCCATCTATACTGACCTCCATCAGGTTGCAAACTGAATATAATTTTTTTCTGCATCTAGCTCTGAAAAAATATTGGGCTTCTAGCTGTGTGTGGGTCTTGTTCTATTAATCCATCTATACTGACCTCCATCAGGTTGCAAACTGAATATAATTTTTTTCTGCATCTAGCTCTGAAAAAATATTGGGCTTCTAGCTGTGTGTGGGTCTTGTTCTATTAATGCATCTATACTGACCTCCATCAGGTTGCAAACTGAATATAATTTTTTCTGCATCTAGCTCTGAAAAAATATTGGGCTTCTAGCTGTGTGTGGGTCTTGTTCTATTAATCCATCTATACTGACCTCCATCAGGTTGCAAACTGAATATAATTTTTTTCTGCATCTAGCTCTGAAAAAATATTTGGCCTTCTAGCAGTGTGTGGGACTTGTTCTATTAGTCCACCTATACTGACCTCCATCAGGTTGCAAACTGAATATATTTTTTTCTGCATCTACCTCTGAAAAAATATTGGGCTTCTAGCTGTGTGTGGGACTTGTTGTATTAGTCCATCTATACTGACATCCATCAGGTTGCAAACTGAATATATTTTTTTCTGCATCTACCTCTGAAAAAATATTGGGCTTCTAGCTGTGTGTGGGACTTGTTGTATTAGTCCATCTATACTGACCTCCATCAGGTTGCAAACTGAATATATTTTTTTCTGCATCTACCTCTGAAAAAATATTGGGCTTCTAGCTGTGTGTGGGTCTTGTTCTATTAATCCATCTATACTGACCTCCATCAGGTTGCAAACTGAATATAATTTTTTTCTGCATCTAGCTCTGAAAAAATATTGGGCTTCTAGCTGTGTGTGGGTCTTGTTCTATTAATCCATCTATACTGACCTCCATCAGGTTGCAAACTGAATATAATTTTTTTCTGCATCTAGCTCTGAAAAAATATTTGGCCTTCTAGCAGTGTGTGGGACTTGTTCTATTAGTCCACCTATACTGACCTCCATCAGGTTGCAAACTGAATATATTTTTTTCTGCATCTACCTCTGAAAAAATATTGGGCTTCTAGCTGTGTGTGGGACTTGTTGTATTAGTCCATCTATACTGACCTCCATCAGGTTGCAAACTGAATATATTTTTTTCTGCATCTACCTCTGAAAAAATATTGGGCTTCTAGCTGTGTGTGGGACTTGTTGTATTAGTCCATCTATACTGACCTCCATCAGGTTGCAAACTGAATATATTTTTTTCTGCATCTACCTCTGAAAAAATATTGGGCTTCTAGCTGTGTGTGGGTCTTGTTCTATTAATCCACCTATACTGACCTCCATCAGGTTGCAAACTGAATATAATTTTTTTCTGCATCTAGCTCTGAAAAAATATTGGGCTTCTAGCTGTGTGTGGGTCTTGTTCTATTAATCCATCTATACTGACCTCCATCAGGTTGCAAACTGAATATAATTTTTTCTGCATCTACCTCTGAAAAAATATTGGGCTTCTAGCTGTGTGTGGGACTTGTTGTATTAGTCCATCTATACTGACCTCCATCAGGTTGCAAATTGAATATAATTTTTTTCTGCATCTAACCCAGCCAATAGTTTTGGCCTAATACCACAGTTTGGCCACTCAGCTCTGCTCGGTTACCATCCATTGTTTTTTTGTGCAAACAACTCCAGAGTTGTGAATTAGTTAACCACCAAAATGAGTGGAAAAAGGCCTGCTGCTGGTGGAAAGGGGAATAGGCGTGTTGGGAAGGGGAAAAAAGGTTGTGTCCGTGGGGTAGGTGTTAAAGCAACAGTAACATCTGCAGAAGAAAGACCATCTTCCAGCCAAACTAAAATGTCTACTTCTTTTAGCGGACAATGTGATAAGATCCCTTTCTTACGGCCACGCCAATCGCTACAAATTCCAGATGAGGCACAAAAACAGCATGTGCTTCAACGGATATCAAGTGCTCCTTTAAGTGGGCTCTCCTCCACATCAACTTCAACATCACAAATACTCCAGTCCTCAAAGGTGTCACCCAAATCGCACTTGCTTCCTCACAGCTCCCAAATCTCCAGCTGCCCGTCTGAGTATGAGGTAGAACAGATGGTTGAGTCTGCAGAGCTGTTTACTCATACTATAGCCTGGGAATCAGAGGTCGACTCCAGCGCTTCTGTGAATCCAGACGAGGAAATGATCTGCACTGATGCCCAGAATCTTTATGAGTCGGATCCAGGACCAGACGCAGAAGGTTCTGACCATAATGTAGACCCTCATTCCCAAACTGTAACTCCTGTTGGTGGAGACAATGAGGAAGACGATGATAAGACTCAAATACCTGATTGGAGCGACAACTTTAGTTTTTTGTCAGGGCAGGAACAGGTTGGCTCTGAGGACGACGGGTGTGATAACACACAGGGTGATGATGATGAGGTTGGAGATCCCACTTACTGTCAATCCACAGTCAGCCAAGAGATGAGGTCAGCAGAGGAGGTGGAGGAAGATGCTAGTGACGACGAGGTCAGGTTGCGCCTTCCTGGACAGAGACGTAGTACTGGAAGCACGTCAACAACTGCATCCTCAAACACAACTCTGCCTCTCACCACAAGTCGTGGTGGCTCTTCAGGTCGCATGGGTGCTAAGCCTTGCATAGCCTGGGCATTTTTTCAGATCGATAAAGATGACCCAACTCGTGTTATCTGTAACATTTGTCAGCAAAAGCTAAGTAGAGGCCAAAAAATACATAGTTTGAGTACTTCATGCATGAACCGGCACATGGACATGAAGCATAAGTTGCAGTGGGAAGCTCAGTGTGCTACAATGCAGCCTAGCCGGCCGGGCCAACCACCGTCTGCCATATCTTGTGCATCCGCGGCCTCTTCATCCTCTGTGACTGGGGGGACAGCAGTCACACCTGTTTTGGGGCGCAGACCTGCCACCTCTTTACCCGCAACAGCCAGCGTGATTGGCAGGTCATCATTTTCTTTGGAGGTGGGAACACCAGCTGGTGTTGAGCGCTGTCCGACATCGATAGCACCACCTTTGGATCAAGGCAACCTAACATGTCCACCTGCATCTTCCTCACAGACCGGCAGTTTGCCGGTGACACCCTTATCAACCCCGTCTAAGCACAATAGCCAGCCCTCGGTCCCTCAGATGTGGACAAGTAAAAGACCATTTCCTCCTAGCCATGAGAAAGCTAAGAAGTTGAATTTCACCATCTGCAAGCTCTTGGCTACACAAATGCTGCCTTTCCGCCTGGTGGACACAGAGGATTTTCGAGACCTTATGTCCATCGCAGTGCCCCAGTACCAGATGCCCAGTCGGCACTACTTCTCAAAGAAAGGTGTGCCTGCGCTCCACCAGCATGTCGCACACAACATCACCGCTTCTTTGAGAAACTCTGTGTGTGACAGGGTGCATTTCACCACAGACACTTGGACGAGTAGGCATGGACAGGGGCGTTACATGTCGCTGACTGGGCACTGGGTAACTATGGTGACAGCAGGACAAGGGGCTGCTGTCCAAGTCTTGCCGTCCCCACGAGTTGTGCGTCAATCCTCTTTATGTCAAAGTTCCTCCACTTCTTCTGCCTCCTCAACCTCCTCTCGGTCTTCCACCTGCACCCAAAGCCTGTCTGGTCATGCCACAAGCTTTCTAACTGCGCAGAAGGGATCCTGCACACCTCCTTACTATGCTGGCAGTAGGGCTCAACGTCATCAGGCGGTTTTTACATTGAAATGTCTGGGAAATGTGAGTCACACAGCTGAGGAGTTGTGGTCAGCTCTGGAGAACCAATTTCATGAATGGTTGTCTCCACTGGACCTGAAACCAGGGAAGGCCGTGTGCGACAATGCTGCAAACCTGGGTGCGGCCCTTCGCCGGGGCAATGTCACACACGTGCCTTGTATGGCTCACGTGTTGAACCTGGTTGTCCAGCAATTTTTAGCCCACTATCCCAGACTAGATGGCCTTCTGCAGAGGGCACGGTCGCTGTGTGCTCACTTCCGCCGTTCGCATCCCGCAGCTCAGCGACTTACATCTCTACAGAAGTCGTTGGGCCTGCCACTTCACCGGCTAAAATGCGATGTGCCTACCCGATGGAATTCAACTCTGCACATGTTGCAGCGACTGTGGCAGCACCGACAAGCCCTGGTGCAATACGTTCTGACGTATAGCCTGGGCCAACGAGATTCAGAGGTGGGGCAAATCACGCTAGAGGAGTGGTCTCAGATCAGGGACCTATGCACCCTTCTGCACAGTTTTGAAATGGCGACGAAGATGTTTAGTGCTGACGATGCCATTATCAGCATGACTATTCCGGTGATTTACATGCTGGAGCACATGTTAAACAGAATTCGGAGTCAGGTGGTGGCACAAGAGGAGGTGGAGGAAGTAGAGGAGGAGGAGTTGTATGCGGAAGAGCTAACATCTGCAAGGTCCAGACGGTCGGCAGCACCAAGGCGGCAGGCATGTGAGGGTGGGGGAGATGGTTTTACCAGGGCGCATGGTAGCAGCCAAACTAGTGAGGAAGGTGCAGGAGCCCAGGAAGAAGTGGAGGACGAACTGATGGAAGACTCATCAGATGAGGGAGACCTTGATCACATTTCTGTTGTGCGAGGTTGGGGGGAGAGGACAGAGGAAGGAAGCATGATTGTTACCTCGCCACCAACACAACAGGGACTTGGTGCTCCTGGATGCGCAACACACATGAGTGCCTTCTTGCTGCACTACCTGCAACATGACCCTCGAATTGTGAGAATTAGAAATAATCCTGACTACTGGGTTGCCACACTGTTAGATCCCCGGTACAAAAGTAAATTTGCAGAAATTATTCCTGCCATAGAAAGGGATGCACGCATGCAGGAGTATCAGCAGAGACTGTTGCAGAATCTTACATGTGCTTTTCCACAAAATACCAGTGGTGCACGTAGTGAATCTCACAGTTCCAACTTGCCAACCGTGGGACCGTCAAGTGTTCAGCACTCAAACCGTAACAGAACCACAGTATCTGCTGGTAACATCAATTTTGCGGAATCATTTCACCACTTTTTTAGCCCATCCTTTGCAAGGCCACAGGAGACAAGAAGTCTGACACATAGTCCACGCCTAGAGACGATGGTACAGGAGTATCTCCAAGTAAACATTGAAGCCACGACTGTGTCACTGGACCCTTGCTCTTTTTGGGCTTCCAATCTGGATAAATGGCCGGAGCTAGCCACTTACGCCTTGGAGATCTTGTCATGCCCCGCAGCCAGCGTTCTGTCTGAACGTGTGTTCAGCGCTGCTGGTGGTGTGCTGACAGATAAGCGCACGCGGCTCTCCACTGATAATGTAGACAGACTCACGTTCATAAAGATGAACAAATCATGGATCCGAAACGACTTTTCTACCCCTGTGTCATCCTGGGGAGAGTAAAAGCTTGATGATTGGTTAAAATCACCCTACCAACCGTTTTAAGCTTTCAAATTACTAATCATGTTTATCTGTATCTTGACTGGAAAATAATTTGGGCTTTGTAGCAGTGTGCAGCCCTGATCCTATTAGGCCATCTATACTAAAGCTTCACCAGATTTAAAATTAAAAATAATTTTTAGCTGCATCTAGCCCGGAAAATAATTTTGGGGCTCCGAGATGCGCAAGACACATAAGTGCCTTCTTGCTGCACTACCTGCAGCATGACCCTCATATTGTCAGAATTCGAAGTAATCATGACTACTGGGTTGCCACACTCTTAGATCCCCCAAACTTTTCGATCAACCTTTTCATTTTAATAAAGACCAAAAAAATGGTCATTTTTGAAATTATAAGCAGGTTGTTAGAAACTGAAATCACACAGTTTTCAACTCAAAACTTTATTCTAGGTGATGTTACATTTTCACATAGGACCCCTTGTTCGAAAGGAGCTTCTGAACTCTCTCGTCCATTGAATTTGTCAGGTTTTGGATGGTTTCTGCTTCAATTGTTTTGCATGAGGACAGAATACCCTCCCAGAGCTGTTGCTTAGATGTGAACTGCCTCCCGCCATCATAGACACTCCTTTTAATGATGCTCCAAAGGTTCTGAATGGGGTAGAGGTCAGGGGAGCATGGGGGTCACACCATAAGTTTGTCCCCTTTTATGCCCATATCAGCCAGAGATGCAGATGTTTTATGTGCAGCATGAGATGGTGCATTATCATGCAGAAAAATGATCTTGCTGTGAAATACACGGTTCTTCTTCTTGAACCATGGCAGGAAGTGCTGTTTGAGAAAATCCACATACATTATGGAGTTCATCTTTAGCGCCTTCAGGGATCCTAAAGGGGCCGACAATCTCTCTCCCCATGATTCCAGCCCAAAACATTACTCCACCTCCTCCTTGTTGGCGCTGTAGCCGTGTTTGCGTGGGGTGTCCATCAACCAGCCATCCTCCACTCCATCCATCTGGACCATCGAGCGCTGCACGGCACTCATCCGTGAACAAAACTGTTTTGAAATCAGTCTTCATGTAATGTTTGGCCCACTGGAGCCGTTTCTGCTTGTGTGAAGTGGATAGAGGAGGTCGACAGGATGGCGTATGCACAGCTGCAAACCTCTGAAGGACCCTGCATCTTGTTGTTCGGGGGACGTTGGAGGCACAAGCAGCTTCAAAAACTTGTCTGCTGCTATGACAAGGCTTTTTGGCCGCTGCTCTTTCAACCTGACGTAATTGCCTGTAGGAAAGAGTCCTCAATTTGCCCTTATCAGCACGCACACGTGTGTACTGTGAATCAGCTACATACTTCTTGATTGCCAAGACACTTCATCCTGATCATCGCACAATGTTGATTGTAGTCATGCCTTGACCTAAACACTCCACAATTTGTTGCTTCTCAGCAGCCGACACATCCTTTTTCTTTCCCATTTTGGCAGAAAATGTAGGCTGCTTAATAATGTGAGAGAGCCTTCTTAAGTAGTCTTGCCTTTCATTGGACACACCTGCCAAACTAATTAGCACAGGTGTCTGCAATTGCTTACAGTGATATAAAGAGCCCTGACACACATCACCATCAATGAGTTTAACTGACAAACAAACAAATTCTTCCCTTATCACTCCTAAACACTTTTTGCATAATAATTTGGAACGCAGTGTACATGTGCTTTTCCACAAAACACCAGCGGTTCACGTAGTGAATCTTACAGTTCTAACTTGCCAACCGTGGTCTGTATGGAGTTGTTCAATAAAGGGCCCAAAATTAAGATAACATAGATGGGAGAGGTCTCTATGAATAGGAATTCCTAAGTATTTGATACCCTGTGAGGGACAGGCAAAGGGAAAGTTGGACTGGATGGAATCCTATATGGATTTGGGGAGGGAGACATCGAGGGCCTCAGACTTCGCTGCATTGATTTTAAAATTTGACCATGTAACAAAGTGATCTATTTCAGCCATAACAGCAGGGATGGATATATGTGATTGAGTGATATATACTAGGACATCATCAGCAAATAGAGAGCACTTGTACTCGGTGCCTCCCACCTCAATCCACCTAATATTGGGGTTATGGCGAATTGATGAGAGCAGGTGCTCCGTCACTAGGATGTATAAGAGAGGGGACAGAGGACATCCCTGCCTTGTCCCATTGGTGATTGTGAAAGGTGATGAAAATGTTCTGACGCACCCCCTGGGCCTTGGGACACCCGGAGCCGGACCCTTTTTGGTGGATGCTGGTGGTTGTAGTCTTCGTGGCGGCGACCCGGTTCCGTGGCTCAGGGCGGTCAAACCAGTGGCGGAACTATTTATGTGGTTTTGATGTTTAAATGTCCGACTACGCCACCCGTGGATTGCGGTCAGAGTGAACCGCTGCTACAGGGCAGACCGCTGAGGCTGGTGTTGTGGGTGCAGCAGAGCGTAGCATAACTCCCCACGGGAGGAGTATAGCCTCAGGGCAGTGTATGCGGAGGATGGGGGTGATGGTGCAGGGCAGCAGCAGTAACGACACGGAGTCAGTGATGCAGTCCAGGGCCTTTACTCACAGTTCTTATTATCCAGACCACGTCTGCAGGTAACGGCTGCCCACGTCGTACTGTGCTCACCAGGTGAGGGGCTCAGACAACTCCCAGATAACTTTGGAGCACTTCACAGGACCCCCTTTGTGTGTCCTTTGTCTGGCCTTTCTTACCAACACTTCTGTCCGGCTGCCTCGGGCCTCCTCTTGGTAAACTTGGCGCCAGTTTCCCTGACCCTATGTGGTGCCTTCCTAGCGGGTGTAGCGAGGGGCTGCGCCACATAAAATGTCAGAGCCTCCGGTTTCTAGCTGAGGGTCGTTTCCTGCCTCCACTAGTTCGGGGACTGGTCTCCCCCTTTGGCCTGACCCCTCCACGCAGGTGGATTCGGGCGTGCGGTGGCGACTCGCCCGTCCGCACCCCTGGGATCCCTTCATTCCTCGTTCCTGGAGCCTTCTCCACTCCTCTTCCTTCCTTCTCCCTCTTCCAGGCCTGGGCCTCTGTTACTAGGCCCGCCTCCGGAGCAGAGCTCATGCAGAGCCCCTGCTCCCTGCCACTTCTGCTCAGACTTCTCTGCACTGAACTAAGATGGTGCCCACCTTTTATACTCCCTTCTCAATGCACCCAGGAACTGCTTCCTCCCTGCTCCTGCACTACAGGGTTCCCCTTCCTCAGTGTTCCCTCCCCCCACTCCAGCCAGGGACAGGGACTGTCGTGCCCATCTCAGGGGCATATTGGTCGCCCTGCCCCACGGCAATGTGGTGTAATGCATGCAGGTGTCGGGTCCTGATCCACACTCCATCCTTACCTGAGAGTGAGATATCACACCTCTGGGTGAGGTGCAATACGTCTGTAGCAACCGAGCCCTCAGGGTGCTACAGTTCCATTTATCTTCAGCCTAGGTGACGTATTGCGATACAGGGCCGTGATTTTGGCTATAAAAGGGTCCCCTAGACCCCTACCCCAAGCTTTTTAAGAGAATCATATATGGCGTGCCAGGAGACTCTATGGAATGCTTTCTCAGCATCCAACGAGAGTATCTAATTACAAATTTTTAACTGCATCTAGCCCAGGAAATACTTTGTGCCTAGTAGCAGTGTCTGCTAGTCAGCGGATCATCCCGGCTGTTAAGCAAGCTACACCACCTGTAGTTTAGACACTTAATTTTTTCAAAGGAAATGATTCGGGACCATGGGATACTTAGTGAAGAGCATCAGGAGGCACCCCAAGGCATAGGGGCTGGGACTGGCAGTAGGATGCCTTGCGGTGGACAGCCGAGCTCGATCCTTATAAAAGCTTTTTAACTGCAGCAGCTTTAGTGGACGCTACTGGAGCTGGAATTACGCGGCTGCTGGCATGAGACTTGCCCTCCAATAGATCCTTGTAAATGGATTTAAAGTGTATTCATTCAAATTAGAGAGACAATTTAAATTAAAAAGCTTAGAGCTGCCTCCACCACAGGGGGGCTCGCTCGACCCACCAGCGGACAGGCACCAGTATTGGGAGAGGGGGGCTGGCCGTCAGGGTTCACCGCGGCTCTGGCACAAACCCGGCGACACGGAGGTGGCACGGGCAGGAGCGGACTGGCCGTGTCGGCTTCTCACTTTTTGGATTTTAGAAGGGCATGACATGCCTATATCTGTGTCTCCCCCTCCTTTTACTCCTCCACCTCTTTTATTTTCGCATGACTATATGTACTTGTCACTTTTCCATGTGTTAGTTATGTCTTCTGAGCAGTTTGTCAGCTTTTGGACACCTTTGAAGGTGTTTTCTATGTGTTTCTATGTGTTTTTGTTTGCCTGCCATTGTTTTTAACGGTGTTCGAAGGTGTTCGACGAACAGTTCGACGAACCGAACCGAACTCGAACACTACGGGGGTGGCTCAACACTAGTCTCTAAAGCCTTCCAAATTAAACAAACAGTCCTTCTCAGGACTAATATCCATCCCAGATATCAGGCAGGCAGGCAGGCTGTATAGGAGACGCAGTGGTTATACCAACAAACACTGCATTACAGTCCTGTGTGCTACCGCTGCTCAAATTGCTAGACTTAGCCCCAGGTCTCAGGGGCCAGGAAAAATCCTTTTTTTTTTCATCTAAATCCTCTTTTTTTTTTTTTCCTCAGTCAGACTGTACAAATACCCGTCTTATTAACCTTTCGGTATCCCCCCCCCCCCCAAAAAAAAAAAATAAAAATTGAGTGTGTCTGTGAGTGTTCAGACACAAATATATCTGTTTAAAAGAGTCTGGTGTAGGCCAGATAACTAGAACTGTGATTTTGCAGTTCCACAGTTCAAATCTCTGTATTATCCACTTTTTTGCCTTTTTTGCATAAAAAAAAACATTTTGAGTGTCTCGCTGACTGTTCAAACACAAATATATCTGTTTAAAAGAGTCTGGTGTAGGCCAGATAACTAGAACTGTGGTTTTGCAGTTCTAAGGTTCAAATCTCCTTTTTATTACCCTTTCGCCATTGATAGTGCGAGTGTAAGCTATTTTACTTCATTTACAATGGGCAAGGTGCGTGGCAAGGGACGTGGAACTGGACGTTCTGGTGATGGTGCATGCAAAGGACGGGGCCGTGGCCAAGGTGAAAAAGTGCCACAACCAACAGCCACATCTTCTCACTCCCACTTCTTGACCGAATTACTAGGGAAGCACAGAACAACACCAGTATTGAGAACTGATCAGTGTGAACAGGTTATTAATTGGATAGCAGATAATACTTCCAGTTACCTGGGCACCACCACCTCCGGTCTGTCTTTCACACGGTCAACTCTTAGTAGCCGTGAGTCTCGACCGCATACTCCTCCTCACCCTGATGCTCCTTCCTCCCACCATGCCGAGTGTCGTCAGACAGCAACTGATCCCACAGTTGGACACTCTGAAAAGCTGTTCACTGGTCCATTTCCATATTTGTGCCCCTCGCCTGCTCCGCTTGAAGTGGTGGAAGAGGAGATCCCACGTAGCAATGGCCAAATATTTGAAAAGCCACGGCCACAGGAAGGCGACGCTGGCAATTTGTCACAAGAGGTGGACGATGACAAGACACAATTGCCACGAAGTGAGGAGGAGGACCGTGGTACGGAAGTGGAAGAGGAGGAGGTGGTGGATGATCTAGTAACTGACCCAACGTGGCAGGAGGACATGCAGAGTGAGCCAAGCAGCACACAGGGGGAGGGAGGCAGAGTACCCCAACAGGCAGGAAGAAGCAGTGTGGTGGCGGCAGACAGAAGGCGGGCAACCGTTCCCCGTAACACCAACACGAGGGACGTTGCCAGTACAAGCGGTAGGTCTTCCAGAGTCTGGAATTTTTTTAAAGACTCTGCTGATAACCCCAAAATGGTCATTTGTACCACCTGCCAGGCCAGCATCAGGAGGGGTGACAAAACTACCAGCCTGACCACCACCAGCATGATTAGGCACATGTCAGCAAAGCACCCGACTTTGTGGGGCGAACCCCAGGGTCCACGACCAGTGTCAGCAGGTGTCACCACTGCTTCTTCCGCTGTTGTGTGTGTAAGAGAACCCTCTGTTGTGTGTGCAAGACAATCCCCTGTCCATACTGCATGCAAAGATGCCCCCTCCTCTCAGTCTTCACTTGTTATGGCAGTTTCTCAAGAATCAGCATCAACATCCATGTCCACGTCCCACTGCAGCGTTCAATTGTCCATATCCCAGACCTTTGAATGAAAGCGCAAATTCGCAGCCAACGCCCCACAGGCCACAGTCCTAAATTCGCTCATTTCACAACTGCTTGTGTTGGAAATTCTGCCTTTTAGGCTGGTGGAGACGGAATCCTTCCGCAATCTTATGGCGGTGGCGGTCCCTCGGTACTCGGTCCCCAGCCAACACTATTTTGCCCGGTGTGCCATCCCCACACTACACAAGCACATGTCCCAAAACATCTGCCATGCCCTCAACAACGCAGTTACTGGGAGAGTCCACCTGACAACGGACACGTGGACAAGTCCTTGTGGCCAGGGATGGTACATCTCCCTGGGTAAACATAGTGGAAGCCGGGACCCAGTCAAACCTTGGGATGGAACACATCCTCCCCACACCGAGGATTGCGGGCCCTATGTCAGTCAGAGTTGCCCCCACAGTGTACAGCTCCTGCGCATCATCCTCCTCCTCATGTTCAGCCTCCATCTCAGATATCACCACATCAGTTACAAGCTGGAAACACTGCAGTACTGCCTCAGCAAAGAGGCAACAGGCTGTGATGAAACTCATAAGCTTAGGTGATAAACCTTACACTGCTTGTGAGTTGTGGACAGCTGTGAAAGAGCAGGCAGATCTGTGGCTGAGACCGCTGAACCTACATCCAGGAATAGTCGTGTGTGACAATGGCCGTAACCTGGTGGTTCATCGATTTCTTAAATCGTACCCCGAGTTGCGAGATCTGCTCTTCAAAGTACGTCACCTGTCAGCTCATTTTTGGAAGCCGGCTACAGCTTAAGCCACCCTTGCTGTGTTGCAGCAGCGTTTGCTGCTTCTGGCACACCGACTGGTGTGTGATGTCCCCACACGTTGGAACTCTACCCTCCACATGTTGCAAAGGATTTGTGAGCAGAAGAGAGCAGCTGTGGGGTACCAGCTGCAACAAGGCCGTCGATATTCAGGTCAGACTCCACACATAAGACCTCAGGAGTGGACCTGGATGTCTGACATATGTACCATCCTGACAAACTGTGATGAGTCCACCAAGATGGGGAGTGGTGATGACGCCATCATTAGCATCAGCATCCCACTTGTCTGTCTTTTGCAACGCTCTCTGCAGAGAATTAAAGAGGAGGCATTGCAGCCAGAGTATGATGAGATGGATCAAGAAGCCGTAGCGGTCGATTACACACAGCCCAGCCTCATCTCATCCCAACGTGCATTGCGGGACAATGAGGGAGAGGAGGAGGAGGAGGAGGAAGAACAGGAGCTGGTATCATGCGCTGTAGACGGTAGTACCTGTACAACTGTCATACCGTCGGTTCAGCGTGGGTGGCCTGAGGACAGGGGGGAGGAGGAGGAGGGGGAGGAGGAGGAGAGCATGGTCAGTCGTCATTTTGGTGAGGACATGGAACTCTTGCTCGTTACCAGTCTGGCATGCATGGCTGACTTTATGTTACGCTGCCTTAACCGTGACCCTCGCATTGTCAAAATGTTGGGTGACAGTCATTACTGGTTGGTGACACTTTTAGACCCCCGCTACAAAGAGAACTTTCACTCTCTTATTCCTGAGGTGGAGAGGTCTACAAAAATGAAGCAGTACCAGAAGGCCCTTGCTGCAGAACTGTTAAAAAAATTCCCATCTGAACACGCTAGCGGCAGAGGTCACAGTTCGTTGCCCAACCAAGGCGTACAGGCGAGAGAGACCCAGCTCCAATCCAGCAGAGGCAGGGGAACACTGTCAACGTTCTGGGACAGTTTTCTGAGACCCGCCCAGCTTACAGGCCCTGAGGCGCGGGGTACTCTTACAAGGAGTGGAAAGTTTCAAAAGATGGTGAGGGAGTACCTTGCCGACCGTACCAGCGTCCTCCGTGATTCCTCTGTGCCTTTTAATTATTGGGTATCAAAGCTGGACTCTTGGAATGAACTCGCTCTGTACGCCTTGGAGGTCCTAGCCTGCCCTGCCGCTAGAGTGTTATCGGAGCGTGTTTTTAGTGCCGCTGGGGGAATTATAACTGATAAGCGCACTCACCTGTCAACTGACAATGCTGACAAGCTGACCCTTATCAAAATGAACAAGGGCTGGATTGGGCCAGACTTCTCATCACCACCAAATGACAGCAGAGTAGCATAAAGTCAAATCCACTGTGTTATTTCGGGAGGTGTATTCCCATGCACCGCTTCACACCCACACATGGGTATACGCTTCCTCATTTCGGCTGTTTTTGGCTCTTCTCCTTATCCTCAGCCTCCACCACCACTATACCACCAGGGTGACCGTGGTCCGTGTTGCCAGCATTGCAAGTTCCTCCGTTCTAATTTTTTGCAGCTTTTGCTTGGAAGGCATAGGCAAAGACTATGGGAGACCCACTCCCCAGTAATGGGAATGATGTTTTTAATAAGCTGTACTGCATGGCTCTTGTAAGGGGCATTGCAACTTCCTCCGTCCTAATTTTTGGCAGCTTTTGCTTGGAAGGCATAGGCAAAGACTATGGGAGACCCACTCCCCAATAATGGGAATAAAGTTTTTAATATGCTGTACTGCATGGCTCTTGTAATGGGCATTAAAACCGTCTTGTTAAGCTACTGTGACCTCCACGTCTCTTGCAAGGGGCATTAAAACTGTCCTGTTAAGCTACTGTGACCTCCATGTCTCTTCCAAGGGGCATTAAAACCATCTTGTTAAACCACTCTGACCTCCACGTCTCTTCCAAGGGGCAATAAAACCGTCTTGTTATGATACTGTGACCTCCACGTCTCTTCCAAGGGGCATTAAAACCATCCTGTTAAACCACTCTGACCTCCACGTCTCTTCCAAGGGGCATTAAAACCATCTTGTTAGACCACTCTGACCTCCACGTCTCTTCCAAGGGGCATTAATACCATCTTGTTAAGCTACTGTGACCTCCACGTCTCTTCCAAGGGGCATTAAAACCATCTTGTTAAGCTACTGTGACATCCACTTCTCTTCCAATGGACATTAAAACTGTCTTGTTAAACCACTCTGAACTCCACGTCTCTTCCAAGGGGCATTAAAACCATCTTGTTAAACCACTCTGACCTCCTCGTCTCTTCCAAGGGGCATTAAAACCGTCTTGTTAGGCCACTCTGACCTCCACGTCTCTTCCAAGGGGCATTAATACCGTCTTGTTAAGCTACTGTGACCTCCACGTCTCTTCAATGGGGCATTAAAACTGTCTTATTAAACCACTGTGAACTCCACGTCTCTTCCAAGGGGCATTAAAACCGTCTTGTTAAGCTACTTTGACCTCCACGTCTCTTCCAAGGGGCATTAAAACTGTCTTGTTAAGCTACTGTGACCTCCACGTCTCTTCCAAGGGGTATTAAAACCATCTTGTTAGACCACTCTGACCTCCACGTCTCTTCCAAGGGGCATTAATACCATCTTGTTAAGCTACTGTGACCTCCACGTCTCTTCCAAGGGGCATTAAAACCATCTTGTTAAGCTACTGTGACCTTCACGTCTCTTCCAAGGGGCATTAAAACCGTCTTGTTAAGCTATTGTGACCTCCACGTCTCTTCCAAGGGGCATTAAAACCATCATGTTAAGCTACTGTGACCTCCACGTCTCTTCCAAGGGGCATTAAAACCGTCTTGTTAAGCTACTGTGACCTCCACGTCTCTTCCAAGGGGCATTAAAACCATCTTGTTAAACCACTCTGACCTCCACGTCTCTTAAAAGGGGCATTAAAACCATCTTGTTAAACCACTGTGACCTCCACGTCTCTTCCAAGTGGCATTAAAACCATCTTGTTAAACCACTCTGACCTCCACGTCTCTTCTAAGGGGCATTAAAACCGTCTTGTTAAGCTACTGTGACCTCCAAGTCTCTTCCAAGGGGAATTAAAACCGTCTTGTTAAGCTAGTGTGACCTCCATGTCTCTTCGAAGGGGCATTAAAACCATCTTGTTAAACCACTCTGACCTCCACATCTCTTCCAAGGGGCATTAAACCGTCTTGTTAAGCTACTGTGACCTCCACGTCTCTTCCAAGGGGCATTAAAACCGTCTTGTTAAACCACTCTGAACTGCACGTCTCTTCCAAGGGGCATTAAAACCGTCTTGTTAAGCTACTATGACCTCCACGTCTCTTCCAAGGGGCATTAAAACCGTCTTGTTAAGCTACTGTGACCTCCACGTCTCTTCCAAGGGGCATTAAAACTGTCTTTTTAAACCACTCTGACCTCCACGTCTCTTCCAAGAGGCATTAAAACCATCTTGTTAAGCTACTGTGACCTCCACGTCTCTTTCAAGGGGCATTAAAACCATCTTGTTAAGCTACTGTGATCTCCACGTCTCTTCCAAGGGTCATTAAAACCGTCTTGTTAAACCACTCTGAACTCCAAGTCTCTTCCAAGTGGCATTAAAACCGTCTTGTTAAGCTACTGTGACCTCCACGTCTCTTCCAAGGGGCATTAAAAGTTTCTTGTTAAGCTACTGTGACCTCCACATCCCTTCCAAGGGGCATTAAAACCGTCTTGTTAAGCTACTGTGACCTCCACGTCTCTTCCAAGGGGCATTACAACTGTCTTGTTAAGCTACTGTGACCTTCACGTCTCTTCCAAGGGGGCATTAAAACCATCTTGTTAAACCAGTCTGACCTCCACTTTTCTTCCAAGGGGCATTAAAACCATCTTGTTAAGCTACTGTGACCTCCACGTCTCTTCCATGGGGCATTAAAACCGTCTTGTTAAACCACTCTGACCTCCACGTCTCTTAAAAGTTGCATTAAAACCATCTTGTTAAACTACTCTGACCTCCACGTCTCTTCCAAGGGGCATTAAAACCGTCTTGTTAAGCTACTGTGACCTCCACGTCTCTTCAAAGGGGCACTAAAACCATCTTGTTAAACCACTTTGACCTCCACGTCTCTTCCAAGGGGCATTAAACCGTCTTGTTAAGCTACTGTGACCTCCACGTCTCTTCCAAGGGTCATTAAAACCGTCTTGTTAAACCACTCTGAACTGCACGTCTCTTCCAAGGGGCATTAAAACCGTCTTGTTAAGCTACTATGACCTCCACGTCTCTTCCAAGGGGCATTAAAACCGTCTTGTTAAGCTACTGTGACCTCCACGTCTCTTCCAAGGGGCATTAAAACCGTCTTTTTAAACCACTCTGACCTCCACGTCTCTTCCAAGAGGCATTAAAACCATCTTGTTAAGCTACTGTGACCTCCACGTCTCTTTCAAGGGGCATTAAAACCATCTTGTTAAGCTACTGTGACCTCCACGTCTCTTCCAAGGGGCATTAAAAGTTTCTTGTTAAGCTACTGTGACCTCCACATCCCTTCCAAGGGGCATTAAAACAGTCTTGTTAAGCTACTGTGACCTCCACGTCTCTTCCAAGGGGCATTACAACCGTCTTGTTAAGCTACTGTGACCTCCACGTCTCTTCCAAGGGGCATTACAACCATCTTGTTAAACCACTCTGACCTCCACTTCTCTTCCAAGGGGCATTAAAACCATCTTGTTAAGCTACTGTCACCTCAACGTCTCTTCCAAGGGGCATTAAAACAGTCTTGTTCAACCACTCTGACCTCCATGTCTCTTAAAAGGGGCATTAAAACCATCTTGTTAAGCTACTGTGACCTCCACGTCTCTTCCAAGGGGCATTAAAACCGTCTTGTTAAGCTACTGTGACCTCCAAATCTCTTCCAAGGGGAATTAAAACCGTCTTGTTAAGCTACTCTGACGTCCACGTCTTTTCCAAGGGGCATTACATCCATCTTGTTAAGCTACTGTGACCTCCAGTTCTCTTCCAAGGGGCATTAAAACTGTCTTGTTAAGCTACTGTGACCCCCACGTCACTTCCAAGGGGCATTACAACCGTCTTGTTAAGCTACTGTGACCTCCACGTCTCTTCCAAGGGGCATTAAACCGTCTTGTTAAGCTACTGTGACCTCCACGTCTCTTCCAAGTGGCATTAAAACCGTCTTGTTAAACCACTCTGACCTCCACGTCTCTTCTAAGGGGCATTAAAACCGTCTTGTTAAGCTACTGTGACCTCCAAGTCTCTTCCAAGGGGAATTAAAACCGTCTTGTTAAGCTAGTGTGACCTCCATGTCTCTTCGAAGGGGCATTAAAACCATCTTGTTAAACCACTCTGACCTCCACATCTCTTCCAAGGGGCATTAAACCGTCTTGTTAAGCTACTGTGACCTCCACGTCTCTTCCAAGGGGCATTAAAACCGTCTTGTTAAACCACTCTGAACTGCACGTCTCTTCCAAGGGGCATTAAAACCGTCTTGTTAAGCTACTATGACCTCCACGTCTCTTCCAAGGGGCATTAAAACCGTCTTGTTAAGCTACTGTGACCTCCACGTCTCTTCCAAGGGGCATTAAAACTGTCTTTTTAAACCACTCTGACCTCCACGTCTCTTCCAAGAGGCATTAAAACCATCTTGTTAAGCTACTGTGACCTCCACGTCTCTTTCAAGGGGCATTAAAACCATCTTGTTAAGCTACTGTGATCTCCACGTCTCTTCCAAGGGTCATTAAAACCGTCTTGTTAAACCACTCTGAACTCCAAGTCTCTTCCAAGTGGCATTAAAACCGTCTTGTTAAGCTACTGTGACCTCCACGTCTCTTCCAAGGGGCATTAAAAGTTTCTTGTTAAGCTACTGTGACCTCCACATCCCTTCCAAGGGGCATTAAAACCGTCTTGTTAAGCTACTGTGACCTCCACGTCTCTTCCAAGGGGCATTACAACTGTCTTGTTAAGCTACTGTGACCTCCACGTCTCTTCCAAGGGGCATTAAAACCATCTTGTTAAACCAGTCTGACCTCCACTTTTCTTCCAAGGGGCATTAAAACCATCTTGTTAAGCTACTGTGACCTCCACGTCTCTTCCATGGGGCATTAAAACCGTCTTGTTAAACCACTCTGACCTCCACGTCTCTTAAAAGTTGCATTAAAACCATCTTGTTAAACCACTCTGACCTCCACGTCTCTTCCAAGTGGCATTAAAACCGTCTTGTTAAACCACTCTGACCTCCACGTCTCTTCCAAGGGGCATTAAAACCGTCTTGTTAAGCTACTGTGACCTCCAAGTCTCTTCCAAGGGGAATTAAAACCGTCTTGTTAAGCTACTGTGACCACCACGTCTCTTCAAAGGGGCACTAAAACCATCTTGTTAAACCACTTTGACCTCCACGTCTCTTCCAAGGGGCATTAAACCGTCTTGTTAAGCTACTGTGACCTCCACGTCTCTTCCAAGGGGCATTAAAACCGTCTTGTTAAACCACTCTGAACTGCACGTCTCTTCCAAGGGGCATTAAAACCGTCTTGTTAAGCTACTATGACCTCCACGTCTCTTCCAAGGGGCATTAAAACCGTCTTGTTAAGCTACTGTGACCTCCACGTCTCTTCCAATGGGCATTAAAACCGTCTTTTTAAACCACTCTGACCTCCACGTCTCTTCCAAGAGGCATTAAAACCATCATGTTAAGCTACTGTGACCTCCACGTCTCTTTCAAGGGGCATTAAAACCATCTTGTTAAGCTACTGTGACCTCCACGTCTCTTCCAAGTGGCATTAAAAGTTTCTTGTTAAGCTACTGTGACCTCCACATCCCTTCCAAGGGGCATTAAAACAGTCTTGTTAAGCTACTGTGACCTCCACGTCTCTTCCAAGGGGCATTACAACCGTCTTGTTAAGCTACTGTGACCTCCACGTCTCTTCCAAGGGGCATTACAACCATCTTGTTAAACCACTCTGACCTCCACTTCTCTTCCATTAAAACCATCTTGTTAAGCTACTGTCACCTCCACGTCTCTTCCAAGGGGCATTAAAACAGTCTTGTTAAACCACTCTGACCTCCATGTCTCTTAAAAGGGGCATTAAAACCATCTTGTTAAGCTACTGTGACCTCCACGTCTCTTCCAAGGGGCATTAAAACCGTCTTGTTAAGCTACTGTGACCTCCAAATCTCTTCCAAGGGGAATTAAAACCGTCTTGTTAAGCTACTCTGACGTCCACGTCTTTTCCAAGGGGCATTACATCCATCTTGTTAAGCTACTGTGACCTCCAGTTCTCTTCCAAGGGGCATTAAAACTGTCTTGTTAAGCTACTGTGACCCCCACGTCACTTCCAAGGGGCATTACAACCGTCTTGTTAAGCTACTGTGACCTCCACGTCTCTTCCAAGGGGCATTAAACCGTCTTGTTAAGCTACTGTGACCTCCACGTCTCTTCCAAGGGGCATTAAAACCGTCTTGTTAGGCCACTCTAACCTCCACGTCTCTTCCAAGGGGCATTAATACCGTCATGTTAAGCTACTGTGACTTCCACGTCTCTTCAATGGGGCATTAAAACTGTCTTGTTAAACCACTCTGAACTCCACGTCTCTTCCAAGGGGCATTAAAACCGTCTTGTTAAGCTACTTTGACCTCCACGTCTCTTCCAAGGGGCATTAAAACCGTCTTGTTAAACCACTCTGACCTCCACGTCTCTTCCAAGTGGCATTAAAACCGTCTTGTTAAACCACTCTGACCTCCACGTCTCTTCCAAGGGGCATTAAAACCGTCTTGTTAAGCTACTGTGACCTCCACGTCTCTTCCAAGGGGAATTAAAACTGTCTTGTTAAGCTACTGTGACCTCCACGTCTCTTCGAAGGGGCATCAAAACCATCTTGTTAAACCACTCTGATCTCCACGTCTCTTCCAAGGGGGCATTAAACCGTCTTGTTAAGCTACTGTGACCTCCACGTCTCTTCCAAGGGGCATTAAAACCGCCTTGTTAAACCACTCTGAACTGCACGTCTCTTCCAAGGGGCATTAAAACAGTCTTGTTAAGCTACTATGACCTCCACGTCTCTTCCAAGGGGCATTAAAACCATCTTGTTAAGCTTCTGTGACCTCCACGTCTCTTCCAAGGGGCATTAAATCCGTCTTTTTAAACCACTCTGACCTCCACGTCTCTTCCAAGAGGCATTAAAACCATCTTGTTAAGCTACTGTGACCTCCACGTCTCTTCCAAGGGGCATTAAAACCGTCTTGTTAAACCACTCTGAACTCCAAGTCTCTTCCAAGTGGCATTAAAACCGTCTTATTAAGCTACTGTGACCTCCACGTCTCTTCCAAGGGGCATTAAAAGTTTCTTGTTAAGCTACTGTGACCTCCACATCCCTTCCAAGGGGCATTAAAACCGTCTTGTTAAGCTACTGTGACCTCCACGTCTCTTCCAAGGGGCATTACAACCGTCTTGTTAAGCTACTGTGACCTCCACGTCTCTTCCAAGGGGCATTAAAACCATCTTGTTAAACCACTCTGACCTCCACTTCTCTTCCAAAGGGCATTAAAACCATCTTGTTAAACCACTCTGACCTCCACGTCTCTTCCAAGGGGCATTAAAACTGTCTAGTTAAACCACTCTGACCTCCACGTCTTTTCCAAGGGGCATTAAAACCGTCTTGTTAAGCTACTGTGACCTCCACGTCTCTTCCAAGGGGCATTAAAACCGCCTTGTTAAACCACTCTGAACTCCACAGCTCTTCCAAGGGGCATTGAAATGTTGTTTTTAATTACCTCTATCCTCCACGACTCTTCCAACATGCATTGCTTTTCCTCCTAATTTTAGTCAGCTTTTGCTTTTCAATGCATAGGCAAACACTAAGGGAGACCCTCTCCCCAATAATGGGTAGAAGGTTTTTAATATGCTGTAATCCACGTCAGTTTCAAGGGGCATTGCAGTTCCTCATAATTTTTGGAAAGCCTTCCATTCACTGCTTAGGCCAACAGTGTACAGGAGACCCAGTTGCTATAAATGGAAAAAACGGTTTAGTTAAGGCCCTCTGACCTCCATGTCACTTCCAATGGGCATTGGAGTGTCTCGAAATTTTTGGTAGGCATTGCACTCACTGTATGCCCTATAACTGTGTAGCCGAACCGCTCCTTTTGGTACAGAAACATATCCTACAAGGCATGTGTGGTTGACTGGCCTGATATTGATGTGAATGGTCCCTGTTCCTCCTGCTCTTTCTCCTTTGCCACCACCTCATCCATCATTCATCACCTGAAGCTTTGTTTTAACGGGAGTCATAGAACTGGGATAGTAGCAGGAAAACATCCAGCAACCCTCGGAGGAGGTAGGAAATGCGCCAAAACGCTGACCACCTCAGGCCTAGCCGCTACTACATACATGTGCTTGCATTCCAAGGAACAGAAAGCTAAGTAGATGGATGGCCTCATGATCATGAATAATTTACTCGCTGTGTAGGAGGCCAACCACTGCTGCTGTCTACCTTCTGAACTTTGTGTTGAAGCCTGATTGACCCAGGACCCGCAATCCTCTATGTCTGGAGGACTTGTTGCATCCCAGTGTCCAACTGTGTCCCGGCTTCCACAATATTAACCCAGTGTGAAGGCGTCAGTGAGATGGACCATCCCTGGCCACATTCACTTGTCCACGTGTTTGTGGTTAGGCTGTCCTTCCCAATAAATGCACTGGGGAGGGCACAGGTAATGTTTTTCTATGTGCGCTTGTATATAAGGCGCATCGGGACAAATAGGGGTGGCTGGGGACCGCGTGTGGGCACCTGGCCGCGGGGCGGCTCGGGACCGAGTATGGATACCAGGCCGCCGACGCAGCCATGACGTGGTTTCCAGATTCCGCCTCCACATGCCTAAAAGGCCCAATTTCAAGTGCAAGCAAGCAGTATGGTATTGCAGCCTGGGGGTGAGTGAGTGGCAGGCTGCATACTTGCTCTTGCATTGCAAGGAATGGAGGAGGTACAATTGAACACTGCCCTGGGACAAGGACTTGCACGGAGATAGTTGCAAGTCTGCATCTTATGATGTGGCAAGGATCACTTCTGATGGGCACACTTTTAGGCAGTGATCTGGGTGTCAGAGATGCTTCCAGGGGCCTTCCCCATGCTGTTCCCATGTCTTTTCAGCACTTTATGCATGTGTCACACAGCACATGGCCAGATAAGGTTGTAAAATGCTAAAATGACATTTCCCGGTGAATACATTTGTCACGGTTGAAAGCAATACAAAAGTGCAAAAACGCATAAAAAATGCTACTTGTAAACATAGCCCAAGGTGTGGAGGAGTATTTTTGTTTTTGGTTATTTATTTTACCTTATACACAAGTCTTTACCCTGGAAAGCATGTTCCTTAACATATTTCACAGGAAAGCAGTTTCAGTTTCGTTCTTGAACGTTTTATTGTGAGCCCGTAAAAGTGGCTTAATACCTCTGACCACGTTGTTGACAGCAGTGACCTGTGGGTCAGAAATGCTTCCTGGGGCGATCCCCATGCTGTCCCCATGTCATTTGAGCACTGTCACTATCGTTTTGGGCACTTTTAGGCTTTCTACAGACTGCCGGGGGTGCCGCCGCAAAAATGCTCGGGTCTCCCATAGACTAACATTGGGCTCGTTGCTCGGGTCGAGCACCCGAGTATCACGGTGAGCTCGGCCCGAGCTTGGAGCACCCGAGCATTTTAGTGCTCGCTCAACACTACTAAGGGACCATCACAGACTGAAGCTCCGGAGGTGGATAGTGATCTTGAAAGTTCCGATGAGGAAGAGCACACCGTTGTATTTCTCGGACCCGCAAGGAGAGGGATGTACCATCCTCAGGAGAGTGAACTAAGTCCCAAAGCACCAGAGTTTGTACCAAGGAATACAGGTGAAGTCCAATCCAGATCTGACAATCGAACACTGGTTATTGAAGAGACTGATCGAAACTTAGGAGTAGCAGAATTACCAGACCTGGTGGAAACGGACGATTCAACAGAAGCACAGGAACTTACAGAAGCAGTTCCAAGATCATCTGAGGAAGTACGAGAAATTAGTGCAGCAGAAGAAACTCCTGCAACCGAGGAACCCGTGGTATCTGAGGAACAACCCACCAGGAGGATGTCTACTCGAGGAGTGAGGAGGCCTGTGATGCTGACGTATGAGGCACTTGGTGAACCAAGCCAAGTGCCAAGGACTGTCAATTGGAAACAGGTATCTCTGCCTATGGACCAGGTAAGCCCAATTGAGTGGCATTCACCACCGAGTGACAGTATGGAGAATGTTACCTGGTGGAAAGACTTGTTTTGGCCTAGTGAGAGAGAGAGCTGGTTGAAGACGTACGAAAAGCTCCAGCGGAAGAGATGTTGATTGTTTTAATTGTGTTAATTGTTTATTTTTTACAGGAATCCTACAAGAAAAAGGTCGTAAGAATAGGTTGTTAGCAATGTTTATAAATGTTATACAAATTTGACAATGACAAATTTATATATATAGTTACTAAGCTTTCACCACTATTTCAGAATTGGTTAGATTGACCAATTAAGACGAATGTCGAGGACGACATTGAAAAAGGAGGGTAGATTGTGACATGCAGAAGTAGTGCTGTTGCTTCCAAAGCATTCAGCAACTGTTACAAATAGCACAAGCACAGAAGATAGGAAGTGTTGTGCTTCAGTAGGATTCAGCAACTAGAGGGCTTAACACAGTCACAGGAGATTGCCCCAGGGGGATTGTGGGGAACTTGTTCAAGTCCAGTGTGAAGCCCAACATAGATCAGATACCATGCACTGTTAGTTCAGGAAATCTATCATCGGGCAGGAAGATAAGGACTGGAAGGAATTATATCACAGGGGACATCTCCCTCATCAAACCCTCCCCCCTCCATCTCCATGCAGGATAAAGAATTCTGTGTACTATTGTGTCATTGTGAAAGAAAAGCCTGTGGTTGTGTATGCATAGAAGTGTGCTGCTAAGAGATCTAATCTATGCTGAATTATGCTACTGAAGAGACTGTAATACTGTGTCTTGTGAAGAAACGACTGTATTGTTACTGGAGCCGATTGCTCAAGAAACTCAGACTGTACTGTAATGAAGATTAATGCTGTAATATCCCTGAATTACACTGGCCGTGCTTCAGATTAAATTCCACTGTTAAACTGTTGAAAAAGACTCTTATAAGAGTGTGTCTGGTCAGCAATTGAATCTATTATGTGCATGAGAGAAGCTGCAGCCTATGGTCGCCCTGAGTAACGGCTCCCCCAGGAATCCAAAGAATTAATAAAACCCGTCTCGCCCTATCTGAACCTAGTGGCGTGCGTATAACAATAGCATCAATCATGGGTGGCTCATTTTATCCCACTCCATCAAACAAGTTAGACTTCTCTGCCCAGAACTGCATGCAGGAGCCAATTTTAAATGGAACTGGGTGGCATTATGTCTGACTGTGTGACGAGTCATGCTCTGTGGTGTGCACAATCCTTTATGCCAGGCTTGACCTGACTCATCACATGCATCCTGGGTAAGTGTTAACCTGGTGCACTTAAAGGGAACCTGTCAAGTCATTTCTATAACTTACACTGTCCCCAGGTCCATGTTAGTGATGCAATGTGCATCGCTAATGTAATAGTGGGGAAGGACGTAGCCTTCCCTTGGCACTGAGGTAGTTAAAAGAAGTGTTCCTGTGGTTAGACCTCTCTGAACTGTTGGTAGGCCAAGCAAAGGGGTTAGCTTTAGTGGTCCAGTCGGTAGAGTAGAGGGGGAACTTAGTGCCCTGATCAAGCCTTGAGTTATATAGAGCTTGTTCCTGGCACAATTCCTTGTGGGCTGCAGTACCTGTAAACAGCCACAAGATGCCACTGTCCTGGGTGCAGATGTCAGGTTGAGTCTGCTAGCAGTGTTACAGAAAGTGATGAGTTAATGCTGTGTGATGACAGCTCACAGAGGGTGGGCACATTAGGAAAATCCCTGCTTAATGTCCAGAAGCAGGAAGTGTAGTCCTGTAAGAGATAGAAAAGTGAACTGTACGGGTAGCCTGACTATATGGTGGCTGCTAGGGTTGACAGGAGCTCTATACCCTCAGACAGTGAGATCACCAGTGCCAAAGTCTCCCTACGCAAGAGTCCTGTTAGCCGGCCGGAGAAACTCAGAGGTATTGAGGACCCGGGGCACTTCTAGTCTGCAGGAAGCAGAGGAATAGGACTCCAGGCTAAGACATGGGGGAGATATCAGATCCGGAACGCTGTTGGTGCTGCAGAAGAGTCTCCTGGGCTAGAGATAGAGTCACAGAGATGCTTCACTCAAAGAGGGAACCAGGGCTGAAGATGTTGCCAGCGCCTGTGAGAGAGATAATAACCTGTCGGGCCTTATCCATTATATCTGCCTGTAAATACTGTACATATTCCTCTTCCCCAAGTAAAGTCCAAGTTCTGGTTAAGAACCTCGTGTCCTCTGAATTTATTGCTGCCTTGGTCCCAGAAGAGAAATGCCTGGAGACAGCCGCGATCGGATGGTTTGAAGTAAGTGGAGAGCACCACATACACAGCCACACTTCAGAGGGAGGACACGAATTGTCTGTAGGGTGCCAGAGCGAGAGGGGGCTACAGCTGGCCCACGACTACCTCACTGGGGCACCTTACACTAACATGCTTTTCCCATGCAAATCACGGCTATAGTGACTTGCTAAAATCACTTTATATACTTAAAATTTTACTTGCTTGTTCAGTCATAGGGGTGCTCCTTTTTGTATTCAGTCAGCCTTTTCACTGCCCATTGAATTTGAATGTTTATTCCACGCTTGCGCTGTTTCAATGTGTTTACCAGCGTTCTGTCTTTTTCTCCCATTGCGCAAGTGATGTGTAATGTGCTTGCGCATTGTGAATGGGGTCCCCGCACTTGCAGAATTGGTGCACTTGTTTCTATTATACCTTTTCTCTGATTGTTCCTCACCTGGTTTTGGCTCCCACTCCTGAGAAAAAATACTGACCAAATACTGACCAAATACTGAAAATGGGGCCGCGGCCAAATAAGGACTCTTTCCTCAAAGAACTTCATATCAATCTGCTCTGCACATCCTGCTCTGGATCTTGCTTCTCACAAACTGCACAGCAATTCCAAGCTGACAGGTTGTGTTTAAATTTTCTGCGTAAATGAACTCTGAGAATCTGTCACTAGGTCTGACGAGAGTTGGACTCATAAAACGGTAATTTTATTATCAGGCAGGAAAACGTTTAGGCTATGTGCCCACGTTGCAGAAATGAAGCAGAAAGTTTCTGCTTCATTTCTGCATGTCCTCTCCCGGAAAAACGCATGCGGAATTTCGCAAGCGTTTATCGCGTGTTTTTCGCGCGTTTTCGACATGCGGAATTGCCTTGCGCTTTTTATTGCATTGCAAAGGCAAATCTGCATGCAGAAACGCAAATGCTGCGGATTTTTTTGCGCATCAAAAACGCTGCGGAAAAATCCGCAGCATGGGCATAGAACGTGCAGATTCTCATTGGGGACCATGGGGTGCGGATTGACAAGCGTTTTACAAGCTTTTCTGCTGCGGAAATTCCGCAGCAATTACGCTTGAAAAACGCTACGTGGGCACATACCCTAAAGAAGGATTATACAGCCAATTTGACATGGATTTTCAAAGTAGTGTACATGAGCCTCTTCAGGTCTAAAAGGTCTATTTAATAATGTTTGCCGCTTGTATTGTGAAGTCTGATGACAGATCGACTTTGACATGAAATGTTGCAGCTTAGCATTATTATGGTAGAGGTCACCATGTATATGGAAAACACTCATGGTTTACAATTTTTTTTTTATTAATCAAGTGAATGCCTGTCAACGGACACATACTGTAGCCAGAAATAATTTCAGCCCACATGTAGATGTGATGTGTTTTATTAACAATCACTATGTCATTAGGACCCACAGCAGAACTACATAATGAAAATTAATGAATCACCTTCGCTGACTTGTTAATACACTGCCCTTGTTGCGTTCTTTAGTCATTTTGTTTTACAGTAATTTTCTAGCTACTTCCATTACTTTGTTTAGTGTTTTTCAAACTTCCTACAATAATCCTGGGGAAAAAAATGATTAGTGTACTGTTTATTGAAAGAGGTACTACATATATCCAATGCCTTGGTGAGTGGCAATTATTTTAATATGTACGCTGTTAGTAATTTTACTTTCAGAGCGCTATTATGAAATATAAGCAACAATGGTAAATGGTCCAAAGTAATCACTAAACCAAAGAAAACAGAAATTATTAGTTTGAAGAATTAAATATATATTTTTAAAATTTCATACCTGCCATATTCATGCTGTCAGCAGTGGGAGGACTTAAATCATTCCTGGCAGGTAATTCTAAAATAATAGTAAAAAGTAAGAAACATGACTTGGTCGCATGCTGGGCACAGATAACAGATTCATGTTTAGAAATAGTTTGTTTTTTTTATTTTTCTGTGTTTTCAACAAATTGATATCTAGTCTTATAAAACTCCTAGAACTGTGTTTACCAGAGAAATTTCCAGAAGAGTTTACTAAAGTTTGTGAATGCATCCATAATGTTTTATTTCAATTGATAGTTTTGGACTCAACAATAGTGTTGAGCCACCCCCGTAGTGTTCGAGTTCGGTTCGGTTCGTCGAACACCCGTGTGTTCGCCGAACTGTTCGTCGAACTGTTCGTCGAACACCTTCGAACACTGTTAAAACCAATGGCAGGCAAACAAAAACACATAGAAACACATAGAAAACACCTTCAAAGGTATCCAAAAGCTGACAAACTGCTCAGAAGACACAACTAACACATAGAAAAGTGACAAGTACATATAGTCATGCGAAAAGAAAAGAGGTGGAGGAGTAAAAGGAGGGGGAGACACAGATATAGGCATGTCATGCCCTTCTAAAATCCAAAAAGTGAGAAGCCGACACGGCCAGTCCGTTCCTGCCCGTGCCACCTCTGTGTCGCCGGGTTTGTGCCAGAGCCGCGGTGGACCCTGACGGCCAGCCCCCCTATCCCAATACTGGTGCCTGTCCGCCGGTGGGTCGAGGCCCCCCACGGTGGGGGGGGTAACATCTGCAGAAGAAAGACCATCTTCCAGCCAAACTAAGATGTCGACTTCTTTTCGTGGACAATGTGATACGATCCCATTCTTACGGACACGCCCATCGCTACAAATTCTAAATGAGGCACAAAAACAGCAGGTGCTTCAACGGATATCAAGTGCTCCTTCAAGTGGGCTCTCCATCACCTCAATTTCAACATCACAAATACTCCAGTCCTCAGAGGTGTCACCCCAATCGCACTTGCTTCCTCACAGCTCCCAAGTCTCCAGCTGCCCGTCTGAGTATGGGGTAGCACAGATGGTTGAGTCTGCACAGCTGTTTACTCATACTATAGCCTGGGAAACGGAGGTCTGCTCCAGAGCTTCTGTTAATCCAGATGAGAAAATGATCTGATCTGATGCCCAGAATCTTTATAAGTCGGATCCAGGACCAGATGAAGAAGGTTCTGAGCATAATGTAGACCCTTGTTCCCAAACTGTAAATCCTGTTGGTGGAGACAATGATGAAGACAATGATGAGACTCAAATACCTGATTGGAGCGACAACTTGACTTTTCGGTCAGGGCAGGAAGAGGTTGGCTCTGAGGACGACGGGTGTGATAACACACAGGGTGATGATGACGAGGTTGGAGATCCCACTTACTGTCAACCCACAGTCAGCCAGTCGATGAGGTCAGCAGAGGAGGTGGAGGAGGATGTGACTAGCCCTGGGGATGGGGATGACTCGGTACCCGGGCATTTGCCTGGCCTCGGGGATGTCGCGGTGGTCGGCTCCCTGGCCCGTACCCTGGGGTCTCTCTTTAAAAGGGTGGATAATTGTTAATTTTATAACAGTTCATGACGCCACCTGTGGTATCTGGTGACAAGCACCAGCGCTGCAGCAGTCCACTGAGGCCGGTGATAAGGCAGCTCGATGGTATAGCTCCCCACAGGTGGACCTAGGTCTCAGGGCAGCGTATGCAGGGGGAATGCAGGACAGGCGAGACCCAGTGGGTCAGAGCAAGAACGGGAACGGACACGGTAGTCACTTCAGTACCTTTTACTGGTGGAAATTCAGGCACATCCCGGAGCACTGTAGGGTGAAGGGTGCATATCAGGATCCTCCCCAATGAGCGGGTGTAGGGCCTCCTGTTTCTTGCCTCTGCGTAGTAAGTTTCTGACCTGCCTGGAGCTAGGCCTAACTTTGTCTCTGTCCTGCGCTGGCTGACCTTGTGGTAGGGCCTTCTCTTGGAGTTCACGCTCCCAGTATGCGGGGCCTAAGCGTCTCCTGGCTCTGTTACATATCAGCACCTTAGCGATCCTGGGACTTGTAGTTCTCCAGGGATTCCGGTTATGCCTTACTGGGTCATAGAGATCCCGGTAAGCTCGGATCCTGTGTCCGGTAAATGCTTCGGGGTGAGCTGGTTAAGCTCCTCTGCCCCTTATGTACTAACTCACCACTCGCCTTCGGCCTACTCGGGCCCTCACTAGGCTATACACACTAACGGCAGCTTGCCGCGCTTCACTGATCTTACGGCACCGGCACACCTTAAGCTCTATCTGGGCTCCCTGAATCTAGCAAGCAGGAGCCTCGTCCTCCACTGCTGAACTATTAACTGCGTTCTCTAGACTAGACTGAGCTCCACTGCAGACTGACCTCTCTTAGGCTTCTCTACTGCAGGAACTCTTCAGAGGAACTGAACTGCCTAGCTCCACCTTCCCTATTTATATCCCTAACGGGCTCCCTCTGCTGGTCTGAGGTGGAAGGTGGAGATGTGTGAATGTTTATGGGGGCCTCTTGTGGAGGATTCCATCAATGCACTCTTCTAGGATCTGTGATACCAAGCGCAGCGGGGCATCACAGATGCTATTGACGACGAGGTTAGGTTGCGCCTTCCTGAACAGAGATGGAGTACTGGAAGCACGTCAACAACTGCATCCTCAACCACAACTCTGCCTCTGACCACAAGTCGTAGTGGCTCTTCTGGTCGCATGGGCTCTAAGCCTTGCATAGCCTGGGCATTTATTCAGATCGATAAGGATGACCCAACTCGTGTTATCTGTAATATTTGTCAGCAAAAGCTAAGTAGAGGCCAAAAAATCCATAGTTTGAGTACTTCATGCATGTACCGTCACATGGATATGAAGCAAAAGTTGCAGTGGGAAGCTCACTGTGCTACAATGCGGCCTAGCCGGCTGGGCCAACCACCGTCTGCCCATCTTGTGCATCCGCAGCCTCTTCATCCTCTGTGACTGGGGGGACAACAGTCACACATGTTTTTGGACGCAGACCTGCCACCTCTTTACCCGCAACAGCCAGCGTGATTGGCAGGTCGTCAGTTCATTGGGAAGTGGAAACACCTGCTAGTGTTTCCGACATCGAGAGCACCACCTTTGGATCAAGGCAATCTAACATGTCCGCCTGCATCTTCCTCACAGACCTGCAGTTTGCCGGGGACACCCTACTCAACACCGTCTAAGCACAACAGCCAGCCCTCGGTCCCTCAGATGTGGAAAAGTAAAAGACCATTTCCTCCTAGCCATGAGAAAGCTAAGAGGTTGAATTTCACCATCTGCAAGCTGTTGGCTACAGAAATGCTGCCTTTCCACCTGGAGGACACAGAGGATTTTCAAGACCTTATGTCCGTCACAGTGCCCCAGTACCAGATGCCCAGTCGGCACTACTTCTCAAAGAATGGTGTGCCTGCACTCCACTAGCATGTCGCACACAACATCACCGCTTCTTTGAGAAACTCTGTGTGTGACAGGGTGCACTTCACCACAGACACTTGGACGAGAAGGCATGGACAGGGGCGTTACATGTCGCTGACTGGGCACTGGGTAACTATGGTGACAGCAGGACAAGGGGCTGCTGTCCAAGTCTTACCGTCCCCACGAGTTGTGCGTCAATCCTCTTTATCTCGAAGTTCCTCCACTGCTTCTGCCTCCTCAACCTCCTCTCGGTCCTCCACCTGCACCCAAAGCCTGTCTAGTAATGCCACCTGCTTTATAACTGCGCAGAAGGAATCCTGCACACCTCCTTACTATGCTGGCAGCAGGGCTCAACGGCATCAGTGTTTACTTTGAAATGTCTGGGAAATGTGAGTCACACAGCTGAGGAGTTGTGGTCAGCTCTGGAGACCCAGTTTCATGAAAGGTTGTCTCCACTGGACCTGCAACCAGGGAAGGCCATGTGCGACAATGCTGCAAACCTGGTTGCGGCACTTCGCCGGGGCAATGTCACACACGTGCCTTGTATGGCTCACGTGTTGAACCTGGTTGTCCAGCAATTTTTAGCCCACTATCCCGGACTAGATGGCCTTCTGCAGAGGGCACGGTCGCTGTGTGCTCACTTCCGCCGTTCGCATCCCGCAGTTCAACGACTTACATCTCTACAGAAGTCGTTGGGCCTGCCAGTTCACCGGCTGAAATGCGATGTGCCGACACGGTGGAATTCAACTCTGCACATGTTGCAGCGACTGTGGCAGCACCGACAAGCCCTGGTGCAATACGTTCTGACGTATAGCCTGGGCCAACGAGATCCAGAGGTGGGGCAAATCACGCTGCAGGAGTGGTCTCAGATCAGGGACCTATGAAGTTGACGCGCCCCCTGGGCCATGGGGTACCCTGAGCCGGGCCGGTAGACGCTGGGGGTTGTAGTCACTGTGGCGGTGACCCAGTCCGTGACCCAGGGCGGTCAATCCAAGGGTAATTTGTATATATGGATTTTATAATGTTTGACTACGCCACCTGTGGAGTGCAGCCAAAGGGGCCGTCGCTGCGGAACAGTCCTCTGAAGCTGGTGGTTTTGCAGCAACGGTATTATTACTCACCACAGGAAGAGTGTAGCTTCAGGGCAGTGTGGGTGGATGATGGTGGTTGTAGTGCAGAGAGTCAGTAATGAACACAGAGTCCGTGTGATGCCGTCTCAAGATATTACTCACAGTTGTTGTAGTCCAGATTACAGGTACCAGAGCAATCTCCCCCGTCGTGCTGTGCATACTCAGTGAGGGGCTCAGTCCACCCCCAGATAGCTCCGGAGTACTTAGCAGGACCCCCTTCTGTGTGTCCTTTCTCTGGCCTTCTCCCTGCACCTCACACCCAGTGACACTTCTATCCGGTATCCTCGGGCCTTGGCGGGTGACGTGTGTTCCGTCCCCTGGGTCCTATGTGGCTACCTTCTTAGTGAGACTGGTGTGGACTTTGGCCTGCAGTACATGAAATGCAGCAGCCTCCGGTTTCTAGTTGAGCCTTGCTGTTTCTCCGCTAGTTGAGGGACCGGTTCCCCTTATCTGGCCTGACCCCTCTACCTCCTGGTAGCAGCGGGAGTACGGGTGGCCTTCTGCACGGCCCGTAGCCGTAGGGTCCCTTCGGTTCCTGGAGCCTTCCAGCTCCCACTCCTCTCTTCTCTCCTTCAGTCCTGGGCCTCCCAGGCTAGGCCCGCCTCCGGAGCAGAGCTCATGCCTAGTCTCTGCTCCTGTCACTTTTCCTCCTCTGTCTGGCTTGCTCTTTCTAAGATGGCTTCCTATTTATACTCTCCTTGTCATGTGCTCCCCTAAGCTGCTCCCCTAAGCACCCACTACATAGGACCCTCAAACCAGCTAGGGACCTGGGACTGTGCTCTCCCTTAGGAGCAATCTCGCCCTACCCCCACTGCGGGTATGTGTTGGATGCAGGAGTCAGGGTCCCGAGCCATACGCCTTCCTTACCTGAGGGTGAGATACCACACCTCTGGGTGAGATGCAGTAACTCTGTGGCGACTGAACCCTCAGGGGCGCCACACACCCTTCTGCACAGTTTTGAAATGGCGACGAAGATGTTTAGTGCTGACGACGATGCCATTATCAGCATGACTATTCCGGTGATTTACATGCTGGAGCACACATTAAACAGAATTCAGAGTCAGGTGGTGGGACAAGAGGAGGTGGAGGAAGTAGAGGAGGAGTCGTATGCGGAAGGGATAACATCTCCAAGGTCCAGACGGTTGGCAGCACCAAGGCGGCAGGCATGGGAGGGTGGGGGAGAGGGATTAACCAGGGCGCATGGTAGCAGCCAAACTGTTGAGGAAGGTGCAGGAGCCAAGGAAGAAGTGGAGGACGAACTGGCGATGGGCATGGAAGACTCATCAGATGAGGGAGACCTTGATCACATTTCTGTTGTGCGAGGTTGGAGGGAGAGGGCAGAGGAAGGAAGCATGATTCTTACCTCGCTACCAACACAACAAGGACTTGGTACTTCTGGATGCGCAAGACACATGAGTGCCTTCTTGCTGCACTACCTGCAACATGACCCCCGGATTGTCAGAATTCGAAGTAATCCCGACTACTGGGTTGCCACACTCTTAGATCCCCGGTACAAAAGTATATTTGCCGAAATAATTCCTGCCATAAAAAGGTATTGACGAATGCAGGAGTATCTGCAGACGCTGTTGCAGAATCTTACATGTGCTTTTCCACAAAACACCAGTGGTGCACGTAGTGAATCTCACAGTTCTAACTTGCCAACGGTGGGACTGTCGAGTCTTCATCACTCAAACAGTAACAGTAACACAGTATCTGCTGGTAACAGCAATTTTGTGGAATCGTTTCACCACTTTTTTAGACCATCCTTTGCAAGGCCACAGGAGACAAGAAGTCTGACACATAGTCAATTCCTAGAGAGGATGGTACAGGAGAATCTCCAAGTGAACATCGAAGCCATGACTGTGTCACTGGACCCTTGCTCATTTTGGTATTCCAATCTGGAATAATCGCCGGAGCTCGCCACTCACGCCTTGGAGATCTTGTCATGCCATGCAGCCAGCGTTCTCTCTGAACGTGTGTTCATCGCTGCTGGTGGTGTGCTGACAGATAAGCGCACGCGGCTGTCCACTGAGAATGTAGACAGACTCACGTTCATAAAGATGAACAAATCATGGATTCGCAAGGACATTTCTACCCCTGCGTCATCCTTGGGAGACTAAAAGCTTGGGGATTTGGTAAAATCACCTCACCAACCGTTTTAAGCAACAGTGGGGCAATTGATGCCACTTAACCCTAGAACGCATGACCATAAAAATCTACACTTTGACATACCTGGGGCCCTTTAGGCCCGTGTGCAATTAACATGGAATAACTCAAACTCAAATGACAAACAACTATATACATGAAGAATACCTAGAGTTTCAAAATTCTAACTAAAGTAATCTTGCAGAAAATAGAAAACAATTAACTGGGCGGGCCTGCAAGGCCACAGGTATGTGTTCTAGGGTTAAGTGGTGTCTGTGCCACAATTTTGGGAGTCCCCTTGCTGTGTCTTACGTGACGTTGGCATCGTCAATTCCAGGTGGGTTGGGTCGCACCCCCCCCCCCCTTTTAACTGTAAGAAACTACATACACTATGGCTTGGGGTAACACAGATGGTTGAGTCTGAAGAGCTGTTTACTCAGAGGTCTGCTCCAAATCTTCAGTGTCTGCTAGTCAGCGTAGAATTTTTAACTGCATCTAGCCTAGGCAATACTTTGGGCGTAGTAGCCCAGCTGCGAAGCAAGCTGCACCGCCTGTGTATCTAATAAGAATTTTTAAATGAATCTAGCCTAGGCAGACTGTGGGGACCCCCAACCAAACCCAGACGCTCAGCCCCTCTACCGCCCCCCTTTCATGGACAATACAATAATGTAACTCTTACAACTGGATGGGTGAGGATCGGTCACAGCTTTATTAACTCTTTATACTCATTCCATTAGAAAGGCATTTTATTTCTAAAATAATTCAGCTTGTTGCAGCATGCCCTGGGTCCCCACTCTGGCAAGTTGGCCAACAAGTGTAACTCTCCAACATGTCCTTTCTATTTCCAGGCCACGGAGGATCCAGCGTACTCGTATGCAGGACTCTGACCCCCACCCATCACTCTTAACGCTTGTTCCACTCCGTCCTGGAGTCCTGACAGGAATATGTCCAGTCCAATATCTATTAAGTGAACACCGTCGGGCCGTATGAGGCCTGCTTTATCTCCTTCCAGTTGTCGGTGTCGTATCACTACACCGCCTCTGTCTCTTCTAAATTTTGCCATCCGAATATTTATTACCCGCCTTGTCCATTCGATGGCCGTGATGTCTCGCGCACCTTGCCATACCGCTATCGGCACAATCTCTGACCATACTATAGCTAATTTTGTGAAAAATTCTCTGAAGCGCTCAGTGTCTAGTTTCATTATTGCCATTAGTTATGTGCTCTTGTGATGACCTAGGTTATTTCCCCCGGCCTGTATAACTAAGATGACCGGACCTCTTGCCTCTCTCCCTACCTTGATTACCTCCATTAGTACCTGTGGCCATAGCAGGCCTCTAATACCTCTCCAGTTGAAATATGTGTTATGAAACTCTAATTTCCTCCCGCCTGGGCGGACTTTCGCCCTTTTTTGTGCCCAATATATATACGAGTGGCCTATCACTCACACTGTTGGCTTAGCGTCACCTGTAAAAGAAACAAACCACGTTAGGATAACAAGTCCGGTCTTATGCATCTCGCCAAACACGTGGATCGCCATCTCCCTATCCTCTGAACTTCCGTTTCTGACAGTCCTGCTCTTGCTGCTTCCGTGGCCGCACCTATGCGGAATGAGTGTGTCCCGTAATCTTTGGGGTGGTTCCCTGCCGATGTTATGCATTTATTAAATATAGCTTGGAACAGGTATCTTGATAATGGCGTTCCATCAATGTGTGATAGGAAGAAATTACTGTGATCTGATGGTTAGATATGTTTTTACTATTGTTACCTGACTCAGTGTACCGTTTGTGGGTTGTAGAAGTACCCAAGTACCCCTGCCCGCTGGAACCGTTTTCGATTGGTGTCTGCGTAGACGTATTGCATTATTGACTACGTCCTGGTGTAATAAGCCTCCACTGGTGGTAATTTTGAATTGAGGGACTAATTCGCTTATACATAGCGCCCCGAAGAAGGCGATCACAAATGCAGTAGACATTAGTGTTGCTTCAAATTGTGAGTGTCATGTTAATGGTGTTAGGGATATGATGTGAGAAATCAGTTTTAGTGACACGGGACGGGACGTCTACATTCCTGACTTGGCTGACCCCTTTTCCACCCTTTTATGGATTGTCTGATGATGAATCTTTGTCACATCTCCCCAATTCAGTAGTTGGAAGTGAAATGCTACTCCGGTCAGACACCGCTGCGCTGACGCTCCTGATATGCCCCTCATCATTAGCTGGTGGAGAAATTCTATGGTGACTTGTGATCTGGCTTGTTCACATTGGTCAACCCGTCTGCCTGCTACTAGTCGTGTCCACTCTTCCCATGCCTTACTTGCCACGTTGACGGGGCAACTGACGCTCTGATTAATGGCATCAACTATTCGCCACTAGATCCCATAGGGAGGGTGGGCAACTGTTGCCCGATGGGTGGGCGTTGTGGAAGAGCTCTGTGAAAATCTGCCAATTGAATTGTTATAAAGCGTTAGCAGCAGCTTTATACCCCTCAGCATAGTGGCTAGCGCGGACCCATACATTGTGTTTTAGGCACAGGAATGCTAGCCTGCGTAGTAGGCCTAGCACTGGGAGAGACGATGATGCCATCTTATTAATGCAGTGCGCTAGGCTGGTGTTTTGTGTTATGAAGCGTATATTTTTGTTAGCCAGGCGCGCGCCCCATATTTCTATTGCTACCACTATTGGGAAAAATTATTTTCAGGGCTAGATGCAGCTAAAAATTATTATTAATTTCAAAGCTGGTGGAGCTTGGTATAGATGGCCTAATACAATGAGTCCCACACACTGCTAGAAGCCCAAATATTTTTTCAGAGCTAGATGCAGATAAAAATTATTTTTAATTTGCAACCTGATGGAGGTCAGTATAGATGAACTAATAGACCCAGTCCCACACACTGCTAGAAGCCCAAATATTTTTTCAGAGCTAGATGCAGAAAAAAATTATATTCAATTTGCAGCCTGATGGAGGTCAGTATAGATGGACTAATAGAACAAGTCCCACTCACTGCTAGAAACCCAAATATTTTTTCAGAGCTAGATGCAGAAAAAAATTATATTCAATTTGCAACCTGATGGAGGTCAGTATAGATGGACTAATAGACCAAGTCCCACACACTGCTAGAAGCCCAAATACTTTTTCAGAGCTAGATGCAGATAAAAATTATTTTTAATTTGCAACCTGATGGAGGTCAGTATAGATGAACTAATAGACCCAGTCCCACACACTGCTAGAAGCCCAAATATTTTTTCAGAGCTAGATGCAGAAAAAAATTATATTCAATTTGCAGCCTGATGGAGGTCAGTATAGATGGACTAATAGAACAAGTCCCACTCACTGCTAGAAGCCCAAATATTTTTTCAGAGCTAGATGCAGAAAAAAATGATATTCAATTTGCAACCTGATGGAGGTCAGTATAGATGGACTAATAGACCAAGTCCCACACACTGCTAGAAGCCCAAATACTTTTTCAGAGCTAGATGCAGATAAAAATTATTTTTAATTTGCAACCTGATGGAGATCAGTATAGATGGACTAATAGACCAAGTCCCACACACTGCTAGAAGCCCAAATATTTTTTCAGAGCTAGATGCAGATAAAAATTATTTTTAATTTGCAACCTGATGGAGGTCAGTGTAGATGGACTAATAGACCAACTCCCACACACTGCTAGAAGCCCAAATATTTTTTCAGAAGTAGATGCAGAAAAAAATTATATTCAATTTGCAACCTGATGGAGGTCAGTATAGATGGACTAATAGAACAAGTCCCACACACTGCTAGAAGCCCAAATTTTTTTTCTGAGGTAGATGCAGAAAAAAATGATATTCAGTTTGCAACCTGATGGAGGTCAGTATAGATGGACTAATAGAACAAGTCCCACACACAGCTAGAAGCCCAAATATTTTTTCAGAGCTAGATGCAGATAAAACTTATTTTTAATTTGCAACCTGATGGAGATCAGTATAGATGGACTAATAGAACAAGTCCCACACACTGCTAGAAGCCCAAACATTTTTTCAGAAGTAGATGCAGAAAAAAATGATATTCAATTTGCAACCTGATGGAGGTCAGTATAGATGGACTAATAGAACAAGTCCCACACACTGCTAGAAGCCCAAATATTTTTTCAGAGCTAGATGCAGAATAAAATTATATTGAATTTGCAACCTGGTGTAGGTTAGTATAGATGGACTAATAGAACAAGTCCCACACACTGCTAGAAGCCCAAATATTTTTTCAGAGCTAGATGCAGAAAAAAATGATATTCAATTTGCAACCTGATGGAGGTCAGTATAGATGGACTAATAGACCAAGTCCCACACACTGCTAGAAGCCCAAATACTTTTTCAGAGCTAGATGCAGATAAAAATTATTTTTAATTTGCAACCTGATGGAGATCAGTATAGATGGACTAATAGACCAAGTCCCACACACTGCTAGAAGCCCAAATATTTTTTCAGAGCTAGATGCAGATAAAAATTATTTTTAATTTGCAACCTGATGGAGGTCAGTGTAGATGGACTAATAGACCAAGTCCCACACACTGCTAGAAGCCCAAATATTTTTTCAGAAGTAGATGCAGAAAAAAATTATATTCAATTTGCAACCTGATGGAGGTCAGTATAGATGGACTAATAGAACAAGTCCCACACACTGCTAGAAGCCCAAATTTTTTTTCTGAGGTAGATGCAGAAAAAAATGATATTCAGTTTGCAACCTGATGGAGGTCAGTATAGATGGACTAATAGAACAAGTCCCACACACAGCTAGAAGCCCAAATATTTTTTCAGAGCTAGATGCAGATAAAAATTATTTTTAATTTGCAACCTGATGGAGATCAGTATAGATGGACTAATAGACCAAGTCCCACACACTGCTAGAAGCCCAAACATTTTTTCAGAAGTAGATGCAGAAAAAAATGATATTCAATTTGCAACCTGATGGAGGTCAGTATAGATGGACTAATAGAACAAGTCCCACACACTGCTAGAAGGCCAAATATTTTTTCAGAGCTAGATGCAGATAAAAATTATTCTTAATTTGCAACCTGATGGAGATCAGTATAGATGGACTAATAGACCAAGTCCCACACACTGCTAGAAGCCCAAACATTTTTTCAGAAGTAGATGCAGAAAAAAATGATATTCAATTTGCAACCTGATGGAGGTCAGTATAGATGGACTAATAGAACAAGTCCCACACACTGCTAGAAGGCCAAATATTTTTTCAGAGGTAGATGCAGATAAAAATTATTTTTAATTTGCAGCCTGATGGAGGTCAGTATAGATGGACTAATAGAGAAAGTCCCACACACTGCTAGAAGGCCAAATATTTTTTCAGACCTAGATGCAGATATAAATTATTTTTAATTTGCAACCTGATGGAGGTCAGTATAGATGGACTAATAGAGAAAGTCCCACACACTGCTAGAAGGCCAAATATTTTTTCAGAGCTAGATGCAGAAAAAAATTATATTCCGTTTGCAACCTGATGGAGGTCAGTATAGATGGACTAATAGAACAAGTCCCACACACAGCTAGAAGCCCAAATATTTTTTCAGAGCTAGATGCAGATAAAAATTATTTTTAATTTGCAACCTGATGGAGAACAGTATAGATGGACTAATAGACCAAGTCCCACACACTGCTAGAAGCCCAAACATTTTTTCAGAAGTAGATGCAGAAAAAAATGATATTCAATTTGCAACCTGATGGAGGTCAGTATAGATGGACTAATAGAACAAGTCCCACACACTGCTAGAAGGCCAAATATTTTTTCAGAGGTAGATGCAGATAAAAATTATTTTTAATTTGCAGCCTGATGGAGGTCAGTATAGATGGACTAATAGAGAAAGTCCCACACACTGCTAGAAGGCCAAATATTTTTTCAGAGCTAGATGCAGACAAAAAATTATTTTTAATTTGCAACCTGATGGAGGTCAGTATAGATGGACTAATAGAGAAAGTCCCACACACTGCTAGAAGGCCAAATATTTTTTCAGAGCTAGATGCAGATATAAATTATTTTTAATTTGCAACCTGATGGAGGTCAGTATAGATGGACTAATAAAGTCCCACACACTGCTAGAAGGCCAAATATTTTTTCAGAGCTAGATGCAGAAAAAAATTATATTCAGTTTGCAACCTGATGGAGGTCAGTATAGATGGACTAATAGAACAAGTCCCACACACAGCTAGAAGGCCAAATATTTTTTCAGAGGTAGATGCAGATAAAAATTATTTTTAATTTGCAGCCTGATGGAGGTCAGTATAGATGGACTAATAGAGAAAGTCCCACACACTGCTAGAAGGCCAAATATTTTTTCAGAGCTAGATGCAGACAAAAAATTATTTTGAATTTGCAACGTGATGGAGGTCAGTATATATGGACTAATAGAACAAGTCCCACACACTGCTAGAAGGCCAAATATTTTTTCAGAGCTAGATGCAGAAAAAAATTATATTCAGTTTGCAACCTGATGGAGGTCAGTATAGATGGACTAATAGAACAAGTCCCACACACTGCTAGAAGCCCAAATATTTTTTCAGAGCTAGATGCAGAAAAAAATTATATTCAATTTGCAACCTGATGGAGGTCAGTATAGATGGACTAATAGAATGATGCTATGCCCAAAAGATTTTACTTCACTAGGTGCAGTAAAAAAATTGGTATTCTATACACAGGTGGTATGTCTTGCAACACAGATAGGCTACTCCACTGACTAACACACTCTGCAATAGGCCAAAAAGGATTAGCTTTGCTAGATTCAGCCAATTGCTGTGAAAAAAACTTGCACAGCACTGGCACAGACCTGCCTGGCAAAAACTGATAGGAACTGATGTAACCTAGTCCTGAAAAGGACTGCAATTACAATTAGTCTTTACTCCCACAATCTATCTATTTAAGAGCACAGACCTGCTTGATAAAAGTCGTGGGAAATGCTGTAACCTAGTCCTTAAAAGGACTGCAATCACAACTATTCCCTACTCCCAAGCTATCTGTAGATTTGTGCGAAAATTGGCTTGAAATTAACAAGGTATAGCGCACACAGCAACAGCGGTGCCGTCTAACACGCAGCTGCAGCAGTGAGAAAATGGTGGCGACAGGGAAAATGGTGGGTCTTATAGGGCAAGGACATGTGACATACACTGCCAATGACACATGCCCTTGCTTGTGTGAAAAAAAGCACTTTGCTCCGTGTGTGCGCTGCTGATAGGCTGACAGATTGCACCTCCCCACTGTAAATGCGGGAAAGAGAAAAAAAAATGGAGTTCGAGAAAAAAAAATGGAGTTCTTCATTATTCCTGCAGAGATCCATCCCCTGCCCCTCCTCCCACCCCGCTCTACACTCAAACTGCGTATTAACATTAATTTTCATCATTACTGAGAAAAAATCCAGTTATGATTTTGGTGCACGAACAGTTATCGAACATAACCTCGAACAGCCGAATTTTTCTCAAATCGTTCGTGTTCGCCGAACGGCTCGAACACCGCCCAAAACAGCTCGAATTTGAGATTGGCGAACAGTTCGAGTAGAACAACGCTCATCTCTACTCAACAATAAATAGACACTTTTCTAGAGCAGGATACAAATATCAACTGAACATTTCTGAACAGAACTGTAATTACAGCAGTACAATTATTCATTGGTTATGGTTACCTTAAGAGGGCTTAGAGTTCTAAGCGGTTACAATACTCAAATGTGAGATAAAAGTGTAATGGTTACAGATACACAAGAAGTGGCACTTCAGCTTAAATGTTACAAAGATTAACTGAACTGAGTTTACCAAAATAACTCAGGCCCTGTCACACATAACGAGATCGCTAGCGAGATCGTTATTACGTCACGGTTTTGAGATCGCTGTCGTGATCGTTGGGGAGCCGTCGAACATGCAGAACTTCCCAACGATTTCGGCCGCCCCAGCGATCTAAGCAACGATCTCGTTGGTCGTTGGGGTGCTTTCACACAGCAGCTATTTCAACGATCCACACCTTGATAGGAACTGTACTGTGTCACAAAGGTGTGCATAAAATTACTTTTCCGCGCCCCCTTATCTCCGATTGGTGGACGCTACTGCATTCTGATTGGGTGGCAGGTTTAAAATAAGGCCACGTTGCAGCAATTCCATTCCTTTGTTCCTATCTGCGCTCTGGTTTCAGATCGTTCCTTTGTTCCTATCTGCGCTATGGTTTCGGATCGTAGCAGTGTTCTCCGGGCAATATTCGTTCATCTGGGCTTTGTTAAGGCCCTGTCAGCGTCCTGATTTTTGGATTCTAGTAGCGTTCTCCAGCTGTGACTCCGTCATAGAATCATAGAATGGTAGAGTTGGAAGGGACCTCCTGGGTCATCTGGTCCAACCCCCTGCTCAAAGCAGGATTCACTAGATCATCTCAGACAGATGTCTGTCCAGCCTCTGTTTGAAGACGTCCATTGAAGGGGAACTCACCACCTCTCGTGGCAGCCTGTTCCACTCATTAATCACCCTAACTGTCAAAAAGTTTTTTCTAATATCTAATCTGTGTCTCCTCCCATTTAGTTTCATCCCATTGCTTCTAGTCTTTCCTTGTGCAAATGAGAATAAAGATGATCCTTCTACAATGTGACAGCCCTTGACATATTTGTAGACAGCTATTAAGTCTCCTCTCAGTCTTCTTTTTTGCAAGCTAAACATTCCCAAATCCTGCAACCGTTCCTCATAGGACATGGTTTGCTGACCAGTCACCATTCTGGTCGCTCTTCTCTGAACTTGCTCCAGTTTGTCTATGCCTTTATTAAAATGTGGTGCCCAAAACTGTACACAGTATTCCAGATGAGGTCTGACCAAAGAAGAGTAAAGACCGATAATGACTTCACGTGATCTAGACTGTATGCTTCTGTTAATACATCCCAGAATTGTATTTGCCTTTTTTGCTGCTGCATCACACTGTTGACTCATGTTCAGTCTATGATCTATTAGTATACCTAAGTCTTTTTCACATGTACTGTTGCTTAGCTCTATTCCTCCCATTCTGTATATGCTTTTTTCATTTTTATTGCCCAGATGTAGTACTTTGCATTTTTCCCTGTTAAAAACCATTCTGTTGGTTGCTGCCCACTGCTCCAGTTTATTTAGGTCTTTTTGAATCCTCTCTCTCTCTTCTCTAGTATTAGCTATCCCTCCTAGCTTTGTGTCATCAGCAAATTTAATCAGTTTACCCTCAATTCCTTCATCTAAATCATTGATAAAGATGTTGAACAATACAGGTCCCAGGACGGAGCCCTGTGGTACCCCACTTGAGACATTCATCCAGCTGGATGTGAAGCCATTTACAACCACCCTTTGAGTCCGATCACTAAGCCAGTTATGAATCCACCTAACAGTTGCCTGGTCCATTGCATACTTGGTCATTTTTTCAATAAGGATGGTGTGAGATACTTTGTCAAATGCTTTGCTGAAGTCAAGATATACTATATCTACAGCATTTCCCTGATCCACCCAGTCAGTGATTCTGTCATAGAAGGAAATTAAGTTAGTCTGACATGACTTGTTAGTTACAAACCCATGCTGACTCTGGTTAATCACTTCATTCTTATCCATGTACTTACATACATGTTGTTTAATAATTTGTTCAAAGATCTTTCCTGGTATAGAAGTCAGACTCACCGGCCTATAGTTCCCTGGGTCCACCTTCTTCCCCTTAGGAACAACATTTGCTCTTCTCCAGCCTTCTGGGACTTCTCCTGTTCTCCAAGAATTTTCAAAGATTATGGAGAGTGGTTCTAAAATTTCTTCTACGATCTCCTTCAGTACTCTGGGGTGTAATTCATCTGGACCTGGAGACTTGAACTCATTTATGTTAGCTAAATATTCCCTCACAATCTTTCTGTTTACAGATAACTTGGATTCCTCTATTCCTTTAAAAGGACAGTGAAGATCAGTTGATGTTACATTTTCTTTCTGAGAGAAAACAGATGCAAAATAGGAATTAAAAAGTTCGGCCTTCTCAACATCCTCTCTTACCATTTCTCCATTTTCATCCTGTAAAAATCCTATAGCATCTTTGACTTTTCTTTTACTTTTGACATACCCCCAAAATCCTTTTTTATTGCTTTTGACATCTCTTGCAAGCCTTAATTCATTGTCAGCTTTAGCTAACCTGATACGTGCCCTGCAGGATCTGCAGACTGCATTATAATCTTCTTTAGATATGCCTCCCTCTTTCCATTTAATAAACATTTCTTTCTTTCTTTTTAGCATGTGTTTAAGTTCTGTGTTCATCCATCCTGGTTTCCTTAAATGCTTCCCATTCTTCCTACTTTTTGGGATTGTTAACGATTGTGCTTTGAGAATCTCATTTTTAAAAATTTCCCATCCTTCCTGGACATTTTTGTCCTTAAGGACATCCAGCCATTGGATCCCTCCTATTCTCTTTCTGAGTCTCTTAAAATCTGCCTTTCTAAAATCTAACCTTGAAGTTTGAGTCTTTACATGTCTTCCTCCTCTAGTTATCCAAAATTCTATAATAGCATGATCGCTGCCTCCTAGGGTCCCAGCCACCTTTACCTCCTCAACCATTTCCTCCCTGTTTATAAGGATTAGATCCAAAGTAGCAGATCCCCTTGTTTTCTCCCCTACCTTTTGGAAGATAAAGTTGTCAGCAAGAGAGGATAAGAATTTGCTTGACCTGTTAGTTTTACTTGAGAGAGATTCCCAACAAATGTCTGGATAGTTGAAATCTCCCATGACCACTACGTCATATTTTTTGGAGAACTTGGTCATTTGATACATAAAGAGTTCATCCATATCTTCAGCTTGCCCAGGTGGCCTGTAGTAAATGCCTACAATGGTGTCCTTTCCGTTGTTCTCTCCTTGTATTCTTACCCAAACAGTTTCCACAGAACTCCCAGTCTCTGAAGCTTCAATCTCTGTGCAGATATACGCTTTTCTAACCTACAATGCAACACCTCCTCCTCGTTTATAAAGTCTGTTTCTTGCAAATAAGCTGTATACTTTTAGCCTTTTATTCCAATCATGTGTATCGTCCCACCAAGTTTCAGTGATTCCAATGACATCATATTCCTTTTCCTGCATTAGTAGTTCCAATTCTCCTTGTTTGTTGCCCATGCTTTGTGCATTTGTATAAAAACATTTTAGTTTGTGATTGGTTTCTCTTCCTCCCATATTTTTATTATTTAGATTTTTTTGTCTTTGTTCTTCTTTTCCACTTCCAGTAGCAGAGATCTCAATAGTATTTGTCAGCTGTATGGCTTTTTCTGGCCTTTTGCTTCCCTTCCCACATTGTTCTAGTTTAAAGCTCTTCTGATGAGTGTAGCAAGGCGACTTCCAAATACATGTTTTCCAGTCTTCGTAAGGTGCACCCCATCTCTAGAAAGTAGTCCATCGTATAGGTAATTCATTCCGTGATCCAGAAATCCAAATCCTTGTTGACGGCACCATCGACGTAGCCAGTTGTTCATCTGTAGAATCTTATTCCACCTCATTGTTCCATGGCCATCCACTGGGAGGATGGATGAGAAAACCACCTGCGCTCCCAATTCTTTCACTTTCTTGCCTAAGTTTTCAAAGTCACTGCAGATGGTTTCCAGGTCCTTTCCTGCGGTGTCATTTGTCCCCACATGTATTAGCAGGAATGGGTCTGAAGAGTCTTGATATCCTGTCAGACACATCTTTAATTTTTGCTCCTGGAAGACAGCACATTTCTCTTGAGGTTATGTCTGGTCTGCAGATAGCGGCCTCTGTTCCTCTTAACAGGGAATCCCCCATGACCACCACTCTCCGTTTTTTCTTCACAACATTCTTCTTTCTCCATCCAGGAGGATTCTGAGGGCTTACAAGGTTATTCATTGCTGGCAAAGTCTTATTTTGCTGTATTTCTTCATGGTTCTCCTGCGTGAGAGCCTGGTACTGGTTCCTGAGCAGTATGGGTGCTGACTGCCTCTTGATCCTCCTGCTTCTGTGGGTCACATGCTTCCATTCCTCTGTTTCGTCAGGTGCAGTTCGAATTTCTTCTCTTTCTGAATCATGAAGAGATAATTCTGCTCTGTCTAAGAACTCTTCACCTTCCTTAATGATTTTCAAGGTAGTTAACCTCTCTTCTAGATTTCGCAACTTTTCCTCCAACAGGGACACAAGCTTGCATTTCTGGCATGTGAAGTTTGGCTTTTCCACTGGCAAGTCTGTGAACATGTAGCAGGATATGCAGCTCACCAAATGGCTCCTGGACTCTTCCATGTTCTTATTGTTAATGTTCTGAAAACAGTGAAAAAAGCTTCAAAATGCGCGCGCCGGTAGGCACGCGGTTTACCGATGTCCTCTTTTCAGCTCCAACAGCCAAAATCCAGTGTTCTTTGAGCTCGCGGAGACTCTTCACTTACCCCAAAATGCAGTGGGAATATGCAAATTATCTCCTCAGGACTCCTCCCCTGGTTTACCGATGTCCTCTTTTCAGCTCCAACAGCCAAAATCCAGTGCTCTTTGAGCTCGCGGAGACTTTTCACTTACCCCAAAATGCAGTGGGAATATGCAAACTATCTCCTCAGGACTCCTCCCCTGGTTTACCGATGTCCTCTTTTCAGCTCCAACAGCCAAAATCCAGTGTTCTTTGAGCTCGCGGAGACTCTTCACTTACCCCAAAATGCAGTGGGAATATGCAAATTATCTCCTCAGGACTCCTCCCCTGGTTTACCGATGTCCTCTTTTCAGCTCCAACAGTCAAGATCCAGTGTTCTTTGAGCTCGCGGAGACTCTTCACTTACCCCAAAATGCAGTGGGAATATGCAAACTATCTCCTCAGGACTCCTCCCCTGGTTTACCGATGGCCTCTTTTCAGCTCCAACAGCCAAAATCCAGTGTTCTTTGAGCTCCCGGAGACTCTTAACTTACCCCAAAATGCAGTGGGAATATGCAAATTAGCTCCTCAGGACTCCTCCCCTGGTTTACCGATGTCCTGTTTTCAGCTCCAACAGCCAAAATCCAGTGTTCTTTGAGCTCGCGGAGACTCTTCACTTACCCCAAAATGCAGTGGGAATATGAAAATCATCTCCTCAGGACTCCTCCCCTGGTTTACCGATGTCCTCTTTTCAGCTCCAACAGCCAAAATCCAGTGTTCTTTGAGCTCGCGGAGACTCTTCACTTACCCCAAAATGCAGTGGGAATATGCAAATTTTCTCCTCAGGACTCCTCCCCTGGTTTACCGATGTCCTCTTTTCAGCTCCAACAGCCAAAATCCAGTGTTCTTTGAGCTCCCGGAGACTCTTAACTTACCCCAAAATGCAGTGGGAATATGCAAATTAGCTCCTCAGGACTCCTCCCCTGGTTTACCGATGTCCTGTTTTCAGCTCCAACAGCCAAAATCCAGTGTTCTTTGAGCTCGCGGAGACTCTTCACTTACCCCAAAATGCAGTGGGAATATGAAAATCATCTCCTCAGGACTCCTCCCCTGGTTTACCGATGTCCTCTTTTCAGCTCCAACAGCCAAAATCCAGTGTTCTTTGAGCTCGCGGAGACTCTTCACTTACCCCAAAATGCAGTGGGAATATGCAAATTTTCTCCTCAGGACTCCTCCCCTGGTTTACCGATGTCCTCTTTTCAGCTCCAACAGCCAAAATCCAGTGTTCTTTGAGCTCGCGGAGACTCTTCACTTACCCCAAAATGCAGTGGGAATATGCAAATCATCTCCTCGGGACTCCTCCCCTGGTTTACCGATGTCCTCTTTTCAGCTCCAACAGCCAAAATCCAGTGTTCTTTGAGCTCGCGGAGACTCTTCACTTACCCCAAAATGCAGTGGGAATATGCAAATTATCTCCTCAGGACTCCTCCCCTGGTTTACCGATGTCCTCTTTTCAGCTCCAACAGCCAAAATCCAGTGTTCTTTGAGCTCGCAGAGACTCTTCACTTACCCCAAAATGCAGTGGGAATATGCAAATCATCTCCTCAGGACTCCTCCCCTGGTTTACCGATGGCCTCTTTTCAGCTCCAACAGCCAAAATCCAGTGTTCTTTGAGCTCGCGGAGACTCTTCACTTACCCCAAAATGCAGTGGGAATATGCAAATTATCTCCTCAGGACTCCTCCCCTGGTTTACCGATGTCCTCTTTTCAGCTCCAACAGCCAAAATCCAGTGTTCTTTGAGCTCGCGGAGACTCTTCACTTACCCCAAAATGCAGTGGGAATATGCAAATTATCTCCTCAGGACTCCTCCCCTGGTTTTCATCTGGGATTTGTTCCTGATTGCATCCTGGCTTTTGGATTGTAGCAGTGTTCTTTGGCTGTGATTCTGTATCCATTCATCTGGGCTTTGTTCCTGACAAGCGTTCTGGTTTGTGGATTTTCTTCAGCTGTGAGTCCACATCGATTTCTTGGTTCTTCAGGCACCTATATTGCTTTGTTTACATGGTAAGTTATTTTAGTGGGTTTCTGCCACACCCAACAAGTATACATTTGCTTATGCATCGGAGGCTATTCTTAACAGCTGTTCATGTCACTAGACCCCCACCTAATGATCATGTCTCTTCACACAGGCTGAATTTTTAATTAAAGGGAACCTGACAGACACTTTAACCCCCACTCCACCTCCATCCAAACTATTGATATGACTGTGAAAACCTTTAAAATAGTAGATTCCTTCAATCTAAACTTGTATAGAAGCATGATGATGCACTTACAGCTCCTTAGCCTATACTATATTACTGAACCAGCAGCACACTCCCCTTCCCCTGGCTGACTGACAGGTTTTTTGCTTTGGTACACTTGCCATTGATCTGTCAATCAACCAGGGGAGGGTGCGGTTAGTTCGAGGATACAGCGGAGGGAAAGGAGCTGTAAGTGCATCATCACGCCCCAATGCACTACCAGGCTGATCTTCAAATCATCATCTGTCAGACGCAGGTACTGTACAAATGAAGCCCTGACCGCTGGTACTTTTGGGTCAGGGCGATGTCAGCATCATAATCAGATCAGCTGATCACGCTGCTGACATCACTTTCTTGCGCCGCAGAAGCAGTGAATGTAGGTGACGCGCCCCCTGGGCCGTGGGGTACTCGACAGCAAGGCCTCTGGTTGCCGGGGGATATCACGGTGGCTGGCCCGGTCCTTGACCCAGGGCGGTCAGTAAAAAGGGGGAGATATATTAGGGATTTTGAAAGTTTGTGACGCCACCTGTGGAATGCGGCTAAGGGGTGCCGCCGCTGCGGAGCAGTCCTCTGAGGCGGATGGTAGGGCAGCTTGTGATGGAATGGCTCCCCACAGGTGGAGTGGGCCTCAGGGCAGCGTGGGGTGTACTGGATGGTGGTGCAGGGGAGAGGTGGCAGGACGGTCCCGGAGGAAAGATGGACACTCACACGGGGGTAAGCTTCAGTACCTTTACTGGTGATGCTGCAGGCACGGTCCAGGGTACTCCAGGTGAAGGGCACACTTTTGGACTCTCCCCAGTGAGCGGGTATAGGGCCTCCTGATCCGTTGCTTTATTCTCTAAGCTTCTGACCTGCCTGGGGCTAGGCCTATCTTGGTTACTGTCTCTCTTTGCACCTGCTGACCTGGTGGTATGGCCTTCTCTTTGGAAATCACTCTCCCTGGACGCTGGGGCCTCCGTGACTCCTAGCCCTGGTACTGTAGTCAGTGATTGGTAACCATGGGACCTGTAGTCCTCCAGGGGCTTCGGTGGTCCCTACTGGGTATAAAAGGTCCCTGTAGGCGCGGACCCGGTGTGTGGTATATATATTGGGGTGAGCCTGGTATGCTTCTCTGCCCCCTCGCTACTTCTTCCTTCTCCTCTCGCCTTCGGCCCACTCAAGGCCCTCACACGTGCTGTAGGCCTTGGCTCGCCTAAGCACAGCAGCCTGCGTGCTGCTCTCTGAGCGTCAGCATGCTCTCTGCTCAACTCTGAGCTGTGTTCCTCTCTGTCTCTGAACACTGACTGAAACTCACTGAGCTGCCTGGCTCCACCCTCCCTTTATATATCCCTAATGGGCTCCCTCTGCTGGTCTGAGGTGGTAGGGTGGAGGTGTGTGAATGTGTGAGGGCCTCTTGTGGAGAAGGCCATCCATTCACCCTTCTGGGTTCTGTGGCACCAATGCGCAGCAGGGCGCCACATTCCCCCCTAGTAAAACTCAGTACTCCTGGACTGAAGCATTTTTGCAAAACAGGTTAACAATAACATTTCTTCCCTTTATGGGAGGCACTTTTCTTGAACGTTACAGGTAACATTATAATACAATAATTGCAATTATAAATAACAATAAAGTTACAGCAAGTTCCGTAACTTGGTGTCCATTTCACCGAAGAAAGAACAGAACATGAGGGACCCGCCTGAAAACCCTCAACGTAGGCCCTGGGCGTGGCTACTGGGCATAGGTGCTCCAGGTGCTGGACCACTTCTTCGGCCACGCCAAATGGGTTTTTGCTCCGTGGTCACTAAAGGGGCAGTCCAGGGAGTGCAACTATGTACATGACAGTTTTTGAGCTGCTCACAGTCCTCAGCCACCGAGTCCTTTATATATATACCCTTACGGGTAGCTAAATAAACACATATTTCAGTTTATACAATAAACATTATGCAATACCCTACTGGGTAACTATTTATACTACAGGTATTTTTTTAACTTACTCCTTATACCTGACAGGGGTCTGGCCTTTTGTGCTACGCAATGACCTACGTAGTACGGGGATGCATGTAGTGTGGATGCTTGCGCTATTCTCAGCTCTATGTGTTGGTGGACTGCAAGACTGCCTTAACCTCTCTACGGGACTGGCAAGTACACTGGTTACTGGGCCTACTGGCTCTGCTTCTACCAGTGATCCTTCTTCCGGGGATTCTTCCTGAGCAGGCTCTTCTGGGGCACTTACAGGTCTTACTTGCAGTGGAGAGTCTTCTGGTTGTTGGTAGAAGTGTAGCACAGGTATTATTACCGCTCCATTCAGTTGAGGCCAATCTGCCGGGAAATTTCCTAAGACAGTATGGAGTACTTCTTCTTTAGGCTCCTCCGGTACGGTGAGAGGCACTTCCTCCTGGGGCTTCAGCGGACTTGGGCACAACTTCAGATTGTCTCTTGATACCGTTGCAGTTGTTCTTCCTCCGTCTTTGCTAATTAGACAGGTTTTCCTATTGTCGAATCTGGAATTCAACACAGTGTAAGGTTCCCTTTTCCACTGGTCGACAAGCTTGTGGCTTCTTCTCTTTCGTTTCAGCACAACTTCTCCAGGTGTCAAGGGTTCGGCTGGTGCACTCTTGTTGTACTGTGCTTCCTGCTTATCTCTCACCCTACTTAGACTGTCTTCGACACAGGCCTGTACTCTCTTGTACTGCTCCTGTCGCATCACATCCCAGTCTTCAGTGGACATATCTGCTTCTGGCTCGACCACTCCAAGCTCCAGGTCCATGGGCTACTTTCCGGGTCTTGCTCTCATGAGGTACGCTGGAGTACAATTGGTGGAACTCACAGGTATGTGATTGTACAGATCTACCAGGTCAGGTAAATTGTCTGGCCACTGGTTTCTTTCTTCTAGAGGTAAGGTCTTCAACAGGTCGATGACTATGTTATTCATCTTTTCACATAACCCATTGGTTTGGGGGTGGTACGGTGTAGTCCGGATCTTCTTACACCCGTACAGATGGCAAAACTCTTTGAACAGCTCAGCTTCAAAGGCAGGGCCTTGATCCGTCAGCACCTTATCCGGGTATCCATGGGGCCTACAGAAGTATGCTTGAAACGTCCTTGCTGCAGTTTCTGCCGTCAGATCCTTGACGGGGGCTACCACCAGGAACCGGGAGTAGTGATCCACCATGGTCAGGGCATAGGAGTAGCCTGACCTGCTGGGTGACAGCTTGACCTGATCCAGGGCAATGATTTCCAGGGGCTGGGTTGTCTTGATGGACTGCAGGGGTGCCTCCTGGCTGCTGTAGTCTTTTCTTCTGAGTCTACAGGGTCCACAATCCCGGCACCACCTCTCTATGGAGCTCCGCATTCCAACCCAATAAAACCGACTCTTCAGGAGAGTTTCCAGCTTTTTCCAGCCAAACTGCCCTGCTTGATCATGGTAGGCCTCCAACACCATCTGGATGTCTGTCCTGGGCACTACGATCTGCCATACCATCTCAGGGGTCCTAGGGTTGACGTACCTTCGGCACAGCTTCTCTCTATAGATGAACAGCCGGCTTCTCTCATTCCACAGTTGCTTGGCTTGTGGAGACACGTCCTTCTCCAGGCAGGAACCTTCCTTGGTTATAAGTTCTTTGATACGGCTGACAACCGGGTCGCTGTCCTGGGTCTCCTTCCAACTGTGGTGAGGTAAACGGTTTAGTGTCTTACCACGATTCCTCCTGGAGGTGCGCTGCTCGTGGACCGGATCCCATTTCTATGGAAGGCGGGTAGCTCAATCTACTCCAGGTCATCCACTTCTTCTTCAGTGTCCGACTGGTGAGGCATTCTGGATAGGGCATCGGTGTTGGCATTCTTGTGGCCTGCCCGGTACTTGATGGTGAACTGATAGTTTGACAGCCGGGCCATCCAACGCTGTTCCATGGCTCCCAACTTGGCTGTGTCTAGATGTGTCAAGGGGTTGTTGTCAGTGTAAGCCGTGTACTTACTGGAGGCCAAGTAGTGCTTGAATCGTTCAGTGATGGCCCAGACCAAGGCCAGGAACTCCAACTTGAAGGAGCTATAGTTTTCTGGATTCCTCTTGGTCGGACGAAGCTTCTTGCTGGCATAGGCAATCACCTTCTCTTTGCCATACTGTTTCTGGCTTAACACAGCTCCTAGTCCCTCATTGCTGGCATCAGTGTACAGCAGGAATGGTTGGCTGTAGTCAGGGTAGGCCAGGATTTCTTCGCCGGTCAGGATCTCTTTCATCACTGCAAAAGACTCAGCCTGCTCTTTACCCCACTGGAAGGGGGGGTTCTTGCCTCTGTGGGACTGTGTTACGGGTCCGGGAGGTGGAACCTCTGTGCTACGGTGCAAGGAGGGACACAGAGGGGCGTAACTAAGTATCAACTCGGACCGACCCCGGTTGTACGGTGGCTAATGACTCCGTGACCAGGGAGGGACCGAGCAGAAGGACCAGGTGCTACTCTGGGGACGACCTTGTAAGGGAGCAGGTGACTCCCATGGTACAGATGGCAGGGACTGACGGGAATAGCAGGTAGGCACAGCAGGCAGGCTGGCGAGCAGACGCCTCCAGATAGGCTATCAGGTAGACACGGCAAGTGACGGCAGGAGTCTCTAGGTGGGCTGGCAGGTGGTCACGGCAAGTGACGGCAGGAGTCTCTAGGTGGGCTGGCAGGTGGTCACGACAAGTGATGGCAGGAGCCTCCGGGTAGGCACGGCATGTAACAAGCGGGTAACAGGCAGGTCACAGGCAAGTGCTCCCAGGTGAGCGGGCTGGCAGGCATGGCAGGTAACAGGCAGGCAACAGGTAAGTGCTCCCAGGTGAGCGGGCTGGCAGACACGGCAGGTAACAGGCAGGCAAGAGGCAAGTGCTCCCAGGTGAGCGGGCTGGCAGGCACGGCAGGTAACAGGCAGGTAACAGGCAGGACTGAGAGTCAGGCTAGCAGCAGGACCTGAGGGCTGAAGCAGAGGTAATTTTGGAGGAGGTGCCTTATATATGGGAGGTCCTCCGGCAATTGGCCGGGGACTCCTTAGGACGGCGCGCGCTGCCCCTTTAAGAGAGAGGGAGCGCGCGTGCCCTAAGCACAGTGCCCGGGAAGCTGCGCGTGGCGGCAGCAGCAGGAAGAGGAGCGCTGGAGGATGCCGAGCGAGGAGCGCAGGGAGCGAGGAGGTGAGAGGGATGGCGTCTCTGCCTGGGGGGCATGCTACAGTACCCCCCTTTACGCCCCCTCTTTTTAGGCCAGAAAAAAAAATTTCAAGGAGAAGCGGGGCATGAATGTTCTCCCTGGGTTCCCAAGTTCTCTCCTCTGGGCCAAACCCCTTCCAATCCACCAGAAAAAAGGGTTTTCCTCTTACCCTCTTGGTGGCCAGAATGTTCTCTACCTCCAAAAACGTCCTCAGCGGAAACCGGAGCAGGGGGAGTACCTGGATTGTTGTAAAAAGAATTAAACACAACTGGTTTGAGGAGAGATACATGGAAGGAGTTGGGAATCCGTAAGGTGGCCGGGAGTTTTAACTTGTAGGCCACTGGGTTGATTAGTTTGAGAACTTCAAATGGACCGATGAACTGAGGACTCAACTTATAGGAGGGTATTTTGAGTCGGACATGTTTGAAAGAGAGCCAGACTTTATCTCCCGGGCGGAATTGAGGCGGATCCAGACGTCTCTTGTCAGCATGTCTCTTCATCCGCTCATAGGACTGAAGAAGTGCGGACCTAGTATTTTCCCAAATGGTGGAGAATTCGCTGACAAGAGCCTCCGCGGCAGGGTTGTCCACGGAAGCGGAGATGGGAAACGGAATCTGGGGAAGTTGACCGTAGACCACGAAGAACAGGGATTTAGAAGTAGATTCGCTCTCATGGTTGTTGTAGGAGAACTCGGCCCATGGTAGGAGCTCCACCCAATCGGTATGGTGAGCATTAACAAAGTGCCGGAGGTAGCTGGTAAGGATTTGGTTGATACGCTCCACTTGGCCATTGGACTGTGGATGGTAGGCGGAGGAAAAATCCAGGGTGACATCCAGTAGCTTACAGGTAGCTCTCCAGAAACGTGAGGTGAACTGAACCCCTCGATCCGACACAATGTGGAGGAGTAGGCCATGGAGACGGAAGATATGACGGAAGAAATCCTGGGCCAGCTCCGATGCAGACGGGAGACCAGGCAGAGGGATGAAGTGGGCCATCTTAGAGAAGCGGTCGGCGACCACCCAAATGACTGTACAACCAGCAGAAACAGGGAGATCAGTAATAAAGTCCATGGCAATGTGCTGCCACGGGGCAGCAGGTACGGGAAGAGGCAGGAGGCGACCGGCTGGAAGATGTCTGGGAACTTTGTTGCGAGCACAGGACGAACAGGCTGAGACGAAGTCTACCACATCCTTGCGCAGGGTAGGCCACCAGTAATGTCGGGTAATGAGTAGGAAGGTTTTCTTTTGTCCAGCATGGCCGGCTAATTTAGATGAATGACCCCAATGAAGAACATTCTCACGATCTGGTACCGCTACAAACGTCTTACCGGGTGGAAGACGAGTCAGATCCAAGGGGGCCACATTCATCACTTTGGAGGGGTCGATGATGTGCATAGGCTCCTCCTCTTGATCGAAGGACAGGAAGGAACGGGACAAGGCGTTGGCTTTGACATTCTTGTCCGCCGGGCGGAAGTGTAGGACGAAGTCGAAGCGGGCGAAGAACAAAGACCACCGGGCCTGATGCGGATTGAGTCTCTGGGCATTCTGGAGATATGCCAGATTTTTGTGATCCGTATAGATGATCACCGGGTATAGAGCCCCTTCAAGCAGGTAACGCCACTCCTCTAGCGCCAATTTAACGGCTAACAGTTCTCGGTCTCCTATAGAGTAGTTGCGCTCTGACGAGAAGAGTTTGGAGAAGAAGCCGCAGGTTACCATTCTCCCGGAAGAGGACTTTTAGGTGAGCACCGCTCCGGCTCCGGAGGAGGAAGCATCAACCTCCAGGTAGAACTGTTTGTTGCAGTCCGGACGGTGCAGCACTGGGGCAGAGGAGAAGGCTTGCTTTAAGGAAAGGAAGGCCTCCTCAGCTTCGGGCGACCATTCCTTGGGATTTGCTCCCTTATGGGTGAGCGCAGATATGGGAGCAGTCCGGGAAGAGAAGTGCGGGATGAAGAGATGATAGTAGTTGGCGAAGCCCAGAAATCGCTGAATTGCTTTCAACCCCTCCGTACGGGGCCACTTTAGGACAGCAGAGAGCTTCTCAGGATCCATTCGTAGGCCTGTCTGGGAGATAGCATAGCCCAGGAAAGGAAGAGAGGTCTGCTCGAAGAGGCACTTCTCAAATTTTGCATAGAGGTGATTCTGCCTGAGCCTAAGCAGGAACTGACGAACATCCCTCCGGTGTGTGGGAAGATCCGGAGAGAAGACCAAGATATTGTCCAGGTACACCACCACGCAAGAGTAAAGAAGATCACGGAATATGTCGTTGACCAATTCTTGGAAGACGGCAGGAGCATTGCAGAGACCGAAGGGCATCACACGATATTCATAGTGACCGTCCCGGTTATTGAATGCTGTCTTCCACTCGTCTCCTTGACGGATTCGGACCTGGTTATATGCCCCACGTAGATCTATCTTGGTAAAGATCCTAGCTCCCTTAAGACAGTCAAACAACTCGGAGATGAGCGGCAGGGGGTATTTGTTCTTTACCGTGATTTGGTTGAGTCCTCTATAGTCAACACAGGGGCGTAATGAACCATCTTTCTTCTTGACGAAGAATAATCCGGCTCCAGCCGGGGAGGTAGATTTCCGGATGAATCCCCTGGCCAGATTCTCCTCGATGTACTCCGACATGGCCCGGGTTTCGGCCGACGACAACGGGTAAATACGCCCACGGGGTGGAGTGGCGCCGGGTACCAGGTCGATTGGGCAATCATATGGCCTATGAGGTGGCAGTGTCTCTGCTTCCTTTTTACCGAAGACATCTGCATTGGACCAGTAAGGTGCCGGTAGACCGGGTAAATTAGCCGGAGTAGGTCGAGGACGAGCCGGGCGAACCGGAACCAGGCAGGTCCTATGGCAATCCTGACCCCACCGGAGTACTTCACCGGATTTCCAGTTCAGCACGGGTTCATGTGTCTGGAGCCAGGGTAGACCTAGCAATAGGGAGTGAGAGAGTCCGGACAGCACATGGAAGGAGATCTTCTCAGAGTGCAGCATTCCCACCTGCAGGGTTATGGGTTCAGTGACGAGCAGGATGGTCACCGGAAGGAGTCTTCCATCCACGGAGGCGACTGACAATGATTCAGCCAGAGGTTTGGTGGGAATCCGGTATCTCTCTACCAGGGACTGGGAAATGAGGTTTCCAGCAGCTCCAGAATCCAGGTGAGCAATTTCAAAGTAGGACGACCTCTCCGAGCGGTCCTAGACACTGGAGTTTCCCGGCTTCTCCGGGCAGGAACGGATGAAGTGCTCCTTACTGCCACAATAGAAACAGCTCCCCTCTGCTCGGCATGACTCTTGGCGAGATTTGACCATCTTGGGCCGGTCGACATGCATAGGTTCGGGCGAGTGCGCCCGGGGAGTGACTGGTTGAGAAGCAGGTCTCTGGAAAGTAGGAGTAAGGCGAGGAAACTTTCTCTCCCGGGTAGTCTCTTTCGTACGTTCTTGGAACCGGATGTCAATCCGGGTAGCTAGTGACACCAGGTCATCCAGGGTGGTAGGAATGTCCCGACCAGCTAACTCGTCCTTAAACCAACTGGAAAGACCCTCCCAGAAGACGGACACCAGAGCCTCGTTATCCCAGGCAAGCTCAGAAGCGAGGGTACGGCATAGTGGCCCACGGTTAGACTCCCTTGGCGGAGACGTAGCAGAGAGGAGGCTGAAGAGGATTTTCGTCCTGGCTCATCGAAGACTTACCAGAAAGCAGCGAGGAAAGACGATAGGTCGGACACCAGGGGGTCCCCTCACTCCCACAGGGGATTTAGCCATGCCAGTGCTTCCCCAGTGAGATGGAACATGATGAATGCCACCTTGGCCCGGTCGGAGATGAACTGATGTGCCAAGAGTTCAAAGTGCAGGGTGCACTGCTTTAAGAAACCCCGCACTAGAGCGGGGTCGCTTCCAAAACGAGGAGGTGCAGAAAGTCGGGGTCCTGGGTTGGATGCCATGGTATTGGTGGGCAGCGTTGCTGCCGGAGCGATGTTGCTCGACTTGGGGCGGACACAGGTGGTACAGACAGCATGTCCAGGCGAGTGTTGACAGACCGCAGGTAGGTCAGGATCGTTTCCTGTTGGGATTTCTGACGAGAAACCTCCTGGTACAGGTCAGCAAGCGAAGGGGCCACCGGGTTCCATGGCCTGAGCAAACTGTTACGGGTCCGGGAGGTGGAACCTCTGTGCTACGGTGCAAGGAGGGACCCAGAGGGGCGTAACTAAGTATCAACTCGGACCGACCCCGGTCATACGGCGGCTAATGACTCTGTGACCAGGGAGGGACCGAGCAGAGGGACCAGGTGCTACTCTGGGGACGACCTTGTAAGGGAGCAGGTGACTCCCACGGTACAGATGGCAGGGACTGACCAGACTAGCAGGTAGGCACAGCAGGCAGGCTCTCGAGCAGAAGCCTCCAGATAGGCTATCAGGTAGACACGGCAAGTGACGGCAGGAGTCTCTAAGTGGGCTGGCAGGTGGTCACGGCAAGTGACGGCATGAGTCTCTAAGTGGGCTGGCAGGTGGTCACGGCAAGTGACGGCAGGAGCCTCCGGGTAGGTACGGCAGGTAACAAGCGGGTAACAGGCAGGTCACAGGCAAGTGCTCCCAGGTGAGCGGGCTGGCAGGCACGGCAGGTAACAGGCAGGCAACAGGTAAGTGCTCCCAGGTGACTGGGCTGGCAGGCACGGCAGGTAACAGGCAGGCAACAGGCAAGTGCTCCCAGGTGAGCGGGCTGGCAGGCACGGCAGGTAACAGGCAGGCAACAGGCAAGTGCTCCCAGGTGAGCGGGCTGGCAGGCACGGCAGGTAACAGGCAGGTAACAGGCAGGTAACAGGCAGGACTGATAGTCGGGCTAGCAGCGGGACCTGAGGGCTGAAGCAGAGGTAAGAAACACTGTGCAACAACTTTTGCTCGGGCACCTCCATTTTGGAGGAGGTGCCTTATATATGGGAGGTCCTCCGGCAATTGGCCGGGGACTCATTAGGACGGCGTATGCGGCCCCTTTAAGAGAGAGGGAGCTCGCGCGTGCCCTAAGCACAGTGCCCGGGAAGCTGCGGGCGCCGGCAGCAGCAGGAAGAGGAGCGCTGGAGGACGCCGAGCGAGGAGCGCAAGGAGCGAGGAGGTGAGAGGGACAGCGTCTCTGCCTGGCAGGGGGCAGAGACGCCGATGCTACAGACTGTCCTACCAGGAGATCTTGCAAAGACACTGCCTTCTTGGTGTAGTCCTTTACAAACCTCCGGTAATACCCGACCAGTCCCAGGAACTGACGTACCTCCTTGAGATTCTTCGGCTCCGGCCATTTCTGGATGGCAGTGACCTTCTCCGGGTCTGGTGCTACTCCTTCTGGACTGACGATGTGCCCCAGGTACTGAAGCTTCCGTTTGAGCAGGTGGCACTTGGAAGGCTTCAATTTCATCCCATACCGGGACAATGATTCAAATACCTCCGCCAGGTGCTTCAAATGGTCCTCATACGTCTTGGAGTACACTATCACGTCATCCAGGTATAGCAGCACAGTCTCGAAGTTACGGTGTTACAAACAGCACTCCATCAATCTCTGGCAACGTTCCAGGGGCGTTGCTGAGTCCGAACGGCATGCTATTGAACTCACAGAGCCCCATCGGGGTAGTGAAGGCCGTCTTCTCCCGGGCCTCCTCAGCAACTGCTACTTGCCAGTACTCACTAGTGAGGTCAATGGTAGAGAAGTAATTTGCAGACTTTAATGCAGCCAGGGATTCCTCTATACAGGGTAAAGGGTATGCATCTTTATGTGTTATGCGATTTACCTGTCTGTAATCTACACACATTCTCATGCTTCCATCCTTTTTCCTGACCAGGACCAGGGGAGCTGCCCAGGGGCTACAGCTATCTCTTATTACCCCTGCCTTCTTCATGTCATGCAACATTTCCTTCTCTTTCTGGTAGTGTGCTGGTGGTATGGGCCTGTGACGTTCTTTGATGGGTGGATGGTCACCTGTGGGTATATGGTGTTGTACCCCTTTAATCCTCCCAAAATCAAGTGGGTGTTTGCTGAATACCTGTTAGTATTCCTGGACCACCCTGTATACACCTTGTTTTTGATGGACAGGAGTGGCGTCAATCCCAACATGGAGCTGTTGACACCAATCCCCCACCTGGGTTTCCGAGTCGTTATCCTCCACTCTGTCTGGTGAGGTTAAGGACTCCACTGTGTGGATAGCGTTGTTATTTACAGTGTACAATCTGGCAACAGTGGCATATCGTGGCAATTTGACTTCATCCTCTCCATAGTTTAGGAGTCGTACTGGTACCCTCCCATTGCATACATCAACCACCCCTTTGGCAGTTAAGAGTGTAGGTCTGTGCTCCGAACTAATGGGCTCCACTACCGCCTGATAGTTCTGTCCTTTGAGACCTATTGCTGCTCTACACCAAATCAGCATTTCACTCATCGGGGGAATCACAATGGGTATCGGGTCTGTCACCCGTACATTACCAATTTCACCATCTGATAGCTTTACCTGTTGCTGGTACAAAAGGGCTCGGATCTCTTTCTGGAGCACACTCCTCTGCCCTGGTTTGGCGGTGTCAGCAATCTGTTGGAGCAAAACAACACTTCTCCCAAACAGTTACCGACAATATTTGTACCAAGTATCATATACATGTCTGTATCACCAGGATTAGACTCCACTACAATCAGTCCTTGGTCCTTTAGCTCCGCTCTCCCCACCTTCACTGTCACATCCTTAACCCCTACTAGGTTAAGAGGAAGTCCGTTAGAGGCATACACGGAGAGGTTCAGGGCTGGCGGCTGGAGTTCATCTACGGACCAGTACCTTTTGTAGAGGACATCAGGTATGATGGTTACCTGAGATCCAGTGTCCAGCAGGGCAGGTGTCGCGATACCATCCAGCACAATGGACAGGAAAGGCCTCCCTCCCACGAACCGATGGTACCAGTTTGATGGGCCTGCTTGATTCTCTCCTGGGTGTCGGCCCCAGGGTTTGCTCGTTTAAAGGACAGTTCCGCGCTGTGTGGCCTGCCTTCTGGCAGCGATAGAAGATGAACTCTCCTGGAGGGCGACGTTGGTCGTTGGTCCTCCCACGGGGTGGCGTTGTCCTCCTCCGGGATGGCGTAGTCCTCCTACGGGGTGGCGTTGTCCTCCTTCTTCTTCTCATCCAAGCGACATCCTCAGGGCTGTCGGCGAGTAGTATCCTTCCTTCCGGCTCGGGCTCCTCTTGTAGCTGCAGGGTGCTCAGGCCAGTGGCCAGGGTTTTACTTAACTGGCGCACTTCAGAGCGTAGGCTGTCCAGCTCGCTAGGAGGCACTGTTTGCATCTTTGTTTCCGCCGTTAATGAAGGAGCAGTGGGTGCTGCGGGCACTGGGGTGGCCCCACCCTGGTAACGCTGGATAGCAGTATCTGATGTTTCCAGAGACTGCAGACCCTTTATAGCCATGTCCTTAAGGGTGTCAAAGGTGGCATCTGGATGGTCTAAGGCCCACCACCGTACAGTTCTGCTCTCCTCCTGGGACCTCAACCCCCGGATGAACAGTTCCGTCAGCATTTTATTTTCATTTTGTATGCGGCTGGACTAACCAGTTTCAGGGCCCGCAGGGCTTCCTGTACGCGCCAGGCGTAGTCCCGGACACTGTCCTCAGGTTTCTGAACACAGTGGTAGAACCTCATCCGGAGATCTGTCTCAGTGCGGTTTTCAAACACAGTTTGCAGTCTCTTAAAGATGATGGATACTGATTCCTGGTCTGCGGCTGGCCAGGTTTCAACTTCCCACTCTGCGGCAACAGTCAATTGTCCCAGCACAGCAGCAGCTCTCTGTTTGCCAGTCAGAGAATACATGTCTAGCACACCGCATATTCTTCTCTTGAATCCGGACAGGGTGTCCGGCTTGCCGTTATACTGGGGGAGCCACTTCGCTCCAGGGATATACGGCAGGGCCATAGGTAATAACGGGGTCACGACCCCTGTTGGTGGAGTGGTCGCTCCGGCCTGTGCAGCGCCGGGCGCAGGTTGGGCATCAGGAGCATTAACCGGTGCTCCGGCGGCTTGCTGGTCGTCGGCTATTGTTGCGCCCCCCAAGTGAACCGGAGAATACCTTCTTCACTTTCTTTACCAGGTAGGCCGCAGCTCCGCGGGCGACGGTCTTCTTCCAGGATCTTGCGTCGCTCACGTCTGACGTCAGAGCGTCCTCTGGCTCCTTCCAGGACCTGACGCTTCCTGGTTATACGTCAGGGGCGGGGCGCTTCCAGCGATTACGCCTCTCCGATTCCCGCGGTTACGCCCCTCTTCTTCCCGCGCGGTGACAGGAAGATGGCTGACAATGGCGGGAAATCTCGGGAATGGCAGGAAAACTTCACCACAGTGAGTATCACAGTCTCTTAAGGCGCACAGTACCCGGTGGCAGCGTGCACGGAATCCTGTTCATGACGCCAAAACATGACGCGCCCCCTGGGCCGTGGGGTACTCGGCAGCCGGGCCTCTGGTTGCCAGGGGATATCACGGTGGCTGGCCCGGTCCGTGACCCAGGGCGGTCAGTAAAAAGGGGGAGATCTATAGGGGATTTGGAAAGTTTGTGATGCCACCTGTGGAATAAGCGGCTAAGGGGTGCCGCCGCTGCGGAGCAGTCCTCTGAGGCAGATGGTAGGGCAGCTTGTGATGGAATGGCTCCCCACAAGTGGAGCGGGCCTCAGGGCAGCGTGGGGTGTACTGGATGGTGGTGCAGGGGAGAGGCGGCAGGACGGTCCCGGAGGAAAGACGGACACTCACACGGGGGTAAGCCTCAGTACCTTTACTGGTGATGCTGCAGGCACGGTCCAGGGTACTCCAGGTGAAGGGCACACCTTTGGATTCTCCCCAGTGAGCGGGTATAGGGCCTCCTGATCCGTTGCTTTATTCTCTAAGCTTCTGACCTGCCTGGAGCTAGGCCTAGCTTGGTTACTGTCTCTCTTTGCACCTGCTGACCTGGTGGTAGGGCCTTATCTTTGGAAATCACTCTCCCTGGACGCTGAGGCCTCCGTGACTCCTAGCCCTGGTACTGTAGTCAGCGTTTGGTAAACATGGGACCTGTAGTCCTCCACTGAGCTGCCTGGCTCCACCCTCCCTTTATATATCCCTAACGGGCTCCCTGTGCTGGTCTGAGGTGGTAGGGTGGAGGTGTGTGAATGTGTGAGGGCCTCTTGTGGAGAAATCCATCCATGCACCCTTCTGGGTTCTGTGGCACCAATGCGCAGCAGGGCGCCACATAGGTATGGTAAGTGCTCCCATAAGAAACCAAAGTTATTACCATGGGGAACCTTGTGAGGGGCCATTACAGGGGTGGAAGAGAAGTTTTAGGAGAGAGTATAGGGAGGGAGAATTGTGAGGAGACAGGTATGAGGAGGTGGGAATGTGTGAGGGGACAGTACAGGCGGGGAGGGATGTGTGAGGGAACAGTATAAGGAAATGTGTGAAGGGACAGTGGGGGAGATGTGTTAGGGGTCAGTAGAGGGAGGCACAAATGAGGGAACAATATGGGGGAGAAATGTATGGTGGGAGAAATGTGTGACGAAGCACAATATAGGGACTTGGTAGTGTGGGGGCAGTAAAGAGAGGGGGCAGCATGGGGGACAGTGTGAGGGCACAATATAGAAGGGACAGTATGTAGAGTTGGGAGTGTGAGGAAGGGGCACAGTATAAAGACTTGGCAATATAGAGTGGACACAGTGTGAAGATGGGGCCCAGTATGGAAAAAGAGGACAGTGTGGAGGCCATGTACCATAACAATGACAGTGTGCAGGTCATATTATGTGTAGGGAGCACAATGAGGACCAATTTTTCAAGGGTACTACTGCTCAGGGCAGATGTTTTTATGCAAGAGCATTATGACACTGTTATTTTTAAGGGCACCATGTCAGGGTGTGCTGCAATAGACCAGAGAAGAGGGACATCTACAGAGACAAGCTGTGCATGTGGAAAGTCATCATTATGTCTGGACAAGATTTAGAAGAAAAAAGAGAACAACTTCAGTCAGAGAAGATGTCATCTATGAAATACCTGGATGTAAACATTTATTTCTGATACTGACTTTGTCTCCTTGGTACTGTGATTCCTATACGGTCTGTAGTCTGATGATGGCTGTTGAAAACACATAGCAATATCTAATGATGTACTTCTGTACTGATGGCAGTTCTGGTGATTTATTTCACCACTACTGCTGATGGTTCTGGTGATGTACTTCTGTACTGATGGGGTTGTGATGCTGTATTTCTGTACTGCTGGCGGTTCTGGTAATGTACTTCTGTACTCATGGGGTTGTGATGCTGTATTTCTGTACTGCTGGTGGTTCTGGTGATGCATTTGTGTCACCCTGGCCTGGATGCCACAAATATAATAAACATGTGTCTGAGAGCAAGGGGGAGGTTCTCCGGTCAGGTGAACATTAGCATGCAATACCTCCTGTCACAGGCCTGTAGGTGGAGCAGGCTGCCCCTATAAAAGCTGGAACTGGGGGCAGGGTTAGGGAGAACTGGACAACCTGTCTTTGGATTGAGAGGTGTCCCAAAGCAGTGAGGGACAGTGGTATTGCACCCTAAGAGGACGTGTGGCGGTGGGAGAGCTACAAGCCAGGGACAAGAGGTGAAGTACGCTTGTCCTGGCAGATAAAGAACCAAATTTACCAGACTTTGGTGTCTGAGGCTGTGAGGATTCCACGTCCTACAGCAGATAACCAGTCCGCAGGGGACTGTATGTTCCTTGGCCTAAGAAGCCCGGAAACTCTGCCACAGCAGAAGGGACCGGCAGAGCCGTACCAGGCCGGGAGTAGAAAGGAACCCATGTTGCAAACCATACGGGCGAGAGGACATGGTGAGCTCGGGACCGTGGGCTGTTACCCTACCAGGAGGAGATAGCCAGAAGGAGCGCAGAGAGCATGGTAGGCCTACACCCTCACCCTGACCAGGGCCAATTTCTCAATTGCTCTCAGACATCCAGGTCCCCTCCTAGCCGGGACTGTTTGTGGGTCAGTTCACCTGTTCTAGTAAAGACCCTGGACTGCAACCTGTTGTCTGTGTGCTCTTTGGTCCTCCAGCACTACCGGTACTGGGACGCCCTACACCATCACCCCCATCTTCCATTATACTGCCCTGGGGCCGCACTCTTCCCGTGGGGAGTCACACTATCCCAGCTGCATACATCATCAGCCCCAGCGGTCTACCTGGCAGCGGCGGTCCGCACTGACCGCAATCCACGGGTGGCATAGTCGGACACACCAACAGCGCGTCGCAGACTACCACTGGTCTGACCACCCTGAGCCACGGAACCGGGTAGCCACTACTACCCCCATCGTTCCCCTATTGCCCGGATCCGAGTGCCCCAAGGCCCAGGGGGCGAGTTAGCTTTGGCGTAGTCGGCAGGATAGTAACCAACCCGCCACAAACTGGTATTGCGTGCCTAGAAAAGACTTTGCACTTACCTGAGTGAAGTTTCCCGCCGTCCGGAGCCGTTTCCCGCCATTTCCACGCCGTCCCCCGCCATCCTCCGTCGGTTCCCGCCATCTTCAGCCGTTTTCCCGCCATCGGACGCCATCTTCAGGACGCCGCGTGGGAAGAAGAGGGGCGTGGACGTCCAAACCGCGCGAGACCCGAAGCTCCACCCCACGCACCGACGCTGCGCAAGGTCCTGGAAGGGAGAGAGAGCGACGCTGATGTCACCAGGACGCGACGCAAGGTCCTCGTCCGGAGCAGCATCAGCGGAGCCGCGGCCTACAGAAGAGGATCGTCGGAAGGAAGGCCGCGCTTAACTAGGGGGGAGGAAGATGTCGGACACAGAGGCGCCCACTACCACCAGCGCAGCTGCAGCAGCGGTGATGCCATTTTCCCTGCCCTACATCCCTGGAGCGGCCTGGCTGCCTCAGTACTCAGGGGAGCCCCATGCCCTGACTGATTTTAAGGAAAGGCTGTACAGTTTGTTCCAAGTTTACCCCCTGACAGAGGAACAGAAGGTCAGCATACTGACGGGGCAGTTAACTGCCGCAGCCCAGCGGGAGGTAAAGTCGTGGCCCGCTGAGGAGAAAAGGACTGTGATGGACATTCTGGCCCTGCTGCGAGGTACCTTTGATACCCGTACCTCAGCAGAAATTAAAATGCGGTTCTATGGATGTAAGCAGCGGGCACAGGACAGCATCAGAGACTATGCCCTAAATTTGCAGGAAGCCTTGAGGGCCATCAAACAAACTGACCCTGGCAGCGGGCAGGAAATGGAGAAGCTGCTAACAGAACAATTAATAGTAGGTCTCATGTCTAGCGCCCACAGGGCCCAACTGCGCCTCATGTTCTTTCAGAACCCTGATCTGACCTTTGCCCAATTTAAGGACAGGGCCATAAGGGTGCTCCGTGAACCTGCAACCAGTGGCGCTATGAACCCCCGGCGCCCTGCTCTGACCTACCACCAGGAGGCGGCGCCCTCCTCTATGGACTCCTTGGGGGCTGATGCACAGGCCCTGAACCAAGCCCAGTCGAAAGATCTGCACCACCAAGTCCAGGAGCTGACCAGGAGCGTCGCGGCGTTGACCAGGACCGTCCAGGCGTTACAAGTGGACCCGTCATGACCCATCGAGTCCGGAGGATGTCCGTGGCGTCGACAGAGGAGGACACCGTCGTTCAGAGGGAGGCCCACAGACCGCTACGCAGAGGATGGACAGCCCATTTGCCGTCGATGCAACCAGCCCGGACACATTTCCAGGTACTGTAATTTAAACGGGTCCAACCTGGGGCAGAGGGCCGACCCCCAGGCATAAGATCACCAGGCCCTTATAATTGGTGTGATAAGTACATTGGGGGGCACCCGGTTTTACCCGTGGTGCTGGACGGTATCCTCATGAGCGTCTTGCTGGATACTGGGTCGCAAGTAACCACTATCCCTTATGTACTTTTTAAGCAGTATTGAACTGATGCTGATATCACACGGTATCCAGACAGTAACTTGAGCATCATCGCCAGTAATGGCTTACCCGTGCCGCAGATGGGGTTCAAGGAGATGACCATTAAAATTGGTAAAGTTGAACTACCGGCACAGGGAGTAATTATTGTGGACATTGACCGTCGTGAAAGTCACCCTAAAATAACTGTGGGTACTAACGTGATTGAAAATTGTCTTTCAGAGGTAATTGTAATTCTACAACAGGTGGCGGTGAATGCTAGTTCCAGCCAGCAGAGAGTCCTCAACAAAGAGATAAAAGCCCTGATGAGACGGCAGCAGGTAGAACTGTCTGGTGGTGAGATTGGTAGCGTAAGACTGAGTGATCCGTTCCCCATTTCCATGCCTCCCAAAAGCGAAATGATGATCTGGTGTCGGACTGCAATCGGGTTGAGAGGTAGAGACTACCAAGCCATGGTAGAACCCATGTACTCGGACAGCAGGCCCACCATTTTGACAGCCCGGGGGTGGTTGATGTCCGTCATGGGAGGGTGCCCGTTCGCATCCTCAACATTGGGGAGAGAGAGGTACACTTACCCAGGTTCGCTACACTTGCCAAACTGTTTGTTGTCGAACACAAAGCTATCAGGGCCGTGGAACCCTTGCCTCCATCTCCACAGGCGGAGGGTAATGGCTCCCAGAAACAAAAGGAGGACTGGTGCCAGAAACTCCATGTGGGTGCTGACTCCACTCCCCTGCACCAAAAACAAGGAGTCTACCGGGTGGTACAGGAGTACGAGAGAATTTTTAGTAAGCACCCGCTAGACTTCAGCAGAGTAAAAGGGATAGAACACCATATTCCCACGGGGAGCCACCCACCAATAAAAGAGAGACACAGGCCTGTACCCCCTGCACATTATCAGAATGCCAAGGGTATGCTGAGGGAAATGAAAGAAGCTGGGGTCATTAGAGATAGCTGTAGCCCCTTGGCAGCCCCCTTGGTTCTGGTAAAGAAGAAAGACGGCACCATGAGAATGTGCGTGGACTATAGACAAATCAACCATATCACCCACAAAGATGCATATCCGCTGCCTAGAATAGAGGAGTCTTTAGCCGCACTAAAATCAGCTAACTTCTTTTCTACTTTGGACCTTACTAGCGGGTACTGGCAGGTTCCTGTGGCAGAGGCTGACTAGGAGAAGACCGCCTTCACCACCCCGATGGGACTGAGTGAGTTCAACTGTATGCCCTTCGGGCTCTGCAACGCACCAGGGACCTTCCAGAGGCTGATGGAATGCTGTCTAGGGCACCGAAACTTCGAGACGGTCCTCCTTTACCTGGACGACGTGATCATCTATTTGAAGACTTACGAGGACCATCTAAAGCACCTGGCCGAGGTGTTCGAAGCCCTGGCAGGCTATGGCCTGAAGGTGAAACCATCAAAGTGTCACCTGTTGAAACCGAAGGTCCAGTACCTAGGGCAAGTGGTAAGTGCGGAAGGAGTAGCCCCCGACCCTGACAAGGTCACGGCAATCAAGAGCTGGCCAAGCCCTTCGAACATCAAGGAAGTGAGGCAATTCCTCGGGTTGGTAGGCTACTACCGAAGGTTCATCCCCGGGTTCACTAAGATGGCAGCTCCTATGCAGGACCTCCAGATAGGACAGTCTAAGTCCAGAAGCCAAAAGCCACCCTTCAAGTGGGATAAACCGGAAGAGGAGTCCTTCCACCAGTTGAAGATGGCCCTCACAGGGGATGAGATCCTGGCCTACCCTGATTATGGCCAGCCTTTTATTCTCCACACAGACGCCAGTAATGTGGGACTGGGAGCCGTACTGTCACAAAACCAACAGGGCAGAGAAAGGGTGATCGCGTACGCCAGCCGAAAGCTGAGGCCCACCGAGAGGAACCCGGAGAATTACAGCTCTTTCAAGCTAGAATTCTTGGCGGTGGTGTGGGCCGTAACGGAACGCTTCAAGCATTACCTGGCCTCCGCAAAGTTCACTGTGTATACGGATAACAACCCGTTAACACACCTAGACAGTGCAAGATTTGGTGCCCTGGAACAGCGGTGGATGGCCTGTCTCTCCAATTATGACTTTGTGATCAAGTACCGGGCAGGCAAAACCAATGCCAACGCTGATGCCCTATCGAGAATGCCTCACTTACCTGAAGGTGACGAAGACCCAGAAGAGCTGGAGGAGGTAGAACTCCCCGCGTTTCACCGGTACGGAGCCGCTCAATACTCCCACCGCGTGAAGGAGGAAGATTTAACAACCGTTCTGATCAATCCCATACCTCACCACAGCTGGGCCGAGACCCATGATAGTGACCCTGCCATCCGCCTGGTGAAAGATCTGCTGACCCGGGAAGACGCCCGCTTAGGTCCGGATGCCCCAGAGGAAGCCAAGCAGCTATGGAAAGAGAAGAGCAAGCTGTTCCTCTATGAAGGCAAGATGTGCAGATGACTTGTCAACCACTGGACACACGAGCTGACCTGGCAAGTCGTGGTCCCAAGGCGGGATGCAGCTATGGTCCTGGGGGCTTACCATGACAGAGCGGAGCACTTCGGTTGGAAGATACTGGAGTTCCTGCTAAGAGGACGGTTCTTTTGGGTCGGCATGAGAAGGGCTGTAGAAAAGTGGTGCAGGGACTGTGGCCCTTGTAACTTAAGGAGAAAAGACCGCACCAGCCAGAAGGCGCCCTTGAAGCCCATCGTCACCCAGTAGCCTCTTGAGCTGGTAGCTCTGGACCACGTCAAATTGGCTCCAAGCCGGTCAGGATACATCTACGCCCTGACAATCGTGGACCACTATTCCCGTTTTCTAGTGGTGGTCCCGGTGAAAGACTTGACAGCCCAAATGGCGGCCAGAGCCTTCCAGCAATACTTCTGCCGTCCACACGGGTATCCGGAACAGGTCCTGACAGACCAGGGTCCAGCATTCGAGGCTGAAATCTTCCAAGAGTTCTGCAACCTCTATGGCTGTAAGAAGATTCGGAAAACGCCTTACCACCCATAAACCAACGGGATGTGTGAGAAAATGAACAACATAGTCATTGATCTCCTGAAGACGTTGCCCCTGGAGGAACTCAGCCTGTGGCGAGAAAAACTGCCGGATCTAATAGACTTATACAACCATATCCCGGTGAATGCTACAAACTGCACCCCGGCTTACCTGATGCGAGCTAGACCAGGTAAGCTGCCCATAGACCTGGAGATGGGAGTCCTAACACCTGAGGACACCTCCCCGGATGCGGACTGGGATACAGAAAGGCAACTGCAGTACAAGAAGGTACAGGAGAGTGTGGAGAAGAGCCTGGCCCAGGTGAGAGAGAGGCAAGAAAAACTCTTCAACCAACACGCCCCTGCTGGTCCCCTAGAACCTGGTGAGCAGGTCCTGAAGTGAAAGAGAAGGCTTCACAAGTTGGATGACCAGTGGGAAAGGGAACCCTACACCGTACTGCAGTCTGATCACGACAACCCGAAGGTGTGCGTGATCACCAAGGATGGAGGAGAAACCACTAGTACCGTCTCCAGAGACCACCTAAAATGGTGCCCCGAGCAACTCCGTAGTGCAGAAGAGGATCAAAGTGACCTTGAACCTGCAGAGGACAAGGAAGAAATGATCAGCACCATTCTCGGAGAGTTCCCGCAGTCCTGGACTCGAATAAACGATGCCATAGTGGTACCCGTCCTGCATTTCCTGCAACCGGTTCAGCAACAACCTACACCAGAGCCGGAAGGTGAAGAAGAGCAAGCAGCTGCAGAGGCAGAAGAGCCTGTACCAGCAGCCCAGGAGAGTCAACCCTCTGCTGACAGTGAGCCTGCCATGCCTGCGGTAAGCCAAAGGACCCGCAGACAGCTGCCTGCCCTGCCTGTAAGTCCAGCTGGTAGCTGTACCCCTAACGCTAGTGGGGAAAGCCAGGTCGGTCCACCACCAGACAGTGCTTTAAGGAGGTCAACCAGGAGCACAAAGGGGCAGATACCCGCTCGCTGGAGAATATAGGGTGCACTAAAATTGTAAATAACCCTGTTGCCAAATGTTGAAATGTTTGCCAAGTTACCTGCATGATTATTAATAGTGTATTTCAGTTTCTTACAGTTACCGTACCGGCTCAAAGGTTATGGACTTTTAATAACCGGGACTTTGTATGGACTGCATTCGGAGCCTAACCAAGGGATGAACTAAGACTGTGAAGGACTTGGGATAGGACAGACCCCCACCTGGTTAAGGCTCCCCGTTGTGTTGGTGATATGGACACCCGGCCACAGACCACACTGTGACCTTAAGAACTCAATCTGTGCGTCGTTTGTCTACTAATGTTTTATAGTCATGTATATTATCTTTGTTTACTGTTTAGTCCCAGAGTACTAAATTCTACTAGGGGGGAATGTGTCACCCTGGCCTGGATGCCACAAATATAATAAAGCTGTGTCTGAGAGCAAGGGGGAGGTTCTCTGGTCAGGGGAACAGTAGCATGCAATACCTCCTGTCACAGGCCAGTAGGGGGAGCAGGCTGCCCCTATAAAAGCTGGAACTGGGGGCAGGGTTAGGGAGAACTGGACGACCTGTCTCTGGATTGAGAGGTGTCCCAGAGCAGTGAGGGACAGTTGTATTGCACCCTAAGAGGACTTGTGGCGGTGGGAGAGCCACAAGCCAGGGACAAGAGGTGAAGTACGCCTGTCCTGGCAGATAAAGAACCAAATTTACCAGACTTTGGTGTCTGAGGCTGTGAGGATTCCACGTCCTACAGCAGATAACCAGTCCGCAGGGGACTGTACGTTCCTTGGCCTAAGAAGCCCGGAGGCTCCGCCACAGCAGAAGGGACCGGCAGAGCTGTACCAGGCCGGGAGTAGAAAGGAACCCACGTTGCAAACCATAATGGCGAGAGGACACGGTGAGCTCGGGACCGTGGGCTGTTACCCTACCAGGAGGAGATAGCCAGAAGGAGCGCAGAGAGCACGGTAGGCCTACACCCTCACCCTGACCAGGGCCAATTTCCCGATTGCTCTCAGACATCCAGGTCCCCTCCTAGCCGGGACTGTTTGTGGGTCAGTTCACCTGTTCTAGTAAAGACCCTGGACTGCAACCTGTTGTCTGTGTGCTCCTTGCTCCTCCAGCACTAACGGTACTGGGACGCCCTACACCATCACCCCCATCTTCCATTATACTGCCCTGGGGCCGCACTCTTCCCGTGGGGAGTCACACTATCCCAGCTGCATACATCATCAGCCCCAGCGGTCTACCTGGCAGCGGCGGTCCGCACTGACCGCAATCCACGGGTGGCGTAGTCGGACACACCAACAGCGCGTCGCAGACTACCACTGGTCTGACAACCCTGAGCCACGGAACCGGGTAGCCACTACTACCCCCATCGTTCCCCTATTGCCCAGATCCGAGTGCCCCACGGCCGAGGGGGCGAGTTACATTCTTCTGCTGTTATTGGATCTGATCCTTAATACATGTAACAATCCATAACTTGTAACATAACGTGATGCATAGCTATGTTAATAAAGTAGTGTGCCATCTGACAAGTTAAGGGTTACTACATTTGTATTTATGTTAGAAGCATTAAAATGGTTGTCTAGGTTTATGATGACAGGCTGAAGTCACTCTATGAACCTGCAGACTTCTGAATCCTCACAACATGCTCAATGTCAGGATTCTTTGGTGCCGGTGGCGAGAGCAGAAAGGAAAGTATGTGATTTGCATAGATATTCAATACACTTGCATTGAGGGAGACCGAGCACATCTAGCCGAAATGTGGTCAGAAGTATGAAAATCGCATGCATGCGATCCTGTGACCTCTCACTATTGCCTCCAGCACTGAAGAATCCTGACAGCGTGATTCAAAAGTATGTGGTCACAAAGAGCGACTGCAGACTTTCATCACCAACCTGGACACTCCCTTTAATTATAAAACACTGTAGCATGTCCAATTCTAACAACATGTAATATACTCACTATCAGAATTTGGCTCTGCTTGCCAATTAAAGTGGTCATACCATGACCACTCATATGTGATTTTCATAATTAGGGTCACATGCCAACTGACTTCTCTTCCTGCTTCTCTCAATGAAGCAGAGGCTGTTGTTTTCGCTGAACACTGAAAAAATTAGGAAGAGCAGCTCACCTGCATGTGACTTTAAGTATACAAATCACATATGAGAAGTCTGATGAAGGCAACTCAAACAGCTTAAGTTGTGTATAGAAGGTGGGCGCCAAAATTTTTGCCCTGGGTGCAAGAAAACTTAGATCCATCTCTGCCTCTCAGACACTATGTGAACCCAAAGAGAAAAAACCCGAACACATTGGTCATAAAATAGTATTAAGACTCAGTGTATCACAGTCAATGGTTTATGGTGGCACTGTAAACCAATAGTGCACACACTTATAAAAACATTAAAAATACAAAGTTTATGCATATGTGTAAGGTGCCCCAGTGAGGTAGTCATGGGCGAGCTGTAGTCCCCACTCGCTATGGCACCCTACAGACAATACGTGTCCTCCCTCTGAAGTGTGGCTGTGTATGTGGTGCTCTTCACTTACTTCAAGCCATCCGATTGCGGCTGTCTCCAGGCATTTCTCTTCTGGGACGAGGGCAGCAATAAATTCAGAGGACACGAGGTTCTTAACCAGAACTTGAACTTTACTTGGGGAAGAGGAATATTTACAGTATTTACAGGCAGATATAATGGATAAGGCCCGACAGGCTATCATCTCTCTCACAGGTGTAGCACCCTGAGGATTCGGCTGCTACAGGGGTATTGCACCTCAACCCAGAGGTGTGATATTCCACTCCCGGGTAAGGAAGGAGTGTGGAACTGAGCTCAGATAGACTGCATGCACTACATACATCCCATTCCAGAGGAGCAGGCCGACGGTACTCCCACTTAGAAATGTGCAGGTACAACCGAGCCTGTTCCTGGCTGGAGTGGGAGGGGGGTGGTACATCCCATGTAGTGTAGGGACAGATAGGGGGAGCAGTCTGGGTAGTGATAGGAGCTCATTGGGTGCTGGTCACCTGAGCTCACACATAGAGGGATATATAAGGAGGGCACCAACTTAGATCAGGGTCAGACGCTGAGAACAAGTCAGTTGGAGAGGAGAGAGAAGGAAACAGCAGCCCTGGAGAGAGAGAGAGGAGAAAGAAAGAGAAAGACCCAGAGGGGGAAGACTGAAGGGACCCAAGAACCCAAATTAGAGCACCGGGTGAGGAGTCAGCACAAGGGTACCGGAACCCAAGCTGGTGGGGGCAAAAACATCCCTAGCCAGAGACCGGAGGCTGTGGGCAGCATCTGCCACGGCCACCCACTACATCCACCCTGAAGGCATACCACATGGAGGGTCAGGGAACCTAAGGCCAAGGGTTGCCCAACAGAAGGCCCGAGGGAGCTGGACCTAGGTGGATCACTGGTGGGGACGGCTGAAGAAAGGACAGAGGGAGAGCTCAGGGCCACGCTCCGGACTTGTTTGGGGGTTGGCCGGATCCAGGACCTGGTGGACGCAGCACGGCTCGGGTGGTCACTAACAGCTGGAGTGACCGAAACATCAGCAGTAAGTAAACTCCCTTAACTGCACAACCCGAGTCTGTCTTCATTGCCGGCTGCACCGCACCACCACAACCCCCATCCTCTGCGCCTGTCCCCTCTGAGGCTATACCCCTCCCGTTGGGGGTTATCTCACCAAGCTGCGCACCCACCATCAGCCTCAGCGGACCCTGCAGCAGCGGCGGCCACAGTGACCGCATCACAACGGGTGGCGTAGTCGACACAAAAGAACTCTTATAACATCAGTAAGGACTGCCACATAACACTTAGCTTGACGCCCTGGGCACGGGACCGGGTCACAGCCGCTCGGAGACTACAACCCCCCATCTGATCCGGTGCCGGGTATTCCCCTCAAAAAGGAATATGTCCCAGGGGGCGCGTCAACTTTGGCGTAGTCGGCAGGATTACGTGCCCGCAACACCCGGGTACTGCGTGCCTGAAGAAAAGTGCAAGTTTACCTCAGAAAGAAGTCTCCCGCCGGTTCCGGAGGGTCCACGCCATCGGACTCCATCACCAGTCGTTTCCCGCCGATTGTCCGCCATTTCCAGCTTGTTCCCGCCATCTGCCGAGTTTCCCGCCACTGGGAAGCGATTCCCGCCAAAACCGCAGATTTCCCGCCTTGGAAGAGCAGCGGACGCCATTATGGGCGTGCCAAAGGAGGGCAGGAGGCCACCTCCCATCGTGGGCCAGGACAGAAAATGGCGCCAAAAGTGGAAACCGCCCCCACCAACGGAGACTGTGATGCTGGAGGTGTCTGTCAGCGTGAAAGAACTCCCCCTGGAGCTGACAGTCACCGAGTTGCCCCGGGACCGCCCTCGAAGTGGGAGGAGACGAAAGAGAAGAACAAAGATGGGTGTCGCTTGGAGCAGTCTGGAGCGAGCGCACCCGGAGGCAAGAGGTCTAACAAGGAGTAGCGGAGGAGCTCACCCGGAGATGGAGAGAAAGCAGAACAGCACCGGCCCGCTGGCCAGGAGTCTGCTAGAGACCGAGGAAGGAGGGCAGAGCAGCACCGGCCCGCTGGCCAGGAGCCTGCCGGAAGCCGAGCAGAGCAGCACCGACCCGATGGTCAGGAGCCTGCTAGAGTCCACAACCCCGCTAGGTCTAGCGGAGATCCTAGCGCAGCTCCCCCGAGACCGGGAGTGTGCACAAACTGCCCTGGAGGGCCTCGCAAGGAGGATGGCCCGGGTACAGCGCGAGATACTGGCGGAGTGGGGCCGGGAGATGACCCAGCAAGCAGAGACCAGTCAACGGAGCACGCTACCCTGGAAGAGGAAGCAGACCGCCTCTGAGGATGGCGCGGGAGGACCCAAGGCCGGAGACGGCGCCGAGGAGGGAGCCGAACGCATGGAGGCAGGTAAAGGGGACGCCTAAACCCCAAGCCGTGACACCGCTTACCTGCCCCAGCTCCCCGTCGCAGAGCCCGAAAGTCCCCCTGCTGTGCCCGTAGCCGCCAGGTCACCGCCATGGACTAGGCCCCGACCGGAAGCCGCCGCCGCGACCCCTGTGACGTCACACGCACCGACCCGGAGCGTGACAAAGCAGGAATTACCACCAGCCTGGTCGCAAGGCCTAGTACCCCCGGGCGCCGCACCACCAACAGCGCCCCCTACCTCCGCGGAGCCTCCGGCCTGGCCGCAAGGCCAGGTAGCCCAGGGCGCCGCCGTCCTAACGGTGCCCTTCACCTTCCAGGTGCCCCAGGCCTGGCCGCAAGGCCTGGGCAACCCGGGCGCCACCACCACCGCGCCCGCGCCCGTAATACCTAGGGTGCCACACCTGGGGGAGGACCTCTTCGGCCAGCTCACATGGCCGGACGGGCGGCCCTTCATCTGGCCCGAAGGGTACCCTGAGCTGGAGCGGCAGCAAAGACAAGGGCCCTTGTGTGAGCCCCTAATCCCGGCTCCGAAGCCCGTGGCTCGGGTCTCGCCTCCTCTAGCAGAAGCCCAATTTGTGTGGGACCCCACGGGAGAAGATTTGATGGGGTTCACCGGAGAAACTCGGGCAGCCGCAGCTGAACGTACAGAGTGTTGCCGTCAACAGCTGGCAGAGTTTAAGAGAGAACGGGAGGAGAGGCGGGTCAGAGAACAACAGGCCCAAATCCAGAGCGCGGAGCAGAAGAGCCGGACTAGGAGGAACCCCCGTGCAGCGCATTGTCCCCGCACCATCGGGACAGTGATAAAGTTCAACCCGCAGCATGGGTGGGGCTTTATTCGGGACCGTAACAACCGCGGTGACGTTTTTGTGACCCGCAGAGACGTCGAGTCCCACCTGCCGGAAGGTCACAAAGGCCGTGACCTCTACGTCGGAGACGAGGTCACTTTCACCCGGCACAAGTGTGCCAAAGGACCTTACGCCCTCCACGTACACCGCTTGACGGAGGAGGAGTTGCGGTACGGGGAGGAGGAGCCAGAGGACCCGGACGGGTCTGAAGAAACATCATATCAAGAAAGAGCAGGAGGAAGACGCCGTTGAGTGCGGCAGAGCAGGAGCTGTAAATAGTTACCCAATCGGGGTATATGGAAACTGAAACTGTTGCTGCTTTAAAGTTTAGTCCCCGTTGGGACCAGTGAACAGTTTAACCCGTGTGTCCCCTACCCAAACCAGGCCTGTGAGCAGCCATCCCTTTCCCTTTACTTGGCCGGGGACTGAGAACGGCCAAATTCCCCTGTATATAGTTGCGCTTCCTAAAGCGCCCCCTACCGGTTTTATAAGAAAACCAGATTTTTCTAAGAAACTGTCGCACTTTTCCCGGACACACGTTGCACAGTGTCCGGAGGAGGAACCAGAGACAAGAGAAGTCTACGAGAATGTTTATATAAAAAGTTTTATATATATATATAATGTTTATATGTTTTATATGTTCATATAAAAATTTTGTATGTTTTTGGTGTTTTATGTCTTACAGCCCGAGGACGTGCTGTGATTTACCAGGGGGGAATGTAGCACCCTGAGGATTCGGCTGCTACAGGGGTATTGCACCTCAACCCAGAGGTGTGATATTCCACTCCCGGGTAAGGAAGGAGTGTGGAACTGAGCTCAGATAGACTGCATGCACTACATACATCCCATTCCAGAGGAGCAGGCCGACGGTACTCCCACTTAGAAATGTGCAGGTACAACCGAGCCTGTTCCTGGCTGGAGTGGGAGGGGGGTGGTACATCCCATGTAGTGTAGGGGCAGATAGGGGGAGCAGTCTGGGTAGTGATAGGAGCTCATTGGGTGCTGGTCACCTGAGCTCACACATAGAGGGATATATAAGGAGGGCACCAACTTAGATCAGGGTCAGACGCTGAGAACAAGTCAGTTGGAGAGGAGAGAGAAGGAAACAGCAGCCCTGGAGAGAGAGAGAGGAGAAAGAAAGAGAAAGACCCAGAGGGGGAAGACTGAAGGGACCCAAGAACCCAAATTAGAGCACCGGGTGAGGAGTCAGCACAAGGGTACCGGAACCCAAGCTGGTGGGGGCAAAAACATCCCTAGCCAGAGACCGGAGGCTGTGGGCAGCATCTGCCACGGCCACCCACTACATCCACCCTGAAGGCATACCACATGGAGGGTCAGGGAACCTAAGGCCAAGGGTTGCCCAACAGAAGGCCCGAGGGAGCTGGACCTAGGTGGATCACTGGTGGGGACGGCTGAAGAAAGGACAGAGGGAGAGCTCAGGGCCACGCTCCGGACTTGTTTGGGGGTTGGCCGGATCCAGGACCTGGTGGACGCAGCACGGCTCGGGTGGTCACTAACAGCTGGAGTGACCGAAACATCAGCAGTAAGTAAACTCCCTTAACTGCACAACCCGAGTCTGTCTTCATTGCCGGCTGCACCGCACCACCACAACCCCCATCCTCTGCGCCTGTCCCCTCTGAGGCTATACCCCTCCCGTTGGGGGTTATCTCACCAAGCTGCGCACCCACCATCAGCCTCAGCGGACCCTGCAGCAGCGGCGGCCACAGTGACCGCATCACAACGGGTGGCGTAGTCGACACAAAAGAACTCTTATAACATCAGTAAGGACTGCCACATAACACTTAGCTTGACGCCCTGGGCACGGGACCGGGTCACAGCCGCTCGGAGACTACAACCCCCCATCTGATCCGGTGCCGGGTATTCCCCTCAAAAAGGAATATGTCCCAGGGGGCGCGTCACAGGCACTGGCAACATCTTCAGCCCTGGTTCCCTCTTTAAGTGAAGCATCTCTGTGACTCTATCTCTAGTCCACGAGACTCTTCTGTAACATTAACAGTGACCTGGATCAAATATCTCCCCCACGTCCTAGCCTGGAGTCCTGTTTATCTTCTTCTGCTTCCTGCAGACTAGAAGTGCCTCGGGTCCTCACTACCTCTGATGAGTTTCTCCAACCAGCTAACAGGACTCTTGCTCTTGCGTGAGGAGACTTGCACAGTAGTGATCCCACTGTCTGAGGGTGTAGAGCTCCCGTCTGCCCTAGCAGCCACTATAGTCAGGCTGCCCGCACGATTCCCCGTACTGTCTCTTACTGACCTCTGGACACTAAAACCGAGGCTTTTTGCCAATGTGCCCACCCCCTGTGAGCTGTCATCACACAGCATTAACTCATCACTGCCTGCAACCCTGCTAGCAGACTCAACCTGACATCTGCACTCAGAACAGTGGCATCTTGTGGCTGTTTACAGGTACTGCAGCCCACAGCGAATTATGCCAGGAACAAGCTCTATATCACTCAAGGCTTGATCCGGGCACTAAGTTCCCCCTTTACTCTACTGACTGGACCAGTAAAGCTAACCCCTTAGCTTGGTCTACCAACAGTTCAGAGAGGTCTGATTTCAGGAACACTCCCTTTAACTATCTCAGTACCAAAGGAAGGCTACGCCCTTCCCCACTATTGCATATGTATAAGAAATAACTAGCAATAATCCATAAAAGACCTGACCACACAACAATCAATACATCTACTTTTCAGAGAGGTGTACTGTTTCCTTCATTGCAAATCTGCTGTTCAAGGAGGGCCCAGAAGTTCACAAAAGGGATTGGGTCAGGTGAGGAAAAGGGCCATGTCATTATTCTTTAATCTTGAAGGCCTTTATTGGTTAGCCAATCAGGAGTACTTCAATGCATGCAGTGGAACATTGTCCTGCATAAAAATCAAGATTTCTTGAAAGATGCACACATTTCCCTCTATCGCTGCTTAAAGTTAGTGTCTTCTAAAAACTGGAAGTAGGTTTAGGAGTTGATTTTGAGTCATCTTCAACTCAAAAAGTTCCAACTAGCCTATCTTTTGAAATACCAGCCCATAGCAGTACCCCACCTCCGCGTTCTCATTATTGATCCAGCCATGTCCCCGTTCTGGTCTATCAGGAGTCACTCTCATCTCATCAGTCCATAAAACCATTAAAAAATCATCCTTCAAATATTTCTTGGCCCAGCCTTGATGTTTTGTTCTGGAATATGACATCACTGAATTATAATAGGTTCCTGGTCACTTCACGTTCAAGTCTTCTCAAATCTTTGGCAGTTAATGTACGTCTTTTTTTCTCAACACGTTTTTTGCGACCTTGATGATGATTATTTGCAACAAAACTTTTGATAGTTCTGTGACCATGCCCCACTATCTTAGCAATTTCAACAGTGCTTCATCCCTCTGTAAGACTTTTTTTGGAATTTTCAGAGTCAGTTATATCTCTTTTTTGGCCCAATTTGCCTGAGGAATACAAGCTAATAATTCTGCACACCTTGATAAAGGGTGGTCATATCCTTAGGCCTCCCCCTCCCTCACTACACAAATACACATCATCTGATCTACATCATCCAATAAACATTCAAGGTTATACAGCTTGGAGGTGGAAAATAAAATGATGATAATGTGGAAATACTCACCAAATAATTGTATTTCAAAATATTTTTATTGAAAAAGTTTTTAAAGTAGCCAGGGGATGGGAAGGAGTAGGGTACATAAATAAAAAAAAGGAGGGAAGGGGAGGGAGAGGGGGGAAGGAAAAACAAACAATCTACATATTGTAGACAAAAAAGGTTTAGAAATCACTGTATTGTACAATATAGTATAATTTCAAATACAAACAGAAAATAGATAAGTACTCTATTAATGAGTCTAGACATAAAATCTATGAAAACATAAACTTTAGGTTTATTAAAGAAATATATTAAATGTGTCTAAAAAAATAAAAATAAAAAGAAGATTCATAAAAAATTCAGATTTTATTTGAGCTAAAGGAAGTTCTGTATTACCATTAAAAAGAACAAAGGAGAGAGTCAAACAATTGGTTCACTTGATAATATATGGAATGTCAATTGGCCTTATGTAAGAGTAGCGGTAAGTATTTAGAGATCCAGGGGGTCCAACGATCTAGGTATTTTGAGAAAGAGTTGCCTCTAATTGCTATATTGTGTTCATACACCACTATGTTGGGTAATTCGGTCTATAAGTACATCTATACCGGGTGGATCAGGTTTGGTCCATCTCGTAGCAATAATGAGTCTAGCAGTCACTATAATATGCAAAATTATAAATCGTAACTGCTTTGGGAAGTCTTCTATTCCAATTGACAAGAGGGCTAATTGTGGAGTAATGAATATGGTCATTCCTATGATATGTGATATTAAGAGTTTAGTATCCATCCAAAATTTAAGCGGTCTAGGACATCCCCAGAACATGTGGGTTAATGTGCCTTGATTATTGCATTTCCTTCAGCAATAAGGCGAATCGGTGGGGTTAATGAGATGAAGTTTTATTGGAGTCCAGTACCACCATGAAAGAACCTTGAAGTAAGACTCATGCATTGTCGCTGAAGCTGTGTGAGAGTATATTATGTTTAAGGTCTTACTCATTTTATTCAGATCTATTTTAATGTTAAGTTCTTTCTCCCAAGTTTTAAAAAAGGGGTGGTAAGGCAAATTCACTTCCTCATTAAAAATTTTATACAATGCATTTGTCTTCCAAATAGATGTTTTCTCTGGATTATTTATTAATTGTACTACTATTTGTGGTATGGCAAACGTGAGGGAAGGTTTCGTAAGCAAATTAGAGATAAGCTTTCAATTTGTCCTCTCATCTCTTGAGAGAGAGTATCTAGTTTGTAATGTGTAAAAGGGTAAGAGGGTATCATCAGAAATGAGGTCATTAACAGTATTTATGCCTTTATCTAGCCAGGTCGACAGGTCGAGGTTTGTAATTAAGATTTCTAGTACAACCAAAGGAATATTTTTAACTTTAATTAAAGGGAAGTGTGTAGAGGATTTGTTTACCAAGTCTCTCCAGGCCAGAATAACGGCTTTTAAGGTGGGGTACTGTGGCGGGGGCCTAGAAGGCTCAATAAGGTGGGCGAGAATTAGGGACCTTAATTGTTCAGTTTTAGCAGCTGACGTCTCTATGTTGATCCAGGATGTGTTATTAGATTCAATTAACCATCCCTGAGAAAGCTTTAATGTGGTGGCCAGATAATAATTATATAAATTGGGAACACCCAGTCCTCCCATCTTTTTATGTTTTAATAATGAGAGGGTAGGGATTCTTGCCTTTTTATGGTTCCAAACATATTTCATAAGTTGAGATTGTAGTTTCTTGAACCATTGTTTTGGTTTAAAAATGGGAATAGATCTTATGACATAAATAAATTTGGGGAGTAAGAGCATCTTGAACGCTTCAATTCTACCTAGCCATGAGATTTCTAGCTTAGCCAGGCGAATGTAATCTAAATGAAAAGTGTTGAATAGTGTGGTCAAATTTTCTGAGACTAGATCTGAAGAAGGATTAGTCAACTTAATTCCCAGATATATAATTTTCTTCTCCTCCCATATGTACTCAAATTCTTTTTTTAGGTAGTGTAGAAATGTGTTTTCTATGTTAAAGTCAATTATTTGAGATTTAGACTTATTAACTTTGTATAGTGATAGGTGTGAGAATTCATCAATTGTGGTGGTAATATGCCTCAGGGACTTAAGGGGATTTGAGATGGTAAGTAAAATATCATCCGCAAATAGGGCTATTTTGCTTTGCTTAGTATTGACAGGGATGCCAGTAATGTTAATGTTTTCTCTAATAGAAGAGGCAAATGGCTCTATAAACAGGGCAAAAAGAATGGGGGAAAGAGGGCACCCCTGTCTAGTGCCATTAGACAGGGAAAATCTTTGTGACAAAGAACTATTGGAATAGACACGAGCTGATTGAGCAGAATACATTGACTTAATTAGGTTGAGAATATTACCCTTGAGACCAAATTTTTGTAGTGTGTTAAATAGGAATGGCCAGTAGACCCAGTCGAAAGCCTTCTCTGCATCTAGTGCAAGGAAGGCCGAAGGAAGATTGGTATGCTCAACTAGGGTAATGAGATTGACTGCTCTTCTGGTGGCTTCGGCAGTAGTTTTGCCAGGAATAAAACCCGCCTGATCCTCATGCACCAATTTACCGATATGAATTTTTAATCTTTCCGCAGCCAACTTCGCTAAAATTTTTGTATCCGAATTTAGGAGGGATATGGGCCTATAGTTCTTTGTGTCGAGTGGGTCACCTTTTTCTTTTGGGATTATGGTTATTATCGCTTCAAGCATATCCTGAGGAAGATAGGCCTGTTGTGTTGTATGGTTGGCTAATTTGGTTAGGTAGGGAACTAAACGAATTTCAAAAGTTTTATATAGCTCATTCTGTAGTCCATCGGGGCCTGGAGATTTGCCCAGTTTAAGTCATTTGATTACTCCCGAAATCTCTTTCGGTAAATATGGGAGGTTCAAATCTTGTAGGTCTTGGTCGGTTAGTGTGGGTAAATGTAGTTTGTGTAAATAATTATTAATGTCTGAATCAGAAGGTTTTGAGAAGCTTGGATCATCTTTTAGGTTATATAGGGAATTATAAAAATTTGCAAAAACTTTGACTATATCTTTAGGATGGTTATAGGAATGGCCTAGGGGGTCTCTAATCTCGCTAATACGTGACTTAGTTTTGTAATGTCTAATCTTAGCTGCAAGCAGTTTCGATGGTTTGTCAGCAGAGAAATAGTACCTAGATTTAGTAGTCTGTATAAATTTGTCATACTCGGTGGTCAGGAGAGATTTAAGGTTTGTTCTCAATTTAAGGATATCTTTTGAATAGTCAAATGAAGGATTGGAGACTTGTTTTTGCTCTAAAGCATAAATTTCATGAACTAATTTTTGTGTTTTTTCTCTATTAGATTTGTTTAGTTGTGAGTTTAATTGTATAAGCTTGCCTCTAAGTACTGCCTTGAAGGCCGACCAAAGTGTGAATATAGAGATATCATCAGTGTCATTCTCATTGAAGTAGTTCTGGATGGCTTTGTCGATTTCTTTTTTGTAGACCGGATGGTTATAGAGGAAACTATTATTACGCCAGATTTTTTCTACCATGGTATTTTGGGGGTTTTTTACTTCGAATATTACAGGGGAGTGATCTGACCACACTCTGGGTGCTATTAGTATATTTTTGAATTTGGGAAGTGAGAATATGTTAGTAAGAATTAGATCTATCCTAGAGTGGGAATTGTGAGTACCAGAGTAATGAGTGAATTCCAGGGAAGACGAATGAAGGCATCTAAAAATGTCGTATAGATCCATTTTGAGCAACCATGGGCCTAGTGAGGAAGATTGGCGCCTTGACTTGTTAGAAGAGTCCAGGAGAGAATTTGGGACAATGTTAAAGTCTCCGAAGAGAATTAAATCACCTTGTTTATTTTGGGTAATAGTACGCATTATTTTATTCAGGAAGGATATTTGGCCTTGGTTGGGTACATATACATTAGCAAGGGTAAAAATTTGGTGGTTCAGTTTGCAGATTAATATAATATACCTCCCATTTGGATCTTTAAGGCTTGAGATTAATTCAAACGAGACAGAATTTTTGATTAACAGGGCTACTCCCCACTTTTTCTTGATATTATTGGCGTAAAATATATTTTAGAATTCTTTATGAGCGAAACGGGGTGGCTTGACAGAGGAGAATTTAGTCTCCTGGAGAGCTACTATATCAGCATTATGGTCCTTAATTGTCTTCCAGGCAAAGAAACGGCGCTGTGGAGTATTGAGGCCATTGACATTATGTGTTAGAAATCTAAGTGACATGAGTTATACTGTACAAGAAATGGTAAAAGCTCAATATTTGGTGAAATAAAATTGTCCATTGTTTTTTCCAAAGCATGTTTTCAAAAATTAACTATAAAATGTCCAGAAAGAATATAAATCAGATCAAGTCTACAACCTTAGACAAAGATAGAAATTAAATTAAAAAAAAAAAAAATTAACTTGAGAGATAAAATACCTCAGTACAGGTCTAAATCCAGTAACTAAATACCGAGTTCCAAACAAGGAGGGACTAACGTTTCGATGATGACCTCCTAGGCGGGACTAAAGTTATGGCCTAATGCCTCAGCCCATTAATTAGATTGGAACGTCAGGTGATGTTAATTCCTAGGTCCCTGAAGAGTTTCCTCCCATCCGCAATGTCAGAAATACTGTAATTTTTCCCCTGGTGGTAAAACAGGACCTTTGTGGGGTTGAATCCCCATTTATAGGGGATCTGATTATTTCATAATACGTCGGTGACCTTAGTTAGGTTTTTACGTTGGGTCATTGTCTCTCTCGACAAGTCAGCAAAGACCTTGATGGAGTCGTATGGTTTAGGGAAGGATTTTTTGTGCCTAAGAAACTCCATGAGCTGCTCTTTAGTCTAGTAAAAATGGACCTTAGTGATAACGTCCCTTGGGACATCAGGTTTCAGGTGTTTAGGCTTGGGAAGCCGATGTGTCCTGTCCAGTGTTACTTCTAGGTCAGATAAAGATGAAATTGCCGATTTAATCAAATTTTTGATGTAGGGGGCAAGTTAGTCAGATTTGACAGACTCTGGTATAGCTCTGAATTTTAAGTTCTGTCGTCTACCTCTGTCCTCCAGGTCAGTGAGCTTATTTTTTACTGTTCTAAATTCCTCCTTGAGGAGGTGGTACTCTTTTTCTAGTCTGTTATTTTTTTGCTCCAATTCAAAGATCTCAGACTCAGTCTTATCTATTTTGTTGGTAACTGAGTCGATTTGTTTCTGGAGTTTATCGTACCTAGTGTCGAAGTCAATGCGAAGGGACTCCTTGAAGGCAGAGAATATCCCTTTAAAAAATGACTGGTCAATTGGCTGCTTCCAATCAAAATTCTGCAACGGGTCCGTAACGTCTAAAGACGGAGGGCTGTCTGTCCTTATCCGTTGCTTAGGAGGACTAGTTATAAGGGACGAGTCTTCATCTGAGTCAGAACTCTCCTGCACTGTCGGTTTTTGTGCAGATGCTAGTTTAGAGGCCGACTCCTTCCTCTTTTCTCTCCTTTGTTTCTGGGGATCAAATTCTGGATTTGTGGAGTCATCAGATTTCATGTCCCGATCCCTTGACCATGAGTCATTATCACTCTGTTTAGTAGGGGATCTAGATCTATTCCTATGTGGGTTTCCTAGTTGATCTGAGTCTTTGTAAGTGGGTTTAGTTTTATCTAGCTTGGATTTCTGGGATGCCATGGTTTTCAGAGAGCCTTCCCAAATATTAGAGTTCACATTGATATATGGTAGATATATGCACATATGTCTATACTAGTTATCAGTTACACAGTAAGACAAGGATGATCAAATGAGTAAATAGGAGAGTAAGTCTCAGGTGTTAAATTTAGATAAACAATTACTCAATAACACAACAGTACGACACTAGTAACAATACCCCAGATAAAGTATATGAAAATCGTTTTATACTAAGCAATGGCAAATTATCAAGCTATATGTGCAATGGGCAGTTAAGGCAAACAGTTGTATTAATTACTTTACAGAGGAATAAGAACAGGAAAGGGTTAAGATAGAGAAGAAGTGAGAATGACTATCACAGTATAAGACCTAATCCAAGGCTTCAGTGAGAGGTCGGTCCTGATTACGATCATCTAAGGGTTGAGGACTCGGAGTCCAGATTCCTTTTTCAGTGGTTTTAGAATAGAAGGTTCAGCAGATATATAAATGCATAAAATCCGTGAAATAAGAATTTTCCAGAGTCCAGTTCAGAGATTATTTGACAGACTCCTGTCAGAATCACAGCAGTGTAGTGCTGAGGTAAATCGCCGCCACCATTTTGTGATCTTCACTCCAGGCTCTGGATAATCGCGTCAAATGGCGGGCGGCCCAATCTGTGTAACTCCGGTATCTTCCAGGTGTTAGGAGGCTTCCAGGATAATGGAGATAGTATAATGGATAACAGTAATCCTCCGGTATATTAAAGGCAATGAGGTAATGGTCCGACAGCAGGGCTACTGTTACAGCTGCGGATGGGATGCGGCGGGTTAAATCAGGATATAAGTGGTATCCAAAGGATCCAAAGGGATCAGGAGGACATCCCAGACGATGATCTGTCGTTGTGGTGGGAACCAAACCCCTATAAGGGGTTAAATCCCGTAGGTTTAAGGCTGGATGGCAAGAGCTTCAGCTACACACGTCCTCTCTCCATGAGCTCCAGGCCACGCCCCCCACCAAATAATTGTGCACACAGTGTACATGAACATTATATACACCATTTTCTACTCCAGATACACGGCCCGTTTGATTAAGACTGGCGTTGTGCATGACATTGTTAATGATCGGGACCGCTGACATGAGATGCGTGTAAAGAATTAGACGCATCTTATAACTGGTGGACATCATCACCAGAAATAGTACTCCAGTCAGGAACTGGAGTACATTTCTGGAGAAATTTACTAAAGTAACTAAAGTTACGCAAATTTTCATGACTTAGAAATACCTCGTCCTTCTCAAGCTCCAAACATTTTTTTCAGAGTATCCAGGACTAGCGTAAAAATGCCAAAAGTCGCAAACATTTTTGAGTTGTGCGAACTTTGTGTTGTGCAAAATTCTGTTTTACTCGATAGAACTGCCAAAAGCACTTTAATGAATAGGGTTTCATAGTGTCAGCACCGATTTCTGTGGACTTTCTTTACTGAGGGCGAAGTAAACATTAAGACTCAAGTGAAAGCAAGGCAGGCAGTCCAGCTACAGTTTAACCTGCCTTATTTTAATCAGTTATTTAATAAGAATTTTTATATTTTATAAACCAAATGCAAAGGAAAAAACCCTCATTATGCTTTTTTGTATTAAATATGAAACAAAGTATTCAATATTTGGCTCTCGGTGAACAGGTGCCTATTGAGTAAACTGGTGAGTACTCCAAAGTCAGAAGGAGAGCTGACATTAATTTCTTTTCATTGCCATATTTCTATGAATTTATCCTGAAGGAAGGTATAATAACATGTTAACCACCAGCTGTTAAGTACCTTTCACTAAACAAAGTCCTGGCATGCGTTCTCCAGTTTCGATTAATATCTAAGAACAAAATATATATGATCTATAAATAGTGCCATGTGGCTGAGGGAAAACATTTAGAAAACAATGTCTAAAACAGAGAGCAAAAGAATGCCAGGCCATATTAAATGTGGATGAGGCATTAACTATTTATATATGACATTTGTGGTCTGTTAATGAAGTGAACATTTTGCTTAAGAGCATCAGTGCTTTTACTTCACACAGCAGAGGCCAACTCACACAGCACCAAGTAAAAACAAGTAATATTCGTTAAATCAAATTCAAAATTTACTCTAAAATAATGATCCCTAGAGGCAAAATTTTGGTTTCAAAACTTTATTTCAAACAAAAATCTAAACACAGAAAAACAGCATAAAATATCATGTAGAGTCAAGCTTCAGGGCCGTATTTGGAGTTTCTGCTGCCCTAGGCAGTGGTCGCCCCCGCCCGGTCACGCCCACCCTCACCCCCCGTCACGTCCCCCCCACGTCGTGCCCCCCTGGCATCCAATATCTTCCCCCCATCGCGGCCCTTTCCCCAAGTTTCATGTAGCTCCCCCCCATTCCATGTAGCACATATAAAAGGTTGGGGGGGGGAGCGGCCCATACAGACCACAGGGCTGCAGCATTGCATATGGGGGTGGGGGGGTGGGAGCGGCCCACACAGATCACAGGGCTGCAGCATTGCATATGGGGGTGGGGGGGTGGGAGCGGCCCACACAGATCACAGGGCTGCAGCATTGCATATGGGGGTGGTGGGGTGGGAGCGGCCCACACAGACCACAGGGCTGCAGCATTGCATATGGGGGTGGGGGGATGGGAGCGGCCCACACAGACCACAGGGCTGCAGCATTGTATATGGGAATGGGGGGGGTGGGAGCGGCCCACACAGACCACAGGGCTGCAGCATTCTATATGGGGGGGGGATGGGAGCGGCCCACACAGACCACAGGGCTGCAGCATTGTATATGGGGTGGGGGGGGGGGGAGCGGCCCACACAGACCACAGGGCTGCAGCATTGCATATGGGGGTGGGGGGATGGGAGCGGCCCACACAGACCACAGGGCTGCAGCATTGTATATGGGGTGGGGGGGATGGGAGCGGCCCACACAGACCACAGGGCTGCAGCATTGTATATGGGGGTGGGGGGGATGGGAGCGGCCCACACAGTACTGGGCTGCAGCAGGCACTGCAGCATTGCATATGGCCCATATGCAATGCTGTAGTGCCTGATGCAGCCCATGTCTGGGATTCAGACCCCACTGTGTCCCTCCCTGCTGCTGCCTGCCATCATGTCTGACCAGTGACAACAGTCACAGACTAGTCAGACTCCTCAGAGTCTGAGACTAGTCAGAGACTCAGGCAGTCAGGGCTCTGTCAGGCTGGCACTGCTGCCCGCTGGCTGTACTGTCTGTGTACAGCACAGAACACAGTACCGGCGGCAGCTGCTGACTGCGCGTCTGCGCCTAAACTATGATCCCGCTGCCCACCTCGCCGCCCGCCATCATAAATTATGCTGCAGAGCAGACTGTCTGCAGAAGTGGCAGCTCCTCAGCCAGCATCATGCACCGGCACCACGGCCCGGGTGGCAGTGTCGGCGCAATGGCACATCACAACAGGACACAATTACCGGCGCTGCCTGCTGAGATGAGCCGCCGCCAGCGATGTGCTGCCCGGGCCTCCGCGGGAACTTCAAGTGCCCGGGCTCCTCCTCTTCTTTCCAGATCGCAGCAGCAGAGCAGACTAGAGAGGTGAGGTGGGTAAGCGTGACCGGAGGGTGAGAGGGCGCGATCAGGGGTGGATTAAGAGTAGCAAGGGCCCCGGGCAGTTTAGAAGGCGCGGGCCCCCCCCACACACACACACACAATTGATGTATCACATGTCACATGATCCCCTGTGATAGATCATGTGATAGTTCACGTGAAATTAATTTGGCACAATATTAATTATAATCATTTTTTTAGGCTGTGTGCCCACTATGCTTTTTTTAAGCAATTCCGCTGCAGAAACACTTAAAAACGCTTGGTAGAAGGTCTGCCATGTTCCCCAATGATAATCCACATGTGCTGTGCACATGCTGTGGAAACTTCAGCTGTGGATTATCATTGTGGAAAAATCCACAGCACTACCAATTATTTTGCGGAAGCTCGTCTCTTTCGCCGCCATTGACTTGCATTGGAACCCATGTAATCCCCATCACTGCATCTGTACATGCAGAATCCATGCGTTTCAATGTGCGGATAGTACCCGGGTTTGGAGAAGAGGAGACTCTCCTTCAGACCCGGGTACCATAGTACCTGTAAAAAAAAAGAATGAAATAAAAAATAAATATCATACTTACCTTCTGATGGCCCCCGGTGTCTTTATCCGATGCGTCCTGGCTTGCCGGCAGCTCACGATGGTCTGAAAAGGATCTGCCATGACGTCATTTAGTCATGTGACGAGTCACGCGACCGCTGATGTTGGCAGGCCATCAGAAGGTAATTCTATATTTATTTTTTATTTTTTACCATTCTTTTACGGTCACACTATATAAATCCATGCCGGTTGCATGGATTTATATAGTGTGACCAAGTTGTCAAACACTTTCTAAGTGATGCTAAAATCGCTTGTCAACCCACATGCGGAATTGCAAGTGAAGAAGGCTTCACATCCGCATGTCCCTAGCAAGAAAAACGCATGTAAAATTCGCATGCGTTTTTTCTGCCAGGGAGATGCAGAAACGCTCAAAAAAAATCCGAAGCATTTCTGCATCGTGGGCACATAGCCTTACATTAATTGTATGACTCAATATTGAGCACACGTAGCCATCTATACACAGCGGGAGGACGCACGTAGCCATCTATATACAGCGGGAGGCCGCACGTAGCCATCTATACACAGCGGGAGGCCGCACGTAGCCATCTATACACAGCAGGAGGCACCACAGCGCCATCTATACTCAGCGGGAGGCCGCACGTAGCCATCTATATACCGCAGGAGGCCGCACGTAGCCATCTATACACAGCAGGAGGCCGCACGTAGCCATCTATACACAGCAGGAGGCCGCACGGCCCCATCTATACACAGCGGGAGGCCACACGTAGCCATCTATACACAGCGGGAGGCCACACTTAGCCATCTATACACAGCAGGAGGCCGCACATAGCCATCTATGCACAGCAGGAGGCCACACGTAGCCATCTATACACAGCAGGAGGCCGCACGTAGCCATCTATACACAGCAGGAGGCACCAAAGTGCCATCTATACACAGCAGGAGGCCGCATAGTGCCATCTATACACAGAAGGAGGCCGCACAGTGCCATCTATACACAACAGGAGGCCGCACAGCGCCATCTATACACAGCAGGAGGCCACACAGTGCCATCTATACACAGCAGGAGGCCGCACAGTGCCATCTATACACAGCAGGAGTTTGCACAGCGCCATCTATACACAGTAGGAGGCCGCACAGCGCCATCTATACACAGCAGGACGCCGCACAGCGCCATCTATACTCAGCGGGAGGCCGCACGGCGCCCCCCCCCAGAGACAGCGGGAGGCCGCACGCAGTCGCGCACACACAAACATACACATATACGCATAAACACATTTGAAACACAAAAATAGATATAAACAGACATCACACAATGATATCTGCCTGCACACACACATACACACACACTCAATCACACATACACACACTCACTCTCACACATACACACTCTCTCACACACACACTCTCTCATACACACACTCTCTCATACACACACACACTCTCACACACACAGACACAAACAGACTCACCATCGCCTGGCTCGGCTCCAGTCCTCTCCGTTGCAACACTGCAGGCCGGGCGCGCACTGCGTGAAGTCACAGCTAGGAGACACGGCCGCGCACAGGGCCGTGTCTCCTAGCAGTGACGTGGCCGTGCCAGCACACAAAGAAGTTAACTGCTGCAGTGCTGGCCCAGCCGTGCACCGCTGCTGAGGGAGCGGTCCGGAGGCCCCCCCCACCACTGTCTGCCAGTATGTGCCGCAGCGTCGCACATATAATGAGGGCAAACCAGCCATAGACACCCCGGATTACCCTCATTATAATCCGCCAATGGGCACGATGACCGGGGGGGGCGGAGCCACCCGGCCGGCTCGAGGCACGAACCAAAAAAAAAAAACACGCTCAGGCGCCGCCCTCCTCGAATTCCGGCGCCCTAGGCATGTGCCTACAAGTGCCTAAGGGCAAATACGGCCCTGTCAAGCTTGAGAAAGGTTCTGTGGAGCCGAAACGTTGCCTGCTGCACATATGGCTAATTGAAAGTTTCACTGGACTTTTGATAGTTTCTCATTTTTGAGTGCCGCCTGCTTTCTTTATTCTTAGAAAGATAGATAGATAGAATCAAATAGACAAAAATGAAGCAGCACAACATGCAAAAAAATGCAAAAATTAAAAAAAAACTCACAATGCAAGCCTAAAAATTCCATAATCTGTCAGATATACAGTACAGACCAAAAGTTTGGACCTTCTCATTTAAAGATTTTTCTGTATTTTCATGACTATTAAAATTGTACATTCACACTGAAGGCATCAAAACTATTAATTAACACATGTGGAATTATATACTTAACAAAAAAGTGTGAAACAACTGAAAATATGTCTTATATTCTAGGTTCTTCAAAGTAGCCACCTTTTGCTTTGATGACTGCTTTGCACACTCTTGGTATTCTCTTGATGAGCTTCAAGAGGTAGTCACCAGAAATGGTCTTCCAACAATCTTGAAGGAGTTCCCAGAGATGCTTAGAACTTGTTGGCCCTTTTGCCTTCACTCTGCGGTCCAGCTCACCCCAAACCATCTCGATTGAGTTCAGGTCTGGTGACTGTGGAGGCCAGGTCATCTAGCGTAGCACCCCATCATTCTCGTTCTTGGTCAAATAGCCCTTGCACAGCCTGGAGGTGTGTTTGGGGTCATTGTCCTGTTGAAAAATAAATGATGGTCCAACTAAACGCAAACCGGATGGAATAGCATGCCACTGCAAGATGCTGTGGCAGCCATGCTGGTTCAGCGTAACTGCTGCATTTTCGCCGCCATTGACTTGCATTGAAACGCATGGATTACGCATCACTGCATATGTAGATGCGCATTCCACGCGTTTCAATGTGCGGATGGAACCTGGGTGTGGAGGACAGGAGACTCTCCTCCAGACCCGGGTACCATAGAAACTGTAAAAAAAAGAATAAAATAAAAAATAAATGTTATATTTACCTTCTGATGACCCCCGCTGCACTCGTCCTCCCTTGCCGGCAGATTGCAGTGGACTGAAGGACCTGCGCTGACGTCATAGTCATGTGACGGCAGGTCCTTCAAGTGTAGTGCCCCGCCAGCTGCCGTCAAGGGAGAACGGAGCGAAGGAAGACTGCGGGGGCCATCAGAAGGTAAGTATAGATTTATTTTTTTATTTTTAACCATTCTTCATGGTTACACTACATAAATCCATGCCGGTTGCGTGGATTTATATAGTGTGACCAAGTTGACAAACACTTTCCAAGTGATGTTAAAATCGCTTGGAAAGCACTTGACAACCCGCATGCGGAAATGCAAGTGAAGAACGCTTCACATCCGCTTGTCCCTGGCAGGAAAAACGCATGTACAATCCGCATGTACAATCCGCATGCGTTTTTTCTGCCAGGGAGATGCAGAAACGCTCAGGAAAAATCCGGAGCATTTCTGCATCATGGACACATAGCCTAATACCTATTATGCCTTATTTCAATTTCCTTACGAACTTCCTCTTCAAATACTCTTCAAATGCTACTGTATTTCATTGTGTTCAACATGTTATCTACTGTATATTAACGCATTAGATGGATGCTTGCAAAGTTACTTACTGCCACTGCATGCCACTGAATCACTATAAACACTGAATAAGGGTATGTGCACACGATGCAGAAATGCTCAGGATTTTTTCCTGAGCGTTTCTGCATCTCTCTGGCAGGAAAAAACGCATGCGGATTGTACATGCGGTTTCCTGCCAGGGACATGCGGAAATGAAGCGGTCTTCACTTTCATTTCCGCATGCGGGTTGACAAGCGCTTCCCAAGCGATTTTAGCATCACTTGGAAAGTGCTTGTCAACTTCACACTATATAAATCCATGCAACCGGCATGGATTTATATAGTGTGTGAATGTCAAAAAATAAAAACTAAATCTATACTTTACCCTCTGATGGCCCCCGGTGTCCTGCTTCATCGGTCCCGGCTGCCGGCAGTGAAGACTTTAGGACCTTCCGACGTCAGCGTCACGTGACCCGTCACATGACTCTGACGTCAGCGAAGGTCCTTCTTCATTCAACCGCGAAGTGCCCGGGAAGCCGGCAGGACGCAGCGCGGGCCGTCAGAAGGTGAGAATATATATATTTTTTATTTTATTCTTTTTTTTTTAATGGTACCTGGGTCTGGATGAGAGTCCTCTCATCCACACCCGGGTGCCATCCGCACATTAGACCGCATGAAAAGCGCATCAACATATACAGTGATGCGGATTCCATGCGGTCTAATGCAAGTCAATGGCGGCAAAAGAGCAGCGTTTCCGCAAAATTAATTGACATGCTGCGGATTTTTGACCGCAGCGTTTACGCTGCGGAAAAATCCGCATCATGGGCACAGCACATGCGGATTTCCATTGGGGAACATTGCTGCCCTTCTACCATGCGTTTTTCATGCCTTTCCGCGGCGTTTACGCAACTGCAAAAACGCCGCGGAAACGCATGAAAAACGCATCGTGTGAACTCAGCCTAAAGGCTGTAAACATTAATTGTTTCAGTTGCCTGTGCACCTTAGACATCAGACTGTAAACATCATGTTCACATAATGAAATCAAGCTGCCTTATTTGCTGAAATTTTCAAAAATGGTGGTAAAACTGCAGCATTTTTAGAACAATTTTGTAAACTTGCAGAAAAAAAAGCACAATCACAACATGTGATCATACTCTTTGAGTCATCATTCATAGGGGAGTGTGGGGGCTGCAGGGACATCATATTGTGGGCATGAAACTACTGTGTGGCCATCATAATGTGTGAGGGCTATTGTTGGGGCATTATATTTTGTGGGGGAGGATGTAAGGGGACTGTGAGGGACTGTGACGAGACAGCATCAATCTTGTCACTTGTGTGGGGATGAACTATTCTTAATTATGTATTATTCCTTTGTTCAGTAAGTCAAGGGACATGAACCATTGTTTCATGTGAAACTGTCTGGTGCCCCTTTTTGTTTTCAAATTTGTGGCATGCCTGCTGATTACGGATTGCATCAGCCCCCTGCGGTGTACTGATGTGCATCATTTGGAGGACAATTATGCAGTCTAGTTGAACTAGTGAACAATGAGGGAACAGCTATGATTATCTCACCCCCCAATCATGGGGGGGGGGCACAATGTCCTGAAATGGGAGCTGAGGGATTTAAAAGGGGCCTGATCCTTTCACCAGTGTGATTCTACAGAACTTCAGCTGTTGGATTACAGAACTGATCCACTGCCAACACTGAGCCCACAAATTTGTTAGGAGAACCCAGGTTGGGACAATTCGGTCACCTGGCCACATACCTCGCTGTGCTCGATCAGCTTCCTAAGCTTGCCATTATCTCCTTTCAGTGGGTGCCCGTGCTTCTGGCTGGGGTAGTTGGCCCTGAAGTCGCAGAGGTTCTAATCACTGGAGAGACAGTGGAAGGGTAAGACTCTGTCACTTGCTCCACCTTGTATCCTTGCTGGGAATGTACTATATGCTTTTGACTGTTGGTGATCCAATCAAGTCTTACCGGCGTGTTGTATCCTCACTCTGTGTTGTCTGAGTAGCCAAGTCAGCAGACAAGAGCACCCACTGATCCTCGTGTCTACACAGGGCCATCATACTGTGTTAGGGCCATCATACTGTGCAGGGAGCGATGAGTTCAATAATACTATGTGGAAGTCTGTGGGGGCCATCATAGTGTATATAGGGACTACTGTGGCACCATCAAACTGTGTGGAGGGACTATTGTGGGGCCATCATACTGTGTGTGGAGATAACTATGAGACCATCATGCTGTGTGGGAAAACTATTGTGCAGGTCATCATACTGTGAGGGATACTAGGGTGGGGGCCATCATACTGTGGGGAGCTACTGTTATAGTCATCATACTGTATGGGGGGACTACTGTAGGGCCATCTGTATGGGGGTATCATACTATGTGGGGGCCATCATACTGTGCAGAGAGCTGTGAGTGCAATCCAACTGTGTGGGAGTCTGTGGAGACCATTATATTGTATATTGGGACTACTGTGTGGCCATCATACGACTACTGTTGGGGTCGTCATACTGTGAGGGCCATCATTCTGGGTGGGGAAACTATTGTGGGGACATCATATTGTGTGGGGTGACTACTGTGGGGGTCAGCATACTTTGTGGGGAGACAAGTGTGGGGCCATCATACTATATACTGATTAATGAGGAGAAAATGGAGTATTTGTAGATAAAATAAAATAAAATTTTTATTAGATATATATATAAAAGTGAATTTCTAGTACACAGACAGTTTAGACAAGAATAAATATAAAGACAGAATATGAATACAGCACAGGAATGTAAACATACAAGGATTAATGCACCAAATTAACTGCAACCCATGTTGTGGATTTTTGGTTACATGCCTAAACCACACATGGTGATAGACAATTTGCCACATGCAAAGTACAGGGTAGTGTGAACAGTACCAAGTCACACACATAAGCATGAACAAATCACATCATAACAGTAAATTACCAACAAGTAAATGTCCATGGCTTACCCTGATGGAAAAAAGGTGCAATGTGCAAGAGGCGCGTTTCGCTTTTCAAAGTGATTGCTTCATCATGGGGGATAAGACTGGCAATCAGACTAGGACCTTAAATTCACCCAGTAACAGATCACATGGTGTCAAAGTGGCCAATGATAGAGCGCTGTGTATCACACGTGCCTTGTCCACTTAGACAAAGGGACCTGAAGTATAGGTCACGTGGGAACAGTTAGTCATGCCTCATTGCTTCCCACTTATGATTGAAAGTGGAAATTAATCTGATTGTCTGGTCAGACCCATTTCCCCTGTTCCTAGATTGAAGTAACTGCCCGCGGGACACTTTTCTGGCCCTATTGTAGCCTGCCTTAACACTCCTCCTACTGTACCCCCTCTGAAGAAAACGGTCTCTTAAGTCATCCGCCTGCATCTGCTGCATCTGGAATCGTTCCTCCGTAGAGCATATCCGCTTCATCCGGAGGTACTGACCAATCGGGATGGCGCTAATCGTTGAGCCATGGTGGGCTGAAGTAGCATGGAGGAGAGAATTAACAGAAGTCGGCTTTCTGAAGACATCAGTCTGGAGGGACGCATCCGCGTCAACCTCCAGACTGATGTCCAAGAAATCAATACGATGTGTGTTATGTTTGTAAGTCAACCTGATGTTCATCGAGTTCTGATTTAACTCCTCCATGAAGTGGTCAAGTTCCCCAACCGTGCCCCGCCAAAAAAAAAAAACCATCATCGATGTATCTCAGCCAGCACTGCACATGGTCAACAGCGCGCATCCCGCCATCACCAAAAACGAATCTCTCCCAGCATCCCAAGAAGAGATTGGCGTAGGCGGGCACGCAAGCCGCGCCCATGGCAGTGCCGCGTTGTTGTAAATAAAAACAATCCTTAAAAACAAAAAAATTATGCGTGAGCACAAACTGGAGACGCTCGACCACAAGTTCACACAAAGAGCCGTCCTGATCAGTCCCCCTCAGGAAGAAGCGGACAGCCTCAAGTCCATCCTTATGGTTAATGCAGGTATAAAGTGATTCAATGTCTGCCGTGACAATGATCCAGTCTGGGTCCACAAAGACCCCGTACACCCTGTTCAGGGCGTCCGTCGTGTCTTTTACATATGAGGGAAGAGTCTCCACCAACGGTTTTAAATAGTAGACAATGAATCTGCAGATAGGGTCACATAGACCATCTATCCCAGACACGATCGGACGCCCCGGAGGGGCAACGGGGTCCTTGTGGACTTTTGGCAAAAGATAGAAAGTTGGAACTTTTGGAAAAGATATCATTAGGCCCTCAAAGACTTTTTTGGTGATAACCTCATCATCTACTGCTCTAGATAGAATTTCCTGCAAGGTACGGGAAAACAATGGAAGGGGATTATGAGAAAGCTTAACATATGTTGTTTTGTCCTGTAATTGACGGAACGCTTCCTTCTCATATAAAGTGTTCGGCCAGATCACTATGTTCCCCCCCTTGTCCGCCGCCTACATCATCAAGCGATTGGAGTTCTATCAAGGCCTCCCTCTGGCGATGTGTCAGATTTTCATAACGCCTTTTTGTCGATATCTTTTTAAATTCCTCAGTAACCAATCTTGTGAAAATCTCTACAGGGGCACATAAGGACAGGGGGGGAGCCTAGTAGATCTAGGCAGAACACTAGTGGGGAACATACCTTCTGAATCAGTCATCTGTTCCCTGAGAAGGTCCTCAAGGACCCTAAGGGCCTCAACTTCTGCTGGAGTATCCAAACCATGTATATTCATCTGTTTAGTAAAGTGCAGCCTCCTCAAAATCAATTTTTGTGAAAAAATATGCAGATCTTTTAATGCTGCAAAAAAAAATTAAAACAATTAGTAGGGGCAAATGTAAGTCCCTTAGACAGAACATCAATCTGAGCATCAGATAATACATGGTTGGAAAGATTAATCACCTGCAGCATATTTTTATTATTTTTAGCATTCGACATAGTGCGGGTATTCATTTTCCGTCAATATCTTGTAGCAGCCACAGGCAATTCCACCTCCAGATTCTTCATTTTAGATACAGCCCCCATATTTGAATCTTCAACTGAGGAACTGGACTTAATTGATGTTGAACGAGATCGAGTGCTTGACCCCGTCCGTGACAGAGCCCTGGATCGATCATTCGAAGTACGCCATTTATATACTCTATCCATCTGTAGGTCGCTCATATCCCTCTGGAATTTTTTAATTTTTAGTTCCCTCACTTCCTTTTCCAATTTCTGATAGTCCTGATCTAAGCCCTCATTAAATCTCTTTAGGGCCTCAGCTGATAATTCTTTTTTAATGAAGTTTTGTAAATCATCCATTTCAAGCTCCATCTCAGTTAGGGATGAGGAATTAAGTTCAGACAAAAGTCTCATATAGCCAATAGAACATGTGTTCGATAGTTCCTCCCATTTCTCCTTAAATCCTGGTCAATCAATAGGGAATGAGGGAAACACCTGAATTTTCAGGCCTCTAGGTACCAAACACTTAGAGATGTACTTGTCGAGGAAAGCTCGGTTCCACCAAATACGTGTCCGCTTTTTGGTGAGTTCCTTATATCTGGTTAATCTTTCTTGTAGACCAATATCATCAACACCAAGCTCTATGTCATCACCATCTTTAACCTCTTTACCCCCGAGGGTGGTTTGCACGTTAATGACCAGGCCAATTTTTACAATTCTGACCACTGTCACTTTATGAGGTAATTACTCTGGAATGCTTCAACGGATCCCCCTGATTCTGAGAATGTTTTTTCATGACATATTGTACTTCATGATTGTGGTAAAATTTCTTTGATATCACTTGCGTTTATTTGTGAAAAAAACAGAAATTTGGTGAAAATTTTGAACATTTTGTAATTTTCAAAATTTGAATTTTTATGCCCTTAAATCAGAGAGATATGTTACACAAAATAGTTAATAAATAACATTTCCCACATGTCTACTTTATATCAGCACAATTTTGGAACCAAAATTTTTTTTTATTGGGGAGCTATAAGGGTTAAAAGTTGACAAGCGATTTCTAATTTTTCCAAAAAAATTTACAAAACCATTTTTTTTAGGGACCACATCATATTTAAAGTCACTTTGAGGGGTCTTTATGACAGAAAATACCCAAAAGTGACACCATTCTAAAAACTGCACCCCTCAAGGTGCTCAAAACCACATTCAAGAAGTTTATTTACCCTTCAGTTGCTTCACAGGAATTTTTGGAATGTGGAAGAAAAAAATTAACATTTAACTTTCTTCACAAAAATGTTACTTTAGACCAAATTTTTTTTATTTTTGCAGGGGTAACAGGAAAAAATGAACCCCAAAATTTGTTGTGCAATTTCTCCTGAGTAAGCAGATACCCCATATGTGGGGGAAAACCACTGTTTGGGCGCACGGCAGGGTTCGGAAGGGAAGGAGCGCCATTTGACTTTTTGAATGTAAAATTTGCTTGAATAATTAGCGGACGCCATGTTGCATTTGGGGAGCCCCTGATGTGCCTAAACAGTGGAAACCCCCCATAAGTGACACCATTTTGGAAACTAGACCCCTCAGGGAACTTATCTAGATGTGTGGTGAGCACTTTGAACCCCAAGGTGCTTCATAGAAGTTTATAACATTGAGCCGTAAAAATAAAATTTTCACATTTTTCCCACAAAAATGTTTTTCAGCCCCCACTTTTGCATTTTCATAAGGGTAACAGGAGAAATTGCACCATGCAGTTTGTTGTTCAATTTCTCCTGAGTAAGCAGATATGTGGGGGAAAACCACTGTTTGGGCGCGCGGCAGGGTTCGGAAGGGAAGGAGTGCCATTTGACTTTTTGAATGTAAAATTTGCTTGAATAATTAGCGGATGTGCCCCTGATGTGCCTAAACGGTGGAAACCCCCCACAAGTGACCCCATTTTGGAAACTACACCCCTCAAGGATTTTATCAAGGGGTATAGTGAACATTTTGAACCCAGAGGTACGACACAGAATTTGATGACATTAGGTCATCATATTGAATAAGTTGTCATTAGTCTTGAGCGCAAGTGCTCGCTACTTGAGTTTGCATCGGGTACTGAGGTATGCACCATGTATGACGGGTGCTCAAGTGAAATGCTCGAGTCCCCGCCCGCATGTTTCACGGTTATTAGACACCCCAAAAAAAACATGCGGGGATCGCTCGAGCATGGCAGGCAATCCCCGCGAGGTTTTTTTGGCCGTGAAGCATATGGGGCGGAGACTCGAGCACCCGCGATACTCAATGCATACCCGAGCACCCGATGCAAACTCAAGTAGCGAGCATTTGCGTTCAACACTAGTTGCCATATCGTCATTTTTATTTTTTTTTTAATAAAAAAAGAACAACCCTAACCCTACCCTAGCCCAACCCTGACCCCAACCCTAACATTAGCACAACCCTAACCCCAACCCCAGCCCTAGCGTTTATTTTTTACGCCGCTCCTCGTGTGGTATAAGTGATGAGATTACTTTATTCTTGGGGTCGATGCGACTACAGAGATACCAGAATCATATCGGGTTTTTATGACTGACAGCTGTCACACACTAAAAGACACATATTTTGTAAAATCTAGTTTTTGCATCGCCATATTTTGAGAGCTATAATTTTTCTATATTTTGGCCGACAGAGTCATGTGATGGCTTATTTTTTGTGGGACAAGTTGACGTTTTTATTAGTGCCATTTTCAGGCACGTGACATTTTTTGATCGCTTTCTATTCCAGCTTTTGGGAGGCAGAATAAACAAAAACCAATAATTCAGGAATTGTTTTTTTTTTTAATTTTTTATTCTACTCCGCGTGTGGTAAAATTGATAAGGTAGCTTTATTTTTCGGGTCAGTACGTTTGCAGCGGTACCACATTTATATCGTTTTTCTATGTTTTGGCGCTTTTACACAATAAAAGCCATTTTATAGAAAAAATAATTTTTTTGCATCGCTTTATTCTGAGAGCTATAACTTTTTGATTTTTCGGATGATGGAGCTGTATGGTGGCTTGTTTTTGCGGGACAAGATGAAGTTTTCAGCGGTACCATTTTTATCTATATTTGTCTTTTTGATCGCGTGTTATTCCATTTTTTGTTTTGTGGAATGATGATAAAGCATTGTTTTTTGCTTTGTTTTTTATTTTATTTTTTTACCGTGTTCACTGAAGGGGTTAACTAGTGAGACAGTTTTATAGGTCGGGTCGTTCCAGACGCGGCGATACCAAATATGTGTACTTTTATTGTTTTGTTTTGGGTTTTTTTCATAATATTTATTGATGGGTACATTATATTTTTATTTTTGGTGGATTTTTTTTTTTTTTTTTTTTTTTTTTATATTTTTACTATTTTTCTTTTCTTTTTTTCACTTTCTGAGAGCTTTTACACTTTTTTACTTTGTCCCACTCTGGGACTTTCACTTTTTTTATTCTGATCGCCTGCATAGCATAGGGATGGAGCACCATCCCTGTGCAATGCAGGCAGTCAGTGCTGCACAGCGAGACGATTGTTTGCTCATGCACTGCGCATGAGCAAACAATCTTCCTGCGGTCTGGTGACCCGGATGTTGTCATGACGACATCGGGTCGTCATGGCAACACCCGGGAAGTCGCGGCAGACAGGACTGGAGGCCGGAAGAGGAGGTGAGTATTGCAGTCACCTCCCCTTAGCCACCGCAATGCTGCGATCGACTTTGATCGCAGCATTGCGGGGGTTAATGTGCCGGGAGCGGTGCAGGACCGCTCCCTGCACATAGTACTGGGTGTCAGCTGTGACAATCAGCTGACACCCGGCGGCGATCGCGCCCGCACGGCCTGTGTGCGCGGCCGATCGCCATAACGTATTAAAACGGGTCAGGCTCTTAAAGCCCAGGGCACAGACACGTATTAATACGTCATGGGCTGTAAAGGGGTTAAAAACATCATTTAATTGGAGGGCCCACGCCTCATCGTCTGTCCTAAAGTCCATAATGGCCCTGGGATATACTGTAAATGATACAGAGAAACAGATTAACACAAATAATCCCAGAAGGGGCATAATACAAATATACATTGGAGCACTGCCGTAAAATTACGGCTTTGCAACCACATCACACTCCGAACATGACATGATTAATGAGGAGAAAATGGAGTATTTGTAGATAAAATAAAATCAATTTTTTATTAGATATATATAAAAAAGTGAATTTCTAGTACACAGACAGTTTAGACAAGAATAAATATAAAGACAGAATATGTATGCAGCACAGGAATGTAAACATACAAAGATTAATGCACCAAATTAACTGCAACCCATGTTGTGGATTTTTGGTTACATGCCTAAACCACACATGGTGATAGACAATTTGCCACATGCAAAGTACAGAGTAGTGTGAACAGTACTAAGTCACACACATAAGCATGAACAAATCACATCATAACAGTAAATTACCAACAAGTAAATGTCCATGGCTTAAACTGACGGAAAAAAGGTGCAATGTGCAAGAGGCTGTTACAAACAGAATCCCCTAGAGACCCCTACGCGCGTTTCGCTTTTCAAAGTGATTGCTTCATCATGGGGGATAAGACTGGCAATCGGACTAGGACCTTAAATTCACCCAGTAACAGATCACATGGTGTCAAAGTGACCAATGATAGAGCGCTGTGTATCACACTTGCTTTGTCCACTTAGACAAAAGGACCTGAAGTATAGGTGATGTGGGAACAGTTAGTCACGCCCCGCTTGATGACTCGCTGCCGGCGCATGAGCACCCGGAGACACGCTGTCAGACAGTCCACTGGAGGCGTCACCATCCGCGCGCGTGCGTGAGAGCCAGGACGCGTTGCCCAGGCACACGCGCACGCACGCAGCACTAGACGCCCCAGGGCTTGATGGCATGGTGCACATGCGCAGTTCGGGTCACGCGTGCACGGGGTCCCTGGGGCGTCTAGTGCTGCTGCGCGCGTGCGCGGGTGCCTGGGCAACACGTCCTGGCTCCCGCGCACGCGCGCGGATGGTGACGCCTCCAGTGGACTGTCTCACAGCGTGTCTCCGGGTGCGCATGCGCCGGCAGCGCGTCATCAAGCGGGACATGACTAACTGTTCCCACGTGACCTATACTTCAGGTCCTTTTGTCTAAGTGGACAAGGCACGTGTGATACACAGCGCTCTATCATTGGCCACTTTGACACCATGTGATCTGTTACTGGGTGAATTTAAGGTCCTAGTCTGATTGCCAGTCTTATCCCCCATGATGAAGCAATCACTTTGAAAAGCGAAACGTACATACGGGTCTCTAGGGCATTCTGTTTGTAACAGCCTCTTGCACATTGCACCTTTTTTCCGTCAGGGTAAGCCATGGACATTTACTTGTTGGTGATTTACTGTTATGATGTGATTTGTTCATGCTTATGTGTGTGACTTGGTACTGTTCACACTACCCTGTACTTTGCATGTGGCAAATTGTCTATCACCATGTGTGGTTTAGGCATGTAACCAAAAATCCACAAAATGGGTTGCAGTTAATTTGGTGCATTAATCTTTGTATGTTTAATTTCCTGTGCTGTATATGACGCGCCCCCTGGGCCGAGTGTGCGCGTGTGTGGATACCTGGGGCCGGGTCTCTTTGTGGATGCTGGGGGTTGTAGTCACCGTGGCGGCGACCCGGTCCCGTGGCTCAGGGTGGTCAAACCAGTGGCAGTCTATTTATGTGGTTTTTATGATTAAATGTCCGACTACGCCACCCGTGGATTGCGGTCAGGACGAGCCGCCGCTGCAGGGCAGACCGCTGAGGCTGGTGTTGTGGGTGCAGCAGAGTGTAGTACAACTCCCCACGGGAGGAGTATAGCCTCAGGGCAGTGTAGAACGATGATGGTGGTGGTGGTGCGGGGCGTCCCAGTACTAGTAGTGCTGACGCGGTGAGAAAGCACAGAGACAAGGTATTGCAGTTCAGGTTCTTTACTCACAGTTCTCATCCAGGTCACTTGTGCACAGATAGGACCGCCTGAGCTGTGCTGCATCCACCAGGCAGGGGGCTCGATCAACCCCCAGGCAATTCCGGAGTGTGGCACAGGACTCCCTTCTATCCTTTCGTCAGCCGTGCCCCACCAGTGACACTACTTCTGTCCAGCTGCCTCGGGTCTTCTCCTGGGAGGACTGGGTGTCCACTTCCCTGACCCTATGTGGTGTGCCTTTCTAGTAGGTGTAGTGAGGGGTCGCACCAGTAAATAGTCACGACCGCCGGTTCTTGGTTAAGGATTAGTCACCTCCACCAACTTGGGATCCTGTACCCTGTTCTGCCAACCCGTCACCCGTAATCTCCTGGGTCCTTAGGGTTCCTTCTGCCTTCGTGTCTCTGGGCCTTTCTACACTTTGGGTACTTCTCTTTCTTTTCTGTTCCTTTCTGTTTCTGTTCCCTTCTTTTTCTGTTCCTTCCTTCTGGCTCCGGCCTTCACCCTAGGCCTGCCTCGTGGAGCTGGGCCCAGACTGAGCCACAGCTCCCTGTCAGCCCTCTCTGGCTGAACTTCTCCTCTCTCTGAACTGACCCAGAACTAAGATGGTGCCCACCTATATACCTCCCTCTAGTGTATGAGCCCAGGTGACTTGCAACCAATGGGCTCCTACCTATGCCCAGAGACCGTCCCCTCCTGCTCCTACATCACTGGGTTTTCCTCCCCCTCCCCACTCCAGCCAGGGACATGTTCTGTCGTGCCTGCATTACTGTACTAATTGGAGCACCGTTGAGCTGTCCCCCGGAAATGGGGTGTGTGTGATGCATGCAGCTAACTGAGTCCCGGTCCACACACCATACTTACCCGGGAGTGGGATATCACACCTCTGGTTGAGGTGCAATACCTCTGTAGCGACCGAGCCCTCGGGGCGCTACATTCCCCCCCCGGTAAACCACAGCACGTCCTAGGGCTGGAAAAGAGCATAGAATGCATTCGCATATAAGACAATAACCATTTAACCCCTCCCTTTATGGGAGGCACTTTTCTCCTTCAACGTTACCAGTACACTTTTCTCTTTTAACAAGTATTACACATATAAAATACCATAAAACTCTTTTAGCAGCATATAAAACTTTTCAGTGCAAAACATTCTCAAGTAAAACACATTCTTGGGTAGTGGCCGCTGTGCAACTTGCGACCAGGTGTTCTTTCTTCTTAAAGGTGCAACAGTCCAGCAAATTTGTCTTGAGGTAGACGTTGCAGACTTTTTATAAAACCAGTAGGGGGCGCTTTAGGAAGCGCAACTATTTACAGGATGGCCGCTCTCAGTCCTCGGCCAGGTAGGGAAGGGGATGGCTGTTCTCAGTCCCCAGCCAGATTAGGGAAAAGGGATGGCTGTTCTCAGTCCTCAGCCAGGTAACTTAGGGGAGCACTTAAAACGGCAACAGTCAAATAACAGTTCCACATCAGTCCCAACGGGGACCACACTCTCAGTGGAAACAGTCCCACGACAGTTCTTATACCCTGACGGGTAACTATATACATTTGTGTGCTGTCCCTTTTCAGTAGCTGTGTCCTCCTTGCGCACCGTCCGGGCCCTCTTGATACTCGGGGTCCGAGTGGTATTGCTCCTCCTCTCCTACCACTCTATGGATGTGGAGGGCATACAGTCCCTTTGCACCCTTGTGCCGGGGGTAGGTGACCACGTCACCGGGGTATAGATCTCGCCCGCGATGTCCTTCTGGCAAGTGGCTCTCGACGTCCCTGCAGGTCACAAAGACGTCATCGGTGGTCTCAGGATCCCAGATGAAGCCCCAGCCGCGATCCATCTGGAATTTCACCACGGTCCCGGTGACTCTGGGACCGCTGGTGGCTCGGGGTTTCTGTCGGGCTCTTCTTTTCTGCTCCACACTCCGTGCTTGGAGCCGCTCCTCCCTGACACGCCGCTTCCGCCGCTCCCTCTCAAATGTCGCCAACTGCTGGCGGCAGGACTTCAGTCAACGGGCTGCGTCCGCCCGGGTTTCCTGGGTGAACCCCATTAGGTTTTCTCCAATGGGGTTCCACTCGAATTGGGCGTCCTCTAGTGGGGGATGTGTTATCTCTCTGGGCTCCAGAGCCGGTATCAGGGGTTCACGCAGAGGCTGATCTCTCCATGGACGGCTACTGATCAGGTCGGCCGGCCATACCAGGGGCAGTCCATACGGGCCGGTGTGCTGGGCGAATAGATCTGCGCCCAGGGGTAGTATGGCAGGGGGCCCCGATGGGGGAGCAGAGCCTGGGGGCACTCGGCCTTGCGACCGGGCCGGTGGTCGCCTGCTGGTCGTGCCCGGGAGTGGCGCAATCAATGTAGGGGGCACTGGTGAGGCAGCAACGCCCGGGTGCACTAGGCCTTGCGTCCCGGCCTGTGGCGCCTGTTTCTCTATTGCGCCCGGGGTTAAAGGGCACAGCGCGGGGCGGGGCGTGACAGCAGTGCTTGCAGCCTGAGGCCTAAGGGCGGAGGCGTGGCAACAGGTGCGGTTTCCGGGGCTTCGGGCCTTGCAACGGGAGGCTGAGGTATGCTCGCGGTTTCAGGGCTGGGGGTGGTGACGTCTCCGTTACCTGCCTCGGTTGTTGCGAGCTCATCCGTGGCATCGTCCCCGGACTCCGGTCCACCTTCACCGCCCTCGGAGGCAGGCGAGCAGCTGGGCGGTGGTAGCGCCTCCTGCGGTCGGGTAACGGCATGCCGGGCCAACTCCTCCTTCCACCCGGCGATCACGTCCCGCTGCGCCCGGACCATCCTCCAGTCCAGGTCTTCTAGCGCGGCTTGCGCACGCTCTGGGTCTCTGGGGAGCTGTGCCAGCAACTCTGTCAGACTGCATGGCGGTTCAGCCTGCAACAGGCTACGGGCCAAGGTGCTGGTGGTGTTTGGCATTCCCTCCATCCCCGGGTGCGGTCCGTCCAGACTGATCCAGACCGCACCCTGCCCCACAGTTTTCTTTCCTGTCCGCCCCCATTGGGTGTGGTCTTGGGGCCACCTGTTGACTATCACCTTCAGGGGTAGCCCCCCCACGTTGATGGACATCTCCACAGCCGCACTTATGGCTGTTGGGGGCAGGCTCCTTCTTTGGCGCCACTCTGGGACCTGGCCCACGATGGGAGGTGGCCTCCTGTTGTCTTTTGGCGCGCACATAATGGCGACCGCTCTGCCGGGGCGGGAATGACGGCTGAAGATGGCGGGAAACGACTGAAGATGGCGTCCGATGGCGGGAAAATGGCTGAAGATGGCGGGAGATGACTCCGGATGGCGGGAAACTTCTCTCTGGTAAGTGCAAAGTCTTTTTCAGGCACGCAGTACCCGATGGTTGCGGGCATGAAATCCTGCCGACTACGCCAAAGTTGACGCGCCCCCTGGGCCGAGTGTGCGCGTTTGTGGATACCCGGGGCCAGGTCTCTTTGTGGATGCTGGGGGTTGTAGTCACCGTGGCGGCGACCCGGTCCCGTGGCTCAGGGTGCTCAAACCAGTGGCAGTCTATTTATTTGGTTTTTATGATTAAATGTCCAAATACGCCACCCGTGGATTGCAGTCAGGATGAACCGCCGCTGCAGGGCAGACCGCTGAGGCTGGTGTTGTGGGTGCAGCAGAGTGTAGTACAACTCCCCACGGGAGGAGTATAGCCTCAGGGCAGTGTAGAACGATGATGGTGGTGGTGGTGCGGGGCGTCCCAGTACTAGTAGTGCTGACGCGGTGAGAAAGCACAGAGACAAGGTATTGCAGTTCAGGTTCTTTACTCACAGTTCTCATCCAGGTCACTTGTGCACAGATAGGACCGCCTGAGCCGTGCTGCATCCACCAGGCAGGGGGCTCGATCAACCCCCAGGCAATTCCGGAGTGTGGCACAGGACTCCCTTCTATCCTTTCGTCATCTGTGCCCCACCAGTGACACTACTTCTGTCCAGCTGCCTCGGGTCTTCTCCTGGGAGGACTGGGTGTCCACTTCCCTGACCCTATGTGGTGTGCCTTTCTAGTAGGTGTAGTGAGGGGTCGCACCAGTAAAATAGTCACGACCGCCGGTTCTTGGTTAAGGATTAGTCACCTCCACCAACTTGGGATCCGGTACCCTGTTCTGCCAACTCGTCACCCGTAATCTCCTGGGTCCTTAGGGTTCCTTCTGCCTTCGTGTCTCTGAGCCTTTCTACACTTTGGGTACTTCTCTTTCTTTGCTGTTCCTTTCTGTTTCTGTTCCCTTCTTTTTCTGTTCCTTCCTTTTGGCTCCGGCCTTCACCCTAGGCCTGCCTCGTGGAGCTGGGCCCAGACTGAGCCACAGCTCCCTGTCAGCCCTCTCTGAATGAACTTCTCATCTCTCTGAACTGACCCAGAACTAAGATGGTGCCCACCTATATACCTCCCTCTAGTGTATGAGCCCAGGTGACTTGCAACCAATGGGCTCCTACCTATGCCCAGAGATCGTCCCCTCCTGCTCCTACATCACTGGGTTTTCCTCCCCCCTCCCCACTCCAGCCAGGGACATGTTCTGTCGTGCCTGCATTACTGTACTAATGGGAACACCGTTGAGCTGTCCCCCGGAAATGGGGTGTGTGTGATGCATGCAGCTAACTGAGTCCCGGTCCACACACCATCCTTACCCGGGAGTAGAAATGAGCATTGTTCGACTTGAACTGTTCGCGAATCTCAAATTCAAGCTGTTTTGGGCGGTGTTCGAGCCGTTCGGCGAACACGAACGATTTGAGAAAAATTCGGCTGTTCGAGGTTATGTTCGATAACTGTTCGTGCACCAAAATCATAACTGGATTTTTTCTCAGTAATGATGAAAATTAATGTTAATACGCAGTTTGAGTGTACAGCAGGATGGGGGGAGGGGCAGGGGATGGATCTCTGCAGGAATAATGAAGATCTCCATTTTTTTTTCTCTTTCCCGCATTTACAGTGGGGAGGTGCATTCTGTCAGCCTATCAGCAGCGCACACACGGAGCGAACTGCTTTTTTTCACACAAGCAAGGGCATGTGTCATTGGCAGTGTATGTCACATGTCCTTGCCCTATAAGACCCAGCCATTTTCCCCGACGCCACCATTTTCTCACTGCTGCAGCTGCGTGTCAGACGGCACCGCTGTTGCTGTGTGCGCTATACCTTGTTAATTTCAAGCCAATTTTCGCACAAATCTACAGATAGCTTGGGAGTAGGGAATAGTTGTGATTGCAGTCCTTTTAAGGACTAGGTTACAGCATTTCCTACGACTTTTCTCAGGCTGGTCTGTGCTCTTAAATAGATAGGTTGTGGGAGTAAAGACTAATTGTAATTGCAGTCCTTTTCAGGACTAAGTTAAATCAGTTCCTATCAGTTTTTGCCAGGCAGGTCTGTGCCAGTGCTGTGCAAGTTTTTTTCACAGCATTTGGCTGAATCTAGCAAAGCTAATCCTTTTAGGCCTATTGCAGAGTGTGTTAGTCAGTGGAGTAGCCTATCTGTGCTGCAAGATACACCACCTGTGTATAGAATACCAATTTTTTTACTGCACCTAGTGAAGTAAAACCTTTTGGGCATAGCATCATTCTATTAGTCCATCTATACTGACCTCCATAAGGTTGCAAATTGAATATAATTTTCTTCTGCATCTAGCTCTGAAAAAATATTTGTCCTTCTAGCAGTGTGGGACTTCTTCTACTAGTCCATCTATACTGACCTCCATCAAGTTGCAAATTCAAAATAATTTTTTGTCTGCATCTAGCTCTGAAAAAATATTTGTCCTTCTAGCAGTGTGTGGGACTTGTTCTATTAGTCCATCTATACTGACCTCCATCAGGTTGCAAATTTAAAATAATTTTTATCTGCATCTAGCTCTGAAAAAATATTTGGGCTTCTAGCAGTGTGTGGGACTTGTTCTATTAGGCCATCTATACTGACCTCCATCAGGTTGCAAATTAAAAATAATTTTTTGTCTGCATCTAGCTCTGAAAAAATATTTGGCCTTCTAGCAGTGTGTGGGACTTGTTCTATTAGTCCATCTATACTGACCTCCATCAGGTTGCAAATTGAATATAATTTTTTTCTGCATCTAGCTCTGAAAAAATATTTGTCCTTCTAGCAGTGTGTGGCACTTGTTCTACTAGTCCATCTATACTGACCTCCATCAGGTTGCAAATTCAAAATAATTTTTTTTCTGCATCTAGCTCTGAAAAAATATTTGGGCTTCTAGCAGTGTGTGGGACTTGTTTTATTAGTCCATCTATACTGACCTCCATCAGGTTGCAAATTAAAAATATTTTTTATCTGCATCTAGCTCTGAGAAAATATTGGCCTTCTAGCAGTGTGTGGGACTTGTTCTATTAGTCCATCTATACTGACCTCCATCAGGTTGCAAACTGAATATAATTTTTTTCTGCATCTAGCTCTGAAAAAATATTTGGGCTTCAAGCAGTGTGTGGGACTTGTTCTATTAGTCCATCTATACTGACCTCCATCAGGTTGCAAACTGAATATAATTTTTTCTGCATCTACCTCTGAAAAAATATTTGGGCTTCAAGCAGTGTGTGGGACTTGTTCTATTAGTCCATCTATACTGACCTCCATCAGGTTGTAAATGAAAAATATTTTTTTGTCTGCATCTAGATCTGAAAAAATATTTGGCCTTCTAGCAGTGTGTGGGACTTGGTCTATTAGTCCATCTATACTGACCTCCATCAGGTTGCAAATTGAATATAATTTTTTTCTGCATCTAGCTCAGAAAAAATATTTGTCCTTCTAGCAGTGTGTGGGACTTGTTCTACTAGTCCATCTATACTGACCTCCATCAGGTTGCAAGTTCAAAATAATTTTTTGTCTGCATCTAGCTCTGAAAAAATATTTGGCCTTTAGCAGTGTGTGGGACTTGTTCTATTAGTCCATCTATACTGACCTCCATCAGGTTGCAAACTGAATATAATTTTTTTCTGCATCTACCTCTGAAAAAATATTTGGGCTTCTAGCTGTGTGTGGGACTTGTTCTATTAGTCCATCTATACTGACCTCCATCAGGTTGCAAATTGAATATAATTTTTTTCTGCATCTAGCTCTGAAAAAATATTTGGGCTTCTAGCAGTGTGTGGGACTTGGTCTATTAGTCCATCTATACTGACCTCCATCAGGTTGCAAATTGAATATAATATTTTTCTGCATCTAGCTCTGAAAAAATATTTGGGTTTCAAGCAGTGTGTGGGACTTGTTCTATTAGTCCATCTATACTGACCTCTATCAGGTTGCAAATGAAAAATATTTTTTTGTCTGCATCTAGCTCTGAAAAAATATTTGGCCTTCTAGCAGTGTGTGGGACTTGGTCTATTAGTCCATCTATACTGACCTCCATCAGGTTGCAAATTGAATATAATTTTTTTCTGCATCTAGCTCAGAAAAAATATTTGTCCTTCTAGCAGTGTGTGGGACTTGTTCTATTAGTCCATCTATACTGACCTCCATCAGGTTGCAAACTGAATATAATTTTTTTATGCATCTACCTCTGAAAAAATATTTGAGCTTCTAGCTGTGTGTGGGACTTGTTCTATTAGTCCAACTATACTGACCTCCATCAGGTTGCAAATTGAATATAATTTTTTTCTGCATCTAGCTCTGAAAAAATATTTGGCTTCTAGCAGTGTGTGGGACTTGGTCTATTAGTCCATCTATACTGACCTCCATCAGGTTGCAAATTGAATAAAATATTTTTCTGCATCTAGCTCTGAAAAAATATTTGGCCTTCTAGCAGTGTGTGGGACTTGTTCTATTAGTCCATCTATACTGACCTCCATCAGGTTGCAAACTAAATATAATTTTTTTCTGCATCTACCTCTGAAAAAATATTTGGGCTTCTAGCTGTGTGTGGGACTTGTTCTATTAGTCCATCTATACTGACCTCCATCAGGTTGCAAATTGAATATAATTTTTTTCTGCATCTAACCCAGCCAATAGTTTTGGCCTAATACCACAGTTTGGCCACTCAGCTCTGCTCAGTTCCCATCCATTGTTTTTTTGTGCAAACAACTCCAGAGTTGTGAATTAGTTAACCACCAAAATGAGTGGAAAAAGGCCTGCTGCTGGTGGAAAGGGGAATAGGCATGTTGGGAAGGGGAAAAAAGGTTGTGTCCATGGGGTAGGTGTTAAAGCAACAGTAACATCTGCAGAAGAAAGACCATCTTCCAGCCAAACTAAAATGTCTACTTCTTTTAGCGGACATTGTGATAAGATCCCTTTCTTACAGCCACGCCAATCGCTTCACATTCCAGATGAGGCACAAAAACAGCAGGTGCTTCAACGGATATCAAGTGTTCCTTTAAGTGGGCTCTCCTCCACATCAACTTCAACATCACAAATACTCCAGTCCTCAAAGGTGTCACCCCAATCGCACTTGCGTCCTCACAGCTCCCAAATCTCCAGCTGCCCGTCTGAGTATGAGGTAGAACAGATGGTTGAGTCTGCAGAGCTGTTTACTCATACAATAGTCTGGGAATCAGAGGTCGTCTCCAGCGCTTCTGTGAATCCAGACGAGGAAAGGATCTGCACTGTTGCTCAGAATCTTTATGAGTCGGATCCAGGACCAGACACTGAAGGTTCTGACCATAATGTAGACCCTCATTCCCAAACTGTAACTCCTGTTGGTGGAGACAATGAGGAAGACGATGATGAGACTCAAATACCTGATTGGAGCGACAACTTTAGTTTTTTGTCAGGGCAGGAACAGGTTGGCTCTGAGGACGACGGGTGTGATAACGCACAGGGTGATGATGATGAGGTTGGAGATCCCACTTACTGTCAACCCACAGTCAGCCAAGAGATGAGGTCAGCAGAGGAGGTGGAGGAGAATGCTAGTGACGACGAGGTCAGGTTGCGCCTTCCTGGACAGAGACGTAGTACTGGAAGCACGTCAACAACTGCATCCTCAAACACAACTCTGCCTCTCACCACAAGTCGTGGTGGCTCTTCAGGTCGCATGGGTGCTAAGCCTTGCATAGCCTGGGCATTTTTTCAGATCGATAAAGATGACCCAACTCATGTTATCTGTAACATTTGTCAGCAAAAGCTAAGTAGAGGCCAAAAAATACATAGTTTGAGTACTTCATGCATGAACCGGCACATGGACATGAAGCATAAGTTGCAGTGGGAAGCTCACTGTGCTACAATGCGGCCTAGCCGGCCGGGCCAAGCACTGTCTGCCATATCTTGTGCATCCGCGGCCTCTTCATCCTCTGTGACTGGGGGCACAGCAGTCACACCTGTTTTGGGGCGCAGACCTGCCACCTCTTTACCCGCAACAGCCAGCGTGATTGGCAGGTCATCATTTTCTTTGGAGGTGGTAACACCAGCTGGTGTTGAGCGCTGTCCGACATCGATAGCACCACCTTTGGATCAAGGCAACCTAACATGTCCGCCTGCATCTTCCTCACAGACCGGCAGTTTGCCGGGGACACCCTTATCAACCCCGTCTAAGCACAATAGCCAGCCCTCGGTCCCTCAGATGTGGACAATTAAAAGACCATTTCCTCCTAGCCATGAGAAAGCTAAGAGGTTGAATTTCACCATCTGCAAGCTCTTGGCTACAGAAATGCTGCCTTTCCGCCTGGTGGACACAGAGGATTTTCGAGACCTTATGTCCGTCGCAGTGCCCCAGTACCAGATGCCCAGTCGGCACTACTTCTCAAAAAAAGGTGTGCCTGCGCTCCACCAGCATGTCGCACATAACATCACTGCTTCTTTGAGAAACTCTGTGTGTGACAGGGTGCATTTCACCACAGACACTTGGACGAGTAGGCATGGACAGGGGTGTTACATGTCGCTGACTGGGCACTGGGTAACTATGGTGACAGCAGGACAAGGGGCTGCTGTCCAAGTCTTGCCGTCCCCACGAGTTGTGCGTCAATCCTCTTTATCTCAAAGTTCCTCCACTGCTTCTGCCTCCTCAACCTCCTCTCGGTCCTCCACCTGCACCCAAAGCCTGTCTGGTCATGCCACAAGCTTTCTAACTGCGCAGAAGGGATCCTGCACACCTCCTTACTATGCTGGCAGTAGGGCTCAACGTCATCAGGCGGTTTTTACTTTGAAATGTCTGGGAAATGTGAGTCACACAGCTGAGGAGTTGTGGTCAGCTCTGGAGAACCAATTTCATGAATGGTTGTCTCCACTGGACCTGAAACGAGGGAAGGCCGTGTGCGACAATGCTGCAAACCTGGGTGCGGCCCTTCGCCGGGGCAATGTCACACACGTGCCTTGTATGGCTCACGTGTTGAACCTGGTTGTCCAGCAATTTTTAGCCCACTATCCTAGACTAGATGGCCTTCTGCAGAGGGCACGGTCGCTGTGTGCTCACTTCCGCCGTTCGCATCCCGCAGCTCAGTGACTTACATCTCTACAGAAGTCGTTGGGCCTGCCACTTCACCGGCTAAAATGCGATGTGCCTACCCGGTGGAATTCAACTCTGCACATGTTGCAGCGACTGTGGCAGCACCGACAAGCCCTGGTGCAATACGTTCTGACCTATAGCCTGGGCCAACGAGATCCAGAGGTGGGGCAAATCACGCTGGAGGAGTGGTCTCAGATCAGGGACCTATGCACCCTTCTGCACAGTTTTGAAATGGCGACGAAGATGTTTAGTGCTGACGATGCCATTATCAGCATGACTATTCCGGTGATTTACATGCTGGAGCACATGTTAAACAGAATTCGGAGTCAGGTGGTGGCACAAGAGGAGGTGGAGGAAGTAGAGGAGGAGGAGTTGTATGCGGAAGGGCTAACATCTGCAAGGTCCAGACGGTCGGCAGCACCAAGGCGGCAGGCATGTGAGGGTGGGGGAGATGGTTTTACCAGGGCGCATGGTAGCAGCCAAACTAGTGAGGAAGGTGCAGGAGCCCAGGAAGAAGTGGAGGACGAACTGATGGAAGACTCATCAGATGAGGGAGACCTTGATCACATTTCTGTTGTGCGAGGTTGGGGGGAGAGGACAGAGGAAGGAAGCATGATTGTTACCTCGCCACCAACACAACAGGGACTTGGTGCTCCTGGATGCGCAACACACATGAGTGCCTTCTTGCTGCACTACCTGCAACATGACCCTCGAATTGTGAGAATTAGAAATAATCCTGACTACTGGGTTGCCACACTGTTAGATCCCCGGTACAAAAGTAAATTTGCAGAAATTATTCCTGCCATAGAAAGGGATGCAATCATGCAGGAGTATCAGCAGAGACTGTTGCAGAATCTTACATGTGCTTTTCCACAAAACACCACTGGTGCACGTACTGAATCTCACAGTTCCAACTTGCCAACCGTGGGACCGTCGAGTGTTCAGCACTCAAACCGTAACAGAAACACAGTATCTGCTGGTAACATCAATTTTGCGGAATCATTTCACCACTTTTTTAGCCCATCCTTTGCAAGGCCACAGGAGACAAGAAGTCTGACACATAGTCAACGCCTAGAGACGATGGTACAGGAGTATCTCCAAGTAAACATTGAAGCCATGACTGTCTCACTGGACCATTGCTCTTTTTGGGCTTCCAATCTGAATAAATGGCCGGAGCTAGCCACTTACGCCTTGGAGATCTTGTCATGCCCCGCAGCCAGCGTTCTGTCTGAACGTGTGTTCAGCGCTCCTGGTGGTGTGCTGACAAATAAGTGCACGCGGCTCTCCACTGATAATGTAGACAGACTCACGTTTATAAAGATGAACAAATCATGGATCCAAAACGACTTTTCTTCCCCTGTGTCATCCTGGGCAGAGTAAAAGCTTGATGATTGGTTAAAATCACCTCACCAACCATTTTAAGCTTTCAAATTACTAATCATGTTTATCTGTATCTTTGCTGGAAAATTATTTGGGCTTTCTAGCAGTGTGCAGTACTGATTCTATTAGGCCATCTATACTAAGCTCCACCAGATTTAAAATTACTAATCATGTTTATCTGTATCTTGGCTGGAAAATAATTTGGGCTTTGTAGCAGTGTGCAGTACTGATTCTATTAGGCCATCTATACTAAGCTCCACCAGATTTAAAATTAATAATAATTTTTAGCTGCATCTAGCCCGGAAAATAATTTTGGGGCTCCGAGATGCGCAAGACACATAAGTGCCTTCTTACTGCAGTACCTGCAACATGACCCTCAGATTGTCAGAATTTGAAGTAATCCTGGCTACTGGGTTGCCACACTCTTAGATCCCCCACACTCTTCAATCAACCTTTTCATTTTAATAAAGACCAAAAAAATGGTCATTTTTGAAATTATAAGCATTAGCAGGTTATTAGAAACTGAAATCAAACAGTTTTCAACTCAAAACTTTATTCTAGGTGATGTTACATTTGCACATAGGACCCCTTGTTCGAAAGGAGCTTCTGAACTCTCTCGTCCATTGAATTTGTCAGGTTTTGGATGGTTTCTGCTTCAATTGTTTTGCATGAGGACAGAATACCCTCCCAGAGCTGTTGCTTAGATGTGAACTGCCTCCCGCCATCATAGACACTCCTTTTGATGATGCTCCAGAGGTTCTGAATGGGGTAGAGGTCAGGGGAGCATGGGGGTCACACCATAAGTTTGTCCCCTTTTATGACCATATCAGCCAGAGATGCAGATGTGTTATGTGCAGCATGAGACGGTGCATTATCATGCATAAAAATGATCTTGCTGTGGAATACACGGTTCTTCTTCTTGAACCATGGCAGGAAGTGCTGTTTGAGAAACTCCACATACATTATGGAGTTCATCTTTACCCCTTCAGGGATCCTAAAGGGGCCGACAATCTCTCTCCCCATGATTCCAGCCCAAAACATTACTCCACCTCCTCCTTGTTGGAGCTGTAGCCGTGTTTGCGTGGGGTGTCCATCAACCAGCCATCCTCCACTCCATCCATCTGGACCATCGAGCGTTGCACGGCACTCATCCGTGAACAAAACAGTTTTGAAATCAGTCTTCATGTAATGTTTGGCCCACTGGAGCCATTTCTGCTTGTGTGAAGTGGATAGAGGAGGTCGACAGGATGGCGTATGCACAGCTGCAAACCTCTGAAGGACCCTGCATCTTGTTGTTCGGGGGACGTTGGAGGCACCAGCAGCTTCAAAAACTTGTCTGCTGCTATGACAAGGCTTTTTTGCCGCTGCTCTTTTTACCTGACGTAAATGCCTGTAGGAAAGAGTCCTCATTTTGCCCTTATCAGCACGCACACGTGTGTACTGTGAATCAGCAACATACTTCTTGATTGCCAAGACACTTCATCCTGATCATCGCACAATGTTGATTGTAGTCATGCCTTGATCTAAACACTCCACAATTTGTTGCTTCTCAGCAGCCGACACATCCTTTTTCTTTCCCATTTTGGCAGAAAATGTAGGCTGCTTAATAATGTGGGACAGCCTTCTTAAGTAGTCTTGCCTTTCATTGGACACACCTGCCAAACTAATTAGCACAGGTGTCTGCAATTGCTTACAGTGATATAAAGAGCCCTGACACACATCATCATCAATGAGTTTAACTGACAAACAAACAAATTCTTCCCTTATCACTCCTAAACACTTTTCGCATAATAATTTGGAACACAGTGTACATGTGCTTTTCCACAAAACACCAGTGGTTCAGGTAGTGAATCTTACAGTTCTAACTTGCCAACCGTGGTCTGTATGGAGTTGTTCAATAAAGGGCCCAAAATTAAGATAACATAGATGGGAGAGGTCTCTATGAATAGGAATTCCTAAGTATTTGATACCCTGTGAGGGCCAGGCAAAGGGAAAGTTGGACTGGATGGAATCCTGTATGGATTTGGGGAGGGAGACATCGAGGGCCTCAGACTTCGCTGCATTGATTTTAAAATTTGACCATGTAACAAAGTGATCTATTTCAGCCATAACAGCAGGGATGGATATATGTGATTGAGTGATATATACTAGGACATCATCAGCAAATAGAGAGCACTTGTACTCAGTGCCTCCCACCTCAATCCACCTAATATTGGGGTTATGGCGAAATGATGAGAGCAGGTGCTCCGTCACTAGGATGTATAAGAGAGGGGACAGAGGACATCCCTGCCTTGTCCCATTGGTGATTATGAAAGGTGATGAAAATGTTCTGACGCGCCCCCCAGGCCTTGGGACACCCGGAGCCGGACCCTTTTTGGTGGATGCTGGTGGTTGTAGTCTCCGTGGCGGTGACCCGGTTCCGTGGCTCAGGGCGGTCAAACCAGTGGCGGAACTATTTATGTGGTTTTGATGTTTAAATGTCCGACTACGCCACCCGTGGATTGCGGTCAGAGTGTACCGCCGCTGCAGGGCAGACCGCTGAGGCTGGTGTTGTGGGTGCAGCAGAGCGTAGCATAACTCCCCACGGGAGGAGTATAGCCTCAGGGCAGTGTATGTGGAGGATGGGGGTGATGGTGCAGGGCAGCAGCAGTAACGACACGGAGTCAGTGATGCAGTCCAGGGCCTTTACTCACAGTTCTTATTATCCAGACCATGTCTGCAGGTAATGGCTGCCCACGTCGTACTGTGCTCACCAGGTGAGGGGCTCAGACAACTCCCAGATAACTTTGGAGCGCTTCACAGGACCCCCTTTGTGTGTCATTTTTCTGGCCTTTCTTACCAACCCTTCTGTCCGGCTGCCTTGGGCCTCCTCTTGGTAAACTTGGCGCCAGTTTCCCTGACCCTATGTGGTGCCTTCCCAGCGGGTGTAGCGAGGGGCTGCGCCACATAAAATGTCACAGCCTCCGGTTTCTAGCTGAGGGTCGTTTCCCGCCTCCACTAGTTTCGGGGACCGGTCTCCCCCTTTGGCCTGACCCCTCCACGCAGGTGGATTTGGGCGTGCGGTGGCGACTCGCCCGTCCGCACCCCTGGGATCCCTTCGTTCCTCGTTCCTGGAGCCTTCTCCGCTCCTCTTCCTTCCTTCTCCCTCTTCCAGGCCTGGGCCTCTGTTACTAGGCCCGCCTCCGGAGCAGAGCTCATGCAGAGCCCCTGCTCCCTGTCACTTCTGCTCAGACTTCTCTGCACTGAACTAAGATGGTGCCCACCTTTTATACTCCCTTCTCAATGCACCCAGGAACTGCTTCCTCCCTGCTCCTGCACTACAGGGTTCCCCTTCCTCAGTGTTCCCTCCCCTCACTCCAGCCAGGGACAGGGACTGTCGTGCCCATCTCAGGGGCATATTGGTCGCCCTGCCCCACGGCAATGTGGTGTAATGCATGCAGGTGTCGGGTCCTGATCCACACTCCATCCTTACCTGAGAGTGAGATATCACACCTCTGGGTGAGGTGCAATACCTCTGTAGCAACCGAGCCCTCAGGGTGCTACAGTTCCATTTATCTTCAGCCTAGGTGACGTATTGCAATACAAGGCCGTGATTTTGGCTATAAAAGGGTCCCCTAGACCCCTACCCCAAACTTTTTAAGAGAATAATATATGGCGTGCCAGGAGACTCTATGGAATGCTTTCTCAGCATCCAACGAGAGTATCTAATTACAAATTTTTAACTGCATCTAGCCCAGGAAATATTTTGTGCCTAGTAGCAGTGTCTGCTAGTCAGCGGATTATCCCGGCTGTTAAGCAAGCTACACCACCTGTAGTTTGGACACTTAATTTTTTCAAAGGAAATGCTTCAGGACCACGGGATACTCAGTGAAGAGCATCAGGAGGTACCCCAAGGCATAGGGGCTGGGACTGGCAGTAGGATGCCTTGCGGAGGACAGCCGAGCTCGATCCTTATAAATGCTTTTTAACTGCAGCAGCTTTAGTGGACGCTACTGGAGCTGGAATTACGTGGCTGCTGGCATGAGACTTGCCCTCCAATAGATCCTTGTAAATGGATTTAAAGTGTATTCATTCAAATTAGAGAGACAATTTAAATTAAAAAGCTTAGACCTGCCTCCACCACAGGGGGGCTCGCTCGACCCACCAGCGGACAGGCACCAGTATTGGGAGAGGGGGGCTGGCCGTCAGGGTTCACCGCGGCTTTGGCACAAACCCGGCGACACGGAGGTGGCACGGGCAGGAGCGGACTGGCCGTGTCGGCTTCTCACTTTTTGGATTTTAGAAGGGCATGACATGCCTATATCTGTGTCTCCCCCTCCTTTTACTCCTCCACCTCTTTTCTTTTCGCATGACTATATGTACTTGTCACTTTTCCATGTGTTAGTTATGTCTTCTGAGCAGTTTGTCAGCTTTTGGACACCTTTGAAGGTGTTTTCTATGTGTTTCTATGTGTTTTTGTTTGACTGCCATTGGTTTTAACGGTGTTCGAAGGTGTTCGACGAACAGTTCGACGAACAGTTCGGCGAACACACGGGTGTTCGACGAACCGAACCGAACTAGAACACTACGGGGGTGGCTCAACACTACCCGGGAGTGGGATATCACACCTCTGGTTGAGGTGCAATACCTCTGTAGCGACCAAGCCCTCGGTGCGCTACATATAAATATTCTGTCTTTATATTTATTCTTGTCTAAACTGTCTGTGTACTAGAAATTCACTTTTTTATATATATCTAATAAAAATTGATTTTATTTTATCTACAAATACTCCATTTTCTCCTCATTAATCATGTCATGTTCGGAGTGTGATGTGGTTGCAAAGCCGTAATTTTACGGCAGTGCTCCAATGTATATATGTATTATGCCCCTTCTGGGATTATTTGTGTTATACTATATACTGAGCATGGGTTTTGGGGGACATCATACTGTGTGGGGATCATTATACTGCATGTGAAAACAACAAAGGGGCCATCATACTGCATGTTTTAACTACTGTGGGGTCAACATATTGTGTGTAGGTCGTTACAGGAGTCATCATACTGTGTGGGGTGACTACTGTGGGGCCATCTTACTGTATGGGGAGGCTACTGTGGGGGTCATCATACTGTATGTTGGGACAACTGTAGGATCATCATTCTGATGAGGGCTATGTGTGAGCCATCATACTTTATGGCATGACTGTTCTGGGGGTCACCATACTATTTGGGGGGAATAATGTGGGAGCCATCATGCTGTGTGGAGAGACAACTGTGCGGGACATCATACTGTCTCTAAGGACTACTGTAGAGTTCAGCATACAGGGTAGGCAGACTACTGTGTGGGCCATCATACTGTGTGTTGGGATTACTTTGCATGACAATCATACTGGTTGGGTGCCACCATACTGTGTTGAAAGATCATACTTTGTGGGGGTGGGTTTGTTGAGGCCATTATACTTTGAGAGTGGCTGTGGGGGCTATCATAATGTGTGGTTGGATCATGATTTGTGGGAAAGCTGTGAGACCATCTTCCATTCAGTCCTTGCATTGCACAGGAGAGGGAGGGACAATGCTGGTGCCCTTCCTGCACTCTTTGCCATGCAGTCAGTGCCTTGTGTTCTCTGTCTCAAATGTACCCTTTTTCCTGAAAGACACCAGTTTTACTATCATATCTGTTGAGAGCACAGGAAGGGTTCGCAAAAGAATTTCTCTGTCAATGGGCACCTCCCACTGCAACCTACCATCCCAGGCCACAGGTTACAGAGAACAGAATGCATAATTTGGTTTTGGTAATCAGGATTCAAGATGCAAGCTGGATCCAGATTTTGGAAAAGTCAATAGAGTCCTTAGCTCAAGAGCAACCACCAGGATAATGACCATGCAAGCAAAATTTTCAGCAGGCTCTTAAAAGAACTCCAGGTAAACTTAAAGGGTACAGGATACATACCTACAGTGGGGAAAATAATATTTAATACACTGCCGATTTTGCAAGTGTTCCCACCTACAAAAAATGGAGAGGTCTGTAATTTTTATCGTAGGTACACTTTAACTGTGAGAGACAAAATCTAAAAATGAAAAACAGAAAATGACACCGTATGATTTTTAAATAATTAAATTGCATTTTATTGCATGAAATAAGTATTTGATCATCTACCAACCAGCAAGAATTTTGACTCTCGCAGACCTGTTAGTTTTTCTTTAAGCAGCCCTCCTATTCTGCATTCATTACCTGTATTAATTGCACCAGTTTTAACTCATTACCTGTATATAAGACACCTATCTACACACTCGAACAATCACACCCCAACCTCTCCACCATGGCCAAGACCAAAACTCTGTCTAAGGACACCAGGGACAAAATTGTAGACCTGCACAAGACTGGGATGGACTAAGAGGCAATATGCAAGCAGGTTGTTGAGAAGGCAATATCTATTGAAGCAATTATTAGAAAATGGAAGAAACACAAGATGATTGTCAATCTTTTCCTCAGTATGCGGCTCCATACAAGATCTCGCCTCAAGGGGTAAGGATGGTTCTGAGCACAGTCAGGAATTGGCCTAGAACTACACGGGAAGACCTGGTCAATGACCTGAAGAAACCTGGGACCATAATCTCAAACAATATCATTTGTAACACACTAAGCCGTCAAAGATTAAAATCCTGCAGGACACGCAAGGTCTCCCTGCTCACACCAGCACTTGTCCAGACCCATTTGAAGCTCCTCAATGATCATCTGGATGATCCAAAGGAGGCATGGGAGAAGGCCATGTGTTCAGATGAGGTTCTGGCAAAATAACAATAGCACAGAGGTCAAAGGTTCTTTTTATGTCCTTTTATTGATGTACATACAGCGAAATCCAAATGCAAAAGCAGGTTCCTGCCCAACGTTTCAACCCTCACCAGTTTTCATCAGGGGCTTTAGAAACTAGTTCCATAATATGTGGATACAAAAACAAAAAACAGAGATATCAATAACAATGTAGGTACATCATCGAAGTAAGTGAATATACTTGATATACTTTTTGGCATCATCTCCACTCACCGTGTTTGAAAAAAGAAGGACAAGTACAACCCAAAAAACACCATTCCAACCGTGAATCATGGTGGGGGAAATATCATACTATGGGGGTGCTTTTCTGCAAAGGGTACAGGACGTCTGCACTGTATTGAAGGGAGGATGGATGGGGTCATGTATTGCGAGATTTTGGCCAACAACTTCATTCCCTCAGTAAGGGCATTGGAGATGGGTGGTGGCTAGGTTTTCCAGCACGACAATGACCCGAAACATACAGCCAGGGTAATACAGGAGTGGCTCTGTAAGAAGCATTTTAAGGTTCTGTAGTGACCTGGCAAGTCTCCAAACCTGAACTCAATAGAAAATCTTTGGAGGGAGCTGAAACTCAATGGTGCCCAGCGACAGCCCCGAAACCTGAAAGATCTGGAGAAGATCTGTATAGAAGAGTGGGCCAAAATCCTGCTGCAGTGTGTGCAAACTTGGTCAAGAACTACAGGAAAAGTCTGACCCCTGTAACTGTACCAAATATTAAGTTCTGTTTTTCTATTGAATCAAATACTTATGTCATGCAATTAAATTCAAATTAATTATGTAAAAATCATATAAGTGGATTTTCTGGATTTTTTTTTAGATTCCGTCTCTCACAGGTGAAGTGTACCTACAATAAAAATTACAGACCTCTCCATTCTTTGCAGGTGAGAAAACCTGAAAAATCTGCAGTGTATCAAATACTTATTTTTCCCATTGTACATTCCCCTCTAAAAGAGCAGGATGCAGAGATTTCTAGGAGTTCCAAATGCAGGATTCCCAGCAAAAGAAAGTTCAGGTAAAGGAAAAAAAAACACCTAGCTCCCTACTGCAACACAAAATAAACACACAAGTCAGTACATTGGTAGAATAACTTGCTCATCCATCTGAGAGGTGAGTATTATTAACCCCTTGCAGACTTTAATACTTTACCACATAATATGAAACCATTTTCCTAATGGCTCCATGGAATGAAACAATAGGGAGCTGTCTACTGCCACTAAGGCATGTTGAGTGCATGAAGCCTTAAAGGGGTTGTCTGGTCCAAATTGATAAGTCTGCAGTCACTCTGTGTGACTGCAGACTTATGAATCCCCCCAGCGCATGCACTGTGCGCTGCGGGGAATCGCCGGTTTCTGAGCTGGGACCAGAGGGTATGTATGAGTTATGCATACTCCCGGGCAGTGGGCGCGCCCTTGCTTCCATACACTTGTATGGAGTGTGCCCCGACTAGTGATGTAGCCGTCCAGTGGGCGTGGCTGACTAGAGGGTGCGGTCTTGCTCCAGACAAGTGTGTGGAAGCAATGTATAGCACCCCGTTCACACATTCAGTATTTGGTCAGTATTTTACATCCGCATTTGTAAGTCAAAACCAAGAGTGGGTGAAAAAGTGGTGAACATGTTTCTATTATACTTTTCCTCTGATTGTTCCACTCCTGATTTTGGCTTACAAATACTGATGTAAAATACTGACCAAATATTGAACATTTGAACGTGTCGTAGCTCATACCACCCTGTGGTTCCGGCTCAGAAACCAGCGAATCCCTGCAACGCAGAGTGTGTGGGTTGGGGGGATCCATGAGACTGCAGTCACACAGAGGAACTTCAAACATCAATTTGGACCCTTTTAAAGTGAGGGCCTTAGCTAAGTTTTTACACATATTTTTACACTTGTTAAGATCAAGATTGCATTTTTCAGAAGGACACTTCAGAAGTGAACAGATGCAAATTGCAAACTTGCTTTAAGAGGCAAAATATGCAAAAAGTATTTCCATGCAAAATTATGCAAAAAGGTTTAATATAAAACAGGTGTAACAATATTATTTAAAAATCTAAAATGTTTAAAAAAAATAGTCAAATAGCGCCAAGGTCACCTTTCCAAGCTCCACAAAATCTAAAGGAATACATGTAAATGATAAAACAGAATGTGTTAATAAATTTATAAGGACATCATGGGTCATATTTCATTATTGGTTTTCAGTTGCTCTATATGATTCCATGCAGCAATCAGAATAGCATTTTCAATCAAGAGAATCAAATACTATCTGGAAACAATTGTGTTGGCTGAGAATCAAGCAAAACCCAATCACTTATATTTTAGAACACCCTTAAAGTATAAAAAGAACAAGAGAAGAGAACACAAAGCTCAAGAGAAACTGTTAATTTGCATTTCTTACAAAAACTATTGAGAAAAAAAGTACCGTACATTAAAATACATCAGCATACAAAATCTTATTAATAACCTTGCCTTTTTTGGTGAAATGAAGTGGAAATCCTTTCTTTAAAGCAATCGGGTCACTGCGTTCATTTTTACTCTCCTTTAAATGTTAGCTGAAATTTGATTTGGTCAGGGGTTTAATCAGAAAAATAACATTTTTTTATATTTACATGTATGAAAATAAAAAGAACAAATAAATATAATTTACAGCTGTATTAGTTCAATTCTTTCACAACAATGTAAAAAATATTGAAGATCTATTCATTGAAATGTCCCTATTCTAGGTTATTGCATACTTTCTGTAAAATTAGTAAGTAACAAATTAATTTTATATTGCATCAGCATTAGGGCAGATTTAAAGTGGGACCTGAAGTCAGCAGTCACTCTGTGTGACTGCAGATTTGTGAATCCTCACAGTGCGCAACGTGTCAGCTGTCAGGATTCTCTGGTGTCATGTAATTTCCAGTACGCAATTTGAAATTTCCAACTAAACTTGTCTGTCTTCGCTTAGTTCACTTGTATTGAGCGAGGCCGAACATGTGTAGTTGTCAAATCACATACCTGCGGTCAAGCACCGGCAGTGGAGAATTCTGATAGCGTTCACACTGTGTGCTGTGAGAATATAATCAGGACTAACTGCAGCACATTACTTAATTGAGACTGGCGTGAACAACAACGGTCTTGAAAAACCAGGCCCTTAGACTTAGGCTGATGAGCTCCGGGACCTCAGTTTACAGCACCGGTGCTGCATGGGAACATTTCTGAAAATGTTCCAATGGAACACTGATGCAGTATGAGATCACCAGAGCTGATCAGCTGATCTTCAGCTGATGAACTCAGGTGAACTCACTCCTGTAGCAGCATGTACACTGACAGGAGTGATTTTACACTCCTGTCAGTGTACAGAGTGCTGTCTTTTACAGCAGTGATATCAGTGATTGATGTGACTGCTGTAGAAGTGACCCGGATCGCCGAGGAACAATCTGAATTGCGTCGTGATGGCAGACAGGTGAGGGATATGGTTGTTTTTTATTTTGTTTTTTTTTACAGAAGATCGAGGGATTCAGTGACTGGGCGTATAATAAATAAAAATATTAAAACCGTGTGTAATTTTATTTCAATAAAATACTTTATTCTGGCCGTGTCTTTTATTGAAAAAGCGTTGAAAACTTTACTACGTGGTTAGTAATGGGTATAAGATGCCCTCTATTACTAACCTGGGCTTCATGTCAGCCGCCAATACAAGGCTGACAAGAACCCTAATCCCATTACCCCACTCGCCACCGCTATAGGGCAGTGGGAATAGTAGAGGCTAAGCGCCAGATTTGATGCATCTTATGGATGCGCCATTTCTGGTACTGCTGAAGGGTGATATTATTAGCCGCGGAGGGGGGCCAGGATCCATGGCCCCTTCCTTGGCTATTAATATCAGCCCACAGCTGTCTGTTTAGTCTTTTCTGGTTAGATTTTAGAGGGTGACCCTACATCAATTTTTTTCCTGGGATCCCCTTGTAATCTAGCCAGTAAAGGTTAAACAAACAGCTGTGGGATGTTATTAATAGACAGGGAACATTGTTGGCTAATGGCCCCTTCCCCGGCTGCTAATGTCAGCTCCCAGCGGTCGGCTGTCCTTCTGCCGGTGAAACGATGCGGAAGCCCATGCCATTGTTTTTTTTAATTTGAGGCTATGTGCTGCATCCAAAACGTTACATTCTATTGAACGCAGGTACATTCACATGTGCTTACTGAACCATGCAGATTTATCGCATTCAATACTTTCTAGTAGTTAAATTTCTGTTGCGGAGACTGGTGACTCCACAAGAGAATTTGACATGCTGCAGTCCTGAAAGACGCGCCGTATGTTAGTGTCCGCGGGTGATCCGTAGCCTCAGATACACGCATAGTGGACATGTGATTTCTAGAGATCCCATCCACTATGCTGTGACATCTGGACGCTGTGGGTTTGACGCTGTATAAACATACAGCTTCAAACCCGCAGCAGCTCCTGATTGTGGCCAAACTCACCCACAGCATGTCAATTTCTGCAGCGGACACGCTATTCTCTGCTGAAGATTTTGACTGATTGAAGTGTCATTATATGCGGTGGATTCATAAGTACCGACAACAAAAGTGTGGCGTTAAAACACCACGTTTTGGCCACAGCAAAAAAATGCTGCGTCCAAAGCGCTGCTTGTTGCTGTTCATGGGGATATAGTGGCTAACGAAACAGCTGTGAGCTGTGAATAATAGCCAGGGGCCATGTTTGCCTAATGGCACCTTCCTAGGCTAAAAATAGCAGCTCTCAGCTGCCCCAGAAATTGCATGAATGGAAATGCTAATGACACTGGGTATATGGGAATAGCTGACACCTAGCTCTTTTGTTTGGTGATGACAATGTGTCAATCAGACCCTTCAATTACCAAACCTAATTAAACTAAAGTAAAGAGTAATAAACACACAGACTCAGAGCAAACATTTTATTTGAAATACAACAGACACATTCTTAAATTAACCAATATACTCACCCCAGTTCTGACAGTAATCCAAGGGTTAAAGCCATGTCCCACATTTCTTTTTTCAACTTTATTCATCCCAACAGCATGCATTTCAGTTCAAAAATACTTCAAAAAATGCTTCAAAAATAGCTTCAAAAATGTATATAAAAAAATCGGGAAAACGCGTGTTTTTTTCCACAACATTTTTCCTGCCAAAGAGATGCAGAAATGCTGCAGAAATTTCTGCTTCAAATCCTGAACGTGCGCACATAGCCGGAAGATAATGCACCAAATTCATTAACCCTTTCCCTGCTAAAGACGTATTTTACACATACTTTCAGGGTGGCAACTCAGTAGTCACGGATATGTGAGATACATCCTGGATGCTAATGGTCATATCTCAGACTGTGTAAGGGTGTGACAGAGACTGTCATATACCTGACGGCATAGGAAGACAACAGTTTGCGTAGTGTGAATATTGACTTGTGGTTTTATTGCATTTTATTGTGTAATGTGAAATGTGTAAAGTGTAATGTAATAAATGCAAAGTGTTATAAGTACTGATGCTGCTGAGTGGGTATTGTAAGGTAATGCCTAAGGTAACTCTGGTACACTCAGCTCAGGAGTAGGGAAAGCATAGAATATAGGCTAGTACTTAGGTAGTGATAGGTAGGAACATTAGGATAGATATTCAGTGGTGGGCCTTATTAGTGTACAGTAATAGGAATAGTATAGGATACAGTTTAATGTTTTGGACCAGCCCAGCATGGAAGAGGGTAAAAAGGGAGAATCACTCCATGGTTTAGTTGGTTAGATGTAATGTGAGGTTTGTGTCAAGTTAAAGTTCAACTGCAGTGGCCTGGAGGCACATGGAGTACATATTATTCTGGCAGCATGAGGTCGTACCAAATTTCCTGACCTTCCTGTAACGTCCGGGGTCTATAGCCTGAACTAGTCACTGAGGAGTGTGCCTTAATCACTTCCATACAGAGGAAGCTGGATGGGGAACCGTGAGAGGGGGATATAACAGATCTCGGGAGTGCTGTGGGCCCGGATGGGAAATCCCTGAGGTTGACGAGAGGATCAAGCATAGGGATAGCCCAAGCTGAATGTAAGCAAAGGCTTGAAATGTACTGTTTTTATGGAACTGGAACCGGAGGGTGCTGTGCCCGATACTGCGTTTTAAAGACTAATGTACTTGAATTGTCAGGTAAATCTAAACTTGTTAAAGCAAACCGAATGTCCCCTGATGTGTGTGCAGATGATCCAGGAACCAAGGATGTGGATGCAGTGGAGGCCACCAGCCTACAAATGAGTGCATAGCAAACTTCACAGCACAACACTGGGACACTGCTAGTTTGTGTCGTGCCAAGTTGTGGAGAAGCAGCAGCTCACCCACGGCCTCTGTCCTAGGCACCTTACAACTGGATCACACCAAGAGAGGCTGAGCTTTTCAGCTTCAAAATGATACTAGAATCGCCATGCAGTATTGGCTTTGCGCAAACATAGAGTTGATGTGAACAGTAGAGATGAGCGGTGTTCGACTCGAACTGTTCGCCAATCTCAAATTCGAGCTGTTTTGGGCGGTGTTCGAGCCGTTCGGCGAACACGAACGATTTGAAAAAAATTCGGCTGTTCGAGGTTATGTTCGATAACTGTTCGCGCACCAAAATCATAACTGGATTTTTTCTCAGTAATGCTGAAAATTAATGTTAATACGCAGTTTGAGTGTACAGCGGGGCGGGGGGAGGGGCAGGGGATGGATCTCTGCAGGAATAATGAAGATCTCCATTTTTTTTTCTCTTTCCCACATTTACAGTGGGGAGGTGCAATCTGTCAGCCTATCAGCAGCGCACACACGGAGCGAACTGCTTTTTCTCACACAAGCAAGGGCATGTGTCATTGGCAGTGTATGTCACATGCCCTTGCCCTATAAGACCCAGCCATTTTCCCCATCGCCACCATTTTCTCACTGCTGCAGCTGCGTGTTAGACGCCACCGCTGTTGCTGTGTGTGCTATACCTTGTTAATTTCAAGCCAATTTTCGCAAAAATCTACAGATAGCTTGGGAGTAGGGAAGAGTTGTGATTGCAGTCCTTTTAAGGACTAGGTTACAGCATTTCCTGCGACTTTTATCAGGCAGGTCTGTGCTCTTAAATAGATAGGTTGGGAGTAAAGACTAATTGTAATTGCAGTCCTTTTCAGGACTAAGTTACATCAGTTCCTATCAGTTTTTGCCAGGCAGGTCTGTGCCAGTGCTGTGCTAGTTTTTTTCACAGCAGTTGGCTAAATCTAGCAAAGCAAATCCTTTTTGGCCTATTGCAGAGTGTGTTAGTCAGTGGAGTAGACTATCTGTGTTGCAAGCTACACCACCTGTGTATAGAATACCAATTTTTTTACTGCACCTAGTGAAGTAAAACCTTTTGGGCATAGCATCATTCTATTAGTCCATCTATACTAACCTCCACCAGGTTGCAAATGGAATATAATTTTTTTCTGCATCTAGCTCTGAAAAAATATTTGGGCTTCTAGCAGTGTGTGGGACTTGGTCTATTAGTCCATCTATACTGACCTCCATCAGGTTGCAAATTAAAAATAATTTTTATCTGCATCTAGCTCTGAAAAAATATTTGGGCTTCTAGCAGTGTGTGGGACTTGTTCTATTAGTCCATCTATACTGACCTCCATCAGGTTGCAAATTGAATATAATTTTTTTCTGCATCTAGCTCTGAAAAAATATTTGGGCTTCTAGCAGTGTGTGGGACTTGGTCTATTAGTCCATCTATACTGACCTCCATCAGGTTGCAAATGAAAAATAATTTTTATCTGCATCTAGCTCTGAAAAAATATTTGGGCTTCTAGCAGTGTGTGGGACTTGGTCTATTAGTCCATCTATACTGACCTCCATCAGGTTGCAAATTAAAAATAATTTTTATCTGCATCTAGCTCTGAAAAAATATTTGGGCTTCTAGCAGTGTGTGGGACTTGTTCTATTAGTCCATCTATACTGACCTCCATCAGGTTACAAATTCAATATAATTTTTTTCAGCATCTAGCTCTGAAAAAATATTTGGGCTTCTAGCAGTTTGTGGGACTTGGTCTATTAGTCCATCTATACTGACCTCCATCAGGTTGCAAATTAAAAATAATTTTTATCTGCATCTAGCTCTGAAAAAATATTTCAGCTTGCAGCAGTGTGTGGGACTTGTTCTATTAGTCCATCTATACTGACCTCCATCAGGTTGCAAATTCAATATAATTTTTTTCTGCATCTAGCTCTGAAAAAATATTTGAGCTTCTAGCAGTGTGTGGGACTAGGTCTATTAGTCCATCTATACTGACCTCCATCAGGTTGCAAACTAAATATAATTTTTTTCTGCATCTAGCTCTGAAAAAATATTTGGGCTTCTAGCAGTGTGTGGGACTTGGTCTATTAGTCCATCTATACTGACCTCCATCAGATTGCAAATTAAAAATAATTTTTATCTGCATCTAGCTCTGAAAAAATATTTGGGCTTCTAGCAGTGTGAGGGACTTGTTCTATTAGTCCATCTATACTGACCTCCATCAGGTTGCAAATTGAATATAATTTTTTTCTGCATCTAGCTCTGAAAAAATATTTGGGCTTCTAGCAGTGTGTGGGGCTTGGTCTATTAGTCCATCTATACTGACCTCCATCAGGTTGCAAATTAAAAATAATTTTTATCTGCAACTAGCTCTGAAAAAATATTTGGGCTTCTAGCAGTGTGTTGGACTTGTTCTATTAGTCCATCTATACTGACCTCCATCAGGTTGCAAATTGAATATAATTTTTTTCTGCATCTAGCTCTGAAAAAATATTTGGGCTTCTAGCAGTGTGTGGGACTTGGTCTTTTAGTCCATCTATACTGACCTCCATCAGGTTGCAAATTAAAAATAATTTTTATCTGCATCTAGCTCTGAAAAAATATTTCAGTTTGTAGCAGTGTGTGGGACTTGTTCTATTAGTCCATCTATACTGACCTCCATCAGGTTGCAAATTCAATATAATTTTTTTCTGCATCTAGCTCTGAAAAAATATTTCAGCTTGTAGCAGTGTGTGGGACTTGTTCTATTAGTCCATCTATACTAACCTCCACCAGGTTCCAAATTCAATCTATTTTTTTTCTGCATCTAGCTCTGAAAAAATATTTCAGCTTGTAGCAGTGTGTGGGACTTGTTCTATTAGTCCATCTATACTGACCTCCATCAGGTTGCAAATTCAATATCATTTTTATCTGCATCTAACCCAGCCAATAGTTTTGGCCTAATACCACAGTTTGGCCACTCAGCTCTGCTCGGTTTCCATCCATTGTTTTATTGTGCAAACAACTCCAGAGTTGTGAATTAGTTAACCACCAAAATGTGTGGAAAAAGGCCTGCTGCTGGTGGAAAGGGGAATAGGCATGTTGGGAAAGGGAAAAATGGTTGTGTCCGTGGGGTAGGTGTTAAAGCAACAGTAACATCTGCAGAAGAAAGACCATCTTCCAGCCAAACTAAAATGTCTACTTCTTTTAGCGGGCAATGTGATAAGATCCATTTCTTACGGCCACGCCAATCGCTACAAATTCCAGATGAAGCACAAAAACAGCAGGTGCTTCAACGGATATCAAGTGCTCCTTTAAGTGGGCTCTCCTCCACCTCAACTTCAACGTCACAAATACTCCAGTCCTCGGAGGTGTCACCCCAATCGCACTTGCTTCCTCACAGCTCCCAAATCTCCAGCTGCCTGTCTGAGTATGGGGTAGAACAGATGGTTGAGTCTGCAGAGCTGTTTACTCATACTATAGCCTGGGAATCAGAGGTCGGCTCCAGAGCTTCTGTGAATCCAGACGAGGAAATGATCTGCACTGATGCCCAGAATCTTTATGAGTCGGATCCAGGACCAGACACAGAAGGTTCTGACCATAATGTAGACCCTCATTCCCAAACTGTAACTCCTGTTGGTGGAGACAATGAGGAAGACGATGATGAGACTCAAATACCTGATTGGAGCGACAACTTTAGTTTTTTGTCAGGGCAGGAACAGGTTGGCTCTGAGGACGACGGGTGTGATAACACACAGGGTGATGATGATGAGGTTGGAGATCCCACTTACTGTCAACCCACAGTCAGCCAAGAGATGACGTCAGCAGAGGAGGTGGAGGAGGATGCTAGTGATGACGAGGTCAGGTTGCGCCTTCCTGGAAAGAGACGTTGTACTGGAAGCACGTCAACAACTGCATCCTCAAACACAACTCTGCCTCTGACTACAAGACGTGGTGGCTCTTCAGGTCGCATGGGTGCTAAGCCTTGCATAGCCTGGGCATTTTTTCAGATCGATAATGATGACCCAACTCGTGTTATCTGTAACATTTGTCAGCAAAAGCTAAGTAGAGGCCAAAAAATACATAGTTTGAGTACTTCATGCATGAACCGGCACATGGACATGAAGCATAAGTTGCAGTGGGAAGCTCACTGTGCTACAATGCGGCCTAGCCGGCCGGGCCAACCACCGTCTGCCACATCTTGTGCATCCGTGGCCTCTTCATCCTCTGTGATTGGGGGGACAGCAGTCACACCTGTTTTGGGACGCAGACCTGCCACCTCTTTACCCACAACAGCCAGCGTGATTGGCAGGTCATCATTTTCTTTGGAGGTGGAAACACCAGCTGGTGTTGAGCGCTGTCTGAAATCGATAGCACCACCTTTGGATCAAGGCAACCTAACATGTCCGCCTGCATCTTCCTCACAGACCGGCAGTTTGCCGGGGACACCCTTATCAACCCCGTCTAAGCACAACAGCCAGCCCTCGGTCCCTCAGATGTAGACAAGTAAAAGACCATTTCCTCCTAGCCATGAGAAAGCTAAGAGGTTGAATTTCACCATCTGCAAGCTCTTGGCTACAGAAATGCTGCCTTTCCGCCTGGTGGACACAGAGGATTTTCGAGACCTTATGTCCGTCGCAGTGCCCCAGTACCAGATGCCCAGTCGGCACTACTTCTCAAAGAAAGGTGTGCCTGCGCTCCACCAGCATGTCGCACACAACATCACCACTTCTTTGAGAAACTCTGTGTGTGACAGGGTGCATTTCACCACAGACACTTGGACGAGTAGGCATGGACAGGGGCGTTACATGTCGCTGACTGGGCACTGGGTAACTATGGTGACAGCAGGACAAGGGGCTGCTGTCCAAGTCTTGCCGTCCCCACGAGTTGTGCGTCAATCCTCTTTATCTCAAAGTTCCTCCACTGCTTCTGCCTCCTCAACCTCCTCTCGGTCCTCCACCTGCACCCAAAGCCTGTCTGGTCATGCCACAAGCTTTCTAACTGCGCAGAAGGGATCCTGCACACCTCCTTACTATGCTGGCAGTAGGGCTCAACCTCATCAGGCGGTTTTTACTTTGAAATGTCTGGGAAATGTGAGTCACACAGCTGAGGAGTTGTGGTCAGCTCGGGAGAACCAATTTCATGAATGGTTGTCTCCACTGGACCTGAAACCAGGGAAGGCCGTTTGCGACAATGCTGCAAACCTGGGTGCGGCCCTTCGCCGGGGCAATGTCACACACGTGCCTTGTATGGCTCACGTGTTGAACCTGGTTGTCCAGCCATTTTTAGCCCACTATCCCAGACTAGATGGCCTTCTGCAGAGGGCACGGTCGCTGTGTGCTCACTTCCGCCGTTCGCATCCCGCAGCTCAGCGACTTACATCTCTACAGAAGTCGTTGGGCCTGCCACTTCACCGGCTAAAATGTGATGTGCCTACCCGGTGGAATTCAACTCTGCACATGTTGCAGCGACTGTGGCAGCACCGACAAGCCCTGGTGCAATACGTTCTGACCTATAGCCTGGGCCAACGAGATCCAGAGGTGGGGCAAATCACGCTGGAGGAGTGGTCTCAGTTCAGGGACCTATGCACTCTTCTGCACAGTTTTGAAATGGCGACGAAGATGTTTAGTGCTGACGATGCCATTATCAGCATGACTATTCCGGTGATTTACATGCTGGAGCACATGTTAAACAGAATTCGGAGTCAGGTGGTGGCACAAGAGGAGGTGGAGGAAGTAGAGGAGGAGGAGTTGTTTGCGGAAGGGCTAACATCTGCAAGGTCCAGACGGTCGGCAGCACCAAGGTGGCAGGCATGTGAGGGTGGGGGGGATGGTTTTACCAGGGCGCATGGTAGCAGCCAAACTAGTGAGGAAGGTGCAGGAGCCCAGGAAGAAGTGGAGGACGAACTGATGGAAGACTCATCCAATGAGGGATACCTTGATCACATTTCTGTTCTGCAAGGTTGGGGGAAGAGGACAGAGGAAGGAAGCATGATTGTTACCTCGCCACCAACACAACAGGGACTTGGTGCTCCTGGATGCGCAACACACATGAGTGCCTTCTTGCTGCACTACCTGCAACATGACCCTCGAATTGTGAGAATTAGAAATAATCCTGACTACTGGGTTGACACACTGTTAGATCCCCGATACAAAAGTAAATTTGCAGAAATTATTCCTGCCATAGAAAGGGATGCACACATGCAGGAGTATCAGCAGAGACTGTTGCAGAATCTTACATGTGCTTTTCCACAAAACACCAGTGGTGCACGGAGTGAATCTCACAGTTCCAACTTGCCAACCGTGGGACCGTCGAGTGTTCAGCACTCAAACCGTAACAGAAACACAGTATCTGCTGGTAACATCAATTTTGCGGAATCATTTCACCACTTTTTTAGCCCATCCTTTGCAAGGCCACAGGAGACAAGAAGTCTGACACATAGTCAACGCCTAGAGACGATGGTACAGGAGTATCTCCAAGTAAACATTGAAGCCATGACTGTGTCACTGGACACTTGCTCTTTTTGAGCTTCCAATCAGGATAAATGGCCGGAGCTCGCCACTTACGCCTTGGAGATCTTGTCATGCCCCGCAGCCAGCGTTCTGTCTGAACGTGTGTTCAGCGCTGCTGGTGGTGTGCTGACAGATAAGCGCACGCGGCTCTCCACTGATAATGTAGACAGACTCACGTTCATAAAGATGAACAAATCATGGATCCGAAACGACTTTTCTACCCCTGTGTCATCCTGGGGAGAGTAAAAGCTTGACGATTGGTTAAAATCACCTCACTAACCGTTTTAAGCTTTCAAATTACGAATCATGTTTATCTGTATCTTGGCTGGAAAATTATTTGGGCTTTGTAGCAGTGTGTAGTACTGATTCTATTAGGCCATCTATACTAAGCTCCACCAGATTTAAAATTAATAATCATGTTTATCTGTATCTTGGCTGGAAAATAATTTGGGCTTTGTAGCAGTGTGCAGTACTGACTCTATTAGGCCATCTATACTAAGCTCCACCAGATTTAAAATTACTAATCATGTTTATCTGTATCTTGGCTGTAAAATAATTTGGGCTTTGTAGCAGTGTGCAGTACTGATTCTATTAGGCCATCTATACTAAGTTCCACCAGATTTAAAATTACTAATCATGTTTATCTGTATCTTGGCTGTAAAATAATTTGGGCTTTGTAGTAGTGTGCAGTACTGATTCTATTAGGCCATCTATACTAAGCTCCACCAGATTTAAAATTAATAATAATTTTAGCTGCATCTAGCCCGGAAAATAATTTTGGGGCTCCTAGATGCGCAAGACACATGAGTGCCTTCTTGCTGCACTACCTGCAACATGACCCTCAGATTGTCAGAATTCGAAGTAATCCTGACTACTGGGTTGCCACACTCTTAGAACCCCACACTCTTTGATCAACCTTTTCATTTTAATAAAGAACAAAAAAATGGTCATTTTTGAAATTATAAGCATTAGCAGGTTATTAGAAACTGAAATCAAACAGTTTTCAACTCAAAACTTTATTCTAGGTGATGTTACATTTGCACATAGGACCCTTTGTTCGAAAGGAGCTTCTGAACTCTCTCGTCCATTGAATTTGTCAGGTTTTGGATGGTTTCTGCTTCAATTGTTTTGCATGAGGACAGAATACCCTCCCAGAGCTGTTGCTTAGATGTGAACTGCCTCCCGCCATCATAGACACTCCTTTTGATGATGCTCCAGAGGTTCTGAATGGGGTAGAGGTCAGGGGGGCATGGGGGTCACACCATAAGTTTGTCCCCTTTTATGCCCATATCAGCCAGAGATGCAGATGTGTTATGTGCAGCTTGAGACGGTGCATTATCATGCATGAAAATGATCTTGCTGTGGAATACACGGTTCTTCTTCTTGAACCATGGCAGGAAGTGCTGCTTGAGAAACTCCACATACATTATAGAGTTCATCTTTACCCCTTCAGGGATCCTAAAGGGGCCGACAATCTCTCTCCCCATGATTCCAGCCCAAAACATTACTCCACCTCCTCCTTGTTGGCACTGTAGCCGTGTTTGCGTGGGGTGTCCATCAACCAGCCATCCTCCACTCCATCCATCTGGAACATCGAGTGTTGCATGGCACTCATCCGTGAACAAAACAGTTTTGAAGTCAGTCTTCATATATTGTTTGGCCCATAGGAGCCATTTCTGCTTGTGTGCAGTGGATAGAGGAGGTCGACAGGATGGCTTACGCACAGCTGCAAATCTCTGAAGGACCCTGCATCTTGTTTTTCGGGGGACGTTGGAGGCACCAGCAGCTTCAAAAACTTGTCTGCTGCTATGACAAGGATTTTTTGCCGCTGCTCTTTTAACCTGACGTAATTGTCTGTAGGAAAGAGTCCTCTATTTGCCCTTATCAGCACGCACACGTGTGTACTGTGAATCAGCTACAAGCTTCTTGATTGCCAAGACACTTCATTCTGATCATCGCACAATGTTGATTGTAGTCATGCCTTGACCTAAACACTCCACAATTTGTTGCTTCTCAGCAGCCGACACATCCTTTTTCTTTCCCATTTTGGCAGAAAATGTAGGCTGCTTAATAATGTGGGACAGCCTTCTTAAGTAGTCTTGCCTTTCATTGGACACACCTGCCAAACTAATTAGCACAGGTGTCTGCAATTGCTTACAGTGATATAAAGAGCCCTGACACACATCACTATCAATGAGTTTAACTGACAAACAAACAAATTCTTCCCTTATCACTCCTAAACACTTTTTGCATAATAATTTGGAACACAGTGTACATGTGCTTTTCAACAAAACACCAGTGGTTCACGTAGTGAATCTTACAGTTCTAACTTGCCAACCGTGGTCTGTATGGAGTTGTTCAATAAAGGGCCCAAAATTAAGATAACATAGACGGGAGAGGTCTCTATGAATACGAATTCCTAAGTATTTGATACCCTGTGAGGGCCAGGCAAAGGGAAAGTTGGACTGGATGGAATACTGTACGGATTTGGGGAGGGAAATCCCCAAAAATTTGACCATGCAACAAAGCGATCTATTTCAGCCATAACAGCAGGGATGGATATATGTGATTGAGTGATATATACTAGGACATCATCAGCAAATAGAGAGCACTTGTACTCGGTGCCTCCCACCTCAATCCACCTAATATTGGGGTTATGGCGAATTGATGAGAGCAGGTGCTCCGTCACTAGGATGTATAAGAGAGGGGACAGAGGACATCCCTGCCTTGTCCCATTGGTGATTATGAAAGGTGATGAAAATGTTCTGACGCTCCCCCTGGGCCTTGGGACACCCGGAGTCGGACCCTTTTTGGTGGATGCTGGTGGTTGTAGTCTCCGTGGTGGCGACCCGGTTCCGTGGCTCAGGGCGGTCAAACCAGTGGCGGAACTATTTATGTGGTTTTGATGTTTAAATGTCCGACTACGCCACCCATGGATTGCGGTCAGAGTGAACCGCCGCTGCAGGGCAGACCGCTGAGGCTGGTGTTGTGGGTGCAGTAGAGCGTAGTATATCTCCCCACGGGAGGAGTATAGTCTCAGGGCTCTGTATGCGGAGGATGGGGGTGATGGTGCAGGGCAGCAGCAGTAACGACACGGTGTCAGTGATGCAGTCCAGGGCCTTTACTCACAGTTCTTATTATCCAGACCACTTCTGCAGGTAACGGCTGCCCACGTCGTACTGTGCTCACCAGGTGAGGGGCTCAGACAACTCCCAGATAACTTTGGAGCGCTTCACAGGACCCCCTTTGTGTGTTCTTTGTCTGGCCTTTCTTACCAACGCTTCTGTCCGGCTGCCTCGGGCCTCCTCTTGGTAAACTTGGCGCCAGTTTCCCTGACCCTATGTGGTGCCTTCCTAGTGGGTGTATCGAGGGGCTGCGCCACATAAAATGTCACAGCCTCCGGTTTCTAGCTGAGGGTCATTTCCCGCCTCCACTAGTTTCGGGGACCGGTCTCCCCCTTTGGCCTGACCCCTCCACGCAGGTGGATTCGGGCGTGCGGTGGCGACTCGCCAGTCTGCACCCCTGGGATCCCTTCGTTCCTTGTTCCTGGAGCCTTCTCCGCTCCTCTTCCTTCCTTCTCCCTCTTCCAGGCCTGGGCCTCTGTTACTAGGCCCGCCTCCGGAGCAGAGCTCATGCAGAGCCCCTGCTCACTGTCACTTCTGCTCAGACTTCTCTGCACTGAACTAAGATGGTGCCCACCTTTTATACTCCCTTCTCAATGCACCCAGGAACTGCTTCCTCCCTGCTCCTGCACTACAGGGTTCCCCTTCCTCAGTGTTCCCTCCCCCCACTCCAGCCAGGGACAGGGACTGTCGTGCCTATCTCAGGGGCATATTGGTCGTCCTGCCCCATGGCAATGTGGTGTAATGCATGCAGGTGTCGGGGTCCTGATCCACACTCCATCCTTACCTGAGAGTGAGATATCACACCTCTGGGTGAGGTGCAATACCTCTGTAGCAACCGAGCCCTCAGGGTGCTACAGTTCCATTTACCTTCAGCCTAGGTGACATATTGCGATACAGGGCTGTGATTTTGGCTATAAAAGGGTCCCCTAGACCCCTACCCCAAGCTTTTTAAGAGAGTAATATATGGCGTGCCTGGAGACTCTATGGAATGCTTTCTCAGCATCCAACGAGAGTATCTAATTACTAATTTTTAACTGCATCTAGCCCAGGAAATACTTTGTGCCTAGTAGCAGTGTCTGCTAGTCAGCGGATTATCCCAGCAGTTAAGCAAGCTACACCACCTGTAGTTTGGACACTTAATTTTTTCAAAGGAAATGCTTCGGGACCCCGGGATACTCAGTGAAGAGCATCAGGAGGCAACCCAAGGCATAGGGGCTGGGACTGGCGGTAGGACGCCTTGCGGTGGACTGCCGAGCTCGATCCCTATAAAAGCTTTTTAACTGCAGCAGCTTTAGTGGACGCTACTGGAGCTGGAATTACGCGGCTGCTGGCATGAGACTTGCCCTCCAATAGATCCTTGTAAAAGGATTTAAAGTGTATTCATTCAAATTAGAGAGACAATTTAAATTAAAAAGCTTAGACCTGCCTCCACCACAGGGGGGCTCGCTCGACCCACCAGCGGACAGGCACCAGTACTGGGAGAGGGGGGCTGGCCGTCAGGGTCCAACGCGGCTCTGGCACAAACCCGGCGACACGGAGGTGGCACGGGCAGGAACGGACTGGCTGTGTCGGCTTCGCACTTTTTTGGTTTTAGAAGGGCATGACATGCCTATATCTGTGTCTCCCCCTCCTTTTACTCCTCCACCTCTTTTCTTTTTGCATGACTATATGTACTTGTCACTTTTCCATGTGTTAGTTATGTCTTCTGAGCAGTTTGTCAGCTTTTGGACACCTTTGAGGGTGTTTTCTATGTGTTTCTATGTGTTTTTGTTTGCCTGCCATTGGTTTTAACGGTGTTCGAAGGTGTTCGACGAACAGTTCGACGAACAGTTCGGCGAACACAAGGGTGTTCGACGAACCGAACCGAACTCGAACACTACGGGGGTGGCTCAACACTAGTAAACAGTTCACACAACCCTGTTAGAATGCTAGGTTTTTGTCGTGTAAAAAAATCATACCAAATCATACAAAGAAGAATCATTCAGAACTTTTTCCACCTCTAGGGTACAGTGAGACAGCCGTATAAATCAGACCGATATTGGAGTGCAGTGCACAGACTGGCCGGCGGCTCTCCCGAACCGAGTGTGACAGCTGCATAGAAATACATAAGGCTGTCTTGCTCCGGTAGGGAGGGGCAGTGGTCAGTTTGTGCTCTTCGTTTTGATCTTTGTCCAATTTATATGGCTGTCTCAATGCTCCCTTATTGTCACCTATAATCTATACAAATTCAGTTGAAAAGCAAACTGTAATTTTTCCGGAGGAAAAATAATAATAAAGATCTAAAATAATGTGGTTGCATAAATATGCACATCCTTAAATACTTTGCTAAAGCTTTTGAAATTATTTCTGTCTTTTGAATATATATGAATTTATATCTACCTTTTTAACTTATGACAACATTAAGTCTTTTTGGGTAGAAGTCTATCTGCATGGCATCGCACATCTAGAATTGGCAGTCTTTGCCCACTCTTCCTTGCAGTAGCGCTCTAAATCTGTCAAATAGCTTCTTGCTCCTTTCTTTCCCCTTTCTTTTTTTCTGCTCCCTTCTTACCATCTGAAACTCCTGCATCGCTATACATCTCCTCTGGCTCTATACGCTCTGACCTAGATACCCCTGAGATAATTCCGTTCTCACGGTCAGCAGAGAGTTCACATGGGTAGATCCCCTTCCCATGATGTCTACTCGATTACAAGAAGTTTATCTATTTATATTCACCATTCTTATATATATTCATTCACACATATTTTTTATTTGTTTTTACAACATCTTTTTCAATGTAATAAATTGTTCTCTCTTGTGAATTATATAATTTCTATTTTTATTTGACTTATTACACACGCCATCACTTTATTATTTAAACAGACAATTGTAATACCCGTCTGTCAAAAAACAAGATTTTTTAATACAATATAAATTTATTATCAACACACATCACACCATATTTTATTCATAAGATATTTTATTACTAAGCAAATTTCAATACCCATAATTTTTTTTTTTTTTTTACACGTAATTTTTTACCTCTTCCAACAACCAACAAGCTTTCAGTCACATGTATCACACATGGGCGTTTTTCCACTTCAAATGGCACCCTTTTTTAAAATTTTAAACTATTTAAGTCTGTCTATTGTATTCTGTATTATTAGTATTATTATTGCGGTTCTCCTGATAAAGAAGTTAGTCCAACTTTGAAAACTGAGAATAAACCACATTGTCTGTCATGCACACGTTCCTCTGGATTTTGTGGATACCTTATCAGCAGCACAGATCACCTCTCCTATCCTCCAAGGACTTGTTTAACTTTTGATTTTGTCTATAGGAATGTATGGGGGCTTGTTTTCTGCAGGACAAGCACCATTGGCACCATTTTAATTTCATTTTTGATATTCTATTTTTTAGTAACTAAAACACAGCAATTTTAGTTTATTTTTATATATAGCTTTTTAACCACTTCCCGACCGCCCAATGTACATAAACTTCGGCGCTGCCTGGGCTCTCTGCAGCGCCGACGTTATTGAACGGTCAGTGGTCCCGCAGCCCTCAGGACCCCCGGGGTCCTGCAAGTACTTCGGGTGCAGTGAAGAGCGACAGCTCTGACAGGGGACATCATCGGGACCTGATTGGATCAGGTCCCAATGATGTTAACCCTTTGCTATCTTCTATATGCCGCGATCTATAGTGATTGTGGCATTTAGAAGATAGTGAGAGGAGACGGGGTCGTCCACTTACCTCTCCGACGGCCCCCTGATGTGTGACAGGACCTGCCGTTGTCATGGCAGCCGGAGGTCACATGACCGCCTCCGGATCTGCCATGTATGGTGTCCTGCTAGGCTCGGCCTGCAGCTGAAGTCTAGCAGGAGACACTGACTGTGAAACTGTCAGCAAAGTTCTCATGCAATGCAATACATGTCTATTGCATTGCATGAGAACAGTGATTAGAAAAATAAAAATTAATGTCCCATACAGGACTAAGTAAAAATTTAAAAAAAAGTCTAAAAAATTTTTCAAGCTGTTAAAAAAATCACAAAATAAATAAAAATAAATAAATAAAATATTAAACCAATAAATCCGTATATTTATGCAAAAACAAAAAATGTACACATATTTGGTATTGCTGCGTCCGAAACAACCCGATCTATAAAACTGTCACACTAATTAACACCTTCTGTGCACACCGTAATAAAAATAAATAAAAAACGGAGCAAAAAACTATGCTTTTTCATCACAAACAAAAAGTGGAAAAAAATGCGATCAAAAAGCAAAATGGAAATAAAAATGGTGCCGCTGAAAAACGTCATCTTGTTCCGCAAAAAGAAAAGCCGCCATACAGCTCCATCAGTCGAAAAATAAAAAAGTTATAGCTCTCAGAATAAAGCGATGCAAAAAAATATTTTTTCTATAAAATTGTTTTATTGTGTAAAAGCGCCAAAACATAAAAAAAAATACAGTAAGTGTAGTATCGCTGTAAACGTACTGACCCGAAGAATAATGCTGCTACACGCAGAACGGCATAAAAAAAAACTTCAAAAAACAATTCCTGAATTGTTGGTTTTTGTTTATTTTACCTCCCAAAAAACGGAATAGAAAGCGATCAAAAAATGTCACGTACCCAAAAATAGTACCAATAAAAATGTCAACTCGTCCCGCAAAAAACAAGCCATCAAATGACTCTGTCGGCCGAAATATGGAAAAATTATAGCTCTCAAAATATGGCGATGCAAAAACTAGATTTTGCAAAAAAAGCGTCTTTTAGTGTGTGACAGCTGTCATAAAAACCTGATATAAATCTGGTATCTCTGTAATTGCACCGACCCGAAGAATAAAGTAATCTCATCACTTATACCGCACGAGGAACGGCGTAAAAAATAAATAAAACCAATTCTTCACCTGCTACTGATTTGTTTATTATGTCTCCCAAAGATCGCAGTAAGGCTCTGCTCACATTTATCCTGCGCTCTGCGCTGAGCACTTACACCAGAGTTTCCGTGGAAATCTCTGAAATACGTGATTCAGACGGAACCCATGACGGAAGATTCCCTGTAATGAGGCAGATATAGGCCAATGTGGATGCCGTCTGGCCTGTGATCCCACGGTGTCAGTTTTTTAGGCGTGCATAAAAGTGCAGTTGGCCACAGTTTTGTGCACTTCTGAAAAAAAAGGACACCGCTAAACAGAGGCCAGATGGAGTCCAGAGTAACTCTGCTGCCTCATTACAGTGAATGGATCCCGAAGGGGTTTCATCTGAATTACATCACTTGGAAATTTAGATGGAAACCCCGATGTAAGTGCCCAGCCTAGAGTGCCGGATAAATGTTGCGTAAAATGTTCCCAATAAAAGCTTCAACTCAGTCCAATATAAGGGACTTCCAAGTTACTGGTAGCAGAAAGGCTCTGGAAAAGCGAAATGGCCCTTACCCCCCAAAAGAAATTCAGAAAATTTTGTGCTCCCAAATCCAAATGCCTATTCTACAATAATTTGTTCTCCAATTGTTAAATAGCGCTCCGTCCCTCCCAGATCTCGCCGTATGGCTAAGCGGTACAATACAGCCACATATGGGGTATTGCCACTTTTAGAAGAAATTGTGTGACACATTTTGGCACCATTTTTACCCATTGCCCTGTGTGAAAATGTAAAATCTGAGGGTAAAACATTTTTTGTGGTAAAAATATAATTATGTTTTCTTCACTGCCCAATGGTATAAATTTAAAAATTAAAAAATACTCACTACTTCCCTAGATGAATTCCTTGAGAGGTGTAGTTTACAAAATGGGGTCAGTTGTGGGGGTTTCTGCTGTTTCGGCATGTCAGCGACTCTTCAAATGTGACATGGTGTCTGCAACCTATCCCAGCCAACATAGCGCTCCTTTCTCTTCCGTACCCTGCCGTACACCAAAGCAGTGGTTTTCCTCCACATATGGGGTATCGGTGTACTCAGGAGAAATTGTACAACAAATTTCATGGTGCAATTTCTCCTGTTATCCTTATGATAATGCAAAATTAGGGGATGAAAAACATTTTTGTGGGAAAAATGTGAAAATTTTATTTTTACGGCTCAATATTATAAACTTCTGTGAAGCACCTGGTGGTGCAAGCTGCTCACCACACATCTAGATAAGTTCCCTAAGGGGTCTAGTTTCCAAAATGGTGTCACTTGTGGGGGGTTTCCACTGTTTAAGCACATTAGGGGCTCCCCAAATGCAACATGGCGTCCGCTAATTATTCAAGCAAATTTTGCATTCAAAAAGTCAAATGGCGCTCCTTCCCTTCCAAACCCTGCCGTGCGCCCAAACAGTGGTTTTCCTCCACATATGGGGTATCAGCGTGTTCAGGAGAAATTGCACAACAAATTTTATGGTGAAATTTCTCCTATTACCCTTATGATAATGCAAAATTAGGGGATAAAAAATGTTTTTTTGGGAAAAATGTGAAAATGTTATATTTACAGCTCAATATTATAAACTTCTGTGAAGCACCTTGGGGTTCAAGGTGCTCACCACACATCTAGATAAGTTCCCTAAGGGGTCTAGTTTCCAAAATGGTGTCACTTGTGGGGGTTTTCCACTGTTTAGGCACATCAGGAGCTCTCCAAATGAGACATGGCCTGGATTTCAGGGTGACTCTTTCATTTGTACTTTTGTTCTCAGGATAAAACTATAAGTTCGCCGTTGGCTTCATGTCCGGCCATTTATTGTTTTTAATGAGGTGGTTCTGGTGATGTATTGATGTACTGATGGTGGACCTGGTTATGTATTTGTGAACTGATGGTAGTTCTAGTGATGCATTTATGTACAGATGGTGGTTCTGGGTTTGTATTCATGCACTGATGTGGGTTATGGGGCTGTATTTATTTACTGATGGTGGTTCTGGTGTTGTATTCCTGTTTTGACGGTGGTTCTCCTATTATATTCCTGTACTGATGGTGGTTCTGGTGCTGTATTCCTGTACTGATGGTGGTTCTGTCACCTAGCAACAGATGCAGAGGTAGAAGGAGAAAGTTCAGGTATGGCTATTACAATCTAAAGACAGAACAATTTGAGGTTCACATCAAATATACATTAAAGAAATAGTGAAACTCAAATGGTCTTTAAAAGGACAGATTATGATTGTCACCATATGAGAACAGAAGAATAAAAGCTGATCATAAATGTTAGAACATTTGGCGTTTTTTGCCAACCCTGGCCATATACACCAAAATGGGTGGAGCATGGGTGGGCTGGAGTGAAGCTAAGTCATCCAGTCTAATTTATAAACATTTCAATTTTGGCAGTATTGTACTACAGTCCCTGACTGAAATACATTTCTGGGCATGGCGCATGCCAATTAAGAGATTTGTCTAATTCATTAAGTGACATGTATCTCTTAAAGAATTTGGTTCACTGTGCTCCTGCAAGTCCTTTCATTAAGAATGGCATGTGCAATGCCAGGCTTAATGAATTAGTCCCATGGTTTCCCACAATGGTGATATGATAGAATTAATGTCTACACAGCAGGTGGCTTGTACAGAGGAGGACCAGGTAGAGAAAGCATTGAATATACAGTATGTAGACAATTGCATTTTTCTTTCCTTTGATCAGGAGCCTGGTTCATGTTTGGATTTTGTCTGGAGCTCAAAGGAAACCTGACAGCTGATACACCCGATCCACGAGCAGCATACAGAATATGAGACACTGGCCATATGATTTCAGCCATGAATGTTTGACTCTGAAAAAACTTCAGTATTTCAGATAAAAACAAATTTTACAAAAGAAACTGTCGGATACCCAGCCACATGGATGACTAGTTGAAAAGGCAGCTCCTCGGTGGCTTTTCCCTGCTCACTTTCAATGACTGACAAGTCTCTCCCTATACACGTAAGAATGGAAAGACATGTCATTGAAGGGGATAAGGTGAGGAAAAACCTATCCCCTAGTGAATTTTTAAAAATCTATTTATATTTTATTTTTATATTTAATTTATTTATTTTTATACATTTAAATCTATAGCTGGTATCAACATTGGTAACAATTCTTATTATTAAAATATCAGAAGATTCCATGCAGTGCTCTGTATGGACTTACTTATGGATGCAAGATAGGGTTTTATTTCTCCTACCTGGCCAAATGCTGCAGCTTACTCCTTAATTCAATTTAAAATTAAGATAACAGATTTAAGTGAAGGCTATGCTTTAAAAAATGCCAGAATTACTGTTTTTTTTATTATATTGCCTCCCCAGTAAAAAAAACATAATATAAAGAGATCAACTATTCTTAAGCCACAGCAAAGGTCTCACATGCTAAACAACTATTCTGTACACTTTTGCTACATGTTATGCTCTTAACCTCTATAGGTTCACATTTTTATTGTATAGTACAGTTATTTGGAAAATGATCCATAAAGTTTCAGATTATGTTCATAAAGTGAAAACAATATGTTCACTTGGGTATATATTTAGTTGTTAATGATATTTCTATTTACGTAAGCAAAATGCTTTCAGCATGTAGGAGTCAACCTAATGGTGCATAAACTCTGCATGTGTATAATGTTCTACTCTACTATATATGTATTAATGTGTTAAGCAGTCATGGAATCACAGCACGGTCTGTATAAACACCATACAAATGTTATAACATTCACTGTATGCAGGCAAAATTTATTGTCTTGACTATACTGTGATAATCTTGCTATAAAGATGTAAAGATTCTGACAAGTACTTTACAAGTACATTAAATATAAATACAATCCTGGCACTCACACAGCTTAGGTGATCAATACATTAGGGGTAATTTATCTAAAGATGTAAACCGCGCAATGCAATCACTACTTCATGATACCTAATAATAAAGCCAGTAAATAAAAGTGGGTCAATAGTGAAAATGGATAAATTAGATTATAAGAAAGAAGCTGATCGCTTTCTATCTGAAGGAGAAATATATGAAGTTGGCTCATAATCTGCTCTTTTCCACAAAGAAAATATATGCCTAACAAATATGAGAATATGAAAGTGATTGATAAAAAGAAGATTTACTTTTTGATAAATAACACCTGTCTTTTATATCCTACATAAAGGTCCATAAAACCTTAGTAGCCCCCCCCCAACCCCTCAGGGTGAACGAATGTTGCCTCAATAAACTCTGTATTATCTCCTTTATAAATAGTCCTGGAAAAGACATTGACACCCATGGTAAGAAAAGATTCCTCCTTCTTATGGGATCTGATTTTTTGGAAGAAAAACTGTTGGTGAAAAATGTGAGACAAGTGTCATTAAAAAGTTTGTTATGCTGTAAATCTATAAACATCGATAGACCACCATGAGTTAAAAAATAAATAAAAAACTTAAAAAATTCAAATCACACCCATTTTCCCCAGTTAGAAATAAAGAAATGTAAAAAATAAATGAAATATATATATTTAAAATACATACAGTACAGACCAAAAGTTTGGACACACCTTCTCATTTAAAGATTTTTCTGTATTTTCATGACTATGAAAATTGTACATTCATACTGAAGGCATCAAAACTATGAATTAACACATAAACACATATGGAATTATATACTTAACAAAAAAGTGTGAAACAACTGAACATATGTCTTATATTCTAGGTTCTTCAAAGTAGCCACCTTTTGCTTTGATGACTGCTTTGCACACTCTTGGCATTCTCTTGATGAGCTTCAAGAGGTAGTCACCGGAAGTGGTTTTTACTTCACAGGTGTGCCCTGTCAGGTTTAATAAGTGGGATTTCTTGCCTTATAAATGGGGTTGGGACCATCAGTTGTGTTGTGCAGAAGTCTGGTGGATACACAGCTGATAGTCCTACTGAATAGACTGTTAGAATTTGTATTATGACAAGAAAAAAGCAGCTAAGTAAAGAAAAACAAGTGGCCATCATTACTTTAAGAAATGAAAGTCAGTCAATCCGAAAAATTGGGAAAACTTTGAAAGTGTCACCAAGTGCAGTTGCAAAAACCTTCAAGCGCTACAAAGAAACTGGCTGACATGAGGTCCGCCCCAGGAAAGGAAGACCAAGAGTCACCTCTGCTTCTGAGGATAAGTTTACCCGAGTCACCAGCCTCAGAAATCGCAGGTTAACAGCAGCTCAGATTAGAGACCAGGTCAATGCCACACAGAGTTCTAGCAGCAGACACATCTCTACAACAACTGCTAAGAGGAGACTTTGTGCACCAGGCCTTCATGGTAAAATAGCTGCTAGGAAACCACTGCTAAGTACAGCCAACAAGCAGAAGAGACTTGCTTGGGATAAAGAACACAAGGAATGGACATTAGACCAGTGGAAATCTTTGCTTTGGTCTGATGAGTCCAAATTTGAGATCTTTGGTTCCAATAACCGTGTCTTTGTGCGACGCAGAAAAGGTGAACTAATGGACTCTACATGCCTGGTTCCCACCGTGAAGCATGGAGGAGGAGGTGTGATGGTGTGGGGGTGCTTTGCTGGTGACACTGTTGGGGATTTATTCAAAATTGAAGGCATACTGAACCAGCATGGCTACCACAGCATTTTGCAGCGGCTTGCTATTCCATCCGGTTTGCGTTTAGTTGGACCATCATTTATTTTTCAACAGGACAATGACCCCAAACACACCTCCAGGCTGTGTAAGGGCTATTTGACGAAGTAGGAGAGTGATGGGATGCTACGCCAGATGACCTGGCCTCCACAGTCACCAGACCTGAACCCAATCGAGATGGTTTGGGGTGAGCTGGACCGCAGAGTGAAGGCAAAAGGGCCAACAAGTGCTAAGCATCTCTGGGAACTCCTTTAAGATTGTTGGAAGACCATTTCCGGTGACTACCTCTTGAAGCTCATCAATAGAATGCCAAGAGTGTGCAAAGCAGTCATCAAAGCAAAAGGTGGCTACTTTGAAGAATCTAGAATATAAGACATATTTTCAGTTGTTTCACACTTTTTTGTTAAGTATATAATTCCACATGTGTTAATTCATAGTTTTGATGCCTTCAGTGTGAATGTACAATTTTCATAGTCATGAAAATACAGAAAAATCTTTAAATGAGAAGGTGTGTCCAAACTTTTGGTCTGTACTTTATATTTAGTATCAAAAGGTCTAATGTACCAAAATATAAAATGAATTAACCCAATGGGTATACGCTGTAAAGAGGGAAAAAAACACTCGAATTGAGTCTTTTTGATTGCTGTAATACTGCAATAAAATGCAATATGAAACGATCAAAACATCAGATCTACCCCAAAATGGTGAAAATAAAAATGCCAGCTCATCATGCAAAAAAAACAAGCCATTCTACAGCTCTATGGACAAAAAAAAATAAAGCATTTTTTTTAGCCACTAAAAAACTATATGTGATATGTATGGTATCACCATAATCATTCTCATATGGAGAATCATGTTGTCAGGTCATACATAATGAATGTCATAAAACTAAATCCAAAAAATTATGGCTTTTTTTTCACTACTTTACTGCACTTGGAATTGTTATGGCATTTTACCTTACGTTAACCCCTTACCGACATACAGTCATGGCCGAAAGTTTTGGCACCCTTGAAATTTTTTCAGATAATTACAATAAGTATTTCTCCCAGAAAATTAAGTCAATTATACATCTTTTGTTATTCACATGTTTATATTCTTTGTGTGTATTGTAAAAAAAGAAAAAAAAATGGAAAAAAAACAAACTGGACATAATTTCACAAAAAAAAAAACAAAAAGACAAAATTGTTGGCACCCTCAACTTAATATTTGGCTGAACACACTATGGAATAATGCAAGTAAAGTTCAGAAACCAACACTACGCATACAGCTCTTTAAGGAGTCTTGGACTATGAGTCAGCTGCACGGCTTCATCAGGTCACATGTGCAGCACCACCAAAGTAATAGTCCTCACGAGTGAAGCAACATAGAGATGAATGGGTGGCACACTGTGTGAGGTAAAATTCTTCTGATTTATTCATGCAATCTTTAAAACAAGGATGCAGGGGAGCCGGTCATGGATCAGACGTTACGACGACGGTCGTTTCTCATGACAAGCACGCTTCCACGGGTCCAGGTATAAGACGTTGTGGGAGGGGAGAGCACCTAAAAACAATAAGCTCCACCCCACTTGACGTCATAATGACACATCAATAACATCCAAAGGAAACCATTAAAACAAGTGAACAGTGAAATTTAAAATTACAGCTACAGGAATACCGGCATATCCAATTTTTCATTTAATCCCGACGAGCCCGGCGCAGCAGAACAGATGATCCACCTGGCTTCTCTGTGAAGGAGGATTTTATTCACGTTACCACCCTGAGTAGATAAAGAAACTTTTTCCAAGCCTGCAAACCGCAAGGCTTCTGGGTTCCCATAGTGTGCTGTGCGAACATATTCAATCAATCTGCTAGAGCCTTTGCCGGAGGAGATGGAGTTAAAATGTTCCTTAAACCTTATGAATAATGGCAGGATTGTTTTGCCTATATAAAACCTGCCTCATAGGCAAAGAACGATGTATACTACTGCCACGATTCCTGCATTCTGTGTGGGATTGCTATGCTGTCCTATTGAACTGGTTCTTGCTTGGCTGTTCAATCCTGCGAGTGGCAAGTTCAGCTCTGGGCGCTTTGATTGACATCTCGGCTGTCCAATCTTTGACTGGGATTTGCAGGGCAGTCTCCAGGTGTTCAGTGTTCTGGAGTTTGCCGAGTATAGATTGGGAAGGGAAAAGAGGAAAAGATGTGAATGGAAAATAAAATATAACATTTATTGAAAATTACTATTAAAATGGATACATTTGTGCAAAACGTGCATTAATAAATGCATACAGGGTCATCATCTATCAAATGGTGACCCACAAAACCCGGTCCATAGTGAGGTGGAAAAAATATTAATAGAAATGCCTAACCCAGTTCCTTATTTTTGGGGTTATGGCTGTATATTGTACACCTAAATTAGCCCAATGAAAATTCATTACCAGTTATCTATTGAACAATTGACATAGATTGCTCATATAAATGTGAGCTATATTCTGCACCTAATATCCAATTCATATAGTCTGACACTGCCTGTTGTGATAATCAATTATGGATCATGCTTTATTATATGTATAAATGTGCTCATGATCCTATCTCAGGTGTTGAGCTCTGTAAATGCCGGTATATGTTTTGACAGTTTACACCTTCAAGCCATAGATTTATGATAGCTGCACGTGCTTGCTCATAAATCTAGCCAGAGGACCTTAAATCAAAGTTGCTCAGAATGTTACACTGTTATTCATTGGTATAATCATTGATTAGCCTGTGATCCATACGGCACATGTACAAAGATCAGGTGCTCTGTGGTCTTAGCGTGGTTAGAATTCTGAACGCAGTCATATGTGTGCGGCACATTAGAGACTGCAGAATTTAATTTACCTACGATCATTGCAGTATTGTACAGTGATCGATTGTCTTGTGGTCCTGGCATAATACAGCATGCTGACCCCGCTATCTCATGTGTGAGCCACTCCGGAGATTTATGAGCAAGCACGTGCAGCTATCAGCCCAGCTATTCATGTGCGGTCAGGCGCACCGATCGCAAACTCAGGAGAGGGACTGGAGATGAATAGTGTGGCTAGGGAATACCATCCCGAGACCACTCTTTACACTACTAATCTGTCTCTTTAATCTGTGCTAACATACATCTATGGCTTGAAGGTGTAAACTGTCAAAGCATTTACCGGCATTTACAGAGCTCAACACCTGAGATAGGATCATGAGCACATTTATACATATAATAAAGCATGATCCATAATTGATTATCACAACAGGCAGTGTCAGACTATATGAATTAGATATTAGGTGCAGAATATAGCTCACATTTATATGAGCAATCTATGTCAATTGTTCAATAGATAACTAGTAATGAATTTTTATTGGGCTAATTTAGGTGTATAATATACAGCCATAACCCAATAAATAAGGGACTGGGTTTGGCATTTCTATTAATATGTAACATCCCTAGCGGCGTGCTTGCGTAGTGCACCACCTCCCACTATGCAAGACCGCAATCTTACCTGTCAGTTCAGCCTACAAACCTTGCTCCAGTTCATGCTGTGTGCATGTCTCTTGACTGACTGCTTAGGGCGGCGGCCCGGTTACTTCCTGATTCTTATAGCTGCTGTGGGCACACCCCTAATGCATCTCCAGCCTATTGCTGTGAGTCACTGGATATTTAAACCCCCTCCACCCAGAAGGAGGTGCCTGAGCAACACCTTCACTCAGTTAGTCTTTTCTACTGAATTGCCAGGTCCTGTCCTGTTTCTAGTCTGTTTCCACCACTCTGGGGGCTGCATACCCAGACCTGTTATCTCTGACTTCTAGACTGTTTCCGCCACTCTGGGGGCTGTATACCCAGGCCTGTTACCTGTGACTTCTAGTCTGTTTTCGCCACTCTGAAAGCTGTATACCCAGGCTCGTTCTTGTATCTCATTGCAGTAGCAGTTCCTGTCTGAACTGTATCCTAGCCTGTTACCTGTTTGTCTCTATGTCCGTACCTTCCCTTTTCCTGCAGTATCTGAACCTGCACCTACTCCAACTCGTTGTCTCTGCACTTCTGTTTGTGAGTTTTGTGTCCACTCGCTACTTCATAGGAAGTACCTTGTGTGTATCTGGTTCTGCTTGTCCCTTTTCCCTTCCTCCGTATCTTCCTCCTGTGTTCTAGCCATCTTCCTGTAGTTTCCAGTCTGTTCCATGTGAACAGAGCCCTGTCCTCTCTTCCTTGTCCACCGCACCTGCGGTTTCGCTATGCTCTGTCTTGCCCAACGCTCCAGCGGTTTCTCTCTGCTCTGCCTTACCCACCGCTGCGGCGGTTTCTCTCTGCTCTGACTTGCCCACTGCTCCGGCGGCTTCCCTCTGCTCTGCCTTACCTACCGCCCCGGCGGCTTCCTTCTGCTCTGCCTTACCCACCGCTCCGGCGGCTTCTCTCTGCTCTGACTTGCCCACCGCTCCGGCGGCTTCTCTCTGCTCTGCCTTGCCCACCGCTCCGGCAGCTTCTCTCTGCTCTGCCTTGCCCACCGCTCTGGCAGTTCCGCTCTGCTCTGCCTGGTCCACCACACCTGCGGTTTCTCTCTGCTCTGCCTTGCCCACCGCACCTGCGGTTTTCGCTCCGCTCTGCTTGCTCACCGCACCAGCAGTTCCTCTCTGCTCTGCCTTGTCCTCCGGCGGTTTCGCTTTACTCTGCTTGTCTACCGCATCTGCGGCTCTGTACCTGTCTCCCAGTCTGTACTGGACCCTATCCAGCCAGCACTCCAACCTGCTAGTACCTCCCTGTCTGCACTCCAGCCATGCTTGCCAGTATCTCCCTGTCTGCATACCAGCCGTGCTTGCCAGTGCCCACCTGTCTGCATACCAGCCATACTTGCCAATACCCACCTGTCGATATGCCAGTCTAACCTGCCTGTTCCTGCATTCCCCGGTGTGGGTCAACAACTGTGACCGGGGTCTGACCTGGAGTCGCACCTGGTCCCTCTGCTCGGTTCCTCCTTGGTCCACGGAGTCAACTAAGCCGCCTTGCGACCTTGGATCAGGTTGATACTTAGTTACGCCCCTCCAGGCACTCCTCGGTTCATGGTACAGTGGGATCACTAATCACGCTCATGCCAGTCAGTCCGGGCGCGAGCGTAACATAATATTTTTTCCACCTCACTACTGACCGGGTTTTGTGGGTCACCGTTTGATAGATGGTGACCCTGTATGCATTTATTAATGCACGTTTTGCACAAATTTATCAATTTTAATAGCAATTTTCAATAAATGTTATATTCTATTTTCCATTCACATCTTTTCCTCTTTTCCCTTCCCAATCTATACTCGATATAATTATGGTCGTGTATACCAGTGAATGGTAGTTTAATGAGATATGATCCTCTTTTCTTTTTCTGGAGATTGCCCAAGCTATTTAACTGAGCTGACTGTCCCTGTTCCCTGCCAGACGTAGTTTGTGCTTCCTGGTGAGTGTTTGCCTTATTCTGTTGCCTGACCCTTTGGACCATGTTCTGACTAACTCCTTGTCTTGCCCTTTGACTTTGTTCTGCTCTCTCTTGATATTGACCCTGGACTGTGACCTGACTTACGCATCTATCTTTTCCCTTGGTATCTATAGACGTCCTTGGTATTGACCTCGGAACGTCTGACTATCCGCCTCATGGTCTATCCGTGAGTTAGTAACCTGTGTCACATGTTATGGAGACCCTCTTTGTTTTAAGGAGAACTTTGGAATAGACAGCAAAGGGTCTTCACATTGCCAGTGAGATTCAAATTAAGATACTTCATCGATGAAGGAAGAGAGACAGAATACATGTGACATGCATTGTCAGAAGGTAGAGTCTTCTGGTGTGGCAACAAAGACTCACCATATTTATTAGCTAGACAGAACAGAACTTCATTGTTACATACAACTGAACAGAAAACCGAAATAGACTTATCAGTAGTGTTGAGCATTCCGATACTGAAATATCGGGTATCGGTCGATATTCGCGGTATCGGAATTCCGATACTTAATTCCGATACTTTTACAATATCGAATACCGGAATCGGAAGTTTCCATAATGCCTGTGCTCTGCAGTGTCTCTGAAGGATGACAAGCTGGATGGCAGCGCTCAGCTGCGATCCAGCCTGTCATCAGAATGCCATCCCAGCTTGAAAGAATTCTCCTGATTGTTTAAAAGCCGGCGGGCGATAAAAAGCCGCCGGCTTTTATAGAATCACACAGCCCCATACTGCTTGCCCGCAGCCTCCCACCCCGATCCTGCGCTCCCCCCGCCACCTCACATCCCGATCATAAGTTAGGACCGGGCGGGGAGCGCAGCACCAAGGAGTGGGAGCGAAGGACCCGGGCGGGGAAGCCGGCGGTGAAAAGACTTCACCGCCGGCTTTCCCGTTCTGTGCTGCGCTTTCCCGCCGGTTATTTCAAATGAACAGCTGAGGTATCAGGTGATGCCGATCAGCTGTTCATTTGAAGTAGCCGCGGTGTCCTCAGAGATTCATGTGAGTTCATGCTTGACTGCATTGCATGAACTCATATGAACTTTCCCACGGCCGCACAGGTCAGCCACACCTCCCAGACCATCAGCCCGTCATGATTAGTGTGTGCGGGTGTCTGTGCGATGTCTGCGGGTGTGTGCGGGGTGTCTGTGCGATGCCTGTGGGGGTGTGCGCGGTGTCTGTGCGATGTCTGCGAGTGTGTGCGGGTGCGCGCGGTGTCTGTGCGATGTCTGCGAGTGTGTGCGGGTGTGTGTGGTGTCTGTGCGATGTCTGCGGGTGTGTGCGTGCAGGCAGACATAGGCCGATGTGACACTACTACTCCCATCGGCCTATGTCTGTCCCCCGTCCACTCGTGCTAGCAGGATCAGCTCGATGGGAGCAGTAGTTCCCATCAGCCTGATCCTGCTATTTAAACTGCCCCATGTGCTATTTTTGCCCCTAGACACGTTTTTTTTGGTCCCCAATAAATTTTAAATACATGTCATTGGTGGTCAGTGGTTACCTACAATAAATTAGTTTATACATTACCTGTCCCCGCCGATCGCCACCTAAAATAAAGTAAAAAATAAAAAACTACACCTATACTCACCTAGACACCTAATTCCCCGAAGCCATCGATCTCCTGTAATAAAATGTAAAATAATAAACCACAACCTTATCCTTACCCCTCCGTAGTAGTCCACGAGTGTCCCACGATGATCTCCAGTTTAGAGCAGCCACATAGAATGTGACCGCTCTGAACCGCTGCCGCCGCTAGAATGATGGGGCCGTAAAGCAGCCCCGTCATTGCATAAGTGGGTTCGCCGGAGTTCAGGCAGCGCTGCTCCGGTCAGCTCCTATACGGCCCTGCTGTACCGTGAGAAATTCCCACGGTACAGCAGTGCCGTAAAGGAGGTCTCCGGAGCTGCGCTGACTGAATGCACTCCGGTGACCTCAGTCAGTGGCTCCCGCTGCCGGGAGCGGACGTGTTCCCGGCAGTGTGAGCTTACAGCAGCCATGCACAGCTGTCACCATCTCCAGATGTGACAGCTGTGCATGGGATATCAGCGCAGGAACGTGGACAGGTAACTATTTTTTTTTAGTAAACTAAGAATTAAATAAAATGGTGTGTTTTATTTCAAATAAATTATTTTTTTCTGGGTGTAGTGTGTGTTTTCTTTTTAACACTTTGTAGGTTAGTAATGGGGGTGTCTTATAGACGCCCATCATTACTAACCTGGGCTTCATGGCAGCTGGAGCTGACATGAACCCCAACCCTATTACCCCCTGCCACCGCACCAGGGCAGCGTGGAAGAGCGAGGCTAAGCGCCAGAATTGGCGCATCCTATGGATGCGCCATTTCTCGGGCGGCTGACGGCTGGTGTTTTTAGCCTGGGAGGGGGCCAATATTCATGGCACCCTTCCTGGGCTATTAATATCAGCCCCCAGCTGTCTGCCTAGCCTTTGCTAGCTATTAAAATAGGGGGGACTGCACGTCATTTCTTTGGGGGGGTACCCCATTTTAATAGCTGGTAAAGGCTAGGTATTCAGCTGGGGGCTGATATTAGTAGCCTGGGAAGCTCCGTGGGTATTACCCCCTTCCCAGGCTTCAAACATCTGCCCCAGCCGTCTGCCTAACCTCCGCTAGAGACTAAAATTATGGGGGATCCCACGCCAATTTTTTTTTTAATGAATCCTTTATTTTAACACTAAATGACACTTGAGGAGTTAATAAAGATGCAGTCCCTAAATTATTATTTATTTTTTAATTAATTTTTCCCAAAAATTTTGACGTGGGCTTTGCCATATTTTTGTATGCCAGCCAGGTACAGCATCCAGGAATGGGCTGCCCCCAACTCCCAGCTGCCTAATTATACCTGGCCGGACACAACTATATAGGGAAGCCCCTTTTGTATTATTATTTCATGAATTTCATGAAATAAGTAAAAAAAAAAAATTACGTGGGGCTTCGCCCTATTTTTGTGTCCAGCCAGGTACAACTAAGCAGCTGGGGGCTGGAATCCACAGCGCAGGGAGGCCTAAGCTTTGTGGGCCCCCCCTGCTGCGAACTTCAGTCCGCAGCCACCCCAGAAAATGGCGCGCTCATAGAAGCGCCATCTTCTGGCGCTGTATCCAACTCATCCAGGGCCCTGGTGCGGTGGCTCACTGGGTAATAAAGGGGTTAGGGCCAGCTTTGTATTATCCGCTGGCCCTAAGCCCGAAATTCATGGGGTCACGCCAATATTAGACATGACCACCATGAATTTCTAGTAAAGTATTTAAAAAAAACACAACACCCAGAATAAAGTCCTTTAATTGAAATAAACACACAATTCTTTATTGTTCTAAATTAAACCATACTTACCGTCACGCCCATTCCAGCTGAAGCCAACGATCTCCTGCAATAAAAGTTAAATAATAAAGCAACATCATCCTTACCTTTCCATGGTTCCCAGGACAGCTTCAGCTCTGCTACATCGAGATGACAGTCTGGATCGCAGCAGAAAGCATTTCTGACCCCCAGGTCACTGCTGTCAACAACGTGGTCAGAGGTATTAAGCCACTTTTACAGGCTCACAATAAAACGTTCAAAAACAAAAGTGAAACTTTTTTCCTGTGAAATATGTTAAGGAACATCCTTTCCAGGGTAAAGACTTGTGTATAAGTTAAAATAAATGACCAAAAACAAAAATACTCCTCCACACCTTCGGCTATGTTCACAAGTAGCATTTTTTATGCGTTTTTGCACTTTTGTATTGCTTTCAACTATGACAAATGCATTCACCGTGAAATGTTATTTTAACATTTTACAACCTTATCTGGCCATGTGCTGTGTGACACATGCATAAAGTTCTGAAAAGACAAGGGAACAGCATGGGGAAGACCCCTGGAAGCATCTCTGACTCCCAGGTCACTGTCTAAAAGTGTGCCCATCATAAGTGATCCTTACCGCATCAGAAGATGCAGACTTGCAACTATCCCCATGCAAGTTCTAGTCCCAGGGCAGTGTTCAATTGTACCTCCCCCATTCCTTGCAATACAAGCTCAAGTATGCAGCCTGCCACCCACCCACCCCCAGGCTGCAATACCATACTGCTTGCTTGCTTGAACTTGAAATTGGGCCTTTTAGGCATGTGGAAGCGGAATCTGGCCACCACGTCAAGGCTGTGTTGGCGGCCTGGAATCCATACTCAGTCCCAAGCCGCCCGGCGGCCGGGTGTCCATACTCGGTCCCCAGCCGCCCCGCGGCCGGGTGTCCACACACGGTCCCCAGCCGCCTGGGGGCAGCCGGGTGTCCATAAACGGTCCCCAGCCGCCCCTATTTCTCCTTGGAACATCCCCCCACACACTTTTCTTAGCCCGGCCTGCTTTAGGCTGCATTGGACGAGCCCACCAGAGAACCAGACTCCTCCGGTGGGCCCTGACTTCTCCATCGGTGGAGTTGAGAGTGCCAAGGTGAGGAGCATGATGATGATGACAGAAGTTAGCATCTGCTATGTTTTCTTTTAATGCAAGTGTAAGTGTGCAGCCTGCCACCCACCCACCCCCAGACTGCAATTCCATACTGCTAGCTTGCACTTGAAATGGGGCCTTTTAGTTTGGAGGAGGCCGAAGCTGGCCACTACCTCATGGCGGCTTCGGCAGCGAGGTATCCATACTCAGTCCCCAGCCGCCCATATTTGTCCTGGTGTGCCTTATACATAAGATTAAGCGCGTATACCAAAACATTACCTGTGCCCTCCCCAGTGCATTTAGTGGGAAGGAGAGCCTATTCCGCTGTAGTGTGTGCATGCCAAACCCCTGTTCATGGTACATGCGAAGATGCCTCCCACCTTCCACCTGTCATTGCAGACTTGCAACTATCCCCATTCAAGTCCTTGTCCCAGGGCAGTGTTTAATTGTACCTCTCCCATTCCTTGCAATGCAAGCGCAAGTATGCAGCCTGCCACCCACCCACCCCCAGGCTGCAATACCATACTGCTTGCTTGCTTGCACTTTAAATTGGGCCTTTTAGGCATGTGGAGGCGGAATCTGGCCACCACGCCATGGCTGTGTCTGCGGCCTGGTATCCATACTCAGTCCCCAGCCGCCTGGTGGCAGGGTGTCCCTGCTTGCTCCCCAGCCTCCAGGGGGTGGCCGGGTGTCCATACTCAGTCCCCAGACACCCCTATTTGTCCCGGTAACCTTTCCCACACTTTTCTTAGCCTGGCCTGCTTTAGGGCAGCATTGGCCAAGCCCACCGGACTATCAGACTCCTCCGGTGGGCCCTGGCTTCTCCATCAGGGGAGTTGAGAGTGCCAAGGTGAGGAGCATGATGAAGATGATAGAAGTTAGCATCTGCTTTGTTTTGTTGTAATGCAAGTGCATGTATGTAGTAGCTGCTAGGCCTGAGGTGGTCAGCGTTTTGGCGCATATCCTACCTCCTCCGAGGATTGCTGGATGTTTTCCTGCTACTATCCAAGTTCTATGACTCTCGTTAAAACAAAGCTTCAGGTGATAAATGATGGATGAGGTAGTGGCAAAGGAGAAAGAGCAGGAGGAACAGGGACCATTCACATCAATATCAGGCCAGTCAACCAGATATGTCTTGTAGGATATGTTTCTGTAACAAAAGGAGCGGTTCGGCTACACAGTTATAGGGCATACAGTGAGTGCAATGCCTACCAAAAATTTCGAGCCACTCCAATGCCCCTTGGAAATGACATGGAGGTCAGAGGGCGTTAACTAAACCTTTTTTTCCATTTATAGCAACTGGGTCTCCCGTGCACTGTTGGCCTAAGCAGTGAATGGAAGGCTTTCCAAAAATTATGAGGAACTGCAATGCCCCTTACAAGAGCCATGTGTGGCACCCCAGGGGTCTGGTCACCACAGTAATAGAGATATTATGTCGGAGAGCAAGTGGGAGGTTTCCTAGTCAGGATCCCTTAAACATGCAACATCCTCCTGCCCCAATCCTAGGAGGGGAGAATTCTGCCCTTATAAACAGGATCTGGGGCGGGGTTGAGTGAGTCAGAGAACAGTCAGAGTCAGAGTGAGAGCAAGGGAAAGTAACAGCAAGGAGCTCTGTAGGAGCTAGGAGCTAAAGACCAGGGGCTGGAAGCTGAGCAGAGCTCGCCCTGGCAGAAGACAATAGGAACCGGACACAGGAGTCCGAAGCTGTGAGGACTTATATATCCAGCTGCAGAAACCAGCCGGCAGGGGATTTCAGGTCCTCTGGCCATAGAAGCCCGGAGGCTCAGTCACAAGCAAGGGACCAGCACCGCCATCATGGAGCGGAGGCTAACAGAAGGCCCCAAGTCACCAGCCATACGGGTGAGCACTACACGGTACACTCAGGGACGTGGGCTACTTCTACCCGCTTACAGCAAGGTAGCCAGGAAGAGTGCAGACAGACGGAGAGGCCTACAACTCCACCTGGCCAGGGGAACTCCTGCTTGCTCACAGACTGACCAGGCCTCTTATGCTAGCCAGTACTCCCGGGAGGGTCTACCTTATAATCATCAGTAAAGACCCTGAACTGCACTGCAAAGACTCTGAGTCATTCCTGCTGCGCTCATGCACCATCACCCCCATCATCCACACTCACTGCCCTGAGGCTATACTCCTCCCGAGGGGAGTTATCCCATTCTATGCTGCGCACACAACACCAGCCTCAGCGGTCTGCCTCGCAGCGGTCGTACTCCCTGACCGCAATCCACGGGTGGCGCAGTCAGACAATTAACCTCAAAACCTAAGAAAGACTGCCACTGGTTTGACCAGCCTGAGCCACGGGACCGGGTCACTGCCACGGAGACTACAGACCCCAGAGACCCGGCACCGGGTATCCCACACACGTGTACACACGGCCCAGGGGGCGCGTCACATGCAGTACAGCATACTACAAACATAAGTCCCATTATTGGGGAGTTGGTGTCCCAAAGTATTTGCTTATGCTTTCCCAGCAAAAGCTGCCAAAAATTAGGACGGAGCAACTTGCAATGCCCCTTACAAGAGCCATGCAGTACAGCATATTACAAACATAAGTCCCATTATTGGGGAGTGGGTGTCCCATAGTATTTGCTTATGCTTTCCCAGCAAAAGCTGCCAAAAATTAGGACGGAGCAACTTGCAATGCCCCTTACAAGAGCCATGCAGTACAGCATATTACAAACATAAGTCCCATTATTGGGGAGTTGGTGTTCCATGGTATTTGCTTATGCTTTCCCAGCAAAAGCTGCCAAAAATTAGGACGGAGCAACTTGCAATGCCCCTTACAAGAGCCATGCAGTACAGCATATTACAAACATAAGTCCCATTATTGGGGGGTGGGTGTCCCATAGTATTTGCTTATGCTTTCCATGCAAAAGCTGCCAAAAATTAGGATGGAGCAACTTGCAATGCCCCTTACAAGAGCCATGCAGTACAGCATATTACAAACATAAGTCCCATTATTGGGGAGTGGGTGTCCCATAGTATTTGCTTATGCTTTCCCAGCAAAAGTTGCCAAAAATTAGGACGGAGCAACTTGCAATGCCCCTTTCAAGAGCCATGCAGTACAGCATATTACAAACATAAGTCCCATTATTGGGGAGTGGGAGTCCCATAGTATTTGCTTATGCTTTCCCAGCAAAAGCTGCCAAAAATTAGGATGGAGCAACTTGCAATGCCCCTTACAAGAGCCATGCAGTACAGCATATTACAAACATAAGTCCCATTATTGGGGAGTGGGTGTCCCATAGTATTTGCTTATGCTTTCCAAGCAAAAGCTGCCAAAAATTAGGACGGAGCAACTTGCAATGCCCCTTACAAGAGCCATGCAGTACAGCATATTACAAACATAAGTCCCATTATTGGGGAGTGGGTGTCCCATAGTATTTGCTTATGCTTTCCCAGCAAAAGCTGCCAAAAATTAGGACGGAGCAACTTGCAATGCCCCTTACAAGAGCCATGCAGTACAGCATATTACAAACATAAGTCCCATTATTGGGGAGTGGGTGTCCCATAGTATTTGCTTATGCTTTCCCAGAAAAAGCTGCCAAAAATTAGGACGGAGCAACTTGCAATGCCCCTTACAAGAGCCATGCAGTACAGCATATTACAAACATAAGTCCCATTATTGGGGAGTGGGTGTCCCATAGTATTTGCTTATGCTTTCCAAGCAAAAGCTGCCAAAAATTAGGACGGAGCAACTTGCAATGCCCCTTACAAGAGCCATGCAGTACAGCATATTACAAACATAAGTCCCATTATTGGGGAGTGGGTGTCCCATAGTATTTGCTTATGCTTTCCCAGCAAAAGCTGCCAAAAATTAGGACGGAGCAACTTGCAATGCCCCTTACAAGAGCCATGCAGTACAGCATATTACAAACATAAGTCCCATTATTGGGGAGTGGGTGTCCCATAGTATTTGCTTATGCTTTCCCAGCAAAAGCTGCCAAAAATTAGGACGGAGCAACTTGCAATGCCCCTTACAAGAGCCATGCAGTACAGCATATTACAAACATAAGTCCCATTATTGGGGAGTGGGTGTCCCATAGTATTTGCTTTGGCCTTGCAAGCAAAAGCTGCCAAAAATAAGGACGGAGGAACTTGCAATGCTGGCACCCTGGTGGTATAGTGGTGGTGGAGGCTGAGGATAAGGAGAAGAAGATTAAACAGCCGAAACGAGGAAGCGTATACCCATGTGTGGGTGTGAAGCGGTGCATGTGAATACACCTCCCGAAATAACACAGTGGATTTGACTTTATGTTACTCTGCTGTCATTTGGTGGTGATGAGAAGTCTGGCCCAATCCAGCCCTTGTTCATTTTGATAAGGGTCAGCTTGTCAGCATTGTCAGTTGACAGGCGAGTGCGCTTATCAGTTATAATTCCCCCAGCGGCACTAAAAACACGCTCCGATAACACGCTAGCGGCAGGGCAGGCCAGGACCTCCAAGGCATACAGAGCGAGTTCATTCCAAGTGTCCAGCTTGGATACCCAATAATTAAAAGGCACAGAGGAATCACTGAGGATGCTGGTTCGATCGGCAAGGTACTCCCTCACCATCTTTTGAAACTTTCCACTCCTTGTGAGAGTACCCCGCGCCTCAGGGCCTGCAAGCTGGGCGGGTGTCAGAAAACTGTCCCAGAACGTTGACAGTGTTCCCCTGCCTCTGCTGGATTGGAGTTGCATCTCTCTCGCCTGTACGCCTTGGTTGGGCAACGAACTGTGACCTCTGCCGCTGGCGTGTTCAGATGGGAATTTTTTTAAGAGTTCTGCAGCAAGGGCCTTCTGGTATTGCCCCATTTTTGTAGACCTCTCCACCTCAGGAATAAGAGAGTGAAAGTTCTCCTTGTAGCGGGGGTCTACAAGTGTCACCAACCAGTAATGACTGTCACCCAACATTTTGACAACGCGAGGGTCACGGTTAAGGCAGCGTAACATAAAGTCAGCCATGCGTGCCAGACTGGTAACGGGCAAGATTTCCGTGTCCTCACCAAGATGACGACTGACCATGCTCTCCTTCTCCTCCTCTTCCTCCTCCCCCCCTGTCCTCAGGCCACCCACGCTGAACCGACGGTATGACACTTGTACAGGTACTACCCTCTACAACGCATGATAGCAGCTCCTGTTCTTCCTCCTCCTCCTCTCCCTCATTGTCCCCCAATGCATGTTGGAATGAGATGAGGCTGGGCTGTGTGTAATCGCCCGCTACGGCTTCTTGATCCATCTCATCATACTCTGGCTGCAATGCCTCCTCTTTAATTCTCTGCAGAGAGCGTTGCAAAAGACAGACAATGGATGGTGCATATGTCAGACATCCAGGTCCACTCCTGAGGTCTTATGTGTGGAGTCTGACCTGAATATCGACGGCCTTGTTGCAGCTGGTACTCCACAACTGCTCTCTTCTGCTCACAAATCCTTTGCAACATGTGGAGGGTAGAGTTCCAACGTGTGGGGACATCACACACCAGTCTGTGTGCCGGAAGCTGCAAACGCTGCTGCAACACAGCAAGGGCGGAGGAAGCTGTAGCCGACTTGCGAAAATGAGCTGACAGGCGGCGTACTTTCACGAGCAGATCTGGTAACTCGGGGTATGATTTAAGAAACCGCTGAACCACGAGGTTAAGCACATGAGCCAGGCATGGTACGTGTGTGATCTCACCTCACCTCAGAGCCGCCACCAGGTTACGGCCATTGTCACACACGACCATGCCGGGATGTAGGTTCAGCGGTCTCAGCCACAGATCTGCCTGCTCTTTCACAGCTGTCCACAACTCACAAGCAGTGTGAGGTTTATCACCTAAGCTTATGAGTTTCAGCACAGCCTGTGGCCGCTTAGCGGAGGCAGTACTGCAATGCTTCCAGCTTGAAACTGATGTGGTGATATCTGAGATGGAGGCTGAACATGAGGAGGAGGATGAGGAGGAGGATGCGCAGGAGCTGTACACTGTGGGGGCAAATCTGACTGACATAGGGCCCGAAATCCTCGGTGTGGGGAGGATGTGTTCGGTCCCAAGGTCCGACTGGGTCCCGGCTTCCACTATGTTTACCCAGTGTGCCGTCAGAGAGATGTACCGTCCCTGGCCACAAGCACTTGTCCACGTGTCCATTGTCAGGTGGACTCTCCCAGTAACTGCGTTGTTGAGGGCACGGCAGATGCTTTGGGACACGTGCTTGTGTAGTGCGGGGATGGCACACCAGGCAAAATAGTGTCGGCTGGGGACTGAGTACCGAGGGACGGCCACCACCATAAGATTGCGGAAGGATTCCGTCTCCACCAGCCTAAAAGGCAGCATTTCCAATGCAAGCAGTCGTGAAATGTGCGAATTTAGGACTGTGGCCTGTGGGGCGTTAGCTGCGAATTTCCGCTTTCGTTCAAAGGTCTGGGATATGGACAATTGAACACTGCGGTGGGACGTGGACGTGGAAGTTGATGCTGTTTCTTGAGAAACTGCCATAACAAGTGAAGACTGAGAGGAGGGGGCATCTTTACATGCAGTATGGACAGGGGATTGCCTTGCACACACAACAGGGGGTTCTATTGCACGCACAACAGAGGAAGAAGCAGTGGTGACACCCGCTGACACTGGTCGTGGACCCTGGGTTTTGCCCCACAAAGTCAGGTGCTTTGCTGCCATGTGCCTGATCATGCTGGTGGTGGTCAGGCTGGTAGTTTTGTCACCCCTGCTGATGCTGGCATGGCAGGTGGAACATATAGCCTTTTTGGGGTTATCAGCAGAATCTTTAAAAAACTTCCAGACTCTGGAAGACCTACCGCTTGTACTGGCAACGTCCCTCGTGTTGGTGTTACGGGGAACGGTTGCCTGCCTTCTGTCTGCGGCCACCACACTGCTTCTTCCTGCCTGTTGGGGTACTCTGCCTCCCTCCCCCTGTGTGCTGCTGGCCTCACTCTGCATGTCCTCCTTCCACGTTGGTTCAGTTACTAGATCATCCACCACCTCCTCCTCTTCCACTTGCGCACCACGATCCTCCTCCTCACTTCCTGGCAATTGTGTCTCGTTATCGTCCACCTCTTGTGACAAATTGCCAACGTCGACTTCCTGTGGCCGTGGCTGTTCAAATATTTGGGCATCGCAACATGGGATCTCCTCTTCCACCACTTCAAGCGTATCAGGCGAGGGGCCCAAATATGGAAATGGACTAGTGAACAGCTCTTCAGAGTGTCCAAGTGTGGGATCACTTGCTGTCTGACGACACTCGGCATGGTGGGAGGAAGGAGCATCAGGGTGAGGAGGAGTATGTGGTCGAGACTCATGGCTACTAAGAGTTGACCGTGTGGAAGACAGACCGGAGGTGGTGGTGCCCAGGTAACTGGAAGTATTATCTGCTATCCAATTAATAACCTGTTCACACTGATCAGTTCTAAATACTGGTGTTGTTCTGTGCTTCCCTAGTAATTCGGTCAAGAAGTGGGAGCGAGAAGATGTGGCTGTTGGTTGTGGCACATTTTCACCTTGGCCACGGCCCCGTCCTCTGCACGAACCATCACCAGAACGTCCACTTCCACGTCCCTTGCCATGCGCCTTGCCCATTGTAAATGAAGTACAATAGCTTACACTTGCACTATCAATGGAAAAAGGGTTATAAAGAGTAGATTAGAACCGTGGAAGAGGAAAACCACAGTTATTGTTTACTGGGGTATACCACACTTTTTTAAATAGAGATATTTGTGGCTTAACAGTGAGCGACACACTCAAACTGCTTTTTTTTAAGATACCAAAGGCCCAAAACTGGATAGTACAGCGATTTGACCCGTGGAACTGCGAAACCACACTGGGATGTCGGGCCTACACAAGACTATTTTCAACAGATATATTTTTGTGTCACAACAGTCAGGAGACACTACTGTTTTTCTTTACGGAAAAAACTACCAAAAGCTGAATAATAGAGATTTTTTACCGTGGGATGGTAAAACCACAGTTATTGTTTACTGGGGTATACCACACTTTTTTAAATAGAGATATTTGCGGCTGAACAGTGAGCGACACACTCAAACTGTTTTTTTTTTTAGATACAAATGACCCAAAATGGATAATACAGAGGTTTGAACCGTGGAAGTGCAAAACAACACTTCTGTTCCTCTAGCCTACACCAGACTATTTTCAACAGTTATATTTGTGTCTGAAAAATCAGAGACACGGTTCTTTTTTTTGGGGGGGGGGGGGACACACCAAAAGGTTAATAAGATGGGTATTTGTACAGTGTGAAGGAGGAAAAAAAAAGAGGATTTAGATGAAAAAAAAAGGATTTTTCCTGGCCCCCGACACCTGGTGCTAAGTCCAGCAATTTCAGCAACAGGAGCACACAGGACTGTAATGCAGCGTTTGCTGGTATAACCACTGTGTCTCCTATACAGCCTGCCTGCCTGGTATCTGGGATGGATATTAGTCCTGAAAAGGACTGTTTGTTTGCTCTGGCAGCCTTTACAGACCCTACACTAACTATTTCGCAGTTTATATCTCTCCCTAAATCAGCAGCGCTGTCCCTACACTGTCTAATCCGGAGCGACTGTGTCCAAGATGGCGGCGCCCCGTTTTAAATACTCGAGGTGACGCTGTGCGGCCAGCCAATCACTATAATGCCCACAACCAACATGGCTGCAGCATTACAGTGACTGGCTGGCAATCCCTGCATGTTCATTGGCTCGGTAAAGAGCGCCAAACATGCAGGGCGGAGACCCGAGCTCCCGCCCGAGTAACCCGGAAATGCTCGGTGCTCGCCGAACATCCCGAGTAGCGTGATGCTCGGGCGAGTACCGAGCAGTGTCGAGCATGTTCGCTCAACACTAGTTTCTATCTATCTAATCTATGTGTGAAGCTCTATTCTTTCTGTTATAAATTGTCGGGTACCGGTGTATGCCGCTGCTGAATTGCCGGCTTTTCATGTTTCACTGTGAGCACTGGTCCCATCGATTTGGGCAACCACCTCCCCCAATACATTCTACATTATTGTTAGTTGTTTTCCTTCATGTAGAATTAACCTACAAGGAAAGAAAGTGTAACGGGTCTGGGAGGCGGAACCTCTGAGCAACTATACAAGGGGGCGGTCCTTGTAAGGAAGCGGGTGGCGCCCAGGGAAGATGGGCAGGTAGTCACAGCAAGTGACCGGGGCAGTCTCTGGGTAAACGGGCAGGAGGTCACGGCAAGTGACCGGGACAGTCTCTGGGTAACGGGCAGGTGGTCACGGCAAGTGACCGGGACAGTCTCTGGGTAAACGGGCAGGAGGTCACGGCAAGTGACCGGGACAGTCTCTGGATAACGGGCAGGTGGTCACGGCAAGTGACCGGGACAGTCTCTGGGTAACGGGCAGGTGGTCACGGCAAGTGACCGGGGCAGTCTCTGGGTAAAGGGCAGGTACGACCTGTGACGGCTGAGCCTCCAGGTAGGCTAGCAGGCGAGTAGCAGATGTGTGCTCCCAGGTGAGCAGGCGAGAGTCTCTGGACAGGCAGGTGGTCACAGCACGTGACGGCGGAGCCTCCAGGTAGGCTAGCAGGCGAGTAGCAGATGTGTACTCCCAGGTGAGCAGGCGGGAGTCTCTGGACAGGCAGATGGTCACAGCACGTGACGGCAGAGCCTCCAGGTAGGCTAGCAGGCGAGTAGCAGATGTGTGCTCCCAGGTGAGCAGGCGAGAGTCTCTGGACAGGCAGGTGGTCACAGCACGTGACGGCGGAGCCCCCAGGTAGGCTAGCAGGTGAGTAGCAGATGTGCGCTCCCAGGTGAGCGGGCAAGCTGGTCCATAGACAGACTGACAGGTGTCGGAAGGCAGACCGTTGGACCTCAGGCTAGCAAGCAGATAAGCGGATAACAGGCAGGAATCAGACAGCAAACTGGCAGGAAACTGGCAGGTAACTGGCAGGTAACTGGAAACGGGACCTGAGGGCTGAAGCAGAGTAGTGAACAGTGCAACAACATTGCTCGGGCACCTCCATTTTGGAGGAGGTGCCTTATATATGGAGGGATCCTCCGGCCATTGGCCGGGGACTCCTTAGGGCGGCGCGCGCCCTAAGCACAGTGACCGGGGGAGAGCGCGCGCTGCAAGCAGAGCGGGAGGAAGCCGCCGGGCATGGAGCAGAGAGGTGAGGGGAACAGCGTCCCTGCCTAACAGGAGGCAGGGACGCCGACGCTACAGTACCCCCCCTTTAGGCCCCCCCTTTTTTAGGCCAGACAGAAATTTACCAAGGATGAGAGGGGCATGGATGTTCTCCCGGGGCTCCCATGTTCTCTCCTCAGGACCAAACCCCTTCCAATCCACTAGAAAAAAGGACTTTCCTCTTACCCTTTTGGTGGCCAGAATGTTCTCTACCTCAAACTCGTCTTCAGCAGAAACCGGAGCAGGGGGCGTACCTGTAGACTTGGAAAAGGAGTTAAGTACCACGGGTTTGAGAAGAGATACATGGAAGGAGTTAGGGATCCGTAAGTTGGCCGGGAGTTTCAATTTATAGGCCACCGGGTTGATCTGTTTGATAACCTCCAGTGGGTCGATGAACCGAGGCCCTAACTTATAGGAAGGAATCTTGAGCCGGACATATTTGGATGAGAGCCAGACTTTATCTCCGGGACGAAATTGTGGGGAATCCAGGCGTTTTTTGTCGGCGTGTCTCTTCATCCGCTCGGACGACTGAAGGAGTGCGGATCGGGTACTCTCCCAAATGGAGGAAAATTTGTTAACGAGAGATTCCGCAGCCGGGTTGTCCACAGAGGTGGAGACAGGAAAAGGGATCCGAGGATGCTGACCGAAGACTACAAAAAACGGGGATTTAGAGGAAGATTCGCTCTCGTGATTGTTGTAAGAGAACTCGGCCCATGGTAGGAGATCCACCCAGTCAGAATGGTGGGCATTAACGAAGTGCCAGAGGTAACTGGTCAGATTCTGATTGATCCGCTCCACTTGACCATTGGACTGTGGGTGGTAAGCGGAGGAGAAGTCCAGGGTGACGTCGAGCAGTTTACATGTGGCTCTCCAGAAGCGTGAGGTGAACTGAACCCCACGATCCGACACGATGTGGAGAGGCAGACCATGGAGACGGAAGATGTGGCGGATAAAGTCTTTAGCTAGCTCAGGTGCAGACGGGAGGCCTGGCAGGGGAATGAAATGAGCCATTTTGGAAAAGCGGTCAGCGACCACCCAAATGACCGTACAACCGGCAGAGACGGGGAGATCTGTTATGAAGTCCATAGCTATATGCTGCCACGGGGCAGCAGGTACTGGCAGAGGGAGAAGGCGCCCGGCAGGCAGGTGTCTCGGAACATTGTTACGTGCGCAGGACACACAGGCAGAAACAAAGTCTATTACGTCCTTGTGCAGGGTAGGCCACCAGTAGTGCCGGGTAATAAGCTGGAGGGTCTTTTTCTGACCGGCGTGCCCAGCTAGCTTAGACGAGTGACCCCAGTGTAGAATCTTCTCCCGATCGGACACCGTTACGAACGTCTTACCGGGAGGGAGACGATTTAGACTCACGGGGGCTACCTGCATTACTCTGGCGGGATCGATGATGTGTTTAGGCTCCTCCTCAAGATCAGACACCAGAAAGGATCGGGACAGGGCATCAGCTTTGATGTTTTTGTCAGCCGGGCGAAAATGAAGAATGAAATCAAAGCGGGCAAAAAACAAGGACCACCGGGCTTGGCGCGGGTTAAGTCTCTGGGCGCTCTGGAGATATGCCAAGTTCTTGTGGTCAGTGTAAATTATTACCGGGTGAAGAGCCCCCTCGAGCAGGTAACGCCACTCCTCTAGTGCCATCTTAATGGCCAACAATTCTCGGTCTCCTATAGAATAGTTGCGCTCAGAAGAGGAGAAAAGTTTGGAGAAAAAGCCGCAGGTTACCTTTCTTCCGGAAGATGACTTTTGGGTAAGTACCGCCCCAGCTCCGGAGGAGGAGGCGTCAACTTCTAGGAAGAATTGTTTGTTGCCGTCTGGACGATGCAGCACCGAGGCGGAGGAGAAGGCCTGTTTTAAGGAAAGAAAGGCCTCCTCTGCTTCGGGCGGCCATTCTCTGGGGTTCGTACCTTTACGGGTGAGCGCAGAGATAGGGGCGGTCCGGGAAGAGAAGTGCGGTATGAACAGGCGGTAATAGTTGGCGAAGCCCAGGAACCGCTGAATAGCCTTCAACCCCTCTGGTCGGGGCCACTTCTGGATGGCAGACAGTTTCTCAGGATCCATTTTTAGACCTGTCTGAGAGATTATGTAGCCCAGAAATGGAAGAGAGGTCTGCTCAAATATGCACTTCTCATATTTAGCGTAGAGGTGGTTCTGCCTGAGCCTGAGCAGGACCTGACGAACGTCCCTCCGGTGAGTAGGAAGATCCGGAGAGAAGACCAAGATGTCGTTCAGGTATACCACCACGCAGGAGTAGAGAAGATCACGGAAGATGTCATTGACCAACTCTTGAAAGACGGCAGGAGCGTTACAGAGACCGAAGGGCATCACAAGGTACTCATAGTGGCCGTCCCGGGTGTTGAATGCCGTCTTCCACTCATCCCCCTGACGGATAAGGACCAGGTTATATGCTCCACGGAGATCCAGTTTGGTGAAGATTCTAGCCCCCCTCAGACGGTCAAATAATTCAGGAATGAGCGGAAGGGGGTATTTATTCTTCACAGTAATCTGGTTTAGGCCTCTATAGTCTATACATGGACGGAGTGAGCCGTCCTTCTTTTTGACAAAGAAGAAGCCTGCTCCCACCGGGGAGGTAGATTTCCGGATAAATCCCCGGGCCAGGTTCTCCTCAATATATTCAGACATGGACCGGGTCTCTGCAGCGGACAAAGGGTAGATTCGCTCACGGGGAGGAGTAGAGCTGGGCATCAGGTCGATTGGGCAGTCGTATGGTCTATGAGGAGGTAAAGTCTCTGCCTCTTTTTTATTGAAGACATCCGCATAAGACCAATAGGGAACCGGAAGACCGGGCAGATTGGCTGGGGTAGGAGAAGGACGGGCAGGACGAACGGGAACTAGACAAGTCTTATGGAAGTCCTGTCCCCAGCGAAGGACTTCTCCGGTCTGCCAGTCAAGCACGGGTGCATGTTTCTGGAGCCAAGGCAGGCCAAGCAATAGTGCGTGAGAGAGTCCAGGCAGAACATGAAAGGAGATGCTCTCAGAATGCAGCATTCCCACCTGTAGAGTCAGAGATTCGGTGATGAGTTGGATGGGATGTGGTAAAAGGCCCCCATCCACGGCGGCGACAGATAAAGGTACGGCCAGAGGTTTGGTGGGAATGCGGTATTTTTCTACCAGGGATTGAGAGATGAGATTTCCAGCAGCTCCTGAGTCAAGTTGAGCCAGTTCAAAATAGCGGTTCTCTCCGCAGAAGATAGAGACAGACAACATCAGGGATGGAGAGGGTTTACTTTTGTCTAGGGCGACCTCTCTGAGCGATCCTAGACACAGGCGTTTCCCGACCTCTCTGGGCAGGAACGGATCCAGTGCTCCTTACTGCCACAGTAGAAACAGCTCCCCTCGGCACGGCATAAGTCTTGACGGGTCTTGACCATCTTGGTCTGGTCGACCTGCATAGGCTCAGGTGAGTGTGCCTGGGGAGTAACAGAGGGAGTGACGGGTCTCTGGAAGGTAGGGGCTAGACGTGGAAACCTCCTCTCACGGGTGACCTCCTTGGCGCGCTCCTGGAACCGGATGTCAATCCGGGTGGCAAGTGTAATTAAGTCGTCGAGAGTGGTAGGAATGTCCCGACCGGCGAGTTCATCTTTAATACGGCCGGACAGACCCTCCCAGAAGACGGACACCAGGGCGTCGTTATCCCAGGCCAGCTCCGAAGCAAGGGTACGGAACCGTATGGCATATTGGCCCACGGTGAGACTCCCTTGGCGGAGGCGTAGCAGAGATGAGGTGGATGAGGTCTTCCGTCCGGGTTCGTCGAAGACCTTCCGGAAAGCCGTGAGAAAGGCTGGCAGGTCGGACACCAGGGGATCTCCTCTCTCCCATAGAGGATTTAGCCAAGCCAGTGCCTCCCCCGTGAGATGGGACATGATGAAGGCTACCTTGGCCCGGTCGGAATTAAACTGGTGGGACAGGAGTTCAAAGTGCAGGGTGCACTGGTTTATGAAGCCCCGAGCTTGAGCGGAGTCGCCTCCGAAGCGAGGAGGTGCAGAAAGCCGGGTTCCGGAGCAGGATACTATGGTATTGGTGGACAGTGGAGCAGCCGGGCTGCGAGTCATGACACTAGCGGTGGTTGCTGGCGGAGCAGTCAAAGTGTCCAGGCGAGAATTGACATTCCGCAGGTGACCCAGGATGGACTCCTGTTGGGACCTCTGTCGGGACAGTTCATGACAAAGGTCCGAGAGCGAGGGAGCTTAGGTGCCACCGAGTTCCATGGCCCGAGCAAACTGTAACGGGTCTGGGAGGCGGAACCTCTGAGCAACTATACAAGGGGGCGGTCCTTGTAAGGAAGCGGGTGGTGCCCAGGGAAGATGGGCAGGTAGTCACAGCAAGTGACCGGGGCAGTCTCTGGGTAAACGGGCAGGAGGTCACGGCAAGTGACCGGGACAGTCTCTGGGTAACGGGCAGGTGGTCACGGCAAGTGACCGGGACAGTCTCTGGGTAAACGGGCAGGAGGTCACGGCAAGTGACCGGGACAGTCTCTGGATAACGGGCAGGTGGTCACGGCAAGTGACCGGGACAGTCTCTGGGTAACGGGCAGGTGGTCACGGCAAGTGACCGGGGCAGTCTCTGGGTAAAGGGCAGGTACGACCTGTGACGGCTGAGCCTCCAGGTAGGCTAGCAGGCGAGTAGCAGATGTGTGCTCCCAGGTGAGCAGGCGAGAGTCTCTGGACAGGCAGGTGGTCACAGCACGTGACGACGGAGCCTCCAGGTAGGCTAGCAGGCGAGTAGCAGATGTGTACTCCCAGGTGAGCAGGCGAGAGTCTCTGGACAGGCAGGTGGTCACAGCACGTGACGGCGGAGCCTCCAGGTAGGCTAGCAGGCGAGTAGCAGATGTGTGCTCCCAGGTGAGCAGGCGAGAGTCTCTGGACAGGCAGGTGGTCACAGCACGTGACGGCGGAGCCTCCAGGTAGGCTAGCAGGTGAGTAGCAGATGTGCGCTCCCAGGTGAGCGGGCAAGCTGGTCCATAGACAGACTGACTGGTGTCGGAAGGCAGACCGTCGGACCTCAGGCTAGCAAGCAGGTAAGCGGATAACAGGCAGGAATCAGACAGCAAACTGGCAGGAAACTGGCAGGTAACTGGCAGGTAACTGGAAACGGGACCTGAGGGCTGAAGCAGAGTAGTGAACAGTGCAACAACATTGCTCGGGCACCTCCATTTTGGAGGAGGTGCCTTATATATGGAGGGATCCTCCGGCCATTGGCCGGGGACTCCTTAGGGCGGCGCACGCGGCCCCTTTAAGAGAGGGGGAGCGCGCGCGCGCCCTAAGCACAGTGACCGGGGGAGAGCGCGCGCTGCAAGCAGAGCGGGAGGAAGCCGCCGGGCATGGAGCAGAGAGGTGAGGGGAACAGCGTCCCTGCCTAGCAGGAGGCAGGGACGCCGACGCTACAGAAAGGGTTTATTTTCATTCTGATATTTGTGTCCCATTGACTTGCATTGGTTTCCGGTATAGGAATCGGCGATATCCGATACTTTTTGGGTATCGGCCCGATCCAATCCGATCCGATATTTCCTGATATCGGAAGGTATCGCTCAACACTACTTATCAGTAACAAATTTCCCTTGGCCCAGCTTAAACCTTCTTGTCAAGGACTTTACAGGAAACAAGTATCTTAGTCAGACATTCCACAATGTAAAATTAGAAAACACTCAAGCAGACTTCAGACATAACAAAAATATAAATAGTTTTTTTCTAAGTTAATAATTATATCTAGATATTAAAAAATTAACGACAATAACTCCTCCCTTTTTATTATTTTATAAAACAATTTATTCATCAGCTACTTCCCCATGCTATAAAAGCCTAGAGGGGACGAATCCCGTTCACTGACAAATATCTTGCTTGTAAATCGTATCATATGTGTTTAAGTGGTATTACATTTTGCAGGCCTGTGATGCTTAATCTTGCATCTTTCTTGCATAGTCCCTTCCCTTCTAGAATGTGAGCCCTCGCGGGCAGGGTCCTCGCTCCTCCTGTACCAGTCGCTGACTCGTTTTTTTAAGATTATGTAAATGCTTTTGTTATGTATATCCCTATCACATGTAAAGCGCCATGGAATAAATGGCGCTATAATAATAAATAATAATAATAAAAATAATAATAGTCTCTTAATAACAAATAGACTAATCCTGGCAACTATAAACACTAGTAATATCAAAATCCCTATTTGTAGAATACCTTGTAGCATACCCATTAGCCATCCACCTATACCCTTGAACAAATTGACAGGATTAAGAAATGTTGACATGATGTTCTTGGAGCCACGCATCCCTCATTTCTCTAACTATCTCTATCTTGGTCTTTACCTGGAAATTTCTGGCAGGGTCTATGCAGTGGCAACAGGTAGGGCCTATTATCTGACACATCCCACCCTCTCTAGCAGTCAAGTAGTCTAGCACTATGGTGTGTTGGTTAGTAACTGCAATTAGTTGTTTCTGTACAATATTAGATGTATTGAGAATGTCAAGAATCTGGAAGATCTGGCCATCTAGATAATCAGTAATTTCTACCAACTTATCCCACATTTCCATTATGAATGGGTAAATGAATAAGACGATAAAAATTTGTTAGCCATCCCCATTTCTACAAGATGTGGTTTACCATTTGGTCTGGGCTTGTCGTCTGCAGCTCGTCTGTACAGTGTGTGTAGAGGGATTGCTTTAATATCTACTCTTGTGTGTGGTACTATAAAAGTAGAAGGTGTCAGAAAGGCCAGGGTGCAAACTCCTGTGAAATTGTTGGGTAACCACTTGTAAGCCTGATGTCCACATACAATATATAAACTCTCTGGTGCTCCATCCACAGTGTTGTTGAACAGACTAGCAATCCATTTAGATAACAAGGTGGTGCTTAATTTTTCCAGAATTTTTCCCTGATACTGAGTGTCATTTGAGGTAAAACCTGATAATAGATTTTGCAAGGTGACATTTACACAATGAAGCTTAAGATTGAGAGTGGCATCAACCGCTATACACTGCGTAGTAATGGTAGCAGATCCATTACACTCTGAATAGTCAGCTGTAGAGAAAGGAAACCCTCTGGATTTTATCGGAATACAGCTGCAAGAAGTAAAGTTCGGATAACAGGAGAGGTCGACACGACTGGTCGCCCAAGGCATTTCAGTCTAACTTAGAGGTGGACCACTCCTGTTAAACAACAACCATAGCTCAGTCACCCAAGCAGCTACAGTTAGACCTACAGCCTTCTTTTTCTTTGTTGTTCTTAATCTAATAGGAAAAGTGTAGTTACTTAAGTGAAACATTTCATTCAAAGTCACTGCAATAACTAAATAAGGCATAGTATTGGAGTATATTGGACTATGGGTGCATATCCAACAGTTCTTAGGACGGTCATTAGAGTTCATGTCTTGGAGTAAGACTTGGTGATGCTTTATCAGTTTGTTATCCCAGTTCTCTTTAAGTACTTCATGGAGAGTTAGGGCAAAAGGTACGGTTGCTATCACCATAGTCCAAACAAACAGGGTCATCATCTTTGCTGCTGCTGGGGTTCAAAATCTTTTTACAATGGCTGACGTGGATCCAAGTGTCCTTGCCTTGAAGCTTGACCGAAGTGGCAGTGGTTAACAGCACTTGGAATGGTTCACTGTATCTGGGCTCCAGTGGTCTCCTCATATGTCTCTTTACTATGACCCAGTCTCCTGGTACCAAAGTGTGAGTGCCGCTGAGGCAATTGGGATCTGGGATAGAGGAAAGAACACGAGTAACAGTCAAATGTTTATGTAACTCCAGAACATATTCAGTGAGAGAACCATAGGAGGCCTGCAGCTGCTGTGGGAAATACAAGGCTGTTTTAGAGACACTACCAAAACAGTATTTCATATGGGAACAGCTTCTCCCTTCCCCTTGGGGCGGTCCTCAATGAATACAATGCTATGGGCAAACAATCTACCCAGGACAAGTGTGTTTCTTCCATGCACTTTTAAATTTTAAGTTTCAAGGTACCATTGAGACGTTCCACCTTCCCACTACTTTGTGGATGATAGGGAACATGGAAAGCCTGTTCTATCCCAAGAATGACCATGATTTGTTTCATTAGTTCCCCATTAAAGTGGGTTCCTCTGTCACTTTCTATAGTTTCGGGCACCCCATATCTACAAACCACTTCACTGATCAATTTTTTAGCAGTAGTTTTTGTGTTTGCTTTAGTCACCGCCCAAGCTTCTGGCCACCCAGAGAAAAGGTCAATGCATACCAGGGCATATTCATAATTACCCACCTTAGGTAGCTGTATGTAGTCCACCTGCAGTCTCTGAAATGGGTAATCTGGTTTTGGTGTGCATTTTCGTGGGACTCGAAGTGGGACTCGAATAGGCCTACCAGGGTTATGTTTTGCACAAACTAGACATTCTTGAACATACTTTGCAGCCGTATTCGGGAACCCTGGGGCACACCAGCTTTGTAGCACCACTGCACACTTAACACCCTTTGAGTTATGCACCGGAGAATGTGCAAGGGCAGCCATCATGGGGAACAGGCAGCGTGGAAGGCAAATACGTTTGTTTACCTGCCATACCCCTGACACTGACTGTACGGCGTCCGCTTTGACCCATGCATTCTGCTCGTGGGGGGGAGCCTGGGTCTGGCAGACCGGCAGTAGTTCGAGATCCATGGCCACTGGGCCGGTGCAGGGGATGTCTCCTTATTTGAAAGGGGGCTTCCTGCACTCGCTGACTCTGAGTCTCCTGGGGTTCCTGCACTTGCGATAGCCAGTATCTCTGTCAGAGGTAATCGCGCTGCTTCCTTAGCCGCCTGGTCGGCCAAAGCATTCTCTACTGCAAGGGGAGTTTGTGTGCTGACACTTTGACTATGGCTGCCCTTCGGGGAAGGGTGAGTGCTGTGAGTAGCTGCTCTACCGCTTGCGCATTCCTTATAGGTTTGCCAGCAGAGGTCAAGAAATTAAGGCTTCGCCAAATGGCGCCACAGTCATGTGCAACACCATAAGCATATTGCGAGTCAGAAAATACATTAATTTCTTTACCTTTTCCCAGATTACATGCTGCAGCGAGTGCTTTAAGCTCTGCCTCTGGAGCAGAGCAGCTGGAGGGGAGTGGTTCTTGTATCACTGCCTTACCATTGTGGACTACTGCATACCTGGTGATGAATCGTCCTTGTTCACTGTCCCAACCTCTGGAATCATCTACAAAATACTCAGTAGAGGGGTTAGTGAGTGGTACATCAGTAATATTTGCCAAGCCCTTTATTTCAGCTTCCATCAATGCCTGACAATCATGTTCATGTGCCATATCAAATTGAGTTTTCTCATCTGCTAATTTGAAAAACAGGGGCAAATCTTGGCTCATGGTCTCTCCCTCTTCCCCATCCTGATACTTTCCTCCCTTTTCTAAATCCACTGGTAGTAGTGTAGCTGGATTTAGCACATTACAGCGTTTGATAGTTATATGGGGAGGTGTAAGGAGTGAGACGTCATATTTTGTCAACCTTGATGCTGAGAGGTGACGGGTCTGAGCCTGTTGAAGTATTTCAGATACAGCATGAGGAACTTGATGTGTGAGGGGGCTTCCTAACACTATGTCCTCTGTCTTTTTAATAAGTTCTGAAGCAGCTGCCACAGCTCTAACACAAGTAGGAGAACCCATAATGACTGGACCGAGGGTTAAAGAGTAATACCCTAGAGGGCGCTGCCTACCACCATGTTCTTGGGTAAGGACACCAGACGCATGTCCAGCCTGTTCGTGGCAGTACAAAGTAAAAAACTTGTCATAATTCGGTATACCTAGAGCTGGTGAGGTAGAAAGAGTGAGCTTGAGGGTATGAAATGCATCAATAGCCTCAGAATTAATGGTGAAAGGCTCAGTTTTGAGGCATTGAAACAATGGGGCCATAATACTAGAGGCATTTCGTATCCAGAGACGGCAGTACTGGACTAGGCCCAAGAATGCCCGAAGGGACTTCATAGATCTTGGAAGGGGTATTTTTAGTATAGCCTCAATCCTCCCTGGGCTGAGATGCTTAATGCCCAGAGACAGGCAATGCCCAAGGAAAGTGACTGTGGACTTGCACAATTGGAGTTTATCTTTTGAAGCTTTGCACCTATTTTCTGCTAAGAATATCAGCAGAGATTGAGATTCATTGTGGTATATCTGGTCAGTGGTGCAGCAAAGGAGAAGGTCACCCACATACTGTAAGAGTGTGGTGGATGAATCAAAGGGGCACCAGTTATCGAGTACAGTCTTTAGGGATGTGGAAAATAAGGAAGGGGAGTTAGTAGCTCCCTGAAGAAGGACTGCCCATGCATACTGGGCACCTCTGTGGGTGAAGGCAAAATAAGAGGTACACTCCATGGACAAGAAGACAGAAAAAAAAGCATTGGCCAGATCAATCACTGTGAAACAGGTGGCTGTGGAGGGAACCTGATTCAGGAGAACATGGGGGTTGGGTACAAGTGGAGTATCCACTATAGTTACTGCATTAACTGCCCTAAGATCATGTACCATACGATAGGCTACTGGCTGTCCAGCTGGGGTTTTCTTTTTGACTGGGTGCAGGGGAGTGTTAAATGGGGAGGTTATAGGAATAACTAGACCTCTTGACAAAAGCTCCTGGACATTCTCATGTATTGCTGCATCCTGAGCAGCACTTAAAGGATACTGCTTTATATAGGGGGGGTTGGGCACCTGGTTTAAGTTTTACAGTCACCGGAGGGATGGGTAGTTTTCCCACATCAAATTTGCTACATGCCCACAATTGACTGGGTATATCCTCAAGCCAAAGAGGATGTGAATGAGGTATAGAGTCTGTATTGTCTAGAACTGTGGGAATTGATAGGGATAGAAGACTACACAACGTGTCATCATCCAGGGGGTGGTCATCTTGGGGCCATTTGGAGTGAATTATATGCAGGCCCCAATTTTCTGCAACACATCTGTTCCCAACAAATTAAAAGGCACATCAGGGGAAACTAAAACCTGGGTTACGATTGAAATTGAGTCATGCAAATTTAACCGGAGCGGATGAGTCATTTGTAATTTAGTAAGTTGTCCCTCTACCCCTTCACAAGCCACATAGTCAGGGGACAAAATGTCCTCTGGAACATGTTCTTGCATTAATACTGTACGGGCTGCTCCAGTGTCTATCATGAATGAAATAGTTTGTCCCTCCCCCAGGGACACGGGGACAGTGAGTGTGGGTCCCTGGGGGGTGACAACGAGGCAGAGGGAGACATCTGGAATGCAGTTTCCTATGGAGGGGGCTGGACAGTGGCTGTTGATTTTGCAGGACATTTGATGGATAGATGTCCCTTTTGCCGGCAAGACCAACATTCTACATTGCTGTAATCTCTATTTCCTCCTTGGTGGTTACTTCCTCCTCTCCACCCCCCATCTTCCCTTCCTGGGCTGCGCAGGAGCCGCAGTGCTGTGACCGGCGGTAGCGATGTTACCGCCGATCACAGCCCCTGTTTCCCGCGCTGTCACGCAGATGACAGCATTGGAAACCAGGGATATTTGTGTTCGGGCCGACTTTTACGCAAAACGCTCGGGAACCCGAACACGAATCCGAATGGAGACCACGACATTTTTTTAAATTTAATTCTTAATTTTTTTTCATTTATAAGAAATCCCATGCCCACTGTGCTTGTTTTTGACGTTGCATAAACTCACCCACAGCATGTCAATTTCTGTAGCGGAGATGCAAGTGTCCGCTGCAGATTTTGACCGATTGAAATGTCATTACATGCAGTGGATTTGCATGTACTGACAAAACAAGTGCGGCATTAGAACACAGCATTTTGGACGCAATGAAAATACTTACCCTGGGTCCAACGGTAATCCACTTAAAGCGAAGTCCCACGTTTCTTTCGTTTTGCTGTACAAAAACGCATCAAAAAACAAAGAAAAAACGCTTTTTTTCTGCAGCAAAGTGAATGAGAAACATGAAGTGTCATGCACACGTTGAGTATTTTATGACTTGCAGATTTGGTGCAGAAAAAAATCATCAGCATGTCAATTCTCTGTGCGCTTTTGTCGCATTTTTTGCCTGCATTTTTTTCAGTGCATTCAATGGGTGAAAAACACAGGCAAAACGCACCAAAAGTGAAAATAGAAAATATTCTTCAGCATGTCAATTCTCTGTGCATTTTTGCGCAGGCAAAATTGTGACAAAAAAAGCAACAAAATCACGGCAAAAATGCAGGCACTAGAACGCTTGAAAATCGCGGCAAAAACACAGGCAAACAAAGGTATCAAAATCGCAGCAAAATCACAGGCAAGAAAATGCATCAAAATCGCAGGCAGTAAAACGCATCAAAATCGCGGCAAAAATGCAGGTAATACAATGCATTAAAATCGCAGCAAAATACAGGCAATAAAACGGAGCAAAATTGCTGCAAAGATGCAGGCAATAAATGCAACAAAAACGCAGGCAATAAAACACATCAAAAGTGTGACAAAATCGCTGCAAAAATGCATCAAAATCGCAGCAAAAATGCAGGCAAAAAAATTGCGGCAAAAACGCAGCCAGTAAGGCGCATAAAAATTGCGGCAAAATCGCTGCAAAAACGCAGGCAAGAAAACGCAACAGAATAGCGGCAAGAACTCAGGCAAGAAAACGTCTCAAAATCGCAGGCAGCAAAACGTATCAAAATCGCAGCAAAATGCATCAAAATCATGGCAAAAACGCTGGCAATAAAATGCATCAAAAATGTAGGCAAGAAAACGCATCAAAATTGCGGAAAAAGCGCAGGCAAGAAAACGCATCAAAATAGCAGCAAAAACGCGGGCAATAAACGCATGTAACTAAAACGCGATCTTGCTGCGTCTTATTGCCTGCGTTTTTGCCATGATTTTGATGCGTTTTCTTCCCTACTTTTTTGATGGGAAACCACTGATGTTCAGGGTCCTGTTCAGGTTTGTGTTCGAGATCGGATGCCTGAACACAAACATTTTTTTGATGTTCGGGTTTAGTCGACAAACCCAAACATCAAAATGTTCGCTCATTTCTACTTCTTACATCTCTCAAATGGAATTTTGAACTACTCTTGGTCTTGGTCTCATCTTGGTCTCAAAAGGTCACAGGACGCTTTCCCAGAAGGATTTTATCTTACTCACAAACATTTTGGCAAACAGAATTATGTCTCTGTGTCAGCAGTGGGTCTTCCTGGGTCTTCTGCCATAGCGTTTCATTTCATTCAGGGTTCTACTTCCCAGTGAGTTGATATCATCTGGCAGTCACACGTGGTCGCTGCCAATAATAGTAACCTAAAAGGCTGTTATTTAAAATTGTGGGCATCCGTCAGACGTATCAGATATTACTGCGGTACAAATCCAGCAATTTGTAGGCACCGTGCAAAATATTTTAGCCAATTTAAAATGGGCAAGGCGCGTGGCAAGGGACATCAAAGTGGACATGATGGTGCATACGGAGGCCGAGGCTGAGGCAGTGGGCAAGCTGAAATTGTGCCACAACAAGCACCCACGTCTTGTCACCCTAACTTCTTGTCACAATTACTAGGAGACCGCAGCACACCACTATTGAACCCACAGTAGTGTCAAAAGGTTGTTGGTTGGATAGCAGATAATGCTTCCAGTCACTTTGCCACCACCACCACCCTTTCTTCCACATGGTCAAGTCTCAGTAGCCGTGCGTCTGGACCGCATATTCCTCACCCTGATCCTCCTTTCTCCCACCATTCCGAGTGCCTGAAGACAACTGATCCCACACTTGGACACTCCGAAGAGCTGTTCACTTTTCCATTTAAAGATTCGAGCCTGGCCAGCTTCAAGCGGGGCAAGAGGAGATCGCATGTAGCGATGACCAATATTTCAGCAGCCACAGTCACACAAAGGCAATGATGAGAAAGTGCAATTACTGTCCCAAGAGGTGGATGATGATGATGAGACACAATTGCCAGAAAGTCAGGAGGAGGACCAGGGTGCGGTAGTGGAAGACGAGGTGGTAGACGATGAAGTCACAGACCCAACCTGGCAAGGTGACATGCATAGCGAGGACAGCAGCACAGAGGGGAAGGGAGGCTTAGAAACACAACAGGCAGGAACAAACAGTGGGGTGACCACAAACACAAGGCGGGCAACTGTTCCCTGGAACACCAACTATACGGAAGTTGCCAGTGCAACTGTTAGGTCTTCCAGAGTCTGGCTCTTTTTTAAAGACAGTCCAGATAACCCCAAAAAAGGCCATTTGCAACATCTGCCAGGCCAGCATCAGCAGGGGCAGCAAAACTACCAGCCTGACAAGCACCCTACTAAGTGGGCCGAACGCCAAGGTCCAGAAACTGCCTGTTCCGCTGTTCTGTGTGCAAGATGCCTCCCTGTCATTGCACACTTGCAACCAGGACCATCATCAACCACGTCCATGTCCTTATCCCAGCGCAGAGTTCAGTTGTCCCTACCCCAGTTCTTTGAACACAAGTGCAAATACACAGCCAACCACCCACAGTCTACACTACTAAACTCCCACATTTCAAGAATGCTTGCACTTAAAATGTTGCCTTTTAAGCTCGTGGAGACGGAATCTTTCCACAAACTGATGGCGGCGGCCATCCCTCGGTACTCGGTCCCCAGCCGCCACTATTTTTCCCGGTGTGCCGTCCCCACATTACACAAGCACGTGTCCCAGAACATTAGCTGTTTGCCCCCATAATCTACAGCTCCTGCACCTCCTCCTCCTCTTCAGCCTTCCTCTCCGAAATGACCACATCAGTCGAAAGCTAGAAGCACTTCAGCACTGCCACGGCCAAGTGGCAACAGGCTGTGCTGAAGCTCATATGCTTAGGTGACAAACCGCACACCGCTGAAGAGTTGTTGACAGCTCTAAAAGAGCAGGCAGATCTGTGGCTGTCACCACTGAACCTACAGCCAGGCATGGCTGTGTGTGACAATGGCCGGAATATGGTGGCAGCTCTGAGGCAAGGCGAACTCACACACGTACCATGCCTGGCCCATGTGCTCAACCTTTGATCTGCTTGTCAAAGTACGCCGCCTGCGTGCCTATTTTAGAAAGTCAGCTTCAGCTTACGACACCCTTGCCGTGCTTCAGCAGCGTTTGCAGCTACCAGCTCACCAACTGGTGTGTGATGTCCCCACATGTTGGAACTCAATGTTGCATATTTTGGGAAGGATTTGTGAACAGCACAGGGCAGTTGTTGAGTAACAGCTTCAAAAAGCCTGTCGGTAATCAGGTCAGCCTCTGCACATAAGAGCTCAGGAGTGGGCATGGATGTCTGACATCTGTGTTGTCCCCCAAAACTTTGTGATTCCACCAAGATGGTGAGCGGCGATGGTGCCATAATTAGCATCACCATCCTGATTCTCTGTGTACTGAAATGCTCGCTGCTCACAATTAAAGAGGAGGCATTGCAGGCGGAGCACAATGAGATGGAGCAAGGAACCATACTGGGTGATTCCCCCCCAGCCCAGCCTCATCTCATCCCAACGCAGATTGGGTGACAATGAGGAAGAGATGGAGGATGAGGAAGAACAGGAGCTAGTTTCCTGCACTATAGATGGTACTACCCACACAACTGTCATACCGTCTGTTCAGCGTGGATGGCCTGAGGAGAGGGAGAATGAGGAGGATGAGGAGGAGATCATGGTCAGTCGTCCTCTTGGTGAGGACACGGAAGTCTTGCCTGTTAGCAGTCTGGCACGCATGGCTCAGTTTATGTTACGCTGCCTTTCCCGTGACCCTCGCGTTGTTCAAATTTTGGTTAACAGTCATTACTGGTTGGTGACACTTCTAGACCCACGCTACAAGGAGAACTTTCTATCTCTCATTCCCAAGGCGGAGAGGTCTAGTAAAATGTTGCAGTACCAGAAGGTCCTTGTTGCGGAATTATTAAAAAAATTCCCATCTGAAAATGCTGGTAGCAGAGGTTGTTCATTGGATAACCATGGAGTACAGGTGAGAGAGACACAAATACGATCCAGCAGAGTAACACTGTCAAAGGTCTGGGACAGTTTTCTCAGACCCTCCCATCGCCCAGGCCCTTATGCGCGGGGTAGTCTCACAAAGAGGGATAATTTTTCAAAGATGCTGAAGGAGTACCTTGCCAACCATACCAATGTCCTCCGTGATGCTATGTGCCATATAATTATGGGGTATCCAAGCTGGACACGTGGCATGAATTGACTCTCTACGCCTTGGAGGTCCTGGCCTGTCCTCCTGCTAGAGTTTTGTCAGAGCGTTTTTTAGTGCCGCCGGGGGCATTATAACTGATAGGCGCATCCGCCTGTCATCTGAAAATGCTGATAGGCTGACTCTTATAAAAATGAACAGCGACTGGATTGGGCCAGACTTCTCAACACCACTGAATGATAGCAGCGGAACATAAACTCAAATCCAGTGGCTTTTTTTTGGGAGGTATACTCTTCCTGATTTTGTCTATTTTCTCTTGTCCTCCTCCTTCTCCTCATCCTCACCCTCCTCCACCATATCACCAGGGTGACCATAATGCAACACCCACATATTTTTTTTTAAGGGTGTTTATGATTCCCATAGGAAATGTTTGTTATACAGTAAGTTCACGTATACCCCCAGGGGTAAATGCTTTTCAGCCCATGCACTTAGTGCATGGGCATTACCAGTATAGGAGAACCACTCCTTAACAATGGTAACAATTTTTTAATGAGGACCTCCTCTACGTCTCTTCCAAGGGGCATTGGAGTGCGTCCAAATTTTTGGCAGCCCTTGCAGTCACTGCATACCCAATAACAGTATTGGAGACCCGCTCCTTTATAATGGGAACATTTTTTAATGAGGGCCTCCTCTATGTCTCTTCCAAGGGGCATTGGAGTGCGTCAACATTTTGTCAGCCCTTGCAGTCACTGCATACGCAATAACAATATAGGAAACCCGCTCCTTTATAATGGGAACTTTTTTTTAATGAGGTCCTCCTCTACGTGTCTTCCAAGGGGCATTGGAGTGCATCAAAATTTTTGGCAGCCTTTGCATTCACTACATAAGCAATAACAGTATAGGAGACCCGCTCCTAATAATGAGAAAAATGTTTTAACTGAGGCCCTTCTCTATGTCTCTTCAAAGGGGTTTTGGGGTGCGTCCACATATTTGGCAGCCCTTGCATTCACTGCATAGGCAAGAACAGTATAGGACACCCACTCTTTAATAATGGAAATAGCAAAGCATAGCCGGCTGCAGGTAATCTAACAATAGTGAGGGCCAACTGTTGGGCCTTTAAAAATAGTAAGGGCCGCCTGATGGTCCTGTAAAAATAGGCTTTGTGACTTTCAGAGTCCCTCCTTCATAATTGAAAGAGGATGTGTCTGATTATGTCTAACACAGCACATGGGCAGATAAGATATTTAAAAAGATTACAATGACATTTACTGGTGAATGTATTTTTCACCATTGAAAGCAATGCAAAAGTTCAAAAACGCATCAAAAACGCTACATGTGAACATAGCCCAAGGTGTGGAGGAACATTTTTTTTTTGTCTTATATACAAGTCATCGCCCTGGAAAGAATGTTCCTTGACGTTTTTTTCCAGGAAAGTCCTTTTTGGTTTAGTTTTTGTATGTTTTACTATGAGTCCGTAAAAGTGGCATAATACTCTGACAACATTGTTTACAGCAGCGACCTGGGAGTCTCAGATGCTTCCAGGGGTTCCCCCATTGAGCACTGTTCCCATCGATTTGAGCAATTTTAGGCCCCCACCGGAAAAATAATTGAGTTTCCCATAGATTTACATTGGGCTCGTTGCTTGGGTCGAGCACCCGAGCATTCCAGTTTGCTCGACCCAAGCAACCAGCACCCAAGCATTTTAGTGCTCCCTCATTACTAGCTAAGATTTCTCAGTTATTTCTATTTTCTAGAGCAGTCTTGCAATTCAAATTTCATACATTTCATGTTTGCATACTTAGCATTGCAGAGTGCTACTTTATTTGTTAGTTGTATATGGAGATGGCTGCTTCTAGTACGCACCTGAACACACCTATTTCTTGTTTTGGATGTGACGGTCAATCTTTTTTGTTTATATGTATAGGGTTTCTGACTGAGCACTCCACCTCTAAGCCACAGGCAGTTTTAACTACAGCAGGATCTTACCTTCCCATACACATGCAGACTTTAGTCTCTAAGAGATGTTTCATATTGGTAGGTTCCTGGTAGTGAGAAATGCCTTACCGTGGCTACCAGGTACACATGAATTGTCCAATTTATTCGTTAAGATTTCTCAGTTATTTCTATTTCCTAGAGCAGTAATGCAATTCAAATTTCATATATTTCACGTTCACATACTTAGCGTTGCAGAGTGCTACTTTATTTGTTATTCATCCAAGTGCAGTCCGATGTACATGCACAGAGACAATGGAGCAGATGGAGAAATTAATTTCTTTGTCTTTTCCGCAGCTGTGATACGATTCTGTTATGTGAAACAATCACAGTAAGGTTAAGTTCACATGATGCATTTTTAATGCGTTTTTGCAGCGGTTTTCCCGCCGCGGAAACGCTGCAAAAACGCTTAGTAATAGGTCTGCCAGGTATAGCAATGAGAATCCAGATGTGCTGGGCACATGATGTGGAAATTTCCACTCCGGATTTGCATTGCGTTAAAAAATGCAGCATGACCATTGTTCGGGCGTTTCCGCTGCGAATTCGTGCCCATTGAGTTGCATTGAATCACAGCAAACCTGCAGGTATAATATCTATACCTGCGGATATGCTGCATTTCAATGAAAGTCAATGGGCACGAATTCTCGCCGGAAAAGCGCTGCGAGTGGTACCAGGGAGGGGAGAGGAGGACTACAACTCCTCTCATCCGACCGCCGCTCTCGCTGTTATGGCGTGGATGAGAGGAGCAGATGTCTGCTCTGCCCAGCCCGCGCGCCCGCGGTAAAAAAAGAAAAAAAAAGTAAAAATGAAAAAATAAACCTCTATACCAACCTGTCCGGTGGCCCCCGGGAGCAATCCTCTCCTCCTGGAGGCCGGCTGTATACTGCGGAGAGCAGGCTCGTCCCCGCCAAATACTGTGCTTCCAGGACCTGCGCTGACGTCACCGATCAGCTGATCGGTCACGTGACCGATCAGCTGATGCTCACCTGACCCCTGGGAACATTCGCAAGAATGTTCCCAGGGTGGTAAGCTCACCAGGGCTGATCAGCTGATGTTGAGCTGATCAACCCCAGTGACCTCCTGCAGCATGTATACTGATAGGAGTGATTTTACACTCCTGTCAGTATACACTGCTGTCTTCTACAGCAGTGACATCAGTGATGGCTGATGTCACTGCTGTAAAAGTGACACGGATCATCGTGGGACAATCGGCAGTAAATGGACTACGTCATTGACGGTGGACAGGTGAGGGATATGGTTGTTTGTTATTTTACGATTTTTTCAGGAGATCGAGGGATTCGAGGTCTGAGAGGGTAAAATTGTAGAACTGCATGTTTTTTTATTTCATTAAAATACTTTATTCTGGCCGTGTCTTTTATTGAAAAAGCGGCGACCATTTTACTATGCGGTTAGTAATGGGGGCGTCTTATAGACACCCTCCATTACTAACACGGGCTTCACATCAGCCGCCAATACAAGGCTGACATGAACTCCAACCCCATTACCCCACTCACCACCACTACAGGGCAGTGGGAAGAGCAGAGGCTAAGCGCCTGATTTGGGGCATCTTATGGATGCGCCATATCTGGGACTGTTGAGGGGTGATATTAATAGCCGCAGAGGGGGCTAGTATTTTATGGCCCCTTCCCTGGCTATTAATATCAGCCCACAGCTGTCTAGTTTAGCCTTTGCTGGTTAGATTTTATAGGGGGACCCCACGTCAATTTTTTTCTGGGGTCCCCCTGTAATCTAGCCAGTAAAGGCTAAACAAACAGCTGTGGGCTGATATTAATAGCCAGGGAACATTGTTGGCTAATGACCCCTTCCCGGCTGCTAATATCAGCCCCCAGCGGTTGGCTTTCCCTCTGCTGATTTTAAAAATGACACGGGAGCCCAAGTCATTTTTTTTTTTATTTTAGGCTCTGTGCTCACGATCCGGATGTAGCAGCACTTTGGACGCATATTTTTTGCTGCATCCAAAACGTTGCATTCTATTGAACGCAGGTAAATCCACATGTGTTCTATGCATTCTAGTGGTCAAATTTCTGTTGCGGAGACTAGCGACTCCGCAAGAGAATTTGACATGCTGCGGTCCTGAAAGACGCGCCACATGTTAGTGTCCACGGGTGATCCGCAGCCTCTGATACACGCATAGTGGACATGGGATTTCTAGAGATCCCATCCACTATGCTGTAACATCTGGACGCTGTGGGTTTGATGCTGTATAAACACGGAGCGTCAAACCTGCAGCGGCTCCTGATCGTGGCCACGTACCCAAACTCACTCGCAGCATGTCAATTTCTGCAGCGGACGCGCTAGTCTCCGCAGCAGATTTTGACCGATTGAAGTGTTATTACATGCGGCGGATTCACAGTTACCAACAACAAAAGTGCGGCATTAGAACACAGCGTTTTGGAGGTATCAAAAATATTCTGCGTCCAAAGCGCTGCTTGTTGCTGTTCGTGGGGACTTAGCGGCTAACCAACCAGCTGTGAGATGTTAATTATGGCCAGGGAAAATGTTTGCAAATGGCACCTTCCTAGGCTAAAAACACCAGCTCACAGCAGCTGCATAAATTACATGAATGGAAATGCTAAAGATTAGATGAATGGGACTAGCTGACTCCTAGTTCTTTTGTTTAATTATGACAAGGTGTCAATCAGACCTTTTCATGACCAAACTTAAAGTAAAGTAAAGAGTTAAATAAACACACAGTCACAGAGTAAGCACTTAATTTGAACTACAACAGACCCATTCTTTAATCATTGAAATTAATCAATATACTCAACCCAGTTCTGATGGTAATCCAAGGTTTAAGCAATGTCCCATTAAATAACTTTATTTAGCTCCAAAAAGCATTTATTGATGTACAAAAACACATTAATAAACGCGTCAAAACGCATGTAAAATCCGCATGCATTTTTCCTACCAAGGAGATGCAGAAACGCTCAGGAAATTTCTGCTTCAAATACGCATTGTGCGCACATAGCCTAAGATGACACTCGGATCAAACACTGACGGAGTTTGATCCGAGTGTCATTAGCATAATTGGCCCGATTCTCTCCTATAAGAGAATATATGCCTGTGTGAGCAAGCCCTTAGTGTTATTATTTTACTGAGGGGAAACATAGGGATTAAGAAGGGATTGTCCGAGTAGTGGACACCCCTTTAATAACAATCTATATGTTGTGGGTAACATACTCCATGATCAAGTATCTATAGTACAATGTGGCTACTAGGGGTCTTTATAGATAAGTAAGGCAGCAGGGCTCCATACTGACAAAACTGTTATACAATATATGACCAATAAGTGTCATTGGAAGGAAAATATATCAGAGCAGTCAGTAGATGTGCCCCCTCATTCAGGGGATCTCCACCACTCAATTCTAGGAGAGATAGTAGGTATGCCTTGTATTCACATCTGAAAAGTATCATATTAACATTTTAAATTGTCTGCAAAAAAAATATAAATTTCCAAATGTAAAAGTTTGATTTGATCTCTAATAAAATAATACCGCATTCATGAAACACAACCAGATCTGGAGGCCTCATGCATAAAACCTGATCTAAATAAAAGTATCACTTTAAAATAACCAATCAGATCACTTCCTACATTTTCAAACTGAAAAATATATAAGTTAGAATCTGATCAGTTGCTATGAACAACCCTGACACAATATCAGAGAATAGTTTTTCTGTGTCAGATCTGCTATCCCTATATGTAAAATTGATTGTGCAAAAACTTAACTCAAGGTCCCAATCTCATTATAGAGATTTTTTGGAGATTTTAATGGAACTAAACTACAAGTAATTAAACTATTGAGAATTGTGTAAAACAGACATTCAACATACCAGAAAACTACTTTAAGTTGCTTGTGATACAGCTAATGAAATATTGTTCAATAAAATAATAATGAAACTATATGCTGATACTATTACTTAAAAATGTTCTTTTGTGACTACTTGTTCCGTCATATATGAAAATAAAAAGTTGACAATCTGGTTTCTGGATACGGTTCTCTGGACATACATTAAATTACAGTTCATATACATGGCCACTGGGTGTCACTCTTCCATAAGTAATGAACACAGTATAGCCGTACAGTATCCATGTTTAGTCACAAATTCACCAGTATTTACTGCATTTTGGCACAGTCAAATAATCCTTGCTCTTTTAAGTGCGATACTCAGCTTTATATGCACTTTTAGTTTGACTGTTGGTGAGAAAAGTATTAAGAGATGAGGTGAACAAAATAGCATGCAAGTCATGGAACTTAAAAAATATCTGATGAGGCTGTTAAAGAGAATCTGTAAATAGGATGAACCCTCCTAAGCCCTGTATATTGGAATATAGGTCTTAGAAAATTGAATAAAATGATACATTGATATCTGAGAACCAAGATCTTAAACAGGGTCAGACTGGGATGTCTGGGGCCCACAGGAGGAATTGATCCTCGGGGCCCACCCTACAGCTTTATGCAAATACCTGTTAGCCGTTATATCCGTTATAGTGGAGCATTGACTGTAAAACACAGGTGACATCTGCACATCTACTGTGCGACACCATAACTGGGATGTACAGTTGCGTTAGTTTGCATTAAAGGGTTCTTTGATAAAAACAAGTTATCACCGATCCACAGGTTAGGTAGGGTATAACTTATTGATCGGTGGAATCCGACCATTGGAAACTGCACCGATCAGAAGAATGGGGAACTTTATCCCTGACAGGGCTTTATCCCCATTTTAAAATGGAGCGGCAGGTGGGACGTCTGACCGCAGCTCCATTCATTCTCTTTGGGGGCTTCCAGAAAAAGCCAAGTGCAGCCCCTTAGGGAATGAATGGATGAGTGGTCGAGTTATACATGCCGCTCCATACTAATGGGGATAAAAGCTCCACATTCTGCAGATCGGTGCAGGTCCCAGCAGTGGGACCCCCACCAATGAATAACATCACTTATCCTTTGGCCACGTTCACACGTTCAGTATTCGGTCAGTATTTTACCGCAGTATTTGTAAGCCAAAACCAGGAATGGAACAATCAGAGGAAAAGTAGAATAGAAACATGTCACCACTTCTGTATTTATCACCCACTCCTGGCTTTGGCTTACAAATACTGAGGTAAAATACTGAACAAATACTGAACATGTGACGGGGCCTTAAGATAGGTGATTACTTGATTTCGCCATAGAACCTCTCTAAGTGCATATTTGCTACTGTGTAATAGTCACAGGATAGGGAGGGGTTAAACGTCCAGGTAATTAATCTCTATTGGAAATCAAAAATCTTCCCCTTATTGATATGAGAGAGAACAAATGGCCACCATACACAACATAATCCACTATACCAAGACTAATAATACCACATACAAGGAACAAATACCGCCACACCATGACCAGACTACATATTATCACCACACAGTGACCGAATAATACCACATACAGGCTATTAATGCCGTTACAACATGACCAGACCACATATTACCTACCACCACATACAGGTGATTAACACCGTCACACCATGACCAGACCAGGTATTACCACCACCGAATAATACCACATACAATGAACAAATACCGCCACACCAAGACCAGTTCACATATTACCACCTCATAATGACCGAATAATACAATACCGATCAATAATAAAAAACAGAATACTAATAATACTAATATTACCACTGGTGACATTACACACAGGAGATCTGTATATAGTTTAAGTGTACAGGTAATACAGTGATAACCAGTGACATTACAGCATATACAGAGTACCTTTATATGCTGTAATACAGGTATATACAGTTAATACAGTGACCACCGGTGAGACTATATACAGCCGACGGCCATTTAATATAACTGCTATATGACGTCAGTACGCAGCCTGTCACAGAGCAGATCGCCCTGTCACAGTTGCACCCGGCGTTCATCTTGATGTGCATCGTCACCAGGGCAAGCTCCGCCGGGCGAAAGAGTCTCAGTGGGCCCCTTTAACACATACCACGATTCATGATGCACAGATATCGCAGAGAAATATAGGTATACTACAAAGCTGAAGATTTCACTTACTTCTTATATTACATGAGTGATAGATATTGTACATTCTACAGTAGCTCAGAAACTGGCAAGTCCTCACAGCCCTGGGGGGATTCAAAAGATTTCATTTTAGACCAGACAGTATAGTCCTCCATACAGAATTATGGGCACCACACAGTGCTCCATACAGTATAATGAGCCCCACATAGTCCTCCATACAGTATAATGGCCCCACCTAGTCCTCCATACAGTATAATGGCTCCACATAGTCCTCCATACAGTATAATGGGCCCCACACAGTCCTCCATACAGAATTATGGGCGCCACATTGTCCTTCATACAGTATAATGGGCAGCACATAGTCCTCCATACAGTATAATGTGCCCCACATAGTGCTCCATACAGTATAATGGCCCCACATAGTGCTCCATGCAGTATAATGGCCCCACATAGTGTTCCATACAGTATAATGGCCCCACATAGTGCTCCATGCAGTATAATGGCCCCACATAGTCCTCCATACAGTATAATGGCCCCACATAGTCCTCCATACAGTATAATGGCCCCACATAGTCCTCCATACAGAATAATGGGCCTCACATAGTCCTCCATACAGTATAATGGGCTCCCCACAGTCCTCCATACAGTATAATGGCCCCCACATATTGCTGCTTACAAAATAATGGGCCCCATATAGTCCTCCATACAGAATATGATGCTGCACACAGTATATAATGGGCCCCCATATGATGCTGTGCACAGTATATAATGGGCCCCCATATGATGCTACACACAGTATATAATGGGCCCCCATATGATGCTGCACATAGTATACAATTGGCCACCATAAGATGTTGCACACAGTATATAATTGGCCCCCATAAGATGCTGCACACAGTATATGGGCCCCCATAAGATCCTGCACACAGTATATGGGTCTCCATAAGATGCTGCACACAGTATACGGACCCCCCATAAAATGTTGCATACTGTATATGGGCCCCCATATGATGTTAAATACTGTATATGAGCCCCCTGATGTTGCATACTGTATATGGGCCACCATAAGATGCTGCATACTGTATATGGGCCCCCTGATGTTGCATACTGTATATGGGCCCCCTGATGCTGCATACTGTATATGAGCCAACTGATGCTGCATACTATATATGGGTACCCTGATGCTGCATACTGTATATGAGCTCCCTGATGCTGCATACTGTATATGGGCCCCCTGATGTTGCATACTGTTTTTGGGCCCCCTGATGCTGCATGTTGTATATCCCCTCAGGGTGATGCTGTATACATATAAAAAAATCAAATACTCACCTCTCCCGTTCCCTGCATGTCCGGTGTACTCAGCGTGTCTTCTGACTCAGCAGTGCTCAGAGCAGAGGGCCGTAGTGACGTCACCTCGCCCTCTGCCCTGAGACGTCAGAATCAGAAGATGCTGACGTCACTGGAACTGCGGGGAACGAGGAGAGGTGCGTATCTGAGGAGGAGGTGGGGTTCTCGTTCTCCCTCCGGGGTAGGGTGGGCTCTCCCTCACCCGACTCATGGGCATATGATTGCATTGATAAAATCTATGGGCCGACACATATCTCCAGAGAATCTGTCTCCAGAGCTTATATTAAATGAACAGGGGTGCTAACAGTGTGAGACATGTAATGACTGACAGTTATAATCACACTCAACAGAACTGTCCTCTCACAGTGCTGTCATTTCTCCTGCAGAGCTTTGCCTAATTTCAACTAGCACTTACTTCTTCACTTTCCATTGTACAGGCACATAGTGGGGGGGGGGGGCAGTACCGCAGAATTTTGTCTCCTTACAAACACATCTACAGTTTTCGTTCTCAGCGTTGTCAGGTCTGTTGCACTATCCCTCCCTCTACACTGACTGCCGTGAGATGGTAGCTGAAGAAGAATTCACTGCAATCAGACACAGCTTTGCAAAGAGATTAGGAGAGCAGATTTGCCTGTGTGAGACATGTAATGACAGACAGTCTTATTTCTTCACTGAGTTTTGTTTCATTACAAACATATTTGCAGTTGTCTTATCAGAGTGCTGTTAGCTCTGCTATAGTGCCTCTTGCCCCAACTGGCTGCTTGTGAGATGGAAGCTGAAGAAGTGTTAGTTGTAGTCAGGAATGGCCCTGCAGCTTAGCTGAGAGCAGAAGAAAAGAGATACAGCTGTACTCACTCTGAAGTAAGATGAGAGTAGGGTGTCATTATATCTCACACAGGAGTAGTCCAGAACAGGCAGGCTACTCCTGTATACTGTAAGACATATGATGACAGACAGACATACACAAACCTACAAATTTGGCTGCAAGCCAATGGGAATATATATAAGGTAACTACTTTTGTTGCAGTCAGAATCAACAATTAATCAAAACATAACAATTACTGCACACAGTGTATAATACCAAAATACTTTATTAATCAAAACATTTGCATATACATAATAAAAAGTGCTTAAAAAAGAGGACGATTCTATCTAAAAGCATACCAGAAAATATATAAAAAGATGGGAGTAATACATCTAGAATCGATGATTAACATACACATGGATTTTGTAATTAAAGGAAGGGATATTGAAAATTCTATTATACAAGTGTTAATGGTTCAGATTACAATGATGTTCAAATTATACATTAACCACCGTCAATGTACAAATATGCAAAGAAGGGTACAATGTTACCAAGGATTGCCTGGAGAAAAACTGATATTTCACCCACATGTGGGAAAAGAAATATAGTATAAAAAGTCTCAATCATTTATTACAGTGGCATGTAAAAGTTTGAGCACCCCTGGTCAAAATTACTGTTATTGTGAACAGTTAAGCAAGTTGAAGATGAAATGATCTCTAAAAGGTCAAAAGTTAAAGATGACACATTTCTTTTGTAATTTAGGCAAGAACAAATATATATAAATATATATACAGTACATATTTATTGTATTTATTTTTTTCATTTTAAAAATTGCAAAAAGGGAAATGGGCCGATGCAAAAGTTTGGGCACCATTGGAGATTTGTGTGCTCATTTAATTTGACCAAGGTTTCAGACCTTAGTTAGCCTGTTAGGGTTATGGCTTGTTCACGATCATCGATAGGAAAGATCAGGTGATGCAAACTTCTCAGCTTTAAAAAAAAAACAGCCTCTTCTAACTTTGTGACAAAAACAGCAGCCTTGGGTTCTTCTAAGCTAGAAGAAGATAGCAAAGCATTTTCAAGTTGTCCTTTCCTCAGTTTGAAATGTAATTAAGAAATAGAAGTTAATAGGAACAGTGGAGGACAAGATAAGGTCTGGAAGACCAAGCAAAATTTCACTGAGAGCTGCTTGTAGGATTGCTAGAGAGTAGAGATGAGCGAGCACTAAAATGCTCGGGTGCTTGTTGCTTGAACCGAGCAATTCCTGATACTTGAATGCTCGGCAAGAGTAACAAGTATAATGGGAGTCAACAAGGAAGCCAAGCTTTTTTCCGGCAGACCCTACAAAGAGGTATAAGGGGCAGTGAAATGTTTCAGTGTATGGGAAAAGTGCTGAATGGAAGGAGAACAGCATGGGGAAGACCGCTGGAAGCATTTTTGATTCCCAGATCGCTGATGAGCGCAATGGTGGCACACTTTTACTCGACTTTAAGGAGTTACAATAAAACATTCTAAACTGACAAGAAATTGCATTTTGCAGGAATAAAAATGTTAAGAATCATTTTTTCCTGTATAATGACTTGTATATCAGGCCAAATTTAAAAATTATTTAAAAAAATATATAATTTAAGTAAACCAAAATATTTTTTTTTATTAAAAAATAGGAAATTTCAGTGTAATTTATGAAGGAAGCAAGAGCTGCCAAAAATTATGGACTGAGAGGGACTCAGATGCACCCCGTATTAGATTTAAAGGAGGGCCTCATACACATTCTGTTTAAATTGTCATGTAGTGGCACTCCTAGACTCATAAAGGCTATGCACTTTTGAGAGTTATATACCAATGAAATGTACTTCAGACCACGGAATAGTCTATAGGTGAGCAATATGATACCAATAAAATTTTGAACAAGTTTTTTGTGTCTTATATAGCAACAAAATCTACCCAAGAAGATGTAAAATCCTATGGATGAGCAATATATTACCGATACATTTTGAATACGTTTTTTGAGGGTTATATACCAAGGAAAAGTACTCCAGACCACGAAATAGTGTATACATTAGCAATATAATAAGGATACAGTTTTCAACAATTTTTTTGAAGGTTAATAACCACCAAAATGTACTCCAGACCAAGGAATAGTCTATATAGGGGCAATATAAAAAAGATAAAGTTTTCAACAAGTTTTTTAGAGTTATATAGCATTGAAATGTAATCCAGATCACAGAATAGTCTATACATGAGCAATATAATAAGGATAATGTTTTCCAAGGTTTTTTTAGGGTTATATACCACCGAAATGTACTCCAGACCACGGAATAGTCTATTCTTTAGCAATATAATAGCGGTAAAATTTTGACAATGTTTTTTGAGGGTTATATACCACTAAAGTGTACTCCAGAACACGTAATATAATAATCTATTCATGTGCAATATAATAAGGATAATATTTTCAACAATTTTTTTTGGGTTATATACCACCTAAATGTACACCAGACCACAGAATAGTGTATGGGTAAGGAATGTAACAAGCCTACTTTTTCAGAGGATTTTTTTGAGTGTTATATACCATCAAAATATGACAGAAAGCACATAATACTCTATGGATGAGTATTGTAATCCATAAATTATTTGTCAAGCCTTTTCTGTAAGTTTTACATACCGCCGTAATTCAACAATAACCGTGTTAAACTGTATGAAGCAGTCATTGAATCCATAAAAAATATTTGAACATAAACATTTTGAAATTTTTCTTGATATACTTATACAATCATAAAGACTTTGCATAAAGTACAAAGCCAAGCAAAAATTATAAGGAGGGTCATCCATAGACCCCTGAAAGACAACAAATGACGGGACTCATTAAAATATTGAATATTAAAAACACTTTATCTGGTGCTGTCATCAGGTTGTGTGGAAAAGTGTGGGGGCTAATCCAGGCTTTGTTCATTTTTATGAGAGTGAGCCTGTGAGCATTCTCTGTTGACAGGCGACAGCGCCTGTCTGTTAAGATTCCCCCCAGCGACATTAAAAACCCAGACAAGACGCTAGTGGTAGGGAAGCACCACACCCCCAAGGCATAGAGGGACATCTCATACCAGGTGTTCAGCTTTGAGACCCAATAGTTGAAGGTCGCAGAGAAATTGAGACCCAATAGTTGAAGGTCGCAGAGAAATTAGCTAGTATGCTGGTTTGGTTGGCCAGGTATTGACCATCTTTATAAACTTTTTCCTCCTTGTCAAAAATACCCAGTCATCAGGGCCTGGATGCTGTGAGTGTGTCATGAAATTGGCCCAGGCATTTGACAGTGTACCCCTGCCTCTGCTGTACCTGGTGTGTGTCCCGTCGACTCTCCTCCTTGGTTGTGCAACAAAACTTGCCCCCTGCCGCTAGTTTTGTCTGATGGGAATCTTTTCAGCATATTTTCCACAATCGCCTTCTGGAAATAGCACCATTTTAGTAGACCTCTCCGCCTCAGGAAGGAGAAATGTAAGGTTTTCCTTGTAGCGTGGGATCTAGCAGGGTGAACAACCAGTACTCTTTTTTGGCGAAGATGAATATTGATATATGAATTTAACGTGAGGGTCACCGAAAAGGCAGTGGTACATAAAGTCAACCATATGTGCCAAGCTCCCTAATGCCAACACTGCCCTGTCTCCACCATGATGATGACTCTCCATCTCCTCCTCCTCCCTCTCTTCCTCCTTATTCCTCTCTGCAGCCCATCCACGTAGGAGAAACGGGATGAAGCTTGTGTGGGTACTAGCCTCTGCTGCGCTATCAACCTGCTCCTGTTCCTCCTCCTCAGCCTCCTCCTCCTCCTTGTTACCCAATCCGCGCTGAGCAAATGAGATGCGGCTGGGTAGTATCTCCCTGTCTCATGTCTTCCTTCATCTCCACCTGGTCCGTATGCAAATCTTCATCTTTAATCGTGAGCAGCGAATGTTTAAGTAGGCACAGAAGCTGGATCGTTGTGTTGATTATGGCATCATTGCTGCTCACTCTTTGTGGAGTCCTCAAAGTCTTGGAGAACCACACAAATGTCAAACATCCATGCCCTCTCTACAAGTTGTTATGTGCGGAGGCTGACCAGAATACCAATGGGCGTGTTGGATCTGGTACTCAACAACTGGCCTCTGCTGCTCACAAAGCCTTGCAAGCATGGGCAGTGTGTAGTTCCAGCACGTGGCTACATCGCACACCAGTCGGTGAGCTGGCACTTGCGTGCGCTTCTGCAGCATTGCCAGAGCGGCAGCAGCTTAGCCGACTTGCGGAAATGGGCACTGATGTGGCGTATCTTGAACAGAAGCGATGGCAAATCTGGGTAGATTTTTAGAAACCGTTGAACTACCAAATTGAGCATGTGGGCCAAGCATGGTTCGTGTGTGAGCTTGCCAAGCTTCACAGCTTCCACCAGGTTAAGCCCATTACCACACACTACCATGCCTGGTTGGAGGTTTAGTGGCAAAACCACAGATCTGTTTGGTCTGTTATTCCTTTAATTAACTCTGCCGCGGTGTGCAGTTTGTGTCCTAGACAAATTAGCTTCAGCAGAGCCTGTTGCTGCTTCGCTGAGGCAGTGCTGTAGAGCTTCCAGCTGATGTGGACGATATTCTCTGAGATATCACATCAGAGATGGAGGATGAGGAGGAGCAGGGGGAGTGCATGAACTGGTGTAGGAGGTCGAAGGAAAACCTGTGCACATGTGCCGTGCCAGGCCCGGCCTCCACAAACTTCACCCAGTGTGCCGTTTGACAAATTAGCTTCAGCAGAGCCTGTTGCCACTTTGCTGAACCAGTGCTGCAGAGCTTCCAGCTGATGTGGATGATGTGCTCTGATATAACAAAACGGAGAAGGAGGAGGAGCAGAAGGGGTGCAGGAACTGGTGTAGGAGGTGGAGGAAACCCTGATAGAAATGGTGCCAGCAATCCTCGGTTTCAGGAGTACATGTGCCATGCCAGGGTGGGACTCGGCCCCAGCCTCCACAATGTTCACCCAGTGTGCAGTCAGGGAAATGTAGCGTCCCTGGACACAAGTGCTTGTCCACGTGTCGGTCGTTAAGTGGACAATCCCAGCAACTGTGTTAGTTAGGGTACAGGTGATGTTCCTGGACACGTGTTGGTAGAAGGCAGCGACGCCACAGAGAGACAAACAGTGGCGGCTGGGGACCGACTACTGAGGGAGCAAATTTCGACACCTGTATCAGGACAATTTTATTGTTTTATTTCAAATCAACGAAATTTCACGTGAGCCAAGTTCTACAGTATATGCAGGGTCAGACTGGGACTTAAATTTAGCCCTGGCATTTGAGCGCACACAGGCCCACTTGCTATGAATGTGGTATATGTTCGTCGATTTTTGTGGATTGCTCGAGATATATATCACATTTACAGAATACAAACTGCTGTGAAGCCAGAATAACACTTTGTGAAATTTAAAGGTAACCTGTCAGGTCAGATAACTATTTTTTACTGCAGATATAGGGTTAATCTGCAGGCTATTAGCATTATGAAGGTGCCCAGCTGCTGTATTGAAAGTGTGGCACCCGGGACAAAATAAATTTTATTTCTTCCATGAGCCACCGGATTTCAGTCATGCAGTCATGCCCGGAGCAAATACAGTCACCACTCAGTGAGAGCAGTGAGAGCAGCAGCTGTAAGCACGCCCGGCACTGACTGACAGCGGGCTATGCACTGATGCACAGCTGGCTGTCAGTCAACGAAAGAATGCAGCAAGCAGAGACCCAGCCCACCCATGAAAGTGACTTCATTATTGGGAGCAATGCTGGTCTTTTTCCTCCACGTTCGCTCCTTACAATGAGCACTAACAGTGCACCCTCTTTCCGGCTCGTCGCTTCTCATTACACACTGCGAGGTTGTGCACTGAGAATAATATTGCACAGTGACAAGATCCTACTGAGCATACGTCGGAATTGACAACTGGCCCATGATCAGTAGAGCAGGGACTAGCCCAGCCCCTGAAATGGATGTCACTGATGATGTCATTGGCAAACACAAATAGAAAATGGCCCCTGCGCAAGTACAGTATATGGGGCCTTTGCAGTCCAATAGTTCATCATAATGCACAATTCCACCTGTTTGAAGGTGGAAATGAGCCCTCTGACCTCTCAGGCTACTGTGTGGCACCACCACAGGTTACATCAATGATAAGTTCGCCCTTGGCTGACACTTTGTTTCAGGGTGGGGACAGCAATCATCTACAAAGATAACCATTGGTCTCTAAGACACACTTTTTAGCAGCAAAAAATATTGCTAAAAATTAGGAGCATTGTACTCCGAGTTCCTAGACTCAGGACTCATCAGCACCAGACTCCAATGACCACTTCTTAAAAGATCGGGTCTCACGTTCATAAAGTGTTGTGTCCTATCATTGCGCGAACAGTGTTCACACTCATACAGTCCTTTCTTACACAACCTGACACAACTGGTTGTAGTGTTGGTTATCAACACCTAGGGCAAGTCAAGTATTTCACCCCCAACCCATGAAATGTTAGCACTCCCTAAATCCCTTCTACCAATCCAGTAATAAAAACCCCTTATACCAAACACACAGCTACTGTAATACTGATGTAATTGTAGTTTGCACTTTGCTCTTCTGTGTTTTATTTGCTCTTTGCTGACATTATTATTATTATTATTTATTATTATAGCACCATTTATTCCATGGCGCTTTACATGTGAAAAAGGGGTAAATGTAGCAGACAACAAGTACAATAGTTTGAACAAAAACAAGTCACCGATTGGCACATTAGGAGAGAGGGCCCTGCTCGCGAGGGCTCACAGTCTAGAAAGGGGGGACATCAGCCATAACATTTTAAAATAAAGATTTATTCGGTTATTTGTTTTTGGCTATTTATTTTTTTGTTATATTTTTTATGTAATAATTTTATAACCCTAGCCCTATCTTTAACCATATCCTTAACCCTAGCCATAACACTATCCCAAATTCAACAGCAAAGCCTAGCTGTAACCTTAGCCTGAATTCTAACTCTAACTCTAAACCAATCTTTAGCTCTAACTCTGGTCAGGCTGAGACAGAGTATAAAATTGTGAATTCAGTTATTGAATCATCTGGACTGCACTTGGTTAAATTCTGTCTTCATCCATGTGCTGCTCATCTCCTGCCATCCCATCTGCTGCTTATGCAGAGAGCAGCAGGCATGATGAGTTAGTCATTAGCTACTGCACTCTGCATAGGCAGCGGCTTAGAAGGCAAAGGTCACTTCATTATACTAAACTTTGTCATTTTATTTATTGCCTATTCTAAGCATGGTAAGTGATGTGAAACTAATTTTGCCTACTGTGTTCTGCATAAGTAGCGTCAGGCATGCACATTACCCGCACAAAGAAGTGGAGCTTGCAAGCACTGATCATTTGACAATTGGATCAAATAAGGATGGGACTGCAATTTTGCATCCCCATAGACTTTGGCACCTAGAGCAACTGCCTCAGTGCCCTCCCCTTACATACTATGCCATTGCATGGTACTGATTTATATGATTAATGCAGTGCTTAAAGAGAAGATAAATGTGATGTGATACATTGCTTAGTCGAAGGACCAACTAGTAAGTTAACTATCAGACTACTTAGTATCACCATCCTATTTTACACTGGACCAACAAGGAACAAATTATGAACCCCTAATGTATTCTAGAGCATCAGGTGTTAATCCTCTCATTTACGATAGGCCACCAGGTTAAACCCGTCTAATTTCATATATCTCGAAGGAAAGGGGCACAAACCCTGACAACCAGAGAAAGTGACATTAACCCCTCATCTACCTTAGGTCAAAATGGAAGTTTTGCTTAGTTTAAAATATCTTCTCTTTACCTGTGTTTGTCCTATAATCCACTGCATCTTTTAGTCTAAAAAATATCCTAAATAAGACTGGAGCACATGGCACTTTATACAATTAGAAAATTGCAAATCATATGCATCAACGTTAGCTATGTGGTTAATTAAATTAATACACAAAATATTAAATGAGTGAATGTGAATTTTTGTTGGTCTTTCTCATATCTATATATTTATGAAATTATCAATAAAGTCATATAACTTCTCTTTGTGTCACATTTGCCTTTACTCATCCAAGCTCTATGGCCGACCATTATGAAATATATTTAAAGGGAACCTGTCAGGTCCCCCGTGCCCCCAGAACCACCAGTAGTCGGGTCTGCATATGTAAATACCCTAACAGTCCCTGTATTACATTACACATATAAACAGATCTTTAGAAAAAGTATTTCTAAAGTCCGTTTATGATTTGTAAATGAGGGCCCTGACTAGTGGAATTAGTTTCCCCAGACTAGTTGGCCCACTTAGCATGTTATCATGCCCCTGTAAGCGTGATAACATGGCTTACAAGCGCCGACGTCATCACTAGTGCTATACTTACCTTGCGCATGCACGCAGCTTCTTTACCTTACTACATTGATAGTCTGAGGTGGGGTGTATTCGTGCAAGCTTCAGAGAGGCGCACTGCGCATGATCTGAAGTCTCTGCAGTGCGCCTCTCTGAAGCCAGCACGCGTACCCCCGCTTCAGATGATCAATGATGCGAGGGGAAGAAGCAGTGTGCATTCGCGAGGTAAGTTTAGCGCTATCGATTAGGCCCGCGCTTGTAAGTTATGTTATCACACCCACAGGGACGTGATAACATGCTAATTGGGCCGGCTAGTCTGGGGAAACTAATGCCCCATCGACTAGTCAAAGACCTTATTTACATCATAAACTGACTTCAGAAATATTTTCTCTAATGATCTGCTTAGGTGTGTAATGTAATAAAGGGACTGTTAGGCAGTTTCCATTATAGCATTATATGGGGTCCATTATAGCATTATATGTGGTCCATTATTCTGTATGGAATATTATATGAGTCCCATTATTCTGTATGGAGCATTATATGGGGTCCATTATTCTGTATTGAGCATTATATGGGGTCCATTATTCTTTATGGAGCATTATATGGGGTCCATTATTCTGTATGGAGCATTATATGAGGTACATTATTTTTTATAGAGCATTATATGGGGTCCATTATTCTGTATGGAGCATTATATGAGGTCCATTATTCTTTAGGCTATGTGCCCATGATGCAGAAATGAAGCAGAAATTTCCTGAGCATTTCTGCATCTCCTTGGCAGAAAAAACGCATGCGGATTTTACATGCGTTTTTTCTGCCAGGGATAAGCGTTTTTCAAGCGTTTTTGCATGCATTTCTGCATGCGTTTTTTCAAGCGCTTTTCCAAGCTATTTTGAGCATCACTTGGAAAAGTGCTTGACAAGTTGGTCACACAATATAAATCCATGCAACTGGCATGAATTTATAGTGTGTGACCAACTTATGCTGCTTTAAATGCAGCATCAATAGTAAAAAAAAAACAATTAAAACGTAAAAAATAAAAAAAAAATTATACTTACCTCTCCGGCGGCCCCAGGTCTCCTTCTTCGGTGGCGTGCTCTGTCCTCGGCATCCCACGGTGTTCAGAAAGGACCTGCGCTGACGTCATTTAGTCAGCTGACAGGTCACGCGACCGCTAACGTCAGTGGTCGCGTGACCATCACATGACTAAATGACGTCACCGCAGGTCCTTTCAGAACACCGCGGGACGCAGATGACAGAGAACACTGCCGGAAGGAGACCAGGGGCCTGCGGAGAGGTAAGTATAATGTTTTTTTTTATTTTTTACGTTTAATTCTTTTTTTTACTAATGGTACCCGGGTCTGGAGGAGAGCCTCCTCTTCTCCAGACCCAGGTACCATAAGCGCATTGAACCGCATTACATCCGCATGCATACATGTGTAAGGGGGAAGACCGGGGTGTAAGTAGTTTCAGAACAAGGGAACCGGAACTGCCGGGGCCGTGCCTCTGGTTGCAGGGGGGAGACAGACTGCGAGCACAGGAGTCAGGTGACCGGGAAGCTGGGGGCGTGTCCAGAGCCAGAGCTCAGGAGTCAGGTGACTGGGGAGCTAGGGGCGTGTCTAGGAAGAGAGAGAAAAAGGAGTTTTGCGCGGGAAAGCAGGGAGTTGACAGTTGGGGTCAAGCCCCCCTAGAGGGAGAAGAGACGCAGGGTCCATGGAGCCGAGCAAGTGAGGTGCAGTGTTATGGACTAGAGGCTCAGCGGGTCAAACCGGAGACCGCCCCTTGCCGCCAGAAGACGTCGAGCCGAGCAAGTGAGGTGCAGTGTTATGGACTAGGGGCTCAGCGGGTCAAACCGGAGACCGCCCACTCCCGGCCAGAAGACGGAGCATTGTTTAGGCAGGGAAGCCAGAAGAAAACAACACCGGCATCAGCCGGCAACTGCCTTGTGGGGAACAAGAGTCAGCTAAGTGTAAAACTGCCGATTACAACCGTGTCGACTCTGCTACATCTAGCCAAACTGTGGATTGTTGGTTATAGTCTGTTACCTGCTACTCCCCTTGTTGTCCCCATATTTCTCCTGTTACTCCCTGTGTGGAGATTGACCCTGTTACAATAAATCCCCCCTGTTTATTAACCCTGTACTGTAGGTAGAAAATTAGCGTGCACACTGTCTAATATGATCGAGGTGCAGATGCAATGGACTGATAGTGTCCGTAAATTGCATAGAAATTAATTGATCGCACACTCTCTGAAATTTGCTCTTTTGGTGTAAGTTTATTCACACAGGAAAATATATACAGTGGTGATAATAAATGGCGACAGTAAGACGTTTCGGCCACCCAGGCCTTATTCATTAAGTCGCTACTGCAAGAAAGACAAATAGCACGATGAGGATATAGAAAACATAAAAAACATAAAAATAGTCCTATACAAGAAATACAGTTTAAGGATACCAAAATCTTGGGTAGGTTAGTATCAGGATAGATGGTATAGATAGAAGGAGTAGTGAGGGAGGGAGGTAAGGAAAAGAGGGGAGGAGGAGAGGGGTTATTGTGGTTACAGTTATACGAACAATGAATAGAAACAGTAAAAACATTCATTAACAGTCATAGAGTACCAGGGGGAGCCCAGATGTTAACCACAGGGGTAGGGGGTTTCCTTACTTGTATCTGGTTTAGATAATGGGACAAAGGAAGGCACCAGAGTATACGAGTGGAAGTTCCAATTTGAAGCTGCAATGATGAGGGGATACGTGTCAGTGTCATCAAGTACTAGTATGAGTATAGAATTCCATGGATAAGAATACCTTCACAGTGGTATCAGAGTTCATCAGCCTGTGGAGAGCTGAAATAGAGGTAGTGACCATTACACATGGTGTCAGTAATGGGGGAAATGGAAGCGTTTGGCTGGGGTGAGTAAATACCTGTTTGCTCCTGCGTCATGGACGTCTCATAGGCAAGGTTCCTACGTGTGGTGGCTGCGGAGGGTGTATGAGCTGCGTTCCCACGCAGTGCTGTGGGTAATGTGGGGACCAGGCTGCCTTTTGTATGTAGCACCGCGAGCTGCCGGAAGTGCGTCACGGGGGGGGCGTGTCCCGTGACGCTTATCCAGAAATCCTGGCTTTCAGGACCCCAGCCATCATGTGTACTAGGAGATCACCCAACATTAAGGACAAAGTCGTCAGAGCAGATTTCAGCAGCACACAGACACTCCCATCGCAGCGACTTCTCAGTACCCGTCGCAACGGGACTTTTCCCTGTTTAAATTGTGCTGCCTGCTCTAACATCATTAAATCTGATTATGTCACTCACCCCAGGACAGGCAAAAGCTATCCCATAAAGGGATTTTTCACATGCGACTCGAATTTTGTCATTTATGTTATCAAGTGCCCCTGTGGTCTCCTATACGTAGGAGAAACAACACAACATATACGGGACCATATCGCCAGTCACAAATCCACCATCCGGTGTAGCAAAAATTGGCTGCCATTGCCTGACCACTTCTCAAAAGCAAAACATACTGTGGCTCAGCTCCGCTTCCAGGTCATTGAGCATGTGGCCAGACCTAGACGGGGGGTAACCACATTGATCTCTTAAAACAATGGGAATCCTACTGGATCTATACTTTACAAACCCTCTCTCCTAAGGGACTCAATAGAGAAATAGATTGGATCTACTAACTCTTTCTTTCCCTTACAGACCCACTGAACCATCCTGACCTACTTGGTGAGTTGACTCTACCCCACTATACAGTGACGATTCTTCCCTTCCAATACATATGTCCACCTTGACCCTGTAGTAAAAATTCTCCTAACAGTATACCCCTATACTATGCCTGCTGACCCACACACCAACAACCCCCCCCCCCCCCCCCCCCCCCCCGGGGCTCATTTCTATCCTCATGGTTAACACCATACTTCATCCCTATGCATGTTCTACCTTGTGCTGATGCACTGTAACCTCCCTCTGGTCCATCTGACTACAATACCCAGCGCTATCATGATTTACATTTCAAAAGACCTGCACATACAGCGTTTGTTTACTATCACTATGACTACCTAGGCTAGACTCCCCCACGTGACCTACTGCGACGCATCACTCCTTAGTACCCGCCCTCCGCTATGCTGGAGTCACACCTCCCCTCCATGGTACTGCCCACCACATAGTACGATGTTTACCATTACTATGGCTACGAACGACAGCCTCCGTCACGTGACCGTGACGCGCTACTTCCTGGACACGCCCCCCCCGTGACGCACCTCCGGCAGCGCGCGGCGCTACATACAAAAGGCAGCCTGGTCCCCACATTACCCACAGCACAGCGTGGGAACGCCGCTCATACACCCGCCGCAGCCATCACACGTGGGAACCTTGCCTATGAGACGTCCATGACGCAGGAGCAAACAGGTATTTACTCACCCCAGCCAAACGCTTCTATTTCCCCCATTACTGACACCATGTGTAATGGTCACTACCTCTATTTCAGCTCTCCACAGGCTGATGAACTCTGATACCACTGTGAAGGTATTCTTATCCATGGAATTCTATACTCATACTTGTACTTGATGACACTGACACGTATCCCCTCATCATTGCAGCTTCATATTGGAACTTCCACTCGTATACTCTGGTGCCTTCCTTTGTCCCATTATCTAAACCACATACAAGTAAGGAAACCCCCTACCCCTGTGGCTAAAGGCCCCGTCACACATAACGAGATCGCTAGCGAGATCGTTATTACGTCACGGTTTTGGGATCGCTGGAGAGTCGTTTCGTGATCGCTGGGGAGATGTCAAACATGCAGAACTTCCCAACGATTTCGGCCGCCCCAGCGATCTAACTAACGATCTCGGTGGTCGTTGGGACGCTTTCACACAGCAGCTATTTCAACGATCCACACCTTGATAGGGAGTGTACTGTGTCACAAAGGCGTGCATAAAATTAAGCAAAATCAGGACTCAGTCGAATGAACGAATATCAACAGCCCGGAGAATTCTGCTAGGATCTGCAATCCAGCACGAGATCAGAAACAAAGGATGGAATCGCTATTCTGTTGCCTTCTTTATGCACGGCGGAAAATGAGAACGCTGTAGCGACCACCAATCGGGGATGAGGGGTGCGGAAAAGTCCAATTTATGCACGCCTACGTGTCTCAGTTCTGAATCGCTAACGAAGTCGTTGATAAGGTGTAAAATACAGCAATGCACACTTCCCAGCGGGAGCGCAACGACCCAGGAATGGTCCAGGAAGCTCTGTAACGATCAGCGATCTCACAGCAGGGGCCTGATCGTTGCTACCTGTCAGACATAACGAGATCGCTAGCAAGATCGCTATTGCGTCACAAAAACCGTGACGTATCAACGATCTCACTAGCGATCTCGTTATGTGTGGCGGGGCCTTAACATCTGGGCTCCCCCTGGTACTCTATGACTGTTAATGAATGTTTTTACTGTTTCTATTCATTGTTCGTATAACTGTAACCACAATTACCCCTCTCCTCCTCCCCTCTTTTCCTTACCTCCCTCCCCCACTACTCCTTCTACCTATACCATCTATCCTGATACTAACCTACCCAAGATTTTGGTATCCTTAAACTGTATTTCTCGTATAGGACTGTTTTTTTATGTTTTTTTATGTTTTCTATATCCTCATCGTGCTATTAGTCTTTCTTGCAGTAGCGACTTAATGAATAAGGCCTGGGTGGCCGAAACGTCTTACTGTCGCCATTTATTGTCACCACTGTATATATTTTCCGGTGTGAATAAACTTACACCAAAAGAGCAAATTTCAGAGAGTGTATTAACCCTGTACTGGCTGCTCTGTGTTTCTGTGTCACTGCATCTAAAGTACCTGTGTAACACAAGTATGCATGCGGATGTTATGCGGTTCAATGCAAGTCAATGGCGGCGATTTCGCCGCAATTGCGCACAAGAAAGGGTTGTGCTGCGGATTTTTCCGCAATGATAATCCATGCGGATTATCATTGGGAAACATGACAGACAACTTATCATGCGTTTTCGCGGCGGAGATGGCGCCGCGGATACGCATTAAATCCGCATTGTGGGCACACAGCCTTATGGAGCATTATATGGGCTCCATTATTCTGTAGGGAGCATTATATGGGCTCCATTATTCTGTAGGGAGCATTATATGGGGCCCATTATTCTGTATGGACAGTATATGGGGTCCATTATTCTGTATGAAGCAATATATGGGGCTCATTACACTGTATGGAGGACTATGTGGTGCCCATAATACTGTATGGAGGACTATACCGTCCAGTCTAAAATTAAAACTTTTGAATCCCCCCAGGACACGCACTGTGCGCTGCAAAGAGTCGCCAGTTTCTGAGCTGTTTTAGGATTTACAATAGATAGCTATCACTCATGTAATGGAAGAAGTAAGTGAAATCTTTTGCATTGTAATATACCTATATTTCTCTGTGTATCATGAATTGTGGTATGTGTTAAAGTGTCCCTCAACTCTTTTCCCAGGGCCCACAAAAACCTGGAGCTTGCCCTGCCTCAAAAGGTGTGGTTAGGCAGGTTAAATATCCGGCCACTGATTTTTTTTTTTTCTGTCTGTGTGTCTGGAGGCAGGAAGCTCCAGAGAAGTGTTTATGTGCATCTGTGCGGACGCTGTTGATTGTACCCTGAGCGGGCGGATTCCTGCAGGCATATGGACTGTTCTAAACGGTATCTTTTTGTTTCCGGGTTTTGCCAGAAAGGTCATGTTTATTTTGTTGAACCCTGCACTGGTTTATGCTGTGATTTTAAATAAACTAGCAGAAGAAACGTTCTTGTGTCTACCTCTGCGAGCAGCTGAGTGATTCGCATTACCACAATTTATATATACTGTATATATACAGTTTGGGGGTGGTTTTCCTTGTTTCTTAACAGTTTGGCCCTGCATTTCAGTCACTCTGTAGTGGTATGTGTTATTGTTAATATTGGTCTTGGTACAGTACGTTTTGCTCTGTAATATTTATTCATGATGTAGTGGTCATGGTGTAGCAGTATTATTTCAGTCTAGTATAGTGGTATTATTGGTTATAAATAATGGTCATTTATATAGTGAATTTTGCTTTATAGCAGTATGTTGTAATGTATGTATATACAGTATGTAGGTAATACTTAGTCTTGCTATAGCAGCAACAGTGTTATACATGTATAATATTATATTATATAATAAATATATAATATAATATATATTTTATTTTAAATTATGCATGAAGAAACATACAGGGCCCAGTAAAGCTTTTTGGTCAATATTCTGGTGTAAAAGCTTTGAAAAGTCGCATAATTTTGGTGCAACTGGAGGGTGCACTAAAATATGCAACTATTGGCATTCTCACACCATTTTCTCCCAGCTCTGACAAAGTGGGTGGAGTTGAGGTGGGATGGGTCTTGGCAACTGCTACTTGTCAAATTCATGATGATCGAAAGTATTCGCTACACCACAAATCTTACTCCAACAAGGACTGGAGTAGGATTTGTGGCAAGGCACACACAGAGGTGCACACTACTCGTCTGATGCTCCTGATTCATCAACACTAGACTCCAGGACATCTCCTCATCAAGATCTGCTTGAATAATGCCGGTCTTGATGAATCGGACCCATAGAATCCCTTGAAGCTTGTGCTCCTGATGTCTTAAGATCCTAGCAACTAGGACTGGGTTGCGGAGATCACAGAGTGATGCTTCTTCTTCCACTGTAAACTCATCCCAACCGCTGCTCTCTGCATATACAGTGACCGAGATTACAGCAACTGGGCTTAATATAACAAAATTTTGAATATGTGCATGCTCTACACATCCAAAACTTCAGTATACTGGGTTGTTTTTTTTTATCTCCAGTGACCGCTGTTTGTGCAGAAGTACAACATAGTAGCCGATAGCAAAGTCACCTCAACTGCTGTGCTCTGCATAGGTGATGACTGAAATGACAGGGGCCCAGTTTATTATAATGAAGTACTGAATTCTATATATAATATTAATAAATATTTGCCTTGCCCCTTTGCTGGCAGACCATGCTATGGCACTATGACAAATGTTTATTGGACTATACAGTAAACTTTACAACTTTACGCTCTTCATTTGCACATATAACAAAGGTTAGGAGATAATGTCTAGTAATGCATTCCGTATAGCTGTATTTTTTTCCCCTCGGTTTCACTGCATATCCCTCTACATTATTTCTTTTCACGCAGTGCTATATCCTGAAGTATCAATAAGCAGGAATACAAGAGACCATACAGTATTTGTGCGCATTGTGATTGGCCTGTGACAATAAACAATTGTGCAGATCAGGTATCCACCGGCCACCAATTAGGAAGTTGTTAGACCTGTTCTGCCAACACCCTCAATAATGAAAAACATTTCACATATAGTACTGTTCCAACCAAAACAGAGGGTTATCAAAGCTGTGTTTAACCCCTTCCAAACACTGGACGTACTGGTGCATCCAATGTCCAGTCCCCATCTTTGATGCAAGCTTAGGTGCTGAGCCTGCATCATTGCTGGCAGATGATGTCTGTGTTACACAGTGAACATCTGCTACTTAAAATACAATATTATGTACTGGCGGAAGGAACTCTAATGGTCTAAGGGTTAGGGAGTGCAAAATATTTTCCGTTCCCGGGTGCTGGCAGCCCATACTATGACAAATGCTTATTGGACTATGCAATAAACTTTACAGCGTAATGCTCTTCATTTGCACTATTATGATAAAGGTTAGGCAAAGATGTCTTGCAATGCCTTCAATATAGCTGTATTTTCCCTCAGTTTCATTGCATATCCCTCTACAGCAGGCCTGCACAACATACGGCCCACTGAAGGCTGCTTAGTGGCCCATGGAGTACCGGGAAACTCCAGTTCTCATCTTCCTATATTTGCTTTCAGATGCAAATACAGTTAAACACTTTAGCGCTGGGACAGGGGCAGAGCAGCGCTCATTATCCCACTCCCTGACGTGCAGCAGCATTGTGAGATTATCATGCTGTGACCTCATTACACTGCTGCTGTTGTCAGTGCTTCAGCGCAGTGGTCACGAGGACGCTAACAGAAACAGGAAGCGCTCCAAGGAGGAGCTGAAGATGAAATATCCTATTATAGGAAGGGAGGAGTGGGGCTGGTGTTAGTGTTACTTTTACTATGAGGGCACCTTATGGGGCAAAGGGGGTAGGGAATTGTGAAGGGGGCACAGTATGTCGAGGGAAATGTGGGAGATATTTTGGAGAGGGGAAATGTGGGAGATATTTTGGAGAGGGGAAATGTTTTGGGGACATTATGGATAGGAGCAGTGTGAGTAGATATTATGGAGAGGGCAGTGTGGGAGGGACTTTATTGAGAGGGGCAGTGGGAGGCACATTATTGAGAGAGACAGTGTGGGAGATATTATAGAGTGGGGCAGTATAAGGGGAAATTATTGAGAGGGTCAGTGGGGGGACATTATGGAGAGGGGCAGCATGGGGATACATTATGGAGAGGGGCAGTGTGGCAAATATTATGGAGAGAGGCAGCGTGAGGGAGTCATTACGGAGAAGGACAGTATGGGGGGATATTTTGGAGAAGGGCAGTGGGGGGATATATTGTGCAGGTAGCACAGTGAGGGGCAATTATTTATTCAGGGGCAAGCATGGGAGATATTTTTATTTACAAGCAGTATAATACTTTTATTTTTAAGGGCACCATGTCGGGAAGAACTGCTGAAGATGGAAAAGAGGAAAGTTTGCAGAGATGAACTCTAGGGGTGGAATCTCATCATGCCATCTGTAATATGACAAAACAGTTGGAGACAAAAGAGATGGGAATGACTTCAATCAGAGAAAATGTGATCTATAAAGTACCTGAATGTAAATGTTTATTTGACTAATACTCACTAAGTCATCAGTATTGTGGTTTCTGTATGGTCCGCAGTCTGATGAAAACTAGTAACAACAACTCTCATTATCTCTAACCATTGTTAAGGACCTACTGGGAGTTGCAAGTTTACTGCAGCTGATCAATGTACTAAGCTTGGTAATGTATTCCTGTATTGACACAGTTCTGGTGATGTATTTATGTACTGACGATGGTTCAGATGATGTATTTATGTACTGTTGGTGGTTCTGGTACTGTATTAATGTACTGATTATAGTTCTGGCTCTGTATTAATGCACTGATGGTGATTCTGGAGCTGAATTCATGTACTGATGGTGATTCTGGCGCTGCATTCATGTACTGACGGTAGCTCTGGTGCTGCATTTATTTACTGATGGCTGTTCTGGTGCTGCACTCATGTACTGATGGTAGTTCTGGCGCTGCATTCATGTACTGACAGTGGTTCTGGTGCTGCATTCATGTACTGATGGTGGTTCTGGTGCTGCATTTATGTGCTGACGATAGTTATGATCACGTAGTAATCCATAACATGCTTCATGTTAAATTGAAAAATCCTCAAAACTTAGTTTTGAGATTTTGAGGAGGATTTAGCCGAGTTTCTGCTCCCAAAAATTTAGTGGAAGTTTGTGTGTGTTCACACTGATTTTATTGGAGCAGAAACTCTCAAAATCCTTCTCAAATACTTAACACTTGGTTTTGGTGATGTATTTATGTAAGTACTCTTTTAAATTTTTATGTGACCCTTTGGATTGGTTCAGTATGACAATGCGACCCTTGCACCAAAACATGTTGTGCACCCCTGCTCTACAGTATTTCTTTTCACACCATATGCATATTGAAGTATTAATAAGCAGGAATGCAAGAGACCATACAGCATTTCTCAGTACTCATTGTGATAGATCAGGGCGCCATCAGGGCATTACTGCCCTTACTACTGTATGGAGCCCGGTGAAAAGAAGCAAGAAGGGGGGTCCCGGGCATACTGGCAGCCCCTTTCTTTTCTTCTTCTCACCGGGCCTCAGGGGCAACAGTTAAGCGTTGCCGCATGTCAGATGCATGGTGCACCTGGCGGACGGAAATGGGCCCTGTACCTTTAAGCCGCGGCCATGTGCATCATGGTCATGACGCCGATCTCCTGATACGATGCATGCTCAACTTCATTCCTGCCTCGGAGGCGGCGGCCAGTGTGTGAGCAGGAGGAGGAGGAAGCTGCTGCTGAGTCCGGTGGTGAGTAGGGCCAGGTGGTGCTCAGAGGGGCCTGCTGATGGTGATAGGAGGGCCTGCTGATGATGATAGTGGGGCGTGATGATGGTGAGGGGGGCCTGCTGATGGTGATGTGGGGGTCTGCTGATGGTGATGGAGGCTGCTGCTGCTGCTGGTGCCGAGGGGAGGCTGCTGCTGCTGGTGCCAAGGGGAGGCTGCTGCTGGTGCCAAGGGGAGGCTGCTGCTGGTGCCGAGGGGAGGCTGCTGCTGGTGCCGAGGGGAGGCTGCTGCTGGTGCCGAGGGGAGGCTGCTGCTGGTGCTGAGGGGAGGCTGCTGCTGGTGCTGAGGGGAGGCTGCTGCTGGTGCTGAGGGGAGGCTGCTGCTGGTGCTGAGGGGAGGCTGCTGCTGGTGCTGAGGGGAGGCTGCTGCTGGTGCTGAGGGGAGGCTGCTGCTGGTGCTGAGGGGAGGCTGCTGCTGGTGCTGAGGGGAGGCTGCTGCTGGTGCTGAGGGGAGGCTGCTGGAGAGGCTGCTGCTGGTGCTGAGGGGAGGCTGCTGCTGGTGCTGAGGGGAGGCTGCTGGAGAGGCTGCTGCTGGTGCTGAGGGGAGGCTGCTGCTGGTGGTGAGGGGAGGCTGGTGCCGAGGAGAGGCTGCTGCTGGTGCCGAGGAGAGGCTGCTGCTGGTGCCGAGGGGAGGCTGCTGCTGGTGCCGAGGGGAGGCTGCTGCTGGTGCTGAGGAGAGGCTGCTGCTGGTGCTGAGGAGAGGCTGCTGCTGGTGCTGAGGAGAGGCTGCTGCTGGTGCTGAGGAGAGGCTGCTGCTGGTGCTGAGGGGAGGTTGGTGGGGAGGTTGCTGGTGCTGAGAGGAGGCTGCTGCTGGTGATGAGGGGAGGCTGCTGATGGTGCTGAGGCGAGGCTGCTGGTGGTGGTGAAGGGAGGCTGCTGGTGGTGCTGAGGGGAGGCTGCTGGTGGTGAGGAGAGGTTGGTGCTGAGAGGAGGCTGGTGCTGAGGGGAGGCTGCTGATGGTGATGAGGGGAGGCTTCTGGTGGTGAGGGGAGGCTGCTGCTGCTACTGAGGGGAGGCTGCTGGTGATGAGGGGAGGCTGCTGCTGCTACTGAGGGGAGGTTGCTGCTGGTGCTGAGGGGAGGCTGCTGCTGGTGGTGAGGGGAGTGTTAAGGGTCTGGGTGGTGGAACCTCTGTGCTTTGGTGCAAGGAGGGACCAGAGGGGCGTGACTAAGTGCCTACTCGGCCTGACCCAGGTCACACGGCGACTCCGTGAATCAGGGAGGGACCGGGCAGGTGAACCAGGTGCCACTCTGGAACCGACCTTGTGTGAGAGCAGGTGACTCCCATGGGTCAGATGACAGGAACTGACCGGTACAGCGGATGATAACGGCAGGAAGGCAGACGGGTGGTCCGGGTTGATCAGCAGACAGGTGCAGCAGATGGTCAGACAGGTGCTCCGGGTAGGCAAGCAGACGGGCATGACAGGTTACTTGGCAGGTGCTCCAGTTAGGCAAGCTGACGGACACGACAGGTAACTGGTAGGTGCTCTAGGTAGACAGGCTGACGGGCACGGCAGGAAACTGGCAGGTGCTCCAGGTAGGCGGGCATGGCAGGTAACTGGCAGGTGCTCTAGGTAGGCAGGCTGGTGGGCAGAACTGTTAGACAGACTGGCGGGCTGGACTGACAGGCAGCGGGACCTGAGGGCTGAAGCAAGTGTTAGCACAAGGAACAGCAACCTTGTTAAGGCACCTCCATATTGGAGGAGGTGCCTTATATAGGAGAAGTCCACCGGTCATTGACCGGGTACTCTTTAGGACGGCGCGCGGCCCCTTTAAGAGGGGGGGGCATGTGCGTCCTAAGCACGGTGTCCGGGAAGCTGCGCTCAGTGCGCACCACAGCAGCAGGGAAGCAGGAAGACGCCAGACCAGGACCGCGGCGGTGAGGGGAACGAGGAGGCAGAGACGCCAATGCTACAGTACCCCCCCTTTACACCCCCTCTTCTTTAGGCCCGTGAGAAATTTTTTAAGAAGATGAGGGGCATAAATGTTCTCCCTGAGTTCCCAAGACCTCTCCTCTGGGCCAAACCCCTTCCAATCCACAAGAAAGAAAGTCTTTCCTCTTACCCTCTTGGTGGCCAAAATGTTTTCTACCTCAAAGACGTCCACAGCGGAAACTGGAGCTGGAGTGGTACCTAGATCGTCAGAGAAAGAATTAAGGACAACTGGTTTGAAGAGGGATACATGAAAGGAGTTGGGAATCCGTAAGGTGACTGGGAGTTTCAGCTTGTAAGCCACAGGATTGATTTGGTTCAGAACGTCGAACGGACCGACGAACCGCGGACCCAACTTATAAGAAGGTATCTTGAGACGGACATATTTGGAGGAAATCCAGACCTTGTCTCACGGGCAGAATTGAGGCGGATGCAGACGTCTCTTATCAGCATGTCTCTTCATCCACTTGGAGGACTGAAGAAGTGCGGATCTAGTGTCTTCCCAAATAGCAGAAAATTCGCTGACAAGAGACTCCGCGGCAGGAAACGGAATCTGGGGGTGTCGACTGTAGACCACAAAAAAACAGGGATTTAGAAGAAGACTCACTCTCATGGTTGTTATAGGAGAACTCGGCTCAGGGCAGGAGCTCAACCCAATCATTATGGTGAGCGTTGACAAAATGCCGAAGAAAGCTGGTAAGGATCTGGTTGATACGTTCCACTTGACCATTGGACTGAGGATGATAAGCAGAAGAGAAATCCAAGGAGACATCCAGCAGCTTGCACGTAGCTCTCCAGAAGCGCGAAGTGAACTGAACCCCGCGATCAGACACAATGTGGAGGGGTAGGCCGTGAAGACGAAAGATGTGATGGATGAAGTCCTTAGCCAGCACAGATGCAGACGGAAGACCAGGCAGAGGGATGAAGTGTGCCATTTTAAAAAAAGCGGTCAGCGACCACCCAAATGACCGTACAACCGGCAGAAACAGGGAGATCCTGTCACGCTGTCTCTGTATACTGGAGGTAGGGGGCCTAAGCTGACCCTAAGCTGGGGCCCTGACTAATCCCTCAACCTGGAGGTACTGTTAAAGGTACAGAGGTCCAGGCCGCCAGCGTAACCCCTACCTCCTGAGGATCCCTGCACCTCAGTAATCTAGTCCTGAGAAGGACCCCGATCACAACAAAAGGGGACAAGTAATAATATGCCCACACACAGTACTTAGACGAACGAGACAGTACAAGGGAAAAACCAAAACCACCTTGCATACAAAAACTACACAACTACAACAGAGGGAACACCAACGGGAAAGGAGATAAATGATAAAGCGAGGAAGGGAAAAAACACTCCAAATACACTTATCTTAGAAACTCCAAATACCACGATCCGCTCTGTAAGTCTGTATGAAATGCTTTCACCGACACTTCCCAAACAGACCAGCAGGCATTTGAAGGAGACTCACTACAGCAGCATTGATTGCAGCTGGGCGAGGCTGGACCTCGTCTAGCACAGAGAGAGAGAGAATTAACTCCCTCACTGCCGAAAACACAAAGCACCAAAAAGTCAGCTGCGAGAAGTCAGGCTGTGTAATCGTGACGATCTTCGTGGCGACACACCCGTGACAGATCCGTGATGAAGTCCATTGCAATGTGTTGCCACGAAGCGGAAGGCACGGGAAGAGAAAGGAGACTGCCGGATGGAAGGTGCCTGTGAACCTTCTTACGGGCACAAGAGGAACAAGCCGCGACAAAGTCCACAACATCCTTGTACAGGGAAGGCAACCAGTAATGTCGGGTGATGAGCAGAAAGGTCTTCCTCTGGCCAGCATGACCGGCTAGTTTGGATGAATGGCCCCAGAGTAGAACCTTCTTTCGATCCGGAATCGCTACAAAGGTCTTACCGGGTGGAAGATGAGACAGGTCAAACGGAGCAACACTCATTACTTTGGAGGGGTCAATGATATGTACAGGCTCCTCCTCTTAGTCGGAAGACAGGAATGAGCGAGATAGAGCGTGAGCCTTAATGTTCTTGTCCACCGGGCGGTAATGCAGAGTGAAGCAGAATCGGGCAAATAATAGAGACAACCTGGCCTGACGCGAATTTAGTCTTTAGGCGCTCTGCAAATAAGCTAGGTTTTTGTGGTCAGTGTAGATGACCACCGGGTGCAGAGCCCCCTCCATCAAGTAGCGCCACTCCTCAAGTGCTAACTTGATGGCCAGCAGCTCACGATCTCCTATGGAGTAGTTGTGCTCGGATGAGGAGAAGAGCTTGGAGAAGAAGCCGCAGGTTACCATTCTCCCGGACAAGGATTTTTGGGTGAGCACCGCTCCAGCTCCGGAGGAGGATGCATCAAACTCCAGGAAGAACTGCTTGTTGCAATCCGGACGGTGTAGCACAGGAGAGCAGGAGAAGGCTTGTTTTAGGGAGATGAAGGCCTCCTCTGCTTCGGAAGTCCATTCCCTGGGATTTGCTCCTTTACGGGTGAGCGCGGAGATGGGAGCAATCCGGGAGGAGAAATGAGGAATGAAGAGGCGGTAATAGTTTGCGAAGCCCAGGAATCGCTGAATCGCCTTAAACCCCTCCGGTCGGGGCCACTTTAAGACGGCAGACACCTTCTCGGGATCCATCCGCAGACCAGTCTCGGAGATAATATAGCCCAGGAACAGTAAGGAGGTCTGCTCAAAGAGGCATTTCTCGAATTTAGCATATAGGCGATTCTTCCGGAGCCTTAGCAGAACCTGACGAACATCCCTCCGGTGTGAGGGCAGATCCGGAGAGAAAACCAAGATATCGTCTAGGTACACCACCAAGCAAGAATACAGGAGATCATGGAAGATGTCATTAACCAGCTCCTGGAAGATAGCTGGAGCATTACAGAGACCAAAGGGCATCATGCGGTATTCGTAGTGACCGTCCCGGGTGTTGAATGCCGTCTTCCACTCGTCTCCCTGGCGTATCCGGACCAAATTGTACGCCCCACGAAGATCGAGCTTGGTGAAGATCTTCGCGTCTTTAAGGCAGTCAAACAGCTCCGAGATGAGAGGCAGGGGGTACTTATTCTTGATGGTTATCTGGTCAAGGCCCCTGTAATCGACACAGGGACGTAGAGAGCCATCTTTCTTCTTGACGAAGAAGAATCCTGCTCCTGCCGGAGAGGTGGATTTCTGGATAAATCCCCTAGCAAGATTCTCTTCTATGTACTCAGACAAGGCCCGGGTCTCAGCCAGAGACAAGGGATAGATTCGCCCGCGGGGAGGAGAAGCACCAGGTACCAAGTCGATGGGGCAATCATATGGACTATGAGGTGGTAGTGTCTCCCCTTCCTTTTTGTCAAAGACGTCCGCATAGGACCAGTAGGGTGCCGGCAGACCAGGTAGATTAGCCGGAGTAGACGGGGGTCGAGCAGGACGAACCGGAACCAGACAGGACTCATGGCATTCCTGACCCCAACAGAGCACTTCACCAGATCTCCAATTCAGGACGGGCTCATGTCTTTGTAACCAGGGTAGACCAAGCAAGACGGGGTGAGAGAGGCAGGACAGCGCATGAAAGGAGATCTTCTCTGAGTGCAGCATTCCCACCTGAAGTGTTACAGGCTCTGTGACGAGCAAGATGGTCTCCGGAAGAAGCCTCACATCCACGGAGGCAACCGCCAACAGTTCAGCCAGACGTACGGTATGAATCTGTTACCGCTCCACAACAGCCTGTTGAATAAGATTCCCTGCGGCTCCGGAATCCAGATGGGCAGTCTCAAAGAAGCGGGTCTCACCACTGGAAATAGAAACAGACAGAGTCAAGGACGGAGAGGATTTACTCTTGCCTAGGACGACTTCTCCGAGCGGTCCTAGACACTGGAGTTTCCCGGCCTCACTGGACAGGAACGGATCAGATGCTCTTTACTGCCACAGTAGAAGCAACTCCCCTCGGCTAAGGCGCGTCTCCAGGCGAGACTTGACCATCTTGGTTTGGTCAATTTTCATAGGCTCAGGCGAACATGCCCGGGGGATTGCTGGTTGTGAGGCTGGCCTTTGGAATGCTGGAGTGTGACGTGGAAATCTTCTCTCCCGGGTAGTCTCCTCAACCCGTTCCAGAAAACGGATGTCAATCCGGGTAGCTAATGACACCAGGTCGTCCAGGGTGGAAGGGATGTCACGACCGGCTAGCTCATCCTTGATCCGTCCGGAAAGACCCTCCCAAAAGGTGGACACCAGGGCCTCGTTGTTCCTGGCAAGTTCAGATGCGAAGGTTCGGAAACATATGGCATATTGGCCCACGGTGAGACTCCCTTGGCGGAGACGGAGAAGTAAGGAGGCAGTAGAAGATTTTTGTCCGGGCTCATCAAAGACCTTCTGGAAGGCAGTGAGGAATGCCAGAAGATCGGACTCCAGGGGATCCCCTCTTTCCCACAGAGGGTTTAGCCATGCCAATGCCTTCCCAGTGAGGTGAGGCTTGATGAACGCCACCTTGGCCCGGTCGGAGGTGAACTGGTGTGCCGGGAGTTCAAAGTGCAGCGTGCACTGATTTATGAAGCCCCGACATAAGACAGGGTCACCATAAAAACGTGGAGGTGCAGAGAGCCGGGGTCCAAAGGCAGGTGCCACAGTGCCACTGGGTTGAGATGCCGCCGGAGCAGGTGCCGCTTGGCAAGAGACGGACACAGACGGGGTGGACAGCGTGTCCAGGCGGGAGTTGACAGTCCGCAGATAGGACAGGATAGTTTCTTGTTGTGATCTCTGACGTGAGACCTCCTGGTACAGGTCAGAGAGTGAAGGAGCCTGGGGGCACCAGGTTCCATGGCCTGTGCAAACTGTTACGGGTCCGGGTGGTGGAACCTCTGTGCTTCGGTGCAAGGAGGGACCAAAGGGGCGTAACTAAGTGCCTACTCGGCCTGACCCAGGTCGACTCCGTGAACCAGGGAGGGTCCGGGCAGGTGAAAAAGGTGCCATTCTGGGACCGACCTTGTGTGAGAGCAGGTGACTCCCACGGGTCAGATGACAGGAACTGACCGGCACAGCGGATGAGCACGGCAGGAAGGCAGACGGGTGGTTCGGGTTGATCAGCAGGCAGGTGCAGCAGATGGTCAGACAGGTGCTCCGGGTAGGCAAGCAGGCAGGCACGGCGGATAGCTAGACAGGTGCTCCGGGTAGGCAAGCTGGCGGGCACTACAGATTACTTGGCAGGTGCTCCGGGTAGGCAAGCTGGCGGACACGACAGGTAACTGGTAGGTGCTCCAGGTAGACAGGCTGGCGGGCACGGCAGGTAACTGGCAGGTGCTCCAGGTAGGCAGGCTGGCGGGCATGGCAGGTAACTGGCAGGTGCTCCAGGTAGGCAGGCTGGCAGGCAGAACTGTTAGACAGACTAGTGGGCTGAACTGTAGACAGACTGGCGGGCTGGACTGACAGGCAGCGGGACCTGAGGGCTGAAGCAAGTGTTAGCACACGGAACAACAACCTTGCACAGGTGCCTTATATAAGAGAAGGCCTCCGGCCATTGGCCGGTTACTATTTAGGACGGCACGCGCGGCCCCTTTAAAAAGAAGGGAGCCCGCGCGCCCTAAGCACAGTGCCCGGGAAGCTGCGCGCGGTGCACGCCACAGCAGCAGGGGAGTAGGAAGACGCCGGACACGGACCTCAGCGGTGAGGAGAACAGTGTCTCTGCCCGGCAGGAGGCAGAGATGCCGATGCTACAGGTAGGCTGCTGGTGGTGTTAAGGGGGGCCTGGTTCTGAGGGGAGGCTGCGTCTGGCAGGATGAGGCTGGTGCTGAGGCAAGGCTGCGACTGGCAGGGTGAGGCTGAGGAGGCAGCGACGAGGACGACCAGGGCTAGTCGACGAGGAGTGGGAGCGCCAATTGCATATCAAGAGGATGCCAATCTCCACGGACAGGTAAGAAGAACAAGAGTAGTTGATAAATAGGGTGATTCCTTGCCCCCTTAGTCTTGACTACTATTTTTTTTACATTTTTTATATTATCACTTTGAGTTATCATGTTTTGAGGTGTATTTTTATTCTAGAATTCATAGGTTTTTAATGAATACAAAGATATTTTTAGTAGAGTGCAATCGGTGAATATCTATGCAATAATATGCACTGTTAACATTTATTAATTTGATGATCACAGGCTGAGGCAGCGGCGGTAGGGGGCAGGCTGAGGCAGCCATCAGATTCTTCTTGACTGGGCGGCGGCTGTGTAAGTAGCTAACTTAAGTCCATGTATTAATTATTCCATCATTTCAGTACGTGATTGTATGATACAATCATTCCCTCCCCTCCTGGAAGGGGGGAGGGGAGGGAATGATTGATATAAGTGGGTATATATGATTGGGAAACATCTTTATTATTATGACAGTGTAATAATTATTGGACGGGAGAAATCGGTCTGCGCTCAGCCTGCAGTGCATGGACTGGGTGCCGATCTCCTGATCCTCATACATGCTGTGAGGCTGCTAAGTTCAGGTCAGGAGACCCGCGGCTGGTCCATGCACTGTGGTCCGAGCACAGACCGATATTCACGGCTGAATGAGCCTAAAACGGCTTGTCCTGTCTAAATCCACAAGCCTGCAGTCCCTCTGTGTCACTGACTGCAGACTTGTGAATCCTCACATTGTACAAACTGTGCGCTGTGAGGTTTCGCCGGTGTCAAAGCCAGGAACTTGGCTTCAAGAATGTGAAATGCAGACTCCCGGCCAGAACGGGGGGGTGTGGAGATAGTGGGAGAACAAACAGGTGGGCAGGTGAATTTAAATGATTCCCTCTGCCATGAAGTACCGAGTGGTGGGACTTTGTTTGAACAGTCATCCTGTGCTAACAGAGTCCTTTTAAACATAAGTCATATTCACCGTCCTTCGTCTTCATCAATTTTCAGCACTGCTCTGGTTTTGCGGCACCATCTTGTGATCACAGCTTCTGACTGGCTGGAAGTCAGAAGCTCAATCTCTCAATGCAAATGTCTACTCTCATAGACTTGATCTGGTCATGGTGTGGCAGTATTTGTCCTTTGTATGTGGTATTATTCCATCACTATATGGTGGTAATATGTGGTCTGGTCATGGTGTGGTAGAAAGAAGAGTTTTTCCAAGAGTGGTCAGGGGGACTGTGGAAGGTTTGAGGGGTGGAGGAGGAGCTGGGGTGGAGGCGGAGCTGGGATGGAGCCTGGGTGGAGTTTCAAGGGGGCCCTAAAATTTTCCCAGTATGGGGCTCCGAAATTCCTAGCGGCAGCCCTGTGATAGATCTGCAGCAGAAAGTAATTGTGCATAAAAAGTATGCATCAGCCACTAATTAGGAAGTTGTTAGACCGGTTCTGTTTACACCATCAATAATATGAAAAATTTCACACATTGTGCTGTTTCAACATAACATAGAAGGTTCTTAAAGCTGTGTCTAACCTCTTCCAAACATTGGATGTGCTGGTACATCCGATGTTCGTTCCCCATCGATGATGCAGACTTAGGAGCTGAGCTTGCATCATTGCCTGTCATGATGGTGCTCCTGAGAAGACCAGCAAGTGGCTGGCCTTCATAGGAGAACGTTATTTTTATTATACAGTATAATGCAATACTATTGTAAAAATCCTGCAAAAAAGCAAGCCCTCATATGTCTATGAAAAATAAAAATTTTATGCCTCGTGTAAGAGAGGAAAAAAAACAAAAACAGTCGCCGTTAGGGAAGGAGTTAATCGAAGGAGTAACACAATAATAACTAGAACGAAAACTAGAAGAAAAAAAGTCTTTATAAACAATAGCAAAGTAAGTTACAGTGTAATGTGCTGTTTTTTTGTTATTTACCTGGTGCAATCCAATATTTGCAAAATAAGCTATCCTCAACCTTAATGATAGGAGCTAAAGCTACTAAAGATCCCAAATTCACTGATTCATTTAAAGCCCTTATGTAATATATGGGAGCACACAAGTGTATCTAGGTTATTGCGTACTATGTAAAAATCTATAATTACATACTATTTATTATCATTTAAGGAAGTTGGCCACAACTTTTTATTATGCCCCCAATGTGTCACCCCCGGGCCCATAAGTGTCTTTGTAATTACATTCTGTTGCAGGTTCTGCCTGTGAGCGGCGCTATCGGTGGCCGCTCACAGGCATCATGTGACCCCGCGCTGACGTCACGACAAGTGAGGCGTAACTCAGCGCTGGGGTCCCCACGGTGGTTGCTGGGTTGTAGGCGGGGTTATTCCCAACATCACACCCAGCATTCACCACGCGCTTTCCCAATGAATGGGGAGAGGGAGAGCACGCGGTGGATGCTGGGTGTGATGTGCGGAGTAACCCCGCCCACAACCCGGAATCCACCAGTGGAACGCAGAAGAGGGACCCTCGGCTGCAGCCTGGACTTGTCGCGACGTCAGCGGATGTCAGAGCCGGCTGCAGCCGGGGGTCACGTGATGCCTGTGAGCGGCCTGCGATAGCGCCACTCACAGGCAGAACCTGCAACAAAAGGTAATTACAAAGACACTTATAGGCCCCGGGGGGATACATAGGGGAGGGGATAGTAAGTAGTGGACAACCCCTTTAAGTACATGACATAATGAAAGTAGAGATGGTCGAATCTTTTTGAAATTGAAATCTGCCAGCTTCAACAATTTTTTCCAAAAATTCAATTTTTGCTCCGCGAAACGCACATTCTACAATTGCCATGAAAATATACAGTGGGGAAAATAAGTATTTGATACACTGCCGATATTGCAAGTTTTCCCACCTGCAAAGAATGGAGAGGTCTGTAATTTTTATCATAGGTACACTTCAACTGTGAAAGACAGAATCTAAAAAAAATCCAGAAAATCACATTATATGATTTTTACAAAATTAATTAGCATTTTATTGCATGAAATAAGTATTTGATACAATAGAAAAACAACTTAATACTTGCTACAGACACTTTGTTAGCAAATACAGAGGTCAGACATTTCCTGCAGTTCTTGACCAAGTTTGCACACACTGCAGCAGGGATTTTGGCCCACTCGTCCATACAGATCTTCTCTAGATCTTTCAGGTTTCAGGGCTGTTACTGGACAACATTGAGTTTCATCTCCCTTCAAAGATTTTCTATTGGGTTCAGGTCTGGAGACTGGCTAGCTCACTTCAGGACCTTAAAATGCTTCTTACGGAGCCACTCCTTAGTTGCCCTGGGTGTATATTTTGGGTCATTGTTATGCTGGAAGACCCAGCCATGACCAATCGTCAATGCTCTTACTGAGGGAAGGAGATTGTTGGCCAAAATCTCACAATACATGACCACATCAATAATCCTTTTCAATATGGTGCAGTCATCCTGACCACTTTGCAGAAAAGCACCCCAAAGTATGATGTTTCCCCCACTATGCTTCATGGTTGGGATGGTGTTCTTAGGGTTGTACTCATACTTCTTCTTCCGCCAAACACGGCGAGTGGAGTTGATACCAAAAAGTTCTATTTTGGTCTCATCTGACCACATGACCTTCTCCCATGCCTCCTGTGGATCATCCAGATGATCATTGGAGAACTTCAAACGGGCTTGGACATGTTCTGGCATGAACAGAGAGACCTTGCGTGCACTGCAGGATTTTAATCCATGACGGCGTAGTGTGTTACTAACGGTAATGTTTGAGACTGTGGTCCCAGCTCTCTTCAGGTCATTGACCAGGTCCTCTCGTGTAGTTCTGGGCTGATTTCTGACCTTTCCCAGAATCACCCTCACCCGAAGAGGAGAGATCTTGCATGGAGCCCCAGACTGAAGAAGATTGACAGTCATCTTCTGTTTCCTCCATTTTCTAATAATTGTGCCAACAGTTGTTGCCTTCTCACCAAGCTGCTTGCCTACTGTCATGTAGCCCATCCCAGCCTTGTGCAGGTCTACAATTTTGGCCCTGGTGTCCTCAGACAGCTGTTTGGCCTTGGCCATGGTGGAGAGGTTGGAGCGTAATTGAGTGCGTGGACAGGTGCCTTTTATACAGGTAACGAGTTCAATCAGGCACAATTAATACACATAATGAGTATAGAGTAGGAGGGTTTCTTAAAGAAAAACTAACATGTCTGTGAGAACCAGAATTCTTGCTGGTTGGTAGGTGATCAAATATTTATTTTATGCAATTAAATTATGTCAAAATCATACAATGTGATTTTCTGTTTTTTATTTTTAGATTTTGTCTCTCACAGTTGAAGTGTACCTAAGATAACAATTACAGACCTCTCCATTCTTTGTAGGTGGGAAAACTTCAGAACCGCCACCCCCATGTGGGGCCATTATTCTTTACGGAGGACTATGTGGTGCCCATAATACTGTATGGAGGATTATGTGGTGCCCATAATACTGTATGGAGGATTATGTGGTGCCCATAATACTGTATGGAGGATTATGTGGGGCCCATAATGCTGTATGGAGGATTATGTGGGGCCCATAATGCTGTATGGAGGATTATGTGGGGCCCATAATGCTGTATGGAGGATTATGTGGGGCCCATAATGCTGTATGGAGGATTATGTGGGGCCCATAATGCTGTATGGAGGATTATGTGGGGCCAATTATGCTGTATGGAGGATTATGTGGGGCCAATTATGCTGTATGGAGGATTATGTGGGGCCCATTATGCTGTATGGAGGATTATGTGGGGCCCATTATGCTGTATGGCGGACTATGATGGGCCCATTATACTGTATACTGGTTGGCCCGCAACGTTTGACATCCCTGACTTAGACTGTATCCTTTCTCAGGCAGATACCCTATGTACGACTGAACCAGGCTGCTCAGTCAGTCCGTCTCTGCTGAAGTGTGTCAGCTTGGCACAATGTGCATCTGCCCTATCATGTCAAATATACTGTAGCTGATGCTATTGCCTCAGCTACTTGATGTAACCCTTATTTAGTTGACACACAAGCAGATGATTGGGAGCGTGCAAATGTTTCCTTGACACACAATCAGGGATGTGTATATATAGTTGTGCGATAGAGAAAGAAGAGGAGAGGTACTCAGAGTGTGGCAAGCAGTACTGGTGCATAAATCACCGATTAAAGTAGATAATGTAGTATAGAGAAAATATAGCTAAAAGAAAAATACTACTCATAAAACATACATTTTATTGATTATTAATTAAAAACTGTCTATATACAAAAACTTTAAGCTTAGTGCTAAAAACTGGGATCATATAAGGAGCAGTCCTAAAAGCTACCTAGAACAAATAAGTGAGGGTATAACAAGTAGCAAGGAATGGTTTAGCCAGATGAGGATGCTATTCTGACACTGGAATTCCTGGTTGAAATCATATACATCTACAAATACCCTGCCTGGCCGCTGTGGTTGGCATACTATTTAACGCTAAATGTACCCCCGCTCAACATAGGCTCACCCTTTTCAAGCCCTAGTAGGCCCTATATCTTATAGTATAATATGGGTGAGTATAGAAAAAGGTTCGTAGCCACGAAGAAGATATAGACTAGACAGATACTAGTTAATGTAGCTATGTAGTTACTGTTTCATTAACCCTTTCAGCCAGGCTATCTCTGCATGTGTCACAGCTGTCAAACAGCCGTGACACTTGCAGGCACGGTGAAAATGAATGAAACCCCGAGCACGGCAAAATACTCGGCAAGCACCCAAGTGGGCTCGCCGGAAAGGGTTAATAAAACATACTTGCTCATCACTAATAGCTACATACAGGTGCATCTCACTAAATTAGAATATCATCAAAAAGTTAATTTATTTCAGTTCTTCAATACAAATCTCATATATTATATAGAGTCATTACAAACAGAGTGATCTATTTCAAGTGTTTATTTCTGTTAATGTTGATGATTATGGCTTACAGCCAATGAAAACACAGCAGTCAGTATCTCAGTAAATTAGAATACTTTATAACAACTTGAAAAATGTTTTTAAAATCCAAAATGTGGTCAAAGAAATAATTGCCTTGGGATGCAATAGTGGATTAAAAACATAATAATATGGTTAGTGAAGTTGTGTTGCCAAATATGATTTAATACAAAATAAGAAATAAACAATAAATGTATATAGATAGTCAGCTTAAAGCATGTCAGTTTGTTATACATATAATATCTACTAATATAAATTGGACTAGTAAAACAGGTATGCAAAATCATGTCTTTTTTTAATATCTTCAAAATATAAAATCAACTCCCTGCCCCCAAGCCTTTACCAAAATGGGTGTGACAAGAAAAGTTAGGTAGATTCATGCCTCAAAAGCTAGCACCTGCAAAAGGCCACTGTAAGGGCAAGTGCTATCCGTGATTTTGATGGATAGCACTCGTACCCATGTTATTATATGGAGATGTGGACATGTCTGATCGCAGCATGCACAATTTGCCCCCGAGAATCGGATGGCACTTGCCCATTCATGTCCGTGAAAAAAAAATAGGACAACACATCCAAAAGCGGTCTGATTTTCACGGACTGACTGCATGGAGAAACTTTTTTTTTTCTATACTGTAATAAAATATTTCATGGATCACAGACACATTACACTGCAAGATCTGCACCTCTCTGTCACTTGAATCTATGTATTATTATTCACAGATTCACATTTTTTGTGTTTTTTAGCCTTTCTATCTCTGTGTAACAATGAGCTATGAGCCTTGACCTCCTATCCCTGGGATGTAAAACCTTAAAATGGCCACTGCCTTCTCTGTCCACAACTTTTATACTGCCTGTGACAGTTTCCCGTGATTGGATGCTCAGGCCATGTGATGTGATAGCTGCTAGACATTACGGGGAACCTTGCACAGCTGCGCCTGACATCATGTCAGCCTACTATCTCTTCAGCAATGAATGAAATGGCACTAGGCATTTTTTGTGTGATCTGTACAAATCAAACGGTAAATTGTTCGAATTGACCTGGACCTGGGGATTTCAGGAAATTTGTCTCAAAGTTGATTTGCAGCGTATAGGTTCAATCATCTCTAGTTTAAAGACTTTAATAAACCAAATCTACAGTGAAATGGGCTAATAAACCACACCAATAAGCTATCATTGGTATATTCATCCTTAGTGTAGGTGACATTTATATCATGAAATATCTCGGAAGCATATTTTTATGACCTTTTGCTGTTTAATCATGTCACCAACAACAGCATATGTTTCAAATTCCACCAGCACATTTTGAAGGTGACAAAATTAAAAATAAAAGCAATTCGGATTGTGCAAGAAAAAATTCAGGTTGTGTGAAAAAAAAAAAAAAAAAATACTTAACATTTTTTGCTCAATTAAGTTATGTTCTGCACTCTTCTTTGAAGAGTATGTTCACTTTGTAGGTTGCTATGGCTTAATGTGGATCATATTAGGCTAGAGAAGCTACCTGGCTAGGAAGTATTTTGCCTTATAGTTAGGTATGTTCAGTAGTCCAATTACTGCTAATGGCATTATATTAATATATCATGTGTGTGGTGCGATCGAACTGCAAACAAATTTGTGGGAGATGCCAGAGAATAGTGAGTGCTGCATGAGGTCACCATTAACATTTACACCCTCTGTAATGTTCAAAGCATGTAAAAGACTGGTCTTCCCCTCCAGCAGAAGTCAAACACAAGTTGGCAGATGTGAAGCTGTGCAACAGGGACAAGTAAGTGTGGGTTCCACTTACCATTAATCCCTTTCAGATGATTTTTCATTTTTACACTTTAGTTTTTTCCTCCGCTTCTTTCAAGAACTCTTTTTGTTTTTCCACCGATAGAGCTGCGAGAAGGCATTTTTGCAGACATCATTTTGATCACTTTTTACTGCATTTTTTTAGAGAAGTTTGCCAACCAAAAAACAGCAATTCTGGCGTATTTTTTTTTTTTCTCTTTATGATATTTAATACACGCATTCATTATTTTAATATTTTTGTATTTGATAGACCGGACATGGCAATACCAGATATGTTTGGGGTTTTTTATTTACTGTATTTTTATACTAGGAAAATGGTTCGTGATTCAAACTTTTATTTGTTTTTTTTTAAATATTTTGAAAAACATTTTATTTCTTAACTTATTTTAGGTCAACTTAGAGGACTTGAACTTGTGATCCTTCACAATTACAATACTGCAGTATATAGTGAAAAGGATAGTCTCCTATGTAACTGAGCTTCATAGGAGTACCAATAAGGCAGCGACAAAGCCTTTGGACCCCCAAGCTGCCATGATAAAACATCAGTGCCCCGATTGTGTCATGTCAGGGTGATGAGATCAGATACACCCACACAAGTAACCAAGCCATTTAAATGAATAAAAAGCAGCAATCTGAACTTGCACTGGATACTGCTGTTACAGATACTTAACGGCTATATAATACACAATCAACCACGCTTGGAGCCGATTCATGTCCTGAGCCTGATACTTGCATATGGTTCCTGGCACAGTTATGGAGGTTCGTACATATGTGGTAAGTGGTTAAGGTGCATCACCCCAGGGCTTAGTAACGGACACAGTGGAGCAAGTAAGAAATTTCAGCCTGAGCTACAGTTTCTGCCATCTGTTCAAATGAAGGAGACCAGTCCTCCTGCATGAATGGATCTCCAATATTTATTTATTTATCATATAGTGCCATTAATTCCACAGCTCATTACAGACATTATCATCGCGGTCCCCATTGGGACTCACTATCTAGATTCCCTATCAGTATGTCTTTGGAGTGTGGGAGGAAACCGGAGAACCCAGAGGAAACCCACACAAACATGTGGAGAACATACAAACACCTTGCAGATGTTGTCCTGGGTGGGGTTTGAACCTAAAACCTCAGCCCTGCAAGGCTGCAATGCTAACCACTGAGCCACCGTGCTGACAGGGCGAAGATTGCCACAGATCAGTGGGGCTCTAAGGCTTATTTCTGAATAAAAAGTAGTGCATATACCATATAGGTGAGGGATTAGCTGCCCATACGTGTCTGTGAACCGATACCCGAGTGAGAAGAAAAGTGAGAAGAAAAGTGCCATGTCAGAGATGTCTAGAAGACTGGTGCCTCTGTGTGGGGCTCTGTGATATGGCATTTGTGAATGCGTGCCAAGAGTGCCACTGCACAATCTTTATAAAAATACCAAAATTAGTAATCTTGTAATCACACTGACCACTGGGTTTTTTTTCACACTAATACTTCCGGCAGGATTACAATGACAGGTAACACCTCTACACACAGAATCCACCAATCACAATAGGCGGAGAAGTGTTAGGAATCATGGTTCTGTGCTCCCACCTGGGAATGGAGCAGGTCCAATACTAAGTTATTCTGGTCGCAGGCTCCGCCATTGTCCTGACCCTGGAAGCGAAGCTACTATGTGTGCACGGAGACGCTTCATAAGATTAGGACAATTGCGCTCTGGTGTTGTAGGACGTGTGAGGACGCAACTGATTTCTCTGGTTGTCAGGCAATGCAGGAAGCTGTTCTGTCTGGCAGTATGTGGTATTGGGAGGTTGTCCATTCTGCTGTTCAAACTAGCAGGAAGTGGCTGTCTGGGGATGATTGGGAGGTATTCAACACCTGATCATTAGGTGGGCTATTTAATCCTGCTCCCTGCTCAGTCCTTTGCTGTTTATTGCAGTTCCTATGTGCCTATGGTAGTGAGTAGTGCTAACATTATTGTTGCTGTTTTCAGGGGTTTTCTCATTTTCTCTTCTGGTTTCACTTCCTGTGGTTCTTGCAGAGGTACTCACCTGGTTCTTGACTAGGCACCAGTTGCGTCACCAGACGTCAGCAGTCCAGTGGCAGTGGGCCTGGGAAGGGCTCTGCCAAAGTCCACCTTACAATTACTGGGAGCTGGGTGAAGAGTATTCCCGACCCTCAAGGGCTTGCTTAGCTGGGCAGCTTGTGCTAAGTGCATCTGTGTCTGTGCCTTTGCTGGTCTGGTGCCAGTCTTGCTGAGTCCCTCTGCAAAGTGCATAACAAGAAGCTGCTGGAGACCCACCTGTCCAATTAGTCACCCATGCAGCTCAGTACGGCTTTTAAAGTATGTTTTTCTCTCAAAGGCTACAGTATTTCTGAGTTAAATATAACTGGTTGAAATCATGTAGCCAGTGCCTGATACATGCTGACCTATATGGGCTGTCAGGTTCCCTTTAGTTTAGCCCGACCATTCTTCATTTTACAATGTAATTCATATATCAAGCAACACTGATGAAAATGATGATGTTAGTTCCAGTGGACATCTTTTTGTGGACAGGTCGCTGTTAAAGGGAACCTGTCACCAGAAAAAACCCATGCCAGCGCCACCCCTCATGACTGGAAGTCGAACGCTGCCGGGGGGAATAAAGCTAGTTTTCTGTCTACACATTCAGCTAAGTACAGGCGCCGGGCAGGTTAATAACGCTATTAATCTGCAGATTAACCCTATATGTGCCGGTTAATAACGTTTTTTCTGCCACAGGTTTGCTTTAACACACTACAAATTTTACTATAGAAAGCTTTCTTTTTAGAAAATATATATGTCTAACACCAGGTTCAAATTTCCGTTTGGGACTTCTGTTTGTCTGGTCTGTTTTAGGAATAAACAAATGGAAGGCATGCCCAAAATGGACTAGTAGTCCAACTGATGAAATCAGAAGTAGAGGCAACCGATTAATTAGTATGGGTGACTCGCCCCCTGGGCCGTGGGGTATTCAAGACCGGGTCTCTAGGTTGCGCTGTGCTGATGGGGGTAGTAGTGGCAACCCGGTCCCGTGCTCAGAGTGTCAAGCTAAAATGGTGGCAGTCTCATATATATATATATATATATATATATATATATATATATATATATATATATATATATATATATATATATATATATATATATATATATATATATATATATATATATATATATATATATATATATATATATATATATATATATATATATATATATATATATATATATATATATATATATATATATATATATATATGTGTATGTGTGAAAGTCCGACTACGCCACCCGTGGATTGCGGTCAGGGATAACCGCCGCTGCAGGACAGACCGCTGGGGCTGGTGTTGGTGAGCAGCACAGGAATGGTATAACTCCCCACGGGAGGAGTGTAGCCCCAGGGCAGTGTAGGTGGATGTTGGGGGTGATAGTTCCGGCCGCGATAGTCAGAATGCAGAGTCTGCTTAAATAGTTCAGGGTCTTTATTGTAACAGATGGTAATAACCCAACAACAGTACCGGCTAGAAGGGGGCCTGGATGTCTGAGAACACTCGTGAAGCCCCACTGGTCAGGGTGAGGGTGTAGGCCTACCGTGCTCTCTATGCTCTTTCTGACTATTCCCCTCTTAGTGGTAAAATAGCCCACGTCCCTGAGCGTGCCATGTATTCTCACCCGTATGGCTTGCAACTTGGGCTCCTTTTACCTCTGGCCTCTCTTGGCTTTGCTGGTCCCTTCTGTTGTGGCGGAGCCTCCGGGCTTTTTAGGCCAAAGGACATGAAATCCCTCGCGGATTGGTTCTCTGCTGCTGGACTTAGAGTCTTTACAGCCTCGGACCCCAATGTCCGGTAGGTAGTTCTCCCTTTCTGCCAAGACAGGCTCTCAGCGCCGTACGTCCCTGGCTAGCAGTTCCTCCACTGCCTCACGACCTCCTCAGCCTGCTGCTGACCCTTACTCTCTGGGCCTAGACTCCGTCACGGTCTCAGGTCTCCCAGGTCTCTCTGGTCTCTCTAACCCTGCCCCCAGTTCCAGCTTTTATAGGGCAGCCTGCTCCCCCTACTGGCCTGGGACAGGAGGTGCTGCATGCTAATTGTCCCTAACCAGGGAACCTCCCTCCTGATCTCAGACACAGCCTTTATTATTTGTGGCATCCAGGCCTGGGGTGACACATGGGCTCCATGTGATTTCCTGTTGGTGTCAATTTTTAAAACCAAAACAAAAAGTGCTGCATACAGAACTTTTTCTTCCCTTCTAAAAAACTGACCAGATGGAAACCAGGTGGACACCATAACAATCAATGGGGCCCTGTGCTTACATTTCCATCACTTAGCAAGCATGCCTATTTTCAGCATAAATTCCATGTATCCATCATGAAATTGTTCCTAAAAAAGACCAGACAAACAGAACTTCCAAATTGACATGTGACCATATCCTTATTCTTTCTAGACTACAAACAGTGTTTTTATCCTGTTCAGTCTGTCTGGACAGATTCCAAGAACTCGTTGAAGCAGATCTTGTCTACCTGCATGTCAATAGGAAAAATACATCTACTGAAAAGAATATGTCTTATGCCGAAAACAAGCTTTTGTTGATCTTTGTCAAAAGCAGAATATACTAAAATGCCAAATGGACAAAAGCTGGACAATTGTGTGTCAATAATTTTATTAAGATTTTTATAAAATTATAAAAGGAAGGAAAAGGGGAAAAGGAACAGGAAACCAGGAATGAGTACGTAAGGAGGAATAGGGAAGATAAAGGAGAACTCAGATTATAATGTTGCGATTAGTACACTCATATAATATAACATAACAAATACAGTAAATTAACAACAAAAAATATATATATCAAATATTTCACAGTAATATGACACAGGTATTGGAAGTTACTTACAGTATACTGTTGTGGTATTGTTAGACATTTTTAGGAAAAGCAAGTTCCCAAGGTTTCCATTTCTTCAAGTATTTACCATGTCGATTATTTACTGTGATATTTAGATTCGTAGGTTTTGTGGGCCAAAATTTTTTCAATTATATCTGAAATTTTGGAGGAAGCAGATTTTTTCCAAAAAACAGCTGGACAGTTGTAATCTTATTAGATAAGGAAAATAATGTACAAAATAGTTGGCGGACATTAATTCACTAAATTACACCAGGCAGGCTTTTGCACCACAGTTTCACCTTATCATAGTCGACATTGGTTCCTTTACCTCTAATTTGCCAAATTCCAGGTTTCATACAGAATACAAAGGCAGTATTAGCCCCTTAACGACCACCAATACGCATTAAAATGGCAGTCGTTAAGGGGCCTTATTCCATATCGTACCTTTAAAATGGCGGTCAGGAATAAATTAATAGTAGCCCGCTTCAGGCGCAAATCCCTCAGGTGACAGCTGTATATGACAGGAGTCTATCCAGCTGAGTTAGTGAGATACTGACTGCAATGCATGAGACCAAAGATCAAAGTAAAAAATATACATGTCCCACAGTGGGGCTAAGTGAAAAAGTAAAAACAAATCATGAAATGCCGCTTCGCCACTAAAAACACTGCGTTTGCGTTAAAACAAAAATGAAAAAAAAAACTTAGACATAATCGGAATTGCTGAGTCCAGAATGACATGATCAATAAAACTGGTATGTTATTTATTCCATAAGGAGAATATTATATAAAAAAAACACGCCAAAAATGTTGCTTTTTCCTCATACAGACACACAAAAAAAATTTAATAAAAAGCGATCAAACAGACATACAGTATGTAAACAAAAATGGTATAAATTAAAATAACAAACCGTTCCACAAAAAATAAGCTATAGTGTGGTTCATTCAAGAATAAAATAAAAAAGTTCCAGTTCTCAGAATATGGAGATGCAAAAGCAAATCAATTTTTGCAAAATATTGTTTTTAGAGTGTAAAAGTAGAAAAGCATAAAAAAAACTATCAATGTGGTATCGCTGCAATCGTTCTGATTCGAAAAATAAATTGGTCTTATCACTTCTACCACACGGTGAACTGCGCCAAAAAATAAAAACAATTATTGAATTGCTGTTTTTTGTTCAATCTGCGTCAAAAAACTCTGAATAAAATGCGATAAAAAAAAGTTATGTGCCGCAAAATGGTACCAAAGAAAACTCCAACTCGTCTTGCAAAAAACAAGCCCCCATACAGCTTTGTTTGCCAAAAAATAATTAAGTTACAGCTCTCAGAATACGGTGACAAAAAAATTTTTTTTTAGAAAAAACGAATTTCACTGTATGATAGTAGCGAAACATAAAAAAAATATAAATATTGTATCGCTGTAATCGCACTGACCCGAAGAATAAAGCCGCCTTATCACTTATACCACATGGTGAGGAGCGCAAAAATAAAAATAAGAACTATTCTTGTACTGCTATTTATTTGTTCATTAGGCCTCACAAAAATAGGCTCGCCTTACATTTATCCTGTGCTCTCCGCTGAGCACTTACATCAGGGTTTCCGTGTAAATCCCAATGAGATTAAGACGACACCCCCAATGGAACCACTCACTTATGAGGCAGATGTAGTCCCTTTGGACTGAAAGCGATCAGAAAATATTATGTATCGCAAAATTTTACCACTAAAAACCCTAACTTATCCTGCACAAAACTAGCCCCCACTAAGGTCCATCATCTGTCACTGGAAATATAGGGGTTCCCACGTTACTGGTAGAACAAAGACTATGGAATAGCAAGACGGCTCCCACCCCCTGAAAGGAAGTCGAGTGAAATCTGCGGACCCAAATCCAAATGCCCCCTTCTGAGCCCCACTGTGCCAAAACGGCAGTGAGTGGTTTGGCATTATTGTAGCGGGGAGAGCCCAATTAACAATTTATGGGGTGCGTGTCTCCAGAAGCAAAAGCTGGACACAATGTATGGGGGCGCTACAGTATATGGGGGCACTACACCGTATGGGGGCACAATGTATGGGCACTAAACTGGCATATTTGCAATTCTCTAGAAAAAAAAGCCTGGCGTGAATGTTACAAAATAGTCGCTGCAGCCATAGATGAATTAATTGAGAGGTGCAATTTCTGCAATGGGGTCACTTGGGGTTTTTCTGCTGTTCTGGCACCTTAGGGGCTCTGCAAACTTTGCCCACTAACTATTCTAGGGCTCCAAAAGCCAAATAGAGCTCCTGCCTTCTCAGACCTGACGTGTGAGAAAATAGTACCGTATTTTTTGGACTATAAGACGCACCAGACCATAAGACGCACCCCAAATTTTTGGGTGGAAAATAGGAAAAAAAATTTTTTTATAAGATGGGGTCCGTATTATAGTCTGATTAGGTATCTTACCTGAGGGGTGGTGGAGCAGGAGGCGGGGTCCTTCAGGAAACCGGCCCAGCGGAAGTGGAGGAATGCTGCGGACCCTGGGTACATGAAGCCGGTGCTCCAGCAGCTGTGAGTTGCGGTGATGGTGGGGCAGGATCGCAGGTACCTCCATTCCCTGCCTCAGGAACCCGGCAGCAGAGGAGGTGAGATGCCGGTGTCTGGTTGGGGCCTGGGGTCTGGGGCCTGTGGACTGGCCTGGGGTTTGGGGCCTGTGGACTGACCTGGGGTTTGGGGCCTGTGGACTGACCTGTGGCCTGCGGACTGGCCTGTGAACTTGCCTGGGGCCTGGATCTGTGAGCGGTGCCCGGCAGTGAAGCAGAGGAGCCGGGGCCTGTGCCGGGCTGTGTGAGGTGTCCAGCGGTGAGGCAGAGGAGCCGGGGCCTGTGCCGGGCTGTGAGTGGTTTCCGGCGATGTGGCAGAGCAGCGTGTGCAGCTTCTGGTGGCCGCGGCCATCTTCCTGAGGCTGTGATCTACAGGAAAATGGCCGCCGGAGCTCCGGGTCGGCGCATGCGCCGGCTCCGGTGGCTATTTTCCTGTGGATCTTGGCTTCTGGAGGATGGCCACGGCCACCGGAAGCCGCACACGCTGCTCTGCCGCATCGCCGGAAACCACTCACAGCCCAGCAGAGGCCCCGGCTCCTCTGCCTCACCGCCCGACACAGGCCCCGGCTCCTCTGCCTCACCGCCCGGCACAGGCCCCGGCTCCCGGCTCTTCTACCTCACCACCCGACACCAGCACAGGTACAGGCCCAGACTCCAGTCGCATCTCACCACCGCCGCCGCCGGAGGAACCTGCGATCCCCGCTCCGCCACCACCGGTAAAGTACCGTTCGGACCATAAGATGCACCCCCCCATTTTCCTTCCAAATTTTGGGGAAAAAAAGTGCGTCTTATGGTCCGAAAAATACGGTAGTTTCTGACGACATATGGGGCATCACCGCCTTCAGGAGAAATTGCACAATAAATTGAAAGGTCCAGTTTTACCTATTAACCCTTGTATAAGTGACAAATTTGAAAGAAATAAAAAAAAAAATACATTTTTACCAACAAAAAGTTATATTTCCACGACCCAATGTTATAAAATTCTGAGAGGCACCTGCGCGTTCAAAATATTCACTACACCCCTAGATGAATTCCTTAAGCAGTGAAATTTCCAATATGGGGTCACTTATGGGAGTTTCTGCTATTCTAGCACCTCAGGGGCTCGGCTAATGGAACCCTTGAGGGGTGTAGTTTCCAAAATGGGGTCATTTGTGAGTGTTTTCTGCTGTTTGGGCACCTTAGGGGCCGTGCAAATACGACATGAAGCTCACAATCTATTTTAGCCAAATTTATGTTCCAAAATTCAAATGGTGCTCCTTTCCTTCCAAGCTCTACCATTTGTCCAATTAGAGGTTTCTGACCACATGAAAAGAAAATAGGTAACAATTTGTGTGATCAATTTTGTTTTGCTATTCCTTGTAAAAGTGAAAAAATTGGGGCTAAAGCAACATTTTAGAGGAAGAATTACATTTTTTTTCATTTGACTGCATTAATTCCAGTGTAGCACCTGAAGGGTTAAAAAAAATTCCTACAAGCAGTTTTGAAGTTTCTTCAGGGTGTGGTTTTTAAAATGGTTTAACATTTGGGGAGTTTCGAACATATAGGCCCCTCAAAGTCCATTTAAATCTGAATAGATCCCTATAGAAACAGGTTTTGTAAATTTCTTGAAAAAAATAGAAATGCTACTAAACTTTTAACACTTCAAATATTCTAACAAAATAAAATGTTTGAAAAATTATGCAGATGTAAAGTAGACATATGGGAAATGTTATTTATTAATTATTTTGTACAGCATAACTAATTGGTTGAAGTATATAAAGATTGAAAGTTTGCAAATTGGAATTTTGGCGAAAATTTTGAAAAATTCATATTTTCACACATAAACGCAAAACATATCGATCTAAATTTACCACTAACATAAAGTACAATGTGTCACGAAAAAACATTCTTAGAATGGTCATCTGGTATATGACGCGCCCCTGGGCCTGCTGTGTCGTGCGGCATCGCGCGCACGGGGGCTTACCCGGAGCCGGATCAGATGGGGGTAGTAGTCTAATGGCGGTGACCCGGTCCGTGCCCAGGGAGTCAAACTGAGCGGCAGTCTTTAGCAGTAGATGTTAGAATGTTCGACTACGCCACCCGTGGATTGCGGTCACGGGACCGCCGCTGCACGGCAGTCCGCTGAGGCCGGTGTTGTTTGTGCAGCTGAGAATGAGATGACTCCCCACGGGAGGAGTATGGCCTCAGGGCAGATCTGTTAGAGATGATGATGGGAGTGATGGTGCGGGTGTCCCAGTGCTGAGGGTGCAGGTGTGACGGCAGGAACACAGAGGCGGGAAGTGCAGTTTCAAAAGCTTTACTCACAGTTCTTTATCAGATCCTTGTGCACAGTAGGACCACCCGAGCCGTGCTGCGTCCACCAGGTCAGGGACTCGGCCAACTCCCAGGCGATTCCAGAGCGTGGTCCAGAGCTCCCCTCTCTTCCTTCCTACTGGCCGTCCTCACCAGGGACCCACCTATGTCCGGCTTCCTCGGGCCTTATGGGGCAAAACCTCTCTCCGGCTTTCCTGACCCTATGTGGCGTGCCTTCCTGGTGGATGTGGCGAGGGGTCGTGCCAAAGCTTGACCACGACCTCCGGTTCCTGGCTAAGGATGATTGACCTCCACCAGTTTGGGATCCGGTACCCTTCTCTGCCAACCCTTCACCCGTTTTGGTTCTCGTGTGGGATCTCAGGGTTCCCTCTATGCTTTCGTCTCTGGGCCTTTCTCTGCGTCTCTCTGCTTCAGGCCTGGCTCTGGAGCTGGGCCCAGACGGAGCCACAGCTCCCTGTCAGCCCTCTCTGGCTGAACTCTCCCTCAGCTTCTCCTCAGACTCGACTCTCTAATCCAAGATGGTGCCCACCTTATATACTCCCTCTGACACCCGAGCCCAGGTGACTAGCACCCAATGGGCTCCTACCTATGCCCAGAGTCCCTCCCCTATCTGCTCCTACACTACTGGGATGTCCCCCCCCCCCCCCACTCCAGCCAGGGACAGACGCTGTCGTACCTGCACAACTATCTGGTGGGAGTACCGTTGTTCTGTCCCCCGGAAATGGGGTGAGTGTAGTGCATGCAGCTATCTGAGCTCTGTCCCACACTCCATCCTTACCCGGGAGTGGAATACCACACCTCTGGTTTGAGGTGCAATACTCCTGTAGCAGCAGAGTCCTCGGGGTGCTACATATAGCGGCTACATAAATGACCTCACCTTTGAATGGGATGGCCATACCAGGCTTCACCAAATGTTTAAATGTCAATTCTTTGGACCTACAATTCACAGTTTGTTCTTCATCATTTGCAAATTCATTTTCTTGATGTAACATGCAGTTCATATGTCAAGGAATAAATTCAGGTACTGTAGTAGAAGGGAAGATGACGGTACCCACCACATCTTCGAAAAATCTTCTTTATTGTTGCATAAAAAGCAAAAAAATAAGGTGGTGAGAATACAGGCAAACTACAACACACCGTTTTGTGTCTATTACCACTTCTTCAGGCCTGTAGAAGTGTCAGTAGACACGAATCAGCCACAGCCTGCTTTTGTTTGCCTTTATACTTGCCACTTAATTTTTATTGCTTGCTATGAAATAATAAAGATTTTTTCCATGATGTGGTGAATGCTGTCACTTTCATTTCTATTACTTGGGACATGCTGTTTGGATAGTTCTTATAGTTGAGCTCTGTTATTCAACAACTGTCACGCCCTGCTCAGACGGCGCACGGCGAGGCAGATGAGAAGGGAAGCACTGCCACTAGGGAAAGATAGGAAGGGCAATTCCTGAAACTTGCCCTGAGCTTCCTGACGTACCTACATGGGTTCTTTCACCCCGTGTCTTTACATGCGTTACTATTCCTGTCTTTCTGGCTAGTGTGTGGGGCAGCAGGTACACTATTCCTGCTCTCAGATAAAGACACAAAAAGGAAACAGACAAGTGTAAAACAAATGTTAAATCCCTGGCGGCGTGCTTGCATGGTGCACCACCTCCCACCATGCAAGACCGCAATCTTACCTGTCAGTGCATGCTGCACTCTTTGCTCCATTACCTGCTGTGTCCATGTCTCTTGTCTGATTGCTTAGGGCGTTGGCGCGGCTTTCAGCTTGTTTCTTATAGCTACTGAGTGCACAGTCCTAATGCGTCCCCAGCCTATTGCTGTGAGTCACTGGATACTTAAACCCCCTCCACCCAGTAGGAGGGGCCTGAGCAACACTTTCACTCAGTTTCTTTTGCAACTGAGGTGCCAGGTCCTGTCCTGACTCTAGTCTGTCCGCCACCCTGGGGGCTGAGTACCCAGGCTCATTCCTGTATCTTGTTTCCGGTTCAGTTCCTGTGTGAACAGTGTCCTAGCCCATTACTTGTTTCTCTCTATGTTCATACTTTCCCTTTGCCTGCAGTGTCTGAACCTGCACCTAATTCCAACTCGTTGTCTCTGTACTTCTGTTTGTGAGTTTTGTGTCCACTCACTACTTCATTGTAAGTACCTTGTGTGTATCTGGTTCTGCTTGTCCCCTTTCCCTGTCTCTGTATCTACCTCCTGTGTTCTACCCATCTTCCTGTTTTTTCCAGTCTGTTCCATGTGAACAGAGCCCTGTCCTGTCTGCCTTCATCTTCTGCTATGTTCTGCTCTGCTTGTTCACCGCTCCAGCGGTTCCGCTCTGCTCCGCTTGCTTACCGCACCTGCGGTTCTGTTCTGCTCTGCTTGTTCACCGCTCCGGCAGTTCCGCTCTGTTCCGTTTGTTTACCGCACCTGCGGTTCTGTTCTGCCCTGCTTGTTCACCGCTCCGGCGGTTCCGCTCTGCTTTGCTTATATACTGCACCTGCGGTTCTGCTCCGCTCTGCTTGTTCTCCGCACCTGCGGTTCTGCTCCGCTCTGCTTGTTCTCCGCACCTGCGGTTTTGCTCCGCTCTGCTTGTTCTCCGCACCTGCGGTTTTGCTCCGCTCTGCTTGTTCTCCGCACCTGCGGTTTTGCTCCGCTCTGCTTGTTCACCGCTCCGGCAGTTCCGCTCTGTTCCGTTTGTTTACCGCACCTGCGGTTCTGTTCTGCCCTGCTTGTTCACCGCTCCGGCGGTTCCGCTCTGCTTTGCTTATATACTGCACCTGCGGTTCTGCTCCGCTCTGCTTGTTCTCCGCACCTGCGGTTTTGCTCCGCTCTGCTTGTTCTCCGCACCTGCGGTTTTGCTCCGCTCTGCTTGTTCTCCGCACCTGCGGTTTTGCTCCGCTCTGCTTGTTCTCCGCACCTGCGGTTTTGCTCCGCTCTGCTTGTTCTCCGCACCTGCGGTTTTGCTCCGCTCTGCTTGTTCACCGCACCTGCGGTTTTGCTCCGCTCTGCTTGCTCACCGGACCTGCGGTTTTGCTCCACTCTGCTTGTTCGCCGCACCTGCGTTTTGCTCCGCTCTGCTTGCTCACTGCACCTGCGGCTTTGCTCCGCTCTGCTTGTTCACCGCTCCTGTGGTTTTGCTCCGCTCTGCTTGTTCACCGCACCTGTGGTTTTGCTCCGCTCTGCTTGTTCACCGCTCCTGCGGTTTTGCTCTGCTAGTCCACCGCACCGGCGGCTCTGTTCCTGTATCCCAGTCTGTACTGGTCCCTATCCAGCCTGCATTCTTACCTGCCAGTATCTGCCTGTCTGCATTCCAGCCGTGCCTGTCAGCACCCGCCTGCCTGCATACCAGCCGCGCCTGCCAGTACCCACCTGCCTACATACCAGCCGTGCCTGCTAAGTACCCACCCGCCGTCATACCAGCCGTGTCTGCCAGTACCCACCTGTCTGCATACCAGCTAACCTGCCTGTTCCTGCATTCCCCGGTGTGGGTCAAGAGCTGTGACCGGGGTCTGACCTGGAGTAGCACCTGGTCCCTCTGCTCGGTTCCTCCCTGGTTCACGGAGTCGACTGAGCCGCCGTGCGACCTTGGTCGGACTGGGTTGATACTTAGTTACATCCCTCCAGGCACTCCTCGGCTCATGGTACAGTGGGATCACTAATCACGCTCAGGCCATGGTTCCCGTTGAGCACCACGGCCCTTCACTCTCAGAGACATTTGAATCCTTGTCTGGCGAATACGTGCACTAAGAAAAAAATTTTTTTCTCAAGCTGAGGTTCAGGTGCACCAGCCCAAATGGAGCTATCAGCACTCGTTCCTGCGGATCCACCACGGTACTATGGGGATCCAAAACGAAGCTGTGCATTTGTGGAGCAATGTATGCTGCATTTCAAATTCTATGCTCACTATTTTCCTATCGATCGGGTTAAAGTAGCATTCATGATGTCCTACCTAGCGGGTGATGCCTTGAAATGGATCACCCCCCTATGGGAAGCATGGGATCCTATCGTCTCTGACCTGCAGGCCTTCCTGGTGGCCTTTTTAATGGTCTTCGATGACCCTAATCCTGAAGCTTCTGCTAAAGCTGCACTTCCCAATATCCTGGAGCAGCCCCGATGGGTGATGTGTGTAGGTAGCCCACACAGAATCCACACAGGATGACAATGCTCCACAGAATACTTCCCTTCCCAACCTCAGGAGGCAGTCCAGACGTGCAAGGCGTAGAGGTAAACCGTCATGCCGGGTTCTGTCCTCCCAAAGACCTCCTGTTCCTCAGCCTGTGGACGCAGCTATCCGCACAGAGCCCATGAAGGATGACTATGTTCGTCAGGCAAAGCAGAGGCCAGAACTCAGTCAAAAAGTCGGATTGCGGTCCCGCTGCGGTTGTTTGGGACCACCGGACGGTCTTTGTCTAGCGAAGGTTGGTGAATCCCAAGACATTAGGCCTGTGGGAGAGGCTGCCCTTGGCGTTAGTGTTTCCTCTCCACAGATGACCATGACTGTCTCCGTGGCAAGTGAAGGCCTCGGATTAACCGGAGGTTTCGGGCTTAAAGCCTTGAAGAGTCAGTGTCTGATTCCCGTCCGACAACTCCAGAAGCCGGTTTGGGCATTGCAGCGGAAGGACGAGCCCTACTCAGAAAAAGTCAAAATATGTCTGTACAAATTAAGCTCCAGATTGGAGCATTACACATGAAGAAGTTCACATTTCAGGTGCTGTCTGGTTTACCCACAGTGAACAAATAAAGTAGCACACTGTAACATTGAGTATATAGATGTGAAATATGAAATATGAATAGCATAACTGCTGTAAAAGATAGAAATAAATGAAAAATTTTTTTAGCGCATAAAATATGAACTATGGAAAATGAATAGCATTACTGCTGTAAATAAATGAGAAATCTTAGCGCATAAATTGGCCAATTCATGTGTACCTGACAGCCGCGGTAAGGCGTTTCTCGATGTCAGGACCTACCAATGTGAATACCTCTCTAAGAGACCTCAGTCTGCTTATGTGTGGGAAAGACAGATCCTGATGCATTTAAAACCACCTTTTACAGCAGTTATGCTATTCATATTTCACATCTATATACTCAGTGTTACAGTATGCTACTTTATTTGTTCATTATATATGGAGGTAGCTGCTCTTAGTAAGCACCTGTTCACACCTAGTTTTTGTAGTGGAAGTGCCGTCATTCTTTGTTACTAGATTTAGCGTTGACTGAGCACTCCACCCCCACCCCCATGCCGCAGGTGGTTTTAAATGCATCAGGATCTGTCTTTCCCACACATAAGCAGACGGAGGTCTCTTAGAGAGGTATTCACATTGGTAGGTCCTGACATCGAGAAACGCCTTACCGCGGCTGTCAGGTACACATGAATTGGCCAATTTATGCGCTAAGATTTCTCATTTATTTACAGCAGTAATGCTATTCATTTTCCATACTTCATATTTCATGCGCTAAAAAAATTTTTCAAAAAATTTTTCATTTATTTCTATCTTTTACAGCAGTTATGCTATTCATATTTCACATCTATATACTCAGTGTTACAGTGTGCTACTTTATTTGTTCATTATATATGGAGGTAGCTGCTCTTAGTAAGCACCTGTTCACACCTAGTTTTTGTAGTGGAAGTGCCGTCATTCTCTTTGTTACTTGGTTTACCCACAGGTCGTCCAGAGCCGAGAGATCTAGTGCCCGCTCAGGTCTGGAGATCCTGCATGGTGTTTCCTGGGGGACTGCTGAGATGCAAGGGGTGTCCAGTCCCCATATCTTCAGGACAGTCAGCAGTTTCTTCTTCTTCTTCACCAGATCTGCTAGTCGCTGACTTGCTGTGCGCTGAAGTCTCCGAAGGAAGGGAAGCGGAGGCATTGTCCCCACACAGTCTCGACGATTGTACCAATGATCTGGCTTTAGGCACCGCCCTGCCTCACAGACGTGTCATCTCAGAAACCACACTGAAGTTGGTCCCTAAGCAAGGATCCTCCATCTTTAACAAATCTGGAAATAAGTCCATCAAGGCGGTGGCTACCTCCAAGACTCTGCACCCCTCCAACCAGGCGGAGGACCTCCAGTTGCCTCCTGAATCCTCCGGGGTGTTATCTGATAACAAATGGAGAGAGACTTTTCTGCACACCCTGTACCTGGTACTTCGCCCACTTCATCCAGTAAGCTTGGCAAAATGTACGTCAAGGCAGTGGTTACCCCCGAGTCTCTGCACCCCTTCAACCAGGCGGAGGACTTCCAGTTGTCTCCTGAATCCTCCGGGGTGCTACCCAATATTAATAAGTGGAGAGAGACTTTCCTGTGTCCTGTTCCTGGTACCTCGCCCACATCTGTTGCCGAGGATGGCCCGATGGAAGGAAGCATCCTAGTTACCAAGATGATGAGACCAGCTTTGTTCCCTCTAGTGTACAGAAAAGGAAATCTTCTTGAGGAGAAGGATCAGCCTCCAAATTCTCTGCAGAAAATTCTTGCTGGCTGGAGGAAGAGGGGGCGTAAAGGGGGGGTACTGTAACATACCTGGCGGCGTGCTTGCATGGTGCACCACCTCCCACCATGCAAGACCGCAATCTTACCTGTTAGTCCATGCTGCACTCTTTGCTCCATTACCTGCTGTGTCCATGTCTCTTGTCTGATTGCTTAGGGCGTCGGCGCGGCTTTCTGCTTGTTTCTTATAGTTACTGTGTGCCCAGTCCTAATGCGTCCCCAGGCTATTGCTATGAGTCACTGGATACTTAAACCCCCTCCACCCTGTAGGAGGGGCCGGAGCAACACTTCCACTCAGTTTGTCTTTTGCAACTGAGGTGCCAGGTCCTGTCCCGACTCTAGTCTGTCCGCCACCCTGGGCGCTGAGTACCCAGGGCCTTTTCCTGTGCCTGTGACTTCTAGTCTGTTTCCGCCACCCTGGGGGCTGAGTTCCCAGGCTCGTTCCTGTATCTTGTTCCTGTCTGAACAGTGTCCTAGCCCGTTACTTGTTTCTCTCTATGTCCGTACCTTCCCTTTTCCTGCAGTGTCTGAACCTGCACCTAACTCCAACTCGTTGTCTCTGTACTTCTGTTTGTGAGTTTTGTGTCTACTCGCTACTTCATTGTAAGTACCTTGTGTGTATCTGGTTCTGCTTGTCCTCTTTGCCTGCCTCTGTATCTACCTCCTGTGTTCTAACCATCTTCCTGTATTTTCCAGTCTGTTCCTTGTGAACAGAGCCCTGTCCTGTCTGCCTTCACCTTCTGCTCTGTTCTGCTCTGCTTGTTCACCGCTCCGGCGGTTCCGCTCTGCTCCGCTTCTTTACCGCACTTGCGGTTCTGCTCTGCTCTGCTTGTTCACCGCTCCGGCGGTTCCGCTCTGCTTTGCTTGTTTACCGCACCTGTGGTTCTGCTCTGCTTGTTCTCCGCACCTGCGGTTTTGCTCGGCTCTGCTTGTTCTCCGCACCTGCGGTTTTGCTCGGCTCTGCTTGTTCTCCGCACCTGCGGTTTTGCTCGGCTCTGCTTGTTCTCCGCACCTGTGGTTTTGCTCGGCTCTGCTTGTTCACCGCACCTGCGGTTTTGCTCGGCTCTGCTTGTTCACCGCACCTGCGGTTTTGCTCCGCTCTGCTTGTTCACCGCACCTGCGGTTTTGCTCCGCTCTGCTTGCTCACCGCACCTGCGGTTTTGCTCCGCTCTGCTTGCTCACCGCACCTGCGGTTTTGCTCCACTCTGCTTGTTCTCCGTACCTGCGGTTTTGCTCCGCTCTGCTTGTTCACCGCTCCTGCGGTTTTGCTCCGCTCTGCTTGTTCACCGCTCCTGCGGTTTTGCTCTGCTAGTCCACCGCACCTGCGGCTCTGTTCCTGTATCCCAGTCTGTACTGGTCCCTATCCAGCCTGCGTTCTTACCTGCCAGTATCTGCCTGTCTGCATTCCAGCCGTGCCTGTCAGCACCCGCCTGTCTGCATACCAGCCGCACTTGCCAGTACCCACTTGCCTACATATCAGCCATGCCTGCTAAGTACCCACCTGCCGTCATACCAGCCATGGCTGCCAGTACCCACCTGTTTGTATACCAGCTAACCTGCCTGTTCCTGCATTCCCTGGTGTGGGTCAACAGCTGTGACCGGGGTCTGACCTGGAGTAGCACCTGGTCCCTCTGCTCGGTTCCTCCCTGGTTCACGGAGTCGACTGAGCCGCCGTGCGACCTTGGTTGGACCAGGTTGATACTTAGTTACGCCCCTCCAGGCACTCCTCGGTTCATGGTAAACTGGGATCACTAGTCACGCTCACGCCAGTCAGTCCGGGAGCGAGCGTAACAACAAAGAGCACTCAACGCACACTCAGGCTACAAAAAAAGGTATAAAGGAAGGGTGAGGCAAACCAAAAGGGAGATAAAGCAAAGGAAGAAACCAAACACACTTCCAAACAGCAATCTCCAGAGAAGACTCCTAGACAATTCTTTTTCCACAGCTCACACCTCCAAACCAATACCAAGATATAGCAAGCTATCACTGGCAACTACCCAAGCTAAAAGTTGAGTACTTATACCAGAAGGGAGTGGAGAAATCAGAACAGCTGAGAACTCAGGAAGGAAAGCTTTAGGAGACAAACAAAACTGCTTAACCCTTGCAGCACAAGAACCAGGGAAATCACAGCTAACTGAAATGCAAAGTAGATCCAACCAGTGCAGGTGTGCATGTAGCCAAACGTTGCGATCTTCTGACCCCTGAAATAGAGGAGACCACTCTCTGTCTAGTACCCCGTGACAACAACGCATTGTTCAAACAAAAATTTCTGGATCAAGATACGTGTTTTTCAAACCTATTTCAGAGTATTACGCAAATCCTTTTTTCAATGGCTTTTATTTAAATTAATATCACTTCCTCTTATTTTTCTATGAAAATTGACTCTTCAGAGAAAAAGAGGACTTGAACTCTATAGCGCCACCTATCGGAAGCAGCAATCCACAAGTCACAATTGACCCTTTAACGAGTCATGCAATACGACTAAGGATAAAAGCCAAATCAGAATCTCAATTTGCAGACACGGTGTTTCGGGCAGTTGGCCCTCGTCAGTGCAAAGTATGAGAACTGATTTGGCTAGAAGAGAGTCTCTGGACTGAGGTCTATGGGGTAATGTTTCTCCTTGTGGAGAGTGGAATACCGTCTCTGGCACATTAAGATAAGGAGGCTTATTCGTCCAGAGCCTCTCATCTAGCCAAATCAAATTGCAGCCGCCTGTCTGGATCATCCTCCAATAAACCATGAATTAGACGTGGACGATAAGCTTTCCACCCAATAGATTTCAGGGTTCGCATGATAGAAGCTCGTGAAATTCCCAATTCCAAAGAGGATCTTCTGGTGGACTTTTTTGGACTCTGAACAAATGTTTCAGCAACAAGTTGTTTATTATCTTCTGTACAGTCTGTTTTGGGTCGACCAGTTTTTGGAGCATTAAGGATTGAGCCAGTGGCATTGAATTTGTCACGAATGCTGTAAATAGTTTGTCTCTTTGGGGCTTGAGTACCAATTGTTTCAACCCAATTTGCTCTAACGGTTTCAGCATTTTGAGATTTCCATTTTCTGTTAAAATGGGATGGGGGCAGCACAAAAGAGGATGGAGGCAGCACAAAACAGGATGGGGTGCAGGATGGGGTCAGCAAAAAAGAGGATAGGGCAGCGCAAAAGAGGATGAGGGCAGCACAAAAGAGGATGGGGTGCAGGATGGGGGAGCAGGATGGGGCAGCACAAAAGGATGGGGCAGCACAAAAGAGGATGGGAGTGCAGGATAGGGGCTGCATATAACAGGATGGGGCACAGGATGGGGGAAGCACATAATAGGATGGGGACGCAGGATGGAGGAAGCACTTAACAGGATGGGCGCAGCACATAACAGGATGGGGGCGCAGGATGGGGCAGTACAAAACGGGATGGGGGCAGCACAAAACGGGATGGGGGCAGCACAAAACGGGATGGGGGCAGCACAAAACAGGATGGGGGCAGCACAAAACAGGATGGAGGAGCATGGACCAGGATGGGGGCAGCACAAAACAGGATGGGGGCAGCACAAAACAGGATGGAGGAGCATGGACCAGGATGGGGGCAGCACATAACAGGATGGGGGCAGAACAGGATGGGGGATCAGGATGGAGGAAGCACTTAACAGGATGGGCGCAGCACATAACAGGATGGGGGCGCAGGATGGGGGCAGCACAAAACAGGATGGGGGCAGCACAAAACTGGATGGGGGCAGCACAAAACTGGATGGGGGCAGCACAAAACAGGATGGGGGCAGCACAAAACAGGATGGGGGCAGCACAAAACAGGATGGAGGAGCATGGACCAGGATGGGGGCAGCACAAAACAGGATGGGGGCAGAACAGGATGGGGGATCAGGATGGAGGAAGCACTTAACAGGATGGGCGCAGCACCTAACAGGATGGGGGCGCAGGATGGGGGCAGCACAAAACAGGATGGGGGCAGCACAAAACAGGATGGGAGCAGCACAAAACAGGATGGGAGCAGCACATAACAGGATGGAGGAGCATGGACCAGGATGGGGGCAGCACATAACAGGATGGGGGCAGAACAGAACAGGATGGGGGATCAGGATGGGGGCAGCACATAGCAGGATGAGGGCAGCACATAACAGGATGGGGACAGCACATAACAGGATGGGGGCGCAGGGTGGGGCAACACATAATAGGATAGGGGAGCAGGATGGCGGCAGCACATAGAAGGATGGGGCAGCACATAACAGGATGGGGGCACAATATAGGGGCAGCACATAACAGGATGGGGGAGCAGGATTTGGCAGCACATAACAGGATGGTGGAGCACATAACAGGATGGGGGACTAGGATGGGGGGAGCACATAACAGGATGGAGGCGCAGGATGGGGCAGTACATAACAGGATGGGGGGAGCAGGAAGGGGGCAGCACATTACAGGATGGGGTGCAGGATGGGGCAGCACATAACAGGATGGGGGTGCAGGATGGGGCAGCACATAACATTATGGGGGAGAAAACAACAGGATGGGGGCAGCACATAACAGGATGGGGGTGCAGGATGGGGCAGCACATAACAGGAAGGGGAAGCACATAACAGGATGGGGGACCAGGATGGAGGAGCACATAACACGATGGGGGAGCATATGCCAAGATGGGGGAGCATGGACCAAGATGGGAGACCATATACCAATAAAAATGCTCACCACCGGGTTCAATAGCTAGTATATAAATACACATACATGCAAAGCTACTATGCATGCAGGGAAACCGTCCCAATCTTATGGAGCAACGCGTTCTGGTGTTGTAGGATGTTTGAGGACGTGGGATGCCGTGTCTCTCACTGATTTCCCCGAATGCCAGGCAATGTAGGATGCTGCTGTGTCTGGCACTAGGCTAGAGTGGGATGTTGTCCATTCTGTTGTTCAAGCTAGCAGGGAGTGGCTGTCTGGGGATGATTGGGAGGTATTCAACACCTGATTATTAGGCAGGCTATTTAATCTTGTTCCCTGCTCAGTCCTTTGCTGTTTATTGCAGTTCCTATGTGCTATGACGGTGAGTGGTACTAGCATTATTGTTGCTATCTGTACAGGGGTTTTCTCATGTTCTCTTCTGGTTACACTCCCTGGGTTTTTTTTGCAGAGGTACACACCTGGTCCTTGACTAGGCACCGACCGTGTCACCAGACGCCAGCTGTCCAGCCCGGGAAGGGCTCTACCAAAGTCCCCTTTTCATTTACTGGGAACTGGGTAAAGAGTATTCCTAGCCCTCTAGGGCTCGCCCAACTGGGCAGCTTGCGTCAAGTGTGTCTGTTGGCTGCGCCTTTGCTGGTTTGGTGCCAGTCTTGCTGGGTCTCTCTGCATAGCACATAACAGAATAAACAGCCATATATATACAGTATATTTTTTTTTTTAAAAAATGGATCTGGTCAAGCAGCTTACTGACCAGATGCAGACTCTTCTGTGAATCTTCCAGGATTTGGTGGGCACCGTGAACGAGCACAGCCAGACCTTGACTCAGGGGGTTCCCCCCACACAGGCAACTTCTAACTTCAATCCTGCAGTCATTCCCATAGAACCTAAAGTGCCCCTTCCTGATTTTTTGGAGGGTGATTTCCAACTTCGCTCTGTTTCCTCTGGGAACTAAGATACTTGGGTGGGTCTTGCTATTTCCCTTCTTAGAGGGGATCCCCAGTCTTGTGCATTTTCACTACAAGCAGGTTCACCCGTACTCTGGTCAGTGGATGAGTTTTTTAAGGCTATGGGGCAGATTTATGATGAACCGGACCTGGTGGCCCTAGCTGAATCCCATCTTCAGGCATTGTATCAGCGGGACCTCACTGCAGAGGACTACTGCTCCCAGTTTCTTAGGTGGGCTATTGAGACTGGGTGGAATGATACCACTCTTCGTAGTACCTTCCTGTCTAGGCTTAATGACCATATTAAAGATATGCTAGTACACCACTCTCCTCCCTGGTCGTTGGAGGCCACCATGACATTAGCTGTGCGATTTGATTGGTGAAGGCGGGAGAGATGTTTGGAGAAATTGTCCCTCAGGCGGAGTTCATCTATACCCTCTGCTGGTCCTGAGGTTGAGGGAGAACCCATGCAGTTTGGTAGAGTCGGTACCTCTCGAGAGTCAAGGTAGCAAAATGGCATCAGCGTCAGTGTCTTCTATGCGGTTCCTTGCGCCATCTGAATCTCAAATGTCTACATCAAGAGCCGATGGGAAACAACTGTGGCACCCCAGGGGTCTGGTTTCCACAGTAATAGCAATATTACGTCTGAGAGCAGGTGGGAGGTCTCCTTGTCAGGAATCTTATGCATGCCACACCTCCTGCCCAGTCCTGGGAGGGGAAGAACTTCCCCTATATAAACTGGGGCTGAGGCAGGGTTAGAGAGGAGAGAAAGAGGAGAAGAAGAGTCCCAGACAGAGACATAGTCTGGTCTGGAGAGGAGCAGCTATAGGAAAGAAAGATCAGGAGCTCAGTGGGAGCAGTGCTAAAAGGAGTCAGGGGCTGGAAGCTGTAGAGCTCGCCCTGATTGAAGAGTTCTCACCGGACCCGGAGTCCGAGGCTGTGGGGACTAATCCTTACCCAGCAGCAGAAACCGACCGGCAGGGGATTTCAGGTCCTCTGGCCAAGAAACCCGAAGGCACGGTCACACGCAAGGGACCAGCACCGCCGTCGTGGAGCGGAAGCTACCAGAAGGCCCCGAGTCACCGGCCATACGGGTGAGCACCACACGGTACACTCAGGGACGTGGGCTACTTTTACCCGCCTCTAGCAAGGTAGCCAGAAGAGTACAATTAGTTGGGGAGGCCTACAACTCCGCCTGGCCAGGGGAGATCCCATCTGCTCACGGACTGACCAGGCCCCGATCGCTAGCCAGTACTCCGGGAGGGTCTACCTTTGTCATCCGTAAAGACCCTGAACTACACCGCACCGTCTCTGAGTGGTTCCTGCTACCTGCATGCTATTCTGCTACCCCCTTCAAACACGTCGGCTGCCCTGAGGCCATACCCCTCCCGTTGGGGGTTATACCATCTACGCTGCACAATCGTACCACCGGCCTCAGCGGTCTGCCCTGCAGCGGCGGCCTCATAGCCGCATTCAACGGGTGGCGTAGTCGAACACCGTACCATCTTCTGCTAAACTCTGCCACTCAGCTTGACTCCCTGGGCACGGACCGGGTCACCGCCACGAGACTACTACCCCTATCAGATCCGGCTCCGGGTAGGCTCCCGCGTGCGCAACGCTGCGCGACTCAGGCCCAGGGGCGCGTCAACTTTGGCGTAGTCGGCAGGATTTGAACCTGCGCGGGGAGACCCCCGGGTACTGCGTACCTGAAAGAAGACTGTTAAACTTACCTGTGGTGAAGATTCCCGCCATCCGGCGCCATCTTCTGCCTTCTTCCCGCCATCCGTGAAGTTTTCCCGCCATCCGGCGCCATCTTCTGCCTTCTTCCCGCCATCCGTGGAGTTTTCCCGCCGTTGGACGCCATCTTGAAGACGCCGCGCGGGAAGAAGAGGGGCGTGGACTCTGAAAGCGCGCGAGAACTGAAGACCCGCCTCACGTCAGGACGTTGCGTAAGGTCCTGGAAGGAGCCCAGCAGACGCCGACGTCACAGGAGCGCGACGGAAGGTCCTCAACCCTGACGATCCACTGCGGAACCGCGGCCTACGGAAGAGGATCATTGCAAGGTAGGCCACGGTCCACTAGGGGGGGAGGAGGATGTCGGATACGGAGGAGAGCTTCACAGCCACCGCCAGCGCCGCCGCTGCTGCGGTCATGCCTTTCACCATGCCCTATATCCCGGGGGCAGCCTGGCTACCCCAGTACTCAGGGAAGTCACATACCCTGAATGACTTTAGAGAAAAGCTGGATAGCCTCTTCCAGGTGTACCCCCTCACAGAAGAGCAAAAAGTGAGCAACCTGGTGGCCCAACTAACCGGGGCAGCCCAAAGGGAGGTAAAGTCCTGGCCACCTGGGAGGAGGACTGTCGCAGGGATATTAACCCGGCTGAAGGACACCTTTGATACCCGCACCTCAGCCGAGATTAAGCTTAGATTCTACGGGTGCAAACAGCGAGCACATGAGAATATAAGGGACTATGCACTAAACCTACAAGAGGCCCTGAGAGCCATTAAGCAGACCGACCCTGACGGCGTGGGAAACGAGGACAGGCTGTTGACCGAACAATTTATAGAGGGACTATATTGCAATGCCCACCGAACCCAGTTGCGGGCAATGGCCTTACAGGATCCTCATCTGGGATTTGCACAGTTCAAGGACAGAGCCATCCGGGTGCTCCGAGAACCGGCACCGGGTGGCATGGTGACCCACAGGCGCCCTACTACCGCTTACCACCAGGAGGCGGCGCCCTTGTCGGCAGGGCCTGTGGGAGCTGACGCGCAGGCTTTGAACAATGACCCGGCTCCAGACCTGCACCATCAGGTCCAAGAGCTAGCTAAAAGCGTTGCTGCGCTAACCCGAACTGTGCAGTCTTTACAGGTTTCTGCTCCAGGGAAGATCCAGCTGGCATCCGGACCGGAGGACATCCCGTGGCGTCGACCAAGGAGGACCCCACCGGCCAGAGGAAGACCCAGCGACTGATACAACGAGGACGGACAACCCATCTGCCGCCGCTGCAATCAACCCGGACATATGGCAAGGTACTGTCCTTTAAACTGGAACAACCTGGGGTAGAGGGCCAACCCCCAGGAATAAGATCACCAGGCCCATCGAACTGGCGTGACAAATACATGGGAGGACGTCCAGTCTTGCCTGTGGTACTGGATGGCATTCCTATGAGTGCCCTACTGGACACCGGGTCACAGGTCACCACCATCCCGTACGTGCTCTTCAAGCAGTACTGGAATGACTCGGATATAACCCGCTACCCTGACGACGACTTGAGTATCATTGCCAGCAATGGTCAGCCCGTGCCACAGATCGGATTTAAAGAGATGACCATTAAAATCGGTAGAGTCGAACTGGCAGTACAGGGACTGATCATTGTAGACATTGACAAGCGCGAGAGTCACCCAAAGATAACTCTAGGAACTAATGTAATTGAAAATTGTCTTGCAGAGGTGATTTTCATTTTACAGCAGGTTGCCAAGAACGCCAGCTCCGGCCAGCAGCGAGTGCTCCTAAAAGAGATCCGGGCACTGATGCGACGGCAACAGGTGGAACTTTCCGGTGGTGAGATTGGTAGCGTGAGAATGTGTGACCCTTTCCCTATTGCCATGCCCCCGAAAAGTGAAATTTATGATTTGGTGCCGGGCAGCTATTGGTCTGAGAGGTAGAGATTACCAGGCAATGGTAGAACCAGTCTACTCAGACAGTAGGCCCACCATTTTGACGGCACGGGGGGTGGTTGATGTACGCCATGGGAGGGTGCCCGTTCGCATAATAAATATCGGGAAGAGGGAAGTATACCTGCCCCGGTATGCCACGCTAGCCAAATTGTATACCATCGACCAAAATTCTGTACAGTCAGTGGAACCCTTGCCTCCATCTCACCTAGAGGAAGGTAACGGCTCTAAGAAACCAATGGAGGACTGGTGTCAGCAACTACATTTGGGAACTGACTCCACTCCCTCACACCAGAAACAGGGAGTCTATCGGGTGGTTCAAGAGTACGAGAGAGTGTTTAGTAAACACCCATTAGACTTCGGGCGAGTAAAGGGGGTAGAACACCACATCCCCACGGGAGACCATCCTCCCATAAAGGAGAGATACCGACCCGTACCCCCTGCACACTACCAACACGCCAAGGGGATGCTTAGAGACATGAAGGAGGCTGGAGTAATCAGGGATAGCTGTAGCCCCTGGGCAGCTCCACTAGTCTTGGTTAAAAAGAAGGACAACACCATGAGAATGTGTGTAGATTACCGGAAAATCAACCGTATCACACACAAAGATGCGTACCCCTTACCAAGGATAGAGGAGTCTTTGGCTGCTTTAAAATCTGCTAACTTCTTCTCTACCTTGGATCTCACTAGTGGGTACTGGCAGGTTCCTGTAGCAGAGGCGGACCGGGAGAAGACCGCATTCACCACCCCGATGGGACTTAGCGAGTTTACCTGCATGCCGTTCGGACTCTGCAACGCACCAGGAACCTTCCAACGATTGATGGAATGCTGTCTGGGACACCGAAACTTCGAGACGGTCCTGTTATACCTGGACGATGTCATCGTCTACTCCAAGACCTACGAGGACCACCTGAAACACCTGGCAGAAGTGTTCGAAGCCCTGGCAAACTACGGCCTAAAGGTGAAACCCTCCAAGTGTCACCTCCTGAAACCAAAGGTGCAGTACCTGGGACACGTGGTGAGTGCTGACGGAGTGGCTCCCGACCCTGATAAGATCACCGCAATTAAGGAATGGCCAAGCCCCTCCAGCGTAAAGGAAGTGCGGCAGTTCCTCGGGTTGGTAGGCTACTACCGAAGATTCATTCCCGGTTTCACCAAAAAGGCAGCTCCTATGCAGGACCTCCTGATAGGCCAGTCCAGGAAGGCCAAGAACCAGAAGCCGCCCTTCAGATGGGAGAAGCTGGAAGAAGAGTCCTTCCGCCAGCTGAAGATGGCCCTCACGGGGAATGAAATCCTGGCGTACCCTGATTACAGCCAGCCCTTTATCCTCTACACCGACGCAAGTAACGTCGGGCTAGGAGCCGTACTGTCCCAGATCCAGCAGGGGAAAGAACGGGTAATTGCTTACGCCAGCCGAAAACTGCGACCCACCGAAAGAAACCCTGAGAATTACAGCTCATTCAAGCTAGAGTTCCTGGCAGTGGTGTGGGCAGTCACCGAACGCTTTAGGCACTACCTTGCCTCTTCCCGGTTCACCGTGTACACGGATAACAACCCGTTGACACATCTGGACACTGCAAGACTCTGTGCCCTGGAGCAGAGATGGATGGCCCGCCTGTCCAACTATGAGTTCACTATCAAATACCGGGCAGGACGCTCCAATACCAACGCGGATGCCTTGTCCACAATGCCAAACCTACCGGACGTAGGGGAAGATCCAGAGGAACTGGAAGAAGTTGAACTCCCCGCGTTCCACCGTCATGGGACTATCCAGTATTCCCACCGTGTAAGGGGTAAGCAATCCGCTACGTTCAACCCCTTACCTCATTACAACTGGGCGGAAACGCAAGACAGTGACCCCGCCGTCCGACTGGTGAAGGAGATGCTGACTCAGCCAGATGCCCGCCTTGACTCAGACGCTCCGGAGGAGGCCAAGCAACTGTGGGTTGAGAAGAGTCGACTGTTCCTTTACAAGGGGAAGTTGTGCCGCAGAATGGTTAACTCCCGGACGCATGAACTGATCTGGCAAGTAGTGGTGCCAAGAAGAGACGCGGCTATGGTACTGGAGGCATACCACAACGGAGCTGGGCACTTCGGATGGAAGAAGCTGGAGTTCCTGCTGCGCGGGCGGTTCCATTGGGTAGGCATGAGAGGAACCATCGAGAGGTGGTGCAGAGACTGTGGCCCATGCAACCTAAGAAGGAAGGACCGTGCTAGCCAGAAGACTCCCCTGCAGTCCATCGTCACCAAGCAGCCGTTGGAACTGGTAGCCTTGGATCATGTAAAACTGACCCCCAGCAGAAGTGGCTACGTCTATGCGTTAACCATCGTGGATCACTACTCCCGGTTCTTGGTTGTCGTCCCCGTCAAGGACTTAACGGCTCAAACAGCAGCTAGAGCCTTCCAGCAGCACTTCTGCCGTCCACACGGATACCCAGAGCAGGTGCTGACGGACCAGGGACCTGCCTTTGAAGCGGAGGTCTTCCAGGAGTTCTGCACTCTGTATGGCTGCCGGAAGATAAGAACAACACCCTATCATCCACAAACCAATGGACTCTGCGAGAAAATGAACCAGGTGGTGATAGACCTTTTGAAAACATTGCCCCTGGAAGAACGCAGTCTGTGGCCTGAGAAACTGCCTGATCTGGTGGACCTATACAACCACATCCCTGTAGGTTCTACCAACTGTACCCCGGCTTACCTAATGAGAGCAAGACCTGGTAAGCTGCCTGTTGACCTGGATATGGGAGTCCTGACACCCCGAGGACCAGAAGCAGACTGGGACACAGAGAGGCAGCAGCAGTACCGGAAAGTACAGGAGAGCGTGGAGCGAAGTCTCTGTCAAGCTAGAGAAAGACAGGAGAAGACTTACAACCAGTATGCTCCCGCTGTTCCCCTGGTACCTGGAGAGCAGGTCTTGAAGAGGAAGAGACGGCTCCACAAGTTGGACGACCAGTGGGAGAAGGACCCGTACACCGTACTGCCCTCAAGCCATGAGAACCCGAAAGTCTGCACAATCAGTAAGGATGGAGGAGAAACCACAGCCATTGTATCCCGAGATCACTTGAAGTGTCCCGAACAGCTACGGAACCCTGAAGAAGAACAGGAAGACCCTCGACCCGCAGAGGAAAGGGAAGATATGGTCAGTACTGTGCTCGGAGACTTCCCTCGGTCTTGGACTCAAGTCAATGGTGCTGTTGTGGTACCCGTCCTCACCTTCCTCCAACCAGCATCTCAAGTACCTACGGAGAAACAGGTAGAGCTGGAAGAGCAGCCGGTCCAGGAGGCAGAAGACCCCACACAAGCAGACCAGGAGGATCAACCCTCTGCTTATAGTGAGCCTGCCGTGCCCCTAGTGAGCCAAAGAGCTCGTAGACAGCTGCCCAGTTTACCTTTGACAGCCCCTACACCCTGTAACTCAGGACCAGTCAGTCAGCTCCGTAGGTCTACTAGGGTCACTAGAGGCCAGTTGCCCGTACGTTGGAGGATTTAAAGTGCTCAAACTGTTTTATTTGTATTTACTTGTTTATTGTTGCTTGTGAATAATTGTGTATTTCTAGTTATTTTATAGGTGTCGTTTATGGATTATCCGGAATCCTTTGTACATATGTTTGGAGCGTAACCCAGGAACGGACTAAAGACTGTTAAAGACTCGGGGCAGGACAGACCCCTACCTGGTTACGGCTCCCTGTTCTTTGGTGAAATGGACACCCTTGTTTTCTTCAAAAACTGCACCCGGTTGCGGACACGCCGTGACCATCCTAATGTGTTTTTCTTTATTATGCTGTTTCTGTTTATACTTGTTATGTTTACAAAAATATGTTTAGTCCCGGAGTACTAAATTTTACTAGGGGGGAATGTGGCACCCCAGGGGTCTGGTTTCCACAGTAATAGCAATATTACGTCTGAGAGCAGGTGGGAGGTCTCCTGGTCAGGAATCCTATGCATGCCACACCTCCTGCCCAGTCCTGGGAGGGGAAGAACTTCCCCTATATAAACTGGGGCTGAGGCAGGGTTAGAGAGGAGAGAAAGAGGAGAAGAAGAGTCCCAGACAGAGACATAGTCTGGTCTGGAGAGGAGCAGCTATAGGAATGAAAGATCAGGAGCTCAGTGGGAGCAGTGCTAAAAGGAGTCAGGGGCTGGAAGCTGTAGAGCTCGCCCTGATTGAAGAGTTCTCACCGGACCCGGAGTCCGAGGCTGTGGGGACTAATCCTTACCCAGCAGCAGAAACCGACCGGCAGGGGATTTCAGGTCCTCTGGCCAAGAAACCCGAAGGCACGGTCACACGCAAGGGACCAGCATCGCCGTCGTGGAGCGGAAGCTACCAGAAGGCCCCGAGTCACCGGCCATACGGGTGAGCACCACATGGTACACTCAGGGACGTGGGCTACTTTTACCCGCCTCTAGCAAGGTAGCCAGAAGAGTACAATTAGTTGGGGAGGCCTACAACTCCGCCTGGCCAGGGGAGATCCCATCTGCTCACGGACTGACCAGGCCCCGATCGCTAGCCAGTACTCCGGGAGGGTCTACCTTTGTCATCAGTAAAGACCCTGAACTACACCGCACCGTCTCTGAGTGGTTCCTGCTACCTGCATGCTATTCTGCTACCCCCTTCAAACACGTCGGCTGCCCTGAGGCCATACCCCTCCCGTTGGGGGTTATACCATCTACGCTGCACAATCGTACCACCGGCCTCAGCGGTCTGCCCTGCAGCGGCGGCCTCATAGCCGCATTCAACGGGTGGCGTAGTCGAACACCGTACCATCTTCTGCTAAACTCTGCCACTCAGCTTGACTCCCTGGGCACGGACCGGGTCACCGCCACGAGACTACTACCCCTATCAGATCCGGCTCCGGGTAGGCTCCCGCGTGCGCAACGCTGCGCGACTCAGACCCAGGAGCGCGTCACAACTGTGCCTAGCTGGGTTTATGGATAACCAGTTAGGTGTTTTGGTACCCCTAGCAAAATATTACTCTTACCTATTGTCATAAAGTTTAGCAGTAAGATTGTGGAGGGTTATGCTTTTGTTGATTGCGGGGCTAAGAAGTTTTTGGAATGTTGCCATGGCCAAGGAGTTGGAGGTCCCTCTTATCTCCTTGGATGCTTCTAAAACATTATCTTCTCTTGATAATTCTCCCCTTGCCCAGAGTATTGGGTATCGCACCGCTGAACCAGCATCTATCACCACAGGTTGTCTGCATAAAGAAGATGCATGCCTTTTTTTAGGTCTCCCTTAGCCTAACACAACCCTATTATTGACTGGCAAAGGGGGATATTGTTAAGTGGTCCTCCAACTGTCCAATAATCCCTTTGTGTTATCCATCCTCCTAAGGTAGTAGGTTCCACCTCCCAGGTTCCATGGTATGTGGCAGAGTTCCCACGGGTGTTCTCCCAGAAATTACCTCCACATAGAACTTATGACTGTTCCATCCAGCTCCTTGAGGGGGCAAAGTTAGGGCAGAATTTTTAAACTGTCAAAACCCGAGAGGCAATCTATGAGAGAATATATTGGGTAAAATTTGAAAAATGGGTTAATCCGCACTTCTAAATCTCCGGTTGGAGCAGGGTTCTTTTTTGTGGCCAAAAAGGATGGCTGTTTGAGACGGCATATTGACTTTTGTGAGCTCAATAGCATAATGGTACGTAATCAGTACCCTCTCCCCTCATCCCTGACATCTTTAACCAACGAGTGTGGGCAAGTTGAATTTAATTTTTCGATCTCTTACCTCCCTGGGACCAAGAATGTTCGGGCAGATGCTGAGTGTTTGTCCTAGTGATTCTGAAATTAAGGAACCTGATTTCATTTTTCCAAAGGGCATTGTAGTCTCTTCTGTCAATTTGGCTTGGGAGTTGTTAAGGCTTAGGGGATGGCTCTGTCCAGCACACCTCATAATAAATTATTTGTTCCGATGCAGTTATGATTGGGCTTACTCAGATAATGTCATGACTCTGTCACAGCGGCCCACTTGGGCATTAAGGGGACCTGTTACCTGTTGAGCAGAAAGTGTTGGTGGCCCATCCTTGGGTAATGATGTTGAAGCTTATGTTTAGGCATGCGAGATCTCTGCCAGGAACAAGGTGCCCCGCGTCGCCCCGGCAGGGAAACTTCCCCCTTTGCTCATTCCTGTACATCCTTGGTCCCACATATCCATGGACTTCATTACGAATCTCCCTGAATCCAAGGGTATGACTATGTGGGTTATTGTGGACCTATTTTCGAAACAATGCCATTTGGTTCGTTTTGGCTCAGTTGCCCAGTGCGCAGGACTTGGTAGATTTGTTCCTTGTTCAGGTGGTAAGATTACATGGGTTTCCTATGACTATTATCTCTGATCATGGGTCCCAGTTTATCTCTGGAGGGCTTTCTGTAAATGCCTCGGGTCAGAACTCTCATTTTCATCTTCATACCATCCTCAAACTAATGGGCAAACAGAGCAAACCAACCAGTGTCTTGAGATCTAAGATGTTTTGCTCCCATACTCAGCATGATTGGGGATCAAACATAGCAGAGTTCGCCCTAAATAATAGACACCACAAGGGCTTGGGAATGTCTCCCTTCTTCTGTAATCTAGGATTCCATCCTAGGTCTCCATGTTTTGAGGGAGGGGACGATGTACTTCTGGCGGTCTCTGCTACTATCCACCACCTCCAAAAGGTTTGGTGGGAAGTCCGTATCCATCTCAACAAAGCAGAGGAGAGCATAAAGAGGCATAAGTCTAGAGCACTTACTTTTAACCCCTTAGTAGTGCTAAACAATTGTGTTAGACAGATGGAGACCCTTTTATCTATCCTCTTACACAACTGCATGGACAATCATGGCGATCAATGCAGCTACCAGGAAAATGTCATGTCGACAAGTGAACATTCAAAAATCTCCTGCAATAAGGAGTGTGAATGAGTCCTACATTTCTGGAAAATCTGTAGCCCTGACATTTTAGAAAGTGCTCTGTTTCTGAACAGCTCGGCAGTGGGCATTTCGTTTTTGCCACAGATTTTAGAAGGCTATTTAAAGGATTCATTCACACACAAGAATTAAGCTTTGATACTATTTTCTACTCTTAAACATAAATGACATGCTAACACTTTCCCTTTAACTATAAAAGTACCGAGCTAAGAGCACCCAACTAAAATATTAATTTACCTAAGAAAGCAGAGATTATGTTTTTCATGAGGTGCTCGGATCTAGCTACATTTACAGTGGTCCCTGTGAAGTTAAACTTTACTTGTAGGTGCTTAGACTTTGTACATTAGGCAATCTGTGGAGTGTGATATGGAAGTGATAGCTATCTATCACTAACATACAGGAAAGACTCAGGTGAAACCTTTCTTCTAGAGGTGAAACACTCAGTTTATGAAATCACTTATTATTCCTTTCATGTTGGCCCCACCCTGCTTCTCTTAAGCATGTCACCTATTGTCTAAGGAGCCTGCTAGATCTACCTGTTCAGCGAGCTTAAATCTACGCTATGTCTCCTGCAGAAATCAGTGTGAGCCATTCAAGATGGTTTTTATCGTGTTATTTTTTTCTCACTATTATGTGTTTTCTTGTATTTGGCCAAGCAAGTGCAGAGAAGAAGCTGAAGTTTGTAGCTCTGGTGAGTATGGAGATTGCATTACGGTTATTTTACTCCTATAGGATCTAGCGACTTATAACTATAGCAGAGCTGAAGCTGTCACCTATCACTTTCTTGGCTGCATTGTTTGTGCATTTCTATAACAGTGGTAAAAAATGCAGTAATCTGATCTGCAGCCCCATGTAAATTACATATAACACAGTAGTATTTAAAAATTAGTCAGGTCATCAGTATTTTACCACTAAAATAACAAAATATTTGCCATATTCATGCACTAGATAGTTGTTTTTATAATTCCATTTCTATTATTGTGATCTACGATAAAAAAACAAAATTGGATATATTGTGATTTTTATTGCTCTATTTTAGTGAGATGTACTTTTATTTTTGCTGATTACTATTTGTACTTTGCTGGTATTCCTGCATAGTAGACACAGTGTGAAGCTGCCAATAGACATTTTTTTGGTTATTTTGTGTTCGTTTGAAGGGATACACAAATGGCAGAACCTGGGGCAAGGTCAATGAATGACATTTTACTGCAAAATTGTAACACACATTATGGTTTGTATGCAGAGGTGGACACAGACATAAGAGGACCCCTGAGCAAAAATAGTATATGGGCCCATTGCAGTCCAGTACTTTATCATAATTTCTCATTTATCATAATGCATTTCTGTATGTGGCTGTGACTGAAGCTGCTTGCAGTGTTGGAGGTGGAAATGAGCCCCTACATTTGGACCCCTGTGTAGCTGCACAAGTTGCACTAATGGTATGTCCGTCCCTGGAGTAGTATGGTATCTCACCTCAGAGTAGCAAAACAATTTCTAGATAGTTTGCATTGATCAGATAACTTATCTCTGTGCTTTTAAAGGAAATATATCAGCCATTTTTCCTGTGTAATCAGAGAGCAGCATAATATAGGGCCCGATTCCAGCAATGTGTCACTTACTGGATTGCTTGAAGTAGTTTTGATAGAATCCCTGTTTTCTCTGCTGTAGATGTAGCAGTGCTATGAATGCTGAGCCCGGTATAACCCCGCCCACACCCTTGATAGGCAGATTCCCGTGCATTGTACATTGTCAGCAAGCTGCTAATCAGTGTTGGGGGTGGGGTTACACAGATTAGCATGACTGCTATGCAGAGACTATGCTATGAGACCTAGTCAGGCAGTGATAATCTCCAGCTGATTAAATAATGATTGTATTGAAACTACAACACACAGCTTGGTAAGTGACACACCCCTGGAATCAGGTTCTCTTGCCCTATATTATGGTGCTATCAAATTAAATAGCAAAACTTGCTGACATATTACCTTTAATGTCTTTCAATATGTATGTACACTTAGGGCCCATATACATTGCCATTTCCAAGTTGTTAAACAATTGTTAATTGGATACAAGCTGATCAATTATGTTTAGACAAGGCAATCAGAAATCTATGAGCACAGAATGATCATTAATACAATCGTTCTGTGTACATAGAGTACCATGTTATTGGAAGTCCATCACTTGTTTGCACAGGACGATATGTGGCCAACAATGATTTTTGAGACTGCTTAAAAATCATTGCATACAACAAATGAGCACTTTGCTCGTTCGTTGGGCATTTGCCCATCTGTTTAGATAGGCCAATAATTGAAAATGAGCGTTTCTACAAATTCTTCATTGCAAATTGGGTTTATTAGCAAAATGTACAAATTTTATGAAACAAGAACAGTTGAAATAGCTCAACATAACTAATATAACAGCTGGTTTCTCCAAATTCAACACAAAATACCACTTGCTGTCTCCGAAATATACAATCCCTTCATGACAAATGTCTTTAGTAATTATTAGAGCACCTTTGATTGTTATGATCTGATTCAAACATGATGCATAGCTAAATATTAGCTTCTGGTAGCGTTTCTGAGGAATCTTAGCCCATTGCCTATGAACGATGGCTTCTAGTTCACTAATTTTCTTGGGCTGCCAAGTGATCCAAAAATTTAAGAGGTGAGATAATTGTCTTGCAGAAACAGGAAAATGCTACAGAAAGGTTGCATAGGCATTGAATGTACCCAGGGATACATTTGAATTTATAGTTCACAAGTTTAAAGTTAAAGGATCACTGGATATGCTACTTGATGTAGCAGAATAAGGAAGTTAATGTATCACTGCTGCCACCAAATTGCTGAGGAGGCAGGTGGTCAAAACCCTCAAGAGATGGCAAAAGATCTGTTGGCAGTAAGCACTGAGATTTCAGTTCACACAGTAAGGCGCTAACAAAACGCTGAAGTTCTCTAAGCTCAAACTTTAAGACATATTCTACTGACCCAAAAAAATTCAAGAAAATTCAGCTCCAATATGCTCCAAACCATAAAAGTAAGCTGTCGATCTTTAGGGTTTCTGTTCTTTGAAGCAAGTAAACAAGACTAGAACTCTTTCAGTCTGTAGGAGGAGAATGAAGCTTGGGGATAATTGTACTTTCCAACAAGACAATGATCCCAAGAATACCGCAAAGTCCACCAAGACTTGATTTCAGAAAAAGTCCTGGAAGATTCTGGAGCAGCAGTCATATTTGACTGACTTGCACCACATAGAAAAATGTATATGTAACAAGTATGTCGGTACCAGCCTCCTCTGTTTCGTCTTCTGTCTTCGGACGCCACCACAACTTCATTGCGAGTGATGCAGTGTGACAACGTGGTAGTTTTGCTTTATTCCCTGGGATTTGTGGTTCTGACCAAGCAGGGAGCATTAGGGTTAATATGTAGCTTGTTTAGTATTGTTCTCCCCCAGGTGTGTCCTCTATTTAACCTGCTGAATCTCTGTATACCACAGCAAGTTATAAATACTTCTTTATCTGGTTCACACTTGTGGGCTCTGCTCCAGTAATTCTAGTGGTTATTCCTGTTTCAGACCTCAGCCAGTTTAATGAGTTTTCTTCTGAAGATCTTGTCCCTTTTCTGTACCTTCTGGTTCTTACCCAGTGACCTGACTTTCCGGACAGTCTTGCCCATCGGCCAGCAGCTCCTCCAATAACTCATCCCAGGGTCCCTGTGTAAGTCCACATCCCTGTACTGGTGTTAAAGGGTGAAGGCTATGGCTCCCCATTGACCTGATTTATAGAGTAGCTTGTGCGAAGCCTGCTGGTGGAAACCCTATTTAGCGCACGAACAGAGCCACTTTACAGTATGGAATTTGAAAAAGGCTGCTACAGTACGGAATGGGCTAAGATTCCTCAGGAACACTGCCAGAGTCTGGTGTCTGGCTAGTCATCATCTTTGCAGCAGGTCATAACAGCCAAAGGTGCTCTATTACACTAAGTACTAAAAGCGTTTTTCATGAAGGGGGTTGAATAATTCTGGGACTGCAGTACTCATTAAAATTTTAATTTTTTTGTTGAATTTAGAAAAAATACTTTATGTTAGTTGTGTTGCTGTATTTAAATTGTTGTTGGTTTATTGCAAACTGTAGAAAGTTTCTTAATGAATAATTTAGAATGCAGCTGTAAACTATTTGGAAAATGGAGCAAACACCCCAAGGAGAACAGTATTATTTCACGAACAACCATTTTATTTTCAGCATAAGCAGCTATTTATCTCAAGTTTGAGGCTTTCATTAGATGCAGCCCGCGTTTGCCAACATTTTATAATGTATTTAAAAACATATCTCATGTGTTGTGTGTCACCCAGGGAGATATAGGGGACTCGATACCCGGGCCTTTTACCTTGCTTAGGATGTCACGGCAGTCGGCTCCCGGGCCCATACTCTGGGGTCTCTCTTGAAAAAGGGGTTTTTAGTGTATGGTTTGTTTCTTGACGCCACCTGTTGTTTCTGGTAATGGTTACCGGTGCTGCTGCAGACCTCCGGGGGTGATGAAATGGCAGCTGGGATGTTTCTGCTCCCCACAGGCGGAGCGGACCCCCGGGGCAGAGTTGATGGAAGGGATGCAGGTGAGAGATGGCCAGGTCAAGGGGAATGACGGACATGTACACAAGGGGTTCGCTTCAGTACCTTTACTGGTGTAACGGCAGGTATGGTCCAGGGTACTTGCTAGGAAGGGTGCACTTCAGGACTTCTCCCCAGTGAGCGGGTATAAGGCCTCCTGATCCGTGTCTCCCTCTCTCTAAGCTTCTAGCCAGCCTGAAACTTGGCCTAGCTTCTGTGTTGTGTTGCTCTCTCACCTGACCGCATGGTAGTAGGACCTTTCCTTGGCAAGCACTATCCCTGGACGCCGGGGCCTTCGTGGTTCCTAGTCCTGTTATTGCTTGTAGCTTCAGGATGACCAGGGGTCTGGAAGCCTCCTGGTAAGCCGATAGTTCCTACTGGGTATAGAGGACCCTGTAGGCATGGACCCGGTGTCCGGTTTGTGTCTTGGGGGTGAGCCTATGATGCTCTTCTGCCCCCTCAACTCCTCTCTCCTCTCCTCTTTGCCTCCTTCCACACTCGGGGCCCTCAGAACACAGCAGCAGACGTGCTGCTCCTTCACTGGTCTCAGCGCCAGCACGCTTCTAACTGACTGCCTAACTCCACCCTCCATATATATATCCCTAACAGGGCTCCCTCTGGTGGTCTGAGGTGGAAGGCTGCATGTAATGAGGGCCTCTTGTGGAGAAGTCCATCCATGCACCCTTTTGGGTCCTGTGGTACCTGTGAACAGCAGAGTGCCACATATGCATGTTCTTTGCAGAAGGCTCCTGTATAGAAAAATGCAGACTACTCTTTGCCATAAAGCAAAAAAAATCCATATGCAGAATCTGTCATTCAAACGGGAAACTGTAGATGTGTTGGATGTCTGGTCCAGGAGCTTCCCTGTGCATTCTCTAATTGCAGTGTGAGTATAGTCCAATGAGCAAGCAAGTCTACAAGTCAATAAAATTGCATTACCACTAGCGTCCATGGCGATATCGGGTTCTCCGTGCCTAATAACCACAAAGTTTATGCTACCTAGGCACCGAACAATACACATCCATATTCAGGTATTTAGTAACAAAGCCTATAATTGCATTTGCAAAACCAGTTCTGTAAAAGATTTGTTATTAGGTAGTGCAGGAAAGTATAATGGTTTTATTGACTTTCTCCCTCTTATCTTTATAATAAGAAATATACATGATTTCCTTCTTTTAACTATATAGAACTTGTGAGAATGGCCTAATATACATCTGTGTAGCACCAAAGACCTACTGTGACCTACTGTGACTTTCTGTGACTTGGTTGAGGAAAATTAATCAATTCAAATAATTTGTCAATAAAGTCCATAAAATACAGAAGAATTCACAATTATTGACACAAAAGCAAACTTCAAACCTAATTGACTAAATTAAGTGGTCATTGAGCTGCCAAATATGTGCACACAGAGAGAGCTCTTCACAGGATGATACTTGAGCAGTGGGTCACAGTAAAAATAAAAGTAGTTTTTCTGAAAGACATGAATGATTATGTATACCACTAACTAAACTGAGACCCAAGACCAGAATATATACTCAACCCTCATGCTCCAGGCTCACATTCATTCTTCACACCCATAGGCATCCATCAATTCACAGTAAAAATAGCTATCGCACTTTCATACTATGTGTAGTGTGGAGTCTGTCACTTTCCACCTGATCTCCATGAGTAGTGTGGTTTCTGTCAGTCTCTACTTGCCCTTCATGTGTAGTGCATGATCTGCCAGTCTTTACCAGTACTACAAATGTAGCACCCCGAGGGCTCGGCTGCTACAGGGGTATTGCACCTCAGACCAGAGGTGTGATATTCCACTCCCGGGTAAGGATGGAGTGTGGACCAGGACTCGTTTAGCTGCATGCACCACACACACCCCATTTCCGAGGGACAGCTCAACGGTGCTCCCACAGAAGTGCAGGCACGACAGCTTCTGTTCCTGGCTGGAGTGGGGAGGGGGGTGGAATACCCAGTGGTGTAGGAGCAGATAGGGTGGGTCTCTGGGCATAGGCAGGAGCCCATTGGTTGCAAGTCACCTGGGCTCGGGTGTCAGAAGGAGGTATAAAAGGTGGGCACCATCTTAGAACAGGGTTGAGTCCAGTTCAGTTCAGTGGAGACAGTCTGAGGAGAAGACAGGAAGCAGAGCCCCTGCATGGGCTCTGCTCTGCAGGTAGGCCTTGTCAGGAGGCTGGAGCCTGAGAGAGAGAGAGAAGAAGGAACAGAAAGGAAAGTAGGAAAGGAATTGGAACAGAGGAGAAAGGAAGCAAGGAACACAGAGAAAGGCCCAGAGACACGAGGACAGAAGGAACCCCATATGCCCAGAGGAGATACAGGGTGAAGGGTTGGCAGAACAGGTTACCGGAACCCAAATTGGTGGAGGTAACAGATTCCTCAGCCGAAGACCGGAGGTTTTTACCACATCTTGGTGCGACCCCTCACTACATCCACCAGAAAGGCATACCGTATAGGGTCAGGGAAACCGGAGAGAGGTTTCGCCAACAGAAGGCCCGAGGAAGCTGGACAAAGGTGGGTCACTGGTGGGGACGGCCAGAGAAAGGAAAGAGAAGGGAGCTCTGAACCACACTCCGGAATTGCCTGGGAGTTGACCGAGTCCCTCACCTGGTGGACGCAGCATGACTCGGGCGGTCCTAACTGCGCACAAGTGACCTGATAAAGAACTGTGAGTAAAGCATTGAAAACTGCAACTGCACGTCTCTGTGGTTCCTCGCCGCACCAGCACCATCAGTACTGGGACACTCACACCATCACCACCATCATCCACATTAGCTGCCCTGAGGCAATACTTCTCCCGTGGGGAGTCATCCCATACTCAGCTGCGCAAACAACATCAGCCTCAGCGGTCTGCAGCGCAGCGGCGGTCCCCACTGACCGCAATCCACGGGTGGCGTAGTCGGACAATTACAATACAAATAGACTGCCACTGATTTGACCACCCTGGGCATGGACCGGGTCACTGCCACACGGAGACTACAACCCCCAGCATCCTACAACAGGCCCGGTTCCGGGTTCCCCAGCACAGGCCCAGGGGGCGCGTCACATGTGTAGAGTGGGGTCTGTCACTTTACCTGCCTTCCATGTGTAGTGTGGGGTCTGTCATTCTCTACCTGTCCTCTATGTGCAATGCAGGATCTGTTAAGCTCTACTTGACCTACATGTGTAGTGCAGGGTCTGTCACTCTCTACTTGCCCTCAATATGTAGTACGGGGTCTGTCACTCACTAACTGCCTTTCTGGCCAACAAGGTCTGAGGCTTTGAAGGATCCTCCCTGCACTGAAAGTACCCTGCAATCACAGCTATAATTATAATTTTTTATTATTATATTATTATTTCTTTTATGGAAGGACACCAGAATCAGTGTGACAGCTATATTTGATAGGATGACATATCTGCTCAGATCTTTAAAATGTTACTCTCAAATAGTCTTTTGAGCAGCACACAGCTTTTCAGTCTCTTTCACTACCTGGTATCTGGCAGTGCTGGCACTCCTCTTTGAGTGACAGTTATTGTGAGCAGCACAACTGCATTATTAATAGAACTGTAAAGCTAAGCAAAAGTTCTGCTGTACCACATTCAGCCGTCAGTGTTCTGGAGTCTATCAGTACATTTACACATAGAGATAACAGGGCATTTGTACAAGCTCACAGCTCCAGACAGATTTATGTAGCATCGGCGTCTCTGCCCTCTGCCAGGCAGAGACGCCGTCCCCCTTACCGCCGCGGTTCTGCTCCGGCGTCTTCAGGCCTCCCTGCAGCTGCTGCTGGTGCACGCCGCTTCCCTGGCTCTGTGCTTAGGGCGCGCGCGCGCTCCCTCCCTCTTAAAGGGGCCGTGCGCCGTCCTAAAAAGGACTTTCCCTATAAAAGGCACCACCTCCAATATGGAGGTGCCCGTGCAAGGTTGTTGCTTTGTGTTACTTACTTTCCTTCAGCCCTCCGGTCCTCTGCAAGTCAGCCCTGTCCGCCAGCCTATTCTACAGTCCAGTCCGCCAGTCTGACTACTATCCAGCCCGACAGTCTGTCTTCAGTCCAGTCCGCCAGTCTGTCTATGGGCTCTGCCCACTCGCTTACCTGGAAGCACCTGCCTGTTACCTGCCGTTCCCGCCAGCCTGCTTTACCTGGAAGCACCTACCTGTTACCTGCCTGTTGCCTGCCGTGTCTGCCAGCCTGCTTTACCTGGAAGCACCCACCTGTTACCTGCCTGTTGCCTGCCGTGACCGCCAGCCTGCTTACCTGGTAGCACCTGCCTGTTACCTGCCGTGCCCGTCTGCCTGCTTACCTGGGAGCACCTGCCAGCTACCTGTTGTGCCCGCCAGCTTGCCTACCCAGAGAACTCGCCTGACTATCAGTCTAATCAGCCTGCTTGTCTACCCGGACCACCCGTCAGCCTGCCTGCCGAGCTCATCCGCTGTACCGGTCAGTTCCTGCCTCCTGACCTGTGGGAGTCACCTGCTCTCATACAAGGTCGGTCCCAGAGTGGCACCTGGTCCCTCTGCTCGGTTCCTCCCTGGTTCACGGAGTTGACTGAGCCGCCGTGCGACCTTGGTCGGGCCGAGTAGACACTTAGTCACGCCCCTCTGGTCCCTCCTTGCACCGCAGCACAGAGGTTCCACCACCCGGATGCATAACAATTTATAACAATATTTATAACAGCGTCTCTGCTAGTGTTGAGCCACCCCCGTAGTGTTCGAGTTCGGTTCGGTTCGTCGAACACCCGTGTGTTCGCCGCACTGTTCGTCGAACACCTTCGAACACCGTTAAAACCAATGGCAGGCAAACAAAAACACATAGAAACACATAGAAAACACCTTCAAAGGTGTCCAAAAGCTGACAAACTGCTCAGAAGACACAACTAACACATGGAAAAGTGACAAGTACATATAGTCATGCGAAAAGAAAAGAGGTGGAGGAGTAAAAGGAGGGGGAGACACAGATATAGGCATGTCATGCCCTTCTAAAATCCAAAAAGTGAGAAGCCGACACGGCCAGTCCGCTCCTGCCCGTGCCACCTCCGTGTCGCCGGGTTTGTGCCAGAGCCGCGGTGAACCCTGACGGCCAACCCACTCTCCCAATACTGGTGCCTGTCCGCTGGTGGGTCGAGCGAGCCCCCCTGTGGTGGAGGCAGCTCTAAGCTTTTTAATTTAAATTGTCTCTCTAATTTGAATGAATACACTTTAAATCCATTTACAAGGATCTATTGGAGGGCAAGTCTCATGCCAGCAGCCGCGTAATTCCAGCTCCAGTAGCGTCCACTAAAGCTGCTGCAGTTAAAAAGCTTTTATAAGGATCGAGCTCGGCTGTCCACCGTAAGGCATCCTACTGCCAGTCCCAGCCCCTATGCCTTGGGGTGCCTCCTGATGCTCTTCACTGAGTATCCCGTGGTCCCGAAGCATTTCCTTTGAAAAAAATTAAGTGTCCAAACTACAGGTGGTGTAGCTTGCTTAACAGCCAGGATAATCTGCTGACTAGCAGACACTGCTACTAGGCACAAAGTATTTCCTGGGCTAGATGCAGTTAAAAATTTGTAATTAGATACTCTCGTTGGATGCTGAGAAAGCATTCCATAGCGTCTCCTGGCACGCCATATATGATTCTCTTAAAAAGCTTGGGGTAGGGGTCTAGGTCCCTTTTATAGCCAAAATCACGGCCCTGTATCGCAATACGTCACCTAGGCTGAAGATAAATGGAACTGTAGCACCCTGAGGGCTCGGTTGCTACAGAGGTATTGCACCTCACCCAGAGGTGTGATATCTCACTCTCAGGTAAGGATGGAGTGTGGATCAGGACCCGACACCTGCATGCATTACACCACATTGCCGTGGGGCAGGGCGACTAATATGCCCCTGAGATGGGCACGACAGTCCCTGTCCCTTGTTGGAGTGGGGAGAGGGAACACTGAGGAAGGGGAACCCTGTAGTGCAGGAGCAGGGAGGAAGCAGTTCCTGGGTACATTGAGAAGGGAGTATAAAAGGTGGGCACCATCTTAGTTCAGTGCAGAGAAGTCTGAGCAGAAGTGGCAGGGAGCAGGGGCTCTGCATGAGCTCTGCCCCGGAGGCGGACCTAGTAACAGAGGCCCAGGCCTGGAAGAGGGAGAAGGAAGGAAGAGGAGCGGAGAAGGCTCCAGGAACGAAGGGATCCCAGGGGTGCGGACGGGCGAGTCGCCACCGCACGCCCGAATCCACCTGCGTGGAGGGGTCAGGCCAAAGGGGGAGACCGATCACAGAAACTACTGGAGGCAGGAAACGACCCTCAGCTAGAAACCGGAGGCTGTGACATTTTATGTGGTGCAGCCCCTCGCTACACCCGCTAGGAAGGCACCACATAGGGTCAGGGAAACTGGCGCCAAGTTTACCAAGAGGAGGCCCGAGGCAGCCGGACAGAAGGGTTGGTAAGAAAGGCCAGACAAAGGACACACAAAGGGGGTCCTGTGAAGCGCTCCAAAGTTATCTGGGAGTTGTCTGAGCCCCTCACCTGGTGAGCACAGTACGACATGGGCAGCCGTTACCTGCAGACGTGGTCTGGATAATAAGAACTGTGAGTAAAGGCCCTGGACTGCATCACTGACTCCGTGTCGTTACTGCTGCTGCCCTGCACCATCACCCCCATCCTCCGCATACACTGCCCTGAGGCTATACTCCTCCCGTGGGGAGTTATGCTACGCTCTGCTGCACCCACAACACCAGCCTCAGCGGTCTGCCCTGCAGCGGCGGTTCACTCTGACCGCAATCCACGGGTGGCGTAGTCGGACATTTAAACATCAAAACCACATAAATAGTTCCGCCACTGGTTTGACACCCCTGAGCCATGGAACCGGGTCGCCGCCACGGAGACTACAACCACCAGCATCCACCAAAAAGGGTCCGGCTCCGGGTTTCCCAAGGCCCAGGGGGTGCATCAGAACATTTTCATCACCTTTCACAATCACCCCTCTCTGTCCCCTCTCTTATACATCCTAGTGACGGAGCACCTGCTCTCATCAATTCGCCATAACCCCAATATTAGGTGGATTGAGGTGGGAGGCACCGAGTACAAGTGCTCTCTATTTGCTGATGATGTCCTAGTATATATCACTCAATCACATATATCCATCCATGCTGTTATGGCTGAAATAGATCACTTTGTTACATGGTCAAATTTTAAAATCAATGCAGCGAAGGCTGAGGCCCTCGATGTCTCCCTCCCCAAATCCATACAGGATTCCATCCAGTCCAACTTTCCCTTTGCCTGGCCCTCACAGGGTATCAAATACTTAGGAATTCCTATTCATAGAGACCTCTCCCATCTATGTTATCTTAATTTTGGGCCCTTTATTGAACAACTCCATACAGACCACGGTTTGCAAGTTAGAACTGTAAGATTCACTACGTGAACCACTGGTGTTTTGTGGAAAAGCACATGTACACTGTGTTCCAAATTATTATGCAAAAAGTGTTTAGGAGTGATAAGGGAAGAATTTGTTTGTTTGTCAGTTAAACTCATTGATGGTGATGTGTGTCAGGGCTCTTTATATCACTGTAAGCAATTGCAGACACCTGTGCTAATTAGTTTGGCAGGTGTGTCCAATGAAAGGCAAGACTACTTAAGAAGGCTGTCCCACATTATTAAGCAGCCTACATTTTCTGCCAAAATGGGAAAGAAAAAGGATGTGTCGGCTGCTGAGAAGCAACAAATTGTGGAGTGTTTAGGTCAAGGCATGACTACAATCAACATTGTGCGATGATCAGGATGAAGTGTCTTGGCAATCAAGAAGTATGTAGCTGATTCACAGTACACACGTGTGCGTGCTGATAAGGGCAAATTGAGGACTCTTTCCTACAGGCAATTACGTCAGGTTAAAAGCAGCGGCAAAAAAGCCTTGTCATAGCAGCAGACAAGTTTTTGAAGCTGCTGGTGCCTCCAACGTCCCCCGAGCAACAAGATGCAGGGTCCTTCAGAGGTTTACAGCTGTGCATACGCCATCCTGTCGACCTCCTCTATCCACTTCACACAAGCAGAAATGGCTCCAGTGGGCCAAACATTACATGAAGACTGATTTCCAAACTGTTTTGTTCACGGATGAGTGCCGTGCAATGCTCGATGGTCCAGATGGATGGAGTGGAGGATGGCTGGTTGATGGACACCCCACGCAAACACGGCTACAGCTCCAACAAGGAGGAGGTGGAGTAATGTTTTGGGCTGGAATCATGGGGAGAGAGATTGTCGGCCCCTTTAGGATCCCTGAAGGGGTAAAGATGAACTCCATAATGTATGTGGAGTTTCTCAAACAGCACTTCCTGCTATGGTTCAAGAAAAAGAATCGTGTATTCCACAGCAAGATCATTTTTATGCATGATAATGCACCATCTCATGCTGCACATAAAACATCTGCATCTCTGGCTGATATGGGCATAAAAGGGGACAAACTTTTGGTGTGACCCCCATGCTCCCCTGACCTCTACCCCATTCAGAACCTCTGGAGCATCATCAAAAGGAATGTCTATGATGGCGGGAGGCAGTTCACATCTAAGCAACAGCTCTGGGAGGGTATTCTGTCCTCATGCAAAACAATTGAAGCAGAAACCATCCAAAACCTGACAAATTCAATGGACGAGAGAGTTCAGAAGCTCCTTTCGAACAAGGGTTCCCATGTGAAAATGTAACATCACCTAGAATAAAGTTTTGAGTTGAAAACTGTTTGATTTCAGTTTCTAATAACCCGCTAAAGCTTATAATTTCAAAAATGACCATTTTTTTGGTCTTTATTAACATGAAAAGGTTGATCGAAAAGTTTGGGGGATCTAAGAGTGTGGCAACCCAGTAGTCAGGATTACTTTGAATTCTGACAATATGAGGGTCATGTTGCAGGTAGTGCAGCAAGAAGGCACTTATGTGTCTTGCGCATCTCGGAGCCCCAAATTATTTTCCAGCCAAGATACAGATAAACATGATTAGTAATTTTAAATCTGGTGGAGCTTAGTATAGATGGCCTAATAGAATCAGTACTGCACACTGCTACAAAGCCCAAATTATTTTCCAGCCAAGATACAGATAAACATGATTAGTAATTTTAAATCTGGTGGAGCTTAGTATAGATGGCCTAATAGAATCAGTGCTGCACACTGCTACAAAGCCCAAATTATTTTTCAGCCAAGATACAGATAAACATGATTAGTAATTTGAAAGCTTAAAACAGTTGGTGAGGTGATTTTAACCAATCATCAAGCTTTTACTCTCCCCAGGATGACACAGGGGTAGAAAAGTCATTTCGGATCCATGATTTGTTCATCTTTATGAACATGAGTCTGTCTACATTATCAGTGGAGAGCCGCGTGCTCTTATCTGTCAGCACACCACCAGCAGCGCTGAACACACGTTCAGACAGAACGCTGGCTGCGGGGCATGACAAGATCTCCAAGGCGTAAGTGGCTAGCTCCGGCCATTTATCCAGATTGGAAGCCCAAAAAGAGCAAGGGTCCAGTGACACAGTCATGGCTTCAATGTTTACTTGGAGATACTCCTGTACCATCACCTCTAGGCGTTGACTATGTGTCAGACTTCTTGTCTCCTGTGGCCTTGCAAAGGATGGGCTAAAAAAGTGGTGAAATGATTCCGCAAAATTGATGTTACCAGCAGATACTGTGGTTCTGTTACGGTTTGAGTGCTGAACACTCGACGGTCCCACGGTTGGCAAGTTGGAACTGTGAGATTCACTACGTGCACCACTGGTGTTTTGTGGAAAAGCACATCTAAGATTCTGCAACAGTCTCTGCTGATACTCCTGCATGCGTGCATCCCTTTCTATGGCAGGAATAATTTCTGCAAATTTACTTTTGTACCGGGGATCTAACAGTGTGGCAACCCAGTAGTCAGGATTATTTCTAATTCTCACAATTCGAGGGTCATGTTGCAGGTAGTGCAGCAAGAAGGCACTCATGTGTGTTGCGCATCCAGGAGCACCAAGTCCCTGTTGTGTTGGTGGCGAGGTAACAATCATGCTTCCTTCCTCTGTCCTCTCCCCCCAACCTCGCACAACAGAAATGTGATCAAGGTCTCCCTCATCTGATGAGTCTTCCATCAGTTCGTCCTCCACTTCTTCCTGGGCTCCTGCACCTTCTGTCACGGGTGTGTTGCCACGAAGATCGTCACGAGTACACAGCCTGACTTCTCGCAGCTGACTTGTTGGTGCTTTGTGTTTTCTCGGCAGTGTAGGAGTTAATTCTCTCTCTCTCTGGGCTAGCTGAGGTCCAGCCTCGCCCAGCTGCAATCAATGCTTCTTTAGTGAGACTCCTTTATATTCCTGCAGGTCTGTTTGGGAGGTGTCGGTGAAAGCTTTTCATTCAGACTTACAGAGCGGATCGTGGTGTTTGGAGTTGCTGAGATAAGTGTATTTGGAAGTGTTTTTTCCCTTTCCTCGCTTTATCATTTATCTCCTTTCCCGTTGGTGTTCCCTCTGTTGTAGTTGTGTAGAAGTTGTATGCAAGGTGGTTTTGGTTTTTCCCTTGTACTGTCTCGTTCGTCTAAATACTGTGTGTGGGCATATTATTTCTGGTTCCCTATTGTTGTGATCGGGGTCCTTCTCAGGACTAGATTACTTAGGTGCAGGGATCCTCAGGAGGTAGGGGTTACGCTGGCGGCCTGGACCTCTGTACCTTTAACAGTACCTCCAGGTTGAGGGGTTAGTCAGGGTCCCAGCTTAGGGTCAGCTTAGGCCCCCTACCTCCAGTATTCTGTGACAGTGTGACATTTTCACCGACCCACTTAGTTTTCTCCAGCTACCATGGATCCAGTAGCCGGTCTAGCTCGGCAGTTGCAGAGTTTGTCCATGGGGCTGGCGGACGTTAAGTCCAAGGTTTTGCATCCTCTGGAGCAAGCCGGACCAGAACCTAAAGTAGCTCTCCCTGACAAGTTCACTGGGGGGCGGGACAAGTTTTTTGTTTTCCGGGAGGCATGCAAATTGTACTTTCGGCTGCGGCCTCGGTCATCGGGCAGTGAAGAACAAAGGGTGGGAATTGTCATCTCGCTCCTACAAGGGGACCCTCAATCTTGGGCGTTCTCTCTTCCCCCAAGCTCCCCGGTTCTCCAGTCAGTGGATAGGTTTTTCGCTGCTCTGGGACTCGTATATGATGACCCAGATCGGATCTCCCTTGCTGAGTCTAAGTTACGTAGGATTCAGCAGGGAGATCGTCCGGCGGAGGAATTCTGTTCGGAGTTCCGTAGGTGGGCCACGGACACCCAGTGGAATGACCCGGCTCTTAGGAGCCAGTTTTGTCATGGTTTATCCGACAAATTACAGGATGTGTTGGCACAGTATGACTCTCCCGCGTCACTGGAAGCCGCTATGGCCCTTGCTATTCGTGTTGACAGACGGCTTCGGGAGAGGTGCGGGATAACTCTACCCCCTGTAATGTCTCCACCTCCTACAAGGTCCCCTCATATGGTGGTTCCCCTGGTCAGTCCGGAGGAGCCTATGCAATTAGGAGGGACATCATTTCGGGGAAGGGGACCGGTGGTGTGCCATAAGACAGGAAGGTGTTTCCTCTGCGGGAAAAAGGGACATTTTATTGGGGGGTGTCCATCCCGTCCCTTGCAGAGTGAAGAGTTGTCGGAAAACTGTTGATCCCAGGTTGTGTGGTGGACGGCAATCTGGGAGTAGGTATTTCGTCCCTAGGTTCGTCTCAGTTTCTCGTACCGGCGGAGGTGGTGGTGGGTACGAGAACTGAGAGGATATCTGTTCTTCTGGATAGTGGGGCCGGGGCTAATCTGGTTGATGCTCGGTTTGCCCGGGTTCAAGGTATGCGATTGAGTGAGTTGGCTAAACCCATCCCCATATTCTCGATCGATGCCAGGCCTCTCGGTCAGGGAAGTTTTTTGCAAGCTGTGCATGGTGTAAAACTTCAAGTGGGGGCAATACATAAAGAACTGTTGTCTTGCTACGTGTTGGAGGGTCTTCCCACTCCTATAGTGTTGGGCCTTCCTTGGTTAGCTAAGCATAACCCGGTTATTAATTGGCAAACCAGAGAGATAAGCCAATGGAGTAAATTCTGTAATAAAAACTGCATGAACACGGTCATCGGTGCGGTTACTCCTTGGGTCTTACCTCCATTTCTGGCGGACTTTGAGGATGTATTCTCGGAGAATGGGTGTCAGGAACTACCTCCTCATCGCGAGTATGACTGTTCTGTAAAACTGCTCCCTGAGGCCAAGTTACCTAAAGCTAGGTTGTATAACCTTTCTGGTCCTGAGAGGCAGGCCATGAAGGATTATATTTCTGAAAGTCTGGCTAAGGGGCATATTAGACCTTCATCTTCACCGGTGGCCGCGGGGTTCTTCTTTGTTAAGAAGAAAGATGGAGGCCTACGCCCTTGCCTGGATTTCCGTGAACTTAATCGGATTACGGTCCGAGATCCGTATCCGCTCCCACTTATTCCCGATCTCTTTAATCAGATCGTGGGCGCCAAATGGTTCTCTAAGTTGGATCTCAGGGGGGCGTACAATCTGATTAGGATGAAGGAGGGGGATGAGTGGAAGACGGCTTTTAACACTCCGGAGGGGCATTATGAGAACCTTGTCATGCCATTCGGTCTGACTAATGCCCCGGCGGTGTTTCAACACTTTGTTAATGATATTTTTCGCCACCTGGTGGGACAGTTTGTTGTCATATATCTGGATGATATCTTAATTTACTCGCCGGATCTGGTGTCTCATCAGGAGCACGTTAGACAGGTGTTACAGATCTTGCGGGATAATAAACTGTATGCCAAGTGGGAAAAGTGTGTGTTCGCCGTACAGGAACTCCAGTTTTTAGGCTTCCTGGTTTCAGCGTCCGGTTTTCGTATGGACCCTGGGAAAGTGCGGGCAGTTCTTGAGTGGGATCGGCCGGAGAATCTTAAGGCACTACAACGTTTCCTGGGGTTTGCTAACTATTACCGGAAGTTCATTCGTAATTTCTCGTCCATGGTTAAGCCTCTCACAGACATGACTAAAAAGGGGACGGATTTTTCTAGGTGGTCTGACAAGGCTTGTCAAGCATTCTCCTCCTTGAAAAAATGTTTTGCCTCGGCACCCATACTCATTCAACCTGATGCGTCTCAGCCATTCTTTGTAGAGGTAGACGCTTCCGAGGTAGGGGTGGGAGCAGTATTGTCACAGGGTTCGTCCCCTGGTAAGTGGCATCCGTGCGCCTTTTTCTCTAAAAAATTGTCGTCCGCTGAGAGGAATTACGATGTCGGCAATAGGGAACTCTTGGCCATTAAGTTAGCTTTTGAGGAGTGGCGCCATTTTTTGGAGGGGGCAGTTCATCCGGTCACCGTCATCACCGATCACAAGAACCTGCTATATCTGGAGTCCGCTAAACGTCTGAATCCCAGACAAGCTAGGTGGTCATTGTTTTTTACCAGGTTTTATTTCGTCGTTACATATCGTCCTGGGTCTAAAAATGTAAAGGCGGATGCCTTATCTCGCAGTTTCCCTGGGGCCGGGAATACGGACGACCCGATTCCTATTCTTCAGGAGGGGGTGGTGGTTTCGGCAGTATGCTCTGAGCTGGAGGAGGAGATATTGGAGGCTCAGGGGGACGCCCCTGTTGGACCTTCGGGGAGACTGTTCGTTCCAGATCAGTTGCGACAAAAGGTGATCGAGGCACACCATAACTCAGTTTTTGCAGGACACCCGGGGAGTAAAGCAACTGTGGATCTCCTCTCGCGTCGGTTTTGGTGGCCTAACTTACATAAAGAGGTGGTAACTTTTGTCGCGTCCTGTGGGGTTTGTGCGCGCTCTAAGACCTCACATACCCGTCCGTCTGGGGCCCTCTTACCTTTGAAGATCCCGGAGCGTCCTTGGACTCATCTGTCTATGGACTTTATTACGGACCTCCCTCCGTCTTCGGGTAAAACGGTCATACTCGTTGTAGTGGACAGGTTCAGCAAGATGGCACATTTTATCGCTCTTCCGGCTCTCCCTAATGCTAAAACTCTTGCGCAGGTGTTCATTGGGGAGATTGTGAGGCTTCACGGGGTACCCTCCGAGGTGGTGTCTGATCGGGGGTCTCAGTTTGTGTCCAAGTTCTGGAAGGCGTTTTGTGCTCGGCGGGGGATGCATTTGTCATTCTCGTCGGCTTTTCATCCTCAGACCAATGGTCAGACGGAACGTATGAACCAGAGCTTGGAGACATATCTTCGGTGTTTTGTGTCAGAGAACCAGGAGGACTGGGCTTCTTTCCTACCTCTGGCAGAGTTTGCTCTCAATAATAGGCGGAGCGAGTCCACTGGTAAGTCCCCGTTTTTTGGGGCCTATGGTTTTCACCCCCAGTTTTGTACTTTCAGTAGGGGGGGCTCTTCGGGGGTTCCGGAGGAGGAACGATTTTCCTCATCGCTCGCTTCAGTATGGAGAGGGGTGCTGAAGAATCTGAATACTATGGGGAACCGATACAAACGTATGGCTGATAGGAGGAGAGTGTCTGGTCCGGACCTAAGTGTGAACGATCAGGTATGGTTGTCTACCAGGAATATTAAACTTAAGGTTCCCTCCTGGAAACTGGGTCCCAGGTTCATCGGGCCGTACAGAATCAGTTCTGTTATTAATCCGGTGGCATTCCGTCTTGACCTCCCCCCTACGTTTAAAATTCACAACGTGTTTCACAGATCATTGCTTAAGAGGTATGTGGCGCCGGTGGTACCGTCACCTTTACCTCCCCCTCCTGTGGTTGTCAATGGTAACTTGGAGTTCCAGGTATCGAGGGTCATTGATTCACGCTTTAATCGCCGGTCCCTTCAGTACTTGGTTCATTGGAAGGGGTATGGTCCTGAGGAGAGGATGTGGGTTCCTGCATCGGATATTAACGCAGACCGATTAGTTCGGGCCTTCCACTCGACTCACCCGGATAAACCTGGCCCTGAGGGTCCGGAGGCCCCTCGTAGAAGGGGGGGTACTGTCACGGGTGTGTTGCCACGAAGATCGTCACGAGTACACAGCCTGACTTCTCGCAGCTGACTTGTTGGTGCTTTGTGTTTTCTCGGCAGTGTAGGAGTTAATTCTCTCTCTCTCTGGGCTAGCTGAGGTCCAGCCTCGCCCAGCTGCAATCAATGCTTCTTTAGTGAGACTCCTTTATATTCCTGCAGGTCTGTTTGGGAGGTGTCGGTGAAAGCTTTTCATTCAGACTTACAGAGCGGATCGTGGTGTTTGGAGTTGCTGAGATAAGTGTATTTGGAAGTGTTTTTTCCCTTTCCTCGCTTTATCATTTATCTCCTTTCCCGTTGGTGTTCCCTCTGTTGTAGTTGTGTAGAAGTTGTATGCAAGGTGGTTTTGGTTTTTCCCTTGTACTGTCTCGTTCGTCTAAATACTGTGTGTGGGCATATTATTTCTGGTTCCCTATTGTTGTGATCGGGGTCCTTCTCAGGACTAGATTACTTAGGTGCAGGGATCCTCAGGAGGTAGGGGTTACGCTGGCGGCCTGGACCTCTGTACCTTTAACAGTACCTCCAGGTTGAGGGGTTAGTCAGGGTCCCAGCTTAGGGTCAGCTTAGGCCCCCTACCTCCAGTATTCTGTGACAGTGTGACACCTTCCTCACTAGTTTGGCTGCTACCATGCGCCCTGATAAAACCATCTCCCCCACCCTCACATGCCTGCCGCCTTGGTGCTGCCGACCGTCTGGACCTTGCAGATGTTAGCCCTTCCGCATACAACTCCTCCTCCTCTACTTCCTCCACCTCCTCTTGTGCCACCACCTGACTCCGAATTCTGTTTAACATGTGCTCCAGCATGTAAATCACCGGAATAGTCATGCTGATAATGGCATCGTCAGCACTAAACATCTTCGTCGCCATTTCAAAACTGTGCAGAAGGGTGCATAGGTCCCTGATCTGAGACCACTCCTCCAGCGTGATTTGCCCCACCTCTGCATCTCGTTGGCCCAGGCTATACGTCAGAACGTATTGCACCAGGGCTTGTCGGTGCTGCCACAGTCGCTGCAACATGTGCAGAGTTGAATTCCACCGGGTAGGCACATCGCATTTTAGCCGGTGAAGTGGCAGGCCCAACGACTTCTGTAGAGATGTAAGTCGCTGAGCTGCGGGATACGAACGGCGGAAGTGAGCACACAGCGACCGTGCCCTCTGCAGAAGGCCATCTAGTCCGGGATAGTGGGCTAAAAATTGCTGGACAACCAGGTTCAACACGTGAGCCATACAAGGCACGTGTGACATTGCCCCGGCGAAGGGCCGCACCCAGGTTTGCAGCATTGTCGCACATGGCCTTCCCTGGTTTCAGGTCCAGTGGAGACAACCATTCATAAAATTGGTTCTCCAGAGCTGACCACAACTCCTCAGCTGTGTGACTCACATTTCCCAGACATTTCGAAGTAAAAACCGCCTGATGACGTTGAGCCCTACTGCCAGCATAGTAAGGAGGTGTGCAGGATCCCTTCTGCGCAGTTAGAAAGCTTGTGGCATGACCAGACAGGCTTTGGGTGCAGGTGGAGGACCGAGAGGAGGTTGAGGAGGCAGAAGCAGTGGAGGAACTTTGAGATAAAGAGGATTGACGCACAACTCGTGGGGACGGCAAGACTTGGACAGCAGCCCCTTGTCCTGCTGTCACCATAGTTACCCAGTGCCCAGTCAGCGACATGTAACGCACCTGTCCATGCCTACTCGTCCAAGTGTCTGTAGTGAAATGCACCCTGTCACACACAGAGTTTCTCAAAGAAGCGGTGATGTTGTGTGCGACATGCTGGTGGAGCGCAGGCACATCTTTCTTTGAGAAGTAGTGCCGACTGGGCATCTGGTACTGGGGCACTGCGACGGACATAAGGTCTCGAAAATCCTCTGTGTCCACCAGGCGGAAATGCAGCATTTCTGTAGACAAGAGCTTGCAGATGGTGAAATTCAACCTCTTAGCTTTCTCATGGCTAGGAGGAAATGGTCTTTTACTTGTCCACATCTGAGGGACCGAGGGCTTGCTATTGTGCTTAGACAGGGTTGATAAGGGTGTCCACGGCAAACTGCCGGTCTGTGAGGAAGATACAGGCGGACATGTTAGGTTGCCTTGATCCAAAGGTGGTGCTATCGATGTCGGACAGCACTCAACACCAGCTGGTGTTACCACCTCCAAAGAAAATGATGACCTGCCAATCACGCTGGCTGTTGCGGGTAAAGAGGTGGCAGGTCTGCGCCCCAAAACAGGTGTGACTGCTGTCCCCCCAGTCACAGAGGATGAAGAGGCCGCGGATGCACAAGATATGGCAGACGGTGGTTGGCCCGGCTGGCTAGGCCGCATTGTAGCACAGTGAGCTTCCCACTGCAACTTATGCTTCATGTCCATGTGCCGGTTCATGCATGAAGTACTCAAACTATGTATTTTTTGGCCTCTACTTAGCTTTTGCTGACAAATGTTACAGATAACACGAGTTGGGTCATCTTTATCGATCTGAAAAAATGCCCAGGCTATGCAAGGCTTAGCACCCATGTGACCTGAAGAGCCACCACGACTTGTGGTGAGAGGCAGAGTTGTGTTTGAGGATGCAGTTGTTGACGTGCTTCCAGTACTACGTCTCTGTCCAGGAAGGCGCAACCTGACCTCGTCGTCACTAGCATCCTCCTCCACCTCCTCTGCTGACCTCATCTCTTGGCTGACTGTAGGTTGACAGTAAGTGGGATCTCCAACCTCATCATCATCACCCTGTGCGTTATCACACCCGTCGTCCTCAGAGCCAACCTGTTCCTGCCCTGACAAAAAACTAAAGTTGTCGCTCCAATCAGGTATTTGAGTCTCATCATCGTCTTCCTCATTGTCTCCACCAACAGGAGTTACAGTTTGGGAATGAGGGTCTACATTATGGTCAGAACCTTCTGCGTCTGGTCCTGGATCCGACTCCTAAAGATTCTGGGCATCAGTGTAGATCATTTCCTCGTCTGGATTCACAGAAGCGCTGGAGTCAACCTCTGATTCCCAGGCTATAGAATGAGTAAACAGCTCTGCAGACTCAACCATCTGTTCTACCTCATACTCAGACGGGCAGCTGGAGATTTGGGAGCTGTGAGGAAGCAAGTGCGATTGGGGTGACACCTTTGAGGACTGGAGTATTTGTGATGTTGAAGTTGATGTGGAGGAGAACCCACTTAAAGGAACATTTGATATCCGTTGAAGCACCTGCTGTTTTTGTGCCTCATCTGGAATTTGTAGCGATTGGCGTGGCCGTAAGAAAGGGATCTTATCACATTGTCCGCTAAAAGGAGTAGACATTTTAGTTTGGCTGGAAGATGGTCTTTCTTCTGCAGATGTTACTGTTGCTTTAACACCTACCCCACGGACACAAGCTTTTTTCCCCTTCCCAACACGCCTATTCCCATTTCCACCAGCAGCAGGCCTTTTTCCACTCATTTTGGTGGTTAACTAATTCACAACTCTGGAGTTGTTTGCACAAAAAAACAATGGATGGGAACGGAGCAGAGCTGAGTGGCCAAACTGTGGTATTAGGCCAAAACTATTGGCTGGGTTAGATGCAGAAAAAAATTATATTCAATTTGCAACCTGATGGAGGTCAGTATAGATGGACTAATAGAACAAGTCCCACACACAGCTAGAAGCCCAAATATTTTTTCAGAGGTAGATGCAGATAAAAATTATTTTTAATTTGCAACCTGATGGAGGTCAGTATAGATGGACTAATAGAGAAAGTCCCACACACTGCTAGAAGGCCAAATATTTTTTCAGAGCTAGATGCAGACAAAAAATTATTTTGAATTTGCAACGTGATGGAGGTCAGTATAGATGGACTAATAGAACAAGCCCCACACACTGCTAGAAGGCCAAATATTTTTTCAGAGCTAGATGCAGAAAAAAATTATATTCAACTTGCAACCTGATGGAGGTCAGTATAGATGGACTAATAGAACAAGTCCCACACACTGCTAGAAGCCCAAATATTTTTTCAGAGCTAGATGCAGAAAAAAATTATATTCAGTTTGCAACCTGATGGAGGTCAGTATAGATGGACTAACAGAGAAAGTCCCACACACTGCTAGAAGGCCAAATATTTTTTCAGAGCTAGATGCAGACAAAAAAATTATTTTGAATTTGCAACCTGATGGAGGTCAGTATAGATGGACTAATAGAACAAGTCCCACACACAGCTAGAAGGCCAAATATTTTTTCAGAGCTAGATGCAGATAAAAATTATTTTTAATTTGCAACCTGATGGAGGTCAGTATAGATGGACTAATAGAGAAAGTCCCACACACTGCTAGAAGGCCAAATATTTTTTCAGAGCTAGATGCACACAAAAAATTATTTTGAATTTGCAACGTGATGGAGGTCAGTATAGATGGACTAATAGAACAAGTCCCACACACTGCTAGAAGGCCAAATATTTTTTCAGAGCTAGATGCAGAAAAAAATTATATTCAGTTTGCAACCTGATGGAGGTCAGTATAGATGGACTAATAGAACAAGTCCCACACACTGCTAGAAGCCCAAATATTTTTTCAGAGCTAGATGCAGATAAAAATTATTTTTAATTTGCAACCTGATGGAGGTCAGTATAGATGGACTAATAGAGAAAGTCCCACACACTGCTAGAAGGCCAAATATTTTTTCAGAGCTAGATGCAGACAAAAAATTATTTTGAATTTGCAACGTGATGGAGGTCAGTATAAATGGACTAATAGAACAAGTCCCACACACAGCTAGAAGCCCAAATATTTTTTCAGAGCTAGATGCAGAAAAAAATTATATTCAACTTGCAACCTGATGGAGGTCAGTATAGATGGACTAATAGAACAAGTCCCACACACTGCTAGAAGCCCAAATATTTTTTCAGAGCTAGATGCAGAAAAAAATTATATTCAGTTTGCAACCTGATGGAGGTCAGTATAGATGGACTAACAGAGAAAGTCCCACACACTGCTAGAAGGCCAAATATTTTTTCAGAGCTAGATGCAGACAAAAAATTATTTTGAATTTGCAACCTGATGGAGGTCAGTATAGATGGACTAATAGAACAAGTCCCACACACAGCTAGAAGGCCAAATATTTTTTCAGAGCTAGATGCAGATAAAAATTATTTTTAATTTGCAACCTGATGGAGGTCAGTATAGATGGACTAATAGAGAAAGTCCCACACACTGCTAGAAGGCCAAATATTTTTTCAGAGCTAGATGCAGACAAAAAATTATTTTGAATTTGCAACGTGATGGAGGTCAGTATAGATGGACTAATAGAACAAGTCCCACACACTGCTAGAAGGCCAAATATTTTTTCAGAGCTAGATGCAGAAAAAAATTATATTCAGTTTGCAACCTGATGGAGGTCAGTATAGATGGACTAATAGAACAAGTCCCACACACTGCTAGAAGCCCAAATATTTTTTCAGAGCTAGATGCAGATAAAAATTATTTTTAATTTGCAACCTGATGGAGGTCAGTATAGATGGACTAATAGAGAAAGTCCCACACACTGCTAGAAGGCCAAATATTTTTTCAGAGCTAGATGCAGACAAAAAATTATTTTGAATTTTCAACCTGATGGAGGTCAGTATAGGTGGACTAATAGAACAAGTCCCACACACTGCTAGAAGGCCAAATATTTTTTCAGAGCTAGATGCAGAAAAAAAACGGTAAACCAGGGGAGGAGTCCTGAGGAGATAATTTGCATATTCCCACTGCATTTTGGGTAAGTGAAGAGTCTCCGCGTATAGGGTCAGGGAAACCTTAGAGAGGTTTCGCCAACAGAAGGCCCGAGGAAGCTGGACAAAGGTGGGTCACTGGTGGGGACGGCCAGAGAAAGGAAAGAGAAGGGAGCTCTGAACCACACTCCGGAATTGCCTGGGAGTTGACCGAGTCCCTCACCTGGTGGACGCAGCATGACTTGGGCGGTCCTAACTGCGCACAAGTGACCTGATAAAGAACTGTGAGTAAAGCATTGAAAACTGCAACTGCACGTCTCTGTGGTTCCTCGCCGCACCAGCACCATCAGTACTGGGACACTCACACCATCACCACCATCATCCACATTAGCTGCCCTGAGGCAATACTTCTCCCGTGGGGAGTCATCCCATACTCAGCTGCGCAAACAACATCAGCCTCAGCGGTCTGCAGCGCAGCGGCGGTCCCCACTGACCGCAATCCACGGGTGGCGTAGTCGGACAATTACAATACAAATAGACTGCCACTGATTTGACCACCCTGGGCACGGACCGGGTCACTGCCACACGGAGACTACAACCCCCAGCATCCTACAACAGGCCCGGTTCCGGGTTCCCCAGCACAGGCCCAGGGGGCGCGTCACATGTGTAGAGTGGGGTCTGTCACTTTACCTGCCTTCCATGTGTAGTGTGGGGTCTGTCATTCTCTACCTGTCCTCTATGTGCAATGCAGGATCTGTTAAGCTCTACTTGACCTACATGTGTAGTGCAGGGTCTGTCACTCTCTACTTGCCCTCAATATGTAGTACGGGGTCTGTCACTCACTAACTGCCTTTCTGGCCAACAAGGTCTGAGGCTTTGAAGGATCCTCCCTGCACTGAAAGTACCCTGCAATCACAGCTATAATTATAATTTTTTATTATTATATTATTATTTCTTTTATGGAAGGACACCAGAATCAGTGTGACAGCTATATTTGATAGGATGACATATCTGCTCAGATCTTTAAAATGTTACTCTCAAATAGTCTTTTGAGCAGCACACAGCTTTTCAGTCTCTTTCACTACCTGGTATCTGGCAGTGCTGGCACTCCTCTTTGAGTGACAGTTATTGTGAGCAGCACAACTGCATTATTAATAGAACTGTAAAGCTCAGCAAAAGTTCTGCTGTACCACATTCAGCCGTCAGTGTTCTGGAGTCTATCAGTACATTTACACATAGAGATAACAGGGCATTTGTACAAGCTCACAGCTCCAGACAGATTTATGTAGCATCGGCGTCTCTGCCCTCTGCCAGGCAGAGACGCCGTCCCCCTTACCGCCGCGGTTCTGCTCCGGCGTCTTCAGGCCTCCCTGCAGCTGCTGCTGGTGCACGCCGCTTCCCTGGCTCTGTGCTTAGGGCGCGCGCGCGCTCCCTCCCTCTTAAAGGGGCTGTGCGCCGTCCTAAAAAGGACTTTCCCTATAAAAGGCACCACCTCCAATATGGAGGTGCCCGTGCAAGGTTGTTGCTTTGTGTTACTTACTTTCCTTCAGCCCTCCGGTCCTCTGCAAGTCAGCCCTGTCCGCCAGCCTATTCTACAGTCCAGTCCGCCAGTCTGACTACTATCCAGCCCGACAGTCTGTCTTCAGTCCAGTCCGCCAGTCTGTCTATGGGCTCTGCCCACTCGCTTACCTGGAAGCACCTGCCTGTTACCTGCCGTTCCCGCCAGCCTGCTTTACCTGGAAGCACCTACCTGTTACCTGCCTGTTGCCTGCCGTGTCTGCCAGCCTGCTTTACCTGGAAGCACCCACCTGTTACCTGCCTGTTGCCTGCCGTGACCACCAGCCTGCTTACCTGGAAGCACCTGCCTGTTACCTGCCGTGCCCGTCTGCCTGCTTACCTGGGAGCACCTGCCAGCTACCTGTTGTGCCCGCCAGCTTGCCTACCCAGAGAACTCGCCTGACTATCAGTCTAATCAGCCTGCTTGTCTACCCGGACCACCCGTCAGCCTGCCTGCCGAGCTCATCCGCTGTACCGGTCAGTTCCTGCCTCCTGACCTGTGGGAGTCACCTGCTCTCATACAAGGTCGGTCCCAGAGTGGCACCTGGTCCCTCTGCTCGGTTCCTCCCTGGTTCACGGAGTTGACTGAGCCGCCGTGCGACCTTGGTCGGGCCGAGTAGACACTTAGTCACGCCCCTCTGGTCCCTCCTTGCACCGCAGCACAGAGGTTCCACCACCCGGATGCATAACAATTTATAACAATATTTATAACAGCGTCTCTGCTAGTGTTGAGCCACCCCCGTAGTGTTCGAGTTCGGTTCGGTTCGTCGAACACCCGTGTGTTCGCCGCACTGTTCGTCGAACACCTTCGAACACCGTTAAAACCAATGGCAGGCAAACAAAAACACATAGAAACACATAGAAAACACCTTCAAAGGTGTCCAAAAGCTGACAAACTGCTCAGAAGACACAACTAACACATGGAAAAGTGACAAGTACATATAGTCATGCGAAAAGAAAAGAGGTGGAGGAGTAAAAGGAGGGGGAGACACAGATATAGGCATGTCATGCCCTTCTAAAATCCAAAAAGTGAGAAGCCGACGCGGCCAGTCCGCTCCTGCCCGTGCCACCTCAGTGTCGCCGGGTTTGTGCCAGAGCCGCGGTGAACCCTGACGGCCAACCCCCTCTCCCAATACTGGTGCCTGTCCGCTGGTGGGTCGAGCGAGCCCCCCTGTGGTGGAGGCAGCTCTAAGCTTTTTAATTTAAATTGTCTCTCTAATTTGAATGAATACACTTTAAATCCATTTACAAGGATCTATTGGAGGGCAAGTCTCATGCCAGCAGCCGCGTAATTCCAGCTCCAGTAGCGTCCACTAAAGCTGCTGCAGTTAAAAAGCTTTTATAAGGATCGAGCTCGGCTGTCCACCGCAAGGCATCCTACTGCCAGTCCCAGCCCCTATGCCTTGGGGTGCCTCCTGATGCTCTTCACTGAGTATCCCGTGGTCCCGAAGCATTTCCTTTGAAAAAATTAAGTGTCCAAACTACAGGTGGTGTAGCTTGCTTAACAGCCAGGATAATCTGCTGACTAGCAGACACTGCTACTGGGCACAAAGTATTTCCTGGGCTAGATGCAGTTAAAAATTTGTAATTAGATACTCTCGTTGGATGCTGAGAAAGCATTCCATAGCGTCTCATGGCACGCCATATATGATTCTCTTAAAAAGCTTGGGGTAGGGGTCTAGGTCCCTTTTATAGCCAAAATCACGGCCCTGTATCGCAATACGTCACCTAGGCTGAAGATAAATGGAACTGTAGCACCCTGAGGGCTCGGTTGCTACAGAGGTATTGCACCTCACCCAGAGGTGTGATATCTCACTCTCAGGTAAGGATGGAGTGTGGATCAGGACCCGACACCTGCATGCATTACACCACATTGCCGTGGGGCAGGGCGACAAATATGCCCCTGAGATGGGCAAGACAGTCCCTGTCCCTTGTTGGAGTGGGGAGAGGGAACACTGAGGAAGGGGAACCCTGTAGTGCAGGAGCAGGGAGGAAGCAGTTCCTGGGTACATTGAGAAGGGAGTATAAAAGGTGGGCACCATCTTAGTTCAGTGCAGAGAAGTCTGAGCAGAAGTGGCAGGGAGCAGGGGCTCTGCATGAGCTCTGCTCCGGAGGCGGGCCTAGTAACAGAGGCCCAGGCCTGGAAGAGGGAGAAGGAAGGAAGAGGAGCGGAGAAGGCTCCAGGAACGAGGAACGAAGGGATCCCAGGGGTGCGGACGGGCGAGTCGCCACCGCACGCCCGAATCCACCTGCGTGGAGGGGTCAGGCCAAAGGGGGAGACCGATCCCCGAAACTAGTGGAGGCAGGAAATGACCTTCAGCTAGAAACCGGAGGCAGTGACATTTTATGTGGTGCAGCCCCTCGCTACACCCGCTAGGAAGGCACCACATAGGGTCAGGGAAACTGGCGCCAAGTTTACCAAGAGGAGGCCCGAGGCAGCCGGACAGAAGGGTTGGTAAGAAAGGCCAGACAAAGGACACACAAAGGGGGTCCTGTGAAGCGCTCCAAAGTTATCTGGGAGTTGTCTGAGCCCCTCACCTGGTGAGCACAGTACGACGTGGGCAGCCGTTACCTGCAGACGTGGTCTGGATAATAAGAACTGTGAGTAAAGGCCCTGGACTGCATCACTGACTCCGTGTCGTTACTGCTGCTGCCCTGCACCATCACCCCCATCCTCCGCATACACTGCCCTGAGGCTATACTCCTCCCGTGGGGAGTTATGCTACGCTCTGCTGCACCCACAACACCAGCCTCAGCGGTCTGCCCTGCAGCGGCGGTTCACTCTGACCGCAATCCACGGGTGGCGTAGTCGGACATTTAAACATCAAAACCACATAAATAGTTCCGCCACTGGTTTGACACCCCTGAGCCATGGAACCGGGTCGCCGCCACGGAGACTACAACCACCAGCATCCACCAAAAAGGGTCCGGCTCCGGGTGTCCCAAGGCCCAGGGGGTGCATCAGAACATTTTCATCACCTTTCACAATCACCCCTCTCTGTCCCCTCTCTTATACATCCTAGTGACGGAGCACCTGCTCTCATCAATTCGCCATAACCCCAATATTAGGTGGATTGAGGTGGGAGGCACCGAGTACAAGTGCTCTCTATTTGCTGATGATGTCCTAGTATATATCACTCAATCACATATATCCATCCCTGCTGTTATGGCTGAAATAGATCACTTTGTTACATGGTCAAATTTTAAAATCAATGCAGCGAAGTCTGAGGCCCTCGATGTCTCCCTCCCCAAATCCATACAGGATTCCATCCAGTCCAACTTTCCCTTTGCCTGGCCCTCACAGGGTATCAAATACTTAGGAATTCCTATTCATAGAGACCTCTCCCATCTATGTTATCTTAATTTTGGGCCCTTTATTGAACAACTCCATACAGACCACGGTTTGCAAGTTAGAACTGTAAGATTCACTACGTGAACCACTGGTGTTTTGTGGAAAAGCACATGTACACTGTGTTCCAAATTATTATGCAAAAAGTGTTTAGGAGTGATAAGGGAAGAATTTGTTTGTTTGTCAGTTAAACTCATTGATGGTGATGTGTGTCAGGGCTCTTTATATCACTGTAAGCAATTGCAGACACCTGTGCTAATTAGTTTGGCAGGTGTGTCCAATGAAAGGCAAGACTACTTAAGAAGGCTGTCCCACATTATTAAGCAGCCTACATTTTCTGCCAAAATGGGAAAGAAAAAGGATGTGTCGGCTGCTGAGAAGCAACAAATTGTGGAGTGTTTAGGTCAAGGCATGACTACAATCAACATTGTGCGATGATCAGGATGAAGTGTCTTGGCAATCAAGAAGTATGTAGCTGATTCACAGTACACACGTGTGCGTGCTGATAAGGGCAAATTGAGGACTCTTTCCTACAGGCAATTACGTCAGGTTAAAAGCAGCGGCAAAAAAGCCTTGTCATAGCAGCAGACAAGTTTTTGAAGCTGCTGGTGCCTCCAACGTCCCCCGAACAACAAGATGCAGGGTCCTTCAGAGGTTTACAGCTGTGCATACGCCATCCTGTCGACCTCCTCTATCCACTTCACACAAGCAGAAATGGCTCCAGTGGGCCAAACATTACATGAAGACTGATTTCCAAACTGTTTTGTTCACGGATGAGTGCCGTGCAACGCTCGATGGTCCAGATGGATGGAGTGGAGGATGGCTGGTTGATGGACACCCCACGCAAACACGGCTACAGCGCCAACAAGGAGGAGGTGGAGTAATGTTTTGGGCTGGAATCATGGGGAGAGAGATTGTCGGCCCCTTTAGGATCCCTGAAGGGGTAAAGATGAACTCCATAATGTATGTGGAGTTTCTCAAACAGCACTTCCTGCTATGGTTCAAGAAAAAGAATCGTGTATTCCACAGCAAGATCATTTTTATGCATGATAATGCACCATCTCATGCTGCACATAAAACATCTGCATCTCTGGCTGATATGGGCATAAAAGGGGACAAACTTTTGGTGTGACCCCCATGCTCCCCTGACCTCTACCCCATTCAGAACCTCTGGAGCATCATCAAAAGGAATGTCTATGATGGCGGGAGGCAGTTCACATCTAAGCAACAGCTCTGGGAGGGTATTCTGTCCTCATGCAAAACAATTGAAGCAGAAACCATCCAAAACCTGACAAATTCAATGGACGAGAGAGTTCAGAAGCTCCTTTCGAACAAGGGTTCCCATGTGAAAATGTAACATCACCTAGAATAAAGTTTTGAGTTGAAAACTGTTTGATTTCAGTTTCTAATAACCCGCTAAAGCTTATAATTTCAAAAATGACCATTTTTTTGTTCTTTATTAACATGAAAAGGTTGATCGAAAAGTTTGGGGGATCTAAGAGTGTGGCAACCCAGTAGTCAGGATTACTTCGAATTCTGACAATATGAGGGTCATGTTGCAGGTAGTGCAGCAAGAAGGCACTTATGTGTCTTGCGCATCTCGGAGCCCCAAAATTATTTTCCGGGCTAGATGCAGCTGAAAATTATTATTAATTTTAAATCTGGTGGAGCTTAGTATAGATGGCCTAATAGAATCAGTGCTGCACACTGCTACAAAGCCCAAATTATTTTCCAGCCAAGGTACAGATAAACATGATTAGTAATTTTAAATCTGGTGGAGCTTAGTATAGATGGCCTAATAGAATCAGTACTGCACACTGCTACAAAGCCCAAATTATTTTCCAGCCAAGATACAGATAAACATGATTAGTAATTTTAAATCTGGTGGAGCTTAGTATAGATGGCCTAATAGAATCAGTACTGCACACTGCTACAAAGCCCAAATTATTTTCCAGCCAAGATACAGATAAACATGATTAGTAATTTTAAATCTGGTGGAGCTTAGTATAGATGGCCTAATAGAATCAGTGCTGCACACTGCTACAAAGCCCAAATTATTTTCCAGCCAAGATACAGATAAACATGATTAGTAATTTGAAAGCTTAAAACAGTTGGTGAGGTGATTTTAACCAATCATCAAGCTTTTACTCTCCCCAGGATGACACAGGGGTAGAAAAGTCATTTCGGATCCATGATTTGTTCATCTTTATGAACATGAGTCTGTCTACATTATCAGTGGAGAGCCGCGTGCTCTTATCTGTCAGCACACCACCAGCAGCGCTGAACACACGTTCAGACAGAACGCTGGCTGCGGGGCATGACAAGATCTCCAAGGCGTAAGTGGCTAGCTCCGGCCATTTATCCAGATTGGAAGCCCAAAAAGAGCAAGGGTCCAGTGACACAGTCATGGCTTCAATGTTTACTTGGAGATACTCCTGTACCATCACCTCTAGGCGTTGACTATGTGTCAGACTTCTTGTCTCCTGTGGCCTTGCAAAGGATGGGCTAAAAAAGTGGTGAAATGATTCCGCAAAATTGATGTTACCAGCAGATACTGTGGTTCTGTTACGGTTTGAGTGCTGAACACTCGACGGTCCCACGGTTGGCAAGTTGGAACTGTGAGATTCACTACGTGCACCACTGGTGTTTTGTGGAAAAGCACATCTAAGATTCTGCAACAGTCTCTGCTGATACTCCTGCATGCGTGCATCCCTTTCTATGGCAGGAATAATTTCTGCAAATTTACTTTTGTACCGGGGATCTAACAGTGTGGCAACCCAGTAGTCAGGATTATTTCTAATTCTCACAATTCGAGGGTCATGTTGCAGGTAGTGCAGCAAGAAGGCACTCATGTGTGTTGCGCATCCAGGAGCACCAAGTCCCTGTTGTGTTGGTGGCGAGGTAACAATCATGCTTCCTTCCTCTGTCCTCTCCCCCCAACCTCGCACAACAGAAATGTGATCAAGGTCTCCCTCATCTGATGAGTCTTCCATCAGTTCGTCCTCCACTTCTTCCTGGGCTCCTGCACCTTCCTCACTAGTTTGGCTGCTACCATGCGCCCTGGTAAAACCATCTCCCCCACCCTCACATGCCTGCCGCCTTGGTGCTGCCGACCGTCTGGACCTTGCAGATGTTAGCCCTTCCGCATACAACTCCTCCTCCTCTACTTCCTCCACCTCCTCTTGTGCCACCACCTGACTCCGAATTCTGTTTAACATGTGCTCCAGCATGTAAATCACCGGAATAGTCATGCTGATAATGGCATCGTCAGCACTAAACATCTTCGTCGCCATTTCAAAACTGTGCAGAAGGGTGCATAGGTCCCTGATCTGAGACCACTCCTCCAGCGTGATTTGCCCCACCTCTGGATCTCGTTGGCCCAGGCTATACGTCAGAACGTATTGCACCAGGGCTTGTCGGTGCTGCCACAGTCGCTGCAACATGTGCAGAGTTGAATTCCACCGGGTAGGCACATCGCATTTTAGCCGGTGAAGTGGCAGGCCCAACGACTTCTGTAGAGATGTAAGTCGCTGAGCTGCGGGATGCGAACGGCGGAAGTGAGCACACAGCGACCGTGCCCTCTGCAGAAGGCCATCTAGTCCGGGATAGTGGGCTAAAAATTGCTGGACAACCAGGTTCAACACGTGAGCCATACAAGGCACGTGTGTGACATTGCCCCGGCGAAGGGCCGCACCCAGGTTTGCAGCATTGTCGCACATGGCCTTCCCTGGTTTCAGGTCCAGTGGAGACAACCATTCATAAAATTGGTTCTCCAGAGCTGACCACAACTCCTCAGCTGTGTGACTCACATTTCCCAGACATTTCAAAGTAAAAACCGCCTGATGACGTTGAGCCCTACTGCCAGCATAGTAAGGAGGTGTGCAGGATCCCTTCGGCGCAGTTAGAAAGCTTGTGGCATGACCAGACAGGCTTTGGGTGCAGGTGGAGGACCGAGAGGAGGTTGAGGAGGCAGAAGCAGTGGAGGAACTTTGAGATAAAGAGGATTGACGCACAACTCGTGGGGACGGCAAGACTTGGACAGCAGCCCCTTGTCCTGCTGTCACCATAGTTACCCAGTGCCCAGTCAGCGACATGTAACGCCCCTGTCCATGCCTACTCGTCCAAGTGTCTGTAGTGAAATGCACCTTGTCACACACAGAGTTTCTCAAAGAAGCGGTGATGTTGGGTGCGACATGCTGGTGGAGCGCAGGCACATCTTTCTTTGAGAAGTAGTGCCGACTGGGCATCTGGTACTGGGGCACTGCGACGGACATAAGGTCTCGAAAATCCTCTGTGTCCACCAGGCGGAAATGCAGCATTTCTGTAGACAAGAGCTTGCAGATGGTGAAATTCAACCTCTTAGCTTTCTCATGGCTAGGAGGAAATGGTCTTTTACTTGTCCACATCTGAGGGACCGAGGGCTTGCTATTGTGCTTAGACGGGGTTGATAAGGGTGTCCCCGGCAAACTGCCGGTCTGTGAGGAAGATACAGGCGGACATGTTAGGTTGCCTTGATCCAAAGGTGGTGCTATCGATGTCGGACAGCACTCAACACCAGCTGGTGTTACCACCTCCAAAGAAAATGATGACCTGCCAATCACGCTGGCTGTTGCGGGTAAAGAGGTGGCAGGTCTGCGCCCCAAAACAGGTGTGACTGCTGTCCCCCCAGTCACAGAGGATGAAGAGGCCACGGATGCACAAGATATGGCAGACGGTGGTTGGCCCGGCCGGCTAGGCCGCATTGTAGCACAGTGAGCTTCCCACTGCAACTTATGCTTCATGTCCATGTGCCGGTTCCTGCATGAAGTACTCAAACTATGTATTTTTTGGCCTCTACTTAGCTTTTGCTGACAAATGTTACAGATAACACGAGTTGGGTCATCTTTATCGATCTGAAAAAATGCCCAGGCTATGCAAGGCTTAGCACCCATGCGACCTGAAGAGCCACCACGACTTGTGGTGAGAGGCAGAGTTGTGTTTGAGGATGCAGTTGTTGACGTGCTTCCAGTACTACGTCTCTGTCCAGGAAGGCGCAACCTGACCTCGTCGTCACTAGCATCCTCCTCCACCTCCTCTGCTGACCTCATCTCTTGGCTGACTGTAGGTTGACAGTAAGTGGGATCTCCAACCTCATCATCATCACCCTGTGCGTTATCACACCCGTCGTCCTCAGAGCCAACCTGTTCCTGCCCTGACAAAAAACTAAAGTTGTCGCTCCAATCAGGTATTTGAGTCTCATCATCGTCTTCCTCATTGTCTCCACCAACAGGAGTTACAGTTTGGGAATGAGGGTCTACATTATGGTCAGAACCTTCTGCGTCTGGTCCTGGATCCGACTCCTAAAGATTCTGGGCATCAGTGTAGATCATTTCCTCGTCTGGATTCACAGAAGCGCTGGAGTCAACCTCTGATTCCCAGGCTATAGAATGAGTAAACAGCTCTGCAGACTCAACCATCTGTTCTACCTCATACTCAGACGGGCAGCTGGAGATTTGGGAGCTGTGAGGAAGCAAGTGCGATTGGGGTGACACCTTTGAGGACTGGAGTATTTGTGATGTTGAAGTTGATGTGGATGAGAACCCACTTAAAGGAACACTTGATATCCGTTGAAGCACCTGCTGTTTTTGTGCCTCATCTGGAATTTGTAGCGATTGGCGTGGCTGTAAGAAAGGGATCTTATCACATTGTCCGCTAAAAGGAGTAGACATTTTAGTTTGGCTGGAAGATGGTCTTTCTTCTGCAGATGTTACTGTTGCTTTAACACCTACCCCACGGACACAAGCTTTTTTTCCCCTTCCCAACACGCCTATTCCCATTTCCACCAGCAGCAGGCCTTTTTCCACTCATTTTGGTGGTTAACTAATTCACAACTCTGGAGTTGTTTGCACAAAAAAACAATGGATGGGAACGGAGCAGAGCTGAGTGGTCAAACTGTGGTATTAGGCCAAAACTATTGGCTGGGTTAGATGCAGAAAAAAATTATATTCAATTTGCAACCTGATGGAGGTCAGTATAGATGGACTAATAGAACAAGTCCCACACACAGCTAGAAGCCCAAATATTTTTTCAGAGGTAGATGCAGAAAAAAATTGTATTCAGTTTGCAACCTGATGGAGGTCAGTATAGATGGACTAATAGAGAAAGTCCCACACACTGCTAGAAGGCCAAATATTTTTTCAGAGGTAGATGCAGATAAAAATTATTTTGAATTTGCAACGTGATGGAGGTCAGTATAGATGGACTAATAGAACAAGCCCCACACACTGCTAGAAGGCCAAATATTTTTTCAGAGCTAGATGCAGAAAAAAATTATATTCAACTTGCAACCTGATGGAGGTCAGTATAGATGGACTAATAGAACAAGTCCCACACACTGCTAGAAGCCCAAATATTTTTTCAGAGCTAGATGCAGAAAAAAATTATATTCAGTTTGCAACCTGATGGAGGTCAGTATAGATGGACTAACAGAGAAAGTCCCACACACTGCTAGAAGGCCAAATATTTTTTCAGAGCTAGATGCAGACAAAAAATTATTTTGAATTTGCAACCTGATGGAGGTCAATATAGATGGACTAATAGAACAAGTCCCACACACAGCTTGAAGCCCAAATATTTTTTCAGAGGTAGATGCAGATAAAAATTATTTTTAATTTGCAACCTGATGGAGGTCAGTATAGATGGACTAATAGAGAAAGTCCCACACACTGCTAGAAGGCCAAATATTTTTTCAGAGCTAGATGCAGACAAAAAATTATTTTGAATTTGCAACGTGATGGAGGTCAGTATAGATGGACTAATAGAACAAGTCCCACACACTGCTAGAAGGCCAAATATTTTTTCAGAGCTAGATGCAGAAAAAAATTATATTCAGTTTGCAACCTGATGGAGGTCAGTATAGATGGACTAATAGAACAAGTCCCACACACTGCTAGAAGCCCAAATATTTTTTCAGAGCTAGATGCAGATAAAAATTATTTTTAATTTGCAACCTGATGGAGGTCAGTATAGGTGGACTAATAGAGAAAGTCCCACACACTGCTAGAAGGCCAAATATTTTTTCAGAGCTAGATGCAGACAAAAAATTATTTTGAATTTTCAACCTGATGGAGGTCAGTATAGGTGGACTAATAGAACAAGTCCCACACACTGCTAGAAGGCCAAATATTTTTTCAGAGCTAGATGCAGAAAAAAATTATATTCAGTTTGCAACCTGATGGAGGTCAGTATAGATGGACTAATAGAACAAGTCCCACACACAGCTAGAAGCCCAAATATTTTTTCAGAGGTAGATGCAGAAAAAAATTATATTCAGTTTGCAACCTGATGGAGGTCAGTATAGATGGACTAATAGAACAAGTCCCACACACAGCTAGAAGCCCAAATATTTTTTCAGAGGTAGATGCAGAAAAAAAATATATTCAGTTTGCAACCTGATGGAGGTCAGTATAGATGGACTAATAGAGAAAGTCCCACATACTGCTATAAGGCCAAATATTTTTTCAGAGCTAGATGCAGACAAAAAATTATTTTTAATTTGCAACCTGATGGAGGTCAGTATAGATGGACTAATAGAGAAAGTCCCACACACTGCTAGAAGGCCAAATATTTTTTCAGAGCTAGATGCAGACAAAAAATTATTTTGAATTTGCAACGTGATGGAGGTCAGTATAGATGGAATAATAGAACAAGTCCCACACACTGCTAGAAGGCCAAATATTTTTTCAGAGCTAGATGCAGAAAAAAATTATATTCAGTTTGTAACCTGATGGAGGTCAGTATAGATGGACTAATAGAACAAGTCCCACACACTGCTAGAAGCCCAAATATTTTTTCAGAGCTAGATGCAGATAAAAATTATTTTGAATTTGCAACCTGATGGAGGTCAGTATAGATGGACTAATAGAACAAGTCCCACACACTGCTAGAAGGCCAAATATTTTTTCAGAGCTAGATGCAGAAAAAAATTATATTCAGTTTGCAACCTGATGGAGGTCAGTATAGATGGACTAATAGAACAAGTCCCACACACTGCTAGAAGCCAAAATATTTTTTCAGAGCTAGATGCAGATAAAAATTATTTTTAATTTGCAACCTGATGGAGGTCAGTATAGATGGACTAATGGAGCAAGTCCCACACACTGCTAGAAGGCCAAATATTTTTTCAGAGCTAGATGCAGACAAAAAAATATTTTTAATTTGCAATCTGATGGAGGTCAGTATAGATGGACTAATAGAACAATTCCCACACACTGCTAGAAGCCCAAATATTTTTTCAGAGCTAGATGCAGACAAAAAATTATTTTGAATTTGCAACCTGATGGAGGTCAGTATAGATGGACTAATAGAACAAGTCCCACACACTGCTAGAAGCCCAAATATTTTTTCAGAGCTAGATGCAGAAAAAAAACGGTAAACCAGGGGAGGAGTCCTGAGGAGATAATTTGCATATTCCCACTGCATTTTGGGGTAAGTGAAGAGTCTCCGCAAGCTCAAAGAACACTGGATTTTGGCTGTTGGAGCTGAAAAGAGGAGATAATTTGCATATTCCCACTGCATTTTGGGTAAGTGAAGAGTCTCTGCAAGCTCAAAGAACACTGGATTTTGGCTGTTGGAGCTGAAAAGAGGACATCGGTAAACCAGGGGAGGAGTCCTGAGGAGATAATTTGCATATTCCCACTGCATTTTGGGTAAGTGAATAGTCTCCGCGAGCTCAAAGAACACTGGATTTTGGCTGTTGGAGCTGAAAAGAGGACATCGGTAAACCGGGCGCCTGGCGGCGCGCGCATTTTGAAGCTTTTTTTTTAAGCTTTTTTCACTGTTTTCAGAACATTAACAGTAAGAACATGGAAGAGTCCATGAGCCATTTGGTGAGCTGCATATCCTGCTACATGTTCACAGACTTGCCAGTGGAAAAGCCAAACTTCACATACCAGAAATGGAAGCTTGTGTCCCTGTTGGAGGAAAAGTTGCGAAATCTAGAAGAGAGGTTAACTACCTTGAAAATCATTAAGGAAGGTGAAGAGTTCTTAGACAGAGCAGAATTATCTCTTCATGATTCAGAAAGAGAAGAAATTCGAACTGCACCTGAGGAAACAGAGGAATGGAAGCATGTGACCAACAGAAGCAGGAGGATCGAGAGGCAGTCAGCACCCATACTGCTCAGGAACCAGTACCAGGCTCTCTGGCAGGAGAACCATGAAGAAATACAGCAAGATAAGACTTTGCCAGCAATGAATAACCTTGTGAGCCCTCAGAATCCTCCTGGATGGAGAAAGAAGAATGTTGTGAAGAAAAAACGGAGAGTAGTGGTCATGGGGGATTCCCTGTTAAGAGGAACAGAGGCCGCTATCTGCAGACCAGACATAACCTCAAGAGAAATGTGCTGTCTTCCAGGAGCAAAAATTAAAGATGTGTCTGACAGGATATCAAGACTCTTCAGACCTACAGATCACTACCCATTCCTGCTAATACATGTGGGGACAAATGACACCGCAAGAAAGGACCTGGAAACCATCTGCAGTGACTTTGAAGACTTAGGCAAGAAAGTGAAAGAATTGGGAGCGCAGGTGGTCTTCTCATCCATCCTCCCAGTGGATGGCCATGGAACAATGAGGTGGAATAAGATTCTACAGGTGAACAACTGGCTACGTCGATGGTGCCATCAACAAGGATTTGGATTTCTGGATCACGGAATGAATTACCTATACGATGGACTACTTGCTGGAGATGGGGTGCACCTTACGAAGACTGGAAAACATGTATTTGGAAGTCGCCTTGCTACACTCATCAGGAGAGCTTTAAACTAGAACAATGTGGAAAGGGAAGCAAAAGGCCAGAAAAAGATATACAGCTGACAAATACTATTGAGATCTCTGCTACTGGAAGTGGAAAGGAAGAACAAAGGCAAAACAATTTAAATAATAAAAATATGGGAGGAAAAGAAACCGATCACAAACTAAAATGTTTTTATACAAATGCACAAAGCATGGGCAACAAACAAGGAGAATTGGAACTACTAACGCAGGAAAAGAAATATGATGTCATTGGAATCACTGAAACTTGGTGGGACGATACACATGATTGGAATAAAAGGCTAAAAGGATACAACTTATTTGCAAGAAACAGACTTGATAAAAGAGGAGGAGGTGTCGCATTGTATGTTAGAAAAGCGTATATCTGCACAGAGATTGAAGCTTCAGAGACTGGGAGTTCTGTGGAAACTGTTTGGGTAAGAATACAAGGAGAGAACAACGGAAAGGACACCATTGTAGGCATTTACTACAGGCCACCTGGGCAAGCTGAAGATATGGATGAACTCTTTATGTATCAAATGACCAAGTTCTCAAAAAAATATGACGTAGTGGTCATGGGAGATTTCAACTATCCAGACATTTGTTGGGAATCTCTCTCAAGTAAAACTAACAGGTCAAGCAAATTCTTATCCTCTCTTGCTGACAACTTTATCTTCCAAAAGGTAGGGGAGAAAACAAGGGGATCTGCTACTTTGGATCTAATCCTTATAAACAGGTTGAGGAGGTAAAGGTGGCTGGGACCCTAGGAGGCAGCGATCATGCTATTATAGAATTTTGGATAACTAGAGGAGGAAGACATGTGAAGACTCAAACTTCAAGGTTAGATTTTAGAAAGGCAGATTTTAAGAGACTAAGAAAGAGAATAGGAGGGATCCAATGGCTGGATGTCCTTAAGGACAAAAATGTCCAGGAAGGATGGGAAATTTTTAAAAATGAGATTCTCAAAGCACAATCGTTAACAATCCCGAAAAGTAGGAAGAATGGGAAGCATTTAAGGAAACCAGGATGGATGAACACAGAACTTAAACACATGCTAAAAAGAAAGAAAGAAATGTTTATTAAATGGAAAGAGGGAGGCATATCTAAAGAAGATTATAATGCAGTCTGCAGATCCTGCAGGGCACGTATCAGGTTAGCTAAAGCTGACAATGAATTAAGGCTTGTGTGATGAACCTGTAGCCGCCATCTTGGTAATGATAAATCATATCCAGGGATGGCCACACTTCAGCAGCCCCCACCCTTGGGACCTTCTGTTAAAACGTCAACTAGATAGTTTCCCCCCATCCAGGCTCCTGTAAGATAAGAAGCCTACTTAACACTTGAATGCTAGGAGCTTCAAAGACTTCGAGAGGAAACACAGCCAGCAGGGGGGGGTGCTTCGTCTATCTGTACCTGACCATTTGTCCCATAGGACTAGTTTCTTTGTCTGTCACAAGCATGGAGGCATAAGATATAGAAACATGAATAGTACACGCATGTTGCGTGGGATGGGCCAATAAAAAAATATCACGGCGTCCCGGAGCCATTGCGCACACAAGCCTCCGCGGTAGACGTTTGTACGTGCTCTGGAAGCCAAGATATAGCGCGGAGCCATTCCTGAGGACCGTATGGTATCATAATTGATATCAAAAGGTCGGTTACGGCGGCCCGAATCCATGGGAACCCCTGGGGGTATCATGAGACCATCCCAGAAGAAGTTATTGGGTTCCATAGAATTTGGGCTTCTGATCGAAGTTAGACCTGAGGGTGGAGACTGAGCCAGCTGACCTCACCAGCAGTGGGCGGGACGGGGCAGGTAAGATAGCAGGACAGACAAGAGACAAGGCAGTCTTGACCCAAGAGTGGTGTGCTGAACATCTGAGCACCAGCTGAGGCCACCAAGGGGAGGAGCAGTTTGACCATGCGGTGGTAGGCCTCAGCCTGTAACAAAGAACCGTGCCTGCGATCGCAGAATCCTCTCCCTGCGTCACAAGAAAATCAAGAAACCGGTAACTGATATGCTGTGGTGATTCTGTGTGTTGTATTCCATTGTTGTATAGTTTAGCCTGACCTTATACCTGTGTATATTTAGTTGTATATCGTGTATCTAGTGTATTATTATAATCAATTACCTCAAGTAATTGTGGGCCTGCCTTTTATTCTGCATAACGAACGCACGTCCGTGTGAGCTCGGCTCAAGCCAAAAACGCTACCCAGGGTTGGTTCCTGACCCGATATAGGCCCATTCACGGACTGGGCGTATATCTAAAATAGGGACTGGTGGCAGCATACCAACTGGGGATTGGGGAAGGCTGGTAGTGACGGTCGGAGGTTCAGATATATATATTCCTGGCGCGGCCAAGGAAGATATATATACCACCCTCACTACAGAGGGCCCCGATACCCAGTAGGTTACAGGACAGTCTCTCTGGCGACCGCTTATCCTAGGTGCAGTTCCTTGACTGACCTGAGGCTAAGAGGGCGCTAGCGAGTTGTGCTGTGTAGTGACGTTACGGTTTAGTGACGTTGAAGGGGAACACTCTACCGTGTTCCCTGCGCTGGTTGCAGCTTCCTGGCACTACTTTCTCTAGGTGCAGTACCTTGACTGACCTGAGAGGTAAGGGGGCGCCAGAGAGCTGCACCCACCGGCCGGCTTTCATCACAGCTTGCAAGAGATGTCAAAAGCAATAAAAAAGGATTTTGGGGGTATGTCAAAAGTAAAAGAAAAGTCAAAGATGCTATAGGATTTTTACAAGATGAAAATGGAGAAATGGTAAGAGAGGATGTTGAGAAGGCCAAACTTTTTAATTCCTATTTTGCATCTGTTTTCTCTCAAAAAGAAAATGTAACATCAACTGATCTTCACTGTCCTTTTAAAGGAATAGAAGAATCCAAGTTATCTGTAAACAGAAAGATTGTGAGGGAATATTTAGCTAACATAAATGAGTTCAAGTCTCCAGGTCCAGATGAATTACACCCCAGAGTACTGAAGGAGATCGTAGAAGAAATTTTAGAACCACTCTCCATAATCTTTGAAAATTCTTGGAGAACAGGAGAAGTCCCAGAAGACTGGAGAAGAGCAAATGTTGTTCCTATCTTCAAAAAGGGGAAGAAGGTGGACCCAGGAAGCTATAGGCCGGTGAGTCTGACTTCTATACCAGGAAAGATCTTTGAACAAATTATTAAACAACATGTATGTAAGTACCTGGATAAGAATGAAGTGATTAACCAGAGTCAGCATGGGTTTGTAACTAACAAGTCATGTCAGACTAACTTAATTTCCTTCTATGACAGAATCACTGACTGGGTGGATCAGGGAAATGCTGTAGATATAGTATATCTTGACTTCAGCAAAGCATTTGACAAAGTATCTCACACCATCCTTATTGAAAAAATGACCAAGTATGCAATGGACCAGGCAACTGTTAGGTGGATTCATAACTGGCTTAGTGATCGGACTCAAAGGGTGGTTGTAAATGGCTTCACATCCAGCTGGATGAATGTCTCAAGTGGGGTACCACAGGGCTCCTTCCTGGGACCTGTATTGTTCAACATCTTTATCAATGATTTAGATGAAGGAATTGAGGGTAAACTGATTAAATTTGCTGATGACACAAGGCTAGGAGGGATAGCTAATACTAGAGAAGAGAGAGAGAGGATTCAAAAAGACCTAAATAAACTGGAGCAGTGGGCAGCAACCAACAGAATGGTTTTTAACAGGGAAAAATGCAAAGTACTGCATCTGGGCAATAAAAATGAAAAAAGCATATACAGAATGGGAGGAATAGAGCTAAGCAACAGTACATGTGAAAAAGACTTAGGTATACTAATAGATCATAGACTGAACATGAGTCAACAGTGTGATGCAGCAGCAAAAAAGGCAAATACAATTCTGGGATGTATTAACAGAAGCATACAGTCTAGATCACGTGAAGTCATTATCGGTCTTTACTCCTCTTTGGTCAGACCTCATCTGGAATACTGAGTACAGTTTTGGGCACCACATTTTAAAAAAGACATAGACAAACTGGAGCAAGTTCAGAGAAGAGCGACCAGAATGGTGACTGGTCTGCAAACCATGTCCTATGAGGAACGGTTGCAGGATTTGGGAATGTTTAGCTTGCAAAAAAGAAGACTGAGAGGAGACTTAATAGCTGTCTACAAATATGTCAAGGGCTGTCACATTGTAGAAGGATCATCTTTATTCTCATTTGCATAAGGAAAGACTAGAAGCAATGGGATGAAACTAAATGGGAGGAGACACAGATTAGATATTAGAAAAAACTTTTTGACAGTTAGGGTGATTAATGAGTGGAACAGGCTGCCACAAGAGGTGGTGAGTTCCCCTTCAATGGACGTCTTCAAACAGAGGCTGGACAGACATCTGTCTGAGATGATTTAGTGAATCCTGCGTTGAGCAGGGGGTTGGACCAGATGACCCAGGAGGTCCCTTCCAACTCTACCATTCTATTCTATGAAAAATTATATTCAATTTGCAACCTGATGGAGGTCAGTATAGATGGACTAATAGAATGATGCTATGCCCAAAAGATTTTACTTCACTAGGTGCAGTAAAAAAATTGGTATTCTATACACAGGTGGTATATCTTGCAACACAGAGAGGCTACTCCACTGACTAACACACTCTGCAATAGGCCAAAAAGGATTAGCTTTGCTAGATTCAGCCAAATGCTGTGAAAAAAACTTGCACAGCACTGGCACAGACCTGCCTGGCAAAAACTGATAGGAACGATGTAACTTAGTCCTGAAAAGGACTGCAATTACAATTAGTCTTTACTCCCACAACCTATCTATTTAAGAGCACAGACCTGCCTGATAAAAGTCGTAGGAAATGCTGTAACGTAGTCCTTAAAAGGACTGCAATCACAACTATTCCCTACTCCCAAGCTATGTGTAGATTTGTGCGAAAATTGGCTTGAAATTAACAAGGTATAGCACACACAGCAACAGCGGTGCCGTCTAACACGCAGCTGCAGCAGTGAGAAAATGGTGGCGACGGGGAAAATGGCTGGGTCTTATAGGGCAAGGACATGTGACATACACTGCCAATGACACATGCCCTTGCTTGTGTGAAAAAAAGCACTTCGCTCCGTGTGTGCGCTGCTGATAGGCTGACAGATTGCACCTCCCCACTGTAAATGCGGGAAAGAGAAAAAAAAATGGAGATCTTCATTATTCCTGCAGAGATCCATCCCCTGCCCCTCCCCCCGCCCCGCTGTACACTCAAACTGCGTATTAACATTAATTTTCATCATTACTGAGAAAAAATCCAGTTATGATTTTGGTGCACGAACAGTTATCGAACATAACCTCGAACAGCCGAATTTTTCTCAAATCGTTCGTGTTCGCCGAACGGCTCGAACACCGCCCAAAACAGCTCGAATTTGAGATTGGCGAACAGTTCGAGTCGAACAACGCTCATCTCTAGTCTCTGCAGAAGATGAGGAGGAGAGGGAGGCAGGTGTCCAGTTAACTTCTGTATACAAATCAATGGGCTGGAGAGAACTGACTGGGATGTTAAGAGTTAATTCCTCTCCTGTAATGTAGCTAACTACTGAGCACTCACCACCAGAAGGCCAAGCTCCATGGAAAACAGCTGTACACTATGAAAAATAAAAGCCCTCACAGAAGTAGAATTACAGCCAACAGCATGAAAATAAGCATGTTTGCAATTGACTTGCTTTCTCTGTCTAATTAATTCTTAGTGACAGAGCCAATTTTGACCTAGATGACCAAGCCCAATTTTTAAAACTTGAACAGCGTCAGTTTATGTGGTGGTAACTCTGGAATGTTTCAACATATTCCAGTGATTTTGAGAATGTTTTTTTCATAACACATTGTACTTTATGTTAGTGGTAAATTTAGGTTAATATGTTTTGCATTTATCTGTGAATTTTAGCGAATTTGTCAAACTTTCAATCTTTATGTCCTTAACCCCTTCACGACCTATGACGTATAGATACGTCATAGGTCGTGTCTCGGCATTTGATGTGGGCTCCGGTGCAATAAAATGCAATAACAGGCAATCAAAACATTGTATCTTCCCTAAAATAGTGTCAATAAAAACGTCATCTCAGCTCACTAAAAATAAGCCTTCACGCAGCACCATATCCCGAAAAATGGAAATGCTACAGGTCTCGGAAAATGGTGCCATTTTTTTTTCCTCTTACAAACTTTGGATTTAAATAAAAAAGAATCTATACATATTTGGTATCTGCGAACCTGTGATGATCTGTAGACTCACAATGGCATTTAGTGAACATAGTAAAAAAAAAAAAAAAAAAACAATCATGGAATAATACTCATTTTTTGTGCAATTTCACTTGAAATTTTTTTCCCGTTTTCTAGTACACTATGTGGAAAAATCAATGGTGTCGTTCAAAAAATACAACTCGTTACGCAAAAAATAAGCCCTCACACGGCCATATTGACAGAAAAATAAAAAAGCTATGGCTCTGGGAAGAAGGGGAGCAAAAAATGCAAAAGTTAGTTTATAAGTTTAGCAGCAATTATTCATTTTTTCAGGAAATTTATAAAACCTGTTTCTTTAGGGACCTATTCATATTTCAATGGAATTTGAGGGGCCTACATAATGCAAACTCCCCAAAAATTTTACCATTTTATAATCTGCACCCCTCAAATACTTCCAAACTGCTATTGGAAATTTGTTAAGCCTTCAGTTGCTACACAGGAATTAAAGCAAATGTTTCACTTTTACAAGTGATGGCATCAGAAAATGGACCCCATAGTTTGTTACCTACTTTCTTCTGAGCACGGTGATACCCCACATGTAGTCAAAAAGTTCTAACTATGGCAAACGGCAGGGCTTGGAAGGGAAGCAACACTATTTGAATTTTGGAACATAAATTTGGCTGAAATAGATTGCAGGCACAATGTCGAATTTGAAGGGCCATTAAAGTCCCTAAACAGCGGAAACCTCCACAACTGACCCCAATTTGAAAACTAAACACCTCAAGGATTTTATCCAGGGGTATATTGAGTATTTTGAATCCTCGGGCTCTAAACAGAATTTGATAACATTAGGAAGTCATAAAGAAAAATTAAATTTTTTAACAAAACTGTTGCTTTAGTCACAAATTTTTTTCTTTTGCAAGATGTAACACAATAAAAGTAGACCCCACAGTTTATTACTCACTTTCTTCTGAGCGTGGCGATACCCCACATGTATTGAAAAAGTTCTGTTTAGACAAACGGCAGGGCTCGGAAGGGAAGAAGAGACATTTGGCATTTGGAGTGTAAATTTGGATGGAATAGATTGTGAATGTCATGTCACATGCAGTGCCAAAACAGCAGAATCCCCCCCCCCCCCCCACAAGTGACTCCACTTTTGAAACTACACCCCACAAGGAATTCATCTATGGGTGTACTGAACATTTTTAACCTACAGGTGATTCACAAAACTTTATAACATTTAGATGTGAAAACAAAAAATACATTTTTTACACTAAAATACTGTTTTATCACCAAATTTTTCATTTACACGAGTGGTAAAAGCAGAAGATGGACCCCATAACTTGTTACGCAATTTCTTCCAAACACAGGGATTTCCCATATGTGGTAAAAACTAATGTTTAGGCACATGGCAAAATTTGGAAAGCAAAGAGCGCTATTTAATTTTTGGAACACAAATTTAGACACCATGTTGCATTTTCAGAAACCCAGAGGTGCCAAAAAAACAGAAACATCCACTAATTACCCCATTTTGGCAAACTAAACCCCATAAGGAATGCATCTATTGATATTGTGTGCATTTTTAACCTACAAACTACATCACAGTATTTTATAACTTTGGGCCATGAAAACAAAAAACATAGGGATTTTCAGCTAAAATGTTACTTTAGCCTCACATTTTTAATGCACACAAGGGGTAATAGGAGAAAATGAACAGAACAATTTGTTATGCAATTTTTACCAAATGTGGCAGTACCCCATATGTGGTTGTGCACTACTGTTTGAGCAGATGGGGGGGGATCAGATGGGAAGGAGCGCTACTTGGCTTTTAGAACCCAGATTCCGTTTGAATTGATTGTGGGCTGCATTAGCTGAGCCCTTGAGGTGCCAGATCAGCAGAAACACCCCCCAGGTGACCCCATATATTAAACTTCACTGCTTAAGGAATTCATCTTTGGGTGTAGTGAGTATGTTGAACTCACAGAATTTTACAACATTTGGATGTGGAAATATAAGATTTTAGTGGCAAAAGTGTATTTTTTATTAGCTACAGATTAGTTACAAAAGGGTTAATAGGTGAAACTAGACCAACAATTTATTGTGCATTTTTTCCCGAATCTGGAAATGCCTTATATGTCGTCAGAAACTACTGTTTGACCACACGCCAGGGCTGAGAAGGAAGGAGCGCTATTTGGCTTTTGGAGCATAGATTTTGCCAGAATAGTTTGCGGGTGACATTTGAAGAACCCCTGATGTGCAAAAATAGCAGAAAAGCCCCAAAAGTGATCCTCATTGTAAAAATTTCACCTCACAATGAATTAATCTACGGCTACAGTGACTATTTTGCAACATCCACGCCAGGGTTTTTTTCTCAAGAATTGCAAATCTACAATATAGTGCCTATACATTGTCCCCCCATATGGTGTAGTGCCACATGCATTGTGCTCAGCTGGTGCTTCTGGAGACATGCATCCCTTAAATTGTTAACTGCGCTCTTCCGACTGCAATAATGTCAAACATTTGGCCGCTTACCACAGTTTAGGCACAGTGGGACTCGAAAGGAGGGGGCATTTGGATTTGGGAGCACAGAATTAACTGGATTGTATTTGAGAGCATGGGAGCCGTCGATTTTCCTTAGTTTTTGCTTTACCAGCAACGTGGGGGCCCCTATATTTCCAGTGACAGAAGACCGACCTCAGTGGGGGCTGATTTTGTGCGGTATGAGTTAGTGTTTTTACTGGTAACATTTTGAGGTACATAACATTTTATGATCACTTTCTTGTGTTCTACATTGAGCACTTATAACGAGGTTTCTGTAATTATGTTACTGGAGACTTCTGAATCCTCACAGTGCGCACACCGCACAATATCAGGAATCTACGATATCTGCGGCTAGACTAGGCAGTGAATAGAGTGACTGTAGACTTTTTGCAAAAGATCAAACAATCCCTTTAACTTCATTTTTAAAGTGAACCTGTCATGTTGAACATGCTATCCTACTTGCAGGCAGCAACACAGGGCAGACTTGACAGCCTTCTTTCAATAATTATACATTCAAAGAGAATGGTCAATCAACTGGGCAAGGCAACCCATTAGACTCATAAATGACCGAATGAGCAATTAAATCTAGTTTTGCATGTCCATAAATCACGGATCATGCTCATATTGGAATACGTAGTACGAGTCCGTCACATCTCTTGATCTAAGCCTACAGACAGGTCAGATTTGCAGTCGGTGTTTCACGGGAGTGTGAAACCAGTCTAATACTGAATCTGTTCCCACAAAATTGTAAACTAATCTGCTGAAATGTTCAGGCACTATAACTTACTACCTGCAGATGGGACAACATGTTCAATGAGACAACTTCCCTCTAAATTTACAAAAGACATTCATAAAACATTGGACACATAATAAAGCTGTCACCAAATGTAGCAATCCCTTGTCTTATCTGTGTAATTACTACTTTAGCATCGTTTGAAAATATACGATACAAAAATATTTACCATATTGGGTTCTGCACAGTCTCGTGTGACGTCTCCACCCAAAAACATTACTTTCCATATTTTTTTCTTGCCTTACCTGTAAAGCCACTTTAAATTCTAATCAGTGTTGACACAACGATTATATAGGCACTTGTGTGGCAAGTTAACCCCTCTTCTCTTCATGGAAGCAAGCCAGACATTGTAAGAGTTCTGTGTGTACTAAAGTAAAGTAGCAGCTAACACATTTTGCAATAGTAGATGTCCTATTTGATAAGGAAACATCTATGAGGAAATGGAGACCAATTTTTGTAACTGCCATCATTCAGTCCGGTAATTAAAAAGTAATCAATGTTCAACAACAAAATTGTAAATTGAACAAAGTAGCTACAGTAATTCGTATAGATTTTATGCTGATATAAAATAAAAATGACAGGTAAAATTGAGAATTAGCTCTAGTTTTTATGGACAAGTGTCAATCGTTGAGAGTTGTAATGCAGTAAATGTATGGAAGCGGATACATTTTTTCATATTAGGTTGGCAATATCCGGGGAAGAGAAACACTTCAGTCTAGTACAAAAAATGTACAAAATGAACCATTGGTTAAATCTAAGAAGATTTTACTCCGTCCGCTACACATCAAACTAGGACTAATGGAAAACTTTGTAAAGTGCATGCGACAAGAAAGTGAAGGTTTCAAGTATTTCACATTCAAATTTCCTCAATTAAGTCATGCAAAGTTGAAAGAGGGTATCTTTGTGGGCTCACAGTTTAGGGAGCTTTACAAGGACACTCAGATCCATGACTTACTTCAGGCTATCAAGAAGGCAGCAAGGAATCATTTTAACCCCTTCACCACCTTGCAATTTTCCATTTTTGCGCTTTTGTTTTTTCCTCCCCTTCTTCCCAGAGCTGTAACGATTTCATTTTTCTGTCAATATCGCCTTATGAGGGCTTGTTTTTTGCGGGACGAGTTGTACTTTTGAATGACACCACTGATTTTACCATATAGTGTATTAGAAAACAGGAGAAAAATTCAAAGCATGGTGGGTTTTTTATTTACAGTGTTCACTAAATGCTAAAACTGACCTGCCATTATGATTGCCCAGGTCAGTATGAGTATGCAGATACCAAACATGTGTAAGTTCTTTTTTATTTAAGTGGTGAAAAAAAATCCGAATTTGTAAGAAAAAAAAAATTGCTTTTGTCGCCATTTTCCAAGAGCTGTAGCGTCTCCATTTTTTGGGCTCTGGGGCTCGTTGATGACTTATTTTTGAGCCTTGAGCTGACATTTCTATTGGTACCATTTTGGGTAGATATGATGTTTTGATAACCTTTTACATTTTATTTCAATGTTGTGGTGTCCAAAAAAAGTAATAATGGAGGTTCGATTTTTTTTTCTCGTTACACTGTTTACTGATCGGATTAATTTACTTTATACTTTGATAGATTGGACATTTCTGAGCACAGCAATACCAAATATGTGTCTTTTTTATTGTTTTATTTTGACTGAGGCAAGACGAGTTGATTTGAATTAGGTTTTTTAAATTTTTTTAATATTTTCAAAAGCATTTTCTTTTTACTGTCTTCCATAGTCCCCTTAGGAGACTTGAAGCTGTGATCTATCTATGTGATCTATATATGATTTATGCTACACATAGCTAAAGCCCTGCTATGGGTAGCACAGGCGAACAGATGTTTACCTGTGCTACACATAGCAGGGCTTTAGCTATGTGTAGCATAAATCATGATCTCCTATGCCACTGGCCAGCGTTCATAGGAGATTTACAATGACAGGCACGGGAGTCTTCTGCAGATCCCCAGCTGTCATAATAACCCATTGGCGCCCCACGATCACATGACAAGTATGCCAATGGGCGGTTCTTGTGACGTGCATGTCAAATACCGCTGTCAGAGATGGCAGCGACATTTAACTTGTTAACAGCCTTGGGTGGATCGCGGATCCACCCGTGGCTGTTGGAGGCACATGACAGCTGACCAGATTAGCTGTCATGTGCAGGGAAAGGTGCAGGCTCATCACCGGAGCACGCATCAATGGCAGGGTGTCATTGGTGTATCAGGTTTGACAGACAGTCGTTCTGGATCCATCTGTAGAAGGTCACTGCGCTTGGTCTTGCAGACACCTTCTTGATCCTTTCATGATCCTTCCCTCGCTAGGACCCAGCAGTGATCTCTGCCTTCTGCTGCTAATTAGCATACCCTTGCTTGATCTTTAAATGCCCTCAGTGTTTCCAGAGAGTCGCCGGTGATAGAGTAAATTACTCTGTTCAGGTCTATTGTGCTAGCAGTCGGCTAGATTCGTCTTAGAGTTCCTTTGAAGATGGTTGTCATGATCTCTCTGGTGTCTTCTCAAAGCTAAGTGTTTCCCCTTGTCTGTTTCCCTTGTTTGTCTTTAGTTGGGGCTGACTAGTGCTCACCCCTCCCCTTCCCTACATAGGGCCCAGTTCTAGGAACAGCCAGGGTTTAGGTATCATGCTCGGCGATAGGTGAAGAACCTATCTAGGGATGATAGGTCAGTCAGGGTGTTGTTAAATCTACCTAGGGGTCTCCACACTCCCTTTCCCTAGTTTCTGGGCTTCCCTCCTTTTCCCCTCGTCGTTCGCTGGGTTCTTCCCATACCTAGCATGACACAGGGACACAATCTTGGACATACCTACACGTCCAAGGTCATTAAGGGGTGGGTTAAGGAGAGGTCTAGAAATAAAAAAAATGCTAATTTTTTTTATATACTAAACTCACCTACCAGCTTAAAATATTGGAACATAAATTGACCATTTCTCTATCTATGAGAATCCTGAGAAAGGTGATAGCAACCAGAAACAAACTGAAAGAATTATCTATATGAAAGGTTGAGAGGCTGCACCTCTACTCCAAACAAAAATATTATGAAAAAGGCAATAAGGCTCACACTCTACTGGCTCATCAGCTTAAAGAACGCACTATAGTTTTGAGCCCCCAGGCCCTTAAAGGGGTTTTCCCACGAACAAAAGTTCATTTTAATCTATAAATTTTGGAATAATAATAAGTTCCACAATTGGATGTATTTAAATAAAATGTTCCTGTGCTGAGATAATCTTATAAATGTGCCCTTACCTTGTACTGTGTAATGGCTGTGTCTCACCGTGCAGAAACATGGTCTGATCATACCACAGCTCCTGGGCAGAGGAGGAGAAAAAAAGTGTACAGACATTACAGCACGGGATTGCAAATGATTCTTTCTTTGAAGTGAAACATTGTTTAAAAACAGGCAGGGAAATGTTTTACCTCACAAAAAGAATCAGTTGCGATCCCATGCTGTTCTGTCTGTATACTCTCTTTTGCTTCCTCCCCTGCCCAGTACATGTGGTATGATCAGACCAAGTTCTTGCACGGTGAGACACAGCCATTACACAGTACACAGCAGGGGTACATTTATAAGATTATCTCAGCACAGGAACATTTTATTTAAACACGTCCAATTGTGGAACTTATTATTATTCCAAGATCTATTGATTAAAATTAACTTTTCATAGTGGGAAAACCAGTTTAAGGATGAGGAGTTCACAATTCACTACAGTCCCTCTAATATATCGAATATATTTTACAACTTTTACAAAAATTATACAATCTCTAAGATAAACTTCCTTCAAATCCGAAACGTGGGGACATTTTATTGAAAAATTATCTATCTAATCTCAAACTACCAATCCTCTCCCCAGAAGCAGTAAACTTCCTTAATAAACCAATTACTCAGGAAGAGAGAACAGACATTCTGAAAAATATGCCCTTGGGTAAGTCCCCAGGGCCAGATGGCCTGATATACTTGTACAATAAAACATTTGCTGAAGCATACCTCCCCACTTGTGAAGAAGAGAAACAGGGACATATCATGTGGCGCATGTAGCGTGCCGCGGCAAATTTTGGCCACGCCCCTGGCCACACCCCAATCCATGCCCATTTACCATTTCTTTCTCCCCTGGCAGGAGGAGTTGTCAGAGAGGTGCTGGTGATGAGGGGCATTCAGCAGACGGCCCTCATCCCCATTCCTGGTATGCATGGCCTCCTCATCCCCATTCCTGGCATGCATGGCCTCCTCATCCCCAATCCTGGTATGCATGGCCTCCTCATCCCCAATCCTGGTATGCATGAACCCCTTAGCCCCGATCCTGGTATGCATGGCCCCCTCAGACCCGATCCTGGTATGCATGGCCCCCTCAGACCCAATCCTGGTATGCATGGCGCCCTCAGACCCAATCCTAGTATGCATGGCTCCCTCAGACCCAATCCTGGCATGCATGGCCCCCTGAGACCCAATCCTACTATGCATGGCCCCCTCAGACCTAATCCTGATATACATGGCCCCCCCATCAATGCACACATGAAAAAAATAAACAATTCTACTCATCTTCCTTCCTCCCCTCTTCTCTGCTCCAGTGCTGCGTCCTGTCTGCAGGCAGCTCATGTCAGCATTTGAGCAGCGCATGACGTCACTGCCATGCGCCCTCAGATGCCAAGGTGAGCTGTGGGGATATTCACTCCTCTCCATGACGGGACGCGAGATTGAGCCCTCAAATAGGGACAGTCCCGCAGAAACTAGGACAGTTGGGAGCTATGGCTGAAGAGTTAACTCTTTATATGACTAAACTATTTAATTCATTTATGGAAGACTCACCCATTCCAAACAGTTTATCGCATTCTTATCTAATTCTCATTCCTAAAAAGGGCAGAGACCCTTCTGATTTCTCTAATTGTAGACCAATAGCTCTACCAAACTCGAATTTGAAAATATTTGCATGCCTGATGGTTAACAGACTTAATTATTGGTTACCTCAACTTATTAATAAAGATTAAGTGGATTTTGTGCCTTTTCTTCAGGGCTGGGATAACACTAGGAGGGTGATAGACGCAACCAACAGAAGAAAAAAACAGGCCATCCTCTAGAGACTGAATGCAGAGAAGGCTTTTGACTGCCTTAAATGGTCTTTTCTGTTCGGGAAAATGGGGGCGTTTGGAGTTTCAGGTGCATTTTTTACAGTCTTAAAGGCGCTCTACAAATCTCCCTTGGCCTCTTTAAAACTTCCTTTTCATATTTCTCCTAGTTTTAACACCTCTAATGGCACAAGACAAGGGTGTTTCCTCTCTCCTCTTTTATTTGTAATGTGTATAGAGCCCTTGGCAGCAATGGTTAGACAGAACCCTAACATCTCAGGGGTGAAAATTAAAAATAATATATTTAAAATCTCATTATTCGCGGATGATGTCTTATTAACCCTTACTAAACTTCACATAACTCTCCCTAACCCTATGGATACACTAACGGAATATGGACACTTATCGGGGTATAAAATAAACGCCCCCAAAACTGAAGCATTACCTTTGAAAATTCTCAAAAAAATTCTCCCTAACACCTTAGAGCAACTAATAACAAATTATAAATTTCAGTGGAAGACGGAGGCCATTAAATATCTAGGGGTAAATTTATCCTGCTTTTATCTGTATATTAACAACTTTCCCTCTCTATTTAGAGAACTGAAGAGTTTATTGACTAAATGAATGCTCTCACAAATACTTCTATGTGGTTAAGTGGGAGTCTCTCCTTGAGCCAGAGCTGTATCCCCAGTGTTAGCAGTTGTGGTAAAGCGACTGGCTTGGCTCTCCAGAGGCAAACACAGGACACACGGTTTGGGTTAACTTCCTGCTGGTTTATTCTGTGGCATAAACTCCAGCAGTGTCCTATAAAAATAAACAGACCCTCCCGGGGTTAATGGGAAAAACAAAAAGATAAGGTATGATAGAGTCCAATAGTAAGCGAGGCTCTTCCTGTTTCAGGTAGCCAAGTGAAGTCTTCTGCAACACCAGTCCTCCGGTGTTGCTATCTGGTTTCACCCAAACACAGCCTGGAGACTTCACTCTCCAGACCACACATACCAGAGAAACAAAGCTGACTGACCATTTATTCCTGCTCAGCCACACCCTGAGGGGAGGTAGGGTAATGACTTCCCTTCCATCTCTATGTCATTCCCATAAAACCACACCCTTTAAAAGAGTAAACCCCCAGCATATAACATGCTGGAAGAAAGTTTATTGGTTTTAGTTCACACAGGCTAGCAACCTGCGTGACACATACCTCCCCTCATATATTATACCAGTGACTCTGTCACATATCCCCCCCCTCTGCCCAAAGCCGGGAGTTTGCTACTTCACAACCTGGAATTTCTCTGTTGTTTTTTTAGGGTTTATTCAGCTCATGTACAGAACATGCCTACAACTGTGAACATTTAGTTTTCTTTTTATTGTGAAGCAAACAACAAATAGGACAAAATAACTGAAAACTTCAGTGTGCAAAACTATTCACCCCCCTAAAGTCAGTACTTTGTAGATCCTCCTTTTGTGTCAATTACAGCTTTGTATAAGTCTCTTTGCGCTTTCCACATATTGCCACTGGTATTTTTGCCCATTCCTCAAGGAAAACTGCTTAAGCTCCTTAAAGTTAGATGGTTTTCTCTCAATTTTCAATTGGATTAACGTTGGGGCTTTGAATTGGCCAAGTGTTGTTTTACCAGTATGCTTTGGGTCATTGTCTTGTTGGAAGGTGAACTTCCTTCCCAGTCTCAAATTACTGACAGACTGAAAAAGGTTTTGCTCAAGAATATCCCTGTATTTCACACCATCCATCTTTCCCTCGACTCGGACCATTTTCCCTGTCCCTGCTGCCAAACAACATCCCCACAGCATGATGCTGGCGTCACCATGTTTCACTGTGGGGATTGTGTTTTTGGATTGATGAGATGTGCTGGTTTGGTGCCAGACATAGAGTTTACCTTGGGGGCCAAAAAGTTCAATTTTGGTCTCATCTAACCACAGCACCTTTCTCCATACATTTGGGGAGTCTCCCACATATCTTTTGGCAAACTCAAAACAAGCCTTACAATTTTTGTGTGTATAAAAAACAAAGAATGGGGTTTTCTGGCTGGTGCTTCTGTTCCAGACGGAATCTCCAAAGTGAGTCAGAGGAATATCTTCAGAATTAGCGATGGTAGGTGTGTTCCTTTTTTTTTTAATTTACATTTTTTTTTATTATTTAAAAAATCTTTTCATAAAAATAGTATATGTAATACAAAGTACAATATGACACAACGTGTTTTGGTTTAGGCAAAGCCTTCATCAGGTGTCTAGGGATGTATCTCCTACTGGAAATTGATATCTTTCCTTATTTCTATGGGTGGGGTTCTCTATATTGGTGGGCCTATCATCAGAAAGTATAACTCCCATATATGCCTCTGGCTGCTGATTCTCTGATTCAGAATCACAATATAGTTGATCACAAGGTTCAATCTCATATCATGATTTTAGTATGATTTTAGTACATATGTATTTTCTGTATATTAAAAAGAAAAACATATTAATAACTAAACTAAACATTGTTGAAAAAAAAAAAAACAGAGGTGGAAAATCCTTTAGCCCTTTTTATTATTCCCTATCTGTTTTTGTATATATTTTATATGTGTGTATTTTCTTTTAATTTATATTATTTTATTTATTTATCTTTCCTTTCTTTTCCCATTCTCTTATTTGATTCATTTTTTGTGTGTAAGTAAAGGCTTTTCTCTGCCCACTCTTCCATAAAGGCCACCGCTATGGAGTGTATGGCTTATTGTGGTCATATGGATAGATACTCCAGTCTCTGCTTGGGAACTCTGCAGATCCTTCAGGGTTACTTTTGGTCTCTGTGCTGCCTTTCTGATTAATGCCCTCCTTGACCTGGCTGAGAGTTTTGGTGGGCGGCCCTCTCTTGACAGGTTTGCTGTGTTACCATGTTCTCTCCATTTGATGATAATGGACTTGATGGTTCTCTGCGGGGATCATCAGAGATTGGGATATTTTTTTTATAACCCAACCCTGCCTTGGACTTTGGCATGGGAACCTCTAAATGGATGGTGGAGCCCTTGGGCACACTCAGCCTGCCAAGATGCAGGAGAAAATGGACTCAAACTCTCAGAGGCAGAGGGTCATGGCATCTGGGTGCTCTGCTAGTGGTGAAGAATTCCTAGTGCTAGGGAAGTTAGCGAGAGGGATCCTCTGCCCGTGCCGAGAACAAGGGCTTAAGTTGTGTCGGGTACCTGTGATAAAGATCACAACCCGTTGGGCCTTATCCTTTATAACTGTTTGTAAAGACTGCCAGTTACCAAGTAAAAGTTGAATTGTTTTTACAAACGACATGTCCCCTGGATTAATTGCTGCAAAGGTTCCAGAAGAGGAAATCCTGGATCCAGTGAAGGGCTGCAGGCCAGAAGTAAGTGTGATGCACCCCACACACAGCAACACACTGGGACAGGGACTAGATTTGTTTGTAGAGTGCCAGAGCGAGCAGAAGCAGCAGCTTGCCCACGACTACCTCCCTAGGTCACCTTACAACAGCTCAACTCTATTCAATAAGGCCAGACACAACCCGTGGACAACAATTCTACTATTATGGAAAAAAAAGAAGAAAAATCAGACTAATTTAGTATTCAAGTAATTATATTTTTCTATGTTGGGTGATAAATAGGTTGTTTTCACACTATATGGTTGTTGGAAAAGCACCAATACAGTTTTTGGTGCCAAAGCCAGAAGTGCATTCAGCTGGAAGGAGAAGTGTAAATTCTTATCATTCCCTTTGAAGCTACTTCTGGCTTCTGACTGCAGCAATTAAAATAAATAAATACTTGAAAATTGCATAAAAACAACCTTGGAAAATAATGTCATATACAGTCTCAAGCACAAGACGGTCCTAATCCCTTTGCATTGGCTAGCCAGGTTTCTATTAGAAAATAACAAGGTGAGGTTGATAATTCACTAATCTTGCCTAATTAATGTATTCTAGGTGACAATATTCTAATTGCTGCTCCATCTGTTAACGTATTCTCATAGGTAGACAGCTCCCATTAATACTTGCACTCATCATTAAAATTACTCTATATATTTAATCATTACATATTATTTCACAGGTCTTCCGTCATGGTGATAGAAGTCCAATTGAGACATATCCTAAGGACAAATATCAAGAAGACTCTTGGCCTGATGGCTTTGGGCAACTCACTGAGGTATAATAAACTACTTTACTCTTTTTAAGTGGGAATATTGTTTTAACATAAATTAAAAGTTTCAAAATTAAAGAAACATTCCTGGAACATGGAACTGAAGAGTTTTCTATCCATATTTCAAGGACATGCAACATTACAGCCTAAAGCCTCATTTAGATGTTTATTTTTCACATACATGTTTTCTCCGTTTTTCACAGATAGAACCCATACCAATTATAGTTTATGAAGCTAGTCTCATGTCCGTGTTTTTTTGCAGACCTGTAAAAAAAAACAATCACACAGACGTGCGTTTTTAATTACAGTCATGGGTCAAAATTACCGACACAAGCATCACTGACAGCACATGGAGAGTATCCATGCGCAATCCGTGTGCTCCATATTTTTAACATTGCGGTGGATAGGAGAAGATTTTCAGTTTTTATTTTTTGGGGGCATATGAGAATAATCACTGATCATTGACTTCAGCTTTTTGAGACATAATTTACAATATTTTTCACGTTTTCAACAATTTGGCCAGGTTCAGACTAGAATAAGAAATAAGAAAAGAATAAGAAAAATCCAATTTTTCATCCAGATAGCATTCTGAATATTTATTCAAGGAATTCATATGCAAATGAAAATGCTATATAACCCATATATAGTAAATGGTATTGTAAAGCGAGATGTAAGCTGTGACATGATGTTATTTTGAAGAATACATAATGTAACGTTACAAAAACTGCATGTGGTGTCCCTGCAAGATATCTGAACATGTTTTGGCCAGGCTCCCTTACATATTACTGATGACTGTTGTGGCTTCCAGATGTAGACAGCCTTAAAGGGTTGTCTTGTGATTAATACTCATGTCCATTTGACATATTAGGACTCCTCTACATGATCAAGAGAGTTAATATAGAATTGGCAGGCAACATAACAGAAAAAATAGCAAGTCGTGCCTCCAGGGGAGGAGCGCGAGTCACTAGTGAACATGCTCCAAGAGGAACATGTGTAGAATAGGAGGACACGAGTACACAGGTTATTTTAAATATACAACATTTTATTAAATAGAGATATAAGTTAGGAAGATAAAAATAACAGACAGTGCTTCCACACCAACCAGTATAGCAACCAGAACATTACATCATTAAGAAAGCAAGTGCAAAAGACCGGCGGGATGAAACACCTCAGGGAGCCCCAAACGGAATCATAAGTAAATGGCATGTGGCAGGAAGGATCCCTGTAACATTTAGAATTGGAGCAAAAGGAGAATAAAGAATCTTACCCGTATGAGGGTGCCGCCGTGTACGGTTTGCCGCTGGTGAGGGTTAGAAACGGCCCGACGCACATTAACCTGACCCTTGATAAAAGGTTGGCTCACAATTCAAAACGTGCGTCGGGCCGTTTCTAACCCTCCCTCCACGCTCCACCTCACCAGCGGCAACCGTACACGGCGGCACCCTCATACGGGTAAGATTCTTTATACCCCCTCGTGCCCCGATTCTAAATGTTACAGGGATCCTTACTTATGATTCTGTTTGGGGCTCCCTGGGGTATTTCATCCGCCAGTCTTTTGCACTTGCATTCTTAATGATGTAATGTTCTGGTTGCTATATTGGTTGGTGTGGAAGCACTGTCTGTTATATTTATCTTCCTAACTTAAATCTCTATTTAATAAAATTTTGTATATTTAAAATACCCTGTGTACTCCAGTGTCCTCCTATTCTACACATGATCAAGAGATGTAAAAACACAAGAGCAACTGAGTATATAGCATACAAAAAGAAACTTTATTAGTAGAAATATAAATGTACAGTATTATCACAATAATGAATGAATAAATACAAGGGAAACAGTACAGAACGGCGGGGGCATCTAGCAGCTAGCCATAGCTATGCAAGAAAAATGGAAGGTAAGGGAAAAGAAAAAAGATATAATAACAAGAAAAAAAAAAAAAGAAAAAAGGGAGGAGCAATCCAGGACAGCATGTGCACAAAGTGGCAAGGGAGGGGATGCGTCTATGAGAAAAGTCTCAAATGGTAAATAGTAATGGACATATGTCCCATAATTCCCCCTGATGGGGGCAGAGTAGATAGAGATCATAATACATGATGCACTAACCCATCCAAGCCACAGGGGAGCACTAAATAAAATAATATAAGATAGAATCAAAAAGGGGGGGAGAAGACAAGGGAGCGGCCCAAAAGCAGCATGTGCACAAAGTGACAGAAAGAGGGAGGCATCTATAGAGAGAAATCATACATGAGGTAGCGATAAATGTATGTCCCATTGTTCGCCCCAGTGAGGGCAGAGTAAATAAGGACCATAGTATGAAAGTGCACTCACCAATCAAAGCCACTGAAGGCCACTAGGAAAGGGATCAAGGAGCACAGCAGGGGCAGCCCAAAATAAGACCAAACGGGCCTCGACGCACGTTTCGCAGAGAAGCTTTATCTATTTTTGAGTTAGCAATTTGCGTTTCACGATTAGGGGGTGTGAGTTGTGGCTCCTCCACACCCCTCGCTCGTGATTATTTTTATTCTTATGTTGGCCGAAGTGTTTTCTATTACATGATCAAGAGAGTTGCCTTGTATTGATGAGCGAACGTGCTCGAATAACGTGCTATTCGAGCATGCTCGGATGTTATCAAAGTATCTTTGCCGTGCTCTGATAATATGTTTGAGTCTAACATATTAGACTGATGAACAGGCAATCCCCGCATGTGTAGCGTCTGTCTACTGCCGCAAAACATGCAGCTGCAGGGACTCATTATAGAATTAATAAAGATAGGGTACCAAACACTGCTGTTGAAGAACTAGGGTCAGAAGTATTACATAATGCATTTTCATTTATTTTGCAAGGTAAAAAAAAAAATTCCCCAGCATCTTCAGAAAGGGGACTTGACATGTAAATCACACCATGTATCAGCACTCACAGAGGCCTTTCTCAGGTTCATGTCTCTTAAATTGTCTTGCAGTGCATCTTTACCAAATCGTAGCCTTTACCAGGCCTCAGTTTGCTACCCGCGATGTCCTATTGCAAGGCAAAGCTACACTGTAGTGCCCCTGGTTGGACTTAACCTCAAATTTTCTAAAATATTACTAAATTGAATAACTATTAAATTGTACTAAAAGTTTTATTGTGGTGTTAAAATACAACAATCCCCCTGGTGCTATGTCTGGTCACAATAGGTTTTGATGTGCAGCAGCAGAAAATTGTGCTATTGCCAAGTATTAAAAAAATGAAAAAATAAATAAATCTTAGAGCTCACAAGTATAAAAAAATATAAAGTCTAAATTACAAGAAGCTAATGTGAGCAACATGGAGCATAGTGTAGTCTTGAGGTGGCCTTTGTCACGTTTGCCAATCTACCTTATTAACCCTTCTTATAAATCACATGTATTTTATAATAAGTGAAAAGATTGATTTATTTATATAACATTTTATTCCTATCATTCATCCATAATGAGATGAGAATGGGATCCAGAAACAATTGCAGTGTGAAAAAGTAGACATTATTAAAATATCAAGTCAACATTTGCCATACCATGTGTTCTTCCATGTGTTCTTCCCACGCTCTTCAAACATCATCTAAATAGCGATAGTAGAACTATGAATCCAGCCGACTTCTTCATCGATATTTGTCTCTTTTAATTAACAGCTTGGTATGGAGCAACATTATGAGCTGGGGAAGTATCTGAGGAAGAGATATTCGGGATTTCTGAATGAAACGTACAGTAGGAATGAGGTAAATATAGCCGCGCTTCCCAAAATAACCATGTGCTTTTAATCTTCTTGCTAAGTTAAACTATAGAGTGCAAAAATTGTATTTAGTACACAGAAAGTAAGCCTTCTTTGAAAATCATCATGATGCCACAGAAAATTGGAAGGAATGAAAGAGCAAAATGTTTGGATGCATTGAAGTCATTGCCGTGGATGAAAAATAATGTCATGAATGAAACCACTTTTCAGAATTAATTCAGTCAATTTTCAGAGGTCCAGCTTACAGGGGAGGTCCAGGTTTGAGAGCAAAGTCTGCAGTCACTCTGTATGACTGCAGACTTGTGTGGTGAACATGCTGTTATGAATCCCGGGTACTGCTGGTATGAGCGAGCGGTTACATGACCACCTGTGTTCCATTTCAATACACGTGCCAACTACCGTACATGCTTTCGGCTTCCATTGAATGAAGCTATGAGACTAGTCAGCACGTGACCGCGTGTATGCAAATTGTATACACGCAGTCACGTGACTGCTTGCTCCAGTAATACTGAGGAATAGTGTATAAAATGACTGCTGATTTTACTTTCAAACATGGATAACCCCTTTAAGAAAGCCTCTTCAATCAACCAAAGAAAGCTGCAACTACCATACAAGAAATGTAAATGGGTTGTCCATTAATTTTATATTTATGACCAATACTTTAAAGGGAATCTGTCACCAGGTCTTTTCAACCCATCTGAGAGCAGCATAATGTATGGGCAGAGACCCTAACTTCAGTAATATGTCACTTACTAGGCTGCTTGCCATCATTTTGATAAAATCACTGCTTTCTTCTTTTTCTTTATTACCTAAACCTGTGTACATGTTAGGGTAGTGTCGGTGTGTTAATTTACTCACTGATTGCCATCTTCCCCGGTTTTCAGCGCCCCTCTTCTGAGTCACGTGACGATGAATCTGACCGGCCGGATCATACTGCACTCTGTGTGAGCCAGAATTTGCTTTTACAATATAAGCCTATGGAGCCTCATTCTGAGCCTCATTGTTGCCCTCCATAGACTTACACTGTAATACCCACTACCGGCTCACACTCACAGACCAGTGTAAGCTGACAAGTCAGAACACAACTGACACACTTATACTACATTAACACAGGTTTAGGGAATAAAAAAAATTATGGGAGTGCTTCTTTAAGATAGGACATTGATATAAGTTTGTTCGAGACTAGCACACACCCACCGACCAGCTATTATCACCTTCGGCGGCAAAGGTGTATGAATCAGAATACTACAGATCTGTGGCATTCTGTTTAGTGTCCTATGCCAGCTACTGCAGACCATCTCCTAGTCTTTTTAATAGGAGCTCATCTGCCGTAATCGGTAGTTGACCACTAAACAGCTGATGAGTGGGGGTGTCGCGTGTCAGATGGGCCATCGTTATAATAGAGGATAATAGTGGGTGTAACCTGACATTTCACTGTGCTGGCAGTGTTGTGTTCAGATGGATTTTAGCTGTTTTGCTGTGAAACTGTGGATGATGAGATTATGAAGCAGGTGGAGGAAAATTGGATCATAAGCGTATCTACCTGAATATGAAAACAACATTTTCTGAGGAAACTGAACTTACTGCTTTTCAATGTTATTCCTCTTGACTTCTATACACTTATTCTATTTCGCCTTCAGTGATCAAACTGCCCTCAGAATAGGAGACTTCTTGCTGCTGCAAGAACCCCGTTACTGCCTCTTTGACTACATTATCACCAGGAAATTGTTGCACACAGAAATTTCTTCACATTCCAAAATAGAAAATAATAACTGGGAGCCAGGTCTGGACTGTAGGATGGATGGCTAAGCTCCTTGATAGATTGTGATTTGTGAGACTTGTGAGCTGGTGCAATGTCAGGAAGCAGCAACCCATCTGCCGACAACTTCCCACGGCTTTTTCTTTGATTGCCTCATGTAATGCCTTCACTGTTGAGGCATAGCTGTCTCCAGTATCTGTTGTCTTGTGTGGCTTGAATTCTAGTAATAAATGCCTTCTGGTTCCCAAAAAACTATTGCCATGTTCTTTCCAGCTGACTACTGAACACGAAATTTAGAGTTGGTGACCCCCTGTGCTTTCATTGCATAGACTTGATTGGTTTCCGGAACATGGTGGTGGTGGACCCATGTTCCAACACCCGTAATAATTCGTGAATAGAAGTCTCCTGGATGTTCTCTAAGTATGTCTAAATTCTCTTGGCTAAGTTGCTGGTGACATGTTTTTTCCTCAGACATCAACATTCATGGCACCCATGGGTAACTGACCTTTGACATCATCAAAACTTCATGAATGATAATGGAAACCATGCCAACTGAAATGCCTAATTCATGAGCTATAACACTGATTTTGACCCAAAGATCTTCCAAAATCAAGGCTTCCACTTTACAGCACATTTCCTCTGAAGATGCTTTAATAGGTTGATGTGAATGAGGGTCATCTTCAATTGATTCCCTACCCCATTTAAATTGCTGGGCCCAAAACTTTACTTGGTTGTAGGAATGTGCATCTTCACCATATACAGCAATTATCCTTTCATGGATTTTATTAGACTTTTTTTCTTGCTTTGTAATGAATTTAATCATGCAACGAAGCTCTAAATCCATCACTTTCTTTCTAGATCCACACTGTACTGCACTTGCCATCCTGTCACTTCTACTGCTTTCATCAGACTCAGACACAGAAAAGTCCAGCTCTTCTAACACTGACAGAACATGCTGGGGGAGATAACTTATTGAACACCCCTCGCATTAGCCTGTACTATTGATTTCTGAAAAGTTTGTTGAAAGTACAGTTCAAATTTAATTATAAATGTACATAACAATCAGTCTGTAATACTATACTTATCCTACTTACTAATAAAATAAATCAAGCTTAAAGTATTCTTGTGCTGTACCAATTTCTAATTTATGCTTCTACAGCACTAATAAACCAGCTTGATCTAGGCACAGTAATAGCGTATTCTCACATGATTTTTTTCTCTGTCTTTAGGCTTATGTAAGAAGCACAGATATGGATCGTACGTTAATGAGTGCCCAAGCCAATCTTGCTGGTTTATATCCTCCTGTTGGCAGGCAAATTTGGAACAAAAATTTAACATGGCGACCAATTCCAATCCATACGGTGCCGCTCTCAGAGGACAATGTAAGTTTTGGAAAACCTTTTCAAAAGATGGTTTGTGATAATTATGTGTATATATTTTAAAATGTTAGAAAATACTCTGAAATAAATTTAATCCAGAATTTATTGTACCTGATAGCTGGTGAATTAGAAGAATCATTATGAATTACAGTATGAGTCATATAAAATTATACAAAACAAGGCATCTCAAAATAAAGTGCCGACACAATGTGCCTTGCTCAACTATGTTTCATAATCAGATATTGGTTTCTGGTCTTGCAGAATTCCATATCACAGTTATGCTATTGCATTGCAATGAATTAAATCCACAGTGAAAATTCAAGACATTTCAGATAGGGCATGGTGCAGATTGGAAAATCCGCAGAAGATTTTTCATGCTGTAAACAAGAGCCTCAAACATACAGCCCAACAGCAGAGAGACAGCAGAAAGCAGGCTGAAGAAGTGCGCCCTTTAACAGGGTTATCTGGTCTGAAACGACAAGTCTGCAGTCATTCTACATGTATTTTCAGGCGGTCACGTAACAGCGAGTATGCAATAGGCATACTCCCAGCCAGAATCCAACTAACCAGTTTCCAGCCTCATGCAAGCTGTTGGGAGGAGTGTTCAGCCAAATATACAGGTGCATCTCACTAAATTAGAATATGATCAAAAAGTTAATTTATTTCAGTTCTTCAATACAAAAAGTGAAACTCATATATTATATAGAGTCATTACAAACAGAGTGATCTATTTCAAGTGTTTATTTCTGTTAATTTTGATGATTATGGCTTCCAGCCAATGAAAACACTAAAGTCATTATCTCAGTAAATTAGAATAATTAACAAAAAACACCTGCAAAGGCTTCCTAAGCGTTTAAAAAGGTCCCTTAGTCTGTTTCAGTAGGCTCCACAATCATGGGGAAGACTGCTGACTTGACAGATGTCCAGAAGGCAGTCATTGACACACTCAACAAGGTCCCAGAATTCCAATTTTCATTTGGAAATCAAGGTCCCAGAGTCTGGAGGAAGAGTGGAGAGGCCACAATCCAAGCTGCTTGAGATCTAGTGTGAAGTTTCCACAATCAGTGATGGTTTGGGGAGCCATGTCATCTGCTGGTGTAGGTCCACTGTGTTTTATCAAGACCAAAGCCATCTACCAGGAAATTTTAGAGCACTTCATGCTTCCCTCTGCTGACAAGCTTTTTGGAGATGGAAATTTCATTCTCCAGCAGGACTTGGCACCTGTCCACACTGCCAAAAGAACCAATACCTGGTTTAAAAACAACAGTATCACTGTGCTTGATTGGCCAGCAAACTCGCCTGACCTTAACCCCATAGATAATCTATGGGGTATTGTCAAGAGGAAGATGAGAGACACCAGACCCAACAATGCAGACGAGCTGAAAGCTGCTATCAAAACAGCCTGGGCTTCCATAGCATCTCAGCAGTGCCACAGGCTGATCGCCTCCATGCCACGCTGCATTGATGCGGTAATTGATGCAAAAGCAGCCCCGACCAAGTATTGAGTGCATTTACTGAACATACATTTCAGTAGACCAACATTTTGGATTTTAAAAACATTTTTCAAGCGTTGTTATAAAGTATTCTAATTTACTGAGATAATGACTTTTGTGTTTTCATTGGCTGTAAGCCATAATCCTCAGCATTAACAGAAATAAAGACTTGAAATAGATCACTCTGTTTGTAATGACTATATAATATGAGTTTCACTTTTTGTATTGAGGAACTGAAATAAATTAACTTTTTGATGATATTCTAATTTAGTGAGATGTACCTGTATATTGGCAGTCACCAGCTCCAATAGTATACTGCCAAAAAAACAAAAACTGACCAGGACCTTTCAACAGAATAAAGCAAGCGTGAAGAGTTGCAAGCTGCTATGACTGCACAATCTAAAAATCAAAGAATACAGCATATTCATATAGTCAATGTTTGCATACATCTTGGCGCTTACAGAGTGCTGCTTTATCCTTTTGTTTGTATATTATGCATTCATAGCAGCTTGCACCTGTTCACACTTGCTTTATCCTGTTAAGAGGTGCTGATCAGTTTGGTTTTTTTTGGTAGATACCAAGTCTCATTGAAAGCTCACCCATAGGATGCCCTTTCTTACACTAAAACTGCACCTTACTATTAAGGGGAACAATAAGATTTTTTAATATATGTCAACAAAACAGGGAATACATTTAAATAATACCCCCAACTTCCTGCTCCCATGCCACTATTCTGGTGGTCCCACTGGTCTTTGTGAACTGTCCTATAGTGATGACATGTTGACTACACAGACATGACCACTGAGTCCAATCACTGTCCTAAAAGGTGATGGGAGCACAATCGGCACCTCATCACTCTAGGACAGTTCGCTAAAACCACAGAAATATATACGATCATAGCACCCATATTCAAACACAATTTTTATTACCCGAGAACCATCTCAGATAGCATCTGCATCAATGCATCTATGTTTGGTCAATACTGTCCCATACAAACTATTATCTTAGTCTGTAGTCTTCAAAGACCATTTCGATCACTGAAGTAGTGTATTACTCTATATTAATTAATTGCATTCCCTTCTTTGTGGCAATTTTAACAAAATATTTGATAACTCCTTTGAAAGCTAGGTACATTCTCACTGGATAATGTTCGCTGCATATTTCATCCTATGAATGGCAAAGGGTTAAATCCACAGTAAAAATCCTCAACATTTTCACAACACAATGAGAATGATCTAATTTCAATGCATAATTCTTCTAGGACTGGTAAGATGTTTTCTGAGCATTTTGCCTCTTCTTTATTACAAATTATAGACCCTTACCTCACTGGTGAGACCCAGAACAAATTACCCCAGGCACATAGAGCAGCCTGTGAGCTGTATCATAGTCACACTATTGGTGTTCCATCAAGGTATACTGGTTCCTAGTAGCTAGAATAGTTGTCTGGGATTTTCAAGAAGTACCTTAAAGCGAACCTGACAGCTGGAACGTCTAAAGTGACCACAGGCGGTTGCCATGACTGAGCTGCTGCTTCACATCTCCCTAGGACTTTACAGGAAAATCGTGTCCCAGTCCTAATGTGTTATTATGTCTGGGGTGCAACACTCACTTGTAGGTCACAGGCCTCCGCTTTCTCCAGGCGTCCATCTTCCACAGCCGCTGCACATAACTCAGGGAACACAGTTCGTATTAACCACCAACAGTTTACTGGACATTTCAAGTTCATCAACTTGTAACACGCAGTATTGGGCACAACGTCTTTCTCATTTCCTTAACACAGTACATTTCCTTAACACAGTCTGTTTCCAGCATTACTATCCGTTCCTCTTGGACTATCCCTACTTTGGCTATTCCTGTCTGTCACAGGGATTTCCTGTCCAGTCCCGTAGTGCACCCGAGATCCTTGACCTTCCCTTCTCGCGGTTTCGCGTCTGTGGCACCCAGGGGATGGGGACTACTCGGCGCCCGGGCCTTAATGCCTGGCCTTGGGGGATGTCGCGGTGGTCGGCTCCCGGGCCCGTACCCTGGGGTCTCTCTTAAAAAAAAGGGGTTAAATGGAAAATGAAAGTTCGTGACGCCACCTGTGGTGTCTGGTGAGGACCACTAGCGCTGCGGCAGTCCACTGAGGCCGGTGTTACGGTAGCTATGATGGGGTAGCTCCCCACAGGTGGAGCTAGGCCTCAGGGCAGCGGTGTTCGGTAAGGTGCACTATATGGCGGTGACCCAGCTACTGGTGGAGTTGCGGTACCGCCCGGAGCACTGTAGGGTGAGGGGTGCACTGCAGGTCTCTCCCCAGTGAGCAGGTATAGGGCCTCCTGTATCCTTGCCGCTTGTGTAGTTTATGGCCTGTCTGAAACTAGGCCTAACTTAGTCCTTGTGTTGCGCCGGCTGACCTGGTGTTAGGGCCTTTTGCTGAAGAGCACGCTCCTGGTATGGCGGAGCCTCTGTGCCTCCTGGTCCTGTTACGTGTCAGCTCCTGGGCTATCCTGAGACTTGAAGTCTTCCAGGAAAGATCCGGTTGTTTTCCACAGAGGGTATACTGCTATGCAGACTCGGAGCCGGTGTCCGGTATATTTCTGGGGTGAGCTTATGAAGCTCCTCGGTCCCCGATGCTACTGTTCCACTAGCCTTCGGCCTACTCTGGGCCCTCACTAGGCTATACACACTGGCAGTAAGCTGGCTGCCTCTTCTGCCGCTCTTTAGAGCGTCGGCAACGCTCCTAGCTGTCTCTCTCTGAGCTGCTTGCAGCAGACTCCAAAAAACTCCTCTCAGCAGAAACCTGCTGAGTCACTAACCTTCTGTGTCTCAGCAGAGACTCCTGACTGGACTCACTCCTTAGACAACTGACTGAACTCCTTCTCTTCCTGCTTCCACCCTCCTTTATATATTCCCTAAAGGGCTCCCTCTGGTGATTCTGAGGTAGGGTGGAGGTGTGTGTATGCTCTGAGGGCCTCTTGTGGAGAAAACCTGAAATGCACCCCCCTTTGGTCTGTGACTCCATGCACAGCAGGGCGTCACACGTCCATGGTACACAGAGGATAAGGCACTCGTCCGAGTACCTATACCAACCTCTGAGCTCCAGACATTGCAGGAATGTCCGCAAGGGATTCTTCTAAGGTCTCCCAGTGCGATGAATGATGACTGCTCGCCCACTGCAACTTGAACTTAACCTTGGTTACTGTACTTCCTTATCTGACTAACTATTAGGAAGTAGTCTAGCACTAGCCACATATGAGTGAGCGGGGAGAGGCCGCCGGGACCCGCACTGCTTGGTTCCCGGCGGCTTTTAAAGTATGTTTTTATCTAAAACCCCACAGCGTTTAAGAGTCAAATATACCTAGCTGAGGTTATACAGCCATTGCCGTGGATCGGGCAGCATTTATCAGCTGTCAGGTTCACTTTAACAGCAACATATGTAATAAAGTAAAAATATAACCATAATTTACTTTTAAAATCCCTTTTCATTCTATCACCAGTGCTCTGTTGGTCCCTGCCAGTATTGGTTTACTTTGTTGTAGCGAGCACATGCCTTATATCCATGTAATTGCTGCAGCTAATCATTAGCCTAAGCGGTGATTTTTGCATGTTCAGCATAAGACCATAGAGATTGGCAGTCATACACAGCAGCCTCAACCTGCATGTCTGTTACATTTACTTTTCTCGCTCAAGGGCTCCTCTTTAGCTCCAAATAACACCAAAGAGATGTTGTATGTGGACGCATAACTAAAAACTTCACTTTTATTTTTCTTGATAAATCAATAGTACACATTAAAATACAAAACTTTGAAGTATATGTAGTCAGAGAAAAAAAATGTCTCTTTCCCTACTTATCAATCACTTCTTCCCTCCCTAAACTGATCATTTACTCTCAAACTGTTCAAATCTGTCTACAAATCTGTCTTCAGAGGGAGATCAAATTACACCTACTGCCTCTATAAAGGGGGGAGTGGGAGAAGCTGAAAGGAAACAAAAGCAGTGAAACATTGATGAGGGATCACCTGTTGTAAAATGTAGGATTCAAGACAGAAATAGAGATTGTGAACTTGATTTAAAGTGGAGCAAAGAAGAAAATAACCAGCTCACCCTAATCAGTCTGTCAAGATAATGAGGAAGCCCATGATCACGCCACTGCCTAGCATCCAAAAAACATGTTGCAGATGTAAAGTGCCCAAGCGAGGTAGTCGTGGGCGAGCTGTCGCTTCCTCTCACTTCAGAACCCACAGACAAAGTGTGCGCCCGTCCTGGTGTGCTGCTGTGTATGTGGTGTTTCCCACTAACTTCTGATCCGCAGGCTTCTTCTGACTCCAGGAATTCCATTTCTGGAACCAGGGCAGCAATCAATTCAGGGAACACAAGGTTCATAAAAACAAACTTTTACTTGGTGTCTGGCAGTATTTACAGTATTTACAGACAGGTATAAAGGATAAGGCCCAACAGGTTGTCATCTTTCCCACAAGTACTGGATATAACTTTAGCCCTGGTTCCCATTCTAGGTAGAGCATCCCTTTTGCTATCTTCTCTAGCACTAAGGACTCTTCTCCACCTTTGGCAGTATTTCTGGATCCCATCTGACGCTGCCTCTAAGAGTTTGAGTCCTATATCTTCTTCTGCAGCCTCGCAGTCAGAATGTGCCCCCAAACCCCAACATCTATCTCGAGGTTCCCAGTCAGGCAAGGGGGACTTGTGCGGAGGGGTTCTCTGTCAATTCACTGCCTGGGATTCTAGGGCCATGTCGTCCCTAGCAGCCCTTAACTTGATGCTTGACACTTGTCACTACACTGCTCAACATTGACTGACTGTCACTTCCTGCACTTGACTCTAGCTCACAGTTCTCTCTCCCTCTACTGGGCCAGCTGCTACAGTTAACAATACCCAGGCCAAACTGCAGCCCCAGAGGGTTCTATCTTCATAAATGCACATTTAACCCTTTAGAGTATCAGGGGGGCAGACCATCGCCTCCACCACTACTACATTCCCCCACACTTTAATTATGGTTGTTCTTGACCATATCAGACCTGACCAGAAAATTAGTGCAAGTGTCAAACATCATAAACATTTTAAAACATTAAACTGAAGACTGGTCCCGACGTCTTCTTTTTGATGAGAGCTGGCCCTTCTCGGTTAATGGCCCTGGAACAGCAATCGAGACAGTCCATAGTTATAAACCTTAAAACTCTTAATAGCACCAATCCTTCTTGGTAAGGACCCCAGAAACAAAATGTCTATGTCCATTTTATTAACACGGGCACATAGGCCAATTCAGCAGTAGCCCTCCTGTTCTCTAAGGGCACAATCTCAGAAAGCGCACCTTCGTTGTGGTGGAGGATATTACATCCTCAAGGCTCGCTTCAGCGCCTCCAATTCCAGCAGGAAAAGGTGCAACAAAAATAAACAAAAGAAGCAGCCATAAGAAAAACACATGACTCCACTACTTCATGCTTCCTTGGCCTCGAAGATGAAACAGTCCCTTGGATTATTTATATAAAACAGTTCTTGAAAAACTGAGAGGTTCACCACTAGCAGGGATTTTCACTGTTGCCTCACCTGAGCAGTGTGAGATGGGTCCCTGCAAAACTTCTGCATCAGGGTGGATTAGCCCTAGTGCATCTTTCCTCTACTTTTTCTTTCGGGCCTCTTCCCTTTCCTTCATGAAGGCAGCCCAGGCAGTGTGGGAGGGTGGTTTCCTCCATCTCCAGGGTTGATTGGGAAACCTACTGGGCCCGGGGTCTTCTTCCGCCAAAGTGACGCTCCCGCAGCCCACTTGAGTGGAACCATAGCTGGTCACTCAATATTTCTGGACCACCTGATCTGCCGTGGCCTTGTTGTCTTTCACAAACTCTTGACTGGTGGAGTTGGACCCCTCAAACTGGGGGTGCGGCAAGCCAGATGGCTGTGCCTCACAGGAGGCTCCAGACGGTCCATGGCTTTAAGGAGGATCCTCACATTCCTCCTCAATTTTTGCCAGCGACTGGTCTGGCACCATTTCCTCCCAACGGAAATCGGCAGTCCTTGGCGTTGACAGGACACTCTTGGGGTCCTCTCTGGCCCATTTATGTAGGGTATCCCTCTTGGCCCTCTGCTAAAAGACCTCTTGGTCTCTCTCTTAAATGTCCTCCTACATATGAGGACGCACTAGAGCAGCGGCGTACCAGCCCCGCTGACATTCACACTTCACAAACTCCACTATTTCACCCGGGTAGAGGCTGTGGAGTCATGAGGGCAGGTACTTACGCTTCACCATGCCACGGCTCACATACGAAGGGGTACTCTGGCAATCCACTGCCCGGGATTCTAGGCCCACGTCATCCTTAGCAGCCCTTAACTAGAGCCTGCTGCTTGTCACTTGTTATTACACTGCTCAAGACTGACTGACTGTCACTTCCTGCACTTCTCACTAGCACTCAGTTCCCCCTCCCTCTACTAGGCCGGCCACTACAGTTAACCCTACCCAGGCGAAACTGCAGCCCCAGAGGGTTTTATGTTCAGAAACGCACATTTAACACTTTAGAGTGTCAATGGGGCAGACCATCGCCTCTACCACCACTGCACAGGAAAAAACGATTCATCTTTCAATTGCAATGTCCACTAAAATATATTCATTTTAATGTAAATCCTTAAAAATCCATTGGCGATCCATGTGTCCCTTTTTTAACATCTGTATGCAATCCATATGTCCATTTTGTCCATGCATACGCCATCCTTTTTTTTACATGAACAATTTAAGAAATAATAAAGGACAAATACAGTTTTCTATCTTTATAATTTTAATGGGTCCGTGAAAAATGCATGACATACGGATGGTAACTTGTATGTGATCCAATTTTTACACTCCTATTGACTTCTAATGGGTGAGTCTGATCAAGAATACGAATCAAAGTAGTGTAAGAACGATCATGTCAACTGCCACATTGAGCTGCATTGGTCAGTGTCTGGGCTGTATACTATCCGATTTGCATGTAGACAGCAAATGGACATTTAATTTGTTTGTCTGAAAGAGCCCTATGTAAGATAGAAATTCATTTAATTTAACAACACTCCTAATATATTGGGACCTCAGAAAATAAGGTCATGCAATTTATGCATGTTTTTGTTTTTTTCAGTTGCTCCACATGCCACTAAAAAATTGCCCTCAATATGAAAAATTGCAAGAGGAAACAATTGCATCAAAAGAGTGTCAAAGTCTTTTAGATCCATATAAGGTAAGTAAATAATACTTTCTCATACTAAAACATTACTGTGAAGACCCAGGGTCTTCCATGGGCATAACGCTACTCAGACAACACAGGGTGAGGGTAAAACAGCGTGGCAATACTTTGTTGAACCACAAAGCGGACAATAAACACACAGAACAGTCCCAGCAAATACCCAAGATGGTACAACATTACACAGTCTCACCCTTCCTTCTCCGCCCGCCTGGGATAGAACAGCAGCGACTTTGGAGACTTCCAGGGCCACCTACCTCAACCAGTGGCTTCCCGCTACTGGCAGGTCCCCACAGAGAGGAGGTAGTGGCAAGCTTAGGAAGCTAGCAGTCCATAGAGGTACAAGGCCAGGAGACCCAAGGGTCCCACCCTGGCCTCTCCGAGAGTTTCCATGGGGCCAGGTGACCGATTTGTCCCTCCTGGCAACTCCAAATGTCTCCATGGGTTCTAGGCGACCGGTGGGTCCCACCTAGCAACCCCAAAACAACATATCCATGGGGCCAGGTGACTTCTTCGTCCTCTCCTGTACTCCCCAAAATGTATCCATGTCTCTCTCTGATGGTTAAATGGAGCAGATCCGTATGTTTCCAGTCAGGGCCAATACCCTTAGACTAGAATCATGTAGAATAAAAATCTGTGTCTCATTGGATAATGCCATGCAATCCATCTGCTGTCCTGAAGGATGTCTCTCATTCTCCTTCTAAAGTCTTTCTGAATTTCTGTCCCAAGACTGACTGCTACAGAAGCACATCTCCTTTTTAAATACACATCCACAGGTCAAGGGTTTTTGGAGGGCAGCCTCACATGGCTCAGCTCTCATTGTTTGAGATAATCAATTTACATAGTTGGTATACAGTAGGCTCTTTAAATCAACATTCATCTGGCTTTTAGTACAATTAGCATATTAGCAAACAACATTGTTTCCAACCCTAAGAGGAGATAGCAATCATGGTTATACAAATACTGTCTGTTCTTATTGACTAGACACAAATACACAAAGATAATAGGGTATTTCTCTTGGATTAACAAATCTAAACTTCTAGTTAATTAAGATTTTACTCTGTATCGTCACAATTACTAAAAATGGTGTTGCTTTTATTTTTAAAAGATATTTTCAAATTGTGTTTTGAACAGCTCACAGCTCTGCCGTCTTCTCACTTCTTGGTCTCTGGAGGGTGGGCACTCCTCATTGAGTGACAATTCTAGTCAATAGCTTCTCCTGGTGTTATGACACATAAATGATCTGTCATTGTTCTGAATTGGAATAATAAATAATCTAAAAACTCAGGGTGTGTGCAACAAGGGGGCCCCTGACTTATAATGCTCATGGGGCCCCCAGCAGGAGCTGATGGAGGGGGAGAAAGGTGAATAGCTAATTGCTGTATAGAGATCAGTGAGTTGGAGAGAGCTGACTGGTACATCAGGGGTTATATTAATGGCTGCAGAGTTAACTACTGCACAAACTTGGGGAAGACTTTAGTGACCAAGTTCCTTGGAAACAAGTTGTAGCTAGTCAGCATGTGACTGCAGCTATGCAAAATGCAAACGTAGTCATGTGATGACTATGTGAACCGACAACAGACAAAATCCTGACAGTGTGCACAGGATTCAACAATCTGCAGTCACAGAGTTATTGAAAAAAAATAGCTGAAGCCTGGAAAATTCCCTTAAGGTTCCCAGAGAAAAATATGTTGGAGTGGGCTTATATTGTAACATTGGAACCAAGACCCCACTTGAAATCTTATCACACATTGTAGAAATGTTCAGGCATGCACAAGACCTTCTCTACTAAAGTCATTGGGAGTTATGTTGACAGTCAAGACAAGAACTCACTAAGATTTCAATAGAGGGAGTCACACATGCTTGACTGCATATCCACCTAGGCCTGGTAAATGTGATAGATTGCTGGCCATTGGGGTGCCGTGTTTCCCTCACAGGTGGTGGGTCCACTTATGTGCAGGGCATATAGCAACCAACTAAATAATGCTTACCAGACCTGAGGGTCTGACCTGAGGGTCTGGCCTGTATGGTAAGGGGTATCTGACATTCCACAAGCCAAAACATGCTGGAAGGCAGCATTTTGCAAGACAAAAAAAGGCTGGTAAAGAAAATATACAATGATGTGCAAAAGTTTTAGACAGGTGAGGAAAAATGCCAAAACGGAAGAATGCTTTCAAAATTAGAAATGTTAATAGTTGATAAAAGTGCTAAAAATAAACTAACAAAATAATGCTAAGTGAATGAACAAAAGAGAAATGCAAGTCAAATCAATATTGTGTGTGACCGCCCTTTGCCTTCAAAACAGCATCAAAGCATCAAGTGTGGGATTACATAAAGAGACAGATCGATTTGTGTGCCTCCACAGAAGATCTGTGGTTAGTTCACTAAAATTCTTGGAACAACCTCTCTTGCCAAGATTCTTCAAAAACTGTGTGAAAGTGTACCTAGAAGATTTGGGACAATGTGTATGAAAAAACATTGCAACTTTTGGCGGATGTAATGACCGGAGGTCCGAGAGAGATCCAGTGAGTCACGAACTGAGACAGAGACAGAAATAAGCACTTTCTTTACTAAAACAGGGATAAAACTAAAATTCAGTATTGCATGAATCCGCCTCAGGTTCTACCTGGGACACTGTGCCTACTAAATATACACAATCAGCAAAAGCTGAAATCAATGTGTCAATCTCAAGGTTTCCAGTTTATGTGAATTATTCTAGGGATCTGGAACAATTTTACCTAAACACAGTGTCAGTCTAGTGAGGAGGGTCTATGGGGACCCCCTGAGATGGCACACTGAGTACAATCCTATCACTATTAACAATAACAATGCATGAACCTATACCAATTGCTCTTATACCCCTATTACAAGGATACCCGGGTATCTTAAAGTTACGGTACTGTTAACCTCAGATGTAGTCTATCACAGGCTTGTGAATCACGGTGGCTGCAGCTAGTCCAGGAAAACTTTGGCGCCAAAACAAAAGCTACATTCACAAAATCAGCAAAGGTTCCTTGTCTTGTCGGCCGATGCCGAGCCCACACGCCGGGGACTTTAGTCCTGTAGCCTCAGGTTAAGGTCTGGGAAGATCTCTTTACAAGGCTTTTCAGTATCCTCTCAATGGGAATGGCACCGGACCCCTTCTTTCCTCTCGCAGTCACTCACTCTTTTCCAGACCACCGACCACGTGCTCCGTCACAGAAATGGATTCTTAAGTCTCTTCCCTTCTCATTCGACACTTGGCTCCTTCAGCACAAAGTCTCTAGTCCACTCAGCATGGACTTCCACAAAACTCCACAGAGCCACACAGCTTTCCCCAGCTCAGCACTTGTTCTTAAGCAGGGACAGGGGTTAACAAACTCCACAGGGAAGCATGTATAGACAGGGTCTTGTTGCAGCTCAGTTCTCACAGACTTCCTGTCTCGCCTCTCACACAGCAGACACTCTCAGAACGTACAGGGTCTCCAGCTCTGTCCCTGCTCTGAGCTCAGCCCGGCAAAAGTCACAGGGTCCTAATGCCCTCCTGCTGCTATCACAGTTCACACTCTCACACCGGACAGCTACGCCAATGTGTGAAACGAGGTGTGGCTAAGCCGTAGAATTCATACAAAAGTTGCACTACTGTAATGGCATAATTTACAACATAAATATACTCCACTCTCCAACTCTCAAGAGGCTCACGGCACTTGTAAGAAGCACTTAAGGGTATGTGCACACAATGAGAAAACGCTGCGGATTGGACGCAGCACCCTTGCGCTGCGTGCAAACCGCAGCTACCAGATGTTACAGCATAGTGGATGGGATTTCAAGAAATCCCATGCCCATCATGCGTCTCCGTGCACCTGCAGATCACCCACGGACACGGATATGCGGCACGTCTTTCCCGACTGCAGCATGTCATTTTCTCTTGCGAAGTCGCTAGTATCCATAATAGAAATTAGATCCCTATAATGTATTGATTGTGGTGAATCCGCATGATTCAATGAACCCATGCGGATTCCCCTGTGTGCAGCGCTTTGGATGCAGCATAAAGTATACTGCGTTAAAAGTGCTGCCTCTACGGATGGTCTGCACATACCCTAACTCATTAAATGGCATGCTCCTATTAGTGAATTGGGCACATCTTACTCAAGCATGTGTGACACCCCAGGGGTCTGGTTGCCACAGTGATAGAGATGTTATGTCTGAGAGCAGGTGGGAGGTCCTTTGGTCAGGGATCCTGGGCATGCCACACCTCCTGCCCAGTCTTGGGAGGGGAAGAACTTCCCCTATATAAACCCGGGGCTGAAGCAGGGTTAGGAGTCAAGGAGAGTAGAGACAAGAGACAGTCATAGGAAGAAACAGCTGGAGCTCAGTGGGAGCAATACTACTACGAGTCAGGGGCTGGCAGCTGCAGAGCTCGCCCTGACTGAGAAGCTTTCTTACCGGACCCGGCGTCCGAGGCTGTGGGGACTAACTCTTACCCAGCAGCAGAAGCCGACCGGCAGGGGATTTCAGGTCCTCAGGCCCAGAAACCCGAAGGCACGGTTACACGTGTGGGACCAGCACCGCCATCGTGGAGCGGAAGCCAATAGAAGGCCCCGAGTCACCGGCCATACGGGTGAGCACCACACGGTACACTCAGGGACGTGGGCTACTTATATCCGCTTCTAGCAAGGTAGCCAGAAGAGTACAGTCAGTTTGGGAGGCCTACAACTCCGCCTGGCCAGGGGAGATCCCATCAGCTCAAGGACTGACCAGGCCCCGTTCGCTAGCAAGTACTCCGGGAGGGTCTATCGTTGTTACCAGTAAAGACCCTGAATTACACCGCACCGTCTCTGAGTGGTTCCTGCTACCCCCATCTTCCACGTCGGCTGCCCTGAGGCCATACCCCTCCCGTTGGGGGTTATACTATCACGTTGCACAATTCTACACCGGCCTCAGCGGTCTGCCCTGCAGCGGCAGCTCCATAGCTGCAAATCAACGGGTGGCGTAGTCGACACTCAAATAACATCTATCAAGACTGCCAAACACTGAGTCTGACCCCCTGGGCACGGACCGGGTCCCCGCCACTCGGAGACTACAACCCTCATCTGATCCGGTTCCGGGTAAGCCCCCGTGCGCGAGACGCTGCGCGACACAGCAGGCCCAGGGGCGCGTCAACTTTGGCGTAGTCGGCAGGATCTCGTGCCCGCAACCACCGGGTACTGCGTGCCTGAAAAGCAAAGACTGTTCAAACTTACCAGTGGTGAGGTTTCCCGCCATCTTCTGCCTTCTTCCCGCCATCCGCGAAGTTTTCCCGCCATCCGGCGCCATCTTCGGCCTTCTTCCCGCCATCCGTGGAGTTTTCCCGCCGTTGGATGCCATCTTGAGGACGCCGCGCGGGAAGAAGAGGGGCGTGGACTTCGAAAGCGCGCGAGAACTGAAGCCCCGCCTCACGTCCGGACGTTGCGTAAGGTCCTGGAAGGAGCCCAGCAGACGCCGACGTCACCGGAGCGCGACGGAAGGTCCTCAACCCTGACGATCTACTGCGGAGCCGCGGCCTACGGAACAGGATCATCGCAAGGTAGGCCACGGTCCACTAGGGGGGAGGAAGATGTCGGATACGGAGGAGAGCTTCACTGCCTCAACCCCCGCCAGCGCCACCGCTGCTGCAGTTATGCCCTTCACCATGCCCTATATCCCGGGAGCAGCTTGGCTACCCCAGTACTCAGGGGAGTCACATACCCTGCATGACTTTAGAGAAAAGCTGGATAGCCTCTTCCAGGTGTACCCCCTCACAGAAGAGCAAAAAGTGAGCATCCTGGTGGCCCAACTAACCGGGGAAGCTAAAAGGGAAGTAAAATCCTGGCCACCTGGGAGGAAGACTGTCGCAGGGATACTAACCCGGCTGAAGGATACCTTTGATACCCGCACCTCAGCCGAGATTAAGCTTAGATTCTACGGGTGCAAGCAGCGAGCGCATGAGAGTATAAGGGACTATGCACTAAACCTACAAGAGGCCCTGAGGGCCATTAAGCAGACCGACCCTGATGGAGTGGGAAACGAGGACAGGCTGTTGACTGAACAATTTATAGAGGGACTGTATTGTAATGCCCACCGAACCCAGTTGCGGGCGATGGCCTTACAGGATCCCCATCTGGGCTTTGCACAGTTCAAGGACAGAGCCATCCGGGTGCTCCGAGAACCGGCACCGGGTGGCGTTATGACCCACAGGCGCCCAGCTATTACTTACCACCAGGAGGCGGCGCCCTTGTCGGCAGGGCCTGTGGGAGCTGATGCGCAGGCTTTGGACAATGACCCGGCTCCAGACCTACACCATCAGGTCCAAGAGCTAGCTAAGAGCGTTGCTGCGCTAACCCGAACTGTGCAGTCTTTACAGGTTTCCACCCCAGGGAAGATCCAGCTGGCATCCGGACCGGAGGACATCCCGTGGCGTCGACCAAGGAGGACCCCACCGGCCAGAGGAAGACCCAGTGACCGATACAGCGAGGACGGACGACCCATCTGCCGCCGCTGCAATCAACCTGGACATATGGCAAGGTACTGTTCTTTAAACGGGCACAACCTGGGGTAGAGGGCCAACCCCCAGGAAAAAGATCACCAGGCCCATCGAACTGGCGCGACAGATATGTGGGAGGACGTCCAGTCTTGCCGGTGGTACTGGATGGCATTCCCATGAGTGCCCTACTGGACACCGGGTCGCAGGTCACCACCATCCCGTACGTGCTCTTTAAGCAGTACTGGAATGACTCGGATATTACCCGCTACCCTGACGACGACTTGACTATCATCGCCAGCAATGGCCAGCCCGTGCCACAGATCGGATTTAAAGAGGTGACCATCAAAATCGGTAGAGTCGAACTGGCAGCACAGGGACTGATCATTGTAGATATTGACAAACATGAGAGTCACCCAAAAATAACTCTAGGAACTAATGTAATTGAAAATTGTCTTGCAGAGGTGATTTTCCTTTTACAGCAGGTTGCCAAGAACGCCAGCTCCGGCGAGCAGCGGGTGCTCCAGAAAGAGATCCGGGCACTGATGCGACGGCAACAGGTGGAACTCTCCGGCGGTGAGATTGGTAGCGTAAGAATGTGTGACCCTTTTCCTATTGCCATGCCCCCAAAAAGTAAAATGATGATTTGGTGCCGGGCAGCTATTGGTCTGAGAGGTAGGGATTACCAGGCAATGGTAGAACCAGTTTACTCAGACAGTAGGCCCACCATTTTGACAGCACGGGGGGTGGTTGATGTACGCCATGGGAGGGTGCCCGTTCGCATAATAAATATCGGGGAGAGGGAAGTGTACCTGCCCCGGTATGCCACGCTAGCCAAATTATATACCATTAACCAAAATTCTATACAATCTGTGGAACCCTTGCCTCCATCTCACCCGGAGGAAGGTAACGGCTCTAAGAAAAACATGGAGGACTGGTGTCAGCAACTACATCTGGGTACTGACTCCACTCCCTCACACCAGAAACAAGGAGTCTATCGGGTGGTTCAGGAGTACGAGAGAGTGTTCAGTAAACACCCGTTAGACTTCGGGCGAGTCAAGGGGGTAGAACACCACATCCCCACGGGAGACCATCCTCCTATAAAAGAGAGGTATCGACCCGTACCCCCTGCCCACTACCAACACGCCAAGGGGATGCTTAGAGACATGAAGGAGGCTGGGGTGATCAGGGATAGCTGTAGCCCCTGGGCAGCTCCACTAGTCTTAGTCAGAAAAAAAGACAACACCATGAGGATGTGTGTAGATTACCGGAAAATCAACCGTATCACACACAAGGATGCGTACCCCTTACCAAGGATAGAGGAGTCATTGGCTGCTTTAAGATCTGCTAACTTCTTCTCTACCTTGGATCTCACTAGCAGGTACTGGCAGGTTCCTGTAGCAGAGGCGGACCGGGAGAAGACCGCATTCACCACCCCGATGGGACTTAGCGAGTTCACCTGCATGCCGTTCGGACTCTGCAACGCACCAGGAACCTTCCAACGACTAATGGAGTGTTGTCTGGGCCACAGAAACTTCGAGACGGTCTTGTTGTACCTGGACGATGTCATCGTATATTCCAAGACGTATGAGGACCACCTGAAACACCTGGCGGAAGTGTTCGAAGCTCTGGCGAGTTACGGCCTAAAGGTGAAACCCTCCAAGTGTCACCTCCTGAAACCAAAGGTGCAGTACCTGGGACACGTGGTGAGCGCTGACGGAGTGGCTCCCGACCCTGATAAGATCACCGCAATTAAGGAATGGCCAAGCCCCTCCAGCGTAAAAGAAGTGCGGCAGTTCCTCGGGTTGGTAGGCTACTACCGAAGGTTTATTCCCGGTTTCACCAAAAAGGCAGCACCTATGCAGGACCTCCTGATAGGCCAGTCCCGGAAGGCCAAGAACCAGAAGCCGCCCTTCAAATGGGAGGAGTTGGAAGAAGAGTCCTTCCGCCAGCTGAAGATGGCCCTCACGGGGGACGAAATCCTGGCGTACCCGGATTATAGCCAGCCCTTTATCCTCTACACCGACGCCAGTAACATCGGGCTAGGAGCCGTACTGTCCCAGATCCAGCAGGGGAAGGAACGAGTAATCGCCTACGCCAGCCGAAAACTGCGACCCACCGAAAGGAACCCCGAGAATTACAGCTCATTTAAGCTAGAGTTCCTGGCCGTAGTATGGGCAGTCACCGAGCGCTTTAAGCATTACCTCGCTTCTTCCCGGTTCACCGTGTACACGGATAACAACCCGTTGACACACCTGGACACGGCAAGACTCGGTGCCCTGGAGCAGAGGTGGATGGCCCGTCTGTCCAACTACGAGTTCACAATCAAATACCGGGCCGGACGCTCCAATACCAACGCGGATGCCCTGTCCAGGATGCCCAACCTGCCGGACGAAGGAGAAGATCCGGAGGGACTGGAAGAAGTTGAACTCCCTGCGTTCCACCGTCATGGGACTATCCAGTATTCCCACCGGGTAAGGAGTAAGCAGGCTGCTACGTTGAACCCCTTACCTCACTACAACTGGGCGGAAACGCAAGACAGCGACCCTGCCGTCCGACTGGTGAAGGAGATGCTGACTCGCCCGGAGGCTTGCCTTGAACCAGACGCTCCGGATGAAGCCAAACAACTATGGGCAGAGAAGAGTCGACTGTTCCTTTACAAGGGGAAGTTGTGCCGCAGAATGGTTAACTCCCGGACGCATGAACTACTCTGGCAAGTAGTGGTGCCACGAAGAGACGCAGCCATGGTGATGGAGGCATACCACGACGGAGCTGGACACTTCGGGTGGAAGAAGCTGGAGTTCCTGCTGCGCGAGCGATTCCACTGGGTAGGCATGAGGGGAACCATTGAGAAGTGGTGCAGAGACTGTGGCCCGTGCAACCTGAGAAGGAAGGACCGTGCCAGCCAGAAGACTCCCCTGCAGTCCATCGTCACCCGGCAACCGTTGGAACTGGTAGCCTTGGATCATGTAAAACTGACCCCAAGCAGAAGTGGCTACGTCTATGCGTTAACCATCGTGGATCATTACTCCCGGTTCTTGGTTGTCGTCCCCGTCAAGGACTTAACGGCTCAAACAGCAGCTAGAGCCTTCCAGCAGCACTTTTGCCGTCCACACGGGTACCTGGACCAAGTGCTGACGGACCAGGGACCTGCCTTTGAAGCGGAGGTCTTCCAGGAATTCTGCAATCTGTATGGCTGCCGGAAGATAAGGACGACACCCTACCATCCGCAAACTAATGGACTTTGTGAGAAAATGAACCAGGTGGTAATGGATCTTTTAAAAACGTTGCCCCTGGAAGAACGCAGTCTGTGGCCTGAGAAGTTGCCCGATCTGGTGGACCTATACAACCACATCCCGGTAGGTTCCACCAACTGTACCCCGGCTTACCTAATGAGGGCAAGACCTGGTAAGTTACCTGTTGACCTGGAAATGGGAGTCCTGACACCCGAGGACACTTCACCAGAAACAGACTGGGACACGGAGAGGCAGCAGCAGTACCGGAGAGTACAGGAGAGCGTGGAGCGAAGTCTCTGTCAGGCTAGGGAAAGACAAGAGAAAACTTACAACCAGTATGCTCCCGCTGTTCCCCTGGTACCCGGAGAGCAGGTCTTGAAGAGGAAGAGACGGCTCCACAAGTTGGACGACCAGTGGGAAAAGGACCCGTACACCGTACTGCCCTCAAGCCACGAGAACCCGAAGGTTTGTACCATCAGTAAAGACGGAGGGGAAACCACAGCTATTGTATCCCGGGACCACCTGAAGAAGTGTCCCGAACAACTGAGGAACCCTGAAGAGGAACAAGAAGACCATCGACCCGTAGAGGAAAGGGAAGATATGGTTAGTACTGTGCTCGGGGACTTCCCTCGGTCTTGGACTCAAGTCAATGGTGCAGTTGTGGTACCCGTACTCACCTTCCTCCAACCAGCATCCCAAGCACCTACAGAGCAACAGGTAGAGCTGGAAGAACAGCCGGTCCAGGAGGCAGAAGACCCCACACCCGCAGACCAGGAGGATCAACCCTCTGCTTGCAGTGAGCCTGCCATATCCCTAGTGAGCCAAAGAGCCGGTAGACAGCTGCCCAGTTTACCCTTGACAGCTCCTACACCCTGTAGTTCAGGGCTAGGCACTCAGCTCCGTAGGTCCACTAGGGCCACTAGAGGTCAGTTACCCGCACGGTGGAGGATTTGAAGTGTATAAATTGTTTTATTTATGTTTACCTGTGTATTGTTGCTTGTGTATAATTTTGTGTTTCTAGTTATTTGTAGGAGTCCTTGGTGGATTTACCGGGAATCCTTGTACATAGTTGGAGCGTAACCCAGGACGGACTAAAGACTGTTAAGGACTCGGGATAGGACAAACCCCTACCTGGTTACGTCTCCCTGTTTTGGTGAAATGGACACCTTGCTTTTCTTCAAAGACTGCACCCGGTTACGGACATGCCGTAACCATCTTTATATGTTTTTCTTATTGTATTATTATTGTTTTTATCTTGTTATGTTTTTCTAAAATATGTTTAGTCCCGGAGTACTAAATTTCACTAGAGGGGAATGTGACACCCCAGGGGTCTGGTTGCCACAGTGATAGAGATGTTATGTCTGAGAGCAGGTGGGAGGTCCTTTGGTCAGGGATCCTGGGCATGCCACACCTCCTGCCCAGTCTTGGGAGGGGAAGAACTTCCCCTATATAAACCCGGGGCTGAAGCAGGGTTAGGAGTCAAGGAGAGTAGAGACAAGAGACAGTCATAGGAAGAAACAGCTGGAGCTCAGTGGGAGCAATACTACTACGAGTCAGGGGCTGGCAGCTGCAGAGCTCGCCCTGACTGAGAAGCTTTCTTACCGGACCCGGCGTCCGAGGCTGTGGGGACTAACTCTTACCCAGCAGCAGAAGCCGACCGGCAGGGGATTTCAGGTCCTCAGGCCCAGAAACCCGAAGGCACGGTCACACGTGTGGGACCAGCACCGCCATCGTGGAGCGGAAGCCAATAGAAGGCCCCGAGTCACCGGCCATACGGGTGAGCACCACACGGTACACTCAGGGACGTGGGCTACTTATATCCGCTTCTAGCAAGGTAGCCAGAAGAGTACAGTCAGTTTGGGAGGCCTACAACTCCGCCTGGCCAGGGGAGATCCCATCTGCTCAAGGACTGACCAGGCCCCGTTCGCTAGCAAGTACTCCGGGAGGGTCTATCGTTGTTACCAGTAAAGACCCTGAATTACACCGCACCGTCTCTGAGTGGTTCCTGCTACCCCCATCTTCCACGTCGGCTGCCCTGAGGCCATACCCCTCCCGTTGGGGGTTATACTATCACGCTGCACAATTCTACACCGGCCTCAGCGGTCTGCCCTGCAGCGGCAGCTCCATAGCTGCAAATCAACGGGTGGCGTAGTCGACACTCAAATAACATCTATCAAGACTGCCACACACTGAGTCTGACCCCCTGGGCACGGACCGGGTCCCCGCCACTCGGAGACTACAACCCTCATCTGATCCGGTTCCGGGTAAGCCCCCGTGCGCGAGACGCTGCGCGACACAGCAGGCCCAGGGGCGCGTCACATGCACCATTCATTCATACTGGCATGCACAACAGCAGTGTTAATGAATTGTGGCCATGATGTTTTGATGCTGTTTTGAAGGCAAAAATTGATTTGATTTAGGTTTCTCTTTTATTCGTTTACTTTGCATTTAGTTAATTGATAGAAATAAACTATTAACACTTCTATATTTTCAAACATCCTTAGTTTCCAGCATCTTCTCCAAACCTTACTAAAACTTTTCCACAGTACTGTGTGCATATATAATTTTGCAAGCTGGTGCCACCCCCTGTGCTGGTGTACTGATGATCAACAGTTCAGACCGGTGGCATGGCTCCACCAGGGAGAAGTGCAGGTGAACTGAAGCTGGTGGGATCAAGCATTCCGGACAGTTTCGGCACAGCATAGAGCTCCCTACCTAGGTAACCGGACCCTTTGAGAATGCAGGGTGGTCAGAGGCCTAGGCAAAAAGCTGCAAATATAGAATTAAAAAATCCTTCCATTCTTGAGAATATTAAATATTATATATAAAATAATATAAAATATATACACTAAAGAAAACTACATATTAAAGGGGTTATCAACTACTGGACAACCCCTCACTAGAGTGTTCTATAAATAAGAAAATATCTATACTTAGCTGTCGGACAACATAGGATTCAGTCTGGGTTGTGAGAAAGGGTTGTGTGCTGTAAGTAGTGGACGTCCATGCGCCCACCCTATATAAGTCCTTGAAATCCACCTCACCTACAGTAAATGCACCTCCCATTATAATAATGGAGCACTGATAGCAAAGGTGATACATCTAAATAATGTTTCATTTTAATTCCTAGCCCATAGGGAACAATGTTGTCTGCTCATCTGACTGATTTTCTCTTACAGGACTTTATAAATAGTTTACAAAATGACACTGGTTTCTCATCCAAGGAATTGAATGAGGAGCACAAATGGTGGAAAGTATCCGACGCTTTGTTTTGTGAGGTAAATATGTGATGGCATTTTATAAAAATAGACATATACATGGGCTTTCTTCTTTAGCTATATACACTATTTATTTTAACCTTTCTTTTTATCATCTTAATTTGTAATGTCCAACTTTAGCTGTAGAAACACAAGATCAACCTTCTGTTAATGAAGTGACTGAGTATTTGGTCCCAGTTTCACAGGTATTCATGTGACAAACATGGAAATTACAAGATAGCTTCTTTGGGGTCCAACAACTGTGATTGTAATGAGAACATGTTATAGAAATGTTTAGTCTGGTCATTAATAAGGCCACGTTCACATGTTCAGTATTTGCGCAGTTTTTACCTCAGTATTTGTAAGTCAAAACCAGGAGAGGAACAATCAGAGGAAAAGTATAATAGAAACATGTCACCACTTCTGTATTTCTCACCCACTCCTGGTTTTGACTTACAAATACTGATGCAAATTACTGACCAAATATACAACGTGTGAATGTGGTAAAGCTAAATTCCCACAGTGAGCTTTTGGTAAGTTTTTGATGTTGCAGATTTTCTGCACTTATTTAGTAAATTAGGTTACTTGCGTTTTATCATTACGTTTTAAGTGCATTTTTTTACATATGTTTTTATTGCGGCTTTGACGCTGCGTTTTTTTGTCTCTTGTTAGTATGTCGCTGCTTTGTTTTTGATACTTCCTGGTATTTGATTTTAACACAATTATATTGATATAGTCATGTGTGGATTACATGGGTTTTGACTTGTTTCCATCTCAGAAACACATTAAAAATGTACAGTTGTGCTCAAAAGTTTACATACTCCGGCTTAATTTTTCCTTTCTTGGACTTGTTTCAGAGAATATGAATGATAACAAAAAAAACTTTTTCTCCACTCATGGTTATTGGTTGGGTGAAGCCATTTATTGTCAAACTACTGTGTTTTCTCTTTTTAAATCTTAATGACAACCAAAAACATCCAAATGATCCTGATCAAAAGTTCACATGCCCGGGTGATTTTGGCCTGATAACATGCACAGAATTTGACACAAATGGGTTTGAATGGCTACTAAAGGTAACATCCTCACCTGTGACCTGTTTTCTTGTGATCACTGTGTGTGCATAAAAGCTGAGTGAGTTTCTGGGATCCAGACAGACTCTTTCATCCAGCCACTGACGTTTCTGGATTGTGAGCCATGGGGAAAGCAAAAGAATTGTCAACGGATCTACGGGAAAAGGTAGTTGAACTGTATAACACAGAAAAGGGAAACAAAAAAAATATCCAAGGAATTGATAATTCCAGTCAGCAGTGTTCAAACTGTGATTAACAAATGGAAAATCAGGGGCTCTGTAAAAAACAGAAAAAGGTCAGGTAGACCAACAAAAATATTGGCCACAACTGCCAGGGAAATTGTTCGGGATGCGAAGAAAAACCCACAAATAACATCAGCTGAAATTCAAGACTCTCTGAAAACTAGCGGTGTGGCTGTTTCAAGATGCACAATAAGGAGGCACTTGAAGAAAAATGGGCTGCATGGTTGAAGAAGAAAGCCATTACTGCGCAAATACTACAAAGTATCTCGCCTACAATACTCCAAACAGCACAGAGACAAGCCTCAAAACTTCTGGTACAAGGTAATTTGGAGTGATGAGACCAAAATTGAACTTCTTGGCCACAACCATAAACGTTACATTTGGAGAGAGGTCAACAAGGCCTATGATGAAAGGAACACCATTCCTACAGTAAAGCACGGAGGTGGATCGCTGATGTTTTGGGGATATGTGAGCTATAATCAGCAAATACTGGAGGCAAATTTGCATTCATCAGCCTGAAAGCTGCGCATGGGATGTATTTGGACGTTCCAACATGACAACGATCCAAAACACAAGGCCAAATCGACCTGTCATTGGATACAGCAGAACAAAGTGAAGGTTCTGGAGTGGTCATCTCAGTCTCCTGACCTCAATATCATAGCGCCACTCTGGGGAGATCTCAAGTGCGCAGTTCATGCTAGACAGCCCAGGAATTTACAGGAACTGGAGGATTTTTGCCAAGAAGAATGGGCAGCTTTACTTTCTGAGAAATTAAAGAACCTCATCCACAACTACCACAAAAGACTTCAATCTGTCATTGATGTTAGAGGGGGCAATACACGGTATTAAGAACTGGCGTATGTGAACTTTTGATCAGGTTCATTTGAATGTTTTTGGCTGTCATTAAGATTTAAAAAAAGAAAACATAGTAGTTTGACAATAAATGGCTTCACCCAACCAATAATCATGAGTGGAGAAAAAGTATTTTTGTAATCATTCATATTCTCTGAAACAAGGCCAAGAAAGGAAAAATTCTGCCAGGGTATGTAAACTTTCGAGCACAACTGTATGTGTGTTTTTTACCTCTGGATTTTCTGCATCTAATGCAAAGCTACAGGAGAAATCTGCATGTAAAACAAGAGAAATTGATATGTTGCGGATATGAAACACGCACTGCAGGTCAGTTTACGCTGGTAAGAAACTGCATAGTGGGCATGAGATTTCTATAAATTCCATCCACACAGCTGGAACTGTAAGACGCTGCGTTCTTGACGCAGTGAAAATATGCAGCATCAAAAACTCACCAAAATCCCAACTTGGAATTTTAGCTTCCCTTAGGGTACATCACTATTGTAACTCTAAAGACAAATTAATTTGTGACCATACAGTACCCAGTGTATCATTCTCGTACTTCTTGATTTTGTCCTATGCTGTGATACATTGATAATGGATGGATTAATAGATCAACATAAAACTATTATATTCACAAAAAAACAATGACTTTAAAAACTATTCATTCATTTTGTATCGATCTTGTTTAAATAAAGTTTTTATACCCTATCTCCTACCCAGCCGAGTGTTCCCACTCATTCACATTTACAGAAATCCAGGAGAGTGAGATCAGGACCAGTTTATAGCATAGGTGAAAAAAGGAAATAGCTTGGGTTCTTCATCATCTAAGGATTCTGATTACCACCCTATCATCTCCTCCATATGTACCCATGCATCCTTCCCTAAATGTTCCTCTTCCGGGAACCTGACAGCGCAAACCTCTAAAAATATACTTTAAAAATCTGCCGGGAACCTAGACACACAGGAGACTAGTCAAACAGACAGGTCTCCGGCGGATTCTCACCGCCCTCTGCCAGTGACTGACAGGCCACTCCCAGCATACATATATGGGGAGAGACCTATCACTGCAGGGGAGGGGGTGGGGAGAAGCCACCGGGGGTCCACCTATCCAACTAGTCTCCCATGTGGCTCGGTCCCTGGTGGCAGTGTTTTTATTTTTTTTCAGTGCTGGAGTGGTGTTTTAAAGCCTGGGCCCCACTAGCAGTATTTGGTCAGTATTTTTTCTCAGAAGTGGGAGCCAAAACCAGGAGTGGGTGATAAATGCAGAATTGGTGACTTGTTTCTATTATACCTTTTCTCTGATTGTTCCTCACCTGGTTTAGGCTCCCACTACTGAGAAAAAATACTGACCAAATACTGATACTGGAGCCATGGCCTAAATTTAAGCCCCAAGCCCCATATTCTTATACTCACTCTCCGCTTCACCGTTTTTCGGCACCGCTCCAGTCCTGCGGTGCCATATTGTAAGTGCAGGTTCTGATTGTCCGGAAGTCAGAAGCTACAACAAAAGAGCTCAATGCAAGTGTATGAGAGTCAGAACAAGGCTCTCATAGACTTGCATTGAAAAGTGACTTCTGCATTGCTCCATGAAACACTGGAGCTGCCGGCAGGTCATTTTTCGCTGGAGGGATGTTGGAAAATGACGAAGGCGGCAGGTGTGTATCTGACAGGAGGCAGGGGACTTACATTTAAAGCACCACTCCAGCGGTGCAATAAAAAAAAATGCTGGAGTGGTGCTTTAAAGTATGTTTGTCTCTGAAATGCCGCACCATTTCAGAGTGAAACATACCTGGCTGAAATCAACCAGTGTAAGTGTCGGCTATATGTGCTGCGTGTGGATTGGGCAGCATGTATCAGCTGTCAGGTTCCCTTTGAAGGCCCCTTTTAATTTAATAAAAAAAATGGTCATAATGGCATAAAAAAGAAGTGACACTCACTATATCTCCCCTACTGTTGCCTTTCTATCGGTGCCTGGTCCCCTGCCAGTCTCTACTTCCTGCGATATGGACCTGACACTCAGGGATATAAATGAGATATGTTCCCCATATACAAGTTTGTTCAATCAGGTTGATGAGTAGAAGTTGAGGGAATTGCAGATTTTTACCATCAAATAATTGCCTCTTGGCTGCACGGTGTACACCCATATTTAAGGCTGCAGGGTATGTTTACATTAAGTTTTTTTTTAATGAGGATTTTGAAGTGGATGTTTTCTTCCAATGAGGTTTTGAGACTTTACTGCAGGAAAAAAAATGATATATCACTTTTTTGATGGAGATTCCTCATATAATCCACTCCAAAATTAACACCATCAAGACAAACGACTGAAAAGAAACTCGTGAGAAAATGCTTCAAAAATATTTTCAAAACCGCGTCAAAACAATTTAAAAAAAAAAAAATTCAGGAAAGGAAAACTCCTCTGAAAGCACATAAAAAGCAGCTATTCTTCAAGTAGATTCCTCTTGAAAGACAAGTTGGAATTTTCCACCTGCAACAACCTCAGTGAGACCATACCCTAACGAAATAGCACTAAACAGTGTTATTGAAAAAAGCCCACTGCCTCCTTTTTGCACAAAGCTACATGGGGAGAAGTATGAAATCACCAGACATGAAGTCAGCAACTTCAGAAACTGATTTACAGCCTGCTTTGTTCTCACCATACTGTCAAATTAGCACCCTCTGCTGGTAAACTATGGGAAATATATTACTTATTGTTTAATTTTGTATATTCCCTGACAGGAGAAAATAAAATTATGAAAAGTAAAACATATTTTTTATGTGATTGATCTTTATCTATAATAAAAAAAGAGAGGCTTCATTCATACTTTGTGTTCCATGCATACAGGAGTAAGTGCACAATACAGAGTTAATGGAATTCTGTGAAGGTCTTTGCAGATCTAAGGTTTTAAGTCCTTCAAGGGACAATACATTCTGAAATACAGGCCCCAACAAGGAACAATTTTGTGGCATGGGTTTACACAGAACGGTGTAAATGAGGCATAGCTAAAACAAACTGCACTAAATTGATATCCATTTATTGTAGAGAGTTCACAATTATACTCTGCCAGACTGGGCAAGCAAAGACGTCCTGGATAAACTGTTTCAGCTCTCTGATATTGGCATATCAACTCTGTATGGCGTGTACAAACAGCATGAGAAATCCAGGTTACAAGGAGGTGAGTTAGTTTGATATTCTTCTATTGAATTCCACCAGTTATATATTTCTTTTTTCTGGTTTGACCACATCTATAAAAATCGACAATGCAATTTATGGTTCCGTGAAAAAAATCAGACCGCACTCGGGTGGCATCCCTTAGGAATACTCTCTTATGGCCCCGTCACACTTAGCGACGCTGCAACGATCCCGACAACGATACGACCTGTCAGGGATCGTTGCTGCATCGCTATGTGGTCGCTGGTGAGCTGTCAAACAGGCAGGCTCACCAACGATCAGGGGAGCAGAAACATCGTGGAAAGAATCTTTCCACGATGTCCTGCTCCTGGTTACGAGCCTGCTGAAGCAGGAGCAGGCTGGTAACCATGGTAAACATCGGGTTACTAGGGGCACACGCGCTCCTAGTAACCAGTTGTTTATCATGGTTACCACTCTGCTACAGTGAGCGGGAGGTTACCGCTCACTTTAGCAGGCTCGTAACCATGATAAACAACGGGTTACTAGGTGCGCGTGTGCCCCTAGTAACCCGATGTTTACCATAATTACCAGCCTGATCGCTGCTCCCGCTGGTCACACCAAGCGATGTGTGCTGACCAGCGGGAGAGCAACGACCAAAAAATGGTCCAGGACACTTTGCAGCGATCAGCGACCTCACAACAGGGGCCTGATCGTTGCAAAGTGTCACACATAGCGACATCGCTGGTGAGGTCGCTGTTACGTCACCAAAACCGTGACACAGCAGCGATCTCGCTATGTGTGACGGGGGCTTTAGTTTATGTGCACATGTTAAAGGGGTTTCCCCACAAACAAAAGTTAATTTTAATCAATAGATCTTGGAATAATAATAGCTTCCACAATTGGATGTGTTTAAATAAAATGTTCCTGTGCTGAGATAATCTTATAAATGTGCCCCTGCTGTGTACTGTGTAATGGCTGTGTCTGACCGTGCAGGACCATGGTCTGATCATACCACAGCTCCTGGATAGGAGGGGAGAAAAAAAGTATACAGACATTACTGTATGACATCACAAATTATTCTTTCTTTGAAGTAAAACATTGTTTAAAAAAAAAAAGGCAGTGAAATGTTTTACCTCACAAAAAGAATCAGCTGTGATCCCCTGCTGTAATGTATGTATACGCTTTTGCCTCCTCCCTGCCCAGGAGATGTGGATTGATCAGACCGTGTTCCTGTACGGTTAGACACAGCCATTACACAGTACACAGCAGGGCACATTTCTAAAATTATCTCAGCACTGGAACATTTTATTTAAATACATTCAATTGTGGAAGTTATTATTATTCCAAAATCTATTTATTAAAATTAACTTTCGTTCATGGGAAAACCCCTTTAAGTATTTGCAGCAGATTTTTTCTGCAGCAAAAACAAGAGTGTTGGCAGGAAAAATGTTGAATAAAATATGTTTTTCATCTTTTTGAAGCTTTTTTTCACTTGCGCTTTTTTCCATTCATTTCAATGGGTGAAAAATGCTGCAAAAATGCTGAAAGAATAGACGTACTGCAGATTTGAAAAAAAAATGCTTTGATGGTTCAAATAAAAAAAAAAAGCAATGTGTGCATGAGATTTCAGAAATCTTGTTCACTTTGCTGGTACTGTAAAATTCTGCAATGTTTAAGTGTCAAAAATGCATGGGAAAAAACACTGCAAGATGCAGTTTGTGAACATGTCCTTAGGCTACAAATATAGTAAGTACCACCTGTGGATAGCCCCTAAAAATATATACTCTTCAATAAATATATAGTTAAAACGCTTGTACTTTATTAAGGATCAAAACAATGGTGGAGGAGGGATGGCAAAAGAAACAAGGATGCACACTCAATAATAAAAAGAAATAAAATCACATGAATAGTAATAAATCGGGGGGGAGAGACAATAGCATCACTGCAAAAATGTGTGATGTATAACACGCATATATATGACGCGCCCCCTGGGCCTGTGCTGTGCAGGGGGATACCCGGAGGCGGATCGCTGGGATGCTAGGGGTTGTAGTTCTCCGTGGCGGTGACCCGGTCCGTGCCCAGGGCGGTCAAACCAGTGGCGGTCTTAAGTAATAACAATGTCCGACTACGCCACCCGTGGATTGCGGTCAGTGGGGACCGCCGCTGCGCTGCCGACCGCTGAGGCTGATGTTGTTTGCGCAGCCGAGTATGGGATAACTCCCCACGGGAGAAGTATTGCCTCAGGGCAGCTAATGTGGATGATGGGAGTGATGGTGTGAGCGTCCCAGTAGTAATGGTGCTGGTGCGGCAAGGAATCACAGAGACGTGTGGTGCAGTTCAGGGTCTTTACTGATGGTATAAAGCAGACCCTCCCGGGAGTACTGGTTAGCAGTAGGGGCCTGGTCAGTCTGTGAGCAAGCAGGATCTCCCCTGGCCAGGTGGAGTTGTAGGCCTCCCCGACTATCTGCACTCTTTCCTGGCTACCTTGCTCTATGCGGGTAGAAGTAGCCCACGTCCCTGAGTATACCGTGTGGTGCTCACCCGTATGGCCGGTGACTTGGGGCCTTCCGTTAGCCTTCGCTTCACGATGGCGGTGCTGGTCCCTTGCTTGTGACCGTGCCTTCGGGTTTCTAAGGCCAGAGGACATGGAATCCCCTGCCGGTTGGATTCTGCTGCTGGACCTGGATGTCCCCACAGCCTCGGACTCCGTGTCCGGGTTAGTGTCTTCAGCCAATGCAAGCTTTCTAGCTTCCTGCCTCTGGCACTCGCTCCTGCTCCTGCAGAGCTCCTGTTGTCACTTTCCCTTTCCAGGCTCTGACTGCTCTGCTTGTTCTGCAGGCTCTGTCTAACCTAATCCTGCCCCAGACCCAGTTTATAAGGGCAGATTCCTCCCCTCCCAGGTCTGGGTGGGCCGTGTTGCATGCTTAGGGCTCCTGACCAGAGAAACCTCCCACTTGCTCTCAGACATAATATCTCTATTACTATGGCAACCAGACCCCTGGGGTGTCACATTCCCCCCTAGTAAATTTTAGTACTCCGGGACTAAACACATTTTTTAAAGAAACATAAATACAGGGTATAACAATAACACAATAACATATTTACAAGAAGCTTTAGTTCTTTAAAGGTCACGGCGTGTCCGCAACCGGGTGTCCATATCACCCAAGGTGAAGCTTTAAGCGAAGTAGGGGACCTGTCCAAAGCAAACCCCTTGCGTTGTCCTTGGGCGTGGCTGCAAGGCTGGAGCTAGCTACTTTGGGCCGCAAGTAGGCCACGCCAGACAGGTTTTCTCTTCCGCGGCCGTCTTCACAAGAGGCACCAAGGTGCAACTATCTACAAGAATGTTCCGGTTATCCAGTGTCCATAACCTGTTAGTCCAAATAAATCTGCAGGGTAACTGAGAAACATAATTAACAACAGGCAGTAACAAAAACCATAAACAGTTAACAGATAAATTCACAGTGCATTAGTTTATATTCTCCAGCGAGCGGGCATTTGACCTCTAGTGACTCTAGTGGACCTACGGAGCTCACTAACTGGTCCTGCACTACAGGGTGTAGAAGGTGTTATGGGTAAGCTGGGCAGCTGTCTGCGCACTCTTTGGCTCACTAGGGGCACGGCAGGCTCACTACTAGCAGAGGGTTGATCCTCCTGTGCTGCTGGTGTGGACTCTTCTGCCTCCTGGGCCGGCTGCTCTTCCAGCTCTACCTGGTCTTCTGTAGGCACTTGAGGGGCTGGCTGGAGAAAGGTGAGAACGGGCACCACGATAGCGTTGTTTACTTGTGTCCAGGACCGGGGAAAGTCTCCGAGTACGGTGGTGATCATTTCCTCCTTTTCCTCTACGGGTTGAGGGTCTTCCTGATCTTCATCCGTGCTTTGCAACTTCTCGGGGCACTTTTTCAGGTAGTCTCTGGAGACAGTGGCTGTGGTCTCTCCTCCATCCTTGCTGATGACGTACACCTTTGGATTATGGTGGCTTGAGGGCAGTACGGTGTACGGGTCCTTTTCCCACTGGTCGTCCAATTTATGGAGCCGCCTTTTTCTTTTCAAGACCTGCTCTCCAGGTACCAGGGGAACAGAGGGAGCATGTTGGTTATAAGTTCTCTCCTGCCTTTCTCTTGATTGACAGAGACTTCGCTCGACGCTCTCATGTACTTTCCGGTACTGCTGCTGCCGTTCTGTATCCCAGTCTGTCTCTGGTGAGGTGTCCTCAGGTATCAGGACTCCCATATCCAGGTCAACAGGCAGCTTACCAGGTCTTGCTCGCATTAGGTAAGCCGGGGTACAGTTGGTGGAACCTACCGGGATGTGGTTATACAGGTCCACCAGATCGGGCAGTTTCTCAGGCCACAGACTGCGTTCTTCCAGGGGAAATGTTTTTAGCAGATCTATCACCACCTGGTTCATCTTCTCGCAGAGTCCATTGGTTTGGGGGTGATAGGGTGTTGTTCTTATCTTCTTGCAGCCATACAGGTTGCAGAACTCCTGGAAGACCTCCGCTTCGAAGGCTGGTCCTTGGTCCGTCAGCACTTGGTCCGGGTACCCGTGTGGGCGGCAGAAGTGCAGCTGGAAGGCTCTAGCTGCTGTTTGTGCTGTTAAGTCTTTGACGGGGACCACTACTAGGAATCGGGAGTAGTGATCCACGATGGTTAGGGCGTAGACATACCCGCTTCTGCTTGGAGCCAGTTTAACATGGTCCAGAGCGACCAGTTCCAGCGGCTGCCTGGTGATGATGGGCTGCAGGGGAGTCCTCTGGCTGGCACGGTCCCTTCTTCTTAGATTGCACAGGCCACAGACTCTACACCACCTCTCAATGGCTCCTCTCATGCCTATCCAGTAGAACCGTTCACGCAGCAGGAACTCCAGCTTCTTCCATCCGAAGTGCCCGGCTCCATTGTGGTAGGCCTCCAGCACCATAGCCGCGTCCAGTCTCGGTACCACCACCTGCCAGATCAGCTCATGTGTCCGTGAATTGACCATTCTGCGGCACAACTTCTCCTTGTAGAGAAACAGTCTGCTCTTGTCCGTCCACAGTTGCTTGGTCTCTTCCGGAGCGTCTGGGTCCAGGTGGGCGTCAGCCTGGGTCAGCATCTCCTTCACCAGACGGACTGCGGGGTCACTGTCTTCTGTCTCCGCCCAGTTGTAGTGGGGTAAGGGGTTGAATGTAGGGGATCGCTGGCCCCTCACACGGTGGGAATACTGGGTAATCCCATGACGGTGAAACGCAGGGAGTTCGATCTCTTCCAATTCTTCTGGATCCTCCCCTTCATCCGGTAGGTTTGGCATTCTGGACAGGGCGTCCGCGTTGGTATTGGAGCGTCCTGCCCGGTATTTGATTGTGAACTCAAAATTGGACAGGCGGGCCATCCATCTCTGCTCCAGGGCACCCAGTCTTGCAGTGTCCAGGTGTGTCAACGGGTTGTTGTCCGTGTACACGGTGAACCTGGAAGAGGCAAGGTAATGCTTGAAACGTTCGGTTACTGCCCACACCACTGCCAGGAACTCGAGCTTGAACGAGCTGTAATTCTCAGGGTTTCTTTCCGTGGGTCGCAGTTTTCGGCTGGCGTAAGCAATTACCCGTTCTCTCCCCTGCTGGATCTGGGACAGTACGGCTCCTAGCCTGATGTTGCTTGCGTCCGTGTAGAGGATAAAGGGCTGGCTGTAATCAGGGTACGCCAGGATTTCATCCAACGTGAGGGCCATCTTCAGCTGGCAGAAGGACTCCTCTTCCAGCTTTTCCCATTTGAAGGGTGGCTTCTGGTTTTTGGCCTTCCTGGACTGGCCTATCAGGAGGTCCTGCATGGGAGCTGCCTTCTTGGTAAAACCGGGAATGAATCTTCGGTAGTAGCCTACCAACCTGAGGAACTGCCGGACTTCCTTTATGCTGGATGGTCTTGGCCAGTCCTTAATCACGGTGATCTTGTCAGGGTCGGGGGCTACTCCGTCAGCACTTACCACGTGTCCCAGGTATTGTACCTTTGGCTTCAGTAGATGACACTTTGAGGGTTTTACCTTTAGGCCATAGTTCGCCAGGGCTTCAAACACTTCTGCCAGGTGTTCCAGATGGTCCTCATAGGTCTTGGAATAGACGATGACGTCGTCCAGGTATAATAGGACCGTCTCGAAGTTCCGGTGTCCCAGACAGCATTCCATCAACCGTTGGAAGGTTCCTGGTGCGTTGCAGAGCCCGAACGGCATACAGTTAAATTCGCTGAGTCCCATCGGGGTGGTGAATGCGGTTTTCTCCTGGTCCGCCTCTGCTACAGGAACCTGCCAGTACCCGCTAGTGAGATCCAAAGTAGAGAAGAAGTTAGCAGATTTTAATGCAGCTAAGGACTCTTCTATCCTTGGTAACGGGTACGCATCTGTAACGGGTCTGGGAGGCGGAACCTCTGAGCAACTTATACAAGGGGGCGGTCCTTGTAAGGAAGCGGGTGGCGACCAGGGAAGACAGGCAGGTAGTCACAGCAGGTGACCGGGACAGTCTCTGGGTAAACGGGCAGGAGGTCACGGCAAGTGACCGGGACAGTCTCTGGGTAAACGGGCAGGAGGTCACAGCAAGTGACCGGGGCAGTCTCTGGGTGAACGGGCAGGAAGTCACGGCAAGTGACCGGGACAGTCTCTGGGTAAACGGGCAGGAGGTCACGGCAAGTGACCGGGACAGTCTCTGGGTAAAGGGTAGGTACGACCTGTGACGGCTGAGCCTCCAGGTAGGCTAGCAGGCAGATGGCAGATGTGTGCTCCCAGGTGAGCAGGCGAGAGTCTCTGGATAAGCAGGTGGTCACAGCATGTGACGGCGGAGCCTCCAGGTAGGCTAACAGGCAGGTAGCAGATGAGCGCTCCCAGGTGAGCGGGCAAGAGTCTCTGGACTGGCAGGTGGTCACAGCACGTGACGGCGGAGCCTCCAGGTAGGCTAACAGGCAGGTAGCAGATGAGCGCTCCCAGGTGAGCGGGCAAGAGTCTCTGGACTGGCAGGTGGTCACAGCACGTGACGGCGGAGCCTCCAGGTAGGCTAGCAGACAGGTAGCAGGTGAGCGCTCCCAGGTGAGCGGGCAAGCTGGTCCATAGACAGACTGACAGATGTCGGAAGGCAGACCGTCGGACCTCAGGCTAGCAAGCAGGTAAGCGGATAACAGGCAGGAATCAGACAGCAAACTGGCAGGTAACTGGCAGGTAACTGGAAACGGGACCTGAGGGCTGAAGCAGAGTAGTGAACAGTGCAACAGCATTGCTCGGGCACCTCCATTTTGGAGGAGGTGCCTTATATATGGTGAAGTCCTCCGGCCATTGGCCGGGGACTCCTTAGGACGGCGCGCGCGGCCCCTTTAAGAGGGGGAGAGCGCGCGCCCTAAGCACCGTGGCCGGGAAGGAGTGCGCGCTGCCAGCAGAGCGGGAGGAGGGCGCCGGGCTCGGAGCGGAGAGGTGAGGGGAACAGCGTCCCTGCCTAGCAGGAGGCAGGGACGCCGACGCTACAGTACCCCCCCCTTTAGGCCCCCCCTTTTTTAGGCCAGACAGAAATTTAGCAAGGATGAGAGGGGCATGGATGTTCTCCCGAGGCTCCCACGTTCTCTCCTCAGGACCAAACCCCTTCCAATCTACTAGAAAAAAGGTCTTTCCTCTTACCCTTTTTGTGGCCAGAATGTTCTCTACCTCAAACTCGTTTTCAGCGGAAACCGGAGCAGGAGGCGTACCTGTAGACTTGGAAAAAGAATTAAGTACCACGGGTTTGAGGAGAGATACATGGAAGGAGTTAGGGATCCGCAAGTTGGCCGGGAGTTTCAATTTATAGGCCACCGGGTTGATCTGACTGATGATCTCCAGAGGACCGATGAACCGAGGCCCTAACGTATAGGAAGGAATCTTGAGCCGGACATACTTGGACGAGAGCCAGACCTTATCCCCTGGACGGAATTGAGGAGGATCCAGACGTTTTTTGTCAGCATGTCTTTTCATACGCTCGGACGACTGAAGGAGTGCGGACCGGGTACTCTCCCACATGGAGGAAAATTTGTTAACAAGAGATTCCGCAGCCGGATTATCCACCGAGGTGGAGACGGGAAATGGGATCCGAGGATGCTGACCGAAGACTACAAAAAACGGGGATTTGGAGGAAGATTCGCTCTCGTGATTGTTGTAAGAGAATTCGGCCCATGGCAGGAGATCCACCCAGTCAGAATGGTGGGCATTAACGAAGTGCCGGAGGTAACTGGTCAGGATCTGATTGATCCGCTCCACTTGACCATTAGACTGTGGATGGTAAGCGGAGGAGAAGTCCAGGGTGACGTCTAGCAATTTACAAGTGGCTCTCCAGAAACGTGAGGTGAACTGTAGCCCACGATCCGACACGATGTGGAGGGGCAGGCCATGAAGACGGAAGATGTGGCGGATAAAGTCTTTAGCCAACTAGCGTGCAGACGGGAGGCCTGGCAGGGGAATAAAGTGAGCCATCTTGGAAAAGCGGTCAGCTACCACCCAAATGACCGTACAACCAGCAGAGACGGGGAGATCAGTTATGAAATCCATAGCTATATGCTGCCAGGGGGCAGCAGGTACAGGAAGCGGAAGGAGGCGACCGGCTGGCAGGTGTCTCGGAACTTTGTTGCGGGCGCAGGACACACAGGCAGAAACAAAGTCTATTACGTCCTTGTGCAGGGTAGGCCACCAGTAGTGCCGGGTAATAAGCTGGAGGGTCTTTTTCTGACCGGCGTGGCCAGCTAGTTTAGACGAATGACCCCAGTGTAGGATCTTCTCCCGATCAGGTACCGATACGAACGTCTTACCGGGAGGGAGACGATTTAGACTCACGGGAGCCACCTGCATTACTCTGGCGGGATCGATGATATGTTTAGGTTCTTCCTCGAGGTCAGACACCAGAAAGGATCGGGACAAGGCGTCCGCTTTGATGTTTTTGTCAGCCGGGCGAAAATGAAGAACAAAATCAAAGCGAGCAAAAAACAAGGACCACCGGGCTTGGCGCGGGTTAAGTCTCTGGGCATGCTGGAGGTAAGCCAAGTTCTTGTGGTCAGTGTAAATTATTACCGGGTGAAGAGCCCCCTCGAGTAGTTAATGCCACTCTTCCAATGCCAGCTTGATGGCCAATAACTCTCGGTCTCCTATGGAATAGTTGCGCTCAGAAGAGGAGAAGAGTTTGGAGAAGAAGCCACAAGTTACCATTCTCCCGGAAGACGATTTTTGGGTAAGTACCGCACCGGCTCCAGAGGAGGAGGCGTCAACTTCCAGGAAGAACTGCTTGTTGCCGTCCGGGCGATGCAGCACCGGGGCGGAAGAGAAGGCCTGTTTTAAAAAAAGAAAGGCCTCCTCTGCTTCGGGCGGCCACTCTCTGGGATTAGTGCCCTTACAGGTGAGCGCGGAAATTGGGGCAGTCCGGGAAGAGAAGTGCGGTATGAAGAGGCGGTAGTAGTTGGCGAAGCCCAGGAACCGCTGAATAGCCCTCAACCCCTCCGGTCGAGGCCATTTCTCGATGGCAGACAGTTTCTCTGGATCCATTCGGAGGCCGGTCTGAGAAATAATGTAGCCCAAAAAACGGAAGCGAGGTCTGCTCAAAGAGGCACTTCTCATATTTAGCGAAGAGGTGATTCTGCCTGAGCCTGAGCAGGACCTGACGAACATCCCTCCGGTGAGTCTGGAGATCCGGAGAGAAGACCAAGATGTCGTCCAGGTACACCACTACGCAGGAGTAGAGAAGGTCCCGGAAGATGTCATTGACCAACTCTTGAAAGACGGCAGGAGCGTTACAGAGACCAAAGGGCATTACCAGATATTCATAGTGGCCATCCCGGGTGTTGAATGCAGTCTTCCATTCATCCCCCTGACGGATACGGACCAGGTTGTACGCCCCGCGGAGGTCCAGTTTGGTGAAGATTCTAGCCCCCCTCAGACGATCAAATAATTCCGGAATGAGCGGAAGGGGGTACTTATTCTTCACCGTGATCTGGTTAAGGCCTCTATAGTCTATACAGGGACGGAGAGAGCCATCCTTCTTTTTAACGAAAAAGAAGCCTGCTCCCGCCGGGGAGGTAGATTTCCGGATGAATCCCCGGGCCAGATTCTCCTCAATATATTCGGACATCGACCGGGTCTCAGCAGCGGACAATGGGTAAATACGCCCACGGGGAGGCGTAGTACCGGGTAGCAGGTCGATAGGACAGTCGTATGGTCTATGAGGGGGTAATGTCTCTGTCTCCTTTTTATTAAAGACATCAGCAAATGACCAATAAGGAATCGGAAGTCCAGGTAGATTAGCTGGGGTAGGAGAAGGACGGACGGGATGAACGGGAACCAAACAAGTCTTTTGGCAGTCCTGTCCCCAGCGAAGGACTTCTCCGGTCTTCCAGTCAAGCACGGGTGCATGTTTCTGGAGCCAAGGTAGGCCTAGTAAGAGGGCGTGAGAGAGTCCAGGCAGAACGTGAAAAGAGATGCTCTCAGAATGCAGCATTCCCACCTGCAGAGTAATGGATTCGGTGATGAGTTGGATGGGACGTGGTAAGAGGCCCCCATCCACGGCAGCGACAGATAAGGGTACAGCCAGAGGTTTGGTGGGAATGCGGTGTTTTTCTACCAGGGACTGTGAAATAAGATTCCCGGCTGCTCCAGAGTCAAGTTGGGCTAGTTCGAAATAACGGTTCTCCCCGCAGATAATTGAGACTGACAGCAGCAGAGATGGAGAGGATTTATTCTTGTCTAGGTCGACCTCTCTGAGCGAACCTAGACACAGGCGTTTCCCGACCTTTCCGGGCAGGTACGGATCCGGTGCTCCTTGCTGCCACAGTAGAAGCAGCTCCCCTCGGCACGGCGTAAGTCCTGACGGGTTTTGACCATCTTGGTCTGGTCGACCTGCATAGGCTCAGGAGAGTGTACCTGGGGAGAAACGGAGGGAGTGACGGGTTTCTGGAAGGTAGGAGCTAGACGTGGAAACCTCCCCTCACGGGTGACCTCTTTGGCACGCTCCTGGAACCGTAGGTCAATCCGGGTGGCAAGAGTTATTAAGTCATCGAGAGTGGTAGGAATGTCCCGACCGGCGAGTTCATCTTTAATACGGCCGGACAGACCCTCCCAGAAGACAGATACCAGAGCGTCGTTATCCCAGGCCAGCTCCGAGGCAAGGGTACGGAACCGTATGGCATATTGGCCCACAGTGAGACTTCCCTGACGGAGGCGTAGCAGAGACGATGCGGATGAGGTCCTCCGTCCGGGTTCGTCGAAGACTTTCCGGAAAGCCGTGAGAAAGGCAGGCAAGTCGGACACCAGGGGGTCTCCTCTCTCCCATAGAGGATTTAGCCAAGCCAGTGCCTCCCCCGTGAGATGGGACATGATGAAGGCTACTTTGGCCCGGTGGGAGTTAAACTGGTGGGACAGGAGTTCAAAGTGCAGGGTGCACTGGTTTATGAAGCCCCGAGCCTGAGCGGAGTCGCCTCCGAAGCGAGGAGGTGCAGAAAGCCGGGGTCCGGAGCAGGATACCATGGTATTGGTGGGCAGCGGAGCTGCCGGGTTGCGAGTCATGACACTAGCGGTGGTTGCTGGTGGAGCAGTCAGAGTGTCCAGGCGAGAATTGACATTCCGCAGGTGACTCAGGATGGACTCCTGTTGGGACCTCTGATGGGACAGTTCATGACAAAGGTCCGAGAGCGAGGGAGCTTGGGTGCCACCGGGTTCCATGGCCCGAGCAAACTGTAACGGGTCTGGGAGGCGGAACCTCTGAGCAACTTATACAAGGGGGCGGTCCTTGTAAGGAAGCGGGTGGCGACCAGGGAAGACAGGCAGGTAGTCACAGCAGGTGACCGAGACAGTCTCTGGGTAAACGGGCAGGAGGTCACGGCAAGTGACCGGGACAGTCTCTGGGTAAACGGGCAGGAGGTCACGGCAAGTGACCGGGGCAGTCTCTGGGTGAACGGGCAGGAGGTCACAGCAAGTGACCGGGGCAGTCTCTGGGTGAACGGGCAGGAGGTCACGGCAAGTGACCGGGACAGTCTCTGGGTAAACGGGCAGGAGGTCACGGCAAGTGACCGGGATAGTCTCTGGGTAAAGGGTAGGTACGACCTGTGACGGCTGAGCCTCCAGGTAGGCTAGCAGGCAGATGGCAGATGTGTGCTCCCAGGTGAGCAGGCGAGAGTCTCTGGATAAGCAGGTGGTCACAGCATGTGACGGCGGAGCCTCCAGGTAGGCTAACAGGCAGGTAGCAGATGAGCGCTCCCAGGTGAGCGGGCAAGAGTCTCTGGACTGGCAGGTGGTCACAGCACGTGACGGCGGAGCCTCCAGGTAGGCTAACAGGCAGGTAGCAGATGAGCGCTCCCAGGTGAGCGGGCAAGAGTCTCTGGACTGGCAGGTGGTCACAGCACGTGACGGCGGAGCCTCCAGGTAGGCTAACAGGCAGGTAGCAGATGAGCGCTCCCAGGTGAGCGGGCAAGAGTCTCTGGACTGGCAGGTGGTCACAGCACGTGACGGCGGAGCCTCCAGGTAGGCTAGCAGACAGGTAGCAGGTGAGCGCTCCCAGGTGAGCGGGCAAGCTGGTCCATAGACAGACTGACAGATGTCGGAAGGCAGACCGTCGGACCTCAGGCTAGCAAGCAGGTAAGCAGATAACAGGCAGGAATCAGACAGCAAACTGGCAGGAAACTGGCAGGTAACTGGAAACGGAACCTGAGGGCTGAAGCAGAGTAGTGAACAGTGCAACAACATTGCTCGGGCACCTCCATTTTGGAGGAGGTGCCTTATATATGGTGAAGTCCTCCGGCCATTGGCCGGGGACTCCTTAGGACGGCGCGCGCGGCCCCTTTAAGAGGGGGGAGCGCGCGCGCGCCCTAAGCACCGTGGCCGGGAAGGAGCGCGCGCTGCCAGCAGAGCGGGAGGAGGGCGCCGGGCTCGGAGCGGAGAGGTGAGGGGAACAGCGTCCCTGCCTAGCAGGAGGCAGGGACGCCGACGCTACAGCATCTGTGTGTGTGATACGGTTGACCTTCCTGTAATCTACACACATTCTCATGGTGTTGTCTTTCTTTTTCACTAAGACTAGTGGAGCTGCCCAGGGGCTACAGCTGTCCCTAATTACCCCAGCCACCTTCATGTCTTTTAGCATCCCCTTGGCGTGTTGATAGTGTGCAGGGGGTACGGGTCGGTATCTCTCCTTTATAGGAGGGTGGTCTCCCGTGGGGATGTGATGTTCTACCCCCTTTACTCGCCCGAAGTCTAGCGGGTGTTTACTAAACACTCTCTCCTACTCTTGAACCACCCGATAGACTCCCTGTTTTTGGTGTGAGGGAGTGGAGTCAGTACCCAAATGCAGTTGCTGACACCAGTCCTCCAGTGGTTTCTTAGAGCCGTTACCTTCCTCTGGTTGAGATGGAGGCAAGGGTTCCATGGCCTGTACAGAATTCTGGTTTATGGTGAACAATTTGGCTAGCGTGGCATACCGGGGCAGGTATACTTCTCTCTCCCCGATATTGATGATGCGGATGGGCACCCTCCCATGGCGTACATCGACCACCCCCCGTGCTGTCAAAATGGTGGGCCTACTGTCTGAGTAGACGGGTTCTACCATTGCTTGGTAGTCTCTACCTCTTAGACCAATAGCTGCCCGGCACCAAATCATCATCTCACTTTTTGGGGGCATGGCAATAGGGAACAGGTCACACATTCTCACGCTACCTATCTCACCACCAGATAGTTCCACCTGTTGCCGTTTCATCAGTGCCCGGATCTCTTTTTGGAGCACACGCTGCTGGCTGGAACTGGAATTCTTGGCAACCTGTTGCAAAATAAGAATCACCTCTGCAAGACAGTTTTCGATTACATTAGTACCTAGGGTTATTTTTGGGTGACTCTCGCGACGGTCAATGTCCACAATGATCAGTCCTTGTGCCGGCAGTTCAACTTTACTGACCTTGATGGTCATTTCCTTAAATCCTATCTGTGGCACGGGCTGACCATTGCTGGCGATAATGCTCAGGTCGTCATCTGGGTAGCGGATTATGTCCGAGTCATTCCAGTACCGCTTGAAGAGCACGTACGGGATGGTGGTGACCTGTGCCCCGGTGTCTAGTAGGGCACTCATAGGAATGCCATCCAGTACCACAGGCAAGACCGGACGTCCCCCTACGTATTTATCACGCCAGTTTGATGGGCCTGATGATCTTATGCCTGGGGGTTGGCCCTCTACCCCAGGTTGTGCCCGTTTAAATGACAGTACCTTGCCATATGTCCGGGTTGATTGCAGCGGCGGCAGATGGGTCATCCGTCCTCGTTGTATCTGTCGCTGGGTCTTTCTCTGGCCGGTGGGGTCCTCCTCAGTCGGCGCCATGGGACGCCCTCCGGTCCGGATGCCAGCTGGATCTTTTCTGGAGAAGAGACCTGTAAAGACTGAACAGTTCTGGTTAGCGCGGCAACACTCTTAGTCAGCTCTTGGACCTGGTGGTGCAGGTCTGTTGCCGGGTCATTGTTCAAAGCCTGCGCATCAGCTCCCACAGGCCCTGCAGACAAGGGCGCCGTCTCCTGGTGGTAAGTGATAGCAGGGAGCCTGTGGGTCACAGCGCCATCTGGTGCCGGTTCTCGGAGCACCCGGATGGCTCTGTCCTTGAACTGTGCAAAGTCCAGGTCAGGGTCCTGTAAGGCCATTGCCCGCAACTGGGTTCGGTGGGCATTGCACAGTAGACCCTCAATAAATTGTTCAGTCAACAGCTTGTCTTCATTTCCCACGCTGTCAGGGTCTGCCTGCTTAATGGCTCTCAGGGCCTCTTGTAGGTTTAGGGCATAGTCTCTTATACTTTCATGTGCCTGTTGTTTGCACCCATAAAATCTTAGTTTTATCTCGGCTGAGGTGCGGGTGTCAAACGTGTCTTTCAGCCGGGCTAGTATCTCTCTGACAGTCCTCTTCTTCCCAGGTGACCAGGACTTTACCTCCCTTTGGGCTGCCCCGATTAACTGGGCCACCAGAATGCTCACTTTTTGCTCTTCTGTGAGGGGGTATACTTGGAAGAGGCTATCAAGTCTTTCCCTAAAGTCACTCAGGGTATGTGACTCTCCTGAGTACTGGGGTAGCCAGGTTGCCCCCGGGATATAGGGCATGGTGAATGGCATGACTGCTGCAGCGGTTGCGCTGGCGGTGGCTGTGGCAGTGGAGCTCCCCTCAGTGTTCGACATCCTCCTTCCCCCCTAGTGGACCGTGGCCTACCTTGCGATGCTCTTCTTCCGTAGGCCGCGGCTCCGCAGTCGATCGTCGGGGTTGAGGACCTGGCGTCGCGCTCCGATGACGTCAGCTTCGCTCTTTCTTCCTTCCAGGACCTTACGCAGCGTCGGAGTGTGGGGCGGAGCGTGGGGCGGAGCTTCGGATCTCGCGCGCTTTCGGCGTCCACGCCCCTCTTCTTCCCGCGCGGCGTCCCGAAGATGGCGTCCGAAGGCGGGAAGCAGCGGCGGATGGCGGGAAGAAGGCAGAAGATGGCGGGAAACGGTCCAAGATGGCGTCTGATGGCGGAAATCGGCTCCGGATGGCGGGAAACGACTCCGGACGGCGGGAAACTTCACCACAGGTAAGTTCAAAAGTCTTTTTCAGGCACGCAGTACCCGGTGGTTGCGGGCACAAAATCCTGCCGACTACGCCAAAGTTGACGCGCCCCCTGGGCCTGTGCTGTGCAGGGGGATACCCGGAGCCGGATCGCTGGGATGCTGGGGGTTGTAGTTCTCCGTGGCGGTGACCCGGTCCGTGCCCAGGGCGGTCAAGCCAGTGGCGGTCTTAAGTAATAACAATGTCCGACTACGCCACCCGTGGATTGCGGTTAGTGGGGACCGCCGCTGCGCTGCCGACCGCTGAGGCTGATGTTGTTTGCGCAGCCGAGTATGGGATAACTCCCCACGGGAGAAGTATTGCCTCAGGGCAGCTAATGTGGATGATGGGAGTGATGGTGTGAGCGTCCCAGTAGTAATGGTGCTGGTGCGGCAAGGAATCACAGAGACGTGTGGTGCAGTTCAGGGTCTTTACTGATGGTATAAAGCAGACCCTCCCAGGTGGAGTTGTAGGCCTCCCCGACTATCTGCATTCTTTCCTGGCTACCTTGCTCTATGCGGGTAGAAGTAGCCCACGTCCCTGAGTATACCGTGTGGTGCTCACCCGTATGGCCGGTGACTTGGGGCCTTCCGTTAGCCTTCGCTTCACGATGGCGGTGCTGGTCCCTTGCTTGTGACCGTGCCTTCGGGTTTCTAAGGCCAGAGGACATGGAATCCCCTGCCGGTTGGATTCTGCTGCTGGACCTGGATGTCCCCACAGCCTCGGACTCCGTGTCCGGGTTAGTGTCTTCAGCCAAGGCGAGCTTTCTAGCTTCCTGCCTCTGGCACTCGCTCCTGCTCCTGCAGAGCTCCTGTTGTCACTTTCCCTTTCCAGGCTCTGACTGCTCTGCTTGTTCTGCAGGCTCTGTCTAACCTAATCCTGCCCCAGACCCAGTTTATAAGGGCAGATTCCTCCCCTCCCAGGTCTGGGTGGGCCGTGTTGCATGCTTAGGGCTCCTGACCAGAGAAACCTCCCACTTGCTCTCAGACATAATATCTCTATTACTGTGGCAACCAGACCCCTGGGGTGTCACATTCCCCCCTAGTAAATTTTAGTACTCCGGGATTAAACAATTTTTTTAAAGAAACATAAATACAGGGTATAACAATAACACAATAACATATTTACAAGAAGCTTTAGTTCTTTAAAGGTCACGGCGTGTCCGCAACCGGGTGTCCATATCACCCAAGGTGAAGCTTTAAGCGAAGTAGGGGACCTGTCCAAAGCAAACCCCTTGCGTTGTCCTTGGGCGTGGCTGCAAGGCTGGAGCTAGCTACTTTGGGCCGCAAGTAGGCCACGCCAGACAGGTTTTCTCTTCCGCGGCCGTCTTCACAAGAGGCACCAAGGTGCAACTATCTACAAGAATGTTCCGGTTATCCAGTGTCCATAACCTGTTAGTCCAAATAAATCTGCAGGGTAACTGAGAAACATAATTAACAACAGGCAGTAACAAAAACCGTAAACAGTTAACAGATAAATTCACAGTGCATTAGTTTAGATTCTCCAGCGAGCGGGCATTTGACCTCTAGTGACTCTAGTGGACCTATGGAGCTCACTAACTGGTCCTGCACTACAGGTCTGGGTGGGCCGTGTTGCATGCTTAGGGCTCCTGACCAGAGAAACCTCCCACTTGCTCTCAGACATAATATCTCTATTACTGTGGCAACCAGACCCCTGGGGTGTCACATATATATATATGTGTTTATATATATATATATATATATATATATATATATATATATATATATATATATATATATATATATATATATATATATATATATATATATATATATATATATATATATATATATATATATATATATATATATATATATATATACACATACATACATACATACATACATACATACATACATATATGCACATCAAAAAAATAAAGGGAACACTCAAATAACACATCCTAGAGCTGAATGAATGAAATATTCTCATTGAATACTTTGTTCTGTACAAAGTTGAATGTGCTGACAACAAAATCACACAAAAATCATCAATGGAAATCAAAATTTATTAACCAATGGAGGCCTGGATTTGGAGTCTCCCCCAAAATTAAAGTGGAAAAAACACACTACAGGCTGATCCAACTTTGATGTAATGTCCTTAATACAAGTCAAAATGATGCTCAGTATTGTGTGTGGCCTCCACGTGCCTGTATGACCTCCCTACAACGCCTGGGAATGCTCCTGATGAGGATGGTCTCCTGTGGGATCTCCTCCCAGACCTGGACTAAAGCATACGCCAACTCCTGGACAGTCTGTGGTGAAACGTGACGTTGGTGGATGGAGCGAGACATGATGTCCCAGATGTGCTCAATCGGATTCAGGTCTGGGAAATGGGCGAGCCAGTCCATAGCTTCAATGCCTTCATCTTGCAGGAACTGCTGACACACTCCAGCCACATGAGGTCTGGCATTGTCCTGCATTAGGAGGAACCCAGGGCCAACCGAACCAGCATATGGTCTCACAAGGGGTCTGAGGATCTCATCTCGGTACCAAATGGCAGTCAGGCTACCTCTGGCGAGCACACGGAGGGCTGTGCGGCACTCCAAAGAAATGCCACCCCACACCATTACTGACCCACTGCCAAACCGGTCATGCTGAAGGATGTTGCAGGCAGCAGATCGCTCTCCACGGTGTCTCCAGACTCTGTCATGTCTGTCACATGTGCTCAGTGTGAACCTACTTTCATCTGTGAAGAGCACAGGGCACCAGTGGCGACTTTGCCAATCCTGGTGTTCTATGGCAAATGCCAAGCGTCCTGCACGGTGTTGGGCTGTGAGCACAACCCCCATCTGTGGATGTCGGGCCCTCATACCACCCTCATGGAGTCGGTTTCTAACCATTTGTGCAGACACATGCACATTTGTGGCCTGCTGGAGGTCATTTTGCAGGGCTCTGGCAGTGCTCCTCCTGTTCCTCCTTGCACAAAGGCGGAGGTAGCGGTCCTTCTGCTGGGTTGTTGCCCTCCTACGGCCTCCTCCACGTCTCCAGGTGTACTGGCCTGTCTCCTGGTAGCACCTCCAGCCTCTGGACACTACGCTGCCAGACACAGCAAACCTTCATGCCACAGATCGCATTGATGTGCCATTCTGGATGAGCTGCACTACCTGAGCAACTTCTGTGGGTTGTAGAGTCCGTCTCATGCTACCACGAGTGTGAAAGCACAACCAACATTCAAAAGTGACCAAAATATCAGCCAGAAAGCATTGGTACTGAGATGTGGTCTGTGGTCCCCACCTGCAGAACCACTCTTTTATTGAGCGTTCCTTGATAATTGCCAATAATTTCCATCTATTGTCTATTCCATTTGCACAACAGCATATGAAATTGATTGTCAATCAGTGTTGCTTCCTAAGTGGACAGTTTGATTTCACATAAGTTTGATTTACTTGGAGCTATATTCTGTTGTTTAAGTGTTTCCTTTTTTTTTGAGCAGTGTGTATATATATATATATATATATATATATATATATATATATATATATATATATATATATATATATATATATATATATATATATATATATATATATATACACATATAATTGTGATAATTAAGGGGGCAGCCTCAAATCAATAGTACTTAAAAGTGGATACCATGATCCCCAAGAAGGCTGCATATGCCCGATTTGTACTTAGAAGAAAATCATCACAAATATATACACATTATCATAGATATAGCAAACAGATTGCAGGACACATACACTACATGTGTTGAGACTCCCCAGAAGAATGGTGTCCACCCCGACATGCGTTTCAGCGTTGCCTTCGTCAGGCGGTGGCAACTGTCTCACTCCCCCAATTTATTACTATTTATGTGATTTTATTTATTTTCAATATTTAGTGTGCATCCTCATTTCTTTTCCAAATCCTCCTCCACCATTGTTTTGATCCGTAATAAAGTACAAGCTTTATAACTATATACACCATGGACTCTTTGGTCGGTTCTTTTGCCTTTTAGTTTCCAGTTTCCTCCACCTTGTCTGCAAGTATCCTTGTCCCTATAGATACATATCTGTGACTATTATCTATATAATATTATGATGTGATAATAATAGATATGTGCTGTTTTCCTCTGCATAGTTTATATTCTTCAATAATTATATCTATTGTTATATGTGTGATTATTATCAATATTATATGTATCAATAATACTTTGATTACTTTTAGGTGTCCTTGTGGGTTCTATTTTAAAAAATATAACACATGCTGCAACAGAACCATCCAGCAATCTAAAGTTAATCATGTATTCTGCGGTATGTTAACAATTGTCTGTATTTTTTGTTTCGTTTTTTTTTTAGTAGCAATTATTAGGAATAGAGAAACCAAAAACAAGCAAAATACCCAAATAACTGGAAGTAAATGGGTAAATCGCACAGTGCAAAAATAATGATAAATAATAAAGGGTATTTAGTTAACATAATTTTGATCAAAATAATGTAAAAGCCATCCCACCACTTCATGGTAACCCTTATGGGACTGTCCTAACTCTAATATTAAAACCTTACCATTTGTCAAGTGATATACATATGGACAAGGGCAGAGAGACTGAACCCGTAGTAGAGACATAGACCTGAGAGGCAGAATGAACCTTTCAGCTCAGACAAAGGGCGGCCACATCCTTAAATGCACTAAAGCACACTAAGCTGCAAAGAAAAAACCTGGGAGTCTGAACTGAAACGTAACTTGATGTGCATGCAAAATGTAAATGCATGTTCACATAAGGCCACTAGACAGAGAAAAACCAAAGACAAGCAAAATGCCCAAATAACTGGAAGTAAATGGATAAATCGCACAGTGCAAAAATAATGATAAATAATAAAGGGTATTTAGTTAATATAATTTTGATCAAAATAATGTAAAAGCCATCCCACCATTAGGAATAGGTTTTATATGGAACGGTATGTACACACTGAGGTTTTTTGTTTTGTTTTTTTAGTTTTTGGAGCGGAAACTTCAAATTTTCAGAGTGAGTTTGGATTTGGAGAGTTTCCGCCAAGTTTCTGTTCAAAAGGGTATGGTGCAAGCAGCATCTTTTTCAGGTGGGTCCGCTTAGGAACCCGCCCGGAAAAGCGCTAAAAAAACAATGTCAAAACTACTTGCAGTGCATATGTTTAATCTTTTTGAGTGTCTTTTAACCATTTCAGACTTTGAAAGCCCAAACACAATTAGGGCAGGTTCACACTAGTGTATAAAAATATCGGTCAGAGTTTCATCCAGAAAAGTGGGAGGATTTTTTCCTCACTTGTCACCAGTGTGCAGTCCAGTTTTTACAGCGGCAGCTATTAATCATCTACAAGACATTTTATAGTTTCCTATGTTACAGAATTGCAATGTATCTGTAAAAATTGGATGCTATACTATGGCTCCGTACGGCATCTTATTTTTTTGCGCACCCATAGACTTGAATGGTTGAGTCTCTTCCGATTTATGGAAGAAATGAGTGCATGCTGTGATTTTTTTTCACACCCAAATTTAGTCATTGAAAAAAATCGCTCATCTGCACTGCCCCATTGAATAACATTGGTCCAAGTGCTGTCCATTTTTTTCATGGACAGCATTCGGATCGAAAATATGGTCGTGTGAACGAGCCCTAAAAAGAAGTGACGTGACCATTCTTTGCCGCTCACTATTTAGACATACAATTGTAAAAAATATATATGCTGACGTTTTACCTCATAGGCCTCTGTGCGGCTGCATAGGTTGCACCAATGGTATGTCCGCCCCTGTGTAACCTATAATATTATATTCATCAAGAAAGGCATCTAAACCCTCCTTGTATTTGGATAGTTAATTGACCATACAACATCATGTGCCAGTTTCATAGTCTTGTTGCTCGAGCACTAAAGGATCACGGTCTGTGATGATGACACCTTCTTTGCTTTGTACAAAGGATGCTTCTATGTCATGATTGCTGACGTGTAAGATGTCTTCTTTACTTCTGAACATGCACAGTGTGCCTCTGAAGCCAGAAAGCGCACCCCCAGCTTCACAGGAACAATGATGTGGGAGAAGAAAGCCGCCCACATCATTGTACTTCACTTCCCCCACCAGCACCCCAGGCTGTCCCAATTCCTCCTTCAGCATTTTTACTTTGCGTTCCCTTTTGCAATATATTAAGTCTTTTGCACCTTGGCTTACTATATTGTTACCATCTATTGCATTGTGACATTATCACTTGATGTTTGATTTTTAGTTGTGTTTTTTAGGATTGTGATCTTTCTATATTAGTGTTATGAAGTTCTGCATTTACATCCTTTATCATTGAGTTGGCCTCTGGGTGAATTGGATTCTTTACTCCAGACTCCCATTTTTTCTTATTTTAGTTTTATTTTACTGTTCTTGATATATTTCAATAAAGATCATTATTATGATTTTTTTTTTTTGCTTCCATTGCTTTTGGATTTGCATGCGCGAGCTTTGCAGCGAGTTGGCAATGACGACAGGTCTTGCAAATCATGTTATCATGCCCACAGGGACATGATAACATGCAGGGAGGGACAGCAAGTCAGGGGTAACTAACGCCCCAACGACTAGTCAAAGGGCTAATAAACATAGGAAACACAAAGCTTATGAATACTTTTTTTAAACATGAATTAAGGTGTTAAACACTATAGAGGGCTGGTTAGGCAGGGAATTTAGCCACAAATATTCTAATGCTGGTGGGTTTGAGGGCATGTGTTGCGCCCAGGGGATGGGGATGACTCGGCGCCCGGGGCTCGTTGCTTGATCTTGGGGGATGTCGCGGTAGTCGGCTCCCGGGCCCGTACCCTGGGCCTCTCTTTTAAAGGAGTGGATAATTATATGAAAGTTCATGACGCCACCTGTGGTGTCTCGTGAGAATCACCAGTGCTGTGGCAGCCCACTGAGGCCGGTGTTAAGGCAGCTTGCGTGGTATAGCTCCCCACAGGTGGAGCTAGGCCTCAGGGCACTGGGGATATAAGGATGCAGGGCAGATGGGACCCAGACGGGTCAGAGCAAGAACAGGGACAGACACGATAGTCACTTCAGTACCTTTTACTGATGGAAATTCAGGCACATCCCGGAGCACTGTAGGGTGAAGGGTGCATATCAGGATCCTCCCCAGTGAGCGGGTGTAGGGCCTTCTGTTCTTGCCTTTGTGTAGTAAGTTTCTGACCTGCCTGGAGCTAGGCCTAACTTTGTCTCTGTCTTGCACCGGCTGACTTTGTGGTAGGGCCTTCTCTTGGAGTACGCGCTCCCAGCTTGCGGGGCCTCCGTGACTCCTGGCTCAGTTATGTATCAGCTCTTGGGTGATCCTGGGACCTGAAGTCTTCCAGGGGTCTCCGGTTGTCTCTACAGGGGGATATACGGCCCTGTAGATGCGGACCCGGTGTCCGGTATATATTTTCTGGGGTGAGCTTGTACAGCTCCTCTGCCCCCAATGCTACTCACTCCTCTAGCCTTCGGCCTGCTTGAGGCCCTCACTAGGCTGTACACACTAGCGGCAGCTTGCCGCACTTCACCGCTCTTATGGCGTCGGCACACCTTAAGCTCTAACTAAGCTACAACTGAGTCTGGACTGGGCTCCACTGCAGGCTGACCTCTCTCAGGCTTAACTACTGCAGGAACTCTCTCAACAGACTTGACTCTCTGTCGACTCCAGACTGAACTGCCTAGCTCCACCTTTCCTATTTATATCCCTAACGGGCTCCCTCTGGTGGTCTGAGGTGGAAGGTGGAGGTGTGTGCTATGAGGGCCTCTTGTGGAGAAATCCGTTCATGCACCCCTCTAGGATCTGTGGCACTCATGCGCAGCAGGGGCGCCACACATGGGGGACCTGTCAGGTTCCTTTTAATCCTAGAAATTTAGGAATGAGTTGATAACTGGTTGTTACTAGTTTTGGATGTGTCTCTACGCACTTTGATATTGTCCAATCAAAAATTATAGTGTTATGAGGACACACCCATCTCGAAAAGATAAAATATTAAAGGGAATCTGCACCCCCTGGCACTTATCTGGCCTTTAATATGGGCATACAGGTAATAGAAATGTAAATCTATACCTACCTGTATGCCTCATATTAGAGGTCTTGTTGCTGTGAAATTAGTTTTTATTCAATCAGGTTTCTGATGTGTTCCAGTCATGGGGACTGGAAGAAATCCCTGCCTTCTTTGGTAATTATAATGTTTCCCCCCTCCCCTGCATGTCACAGTGCCCTGTGATGTGCAGTTGCAACAGCCAAATCCAGGCACTGTGATGTTCAGGGGAGGGGGGGAAACATTATAATTCACACAGGAGGTGGGGATTTCTTCCAGTCCTCGAGCCTGCAAGCATTAGAAACTTGATTGAATGAATAAAAACAAATTTCACAGCAACAAGACCTCTAATATGGGGCATACAGGTAGGTATAGATTTACATTTCTATCACCTGTATGCCCATATTAGAGGTCAGACAAGTCCCAGGGAGTGACAGATTCCTTTTAACACCCAATTGTAAATGCATTCATAAATATTCAAGAGACAAAATAGAGGCATGCACAACCTAGGTATATAAGAAAAGAATAGAGAATACAAGCATTTACTAGAAGTGACATGTTGAAATGAATGTTCTTAAACAATCCTTATTTCTCTCTCCCAGCATGACACCACAGTAGCTGCTCTCCAGATGGCTCTGAATGTCTCCAATGGAAAACTCGCTCCTTATGCTGCATGTCATATTTTTGAGCTTTACGAAGCTGATGATGGGTAGGTGACAAATAATGAGGCTGTTACATGTTTGAGACAATCATCGCTAAAAGTTGCCAATAGTTTGGCATTACTCAAATGGGGACATTAGGGCAAATCTCCTAAACATGATGTGAAAGGGGCCTAAATTACAGAATTTAAAAGTATTAAAACGTATCAGTCATTTTAATGTTTAGTTCATAGATCAATAGCACACATGAAAATAAGCAACTTTGTAATATATCTTATCAGAAAAATCTGCTTCTTTCTCTGCCAGAATTGATCAGTCAAAATCTGTATTCAGTGAAGACAGACTTTCCCATTACTGAGATAGAATCTTATCAGTAGCAGCTGTCTTCTTCTATCTAGATCAGGGATGTCAAACTTAAACAAACTTAAACACACAGAGGGCCAAAATGAAAACTTGGACTGTGATGCTGAGTCACTTTTCACGGGCAGGCCGTGAGACGGGATAGCCAAGGAGTCCAAAGTCAAAGCCAGGAGGGTACGTCATAAACAGAGGGAAGAGGCAAAGGCGTAGTCAGGTAACGTTCAATAGATCAGAATACCAGGAGGAAAGCAGATCAGAGCAGAAGGGGTTAAACAGATGGATGGTCACAACAAGGACCAAGGTCAGGCAACAGAAGACCAATAAACAGAACTCAAGGCACAGAGAACAAACTTCACACTAGCTGAATGTACGTATGGGGGAAACAGCTCAGTTAAGTAGCCAGGCATTCAATAGGAATAATGAACACCTGAACATAGCCAGTGCCTCCCAGTCTTAGGTTGGACAGCCGAGCTGTCAATCACCACACTGACAGCTATTGCACGCCCCTGTAACAGATTGGATGGTCGAGCTGTCAATCACAGTACTGAAAGCTCCAGCACACCCCTGTACGAGATTGGACGGCTGAGTTGTCAGTAACTGCATCCCAGACACAGTGAGGGGTGGAACCGTGACAGTGACAAAGTCACAGGCCAACCAGTATACTGTATAATGGGCCCCACATAGTCCTCCATACAGAATAATGGACCCCAAATAGGAGTGGCGGTTCTGATGTCAAGGACCAAATATAATCACCCTGTGGGCCAGATTTGGCCCACGGGCTACAGTTTGACATGTATGATCTATATAGAAGGGAGAGGAGGGGAGGAGCTCTGCCTTAGCTCCTCCCTCCTCCTCATACTACCTACAGAGAATCTTATCAATAGCAGCTCCCATCTCCTATCTCAGTAATGATGAGTCAAATTTATCAAACTTTACTGGACACTGATAAATTTGATTTGGCGCAAAAAATAGCAATGCAGCAATAAGGAAAATAGCATCCAATAAAAAAGAAAATGCAGAAAAAAAAACCTGTAAAATGCAATAATCAGAGAAGATGGTTATTGTGTCTTATTGTATGGACAGCTGCAGAAAACATGCAAATAAAAATGCAGCAGTTATGCTTCATGTGAACATGGCTTTACGTTATAGTTTTGAACATGATTATCAAAATATTTTTGTTTAAAATCTCCAGGAAATACACTATTGAAATGTACTATCGAAATGACTCAACAGTAGATCCCTACTTGCTCACCTTGCCGGGCTGCTCTCCATCATGTCCTCTGACAATGTTTACTGATTTGACATCATCAATAATTGTAGACGATTGGAAGAAAGAGTGTGGAGTTAAGGAAGATGGGGATAAAAGCTCAGGTATGAACATTCTTTTTAATATTCTGTGAATCAGGTATTTAAAAAATGTTTTAAAAAATTATATATATATCTATACATACAGTGTATATATATATATATATATATATATATATATATATATATATATATATATATATATATATATATATATATATATATATATATATTATTATTATATATATAATTAAAGAAAATTTGGTTGCACTACAAAAAGAAGCCGGGTGCAATAAAATCTCTTAAGGTGATGTCCAAACCTTCCACGAATAGAAAATGAAAAAAAACAGGCAGCACTCCAAAAATTGAAGTGAAAAAAACGTTGCTTTACTGATCCATTAACAGCAAAGTTTCGGCAGATTTCTCTGCCTTTCTCAAGCCAGAAAGAACGCTTGAGAAAGGCAGAGAAATCTGCCGAAACTTTGCTGTTAATGGATCAGTAAAGCCACGTTTTTTTCACTTTAATTTTTGGAGTGCTGCCTGTTTTTTTTTTATTATTTTATTTTATTTTTTATTTTCTATATATATATATTTATTGTGGTAAAGCGACTTGCTCGGCTCTCCAGAGGCAGACGCAAGACACACGGTTCGGATTAACTTCCTGCTGGTTTATTCTGTGGCATAAACTCCAGCAGTGTCCCATAAAAATAAACAGGCCCTCTCGGGGTTAAGAGGAAAACAAAACATAAGGTATAATAGAGTCCAATAGCAAGCGAGGCTCGGCCAGCTCCAGGTAGCACAGTAAAGTCTGAGCAAAAAACAGTTCTCTGCTGTTGCTCTCTGGCTTCACACAGCCTGGAGACTTCACTCTCCAGATCACACACTACACAGAGCAAATTACTGACTGAGTATTTAGCCCTGCTCAGCCACACCCTGAGGGGAGGTAGGGGAATGGCCTCCCACCCTCTTTGCCATTCCCATAAAACCACACCCTTTAAGAGAGTTAACCCCCAGCATATAACATGCTGGCAGAAATTTAGTAGGTTTCAGTTCACACAGGAGAGCAACCTGAGTGACACATACCTCCCATCGTATATCATACCAGTGACTCTATCACAATATATATATAATGTTACTTTTAACTGCCTGTAACACAAAAAGGTTGTCTCATCATGGATATCAGCACCCCAGGATACTTTCAGTGCCTTGAAAAAGTATTCATGTGACGCGCCCCCTGGGCCTGTGCGCTGCTGCTGTGCAGGGGGAATACCCGGAGCCGGATCGCTGGGGGTTGTAGTTCTCCGTGGCGGTGACCCGGTCCGTGCCCAGGGTGGTCAAACCAGTGGCAGTCTAAATGTTGTAATAAGTGTCCGACTACGCCACCCGTGGATTGCGGTCAGTGGGGACCGCCGCTGCGCTGCAGACCGCTGAGGCTGATGTTGTTTGCGCAGCTGAGTATGGGATGGCTCCCACAGGAGGAGTATTGCCTCAGGGCAGCTAATGTGGAAGATGATGGGAGTGATGTTGTGAGGGTCCCAGTGCTAGTGGTGCTGGAGCGGCAAGGAATCACAGAGACGTGTGGTGCAGTTTCCAAAGCTTTACTCACAGTTGTTGCTCCGGTCACTTCGGCCAGCAGTGACCGCCCGAGCCGTGATGCGTCCACCAGGTAAGGGACTCGGTCAATTCCCAAGCAATTCCAGAGTGTGGCTGAAAGCTCCCCTCTCTTCCTTTCTACTGGCCGTCCCCACCAGTGACCCACCTTTGTCCAGCTTCCTCGGGCCTTCTGTTGGTGAAACCTTTCTCCGGTCTCCCTGACCCTATGTGGTATGCCTTTCTGGTGGATGTAGTGAGGGGTCGCACCAAGATGTGGTCACGACCTCCGGTTTTGGCTGAGGATTAGTCGCCTCCACCAATTCGGGTTCCGGTACCCTGCTCTGCCAACCCTTCACCCAGTATCTCCTCTGGGCATATGGGGTTCCTTCTGCCTTCGTGTCTCTGGGCCTTTCTTTGTGTTCCTTGCCTCCTTTTTCCTCTGTTTCAGTTCCTTTCTTACTTTCCTTCCTGTTCCTTCTCCTTTCTCTTTCTGCTGTCTCAGGCCTCCACTCCAGGCTTGCCTCTGGAGCTGGGCCCAGACTGAGCCACAGCTCCCTGTCAGCCCTCTCTGGCTGAGCTCCTCTCTTCTTCTTCTCCTCTCTGAACTGACCACTGACCTAAGATGGTGCCCACCTTATATACCTTCCTCTATGTGTGAGCCCAGGTGACTAGCAACCAATGGGCTCCTACCTATGCCCAGAAACCCACCCCTATCTGCTCCTACACCACTGGGTTTTCCTCCCCCTCCCCACTCCAGCCAGGAACAGAAGCTGTCGTGCCTGCACTCTGTCTAGTGGGAGCACCGTTGGTCTGTTCCTCGGAAATGGGGTGTGTGTGGTGCATGCAGCCTACTGAGCCCCGGTCCACTCTCCATCCTTACCCGGGAGTGGAATATCACACCTCTGGTTCGAGGTGCAATACCCCTGTAGCAGCCGAGTCCTCGGGGTGCTACACATGCCACATGAACTTTTCCACATTTTTTCACGTTACACCCACAAACATAAAATGTATTTTATTGGGATTTTATGTGATATACCAACAGAAAGTGGCAAGTATTTGTGAAGTGTAAAGGAAATGATACATGGTATTCTAATTATTTTAAAAATATAAATCTGAAAATTGTAACGTTTATGCCGAAGTCCCTGCATGGCTCTCCTTCTTCTCCCATGCAGGGACGCAGTCATGCTCACCGCCCAGTTGCGTACTGCCAATGGCGGCAGGCCACGCAACTGCTGTGGGGCCCATGAGCCAGGGGAGCCCGGTGTCAGCGCCCGCACCAGCCCCCCCTGCACCAGGCCCCCCTCCCAGCCAGCCAGTGGCACCGCCCCGCCCATGATTCAATGTATCGGCAGATGTCGATACAGTTGAAAGCAATGATGGAGGAGGCAGCGTCATGTGATGCTCCCTCTCCCATCATTCCCCCTCTGCGTCTGAAGCAGCAGGCACGATGGCGTCACTTCATCATGCTCTACGCTGTGTCAGACAGTGGAACTGCTGAGTTCAGGAGACGCGCTGCAGAGACCAAAGCAGTGGGGGAACTGAGGAGTGTATTATACTCTGTGGAAGGCTACGTGGGGCCATTATACTGTATGCAAGCAATTATACTGTGTGCAAGGCTGTGTGGGGGCCATTATACTGTTTGGAGGACTTGTGTGGGCCATTATACAGTGTGGGGCCATTATACTGTATGTAGGCCCATTATACTGCATGTAGAGCTGTGTGGAAGTCACAGTTGGAGGACCATATTGTGTTGGGGTCACCAACCTTGGGAGTTGAAGTGGTGTACAGTAGGGTCATTATACTATGCATGTGGAGGCTAATGTGGAGGAATTCTCCATGGGGGTATCATACTATGTTTGGCGGGCACTTTTGTTGGCATCATACTATATGGGGGCAATGAAAGAGGGATCTAGGACTTCAGCAGGAGGAAAATTACTAAGTAAAGACTGTAAAGTTGTGAGATATGCCCCTCTGTAGCCCCAACAAATATTTATTTTTATTGGGGAAGAGGGGCCCAATTAGAACTTCTGCTACTGTATGGGGTCCCATGATTTTTATGTATGCCCCTGTTATCGCCACAGCCGCGCAGTCACCTTCCCGTGTGCTGGCGTGCCTCCTGCTTGTGCACGCCACACCACCTGGCGGCACGTCTAGTGTACACGTGCTCCCTCGTTCTTAAAAGGGCAACGGATACGTAGTAAAATGCCCCCAGCCAATAGCTGGGAGGCGTTTAGTATCAGGGTACACCTGCAGGATGACTCGCAGTCAATTGCTGGGCGGCATCTTGTATATTAGGATCCCTCCCCTATAGGGATTCGCCAAAGCAACAGTATTCATTATTCATTAGTGTGTAGTCTCTTACTAATGAGTTGCTAGGTCCCTTGGTCCTGTTGTGGCTGAACCCAAAGCCTCTGGTCCTTGTGTGACTAGTCCTAAACTCGACATCCCTGGTCCTTGTGTGGCAAGTCCTGAACCCAAAGTCCCATGTCCTTGTGTAGTCAGTCCTGAACCTGAAGTTCCTGGTCCTTGTGCGGCCAGTCCTGAACCTGAAGTCCCTGGTCCTTGGGTAGCTAGTCCTGAATCCGATGTCTCTGGTCCTAGGGCAGCCAGTGCCTGAACCTTGTCCATTGGTCCATGTGCGGCCGGTGCCAATACCAGTATCCGAGACCACCTGTGTGTCTGAACTTGTGCCTATCCGAGTATCCTGTATATCCGGACTCCAAATCAATCCAGTCTGAACGTAGCCCGAGTCCATGTCAGCGAACCTGACCCCTGGGGTCAGCTGCTGCAGTACCAGGGACTTCCTAGGAGTGGTACCTGGTGGCTACCTGCTGTCCAGCCTGTCTCCACCATCAGGAGCTCCAGTGAAAACCGGGTAGCCACTTAGCTACGCCCCTTCCTAGGCAGGCCCTGTGGCACAGTGGGTACAGGAACCACGTGTGCCACCTGCGGGTGTAACAAAAATTGTGACATTCATTTGTGTTCAGCCTCCAGTAGTCTGATACCTCTTAATAAAATCTTGAGTGACCAATTGCCTATAGAAGTCACATAATTAATAAATTGAGTCCACCTGTGTGTAATTTATTCACAGTATTGTTACAGCTGTTCTGTGAAGGCCTCAGAGGTTTGTTTGAGTACATTTGTGGTCAAACAACATAATGAATACTAAGGAACACACCAGACATTCAAGGATAAAGTTGTGTAGAAGAGTGAAGCAAAGTTAGGTTATTAAAAAATAGCCCAAGCTCTGAACATCTCACAGAGCACTGTCCAAACCATCATGCAAAAATGGAAGGCGTATGGCACAAATGCAAACCTACCAAGACATGGCCATCCACCGAAACTGACTTCCCAAGCAAGGAGAGTTCTAATTAGAAGCAGTCAAGAGGCTCATGGTCACACTGGAAGAGCTGCAGAAATCTACCGCTCAGGTGGGAGAATTTGTTTGCAGGACAGCTATTAGTCACATACCTCCATAAATCTTGATGTCACGGGTGTGTCAGAAGTGACAAACAGTAGCCCTGCAGTGGGTTGCACGAGATCTCTACATTTGGCATTGCAGACACCTTCCTAGAGGTTGTCTCTAGGACCCAGTGGCTACCTTCCTCTGGCTAATTAACACCCTGGCCTGGGTGCATAAATACCTGCTGTGCTCCAGAGGGAGGTGCCGTCGATATTCATTACTCCTTGTGAAGGCTTTAGCAAGAGCAGTACTTCTTCTTCTCTGGAGCTTGAGGACATGTGTGCATTTGTCTGGAGTCGTCTAAAGCAATTTCTCTGTTTGTCAAACCTTGTTGTCTTCAGTGTTCAGTGGGGATCGATTAGTGCTCATCTCCTCCCTTCTCTAGCCTTAGCCAAACGCCAGGAAAAGACAGGGCGGGGTACGCGTGCAAACCAATATAGGGTCGTTAGGGGAGACAGGGTGACTCTAGACCAGCCTAGAAGGTCTCCACTCTCCCATTTCCCTAGAGTCTTGGCTTCCTTTTCCTCTTCCCTTTGTGTTGCACTAAGTCTTTCCCACACCTTGTGTGACACTTGCCTTTATGGAAGACTGGCAAGAAGAAAGCCACTTTTGAAAGCTAGCTGTAAAATGTCCCTTTTGCAGTTTGCAAAAAGCCATGTAGGGGACTCAGCTAGCATGTGAAAGAAGGTGCTCTGGTTAAATGAGACCAAAGTAGAACTTTTTGGGCTAAATGCAAACTGCTATGTGTGTAGGAAAACGAACACTGCACATTACCCTGAAAACACCATCTCCACCGTCAAACATGGTGGTGGCAGCAAAATGTTGGAATGCTTTTCTTCAGCAGGGATAGGGAAACTGGTCAGAGTTGATGTAAAGATTGATGGAGCTAAATACAAGGCAATCCTGGCAGAAAGCCTGTTAGAGGCTGCAAAAGACTTGAGACTGGGGTGTAAGTTCACCTTTCAGCAGGACAATGACCCTAAATATACTGCCAGAGCTACAATGGAATGATTTAGATCAAAGCATATTCATGTGTGTGAATGGCCCAGTCACGGTCCAAACTTAAATTCTATTGAGAATCTATGTCAAGACTTGAAAATTGCTGTTCACAGGCGCTCTCCATCCAATCTCACTAAGCTAGAGCCAGTTTACAAGGAAGAATGGGCAAAATTGTCAGCCTCTAGATGTGCAAAGTTGGTAGAGACAAACCCCAAAAGACTTGCAGCAGTAATTGCAGTGAAAGGTGGTCCTACAAAGTATTGATTCAGGGGGGCTGAATTCAAATGCCCATCATCATTTTCAGATTTATATTTTTAAAATATTTAGAAAACCATGTATCTTTTCCTTTATTCTTTACAAATACTTGCTACATAGTGTTGGTAGATCACATAAAATCCCAATAAAAACATTTAAGTTTTGTGGGTGTAAAAATATGGAAAATTTCAAGGGGTATGAATACTTTTTCAAGACACTGTATCATATTCAGGAGCAATAAACTTTTAGAATTCAACCTCATGGATATCACACCAGTATATTATTAAGGCATACTAATGGGTTAAATTACAGGTCTGAATTCTTTGAGGACACTGACCTTGAACCGCAACCACAATATTCTATGATATTTACCTGATGTAAAATAGCACTGACTTTAAAGTTTATTGTAAAACTATAACAATATGAGGCTAAATGTGCCACAATTTTGGTGCAATTTCAGAAAAAAAGCTGTCTTTCAAGACCTACACCATATTTATTCTGTATTTTAGACACTTTCTGCGTTTTGGCTTATGAGGGAGCGTTACCTTGCTGAAAATATGTATGGCTTGTCAGGAAAGGGTCTTGGCTAGTGATGAGCGAGCATGCTAGCTACTGCTCGGTGCCCACCAGAGCATCTCACTGCTCAAGATGCTCGGCGCCAGCCGAGTATTTCCGGGGCTGCTCGATGGGAGCTCAGGTCTCCTCCCTGCATGTTTGGCGCTCTTTACAGAGCCAATGATCATGCAGGGATTGCCTGCCACTCACTGTAATGCCATAGCCATGGTGGTTGTAGCATTACAGTGATTGGCTGGCCGCATAGCGTCATCGGGTCTATATCAGACCTGGCGCCGCCATGCTCGTCACAGTCACTCCAGAATCAGACAGTGTAGGGAGAGATGCTGCTGCATCAGGGAGAGATTTGCTTGTGTATTAGGTAGTGTAGGGAGACAAACCGTACATTACACATATCCATCTTAACAAACAGTCCTTTTGAGGACTAACTAATCCATCTGCAGAGATATCAGGCAGGCAGTGTATATAGGCAGGCAGGGTATATAGCAGACTGCAGTGCATATAGCACAATAGGCTCCATTCCAATTCTGCCTTCTGCTGCTGTTAGAAATTTCTATACAAAGGCCCAGGTCTCAGGGGCCAGGAATACTTTTCTTTGGATCTTAATCCTCATTATTTGCTTAAAAAGCAATCCAGAGAACAGAATTTTTCTGCGCCATTTGCTTGTATAGGGAGAGGTGCTGCTGCGTCAGGAAGAGATTTGCTTGTGTATTAGGTAGTATAGGGAGAAAAACCGTACATTACACATATCCATCTTAACAAACAGTCCTTTTGAGGACTAACTAATCCATCTGCAGAGATATCAGGCAGGCAGTGTATATAGGCAGGCAGGGTATACAGCAGACTGCAGTGCATATAGCACAAGAGGCTCCATTCCAATTCTGCTTTCTGCTGCTTTTAGATATTTTTATACAAAGGCCCAGGTCTCAGGGGCCAGGAATACTTTTCTTTGGATCTTAATCCTCATTATTTGCTTAAAAAGCAATCCAGAGAACACCATTTTTCTGCGCCATTTGCTTGTTGGCACTGCAGAATACAGCCAGGTCCTTTCCATATTACAGCGCTAGAAATCCAGCTATTTAAAACTGTGCTTTCTCCGTCAAACGGATCACATATACGTTGTTAGAAAATACTGCCATTTCTGGCCTCTATTAAAAATTTCCTTTAGTGTCTCAGTGAAGCAATTCACAGCAGCTTGCTGTTCAAACTACTTACCTACAGGTCAGGTATTTAAAACTCTGTTTTCTCCGTCACACGGATCACATATACGTTGTCAGAAAATACTGCCATTTCTGGCCTCCATTAAAAATTTCTTTCAGTGTGTCAGTGAAGCAATTCACTGCAGTTTGCTGTTCAAACTACTTACCTACAGGTCAGGTATTTAAAACTCTGTTTTCTCCGTCACATGGATCACATATGCGTTGTCAGAAAGTACTGCCATTTCTGGCCTCCATTAAAAATTTCTTTCAGTGTGTCAGTGAAGCAATTCACAGCAGTTTGCTGTTCAAACTACTTAACTACAGGCCAGGTATTTAAAACTCTGTTTTCTCCATCACACGGATCACATATAAGTTCGCTCCAAACTCAGTCATTTGTAGTGAGCGTGGAAGATACTGTCCTCCATTTAAAAAGGGCAAGGCACGTTGCAAGGGACGGGGAACTGGACGTGATGGTAATGGTGCATGCAGAGGCCGAGGACAAGGCCATGGGCAAGCTGAAATTGTGGCACAACAAACACCCACATCTTCTCACCTGACCGTCCTGTCCCAATTTCTAGGGGACCGCAGCACACCACTATTGAACCCAGAGCAGTGTCTAAAGGTTGTTGGTTGGATAGCGGATAATGCTTCCAGTCACTTAGCCACCACCCTGTCTTCCACAAGGTCAAGTCTCCGTAGCCGTGAGTCTGGACCACATATTCCTCACCCTGATCCTCCTTCCTCCCACCATGCCGAGTACCCAGAGACAACTGATCCCACACTTGTCTGAAGAGCTGTTCACTTTTCCATTTATAGATTCGGGCCTCTCGCCCGGTCAACTTGAAGCGGGGGAAGAGGAGATCACGTGTAGCGATGCCCAAATATTTGAACAGCCACGGTCACACAAAGGTGACGGTGGGATTGTGTCACAAGAGGTGGACGATGATGAGACACAATTGGCAGAAACTCAGGAGGAGGACCAGGGTGCGGAAGTGGAAGATGAGGTGGTGGATGATATAGTAACTGACCCAACCTGGCAGGAGGACATGCAGAGCGAGGACAGCAGCACACAGAGGGAGGGAGGCAGAGTACCCCAACAGGCAGGAAGAAGCAATGTGGTGGCCGCAGACAGAAGGCAGGCAACCACTCCCCGTAACACCAACACGAAGGAAGTTGCCAGTACAACTGTTAGGTCTTCCCGAGTCTGGTTGTTTTTTAAAGACTCTGCCGATAACCCCAAAAAGGCCATTTCCACCACCTGCCAGGCCAGCATCAGCAGGGGTGGCAAAACGACCAGCCTGACCACCGCCAGCATGATCAGGCACATGGCAGCAAAGCACCCGACTTTGTGGGCCGAACCCCAGGGTCCAGGAACAGTGTCTGCAGGTGGCACCATTGCTTCTTCCGCTGTTGTGCAAGAAGCCAATTCCCTGTCCATGGTGCATGCGAATATGCCTCCTGCCCTGCACCTGTCATTGCACACTCTCAAGTAGAAGCATCAGGAAGCACGTCCATGTCCTTGTCCCAGCGCAGCGTTCAGTTGTCCATACCCCAGTCCTTGGAACACAAGTGCAAATATGCAGCCAACGCCCCACAGGCCACACTACTAAATTCTCACATTTCACGACTGCTTGAGCTCGAAATGTTGCTTTTTAGGCTTGTGCTGACGGAAGCATTCCGCAACCTGATGGCGGCGGCCGTCCCTCGGTCCCCAGCCACCACTATTTCTCCCAGTGTACCGTCCCCGCATTACAAAAGCACATGTCCCAAAACATTAGCCGTGCCCTCAACAACGCAGTTACCGGGAAAGTCCACCTAACCACAGACACGTGAACAAGTGCTTGTGGGCAGGGACGGTACATCTCGCTGATGGCACACTGGGTTAACATAGTGGAAGCCGGGACCCAGTCGGACCTTGGGACGGAACACATCCTCCCGACACCAAGGATTGCGGGCCCTAGGTCAATCAGGGTTGTCCCCACGGTCTACAGCTCCTGCACCTCACCCTCCTCAGCCTCAGCCTCCTCTTCAGCCTCCATCTCCGAAATGACCACATCAGTCACAAGCTGGAAGCACTGCAGCAGTGCCTCAGCCAAGCAGCAACAGGCTGTGCTGAAACTCATATGTTTAGGTGACAAACAGCACAATGCTGAAGAGTTGTGGACAGCTCTGAAAGAGCTGGCAGATCTGTGGCTCACACTGCTGAACCTACAGCCAGGCATGGTCGTGTGTGACAATGGCCGGAACCTGGTGGCGGCTCTGAGGCGAGGCTAGCTCACACACGTACCATGCCTGGCCCATGTGCTTAACCTCGTGGTTCAGTGGTTTCTCAAATCCTACCCGGAGCTGCCGGATCTGCTTGTTAAAGTACGCCGCCTGTGTGCCCATTTTAGAAAGTCAGCTATAGCTTCCGCCACCCTTGCCGTGTTTCAGCAGCGTTTGCCGCTTCCGGCTCACAGACTGGTGTGTGATGTCCCCACACGTTGGAACTCTACACTGCAGATGTTGGGAAGGATTTGAGAGCAGAAGAGGGCAGTTGTTGAGTACCAGCATCAACAAGGCCTTCGGTATTCAGTTCAGACTCCACACTTAAGACTCAGGAGTGGACATGGATGTCAGACATATGTAACATCCTCCAAAACTTTGAGGACTCCACCAAAATGGTGAGCGGCGATGACGCCATAATTAGCGTCACCATCCCGCTTCTCTGTCTTCTGAAACGCTCTCTGCTCACAATCAAAGAGGATGCATTGCAGGCGGAGCACGATGAGAAGGAGCAAGGAACAATACAGGGTGATTACACAAAGCCAAGCCTCATCTCATCCCAACGTGGATTGGGTGACAATGAGGAAGAGGAGGAGGCGGAAGGACAGGAGCTAGTTTCATGCACTATAGACGGTACTACCTGCACAGCTGTCATACCGTCTGTTCAGCATGGATGGCCAGAGGACAGAGAAGAGGAGGAGGGGGAGGAGAGCATGGTCAGTCATCCTCTTGGTGAGGACACGGAAGTCTTGCCTGTTAGTCTGGCACGCATGGCTGAGTTTATGTTACGCTGTCTTTCCCATGATCCTCGCGTTCTCAAAATTTTGGGTGACAGTCATTACTGGTTGGTGTATAAATGTAAGAAGAAACTGGCTTCCGGGAAAAAATTTCCAAAATTTTTTTTTTATTGATAGAAAAATAGTTCAGATCAGTTCAATGAATGAATCACATCATAGAATCCAGCTACGCGTTTCGAGCATGATACTATGCTCTTTGTCAAAGCTGATGAACTCAACTGATGTGAGAACCAGGTGAGCTGAATTTATTTTATTTTTTATATTACCGGTTGGTGACTCTTCTAGACCCACGCCACAAGAAGAACTTTATATCTCTTATTCCTGAGGCGGACAGGTCCACAAAAATGGGGCTGTACCAGAAGGCCCTTGTTGCTGAACTATTAAAACAATTCTCATCTGAAAACGCTGGCGGCAGAGGGCACACTTCATTGGACAACCAAGGAGTACAGGTGAGAGAGACACAACTTCAATCCAGCAGAGGCAGGGGAACACTGTCAAAGTTCTGGGAGAGTTTTCTCAGACCCTCCCATCACACAGGCCCTGAGGCGCGGGGTACTCTCACAAGGAGTGCAAAGTTTTGGAAGATGCTGAGGGAGTACCTTGCCGACCGTACCAACGTCCTCCGTGATTCCTCTGTGCCTTATAATTATTGGGTATCCAAGCTGGATATGTGGAATGAAATGGCTCTCTATGCCTTGGAGGTCCTGGTCTGCCCTGCCGCCAGCGTTTTATCAGAGCGGGTTTTTAGTGCCGCTGGTGGAATTATAACTGATAAGCGCATCCGCCTGTCAACTGAAAATGCTGACAGGCTGACTCTTATAAAAATGAACAAGGGCTGGATTGGGCCAGACTTCTCAACACCCCCGAATGATAGCAGCGTAACATAAACTCAAATCCAGTGTCTTTTCTTGGGAGGTATATTCCCATGCACCTTTTCACACCCACACATGGGTATACGCTTCCTGGAGTATAGGAGGCCCGCTCTTTTCTAATGGGAACATTTTTTTATGAGGCCCTCCTCCACGTCTCCTCCAAGGGGCATTGAAGTGCCTCCAAATTTTTGGCTGCCCTTGCATTCACTGCATATGCCAACATTATGGGAGACTCTCTCCTCTCTAATGGGAATTTCTCGTTACTGTGGCCCTGCTCTATGTCTCTTTAAATTGTTAGTGGGGTTTTTCCTAAATTTGGTCAGCCGTTGGACTCACTGCATACCTTATAACTGTATAACAGACTCTCTCCTTTCTAATGGGAACATGTCGTACCTTGTTACTGTGGCCCTGCTCTATGTGTCTTTAAATTCTTAGTGGGGGTTTTCCTAAAATTGGTCAGCCGTTGGACTCACTGCATACCCTATAACTGTATAGCAGACTCTCTCCTTTCTAATGGGAATTTGTCATTACTGTGGCCCTGCTCTATGTGTCTTTAAATTCTTAGTGGGGTTTTACCCAAATTTTGGCAGCCCTTGCAGTCACAGCATGGGCACTACCACTATAGGAGACCCGCTCCTTTATAATGGGAACATTTTTTTTACTGAGACCCTCCTCTATGTCTCTTCAAAGGGGTATTGGGTTGCGTCCAAATTTTTGGCAGCCCTTGCAGTCACTGGATACGCAATAACAGTATAGGAGACCCAATTGTTAATAATGGGAACAACAAAGCATAGCCGGCTGATGGCTCTCTAACAATAGCGAGGGACGACTGCTGGCCTTTTAAGAATAGTAAGGGCCATCTGATGGCCCTATAAAAATAGGCTTTATGACTTTCAGAGTCCCTCCATGATAAATAAAACAGGATGTGTCTGATGATGTGTCACACACCACATTTCGCAGATAAGGTTGTAAAATGTTAATATGACATTTCCCGATGAATGCATTTGTCTTAAAAAATAACGTAAAAAAAACAAAACAATAGGATCTTTCTTTAGTATAAAAAATAGCGTCATCAATTTAAACTCAATGTAATCACATTCCTCCTCCATCTCCGAAATGACCACATCAGTCACAAGCTGACAGCACTGCAGCACTGCCTTGGCCAAGCGGCAACAGGCTGTGCTGAAGATAACATGCTTAATGCTTAATTGACAAACCGCCCAGTGCTGCAGAGTTGTTGAAAGCTGTAACACAGCAGTCTGATCTGTGGCTCTCACCGCTGAACATACAGCCAGGCATGGTCGTGTGTGACAATGGGCGGAACCTGGTGACGAGAAATGATACCCAGAGTAGATACGGTTTCCCTCTACGCGTGTTTGTGGTTAGGCGGTCCATCCCAGTAAGTGCACTGGGGAGGGCATGGGTAATGTTGTGGGACCCGTGCTTGTGGAAGGCGGAGACAACACTGGGAGAAACAGTGGCGGCTGGGGACCGAGTATGGACACCCAGCCGCCGCCGGCATGAGGTTGTGAAAAGCTTCCGCCTCCACGAGCCTAAAAGGCCATATTTCAATTGCAAGCAGCAAACCATAAATCTGGCAGTTTAGTGTTGCGGCCTGTGGGTGGGTGGCTGGCTGCATACTTGCGCTTACATTCCAAGTAACAGAAAACTAAGCAGATGGTGGCCTCTATCATCATCATGGCCTCACTTCGGCACTTTGAACTCTCCTGAAGGAGAAGCCAGGGCCCACCGGAGGAGTCTCCGGTTCTCTGGTGGGCCCGTCCAACCCTGCCGAGAACCAGCCCTGGCTAAGAAAAGTGTGGGGGAAGGTTCCCGGACACTCTATGGCTGCTTTTTTAATGTGGATCGGACATGCTTATACATATTATTTCTTAAACCGCATTGCAGATCAGGCCATTGTCCAACTCTGTATTCATGAAATTAAATGGGCAAAGAAAGATGTTTGTGTGTCAAAGCACCACCGACAAGTGCGAGTTGATGTTGGACGGGCTGCCATTGCTTCTGCAACAGCCTGCATTAGAGGACTTCCTGGGACAAATGACACCCAGGGTAGATACGGTTTCCCTCTATGCCAGTCCTTTCACCGAGCTAAATACAACTCTCATCAAAAAAAGCTGTGGACTGGCTCCGTACTGTCCCTGGCCACATTCACCTGTCCACATGTTTGTGGTTAGGCGGTCCTTCCCAGTAAGTGCACTGGGGAGGGCACGGGTAATGTTGTGGGACCCGTGCTTGTGGAAGGCGGAGACGACACCAGGAGAAACAGTGGCGGCTGGGGACCGAGTATGGACACCCGGCCGCCGCCGGCATGAGGTTATGAAAAGCTTCCGCCTCCACGAGCCTAAAAGGCCACATTTCAATTGCAAGCAGCTGTCAAAAAATTGGCAGTATAGTATTGCAGCTTGTGGGTGGGTGGGTGGCTGGCTGCATACTTGCGCTTGCATTCCAACTGAACTCTGCACTGGGACAGGGATGAGGACAGTGATTGTTGCAAGTCTGCAACAACAGGTGCATGGCAGGAGGCATCTTCGCATGCGCCAAGGATCACTTATGATGGGCACACTTTTAGGCAGGGACCTGGGAGTCAGAAATGCTTCCAGAGGTCTTCCCCATGCTGTTCCCATGTCTTTTCAGCACTGTATGCATGTGTCTGATGATGTGTCACACACCACATGGCAAGATAAGGTTGTAAACTGTTAAAATGACATTTCCCAGTGAATGCATTTGTCTTTGTTGAAAGCAATGCAAAAGTGCAAAAATGCATCAAAAACGCTACGTGTGAACATAGCCCAAGATGTGGAAGAGTATTTTTGGTTTGGGTTATTTATTTTGCCTTATATACAAGTGATTACCCTGGAAAGGATGTTCCTTAATATATTTCCCAGGAAAATCCATTTTGGTTTTGTTTTTGTATGTTTTATTGTGAGTCTGTAAAAGTGGCGTAATACTCTGACAACGTTGTTGACAGTAGTGACCTGGGAGTCAGAAATGCTTCCAGGGGTCTTCCCCATGCTGTTCCCATGTCATTTGAGCACTGTTCCCATCGATTTTGGCAATTTTTAGGCCCTCTGCAGACCGCCGGGGGTAGCCACCTGAAAAATGCACGAGTTTCCTATAGACTTACATTGGGCTTGTTGCTCGGGTCGAGCACCCAAGTATTCCAATTTGCTCGACCCGAGCAATTTAGTGCTCGCTCATCACTAGTCTTGGCCTAACAGACACAATGTGCCCAAAAATGAACCAAAATTGTGGCACACATTTCTGGCAAAAAGTAAGCAGTTAAAAAGTGATGTCAACTTATCCTAGACAGTTGTAAAATTAGACAAATTTATCAAACAGTATGGACCACTCTGATAAATTTAGGCAATCTTAAAATGTGCCAATCTAAGTTTGCACTGCCTAAGATGTAAGAAATAAGCCTCGTGTAGACAGCCATTTTAATTGGATGAGTGTTAGCTATAATTTTGTTATTCTATGAGGCTGTGAACATGTTAGTTTTTTTTCCTGTTGGAAGACAAAAATAGCAGCATGCATAATTTGCCTCCAAGAATTGGATGGCACTTGCTTATTTGTATTTATGGGTCCGTGAAAAAAATCAGCCCACACTCAGATGAGATCCAACTGACTGACATAATGGAGAAGGTGAAGACATTTTTTTTTCTTCGCTTCCGAGAAAATCGGATCTCACTCTGATCAAGCTCTGATCCAAGTCTGATTAGCATAATTGGATCAGTTTTCTCAGATGGAGAGAAAATGGTTGTCTTTGTCTGGCCTTAGATAGTACTGATAAATCTGGCCCCAAATTCTTAGGATATGTTCACATGGGTGGATATGTTGCAGATTTTCCATCCGAATTTGCCAGTGGTAAGTCAATAGCATATTACAGTAGCAACACAGTGGACAAGATTTTACCACATCTTATATCTCACCATATGCAACAGAAAAGTGCCTTCTGCAAATTGACCTCAAAATCTAGGACGGCTTCAAGGTGAATGTTTTGCCATAGATCTGTTGTAGAACGTATCTTGGTAATGGAAATATATCAGGAAAAAAGAGCTGTTTTTTCAAAACTCTCATTTTAGGACTTAAATAAATAACTAAATTTTAGGATGGGGTTTCACAGCAATACCAACAGCGACTCAAGTGGTGCGGCCAAAAATTGCTAGGTGAATGGAGTCATATTGCAACCCCAACGGTACTGTGATTCTTTATACCTCTTTTATTGCGGTCGCAGTACCCTTATGGTCACAATGCAACTCCATTCACTTGTATTCTACAGCCTGATCCAGAGCGACTGTCTGTCACACTTGATACACCCATGATAAGTTCATTCTGCGATAAAAATGACCATCAATAATTCTCCAGGTCACTTCAATGGCAAACTTGCCCAGTTTTTAATTATTTTAGTGGTGAAAAAAAAATCTGAAATTTGTAATACAAAATCATTTTGAATCCTGTAAATTTTTTGCTTCTTCGTAGATGGAGTTGTGTGAGGGATTTTTTTTTGCGCCCTAAGCGGACGTTTCAATTAACCCCTTTACCCCTGGGCCATTTTCCATTTTTGCATTTTTGTTTTTTGCTTCCCTTCTTCCCAGAGTCATAACTTTTTTAATTCTCTGTCAATATAGCCGTGTTAGGGTTTATTTTTTGCAGGACAGGTTGTACTTTTGAATGCCACCTTTGGTTTTATCATATCTCGTACTGTCAAACTTGAAAAAAATTCCAAGTGCGGTGAAATTGCAAAAAAGTGCAATTCACAATTTTTTTTTACCATGTTCACTAAATGCTAAAACTGACCTGGCACTTCCAAAACAAGAAATTGGTGTGTGCAGATGCTTACTAGGAGCAGCTACCTCCATATACAACTAACAAACAAAGTAGCAATGGGAAACCAAGAGCCTGCTGCCACAGGCGGTTTTAATTGCAGCAGATAGGAGCTCACATTGGTAGCATCCTGGTATAATGAGAAACGCCTTATGTGGCTACCAGGTACACATGAATTGGCCAATTTATGCACTAAGATTTCTCATTTATTTCTATTTTCTAGAGAAGTAATGCTATTCAAATTTCATATATTTCACGTTTGCATACTTAGTGTTGCAGAGTGCTACTTTGTTTGTTAGTTGTATATGGAGGTAGCTGCTCCTGGTGAGCACCTGTACACACCTATTTCTTGTTTTGGAAGTGCCGGTCAGTTTTTTCTGTATTGCTGAGCCATGACAGCATGAGTTACTGCCTGCTTATGTGACACCCCAGGGGTCTGGTTGCCACCGTGATAGAGATGTTATGTCTGAGAGCAGGTGGGAGGTCCTTTGGTCAGGGATCCTGTGCATGCCACACCTCCTGCCCAGTCTTGGGAGGGGAAGAACTTCGCCTATATAAACCCGGGCTGAAGCAGGGTTAGGAGTCCAGGAGAGTAGAGACAAGAGACAGTCATAGGAAGAAACAGCTGGAGCTCAGTGGGAGCAATACTGCTACGAGTCAGGGGCTGGCAGCTGCAGAGCTCGCCCTGACTGAGAAGCGTTCTTACCGGACCCGGCGTCCGAGGCTGTGGGGACTAACTCTTACCCAGCAGCAGAAGCCGACCGGCAGGGGATTTCAGGTCCTCAGGCCCAGAAACCCGAAGGCACGGTCACACGTGTGGGACCAGCACCGCCATCGTGGAGCGGAAGCCAAATGAAGGCCCCGAGTCACCGGCCATACGGGTGAGCACCACACGGTACACTCAGGGACGTGGGCTACTTATATCCGCTTCTAGCAAGGTAGCCAGAAGAGTACAGTCAGTTTGGGAGGCCTACAACTCCGCCTGGCCAGGGGAGATCCCATCTGCTCAAGGACTGACCAGGCCCCGTTCGCTAGCAAGTACTCCGGGAGGGTCTATCGTTGTTACCAGTAAAGACCCTGAATTACACCGCACCGTCTCTGAGTGGTTCCTGCTACCCCCATCTTCCACGTCGGCTGCCCTGAGGCCATACCCCTCCCGTTGGGGGTTATACTATCACGCTGCACAATTCTACACCGGCCTCAGCGGTCTGCCCTGCAGCGGCAGCTCCATAGCTGCAAATCAACGGGTGGCGTAGTCGACACTCAAATAACATCTATCAAGACTGCCACACACTGAGTCTGACCCCCTGGGCACGGACCGGGTCCCCGCCACTCGGAGACTACAACCCTCATCTGATCCGGTTCCGGGTAAGCCCCCGTGCGCGAGACGCTGCGCGACACAGCAGGCCCAGGGGCGCGTCAACTTTGGCGTAGTCGGCAGGATTTCGTGCCCGCAACCACCGGGTACTGCGTGCCTGAAAAGCAAAGACTGTTCAAACTTACCAGTGGTGAGGTTTCCCGCCATCCGGCGCCATCTTCTGCCTTCTTCCCGCCATCCGCGAAGTTTTCCCGCCATCCGGCGCCATCTTTGGCCTTCTTCCCGCCATCCGTGGAGTTTTCCCGCCATTTGACGCCATCTTGAGGACGCCGCGCGGGAAGAAGAGGGGCGTGGACTTCGAAAGCGCGCGAGAACTGAAGCCCCGCCTCACGTCCGGACGTTGCGTAAGGTCCTGGAAGGAGCCCAGCAGACGCCGACGTCACCGGAGCGCGACGGAAGGTCCTCAACCCTGACGATCTACTGCGGAGCCGCGGCCTACGGAACAGGATCATCGCAAGGTAGGCCACGGTCCACTAGGGGGGAGGAAGATGTCGGATACGGAGGAGAGCTTCACTGCCTCAACCCCCGCCAGCGCCACCGCTGCTGCAGTTATGCCCTTCACCATGCCCTATATCCCGGGAGCAGCTTGGCTACCCCAGTACTCAGGGGAGTCACATACCCTGCATGACTTTAGAGAAAAGCTGGATAGCCTCTTCCAGGTGTACCCCCTCACCGAAGAGCAAAAAGTGAGCATCCTGGTGGCCCAACTAACCGGGGCAGCTAAAAGGGAAGTAAAATCCTGGCCACCTGGGAGGAAGACTGTCGCAGGGATACTAACCCGGCTGAAGGATACCTTTGATACCCGCACCTCAGCCGAGATTAAGCTTAGATTCTACGGGTGCAAGCAGCGAGCGCATGAGAGTATAAGGGACTATGCACTAAACCTACAAGAGGCCCTGAGGGCCATTAAGCAGACCGACCCTGATGGAGTGGGAAACGAGGACAGGCTGTTGACTGAACAATTTATAGAGGGACTGTATTGTAATGCCCACCGAACCCAGTTGCGGGCGATGGCCTTACAGGATCCCCATCTGGGCTTTGCACAGTTCAAGGACAGAGCCATCCGGGTGCTCCGAGAACCGGCACCGGGTGGCGTTATGACCCACAGGCGCCCAGCTATTACTTACCACCAGGAGGCGGCGCCCTTGTCGACAGGGCCTGTGGGAGCTGATGCGCAGGCTTTGCACAATGACCCAGCTCCAGACCTACACCATCAGGTCCAAGAGCTAGCTAAGAGCGTTGCTGCGCTAACCCGAACTGTGCAGTCTTTACAGGTTTCCACCCCAGGGAAGATCCAGCTGGCATCCGGACCGGAGGACATCCCGTGGCGTCGACCAAGGAGGACCCCACTGGCCAGAGGAAGACACAGTGACCGATACAGCGAGGACGGACGACCCATCTGCCGCCGCTGCAATCAACCCGGACATATGGCAAGGTACTGTTCTTTAAACGGGCACAACCTGGGGTAGAGGGCTAACCCCCAGGAAAAAGATCACCAGGCCCATCGAACTGGCGCGACAGATATGTGGGAGGACGTCCAGTCTTGCCGGTGGTACTGGATGGCATTCCCATGAGTGCCCTACTGGACACCGGGTCGCAGGTCACCACCATCCCGTACGTGCTCTTTAAGCAGTACTGTAATGACTCGGATATTACCCGCTACCCTGACGACGACTTGAGTATCATCGCCAGCAATGGCCAGCCCGTGCCACAGATTGGATTTAAAGAGGTGACCATCAAAATCGGTAGAGTCGAACTGGCAGCACAGGGACTGATCATTGTAGATATTGACAAACATGAGAGTCACCCAAAAATAACTCTAGGAACTAATGTAATTGAAAATTGTCTTGCAGAGGTGATTTTCCTTTTACAGCAGGTTGCCAAGAACGCCAGCTCCGGCGAGCAGCGGGTGCTCCAGAAAGAGATCCGGGCACTGATGCGACGGCAACAGGTGGAACTCTCCGGCGGTGAGATTGGTAGCGTAAGAATGTGTGACCCTTTTCCTATTGCCATGCCCCCAAAAAGTGAAATGATGATTTGGTGCCGGGCAGCTATTGGTCTGAGAGGTAGGGATTACCAGGCAATGGTAGAACCAGTTTACTCAGACAGTAGGCCCACCATTTTGACAGCACGGGGGGTGGTTGATGTACGCCATGGGAGGGTGCCCGTTCGCATAATAAATATCGGGGAGAGGGAAGTGTACCTGCCCCGGTATGCCACGCTAGCCAAATTATATACCATTAACCAAAATTCTATACAATCTGTGGAACCCTTGCCTCCATCTCACCCGGAGGAAGGTAACGGCTCTAAGAAAAACATGGAGGACTGGTGTCAGCAACTACATCTGGGTACTGACTCCACTCCCTCACACCAGAAACAAGGAGTCTATCGGGTGGTTCAGGAGTATGAGAGAGTGTTCAGTAAACACCCGTTAGACTTCGGGCGAGTCAAGGGGGTAGAACACCACATCCCCACGGGAGACCATCCTCCTATAAAAGAGAGGTATCGACCCGTACCCCCTGCCCACTACCAACACCCCAAGGGGATGCTTAGAGACATGAAGAAGGCTGGGGTGATCAGGGATAGCTGTAGCCCCTGGGCAGCTCCACTAGTCTTAGTCAGAAAAAAAGACAACACCATGAGGATGTGTGTAGATTACCGGAAAATCAACCGTATCACACACAAGGATGCGTACCCCTTACCAAGGATAGAGGAGTCATTGGCTGCTTTAAGATCTGCTAACTTCTTCTCTACCTTGGATCTCACTAGCGGGTACTGGCAGGTTCCTGTAGCAGAGGCGGACCGGGAGAAGACCGCATTCACCACCCCGATGGGACTTAGCGAGTTCACCTGCATGCCGTTCGGACTCTGCAACGCACCAGGAACCTTCCAACGACTAATGGAGTGTTGTCTGGGCCACAGAAACTTCGAGACGGTCTTGTTGTACCTGGACGATGTCATCGTATATTCCAAGACGTATGAGGACCACCTGAAACACCTGGCGGAAGTGTTCGAAGCTCTGGCGAGTTACGGCCTAAAGGTGAAACCCTCCAAGTGTCACCTCCTGAAACCAAAGGTGCAGTACCTGGGACACGTGGTGAGCGCTGACGGAGTGGCTCCCGACCCTGATAAGATCACCGCAATTAAGGAATGGCCAAGCCCCTCCAGCGTAAAAGAAGTGCGGCAGTTCCTCGGGTTGGTAGGCTACTACCGAAGGTTTATTCCCGGTTTCACCAAAAAGGCAGCACCTATGCAGGACCTCCTGATAGGCCAGTCCCGGAAGGCCAAGAACCAGAAGCCGCCCTTCAAATGGGAGGAGTTGGAAGAAGAGTCCTTCCGCCAGCTGAAGATGGCCCTCACGGGGGACGAAATCCTGGCGTACCCAGATTATAGCCAGCCCTTTATCCTCTACACCGACGCCAGTAACATCGGGCTAGGAGCCGTACTGTCCCAGATCCAGCAGGGGAAGGAACGAGTAATCGCCTACGCCAGCCGAAAACTGCGACCCACCGAAAGGAACCCCGAGAATTACAGCTCATTTAAGCTAGAGTTCCTGGCCGTAGTATGGGCAGTCACCGAGCGCTTTAAGCATTACCTCGCTTCTTCCCGGTTCACCGTGTACACGGATAACAACCCGTTGACCCACCTGGACACGGCAAGACTCGGTGCCCTGGAGCAGAGGTGGATGGCCCGTCTGTCCAACTACGAGTTCACAATCAAATACCGGGCCGGACGCTCCAATACCAACGCGGATGCCCTGTCCAGGATGCCCAACCTGCCGGACGAAGGAGAAGATCCGGAGGGACTGGAAGAAGTTGAACTCCCTGCATTCCACCGTCATGGGACTATCCAGTATTCCCACCGGGTAAGGAGTAAGCAGGCTGCTACGTTGAACCCCTTACCTCACTACAACTGGGCGGAAACGCAAGGAAGGACCGTGCCAGCCAGAAGACTCCCCTGCAGTCCATCGTCACCCGGCAACCGTTGGAACTGGTAGCCTTGGATCATGTAAAACTGACCCCAAGCAGAAGTGGCTACGTCTACGCGTTAACCATCGTGGATCATTACTCCCGGTTCTTGGTTGTCGTCCCCGTCAAGGACTTAACGGCTCAAACAGCAGCTAGAGCCTTCCAGCAGCACTTTTGCCGTCCACACGGGTACCCGGACCAAGTGCTGACGGACCAGGGACCTGCCTTTGAAGCGGAGGTCTTCCAGGAATTCTGCAATCTGTATGGCTGCCGGAAGATAAGGACGACACCCTACCATCCGCAAACTAATGGACTTTGTGAGAAAATGAACCAGGTGGTAATGGATCTTTTAAAAACGTTGCCCCTGGAAGAACGCAGTCTGTGGCCTGAGAAGTTGCCCAATCTGGTGGACCTATACAACCACATCCCGGTAGGTTCCACCAACTGTACCCCGGCTTACCTAATGAGGGCAAGACCTGGTAAGTTACCTGTTGACCTGGAAATGGGAGTCCTGACACCCGAGGACACTTCACCAGAAACAGACTGGGACACGGAGAGGCAGCAGCAGTACCGGAGAGTACAGGAGAGCGTGGAGCGAAGTCTCTGTCAGGCTAGGGAAAGACAAGAGAAAACTTACAACCAGTATGCTCCCGCTGTTCCCCTGGTACCCGGAGAGCAGGTCTTGAAGAGGAAGAGACGGCTCCACAAGTTGGACGACCAGTGGGAAAAGGACCCGTACACCGTACTGCCCTCAAGCCACGAGAACCCGAAGGTTTGTACCATCAGTAAAGACGGAGGGGAAACCACAGCTATTGTATCCCGGGACCACCTGAAGAAGTGTCCCGAACAACTGAGGAACCCTGAAGAGGAACAAGAAGACCATCGACCCGTAGAGGAAAGGGAAGATATGGTTAGTACTGTGCTCGGGGACTTCCCTCGGTCTTGGACTCAAGTCAATGGTGCAGTTGTGGTACCCGTACTCACCTTCCTCCAACCAGCATCCCAAGCACCTACGGAGCAACAGGTAGAGCTGGAAGAACAGCCGGTCCAGGAGGCAGAAGACCCCACACCCGCAGACCAGGAGGATCAACCCTCTGCTTGCAGTGAGCCTGCCATATCCCTAGTGAGCCAAAGAGCCGGTAGACAGCTGCCCAGTTTACCCTTGACAGCTCCTACACCCTGTAGTTCAGGGCTAGGCAGTCAGCTCCGTAGGTCCACTAGGGCCACTAGAGGCCAGTTACCCGCACGGTGGAGGATTTGAAGTGTATAAATTGTTTTATTTATGTTTACCTGTGTATTGTTGCTTGTGTATAATTTTGTGTTTCTAGTTATTTGTAGGAGTCCTTGGTGGATTTACCGGGAATCCTTGTACATAGTTGGAGCGTAACCCAGGACGGACTAAAGACTGTTAAGGACTCGGGGTAGGACAAACCCCTACCTGGTTACGTCTCCCTGTTTTGGTGAAATGGACACCTTGCTTTTCTTCAAAGACTGCACCCGGTTACGGACATGCCGTAACCATCTTTATATGTTTTTCTTATTGTATTATTATTGTTTTTATCTTGTTATGTTTTTCTAAAATATGTTTAGTCCCGGAGTACTAAATTTCACTAGGGGGGAATGTGACACCCCAGGGGTCTGGTTGCCACAGTGATAGAGATGTTATGTCTGAGAGCAGGTGGGAGGTCCTTTGGTCAGGGATCCTGGGCATGCCACACCTCCTGCCCAGTCTTGGGAGGGGAAGAACTTCCCCTATATAAACCCGGGGCTGAAGCAGGGTTAGGAGTCAAGGAGAGTAGAGACAAGAGACAGTCATAGGAAGAAACAGCTGGAGCTCAGTGGGAGCAATACTACTACGAGTCAGGGGCTGGCAGCTGCAGAGCTCGCCCTGACTGAGAAGCTTTCTTACCGGACCCGGCGTCCGAGGCTGTGGGGACTAACTCTTACCCAGCAGCAGAAGCCGACCGGCAGGGGATTTCAGGTCCTCAGGCCCAGAAACCCGAAGGCACGGTCACACGTGTGGGACCAGCACCGCCATCGTGGAGCGGAAGCCAATAGAAGGCCCCGAGTCACCGGCCATACGGGTGAGCACCACACGGTACACTCAGGGACGTGGGCTACTTATATCCGCTTCTAGCAAGGTAGCCAGAAGAGTACAGTCAGTTTGGGAGGCCTACAACTCCGCCTGGCCAGGGGAGATCCCATCTGCTCAAGGACTGACCAGGCCCCGTTCGCTAGCAAGTACTCCGGGAGGGTCTCTCGTTGTTACCAGTAAAGACCCTGAATTACACCGCACCGTCTCTGAGTGGTTCCTGCTACCCCCATCTTCCACGTCGGCTGCCCTGAGGCCATACCCCTCCCGTTGGGGGTTATACTATCACGCTGCACAATTCTACACCGGCCTCAGCAGTCTGCCCTGCAGCGGCAGCTCCATAGCTGCAAATCAACGGGTGGCGTAGTCGACACTCAAATAACATCTATCAAGACTGCCACACACTGAGTCTGACCCCCTGGGCACGGACCGGGTCCCCGCCACTCGGAGACTACAACCCTCATCTGATCCGGTTCCGGGTAAGCCCCCGTGCGCGAGACGCTGCGCGACACAGCAGGCCCAGGGGCGCGTCACTTATATACCAACTTTATTATCCAATATAAAAGAATAAAAGAAAAACATTAAAAAAAACAACATTTACATGTGCTTATTACTTTTGCAACATCTGGTGATGGACAAATTCATTTTTGGAGAACTGGACTAAAATCATTCCGATAATTCAAACCACCAGGACCTAGAGTTTCCTCATGCAAAATCAGCTCTGCTTCCTTCTTTAATAGTAGATTATGTTTATCTCCTCCACCACCTGTTACTGGTATGTGACACAAACCCAAAAAATTTGCATGCAGTGTTGATTACTCCCGTGACTTTCCCTCAAATGTTGGATTAATCCCTCTCCTGTCTGAAGGGATTTTTGCTAAATCGTTTATACATCGGTCGTTTCGTCTTTCATATGTAAAAACGTTGACAATCACATGACGCAGCATATACCAGGAACTGTGATCTGAATGTCAAAAACTGATTTATGGAATGAAAGCATCCCAAATTAATTTGGTTGACCGTGCCCAGGTAATTACAGTAATTGCATTGCATTTATTTAAAGTTTTCTTTCGGTAGTCTTTTATCTAACCAGTTCCCACTATGCATGTTCTCTGTCATAGTGCAAGAGAAAGTTAGTTGCTATCGGTTTACGATATTATTGTGTGAATAAGGGGCAATCCATGAATAAATATTTTGACATACAGTAAATCTATATGATCACCACCTATTTTGCTAGTAAAGGTTCATTTGGTTATTATTCAGATAATATATAAATTCCTCAAATTCTTTATTTAATCCTGACCAATCTGTATACCTGAGAAATAATTTTATATATATAGCAAATGGGTTAAATACGTGAAAAACCATTTGGGACTCAATTTCTTACAAAAAAAATATTAGTGACAGTTGGGGCCAAAGGCGTAGTACTACATCCAGGAAGTTGTGCGTCAATTAAATGACATTAAACGTATATCATCCTTAAATCAGGATATAGAGAAAGTGCAGTTTTCCCATGAAGATCAGCCAAAGGCCGAGCTTCACAGGAGGACCAAGATGGCAAACCAAGATGACATTTTTTTTCTAAGCTAAACAAGCCCATCTTTTCCAACTTCTCATCATATGAGACTCCATCCATCCCATGTAATAATCTAGCTGCCAAATTGAACTGACTCTAACTTTCCAATATCATTTTTAAAATGTAGAACCCAAAACTAAAACTTTTAGCATGCACAAACAGCCCAGACTGTAAGGGCATGCTGGGAGTTGTAGCTTCACTACAGCAGAATGCTTATTTGTTCTAATATATGCCCAATTTCTAGGAAATGACTGATCCGCTATTACCTGTCTTGTCCCTTTCTCCCTCTCACTTTTCCTATTTTCTTTTCTCTTGGTTTTGTTTGACCTTAGTAATGAGTTTCTTCCTTCTATCTGGCACTGTGGCTGCCTTCTATCTGGCACTGTGGCTGCCTTCTATCTGGCACTGTGGTTGCCTTCTATGTAGTACTATGGTGGTGGTGTAGATATCTAGTGGCAAAGGACTATGTCACATGTCACTGAGGTACAAGTCTGTGTGAATTTTTTCTGTACCCTAACTATAATTGATAAAGAATAAAACAGTCACCTCACCTTGGAGTTCTGTGCAGCATCGTAGCATGGGGCCGCTGAGGTCTGCACCCATTTCTGAGCAGGAGGAGGGCCAAAATTACATTTTGAGGGGGGGGGGGGGAGACACAGGGAGGTTTGGGGCAAATTCTCTTACACTTAGAGCTATATCATACAGGACTAGAGGTCCAAGATTACAATCTAGCATTAAATGCATTTTACTTTAATTACATTAGAATACAATATATTTGTTTAGGGGGATAAGGGGTTAAATATCGGACTGTTCGAAGGGACTCAGGGAAAGTTAACAGTTGACAGGTTAGGGGGCGCAAAATACTTGCCTTGCCTCAGGCGCTGGCAACCCATGCTACGACACTGAGTGCAGATTATATTTAGACCACTGATTGGAATGGTGGTTTACGTTTTATAATACTGAATGGTATATGTGTTTGTCTTATTAATCTATTTTGTGGATCTTCTTCAGGTGCTGTTATTAGACTCGCCATTGCTGTCGCCTTCCTAAGTTTAGCAGTTCTCGGTCTCCTGATCTTTTATTGCCGCCAAAGGAAAAAATTGCTAAACTATGAAACCGTGTAATGACAGATCAGACAAATATCTTGGCTCAGGTAGATAATATTAGTGACAGCTGTCACCATGCAACGTAAAGGATAGTCAGTTGTATCCTGACCGAAGACCATTAAAATGGAAAAATTGAAATTTTCAGTTCTCCGGTGCAAGTATACATCAAGTGGAATCGTGCAAGCGCCGGAATAACACAGCACTGTACAATCGAGCAAAGTAGCGGCAAATGTACTACAAATACCAAATGTGCTATAATACAAAGACTATGTGTTCTGTATTTGAAAAGCTACTGACAAGGTTATTCTTATTGGTAATGAAATTTATACTCTTTTCTACATTTTATATACCTGGTTTTATTTGTATTAGACTCTGATAGATGACATTTCAACCTTTGGGTTGAGGTATACATTCGGAGGGTGTTTTATGTCTTAAGAATATGCATGCAATGACTTTCGTCACCCATAAGTTTCGATATAAGACAAATAAATAAATACTGCGCGTATATGTTCTTTGTTGGATTGCCTCTGCATAGAATAAAATTGTCCACTACACTATTCAATACAGCCAGCCAAAAGAATACTCTTATGGCATCCTTTAGGTGAATGGAGCCCTATAGATTTATATGACCTATATGCAGGAGCTTTCCTGTCTTATAGTGGAAGAGTAAGGCTATAACATGATATGTTTACAACTTAAAGGGGTTGACTACTGTTTTTTTATTGATGACCTATCCTCCGGATAGGCCATCAATATCTGATTGGTAGGGGTGCGACACCCAGCACCCCCCCCCTCCAATCAGCTGTTACTGTCAATTCTACAGATGCCATGGCCACTATAGTTTACTGGAGCTGCTCTGAGAACTTCCCGGCCGGCAACGATAGCTGATCGATGGTGGTGCCGGGGGTTGCACCCTCAGATATAGATGAACTATCCTAATGAAAGGTCATTAAAAAAAAGTATTGGCCAACCTCTTCAACTTTGATTTGCGACTAACCATCTTTTTGTAAAGTTATGTTGTAAATGTGTTAATTTGGTCAAGAACAAATTCATTAAAGATTGTGGCATTTCAAACATTTCTTGAACTAATTTCTTGTTAAAGGGGTATTCCCATCTGCTACATTTATGGCCCCCACAGGATATGCCATAAATATATAGTGATTAAGAGGGAAAAAAAATACATACAAGAGGAACTCAGGAGCACTTTTCATTGTTTTGTAGGCTATTGTGTAATCAGAACAACTCATAAACACAAAATGGACTTATAATTAGTGAATAATAGCGTTCCACCATTTCACACTTAAAGAAGAAATCTCAGTAAAACAGTTTTTTACTAAACCATCCAAATTACGTATGTGTCATAGTACATTAAAAAAATACTTACACATCACCGTCTTTCCCGATGTCTAGTGCCGCTCTGGTATTCTTCTGGCCCACATGACCTGATAACAGACTGTCTCACAAGTGTGTAAAAGAAGCCGCTTTCTCGATGTACGTTGATGGACAGTCATTTTGGTTCTCATTAGAAAACAAGCACGGCCCTACACACTGTGAGATAGTAAAGGTGAAGACGTGTCACAAGGGCCAAAAAAGGACTGGAGTGGTTATTGGTAAGAACTTTAATATACTTGCACTACATAACATACATACAGTAATTAAGAGGGTTTAGAGAAAAATACTGAGTTTGTTGAAAAAATAAACTATGTTTAACTTACCCTCCCCGCGCCAGGGCTGGTTCTCCGCTGCTGCTCCTGGTATCACGTCGACAGCGTTGCAGCCAATCAGTCAGCTCAGTGACTTTGAGTGGCCTGTTTTGTCAACTTGGGCAGAGACGCTGAGCTCAGTTATTGGCTACAGTACTGTCTACGTGACGTCAGTGCTACAGACAATAACTGACACCGAGAGCAGTGGCAGAGACTCAGCACTGGGTGCAAGAAAGGTCAGTAAGACTTGTAGGCAAAAAATGGTGTTTTACATCCGATTTTCATCAGTGTTTGGTCAGTATGTCAGTTTTTACCATCAGTGTTTAATCAGTGATTGACACTTTTGAAAAAAATTATAACATTTCAAAGCTTCTCCTATCCACTGGAATGTTAATCAAGGACAGCAGACAGATTGCATGGATATGCCATCTTTATGTTGTCTGGGATTTTTGGTCCTGTATAACTGAGCATAGAGACAGCTGTCAGTCACTGATAGGACTGTCCACTGGACCAAAAATCCCAGAAACCGCATTGGTTTAAATTACTAAAACCTAGGTTATAATAATAATAATAATCTTTATTTTTATATAGCGCTAACATATTCCGCAGCGCTTTACATATATTATCGTCGCTGTCCCCATCGGGGCTCACAATCTAGATTCCCTATCAGTATGTCTTTGTAGTGTGGGAGGAAACCGGAGAACCCGGAGGAAACACACGCAAACACGGGGAGAACATACAAACTCCTTGCAGATGTTGTTCTTGGTGGGATTTGAACCCTGGACCCCAGCGCTGCATTATACTGAATCTTTTCTCACACCCTACTGTATATATCAATCAACTCAACTCCCCCTGCTCTGCAACATGGTGTCGGCAGATTGGACTTTAATAAGTGCCCTGCCCACTTATCACAATTTATTTGTATGTTCAGGATAAAATGGAGAACAGGTTTCATACTTATGATCTTTAGTCTAAATGTATATGTATCAATGTATTTATGCCACAAAACCACAGGTAAATTTGCCGTTTCATTCTGCCTGATCCATCCTATTAGAGAAAACAATACTTAAACGAGGAGTCTCCTTCCAGGTGTTACACACACGCCGCTAGGTTCAGATAGGGCGAGACGGGTTTCATGAATTCTTTGGAATCCTGGGGAAACCGTTACTCTGGGCGACCATAGGCTGCAGATTCTCTCAGGCACACGATAGATTCAATTGCTGACCAGACACATCTGACAAGAGTCTTTTTTAACAGTTTAACAGTGGAATTTAATCTGAAGCACGGGCAGTGCAATTCAGGGATATTACAGCAGCAATCTTCATTACAGTACAGTTTAATAAAGCAGGCACAGTAACGGCAGTTTCTTCAGTAGCATAATTCAGCACAGATTAGATCTCTTAGCAGCACACTTCTATGCATACACAACCACAGGCTTTTCCTTCACAAGGACACAATAGTACACAGCATTCGTTATCCTGCATAGAGATGGAGGGGGGAGGGTTTGATGAGGGAGATGATCCCTGTGACACAATTCCTTCCAGTCCTTATCTTCCTGCCCGATAATACTCTGCACTGCTAGTTCAGGGAGTTTATCTGACCTGTGTTTAGTTTCTCTCCTGATCTGAATTCTGTTCCCTTGCCTTCTGTCTGATCCAGATAACACACCACCTTTCTCTTGGGCTTCAGCCAGACTACAATAGCAAGTTCCCCACAATCCCCCTGGGGCTCTGCTAAAACACTCCCTGTCTCTTGTGACTGTGTTAACCCCTCTAGTTGCTGGATGCTTCTGAAGCACAACACTTCCTGGCTCCTGTGCTTGTGTTATTTGTAACAGTTGCTGGATGCTTTTGAAGCAACAGCACTACTTCTGCATGTCACACAGGCTTCCCTACTCTGCATAGTTTGATTAAGAAATCTCACTGTAACATCTGTCAGAAGCCGCAAACTCAAAAAGGCTACCTCAAATAGAATAGGGGTGATCCATGCTGGCAGATTCCAGAGGAACCCCAGCCTTCACCCTTTATCCCTGTACAGGGATCAGGTTCTACAGCGGGGTCCTCTGGACTGCTTCCACAGTAGGGCTGCTGTCCGGAGGAGCAAAACAAAGGCAAGAGAAGTCAAGGTAGCTGGAACAGCGTGTCCCTCCCTTGGCCTGTGTTCCTGGACTGCAATGTAATTGGGCCTGGGTCAACATCTAGTGGGGGATTCTGTCTTTGTTCTTTTCAGCATAGGACTCATCCAATATAAGCCTGTAGCTTCTGGAAACTTCTCAAGGTAGCCACATGTTCACAATAGGTGGGCCCCCTCCCCCATCGATGGGCTGATCCCAGGACACAGAACAATAGACACATGGTTTTGGCCAGTTAGTTGTGTGCTGCTGTGCAAAGCCTAGAATCTTACGCTGAGGCGAGATCCTAATGCCCGTGTGTGGATGGTTAGAAGCAGCCACGTGGGATTGTATTGTGTCCCTCATCTGTTGGATCCATAAAACTCATCCCAGGATTATTTCTGCCTTTTTCCTGGCGTCGGATTGCCAGGTGGCGCCCCCGGAACTGTTCCCCTTTTTGGTGTGGATTCATTGTGGACTCTAAGGCTATGTGCCCACGATGCAGAAATGCTCCAGATTTTTCCTGAGCATTCCTGCATCTCCCTGGCAGAAAAAACACCTGCTGATTTTACATGCGTTTTTTCTGCCAGGGCCAAGCGTATGTCACTCGTTTTGCACATGCGATTTCACATGCGGGTTTTCAAGCGATTTTAGCATCACTTGGAAAAGTGCTTGACAACTTGGTCACACTATATAAATCCATGTAACTGGCATGGATTTATATAGTGTAACCATGTTAATAGTTAAGAAAAAGAACAAAAATGGTAAAAAATAAAAAGAAAACATTATACTCACCTTCTGATGGCCCCCAGTCTCCTTCTCCGGTGCGTCCGGTGTCTTGGGCGGCTCACGGTGGTGTAAAAGGACCTTCCATGATGTCATTTAGTCATGTGACAGGTCACGCGACTGCCAATGTGACCTGTCACATGACTAAATGACGTCATGGAAGGTCGTTTTACACCATCTCGAGCCGCCGGGGAGCCAGGACGCACCGTAGAGAAGATCGCAGGCCATCAGAATGTGAGTATAATGTTTATTTTAAATTCTTTTTTTTTTTACAGGTACTATGGTACCCGGGTCTGGAGGAGAGCACACTGAATCGCAGAATATCCGCATGTGCACATGTAGTTATGCGGATATTAAGCAAGTCAATGGCGGCTAAAACGCCGCGATTACGCAAAATTAATGCTAGTGCTGCGGATTTTTCCGCAATGATAATCCGCAGCGGAAATTTAAGCAGCATGTGCACAGCACATACGGATTATCATTGGGGAACATTGCAGACCTGCTAGCAAGCGTTTTTTAAGCGTTTCTGCGGCGGAATTGGTGCTGCGGAAACGCTTAAAAAAGGCATCGTGGGCACACAGCCTAAGGAACAATATTGATATTTGATGTTCTATGTTCCCTGCCTTAATAAATTTCGTTAGATTGATCATCGGCCTGGTGTCCCTTCCTGCTTTGTCGCACACCCTGTCACAAACTGGTTGGCAGCTGTGAGATCAGAGCAAAAGGAATGGAGGACAGCGGCCCATCAACATCTGGAACCAGAACCTCAGGATACAGGAACTGGACTGTGTTGAGCCTACAAACAAAGGCCCGTGAATTAGGAGTCGGCTACAAAGGACTGTCCAAGGAGCAATTAATTGAGGCTTTGGAAGAAGCTTGCCTGCAAGATGGCACCGAAGAAGGATTTCCACAGCAAGGGGAGGAAAGACGGGAGCTAGAGGTAAATACCCAAAAAAGTCAGTGGGTTGTGTGGTATGAGGAGGAGATGGCATTGCTTGGAGATGAGGCCACCATAGAAGATAAGAGGGAGGCCATCCGCACAGTTAAGGAGAGGCAGCGCATGGTGCAAGCAGCTAGAAGCTCCAGACAGACTGTAACTACAGCACCCACCATGAGGGAATTCCCAAGAGTGTCCCGTAAGGACTTTAAGCCGTTTAATGAGGCTGCAGGTGACATTGAGCGCTTCTTCCAGGACTTCGAACATTAATGTCGATTAATGGAAGTCCCGGAAAGGGAGCGAGTCAGACATCTAGTGGGGCTCTTAGAGGGGGGAGCTGCTGAAGCTTATAGAGCTATGGACTCTTGGTGGAGCTGTGATTATAGGAACATTAAAGAGACCATCTTGGAACATTATGCTGTAATTCCAGACACTTACAGGGCTCAGTTCCGCTCCTTAGCCTTTGAGGGGGAAGTGTCTTTCAAGATGTATGCCCACAGGCTCAAACAAGTATGTCATCGCTGGTTGGAGGGAGAGGGGGCCTTAACTTGGGAGACCTTCCTCCAGGTCATCCTAAAAGAACAATTCTACGCCAAATGCCCAGCTGAGATCCGGGAATGGGTGCGTGAGAGGAAACCAGCGACTGTGGAACAACCTACTGCTCTAGCTGATGAGGTTCTCACCAGCAAACTTCAGTGGAAAAAAACTACTAGTCAGTGAAAAGAAAACTACCAGCTCCCCAACATTGGCGGCCTCCAATGTTCACTGTCCCACTAGACTACCAACTCATGGGGGACCCCGTGTGAATGTGCCTCCCAATACTCCTGCCTCCTCTTTGGGAATACAATGTGGAGAAAAACTCATAGAACGCAGATGTTATGGATGTGGGCAGCCTGGTCATCTGCAGGCCACAAGCCCAGCTACTAAGCGGAGGAATCGTCCTCAACCCCAACAACCACCATATGTACCTTCACAGGAATATCAGCCTCCAGGTTCCCCTACCTCCTTCCCCAGAATGCAAATGGGAAGGAGTGTGACACAGCGCAGATGTTACCGCTGTGGGCAGCCTGGGCATCTGCAAAATACCTGCACTCATAGTCAATTAAGGAATAACCCTACACCAAATCGGCCTATAAATTATTTAAAGCCAAATATCATGGAGGAAGGGTTGTCACCCCTCCAAGTTGACTTGCCTAATGATTCAGACACCCATGTTCGACCATTAGGGGTTTATGGGGTGCGGGCCACAGCCACGAGTTCCTCTGATAATCAAAGAAAGCATGTACAAGAGGTCATGTTGAACGGTAGGAGAGTTCTTGGGTTTTGTGACTCTGGGGCATTTCTCACAATAGCTGATCCCAGAGTGGTTCGGCCGGAGGCAATACACCAAGGACCTGGGATTACCATTGAATTAGCTGGAGGCCAATGGAGGAATATCCCAAAAGCAAATATAGAACTGGACTTTGGATTTGGGGTCAAGCAATATGTGGTTGGGGTGATGAGTGGCCTGCCTGCAGATATTGTCCTAGTAAATGATGTGGGAGATCTACAGTGCCGACTTGTGGGTGCAGGAATCAGCGTTTAAGTCAGAGGTGGAGTAATGGAGCCTGGCTCTACAACCCTATAACTTTACAATACAATATAGAAGAGGCAGCCAACACCAAAATGTGGACGGGTTGTCCAGGCAGGAGGATCCCTGAGTCAGGTCAGCCATGACTACGTGTACTTGACAAGCGACCTGTAGAGGTCACTAGTCCGTACACAAATTGAGGAGGGAAGGGGTTGTAACAGCGTGTCCCTTCCCCGGCCTGTGTTCCTGGACTGCAATGTAATTAGGCCTGGATCAACATCTAGTAGGGGATTCTGTCTTTGTTCTTTTCAGCATAGGACTCATCCAGTATAAGCCTGTAGCTTCTGGAAACTTCTCAAGGTAGCCACATGTTCACAATAGGTGGGACCCCTCCCCCATCGATGGGCTGATCCCAGGACACAGAACAATAGACACATGGTTTTGGCCAGTTAGTTGTGTGCTGCCATGCAAAGGGCTAGGATCTTATGCTGAGGCGAGATCAACGTGGGATTGTGTTGTGTCCCTCATCTGTGGATCCATCAAACTCATCCCCGGATTATTTTTGCCTTTTCCCTTGCGTCGGATTGCCGGGTGGCGCCCCCGGAACTGTTCCCCTGTTTGGTGTGGACTCATTGTGGACTCTAAGGAACAATATTGATATTTGATGTTCTATATTCCCTGCCTCAATAAATCTCGTTGGATTGATCATTAGCCTGGTGTCCCTTCCTGCTCTGTTGCACACCCTGTCACAGTAGTCAAGTCAGCACCAGGAAGGCAGTCAAGGGACAAAATCAGAAGACAAAGAATGGTGAAGAAATAGGCCGCGGGTAGACAACAGATATTGAGAAAAGAGAAACTGTAACTGGCAGTGAGTGTCACAGGTTCAGGAGTTTAAATAGATGACAGCCTCGTCCCATGGCTCACAAATGAACCAGGAATTATCCCAATAGCTTCCTGACTGAGCAGCACCAACAGACACATTAATTAAACGGGATCGCCATGCTGCCGCCATTTGTCGTCACCAACAAAGACGCATCACCTCTCGGTGACCGAAGTGAAAGAAGAGGGGATGCCAAGTGGATGTCTTAAGGATGTAAAATAGGACATAGAGATGGAGTACGAAAGACAATACTGATTCAAATTGGAAGCAAGATCAATAACAACGATAATATATTCAAATAGGAAGCAGAAGAACTTAAATATAAATTTCTCAAGAGAAGTTATCCTCTAAGATTGTTGGAGGATACTTTCATACAAGTAATTAGTTGGGAACAATATATCCTTATTAACAAACATAAATACCAAAAGTAATGAAAATAGATTTTTTTCAGCTTGCAACATTGCCCTGTGGATAATTTAGCATGCCAAGCGACCCCCCCCCAAAAAAAATAAATTAGCATTTCTTGCCTAAGAATCCAAATTTGAAAGGGATAAGGCATAAAAAAAGCCCTTTGTTAACATGTAGAAGAAACCACAACTTCAAAAACATCTTGGTAACGATTAGATTGCATAATCCCTATAACGTGTGTTGAAAAAATGATTCCAAAAGGAAATTATAGATGTGGACAGTGTTCGTTTCATAACTTCCACTTGTGAAACAGACTAATTCAGATGGGTGGAGTCACACATAGGGTTAATGATTTCTTATCTCGAAGTTTGTCGTATATGTTATTTTTTTACCCACGAGGTTTCTTTCATATAGATAAATCTATTAGACGAATGTATGAGACATTCAGAGAGAACATGCACAGGGACATCAAGATTACTTAAACATGTACGAGAAATCCAAGAAAGTGACCGCACAGTAATGAGGCTTGCTGGATTAGTGTGCGTACCTATTCATGAAAATGGGGGGAATAAACGCAGATTATAGCTACAAAAGAAGAGAATGGATAATACAAATGGGAGCACAAGGGGTCAATAGGTTTCTATGACAGAAATGTAAAGAGAGGAGAGAACAAGGCGCAATGGGTGACTCAGTATTGCAATTGTTAGAGGGGTGTGAGGATGGCTACTAACCTTATGAAGTTGTGCACCTCTGCACAACCCCAGTGTAAAGCTCCACAAGCTCCGCTCTGTTGGTGGCTGTCATCTATTTCCAGCGGCGTTCACAGATCCTGATCTCTCGGTGGTGGATCACGTGGTCAGGTTAGTTGCATGTAACGCCGAGATGGACGCCCAGCTTCACCAACACCCCCGGCAGCGTTCCGGAGGGGTTAGGGCAGCGCAGCTTGGAAAACCAGGGTAGTGATTCTAATTAAATTCCTCCCACAGGTGAAAGAACAATAAGTTAAAGGCAGCTCTACCGCACCCCAACAGGGGGAAAGGGACAATAAATGGATATGAATAGCGGTACCAGAGCGCCAATAACAGGGCAAAAATATTAAAAGGACTGATTTATTAATATACACACAACGCGTTTCGGTGGACACAGCCACCTTCATCAGGTGTGACAAGCAGCAAACAATTGATCCTTATATACATTTGACTAGGTATACAATTACTTAAAAGGGGCGGGGCCAGATACAGAGTAATACCTCTATATTAACCCCTTGAGTTCATATATGCTCAATAGAGTAAAAAGGATTGTTATAAAATAATGCCTAATGAAGCATATAGGGTTCTTATAAAAAGGATTCGCTGTAAAAAAACAACAACTTGTGAATCCTATAATCTTAATACTTCATAGGATATATTGTCATCTACCACCCTATATTTTAGATTATATAAAAAAATAATAATAATTTTTACATACAACATAAAACAATGCATAAATATAAAGTATAAAATTACAATCAGTTTCTATCATTATAATTAGGAAAAGTAGACGAAGAAAGGAAAGAGAAAAAAAAAAAAAAAAAAAAAAAAAAAAAAAATTCCAAAAAAAATCCCCCCCCCAAAAAAAAGAAAATTTTTCAAAAAAAACAAAAATAAAAAAAAAAAAAAAAAAAAAAAAAAAAATAAAAAATTTTAGAGAATTAGGAATTTAGAGAAAAATTTTTTATTTTTTTTTTATTTTTGTTTTTTTTGAAAAATTTTCTTTTTTTTGGGGGGGGGATTTTTTTTGGAATACCATATCTGAGAGTAATATTCAATATCTTGACCTTCAGATAAATATAGACAATTCGGGTAAAATATCCACATCTACCCACTTTAAGGAAGTGGATGTAAATAGCTATCTTGAATTTGACAGTGGCCATCTACCCAGCTGGATTAGAAATATTCCATACGGTCAATATTGGCGTGTCAGAAAAAATTGTACACATGATTCGGATTTTTTTCTGGAATCTAAGGTTTTACAAAAACGTTTTAGAGCTAAGGGATACCCCCGGAAATTATTAGAGGATGCTTTCTCCAAAACTAGATCCCTATCACAGAACCTGTGTATCAACAAATCCAAGAATACCAGCCAAGAGCCATACAGCGATTTCAGTTTAAATCTGATTACTACCTATGGTAAACCTACGCAAGTGTTATCCAGTTTATTAAAAAAATACTGGTTCATTTTAAGTAATGATCCAATATTAACTGGTCATTTACCGGAATTTCCTCATGTCATATATCGGAGGAGTAAAAATCTAGGAAACTATATAGCCCCTAGCAATACAACAATTGGTAGAAGACCGAACCATTCAGTTCCTATTAGCAATAATGGATGTTATAAATGTAATGTCCCTAAATGCTTATGCTGTCAATCCATTGATAACGGAGCCAAAACATTCGTCTCTGCGGTCACTGGAGAGATATATCCCATTCGCTTTAGACTTACATGTCAGTCCTCATATGTGATCTATCTGCTCCAGTGCACCTGCGGCCTGCAATACATTGGCCGCACTATCCAGGAAATGCACTCCAGATTAAATAAACATCGCCAAAATATTAGAAACGGCTTTCCCCTACATAGTGTTTCTAATCATTTCTTAAAAGAACATCAAAAAAATCCTAATAACCTAAAACTAACTATCATTGATCATATAGTTGATACACACCCTGATAGACTAAATCGTCTCATTACACGTGAAAATTATTGGATTTTCAAAATGGGAACCTTGTCTCCTGAAGGTTTGAACCTTAATATAGAGAAGACAACTTTTTAAATAATTGTTTTCATATTTTAGCAAATTTATTATATATATCTTTTATATGGAGGAGGAGGGGGGAGGAGAGAGAGAAGGAGGGAAGAGGGGAAAGGAGAGAGGGAGGGGAGGAGGGAGGAGAGAGAGAGAAGGGAGAAAGAGGGGAGGAAGGGGAAAAAAAAAAAAAAAAGAAGGAAAAAAGAGAGAAGGAATTTAGAGAAAAATTTTTTATTTTTTTTTTATTTTTGTTTTTTTTGAAAAATTTTCTTTTTTTTGGGGGGGGGATTTTTTTTGGAATTTTTTTTTTTTTTTTTTTTTTTTTTTTTTTTCTCTTTCCTTTCTTCGTCTACTTTTCCTAATTATAATGATAGAAACTGATTGTAATTTTATACTTTATATTTATGCATTGTTTTATGTTGTATGTAAAAATTATTATTATTTTTTTATATAATCTAAAATATAGGGTGGTAGATGACAATATATCCTATGAAGTATTAAGATTATAGGATTCACAAGTTGTTGTTTTTTTACAGCGAATCCTTTTTATAAGAACCCTATATGCTTCATTAGGCATTATTTTATAACAATCCTTTTTACTCTATTGAGCATATATGAACTCAAGGGGTTAATATAGAGGTATTACTCTGTATCTGGCCCCGCCCCTTTTAAGTAATTGTATACCTAGTCAAATGTATATAAGGATCAATTGTTTGCTGCTTGTCACACCTGATGAAGGTGGCTGTGTCCACCGAAACGCGTTGTGTGTATATTAATAAATCAGTCCTTTTAATATTTTTGCCCTGTTATTGGCGCTCTGGTACCGCTATTCATATCCATTTATTGTCTATGACAGAAATGACCTTGGAGTTTTTTTGTAATTTGTTTAAGGTGCTACAATGCATATTATTGCGTCGTTACATTTCAATTACTGTATATTAACTTTTTTAATAATGGGGTGGAGTATTGCTCATCAGTAGCATGGTGTCACTAGTGTGCGAACAGGCCAGAACACGTCACAGTAAATACGAAATAGATGTCACCTACTACGTGTATTGCTAAAACTTTCTTGTCTGGTTTTACTTGCTTCTAATGGAGTAATAAAGAAGAAAGTTTTATTGCATGGTGACTGTGGCCATTTTTTTTTCTTCTACATTGGACTTTCTGAAATTACTGCATGTTGCAGAACACCTCCTTTACCATGGTAGCAGTCACCTGTGCACGTAACATCCACAAGAACAAGAATACAAATAAATAAATCAGGAAATGTTGGATAATCAATGTGCCACACTAGCTTGGTACTAATCAACCTTATTTTTCTTTTAATTATGTTTGTTTATTGAAATATTTTAGCATTGAATACAATCACACATAGTAAAATCTCCCTTCCATCCTCCTCTTCACAATAGAAATGCCCCACAGTCAAAACAAAAAGCTTACTGTGCACCGCCACAAGAGGCAAGAGGAGAAATATGGTGTAAACTACAAAGAGAAATACAGTAGACAGCTCAATAAGACAAGTGATAAGTCTACCACAGGACTACATGGCTGTCTCTCCCTCAGTTCTGAAGTACAGAAGACATTTGGTAGGCCACAAAGAGGTAAAAGAGCATATATTTTCTGTATTACATCTGACGCGCCCCCTGGGCCGTGTGCGGGGTAATACCCGGAGCCGGGTCTCTGTGTAATGTCAGGGGTTGTAGTCTCCGTGGCGGCGACCCGGTCCCGTGGCTCAGGGTGGTCAAACCAGTGGCGGATCTGTTTACTTGGTTTTTAATGTTGAAATGTCAGACTATGCCACCCGTGGATTGCGGTCACTGAGAACCGCCGCTGCGGGGCAGACTGCTGAGGCTGATGTTGTGTGCGCAGCAGAGGGTAGTATAACTCCCCACGGGAGGAGTATGGCCTCAGGGCAGCGTGTGTAGATGGTAAGGGTTGTGGTGCATGGGCGCAGCAGAAATGACTCAGAGTCCGTGCAGTGCAGTTCAGGGTCTTTACTGTTGGTAATGAAGAAGGCCCTGCCGGGAGTACTGGCTAGCATTAGAGGCCTGGTCAGTCTGTGAGCGAACAAGAGTCCCCCTGGCCAGGTGGAGGTGTAGGCCTTCCCGTCTGACTGCACTCTTCCTGGCTACCTTGCTGTAGTTGTGTAGTAGCCCACGTCCCTGAGTGTACCGTATGGTGCTCACCCGTATGGCTGGTGACTTGGGGCCTTTGGTACCTTCCGCTCCTCGATGGCGGTGCCAGTCCCTTGCGTGTGACTGAGCCTCTGGGGTTTCTATGGCCAGAGGACCTGAAATCCCCTGCCAGGTGGCTGCGGTAGTTCTTGGCAGTGCAAGTCCTGATTACACAGGAAGATGATAATAATGATCTTTTGTGCTGTGGGTGATCGGTAGCCAGTTTACACTGTTCACGATATTCTTTCAGTGTAAATGAAGCCTTACAGTTGGATGCCTCTTATCTACCCAATGCTGTGCTAACATTGCTGGTGCATCATACAAGTGCAACATTTAAGTGTACAGCTATAAATTAGACCAGAATTTAATAAGATCTATACAGACTGCTTCTTGTCATCTGCCACCATCACACTCTAATCAGCATGTCTATTTATCTAGTCTTCCTACAGGTAAGTCACTCAGCTTTCCCCTCCTGTGATTTTCTCTAGCTCTAATGCTTGTATTCACTTGGTATGTTTTTCAACTAATCACGGCTCTATTCACCCCCCCCCCACCCCCTCACCACTTTTCTTTAAGAACTATAAGGTTTACTCTGCTTTTGAATATCCTGCATCTGGCTCAATCCTAATTATCTGATTAAGGTGAGCAAAGGCCACTCCCCTCTGTTTCACACCTGAATGCATTTGTTAGCAAATGTATTGTGAATGATACCTTTGAAAGATGTCAGTCTGCTGGTGCACCATACAAGTGCAACATTTAAGTGTACAGCTATGAATTAGACCAGAATTGGACCTGAAGGTAACTGGATTCATAGTCAAAGTAAACAATGCTTCTGTTTTTTTTACTCTCACCCCTACAGTCCTTCACTACCTACTAACCCCCCTAATCCCTACACCTAGTAAGGAACTAGTCATCTCACCCTCCATCCTCCCCATCCATCTCACCTCCTCCTCAAAACTGTTCCTCAACTTATAATCCTCTGCCTCAAACACAGACAGCCACCTCATGCCCTCTCCTGCTTCCACCTGCTCCCACCTACTAACACTTTCTCTGCTCCTCCTCACTGCCGGAGATATCTCCCCAAATCTGTCCTCCTCACTACATCCCCACAGTCACTCCTACCTCTCAACCATGATCTATCACAATTTTCCGCAACCTCTCTAACCTTATATCCATCCGCCCAGCCACCGCTTCCCCAGTCCCTCTAACAGGAGCTCTATGGAAAGCTCACTCTATCTGCAACAAACTTTCCTACATCCATGATCTTTTCATTACTAACAAACTCACCTTCCTCTGCATCACCGATACCTGGCTCACCCCCTCTGTCACAGTTTCTCCACCTGCACTTTCTTATGGTGGATTCCATCTTTCTCACACACCCTGCCACAGCAGCAAGCATAGTGAAAGAGTTGATTTTCTCCTGTCAGATAATTGCTCCTTTACTCTAATTTCACTGCCATCCTCCATTACTCTCCTTTCTTTTGAGGTGCACTCTTTGTACATCTACTCCCCCTCCAACCTCCAACTGGCTGTCATTTACTATCTTCGATCATTTCACCACCTGGCTACTTCACTTCCTTTCCACTGACATCCCCACTATCATCATTGGTGACTTCAACATCCCCATTGCCACTTTCCACTCTTCTCTCTTCTCTCCAGGTGCACAATCCCCACTCCACAAACTTGCACACCTTCACAGAAATCTTAAACACCTTGATCTACACTCACTCTCTGAATCCCTTCTCCTTCTTGCAAACATAAGTTCCTTACACAATGCAGATGCTGCTGCCGTTTTATATAACATGACAGCTGCAGGTCTCAAATCAATCGCCCCCCCCTGACACATACCAAAGTTCGCAAAATCAACAGGCAAACCTGGCACCCCAGGCTGACTAAAGAACTGAGGAGGCGGGCTTCCAGGGTGGATGAGCGCAGATGGAAAAGATCCCACTCCAATGAGCACTTCATCGCATTCAAACAGTCCCTCACTACTTTCATGCCCGCACTCATTGCAGCAAAACAAACCTACTTCTCATCTCTCATATACTCAACACTATCAATTCTCTCCTCCGTCCCCCAGCACCTTCTCCCTCTCCACTCATCTCATCTGAAGACTTTTCCTCATTCTTCCAGCAGAAGATCGATAACATCAGAGAAAGCTTTGGCCTACAACCCCCACAGCCCCTTATCATAATTACCCAGCCTTCACCTCCTAAACCAGCTTCTCCACCATTACAGAAGATCAACTTTCCTCTCTACTCTCAAAATCACATCTCATTACCTGTATATTCCACCTGATCCCATCCCACCTCATCCCAAACCTCACCACAGTCTTCATCTCATCCCTAACCCATCTCTTCAACCTCTCACTAACAACTGGCATTTTCCCCTCATGCTTCAAACATGCCTCGATCACACCCATCCTCAAAAAGCCCTTCTATGACTCATCCTCTGTGTCTAGCTATTGCCCCATATCACTTCTCCTTTATGCCTCAAAACTATTGGAGCAATATATCCATCTTGAACTGTCCTCCCACCTCTCCTCCCTCCCAATTACAATCTGGCTTCTGACCGCCTCACTCCACTGAAACTGCCCTGACTAAAGTCACCAATGACCTACTAACTGCCAAAGACAAGAAACACTATTCTGTCCTCCTCCTCTTGGACATGTCCTATGCTTTTGACACAGTCGACCATTCCCTCTTACTACAGATTTTCTCATCTCTAGGCATCACAGACTTGGCCCTATCTTGAATCTCTTCATACCTAACAGACCGGACATTCAGCATCTTCCACTCACACACCACCTCCTCATCTCGCCCCTCATAGAGTCCCATGGCTTTCACTATCACCTCTATGCTGGTGACACACAGATCCACCTCTCTGGACCTGATATCACCTCTTTACTAACCAGAATCCCACAATGTCTGTCCGCTATTTCATCCTTCTTCTCGGCTAGATTTCTAAAACTTAACATAGATAAAACAGAATTCATCATCTTTCCCCCAACTCACTCAACCCCCCATCAGACCTATCCATCAAAGTCAATGGCTGTTCACACTCCCCAGTTCCGCAAGCTAGCCACCTCGGGGTAACCATAGACTCTGATCTCTCCTTCAAACCACATATCCAAACCCATTCCACTTCTTGCCAACTCCAACTCAAAATATTTCCCGGATCTGTACATTCCTATATGTAATGCACACGCCCGGGCTGAGTGGCATGTGCGTGTATATGTAGTGATTCCACTGGACCGTGCCGGAGAGTGAATGCCTGGAGGGGCGTAACTAAGTATCCACCTGATCCGACCAGGGTCGCACGACGGCATACGACGCCAGTGCACCAAGGAGGAACCGAGCAGAGGGACCAGGTGCTACTCCAGGACAGACCCCGGACACGGCTGTTGACCCACACAGGGGAATACAGGAACAGGCAGGTTAGGCTGGCACACAGACTGCTGGGTATAGGCAGACACGGCTGGTATGCAGACTGGCGGATGCTGGTAAGCACGACTAGTATGCAGGCAGGGAGGTACTGGCAGGTACGACAGGTTGGAGCACCGAGTGGATAGGACCCAGTACAGACTGGGACTCAGGAACAGAACCGCCGATGCGGTGGACAAACACAGCAGAGTGAGGCCGCCCAGAGCGGCGAGCAAGAGCAGAACAAGACGAGACCACCTGGAGCGGTGGGCGAGAGAAGAGCAGGACAAGGCCGCCTGGAGCGGTGAGCGACAGAGGAGCAGGACGAGACTGCCGAAGCAGCGAGCAAAGGGTCAGAGCAGGACGAGACTGCCGAAGCAGCGAGCAAAGGGTCAGAGCAGAGCGAGACTGCCGGAGCAGCGAGCAAAGGGTCAGAGCAGAGCGAGACTGCCGGAGCAGCGAGCAAAGGGTCAGAGCAGAGCGAGACTGCCGGAGCAGCGAGCAAAGGGTCACAGCAGAGCGAGACTGCCGGAGCAGCGAGCAAAGGGTCAGAGCAGAGCGAGACTGCCGGAGCTGCGAGCAAAGGGTCAGAGCAGAGCGAGACTGCCGGAGCAGCGAGCAAAGGGTCAGAGCAGAGCGAGACTGCCGGAGCAGCGAGCAAAGGGTCAGAGCAGAGCGAGACTGCCGGAGCAGCGAGCAAAGGGTCAGAGCGAGACTGCCGAAGCAGCGAGCAAAGGGTCAGAGCAGAGCGAGACTGCCGGAGCAGCGAGCAAAGGGTCAGAGCAGAGCGAGACTGCCGGAGCAGCGAGCAAAGGGACAGAGCAGAGCGCAAACCGCAGGAGCGGTGTGCAAGGCAGAGCAGAGCGGAAACCGCAGGAGCGGTGAGAAAGGCAGAGCAGAGCGGAAACCGCAGGAGCGGTGAGCAAGGCAGAGCAGAGCGGAAACCGCAGGAGTGGTGAGCAAGGCAGAGCAGAGCGGAAACCGCAGGAGCGGTGAGCAAGGCAGAGCAGAGCGGAAACCGCAGGAGCGGTGAGCAAGGCAGAGCAGGCAAGAACCGCCGGAGCGGTGAGCAAGGCAGAGCAGAGGGGACAGGGCTCTGTTCACACGGAACAGACTGGAAGGGAAAGGCAGAACCAGGTACACACAAGATACTTGCAATGAAGTAGCGAGTGGACTCTAAACTCACAAACGGGAGTATAGGGACAGCGAGTAGGAGTTAGGTACGGGATCAGATTCTGCAGGAAAAGGGAAGGTACGGGCATAGAGAAAAACAGGTAACAGGCTAGGAGAGTATTCAGACAAGAACAGACACAGCAGCAAGATACAGGAGCGGGTCTAGGTATGCGGCCCCTAGAAGGCGGAATGAACAGGCTAGGAGCGAGTTCAGACAGGAACAGGCAAGATACAGGAATGGGTCTAGGTATGCGGCCCCTAGAAGGCGGAAAGAACAGGCTAGGAGCGTGTTCATACTGGCCTGGAAATACAGCCTCCAGGATAGGCAGAAGACAACAGGCTAGAAGATAGTTCAGACAGGACACAGTTCAGACACGGGAACTGATACCGCAAGGCAGGAAACATAGACAGGACCTGGCATATCAGTGACAAGAAGCCAACTGACAGAACACAATGCTCAGGCAAGGATTCCAGGAAAGAGCTGGGTTAAATACCAGGTGACAGACCGCAATAGGCTGAGGACGCACAAGGGGTGTGCCCGCAGCAGCTACAAGAAGCAGGAAGTGATCGGGCGCCGCCCTTAAGCAGAAGAAACAGAGGCAAGCAGACAGCATGGAGGAAAGCCAGAGCGATAGTCTGGACTGGAAATCAAGTGCGCGCTCTTGCACAGTGGGAGATGGACCACTATGCAAGGACGCCGCCAGGTATGTTACACTTTATCAAGAATCTGCAAAAACCCTAGTCCATGCCCTGATCATCTCCCACCTCAACTACTGCAACATCCTTCTCTGTGGCCTCCCTTCTAACACTCTCGCACCCCTCCAATCTATCCTAATCTCTGCTGCCCGTCTAATCCAACTGTCCCCTCGCTATTCTCCAGCCTTTCCCCTCTGTCAATACCTGCACTGGCTCACCATGACCCAGAGACTTTAGTTTAAAACCTTAACCATGGCATACAAAGCCATCCACAACCTGTCTCCTCCATACATCTGTGACATAGTCTCCTGGTACTTACCTGCACACAACCTCCGATCCTCACAAGATCTCCTTCTCTACTCCCCTCTTATCTTCTCTTCCCACAATCGCATACAAGATTTCTCTCGTGCATCTCTCCTTACTTTGGAACGCTCTACCCCAACATATCAGTCTCTCGCCTGCCATGGAAATCTTCAAAAGGCACGTGAAGACTTATCTCTTCCGACAAGCCTACAACCTGCAGTAATCCTTGTTTCACCATCCTGCTCTACCCTCACCTACTGTATCTTCACCTACCCTCACCTACTGTATCCTCGCCCATCCCTTGTAGACTATGAGCCCTCATGGGCAGGGTCCTCTCTCCTACTGTACCAGTCGGCGACTTGTACTGTTTAAGATTACTGTACTTGTTTTTTTATTATGTATACCCCATTTTAACATGTAAAGCGTCATGGAATAAATGGCTCTATAATAATAAATAATAATAATAGTCATAATAAATAATAACATAGGGATGTACAATATGTTTTGGTCCAAGGGCCACATTGCCATACTGAACCAATCCAAAGGGCCACTAAAAAGTGTAAAACAAACTATTCAGCCCCCACACAACTCCTCTCCGTAATTTCCCCCCACACACAGCTCCTCTCCAAAATATTACCCCTCCACACACTGTTCCTGTCACGTAGTGACTAGGGACTGTGGGCACCTACCCAATCCCTCAAACTAGGGGCACCTTAGTCTATCCCTGTCTCCTGGATTACTCCTGAAGGTGGAGATGCTGGGGTCACGTCCCTTTCTGTGCTACTATATTAACCCTTATCTGTTCCCTTACCCACCCAGGGAGGTGCATGGCCGAAGTGTATTGGATAAAACTAACCAGACAAACAAGGGAAGACGGACAGGGATAAATGAAAACTACAATCATACAAAATACACTTACCAAACAACAGAGTGGAACACAGGGAAGGTATAGGAAGGTGAATACAAGTAGGAGAGAATGGGTATGAAAACACAAACTCCATGCAACAATCTCCTGAACAACTCTTCAAACACCTACCCCAAACATGAACTTCACCTCCAACGCTTTAACCAGGCAGTAAGAACTATCACTAGCAATTGCCAAGTGCCAGTGGCGAGTATATATAGCACATGGGAGTGGCCAACACAGAACAGCTGAGACAAACCAGGTTGGAGAGTTCCAGGAGATCAACTGAACTAATTAACCCTTGCACTTCCGGCAAGGAAAAAACCTGCACTGTTTAATAAGATGGTAAAGCAGTTCTAATCAGTGCAGGAGTTTGTGAAACCAGAAGCCGCGATCTTCTGGCCCCTCTCTGTTGCAGTATCCCTGTGACAGTGCCCCTCTGCAAACTGTGCCTCCTTCACAATCCTCTCTCCTGTTGCCCCATAATGTGGCCTCAAAGTGACAGCAACCCCCCTCCTTCTACAATAGGATGTTTAATCTGCCGCTCCTCCTGGAGCACTTACCTTTTCCAGCATGCCCTTGCCTCCTCTGCACTGCGGCACCAGCGGTGGTGTGATGAGGTCACAGCGTGGTATGATGACCTCTGCACTGCTGCACGTGGGGGCTAGGGATGACGAGCCCTGCACTGCTCTGCCCCAGTCCCGGTGCTGAAGAGTTTAACTGTATTCGAGTCTGAAAGAGATGAACACAGTTGAACATAGGTAGGTGGTAACCGAAGCCTCCCGGTTCTTTGCGGACCGTACAACATCCTTCGGCGCAAGTTATGCAGGCCTGGGCTAACAGCTTCTTTGCCATAGAGAGCATTCTTGGTACTGTAACCCTTTCTGTTTCATTAGTTACAAGGACTTCTATCTGACCCAGAATACACAAAAACTGTGGGAGAGAAGCATTTGCAGAAAACTGTTGCTAATTTTTTATGTAAAGCTGAGTGACACAAAAATGTTGAGACTTTTGGCAGTTGCTCTCCACTTTCTTACAGCTGGGCCCAAATGGGCGGAGATGAAGAGGTGTCAGGGTGTAACGAGTCATGGCTGCCTACCCGTCAAATTTATAAATAGTGGCGGTGTTTCTTACACAGACTGGAGTAACATTTTTGGCGAGACGCACACCACTTCTCATCTTAATGAATTTGGTGCATCTTATTCCTGCATGGCCCACATTAAGACTGGCATATAAAATGTTAGTTTTAATAAATCGATGTCATGGTGCCCCCGAGAGCTCACCCATCATCAAGGTATGTCATAAAATTGTCAACCTGATTTTATTTTTTTATGAACAACTGATCCAAAAATTACGGATATCTAGCATTTTTTACTGACACATGGGAAAGCTATAATAAACCCTGAAGATTTTATGTGATACATGTTTGTTGCTTAGAATACTGTTATTAAAGATTTTACACACTTGTTGCAGTGGGACTAGATGGAACCCGTGTGTGATTCCCCGGCCCCTCCACCTGCCTCTGGTCTTTGAATGACGGGTCACTGCTGAAATATTAAACATAGGAGGCAGGTCATTCACAGACTGTAGGCAGACGGAGGGGCTGGGAATCACAGACACAGAGGAGAAGACCGTGCCTAGCTACTGCGCACGCACGGACGCCATTTTGCTATAGGAAAAAGAAATTTGCCTGCAGCAATATGGCCCCCGTGCTTGCGCAGTAGCATTTCTCGATTGCCGAGAGATGCTACTGCGCATGCGCAACGCCATATTGCTGCACCCAAACTCTTTTTCCAAAAGCAAAATGGCGCCTGCGCGTGCGCAGTAGCATCTCTCGCTGGCCGCCGGGCCATTTTGGGGAATGTAAATTTCTCTTTGTGGCACAAATTACACAGTCAGTATGTAAAATAGTAGGCAGGTCACTGAAAGCACAGTGACGTGTCACAAGGCAGAGATAGGCATACATGAATACATAATGAGAGCACCAGAGCACATGCATATCATTATGTCAGAAATGAAAGTAAAGATTATCAAAGAACCGCTGGACGGATTTCATCACAAAAGGTATCATTTTACTCAATATAACGGCGCACAACTGACAGTGTATGTGGTTTACTAAGCACAATCCTACTGACAGGTGTGCTTTAACTCCTTAGTATGGTTTTTGAAAGGAATAAGTCATGTGCCAGTACTTTGTATTGACCACACATATAAATCTTCTCTGAGATGTCTTTTTTCTAAGCTAAACAAGCCCAACTTTTCTAACCTCTTATCACATGAGAGGCCTTCCATCCCTGTAATAATCTAGTTGCTGCCTTTGAACTGACTCTAACTTTTAAATATCCTTTTTTAAAATGTGGAGCCCAAAACTGGATCCGATATTTTAGATGTGGCCTCAAAAGTGATTTATAGAGGGGTAACAATACATTGGGACCAAGGGATTTTATCTCTCTTTTTATACACCCTAAAATCTTGTTTGCTTTTCTGGCTGCAGCTTGACATTGAGTACTGCTGCTCAGCTTACTACTTGTAACCAGAATACCTAAGTCCTTCTCCTGTTTTGTAGTCCTAGGTATACTCCCATTTAATGTATATGCAGCAATATAATTACTCTGTCCTAGGTGCATTACTCTACATTTATGTACATTAAATCTCATTTGCCAAGTGTTTGTGACGCGCCCCTGGGCCTACTTGGTGTAGCGTTGCGCACGCGGGGACTACCCGGAGCCGGGTCTGTTGGGGGTAGTAGTCTCGTGGCGGTGACCCGGTCCGTGCCCAGGGAGTCAAACTGTGTGGCTGAGTGTTAGCAGTAGATGTTGGACGACTACGCCACCCGTTGAATGCAGCTATGGAGCTGCCGCTGCAGGGCAGACCGCTGAGGCCGGTGGAAGGATTGTGCAGCGTGGATGGTATAACCCCCAACGGGAGGGGTATGGCCTCAGGGCAGCCGACGTGGATGATGGGGGTAGCAGGAACCACTCAGAGACGATGCGGTGTAGTTCAGGGTCTTTACTGGTGATAAAGATAGACCCTCCCGGAGTACTGGCTAGCGATTGGGGCCTGGTCAGTCTTTGAGCAGATGGGATTTCCCCTGGCCAGGCGGAGTTGTAGGCCTCCCCAACTAATTGTACTCTTCTGGCTACCTTGCTAGAGGCGGGTAAAAGTAGCCCACGTCCCTGAGTGTACCGTGTGGTGCTCACCCGTATGGCCGGTGACTCGGGGCCTTCTAGTGGCTTCCGCTCCACGACGGCGGTGCTGGTCCCACGCGTGTGACCGTGCCTTCGGGTTTCTTGGCCAGAGGACCTGAAATCCCCTGCCGGTCGGTTTCTGCTGCTGGGTAAGGATTAGTCCCCACAGCCTCGGACTCCGGGTCCGGTGGTAACTCTTCAATCAGGGCGAGCTCTTCAGCTGCCAGCCCCTGATTCCTTGTAGCACTGCTCCCACTGAGCTCCTGATCTCTCTTTCCTATAGCTGCTCCTCTTCTTAACTCCCCTTCTTAACTCACTAACCCTGCCTCAGCCCCAGTTTTATATAGGGGAAGTTCTTCCCCTCCCAGGACTGGGCAGGAGGTGTGGCATGCATAGGATTCCTGACCAAGAGACCTCCCACCTGCTCTCAGACATAATATTGCTATTACTGTGGAAACCAGACCCCTGGGGTGCCACATTCCCCCCTAGTGAAATTTAGTACTCCGGGACTAAACATATTTTTGTAACATAACAAATTACAAACAGAAACAACGCAATAAAGAAAAACATTAGGATGGTCACAGCGTGTCCGCAACCGGGTGCAGTTTTTCAAGAAAACAAGGGTGTCCATTTCACCAAAACAGGGAGACGTAACCAGGTAGGGGTCTGTCCTGCCCCGAGTCCTTATCAGTCTTTTAGTCCATCCTGGGTTACGCTCCAACTATATGCAAAAAGGATTCCCGGTAAATCCACCAAAGACTCCTATGAAATAACTAGAAACACATAATTATTTACAAGTAACAGAAAACAGGTAAACATTAATAAAATAGCTTGAACATTTAGATCCTCCACCGTATGGGCAACTGGCCTCTAGTGACCCTAGTGGACCTACGGAGCTGGCTGACTGGTCCTGAGCTACAGGGTATAGGAGCTGTCAAGGGTAAACTGGGCAGCCGTCTACGGACTCTTTGGCTCACTAGGGGTATGGCAGGCTCACTATAAGCAGAGGGTTGATTCTCCTGGCCTGCTTGCGTGGGGTCTTCTGCCTCCTGGACCGGCTGTTCTTCCAGCTCTACCTGTGTCTCCGTAGGCACTTGGGATGCTGGTTGGAGGAACGTGAGGACGGGTACCACAACAGCACCATTGACTTGAGTCCAAGACCGAGGGAAGTCTCCAAGCACAGTACTAATCATATCTTCCCTTTCCTCTACGGGTCGAGGGTCTTCTTGTTCCTCTTCAGGGTTCCGTAGCTGTTCGGGACACTTCTTCAGGTGATCCCGGGATACAATGGCTGTGGTTTCCCCTCCGTCTTTACTGATTGTACAGATCTTCGGGTTGTCGTGGCTTGAGGGCAGTACGGTGTACGGGTCCTTCTCCCACTGGTCGTCCAACTTGTGGAGCCGTCTTTTCCTCTTCAAGACCTGCTCTCCGGGCACCAGGGGAACAGCGGGAGCATACTGGTTGTAAGTTTTCTCTTGTCTTTCCCTAGCTTGACAGAGACTTCGCTCCACGCTCTCCTGTACTTTCCGGTACTGCTGCTACCTCTCCGTGTCCCAGTCTGCTTCTGGTGAAGTGTCCTCGGGTGTCAGGACTCCCATCTCCAGATCAACAGGAAGCTTACCAGGTCTTGCCCTCATTAGGTAAGCCGGGGTACAGTTGGTGGAACCTACAGGGATGTGGTTGTATAGGTCCACCAGGTCGGGCAGCTTTTCAGGCCACAGACTACGTTCTTCCAGGGGCAATGTTTTCAGAAGATCTACCACCACCTGGTTCATTTTCTCACAAAGTCCATTAGTTTGCGGGTGATAGGGTGTTGTTCTTATCTTCCGGCAGCCATACAGGGTGCAGAACTCCTGGAAGACTTCCGCTTCAAAGGCAGGCCCCTGGTCCGTCAGCACCTGCTCCGGGTATCCGTGCGGACGGCAGAAGTGCTGCTGGAAGGCTCTAGCTGCTGTTTGAGCCGTTAAGTCCTTGACGGGGACGACAACCAAGAACCGGGAGTAGTGATCCACGATGGTTAACGCGTAGACGTAGCCACTTCTGCTTGGGGTCAGTTTTACATGATCCAAGGCTACCAGTTCCAACGGCTGTCTGGTGATGATGGACTGCAGGGGAGTCTTCTGGCTGGCACGGTCCCTCCTTCTTAGGTTGCATGGGCCACAGTCTCTGCACCACCTCTCGATGGTTCCTCTCATGCCTACCCAATGGAACCGCCCGCGCAGCAGGAACTCCAGCTTCCTCCATCCGAAGTGCCCAGCTCCGTCGTGGTATGCCTCCATCACCATAGCTGCGTCTCTTCTTGGCACCACTACTTGCCAGATTAGTTCATGCGTCCGGGAGTTAACCATTCTGCGGCACAACTTCCCCTTGTAAAGGAACAGTCGACTCTTCTCAGCCCACAGTTGCTTGGCTTCCTCCGGAGCGTCTGGGTCAAGGCGTGCATCTGGCCGAGTCAGCATCTCCTTTACCAGTCGGACGGCAGGGTCACTGTCTTGCGTCTCCGCCCAGTTGTAATGAGGTAATGGGTTGAACGTAGCGGATTGCTTACTCCTTACACGGTGGGAATACTGGATAGTCCCATGACGGTGGAACGCGGGGAGTTCAACTTCTTCCAGTTCCTCTGAATCTTCCCCTACGTCCGGTAGGTTCGGCATCCTGGACAGGGCGTCCGCGTTGGTATTGGAGCGTCCTGCCCGGTATTTGATTGTAAACTCATAATTGGACAAGCGGGCCATCCATCTCTGCTCTAGGGCACCGAGTCTTGCAGTGTCCAGGTGTGTCAACGGGTTGTTATCCGTGTACACGGTGAACCGGGAAGCAGCGAGGTAGTGCTTAAAGCGTTCGGTGACTGCCCACACCACTGCCAGGAACTCTAGCTTAAATGAGCTGTAATTCTCAGGGTTTCTTTCGGTGGGTCGCAGTTTTCGGCTGGCGTAAGCAATTACCCGTTCCTTCCCCTGCTGGATCTGGGACAGTACGGCTCCTAGCCCGATGTTACTGGCGTCGGTGTAGAGGATAAAGGGCTGGCTATAATCAGGGTACGCCAGGATTTCATCCCCCGTGAGGGCCATCTTCAGCTGGCGGAAGGACTCTTCTTCCAGCTTCTCCCATCTGAAGGGTGGCTTCTGGTTCTTGGCCTTCCTGGACTGGCCTATCAGGAGGTTCTGCATAGGAGCTGCCTTTTTGGTGAAACCGGGAATGAACCTTCGGTAGTAGCCTACCAACCCGAGGAACTGCCTCACTTCCTTTACGCTGGAGGGGCTTGGCCATTCCTTAATTGCGGTGATCTTATCAGGGTCGGGAGCCACTCCGTCAGCACTCACCACGTGTCCCAGGTACTGCACCTTTGGCTTCAGGAGGTGACACTTGGAGGGTTTCACCTTTAGGCCGTAACTTGCCAGAGCTTCGAACACTTCCGCCAGGTGTTTCAGGTGGTCCTCGTAGGTCTTGGAATAGACGATGACATCGTCCAGGTATAACAGGACCGTCTCAAAGTTTCGGTGTCCCAGACAGCATTCCATCAATCGCTGGAAGGTTCCTGGTGCGTTGCAGAGTCCGAACGGCATGCAGGTAAACTCGCTAAGTCCCATCGGGGTGGTGAATGCGGTCTTCTCCCGGTCCGCCTCTGCTACAGGAACCTGCCAGTACCCGCTAGTGAGATCCAAGGTGGAGAAGAAGTTAGCAGATTTTAAAGCAGCCAAAGACTCCTCTATTCTTGGTAAGGGGTACGCATCTTTGTGTGTGATACGGTTAATTTTCCGGTAATCTACACACATTCTCATGGTGTTGTCTTTCTTTTTGACCAAGACTAGTGGAGCTGCCCAGGGGCTACAGCTATCCCTGATTACCCCAGCCTCCTTCATGTCTCTAAGCATCCCCTTGGCGTGTTGGTAGTGTGCAGGGGGTACGGGTCGATACCTCTCTTTTATGGGAGGATGGTCTCCCGTGGGGATGTGGTGTTCTACCCCCTTGACTCGCCCGAAGTCTAACGGGTGTTTACTAAACACTCTCTCGTACTCTCGAACCACCCGGTAGACTCCCTGTTTCTGGTGGGAGGGAGTGGAGTCAGTACCTGTTATGTTCTGCTACCAGAGCTAAGGAAAGAGAGGAGATCTGTCCCTACGATAGAACTCAGCTTAATCCCTACGATGTAACAGGGAACCTGATCCTGCGATCAGACCTGCTAAAGTCCTAAGCTAGTCTGTACGGAGACCGATAGATGTGGGGAGGGAATCCCTACAAGTACTAAGGACTGGGAGGAATATGGGACACCTCCTAACAGAAATAGTAGCAGACAGACGAACAAACAAAATATATAGAACATAGAGGTCAGTAGACCAAGCAAACTAACAGAGCAAGACACAGAGCACAGGCTAGCTAGAAAGTAGATATACAATGAAGTCCAGCAAAGCCAGAAGGGCGGAGCAGGATTAAATAGGCCAACAAGGTCATGTGACCAGCAAAGGAAAAAAAACCTAAGAGCAAGGTTCTTACAGTACCCCCCCTTCTAAGAGGATCCTCCGGATCCCCTAGGACCAGGCTTATCAGGAAATCTCCTGTGAAACGCTCTGATAAGTCTGGACGCGGAAACATCATCCGACCTCACCCAAGAGTTATCCTCGGGACCGAAACCTTTCCAGGCCACAAGATACTGCAAACTACCTCTATACCGTCTAGAGTTAAGGATGCGAGAAATTTCATATTCCCCGTCCTCCACCACCGGAGGAACAGAGGCAGAGGCGTCACAATCCGATACAACAGCTTTTTTCAACAGAGAGACATGAAATACCGGATTAATTCTCCAGGAGGTAGGAACCTCCAACCTAACAGCAGATTGGTTGACAACCTGAAGCACCTTAAAGGGCCCTATAAACTTGGGACCCAATTTCTTTGAAGGAATCCTCAACCGCAGATTCCTAGAGGACAACCAAACCATGTCACCAACAGCGAACAAAACCTCCTGTCGTTTCCTATCAAAGTAGTCTTTAGATTTTCTGTTGGCCTCCTGAAGATTACCACGCACATCCATCCAAACTCTCTCCAAATCACCGGAAAAATTCTCCTCCTCAGGCACGGCAGATCCCAACTTGGAGAACGACCCAAACGACGGATGTCTCCCAGAACAACAAAAAAAAGGCGAACAACCAGCAGAAGAAGATGTATGATTGTTCAGAGAAAATTCAGCAAGTGGCAGAAACTCAGACCACCCCTCTTGATTGTCCGCCACAAAACAACGCAAGAACTGCTCAACATCCTGGTTTTTCCTTTCTGTCTGGCCATTAGATTCAGGATGATATCCGGACGAGAACGACAAATGAACTCCCAACCTATCACAAAAGGCACACCAAAAACGAGCCACGAACTGAGGACCCCTATCAGAAACAATGTCAGTAGGAACGCCATGAAGTCTGACAATTTCCTTGACAAAGGCCTTAGCGAGAGTTTTAGCGCAGGGCAGTTTGACGAAAGGAACCAAGTGACACATCTTGCTAAAACGGTCCACGACCACCCAGATGACAGTAAAACCCTCAGAGGGGGGAAGGTCAGTTATAAAGTCCATAGCCAAATGTGTCCAAGGAGCACTGGGAACCTCCAAAGGACAAAGCAACCCCGCAGCAGGAGTATGTGAGGACTTAGATCTAGCACATATAGTACATTGACGCACCCACTTAATGACTTCCTTCTGCCATCCAGGCCACCAAAAACTGCGACCCACCAGTCTCTTGGTCTCAGAGATTCCGGGATGACCTGCCAACCGAGATTCGTGACACTCAACAAACAAATCTCTCCTAAAGGTCCCAGGCACAAACAACCTCCCATGAGGAGTGTTAGAAGGGGCATTCTCCTGTGCTTTAAGAATCTCATTTTCCAAAACGGAGTCCAAAGCAGCTATCACAACACCTTCTTGTAAAATGTTCTCCTCTTTCTCAGCACCGACTATGGGAGAAAAACTGCGAGACAAGGCATCCGCCTTAACATTCTTAGTACCAGGGATGTAAGTAACGGAGAAATTAAACCGCGAGAAAAACAGTGCCCACCTAGCCTGACGGGCATTCAGGCGCTTGGCAGCATCAAGATATATCAGATTTTTATGATCCGTAAGAACCTGAACGGGAAATTCCGCACCTTCCAAGAAGTGGCGCCAGTGTTCAAATGCGAGTTTAATAGCCAATAATTCCCGATTACCAATATCGTAATTCAGTTCAGTCTCCGAAATTTTTTTTGAAAAAAAGGCACAGGGATGTAATCCATCCCCGTTATCCTGAGACAATACTGCGCCAACCCCCACAGAGGAAGCATCAACCTCAACCAAAAACGGCCTAGTAACATCAGGCTGCATAAGGATGGGAGCAGAGGTGAACCTCTCCTTGAGATACACAAAAGCTTCAATGGCCTCAGAAGACCACTGAACCGCATCAGCACCTTTCCTGGTGAGATCAGTCAGAGGTTTGACAATACTAGAAAAATTTTTTATGAATTTTCTATAGTAATTGGCGAAACCCAAAAACCTCTGTATCGATTTCAAACCAATAGGCCTAGGCCATTCCTGCACAGCCTGAACCTTAACCGGATCCATCTCAAAACCTTTGCTGGAGATAATGTAGCCCAAAAAACTAATTCTCTGTACAGCGAACTCACATTTCTCCAGCTTAGCAAAAAGCGAATTGTCCATTAATAACTGTAATACCTCACGCACGCTCCGCCAATGAGACTCCAGATCCGGCGAATAAATCAAAATGTCATCCAAATACACAACCACATTTTTACCGATCAAAGGTCTAAGGATGTCATTAATCAGATTCTGAAAAAATGCAGGAGAATTAGTAAGACCAAAAGGCATAACCAGATTCTCAAAATGACCCACAGGAGTGTTAAAAGCAGTCTTCCATTCGTCACCCTCCTTCATGCGCAACAGATTGTATGCCCCCTTAAGGTCAATTTTAGAGAACCACTTGGCCCCCATTAACTGGTTAAACAGATCAGGAATCAATGGCAGTGGGTAAGGATTGCGTACAGTAATTTTGTTAATCTCACGAAAATCCAGACAAGGACGTAAACCACCGTCCTTTTTTTTTACAAAAAAAAATCCAACCGCCACAGGAGACTTAGAGGGCCTAATGTGACCGGCGGCCAAACTTGTCTGTATGTATTCCTCCAAAGCCTTCCTCTCAGGAATAGTAAGGTTAAATAAACGACTTTTAGGAAGAGTCGCTCCAGGGACAAATTCAATAGAACAATCATAGTCTCTATGGGGAGGCAAAACCTGCGATTCCTTCTCAGAAAAAACTCTCCAAAAATCCTGAATAGGAACAGGCAATTCTCCCCTATCCAAAGCTGCAATACGCCCATTACAACACTTGTCATAACATTTATGGCTCCAGGATTTAATTTCACTGGTAGACCAATCCAGTACAGGATTGTGAAATTTTAACCAGGGCAATCCCAATATTACTGGAGAAGGCAAGTTATTCAACACTACCAAATCCAATTTCTCATGGTGAACACCATTAATAGTGAGAGGAAATTCACAGACCTTGAGAGTAATATTCTTCAAAGGGGAACCATCCACAGAAACCACAGCAATGGGGGATGATAAAGGTTCAGGTTTTAAATTGAGTCTTTCCACGAATCCCCCATCAATAACATTCAGAGTAGACCCACAATCGACAAACACCCGAAATTCCATTAATTTTTCCTGAGCAATCGTGGAAGCAGCTAAAAATACACCCTTGGAATTTAAACAGGCAATACGGGCATGACTGACCATTTTTTTTTCTTTCTTCATACGAAGCTCACAGCCTTTAATCAAATGACCAGATTTTCCGCAATAGAAACACAAGCCTTCAAAAAATCGACGGTCTTTTTCTTGAGAGCGAGGTGCCACCGATCCAATCTCCATCGGTTCACCACTGTTAGTACACACATTCTCATAACCAGAAACTGACATAGCAGAGGATTTGCTCTCATTAACCCTTGCACGCAGTCTTCTATCCACCCGTATAGCTAATTGCATAGCCTGTTGCAAATCTTCAGGTGTAGGATAAGCAATTAGCAGGTCTTTAACCCTTTCACTGAGCCCAGCAAGAAATAGACTTTTTAGAGCAGAATCGTTCCACCCTGTTTGAGTAGACCAACGACGGAAATGAGTACAATATTTTTCCACATTACCTGATCCTTGTTTTAAACGTCTCAACTCAGTCTCAGCTGATGCGACACGGTCAGGATCATCATATAATAGTCCCAAAGCAGAAAAAAAACGATCCACTGATCTGAAGCATGTATCACTAGGTTGCAAAGAAAAGGCCCACTCCTGAGGCTCTTTGCGCAAAAGTGACATTATGAACCCTACGCGCTGGGATTCATCCCCAGAGGACTTAGGTCTCAAACGAAAATACAATAAGCAAGCATTTTTTAATGAAAAAAATTCTCGGTGTTCACCAAAAAACAAATCTAGCAAACATACCTTAGGCTCCAAGAAATGTGCTCCAGGACAGTTACTCACGTGCTGACGGAGCTCGGCCACCTCCAGAGAGAGTCCCTGCAGGCGATGAACCAAATCCTGAACCGACACCATGATGGAACAGAAAAATCTTTCCTTAGAGAATTTGCTGGCTGGACTTACTGTTATGTTCTGCTACCAGAGCTAAGGAAAGAGAGGAGATCTGTCCCTACGATAGAACTCAGCTTAATCCCTACGATGTAACAGGGAACCTGATCCTGCGATCAGACCTGCTAAAGTCCTAAGCTAGTCTGTACGGAGACCTATAGATGTGGGGAGGGAATCCCTACAAGTACTAAGGACTGGGAGGAATATGGGACACCTCCTAACAGAAATAGTAGCAGACAGACGAACAAACAAAATATATAGAACATAGAGGTCAGTAGACCAAGCAAACTAACAGAGCAAGACACAGAGCACAGGCTAGCTAGAAAGTAGATATACAATGAAGTCCAGCAAAGCCAGAAGGGCGGAGCAGGATTAAATAGGCCAACAAGGTCATGTGACCAGCAAAGGAAAAAAAACCTAAGAGCAAGGTTCTAACAGTACCCAAATGTAGTTGCTGACACCAATCCTCCATTATTTTCGTAGAGCCGCTACCTTCCTCCGGGTGAGATGGAGGCAAGGGTTCCACAGACTGTATAGAATTTTGGTTGATAGTATATAATTTGGCTAGCGTAGCATACCGGGGCAGGTATACTTCCCTTTTCCCGATATTTATTATACGAACGGGCACCATCCCATGGCGTACATCAACTACCCCCCGTGCTGTCAAAATGGTGGGCCTACTGTCTGAGTAGACTGGTTCTACCATGGCCTGGTAATCTCTACCTCTCAGACCAATAGCTGCCCGGCACCAAATCATCATTTCACTTTTCGGGGGCATGGCAATAGGGAAAGGGTCACACATTCTTACGCTACCAATCTCACCACCGGAGAGTTCCACCTGTTGCCGTCGCATCAGTGCCCGGATCTCTTTCTGGAGCACTCGCTGCTGGCCGGAGCTGGCGTTCTTGGCAACCTGCTGTAAAATGAAAATCACCTCTGCAAGACAATTTTCAATCACATTAGTTCCTAGAGTTATCTTTGGGTGACTCTCGCGCTTGTCAATGTCTACAATGATCAGTCCCTGTGCTGCCAGTTCGACTCTACCAATTTTAATGGTCATTTCTTTAAATCCGATCTGTGGCACGGGCTGACCATTACTGGCGATGATACTCAAGTCGTCGTCTGGATAGCGGGTTATATCCGAGTCATTCCAGTACTGCTTGAAGAGCACGTACGGGATGGTGGTGACCTGTGACCCGGTGTCCAGTAGGGCACTCATAGGGATGCCATCCAGTACCACAGGCAAGACTGGACGTCCTCCCACATATTTGTCGTGCCAGTTCGATGGGCCTGGTGATCTTTTTCCTGGGGGTTGGCCCTCTACCCCAGGTTGTGCCAGTTTAAAGGACAGTACCTTGCCATATGTCCGGGTTGATTGCAGCGGCGGCAGATAGGTTGTCCGTCCTCGTTGTACCGGTCGCTGGGTCTTCCTCTGGCCGGTGGGGTCCTCCTTGGTCGACGCCACGGGATGTCCTCCGGTCCGGATGCCAGCTGGATCTTCCCTGGAGTGGAAACCTGTAAAGACTGCACAGTTCGGGTTAGCGCAGCAACGCTTTTAGCTAGCTCTTGGACCTGATGGTGCAGGTCCGGAGCCGGGTCATTGTTCTAAGCCTGCGCATCAGCCCCCACAGGCCCTGCCGACAAGGGCGCCGCCTCCTGGTGGTAAGTGATAGCTGGGCGCCTGTGGGTCACAACGCCACCCGGTGCCGGTTCTCGGAGCACCCGGATGGCTCTGTCCTTGAACTGTGCAAAGTCCAGATGAGGATCCTGTAAGGCTATGGCCCGCAACTGGGTTCGGTGGACATTGCAATATAGTCCCTCTATAAATTGCTCGGTCAACAGCCTGTCCTCGTTTCCCACGCTGTCAGGGTCGGTCTGCTTAATGGCTCTCAGGGCCTCTTGTAGGTTTAGTGCATAGTCCCTTATACTCTCATGTGCTCGCTGCTTGCACCCATAGAATCTAAGCTTAATCTCGGCTGAGGTGCGGGTATCAAAGGTGTCCCTCAGCCGGGTTAGTATCCCTGCGACAGTCCTCCTCCCAGGTGGCCAGGACTTTACCTCCCTTTGGGCTGCCCCGGTTAGTTGGGCCACCAGGATGCTCACTTTTTGCTCTTCTGTGAGGGGGTACACCTGGAAGAGGCTATCCAGCTTTTCTTTAAAGTCATTCAGGGTATGTGACTCCCCTGAGTACTGGGGTAGCCAGGCTGCTCCCGGGATATAGGGCATGGTGAAAGGCATGACTGCAGCAGCGGTGGCGCTGGCGGGGGTTGAGGCAGTGAAGCTCTCCTCCGTATCCGACATCTTTCTCCCCCCTTAGTGGACCGTGGCCTACCTTGCGATGATCCTCTTCCGTAGGCCGCGGCTCCGCAGTGGATCGTCAGGGTTGAGGACCTTCCGTCGCGCTCCTGTGACGTCGGCGTCTGCTGGGCTCCTTCCAGGACCTTACGCAACGTCCGGACGTGAGGAGGGGCTTCAGTTCTCGCGCGCTTTCAGAGTCCACGCCCCTCTTCTTCCCGCGCGGCGTCTTCAAGATGGCGTCCAACGGCGGGAAAACTCCACGGATGGCGGGAAGAAGGCAGAAGATGGCGCCGGATGGCGGGAAAACTTCGCGGATGGCGGGAAGAAGGTAGAAGATGGCGCCGGATGGCGGGAACCCTTCACGGATGGCAGGAATCTTCACCACTGGTAAGTTTGAACAGTCTCTTTCAGGCACGCAGTACCCGGTGGTTGCGGGCACGAAATCCTGCCGACTACGCCAAAAGTTGACGCGCCCCTGGGCCTACTTGGTGTAGCGTTGCGCACGCGGGGACTACCCGGAGCCAGGTCTGTTGGGGGTAGTAGTCTCGTGGCGGTGACCCGGTCCGTGCCCAGGGAGTCAAACTGTGTGGCTGAGTGTTAGCAGTAGATGTTGGACGACTACGCCACCCGTTGAATGCAGCTATGGAGCTGCCGCTGCAGGGCAGACCGCTGAGGCCGGTGGAAGGATTGTGCAGCGTGGATGGTATAACCCCCAACGGGAGGGGTATGGCCTCAGGGCAGCCGACGTGGATGATGGGGGTAGCAGGAACCACTCAGAGACGATGCGGTGTAGTTCAGGGTCTTTACTGGTGATAAAGATAGACCCTCCCGGAGTACTGGCTAGCGATCGGGGCCTGGTCAGTCTTTGAGCAGATGGGATTTCCCCTGGCCAGGCGGAGTTGTAGGCCTCCCCAACTAATTGTACTCTTCTGGCTACCTTGCTAGAGGCGGGTAAAAGTAGCCCACGTCCCTGAGTGTACCGTGTGGTGCTCACCCGTATGGCCGGTGACTCGGGGCCTTCTAGTGGCTTCCGCTCCACGACGGCGGTGCTGGTCCCACGCGTGTGACCGTGCCTTCGGGTTTCTTGGCCAGAGGACCTGAAATCCCCTGCCGGTCGGTTTCTGCTGCTGGGTAAGGATTAGTCCCCACAGCCTCGGACTCCGGGTCCGGTGGTAACTCTTCAATCAGGGCGAGCTCTTCAGCTGACAGCCCCTGATTCCTTGTAGCACTGCTCCCACTGAGCTCCTGATCTCTCTTTCCTATAGCTGCTCCTCTTCTTAACTCCCCTTCTTAACTCACTAACCCTGCCTCAGCCCCAGTTTTATATAGGGGAAGTTCTTCCCCTCCCAGGACTGGGCAGGAGGTGTGGCATGCATAGGATTCCTGACCAAGAGACCTCCCACCTGCTCTCAGACATAATATTGCTATTACTGTGGAAACCAGACCCCTGGGGTGCCACATTTGCCCATTCAGACATCGTACTCAGATAGTTTTTTAATATTGTAATGTCAAGATCAGATTTTAATATCCTACATAGTTTGGTGTAGTCATCAGAGACTGCCACTTTACTCTCAATCCCATCTACTTGGTCATTAATAAGGAGATTAAAAATAATCGGTCCTAGCACAGATCTCTGTTTCCTGTTATTTAGCCAATTCCTTACCCATCAGCATATAGTCCCCCCAAGGCCTTGCTTCTGTAGCTTCAGTATAAGCCTGTTATGTGGTACAATATCAAATGTCTTTACAAAGTCCAGATAAATCACATCAGCCGCATTACGCATTTACCTTCTCATATAAACATAACATGTTGGTTAGACATGACCTATATTTCATGAATACGTGCTGGTTGTCAGTTATTATATTATTCTCTGCAATATATCTCTGCAGGTCATCTCTTATGATTCCCTCAAAAACTTTGCACACTACTGATGTCAGACTTACCGGACAATAGTTACCTGGATACACCTTCTTACCTTTCTTAAATATCGGTACCACATCAGCTATCCTCCAATCCTGTGGCACCAACCCTGTTACAAGAGAGTCTTAGAATATGAGATACAGCGGTCTGTCAATTACTGAGCTGAATTTCTTCAGTATCTGTGAATGAATGCCATCTGAGCAGGTGGATTTATCAATAGACGCAGGCATACTTCTTCCTGTGTTGAGCTAGTTATATCAGGTGGTGAACTTTGATTTTTGCCTTGTGGAAAGATCTCTGGAGCAGACGGTTCGTTGGTGAACATGGATGAAAAGTGCCTGTTTAATATCTCAGCCTTTTCTTTGTCCTCTATAATTCTCTTATTATCATCTTTTAAGGGGCCATACCATCTGTTTTTTTCATTTTGCATTGATGTATTTAGAAAACATATTTGGGATTTATTTTTAATGTCGCTGGTGATTTGTTTCATTGTCGAAGTTCCCCTCAATGTTGTCATTGAGCACAGGTTTTAAGCTGGATTTAATGAAAATACACCCCTTCAATCTTTTTTTGTCTTTCCTGTCCTTTCTGAATGTAACTCTGCCTCTGCACTTCATCTCCATGTATCTCGCACTCTGTCCCTGTGACGTCGGCCACTTGAGATGAAATCTCGCAAGTGCATATTGCTGTTTTCATCTTTCCTCCACAGTTTTTCACCCTTTTATGGGCATAAGTATTAGTTGCGCGCTGGAGAACACTAGGAACGGCACCATAGACAGGCATAGGCAGATTCCCTTTTAGGCTGTGTGCCCACTATGCATTTTTCAAGCATTTTTGCCTCAGAATTTCCGCAGTGAAAACGCTTAAAAAACGCTTGGTAATACGTGCCCCATGGCCCCCAATGATAATCCGCATGTGCTGTGCACATGCTGCGGAAATTTCCGCTGCGGATTATCATTGCGGAAAAATATGCAGCATGTCCATTCATTTTGCGGACACGCAGCGTAATTGCCGCCATTGACTTGCATTGAAACGCTTGATATCCGCATCACTACATGTGCACATGCGGATATTAAGCGATTCAATGTGCCTGGGTCTGGAGAAGAGGAGACTCTCATCCAGACCTGGGTACCATAGAAACTGTAAAAAAAAGAATTTAAAATAAAAAATAAACATTATACTTACCTTCCGATGTCCCCCGGCCACCTCAGCGATGCGTGCATTGTGTTGGGCGGCTCGCGGTGGTGTGAGGACCTGACATGACGTCATTGAGTCATGTGACAGGTCACGCGACCGCTGACGTTGGCGGTTGCGTGACCTGTCTCATGACTCAATGACGTCATCGCAGGTCCTTCACTCCACCGCAAGACATCGGTGAGACCGGACGTATCGGAGAAGGAGACCGGGGGCTATCAGAAGGTAAGTATAATGTTTATTTTTTATTTTTCACCATTCTTATTCTTTTTTTTAAACTATTACTTGGTCACGCTATATAAATCCATGCTGGTTGCATGGATTTATATAGTGTGACCAAGTTGTCAAGCACTTTTCCAAGTGATGCTAAAATAGCTTGGAAAAGCGCTTGATAACCCGCATGCTGAAATGCATGCAAGAACGCTTGACAAACGCTTCTACCTGGCGGGAAAAAAGCATGTAAAATCTGCATGCGTTTTTCCTGCCAGAGAGAAGCGGAAAAAATATGCAGCATTTCTGTATCGTGGGCACATAAACTAAGGCTATGTGCCCACGATGCAGAAATGAAGCAGAAAATTTCTGCTTCATTTCTGCATGTCCTTGTCTGGAAAAAAGCGTGCGGAATTTGACACGCGTTTTTCGCACGTTTTTGAAGCATTTTGCACATGCGGAATTGCCTTGCGTTTTTCTAATGCATTGAAGAAGGCAATTCCGCATGTGTAAACGCACAAATAATGGACATGCTGCGGAATTTTCCGCACATCAAAAACGCTGCGGAAAATTCCGCAGCATGGGCATTGAAATTGCGGATTGACATTGGGGACCATGGGGGACGGATTACCAAGCGTTTTACAAGCGTTTATGCTGCGAAAATTCCGCACCAAAAACGCTTGAAAAATGCATCGAGTGCATGGACCCTAAAACCCAAACTGAACAAGCATTGCTTTTGTGGAGATGGAAGATAGCACAAAATATTGCAGTTCTACACTATACCCTTTTGGGAAGCCCAGTAAATTGGAGAAATGCTTTCCTGAACTCACAGGGTATGATCTGATCTCATCTGTGGAGCTAAATATAAGGCTGGGACTGCACGATGACATTGGCTGCTATACAGGTGAGAAGGCCAAAATTTGCTCAATATCATTGCAGCATCATGCAAGTAAGTTAATTGAGTCACATAACAACCAACAAGATCCAGTTGAAGTTTTTGACTCTTGATTTTCATGGTACCTTGTGGATCACAATCCGACCCTATTCACTGGCATTATACTGCGATGTAGAGATGCAATCTTTGGCTGTCTGACTTGTATCATGGTCAAAGTCGCTGTGAAGCTCCAGACTTGTACTCAAATACTAAATTATATGGCCAAGCTGTAATGTACGCACAATTTCTCTTCTTTTATGGAATCAATATTTATTTCAAGTGCAGAAAATTTGCACTCCACAAAATACCTTCAATTCATGTGGAAATTAGGATGTTTGAAATCTGCATTATTCACTATGTGTTCTGGATTTTGCACAAATATTTAGCAGATTGTATAGATATCAATTGGGAGATCTGTATGTGGATTTACAGTACGGGCTTGTTCACACATAGCATTTTTGATGCAATGTTTTTAGTGGAAAAAAACAGCGTTTTACAGTAATATCAAAATGAAAGATCACAGGGGCTCAGTGGTTAGCACTTGCAGCGCTGGGGTCCTAGGTTCAAATCCCACCAAGGACAACATCTGCAAGGAGTTTGTATATTCTCCCCGTGTTTATGTTTTGGAGGTGGGAGTGGGCCCCCTTACCGCTTGGGCCCCTGTGCGGTCACCAGTGGTATGTCCGCCCCTTAGGACATTGTGCAGGTGTTGGCTGTGAATAACCTTCTACAACACAACTTCACTAAACATCAGTAATTATGTAAAAACCCAGGAGAGTTGTTATCAAAACTGATGCAAGAGAAGAGTGCAACTAATAGGATTCCACCTTTAATTTTTCAATGGCCTGTTAGAAAATGGAAGCAATGATCTGGTTGGTTGCAACTTTTTATCTTTCGTTTCCGCCCTTCTGTGTGACTGTGACCTAAACTGACCAGGCTTCACTGGCTCTCTCCCGCCATTAGAGGATGTTTTAATTTTAAAAAAATAAACTTTTCCAATTTGCAGTTAGACTGTTTATTATCCTGCACGATTCTGTTATACTCTAGCCTCACTTGTACAACAATGAATCATTGCCTAACGCGCTTTGCCCATATTAAAAATGGCTGCTCTGAGAAGGCAGACACTTCCTGCTGTCACACACGTCAGACACAGGCAGTCAGCTGACAGGCGCCTGACAGGTACTAGGGCGAGGGTAGAGTAAGTGTGCGGAGTGCGCATGCGCGCTGCTGCTACTGGGCTGTGGACTGGAGCACCGGGGAGGGGAGGAAACATGGCGGCGTCCAGTGGCAGGCTTTGAGTCAGGCAGAGAAAACGGAGGAGTAATAGGCGCCAGGGAGGAGGAAAGAGCTGCCATTCCTGCACAGTGGTAACCGCGCAGTCAGGGAAGAAGGAGGAGGGACTGTGCGCCCCCGGAGTCGGGAAGGGGCGGGACAGGAGCCCCCGTAACGTGCCGCTCTCTACTGTATGTGCAGGTATATACGAGCGGTGTGTGGACGGGGTCACGTGATAAGCTACGGGTGGGGAGGCTGGTGACACAAGGAGATGCATCACTGTACGTTACTCTATGCAGATACCGGACTACTGGCCCTGAGACGGTGAGAGCCCCCTGCCCCCAGTACAGTCAGAGACCCCTGTCTCCAATACGACGAGAGCCCCCTGTACCGTCAGTGCCCCCGGTGCGGCGAGCACCCCGATACGGCGGGAGACCCCTGCCTCCGACATGGTCAGCGTTCCCTGCACCCGATACGGCGGGAGACCCCTGCCTCCGACACGGTCAGCGTCCCCTGCCTCCGACACGGTCAGCGTCCCCTGCCTCCGACACGGTCAGCGTCCCCTGCCTCCGACACGGTCAGCGTCCCCTGCCTCCGACACGGTCAGCGTCCCCTGCCTCCGACACGGTCAGCGTCCCCTGCCTCCGACACGGTCAGCGTCCCCTGCCTCCGACACGGTCAGCGTCCCCTGCCTCCGACACGGTCAGCGTCCCCTGCCTCCGACACGGTCAGCGTCCCCTGCCTCCGACACGGTCAGCGTCCCCTGCCTCCGACACGGTCAGCGTCCCCTGCCTCCGACACGGTCAGCGTCCCCTGCCTCCGACACGGTCAGCGTCCCCTGCCTCCGACACGGTCAGCGTCCCCTGCCTCCGACACGGTCAGCGTCCCCTGCCTCCGACACGGTCAGCGTCCCCTGCCTCCGACACGGTCAGCGTCCCCTGCCTCCGACACGGTCAGCGTCCCCTGCCTCCGACACGGTCAGCGTCCCCTGCCTCCGACACGGTCAGCGTCCCCTGCCTCCGACACGGTCAGCGTCCCCTGCCTCCGACACGGTCAGCGTCCCCTGCCTCCGACACGGTCAGCGTCCCCTGCCTCCGACACGGCGGGAGACCCCTGCCTCCGACACGGCGGGAGACCCCTGCCTCCGACACGGCGGGAGACCCCTGCCTCCGACACGGTCAGCGTCCCCTGCCTCCGACACGGTCAGCGTCCCCTGCCTCCGACACGGTCAGCGTCCCCTGCCTCCGACACGGTCAGCGTCCCCTGCCTCCGACACGGTCAGCGTCCCCTGCCTCCGACACGGTCAGCGTCCCCTGCCTCCGACACGGTCAGCGTCCCCTGCCTCCGACACGGTCAGCGTCCCCTGCCTCCGACACGGTCAGCGTCCCCTGCCTCCGACACGGTCAGCGTCCCCTGCCTCCGACACGGTCAGCGTCCCCTGCCTCCGACACGGTCAGCGTCCCCTGCCTCCGACACGGTCAGCGTCCCCTGCCTCCGACACGGTCAGCGTCCCCTGCCTCCGACACGGTCAGCGTCCCCTGCACCCGATACGGCGGGAGACCCCTGCCTCCGACACGGTCAGCGTCCCCTGCACCCGATACGGCGGGAGACCCCTGCCTCCGACACGGTCAGCGTCCCCTGCACCCGAAACGGCGGGAGACCCCTGCCTCCGACACGGTCAGCGTCCCCTGCACCCGATACGGCGGGAGACCCCTGCCTCCGACACGGTCAGCGTCCCCTGCACCCGATACGGCGGGAGACCCCTGCCTCCGACACGGTCAGCGTCCCCTGCACCCGATACGGCGGGAGACCCCTGCCTCCGACACGGTCAGCGTCCCCTGCACCCGATACGGCGGGAGACCCCTGCCTCCGACACGGTCAGCGTCCCCTGCACCCGATACGGCGGGAGACCCCTGCCTCCGACACGGTCAGCGTCCCCTGCACCCGATACGGCGGGAGACCCCTGCCTCCGACACGGTCAGCGTCCCCTGCACCCGATACGGCGGGAGACCCCTGCCTCCGACACGGTCAGCGTCCCCTGCACCCGATACGGCGGGAGACCCCTGCCTCCGACACGGTCAGCGTCCCCTGCACCCGATACGGCGGGAGACCCCTGCCTCCGACACGGTCAGCGTCCCCTGCACCCGATACGGCGGGAGACCCCTGCCTCCGACACGGTCAGCGTCCCCTGCACCCGATACGGCGGGAGACCCCTGCCTCCGACACGGTCAGCGTCCCCTGCACCCGATACGGCGGGAGCCCCCAGTGTGGCGAGCGCCCCCTGCTCGCGATACGGCGAGTGCCCCGTCGCCAGTACGGTCAATGCCACTTGCCCCCGATATGGTGAGCTCCCTCTCTCCCCAATACGGTCAGCATTCCCTGCTCTGTGAACAGTAAGACCAAGTAGCAAAAATTGAGTAATTAAGCAGAACGAATAAATGAAGTGTCCATGTGTGGCTGCTACTATGTTTACTGTCTTTGGTGAGCTGGCAGTATATGGAGTGGTGGTACGCTAGCGTGTCGGCGGCACGTTATATGTCGCTGGTCACCCCCTGGCAGTGTTGTCAGGTGTAGAGTAGATGGGCACGTTGATCCAGATGCCCCTTTGTGACTTGTTTTCCCTGTGGCTTTACAGACTATTGGCAGGTACTTAAAGGGGTTCTCCACCTACATATGCTTTATAAAATATCTGCATAGAGAATGACTTGGGGTGATTGCTGCCTTTCTCTTTACACAGTACTAACTTTCTAGGCATAAGTTACATGTCTGGCACAGACTAGTCCATTAGGTTCTGTGAAGCCAGTCTGTTCCACATTATTACTGGACTATGGGTAAAGGAGGAGCAATGAACAGGTTGTCTCCATTGTGTCCTTCCTCCCGTACTCCAGGGATTCTATAAACAGATCGGACCCTGTTTAGGTCACAGCGAGCTGCCAATCAGACCTGAATTGTGTGGGGATAAATGTGCTTACAAGGGGAATGGTACCATCCAGTGAATAATGACTGAATTATTTCATGGAGAATGTGAGTTTCCTAAAACATGATATTCTATGAAAATTATTCACAGTCTGGACCCCCACTGCATGAGCCACTGCAGACTGTTCAATAAAACAGGCAATTCTCTAATATTTTATTACAGAGGTTGCCTGGTTTAGAAAACTCCTTTCTATAGTCCCTAATACGACTTGTGGATATAATTGCCCCTAGTTTGGGATTCCCAAATATTTTCTTGAGCAGAGAATTTCTCTGAAAAGCCTTTCTTCCAGGATGACTTTGCTTAGCCCATTGATATAAGTGGAAGCCATATAATGACGTTCTTCCTCTACATACACTGCTCCTATGTGTAAATGAGAATGAAGTTGACGGGACCATCAGTGATCATTTCTTCTTTGGGGACCTGTTTTCTGCTAAGTTATCTTAATCTGCAACTGTTTTTGATTGACTTAAATTCCAATAGCATAATACAGGCTGCTTCACATAAGGCCACGGCCCCACTATCAGTATTTGGTTAGTATTCAGTCAGTATTTTTTCTCAGGAGTGGGAGCCAAAACCAGGAGTGGGTGATAAATGCAGAATTGGTGACTTGTTTCTATTATACCTTTTCTCTGATTGTTCCTCACCTGGTTTTGGCTCCCACTCCTGAGAAAAATTACTGACCAAATACCAGTAGTGGGGCCGTGGCCTAACAGTCAATAATGCATGGTGACATGATCCAGAGAAAACACTAGTGATTTGGCTAATTAGGAAATTTCTTAATCCATATGTCCTTATTAGTTCAATTAAGTTGCGATAAGAGTGGAGACGCAATGTAAAAGCCATATTCTCTAATTTTTTTTCAGTCTGATCATAGCCATGTGGATCATCTTCCCTAACTGCAGGCTAATCCTGCTGGGTGACAAGCCCATTAGGACGGGCCAGTTTTGTCTCATTTTTGGAGTGACAATCAGCGCTTGTTTACTGGCCTGTTTACATGTTTCACAAAACATCATGGGGGGAAAAACAATCATTCTGCCGGCTGTGCATCCTTCATTTACAAGGGTTGCTGAAAATGATTTTTATTCTGACATATATGATTTGATCACTCAATAAATTGATTGTTTGTTGGGTGGTATGTGCTGATATTTCGGAACAAGCTTATTTTACGAGCTCTCATTTATATATTACATACTTGTCTAAAAGGGACATAAGACTGTTCCGATGGACATTGGAGCCTGACAACAAGCGTTAAATGCCTCATTTAGGTTGGCTGATCCAAGTCGTTAAACATCCGCCGATCAATGTAAAAGCGGTTGTTTATTAGCTTGTTTATACCGGCAGATGAAATAGTAATCGGGCCAGAATGATCGTTATCCAATTGTAATGCCCCATATTGGCTGCACATCACCTGTTTACACAGGACGCTGTGCAGCCTATAACTATGTTTTTTTATGCATGCACAACAATCATCATAGCCGATTATCAAGCAGTTTGCACCTTCACCAGGTGATTGCTGGCATGTAGGGGGCGATAATCATGAACTAATGTTCCTTCACAAATTATTGGCTTTTCTAAATAGGCCATAAAGTGAATGAGCATCCTTACTCCACACTGCCATTATGGTATTAAGAGTCCTGATTATTTACCATCTTGCCCATGCTTCTAAGCAGGTGTTGCTTCATAGATCATGTAAATGCCAGTTTTGATGAGATTCTTTGCAGTAATTATGCATCTCTGTGGCTATATTTTCCTGTACTTACCGTGCAGTGTTTACAGGCATATACTTCATCATAAATCATGTATTGTAGGGCCTTCTTCACCAAACATGTCCAGCACAATTTCCTGCCATCAGCTGACTCTGCTGTTATCAGCACCTACTCCACTGATACCGGAAACAATTCCCAGCAACGTGATGTGGGTTTTCCATGCTTGTCTTTTCTCTTTCTGGGATTATGTTGTATTCTGCCACTTCCTCTTCATAAATCCGCATCTGCTTGCAGGACTATGCTTCTGATTAAGTCCTGATATGGTTTACTGCCATCCATGGGTTTTTCCTCCCTTCCTCAGGACAGGATCACATTTCATTGCTGCAGGGCGGATGATGAGCACAGAGTTCCTCGCTGTGATTATAATCACTGACCAGTTTGTTATACAGTGGCGACCAGAAGTTTTGCATTTTTTTTAAAGTGTGATTACTTCTGTCCGGTTGTTGTGATGCCATTTCCCTGGTGATGAATTGATAATGCATGAAGTTGTCATCATGCAAGACCTTAATTTTAACCATAATGCTTTTGAATAATAGGTATGGTCATTTAATTAAACAAAACTGACAGCCAAAAGTTTTGCATGTACTATTTATTGATCACAACATAGAGAGTAATTCATAGTTTACAATGCCATAACTTAGTGTTTTGTAGCATAACCTCTTTAATTACTGCACCGCACCAACGGGGCATTGAAGCCACTAGGGTATTCAAGACATTTTGAGGGATCGTGCTCCATTCCATTTGCAAATCTGCAAACAATTCATCTTTATTGCTATGGGTACAGGCCCCAACTTGTCACCCTAACTCATCCCAAACTTGCTCTATAGGGTATAAATCAGGTGATTGGCTTGGCCATTGCAACAGGCGAACATTTTTCTTTGTTAACAAAGTTTTGACTAAATTGGATGTGTGCTTAGGATCATTGTCTTGCTGGAATTTCCAACCCCTGCCTATTTTGGTTTTACCATGTGGCAGCATTACATTCTCCAGTATATCCTTGTACATGGTAGCATTCATATTTCCATCAATTCTATGCAGATGTCAGATGCAGAAAAACAGCCCCAAACCATGACATTGCCACCACCATGTTTCACTGTAGGTGTTTGGTACCTTACATCATTATGTTTTCCAATTGGGCGGTGTATATATAGTGCTTACCATCACTACCAAACAGACTGAACTTGGATTCATCCGACCACAACACCTTAGACCAATCTGTCTCTTTCCATTGGCTGTGTTCTTTGGCAAACACAAGTCGGACCTTCTGGTTCTTTGCAGAGATGAAAGGCTTCTTAACTGGATCTCGTGCATTCAACTCTACTGCTCTAAGCCGTCACATCACAGTTTGGCGACTCACTTTGACCCCATACTCTTCGTTCATTTCGTGAGAAATCTGTACAGCACTTTTATGGACATCAGATACTGACTTTTTACTAACAATATGATCAACTCTGAGGCTATGTGCCCACGATGCAGAAATGCTCAGGATTTTTTCCTGAGCGTTTCTGCATCTCCCTGGCAGAAAAAAAACGCATGCGGATTGTACATGCGGATTGTACATGCGTTTTCCTGCCAGGGACATGCGGATGTGAAGCGTTCTTCACTTGCATTTCCGCATGCGGGTTGACAAGCGTTTCCAAGCGATTTTAGCATCACTTGGAAAGTGCTTGTCAACTTGGTCACACTATATAAATCCATGCAAACAGCATGGATTTATATAGTGTGACCGAGAGAATGTCAAAAAATAAAAATGTATACTTACCCTCTGATGGCCCGCTCTGTCTTGCTTCACCGTCCCGGCTGCCGGCAGCGGTACACTGAAGGACCTGCCGACGTCAGCGTCGCGTGACCCGTCACATGACTCTGACGTCAGCGCAGGTCCTTCATTCCATCGCGAAGTGCCGGGAAGCAAGGAGGAGTGCACCGCGGGCTGCCAGAAGGTAAGTATACATTTATTTTTTATTTTATTCTTTTTTTTTTTTTACAGCTTTTTTTAATGGTACCTGGGTGTGGAGGAGAGTCTCCTGTCCTCCACACCCGGGTACCATCCGCACATTAGAACGCGCCAATTCCGCAAGTACAGATGCAGTCTTGCGGAATTGGCGCGTTCTAATGCAAATCAGTGGCGGCGAAAACGCAGCACTTCTGCAAAATAATTGGTAGTGCTGCGTTTTTTTCCGCAATGATAATCCGCAGCGGAAATTTCCGCAGCATGTGCATAGCACATGCGGATTATCATTGGGGGACATGGCAGGCCTTCTACCATGCGGTTTTTAAGCGTTTCTGCAGCGTTTTTGCCGCTGCGGAAACGCTTAAAAAACGCATCATGGGCACACAGCCTGAAGGAAGTTTTCCGTGGTCGCCCACTTCTAGATTTGTCAGCTGTTTCTTAACCTTCTTTTTCATTCATTAATATACGTGACACTTGACTCTGGGAACAGTTGTATTCCATAGCTACCTCTTCCTTTGGGCTTTTGCCTGACTTCACTCTCAGAATAATAAGCTTCCTGACATCTGGTGATAAATTTGTCATTGTCTTTGCCATGTTTTTAACCTAAAAACACACAAAAAAATAAAAGAATTTTAGGCAAATTTCAACTACCCATGAAAAAATATGTAAACATTTGGCCCAGCAAATGTTTAAAACTAATACATAAAGGGATAAGACCATGTCAAACACAATTTTCGTCCTTATAGCTGACAACTAGTGTTGAGCGAGTATGTTCTGTTCCGAGTACGCTCGGGCTGAGCTCCGAGTATTTACAGCTGCTCGGTGATATGTTTGAATAGCTCCCGTGTGCATGATTTGCGACTGTTAGGCTGTGTGCCCACGATGCTTTTTTTAAGCATTTCCGCAGCGGCAAAAACGCTGCAGAAACGCTTAAAAAACGCATGGTAGAAGGCCTGCCATGTTCCCCAATGATAATCCGCATGTGCTGTGCACATGCTGCGGAAATTTCCGCGGCGGATTATCATTGCGGAAAAAAACGCAGCACTACCAATTATTTTGCGGAAGCGCTGCGTTTTCGCCGCCATTGACTTGCATTAGATCGCATGGATTACGCATCACTGTATATGTAGATGCGCATTCCATGCGTTCTAATGTGCGGATGGTAACCAGGTGTGGAGGAGAGGAGACTCTCCTCCGGACCTGGGTACCATAGAAAACTGTAAAAAAAAAAAAAAAAAAGAATAAAATAAAAAATAAATAATATACGAGTACTTGCCTTCTGGCGGCCCGCGATGCGCTCCTCCTTGCTTGCCGGCAGGTCGCGATGTACTGAAGGACCCGTGCTGACGTCATAGTCATGTGACCGGTCACGCGACGCTGACGTCGGCAGGTCCTTCACTCTACCGCTGCCGGGACGGTGAAGCAAGACTGCGGGGGCCATCAGAGGGTAAGTATATATTAATTTTTTTTATTTTTTGACATTCTCTCGGGTCACACTTTATAAATCCATGCCGGTTGCATGGATTTATATAGTGTGACCAAGTTGACAAGCACTTTCCAAGTGATGCTAAAATCGCTTGGAAAGCGCTTGTCAACCCGCATGCGGAAAAGCAAGTGAAGAACGCTTGACATCCGCTTGTCCCTGGCCAGAAAAACGCATGTACAATCCGCATGCGTTTTTTTTCTGCCAGGGAGATGCAGAAACGCTCAGGAAAAAATCCTGAGCATTTCTGCATCGTGGGCACATAGCCTTTGACAGCTTTATTACATGTGAGGAATGTGTAAGAAATAGACATTCCTCACATGTATTAAAACTGTCAAACAGTCGCAAATCATGCACAGGAGTGATTCAAACATATCACCGAGCAGCTGGAAATACTCTGAGCTCGGCCCGAGCATACTCGGCGAAAGGGTTAACAGAACATACTCGCTCAACACTACTGACAACTATTTGCTTCTGGTTTACTAAAATCACCAGGAAAATGGCATCACAAGAACCAGACAGAAGTAATCACACTTTTTAAAAAAATAAATGCAAAACTTTTGGTCGCCACTGTATTTGGCCAAATGATTGCATTTATGAATGTATCACACTTCTGTTTATTTATATAAATGTAACAGATCATTAGATGTTTTGTAAATATTTATGTTCCAAGAACAGCTGTAAGTTTCCTTGGCTCCAATGTGACATCTGCCATGTGCCATTTATAATATCACCATAGGTGGCTGATGGCCCCCTTGGGCATGATTGCTACTCCTACATGTCCTGTAGCTATTCTCCTGTGTGAGTGAAGTAATCAATAATAAAGCTGGGAATCTACGGGAACAGAGAAGTGATGCAATCATGTCTGCAAAGTTAGTTGCTATTTTTGCATTTCTCTTATATATTTGTGTAGATTTAGGTAACTCATGTAGCTGGGTTTAGTTTGACATTTTTTTGTTAGACTGGGTTCACATCTCCATTCAGAGATCAGTTTTTCTGTTCCCACAAGGAGGAAGAAACTGAGGTCAGTGCTGTGAAGGATCTCCGTATAATGGAATCAATGGTGCCCACTATACCGCATTTATTATGGGTTCTAGGATTGTCACGATGTCCGTCCTTTTTACTATAATGGAACCTCAGCTACATAAGTGAACCCAGTGTAACAGGCTGCTGACGCAGCCTATGTTGTATTTACTGTTGTTTTTGCTTTCACTTCTCGGAATTGTGCAATCTGAGATCTCGGATGTTTTGTGTCTCAAGTTTCAATATATTCTGTAGCTTTTAATGTTTGAGAGGTCCAGCGATTTCAACCTATGTAACTGTTTTCGAAGACTATACGGTACCCTTCTAATGACGCATATCTAATGTAAATAGGGGTCTCTTCGGCCCTCCTCCATGGTCAGTGAATGGGGCTGTTACAGAGCTTCCTGCATATCTGGTGGGCGGCAGCGCTACAGTGCAATGAAGACCTGCTAAGGATTGTGTTGGTCTTTGCAGTTGGACCACTGCAGATCATATGTCTGTATATGCCATCTCTTCTTAGTCAATGTACGTGGTTTACGGTCCACATGCCGACCCGAATGCCCGGACTGGGTTCCTGGCCGCAACAAATAGTCTTATAGGTGAATATTATGACTAAAAATGCTCCAAACACAGATTCTGCATACATTAATGTGACTAATGATATGCTTCATGCCTTTCTGCACAAACCTTAACCTACCATTGTCCACAGCACAATCCATTGAAAATGTTGGCTGCATCATATCGTAACCCGTTATGACACTTATGACTTTTACACTTGTACTAGTTCTCCCACTATAGAACTTGCCTTAGAATATGTTTTGGGGATTTGTGAGAAAACTGTTCATCAATTACACCAATTAGAGCGTTTTTAATGTCCTTTTTTTTACCACTAGGTGAATATGATGCTTTTTTTAAATCCCATTTACAATGTCATTAGAAAATTTAAACATCCAAGAAGAAGAGAGAGAGATGTAATAAAGATAATGCTGATGTATAGAAAGAACATCGCCCTCAGTAATTAACGGCCAGAGATATAGCTGTTATTGCAAAATACTGTATCTTTATTAAATAAAATACAACATGTAATATATAACAGTAAAAAACAACAAATAAGAGTGACTAGGATGAGAGACCCAATAGGGGTTAAGATCGAAAAAAACCCTAAAAGAGAAAGGAAAACCTTAACCCAATTGCAGGTGTAACTCCATAATTAATACCCAGGTGTTATACATAATCAGGCAATGTGGTCAGAGTCCGACTAGTTGGAGAGACACCTAGGCTATGAATCTGAGTTTGATCAAAAGATGAAGCAAGCAGATAAGTGTCATAAGTGATCTGCTTATAATAATCAGAATAGCCGCACATTACCTTGTGACATAATGATGACCGGGTAAGAGAAGTCTGCAAAGGGGAATGAATAGCGCGCCTCGACGCGCGTTTCACCGAAGTGGCTTCGTCAGGAGGCGTGGCTAAAGGTCAGTCGGAGGGTGTATATATATGAGAACTGATAGCAGCGTCTGTCCAATGGGCGTACGGCCCGTCATCGTGTCCCGCCCCCTCAAGCGCCCGAGCGAGTCCCGCGCCGCCAGGCACAGCAGGAAGGGAGGAAAAAAAAAAAAAACATCCCCTCCGCTGTCTAGGCAACCCAGGACACGCCCACGACGCCCGAGCTGCAGGGCGAGGATCAGAGCAGACGGAAGAAAGTGAAGGGGTATAGATAGAATAATTGCGGTCATGAGCGGATCCCCTGTCGAGGGGTGGGTGGCCAATACACAGATCGACAGGGAGGCGCCCAGATCCACAGAAAAGAAGATAGGATAAGAAGGAGAAACTGTTATAGTCTTCTAAAGACCAGTAATGGTTGAGATGTTGCATGTGTTCTGGTGAAAAAATAGTGTGTAAGGATACATTCACCGAATGTACGATTCTGTTCATCTAAAAATGGGTGTCTCACTGAATAATGTTAGGGATTCTCTATAGAGATCAATGGTGTGTGTAAAGCGATGTGGTGATTCTGTCTAGATACATGATATGGCATGCTGCTGTATTCTATAGGTTGTGCACTCATTTTGCGTTTTTTCATTACAAGCATCACAGCATGCACTAATCTGATATGATTTTAAAGGGTGTGCAAAAAAAAAAGTGCATTTTTTTTAATGTGTCAAAACTGATTTCACACAGATGTCAAAAATGGACATATAAATGGGTAATAAGTAGGAAAAATGTGTCTGCTTTTTCTGGATGAAAAATGGATGATACATTTTTTTTTTTTTTTTCTACGCTCGTGAGACAGTACAAAGATTTGGATTGCTGCAAGGTAATCGACTAGCCCTGGTTAGTATTTCTAAGGGTAATTATTGGAATGTCAGAGCTTAGTGTTGCTCATTTACACCTCAGTTACACTTTTCATATTGCACTACTAAGTGAGGTGGAATTTGGTAAGCAATACGTTGCAGGTATTCATATGTGACACAACTTATCGCAATGATGTGTTTTCCATAGGTCTGCAGATAATTCGTGTTCATTTATCTCAGGGTGTTGATCAGGAAAAGCAGCAGATAAATGACACGTTATTGTCCTGGAACCATTGTTTTAATTTTTGTGCAAAACCTCTAACCTTTTTTATACAAATTATGTGTAAGCGAACTAACAAACTTTTTTTTTTTTACATAAATCTGAGCACTAAACAAGTTTAAGCCAAGTCTTGTAATAGAATCACATTATCTAGACTTTAAAAAAAGCATGAAGACATTCGAGAGGGGACAGATTTTCTGAAATCGGAAAACCCCCTTCACCTACTGTGAGGTCTATCTGACAGGAAAGTTTGTAACTTATCTGTCTTTTTCTGAGCACCTTTTTGCCAATTTTTGATCACAGATCACGTTAAAGGGTTAGTCCCGCAATCGCATTATGTTTAGTAAAGCACGTTAAATGCATACTTGGTGTTAAAACAGACTAAGCACTAGTGTTGAGCCACCCCCGTAGTATTCGGGTTCGGTTCGTCGAACACCGGGATGTTCATGGAACTGTTAGTCGAACACCTTAGAACATTGTCGAACACCGTTAAAACCAATGGCACGCAAACAAAAACACATAGAAAACACCTTCAAAGGTGTCCAAAAGCTGACAAACTGCTCAGAAGACACTCTCTTTAAAAAAGCCAGCCGGCAATTCAGCATCGGTACCCGACAATTTAGAACAGAAAGATAGAGCATCACACATAGATTAGATAGATAGAAACAAGTCAGTCACATATATAATAAGTACAGTGACAGTGTTGATTACTGTACTTGTCATTTAGTGTTAAAATAAAGGATTTATTAAAAAAAAATTGGCGTGGGGTTCCCCTTAATTTTAGTCTCTAGCGGAGGTTAAGCAGACGGCTGGGGCAGATGTTTGAAGCCTGGGAAGGGGGTAATACACACGGAGCTTCCCAGGCTACTAATATCAGCCCCCAGCTGAATACCTAGCCTTTACTAGCTATTAAAATGGGGGACCCAAAAAAAATGACGTGGGGTCCCTCCTATTTTAATAGCTAGCAAAGGCTAGGCAGACAGCTGGGGGCTGATATTAATAGCCCAGGAAGGGTGCCATGAATATTGGCCCCCTCTCAGGCTAGATACACCAGCCGTCCCAGAAATGGCGCATCCCTAGGATGTCCCAATTCTGGCACTTAGCCTCGCTCTTCCCACTGCCCTGTAGCGGTGGCAGTGGGGTAATAGGGCTGGGGTTGATGTCAGCTTATAATGCCAGCTGACATCAAGCCCAGGTTAGTAATGGAGAGGCGTCTATAAGACACCCCCATTACTAACCCCATAGTCAAAGTTAAAAAAAACACAAACACCCAGAATAAAGTCCTTTAATTGAAATAAACACACAATTCTTTATTGTTCTAAATTAAACCATACTTACCATCACGCCCATTCCAGCTAAAGCCAATGTCTTCTGCAATAAAATTAAAATAATAAACCAGCCTCATCCTTACCTTTCCATGGTTCCCAGGACGGCTCCAGCTCTGCTACATTCACATGACAGGCTGGATCACAGCCGAAAGCTGCCATCCAGCTTACCATGCCGCAGACACTGAGAAGCGCAGGCATGCTTGCGCTCCTCAGTGTCTGGCTGTGACGGCATCCCGATGAGCCGAGTTCATGTCCAATGAACTCAGCTCACCTCATGCACGTTACTGACAGCGTGGGAGAATTCTCCTGCGCTCAGCGCTTGAGCAGGAGAATTCTCCCACGCTGTGATGGCATTGAGATGACAGGCTGGATGGCAGCTGAGCGCTGCCATCCAGCTTGTCATCCTTCAGAGACACTGCAGAGCGCAAGCATGCCTGCGCTCTGCAGTGTCTATGAAGGATGGCATGCTGGATGGCAGCACTCAGCTGCGATCCAGCCTGTCATCTCAATGCCATCACAGCGTGGGAGTATTCTCCCACGCTGTCAGTGACGTGCATGAGGTGAGCTGAGTTCATTGGACATGAACTCAGTTCATCTGGATGCTGTCACAGCCAGACACTGAGGAGCGCAAGCATGCCTGCGCTTCTCAGTGTCTGCGGCATGGCAAGCTGGATGGCAGCTTTCGGCTGCGATCCAGCCTGTCATGTGAATGTAGCAGAGCTGGAGCCGTCCTGGGAACCATGGAAAGGTAAGGATGAGGTTGCTTTATTATTTTACTTTTATTGAAGAAGACATTGGCTTCAGCTGGAATGGGCGTGATGGTAAGTATGGTTTAATTTAGAACAATAAAGAATTGTGTGTTTATTTCAATTAAAGGACTTTATTCTGGGTGTTTGTGTTTTTTTTTTAACTTTGACTATGGGGTTAGTAATGGGGGTGTCTTATAGACGCCTCTCCATTACTAACCTGGGCTTGATGTCAGCTGGCATTATAAGCTGACATCAACCCCAGCCCTTTTACCCCACTGCCACCGCTACAGGGCAGTGGGAAGAGCGAGGCTAAGTGCCAGAATTGGTGCATCCTATGGATGTGCCATTTCTGGGGCGGCTGACGGCTGGTGTTTTTAGCCTGGGAGGGGGCCAATATTCATGGCACCCTTCCTGGGCTATTAATATCAGCCCCCAGCTGTCTGCCTAGCCTTTGCTAGCTATTAAAATAGGGGGGACCCCACGTCATTTTTTTGGGTCCCCCATTTTAATAGCTAGTAAAGGCTAGATATTCAGCTGGGGACTGATATTAGTAGCCTGGGAAGCTCGTGGGTATTACCCCCTTCCCAGGCTTCAAACATCTGCCCCAGCCGTCTGCTTAACAAGTACAGTAATCCACACTATCACTGTACTTATTATATATGTGACTGACATGTTTCTATCTATCTAATCTATGTGTGATGCTCAATTCTTTCTGTTCTAAATTGTCGGGTACCAGTGTATGCCGCTGCTGAATTACCGGCTTTTCATGTTTCACTGTGAGCACTGTTCCCATCGATTTGGGCAACCACTGTAATGCCACAACCACCATGGCTGTGGCATTACAGTGAGTGGCAGACAATCCCTGCATGATGTGAAAAAATCCAGTTACGCTTTTGGTGCACGAACAGTTATCAAACATACAGTGGTGGCCAAAAGTATTGGCACCCCTGCAATTCTGTCAGATAACACTCCGTTTCTTCCTGAAAATGATTGCAATCACATTCTTTGGTATTATTATCTTCATTTAATTTGTCTTCAGTGAAAAAACGCAAAAAGAATTGTCCTAAAGCCAAATTGGATATAATTCCACACCAACCCTAAAAAAGGGGGTGGGTAAAAGTATTGGCACTGTTTGAAAAATCATGTGATGCTTCTCTAATTCGTGTAATTAACAGCACCTGTAACTTACCTGTGGCACCTAACAGGTGTTGGCAATAACTAAATCACACTTGCAGCCAGTTAATATGCATTAAAGTTAACTCAACCTCTGTCCTGTGTCCTTGTGTGTACCACATTGAGCATGGAGAAAAGAAAGAAGACCAAAGAACTGTCTGAGGACTTGAGAAACCAAATTGTGAGGAAGCATGAGCAATCTCAAGGCTACAAGTCCATCTCCAAAGACCTGAATGTTCCTGTGTCTTCCGTGCGCAGTGTCATCAAGAAGTTTAAAGCCCATGGCACTGTGGCTAACCTCCCTAGATGTGGACGGAAAAGAAAAATTGACGAGAGATTACAACGCAAGGTTGTGCGGATGGTGGATAAACAACCTCGACTAACATCCAAACAAGTTCAAGCTGCCCTGCAGTCCGAGGGTACAACAGTGTCAACTTGTACTATCCGTCGGCGTCTGAATGAAAAGGGACTGTATGGTAGGATACCCAGGAAGACCCCACTTCTTACCCCGAGACATAAAAAAGCCAGGCTGGAGTTTCCCAAAACTTACCTGATAGAGCCTAAAACGTTTTGGAAGAATGTTCTCTGGTCAGATGAGGCAAAAGTAGAGCTTTATGGGAAAAAGCATCAACATAGAGTGTACAGGAAAAAAAAAGAGGCATTCAAAGAAAAGAACACTGTCCCTGCAGTCAAACATGGCGGAGGTTCCCTGATGTTTTGGGGTTGCTTTGCTGCATCTGGCACTGGACTGCTTGACCGTGTGCATGGCATTATGGAGTCTGAAGACTACCAACAAATTTTGCAGCATAATGTAGGGCCCAGTGTGAGAAAGCTGGGTCTCCCTCAGAGGTCATGGGTCTTCCAGCAGGACAATGACCCAAAACACACTTCGAAAGGCACTATAAAATGGTTTGAGAGAAAGGAGACTTCTAAGGTGGCCAGCAATGAGTCCAGACCTGAATCCCATAGAACACATGTGGAGAGATCTCAAAATGGCAGTTTGGAGAAGGCACCCTTCAAATATCAGGGACCTGGAGCAGTTTGCCAAAGAAGAATGGTCTACAATTCCAGCAGAGCATTGTAAGAAACTCATTGATGGTTACCGGAAGCGGTTGTTCGCAGTTATTTTGGCTAAAGGTTGTGCAACCAAGTATTAGGCTGAGGGTGCTAATACTTTTGTCTGGCCCATTTTTGGAGTTTTGTGTGAAATGATCAATGATTTGATTTTTGCTTCATTCTCTTTTGTGTTTTTTCCTTGCAAGCAAATTAAATGAAGATAATAATACCAAAGAATTTGTGATTGCAATCATTTTCAGGAAGAAACTGAGTATTATCTGACAGAATTGCAGGGGTGCCAATACTTTTGGCCAGCACTGTAACCTCGAACAGCCTAATTTTTTGCAAATCGTTCGCGTTCGTCGAACGACTCGAACACCGCCCAAAACAGCTCGAATTTGAGATTGGCAAACAGTTCTAGTCGAACACCGCTCATCTCTACTAAGCACCACCATACAGATTTTTTTTCTTGTACATTTGTGTTTTTTTTTTTTTTCCATCTCTATCTGTCCCTTTGTGCATCCAGCTTCACATAGCTGAATGGGCTGTCTTAGGCTGTGTGCCCACTATGCGTTTTTTAAGCGTTTCTGCAGCGGCAATTCCGCATAAAAAACGCTTGGTAGAAGGTCTATGTTCCCCAATGATAATCCGCATGTGCTGTGCACATGCTGCGGAAATTTCCTCTGCGGATTATCATTCCAGAAAAATCCGCAGCACTACCAATTAATTTGCGGAATCGCGGCGTTTTCGCCGCCATTGATTTGCATTGGAACGCATGGAATCCGCATCACTGCATCTGCAGATGCGGATTCCATGCGTTTCAATGTGCGGATGGTACCCGGGTCTGTAGAAGAGGAGACTTTTGACCGGACTCGGGTACGTAGACTAAAGGACCTGCGGTGGCGTCATTTAGTCATGTGACGGGTCACGCGACCGCTGACGTCGGCAGGTCCTTTAGTCTACCGCGAGCTGCCGGCAAGCGAAGACAAGGACACCGGGGGCCATCAGAAGGTAAGTATATATTTATTTTTTACCATTCTTTCGGTCACACTATATAAATCCATGCAAGCACTTTCCAAGTGATGCTAAAATCGCTTGGAAAGCGCTTGTCAACCCGCATGCGGAAATGCATGTGAAGAACGCTTCACTTCCGCTCGTCCCTGGCAGGAAAAACGCATGTACAATCCGCATGCGGTTTTTCTGCCAGGGAGATGCAGAAACGCTCAGGAAAAATCCAGAGCATTTCTGCATCGTGGGCACATGGCATTATACTTACACTGCTAAAACTGCATTTTCCAGCAGTATTTTGCTTCTCCTCAGTGCTGCAGACCCTTCCCTCCATCTCCTGTGTGCTTCTGACAAGCCCCACTTCTTTGAGTTGATTATTCATATCTGTGCCGAAAGCTGACTGATAAATGTATCAGCTCTGCCATGCACCGCTCAGTTGCATCCACTGCACATATTTGGCACATCATCAAGCTAATCTAAGTGTAGAATTCTCTTTATTCTTTTGTGCACTGTATGGCCCTCTATAACTTCTGGCATCTGCATAAGTATAGCTGTCTGAGTTTTCACATCATTATTTTATCGTCTGATTTCCAGAAGAGCTCAACTGCCCTACTCTCTGTTCTGTTCTACCTTCACAACGAAGCTTATATGAAGTACAGGTGCATCTCACTAAATTAGAATATCATCGAAAAGTTAATTTATTTCAGTTTTTCAATGCAAAAAGGGAAACTCCTATGTTGTATAGAGTCATTACAAACCGTGATCTATTTCAAGTGTTTATTTCTGTTAATGTTTAGTGAGATGCACTTGTAGGTATTGCAGGGCTGACGTGTTTAATAATGCAACAAACCTGTGATGTGAAACTGCAAATTCCACTCTATTAATGAATATGACAGATGGTTATCTTCTGCCATATGAATCAAGAGAGCAGCATTTACAGTTTCACATCTCTGATTCTTTTTGCTGCAGTTATCAAAAACAGCTCTTCTCAGCTTGTCAGCTAGCTAGCACAGGACAATTGAGCTCTGCTTGAAACCAGCCAACAGAGCAATGATGTAAAACCACACTGTCTATACCAGGGGTCTCAAACTCGGCTGGGTATATGGGCCGCACATGGAAAAAATTTGAATTTGGGGGGCCGCATTCTTTGTTCAATGTGACATTTTTAGTGATACCATTTTTTTTTGTATACACCTTTTGAACATTTTTTCCGTGTTTATTTTTTTATGGCTTGGGTCGTTATGGATGTGGCGATAATAAACGTGCACTTTTTTGTGTTTACTTTAGTTTACATATAAAACAGCATTTTTAGTGCCCAATATTTTTTCATGCTTTATTTTTATTTTTTTGATTTTTACAATTTTGTTTCCCCCAATTGGCCACATTCAGTAATATTGTCTTACAATTAGCATCATATAGTAATAATGGCAAACATCTTGTAGTAATGTTCCCCATCCAAGTCCCCATCTTGTACTAATGTGCCCCATCCAGGTCCCCATCCTGTGGCTATGTGCCCCATCCAGGTCCCCATCTTGTGGCTATGTGCCCCATCCAGGTCCCCATCTTGTGGCTATGTGCCCCATCCAGGTCCCCATCTTGTGGCTATGTGCCCCATCCAGGTCCCCATCTTGTGGCTATGTGCCCCATCCAGGTCCCCATCTTGTGGCTATGTGCCCCATCCAGGTCCCCATCTTGAGGCTATGTGCCCCATCCAGGTCCCCCTCTTGAGGCTATGTGCCCCATCCAGGTCCCCATCCTGTGGCTATGTGCCCCATCCAGGTCCCCATCTTGTGGCTATGTGCCCCATCCAGGTCCCCATCTTGTGGCTATGTGCCCCATCCAGGTCCCCATCTTGTGGCTATGTGCCCCATCCAGGTCCCCATCTTGTGGCTATGTGCCCCATCCAGGTCCCCATCTTGTGGCTATGTGCCCCATCCAGGTCCCCATCTTGTGGCTATGTGCCCCATCCAGGTCCCCATCTTGTGGCTATGTGCCCCATCCAGGTCCCCCTCTTGAGGCTATGTGCCCCATCCAGGTCCCCCTCTTGAGGCTATGTGCCCCATCCAGGTCCCCCTCTTGAGGCTATGTGCCCCATCCAGGTCCCCCTCTTGAGGCTATGTGCCCCATCCAGGTCCCCATCCTGTGGCTATGTGCCCCCTGTGCTGTTCTTCACACACATAAAAAAAAAAAAGATGATTCTCACCTGTCCTCCGTTCCCTCGGCGTCCTTCCTGCAGATGTGGCCCGCAGGCACCACAGAGTCAGACCCCTTGACGATCCCGACCTGGTCCAGGAGGAGCCGCCGACAGCAGCGCTGCATTGCCGCACAGAGACTGTCTCCCAGCACAGCATTTTCAATGTCAGCCGCCGGCCAATCAGAGGCCAGCAGCTGACATCTGCATATGGCAATGACGTCATACTCGCTGCGCCGACACGCAGATATCTGATTGGCCGGCGGCTGGCATTGGAAATGCAGTGCTGGGAAACAGTCTCTGTGCGGCAATGCAGCGCTGCTGTCGGCGGCTCCTCCTGGACCAGGTCGGGATCGTCAAGGGGTCTGTGCCTGCGGGCCGCGTGTTTGAGACCCCTGGTCTATACTGATGAAAATTGCAAGAGAAAAAAATGGCCAGTAGAATTGTGTTTTGGGCCAAACAGTGCATAGAAGAATAGTTCATTCTAAAGGTAGAATTCATTCTGTCAGTGGTGGAAGTGGAGCAGAGTTATCATGGGAGGAAGCCAGCTGTGAGACTGCACTGCCATGATGGACCAGGAGCACTGGAACTACAGCAGGACGGTTTCAATGGTAGCTGGAGGCTAAATAGAGCTTGAAGGGGCATTCTTTGGGGTGGCATATGTTCAAAATGGGGCAGATTTAAAAATGAGGTTTTTTGGCACAACTGAATTAAAGATACATGTACATTATTATAAGACCATATTGTTTTAGAGGGGATGTCCGCTACGTTCCCAATTTAAAATAAAAATAACATACTCTCCTCCCTCACCGACACTTTCAGTGCTGTCTGTACTGGGTCTCTCATCGGCCGTCTAGTGACATTGCTATGCAACATAAGCGCTGCAGCTAATCAGCGAACACTCATGGGCTGCAGCACACACACTTCCATTTGACAAAATTTGGACGTCCGAGGAAGGTGTGAGAGCTGTAGCCCATTAGTGGCTGCTGATTAGCTGCAGCAGTTACGGTATATTTTATCTGCCTCTCCCTCTCTCCATAGAATTTTGAGTAGCAACTCTCATCTCCTAAATCCGTAATGGGAAAATCTGTCTTCGCTGATTGTGCCCATAAATTGAGAATAAAAGATTAGTCCAAGAAGAGAAAGCGGCACATTTTTCTTATATAATATATCTTAGTTACAACTGTACTATTTTATGAATAATTAAAATGTTGGTTATTCTCCAAGCTGAACGTTGTGGTCATAAATCAACTGAGAAGAGCTCATAAAAACTCAGGCCAAGCTAATTGTTGGATTTTCAGAAAACTCAAAACGGTCAACAATAGACCATGCAACACACCGGCTATAGACCCAAAACCCAATTGCAAAATAGTTCTTTTTTAATCCAAAAATACATGCATTTTGAAAACAAATATGATCATTAAAATAGTTCAAAATAATTACATTGTTGCTTAGGGTAACAGAAGACAAGTAAATCATATCTTCTGAGCTTCAAATGGTTTTTCCATCTATGAAGAAATTAACTTAGACTGATTTACATAAAGTTTCAAAGTGCATCAAGATTGGGCCTGTTCCCAGCAAGTGCATAGATCCTCTCATTCCTTTCCTACACCATCCCACATGCTTGATTGCCCATGTTGCTAATAACGGTGATATAGTGTCACTAAACAGAAGGCACGTTTGGGGCCTGTCGCTAGGCAGGGAATAATGTAGAGAATTGTGGCTGTAGTTAGGATTCGGCTCACCTCCTGTATACTTACATCTTTATAAAGATTATTATTATTATTAATTTTTTTTTTTTTATTTCAATGATGGCATATCCATTTATGGGCCCGGAATGAGTGCTTGAATTTGTCCTCTGATAGCCTCCCTAATAATGTAAATAGTTTAGTGACCCAAAAGTCCTGACAAATTCCTTTTAGGAAAATATGGACAAAGTACTAAAGAACGGGGCAATACTTGGAGAGTGGTCCCACTGGGGGGAGGATGGGGGCACTGTTGTAACCACAGGGGGAGGGGGTGCTTGACGTGTGACCACTGGTGATTTTTTGAAGACTGTTGCAGCCATTAGAGGCTGCATTGCTCTTACTGCTGGTAGGAAGGGGGTAGTGAATACTCATGTAAAGGGGGGGGGGGGGGGGCAATATCCAACTATGTAGATAGAAGAACTCTGCTTTAACTAATATACAAGTGTCCATTGAACAGGTAATTGCCTTACGCTCTCCAGTCACTCTCGGTGGCAACATTTTAATGATTTGGGCCTCCTGCTTCTAATTAATGTCTTTATGTGCATAGTCCAGCTATCTCTTGTGAAGGCTTCCAGATTACTATAGATACAAGCTGGATATAATGTACATTTCTCACGGATTACTAAATGAAATGGTGTGAGGATGAAGAAACCCTTCTTTGGTGATGCGGTCCTATTGTAGTTCTGATGTTACTGATACTCGGTTTCGTCTTGCTTATCAGAGAAGCTTTTGCACATGAATCACAGAGAAGATCCTTTTTATCCTCTTCAGTAAACTGCTTTGAATTGTAATTTGGTTCTAAAAATAATCCGTTTTAATTGAATCTCATTTCCAGATGCATTTGGTCCAATTAGTGCGCCTGTGTAATACCAGTCTTTCTTACACTGCAGCTTCAATGCGTTTAAAGGGAAATGTCAGTATAAAAACATGTCATTGTAGTTCTCAGCCACTATAGTGAATAGACTAGACTTATAGCTAAAGCTTTCTCTAAGCAGCTGCTCAATTACTTTCAGAATACTGCTTCGTTACAAGTCGGTCATTGAGAGATGGCAACGAATCTGTCTTCAAGATCCAGCATTAATACTCAAGTAGGAAGTATTGCGGCAGCAGCATTTCCCCCCCCCATCATCAATGGTGTGTAGCATCCCCCCCCATCATCAATGGTGTGTAGCATCCCCCCCCATCATCAATGGTGTGTAGCATTCTCTCCCCCCCATCATCAATGGTGTGTAGCGTGCCCCACCCCCACATCAATGGTGTGTAGCGTGCCCCACCCCCACATCAATGATGTGTAGCGTGCCCCACCCCCACATCAATGATGTGTAGCGTGCCCCACCCCCACATCGATGGTGTGTAGCGTGCCCCACCCCCACATCGATGGTGTGTAGCGTGCCCCACCCCCACATCGATGGTGTGTAGCGTGCCCCACCCCCACATCGCTGGTGTGTAACCGCCCCCATGTTCTTACCAGCGGGCCTGTTGTGTATTACTGTCGATAAAGATTTGCATTCTAGTGTCTGCTTGTTGGGGGAGAGCTGTGCTACTCACTAAGTAAATCTACCAAGCTTATAAAGCACGACTATCACAATGGTACAGTGATGGACCCGTCCTATTAGGGTATGTGCACACTAGCCATACTGTCAGCACTTTGAACGCAGTAAACTTTATGCTTCATCCAAAGCACTGCACGCAGGTGAATCTGCTTCTGTTCATTGAACCATGTGGATTCACCACAATCAATACATTGTAGTGATCTAGTTTCTCTTGCGGAGACTAGCGACTCCGCAAAAGAAATTGATATGCTGCGTTCTGGAAAGATGCTCCGCATGTCCGTGTCCGCGGGTGATCCGCAGGTGCATGGAGACGCATAGTGGGCATGGGATTTCTTGAAATCCCATCCACTTTGCTTGTAATTGAGAACGCCATAGTTTGCATGCAGCGCAAGTGTGCTGCGTCCAATCTGCAGCGTGTACTGATCGTGTGCACATACCCTGACATGTGAATAGCCCTATAATTATACTGTCAGTGTTCTGTACCTGAAAAACACTGGTAGCACACGTATGACAAAGGCTGATGTGTGAATGAGCCTATAGGCGTTGTGGTTTCCATTCATACAGACTCCTCTGGTTGTGACAGTCATCGTACAACGGGCACATGGACTTATCATAATCCTGATGGAGTCTGTAATGAGTTTTCTGATATTTCGAAGGTATAAATGGCACTCAGTGCCAGGGCTACCACCAGAAATTTTAGGACCCCATACTGACAAAATTTTTGGGCCTCCTCGAACCTTCCACAGTCCCACCGCCCACTCTTGGAAAAACTCCACTTCTGCGCCACGTCCTCACCAATCACACATTAAGGCTGTGTTACCACATGTTTTTTTTTTCAGTCAGAAATCTGCAGCAAAACTGATCTTTGGCAGAAAATCAGCTGTGTCAAATCTGCAGGTTTTGCTGCGTTTTTTGATGCATTTTTTTCAACTTTTTTTTCACTGTCCTTCTGTCTCTATGCATATACATAAAGTTCTGTGAAAAAAGAACCCCATTCTATTTTGCCATCAAAACCGCTGAAAAAATGTACCTGCGTTTTTGATGCGTTTTTTTCAGAGTATTTTTCACCACCCATTACTTCCTATAGGTGAAAAAATGCTGAAAGTGACATGCTCTATTTTCCAAGAACACAACCAAGGCACTAAATACACAGCAAAAAAACCACAAGATGTGTGAACAGAGAATTCTGGTTTCTCATAGATCTTGCTGGTGCTGCATTATACAGCTGAAAATTTGCATAAAAATCTGGAGCAAAATACGCTGAAAAACCCAACGTGTGGGAACATAGCCTAACACATCGAACATCATATCACACACACAACCAGCAGCTTGTGTTGGCCAAAAGATTTTTTAAACTGTCACCATGAGAAAGTAGACTCTTTTGGCTGGGCCCTACTCTAATTAAACATTTATTATAATACCCAATACTCATTTTAGGTATATTTTTATATATTTTTCTAAGGGAATGTGTCAATTACAGTGGGTACGGAAAGTATTCAGACCCCTTTAAATTTTTCACTCTGTTTCATTGTAGCCATTTGGTAAATTCCCTATTTTTTTCTCATTATAGTACACTCTGCACCCCATCTTGACTGAAAAAAAAACAAATTTAGAAATTTTTGCAAATTTATTAAAGAAAAACTGAAATATCACATGGTCATAAGTATTCAGACCCTTTGCTCAGTATTGAGTAGAAGGATCCTTTTGAGCTAGTACAGCCATGAGTCTTCTTGGGAATGATGCAACAAGTTTTTCACACCTGGATTTGGGGATCCTCTGCCATTCTTCCTTGGCCCTCAACTCCTGCATATAATGTGCCACAAGGGAATATTAGAGAGGAATAAACCCCCTATTTTCTACTCTTTTCCCCCAAAAATTAATCTTTTTGAATCTTAATATAGGCAAATCAGTTTTAGTATCTTCTTGAGTTTAAAGTATAAGAATTGGGTTTTATATCATTGATGTATTGTAGATTTTATGAATGTATATCATTATTTCACTCAGGTAATCGGGGTCCTGGAGACCCCTGACCTTTTGTTACTGGACTGATGGTAGAGTTCCATGGAAGGCTTTTGAGGCGGCATGCTGGTGCTGAGTCAGGGGAAAGCACAAATGACAGAAAGGAAGCGGCTGTACAGTTACTGGCAAATGCTGAGTCAGGGGGTAAGCAGAACGCCAGAAAGGAAGTGGCTGTGCTTCTACAACACACATGCGGGTACTACATATACTAGAACAATCTGGAGCCATGTTGCACAGGAGTTGAAGTCTTTTATAGTTACCACCATAAATGTTTATGGTAGATGGTTACCAAGATGACAGATAATCTATTTTTCTTTCTTCGCATTATAGATTAGAAAAAGTTTATTATTGTTAGGTTATGTTCACACGTGTTTTTCTCTGGTGCCAAAACTTGCCCTCTTGGCAATAAAAATTCTGCATTCAAGACACAGGTTTTGCTTTTTTTTTTCCTGTTTTTTGATGCGGATTCCATGTTTTAATTGTCTACAGTACATATTTAATAAAGCTAGTTTTATGTTTTGCTTTTTTTTTTTTGACTTTATCAATGCTTTCTTTATGTGAATAAAAAACTCTGCAAAAATCACTGGAAGAATTGGCAGGTTGCAGATTTCAAAACGTTGAAAAAAATCTATGCTTTTGCAGGTACTGCAGCAAAACCTGGTCTTTTAGCAGGAAAGAAGCAGTGTCAAAAACGCAGCTTTTTGGTGCTTTTTTTTGGCTGCATTTTGGTGCGTTTTTCAGGATTCCAAAGTTCAACTTTGCTTCCACCACAGAAGCATGAACACAGGTCACCAATGCAAGAGATATATGAAACCATATTAACCAGAATTATAAGTGTAACAGTGGGGGGAGGTGAATTATTCAGAAATACTTCACCTAAGACACTGGCAGTGCATTGAGTTTGTAGGACACTATTACTTTCACACTTTGGTATGCCATTGAGTTGCTCAGGCATTGTTCAATCTCACACCTTGGTCAGCCAATGTTTACTGTTTACGCATCACTAATTTAATTAAACTGTAATAATCCAAACTGCCATCTCAGGTGACCAAGACAAGATGGTAAACTTGGGAAAAATCACAAAAATCAATGGGTTTCACATACTGCTGTACTTGCTTTTTTTTCACTAAAAACTCAGCAAAATGTTCACGCTAGGCGTTTTTTCAGCGTTTTTTGCACCACCTATTGCTTTCAGTGGTGGTGCAAAAATGGTGAAAAAACATTGAAAGAAGTGACATGCTCTATTGTGTAAAAAAAAAAAAAAAAAAAAAAAAAAAAAAAAAAAAAAAACATGCAAAGCACAAAATACTCAGGGTAAAAAAACCTAAAATGTGCATGAGATTTCTGAAATCGCATAGACTTTGCTGGTACTGTAAAACGCAGCTGAAAATTTGCATTAAAAAAACTCTGAAACGCCTAGTGTGAACATACCCTAAAAGGCAGCTTCTATTCTACATAAAATAAGCTGCATGTGAATATAGCCTTGTTATTAATATTACTGTCTACTACTGCACTTCTGTTCCTTGTAGGCTTTGTATGTTGTTGCAGTAAAGCCTCTGTAGAAAGATTTCTAATCAAGAAAGAGGAGCCAATTTGGGATTCTTTTTCTTGTTCATCCAGCGTTCTAGCTGGCTTGTTACATGGGGCTTCCATGTGTTATCCATCTGCGGCCCTCAGACATGCTGCTATGCAGCTTTCTTCAATTTATACAGAATCTCAGCATTATTACATTGCAGAAAAACAAACCAACACACTGTAAAACATCAGGTTCATTGCGGAGTTAATTGGAGCCGTGGATGTTTTTTCATGAACGTCCTGGGAGTGAGCCTGAATTTTGTGATTGAGGATTACAGTGATTGTTATTAGCAGGCTCACAAGCCTCTGTTTGCTATTTTACTCCAGGCTTCAGTGCATTATGGAGACTGGCCTTTTATAATGGAAGCTTGGAGAAGAAATGACTATGCACAGAAACACGTATACAGTATTTTTCCATACAATGACGCATCTACTCTGATTGCTCATGTGCTGGTGATTCTTATATTTTGTAGTATTGCTGTTTTGTAAGTATCTATAATTGAAGACCTGTAGAGAGATGTATGGGGGGCTGAATACCTATATAGATGCACGCATGTTTTCTCCTATCACATTTAGTACAGATCCGTCAGGAAAAATGTATGAAGATATTCTCTTACAAATTATGCTTTAAAGGATTATTCCTGAAAAAAAGTGCTAATCACTAGGGGTCTGACCACAGCAAACTGAGATCAGGATTCTGCAGCCCCGCCTTGAGTGGCACAGAGGTGAGCATGGCCTCCGCTCCATTCATTAACGCGTCTGCTGGAAATAAATGAGTACATCCTTCTCTTTTCTGCAGCAATCCCATAGCTATAATTGGAGCAGAGGTTGAGTATACCTTCTTCCACTCTATTCAAGATGAGGTTGGTTAGGCGATAACTTGTTTTTTGGGCAATAACCCTTTAAGGGGTGAACAGCCTGGTACACACGGCATCTAATGGAACAATTGTATGGCCACATGAGTACCTGTGTCCATTGTAAAGCCTCCTGCATATCGCCAAGTGACCTCGATAAAGTTTTTACTTAGTTTTGTTACCTTAAGGCTAAGTTCACATGCAGAGGAAAAATTCTGCTGTGGGAATGGCCTGGAAGCCTGTGGCTAAATCATTGTCAGAACACCTATCATACGTGGTAGCATTTGTTATATGGGTGGTTGAAACCCTGTGGACCGTTTATACATTTTTATATATATTTTTTTATTTCAATTTTTTTTAAAGGGGTTGCCTAGGACCAACATATTGATGGCCTTATCCATAGCATAGATAATCAGTTTAAGATTGGGGGTCCCACACCCGGCCCCCCATTTGAATAGGAGATAAGGGACAATAGCAGTTAGTGGCCACTAAGCAATGTACGGAGCCAGGCAGTTGCAGCCCTATACATCTTTCCACCTTCAGAACAGGTAACAGAAATATCCTTAAAAGGGTCATAAAAATTAGATCATGGTGGTCTGACACCTGACACCCCCATCGATCTCATATTGATATAACTTTTCCTGTGCACATGATTATAAAAACCCAGGTGTTAGAATGTTCCATTCACACCGTACTCCGAGCAAACATGAGCTTCAGACACATTTATCTTTCCATACAGAGGCTATGCTTATTGTTACGCCTGGAAGATGGAGAGTTAGAAATACTTCATGAGATGTATTTGAAGATTATTGTACAATTTCTCTGTGGATTATTTGGGCACTTATACTTGCTATTTCTCCCAGAATGTTTGGGAAACTCAGAGGAGCCATCGGATCTCTCGGGTGACACAACGGTCATCTCTCCAGGTTCCTACGCTTGCCTCCTTTCCTCAGTACTCTGGCAGGTGTTTTCCTTATAGCAAGCTGCAAGAATGGCTACAGTTGAGTATCAGGACCCTTCACTGACCAGACCTTTCACCTCCCTGTATACAGACCTATATATACACCTATCTGTCTATACAAAGGCCTGGTTTGGAGTCAGGGAAAAAAAAAAAACGTCCAGAGGTTGTATTGTTCGGGAGGTTTGGTTTGGGCTTTGTATTAAAGGAAATCTGGATGGGGTCTCCATCTGTTTGAGATCTGTTTGTTAAGTGGGTCTATGTTTGTTTAGATGCCTGGTCTGGGGTCTGTTTTTGCTTAGTGGGATGTAGTTTGGGATCTGTATTGGTTTGGTTTTTCTGAAGGTGTCCTGTACTATTTGTGATTCAATGCCATTGGGGGTACGCTTTGCATGCCATTGACACTAAGTATGTGTCCATTTATGGCCAAGTGAGGAACAATTTTTTTTCTTCATTTTTATCTTGGGCCCTTAGCATAATTGGGAGAAGACGACTCACATGTAATTTAAAGAGGTCCTTTCACTAGTTTTGAAAACTGGCCACATCATGGAATAGTGGCTGCAGAACTGAATAAAATGTCGTTTTTATTTTGTTAATGTCTCTTCTCCTTTGTGGAGTTATTGGCTTGTAAAGATTAGGTTATAATTTATGCTAAGCCCAACTGGGTGTTACCAGAGGCTCTTTCTCTTGGGATGTCTACGTCTTCCCCTGCATGAGGTTGACCAGTCATAAGCAGGCCACGACATACTGCAAAAAAACGCCCCCACAATAGCTTAGAGCAGGTTTCTCTGTGTGAGACATGTAATAACAGAAAGTCTGCTCTGGTCTCTAGTCTCACTACAGAACTGTGTGTGATTCAAAGTGCACAGAGTATAACCGAGATGAATGTGGTTACAAACACATTTCAGGCTTCATTTCAGGGCAGTCAATGTGGGTGGAGAGAGCACAGCAGAACTGAGCTTTCTCATTTCAAATCACAGCTCTCCTCTCACAGTGCTATCAGCTCTACTATAATTCACACCCCCCACACCAGCTGCTATGAGATGAAAGCTGAAGGTGTTAAGTAATCACACTCCTCTCTGCTTGTCTCCCAGCACACACAGCTCTGCATTGGGACATGTGAGTTAGTCATTGCATGTCTCACACAGGAGAAACGTGTTCTAAGCTATTGTGGTGGTGTGCTCTTGTGTGCTCAGTGTGTTGCTGTCTGCTTATGGTTGGTTTACCTCAGTGCTTCCCAAACTCCAGTCCTCATGGCCCCCAACAGATCGTGTTTTCAGGATTTCCATAGTATTGCACAGGTGATGGAATTATTATCAAGTCCATGTTCCAGCGAGTGTGAATAGCAGTAAAGTAACCGCTATTCACAGGCGCCAGGTAGTAACCTCTACGCTCCTCATCGTCACTGGGTCTCGCAGATCACGTTTTTTTTATTTATTAGTGAAATATATGTACAGTAAACTATACACGCAAAGCACTAATTGTATATATCGCAGATATCTTTCTATCTGTCTTTGCACATCTAACACCTAAACATCTGTCATATCTATTCTGCATTCTATTTCGGTACGTGTCCGTCATACATGTGTGGGACGTATAGACGTCTGTGCTGCAGAAAAAAAATAGACATGTCCACGTGTGGGTCACACGGACATGTGCGCAGCCCCATCTATTATAATGGGTCTGTGTGTGTAAGGGTGAAGGAGCCCTAAAGGTAGTTTCTCTTAGACATGACTTGGTATCCCAATGGTGGAGAATCTCTGTTCTCCAATTTCATAAATTATAATGTATCCAATCTCTAATCTGTAATTTGTGACAAAGCGTGTGCACGATATTTCCAAAGTCTCATAGCTTTCTCCGATACTGTAAAAAGCAGCTTTTAATTTGCATTAAAAAATGCAGCAAAAAAAAAAAAAATATCCTGCAAAAACACAACTTGTGAACATTGGCTTACTTCAGCCAGCAGCTTGAGTATATTTCTGGCATACTTTGCGCCAGTTTGGCATAAATTATAATGTATTTGCTGGGTGGGCTTCACCATGCCCTGCATCAGTTCCGCCTGCTTTGACAGCTTAAAAACGCCAAAAGTCGCAAAATTTCTAGGTGTTTTATGGTAGAATTCTAGCTAAAAAACCCTGAATCGGGCCCTAGAAGTGGCTGGGACACCATGAACACTAAATATGGCTCTGTATTGGTGGTTTGCTTGTGCTTCCCATTATTAGAACAGTATATATTCCATTCACACTGTTTTATGCTTCTGTCATAGAAATACATTGAGTAGACATAGAAAATTGTAAGAATTTGTAAAAATATAAATGAATGACGTGGCAGCAATGTATACTATTTATTGCTACACTGCATTAGGAATAGCGTTAGAAGGTATTATAGTAATTGCCGTGAGCTCTGCTGCCAACACAACTATGGGCATTGTCCTAAGTTTCTCGGAGTAGAAAGCTAAAGTCCACAAAGCCGTTTCGATTTTTTTCTCGTTAGTGACAAAGGTAATTGTTGACCTTCAGCACCGGCGGGTTATACATCCCGACCTTTGTGTGTTAATGAATAATACTTTTTTTCAATGATCATGGTGACAACAATAGTACCAATATGGTAAGTGACACCTTGAACCTGGCACACGTGCGGCCGTGGACAGTCAGCACATTTTCTGTTGGCCTGTGCTTTTTCATGCATAACTGTGCAATTTGTGTGCTGGTTTATTAGAACGATAGAAGCGATAGAGATACATGAAGAAAATGAAAAATTGCCTGCACTTCGCTGCCTGATCTAGTTCTAGGACAGACGATCTAGTATACTTTGTGTTTTAGCGGATGCCGTCTTCTGCCCCCCCCCCCTTATATGTGGTGCATTAACCTTTTCATTGCCAGTTGTATGAAGTGCACTTGTATCACTACTGTGACATTCGGCAAAATGTTTTGATACTGCAGTAATATTATGTCCGTTCTGTTTAGTGCTATCTGAAATATGCATCTCACTTGTACTTTTAACCCCTTTGTGACGTGGAGCGTAATAGTACGCCCCACGTCAGATCCCCCTGTTTTGTGCGGGCTCCAGCGCTGAGCTTGCAACTTTCCGGGCACATGTCAGCTGATCTATACAGCTGACATGTGCCCGCAACAGCCGCTGGTGGAATTGTGATCCACCAGCGGCTATTAATTAGTTAAATGCCGCTGTCAATCTCTGACAGCGGCATTTAATGGTACAGCATAGTGAATGGGATCGCTAGAAATCCCATGTCCACTATACGTGCATCAGAAGCTTCAAATCACCTGCGGACACTGACATGCAGCGCGTCTTTCAGGACCACAGCATGTCAAATGCTCTTGCGGAGTCGCTAGTCTCCGCAACAGAAATTTGACCACTATAATGTATTGAATTCGGTAATTCGCATGGTTCAGTGAACACATGTGGATTTACCTGCGTTCAATAGAATGCAACGTTTTGGACGCAGCAAAAAAATATGCGTCCTAATCGTGGGCACAGGGCCTAAAATTAAAAAAAAAAAAAACGTGTGCTCCCGCGTCATTTATATAACCAGCAGAGGGAAAGCTGACCAGCTGGGGGCTGATATTAGTAGCCGGGGAAGGGGCCATTAGCCAACAATGTTCCCTGGCTATTAATATCAGCCCACAGCTATTTGTTTAGCCTTTACTGGCTGGCTAGGTTACAGAGGGACCCCAGAAAAAAATTTACGTGGGGTCCTCCTTTAAAATCTAACCAGCAAAGGCTAAACTAGGCAACTGTGGGCTGATATTAATAGCCAGGGAAGGGGCCATGGATACTAGCCCCCTCAGCAGTCCCAGAAATGGCGCATCCATAAGATGTGCCAAATCCGGCGCTTAGCCTCCGCTTTTTCCACTGCCCTGTAGCGATGATAATGGGGTTCATGTCAACCTTGTATTGGTGGCTGACGTGAAGCCCAGGTTAGTAATGGAGGGCGTCCCCTATAAGACGCCCCCATTACTAACTGCTTAGTAAAATGGTTGCCGCTTTCTCACTAAATACACGGCCAGAATAAAGTATTTTAATGCAATAAACATTTTAAAAAAAAATAATAATAATTTGTACGGGTCCACCAAGCCATCGATCTTCTGAAAAAAACGTAAAAAAACAAACAACCATATCCTTCACCTGTCCGCCGTCAACGACGCAGCCCACATACCACCAACGATTGTCCCACGGTGATCTGGGTCATTTGTACAGCAGTGACATTAGCAATCACATGTCACTGCTGTAGAAGACAGCAGTGTATACTGACAGGAGTGTAAAATCACTCCTGGCAGTATACATTGCTGTGCAGAAGGTCACTGGGGTTCATCAGCTGATCAGCCCCGGTCAGCTCTCACCACCATCACCCTGGGAACGTTCTTCAGAATGTTCCCTGGGTAAGGTCACGTGAGCGATCAGCTGATCACTCATGTGACCGCTGGAAGCAGATTGTACTGCGGAGAGCCAGCTCGCTCCCTGCAGTATACCGCCGGGACCGAGGACAGCGGGGGCCACTGGGCAGGTGAGTGTAAGGATTTTTTTTTTTTTTCACTGCCGGTGGTTCCCGGCTCTGCTTAAGAGAACTACTGCTCCCCTCAGCAGCCTCGCTCTCACTGTTCTCAGCGGGAGCGGTGGTCAGCTGAGGAGTTGTGGTCCTCCCCTCCCAATCCAGGTACCTCCCGCACCGTTTTTCCGGAGCGTTTCCCGCTCATTGGCTTTAATTGAAATGCAGCAAATCCGCAGGTATAAATGTTATACCTGCGGATTTGTTGCGTTTCAATTAAAGCCAATGGGCTGGAAATGCTCTGGAAACGCTGGGCATAATGGTCATGCTGCATTTTTTCCGCAATGCTAATCCTGAGCGGAAATTTCCGCATCTTGTGAACAGCACATCAGGATTAGCATTGCTATAGCTGGCAGACCTATTAACAAGCGTTTTTGCAGCGTTTCCGTGGTGGAGAAAACGCATTAAAAATGCTTTGTGTGCACATAGCCTTAGACTGTTTTTCTTATTTTTTTTTTCATGTTCTACACCATTTAATTTGTAATGCTAAGTTGTTAAATCGCGTTCAGTGATTTCCTCATAGGAATCGAGGGCAGCCACCCTGGATTGTATGGGGTAGAAGCCCAGACTTCTAATCTTTGTCTACCAATTTATTTTATTACTATCCTTTTTTGATTGACTATGTAAAAAAAAAAAAAAACCAGCAACTCTGACATGACAATTTCATTCAGAAAGAACAAAGATGTGCTAGAAAAACTAGATTTATCGCATTCACTGTCAGACAATCTATGATCTGGATCCAATTTCCTCTTGTTGGGTTTCATTACCATATCCGTTCTGCTGAGAAAGTGTCTCTTCTGGTAAACTTCTTGCTAAACGGCTCACATCCAGTATGGTGGAAGAAAAGTTAAAATGTTTTGTCGATGAAAATGAACCACCTTTAAGTTTACTGAGAAATGCATCACATATATGGAAAGACTCAATATTTACAGTGTTGACCCTTATTTTTCAAGACTTGCAATTCGTCCTGGCAGCCGAATATCAGCTTCTGGGCCAAATCCTGACAACACGTTCTTGTCTAATCCATGCTTGGAGTATATCACAATTTCTGTTTTTGTTCACCCTCTTTTTGAGGATTAAGCCCAGGTTCTCAATGGGATTGAAATCTGGGGAGTTTCCTGGCCATGTAACCAAATTTTAATGTTTTCTTCACCAAGCCACTTGCTTATCACTTTTGGTCTTGAACAATGCTTTTTCCAGCAAGATAATCACCAATTTGCTCTTGGATTGTTAGGAGAAATTGCTCTTGCAGGACGTTTAGATCCCATTCTTCATTCATGGCAGTGTTCTTATGCAAAACTGTGAGTGAGCAAACTCCATGGATGAAAAGTCCCCACACATGAATGGTCCCGGGATGCTTTACTGTTCACATGACATCATTCTCCCAGATGTCTCAAACCGTGTGAGGGGGCTTCATCAGAGAAAATAACTTTACCTCAGTCCTCTGCAATCCAATCTCTGTAGTGTCTACAGAATGTAGGTTTATCTTGGAATGAAGTAGCTTCTTTGCTGCCCTTTTTGAAACGAAGGCAACCTCCAAAAGACTTTGCCTCACTTCGCATACAATTTAGAGATGAGCAGTTCGCATTGTGCACCCATGGTCCAGGTCAGTACTCTGTGGCTGTGGACAGGAGCTGCATGAATTTCCTGACCTTCCAGTTTCCTCGGTGTGGCATATGATTGCTATGTTTTTGGACAATTCACAGCTGACATCAACCCCAAGCCCTATTACCCCGATTGCCAACGCACCAGGACAATTGGGAGGAGCCGGGCAAAGCGCCAGAATTGGCACATCTAACGTGATGCGCCACTTCTGGAGCGGCTGCAGGCTGGTATTTTTAGGCTGTTAAAGCCCCAATAACCATGGACCTTCCCAGCCTGATAATATCAGCTCTCAGCTGTCTGCTTTACTTTTGCTGGTTACAAAAAATGGAAGGGACCCCACTTTGTTTTTATCATTCATTCATTCATTCATTCATTCATTCATTCATTCAATCAATCAATCAATCAATCAATCAATCATAAAAAGCTGTCCAATAAGCTCCACAGGGTGCAATTTTATAATATAGTGGGGGGTTGTGCAATTATATGTATGTCTGTCGAGATCTACTATATATCACTATATCTATCTTTTATCTATCTCTATAGCATTTATTGCTGTCTAAAAACGCATGCAAAAAACGCATAAAAAATGTGGCAAAGCCTCTGTGTTTTTCCTGTCAAGAGATACAGAAATGGTGCAGAAATTTCTGCATTCAAATACTCAATGTGTGCACATAGCCTTACTCTCATTAACCTCAAGCTGTAGTGTTACGGTTACACTCCTCTAAAAAAAAAAAAAAGTGTACTCAAATTAGTGTAGGGTCACTCTTTATTTAGAACATAAGACTATAGGCTGGCAAGTCTATCATTTATCTCCTCCAATGCGTAACACTTTATCCATTAATTACTTATTTTTGTAATTTCTGTGCATGAAGTGATTCTACAGCATTACGTTTCTCTACCATGATATCTATGATCAGGTGTGTGCTTTTGCAGAAGGGTTTACCTTTTCTAGCTGCTTCTGTCTTGGCTCCCCTCACCCTTGTCTCACAGACAGCAGGTGCTCTTGAATCTTATAAGTGGATTTTCCATCTGGGAGATTACTGTGTCAGGATTAAGTCTTTCCAAGTGACATACTTTTCCATGGGTTTTATGGACGCATCTATTCACTTCTAGGAAAAAAATCATTGATTGTCCGAAGCATTACCTTTAGCTAGTTAATTTCTTTTACTATTGATACAAGTAATTCTGAAGTGAAAACTACTGTCATTCACAGAATAAGGGGCAATGGAGCTTGCTGGTCCTATTCACTAAAATTGGCCTGGTAGGTTCCAAAGGCTGATTGTCCATGCAGAAAATTAATTTTTAATAAATGATGTACCACCATGTGCCGTGATTTCAAACTTATCAATAATTGTGGAATGGAAAAGTGGAACAGCATGCATTGTCTACCAAATTAGTTTTATTGCTCCAATGCATCTAAAACTAAAAATGAAGCATATAGTCTTTGGAAAAACGTGTTTACAGCTCCTAGGCCGCCATATGCATCTCCATGGCAACAGCCCTGAGCAGTTTGAACTTGCAGTCATGGCGCCATCCATCTGTTGCTAATGTTCTAACATAAGGTGGTTAGGGGACAGAGGGAAGAAAGTATGGTCGCAGGATCAGACTTCAGATTTCTGCCCTATCTGTTACCATGAAAACCTATAGTTTTTACTTGTGGCTTCCTCCTGGAAATCTATGAATAAATTGACAACTGGATGCTCCCGCTGTCCAATCACTGTTGACCGCATGGCGACTGTCTATTGGCGAGAGTTGCGGTTGCATGGAGTTGTAAATTTACACGAACGTTTCCAAGAAGTAGTATGACGCCTTGCCAACTTCTAGGTAAAGATTCTCTAATGTTTCATTGGGCTATTACAAGGAAAGCTTTCTAAGTGGAATACATTTTTAATGTGGAATCAATTTTCAGATATTCTTCTGTTTTTGGAATCTGGGTTGTTGTCTGTGAAGGGAAGCTAAAAGCTCATCCTGGGAACGTCTTGCTAACATGGGTGCTGGACTTATTACAATAAAGGAAATCTTGCACACCGTTATGGTAAAATGCAGTCATATGGCCCAAATCCACTTTTATTCTTTTCCAGATTTTTTTTTTTTTAAATAATTTTCTGCAGTTCTGAAGTCATCGGTGTTCTGCTTGTGTCGTCTTATGTCTCCATGACTGATCTACAGTCCAGAACATTTATCATTTAGTGAATTCCTGTGTGAACTTATTAACTGAGGAACCGTAGACAGTATGGTTATTCTTTAGGAATGCCTGTGGTTAATGTGTATGCCTAGTGGGTTTGTTGGGGCGTATGGGCTGTCTGCTCTTAGTACAATGTCCTTTTTGTCTGAGTTATTATGGATAGAAATCGACCATATAGTTTCTAATTGATATTGTGAGGCTAAAATCTTATCTTCAGAAAATCGTTCATATTTCTGTGACTGAGAATCTCTGATTTTGTAGGAGAAAATTTGTGATCCATTTTGCTGTTGGCTTGCCACTAATTTTGCTTAGAAGTAATTTCCCCTATGATATTACCTTTAGGAGATATGGGCACTGCTTTAAGTTCTAATTTTTATGGTCTTTACTAAGTGGGCATGGCTTAGGAATCTGTGAGTCCATGGCTTTGGGCTGCTCGGCATTATTGCCGGTTAGCCATGCCCCTTTGGTGAAGAATATAAAATTAACACTGAATAAATAAAAGCCCATGACTCTAGAACCTTATGATTGATATAGAGAAAAAGAACAATTCTCAGGGGAGCAGTGGGAATAAAGTAAGAGCAAAACTGCCCACTTCTGATCTGGTGACAGGTACTTTTTTTTTTACAATGAAAGTCAATAGACACATGCAACTGTATAGGTTGTAGGCTAATCCTCCTGCCGATGTCTCTTCAAATCAGTCCAATCTTGGACCACAATGCACGGACTGGCTATGGGTCTCCCGATCGGAGCATGACAGCTTTATGTATTTCTATGAGACTGTTCGGGAGACCCATGGCCAGTCTGTGTGTTGCGGTCCAAGATTGGACCGATTTGCACGGACATCTGCATGAGCTGCAAGACTGCTGTGTTAGGTAAATCATTCCCATATGTACCCATTCAACTATTTGTCATTATGCTGTTTCAGTAATTTTAAGTTACTTCTGATGAAATATGACAAGATATGGTGTGAGCTTTGGTTTTGTCTTTTGAGTCCCCACAAGACTGATGATAAAGAAAAGTAATCAGTTTGTCAAGCTGCAAATAGAAATTGGACAGATGTAATTGGCAAACACATCGAGAACATCTTATCTAAAAAATGTGAAGAGCAGTGGTGTCATTAAATGTATGTGTGTACTAAATGTGTTCAGCGCTTGCGTGGTTAAAACATGGTCCGCACCGTATTACCAGGTAGTAGTCGAACCTGTATTACACCTAGGCCCAGTTCATCAGGGTTATCTATAAATATAAAATGTCCTGGGTGAGGGACTGCGCTCTATAACCCCCTCATGCCAGGAATCACTCGAATGGCAGGACTGTGATTTACAAAGACCTATTCCCCTCTCTTTTGACTCGCATATATTTGGATACCTGAGACTGATGTCACACTTTTCATAAAGTATGACTATACCTAGCTAAACAGTAGGTCCGGGGACCTCCAGGACGACGCATCGTCACCACAATACACGGCTGTGTTTCATTATCTGGTAATGCAGGAAGCATTCTCATTGGTTGTGGGCAGTATAGGATTGGCGCTTTTGCTGGGATTGCGCCACCTCCAGTTGAAGGTAGACTGCTAAAACATGCGTCGGGGTGGCCATCATCTCAGTAGGTGAGAACAATTATGGCTATGCATCTATTTCTACCTTTTGTGGTGAACATATTTCAATGTTATTACCGATTTGACTTCTGGGTAGTGTTTGTCACGTTTCCTCTTGAAGATATATTCACATCTTGCGTTTTTGATGCATTTTTTTCCCACAAAAAAACCCCACAATATTCTACTGTACTAGAACATTGAATGAAATGATTTATTTTTAGAGCACCATTGATTGCATAGTGCTTTACATGAGAAGGGAGTACTTAAAGGAGTTTTCCCATGAGCAAAAGTTCATTTTAGAAATTGTCTGTGTCTGACCATGGTCTCCTGGTCGGGGGAGGGGGGAGCAAAAGACAATAGACATTACAGCAGGGGATCACAGAGGATCCATTTTGTGAGGTAAAACATTTCACTGCCTATTTTTAAACAATATTTTACCTCACAAAATGAATCCTCTGTGATCCCCTGCTGTAATGTCTCTATTGTCTTTTGCTTCCCCGCCCCCCTGACCAGGAGCTATGGTATGTTCCGTACACGGTCAGACAGACACAGACCATTTCTAAAATAAACTTTAGGCTATGTGCCCACGATGCAGAAATGCTCTGGATTTTTCCTGAGCGTTTCTGCATCTCCCTGGCAGATAAAACGCATGAGGATTGTACATGCGGATTGTACATGCATTTTTCCTGCCAGGGACAAGCGGATGTGAAGCGTTCTTCACATGCATTTCTGCATGCGGGTTGTCAAGCACTTTCCAAACGATTTTAGCATCACTTGGAAAGTGCTTGTCAACTTGGTCACACTATATAAATCCATGCAAACAGCATGGATTTATATACTGTGACCATAAAGAATGGTAAAAAATAAAAAAAAACAAATCTATACTTGCCTTCCGATGGCCCCCAGAGTCTTTATTCGCTCCGTCCTGGCTGCCGGCAGCTCGCGGTACACTGAAGGACCTGCCGTCACATGACTAAATGACGTCAGCGCAGGTCCTTGAGTCCACCGCGATCTGCCGGCAAGCGAAGACAAGCACACCGGGGGCCATCAGAAGGCAAGTATAATACTTATTTTTTATTTTATTCTTTTTTTACAGGTTCTATGGTACCCGGGTCCGGAGGAGAGTCTCCTGTCCTCCACACCCGGGTACCATCCTCACATTGAAACGCTTGGATTCCGCATGTACATATCCAGTGATGTGGAATCCAAGCAATTCAATGAAAGTCAATGGCGGCGAAAACGTCGCGCTTCTGCAAAATAATTGTTAGTGCTGTGTTTTTTTCCGCAATGATAATCCGCAGCAGATATTTCCGCAGCATGTGTACAGCACATGCGGATTATCATTGGGGAACATGGCAGGCCTTCTATCATGCGTTTCTGCAGCGTTTTTGCCGCTGCGGAAAAGCTTAAAAAACGCATCTTGGGCACACAGCCTCAATGTCAATTCTTTCAGTGTTTTTTGCAGCGTTTTTCAGCCATTCAAATGAATGGGGAAAAACACATTCAAAAACTGCAAAAAATGTTTTTATTGCAAACACTCCAGTATTTGCAACAGATTTTTCTGCTGCAAATGCTGAATGTTCACTCATACCCTTATACCGTTTACAGTACCATACTTGTGGCGCTATTTACATCTAATTAACAGCCTGGCTATATTGCCATATATTTTATGGGCTCTTAGGCACTACATTGACCTATTGTTTTTTCATATTGTTATGTACTGTTACTATTGGTGTGTCTATTCCCCCCCACACACATGCATACATATTGGCCTGTTTTTTTTTACTTTCCTATATTCTATTCCATCTATTGAGCTCTCTTGTTTCCTTTTTGCTGTTTTTGATTCCATTTTGCAATGTGTGACCCACTGCCTGCTTCTCCTTGCCCTGATCAGATTGATCGACTGTCCTCTCTACCTGCGCACACATAAAGGGACCTTTCTGCCTAGTTTAGCACGGGGGAGAGGTTGTCAGGGATATACCTCCGCCTCTAGTTGGCTCATTCCCAGACCCATTATGAGTTATGTTTTTTTTCTGAAACAAATATACATATTTACAGGAAGCATAGTGGCTCAGTGGTTAGCACTGTAGCTTTGCTGCACTGGGGTCTTGGAGTGAAAACCCACCAAGGAGCTCATCTGCAAGGAGTTTGTATGTTCTCCCTGTATTTGCTTGCTTTTCCAACACTCCAAAGACACACTATAGGGAATTTAGATTGCAAACCAGATTGGGGACAAAGATGATGCCTGTAAAGTGCTGTGGAATTAATGGAAAAATATAAAAAGTAATGAAGTCGGTGTCTGATTCATGCTGCCCCCATGGTTCAGGCAGTATTACTCCTGGGAGAGGCTTCCTTTCAGTGGTCGCAATAATGCACACATATACGTCATACACGGTCATACACACACAGGAGGTTGTAATAATGCCTGTGACACTCTTTTACCATTGTGCACTGATCGTTAGGAGCAGTACAGTGCTTCCATCTGCTAGTGTATATCACAGCCAGTAATAACAATGCCTACAGGCCACCAATGGTCGGCAGTAAGTAAGGAACTTATTCCTTCAAAGACAACGGACCTGAATTTGCAGAGTGCAGGGAAGCCTCTGTAGCCTCCACATTGGCACAGCTATTCAGGTTGACAGCTTGTGGGAAGCGGCCTCTTGTCAATGTGCTACTGCTGGAGTTACTTTAGGCTCCCATACACATTACACTACAGTCGTCTGAACCCACTGACATCTGCAGGATTGGCTGACAGTCTAACATTTATAGGCCTCACCTAGGATCTGGCTTGTTTAATTTCATCAACCCATCTTTTTGTTCTGTGGGAGATGAGCCGCCACTGAAGGGGTCTGGAGGAAGACGGAGGAGTCCAGCAGCGGCTCTCCTAGAGAACACAGGAGCTCTAACTGAGCCAGACATTCCTGTGTATGGAGGAGTGAGGGAAGATGGCTGTTGGTCAAACAATCATTTGGCTGACAATTGTCTAATGTGTATGCAAGCCATTAGTGCTGGGCTGGTGAATAGTCAGTAGAAGAAATAAATGTTAAAGGAGTTGTCCAGTCCAAATCGATAAGTCTGCAGTCACTCTGCGTGACTGCAGACTTATGAATCCCCCCCCCAACACATGCACTCTGCGCTGCAGGGATTTGCCGGTTTCTGACCCAGGTTCAGCCTCGGTCCATAAAAGTGTATGGAAGCAAGGCTGCACCCACTGAGCAGGAATATGTATAACTCCTACATACCCTCTGGTCCCGGGTCAGAAACCAGCGAATCCCCGCAGCGCACAGTGTGTGTGCTGGGGGGATTCCCAAGTCTGCGCTCACACAGAGTGACTGCAGACTTATCGATTTGGACCAGACAACCCCTTTAATCCTGGCTGGTGGCTAGTTGAAATTGGATGTTGAAGCTGTTTATCCTGTGCCAATAACTTTCCTGAGGAAGTCACCTCATGTAGTGATACTCATGGGGTTCTCCTCATTCCCATATGATGCTGGTCCTATGATACAATTTACGTCGGTGACTCTGCACATGGCACTTTATTGCACAGTGTTACTGCTGAGCTCCTTTATATTCTCTGATACTGCATTATATGTGTATTATTGTCTGTACATAGCATTCAATCATGGAGAGAGATGCAAAGTGACATCACTTTAGGGGTAGTGTCTATTCATACTTATTTCAGATATTTATATTTACATGGCTCTATTGGTTATCATGCTGGCTATATCCCAGTGCCAGTATTTGGCCAAGTAAACCGATACTGGTGCAGTAAGCTCATTTTAAAATGTTATTTGTCTTGTAACACATTGTGTTTGTTACATAATAAAAATTGAAATTGTTTCAATTTAGGAAGTCAACCAATCTTTTGTACATGTCTTTCCTCTTCTTTTTTTTATGCATGGAGGCATTGTTATAAGATATAGTAAGGCTGTGTGCCCACGTAGCATTTTTCAAGCGTATATGCTGCGGAATTTCCGCAGCGTAAACGCTTGAAAAACGCATGTATATCCGCACCCCATGGTCCCCAATGGGATTCCGCAAGTTCTATGCACATGCTGCGGATTTTTCCGCAGCGTTTATGCCGCGTTCAAAAATCCGCAGCATGTCATTTAATTTTGCGTTTCCGCAAGCGGAATTGCCTTTGTCCAATGCATAAAAAACGCAAGGCAATTCCGCATGTGGAAAACGCGTGATAAATGCGCGATAAACGCGTGCGGAATTCCGCATGCGTTTTTCCGGGAGAGGACTTGCATTTATGCAGCAGAAATTTTCTGCTTCATAAATGCAACGTGGGCACATAGCCTAAGGGTTCCTTGAATTATTAGCAAGGTTTTATGTATGCCACTGTATTACAAAATTAAGTTACTGCAAATATTATACTCCTCAACTAAAAATGCTAAAAGGAGTTTTTATGCTATGGTAAAATATGTGGTGCGACCATTGCTTTCCTTAATGTCAAAATAATGAAATTGGTTGAAATATGGCTTCAGCATCCCCGCTGATCAGCTAATTAAGGATGACAAAATCGTCATTCTTTGCCAGGCATAGCTCTATATACTTTGCAGTAGTTGTGTCTGGCACTGTAGCTATTTACCATTCACTGGAATAGGACTACTGAGATACAGCACCAGGCACAGCGAGTACAAATGTATGGAGTTATGAATGGTAAGCAAATGAAGAGGCGACAGCGCTCCTTATAAGTAACATGCTTTTATTTTATACTAGATTTATTTCCTTTTGTGACTTTTTCATTGGTAAACTGAAATTATTTACGTGTATATTTCTTTATTTCTTTTAGGCCTCCATGCAAAATGAATATAATTCGAGAGAACAAGGATCTAGCCTGTTTCTATACAACAAAACATTCCTGGAGGGGGAAGTAAGTTTATTTTCTTCGAATTTTGAAAAATTCGGTGGCCTAATTGGTAACAATTCTTTAATTTGTCATCTAAACCTGAAGCAGTAATGTTAACAGACCATGGTCACAGCCCTTCTTTGAAGGCTCTTCTCTCTACCTCACTCCTTTATGTTGCGGTCATGTATTTGACAGCACATCGATCAGCACTAGCCTTCTCTTAAAGGGAATCTGTCCGTTGATTCATGCTGCCCAACCCATAGACAGTAGGAGTCAAAGCCATCTAGCGTTTCAGGGAAATATATTTTAAAGATCTGGTCCAGATGATTTGACAGGTCTGCTCTGACAGGTGGCTTTTCAGAGACAAAATATACCTGGCTGTGCTGCAGCAAACCGTGCGCATCATGAATAAGCTGACAGGTTCCCTTTAATGGCTATTTCTACTATGCAAGGAGATGCATTCATGTTTGAGAATTTTGAAAAATAAACAACATGGTGGCTCAGTGGTTAGCACTGTGGCCCTGCTGCACTAGGGTCCTTATGAAATCGAACAACATCTGCATGAAGTTTGTATGGGTTTTCCTCTGGTTCTCCAGTTTTCTATTACACTCCAAATGCATTTTAATAGACTTCTTTAGAAATGTTTGTGTGCAATAGGACAAAAATACATTGTGAGCCCCAATGAGCATAGCCTCTTACATGAGTAATGGCCGTTGCTGTACAGCACAGTGGAATATGTTGCTGCTATTTAAGTAAAGGAAAATGTAGATCACCTGTTTGACAATGTGAATGGTAAGGTTCAGTTGTCTATTTATGAATTTCAAGGAGGAATAACAGAGGAACTGCAGAGCACAGTTTTTAGAAAAGTTGCTCAAGAAGTACTTACTAAAACAGATGTGTCAGGAGAGGTTACTGGAAAATTAAATACATGTTAAAACTATACAGATGGACTACAAGAGTTTAAGTCTATGTTCACACATTGCGTTTTTGATGCATTTTTTTCTGCAGGCAAATCCTGCTCTCTTGGCAGTAAAGAAGCTGCTTACAAAAAGCAGGTTTTGCTGCGTTTTTCAGGGTGCCAAAGTTCAGCTTTGCTTCTACCACAGAAGCATGAACACAGGTCACCAATGCAAGACATATGTGAAACCATAAAACCATTTTTGTGAAAAAAGGGCAATTTTGTTCTAATTATTTAGTGGAAAAATGTATGTCTGAAAAAATAGTGACTATTCTGAACAAAATAGTTCATGAAAAAATGCACAATTACAAATGTAAGGGCGGGGGCCTGATGAATTGGTCTAGAATCCTTTAACTAAGACATTGGCAGTGCATAGAGTTTGTAGGACTCTGTTTACTTTCACACTTTGGTCAGCCCTTGATTTGATCAGGTATTGTTCAATTTCACACCTTGGTTAGCCAATGTTTACGTTGCACATATCACTAATTTAATTATACTGTACTAATCCTACTGTATTTTTCGGACTATAGGACCCACTGGGCCATAAGACACATTTAGGTTTTAGAGGAAGAAAATAGAAAAAAAAAAAAAGCAAAAAATGTGGTCGTGGTGCACTGGTATTGGGGGACTCTGCTGATGACACTGTTGAAGGGCTAATGTCCCCCAATTCTATACTAATATCCCCCATCCTGATATATATGCCCCCACCCATCCTGTTATATATAATCCCCATCCAGGTATACATGGGCCCCCCATCCAGGTATGCCTGGCCCCCTCGTTGCCTGTCCTGGTATGCCTGGCCCCCTCGTCGCCAGTCCTGGTATGCCTGGCCCCCCAACGCGCTGCACACACACAATAAACGATTCCACTCGCCTTTCTTTCCTCTGCTCTGCATCCTGTTCTGCTGCCAGCAGCTGATCTTAACATGTAAGCAGTGCATGTCAGCACTGCCATGTGCCCTCACACATTGAGGTTAGCTGCCGGAATATTCACTGTTCTTTCCGCCAGGTCTATTGGCCTGGAGAGCAGTGAATATTCATTTTCCTTAATAGTGGGCACGGTGTTAGCTGCAACTTCCGGCTCCTGCAGCAGCTCGGCGATCACGTGTGGGCACACATGATTGCCCAGCAGCTGCAGGAGTCGGCGGCTGCGACTAGCATCGTGCCCACTATTAAGGAAAATGAATATTCACTGCTCTCCACTCCCATGTGCAGTGAATATTCATTTTCCTTAACAGCGGGCACATTGTTAGCTGCTGCAGCCGGCTACTGCCTCTGTGACCCGTTCCTCCACTCCCAACCCCCCCCCTCTTTCCTCCAAAATTTTGAAGGAAAAAAAATGCGTCTTATAGTCCGAAAAATATGATAATTAAATTGTACTAATCCTAAACTGCCATTCTCAGGATATGACACCAAGACATTATGGTTTCAACTTGGAAAAGTCACAAAAATAAATGGGTTTCACATCCTGCTGTACCTGCTTTGCTTTCACCAAAAAAAAAACGCAGCAGAACCTAGTACCAGCGTTTTTTTTGCTGTTTTTTTTTGCTCTTATGCAAACTGACAGAAAATATATCCTATATGTAAAGGGCTTATCCAGGTTTGAGAGCAACCTGAAGCAACAAGCTTCAACAAGAAACAAGACTTCTGAATCACGACAGCGTACAATTCACCAGTATTCCCGGTGTGAGCGAGCGGTCAAATGAGATGTGCTGGCTAATCTCATCTCTTCTATAGATGTGAATTGAGACACGCTGAACTCGTGTAGTTGGCACATGAACACATGTATGCACATCACATACCGGCAGTCATGTGAGTGCTCGCTCCGGCAATACTGGGGCATCGCTCGCTGTCACGATTCAGAAGGCTGTAGTCACACACAGTGATTGCAGTCTTTACTCTTAAACCTGGACAACCCCTTGAAGGGAGAACCAGTTTGGGGCCTGCAACATTCTTTAGATATAGTGAAGAAATGGGGAAGCGCAATGTGGAAACAAAAGCCGAGAACAATTTCTTTCTCTTCAGCGTTGACTAACATTTCTTTGAATATTACACAACAGGGAAGAGAGAGATTACGTTCTTCCCCAATATAGCAGCGTTACTTGTTGATTTTATTGTAATGTTTCTTTACTAGGAAACGACTGCAAATAAGGCAAATATTGTTTCGGTGTAAAAATGGGGTAGAAAAGAAGCTGGTCACATCAAGTGTTTCTCCTGAAGAGTCTGTCCATATTTCATATATCCACAATGACGGCACAAACCAGATCAAAAAATTTAAATTATTAGGAAAGGGTTAATAATCTAGATCAAAATTAAGTGATCGCTTTGCGCTTACTTCCCACTTTGCTTTGCGATATGACATTTATTAAAGGGAATCGGTCAGCAGGGTTCCACATCCCAAACTATTTATATAGTACACATAAAAAGTCTACACACCCCTGTTATAATGCCAGGTTTTTGTCATGTAGAAGAATCATTTCATAACTTTTTGTTCCTTTAATGTCACTCATAATCTGTACAAATCCATTGAGAAGAAAAATTGAAATGTAAAAATAAAGAACTATAATAATGTGGCAGCATAAATATGCACACCTTTATACTAATACTTTGTTGATGCTCCTTTTGAATTTATGACAGTATTGAGCTTTTTGGGGTAGGAGTCTTATCAGCATGGCACATCTAGAATTGCCAGTTTTTGCCCATTCTTCTTGAAGTAGCGCTGCAAATCTGTCAGATTGCATCTCCTGTGTACAGCGCTATTTTCAGGTCACTCACAGTTTCTCAATTGGATACTGGTCTGGGCTCTGGCTTCTGGTGAACACATTCTTTTGTTGATTTTGGAGGTATGCTTAGGGTCATTGTTGTGCTGAAAGATAAAATTTATCTTCAGCTTTTTAGCAGAAGCCTGAGGGTTTTGTTGCAGAAGTGACTTTTATTTGGAACTGTTTAAAAATTCCCTTCATGTTGGCAAATGTTCCAGCTGCTGAAAAACAGTCCCAAAGCATAATGCTTCCTCCACCATGCTTCACTGTGGGTATCGTGTTCTTTTGTTGATGTGCAGTGTGAACTTTGCTTCAAACTTACCTTTTTGAATTATGACCAAAAAGTTCAACACCTGACTCACCAGACCAAAACTCATTTTCCCACATGCTTTTGGCAGACTTGATGGTAGGCAATTGTCACATGTAGTACACAACCAATACTTGCCAGAAATTCCTGCAGCTCCTTTAATGTTGCTGTTGGCCTCTCATGTTCTGGTACTTTCATCAATTTTTGATGGACTCCCAGTTCTAGGTAACGTCACTGTTGTGCCAAATTTAAGCTACTTCTTGATGACAATCTTCAGTGTTCCATGGCATGTCTAATACCTTGGAAATGTTTTTGTACCCTTCGCCTGACCGATAGCTTTCAACAATGTCATCCCTTTGCTGTATTGTAAGATGTTTACCGACCATGTGAAATATAAAATGCAACTGCAACTAAGAACATGTCAGGAAAATCCTACTACAACATCTAAACTATCACTTTAAATTATGTCATATGTGTACTGAATACTATTTAACAGGAGTTTAAATGTGATTGGCTAATTCTGAACTCAACCGCATCCCCAATTTAGGCAACCACATTATTTTAGTTTTGTTATTTTCATTTTCTCCCTCAAAATGATTTCAGTTTTTCTTAATGGATTTCTGCAGATCATGGGTGGCATTGAAGACGGTATGATTTTTTTTTTTACATGACAAAAATCTAGTATTTCAACAGGAGTGTGTAGACCTTTTATATCCACTGTATGCTCATGTAGCTCTTTCAAAGACAAGTCCAGCAATCCTTTTAAATGGCCAGTCCATTACTGAGAAATCAACACTTTATTTGATATGTAAATGAGGCTGAAAGGCTATGGTAGATCTGAAGTCTCTGTGACTCAAGCAGCAGCAGAAGGAGGCAGTGCTGGTCAAGTAATCGAGCTAGACCATTGGCTCTGTTGCCTGAAGTCACACAGCATAAAAGCTGTTGGTCAAGCAGGAGGAGCCAGCGCTGAGCAGAGCATAGAGCTGGAGTGACAGACTTCAGATCTACCATAGCTCTTGAGCCTTATTTGTAGATCAATTCAAACACTGACCTCTCAGTAAAATAAAAATGGACTGTCCACGTAAAGGTATTGCTGGACTTTCCTTTGAAACAGCTACATGCCCATATAAAACATTGGGGGGAGGATGGGTGCAATCCTGTTGACAGATTCCCTTTAAGGAAGCACTGAACTAAGAAATTAATGATGGAAGTAACCTAAAGGTACAGCTGTGCCTAATGTTTGCTAGTCTGCAGTATTTTATGCATCGTTCTAAAAGGTTGTCTTCTAGGACTCCTGCACAGAACGGTGGGGTTAAGCTGCCAATCTGTTACATCATTGGCTGATGGCCAGGTAAATTCCTGCCAAGGGGGAGGTCTTGGCAAACCTTCGACCCACTGCAAACAGCCCTGAGGTGGGGAGGCTTATGCTGCAACCATTTGTGCAACTATAAAGCAAAACCAAGAACAGTGAGGAGGAGGGACATGGCTGAGTTTCTGTGACACATTTTATGTATATACAGTACTGGGCAAAAGTTTTACGCAGGTTTGGAAAAAATGATGCAAAGTAAGAATGCTTTAAAAAAATAGAATTGTTGATAATTTTTAAGCAAGTAAAATGTCAAGTGAGTGAACAAAAAGAAAAATGTAAATCAAACCAATATTTGGTGTGACCCGCCTTTGTCTTCAAAACCGAATCAATTCTTTTAGGTATAAAGCACTAAGCAGAGATCTAATATGGATGGAAGCTTGCCGAAATCCTTCTGTCTCTTAATGTAATCCCACACAGATTTGATGATGTTGGGACTAGTACTGTGTGGGGCTTATATCCAGGACCCCTTGTTCTTTACTACTATACAGATAGTTCTTAATGACATTGGCTGTATGTTTGGGATTGTTGTCCTGCTGTAGAATAAATTTGGAGCTAATCAGATGCCTCCCTGATGGTATAAAGTAGTACATGTAGGCAGCCTGTGATCTGTTAATGTAGGGGACACCCACACTGTCATGATGACTTGGGGTCTTCCTCGATAAACTTGGCACCCATCCAAATTTTAGATTTTGGGCTAACTCTTTTAAAAAATAGTTTTATTCCATAATCAAGAACAGTTAGATCTATATCTGTTATTTTTAAGAGTAACCGTTGGTTTTTTAATTTTTTTTTCATGAATCAATATTACACGTGAAAATAAGGAACTTGTGTGATATATCTTATTTGAGAAATCTACGTCGTTCTTCAGAACTGATCATTCAGTTTCAAAATTCTCAATTCACAGGTAAAATCTGTGTTCAGTGAAAGCTGATTTTCCTATTAATGAGATGGGAGATAACAATTGGTGCTCATAAAGTTCTATGGAGAACTGTAACTGTTGCTTCAGGAGAACTAGCACAGAATTTATTTATCTGCCTCTTGCTCCTCCCCTCTTCATAGACTTTTAAAGGGAACATGTCTGCATTATTTTTAAACCATTTATATGATGGTGTTGCATTTAAAGATGTCAGTCGATAAAATTATGACTCTTAGGCTATGTGCCCACGATGCAGAAATGCTCTGGATTTTTCCTGAGCGTTTCTGCATCTCCCTGGCAGAAAAAAACGCATGTGGATCGTGCATGCGGATTGTACATGCGTTTTTCCTGCCAGGGACATGCGGATGTGAAGCGTTCTTCACTTGCATTTCCTCATGCGGGTTGTCAAGCGCTTTCCAAACTATTTTAGCATCACTTGGAAAGTGCTTGTCAACTTGGTCACACTATATAAATCCATGCAAACAGCATGGATTTATATACTGTGACCTTTAAAGAATGGTTAAAAATAAATAAATAAATCTGTACTTACCTTCCGATGGCCCCTGCAGTCTTGCTTCGCTCAGTTCTCCCTTGTCGGCAGCTCGCGGTACACTGCACTGAAGGACCTGCCGTCACATGACTAAATGACGTCAGCGCAGGTCCTTCAGTCCACCACGATCTGCCGGCAAGGGAAGACAAGCGCACCGCGGGCCATCAGAAGGTAAATATAATTATTTTTTATTTTATTCTTTTTTTCACAGGTTCTATGGTACCCGGGTCCGGAGGAGAGTCTCCTCTCCTCCAGACCCGGGTACCATCCGCACATTGAAATGCAGTGATGCGTAATCCATGCGTTTCAATGTAAGTCAATGGCGGCGAAAACGCAGCACTTCCGCAAAATATTTGGTAGTGCTCCTTTTTTTTCCCGCAATGATAATCCGCAGCGGAAACTTCCGCAGCATGTGCACAGCACATGCGAATTATCATTGGGGAGCATGGCAGGCCTTCTATCATGCGTTTTTTAAGTGTTTCTGCAGCGTTTTTGCCGCTGCGGAAATGCTTAAAAAACGCATTGTGGGCACACAGCCTAAAGTGCGTCTCTAGCCGTGAGAAATCACATTTTGAAGTACAGCCTGTGGGTGCATCTGGGCATGATAATACACTTACAGCTTCTCGGTGTCTGCTATACTCTCCTCAGAGGAGGGTGCTGCTAGTTAGGGAGTACAGTGGAGACTGAAGCTGTAATCACATTGTCACACCCTATAGCTCTTCCAGACTGACCTTCAAAACACAAGTTCTTGCTGCTAGAGCAGCACTTTGGGGCCATTAAAGGGAATCTGTCAGCAGGTTTTTGCTATGTAATCTGAAGACAGCATGAGGTAGGTGTTAAAACACAGATTTCAGCAATGCCTCTCTTACCAAGCTTTGTTTACTTGCTGTGATTGTTTTAGCACCAGGAGCTTATCATTGCTGGGCACAGCAACACACGCCTCCTGGTCCCACTCCGCCCCTTCTGTGATAAGCCGCTCAAGGTCTGTAGACATGGTACATACAGAGTCTGCTATGGGCTGGATTAGCTTTCTCAGCTCTGCTTCATGTGAAATCTAAAAACTCTGTGTCACAACTGCTTCACCCAGTAATCTAAGTGATACATCGTTGGAATCAGGGTTTCTTTGCCTACATCATGCTGCTCTCAGGTGAGGTAGATAAAACCTTCTGACAAATTCCCTTTATGGAACCTACTGGCTTATCCTTTAAGGGCCACACAGTAATATAAATGGTTGGGGGGAGGGTAAAAGTTGCTGACAGATTCCCTTAAAAGCTCCAACTGTCATCTCCTATCTCAGTAATGGGAAAATCTGTATTCACTAAACAGATTGTACCCCAGAATTGACAGTGATATATCAGTCCATGAGGAGAAAGAAACAGAGTTCTTTGCTAAGATATATTAGAAAGTTTCTAATTTTTATGTGTACCATTGATTTATAGAAAAAAAAGAAAAAATGTAAACTACGCTTGCACTTTAAGTGGTCTATTTTGTTGGCTTATCATTGTACATTAACAATTTGTTTTGCCATTTCCTATTAGTGTAACTTCTCAGTGATCCTGTGTCATGTTTGCGCTGTGTTGTCTGTTGTTTAAATCCCTCATCCGCTTTACTTTGCTGCAGGAGATAAGTCTGGAATCAAACTTTTTCCTGTTGTCTAACGTGATGTTACAGCAATACACTGTCAGCTTTTCTCTTATTCAAGCTTATTTTTACAGAAACAATGACCTTAATCACACACCAAGGAACAGACTCCTCATGTGTTTATTTAAAGCGCACCTGTCAGCAGGATTGTGCGCAGTAAACCACATACACTGTCAGGTTGGCGCCATTCCACTGATTAATATTATACCTTTGTTGATGAAATCCGTCCTGTGGTTCTTATGTAATCTTTACTTTCAGTTTGGAGATAATGATATGCTCGTACTTTGGGGCAGCCTTTAGGGGGAGCTTTATGTTCTGCTTTGCTTATGTATTCCATTGTATGGCTTCTGACAGGTCACTGTGCCTTCAGTGACCTGCCTACTGTCTTAAATACTGCCTGTGTAATTGTGGTAAAAATCAAGAAATTTGCCGGCAGCAAAATGGCCTCCGCATGCGCAATAGCGTCTCTGGGTTGCCAAGAGATGCTACTGCACAAGCGTGGCCGGCGGCGCCATATTGCTGCAGGCAAATTTCTTTTTCCTCCAGCAAAATGGCGACACTTGCGCAGTAACATCTATCGTCAAGCAACAGTCACATACTATTTTTGGAAAATCTGTGCTCCAGGAGGCAAATAGCATTCCGATCCTCCCGAGTCTCGCCGTGTGGCTAAGCAGTACTGTGCAGCCACACATGGGGTATTTCTACATTTAGCAGAAATTGTGTGAAAAATTCTGGTGCCATTTTACCCATTTCCCAGTGTGCAAATGTAAAATCTGGGACTAAAACGAAATTTTAGTGGTAAAAATGTAATTATTTTTTCTTCACTTACCAATGGTATAAAATTCTCTGACCATCTGTGGTGTCAATATGATCACTGCACCCCTAGATGAATTCATTGAGAGGTGCAGTTTGTAAAATGGAGTCTCTTATGGGGAGTCTGCTGTTCTGGCACCTCAGGGGCTCTGCCAATGTGACATGGCACCCTCAAGCTAGTCCAGCAAAATCTGAACTCCAATATGGTGCTTCTTCCCTTCTGAGCTTTGCACTGTGCCTCAAAAGTAGTTTTTGACCACATATGGGGTATCTGCGTACACAGGAAAAATTGCACAACAAATTTTGGGGTCCATTTTCTCCTGCTATCCTTGTGAAAATGAAAAAAATTGCGACTAAAACAACAATTTTGCGGGAAAAGTATATATTTTTTCATTTTTGCCGATCCGCTCACCACAGATCTAAATAAACTCCTTGAGGGGTCTAGTTTCCAGAATAGTGTCACTTGTGGGGTGTTTCCACTGTTTAGGCACATCAGGGGCTCCCCAAATGCGACATGGCGTCCGCTAATGATTCCAGCCAATTTTACATTCTAAAAGTCAAATGGTGCTCCTTCCCTTTCGAGCTGTGTGTCCAAATAGTGGTTTTCCTCCCACATATGGGGTATCCGCGTTCTCAGGAAAAATTGCACAACAAATTTTGGGTTCTATTTTCTCCTGTTACCCTTGTAAAAATTGAAAAATTTGGGTCTAAAGTAAAATTCTTGTTAAAAAAAAAAAAAAAAGTTAATTTTTTACTTCTACATTCCATTAATTCCTACGAAGCACCTGAATAGTTAATAAACTTCTTGAATGTGGTTTTGAGCACCTTGAGGGGTGCAGTTTTTACAATGGTGTCACTTTTGGGTATTTTCTGTCATATAGACCCCTCAAAGTCACTTCAAATGTGTTGTGGTCTCTAAAAAAAAAAAAAAAAAAAAAATTTTTGTAAATTTTGTTGGAAAAATGAGAAATCGCTGGTCAACTTTTAACCCTTAACTTCCCAACAAAAAAATTGTTTCAAATATTGTGCTGATGTAAAGTAGACATGTGAGAAATCTTATTTATGAACTATTTTGTGTGACATATCTGTCTGATTTAAGGACATAAAATTTAAAAGTTTGAAAATTGCTAAATTTTTGCCAATTTCCATTTTTCTTCACAAATAAACGCCAGTCATATTAAATAAATTTTACCATTATCATGAAGTACAATATGTCACGAATAAACAATGTCAGAATCAGGGGGATCCGTTGACACGTTCCAGAGTTATTACCTCATAAAGTGACAGTGGTCAGAATTGTAAAATTTGTCCCGGTCATGGGGGTGAAGGGGTTAACTGCAAGCAATTGAGCTGTCCCAATTCATTTGAGTCATAGGATGAGTACATTTGTATCTTTTTGTTTTTAATTTTTTTTCCTGTGAAAAAAGACTTGGTGAAACCTCACCCTCAATGTCATTGCTGTCAGCTAGCTCCTGAGTTCACTACTCTGTACTGAAGCAAATAATTAGTGGGATGGGAACTTTGTCTTTCTCGTCTCTCCCTATGTTTCCTTGACGACTATTCAAACTATATCATATCTACAATACAGGAGTGTTTTAAGGAAAAAAAAGTACCTGGCTGCAATTGTTCAGCCCGACTTTCATTTATGGTGTCCAAAGTTTGGGCAGCATGTATCGGCTTCCCTTTACAGCGCACCTGTCAGCAGGATTGTGCTCAGTAAACTACATACACTGCCACGTGGGCGACTTTACACTGATTAAAATGATACCTTGGTTGATGAAATCCGCCCTGTGACCACATGAAGAACTAGCATGGTTGATTTTGGAAATAAGTTGCAGGCTATAATTTAAACCAGTTTCTGGTGTGAATTTTAATAATTCTGTTGGGCTAGCTACCCGCCTGCCTAAATCTGCCTGCTTTTCATAATACTTTTTCAAATGTGGGAAGAAAGTGAGAAGGTCACAGATTTTAGCACATATGACGTGCACCGCAATTTATGACTTGTGTACACCAGAAGACTGGCATAAATAGTTTAATAAATTCCTTCCTTGTGTTGCATATTGTCGTTTTGGGAAAGTTATTGTTCTTCTCCTTGGTATTTTTACTTGTTAGATCTGTGTATCTCTGTAATGGCATTTTTTGTATTTTTTTAAATAGATATAAAAGAGTATTTTCAGTGGGAACCCACGCCATAACAACATACAACCCAACCACCCTTGAAGTTACAAATCAGGTATTTAAACATGAATTTTGTGTTTATTTTTTTTGAAGTAATTGTCTTTTTTCCTGTCCAGAATGTCCATATGGTCCTCTATAAATAAAAAATGTTACTCTGTCTCAGTTCTTTTTTTTTGACCATCAGCTCCCTCTAGTGCCAGGTAAAGACATCCATTAAAATTATTTCTTTACAGGGTTATTCTCAAGTTGTGTCTTGCGCTGCACACAGCTCTCCAGTCTCTTCACTTCCCTGTTGCTGGGGGAGTGGGCAGTACTTCTTGAGTGACAGGTGTGGTTCAGTAGTTTTGTCTCACTGCTGATCTTGTGCTGCTCTGACACATTAATGGTCTGTTGGTGCTTGTACTGAATCCTACTCTGTTATCACTATATTTGCATGTAGAGAGAACAGGGCCTTTGAACAAGTGCACAGCTCTAGTGAGCGATGACTAGAACTGCTCTGGAAATGTAGTGTTCTGGTGGAGATATTGGGGCCCAAGGTCTGTGATTTTGCAGGACTGATAACCGGTCAGGAGCTGACCGAGAAGGGGAGGGAGGTGAGCAACTAACTGATGTATACAAATCAAAGGGCTGGAGAGAGGTAGCTAATATTTTAGGTGTTAACTCCTTAGCCTGTAGTGTGATTGCTGCGCATAGTCTGCCAGGCTCTGGTAGTCGATCTCCATGGTAACAAGCTGTACATTATAGAAGATAGAAGCTCACATAGCAGAATGACAGCAGATAATTTGCAATTAACTTGCTTTTTCTTTCTTTTTTCTCACGTTATGCTACTAACTTTACCAATTTCGTAACATGAGAATACATCTTTATAAGTCTATTTCTATGTGGAGGATTTGGGACTTTGTGTAAGAAAAATGATATAGTAAGAAATGAATCAGCAACAACCGTTAAACTTAATGTCATAATGATAAAAGGTGAAGATTCTTTTTAAAAGTATCCTGTCCGCTGATACATACTGCCCAAACCGTGGCCATCATGTATCAGCTCCTGGCTGTGTGAACGCAGCTATGCATGTTTGACTCTGAAACGCTGCTGCATTTCAGAGAAGAACGTGCTTTTGTTCACCTCCAGGGACCGTGCTATTAACTAGTCGTACAGGCTTGTCCCCGGCGACTTCTCCCCGCCTGCTGACACTGACTAACATGTATCTGGCTATATGCACACACAGGCAGAGGCTTGTCAGTCACTGTACGACTAGTCAATAGTGCAGCTCGGTCCCCGGCGGTGATTAAAAATGTTTTTTTCTGAAACGCTGCAACATATTAGTATAAAACATGCATAGCTGTGACCGAACAGCCAGAAGCGGATACATGATGCCCAAACCATGGGCAGCATGTGTCAGCTGACAGGTTCTCTTTAAGCCTGCTGACCTTTTTATAGTCATTTTTTTTTTTGTAAAACCATTGTCCACCAGAGAAATGAATAATTTTAATAATACACAATCATTGGTGAACTATACCTGCCGATCATACAAGCAACCCGGCAGCTGTTGTTATGGCAGGTAATGAATAGGACAGGTGATCGTGCATGCGACACGGCATGGATCCAAAGATGTGATGTCATCGGCCCCACCTTCCTCCCTATGCGGAAATGAGCTGGAATATTCTTTCTATGAGGTCCATTATGTGACAGATCCGTCAATGCCATGAGTTCCATTGTTCTGTTCCTCATACAGAAAACACAAGTGTAAACCTCTCCTAAGTAATTAATTATACTTTTATTTCCTAATAAAATATAAAAAATATAATTCATGTTGCTTTTGGTATGCATCTTAAAATATTATTTTTTCTGTGGCAGTGCAAAACTTTATTTTTTTAGTTGTTCAAGCAAAATAAATATATTAAAATGAAATGCAGTGCTGATTATAGCTTTTCTGTCTTAGTGGCCTTATGGAGACATTTGTGGCATCAGTCCTGTGGGTAAAGGGCAAGGATCAGAATTTGCCCTCACATTTCGTAAGGGCAGTGGGAAGAAATCTGAAACATTAAAGTTTTCTACAGAGCACAGAACAGAACTTCTAACCGAAGCCCTGGTGAGATATTACTGAATGGGCCTTTCTTATTCTGGAGAGCAATTATTTCCTTTGTTTGTGATTTCAGTATTTTATGGCTTGTGTGTTCTTTGAGGTTTACTTTGGTTTTGTGCTGTTTTGTAAATTCTGCATATTTGTTTTCAAGTTTTTTTTTCCTTTTGCTTTTTTTACAATAGCGATTCAGAACAGACTTTGCTGAAGGGAAGATTACTGGAAGGGCAAGTATACCATAAATAACCACAAATACAATAGCTAATAGTTATATATGTCATAGGCGACCTATTACACTAGTAATTGTTAACTAATTGGAAATGTTATGGAAGGTAATTGTTTTGTGGAATACCAAGGTGCAACATAATACATAATATAAAACTGTTAGAGCCAATGAAAATAGTAACTGCAGGGGTTAATTAAATATAGAAACTCTAGTGGGATGCGTTTTGTCACATCCTCCTGAATTCAGAGGTAATACATGTATATGATTAAGTTGCAGTAAAAGAGTGGTCCAGGCAGAAGCGTTTTTTTACGTATGTACTAGATAGCTGATAAATGCCAATGTCCAAAAACAGGGACACCCACCGATTGCTTGAAAAAGGTAGTTTTACTATGCTAGCTGTTGTACTTAGCATTGTTTCCATGTAACTGTAACTTTAATGTTGGGATTGTAGCATTGTATGGTTTTCATGCTTATTTTCCTATATATCCAGTGTGAAAAGTCGTGCCATTCTCAGAGACTATTTGTGAGACAGAGAGATTCTATAGCCACCAGTGTGGATGGATATTCTGTACTTCCTTAGGAATTGTATCAAAAGTTACAACTGGAATTTTGCTAAAAATCCCTAAAATAATCCGATTGCTCTTATCGGTCCAATATGTATTAAGTATGGAATTACCAGATTGAGGGGGATCCATATTTATATAGATAAGAAATAAATGTTTAGTATGTATACATGTGTGTGTGTGTGTGTATGTATATATATATAATATATATATATATATGTGTGTATATATATATATATGTGTGTGTATATATATATATGTATATATATATATATATATATATATATATATATATATATATATATATCTCAAAAAAATAAAGGGAACACTTAAACAACACAATGTAACTGCAAGTCAATAACACTTCTGTGAAATCTACCTGTCCAGTTATGAAGCAACATTGATTGTGAATCAATTTCTCCTGTTGTTGTGCAAGTGGAACAGACAACTGGTAGAAATGATAGGCAATTTGCATTAGCAAGATACCCCCTTTAAAGGAGTGATTCTGCAGGTGGTGACCACAGACCATTTCTCTGTTCTCATCCTTTTTGGCTGTTTTTTTGGTCACTTTTTTTCATTTTGCCATTGCTCTCACCCTTAGAGGTACAGTAGCATGAGGCGGTGTTTACAGTACAACCCACAGAAGTTGCTCAGGTAGTGCAGTTCTTCCAGGATGGCACATCAGTGCGAGCTGTGGCAAGAAGGGTAGCTGTGTCTGTCAGCACAGTGTCCAGAGCATGGAGCAGATACCAGGAGATGTGGAGGGAGCCATAGGAGGGCAACAACCCAGCACCGGGACCGTTACCTCCTCCTTTGTGCAAGCAGTATCAGGAGGAGCATTGCCAGAGCCCTGCAAAATGACCTCCAGCAGGCCACAAATGTGCATGTGTCTGCACAAACGGTTAGAAACCGACTCCATGAGGGTGGTATGAGGGCCCGACGTCCACAGATGGGGGTTGTGCTCACAGCCCAACACCGTGCAGGACGCTTGGCATTTGCCACAGAACACCAGGATTGGCAAAGTCGCCACTGGCGCCCTGTGCTCTTCACAGATGAAAGCAGATTCACACTGAGCACATGTGACAGACATGACAGAGTCTGGAGACGCCGTGGAGAGCGATCTGCTGCCTGCAACATCCTTCAGCATGACTGGTTTGGCAGTGGGTCAGTAATGGTGTGGGGTAGCACAGCCCTCCATGTGCTCGCCAGAGGTAGCCTGACTGCCATTAGGTACCGAGATGAGATCCTCAGACCACTTGTGAGACCATATGCTGGTGCGCTTGGCCCTGGGTTCCTCCTAATGCAGGACAATGCCAGACCACATGTGGCTGGAGTGTGTCAGCAGTTCCTGCAAGATGAAGACATTGAAGCTATGGACTGGCCCGCCCATTCCCCAGACCTGAATCCGATTGAGCACATCTGGGACATCATGTCTTGCTCCATCCACCAACGTCACATTGCACCACAGACTGTCCAGGAGTTGGCGGATGCTTTAGTCCAGGTCTGGTAGGAGATCCCACAGGAGACCATCCGCAACCTCATCAGGAGCATGCCCAGGCGTTGTAGGGAGGTCATACAGGCACGTGGAGGCCACACACAATACTGAGCCTCATTTTGACTTGTTTTAAGAACATTACATCAAAGTTGGATCAGCCTGTAGTGTGTTTTTCCACTTTAATTTTGGGGGTGATTCCAAATCCAGGCCTCCATTGGTTAATAAATTTGATTTCCATTGATGATTTTTGTGTGATTTTGCTGTCAGAACATTCAACTTTGTACAGAACAAAGTATTCAATGAGAATATTTCATTCTTTCAGATCTAGGATGTGTTATTTGAGTGTTCCCTTTATTTTTATTTTTTTGAGATTGTGTGTGTGTATATATATATATATATGTGTATGTATGTATGTATGTATATGTGTATGTATAATATTACACACACACATAGACTAAACATTTATTTCTTATCTTATATATAATGTGTATGTGTGTGTGTGTGTGTGTGTGTGTGTGTGTGTGTGTGTGTGTATATATATATATATATATATATATATATTATATAATATACACACTATACTCGAGTGAACAGTGAATTTCTTCTCCTATCGTATATTTACTGTCATGAGTTTGCTTTGCTTTTGTTTTAGAGGTATAACTGCTACAAGCATCACTGGAGTGATGGTAGAAAATTAGTCACTCTGGAAGTGACTCCGGGGGGAATAGACCAGATCGATCCAACAAACAATCGTGTCCTCTGCTCTTATGACTATCGGAATATTGAAGGTTTTGCAGAACTGTCCGATTACCAAGGAGGCTTCTGCATCTTGTACGGAGGTTTTAGTCGATTGGTAAGTGTTGCTGGTAGTTTCATGGCCATTTTAGGCTGTTAGGGGAGAGCTTGACAGCCCCTCTGCACATTAAATAGTCAACCTAACTTGGCATGTTGGGATAACATTAATGTCCATAGAGGCTTTAAAGGGTAACCATACTTTCAAGTAACTTTTCAGAATAAGCTGTCCTCTGTGTATACTTGAGGAATAACAGTGTATCTGGCCGTTGTATCCTGATTTTTCACCAGTTTCTTCTTTGCATGCGGTCTCTCTAATTTGCAGTTCACTGTGAGCTGGGGGAGAGACTAGCTGCTTCGATTCCTCCTGTACACAGCACAGTACACAGGGATGCATTTCTGTTCTTTATTCGTTTGTTTTAGCATAAAGAGGCAAGCTGCAACAGCATGGAGGAAATTACACAGCAGTCCTGAGCACTCTGGGATGAGACAAAAGACTTGTTAGAAAGCTCCCTGTGCTGTTTCTATTTCTCCCTTTGCCTGCTTCCTCTCCCTGCTCCTCACTTCTCCCTCCCCTCTCCATAAAATATAATGGGCTATGTCATATAACACCCACAGTCCGTTTTGTCTGAGCAAGGGGATTCATACTTGTTTTTCAGTGTGGGGGGCAAGTTCAGGAAATGGGGGAGGAGACGAAGCTATGGACGCAAAACTCCATACAGACCTAGGGCTCCAAGTGATGTAATTAGTTAGGAATGTGGTCAGTACCACCATCTGTACCAGGTTCTGTATCTGTCAAACGTAAGAATTGAAAGGTATAACCCTTAAATTAACAAGGTGACCCCTTTCCAATACTGATGATAAAGACTTATTCCCAAAATATTAAATTAAAACCCTTTTTGTGGCTGAAGGACATCAATATCACAATTCTTGCTCTTTTACACACGCACGCGCCTGAACAACTCCTCATCATGATTGTTACACACCCTTACACTGTCCGTTCCGATTTTAAATCCATAGGGTGCTTTACATTTTGCATGTTTTTGTTTGTTTTTTGCTGCATTTGTCACTTTGTTATACACAATATACAGGTAAACCTAGCTTTATATAAAGTCCTGTCTAAAAATTTGTTTCAGTTCATTAGTGAAAATGTAGGCATCGGAGTAATATATTACAGGCACTTTGAATTTTTGCAATGGAAATGTCAATGACACCACCCTGATATTTCTTGTTTTTGCCTTTCAGCATTTATTTGCTACAGAGCAAAGAGATGAAATAATTAAGAGTGCCGTAGAGCATGCTGGCAACTTCATAGGCATTTCCTTAAGGACAAGAAAAGAACCTATAGAATTTGAGCACTTTGTGAACCTTCGTTTGGGCAAATATAGCAATGATGAATCTATCACTTCATTAGCAGAATTTATTGTTCAGAAGATCACTCCAAGGCATACGGTAAGATTATGTGCCTATTACAACTGGACAAACCCTTTCAGAATTTAGCCTCTCGGGTCTCCATCTCATTGCCATAGGCCTGTCTGCTAATCATCTGACATGGTAATATGCGGGATGACAAACCTTACACAAGAGTATTTGCTGCACATGAACGGGCGGCTGTGTAGTATGTGGACATGTACAGTCCTTCTATGCTATGTTCTGGCTCTTTTGGGAGGCTCTACTCAAAACACAGTCTATATGATCAAATGCCATAATAAGATATATGGGTTCCCTTTAAAGAAAAGCTATTTTTTGTAATGCTGTCTATATCTTTTGCATTAATATTGTAATAGACTTAATTACTCTATTTTGCTGTCTTCCTGCAGAAAAAAAGATACTGAACTGTAGCTTAGATCTGTGTATGGATTTATTAACTTCTTGTGGCGGGGGGGGGGGGGAGGTGGCAGTGTCTTCAGTGTGCATATTGTGCCTCCTATATAGCAGCTACAGTGAGAAGAATGCAGTAACCTGAATCTACACAACACTCTCACTGCAATTGCAAAAGTGCTAAAGACCTATATGCAGGAGCAGCAGTCGTAAAAGCAGGCCTTGGGGACCTTCGCTTATGGGCAAGTGCTTTTTATATAGCAACCACAATGACAGGAGAGCAGGAGCGGAGTCTGTACAGCACTCACTATAATCCTACAGTCACAGTGAGAGGAGAGCAGGAGCGGAGTCTGTCCAGCACTCTCACTATAATCCTACAGTCACAGTGAGAGGAGAGGAGAGCAGGAGCGGAGTCTGTCCAGCACTCTCACTATTATCCTACAGTCACAGTGAGAGGAGAGCAGGAGCGGAGTCTGTCCAGCACTCACTATTATCCTACAGTCACAGTGAGAGGAGAGCAGGAGCGGAGTCTGTCCAGTACTCTCACTATAATCCTACAGTCACAGTGAGAGGAGAGGAGAGCAGGAGCGGAGTCTGTCCAGCACTCTCACTATTATCCTACAGTCACAGTGAGAGGAGAGCAGGAGCGGAGTCTGTCCAGCACTCTCACTATAATCCTACAGTCACAGTGAGAGGAGAGCAGGAGCGGAGTCTGTCCAGCACTCTCACTATAATCCTACAGTCACAGTGAGAGGAGAGCAGGAGCGGAGTCTGTCCAGCACTCACTATTATCCTACAGTCACAGTGAGAGGAGAGCAGGAGCGGAGTCTGTCCAGCACTCACTATTATCCTACAGTCACAGTGAGAGGAGAGCAGGAGCGGAGTCTGTCCAGCACTCTCACTATTCTCCTACAGTCACAGTGAGAGGAGAGCAGGAGCGGAGTCTGTCCAGCACTCTCACTATTCTCCTACAGTCACAGTGAGAGGAGAGCAGGAGCGGAGTCTGTCCAGCACTCTCACTATTCTCCTACAGTCACAGTGAGAGGAGAGCAGGAGCGGAGTCTGTCCAGCACTCTCACTATTCTCCTACAGTCACAGTGAGAGGAGAGCAGGAGCGGAGTCTGTCCAGCACTCTCACTATTCTCCTACAGTCACAGTGAGAGGAGAGCAGGAGCGGAGTCTGTCCAGCACTCTCACTATTCTCCTACAGTCACAGTGACAGAGCAGGAGCCGAGTCTGTACAGCACTCACTATAATCCTACAGTCACAGTGACAGAGCAGGAGCCGAGTCTGTACAGCACTCACTATAATCCTACAGTCACAGTGACAGAGCAGGAGCCGAGTCTGTACAGCACTCACTATAATCCTACAGTCACAGTGACAGAGCAGGAGCCGAGTCTGTACAGCACTCACTATAATCCTACAGTCACAGTGACAGAGCAGGAGCCGAGTCTGTACAGCACTCACTATAATCCTACAGCGCTGTGCATACTCTGCTTATTCTCTTGTCTCACTATTTCTGCTATAAAGGAGGTTGAGTACATGTACTGGACTCTGCTCCCCCTACTCAAAGCTGGTAGATCCATATACTTCCAGGTTTAAAATTAAAGGAAAGTTTAGGCATTCTTTAACTAAACTTCTAAGTTCATAAAGACCACAACAGTCAATCAGTGGACTCTATTACTTCATTTGTTCAACATTTTGCTTTGTATTATAAATAGTATTATCAAAAAGTTTTTTAGCAGCTGCTTGTCTTTGCCTAACAGAGAGGATTCCTGATCTTGCAAGTCAATATCTTTATGATATATGCCCTAATAGTATGTCATTAAGATTGAAAAAGAGAAAACACAGTAGTTTGACAATAAATGGCTTCAGCCAACCAATAACCATGAGTGGAGAAATTTTTTTTTTATCATTATTCATATTCTCTGAAACAAGGCCAAGAAAGGAAAAATTCTGCCGGGGTATGTAAACTTTTGAGCACAACTGTATGTAGTGGCCACTGTCGCGTACTGCAGATCCAATCCTATTCATTCAATCTCTACGCAGTGGATTTATCTGTGCTGTTTATCTCCCCAAATGCTAATATCTGTCCGTCGCTGGCGCAGAGAACAGCAGATGGGTGGGGGTCCAACACCCTGAATCCCCACCAATCTAATGACCTTCTGTAAGAAAAGGTTATTAGCACAAAAGTAGTGGAATAACCCTTTAAATCCTGTCTTACTAATCACGCTTTTTTCTGACTCCCTATACACTGTACAGCGTGTAAGCTTTAGATCTTTTTAGTGGTTTTAGTTATTAGTTTATCCACTTCTCTTTGTATGTTTTGTATGTGACGTTGATTCAACTCATCTGTGTCATTATTAGTTTCTGGATTTAGCGGTCTCTTTTAGATGCTCTGTCTCTTGAACATTTTGAACATGATGCTTTGAAAAATACTTTGCTGTGTATTTTGTTGGCTTACCAGGGCTGTCAAGGTAATAATTGAGTTCTTATATTCCAGAAACATCTTGTCGTCTAGAATTCTATTAGGAGGAAGTTGTAGAAAAGCAATAATTTAATTATGCCGTATTTTTTAGGAGCCTGTGAAGAGATTATTAGCACTTACTGAAACTTGTTTAGTGGAACGGGACCCAGCAACCTACAACATTGTAACACTGAAACCACTCGGAGAGGTGAGCCCCCATTGTTCTTTGTGATTCTAACCCATTCTATATTTATTTTATATTGCACCATTAATTCCACAGCGCTTTACAGACCTTATCGGCAATGTCCACATTGGGCTCACAATCTAGAATATATATACAAGAATTGGTTATTTTCCTTAAAGCTGAAAATGCAGTTTTAGTCATCGGCCATGAACCTTAAAGGAGTATTCCCATCTCCAAGATCCTATCCCAATATGTAGTAGGTGTAATAATAATATTAGCAAATACCTGCAATTAGAAATGTAGTATAGTATTTTTGATTCACTATGTCTATTTCCTCATGTGCAGGTATTGCAAGACCTTGGGTATCCATGGTTACGTCCACTAATAAAGTGACAGCTAGCTGCTAGTGGTCGTAACCGTGGATACCTAAGGTCCTGTATTGCCTGCACATGAGGTAAGAGACACAGCGAATCAAAAATACTATACTATGTTTCTAATTGGAGGTATTTGCTAATATTATTATTGCACCTACTACATATTGGGATAGGATCTTGGAGATGGGAATACCCCTTTATCTCCTAGTTTGGGGAAATACTGTAAATAAATAAAATATACTCTTTCTACAGCAGACATAATTGAGCTGAGCAATGCTAGGATTCAGTCTTCTTAGCTCTTCTGTGGTTAAACACTGGGCACCCTACAATCCCATGTACTAAATCTGAAGCAAATGTTTGTGTGCTGTCCACTTGGCTGCCAACTTGGAGGGAATCTGTCACCCATTTGAGCGATCTGACCTAATAATATGGGCATACAGGTTATAACCTGCTGAAAAAAAGTCATCCCTGTATGCCTCATATCAGATGTCTTGAGGTGGAAAAATCATGTTTTTTTGCTTTATGTAGATGAGCTCTTCCAGGTTGTGGGGGGTTTGCTGCCCCGAAGATAACACTGCTTCTGTACTTCTTTATCCAATGTTTCTCCTCCCACATCGTCACTGTGTCGTAAGGTGCGCGGCCGGATATCCTACACGCACTCCTCTTCAGTTTTCCGCCCTTCTATGGCCATTGTCTTCACTTTTTTTTGTTCTGCGCAGGCGGAGAGTTACCGTAACTTCCGTTCCCAGTGTTCTCTGACACGCAGAAAAGGTGCAAATGAGATGCAGGGTGGGAGGAAGGAAGTCAAGAGTTTACCTTTTCTGCGCGCCAGAACTGAAGTTACACAGTGGGAACGGAAGTTACAATGACTCTCCGTCGCCTGCGCAGAACAAAAGTGAAGCCAATGCCCAGAGAATGGCGGTACAGGAAAGAGAAGTGACGTCAGTCTGTATTCGCAGGCGCGGGATTTCCAGCCGCGCACCTGACGTCACATGGACTCACTCACTATGTGGGAGAGAAAACTAGGATAATGAAGTGAGAAGGCAGCATTACCTTCGTGGCAGTGTGCGCCCCATATCAAGCACAAAGCAAAACACAACGATCGATTTGTCATCTGTATTAATCAAAATTTAAATACTCATTGAAAGACCAAAAGTTGGTAGTAGGGGTGGTATACATTCACATAAGAACATGGACACACATTACATAGTGACAAATGCATACTTGTGCAAAATATTTTCTCATAAAGAGTAGAATGTATAATCCGTGCACAATGGCAAAGCCCCCAGTATTCATCCACCACAATTATATCCTATTGTGCCTGGGTCTATAATTATAACCTGAACTATTAGAATGTCATTATGCACAATGGGCTGGCAGGTTTACCTATAAATGATGTAAAACAGGACTCCTATATGGATGTGCATCCACCCCTGAATGAAGTGAGGCAGAGTTATCTTCCAGGCAGCGTACGCCCGATAGTCTGGAAGAGAGGTCATTTACATGAAGCGATAAAAGATGATTTTTCCACAACAAGGCATCTGATATGAGTAATACAGGGAGGAGTTTTTCAGTAGATTCTAACCTATGTCCATATTAATGGGTCAGATCGCTCAAATGTGGTGACAGATTCCCTTTAATGTATATTTCCCATAGCAAATAGAATATCAGAAATTTTATATTTTTAATTTACTATTTCTTTCTAATTTACTTCTTACTATAAATAATTTCAATTCTCCATAATGAAGGGAGTTTAAATTTTTGCTTGCTGCTCATTGCCTAGGTTACCGGCCACCACTGCAGTCTAGCAGTGGAGGGCAAACGTGCATTGCTTACACTCTTTTTTCCAATAGAGTTTACAAGAGCTATTCTGGAGTTTTCTGAATCACTAGAGTTCTAGTTGACTCCTGATCCGGACAGTTTCAGGGCTCTATGCACTGCCGATGCTGCAGAGGCAAAGCTGTCTGATATGGCGGCCCTGGAGAGCTCACAGGTTGGGCCATCTGACCTGTGCAAAACCTCTTGGCCGAACAGTTTATCAAGCCGGAGCGCAGAAACCCCCGGCAAGTAGGAGGCTGGGAGTGGTACTAGCTACAACACCTGTAATCTTGACAATTATCTATGTTAGCATAGCTGATCTCTCAGAGTGTTGTAATGGCCGATCACTGTCACTTGGCTTTTTCCATTTCTTCCATTTATCTCGAATTTGAGAAGCCCCTTGCTCTTGGCATCAGTTGGAATCTCAGGGGTTGGACTAATCAAAAGTAAAGAAAATCCTATTTAATTTATTTAAATGGTCTGACAATACAATTCTTTTTTTTTTTCCTATAGATTTTTGCACTTGTGTATGACCCGGAAAACCCCCAGCTCTTTACTATTGAGTTTATCAAAGGTCAAATTCGAAAATACTCCTCAACTGAAAGGTACGCTGCATTTACTTCTGCGTTCGTCTATTTTCAGTGAAGTCTTTAAGGAGAATACTAATATATGATAAAATAAATTTAAAGAACTTGAAAAGTTGAGAATTTCAGTGCGTAACTTATTTTGCAGAGATTCCTTGCTGGCGAGCCTTTTAGATGGGGTTAGAGCTTCCGGCAATAGGGATGTCTGTGTCAAAATGACTCCAACACAGAGAGGCCAACGGTGGGGTCTTATGAGTGTTCCTGTGGATGAAGAGGTGGAAAGTCTTCACCTGAGGTTTCTTAATACTCCTCCAAGTAAGTAGACCTAATAATTTTTCATATAATTAATATAATAATCATTTCTCTGTTAAGGCAGATTCAGATTTTACAGTACAAGCTGCATCCAATATTAAATAGATCGGTTAGACCTGATGAGACTGGTATACTTTGAAAATCACTGTCTGTATGGATTCCACTTTGCACCATAATGACAGTCAAGGTTCATGTTGCAAGACAAATCTGCTGCTTTTTGCAACTTGCTGGTGACAATGCAGCCACAATGGCTTTCTTTAAGGTGTGATCGCATAGTGCGATCTTTTGCCAGGTAGTACAGATGTTTTTATCTTTTCTTATTCTCTCTCTTGTACAGATGGAGTGTTTGCTGATGCAGTCTTTAGGTTCAATTCCAACATTTCTTACAGTGGAGTTCTGCATGCAGTAACACAAGATGTAAGTTTATTTAGTATGTTTATAATGTGAAGTAGAGTTTAGACTTTTCTGTATGTTTTTTTTAAAGCCATGATAAGTGCGTGCAGCAGGGGTAGGCATCCCTGCTGAGTAAGAGATCTACTATAATAATTCTATGGTCTTAATATTTTCCTTGAAGAATATAGAGGTTAACATCATGCACAAGGTGCTATTTTCACACACACATACAGTATATGTTTCAGTCGGGCATTGGAAGACTATATTCACACCACTTTGTGATATATGGTCACCATTCAAAAATTAATCCATAGGCAGTAATAGGCCTGACATAAGTTTCTTGCACTGAATAGGACCGAAGCATAGTACGTCTGATTGTGCATGCAGCCACGCACAGATGTGTTGACATAACTTGATTGGAGTTGCTCACCTCCTGATGTGAATGTGAGTGGTGCTGGACAAATCCTTTAAGCTGGTCGGCAGGGCGTTGATAGTCAGATGCCTAATGAGGAAATGTCCATGACTAGTTCTAACGGTCGGCTATCAGTCACTGAAAACCCCTTGAATGGATTATTCAGCTGATAAAATGTTTATGGTACACGAACAATAAGAAATGTTCTGTTTTTTTCCTATGATGATGTAAAATTGTGTCAAAGATGAGCGGATTGATCCGTGGAAGATCAACTTAAAGTTGAATTTTCTCAAAATCTGAGGTCCCCATTAAATTCAGCAGTTTAGAATTTGATAAAAAAATAAATAAATCACACAATGTTAAGAAAGCATGCTAATGACGTCCAGTCCCTATAATGTCCTGCAGCCAATCAGGTGGACTATCCCATCCAGTATAAAAGATGTTGGCCAGCAAAGGACTTCCATTTTAGACTTTTACAGCATAGAGCTAGGAGGTCGGAGAGCACAGCTCACTACACACAGGGGTAAAAAAGGGTCTAGGTCTGATTATGTTGTGCTACTGCAGTGCAGAAAAATGTTAAAAGTCCAAAGATTCAAGTGATAGGGAGGTGTCGGCCCGCAGTCAGTGTGACTTAATTGATCTGTGATTTACTGCACCTTAATCACAACTATTTTATTCTTCACACACTGCAAACAAGGAGGGCAGTTCGATACCAATCTACCCTATTTTTTCTACTAATTCAAAATTTTTGAAACTAAGGTCCTGATTTATCATGGTCTCTGCGCGTGGTTTTTGATTCAGCAGTCTGACTGAATCAGTGACGCCGGCCGGGATTATGGGCGGGGGAAGGGGTGAATATTCATTTCGCCTTTACATGTGCACTGGCAAAGCCAAGCGTATGTAAATGCCAAATGAATATTCACCCCACCCAGCCAGCGTCACTGATTGGATGCAGTCAGACTGCTATGTCACTCGCCCGAGGATCGCATTGCAATCCTCAGACTGAGGATTGCAATGCGATCTTCGGGCATACGGCAGTCTGACTGAATCAGTGACGCCAGTGCAGCGGGGTGGGCGGGGGAAGGAGTGAATATTCATTTGCAATTTACATATGCTTGACTTGCCTGCACGAGTCAATAAATTTGTCCGGAGCTTACAGCAGCACAATGGGCCACGTAGAGAAATAAAAGATACATATCCTGAAGGGGCTGCCGAAGCCCTATTTCAGGACACTAAAATATTGCAGTAAATAGAGACATTTATCGGTGCCTTTTTGGCCATTACGTGAGCACTGCCCAGCACGTTTGTTTCCGTATTTTTCCAGGGGTTGGCTAAATGTATTAAAGAATTTTTAGAAGCAAATTATGTACTGTATGTTAAACCAAACTGTGGCACTGGCAACGGGCGTGGTAGTGTGAGGGGGGAAAAAAAAACTTGCCACTAATTTTTTTTTCAAAAGATGTGCTTAATGCTAATGTCAATAAAATGTTTTGGAGTGGACTGCACTGCCTGGTGATTTGCATTATTTAGTAACATAACCTATTATATGGGTTGAAATAGTCATACACCTTAGATAGGTGAGCGCTGATGTTGGCCTAATGCAGGGGTACACAACCTGTGACCTGCAATACCCGTTTGTAGGGTCCTCAAACCACTGGCGGACCCAGACAGAAAAGGGCCACTGTGCAAAACAATATACGGGCCCTTTGCAGCCCATGAGCTCCTAAAAATACAAAATTGCACCTGTTTTTGAGGTTGAAATGGGCCCCTTTACCTCTTGGGCCCCTGGTTGCACCAATGATATGTCCACCCCTGCCACAAAAATTTGCTTAGTCTCTCGTTAAATGTATTTTCTTTGTTGTGGAGAAGAGAAGTGGTCTATAGCACTGTGAGGACAGGTAATTATGTCTTTCATTCTGGGCTACAAACTCTTAAGAAGGGTACCTCTACCTTCCTGATAGGTGGGAGCCCTATAAATGGAGCCAGCACCTTTTGCACATCTATTGCACATACTTTCGATATGCAGTAAATGTCTCAGAAGGTAATAATACTTTAGTAATATTGCTGCTCATGGGGTTGGTTCGAGCGGACAATGTGGCTTTCAGGCTTAAAAAGTATGTGCACCCCTGGACTGATGTTTTATTTTCAGACTTTCTTTTTATTACAAATATAATTACTGTTAGCTACATGAACAATAGTGATCTTACTAGATGTGCTGTCAGTCCAAGTATAAAGTAGAAAAGTTATCTGATGCAGAGTATGATGAATGTCAGCCAGCTGGTACTATAAAAATAAATGTTGCATGCAAATCGTGCTGTAGATATAGAGACGTAAAAGCCTCCATCAAGATATGAAGAAATCTTCTAATGCATAATAAATGAATCCTATTGCTGCATTATTTATAGATAGTATTTATTGGGTGTGCCCATTCTGAGAATGATTCGAAACTTTAGCATTATGTTCTAAACAGACGTTTGCAAATGTTTAAATATTCTTTATAGTTAAATGGATTCGTCAATTATCCCCGGCCCTGAGTGACAGCCAGCCGCAATGCACAGCCAATGTCAGTCTGGGCTGGGGGCTCTATACTCAGAGCGATGACTGTACCCGCGGAGCCCCCGCCCCCATGACTGAAACCGAATGCTGGCGGGGAGAATAAAGTTAATTTTCTCTCCACTGCATTCAGCTGCGTGCGGGCGCCAGGCAGCATAATGACACTGTTAAACTGCAGATTAACTGCATATCTGCAGGTTTGACACTCCCCTTGAGAAAACGTGCGAAACGCGCATCCGGGGGTGGTCATGGTGGTCTTTATGGTCTTGTGATCACATCATGGGTAAGCAGTGATTTCACTAAGCTCTACTTTAATGGATTAGCTTGGTTTAATAGTGGTCAATAGTGATGAGCAAACGTGCTCGGATAAGGTGTTATCCGAGCATGCTCGGGTGCTAAAAGAGCATCTTCGGTGTACTTGAAAAATAGGTTTGAGTCGCCACAGCTGCATGTCTCATGGCTGTTAGACAGCCGCAACACATGCATGCATGGATTGCCTGTTTATTGGTGAATCCATGCATGTGTTGCGGTGACTCAAACCTATTTTTCGAGCATGCTGAAGATACTCTATTAGCACCCGAGCATGGTCTGTTAACCCCTTATCCGATTACGTTCGCTCATCACTAGTGGTCAATTTCAGATGATACATATACACTGCTCAAAAAAATAAAGAGCACACTCAAATAACACATCCTAGATCTGAATGAATTAAATATTCTCATTGAATACTTTGTTCTGTACAAAGTTGAATGTGCTGACAACAAAATCACACAAAAATCATCAATGGAAATCAAATTTATTAACCAATGGAGGCTTGGATTTGGAGCCACCCCCAAAATTAAAGTGGAAAAACACACTCAATGCTGATCCAACTTTGATGTAATGTCCTTTTAAAGAAGTCAAAATGAGGCTCAGTATTGTGTGTGGCCTCCACATGCCTGTATGACCTCCCTACAATGCCTGGGCATGCTCCTGATGAGGTTGCAGATGGTCTTCTGTGGGATCTCCTCTAGGATGGCACATCAATGCGATCTGTGGCAAGAAGGTTTGCTGTGTCTGTCAGCGTAGTGTCCAGAGGCTGGAGGCGCTACCAGGAGACAGGCCAGTACACCAGGAGACGTGGAGGGGCCGAAGAAGGGCAACAACCCAGCAGGAGGACCGCTACCTCTGCCTTTGTGCAAAGAGGAACATGAGGAGTACTGCCAGAGCCCTGCAAAATGACCTCCAGCAGGCCACAAATGTGCATGTGTCTGCACAAACTGTTAGAAACCGACTCCATAAGGGTGGTATGAGGGCCCGACGTCCACAGATGGGGGTTGTGCTCACAGCCCAACACCGTGCAGGACGCTTGGCATCTCATTTCTTTGAAGGGCCACACAGCCCTCCATGTGCTCGCCAGAGATAGCCTGACTGCCATTAGGTACCAAGATGAGATCCTCAGACCCCTTGTGGGACCATATGCTGGTGGACTGGCCCGCCCGTTCCCCAGACCTGAATCCGATTGAGCACATCTGGGACATCATGTCTCGCTCCATCCACCAACGTCACGTTGCACCACAGACTGTCCAGGAGTTGGCGGATGCTTTAATCCACGTCTTGGAGGAGATCCCACAGGAGACCATCCGCAACCTCATCAGGAGCATGCCCAGGCGTTGTAGGGAGGTCATACAGGCACGAGAAGCCACACACAATACGGAGCCTCATTTTGACTTGTTTTAAGAACATTACATCAAAGTTGGATCAGCCTGTAGTGTGTTTTTCCACTTTAATTTTGGGGGTGACTCCAAATCCAGGCCTCCATTGGTTAATAAATTTTGATTTCCATTGATGATTTTTGTGTGATTTTGTTGTCAGCACATTCAACTTTGTACAGAAGAAATATTCTCATTGAATACTTTGATTCATTCAGATCTAGGATGTGTTATTTGAGTGTTCCCTTTATTTTTTTGAGCAGTGTATGTTACTTGGCAGCCATTTTTCTGCAAGCATTGCATACATTGTACCTATACCTTAGATCTTACCTGACCTACCACCACCTCTTTTTCTTTACTTGATTTATCTTCTTTGTTCAATCCTCACACTTGTCTTTTTTTTTTTTTGTATCGTTTAAATTTTTAAATGTTAAATAAAAGTGGTTTTATATTTTTCTGTGAGCATTTTCTTTGTATTCATATATAGGTTGATATCTGCAGATTAATAGCGTTATTTGTGGTGACAAGTTCCCTTTAAAGGGGGCTATCTAAGATCAAAAGAAAGAGGTTGCTTTCCCAGGAGGAACAGCACCTCAAGTGAATGGGTCTAAATTGCAGTACGTGAAACAGCCCACATACAAGAGTGGCACTCTTTGCATGACAAAAAGTTTATTTTTCCTTAAATAAAATATAACTCTTATAAAGTTTATTATTGATATTTTTAGCATAATGAAATGTGTATCACTGTAGAACAAAGACCTTTGCAAAACATGCAGCAATATTTGTATAGGGCATCATTCAGACATGCATAAAAACATGGACCGTTGTGCATCAGTATTTTGGATCCGATTTTCTCGAGCGTCAGTGTCCATTTTTATCATTGAGGGTTTCATCAGTGATTTTTCACGAAAAAAAAAAAAAAATAATTGCAAGGCTTCTCCTATTCATTGCAATGTTATTAATGGTCAGCGCACCATCCATGCTCATAGATTGTAAGCTTTCAAGCACGGCCCTCACTCCTCTTGGAATCTGTTGAATTGTGTGTTTACTCTGTTATGTCTTTGTACACATTCCCTCGGAAATGTAAAGAGCTGTGGAATATGTTGGTGCTATAGAAATAAAAATTATTATCCATGCCATCCTTGTTCTGTCCGTCACACATCCATAGGCTTGTATGGGTAATTTTGATCTGTAACTTCGATCAAAACCAGTCACCACTCCATCTGCAAAAAAAACATGGACATGTAATTAGCTCCATAGACTTGAATAAGTATGTGTATGTGTTCTCTCTGAAAAATCACAGATGTCTGAATGAAGCCTGAATTAGAGAAGTTCAGCGTTCCAGGAAAAAAATAAGAAAAATCTGCAAATGTAATAAAGAAAAAAAAAAAAAAAGGAGGGGGACAATAGTCACTAATGCTTTAGCTGAAATTGCGGATTTGGAGAAATAGTAGCATATATAAGATTAAAATATAATGCTATCTGTCTTATTCTCATCTTCAAGTTTTTGTACTAGTGACTAGAATTTTTTTTCTTTTGATGTATGTATCTAGCACAAAGTGTATGCTGTTCTTGTATTAGATTTTCTCCTATAAACCCATAATTTATTGCACCCATGTAGTGAAAGAGAGATACTTTTAAACAAGGATACTGTTTATATGACGGTAATGGGTCAGGTCAGGGTTTAAGGTTACGTAGTCTATAATAATCCTCCTAATTTTTGTTTCCGCTGTATGCCAGTCACAAAATACAGAACTGCAAAATCCAAGCTGTACTCTCCGAGCATTTAGCAGTATCCGATAGTATTTATTTGTATTTTTGAGACACTCCTTTATTTAAAGTGTCCTATATCAGGTGCCTATAATAAATAATTGTATCATATGCATCATTTTACTTTGCACTTTCATTTTCCTTTTTGTTCTTCTTCCCACGTAATATAATGTCACACAAAAATGATAATTTGTATTTGATATATTTGTTTCTTGTTATTGTTATTATTGTTGTTTCTTGTTCTTGTTGTTTGATTCTTGTTATTGATATATTTGCTTCTTGTATAGGGCCTGTTCTCTGAAAATAAGGAGAAGTTAATAAATAATGCCATAACATCTTTGCTCTCCCAAGAAGGAGACCAGACCGCATCTAATGCAGAGCTGGAAAGTCAATTCCAGGCAGTCAGACGATTAGTGGCTTCAAAAGCCGGATTCCTGGCCTTTACTCAGCTACCAAAGTAAGTGGCGGACACAGTAATAATCTGTCTTGAAACCGATTTGTATTATTTGAACTTTTCTGTTTTTTTTTTTTTTTTGTTTTTTTTTAACAGTCATCACTTTACCAATTTTGACATTTAGTGCTTGCAGAGCCACAGGCAAAGTGGTCTCATGATTGTATTAGATAATTTAATAGGGGTATTATTAGATTATTTAAAGATTTTCTCTGAGAATGTGATTAAAAATGTCTACCATCACATTTCAAGCTGTGAACTGCCCTAGTTACCTGTTAGGACGAGTTGCAGACTGAAGAAACACTGCTTGAGATATGTGTCTCAACTGTCAGAGGACCAGCATCATCAGGAAACATACCTGATCTGCTCAAACAGTCAGGGACCAGGGCTGTGAAAGAAGAAAGGAAAAAAATATTCTTCTCAGCTGACTAAGCACAACGGGCTTAATTCCTCTAGCTTCAGTCCTGCTCTGTGCTCAGTAAGTCTCTGTGCCATGCAGTAAAGCTGTCACACTGACTGAGCAGAATAGGTTTACAAATGAGCACAGCGCATTATGAAGCTGAAGAAGAAAACACGTGCTCATTCAGCAGAGGAAAAGATCTTATTTTTTTTATCCTGTCACAGCCCTGCTTCACGGCTGAGTAGGCAGATGGGGTCACGATGCTGCTCCTCTGACAATTGACATGTTTGGAGTAGTGTATCTTTGTGCTCTAATCCATCCTGACATTTGACTAGAACAGGTTGTAGCTTGAAATATGTGATACTGGCCATTTGTATCACATCCTCTGAGAAACCCTTTAAAGTGTATCTTTATCCAAAATCTCAGGTTTGACTGATATACCTAGCCATGTTTAAAAGATCTTAAATGGCTTAGACATTGATTTACAGCAGACCTGGTCAAACTTCGGCGGATCAGGACTGCGAAAGGGCATGAAACAGTGGCTCTCGTACATTGCAGCCGCCCTCCGAACCCCCATCTTGGTTTTATCGGTATGTACATCCTCAGGTGAATATAATAGTAGAGGAGGGAGCCATCCTTTCTACTTTAATTTCCCCATTTAGAGTTCGGGGCTTTTCCGGGGTGGAGAGCTGCTGCAAAATAACGTTGTCAGTGTGGTGCCATAACAACCTAATCCTAAATTGACATACTGTCTACTACAAATCCGCATCCCTGGTCAATTTGCACTGCAGGTTTTCTCCACGTTCTTAAAATGCTGCTACTGTAATCCACTGTGTATTCACCTCTTATAAATTTACCATTATTATTGTTCTTACAAATTATTTTTGGTGTCTGTTTAAACAATACACTTGTAACAGTTCTGTCATCCAGTGAGAAATGACAGCATGTATGAACAATTTTTCCAATAAATGTAAAAAGAAATGTGAATTCTTGTCCAGTCAGGGGGGGAGCATTGCATCCATGGCCCCGGCTTTTAGTTTTCATAGTGTAACTAAGATATACTGTAGATTAGATGATATGATCATCCTGCATGACCTAAATGTATGATGTCTCCTGGTCTTTATTGATTTGGAAGTGGAGGTTAGAAAAGTAAATGGAGTAAATGAAATCCATTATACCTTCTGTCTAAAACGTAATAATCTTATTGTAAGGCTGCTGTAATCAGCACCAGTACAGACTGATGGACCATTTTCTGGGTGCATGGGAAAATACTGCTGATGATAATGCATAGTATCCATTGTGATTCCATGCCACATTATTATGGTTTGGTAGAATTCTGATCACAGAAGACTGCGATACAGGTTCTTAGTTTGATGCGTAAATGATGAAATGCTAGCCTACCATACCAATTATGCTGCCTAAACCATAGGGAGTATGAAACTTTTTCTGGATGTACTTGAGTCGACTGCAGCCATTAGATTAGCGCCGATTGGCTACACACAAGCTAATCGGCGGTCGTTTAATGGCTTGTTTAGCCCGACCCACCACACTTCCTTCTGCACAGAACAATAATTTTGTGTGCATAGAATGTCATATATCTGATTAATGAAGGCTGGTGGTTGTTTTTTTTTATATATATATCTTATGTATAGTACATTTTTCATGAATTTGCTTGGCCACGCCTACTCCTTGCTAGATCCTGCCCTCTTTTCAAAAAGTTGTTAAAAAATTTTCATTGTTTCCTGCATTTCTATAGCAGAAACCTGGCGACTATTACTCGATGATCTTGGTCATAAGTGTTCATTGAAATATCACAGTTTCACCGTATACAATAGATCTACAATGAAGAAGCCTGTGCCTGTTTCATGCTCCTTGTGATTCGGGTGGCATGAATCTCCTGACAGGTTCCCTTTAAATGTTTACATTTCCTGCATTGGTGATGGCTTGTTTCCATTGATTTGAAGGTTTCGGGAACGTCTAGGAGTAAAAGTAGTGAAGGCTCTAAAGAGGAACAATGATGGTGTGACCCACGCTGCTATTGACATGTTATGTGCGCTTATGTGTGTAAGTATTCAGCTATGCTCCCTCATGGGAAACAAACTGCTAATTTCTGGTGCTAAGACTTAGTTTTCCTATCGCTGACAATGGTAAAAATTCCTAAATGTGCTGTATATTTATGTGCTTGTGGACCTTTGACAGTGACTGTGATGTCTGTACCTGATATTTTGATGGCTAGATTTTATTGTTTTTTGTAAAGGTAGATTTAGTATAACTTATAACTGATTACGTAAATCCCAGCTCCCTCTAGGAGTCCATGAGATGATCGCACTAAGTCATTGATGGCCAGTGTCATTGGACCCTTGGACGCCTAAAAAGCAAGAAGGAACTGGGATTTAGATGGATAAATTCTGAGTTATACGGACTCATAACTTTATATTTATTTAATCCTGTTTTATGGTATAATTTGCTGTCACAAGCAAAGTCATGTTGTATGTGGAAGGTACCCCATTTCTGAGGAAATGTAAAAGAAAGAAAAAAAAAAATAATTCAGTTTTATTTTTAAGTTCCAATAAAGGTAATGTGTATATACTAACATAGCAAAGGCCTTTCTCTCTGCGCTTTTCATATTATTTATTTTACTCACTTAGCGCCATTAATGTCACAGCCCTTCACAGACATTATCTGCACTGTCCCCATTGTGTTTGGACTGTGGGAGGACCATCATTATCTTGGAGTGTGTGAGGAAACCGGAATAAACCCACGCAAACACAGGTGTAGAAGTTGTCCTTGGTAGAATTTTACCCAGGAACTCAGCGCTGCAAAGCAACATTGCTGACCACTGAGCCATAGAACTGCCCCATATTAAAATCCATATTTAAATTACCTCTTTGCATTATTGATAATTGTGGATATTGCATTAACAAATTTTACAATAGGTTTTAGAACTTAATTTAAAACTGGATCCAAAGCGATAAATTAGAGAAGGTGGTTAATATTTCATTGGTGTAGTCCCGACTCCTGACACCCATGGCAGTCAGCTGAATTGGAAGTGCCACGGTGCCCTAGAGAGCATTGTTGGCTCGGCCACCGTGTCGCTCATGCAAACATAGTCGTTCCTAACAATATGCCATCAAGGTTAAAGTCCCAGAAAACCCGATTTCATATGGAGCACATAACGTAATTTTTCCGAAAAAGGTAAATGGCTACTTGGGTTTATTTTTTTTAATTAAACAAGCAATGCTAAATGTTTGATCTTGTGATGTAATGTAATTTTTATAATATTAAATTTTTTTTTCTATCGATATATTATTCGCTTAGGACATCTGTTATTAAAAATATATTTTTTTGTAAATCTTTGTTAGTCAAAAGGTATATGAATAGACTTTTATTTTTATAGCTATAATTGCTTTATTAGATTTCAGTGTTACAGCTTTGGATATTTTGCTTAAAGGGCACCTAACAGCTGATCCATACTACCACAACCACAGGCAGCAGAGACCAGCTCTGTCATTTCAGCCAGGTATGTTTTACCCTGAAACTCCATAGTGTTACAGAGGAAACTCGCCTTTACATGCCAGCCAGGAAGCATGCAGCTTGGATGGCTAGTCAAAGAGGCTGGTGCACGCTGGCTTTTCTCTCCCCCTCGCAGCTGAGCTCGAGGTCTTTAACTACAGGTGTATAGGGAGAGACCTGTTGCTCAAGTGTAGTGGGGTGGGGAGAAGCTACTGGGGCCTGGCCTCTTGGACTAGTCTCCAGAGCCACACGTTCCCCAGCAGGCTTTTAAATGTATATTTTCTTTGAAACATTGCAGCATTTCGGAGTAAAATATGCCTGATGGAAGTGAGATAGCCAGTATGTGATTCATGCTGCAAGTGGCTTAAGCAGCATGAATTAACAGTCAGGTTCACTTTAAAAAAAAACAAAACTGTTTCAATGTTTGTTTGTTTTTCCCTAGTAAGGATATGAAACTTATCTTCTCTAATTATATACTTCAATAAGGCAAAATTATAAAGCTGCACATACCACTAGCATATCCAATTTTATGTTTTATTCATCAGATCTGTTTCTGATGCAAAACCTAAACAGATTTAACCTCACAAGCAGATATGATGGACTAGAACATACAATTGGATTTACCAGTGATGAGCGCCGCCTTATTTTTACATTATTGCAGTATAAAGTTGAGCACCATCTGTCTGGCCAAAAACCTGAAAAGAGTGGATTCCGTAACTAAATACTACGTGTGAAATAGTCTTAGCGTTTTTCTTTCATTCCAGTGGCGACTGAGTTTCCTTTCCCTGTGGAATCAGATTATAGTTGCTGTTTTTAGAAGTTGATGAGGAGGAAGGAGATAAAGACACGGAAAGACAGAATACTGCTTAAAAATGCCGGAAAATCATACAACGGCCAGAAATAGTGGTACTTGTTAAGGACACGCACAACAGGTTATTCTGAAAAGGAGTTAATCTTGTTAATTAGTTCCATCTTTAGGTGGGCCATTGAAGCCGTGCCCACTTAGCGGGTTAGTAATGTTTTGTCCTGTTGTATACCGGGCACAGTGTGAAAGCTTCTTCTGCAGACTTGTCCTGCAGTCGCACACCGCATAGTGAGGAGGAGGGAACATAGCTGATCTCCTGAGACATGCAGTAAAGCTTTCTTCACATACTCTAATGTGTAAAGTTTTAGGTAGGTGTGGAAATAATGCTGCAATGTAACCGCTTTCAAAAATAGAAGTGCGAACAAAAGAGAAATATAGATAGAATCAATATTTGCTGTCACTGCTTTTTGCCTTCAAGATGGCATAATTTCTTCTACGTACACTTACACTCAGTTTTTGAAGGCACTTAGCTGGGAGGTTGTTTCAGACATCTTAGAGAATTAACCACAGATCTTCTATGGTTGTTGGCTTGTGCAAATAATTCTGTCTCTTCGTGTAATCCCAGACAGACTCAATGATGTTGAGATCAGGGCTCTGTGGAGGCCATATCCTCACTTCCAGGACTCCTTGTTCTGGTTCTTCTTTATGGTGAAGATTAGTTCTCAGTGACATTAGCTGTATGTTTGGGGTCATTGTCGTTCTGCAAAATAAATTTGGAACCAATCAACTGCCTTTCTGATGGTATTACATGATGGATACGTATCTGCCTGTATTTCTCAGCTTTGAGGACACCATTCATGCTAAACAAATCCCCAACTCCATTTGTTGAAATGCAGCAGCAAACTTGCCAGGAATCTCCACCATCCTTCACTGTTGCCAGCAGACACTTATTATTGTACCGCTCTGCCGCCATTTTTCTGCAACCTAGTTTGTTTTCATGCATTATTGAGTCTCTTAGCTTTGTTTCCATGTTGAAGGTATGGCTTTTTTTATCGCAATTCTTCCATGAAGACCACTTCTGGTCAGACTTCTGAACAGTAGATGGGTGTAGCTGGGTCCCGCTGGTTGCTGCTAGTTATGAGCTGATGGCATTGCTGGACATCATCTGATTTTGCATTGAAGTAAACATGACGTGACCTTCATCTATAGCACTGTTTTCTTGGCCAACTGCATCCACGCTCCTGAACTTTGCCCATTTCTTTGTGCATCTTCAAAAGAGCTTAAATGACACATCTTGAAACCCCATGGGCTTGAAATCTTTGCCCGATGGAGACCTTGCTGATGCAGTATAACTGCAATGTGTCTTCTTGCTTTGTTCAGACTTGCCATAGTGTATGTATGACATGTGACATAAAACTTGCTTTTGTAGGAGAGTTTGGCTGCTCCAATTTTAAGCCTTCTGCACAGCGGTCTCATTTAATGACTGTGTTTCAACCTACGAAAATGATCATTATCACCTAGTTGGTAAAACTGGTTACTCATACACCTGATAATAATCCTACAAAATCCTTGACACTGCAAGTGTACCCAGAACTTTTTTTTGCAATTCTCAAAGCAAAGGGTGGTTACACTAAATATTGGTTTGATTTAGATTTTTAACTTGTTAATTTTGTCAATTGATAAAAATAAACTATTAACACTTTTTTTTAAACATTCTTACTTTGCAGTATTTTTTCCACACCTGCCTAAACGTTTGCTTAGTACTGTGTTTCTCAATTATAACTGTAATGTAAGGCAAAATAGAGGTGTAAAGTGAAGTTATCAGAAAATGATGACATATTGTTTAAATTAGCTTTTGTGCTACATATATATATTCTTTTCATTTTGGAAATGTTTTGTCTTTTTTTATTTTTTCATAGTGCGATCTTTACTAAAAAAAAAAAAAAAAAAGATAGTAGTAATCTTGCAATTTGCACACTGGCTACCGGGGCTTTAGTTTTCCCATTTTCCAGGAATAGTTTAGGTAATTTTATGATAATATCTTCCTTTTAAGAGAGTAATTGGTGAATATTTTATTGCATTTTCTGTATTTATTGCACCTTTAATTTCAGCTGCTTTTGCGAGGTAGAATAGTGTAGCCTGCTATGCCCAATAAAGCGAAGAAAATACTAATAAAAGTAAAAATGGATCAATTCTATCCTTCATGGTTCCTGGCTAAATACAGAAGCCATGACGTCAGTGTGAACAGAGCCTGCAGAAGAGACTTTTATAATGGTACTAAATGTGTTGATATGTAAGGGCATGTGACTAGGTTTTGCTAACTGCCTTATCTAGGCTTTTCCAGGAAATTAGTTTTTCTCGTTCATGTGATTCTCTTAAACAATGATGGCATTCATAGAAACTTGTGATATGTCGATCACATTTAATCATATGAAACGTGTAATTTTTTTTTTAGCGTTTAACCAAATTTTCACCATGAAGTTCAAACTAAAGTTCTTTGTAGGATTACTGGGCAGCACCACAGTTGGTCACCGTCGCCTATGCATTCTGCAAATTGACACTGTGAACAAGATTGTTTCTTTTGATATAATAAACAGAAGTGCATAATGATGTCCTGGTTAAAATGGGCCACGGGTCTTGTGGGCTCTTTTGATGCTCATGTGGTAATTATTTGCAAGCCTAAGGCTACATTCACACAAGTGAACCCCACTTTTTGTACATGCAACATGAACGAAAGTATATCTATACTACATAAATATTAGAGTAAATATATAAAAAGGCAATATATTACCAGAATTTTGTCAAGTAATGAATACAAGACGACAATCCCAAAATTCCAGGACTGAGATGTGCTAAAAATCAGAGCACCCTCAACCCACAGAAAAGGGGAGGGCTTGTATAACTAAGGCACATATGAGGTATAAGAGCTACACATAAACCAATACCACAGATTGTTACATGTAAGCAAGTAGCTAAAAGAGCTGGGTAGGGGGTAGAAAGGACTCTTCCCTACAAAATAACACTTAGTAAATTAATATAGCTTCTGCTGTCTTGTTACAGTTAACAATATTGTCTAGTATATGAGCATACTGTCAACCTATCACTAGATCATAGCCTGCTACTCAGTCTGTAGAAAGCCTGGGGGGATATCTTCTTACCTCCGCATCCCTGGTATCTCCAGTATTAGATCAGAAAGACATGATACACAACAGTGTGGGCGGCCTCTTATTGCCTCAGCACTTCTTATATTTCCAGTATTAGACTAGATAAGCTGTGTGGACAGCAGTGTGAGCAGCCTCTTATTGACTCAGGATTTCTATAATTTCCAGTATTAGAATAGATAAACAGGGTGTGGACAGCAGTGTGAGCAGCCTCTTCTTAACTCAGTATACCTGGAGTCTCCAGTATTAGAATAGATTAACAGGGTGGACAGCAGTGTGAGCAGCCTCTTCTTACCTCAGTATACCTGGTATCTCCAGTATTAGATCAGAAAGACAGGGTGGCGAGCAGTGTGAGTGGCCTTTTTTTACCTGAGCACTTCTTATATTTCCAGTATTAGAACAGATAGGGTGGACACTAATGTGAGCAGTATCTTCTTACTTCAGGTCTCCTTATATCTCCAGTATTAGATCAGAACGACAGTGTGGATCTCAGTGTGAGTGGCCTCTCCGACACATGAAGAAAGGGGATTTTGCTACTGCACATGCTCAGACACCTGTTCTATCAACCTAGGACACGTTTCTGTCAGTGTAACAAGACATTGTCCATTTTTAAACAAAATGAGTGTGATTTGCAAATTAAAGATATTTATAATTACATTTTGTTCTTAACATTTTTTTTATAATCCTAAAGTGGCCATTTAATGTCGTTAAAGGTCACCAATTGGGACACTTTTTTTTTTTTTAATCCTTTACTTGGGTTATCCTTTTTCAATAAACTTTTCCCATTAGCTCCGTTATCTGTGTAAATAAATAAAAATGCTGTCTCTTTTGTTCGACTGCAGCGGTGATGTCACATCAACATGATGTCACGGCTGCATTCAAATAACAGAGACTGGGGCAGCCAAAAATATGCCCCACTGGACCCTTTGATGGTAAGTAAAACTCAGATTGTTTATTTTAAAGTTTTTTCAAAGAGGATAACCACTTTTTATGTGATTTTTTTTAAATTACGCTGTTGTGTGCCTATTATGCTTTTAACATCATCTTTGCATGTTTTGTGGTTTCGACAGCAATTAAATTATATTTATGTACAGTTGAAACCAGAAGTTTACATATGCATATGTGACCTTTTATATAGCGTGTTTTTCTCAATATCTGACATGAAATCAGAATAAACCTTTCCTATTTTAGGTCAATTAGGATTACCATCATTTTTAATATTTGCCAAATGCCAGAATGAGAGAGAGAGAACGTTTTAAGGCATTTTTATTACTTAATGCAAAGTCAAAAGTTTACATACACTAAGATTACTATGCCTTTAAACAATTCTGGACTGCCCATATGATGATATGTGTTTGGAAGCTTCTAATAGTTTTTTTTTGGCAACATCTGCGTTAAATAGACACACACCCGTGGATGTATTTTAATGCACACCTGAAACACACTGCTTCTTTGTGTAGCATCATGGGAAAGTATAAAGAAATCAGCCAAGAGAATTTTGGACTTGCACAAGTCTGGCTCATCCTTGGGTACAATTTCAAGATACCTGAAGGTGCCTCGTACATCTGTACAAACAACTATATGCAAGTACAAACAAGATGGGAATGTCCAGCCATCATACCGCTCAGGAAGGAGACTGGTTCTGTGTCCCAGAGATGAATGTGCTTTGGTCCAACATGTGTATATCAACCCAAGGACAAAAGCAAAAGACCTTGTGAAGATGATGAAGGAAGCTGGTAAGATTGTGTCAATAGCCACAGTGAAACGAGTACTGTATCAACATAGGTTGAAAGATCACTCTGCCAGGAAGAAGCCATTACTCCCAAAGAAACATGAAAAAGCCAGATTAATGTTTGCAAATGCACACAGAAACAAAGACCTTAATTTTTGGAGACATGTCCTGTGGTCTTATGAAACAAAAACTGAACTTTTTGGGCATAATGACCATCGTTACGTTTGGAGGGAAAAGGGAGAACCTTGAAAGCTTAAAAACATCATCCCAACTGTGAAACACAGGTGTGGCACTACTGAAGCAACATCTCAAGACATCAGTCAGGAAGTTAAAGCTTGGGCGGAAATGGGTCTTCCAAATGGACAATGACTCGAAGCATACTGCCAAAATAGTAACAAAGTGGCTTAAGAATAACAAAGTCCATGTTTTGGAGTGGCCATCACAAAGCCCTGATCTCAATCCTATTAAATTTATGGGCAAAGCTGAAAAGGCTGGTGCGAGCAAGGCGACCTACAAACCCAGTTACACCAGTTTTGTCAGGAGGAATGAGCCCAAATTCCGACCAACTACTGTGAGAAGCTTGTGGAAGGATATCCCAAACATTTGATCCAAGTCATTCAGTTTAAGGGCAATGATACCAAATACTAATGAAATGTATGTAAACTTTTGTCTTTGCAGTAATAAAAATGCCTTAAAACATTCTCTCTCTCCATTATTCTGGCGTGCACACACACTCACACTCTATCTCTCTATCTCATACATGACTTTACTAACTCTCTATCCTCTCTATCCAATACATGACTTTACTAACTCTCTATCCTCTCTATCCAATACATGACTTTACTAACTCTCTATCCTCTCTATCCAATACATGACTTTACTAACTCTCTATCCAATACATGACTTTACTAACTCTCTATCCTCTCTATCCAATACATGACTTTACTAACTCTCTATCCTCTATATCCAATACATGACTTTACTAACTCTCTATCCTCTCTATCCAATACATGACTTTACTAACTCTCTATCCTCTCTATCTCATACATGACTTTACTAACTCTCTATCCTCTCTATCTCATACATGACTTTACTAACTCTCTATCCTCTCTATCTCATACATGACTTTACTAACTCTCTATCCTCTCTATCTCATACATGACTTTACTAACTCTCTATCCTCTCTATCCAATACATGACTTTACTAACTCTCTATCCTCTCTATCTCATACATGACTTTACTAACTCTCTATCCTCTCTATCCAATACATGACTTTACTAACTCTCTATCCTCTCTATCTCATACATGACTTTACTAACTCTCTATCCTCTCTATCCAATACATGACTTTACTAACTCTTCTCTTCCTCTCTCTGACCACAACCTTCTTTCTTTCTCTGTCAAGAACTGTCTCCCTGCTCCAGACACCCCCACTTTCCACACCTGTAGAAATATACGTGCCATTAACTCCCAGAAATTTATGAAAATGTTGCAATCATCATTGGCCCCGATCTCCTCCCTCTCATGTCTTGACTCTGCACTGAAGCTTTATAATGAAACATTGCAATGCGCCCTGGATGAAGCCGTACCTCCTACACAGAGAACAACTCTGCAAAGACGGCGACAACCCTGGCACACGCTTCAAACAAGTTTCCTCCAGCGGTGCTCTAGGTGTGCCGAAAGGCTGTGGAGAAAATCTAATCTGGCCAAAGATTTCCTCCATTATAAATTTATGATTAAAATCTATAACTCAGCCCTTCACCTCTCCAAACAAACCTACTTTAACAACCTCATCATGTCACTGTCCAATAATCCTAAACACCTCTTCGACACATTTCACTCTCTCCTTAATCAAACAGCAGAGGCCCCGACCACCGATCTCAGCGCTGACGATCTAGCCAATTATTTCAAAGAAAAAATTGACCATATCCTACAGGAAATTTTCTCCCAATCCCCAAATTTTATTCATGCTCCTCCCTCCCACAGTGCATCTTGCTCAGTTTCTGACTTCGAACCAGTCACATCAGAAGTGACCAGGCTCCTTGCCTCCTCTCGTTCTACCACCTGCACCAGTGACCCTATTCCCTCACATCTCCTTAAGTCCCTTTCTCCAGCTGTCACCACTCGCCTAACTAAAATATTCAACCTCTCCCTCTCAAATATATAAGACATATTTTCAGTTGTTTCACACTTTTTTGTTAAGTATATAGTTCCACATGTGTTAATTCAGTTATTATGCCTTCAGTGTGAATGTACAATTTTCATAGTCATGAAAGTACAGAAAAATCTTTAAATGAGAAGGTGTGTCAAACTTTTGGTCTGTAGTGTGTGTGTGTGTGTGTGTGTGTGTGTGTGTGTATATATTCATACATACATACATACATACATACATACATACATACATACATATTTATTCACTAGTCACAAAAAGTTAGGGATATTTGACTTTCGGGCTAAATTTATGGAAAACGTAAAAAGTTCACGTTTCAGTGATATTTATCATGAAAGTAGGGCATTTAAGTTGAAGCATGCAATGGTGATTTCCTCATCTCAAACAATTTTTTTGAAACAAAAGCCAACAGTGGGGGTTATACCCCAACAAAAAAGGTAAATGTCTCAATAACTTGTCATGTGGTTTTTGACCATCAGTTACAGCTTGACAACAACGTCTCATGCTGTTCACAAGTCGAGTTATTGTCTGCTAAGGCATGGCATCACACTCTTCTTTCCTCAGTTTATTGAGGTTCTGGGGAACAGAGTTACGAGCCTCTACACAGTGACTCAGCTGATCCCATGGGTTTTCTTTAGGATTCAGGTCTGGAGAAACGGCAGGCCACTACATTTGAGGTACCCCAGTCTCCAGCAGCAGTTCCCTAATGATGTGACCCCGGTGAGCTGGAGCATTGTCATCCATGAAGATGAAAATAGACCTGTGTTGTTCTTGCAGAAGCACAATGACTGGATTAATGATGTTAGATAGTAGGGGCTTGTCACAGTACCATTCACAATGAGTAGGGCAGTACTGTATTGACTAGACAAACCTGCCCACACTGTAACACCACCACCACCAAAGGCTCATGTGGTGACAACAGTGGCTGATGCATAGCGCTCTCCTTGACGCCTCCAATTGTTGGCAGCCATCATTTCTGCTCAGCGTGAATCGACTGCTGCCTCTTTATTGCCCAGACTGAGAGTTTTGGTGGGTGGCCCTTTCTTTGCAGGTTTGTTGTGGTACCATGATCTTTCCATTTGATTATCATAGATTTGATGGTGCTCCGGAGTATCATCAGAGATTATTATTATTATTATTATTTTATAACCCAACCCTCCTTTGTCTTCATGGTGTTGTTTGGTTAGTGGTGCCTCTTGCTTAATGGTCTTGCAGCCTCTGTGGCCTTTCAGAAAAGGTGTGTACATGCTGACACACAGGTGAACGTCCTTTCACTAAGCATGTGACTTATGAAGATAATTGCTTGCACCAGAAATTTTTAGGGGCTTCATAGCAAAAGGGGTGAATACATTTTCACATGCCAATTTTTAGTTATTTTATCACACATTTAATTTATGCCTATATTTTCTCACTTCACTTCACCAACTTAGACTACTTAATGCTAATGCATCACACACAAATCGGATTGCAAAAATATTTAAACACAGGTTGTAATGTAACAAAATAGGTAAAAAGCCAAGTTATTGGTGTTGGTGAATACTTTAGCAAGCCTTTGTGTGTTTCTGATGGTCTATTCACCCCCTGCAGATTGGCACAATAAAAAGTCCAACAGCTGCTGCTCACCTGCTTGTCGACTGTTTCTGAATACCAGCACATATTTTTTTTTCTTGCTGTATATACACAATCCAATGTTATGATTTTTTTTTTTTTTTATTCCCTTTTTTCCCTCAGCCAATGCATGATGACTATGACTTAAGGCAAGAGCAACTGAACAAAGCATCCCTTCTTTCTTCCAAAAAGTTTCTGGAAAACTTACTAGAAAAATTTAATTCCCATGTTGTAAGTAAACAAACCTCTAATCCACAAGTCTATTGTTTTACTGTAGTTTCAATATGGCACATGAACAAAGCGCAAGTAACAGATAACAGACTGTGTGTGAGCTGCAGGATAACCTATTTTCCTTAAAAATGCTCTTTATTAGCTGTAGGTTGTTACAGAATTGATTCCGTAACATAATAAATATTGCGTATGACAATCTGGTCAACCTCCCAGCCAGAAGTAGTCTTTAAAATGGAGCTCTATTTTAAAGTCTCTGGCTTAAGCAGTATATTTTAATGGAAGGTGCCCGACCACTGCACTGAAAGTTCGGCACCTGGAAGAAAATTAACTTTATTTCTCCCGGGAGCCACCGGTTTTCTGTCATACATGCGTGCCCGGAGCAATTAGTCACTGCTCACAGCACTGAGAGCAGCCTCTATAAGCACGCCCTAACACTGACTGACATCCAGCACTGCAGTGCATCAGTACTGAGCTGGATGTCAGTCAGTGCTAGGGTGTGCTAGATATTTTACTAGCTCGATTTCTTCAGAACTCCTGGAATAAAATGAATAGGGTGGAGAATTTTGTGTAAACAATCATAGTAGTAGTCTTATTATATACTTATCTGTTTTTTTTTTCTTGTTGAATTGAAAAAGGAAAAAAAAAGTTTGGTATTTAAAAAAAATTTTACTTTTACGATCACAGTTGCTGCATTTCTAAGCCATCTGCATTCTGCTCACTACCAAACCCTAGTATTCCCAAATACCAATAAAATATTTCTCATAGGTAATGCAAGTTTTGCCCTATTACTTAATCTCCCGTGTATTAGATATTTGTGTCTTTATTATATATATTTTTTTTAATGTTGCCATTATTTAATAAATGCTATTGTTTAGTTTTTCTTTTCTGTTTTAGAATTATGGGACTGGAGCTTTGGTTATCAGCTCACTCTTGGATTTCCTCACCTTTGCCCTCTGTGCACCATACAGCGAGACAACAGAAGGGCAGCAGTTTGATATGCTGCTTGAGATGGTAGCATCAAATGGTAGAACGCTTTTCAAGCTCTTTCAGGTATTCATTTTATAACTTTCTATTTTTTTATGCGTTTTACCCCTATAAATTTTAATCTTGTAATAAGGTGTGGGGGCACACACTGGGGGATGGATTACAGTTGTATTTTCTCACAATAAAATGTTTAGTTTTATTCTTATTAAAATGTACCTCCAGGCATATATGCCAATGCGATCACCAGAAGTTTCAATTTGAAGTCTTGAGTCCGATCGGTAAGGCAGGAAAGGTGGCACATATATCTGGAGGAACACGCCAGGCTAAACTAATGTACTGTTGTTATGCAAGGTCTAAGATGAGTTTATATCTTTTAAAAGAACTTTTGGTTAGGTATTTATTTTTCTTAAATGTTTTCAGTTTTTAATTATAGACTTTGAATGCTTTTAAACTAATGTGTTCTTATATCTTTATTGTAGCACCCTTCTATGGCTATTGTAAAGGGCGCTGGCTTAGTAATGAAGGCTATCATAGAAGTAAGTCTTTCAACGTAGTTATATTGATGCTTGACATTGGTTTATCCCTCATATTAAAAGGGGTAGTCTCAGGTTGTCTCTTGAGCAGCTCACAGCTCTGAAGTCTCCTTACTTCCTGGTTGCTTGGGTTGAGGGGTAGTGCTCCTCCATGAATGACCCTTCTGATTCAATAGCTTCATCCTGCTACTACACATTAACAGTCTGTCAGTATGTGTTCTGAGCCTTCAATGTCATCACTATATTGCATATACAGATAACAGTACATTTGAACAGCTAAGGAAAGCGAGAACCGTGATTAAGAGAACTGCTCTGGAAACTGCCAATGCTGGATGTTGGGAAAAATTGTGATTTATATAGGAGGGATAAGAGCCCTATCGGGAGATGAGGGGAGAGATATGAGTCTCAAAATGTGTAAAGAAATCAATGGGCTGGAGAGAGGTGACTGGGATCTTGGGCGTTAACTTCTCTCCTGAAATGTAACTACTACTGGCAGGCACTAGTGGCCAGCTCCTTGAAAACAAGCTGTATACTATGTAAGTTAAAAGATTTAACAGCAGGAGAATCAAGGCAGATCGAAAAATCAAGTCAATTGCAAACTTGCTTATTTTCATGCTGTCTAACTAGCTAAAGCAATTTTAATAAAATGGGAATATCCCTTTAAATAGTTATGGATTTATATACTAAAAAAAAAAAAAACCTATTGTCTCATCTACCGCGTAGATGAGGCAAAAATGATGCTTTGTTGCGCCTTATTAATGGCCTTATTAGCTGGTCTATGGCTGTCATTTTCTTTTGCTCGTGGTGTTGCATAGGACATAATTCAGCATTTCAATTTTTCCCACGTTTTTTGCTCATAAGGCTTGTCTCCCCTTGATAGCTTTTTCAAGGTCTCCTGATTGGGATCCCTCTTTTATGAGCCAAACCGTAGAACTTATGACAGTCGTGGGGCTCGATTCATCAAAACTTATGTAAGAATTCTGATGTAAAAAGCTTTGAAAAGTTGCAGAATTTTGGTGCAGCACAAGGCTGTGGTTAAATTATGCAACTTGTGGCATTCTCACGCCATTTACATCAAGCTCCGACAAAGTGGGCAGAGCTGGGACGGGATGGGGTGTGGCAACCTCCACTTGTCAAATTCATGACAAGGGACAGTGTTCCTTACTCCACAAATCTTACAAGTCCCCAACTGGAGTAAGATTTTTGATGAGGCAAACAAGGAGATGCATGCCACTTTTCACACGCTCCCGATTCATTAAATAATGTGCACCTAGTAATAAATTGGGAGCGCCTGACTCCAGTATGTCTCCTAATCAAGAACCATGACGGTCTTGATGAATCGGGGCCTTGGTTTATTCATGCACGATATGGGTGACCATTAATTTGAATTGTAACTTGTAATTTTCCTGGTAGCAAATAGCTTTTAGCGAGCAGATGATGAGAACTTTTCCTGATTTAAACTAATGGAGCAAAGGAAAAAACAGATGAGCACTTGCCTCTGCAAAAGGAAATTCTTTCCCGCATAATGAAGTGGTAAAACAGTATTTTTTAGGAATCTGTTCTTCTGCGTTGTCAAAAATGCACCAAAATTTTCTTAGACTGTAAGCAAACTATGTTTGTCAGTGGTGCACTTAGGGTAAATTTGGAGCAAACACATGCTAAATTGCTATTGTTATTTATTATATCCTCTTTATTTTCTAGGAAGCAGACAAAGAAATTGCAACAAAAATGCAGGATCTTGCTCTCAGTGAAGGTGCCTTACCTCGACACTTGCACACTGCTATGTTTACAATAAGTGTTGATCAAAGAATGCTCACAAATCGGTGAGTGCATGGTCCTTTCTGCTTTATCACTGATAATTAAAGCATATCCTTAAAACAGTGGCGTATGCTGCAAATGGTGACTGTGCAGAATCACTATATCATGTAAGCAGCGTCCCCTGAAGTTAGATGGTAGGAAACAGGTCCTCCAGGCCACAGATTTCCCTGTGCATTCCAAGTTTCTCCATAAAAAATAATAAAACAAACAACAAACATAAACGCGTCTCTTCCATCCCCTTCTGCTCCAACTCTGCTGCTCTTCGGCAACTTGCTGGTCCTTGCTTACTTCCTTCAGGGATCATGTGCTGTACATCATTCATTTGACCGCTGCAGCCAATCACATTATCGCTGCAGCAAGTAAGCGAAGACCAGTACAGACCACCAGCAGAGCAGTGCAGCAGTTAATGCAGTACTTATAGTTTTCCCTTTTATTTATTTTTTTTTAAACTCATTCCATTCTCTTCTCTTGTACTATTGTTTACAATGTGATTTGAAATTATTAAGAACTGAGAAAAAAAGTTTAGTTTTGTTTGTATTTTTTTACAGACAGCTGAGTAGACATTTAGTTGGCCTGTGGACTGCAGAAAACATGACATCTCTATATTTGATGAAGCGCATTTTGGTAAGATAAAGGGAGAAGAATATTTGTGCAAAAATAGTCGTCAAAACCAATGAAAAAAAGGCCAGTGTCTCCGAATTTTTTTTGTTGTTTTTTTTTTGTTGGGGACTTTCACTTTCTATGGCTTTCTTTGAATTGCTTTTACAGCAATTTTTAAAGATGCAGTCATTTTTCTTCGTGTTCTTTTTGTGAAAATATGAAAAGGAGGGCACTGGTTCATTACTAAAACATGTAGCATGTTTTATCCTGCATAAACTTGACAAAACTAATTTGTATTTAAGTTGGCAACCGTATTGGTTATCCTTTTTTTTTTTTTTTTTTTTTTTTTTTTCTTTTCCTATACTATTCATTGTCCAAATGACAAATGTTAAAACTGACTGGTCAAAGCACCACTCCAGCGTTTTTTTTTGTTTTTTTTTATCGCAGCGCTGGAGTGGTGCTTCTAATCGAAGTTCCCTGCCCCTAGTATTGTAGTTACCAGCTGCTGTCTAAAGCTGTTCCCAGCACCGCTTCGGTCGCTCTCCAGCAGTTTGTAACCTGCTGGACGCTCCATTGTTTGCTGGAGTGATCTGGAAGTCATGATGCAATGCAAGTCTATGAGAGACAGAACAGGGCCAGAAAGGGGCTCGCATAGAATTAGTTTGAGTCTTAGATTGCAGCGTGGGACCAGAGCGGTGCCGGGAAGATGGCGTCTCGTAAGTATAATACTAGGGTCAGGGAACTTAGATTAGTAGCACCACTCCAGTGCTGAAATAAATAAAAAACTGCTGGTGTGGTGCTTTAATTGAGCTGCAGCTGATTTAGCATATTTTGGTCTTAAAACTGTATTGTGCTTGGTTATAGCACATCATTGTAAGGAAAAGAACCTTAGACCTCTGGTTTTGCTGTGATCATTAATTTCAGAAGGATCTCTAACTGTGGAGCGCACACATTGAAGACACCGAGACTGCTGTGTACATCACATGGGAGACTCCGGTACTGGTGCATATACATCATATAGCAGATACCCGCACTGGTGCATATACATCAAATAGGAGATACTGGGGCTCATGCATACATCACATAGGAGACACTGGGGAAGGTGTATACATTACATAGAAGACAGTGCGGCTGGTGCATATATTACATAGGAAACAGTGGAGCTGATGCATATATTATATAGGAGACAATGGGGCTGGTACATACATTACATAGGAGACAGTGGGGCTGGTGTAGACATCATAAAACAGACACTACGACTGCTGGCTTCATCATTGGAAGGTCCTGGGCTCGCTAGCTTCGCCCACAAAGAACCTCCTGATGCAGGCACTGGCCAGTACCAGGACGTAATCCTTTATTACATGCGTCACAGCATTCAATAGTGAACGATGCATGCATGAGCTTGTAGTGTATGGAGGAATTTAAAGGCTGGTGGATGGCGAAACTGGGCTGGCTGCCAAAGCACTGCGGTCCCTGGGAATCTGCCCGGGGGCCAGAGAAAATGACATTACGTTCTGAAAGTTCCCTACTCTGGGTTAGGGTGATAACAAAGTTATGTAGTGTTATTGTATTTCCAACTTTTAAAAAAAAGATTTATTTTTGTCCCGTTTCTTTTTCTTTTTTTTGAGAAGTGACCTATTTGGCAGATAACCGCTGCCATTCAGTTATGTATTTAATTTTGTTTTGGCTTTCATATGGGATAAATATATTTTATTTATTCGGAAAATTCCACCCATAGCGTTGTCAAACATGTTAAGATTTGTTTCTGAACCCATGAGCCCATGACTTTTATATTCATTAGTCCATGATTAGAGAATGAGAAGTTATTATCTTATAGTTGTGACTGATCACCGTAGCCTTATAATGAAACTGAAGCATTAACTTATGCTCTGAAAATGTTTACATCTCCCCAACCATTTGTAATGTATTTATTTTTGACATTTTGAAGCCATATGTTACTAAACTATATATTTTTTTATTTTTATTTCTTCCTAATTATGAATTATGTGCATACCCAAGACCGTTTAGGTCATTAGCACATGTAATACTTGAACCCAGTGGACTCAATCATCCAATAAAAATGCCCACTGACCTGTCTGTTTTACTAAATACCTGTGTTCCCCATTAAATCACTGTTCCAGCGCATATTTTATTAGAAGTGCTACTTGTTTATTCCTTTATTCCTCTTGGAAATGTATAAATAAATGATCATTTCTCTATTGGATATGTTTATACACACTGTGACGCTGATTAGAGGCAGACAATGTACAGTGCCTACAAGTAGTATTCAACCCCCTGCAGATTTAGCTGGTTGACACATGCAGAATTAACTTGGCATTGTGACATTTGTACTGTAGATCAGCCTGGAAGTGGGAAATGCACTGCAGCAAATTTTTTTTTTTTTTTTTAAACGTAAAAAGTTAATTCAGAGTGTCATTTATTATTCAACCCCTCAAACCACAAGAATTCTGTTTGGTCCCCCTAAAGTATTAAGAAGTAGTTCAGGCACCAAGAATAATGAGCTTCACATGTGTGGATTAAAGATCTCTTTTGCCAGCCTTTTCTGACTATTTAAGACCCTCCCCAAACTTGTGAACAGCACTCAGACATGGTCAACATGGGAAAGACAAAGGAGCATTCCAAGGCCATCAGAGACAAGATCGTGGAGGGTCACAAGGCTGGCAAGGGGTACAAAACCCTTTCCAAGGAGTTGGGCCTACCTGTCTCCACTGTTGGGAGCATCATCCGTAAGTGGAAGGCTTATGGAACTACTGTTAGCCTTCCACGGCCAGGACAGCCTTTGAAAGTGTCCTCCCGTGCCGAGGCCAGGCTTGTCCGAAGAGTCAAGGCTAACCCAAGGACAACAAGGAAGGAGCTCCGGGAAGATCTCATGGCAGTGGGGACATTGGTTTCAGTCAATACCATAAGTAACGTACTCCACCGCAATGGTCTCTGTTCCAGACGAGCCCGTAAGGTACCTTTACTTTCAAAGCGTCATGTCAAGGCTCGTCTACAGTTTGCTCATGATCACTTGTAGGACTCTGAGACAGACTGGTTCAAGGTTCTATGGTCTGATGAGACCAAGATCGAGCTCTTTGGTGCCAACCACACACGTGACGTTTGGAGACTGGATGGCACTGCATACGACCCCAAGAATACCATCCCTACAGTCAAGCATGGTGGTGGCAGCATCATGCTGTGGGGCTGTTTCTCTGCCAAGGGGCCTGGCCATCTGGTCCGCATCCATGGGAAGATGGATAGCACGGCCTACCTGGAGATTTTGGCCAAGAACCTCCGCTCCTCCATCAAGGATCTTAAGATGGGTCGTAATTTCATCTTCCAACAAGACAACGACCCAAAGCACACAGCCAAGAAAACCAAGGCCTGGTTCAATAGGGAAAAAGTCAAGGTGTTGGAGTGGCCTAGTCAGTCTCCTTACCTTAACCCAATTGAAAACTTGTGGAAGGAGCTCAAGAATAAAGTCCACATGAGACACCCAAAGAACCTAGATAACTTGGAGAAGATCTGCATGGAGGAATGGGCCAAGATAACTCCACAGACCTGTGCCGGCCTGATCAGGTCTTATAAAAGACGATTATTAGCTGTAATTACAAACAAGGGTTATTCCACAAAATATTAAACATAGGGGTTGTATAATAATTGACCCACACTTTTATGTTTAAAATTTAATAAAATTCAACTGAGCAACATAACTTTTTGGTTTGTAAGATTTATGCTTCTGTTCATAAAACCTACTCTCGTTTGCAGTTTGAAGGCTCTAACTTATTTGCATCTTATCAAACCAGCTAAATCTGCAGGGGGTTGAATACTACTTGTAGGCACTGTATGTTGCATAATCCAAGTGACTGGGCTAAGATGATACATTTAAAGGCAGGTTAATCATTGGAAACATCTCGAGCCATAAGTTCCGTGTTATAAGGTTGAACTAAAATGGTTTCTTTCTTTTCCGCAGCCCCCAGGTTTGCTGGCATACCTGGATAGTAAAGATCCTGTTCCAGAAAAAGATATTGACCGAATGCACATCAGGGATAATCTGAAAATTGCTTCTGTAAGTCCTTCTGCGTTTCTTCCTTTGTATTTATTTTGTGTGATTCAGACACAAGCCAGTGCAAGGCCTGGCAGCTAGCTGCAACCCCTCTGTGCCTTACACTGCGAGAATGCCACCTTTCAGCAGCAGCAGTTTTGCTAATGGGTCCTGTTGCCCATAAATCCCCTTTTAAGTTTGTTTTAAACTTACAGGTTATTATTGATGACAACCCCTAAAAGGTTGAATGTATAAAGACCACCTCTGAAGCAGTAGAGTTCACGGCAATCACTGAATCGTACTACTAACAAAGCTGTTGGCAGACATCATCGATTATTCATCAATGTATCAATCCCGAAACATTTAGAGGATCTGTCACCAGATTTCACAATACAAACTCACAACACCATAAACCCTCATTAAAGGGGTTGTCCAGTAATTTTTTATTGATGCCCTATACTTAAGATAGGTCATCAATATCAGATCAGGGGGGGGTGCGTCAGCTGTTCTTGGTGCAGTCAGCTGCCAAATGTGGTCGGTTGCAGGGCTGCATTGCTCTTCTATCATTGGTGTAATGCACCACCTCACAAGACATTACACAGTATAACATTTTTTATTTTAAGTGTTCATTTAGTAGCTAACTGCAAAAGCCAAGACAGGTTACTACAGGTAGTCCAGCTTTCTTACTTTGCTTCATTTACATTTTTTATTTTACCTTATAAATTCATGATGCCAATGTTTTAATTAACCAGGACCAGTATGGCAAATTTAACAAAGTTCCTGAATGGCAAAGGTTAGCTGGGAAAGCTGCTAAAGAAGTTGAAAAATTTGCTAAGGACAAAGTTGACTTGGTTCTGCTGCATTGGAGAGATAGGATGGGAATTGCACAGAAAGAGGTGAGGATACATTTTAAGTAAGGCTGTTTGAATTGTTACCTTGGCTTATGTATACTGTCTTTATTCACAAACCTCTCACTCTCTGACCTAATCATTTTCCCTAATATACCATTGTTAATATTTTGCACCTTTTATCAGATGTGTTTGGGGACATGATTTTGTGACTCTAATATATAAGTATTACATGTTCTCGTCCTGCAAGACCTTCTTCACACACTTCACAGCACTCCTGTTCTCACAATGGCTGCTGGCGGAGGAGCATGTGACCAGACCTGTTCTTCAGCCTTCTCCAATAGAAAACAACTTTTCTATTGGAGGAGGCTGATGGACAGGTCTGGTCACATGCTCCTCCGCCAGCAGCCATTGTATGGACTGGAGAGCTGCGCAGTCTGTGAGGAAGGCAGCAGTGACAGGAAGAGATCCTGTAATACTTATATACACTGGGTGCAGAATTATTAGGCAAGTTGTATTTTAGAGGATTATTTTTATTATTGATCAACAACTATGTTCTCAATCAATCCAAAAGACTCATAAATATCCAAGCTTAATATTTTTGGAAGTTGGAGTGGGGTTTTTTTTAGATTTGGCTATCTTAGGAGGATATCTGTTTGTGCAGGTAACTATTACTGTGCAGAATTATTAAGCAACTTAATAAAAACCAAATATAATCCCATCTCACGTGTTTTTCACCAGGTAGACCAATATCCGTGCACAAAATTTAGAAATAAACGTTTGACATGCAAAAACAAAAAAATTAGTGATCAATATAGCCCCCTTTCTTTATGATGACACTCAACAGCCTTCCATCCATAGATTCTGTCAGTTGCTTGATCTGTTTTCGATCAACATTGCGTTCAGCAGCCACCACAGCCTCCCAGACACTGTTCTGAGAGGTGTACTGTTTTCCCTTCCTGTAGATCTCACATTTTATGCTGGACCACAGGTTCTCTATTGGGTTCAGATCAGGTGAACAAGGGGGCCATGTCATTATTTTTTCTTCTTTTAGACCTTTACTGGCCAGTCACGCTGTGGAGTAGTTGGATGCATGTGATGAAGCATTGTCCTGCATGAAAATCATGTTTTTGTTGAACGATACCGACTTCTTCCAGTACCACTGCTTGAGGAAGTTGTCTTCCAGAAACTGGCAGTAGGTCTGGGAGTTAAGCTTCACTCCATCCTCAACCCGAAAAGGTCCCACAAGTTCATCTTTGATGATACCAGCCCATACCAGTACCCCACCTCCACCTTGCTGGCGTCTGAGTCGGAGTGGAGCTCTCTGCCCTTTACTGATCCACCCTCTGGCCCATCAAGAGTCACTCTCATTTCATCAGTCCATAAAACCTTTGAAAAATCAGTCTTAAGATATTTCTTGGCCCATTCTTGAGGTTTTATCTTATGTTTCTTGTTCAAAGGTGGTCGTTTTTCAGCCTTCCTTACCTTGGCCATGTCCCTGAGTACCGCACACCTTGTGCTTTTTGATACTCCAGTAACGTTGCAGCTCTGAAATATGGCAAAACTGGTGGCTAATGGCATCTTGGCAGCTTCACGCTTGATTTTCCTCAATTCATGGGCAGTTATTTTGCGCCTTTCTTGGCCAACACGCTTCTTGCGACCCTGTTGGCTATTGCCATGAAACGCTTGATTGTTCGGTGATCACGCTTCAAAAGTTTAGAAATTTCAAGACTGCTGCACCCCTCTGCAAGACATCTCACAATTTTGGACTTTTCAGAGCCTGTCAAATCTCTCTTCTGACCCATTTTGCCAAAGGAAAGGAAGTTGCCTAATAATTAAGCACACCTTATATAGGGTGTTGATGTCATTAGTCAACACCCCTCCTCATTACAGAGATGCACATCACCAGATTTACTTAATTGGTAGTTAGCTCTCAAGTCTATGCATCTTAGAGTAGGACAACATGTATAAAAAGTATCATGTGATCAAAATACGCATTTGCCTAATAATTCTGCACACAGTGCATTAGTAAGTGTCACAGAATCATGTCTCCAGCACATCTCCTCAAATAAATTGGTCAACCTCTTTAAGTGTGGAGAACTGAACATCTGATACCCACAAGGCTGGCAGTTATAGAAGGCAATAGTTTAGGGCTTATTTATAGTGCATGCAGGAGTTGCAGTCGCACTGGGGCCCAAAGATTCCTCTGGCCCATATGAGACCCCCAGTACTCTGAGATCAATGATGGTTGGGGACCCTGTTGGGGATTGTGCATTAGGACACAGGAGGTTCAAGTTACACCACTGACATTAGCTTACAACGGTATGATAACAGGCTATATTTTTTGAAACTTTATTCATTCTAGAATTGAACACAAGTACCGCGGGGAACTATAAAGATTGGTGTGTAATAGGAGCTCTTGTTTTGTTATATGGTTCAGATCTCTAATGTGGAATTACATGTACAAAATGTGTTTCTAAACACATCCTATAATTCACTCTGCATTGTTTTGTGTACTAATCTTATGTCTCTCCGGTATTTAGTAGATTTAAACGGAAATTTCTTCCTTTATTTTCTGACATATTACTGAAATTTGTCAGAAGATATCACTGGCGGAGTCTTTGTCGTGGGGAGCCCCATGACTGGCGGAGTCTTTGTCGTGGGGAGCCCCATGACTGGCGGAGTCTTTGTCGTGGGGCGCCCCATGACTGGCGGAGTCTTTGTCGTGGGGCGCCCCATGACTGGCGGAGTCTTTGTCGTGGGGCGCCCCATGACTGGCGGAGTCTTTGTCGTGGGGAGCCCCATGACTGGCGGAGTCTTTGTCGTGGGGCGCCCCATGACTGGCGGAGTCTTTGTCGTGGGGAGCCCCATGATTGGCGGGGTCTGTCGTGGGGAGCCCCATGACCGACTAGAAAACGAAGAAGCTTGCACATTACAGTACAGTACAGTACACCAAATGGAAATTTTCCAGCCAGGGTAAAAATGATGTCAGTGTATGCAGACACTTATATTGGCCAGCATTTCTCAGTGACCTGTCAGAAGATGTTGGAACGTGAAACTTCCCTTTAAATCTTGAATATTGTCTGAAAATACTTATAACTATTTGGGGTGCTGTCGATACCGTTCTGCTTTCTAAACCTCTATATCCCTTGTTTTTATTTTCCCTACATTCCCTATCAGGACAGGAATAATCTGGTGAGTTAGTCTTTGTCTTCTCTGTGTTTGTACAGCTTGTCCCTTTATGGCTATGTTCATTGTTTTCCTTACAGTAAACACAGATCACATCTGCTCATATTTCCAGTAAGTGGTGAAGGGTATAAAGCGGTGTTCAGGTGTCAGATTTCCTACCTGCAAAGTCTGAATGTAATATGACTGTGATGATGTATTGCTATTAGCGTTGTGCAACAAGATTTGCAGGACCCTGGTCCGGTACCCCATAGTAGCCAGACTAGAGCTGTGCTACCTTCCTTGGCCTACACATGAATGCCAGCCTCCTGGGCGCCTCTTGTGATTACTAAGCAATGTCATGACGTTGCGTTACGCCTAGTCACTAAGCCTCGTCCAGTGTCATGATGTGCATCACAAAGCGACATCATAACGTCGTGTTTCGCAGTAATCAGAAGAGGCGCACAGGAAGTTCGCTGTGCCGTAGTCTGGCTGCCTTGGAGTACTGGCACGGACGCCAGACCACGATCTTGTGAATCTTTTTGCACAACTCTAATTATCATGCATGCCCCTTTTCTAAGAAATGTTATGTATTACTTTAAATATGTGCATGTATTGCTTGCAACCTGGGATTATTTGGAGTTCTTTTTTTTTTTTTTTTGCTTTCCTCCTTTGTTTTAGTCTGTTCATAAATTTAACTGGCTTAAGTTACGTAATTAAATGATTTTTATTAACCTGTATTGAACTTCATTTTAAATATAGATATATGCTGGGCTTGAAGCTGAGTAACTTTGTAAATTCATCCCATTATTCATCTTGTACTGATTGTGACGATAAACCCACATACATATTCCATTAAAGTCCGCTAAACCTTACAAGTTTGGTGACACTGGATGACCAACCAGTATACAATATATAGGGGCCTACCTTGTCTTCCTGATCATCATCTGAAGGATTGGGCAGATTGAATTCTAATTCCCAGTCATTTTGTTCTTCCTTGAGATAACCGGCCTCCAATGGTGTCCTACAGAATAGATGCAAGCTTGGCCAAGTGTACTGGAGGGCTGGGCGAGAAGGTGGACATCTGTGGTGGCGCTTTGGTGACGGCCATCTTATGTCCAAGGCCAGTTTTATAGCATTTATTACAATCCCTCAGTCGCTGCATTTCTTTTAATTTCCTGCAGTACAGATCACTATATTACAGAAGCTGAGCTGTTATGTCTTCTGATGAAACTGTCCATCAAGAAATGTGACTGTAGCTCTGAACTGTGATGCTGGTAATTCATGATCAGTACACGATGAGCAATACAATATATTTACCAAGTTGCTTTATAACTTGGGTGGTATTTGTGCACTTGTATGTGTGTACGTATCTGTATGTGTGTTTATACACATGCACAAAGATATATGCACACAGTAGAATTACACTTGGCTTTGCACAGGTCTGTTAGGTTTACCTGTTTGTTTTTTTATGTGGTGGGGTTATAATCTTTGCTGGCTACTGATGTGAAGCTAACCTATCTCAGGAGTTATACACAGAAATTTAACATCTCTATGGCGATATCCCGTAGAGATTTAAATTAATATTTGCTTTTGTATTCTTTATTTTTTCTTTGTAATTATATGGAAAATGGGGGTCCTAGAAAGCCAAAACGTAATCTAGAACCTTCGGGAGCGCTGGACTTTACAATGTGCCAAATGTCATGTAGATTGGTACAGCAGTTTGTCCAATCTAAATTAATTAATGTGTTCCCTTTTTTTTGTGAATATCTTGAATGCTTTTGAATTCCATTTTTTTGGGGCAAATATGTCAATAACGGAAGGTCCTAAAGGGCTGCATCTCCCTATTAGGAGTATGTCTTCTTGACCTATTACATTGTAACTGCGGACCAACTCAGCCTGGTGCTTAGCATGTAGTGTAACAGGAGGCTTCCATCCCTCCTCTGCCTTCTATTACAGACACAGAAGTTCCCCACACTGCTACATGTGCAGAAATAGATATCCTTGGTCTATCTAATATTTTATTTCAGCATTTAGTGTCCTTATAACAAAAGGTCATCCATCTACAACCCTATAATTCTCTTTCATCCTTGTTTTTTTTAGATGTCTGCAATGCTTTTCCCCCCTTCATTTTTAGTATACTGTATAAACAGTGTAGTCAATTGTCATTACTGATATACAGTGAAAATATGCTGTGTGCAAAGCTGAAATAATTAAGCTTTAAAAATCATGTCTGATTTATAAAAAAAAAAGAAAAAAAGTAGAACTAATGTTAATATCCAACATTTAAAGGGAATCAGTGATGGGTTACTTATTGGGCTTCTTGAATTAGTTTTGACATATCAGTTTGATCTGCTGTGGATCTGCTAGTCCTCTCAGTGATGAGATTCTGCTATACAGAGCTCGGTAATCTTGAGCTCTGGCTATCCTCACCTCCTTTTTCACCAATGATTGGCAGTTTTCTAACTATGCACAGTGTCTGTAGAAAGCTAAAGATCAATAGTTATACAGAGCTCATCATTAAAATGAGTAGCAGAGCTGCAGCAGATAAAACCATGATTTTATACAAACTGCAGTGTGTATAGCCCTGTTTGGGTCACTCTACTGGAATAAGGGTCTCTGTCCCAGTTTTATGATGCTCTGATTGATTGAGAGGCATAAACCCGGTGACAGATTCTGTATAAAAGCTCTTTTTTTTTCTTGTAAACCTCATTCTGTAAATTACGGAGGCCATTTTGATGCACCACTCATACTGCATTTTATAACTACTAGTAATATCTGTATTGGTGTCATATTAGGAGTAATGAGTTCTAGTGAGTATATAAGTCGGATTGCAGTATTTTCTACACTTTATAGCAGACTCATATTGATCATTTGGCTTTTGTATAGAATGTATTTCCGGTTTCCCAAATCTGTGCTTCTATTCTACTGATTGATTAGATTGCTGATATCCTTCTTGGGCCATATAGCCACTTATTAAGCAGATGTGAATGTACTGTGTATCATTGTGGTGTATCTGATGTCTGCATGGTATCATTAGGGCAATGATACATGTACAGATTATCCTGTTCAAAGACATTTAAGCTTACATGTTGGGACCTATGGATAATTCACCATGTTGTTGAGAGATGCAGATGCAGAACCCTTAATTGCAGAAATATGCTTGCCAAACAAGTTTTCAATAAGTATTTGCTTTATAATTGCAGAATATAAACCAAAAACCTGTCATCCTTCGTAAAAGGCGACAACGGATAAAGATAGAGGCCAACTGGGATCTTTTTTACTACAGGTGAAAGACAAAAAAATTAACAAAAAAAAGATGATTTGTAACATTTCATCACAAAAATATGTATGTAAATTATGTCTGATTCTTACTATGTTATTTTGGTTAATCAATTACATTTGAAATTCCTTCATGCACCAGAGCTAATTTTGAGTAAATCCCTGCAATGAAAGTATCAGAGATTTGTATGTAAAATCTCACTGATGGAACCAGTCTATACCCTCCTCGCCCTTTTGGTCTATATAACTGAATTGCAGAATAAGGCCCCAGACTACTTCAACCTAAACTTTTCTACTTTAACATTTTCATGAACTATCACACATTTGTCGTTTGCATTAATTCATAATTGAATTGCTTGTCATTGCTTGTATGTTTGAAGATTTCACCAGGATCATGCTCGATCGAACTTGATCTGGAACTTTAAAACAAGGGAAGAGTTAAGAGACACGCTTGAAGCTGAAATGCGAGCATTTAACGTTGATCGGGAGCTTGGAAGCTCAACAGTGATCTCCTGGAATCATCAGGAGTTTGAGGTATTGCTGCATCCTCCTAGAGTCTCAGCAATGACAACGGCATCACAGAAAGCCACCAATGAACGAATCTGTCAGCAGGTTTATTCTTTCAATCTAAAAGTGACTGGGATCCTGATTTCAGCAATATGTCACTTGCTGGGCTTCTTGCAATAGTTTTGATAAAATCATTGTTTTACCTATTGCAGACCTGCTAGTCTTCTCGGTGAGGAGCTCAGGCTAACCCTGACCACATAGGGTAATTCATTGACAGTTTTCTGCCTTCACTGTGCAGAGGTCAAAATCTGCCAATAAATGATGGGGGACAAGACTCGCCAGAGCTCTTGAATATTAATGACTATGTAGCAGAAACTTATCACGGGAGTGCATACTTGGACGAGCACTCCTGTGTTCTCTATGAGAGATCTGCTGCTAAACTCCTCTGGTGGTGGCTTATCTCTTACAGAACAAAAGGATCGGCAGTCTGAAATCGAAACTGCCAAATCCTTATTTTTCCCGACAATGATCTGTTGGGGGCCGCAGTTCAAATTTTCTTCACTGCGTCTAAGGAGTGCCGTGGTCTTTTGTCCATTATTGGTGGACAAATGTGTATGGGGGCCTCTATTGTCTTGAGCCTTTCTTAGTTGAATAGTTGTACTACAAACTCAATTGCCAAAGAGGATTTCCACCTTAAACATAAGGTTGGGCATCAAATAGTGAGACAAAGTTTGAGCTGCAGGACCAGTTTTATCTTTTTTCACTTAATGAGATATTGGCGTTTTTATACCAGATACTACGGGAAATGCAGCCGTATTAGTTGTCCCTTTCAATTTACTTCCCAGGAACTTGCAATCCACTTTTAGTTTCTCCGGCCTTTAGTACAAAGCAACGTGATAATTTTCCATCACTTACTGAGGAGCTAATTCAAAGGTGACAAACCAGTATGGCTGCACTTTCTGTTGTCATTTTGTAAGATTGCTGGCTAAAAATTGGCAATATTTCATTAAGTAAAAGAAACCTAATCATCAGTATTTGGTTACTGCTGCATCATTAGATTTCATGTTTTCAATGGAATCACTCTTTAAATGTTTCTTTTCCATGTAAAGTTTAAATATAGGTTTACAAATCAAAAAGTAGAACAACTCTCCGGAGATTTAACATAGGTAAATTTTAGGTTTTCAAAATGGCGATCTATAAATTCTCCTAAGTTATATTGGGATGAACGCATGATGTGATAAATGAAGAGCCGATATTTGAACGTGTATGAAGTAAAGAAAAGCTTGGTTTTAGGCATATTCTCTACTTTATATACCGTATTTAGACTATAGAACAGGTTAATAAGTTTATATTTTAGGCAGTGTTCATGCTGGCATTCATATGCAGTCTGCGCCAGCAGGTCTGTCACTTTTAAAGGGACTCTGTCAGCATCAAATGACTCTTAAAACCAAAAAGTACATGCGCTCGGTGCATCACGGCGAGGCCAATAATTTAACTACATCTTCCCACCTGCTTGTTTTCCCTCTATCTCCATCCCCCTTCTTTGATTGGCGGCTCTGCCTTGATAAAGCCAGAGAAGGGTGGAGATAGATTGAAAACCAGTAGGTGGGAACATGCACTTAAATGTTTTGCCACGCCATGGTGCACCAAGCGCTTGTGCTTGGTCGAGTAGTCATTCAGTGCTGATAGTCCCTTTAAAGGCAAGCATATTGTAGCATCCCTGATAGAACACATGGACTTATGTACAGTGCTATAGCAATGCCTAATGATTGTTATATATAGCTTCCTTAATTCAAGCTTGGAGCGGAGGGTATGTTTTACATTGCATGTAGAGGTCAATGTGCACAGAGTCTTCATAGGGTATCAGAAAATGACGGTATTGATCTTACTTGGTCACTGTCCTTTATTCAAGGTGAAATACGAATGTCTGGCTGATGAGATAAAAATAGGAGACTACTACCTACGATTGCTGTTGGAAGAAGATGAGAATGAGGAGAACAGTGTGATAAAGCAATCGTAAGGAACCATTTATTGTATGGTGATATGTTCAAATCCGTTTAATGGGGTTGTTGTCTACTTTCAGGAAAGGGAGCCCTCAACACCGCAGATACCTAAAACTGCAAACAGCAGTTGCCCTCCTTAGGTCCAGCGCTAGCTCTCTACCATGCTCCCTTTTCAGTGTTTGGCTACATCGGTGACATCACGTCAGCAGTGCACATCACCGCAGTAGCCAGTCGCTGAGCGCAGCAGCTCATGTCATCTACCACGGCACAGCCGCTCACCTCAGAGACTAGCTTTAGTGGTGATGCATTCTAATCACCGCTGCACCCAAAATACTGAGACTGGCGCTGGACTCCAGGAGGGCGAGTACCTGTTGTGTTTGTTGTTTTACAGCATTTGGGGCCCACTTTACTTTACTTTGTTTGTTTTTATAGGTATGAATTCTTCAATGAACTCTACCATCGATTCCTCCTTACTCCAAAAGTGAACATGAAGTGTTTATGTTTACAAGCCCTGGCAATTGTGTATGGCCGGTGCCATGAAGAAATAGGAGCATTTACAGATACCAAGTACATTATCGGAATGCTTGATAGGGTATCAGCTGTTTAATTACTTCATAGAAGAACAATTGGCAATACGGTCTTATTCATTAGTATTTCTGGGGTTTGCACTTTTTTGGAGCATTGTTTTTCAGAATTTCCCCACTGGTAGCTTATAGCTTACACTGTATTACCGTATTTTTCGGACTATAAGACGCACCGGACCATAGAACGCATGTGGGTTTTATAGGAGGAAAATAGAAAAAATTTAAGCAAAAAATGTGGTCATGACGCACTTTCATGGGCAGGGAATCTGCTGCTGACACTGTTATAAGGGTTAACGTCCCCCAATTCTGTGTGTGTATGTGTGTGTGTGTATATGTGTGTGTGTGTGTGTATATGTATATATATATATATATTATATAATATAATATAATATAATATAATATAATATATAATTTAATTAATTAGCTGAATGTGTGTGTGTATGTCCGGGATTGGCATCTGCACCGTCTCAGCTACAGCCACAAAATTTTGCACAGTCACACGTCTGGAACCCGAGAGCGTCATAGGCTATGTTGTGAGGCGAAATTTTAACCCTGCGCGTTCCAGTTCACCAAACAATTTTGCCCCTATCTACATAATGGGGAAAAAGTGAAAGGAAAAGTGTTGGAGGTAAATTGACAGCTGCCACATGTGAACAAGGGAGAATTAAAGAATGAGAGCGATGGCGCCAAAGAGTATATACCGTACAGTTGCTAAGGTGGGGCACCGACATGGGATACTCATACTCACCACACACGGGGATATGAACACACACACAAAATGCGCCACACACTACCACGTGCTTAAACACATATACCACCCTCAGCACACACAAAACTCATCTCACAAAGATTTATCAGGCTGCCAATAGCAACCAATCACAGCTCAGCTTCTATTTTGCTACAGTTAATTAATCTGAGCTGTGATTGGTTAATATAGGCAACAAAGGACATTCTCAGTATAACAAAGCTTGTGTAAGGTAATAAGATGTCACTTAGGGTGTGTTGGTGGAAAGGCTGATATCAGTCACATTACTTCTATGTGAGAGGATATAGAAACTGCCAGTTACAGACTATTTTTACCACAATAATGCCTCATATAAAAAGGAATTTCATGGCACGAATGTCAGCTGATGTGAAAAGAAAAGCTGCATTACGGGCCAATGAAAAATGTGAAGACCGAGAAACAAGGCTGACACACATGAGAATAGCAGCTGCTTCCTCAAGAGCCAATGAACTTTCTGAGCAGAGGGAAGCGAGGCTTGCAGACATGAAAACAAGAGCTGCTGTCACGCTGTCTCTGTATACTGGAGGTAGGGGGCCTAAGCTGACCCTAAGCTGGGGCCCTGACTAATCCCTCAACCTGGAGGTACTGTTAAAGGTACAGAGGTCCAGGCCGCCAGCGTAACCCCTACCTCCTGAGGATCCCTGCACCTCAGTAATCTAGTCCTGAGAAGGACCCCGATCACAACAAAAGGGGACAAGTAATAATATGCCCACACACAGTACTTAGACGAACGAGACAGTACAAGGGAAAAACCAAAACCACCTTGCATACAAAAACTACACAACTACAACAGAGGGAACACCAACGGGAAAGGAGATAAATGATAAAGTGAGGAAGGGAAAAAACTCTCCGAATACACTTATCTCTGAAACTCCAAATACCACGATCCGCTCTGTTAGTCTGCATGAAATGCTTTCACCGACACTTCCCTAACAGACCAGCAGGCATTTGAAGGAGTCTCACTACAGCAGCATTGATTGCAGCTGGGCTAGGCTGGACCTCATCTAGCACAGAGAGAGAGAGAATTAACTCCCTCACTGCCGAAAAACACAAAGCACCAAAAAGTCAGCTGCGAGAAGTCAGGCTGTGTAATCATGACGATCTTCGTGGCGACACACCCGTGACAGTACCCCCCCTTCTACGAGGGGCCTCCGGACCCTCAGGGCCAGGTTTATCCGGGTGAGTCGTGTGGAAGGCCCGAACTAATCGGTCTGCGTTAATATCCGACGCAGGAACCCACATCCTCTCCTCAGGACCATACCCTTTCCAATGAACCAGGTACTGAAGGGACCGGCGATTAAAGCGTGAATCGATGACCCTCGATACCTGGAACTCCAAGTTACCATTGACCACCACTGGAGGCGGAGGTAAAGGTGACGGTACCACCGGCGCCACATACCTCTTAAGCAACGATCTGTGGAACACGTTGTGAATTTTAAACGTAGGGGGGAGGTCAAGACGGAATGCCACCGGATTAATTATAGAACTGATTCTGTACGGCCCGATGAACCTGGGACCCAGTTTCCAGGAGGGAACCTTAAGTTTTATATTCCTGGTAGACAACCATACCCGATCGTTCACACTTAGGTCCGGACCAGACACTCTCCTCCTATCAGCCATACGTTTGTATCGGTTCCCCATAGTATTCAGATTCTTCAGTACCCCTCTCCATACTGAAGCGAGTGATGAGGAAAATCGTTCCTCCTCAGGAACCCCCGAAGAGCCCCCCCTACTGAAAGTACAAAACTGGGGGTGAAAACCATATGCCCCAAAAAACGGGGACCTACCAGTGGACTCGCTCCGCCTATTATTAAGAGCAAACTCTGCCAGAGGTAAGAAAGAAGCCCAGTCCTCCTGGTTCTCTGACACAAAACACCGGAGATATGTCTCCAAGCTCTGGTTCATTCGTTCCGTCTGACCATTGGTCTGAGGATGAAAAGCCGATGAGAACGACAAATGCATCCCCCGCCGTGCACAAAGCGCCTTCCAGAACTTGGACACAAACTGAGACCCCCCGATCAGACACCACCTCGGAGGGTACCCCGTGAAGCCTTACAATCTCCCCAATGAACACCTGCGCAAGAGTTTTAGCATTAGGGAGAGCAGGAAGAGCGATAAAATGTGCCATCTTGCTGAACCTGTCCACTACAACGAGTATGACCGTTTTACCCGAAGACGGAGGGAGGTCCGTAATAAAGTCCATAGACAGATGAGTCCAAGGACGCTCCGGGATCTTCAAAGGTAAGAGGGCCCCAGACGGACGGGTATGTGAGGTCTTAGAGCGCGCACAAACCCCACAGGACGCGACAAAAGTTACCACCTCCTTATGTAAGTTAGGCCACCAAAACCGACGCGAGAGGAGATCCACAGTTGCTTTACTCCCCGGGTGTCCTGCAAAAACTGAGTTATGGTGTGCCTCGATCACCTTTTGTCGCAACTGATCTGGAACAAACAGTCTCCCCGGAGGTCCAACAGGGGCGTCCCCCTGAGCCTCCAATACCTCCTCCTCCAGCTCAGAGCATACTGCCGAAACCACCACCCCCTCCTGAAGGATAGGAATCGGGTCGTCCGTATTCCCGGCCCCAGGGAAACTACGAGATAAGGCATCCGCCTTTACATTTTTTGACCCAGGACGATATGTAACGACAAAATTAAACCTGGTAAAAAACAATGACCACCTAGCTTGTCTGGGATTCAGACGTTTCGCGGACTCCAGATATAGCAGGTTCTTGTGATCGGTGACGACGGTGACCGGATGGACTGCCCCCTCCAAAAAATGGCGCCACTCCTCAAAAGCTAACTTAATGGCCAAGAGTTCCCTATTGCCGACATCGTAATTCCTCTCAGCGGACGACAATTTTTTAGAGAAAAAGGCGCACGGATGCCACTTACCAGGGGACGAACCTTGTGACAATACTGCTCCCACCCCTACCTCGGAAGCGTCTACCTCTACAATGAATGGCTGTGACGCATCAGGTTGAATGAGTATGGGTGCCGAGGCAAAACATTTTTTCAAGGAGGAGAATGCATGACAAGCCTTGTCAGACCACCTAGAAAAATCCGTCCCCTTTTTAGTCATGTCTGTGAGAGGCTTAACCATGGGCGAGAAATTACGAATGAACTTCCGGTAATAATTAGCAAACCCCAGGAAACGTTGTAGTGCCTTAAGATTCTCTGGCCGATCCCACTCAAGAACTGCCCGCACTTTCCCAGGGTCCATACGAAAACCGGACGCTGAAACCAGGAAGCCTAAAAACTGGAGTTCCTGTACGGCGAACACACACTTTTCCCATTTGGCATACAGTTTATTATCCCGCAAGATCTGTAGCACCTGCCTAACGTGCTCCTGATGAGACACCAGATCCGGCGAGTAAATTAAGATATCATCCAGATATATGACAACAAACTGTCCCACCAGGCGGCGAAAAATGTCATTAACAAAGTGTTGGAACACCGCCGGGGCATTAGTCAGACCGAATGGCATGACAAGGTTCTCATAATGCCCCTCCGGAGTGTTAAACGCCGTCTTCCACTGATCCCCCTCCTTCATCCTAATCAGATTGTACGCCCCCCTGAGATCCAACTTAGAGAACCATTTGGCGCCCACGATCTGATTAAAGAGATCGGGAATAAGTGGGAGCGGATACGGATCTCGGACCGTAATCCGATTAAGTTCACGGAAATCCAGGCAAGGGCGTAGGCCTCCATCTTTCTTCTTAACAAAGAAGAACCCCGCAGCCACCGGTGAAGATGAAGGTCTAATATGCCCCTTAGCCAGACTTTCTGAAATATAATCCTTCATGGCCTGCCTCTCAGGACCAGAAAGGTTATACAACCTAGCTTTAGGTAACTTGGCCTCAGGGAGCAGTTTTACAGAACAGTCATACTCGCGATGAGGAGGTAGTTCCTGACACCCTTTCTCCGAGAATACATCCTCAAAGTCCGCCAGAAATGGAGGTAAGACCCAAGGAGTAACCGCACCGATGACCGTGTTCATGCAGTTTTTATTACAGAATTTACTCCATTGGCTTATCTCTCTGGTTTGCCAATTAATAACCGGGTTATGCTTAGTTAACCAAGGAAGGCCCAACACTATAGGAGTGGCAAGACCCTCCAACACGTAGCAAGACAACAGTTCTTTATGTATCGCCCCCACTTGAAGTTTTACGTCATGCACAGCTTGCAAAAAACTTCCCTGACCGAGAGGCCTGGCATCGATTGGGGATGGGTTTAGCCAACTCACTCAATCGCATACCTTGAACCCGGGCAAACCGAGCATCAACCAGATTAGCCCCGGCCCCACTATCCAGAAGAACAGATATCCTCTCAGTTCTCGTACCCACCACCACCTCCGCCGGTACGAGAAACTGAGACGAACCTAGGGACGAAATACCTACTCCCAGATTGCCGTCCACCACACAACCTGGGATCAACAGTTTTCCGACAACTCTTCACTCTGCAAGGGACGGGATGGACACCCCCCAATAAAATGTCCCTTTCTCCCGCAGAAGAAACACCTTCCTGTCTTATGGCGCACCACCGGTCCCCTCCCCCGAAATAATGTCCCTCCTAATTGCATAGGCTCCTCTGGACTGACCAGGGGAACCACCATATGAGGGGACCTTGTAGGAGGTGGAGTCATCACAGGGGGTAGAGTTATCCCGCACCTCTCCCGAAGCTGTCTGTCAACGCGAATAGCAAGGGCCATAGCGGCTTCCAGTGACGCGGGAGAGTCATACTGTGCCAACACATCCTGTAATTTGTCGGATAAACCTTGACAAAACTGGCTCCTAAGAGCCGGGTCATTCCACTGGGTGTCCGTGGCCCACCTACGGAACTCCGAACAGAATTCCTCCGCCGGACGATCTCCCTGCTGGATCCTACGTAACTTAGACTCAGCAAGGGAGATCCGATCTGGGTCATCATATACGAGTCCCAGAGCAGCGAAAAACCTATCCACTGACTGGAGAGCCGGGGAGCCCGGGGGAAGAGAGAACGCCCAAGATTGTGGGTCCCCTTGTAGGAGCGAGATGACAATTCCCACCCTTTGTTCTTCGCTCCCCGATGACCGAGGCCGCAGCCGAAAGTACAACTTGCATGCCTCCCGGAAAACAAAAAACTTGTCCCGCCCCCCAGTGAACCTGTCAGGGAGAGCTACTTTAGGTTCTGGTCCGGCTTGCTCCTGAGGATACAAAACCTTGGACCTAACGTCCGCCAGCTCCATGGACAAATTCTGCAACTGCCGAGCTAGACCGGCTACTGGATCCATGGTAGCTGGAGAAAAACTAAGTGGTCGGTGAAAATGTCACGCTGTCTCTGTATACTGGAGGTAGGGGGCCTAAGCTGACCCTAAGCTGGGGCCCTGACTAATCCCTCAACTTGGAGGTACTGTTAAAGGTACAGAGGTCCAGGCCGCCAGCGTAACCCCTACCTCCTGAGGATCCCTGCACCTCAGTAATCTAGTCCTGAGAAGGACCCCGATCACAACAAAAGGGGACAAGTAATAATATGCCCACACACAGTACTTAGACGAACGAGACAGTACAAGGGAAAAACCAAAACCACCTTGCATACAAAAACTACACAACTACAACAGAGGGAACACCAACGGGAAAGGAGATAAATGATAAAGTGAGGAAGGGAAAAAACTCTCCGAATACACTTATCTCTGAAACTCCAAATACCACGATCCGCTCTGTTAGTCTGCATGAAATGCTTTCACCGACACTTCCCTAACAGACCAGCAGGCATTTGAAGGAGTCTCACTACAGCAGCATTGATTGCAGCTGGGCTAGGCTGGACCTCATCTAGCACAGAGAGAGAGAGAATTAACTCCCTCACTGCCGAAAAACACAAAGCACCAAAAAGTCAGCTGCGAGAAGTCAGGCTGTGTAATCGTGACGATCTTCGTGGCGACACACCCGTGACAGCTGCTTCCTCAAGGGCCAATGAACTTTCTGAGGAGAGGGAAGCGAGGCTTGCAGATAAGAGAAGAAGAGCTGCTTCCTCAAGGGCCAATGAGTCATCTCAGCAGAGAGAAGGCAGACTTGCCACTAAGAGAATTGCTATTTCTTCCACCAGGGCACAGGAAATGGTTGGAGATTTGAAACATGCTGCCTTTTGTTACCAGTCAGACATAATCTATCAGGATAATTCTAAAGTTCAGATAGCAAAAATGGATGTGGTTTGCATGTACTGCAGTGCCCTGAGTTGGAAAGATGAACCGCAAGGTTTATGCTGTGCAAATGGCAAGATAAAACTTCCACCTCTCCTGTCACCACTAGATCCCCTAAAGTCTCTGATGACAGGTACCAGTACAATATCAAAGCATTTCTTGGACAACATTAGGAAGTACAAATCCTGCTTCCAAATGACATCATTTGGTGCAACAAAAGAAACGTTTACAACAGGATTTATGCCGACATTTAAAGCTCAAGGACAGGTTTACCACTCAGTTGGCTCACTGCTTCCATTACAAGGAGAAGAACCTCAATATCTTCAACTCTTCTTTATGGGAAATGCAGAAGCTGAGGCTCAGCGGAGTTGCTCTTTAATTCCTGACACTTGCCTTGATATTGTCACTATTTTACAGCAGTTCCTTCACTCCAACAATCTATATGTTCAACTTTTCAAGACTGCACTTGAATGCATGCCAAATGCCGATTACAAGGTTGTCATTCGAGCTGACAAAACACCACAAGGTGAACATCAGCGACGTTTCAATGCTCCCACATTTGATGAGGTAGCCATCTTGATTGTAGGTAATGATTTTCAAAGCTGTGACATTCTGCTTCAGAAAAGGAACAATAGTTTGCAACGAGTAGCAGAAACTCACAGGTCCTATGATGCTCTGCAATATCCAATCATCTTTTGGCAGGGACAGGATGGCTATCACTTTGGAATACCTCAGACAGATCATACAACAGGCAACCCTTCAGGAAAAAAAGTGTCTGCCATGGACTTCTATGCATATAGGATCATGACAAGATTTGCAGAGGAAAATCACATCTTGAAATGCAAACACCTCTTCCACCAATTTATTGTTGACATGTATGCAAAAATTGAGAGTGAACTTCTTTTATAAATCCGACTAAATCAAAAGAAGCTCAGGGCAGAGGAATATATTCACCTTAGAGATGCTGTTGCAAATGATGCTGATCCAAAAGAGTTGGGGAAAATGGTTATTCTTCCATCAACTGTCACTGGAAGCCCACGACACATGCATGAATACACACAGGATGCAATGACTTATGTGAGAAAGTATGGCTGTCCAGATCTTTTCATCACCTTTACTTGCAATCCTGCCTGGGAGGAAATTGGAGGGCACCTGTTGCTGGGCCAAAAAACAGTGAATCGCCATGACCTTATTGCTCGGGTTTTCAAACAGAAACTTTCAAAAATGACTAATCTCATCACAAAATCACATATTTATGGTGAGAAGCAGTGCTGGTTGTATTCAGCTGAATGGCAAAAAAGAGGCCTTCCTCACGCCCACATCTTGATTTGGCTGAAGCAAAAAATACAGCCTACCGAAATTGACAATATCATCAGTGCCGAATTGCCAGACCCTCAGATTGACCCATTGCTGTTTGACACCATCACAAAAAACATGATCCATGGTCCTTGTGGGAGTCTGAACAAAAAATCTACCTGTGTGATTGATGGCAGGTGTTCAAAGCATTACCCACGATCCCTGGTCCAAGAAACCCAAACAGGACAAGATGGATTCCCAGTCTACCGAAGAAGAAAGCCAGCCGAATCTTGCCACTTTGTGAAATCAATCAAGTATATCTGCAAAGGAAATGATCAAGCAGTTTTTGAACTCCAGAAAAATGGACCTATTATTGATGAAGTGGAGGCATTCCAGATGGGCAGGTACATAAGCAGCAATGAAGCTGTTTTGGAGAATACTAGGATTCTCCATTCATGAGCGCTACCCACCAGTTGTGCATCTGAGTGTGCACTTGGAAAATGGACAGAGAATTTACTTTAACCCAGCAAACTTGCAGCAGCAGCTCCTAACACCACCTAAGACACCCTCTTGGCATTTTTTGAGCTTGTCAACAAGACCCTTTTGCGAAAACAATTCTCTACTGTGATTTACCAAAGCAAAGTACTACACTTGGAATGCCTCCAGAAAAACACTGGAACAATGGGGGCTTGATATTGAAGGCTATCCAGGGGTGAAAGCAACTGATGCTCTTGGTCGCGTCTACACTGTGCATCCGTCAAATGCAGAGTGCTTCTACCTGCGCATGTTACTTCATGTTGTCAAAGGCCCTACATACATCATTTTCTGACCTGAAGACCGTCGGAGGCCATGTGTGTGAAACATTCAGGGAAGCTTGCCAAAGAAAAGGACTTTTGGAAAATGATGGACACTGGGACATGACCCTCAGTGAAGCAGCAGCCACACAAATCCCAAAGCGACTAAGACACCTCTTTGCTATTATTCCTGTAGCATTTCAAATTCTCTTGAGATTTGGACAAAGTACAAAACTGATCTCAGTGAAGACACCCTCATGCAGATTAGAAGGGAAAATCCTCAGCAACTCATCAACTTCACTGAGAAAATGTTCAATGAAACTTTAATGCTCCTTGAAGATCAGTGCATAGCAATGTCAGGAAAAGCCTTACAGTTGCTTGGTTTGCCTGCTCCAATAAGAAATCCTGAAGGTATCCAAATGTGCAGGGAGATTTTCCTAGAAACAAACTACAATATTGATGAACTGACAGCATTTGTGTCTCAGAACAAGCCAATATTGGTACCAGATCAAAGGGACGCCTAAAACTACATTTTAAGTTTCAGTGAAACCAACAAAGGGTGGGATTGTCTTCCTTGATGCTCCAGGTGGAACAGGAAAGACATTTGTAATCAACTTGCTCCTGGCAAAATTTCGACAACAAAAAAAGATTGCACTTGCAGTGGCATCTTCTGGAATTGCAGCTACGCTTTTAAAAGGTGGCAGGACAGCACATTCGACATTCAAACTACCACTTAACCTGTCTCATAGTGACAGCCCCGTGTGTAATATTGCCAAGGGATCAGGACTGGTCAAATTGCTTCAAAAATGCAGTGCCATCATTTGGGATGAATGCACCATGTCACACAAAAGAGCTCTGGAAGCAGTGGACAGACTGCCGCAAGACCTGCGTAGCAAAAAATATATCATGGGAGGAGTAGTTGTTGCTTTGGCAGTTGACTTCCACCAAACACTACCTGTTATTCCAAGATCAACCCCTGCAGACGAACTGAATGCCTGTCTCAATGCATCCTACCTTTTGGAGAAAAGTAAAGAAAATGTCACTGAACACAAACATGAGGGTCTACATGACAGGCGATGTTTCTGCTGGACTGTTTTCGAGCCAGTTGTTGACTATTGGAGATGGCAAGGAACCAGTAAACTCAACCACTGGACAGATCACCTTCCCAAGCAACTTTTGTTGCATTGTGACTTCCATTGAGGAGTTGAAAGCAAAGGTTTTTCCAAACATTCAACTCCACTTCAAAAATTTTGGCTGACTGTGTGAAAGGGCTATTCTAGCTCCCAAAAATGACTGTGTCAACAAGACATCTTCAAATTCTAAATCTCCTTCCAGGTGTGTGCACAACCTACAAGTCAGTGGATACAGTAATAGACCCTGCTCAAGCATTATTTTATCCAACTGAGTTCCTCAATTCCTTGGAGCCACAAGGACTTCCTCCTCACAACCTCTTAATACAACCTGGAGCACCTATTCTGCTATTGAGAAATTTGGATCCACCAAAGCTGTGTAATGGAACAAGACTCTTGATTAAGAACCTATTTCCACATGTAATTGAGGCAACCATTTTGACAGGATGTGCCACAGGAGAAGATGTTTTCATTCCAACAATTCCTCTCATTCCATCTGATTTGCCTTTTGATTTTAAACGCCTCCAGTTTCCTGTTCGACTGGCATTTGCTATGTCCATCAACAAGGCTCAGGGACAGTCCTTGAAGGTAGTTGGAATCGATTTACAATCTCCATGCTTTTCTCATGGTCAACTTTATGTGGTCTGTTCAAGAGTTGGAACCCTGGTATATATGCCCCCCATCCTGATGTATATGAACTCCATCCTATTATGCATGGCTCCCCCCCTCATCCTCTTATGCATGGCTCCCCCCCTCATCCTCTTATGCATGGCCACCCCTCATCCTCTTATGCATGGCCACCCCTCATCCTCTTATGCATGGCCACCCCTCATCCTCTTATGCATGGCCACCCCTCATCCTCTTATGCATGGCCACCCCTCATCCTCTTATGCATGGCCACCCCTCATCCTCTTATGCATGGCCACCCCTCATCCTCTTATGCATGGCCACCCCTCATCCTCTTATGCATGGCCACCCCTCATCCTCGTATGCATGGCCACCCCTCATCCTCGTATGCATGGCCACCCCTCATCCTCGTATGCATGGCCACCCCTCATCCTCGTATGCATGGCCACCCCTCATCCTCGTATGCATGGCCACCCCTCATCCTCGTATGCATGTGACGCGCCCCCTGGGCCGTGTGTGCACGCGTGTGGGTTACCCGGAGCCGGGTCTCTGGGGGTTGTAGTCTCCGTGGCGGCGACCCTGTCCCGTGGCTCGGTGGTCAAACCAGTGGCAGTCTTTTATATGTTTCAGGTTAATGTCCGACTACGCCACCCGTGGATTGCGGTCAGGGTGTACCGCCGCTGCGAGGCAGACCTCTGAGGCTGGTGTTGTGTGCGCAGCAGAGGATGGGACAACTCCCCACGGGAGGAGTATAGCCTCAGGGCAGCGAGTGTGGATGATGGGAGTGATGGTGCATCGGTGTAGCAGGAACGACTCAGAGTCTTTGCAGTGCAGTACAGGGTCTTTACTGATGATGATAAGGCAGACCCTCCCGGGAGTACTGGCTAGCATAAGAGGCATGGTCAGTCTGTGAACAAACAGGAGTTCTCCTGGCCAGGTGGAGTTGTAGGCCTCCCCGTCTGTCTGCACTCTTCCTGGCTACCTTGCTGTAAGCGGGTGGAAGTAGCCCACGTCCCTGAGTGTACCGTGTAGTGCTCACCCGTATGGCTGGTGACTTGGGGCCTTCTGATAGCCTCCGCTCCTCGATGGCGTTGCTGGTCCCTTGCTCGTGACTGAGCCTTTGGGATTCTTTGGCCAGAGGACCTGGAATCCCCTGCCGGCTGGTTTCTGCTGCTGGACTTAGAGATCCTCACAGCCTCGGACTCCGTTGTCCGGTCGTAGTGTCTTCAGCCAGGACGAGCAATATCTGCTTCCAGTCCCTGGCACTCAGCTCCTGCTCCTACAGAGCTCCTAGCTGTTTCTTGCCCTGTGTCTGGAACTGCTCTCAGGACGAGACTCAACTCTGTCTCAGTCTCTGACTCTGGAGCTTCACTCCGCAGCTTCACTGAACTAACCCCGCCCCAGATCCAGTTTATATAGGGCAGGTTCCTCCCCTATCTTGTCTGGGACAGGAGGTGTTGCATGTTCAAGGGCTCCTGACCAGGGAACCTCACACTTGCTCCCAGATGTGATATTTCTATCACTGTGGCAACCAGACCCCTGGGGTGCCACACATGGCCACCCCTCATCCTCGTATGCATGCGCCCCACCTCATCCTCTTATGCATGCGCCCCACCTCATCCTCTTATGCATGCGGCCCACCTCATCCTCGTATGCATGCGCCCCACCTCATCCTCGTATGCATGATGCGCCCCACCTCATCCTCGTATGCATGATGCGCCCCACCTCATCCTCGTATGCATGATGCGCCCCACCTCATCCTCGTATGCATGATGCGCCCCACCTCATCCTCGTATGCATGATGCGCCCCACCTCATCCTCGTATGCATGATGCGCCCCACCTCATCCTCGTATGCATGATGCGCCCCACCTCATCCTCGTATGCATGATGCGCCCCACCTCATCCTCGTATGCATGATGCGCCCCACCTCATCCTCGTATGCATGATGCGCCCCACCTCATCCTCGTATGCATGATGCGCCCCACCTCATCCTCGTATGCATGATGCGCCCCACCTCATCCTCGTATGCATGATGCGCCCCACCTCATCCTCGTATGCATGATGCGCCCCACCTCATCCTCGTATGCATGATGCGCCCCACCTCATCCTCGTATGCATGATGCGCCCCACCTCATCCTCGTATGCATGATGCGCCCCACCTCATCCTCGTATGCATGATGCGCCCCACCTCATCCTCGTATGCATGATGCGCCCCACCTCATCCTCGTATGCATGATGCGCCCCACCTCATCCTCGTATGCATGATGCGCCCCACCTCATCCTCGTATGCATGATGCGCCCCACCTCATCCTCGTATGCATGATGCGCCCCACCTCATCCTCGTATGCATGATGCGCCCCACCTCATCCTCGTATGCATGATGCGCCCCACCTCATCCTCGTATGCATGATGCGCCCCACCTCATCCTCGTATGCATGATGCGCCCCACCTCATCCTCGTATGCATGATGCGCCCCACCTCATCCTCGTATGCATGATGCGCCCCACCTCATCCTCGTATGCATGATGCGCCCCACCTCATCCTCGTATGCATGATGCGCCCCACCTCATCCTCGTATGCATGATGCGCCCCACCTCATCCTCGTATGCATGATGCGCCCCACCTCATCCTCGTATGCATGATGCGCCCCACCTCATCCTCGTATGCATGATGCGCCCCACCTCATCCTCGTATGCATGATGCGCCCCACCTCATCCTCGTATGCATGATGCGCCCCACCTCATCCTCGTATGCATGATGCGCCCCACCTCATCCTCGTATGCATGATGCGCCCCACCTCATCCTCGTATGCATGATGCGCCCCACCTCATCCTCGTATGCATGATGCGCCCCACCTCATCCTCGTATGCATGATGCGCCCCACCTCATCCTCGTATGCATGATGCGCCCCACCTCATCCTCGTATGCATGATGCGCCCCACCTCATCCTCGTATGCATGATGCGCCCCACCTCATCCTCGTATGCATGATGCGCCCCACCTCATCCTCGTATGCATGATGCGCCCCACCTCATCCTCGTATGCATGATGCGCCCCACCTCATCCTCGTATGCATGATGCGCCCCACCTCATCCTCGTATGCATGATGCGCCCCACCTCATCCTCGTATGCATGATGCGCCCCACCTCATCCTCGTATGCATGATGCGCCCCACCTCATCCTCGTATGCATGATGCGCCCCACCTCATCCTCGTATGCATGATGCGCCCCACCTCATCCTCGTATGCATGATGCGCCCCACCTCATCCTCGTATGCATGATGCGCCCCACCTCATCCTCGTATGCATGATGCGCCCCACCTCATCCTCGTATGCATGATGCGCCCCACCTCATCCTCGTATGCATGATGCGCCCCACCTCATCCTCGTATGCATGATGCGCCCCACCTCATCCTCGTATGCATGATGCGCCCCACCTCATCCTCGTATGCATGATGCGCCCCACCTCATCCTCGTATGCATGATGCGCCCCACCTCATCCTCGTATGCATGATGCGCCCCACCTCATCCTCGTATGCATGATGCGCCCCACCTCATCCTCGTATGCATGATGCGCCCCCCCTCATCCTCATATGCATGGGACCCCCCCCCCCCCCCCCCCCCTCATCCTGGTATACATGCCCCCCTCATATATAGTGAATTATAGAGAGGATGCATTTACGGTGCAGAATATCGAAGTTAAAAGTTCGATATAGAAATTAAAATGAAGGGGTCTTGAGCACAGGTCTAGTAGAGATTTTGATGCAATATGTTTGAATGTAGCACAGGTAAAATCTGGAGTTTAGATGATTTTTTTTTTCCCCACTGCAGGAATTCGTGAATCATGCAGAGGAACACCAGACTAAGGCCACGGCCCCACTATCAGTATTTGGTTAGTATTCGGTCAGTATTTTTTCTCAGGAATGGGAGCCAAAACCAGGAGTGGGTGATAAATGCAGAATTGGTGACTTGTTTCTATTATACCTTTTCTCTGATTGTTCCTCACCTGGTTTTGGCTCCCACTCCTGAGAAAAAATACTGACCATATACTGATAGTGGGGCCATGGCCTACTAAATCGCCTAGATCAGAGGTCTCAAACACGCGGCCCACAGGCACCTGAGCCCCTGTAATGATTGCGGCCTGGTCCTGAGGGCCGCCGAAGTCAGTAATTCTTTTCAGTTGAATGGACCATTACTACAAGATGGGGACCAGGATGGGCACATTACTACAAGATGGGGACCAGGATGGGCACATTACTACAAGATGGGGACCGGGATGGGGACCAAGATGGGGCACATTACTACAAGATGGGGACCAAGATGGGGCACATTACTACCAGAGGGGGACCAAGATGGGGCACATTACTACCAGAGGGGGACCAAGATGGGGCACATTACTACCAGAGGGGGACCAAGATGGGGCACATTACTACCAGAGGGGGACCAAGATGGGGCACATTACTATAAGAAGTTGGTCAGAATTACTATATGGTGCAAATTGTAAGAAAAAAAGCACTATATGTGGCCAATTAAGGGACACAAAAAGGAAATAAAAATTATAAAAACTGTAAACTTGTAAAAACTATAAAACTGTACCATGGCCCATAAAATGAATGCCATGTAAAAGAGTAAAATAAAGCAAAAAAATGTTCAAAAAATGATCCAAAAGGTGTATATAAAAAACAATGTTATCATTAAAAATTTTTATATCCTCTTGCAAAGAATGCGGCCCTTCAAATTCACATTTTTTCTATGTGCGGCCCATATACTTAGCCGAGTTTGAGACCCCTGGCCTAGATCCTCTGTGACCAGTCTTTTCACAGGGTTTTGTCTCGCTTCTCTTTTTCAGTGCACTGACAGACTGGAGAGGGACAGGCTCATCTTATTTTTAAACAAGCTGATTCTTAATAAGGTGGGTAGCACGGATGTTGCGTGGTATCTGCAATAAATCTTACAACTTGGTATATTGTTTTTTTGGTTTGCACTGTAGAGTAAATGCAGTGAATAATATTACGTTTTCTAGAAAAATGTGAAAGATGTTATGGACTCCAATGGAGTTAGGATCCTGGTTGATCTTCTTACCTTAGCGCATCTTCACACCAGCAGAGCCACGGTTCCACTTCAGGTGAGTTGGACTGAGAAGCTTTCTATAATTTGTAGCCTTTGTGAAACTTGTATAAATATCACACTGAATTGTTTAGAATCTGCTCATAAAATGTAAAAAAGTGACTATTTAGTATTGCAGCTCATCCCCAGTCATGTGTATGGAGCTGAGCTGCAATAGCACAGCGTGGACAAGGGTGGGGCTGTTCCTTACCTCAGACCATATCTTTACTAGTGATGAGCGAGTATGTTCTGTTAACCCTTTCGGCGAGCATGCTCGCCAAGTATCTTCAGCGTGCTCGGGTGTTATGTTTTAGTCGTTCTGTGTGCATGATTTGCAACTGTTTGACAGCTTTAATACATGTGAGGAATGCCAATTTTGAGCTAATGCTGTCAGGTTTTATTTTTTGGTCTATATATTTTGTGTATCTATTCACTGCTTGTGCATTCGCCAGCTCATTTGTATTAATAGTTAGAATTCAAAAGTATTTTTGGGTGAAATATACAGGTCTGCAAAATTGTATCTCTAATTTCTTTACTAGAGCAACGTCATTGAAGCATCTCCTGATATGAAGAGGGAGAGCGAGAAGGAATGGTATTTTGGCAATGCTGACAAGGAGAGGAGTGGTCCCTACAGCTTTGTGGAGGTAAACTTGCAGCTGATTTACAAGTGAACGCTTTATTGGTCATAATGTTCATGTTTTACATACATGTTTAGTTTTTTTCAACTAAAATGATCTATAAAGTAATAAGTAATTGTATTGGTATCAATCTGAATTTCATGGTTTTTTTTCTGTGATAGATGCAGGAGTTCTGGGCCAATGGGGTGTTAAGCCCCAAAACTCGCTGTTGGGCCCAGGGTATGGATGGCTGGCGCCCACTGCAAGTCATTCCCCAATTAAAGTGGTGTTTGCTTGCAAGTGGACAAGCTGTTCTGAATGAAACCGACTTGGCCACCCTTATCTTAAATATGCTTATAACCATGTGTGGATACTTTCCCAGCAGGTAAGTAGTGTTTTTTACATGCGTTCTAGTTTAAATTCCAACTTACGTCATTATTCACACCAGAAAGTCTAATGCTGATTTATAATGCTGTCAGTTTTGGGCAATAAACCCACCGTCATGCCTGGCCTGCTTCCATAATTTGGGCTCATAAATATGCCTAGATCTTGTTAATGCAGCCAATTTAGCAATGGCAACCTGTTGAGCACCCACCTCCCCCTAATTTTCTTCTGTCTAAATGAAATGTTTTACCTAGCAGAGTAGCCATGCAAATGGCATGACCACAGCATATTAGTCTCAATTAATTTGTCATTTTGGTTAATAGTAAATTTGTGGCATAAGTACAGGGCCACTGTAGAATATGCATGATTTAATATTCGCAGCCGTTATCAGTGATTGATTACTTCAATTAGCTTTGTTTTACCCTAGGGACCAAGACAATGCCATTATTAGACCGCTTCCTAAAATCAAAAGATTGCTGTCTGATAACACTTGCCTTCCTCATATCACACAGGTCAGTATCTTTCATTACTGATGATCAGACCCCTAGTTACGTTTTTCTTTTTGCGCTGAATTCTCCCCATCCAACTTTTTTTCCCTCTATTTTATTTTATACATGAAATATCAAATAATGAAAAAAGGTTTAGAAATTGTTCACTCTAAAAGTTTTTTTCACCGTCCATTGAAACGTTTCCCCTCAGGCCACTGCTGTGGTGTATCTGCTTTGGCTGAATGCAGTTGTGTTTCCATTTTATTCCTCAGCTTTTGCTGACGTTTGACCCCATCCTGGTAGAGAAGGTTTCCATATTGCTCTATCACATCATGCAAGACAACCCACAGCTGCCTCGTTTCTATCTCACTGGAGTATTCTTCTTTATAATGATGTACACTGGTTCCAACGTGCTTCCTATCGCCAGGTAAGGAGTCACTGAGCAATTGCTACATCGACCAGATGTGCAAACTTTGTCTTCACTCAATATGGTCATCAGGCTAGTTTGAGAATCTGCATTTACACTGGGCGATAGAACTAGAGTTCCTAGAGACGACTGTTTCCCGATTATCAACTTGTTTGAAAACTGGCTGCCAATCACCTGACAAACGAGCAAAATGCGTGTTCGTCAGGTGAAATGATTTTTAAGCATGCGCTTGTTCGTCAGGTGAAATTATTTTGAAATATGCTTAAAAATCCTTGTTCTCGCCAGCACATCGTCCTGTGAAAGCAATACTATATGCAACCAGAACGATCGTATTAATGATCATTCTGTGCACATGGATGCCCAGTCTGCCTTCATAAACAGACTATTAAACGACAGTCTTTTAGCTTACAGGCAGCCAATCAATAATCATTTAATGGCCACTGGTAGTAAATTTCAACCCTAAATTTGACCAGATTAGCCAAATTTAACCTAAGTTACCTTACCCATGATTTATTTTATTTTTTTGTTGAGTGTTCAGAATTTATTTTACTATTGCTGTGTGGTCTTATTAGTTGTATGTACCTTTTCTTTCTATAGCGGAGTACATTTTGTTATATTTTAATTGCTTATTTTTCCATGGAGTCTCTTCTTCGCAATGTCCTTGCACCTCTAAGCTCCCCTTATACATTACACTAATGTCGTCTGAACTTGCCGATATCGACTGGTTCAGTCGACAGTCTAATGTGTATGGGGGCGCAGGCCAGTTTGTTGGCGAAATTATTGATCCAACAAGTCCGATTTTGGACTTCCAATTGTATTGTCTCCCATAGGTATGCCGTGCCCAGACATGTCTGGAGACTGTTCTCTCATAGCGAGCGCCGGATCGATTGGCCAAATGAGTGTTCCTATGTATGGCAGCTGACAGACAAGCGATTGGCTTTTTTTTTTTTTTTTTTTAAAGTTACAATAGAGCAAAAGTAGGAAAGTTCTGCATGCTAGAGCAGGGACTTAGGCCTCAATTCATCAAAATCGGCGATTTTCTTGCCAGTTTTGATGAAGGGGTGTGTAGGATGTCAGAAGCTCCTGATTCACTTGCACACCTCTTAATTAATCAGGAGCCTCCGAAAAGTGGCATGCTCCTTGCCACAAATCCTACTCCATTCCCAGACTGGAGTAAGATTTCTGGCGTAGGGAATACCATAGCTTGTCATGACTCGGTGGTGTTAAGCCCCCGCCGCGCCTCTGTCCTTCCCCAGCTATACCCATTGTGGTGGAACTGGGAGAAACCAGTGTGAAAATGGCAAAAGCTGCCAAAATGTTTCAATAAGTCTGAGTTGTGTCAAAAGTTTACTTTTCAAAGCAATTTATGCCAGAATTCTGGGGAAATTGCTTTGATGAATCGGGGCTTCAGTTGGTAGAAAAAAAAATATTGGGCAGATTATATAATCAAGTAAAGAATGAATCAAGGTTTGTAATGACATATTATGTAAAATATTATGTTGGAAAACCTGCATTTGCGTTTCTTCTTTTTTATTTTAGATTTCTCAAGTACACTCATAGTAAACAAGCCTTCAGATCAGAAGAGGTATGGACACTGTCTAGAAATACTAAAATCTGTAATTAAAGGGACCCTGTCAGGTCCTATACTACCATCAGCCTCCAGAAATAGGTTTAATCTGCAGGTTGATAGCGTTATGAAGGTGTCCAGTCACTGTATTGAAAGTGCAGTACCCAGGAGAAAATGAGCATTATTTCTCCCGGTAGCCGCTGACTTTGTCATACAGGTGTGCCTGGAGCAATTAGTCACCGCTCGCTATACTGTGAGTGGTGGCTATAAGCACGCGCCAGCACTGATTGACAGCAGGCTTGGCAGGGCATCAGTACAGAACCGGCTGTCAGTTAGTGCCGGGGCGTGCTTGTATTCGCCGGTCGCAGTGCTATGAGCGGTGACTGTAATTTCTCCAGGCACGCCTGCATGACTGAAACTGGTCCCATTTTTGGGATCTTGTCTGACACCAGAACTAGGCTTTGAAGTGCCCCATTTAAATGGTGCGATAGCCCCGCATGCATGCCATTGCTCCATTTATTGTTTATGGGACTTCCGGCAATGTCTAGTACAGTCCTATAGACAGTGAACTTAAATGGTGATGAAAACCTTGCCTTCTCTCCATTCAGCAGGGTACTTCAGAGCCACATTCTGTGGATTAGTGAGGCTCCTGGCAATTAGCAAGTATTCTCACTATTCCTGTGGATGGGTGAAACTTATGAGACAACTTATTTAAGATAATAAAACTACATTTCACAGGCATTGTAATAATAATGTGTTTCAGAGCAAAGGAACAGACATCTTTCAACGGAGCATTCTTGGTCACATTCTTCCTGAAGCTATGGTATGCTATCTTGAAAATTATGAGCCAGAAAGGTTTTCAGAGATTTTTCTTGGAGAGTTTGATACCCCAGAAGCTATTTGGAGCAGTGAAATGAGGTATGTATCACTTTAAAGACCAGAAATATTTTCACACTTCTATTCTGATGATTTAGCACTTGTTGGTCTCCTTTGGCATAAAGTTGCCAGACCAATGACTCCAACAAATTGAAAAAACCCAGCAACCAAATATCCACACTCTGTTAATACTGTTGGCCTGTTGATGATTTCCAGGCGTCTCATGATTGAGAAGATTGCTGCCCACTTAGCAGACTTCAGCCCACGACTCCAGAGTAACACCAGAGCTCTTTACCAGTACTGCCCCATCCCAGTCATCAACTATCCCCAACTGGAGAATGAGCTTTTCTGCAACATCTACTACCTGAAACATTTCTGTGACACCTTAAGATTTCCAAACTGGCCTATTAAGGATCCGGTAAGTGACAAACACCTTAGCAGGAAACAAATTGTAAAAGACCATGTGTCTGTATGACACATGTATCTAGAGAATATTAGTTGTCTTTTTTTCACTTGTCAGGTGAAACTTCTGAAGGACACTTTAGATGCATGGAAAAGAGAAGTAGAGAAAAAGCCTCCAAGTATGTCTATTGATGATGCTTATGAAGTTCTTGGTCTTCCTAAGGGACAAGGCGTGTAAGTTCAAGAATATTATTCCCACAAGTTAGTGTAATAAAAAAAAATCTATTGTCCATTCTTGTCTACAGCCAGATGCTGAAAGAGAAAACTACACCTACACCTCTTATAAAAATAGTAATAATCTATCTACCAATGGGAATATCCAGTTGGATGGTTTTGCCACTTTAATACATTTATCACTGAATCAAAGCACAGATGATCATTTTAAGATTCTTCTGGTCTGACTACTGGGACTTCCATTAATTTTAGGAACAGGGGTCCCGAAGTCCCTGTTGTGAGTGCAGTGGTGGTGTGCATGCTTGACTGATACTTTGTTTATTTTCATGAGACTGATGGGAGATTGCTGTCCATCAACCCCATTGAAGTGAATGGAGTTGTGGTCATGCATGACCGGACTTGGGCCCCCAATCTACTAATTGGTGAGGATCCCAGTGATCAGATCCCCAATATTCACACATTTATTTTTTATTATGCTTGCTTCTCTTGCACCAACATTTTCCACAGTGTTTTACTGACGTTATCATCACTCAGACAATGGGGCTCACAATCAAAATTCCCTATCAGTATGTCTTTGGAGTGTGGGAGGAAACCGGAGAACCCGGAGGAAACCCAAACAATCATGGGGAGAACATGCAAACTCCTTGCAGATGTTGTCCTTGGTGGGATTTGACTCCAGGACCCCAGTGCTGCAAAGCAACAATACTAACCACTGAGCAGAGATATACCTTTATTCAACTTGTATAACTCCCCCTGCCTATTAACTGTGTAGTTTTCTCTGAAGGAGCTGTACTTTAACCTTTTGGATATACGTTTGGCTTTGACTAAATTGTTTTTCGTTGCTCTCCTTTCTCCTTACTATTCATTGTATTTGAGTTTTTTGCTGGAGAATTGGCTCAGATGTTGCATGTGCAGATTTGGATTTGATGAAATAAGGAAAGCTATTTACAGATCAAAAGATCTCTGAAATATATCCTTCATTCTGTTAAGCAGCTTGAATCTCTGAGGCGCTATGCCCTCTGTGATTTAGTACTGTGTACATCTGAAATTCATATGTTTTTTTTTTTGTGTTTAAGGCAAGAAGAGAGTAAGATACGGAAAGCCTACTTCAGACTTGCTCAGAAATACCATCCAGACAAGAATCCTGATGGAAGGGTTTGTATTTATTGTTTTTGTTTTTTTTTAATAACAGTCTTAAAGGCATTGTCCACTACTTGACAAACCCTTAATAATTCCACTTCCATCATAAAATTAAAACACTTGATACTTACCACCTGGACTGGCATAATTCCTTCGATCTCGCTGTCCCCCAGGGGTCACGTGACACATCGCCTTTCCAAGATGCTTGCTAACACACATCTTGTAAATATGTTCATCAGTCTCCAGGAGGAATAACTGAGGAAAAGGCACGAGCTGTACGACATGATGCTCTAGAATTGTTATTTTATTGGAAATGCACTTATTTACTGAAACAGGCATGTCATTAGAGCTGCCTAGTCCTATAATTAGTCTGGTGATCCGTCCTGAGTAGGGATGGGTGGACAGAGTTCTGGAACTTTTGAAAAAGTTTGGTTCTGGTACCAGAACAGTACCCAAACTTCCACCTGAACCCGAACCACATTGAGAATAATGGAGACTTGAACTTTGGGTTCGCTCAGTCCTGAGTATAGGAAAGTCTAAGCATTGAAAAGGAGAAACCCATTGAAAAAAAAAATGTCACAAGACAAGATCTTGATACAGTTACACAATATGGTTTGTAGCCTGATTAGACATGTCATATTGGACCCCATGGATGATGTCTGTACATAGAAATAATGGCACTATACAAGTGAGATAAATTGGACATTTGCTTGACCCTTCTATGCCATGTCAATAATGTCTGCCTAAGCCAGTTCTGATTGTTTGTTGGGTCATTGGATTTGAAGGCCAACAATTAAAAGCCAACAATTAACAATTAAAAGCTGAAGATTAAAGGGAATCTGCCAGGAGCTTTAGGTTCAGCAATTTATTTTATTTTGCTATGTAATTGAGGCTGCAAGTGCTTTGAGAGCTGCCGGTTTCAGGCTATTACATAGATCCGCCACATTATTCCCCATCTAGAGCCTACCTAATCTTGAATGACATCTGTTGAATAATACTACGAACACTGATGTAGTGGCGTCAAAAAAATCACTCAATAATGCCAACGAAGAGGTGCTAGGTGAAGAAGAATCTGCTGCAATTGCTGGAAATCACTATTTTGCCAATTAGCAAGCAAAATCCCAATATCCTACCACTATTTAAGTTATAATATAAAACTTAGCCTTAAATCCAGTATTTATTGTAAGGTCCAAAAAGTAAAAAATGAGTAATCAGGAATTCTCTGTCTAACATACGGTAATTGAGTAGTTGTACTGTCCCGTCATACAGAGTGATAGGTTGCAACCATACACTATAAATGCAGGTGTCTGCAGGTCACCTTGGTTGATCATCCCACACCTCAGATAACACTCACAATAAGGCTATGTGCTCACGATGCAGAAATGCTCAGGATTTTTTCCTGAGCGTTTCTGCATCTCCCTGGCAGAAAAAACACATGCGGATTGTACATGCGTTTTTCCTGCCAGGGACAAGCGGATGTGAAGCGGTCTTCACTTGCATTTCCGCATGCGGGTTGTCAAGCGCTTTCCAAGTGATTTTAGCATCACTTGGAAAGTGCTTGACAACTTGGTCACACTATATAAATCCATGCAAACGGCATGGATTTATATAGTGTGACCGTAAAGAATGTTTAAAAATAAAAAAATAAATCTATACTTACCTTCTCATGGCCCCCAGAGTCTTGCTTCGCTCCATCCTGGCTTGTCGGCAGCTTGCCGTGTACTACACTGAAGGACCTGCCGTCACATGACTATGACGTCAGCGTAGGTCCTTCAGTCCACCGCGATCTGCCGGCAAGCGAAGACAAGCGCATCGGGGGCCATCAGAAGGTAAGTATAATATTTATTTTTTATTTTATTCTTTTTTTTTTTTACAGATACTATGGTACCTGGGTCCGGAGGAGAGTCTCCTGTTCTCCACACCCGGGTACCATCGACACATTGAAACGCATGGAATCCGCATGTACAGATCCAGTGATGCTGAATCCAAGCGATTCAATGCAAGTCAATGGCGGCGAAAACGCCGCGCTTCTGCAAAATAATTGGTAGTGCTGCTTTTTTTCCGCAATGATAATCCGCAGCGTAAATTTCCGCAGCATGTGCACAGCACATGCGGATTATCATTTGGGGACATGGCAGGCCTTCTACCATGCGTTTTTTAAGCGTTTCTGCAGCGTTTTTACCGCTGCGGAAACCCTTAAAAAACGCATCGTGGGCACACAGCCTTAGGCTGTAAAATCTTGAAACACAGCGGTGACACCGTCATTTGCCCCATTTTCCCTGATGAGCTGGTGTTCTACCAACAAAACATGTCCTGATGGACAGAATATTAGTCAGAATCTAGGGCTTCTCTAATAATAATAATGATTAGTTAGCTTATTGTGCATTGTATATGATTGTACAGAACTATTCAATTATGTTTGATTTAAATTTTAGTCCTAATCCCTATTTTTTACCTTTTTTTGGTATGAATACTGGAAAAAAGGTTAAGGGTCTAAGTCATCAAAGCTTTCACGTCAGACGTCTGGTGTAAAAGCTGTGAAAAGTCACAATTTAGACTCCACTCCACTTAGCTACTCCTAAATTTTGCTTGAACAATCTTGATAGATTGAGCCCTAAGGTTTAGTCTATAAGTTATATAGTGGTGTGCAAAATTGTCTTTTTGTTTGCCAACAGGCAAAATAGTGCTTTGTATAGGTTTATTAACCCTCCACACACTAGGGGCATTTTTGAGTTATTAATTGCTGGGAGTCGGCCCACTCTCGGTGCACTTGCAGCCTCATTTACATAAATATCCTTGGTTGATTTCCTCAACGGAAGAAAACCCATTTGTGGCCATGAAGGTACGTTTGAATTTGTCTTTTTTTTCTATCATATCCAGCAAATGTCTCGTTTAGAGGCCTTAAAGGGAATGTGCCATCAAATTTTTTTTTATTTTTAGAATTGAAAAAATTTAGAATATTAATGTTTTTTTCTTTTTTATATATACATATTAACTTTTTTTTAATGGTATAAAGCATGAAATATAATTTAAAACAATTTGACGTGTTCTACTTTTAAACACTAGGAGGAGCAGCTGATGAAATTTGTCATGGAAATCTAGTGTACTGCTAGCTCGCTTTACGACTGTAGTAAATACGGACACGTTCTGCAGCCACGGTGTCTCCAGCGTCCTGGGGCTGCTGTATTTGAGGGGTGTAAGTGTCATGGTCCGATACTGACACACCAGAAAGCGAAAATGGCAGCCCCCAGCAGCTGCAGAAAAAAAAAAATATAATGTTAATACAGTACATTTAATTTTCTCTTAAAAATAATTGATTATACAGTCAATAATTATTACGGAAATAAAAATCACGGCACATTTCCTTGAAACCTCTTGGCAGGTTCCCTTTAAATGTCTTGTATTCTTGCCTTTGTACAGTATGCATTGTAGACCTGGACCTGCTGGATAAAGTCTGAACTATTGAACTATGTATATGGGTTATGAGCTTGTATAAAATTCTAACAATATATTATTTCTATATATTTTTATTTTTAGATTCCCGCAGTGAATGTTCTATGGACGTTTTGCAGGGATTAATTTCTTGTACAATATTTGATGCCATCTTTACCTTCTTTCCTAGGATATGTTTGAGAAAGTGAACAAGGCATATGAGTTTCTGTGTACCAAGTCAACAAAGGTTGTGGATGGGCCAGATCCAGAAAATATCATTCTGATTCTTAAAACTCAGAGCATCCTGTTCAATCGTCACAAAGAAGGTAATATATATTTTACGTTTGTAGATGTTGTGAGTGAATGTTATAATGCCCAAGAGCTCCTCTTTCCCGGTATCTATTTACTCGTCAGTATAAGCGTCAACTCTGCTGTCCTCTAATTCCACATAGCTGGAAGATTTTTTTAACAATATGATCACCTTTGCAAACCATTTTATTTAAATAAAATGGAATTATCTGCTTGAGTTCGTTTGTCAGTGGTTTTTCCTATTTATCTTGTTCTGATGCGGAGTTACAGCTCGTTTGTACTTGTGATGTGTTGTGAGACAAGGTCCTTAATGTCCACTGAATGAGCTGCACAAATGTAGACAGAACATATGTGCTTTATGGCAGTTTTTGATCTAGAAATTTGCAGCAAGTCAGTTGCTTGTCTGAATTGAGCTCAAATTTCTTTCAAATTTTCCCTATTGAATTCATTGGAGTAAAAGACGTCCGCAATCAAATCCTAATGTTGCCGATTACTTTCCCATGTGCAGCTAAATCCTTGGGTGCGGATTATTGTTTAAATAAACTAATAATCATTTTAGCAATCCCCTCACGCTCTCATGGCAATTTTTGCTTGATCACCCATCGGCCTATACTATATATCCTGTACTCCATAGATACAGTATGTCATATAGACACTTGATCGCTGCATTGCTCCCATGTGTCTTCTCAGAACTGTCCAGGTCAAGGCAAGAGTCACCAGGAGATTAAGGTGATTATACTGAGGGTTTTCTTCTAGAATACATGACAAAAAATACCCTGCATAATTTGGTGCAGATTTTCCCACTCAAATCTGTCCTAATATATCTATGCACTAAAGAAAAAGAGAAAAAAATGGCTTACTGAAAGTTAGTGTTGACTTTTTTTTTTTCTTGTTAACTAGAGGTACATTATTATTAGGTACTACTATTTATACCTGTTTATACCTGTTAAAGGGCCCTTTCAGCTAAAAAAAAAAAAAAAATTGCTATTTGCCTGCAGATATAGAGGTAATCTGCAGGTAAATAATATTTCAATTATGCCTGAGTAGATTACTGGAACAGCAGTTATAGGGAAAATACTAAGTTTTATTCTCACTGCAGCTGCTCGCTTCCTGTCATTGGGACAAAACAGGGAGCTTTTACAGTCACTCGTCACTACACACTGACCGTCTCTACGCTGTCAGTCAAGGTGCGGGGGGAATATATTAAGCAGTGACTCTCACACCTCCCTGCACTGCCCCGATGACTGGAAGCAAGCGGCTACAGGAAGTATAGAAAGAGGATTTTTGTACTTGCCTTAAAATCCCTTTCTCGTAGCCTCCATTTGGGCACACAAGAAACCATGGTTGTATGCTGCTACTACCAGGAGGCTGACACTAACAATTAAAACCTTAAACCAAAAAAAGTCAGCTGCTCCTCGGCAGGCTAAACCCGCCTACTGACAATAAGCTATTCAGTTGGTGAGAAGAGCAGTAAGGGAAATAGAAAAAAATTTCAAACACGCCCAACAGGACAATAAGAATAGGGCGGGTGCTGTGTCTTCCAATGAAGGTAATGAGAAACAAAGGGATGTAATGGTAAGTCAACAAATCCTCTTTTCTCGGGCGCGTCATCAGGAGACACAGGAGAAACCAAACCATGGGACATCTCAAAGGTAACAAAAATATATGAATGTGTAAGGCAAATCCTTCAGGTAGTCACACAAATGATTGCTTGATGCACCTTTCTGCCCACATCTGCCGAAGCAAAGGTGTGAACTTAGTTGAATTTTGAGAAAGTGTGGATGACAGTCCAAGTAGCAGCCTTACAAAGCTGCAAAGTCGAAGTCTGACAGTGGACATCTCAGGAAGCCCTCACTGCCTGGTTGGAGTGAGCCTTCACACCTGGCGGGGGCGCTTTGTTCTTGGCTTTAGAAGCTTTCAGAGTGGTAGACCGAATCCAGCGAGCAATGGTAGCCTTGGAGGCAGAGAGGCCTTGATGAGGTCCTTCTGGAATGACCAACAGAGAATCTAAACATCTGAAGGTAGCAGTCACCTTCATGTAGTGATGCACACCTCTGACCAGGTGTAAACTGTGTAAGCATTTCTCCGCTGGATTAGAAGGACAACAGAGTGAAGGATAAAATGATCTCTTCATTAAAATGCAAGGAAGGAATGAAGGTACTGGAGGCAAAACCACCTTGTCTTGGTACCTGAACGCCTACTGGGTTAGGAGAAGTAAAGTTCTTGCTGTCCAGACGAGTGGGGATATGGCCTGACCCCTGGCAGACAAATGCTTTCAGTCTTTTAGGTCTGGACCACAGAGTGGCCTGTCTCTTTCTGTTTCCCTATCTGGAGAAGACATTAGAAGAAGAATAGAAAATAATATTAAACTCCATTGGCAGAAACTGGTGTGTAGACTCCAGACCCGTGTCTGCCTTCTATGTGACCCAAAGCTAAACCGATCAGCTTATTGCCAGTAGGTGGATGCAGCCTGCTGAGGAGGGCTGACGGTTTTTCTTTAAGGTCGTAATTCTCAGTGTCTGCCTCCTGGTGGCAGCAGCGTACATTCATGATTTCTAGTGACCCCAATGAAGCATCCAAAAAACGTCCTTTCTCGCTTTTATTAATATTGTGTATTTAGACAGTTTCTGTAACTTATCTGACAAGGGGGCATGGTCTCACTGAAAATGTGTGGTTTTCATTAAAAGGACATTTCCTAACATGCAATATTATGCACCAAAATTCTGTCACAAATTTCAGGCACTAAGTAAGCTAATAGGTGGTGTTAAGTCTAAGGATGCGCCAAACAGCATGAAAGACTGGTAAATCTGGTGCAATCCAACTGTGTGGTCAGTTTGCCCTGCCTGACAAGTGGACACTATTGATGAATATTCCTCTACTTTGTGTATGATCTACACAGAACGGTGAAGCAAGTTTGTACTTACTATTTTTTTTTATTAGATCTTCAGCCATACAAGTACGCCGGCTACCCGATGCTCATCAGAACCATTACCATGGAGACCTCCGATGATCATCTTTTCTCCAAGCTTTCCCTCCTCCCTGCTGCCACTGAATTGGCATTTCATACTGTGAATTGCTCAGCACTTAATGCAGAGGAACTGAGAAGAGAAAATGGAATAGAGGTACCTAGTTCTCTCTTAGCGCCTACATTAGAGACCTTCCAAATCCGCTTTTCCGTTACTATAAAATGGCATTAGAGATTTGTAATGAAAGTCCTTCCTGGCCCTCTGCCTACAGCCACCTGCATAATCCTCTTACAGTCTAAGCCCTGATCATACTCTTGTTAATGACCTTATTACATGAGTTACTGCTCATTAAACTTTTTGTTTTTCACTATAAACCAAGTCTCTAATTTGTTTTAGGTTCTACAAGAAGCTTTCTCTCGCTGTGTCTCAGTGTTAACTGGGTCAAGTAAGCCAGAAGACATGCCTGTGCAGGTACACTATCAAGTAACAGATATTCTGGGCAGACCTTGGAGGGGAAGCTTGTCTCTTCATGTTTAGTCAATTTTTATCATCTAATGCATGCCAATTTTCAAATTTTTATTACTTATATTGAGCAAATCCTAAAATCTCACAGTTTTCACACTGGAAGTCTGTTGCAGAGTTCCTCCTTTTTCTCCATTTAAACTTGGGGCAACTCTCACCTTCCACTGCCAGAAATACCAATAAACTATCCAAGGCACTGGAGTGATTGCTCAAGTAGATAATTTATCAATAGTGTCAAATATCAGACAAATATATATACGGTGACGTTTCGATCAGACAGACTGTCAAGCCGAAGTGAAAAAATACAGCATATATTTATTTACATGTGTTTTCTCAATTTGGCTTAACAAAAAACGTCTGTGGCCGAAACATTGCCATTTATGTTTGCCTGATATGTGACACAATTAAAAGGAATCTGTCAGCAGGTTTTTGCTATGTAAACTGAGGAGAGCATGAGGTAGGGTTTAAAACGCTGAACTCAAGGATGTATCACATGTCAAGCTGCTTGGTGTTGTTGAGTTAGACTAAATGTTTCATTACCTTATCATTAACATTGCTGTGACTAGCTGGCTGCGTACTTGCAAGTCTGACTCTACCGTCTTTTGCAATAACCACCTCACTGTCTATAGACTTTGTATATACAGAGCCTGGTGTGGGCGGGGTTAGGTTTCTCAGCTCTGCTTCATTCTAAATTTAAAAGCTCTGATTGTGAGAGAACAGCTGCACCCTGTAATCTAAGTGACACATCGTTGGATTCAGGGTCTCATTACCTAAATCATGCTGCTCTCAGATGAGGTAGTAAAAATCTTCTCACAGATTCCCTTTAGCAAAGTTTCTACTTGATGAATTACTCTGGTGCCCTGGTTATGTTTTTTGAGTTTTTACTTTGACCTACGAGCCTTCACAGTAAGCCAACACTTGTTGTTTCTAGAGATGACTACACCTTTAGGATTGCCACGAAATATATCCCCTATTACAGAACTGGAAGCAGATAACACAGGATCCACCACTTTCTCACCTGCCCTGCATAGTGAATGCTGCACAGGTTACAGAGCATGGCCACAAAACTTGCCCATTGAAGTCAGGGAGTCCTCTTAAGACTATTGCTTTCATATGTCCATGTCATAAATATATACAACAGTTAAGAGATGCTGCAAATCTCTTAAGTGTTGTAGACATTTAGGGGCTGCTTACCAGGAAAAATGGCTCTGCATATAGACACATAATTTAGGCTGTGTGCCCACGATGCATTTTTTAAGCGTTTCTGCAGCGGCAGAAACGCTTAAAATACGCATGGTAGAAGGCCTGCCATGTTCCCCAATGATAATCCGCATGTGCTGTGCACATGCTGCGGAAATATCTGCTGCTGGTTATCATTGCGGAAAAAAAGCAGCACTACAAATTATTTTGCGAAAGCGCTGCGTTTTCGCCGCCATTGACTTGCATTGAATCGCTTGGAATCCGTATCACTGCATCTGTACATGCGGAATCCAAGCGTTTCAATGTGAGGATGGTACCTGTAAAAAAAAAAAAAAAAAGAATAAAATAAATATTATACTTACCTTCTGATGGCCCGCGGTGCGCTTGTCTTCGTTTGCCTGCAGATCGCGGTGGACTGAAGGACCTGCGGTGACATCATTTAGTCATGTGACGGCAGGTCCTTCAGTGTACCGCGAGCTGCCTGCAAGCCAGGACGGAGCGAATAAAGACTGCGGGGGCCATCAGAAGGTAAGTATAGATTTATTTTTTGACATTCTTTCAGTCACACTATATAAATCCATGCTGTTTGCATGGATTTATATAGTGTGACCAAGTTGTCAAGCACTTTCCAATTGATGCTAAAATCGCTTGGAAGGCGCTTGACAACGCGCATGCGGAAATGCATGTGAAGAACGCTTCACATCCGCTTGTCCCTGGCAGGAAAAACGCATGCACAATCCACATGCACAATCCGCATGCGTTTTTTTCTGCCAGGGAGATGCAGAACCGCTCAGGAAAAAATCCGGAGCATTTCTGCATCGTGAGCACATAGCCTTAGGTTCAGTTATTATGTTTTACTTATCGGATCACTGGTTTCAATGAAAACGAGAAAAATATGCTCTCACGGTGGCAAAATAAATGTCTTCTGTTTCTTATATTAAGCCACCTCAAATATTATTCACGCTGTCCTATGAGAGTATTAATGATTTTTTTGTTTCAGGTTTGTGGACATGTATGCAAGTGTTACAGTGTAGCAGCTCAGTTTGAGGAGTGCAGAGAGAAGATCATAGAGATGCCAAATATTATTAAAGATCTCTGCAGAGTATTGTATTATGGCAAGGTAAGAGTTGTGCCCATTTACCTATACTGTGTGGCTGTATTTAGGATATTCTATGGCTAAGTATAAGCTAGTCATAGATTTTTATATATTTAAGAATGTGAAGGTTGACTTTTTAGTAGCTTTTTTTCATAGATTTTATCTTGCTCCGTAAACTTATTTGGTGATGCATCATATTTTAAAGGATGTCATAAAACAGACTAAAGATAAAGAGAGTTCTCTTTACCCCTGTGTAAATAATTTTCATGTAATGAAAAATGTAGCTCTGTCATCAGACTATGGAGCTCTATGTAACGGCAGCATTGTATGGGGACAGGTTAATTTTTTATTTCTGGGTTGTATTCAGATATATTGGTCCAACTGCTTTGTGTTCTGGCTCATAAAGTGTGCTAAGAAGGTATTGCTCTGTGACGTTTATACACTTTACAGGGTTTGTCTTTTTGAGACATTTCCTTTAAGTCTATCACCCCAATTTTTTTCATTAACAAATAGTTGGCTTTTCTTTAACAACACTTTGTGCTGTACCAATGTTTTTTCCGTGCACAGTATTGTAGTATTGTGCGGTGTAGATCGCCATAACCGCTACAGTGGCAACCAAAAGTTTTGCAATTTTTTTGTGTGTTTACTTCTGTCTGGTTGTTGTGATGCCATTTTCTTGGTGATTGTAGTAAACTGGAAGCAAATGGTTGTCAGAACGAAAATTGTGTTTGACATTGTTTTATCCTTTTGTGTTAGTTTTAAACATTTGCTGGGCCAAATGTTGTGCACATTTTGTCAGAGGTAATCGAAATTTTGAAAAATTTGTGTAAAAATTATATTTTTTTAATGTATGTTTTTAGGTTAAAACATGGCAAAGACAGCCAAATTTATCACCAGATTTTAGGAAGCTTATTAGTCTGAGAGTGAAGTCAGGCAAAAGCCAAAAAAAGCTAGCTATGGAATTCAACTGTTCTCAGAGTCAAGTGTCACTTACACACGTGGTCAAAATTGTTGGTACCCCTCGTTTAATGAAAGAAAAACCCACAATGGTAACAGAAATAATTCGAATCTGACAAAAGTAATAAATTTAAAATCTATGAAAATGAACAAATGAAAGTCAGACATTGCTTTTCAACCCTGCTTCCACAGAATTTTAAAAAAATTAAACTCATGAAATAGGCCTGGACAGAACTGATGGTACTCTTAACTTAATATTTTGTTGAACAACCTTTTGAGGCAATCACTGCAGTCAAACGATTCCTGTAACTGTCAATGAGACTTCTGAACCTCTCGACAGGTATTTTGGCCCACTCCTCATGAGCAAACTGCTCCAGTTGACTCGTGTTTGAAGGTTGCTTTCTGACACTGGGCAGCACATTTCTTTCTAGAATCCCTTGATAGTCTTGAGATTTCATTGTACCCTGCACAGATTCAAGACACCCTGTGCCAGATGCAGCGAAGCCGTCCCAGAACATAACAGAGCCTCCTCCATGTTTCACAGTAGGGACAGTGTTCTTTTCTTGATATGCTTCATTTTTCCATCTGTGAACATAGAGCTGATGTGCCTTGCCAAAAACTTCGATTTTTGTCTCATCTGTCCATAGGACATTCTCCCAGAAGCTTTGTGGCTTGTTAACATGTAGTTTGTCAGATTCCAGTCTGGCTTTTTTATGATTTTTTTTTCAACAATTGTGTTCTCCTTGGTCATCTCCCATGAAGTCCACTTTGGATCAAACGACGACGGATGGTGCGATCTGACACTGATGTTCCTTGAGCTTGAAGTTCACTTTTAATCTCTTTAGAAGTTTTCCTGGGCTCTTTTGTTACCATTCGTATTATCCGTCTCTTTGATTAGTCATCAATTTTCCTCCTGCGGCCACGTTCAGGGAGGTTGGCTACAGTCCTATGCAACTGTAGTCACAGGAACATCAAGCTGCTTGGAGATGGTCTTTTAACGTTTACCTTTTAACATGCTTGTCTATAATTTTCTTTCTAATCTCTGAGACAACTCTTTCCTTTGCTTCCTCTGGTCCATGTTGAGTGTGGTACACACCATGTCACCAAACAGCACAGTGAGTATCTGTAGCCCTATATACAGGCCCCCTGACTGATTACAAGATTGTAGACACCTGTGATACGAATTAGTAGACACAACTTGATTTAACATGTCCCTTTTGTTACATTATTTTCAGGTGTACCATCATTTCTGTCCAGGCCTATTTCATGAGTTTAATTTTTTTTTATTTTTAATTCTGTGGAAGCAGGGTTGAAAAGCAATGTCTGACTTTCATTTGTTCATTTTCATAGATTTTTAAGATATTCTTACTTTTGTCAGATTCAAGTTATTTCTGTTACCATTGTGGGTTTTTCTTCCATTAAACGAGGGGTACCAACAATTTTAACCACTTGTGTATATTGAAGAAAGAAAAAAAGGTTATGGAACAGCTGACAAACCTAGAAGTGGATGACCACGGAAAACGTCCTCCAGATTTGATCACATTATTAAGAAAAAGTCAGTATCTGATGTCCATAAAAGTGCTGTACAGATTTCGCATGACGTGAAAGAAGAATATGGGGTCAAAGTGAGTCGCCAAACTGTGATGTGACGGCTTAGAGCAGTAGGGTTGAATGCACGAGTTCCGGTCAAGAAGCCTTTCATCTCTGCAAAGAACCAGAACGTCCGACTTGAGTTTGCCAAAGAACACAGCCAATGGAAAGAGACAGATTGGTCTGAGGTGTTGTGGTCGGATGAATCCAAGTTCAATTTGTTTGTTAGTGACGGCAAGCACTATATACACCGCCCAATTGGAAAATGTAGTGATGTAAGGTACCAAACACATACAGTGAAACGTGGTGGCAAGGTCATTGTTCGGGGCTGCTTTTCTGGATCTGTCATTGTCCCTCTGCATAGGATTGATGGAAATATGAATGCTACAATGTACAAGGATACTGGAGAATGTAATGCTGCCACATGGTAAAACCAAAGTAGGCAGGAGATGGAAATTTCAGCAAGACAATGATCCTAAGCACACATCCAATTTAGTCAAAAATTGGTTAGCAAAGAAAAATGTTCACCTGTTGCACTGGCCAAGCCCAGCACCTGATTTATACCCTATAGACCACCTTTGGGATGAGAGAGGGCGACGAGTTGGGGCCTGTACCCATAGCAATACAGATGAATTGTTTGCAGATTTGTAAATGGAATGGAGCAAGATCCCTCAAGATGTCTTGAATACGCTAGCGGCTTCAATGCCCCGTCAGTGCGGTGCAGTAATTAAAGCAAGAGGTTATGCTACAAAATACTAAGTTATGGCATTGTAAACTATGAATTACTCTCTATGTTGTGATCAATAAATAGTATATGCAAAACTATTGGCAGTCCGTTTTCTTTAATTAAATGATCATACCTATATTCAAAAGCATTATGGTTAAAATTGAGGTCTTGCATGATGACAAATTACATGCACTTTCAATTCATCAACCGGGAAATGGCATCACAACAATCATAAGAAATCACACTTTAAAAAAAAAAAAAAAAAACTTTTGGTCGCCACTATATGTAAATACCATTCAGACTTCTGTTCAGCCCAATATTTGATAATGAATAAGAGAATTCTAGTGTAAACAATGCCTGTTGGAGTTTAGTGTTCTTAACGAATTCAACTTGTGTTTGTTCACAGAAAGTCCAGAGACTGGCATCTCTGGCCGTGGAGTGCGTCAGCTCCTTTGCAGTTGATTTCTTTCTGCAAACTCATTTGTTCCATGCAGGGATATTGTGGCACCTGCTTATTTACCCCTTTAACTATGACTTCACATTGGAAGAGAGTGGCATTCAGAAGAATGAAGATACAAATCAACAGGTATGTGCACATAATAACCCCTCCTTGTACTCCGGTCTGGTCAGATATTACTTCTGCCTCAAGGAATGTAGAAGCACTTATTTCCCCATTAATATGAGGAATGCTCAAGGTAGATTTTCTTTTTTTTCGGCTTTTAGTGCCTGTCTATAATGTTCCTGTTGATGATTATATCACCACAGACCCTTAGGGCTTGTTCACACTCAGCGTTTTTGATGTATTTTTCCGTGCTTTCCTGAGTGCAAAAAAAAAAGTGTTTTACAGTAACAGCAAAATGATTGACATTACAAAAACGCAGCATGTCAATTTGTGGCACCCCAGGGGTCTGGTTACCACAGTAATAGAAATATTAAGTCTGGGAGCAAGTGGGAGGTTTCTTGGTCAGGAGCCCTTAAGCATGCAACACCTCCTGCCCAGACCTGGGAGGGGAGGAATCTGCCCTTATAAACTGGGTCTGGGGCGGGATTAGTCAGTCAGAGCCTGGAGTGAAGTTCCAGACACAGGGCGAGAAACAGCTAGGAGCTCTGTAGGAGCAGGAGCTAAGTGCCAGGGACTGGAAGCCGATATATTGCTCGTCCTGGCTGAAGAGACTACTACCGGACAACGGAGTCCGAGGCTGTGGGAACCTCTAAGTCCAGCAGCAGAAACCAGCCGGCAGGGGATTCCAGGTCCTCTGGCCAAAGAAGCCCGGAGGCTCAGTCACAAGGAAGGGACCAGCACCGCCATCGAGGAGCGGAGGCTATCAGAAGGCCCCAGCCATACGGGTGAGCACCACACTGTATGCTCAGGGACGTGGGCTACTTCCACTCGCTTATAGCAAGGTAGCCAGGAAGAGTGCAGATAGACTGGGAGGCCTATAACTCCACCTGGCCAGGGGAACTCCTGCTTGCTCGCAGACTGACCAGGCCCCTTATGCTAGCCAGTACTCCCGGGAGGGTCTGCCTTAATATCATCAGTAAAGACCCTGAACAGCACTGTAAAGACTCTGAGTCGTTCCTGCTTTCTCACCGCATACAGCACTACTAGTACTGGGACGCCCGCGCACCATCACTCCCATCATCCACATTCCCTTCCCGTGGGGAGTTATCCCATCTTTAGCTGCGCACACCACACCAGCCTCAGCGGACTACCTTTCAGCGGCGGTACACCCTGACCGCAATCCACGGGTGGCGTAGTCGGACATTAAACCACAAAAACCCTATAAAGACTGCCACTGGTTTGACCACCCTGAGCCACGGGATCGGGTCGCCGCCACGGAGACTACAACCCCCAGAGACCCGGCTCCGGGTATCCCACACACGTGCACACACGGCCCAGGGGGCGCGTCAAATTCTTTCAGGGTTTTTACTGCTGTTTTCTCCCATTGATATGTTTTAGCAGCAAAAAAATGCATCAAAAATGCATGAGAGCGTGCACAATTTCCATTATAGTTTTCTGGCCATAGCATGCATTTTTTTAATGCAGAAGAAAAGCTACATCTGAACAAGCCCTTAGTGTGTTTTTCGATGACCTCCTTGAACATTGTCACAGTAGCTGAAGTGGCTTCTGTAGTTTACTAAGCACCGCCGACCCTTCCTTATAGACATTGCTGGTGATCCAATTGCTGGGACAGCTAGCAATCATACCATGATGGCACACTGCCGGCTGTATTCACACGCTGCCGGCTGTATTCACACGCTGCCGGCTGTATTCACACGCTGCCGGCTGTATTCACACGCTGCCGGCTGTATTCTCACGCTGCAGGCTGTATTCTCACGCTGCAGGCTGTATTCTCACGCTGCAGGCTAGTCACAGTAGTTTCTAGTATTACCCATTGATCGGAATAAAGCCTGCAGAAATTCATCCATATGGCATACACGTTTTCACTACAATTCTGATGTGTGAATTTACCCAATGGAATCTTGCAAACACAAAATATACAGTACTGTGGAAAAAGTGTTTCAATGTAAGAATGCTTTCAAAAATAGAAATTATAAAAATTTTATCAAGTGACGAAATGCAAAGTGACTGAATAAAGAGAAGTCTAAATCAAATCAATATTTGGTGTGACCACCATTTGCCTTCAAAACAGCATGAAGTCTTCTAGGTACACTTGAACACAGTCTCTGCAGGAACGATGTTCCAAACCTCTTCAAGAACTCGCCACAGATCTGGGGATGTAGGCTTGCGCATAATTTTCTGTCTCTTCATGTTATACCACATAGACTCGATAATGTTGAGATCAGGGCTCTGTGGAGACCATGTCACCACTTCAAGGACTCCTTGTTCTTCTTTGAGAAAAATGGACTGATTATTTTGATCAGTGTGTGGTCCGAGTCATCCTTTTTTCTCGTACGTGAAGAAATTTAAAAAAAAAAAAAAAAAAAAAAAAAGTCACCTCTGGCCGGGAATATGTATAACACAGACATACCCTTCATTAATGGGTCTGAAACCAGTGAATCCCCGCAGCACACAGTGCATGCACTGGGGGGATTCATAAGTCTGCAATCACAGATTGTCCGGAGACACCGGTTTTGACTGGACAGCCCCTTTAAGGTGTTTGACTTGCATTGCCAATTTTGATCCAACCCTCAGATCAAAATCAGACATGTCTCCGTAATTTTCACGGAGATGTGAATGGCCCCATAGACTATCACATATACAAGTGCTATCCATGAAAACCATAAATGGCAGTTGTACAAGATAATCAGACGTGTGATTAAGCCCTTACATAGAAGATAGTTTTTAATGACATTGGCTATTTGTTTGGGGTCATCATGCTGTAGATTAAATTTAGAGCCAAACAGACACCTCCCTGATGTTATTACATGATAGATAGGTACCTGCCTGTATTTCTTAGCATTAAGGAAATCATTCCTGACAAATAACGTTTTAGTGCATGGTTGAGTTACTTGGCCTTGTTTCGATGTTGAAGGTATGATTTTGAGCCCAAATTCTTCCATGAAGAACACTCCTAGCCAGACTTCTCTGAACATTCATTTGGTGTAGATGGGTCCCCCTGGTTGTGCCAGTTTTGAGCTGATAGCACCACTGGCCATTTTCTGATTTCACAGAGCATGATGTTTCCTTGGCCAACCACTACATCTACGTTCCTCAACGTTGCCCAATTCTTGGTACCATCAATGCTGAGAAGTACAAGCAAATACTTATCCATCATGCAATACAGAAGAACTTTAGTTAGTTCTCCAAGATGTTTGGTACAATCTCCCTGACGAGTTCCGTTAAAAACTGTGTGCAAGCATACCTTTTAAAATTGATGCTTCACTTCAAAGCATCACTTCAGCGATTTTTTTTTTTTTTTTTTTTTTTTATTGCAGTGTTGGGGTGGTGCTTCTAATGTAAGTTCCCTGCCCCTTGTCTTATACTTACCAGCCGCTGTCTTCATCTTTTATTGGCGCTGCTCCTGTCAATCTCCAGCTTGTTTGTTCCAGTGTTTACTGGGCGGTCTGGAAGTCACAACTCAATGCAAGTCTATGAGAGCAAGAACAAGGATCTCATAGACTTATATTGAGAGCTTGTGACCATTACCTCTGACTTCCGGTCAGTCAGAGACTGCGGTTACAAGATGGTGGCCATGAAGAGCTGAAGATGGTTGCTGGTAAGTATAATACTATGGTCAAGAAACTTGCATTAGTAGCACTGAAATAAGTAAAACTCTGGAGTGGTGCTTTAATGCTGTTTTGAAGACACAGGGTGGTCACACCAAATATTGGTTTTGATTTCTTTTTTTCATTCACTTTGCATTTGGTCAGTTGACAAAAATAAACTATGAACACTATTTTCACACTTGCCTAAAAATTTGCACAGTATGATACATCTAAATATGTGATTTACAAACTGTTAACTAAGTTGTCCACTACTTTGACATTGATGCCCTATCCATGGGATAGGGCATCGATGTATGATCAGCTATTGGTGCCGGTGGTGGCCGCCGACCGGAAGTCCTTACCTGCGGTGCTTGGCCGTCAAGTTGGTCACAGAAATAACTTGAATCTGACAAAAGTAATACATTTAAAATCTATGAAAATGAACAAATGAAAGGCAGACATTGCTTTTCAACCCTGCTTCCACAGAATTTTTAAAATAATTAAACTCATGAAATAGGCCTGGACAGAACTGATGGTACTCTTAACTTAATATTTTGTTGAACAACCTTTTGAGGCAATCACTGCAGTCAAACGATTCGTGTAACTGTCAATGAGACTTCTGCACCTCTCGACAGGTATTTTGGCCCACTCCTCATGAGAAAACTGCTCCAGTTGTCTCGTGTTTGAAGGTTGCCTTTTCCAGGCGGCATGTTTCAGCTCTTTCCAAAGACGCTCAATAGGATTTAGGTCAGGCCACTTCAGAATAGTCCAGTGTTTTCCTCTTAGCCAATCTTGGGTTGAAACTGCACATCTGCGTTCCATTGAATTGAATAGGAGGCAGATGTGCAGTTTCAATTGGTGGCCACTACAACTTGACGGCCAAGCAGCACTGCAGGTAAGGACTTCCGGCCGCCGGCACCAATAACAGCTGATTGGCGGGGGTGCCGCGTGCGGGACGCCGTCAGGGCATCAATGTATGATCGATCTTGTGGATAGGTCACCAATGTCAAAGTAATGGACAACCCCTTAAATCATTAAGAGGCACCTCCATTATCAAGTTAGGTCTATTTTCACAATTTATTTTTATGTACTTATAATTGGGAAATAAATTCTGCTTGCTGTGGTCTGTTCAAAATGATGTATTGCAAACTAATTGTCAAAACTACTTGGGCCCTGCCTGCATTACACCCCCTAATGTTTTCCTGTGTCTTTCTCATTGTTCATCAGGAAGTTGCCAACAGTCTTGCCAAGCTCAGCCTTCTTGCTCTAAGCCGATTAGGGGGATATTTACCAGGCGAACAAGTAACCCCTGAAAATCCAACTATACGAAAAAGCTTAGCAGGGATGCTTACTCCTTATGTTGCTCGGAAACTTTCTGTATCATCTCCTGAAGAGGTATAATGTGATCGGTTTACAATGGTCTCCATAATTATCATATTGGTTTCTACTACCATAGTCTTAGTTTTACAGTCAAATCATTAATTTAAATAATTTGTGGTCATGGAACCAGATTATATTATGACAAATTACATTTTAATTTTTGACTCCGAGTAATAGTCATTATAATTTTTGTTTCATAAATCAATAGTACACGTGAAATTAAGAAGCTTTCTAATGTATCTTATCAGGCCCTACTGGACAGGTCTTTTATTTTCAAAATTCTCAATTTCAGGTAAAATCTATATTCAGCGAAGACAGAATGTTACATCACTGAGAGAGGAGCTGACAGTTGGTGCTGATAATATTCTATGTAGACGGGAGGAGCTAGAGGCAGAGCTCTTTCACCTTCACCTCTGCATCAGATCTTCTTAGCACTAGCTGTTTTCTCCTATCTCAGAAGTCTAAAAATCTTTCTTCACTGAAAAAAATTTTTACCCTTGATTTTTGAGAATGACTGATCAGTCCTGACAGAAAGAAGCAGATCTTTGATAAGTTGTATTACAAACTGATTTTCATGTGTATTATTGATTTCTGAATTAAAAATTAAAAACCACGGTTTATGTTTTTTGTTCCTGCAGAAAATAATATTGGGTTGGGTAATGATGTTACCTGATAATATTGGGTCATTCGTATAGAGCATCCAATATTTGGACAAGACCTGTCTTACCATTTTGTGTGACTGATTATAGGTCGTTATGAAACGGTATTTGATTTTTTTCTCCAGTTCCCTCTTGTTGCCTACCAGACTATCAGATTTACTGAGTTGACCCAAGCAATCTTTACGATGTTATCGTGATGTGCATTTTTTATTTAGTATTTCAATTTGGTAATGTTTAGCTTTAAACCTCTTCTTTAGAACTAGATGGTGGCCCGATTCTAACGCATTGGGTATTCTAGAATATGTATGCGGCCGACCGGGCGTAATCAGCAGAGCGGTGTTTAAATTTGGCACCAATAATGCTGATTGGTCGCGGTTAACGGTCACGAATAATCAGCAGAGCGTTGTTTAAATTTGGCGCCAATCTCTTTGGTCGCGGCTGGAGTCCGCGACCAATCAGCAGAGCGTTGTTTTAAATTTGGCGCCAAAATCGGTGATTGGTCGCGGCCGCTATTTAAATGTGGCGCCCAAATCGGTGATTGGTCGCGGGCAGCGGTCGCGACCTATCAGCACAGCGTTGTTTAAACTTTGCGCCAAGATCACTGATTGGTCGGGTGCGGAGATCGCGACCAATCAGCGAATCGTATTGGTGATGACCGGGGAGCGGAATCGTATTGGTGAAGACCGCGGACCGCCGCTGCCTGTGCGGCTACTTCCACTGCGAGAAGCCAGGAGATGAGCGACTGCTCGCAGCAGAAGTATCCCGACCCGCAGCGCCGCTCCCCGGTCCTCCCTTGACACCCTAGCCGCTGATCTCCCGACAGTAGCCGCATGGTGTTACTAAGCTCCGGACATTTGTGTTCAAAATCGCTGATTGGTCGCGGGCGATGCCTGCGACCAATCACCGATTTGGGCGCCCAATTTAAATATCTGCCGCGACCAATCACCGATCTTGGCGCCACATTTAAACACCGCTGTGCTGATTGGTCGCGGACGCTATTTAAATGTGGCGCCCAAATCGGTGATTGGTCGCGGGCAGCGTCCGCGACCAATCAGCACATCGGTGTTTAAATGTGGCGCCAAGATCGGTGATTGGTCGCGTGATTTGTGCGCCACATTTAAATAGCGGCCGCGACCAATCACCAATCTTGCAGAGACATTTAAACACCGCTGTGCTGATTTGGTCGCCGACGCTGCCCGCGACCAATCACCAATTTGGGCGCCACATTTAAAGAGCGTCCGCGACCAATCAGCACAGCGGTGTTTAAATGTTGCGCCAAGATCGATGATTGGTCGTGATCTCTCGCCGCGACCAATCAGCGAATCGTATTGGTGAGGACCGGGGAGCGCCGCTGCCTGTGCGGCTACTTCCGCTGCGAGAACCCGGGACATGAGCGGGCGCTCGCAGCAGAAGTATCCCGACCCGCAGCGCCGCTCCCCGGTCCTCCCTTCACACCCTAGCCGCATGGAGGTCAGCGCCGCCGGCGGTCAGGAGATGAGCGCCGTTCATCTCCCGGCTGCATCTCCGTCCCGCAGATGAGCCGCTAACGGCCGCCATCTTTTTTCAGAAATCCTGCGGCGCTGATTGGCCGCTGCCGGACCAATGAGCGACGCAGGATTTCCAAGACAGACAGACAGACAGAACGATTATATATATATAGATAAGGGCTTCTTTGAGAAATTCTGTACTCATAGTGCAATTTTTCCTTATTCTCCTATAGTTACCATATGGGATGTTGGTGATCCCTTTAGGATAATGGCCACTAGTAAATTCAAGATAGCTATTTACATCAACACTTCCGAAAAATGTTGAAGTGCAAATGTTATTACAATCCCCTTTGTATACACTTAAATCTAAAAATTCGATGTTTGATGGTGAAAAGTTATATGAAAACTTGAGGCCCCATTGAGCTCCGATGCAAAAGTTTCTGCTTCTTTGGATGTACCTGTCCATAAAATGAACTATAAATCTTATAGCAGTGGATGTGGTCCATTGGCTGGCGGCTGAGCGATGTAGTTGGTAGAATTGAGATTTTCCTTCAGAATTCCATATTGATAATTTTCAAAGACAAAGCTTTTCAGGAAGGTGTACACAATCCTTGCATTTACTATTTGCTGTGATGTATAATCATTGCTATATTTCTTCTTTTTTACTCAGATTCTCAAAATGCTAAACTGTAACACAGAGAGCCCCTACCTGATCTGGAACAATGGTACCCGAGCAGAACTCTTAGAATTTCTGGAATCAGAGCAGGAAAGCATGACAAGACGAGTAAGAAATAAAGGATCTAGATGGCTTCCTCTCTGGCAGTCAATGGGGAAGGTCCATTGATATACATTATATGCAGTAGTACAGGAAAAGTAATAAGATTTCTTTCTTTTCCAGGGAGAATGTGATAAAAGCTACGGGGCTGACTTTGTGTTCAGTGATCACTCCAAAGAGCTCATTGTGGGAGAGATTTTTGTCCGGGTGTACAATGAACAGCCCACGTTCCAGCTTGAGGTGAGGGTTCACTGGTGGTTTGTAAATGGAAAGCAACGTAAGGTTTCCGGTATTGTGCAATCTGCAGTGCTGTTCTTGCCATTAAAAAAAAGAAGATATTGAAACCCTTCATCGATTCAATGATAATATCAGTATAGCTGTCTTGGCTGAGTTGTAAGTAGAGCCAGAACAGAGCGTTATCTGATAAATTTAGGATTAGTTTTGGACTGTGTAGTTTGTTACTTCATTACAGACTCGGTGCATTGACAGTAGCGATTTGCAGTCAGACAATTCATGAAATGTTGTGCCTCATGTCTGAAGACCTTGTAGGCTCTATTATACAATATTTTCAGATGGTTCCCCAACTTGGGATATTTCATAGTTGATTTTTTATTCTTAGTCCTCATGATTTTAAAATCAAACTTGCTTGAATTTGATTCTACTGTTGTTAGCATTTATCTATTTCTTGCATAGGCACCAAAAGCCTTTGCCGCTAGTCTGCTCGATTATATTGGATCACAAGCCCAGTACCTTCATACACTCATGGCCATGACCCAGACTGGAAAAGTGGAGTCTGAGCAGCATGGAGAAAGATTACAAAAGGTTGAGATGGCCCTGGAAGCTTTAAGGAACGTAATCAAGCACAACCCTGGTAGTAGTTTTATTTATTTTAACATCATGCTAGCAATTAATGCAACTGTCTATCGTTGGTATCACATGGAAGATTGCCCTGATATATCTGAACACTTGTATAGTCCACCCCCTTTAGCCTTCCTAGCCATGATATTGAGGTGCAGAGCAGTAAGGGACTATTAAAGGGTAGTCTGGTCTTGTGACAAGTCTGCAGTCACTCTTCTGACGTCCGCACACTGTCAGACACTAGACAGACTTGTTCAATTCACTTGTTTTTAGCACGTCTAGTTTTTGAATCGCATACTTTCAGTCACATGACAGCCCATTCTTTGCCTTAACACCTGAGAATCCTGACCGTGTGCAGTGTGCGCGCTGTAAGCATTCTGAAGTCTGCAGTCACATAGCATGACTGCAGACATTAATCAGAAGACCGGACAACACGTTTAATTGATTTATTTATTGCCTCAGATTTGCTACCCCAGCCAGTTCCTCTCCAGGATATGCTAAAAGCAGAGCCAGCCAGGGTTCCATATTGTTTTGGGTTAATACTGTTAAATACAGAGGTTTGTTTGTATAATTATTCCTTAATAATGCATGTTAAAGTGTAGCGAAGTCATGTGGGTCTAGTGAATAATGTGGCCTTTTTTGTTTTGTTTTTACATCAGGGTCAGAGACTGAGTGTATTGGACATTTCAAATTGATTTTTTCATTGCTGCGAGTCCATGGAGCTGGAAAAGTTCAGCAACTTGCATTGGAGGTAAGCCGTTCCAGTTTAGCATAAGGCTATGTGCACACGATGCAGAAATGAAGCAGAAAATTTCTGCATCATTTCTGCATCTCCCTGGCAGAAAAAACGCATGCAGATTGTGCATGCGTTTTTCCTGCAGAATACATGCGGATCCACATGCAGATTCACATGCGTTTCCGCATGCAGATTGACAAGCGCTTTCCAGGCGATTTTAGCATCACCTGGAAAGTGCTTGACAACTAGGTCACACTATATAAATCCATGCAAACAGCATGGATTTATATAGTGTGACCCGAGAGAGTGTATATACTTACCTCCGATGGCCCGTGCTGTCCTGCTCACTCTGTTCTCCCGGCTGCCGGCAACTTTGAATTGAAAGACCTGCCGACGTCAGCGTCACGTGACCCGTCACATGACTCTGACGTCACCGCAGGTCCTACAACTCACTGCAAGTGCCGGGAAGCAAGCAGGAGCGCTGCGCGGGCCGACAGATGGTAAGTATATATATATTTTTTATTTTATTCTTGTTTTTACAGCTTTTTTAATGGTACCTGGGTGTGGATGAGACTCTCCTCTCCGCTACACCCGGGTACCATCCGCACATTAGAACGCACCAATTACGCAAGTACAGATGCAGTCTTGCGGAATTGGCGCGTTCTAATGCAAGTCAATGGCGGCGAAAACGCCGTTTTTCCGCAAAATTAAATGACATGCTGCGGATTTTTGAGCTCAGCGTTTACGCTGCGGAAAAATCCGCATCATGGGCACAGCACATGCGGATTTCAATTGGGGAACATTGCTTCCCTTCTACCATGCGTTTTTCATGCGTTTCCACAACTGCAAAAACGCCGCGGAAACGCATGAAATACGCATCGTGTGAACTCCGCCTAAATGTGCCACAGTTTCAGGAAAATGTTGTAGAATGATTTTTGAACATAATCTTTAAGTGATGATTCTTTTTCTTTTCTTTAATTATCTATTTTTGCTGTCTATTTTACATAACAGGTAGTCAACATAGTCACAAGTAATCAGGAATGTGTTAATAACATTGCCGAGTCCATGGTTCTCTCCAGCTTATTATCGCTATTGCATTCATTGCCAACAAGTAAGTTTTTTTTTCTTCTCTCTTTTTTTTTCTTTTAATGCTACATATATTTAATATATACACCCCATGGTTATTGGATTATGCTTCCCACAGATTTTAAGGCCGTTATATTGGGCTTTACATAGAAAGTGAAGCTGAAGTACACCTCTTTAAAGCGTTTTGTCTTGTGTTCTATCTTCAGGTCGGCAACTTGTTCTTGCGACCCTGTATGCCCTAACATCTAATACAAAAATCATAAAGGAGGCCATGGCCAAAGGTATGTAGAAGGTGCTGTTTTATTTATGGCCATTTATAATACTCTGACAATGTTCCTCAGCCAGTGGCTTGGGTGGTACATCGAGGCCCCCTGAATGTCACTGCCCAGATGATAGAAGTTGTAGCTACTATTGGTCCATAGTGACACCAGCAATGTCAGTGTCACTACAGCTTACCACTAAGTTCACACTGTACAACTGACAGTTATTGTGTATATACCAGGGATGTCAAACTCAAACACATAGAGGGCCAAAATGAAAAACTTGGACAAAGTCATGGGCCAACCTGTATACAGGATAATGGGCCCCACATAGCCCTCATTTCAGAATAATGGGCCCCACATAGTCCTTCGTACAGAATAATGGCCACACATAGTGGTGGTTCTGGTGTCAAGGGCTAAATAAAACCACCCTGAGGGCCAGATTTGGCCATGAGCCAGAGTTTGACATGTATGGTTTATACTGTATATGTTGTGCAGCCTCCAGTTTAATTAATTTTAACTTTTTTTTCTATTTTTTTCTTCCAGGAGCTTTAATTTACTTATTGGATATGTTTTGCAATTCTACTCACCCCCAAGTCCGATCACAAACCGCCGAGCTGTTCGCCAAAATGACAACTGACAAACTTGTTGGCCCTAAGGTGTGTTAGTCCTCTCAATATGTTTTCTCAGATAATTAAACTGAATTTTCTTTTGAAGGTATAGCGAATACATATCTTTCCTTATACATGTAGGTCAGAATTGCATTGATTAAGTTCTTACCGGGGGTATTCATGGACGCAATGAGGGACAACGCTGAAGCTGCTGTTCATATATTTGAAGGAACCCATGAAAATCCAGAATTAATTTGGAACGATAACTCCAGGGAAAAAGTGTCCACCACAGTCCGTGAAATGATGTTAGAGTAAGTGGAAATATGAAAGCTATTTGTATAGCACTTATGACTATGTAATACCTCCTCCATGTTATCTTTTCACCATACCGACCACTGAAGTGCAGGTTCATCTGTAAACTGCACTTAGCTGTGTACACATGGAATCTGTCTGCATAAACCGTCAGGTCATTTTGTGAAAACATTGCTTTATCTTTATGGCTAAGCTATGAATCCTCCGCCAATGAGTAAGATACAGGGGTTACACAGCTACAAAGCTCCATATTTTACTTTGTGAGCAGTCTAGTGGGCAGAAATGTATGTATGATGAATATTAACTACATGTATACTAGAGATTAGCAACCAAAATCTAAGACGGCAATATCTATAGCTGTTCAGATCAAGAAGAGATTCCAGCTCACTAATAAAATATATCATTTTTATTCAATCCAAATATAAAAACAAAAAAATATAAAAAGACAAGGTAACAACCTTAAAAGAGGGAAGGGACACATGTAATGATGGGATTATAATCCCCATAAGAGATATCCTCAGCATATAAATCAAAACATGCCAAATAATAAATCACATCATAGTATGTAAAGGTGCAATATTAATAAGATTAATAATATCTCCAATTGGAGTAAGATCACTCTTGAGAGGCAGAATATGCCTAAAAAGTGGGTGGTAATTGAATATATATAGGGTCCCAAAGGGGTATCCCAACTGCACAATTTTCACCCCCCAAAAAATGCCAAAAGTGCTAAGTGCAAGAGAAGCAGCAAGGATTAGGACCTACTAGTCCCTATAAGTCCCTTGTCTAGATGGCCCAAACCTAATCACCAATAGCCAGAGATCACAATAAATCATATAATAAAGGTAAAGTTACCTAATTAACCGGACACATGGAGAAGAATGAATCTGTCTCCTTCCAATGCCATTTCGCCTACGCTTCTTCTGTGTGTGTATAGAAAATATCTAAATGATGTAGTAATAACAATTGTTCAATCTTATCTGTTTTTTTGTATTGGTATGGACATATACTAATATGCTCTTTTAACTATTAGGCACTTCAGACAACAGGTAGAAAATCCTGATGCAAATTGGAGGGTAAGTTTTGATTTTAAGCTAATGAAGGTATTTTCAGATAAATTGCTTGATGCTAAATATAAATCAGAAATATAAATCATTCATTTCTACTGTTCCTTTTGAATCCATTTCTCAAGTTAGCTAAAAAATTGCATCATAAATTCACATCGCATTTTTTTAAATGGAATCTGTCAGCAAGTTTTTGCTATGTAATCTGAGCACCATAGTGTAGGGTCAGAGATCCTGATTCTAGCGATGTCACATACTGAGCTGTGTGTTGCTGCTCGCTACAATCAGTGTTTTATCAGCAGGCGATTATCACTGCAGGACAACTCATGCCTCCTAGTCTAACCCCACCCCTAGCACTGATTAGCAGCTCTATGTCACTATAAAATGTACACAGAAAGCTGTGGTGTGGACGGGGTTCTACACAGTTCAACAACTGAGCTCTGCTAGATCTGCAGAAGAGAAAACTGTGATTCTATCACAACTGCTGCACCCCGGTAAACTGATACATCAGTAGAATCAGGATCTCTGCCCCTACGTCATGCTGCTGTCAGATTAAGTAGCAATAACCTGCTGAAAGATTCCCTTTAAATGTTTGCATTGGTGTTTGCCTTCTTTTTATTGTTTCAACTTTTTTTTTGCTTTTTAAAAACGATCCAAAATGGTTTTGGTCTTTTCTAGTTGCCTGATGATTTCAATATTGCATTTGGAGAGGCACAAGGGGAATTATCAGTCGGCGGCGTTTTCCTAAGGATATTCATCGCTCAGCCTGCTTGGGTTCTACGGAAGCCGAGAGAGTTCCTGGTTTCTCTGCTGGAGAAATTCACTGAACTGCTGGAAAAAAATAGTGTTCACGTAAGATTACTGGGCCAGTTTCAGATCTAAATGTTTCATATAAATCTATATGCTGCAGCATCATTACTTGTTGGCATCTAATTTCTGTTAGGCTGTGTGCCCACTATGCGTTTTTCAAGCCGTGGAATTTCCGCAGCGAAAACGCTTAAAAAATGCTTGGTAATACATGCCCCATGGTCCCCAATGATAATCTGCATGTGCTGTGCACATGCTGCGGATTATCATTGCGGAAAAATACGCAGCGTGTCCATTTATTTTGCGGACACGCGGCGTAATTGCTGATATTGACTTGCATTGAATCGCTTAATATCCGCATCACTACATGTGCACATGCGGATATTAAGCGATTCAATGTGCGGATGGTACCCGGGTCTGGAGAAGAAGAGACTCTCCTCCAGACCCGGGTACCACAGTACCTTGTATAAAAAAAGAATTTAAAATAAAAAAGATTATACTTACCTTCCGATGGCCCCCGGTCTTTTCTCCGGTGCGTCCGGTCTCTTGTACAGCTCGCGATGGTCTAAAAAAGGACCTGGGGTGACGTCATTTAGTCATGTCGCGTGACCTGTCACATGACTAAACGACGTCACTGCAGGTCCTTTTAGACCACCGTGTGCTGTACAAGAGACCGAATGCACCGGAGAAAAGAACGGGGGCCATCGGAAGGTAAGTATAATCTTTATTTTTTACCATTTTTATTCTTTTTTTAACTATTAACTTGGTCACACTATATAAATCGATGCCAGTTGCATGGATTTATATAGTGTGACCAAGTTGTCAAGCACTTTTCCAAGTGATGCTAAAATCGTTTGGAAAAGCGCTTGACAACCCGCATGCAGAAATGCATGCAAAAACGCTTGACAAACGCTTGTACCTGGCAGGAAAAACGCATGTAAAAACCGCATGCATTTTTCCTGCCAGGGAGAAGCGGAAAAAATATGCAGCATTTCTGCATCGTGGGCACTTAGCCTAAGGCTATGTGCCCACGATGCAGAAATGAAGCAGAAAATTTCTGCATCTCCCTGGCAGAAAAAACGCATGCAGATTGTGCATGCGTTTTTCCTGCAGAATACATGCAGATCCACATGCGGATTCACATGCGTTTCCGCATGCAGATTGACAAGCGCTTTCCAGGCGATAACATCACTTGGAAAGTGCTTGACAACTAGGTCACACTGTATAAATCCATGCAAACGGCATGCATTTATACAGTTTGACCGTAAAAATTAAAACAAATAAAGCTATACTCACCCCCGAGGCCCCGGCGTGGCTGCAGCGCTCGTTCCTGTCTGGTTCCCTTCTGCCGGCATATCGCGAGACAGAGCGGTGAAGGGCCTGCGGGTCACATGACTGTGACGTTACCGCAGGTCCTCAAGCGATGCCGGCATTCAGAGAAAAGCCTTCGGAAAGGTGAGTATAAACTTTATTTGTTATTTTATTCTTTTTTTACAGGTACAATGGTACCCAGGTCTGGATGAGAGTCTCCTCTCCTCCAGAACTGGGTACCATCCGCACATAGAGATGCATAGAAGCCGCTTGTACAAATGTACAGTCGCGGTTTCTACGCTTTTCAATGCAAGTCAATGGCGGGAGTTCCGCTGCACTTCCGCAAAATTAAATTACATGCTGCAGATTTTTGTACGCAGCATAAACGCTGCGGAAAAATCCGCAGCATGTGCATAGAACATGCGGAATCCCCTTGGGGACCATGGGGTGCGGATTACCTAGCGTTTCACAAGCGTTTTCCGCTGCGGAAATTCCGCAGCATAAACGCTTGAAAAACGCTACGTGGGCACCCAGCCTAAAAGGACAGAAAAGATTAGTTCTAGGCATTGATGGCGCTCCCATTGTTTAAATCCTCAAAGATCAGAGGTAGATTGCAGAACAGCACAAAATCTCTTTACCTGTTCCACAATCAGCTGCTGATGCTGCAGCCGGGGTCCGTCACTGTGAAATCTTGACAAGCTGATTAGCTGCAAAGTTGAGAATGTGCGATTTGCTTAGTTAGTCCGACAAGATTTTGGAAGTACGGACTAGCACCAATGTACAGAATTGCGTATCCCATCACCCCCATATTAATATAGTGTCATAACTTGATTTAACAAATAGGTCGTTTTATGATTACCTTTCTCGTTATATAATACAAGTAAAAGTTTTAATTCTTTGTATTTTTCCTATAGGGTGAAACCTTAGAAACTGTAACTACAGCAACAGTTTGTCTGTTCAATGCCCAGCCTCAGTTATTGGACCAAGTTCCACCTTTGGGTCACTTGCCTAAAATCCTCCAGGCATTGAACCACAAGAACAATGCTATTCCAAAGTGTGCAATACGGGTCATCCACACTATGACGGATAATGAGGTACAGTATGGCTTCACAGGATAGTTTTCCTTCAATGTCACTTGACCTCCATGGAAGTAAACGTCCCATTTGTTTTCTCAGTTGTGTGTTCGAGCAATGGCTTCTCTGGAAACAATTGGACCCTTCATGTGTGGGATGAAGAAACGTTCAGACATGATTGGAATAGCTTGTGAAGCTCTCAATAGGATGTTTCAGAAAGAGCAAACGGAGTTGGTGGCACAAGTGAGAACAGTTTTCTTATAACTGCATGTTGTGACCATATGAGCTCCTTAATTGTATAGTTATATATTTATTTAATAGTGTGTTTGTGTCAATGTTACATAGTATTGCTAACATTTGCTTCATAAACACTTTAGACATGTAACAACTTTCTAACCCTTGATCAGGTGAGCCTAGCATTGTATGGGATGCTAACAGCTAATAAGTACTTGTTCCCTTCTTGTATAGTGTTCAGTGCTATTCTACTTAATTTAAAAGCGTGACAAATGTATTTAATTGTCATAAAAAAAGATTCAAATTTTACTTTGGAGCTGCATTCATTACTAGTAAAATATTCTCTGTTATCGAAGTCACAATCTAACTGAATTGCTAGCACTCAAAACAAAGTATTTTTTGGGCAAAATGCAAGGAGAATGTAATAACTTGTAGACTCCCCTTTGGCAGCCATAACCTCCACCAAATGCTTTCTGTAGCTGCAAAGTTTTACACAACTTTAAGGGTATGTGCACATGTTAAGTATTTGGTGAAGAATTTCTGCATCTCTTGGCTGTAAAAACGCATGTTTTTGCTGCATTTTCTATATACATTTTTAGTGCAAATTTTTCCCCACCCATCAGTAAGGGTGAAATCTGCAGCAAAAACTCTGAAAGAATTGACATGCTGCAGATTTACCGTAAATCTGCACCACATCTGCAAGTCACAAATAAGCAACGTGTGCATGAGACTTCAGGATTCTCCTTCACTTTGCTGGCAACAGGAAACACTTCAGGATTTGTGACAAATTTGCACTGAAAAAATGCAGCGAAAACACAATGTGTGCACACAGCCTTAGGCGACCCTTCACCTTGGGACTGAAAAGTGACTATGCATTTCTTATCTGTCATCACCTACCAAGTCCCCTCCACTTACCTCTCACTGCCTCCTCCAATCAGATCTGCTTTCCGTTCTTCCGGCTTTCAAGATGACCGCCGAATTATGTCAAAATCACACCTCCCTTTACTATAATGTGTGATGGGTAAGGCAGTCTTTTTAGACTTACCTCTGCACTCCCTATGCCATTGCAACAATCATCTTAAGCAGGAGAAAAAGAATGCCAATCTGAGCAGAGGAGGTAGCGGGGCATCAGGTATGGTGACAATAGATGAGAAATGTATCCTCACCTTTCAGTCCCAAGGAGGATTGTTGCTTTAATAATAATTTTATTTCTATAGCACCAACATATTCTGCTTCACTTTAAGGAGGAATTTTGGACTACTTCTTCCTGCAAATGTGTCCAGTGTTCTTACTATATGTTGCATTTAAAAAACAGCAAACAAAGCTATATTTGATAATTATAAATTGGTTGTTAGTTTTTTTTATCTTTCTGTTCATGAAAATATAAGAAAAATCTCGCTCATGTCAAAATTGATCATTATATAATATAATTTATGTCTTCCAGGCACTTAAAGCTGATCTAGTTGCATATTTACTAAGGTTACTTGAAGGACAAGGCCTTGAGAACCTAGAAAGTCCTGCGGCCACAAAGGCTCAGATAGTTAAAGCATTGAAGTCTATGACTCGTAGCCTACAGTATGGGGAACAAGTGAGTAATCTCCCACAATAATGTAATCTATGCACCTACCTATATTTAGAAGAAATGTAAATGGCTCTGTGTATTTTCTAGGTAAATGAAATTCTGTCTCGATCCTCTGTATGGAGTGCCTTTAAAGATCAGAAACATGACTTGTTCATTTCTGAATCACAAACAGCGGGATACCTCACTGGTAAGCAGTTGTTTCACTGGGGAATCTGTTTCTTAACATATATTTTTTTTTTATTCACAGAAAATGTCGGCTATCGTTGTAAATACAGAGCGACTTTTATTGTCACAGATTTATAGACCAAAGCTGCATTCAAAATCTACCTTATCTCCACATGCCCTACTGGGGGATACGGATATCATGGAGGGAAATCCACCCTTAAGATCTCCTCTGTTAGCCAGATCAGAGATCTGCTGTAAGGAGCGGTTGTCTAGAAAAAAAAATAATACATGCAGGTGGATGTTGGACAATCTTACTGTCAGCGAGTGCTATATGTCCCTACAATTAACAGGATTACACCTTAGCTATGTTGTCTGCATGGCTGGTACTCCCTTTTTCTTAATTTTATATGCATGGCTTTCTTCATCTAGGTTCCATACATTTTAAATGTTAAACTGTGGGTTTTTTGTTTTTTTAAAACCGAAACTGTCGCTGTGACCGACCTGTATTCTCAAGTTATGAAATTGCTTTAATTACTTAGACAGCATGAAAATACGCAAGTTTGCAATTGACTTGCTTTTTCTATCTGCTGTGATTTTCCTGCAATGAGAGCTTTTATCTTTCATAGTGTACAGCTGGTTTCCGATGGAGGTCGGCACCTACAGCCTGCCCAGACCCTGGCCAAGTGTGCTCAGTAGTTACTTCCAGGAGAGGGGTAAACTCCTAATATCCCAGCCACCTTTCTCCAGCCCATTGATTTCTATTCTATACAGCAGTTACCTGCTCACCTTCCTCTCAGCTTCTGAGAAGTTGCTGTTACACGTCTTGCAAAATCACACGCCCCACAGCTTTCAGAACAGGTCTCTTAATCATGGCTCTTACTGTCTGGAGCTGGGTGTTTGTCCAAAAGCACTGTTATTTCTATATGTAGATATAGTTATAACAGTGTAGAATTCAGAACACTGAGGGCTGAATGTATTATATCAGAACTTTTTAGTTTGACTAATATTACAGTTCTGCTACTTCCCAGAACTGTCACTCAAGGAGGCGTGCCCCCACTGTCCAAAACCAGGGAGTGAGGAGACTGCATAACTCTGAGCTGTTCAAGAGATAACTTGAGAATACCCACTTAAATCATAGCATCAGCTATGGGTAGCTTACCTGTGGGTAAGTCCACACATGCCAACATTTTAATTTTTTCTGGGCTAGGATCTCAACACAAAGCTGCCATAACTGCAGAAAAATCCACTTGTCACATGCACATTGTGCTGAGGATTGACAGTGGATTTTAATCCTACACATTAATATGTCCGCAACAGAATGAGCACACTCTGGATTTAGAAACGCAAAGTAAGCTCATTTTATCTTTTGTAAAAGCTTATGGCGTATCCAATAAGCAACTGGTTAATGGATGCCACAGTTAGGCATTAATCACTGCCTTCGTTTCTCATGTAAGTTGGGAACTTTTCCTGCTTATATGTTTAAAAGGGTTATTCCCACAATCGGACTATTGTTCACAAAGCACATTTATTGTTAATATACAGCCCAAGCCCAACAAAAGATTCTTTTACCCTTGTGTCTTTTTTTCATCTGATCTTGCCCCTCCATGCATCCAACTTCACATCTCTGAATGGGCCGTTCTATTGGGACTGCTAAAACTACATTTCCCAGCAGCAGCACCTTGCTTCTTTTCTGTGCTCTTGATTAGCCCCATCTCTCTGAATTGATGGGTTATAGGTGTGCAGGAAGCCAGTTTACTGATGAATGTGTATAATAGCACGGACTTCCAGCACAGCTTTGCAATACTGTGCCATACTCAGCTGCACCCACCACAGATATTTGGCACATCATCATGTTAATCTAGTTTAAGAATACATTCTGGTCTTATGTGTGTATGCTCCTGAACACAACTATACCTAATAAATATACTTTTGTGCCATATACAGTGCCTACAAGTAGTATTCAACCCCCTGCAGATTTAGCTGGTTGACACATGCGGAATTAACTTGGCATTGTGACATTTGTACTGTAGATCAGCCTGGAAGTGGGAAATGCACTGCAGCAAATTTTGTTTTTGTTTTGTTTTTTTTAAAAACGTTAAAAGTTAATTCAGAGTGTCATTTATTATTCAACCCCTCAAACCACAAGAATTCTGTTTGGTCCCCCAAAAGTATTAAGAAGTAGTTCAGGCACCAAGAATAATGAGCTTCACATGTGTGGATTAAAGATCTCTTTTGCCAGCCTTTTCTGGCTATTTAAGACCCTCCCCAAACTTGTGAACAGCACTCAGACATGGTCAACATGGGAAAGACAAAGGAGCATTCCAAGGCCATCAGAGACAAGATCGTGGAGGGTCACAAGGCTGGCAAGGGGTACAAAACCCTTTCCAAGGAGTTGGGCCTACCTGTCTCCACTGTTGGGAGCATCATCCGTAAGTGGAAGGCTTATGGAACTACTGTTAGCCTTCCACGGCCAGGACAGCCTTTGAAAGTGTCCTCCCGTGCCGAGGCCAGCTTGTCCGAAGAGTCAAGGCTAACCCAAGGACAACAAGGAAGGAGCTCCGGGAAGATCTCATGGCAGTGGGGACATTGGTTTCAGTCATTACCATAAGTAACGTACTCCACCGCAATGGTCTCCGTTCCAGACGAGCCCGTAAGGTACCTTTACTTTCAAAGCGTCATGTCAAGGCTCGTCTACAGTTTGCTCATGATCACTTGGAGGACTCTGAGACAGACTGGTTCAAGGTTCTATGGTCTGATGAGACCAAGATCGAGATCTTTGGTGCCAACCACACACGTGACGTTTGGAGACTGGATGGCACTGCATACGACCCCAAGAATACCATCCCTACAGTCAAGCATGGTGGTGGCAGCATCATGCTGTGGGGCTGTTTCTCTGCCAAGGGGCCTGGCCATCTGGTCCGCATCCATGGGAAGATGGATAGCACGGCCTACCTGGAGATTTTGGCCAAGAACCTCCGCTCCTCCATCAAGGATCTTAAGATGGGTCGTAATTTCATCTTCCAACAAGACAACGACCCAAAGCACACAGCCAAGAAAACCAAGGCCTGGTTCAAGAGGGAAAAAGTCAAGGTGTTGGAGTGGCCTAGTCAGTCTCCTGACCTTAACCCAATTGAAAACTTGTGGAAGGAGCTCAAGAATAAAGTCCACATGAGACACCCAAAGAACCTAGATAACTTGGAGAAGATCTGCATGGAGGGGTGGGCCAAGATAACTCCACAGACCTGTGCCGGCCTGATCAGGTCTTATAAAAGACGATTATTAGCTGTAATTGCAAACAAGGGTTATTCCACAAAATATTAAACATAGGGGTTGTATAATAATTGACCCACACTTTTATGTTTAAAATTTAATAAAATTCAACTGAGCAACATAACTTTTTGGTTTGTAAGATTTATGCTTCTGTTCATAAAACCTACTCACGTTTGCAGTTTGAAGGCTCTAACTTATTTGCATCTTATCAAACCAGCTAAATCTGCAGGGGGTTGAATACTACTTGTAGGCACTGTACGTCAGCATATTTGTTTTAACATCATTGTTTTGTTAGCTGGTTTGCAGCAGAGCTCTGCTTTACTCTGCCGACACAATAGAGCTTGTAATAACTAGGCACAGCAGAGCTGACACAACTGGGGCTGAGCTGTGTTTAACGCCTTTTGCTGACATTAATATTACAAATTCTACTTTGTAGATGCATATGGTAGCGGAATATCTTCGACCATATGCAGGACTGTTGAACTCTGCTGGCAAACTACTTACAGATCAGTAATGTAAAATCACAAATACAGCTATATTGATATAGATGGCAGAAGACAAAATCAGCATGACAGACTACTGTACAAGACCATGCAGTGCACAGAAGAATAAGGTGTATTCTAAACGAATAGTACACTCTGTCATTGGTGGAAGCACGACAGAGCTGAGCTGTGCTGAGAGCCATTTGAAAGAGATTGTACTGACTGCACATGTTTGACCAGGTGCAGTGAAACGACATCAGGTCTGATCCAATGGCAACTGGAGGGTAAATAGAGCCTTCATGTGCATCATTAGGAAGGGCAATATGTGCAAAACCGGGCAGATTTAACAATGAGTTATATCGGCACAAATTAATAACTATATATGTACATTATTATATGAACTACATTGTGATTTTGGGAATAACCCTTTAAATGGAGACAAATGGACCGTGCATGGTCATTGAGCTTTTGTAGAATTATAAACATCCTCAATACAAATCCAGGCAGATCTGTACCAAGAAGAATCTACTCCTGTTGATGCTTCCCTCAGAACGGATCCACCACAACTGTTTTAAGTTACTATTGGACAAAACACTATATCGTGTCTTTCCTGATCCCAGAGCTGAAGCAGCCATCACTTTTGGCTAAAAGTTGTAGGATTATACTCAAGAAAAAAAAAACAAGAAGTAGTAGACCCTAGATAAGGCACCAGCAAAGTATCTGTATATGAAGTACTAATAGTAATTGAAGGGTGTACATGGTAATCTTCAAGAAGTGTGTACAGCTCTAATACAGAACGCGTGCATGGCTGCTAATGTAACCCCCTATGTGGAATGCTTTGGAATTGTTCAGTATCTATGTTTAAAGAATGTTTGGACAGTTATGGCATAAAAGTTTGCTGCTATAAAGTGGTCTTCCTGGAAATGGGTATGTCCTCGAGGGTAGGAGGATATTTGATATAATAGAAATCTTGACTTTTTGGTCATGTTATTAGACGGCCTCTGTACCTCATGGGAGGAGAATTAGCAGACAAATAGAAGGACAGAGAGGAGGAGCTGTCCATTCTCAGCTCATTGGAGTCAGAGTTGTTAGATGGAATATGTAAGAGCAATCCCTCCCCAAAAACCGGCATTTATGGACCTGCAGGTCTCTGAAACCTCTATATGCTTTGTCTTTTGCTGCATTCCAGAGTGATTAGCATTTTAATTCATATTCCTATGAGGTGTTAAGTGGTGGTTAAGCAGCCACTGCCTCTAGAGCTTGTTGCCCAGCTCAGCACCAGCCTATTTGGCTTGATCTGGTACAGTTGGCTCATTGCCTGATCTCATTGCCCGCCTTTTTGACATCACACAGACAGTGAGCTATGAATCAAATTACCGGTAAAGAGACTGATGCTGAGAGGCAAATGCTCTGAAAGTGCTCTGTAACACCCAAAGCACTTAACATGTCATTATTTGCATATGAATTATAAAGGTGTCAATGCATTTAGCTTTCAAAGACCCGCATGCCCTTATATGCTTGTTATAGGACAGATTCCCTTTAATAAAGCAGGAACACCACTTTAAACAACTATTCCTATGTTTACCTGTGCAAACCCTGTACTCCATTCTTATTCGGGCTTTCGCACCCTTTTCTGGCATTTTCAGGACATATTAACCATTACTGTTTTGAAAATGAGCTGCTGGACCAGAGGTTTTGTCTTGTTTTAAAAACAATCAGGCAGCTCCGTCCGTATGTGTTCAAATAACGTCCAGGTCTTTAGCTGTATTAAACTGCAGGGCTGCCTGTTTTGGAAATGGCTGTGAGTAGACAGGCATTATCAAAAAGACTATTACTAAGGAACTACTGCCAGGAGTTTTGAGTGTCATGAAAAGTTTTCTTGCGAATGTCCATTAAGATGAATATTGGACTTGTACTCCCTTATGCTTGTTGCTGTCTGCTTCCTTCCTAACCTCTTCTTCCCTTGCTTTTTACTTTTCTTTTCTTCCTTCAGGTGTCTCTCCTTCCCTTCTTACTGGTAGCAGCCCCCTTCATCTCAGAAGTGGGCTTTAGATGCTTTCTTCCAGGCAGCTTGCTATCTGCTGTGTAGCTCTGTAACACAGGTACAATGCTTGTTGCACCTGCTGCATTCTTGCATCTTGTGCTCAGTCATGACTGTATATACATAATTCCACCACCCTCCTTCCTGTTGTGTCAGTCTCGATCATTTACATTATTACATTGTTCAATTCAAGGTTTCTGAAATCGAGTCCTCCAGAAACACTGAGGTGCTGATGTTCAGGCACAAATTAAAGCTCCAGTGTGTTGACAGCAATTTATCTGCTAGCAGAACACCGTATCGGAAAGGAAATCCAGCATCCTCAATTCTTGTTTTCTTCTACATCTGCTGTCAGGGTACAGTTCCCGTACACGTTAAAGGATTCTGACAGCACAAAATGGGGGGCATAGCTCTAATAAAAAAATTGTACCATAGATGTCAAAATCCATTGCTATGTTTGCCAGAAATTATTCTTTAGTCAAATATGCTGATGAGGTGCTTGATGCGCCCTTTTCCCTTTTTGTGGCCAATCATGTTTCCTGCAAGATAATGTGCTTGGTTTGAACAGTCTTTTGGTTCTGACTCACTTCAGTGTAATGTGGTTGGGCAGCTGAAAATTCAGGAGGTAAAAGGAGATCAAAATATGACCCTTTTCATTTCACCACATTTTTACTTTGCATTTGACCAAAAGCCAAATTGATTTGTTCATCCTTAATCTTGACCAGATCTGAGCACAAGGCTCCATTTACCATTCTTATGCTGATACGCTAATAGATACTATATAAAAATGTTTAAAAACATAAGGATTTCCAATTCAGGGACACTCATCTATTCAATGATATTGAATATCTACAGTTATATGAAAAAGTTTGGGCACCCCTATTAATCTTAAGCTTATTGTTTTATAAAAATTGTTTTTTTGCAACAGCTATTTCAGTTTGATATATGTAATAACTGTTGGACACAGTAATGTTTCTGCCTTGAAATGAGGTTTATTGTACTAACAGAAAATGTGCAATCTGCATTCAAACAAAATTTGACAGGTGCATAAGTATGGGCACCTCACCAGAAAAGTGACATTAATATTTAGTAGATCCTCCTTTTGCAAAAATAACAGCCTCTAGTTGCTTCCTGTAGCTTTTAATGATTTCCTGGATCCTGGATGAAGGTATTTTTGACCATTCCTCTTTACAAAACAATTCCAGTTCAGTAAAGTTTGATGGTCGCCGAGCATGGACAGCCCTCTTCAAATTATCCCACAGATGTTCAATGATATTCAGGTCTGGGGACTGGGATGGCCATTCCAGAACATTGTAATTGTTCCTCTGCATGAATGCCTGAGTAGATTTGGAGCGGTGTTTTGGATAATTGTCTTGCTGAAAGATCCATCCCCTGCGTAACTTCAACTTTATCACTGATTCTTGAACATTATTGTCAAGAATCTGCTGATACTGAGTGGAATCCATGTGTCCCTCAACTTTAACAAGATTCCCAGTGCCGGCATTGGCCACACAGCCCCAAAGCATGATGGAACCTCCACCAAATTTTACTGTGGGTAGCAAGTGTTTTTCTTGGAATGCTGTGTTTTTTTGCCGCCATGCATAATGCCTTTTTGTATGACCAAACAACTCAATCTTGGTTTCATCAGTCCACAGGACCTTCTTCCAAAAAGAAATTGGCTTCTCCAAATGTGCTTTTGCATACCTCAGCCGATTCTGTTTGTGGCGTGCTTGCAGAAACGGCTTCTTTCGCATCACTCTACCATACAGCTTCTCCTTGTGCAAAGTGCGTTGTATAGTTGACCGATGCACAGTGACACCATCTGCAGTAAGTTGATGCTGCAGCTCTCTGGAGGTGGTCTGAGGATTGTCCTTGACTGATCTCACCATTCTTCTTCTCTGCCTTTCTGATGTTTTTCTTGGCCTGCCACTTCTGGCCTTAACAAGAACTGTCCCTGTGTTCTTCCATTTCCTTACTATGTTCCTCACAGTGGAAACTGACAGGTTAAATCTCTGAGACAGCTTTTTGTATCCTTCCCCTAAACAACTATGTTGAATAATCTTTGTTTTCAGATCATTTGACAGTTGTTTTGAGGAGCCCATGATGCCACTCTTCAGAGGAGATTCAAACAGGAGAACAACTTGCAAGTGGCCACTTTAAGTAGCTTTTCTCATGATTGCATACACCTGGCTCTGAAGTTCAAAGCTCAATGAGGTTACAAAACCAAAAAAGTGCTTTAGTAAGTCAGTAAAAAGTAGGTAGGAGTATTTAAAACAAGAAAATGATAAGGGTGCCCATACTTATGCACCTGTCAAATTTTGTTTGAATGCAGATTGCACATTTTCTGTTAGTACAATAAACCTCATTTCAAGGCAGAAACATTACTGTGTCCAACAGTTATTACATATATCAAACTGAAATAGCTGTTGCAAAAACACCAATTTTTATAAAACATTAAGCTTAAGATTAATAGGGGTGCCCAAACTTTTTCATAAAACTGTATATTGCTGTGATGCATTTGACACCAGTATCTTATCAAACAATGTAATGGAGGCAATTTACATTCACGTTTGCTTTAGTAATTTTAATTTGCTGTTAGTTTTCATGTGTAACTTGCATCAACATTTCTCAAATGTCGAAAACCCTACATGTGCGCTAAATTTATCATGTACTACTTTACTTCACAGAGCTGCCATTTTCCATTATGATAACAGAGGTGACAAGTGGCAACCGGCATAAGCCATCATATCTATGTAAAGTTGTGTCCGTATTGCATAATCCTATGATTGATTTTCCGTAGTTGCACCAAGTGATGCCCATACGGACAATTTAAGGGGAGCGGGGTCATTGCAGACTATACGTTTTCTTAAAGCTATGGGTTTTTAAGTTCCATCTCCAAATGTGGTAAATAATCGAACATGTGAGGGATCACAGAATTTTAGAGGATGGGGGATACTCTGGAGAAGTCTTGGAGGCAATTGGGTGAGTGTTTGGAGAGAAGCAGATATTGAGAGGAACAGAGATTACACATGGGAAGATATCGGGAGATTAGTTTGGTGATATATGGAGAAGACAGATTATGGACGGCTTTGTAGGTCAATGTTAGTTTGAATTGGATGCGTTGGGGGAAGTGGGAGCCAATGAAGGAATTTGCGGAGGAGTAGTGAAAAGAGAGGTAGATTAGTCGGATAGCACAGTTAAAGGGGTATTACCATCTCCAAGATCCTATCCCAATATGTGGTAGGTGTAATAATAATATTAGCAAATACCTCCAATTTAAAATATAGTATAGTTCTTCTGATTCGCTATGTCACTTATCCTATGTGCAGGGTGTTGCAGTAGCTTAGGTATCCATGGTTACGACCACTAACCACTCACGAACTATAATTTTGAGTGGTCGTAATGGATACCTAAGCTTCTGCAATGCCCTACACATGGGGTAAGCGACACAGCAAATCAGAAGAAGTATTCTACATTTTATATTGGTGGTATTTGCTAATATTATTATTACCAACTTCTGCTTGGCAGGATCCATACTCTTCATACAGTGTTTATGGGAATTCTGAGTGCAGAGGTTGGGAGCACAGAGATTCGTATAAGCAATGTCCCATACGCAGACTATTTGAATGCAGTGTATGGCTCTTGCAGCTTCTAAAGAATCATGGATAGGGCAATGAAACTGCACTGCAGCATAGTATTTGGGAAAGTAGGAGCAAAATAAGTTAATTATATTACAAAAAAATAACTGCAATGAATGGTGGACAATTTAAATAAAAAAAATGTTTATTTACTCTGTATTTATTGTGCAAAAGTAATACAGCATTAAAGTAAATAAATAAAAAAATATGTATGTATATATGTGTGTAGATAGAGAGAGAGATATATATATCTCAAAAGAATGCAGCAGCACTCCATATGGCCAAGATACGTCTTAACAATGAAAATATTAGATCTAAACTGTTTGGCTTAGCAACAAGTACTTACAAACAATGAAGGTTTTTAGCGCATAAATTGGCCAATTCATGTGTGCCCATCAACCACGGCAAGGTAACCTCCCCCTGATGGGTAACTAGTCTGCCTAACATGCCACTTTTGGGCTACAAGCCTACAATTAAACGGACAAACATGTCTTCTTCTGGGCTAAAAACACCTACATTTAAAAGGCAAGCAGAGCGGTTTATACAACACCTGCTGGTTAATGGGAGGAGTGCAGAATCACTCAAGAGGCAGTTACACCCCCTTATAGTAATACAAACCAGAGAAACCTGACCAGCACCTCCTAGTGTGAACTGGTGCCAGCTGCCGTAACTATAAACTATATCAAAAGGATGCAGCAGCGCTCCATATGGCCAAGATACTTCTTAACAATGAAAATAATGAAAATATTACATCTAAACTGTTTTGCTTAGCAACAAGTACTTACAAACAATGAAGGTTTTTAGCGCATAAATTGGCCAACACATGTGTGCCCTATATATATATAATTAGAGAGAGAGATTTTTTTGATATTGATAACTTTTTATTTACCCATTCGGCAATAAGTTGTATGTACCACAAGATGAAGCCATTGAAAAATACAATCTGTCCCACAAAAGATAAGCCCCATATAGCTGCATGAATGGAAAAATGGCTTACAGAAAATGACTATAAAATAAAATGGCTTTGTCCTAAATATCCAGAACAGATACCCTCAAGGATTTAAGGGCTCACTCATGATTATTAATGAGTGTAAGCGCTCATTCAGTCATTCATTCAGTGCTCGTCATTGTCAATTTATTTGGACATGTAAAAGTACTTCTCAGGCTGCTTTCAAATTTTGCATTCAAGGTGCATTTTTTTTTTTATGGGGGGTGGGGTGGGTTGCCACAATGGCAATGAAACAGCCACGTTTTTGCTGTGATTTTAAAAAATCACGTCCACAACGTTTGAACACAGCCTAAGCTCTCTGTGAGTGTGATAGCGTATGAGGGCATTTTGATTATCTACTGCTTGTATATCTGAGGAATTTAAAGAAATTTCCATTTTCAGGAAAGTGGATTGCAGACACGCTAAAATACCTGAATTAACAAAAAGAGCAAATACTCACCCTTCCCCAGTCCATGGCCAGCTTCCCGCTGCTGCTTGGGTGTTGGTATGTTGACAGCGCGTATCACCACTTTAGCCAGTCACTGAGCTTAGCAACTATGCCGAGGTAGACTGCACCATCCGCCAAGCTCCATGATTAGGTATAGTGTTGGCTCTTCTGCAGCCAAAACATGGCACAGAGCTTATACTGGATATTATGAGGGTGAATACCTGCTTTATGTTTTGGGTATTTTACAGTGTTTGGGATCTGCTTTCCTGAAAGTGGAAAACCCCTTTCATTTTTCCATGGAATTATCCTTTTGGCTAGGATTGCTCATATATCTTCAAATCCTGTTTCTTGTTTTTTTTTCCTATTTTACAATGTCACTTTCATCTTTCTTTCCCATTGGGAAATATTCACGTTGTGGCTACCTTGTAATTTTATGGAGATCTATTCTTAATCAGAAATTATCTCTATAAGTCAGATGAATATTTTTGTAGAATGTTAGTTTTACATATGATTACTTGTAACAAACAAATTCTTTGTAATTTGTTCAGGACCTGGCGTTGCTGGCTACCTTACTGCAGGGTCTTCATCCACAGTTATGCCCAACAAGCCACCACCGGTGGACCATGAAGTAGGAGATCTTGGTTAGTGAACACAGATGTTTCTCCAATGAAGTCTCAAAAGGAAGAACTGCTTCTTTGTTGCACGAGGAAAAGTGCTGTAAACCTTTCCCCCCCCCCAGGGTTGATTCAAAGGACTTTACTTTCTGCCTTCCTTGTTTTAAGACAAAGTGTTATTCCTTTTTGTAATAAATATATTTTTATTTAGGGATAAAAAAATGAAAAATACATGGGTTTGTGATCCTGATAAAGCATCACCAAGTAATCTACACATGAAAGCACTCTGTGAATCAGCCATCTGGTTACACGACCTGTTCTGTTGTCTTTTGTATGTAAGCACATTCTGTTCCTTTGTATTTGTTTACAAGACTGTGAATCAAAGTAATAATCTTCCCGTTCTAAGTTTTATATTCCAAGAATAGGCAAAGCCTTGGTCTCAAATGAATGGGCATTGCTGTTCTCTGCCATCTTGGAAGTAGTTGGGCGTACAAAGTATGAAATCCCAATAGTGTTCAGTCTGTGAACGGTGTCCTTTACAAATCGTTAACACTATCCTCTCGAAAATGAAGAGAAGACGATATTCCCCTGTACAGCATAGCTTTACCAAATAATAAATAAAAGTGAATATCAAAATGTCAGCTTGTTATGTAAGATCCTAATGTATTAGTGACTTGATTCCTACATTATTCCCCAATATATATACAGCTTTCTATGAATGTACATTATACAGATCATTCATCCCTGTACAGAAAATTTTAAGAAAATAAAGGGAAATGATGACCTTACTAGAATTTCTGTCAGATGCTGCCATGTTGCCTACAAATTTTTATATTAAAACTATGATTCTGTTGTATATAGTATTTTTATTGCCACATATGATAATCCCTTACCACATAAAATCTTAAGGAATTTAATTTTTGGACATAATTTTGTATCACTGATCAGTATTTGGAACTTAAAGCGTATCTGTCTTTTACATAAAATTTGTAGAAAAGCATGGTCTTGCTGCAGTTATCCCCTACAAGTTAAAGGGGTTGTCTGGCTTTAGGCTACAAGTCTGCAGTCACTTTATGACTGCAGACTTGTGAATCCTCGCATCACGTGCGCTGCGCACTGTCAGAATTCTCCGAAGCCGGGATTGGCGGGCGTGTGACCGCAAGTATATGATTTACATACATGCGGTCATGTGCTGACCAGATCCGTGCGGCTTTGCTCAATACAAGTGTAATTGGCGAGGCCGGACATGTCTAGTCTTATTGTGGCAGAAAGTATGCAAATTGCATATTTTGCGTTCACACGACCACCTGCTCCTAGCACCAGAGTGTCCTCGCAGTGCGTGTGATGTGATGATTCAGAAGTCTGCAGTCAGAGTAATTGCAGACTTGTAGACTGAGGCCGGATAACCCCTTTAAAACTGTCCAGGAATTGTCCTGTTTTTAATGCGCTGAAATTCCTCATTTTCACATTTTGAGTGGGTGATTTCCCTTCAACCTTTTAGCAGTACTGTAGGAGCTGGAACATCCTTCCCTTCTCTTAATAGCATGCATGACCTGTCTGCCTTGGAAGTAAAAGTCTGTCTCTCGGTAATGGCTGTATGCAGTATGAAAGACTGTCTCTCTCTTGTGACACTCCGAAGACCTGCACTCACTGTCTGTAATCTGTCGGTCTCTCTTGCTAGGGACAGATAACACATAACAAGACAGTGGACTGTAACTTACACCTAGGGGCTGGCACTTTGGGGGGGGGCTTTTTCTGGGGTTAATACCACATGATTTTTAAGTTGTGATTTTGGGTGGCCTAGTTTTGATGAGGAAACCCGCACTCAGCCTGCACATTGCGGTCCGAACAGGGTCTGTGAATCCGGCCTGAGCCAGTAAGCTCAGCTGCTCTTGCATGTGGACCATATTTGGACAGTGCTAGTGTCTGGGCAAAAGAAAAGAAAAATACTGGGTAATTTGGTGCATAGTACAGGTAATACTAAATGTTACCATTGTTATGAACACTTTTACGTAGTGAATACTACTTAATAGATGATATGTGGCATAAATTGCTTTATAGAGTATGAAATGGCTAACAATGTTTAATAGGTGGTTGCTACTTTGTGACTGGCGCAACCATGTGATTACTCATGGACATCACCGTGACACTGATAGAGCCTCCAAGTAACCTAAGCGTTCAGGGTCTGAATTGACCAATGTTGTTGTCGAGGTTGGGAATGACTGCTGGAGCGAGGGATCAGAGATGTCTCAATAGGAATCCCTGCAGTCCGTCGGGGTCTGATCAACAATAAAATGAAAACACTCCAACCAGATGTCACGTGTGGATTTAAAGAGGAGCTTTCATCACTCGTAACATATCTGTTGTATTAATACTTAAATGCAATGTCCCCTTTCAGAAAAATGTGTGCTATAAGCTGCTATAGTTAGTGTAAAACAAATTGAGTATTTCGTGCCCTCCTGGGTCGAGTGCTGGCTCTCCGCCACTGCCCTGGTCTCTGTTGTTTGTTTGCAGTGCGGAAGTTGGCTTAAGCGCTGTCAACATTATCGGTGAGCTTAGTGGCTTGTGCTGTCTACACAGGCAGAGTTGCTGAGCTCAGTGACTGGCTGCAGCGTCATCGATATCTGTGCTGCAGACAAGCAACAGAAGCAGTGGTGAAGATGTCACACTGGGCCCAGGAGGGTAAGTATTGCTCAGTTTGTTTGTTATAACTAATACTGCTTATAGCCAATATTTTTCTGAAACGGGACATCATCTTTAATATTCCCTTCTAGCTAATTATAGAACATCTTTCCTTAAATCCCAAAAGTCCATAAATTGTAGGGCAGTCTCCTATGGTTTATCGCATGATAATACGCTGCAGAGTACCTGTATTGACTGGGCATCTACCAACTATATGGTCTCTGAATGGTGGTAGTATTAATTACCTTACGGGGCCATTGACTATAATGAAGCAGACAGTCCCAGTGTGCACTGTAGGACATTATTTTCAGCTGTATTCGGGTAGTTGAGGCTGCAACTAAGCTGCAGTCAACTAAATCATGGTGCCTGCCTCCAGTAGACCACTGAAAATGCTGTCTGACAGAGACCACAGTGATTGCCTGCATCATTATAATCAATGGCCCCATCAGCACATACAATACAGTAGTGTTCAAAGTAATAGCAGTTCAATATGGCTAACCAGATTAATCACTGTTTTTGGTATAAATTATATTACCACATGTCAAACAGTTTACCAGTTGGTGCAGTAGATTCTAAGAAAACCAACAGACTCAGCATTCATGATCTGCATGTTTTTGAGTCTGTGCATTTGAATAATTGAAAGGGGGTGTGTTCAAAATAATAGCAGTGTGGAGTTCAATTAGAGAGGCCAATCATTCTGTGCAGAAACCAGTTTGAATCAGGTGGCCCTTATTTAAGGGTGAAGCCAGCACATGTTGTACATGCATTTCTCCTTGAAAGCCTGAGAAATATGGGTCATTCGCAACATTGTTCAGAAGAACAGCATGCTTTGGATAGGGTAAAACTTGTAATCAATCAACTTTTTAAAGAAGTGGAGACCATGATAGGCTGTTCAGCTAAAATGATCTCCAATGCTTTAAGGCGGAAGAAAAAGGAAGACTACCATTCAAATTGATCGAAGAATGGCAAAGGCTCAGTCAATCATCAGCTCCAGGATGATCAAAAACAGTCTTAAAGTTACCTGTGCGTACTGTGACAGAAAACGCCGGTGTGAAGCTAATCTCTTAGCAAGAAGTCCCCACAAAGTCCCCCCAAAAAAAAGCAGTACTGAAGCCGATACAATTTGCCAAAGAACACATCAACTGGCCTAAATAGAAATAGAGAAGCATTTTGTGGACTGATTAAAGTAAAATTGTTCTTTTGGGGGCTACAGGCTGCGGACAGTTCGTCAGACGAACCCCAAACTCTGCATTCAAGCCACAGTACACTCTAAAGAGAGTGAAGCATGGTGGTGCAAGCATCATGATATCGGCATGTTTCTCTTACTATGGTGCTGGACCTATTTACCGCAGACCAGGGATTATCGACCAGTTTGCATATATTAAAATACTTGAAGAGGTCATGTTGCCTTATGCTGAAGAGGATATGCCCTTGAAATGCTGTTGTGAAGCAGTTCTAAAAAAAAACTTTGGCAATACAACTAAATATTAGGTTAGTGATTCACAGGAATGCTAAATCCTAAAAAAAGTACATACTGTGAGTTTGTAAAGACAAATGCAGACACTGCCATTTTTTAGAAAAGCCCAATTTTATTTTCTGTTAAGTAGTTAAAAAAAATTATATACATTTCTCCATGTTTTGAATTAGAAAACAGTGTGCAATGTTCCCAATGCATGGAAATAAAAACTAGTATAAAGATTTTGTGCTTAACTCATGTTTTTGAACACTACTGTACATCTAAATCCCGTTCTGCAGCGCTTCAGACATACAGTGGGGAAAAAAGTATTTAGTCAGCCATCAATTGTGCAAGTTCTCCCACTTAAAAAGATGAGAGGCCTGTAGTTGACATCATAGGTAGACCTCAACTATGAGACAAAATGAGAAAACAAATCCTGAAAATCAGTCTGATTTGGAATGAAATTTTTTTCAAATTTTGGTGGAAAATAAGTATTTGGTCAATTACAAACGAGCAAGATTTCTGTCTCTCACAGACCTGTAACTTCTTTAGGAGGCTCCTCTGTCCTCCACTCATTACCTGTAGTACTGGCTCCTGTTTGAACTTGTTATCAGTATAAAAGACACCTGTCCGCAGCCTCAAACAGTCACACTCCAAACTTCACTATGGTAAAGACAAAAGAGCTGTCGAAGGACACCAGAAACAAAATTGTAGCCCTGCACCAGGCTGGGAAGACTGAATCTGCAATAGGCAAGCAGCTTGGTGTGAAGAAATCAACTGTGGGAGCACTAATTAGAAAATGGAAGACATACAAGACCACTGATAATCTCCCTCGATCTGGGGCTCCACACAAGATCTCACCCCGTTGGGTCAAAATGATCTCAAGAACGGTGAGCAAAAATCCCAGATCTAAACGGGGGACCTAGTGAATGACCTGCAGAGAGCTGGGACCAACGTTACACAGGCTACCATCAGTAACACACTACGCCGCCAGGGACTCAGATCTTGCAGTGCCAGACGTGTCCCCCAGCTTAAGCCATTACATGTCCACGCCCGTCTCAAGTTTGCTAGAGAGCATTTGGATGATCCAAGAGTATTTGGAGAATGTCATATGGTCAGATGAAACCAAAGTAGAACTGTTTGGTAGAAACACAACTCGTCGTGTTTGGAGGACAAGAATGCGGAGTTGCATCCAAAGAACACCATACGTACTGTGAAGCATGGGGGTGGCAACATCATGCTTTGAGGCTGTTTCTCTGCTAAGGGACCAGGACGACTGATCCGTGCACATGAAAGAATGAATGAGGCCATGTATTGTGAGATTTTAAGTGCAAACCTCTTTCCATTAGCAAGGGCATTGAAGATGAAACGTGGCTGGGTCTTTCAGCATGACAATGATCCCAAGCACACCGCCAGAGCAATGAAGGAGTGGCTTCGTAAGAAGCATTTAAAGGTCCTGGAGTGGCTTAGCCAGTCTCCAGATCTAAACCCTATAGAAAACCCTTGGAGGGAGTTGAAAGTCTGTGTTGCCCAGCGACAGCCCCAAAACATCACTGCTCTAGAGGAGATCTGCATGGAGGAATGGGCCAACATACCAGCAACAGTGTGTGCCAACCTTGTGAAGACTTACAGAAAACGTTTGACCTCTGTCATTGCCAACAAAGGATATATAACAAAGTATTGAGATGAACTTTTGTAATTGACCAAATACTCATTTTCCACCAAAATTTGAAAAAAAAACTCTTTCCAAATCAGACAATGTGATTTTCAGTATTTGTTTTCTCATTTTGTCTCTCATAGTTGAGGTCTACCTATGATGTCAATTACAGGCCTCTCATCTTTTTAAGTGGGAGAACTTGCACAATTGGTGTCTGACTAAATACTTTTCTCCCCACTGTATGCCCCGATGGAGCAATGGAACGTATGCTAAAATGCCATGTGAATATAGCCTTAGAATTTTAAATTATTTCTGTAAACTGATGATGTGCTTTACATCTTTAAAGGGGTTCTCCACTTTAGCCAATTTCTGGTTGTCAGAAGGGTCCCTTGACGAGCTGATCACAAACTGTTCTACTTCATGCCGCAATGTGAATTATGTGATAGTACTTTTTTTTTTTTTTTTTTATAACTGTAATTTTTATTAAAATTTTTCACATATTTTTAGGAAACATAGAACACAGAAAAGTCATTCACATTTTCATATCCGAGAAAACACTTAGGCCTCCAACAGGCCGGCCCATTAGAGATCACTTTAAAGCTTTCAAATTCAAATATCTGATATGACATCCATTTTAAATAACAGTTCATAAAACACAGAGAAAGAGAGAAAAAAAAAACTAAGACAACACAGATTTTATTCAGGACATCCGGCGTATGGTACCAGTGCATTAAAATTTTATATTGGTTCTCCTTGTATAGGGTGCAAATTGATGTCTTAGCTGCTTTAGACCATATTGTCTGCCATGTCTGAGGGGAAAGCCTCCCTCCCAAGAATCCCTCCCACTTAGACATATAGGGGTGCTGGAAGATGGGTCCACCCACCGGTGAATTGATTATTTTATATATATCCGAGATCAACCCCTTGGTAGAGGGACCTCTCCTGCACAGCTTCTCAAACTCCGTGGGGATGGATACTTTATATGAGCCAAACAGGGATCTTGCAAAATACTGAATCTGTATGTGACGCGCCCCTGGGCCTGTGTCGCGCTGCGTTGCGCATGCGGGAGCCTACCCGGAGCCGGATCAGTAGAGGGTTGTAGTCTCGTGGCGGTGACCCGGTCCGTGCCCAGGGAGTCAAACTAAACGGCAGTCTATTAGTAGTAAATAGTTGATGACTACGCCACCCGTTGAGTGCAGCCAGGGAGCTGCTGCTGCAGGGCAGACCGCTGAGGCCGGTGGTAGGATTGTGCAGCGTGATAGTATAACCCCCAACGGGAGGGGTATGGCCTCAGGGCAGCCGACGTGGATGATGGGGGTAGCAGGAACCACTCAGAGACGGTACGGTGTAGTTCAGGGTCTTTACTGGTTACAACGATAGACCCTCCCGGAGTACTTGCTAGCAAACGGGGCCTGGTCAGTCTTTGAGCAGATGGGATCTCCCCTGGCCAGGCGTAGTTATAGGCCTCACAAACTGACTGTACTCTTCTGGCTACCTTGCTAGAAGCTGATGTAAGTAGCCCACGTCCCTGAGTGTACCGTGTGGTGCTCACCCGTATGGCTGGTGACTCGGGGCCTTCTAATGGCTTCCGCTCCACGATGGCGGTGCTGGTCCCACGCGTGTGACCGTGCCTTCGGGCTTCTGGGCCAGAGGACCTGAAATCCCCTGCCTGACGGATTCTGCTGCTGGGTAGAAGTTAGTCCCCACAGCCTCGGACTCCGGGTCCGGTAAAGAATCTTCTTAGTCAGGGCGAGCGCTGCAGCTGCCAGCCCCTGACTCCTTGGAACTCTGCTGTTTCCTATGCTGCTTCTTGTCTCCACTCTCCTTGTCTGACTCACCCTGCCTCAGCCCCGGGTTTATACAGGGGAAGTTCTTCCCCTCCCAAGACTGGGCAGGAGGTGTGGCATGCACAGGATCCCTGACCAAAGGACCTCCCACCTGCTCTCAGACATAACATTACATTACTGTGGAAAACCAGACCCCTGGGGTGCCACATTCCCCCCTAGTGAAATTTAGTACTCCGGGACTAAACACATTAGAAAAACATAACAAGGCAAAAACATTAATAATACAATAAGAAAACATATAAAGATGGTTACGGCGTGTCCGCAACCGGGTGCAGTCTCTGAAGAAAAGCAAAGGTGTCCATTTCACCAACACAGGGAGACGTAACCAGGTAGGGGTCTGTCCTACCCCGAGTCCTTAACAGTCTCTAGTCCATCCTGGGTTACGCTCCAACTATATACAAGGATTCCCGGTAAATCCACCAAGGTTTCCTAAAAACAACTGAAAACACAAAATTATTCACAAGCAACAATACACAGAAAAACATAAATAAAACAATTTATACACTTTAAATTCTCCAGCGTGCGGGTAACTGGCCTCTAGTGGCCCGAGTGGACCTACGGAGCTGACTGTCTGGCCCTGAACTACAGGGTGTAGGAGCTGTCAAGGGTAAACTGGGCAGCTGTCTACCGGCTCTTTGTCTCACTAGGGGTACGGCAGGCTCACTATAAGCAGAGGGTTGATTCTCCTGTTCTGCTTGTGTGGAGTCTTCTGCCTCCTGGACCGGCTGTTCTTCCAGCTCTACCCGTTGCTCCGTAGGTTCTTGGGATGATGGTTGGAGGAAGGTGAGTACGGGTACCACAACTGCACCATTGACTTGAGTCCAAGACTGAGGGAAGTCCCCGAGCACGGTACTAACCATATCTTCCCTTTCTTCCACGGGTCGATGGTCTTCTTGTTCCTCTTCAGGGTTCCTCAGTTGTTCGGGACACTTCTTCAGGTGGTCCCGGGATACAATGGCTGTGGTTTCCCCTCCGTCTTTACTGATGGTACAGACCTTCGGGTTCTCGTGGCTTGAGGGCAGTACGGTGTACGGGTCCTCCTCCCACTGGTCATCCAACTTGTGGAGCCGTCTTTTCCTCTTCAAGACCTGCTCTCCGGGTACCAGGGGAACAGCGGGAGCATACTGGTTGTAAGTCTTCTCTTGTCTTTCCCTAGCCTGACAGAGACTTCGCTCCACGCTCTCTTGTACTCTCCGGTACTGCTGCTGCCTCTCGGTGTCCCAGTCTGTTTCTGGTGAAGTGTCCTCAGGTGTCAGGACTCCCATTTCCAGGTCAACAGGTAACTTACCAGGTCTCGCCCTCATTAGGTAAGCCGGGGTACAGTTGGTGGAACCTACCGGGATGTGGTTGTATAGGTCCACCAGATCGGGCAACTTCTCAGGCCACAGACTGCGTTCTTCCAGGGGCAATGTTTTTAGCAGATCCATTACCACCTGGTTCATTTTTTCACAAAGTCCATTAGTTTGCGGATGGTAGGGTGTCGTCCTTATCTTCCGGCAGCCATACAGATTGCAGAATTCCTGGAAGACCTCCGCTTCAAAGGCAGGTCCCTGGTCCGTCAGCACTTGGTCCGGGTACCCGTGTGGACGGCAGAAGTGCTGCTGGAAGGCTCTAGCTGCTGTTTGAGCCGTTAAGTCCTTGACGGGGACGACAACCAAGAACCGGGAGTAATGATCCACGATGGTTAACGCGTAGACGTAGCCACTTCTGCTTGGGGTCAGTTTTACATGATCCAAGGCTACCAGTTCCAACGGTTGCCGGGTGACGATGGACTGCAGGGGAGTCTTCTGGCTGGCCCGGTCCTTCCTTCTCAGATTGCACGGGCCACAGTCTCTGCACCACTTCTCGATGGTTCCCCTCATGCCTACCCAGTGGAACCGCTCGCGCAGCAGGAACTCCAGCTTTTTCCACCCGAAGTGTCCAGCTCCGTCGTGGTATGCCTCCATCACCATGGCTGCGTCTCTTCGTGGCACCACTACTTGCCAGAGTAGTTCATGCGTCCGGGAGTTGACCATTCTGCGGCACAACTTCCCCTTGTAAAGGAATAGTCGACTCTTCTCCGCCCATAGTTGTTTGGCTTCCTCCGGAGCGTCTGGTTCAAGTCGAGCCTCCGGCCGAGTCAGCATCTCCTTCACCAGTCGGACGGCAGGGTCGCTGTCTTGCGTTTCCGCCCAGTTGTAGTGGGGTAAGGGGTTCAACGTAGCAGCCTGTTTACCCCTTACCCGGTGGGAATACTGGATAGTCCCATGACGGTGGAACGCAGGGAGTTCAACTTCTTCCAGTCCCTCCGGATCTTCTCCTTCGTCCGGCAGGTTGGGCATCCTGGACAGGGCATCCGCGTTAGTATTGGAGCGTCCTGCCCGGTATTTGATTGTGAACTCGTAGTTGGACAGACGGGCCATCCACCTCTGCTCCAGGGCACCGAGTCTTGCCGTGTCCAGGTGTATCAACGGGTTGTTATCCGTGTATACGGTGAACCGGGAAGAAGCGAGGTAATGCCTAAAGCGCTCGGTGACTGCCCATACCACGGCCAGGAACTCTAGCTTAAATGAGCTGTAATTCTCGGGGTTCCTTTCGGTGGGTCGCAGTTTTCGGCTGGCATAGGAGATCACTCGTTCTCTCCCCTGCTGAATCTGGGATAGTACGGCTCCTAGCCCGATGTTACTGGCGTCGGTGTAGAGGATGAAGGGCTGGCTATAGTCTGGGTACGCCAAGATTTCATCCCCCGTGAGGGCCATCTTCAGCTGGCGGAAGGACTCTTCTTCTAGCTCTTCCCATTTGAAGGGCGGCTTCTGGTTCTTGGCCTTCCGGGACTGGCCTATCAGGAGGTCCTGCATAGGCGCTGCCTTTTTGGTGAAACCGGGAATAAACCTTCGGTAGTAGCCTACCAACCCTAGGAACTGCCGCACTTCTTTTACGCTGGAGGGGCTTGGCCATCCCTTAATTGCGGTGATCTTATCGGGGTCGGGAGCCACTCCGTCAGCGCTCACCACGTGTCCCAGGTATTGCACCTTTGGTTTCAGGAGGTGACACTTGGAGGGTTTCACCTTTAGGCCGTAACTCGCCAGAGCTTCGAACACCTCCGCCAGGTGTTTCAGGTGGTCCTCATAAGTTTTGGAGTATACGATGACATCGTCCAGGTACAACAGGACCGTCTCGAAGTTTCTGTGGCCCAGACAGCACTCCATTAATCGTTGGAAGGTTCCTGGGGCGTTGCAGAGTCCGAACGGCATGCAGGTGAACTCACTAAGTCCCATCGGGGTGGTGAATGCGGTCTTCTCCCGGTCCGCCTCTGCTACAGGAACCTGCCAGTACCCGCTAGTGAGATCCAAGGTAGAGAAGAAGTTAGCAGATCTTAAAGCAGCCAATGACTCCTCTATCCTTGGTAAGGGGTACACATCCTTGTGTGTGATACGGTTGATTTTCCGGTAATCTACACACATCCTCATGGTGTTGTCTTTCTTTTTGACTAAAACTAGTGGGGCTGCCCAGGGGCTACAGCTATCCCGGATTACCCCAGCCTCCTTCATGTCTCTAAGCATCCCCTTGGCGTGTTGGTAATGTGCAGGGGGTACGGGTCGATACCTCTCTTTTATGGGAGGATGATCTCCCGTGGGGATGCGGTGTTCTACCCCCTTGACTCGCCCGAAGTCTAACGGGTGTTTACTAAACACTCTCTCATACTCTTGAACCACCCGATAGACTCCTTGTTTCTGATGTGAGGGAGTGGAATCAGTACCCAAATGTAGTTGCTGACACCAGTCCTCCATGTCTTTCTTAGAGCCGTTACCTTCCTCCGGGTGAGATGGAGGCAAGGGTTCCACAGATTGTATAGAATTTTGATTAGTGGTATATAATTTGGCTAGCGTGGCATACCGGGGCAGGTACACTTCCCTCTCCCCGATATTTATTATGCGAATGGGCACCCTCCCATGGCGTACATTGACCACCCCCCGTGCTGTCAAAATGGTGGGCCTACTGTCTGTGTAAACTGGTTCTACCATTGCCTGGTAATCTCTTCCTCTCAGACCAATAGCTGCCCGGCACCAAATCATCATTTCACTTTTTGGGGGCATGGCAATAGGAAAAGGGTCACACATTCTTACGCTACCAATCTCACCGCCGGAGAGTTCCACTTGTTGCCGTTGCATCAGTGCCCGGATCTCTTTCTGGAGCACCCGCTGCTCGCCGGAGCTGGCGTTCTTGGCAACCTGCTGTAAAAGGAAAATCACCTCTGCAAGACAATTTTCAATTACGTTAGTTCCTAGAGTTATTTTTGGGTGACTCTCATGTTTATCAATATCTACAATGATCAGTCCCTGTGCGGCCAGTTCGACTCTACCGATTTTGAGGGCCACCTCCTTAAATCCGATCTGTGGCACGGGCTGGCCATTGCTGGCGATGATACTCAAGTCGTCGTCAGGGTAGTGGGTAATATCCGAGTCATTCCAGTACTGCTTGAAGAGCACGTACGGGATGGTGGTGACCTGTGACCCGGTATCCAGTAGGGCACTCATGGGAATGCCATCCAGTACCACAGGCAAGACTGGACGTCCTCCCACATATCTGTCGCGCCAGTTCGATGGGCCTGGTGATCTTTTTCCTGGGGGTTGGCCCTCTACCCCAGGTTGTGCCCGTTTAAAGAACAGTACCTTTCCATATGTCCGGGTTGATTGCAGCGGCGGCAGATGGGTCGTCCGTCCTCGCTGTATCGGTCACTGGGTCTTCCTCTGGCCGGTGGGGTCCTCCTTGGTCGACGCCACGGGATGTCCTCCGGTCCGGATGCCAGCTGGATCTTCCCTGGGGTGGAAACCTGTAAAGACTGCACAGTTCGGGTTAGCGCAGCAACGCTCTTAGCTAGCTCTTGGACCTGATGGTGTAGGTCTGGAGCCGGGTCATTGTCCAAAGCCTGCGCATCAGCTCCCACAGGCCCTGCTGACAAGGGCGCCGCCTCCTGGTAGTAAGTAGTAGTGGGGCGTCTGTGGGTCACAACGCCACCTGGTGCCGGTTCTCGGAGCACCCGGATGGCTCTGTCCTTGAACTGTGCAAAGTCCAGATGGGGATCCTGTAAGGCCATTGCCCGCAACTGGGTTCGGTGGGCATTGCAATATAAACCCTCTATAAATTGTTCAGTCAACAGCCTGTCCTCGTTTCCCACCCCATCAGGGTCGGTCTGCTTTATGGCCCTCAGGGCCTCTTGTAGGTTTAGTGCATAGTCCCTTATACTCTCATGCGCTCGCTGCTTGCACCCGTAGAATCTAAGCTTAATCTCGGCTGAGGTGCGGGTATCAAAGGTGTCCTTCAGCCGGGTTAGTATCCCTGCGACAGTCTTCCTCCCAGGTGGCCAGGATTTTACTTCCCTTTTGGCTGCCCCGGTTAGTTGGGCCACCAGGATGCTCACTTTTTGCTCTTCTGTGAGGGGGTACACCTGGAAGAGGCTATCCAGCTTTTCTCTAAAGTCATGCAGGGTATGTGACTCCCCTGAATACTGGGGTAGCCAAGCTGCTCCCGGGATATAGGGCATGGTGAAGGGCATAACTGCAGCAGCGGTAGCGCTGGCGGGGGTTGGGGCAGTGAAGCTCTCCTCCGTATCCGACATCTTCCTCCCCCCTAGTGGACCGTGGCCTACCTTGCGATGATCCTCTTCCGTAGGCCGCGGCTCCGCAGTGGATCGTCAGGGTTGAGGACCTTCCGTCGCGCTCCTGTGACGTCGGCGTCTGCTGGGCTCCTTCCAGGACCTTACGCAACGTCCGGACGTGAGGCGGGGCTTCAGTTCTCGCGCGCTTTCGGAGTCCACGCCCCTCTTCTTCCCGCGCGGCGTCCCCAAGATGGCGTCCAACGGCGGGAAAACTCCACGGATGGCGGGAAGAAGGCCGAAGATGGCGCCGGATGGCGGGAAACTTCACCGATGGCGGGAAGAAGGTAGAAGATGGCGCCGGATGGCGGGAAACCTCCAAGGATAGCGGGAATCTTCACCACTGGTAAGTTTGAACAGTCTTTGCTTTTCAGGCACGCAGTACCCGGTGGTTGCGGGCACGAAATCCTGCCGACTACGCCAATGTTGACGCGCCCCTGGGCCTGTGTCGCGCTGCGTTGCGCATGCGGGAGCCTACCCGGAGCCGGATCAGTAGAGGGTTGTAGTCTCGTGGCGGTGACCCGGTCCGTGCCCAGGGAGTCAAACTAAACGGCAGTCTATTAGTAGTAAATAGTTGATGACTACGCCACCCGTTGAGTGCAGCCAGGGAGCTGCTGCTGCAGGGCAGACCGCTGAGGCCGGTGGTAGGATTGTGCAGCGTGATAGTATAACCCCCAACGGGAGGGGTATGGCCTCAGGGCAGCCGACGTGGATGATGGGGGTAGCAGGAACCACTCAGAGACGGTACGGTGTAGTTCAGGGTCTTTACTGGTTACAACGATAGACCCTCCCGGAGTACTTGCTAGCAAACGGGGCCTGGTCAGTCTTTGAGCAGATGGGATCTCCCCTGGCCAGGCGTAGTTATAGGCCTCACAAACTGACTGTACTCTTCTGGCTACCTTGCTAGAAGCTGATGTAAGTAGCCCACGTCCCTGAGTGTACCGTGTGGTGCTCACCCGTATGGCTGGTGACTCGGGGCCTTCTAATGGCTTCCGCTCCACGATGGCGGTGCTGGTCCCACGCGTGTGACCGTGCCTTCGGGCTTCTGGGCCAGAGGACCTGAAATCCCCTGCCTGACGGATTCTGCTGCTGGGTAGAAGTTAGTCCCCACAGCCTCGGACTCCGGGTCCGGTAAAGAATCTTCTTAGTCAGGGCGAGCGCTGCAGCTGCCAGCCCCTGACTCCTTGGAACTCTGCTGTTTCCTATGCTGCTTCTTGTCTCCACTCTCCTTGTCTGACTCACCCTGCCTCAGCCCCGGGTTTATACAGGGGAAGTTCTTCCCCTCCCAAGACTGGGCAGGAGGTGTGGCATGCACAGGATCCCTGACCAAAGGACCTCCCACCTGCTCTCAGACATAACATTACATTACTGTGGAAAACCAGACCCCTGGGGTGCCACATATGTACTGATAGAATTCCCGATTAGTGATGTTAAAACTTTCTTTTAAATAATCAAACTGATGTATTACTAAGGTGTTTCTGTCCACTATATCTGCAAATCTAAATAATCCCGCATTGATCCAGGGGTGAACCATCGATGATTCTTGGCTCTGAGAGCGCAAAGGCTGAAAGACAAACGATATCATCGGGGAGTGTTTAGAAGAAAGAGGAAATCTCCTCCTACAGGTGTCCCATATGTCTCTAGTGAATTGCATAGGGCCCAGTAAAGTGGTTTGGAGTTTAACAGATTTCTCAGACCACAGTAGTGAATTCGGATGAACTGGGGCTATCTATAATTTTTCAATTTCTGTCCACTTATTATATGCCCAAAGGGATGACCACGAAGGAATCCTTCTCAAGTGAGCCACCCAATAATATTTTACCACATCCGGGAACGATAACCCCCCCCCGCTACCTCCCCGAGAACAGTACCTGCTTGGAGATTCTATGCCTCCCATTATTCCATATAAACTTCATTATACAGGATTGGAGAGCCCTCAACTCCCCCATAGGAACCCCAACTGGTAGAGTTTCAAAATAGTAGTTGAGTTTAGGAATAAGGGACATTTTCACTGCCGATATCCGCCCCAAAAATGAGATATGAAGATTGGCCCACTTGACCATAAGACCCTTCAATTCTTTAAAAAGGGGCGGAAAATTATGAGCAAACAGGGTCCCATAGTCTGACGTTATGTTAATCCCCAGATATTTGATACTCTCTGACTTCCACCGGAATTTGTAATTCAGCTTAAGATGATCTAATTCTTCGTGGGGAAGGTTTAGTGGAAGTGCCTCTGTTTTTTTAGAATTAATCTTATATCCTGAGATCATGCCATATTCCCAAAGTGTCACTTTAAGATTAGGGAGGGTGATATGCAGATTCGTAAGGGTCAGTAGCACATCGTCTGCAAATAGGGAAATTTTAAATACTTTACCCCTTACCTCCACCCCCGATATGTCAGGATTAACTCTTATTGCAGCCGCTAGAGGCTGGATACACATGGCAAACAAGAGCGGGGATAAAGGACAGCCTTGCCTTGTACCATTTGCTATAGAGAAACTGGGTGATACACAATGGGGAAGTTTAATGGACGCCGTGGGAGAAGAATAAAGGGCCTTTAGTGCTATTAGAAAAGCACCTGATATCCCAAAAGTCTTCACTGTCTCAAACATAAAGGGCCAATTAAGGCGGTCAAAAGCCTTTTCCGCATCAAGACTAAGGAGAAGCGCCTGAGACTTATTCCTATTGACCACATCCACCAGGTCCACAGCCCTCCTTGTGTTGTCTCCTCCCTGCCTGAAGGGCACAAACCCCACCTGATCCTTATGAATCATGTGCGGAAGCCAGACACTCAGTCTGTTTGCAAGGAGACGGGTAAATATTTTTAAGTCCGAGTTCAAGAGAGCTATGGGCCTATAGTTGGCGCAGTCAAGGGGATCTCTACCAGCCTTGTGAATTAACACCAAATATGAATGAGACAGCGAGCTAGGAATCGGGGTTCCCGTCAGGAAGGCGTTAAAAAGGTCAACCATATAGGGGAGTAGTATATCCGCAAAAGTTTTATAATATAGATAGGTCAAACCGTCCGGGCCTGGTGACTTACCCAGGGGCAAATCTTTCAAAATGTCAGTTAATTCCTCAAGAGCGATCTGTTTGTTAAGAGAATCTTGTGCCTCCGTCGAAAGAACTGGTAGACTAATTTTCAGAAAAAAGCTATCTCTGATCGCCTATATTCTGGATTGCCTGCCAGTGGGTCCTGAAGATTATATAATTTCTTATAAAATTTATAAAAGATATTTGACAATTCCTCCGGGTCATAGTGGGTAGTTCCCTCATCGTCTCTAAGAGCCTGAGGAGCCGCGGCCACAGAGCGATCCTGCAATTGCCTAGCCAACAGTTCCCTTTTTCATAATATCTCTGTTTTGAAAATACAAGCATCTTCTCCACTTTACGGATGGAGAGATCCTTCAATTTGTCCCTAGTGGCCAACAGCTTCCTCAGAGTCCCAGTTGACGGAGAAGAGGCAAAACTACGTTCCAGAAGGCGAATCTGAGCATTAAGATTCGAGAAAAGTTGCCTTGAATTTTTTTAAGCCTCGCTTCCTCTGCAATACAACACCCTCTTATTACCGCCTTATGCGCTTCCCACAAAATAGGAAGGGAGGGCACAGATCCCGAATTTAGTTCAAAATACTGGGTTAAATGATTTGATAAAGATTTTTGAATACAGGGATCCTTTACCAGAAATTCATTCAGTCGCCAGTGACAGGCTCTGGAGGAACTGAGACCCAACTTTAAATTTAATATTACCGGCGCATGATCCGACCATGTTATGGACCCCACCTCCACATTCTCTAGCATTCTAAATGTGACAATATTAGCAAAAAAGTAATCGATTCTGGTATGAGTCTGATGCGGATTTGAATAAAAAGTGTAAGCTTTTTCTTTGGGATGATCTATTCTCCACATATCAAGAAGGGAATTTGCCTGGATCAATTTTCTAAATTCCAATGATAATCGGGACAAACCAGCAGATGGAGGGTTCCCCCTCCAAGCAAGCCTATCATTTATTTCTGAGAACAGGATATTAATTTCCCCCCCACCAACAATGCCCCAGGCTGCAGCCTTCGAAGGCTAGCTAGAACCTTGCGAATAAAGGGTATTTGGCCCGAATTTGGGGCGTAAATGTTGCACAATATTATTGCTTTGCCCTGAAAAAAGCCCTCCAGTATCAAGAATCTACCTGCCGGGTCCTCATGAGATTTAGAGATTTGAATTGGACATAAAGATGATATAAGTATGGCCACTCCACCCTTTTTATTATTATTATAGGCAGAGTAGGCAGAAGGGTAATGATGCGCCGCAAATCTAAACGTCCCACTCCGGTCACAATGCGTCTCCAGTAAAAAGGCAATGTCCGCTCTCTGAGCCTTCAACTCCTGCAGTTTGAGCCTTCTTTTTCTAGGGGAATTAAGCCCCTTTACATTCAAAGTGATCAACTTAACTATTGCTAGTGAGAAAAGGTGAACTACTGCTTATAATCATACTCACTGACAATCGTTGCAGCCTCCTGCCCCACAATGACCTGCCATGGAGCTTCATGAATGACCCCTGCTCTCTTTATAAGGAAAAGAAAGGGTAAAAAGGAGGGAGGGGAAAGACAGTGGGATGCGGGGGAGACACAGACTGAAACAAACCAACATAAAGAGAAAACATGTACAAATATCAATACAGATCAGAACAATTTTCCCAAGAGTAACTCTTGGAGAAGGGTTGTTACCGTGGCACAAGGTGAGCCCACTAAGTTTCAAAAACGTACTATGCAGTTAAGGGAAATCACAATGTCCTTGCTATCCAACAACCCTTTGGAAAAATATATTGGAGGGAGTCCAGAAAACGGGAGACGAGAAACAATAACCAAAATCCTTGTCCCGAAACCCAAGGAACCCCACTGAGCATTTATAAACAGGTTGTCAAAGTGATACTTTAAAATATTCATTCATTTAAGGCATAGAAAAATATCAAACATAAGTATTTCAGAACTTGACGTTGAGTACCAGCTTGTAAGTGAAAAAGAGCGATAAAGACAAAAAGTAAACCCTCAAGGGAAGCCGCTTATGCTCCGGGTTTTACAGTCAACCATAGTTATTCTTATGCACTCCAGAGGACGGGCCCTGCTCTCCAGGCCTGCGAGGTGTCGTTCCCTCTTTGCCCCGCCTCCCCACCTTTTGCCATACGGGAGGTGGAGCCTCCGGGGGGAGAAGATAGTCCCATTCCGGAATGTTCGGTGCTGTTAGTTGGAGGTCCCCACAAAATTTGGCCAAATCCCCCAGAGAGCGGAGCGCTGCCGACACCCCCATCCTTGCAAGCCATTAACGCAAAGGGGAAGCCCCATCTATAGGGAATCTTCCTATCCAAGAGCATGCTGAGCAGAGGTTTAAGATGCTTTCTCTTCTGCAGGGTAATTCTAGACAGGTCCGGGAAGAGCTGGATGTCCGCCCCCCTATACTTTATGGCTTTCTGGGCCCTTGCCTTGGCCATTATCTTTTCTTTCAGCTCAAAGTCATGCAAGCAGCATATTACATCCCTCGGAAATGCTGTAGTACCTTTTGGCTTCAAGGCTCTGTGAGCTCTATCAAAGTTGATCGAGGCAGGCTGGCTATCACCCAGGATAGAGTTGAAGATCTCCTGAAGTATAGCTCTGAGATCCCCCCCCCCCTCTGACTCGGGAAGACCCCTCACCCGTATGTTGCTTCTTCTTCGCCTATTATCAAGATCTTCAATGTGGGCATGCATATCCTGCATCACTGATTTTTGCTGGGTGGTCACTTGTTGTAGTTTGGTTACATGAGTTCTAGTAGTATTATGATCTTCCTCCAGTATTTCTATACGATTTGCCAAGTGCCTCAGGTCTTGTCTCACACAAGCAATCTCTGACCTGCAGGTATCCTTGACTTCCTTTATAAGGTTTTTGAAGTCTGTCTTGGAGGGTAAATGCTCTAGGTAATTCTGCCATGCGGGGGCACAGGACTGCAGGCTCCCAACCCCCCATTCATCCTCAGTACAGCCAGGGGAAGAGGACAAGTCTCCACCCCCTTTACCATGAAAATATTCCCCTCTCCTTCAGTCTCCCCGGCTGCCTGTCTACTCCTTTTCCCCATGGGAATGCATAGAGAAAGTCCCTCCATCTTCTGATGGGGGCTGGGGATGATCAGCATCACATGCTGTTATCTGTGCAATTGTCTGAGGGAGGAGGGGGAGGGGGGCTCTGATGTGCACCTCTTGTGAGCTGTAACAGTCTTATTTGCAGAGGAGACGCCTCTCACAGCTCTGCCTCGGCTTTTTGCTGTTATCTGCCCCTGCAAATCCACATCAGCAGGGGCTGCAAGCTGAGATTGGTTCCCACTCCCCTCACCTCTGTGCTCTGTCTGAGGCTGCTGCAGCCCGGTCTCCAGGACACCATGAGGTGCTGAGTCCTTCTGAAGAAAGGTGTCCAGTGCGGTCACTATCACTGGCCCTGGAGTGGATGACGGTGTCCTAGCACGTCATGGCCCCATGTGTGCTGTTTATTGAGGTGAAAATGCCGGCACTCTGCCTCTTCTATGCCTCTATTGTGTTCAGCTCAGCAGGAGCTACTCACACACACACTTCCTCTCACATTGAGGTCCTGGCCACGCCCCCCATGTGATAGTACTTTTACACAATATGGGGTAGGGTAGCGACATGATATTCTCTGAACTGGTGAGGTTTTTGTCAGGACAGGTTTTCTGGTTCAGTCCAGCTGCCTTCTGTTCTCTCTTTTTTTTTTGATAAGTTTCTCTCGGTCAGCTCTCACAAGCAGAAGGCAGGGGATAGCAGTGTAAAACTGAACTCTCAGAGATAGCGTTGACAGTCGGTGTGAGTCATGAGCATTTTATAACTCTAATTGTATGGACTCACATATTATATCACTGCTTTCATATTCAGCAAAAATGATACCCTTAACTACATGGCGGACATACAGAGAAACACGGAGGGAGGATTTGGTGTGTAATGGTGGCTGAGAGATACTAGGAGGGATTTGATAAGCAGTAATGTAATTCTGAAGCTCACATAAAGCCGGAGGCAAACCTCCGGTAGTCTGATTGGAGAGCACATGATGGTAAAGATGCCCATAATGAAAGGTATAGCATTGCGACTGAACTGGGATGAAAACAGCATAACATCGGTGAGTTAACATTATGGCTCCTATTCCAAATTTGCATTTATTTTTAAATCTCTTTCCTTTTTTAGAGTAAAAGTCATCAAAATGACTTTGGCGCAAAGGTAAAAATGTTGTTTTTGCAACTTTTTGAAGAATGAAGAAGCATGTTTTTCAAAATGTAGCCAAAATTGTGACAAAACACAGGTGTACTCAAAAATACACCAGGGGAGGATGGGACTAAAGTGGAGTTGCGCCAAATTTTGCGACTTTTTAAAAAGTTGCAGATGAATCGGGTAAAAACATCTGGAATTGCTAAACTCCGCCCACAAAATGGGGGAAGGGAAGAGGCGCACAAACATGAAATAGACTTAAAAAAGGGCAAAAAATAGAATAATGAATTTGGGTGCAAACAAAAAAAGGCATAAAACTAGACAAAAAAGTGCCTTTACAGTGCTGCTCACCATTATTGGCACCCCTTCCTTTTTTTCATAGACTGTGCAATATCTTCAGCAATAAATGGAAATATATCAAAGTTATATCCTCAGGATTTTTTAATTAGTGATCCAAAGTAATACAATAATAAAACATTGAAATTGCAACAATGGAAGTTGTAAAACAAAGAAAAAACAATAAACAGCAGGTGCAGCGATAAAGGCATCCCTAATTAATACTTGGTTGCACACACTTTGTCATTGCTGACAGCAGGGGTGGATTAAGAGTAGCAAGGGCCCCGGGCAGTTTAGAAGGCGCGCCCCCCCCCCCCACACCTGATTTATCACGTGACATGTCACATGATCCCCTGTGATAGATCATGTGATAGTTCACGGGAAATTAATTTGGCACAATATTAATTGTGCTGCCCCATCTGAGAGCAGCACAATATAGGGGCAGATACCCTGATTCCGGCGATGTGTCACTTTTTCAGCTGCTTGTTGTCATTTTGAGAAAATCACCGTTTTATCTGCTGCAGATCTAGCAGCTCTCTGAATGCTGCGCTCTGTATAGCCCCGCCCACACCACTGATTGGCAGCTTTCTGCCCATGCTCAGTGTACACAGAAATCTACTGATCAGTGATGGGGGTGGGGTCCTACAGAACTTACTAGTCATCTAGTGATAATTACCATCTGACAAATCAATGATTTTATCAAAACAACACTAAGCAGCCCAGTAAGTGACACATTACTGGAATCAGTGCCTCTAACCCTACATTATGCTGCTCTCAGATTAGGTGGCAAAAACCTGATGACAGATTCCTTTTAAAGGAGCTGTAAACACAAAAAGGTTTGTATTAAAAAAAATACAAGCCATTTGTGAAATTAACCTTTTTTCATTGTTAATTCACATTAGACTGTATCTTCAACACTTTTGTCAGCAGGTCTTATTACAGACTCTGAATAGGGCAGCTCTCTCCCTCTCCCTCAGAAGAAAGTCACAGCATGGTTAAAAAACGGGATCTTTTATGATTTTCTCATAATAAATAAAAAAGGACATGCAAGTCCTCCAAACTATTTTCCGTTTCTGTATAGGGGAGGTCCTAAATCTTTCTTGTTCTTTAGTTGATCACATGTCAAAAAGGCAAAGCATTTACTATGAACTCGTCTAAAAAAATATACACTTGGAGAGTAATATCATCATCTGCATGTAAATATTCCTTGACTCTAAGGGCTCGCTCACACTGTCGTATAACACGGCCGAATGCTATGTGATGTTTTATCGGATAGGACTCGGCCCTATGTTATACTATGGGACAGTGCAGATTTGCGATTATCGGCATGAGAAAATAATCTCATTCGATATTCGGACCATGTGCACCCATACAAGTCTATGGGTGCACGTAAAACATTGGACTGCACTCGGATGTCATCCAAGTGAAGTCCGATGAACACTCACAGAGACTATGGAGAAGATGGAGAAAGTAAGTTCTCCATCTTCTCCATATCTGTGCTGCGAGAGAATCGGATCACACTCAGTTGAAGCTCTGACAGAGTTTGAGCCGAGTGTCATTAGCATAATTGGCCCTATTCTCTTGCATGAGAGAATATATGGCTTAGTGAGTGGACCCTAAAACTGAATAGTAGTGACGCACAGGCATCTCACAAGCGGGATCCATGTAGCTCTCAGATGTCATGTAGGTAGGGCTTCATTCCATGGGGTAGGGCTTAATTTCAAGGTATATAAAAAAAATGCCCCTTTAAAAACCCTTTGAGGACCAAGGCACATATATGTCCCATAGTTTTAGGGTATGTGCACACGATGCAGAAATGCTCAGGATTTTTTCCTGAGCGTTTCTGCATCTCTCTGGCAGGAAAAAACGCATGCGGATTGTACATGCGGTTTCCTGCCAGGGACATGCGGAAATGAAGCGATCTTCACTTTCATTTCCGCATGCGGGTTGACAAGCGCTTCCCAAGCGATTTTAGCATCACTTGGAAAGTGCTTGTCAACTTCACACTATATAATCCATGCAAACAGCATGGATTTATATAGTGTGTGAATGTCAAAAAATAAAAAAAAAAAATCTATACTTTACCCTCTGATGGCCCCCGGTGTCCTGCTTCATCGGTCCCGGCTGCCGGCAGTGAAGACTGTAGGACCTTCCGACGTCAGCGTCACGTGACCCGTCACATGACTCTGACGTCAGCGAAGGTCCTTCATTCAACCGCGAAGTGCGCGGAAAGCCGTCAGGAGCGCTGCGCGGGCCGTCAGAAGGTGAGAATATATATATTTTTTATTTTATTCTTTTTTTTTAAATGGTACCTGGGTCTGGATGAGAGTCCTCTTATCCACACCCGGGTACCATCCGCACATTAGACCGCATGAAAAGCGCATCAACATATACAGTGATGCGGATTCCATGCGGTCTAATGCAAGTCAATGGCGGCAAAAGAGCAGCGTTTCAGCAAAATTAATTGACATGCTGCGGATTTTTGACCGCAGCGTTTACGCTGCGGAAAAATCCGCATCATGGGCACAGCACATGCGGATTTCAATTGGGGAACATTGCTGCCCTTCTACCATGCGTTTTTCATGCTTTTCCGCGGCGTTTACGCAACTGCAAAAACGCAGCGGAAACGCATGAAAAACGCATCGTGTGAACTCAGCCTTAAACTGGAAAAAAATTTGATTGAATAAAATTTAAGGTCCTCGAAGGTTTAAGTAGGTCATAAATTCATATGAATACTTGCTCATACAATTGCACATGCCATAAGATGAAGAAGAACAGAATAAAAAATATGACATTAAGTGGAGCACTTACAGGTATTCAAGGTGAAAGAGACCAGCAAAGGCATCGTCTCGAATGACAGTAAATGAGTTAGAATTCAGCAAGCTGAAAATGAAGACAGCAGGTTAGAAGCGAACCAGACTTTATGGTGCTCAGAATTAGTCAAGCAGAATTTATTGACTGCTCTTGCAAAGCACTGAGACTCCCGCTGTGTATAGATGGCGCCGTGCGGCCTCCCGCTGTGTATAGATAGCGCCGTGCGGCCTCCTGCTGTGTATAGATGGCTACGTGCGGCCTCCCGCTGTGTATAGATGGCGCCGTGCAGCCTCCCGCTGTGTATAGATGGCGCCGTGCAGCCTCCCGCTTTGTATAGATGGCGCCGTGCGGCCTCCCGCTTTGTATAGATGGCGCCGTGCGGCCTCCCGCTGTGTATAGATGGCGCCGTGCGGCCTCCCGCTGTGTATAGATGGCGCCGTGCGGCCTCCCGCTGTGTATAGATGGCTACGTGCGGCCTCCCGCTGTGTATAGATGGCTACGTGCAGCCTCCCGCTGTGTATAGATGGCGCCGTGCGGCCTCCCGCTGTGTATAGATGGCGCCGTGCGGCCTCCCGCTGTGTATAGATGGCGCCGTGCGGCCCCCCGCTGTGTATAGATGGCGCCGTGCGGCCTCCCGCTGTGTATAGATGGCTACGTGCAGCCTCCCGCTGTGTATAGATGGCACCGTATAGATGGCTACGTGCGGCCTCCTGCTGAGTATACGTGTATAGATGGCTACGTGCGGCCTTCTGCTGAGTATAGATGCCGCACAGCGCCCCCCCCCCCAGAGACAGCAGGAGGCCGCACAGCGCCATCTATACTCAGCGGGAGGCCGCACGTAGCCATCTATACACAGCGGGAGGCCGCATGGCGCCCCCCCCAGAGACAGCAGGAGGCCGCACAGCGCCATCTATACTAAGCGGGAGGCCGCACGTAGCCATCTATACACAGCGGGAGGCCGCATGGCGCCCCCCCAGAGACAGCAGGAGGCCGCACAGCGCCATCTATACTCAGCGGGAGGCCGCACGTAGCCATCTATACACAGCGGGGAGCCGCACGGCGCCATCTCTACACAGCAGGGGGCCGCACGGCGCCATCAATACACGGTGGGGGGCCGCACGGCGCCATCTATACACAGAGGGGGGCTGCACGTAGCCATCTATACACAGCGGGGGGCCGCACGTAGTCATCTATACACAGCGGGGTCCGCACGTAGCCATCTATACACAGCGGGGAGCCGCACGGCGCCCCCCAGATACAGCAGGAGGCCGCACGGCGCCAACTATACTCAGCAGGTGGCCGCACGCAGTCACGCACACACACAAACATATACAGACATATACATACACGCATAAACACATTTGAAACACAAAAATACATATAAACAGACATCACACAATCATATCTGCCCACACACACACAAACAGACATCACACAATGATATCTGCCCCCCCACACACATACAGACATCACACAATGACATCTGCCCCCCCACACACACACACACATCACACAATGACATCTGCCCACACACACACACATACAAACAGACATCACACAATGACATCTGCCCACACACACACACACAGACATCACACAATGACATCTGCCCACACACACACACATACAAACAGACATCACACAATGACATCTGCCCACACACACACAGACATACACACACACAAACAGACATCACACAATGACATCTGCCCCCCCTCCATACACACACAAACAGACATCACACAATAACATCTGCCCACACACACACACACAAACAGACATCACACAATGACATCTGCCCACACACACACACAGACATCACACAATGACATCTGCCCACACACACACACACAGACATACACACACACAGATATCACACAATGACATCTGCCCACACACACACACACATACACACACAAACAGACATCACACAATGACATCTGCCCACACACACACAAACAGACATCACACAATAACATCTGCCCACACACACACATACAAACAGACATCACACAATGACATCTGCCCACACACACACACATACACACACACATACATCACACAATGACATCTGCCCACACACACACACAAACAGACATCACACAATGACATCTGCCCACACACACACACACACATCACACAAACAGACATCACACAATGACATCTGCCCACACACACACACACACACACACACACACACAGACATCACACAATGACATCTGCCCACATACACACACATACACACACATACACATACATACACACATACATACACATACACACACATACACACACACATACACACACACACATACATACACACACACATACATACACACACACATACATACACACACACACATACATACACACACACACACACACACACACACACATACACACTCACCATCCCCCGGCTCGGCTCCAGTCCTCAGGCTCTTCGGTGCAGCAGTGCAGGCCGGGTGCGCACTGCGTGACGTCACAGCTAGGAGACACGGCCGCGCACAGGGCCGTGTCTCCTAGCAGTGACGCGGCCGGGCCAGCACAGGGAGGTTAACTGCTGCAGTGCTGGCCCGGCCGATGAAGAAGTAACGGCGGCCGCTGCTGGGGGAGCGGTACGGGGCCCCCCCTCCCGCCACTGCTACCGGTATATGCCGCGGCGGCCCGCACATATAATGAGGGCAATCGGGCATTAGACACCCCGCCCGGAGCCGCGGGCCCTCTGGAGACTCGGGGCCCCGGGCGGTCGCCCGGATTGCCCTCATTATAATCCGCCTATGGCTGACAGCCTCCAAACGTTTCTTGTAGCCATCTATAAGCTTCTTGCACTTCTCAGCAGGAATTTTCTCCCACTCTTCCTTTGCAGTTTGTTCAAGCTCTCGAATGTTTGCAGGGTTCTTTTTCCCAATGGCAGATTTCGGCTCATCCCAAAGATTTTCAATGGGATTGAAGTCAGGACACATTGCTGGCCATTTTAAAACACTCAATTTTTTTTTCTTTTTCAACCATTCCTGTGTACTTTTGGATGTGTGCTTTGGGTCATTTTCTTGCTGGAGGACCCATGATCTTCAATTCAAACCAAGTTTTCTTACACTGGGTAGGACATTTCGCTCTAAAATATCTTGATAATTCTCTGATTTCTTGATTCCTGTGATACGGTCAAGGCCTCCAGTACCAGATGCAGCAAAGCAAGCCCATAGCATTATGGATCCTCCACCTTGCTTAACTGTTGGTAAGGTGTTCTATTCCTTATAAGCTTCATTGCACAGTCTGTACACAAACTGTTGCTTTGCATTGCCAAAAAGCTCTATTTTTGTTTCATCTGTCCACAGAACATTTTCCCAGAGGGATTGTGATTGGTCAAGGTACTCTTTGGCAAAGACCAGTCATTCCTTTTTATGTCTTTTCTTCAGCAATGGTTTCTTCATTGACCTTCGCCCATAAAGCTCTGCTTGATTTAGTGTGCGACGTATGATACTTGCTGAAACCATGACCCCAGACTGTTCCAGGTTGGCCTTCAGGTCTTTGGATGTTTGATGGTGTTTTTTCCACCATTCGCACCAACCTTCGAAGACATCTCTTGTCAATTTTCCTCTTTCCCCCACGTCCAGGGAGGTTCTTGACGGTTCCATGTTTGGACTTCTTAATAACATTGCGCACTGTTGAAATCAGAACTGTGGAGTCAGTAAGCCAAACCTCCGACTCCTCAATTTCCATGACTCCGACTCCCTCATACATGGCTCATGTTTAAGTGATAAATTTACTGTAGCACAGATTCATCTCAGCTAAAAGTCTAGACTCTACGATCAGGAATAGGACAAACATTTATAGGACATTTCAAAACTTTCCCAAATTCTTATGAAAAAATATTCCCCCACAAACTGCATTGAACTACTGTACCCAATTTATTATATATTTTAGAAGTCGGAGTTGGTCCATTTTATACCGACTCCACTAATATGGGCTCCGACTCCACAGCCCTGTTTGAAGCTGGGATACCAAGGTTTTTGGATAAGGCCTTATACCCTTTGGAAGTTTTATATTTGCTAATACAACCCCTGGCAAAAATTATGGAATCACCGGGCTCGGAGGATGTTCATTCAGTTTTTTAATGTTGTTGAAAAAAAGCAGATCACAGACATGGCACAAAACTAAAGTAATTTCAAATGGCAACTTTAGGGCTTTAAGAAACACTAAAAGAAATCAAGATTAAAAATGTGATACTCAGTAAGGGTAATTCTTTTCAGACCAAGCAGGGGGAAAAAATTATGGAATCACTCAACTCTGAGTAAAAAATGATGGAATCCCCCAGTAAATTTTCATTTCCAAAACTAACACCTGCATCAAATTAGATCTGCTCGTTAATCTGCATCTAAAAAGGAGTGATCACACCTTGGAGAGCAGTTGCACCAAGTGGACTGACATGAATCATGGCTCCAACACGAGAGATGTCAATTGAAACAAAGGAGAGGTTTATCAAACTCTTAAAAGGTAAATCATCACCCAATGTTGCAAAAGATGTTGGCTGTTCACAGTCAGCTGTGTCTAAAATCTGGACCAAATACAAACAACATGGGAAGGTTGTTAAAGGCAAACCTACTGGTAAACCAAGGAAGACATCAAAGTGTCAAGACCGGAAACTTAAAGCAATATGTCTTCAAAACAGGAAATGCACAACTAAACAAATGAGGAACGAATGGGAGGAAACTGGAGTCAATGTCTGTGACCGAACTGTAAGAAAGAGACTAAATGAAATGGGATTTACATACAGAAAAGGTAAACATAAGCCATCATTAACACCTAAACAGAAAAAAACAAGGTTACAATGGGCTAAGGAAAAGCAATCGTGGACTGTGGATGACTGGATGAAAGTTATATTCAGTGATGAATCGCAAATCTGCAATGGGCAAGGTGATGATGCTGGAACTTTTGTTTGGTGCCGTTCCAATGAGATTTATAAAGATGACTGCATGATGAGAACATGCAAGCTTCCACAGTCGATGATATGGGGCTGCATGTCAGGTAAAGGCACTGAGGAGATGGCTGTCATTATATCTTCAATAAATGCCCAAGTTTACATTGATATTTTGGTCAGTTTTCTTATCCCATCAATTGAAAGGATGTTTGGGGATGATGACATCATTTTTCAAGATGATAATGCATCTTGCCATAGAAAAAAAACTGTGAAAACATTCCTTGAAAGAAGACACATAAGGTCAATGTCATGGCCTGCAAATAGTCCGGATCTCAATCCAATTGAAAATCTTTGGTGGAAGTTGAAGAAAATGGTCCATAACAAGACTCCAACCTGCAAAGCTGATCTGGCAACAGTAATCAGAGAAAGTTGGAGCCAGATTGATGAAGAGTACTGTTTGTCACTCATTAAATCCATGCCTCAGAGACTGTAAGCTGTTATTAAAGCCAGAGGTGGTACAACAAAATACTAGTGATGTATTAGAGTGTTCTTTTGTGTGTTTGTTTTTCATTATTCCATAATTTTTTCCTCAGAATTGAGTGATTCCATAATTTTTTCCCTCTGCTTGGTCTGAAAAAAATTACCCTTACTGAGTACCAATTTTTTATCTTAATTTCTTTTAGTGTTTCTTAAAGCCCTAAAGTTGCCATTTGAAGTTACTTTAGTTTTGTGCCATGTCTGTGATTTGCTTTTTTTCAACAACATTAAACAACTGAATCAACATCCTCCGAGCTCGGTGATTCAATAATTTTTGCCAGGGGTTGTATTAGCAGTTCTGATGTCCTCCGACAGCTCCTTTGTCTTCACCATTGTGATTAAGGAGCAGGCCTGCGATGTGGTTTTTTAAAACACTGAAGTCATCATTCATTGGCTAATTCATGTGATCGCAATACACTTCTTTGAAAGGTTCAAAAAATGCAGCACAAGTATGCTTGCAAATTTTCGTTATTTCTATAGAAGCAAATGGGGAATTATGCGCTTATGCAGCCACTTAACCATTTCCAGCAGTGCGAAATGATGCCCTGGTCTTGGCGTGTGGGTTCCAGATATGGAATCAAAAAAGAGCAACCACCTGCTCACATACAGTCTGTTGAATTCAATCCTGAGTGCGAAAAAGCTCGCAATGACATTAGAAAAAAAACGAAAATTGTGTGACTGCAGACTTATGAATCCCCCCCAGCGCACGCACTGTGTGCTGGAGGGATTCACCGGTTTCTGAGCCGACTAGAGGATATGTATGTGTTATACATAATTCCGGTCAGAACCCGTCCAGTGCGCAGCCTTGCTCCATACACTTGCAGAGAGAGGCTGTGCCCTCTGGACGGGCTCCGGCCAGGAGTATTGTAACTCATACATACCCTCCGGTCCCGGCACAGAAACCGGCGTATCCCTCCAGCGCACAGTGGCTGCGCTGGAGGAAATTCATAAGTCTACAGTCACACAGAGTGACTGCAGATTACTGATTTGGACCAGAAAACCCCTTTGAGCAACATGCAACTAGTAAAAACCAACGCGTTTCAAAGACAGCGGCCTTTCTTATTCGTGGTGTAAGACTAAAAAACATGAAACTAAATACAGTCATGGCCAAAAGTTTTGAGAATGACACCAAAATTATATTTTCACATGATCTGCTGGCCTCTGGTTTTTATTAGTGTTTTTCTGATGTTTATATCACATACAGAAATATAATTGCAATCATATTATGAGTACCAATAGGTTATATTGACAGTTAGAATGAGTTAATGCAGCAAGTCAATATTTGCTGTGTTGCCCCTTCTTCTTCAAGACCTCTGTAATTCTCCCTGGCATGCTCTCAATCAACTTTTGGACCAAATCCTGACTGATAGCAGTCCATTCTTGCATAATCAATGCTTGCATTTTGCCAGAATTTGTTGGTTTTTGTTTGTCCACCCGTCTCTTGATGACTGACCACAAGTTCTCAATGGGATTAAGATCTGGGGAGTTTCCAGGCCATGGACCCAAAATCTCTATGTTTTGTTCCATGAGCCATTTTGTTATCACCTTTGCTTTATGGCAAGGTGCTCCATCATGCTGGAAAAGGCATTGTTGGGCGCCAAACTGCTCTTGGACGGTTGGGAGAAGTTGCTCTTGGAGGACATTCTGGTACCATTCTTTATTCATGGCTGTGTTTTTAGGCAAGACTGTGAGTGAGCCGATTCCCTTGGCTGACAAGCAACCCCACACATGAATGGTTTCAGGATGCTTTACAGTTGGCATGAGACAAGACTGGTGGTAGTGCTCACCTCTTCTCCGAATAAGCTGTTTTCCAGATGTCCCAAACAATCGAAAAGGGGATTCATCAGAGAAAATGACTTTGCCCCAGTCCTCAGCAGTCCACTCCCTGTACCTTTTGCAGAATATCAGTCGGTCCCTGATGTTTTTTCTGGAGAGAAGTGGCTTCTTTGCTGCCCTCCTTGAAACCAGCCCTTGCTCAAAGAGTCTCCGCCTCACAGTGCGTGCAGAAGCACTCACACCAGCCTGCTGCCATTCCTGAGCAAGCTCGGCACTGCTGGTAGTCCGATTCCGCAGCTGAAACTGTTTTAAGATACGGTCCTGGCGCTTGCTGGTCTTTCTTGGGCGCCCTGGAGCCTTTTTGACAACAATGGAAGCTCTCTACTTGAAGTTCTTGATGATGCGATAGATTGTTGACTGAGGTGCAATCTTTGTAGCTGCGATACCTTTCCCTGTTAGGCCATTTTTGTGCAGTGCAATGATGGCTGCACGTGTTTCTTTAGAGATAACCATGGTTAACTGAAGAGAAACAATGATACCAAGAACCAGCCTCCTTTTAAAGTGTCCAGTGATGTCATTCTTACTTAATCATGACTGATTGATCGCCAGCCCTGTCCTCATCAACACCCACACCTGTGTTAATGGATCAATCACTAAAACGATGTTAGCTGCTCCTTTTAAGGCAGGACTGCAATGATGTTGAAATGTGTTTTGGGGGTTAAAGTTCATTTTCTGGGCAAATATTGACTTTGCAAGTACAGTAATTGCTGTTAAGCTGATCACTCTTTGACATTCAGGAGTATATGCAAATTGCCATTACAAAAAATGAAGCAGTAAACTTTGGAAAAATTACTATTTGTCTCATTCTCAATACTTTTGGCCATGACTGTAGATCGGGTATGTCCACTATGAATGAAAGACAGCCAAGTATAACTCCACAATTTACGTTACAAGAAAAAAAAAAGTAATGCAATTAGCCATGATTCTCCAACATAAACATTAAAACTTTGCGGCCCCGAATCATAAAAGCTTTTACCCTGGAGTAAACTTTTAGGCTGCATGCCCACTATACGTTTGTCAAGCGTTTTTGCCGCAGAATTTCCGCAGCAAAAACGCTTGGTAATACGTATCCCATGGTCCCCAACGATAATCCGCATGTGCTGAGCACATGCTGCGGAAATTTCCGCTGCAGATTATCATTACGGAAAAATACGCAGCAAGACCATTATTTTTGGGGACACGCAGCGTAATTGCCGACATTGATTTGCATTGAATCGCTTAATAAAAGCATGACTACATGTGCACATGCGGATATTAAGTGATTCAATGTGCAGATGGTACCAGGGTTTGGAGAAGAGGAGACTCTCCTCCAGACCCGGGTACCATAGTACTTGTAAAAAAAAAAAGAATTTAAAATAAAAAATGAACATTATACTCACCTTCTGATGGCCCCCGGTCTCCTGTACGATGCGTCCGGTCTTTTGTACGGCTCGCGATGGTCTAAAAGAACCTTCCATGACGTCATTTAGTAATGTGACAGGTCACGCGACCGCTGACGTCAGCAGTCGTGTGACCTGTACAAGAGACCGGACGCATCGTACAGGAGAACGGGGCCATCGGAAGGTGGGTATAATGTTTATTTTTTAACATTTTTATTCTTTTTTTAAACTATTAACCTGGTCACGCTATATAAATCCATGCCACTTTCATGGATTTATATAGTGTGACCAAGTTGTCAAGCACTTTTCTAAAAGTGATTCTAAAAGCGCTTGATAACCCGCATGCAGAAATGCATGCAAAAACTCTTGACAAACACTTCTACCTGCGAGGGAGATGTGGAAAAAATCAGCAGTATTTCTGCATCGTGGGCTCTTAGGATTGCTGCTCCCAATAGGTGGCACTAGAATTCTAGTCCTCTTCCTCCCTGAAGAGACAATTTGCGTATTTAATTTCCCAGAGGAACATGCATGGCTTCTAAGTCTCCTCACCCTGACAGGCGTGGCATGTCACTCCCCACAAGGAGAAACGCTAATCTTTAGATACGAGCCTTAAGCCTCTCACCCAGACAAATTAGATCTCATACTTTGCACTGTTGAGGGGCAGTACCCCAAAACATTGTGTCTGCAAATATTCTGATTTGACTTTTCTCCTAAGTCATATTACAAGGTTCATTAAAGGGTCGATAGTGACTTTTAGAATTGTTTCTTCCAATAGGTGGCACTAGAGTCCTAGTCCTCTTCCTCTCTGAAGAGGCAATTTGCATATTTAATTTCCCAGAGGAACATTACATGGCCAATAAGTCCCCTCACTTTGACATGCCAGGCTTGGCTTGTCATTCTTCACAAGGAGAAACTTTACCCCTTAAATCCCACGCTGGAGTAGAAAAAAAAGCTTTGAAAAGTTGTAACCTGGAAAGCTGTACGAAAACGGTGACTTTTGGCATTTTCGATGAGCACTGACAAAGTGAGCGGCGCTAGGACGGAGCGTGGTCACTCCAGCGTGACATTCATGACGAGCCGTAGCGTTCCTTACACCAGGGTTCCCCAACTCCAGTCCTCAAGGCCCACCAACAGGTCATGTTTCCAGGATTTCCTTAGTATTGCACAGGTGATGTAACTATTGCCTGTGCTGATGATGGAATTATCACCTGTGCAATACTAAGGAAATCCTGAAAACATGACCTGTTGGTGGGCCTTGAGGACTGGAGTTGGGGAGCCCTGCCTTACACCATTCCTTATGCAGTGAGTGAAGTGATTGTTGTGGTGAGGAGCAGGCTACTTCTCTCCTCGCCTGATTTGTGAACCAGCAAACACTGGAGTAAGCCGACCAGTCACAACCAGCAGAAGACCATGGTAGCTGATTAGTATACTACTAGGGGCAGGGAACATGCATTAGTAATACCACTCCCGGGGTGAAATAAAACCAGCGCACTGCTGCGTAATAAGTGCTCCATCCTGTATAAAAACATGCAATACAATGTCATATACAGCTGCCATGAAGAACACAAGGACACGTGATCTCCAGCCACATAGCGAGCCCTCAGAGGCTACGGCCCAGCGCACTCATCGTCTCCCGCACTTACTTTATATCCGCGCATGCTCTGAAGAAGGAGCAAGCTCCTCCCTCCAGTAACCAATCCCAGCTCTCCTCCTAAACACTAGTTAGGAAACGTCTGTCAGTGGTGCTGCTATTGGCGGACTCAAGCGCTTTGGGGATTGGTCGGCTGCTTGGCGGGTCCGAACGGAGCCGCCGGTCAGTGTGTAGTGGGCTTTGGTGTCCGCAGCGGTGCTGCTGCACGTCCCTCTCCGCCCACCACGGGAGGGTGAGTATGAGAACTACCGCACTTACCTGCAAGCTATCTGGTGTCACTGTCCTGTCAGCCATGGTGTTTGGGTTTCTGTGGTAATTTCTTTTCACATCTTGTCGTTATGGCTGTTATATAAGACATTACTGTGCTATTATGGCTGGTATCACAGTGTTATGGGAGTTAAGTTGCTTCTGTATAAGGTGCCCTTTAATTAAAGGGGCTGTCCACCTGTGCAGTGCTGACTGCATAGTATGAATAGGGACATATTTGGTTATAATAGTGACCACCATTCCTATAGTATGTGCCCCCGGTACAGACCGCCCCTGAGGTCTGGTCACATTGCAGCATCCCCTTCATGCACAGACTGCAGCCAGCCTGGCTTCTGCAGATTAGCTGCCTTTATCCTCCTTACGTCATGGTGTGTACAGGGCCCAGCAGCTTATGGCTGACTGCTGTGTGATGTTGTGTATTACATATTTATAATCATGACATTAGTGGATACTTTGTTATACAGCGTTGTACTGTCTGTGTCAGGTCTCACTGGCGGTACCCCGGTTGTTTCATTTTAAATCCAAAATAGTGGCTTGCAGAGCCGAAATCACGAAGATTCGGTCACAGTCCAAATATTTCTGGACCTAACTGTATGTTGTCTGAAAGATAGTATAAGGTATGGCTTTTGGAATGGAAAAAAAAAAACGCCTTGAGTGAGTTAACACAGCTATAATATCTCTGCCCCATTTTTCTTTTAGTTCACAATGGCAAAAGGTGACAATGACCCTTTTTATGTGAAATTTGTGAAGACACCGGACAATACAGATTTCTTTTATGAAGCCCATGAGGTAAGAACACCAAGATTGGGGAGGCTTGAAGGAATCAAGGTGTAGAGATGGGAGAATCGATTCACAGAACTCCATCGGCCAGGTCTGTAATGTGTGACCACTGAACTGCAGATCTACTTGCCTCCTGGCATTCAGCTCCTCTATTGATTAGCCTGGCTGGCACAGTCGTCATTATGGTGTGATGCAAACTTGTCGTCACACCAGCCCAGCAATTCAGTAGCGATGCCAGGAGGTAAGGAGACTCACAGGTCTGTTCCACAGTCACAGATTACTTACCTGACCTGGAGTCTGCAAACAGATTTTCCCATCTCTGGTAAAGGTACATGCATGATTGAGCTGCTTGTTATGCGACCTTGGAGCATTAGATGTGTACACTGTGTTCCAAATTATTATGCTAATTCTATTTTTCTTTGACTTTTTTTTTTCTTGTAAATGAGTCAGTACAATTTTGAAATCGGAGTATAAATCAAATTTTATTGGACAAACTTCCCAATGATAATGATATTTTTTTTCAAAACTGCAAAAGAACCTCAAAATGCTCTGAATGGGAGGAGACACAGATTAGATATTAGAAAACTTTTTGACAGTTAGGGTGATCAATGAG